>NC_091253.1:95857500-105207500 GCF_042477335.2 Ovis canadensis | reverse complement strand
CAGAGCAGAAGTCTCTCTCTACCAGATCTAAGTCAAGGTTTTTGTTTTGTTTGTTTTGTTTTGTTTTTGCCTGAAACCAGCATTCACCCTTGTAATAACAGCAATTTAGTTTGAAACTGTTGGCCCTTTTCAGAGATGAAATAGACAGGGGCCAAACAGGAGACCTAACAGGATGGTCATCTCTGGTCCCTGAAAACAGAAGGCAACATTTGGGGTGAGGGTTGCAGGGTTTGTGACCCTTTTTGATTGGCTGGTGGTGAGGCAACAGAGCTGTGCTCCAGGAATCTTGTGTTCTGTCTGAAGTTCCCATCCTCCACCTGGGTGGGGGCTCAAAGACATAGCTATGCATATTTCTCTGAGTAGGAACCAGGACTCTGTCTGGAGGCTGTGCCAACCTTTGATTGTTTCTCCTGTTTCTGTTTCCCCTCCCTTCCCTGATTAGCGATTGTTTGAATCCACGCTTTGGAACTCAGAGAAGGTCACGGAGGCTGAATGAAGCCTATATCCCACATACAAGAAATGGAGAACACAAAACTGATCTCTACTCCAGAGCCCCACAGAGTTCTATTCAGTTTTAATTTAGGGAACTAGGCAACTATGACTGTGATAACTTCCTGTCAAAATGGATCATAGGACTGCCTCAGCTTGGAGTATAGACACTGAATTGGAAGTATTTCTGAGTTCCAAGTTCTAGATCTGAGTCTCGTATGATTAAAATCTCAGTCCCTTGGTCTGCCATTTTGGTATAACAGACCCAATCAGAAGTAGTTCGAGGAGTGATAACTGGAATTTAGTAGACAAAATAAATCTCATTTCTTTTTAGAAGAATAGGCCTGAAACCCAGTCTGGACCTGGCACTTCAGGGAGACTTGTAGCCAGGTAGCCAGTTGCCTAGTTTTATAAAAAGTAAGGTTGCAGTTACTAGCTTCCAGCAGATATTGTTTTGAGAATGGTGGCATCCAAGCCTGACACGACTCAGAAAACTCAAGTGTTTAGCAATACAAGGTCTAATCTGAAAGTACACCCATAGCATCACCTAGTTATTTCCCAGGATATCTGAACCATAGCTACTCTATTTTGACTTTTAATTGTAAACTTTTCCTTAATAGCCAAAGCAGATTTCACTGTTAATGACGTCAGTGTTTCTCTAGGTATGAGAAGATGCAAGAATTGGGATTCATAAAATGTTCTCCTGAAAAGATCTAACTATCTGAAGGCCTGTTCTGCCAGTTTTTCTCAGAGCACAGAGTGCCTCATCCTGATTTTCACCCTGAACTCCTTTCAGGGGCGTTGAAAGTCAGCAGTTGCAGCGGCCGTGATTCAGTCTTCATAGATGTAGATGGCGAGTGTCAGTCTTCAGTTGGCAGAGCCCCTTTTTGCTCATAAACTTGACCATGATTTTGAGGGGCGGCATTTCATGACCATTTTATCCCATGGTGCTGAGAGTGTCCATTCTCAGGTTTGGCAAAGATTTTGTTGACAGGCCATTCAATGTGGACTAGGCCGTAAAACAGTATCCAAAATTCTCTGGACCACCTGTCTTACTAGCCTCTTGGTCCAAGAATATATTCCCTCTTGTTGCTTCTTCCCATGTCTAGAGTTACACTGTTACCAGTGTAACATCAGTGTAACAGTTACACTGTTACATCAGTTACACTGTTACCATCGATCTCATATGGGACTACATATTATTCTATTAGAGGCCTCAGACACACATTTGACAGTGTAAGAAACAGCAATTTTGTAAAGCAGGTGAAATACAAATAACATAGCCAGCAGTATTAGTAAAGTCACAAATACAACTTAAGTGGCTGCTGCTGCTGCTAAGTCGCTTCAGTTGTGTCCAACTCTGTGCAACCTCATAGACGGCAGCCCACTAGGCTCCTCTGTCTCTGGGATTCTCCAGGCAAGAATACTGGAGGGGGTTGCCATTTCCTCCTCCAATGCATGAAAGTGAAAAGTGAAAGTGAAGTCGCTTAGTCAGGCCCAACTCTTAGCAACCCCATGGACTGCAGCCTACCAGGCTCTTCTGTCCACGGGATTTTACAGGCAAGAGTACTGGAGTAGGGTGCCATTGCCTTCTCCGAACTTCCATTAGATGTAGCCCAGTATATCTCAGGTCATCTGACTTAGTCTGCTCTGTAGAATCTTTACCTTCCAGGGAAATTATATATTGGCACCATCTATAAGGCACATTGGAGAAGGCAATGGCACCCCACTCCAGTACTCTTGCCTGAAAATCTCATGGACAGAGGAGCCTGGTGGGCTGCAGTCCATGGGGTCTCTAAGAGTCGGACATGACTGAGCAACTTCACTTTCACTTTTCACTTTCATGCATTGGAGAAGGAAATGGCAGCCCACTCCAGTGTTCTTGCTTGGAGAATCCCAGGGATGGGGGAGCCTGGTGGGCTGCCGTCTATGGGGTCGCACAGAGTCGGACACGACTGAAGCGACTTAGCAGCAGCAGCATAAGGCACATAGCCCAGTTTTCTAGTGTTACTAGACTGATTATCTGTAGTATGATTTAATTGTTTACAACACAGAGGAGACTTTAAACCTAAATTACTATAGCCTGGTGTTATCTATATAAATTCATCCCATAATTGTGGGAGATTTTTTTCCCTCCTCTGAGAAACTTTTCTTGTTCTGATTGAGCTTGGGTTATAAAAAAAAAGCTCAAATTTATGGCCAGAGTCAGAGCAGGCATTATTAACTGGCCTGGTGAGGGGATCCTATCTAGTAATATCACAGTGACCTGAATATGACTATAATTTTTTTTAAGTAAATTTTTTCAGGGCCAACCAGTTAGAGTCTGGTAGTAGAGAAATTTACCAAGGTAACCCAGAACTAGACACAGGTAATTGGCTACAAACCCAACAATTGGATTGATTTTTAAAACTAGCATAGGATCAGGCCTACGACAGAAAAAGCATTTGATTTATATGCAAAGGTCTAAGAAGTCAAGAAAACATAAATGATCATGCAAATCAGGTCCAGCATCTCGGGGAAGCCATCTCCCTCTGATGTCATCATCTTCTCCTCATCATTCTTTCTCCTTTATTTATTCCCTTTCAGATTTATTATTTTCTTCCTTTTAGGTTCCCCCCACCATAGAGTTGTTTTTCTAAATATTTTAGGTAAGAGTGTATGTTGCTTTTGAGAGGTTTTTGAATTCTTCAGGTATCTTTCTTCTTTGGATTTCTTTTGCTGCAGTCATTACAAGGATTTTGGAATGATGTGTTTTCATTCTCATCTGCTTTAATATTTTTTATTTCTTCTTTATTTCCTCATTGATACATTTCTTTTTTAGTAACATCTTCATTATCCAGGTATTTATTTTCTCCCTACTTTTCTTTCTGTATTTGATGTCTGGTTTCATACCATTGCATTTGGAAAACAATCCTTGATATAATTTCTATCTTATTAAATATGTTGAGGCTTGTTTTGTGAACTAGAATAACATCTTGGAGAATATTTCATGTGCAGTTGAAAAGAAAGTGCATTCTATGATTTTGGAGGTAATGTCCTGTAGTTACTGATAAGTTCAAATGATCTAATACATCAGTTAAGATCACCATTGCCTTATTGATTTTCTGCCTGGAGGATCTGTCCATTAATTTTAGATGGGTATTAAAATTCATCTTTATTATTCTATTATTATTAATTTCTTCCCTCATGATCACTAGTATTTGCTTTATATATTTCAGTGCTCCTTATTGGATGCATGTATATTAATAAGGGTTATATCCTATTTTTTACTTATCTTTTTATCATTATATAATGGTTATTTTTGTCTTTTGAGGTAGGCATTTTTTAGTCTGTTTTTTCATATCCCTGTTTTTTCCATTTTCCTTTGCATTTGCTTGTAGCCAGGTAGTGGAAGGAAGGACACAGAGTCCATGTCTCTCCACAGCTGTGACTTTTGCCAGATGCTGGTGGAGGACCACAGCACTCGAGCAGATGGAGGGAAGCCTGAGAAACTGCACAGGGTGAAGAGGGGAGCAAGGGAGGAGGAGTGGAGTTGTGATAGGTCAGCAGCCCTGAGGGGTGGTTAAGGGGGGGTTCTTACCTCAAAAGGACCACTGGTGCAGGAGGAACCTTTGAGGCTTTGGAGGGCAAGAGAGGAACGTGGCTAGCATTTCCCCTGTCCACTCAGCCCCAGGGAGCTTACTGGTGTTCCAAGTCTGACTCTCTCCCTCCAAGGCCCCCTTCACCAATGTGCCTTGGAAGCATGAGGTGGATGAAGGGAGGAAGAGGGGAGTTAATCAAGACGTCAGACAACTCAGCCTCCAAAACAGAAACGACCCCCAAAGAGCGAAGTGGGTGGCGTGTCAGTCAGTAGAGACTGGGAAGGTATGCCCCGAGTGGCGAACACCGTTGCTTTTAGTTGTGGCCGGTTTGCTTGTCTGCACCAAGGGACAGAAGGAAGGCTTCCACCTGCCACAGAGAAAGGTATATCTAGCGTACAGAGAATGTTTGACCACCCCTCACCGCCCCAGGTTGCAGGCGTAACAGGTCAGACTGCAGAAATCTTCCTGTCAAGGGTGTATTGACAACAGGCAGACTCATCTGAAAGGCGCCCTGTCCTGGGAAGGGGGAGGGAGGGGAGGGAGGGGCAGAGGGTCGACGAGAAAGGGAAGGAGAGAGGGGCAGGGGCACACACAGTTTAGGGGGGAGGTGTGTGGTGCGTCTGTGGCACGCATCGGTGCTGCGTGGGTACTGTGTGGGGGCGGGGTGTGTGTGGGTATGCATGTGGTGTGTGGGCAGAGACACAGGCAGAGTCACAGCCAGGCAAAGGCCAACGCAGTGTGTGTGTGTGTGTGTGTGTGTGTGGTGTGTGCGCGGGGTGTGTGGTGTGTAGGGGCGGGGTGCGTGTGGGCTGGGTGTGTGTGTGTGTGTGTGGTGTGGGCGGGGTGTGTGGTGTGTAGGGGCGGGGTGCGTGTGGGCTGGGTGTGTGTGTGTGTGTGTGTGTGTGTGGGCGGGGTGTGTGGTGTGTAGGGGCGGGGTGCGTGTGGGCTGGGTGTGTGTGTGTGTGTGTGGTGTGGGCGGGGTGTGTGGTGTGTAGGGGGGTGCGTGTGTGTGTGTGTGGTGTGCGCAGGGTGTGTGGTGTGTGGGGGCGGGGTGCGTGTGGGCTGGGGGTGTGTGTGTGGGGTCGGGTCGGGATGTGTGTGTGTGCGCTGCGTGCAGGTATGCGTGCGGTGTGTAGGGTGTGCCTGTGGGTGCTGCGGGAAGAGACAGAGGCAGAGAGACACAGCCAGGCAAAGGCCAACGCTGTGTGTGTGTGGTCTGTGCGTGGTGTGTGGGGTGTGCAGGGGAGGTGGGGGGCGGGCAGAGACAGATCCAGTCAGGCAAAGGATCACGCGCCTGGCTGGATATCCCGCAGCATTTGCTTGTGTTTTCTGAGCTCATTCAGCACCTCCGCGATCAAGTCCACTCCCACGAAATGTGAGTCTGCCACCTCACCTCAGCCACCAGCCAGCACTCGTCTTGGGCAGGCAGACAGGGCAGTGTTCCGAGCTGGCGGGGGCGGGGGGCGCGACTTGCCGTCACCAGGCCAGCTCGGGTCCTCGCGTCCTGCCCCTGAACCTGACTGCAGCAAGTGGATCCGCGTGATCTGTCGTCGCTTTGTTTGACATCCTTGGCAGCCGCATGCCGAGGGACAAGGCCAAAAAGAAGGAAGTCAGCTCCCTTGGGTTCAGATAGCTGTTCTCCAAATCAATCAAGCTTCCAAAACGAGATTTCCAATCCAAGCCAAAAAGCCCAGGTGGCTACCCACCCCGCCCCGGTGACCTCTGGCCCAAGGCGGCCCTCCCGCACAGCCTCCTTCCACAGCCCCCGGGCATTCAAGAGATCGCCGGCCCGGCCCGCTCCATCCGTGGTCCCCCGCGCCCCCGCAGGACCGTCTGAAAAAGCGACCGACAGGCAGGTGGCGCCCGACAGCCAACCCGCTGTCCAGAGAGCCGGCCGCAGCACAGACGCTCCGAGGGAGACCGGCAGGGACTCGCTGCCAGACAGGGCCCGGCGCAGTTTCTCCGCTCAGTCACCGACGCGGACAGAACAGCACACACCAACACTTCTCGAGAACGTCCCTGGGCGAGGTACGACGGACGGATGGCTCTTTCATCAAGAACAACGTTCAACAGTGGGACAAATAAACAGACCTTCGTGTTAGAAATGAGCACTCATACTGTGGCAATGAAACAAAAAGCAAAAGCACACACTCGTCACACACATAACCTCAGCCAACAAGCTCGACACATCTGAGAAGAAAACGCAAACGTCAGAGAGCGTTGGAACCTGACCCTAAACCTAACCCTAAACCCTAAACCCTAACCCTGACCCTGATCCTGACGCTGACCCAGACCCCGACCCGAACCCTGACCCTAAACCCTGACCCTGACCCTGAGTGTAACCCTAACCCTAACCCTACCAATCACCAACTCCCAGAACTTACTCAAACTCATGTCCTTTGAGTCAGTGATGCCATCCAACCATCTCATCCTCTGTCGTCCCCTTCTCCTCCTGCCTTCAATCTTTCCCAGCATCAAGGTCTTTCCAAATGAGTCAGCTCTTGACATCAAGTGGCCAAAGTATTGGAATTTCAGCTTCAGCATCAGTCCAATGAATATTCAGGACTGATTTCCTTTAGGATGGACTGGTTGGATCTTCTTGCAGTCCAAGGGACCCTCAAGAGTCTTCTCCAACACCACCCTAACCCTGATCCTGACCTTGACCCTAAACATTGAGTAAGTTCTGGGAGTTGGTGATTGGTAGGTTAGGGTTAGGGTCAGGGTTTAGGGTCAGGGTCAGGGTTTAGGGTCAGGGTCAGGGTCGGGGTCAGGGTCAGGGTCATGGTCAAGATCAGGGTTAGGGTGGTGCTGGAGAAGACTCTTGAGAGTCCCTTGGACTGCAAGGAGAATTGATGTTCAAAAGCATCAATTCTTCGATGTTCAGCTTTCTTTATAGTCCAACACTCACATCCATACATGACTACTGGAAAAACCGAACCTTTGACTAGAAGGACCTTTGTTGGCAAAGTAATGTCTCTGCTTTTTAATATGCTGTCTAGGTTGGTCATAGCTTTTATTCCAAGGATCAAGCATCTTTTAATTTCATGGCTGCAGTCACCATCGGCAGTGATTTTGGAGCCCAATAAAATAAAGTCTGACACTGTTTCCACTGTTTCCGCATCTATTTGCCATGAAGTAATGAGACTGAATGCCATGATCTTAGTTTTTTTAATATTGAGTTTTAAGCCAGCTTTTTCACTCTCCTCTTTCACTTTCATCAAGAGGCTGTTTAGTTCTTCTTTGCTTTCTGCCATGAGGGTGGTGTCATCTGCATATCTGAGGTTATTGATTTTTCTCCCAGCAATTTTGATTCCAGCTTGTGCTTCATCCAGCCCGGCATTTTGCATGATGTATCTACATATAAATTAAATAAGCCAAATGACATTATATAGCCTTGATGTACTCCATTCCCAATTTGGAACCAGTCCGTTGTTCCATGTCCAGTTCTAACTGTTGCTTCTTGACCTGCATACAGATTTCTCAGGAGGCAGGTCAGGTGGTCTGGTATTCCCATCTCTTGAAGAATTGTCCACAGTTTGTGTGATCCACACAGTCAAAGGCTTTGGGGTAATCAATAAAGCAAAAGTAGATGTTTTTCTGCCACTCTTGCTTTTTCGATGATCCAACTGATGCTGGCAAATTAGAAAGCATTTATTAATGTTTTATATTAGGCTAAACTAAGGTATTATTCTTTCCCTCTCTGGACTCAAAAGGAGCCAAGTGATCATGTTGGATCACATGAATAGTGGGCCAGAGGGATTTCCCTGGTGGTCCAGTAGTTAAGACTCCAAGCTCTCAGTGCAGGGGGCCCAAGTTCTATCCCTGGCCAAGGAATTAAGAGCCCACATGCCAGGCCCAGAGTTTGCATGTAGCAGCTAAGATCTGGTACAGCCAAATAAATAAAAAGAGATATTTTAAAAAATAAAAAGAAGGTGGGCAAGATCCCCACAATGGATACAGAATGTCAACTGAAGAAAAGATCTGCTCTAGCCTAACATCGACATTACGTGCACAGAAAGCATGCCTTGAGCTTCCTTTAGAAGGGGTAGGGTTACTTTAAAGAATATATGTTGGAAGCTGGAGTCAGGAGCACGTATAGTAAAACTGGAACAATATACAGAAGGTTAGCAAAGCCTCTGAGCAAGGTTGACAGGCGCATGTGTGAGGTGCCCCACATTCGTACAATCTGCAGAAGAACATATACATATATGTGGTGGCTCAGTCCAGTGCAGTCGCTCAGCCGTGTCCGACTCTCTGCAACCCCACGGACTGCAGCACGCCAGGCCTCCCTGTCCACCCCCAACTCCTGGAACCTACTCAAACTCACGTCCATTGAGTCAGTGATGCCATCCAATCATCTCATCTCCTGTCGTCCCCTTCTCTTCCCACCTTCAATCTTTCCTGGCATCAGGGTCTTTTCCAGTGAGTCAGTTCTTGGCAACAGGTGGCCAAAGTATTGGAGTTTCAGCTTCAGCATCAGTCCTTCCAATGAATATTCAGGACTGATTTCCTTCAGGGTTGACTGTTTTGAACTCTTTGCAGTCCAAGGGACTCTCAAGAGTCTTCTCCAGAACCACAGTTCAAAAGCATCAATTCTTCAGTGCTCAGCTTTCTTTATAGTCCAACTCTCACATCCATACATGACTACTGCAGAAAACCATAGCTTTGACTAGACAGACCTTTGTTGGCAAAGTAATGTCTCTGCTTTTTAATATGCTGTCTAGGTTGGTCATAGCTTTTCTTCCAAGGAGCAAACGTCTTTTAATTTCATGGCTGCAGTCACCATCTGCATGGTTGCAGTGATTCTGGAGCCCAAGAAAATAAAGTCTGACACTGTGTGGCTCACCTGGTAAAGAATCCGCCTGCAATGTGGGAGACCTGGGTTTGATCCCTGGGTTGGGAAGATTCCCCTGGAGGAGGGCATGTTAATCCACTCCAGTATTCTTGCCTGGAGAATTCCCATGGACAGAGGTGCCTAGCAGGTTACAGGCCATGGCGTCACAAAGAGTCGGTCACAACTGAGCCACTAAGCACACAAGCGTGCACACACACGCACACATATACATATGAAGTAAAGTGTTAGTCGTTTAGTTCTGTCTGACCCTGCGACCTCATGGACTGTAGCCTGCCAGGCTCCTCCGTCCGTGAAATTCTCCAGGCAAGAATACTGGAGTGAGTTGCCATCCTTCTCCAGTGCTCAGGTAGGGGAAATTAGAATCAGACACCTCTAGTCCAAGTGAGCCCCCCTCCCCAACCCTGGGATGTTCATTATCAGAGTGTTCCTCTCCTTTGTAAAGCACTTCTGCTGGCCAGGTTGTTTGTGAGCCGTTCAGGTGCCATTGCTCTTCTGATCTTAACATATCTAACGTGCACCCCAAAGATACTGAGCAAGATAGAGGAAATATTTCCTATTTTTGTAAGCTGTATAACAACAAAACACGAAATACACAGACAAATTCTAACAGAAATGGCACAAACAGATTCCAGCATCGATGCGTCCAAGACAAACCGATTCTCCGATAGGGTAAAAAAGATTAAATAATTCCACCTAGGCTACCGACCCCCACGAGAGCTGGCTCCCTGACCTGAGTCCAGGTCTACCTGTATTCCAGGGAACCGGAACAAAACAAAACAAAGCCCAGATCCTCACTTCACCATGCATTACCACACAGCGCCATTAGATGGCAGCAGTGGAAAAGTAACCATGCAATCCAGGCTGCGTTTTGCTCACAGCGGCACCCCACTCCAGTCCTCCTGCCTAGAAAATCCCGTGGACCGAGGGGCCTGGGGGCCGCAGTCCCTGGGGTCGCAAAGAGCCGGACACGACTGAGCGGCTTCCTTTTCCCTTTTCACTTTCATGCATTGGAGAAGGAAATGGCACCCAACTCCAGTGTTCTTGCCTGGAGAATCCCAGGGACGGGGGAGCCTGGTGGGCTGCCGTCTACGGGGTGGCACAGAGTCGGACACGACTGAAGCGACTCAGCAGCAGCAGCAGCAGCAAGGCAGAGCAGGGCTGCGCTAGGGAAAGGAAGGCGGTTTACACAGTGGAAGGACGAGTAAGTACCGTGAAAGAGCCTTCCAATAGCTTGAAGGTTCGCTCGCCTCCATTGTTCCCTGTCTGATGGCCACTTGGAGAAACTGCCTTTGCGTGTTCAGCAAGTGGGAACGAAGAGCGACAGAACAATGTCCCCTGAAGGACAGGACACTGTCTGTGCCCCTCCTTGCTGTATCGCAAGCCTGTTAAAGTAAGGTTCTGAGTTTACTCACTCAGCCACGTCCGACGCTTTTCGAACCCCTGGACTGTAGCCTGCCAGGCTCTTTAGTGCATGGGGTTCTCCAGGCAAGAGTACTGGAGTGGGTCGCCACTGCCTCCTCCAAGGGGTCTTCTCCACCCAGGGATGGAACCCACACCTCCTGTGTCTCCTGTATTGGCAGGCAGATTCTTTACCACTGCACCACCTGGGAAGCCCGCAGGTTAAGTGATATCGGAGGCATAAAAACATACTGCAACAACTCTGGTCTTGCAGGTCATCATGACTCTGATTTAAGATGAGGCAAGTATTTTAGGCAAATCAAGGGTACATTTGGTGAACGTTTCACCTGAGTAACACTGAGCAGGACTTAAATGCGCTCCCTTTGCGTGGAGCCAAGGGCGATGCCCGAGAGAAGAGAGACATTTCCAGAAGCATAGCACTGAAACTAATGAAGCTCAGGCCCCTTTAGAGAAGTAAAACAGCCAGTGTGAGAGAAGAAAAACGGATTTGCCTAAGAGCAAAGCTGGTAACTGCGACTTCACTGAGCCGAGTCTTGGTCGGCGTTCAGCTCTAATCACAATCTTCCTGAGCAAGAAAGGAGCGTGCAGACTGAGCCTCCTCAGGAGCAAGGCCGCATCCCTGGTGCAGAGACCCACGGCGTCTGTGGCCTTGGGCTGAGCTCTCGGGCACTGGCTGTGCCAGCCGCTTGAATTACCACCTCACCTGATTCTGCCAAGGACACCATCTTATCACCCTCCTTCCACAGTAGAGGAAGCCAAGGCTCACAGACCCAGGGCACCACAGCTACTAAGCGGGGAGGTGGAGAAATGCCAGGGCCGAGACCAAGACTCTCTCCCCGGCCAGAGCAGGGTGTGGCCGAGCAGGAGAGACAGCGCCACCTTCTGAGGGCTCTGCACTCAGCCCAGGCACCTGTCCCTCTCCACCAGTGCAGGCCCAGGCAGTTCTCACGTGGGCCCGTGCTGTTCAGTGGCAGGGAGAATCAAAAGAGTGGGAGCTGGGGAGACGTGTATCCTACCTGCCGCCAAACCCCCAAGTCTGCCGCTGTGCTCTTCCTCTGTCCGCAGTCGTGAGCAGCTCACGTCTGTGTTTGCTGGGGAGGCAGCCTCTTCTGTGCTACAGCCTCGCCACTTGCAAAACGCTCCCTGCTGTTTGTTCGTCTGTTCGTTTGGGGGAGTGCGTAGTCATTTGACAATGTTGTGTTAGTTTCTGCCGTGCAGCAACGTGAATCAGCTGTCGGTACCCATGTCCTCTCTCGGCCCTCCCTCTCACCCACCCCGCGTCTCACCCATCTAAGGCACCACGGAGCACCAAGCTGAGTCAGGAGAAAAATGCAAATATTAACGCAGATGTGCAGAATCTGCTGTTTGCTTTGTTTTGAGCATCACACCTACTCCCTTCGTAAAATCCCTCAAAGGCCTTCAGTTAATGGTTTTGTCAGATATTGATGACTGGAATAGAGTCACCAGAATGGAGGGAATTTTTTTTATCCAGCTTTATTGAGATTTCATTGACATACAACATTGTGTAAATTTAAGGTGTATCCCTGTTGACTTAACACATTTATATGAACCCCCACCCCCTTGGCAACCACAAGCCTGTTCTCTGTGTCTGTGAGTCTATACGTTTTGTAAAAACATTTATTTGGGTAAGAGATCTTATACTTCTTTTTGTCCTTAGAATATATCTCTCTAGGGATGTACAGTCTAAATATGTGTTTCAAAATCATTTGCTATAGTTCTTGAGACTGATGTGCCAGAGAACTGATATAAAGTTAGGTTCACTTTTTCCAGTTTATTTTAAAGTTTTCGGACTTGTGTTTTGGTGTGCTTTTCTCTTTGCTTTTAATTAGGTGAACTATTTACATGATTCCAAAGTCAAAGAACAGATTGTTTCATAAAGAAATCTATATCCCTTTCATATCCTCTACTTCCTTGTTCCCTCCATCCCATTTTTATTTTTTTTTTTAGTTTTTTATTTTTTAAATTTTAAAATCTTTAATTCTTACATGCATTCCCAAACATGAACCCCCCTCCCACCTCCCTCCCCATAACAACTTTCTGGGTCATCCCCATGCACCAGCCCCAAGCATGCTGCATCCTGCGTCAGACATAGACTGGCGATTCAATTCACATGATAGTATACATGTTAGAATGTCATTCTCCCAAATCATCCCACCCTCTCCCTCTCCCTCTGAGTCCAAAAGTCCGTTATACACATCTGTGTCTCTTTCCCTGTCTTGCATACAGGGTCGTCATTGCCATCTTCCTAAATTCCATATATATGTGTTAGTATACTGTATTGGTGTTTTTCTTTCTGGCTTACTTCACTCTGTATAATCGGCTCCAGTTTCATCCATCTCATCAGAACTGATTCAAATGAATTCTTTTTAACCGCTGAGTAATACTCCATTGTGTATATGTACCACAGCTTTCTTATCCATTCATCTGCTGATGGACATCTAGGTTGTTTCCATGTCCTGGCTATTATAAACAGTGCTGCAATGAACATTGGGGTACATGTGTCTCTTTCAAGTCTGGTTTCCTCGGTGTGTATGCCCAGCAGTGGGATTGCTGGGTCATAAGGTAGTTCTATTTGCAATTTTTTAAGGAATCTCCACACTGTTCTCCATAGTGGCTGTACTAGTTTGCATTCCCACCAACAGTGTAGGAGGGTTCCCTTTTCTCCACACCCTCTCCAGCATTTATTGCTTGCAGATTTTTGGATCGCAGCCATTCTGACTGGTGTGAAGTGGTACCTCATTGTGGTTTTGATTTGCATTTCTCTAATAATGAGTCCTCCATCCCATTTTTAAATTAATTTTTGGTTTATCCAGCTACAGAAATTATACATAAGTGTGTATTTACTGTGTCTTCCCCTTTCTCATCTAAACTACAACATTGTGCAAGTTCCACGATGCATTTTGTTTCTGCTACTTCAAAATATGCCCCAGCCCACTGTACACTGGGGTGTAGAGGGCTTCCTGGTTCCCTGTCACAGATGCATAATACGGCACTGCGTGGCTGCGCCAAGCTTCGTTTGCCTCCCTTTGACAGACATCCGGGTCATGCCTAGCCTTTTGCTGGCCGGTTCTCTCCGTCTCTCTCATTTTGCCCTTCCAAGGACCCCGCTGCTTTGCCTTCTGAGTGTGCTCAGTCTGTCAGTTTGTGTCCAACTCTTTGTGACCCCATGAACTGAATC
The DNA here is from genome assembly GCF_042477335.2 of Ovis canadensis. Classification (NCBI taxonomy): domain Eukaryota; kingdom Metazoa; phylum Chordata; class Mammalia; order Artiodactyla; family Bovidae; genus Ovis; species Ovis canadensis. The sequence goes on along the minus strand of NC_091253.1, from coordinate 105,193,957 downwards.
CCACCAGGTTCCTCTGCCCATGGGATTTCCCAGGCAAGAATCCTCCTCCAGGGGATCTTCCCAACCCAGGGATCAAACCTGTGTCTCTGGTGCCTCCTGCACTGGCAGGTGGATTCTTTACCACTGTGCCACCTGAGAAGCCCCGTGCTTTGGCTTAGTCTTATTTTATAGAAGAGCAAACGATTGCTTAAGCAGTTAAGGATTTGACCAAAGTCACAAGAGTTAAGTGGGGAAGAGCAGACCAAGGATTCTCCTGCTTCGTGATTTCTGCTCTTTGCTCAAATCTGTATAATTCATACTGTGGTGTAAATAGCTATTAACACCTTTATTTTAGAGTTGAGGAGGGTGGAGAGGGGAACACGTGCTTTGCGGTAGATTGTGGAGGAAAATTTAGCCTTAAGTTCAAGGCTGGAATGTCAGGTCTCAGCCAGCCCGTGGGAGGAGTATCTGAGCTAACAGCTGGCCTTTCTGGCATTGTCCCCAGTCAAAGGAATGCCAGACATTCACAAGCAGGTGGGTCTATTTTTGGCAGAAGGACCTTCTCAGTGTGCCTGCTGGAATCACATCATGTCCCCTTCTATCACAGCGCACTTTGCTCTCCGGGTAAATCCACTCAAGACGCCCTTTAAAGGATATAAAACAATCCCTTCTCGACTCTTCCCTCACCCAGTACTGCTCCCTGCCTTTGTCTTCTTTCTTACTCTGCAGACCAGTTGGGGGGAAGCTGCGTGTGCTAAACCACACAGAGCAAGCACAGCTCTGATACGTAAACATCATTTTCCAGTCTTCTTATGGGAGAGATTAAGCTGATATTTACAGGAAGCCTTAAGACTTTGACCAGAATCCTTCACTAATTTTCCCTTTTTCCATCACTCTTTTTTTTAGGGGCGGTGTCAGTTCTGAAGTAACATGAGTCCCTATCACTATGTGATTTTAAAATGAGCATCTCAAGGTAGCACCTCATCTCAGAGTATGTTTAGCGCAATCTCCTCCACACGCTCCCTCCAAAGTAACCATGTTTAGAGTAAAGCATGGATCCCACTGTAAGATCAGAGGCTCAGCAGCGTTTCAGCTTCAAGACACAAATCGTGTTCATTGCACAGTCCTGACCAGGGCACAGCAGCCACTGCATTTTACAGAGCTTTTGAAAGGGGTTAATCAAAGGCGCTGCCAGTTCTCCTGGGTAGTCAGAACGCACCATCCCCCACGTCATCTTGTTGATAAAGGCTGCACTGTGCCACAGCCGCACTTCTGAAACCAAATACGCTGGACGCGCCTCACCACTGCCTTGCAGTGGGCTCGGCAGCCGGGGCTGACCCGTGCGGATCTGATCTCCCTGTGGGTCTCACCAGCCTTCAGCCTTCCGAGCTAGTCTGGCTCAGGACTCTCCCAGCTCAACTGGGTGGGCCTACTCCAGTAAAAACAGTGCCCCAGAACTCTGACTTCTGTCTTGTCAAGACCCAGACTTTGAGACGTGACTCAATGCCTGAAAGTTCACCCACACAGTGTACGTGAAATTGCTTTCTGCAATGTGCCAGGGACAGGGAAGAGAGTTCTGAGCAAGACACACATACTCCCTGCTGTCTGAGAAAACCGGGGAGAAAGAGGGACACAGAAGCACAATCTATGCCGGTGCTGCAGTGTGGCCTTGAGTAGGTTTTCAGGCTCTTTGTGCCTGTGTGTGTGTGCCTGCCTAGTGTCTCATGTCCCACTCTTGGAGACCACCGTGGACTGAAGCCTGCCAGGCTCCTCTGTCCCTGGGATTCTCTAGGCAAGAACACGAGAGTGGGTTGCCATGTCCTCCCCCAGGGGATCTTCCTGACCCAGGGATTGAACTTGCGTCTCCTGCATCTCGTGAATTTGCAGGTGGATTCTTTACCACTGAACCACCTGGGAAGCCCTTGCCTGTGTGTATTTACTTGTAAAGGAGGATGATGCAAATAGCTACATCACACAGTTGTTATAACACCCAGTATCAGGCACATGGTGGTGCTCCATAGATGTTAGAATTAACTATTATGGGAATTTAAAGCTAAAGGAAGTCTCAGTCTTCTCCCTAAACTTCCTCATGTATATCTTTCTCTTCGAGGGTTTCATTTAATGAACCCCACAAGCCTGTAACATAGATGCTACCCACCTTTGGAGAAGCTGAGGCCACAGAGACAAATGGGCTTCTCCAACTCTTACGCCTCATATGAGCAGAGGTGGAACCCAAACTAACCCACATCAGTTCAGCCCTCAAAATTCCTTATGTTTTAACCCATACCTGGTGTTGCCTCCCCTATAAGAGCCAAAACCAGGATTGAATACACAGAGGAGAGAGAGACTAACCCATGAGGAGGCATCTGGAGAAGCCTGAGAAGGAAACAGAGCACGCCCTGCCTTGCTGACCCTCCCACGGCCCCCACAGCCTTGTTCAAACCTCTTACCAAAGCCAGAAACCCTCTTTCCCCTTCAGCTCCCGCATCCAAGTCACCAACAAGTCCTGTATGTTAGAATCACAAACTTTATGCCGAAACGTCCTTTTTCTCTGTCTGTCTGCTGCTACTACCCTAAACCAAGGCACCACCATCTCATGTCTGTTTAGGTTTCCCTACTGACCCCTGCACCCCTTCCAGCTGACCTAAAACCCATTCTCTGCATAGCAGCAAGAGTAAGCTTAAAGTCCAAAGCAGGTGCTGGCACTCTCCCACTTCACAGCCTCTCAGTACTTATCTTTGTATTTAGAGCTGGGCTTCCCAGGTGGAGCTAGAGGTGAAGAACCCGCCTGCCAATGCAGGAGACGTGAGACATGGGTTTGCTCCCTGGGTTGGGAAGATCCACTGGAGGAGAAAATGGCAACTACTCCAGCGTTCGTGCCTGGAGAATCCCGTGGACGGAGGAGCTGGTAGACTACAGTCCATAGGATCGCAAAGAATTGGATATGACTGAGTCAACTTAGCATATGTATTTAGAATTAAATCTAAATTCCTTTCCCTGATGCTAAGCATAAATATCTGGTGCCTGCTTAGCTTTCCCACCTCTTTTAGTCAGTGTCTTCTCTCCAGTCATTAGGCAGAAGCCATAAATACCACCTTTATTTTATCCAACAGGAAACATTCTTTATCCCAGCTCATGGCTTTGCACTTACTGTTTTCTCTGCCCAGACTGCCGTGGTCTTTCCTTCTGGACTTCTTTCCTCTTATTGTTCTGATCTCAAATATCATCTCCTCCCTGAGCCTTCCATCTAAAATAGGGCCTCGTTCCTGCCCCTCCCACCCCCACCATCATTTTCTGTTGCTGCACACTATCTAACTCCTTTAAGACATGAATTGCATGCTATGATTTTTGATTACATATTTATTTATTGACTGGATCCCCCATTGAAATGTAAAGCTCCAAGGGGACGGGGATTCGGTCCATATTGCTCCATATCCTGGGTTTCGAGAAGACATTCATGACATATTTATTAAAAGGATGGAGGAGAGGGAATATAAAAAGGAATATCCAACTGAATTTTTTTCAGAAGTGTAATACTTGAGCAGGTAAATGTAGCAGGAAAGGAGGGAGGCAATTCACAGCAGAAGGAATAGCTTGAACACAAATCCCAAGTCAGATGAGTTCAAGATCTGTTTAAAGAAGAACAAGTGTATTAATGTGCCCAGAAAGCAGCTGTATAAGGAAACTAGAATCATCGGCCAGTTTACAAATACTTGTCAAATGCCTGCGATTTCACAGATACCCTGTGCTGGATGTTCCCATTACATACTGCTGCCTGGCAGATCACCCTAAAACCTAGCGGCTTAAGCAATCACAATCATTTATCTTCTTCACAGAACTGCAGTTTGAGCCAGGCTCAGCAGGGGTGGCTCATCTCTGATCCAGGGGAGGCTGGCTTGGGAAACTCAACTAGGGGCTGGGAGATCGATTTCCAGGATGGTCCGCTCACACGGCTAGTGAGCACTGGCTGTCATCTGGGAGCTGAGCTCCCGCTGTGGGCTGGGGCCCTCGCTTCCTCTCCCCGTGCCGTTTCTGCAGATAGCTTGAGTTTCCCCACAGCACAGTGCCTGGACTCCAAGAACAAGTGTCTGAAGGAAAGAAGCAAACGTGCGTGGTATCAGGATGACCTACCTTTGGAAGTAACAGGGCATCCTTTCAGCTCTATTGTTTGAGAGTCACAAAGTTCCATCCAGGCCCAAAGGGACGAGACAGGGAATCCAGCTCTGGAAGGGGTAAGGTTCTGGAAGAGTGCTTGAAACAGGAGCTATCATTGCAGCCATCTTTGTGAAATACAATCTACTGCTCAGGGATACAGCGGTGTGCTTGGAGTTACAATGCCTGCTCTCAGGAAGCTCAAATTATAATGAGGAAGACAAACCCGTGTGGTGTTGTGATGTGTAACTTCAGTGGTGGAGAAAAAACAAAGTGTTAGGCTGAGAACAAGCACTCTATTGTTACACTCAGAATTTAACAGTTCGGGAAGGAGAGGGTGGGGTGAGCTGAGAGGGTAGTATGGACGTGTGCGCACTGCGTGTGTGCACGCGCGCACTGCGTCACTTCAGTCGCGTCCGACTCTTTGTGACCCCACGGAATGTAGCCTGACAGGCTCCTCTGTCCATGGGGGTCTCCAGGACAGAATACTGGAGTGGCTTGCCATGCCCTCCTCCAGGGGCTCTTCCCAACCCAGGGGTTGAACCCACGTGTCTTATGTCTCCTGCATTGGCAAGAGGGCTCTCTACCACTAGTGCCACGTGAGAAGCCCTTATGTGCCCTGCCGAGTGTGAAACAGATAGCTATTGGGGAGCTGCTATGAAACACGGGGAATCCAGCCTGTCCATGGTTCTGTGACGGCCCAGAAGGGTTAGAGGGTGTGGAGGGGGAGGGACAAGAGGGAGGAGACCCAGCACCCTCACGGCTGGTCTGTGTTATTCTTGGCAGAGACCAACACAGCACTGCCAAGCAATGTCCTCCAATTTAAACAGCAACAACAAAAAAGAATTTAACAAATTAAAATGAAAATCAGTTGCTTTCTCAGAGTTTCAACAGGTTAGGAACTCAGGAGTGACACGGGTGGTTCTGGTTCAGAATCTCACCTGAGGTTTCAGTCACGACATCAGCCTGGACTCTAGTCACTGAAACTCTCCACTGAGGCTGGAGAATCTGCTTCCAAGACTGTTGCTGGCAGGAGGCTTCAGCTTTTTGCTGCATGGACCCCACCTTACTGCTGCATGAGTGGCCTCACAGGATGAGGGCTGGCTTCTCCTAGAGCGAGGCAGCCAAGACAGAGGGCAAGGAGGAAGCCACAGCTCCTTCCGCGACCTAGCCATAGGCCACACCATCACTTCTCTTACACTCTCTTCTTTGAGCCCATGCTCCAGGCCAGAGAATTAGGCTCTACCTCTTCAAGGAGGAAGAATTTGTGAACGTGTTTAAAGACATCACAGACCTTATCTATCATGGAATGGAAAGAAATTTAGGAAGAAGCGACAACTGGGTCAGACTTATTTAGATAGATCAGTCTGCTGGCGACATACTGGACGGATCAAGAAAGGTAAGACTGAAGGCAGGCAGACGAGAAGAGCCCTGAAATAGCCCAGAGAGGTCAAAGCAACTCTAGCTGAGAGTAACTGGCAGAAGCAATTGAGGGGGAGATGGGTTTTTTAGACTAAGGAAGCAAAATTCTGTTAAGTGAGAAATACAAGCATTCAAAAATTAAATGTCATGTTTTAATTAGTTAATATGAGTGTCCGATTGGAATGATGGTTACCAGCCAAGATGGAAAATCCATGACACAAAGCAGACTGAGGAACAAGAGTCAATTCAACACTCTATTTCGAGTTTAAGCCTCCAGTTTTAGTGAGTGAAGAGTTGTCCTCCAGTTTTAGTGAGTGAAGAGTTGTTTTTTTCCTTTGCCCCTGCAGTGTTCATTTTTGCCTTACTTTGATAACAGCCTCCTTTTGGCAAGGTGATCCTACCCTTACCTCCACTGCTTGGGCTGAGCTATCCCTCGTGATGCTGGTAAACGTGCTCTCCAAAATAAACAAACACAGCCCCAATCTGTGCTGTGACTACTCCCATCTTTTCCAATTTTATGGTCACACAGTTTAACAACCAACTCGGAAAACTACTAGACTGTTATAGCCAACTGGCTCCAGCATACTGGGACTATGTTTCTGGCTTAGCAATCACATGACCCAGATCTAAGCCATTTATCACTCTGAATGCCTTCTCATCAGGTGATTGCTTCAGAACTAGACATTTCAGCCAATTGGAGTCAATGAGATGCAGTGAGATTTTTGCTATGCACCTGAGAAAACCCTTCTATCTTCCCTTGATAACTGTAACTAAGAGATAACGCAACTGCACTATCGCACCATGTGAAGCTGCAGAACGGAGCCAACTCTGTGCAGAACAGAGCTAGAGATGGAAAGCAAATCCAGATGACATTATTTAAGTCATGAGTCTAGCTATAGCTGAAACTAATTCTATTCATAGACTTTCCAAGTGAGTGAGCCAAGAAATTCTATTTTCTTTTCTCTTCTTTTCTTTCTTTTTTTCTTCTGTAAGCAAGTTTTATTTTGCCTTTCCTTTACGTTCAGATTTTCTCAGCTGATCTACTGTTGACATCCAGACCTTTGGTTATACAAATCTGAGTCTCAGTAGACAAGCTCAGGATCAACAGAATTTAGTGAGTTTAATCCACAAGAAGGAACAAATTTAACAAGGGCAAGAACCATCTAGGTAATCATAATTTTCTTCAAATTCTATAGAAGAAGAGATATGGGAGTGACTTTAGAGATTATCCAGTCAAACTCCTTCACTTAACAACTACAAAAACTGTGTCCGTAAAACGTTCAATACTTTGTCCACGGTTACTTGGCTCTTCAGTCTTTAGAGCCAAGGCTAAAACCCTGATTTCCTATCTCAGATGCAGCCCTTTTCCAAATCATGGCAAATTCTGAATTAGTAAGATCTAACTTAGTTCAGCAAGTATATGTTGTGTTTATATTACGAATCATGAAATGCGTCATATACCACTTTTCATTTTAATGGATAGCACTTTACTGTTTCAAAGCACTGAAATAATCTAACCTTCTTGCCAACACTGTAAAGTAGGTAGGACAATTATTTTAAACATAAGAAAACCTAGGCCAGGACTACTGGAATGACTTTTCCAAGGTCAAATAGCCAGTGAATACTAAAGCCAGTGATATTAATAGAATCCAGGACACTTGATTCCTTCCTCCAGTGACTTCCTTCTGCCTCTCATTCAACTTAAGGACATTCCATTGCAGCTGGGTAAGGTGTAAATTAGACAACACGGCTTTCTTGGATTGGGGATGGCTTCTCAAGATCTCCATAAACATACGTTTGCGATGTTCATGCTGCGCTGGCTCTATAATTCTCCAGGCTGCTGGGACTCAGTCTGCTCGGCGATCAAGGCGTCAGCACAGATGGTTACAGAGCAAATGCATCCGTTTCCAGGGCCACTGCAACAAATAGTACATAACAAATATGCAACAAATAAGCAAAAGGAAATTCATTCTGTCACAATGCTGGAGGCCTGAAGTCCACAGTCAGGATGGTACTCCCTACAAGGACACCAGGGGAGAGTCCAGCCCACGCCTCCTCCAGCGTCCAGTGGCTGCTGGCATTCTTGGCTATGGCCACACCACCCCAGTCTCCTCCCCCGTCTTCGTATAGACTTCTCTTCATTGTGTCTCTCCTCTGTATGTCTCTCATAAGGATTCTTGGCATTGGATTTAGGGTCCACTCAGACAATCCAGAATGATCTTCTCATCTCAGTGTCTTTTACCTTAGTTACATCTACAAAGACCCTTTTTCCAAATAAGGCAACATGCCCAGGTTCTGAGGATTAAGACACGGATGTATTTGGTGGGGGGGAGGGGGACTACTATTCAGCCCACTATGGTAGGCAAAGGAAAAGGATTTTTATTTATTTATTTTAGGAGAGAGTTATGTATCCAAAGGCCAGACACTTTACAAGTGGAATGAATCAAATATTTGCTTGTACCTCCAGTGATGACAAAACACTCTTTTCTAAAGAACAGTGGCCTTCAACTCATTTTGAAGTAGATCCAAGTAGCCCGTAACACAGTCTCTGAAATGATTCTCTGCCAACAGCTTTGTCGGCTCGCTGTGGGCCGTGGGCTAGAGGGTGAAGACGTGTCCAGCAAGTAGCGACTGGCCTACATGCTTGAGCATGTGGCCTGTTTATGTGATACCCTCTGCCAGAGTTAGCTTCATGCCAACAGGCAAACTTGAAAAGCCACTGTTGAAACAAGAGCTCCTGTTTATATCCGACCAGCGTAACAAGCTCTCTGTATCGTTCACTCTGTTGGAGAATCAGCCGCTAGCCATTTGTGCCCCTCCCATCGCCCTTTAATAAAGATTGACGTGTTTGTTTCCAACTGCAGAGCTGTATCTGTGAAGTGTCATAAACTACAGAACTCACATACAAGGTACAGTCTTTCAGAGACTAGTAATAGCTCTCTGTGTCCTCTTTCTTCCATGGGAAAGATACCTTCTTGTCCGCACTCTCAGAAAGAGGAAAAGAAGTGAAACAACACTTAGGAAGCCTGGTGGGTATATTCAGTTCACCCCCAGATCCTCGCTCCATCCTTCTCACTCTGTTCCCTGGATCGCATCCTGTGACCTTAACAGACTCTCTTACCCGTGGCGTCATTGCCAGCAGTCACCAAGAACTGGCCCATCTCTGTGAAGGTCTCAGCACCCCTCCGGTAGCTCCCTTGACACAACATTCTGTCTCCAGGCCCCAGGAAACTTGCCTTTAACCAAACCTTCAGGCCTGAAGCTGGTTTCCCCAGAGTATTGCACTCTTTTTTTTTTTTTTTTTTGAAGCATAATTGATTTGTGATGTTGTATTAGTTTCAAGTGTGCAGCTATGTGATAGAATTGTATATACATATATAAAACTGAATATATATATATATATATTTGTTGTTTTACAGATTCTTTTCCATTATAGATTATTACAAGATATTGAATATAGTCCCCCATGCTATACAGTAGTCCACGTTGTTTATCTGTTTTGTATATGGAAGTGTAGCTATTAATGCCAAACTCCTAATTTATATCCCACCTTTTCCCCTTTGGCAACCAAAAGTTTGCAGTTTGTTTTCTAAATGTGTGTCTTTCTCTGCTTTGTAAATACTTTGGTTTGTATCATGTTTTAAATTCCACATATGAATGATGTCATAAGATATTTGTTCTCCTTAGTATGACAATCTCTAGGTTCATCCATGTCGCTGCAAATGGCATCATTATATTCTTTTTAAAGCTGAGTAATAGTCCTTTGTGTGTGTACACACACACACACACACACACACACATGCATATACACACCATGTCTTCTCTACCCATTCATCGGCTGATGGACATCTAGTTTGCTTTCATGTCTTGGCTATTGTAAATAGGGTATTGCGCTGTCTTTTGTGATTTTCCTACACCTTGCCTATACATTTTTAAAACGGTCCTGCTGCTGCACTTTCCTCAAATGTTCATACTTTGAATGGGCCATCTGTTTCCTACAGGAACTCAGGCTGAGGAAACCCAACCCTTTCAAGGTTTTCTTCTAAACATCCCTATATTTCAGTGATTACAACAGTCCTACGGGGTAGGCACTCTTAATCCCATGTTATTGATGAGGAAACTGAAGCTTGTTGAGACAACATAACTTGTCCTTGGAGACAAGCTAGCAAGTAAGGATTCACACCCAGATGAGTCTAACTGTAAAGCCCATGGGTTTTTAGCTATTTCTCCTCAACACTGAAGAAATCTTTTTTATTATTGAATTATACTTGACACATGACATTATATTAGTTTCAGGTGTACAATGTAGTGATCTGATAGTTCTACACATTACAAAATGGTCATCATGGTGACTCTGGTTGCCATCTGTCACCATACAGGGTCATGAGAATATTACTGAGTGTATTCTCTACAGTATACAATACATCCCATGACTTATTTATTTTATAGCTGGAAGAAATGTCTTTAAAGGGTGCCTGGAGAAACAAGGAGTTTCAAGGCACAAAAATGCCAGAATGGCCTCAATGTTTCATTCACAATTAAACTTTATAAAGTCATTCTGAGGCCCCATTTCTTCTTAATATTGTATAAGGAAAAAAAAAACCTACTTAGCAGTCACAATAATTGGAATATAATTTACATTTCACTGTATTATCCTAAAAGAAGGCCAGGAGTAAATTACATTTATAATGTAGAGCCAAACTTCTTAAAAGTCTCTTTCCTTCCTGCATTTTTCTTTCTATGTATTTCAGATGCAGCTATCCACAAAATCTTTTTCCAACCCACCCCCAAGCCCCCAAGATCTCTCCCAACAGGCTATCTGCCTCCATCCTTTCTGTATTCTTTTACCCTTTCTGTATTTTCCCCTTTCTGCCAATAACTCTGCCTTTTCCAATAAAAATCCCTCTTGTCTCTTCCAGGCTTTTCCAGATTTCCCTTTGGCTGCTTGTTCCAGTTAACACAACTAAAGGGCTAGATTGATTCACCAGAGCAGTACAAGCATCTTCTGGGGAGAGGGAGAGTTATGTAAATATTTCAACAATATTTTGTTTTCTCTACAACAATATTTTTTCTCTACAAATTATAGATTTACTCAGTTTACAAGGCAAAAAGATTTCGGTATCACATATAAAATCTACACTAAGTATAAACTATAAGTACCTGGAGCAAGAGAAATGAGAGAGGGTAAAGGGAATATTTAATTCACATCTTATTCATTCCATCAGCTTCCCAGTGGGCTGCACAAAGTCCAGATATTTATCTCAATTCAATTGTGTGAAACTCCAGACATATTTTATTTGAGAAACAGCAGTCTGACTACATTTTTTAACCCATCATCAGTTGTGTTTGCACCTAAAATTATAATGACATTTATTTTTTGACAATGATATTTATTTCCCTATCAGTCGATTACCATCTGTTTGTCTAAGTCTCATCTCTAACCAGGTAACCACATAGTCATCCTAACAGCACCCCTAAAACAACCTCTGAGCCTCCTAGAGAGTGATTATAAAATCCACTGCTTTTCAGTTTTCCTTAATCACCTCAATTGACGAAAATTCAGGAAAAGATAAAGTCGAGATGATCTATTTGCAGTAGGCATTTTATTGCTTGTTTTGTTTTTTAAATAGCATTAATTGGTTGAAAGTAGTTCATCTGGAAGTATTTTCTTTGGCAAGACAAAATGAAAAATATGTTGATTAGCTCTGGGACATAAAAGACAGACCCTTACAGGAACATTGGACAATAAACCAACTCATCCTGAATCTACCCTCAGTTCATAGGATGACAAGGATCTTCATTTTTCTGGCCCCAAGAAAGGCATCAACCAAAGCTGGAAAGCAGTCAGTTTGTCCTTTCTCTGGGGTCCTGTAGTGTAGAGGGTAGAGAAGACTAGAATATTATCACTTGCTGAGCCCTGAGCCTCTTAAATAAGTTAATAACTTACCCTTTGTCTTTGCTGTTTAGTCGTTAAGTCCTGTCCAACTCTTTGCAACCCTGTGGACTGTAGCCCACCAGGCTCCTCTGTCCATGGAATTCTCCAGGCAAAAATAATGGTGAGGGTTGCCATTTCCTTCCCCAGGGATCTTCCCCACCCAGGGGTAGAACCCACGTATCCTGCATTGACAGGCGGATTCTTTACCACTGAGCTACCTGGAAAGCCCCTAATAACTTACCCTGTCCTGTGCTGAGTCGCTTCAGTCATGTCCGACTTGTTGACACTCTATGGACTGTAGACCTCCAGGCTCCTCTGTCCATGGGATTCTCTAGGCAAGAATACTTGAGCGGGTTGCTGTGCCCTTCTCCAAGGGACCTTCCCAACCCAGGGGTTGAATCTGCGTCTCTTACATCTCCTGCAATTGGGAGGTGGGTTCTTTACCACTAGCATCACCTGGGAAGCCCAATAACTTACACTGCTGCTGCTGCTACTGCTGCTACCAAGTCACTTCAGTCGTGTCCAACTCTGTGTGACCCCATAGATGGCAGCCCACCAGGCTTCCCTGTCCCTGGGATTCTCCAGGCAAGAACACTGGAGTGGGTTGCCATTTCCTTCTCCAATGCGTGAAAGTGAAAACTGAAAGGGAAGTCGCTCAGTTGTATCTGACTCTTAGTGACCCCATGGACTGCAACCCACCAGGCTCCTCGGTCCATGGGATTTTCCAGGCAAGAGTACTGGAGTGAGTTGCCATTGCCTTCTCCATAACTTACCCTCAGTTCAGTTCCATTCAGTTCAGTCCCTCAGTCATGTCTGACTCCTTGAGACCCCATGAATTGCAGTACGCCAGGCCTCCTTGTCCATCACCAACTCCCGGAGTTCACTCAGACTCATGTCCATTGAGTCGGTGATGCCATTCAGCCATCTCATCCTCTGTCATCCCCTTCTCCTGCCCCCAATCCCTCCCAGCATCAGAGCCTTTTCCAATAAGTCAACTCTTCACATGAGGTGGCCAAAGTACTGGAGTTTCAGCTTTAGCATCATTCCTTCCAATAAACACCCAGGACTGATCTCCTTCAGAATGGACTGAGTGGATCTCCTTGCAGTCCAAGGGAGTCTCAAAAATCTTGTCCAACACCACAGTTCAAAAGCATCAATTCTTCGGTGCTCAGCCTTCTTCACAGTCCAACTCTCACATCCATACATGACCACAGGAAAAACCATAGCCTTGACTAGACGGACCTTTGTTGGCAAAGTAATGTCTCTGCTCTTGAATATGCTGTCTAGATTAGTCCGGAGAAGGCAATGGCACTCCACTCCACTTTCCAGTACTCTTGCCTGGAAAATCCCATGGATGGAGGAGCCTGGGAGGCTGCAGTCCATGGTGTCGCTAAGAGTCGGACACGACTGAGTGGCTTCCCTTTCACTTTTCACTTTCATGCATTGGAGAAGGAAATGGAAACCCACTCCAGTGTTCTCGCCTGGAGAATCCCAGGGATGGGGGAGCCTGATGGGCCACCGGCTATGGCGTCGCACAGAGTCAAACACGACTGAAGTGACTTAGCAGCAGCAGCAGGTTGGTCATAACTTTCCTTCCAAAGAGTAAGTGTCTTTTAATATCATGGCTGCAGTCACCATCTGCAGTGATTTGGGGGCCCCCCAAAATAAAGCCTGACACTGTTTCCACTGTTTCCATATCTATTTCCCATGAAGTGATGGGACCAGATGCCATGATCTTTGTTTTCTGAATGCTGAGCTTTAAGCCAACTTTTTCGCTCTCCTCTTTCATTTTCATCAAGAGGTTTTTCAGGTCCTCTTCACTTTCTGCCTTAAGGGTGGTGTCATCTGCATATCTGAGGTTATTGATATTTCTCCCAGCAATCTTGATTCCAGCTTGTGCTTCTTCTAGCCCAGCGTTTCTCAGGATGTACTCTGCATATAAGTTAAATAATCAGGGTGACAATATACAGCCTTGACACACTCCTTTTCCTATTTGGAACCAGTCTGTTGTTGTTCCATGTCCAGTTCTAACTGTTGCTTCCTGACCTGCATATAGATTTCTCAAGAGGCAGGTCAGGTGGTCTGGTATTCCCATCTCTTGAAGAATTTTCCACAGTTTATTGTGATCCACACAGTTCAAAGGCTTTGGCATAGTCAATAAAGCAGAAATAGATGCTTTTCTGGAACTCTCTTGCTTTTTTGATGACCCAGCGGATGTTGGCAATTTGATCTCTGATTCCTCTGCCTTTTCTAAACCCAGCTTGAACATCTGGAAGTTCACGGTTCACATATTGCTGAAGCCTGTCTTGGAGAATTTTGAGCATTACTTTACTAGCGTGTGAGATGAGTGCAATTGTGCGGTAGTTTGAGCATTTTTTGGCATTGCCTTTCTTTGGGATGGGAATGAAAACTGACCTTTTCCAGTCCTGTGGCCACTGCTGAGTTTTCAAATTTGCTGGCATATTGAGTGTAGCACTTTCACAGCATCCTCTTTCAGGATTTGAAAAAGCTCAACTGGAATCCATCACCTCCACTAGCTTTGTTTGTAGTGATGCTTTCTAAGGCCCACTTGACTTCACACTCCAGGATGTCTGGCTCTAGGTGAGTGATCACACCATCGTGATTATCTTGGTCATGAAGATCTTTTTTGTACAGTTCTTCTGTGTATTCTTGCCACCCCTTCTTAATATCTTCTGCTTCTGTTAGGTCCCTACCATTTCTGTCCTTTATCGAGCCCATCTTTGCATGAAATGTTCCCCTGGTATCTCTAATTTTCTTGAAGAGATCTCTAGTCTTTCCCATTCTGTTGTTTTCCTCTACTTACCCTGTGAAATGAAAAGTAAAGTGAAGTCACTCAGTCGTGTCTGACTCTTTGTGATCCCATGGACTGTAGTCTACCAGGCTTCTCTATCCCTGGGATTTTCCAGGCAAGAGTACTGGAATGGGTTGCCATTTCCTTCTCCAGGGGATCTTCCTGACCCAGGGGTCAAACCCAGGTCTCCTGCATTGCAGGCAGACACTTTACCCTCTGAGCCACCAGGGTAATCATACCAAAAAAAAGAAAATACAGAGGCTCAGCGGTGAGGAATACTGGTATGTTTATCGTTCAGCCCCTCCACCTCCACTGCCCTAGTTGTCATGTCTATGGAACAAGAAGCTTGTCAGCCTGCTGCTGAATCCCCAGACCCACGCTGGGTCAATGAACAAATAAATTAGTTCTCTTTACTTCAAAGACCAGGGTTATTCTACTCCACCTTACTTGTGGCTAGACAGGCAAAACTCAAATGGCAGTTGCTCTTAGATTCTGAGATGTCTCCTCTGTGGTGTCATGATACCAGGATTGAGTTTCTTTCTTTACAAACCCAACGTCTCCATCCATATAAATTATCATTGAAAACTGCACAGTGTCTTCAGATCGGAAGTGAAAACCACAATTCTTATCTGCAAACCCAAAACATCCTTAATGGTGAGGGCCCCCTAACTTCCACTTCATAGTTAATGGTGAGGGCCCCCCTAACTTCCACCTCATAGTTAATAGCGAGGGCCCCCAACTTCCACCCTCACAGTTCATGGTGAGGGGCCCCCTGACTTCCACTTCATAGTTAATGGTGAGGTCCCCCCTAACTTCCACCTCATAGTTAATAGTGAGGGCCCCCAACTTCCACCCTCACAGTTTATGGTGAGGGGCCCCCTAACTTCCACTCTCACAGTTAATACTGAGGACCCCCTAACTTCTACCTCATAGTTAATACTAAGGGCCCCCCTAACTTCCACCCTCACAGTTAACTTGGGAACAAATCAGAAACCAGAAGGAAGGCTAAGCACAAACAATTTTGGTGTAACGGAAATTCACATGAACTCCTATGCTGCCTCAGGGTTGCTTGGCTGTATTTGCAGCCAACCCCTGCCAATCAACCAACTGCTCAGCCTACACTACATCAAGAGTGGTTTGTCTGATATTGGGGTTTTTCTGTGTCATTGAATTGATGAATTGCTTTGGCATCAGGTAGCTGGCTTTTATCTTGGGAAATAATCATCTTCTACTGGGAGAGCTATTCAGCTGTGTGTTAGTACTTTATCACCAGCTGCGCTTAAGTGGTGCTGTTTGCAATTTGATAAACGTGCACAGAGGCTCAGAGGTCCCCAAACACAAGTCTGATATGTAAACATAATCAAATTGCACTATTAACCAGGGAACTGAATTGTGATTGCTCATCCTTCTCTATCTTTTTCAACTTCTCAGTAAATCCCCTCATACCTCATTCTGCACAGGCAAAGGGAGGGACATTTCTCAGCCTTAGGTGCCACTAGAATAAGTGTTAAATATTTTCCACCTGTTCTAAACTGAATCTGTGATTGGAGAAAAACCACATCAAAACAATTTCATAAGAAACGGGAGCCCTTCCAAAGTGTTTTAAGCTCATTTCAAAATACTGAGCAGTACCTAAGGAATGCGTAGAATAGCTTATTCTTTCAGCTTTTCTCTACCAAATACTTTGGAATTATAGAGCTTCAGATTAAGAGGAAACAAAAGTGCCAAACACACACACACACTCTCTTTCTCTCTCTCTCACACACACACACACACACACACACACTAACACACACTAATTCCCTCTCTAGACAATGAAGTTAATTACTTAAAGCCTTGCCAACAATTATGCCCTTTCTCATTTGAGTCATTATGGAACTGAAACAGAAGAATGAAGCAACTTGCTCCATGCCCCGTATTTAGAAAGGGCCGAAGCTGGAGCCCAGTCCCGTCTCTAGGGCCCAGCTAACACCCTGCACTGCTTTGCTTCTATGATATTGCTGCCAGCCTATGCTCGGCGTCCTTTTTTGGTCATGAACTCAGTCCATCCAATCCTCAGACGTCGCTATTTGAGTTGCCTGCTCTGTGTCAAAAGTTGCCTTTCTATAACTCCTAACTGCTGAACCCAGATGTGGCCTGGGGCCATACAGAATAAGTGTGATCTCTCTTCCAAGTGACAGGCTTTTGAATATTTGAAGGTGGCAATCGTGACACGTGGAGCTCTCTTTCTTATGGGTAAATATTCCCAGACTTTTCAGCCAACCTTCATATAACATGGTTCACTCTCTTAATTGCTTTTTATTTTAGACATGTTCCTCTTCATCTGTCACCAAGAAGAGCAGAAATCTCACCATCCTCAATTTATTAATGCAGCAAAAATAAAATTAAGATTTCTCCATTCTGTACCAATCCTGTGTTTTGAAACCTCCGCTTTATGGGCACACATCTTTGCCTCAAAGTCACCCAACCCTCATACAGAGTGCCAAATCTCTAAGAATGCTCTCCTAAAAATACAAAGAAAAGCCAATATGAAGTTAATCAGAGTACCCAATGGGACTCTGTATTATGACTCCTCCATTCAGTCCAGTTCATTTCAGTCACTTAGTCGTGTCCGACTGTTTGTGACCCCATGGACTGCAGAACACCAGGCCTCGCCATCCATCACCAACTCCTGGAGCTTGCTCAAACTCATATCCATCAAATCGATGATGCCATCCAACCATCTCATCCTCTGCCATCCCCTTCTCCTCCTGCCTTCAGTCTTTCCCAGCATCAGGGTCTTTTCCAATGAGTCAGTTCTTCCCATCAGGTGGCCAAAATATTGGAGCTTCAGCATCAGTCCTTCCAATGAATATTCAGGACTGATTTCCTTTAGGATGGACTGGTTAGATCTCCTTGCAGTCCAAGGGACTCTCAAGAGTCTTTTCCAACACCACAGTTCAAATGTATCAGTTCTTTGGCACTCAGCTTTCTTTATAGTCCAACTCTCACATCCATACATGACTACTGGAAAAACCATAGTTTTGGCTAGACAGATCTTTGTCAGAAAAGTAATGTCTCTGCTTTTTAATATGCTGTCTAGGTTGATCATAGCTTTTCTTCTAAGGAGCAAGCATCTTTTAATTTCATGGCTGCAGTCACCATCTGCAGTGATTTGGGAGTGCAAGAAAATAAAGTCTGAAATAAAGTCTGTCACTGTTTCCATTGTTTCCCCTTCTATCTGCCATGAAGAGATGGGATTGGATGCCATGATCTTAGTTTTCTGAATGTTGAGATTTAAGCCAACTTTTTCACTCTCCTCTTTCACTTTTATCAAGAGATTCTTTACTTCTTCTTTACTTTCTGCCATAAGTGTGGTGTCATCTGCATATCTGAGGTTATTGATATTTCTCCTGGCAATCTTGATTTCAGCTTGTGCTTCATCCAGTCCAGCGTTTCTCATGATGTACTCTGCATAGAAGTTAAATAAGCAGGGTGACAGTATACAGCCTTGACATATTCCTTTCTCAACTTGACTCCTAGTCCACTTAAATGTCCTGTCTGTCTCCTCAAAGCCTCATAGCCCAAGGATACCCTGTCTCCAAGTAGTTCATAAATTCTTACGTGTCTGCCACAAACCCAGTTACCCTTCCAGCAAACTGGTCCCAAGCGACCTTCCTTGCCAGAGTTGTCATTAACGTTAATAAGATATGGCCGCTCATCAGCCTTGCCATTGCTGATAAGACTGTCCAGGGACTGATGCTTGAACTCAAGGGGCTGTACAAGGTCTCGCTTCCCTTAGCAACTATCATGAACTATAGAGGAAAAGGTGAGATTATTATCAAATGGTGCCAAAATAGCCTCACTATATGCTCTCCTTAGAAAACATGTCAGAAATGTATTCTCCAACCTGAAATGTATGAGAAATACATATGTTTTAATTTTTGATCTTTATTAGTATTGCAAGTTTCAGTTCAGTTCAATTTAGTCGCTCAGTCATGTCCGACTCTTTGTGACCCCATGAATCACAGCACGCCAGAGCTCCCTGTCCATCACCACCTCCTGGAGTTCACTCAAACTCACGTCCATTGAGTCCGTGATGCCATCCAGCCATCTTATCCTTGGTCGTCCCCTTCTCCTCCTGCCCCCAATCCTTCCCAGCATCAGAGTCTTTTCCAATGAGTCAACTCTTTGCATGAGGTAACCAAAGTACTGGAGTTTCAGCTTTAGCATCATTCCTTCCAAAGAAATCCCAGGGCTGATCTCCTTCAGAATGGACTGGGTGGATCTCCTTGCAGTCCAAGGGACTCTCAAGAATTTTGTCCAACACCACAATTCAAAAGCATCAATTCTTTGGCTCTCAGCTTTCTTCACAGTCTAGCCCTCACATCCATACATGACCACTGGAAAAACCATAGCCTTGACTAAATGGACCTTTGTTAGCAAAGTAATGTCTCTGCTTTTGGATACGCTCTCTAGGTTGCTCATAACTTTTCTTCCAAGGACTAAGCATCTTTTCATTTCATGGCTGCAGTCACCATCTGCAGTGATTTTGGAGCCCCCAAAAATAAAGTCTGACACTGTTTCCACTGTTTCCCTATTTCCCATGAAGTGATGGGACCAGATGCCATGATCTTTGTTTTCTGAATGTTGAGCTTTAAGCCAACTTTTTCGCTTTCCTCTTTCACTTTCAAGAGGCTTTTTAGGTCCTCTTCACTTTCTGCCTTAAGGGTGGTGTCATCTGCATATCTGAGGTTATTGATATTTCTCCCAGCAATCTTGATTCCAGCTTGTGCTTCTTCTAGCCCAGCGTATCTCATGACGTACTTTGCATAGAAGTTAAACAATCAGGGTGACAATATACAGCCTTGACGTATTCCTTTTCCTATTTGGAGCCAGTCTGTTGTTCCATATCCAGTTCTGACTGTTGCTTCCTGACCTGCATACAGGTTTCTCAAGAGGCAGGTCAGGTGGTCTGGTATTCCCATCTCTTTCAGAATTTTCCACAGTTTGTTGTGATCCACACAGTCAAAGGCTTTGGCCTAGTCAATAAAGCAGAAATAGATGTTTTTCCGGAACTCTCTTGCTTTCTCGATGATCCACTGGGTGTTGGCAATTTGATCTCTGGTTCCTCTGCATTTTCTAAACCCAGCTTGAATATCTGGAAGTTCACAGTTCACATATTGCTGAAGCCTGTCTTGGAGAATTTTGAGCATTACTTTACTAGCATGTGAGTTGAGTGCAATTGTGCAGTAGTTTGAGCATTTTTTGGCATTGCCTTTCTTTGGGATTGGAATGAAAACTGACCTTTTCCAGTCCTGTGGCCACTGCTGAGTTTTCAAATTTGCTGGCATATTGAGTCTTGCAATTACTAGATTTATTCCAGATTATTAGAGTATTATTTAATCTTAAGAAACTGAAGAGTCTCCTTCAGAGGGGGCCAACTCTAATTTGAAAGAACTTTATGGGCCCTACTGCCTCCTGCCTCATTGGGGTGAGGGCAGCTTATTTGGTTTGTTGTTTAACCTCACAGATGTCAGCTGAGCTGACTCCCTTTTGAGGTTTTCTTCCCTGTCTTCAATCACTGATTCATTCACGTTTGGAATATGTCATCCCCATTCATTTTAATTTTTTTTTAAATTTGGGTACAGTTGCTTTACAATATTATGTTGTTTCTGCTGTAGAAAGAGGTGAATCAGCTATAAGTATACATATGCTCATAGCTACTTTTGTGACAAGCAAAAGATGCAGGCAGAAAAACCAAAATGGAATACCATACTAAACTGTTTTTATGAAGAAACAGAAAATGTATACTTCCACAAAAGGCTGTTGTGAGGAATGAAGAGAACAAGGGGAGGTCTAATCTAATCTAATCTAATGGGGGGGGGAGTCAAAGCTTAAGAATAGATCTCTGGAAAAGTTCCTTTGGTCTGAGATCTGAAAGGTTGCATAAGAGCTAACTAGTCACCAGGAAGAAAGACTAGCTTGTGCAAAAGCCCTGAGGCAGTATAATCACAACTTTGCACAGACCTGAAAGAAGGCCAGGAGGCCTGGTGCAGAAAGCGTATCAGGGACGCGGGTGAGCGACGCTAGAAAGGGCAGCAGAAGTCACAGCTGGCTGGGCCTTTTAAACTACATGAACAAATTTCACCAGCAATGGCCATCCCATCAGAAGAACCTCAAGTCCTGCATTTATATTATCTCAAGTATTAATCATGAGTGAACTAACCAGACTTCAACTCACAAGGTATAAAGTCTGATTGTTTCAACTTGGCTGAAGTAGTCCCTGCTTACCCAGTTGGTAGGAGTGGATGGTCATGGAGACCACATGGTCATCAGAACCAATCATCGTGAGGAGGAATGAGTGTTCTGATACAAATAAATCCATGCAACAGCCCACAGAGAGCTGCACTGACCAGCATCTCTGAAGTTACAAGACCCCCAGACATACTCAGGTTTACCCTGGGCAGTCAGTTTTACTATAAAGATAAAACGGAACATTAAGAAAAACCTGATGTTCATTCAGAAAACACCCGTTAGCTCTAGAAGTCCACCAAACATAGGGAAAGCCCCAGTCATTCCATCACATGATCAGACTCTCAGCAGCAAGCCTCCAGCTTGAATGCTCTGCCGTCAAGCTTCCTTGGCAAGTCTTGGGCTCTGCTGCTGCTTCTGCTGTTGTGATGTAACTGTCTTCAGGTCCACTTTCCCAAGAGAGAGGATCTAACTGAGCCGATCAGCCGCCTTTACTATTAGGCTTCCCCACTGAGGGGTATGCTTCCCACAGGTCCCTTCTGGGGGGAAGGCTGACGAGAACTCCCCTTGCCCTGTGCCCATCTCTCTGCAGGAAGCCCCCGATGGCACAGGGGCACTGCAGGTGCAGCACAAACCCTTCATGAGGGCGCTGCCTGCAGCAATGAGGCTGGAACCTGCCACAGACAGGTTTGGTTTGATTTGCAGTTTTGGCTCACACAGTATTATTTTTCATTTAATGCTGAACCAACATTGTTTAAAGATTTACTTGTTTATTTAGGGCTCAGAGGCTTCAGTAGTCATGGCTCATGGGCTCCAGAGCACAGGCTCAGAAGTTACAGCTCAGGGGCTTCCTGACCTGCAGATCGAACCTATGTCTCCTGCACTGGCATGCAAGCTCTTTACCACTGAGCCACAAGAGAAGCCCACCTTATCACCTTAAGAAGTTTCTTTTTATCTCTTTCAGGTTACCACTCCTCTCAGGGTTTGCCCTAGTTCAGATATTTAGCCCAGGCTTTGCAGAGAGAAAAGCTGCTCAGTCCGACAGGTGGCTGCATGCTTTCAATGCGACTGCAGCTGCCACTGTTGCAGAGTAAAGCCGTCTGGCCTCCTTGGCTAATTCACCACTGAAGCATCCCACTGTGCTGCCACACGGCCCCAACCACTAAGCCTACGAGGCCAAGAAGGAGCCGGGCTCACTGCAGCTGCTGTGATCTGCAGGCACGCAGCATGGGAGCAGACAGAACCTCTGTGAGCTCAGGAGGGGCCTCTCTCCCCGGGGGTGTATGTTGCTATGGGGAGCTCCGCCCGCCGGTCCCACCTCTTGGGTCGGTTTCCATGTTACTGATGTTTGGGTGCCTGGTTCATGTTTAGGTTGTGCATGCATGCTTAGTCACTCAGTCATGCCCAGCTCTTTGCAACCCATGGACTGTAGCTCACCAGGCTCCTCTGCCCATGGGATTCTCCAGGCAAGAATCCTGGCCCGGGTTGCCATTCTCTTCTCTAGAGATCTTCCTGATCCAGAGATTGAAGCTGGGTCTCTTAGATCTTCTGCAATGGAGGCTGATTCTTTACCATCTGAGCCACCAGGGAAGCCCATGTTTAGGTTGTAACTAATCTTTTGTCTCTCTTATCCTTGCTTCAATCAAGACTTGATTCACTCAACACTGATTCTCCTTTGTTCTCCCCTAACATAGAGAAGCATCATCTTTCAGGGTTTGAAATAGCTCAACTGGAATCCATCACCTCCACTAGCTTTGTTCGTAGTGATGCTTTCTAAGGCCCACTTGACTTCACATCCCAGGATGTCTGGCTCTAGGTAAGTGATTACACCATCGCAATTATCTGGGTCATGAAGGTATTTTTTGTACAGTTCTTCTGTGTATTCTTGCCACCTCTTATTAATATCTTCTGCTTCTGTTAGGTCCAAACCATTTCTGTCCGGTCCATACCATTTCTGTTCTTTCTCGAGCCCATCTTTGCGTGAAATGTTCCCTTGGTATCTCTAATTTTCTTGAAGAGATCTCTAGTCTTTCCCATTCTGTTGTTTTCCTCTATTTCTTTGCACTTATCGCTGAGGAAGGCTTTCTTATCTCTTCTTGCTATTCTTTGGAACTCTGCATTCAGATGCTTATATCTTTCCTTACCGCCTTTGCTTTTGGCTTCTTTTCATTTCACAGCTATTTGTAAGGCCTCCCCAGACAGCCATTTTGCTTTTTTGCATTTCTTTTCCATGGGGATGGTCTTGATCCCTATCTCCTGTACAGGGGAAAACTCAGCAGTGGCCGCAGGACTGGAAAAGGTCAGTTTTCATTCCAATCCCAAAGAAAGGCAATGCCAAAAAATGCTCAAACTACTGCACAATTGCACTCATCTCACATGCTAGTAAAGTAATGCTCAAAATTCTCCAAGACAGGCTTCAGCAATATGTGAACCGTGAACTTCCAGGTGTTCAAGCTGGGTTTAGAAAATGCAGAGGAACCAGAGATCAAATTGCCAACACCCAGTGGATCATCGAGAAAGCAAGAGAGTTCCGGAAAAACATCTATTTCTGCTTTATTGACTAGGCCAAAGCCTTTGACTGTATGGATCACAATAAACCATGGAAAATTCTGAAAGAGATGGGAATACCAGACCACCTGACCTGCCTCTTGAGAAACCTGTATGCAGGTCAGGAAGCAACAGTTAGAACTGGATATGGAACAACAGACTGGTTCCAAATAGGAAAAGGAGTACGTCAAGGCCGTATATTGTCACCCTGCTTATTTAACTTATATGCAGAGTACATCCTGAGAAATGCTGGGCTAGAAGAAGCACAAGCTGGAATCAAGATTGCTGGGAGAAATATCAATAACCTCAGATATGCAGATGACACCACTCTTAAGGCAGAAAGTGAAGAGGACCTAAAAAGCCTCTTGATGAAAGTGAAAGAGGAAAGTGAAAAAGTTGGCTTAAAGCTCAACATTCAGAAAACAAAGATCATGGCATCTGGTCCCATCACTTCATGGGAAATAGATAGGGAAACAGTGGAAACACTGTCAGACTTTATTTTGGGGGGCCCCCAAATCATTGCAGATGGTGACTGCAGCCATGAAATTAAAAGATGCTTACTCCTTGGAAGAAAGGTTATGACCAACCTAGATAGCATATTCAAAAGCAGAGACATTACTTTGCCAACTAAGGTCCGTCTAGTCAAGGCTATGGTTTTTCCAGTGGTCATGTATGGATGTGAGAGTTGGACTGTGAAGAAAGCTGAGCACCAAAGAATTGATGCTTTTGAACTGTGGTGTTGGAGAAGACTCTTGAGAGTCCCTTGGACTGCAAGGAGATCCAACCAGTCCATTCTGAAGGAGATCAGCCCTGGGATTTCTTTGGAAGGAATGATGCTAAAGCTGAAGCTCCAGTACTTTGGCCACCTCATGAGAAGAGCTGACTCATTGGAAAAGACTCTGATGCTGGGAGGTATTGGGGGCAGGAGGAGAAGGGGATGACCGAGGATGAGATGGCTGGATGGCATCACCAATTCTATGGACGTGAGTCTGAGTGAACTCCGGGAGGTGGTGATGGACAAGGAGGCCTGGCGTGCTGCGATTCATGGGGTCGCAAAGAGTCGGACACGACAGAGCGACTGAACTGAACTGAACTGAACATAGAAAAGGGAAAGCTAAGTACTCCATTTTCCTAGCTGCATTCTAGCTAGCGATGGGAATGCAACGCAGCTCTGGCCAGTGACGGGTAAGCTCAGTGACACACACTCTCAGCCATGTTCCCAAGGCAGCCCTCCCGCTAAGCGTGGCCGAGGTGGAAAGTGCTTCCAACTCTGCAGCGGTCTGTGACAGAACCATTCTCTCTGCTTCCTTAGTCCCCCAGGTCCCTGGAGGTAGAGAAAAACCCTCTCTCTCTCCTCTCAAGCCTGTCTCCTTCCATTGAATGAGCTTGTTTCATCCATGGGAATGCCACACAAGTGAGTAAAGGGGACCGGACACAGGGTGAATCCTCCTTTTCATCTTTTGACACTCTTTGAAATTTTAGCATGTATCTATATTATTTTCCTGTTTTAAAAAACTACCATCAATGAGACTCCCTGGTGGCCCAATGGTGAAGGGACCATTCTAATGCAAGGGAGGCGAGTTCAGCCCCTGGCTGGATCACACACGCCACACAGCCCAGCAAAACAAACAAAGCAGGTTCTATAGTTAGTGTCTGAGGGTTTCTTCACTAAGTTATTAGACACAAGCAGCAGAGCATGTAAAGGGACACGTATAGCTGCCCTGAGCACTCTGTGTCTGAAACAAGCACTGCAGGGTTAGAGAAGCAGGCGGAAATCTAGATTCTGTGTTCAGTGAGCACAGCGTTTTACTGAGCCACAGACTTGAGGCTGTGAGCTGCCTGGGTTTAGCCCACTCTAACCCCACTTCGGACACATTGCCTGGTGTGTTTTGGGCCTTCAACCTGGGCAAAAGGCAATATCTGTGACCCATTTTTGAGTCACTACAGCTTATTGGCTGATGCTGAAGAGCATCTCTTCTGTTCTTAAAAAGTGGATTAACATGGAATTTGCTGACTCTGCTATGATCCCTTAAAAGGGCCACGATGGCAGAGCCAGGCAAGGCCGCCTGAGGCGGAGGCGGGTTCCTGCTGTGTGTGCAGCTGGCAGTCCTCCCGCGTGGTTCCCCCGTCCCCTCTCCTATGGCCACGAGTGTGTCACCCTGGGGTCCAGCCAGAGAACTCTGGGACATGCCTTCCATCTGTGCAGCCAAGGCCAGCGCCGTGCAGAATCTATCTCAGCTGTCTCCCAGCTCAGTGCTCACTTCTTCAGAGAGAAGATCCCACTAACGGAGACCTTTGGTTTCAATGTCAGTATGAGATTGTGCTGATATAGGAGACTTTTTTAAAGTAGGAATAGAAAGAAACTGTAATTCATCAATCAGCAACTTTTATTTTCTTTAAACGTTTGCTGACTGTGGCATTGGGGCAATACATAAGTGCAGCGATGAAGAACAGGTCCCAGAGTCAGAAAGATCTGGGTCTGAGCACTGCCAGCTATTCAAGGTTCGACCACACAATATTCCTACAAATCCTTTTTCACACATTTCCTTTACTTGCTTACATTTTCTGTCCATTTTACCCTGTCCATTGGCTATAGCTTCATTTACAGCTTACATTTTTTCTCCTTCCATTTCAGAATGTGGTTCTTCTCAAGCGTCTGATACAGCTCTTTCAGTTTCTCACTCCTGTTCTGACTTCTTTCTGTCTTTAAAGTCACTGAAAATGTTGGTGTATTTCTTGTGACACATGCTTGACACGCTCCATCACTGATAGTCTGGATGTTCTGAGGCAGCGTTCTTGGTAAAGGGGCACTTATCTTCTTGGTCTGAGTTGATATGGGAATTTTTGACTGGCTGAGGCATTGTGGAGCTTTCCTGCTGGAGTTTACTGCCTCTGTTTCAGGCTCTGGTTGCTATTTTTGGGGTTCCACACTTGATTACATCGTCCTTTCTTTGCTCTCAGTCCTTGAGTAACCTTTAGCTGCTCATTACTGGTGGAGAAGATGCTGGATTCTGCCTCTTCCTCCATGCAGTCCATCATTCTGAAATGTAACTCAAGGCAAGGAGTAGGCGCATCTCTCAGCACAGCAAAATCAAACAAAATGGGTCTATTTTATTCTAATAGGAAGAAAGGACTTCCCCAGGGGCTCAATGGTTAAGAATCCTGCCAATGCAGGAGACACGGGTTCATTCCCTGGGTTGGGAAGACACCTTGGAGGAAGAAATGGCAACCTACTCCAGAATTCTTGCCTGGAAAATTCCATGGACAAGGGAGCCTGGCGGGCTATAGTCCATGGGGTTGCGGGAGAGTTGGATGCAACTTATGACGAAAAGAACAACAGTAAGAAGAAAACTAATCTCTCAAGAAGGATGATAAAAGCTGTTTTGGTGAATGAAGCTTTTCACTTGCCCAGTAATCTGAACATCCACTCTATGATGTTGTTGGGGACTAGGGCTTCCTACCCCCTGGCCCCACTGTCTTTGTGATGTGACTCTAGTTCTCAGGGTGGAGGGAGACCTGGCACCTCCAGCCATCACACCTGCTCCCCAATCAGGAAGAAGGTGGGAGGGCCCCTGGTCTTCTGCCTAACTGAAGCCCTTTCCATCGAATTAAGCTGGTGCTTCTTTGGTCAGAACTGTGTTGCATCACAGTTCTAGTCGCAAGCTAGATGGCAGCTAGGAAAACTGAATGCTTAGCTTTTCTGTCTCTGTGTTAGAGCAAAGCAAAGGAGAATCAGTGTTGAGTGAACCAAGTCTTGATTAAGGCAAGGATAGGAAACAGAAGACATGAGTTATTCAATGAGTTATTCATTTCTGTTATTTTTATTTCCACAATAGGATGAGAAACTAAGGTTCAGGGAAGTTGCAACAATTACCCCAAATATAGTGGTAAGGAGTCAAGCCCCAGTCAATCCAACCCCAGTGTTTTGCTCTTAAAGGACTCTCCTTGCTTTAGACAAAAATCTAGAGTCTCTTGTTAGGCACCTTAGGCCAGGGCAATGTTCTCTGTTACAACGTGAAGAAGTAGCAGTTGCGTCTGCAGGTGGCAAGATGCCTCTTTCACGGCTCTAGGACACAGTGGGATTGACCATTGACCATCGTTGACCAAGAATTAGCTGATTACTCAAGGTAGGGGCTTGCAAACCCTACTAGGCATCGAAGGTCCTGATCTCTTAGTATAATAGGCAGAAATATATCTATTTTGTGGTCAAAGATTAGGTTGCCAACTTGATTTAAGTACCAGTGATTCTCTCCAATGGGCTCACCTGGTGGCTCAGTGGTGAAGTGTCTGCCTGCCAACACAGGAGACCTGGATTCAATCCCTGGGTCAGAAATCCAGCTCTTGTAATGGTTTAAATAGACGATCTAATATACCTTCTACAGTCATTATCTTTTAAGCCGTAAGCAGAAGGATGTTTAAACCATTTCCTCAAAAAGTGAAAAGCAAAAAGCTATTGTTCTTGAGGCTTCTGCCAAAAGCTGATTGACAAGGCATGTGAACTATGATTGCTGAGAGATTAGTGATAGGCAGGGTGAGAAGGATTTGAGTGGGCTTCTTGATACTGTAAACTGTGAATAAACTGGGCCCAAAGAGTATGTGGAACAGAATTTTAGATTAAAAGTAAACCACAAGTGAGACTTCCACAGTGGTCCAGAGGTTCAGAATCCGCCTGCCAACACAGGGACACAGGTTCAATCCCTGATCTGGGAAGTGAGATTCCCACAGGCCATCAGGCAACTAAGCCCACGGGTCCCAGTTACTGAAACCCATGCCACAGAGCCTGTGCTTCACAGGAGAAAGCCCACAAGCTGCAAAAAAGATCCAGCACAGCCCAAAATTTTTAAAAATAAAATAAATAAACCACAAGGGCAAGAGTTTTCATGTCATTCAGGGGACAGGGCCTTCTGCTTACTCCAAGGCCTGGTTATTTAGATGGAAGATTTATCTTCACTCTGTGTTGCCTAATGGTGAGGACTGGGCTTCTTAAAATATAGAGAGGTATCATTTCAAGATAACATTTACCTTCAGAAGGCTCTGCATCACCACACAAAGGTGAGCTATGAACACAAGCATAGTACTCACATCTTTGAAAACAGAAACTAAACCACGGTCCACAGAATAAGATGTGCCTCTGTGATGCTCATCATGTAAGTGACAGAGTCGGAGAACCAGCTTTGGAAATTGGTCCATGAGAAATGACTCACTCGTTCTACAAACCCTCACTGATCACCTACTGAGCTAATTGCTGTGGCCCTATCTGGAATAATCTGATCACAGGCAAAGGGAGACAGAGGCTGCTTTAGCGTGTGTCCAGTTAAACCAGGCAGCATCTCACTATCTACAGCTACTTTGTAAGCAAACCTGTCTCATCACCCTTTTCAAGAACAAGGAGGAAATGAGCCCACAACGACTACGAGCATGAAAAACTAAGTCTTACTAGGACTTTGGAAGGTTTTTGAAGTCTTAAGAGGCAAGATTTTTTTGTTAAATAATCAAACAATTAAGAGATTTCTGAGAACCACACAGGGCTTATCCCAAAGTAAGCAAAAAGCTATTAGCCACCTGCTGGGTAGGTCAATTGTTTATTCAATGTGGTCCTTAAAGTAACCAAACACATACAAATTGAACTTTTGGAGATATTCATGGTCATGGGGCATGAGCTGATGACCAACTCCACTCAGCACTTCCCTGAACTGAGCTGTTGAAATAAGCACCAAATTCATGACTTCGTGTACCCCAGCCCTCATCAAAATAGCAAATTTTGTATTACATTTAATCTCCTGCACTATAATGTTCTCTAAAGGCTGGGAAGGTTCCTTATTCATCTCTGTACACTCAGCAGCTAACACAAATCTTGGCATATAGAGATTCTCAATTCATTATTTAATATATGAATATATAAGCTCATTTTTTTTCTTTCAAAGGTAAAATTCACAATTGGGTGGGATATGACTTGTCAGAAGTATAAAAATAACTAGACTTAAATCATTTTAATTAAAAGAAAAGAGGTGGATGAATAATTTTATTTGAGACTGTTACATTCTTCTTTGAGCAAAAACGGCAACAAAATCTCTCCACGTATTTACATGAAAATGAGAAGCCATGTCTCATTCTCAGTTCATGCTGCCAAAACAGAGCACCATTGCTACAGAGCACCGTCACTACAGAGTACCTTTACTACAGAGCACTGTTACTACAGGGCACCATTACTACAGAGCACCGTTGCTGAGTGGCTTATTCTCAGCTCATGCTGCCAAAGCAGAGTACCATTACCGCAGAGCACAGTTACTATAGAGCACCATTACTACAGAGCACCGTTACTACAGAGCACCATTACTACAGAGCACCGTTACTACAGAGCACCATTACTACAGAGCACCGTTACTACAGAGCACCATTACTACAGAGCACCGTTACTACAGAGCACCATTACTACAGAGCACCGTTACTACAGAGCACTGTTACTGAGTGGCTTATTCTCAGCTCATGCTGCCAAAGCAGAGTACCATTACTGCAGAGCACAGTTACTATAGAGCACCATTACTACAGAGCACCGTTACTACAGAGCACTGTTACTGAGTGGCTTATTAGCTCATGCTGCCAAAGCAGAGTACCATTACTGCAGAGCACAGTTACTATAGAGCACCATTACTACAGAGCACCATTACTACAGAGCACCGTTACTGAGTGGCTTATTAGCTCATGCTGCCAAAGCAGAGTACCATTACTGCAGAGCACAGTTACTATAGAGCACCATTACTACAGAGCACCGTTACTACAGAGCACCGTTACTGAGTGGCTTATTAGCTCATGCTGCCAAAGCAGAGTACCATTACTGCAGCGTACCATTAGTACAGAGTACCGTTACTGAGCAGCTTATTCTCAGTTCATGCTGCCAAAGCAGAGTACCATTATTGACCAGCTTAAATAGCGAATGTTTGCTTCTCACAGTTCAGGAAGCTGGAAAGACCAAGATCAAGGTACCAGCAGATAAGATGTCAGGTGAAGACACTCTTCTTGGTTTGCAGACAGATGTCTTCTCCTTTTATCCTCACATGGCAGAAAACTGAGAGTATATGCAAGCTCTCTCGTGTCTCTTCTTAAGAGGGCGCTACTCCCACTCATGAGGCTCCGCCCTCATGGCCCAATTACCTTCCAAAGTTCCCATTTCCTAATAACATCGCTTTGGGGGTTAAGATTTCAACACGTGAATTTTGTGGACACAAACACAGTTCATAACAAAGTTTTCTAAGGTGACGTCTTAAGTGGTGTCTTTGTTCCCAAGAACCCTAGGCATAATTTGCAACTCACACAATGCATGGGAACAAGTCCACACAACCTCGTTCCATCATTTCACTGCTTACTTCTTAGATTTTTCTGCAGGTTTCCAGCAAGCCATGCAGGCAATCTCAGTAGCTAGTAATTTGGTATTTCAAACAAATGTTCAATAGCTACTTATTTGGGTAGGAAGAAACAGATTTTTCTCTAAATAAGATTTATACTGAAGTAGATTCACTTACTAATTCAAATTCACTAACCGAAGCAGTGAAATAATTTGGCATAACCTTGTATTCCCTCTGCAGTTCTTGTTTCTCCTGCATTTTCTTGTGGTATTTCAGAAACAAGTCACCTTCTTGGGAGGCATGTTAATGTGTCAAAATTTAGATAATAAAACAAGTTCTGGGACACAGCACTGTATCATGCATTATTTATTTTTAGAATTTCAGCAGACTTTTAGCTATGCCTTGACATGTGAGTCACAACACTCAACACAGATCGGTGGGAGATAACACGGCAGACCTTCTTTTTGACTCGAGAATGCTCTCCATTTTGGCAGGAGCTAAACTAATTAAGCCTCTCAAGTTATATGTGGTAAAAACTAAAGATACCATATTTCTGATTCACCTTAGGGATACTTTACCCTCCCTGACCCTCGGCCTCTGACTGGGCACTAGGGTGCTGCATGTGAGGCTGTATAGTCAAGAGAACTGAGACGTTCAAGTAACTAGAAAGAGAGGGAAACTGTATCGGCCTAATAAAGTGCATCTATGAGAAATCTTCACCAACCATACTCAATGTTAAAGCTTTATGCCTTAGATCAGTAACAAGATAAGTAATTAATATTTTACTGGAAGTTTGAGCCAGGACAATTGTTCAGGGATGGAGAGAAGAAGGAAGAAAGCAAGGAATGAGAGAGGGAAGAAGGAAATAAAGAGATATACAAATAGAAGAAGTAGTAAAACTATCTCTAGAGGACGTGATATTATATAGAGAAAAACCTAAAGAATTCACAAAGAAAATATTAGGACTAGTAAACTGGTTCAGGAAAGTTTCAGGACACAATATCAACATACAAAAATCAGTTTTATTTCTACACAGTTGAAAGTGAAAAACTCAAAACTGAATTTAAGAAAACAACTATAGGGACTTTCCTGGTGGTCTAGTAGTTAAGAATTTATCTGCTAATGCAGGGGACATGGGTTCAGTCCCTTGTCTGGGAAGATCCCTTATGCCCTGGGGCAAAGGAGCCCAAGCATCACAATTACTAAGCCCTCATCCTCTAGGGCTGTGTGCCACAACTGCTGCGCCCACACGCTGCAGCTACTGATGCCCTCACACCTAAAGCCTGTGCCCCACAACAAGAGTGGCCACTTCAGTGAGCAGCCCCTACGCCACAACAAAGAGCAGCCCCCTGCTCACTGCAGCTCGAGAAAGCCCCATACAGTAATGAAGACTCAGCACAGCTGTAAATAAATAAACAAAAACTGTCAAAAGAACTCTTACAACTCAACAACAAAAAGACAAATAACTTAATTAAAACTTGGACAAAGAAACTAAATGGACATTTCTTCAAGTAGTTCTGCAACTGGCCAAGAAGCACATGGAAAGAAGCCCAGTACCATTATCATTAGGGAAATACAAATCAAAACAGGAATAATACGCACTCCACACCCACGAGCATTCAAAACCAAAATAGGAGACAAAAAGGATTGGTGAGAAATTGTAACTCTGACACATTTTCAAAGGGTTGTAAAATATTGAAGTCACTGTGAAAAACAGTTTGGCAGTTCCTCAGAAAGTAAAGCAGGATGACTATACAATGTAGCAATTTCATTCCTAGGTATACACTCAAGAGAACTGAGAGCATACATTCAAACAAAAACTTGAATATGAATTTTCATAGCATCATCTTTCATAACAGCCAAAAAATTGAATCAGCCCAAATGTTAATCAACTGATGTATAAGCAAAATGTGGTATATCCAATCAGAGGAGTATTATTCATCCATATAAAGAATGAAGTACTAATATATGCTACAACACAGAACCTTGAAAATATTATGCCAAGAGAAGGAAACCAGAAATAAAAGTCTACCTACTAAATGATTCCACTTATTTGAAATGTCCAGAATAGGCAAATCCATGGAGACTGAAAGCAGGTTAGTGTTGCCAGGAGCTGGGGTCAGAGGGGATGGAGAGTTACT
This sequence comes from Ovis canadensis, assembly GCF_042477335.2. Taxonomy (NCBI): domain Eukaryota; kingdom Metazoa; phylum Chordata; class Mammalia; order Artiodactyla; family Bovidae; genus Ovis; species Ovis canadensis. The sequence continues at coordinate 105,161,392 of NC_091253.1, read as the reverse complement.
GCTGAGTGGATACAGGGTTTCTGTGCGGTTGATGAAAAATGTTCTACAGTTGAAAGTGATGATGATTATACAACAGTGTGAAAGTTCTAAAAGTCACTGGATGGTAAAAGTGGTAAATTTTATGTTATGTGAATTTTAACTCTGTTATTTTTTAAAAAGTTGACAATTACCACAAATGTGACAAAATCTGAAAAATTACACACTATACCTCTATGATGCTCTTTTCCTATACTTTTGTCTGTATACTTTTTATATCATTATCTCTTCACATGATGATAATTTTATACTATTATTTTCTATGGAGAGAAGCAATGCAAATATAATTTAAATAAAATTACATTGCTTTGAGCTGCATAATTATTTAATCAAATTATCGTTATCCTATGCACTAATCTAGAGCCAGACATCTTGGAATGTGAAGTCAAGTGGGCCTTAGAAAGCATCACTATGAACAAAGCTAGTGGAGGTGATGGAATTCCAGTTGAGCTGTTTCAAATCCTGAAAGATGATGCTGTGAAAGTGCTGCACTCAATAAGACAGCAAATTTGGAAGACTCAGCAGTGGCCACAGGACTGGAAAAGGTCAGTTTTCATTCCAATCCCAAAGAAGGGCAATGCCAAAGAATGCTCAAACTACAATTGCACTCATCTCACATGCTAGTAAAGTAATGCCCAAAATTCTCCAAGCCAGGCTTCAGCAATTCGTGAACTGTGAACTCCCTGATGTTCAAGCTGGTTTTAGAAAAGGCAGAGGAACCAGAGATCAAATTGCCAACATCTGCTGGATCATGGACAAAGCAAGAGAGTTCCAGAAAAACATCTATTTCTGCTTTATTGACTAGGACAAAGCCTTTGAACTGTGTGGATCACAATAAACTATGGAAAATTCTGAAAGAGATGGGAATACCAGACCACCTAACCTGCCTCTTGAGAAACCTATATGCAGGTCAGGAAGCAACAGTTAGAACTGGATATGGAACAACAGACTGGTTCCAAATGGGAAAAGGAGTACGTCAAGGCTGTATATTGTCACCCTGCTTATTTAACTTATATGCAGAGTACATCATGAGAAACGCTGGACTGAAAGAAACACAAGCTGGAATCAAGATTGCTGGGAGAAATATCAATAACCTCAGATATGCAGACGACACCACCCTTATGGCAGAAAGTGAAGAGGAGCTAAAACGCCTCTTGATGAAAGTGAAAGAGGAGAGTGAAAAAGTTGGCTTAAAGCTCAACATTCAGAAAACAAAGATCATGGCATCTGGTCCCATCACTTCATGGGAAATAGATGGGGAAACAGTAGAAACAGTGTCAGACTTTATTTTTGGGGGCTCCAAAATCACTGCAGATGGTGACTGCAGCCATGAAATGAAAAGACGCTTACTCCTTGGAAGAAAAGTTATGACCAACCTAGATAGCACATTCAAAAGCAGAGACATTACTTTGCCAACTAAGGTCCGTCTAGTCAAGGCTATGGTTTTTCCTGTGGTCATGTATGGATGTGAGAGTTGGACTGTGAGGAAAGCTGAGTGCTGAAGAATTGATGCTTTTGAACTGTGGTGTTGGAGAAGATTCTTGAGAGTCCCTTGGACTGCAAGGAGATCCAACCAGTCCATTCTGAAGATCAGCCCTGGGATTTCTTTGGAAGGAATGATGCTAAAGCTGAAGCTCCAGTACTTTGGCCACCTGATGCAAAGAGTTGACTCATTGGAAAAGACCCTGATGCTGGGAGGGATTGAGGGCAGGAGGAGAAGGGGACAACAGAGGATGAGATGGCTGGATGGCATCACGGACTCGATGAACATGAGTCTGAGTGAACTCCAGGAGACGGTGATGGACAAGGAGGCCTGGCATGCTGTGATTCATGGGGTCGCAAAGAGTTGGACAGAACTGAGCGAATGAACTGAACTGATGCATGAATACAATAATTTAGAGACATGTGCAGTGCCTATGAGTAACGATACTGTATTGGGTACTGAAAATAAGGTGGTACAGAAAAGCTCGAACAAATTTTTTGGCCAACCAATAAAAAGATGTTGAATAGCTCACAGACTTGATTGAAAAGTAGATAACCAGGTTTGCATCTTGAAAGCAAAGAACAATGCCCAGATTTATGCCACAGAAGTTTCCAAGAGAGGAAATCACTGTTGCTGCCAGTGAGCTCTGCCCGCTGTGCTGTGCAGACACCGCTGACCTTGGCGTCAGAACACCCTGCAGTCCCGCTCCCTCTGCTGCTCGGGGTCAGTCTTGCTTTTACCACCACTGCCCCCAAAAGTCTTCCTCGTGGTGCCCGTTCCTTCCAGTCACTGCAAGTCTGCAGAACATCCGTATGATGAGAGGAGAGTGAATTTGCGCCCACCCCCATCACAGTTGCATTAGAGGCCAGGGAAACAGTCACCCAGCACCTTTCTGCGTCTCCTGAATGAAAAGCTCTTCACACACAGGATAGACTTCTCAAGCTGGGCAGACCAAAAGGGTGACAACACCCATCAGACATATCAAGCCAATTGATCTGTGATAATACATGTGAAGGGCTTAGCAAGTAGCTGGCTATCATTATAGAGCACCTGCTGTTTGCCTCTCAGAAGGCTAAGGACTGTGTTGGACCCAAAGAAGTCAGGGTTCCTGAGCTCCAAGAAATGACAATACACCCCTAAAGTGGTCCCAGATTTCGGACCTTCCCACAGGGTCTTCCCATGAGGTCAATCCGTTTAGCCTTGTCCTGGGTCCAGGAAGAGCAAACTCTGCCTTTCGGCTTCAGAAGATCTCATTACTGTTATGGGAAAGAACATTTTGGTCAGAGATAAATAATGTTTTCAATTTCCTGTTTGGAAAGCTATTTAGAGAAGGGAGAAGAGAGGGAGCAAGGGTTTCTGGAGATGTGATGGATGACAAAAGGCATTGCTCCAAGGCGCAACGGCCCAGAAAGGGCTGCAGTCACACACGTAAAGCTCGTTACTGCTGATGGGCGTTGGGTCTGGCATCCAGGGAAGAACGTGCCCTTGGAGCTGCGCTTCCCTCTGTGGACAAATTGACATTGAGGGAACCTTTGTCGTAAATAATGCCTGCCACTCAAGAGAACATTTAGCCCATTGCTGCAGAGGGAAGACAAAAGAGACACTGAACTTCACAAATTCTGGGAACTCTCTTTAGAAAGACAAACAAAGACACAGAAGGCCCCAGCACCACAGTGACGGATCAAAGATTGCAGAGGGAGCTCTGAGCTGCCGGACTTAGTGTGCCTCCTATGTACGTATATGTCAAATGTCCAGGTACAAAATGAAAAACTCAGCTCCTGTTCCCAAAAGCTACAGTCCCTGGAAGACTGTTGAAAAGTATTTTGGTGAAGGGCTCATGTTATGTGAGTTAACAAATAAGTGAATGAGTGAAGGATTCTTGTTGTTCAGTTGTTAATTCATGCCTGACACTTTGCAACCCCACGGACCGCAGCATGCCAGGCCTCCCTGTCCTTTGCTATCTCCCGGAGCTTGCTCAAACTCATGTCCATTGAGTCAGTGATGCCATCCAATCATCTCATCCTCTGTCACCCCCTTCTCCTCTAGCTCTTAATCTTTCCAAATTTGCATTTATAAACAAATTTTCCATTAGTAAAGGCATCTGTATTAGGAGAAAAGCTACACCCAGAGACAACTCTTTTTTTGTTTTTACCCCAGAGACTCTTAAGTGCACAGCAAGGCAGCCTTTAACTTACCAGATGTCTCCTTTGCTCCCCTGATTCACTCCCTCAACCAACTGTCAAAACCCTATTCCTTTCCGCAATTCCAGAGAGTATACACGTCTCAGCTGGACCCCTCTTGACTCTCATATTTTTATGGAACTCTCCTGTGTATGTATGGAATTAAAATTAATTTTTTTCTCCTGTTAATCTGTCTTATGCCAATTTAATTCTTAGACCAGCTGTAGAACATAGAAGCAGAGAAGGAAACTTTTTTCTCCTTTATGGCATCCTTATTTGTATATGTTCTTTCTTTTTCTTTTTCCTCACTATAATTCAAGCACCATGACGGCTGACATCAGGTCCACCTGACTCCTTATCTCACATCCTTAGAGCTAGCAGAGTAGTTATCATGTGGCATGAGATAAACAAATGTTAAATAAACAAATGAATGTATTCCCCATTCCTCTCATTGCAAGTTTAAGAAAATGAGAAAACCAAAGAAAACAAGTTCATATTAAGAGATACATTCAAAACAAAAATTTCCAGCATATGCCTTGTGGGCAGCAAACATCCAACCTAAGTATCACTTCTTTCACATTTATAACCAAACACTAAATGGAACTAAATCATTCAGTAAAAAATATCTTGAAAGGCCATAAGGGAACTAGCATTTATTTATCTCTCCCTGTAATAGGATCCATGTCAATTCTTGCAGTTCTCCCAGCAACTCGGGGATAGATAGAATAGGAAACAAACCACAGCGCTGATCGCCTTTCCTCACGCAGATGCCAGACCTGAAAGTAGCAGCGTGAAGGAGCATGTGCAGACCTCATGCTCCAGGGAAACTGGGGTTCACACAGGTTGCAACAGTCAGAAGCAGCGTCACAGAAGATGTGGGGCTCACATTGGGTCTTGAAGAGTGGGGAATCGTCCATGGGGTCCCTGAGAGTCGGACACGACTGAGCGACTTCACTTTCACTTTTCACTTTCATGCACTGGAGAAGGAAATGGCAACCCACTCCAGTGTTCTTGCCTGGAGAATCCCAGGGACGGGGGAGCCTGGTGGGCTGCCGTCTATGGGGTCGCACAGAGTCGGACAGGACTGAAGTGACTTAGCAGCAGCAGCAGCAGAGAAGAAATGGATGCTCAGTCCATGAAGACAGCATAGCTGGAACAAAGTGTAAGTAAATGGTACAGGAGTCAGCTCTGGATGAGGGCACAGCAACCCACTCCCGTGTTCTTGGCTGGAGACTCCCAGGGACAGAGGGGCCTGGCGGCCTGCAGTCCATAGTTGATTGGACAGAGGCAAACACGATTGGAGCAACTTAGCATGCAGCACTCACAGGAGGCACCTCAAGGCACTGAGAAAAGACGAACCGTAGAGAAATCAAGAAGGCAGGTGGACCACGACAGGGAGAAGTTAGAAAGATTAACTTTGTCTGCATTCAAGAGTTCTTCAATTCAGGGCTGAGGACACTGGCTTTATGCTCCACACAAAAACAAACCACAAGAAGTCTGGTTATGATGAAAATTGCATTAAAAACATGTCACTTGTTTGTGAACAGGTGCTGAGAACACAGCAAGTCTCCCCACCCAGCACGTCCCACGGTTAGCTGCTTAAAAATCTTGACCTTTCCCATTTGACAGAAGAGTGCTTTCCTTTTCATCTCGGGTCCTAGTCCTCACTGTTGTGAATGCAAATAAATCTGTTTGCATTATTTCAAAAAAGAGAAGCTTGGAAAACTTGGGACACAAATAAGTACCAGGAGTGCAATACACAACGTGGTGATTGTAGTTGCTGTGTGGGATAACTGAAAGTTGTTGAGAAAATAAACCCTTAAGTTTCTTATCACAAGGATAAGTTCTTGTGATAGGTTTTGCCTTTTTTTGTAACTGTATGAGAGATGAACATTAACTAAACTTTACGTGAGGGTCAGTTTGCAGTGTATGTATCAGGCATCATGAGGTACTCCTTACACTGAGATCTCTATGCCAATTATATCTCAGTAACATGGATAGAAATACTAAGCTTCCAACTCAGAAAAAAGAGAAGCTGGAAAAGGGGAGGCTTCTTTATAACCTAAGTCATGTCCAACTCTTGCAACCCCATGGACTGTAGCCCTCCAGGCTCCTCTGTCCATGGGATTTCCCAGGTGTTTCCTGCACTACAGGCAAATTTTTTACTGCTGAGCCACCAGGGAAGCCCAATAATGTTCATATCTACGTATTTGGCAAAAGTGAAACAAAAATGTTTATCTGTATCAGTCAGGGTCCATTCAGAAAAACTGCAAGTATTTTAAATAGGAGGAATTTAATACAGAGAATTGGCTACATGGATGATATAAGAACTGAGACGTAAAAGAGGGGACAGTGAGGCAAACCAGGAATGCATAGCATCAGGAAGCTGTCCCAACCTCCAGTTCAGTTCAGTTCAGTCGCTCAGTCGTGTCCGACTCTTTGCGACCCCATGAATCGCAGCACGCCAGGCCTCCCTGTCCATCACCATCTCCTGGAGTTCACTCAGACTCACATCCATCGAGTCAGTGATGCCATCCAGCCATCTCATCCTTGGTCGTCCCCTTCTCCTCTTGCCCCCAATCCCTCCCAGCATCAGGGTCTTTTCCAATGAGTCAACTCTTCACATGAGGTGGCCAAAGTACTGGAGTTTCAGCTTTAGCATCATTCCTTCCAAAGAAATCCCAGGGCTGATCTCCTTCAGAATGGACTGGTTGGATCTCCTTGCAGTCCAGGGGACTCTCAAGAGTCTTCTCCAACACCACAGTTCAAAAGTATCAATTCTTCGGTGCTCAGCTTTCTTCACAGTCCAACTCTCACATCCATACATGACCACAGGAAAAACCATAGCCTTGACTAGACAGACTTTAGTCGGCAAAGTAATATCTCTGCTTTTGAATGTGCTATCTAGGTTGGTCATAACCTTTCTTCCAAGGAGTAAGTGTCTTTTAATTTCATGGCTGCAATCACCATCTGCAGTGATTTTTGGAGCCCCCCAAAAAATAAAGTCTGACACTGTTTCCACTGTTTCCCCATCTATTTCCCATGAAGTGATGGGACCAGATGCCATGATCTTTGTTTTCTGAATGTTGAGCTTTAAGCCAACTTTTTCACTCTCTACTTTCACCTTCATCAAGAGGCTTTTTAGTTCCTCTTCACTTTCTGCCATAAGGGTGGTGTCATCTGCCTATCTGAGGTTATTGATACCACCTCCAAGGCTGATGCAAAAATGAGAAGAAGGGTCTTACTGGAGTCAAGGTCTGGGAGCCTCTTAGAAGCTGGAGACAAAGACAGCCTTCCAGGACGTAGAGGCTGTTTGTCAGAACCTGAAGTCATGCAGCAGCCTTGGCCCAAACTGGAGAGGCTGCCAATGAGAGGGGACACAGAGAATATCAGGGCCTCTCCTTCCTTCAGGAGCTCACTAGTGGTCTCTTTGGTGGAACCTAGACAGAAGGCAACTGACAAGGTATTTTGAAAGATATAGTTTCCTGCACATCAAAGTTGAAAAGGAGGTAGGGAATGCATCAGCGAGTTGAAACTGGGACTCTAGGACTAGCAAGCTATTGATATAGAGGCATCCAGTCATACGCTTCAATCATACTCTGAACAGAAGAGAAAGAAACTAGGAGAAAAGGTTTACAAAGAAGATCATCATTTTGCAGATGATTGAGTTAAAGATCAGAAATGTGAAATTATCTAGCTAATGTGATGCAGCTTTTTATTGAATGAATTCTAGGTTGAAATTGAAGTTTTCTTTCAGGTAGTTTGGGGCTTCCCTAGTAGTTCAGCCTACAAAGAATCAGCCTGCAATGCAGGAGACCCGGGTTCGATTCCTAGGTTGGGAAGATCCGCTGGAGAAGGGATAAGTTACCTGCTCCAGTATTCCTGGGCTTCCCCTGGTGGCTCAGCTGGTGAAGAATCTGCCCGCAATGCAAGAGACCCGGGTTAGACCCCTGGGAAGATCCCCTGGAGAAGGGATAGGCTACCCACTCCAGTATTCTTGCCTGGAGAATTCCATGGACTGTATAGTCCGTGAGGTTGCAAAGAGTCAGACACAACAGCGACTTTCACTTCAGGTAGTACAGTGCTTTTTCCATTACACACAACTGTTCAAATTTTGTACGCATTCCTCACACTGTAAGATTTAAAAGAAAAACAAACTGTAGGAACAAATAGACAGTCTTCAACTGAAAAGAGAATGTATCAGACTTGTCGTTCCAGAAAAGGTTTTAACTTTTTATTTTATATTGGAGCAAGTTGATTAACAATACTGTGACAATTTCAAGCAGCAAAGTGATTCAGTTACACATATACATGTGTCCACTCTCTTTCAAATTCTCTTCCCATTTAGGCTGGCGCGAAATGCTGAGCTGAGTTCCCTGTGTCATTGTGGGATTTTTATTTTTAAATTTATTTATTTTTAATTGGAGAATTGCTTTACATTACTGTGGTGATTTCTGCCACATACCAACGTGAGTCAGGCTTAGGTTTACACATGTCCCCTTCCTCTCGAACCTCCCTCCCACATCCCAGCCCATCCCATCCCTCTGGGTTGTCACAGAGCACCAGATTCGAGCTCCCTGCGGCATGCAGCAGGCTTCTGCTGGCTGTCTAACGTCGCATGTGGCAGCGCACCTGTTTCAACGCTGCGCAGTCCCTCCCGCCCACCCCTTCCCGCACTGTGTCCAGGAGTCTCTGCTCTGCTCTGCGTCCCCACTGCGCCCTGAACATAGACTCACAGAGCCGTCCTTCTATGTTCCATTAATTGTGTTAATAGACGGTATCTGGCTTTCTGACTTCACTCTGTATAACTGGCTCCAGGTTCATTTACTTTATTAGAACAGAGTCAATTTTTTATGCAACAAGTCTTAATAGAAATTTTCCTTTATCCATATTTTTGAATGCATAATTCTGTCATATGCAGAGAAAATGGTGGCTTCTGTGAACACCAAGGTTCAAACTGTGCACTAAATGCTTGCAAAAACAATTACCACCTGAGTGGCATGCATCGTGACGGATGTCTTTCCAACTTGGCTTCAGATATTTCTTCAAAAAAAATTTATTTCCTGCTGTGTCTTTATGTAATTATACACAGCATGATTAGATGGGAAAAAAAGATTCCCTAAATACCATGTACAACTAGAATGAAGTTCTAATCAACTCACTGATTTCAAATTGTTTCAAAATATTTCCTGGGTACTAAAATGACCATGCTTAACTTCTCTTATTTTAGTAGAAATTAAATTCTATTTTTCTTGACCAATACATTTCTGCTCAAGATACAATACTAAGATGCTTAAAATCTTAATCAGAAAATACAAATTACAGTGAGATATTACATTTTGCCTATCAGGTTGGTAATGACTAAGAATGAAAGTATCTAGTTTAGCTAACATGTGGGGAAGGCAGAAATCTTATATTTTTCTGGGGGAAATCTAATCACTACACTTTTTTAAGGGGGAGGGGGTGTAGAATTTGTATTTCATATCTTTCTCACAGAAAGTTTACAACAGCTTTACGAACAGATCGCACTTGAGTCTATCTTGAGTTTGCACATCAGCATCATTCACTTTTTCTAAAAAATTAATATATTTATTTTAACTGGAGTCTAATTACCTTATAACACTGTAGTGGTTTTTGCCATACATTGACATGAATCAGCCATGGGTGTACCTGAACCCGCCTCCAACCTCCCTCCCCATCCCATCCTTCAGGGTCATCCCAGTGCGCCAGCTTTGAGTGCCTGGTTTCATGCATCGAACCTGGACTAGTGATCTGTTTCACATATGGTGATATACATGTTTAAATGCTATTCTCTCAAATCATCCCACCCCTCACCTTCTCCCACAGAGTCCAAAAGTCTGTTCTTTATATCTGTGTCTCTTTTACTGTCTCGCATATAGGGTCATCATTACCATCTTTTTAAATTCCATATATATGCATTAATATACTATTCTTTCTGACTTATTTTGTTCTGTATAATAGGCTCCAGTTTCATCCACCTCATTAGAATAGATTCAAATGTGTTCTTTTTAATAGCTGAGTAACACTTTAGGGCAAGTGTAGACACTATAATCTTTTTGCAGACCAGTTTAGCCATATGTATTTAAAGCCATGGGCTTCCCTTGTGGCTCAGCTGGTAAAGAATCTGCCTGCAATGCAGCAGTCTTGCGTTCAATCCCTGGGTTGGGAAGATCCCCTGGAGAAGGGAAAGGCTACCCACTCCAGTATTCTGGCCTGGAGAACTCCATAGACTGTATAGTCCATGGAGTCGCAAAGAGTTGGACATGACTGAGCAATTTTCACTTCACTATTTAGCACCATGAAGAAATATTTATTCCCTGTGACTTCCCTGGTGGCCCAGGGGTTAAGACTTCACCTTCCAATTCAGGGGGTATGAGTACAGTCCCTGGTCAGGAGGATGTCTGATTTTCCCTTTCTGACTTCACTCTGTAATAAACTCTAGGTTCATTCACCTTTTATATAGATCCCACACGGCTTGAGGCCAAAAAACAGAACATAAAACAGGCAATACTGTAACAATTTCAATAAAGACTTTAAAAAATACTCCACATAAAGAAAATTCTTAGAGAATTTCTCCATCTCTCTTTTTTTTTGATGTTCTTTCTCAAGCCTTTATCAAGCATAGTAGAAAAGTTTTTGTATATATACATAAATAATATTTGCCTAATTTTTAGTTAGGCAAGCCTAACTAAAACATTTATGACATTTTGAAAAAAATTATGAAGAAGTATTTATGCCCTTTAATCCAGAAATTCCAATTCTAGTAATTTGCCCTAACAAAAATATCGAGCAAATGCAGGAATGTTCATCACAATATTATGTATGGTGGGGGAAAAAGGGGCATAACTAAATATCAAAAAAGGAACAGTGTAGTTAAATAAATCAGTGATGGCATATATGATACAATATTTTCTGACCTCAATGACCAAAAATAAAACACTGGCGAATAAACTTAGGTGTGTTGGTATGGTAAAATACTTAGGGTGCCGTTTTATAAGAGGTAGAAAGATGCTACAGCAGCATATTCTAATCCTCGCAAGCTCTGGATAATACATGTAGCTGTGTGCACACATGTGCACCCACTAACAGAGAACGCACGACCTTTGGAAGCATAGGCACCAGAAATGTTTTTGGAGCCTGGCTCTTCCTGGAGATGATTCGACTTCAAAATGTTGCCGTCAAGGTTCAGTTACAAGTACTTGACCAGTTTCCCAGGTGGTTCACATGGTAAAGAATCTGCCTGTCATGCAGGAGACGTGAGTTCGAACTCTGGGTTGGGAAGATCCCCTGGAGGAGGGAAAGGCTACCGCCTGCAGTGTCCTTGCCAGAGGAGCCTGCAGGCTCCAGTCCATGGGGTGGCAAAGAATCAGACATGACTGAGCAGCTTTCACTTTCATAAATATATATCTATATTTTAACATGTATATAATTGACATATATAAAAGGTATGTTTACTTTATTTTTATATTTTATTATATATTATAGGGCCTCCCTGGTGGTTTAGTGGTAGAGAGTCTGCCTGCCAAGGCAGGGCACATGGGTTCGATGCTTGGGTTGGGAAGATCCCCTGGAGAAGACAATGGCAGCCCACTCCAGTATTCTTGCATAGGAAATCTCATGGACAGAGGAGCTGGCAGGCTACAGTCCATGGGGTCTCAAAGAGTTGGAAAACAATGTTGCCCTCAAGAATGAATTACAAACATAAAAATACATATATATATATAATTGACATGCAAAATAAAAGATATATTTGTTTATTTTTATATTATATATTCATATGTTGTATATAAACATAATACTATACAATTTTTGTACTACCTATATATATGCATATACTTACGTATATAAAATATATACACACAATCTCCCTATCAGAGGGCCTGGGAAATAGTAGGATTCAAAGAACGCCAGTTACCTTCTTGCCTTTATAATGTTTTCCATATGAAGCACCACCCCACACTATTCCATGTCTAACATGATTTGGCTCCAAGAACGCAATCAGAGATAGAAAAGTACCTTTGGAAGGGAAATAAATCTGACAGAAAACGAATACACTTCTAGAACTCTTTACAGGGTCTGCACATGTCCTGTAAAGCCAAAGCTTGACACTTATTCCAGTTTTCAAATGAGAGCAGGATGCCAGAGCTTCGTCACCCACTCATATTAAGGGCTGCCTTACTGATGAGCATAGACTGGGGATACCCTCTTCTTCAGAAAGGGTTCTCTCACTGCCTTTTAAAAGCATGAATCAGACCCGGGATAGGCTCTGGTTCATTACTTTAAAATAACCACATAAAGGAGCTCATAGCCACATGCCCAGGCCTAATGGATTCTGCCCCGCAAAGAGGCATAATTTTGAATGCTCCTTCTAAATGCCTGTTGAGTTTCCATGGGAACAAATGTCTGGAAGTCAACTCTATTCATCTTGAGGTTGGGGAGCTATATGAATGGGTGAGAGACAAAAATCTGTCCCCTTTGGGAGCTGATTGGGTCTAATGATGGGCATATATTTAGCCATAACAGAGAAATGAAAGGGCTTGATGTGATATGGGATTTTTAAGGCCAGAGCCATGAACACGTCACAGAAGTGTGACATGAATTTTAGCTCCTCCAAAGGGCCCCCTGGCAAGCTGTTCCCTGACCACCTTTAGTCTGCTTTCCCTTTTGTTCAAAGAAAGGGTAGATGGTATCTCTTTAGGCTACTGAAAATAAAGGGAAAACGTGCTCTCAGACCCCATCATGCGAGCTGATTTAATGGAAATGAAAGCCGAATGGAGCAACACCTGACATACGTCCCAGCAAGTGTCTATGCAAATAAACACTTACAGTGCATTATTAAGCAAAAATACAGCTCTTCCCCAGTATGTGTATACACTATTCTAAGATAAATACATATTAACTAAAGTGTAAGTTCTAATTCTTTTGCTTCCTCAGTAACTTAGATCAAATCACTTAATTTCTCTGTAGCTAAATATCTTCATCTTAAAACAGTGGGAAAAATATAGTAACCACACAGGGCATTTTCATGAGAATGAAAGGCGAAAATTCACATAAAGCATTTAGCGTAACCTTTGATATTCAGTAAATACCAGTACAGGTGAGCTTTAAAAATATGCATATAGCTGCTATATATTTTTATCTTGCAAACATGGACAAAAAATACATTAAGGATGTATATCAGATTTTAAAAAAGAATTATTTGGTGGATAAGAAAGTAAAGAGAAAAAGGTAACCAAGAAGTCAAAAGCTATACCAGGAAAACAATAGGTACAATATGACATTTATGAATTTTAAAATTATGTCTATATATTTTTTAAAGCATACTTTCAATAAAAATGTCTTATTTTTAAGTTTATCTTCTTTATATGTGCATATTTTAAAATATTTTCTGCAATGAAAATGTTGCCTAAAATAAGAAAAAATAATTTGAAACTATATATTATATTTCACCTCCACAAATATAAAGAGCCCTGACATATCCATTTTGTATTCAGTGATTCTGAAATTTTATTCTCTCAAAACCTATTCTAGCCATTGATTCCATCTTGTTGTTGTAGGTGATTTCCTTTGATCTGAGGGCACTAAAATGCTCCCATAATTTGGCCCTTATTTCTCCTTCAAACATTCAAAGAGCTTAAATTCAAAAAGAACCTCAAATGCATCTATGTGTCCAACCATAGTGAAAGAGGTATGGTGGTGGTAGTTTAGTCTCTAAGTCATGTCCGACTCTTAGGACCCCATGGACTGTAGCCCACCAGGCTCCTCTGCCCATGGGATTCTCCAGCAAGAATATAGGAGTGGGTTGCCATTTCCTTCTCCAGAGGCTCTGGAGGAGGAATCAAAGCGAAGTCTTCTACATTGCAGGCAGATTCTTTACCAGCTGAGCTATGAGGGAAGACCTAAGAGGTATGATGTTATTAAAAACAGTAGCCAAGAAAATTAACAAATAAAGAAGAGCTTTGTATTTAAGCAGTGTAAACTCAGACGCAATGGTAGATATCCCCCAAAGCTAATTTATGTAATTAAATAAGAAAAACCAATCTGTTATAATCCACACAATTGCACTCATCTCACAAACTAGCAATGTTCAAAACTCTTCAAGCCAGGCTTCAACAATATGTGAACCGTGAACTTCCAGATGTTCAAGCTGGATTCAGAAAACGCAGAGGAACCAGAGATCAAATTGCTAACATCCGTTGGATCATTGAAAAAGCAAGACAGTTCCAGAAAAACATCTACTTCTGCTTTATTGATTATTCCAAAGCCTTCGTGTGGATCACAACAAACTGTGGAAAATTCTTAAAGAGATGGAAATACCACACCACCTTACCTGCCTCCTGAGAAATCAGTTTGCAGGTCAAGAAGCAACAGTTAGAGCTGGACATGAACAACAGACTGTTTCCATATTGGGAAAGGAGTACATCGAGGCTGTATATTGTCACCCTGCTTATTTAACTTATATGCAGAGTACATCATGTGAAATGCCGGGCTGGAGGAAGCGCACATTGGAATCAAGATTGCCAGGAGAAATATCAATAACCTCAGAAACACAGATGACACCACCCTTATGGCAGAAAGTGAAGAACTAAAGAGCTTCTTGATGAAGTGAAAGAGAAGAGTGAAAAAGCTGGCTTAAAATTCAACATTCGGAAAACTAAGATCATGGCATCCAGTCCCATCACTTCATGGCAATAGATGGGGAAACAATGGAAACAGTGACAGACTTTATTTCAGAATTTATTTTCTTGGGCTCCAAAATCACTGCAGATGGTGACTGCAGCCATGAAATTAAAAGATGCTTGCTCCTTGGAAGAAAAGCTATGACCAACCTAGACAGCGTATTAAAAAGCAGAGACATTACTTTGCCAACTAAGGTCCGTCTAGTCAAGGCTATGGTTTTTCCTGTGGTCATGTATGGATGTGAGAGTTGGACTGTGAGGAAAGCTGAGTGCTGAAGAATTGATGCTTTTGATCTGTGGTGTTGGAGAAGACTCTTGAGAGTCCCTTGGACTGCAAGGAGATCCAACCAGTCAATCCTAAAGGAAATCAGTCCTGAATACTTCTCAGAAGGACTGAGGCTGAAGCTGAAGCTCCAATACTTTGGCCATTTGATGGGAAGAACTGACTCATTGGAAAAGACCCTGATGCTGGGAAAGATTGAAGGCGGGAGAAGGGGAAGACAGAGGATGAGAGGGTTGGATGGCATTACTGACTCAATGAACATGAGTTTGAGCAAGCTGCATGGTTTGGTGACGGACAGAGAAGCCTGGCGTGCTCCAGTCCCTGCGGTCACAAAGAGTCAGACACAACCAAGGGACTGAACTGAACTGAACTGATGTATGATTTTAAGAGAAATCCCCACTGGTTCCCATGTGTATTCTCACTAATGACGTAAGAGAGCTCTGAGTACTCCATATATTGACAGTGGTATTGTCAATCTTTTTGACTTTAGATTAACAGATATGTGATGGCATCTCATGGTGATTTTAGATTGCATGATGACAAATGATAAGCATATTTTCATGAATTTATTTGGCATCTGCATACCTTGTTTTATGAAGTATAGTTTTTACATATATATTTTTTAATCAAGTTATTTTCCAATTATTGTGTTATAAGAATTCCTTGTGTATTCTGGATGAAAGTACTTTGTCAGATATACATGTGTTGTAAGGATGCTGTTCCAATCTGTGATTGCCTTTAAAAATTCTTAACAGAGTCTTTTGAAGAACAAAAGTTTAAATTTCAATGCAGTGAAATTTGCCAAGTTTTTTTGCATGTGTGATATTTACTTATTTTGGAAGTTTTTATTTACTTACTGGCATTGAATTATAGTTGATTCAAATGATCTAGGTGTATAGCAAAATGATTCAGTCATGAACATATAACTGAATTTTTTTCAGGTTCTTTTTCACAAGACACTGAATACCGTTCCCTGTACTATATGGTAGGTCCTTGTTTGAATAATTTTTCTTTATATTCCATACTTTTGGTGTCATATTATTAAATCTATTTAATGTTTGCTGAATTCAGATGTGCTAAGATTTTTTTCTAACTTTCTTTTTCTCTTTTAGCTAAGCTTTTTATGTAGGTTTTTCAGTAGACATGTTTAATGTGGGCCCAGTAGACATGGTTAATGTGGGCCCAGTAGACATGGTTAATGTGGGCCCAGTAGACATGTTTAATGTGGGCCCAGAAGACATGGTTAATGTGGGTCCAGTAGACATGTTTTTATTAGTTGAGGACAAGTTTGCCTTTACTCTTAGTTAGCTGAGCATTTATTTTAATTTTTAAAAATTATTAATGAGCACTGAATTTTTTCAAATGCTTTCTCTGCATATGTTGTGCATTCTCTGACTGATGTAATCAATATGCTCAAATACCATGAGGGTTCAAGCTTTATTATGCTAACATTATTATCTAAACCTCTTCCTTTAAAAAAAAAAATCCCTCAAAAGTCATCTGGTCTTCAGGGATGGCTGGATACTTCTACATACCACTTTATAATTCTGTCTTTACACCCAAGCATAGATTTTTCTTAGGCAAAACCTGAAATTTTATTCCTCTTCTCCAGCTTGCCTACCATGGGAACAATGAGAAAGTTCAAGGAATTGAATTAATTTAACCTTTTTGTCTCTGAATTTCTCTATAATAAAATAGAAAGGGCTGTTTGTGAGAAAACTGAGTAAGATAACATTTGTAATAGACTTAGTACAGTACCTAGAATATAGCTGTTATTTTAAAAATCCTTTTTAGTTCAAAAGCCTGATTTTGTTCTCGTCTACCTTGGCCTTCAGTTAGTTTGGGATGTGGCCTCAACTTTTCTCCTTCCTAATAGTTTCTATACTCAGATTGCTTGCCTGCATTCACAATCTTTAGATACGCCTTCATGACCCTAAGACTTCTCTGCTTTGAGTAACAACTTGAAGAGCTCAATACTGCATGTTTCCTAATTTTCTCTTCCCTCTACTTGTCCCTGTCAGTACATAATGCAGTATTAGAGCAAGCTTCCACTGTGTTTTGCTAGGTATTTTTTGAGCACTTTTGATTTTAAAAAGGGAGTAATTATAACAGATTCAGTTCAGTTCAGTCACTTAGCCGTGTCCAAATCTTCGTGATCCCATAGACTGCAGGACACCAGGCCTCCCTGTCCAACACCAACTCCCAGAGCTTGCTCAAACTCATGTCCATTGAGTCAGCAATGCCATTCAACCATCTCATCCTCTGTCGTCCCCTTTTCCTCCTGCCCTCAATCTTTCCAAGCATCAGGGTCTTTTCCAATCAGTCAGCTCTTCACATCAGGTGGCCAAAGTATTGGAGATTCACCATCAGTCCTTCCAATGAACACCCAGGACTGATCTCCTTTAGGGTCTCCTAAGTTGGACTGGTTGGATCTCCTTGCAGTCCAAGGGACTCTCAAGAGTCTTCTCCAACACCACAGATCAAAAGCATCAATTCTTCGGCGCTCAGCTTTCTTTATAGTCCAACTCTCACATCCATACTGGAAAAACCATAGCTTTGGCTAAACGGACCTTTGCTGGCAAAGCAATGTCTCTGCTTTTTAATACGCTGTCTAGGTTGGTCATAGCTTTTCTTCCAAGGAGCAAGCATCTTTTAATTTCATGGCTGCAGTCACCATCTGCAGTGATTTTGGAGCCCAAGAAAATAAATTCTGAAATAAAGTCTGTCACTGTTTCCATTGTTTCCCCATCTATTGCCATGAAGTGATGGGACTGGATGCCATGATCTTAGTTTTCCGAATGTTGAATTTTAAGCCAGCTTTTTCACTCTTCTCTTTCACTTCGTCAAGAAGCTCTTTAGTTCTTCACTTTCTGCCATAAGGGTGGTGTCATCTGTGTTTCTGAGGTTATTGATATTTCTCCTGGCAATCTTGATTCCAGTGTGCGCTTCCTCCAGCCCGGCATTTCACATGATGTACTCTGCATATAAGTTAAATAAGCAGGGTGACAATATACAGCCTCGATGTACTCCTTTCCCAATATGGAAACAGTCTGTTGTTCATGTCCAGCTCTAACTGTTGCTTCTTGACCTGCAAACTGATTTCTCAGGAGGCAGGTAAGGTGGTGTGGTATTTCCATCTCTTTAAGAATTTTCCACAGTTTGTTGTGATCCACACGAAGGCTTTGGAATAATCAATAAAGCAGAAGTAGATGTTTTTCTGGAACTGTCTTGCTTTTTCAATGATCCAACGGATGTTAGCAATTTGATCTCTGGTTCCTCTGCGTTTTCTGAATCCAGCTTGAACATCTGGAAGTTCACGGTTCACATACTGCTGAAGCCTGGCTGGAGAGTCTGAGCATGACTCTGCCAGCCTGTGAGATGAGTGCAGGCGTGCAGTAGCCTGAACATATCATGCGTCAGCTTGAAAATGATATGCAGCCTAACAGGTGCACAGAAATTCCAAGAGATGCGGAAACGTTAGTCTACACTCAAAAGGAGATGTGTTCACAATAGCCCCCAAATTGTAAAGAATTCAAATTTCCATTAACATCTATTTAACCTGTATAGATTGTGGTATATGTATATAGAAACAATGAAATGTTAATATCAATATGATTCAGCAGTACAAAGAAATGACCTACAGATAAAAGCAGTAACATAAATAAATGTCCAGAACAGATTTGCTAAGTAAAAGCATTCAGATAGAAAAAATTACACACTTTATGATTTAATTCAAGTAAAATCCTAGAAAAGCCAAAACTATAGTAAAAGAAAGATGACCGATAGTTGCCGAGAACCAGGCGTCAGGAAGAGAAAGCCGACTGTACAGGAACATAACGGAACTGCACACAGCAGGATCCCTACCTGACGCACGTGGTGTCCAGGTCTTTTCCTTGAAACGCCTTTTATTCAAGACGTAAATGATAGTAGTATGTGTCCGAGGTGCGCCTGCCATGTATTAGGCTCTGTTCCAACCACAGGGCACACTGCCATGAACCAGATTATGTCCTTTCTGGTAACAGCTCACAGTTTAGAGACAGAAAATAAGTACGAAGTATATTGTCTTCAGTTGACAATAAATCCTGTTGACCCACGAACAATGCTGAAGTTAGGGATGCTGGGCCTCTGTGCATTTCAAAATCTGAGTGTAACTTTATAGTCAGCCCTCTGTATCTAGCTCTGAATCCTGAGATCAACCAACTGCTGATCCTGCTGTATGGATTTGTTGAAAAAACTCACAAGTGGACTCAAGAAGTTTAAACTCGGTTGTTCAAGGGTCAGCTGTAAATGAGGAAACGAACCAGGCTGATGTGCCAGCGCTGGGCTGCCCACTATAGTACCCGCTCACCACATGTGGCCGTTGAGTACTTAACATGAAGCTAGTCCAAGGCGAAACGTGATGGACTGCAAACACTTAGTGCTAAAGAAAAGAGTGTCGAAATCTCACTAATAATTTTATGCATTTAATACATGTTGGTAAGGAAAAGTCTTTCGTGTGTAAATGAACATATTTACCATTTCCAGTGTTACTTATTTTTTCAAGTTCTGAGTTTTCATCTGGTATTTGCCTTCCATATTAAAACACAAACAAACAAAAACAATAAAAACTTTAACAATATTTTTATGGTGCAGGTATGTACCCAGGTCTGAACTCTTTCAGATTTCGGCCTCCGAAGAAGTTTTTCTTTCTTTTTTATTTTCAAAGCTAACTGCATTGAATAACGGATTCTAGGGTGATAGCTTTTGTTTTATTTTAAGATTTATTCTTTACCATAGATTTTCAAAAATGCTATTCAATATGACGTTTTCTTTCCTTATCCTTGTTGGGAGTCTGTTGAGTATCTTGAATATGTGCATCAACAGTTTTCATCATGTTTGAAAAACATTTGCTAGTGTTTCTTCAAATAACTGTCTGGGTTTTTCCTCTACATTGTATGAAATTCTGGTTACACATCTGCTGACATTCGATCGTATCCCCTGGCCAGTAGGCTCTGTTCATGCTGACCTTTTCCCTCCGTGCTTCAGTCTGCATAGTTTCCGTTGTTACACTTCCAAATTCAGTGATTTCTTTTCCTTTTTAGTGTCTAACAGTTGCTAATCCATTCCAATGAATCTTTCCATTTCAGATATTGTTTCATTTCTAGAAATTCCACTTTTTAAAGTCCCTCATTCCTCTTCTAATTTGGCTAATTTTCCCTTTAAATTCTCGAAGGTTGTTAGCTATTTCAAGATTCTCGTCTGCTAATTCTATTGCCTTTGTCATTTTTGTTTTGTTTACAATCATTGTTGCTTCTTCTTGTAGCAGGTTGTACTTTTTCTGCTTCTTCACACACCTAGTATTTTGCTTCTGTTAAATCCTGGGCACTGTGCATTTTATAACGTTGAATGCTGGATTTTCTTTTAATATACATTTCTTTAAAAGGCATCAGACTTCATTCACTTAAATTACTTGTTATTCAGTCTGAGATTTGCAAAGTTTTCTTAAAAGATTTTTAGGGCAAGTTTTGAGTGTCCTTTGCTCTAGAGCTGGTTTGCTCTGTCTCACTAGGCGTGATCCTCCAGCGTCCTCAGGGCCCCAGCACGAACTCTTCACTACAGTTGACCAGAACTCAGACGTCTCCCAGCCCTACACGTGTTCTAGGAACGCTTCAGCTTACAGTTCCTTGGTTGTTTTTCTCAGCCCAGCCTCATGGAGGCTCACCCTTCACAACTGTAGGTTACTCTTCAACACAATACTCAAGGGGACCTTTATGTAGATTTTGGAGTTTTTTCTCCAGGCAGCTTCCTCCTCCCTGATACTCTGACCCTTAAATTCCAGACACCTCACTTTTCCAAAATCCCACTCTCTCTCTGCTCCTGTGCATCGCTTGAGTTTCGCCTCCCTTCTCTGCAATCTGGGAAGTGCCTCCAGACACACAGCCCAGGTGAACACTAGGTTCACACTGTTTATTTCTTCCTCATGAATCACAGTCCTGCCTATTGTCCAATGTCCAGATACAGCTGTCTCATATATTTTATGCAGTTTCCTCTCTGTTTACCGTGAAGGGGTATGTCCTATCAAAGTTACTCCATCACAGCAAGAAGCAGAAGTTAACCAGTATGAAATCTGGCCATATATAAAAATTTAAATGTCTCATTTTATCAAAGTGAATGCATTCCAAGGGCATTTCATCATAGGAAGCATTTAATCTGGTACACTGATATTCAAACTTGGTTGCATTTTGCCATAACCTGGAATATCACTCCAAAAGTTTCTGATTTAAATATTCTGGGATGCCACTTGGGCATTAAAAAAATTTTAAACCCTCTTGGTGATTCTACTACTATGCAGCCAAGCTTGAGGACCACCGATGTGATGCACTGAAGTGTTTAGTTATCAGTTCAGTTCAGTTCAGTCGCTCAGTCGTGTCCGACTCTTTGCGACCCCATGAATTGCAGCACACCAGGCCTCCCTGTCCATCACCAACACCTGGAGTTCACTCAGACTCACGTCCATCGAGTCAGTGATGCCATCCAGCCATCTCATCCTCGGTCGTCCCCTTCTCTTCCTGCCCCCAATCCCTCCCAGTGTCAGAGTCTTTTCCAATGAGTCAACTCTTCGCATGAGGTGGCAAAAGTACTGGAGTTTCAGCTTTAGCATCATTCCTTCCAAAGAAATCCCAGGGCTGATCTCCTGGGAATGGACTGGTTGGATCTCCTTGCAGTCCAAGGGACTCTCAAGACTCTTCTCCAACACCACAGTCAAACGCATCAATTCTTCGGCGCTCAGCCTTCTTCACAGTCCAACTCTCACATCCATACACGACCACAGGAAAAACCATAGCCTTGACTAGATGGACCTGAGTCGGCAAAGTAATGTCTCTGCTTTCGAATATGCTCTCTAGGTTGGTCATAACTTTTCTTCCAAGGAGTAAGCGTCTTTTAATTTCATGGCTGCAGTCACCATCTGCAGTGATTTGGGAGCCCAAAAAAATTAAGTCTGACACTGTTTCCACTGTTTCCCCATCTATTTCCCATGAAGTGATGTTTAGTTATACTTCATTATATATCATGCTTTGCAGAAGGAAATGGCAACCCACTCCAGTGTTCTTGCCTGGAAAATCCCAGGGACAGAGGAGCCTAGTAGGAGGCCGTCTATGGGGTCGCACAGAGTCGGACACAACTGAAGTGACTTAGCAGCAGCAGCATAATGACTTCACACCACAAAGGAATGGATGCAGCGTGTTAGTGTGTGTTTAGATGTGTGTGTGCTCACACAACTGAGTATACATATATACATGGACTATACCTTCCACCTAACTCTCTAGATCAGCAGTTATAAAACACTGTTGTGGGAAAAACATAGCTCAAGGTAAATGCCTAGCAAATGGTACTTTTCCAGCTCAGATTACCTAGCGAGCCCTAGGAGTAAGCATGATGCTGCTGCTCAGGCAGGTGAAGGCCTCGGGGGCAGCTGTTTGCAGCTGGGTGCGAGCCTGTGTCTCATGGATCAGCCCTTGGGTCATCTGCTCATCAGCATGTGTCAGAGGGACCACACAGCTCTGTCCTAGCAGAGAAGGCATGTTTGGCTCGTCAGAGCTCAGAGAGCACTCATGTCCCTCTCCTCAGCTTTCTAGTTGCTGCAATTTTTCAGACTGTTACCAAACTTCAGTTCAGGTACTTGATGCACAGTGAGACCAAACAAGCAAACAAACAAACAAAAAAATATATCAAAATTGGGAGCAGGGAAAGTTTCATTGTAGAAGTATTCAAGGAATAGGGTGGCTCATGTTCCCCCAAAAACCCAAACTCCCTGAAGGGTTTCAGCACAGCATTTTTAAAAGCCAAGTGAGGGAGCGAGGTTGCAGGGCATGTGATCAGCTTATGCCCCATTTTCTGATTGGTTGATGGTGAGGTAACAGGACTGTGTCACAGGGGTTAGTTAACATTCTCAATCTTTAGCTACCAGCAGGTCCAG
Source organism: Ovis canadensis (assembly GCF_042477335.2). Taxonomy (NCBI): domain Eukaryota; kingdom Metazoa; phylum Chordata; class Mammalia; order Artiodactyla; family Bovidae; genus Ovis; species Ovis canadensis. Next base: position 105,138,753 of record NC_091253.1, on the reverse strand, counting down.
GGGCTACGTGCTTATGGTCACCAAGTAGTTAATTTCTTCCATCTGGTGAGGTTTTTAGCATCTGTAAAACAGCTCAGGGAGTGTGCACCATCGATACTGTTATCTAGGCCCTCCAGAGAGGAGCTGCTGCAGAGGGCATGGGGGCAGGTCTGTCCTGGGAAGGCTCCAGAGGGTCCTGCTCAGTTACAAGCCCACAGCCACGCTTAGAGAGCTGCTGATGGTGAGAGATGTAACTGGAAAAAATCAGGGCCTAAACTGAGTTTTATTCTCTGGATATACTCAAGAAGAATGAAAATAAGAAGAAAATATACATGCATTGAGAACCAGGTATTTTATATGTGAGATCTCAATAATAGCACCAACCATCCTAAGGGACAGGACAGTCTCATTTTAAAGAAGAAACCAAGGGAAGCTTTAGAGACTTCTCTCTCATAATTTTATTTGGTTAGTACAGAGAAAAAAAATAATGAAGCTGATTAAAGTGTATCTGTCCTCAAGGAAACAGCTGAGAGTGTCTAAGTCTGGCCGGAACCGCTGTGCTCCTCGTGGAGACCCAGATGTTTCTGTGTGGAGCCCCTGGGGCTCCGCTGAACACGGCATGAAGCTCGTTCCAGGCCTGATGCCCTACGGCCCTCCAGTGTCAGCGTCTTGCCCAGATTAGACAGTCAGTTAGCATACATAAATCATAATTTTTTCTTTCTTCATCTCATAGTGGGATCCTTCCCAGCTAAGGATACTGGTCGCCTAGCTTCTCCCATAAATACTCATCCAGCCTGGCATAATGCAAAGGACATAGGCATTGGACAGACCTGGCTACAAATCCCAGAGCCAACTATTTCTAGATGTGTGAAATGTGGGCATGTTACATAAAAATCTCTAAAATTCACTCATACCATTTATAACAGAAGAATAAAAACAGTGCCTGGGTCAATCAAGGTAACAGCAGGATAACAATGACACCATAAAACTGGTAATTGATGAGAATTTAATACAAGGTCTATTGGAAAGACGTGGGCAGGGTCTAAAGGAGCCCCCAGCCTGGACCAGCTATGGCACTAGGCCTAAAGGGGCAGGGAGGCGCTGGGACCACAGTGTTGACGGACGCAGCCTTGCAGTGACCCAGAGAAATAAATACCCCGACCTTGTCTCTTTTCACCTTCCATTCCATATCAAAGTCTCCCATGGACCAAACCCAATAGGAAGTTAATAGATAAAGGAGAAGGAAAGGGAAGGGTAAAGAGGAAATCTTTTTCAGGGGAGGGGGCATATAAATGTGATACACCTACACAACGTGCTCAGAGGATTAAACAAGCAGCCAGGCTGTGTAGGAGGCGTGGCATCCATGTGACAGCTCCTTTCCTTTCCCCCTTTTGGCACTTACTCTCATTCCTCTCCAGCTTCATCTCCTGTCTGTCTCCTCTTCTGCGGCCCCCTGACTCCCAGTCCAGTTCTTCCTGGAGAACTGGCTCCAGCTCTGTCTGCCCAGCCTTTGCTGGCCTCCATCTGCTCTTGCACACTTGACTTTCCTGAAGCACTGTCACTACAGTTCTTCACGTTCACGCACCTGGAGGCCAGTGTGCCCCTCACTAAGCCCCCCTTCCCTGGCTTCCCTAAAAACACCCACAGCTGAAATAAATGAGAAAACAGAATAAAGAGCATCCTTATTAAAACTTGCACTTTGCTCAGTGGACTCGAGACCTTGGCTAGTTTTAACTTGTTCAATCATCTGATTTTTAGGCCAGAAAAACTAGCACCAGCAAACAGAAGAAACCAAGGAAAGGGAAAGAAACCAAAGGGTAAACCAAAGGAAAAGAGAAAGAAAAGATGCATAAACATGGCAGAAGCGATGGTCAAGATTCCGACTAAGAGGAGAGAGAGGGACGAAGAAACAAACCCCAGATCCCAAGGACATTCACGAGCAAAAGAAGGGGATGTCCCAGTCCTTGATAAAAGGTAGAATTACATTCAGTGTCATCTGGTTAAAGATGCAGAAAATGATATATAGCCCTAGCATATGATTTCTCACTGTGAAAGTGATGAAAATCAAAATTGTATTGAACCTTGCAGAAGCATTACCTCAATCACCTGGAAAATTCTCTCATGTGGCCTGCCTTATTCTGATGAGAGGAGATAATTAAAAAGTTAGTGTACTTTCTTAGTACACTGAGTCACTGTCAATATACTGGCTATATATTTATTCTATAAATTCTATAAAAAATATAGAATAAGCAATCTTGAGTTCAAATCCCAGGACTAAATAATATCAGTTAAATCAGAATATGATTGTCTGAAAGTGAAGTTGCTCAGTCATGTCCACCTCTTTGCAACCCCGTGGACTGTAGCCTACCAGGCTCCTCCGTCCATAGGATTCTCCATTCAAGAGTACTGGAGTGGATTGCCATTTCCTCCTAAGACTGGTCCAAACTGAAGAGCAGGATGAGGAAGTAAAGAAGATAAAATTTATTTTAAAAGGTCCCTTTGAGGCTTCCGGGTGGTACCGAGGTGGAGAAGCCACCTGCTAATGCAGGGAGCACGGGCTCAGTCCCTGGTCTGGGACGATCCTGCGTGCCATGAGCAGCTGAAGTCCACGAGCCACAACCTCAGAGCCTGTGCTGCAGAGCCCACGAGGCTCAATTCCTGGAGCCTGCATGCCTGGAGCCCATGCCCCACCACGACTAGGGAAAGCCCGCATATAGCAGCGAAGACCTGGCACAGCCAAAAAAAGGTAATGGATTAAAAAAATAAAATAAAGCATCCCTTTTCAACATGCCTAAGTCACCCCCACCATACACTAATTCATTTGAAAACCGATTATTGAAAGTCCCTAGCATCTAGAAGGTTTTCTGGCACATACACTCACTTACTTAGAACTGGGGCACTGGAGGTTCGAAGACAAGAATGGTTGGTCACTGTTATCAAAAGTTCTTTGGAAAACAATGAGAAAGACTTTGAAATACTTCCATCCTTTTTCCCACCCAGAGTCCTGCATATTGTCCCATCTCTGCAAGCTTTGGATGCAAGGCTAACTGCAGGGCCCTTTGTTCCACAATCCCTAGTCTTTAGAAGGCTTAGCTATTTATCAGCATCACCTAAGGGGTTATATCTGATTGTTGCTGACCTGATTTATCCTTCTAATATGTGGTGAGTGCTTTTTATCAGTCACTTCTAAGTTGTATGATCACATTCAAAATTCATGAGATAATATTATGCTCTAGGAGATAATATTATTCCCATTTTACTGATCAGAAAGCTAAAGTTCAGATACATAACTAGAAATAAATTTTCAAATCACACAAGTAGAAAAAATGCAACAAAGATTCCAATCAAAATACCTGCCTTTCATATATTCTAGTGCTCATATCATGGGCACAACAGAACAAACTAACTTTTGGAATTGGGAGCCAGGCATGGCCCTTGGTGTTTATACCAGACTTCTTAGATCTTTTCAGTTTATTCAAGTTCAGATGCCAAAAAAAAATAACTAAGACAATTGTGACCTAAGAAGAGCTTACGAAAGTATTTGCATCCAATCAGATCCCAAAGGTGGGAGCCTGATGCAATGGAAAGAACACTGTGGAGGTCAGACACCTGGTTCTTAGATCTGACTGTATCAGAACATGTTAATGGTGGTACAGCTGGTACTTCTTTTTGAAGTTTTTGTTTTGACATGGATTATTTTAAAAGTATTTCTTTTGTTACAATATAGCTTCTGTTTTATATTTCGGCTTTTTGGCCACAAGGCACATGGGATCTTAGTTCCCCAACCAAGGGTCCAAGCCACCCTACCTGCATGGGAAGGCGACGCCTTGATCGCTGAGCCACCGGGGCCGTCCCACGACTGCCGCGGACTGTGCTCCTTAAGGAGCTCCCAGGAGGTGGTGGTGGGCGAGTCGCCACAACCACAAAATTAGCTACTTTATTTAGAAAAAGAAGAAAAGAAAAGGTGCTCTTTAACATTAAAAAAAAAAAGATTTGATGGAAGAGGAAGTTTAGACCATTGGCTACAGTGAGTTTTCCTCTATTTTCAGTTTTCATTTATCCTGGCCTTTTTTTTCTATTACTCACTAACAAGAATTGATAGAATCTAGTTCAACATTCTGCACCAACATGTATGTTTGGTATGATCACAGTATGTTAAAAACTAAATGATTCATTTAAAAAAAAAAACTGGAAGGGAAACACGTGCAAATGTGAACATTGACTCTCACTAAGTGATGAGAACACAGATCACTTTTTTCTTTTCACCAAGCAGTTTTTCATATGAGCACATATTATTTTCTTAGTGAAAAAATAACACGTGCTCATTTTAAATCCTTTTAGTACTCACTCAAACATGTACCTTGAAGCAAACAGCAATGATGTAATTATACAAGAAAATAGTATTTCAGAAAGTTCTTATCGTTAAATATATGATCCTTTTTTATGTACTTACAGATAAATCAAAAATGAGAGGGAAAATTATGCTGCTAAATGCAGCCATAATTTGTATAGCCACGACTATCATTCTGCAAGCACTATAATGTGGGAGTGACACCAGTCCTTAGCTGTGAAAGCAGAGGCTCCATAGAATACCTCAGCATCATAAAATACCACAAACTCTTCCACCCGGAACTGTGACCACAGAGCAGAACAATCAGCGTGAGCTATGAGCCACCCAGTGGACACATCTGAACACCTGCTCTAGCCCGGGCTTCCTTCTGCGTTTGCTGAGCTGGGCAGCATCAAGTTGGAAGAGCTCATGTTTGAAAGCACCATGTATATTTTTCACTTTCTTGGAATATAGGAAGGTATTCACAATGCAATCATGGGGACCAAGTTCACAGTGTACCCCCACCAAACACACGCACACACACGCACACCATTGCTTTAATACTCAATATTAATTGATGCCCGTCTTGTCAAAGTATCTGAAGTTCTTCATCACTCACCACTCCTTCACCAACTTCAAATATTTGCTTAGTTTCCAGCTTAAGTCACTTTTCTAGGGGGGAAAAAAGAGTGCTTGGATTTAAACCCAATTGTCAAGTATTCTGGACACTTATAGTGGCCTAAATAAACTCAAAAGATAGGTAGCCACAGGTGACTGTGAGACTTCAGGGAGACTGCTACATTTGTAGACAATTTACCTTTCTGAAAATTAGTGACGATGCATTAGTAATTTAGTGTTGATTCATCACTGCATCACGAGACATTAGGGGGCTTCATAATCACTTGTCAATTTTCTGTTTGACAATTAGTTTAGTATTTTCCTTCTAACCCTTGTCTTCTTCCTGATTGAGAATATTTTCTCAACAACTGTTTTGAACAAAGCACTGTCATCTGTTGTAATAAAGAGAATTAAGGCTAATCCGCTGGCACTTTTATCTTTGCTCCAGCCTCCTAAGGGAACGTGAGGCATGTGAGGATCCTCTTTCAGAAGGTCTGTTTTCCTTGTTATTGCTACTGTCCACTCCTGTCATTTCCTAATAGAGACAATTAATATTAAAAGACTTTTAAAAATGCATCTTATAATTTTCTCGTGTAATACCCATAAGATTACTACTAGGTATGTTTTATGATATAAAGATATTATAGATGCCTATATTTTCTTCATTCTACAAACATGTGAAATGGTAGTAAGTTAAAACCCTAGAGGGTAAGGCTTGATCAATGAAAGATGGGAAACAAAAAGGAACCTTGTCTAAATGAATTCCAACTGATACTATGTATAAATATACATGGTCTATACAGGTATATATATATAAATATATGTGGACTATACTGTCCATGGAATTCTCCAGGCCAGAATACTGGAGAGGGTAGCCTTTCCCTTCTCCAAGGGATCTTCCCAAGCCAGAGATCGAACCAGGGTCTCCAGCACTGCAGGTGGATTCTTTACCAGCTGAGCCACAGGGAAGCCTGTATGTGTAAAATGGATAACTAATAAGACCATTTGCCTTTTCATAGGCTGAGTGCCGAAGAATTGATGCTTTTGAACTGTGGTGTTGGAGAAGACTTTTGAGAGTCCCTTGGACTGCAAGGAGATCCAACCAGTCCATTCTGAAGGAGATCAGCCCTGGGATTTCTTTGGAAGGAATGATGCTAAAGCTGAAGCTCCAGTACTTTGGCCACCTCATGCGAAGAGTTGAGTCATTGGAAAAGACTCTGATGCTGGGAGGGATTGAGGGCAGGAGGAGAAGGGGACGACCGAGGATGAGATGGCTGGATGGCATCACTGACTCGATGGACATGAGTCTGAGTGAACTCTGGGAGCTGGTGATGGGCAGGGAGGCCTGGCATGCTGCGATTCATGGGGTCGCAGAGAGTCAGACACGACTGAGCGACTGAACTGAACTGAATAAGACCATAGTACAGGGAACTCTCTTCAGTGCCCTGTGGTGACCTCAACGGGAAGGGAGTCCAAAAGGCCTACAGATAGCTGGTTTACTTGCTGTACAGTAGAAACTAGCACAGCATTGTAAAGCAACTAAACTCCATTAAAAATAGTCTTCAAAGTAGAAAATAAATGTATTTCACAAATATGAAGTGAGCACCTAATATATTTCAGGCTTCATACCAGCTTAATGATAATTACATGAACATTTGAAGTAGACCACACCATCTTGTTTCTTTTTATGGCAAAAGGAAAAATTTTCTCCTTCATTCTAAAAGCTACTTAAAAGCTGACATTAGTGGGAATAAAAGAGTTTGCAGGCACTGTGCCTTTCAAAACAGCCATTTCTCTTAATAATAGTAAGTCTTGGACACCTTGCTGGAAGCTACATGACGTGTTTAAAGTAAACCAGATCTCATCTTCCCATGATGATCATTTCAAGTGAGGACGAAATCTTAGAGCTCGAGTGAATTACAAGGGCCAGAGACATTTCTAAAAACAATGAACCAGCGCAGAGATGCAGATTTCCAATTTTTTATTTTCAAGGACAACATTCAAAAGTAAACTCAAAGTACTATTACCATAATTTCATATATAAAAATCTAACACTGGTATAAATTTAACACTGGTAAAAAGGAAATTATTTCAGAATTCTAAAATTCTGCTATAAACCTAATATTTTAAAAACCTCATTAAATATTCGTTTTCTCAAAAGTTGGAAGAACTCAGGGTCCCTTCTGTCCTCCTTTAGTAGCTCACATTCTAGTTTATTCTTCACCCATTTATTCAAAGAAACTATGCTGAGTGCCCAGCATAGGCTTGCTCTAGGCATTAATAGCAAAAGATGGAGATCTCTAAATACTGTCAAAGTATGATTTTCAAAAGTTGAAAACATGACTCGCATGATCAATTTATGTTACTAATTTATATAGAAGGATCAACTTATTTGACCAGTTTAAGAGGGAATCAGCAGAATCATAAAATAGTATCAAATACCAACTGAGAATTTACAGGGATTAAAGAACACTGAAGTAAAATTGCTAGGTTAGGTAGAAAGCAAACTGTCCTCTGCAGTGAAATTTTCTATTGGATAGAAATTTGCATTTCTACCAAACAAAAATCTGCTGAAAGGTACTATGACAGAGTTACGGCCCTCATCCATAGAAAATAGAATATCGAGTACAGGCATTTTCTCTTAGAATACCAAGTAGTCGTTGGGGAGGCCTATTACTCCATGTGCCTGGACGACACTGAGAGGACACACAGTCCTCTTTGCCGTATTTCTAAGTATCGGGTAACGTTGACTACTAAAAGCAGATTATATGGGCTGATCCATTACAGCTATCCTTTCCCAGCTTCTGGAAAAGAGAAAGTTTAAAGAGATTACGTCCTCAGAATAAACACACACCTAGAACTCACATATGCCACTTTAATTCTCACACAACTGAGCAAAGCTGTTATCATCAAGCAAATTTTAAAGAACAAGTGTATGGATACCCGGGGGGAGAGGTGGGGCGTGGGGGATGAACTGTGAGGCTGAGGCTGGCGTGTGCACACTGGTGACACCGTGCATAAAATAGGTGAGCAGTGAGGGTTTCCTGTGGGCACAGAACTCTGCTCAGTGCTCCATGGTGACCGAAAGGGGAAGGGTCCAAAAAAGTGGAGAGCTGTGTGCATGTGCAGCTGAGTCATTGTGCTGCACAGAGGAAACTAACACAGCGCTGTAAAGCAGTACGCTTCAGTGAAAATCAGGAAGATCAAAACCATAAAAACAAAATCAAAAAATCAGAAAGATCAAAACCATAAAAACAAAATCAAAAAATCAGAAAGATTAAAACCATAAAAACAAAATCAGGAAAATCAAAAAAATCAAAATCAAAAAAATAAAACAAATAACCAACAAGGACCGACTATATAGCACAAGAAACTCGACTGAATACTCTGTAAAAATCTAAACAAGTAAGGAATCTGAAAAAAGAATGAAAATATGTATGCGTTAACCATTCAGTCGTGTCTGACTCTTTGCAAGTCCACGGACTGTAGCCTGCCAAGCTCCTCTGTCCATGGAATTCTCCAGGCAAGAGTACTGGAGTGGGTTGCCATTTCCTTCTCCAGGAATATGTGTATACGTTTAACTGAATCACTTTGCTGTACACCTGAGACTAATGTAACATTGAAATGAACTATAATCCAAAATTTTAAAGAAATTTATAAAAAAAAAAGAAGGAAAAATTGAGCCTGGAAGCATTGAGCTCACATAGAAGGAGCCATTATTCCAAATCCATACACGTCTGGTGGAACCTTCAAGCATTTTCCAGTAGGGCCACAAGGGCACTCAAGAAATTCACAAATGCGCTGAGCCATTCGCTCACTGGTTAATTCCTAGTTATTTATTGATCACCGCCTCCACACTCAGCATCTCAGGCCTGACCCTGAAGCAGGGAACCAACAGGCTCTATCTTCATGCAGTTTCTGCCTCATCATTCAGGGGCTTCCCAGGTGGCGCTAGAGGTCAAGAACCCACTTGCCAACGCAGGAGACTTAAGAGACACGGGTATGAAGACCCCTTAGAGGATGGCATGGCAGCCCACTCCAGTATTCTTGCCTGGAAAATCCCAAGGACAGAGGAGCCTGGTGGGCTGCAGTCCATGGGGTTGCAAAGAGCTGGACACGACTGAAGCTACTGAGCAGGCACACACTCCTCAGCTCACTTTCTAAGGGGCCCCACGCCTTCATTTCAGCCAGCTGTCACTCAAGCATCCCCCCCCCCACACACACACACACACACGCACACACATATGTAAATTAACTGGCAGTCGTCCCTTCTGGAAGTGCGCCCCTCTTTCTGCCACCCCAGCCCACAGACGCCGCCCCTTTCATCCTGCCGCCTGCCCTTTCCTGCTCCAGCTCATCTTTCCCTTCCAAAAGCCACCTCTTTCCCTGAGGTCAGAGCTGCCAGCTTTCCTTGCAAGTCAGACACTTTACACATTCTAGGCAAAGGTTTCAGACGCCTGAACGGCCAGCAGCTGCTCTTCTGAAACCTGAGCCCAGAGCCCTTTCCAGCAGCGGCTCCAGGAATGGCCCTCCCCTCTGGGCTAGGCTGGGGGGCACTTTCACGGAGAGCAGACCTCTGAGGAAGCCTGTCTTCACTATGGTGTGTCACAGCTGCCTGGCCAGTGGGGGCATAATGCAGGCCACTCTCTTGGTGGTTATCCACAACAGATTAGGTCCCTGGTAAAAAAAGAACCAAAAGTCCCCATTGTTGAAGGGCTTCAACAAACTTCCACAAGAATGCAAACAGAAAGAGCATGTAGCTTTACAACTCATGGAGACTGTTCTCTGCTTCCAGGGAAACTGGGGTAAAACTCACTCCCCACCTCTGAGCTGCAGTGATGTGACTGCGCAGCGTTTAAATAGCAGGCTTGTCTGTGTCTGCACTTGCACGCTTAGCCGTGTTTGACGCTTTGCGACCCCATGGACCATAAGCCCGCCAGGCTCCTCTCTCCACAGGATTTCCCAGGCAAGATTGCTGGAGTGGGTTGCCATTTCCTTCTCCAGGGGGTCTTTCCGATACAGGGATTGAACTGAGGTCTTACAGTACCTGCATTGGCATGCGGATTCTTTACTACTTGAGCCTCTCGGAAAGCCAAAGCAGCAAGCCACAAAGTCCTAATCTTTTAGACCCGCAAACACTCTACCAAAACGAAGAAAGAAAACAGTAGCTGTTGAGGTGATGGATATGCTAATTAGCTCCATTGCATTGATCTTTTCACAATGTGTATGTATACAAAACATTAAATTGTCCACCTTAAATATTTACATGTTGTCAACTATAATTTAATAAAACTGGAAATAATTCCTGTCTGCTTTTAGACGTAACTCCTCCAGGTCTGCAACATTCAAGGCAGAGAAATCCAGCCAGAGCCAAGGGAAGGGGGCTTCCGTTCAGTCAACCCGTCCACAGTTTGAGGCAGCTCTGCTACCAAACACACTTTTCCTGGGGCACAAGTGAAATCCCTCAAACCAGAACCTATTCGTTTCTTTTTCCTGTTGCTCTGTTTCTGCAGAGGTGGCATAAGACGGTTTGCTATCCACTGAAGTATGCACGCTCAGTTGCTCAGTCATGTCAGACTCTGTGACCCCGTGGACTATAGCCCACCAGGCCCCTCCATCCGTGGGATTCTCCAGGCAAGAATACTGGAGCGGGTAGCCATGCCCTCCTCCAGGGGATCTTTACAACCCAGCAATCAAACCCGTGTTTCCTCCGGCTTCTGCACTGCAGGCAGATTCTCTACCGCTGAGCCAACGGGGAAGCCCCCACTGAAGTATGCTGCTGCTGCTAAGTCACTTCAGTCGTGTCCGACTCTGTGCGACCCCAGAGACAGCAGCCCACCAGGCTCCCCTGTCCCTGGGGTTCTCCAGGCAAGAACACTGGAGTGGGTTGCCATTTCCTTCTCCAATGCATGAAAGTGAAAAGTGGAAGTCAAGTCACTCAGGCGTGTCCAACTCTTCGTGACCACATGGACTGCAGCCTACCAGGCTCCTCCACCCATGGGATTTTCCAGGCAAGAGTACTGGAGTGGGGTGCCATTGCCTTCTCCCCACTGAAGTATAACCCACTGCAAATGTGTAAGCACAATCTTCTCTAAATATTCTCAACCCTCAAGTGTTTGAAATGACGTGACAGTTACAGGTGAACTGTGAAGCTGAACTAGAATCCTGTACTTGTCTCTGTAGGTTCTCTCAGGCTCTGAAACAGGAAGTTCTAACCTGTGGGAAAAGGTATTTTTTACTTCCTCCAGAAGGACTAACGAACAGAGCCAGGCCACTCTTATTATTCCCAGACCAAAGGCCAGGGGACAAATAGAGGCCCACACGCCATATAACAATGTATTTTAAAGGTGCACACCACGCTGACAGACGTTGGTTAAACTCTGTCCTATGGGACTTCCCTGGCCATCCCTGGGTAAGACTCTGCACTTTCATTGCAGGGGTTCGGGTTCGATCCTGGTCAAGGAACTAAGATCCCACATGCTGTGCGGCACAGCCAATAAATAAATAAAAATTTTAGACATATGTGTTCTATCCTCCTTCCTTGAAAAGTAAACCTTCATAATGACAAAACTGAAAAATATTTTTAATATCATTAGTTTTAAATGATCAAAAGTAAGTATAATGTCAAAGATAACTGAATTTAATTCAAGTGACAGTTCTGTTGGTACACTGCTCATGTTAAAATGAGTTCTAAAGACACGCCATTCACAAATTATTATATTTTTCATAAAAATATGGCTTGCCTTTATTTCAGCACACTAATTACATTGTTAAAGATTTTTTGTATAATTCGGGTAAATTGACAGCAAAGCCAAATTAGACAAAACATTCTTGAGTCATTGTAGTTCTTAGAATTAAATTCAATGTAGAGAAATTTCCCTCTTCTGAGGAAATAGCAATTAACATTGTCAATGAATTCTTGAAGCAAAAGTTAGCTTCAGAAATTAACTATAATTTTACATATAATTTAAAACATTTTAATGTGATAACATCTAATAAATTATTAACACAAAAGATAGCTCAGTTGGTAAAGAATCCGCCTGCAATGCAGGAGACCCCAGTTCGATTCCTGGGCCAAGAAGACCCACCGGAGAAAGGATAGGCTACCCACTCCAGTATTCTCGGGCTCTCCTGGTGGCTCAGCTGGTGAAGAATCTGCCTGCAATGCGGGAGACCTGGGTTCAGTCCCTGGGTTGAGAAGATACCCTGGAGAAGGGAAAGGCTACCCACTCCAGCATTCTGGCCTGGAGAATTCCATGGACTGTATAGTCCATGGGGTCACAAAGAGTTGGACATGACTAAGTGATTTTCACTTCACTTTCAATACAAAGATGTCATAAAATATCCTGATTTTATCACATAAACCACAGTGTGCTGTAAATTTAGCATTTCTGTATGAAACGTTCAAGCTCATAAACCCATGTCTCATTTCTCTCTTCTGGTGAATCTCACATGTTAAACAACATGTAATTTTGTGCTTTAAGAGCATTTAGTCATTATTCTTAGCATGTATCTGAGAATAGTTATGACATCAGATTTGATACGTGTTTCATCAAGATGTCCCTCCACTCACTAGACCCAGAGAACAGTCTCTGAATTGTTCCCAACGTCATTTCTATGAGCATCACTGAGACCATTCTCCTAGTAACAAGTTCAGATGCTGCACCTTACATGGCACACAAAACGCTTCTGTATTTCAGCCAATATTCTCCTTTGCACACCTTTTTACCTTACCTACCACTTGGCACCTTTATTTTAGGCCTTTCTGACTGATCTTTTAATTACTTAAATTACCTGAATGCTTTTTGAGAATTTATTAAATTATATTAAATATTTGTGTAAAAATAAAACTTTCCCAATCCCAGCTTCTGTATCAACCTAACTGCCAATGTAAAAAAATCAATGTCATGCTCCATATTTATCATATCTAGACTGATGCTGTCAAATAGGGCTTTATGCAACGATGAAAGTGTTCTGCATTTGAACTGTGCAATATGGCAACCATGGTCCATACAAGGCTTCCAAACACTTGAATTGTGGTGAATGGGACAGAGAACCTGGATTTTTCATTTTGTTTAATTTCAATTTATTTAAATCTAAATAGCCACCATATTGGATAGCATAGATCTTGGCCAATGTATAAACAAACTAAAAAACAATATGAATTTAGCACATTGCAAAATATTTCTCAGTTGGCACATTGAGCCAATTAATGAATGCCTTCTTGTCCCTTCCTGGAAATTATATCTCCTTAAATCTATTGACTTTATGCTGTCTGAGAAAAGCAATTTGTTATTTAGTTTGTCTTTCTTCTATTTATGAGTTCTGCCACTCAAATTATTTCCATGCCCTGATAGAGTATCTGTCTCCATGATCTTGTCCCACCCAGGACATGGAAGTGGAAAAGGTTTTTTTTGCTTTTTTGTTTTTTTGTTTGTTTGTTTGTTTGTTTTGTTAAAGCCTTAGCTGTGTGGGTGTTGCAGAAAAAAAAAATTCTATTTTCTGCAACTTGCCCCCATTGGGTGTATACTGTTGCTAAGAAATACATGAAACCTGCATATGAACAAGTGGACCTGATTGGTAAAAAGACGCAGAAAACGGCAGAAACTGTAGAGCATCCAGCCATCAGGTGCCACTGGGCTCAGAGCAACAGTTATTGGAGACGTGATGCGAGTGTACAGTGGTTTCCAGGGAGCACTGTCATATTCTGTGAAACGAAGAAAGAAGTCCGGAGTTGTCGCAAAATGTGGCTGTAAGACAGGATGCCCAGTCGTTACACGGAGACATTCCACAGAAGCAAAGGGAAGTCACCCTGAAAGGCTTTAGAAATGGAGATGTTGGGATTTTGCTTGCAACCAATGTTGCTGCACGTGGGTTAGATATCCCCGAGGCTGAGCTTGTTCAACGTTCTCCACGAAAGAATGTGGAACCCTACATTCATCATTCTGGGCAAACAGGTAGAGCGGGGAGGACCGGGGTTAGCATCTGCTTTTCCCAGCACAAAGAATACCAGTTAGCCCAAGCAGAGCAAAAAGTGGGAATCAGATTTAAATGAATAGATGTTCCTTCTGCAACAGAGATAATAAAAGCTTCCAGCAAAATGCCATCAGGCTCTGGGACTCTGTGCCTCCCACTGCACTGGGTCACTTCAAGCAGTCAGCCGAGAAGCTGACTGGGGAGAAGGGCGCCCCGGAGCCCTGGCAGCCCCCCGGCCCCCTCTCCAGGGCCACGTCGGTGGGCCAGCGCTCCTCGAGCAACTCAGAAGCGGGCTTCATGGCCGCGATCTTGCAGTGCTCGATTGAAATGGTGAACAGTGGTCACGCTAGTGAAGGGAATGGTCATTCTCAAAGGAAAGCAGGGTGCTTGCTTCGACATCCTTACTGCATCAGTAACAGAAGTACAGGACAAGCGACGTGATTCTCAGCGCTGGCAGCTTTCTGAGGCCACAGAGCAACCAGGGCTAGAAGGTCTACGGGAAGGATATCGCAGCTTCCGAGGACAGCGGGAAGGCAGCCGAGGCTTCAGGGAACGGCGCGAGGGCCACCGAGGTGTCAGGGGACAGCACGAAAGAAGCAGGAGCTTCAGAGGACAGCGATCCGGAGGGGCAGTAAAAGTAACAGATTCCAAAACAAAGGCAGAAGCGGAGTTTCAATAAAGCATTTGAAGTAGACAATTTATTTGGCAAAAACAGAACTATGTTCAGCAATGTGGAACCAAACATTATTTTTCATGCAAAGTTCAAAGCACGTTGTATTTCCTTCCTGCCCACTGGCCCAGCCCCCATCTCTTTGAGAGAGAAAAGCTTCATCTAAATTATTTCATCTGGTTGATGACTGTCATTTATAACTTTATTGCTACTTCTGTCTTGGGTATTCCTTTGGAAAAGGTGTAAGGATTTATTACACCTTTATTGTAATCCAATATTCTAAAGTACCATCTATAGATTATAAGATACAGTCAAGCATGTATCTGCTGATACTTTTTAAGCTGACCTGTCTTAATACTTAGAAATATCTCTTAATAGGAGGCTTCCCTGGTGGCTCAGTTGATAAAGACTCTTCTGCAATGCAGGATCCCTGGGTCGGGGAGATCCCCTGGAGAAGGAAATAGCAACCCACTCCAGTATTCTCACCTGGAGAATTCTAAGGACAGAGGAGCCTGGCAGGCTACAGTCCGTGAGGTTGCAAAGAGTCAGGCATGACTCCCACTGACTCGTGAGGGTGTAGCACATAAGAACTTCTAAATCAGAGTCTTAGGCCAAATGTGGGTAGAAAGGAAAGTCTTGAGCTGGAAAAAGAGGTGGGGAGAAGAGAAAAGAAAGTAGGGCATATAGATTGGTTTCCCTACTCAGGATGCCCAGATGTGGAGAAACATGGTAGCTGGCATCACGGTAGTTAGCTAAATAAAGTTAGCACAACTTTCTTTCCACAAAAATGTTCTGAGGGAGGAGATTAGAACTTGGCATAATCAACATTAAATAAGTAGTAATTGATTAAATGAATGAATAAAGTCCACGTCCATCTATGACACCCACTATGGTGAAACAAGGAGGGACTTTGAGCCACTCTTTGGGGCCCAATAACTTGGCACATGAAGTTCTAGTCCCGAGAACATCTTGGCAGAACATACCGCCTCCCTGGGATTCACTTTCACCTGTAAATCAAGAAGGTTTATCTATATGTCAGAAAACAGACCCCATCTTCTTGGTCTTCACGATGGCATCATGTTCACTGTCTGGACTTCTAATGGAATTGTTGGATCTGTTACATGAGGTGACATTAGGAAGTGGCCCATTTGGATAGCTCCCGCTATAGGAACACCATTTCAGGGACACCATAATCATTTGCTAAGGCTGCGTTAACAAAGTACCACAACCTGAGTGGTTCAAACAGCAGAAATGTTTCGTCTCACGTCTCTGGAGACTGGAGTGCAAGAGCGCCCGTGAGTAGGACATGCCCCCTCTGCAGGTGCTCAGGCAGGATCGGCTGCAGCCTCGCGCAGCTTCTGCGGCTGGCTGGGTCGTGGCGGCATAGCTGCAGTCTCCACGTGGTGCTCTCCCTGCGTGAGTGTGCCTGTCCATGCTTCCCCTTTTTAAAAGGACACCAGTCGTGTCAGCTCAGAGCCCACTCCACCCCAGACGACTGCACCTTAGCTGAGTACAACGGCCACAGCTCCATTGCCAAATAGAGTCCTACTGTGACGCTCTAGGGTTGGGGCTTCCACATATAAACGGGGGAGGGACATGAATGAGCCCACAGCACACACATTCCAGATCCATCTACTCTCAGCTGTTCTCAAACACATTGCTCTGTTGCGTTCACATAGTACTTTTTTTTCTGTCTTCTAAAAACTTTGCATATTTTCCAGGTAGATTTTAGATTACCTCCACTTTATAGGCATGGAGTGCAAGGAGCATAAAGAAGATGACTGGCATTCCTAAATTTACACATTGTTGTCCACACTCGTTCCCAAGCGTCCTGATTTTTGACCAGTGACCCTACTGCACAGTGAGCTTGCATTCCCTCTCTTCCACACAGGGTTTATCTCTCTAACACCACCTTTATTGCTGTTGCTTTCATTCCTATCCAAACTAAATGCTTAAAAGCCACTTAATCTTGCCTGTTTGCTGTGCCTATAAAAATTTCAACTTGGGTCTTCGTTATTGTATTTGGTCTCAAGAACAAGATAAATTATTCACAGAGACTGACGTTGGGTTCTGAGTCTTCCTGCAGGCAAACAAAATGATTGAACCACAAGCCTTGGTTCCTTGGAGTAATAGGAGTATACCTGAGCATCTAGCTGATGGATTCTCTATAATTCTCCAGGGACAAACCATACGGACAGCAGAAAAAGCTAAAAGATTGGAAGTGAGGCAAGATCTGTCTAAAGTCCCACCATGGGCACACAGGAGTTGTAAGTGACGTCTCAGACTTCATAATACAATCTTAGTAGCATGGGAGTCGTCAAAATACATATAAAAGACCCAACAAATTAGAAAGGCTTGCCAATGCAGCAGACGCAGGAGACTCAGGTTTGATCCCTGGGTTGGGAAGATCCCCTAGACGAGGAAAGGGCAACCTACTGCATATCCTTGCTGGGAGAATCCTATGAACAGAGGAGCCTGGCGAGCTACAGTCCATGGGGTTGCAAAGAGTCGGACACGACTGAGCACACACACAAGCATGTCTTGCTTTCTGCTGCAAGCAAGAGGCAGGCAGAGGCACAGTCTATTTAATGCAGGCACCCTTCAGGAATCTCACAAGCCAATAGCACACAGAGGTATTTCTGTTGTTCAGTCACCCAGTCATGTCCGACTCCACGTGACTCCATGGACTGCAGCATGCCAGGTCTCTCTGTCCGTCTTCATCTCCCGAAGTTTGCCCAAGTTCATGTCCATTGCACTGGGGATGCCATCCAGCCATCTCATCCATCCTCTGATGTCCTCTTCTCTTTCTGCCCTCAGTCTTTCCCAGCATCAGGGACTTTTCCAGTGAGTTGGCTGCCCACATCAGATGACCAAAATATTGGAGCATCAGCTTCAGCATCAGTCCTTCCAATGAATATTCAGGGCTAATTTCCTTTCAGATTGACTGGTTGGATCTCCCTGCAGGCCAAGGGACTCAGCAGTCTTCTCCACACCACAGCTCAAAAGCACCGACTCTCTGGCACTGCTCCTTCTTCACAGTCCATTTCTCACAACCGTACATGACCAACAGGAAGACTTTAGCCTTGACTATATGGACCTTTGTTGGTGAGTAATGTCTTTGTTTTTTAATATGCTGTCTAGCTTTGTCAAAAGTTCCCCACTCCCTCCCGCAGTGGACCACGTTTTCTCTGCACTACGACCCGTCCATCCAGGGTGGTCCTACAAGGCATGGCTCACAGCTTCATTGAGCTACACAAGCCCCTTTGCCTCGACAAGGCTGTGATGCATGAAACGGTTATAAGAGACGGGCAGGGAGTTTCAGACACACAGAGTGGAAGGTAGTGTAAAGGTGAAGCAGAGAGAGGCAGACCTGAAGATGCTACTCTGCTGGCTGAACCAGAGGCGTCCCAGAAACCAAAGACGAGGAAAACAATTCTCCCCCTGAGCTTCCAGGGAGAACACAGCTCTACCAACATGTTTGATTTCGGCTTAGTGATACTGACCTTGGGCTTCTGGCCCCAGAGCTCTAAGAGAATATGTCTACGGTTTAAGCCATGAAGTTCATAGTGATTTGTTACAGCAGCCATGGGAAGCTAACACATCTGAGTTCAAGTTCTCACCTGTGGATTTGGGAGTAGAGGCAGGAAGATCATTAGTTCTCGATTCTCGCTCCACAGTAGCATCAGCAGGAGAGCTTTAAAGCTATCCTGCTGTGGATCTGGCTCCAGAGAGTCTAGCTGAGTAGTCTGAGGTGGGCTGTGAGTACCCATACTTAGAAAAGCTCTCTGAAGAGTTACAGGATGCAAAGAAGCTTAGGAGTCACTAGACTAAACGGCTCTTCCTGAATCTAACATGCTCCCAGTCTGTGTTTTTGTACTTTACCACCATGAATTGTTTGAATGTGGGATAAGAAATCTCCAGAGAGGACAGGAGGAAAGAAAGCCTCCAGGAGAAACCAAGACAAAACTGAGCCATGCGACAGAGACCCAGAAGGATATCACAGTGAATTCCAACGTGTCCCTTTTGTGTTCAACAGCCTTCCCTTCCTGGGTAGGATGAGATCACCCCTAGCAGCAAAGAAACGCTGAAGAAGTAGGTGACTTTCAGAAAAGCTACATCAAATGTCAAGTCAGTTTACTTCCGTGCTCCACCAGAATGAAAATCAAAAGACCAGCGGGAGTTCAAAGGACTCCCTTTCTGAATGATACATTTATCCCTTTAGGAAATATTTATTACAGTACTTTCTCAAATGCCACCCAAGGTTCAAGCATTCAGCAGATACATACAGGGCGCATGCTAGCGCTGTTCTAGGCATCGTGTGTGCGTGCGTGCATGCTCAGTTTGGTCCCACTCTTTGCAACCCCATGGACTGTAGCCCACCAGGCTCCTCTGTCCATGGAATTCTTCAGGCAAGAATGCTGGAGTGGATTGCCATTTCCTACTCCAGGAGATTTTCGCCCACCCAGGGATTGAACCTGTGTCTCTTGCACCTCCAACATTAGCAGGTGGATTCTTCACCATGCGCCACTACGTATTGAGATCCAGAGAATAATCAGAAAGATGCTATCCTTAATGAGACGGTGGGAGGAAAAAATGGTATGAAGAAAAAAATCAGGAATGGGGAACAGGAAATGGGATCAGAAGTAGTGCACGTGTTTGGACAGGGAAAGGCTCGCAGACGGTACGTTTGAGCAAAGCTCTGAAGTGGGTGAGGTAAGAGCCTTGGGCGTTCACTTAAAGAGCTTCCCCCACAAAGGAAGTAGCAAGAACTCATGGCTCTTTGAATAAATCTAGAGAATCATCACTCCTCAGAACTTGAATACTTGATGCAAGAATCACATTTAGTCTCTTCTGCTTTGCCCTATTTCAAAATTATTTGGAAATGGAAAATAGAGGGGCCTCCCTGGTGGTCCAGTGGTTAAGAATTCGCCTTCCAATGCAGAAGACCAGGGTTTGAATCCTGGTCAGGGAACTAAATCCAACATGCCATGGGGCAACGAAGCCCTAGGGCTGCAGTTAGAGAAAGCCCATGAGCAGCGACAAGAGAGAAACCCCAAGCGCTGCAACTAGGGGGAGCCAAGAGCCGTGATGAAGACCCAGTGTGGCCAAAATGTAAAAAATAATAACTAAGAAATAAAAAATAGGGGAAACTGTTTCAGCAAAGCTCAAGTACAAGGGAAGCTGCATTGAAGAACTGGTTCCATGAGTAAAACCCTTTTATGCTATTTTTGGGCTTCCCAGTGGCACTAGTGGTAAAGAACCCATCTGCCCGTGCAGGAGATGTAGAGAGATGTGGGTTCAGTCCCTCAGTTGGGATGATCCCCTGGAGGAGAGCATAGCAACCCACTGCAGCATTCTTGTCTGGAGAATCCCCATGAACAGAGGAGCCTCCTGGCAGGCTACAGTCCAACACAAAGAGTTGGATATGACTGAAGCAACTAGCGTGCATGCATACTATTTTTAGCAATAAAGAGAGCAAAAGGAGCTTTTTCGGGCAAATATCCCAACAGCAAAAGCTGAGCCACCATGGGGCTTCAGTCTCCAGAGGGCAAATTCCTTGACAAGAAGCTCAAGGGCTAAACAGTGACTGAAGCAGCGGAAGCCCCTGAGTGCCATGCTCCTTTTCAGCGCTGGGACGCAATTTCCCTTTATCATTTTTGGACCAGTCCCCTTTCCAATTAGGGACCACAGCTGCTAAGAATAAAGTGGTGTCTGTTCTACTGGCAGAAGGCACAATGGCCCACTCATGTCATCAATGAAGTCATTGTTTGGGAAATATTGCCATTGAGATATTTTCAAATGCTAATGAATTAATTTCTGTTTCAATGCTGATTGTCGCTCAGTTCGTTTTGTTTTTAAAGACAGGAGGTCTTCTTTTTTTTAATTGTGTGGATCCAAAACATTTCTCATGAATATATAAATTTAGAATTTCAGGAACCTTTAACATTATTTATGTAACCAACTCACTTATAGAAGCGAATGCAGCCCAGAAAGGCTGAGTAGCTTGGTCACAGCCCTGCTGCTGCTTAATGGCAGACTTGAAGTTAGGGACCAGTCTTCACTCTCCATCCAGCATTCTTTCCGTGGTAGCAGCCTCTGTCATCAGAAATATTTTTATTAGAGGGGTCTGCATTTCACCATTAAATCTTCTTGCCAAATAAGTATATTCTCCCAGCAATTCTTTTCTTAGTACTCAAATATGAAGCCCAGTCAGATTTCTCAAGGCCTTCTCATCGAATCAGCGCTCTCCTTTTCACTCAAGGGAAAAAATCCCTTGTACACGGGACAGTCTCGGGGAATTGAAGAAATGTGCATCTTTCAGATGCAGGCGTGTTTCCCAATGCAGCCTGTTCTGCGGCTTGTGTGGACATCAGTTACCAAGAGCCTCTCTCCTTCAGGTGACCTGGTTGATGGTTTGTTGTAAATCATTGGATTACTCTTTCCAGAAGCTGAGGGTACCTCAACCATCTTAATTCAATGCCCTGAAGACCAGATACTCAATGAGACTCACTGGGAAAAAGGGGGATCTCGCCAGCATTCTGGAACTTACAAATGTGACTCAGTTCACACTTTTATTAAACAAGCTGTACTTTATCTGTGTGCATGCCTGCTCAGTCATTAAGTCATGCCTGACTCATTCTGACCCTGTGGACTGAGACCCGCCGAGCTCCACGGGGCTTCCCAGGCAAGAATGCTGGGGTGGGTTGCCATTTCCTTCTCCAGGGCGTCTTCCCAACCAGAGATGAAACTCACGTCCCCTGCATTGGGAGGCAGGTTCTTCACCTCTGAGCCACCAGGGAAGCTCACACTCCGTCTGCTCACCCATTCTTCTGCTGTCTGTAGAAGACACGACCCTGGCTTAGCTGTGCAGCTTGAGCGCAGTGAAAATAGCGGTGACCCTGGAGGTCAGAGAATTTTTGCCTCCAGTACTTCATTCATTTATCCAACAAAAATGTTCTCAAGGCCTATGAGAAGCCAAGGCCTATTCTAGATGTCGTTAGAAAGAAAAATTATTCATGACATTTGTTAAAGATGAAAGACAGATTTCACCCAAAGTGAGACTGTTGGGATTGGCTGGGGGCCCACTATAATAGGGTCTTGTAGTGGAGAAGAGAAAGGATCTCAGCTTTGAACACAGCCTGGGCTGTGGGAATTTGTAGCCAAGAAGCGAGATGGGGGTCAGTAGATAGAAAATTACTAAGAGAAAATATGTGGGGTAAGGGGAGATTCTTGCTTAGCCCAACAAACGAGTCTTGTGGAAGGTAGTCCAGTGTGATCAGACATCACTTGAGGGATGGTGGAAAGTGAGGAACCCAATTAGATGTCAAGAGTGATCAGATATTGAGCCTGGGAAATTCTAGCTAAACTGACATTGCTGAAACTGGAAAATACAGAAACAAATACGGAAATCCAAGAATTGAAGCCTAGTTGAGAAATAGTTCAAGAGAGCTTAGGATTTAATCAAGAAGAGAATCTTTGTTATAGGAAATAAGGGACGATGCTGACCTAAGGCAGTTTTCTTGATTTGCGATGTCATGAACCTTAGAAAATCCATTTTATGTATCTTGTCCTTGGTTTTCCCGTCTTTAAAATGGGAAGTTTGGGGACTTCCCTGGCTGTCCAGCAGTTAAGACTCCACACTTCCAATGCATGGGATGTGGGTCCAAAGCCTGGTTGGGGAACTAACATCCCACATGCTTCAGATTGTATAGTCAGAAGGCAAATAAATAAATAAGGGTGGAAGTATGAGAATTAAAAAATGGGAATTTTTTATACTTGCCTTACTATTTTCACACATCAACAGACCACACAACAGACCAAGAAAAAGCCATAGATGGCTGTAAAACTCTTGGCGTAAACAAACCAGACTGGTTTATAAAGTTTCGCGCACTTACCGTGACCTACCTCTCTTGCCCCCAGCAGTAGAAAATGTCTCCCAGAGCCGAATGTCTTATCTCTAGATACGAAGTCCCGAACCATCAAAAGCAGTAATTGAAATCCTATCTCTGGGTCAATCAGTCGACAAATTTGACAGTTTAATCAAGAGATACGTGGTCACCACTGGCAAAAAAAAATTTTTTTTGTATCTAGGCCCAGGCAATTTTAGTAAGATACACTCAGATAAAGTTTACCTGGAGCTCATACAAAGTTCAGGAATTGACCTTTGCAGGCCTAGACATTTCTTTTCTTTTTTAATCACAAGTGGGGGAAAAAAAAACAGCAAAATCAAAACAAATATAAATGAAAAAATAAGCCTGAAATACTGACAACAAAAATTTCCAATTCAGTAACTATTCTTTAGAAATTTAAACATCTAGGAAGAATTATCTAGAAACAAAATTTTCTGTGGATTTGCTTTCATCTTAAGGCAGTGTCATCACTGATTCTATCTACAAAAGCAGATTGCAACTGTTAGGTAGTGAGAGTAGAAAAAGGGGAGTCCAAAATGGTGGTTAAAAATTGGCAGCTAAAAGGCAAACAAAGAAAGGAAAAAGCCTGAGAAAAAGAGAACAAAGGAAAAATCCAAGGACTGGAGTGGGAAACTCCAGTGGGAAAAAAAAAAAAACACCACCTTCCTGACGGATGGCCTGTGCAAGCCCCACTTTGCATAGGGCAAAACCAATCAGGCTCTGGGGGAAGGAGACAAAAAAGTATCAACAGGAGGAGCTAAGACAGGTTGAGACCACTTCTTCAGGGTCCGCCTCCCCTCACCTCTCACGGGTGTATGTATGATCTGCTGTCTGCTTAACAAAAGGTTGAGCTGTAACCGAGCTATAACACTGGTCCATTGTTTCATATCTTTGTTGCAGTGAGACAAACCAAGAGAAAGAAATGCACACACCTGAAAAAATCAATTACATAAGGAACCTTGACTTAGGTCAAGGAAACAGTTCCATCACCGCCTGGCAAATTTGCAGCCACGTTCCTGTCCCACATAATAATCCAAACCCTAATCTGTGGCAAACTTGAAATGTTAGTTACATCTGTTTTAGGCGGACTTTGTTAGGGGAGGAAAACCAGCTCTTCTGCCAAATGGCTTCCTCTAAGTGCCTGAAACCGACATTCTGGCACCTGGCTTCTGGGAGACTGAAATGTCCATCGAGTTAGTGGAAAGTGGAAGTGGAAGTCACTCAGTCACGTCCCGGTCTTTGGGACCCCATGGACTGTAGCCTGTTAGGCGTCTCTGTCTATGGGATTCTCCAGGGAAGAACACTGGTGTGGGTTGCCATTTCCTTCTCCAAGGAACACACCAAGTACAAAGAAAAGAAAAAAGCAAGCGAAGACTAAAGCTGAGGCCAAGGCACCAGAGCAACAGTTAAATTCAATTCCAAATAACTGTCCAGAACCAACGTTAATGTGTAGCTCTTTCTAAACTCTAAAATTGGCTTTTAATTAATTCATTAAAACAATTAAATTACACCATTTTAAAATTCTTATTCTTCAGTTTTTCGTTTTTCTATGTTTTGTGTAGTCCATCCGCCAGCCACAGAGAGAGTGCTCACTTGAGCACCAATCTTCACTTGGCCCACACGTATGTTGCACGCGTGTCATGTTTATGCCTGAAGTTGGAAATGAATGTGCTCATTGCCGTGCTATGAAATGAATAAAGACATCCGTGCTACTTTTCACACACAGCCAGCCCCTTGCATGTCCCTTCTCTCTTTCTGCTTAGCCTTAAAACCATCCTGCAAAGTAACTAAAAAGGTATTACCACTCCCACTGTATAGATTAAGGTAATGAAGACTCCAAGAGGTTAGGCAAGTAGCCTTGTAAAGGCTAATAGACTCAACGCTGTGCTGAGAGTGCCTGGACCTTGGAGCAGAGCAGACCAGTCACTAGTGCTTACCACCTGCTTTCCCTCTCTTCTCCCTCTGTCCGTCCGTTTCTCCTTTATTCCAGAGGCCAGTGACTGTTGGACTCTGAAGTCTGCCAGGCAGACATCTTATTCAGTCACTGACTGGCACATTCATAGCCATGTTCCCATTCCAGTCATCTAAAAGTAATAACCCCAAATCTGACCCAGGACTTGAAATTGTAGCTCCATCATGTCTTCCAAAACCTGACCTTTCCTTCCATCATACCTATCATAGATATTTTTGTTGGCTAGTTTGGATAAATATGTATATTGTTTAACAGTCCTCATAATTTGCACAACTGTGTCCATTGTGATGAACGTTCTTTTGTCTCCAAGTATCCTTGGAAACAATGATTTAGGGCAACAAAGACTGAGGTAATGAAACGCTGAGCAGAATTCCATATGTGAGAATGACTCGCCGGAAGCTTAAGGAAGAGAGAGAAGCTTCGCCACCCATCGCCAGCACGATGACGTTTCTTTCAAACACCCGCACAATGCAGCTACTGTTTCTGCTTCCAGCAATAATGCAGGGTCATTACTGCTGTCCTTAATCACGTGACCTCAGCTCCTGACCCCTCATCTTTCATTTATGAAGTGAAGAAACATAGCAATTGCTTCATTGTAAAGTCATGAATGAGATGCCCTGAAGGCAATCAGCAATTTATGATTAATATCATTCGCAGAAGTCAGGGAGCTATGGAAATGGGGACTGAAGAGGGAAAGAAAAAAGAGAAAGGAGAAGCAGTCATATGGGAAACTGCGAAAACTCCTTATAAGTCAATTACCGATTTCCACATTTAGTTCCTCCTTGAAGGGAGAAAAATTAGTCTTTCCGAGAGTATGTGTGAAGGCTTTCCCACACACACAGAAAGGAGGGGTAGGGTAGGACAGGTCTTACAGTCAGTAAGACTAAATAAAATTTGAAATTTTCTGTGTTAGTAGACTTTAATATGTGAATGGTAAGACACCATGAGTGCAGAAAATGTTGGTCTTACCAGATTTATGTGATTATGAAAACACTTTCTCACAGTCTATGTCACAGAATGTTCTATTCTGGGGAACACACTTTGCCCAGTTATGTTTGTTAAAAAACAGAAGAAGAGAGATAAGAACCCCAGACATGACAGAGCTGAATTTCTCACACTCACATAGTAACTTCCACTTTGGCAAATACTTAACTGACATAATCTCAGCACGGGATGTTTTTTATCTTACTCTGTCTGTTAGTCACTCAGTCGAGTCCGACTCTGCGACCCCATGGACTGCAGCCTGCCAGGCTCCTCCACCCATGGGATTCTCCAGGCAAGAACACTGGAGTAAGGTAGCCATTCGCTTCTCCAGAGGATCTTCCTGACCCGGGGATCAAACCTGGGTCTCCTGCATTGCAGACAGATTGTTCACCCTCTGAGCCACGAGACAAGCCTGCTGCCCCCTTGAATTTTACCTAATTCCATATACCCTCGATGAAAACAGCTTGCGGCCCTTGTAAACACAGAATTCTTTCTCCACCTCCCTCCAATTTCTCCTGTTCTTTTCATCCTGTGTTCTCTCCTTTTTCTCTAGAGACTGGATGCAAGGCTGAGAGAAAGTCACTTCCTTCCCCTGAACCCTCAGTTCCACAAGCTCCTGGTGCTCGGAAATACT
Source organism: Ovis canadensis (assembly GCF_042477335.2). Taxonomy (NCBI): domain Eukaryota; kingdom Metazoa; phylum Chordata; class Mammalia; order Artiodactyla; family Bovidae; genus Ovis; species Ovis canadensis. The sequence goes on along the minus strand of NC_091253.1, from coordinate 105,112,680 downwards.
AGAGGAAAACAGCAACAATCACGGCAGCACGCGCATAAAGGCGAATCCCAATTGGATCAACATTCCAGCTTCACTGCTGCTTCTGAGCAAGAGGAGGAGACCTAAAAAAAAAAATCTGTCACTTTATCCCATAGACATCAATGGTGACTGCACAAAGCATGTAAAAGTGAGTATCTGGTAGGCTCTGTGTCATTTTACTAACACGGTGTCTACAGGAGACAGCTGGAAGCTATTTGAACATGGCTTCTCTCAACTCTTGGTCTACATGGAAAGAATGAATTTGATCCAGGGGCTGATACATGGCCAGACAACTCCCTCCGTTGGTCAAAGGAATCAACTGAAGGATGTGCTCGTGACAGCAGGGGTCAATCAGTGTTGACCCGTGGGACTTTGGCTGAAACTCTCAGGAAAGAGTTCTTTGTTCTCTAGGATCGTTAGCTGTGAGAATGATGTAAGCCTAGAAATTTTGGTGACCACGTTAATGACCACATTAGCTTCATGAGAGTCAGTCCAAAACTGGGTAAGGCAGGGCCAAGACAGAGAACGGGCAATTTCCTGATTACATACTTTAGCTGCTGGACCCAGCCCTTCTGCAGCTACAAACACTTCTAAAGCTCTAGTTTTATGAGCCAATAAATCCTTTCTTGCCTAGAAAAGTTTGATTTGCGATGGTAACTACACAGATTTTGATTAAAGCACTTTCGAATTTTTAACTTCTATAAACAAACTGAAACATATACTTTTGCTCATTTTGCCAAAGATGATCAGAAAGATTTCAAAAACCAAATGCTTGCCTTCTTTAGAAACTTACTATACAGGACATCTTAAAATTTTAATAAAATTGTTAACTTGGAAAAATAATGTGACTGTCATTTTTAGAATGGTCTGTTTTCTCTTATTTTAAAATTGTATTGGCATAAAAATATTTATTGTATCTCTGTCATGTACACTTCAGTTCAGTTCAGTCGCTCAGTCATGTCCGACTCTGCAACCCCATGAATCGCAGCATGCCAGGCCTCCCTGCCCATCACCAACTCCCGGAGTTCACTCCAACTCATCGAGTCAGTGATGCCATCCAGCCATCTCATCCTCTGTCGTCCCCTTCTCCTCCTGCCCCCAGTCCCTCCCAGCATCAGGGTCTTTTCCAATGAGTCAACTCTTCGCATGAGGTGGCCAAAGTACTGGAGTTTCAGCTTTAGCATCATTCCTTCCAAAGAAATCCCAGGGCTGATCTCCTTCAGAACGGACTGGTTGGATCTCCTTGCAGTCCAAGGGACTCTCAAGAGTCTTCTCCAACACCACAGTTCAAAAGCATCAATTCTTCGGCGCTCAGCTTTCTCCACAGTCCAACTCTCACATCCATACATGACCACAGGAAAAACCATAGCCTTGACTAGACGGACCTTACCCCTTTTTGCCAGTCATGTACATTCAGGATTCTCTCTTTTTTTAATCAATTGACTCACGGTTTTGCACACATTATTATCACTTTTCACACTGAATCAATTTTGGTGTTTTTGATCCTCTCAAGTTTTTGTTTTTTACTTTACTTACTTCTGCTTTTAAATTTATTATTTCTTTTTCCTGTATTTGTTTTATGTTTAAACTGCTGGGTTTTTTCCAAGGGATATAAACTTCCACATAATACTGCTTTTTGATTTTTGATGTGTAAAAAGCTCATGTATTGCAGTTCTAAGTATTTTCTGAGCTACGTAATGACTACTATGTAACCAATGAGTAAGAAGGAAGCTTATTTATTTATCTATCTTTCACTCATTTTGCTTTCCAGTCACATCTGGCAATTGCTTAGTTTATTTTTGTTGCAGTCTTCTAATTGCATTGTGGTTATAGAAGACAGTCGATGTATTACTGCTGCAACCTCGGTTCTGAGACGTGCTTCAGAGGTAGATGCATAATTGATTCTGGCAAGTGATCAATATGTATTCACAGTGTAATTAGCAAGTGTATAGTCGCTAATCGTTAAATCTGGAGTTCAGTGTAAATCCATTAGATAAAGCTCCTTAGTTGAATTTTTTAATTTTTCTAGGGTTCTCCTTGTTTTCGTTTTGGCTTGATTCATACTTTCTTTCACTCATCCACTTACTCGACAAAGATTTGAGTGACTACTGCCTGCCAGGCCACTTCTTTACACCCGTGAGGTACCGTGAAAGCAACAATGAAAACCAGAGCTCCTGTCATCAGAAAGCTTCCTATGGGGGAGAATCTCATCATTTCAGAGGGAGGGAAGGAAGCGGGAAAGAAAGAAAGACAGGAGAGGGATACAGTATTCGAAGCTTCCACTCACCCAGCCACTGACACGGAATCAGCAGATGCAGAGAGGCAACTGTACTGCATTTTTATAAGACTTTTGAGCCCTGGAATGCTCCCCTGTGGCTCAGAGAGTAAAGATCCGCCTGCAGTGAAGGGTTCAAGCTCTGGGTCAGGAAGATCCCCTGGGGAAGGGAAAGGCTGCCCACACCAGTGTTCTTACCTGGACAATTCAATGTACAGAGCAGCCTGACGGGCTACAGTCCATGGGGTCGCAAAGAGTCAGACACAAATGAGTGGCTCTCACTGTTTTCATTCTCTTTATAAGAAAGCAGTAACACTAACGCTTCCACTTTCTCTCTTCTTTGAGCATTGGCGGATTTCGGTGTTCCAGATGTCCCAAAGCCCAGTCCCTCTCAGATGATGAGGATGGCTGCAGAGAATTTCAGATGGTAGTAGGTACAACAGAAAAAATAAAGAAAAAAGATAAAGAGTGCAAGGGTGGGAAAAGGAAGCAGGCTGGACTATAAGTAGGAGCCACAAGAAAGAGCTCGCTGAAAAAGCTGCACTTAGTAAACACCCTAGAAAGTGAGGGTCGGAAAGTGAACGTCGTGACAGTGTTAGTCGTCACTCAGCCGTGTCCGGCTCTTTCAGTCCCACGGACGGCAGCCCACCAGGCCCCTCCATCCATGGGATTCTCCAGGCCAGAATACCGGGGTGGGTTGCCATTCCCCTCTCCAGGGGATCTTCCCGACCCAGGGATCGAACCCTGGTCTCCCGCAATGCAGGCAGATTCTTTACCGTCTGAGCCGCCAGGGAAGCCATTTTCAGAAGAGCCCTACAGTCGGAACATTCCTGATAGAATCAGAGCACAGGGACCCAGGGAGCAAGGACGGAATAGGAGGGAGGGAGGAGGGCACGACGAGCTCGGGGAGGAAGAGCGCTGGGTTACAACGGGGAGGAAAGCCATGCGGAGTCTTCTAGCTGTGAATATTTTCAGGGCTTTCACTCTGTTTTTTAATTGGAATATAATTGCTTTACAATGTTATGTTAGTTTCTGTCATAGAACAAAGTGAATTAGGTAGTTCAGTTCAGTTCAGTCGCTCAGTCATGTCCGACTCTCTGCCATCCCATGAGTCGCAGCAGCCAGGCCTCCCTGTCCATCACCAACTCCCGGAGTTCACTCAGACTCACCTCCGTCGAGTCGGTGATGCCATCCAGCCATCTCATCTTCTGTCGTCCCCTTCTCCTCCTGCCCCCAATCCCTCCCAGCATCAGAGTCTTTTCCAATGACTCAACTCTTCGCATGAGGTGGCCAAAGTACTGGAGTTTCAGCTTTAGCATCATTCCTTCCAAAGAAATCCCAGGGCTGATCTTCAGAATGGACTGGTTGGATCTCCTTGCAGTCCAAGGGACTCTCAGGAGTCTTCTCCAACACCACAGTTCAAAAGCATTTTTGAATTAGGTAATTCAGACTTAAATTGAAGAAAGTAGGGAAAACTACTAGACATTAAAGTATGACCTAAATCAAATCCCTTACAATTATACAGTGGAAGTGAGAAATAGATTCAAGGGACTAGATCTGACAAGAGTGCCTGAAGAACTATGGACAGAAGGTTCATGACATTGTACAGGAGGCAGGGATCAAGGCCATCCCCAAGAAAAAGAAATGCAAAAAAGGCAAAATGGTTGTCTCAGGAGGCCTTACAATTAGCTGAGAAAAGAGGAGATGCTAAAGGCAAAGACGACAAAGAAATACATACCCATCTGAATGCAGGATTCCAAAGAAAGGTAAGGAGAGATAAGAAAGCCTTCCTCAGTAATCAATGCAAATAAATAGAGGAAAAGAACAGAATGGGAAAGACTACAGATCTCTTCAAGAAAATCAGAGATACCAAGGGAACATTTCATGCAAAGATGGGCTCGATAAAGGACAGAAATGGTACAGACCTCACAGAAGCAGAAGATATTAAGAAGAGGGGGCAAGAATACACAGAAGAACTGTACAAAAAAGAGCTTCATGACCCAGATAATCACGATGGTGTGATCACTCACCTAGAGCCAGATATCCTGGAGTCAACTGGGCCTTAGGAAGCATCACTACAAACAAAGCTGGCGGAGGTGATGAAATTTCAGCTGAGCTATTTCAAATCCTGAAAGATGATGCTGTGAAAGTGCTGCACTCAATATGCCAGCAAATTTGGAAAACTCAGCAGTGGCCACAGGACTGGAAAAGGTCAGTTTTCATTCCAATCCCAAAGAAAGGCAATGCCAAAGAATGCTCAGACTACTGCACAATTGTACTCATCTCACATGCTAGCAAAGTAATGCTCAAAATTCTCCAAGCCAGGCTTCAACAGTGTGTGAACTATGAACTTCCAGATGTTTGAGTTGGATTTAGAAAAGGCAGAGGAACCAGAGATCAAATTGCCAACATCAGTTGGATCACAGAAAAAGCAAGAGTTCCAGAAAACCATTGACTTTTGTTTTATTGACTATGCCAAAGCCATTGATTGTGTGGATCACAACAAACTGTAGAAAATTGTGCAAGAAATGGGAATACCAGACCACTTTACCTGCCTCCTGAGGAATCTGTATGCAGGTCAAGAAGCAACAATTAGAACTGGACATGTAACAATAGACTGTTTCTAAATTGGGAAAAGAGTACGTCAAGGCTGTATATTGTCACCCTGCTTATTTAACTTTTATGCAGAATACATCATGTGAAATGCCAGGCTGGATGAAGCACAAGCTGGAATTGATATTTCCAGGAGAAATATCAATAACCTCAGATACACAGATGATACCACCCTTATGGCAGAAAGTGAAGAAGAACTGAAGAGCCTCTTGATGAAAGTGAAAGAGGAGAGTGAAAAAGCTGGCTTAAAACTAAATATTCAAGAAATGAAGATCATGGCATCTGGTCCCATCCACTTCATGGCAAATAAATGGAGAAACAATGGAAACAGTGAGAGACTTTATTTTCTTGGGCTCCAAAATCACTGCAGATGGTGACTACAGCCATGAAATTAAAAGACACTTGTTCCTTGGAAGGAAAGTTATGACCAACCTAGACAGCATATTAAAAAGCATTACTTTGTCAACAAAGGTCCATCTAGTTAAAGCTATGGTTTTTCCAGTGGTCACGTGTGGATGTGAGAGTTGGACTGTGAAGAAAGCTCAGTGCCGAAGAATTGATGCTTTTGGACTGTGGTATTGGAGAAGACTCTTGAGAGTCCCTTGGACTGCAAGGAGATCCAAACAATCCATCCTTAAGGAGATCAGTCCTGAATATTCATTGGAAGGACTGATGCTGAAACTGAAACTCCAATACTTTGGCCACCTGATGCAAAGAGTTGACTCATTTGAAAAGACCATGATGCTGGGGAAGATTGAGGGCAGGAGGAGAAGGGGACGACAGAGGATGAGTTGGTTGGATGGCATCACCAGCTGGATGGACATGGGTTTGAGTAATCTCTGGGAGTTGGTGATGGACAGGGAGGCCTGGCGTGCTGCGTTTCATGGGGTCGCAAAGAGTCGGACGCGGCTGAGCGCCTGAGCTGACAGATGCTCACATCCCCTCCCTCTTGGCCTCCCTCCCACGCCCCCTCCGGGCCCACCCCTGGGTCGTCACAAAGGTGTGAGGCCCCTGTGCTGCTCAGTGGCTCCCACTCGCTCTCTCACAGGGCGGTGCATATGCGGCAGCCCTGTCTCCCAGCGGCACCCTGCTCTTTCCCCGCAGTGCCCACGTGTCTCTCTGCTCCTGTGTCTCTATCCTTGCCCTGCAGATAGGTTCATCTGTACAAAAGTGAGATGGAAAGCTAGTGGAGATGTGTGAAGTGATCAATAGGAATAGTACGATAAACAGGCTGTTCAGATGCATTTTGGGGAAAGGAGGCAGGAGGAAGGGTGGCCAACGCTAGGAGACAGAGGGCAGAGTCAGGGCGGGCGGTTGAAAGGCGACTGAAATGAACGTGTGAAGCATGAGTGCAGCCCAGGCCAGGATGGCGTCAGCGGCGGCAGTAAGATGCATGTATTCAAATGCGGCTTGAAGACATAGCTGCAGGATTTGCTAGCAGATTAGTGAACTCGGAGCATGAAAAAGAGAAAACAGTGAAAAACGACTCCTAGGAAAGTTAATCTCTTCCTTCTTTCTGTAACACTAGAGAGATTTTGAAAACTTTTACTCTTATCATGCCTGTCCTTTTTATTTCTATCAGTTTTCCAGCATTTTACTTCCAGCTTGCTTTATGCCCTCCAACTGTTATCTTTATTGTTTTATATACAGCCATTGCCATTTAGATTTCCCCACAGTATTATCTGCTGTTTTCTTTGAACACACCTACCTTCTTGGGTCACACTCCTTTGTTCTGTAGTCAACTCCCTTTTATCTAAAGCTTATTATGTCCCCTATCAATTTATTACTTCTCATTTTGAAGTTCACCCTTCACTATGTGCTCTGCAATGGTGGGAGAAATTCCTTTCAACCCTTCTTCTCCACAGTGATTGAGGTTTCTGGACAGAGGGCATGGATGGGGCGTTGAGTAAGGAGGCACTCTCCTGCGATTCCTGGACGCACTGCCAGGAGGGGTACAGCTGTTACAACATCCAACGGCGCTTGGCCTCAGCCGCACGCCCAGCACACTCCTGTTCCTCTGATCTGGTCTGGACTCTGCGAGTTCTGCCCACACCGGCCCCAGCTCCCTCTGCAGCTCTCCCTCTCCCTGGAGGTTTGTCTCCGATGACCCTGCGGCCTGTGCACCAGGCTTCCCACGTGCTCGGGCATCCTGACGCGCACTGCTCGTCTCCACTCTGAGAAGTTTGTCTCTTGCAGATGCTACAAGCCCTCCAAATGCCCACCCTGCAGACCTGTTTGCCTGGCAACTACCTGAAGCAAGCCTGCGGCTGGCCTCTGTACCCTGGAGAGTTTAGAGGACACTTTCTATTTTCACTCCAGCTGCTTTTACAGTCACCTGCTGTCTGGGCCCTTCTGCAGGCTGAGAGTGACGTGTTTAGCCCCTGTGGGACCTGCCTGGAGACAGACCCCTGTGTCTCCCCCTTCTTGTTTGTAGCATCTTTCCCTGAGTTCCAAAGAGCAAATTTAGGCAGAGAAGTGAGAAAATGCGAAAACAAAAGAAAACAACCAAACAAAACAAGATAACAATAGTTAGCCATCAAACAAATCGAGGACCTTGAGTTCCTCCTCAAGAGCTATAGATAATACCCTGAGTCATATCCTTCAGTTGCAGATACTAAAACCCTCACCAGTGAAAGAAGTTAACTCCCTGCTGATCACCAGCACACAGACCCCAGTCAGTCAGTTCAGTCGCTCGGTCGTGTCTGACTCTTTGTGACCCCATGAATCGCAGCACGCCAGGCCTCCCTATCCATCACCAACTCCTGGAGTTTACTCAAACTCATGTCCATCGAGTCAGTGATGCCATCCAGCCATCTCATCCTCTGTTGTCCCCTTTTCCTCGTGCCCCCAATCCCTCCCAGCATCAGGGTCTTTTCCAATGAGTCAACTTTTCACATGAGGTGGCCAAAGTACTGGAGGTTCAGCTTTAGCATCATTCCTTCCAAAGAAATCCCAGGGCTGATCTCCTTCAGAATGGACTGGTTGGATCTCCTTGCAGTCCAAGGGACTCTCAAGAATCTTCTCCAACACCACAGTTCAAAAGCATCCATTCTTCTGCACTCAGCTTTCTTCACAGTCCAACTCTCACATCCATACATGACCACTGGAAAAACCGTAGCCTCGACTAGACAGACCTTAGTCAGCAAAGTAATGTCTCTGCTTTTCAATATGCTTATCTAGGTTGGTCATAACTTTCCTTCCAAGGAGTAAATGTCTTTTAATTTCATGGCTGCAGTCACCATCTGCAGTGATTTTGGAGCCCACAAAAATAAAGTCTGACACTGTTTCCACTGTTTCCTCATCTATTTCCCGTGAAGTGATGGGACCAGATGCCATGATCTTCATCTTCTGAATGTTGAGCTTTAAGCCAACTTTTTCACTCTCCTCTTGCACTTTCATCAAGAGGCTTTTTAGCTCCTCTTCACTTTCTGCCATAAGGGTGGTGTCGTCTGCATATCTGAGGTGGTTGATATTTCTCCCGGCAATCTTGATTCCAGCTTGTGTTTCCAGCCCAATGTTTCTCATGATGTACTCTGTATAGAAGTTAAATAAGCAAGGTGACAATATACGGCCTTGACGTACTCCTTTTCCTATTTGGAACCAGTCTGTTGCTCCATGTTCAGTTCTAACTGTTGCTTCCTGGCCTACATGCAGATTTCTCAAGAGGCAGGGAAGGTGGTCTGGTATTCCCATCTCTTCCAGAATTTTCCACAGTTTATTGTGATCCACACAGTTCAAAGGCTTTGGCATAGTCAATAAAGCAGAAATAGATGTTTTTTTTGGAACTCTCTTGATTTTTCGATGATCCAGCGAATGTTGGCAATTTGATCTCTGGTTCCTCTGCCTTTTCTAAACCCAGTTTGAACATCAGGAAGTCCATGGTTCAGGTACTACTGAAGCCTGGCTTGGAGAATTTTGAGCATTACTTTACTAGCATGTGAGATGAGTGCAATTGTGTGGTAGTTTGAGAGTTCTTTTGCATTGCCTTTCTTTGGGATTGGAATGAAAACTGACCTTTTCCAGTCCTATGGCCACTGCTGAGTTTTCCCAATTTGCTGGCATATTGAGTGCAGCACTTTCACTGCATCACTTTTTAGGATTTGAAATAGCTCAACTGGAATTCCATCACTTTTACTAGCTTTGTTCATAGTGATGCTTTCTAAGGCATCCAGGAAGTTGATGGTTGAGATTCTTGAAGCATCAGTCTGTTACCTCACCAACAGCCAATCAGAGAACCAGGCATGAGCTGATCATCCACCCTGAGACCCTCTCCCTCACATTGTCTAAAAAACATCTCTTGGGCCGATTAATACTGATGTATGGCAAAAACCATCACTATATTGTAAAGTAATTATCTCCCAATTAAAATATATAAATAAGTAAATTAAAAACAAAACACTATTTCCCTGAAAGCCATTAAAGGGTTTGCATCTTTTGGACACAAGCTGGGCACTCTGCCATAAATGCTGTATTTCCTTGACTACAACCCAGTGTCAGTAGATCAGCTTTGCTGCATTTGGGGTGAGAGGACCCAAGTCTGGTTCAGTAACACTGTTATGCTCTTCTTGCACTTCCAAGTATGAGAATCCAAGTCTCCCATCAATTCTGGAATATCCTCACCCATTTCCTCTTCCAACATTGCTTCTTTTCCTATTCTCCCCATCTTTTCCTTCTGTGCTCCTATTCAACATGCGTCAGGCCTCTTTCTCTCTAACTTGCATCTCTTTAATCTCTCTTCATATTATCTGTTTATCCCTCTGTTCTGATAATTTCCTCAGCTGTACCTTCTACTTTTCCCCATTCTCTCTTCCAGTGTATCTAATCTACAATCTAACTTATCCATTGAGTTTCTAATATAAATGACTCCATTTTGCATTTATAGAAGTTCTATTTGATTAATTTCCAAATTGGTCTTTTTAAATAGTTTCTTATTCTTTGTTTGCTTTTCTCAAGTTCTTTTTGTAGTTCTTTAATCATCTTACATGCCCTTATTTCATCATTTGAAGCCTTGTTATTTGTTGTATGTGCTGATTCTAAAGGATAATCATTTTAACCAATTTATGATTTATCACTGTTGAGTTTTTCTTCAAAACAAGAATTTCTCAGTAAAAGTTCTATGTATCATAGTTGAGAGTACATCCTTCAGGAGAAAAATTCGACCTTCTGAAAAGTGCTAGAACCATTTTTGTGTTAATTAATCATCATGGAATTTCCAAAAACGCACAGTAAAAAGTAGATCTCTTATCCAAATGGGAACGTGTCAGTGGTTACATTTATCAGAAGAAACTTTGTTCCCACTCAGAATCCAGGATGGCAAGTAAGGTTCCTTGTCACCTTGCTGTGACAGTGGTTAATTTGTGTCTAATCTAGCCCTTCACTAAAATGGTAGCCCTTGAAGGGTCGGGCTTGATACAGTGGCCTCAGGTATAAACATTTGTCTCCTGTTGGCCCATTGTGTGCTGCCCCAGTGTGTGCACCTAATACCATAGGTTATTAGCACTGGCAACCACCAACTTCAGCACTTCCACAGTTCCATACCAACTCCTTGTAGTTCCATTGCCACCTCATGTCTACCTTACTCACTGATAACTCAAAGGATGAACTCAAAAGGGTATTGTCTGTCTTTTAACCGCCGTTTTGAAATGTTTTTGTTAGGAAAGGTTCAGGCTGTTTATTCCACCATGTTCCAAGGTATAAACATACAACAATTATTTTAAAATATGTTTCCCATAGTAAAATGTAGGTTGTCCTCATTCTGACACAAACAACTGCAAAAAAAATTTTTTTAAGTTATATTGCAACTGGCAAAGGAGAAATGTAAGTTTCCTATTGATCATTCTTTGCTTCCCAAAGTGCTTTTGCTGAACTAAAAGTCTAAGAGCACAGAATATATTTTTATTTGAGCCTTCTGAGTCTTATTAATTAGGCAATGTTTTCAAAGTGCTTTTTGAGATGAAATCATTATTCATCAGCAAACCCAAGTTTTTGTTAACATAATGATGGCTTCTTTTAAAGATGCTAACTGGCCCACCTGCCATGAAAGAATAATTACACCTTTGCATTAATGATTGGAAACATATGTAGGTATCCTATTTATGAACTCATAAATAAAGGCTGCATAGGCAAATATATATATACATACTTTTACTGTTAAAATAGCAATGGACAGTCACCGAAACGAAAGTGAACTCTTCGGCAACGCTGCGCACCTCCTGAAAGGAGAAAGTTGCTGGTGTGGGAACCACAGAAGAAAACCCATTATTCTCATTGTTTCCATATCATTGTTTCTATTCACATGAAAAACACTTCCATATTCTCAGCATACTAGAGCTTATTGAAGTGGTCTATTCCCAACACCTGCCCTATGAACACTGTTTTATGCTAGTTCTATTCTATTTCTACAGAGAGGAAATAATTGTTAAATGATTTTTTCAGCATATAAATGAAAATAACAGTAATGGGTAACTAAGCAGTAACAAGAAGCTTTCTCTCATGTTCTTTTCTAAATTGCAAAGAGAATATTATGCTCTCTAAAATGGTATCCAAAATTTCCTTGGCATTTTTTTCAAAATTATACTTTTATCCACATTGTATTTCTTTGGGTATCAAATGTTTGATATGGCATCTGAACTGAGTTAACTTTTTCCCATGGGCTAAGATGATTTTTTTAATAAATCTTCCCTACAGAATCAAAACTATTTGGAAGGCGACATTAATAGCCTTCTCTTCTGAGAAATGTGAGAGGGTTATAAAAATCTAGCATAGAGAGCCGAGTACACTACAGCTCCTATAACCCTTAAACCTAAAAATAAACCTTTTCATGACACTTGTTTGCAAAGAAGAGTCGTTCTAAGAGAATATTCTAGAAATAAATTTAATCCAAATGTCTCTTTTCAGAAAAGTTAGTTTGAAGTCTTTGTTCTGTAATAAAACAGCCTAGTATATGAGCAGTTAGCTAGTTGTAAAATAAGCAATCGAGGGTGTTGGGTTAACTCTTTTGTGGATCCAGAGGCCTGAGTACCCACTTATTAAATGGAGCTCCAGAGTCAGAAAAGCTAAAAAAGCAATTTAAAAAATACCTAAATTGTCAGCAATCAGATTCTATCCCAGGATAATCCATCTGGTTCAAATATAAGACAAATCTAAATGAAATTTTTAAAAATCATGATATATAATATTAAGAATCTGGTTTCTAAACAGAAGTCTTAGCTGTTCATTCCAAAGGACTTCCCTTGTGGTCCAGTGTTTAAGAATATGCCTGCTAATGCAGGGGACACGGGTTTGATTGCTGGTCCAGGAAGAGTCCACGTGCTGCCAAGCAATCAGGCTTGTGAGCCTCAGCTCCTCAGCCCGAGTACCTGGAGCCCTGCTCCGCAACTGGAGAAGCTGCCACAGTGAGGAGATCGCAGGAAGAGGAGCCCCTGCTGGCTGTAACTGTTGGAAAGCTCGCCTGCAGCAACGGAGACCCAGAGCAGCCAACAATAAGTAGAGACCAGGTCTTAAAGATTGATCAGGTTCGTTTTTGAGTTTTCATACTATAATAAGCTCCATGGTACCTAAATAAGGAATTTTAAATAACTGGGCAAAGAAAATCTCTACCAAGGGAGTTATTTAAATGCATGTTAGGGGGCTGCAGATGGGTCTGTAATTTAAAATGTGGATGTTTACCTTTACGTATTATACTAAGTGTTGGGTACATAAGAGGTGAATCTAATACAATGGCCCCAGCTCCAGACAGGAGGCAGACATATAGAGCTGCTGTTGTGATGGAGGGAAAAAAGGAGCGACCGACTCTACTTGAGAAACTCAGGGAAGACCCCTAAAGGAGGGTCTGCAGCGAGATGGAAGGCCGAGCAGGAGTAGTGTAGGTGGCCAAGCGGAAGAAGGGACATCCCAGCAGAGCCACGGAACAGGATCGCAGATTTGGAGAACTGCGCCAGTTCAGTATGATCGGGGCATTAAATAGACTCAGGGGAACAGTAGGAATTAGAATTCCAGCAATACATACATACATATATTTACACTTTAATATTTCAACCTTTTAAAAAATGTGTCCAAGGATCAAATTATAGGAAGGAGGTTATGAGCCGCGATGGCTGAGAGTAACACGCATTCGCCATCTCACAGTTTAGATGGGTCAGGAGCCCTGCGCAGGCTCGACTGGGGCCTCTGCCCGAGGTCTGACAAGCACACAGGTAAGACCCCCATTGCATGTGTGCACCCGGACTCCCATCTGGGAAGAGCGCACTCCCAAGCGCATTCAGGTAGCCGGCAGAACTGACTCTCCTGTGTCACGTGAGGAAGGCTGGCAGCTGGCTGGCGGGGCCCACAATACGACAAGCTGCTTCTCAGTCAGAAGAGAGTCCCGCTCGCCAGTCTGCTGGCAGCCTCAGCAAAGGACGATACCCCAGCACCTTATCACATTCCACTGATCGTAAGAGATCCACTTGCCCTTCCTGCACTCACGAGGGGGGAATCACGTGTGTGGCTCTGAGTGGTCACCATGGGGTGTGTCCACCTCAGAGGGCTTGACGGAATCTTCAGGTGGAATCAAAGAGAAATGGAATATTTGAAAAGCTTTGGTTATCAAAATTCCTAACTTTTCTATAACTCACATTTGAAAATCAGGCACATTCCTTTGGAAAATGATCGGCCCTAAGATACAACAGCAAGACACACAGAAACATAGCAAGCATCCTCAAGATAAAGTAACAGGAAACAAAGCCTTGATGCTTTATTTAGTGCATAAAAATAGCTTACATATAGTGCTCCAATAGCTTAAAAAGTTCAGACACTACAAATAATATTAATCACATGTTTGATGGAATATCAAACTAAATATCTAAAGGAAGGCAAAAATGTGCCCTTAGATTCACAACCCTCCTTCCATGGTCCGCAGTGAAGGGTGCTGAGAGCCATCCAGAGCTCCGCGGAAACTATTTGGCCTCTGGGAACAATCGTGACTGAGTGAGGTGTGAAATAAGACAAGGGAAGTGGCAATGCCAGAGGCAGCAAGTGACTCCATGAAGTGGCTTTTTTATTAATACTAAAACCAGACAGAAGAGAAACGTGAAAACTCCACTTATTTATTCAACAAGTATTGACACCTCCTGTGTGCCAGGCATTGTAACAGGCCCTGCAGACGTGATGGCAATCAAGGAAGGCTCAGTTCACGTCCTCAAGGAGCTCTTGTGACTTTGTGATATACAGGTATAAAGGGGCTCCTGCAGTCTTGCCCTGCCTGGCAGGGGACCCACGGACCATACTGAATGCTTACAAGGATTGAGATCATTATAATCCATACTGTGTATTACCATGGGCTGTCCCAGGTGGCTTAGTGGGTAAAGAATTCGCCTGCAACGCAGGAGACACGGGTTCCACCCCCAGGTTGGGAAGATCCCCTGGAGGAGGGCTGGCAACCTACTCCAGTATTCTCGCCTGGGAAATCCTACGGACAGAGGAGTCTGGTGGGCTACAGTCCATGGGGTCACAAACAGTGAGACACGGCTGAAGTAACTGGGCACACAGGCAAACATGTATAAGGGTGAGACGAGCCCTGGATTTCACAGACTTACTAAGTATATACATATATGAGCTCTCTTACCGGTAATTCTTTCAGTCCCAAGTTGAAATGATAGTTTGTGCATTGAGTTAAAAGTTTACACAAATGAAATACAGCATTAAAGTTAGTTTCGTCCGTTTCTTTTCATGTGGCTCATATTTGTGGCTTGCACTGTATTTATATTTATTTATTTTTAATGAATCAATTTTATTTATTTTTGGATGCTCTTTGCTGGGTCTTTGTTGCTGTGAGGGAGCTTTTTATCCAGCTGTGGTGCACCGGCTTCTCAGTGCCCTGGGCTCCCTTGTTGCAGGGCGTTTAGGGCAGGGCTCAGGAGCTGAGACAGGGGTGCTTAGCTGCCCTGCTGCGTGTGCAGTCTTAGCGCCCAGACCAGAGATCGAATCTATGACCTCTGCATCGGAAGGCAGATTCCTAACTGCTGGACCACCATGGAAGTCCCTGCTTGTGTTTTTATTGGACAGAGCTCTTGACAAGGGACTTCTCATTTCTGTGTCTTTTGCGCCTAACATGGTGCCTGCCACACTCGTCAGGAAGCAATAAGGGCAGACAGAAGGGACCACCTGGGACTGTGCAACAAAGTAAATGAGAGAGTTATCAGGATTTCTCTTTAAACACTGATATTCTTGGAACTAGACAGCAGTGATCTGCCAATAATGAATCCGCCTGCCAGTTCAGGAGGCTCAAGAGACCAGGTTTGATCCGTGGGTCAGGAAGATCCCCTGGAGTAGGAAATGTCAACTCACTTCAGTACTCTTGCCTGGAAAAGTCCATGGACAGAGGACCTGGTGGGCTATAATCCATGGGCTCACAACGAGTCAGATGGACCGAGCGACTGAGCATGCGTGAGCACATCTGTCTCTTCTCAGTTCTCAGATGGGGAAAGTCAAATAAAAGTATTTTCCGTAACTAGTATTTTTGTTCATGAATTATTCTGAAATCTTCATTGCCAGTTGCTGCTTTTGTGCTGTAAAATAAATAAGCTGTGTAACTGGTGGAAAAACTGAAAAATAGCCTCCATCCAGCAAATACTGAGAGCTTCCCAGGAAAAGTGTTCCAGATTCCTCTGCAGTTTATTTTCAAACCTCTTCCACTTCACGTCCTCTTTGCTTTTGCCTTCTGACCTTTAGCATCATGTCTTGTTTGGGATTCTCTTCTGCCCTTTGGACAGGAGGCAATATTTGTCTTTGCAAGCTTTGTTGTTTGATGCTACTAAAGATATTGGTTCTGTCCTTTTCTGGCCTTGAGCAGGAGGTATCATAGTTCAGGTTTAGCCTCTGAGCCTTGCCACCTACTTATACATTGTACCCACAGAAAGAAGGTGTTTGACTGAAGAAACATTACTGTCTTGGGCATGATGAACCATTCCTAAGGAAAAGAGCGTCAGCTCCCACAGTCCACTGGGTGCCACAGGTGACACGGCAAGTATGGCAGACTTCTGGAGCACAGTGAGATGACTCAGAGCCCCACTCCTTGGGAATCGATTTCACGTGACGAGCAGCCACAGGCTAAAGGGAAGCATTTCCCTCCACTACTCCGTGTTTCCAGAAAGGTTGTCCCACCCTAGTACACCCTTGGCCTTCTTCTCTACCCTTTCACGCACTCTTCTCAGCAAAGAAATGATTCTTTAGGAGATTATTTGAGAACCTTGGGAGAAGAGACAGGACAACTCCATCCCTTAAGAACTATTGAGTCAGGGGCTTACCTGGCATTACAGTGGTTAAGATTTCCCGCTTCTAATGCAGGAGACATGGGCTCAGTCCTTGGTCAGGGAATGAAGATGCCACATGCCACCTGGCTTGGCCAAAAAAAAAAAAAAAATTAAATTAATAAATTTCCTGTCCAAAATTTTGGTTAAAAAAAAAAACCACAATTGGGTCAGCCCTACTTCTGTGATGAGTGGGGAGGCTGTCTTGGCTCAAAGGCCCTCTGGTTGTGTGAGCAGGCCTCTCTAACCCTAGAGTTCAGTATTATGGAGCAACATCTTCCAGCCTGGTGGCGGGAACCCTTAGAACTCCAGCATTACTGTGTTCCATCACAGTGACAGCCGTTGGGAAGACAGATGCCAAAAGGCCATGATCCCTTCACTCAAGAGGCGTGGGTTCACAAGAGAGACCAAGCGTGCAAGTAGATAATTACAACATAAAGTGGAAAGTTCAGTTCAGTTCAGTCGCTCAGTCGTGTCCGACTCTTTGTGACCCCATGAATTGCAGCACGCCAGGCCTCCCTGTCCATCACCAACTCCCAGAGTTCACCCAAACCCATGTCCATCGAGTCGGTGATGCCATCCAACCATCTCATCCTGTGTCGTCCCCTTCTCCTCCTGCCCCCAATCTTTCCCAGCATCAGGGTCTTTTCCAATGAGTCAGCTCTTCACATCAGGTGGCCAAAGTACTGGAGTTTCAGCTTCAACATCAGTCCTTCCAATGAACACCCAGGGCTGATCTCCTTTAGAATGGACTGGTTGGGTCTCCTTGCAGTCCAAGGGACTCACAAGAGTCTTCTCCAACACCACAGTTCAAAAGCATCAATAACACATGGAGAAAAGCACTAGGTTCTGAGTGGGGGGGGGGGGGGACATGAAAGAAAGAGTGCTTTTCTCCATCACTACTTACCACTTGCCAACAAAGGTCTGTGTAATCAAGGCTATGGTTTTTCCAGTAGTCATGTATGGATGTGAGAGTTGGACTATAAAGAAAGCTGAGAGCAGAATTTGGCCCATGAGCAAAGTCCTTCCATTTGCCTCTTGAGCTTTCCTTGAATTCTTTGTGTTGCTCAAGAGGCAAATGGAAGGACTTTGCTCATGGGCCAGTGGCTAGGACTCCTCACTCTCAATGCAGGGGGCCTGAGTCCAATCCCTGGCTGGGGAACTAAATCCCACATGCCACGACTAAGAGTTTGCATGCCACAACCAAAAAGGTGCCAAGTACTGTGACCGGGATGCAGCACAGCCAAATCAATAAACAAATATTCAAAAACCAAGAAGCAGTCTGAGCTTCAGTGAAAATTACAATTTAGCTATCAAAGCAATCAGTTCAGCTCAGTTCAGTTCAGTCACTCAGTCGTGTCCGACTCTCTGCAACCCCATGAATCACAGCACGCCAGCCCTCCCTGTCCATCACCAACTCCCGGAGTTCACTCAGACTCACGTCCATTGAGTCAGTGATGCCATCCAGCCATCTCATCCTCTGTCATCCCCTTCTCCTCCTGCCCCCAATCCCTCCCAGCATCAGAGTCTTTTCCAGTGAGTCAACTCTTCGCATGAGGTGGCCAAAGTACTAGAGTTTCAGCTTTAGCATCATTCCTTCCAAAGAAATCCCAGGGCTGATCTCCTTCAGAATGGACTGGTTGGATCAAAGCAATAAATAACAACAAATCCCCTACCATTTATTGACAATGTGCTATATTCCAGGCACATGCTTTATGTCAATTATCTCATTTAATCCTTGTAATAGTCTATAAAGCAGATTATTATTCCCATCTGAACAATGAGGGCACTGAGATCAAACAGCAGCATTTTTCAGCTCATGCAGCTTGTCAGTGATGAGGCATGCTTTTTGGGGGAGGAGGGGTACTCTAAATAAGGATTTAGCAAACTTTCTTCTGTAAAGGGAACAGTAGGGAATATTTTGGACTTTGCAACTACTCTTGACTCCACTGTTAGGGAGTGAGAACAGCCAGGGAGCCCACATAAGTCAGCAGGCACAGCTGTGCTTCAACTGAACTGTTTATGGACATGGAAATTTGAACTGTATGCAACTTTTCTGTGTCACAAAACATTCTTCTTCTGAATTTTTTCAAGTATTTAAAAATGTAAAACCCATTCGTAGCCATATAAATACAGGCCACGTTTAAACCAGTGTCGGGCCTAAATCAGCCTATGGACCAGTCACTGCTGTTCCCTCTTTAAATGATTTCTTACCCGAATTTCTCTCTGATTATTTCTGCAGGTTTTCTTCTCCTTGGTGTTGGCAGGGACCTTTGTTGGTTTTAGTTTGTTGCTATTAAAGCGCGAGTTACTGGATTTTCTTTGATGTTTTCTAAAGTAGAAAATAACTTCTCACCTTCCCTGCATGCCACTTAGGGGAAGGTAAGAATGCCGAGGCTGCTGCTGGCGCCAATTAGAGCCCATCACAGTCTCTGCCCTGGTGTGACTCTGGAGCGCTTGGCAGAATCCTCCTTCTTGCTCTTCCAGCCCATTTTGTTTTTACCTCACTAGTCCCAGGCACATTCCTCTGCGTTAATAAGTTCATTCCTTTATAAGTCCAGGTAGGGAGACTGATAATAAGTGGAGCGATGTCCTCATGGAGGTGTTGGGTGACCCCTAAATCATTCCTCCCACTTTCCAAAGAAGGGAGTTGAAAGGTGCTAGGAGACACGGCAGTGTGGATGCCTTCTGTAGGAAAGGCCCAGATGAAGTTGAATTGTCAGAGTTCAAGTCTGACGCTTGTAATAATGGCGAAGGGGTAGAACTCACTTTCTGAGCACTTCTGTTCTCTCTTAAAGTCTATCACACCTGCTCAGCACCCCTTGCCAACCTGCCCCTCTAGCCCAGTGTCCTCAAAACGCCCCTTGTTCAATGGCTCAAAGTCACAGGCAGAATGACGTTTGGTATATTGATACTATAATGATGAGACTCCAACCTTAACACTCAGAAATGGATTGTTTTGGACAGAACTGCTAGTAACTTATTCTAAAATCCATTCTCTCCTTCTGCCTTACTAATAGAACCCAAAACCATCCCCCAGGCAAATGACTGTCTAGAAAAAAGATGAATTTTCCTAGCTTTCTTACAGCCAGCTGTGAATAAAAGACTGCATTCTGGACAACCATCTACAAGGAGAACTGTTATTCAGCAGGTTTCAAGAAGCACCCTCAGGTATCCGGTGCCCACCCCCCGCCCCCTTGTCGTCGCCTCCTCCTTGAGATGGAGACGCTACGGCTGGCTCTCCAGCAGCCACTGCGATCAGGTCTATGAAGGGATGGTGGGTGGAGAGCTGGGAGGAGTGTCGGTCCCTAACTTCATTTGGCCAACAAGTTTTCTCTGGACTGCCTCTGGATTTTTCATACGTGGGGAAAGGGTGAATATTTATCTTGCTTAAGCAACCACATTATTTTGTTACCATCGTACACAACCCCACTCCCCAAATCTGAGACTGTTGTCAAGTTAGCCAAACTCATAGGGGCAGAAATATTGAATCTCTGACTTTCTGAGGCAATTCAACTCATGTACCGCCAAGTACCCAGAGGCTGGTAATGGTGATCAGGGGCGCCTCCGAGACTGTACAGTGACTTCCTGGCTCCCTCTTGTCAGGGCCCCGATCAGCTCTCAGCTCAGCCTTGAACTCTGTGGTCTTCCATCGCACCTCGAGGTACAGATTAGAATGGAGGTCAAAGCAGACACTCAGGACTCACCCATTTCTGCTCAGCCTGTTACTCACTGTGCGCCCTAGAGGGGGTTAGCCTCTTTATGCCGCACTTCCTCCTCACTAAAGTGGTGATCTAAATGGGAACTACTTCATCATTCTAGGGCTTAAATGAGTTGCTCAGTGCTAAACAGTGTCTGGAACAAAGAAGAGCTACCTAAGTGTGTGCTGTTAATTTTATTATAATATTATTATCACTAGCATTTTCCATGCGTTGGACTTTATGTTGATAGCACTTGATCTTCCTACTATAGAGCTATTGTCTATTTTATCCTTTATACATTTGTTTAGAAATGTTGTTTAATTTTGAGAGAAATAAGCATTCATTAAAAACACTCAAACCATATATAAGTCAGTAAATCAAAATTCAAAATGTCCCTTCACACGTTGGTCTCCCTGTCATTACCAATGGCAATCGTTAACCATCACACATGCATCTTTCCAGGTATGTTCCATGCATGGAGAAACATACGTAGACATACGTAAAGATATAGACAGACATATGGATACATATACTCTGCCGCTGTTTCATACAAAAAGGCTCATACTACACTTATTATTCTATTATTTGATTTTTTGATTTAATATTATTATTTTTATTGAGATATAATTTACATATAACATTGTATTCACTTAGGGTATGCAACATACTGATTTGATATGTGAAATGTGTATTATCACAAATTTAGTGAATATTTATCACTACATATAGTTACAGATTTGTTTTTTTATGAGGATAACTTTTAAGGTCTACTCTCTTGGCAACTTTCAAACAAACAACACACTATACTGTATATCCTTAGGATTTATTTATCTTATAACTGGAAGTGTGTCTCTTTTGACTTAATATTATTTTGACAGCCTTAAAAATGTTTGCATGGTATTCCCTATTCATGGCTTTTTAAACTGTCTCCAGCTTTTTACTATTATAAACTATACAGTACCTTTGTACATTTGTGTGAGTATATCTGTCAAAGAAAATCCCAAAAACAAAAGAGCTGGGTCAAAGTCATAGAAAGTGCTGACAAGTTCTGCAAAAAGTTTGTTTCAAGTTATAAACCATGGATAGAGAAAGTGAGTTCTATCCTACGTCTTCTTCAAGATGTACTGTTATCAAATGTCTTAAATCTTTGCCAACCTAAGAGGTAAAAAGACAATGATCTATTGTTCTAATTTTTATTGTGAGTGGAACTGAGAAGATTCGGGAAATATGTACTGTGCCTGTTCTGCTTATTTTTCATGTGAAGGCTTCAGTTTATGTCCTGCAGTGTCCGAAACTTATGTCCTTCCAGTATTGGAAACTTCCAGTATCCCAGAACCCCAAGGGGCTTCCCTGGGGGCTCGGTCAGCAGAGAATCTGCCTGCAGTGCAGAAGAGCTGGATTCAGTCCCTGGGTTGGGAAGGGCAACCCACTCCAGTATTCCAGCCTGGAAAACCCATGAACAGAGGAGCCGCGTGAGCCGCAGTCCATGGGGCTGCAAGAGTCGGACACGACTTAGCAACAAAACCACCATTTCCTCAAAGATTCTAGCTCTCCATGCCCTGGGCCACCACACATATGGACTCCTGTTCAACACAATCTCCATCTGATTTCTGACACCAGCCATTCATTCAGTCGCATCTGATTCTGAGAGTCCTGGTTCCAAGTGCCCCTGTAAGTAGATGGGAAGGGGCTCTGGTGGCAGATTTGGACATACTCTTTCTAAAGAGTTAAGCAACAGAATGAAAACTATCACTCTCCTCTCCCTAAGTCCCGTCTCTTCTGTGAGTTGGAGGAACAGGCTGTATTAATATAACCCTGAGCCTCCCCAAGCTGGTGCGAACCCTCAGGCCGAGTCCAGCATCTCCAGCAGCACCGTGTTTCCTCGTGAGAAGCCATGACTCTTAAGGGCAGACTTTGCTAAAAGCCCAGCAAGCTCCACCACCCTACAGTCATCCCATGTCTTAGAGGAATCCTTTGGGAATGGTTGAGGCAGACAGGGTCCTCCAGGCAAATAGGTCCCACACCTTAGGGACATCCATAGCTCACAAGGCTGACTCAGACTAAGTTTTCCCAGAGCTCCTGACAGCACCTCCCAGCAATAACTGAAGCTTCAGAATACAAAGAATAACAGAGAAATTGGAGTCTACCATATGGAGCTCTAGCTTTGCAAAGTACATCTGTGGGCTGTAATTTTGGTAGGTAAACAATTTGAAGAACCTGTTTGTGAGAACCTATGCAAAGCCTGGTTTTGTACGCATGCAAAGCATGCCTAAGACCTTCCAGAGGCTTCTTACATGCTCCTTCACTGTCCCCCAAGCAACGGCATGGCTCAACCCACTCTTCACTCTTCTTTCACAGATATTGCAAAATCTAGCTTTTCATCCACTTCAGGGAGTACCTGAACTCAGGAAGCCAAAGCACTTGGCAAAAGCCACAAATTCTCCTTTAGAACAAAGAGGCACAGTTGTAAATCCAGCTCTGAGAACAGGCTGTGCTAAGCCACAGCTCTCCAGCAGGGTAGGCCATCTGACCTCTGAGGGAGACGGTGCCATGGTTCTGACCGATCGCCCACCCGCTGCGCACGCTTTCCCAACCCACCTGGGCCCTCCTCACTGCCGCTGGGTCTGCACCAACCTGCCCTCCACTTTCAAGTTCCAACTCAGCACTCACTTCCCTGGCCTTGCCCTTCTCTTCTGGTTGCTCATCTTTCACATTTTCCTGGACAATGAAGTGTTCAGTCCTCATGAAGATGGGCTCCTGTGTGTTTGGGAAGTCAGGATGGCACAGGACTTTGGCATCTGGCAGGAATACAGCTAACACCAGCTCTGACATCTGCCAGGTGTGACCTTGGGCAAGTTACGTAATAGCTTCCTCGGTTGTCGGGTGGATAATCACAGTCGCCTTGGAAAGTTGTTCCGATGAGTAAATCAGATAATACATGTAAAGTGCTTAGCTCCGGGTCGATTCGTGCTATGAGACCTATTCTTAGCTTGGCCTCTCTTTTTGGGTAGCTTCACGTAATCCTTTTCCTTCAAATCCAAATCACCCATTCCTTGAAATTGGAAACCAGGTCCTATGAAATTTTTTCAATTCCATAAAAGTGTCTAACACAGGTTATTTATGGATTAGTCAATAGTTGTTCCTGAAATTATTGGAATATTGACATAATATTATGGTGAAAGGTGAGAGAGTCATGTGAATCAGGTTTAAAAGCTGATGGCCTCAACAGACTGTTGACAGAGTTTTGTATAGAGTATGATTCTCCAGAGACTCAAGAAAAATGCTGAAATTTGACTCAGAAAACCTGAGTTATAATAACCTTGAAAGTGAAAGTGAAGTCGTGAAGATGAGACTGACTCTTTTGCCACCCCATGGACTATAGCCTGCCAGGCTCCTCTGTCCATGGATTCTCCAGGCAAGAGTACTAGAGTGGGTTGCCATTCCCTTCTCCAGGGGATCTTCCCAACCAAGGGATCGAACCCGGGTCTCCTGCATTGCAGGCGGATTCTTTACCTTCTGAGCCACCAGGAAAGCCCATAATAACCCTGGAAACCTTGATAAAGTCAGACAACCTTGTGTTCTTATCAATAAATAATGCTTAGCAATATCTGACCTGCCTGCCTTTCTGGGATATTTTGAGGATCAATTGCCACCATCTGTATGAAAACATTTTCAAACCATAATGCAGTCTAAAAATGAAAGATCTGAGAATGGCTGGGTCCATTAGACTTCTTATGCTGACCTAGGGAGGGAAGAATAGGCACACTGTTTCTCCGGGACACCATCCCGTGGCTGAACTGCGTCAGGATCCATAGCCTTGAACTGTGTGCGTAATGCGACCCTCTCCTGGATGACCGAGCTTCAGGCTGTACTTCCCAAGACTGCTCAGAACCAAATCTGCTAGCTCCCGCGCCCCACCTAAGCCTGCAGCGGTCAGAGTGAATTTCTAAAATATTAGGAGCCTTTATGGGGATCAAAGTGCAGGCACTTACCCAGAAATGTTCTCTAAATTGCCTACATTACCAGAAAAGGTAAAGTGCAGAGAATCCTGGGATGGCCTATAGATTCAAATGAACCCAAATTTATCTCTATTCAAGTTCCATTGTTAGCACTTTTTGGATCAAGTAGGATTTTTTTTTTCATTTGTTTTTGCTGCAAGCTTGTGGAAGTGTTTGGCTTGACAATTAGGAGTTGGGAAAGAGGTGGAAAATTACAATCTGAGAGCTGCTCTGTGCCTTTTTTTCAAGAACCTAACAGGAAAACATTGAGTCTGGTGTTGAAGCATTATAGCAGGAAACAGACGAAGTAGAAAGCATTCTACTTCTGCCGCGAGTCCGGACAGCGGTGCAGGCTGAAGGTGCTCCGTGCAGCAGAAGGAAGGCCAGCTGGGCTGCGGCCACGAGACCTACCTGTGGCGCCACATTCACTGTACGGACAGGGGTGGGGACTTCTCGGGGCTCAGAGTTTTCCTTCAACGCTATAAGAGCATGAGATCGTATCAGATTATGTACTGAAGACAGACCAACCATATGCAGACTTCCCAGAGACTGAGATAGAAACCCAGACCTCCAGTTCAGTTACTTACAGCGGGAGACACAAGGTCATGACCGGAAGGCCGAACTCCACCTGTGTGAGTCTCTGTTTCGCTTGTCATTTATTTTATTTCTGGAGCTAAATAATATTTTATGCAAATCTGAGTCTAAAATTTTTTCCACTTTTATTATGATGCCACTGACTTATAACATGAGGCAAGTTTAAGATGTCCAACAGGGTGATCGGATAAACGTACTGTGAAGCGTCTACCACAGTTAGGCCAGTTAGCATATCCATCACTTCGCAGCTAACTCTGTTTTAATCATAAGGACTTTAGAGACCGTCTCTCTCAGCAGCTCTCAAGCAAACAGTGCCTGCACGTGTGCTCGATCTTGCCTGGCTCTTTCCGACCCCAGGGACTATAGCCCACCAGGCTCCTCTGTCCATGGGACTCTCTAGGCAAAAATATTGGGGTGGGTTGCCGTGCCCTCCTCCAGGGGCTCCTCCCCACCCAGGAGTTGAATCTGGGCCTCGAGTATCTCCTACGTTGGCAAGTACGTTTTTTACCACCAGCACCACCTGGGAAGCCTGGTTTCCATAGTGACTGCACCAACTTCTATTTCCACCAACAGTGTGCAAGGTTCCCTTTTATCCACATCCTCACCAGCCCTTGTTAGTTCTTGACTTTTTAGTAATAGGCTGAGCCACATTTTAAAATCAGCTAGAAGTGTATCTCTTGATTGTCTTAGAAAGTCAGAGGACTTGGTCCCTGCGCTTTTCCCACCTGGCCAGAGTCACTGCCTGCTGCTGAGCGGGGCTGGCCCTTTCAGCAAGCTCGCGCTCCCCAGGTGTGTGCACCTCTCGCCTCTGATTATCACCCAACGCTGGACTCATTTACTGTGCTCTTTGTGGAGAAATAGCTAATCTATACTCATGTCTCTATCAAAACCTGGAAAACTTAATAGAAAACTGGAGGGTAGAGCATTTTAAGAAAACTGAAAAAGGACATATTTCCTCTAGAGGGTGAAAAATAAACATTCTCATTTTATATGTATATATAAAATCATCAAAATTGTAAGCTCCTTTGTTCCCCAAAGCAAAATCACAATAACCTTAGCCATGAAAAAATTTCAAAAGGCACTGATTATAATGGATGTTTTGTGACAGCATCTAAGTTCATTCTAAACAGATTTTATTGGGGAAAAACAAAATTCTGTCTCAAAAAAAAAAAAGAACAAAGAAAGAAGTCTCCAAACAGCCCCAAACAAAATTTGCAGTTGCTTGACTTTCTGGAAAGAAAATAAATGGCAATAAAGTATCTTTGCATCCATGAAAAATGTAAGACTCCCTTGCTCTGAATGTAACCTAAAGCTGCTTTTTGTTGGGGGCATTGGTGCTGGGACATTGAGAGAGAGAGCCACAGGTTTTTTTCACCTTTCAGAAAGCCTGTGAGACAGAGCTTAAAACACAGCAGTGGTAGGGCCGCCAAAGACCCAGTCTTTGGAAGAGAGGTTGGTCCCCTTGCGGGTTTCCCTTTCAAAATGACTGTAAAAGCCCTCACTCAGACACCTTCAGACGTAAAGTCTGAGTTTCAATCAACTGAAGCTTAAAATGTAGTGAAGGTGGCAGTGACTCAGTGGTGAAGGGATATTTGGTGGAGTTTGTCAAGCCGAAGTCTGAATTTCAGCTCTTCCCCCTAGATTTATGTAACCTTGAGTGGGCTTCTGTCTTTGTACTCCATGTACTGTTTTATGAAACTTAGATGATTTCTACGTCACAGAGCCGATGCGACTACTGCATGAGAACAGGTAAACTGGCGCACAGTGGGCGTGCTCAGCTGTCGATCGCGATTCTTTGCTGTTTGTTTCCTTCCTATAGAATCATGTTAGCTACCATGGACTCGAATGCTTGCTATTTGCCAGACCAGTGCCCCTTCACCCAAATCCCAGGTTCCCCTGCTTTTAAGGTTGCTCTAGACCTTTTCTTATATTTGACTACACTAGAGCAGGGGTCATTCTTTTATTTTTTAAGTCTTTATTGAATTTGTTACAGTTTTGCTCCTGTTTTATGCTTTGGTTTTTTCGTCATGTGGGATCTCAGCTCCCTGACCAGGGATCACCCCGAAGCGCGGCGCAGGAGGCGGCGTCTGGACCCCTGGATGGCTGGGAGGCCCAAGGTGGCCCGGGGACGGGGGAAGGGGGGGATCCTTTTTCTGTAAAGGGCTGGGTTGGAATATTTTCATATTTCTGACCATCTCTACCGTCACAGGGTTCAAAGGTCAGCAGGCTCTATAATGTGTCAGACTATTCAACCCTGCGTGCCACTGCAGTACAATGACAGTCACAGATAATTTATAGACTAATGTCTGTGTTCCAGTAAAACTTCATTTACAAAACAAAAGCTGGACCAGAGACCATAGTCCCTGCTTCAGAATCTCCTTGATAAAATGTATATTTCCAGACCCTACCCAAGATCAGAATCATCAGAATCTTTTGGAGTGGGGCTTTAAGTTTCTGCACTATTACTCCCAACTCTATTTTTTTTTTTAAGTATGAAGCTTACCAATTATTTGAAACAATTGTACAATGAATCCCCATTTACCTCTCACTGGATTCACTCACCACAAATTCTGCCACGTTTGCATCACGGATCTCCTTCCCTTTCTCCTCTCTGTCTGTCTCTGTATTTGAAAGTTGGGTGACACTCTGCCACATTTTCTCGGTAACTCCTCTCTTACTCTATTTGAGACTCAGTTACAGACATCATTACAGTGAGAGACTTATATTCTTTTGGGGGCTTCAAAAATCACTGCAGATGGTGACTACAGCCATGAAATTAAAAGATGCTTGCCCCTTGGAAGAAAAGCTATGACCAACCTAGACAGCATATTAAAAAGCAGAGACAACACTTAACCGACAAAATCCGTATAGTCAAAGCTATGGTTTTTCCAGTGGTTATGTACTGATGTTAGAATTGGACCATAAAGAAGGCTGAGCACCTAAGAACCGATGCTTTTGAACTGTAGTGTTGGAGAAGACTCTTGAGAGTCCCTTGGACTGCAAGGAGATCCAACCAGTCCATCCTAAAGGAGATCAGTCCTGGGTGTTCATTGGAAGGACTGATGTTGAAGCTGAAACTCCAATACTTTGGCCATCTGATACGAAGAACTGATTCACTGGAAAAGACCCTGATGCCGGGAAAGATCAAAGGCGGGAGGCGAAGGGGATGACAGAGGATGACATGGCTGGATGGCATCACCGACTCGATGGACATGGGTTTGAACTCTGGGAGTTGGTGAGGGACAGGGAGGCCTGGCGTGCTGCATTTCATGGGGTCACAAAGAGTCGGACACTGAACTGAACTACAGACACCATTTCACCCATAAACAAATCAGCACATACCTTCTAAGAAGAAAAACTTTCTATGATTATTGCCCCCAAGAAACTTAACTACCGTGGATGCAATTACCTGATCAAATATGCAGTCTGTATTTAAATGTCTTTAACTGCCACACACACAAAGTCCCTGCAGTTTTCCTCTGATGACTGGATCTACGGCCCTATAATTTATCTGGGTTTCACGCCCCTTTAGCTTTCTTTTAAAAAATTCCACCCTGTGTTTTGTCTTCCAAGGCTTAACACTTTTGAGACAACCAGGCCACTTGTGTTATAGAGCCCGGGCCATCTGGGTCTGCTATTGGCCATGTTCATGTCCTTAGGAGGCGGGCTGGATCGAGCGTCTGTGCAGGGCTGTGTGTGCCTTTCCTGGGGCGTGTTCTAGGAATGGAGGAGCTGCGGAGACTCTGAACCCACCATGTAGGTTTGCTCCTGGGGCTGCTATCAGAATACTAATCGTGCTTTCTGAATAATTTCTTTCTGTATCGTAGGGCACACCAAAATGAATAACTCTATTGACGTGTGTGAAAATCAGATTTCTCACATATCGGGAGACACAAATATGGAATAAAGAAAAGTAAGAAAGCAGCTTGTGGCGTAGGGCTTGAAATGAGAATATGAATGTGAACTATCTGCACGTTATCATAATATAAATAAGTACACCTAGTCTCCATATCTTGGTTTTTAAATAATTTTCCCACTAAAAGGGACCAGGGCTCCTTAAAGAATGACTGATCCCAGGGCTAGGCATATAAAATACAAATTAATCCTGAAAGAGCATGTAATGCCAGAAAGCAAAAAGCAGAAACTTGTGAAAAGTGCTTAAAGACAATGAAGACCCATCAAAAGAACATAAAAGCGTCGGCTTAAAGAGGCTCATACTGGCCAAATTTGATATATTTAAGCAGAAAACAGGATAATGATAATAATGAATTAGAGCACATTAGATAAGAATCTAGATCATAGTGAAATTAAGAATCAACAACAGAAACAGCTGTATCTAGGGGAATCCCCTGGGGGTCCAGAGGTTAGGGCTCTGTGCTTCCACCACAGGGGCACAGGCTCGATCCCTGGTCGGGAAACTGAGATCCCACACGCTGTGAGGCACACCAAGCAAACAAACAGCCTAGAAACTGTGCAGAAGAAAGCGCCTCCTTGCAGAGGTGTGTCTGCCAATGGGTGTGGAAGGGATTGCTGGACCCAACACCTGCCTCTCTCACATGGCCCCCAGGGGGTTCTATTTCCCTCCCACCACTGAGAACAGCTGCCAGGTGTTTCCTTGAAACTGCAGTTTTATAAAAGCCATGGAATCCCCAGTGCTGGAGCAACGAACACAGAACAGAAACATGGAAAACAGAAATTCTAGTCAGTCTAGGACAATTTGTTTCCCCCTTTAAGATCCCTCTGGAAGTATGTTTCCACGCTGTTTGGGCCGAGCCGTCATTCGGGCTGCTCCTGAGACCTGCCTTTCTGTTCTCGCGTGGTCCTGAGAACTTCTCGGCTCGCTTCGCCACAGCCCCTCCCCTGCAGTGCAGTCTTATCACCCACGGAGACGATAAACGCAGGCCGCTGCCTGGGACTGCCTCCAGGCTCAGCCTCTTGCTTGCTCTAGGTTTTTTGTTGTTTTTTTTTTTTTTTTTTGTCCCTTCACCAAGCAGAGATTTCAAGCATCGACTGCCAACTTGGAGTTTAGTCCAGTGGCTACTTCAAGTAAATACAGTGTCTTATGATGCCTCAGATGGCTTGAATTTTCATTTCAGAAGTAGGGCAGTAGCCCTTTGCCTTTAAATATGTCTTCTGTCTCTGGGTGTCCAAGTTTTCCAGTTAACTGGAGCTATTTTCGTGTGGCTCTAGTTCAGTTATGAAGAGGAGCAATTCAAAAGTTAGCATAATAATTATGAATTTCTCTCCCCATAAACACTTTCCCTTTGCTCCCATATTCAAATACATTGCCAGACCAAATCAATTCTGCTTTCAGCATTTTCCTTTGACTTTCATTTTCCTTTCAACATTCATCCTTTGACTTTTCACTTCCTTGCTATTTAAAGATGTGTATGAAAGAAACCTTTGATTTCTTATTCCTCTTCACCTGTTTACTGGGACATCTTCAATGCCTCCTCAGGCCAACTTGCTAAGGCTCCTAGTATTTGGTGGGAATGCATCTTGCCTACCAGAGTTTTAGAGTCATTTTATTCAATGTCTTTAATGTGACATCTCACCTATCCTTCTACAGTTTTCAAAAAGAATCAAATTTAAGATCCTTTAGGAAAAGTGACTTAAATCTAGAGCACAGATATTAAAAGACTGGATATGGTTTGTCTCAGCAGAAGTAGTTATGGAAGAGAACCAGAGAGAATGGAACGCAATGAGAGGAGAGAGAGGATAAGCATCTAACTACATTACAATTCTGCCCTGGGCCAGCTCTGCTCCCAAAAAAGTCACCACTACAACACTCTCAACACAACGAGCAATCAAATAATTCACCTGACCAACCGGCTGGCTGGGAGTCTGGGTGGTGGTCTATCCACCCAGCTGAATACCAGCCTCGGCAACAGAGGGTGTCGGCCAGCCCGCTTACAGCGGGTGATGCGCCTGCAGGCCTCCTGGGGCGCGCCCGTGCTCTGCACAGGTCTCACCCCTCAGTCCCAGTACTGCATCTTGAAAGTAAGTCACTCCTCACGTGCTTTGAGGAAGGTTAGAGACCCAGGGTGGAGTCTTCGACGGGAATCTTCTTCTTACAGAAAGTAACTAGCTTTGTGGGTCCTCTTGGGCCAAGAACGGCACCAGAGCAACGTCTGGCTTCTCAAAGAGGTCTCTGTTAGCTGTTAAGACTCCAGAATAGGTCTCCGTGAGGCTTCAGCGGCCTCGCAGCAGAGGGTCAGATCAGGGCATGACTGGGCCCCTTGCCGTCAACTTCAGCCTTGTTCTGGCTCAGCCAGTGATGACGAGCAGCTTTGCTTCCTCACAGTGCCAGCACACGAATCTTGTGAAAGACGCCCTGTTGTTACTCGTGAAAAACCTTGTCCCGAGTCACTCTAGACCCTCTGCCCTGCTGTAGTTTCTTCCCGGCACTCACTTCTCCGTGAAAGCTTCTTACCTCTCAGCCTTTCTCCACCTCCACCCTGTGGCCTGCTACGATGGGTGCCTCCGAGGGCACGTCCTACCATCTGTCTGCTCCCCTAGAACAGCGCCTGGGACAGGGCAGAGGACAAACCCCTTTGGGAAAGAGAGCGGACATGGCCCCTTGCCCACGGGCTGCTCCCGCTGTCCCAGGCATCCTCGCCCCGCGGCCGAGGACTTCTGCAGGCCGAGGTCCACCCCTCTCGCAGGAAAATGCAACCCCACAGCAAAGACGCACCCGCAGAAGATCCCACTTTGGGCTGGGTGGAGATGGAAGTCAAAAGCGGAGGACCAAAGAAGGAAATAGAACCAGGGACAGAGCTGAGTAAAAGAAATTTAGTTAAAAAGGAGGAGGGGACTTGAGGTGTCACTTTTGGAATGCTCAAGATGGACGGGCAGTCACGCCAGCCCAGCTGTGGCTTGTCACAGACCGATCACCGGGCCTTAACACCGTCACTGCTCTGGTCAGCTTCAAACGCCGCACTCGTAAAGTCAGGATGCAGGGAGTCTTTTCAACCTGTTCAGGGGCCATTCTTCACAAGGAGAGATCGAGGAGAGCGTAATCTGTCCTGATTAAATGCACTACAGGGCTACTGCGTGGCAGTCCTGCCTAGTACCAAGAGATTAATTCAAGCTTACTTTTGAGAGCCAGCAGCTTTCCTAATCGGGCCAGGTGTGCAGAGGTGTCTGAGGGATCAGACAGGGCTTCTAAGCCAGCAAGACCACAGCCATCATCAGCTCTAACCTATTAACACGTCTGAAGAAAAGAATGTGCTAACTCTAGGGGAGCGGGTGTCCTCTGAGCCTGGGGAGCGGGAGAGTCCAGAGACAAAGCTGGCTGCACCTCACTAGTTGTTGACATGCCACGTCCGGTCTGGCCCATTCTACCCTCTGGGCTATATAGCCCACCAGGCTCCTCTATCCGCGAGGTGAGTGGATACTGGAGTGGGTTGCCACTTCCTTCTCCAGGGGGATCTTTCCCACCCAGGAATCGAACCTGTGTCTCCTGCATCGGCAGGCGGACCCTTTACCACTGAGCCGTCTGGGCAGTCCGCACCTTTCCAGGAGAAGGGGCCTGACCCTCAGGGCCTCCCTCCCAGTGGACATGCTGTCCTCAGTGCAAGCTGAGCACTGGGGCCGACAGGGTCTGAGCATTTTTCAGGAGAGCGGAGGACGATGGTGAGGAGTCCAAGCTCTTCACACCTGGGTTCGTACCCTGACTCTGCCATCTATCAGCTACAGGACCAGGGCTAGTTTCAAAACTCTGCACCTCCACTCTCCCACCTGTGACATAGGAGTGATGATGATAGGAAGTGGTGTCAACCCAAGAATTCCCAGGAGGACTAAGCTGACATGTGTAAAGCGTTTAGAATAGGGCTGTTATTCCAATTCCACCGGCAAAGCCGTCTCTGGCTGACAACGCACGCCTTAGGCCTAATGATAATGAATATTTGCTCTGCTTCTGATGCCACTTTCAACAAGCAACCTACTCCTTCCCACGTAGGTTTGCTTACCCGGAAAAAATGTGCTTATTGCGGGGATTCTGAGAAATTGCCATCCCAGAGCTCGCAATTTCTGATGACAAATCAATACATTACTTCTAGTTATGCCTGGGCCTCTGACATCGCTCGACCACAGAGGCAAGATCCAGGTGCAACGTGAATGGAGATGTCAGTCCCAGGGCAGAGCTGGTTTGATTGCTAAATCATCACACTGGCCTTCTGGCGCCGACCTCCATCTCAGCGCACTTGGCAGACGCTCCGGACCTGCATCCTCAGCCTCTAAACAGAGGGCGGGACCATCGGGCTTCCCACCCAGCAGGGCGCTGCCCGTGCTGTCGGGCCTGAGGGCCGCTAATGAGAGGATAAACAGCCTCTAGAGCACTGGTGGGTTGGCAGTACTGGAAATGAGGGCGCTGCAGACCGAAGTATAAATCTGAGCCTTCCCCTTGACCCACCTGCAGTGACTGCAAAAAAAGAGAAGAAATCCAGTGAAGTACAAATCTGAGCCTTCCTCTTGACCTGCAGTGACTTCAAAAAAAAAAAAAGAGAGAGAGAGAGAAATCCAGTGAAGTATAAATCTGAGCCTTCCCCTTGACCCACCTGCAGTGACTGCAAGAAAAAGAAGAAGAAATCCAGTGTTTCCATTTTATTCTGGGTCCCATCCTGGAATACCAACCACCCAATCTTTGGGGATTGGTCTGGGTTTTTAAACATTCTTACTTAAAACCGTGAGTCATGCTGGAAGGGTTAGAAGTTTCAGTGATGATATGCACCAGTGGAAATGTGTTCCTGAGACTTCTTTCCTGACGCTTTGCTGGGTCGGGTGTACTTTTAGGAATTCTGGGATTGGTGAGCTTTTTGTTTGGCTTTGGAGAGAGGGCACAGGGAAGTGGGAAAGGGAGGTATTAATAACTGGGAAAGGCGAAGCGCTTCCAGAGCTCCCTGAGGCCTGCTGTGGGTGGAGGAGAACTGGAGGAGGACTAGGCTGGTTCCGGAAGATTCATGTAAGGGTTACGTCGGCATTTCCAGTGCTTACCTTACCACTGGGGAGGTGACCAGGGACTATAGTGTCTCATCCCAGGAAAACCGCAGCTTAAGCTGCAAATAAGTCACCCATAAAGAAAGTTTGGAGACACAATCCA
Source organism: Ovis canadensis (assembly GCF_042477335.2). Lineage (NCBI taxonomy): Eukaryota > Metazoa > Chordata > Mammalia > Artiodactyla > Bovidae > Ovis > Ovis canadensis. The sequence continues at coordinate 105,079,093 of NC_091253.1, read as the reverse complement.
TTACAACTGTGTTCTTTAAGATGGACTTTCTCTGTTGGATCTTCGGAATAGAGTCACAGGAAGCAGTTGGGGTGGCCTGGCGGGTAGGGAGATAGGTCAGAAGCAGAGAGCATATATTCTGCTAGGGCTGGAAGAGCATCTGTCCCTGGGGCCTGGGGCACGTGGAGACACGTCTCCCAAGACCCGGCACAAAGATGTCCTGCCTTTAAAGACGGTGTCCCGCAATCGGGTTATGCTGACGTTTCACTTGGGATTCATAGGCCAGCCTTTCCCTCGTGACTCTCGGGGAACCTGGGGGCTCTGAGTCCACCTGGGCGTCCCGGCAGAGAGGAGAGACAGGTAAGACCCGGGCAAGACGAGGAAGCGAGCAGGCTTGAATCTAGATTCCGCTGGAGTTCGGACGGAGGGGCGATCCGGCAGAGGGTGTGAGGGGGGCGGGGGCTTGGGAACGTCCGGGGGGAAGTCGCCAGACACCCAGACCGCGTGAGGCGGCGAGCGCCCGGGGTAGGGCGGTCCTCCGGGCGGCGTGGGGTCCACGGGGCAGGGCGGGGAGAGGAGAGGGCCGGGGCTGCGTGGGGTCCCGGGGACGGCGTGGGGTCCCTGGAGAGAGGTGGGGTCCCCGGGGCAGGGTGGGGGTCCTCGGGGCGGGGTCCCGGAGAGAGGGCGTGGGGTCCCTGGAGCAGGGTGGGGTCCCCGGGGCAGGGTGGGGGGTCCTCGGGGCGGGGCGGGGTCCCTGGAGCGGGGTGGGGTCCCCGGGGCAGGGTGGGGGGTCCTCGGGGCGGGGCGGGGTCCCTGGAGCGGGGTGGGGTCCCCGGGGCAGGGTGGGGTGTCCTAGGGGCGGGGCGGGGGTCCCAGAGAGGGCGTGGGGTCCCTGGAGCGGGGTGGGGTCCCCGGGGCGGGGCGGGGCGAGGAGCGGGCCGGGGCTGCGTGGGGTCCCGGGGTCGGCGTGGGGGCCCCCGGGGCGGCTCGCGCGCGCGGGGGGCGGCGGCGGGACAGGTGAGCGGCCGCGGCCCCGCCCGGCCCCGCCCGGCGCGCAGCCGTCCCGCCCCCTCGGTCGCGGTTTCGCCGCTGGCTCTTTCCTCCCCTCCCGTTCCTCTCTCCTTTTAGGTCGCTCCACCCCGCCCAGAGCAGGCCGGGGGCCGGCCCGAGCGCGGCCGTCAGCTCGCGCGGGGCGGCTCGGCGAGTCCGGAGCGGAGCCGCGTCCTCCCCGCAGGCGCGCTCGTCGCTCCCCGCGCGGCCCTCGCGGCTTTCCCCCCGCGCGCTCGTCGCTCCCCGCGCGGCCCCCCGCACTTTGCCCCGCGGGCGCGCGTTGGAGAATGCCGGAAAGATGGCGGTAGCGGCGGGGCCGGCCGGCGGGGGCGGCCGCGCGCCGCGCAGCGGGCTGCTGGAAGTTCTGGTGCGGGACCGCTGGCACAAAGTTCTGGTGAACTTGGGCGAGGACGCCCTGCTGCTGAGCTGCGAGGACGGCGCGGCCAACGGCCTCGGGGCGGCCGCCGGAGCCTCGTCCCGCCGGGGCGCGGGGCCCGCGGAGGCGGCCGCCGGGGTGCGCACCGCCTTCACCGACCCGCCCGAGCGGGTGCCCGAGGCCGTGTGCAGCCAGAAGCGCGGCGTGAAGGTGCTGAAGCAGGAGCTGGGCGGGCTGGGCATCAGCATCAAGGGCGGCAAGGAGAACAAGATGCCCATTCTCATCAGCAAGATCTTCAAGGGGCTGGCGGCCGACCAGACCCAGGCGCTCTACGTGGGCGACGCCATCCTCTCGGTGAACGGCGCCGACCTGCGCGACGCCACCCACGACGAGGCGGTGCAGGCGCTGAAGCGCGCGGGCCGCGAGGTGCTGCTGGAAGGTGAGGGCCCATCGCGGGGCGCGCGGCTCGGGGGGCGCGCGCCTCCACCTGCCTCCCCCCACCCCCGCCCGGTGCGCGCCCCCCCCCCCCCCCCCGCCTGCAGCCCCTCTCCCGAGGCCGCAGCGCGCGGAGTTGTGACAACTTCTACCCTCCTGGGGGCAACTCGCCTCCACCCCAGGGTCGTGCCAGGTGTCGACCTGGCAGGGCTGGAGGGAAGGGCCGGGCGAGCGAGCTTTCGTGAGCCCCTACCCATTGCCCGGCAGAGGACGGGGGGCGGCCTGCACTTTGCCTCGTTTTTATCCGCGCGAAATCCCGGTGTCGCGTAGGGGCTGCAGGTGAAGCTGGCGGTGAGGGGTTCACGGCCACGTTACGGAGCCGGCTCACCGGATCAGAGCCGGATCGCGACTCTGCTCGGGCACGATTTTCTCTCAGAAGCCTGGGCAGCCCGGCGTAAAAAAGGCGGTGGGGGTTTGAGTCTCACAGGGGCCCGAGAGAGGCGGCCACGTGTGAATGCCGACACTCGCGCCACCCTTCCCGGCTTCCCTCCTTCCAAATTGGAAGCGGGGCTCTGGCGAGTCGCGCCGAGGGCCGGGAGGCGTGCTGCAGCTTTCCGCACAGGTTTGCTTCTGCCGCCAGGAGCCTGGCCGGTCGGTCTGGATTCCAGGTCGCTCTGGGTGGAGGGCTGCTGGAGTGTTTTTCCTGCCTGAGTTTTCCCCATGTTTTCCCTGCACCCCCTCGCAGTGCTGTGGAATCAACTTTGCGTTTGTAAACAGTTTCCCCTGCTCCGTGAAGTGTCTTAGCACCTCCTCTCTTGAGACCTGAAGGCCCCGTTCCCGCTGTTACAGAGTGTGAGTAGGATGGTCTGCGGCGTGTGTCCTGGTGTGGCTGTGTGTCCGTCTGTGCACAGAGGGGCGGTGGGGGCGCTGAGGGGGTGGACGTCTTTCCTGCCACAGCTGTGCTCCCGACTCTCCCTCTGTGTCCCTGTCTGCCGCTCAGCTGCGGAGTACACACCTCGCGTGACATGTGTCTGTTTAGCCAGCTGCCCCCACACTGTAGACGGAGCTGTCTGGGGGCTTTTATTTGATTATGGGTCCTCTCCCTTGAGCTCCATGTCATGCCCGCTGAGTAAATGAATAAATGAAACCATGGCCATTGAAACGGAGTGTTTCAGCTGAGACCTTGTAAACTGGTGGTTGATTTAAGTCCTAATTTAAGACCTTGAGTCGATTTCCTGCTCAGTTGCAGTGCGGCCTGTGAAACCGAGAAAGTTTGAAGTTTGGAAACCAACTGCTCTTCCCTGTAACAGCTGATGCAGCTCTGGTCCACGGTGGCCCACTTCCTGGCCTAGAATACAGAAGGTTCCCCGCAACCCTTGTTTGTCTAGAGTATTTGTGATGTCTTCATATCCAATTGCTGCCGGGGATCCAGAAAGTAGAAGGCTATTTGCCTTGGCTTGATGATTAACATAAGTAAACAGAAAAAAGTTTCTTGATTCAAGTGTGTGTTGGCTTGTGTGACAAGGGGCAGGTGGAATCTGGAGCAAGTGTAGTTTGGACTATAAACGGCTGGACACCTGCTCGGCTTGCAGTATTACCGCAGAATATCAGGGGGCACAAAGGCAGGTCGTTTCTGTTTCAGGCACTGCCCTTGATTATGTCTTTTGTTTTATTCCCCCTCTGTTTCAATTTAGTGAATAGTGACTTAGCAAAGAAATAAATTAAAAAATCTACCTCTCCCCTGAAGAAGAAGAAAATATGATTCCGGGAGTTAAAAATAAATTTAGTCAAGAAAATAATTCAAGCAGTTGTCTGAATTTTTTTGGTGCTGCAACTGAAAAGTGAGTTTTGTAAAAACCTCTAAATATAACAGTCTTACAACAGATCGTTGTGTGTTCCAGGCAGGAGCTTCAGGGGAAGACTTGTGGGCTTCCTGGACAAGACCCACCTGGGCTTTGTTTGGGCAGCAGTCTTATTCTAAGCCTGAGTGTTCAGAAATCAACTGCTATTAAGATAAACCAGAAACCCCCTCCCCACCAAAACAGTATCTGTTCTTCTGAGAGTATTGATCCTAAATGAGGTGGGCGTGGCCGTATATCATCAGATCAAACAGCACACCACTTCTCTGGTAGCTTGCCTAGTACTAGCACAGGCTCCCAGCTGAAGGGGCTTACCAGAACCACCAGAAGGGCTTTTAAAGCTCGCCTGTCCACTGCTCCTGCACGGAAATGCCATCTTGATTCCAGAATTTCTACACAGGAAAAACTGTGCCGATGGAATCTAGTTGGATGAGAGGGCTAAGGGGCTGCATTAAATATATATTTATATGGCAAAGACTTTTTTTTAAAACTTAGATTGCTTTTTCTGGTTTTTTCAGGGAGCAGATGGAGACTAGTTGAGTTCTTCAACCAATGCTGATGCCGAGCTCATTTCATGACATGTGCCCCCTGGTGGAGACTCACTGCCTGTACTAATGGTGTGCGTGTGCCTCTATCAGTCACGTTGACTCTTTGCAACCCTGTGGACTGTAGCCCCCCAGCTCCTCTGTCCATCTACTGATGGTACGGAGGGCTGTACCATTAGTAATGTAATCAAGGGCTACATTTCTTCTGAAATGAAGCCCAGAAAATTTCAGTGCCTGCATTCTAGTCTTAGACTCTGTCGTAGAAGGATCTTAACCTCCCCGAGCCTCAGTGTCTTCTGAAAAATGAGAGTAAGTAAATGTTTATTTACTGGGCTGCTATAGGAAGAGCTCTCTGAGCGTTTTCTTAAAGGAAGCAGGGGTTGTATATCAGGTGCCTGATGTGCTTAATTATTTTTATGGTTCAAATGAAGACGAACTTGTTCCTTCTAAGGAGCAGGCTTTCCCTATTCCCCTACTGGAGTTTATAGCTTAAAATTTTTATTTTATGTTTCATTTTTCTTGTGCTATAGAACTGTGACCTTAGGAGACCATTGCTCTGGGCGCAAGGAATCACAGCAACACCTCGCAGCTCTTGAGGACTTAATATATTAGGGGCTGCATTTGTTACATTTGTTGCTGTTACACTTGGAGTAACTCTTAGAGGCTAGTGCTACTGTTGCTAATTTTACTGAATGGAAACTGAAGTTGATAGACAGCAGGTTATTTGCTTCAACTAACAAGATATCCAGGTCTGTCAGGCTTAAAAGCTCAAGGTGAGACTGATACTGACTTCTGCCTCAGCTGTCTGCTTGAGTCAGTGGAAGCGCCATCAGTTACTGGACTCAAGATGCTCTTCGCGCTCCTCGTGTGCTGACATCAGGCGGCAGCCACGAACTGGAAACGGTCACTGTGCGGCCCCCCAGAGGGGAGGCAGGAATGGACAGTGAGCCCCAACCTAATCCCCAAGTGTCTGGCTGTCCAGAGGGACCTGCCGCGATATGGCCCACACCTGCAATGTGATGGAGCCTCCGTTGTTGGACACACGGCGAGCAAAGAGACTAAACTGCAATTCAGACTTTAAATAGTGGATAAACTATGCCAGTTATGTCAGTGTCAAACCAGATGTGCATCAAAGTTAAGATCAGAAATCTTCACACTACAGACTCATTTCCCATTTTAGGGAGTGGAGAACATGGACTCTGCGTCCAGCCGTGCAGACGTTGTGCCCCATGACCCCAGGGGCGCACCCTCTGGAGTAGGGCAGGGCCCACCATTGCCTTTGGAAGCTTTGGGTGGAGGAGGGGGAGTGGGGGAGGGTTTTCGCCCTTATATTAATAGTAAAATCATAATTCAAACTGTATCAACCTTTTTGTAGCTGAAGCAACAATAAAGTCAGTTTCTTCAGAATTTGTTGAGATCAGGGAGTGTAGAATGTTCTGAGAGTGGAGGTGAGGGGTGAGCAGAATCATCCTTGCGTACGAAAGTCTCCTGTGGAGCCGGACTCGGGAAATGGGGACTCAGGTGTGACGGTTGTTGACATTCGCCCTGTCGCTCAAAGCTGCTTCCTCAGCGCCTCCCCGGGGCGCTTGGTGTGGGGAGTCGCTGAAGTGTCTCTTCCACCACTTTCTGCAGTGCTGGAGGCGGGGGGCAGGGAGGGGGGGTGCAGGCGAAGGGTAGTGAGTTTGCTGGCATATGGCCTCAGAGCTGGACCCAAATTTGAACTTCAGAGGGCTTTATGGGCTGCAGTGCTTGCCCGTGGGAAGGGAAGCTGAGCCCCTCTTGGGCTAGCGGAAGGCCAGGGCCTCAGCCCAAAAGAGAGCTTGGCCATCAGCTGTAGCTGAGTGTGAGTGGGAAGAATGTACCCTTTAGACCTTGCTGAGGGGCAGGAGTGAGAGAAGACGAGAGGATCGAGCCGGGTCGAGGCTGGTAGGGCTTCTTAGAGTCGGATTTCATTCTGAGGGTGAGGTGTTCGAGGCAGGAAAATGTCATGCTTGGTTTCATATTTCCAGAAGCTCACTCCCTCAAGCATGCTTCTGGCATGGAGTTGGCAAGACTAGTGAGGTGGGTGGCCCCCTGCGCCCGCCCAGCCGCCTGGGGTGTGGGCACCTGATCCCGAACTATACCTGGGGGCGCCTCCCTGAGCAGGACTTAGGTTTGTGGAGGGGCTTCACTGCATTACGATTCTGTCTCCAGGTCACCCCTTTGCGGATGAGTGGACAGCTGTTATAATTCCCCTTTTGTACAGGAGGAAGTGGAAATGCCAGGGTTGTGTGACTGGTCCCAGGTACCTTGTCAGTGATGGAGATGGAAATCAGGTTATCTAACACTCCGTCCGCTTTTCTGCTGCACACTGACACCGGCCCAAGGCTTCATGCAGGGGCTAGGAGAAGCCTCAAAGGAATGAGACGCGGCTTCTCCTTGCAGTAAGCAGGGAGGCAGGGCATTTAAGACTGATCGTGCAGTACTTGGAGGGCTTCCAAGGTGGAGCTAGTGGTAAAGATTCCCCCTGTCAGTGCAAGAGACACAAGAGACCCAAGTTTGATCTCTGAGTCGGGAGGATTCCCTGGAGGAGGGCATGGCAGCCCACTCCAGCATTCTTGGCTTGAGAAGCGCATGGACAGGGACGCCTGGTGGGCTACCATCCATAGGGTTGCAGAGTCAGACACAACTGAAGCAACGCAACATACATGCATGTGGAGTAGTGGAGATTAGTAAGACAAAGGGTGGTTTTTACTCCAGCATATAAAGCAATAGTACCTGGCATACATTGGGCTTCCCAGGTGGCACAGTAGTAAAGAATTCGCCTGCCAGTGCAGAAGGTGGAAGAGACTCAGGTTCAGCCTCTGGGCCAGGAAGATGCCCTGGAGGAGGAGCCAGCAACCCACTCCAGTATTCTTGCCTGGAGAATCCCATGGACAGAGGAGCCTGGCGGGCAAAGAATTGGACATGACTGAGTGACTGAGTGACTTCCCTGGTGGCTCAGACGGTAAAGCGTCTGTCTACACTGCAGACCTGGGTTCGATCCCTGGGTCGGGAAGTTCCCTGGAGCAGGAAAAGGCGACCCACTCCAGTGCTCTTGCCTGGAGGAGCCCATGGACGGAGGAGAGTGGCTGAGCATTCATGCATGCACCTGGTGCACGTTCAGCTGTTAAAATGTGTCAGGGAGGGGAAAATGGCAGGACAGGCAGAAGGAAGGAGGGAGAGAGAGAAAGAATTTGGGGACGTCACAATGACCCTTTTTCACGACTCCCATCCTCCAGCACTCATGCTGTTAGACTATGGCAGTAAACATTTGGCGTCTGATAAGGAAACCGTACCTTTCCCTGTAGAGAAGAGAAGTGAAGAAAGGGCTTTATAAACCCAGGAAGCACTCGCTTAACATAGGCCAGTCTTGGAAGACAGTTAACAAAGAGTAGCCAGACGTGATTTTACAAGTGATGGGAAAGGGTAGTTATCCTTTTCATGCTATATTTAGAACCGTTTTGCCTTTGCCCCACTGTGGCTCAGGGACCTCCATGTCCAAATAAGTAAGAACACTTTCTACTGGAGGAGATGAAAACTGTCTGCTTAGATATTTTAATTGTTTCTTTTTTCAGCTTCTGTATCAGTCTGAGAATTCAGACCATATTCCGTAAGTGAAGCTGATCTTTTAGTTCCTTCTTTCTGCGGGGCGAGGGGTTGCTCCTCTCGTTCAGTGGCGCATTTTAACACATGCCGTGGAGTATGTGTTAAAAATAGCTCATTGCACAGGGTCTACATTTGTGAAACACATCTAACCAAGGCTACCGGTGGTCTGTGTGGAGGGGAAGTTCCTCTCTGGCAGCCTGTGGCCTACTGAGAATTCTACTTCAGATGATGCATTTCAAAGCAGTTAATGGTAAAGAAAAGCCAGAATTTTCCCCCACGTTTATGACGTGTTTTACATACTAACCCTCATTACACACTTCACTGGCTTTGATCTGTAATAGCACTTGCCTTTAGCTCTGGCCTGCAGAGTGAGGCCTCTGAGAAAATATGTGATGTGCACCAGGAAAGAAATGTCCTAACAGACCCACGCAAGTGAGCCCCATCCCCAGCGTGAAGTAGACAAGACAGAAAAGTTCATGGTTAATAGTGGTTATCATGGAAATTAAAAGGATGACCCAGACTTCAGCTCAGTACTTTTCGAAACTGCTTCTCCTCGCTGTGGACTGAAGGGTCAGCATGTGCATAAATGCAAGCAGCTGTGACTGAAATTTAGCAGTTGCTGAGGATGCCTGCAGTTGGCATGTCCAGTTTGCACTGCTGTTCAGACTGCCCTTGTTTCTTCCTGTTGCAATTTTTTTTTTCTCAAAGAGGTAAAAAGCAGTGGTTTAGAGAGTCGGCTTAAATTTGCATGCGGCCGCTTTCTAGCTTGTGGTCTTGTGCGAGGTATTTAACGACAAGCCTCAGTTTCTTAACCAGCAGGTTCATCGTGAGGAGGAGAGTGACTGCGTGTGTGAAGTGGTCAGCTCAGTGCCGAGAACGTGGTCTGCACTAAGTGATGACTGGCCGTGCAGCGTGTCAGACCTCATGCTTAGCCAAGTCTCATTTCTGGATGGAGGGCTCAGTCGCAGGTTCTGTAATGCAGGCACACGGCACAGTTTGGGGTTCACCGTGCCAGGAGACTGGCTGATGTAAGAGGTGGCCTAGCGGAGCTCATTTGCCACGTGGGGTTATGATTTTTAGTCGCATCAGATACTTTCCTTCAACCGAATGGCAGCGTAGGCTGCTGTGGTTTTTAGAGGGAAAATGTGAACTGTGTCTTAAAATGCTGATATGCAGGAACATGCAGAAAAGTGTTTTGTGAAGGGATAGTGAGCAAATAAGGATTTAACCAACAAAGCAAAATTCAAAACTCTTTGAAAATTTTTCTAGTAATTATAGGAATGCCAAGATCTTATTAGCCCAAAGAAACCCAAGTGTTTTTATTTAAAAATGTAAAGTATATAACTGTTACTAAATAAAAATATACTTTAGTGTTTTTTTGTTTGTTTTTTTTTTTTACTTCTGTTATTTAGTACTGTATTTTGTGGAATCCAAGAGACCATCCAGTGGAAGATAAATTTATGTATCCTTAGGAAAGAAAAAACTAAGATGGGGAGTCTTACAGGACACCTGTTTAAAATTGGGACACCAGAGTGTTATGCCTTCAGTTCAGGGTTAGATGGAAATTAAGCATCACAGATAGGGGCGACAGAGGGGCTCATCAAACTTGGTGCTGGAGGAAAGGGAAAACACATCCCCTGTGATGCTGATTGCAAGGTCACTAAGTCACGTCCAGTTCTTTGTGGCTCCATGGACTGTAGCCCACCAGGCTCCTCTGTCCATGGAATTTCCCAGGCAAGAACTGCAGTGAGCTGCCAAGCCCTCCTCCGGGGGGTCTTCCCAACCCCAGAACTGAGCCTGCCTCTCTGGCATTGGCAGGTGGATTGTCTGCTGCTGAACCACGAGGGAAGCCCTGAGTTGCAAGCTGGTTCTAATAAATATTTAGATCTAAATTTAGAATGTCAGTGTGAATGTTAACAAGTACTTAGGCAGTGTCCTCAGATTGGGATGGCCCTCGGTGAATGAGAGGAAAAATTATAAACACGCTATGCAAGAACTTGGTTTCCATCCGGGCCTTCAGAAACTTTAAGGCCATTCCCCAATTCAGAGATGATAAAATATGAAGAAGAAGGAAAAAAAGAGGGCGGGGCAGTTTGAATTATGAGTTATGGTGTTAAACTGTTATACAACTAGTTATTAACAGAACTTTTCGGTACTTTCCTGGTGGCCCAGTGGCTAAGAATCCACTTTCTGGCGCACGGGGCGTGGGCCTGTTTGATCCCTGGTCGGGAACCAAGCCCCTCCGCGCAGCCAGCGCTGCAGCTAAAGAGACCCCGTGGAGCCCCGGCCACCGGAGGGGCCCAGTGCTGCCCCCAGAGAGAGCTTGCGTGCTGCCGCAGAGACCCGGTGTAACCAAAGCAAAAACAGGGAGAAAACCGTTTGTCTTAGGGTGGTTAGTAAGGTGGGACCTTGTTGGTAGATTGAAGCAAAAATCTATAGAGGAATGAAACGAAATTCCTGCTCTTCTAAAATGGAGCAGCCTGGAGGGGGAGACAGGTGCAGAGTAATAAACTGCGTTTATATAAATTACAGGTAAGTTCTAGAATCATATAAATCATAAAGGAGGAAATCTTGTAACAGAGCTTATGGAATATCTGAAGGTACTAAGTCTACGTGGAGTGGAAAGGAGTGCTTCCCAGAAGAGGTGGCTGGCCCGGTAGGACCGCACAAGGAGAGAGGAACGTAAAATACAGGGTCACGGGGTTCTCTGGGGCCCTGCACCGCGTGCACTTCCGTCTGAAACGCCCTTTCGTCTGCACAGAAGATCTCGCTAGTGGCTTTCCTTTTCTGCTTGTGATATCCACATGTCATCCTCTGTTCTCGACTTCATTTTTAGAATTTTTCTAAATCAAAACAATCCATGTTTATAGCATCCCTTCACCTACCCTCCCTCATATCTTCTCTCCTGTTCCCCAGAATATTAGAATATATCGCAGTATAGGCATATTATTTAGAATATTCTAACAGCAGTATGGGCAGATTATTTAAAATACTGGAATACATATTTTTACATACTAGAATATGTGCTCTAATATTCTGAATAATATGCCTATACTGCTGTTTCTTGATATATCAAATTTAGCCATTACTGACTAAATTGCTTTATGTATATAAAATTAGAATGATGTCAGTATTGCTCCATTTTCCAGCTAAGTAGTATTCTATGATGAGGATTCTTGCAGTTATTAATACTAACAGTTTTCCTCTTTTTCTTTTTCTATTTGCTTTGTTTTCTTATGCCTAGCTCAATTTTTTTTCCAAATGCAGCACTAACGTGTCAAATTTCTAGCAATAACTTTTTCAGATGTTCACACATATCAAATAATCCACCCGCTCTGCTTGTTTTTCTCCTGGAGCCCTGCCGCTCTGGACCGGCTCTGTCTCGGCCTGGTGTGTGGCCACCCTGCTCGGGCTGTCCTCGGCTTTCTCCTGTGTCTGCTGCCCTGATCAGGCACCTTCACCGTTTGTTTACTCCCCAGCTTTGCTGGAGCGCATTCTTCAGTGGCTCTCTGAGAAAGAGCGTCTGGGAAGCAGATATGTGATAATGTCTTTGATCTCTGTTCTCACTGGTCTTATGCCACTCTCGTGCTCTTTTTTTCATGTGTGAACTATTTCTTTTCTCTGTTAAGTCTTAATGCTTCTTTTTTTATCTCTGATAGTCTCAGTCGTGTAGAGTGACTTGACATGTGCGAGGCTTTTGGTAATCATTCTTCTAAGCACTTAATGGGCACCAGCGACCGGAGTGGTAGTTCCCAAACTGCACCAAGGTTCCATAGGTGCCCCGGTGAACTCACCAGGACACCGTGCGCTGCTGCTGCTGCTGCTGCTGCTCAGCCGCTTCTGTCGCGTCCGACTGTGTGACCCCATAGACGGCAGCCCACCGGGCTCCCCCATCCCTGGGATCGTCCAGGCAAGAACACTGGAGTGGGTTGCCATTTCCTTCTCCAATGCATGAAAGTGAAAAGTGAAAGTGAAGTCGCTCAGTCCTGTCCGACTCTTAGTGACCCCATGGACTGCAGCCCACCAGTCTCCTCTGGACGCCATGTGGAACATTTTAAAGTCTCAAGGAAAGCAGCAGCGTCTGTTGTACACCAGGCAGACCACTAAAGGGAGCTTCAACGTTAAATTGCTACATTCCTTCAGTGATGTCAATATCTTTGCAAAGATGGATTTTCTGCAATTACTATGATAAGAAATTAAATTTAAATTAAAATAAGTGCTAAGTGAGAAGTAGTGTGGAACAGAAAATGGAGGCAGCAGTATGCAATACGATTTCAAGGCTTAAGAAGTTTTATGGTGCCCAACAAACGCTAATTTTTAAGGACATAAAGATGCACTAGGGGCTTCCCTGATGGTTCAGATGGTAAAGAATCTACCTGCAATGCAGGAGATCTGGGTTCAATCCCTGGGTCGGGAAGATCTCTTGGAGAAGGAAATGAATGACTCCAGTGTTCTTGCCTGGAGTATCCCATGGACAGAGGAGCCTGGCGGGCCTATAGTCCATGGGGTCACAAACAGTCAGACATGACTAGACGACTCACCCTTTCATTTTTCTCAAAGATGTACTATGTTGTTAGGACTTAGCTACTTAATAAATCGAATTGTTAGGTATTTCTTTGTGCCTGGGAATGTCATGAAGGAAAAATAACTAAGACATTTAGGGGGCCGTTTACTGAGTAGGTTGGGACCTGCGGTCTGAAGGCTCCCTTGCTCCGGCTCTGGAACGCGCTCTCGTGTTGTGTCTGGAGTTCCTCTCCTCTGTTGTCCCTGCCCTCAGGGTGCAAATCCTGGCTGGATACAGGGCCCTCCGTACGGACCCAGTAAGAAGCTAACCTTTGCTGTCACCTTTCCCTCTGATGGCCGTTCTCTGCTGTGCTGGTTCATTTTCAGGGTCAGTCACTAGGCTGGTACCGGCAGCGCTTGTATTGAATCTTCAGGAAGTTTATCTGTTCTGTTGCTAAGTCCAGCACGTTTTCTTGGTCTCATTGTTCATTCTTATATATATAGCATCCTCTTGTTTTGTGGCTGCAGTGACTTGGCTGCTCTCTATGAATCTGTGAATAGTGGCTCTTTGAAGATACATTTTTGCACCATTGTTGACTCTGATCTATGTACCTTTCTGTCCACTTCATTTTCCAGCGTGTCTTCCGTATCTGACAGTGTCACATATTTCAAGATTTGTTTCATTTCTGTGTTCCCTAGAAGCAGAACCTCAGATGAGCATCTCAGTATAAGAGTCTTATTTGGGATGGAACCCAAGGAGACACTGGTGGTAGGGCAGGAGTGTAAGACGGTGATGGACATGAACCCAGAAAGACCCCGCTGTGAGCACTTAGCCACTCTGGAATGTACCAGGTCCCATGAGAGGTGAGGAAGAGAGTAAAACTTATTTCACCAACTCATCTTTTCATCAAGGTTGACTGCTAGGGGTATCACCTCTCGGATACTCTTGCTGCTGCCTCTGTGAGGGTCACCAGCACACGCATGCTAAGCTGCTTCAGTTCTGTCCGACTCCTTGAGACCCATGGACTGCAGCCTGCCAGGCTCCTCTGTCCACACGGTTCTCCAGGCAAGAATGCTGGAGAGGATAGCCATTCCCTATTCCAGGGGGAGGGTCACCAGTACCCACTGCCCAAAAGATGCCCTCCAGGCGGAGAAATGCAAATATTCACTCAGGTGCCATTCACTGCATGGTATATCAACTTGGGCTTCATTGGAGTCTCATTTCCTGACTTGAAGTGTTCAGAAGAAAGCATGATGGAAGATTTCCATCCCAGATCTCTCGGAAGGGCTGTTCAGACACAGTCAAGTTGAGCACATCACCCCCGGGAACCCCTGTGAGGCAGCCTGGGCCACCTTCACCTGGCCCTTCATTTCTGCATGTGTGAGGTTAGCGGAGAGATGTGCGGTTCTATGTAGCTGACTGCACAGCCCCTTTGGGCACAATTCAGAGCAAGTGAACCAAAGGGGAGTGTTGCGTTTCTCACCCTCATGCCACGGACGTCGTGGATGGGGTCAGTCCTTCGTAACGTAGGATGCTTGGCAGCATCTCTGGCCTCTACCCACTGGCTGCAAGTGGCATCCTCCGTCCCTGCTTGTAATGACAAACTGCCCCCATACATCGCCTGGTGTCCCCTGGAGGGCAAAATCACCACTGGTATATAGCCTAACGCTGGTTCTCAAACTTTTCCATGTGCAGCAGACGTCTGCTTGCAGACTGAGTCGGTCATTCCGGCTCTTTGTGCAGGGAGTGTAGCTCCCCCAGGCTCCTCTGTTCGTGGGATTTTTTTTCCCAGGCAAGAATTCTGGAGCAGGGTGCCATGTCCCCCTCCAGGGGGTCTTCCCAACCCAGGGATTGAACTCATGTCCCCTGCGTCTCTTGCATTGGCAGGTTTTTTTTTGTTTTTGTTTTTTTAATGTGGAGCCACATGGGAAGCCCAGTGTTAGAGACACTTGCTGCTACTGCTAAGTTGCTTCAGTTGTGTCTGACTCTGTGCGACCCCATAGACGGCAGCCCGCCAGGCTCCTCCGTCCCTGGGATTCTCCAGGCAAGAACATTGGAGTGGGTTGCCATCACCTTCTCCTAAGTGTAGAGACACTTCAGTTCAGTTCAGTTCAGTTGCTCAGTCGTGTCCGACTCTTTACGACCCCATGAATCACAGCACACCAGGCCTCCCTGTCCATCACCAATTCCCAGAGTCCACCCAGATTCATGTGCATCGAGTCAGTGATGCCATCCAGCCATCTCATCCTCTGTCATCCCCTTCTCCTCCTGCCCGCAATCCCTCCCAGCATCAGTCTTTTCCAGTGAGTCAGCTCTTCACATGAGGGGCCCAAAGTATTGGAGTTTCAGCCTCAGCATCAATCCTTCCAATGAACACCAGGACTTGTTTCCTTTAGGTTGGACTGGTTGGATCTCCTTGCAGTCCAAGGAACTCTCAAGAGTCTTCTCCAACACCACAGTTCAAAAGCATCAATTCTTCGGTGCTCAGCTTTCTTCACAGTCCAACTCTCACATCTATACATGACCACTGGAAAAACCATAGCCTTGACTAGACGGACCTTTGTTGGCAAAGTAATGTCTCTGCTTTTCAATATGCTATCTAGGTTGGTAATAACTTTTCTTCCAAGGAGTAAATGTCTTTTAATTTCATGGCTGCAGTCACCATCTGCAGTGATTTTGGAGCCCAAAAAAATAAAGTCTGATGCTGTTTCCACTGTTTCCCCATCTATTTCCAGTGAAGTGATGGGACCAGATGCCATGATCTTCATTTTCTGAATGTTGAGCTTTAAGCCAACTTTTTCACTCTCCTCTTTCACTTTCATCAAGAGGCTTTTGAGTTCCTCTTCACTTTCTGCCATAAGGGTGGTGTCATCTGCATATCTGAGGTTATTGATATTTCTCCCAGCAATCTTGATTCCAGCTTGTGCTTCTTCTAGCTCAGCATTTCTCAGGATGTACTCTGCATATAAGTTAAATAAGCAGGGTGACAATATACAGCCTTGATGTATTCCTTTTCCTATTTGGAACCAGTCTGTTGTTTCATATCCAGTTCTAACTGTTGCTTCCTGACCTGCATATAGGTTTCTCAAGAGGCAAGTCAGGTGGTCTGGTATTCCCATCTCTTTCAGAATTTTCCATGGTTTATTGTGATCCACACAGTCAAAGGCTTTGGCATAGTCAGTAAAGCAGAAATAGATGTTTTTCTGGAACTCTCTTGCGTTTTCCATGATCTAGTGGATGTTGGCAATTTGATCTCTGGTTCCTCTGCCTTTTCTAAACCCAGCTTGAACATCTGGAAGTTCACGGTTCACTTCTGACTTGGAGAATTTTGAGCATTACTAGTGTGTGAGATGAGTGCAATTGTGTGGTAGTTTTAGCATTCTTTGGCATTGCCTTTCTTTGGGATTGGAATGAAAACTGACCTTTTTGAGTCCTGTGGCCCCTGCTGAGTTTTCCAAATTTGCTGGCATATTGAGTGCAGCACTTTCACAGCATCATCTTTCAGGATTTGAAATAGCTCAACTGGAATTCCATCACCTCCACTAGCTTTGTTCATAGTAATGCTTTCTAAGGCCCACTTGACTTCACATTCCAGGATGTCTGGCTCTAGGTGAGTGATCACACCATCGTGATTGTCTGGGTTGTGAAGCTCTTTTTTGTACAGTTTTTCTGTGTATTCTTGCCACCTCTTCTTAATATCTTCTGCTTCTGTTAGGTCCATACCATTTCTGTCCTTTATTGAGCTCATCTTTGCATGAAATGTTCCCTTGGTATCTCTGATTTTCTTGACGAGATCTCTAGTCTTTCCCATTCTGTTGTTTTCCTCTATTTCTTTGCACTTATCGCTGAGGAAGGCCTTCTTATCTCTCCTTGCTATTCTTTGGAACTCTGCATTCAGATACTTATATCTTTCCTTTTCTCCTGTGCTTTTTGCTTCTCTTCTTTTCACAGCTATTTGTAAGGCCTCCCCAGACAGCCATTTCTTTTCTATGGGGATGGTCTTGATCCCTGTCTCCTGTACAATGTCACCAACCTCCGTCCATAGTTCATCAGGCACTCTATCTATCAGATCTAGTCTCTTAAATCTATTTCTGACTTCCACTGTATAATATAATCTGAGCCATCAGAGAAGTCCAAATAATGTACATGTGTTGGGTGAACAACTGTTCAACAATGTCTCCATGTCGTAGGTCTTCATTGTATCAGTCCCTGCTCTATCCTAATCCATCTAACACTTGGGAAACAAAATTTTGAAAATGGATTTAGTGGTTTTCAAGTTTTTGAACACTACAATTTTTATGTGAGTACATTCCGTTTTCAATTATAGGTGTCCCAGAATCATTATTTCTCATTCTGCCAGAAAATGTACTCTCCAGAAACTTATCTTTGCCTCAGTGATTATGAAATGACAGAGACTGTCTCCCCCGTATGCTTATCAGTCTGTATTTGTTAGAGGAGACAATGAATATAACTTTATAACTGTTTCAAGTCCTGAATTAAGTCATATTTTCTTTGAAAATGTCCATAAGGCCTGGAAAGATGATCTGAAACAATTTAAAAGGATGAATCTCAGGCACTGATTTATAAAATACATTCTCAGCTACCTAATGTTTTAAGATATAGTCATATTTGTATACGTGTGGGCATACTTTTGGAAAATGGAAGGTTTCGCTGGTATAGTTGTAGGGAAGGAATGTACCTAGCTTTGCTGAGTGAGTGTCACGGATAGTACATGCTGCACGCGTGACGGGGAGGAGTCCTGAAAGCTGGGGATGGCACGGAATGCTCTTGCAGAGCCAAGGCCTGAGCTGGACACAGCAGAGTTCGTTCTTGCCCAGCGCTGACCCCTTCCAGCCTCACGGAGCCACGTGCCCACTGCAGGCCAGGTCCCCTGCCTCCGAGGCCCCTGCGGCCCAGGCGGGAATCGTGAGACCCCGGGACCGGCCCCAGGCCCGGGCAGCCTCCTGCCCCCGCTTCACAAGTTCCCTCCGTCAGGTTTTGTATCCACACTGGTCTCCTCCACTTTTGGCTCTCCTCGCCTCTCCTTTCTAACACATTTACAGATTCTACTCTTTGTTATGAGTTAAGTATGTCCCCTCCCAACTCGCGCGTTGAGGTCCTTTCCCCCAGTGTTTTGGAAATAGGATCCTTGCCAGTGTAGTTAGTTAAGACGAGGTCCTGCTGGAGTAGGGTGGGCCCCTGGCTGTATCCTCACGCGGGGGGGAGTTTGGACACACACACAAGCACACATCCACAATGCCGTGTGGCCAGTCCGTGACCAAACCGTGAGTCGCTAGAGTGAACCAGTCAGGGGAGGGTCATTTAAAGATGGCTTTGTGAAGACGCGCGAGCACCAGGAAGCTGCCCAGAACGTGTGACTGCGGCCCTTCCCAGGCCTTTCTCAGGAGACGAGCATACGCCTTGGAAGATGCGACTCCTTCCCTGAAACCTTTGCTCTTTATCTGCAGTGTCCCAGGGACTGGGATTAAGATCCTTCACTGAGACGTGGGGGTGAGGGGCAAGCTCTGAGAGCCCACAGTCTAGAATCATCCCCGAATTACAAGTAAAACCAGCACTGCCAGACGTGAACAGAAGTAGCCATCATATGAAAACTGAAGAACTGGCGTCTTGAGGCCGTAGTGGTAAAATTCATAAGCTTCTTATCAATAACAACCTCCTTTCTGTCTTTACTCTGATTTCTTTCTACAGCGTCATAGTATTGGGTTACCCAAAAAGTTTGTTTGGATTTTTTGTAAGATATGGAAAAGGGTGAGCAATCTTTTTGGCCAATCCAATACTTACTTATTATATTCTTCAGTACAGTCACTCCTCAGTATCCTTGGAAGATGGGTTCCAAAACCCCTGTGGACTCCGAAATCCACTGATGCTCACATCTGTTACGTAAAGTGGGGTCGTGCAGTCAGCCCTTGGTAACCGCAGGTCCTGCCTCTGTAGATACGGAGGGCAAACGCGTGCATGTCTGTGGGCTGCACAGGTGGTGCTGCTGATAGAGAACCTGCCTGCCGCTGCAGGAGACGGAACAGATACGTGTTCCATCCCTGGGTTGGGAAGAGCCCCTGGAGGAGGGCATGGCAACCCACTGCAGGGTTCTTGCCTGGAGAACCCCATGAGCAGAGGAGCCTGGCGGGCCACAGTCCATGGGGTCGACACGACTGAAGCAGCTTAATGCGCGTGCACCTGTGTGTGGGTGTGACTATGTAAATAGTGCGTGCACCACTGTGCGTTGCCTCTTGGTTTCTTATCTGATCCCCCTGTTGGAAGCTATATTCCAATGTTTCGAGGATTACTGGGAATTCAGTGGGCACTCAGTGACTACAACTTGAGTGAATGAATGAGCAAATTGCTCTCTTTAAGTAACCTTTAGGTTAGTCAACTTGAAAGAAAGGCCTGACCCTCTAAGCTTTTTATGCGAAGGTCTGAAAAATTCATGCTGTTGCAAATTATTCTGGGCTGTTCGGGGCTGAGAGCAGAGTTGGGAGGAATTTAGAGGGGAAGGACCCTTTTTTCCAAGACTTTGCAGCATTCCATTCCAAGTTACTGAGTTGTGTCAGGCTTCAAGACGTTGTATGGTCTAACGAATTTCTCAGAGCCTCTCCAGCTTCCTGCTAAACGGTAGTGAAGTTAATCTTCTTAATATTGGATTCACCAACCATTTCCTGCTCCCTCCAGTTGGTTTCATGAAGGGGAACAGAGGCACATGGGAAGAGACGTCTCGTTGCCTGGGTCATACCCTATTATTGCCATAACTCAACCAGTTGCAGGATATTTTCCCTTTCTGCGGCATTAAGAAAAACATGATCATGCTCGGCCTATATTAAACATAAGTTGAAGCATATATTTGTCTTTGAGAAAGACACTGTGAGCTAGTCACACTTAGGAAAGTTCTTTCATGTGCTTCAAATAAATATATAATGGTGGGGAAAAAAAGCCTAATAATTTTTTTCATTTCTTGGCAGCAGCATTAAAATTCAGATTAAATGTTTGATTGCTAATGTGTTCTAGAATCTTGTAAATAGGATTTTTTTAAATCACCTTAGAAAATCTGTATTTGACTAGTTAGAACAATGCAGGGTCAGGGGTTAAATAGGCTGGTTTGCGGCTGTACAACTCCCTCGACCGTCACTGCCTACATCTTCATGATTTCAGTTGCTAGAATCCAAGGACTTGGGAAGAAAAAAAATTTTTTTTTGAACCAGAGGTGGCCCCTTGAGTGGAACGCACGCTGATGGATCACCCTCAGGAACAGCGCTTCTCCTGGGCAGCTGCTGTCCTCTTTCTTAGATGCCAGCTTGCCTTATCTTTTCAGCTGCACAATCAGAAGCAGCTACCGCAGTTGCTGTGGAAAACTCCAGCAGGAGGCTGTCATAGTTACTGCTCCAGAAAGCTTCCTTTTGAAGGCGATAACAGTATTTCCTAATTGCTGTGCCGTTGGGCAGGCACAGGTGTGTTGCAGACCGTTAAGTCACTCTCTCCTTAGGACAGAGGTTGTTCTTTGAAAGTATTTGGCTCTCCTTCCGCTTCTTTTTTTCCCACCCCTTCTTCATGCCAGAGAAGGCACCTTTCCCAGACTTACTCTCCACACCCAGTGAGGTGTTCTTTCAGAAATCCTGGGTGATTTTTTTTTAACTCTTTCCATTCCAGTCTCATCCTCAAGCTCATGAGGCATGTTTCTTATTTGGTTCCAGTCCTCAGGTACTGCCTGAGCATCTCCTAAGTCCTGAGCATTATCGCAGCTTCCAGAGGGGCTTACAGTTCCCAGGGGGAGATACCTACAGAGCAGCCACGTTCTTCTCTCTTTTCCATTCGAGTTGATCTTGCGCTGAATCAGGGAGAACCATGATGTAAACAGGTAGCTCAAGTCCACTAATAAAAAGAGTGTGTTGCAGTTATAAAAAATTCCAGCACACAAGATTCTATCAATTTTGGTTGCATTCCAGTCATGAGTATTGAAGACGAGTGAGGGGGAGCCGAGGTTCTTTTTTATTGGAGTGGAGTTGCTCATGCTGCTGTGTTAGTGATACTGTTCTGCAGGGTGAATCAGCCATCTGTGTGCAGATGTCCCCTCTGTTCTGGATCTCCTTCCCATTTAGTCACCATAGAGCGGAGCCCCCTGTGCTGGCGGGAGCTCCCCTGCAGTTGTCTGTTCCACGCACAGCAGCTGTCTGTTCCGTGCAGAGCAGCTGTCTGTTCCACGCACAGCAGCTGTCTGTTCCACGCAGAGCAGCTGTCTGTTCCGTGCAGAGCAGCTGTCTGTTCCACGCACAGCAGCTGTCTGTTCCACGCACAGCAGCTGTCTGTTCCACGCACAGCAGCTGTCTGTTCCACGCACAGCAGCTGTCTGTTCCACGCACAGCAGCTGTCTGTTCCACGCACAGCAGCTGTCTGTTCCACGCACAGCAGCTGTCTGTTCTGTGCACAGCAGTTGTCTGTTCCACACACAGCAGTTGTCTGTTCCACGCACAGCAGCTGTCTGTTCTGTGCACAGCAGTTGTCTGTTCCACACACAGCAGTTGTCTGTTCCACGCACAGCAGCTGTCTGTTCCGTGCAGAGCAGCTGTCTGTTCCACACACAGCAGCTGTCTGTTCCATGCACAGCAGCTGTCTGTTCCATGCACAGCAGCTGTCTGTTCCACGCACAGCAGTTGTCTGTTCCGTGCAGAGCAGCTGTCTGTTCTGTGCACAGCAGCTGTCTGTTCTGTGCACAGCAGCTGTCTGTTCCACGCACAGCAGCTGTCTGTTCCACGCAGAGCAGCTGTCTGTTCCACGCACAGCAGTTGTCTGTTCCGTGCAGAGCAGCTGTCTGTTCCACGCACAGCAGCTGTCTGTTCCACGCACAGCAGCTGTCTGTTCCACGCACAGCGGCTGTCTGTTCCACGCACAGCGGCTGTCTGTTCTGTGCACAGCAGTTGTCTGTTCCACGCACAGCAGCTGTCTGTTCCACGCACAGCAGCTGTCTGTTCCACGCACAGCAGCTGTCTGTTCCATGCAGAGCAGCTGTCTGTTCCGTGCAGAGCAGCTGTCTGTTCCGTGCAGAGCAGCTGTCTGTTCCACACACAGCAGCTGTCTGTTCCACGCACAGCAGCTGTCTGTTCCACGCACAGCAGCTGTCTGTTCCACGCACAGCAGCTGTCTGTTCCACGCACAGCAGTTGTCTGTTCCACGCACAGCGGCTGTCTGTTCCACGCAGAGCAGCTGTCTGTTCCACGCAGAGCAGCTGTCTGTTCCGTGCAGAGCAGCTGTCTGTTCCGTGCAGAGCAGCTGTCTGTTCCACGCACAGCAGCTGTCTGTTCCGTGCAGAGCAGCTGTCTGTTCTGTGCACAGCAGCTGTCTGTTCCACGCACAGCAGCTGTCTGTTCCACGCACAGCGGCTGTCTGTTCCGTGCAGAGCAGCTGTCTGTTCTGTGCACAGCAGCTGTCTGTTCCACGCACAGCGGCTGTCTGTTCCACGCACAGCGGCTGTCTGTTCCGTGCAGAGCAGCTGTCTGTTCCACGCACAGCGGCTGTCTGTTCCACGCACAGCGGCTGTCTGTTCCACGCACAGCAGCTGTCTGTTCTGTGCACAGCAGTTGTCTGTTCCACGCACAGCAGCTGTCTGTTCCGTGCAGAGCAGCTGTCTGTTCCACGCACAGCAGCGTGCATGTCAGCCCTAGTCTGTCAGTCCACCCACTTCCCCCTTGGTATCCCTGAAGCAGAGGACTTCTTGACATGAGCTCACTTTTTGTAAAACAAGCTAGCTTTTCCTTTCAACTGCAAAATGCAACCCTCACCCTTGCTCTGTCCTCAGAATCTGCTACAGTTTTAGCCTCGTCCTAGTTCCATCTTCCCTCATGAACATGAGGCTTTAGCTCACTCTTGTTCTCGCCTCCTGAAAACACAGTGTCGTATAAGCTCTGCCACAGGCCTTGACAGCAGCAGGCGATTCATCAGTATTTGGAGTATGAAGAAAAAATCGACGCAAATGTAGATAATTTCCTCTTCCATTTCAACTTCAGACTTTTGAGAGAGAGGAAATGTGACTGGGATGGCTCGGGTCAGGTGTCTCCCCTTTGTCCAGATAGCTGTGTCCAGGAAATCTGGCTATAAGGCCAGGTTCGCAGTGGGCAGGAGTTTGGAGGGTCTGCTCTGGGAAAGGGGTCATGAGAATCACTTGCCACACATCTGAATGCCTTAAGGAGCAGAGTTCCTCAGGAGATTGTGGAAGGTCAAGTGTCTGCATTGAGAGATTGTGGGAGGTCAAGTGTCTGCGTCGAGAGATTGTTGGAAGGTCAGGTGTCTACATCGAGAGATTGTGGAAGGTCACGTGTCTGCGTTGGGAGATTGTGGGAGGTCATGTGTCTGCGTCATGCGCCCCAATGTTTACTGCAGCACTGTTTGCAATAGCCAGGACACGGAGCACCTAGATGTCTGTCGGCAGACGAGTGGATGAGAAAGCTGTGGTACATATACACAGTGGAATATTACTCAGCCATTAAAAAGAATGCATTTCAATCAGTTCTAATGAGGTGGATGAAACTGGTGCCTATTATACAGAGTGAAGTAAGTCAGAAAGAAAAACACCAATACTATATTAATGCATGTATGTGGAGTTTAGAAAGATGGTAACGATGACCCTATATGCGAGACAGCAAAAGAGACACAGATATAAAGAACAGACTTTTGGACTCTGCTGGAGAAGGCATGGGGTATGATGATTTGAGAGAAAACAATTGAAACATGTATATTACCATATGTGAAATAGATCACCAGTCCAGGTTCGATGCATGAGACAGGGTGCTCAGAGCTGGTGCACTGGGATGACCCTGAGGGATGGGATGGGGAGGGAGGTGGGAGGGGGGTTCAGGATGGGGAATGCATGTACACCCATGGCTGATTCGTGCCAATGTATGGCAAAAACCACGACAATATTGTAAAGTAGTTAGCCTGCAATTAAAATAAATTTTAAAAATTTATATCAAAAGATGCTACATTCAAAAAAAAAGAAGATCAAGTGTCTGGCAGGGACAGTAGGGAACAAGGAGTCTGCCGACTTCTCCTCTTTGCCCTTGAAGTTGAAGGAGAGATCAGAATTGGACTTAAAAAGAAAGTGGTATTTTCAGGGGAAAGCCTTCTGTCAGGGCAAGTAGGAGGAAGAGGAAATGTTTAAGATGAAAGATAAGGAGAAAGGTTCTCTTTTTCATCAGTAAACATAATTCATTTTAGTTTAAGCTTTGTTATGGGTATTGACATCATTTTTTTTTCATTATCTCATTATGATATTGATTTATGGAATACACAAGACCAAGTCTGCATGGGTAACATTGCCCGTCTTTTAAACGATGCATTCCAGTTCCAAACAATGGTGTTATAAATTGAAGGAAAGTAACCCACTTTGGGGTTGGGATTCACCTGTAATTGTTGAATGAGTCTGTGAAAAGTGAGTGAACGAGTGAGTTAGTATAAAACAGGTAAACTGAGAGTCAGAGTGGGGATATTTGGAAAACCATCAGCTTTTTATAATTTACTCTTGTAAGAAATATTTGCCATGCTCGATCAGTTTGCTGCCAGAGCATGTTTTTAAGATTAACCTAGAATAGCTGTCCCAAGTTAGACAGATTTACAAAAGCTTTTTAGGCAAATTGCATATTATGGCCGAACTATTGATCAGATAAACCCAGTAAAAGGGAAAGTGTCCCCTTGTGAACTTCCTGTGAAGTGTCCTTGCTGTGAAGACCTGTCCAAGAAGAGCAGAGTAGAAATCAAAGGGAAACTTGTCATCCTTGGTTTCCTTTCTGAGTGGAAAGCAAAAGGTAAGTATCATGGTCGAATGGAAAAGTAAATTGGGTCTTAAATTTTCATATGTGTTTCTGCAGTCTGAGGTGCTCAGGCTTCATTCGGCTGCGCAGTTAGAATTGACAAGACCCCTCGAAATGTGGCACAGCCACTTGAGGGGTGAGCCTTTCAGTAGAGCTATTGAGCGGAAGAGTCTCCATGGTTAGATAGAATTTATTTATAATTTAAGTTCTTCTTACTTCCTTCAATCCTAAATAACCATAGAGAAAGTATGTGGTTAGTATTTTCCATTGTGTTTGGTAGAGGATTTAACAATAAATGGCACCCCACTCCAATATTCTTGCCTGGACAATCCTATGGACAGAGGAGCCTGACAGGCTAGTCCATGGGGTTGCAGAGTCAGACACGACTGAACGCCTAACACTTTCAGTAAAGCGAATTTCTTCTTTCAAATCTCTTTCCAGTTAATTGTCATTTTTTAAAAATTGTTAACTTATTTGTCCTCTCTGGGTCTTGGTTGAGGCATGCGGGGTCTTTTATTTTCCTTGCAGCGTACCAGCTCTTTCTTCAGTTGTGGAATGGGGGGTCTTCAGTTGTGACTTGAGAATGCTTAGTTGTGGCAGGCAGGATCTAGTTCCCTGACCAGGGATCGAACCTGAGCTCCTGAGTTGGGAGCTCAGAGTCCTTAGCCAGTGCACCACTGGGGAGTCCCAGTTTTAGCTTTCAATGGGACATATTCCTAGATGAAGAAAATCTTCAGTAAACTCTGTACATGTTTGGAGGAAGGCTTCCAGGATCTGGTCATTTTCTGGTTTTATAGGTTAAATTGTGTTCCCCCATTTTCATATGTTGGAGTCCCGGTCCCTAGTATCTCCAAAGGGGCCCTTGTTGGAAATTGAGTTGTTGCAGGTGTAATTGGGCTTGCCTGGTGGCTCAGTAGTAAAGAATCCACCTGCCAAGCAGGAGACATAGGAGACCTGGGTTCGAGCCCTGGGTTGGGAAGATCCCCTGGAGAGGGAAATGGTAACTCACTCCAGTATTCTTGTCAGGAAAAATCCCGGACAGGGGAGCTTGGCGGCTGCAGTCCGTGGGGTTGCGAGAGAGTCTGACATGACTCAGTGAGTAAATAGCAACAACAGACAGTGTGACCACTTAGGGTGAGGTCGTCCTGGAGGAGGGCAAACCCACCCAGCGTCCCTGGTACCACTGTGAGCAAGGGAATTGGGACGCGCAGGCATGTGTAGAAGGAAGGCCTTGGAGGAGACCCAGGAAAAGGGCAGGTATCTCCAAGCCACGGTGAGAAACCCAGAACAGACCCTCCTTCTCAGCCCACAGAGAGAGCCAACCCTGCCGTCTCCATGGTTGTAGACTCTTTTGTTCCCTAGAACTGAGAGACCGGGAGTTTTTGTTGCGTAAGCCACTCTGTTTGTGGTGCTTTGTGATGGCAGCTTTGACAAACGAATCCACCTGGCCATGTAATCAGCTGAGCAGGGGTGGCTGTACAGGTGCCAGGGTCCCCCTCCCTAAACACTGACTTCATCTGGAAATTCCAGCTCCATACCCCACCTCTTCGTATTTTCCTTTTTCTCTGTAATGTCAGAGAGTTATAATGTCTGATGAGGCCGAGCTCTGTTATAATAATTTTCCAGGGAAGTCTGTGGTGTAGTCTGACATGTCATAAAAGAGAATGAATCCATTCCCTGCTTCGTGAGATTCGTGAGCAGCAGCTTGAGAGCGTGTGGATAAGGTACAGGCCTCGTGGAAGGGCTGGACTCTGGCCTTGCCTCCAGCTGTGTGACCTTGGACAGCTCACTTATCTGAGTCTCACTCAGCCTTTTTCTTTGCAAAATAGACGGTCTCCTCTTTTTGTGACTCTGTGAACGTAAGTTCAAGAACCTGGACTACATAAGACAAAGCAAGCATTGTTGCTGCTGTTTAGGCTCTAAGTCATGTCTGACTCTTTTGCAACCCCATAGACTATAGCCAAGCCAGGCTCTTCTGTCCATAGGATTTCCCAGGCAAGGATACTGGAGTGGGTTGCCATTCCCTTCTCCAAGGGATTTTTCCAGTCCAGGGATCAAACCCTCGTCTCCTGCTTCTCAGGCAGATTCTTTACCACTGAGCCACCAGGAAGCCCACAAAGCAAGCATACATGCAGTCATAACATGTGACACTCGCTTCCGCTTTCGTATTCTCCAAATAAAAATGCTCTTGGTTGCAGAAGATTGGAAGTACAGAATATCTTATAATGAATATCTCAGGCTCCTGCTTCAGCCTAGTTCTAACTAGTTCTAAAGTGGAGAATCCCCGCCCTCCTTGGCTGCTCGCTGACTTCGCTGAGGAGGTCACTTGGAGCAGTTTCCGCATTCAGTCCCTTTAGGGGCCCCTGCCCTCGCTTTAATGACATGCTTGTGCTACGCTTTCTTGATGACCAACTCCAGACATGAGCTCTGTACTCCCCACCACTTACTAGTTTTAAAGTGAAGAATCACTGATTCAGCAGACAGTCCTCATAGCCTGTGGGTCAGCAGGCCCCTTCAGGAGTCTCCCTCTCTGCGGATCTAATTTGAGAACAGAACTTCAGCTTCTGTCAAAGGGAAACCAGGGATTAGCTGATTTCCACAGGGCATAACACAAGATGTCAGGGAGGAGTTTGGTTTAATTACCCAGCCTCAGACCAGGCCCGGGTCGCTATGTTTTTACTCCTTTCTGCTTTTCTGTCTGCACATGTTTATTTTCAATGAAATAAAGTAAAACAAACTATTATATGTTCTTTTTATAAAAAGAAAAAATATCTACCCTGATAGCTCATCTTTCATAAAAAAATTTTGCGATGCTCAACAGGTAAGGGTTGATTCTTAAATACTGACGCAACTGCTCTGAAAGTGTCGGTTGGTACTCACTTGTAGTACTAGTTTGATTAAGCTGACACACGTCTGCTGTTCACGTCTAGCTCTTGATCATGTTAGGTGTCCCACCAGTGTGGGGACAGGAAACACTGACGTTAGTGGCGTTTTCAGTGTAACTGTCCTGCATACCATAGCCGCGCATTTAAGATCCATATTAACTGACAGCTTAATGGGAGATGCTAAAGGGTGTGTCTACAGATGGGACGGTCAGATGTGGTGGTGGAGTGAAAAGAGGCGCACGCATGCTGCTTCACTTGGAATGGGACCCACCAGGACCTACTGTGCAGCACGGGGGCTCTGCTCGACATTACGTAGCAGCAGAGACGGGAGAGAGTTGAAAAAGAACAGGTCCGGGTGTGTGTGCACCTGGAACTAGCGTAGAATTGTGAGGCAGCTGATCTCTGGGACTCCGACATAAAAAGAAGTGTACAAGGAAGAGCTGGATTGTCGGCACTTTCTGCTATCTTCCAGCCCCCTTTCTAGGCCTTCTGCGGCTCAGATGGTAGAGTCTGCCTGCAATGCAGGAGACCCAGGTTCCATCCCCGAGTCAGGAAGATCCCCTAGAGGAGGGCATGGCAGCCCACTCCAGTATTCCTGCCTGGAGAATCCCACGGACAGAGGAGCCTGGGGGGCTACAGTCCATGGGCCTGCAAAGAGTCAGACACGACTGGGCAACTAACACAAACACAGCCCTCTTCCTGGAAATTCTCTCTTAGTTCCCTAATCAGGGCTCAAACCCCCACCTACGGCAGTGAAAGCTTGGAGTTCCCACCAGTGGGCTGCAGGGAAGGCCGCTCCCCTCTCACCTGTTGGCTTCGTAACAGCACCCTGTCCTCCTCTCCTGCTCTGCCATCTGTCTTTCTTCCCAGTAGATCACGATCCCCATGTGTCCCTAATAGGCTTCGGCAAAGGTCTGTATGTAAAATCTTTTCTACTTCCAGTTTCAGCTGTTATCTACTTGCACACAATTATCAGATCCCCTTCTCTAGCTCCCTTTCCTGAATGAATGGCATGCCAAGCGGACATCCCTGCCTGAGTGAGCCAGCGATTGCTCAGATGAGGCATGCCACAAACAAAACCGTCATCTTTGACACCGTTGTTCAGACTCGCCTCCTCCCAGGGCCCCTCAGCCGGGTTGCAGTCTCACGCTTTGCCCGATCACCTGCCCCCGGAAACGGGCTGGCCCGCTGTACCCACTCGCCGCTGAGTGCAGTTTGATCTGCTCACACTGCGTGCACCCCAGTCCTCCCCCGCTCACACTGCGTGCACCCCGGTCCTCCTTGCTCACACATGGTGTGAACCCCGGTCCTCCCCTGCTCACACTGTGTGCACCCCGGTCCTCCCCTGCTCACACTGTGTGACCCCCGGTCCTCCCCTGCTCACACTGTGTGCACCCCGGTCCTCCTTGCTCACACATGGTGTGAACCCCAGTCCTCCCCTGCTCACACTGTGTGACCCCCAGTCCTCCCCTGCTCACACTGTGTGAACCCCGGTCCTCCTCTGCTCACACTGTGTGACCCCCAGTCCTCCCCTGCTCACACCGTGTGACCCCCAGTCCTCCCCTGCTCACACTGCGTGCACCCGGGTCTTCCTCTGCTCACACATGGTGTGAAACCCAGTCCTCCCCTGCTCACACTGTGTGACCCCCAGTCCTCCTTGGTCACACTGCATGCACCCTGGTCCTCTGCTCACACCGTTTGAACCCCAGTCCTCCCCTGCTCACACTGCGTGCTCCCTGGTCCTCCCCTGCTCACACTGTGTGCACCACGATCCTCCCCTGCTCACACTGCATGCTCCCCGTTCCTCCTTGCTCACACTGTGTGCACCCCAGTCCTCCTCTGCTCGCCCTTCCTGTCCCACCTGGGGCTTCTCATCCTGTTCCTCGTCTGCAGTGGTGTCTTGAGAGCTGGGCTGTCAGCCATCAGCCCCCCCACCCTCCACTGTGATCTTCCCCTAGAGCTGTTTCACTTAGTAGAAGTTGTGATCATCACATTTGCCTGATCCCTAGCGACTGTCAGGATGCCACTGAAACGTCACAGCCTGACGTCTGCCGCTTCCTCTTCCGTCCCCACTGGGCCTGGCACACAGCAGAGGCCTGAAGAGCAAATGAATAATGAGCATAAGAAAGACCAAATGAGTAAGTGGATGAATGATTCGGCAGGTATTGAGCCTGCCAAAGATATTCTTATCTCCTCTTGCCAGGAAGGCTGTTTTCCTCCTTCTAGAATGGGTGAAACCCTATCTGTAAATGTGGCATCTTTGTGAAGTCTTTCATGATGACCCAGACTCAGGTTTCTCTCAATTTGTGATTTGAAGACATGTTATTCTTACTATAGTCATAGTGTTAATAAACGTCATGGTTATTTATGTGTATGCTGGGTGTTTAGGGACACTTGGATGCTTTAAGGCAATTAAGGTTAGGATTAGCACGAAGCCTGGCACATCAATCCATGTGTGAATGCCCACCAGCACTCATTTCTTTCAGAATCTCATTGTATCTCTCCTGAAGCTCTGTGATGCCGTCACGAGAGTTCACCCCATCTTCACGCTCCTATCCTGAAATCTACTGCAAGGGATTTCCCTAGTGGTCCAGGCTTTGAGAATCTGCTTTCCGGTGCAAGGGCTAGGGTTAGATCCCACATGTTCTGCAACAAAAACCCAGCACAGCCAAAATAAGAAAGAAAGAAAAGGGAAGAGAAACCTCTACAGAAAGCCTTCTCTTCACAGCCCTGTTCACTTAATTTTGTCCTAAAAATGAAAAGTTTGCAAAAACGCAAGCACACTGATGAAATCAGGGGTCAGGACTCTTGGTTCAGAGATTCTTGCCTTTTTGAAAGCATCTAAGTTTCCTTCTTTTGGAACTCTGATGGTTTTAGAGCAGTAGGTGTCAGGTTGCTAAATGGATAGACTGTCATTTTGTGGGGCACAGGAGGCCTTTCAATGCATCTGTGCTGCCTTTCCATTTTGCGGTATTTGTACTCTGAGAGTGAATATAGAGTTAGGAGGAAATGTTCTTGGGAACAGGAAGGAGACACATCTCAGGCTAAAGTGAGCTTCATCACTCTGCACTTTCCCTCCTAAGAAGTCTTGGAAGCCACCTAAGTTGTAGCAGATAAATACAGTTATTGCAGTTTGGGGCTCCCACTGTGGTTCCGCGATAAAGAACCCGCCTGCCAGTGCAGGAGACATAAGAGATGTGGGTGCGATCCCGGAGTCGGGGAGACCCCTGGAGGAGGGAATGGCAGCCCACTCCAGTGCTCTTGCCTGGAGAATCCTGTGGACAGAGGAGCCTGGCAGGCTACAGTCCATGGGATCAAAGAATTAGACGTGACTGAGCAGCTTCACATGCAGACACTGCGGTTTGAGGAGGCTGTGCTCGTGTGCACACAGTCTCGATGTGGCTGAAGCAAATGGCTGGATGTTGCTAACAGAGCTGAAGTTGGAAGAACAGCCAAATAAGTTGGAGACTGAGAAAGGGAGAGTTCAGAGAACCATCCTCTCCCCAGAGCGCTTCTGCTGCTACTGCAGATGCCACTGCTAACTGGAGTTGCTTATTACTTCAGTTGCTTTCGATGTCAGGGGATGTCATTACCCTTGTATTATCTAAATTTGTCCCTGCCACCAGTGACTGGATGCCTGGGGCATTTTCCCAGGCAGCCTGTTACTTGAGAGTCGGCATCAAGTTCCTTGTGTTAGAAGTAGATATTTCTCCAGGTATTGAGCCTCCTGTGCAAAGTCTGAACCACTTTGGTGGGAAGAACGTGTTCCTAATCGTGTTTGCCCCTCACCTGTGGCTTGCAGCGTGCTTAATGCCTATTAACTCATTCATCCTCTCCATGAACCCTGTGAGGACAGCGGGCCTCGACTCATGCTTTCTTCCTTCCAAGGGCTGTGAACTGGAAACTCAGATTTGCACAGGCTGGATAAGTACAGGCGTGGCCAATCTTGGGAAATGATACCATTTTGAAGTGTGTGGAACTGACATATTTTAGTGTCTGAGTCCTTTTTTTCCTATAACACCTAGATGGCTCTTTACAGCCACCAAGCAGAAGTCCTCATTCTGTAGATCTATCAGGGAGAAAGGGCTTTCCAGGTGGCTCAGTGATAAAGAATCCACCCGCCCATGCAGGAGACGTGAGTTCGGTCTGGGTCAGGAAGATCCCCTGGAGGAGGGCATGGCAGCCCATTCCAGTGTTCTTGCCTGGAGAATCCCATGGACAGAGGGGCCTGGTGGGCTACCGTCCATGGGGCTGCAAAGAACTGGACACGGCTGAGCGCACGCACGTGTAACCAAAACTGGCATATTAATTATTTCCACTTCTAGGAACAGTTTCATTTTTGTCCCTTAGATCTGAAAGTTGAAGGTGATTCCTGAGGGTCTGCTTGGTCACAGGGCCTGACTTGAGTCAACATGCTTCTCAGATAACTATATTGCCTTCTTATCGCTTTCCTAGTGGAGTGTGCAGAGCCCAAGGGCATGCAGACCGTTGATGCATCCGTGCGTGCTTGACTCATTTTTCATGTACTTCTTTATCACCCACATGTGGCAGCAACATGCTAAGCTCCTGGGACGCGGAAACGGCCAGGCTTAGGGGGAAGAGCAGGTGGGCTGTTTAGCTCCAGGCCTCGTGTTCATAAAAGGCCTCACATTGAGTCTCCTGACATTGTCCCCAAATGAGGTTTTATTTTGGTAGTAAATAAGGGTAATTGTGAAGTATGTGCGTTTTAGACTATTTAGGAGTTTTGGTTATCCTGCTTTGGCATGTCTTAACTCCATAGCATGTTGAGAGTTTTGAAAGCGGAAGTGAGCAGGGCCAGGTACCATCCCGGGGAGATTTAAGGGCTGGCTCAGACACTCTCCCTCTGTCTCATTGCCACACAGGATATCAGAGATCCTCTCCTCCAAGAAAGAAGGTGGCTTGCCAGGAAGAAGCAGCATCTCCTGTCGGCAGCCACGGACTCTAAATGTTAGACGGCTGGAAAGGGCTGGAGTTGGCCTCTGGGGAGTAGGCTTAGAAGGTGTGCGACGCGGTAAAGCCAGCTCGGTGGCTAATGGCAGAGTGAGCCTGGGATGAAGGCTTGCTCATCTGATTGCTCGGACCAGTCCTCCATAGAAAGGACCCTCGGCAAGCGATACAGTGCTTTCCCTTGCTGGCAGTCCCTGGCTGCTCCTGGGATCCTGGCTGACTTCGGTCACTTCCCTTCTTCCCCCTCCCTTCCCGCCTCTTCTCTCCTCCTCTCCTTCTGTCTCCCTCCCTTTCTCTCGTTTTGTTTGATGCGTCTTGCTTTATGCTTGCTGCCGAAGTCCTCTGGCCACCCTGCTCCATTGTCCTGACCCACAGTAGAGGCTGGGCCACCTCAGACGCCGGAAGCTGGGTCTTGACCGGAGCAGCATTTGTGCTGCGTGCTTTGATCTCGGCTCTCGCGCCTGGGGCTGGAGGAGGGCTTCTCCACAACGCCGCACTGGCTGGGGCCCGGGTGCCACTAGCCTGAGCAGAACGGGTGCCTCTTGGATGAAAAGCCTGCAGCCAGGTTTCCTCAGGGAGTCCCAGCTGCGTGAGGAGGAGGGAGGGGGAAAAAACAAATAACACAAGCCACCCACTAGTGTCCTCAAAACACACCAGAGAGCCGAGGCCGAGTGACTTACGTGCCTTCCTGTCCCACATTTATTTCTCTCTTTGGGTTTTAGACAAGTGCAGAATGACAAAAGTTTAACCCTGTGTCTTCCCTGGGGTTCTGGAATTATCTTTAAGCCGCCTGGTGGGTAGCGTCACCCAGTGTGCCAGAGGCTTTTCAGGCTCAGCGTGCAGACGGCCCGCAGCTGCCCCCCTTGGGGACCTGCTCCCCTTGGGGACCTGCTCCTGCTCTTCCGTTTCAGACTCTGCACCAGGCTCCCGCTGGAACCCCTGCTCTCGGCCTGCGCTGCGCGCTCACCGGCTGTCGACTCTGCCCCTGAGTCTGCGAGCCGCTTCTAGTGAAAGGTGCCACGTCTTAGGCCGCTTCGTGTAACGGCTTTTCTTCCCCCACCTTCCTTCTCGCCGTGCTCCCTCCAAGGGTGTTTTTTTTAGCCTTGAATGAGTTTGTTGATCCCTGCTTTCGACTAAAGAGCTTCCATTCCCGTGCTGGACCTAGAATCTATTCAAGGTCTTTCTCTCCTCTGCCCTGTCTGAGGCAGGCACACACAACGTTGAGTTTTCCCCTCTTCTCGTTTTAGCTTAGTTGACCCCAGAGGTACCGGATGCCAGGAGGCATTTATCTGCCTCCTTTGTTATACTTTGTATTAAAAAAAAAAAAAGTATGTCCCTAACCTTTATATCTGAAAAGCAATCCCAATGATTCTGGACGGGACAGATATAGGACAGAGATGAAATATGGGTTGTAACATCATTCCCAGACAGAACTCCTCAGAGCAGCTTATTTTGGAAAATTTCTGTTCAGTCCAGTCGCTCAGTCGTGTCTGACTCCTTGAGACCCCGTGAATCGCAGCACGCCAGGCCTCCCTGTCCACCACCAACTCCCAGAGTTCACTCAGACTCACGTCCATCAAGTCAGTGATGCCATCCAGCCATCTCATCCTCAGTCGTCCCCTTCTCCTCCTGCCCCCAGTCCCTCCCAGCATCAGAGTCTTTTCCAGTGAGTCAACTCTTCGCATGAGGTGGCCAAAGTACTGGAGCTTCAGCTTTAGCATCATTCCTTCCAAAGAAATCCCAGGACTGATCTCTTTCAGAATGGACTGGTTGGATCTCCTTGTAGTCCAAGGGACTCTCAAGAGTCTTCTCCAACACCGCAGTTCAAAACCATCAATTCTTCGGCGCTCAGCCTTCTTCACAGTCCAACTCTCACATCCATACATGACCACTGGAAAAACCATAGCCTTGACTAGACGGACCTTTGTTGGCAAAGTAATGTCTCTGCTT
Source organism: Ovis canadensis (assembly GCF_042477335.2). Classification (NCBI taxonomy): domain Eukaryota; kingdom Metazoa; phylum Chordata; class Mammalia; order Artiodactyla; family Bovidae; genus Ovis; species Ovis canadensis. Next base: position 105,045,102 of record NC_091253.1, on the reverse strand, counting down.
TCAAATATGCTATCTAGGTTGGTCATAACTTTTCTTCCAAGGAGTAAGCGTCTTTTAATTTCATGGCTGCAGTCACCATCTGCAGTGATTTTGGAGCCCAAAAAAATAAAGTCTGATGCTGTTTCCACTGTTTCCCCATCTATTTCCAGTGAAGTGATGGGACCAGATGCCATGATCTTCATTTTCTGAATGTTGAGCTTTAAGCCAACTTTTTCACTCTCCTCTTTCACTTTCATCAAGAGGCTTTTGAGTTCCTCTTCACTTTCTGCCACAAGGGTGGTATCATCTGCATATCTGAGATTATTGATATTTCTCCCAGCAATCTTGATTCCAGCTAGTGCTTCTTCCAGCCCAGCGTTTCTCATGATGTACTCTGCATATAAGTTAAATAAGCAGGGTGACAATATACAGCCTTGACGTACTACTTTTCCTATTTGGAACCAGTCTGTTGTTCCATGTCCAGTTCTAACTGTTGCTTCCTGACCTGCATATAGGTTTCTCAAGAGGCAGGTTAGGTGGTCTGGTATTCCCATCTCTTTCAGAATTTTCCATGGTTTATTGTGATCCACACAGTCAAAGGCTTTGGCATAGTCAGTAAAGCAGAAATAGATGTTTTTCTGGAACTCTCTTGCTTTTTCGATGATCCAGCGGATGTTGGCAAAATTTCTGTTAGTAGTGCTCTATTCTGTTCTAGAGATGCTTGGAGAGCTTGATGTAAATTAAAGCTGTATGACTTGGGTTAAGTCTCAAGGGAAAAGGCATGATTTTGCTTTGTCTTAAGCATATTTTTCCCGTTGTTTTCAAATCAGACCCTCGAGTTGAAAATGGTCCTTGATTGGGAAGAAGACAGAAGCCCAGCAGGGGCTTCTCCGGTTCAGACCAGGTGGCTGCTTCAGAGAAGTGCATTCAGTCCTTGGGTCTGCAGTGTCTTTGTTGGATTCCCTGTCTTAGGAAAGAAACCTAAATGCTTGTGATCCAATGAAACAGAAACTGCTTATGCATTTTCCCCTGAATCTGTAGTTTTTTTCTTTAGTTTTGTACAGAAATAACATTTTCAGGTGCATTTTCTGAAGAGTAATTGTTCCTCCACTCTGCACATAAGAGAAATAATAGAGACTAAAAGAAAACACCAGTCAAAGTTTCCTTTAATTCGTAAATTCTGACCTCCTTTGACCTCATTCTCTGGGTTCTGAGATTCTGATTTCTGACTGAGTCCCAGATCTCTGTCTTGCCTCAAAACCCTCTTCACCTCCCTCTGGGACGAGCAGTTTCCTTTCTGGGGGACGTTGGGCCGCAAACCCGATCCCACAGCAGCTGCCAGGTCTTCCGGATCTGCCCAGTGATGCTCCTGGCACCGTTCCACTGAGGCAGTCATCTGGAAGTGCGTGGGCCTGGGACCTTCACGGCAGCACTGCAGTGCACACACCGAGACACACGTCTCCTCGAGCAGCAAAAGACAGAGAAATTCATAACTGCATGCATGAGCAGCTGGGGCAAATCCAGGACCCAAAGTACAACGAGACTAAAACCCAGCTGCCGTGTTTGAAGAGCCTGGAGTGAAAACGGGGCCCTGCACGCTCTCTGCTCTCAGGACCACCTCAGGGGCAGGCAGTGCGCCTAAGCCCCCCCGACACTCCCCCTCATATAAGGAGCAGGGTTGTTCCCACCTTGAGGGGTGAGTGGACAAGGGAGCCTGTTTTTCTTTCTTGCTCCCCTGACCGCAGCAGAGACAAAACCTTGCCAACACTTGCCAACCCAATAGAACCTTGCCTGAACTTCTTATCTGGGCTCTAGTCAACTTCTAGTGGTTGGAGAAGGGCAAGAACCCTGGTCAGCAATACTGTTAGGATTCTGAGGTCGTCCCTCCATACCTCTGCCTGTTTTCCCCATAACCCAGCTTAATTTACATGTAGGTAAAGATTGATACCAGAAATAAATGGCTGTGAAATGAGCACAGTCCATTTACATTAGAGGACTCCATGGTGAAGAGACGCATTTTAAGAATCACATCCTGCACACAGGATTTACAGTCTCCCTTTTAACACTGAAGGTAGACTGTTTTAAGGTCCATATTTTCAGTAAGCCCTTGAAATCAGGCAGAGGAATGGTGGACATTAGGCATGCTTCCTATCCATCCTTGATAGGATAGGGGTGGTTATAAGAAATGAAGGGAAGCGGGGAGACCCACACTGACTTTACTTTCCGCACAGTTAGGGTGATTGTTTTTCTCACCCTTTTATGTCAGCGCCTTCCCTGGGATCAATGTCTGTTGGGAGGAAAAGCCGCTTGGCAATGTAGGATTACTAGAGGACAGTATCACAAGACGATTACTGTAGTCAGATGCTGAAACAGTTACAGACGTTGATTGTACATTTCGTGATCACAGAACACAGTGGCTGATTTTAACCAACTGCCTGGGGAGTAGCAAGAACGGCTGTGTGGAGCGGTAAGAGCCCTAGTCTGGGGCGGGCAGGGGGCATCTGGCTGTGTTCTCGTCCCTGCCCAGCAGCAGATTTGTGAGTCTGGGTTCATCACATAATGATGTCATATGTGTAGGAACATACTGAGCATCCTAAAAGCATTTTATGTGTGGTGGTTATCTGCTGTGTAACAAACCATCCAAGGCTTGTGCTGTGCTAGGTCGCTCAGTCGTGTCCGACTCTTTGCAACCCCTTGGACTGTAGCCCGCCAGGCTCCTCTGTCCATAGGAACCTCCAGGCAGGGATACTGGAGTGGGTTGCCATGCCCTCCTCCGGGGGATCTTCCCAACCCAGGGATCAAACCCGCGTCTCCTGCATTGCAGGCAGATTCTTGAACACTAAGCCACTGGGGATGCTTAGTAACTTAAAACAATTTTGTCATTCTCTCCTACATTGTGCTCAACTGGGTGGTTCTTGTTTGGGTCCGTCCATGCAGTTGCAAAGGGCTTCCCTAGTGGCTCAGATGGTAAAGCGTCTGTCTGAAATGCAGGAGACGCGGCTTCGATCCCTGGGTTGGGAAGATCCCCTGGAGAAGGAAATGGCAGCCCTCTCCAGTATTCTTGCCTGAAAAATCCCATGGATCATGGAGCCTGGTAAGCTACCGTCCATGGGGTCGCAAAGAGTCGGACATGACTGAGCGACTTCACTTTCATGCAGTTGCAAGGACGTCCCTGGTGGGCGCTCAGCGTGAAGGATCTGCCTGCTAGTGCAGGAGATTCGGGTTCGGAACAGCCCTGGGTCAAGAGGTTCCCTTGGAGAAGGAAAAGGCAACCCACTCCAGTATTCTTGCCTGGGAAATCCCTTGGGCAGAGGAGCCTGGCGGGCTACAGTCCACGGGCTCACAAAGAGGCTGGCACAACTGAGCAGCTAAACAAGAAGAAGAGTTGGTGAAAATGGTTTGGGGACAAAGCCGCAGTGGGCAGTGTGGTCGCGCGACGGGACACGATGCGCATAGAGCCGCAGATTGTGAAGCGTGTGAAGGCTTCAGTCACGCGTCTGCACCCGGGCTGGGATGGCCGGATCCACTGTGGACTCTGAGCAGCCTTGTCCATCCAGTCTCTCCTGTGCCCAGTCTGGGCTTCCTCACGGCATGGAGGACTCAGACAGTCAGACTGCACATGGCTGCTGGCATCCCCGAAAGCAATATTCCAAGAAGCAGGCAGTGGAAGCACCTCTTAGAACACTGGCGCCTGCCTTTAAATCTGGGGCCAGAAACTCTCCCAGCATCATTTCTGTCAGTCCCTAGATCAGAGCATTCCCAGAGCTCACCCAGGTTAAAGGGGAAGAGAGACTGACCCCATCTCTCAGTAAAAAGTGTCAAAGACGGTATGGTCATCTTTACCTCAAGGCATTATTGAATACTCCTGTTAAAAGTTTCAGCTAGGGTCCTCTTCCAGAAATCTGTTTGTAAAAAGATGGTTGTAAAGGATAATTTCAAATGAGGATCAAAATAGCACCTTTATTGTTACTAAAATTGTGTCACAAGCCACAACCTGCTCTAGCTGAAATAAGGGCTTTCTACCCCTTTCCCCCCTGAATTGAAAGTGGTTGGGGGGTGAGGCACAGCTAGGGTCTAAATGGGTGACCCTCCAAATCCCATGTCTTGCCCAGAACCAGGAAAGTAGACTCCTGGCTGGACCTGCCAGGTGAAGCAAACAAGTCAAGACCCAGAGATCCAGAGAGAGGAGCTTCTGAGATGCTCACAGGAAGCTTTGAAGTGCTCAGCCTGTCCTCCTCATGGTGGGGTGCCGCCGAGGTGGACCAGAAGTGTCCTCTTGGTCCTGCTCTTTCTCGAGAAGTAAAGCAAAAAACTCCATCTTTTGTCAAGCTGTTGGGGATCACAGGAGGTTTCAGGCATTCTTCCTTCCTGTAACATTTCACAAGTCCATGCACGAGACTTTTGCAGAGTATTCAGTTCAGTTCAGTCACTCACTCAGTCATGTCCGACTCTGCGACCCCATGGACTGCAGTACGCCAGGCCTCCCTGTCCATCACCAACTCCCGGAGTTGACTCAAACTCATGTCCATTGAGTCGGTGATGCCATCCAGCCATCTCATCCTCTGTTGGCCCTTTCTCCTCCTGCCTTCAATCTTGCCCAGTAACAGGGTCTTTTCAAATGAGTCAGCTCTTTGCATCAGGTGGTCAAAGTATTGGAGTTTCAGCTTCAGCATCAGTCCTTCCAATGAATGTTCAGGACTAATTTCCTTTAGGATTGACTGGTTGGATCTCCTTGCAGGCCAAGGGACTCTCAAGAGTCTTCTCCAACACCACAGTTCAAAAGCATCAATTCTTCGGCACTCAGCTTTCTTTATAGTCCAACTCTCACATCCATACATGACCACTGGAAAAACCATAGCCTTGACTAGATGGACCTTTGTTGGCACAGTAATGGCAGAGTATTATTGGCCCTCTTTCGCACTGGAGGAAAACTGAGGCTCAGAATAGATTTGCTGCCTGGCCAGGTCCATTGGCTGACAAGGCGGAGAGCCTCGTGCGCTCTCTTTCAGCGTGTTAGGTGGAGCGCCGCTGTGTCTGGTGGGCCTTGCCCCTCCCCCAACACACACCACTCCCTGAGGCCCTCCCCGGCTTACTTCTCTCCATCACCCCTGGTACCATGCCACACGGTCCAGTGTGCTTGTCCGTGTGTGTATTGTCTGCCCTCTCACTCGAATGTGATCAAAGGTAAAGGGTGTGGTTGGAGTGTAGCAGAGGTGCAAGCACAAGCTCCTATCGTTTGCACACAGGGAGTTACTCCCGACGGTATTCAGTGAGTACCTTCTGCCTGTCAGGCGCCCCCACAGTGAGGCTCTGAGGGTGTGGGCTGCCAGCGTCCGGCAGTCCTGGCTTCAGGGTACCAGCGCCCAGCCATGGGGGCTCGTGATGGGTGCTGGTCCCCTGGAGCATGAGCAGCGTGGGGCCAGCATGGCCCCTGGGACACTGGTGCAATCTTGTACGGTGGGTTAGGCTCCGTTTCAGGTTAGTTGTTCCCGGCTCTGCTGCTGTTTTCTGTGATGAGTTTCACAGCCAGAAACAACTGCCTCTTTCTAGCCGAGTGCTCAGAATATCAAAACCATTGTCTGGCTCCTCCGCAGAGCGGCAGACCAATTGAAAGCAGAGAAAATAATCCAGACCCCAGAAGGGTCCTGCAGTTTGACAAGGTTGTGACCATTTTCCCGAGGGATCCCTGCAAGTCTTTTGTAGGAAGTAAAGAAGTAGCATCTCTTTTTTCATTAATCAGAGTCATTAATTACAGTTTATTAAGGAGAGTGTTGAGTGTTAAAAAGTGCAGGATATAAACAGCAGTTACTAGCATATTTATACTACTACCCCTGTGCTCCGGAGTCTGATAAAAGCCAAGTAATAGGAGAAACATTTTACTGAAACATTAGGGGCTCCGAAGAACCCTCTGAGAAACGAGTCCTTCCATTCAATGGTGAGCAGCCTAGGCAGAGACACTCGGGGATGGGCCCAGGGTCACAGAGCCCAGGTTTGAGCCAAGATAGTCTAGCTATAGAGCCTGAGTTCTAAAGAACTGTATCACCAGATCCTTTTCCTGTCTTTTCTTTCTTTTTTTGTTGATAACATTTTCAAGGTCTAAAGAGTGTATAAGCAAGCCAATTAATACATCTAGCAAGTGAGCTGTTTGTATTCTTGAACCATGTAAGCTCGGTGTGTGTGAACAGCCTGCGGACACTGCAGTAGGCTGTCAAGTGTGCTGGGGTGGGAAGGGAGCTTAGAAGCAGGGTGTTCCAGCTTCCTGCCCAGCTCAGGAATCCCCGGAGACTCATCGTTCAGCTTGGCTTGAACTTTAAGGTCAGGTGAGTAAAAATACTAACAACCAGCATAAGAACGATGCTAATAATTGCTGTAACCATGGAAACAAACTGGAATACAAATGACCAAAAAAAAAAAAAAAAGGTTCTTAAAAGAGAATAAAACACACACAGTAATGGCTAGATTTGGGAACTCAGATAAATTAATAAAGACTGGATAATGGAGGACAGTGGTGCTGAGAGACGTGCAGGGACTGAACATCCAGGCGTCTATTAAAAACTATCAAACGCTTCTGTTTGTTCCTTTGTTTTGGTTAGATAAATAAGATGTTTTGTGTGTTTGTGAAAAAAACCCTAAGGGAACCCTTCGTGTAATTAAAGATAAGATGCCTGTCTCCCGAGTGGGTATGGGAAATAAAGGATCTGCTACAGAAAGCAAACGGTGGAGAAGAAAACGCGCGGGGGGACTTCAGTGGCGGTCTAGGGGCCACGACTTTGCCTTCCGACTCACAGGGGTACTTTGGTGGCAGTCCAAGGGCCACGACTTTGCCTTCCAACTCACGCGGGGGTACTTCGGTGGCGGTCCAGGGGCCACGCCTTTGCCTTCCGACGCAGAAGGGGAAGCTTAGTACCTGGGTGGGCAGCTAACATCCCACATACCTTGTAGCCAAAACATGAAAGCATAGCCTAAAACAGAAGCAATATTGTAACAGATTCAATAAGGACTTTAGCCCACATCAAAAAAAAAAAGAATTTAAAAAGCAAGGAAACAAGAAACAACAATAAACCCCCAAGTGTGTGCATTAGTATTAAATTCTGTTAAAACATAAAATAACTTGAAGTGAACTAAAAAGCAGTATTCAGTTATTTGCATTATTGCCCAGTGAGTAAAGTGGTTGAGTCAGGGATCACTCTGCACAGTATGTTGCTGGTTAACATTGCCTCTAATTACCCTGAAGACAGACCTCATGTCTCACTTTGGTATTGCCAGTGTATAGCTGGTATATGGTTGTCAAATATGCATTAAATGATTTAGTTATAAAAAGATAATAAGTGAATAAAAATATGAGGAAACTAATATTTAATCAAAAAGTATTATACACAAGAGAGTGAGTGGTTTCACATTGATAAATGGTATAATCAGTAGTGAAGACAAAATAGATTCAAAAGTTTATGTGCCAAATAGCTTCACTGTGTAATATATGGAGCAAAAGCTGTTAGAAATACAAAGATAAATTGGTGGTAAGAGTAGGGGCTTTGTCATCAGTCATACCTGGCTCTGAATCATGGCTTTGCTGCTTGTTAACTTGGAGCAATTATTTATCCTTTATGAGCCTTGTTTTCATCACCTGCAAACATGGAAACAGCCTCATTGTGGTGAGGATTAAATGAGGGAACGTAGGTAAAATACTGGCCGCCAGTAGTCGGCCTTTCCTCCCACCGGTTCCCTTACTTTTTCAGATAAAATGGGAAGGAAGGCAAAAGGCAGGGAGGAAGGGAGGCCTGGGGCCGGGGCGGGGGGACCCTGTTCTGCGTGATGTGTGTCACTGCCTGGGTGTCCGGTTGTTTATTTTCTTGATGACATCTTTTTGGATAGTCATTAGGTTTTGCTAATATTTTGCTATCATAAATAAGACTGTAATAAATATTCTTAGAAATATGTCACTTTGCAGATGTGTCAAAGTACCCCGGGCATTAACTTTCATGCTGGAGCGAAAGCTGTGGGCCTCGCGACTTAGGCTGTTGCAGGTTGCTCTCCAGAGCTGTCGGCCGTCCACGCTCCACAGCCAAGCACCGAGAGGGCGTTTTCTCACTCTCTCGCCCATTGCATTGTGTTATCAACTTTTGAACTTTGCTCATCTAACCAGTGGGGGAAAAAAAGCACTGAAGCTTTGATTTGCATTCCACTTATTTTAAATGAGGTTAAGCCTCATCCTGGAGACTTGAGTCTTTTAATATTTTTTCCATTTATATTCTTCACCCATTTTTTGTTAGTGTTCTTTATAGTTTAAGGAAACTGACCTTAAATATAAACATATAAATATGTTTCCCATTTGTCTTTTGACTTTGTTTTATGGTATATTTTTCATGCAGACATTTTTAAATGCTTATATAGTCAAATTTATGAATCTTTTAAAAAATGTTATTCAGGATATATGTCCCAGGTAAAAGGACTTACCTTCCCTTAGATTATTTTAAAAGGTCATTTTTTCTTCTAATATTTATTGGTTCCATTGTTTATGTCTTAATCCATCTGTAATTTATTTTGTTGAAGGTGTATTGTTTTAAAATGACCTCTACATTTTATGTGCTAAAAAACCAGTTATGCTAATAATTCAATGCCTGTTGATGTTTAACACAAAGATATAGAGACCAGCCAACCAGTTCCAGATACTAGCCAGGTGGTTGTTGAAAAGAAGTATGTCCAAAGATCTATACAACTACCAGTTATGAGAAAACAGATTTCTGCTCTTCCAAGAAGAAAGAACATTATAACAATAAGGCCTGCAATGGAATTGGCTTTATTGCAGATTTCTTTGTGGCTGAGTGAGCTAACTTTTTCAGAGTATTCCAGGAAGCCTCCATTCCTCTGCCTGCTTTTTCAGAAGAGCTTTGCATTTCCCAGTGGGCATCATTAGCAAGCAGCTCCTGGGAAATAAGCACCTATAGCAGTGGGATGTGCAGGGCTCTTGCTGTCTAAACTGCAGAATGAATTTCCTGGTGATCACGAACCTCATGCTAGAGGCAGAAGTCCCTGGGATAGTCCACTGTGGCCATCACAGACTGCGCTCCGGAGGGCCGGTCTCGGTCCCAGCTGTGTGCCCGCTGAACACACCCTGAGCCCCGGCTTTGTTCTTTCTTGCGACACTCATTTGCTGCGTCAGGTCTTACTTGCAGCGTGGGCTTCTCCCTAGTGGAGGTGTGTCCACTCAGTAGCTGAGCTCAAAGGCTTAGTTGCTCCGTGCCGTGTGAGATCTTAGTTCCTCGACAAGGACTGAACCCTGCGTTGGAAGGCGGACTCTTAACCACTGGGCCGTGAGGGAAGTCCCTGAGCCTCAGTTCCTTCATCTACAAAATGGGGATATAGTACTACCAACTATAAGGGATTATTGTCAGGCACTCTTGAAAGTTCAAATGCTCAATAAAATAGCACTATTTTTATTATTACCCTGTTTTGGTAAAATTCCTTTGCTAGCATTTTTTTTCTTTCAGCAAGTATATTTAATGAGTGCCCACTGGGTACTAAACCCTGTACTGGATTCTGGGGCATAAAAAAGATTAAACCAAATACCTGTTATCAAAGACCAGAGTTCTAGGTTGTACAGAAGTATGGAAGCAAGATGCTAATAAAAATCTACTGTTAGATCAATAAAGGCAAAAGCACTGTACAAACTGGAGGAGGAAGGGCACACAGAGCCAAGTCGCTTATGTTGGCAGCCAGCCTGTGAGTGAGCACCAGCTGGTAGGAAAATCAAGTGGGGGTTTCCTTCCCACCCTCCAAACCCAGCAGCCCTTCTTTCATGCAGGTAACGAGAGGCGACAGTGCCGGATCAGGCCCTAATGCACAGACGTTCATGAACCGGGCTCCTCTTTTCATCCTGATTAGAGGATAAAGGAAACGGTTTCCTGGCTGGGCTCATCCTGGGAAACATTTTGCCTGCTTTGCAGAACCGCCACCCTGGTGAAGTGCAATTTGCTGGACCTGCAGTTGGAAAACAGCAGGGCCTTTGTCAGAGAACGGAGCTGTGGTGACTGGGAGGACATTCACGCAGACGCCGGTGCGCCTCTCGCCTCATGCCAGCTGCGGCTGCTAGTGCTCTTCCATGTAACCCTTGCAGTTCACTCTGATCAACTCTGAGAGCAAAGCCAGGGCACAGTGAGTCATCAAATTCAGTTCTGTGGAATCCAGAGTAGAGGCGGTTTTGAATGTGGGTGTTGTCTCATTGGAAGAGGAAAACCTCTGAGAAGCTGAGAAAAAGAGGTCGATATATTTATAAAGCATCACATGGGTCCCTTTCCAGTGGTTTTATTTTGAAAGAACCAGCAGGCCGTGAGCTGAGGCACATAGGTGTTATTAGTCTCTGCCAGGTGCTGGAATACTATAGACTGGGCACCTTGGGAAAAACAGAGATTTCTTTCTCGCAGACCTGGGGGCTAGAAATTCAAAATCGAGGTGTCAGTGTGGAGGGGGAAGGGCCCTCTTCTGGGGTGCAGACTTCTCACTGACCCTCACCTAAGGAAGGGGGCTTGAGGGATTTCTCTGGGGTCTTTTGTAAGAGTGTTAATCCCACTCATGAGGTCACCGCCTCACTTCCTAAGCACCTTCCGAAGACCCTGCCCGTTCGTCACACCGGGCATTAGGGTGTCAGCATGTGAGAGGGGCGGGGAGACGCGTTCAGACCGCGGAGACGCAGGTAACTGGGGCCCGCGAGTCTATGCGAACCCTGCAGAATGACCGAGGCGCCATCTTGATAAAAAGAAACACTCATCTGAAGAGTTTCCAGTGGCTGCACAGGGTGTCTCCGTCGAGCACAGCGCTTGAACCGTGGCCCGCGGGCGCGCGCCTTTTTAGCGGGTGGTTTGCCTGCCAGGAATTAGGCTGTGCGTGCGGCTTCCTGGCGCTGTGGGCGTCAGAGGCTCAGGTCTCCCGCCGTCTTTGTGTCTTTGCCCTCCGTGGCCTCAGGCTTCCCGGGAGGCTCTAGAACCAGGGTCTGAGCCTTGGGTTGGCGGCGTCACCTGCCACACGGCAGCCGAATCGATGCCGTGCGGAACGTGTCGGCGGGAACGCGCTCTTTTTTTTTACATATTACACTCTTACTTTTATTTAATGATACCTGCTTCAGGTTTTCAATTATTTCCTTCTTCCTCCAGCTTTATTGAGGTATCATTGACATGAAACATAATTATTTCTCTATCGTTTTATCACAAGCTTTCTGGGCTTCCCTTGTGGCTCAGAGAGTAAAGAATTCGCCTGCAGTACGAGGGACCCAGGTTCAATCCATGGATTGGGAAGATCCTCTGGAGGAGGGAATACCCGGTATTCCTGCCTGGAGAATCCACGGACAGAGGAGCCTGGCTGGCTACAGTCCACGGGGTCAAAGAGTCAGACACGATCAAGTGACTAACACACACACTCTTCTCACAATACCCTTCCGTTTAATTTTTTAAACTTCCTTTTTCTACTGGAGTGTAACCAGTTACCACTGAAATGATAGTTGCGGGTGGACGGTCTATTCCCATGTATACACGTGTGCCCCTTCTCCCCCAGACTCCCCTCCCGTCCAGGCCGCCACATGACACTGAGCAGAGCTCCCTGTTCAGCAGAGCCTGTTGGTTTCCACTCTAGATACAGCCCTGTGTGCGTGTGGACCCCAGACCTCCCTGACTGCCCTGGGGAGCACTCTTACCCATGGCGTGCTGTGCTTTCTGACTTGGGACCCATCGCCGACAGCTGTGGACACCCGTGACCACCTTCGTTTTGTAATGCCACTTTCGCATGGGCATGGTGTAAAAGGGTTAAGTTGCTCAGTCGTGCCGGACTCTTTGCAACCCCATGGACTATAGCCCAGCAGGCTCCTCTGTCCATGGAATTCCTCAGGCAAGAATAAATGTGTTCAAAATGTGGTTTTCAATTCTTAAGTTACCAAGAAGTACACTGCTTTTTGGAGGGAGTGTGCTCATTTATCAAAAAAGTATTGGAAGCAGACCACCACTGTAGTCTCAGAAAGTAGTAACCAGAGAATGGGGAGAAGCTCCTGGATGTCCATGAATGGGTGGGAATACGTGAGCATTCCAGGCTGATCTTGGCTCTGTTGCTCGTGCTTGCTGCTTTCCTGGTCCTCTGGAGGGGGCTACTTTGTGTTTCATGCAGAGAAGCAGCTGAACCTGGCTGTTGAGCTTCTGTGTATCCTCTGATACAGAGCGAGTTTATGATGATCTCCGTAGAGAACAGGGGCTTCAGAACTCGTGGCCACAACCTGCTTTTAACCCTTTCAGTCCTTACAGTCATGTGTGCTGAACCTGGCTGTTGAGCTTCTGTGTATCCTCTGATACAGAGCAAGTTTACGATGATCTCTGTAGAGAAAAGGGACCTCAGAAGTCGTGGCCACGACCTGCTTTTAACTCTTTCAGCCCTTAGAGTCACGTGTGCCGTTGCTGTCCAGTCGCCCAGTTGCGCCCGACTCTCCGTGACTCCATGGGCTGCAGCACACCAGGCCTTCCTGTCCCTCACCCTCTCCCGAAGTTTGCCCAAGTTTATGTCCACCGCATCCGTGATGCCATCCAGCCATCTCATCCTCTGACCCCCTCTTCTCCTTCTGCCCTCAGTCTTTCCCAGCAACAGGGACTTTTCCAATGAGTCAGCTGTTCACATCAGATGACAGAAATACTGGAGTCTCAGCATCTGTCCTTCCAACAAATATTCAGGGTTGATTTCCCTTAAGATTGACTGGTTTAATCTCCTTGCTGTCCAAGGGACTCTCAGGAATTAGGGTTGTGTGTAACTAACATAACACGTAGCTGTGTGTATTATAGCTGTGAGATATCAGAAATACTTCTTGATCTTAAGTGGGTTGATGCAGGGGAAGGTCTGTGATGGGCTCATATAATAGGGTGCGTGTAGGCAGCAAGTAATATACAATCTGGATTTCCTTATTCATTGAAGATAACTTCCACGAGGTTCAGAGTCTTGAGGAAAGTGAGATGACCACAGTAGCCTCCCAGGTCCTCTTTGGAGGCTGTAGAGTTAAGGACAGCCTAGTTCATGATTCAATAGCAGCTTTGAGTCTTCTGGCTGTGTCCCCAAATTGCAGCCTTGATTGCACAGTATGCTGTGGTTTGGCACAGAAACAAAGGTGTATTTCTTTGCCTTCTCTTAGATTCCTTATCAGAGTGATTGTGAAATCCCCCCAGGAGGTCTTGTAAGTGAGCCGTCAACAGATGACAGTATGTAAGTGGGGCTGGAGAAAGAGTGAAGCCAAGGACCCACGCAGGAGTGGCTGAGGCGCCAATGAGGAGCGTGTGCTTGGCTGTCTTGCAGCTCTCATAGAGTTTAGGCTGGATCAAGACTGCACCTCAGCGCAAAAGTCCCCTGCTTGGAGCCCGGGTCTCATGACCACCCTTGAGGCGCTTTTCGGATGTGTCCAGAGGTGGAGAGCTCAGCCCTCATCTCAGCCCATGAGCAGGAGGGCTCCCTCCGATTACGTTAGCCAGGGAGCTCGTGGTTGCAAGCGACTCCACACCTGAACTCATTTTAGGAAAAAGCAACCTTTTTCAGCTCTCTTGACAAAACTTGGGAAGCGCAGGTTTCAAGGATGAGTAGCAGCCAAGTTTGAAGCCCAGAAATCCATCCATTTTCCCTCCTGCTCCCTGTCTCCCTCACCCCCTCCTTTCCTCTTTCCGCCTTTGATTCTTGCTGTTCTCCTCCTCCATTCTGAGCAGGGGCTGGCTTTCCCTGCTTAGTGGAAAGCACGGCCGCCTGCAGCTTCCTCAGTTCCTGTGTCCGTGCTTCACAGTTGGGAAGGGTTTCGTGTTTTTTCTCTCCGGTTCTCACGCTCCCTGTTGAGGGGGACGATCTCGTCAGCTTACCTCCCATCTGGTCTCTGTACTCATTCAGCCAAAGTAGCCGGGAAGGAAGGACACCCCCGCTGGAAGCTGTGGTTGGAATAAAAAGAAGTCTTTCACAGAAAAAGGAGGAATGTCAGACTGATGAGTCTAGGGGTGGACATTAGAGACATCTAGGGTGCTTGAGAATGCTTTCCTAAATAAAACTGAATGTTTGTGCTTCTGAGTTTTGTCTCCTCCTGAGACAGAATGCGTTCGTCCCTCCTTGTCTGTGACCTTTCAGATCTGTGAGCACAGGTTCCTCGTCTGACCGTCTGGACTGCTGCAGAGTCCCCTGGCCTTGGGTCCCATCTCCGGGTGACCTTCCCTTTCCCTCCAACGCCTCAGGAGCTTTGTGGACATCGCCCCCCTCACCCTCTTCTCATAGCGTCCCCGTCACTGTGCCCAGCCGGCCTTGGCAGCTGTGGGCCTGTTACCCAGCGTCCTGTAGGAATGCAGTTCTTTCAGTAGAAAACAGGTTTGGGAACCTGATAGATCTGTTTTGATTCCATCTCTCCCACTGAGTAAGACTGTGACCTTGAGAAAGGGACTCAGCCTTTTGCAGTGTTCTCATGAGGACTTTGGACTAATACCTAATAGCCCCAGGTCTGGCATTTCAGTAGGCACCCAAATAAATGCCCACCAGGCTCCTCTGTCCACAGGATTTGCCAGGCCACAATACTGGAATGGGTTGCCATCCCCTTCTCCAGGGGATCTTCCAACTAGGGATCGAATCCCACTCTCCCACGTTGCAGGAGGATTCTTCACCATCTGAACCACCAGGGAAGCAAGGCCCCCTCCCCCCAAATAAATGATAGCTGCTGCTATTGCCATCATGACTGTTACCTTAATTCCTGACATCCCACAGGTAAGGGACCCCCAGTCCTCTATGGTTTGTCTATGGAGAAAGAGACAAGACTTTTTCTAACCTGAAAAAGGAAAAAAATAACTGGCAGGCACAGATTGGACCTTGGGGCTTCAATTTCTCTTTCCTGCAGGCTCCAGATTTCAGCCTCTGTGTTTAGGCCTCTGGGAATGTGCCAGGAGGTTTTCTCTTGTTCTGCCTGAGGCCTTAGGCCAGTTGTCTTGAGGGAAATAAAAGCTCTGTTATCCCAAGCTGGGGAATTGGACGGAACTTGAATTCCATCCAGGTCAGCTACTAGAGACCCTAAAGGTAGAGATGATTCTTTTCTGGGGCTTTCCTGGGAGTGCCAGCCCAACTTGCTCAGCTCAACTGAAGGAAGATGGTTCTTGTATCGCTACTCTGGGTTAATGTCTTGGCATTTGAATCTCTCCAGATTTTGGCTCTAGCTTAATTTTCCAGATTTAATTCCCTTTACTTTCTAATACTTACCTTCTGCCATTCAGAAAAGGGCAATTCAGTGTCCCCGAAGCTTGCTCTGTAAATGAATACCTCTGAAGTTTCCCTACATCATTACCCAAGTGGATGTCCTGCGCCAAACTGAATCCACCTTTACCACCTTATCCATCCATCCGTATCCATCTGTCCATCCATTGAATAAAGTAATATTTGTTCTTTTCTGTGATTAGTGTTCATTTCCAAGTACTGGCTGTGACCGACATCAAGTTCTTGGCCTTGTGGAGTTTACATCCTAGTGAAGGAAGCAGAAAGCAAGTACATGAATAGATGCGTTCATGTCAGGAGTGTTGAGTGTTGCGATGAAAATGAGACCAAAGAGAGGAAATGGAAATGATGCTGAGGCTGCGGGGGGCAGGGGGTAATTATTAGATGCGCGCGTTAGGAGCCCTAGACTCTTACTGACTTGGAGGACTGAAAATGGAAGGCCAGCCAGTCCAGAATGCCACCTCATTCTCCGAAAGCAGCTAACCGTGGAGGCAGTGCATCACGCTCTCCAGAGCAGGCGTGGGGCCTTGCTTGGTGGTCCTGAGGTTGTCTTCACCTTCTGTGCGAGAGGTGTGGGTTCCATCCCTGGCCAGGGAGCTTAGATCCCGCAGGCCTCATGGCCAAAAGACCAAACCATGAAGCAGAAGCAATATTGTAACAAATTCAATAAAGACTTTAAAAATGGTCCACATTAAAAAAATCTTAAAAAAATAAAAGATCAAACTGTGGATTTGCCTGGGCTTGAATTCCAGCTCGACCGCTTGTTGCTTACCTGCCCGTGTCTCAGATGAGATTTTAAAAAGATATATATTCAATATTAATTACATATTAACACTGTCTCAGATGAGATTTAAAAAGGATATATACTTAATATCAATTACATATTAACACTGTCTCAGATGAGATTTTAAAAAGATATGTTTAATATTAATCACATATGGATTTATTTTGCATTTGATAGTGTGTGTGTGTGTGTGTGTGTGTTGCTAAACCCTGTGTTTCTGGGAACTTTAGCTTCTCCAAGTTCCCTGACCTGAGGTCAGATTGGATCTTTCTTTACCGTTCTGTCTAAGGAACAGAGTAAACGTGCCCTTCTGTTAGGCTTGGCTCTCCCTAACTATCTCTTCAAATTTGATACCCTTTTCTGACGCTGTATGTTGTGTCTAATGAGACATATGCATCACATAGTGTTTTGAGGAAGTTTACAGGCAAGAAAAATACAAGACCATCACTGACAATGAATCACAGGTTATAACGTCAAAATTTCCCAAAACATCCCAGATGAGCCACGTGTTGGGCAGCGCCATTTGTGTCTGACTGCTTTAAGCCAGTGCAAGGTGAGATCGTAACGGCTGGCACTCATTGGGCACCCACTGTGTGCAGACACCGGACTCGACCCATGCAGGATGTTTCTCTTTTAAGCCTCATACTGTTATCATCCCCAACTTCCAGAAAAAACAAATGGAAGCTTACAGAGTAAAAGCCAGTACCTTAAGAGGTTATAACAAATAAGTGATGGAGCTGCTGGTTTAAGAACTTATGTTTTAATGTAAAATTGTTCACTGGCCCACGAGGGAAGAACGCTTTAATCACGAGCCAAATGCAGGAGGGAGAAGAAAAACCAGGACCAGATGTAAAGGCAGGCATCGCTTCCAGGGCCAATAACAATACTGCCGCCACTGCAGGTAGAGACGTGACTGATGAGGCTAGGCTTCTTGCACGTGAGACCTAACCTTTACCACAGAGAGCAGCCTCGGGGGCAAGAGTGAGGGAAGTGGCATCTGGGACGTTTGGGATGGACAGGTAAACACTGGCATACGTAACGTGGACGACCAGCAGGACCCACTGGAAGCACAGGGTCACTGGCAGCCGGGTGGGAGGGGAGACTGGGGGAGAGGGATACAGGTCTGTGTATGGCTGAGGCCCTGTGCTGTCCGCCTGAAACTGTCTCAACATTGTTAATCAGCTATACTCCAATATAAAATCTAAAGTTTACCAAAAAATCTAGGCTTTGAGAATGAATTTGTATGGATATCTGAAGGAACCGGGCAAAAAGAAGTGGAAATAGCACAGATAAAGCGTGGCTCTGCTGAGCTCTTCTGCCCCAGACCCTCTCCTCCACCCGCTGTCGTGTCTGCAATTCCTCGTTAGAGCCGAGCATCCTGGCATGGGTTTCCTGGGTGTCGTGGTAACGCGGGCCACACAGTCATAGCTGTCGGGTTTCATCAGAACTCAGAGCTTCCCTTTCCACACCGGCTGCCCCTGTCGCCTGCCTGAGATGACTCAGTGTCCTCTCCTGGCCTCGCGCCTCCACACAAGCCTCCCTCCATCAGGACTCCTGCGCCCTGCGAGTCTGCCCCACTCCTTTGCTCTCTGGAGCGGACAGCACGTGATGGCGGGTGAGTTATTAGCTGGGATCCCTCAGCCGTAGATAATATGGTTCCTCTCCTTAGCACACAGGATCGCCATGTTTAAGCAGCAGGCTAATTCTCTGAGTCTTCAGCATCTGTATCATAGTAGCTTAGGTTGAGGGGATGTCTCGAGGAAGCAGACAGGGCTCTTTTAAATTCTCCAGGACCCTGTCTGCATGCTTAAGTCACAGTCCCCTTTGCTGTGCGTAAAAGCTGGTTCTGCTTATAGAGTGGAAGCCAGCCCTTCGTTTTCCACCTGACACCTCATGACAGATGGAAACATCTCTTCTGCTTCTCCTTATCGCTCAGCATCCTCCTCTGAACAAATGAGCATCCGTGACCCTTAGTGAGTCAGTTCCATTTAAACAGAAGGCGAGATACACCCTGGTGTATTCAATTATTTTATAATCAGTTCCCTTCCTGCAGCATCTTTCTTCCAGGGGTCAGAGGGCACTTTACACACTGTATTGGCAGCATTATCATGAGTCGGAGCGCAGTGACCAGCATCTGAGGACAGTGATTTAGGAGACAGTGAATATAAACAGACGAATTCGATTTCGATCAACAAAGGATAAGCACTCCTCGTGTTACCTCCGTAAGGTGACACCTTGAGAAACCAGCTCAATAGATTGATCCCTGGTGAAGGAATTTCAAGCAAGCCTGTTGGTACTGGGGAAGTTCGGAACACAGCAAGTCATTTCACACTGTGGATACTTAGTAAATCTCTGTAGAATGATTAGCCATAGAAATGCATTAGTTCAGAATATTTGTTGAGTTCCTGCTGTGTGACAGACACAAGCTCAGCCCTGGGGATTATAGACGCCTGGGGACACCGCTGTGGGAGGCAGGAGTGAATGAATGCACCGTGGTGCTGGGCTTCAGGGAACTCGGATGCAGACTCATGAGACATGTCCACATAACCGAGATGATTAGAAGACACTCTCAACAAACACAGTGAAGATGAAATGTGTAGAGCAGAGGCTACAAAACTGGCATGTTTACAACGACCTGCTCAGAGTATAACAAGTCGTTTTGTGAGAAATCGGGAGATCATACACACCGGCCCACCCACCCAAGTCTCATAGACACATGCACCCTCCACAGCTTCTGAGCTGCTTATGAGTTTCTCAGAGCTGGGAACATGAGCCCCTGATTCCACGTCGGACCTCTCGCTTAGAGACGGCCGGCACCCAGAGCCACAGCTCCCCAAACCTGTCCACAGGGCAGGCGCGGGCAGAGATGCAAGTGGCCTTTTGCATGTATGCGCCTGGCTGCCTCCCCAGTTTGAAAATGCTGCTGTAGGGTGCGGTGGGGAATGAAGAAGGAAGGTGTCAGCCCTATTTTGAGAAGTGTCAGAGAGGAAGTGACTTGAGTGTTGTTAAAAGCTGAAGTGTTAATTAGGTGGCAAGCAGTGGAGACTAGAGGGGACCAGAAAAGGGAAGTCAAGCAAATGCATGAACTTTCAGGGGAGCTGTGAGGTTTTCCTAAAGTAAGAAAATGTCGTTTCCTGGACAGAAAGAGAAAGGCCAGATCATGGGGGACTTTGCTGGGTCAGCTGAGAACTGTGGGCCTGTTGACAGCCTCCTTCTCTCAGCAACACCTTCTCCTCGAAGGTGACAGTTGTTCAGTCGGTAAGTCGTGTCCACCTCTTTGCGATCCCGTGGACTGCAGCAGGGCAGGCTCCTCTCTCCTCTACTGTCTCCCAGAGTTTGTTTAAATTCATGTCCGCTGAGTAGGTGATGCTAACCATCTCATCCTCCGTCGTCCCCTTCTCCTTTTTCCTTCAATCTTTCCCAGCATCAGGGTCTTTTCCAATGAGTCAACTCTTCACATCAGGTGGCCAAAGTATTGGAGTTGCAGCTTCAACATCGCTCAATGAACACCCAGGACTGATCTCCTCTAGGATGGACTGGTTGGATCTCCTTGCAGTCCAAGGGACTCTCAAGAGTCTTCTCCAACACCACAGTTCAAAAGCATCAATTCTTCGCAGCTCAGCTTTCTTCACAGACCAACTCTCACATCCATGCATGACCACTGGAAAAACCATAGCCTTGACTAGATGGACCTTTGTCAGCAAAGTCATGCTTTTAATAGTGAATTCAGCTTCTAAAATAAATGAGTTAAAGATAAAGCCACTCAGTTACTAAGGCCAGAATCCTGAGCCCATTCTTAATTCTTCCTTCTCTACCCTTTCATGCACTTTTATTATCGGGTCCTGCTAACGCCACCTGTTTACAGCATTCCTTCCAAGGCCTTGCACACTTCCACATGTGCTTCTTTTTTTTTGGTCACCTCGGGGCTTCCTACATGCCATCTCTCTGCCTAGGTCTTAATTTCCCTGTAACAAGCTCTCGGTCACCACCCTTCAAGTCCCAGCTTAACTAACTCAAGGTACCTAGCTCTGAACTGGCCCAGCTCCCTGCTTCTTTTTGTACAAGATATGGTTTCCCACTGCATGTTCTCAAACATCCTTATGCTTCTCCACCACAGAACATGTGAAGATTTTATAGCTTGTGTGATTATCTGTGAGGTGGCCCTCGCCGTCATTCAGCTGTAAAGTCCAAGAGAACCAGGGTAGGTTGCTATCTGTCTTTCCTACTCCATCAGCAGTCCCATCCCCAAGTTGATGCCACCCTATCGTATGATATTATGGGTCATAATATCTTTGTGAAGTAAAACTCATAAAAATAATGGTAATAAATAATGAAAACAGTGCTTTGCGTCACTGACGAATCTGCGGGGTGTAGTCACTGCCATGGTATTGCGGAGGGCGATGACAGAGCAGCTGGCTGTGTGAGCAGAAGAGTCTATTTATCCGTGTTCCATCCGTTCTAACTGAACACACTGTAGGCTCGTGGTGGTCTGGCCCTGTTTTAGGAGCTAGAGAGCGCGCCGTCTGTGTGTGCCCCTCGATGAGTGCAGAAATGAAGGAGGCGGGAAAGGATGAACAGAAAAGGAAGAAGGAAGGAAGGTAGAATTATTAGCCTAAGTGATGCAATAATTTGTCCCTAGTAGAGAGGCCCGGCCTTGAAAGATAACATGAGCTTTCTTAACACTTTTTTTTTAAGATAGTTTATTTATTTGGCTTTGCTGGATCTTGGTTGCGACACGAGGGAACTTTGATCTTTGTTGCAGCATATGGGATCCTTATTTGTGGCAGGCGAACCCACTTGCTGCATGTGGGGTCTAGTTCCCTGACCAGGGATGGAACCCAGGTCCCCTGCATTGGGAGCACGGATTCCTAGCCAGTGGACCACCAGGGATAAGACTTTTAATATGAAATAATCATTGTTACGGTTATTCTGTTGAAAAATTGAAAGTGGAAATCTCTAGCCACATGGCATGAGTGCTAGAAATTAACAAAGTAAAGTCTTTAAAGCTTGGGAAGAATCAGGTAACATCTTTAATGCAAAGATTTGAGTGGTCTGTTCACCCAAAGAAGAAACAGAATGGACTCCTAGGGAGTTAGGTTAGCTCACAGATGGGTGCTTTAGCAGACAGGGACTCCTAGACCAGCACAGACTGTCCCATACTAATGTGTGTGTTGTATGTTAGTCGCTCCGTTGTGTCCAACTCTCTGTGACCCCGTGAACTGTAGCCCACCAGGCTCCTCTGTCCCTGGGACTCTCTAGGCAAGAATACTGCGGTGGGTGGCCATTCCCTTCTCCAGGGGCGTCTTCCCACCCTGGGACTGAACCCGGGTCTCCCACATTGCAGGCAGATTATGTACAATCTGAGCCCCCAGGGAGGTATGTCAAGCCAATCCGAGTGTTACAGGTGCTAGACCCCAGCTAGCTGGGCTTTCAGGGGCGAGGTAAAGATGAGAAAGACAGCTAGCTCCTAACTTCCAAGTCTGTTTCACTTTTCTTCACTGCAAACCTTTATCAATATTTTCCACAAGACTTTCCTAGTAACCAAGAGACTCACAGGCAAACCACAAGACAGGGGCCTCTTCATAACGTACACACAACCAACCACAAGCTACTACCAGAGAAGCAGAATGAAAGAGAAACGGCAGGCACACACAAAGACAGACTGTACTAGTTTATACACAGTATGCATGGAAGGGAGTTTTCCTGGTGGCTTAGATGGTAAGGAATCTGCCTGCAATGTGGAAGGCCTCAGTTCAGCCCCAGGGTCAGGAAGATCCCCTGGAGAAACGCATGGCTTCACTCCAGTATTCTTGCCTGGAGAATTCTGCAGGCAGGGGCACCCGGTGGGCTATAGTCCATAGGATTGCCAAGAGTCAGACAAGACTGAGTGACAAATACTTGCACGAATTTTTGGCTTTCACATACATGGAATACATGCACTCAGCACACTGAATAAGCGAACAACTCCTATGCGTAGAAAAGCCCATAGATTCAAACAGTCTCAGAAAAGAGACAGAGTGCTTTGGCTCCTTGGTAAGCAGTCTGGTCAGCTGTTAGCATATGATACAGGGAATTCTTCACGACAGCCTTGGTCATGTCAGGATTCTACAGATGTTTAAAGAGGAAAGAGATGGCTTTTCCTTTCTCTTTTATTTTCATCTTTAGCCCTTGAACTGTTGGAAGGTTTGCCCTGGCAGTTATTTTTTAAAGTTGAGAAAAGCAGGTTGGAAAAACTAGCTAGAAATAGGATCTGACCCAGACCTCCTAACGAACCCCCGAGAGGCTGTCTTCTAAAGGTTTTCAGACTGTCCTCTGATTCAGAGCTTGAAAAAGCAGGCAAACTAGAAGATTATTATGAATATGACCAGTGTTTGAAATCATGTCTGTATTACTTACATTCAACTGTTGGTGAAGTAGCCACCCTTTACCATTTCCTTTCTGGGTGCCAGGCACTGGACTGCCCTTTACACATATAATTACTAACAATGATGAAATCGCTGCAGGGTTGGTAGTATTATTTCTTTTATTTTTAGAAGAGGGAAATGAGGCCCAGAGGGATGCAAACGGCTTACTCAAAGGCCCACAGCTGTGAAGTCACAGGGCTGAGGCCTCCCAGCGCTTGGGTCTGTCTGCCTCCAAAGCCTGGGCTGTTTCCACTGCACTGGGCTTAATGAAACCGGCGCACTGCCGTTAGTGAACAAGCACATGACCTTAGCACCACGCTGGCCTTTTGCTGGGCACTTAAGTAGTGATGACATTTCTCGGAAGAAATTTTTGTGTTTTATTTTCCTTTGGAATTCTCTGTCTTGACAAGCACTAAGCTGCCTCCCCTTCTCTGGGCAACTCCAGAGTGGTCCTGTGGCCCCTGATGCAGAAATCTGACTTTCCCAGACACCGTATCACTTGACCATCCTTCTTCCTCTCTCATCTTTGCAGTTCCTGTATGTGCCAGATGCTTCAGAAAACAGATCCTTTGTACTGAATTTCCAGACCACGGTTCCCAGACCGCGGAAGGATGAGGAGCAAAATATTTTTTTTATTCCATCAGCTCTATTTTTTGTGGATGGATATATTTTTAGAGCCAGTTGAAAAGGAGGGGGGAGAAAAACCCACTCCCAAACAAACAACTCTCTGATCTAAAACAGAGAATGCAGGAGTCTTCACATCCATTAGAATGGACAGGATGTCAACTGTTGCTACAACAGAGCTTGTTTGAATAGAGTCAGAATGTAACTTATCTGAGAGAAGGCCTGTGTGCAGAGCAGGAAGCAGGGTGAGAGGTTCGGGTTGATTACAGAAGTCACAGGGTACTCTTCAGCAGGCATCAGACAGTTAAACTCTGGCGAAGAAGTCTATTTAAGATCTCATCAAGGAGATGATCAATGCCTAGTAATGTGTAAAACATATTTGGGGGGAAAAAATAGAGAAAATGGAAAAAATAATCACTTTTTTCCTCTCCACTCGGAGAAAAACATGTTGAAAAATTGGTACATTATTCTGCCATTTTTACTTGAAAATACAACATGGATCTCACTGGTTGAAAGACAATTTCCTTTCCTTTTTCCTTTGTTTTGCTGATGACTCGAGGCTTATGGGAACTTGGTTCCCTGACCAGGACTGAACCTGGGTCACAGCAGCCGGAAACCCCAACCACTGGGACACTAGGGTACTCCTGAAAGCAAACGTTTGGCATGATTGTTTTTCATTGCTTCAGACAATTCCTTGAGTGAATATACTAGGCTTGTTGTCTTTTTATGTTGCTTTCTACCTACCTTTTATAAACTATCCATGTTGATACTCTTGTAGGCTGAATCCTTATCCAATACTGATTTCCTTAGGATGAATTAATAAAAGTAAAAGGCATTTTATTGGGCTAAAAGCTCTGCATATATTCAAGATTAAACTGTCCTCAGAAAGGTCTACAGTCTGAATATAAGAAATGCCATTTCTCTAATATTCAGTAGCACTGAATATCCATGATACTGAGTAATAAAAAGAAAATCATCTTTTTAAAAGCCAGCTACTTATTTTGGTTGGCAACCCGACAGATGGCAAAATTAATCTTAAGACTGCAACTTTTATTTAGGAAAATACCTCCTTGACCTTTTTAGATGAGAAAGGCTAGACCCAGGGGGTGGAAACCTTTTTCTGTAAAGGGTCAGATAGTGAATATTTTAGGCTTTGCGGGCTGGAAAGTCTCTGTTGCAACTGCTGAAGGCCACAGTGAAGGCCTGTGGCCGCGTTCTAGCAAAACATTCACAAACACGGCTTGATTTGACTCCTGGGGCCATAGTTTGCCACCCCTTGGGCTCGGCCCTCAGAAGGATTGTTAAGGATAAGACCGACCCAAAGAGCAGACAGCAGTGCCGGGAGGAAGGAGGCGCTGGTTCCTGGGAGCCTCCTGTAGGAGGGGCGGGAATGAGAGGGGGGGAGGATTGGGGAGCGGGAGAGAACTCCAGCCCGGTGCCGGGCAGTTAGGAGGCTTCCGAAGCCTGCGGAGAGCAATTCTAGCTGGGGTGGCAGCTGAGGAATTTCGCCCGTCTAAGGTTAACTTTACCTTGTTTCCTGTTATGCTCTCCGCAGGAGGCCGCCTCCATGGTTCTCAAGCCTCCCTTTCGCTCCATTCGTGCGTCAGGGCGTGTGCTTTGGAGAAACGGGTGACGGGACGGTTCCCAGGGGGAGAGGAGACGTTGGCGGGGCGCTGTGATGGGCGAGTGCCTGAGCGTGAAGCCCGAGAAGGGATCCAGGCGGATGGTGGCGGGAAGGCGTGACCCTGCTTCTGCCGAGTCTCAGAAGGTCCGGGAGGCTGCACCTCCGCGTGATCCTGGGCCGGGCTGTGCTGGGCAGTCCTGGCGGGCGCGGAGGACCCGGAGGCGGTGGGAGGATGCAGAGGACACAGAAGCGGGGCCGGCTCCGAAAAGCTGGGCTGAGGGGCCCGGGGCCACAGGCGTGGGGCTCAGACCCCGCGTTGGGGGCGCGGGGCGCGAGGGCCTGCAGCTGCTGCCGCCAAGGTCAGGGCTGAATGCAGGTGGAGGGCTCTTAAAGTGACCGCTCAGATCCCTTCTTCCGCCTTCATCCTCCTGCCTTGCCCTCAGACCGAAGCAACACAGGTCTCAGGGCAAGGTCGCAGGGCAAGGGGACTCACAGGGTCAGTCTCCCAGGACACCTAGAGGCGCAGAGCGGACTTGGGCGCAAGGAGTTGTAACCGGAATACTACTGCATTTTATTTGGATAATTTTTAAAAAGGGTATATCAGAAAACTGAAGGCCTTGGAATAAATGGGTTTAAAACAATGATATTTTAGTATTTTAATTCTTTGTTTTAAACATGGCACTAATGCTAGATGCTTTAGACAGAGAGAAAAAGGGGACAGCACATGTGTTTAAGATTTCTACTGACTGCTTGCCCTTGTTTTGGTTTTAGAAGACTAAAATATGCCCCCAGTTAATCGATGTATGGCATCTATTCAGAGTTTCTTTTGTTCTGGAAAGACTTTACCAACACTAAAATCTAATAGTAGAACATTAAAATAAAAGGAAAATGTTATGCCCAGTTACATCAGTTCTAACAATATGTTATATTTACTGGTAAAACGCTGCATCAACTATGTTAAGAACTTGTGCTCCATCAAATATGTTAAGAGCCACTGAGAAGCTTAGCTGAGGGCAGGGGTGGTGTGAAGGATCCGTTCCTCCAAGGCTGGCAGAGCGGCCCAGACAGACAACAGTTCCTGATCACCTTCTCACACAGCTCAGAGTCTGTATAAATAGGATCAACAGAGCCCTTCTCTCCCATAGAGTTGTGGTGTTAGTATTCATCTTGGCATATATGAATTTGTTGGCTTTTAGAAGGAAGTAGGGGGTACCAGTTAATTTTTAGTAGACTCACCTTCTTCCAAAGGTTAATCAAATTCTCTTCCTAATGAAATCAGAAATAAATGGAGGTGAAGACATGTTCTCCAGCACATTAGTTTCTTAGGAGGGATTTCAGGACCAAAATGAAAAAGCGCAGCATTTTCTTGTCTTGGCCCAGTGGCATGATGGCATTGTGCCCTGTGCTTTAACCTGAGACACGCAGTCAAGCAGCAGATCGAGGCTGTCTTGGCACCGTCTGCCGATCCTGTAACAATGACATCCGCAACATCCCACCCTTCCCATAGTCCCTCAGTTGCTAGACTACCTGCTGTGATTGAATGTTTTATTCATGGGTTGCAAGAGGGTCTTACTTTATCAGAAGATAGAGAATTAACACTTGGACCATTGCTGCAAATCAAACTACGTGAGATTTTCAACTTCCTTCACGGACACAGACCTTTGCGGGAGCCTTCCCTCAGCATTCTGTCAACATGGTCTGATTACCCCCGCTCGCACTACAGACCTCAGTTAACTAGAGTGATACCAGCCAGGTATTAGGAGCATCGATCAAGAAGCCAAGGAAAAGGTGTCCAGCACTTGTTTGTCGTTACCTCTGTGTTCCATGCGATTTCTGGACCCCAAGTGACAATGAAACACAGACCCTCAGTGTCATTTTAAGATATGTGTCCTTTGAAGATTAAGCTTCATTGGACTGATCCTCACATACTTTGTCCCTGCTATTCAGAGGTTTCTTTGTAAGACGATTGAGCAGAAAGACCAACAAAGAAGAATCTCTGTTTCCATAGTACGGTCACTGACTTAGAACCCAAAGGTGCCAGGGCAAATTGCTAACTCCAAACCCTTTTTAATACTCACAAGAGAAAAACAAGGGTTATATTAATGTAATGGCCAGCAACCCAGCAAGTAAGAACATGTCCGACGTTAGCTGTCTTCTGAGAACGACTGAAGTTCTGATAGTTACCCCAAGAGAATGCTGGTTCTGTTCTCAGCACCTGACTGTAGAACTTTTGACCTTTCCTTTAGGAGTTCTGTGGGTTTGAGGTTTTGACCGTGGGCAGGAATTACTTTAAAAGTTTGTATACATAATACCATGTTAGGTACCTTGAGAAATTTCTCATCAGTAATTTTGGCCCTTCATGGTTTTGACCTTACGTTTAAGAACCCAAAGCTTCCTCTACTGTCTACATAAAATGAGTTGTCACCCTTGTTCAGCAGAGTAAGTCTGTAACCTGGTTGTGCGTATACTCAAGGGTCTTCAGCCTCTGATAAGTAACTTTTGATCATTTTCTTAGTCTATTCAAAAGCATGTATACACGCTGCTATATTTTAAATGGATCGCCAACAAGGACCTACCATGAGCGCAGGGAACTCTGCTCAATATTATGTGGCAGCCGGGCTGGGAGGGGAGTTTGGGGGATACATGTTTATGTGGCTGAGTTCCCCTGATGTTCACCTGAAACTGTCACAACATTGTTAATCGGCTATACGCCAATACAAAATAAAACATTTTTTTTAAAAAAAAGGAGGAAAGAAAAGATGATAAAAAGAAATAAAGGAATTGCTGTGTTTAAAAAAAAGCAAGAATAAACACATGTACTACTATAACAACAAAACCAAAAAAAAACCCCATAGACCAAGTGGCTTATAAGCTTCTCACAGTTCTGGAGGCCGGAAAGTCCGAGTTACAAGTGTGGTACTTTCTGTGCCGGGTGAGCGCCCACTTCCTGTTCACAGTCGGTTGTCTTCACAGCGTCCTCACGTTGTCAAGGGAGCTTTCCTGGGCCTCTTTTGTAAGAACACTAAAAGCCTCTTGATGAAAGTGAACGAGGAGAGTGAAAAAGTTGGCTTAAAGCTCAACTTTCAGAAAACTAGGATCGTGGCATCCGGTCCCATCACTTCAGGGGAAATAGATGGGGAAACAGTGGAAACAGTGTCAGACTTTATTTTGGGGGGCTCCAAAATCACTGCAGATGGTGACTGCAGCCATGAAATTAAAAGACACTTACTCCTTGGAAGAAAAGTTATGACCAACCTAGACAGCATATTCAAAAGCAGAGACATTACTTTGCCAACGAAGGTCCTGCTAGTCAAGGCTATGGTTTTTCCTGTGGTCATGTATGGATGTGAGAGTTGGACTGTGAAGAAGGCTGAGCGCCAAAGAATTGATGCTTCTGAACTGTGGGGTTGGAGAAGACTCTTGAGAGTCCCTTGGACTGTAAAGAGATCCAACCAGTCCATTCTAAAGGAGACCAGTCCTGGGTGTTCATTGGAAGGACTGATGCTGAGGCTGAAACTCCAATACTTTGGCCACCTGATGCGAAGAGTTGACTCATTGGAAAAGACTCTGATGCTGAGAGGGATTGGGGGCAGGAGAAGGGGACGACAGAGGATGAGATGGCTGGATGGCATCACCGACTCAATGGACGTGAGTTTGAGTGAACTCCAGGAGTTGGTGATGGACAGGGAGGCCTGGCGTGCTGTGATTCATGGGGTCTCAAAGAGTTGGACACAACTGAGCGACTGAACTGAACTGAACTGAATGTCCTTCTTGAGAGTGGGGCAGCTTCCAAAGGCCCCGCCTCCTAAATCCTCACCCTAGCAATTAGCATCTCAACATGAATTTCAAGGTGGGGAGGGGACCCAAATACTCAGTCCACAGCAGTAGTAAAAACAAATAGAAAAGGCTTTTTAACCATTATTTTAAACCATTTTAGCAATAACATTTTTTTTAATTAATTCATTTCTATTTTTTATTTTTGGCTGTGCTGGGTCTTCCTTGCTGTACATGGGCCTTCTCTTGCACAGCAGCCTGAGGAATCTTTCCAGACCAGGGATCAAACCGCTGTCGTCTGCTTTGCAGGGTGGATTTTTAACCACTGGACTACTGAACCACCGAACCACCGGGGAAGCCTGCCCCGCATTTTCTGATGGTAACACGTAACGGGTGTAGTGTCTGTGGCAGGGCAAGAAGAACTGAACAGATGAGCTGCTGTGCTCAGCCTGGTGTGGAGGCGTTAGGGTGCACCCTCCTTGCTTCCTCCACGCTCTTCTGTGACCACAGAGGCTGGTTCAGCATCCTTTATGGGTGGCTGTCATCTTTTCCCCAAATGCATTGTTTTGCATTTGCCTTCAGGGAAGGCAATTCCCATCCATATGATCACTTCCCGAAAGAAAAAGGATTTTTTTTTTTCCTCTGAAAGGCAGATCCATGCTTCCAGTCTGTCTGGGGATCTTTTAAAGCTCTCTGAAAGAGACAGCTGAATGAAATGCCACCTGTGTGGCCTGAATAGCTAACAGATGTTGGAAAGAAGATGCGAGGGGAAGCTGGGCTAGGAGCCACCCTGCCGGGCAGGGTGCTTGGGGCACCTGTCCATCAGTGCTTCTGCTCTGCAGGAACATAAATGGCCTCAGACGGATGCGATGCTTTCAGCTGGAGACATCCTCCAGAGCAGGCGAGCTGGTCGCCTCTCTCAGTAACATATCCATTGCCTGGTAATCCTGAGTCGGTATACTTTTCCTTATATCTCATGAAAGTCCTTTTTACTGCTTTTTAAACCAACATAATGCAGTGCCTAAGAGACGGAGGAGAGGGGTTTTAAAGGCGCAGTTTATGCCTCAAAGTGCTCTCCCTTAAGCCAGTGGCCGTAAATCGGCAGGCGGCGCTCTGCTTGGCTGGAGGAGGCTTGACTTTTTTTAATCAAGTGCCTTTGATTTTGTTTCCTTGCTTCCATAGGCCCTGCCATTTCTTCCTGTTTTTCTTTTCTTTCTTTCTCTTTCTCTCTCTCTTTTTTGGCCAAACGACGTGGCATGTGGGATCTTAGTTCCCTGACCAGGGGTCGAACCTGCAGCCCCTGCGGTGGAAATTCAGAGTCTGAACTGCTGGGCTGCCAGGGAGCCCCATTCCTGCCGCTTTCCACGCAGCCCGCTCACCTGTGTCCACCTCGCCAGGCCCTGTGGATCCTTGGGTTTGTGACTCTTATGGCCTCGAGTGTATAAAAGAAAACATAACTATGGTCGCCTCTGCATCTCCTGTACAAACTAAACTTCAGTCCTGACTCCACGATACTTCTAGAGAATGCAGAGTTACTTCATGTATTTTCATGTATTTTGTCCCATATGGTTTGGTAAAACTGACAGTGTTTGCCAGTTTCCATGGTGTAAACATCCTCACCATGGCTGAGTTCATCCAGTGCTGACCCAGGAAAAGGTGCTCATAGTCACTTGTGCAAGCCAGCTCCAGAACCATTCATGTTGCTGCCGTCAAGCCTGTGACCTCTTTTGATCTCTTTCCTCAGAATGAGCTAATCAGATGAAGAGGACTTAACTTTAATCGTGGACAAAGCAAAAGGCTCAAAGGAAAATATAAAACATTTTTCTCTGATAAACTTTAGACATTATGTAACATATGGAGTCAGCAAACTTTTTTCCCTATAAATGGCCAAGTAGTAAACACCGTAGGGCTTGTTGGTCATATACAGTCTTTACCACATACCCCTTCTTAGCGTGGCAGCCATACAAACAGAGCCAGTCAGACTGGCCTGTGAGCTATAGCTTGTAGACCCCTGATACGATAGCGTAGAGATGAGAAGATGCTTAGTTTATTTTTTGTAATTTGAGGTGGTAAAATGCCACACTTCCAATATTTATCTGAATATCAATGCGCAGAACATGAAGCAAGGTTACCTAGAGATTTTTAATACGGGAATAAAATTTATGAGTAGCTGCCACGAAGACTAGGTAGACTTGGGCATATGTCTGGCATATAGTCTCTTTAGGATAATGCTTCATCCGAAAGGAAAAGAGCTATAAGACGTGGATATGGATGCAGTGAACACCAAGAACCTGCATCCTTGGGCCTAGAGAATGTCATACCAAGTGAAGTAAACAGAGAAAGACACACACCTGTGATATCGCTCACACATGGATCTAAGCAGCGATGCAGATAAGGCGCTTCTCTGGCGGCTAGTGGCTAAGACTCTGTTCCCACCGCAGGGGCCCTGGGTTCCATCCCTGGTCAGGAAACTGGATCCCACGTGCAGGTCCTTACACTGTCGCAAAGACCTGGCGCAGCCTAATAAGTGTGTATTTTTAAAAATGATGCAAATGAATTTATTTATAGAACAGAAACAGAGCTTCAGGCATAGAAAACAAGCCTGCGGTTACCAAAGGGGACGTGGAGTGGGGCGGGGGGCGGCTTAGGAGTTTGGAATTAGCACGTGTACACTGCTGCTGCTGCTGCTTAGGCACCCAGTCGTGTCCCCTCTCTGTGACCCTGACTCTCTGTGACGTGCAGTGGGGGGCGGTTTAGGAGTTTGGAATTAGCACGTGTACACTGCTGCTGCTGCTGCTTAGGCACCCAGTCGTGTCCCAATCTGTGACCCTGTGGACTGTAGCTGCCAGGCTCCTCTGTCCGTGGGATTTCCCAGGTAAGAATCCTGGAGTGAGCCGCCATGTCCTTCCCTGGGTGAGCTTCCCAACCCAGAGATGGAACTCAAGTTTCCTGTCTGGCAGGCAGTTCTTTACCACTGAACCACCGTGTACACACATATAAAATAGATTTACAAAACAAGGCCCTACTATATACCACAGGGAGCCATGCTTAATATCTTGTAATCGCCTGTAATAGAAAAGAATCTGGGAAAGAATATATATGCATATAAAGCTGAATCACTTTGCTGCACACTAGAAACTAACAGAACATTATAGATCAACCATATGTCAACTTTTAAAGGAAGAAGATGATGCGTCCTTGTGTGCAAACTCACGACCCAGTGTTTGGTGTGGACAGAAGACTGATGTGCTACTGCTGTGCCTAGCGGTTAAGAGCATGAGCTGTGGGTTCAGATCTGTGCTCTGCCACTGACGAGCTGTGATATATCAGTCTTAAACCCTCTGGGTCTCAGTTTCCACATCTGCAAAATGCAGTAATAATTGTAACCACCCCCTAGTCCTGCTGGGAAATGGAGTCAGTAGATTGAAACTGTGTAAAGTGTTTTTGGCGCATGAAAAATGCTGTATTAATATGTTATTATTATTGTAAATATTATTATTGTTTGCCTGCAAAATCCAATAAAGGGAATAGGCGATGCCTCCTTAAGACATCATTCTCGAGAAGAAAGATGTGGAAGTGATGGGGGAACCTGAACTCGAGTGCTCTTTTCTTTCTAAAATATGAAATAGAGCCTGTGCCAAGCTCTTGGCCATGACAGTGTCCTGACTCAGGAGGCTGTGCAAGGGACCAGGCGCTAGCCTCCTTCTTGATCTCGTCTTCAGCCCTGTTTATAAGTGGTCTGTCCCTTGCCTTTCTCTCCAGCTTTCTTCATGTCACTGGAATTAAAGAATCTGTTATATTATTCTGTCCGTGGCAAACAGAGATCATAAATCTTTTTATGGAAAGGATACAGACAACTCCTTTCCTGTTAAACTTCCTTTAGGACCGTTGACTGATTCCTCCTTGATCTGGATCGGTTACTCCAGGAACATGGATTCACGCGTGATAGTGTTACTTTCACTCAGGCCAACCCCCAACGTTTCCACTAATTTGCAGTTTTGAGTAAGTCACTCAGCATTTATGATCCTGTACTTCCTCACCAATAAAATGGGAGTAATAGCAACACTTACCTGTCTGAGCAGAAGGCAGAACTGTGAGGAAGAATTAGAACGCACTTCACAAGCCCAAGTGCTTTGTAAATATTTCATACTTAGCTGAGGTAAATGTGGGGAGAGTATGGAAGCCAACGTTGCTCTTTTTGTTGTGACACCTCTCTAGATGTGCCTAATTTCCCAGTCCAAACAACGAGGACCCTGAGATTTGCTGACCCTTTCTCCTTTTCTTATTTTTCTTCTTCTGTTGGGTTGGCCCAAGCTAAACGAACTTTTTGGGCCAACCCATTTTAATCCCTTTACAAAGAGTTGCTTTAGCTCATTAGGAAGCCCAGAGCCCCGCCGCCTGTGCTGAGTTCCTCAGTGCTGGCACGGGAACACTTGGGCCTCACGGGGAAATTCCGTCTTGACAGGGGCGTTTCCTTGTGTTGGGCTGGACTGCATGTCGTTGCTGTGCAGCGGCCCCGCTGGGGGGCCCTTGCTCTCATAGGATCGCTGTGTCGGCAGACAGGCTCCCTCCAGCCACCGCCCCGCGGGGTCCTTGTCACCGTGGCAGCACGGTTTCCCGACTGAGGGTGGAGCTGTGTGGTGAGTGGAGGCGGCAGAGGCTGAGGGTCCGATCCTTGGTGGGGGACTGTAGCCTCAAATGCCAGCTGGTGCAGCGACAAATAAATAATAGTTCTTTAAAATCAAAAAGCATTTAATAATGCATGGAGATTTTCCCAGATTACCTCTGCTGTTTCTCTTGAAATGACGAGAGCTTTTCTGCAAACACTTGTCTGGACACTTTGTCACAAGGGAGGTTTGTGCACTCAGAGAAGAGCTCCGGCTCCTCCTGGTCAGTTGCTAAGCCCGGGTCACCCCCACCTCAGCTCCCTGACGGAACAATTCCTATGAAAAGTGATTTGCTTTGCAGTTTTAGTTTATTTCTAAATTGGTGGATGCGTGAAGTCTTCTGTAGCTTTTATTGGAACACAGAGCATAGATTTGGGATTTCTTGAGGCTGATGTTTAGTGAAACAAAGGAAAAAATTAAAACCCTGTGCTTTCTTTTTTCTGAATAGTGATGCCTGTACATGATCTCAGCTCTAAAGTACTGTTATTGAAATCTTTGATGGATGATGTTCAGTGACTGCTTTAGAAAACAGAGTCATGATAAATGATTTCGGGGTGTTGATGGGGGTAATTCTTTTTCATGCAAGAAGGAAGGGAAAAGACATAGGGAGGCAGGGAATGAGAGAAGAAATCACTTAGCCTCATCAAGACTTATTTTCCTTACATGAAAAATGAAGATAACTGTAATCTTTACCCTACCTGTCTTGGATTCCCTACAGTTAGACTCTGTATGAAAGCCTGACTCCATCCAGAAAGCGCTTTAGAAGTCCTAATAGATGCTGCTGCTCATGTGATGACGACGCATGGAGAGCTGGCCTCCCAGGCTGCACTAGTGGCAAGAACTCACCTGCCAGTGCAGGAGACGCAACAGACGCAGGTTCGGTCCCGGGGTTGGGAAGATCCCCTGGAGAAGGAAATGGAAACCCACTCCACTATTCTTGCCTGGAGAATCCCATGGACAGAGGAGTCTGGTGAGCCACAGTTCATGGGGTATCAAGAGTTGGTCGTGACTTAGTGACTAAACCACCACCACCATCTTCAACCTTGTTGTTATTTAGTTGCTAAGTCGTGCCTGACTCTTTTGTGACCCCATGGGCTGTAGCCGACCAGGCTCCTCTATCCATGGAATTTTCCAACGTTTAAAGTCAACAGTTGGTCTGACTCCCTGAGCAACTTCAGAATGCTCATGTCCCCCCAGTCTCTGGATATTCCTTGTGGTTAGGTCTTTGTCAGCTTGTTTTGGTTTTCATTTCTTCTATCAAAACTCATTGGTTTACAGGAGATAATGTCAGCTTTAGACCCAAGTTGCCCTTCATTCCCCACTTAGAAAGCATCATTAGAAGGATTATATGCTATAAGTCGAGATTTGTTTAGGCAAATTCATAGCTAACATTTTTTGATGCTTCATAGTTGACAAAGTATTTTTCAAATATTATGTAATTTATTTAGAGCACTAACTCTTTGGGGTAAGAATCTTAAGTTTGTGGGGAGAAATGAAGGTAATAATACATACCTGTCTCCCAGGATTGATAGGATTAAAAAAGATGATGTTTATTAAGAGCTCTGCCTAGCCCCCTAGCATACAGAAAACACATATTTCTAATACCTCTCATTCATGGGTGAAGATAGAAACTCAGAGAGGTTATGTGATATGTTTAAGGTTACAGGACAAGTCAAAGGTGGATCCATCAGTCAGACTGCCCCTTCACCACGCTAACATGTCATGAGGAATGGTCAAAATATTTGAAAGTGTAAGTTTGGATTCCATGTTACAAACTATTGAGAAAGAGAGAGACAAAGGGAGGAAGAGGAAGCGAGACAAAGAGAAGGAAGAGGGAGGGAACGCAAGCGCGTGCCGCGGTCTGAGTGTGTCCCCGGCACATTCGTGTGTGTGCGCGCGAGTGCTCAGTCGTGTCCGACTCTTTGCAACCCCATGGACTGTGGCCCACCAGGCTCCTGTCCATGGGAGTCTCCAAGCCAGAATACCCGAGTGGGTTGCTGTTTCCTCCTCCGGGGATCTTCCTGACCCAGGGGTCAAGCCCACGTCTCCCGAGTCTCCTGCACTGCAGGCAATTCTTTACCGCTGAGCCCCCAGGGAAGCCCAGACTCGTGTGCTGAAACCCTGATGCCCAGAGGGATGGCTTTAGGAGGCAGGCCCTCTGGAAGTGCTTGGGTGATCGGGGTGGGCCTCCTCTGAAGGGGATTAGCCCGCGTATAACACAGACGCCCCCCGCGTTCTGCGGGCCCTCGTCACGAGGACACGACACGGTGAGAAGCGCGCCGCCCGGAAGAGGCCGTCACCCTGCCCGCTGACACGCCGTCTCAGACGTCCAGGCTCCAGGACCGTGAGGCAGGCGTTTCTGCGGGCATCACCTACCAGTCTATGGTATTTTGTTATAACAGCGCAGTAGAACTCAGAGAGGCTTTAAATGTTGACTCGCTAAGACGGGTGAGAGATAATGAACACCCCCCGGGCACTGGCAGGGGTCCTCCAAACACGGTCGGGGAGGGGGTCCTCGGACGGTGACGTAACCGAAGGGCTGGCGGCAGTGACGTGGCTGCGTTGCCCTCGGCTTCCGGCTTCCGGCTCCTCAGGCGCCGTGTTCCGGCCCGACCGCCGCGGCGCTCTCTGTTCACAGCTGGTTCCATGGCAGTCGCCGGGGCGCGCGGGGGAGGCAGAGGCCCCTCAGAAACTCCGACCTGGTTCCGCTGAAAATATCTGTAATCCTTCTTATATCTGCTTTGTATCTTGACCTCTCAACAAACATCGTGGAAATGCTATTCACAACCGCAGAAGTTTTGGTCCCTTGACAGAATTCTGAGGGAAGCGGACTCATGCCCACGGGCTCCCAGCTCTTCTTCGGACCCTCCCGACCGCACATTCAGCATCTCTGACTTCTGCCTGCTGCGAAGTCTCACACTCACCTGAGGTCTCTTTGGGTTTCCCTGGTGGTGCGGTGGTAGAGAACCTGCCTGCCAGTGCAGGGAATGCAGGAGACACAGGTTTGATCCCTGGGTCAGGAAGACCGCCTGGAGGAGGGCACAGCAACCCACTCCAGTGTTCTCACCTGGAGAATCCCCATGGGCAGAGGAGCCTGGCGGGCTACAGTGCAAAGTGTTGCAAAGACTTGGACACGACTGAAGTGACTTAGCACACACACCCTAGAATGGCACCTCATCTAAGGAGTATTACCAACATTTTCCAAAGGTCTCAAGCTTCTTCGTAGTGATATGAGTATATATTTCTTTGCATTGCTGTCAGTCATTAGATACTGGACCATAAAGTCTGGCACATAGTAAGCACTCAATAAATATCAGCTTTCATGGCTGCTATGCAAATAAAATGTGACAGTCTTGACCTTATTTTAGAAGCTTCTTTCTTTCTCTTTGTGCTCCTCTATTAACTTTTATTCAACAAAATATTTGCTAAATACTGGTATGTTCTAAGCACTGTGCTAAGATCTTTGCATTCACTGATCTTACTTGATTCCTCACAGTAAGCCTTGAGCTGGATATTATTACAAAAATAACTTCGCCATCCTGGGGATATAGCCTTGAACAAGACAAATGTTATACCCACCTCCCGGAGCTTGCAGTATAGTGGGGAAATCAGATGTTCAGCTAGTAATTACAGTACAGTCATCACACCAGCCTGCTCTCCCAGCCTGCTCTCCTGGAGTTGTTGGCTACTTCTTCACATTGGTTACT
Source organism: Ovis canadensis (assembly GCF_042477335.2). NCBI lineage: Eukaryota > Metazoa > Chordata > Mammalia > Artiodactyla > Bovidae > Ovis > Ovis canadensis. Next base: position 105,008,296 of record NC_091253.1, on the reverse strand, counting down.
GGATCCGGGATTTTAAATACAATTGGCCTTCCTATTGCTAAGGGCTCCACACTGTGAGATTATATCCCCAATCTCTTAGGGCTCTTATCAATGAAGATTCTGAAAGCTTAGAGATGGAAGAGAATGGAGAATACGTGGCTATTTGTATTTTTTAGATTAGAGCTTATTATTTGTTATTACCTGGTAAATAAGGCACACAGACCCAAGCTTCTTTCTTTCTTTCTTTCGAGAGGGATCAAAGAGCTTGGAATTCCCAGCCAACATCCTCACAGAAGGCAGTTAGTTGGTTGGTGGAAGAGGAGTTTAGAACAGACTTACTGCTTGGAGATCCGACTGACTGAGTCTGCCTGGACCATGCGGCTCCAGAGAGCAATACACCAGACACAGAAATGACGCTTTAGAGAGAAGAATGATACAGACATCTACACGTACACCACCATTGCCAGCCACACTCCCTTTCTTAGCCCTCAGTTAAAACCACAGCCAGATCGTCAACATGCGTGGGCGTTCTTGTCGGTACACAGTGAACCCTCAGGTAGGAAGACTCACTCCAGAAGAGGAAAGAGCGGGCCACGAATGACTCTGAGATAAACTAGCATACTTTTAAAAAAACACTTTGGGAGTACTTCTCAGAGATCATATTTATCTACTTCATGCTTGCATACATATAGTTGTATTCCCTGTTAGGGTCTCTTGAATGAAATTAGTTTCCTTGTTACCTCCCTGATGTTTGTCACATGAATTAGCTACAGTTCAGATTGTCCCTTGCAAGCAATGTGTTTTACACCAAAATATAAATTCCTGAAGGCATAGGCAAACTAGAGTTGGTGTTTTCCCCATTGCATAAACTTCCATGCCCTTTTTGCTTGTCAGCCTGCTAGAGTCTCGGAGACACAGTGTACATGCTCCCTACCCATCGAATATTCCTTTACTTGAAATAGAAATGATCAGCTCTTCACTGAGGGAAATGACATACTGATGTGAAAGCAAAAGGAAAACTTTTCATGCTCAGGAACCCAGAACCCACATCCCCCCAGCGAGGCTTCCGCTTTTCTGGTTAATTGTGAGGAATAACCAAAAGAGTCTACTTTAAAGTATAAATTCTGCTAGAGATAACAAACATCATTTTGAATGTCCTTGCCTTTTATAAAAAATCATAAACTATAATTCTGTTTTCCTCTCGGTAGCCCAAGGTTGCAGATATGAGAGTTAAGGTATTTGATAACCAAAAGTTATAGGAAGCTATTTAATAACCAAGGGAAAGTTGAAGAAAAAAGTAGTCATAGCCGTGCTTTGAAGAAAAGAACACAGCCATTGTATCCTGTGAAAAGTGTCGGTAATAAACTCTTTTAATGCCCTCATGGAAAGATAAGCATCTTAAGAAGAGCCAAATTGTTTCATTCAGCTATCTAAAGAAGCTCCAGTTTTGAGACACTGCTTACTGCTTATATAGTCCTCCCATTTCCATGAAATAAAATTTTCATATTAGTTGCCTTTGCAGAAATTATACAGCACTTGGGAGTGCTGAGTGTTTTCCATTGGGGTTCACTTTAGGGGAAGTTAAAACTTGAACAAGTCATACCCATTACCCAGAATTGTACCCACGGTCTCCAGGAATGGCTGGGGTGCTGAAGGACAGGCAGGCCTGCCGTGGGCATCTGCAGGCTTGGCTCCTGGTTCTGGGTTTGGTCCTCGCTCACTGAGTGGCTCAAGACAAGTCTGCCCTCAGTGGACCCCGGCTTCCTCCCTTGCGACATGACATGGTTTTGCATAGTCCTTTCCTCCGCGGATGTTCTGTGACTCTTGGCAAGACCAGGGAGCTAAACTTCTCTAATGAAGTATTAAGCAATCAGGATTTTAAGTCTCAGAAGTCATGTCTTCCAAACCCCGTCCACCCAGGATTTCATAACTGTCCCAGAAAGACAATGTTGTCCTCCTGGTCCATTTCTAATGCTCTGTCATAGACTCCCCACCTCACACTCTCTGGGTCTGAAACTAAGAAGCTACTGCTGCCTGACTTTATAGAACATGTATGGTTTCTTAATGCTGGGGTTGTGTAGATTTTTTTAAAGAGAAAAAAAAGGAGAGCTAAGCAGTCTATTTCTTTTTCTTGAGCAAACTAAAATAATGGTATAATTTGACCTGGATTTATAAAACTGCAATTTATTCATTGAACTGGAAACAACTACACTCTATCTTCTTAGCTGTTATTTATTAAGCCACCCCATGGCAGGCATTGGGCTAAGCTTTCTTTCTAGACATACTGTCTAAAATCTAAATAAATCACCATGAAAGATAGGTGTCATTATGCCCACGTTACAGAAGATGAAATTGAAGTGCAAAGATATTAAGTTGCCTAGAGGCCACCTCATGCAAAGAGTTGATTCACTGGAAAAGACTCTGATGCTGGGAGGGATTGGGGGTAGGAGAAGAAGGGGGCGACAGAGGATGAGATGGTTGGATGGCATCACTGACTCGATGGACATGAGTTTGAGTGAACTCTGGGAGTCGGTGATGGACAGGGAGGCCTGGCGTGCTGCGATTCATGGGGTCTCAAAGAGTCGGACACAACTGAACTGAACTGAACTGAACTGAGAGTCACTCAATTTGTGGTGGAACTGAGATTCCAATTCATCCCAGTAATCCTAACCACAATATACTATATATACATACAGATATATATCATATACATATATATCAATATGTATAAAACATATTGAAAGATATATGTAGGGCTAATGTTTCCACTTCCATTTCTAAAACAATTTGTTGCAAAATGAAACATTTTAAGTTCATCACTTGATGATTTAGAATTCATTTACAACATCTCCTAGCATAGAGTGGGTTCTCAGTTCGGTTGAACAGATGTGTGTGTTTGCTCAGACTTTTTGAGACACATGGACTGCAGCCTACCAGTCTCGTCTGTTCGTGAGATTTCCCAGGCAAGAATGCTTGAGTGGGTTGACATTTCCTCCTTCAGGGAATCTTCCCCACCCAGGGATCAAACCCACATCTCCTACATTGGCAGACAGATTCTCACCACTGCACCATCTGGGTAGCTTTGCTTGAACAGATTCTTGGATTTATAAACATGGGGCTTATGAATGGAACGCCACCGTGGGTCAGTGACACACTCGGCAGTGGGCTTGTTGAGTTGCGATGATGGCTTTTGTAGCCTCCGTGTTTGCAGCCTCCACTTTGACCTGATGCCATAGTCGCTGGCATGGTGGCTGTCGGGACTCCAGGACATAAACCTGCACTCTTTGTTTAAAATATGTTGGTGGAAAGATTGGGTCTAACGAACAGCTTTCAACTCAGACACATTTAGCAGTAGCTCTGCTCTTGCAGGAGGTTGATGATGTTAGGTGTGGCCCTTGCCCTATCCCTTCAGCCTGTTCCAAAAGGGACACAACTTTCCCTTTGGGGACCTTTGGTAAGCCTAGAACATGTGGGCAAAGTGTGGCGCTTTTAGCTATAGTTGATAATGATTATAATTATAGCTACATAGGAAAATCATATTTTTCAAAATAATTTTCAAGAATTCATGCATGCATGGGATACATAATCCAACAGCTACTGAAGTCCTACCTCCAGCCTTCCCTCTCATTCACCCAGTTCCCTTGCCAGAGGCAACTGGTGTGTTCCAGAATATTCCAGAGATACTCTAGACATCAGTTCAGTTCAGTTGCTCAGTCATGTCCAGCTCTTTGTGACCACGTGGACTGCAGCATGCCAGGCCTCCCTGTCCATCACCAAGGAGTCCATCATCCGAGAGTTTACTCAAACTCATGTCCGTCACATCGGTGATGCCATCCAACCATCTCATCCTCTGTTGTCCCCTTCTCTAGACATGTATAAGCACTTAAGTATTGGTGTATTTTTTTCCCACAAAGAGTAATGCATTTTACATAATTTTATACCTTGCTTGGAAAACAGAACTATAAAACAGTGTCCTTCATGTAAGGGTCAGTTAATACATATTTTGTTTAATAAATTAATCCACAAAGGCAATGAGCAAGAGGCAGGGAGAATATTTTCCTGGGAGGTAGTAATACCATTCTGCAGTAAAGCTCAGAAAGATTTGCCTGGCTTCTAATCTCTATTTGTTCCTCTGTTCTATGGTAGGGGCTAAAAGACCGCAGGGCTTGGAATCAAACTCACACAGACTTTGTTAGCCATTGATTTTCCCAGTGATCAGCAGACAGATTCTCATAAGCAGCTACCCAGCCCAGTGCTAGGGACACGGTGGATTTGATACAGGAATGGCAGAAACTTCTGCTTTGTCCTGACTCTCCTCTGTAGTGTGTTGGTTCTACCTGGGTCTCTTTGCCACGTAATGTGAAAATAAGTGGCAGTGGTTTTTCTGGTCTCTGAAAGCAGTGGGCAGCATTTACTGAGTGCCAGGCGTTGTACAAAGCACTTTGCATGCATGATCACATTTAAGGCTTTTAGCAACCCTATGAGATCATTACTAGTACTTTTCAGACCAGAAACTGAACAGAAAAGTAAGTTTCACACAGTCACCCCTTGGGTGAGTGACGCCTCATGACTTGAACTCTGGGTTGCCTGAAACCAACATGCCGATTCCTCCCTCGCCCGGCTGCTTCTTGTCTGAGTCTGATGGCTTCACACCTATGGACACGGCCTGTGGACATCACAGGGGAAAATGAACTTGTTATATCTCAACCCAGTTCTCCGCTCACATCCCTCGCGTTTTATGTAGCTTTACATCCCTCGTTAAATGGTTGCAGAAAGCAGTAACAAGATGAGGCACACCCTGAGCCCACATGTCAGAAGTGCGGTGTTCCTCTTTACTTCCCTGGTCAGCAGGTAAGGGCTTGCACAGAGGTGCCTTTTCTGATCTCTGCCGCTCTCATCTTCCAGCCCTCCATTCGGGAGAACCTTCATGCCCTTCATCTCTTGATCACGGCAGGCGCCACGCAGTGCCTGCAGCGTAATGCAAAAAGAAAGGGAGAAAAATATTGCCTGAGAATTCTGGAAAGCATTACTTAAGCTGAAGAGAAGTGCTGCAGATTGGCTAGTAGACTCTTAGTGCCAGGGATGCCTGGACGCTGTTTTGTCAGCCTTCCAGTTTCAGGTTGTTATGACTGTTTAATTACCACCACTGTTCCACGTTGCCAGGATTCCTCTTCCAGACACTGTGGAAGTTCATTGTCGACTACAACCAGCTCCATGCAAGCTGTACATTGTGGGTCTTTAATAGCTTTCTTTACTCCACAGCACTTTTCATAAATAGTCCAGATAATGGCTCTAATTTTCCCTCTTAGAACACATATTTTTCTCCCTTATGTACCATGAAAAAAAAAAAGATCAGATGAAACTATTATCTTTCTGCTTAAGAGTGATTTTCTCTGTAATGACTGTTTAGATACGAGTCTGTTTCAAAATGTCCACCCTCATCTTGCATGGTATCAGAAATCTATTCAGAAATGTATTTAGCCATTCAAATAATCTGGGAATTACATGTTGATATCGATGTTGAAAGAGGAGTTTAATCCACAAAGGGTGATTTAATGGAGAAAATAGCTTTGCTGTTGGAATATATGGTTCTTTACAGAGCAACAAATCGAATCCTTATCCAATAAAATTTACACTTATTGGTCAACGGTATCTCCAAGGACATCTAAACTAGAGAAGAGAGCATCTGAGGGCTAAAATAATATTCAGCTTATTTAGTGATAGCTGATGATTTTTAAAGAAATGTAAGTTTTTAGCATAATAACCTAAATGGGAAAAGAATTTGAAAAAAAAAAAAGAAAGTGCATATATATGTGTAACTGAGTCACTTTGCTGTACACCTGAAACTAAGACAACACTGTTAATAAAGTGTGCTCCAATATAAAATAAGAATTAAAAAGAAGAAATGTAAGTGCTAAAAAATAGATTTTCAGAACTAAATGAACACAGAACATACAAGTAAGGATGAGCCTAATAGCGCTGGCGAAGCCGCACCAGTGAGCAGGGAAGACTTTGGTTCAGGTTAAATATGCGGTGGACACAGCAGCCTTCTTGGGGCAGGAAGGGAGAGGCCGTAGTGCGCAGTTTTAGGGCAATGAGATGCTGACCGCCCCTAGCAGGTTGGGCAGGTCGATTGGCTTGGTTTGTAACAAGTCAACAGTCACACCTTTTTTTTTTTTTTTAGCGCTTTTGGTACTAGTGGTCTAATTCATTATCAGTGTTGATAATAATGATTAACTTAATAGATTTGGTTAATGATATTGCAGGATTTCACATAGCAACTCCTAAGAAAGTCTCACCTGCCTGAGATTGATGAGGCACCTGTCTTGAGGTAAAAAGGTGGACTAGACACGTCTTTCGTTTCCTTCCAGCCTGTTCACTGTGACTGACACGTGTGTCGTCGCCCACTTCCCGGGCATGACAGCAGCTCTTTCTCTGCTGCAGCTCCCGCCACCAACTTCCTTCCTTCAGCCCTCTTTCCAATTGGGGGCCCCCGAAAGCAGAGTCTGAGGCAAGGACTTCGGTGCAGGGCGTTGCTTGGGAGGTGATCTCAAGAAGCTGGGCTGAGGGCAGAGAGGCTGATACAGGAAAGAATGGAAGTCCCTGGAGAGCACAGATTGAAATAGTGAGCTCGGCACGCTTTGGACAGCTGGGGGCGCGTGCAGGGACTGTTCCCAAAGCATCCAGGATAAGCCCCGCAGAGGTCTGCAGGCTGCAGCCTCGCCCTCCAGTTCCTCCCGCCCCTCGCCTTCCCTCTCGCTTCCCCGCCTCATCCCCTCTTCCTTCTGCATCTTTGGAGAAAGTTCTGAGGCAGAGGAGTTGAAAAGCCTTCAGATGAAAGGCTCTCGGTGTCTAAAGAACCGCCCACCTCGGAGTGAAGTCAGCTGTGGTACCAGAGAGAGAGGCCACACGGAGAGGCGTGGAGCCCCCGTCAGCAGCTGCCGTGGAGTCAGACCCCTCACTCACCGGACCGCCTGTCCGCCGCAGCCGCTCCACGACGGTCCACGTGCTCCCTGCCAGGCAGCCTCCTCTCCCGGCTCTGCCAGCGGCGCCGGCCTCCTGGCGCTTCTCCTCTCCGCGGGTCTGTCTGCCCACTGTCTTCCTCACTCAGCTGTGCGGGTCTCCCATCCCTGCCTTTCTCGCTCTCTAGCTGATACCATCTCATTTGGGGGCCTTACCTTTTTAAATCTGTTTTCCATTTCCTAAAAACAGAAAAAGACCAAGAAGAATGGTTTCCAAAGTTCAAACCTTGTATCAGGTTCGAGATCATAAAAGATCCTGTGACCTAATTTACAGCCATAGCTCTAAAATCTAGTGCTTTCTTTCCATCAAGTGACTCTTTTCCCTATTCCAAGTTCCCTAGAAGGGAATCGCTCCTGAAAATAGGGCTCGGTGTTTGGAAGCTGGAGTGTGGTGTATGTTGAGAGTTCAGCTTGCTGGTGAGAGCTCTAATCAGAGTTGCGGAGCACTCACTGGACTGAGCAGGGGACTCCACGGTTCCTAGCGGCGGGGCAGGAATGTAGCGATGTGTGCCAACCAGAACCCGACGAAGTAGGCAGGCCCAGGCGCATGGCTGTCACTCAGCCTACCCTGTGTCCAGGAGCTCACATGCGTGTTGTCTGGTGCCCTGCCACAGGGGGGTTTTGCAAGGGACCCAGGCTGAAGCTGCAGTAGAAAGGCTGATGAATGTCCAAAGCCTCTTTTCTCTCTGCTGTTCTCTGTTGGTTTCTTTTCCAGCTTCAGGGGCCCAAAAGTTCTTGGCAGAGCCTGAACTAGTCTTCTTCCTGCCCAGTGAGTGAGCACGAGTTGGAGACTCCCCGACTCATGCTCCATCACACATGCTGCCCCTGCGTTCCCAAGACACACTCGTCACGCCTCTCCAGCAGTGATGACGGGGTGTGGCATCCTTTGCTGTCGCTGAGTCGCTAAGTCATGTCGAACTCTTTGCAGTCCCATGAACTGTAGCCTGCCAGGCTCCTCTGTCCATGGGATTTCCCAGGCAAGAATACTGGAGTGGGTTGCTGTTTCCTCCCTAGGGGATCTTCCCAACCCAGGGATCAAACCCGTGTTTCCTGCGTTAGCAGAAGAACTCTTGACCACCGAGCCACCTGGGAAGCCCATGCATCGTTGTCTGTTTCATGTCTGCTGTCTTTCTGCGAGACTGGAAGCACCTCGTGGCGGGAAACATACCTTAGGAAGAATAGTAGCTACCGTGTACTACTGGACGTTCAGTATGAGCTGGACACGGTTCTACAGCTGTACGCCTATTTCATTTCCTTTATGGTAGTCCTGCTGGGAAGTTATTGTCTTTATTGTGTTGATGGGAAATTTTGAAGTTGAGAGAGGTCAAAGATATACAGAGGGAGGCCAGAGAGGAAGATGTACTGAGAGAGGCCAAAGATATACAGCTTTTGAGGGGGCAGAATTGGAACTTGGACCCAGAGGCCTCTGTGTCTAAGCTCGAGCATATGACCTGAGCTGTGTGGTGCCTCTTGCCTAATCAACCAACTAGGAGTGAATGAAGGGATTCACAGAGCAGGCTTAGCAAATTCCAGACTCGTCTCACACGTTTATTTACTCTCTGCATTTGGAAGTAATGCCAGTCACATCCATCCTTCTAACACTGAGGAAATGCCTTTGCTTTGCATTCTAAAAATAATTTCAGTTGGCCTTCTGTATAGTTTTGTAACAATGGCATATACAATTTAAGTCTTCTATAAGCATGTATAACATGTAATGTGTATGTGTGTGTGTATATATATAAAATATTGTGCTGTATAGAGCTCATTTGAACCATCTTTGTGTAACAACATAACGATACAAATATTGTTCCATACAAAATATTTCTTTGATATAGATGGAACAAGTGTGTTATAAAAGAACCATATTGGACGGGACTTTTTGAAGTCACTCCCACATTTATCTAAAGCAGTGTTTTCAAGCTTTTTTAAAATAAAAAAAATTTTTTTCTGGCTTACTTCCCTGACCAGGGATCAAACCTGCACCCCCACATTGGAACTGCAGAGTTTTAACGACTGCACCACCAGAGAAGTCCCTCTAACTTTTTTTTAACCATGACATTATTTTTTATCAATAAATCTATATAGAATATCAACAGGGACTCCCTAGTGACACAGATGGTAAAGAATCCACCTGCAATGTGGGAGACCTGGGTGTGATCCCCAGGTCAGGAAGATCCCCTGGAGAAGGAAATGGCAACCCACTCCAGTATTCTTGCCTGGAGAACCCCATGCACAGAGGAGCCTGGTGGGCTACAGTCCGTGGGGTCACGAAGAGTCAGACACAACTGACCAACTGAGCACACAGAATATCAACAAGTGCCAGTAGGTTATATTTGCATACATTTATTTTATAAGTGTAGCTTTGCATATTTACTTATTAAGAAGGCAACCAATTAAAGCAATAAGGCTGCTTTGGCTAGACAACCCTTTTTAATTGGAAGTTACAAGTGGCACTGGCAGTTTCATGTACACCTCAGCATCTCATTTTGACTGTGTGATGATGGGCAGAGCATGGCCCACACAGATAAGTATCTGTGACCCGTCATCAGTGTTTAACACATGGCGCTGCAATTAGCTGAGTACACGCTGCAGAAGGTCCTTAGAAACATGAATTAACCTCGCAGCAGAAGCCCAAACCTTGGTGTGCGCCCATCTGTCAAAGTTTCATACAAGACACATTGAAATCCATGAGAACCCCTATTTATTACTGTTTAAAAAATAATCAAAGGTAAGTTTTCACTGAAAAATGAAATCTTAACCAAATATTTGTGTAGCCCTTTAAAGCATACTTTATAGAAGTCTGAGATTCCATGACACTCTAGAGTTTTCTGGAACTTAGCTAGGAAACTATTGATATATTAATAGCATCCCCTGCAAAGTCTAATCAGTTTATAAAAACTGAAAAACAGGGAAGCTACCCAAAAATACCTCAGGAATATACTCAAGTATTTAAATCCCCTCATAATGTCAGAAAATTTTCCTCATGTCTGAATCAAGTCTCTGAAGTTCTGGCCTGGATTTAGTGCAGTAAATAGAGGTTCTCGGAAGATCCTTGATGACTGATAGCTTGAGGCTTCTACGGGAGGAAGGAAGTTGGTCACTCTCCTTCTCAGTAAATATGATATATTCTCTCACCCAGTCCTGACGTAGCATCATGGGTACCTGTGGTTGCCTGCTCGTGTGCTCACTCATGGTGGACTCTTTGCCACCCCGTGGACTGTAGCCCACCAGGCTCCTCTGTCCATAGGATTTTCCTGGCAAGAACACTGGAGTGGGGTGCCATTTCCTCCTCCAGGGAATCGTTCCAACCCAGGGCTGGGACCCGTGTCTCCTGCATGGGCGGGTGCTTTACGGCTGAGTCCCCTGGGAACCCTCCCAGGACTAGGCAGCATCACCCTCTGATTACCCCCAGCTCAGTTCAGTTGCTCAGTCGTGTCCAACTCTTTGTGACCCCATGAATCGCAGCACCCCAGGCTTCCCTGTCCATCATCAACTCCCGGAGTTCACTCAAACTCACATCCGTCTAGTTGGTGATGCCATCCAGCGATCTCATCCTCTGTTGTCCCCTTCTCCTGGCCCTAATCCCTCCCAGCATCAGGGTCTTTTCCAATGAGTCAACTCTTTGCATCAGGTGGCCAAAGTGTTGGGGTTTCAGCTTTAGCATCAGTCCTTCCAAAGAACACCCAGGGCTGATCTTTAGAATGGACTGGTTGGATCTCCTTGAAGTCCAAGGGACTCTCAAGAGTCTTCTCCAACCCCACAGTTCAGAAGCATCAATTCTTTGGCACTCAGCTTTCTTCACAGTCCAACTCTCACATCCATACATGACCACTGGAAAAACCATAGCCTTGACTAGACGGACCTTTGTTGGCAGAGTAATGTCTCTGCTTTTGAATATGCTATCTAGGTTGGTCATGACTTTCCTTCCAAGGAGTAAGCGTCTTTTAATTTCATGGCTGCAGTCACCATCTGCAGTGATTTTGGAGCCTCCCAAAATAAAGTCTGACACTGTTTCCACTGTTCCCCATTTCTTTCCGATGAAGTGATGGGACCAGATGCCACGATCTTAGTTTTCTGAATGTTGAGCTTTAAGTCAACTTTTTTACTCTCCTCTTTCACTGTCATCAAGAGGCTTTTTAGTTCCTCTTCACTTTTACCCTCAATGTCCTGCCAAAGCGGTAGGGACTTCTTTACCTTGCCTTGGCAGAGAAAACATCACCTTGGTGTATTTTCAGAGTTTGGGTTTGGAAAAGCTGCCAGTGATGCCTTTCAAAGCACTTGCGTGTATCTCTCACCCTTGTTGTCCTAACCCCGTTCAGAATGGCTGGGGGTGGCAATGGGCGGGCAGGCAGGAAAGCTTGTTGAGTGACCTGACCCGAGGAGTCTCTGTGAAGTTGGATTCACTTGCAGCAGACAGGAGCAGGAGACGCATGCAGATCAGAGGTGTAAGGAAGAGAAAGTTGTCAGAATGAGGTCACAGGGACACGGAGTCAAGAGGGTTTGATGCTGATTGGCCGTGTCTTATGCTGAGAAAGACTCGGTCTGTCCCGACCGGCTTATGTCAGGCTGTTACCAGAACCAGGATGCTGGGCCCTGGAACAGGGGCCATATAGGGAGCGGGGAAGACAGGAAAAGCTTCGCGTTTCCTCTGGGTGCTTTGAAGGAAAACTTCAAAGTTTTCTCTTTCTCTGGGTGCTAGGCAAGCCTAGTAGGCTTAGCACTGGGCACCCCAAAGGGCACACGGGGATTTGTCCACAGCCTTATGACATGTCTGGGGCTCTCCTGGGCACGGCACACTAGGGGGAACTGAAATTGCTCAGCGGGCGTGGCCTTAATTCCCAGGTGGCTCAGAGGGTGACGTGTCTGTCTGCAACGCGGGAGGCCCGGGTTCCCCTGAGCGACTCCGCCGTCACTTAGCGCGTGCGGCCTGGTGTGCTGCCGGCCCCTCCACCCCTGTCTGTGTATCTACCACGTCCGCCCTCTCCAGACGGTGTGGTGGCCCAGACTTCTCGGAGAATTTGCGGCTGCATTCTTTTCTCTAATTTTTCTGTCTTTGAGGACAATTGCTCTAGGGTGTTGTGTTGGTTTCTGCTGTACGCGTGCATCAGCCGCAGATACGCATGTGCCCCCTCGCGCTCGGCCTCGCCCCCCCCCCCCCCCCCCCCCCGGGTCCGCGCCGAGCGCCCAGGGAGCTCCCTGCGTTGCACGGCTGCGTCCTGCTCGCTGTCGGTGTTACACACGCAGTGTGTGTGTGTTGGTGCCACTCTCTCAACTCGTCTCACCCCTCCTTCCCCCGTATGACTGTGTTCTGATCCTGACAGTGAGCATACAATTTTTATTGAAATAAATGGATAGTTTGAAGTTGTTTCACAAACAGGAGAATGAGAACCTTTGGTTTTCTGAAACTTTCTAAAGTCTTTTTTGGATTTGCTACGATATTGCTTCTGTTTTACTTTTGGTTCTTTTGGCTGAGAGGCAGGTGGCATCCTCCCCTACCCGGGCTGGGACCCACCTCCGCGCTGGAAAGTGAAGTCTTCGGTGGGTGCCAGGAGCATCCTGGACAAGACTTTCTTACACCCAGGCGTTTTGCTCTGAGATGGGTCGGAGGTCAGGGCTCGAAGCGGACGCTGATGGACGCCTCCGCTGCCCTTTCCTGCTCGTGGTTTCAAAAGACTTCGGAATCACAGAGGCAGAGGCAGGAGAAAGGACTCTTCCTCCTTTCTAGTGAAGATTGACACTCTTCTGCCGGAGTGAGTGTAATATTTGGAGCTTGGGGGGGGGGGATGTGCTCTATTCTTGCTTGTGGCTTTAATTTCCCTCAGCCTCTCCCTGTTTTAGCAGCTCCTGGTACCTCATACTCAGCCTCCCAGAAGCCTCACTGCCCACCTCCCAAATAATGCTTAGTTTTTCTTTCCTTTTCCCTCCCAAGAAGCAGTTAGTGAGTGAGGGATGTGTCAGAAGCAGGCCTGCTCCTAATAGTAAGATTTTCAGAGCCCTGGGCATGAATACAAGTGGAGATCCACATGCTACAAGTCTAAATACTTTAACATTTTAAAACAGATTTTTAAAATCAAATAAAATCAGTGTGGCCATCTCCTTTGCTGGATCATATTTAAAATTCTCAGGGACTGCCCTGGTGGTCCAGCGGTGAAGAGTCCCCCTTCTAATGCAGGGGATGCGGGATCAGTCCCTGGGGAACTAGGATCCATGTGCCACGGGGCCGCTAAGCTCGAACGCTGCAGTGAGAAGCCCGTGGGCTACAACCAAGGAAAAGCCTGCTCTCCGAAATGGAAAACCTGCACGTCTTAATGAAGACCCGACACAGCCAATATAAAAAAATTATAAATAAAATTCTCAGATTCCTTGGAGTTCCACTGCAGAAAGTGGTGAGGGAAACTGGTGGGAGAGCAGGCAGCAAAGTGCCCTGGGGACCCCGTGCCCTCCCGAGCCCCACCCTGGGCCCTACAGACGCCATCACATGCTTTATGCTCGTGTGAGCAGGCGCTTCAGCCCACACAGCTCTGTCCAAGCCCTGCCTCGACGAACGTGCGCTGCTTTTGCTTCTCTTGAGCCTGAGGTTGCTGTCTTCTGGCTCAATGGTCCTCAGGACGAAAGACAAAGAAGAAAGATGCCTGCATACCCTGGAACCACGCTTGGGGCCAATTAGACAGGAAATTCCAGGGAATCGAAAGGGAGGCAGTGACAGGCTCCAATTGGGCGCATTTTCTTGGTCTGAAGGTCTCCTCACTCCACGGGAGGCGTGTGGCCAGGGGCGGACAGGAGCTGAGTCCTTTGAGAGGAGCTCAGGGGTGGCCTCTCTCGTCTGGTTCAGGCAGGACTCAGCTGATCCATGGCACACCTGACACCTTGCTTCTTCCACCTTCAGCCTGTCCCCAGGAACCACGGAAGTCCTCCCTTGTTTGAGCTACTTGAGGAAAGAGGGCTCTGTTTTTCATTTCGTTTTCGTTTTCTCTGAAAGTACCCTGACGCTCCTCTCTCTGAAAGTGTGGGGGTCGAATAAGCAGCTTCTAACTCTGCCCCTGTTTCTGTGTCTGAAGCACACAACAGGAAAGCTCATCTTGACCCTCCCTGGCCCCCTCCCCCCTGCACACCGTTCTTGGCCATTTACCATCAGTACCTCGGGAAGGGCTCACGATGCGTGCTCATGGCTAGACCCCTGTCCAGCCTCTGTAGCAAGGCCGGGAGCTTCTCCCAGTGGAGAAGGCAGACCTCAGTGCTCTGGAGGCTCCACGGTATTTGCTAACTGAGAATCTCCATCAGTGAAAATGAAATCAGAGAGAGAGAGTGTCATGGTGAAGCTGAAACAAAGAAACAGCTGATGAGCAGCGGTTTTTGGTCATATTCCCTGGGCCCCTGGAGCCACCCAAGCACCCCTTTGGCTGGGGCCGCCGTCATGCGAGGGCTCAGGGTCTTCACCCTGACCTCACAGTGAGGGAGCAGCCTTCATATGGAGCGGGCCGTTTGAGTGGGGTTGGGTGGGCCGCGTCCCGGGCTCTTTGACAGCAGCCGGTGTTTCCTGTCGTCCAGGCAGGACTGAAAGGAACATTGAGCTGCACGTGCAGTATCCGCGAGGTCCCCAGTGGCCTGAGGGTCAGGGTCAGAGCGTTCTCGAGTCAGTCTGCCCGGTGTCTTCCTGGGCGGTCTCTCACCGGCCTGCGGTTAGTTGACCCCGGTAGGCTGAACCCCCTTTCATGGGGGGAAAGGTCATCCAGGAGAAAGCCTGAAGCATGTTGAGCCCGGGGAACACTAGTGACAAGTTATTAATGAAAGGGCCACTTCTGGGGAACCTAAGGATTTCTGCAGAGAGCTACGGCTCTCTTGGCTAGGATATTAAAACCTGTGAAAACTCCTGTGAGGGGATCAGTAAGAAAATTGCTGTTCGGAGAAGCCCAGGCTCTAGACCTCTTTTTTGCCCTTGTGTGAATTATTTAGCAGTCCCCAAACTACTTCACAGGGCTAGCAACAACTTCTCTTTCCAATGGGAAATCATGAAGTTGTAGAATTTCAGGTGCAGGAGAAGGTAAGCACATTTGAACTGTCATGCTGGGATGTCCCTGGGGGTTCAGTGGGGAAGATTCTGCGTCCAACGCAGGGACGAGAGTTTGATCCCTGGTCAGGGAAGTAAGATCCCACATGCTGCGTGGTGCCGCCAAACACACACACACACATACACACACACACACGAAACTGTGATGTTCACTGTCTTGCCAAGGTCCTGCCTCCAGAGCAGCCACTCGTGACAGGGAGCCCACAGTGAGCTGTGGGCACTTCTGATTCCTAAAAGTTCTTATTCCCTAAAGTCAGGATCACCAGCTGTCCCAAGACAGAGACCTTTAACCTCTAGCGTCCTCCCCGAGGGAGCAAGGACACGTGTTTGCAAAGTTAGCTCCTGGGAAAGATGGTTAACTACAAGCATTGGCTTTCATAAAATAGAGTGCAGAACGTTGCCCGAGAAACCAGTTTCTTTCTGTGTGACTGTGAAGAAAATAACAGAATATGGTGTGAATAGCTCAAATAGGGCTTAAAAAATTTAAGGTTTTTGCTATGTGACACCACATTGGAGTGTATTTTGAGGGAATTGTCAATAATAGTAATAATAATAATAATAATAGTAATAATAATACTGGCATTATTACTATTATTATTATGCAGAGAGTGTTTACTTACTTTACCCTCAAGCAGTTAGCCTGTAGCAGATGTGTTTAAGGTAGGAAAATGTAATTTTTATTCACTCATTATTTAATTTGCTGTTTACTTTTTGATTGAAGTGTACAGTTGATTTACAATGCTGTGTTACTTTCAGGTGTCAGCAAAGAGGTTTAGTAATATATGTGTTAATATATATTTACATATTCACCAAACATTTATTAGGTACGAACTCAGCCCTAAAATAGCAGGGAAGAAAGACTTGAGTTTTTCCTTCTGTGAAGGATTCCAGGATCTGGTTGAAGAGAAGATGATTGAAATCATCCATTGTGACTCACTGAGACCAAGATTCCCGGGGTTCCACCAGGAACTGAAGAAACGTGCCTGGATTAGATCAGAAGGAATTTGCCAAGGTGACTGGGGCCGTCACAGCCGGAGTCAGCGAGCTGTCTTCATTGTATTCTCTGGAAACCCTAGTCCCTTGATGAGTTGGAGATCTGGCTCTTTGATTAGTCCAGACTCTTGATCAAATATTTCCCCCACTGCCTTGCAAGCCAGACAGTATCGTGAACACAGAGTGCTTAATAAATAAGGAGCGAGGAGGAGGAGAAAAAAGGGAGGAGAATGCCACCCCTCCTCGCATGTCAGTTCAGCCCCTGGGGACGGGACCTTCTGCTCTCTGCCAAGTGGCTACTCTCAGTACTTGACTTCACTTGAAATCTTGCCTAGACATTGATTCAAGTCCTTCCCATCTTCTTTGCTTACAATGTTTCTAGGCATCTTCTGTTTATCACTCCTTTGAAGGAGACATCTTTAATCATAAAAACCAAACCTCCCTTTTTCTCTCTTAACTGCTTTTCTTTCCCAGACACCCAGCTCGTGTGAAGCAAGCTTGCTCACCGTTGTCTTCTGGTTTCTGCTGAGTAACTGCCAGCCTCGCATTTCAGTGAGAATCAAGCAGCTTGCGCACTGGATAAAAATAAACTGTAGATCTCACTTAATTGCAAGCAATGCATCCTTCATTACCAGCTGGATAATAAACCAAATTCTCTGTTCCTCTCCTAAGGATATTGTGAGCTTAATGAGACCAAACACATGCTTTGACTTTCATGCATTTAAACTTGTTTTGGAGAAGTGACTGGCTTAAGTCCAGACTGAATGACCTTGAATGTACTTTACTTATTTAAAGAAATGGAGCTATGCATGTTGAGGAAGAATGAGAAGAAAATTACAAGATAAAGGTTGGATCTATTTTTACAACTTCCAGAGTTGTGTATTGAAAAAGAATTCCACTATGATTGGGGATTTATGTCTTTTGGGTACATGATATTTCTCCAGTTTGTCCTATTATGTAGCTCATCTTTTCACAGAAATCCCAGAGTGCCAACAGATCAAGAGGTTTAACATTTCAGATCCTTTCAGCATTCAGCAAATGCAATAAATATCAGAGGTGGCTTGGGTTGAATGTAAGAGCAGATGTTGTTTCCACAGGAAGCAGGAGAGAAACTTACACTCACAGACTGGCAGTGACGTTGAGGAAATGTACTTCTATACCTCTCTCCAAATGTGACTTGATATTTTAATAAATTTTGTATACCTTTGCTTCCCAGGAGGGCATTATTCCTGCCCAAGTTGCCACCTGAACAAGGGGTCATTTCCAAAGCTCTTCTGTTAGTTCGGTTAACAGAGACTTCTGAAATTTTTGTATGAGGGTTTGGAATTTACTAATATATTGACACCTCATCCTCTAAGACTAATTCTTGAGAAAACTCTTTGGCAATAATATGTGCTTCCTATTTAGATTTGAAGACAATGATTTTAGTGAAGAAAATCTCTGCCAGAAAGGACTTAAAATGTCCATCTCGAAATTCTGTTTTTTTCCTAGTGTGGGTTTATTTACTGTGGCAAATCACCTTCTGTGAAATGCAGGATTCATGTCATACTTGTACGGGCCAGGCTCCAGTTCCCTTGGAAAAATTGAATTACACAGCTGGCCAGAACTGCCAGCACAAGCTCTGGCCTCGCTGAGGGCGAGCGTGACGGATGACGTTTTGCACACTGATCTTTCAGATGCCATCTCCTGGTAGAGGCAGGCCCCCATCTCTGTGACGGGCAAAAAGGGATGTTTCAGAACTACCCTGGGAAGGCACTCTTGGCATATCCACTTACCCTGGCTAAAGGCTAAATTCAATCCAGTTCCACCCCATGCTCCAGATATGTGTGCTTCTGACATGGGGTGTCCTTAAACATAGAGAGAATGGGATATGAGAGACGCTAATAATGGACTCCTTTCTCCAAATATACTCCAGCCTCTGATAGGTTTAGATATTGTCCTCTTGGCTCTAACAGTCTAGTGGTCCTGGGCTTCCTCTTTTGAATAATAATAACTATAATAGGTAATAATGTACATTATTTATTTTAATGCTTCTATCAAATTATTATTGGGCATTGAATATTATTACACACTGTAACATGGGTTGGAGAAGGGAATGGCAACCCACTCCAATATTCTTGCCTGGGAAAATCCCATGGACAGAGAAACCTGGCAGGCTTTACATGCAGGGGCCACAAAGAGTCCAACAGAGCTTAGTGACTCACCCGTAACATGGGCAGATCTCAAGGGCACTACCCTAAGGCAAAGGAGCCAGAGACACGCCTGTACGTATTGCGTGTATTATAGACAGTTCTGTAATAGAACAAGCAAATCAGGTTGCTTGGTGGGAGCAGTTGGTGGGGAGAGTTGATTAAAAAGGAGCATGAGGGAAATTTCTAGGTGGATGGAAATGTTCTATCTTCATATGCATTCATCTGCGATCACCGAACGATGTAATACTTAAGATCTGAGCCCTTCACTCTATGTGAATTACACCTAGGTTTTAAAAATTATGGTTTCTGTCAGTATATACAGATGAGGAGGCTGAGCTTTAGGAAAATCAAGTGAGCTCTCTGCTGTCGCGCAGCTGAAGGGGAGTGGTGCCTCCACCACGTGGTCCTAACTCTTATGTCCAGGTTTTTCTAAAACAGTTTCTAAGAGCTATAATATCCACATTACTCCGCTTTGAGGCCAAGGAGTTTTCAGATGCGTGTCTTTCTGGGAATATGCTGGATTTCTGAGAGCGCGTCACTGAGTACAAGAAAGAGCAAAGAGAGGGGCCCATGTCGCTGACCTGCTCATGTGCGACGGCTGAGGGCTGGAGAATCGGCTCTGGGCTCCAACTCTCACCCCGCAGCTGACTCTGCGCATGGCGTGGGAGCACGTCTGCGTGTGTCGGAGCTTCGTCTTCACGGGTAGAGTGGGTTGTCGTGAGGCATCACTGTACTCATTCACAGAGAGTGCGTAGGTGTCTATGAATCACCAATAAATGTATGCTATTATTAGTCCCCATTTTGGTTAAAGGACAAATAAATGCCCTTGTAACCACAGGTTTACTGTGTCATTATATTTATTATGGTGTGAAATTTTTGTTTCTACTGTGCCTGTCCAAGTAGATACATCATTAACTTATGCTAAAAAAATGCATAAGTAAAGCTAAGATTCAGTGGCTCCAGCGCTTCCCTCCTCGACAGCCTTGTTTTGGCAACAGGCATTGTCCAACAGTTTATTACTGTACATTTTTCATTCTCCATGTGGATAATGTCATGCATTTTTCTAAATTCTGGGAGAAAACTCATTCCAACTATAATTCACTTACAAATCTATGATCCCATAAACTCTAGGAATGATTCACTGAACTATGTATTAATGTTTGTAAATGAATGTAGAATTTGAAGGAACCATTTCTTGGAAGTAATTAGTATATTATATAGTTTAATGTACATGGGTTTTCTTAAAGCACAATATTCCTTTAAAAAAATGTTTGAGTGTTATTCACAGACTTAAAAAAAAAAGGAGTCTTTTCTTTTTGAAACATGATAAACAGACTCTACAGGTTGGATGGCAACATTTGTTTTTCCACTTCTGATTCTATTATTATAGATAGCATATTAAACTGTAAATGTCTGATTGTTATTAATCAGAGCCCTCTTGAGCAGGCTCAGGTCACAATTCCTGCTTGACTTGTAGGCTTATATTTTAGATAAGCCTTATCTGTTGAACAAAAAAGAAAAAGGGGTAAAAATTTGGAGCCTGACAGTAAATAAAGCAGAAATGCTTTAAACTTTCTGGTTCAAGATGTCTGATAATATGCGCAGCTTCTGTTTCTCTGGCATGTTTGCATGGAGGGAAGCCTGGATACCTTGGACAATAGACCAAAATAATGGTCAGTCTATAATTCGCTGCCAGGATTTCCCACTTTGCAGCCCTTTAACTAGCATGGGGAAGCGGTAGGACCTTGCCTCAGAGGGGCTTGAGGCAATTTTGCCTCCCTGGTGGCTTAGACAATAAGGAATCTGCCTGTAATGCAGGAGACCCGGGGTTCACTCCCTGGGTCAGGAAGATCCCCTGGAGGAGGAAGTGGCAACCCGCCCCAGTGATCTTGCCTGGAGAATCCCGAGGACCGAGGAGCCTGGCGGGCTGCAGTCCGTGGGGTCACAAAGAGTCGGACACGGCTGACTGACTAAGCACAAGCCACAGGGGGTTTTGCTTTGGATTCTTCTCTCAGTACAGGAGACACGCCTTCCAGGGCAACCAGTGGTCTCTTTAGGGTGCTCTGCACATGTGCTCAACATGATCTAACTGAATATTTATAGTAAATATGTGTGTTAGCCTCATTTAAGGGTTGCAGATACTGAGGTTTAGGGAAGTCAGGAAATGTTCCGCGTAGCCATTTGCGGAGGAGTCAGGAGCATAAGCCAGACTGGCCTGACTCGAGGTCTGTGGTCTTTTAGCTAAGCTGTTATTGGGTCTTGAATAACCCAATCATCTTCCTGTTGCTGAGTTTGAGCTTTCCCTTCATAAAACTCACAGTCTCCTTTCTCTTCTTTCCTGCTCCCAGATTAGATCACGGAACGTAGATTGTGCAGCACAGGAAATGGTTTAAGTCATCTGTTCAGTTTGCCAGTTACTTCCCTTAAGTTTTGGCCGTTACCTTTTGCCCTTTGCTTGGCCCTGAGCTGTCTGCAAAGATGTGGATGACTTGGAGCAGAAGAAGGGATCACCGCGGCTGTCATCCCTGAAATGACTCTAGGGTGTTAGTTGCCCGCCAGCTCCCTCCGCCCCAGCGTCCTAGTCCTCTGTGTCTGTTTCTGGGAGTTTGCCTTGGTTGGAAAGAATAACGGGAGATACCGTTTCTGGGGCACCTTTTTAGTACCAGACTTTGTGTATATAGCATCTGGTTTAATACAACAGGCCCGTGTGATTAGCGTTACTTCATTTTTATGAGAGGAAATCTCAGCCTTAGAGAGTCTTAGCAATTTGCTCAAGCTCTCAGAGAGAATGAGAGAAGATTCTACATCAGATCTGGTTCCAAAAGGCAGCTTAGCACAGCATGGTGGGGAAGAAGGGCTTTGCAGTTGGATCCAGGCTTGAGGGGATCAGAGTCATGAAACACCATGATGATGAGGCTGTAAGGTCTTACAGTAACTTTTTTGACGTCTGTGTCCTGATCAGTAAACTGTGGAAAGCAGGAGTACCTATTTTACAGGGTTGTTGTGAGAATTAAAAGACATAAGCTATGTAAAATTCTGGACCTTTAGTTAGCATTCAGTAAGTGTTTAGCTCCTTCTTGAGGTAAAGCTCTCACCACTTCCCAAAGCTTCAGACTCAGAATTCTGCTGCCGTTTAGCCTGTTTATGGATGGTCTGTCTACATCTCAAGGCTTATATCTTCAAAACTTAAGTAGTTTGCCCTCATGTCTCAAATATGCAGTTCTTAACATATATTCTGTTCTTTGTAATGGCATCATTGTCCACCTAATTAACCAAGATATTTGATAGCTCTGATTTTATAGATAAGGAAGCTTACAAACATTAGAGGCTACATGATTTTTAATGACCACACAGAAAATTAGGGCCCCAACCAGAATGGAAACCCAGGTACCATGAGCTCTAAGTACTTCACATTATATCTTTTCTTTTCTTCCTCTTTCTTCACTTTCTCTCTCACTCCCTGTTTTAAACCTCTCAATCCTCTACTTTAGTTGCTTCTTGTCTTCTAACATTGCCTGGGGCCTATAGTTATAATCCTGAATAGTGTATTCATAGTGGGTGTCAGTTTTTTGGTCCTGATTTTCAGGGAGATGCTTTCAGCATTTCCTCATTTATGATGTTTGATGTTGAGCGTTTTTCCCCCCTTTTGTTCTGTGTATGTGTGTGTTTTGCTTTTTGTTTTAGTAGATACTTTTGTCAAGTTAAGGAGGTTGCCTTCCAAATTTGGTTTAAAAGGCTTTCTTATCTCATCATAACTGCTTGCTGGCCTGTACATTCTCACTGAAATTCTCACTGAAGTCATCTCATGTTTTCTCCTTTTTTTCTGCTGACACACTGAAGGCCATTTCCACATTTTCTGACACATGACTGATCCCGCGTTATTCAAATGACCCAAACTTGGCCGTGCTGTACTGTCTTCTAATATACTATTTGGCTTAATTTGCCAATATTTTGTTTATAATTTTTGCTATTAATTTATGAATGAAATGGCTTGGCAGTTTTCCTTTTTGAAATTTTTCTTGTCTGATTTTGTTTTTTTAATCTTCATGAAATGAACTGGGGAGTCTCTTTCTCTGTCTGTTTCCTGAAATAATTTGTATGTTCTATTCTTTGTAAAGTTGACAGAATTCACTAATAAGCTCTGTTTTCTTTGTGGGAAGAATATTGACCAGAGCTTCCATTCCTTAGGAGTTATAGCAGCAGCCATGCTTCCTATTTGTACTTGGGTGAATTTTTGTAAGGTTCCCCCCACCAGAAATTTGTGCATTTCATCTAAGACTTCAAATTCATTATCATAAATCTGTCCAAAATTCTATTTTTTAGATCTTTTTAATCTCTGTTGTGACTAGTTGTTTTCCCTTCTAGGTGTAATACTGACTTTCTGTTACCTCCTTCTATTTAATCAAACATGTCAGGAGGCTCTTTATTTTTTTAGTCTTTCCTATGCCAGACATCCTGGGATGTAAAGTCAAGTGGGCCTTAGAAAGCATCACTATGAACAAAGCTAGTGGAGGTGATGGAATTCCAGTTGAGCTTTTTCAAATCCTGAAAGAGGATGCTGTGAAAGTGCTGCACTCAATATGCCAGGAAATTTGAAAACTCAGCAGTGGCCACAGGACTGGAAAACGTCAGTTTTCATTCCAATCCCAAAGAAAGGCAATGCGAAAGAATGCTCAAACTACTGCACAATTGCACTCATCTCACACGCTAGTAAAGTAATGCTCAAAATTCTCCAAGCCAGATGTGAACTGTGAACTTCCAGATATTCAAGCTGGTTTTAGAAAAGGTAGAGGAACCAGAGATCAAATTGCCAACATCCACTGGATCATCGAAAAAGCAAGAGAGTTCCAGAAAAACATCTATTTTTGCTTTATTGACTATGCCAAAGCCTTTGAACTGTGTGGATCACAATAAACTGTGGAAAATTCTGAAAGAGATGGGAATATCAGAACACCTGACCTGCCTATTGAGAAACCTGTATGCAGGCCAGGAAGCAACAGTTAGAACTGGACATGGAACAACAGACTGGTTCCAAATAGGAAAAGGAGTCCGTCAAGGCTATATATTGTCACCCCACTTATTTTACTTCTATGCAGAGTACATCATGAGAAATGCTGGGCTGGAAGAAACACAAGCTGGAATCAAGATTGCTGGGAGAAATATCAATAACCTCAGATATGCAGATGACACCACCCTTATGGCAGAAAGTGAAGAGGAACTAAAAAGCCTCTTGATGAAAGTGAAAGAGGAGAGTGAAAAAGTTGGCTTAAAGCTCAACATTCAGAAAACGAAGATCATGGCATCCGGTCCCATCACTTCATGGGAAATAGATGGGAAACAATGGAAACAATGTCAGACTTTATTTTGGGGGGTTCCAAAATCACTGCAGATGTTGATTGCAGCCATGAAATTAAAAGACGCTTACTCCTTGGAAGAAAAGTTATGACCAACCTAGATAGCATATTGAAAAGCAGAGACATTACTTTGCCAACAAAGGTCCTGCTAGTCCAGGCTATGGTTTTTCCTGTGGTCATGTATGGATGTGAGAGTTGGACTGTGAAGAAGGCTGAGCACCAAAGAATTGATGCGTTTGAACTGTGGTGTTGGAGAAGACTCTTGAGAGTCCCTTGGACTGCAAGGAGATCCAACCAGTCCATTCTGAAGGAGATCAGCCCTGGGATTTCTTTGGAAGGAATGATGCTAAAACTGAAACTCCAATATTTTGGCCACCTCATGTGAAGAGTTGACTCATTGGAAAAGACTCTGATGCTGGGAGGGATTGGGGGCAGGAGGAGAAGGGGACGACAGAGGATGAGATGGCTGGATGGCATCACTGACTCGATGGACATGAGTTTGAGTGAACTCCAGGAGTTGGTGATGGACAGGGAGGCCTGGCATGCTGTGACTCATGGGGTCGCAAAGAATCAGACACGACTGACCAACTGAACTGAACTGATACCACCTTTAGATTTTTCCCTTATCATGTAGAATCTTTTGATAATTTGAATTCCGATATAATCATGCCGAATATGCTTATTAATTTGGCTCCTTGCAATACCTGTGCAGTTTTGCAGCACCAATTGCAACTCAGTTATTAAGTCGCAATCATCCAGGCAATGCCTCCATGTCACTTGGACTATTTGTGTTACTGAAGCTGAGGGTATTAGATTTATTAGATTAGATATTAGATTTAGAACATGAGAGAACAGATTCCAGGTCTGCTTCTTACTTGAGGTGATATATTTAAGCCCTCTGAACTGCAATTTGCCCACCTTTTTGTTGCTAAAGTTTCCCATAAGTCTGTTTATTATAAAAAGTTGTATCTATTTGTGGATGCTCACCATCACTCCTTCCTGAAAAGTGAAAGTCACTCAGTTGTGTCCAGCTCTTTGTGACCCCACAGACTATACAGTCCATGGAATTCTCCAGGCCAGAATACTGGAGTGGGTAGCCTTTCCCTTCTGCAGGGGATCTTCCCAACCCAGGGATCAAACCCAGGTCTCCCACATTGCAGGCAGATTCTTTACCAGCTGAACCACAAGGGAAACCCAAGAATACTGGAGTGGGTAGCCTACCCCTTCTCCAAGGGATCTTCCCAACCTAGGAATTGAACCGGGTCTCCTGCACTGCAGGTGGATTCTTTACCAACTGAGCTATGAGGGAAGCCCATTTTAAACATATCAAGCAACAAAGCAAGCCCTTCTATCTTGACTGCTCAGAATCAAGGGGAGCTTCTAGAGGCTTCTAGGAGAGCTTGTGAGGAGAGACTCCTGGATCTGGCAGTCAGATCCAAGAAGCTTGCTTATGCCTCTCCTCTGACACGCTGATCAGTTCCTGTAGTTCTTGGTGATTCCTCTCCCAAAAGACCCGTAAGCAGAGGCAAGCTACGTTTGGCTTGCAGGAGAAAATCCAGTGCAGCAAATGTGGCCAAGAGGCATTAATTCTGCTGAACAGAATGTGTTTGTGTACATGCATGTGTACATGGGAGGCTTCCCAGGTGGCTCAGTGGTTGAGAAGTCCCCTGCCAATGCAGGAGACACAGGAGACACGGGTTCGATCCCTGGGTTGGGAAGATCCCCTGGAGAAGGAAACGGCAATCCACTCCGGTATTCTTGCCTGGAGAATCCCGTGGATAGAGGAGCCTGGTGGGCTACAGTCCATGAGGGCCCTAAGAGTCAGACACAGCTGAGCAGACATACATGCACGTGTGTGCTTGGGAGCGGGTGGGGTTTGGTGGGAAAGTCAAGCTCTTACCCCCTGGGCCATGGGCATCCCAGGATAATAGATGCACAGCCGGCTTCTTACAGGGCTTAGAGGTCACGCGTCATTCGGCGGGGCTGACGAAACGTGTAGTGAGATGATGCACAGAGTGTTGTGAACGGCGGGCACTTTGAAAACGGCAGGATTTTGTGACACTGTCCAGCCTGATGGACACTGATGCCCCACACCCGTCTCCTTTGCTCCAGATGCTTCTGTAGTTTAGGTCTGCAGCACATCCAGGCGAGGGTGAAAAAGAAATTCAGACCTGGCCTGAGTCTGCCCTTGGTCATGATATTTTGTTTACTTAACGTGTTTCCTTTGGAAAAGCTTGATGACTCTGGGCTTCTGCCACTGAAAAGTAACTGCGAGGTTACCAAGCCCCAAGTCTGACTTGCAGGATGTTGTTACCAAGCTACACCTGGAATAATAGGAGTTTGTTTTCCAGAGATACCTGTCAGGAGGAAGTGAGCGCAGCCCTTCCTGCCTCTTGACGCAAAGTCCTGTTCACACATGGTCTTCTGTCTGGAAAAGACTGAAAACAACATTAGGGCCTGAGCATTCACACGTCCTTGCTGCCCATTACTCACTTCCTGTCTTCAGATGTTAGGGTATAGCTGTTAAAACAGTTACCGTATTTTCCCAAGGAAGAAAAACTATGATTATCGGTGATGGTGAGGAGCCGACTAGCGAACTGTTGGAGGACCAGGTCTGTAGACATCATTAGTCCATATTCTCTCACGTACTTATTAATAGCTAATGAATGCACTTTAGTCCAATTGTGAGTCTGTATTGAATTGTATGTTGTAGCGATCCCCAGATTTAATTGATGTGCAGTAAATGAATGAATGAAATGATACTTTATGGACTAAGTACTGATGATTTTGATGGTTCCTAGGAGAAGGCAATGGCACCCCACTCCAGTACTCTTGCCTGGAAAATCCCAAGGATGGAGGAGCCTGGTGGGCTGCAGTCCATGGGGTTGCAAAGAGTCGGACACAACTGAGCGACTTCTCTCACTTTTCACTTTCCTGCACTGGAGTAGGAAATGCCAACCCACTCCAGTGTTCTTGCCTAGAGAATCCCAGGGATGCGGAGCCTGGTGGCTGCCATCTCTGGGGTCGCACAGGGTCGGACACGACTGAAGCGACTTAGCAGCAGCAGCTGAGTTAAAAAGTAGATAGGTGTTCTTGCAATACATGTCCTCATTTAAATTTCATAATAATAATAGCAACAACATAGCAGTAACAGTTATATGTGATTGACAAGTATGTGCCAGACACTGTTCCAACGGCTTTGCATACATTTAAAAAAATTATTTAATCCTCATGACAATTCTGTGAGATAGGTCTTGTTATAATCAGGTGAGGAGGTGAGGTTCAGAGAGATTACATACCTGTTCAAAGAAGCCCAGCTTGTAAAGTAGAAAGAAAAGGGAAGTTAGATTTAAGATTTGAACTGAGATCCTCTGACTCTGGGGCTTCCCTAGTAGCTTAGTTGGTAAAGAATCTGCCTGCATTGCAGGAGACCCAGGTTCTATCCCTAGGTCTGGAAGATTCCCTTGAGGAGGGCATGGCAACCCATTCCAGCATTCTTGCCTGGAGAATCCCACGGACAAAGGACCTGGCTGGCTCCAGCCCATGGGATCGCAAACAGTCGGAGACGACTGCGACTAACTTTCCTTTCCTCTGGCTCTGGAGCCCTTATTAAACTGGTGCATTTCATTGCCTCTCTGAAGAAGGCACGTGTCCCTCATTTTACAAAGGGGGCTCCTAAGAGTTAGAGAGCCCCTGTCACCCAATGTGGCCACTATGCAGCTAACAAGCATCTAGTCATCAGGAAGTGGGCAGCATGGTCTTACGTGGGGTGCAGCCATGGCCCGCCCTCACTGTATCAGAGTCATTCGATTCTGCATCTCCACGAACTGCATTCCAGAAGGAACCCAGAACCTGACGGTTGGAAGGGATTTTAGAAGCAGCTGTTCCTCTGCAGAGTAAAAGAATCTTTGCTGCCACGTGGGAGATAGCTCATCCAGTTTCTGCTCGAATGTCACTCACAATAAGGAACTCACGACTTCACAGCGTTTTCTCACGTTGAACCCAAATATAATCTCATCATTTGTGCTGACTGATTGCGACTCCACCCTGCAGAGATACACGTAGTGAGTTTGGTACAACTCTCAGTTATTTAGGCGCCATAAATATTCACTTTGGGGTCAACTTCTTTTTAAGTTTTTTTATTTATTTACTTGGCAGCTCTGGGTCTTTGCAGCGTGTGGAATCTCATTCTCTGACCAGGGCTGGAACCCAGGCCCCCTGCTTTGGGAGCACAGAGTCTTAGCCCCTGGGCGCCAGGGAAGTCCCTTGGTTGATCTCTGATGATGGTGACTAGCCATTATGGTGTTCCCTATGCCAAATTCTGTAGCGGCCGTTGCTCATACTAACTCATTTAGTCCTCAGGACAGTCCTATGAGATAGGTGAGAAGTGACACATTAGGAAACTGCCCTCTGCTCAAGAGCTAGCGGATAGAAAAGGCAGGAATTGGGCTCCTCAGACTCCGGACTTTTTGTCTTCACTGCTGTGTTCTGATGTCTCTCATTTAACCCGAGTTTTCTTTATGTCCTGAACCTTTAGCACCCCGATTCCCCGGTGTGCGAGCGTGCGTGCTTAGTCGCTCAGTCGTGTCTGACTCTTTCCAACCTCGTGGACTGTAGCCCGCCAGGCTCCTCTGTCTATGGGATTTTTCCAGGCATGAATACTGGAGTGGGTTGCCATTTCTTCTCCAGGGCATCTTCCCAACCCAAGGATCAAACTCTCATCTCCTATGTCTCCTGCATTGGCAGGCGGATTCTTTACCCGCGGAGGCAGCGTGGAAGCCCCTCAGCCGCCGTAGGATTTTGTAAAACGTCAGAAGGCGCATCCGCCTAAGGCAAAGGGTTTTGCACACACAGTCACGGGGCTGTCTGTCAGTGATGACACAGAGAGCAGGATAAGGACTGTTCTCCTAAAAACCAAACAAGAATGCCGGAAGAGGCAGTTTCCCAAGGAATCACAGGGTATTTGAAGGACAGGAACCGTACTTCCCAGTCCTCGCAGGTGAGGAGGAGACCCGGGAGGTGAAATGACTTGCCCAGGGCTGGAGAGCTGGTGAGCACAGGGTCGGAACTGCAACCAGGTCCCGACGCCCAGGACCAATTCTCTTTCCAGCTTACCACTTGGCCTCCTGAGAGGTTAGCTGTAGTTCCTGAGAAGTCTGATTTACCTCTTTCATCATTTTTTGGTCCCCTTGGAAATATTGATGAGCTCCCGCTGCATCTTCCCTAAGATGACCCAAGGAATGGCCTTAAGAGAAGCCTCACGTGTGTTGCGTTTTTGTCAGCAAACCCCACTGTCACCAACCTGTCCCCCATTTGCAAATTGCCCTGGTGGTCTGAAAACTGAGGTTTCTTGCCTCCAGCTGATCCCTTTCCCCCTTAATCACATTGGAAAATGTACATTTCATGTTCCCATCCCTTAGAGTCATGAAATATTTCTTTTCCTTCCTGTAACCTGGAAATCCCTTTTTTGTTGTTTTGTTGTTATTTTTAAGAGGAAAACTTGCTCGTAACAGAGGGACTTGCTGATTCTTCAGAAACCAGCCTGGTAGGCGAGTTGCTTGGATCTGCCTGAAGCATTTCCTCGTTAGTAGCCCCTGTCTGTGTTTCCTTTCAAATGTCAGCTGGCCTCCTCAACAAAGATTTAATTGTGGCAACTCGGGGCCTTTGCAAACATGGGCTTTACTGTTTTTTTTAAATCTTCACATCTGTCCACCTTGCAGATGAAAAACTGGAAACATACTGACAGCGACTTGGTGCATTATTGGTTTGGGGACCACTTCTTACTTCTCTTCTCCCCCTCTTCTGTGAGAGAAGACTGAAATTTTAATTGCTCAACCACGTTTTTTACTTCATGATGCCCAGGAAGGCATGGTTTATTAATTAGTCCCGAGTAGGAGGCGCCTAGCCCGGCCTGGCTGCTTCTTGGATCAGTTTCAACAGTTCTTTGCCCGAAATTACTGTCTGTGAGCACAGGGAGGTATAATTATGAAGACACTAGCTGCTCAGTTCTGCCGGGTTAAACCCTCCATTACAAATACATATTACGGTGCCTTCAAAGGCACTTACTGAAGTGCTGCAGTTTAACAGGTCAGGCTTACAAAATCTCTTGTGTTACCGGCAGCAGCCTCTTAATTGGATGTTTTCTCCCAGTACAGAAAAATGTTGGCTTAAATACACAGACATACACACACACGCTCACACACTCACACTCACCCAATTAATTTTTTTTTAAGTGTGAGAAACAGTGTCACTTCGTGGTTAAAAGGAAGGGCTCTGGAGCCAGGCTGCCTGGGTTTGACTCGTGTGTCTGCCACTCCCTGCCTTCTAACCTGGGCGTGTGATTTGCTCTCTCGCTCTCTTGCAGACTCTTTGGTTAAATGGGAATGCTTGCAATGTCTGTATCCCAGGATTGCTGTGAGGGTCAAGTGAGTACACAGCAAACACTTAGAGGGTTCAAGGAACCTCGTCGTCCTGTCCTTCACTGATTGCTCCAGTACGTTTACTCGTGTTCATGTTGTATGTGAAGTTGCTCAGTTGTATGTGAAGTGTCCGACTCTTCGCGACCGCGTGGACTGCAGCCCACCAGGCTCCTCCGTCCATGGGATTCTCCAGGCACGAGTGCTGGAGCGGGGTGCCACTGCCTCTCCAGATGTCCGCATAAAGAGACGTAGCACTCCCCAGGGGCCGCTAGTGGCACAGAACCGCCTGCCGGCGCCGGAAACCCGAGAGACGCAGGTTCGATCCCCGGCTCAGGAGGATCCCCCGGAGGAGGCAGGGCACCCCGCTTCAGTGTTCCTGCCTGGAGAATCCCATGGACAGAGGAGCCTGGGCCGTAGTCCACGGGGCTGCAGGGAGCCGGACATGACTGAAGCGACTTGGCACATGTCTTATAAAGTCTAGTTGCATTAAGTTGGCGTGGTCAGGGCTGCCTCCCTGCGGCAAAAGCTAAGTATTGTCCCCTTGTTTTATTCCACAGTAGTAGCTTCCCTTCTCAGTAACTTTCAGCTGGGTTGGCATAGAGCTGTCCAGAGTTAAGAGTAAATTTCTATCTAGAAGTGACCATGTGACTAAATGCTGGCTGATGGGTTGTAAGCAGATACTGTGTCGGCTTCTTAAAACTGACCCTGAAGGAAGAAGGGTAGTGTGTCTTTTACTTTTTCCTTCTTCCTACTAATGGGAATTTGGTCATGATGGCTGGAACCCAAGCAGCGCTGTTGGGTCATTAGATGGCAGGTTGATGATGTACAGCAGGAAGCCTGAGGACCTGAAAACTTCAAGGAGCTGAGAGTTGCCCTGGCAACCCTTTTGTTTCACCCTAGACTTTCGATAAAAGAAAAACAAATCTCTGAATTATTTAATACACTTATTACTGTCAAATCTCGTCTTAGTACATGTACGCCGATGCTCACTGCAGCTCTGTTTACAATAGCCAGGAGGCAGCCTAGACGTCCGCTGACAGACGAATGGATGAGAAGCTGTGGTGCACACACACGGTGGGATATCACTCAGCCATAGAAAAGGACTGCCTGAGTCAGTCCTGATGAGGTGGATGAACCTAGAGCCTATTATACTGAGTGAAGAAAGTCAGAAAGAGAAAAGCAAATACTGTATACTAATGTATATGTGTGGAATCTACAAAGATAGTACTGATGAGCCAATTTGCAGCAATGGAGATGCGGACATTGAGAACAGACTCTCGGACACGGCTTGGGGGAGGAAGGAGAGGGCGGGACATGTGGAGAAAGTAACGTGGAAACTTACATCACCATAGGTAAAATAGACCGCCAACGGGAATTTGCTGTATGACTCGGGAACTCACACGGGCTCGGTAACAACCTCGAGGGGTGGGATGGGGAGGGGGTGGGAGGGAGGTTCAAGTGGGAGGGGACACGGGTAAGCCTACGGCTGACTCATGCTGATGTTTGATAGAAACGAATGCAATACTGTAAAGCAGTTATCCTTTTCATTAAAAATAAATAAATTAAGAAAAAACCTAGTCTTAGGTAACCCTTTACCCTCCTTGAATTAGACCACACTGCTTGATAAATCTTTGCTTCTAGACTAAGCTTTGCTATCCTTCCCCATCCTCTACTCATGATGGACCAAACCACACATTTCTGTACTGACTCACACCTTCTATGAATATTCCGTGTCCACGGTGTCTCTGGAAGGAAGCCCTGATGGTCGTGTAGCTGGTAGGTCAGCATCTAGCATCTTCCCCC
Organism: Ovis canadensis; assembly: GCF_042477335.2. Classification (NCBI taxonomy): domain Eukaryota; kingdom Metazoa; phylum Chordata; class Mammalia; order Artiodactyla; family Bovidae; genus Ovis; species Ovis canadensis. The sequence continues at coordinate 104,976,466 of NC_091253.1, read as the reverse complement.
TCTGCTATGCGCAGTCTCTCTTTCCTGGTGCATCTTTGCTTGCTGAGTCGCTTCAGTCGTGTCCAACTCTGCAACCCTCTGGACTGTAGCTTGCCAGGCTCCTCTGACCATGGGATTCTTCAGGCAAGAGTACTGCAGCGGGCTGCCGTGCCCTCCTCCAGGGGGTCTTCCCGCCGCAGGGATCGAACCTGTGTCTCTTAGGCCTCCTGCGTTGGCAGATCGGCTCTTCACCACCGGCGCCACCCAGCAGCCCCTCTCCTCTGGAGTTCGCTCTGAATCTGACCTTCAGTTCTGCCATTCTCTTGCCCCTAGATCACCAGGGCTGTAGCTATTGCCTACTGAATAAAGAGTAACTAACCCTGTTAGACCCTCGTTTTGAATACTTCATCTTGGTGGGCTAGCCAGATTTCATGAAAGAATATGATCTCTGGGAAATCAAACCCCAGCTTCACCAGCCACCAACCCCTTAAGTTAAATTTCTGAGCATTGGTGTGTGCTAATGTGTAAAATAATACATTCGTCTTGCCAAGAATAACCTATGTAAAGCTCCTAGTGGCCCCGGAATTAGAATAGCCGTATGTTTCTTTCCAACAGGCTCTGAAAGTGTTAGCACTGTAGTGTCTTCCTCTTTTAAAATGTTTCCTTTTACTGTTTCTGGACACAGAGATACTTGACGGCTCAGATGGTAAAGAATCCGCCTGCGATGCGAGAGACCTGGGTTCGATCCCTGGGTCGGGAAAATCCCCTGGAGAAGGGCACGGCAACCCACTCCAGTACTCTTACCTGGAGAATTCCCATGGACAGAGGAGCCTGGTGGGCTACAGTCCATGGGGTCACAAAGAGTTGCACATGACTGAGCATATGCATATGCACGCATGCATATGGACACTTGATAAATGAAAGATCCCTTATCCATTTCTTCTCCAGACCTGGTTTTTTTGTATATAAAGTGAGGCTCTAAATGGTCATTTTCAAGCTTACATGCAGGAAGCTATGGAGGCCTCTGATTCCAGACTTGGCACTAAGTGTATAATGGATGTTCCTTCTTTATCCCCCTTCCAGACTGAGGTCTGATTTTCCTTTCCTATGGAGTTGTGATAAAAATTGTAAATCAGAGTACATTATGTAAAAGGGTTTCCCCTGGTGGGTGACTCAAGAGACTCAGGTTCAGTCCTTGGGTTGTGAAGATCCCCTGGGGGAGGATATGGCACCCCACTCCAGTGTTCTTGTCTGGAGAATCCCATGGACAGAGGAGCCTGGCGGGCTACAGTCCACGGGGTCACACAGATGGACGCAACTGAAGCGACTGAGCATGCAGCATGCACATTATATGAGACGACTTTTATTCTTACCCCTACTTAGCTACCCTTTAAAGTCAAGTTCAAATGCCACCTACTCCAAGAAGCATCCCTGGATTGTCACATCTGCAACACTCACCCCTCCTCCAGCCAGAAGGATAATAACGCAATCAATGGAGAATTGTCAAACGACCTTGGGTGTGGTACTTGAGTTTCCCACTATCAATAAGTATAATTCAACAATATACAAAGCTAAGCAGAGTTCTAGCTTCTACAAAAACATACTCGGAGATAAAAAAAAAAATTCAGCAACATCAGAAGAGGTCTATTTATTCCAGTTTTTAGACAGCTTAAACCTGTCCCACTGAATTTTCTGCCTTTGTTCATAGTCATGTCTGTGCTCCTTTTTAAATGGTTTTCCTTAAAATGCACTGTTCGTGAATAATCTTTCTATCTGCAACCTGTGCTAACAGGTTTACAGCAACCAGGGAGCTGTTTTCTCCCAATTGCATTTATATTCAGTGAAAATCTTGAAATATTTTCAAATATATATTGGTGCTAAATGACATCTCCTCTGTCTTAAATTAATAATGGCTGGTTTTAATATCTACGATTGGATCTCCCAATATAAACCCATATTGCATGCATCTGGGCATGTTTGGTCTGCTTATTGAATTGTTGTGACCCTAACCTGTCACTCAGACTCCTCAGTGCATTTTTCTGATGAGTTCTTCCAGTGCCCTTTCTTCTTGTTACAGCGCATTCTGCTTCATGCCACCGCTTATGGACTTGTTCATGCCGCAGTGTTCGGTGGGGTTAGGTTTATGCCACAGTGTTCGGTGGGGTTAGGTTTATGCCTTCGCTTATGTACTTGTTTTATGCCGCAGTGTTTGGTGGGGTTAGGTTTATGCCGCAGTGTTAGGCTCCGGAGAAGCAGATCCTCTGTCTGGGGGATGGAGCAGTGGGCCGGTAGTCTCTCGGGCTCGATGACTTCTGATATCCAAGAACAGTGTTCCAGAGCAGGAGAGCAGCTCAGAGTGTTCTCAGCAACACATGGCAGCTAGGATACAGGTCCTGCAGAAAAGGGTCTGCTGGCCCACGACAGCATCCACTATAGCGGCCTGAGACTTTGTTGCTCTTCAGCATGGAAACCGCGTTCTGTTTGTCCCTGCAGTCTCCAGCAGCCTGACTCCGTGTGTCCTAGAGGGAAGCCACTAGTTTGTGCAACTGAATTGCCCAAGATCTGGAGGAACTGCCCCTTGGGTTTGCCACCCATTTTAATCCACTGCCATTTGTAACAGCAGATGCCATTAAGGGCCCCGAGCAGCAGAGAGCCAGGCTGTGTGAACTGTAGGAAACGGACGTGGAGCTTACGTTGCGCGTTCCAGGATCCAGGTGCCTTGTCAGTGTGAATGCTCTCTAAGAACCAAGTGCTTAAGTTCAGAATCAGCAAATAACACCTTAATGTGTGCTTAGTCCTCGGTCGGGTCCCACTCTTTGCGACCCTTTGGATTGTAGCCCGCCAGGCTCCTCTGTCCATGAAATCTTCCAGGCAAGAATACGAGTGGGTTGCCATTTCCTTCTTCAGGGGATCTTCCTGGTCCAGAGATGGAACCCAGGTCTCCTACATTGCAGGCAGATTCTTTATCATCTGAGCCACCAGGAAAGCCCCAACTAACACCTTAAGATAAAGTAAACATATCAGAGAGCAGAATTTCAGTCTGCTCCACTCAGCTCTTGAATGATTGTTTCTTTAAATTTTAAAACACAATGTATAACACAATGGCTAAACATGAGAAATTATATAAAAGAGCAATAAATGAATAATAAAGGTCTATTTCTCCATCATCTTGAGTTTCATATCCACTCCCAGAGCTAACTACCATTAACATTTTCTTGGACTTCTGTCCATGAACTGTAGTAGCTACACAGGCATATATATCTATGATTGTATACACAAGTAACCACAGTATATGCGCTGTTCTCTATTGCTTTTTAAAAATAGATAGTAGATCTTACAGGCCTCTCTACATCAAGACATCTGCATCTATCCATTTTTAAATGAACGTAAAGGTGCCTTACGATTTCTTTAATCTGTTCTCTTTTATTGAACCTTTAGGTTGTTCCTAGTTTTCAGCTCTTACAAGTAATATTTTTGCCATCATAGATGTCTACCGTTACATAGATGTTTTTCTGTGTATTTCTTTACATACATGTTCTCAGCACTGTTTTTTGAAAAGATTGTCCTTGCTTCTGAACAGAATGGTAATGTGGACGGTCAATGTGGGTACCAGATACCCTACATCTATACTGAATAATTGCGTTTCTTTTGACTAAGATATGCTTTCGCAGTCTCTGTTCATTTGTTTCCCAGCCTCTTCCCCAGAATGCACCTTATAATCAGAAAAGATAGACGTTGTCATAATCGGAAAACCTGAGAGCCATTCTGAAGTTCAGGCCATCTTAATGGCAGACTGTAAAAACCACGCTGGCACCTAAGGAACAGACAACTATTATCCGGGGAATGTAAGAGGGTCCTGTGCTGCTGGTCCAGCGCGCTCTCCGAAAGCCGCAGCCCGCCGGGACCCTCAGCGCTGACCGAGGCTCTCTGTCCCCTCTCTGCTTGCAGTGAAGTACATGCGCGAGGCCACCCCCTACGTGACCAAGGGCTCGCCGGTGTCCGAGATCGGCTGGGAGACCCCGCCGCCCGAGTCCCCGCGGCTCGGGGCCGGCGCCCCGGACCCGCTGGCGTCGCAGCCGCCGTCCTTCCACCGAGACCGGAAGAGCATCCCGCTCAGGATGTGCTTCGTGACCCGCAGCCTGGCGCTGGCCGACCCCGAGAGCAGGTATGAGTGGGCAGGCCCCTCCGAGCTGCGGTCCTCGGGCGCAGCTCCGCGAGCAGCCTGTGTGTCAAGCGCGCCCCCCTCCTCTCTTCTTCCCTCCTCCTCTCTCCTTCTTCCTTTATCCTCATGAGGAATCTATGTGTTAAGCTCTCCTTCCGGAAAATGTTGAATCCATGGAGTCAGGATCTTTTGTCTCCTCGCGGGTCTGCCTCTGCCGGAAGCTGGGCCAGTTTCTCAAGCGCTGAGCCTCAGTTTTGGCTTCTGTAAAATGGAAATAATTGAAATCCATACTTCCCTGAGTTATGAAGACTGAATGAGGAAATCCACGTGAAGTAGCTAGCCCAGAGCAGCCATCCATGAATACAGGCCGTGATACTGTGTACTACTGATGTCGGGTGGCAATAAGCATGGGCTTCCCCAGTGCTCAGTGGTAAAGAATCTGCCTGCCGTGCAGGAGCTGCGGGACTGTTCAGTCCCTGGGTGAGGAAGACCCGCTGAAGGAGGGAATGGCAGCCCATGCCAGGATTCTTGCCTGGAGAACTCCATGGACATGTAGCTTGGTGGGCTACAGGCCGTGGGGTTGCAGAGAGTCAGACACAACGGAAGGGAGTGAGCACCCGTGCACAGGGATAAGCGTATCAGCCTCCCTGGGGCCCTCATCTGTGCCCTTGGAAGGTTCAGGGAGAGGATCTTCAATGCTGTTTTCTGCTCTGAACCTCTCTTTATTCTCAAGAGAGGAAACAGAGAGGTTTGGATCCAAGTCTAGGATGCTGTTTCCCAAAGTCTGTGCGTGACTTCTTTGTCACAGCCTAGATGCATAAACCAATCCATGGCAATCAGGAGTCCAGGCAAGATGAGCAAATATTTGGGGTCTCTCTTCCCCCCAGAGTTTTCATCTCCTCTGCACAGAAAATGTACATCTGGAATGAAAAGAAAAGAAGTGTAGAAAGGAAAGAGGGAAACGGAGCCGGCGAAGGGGGAATCTTGGTGACCTTTGCATCCACATTTAGATGCTAAAAATAGACAGCTCTCCTGGCCCTTATTTATAACAAGTGTGGGACAGCTGTGACCCTCCCAAGGAGGAAGTACTTGGCTAGGTTCAGGGCTGCTGGTGGGGAAAACCCAAAGGAAATAGAAACAAGGAGAAAGTGGCCTCCTTGGCTCCCAGCTCGGTGCTGTTTGGTTCTCTTCCCTGTGAACTTAGGCTGAAGAAGCTGCTGGCCCTTCTGACCCCAGCCGGCTGCCCTCTCCTCGGTCAGGGATCAGAGATGGGCCTTTGTATGAGACAGCCCACCTCTGCAGAAGAGAGCAGAGGAGGCGGGGAGGGCGGTTCCGAGCGGGCCCCGCCTGCCCGGTCCGCCCGCCTGCTGCGTTCCTGCTGCCTCGGGGCCACAGCGCGGCCGCCGCACTGACTTTCCTCTTCCCTGACTTTTTTTACCCACCTAGTCAGAACAAGTCCTTTCTCCCAAGAGTCTGAGGTCTGAGATTTCAGATCTGATGAATTCATAACTTACCCACTGCCGGTCTTGTGCCGGGCAGCATGCTAGTTACTTTAGCCCTGACACTGCAAAGTGCCCACGCCTTCGGGTGTGCCTAGCCCACAGTTTTTTTTTGTTTTTTTGTTTTTTGTTTTAATGGTCTATCTAGGGTTGCAAAGATATCTGTGAATTAGTTGCCACATTGACTAGCTGGGAAATTTCACGTTAAAAAGCCAGATTTCTGCTTTTTTAGAAAAATCAGAAGATCTAATGATATCCTTAGGCCTACATTGCTGCAGGCAGGGCTCCAATCTGTAAAGATCCCAGAAAAGACCTCTCCTTCCAAAAGAGAAGAAGCTCTTCTCATCAGTCCTAATGCCTTACGCTTAAGGGATTCAGTGTAACACCTGCCTGCCTGTTCCGTTTCCGCCTAGTCCTTGAATTTGTAACCATGCTTAGACCTCTGCGTCTCAGTCATCATCCCCATTCCACAAAGATAACTGAGGCTCAGGGCTCATATAAGTCCCTGTCTTCATAACTAGTATGTGATACAACTGGGATTTCATCTTGTTCCCATAGAGTGGGTGACAGTGTTAGCTTACCGTTACCAGAAAAATACAGAGACTAGGAAACTTGGGCTGTCTTGGAAGTGGTTAATGCATTGGGGAGAGGGTTTGAGACAATGTCTAGGGTTCCTTTCATCTGTGGACTTTTATGCTATCACGTTTCTCCCAAGCGTTTAATTACCTTTTAAAGACTCTTTGGCGAGATATCAGGCTTTAGTTCAAAAAGCTTATTTTATTGAAGTACAGTAGATTTACAATGTTGTGTTAATTTCTACTATATAGCAGTTATTCAGTTATATTATACATATATACATTCTCTTTAGTATGTTTTCCATTATGGCTTATCCAAGGATATTGAATGTAGTTCCCGTTTTTTAAACTTTCATGTTGGTGCTCTTCAGGTTGGTCTCTGGTGAGTGTATGTAGGGCCTCCTACACGGTGAGGGAAAGTTTGTCCTCTGGGATGTGAGGGTGTGACTGCAAACGAGAATCCAGCTAAGCCAGAGGGTCCAGGAAGGGATTTTGGTCCAAACAGATCCAAAACTGTTGACGGTAAATTAACCGTTCACAGCAAATCTGTGTATCATGTCACCATGATGCAAACTTTACATGTCTTATAATTTTTTCAATTATACCTCATTAAAACTGGAAAAAAAAAAAAAGACTAGGTGACACTGGTTGAATAAGAGAAGAAAAGAAAAAAGCAACAAATACTCTGTGGAACTCCAGTCACATGCTAGGCAGAGTCTATTACACCATTCAAAAATATGGATTTTGCAAGACTTTCTTGGTGATTCAGTGGTTAAGGCTTCCAGCTTCCCAGGCATGAAATGCAGGTTCGATCCTGGTCTGGGAACTAAGATCGTGCATGCTGTGTGGCACAGTCAAAAAAATTTTTTAAAAGAAATATGGTATAGGGCTGGGCAGATTATACAAGGCAAATGCAAGCTAGCAATGAAAACAAACAAAAAAGCATCAATTTCTCTTGATATATGGCAGGGTAAAGTCCAGACTGAAAAAGTGCAGAACAGGACAAAGAAGGACTGACTTATGCTTAAGGTCAGAGTTCACAAGAAACAGATCTTTCAGCAGTTCTGAACGCACATCAGGTGACAGAGCAGCCTCTGCAGCAAAACCTGCATAGAGTGCAAGGAGAGACAGAAGCTCACTAACATTAAGTGGGTCAGCACACTGCTCTCAGCCCAAGACAGGGCAGTTGGGCAGAAGATAAACAGAGGCACAAAAGACCCAACCAGCATAATTAAGGGAGGTCTGGGTACATCACAGTGTTTGTACCCTGATAATAAAGAATACAGTTTTCTTTTCAAAGCTTATAGAACATTCCCCAGATTAACCACAGATTAAGTCCCCAAAAATTCTGTAAGTTCCATAAGGCAGAAATAATGCAGACAACATCCCCTAATGATTGTGGAATGAAACTAGAAAGTCAGTAACAAAACCAAAGCCCAGAAAGCCTTTCTTCATGGATTTTTAGAAAGCTCTCTCTGAGATAAACAGCTCTTGGGTTAACAGGGAAATAGAAACTGAAAGTGAGGCTTTTTAAAAAGTAATAAAAATAATGCATATGTTAAATATGAAAGGGAAAGAAGGAGAAAGAGAGGGTCTTGACGTGTATCAGCTAACTCTGTGGTGGAATCTTAGCTCCATAACTTATGTGTGAATTTAAGTATCTCATTTGGTCCAAATTCCCTTATGTCACAGGTGCTCTAATCTCTGGTTCAGATGCCTGTGCGCGCTCAGTCGTGTCCGACTCTTTGCGACCCCATGGACTGTAGCCTGCCAGGCTCCATGGGATTCTCCAGGCAAGAATCCTGGAGTGGGTTCCCATTTTCTCCTCCAGGGGACCTTCCTGACCCAGGAGTCAAACCTGCAGCTCCTGCGTTGGCAGGCGGATTCTTTACCACTGAGTCACCTGAGGGGCCAATCTCTATTTCATAGACAGTGAGATTTAGTTCAGAAACAAGAACTGAAGCCAGCAAGAAATCTGGGACTCAGACCCAGGCCTGGCTGACACCAAGCTCAACCTCTTAATCAAGATACCCCGTTGCTTCCAGCTTTTAGCACGTGACCCGTAAGCACCATGACCAGGAATTAACGGTCTCCTGGCTGCTGAAGCCTCAGCTTCTCGGGGCTAATCCCCTCGGCTGGTGAGAGTTTGTATTAAAAGCTCTAATGTTCAATTTCTCAAATCAAAACAGCCTTAGAACAGCAGGTAGCATTGCTGCTCTTTCCGTGAAAAAGGCCTCCCAGCAGGCACTGAACCCACGAGAGTACGTCACTGCCAGCGCTGCTTGTCGAGGATTGCGGTAGTTTTTTCTCTTTGGATCCGCCTCTTAAATGCCTCTCGTGTTTCCTGGCCCCCGCTTTGCCTTCATGGCCACTGCCCTCGTCCAGGCCCAGACTGTTCCACACCCTGGAGACCGTGATCTCCAGCCTCCGGGCTGAGGATCTGAGGATCCATGGCAGTGTCAGATTGGAAACAAAGTGCACAGCAAATGCCACACGCTTGACTCGTCCTGGAACCACCCTGCCGCCACCCCTGGCCCATGGAGAATTGTCTCCCATGAAACCGGTCCCTGGTGCCAAGAGTGGGCACCACTGGTCTGCGCTATTTGGGCAGATTTCTACTGGATGCTTCCCTGGGGGCTTGGATGGTAAGGAATCTGCCTGCAGTGCAGGAGACCCGGTTTCTGTCCCTGGGTCGGGAAGATCCCCTGGAGGAGGGAATGATTACTCACTCCAGTATTCCTGCCTGGAGAATCAATGGACAGAGGAGCCTTGGTGGGCTACAGTCCACGGGGTCACAAGAGTTGGACGTACCAGCAACTAACACTCTGACTACTTTCCGAGTTTCTAGTTTGCCCTCTGTCATGCCCGATGTCTGCCCTACTCGAAACGTGCAGAATCTGTCCATTTGGTCAAAACGGCTTCCTGTCGCCTTCACTAGTATTGAAGCTCCTCGGCACCGTGATTCTGCATCTCTCCCGACTGTCCAGCACTGCTGCCCCTGTAGTTTATGCCCAGGAGTGCTTAAACACCCATGCCTGCCCTGCACTCGCCTCCCTGACAGCTTCCGAGTACCCTTCGGCCTCAGCACATAAGCCTTGTGTGTAGATCCGTTCATGACAGCGTCCTTTATAATGATTTACGATTGTTTCTAACGTGATTACCCAGTTCCGAAAGCCAGAAGACCCTTGAGGTCTGGGATGCCCCAGCTTCAATATCCCAGCTTTCTAAAAATTGTTATGAGGAGAGATAAGCAGCCAGTGGTAGAGGACATGGAGGGAAATATTGAGAGTAGGTTCACCTGAACCCTCACATACTCTTGGCACCATTGCTCATTCTCCATGTTTTCTGTACATTTGAAATTACTTCTTAAAAAAAAGTTAAAGACCTGCACACTGCCAGAAAATCTCAGCTTTCTAGAACATTGCTTGATCCAAGAAGGCCTTCAAAAATACATGCCATGTTAATAACTGATAAATGGCATATTTACCTGCCCATCTGGAGTATTCTTACCTTTCCAGAAAGTTCTTTTTAAACAATCTTTCACTAAATAGTCTTGGGAATAAGAGGGAAAACACCATTCTATCCTGCCAGGCTCAGCAAACTTAAATCAAGAGAGTTAATTACCCGAGACTATTACTGGTTAAAAGCAGGTGAGCCAGTAGGGAGGGTGGGGTGTAGAACTTTGTTCATGACTGTGCAATACTAACAGTAACGGACCCCGCAGTAGGCCTTCACGGGTAAACTGCGGAGCAAGGGCCCAGCGCTCTTGTTCAAAGGTTTCCTTACGTGCGCGCCTCTGCTGGCTCTTCCTGGCCGCGCGTGCTTTCTCCAGCTGCAGTGGGCGGGGCTCTTCTCGCCCGTGGGGCGGGGGCTCTCGGTGAACGGCCTTCAGTAGCTGCTCATCGGCTTAGTCTTATGTGGGATCTTCCCGGACCAGGGATCCAGCCGCATTGCAAGGCAGACTCTGACCCGCTGGACTGCCAGGGAGGCCCGCAGCACACGCTCTTTTTGTGTACATCTCTGTCTACTGCGTACAAGTGAAAACTTCACAGGAAGCGTTGCTGTGGTCCCAAATGGAAGAGCTCCACTCAGCACGCCGTGGTTCCGAGGGTACGGCCTGACAAATCCTATAGTGTGCACAGGTTCGTTCCCTCAAAGTTCCCTCAGTGATGTCACCACAATTCAGCACCCAGACTTCAGTCGCTCTGTCGTGTCCGGCTCTTTGCAACCCCATGAACCGCAGCACGCCAGGCCTCCCTGTCCATCACCAACTCCCGGAGTTTACCCAAACTCATGTCCACTGAGTCGGTGATGCCATCCAACCATCTCATCCTCTGTCGTCCCCTTATCCTCCTGCCCTCAATCTTTCCCAGCATCAGGGTCTTTTCAAATGAGTCAACTCTTCGCATCAGGTGGCCAAAGTATTGGAGCTTCAGCTTCAGCATCCCAGACTTCAGCCGCAGAGAATCAGAAACCTCCTTAGAGACACGGTGCATCCATCTCCAATGCCAAGGGGTGGGCACATGTTAACCAAACAAGTCAGGATTCATTTGTAACAGGCAGTACGATTGTCAAGCAGATGGAAACACTCATATAGGAGGATCCTCAGGTCCCCATTAGCAGCAGGCCATATTGGGAGACCAGTGTAAATAATAAGCAGAATACCAGAACTCCAAGTAACAAAAACACTGCAGATTTTCGAGGCAACCTAAGCAACGCATTCTTTCCGCACAGGCCAGCTCTGTGAGAAATTCAACTGTCACCAAGGTTATCAAGACGAGACATGCCAGTCGACCCTAAGAAATGTATTTTAGACGAGGAGCTGGAAGCCATGCCTTCCCAGGTCCAGAGGTCTTTGCCAAGTGTCTCCTGCCCAGTCGTGCCTGTCTCTCTGCGACCACACGGACTGTAGCCCGCCAGGCTTCTCGTTCATGGGATTCTCCGGGCAGGAGTATTGGAGTGGGCTGCCCTTTCCTCCTCCGGGTGCTCAACTGGGACTCCCGTCCCCTGGGTCTGTGTGTAGACGGGCTGGGGTTCCCCAGGCGGCTCTCCATTGCTGTCTTAGATTCACATGGTCTTATTCCTGATGGGATCAGAACAGCGGACTGAGTTTTTCCCACATGCCACACCAAGGTGAAAGGTCCCACATGCCACAGCTGAGGAGGGTTTACACGCCACACCAAGGTGAAAGGTCCCACGTGCCACAGCTGAGGAGGGTTTACACGCCACACCAAGGTGAAAGGTCCCACATGCCACAGCTGAGGATGGGTTACACGCCATACCAAGGTGAAAGGTCCCACGTGCCACAGCTGAGATTCTTCACAGCCAATAAATACATTGATTAAATATTTTCTTCAGAAAAGAAGACTATTGAAGAATTCCTGCCAGAGTACACGGTAGTACATCCAGAGTAGCATTCATGAGGTTTTATAACCATGCTCACTCCACAATGAGTCCTTGTTTGTGAACCATGTTTTTCCTGGTAAGAGGCTCTAAAGCACGTATTTTCTTGATTCTGTTTTCCTCACTCTTGGTTGGACACATCGTGGTGGCCTCATAACTGAAAATATCACCAGCAGATCATGATTGATGTTAACATTTTGGAAACAAAGAGAAAATGTAAAATCAAGTTATAATGGTGCTATCGTAAGTGGACATAGTTTAAGTATCTGAAACAGAGGCCCAGTTTAAAACCATTATCAATGAATAAAACTGTGGTGTCAAAGTTAGAAAATATGGGTTTGAATCCCAGTTCTGTCACTTATTGCCTTCAGCTTTAGGCAAAGTATCTAATCTCTCTGGTTCCCAGGTTCCTTATCTATAAGATGTGTTTTATTTTAAAATACTGACCACATAAGAGTGCTGTGATGGTTAGATGACTTAATGTAGATATCCTGGCCGCATAACCACGGCCTAAACACAGCTTTCAACCAAAACATCCTCATCCCTGGGTACAGGAGGGCTGGGGGGAGAGGGTGGGGGATCTTTCCAGCAGAGAGGAGATTCTGGGTCATCTCGCCAAGCTGCTGAGCAGAAGTTATTTGTGAGACATCCTTTCACAGAGGGTTTTAGCCTGTTGAAACGAATGGCCTTCTGCAGAAAGGTCAATTCCAGTTTCCTATCTCCTGGGCTCACCAAATCTTAGCTTTCATCTGTGTATCTAGAAAGACTTCCACCCACCCAGCATTCCCGGGCACCACCCCACCCACAGCCTGGTTCCAGGAGTGCTCATGGTCCGCTTGAATGCTCACCCCTTAGTTTTCAAGGCTCAATACCTAGGAGGCCTTGTCTTTCTTGCCAGCTTAGCATTACATTAGAACCTAAAAAAGCCAGCTTGTCCTATCACCCTGTACCCCCGTGTCCAGGTGTTCACCACAGAGGGTCTCTGAGTTGGCGCTGACCACCTTTGTGCTGGAGCTGGAAGCCTCCTCGCAGGGCTACGGAAGTGCGTGTGGTCAGTCGTGTGTGTCCTGAACAGAAGTCACTGTTCTAGTTTTCATCCTGTTTAAAAGAACAAGCTTTACTGTCATGTGGAAAACTGAAGACAAACGAAGCGAGCACCAACCTCTGGACGGCCCACCACCGCCCCCTGCCCGTGTGGGCTCCCCCACTGCCTAGAGCACCAGTTGGGCCTCGCTTACTGTCCGTCTGCACCTGTCCATTGATCTCCCTGTCTCTCCGCTCTTGTTTCTTGCTCTGGTTTGGCTGCGCTGGGTCTTCCTTGCAGTGTGCAGGCTTCTGGGCTGCACAGCGTGGGGCCTGCAGTGACTGGGCCCAGTGTCTGAGGCAGGAGGGCTGAGGCGCCCTGCAGCACGTGGGATCTTAGTTCCTGACCAGGGGTCGAACCCACATCCCCTGCATTGGGAGGCGGATTCTTAACCACCTGGACCACCAGGGAAGCCTCTGGTCTTGTTTCTTACTTAGACAAGTCCAGTGAAATATTTTGTTACTGTAGGGAAAATGTGCATAAAGCAAGAGATGGCCTTGGTGTTTGTTTTGACTGTGCTCACATCCTGCATTTGGGAAACAGAGAGAATTGAATGTAAAGTGTATTTCAGCAAAAGATGGTTGGGAAGAGGGCATTCAGGGGGCTGGGCTGAACCAGTCAGAGGTCTGACACAGGAAGCCCTAATCAGTTATGCATGTGTGTGCGTGGCCGCTCAGCGTGTCTGACTCTCTGCGACCCCATGGACTGTAGCGCACCAGGCTCCTCTGTCCATGGGATTCTCCAGGTAGAATATCGGAGTGGGTTACCACGCCCTACTCCAGGGGGTCTTCCCAGCCCAGGAATCAAACCCAGGTCTCCGCATTGCAGGGGATTCTTTACTGTCTGAGCCTCCAGGGAGTTTTCTGTATAATTTTATTTGTGTGTCTCTTGTTGGCTGGGCCTTCGCTGCTGCGGGGTCTGCTCTCCAGGCGCCGTGTGTGGGCTTCTCGTCGCAGCGGCGTCTCTTGCTGCGGCCTTGTGTGGGCTCCAGGGTGCGTGGTTTCAGCAGATGCGCCCCTGTACACAGGCTCAATAGCTGTGGCACTCCAGCTCAGTCGCTCTGCAGCCTGTGGGGTCTTCCCAGATCAAGGATTGAACCCATGTCTCCTGCATTGGCAGGTGGAGTCTTTACCACTGAGTCCCCAGGGAGGCCCAGTGATATTGTTTTTTTCTCACATGCTAGTAAAGTAATGCTCAACATTCTCCAAGCCAGGCTTCAGCAATACGTGAACTGTGAACTTCCTGATGTTCAAGCTGGTTTTAGAAAAGGCAGAGGAACCAGAGATCAAATTGCCAACATCAGCTGGATCATGGAGAAAGCAAGAGAGTTCCAGAAAAACATCTATTTCTGCTTGATTGACTATGCCAAAGCCTTTGACTGTGTGGATCACAATAAACTGTGGAAAATTCTGAGAGAGTTGGGAATACCAGACCACCTGACCTGCCTCTTGAGAAATCTGTATGCAGGTCAGGAAGCAACAGTTAGAACTGGACATGGAACAACAGACTGGTTCCAAACAGGAAAAGGAGTACGTCAAGGCTGTTTATTGTCACCCTGCTTATTTAACTTCTGTGCAGAGTACATCATGAGAAACGCTGGGCTGGAAGAAACACAAGCTGGAATCAAGATTGCTGGGAGAAATATCAATACTCTCAGATATGCAGATGACACCACCTTTATGGCAGAAAGTGAAGAGGAACTAAAAAGCCTCTTGATGAAAGTGAAAGAGGAGAGTGAGAAAAAGTTGGCTTAAAGCTCAACATTCAGAAAACAAAGATCATGGCATCCAGTCCCATCACTTCATGGGAAATAGATGGGGAAACAGTGGAAACAGTGTCAGACTTTATTTTGGGGGGCTCCAAAATCACTGCAGATGGTGACTGCAGCCATGAAATTAAAAGACGCTTACTCCTTGGAAGAAAAGTGTATGACCAACCTAGATAGTATATTGAAAAGCAGAGACATTACTTTGCTGACTAAGGTCCGTCTAGTGAAGGCTATGGTTTTTCCTGTGGTCATGTATGGATGTGAGAGTTGGGCTGTGAAGAAGGCTGAGCGCCGAAGAATTGATGCGTTTGAACTGTGGTGTTGGAGAAGACTCTTGCGAGTCCCTTGGACTGCAAGGAGATCCACCCAGTCCATTCTGAAGGAGATCAGCCCTGGGGTTTCTTTGGAAGGAATGATGCTAAAGCTGAAACTCCAGTACTTTGGCCACCTCATGTGAAGAGTTGACTCATTGGAAAAGACTCTGTTGCTGGGAGGGATTGGGGGCAGGAGGAGAAGGGGATGACAGAGGATGAGATGGCTGGATGACGTCACTGACTCGATGGACGCGAGTCTGAGTGAACTCCGGGAGTTGGTGATGGACAGGGAGGCCTGGCGTGCTGCGATTCATGGGGTCGCGAAGAGTTGGGCATGACTGAGCGACTGGACTGAACTGAACTGAACTGAAGAGTACACAGTGAGACAAAGCCAGGCGGTATGCCTCCTCGCATTCATAACAGACCTAAGAAAATTTGTAAGGCACTTCCTTTTTAAAGTAATTTTAAATGAAAGTTTAAATATTAACAAAATAATAAACGCAGATAGTTTAAAAATCAAGTAAACCTATTTTATAAAAATGCAATATGTTTTATCATTAATCTACAGCCCCTTTGTAAACTAATGCAGAGTCTCATGTCTGAGATCTGGGAAATTTTCTTTTATTATTTACTGGATAAAATTCTCCTCTGTTTCTTTTGCTCTCTCTCTCTGTTTCTGCTGTTGGAGGAGTATTGGGCCTCCTGGATTAATTTTCTAAGCCTATTTCCTTCTCTTTGCCATGTTTTTTTGCTCTATTTTTTGACCTTTCTCATGACTGTGTCCTGTTTGCATTTCAGCTATTGTATTTTAGCTCTTTTTGTTCTTTGAATGTTCCTTTTATTAAGAGAATTTTGTTCTTGTTTGGTGGGTGCCAAATTTTCTCTTACTTCTTGTAGAGTATCAATTCATTTAGTTTCTTTGCACTTTTTCCTTCTCCAGTTACCTTGTTCTGTCTGTTCGACTTCATCTTCCTTGCTGGAGGTTCTGCTCAAATGTCTGGTGATCATTGCTCTCAGTTCCTTTTTTACACAAAGAGACTAAGAAGCCTGTTGAAACCTATGTGCGTCGGATGTGGGGCTTAATCATTGGTGAGAATTCATGTACAGTTGTTGCTTGGTGAGTCAGCGGTTCTGAGACACCTTCCGATCCTGCGCATCTTGGCGTTTGGAAGTTTGAGTTACTTAAGGGAGAACCGTCCCTCCTCTTTCCTTGGCCCTGGGTGATGGGGAAACCAGGGAATATCTCTCCACGAGTCCTCTGAGCATCCCACCACTCAGCTTGCAGAGCTCGTGCAGGGTGCTTGTTTCCAGCCCCGTGCCAACCCCGGCCCTCTCCCTGGAGGTTCCGAGCCCTGCATGTTTGCAGAGTCAGGGGGCTCACACGTCACTGAAATCCTGTCTTCAGCTCTCTAAGCTATATCATTAAATTCCTTGCCTCTTGCTCTACTCCATATCAGTTACCTGGCTCCACTGCTGTCTGTATTTCAAACACATACTGAACTCTTGCCTGTCTTATTTTCTTGTGGGTTTTGTACCTATTTTGTTATCTTTTTACTGAGTTCTTTGAAGGGAGAAGATATGAACAGGGGTGGCCAAGCCACTGTTTTTTCCCTAATAAGAGCCCTTGCATAATTTGCATCTTTGTATACAACAGAATGTACTAAAGGCTCATTTTAATGAGCTCAAACAACATTTTCATAGTCTTGTTATTTTTAAGAAAATCAGTTTCCTTCATAGATACACTTCAGTACTGTATTCATCCTAATTATCATACATTTTTAATCAGTGGGAGATGAACTAGTAAGGCAAAAGGGAATTTAAGTATCTTTAGTTAGCCTTGAGAAAAAGAGTTGAGGAGAGGGCTCTCCAGGCATGATTCTGTGATTTCGTCAACACACGGTAAAGTGAGTTCATTTGAGTCCATTCCTGTTCCTCTAAATACTGTTCCAGGAAAATCTGTTTCCCCTTTCCTAAGAGCACTTTGAGACATTGAACTTGACCGTCTGGGTACTGAGAGATTTCTGCTGATGCTGACTCTCAATATTTAGGTCTCGATCCTTTGTTCTTGACATAGTAATTGAACTCCATTTGGTTTGCAAAAAGCTGCCCCAGGATTTTCCAGCTGAGATAATGAAGCCTCTGAAAATAACCCCAATGCTGTCATGCAGGCATTCTCTGTTCAAGCAGGCATCTCCTACCAGGGTGTGGGGACAGGGAGAGAGGGGAAGTTTCAGGAGCAGTCCCTGCCTTCCTCCCTTCAACGCACACATGGAATTTTATTTTCCTTAGTAGAGGATGGGCTTGGGGCACAGAGAGCTGCAGACACCTTCAGAAAAACACCCACTTGGGCATACGGGGCCTGTGTCTGTCGGCAGACACTCCCTCTGTTTCTAAACAACGCTCGAATGAGAGTTTTGACATTGCCAGTCCATTAGTACCTGGCTGAGATTGCTTTCCACTTTCACTTTTTAGAATGTTATTTATTTATTTGACTGTGCCGGGCCTTAGCTGTGGCCCACGGGGTCTTCA
This sequence comes from Ovis canadensis, assembly GCF_042477335.2. Taxonomy (NCBI): domain Eukaryota; kingdom Metazoa; phylum Chordata; class Mammalia; order Artiodactyla; family Bovidae; genus Ovis; species Ovis canadensis. The sequence continues at coordinate 104,959,153 of NC_091253.1, read as the reverse complement.
GTCTTCATGGCAGCATGTGAGATCTGGCTCTTGTTTTTGCTTATTTTTAAGTTGTGGAGGCAAACTCTTCACTGTAGCGTTTGGACCTAGTTCCCTGGCCAGGGATTGCCTGGCATCTTGGCCACTGGACCCCCAGGGAAGTCTCTGTTCCCTTTTCTTAATTTCAACTTTTAAATGAGTAGTTTGGGGTTCTTCTTTGCTAGATACTGAAGCTACAGCAGTAATAGATAGAGTTCTTCCCCAGCACAGCTCACCATCAGGCGGGGAACAGGGACAAGGACACTGGACCTCCGAGCAGTTCCATGGAAAGACACTGGGGAGATGAAGAGGGCTGTGGAAGCTGCCTCTCAGGACAGCTGCCTAATCCAGAGTCCAGGTTTTGGAAGTGGGTAGGCGGGGACAACGGGGAATGATTGTCAGAGAGGGTGATGTCTGTGCGGAGACCTGACTCATAAATCAGAAGTTAGTTAGGCCAATGGTTAAGGGTAGAGAGGCAGAGAAGGGATTCTTGGCAAAGGAAATAGTACGAGTCTAGGCACCAAGGCAAGAAAAGAGTTAGTTCTGTTGCAGAACTGGGAGAAGTCAGTCCTTTCTGGAGCTGTTGATGGGAAAACCATGTCAGGAGTCTGGAAAGGCTAGCACAATCGGGGTGAGCCAGTTTATGGTTGGGCTTTATCCTGGAGGGTCTGGAGCCATGGAACAACATAACAAAAACCTCTCAGGCCTCACAGTGAAGTGTGGATGGAAGCGGGGCCAGGACTGGAGGCCAGAGAGCCGCGAGGGGTTCTTGCAGAAACGGAGACAAGAAGCAATCCTGGTGGCTACTAGAGTAGGGCAGAGGCACTGAAGGGAAGCTGGGTGAAGCTGAGAGATTTTAAGAGAGAGAATCTGCAGGAGGTCACAATCCAGCGGGCCCGGAGGCATGAGGTGGAAGAAGGCGTCCAGAGCGCACCAGGACATGGACGCGGCGCCACGTGCTGTTTCCCCAGTTCCTGCCCCGGCCATCGGTGCATGGCACTGCGGATGGGTGTGTTTTGGTGCAGGGTTGGGGGTAGGCAGAGGCAAAGAACAAGTGTAGGTCTTTGGAGATACTCCCTCGTTTGAGAGTCCAAGTATGAGAGTACAAGAAGGGACCATTTCTCAAAGAGTGGACTGGGCTCAAGGAACCCACGATGGATGAAAAAGGACCCAGGGCTTAGGAACAGCGGGAAGCTGGTCCCGTCTCCGGGACTGAGGGGCAGAGGGAACTGCCGAGGCCCAGCGTCCTGGAGAAACGCGGTGCTCCAGGGAGGGGTGGGCAGGGCAGCAGCCTCAGCCTTTCTCCTCTTCTGTCCTTGAATCATCAGACGATGCTTCTGATCAGCTGCACCAGACTGGGGGCCAAGGCTGGGGAGCCTGAGCAATAGTTAGAGTTGACCTCTTGAAACACAGAGCAGAGCGAAGAAGGGAGAGAACGAATCTGGAGGCAAATACGGAAACAAAAATCACAGAAGTGTGTTTACACTCTGCCTTTTGAACATCGGTCTCATGTGTATGTGACAAGTGGTAACTAGTCATGAGAACAGTGTGCTTGACGTCAGCAGTTCGTTCCCTGACCGTGTTGGATAGAATCATCTTGGACAGGCCCTAACTGATATTCGTCGATTCCTCCTCATCAGTGGAGCTATGCCCTGTCTGAGGAGCTTCCCTGGTGGCTCAGACAGCAGACTCCGCCTGCAGGTCAGGAGACCTGGAGAAGGGAATGGCTGCCCACTCTGGTCTTCTTGCCTGGAGAATTCTAAGGACAGAGGAGCCTGGTGGGCTGCAGTCCATGGGGTTGCCAAGAGTCAGACACGACTGGGTGACTAACACAATTCAGAGGTTTGGTTAAGATTTCTTTTCACCACGGTGATGTGACCTGGATAAAGAGATGACAATTGAGAGGTTTAGAGAAAAAGACAGTTGATTTTATTCAGGCTGGAAGCTGCCAGAAGGGAGGCAGCTGCGTCCAGAGACACAGGGAGCAGGCAGGGCAGCGAACTTGAGAAGTGGCCTTGATGATGACTGTCGTCTCCTCAGAGAGTGCAGGGGTCTGCAGGCCCCCTCCTCAGAGAGTGCAGGGCCTCTTCCGCTTGACAGAGCTGGGGCTGGAGGGGCAGGTGAGCCCTGCTGTCCCCCTGCCAGACTGCTCTTGAGGGTGAAATCACCCCTGAAAAGGCGGCAGACGGAGCAGGGGGCGGGCGGTGCATTTGAGCAGCAGCCGTTGGTCAGAGGGAATCTTTGTAATGTTCATTTGCTCTCATCGAACGGGCCTTGTCATTTACCCTCTATGGACACACTCTGACTTGGAATTCAGCATGCTTTTTTCCCTAGAATAAAACCCTCTCCTCCGCTTCTGTTATGAAACACACAGCGAAGGCCAAGTAGTGTAATTTGTCTTCGTTTCCTGTGTTATTAAATATTCAGGCAAGTGGAAAATATTCCCTCGTGTTACCTGGAAACGAAACACTAGGCCCAGAAGTTAGAATTCTTGGAGCTGTTTTTCTCAAGCTCTCTGGTAATATATATATATTTTACTGGATGCGTCGTGTTGTCTTGAAGACGATTGACTTTGGCCAAGCCAAGCTGAGTTTCATTGCTAACATTTCTTCTTCCTCTCTGCATGATTTTGGCCAATTTACTTAGCTGCTTTAATTTTTTTTTCGACATATAAACTGAGGGTGACAGTGTCTCTATGTTTGTGCTGTTTTAGGAATGAAGCAACTTTAAAGTTCACGTGTTAGTTGCTCAGTCGGTCCGACTCCTTGTGACCCTGTGAACTGTAGCCCACTAGGCTCCTCTGTCCATGGAATTCTCCAGGCAAGAATACTGGAGCAGGTTGCCATTTGTGTGCCTAATTGCCTGGTGCATAGTGGTTACTTAATCTCTTCTAATTCCCTTTTTTCTTATCCAGAGATAACCACCCCTAAAAAGATTATCAAGAGATTCTTTCAGTGTCATGAAGATATGTTAAGAATTTTTTATGTAGTTTTATTAAGTGCTGGGAAAGCCCTGGGTGAAATGTTTATTATATTGGAAAGTGTAAAATAGCTATTTGGTAGATGAAAACCCTATCCTGATTTTATATGCTCCTGTCCGATACCACATCTATAGTAGCTGACAGTTTGAAGAAGTAGGTCAAACTGCAAATAGTATCTTTAGATTAATTTCTCCAGGAAGGAGTCAGGACTTGAATCACTAAGAAGGGGAGACTCCCACCGAGGCCACTTGCATTTTTATAAACATTTTCCAATAAGTCCTGATGGGAGAATGCTCTCGCTCGCTGTCAGGCATGCAGAGAAGGACAGTGATGAACAAAGCACATGCTCGTGCCAGAGTAGGAATTCAAGCCGAAGTGGCGCTGTGGCCGCCGCGGTCACCTCAGGGCCCTGTTGGCTTCAGGCTGCATCCGGCCTCCATGCTTCACAAATCTGCCGTCGTGTCTGTGCACAGAATTCTAATAGCGCTGCTCACGGTGACCAGCAATGGGGAATGTGTATTTTAGTCATTTTTTTTCTGGATCTGCAGGTGTTTTTCTTATGTTCCATCCATCTTTTCTTTTTGAATTCTTTATAAGATGGGAAATGCACCATTTTGAGGCAGATACTTAGAGCTTTTGGTGTCTGTGGAGGAGGGAAGAACTAACTAGTTTATACCAGTGTGGAGCCGAATGAACTAACCAAACCTCCTTTACAAACCAGTGTTCAGAGCAGCTAAGAACTGAGTTGCTGCTCCCTAGAAGTCTCTGTGTTTCAGTGGAAAGAGCTTGTGCCTTTGACAACAGAACCACTGAGTTTACACTCTGGCTCTTAAATCTTGGACACCTCATGTCACCTCTCTAAGCCCCAGTTATCCACCTGTAAAATGGGCATAATGAGACCTACTTTTCAGAACAGTTACACAAATTAAATGCCTCTCAAAATGAGATAGGCATAGCCTCTTAGATAAAGTAGGCTTTAGCAGGGAATACGTAAGACAACTGAATGAAAGTGTGTACCTTCTAGGAACATGAAGTGTTCTCTTGATTTTGGGAGAGTAGAATTTATTATAGAGTTCATTCACTTGAATTGCAAAGCTCAAATGTGAGACTTCAAACGAATTTATGCCTGGAGTTATTTTAGCTAAACCCTAAATTTCCTGAAAGTACATGTTTGCTCATTTCAGCAGTGAATAGTTCTTAGAAAGTTGTTAGAGGAGCCTGTGCATATAACAGTATTTAGCAAATGTTGTCAGTCACATCGCAGTGAAGAAAGAAAGCCAGTCTGTGTGCTGTGTGCTAAGTCGCTTCAGTCATGTCCATCTCTTGCGACCCATGGACAGTAGCCTTCCAGGCTCCTCTGTCCATGGGATTCTCCAGGCAAGAATCCTGGAGTGGGTTGCCATTTCCTTCAGGTAACTTAAACAGAGAAGGATTTAATATAAGGAATTCATTGTTTACCAGAAAATGGGAAGACAATAGATTGGGTCTCCCTCACTGACCCTCGGAACTCTATAGAACTGGTATAATCAGGAAAGTGGGGGAACCAGAAGGTTGCCCCTGAAACTGTTGAAGTTACGTAGTACCAGAGCAGTGATCAGGAATCAGGAAATTGAGCTCAGGGTGTGGAACTTTGCACCTGCCTCTGACACACGGGAAACTGGCGATTAGACACTGCAGCTGCAAGCCAGTTGCCTTTGCCCCTTCCTTTCTCTGGTGCCAGCCTGGCTTGCCAGCAATGGCAGTTAGAACATCAGAAGTATGTCCTTCTCTTCCAAATCTCGTGGGAATAGATAAACACTATATCTGAGATAACCTTATGTCTCTGGAACCCTAGCTGCAAGGGCCTCTGGGAAGATGGATGCGTTTTTTAAGCAGTCTACTTCATAAAGAGAGTGAGTGAGTCTGAATGAGCCAGGTCGCAGTCTCCAACCCCTGAAGTGTTGGGTGCATGGCAGGAGCTCAGACAGAGCTCATTCTGCTCTCTTCTTCTGTAGAAGGCTCAGAAAAAAAGAGAGAGAGGGGGGCGGGGGAGAGAGCTTAAAGGAAGTTCTGAGCCGTTATATGGCTCGTGGAATTATTGCAGCGGTAGTCCCTCGCTCTGGCTCAGCTCTGTCTTCTTTTATTTTTAGTGTTTACACATTCACTTGTTTGGCTACCCCGGATCTAGTCTCAGCCCACGAGGCGGGATCTGCTGTCTCACTGTGCTGTGTGGGATCCTCAGTTGTAGAATGCAGACTTTTAGTTGAGGCAGGTGGGATCCAGTTCCCTGACGAGGGATCGAACCCAGGCCCCTTTGGGAGCACGGAGTCTTAGACACTGTTTCACCAGGGAAGTTCTTTGGGATCAGTTTTGTAGAGTTCTGGAAATAGGTTATAGTGGCAGAGAGACTAGTGCTCACCGAAGAGGCTGTTTGTTCCTCTGAATTTCCAGGGCTTCTTATCGTTTTGTGACTAATTCTGGCTAACGAAATATGAGCAGAAATGATGGGCACACGTGTTCTTGGAGGCACAGCTACAAAATGGAGGCTTCCTGCGCAGATCCCCACCCCACCCACCTCAGACCCTTGTTGAGCGTAGATCATGTTGTTTTCGTGGCGTCCAGTTACGTTGGATAACTGAAATTTCAGGATGACTTAATACTGCCTTAAACCTCTCTCATCATCACTGGTGCGATCATCATATAATTGCACTAACCATTTGGTAAAGCTGATTGATACTAGGTGAAAGTGTTGGTCGCTCAGTTCTGTCTGACTCTTTGCTACCCCATGGACTAGAGCCCTCCAGGCTCCTCTGTCCATGGGGATTCTTCAGCAAGAATACTAGAGTGGTTGCCATCCTCCAGGGGATCTTCCGCACCCAGGGATGAAACTCAGGTGTCCCTCATGGCAGGAAGGTTCTTTACCTTCTGGGCCACCAGGGAAGCCCGTTTACTGGGAGACATCCACTCCCATCACTTCATGACGAGTAGATGGGAAACATTGGAAACAGTGGCAGACTTTATTTTCTTGGACTCCCGAATCACTGCAGATGGTGACTGCAGCCACAAAATTGAGACGCTTGCTCCTTGGAAGAAAAGGTGGGACAAATCTAGACAGTGTATTAAAAAGCAGAGATATTACTTTGCGACAAAGATCCGTCTAGTCAAGGCTATGGTTTTTCCTGTGGTCATGTATGGATGTGAGAGTTGAACTATAAAGAAAGCTGAGCGCCAAAGAATTGATGCTTTTGAAACTGTGGTGTTGGAGAAGACACTTGAGAGTCCCTTGGACTGCAAGGAGATCCAGCCAGTCCATTCTGAAGATCAGTCCTGAATATTCATTGGAAGGACTGATACTGAAGCTGAAACTCCAGTACTTTGGCCACCTAATGTGAAGAGCTGACTCATTTAAAAGACCCCGATGCTGGGAAAGATTGAGGGCAGGAGGAGAAGGGGACGACAGAGGATGAGGTGGCTGGATGGCATCACCGACTCTACAGACATGAGTTTGAGCAAGCTCCGTGAGATGGTGAAGGACAGGGAAGCCTGGTGTGCTGCAGTCCATGGGGTCACAAAGAGTCGGACACAACTGAGTGACTGAGCAAACCAGTAAATATTCTTTTTTCAACTAAAAATACCTTCAGTGAAAAAAAGGGAAAAAAGTAAATGGAATTTTCCCTTTCCCACTTTATATAGTTTTCAATTTAGAGCCTAAAAAAATTGCTTTTTTGTTTTCCCTATTTTTAGTCATAGGCATCCAAGTGAATGAGCATGACTTAGGTGCCAGAGGCAGGACTGTGGGGCCTTTTCACACTTAGAACATGTGAAAAGCCCTTTTGTTAAAGCGACTAGAGCTGTTGCTTTTGGGAACTGCTATTGCTGGTGGCCAGCGCACTTTCCCTCTGGGCCTAGAGGTCACCTTTGTTCAAGAGGAAGCACTGTCTCTGCCTGGCTCAGCAAAACTAGGTGTGACTGCAGCATAACCAAGTTCTGCCACAGTTCAGACGTCGGGGTGTGTGTGTGTTTGTGGCACTTCTGCCTTTTTAGATTATAATTGCACACTTGCACTTGAAGACAAGACCAACAACTTCTTTTTTCAGTCGTGACTTGAGGCTTGTGGGGTCATAGTTCCCAACCAGGACCGAGCCTGGGCTACCACCATGGAAGCATTGAGGCCTAACCACTGGGCCGCCAGGGAATTTCCATGACCACCAATGTTTCTTTTAATGTTTTTTGGTCTGTTATTTTTTTTCAAACTTTAAACTTGTTGCTTTGTATTGGAGCATAGCTAATTAACAATTTTCTGGTAGTTTCAGGCAAACAGCTGAGGGCCTCAGCCGTGCACATCCATGCACCCTCTCCCCCAGCCCCTCCCGTCCAGGCTGCCACGTGACACTGAGCAGAGCTCGCTGTGCTTACAGCAGGTCCTGCCGGTTGTCCCTTTTGAGTACAGCAGTGGGAACAGGACTTTCCCGGGCTGACTGTCCCTTCCCCCCAGCAGCCTTAGGTTCATTTTCCAAGTCTGCGAGTCTCTTTCTGTTCTGTAAGTCCAGCTGTATCATTCCTTTTTAGATTCCACACGTAAGGGATGTCATGCGATATTTCTCCTTCTCTGTCTGACTTACTGCACTCAGTATGACACTCTCTAGCGACCACCAGATTTTGAAGAACAAACTTGAAGCCTCTTCCTCTGTAATGTGCCTTTCCCGTTCTCTCAGGCTTTCATCTATATCAGATTCCTCTACAGTGATCCTCAGGCTTCTTTTCAATCCTGTCATTGAAGAACTGATGTGGAAAAGAAAGTGAGGTGACGTATGTTAAAGTGGCTCAGAATGTATGAAGCTGTAAGAATGTGAGAGAATGGATTTTCCTGGTGGCCCAGTGGTTAAGAATCCACCAGCCAACACAGAGGACCCAGGTTCAATCCCTGGTCAGGGAACTAGGATCCCACATGCGTCAGGCAGCTAAGCCTGTGAGCCGCAATTACTGAGCCTCTGTGCTCTAGAGGAAAAAAAGAATGTAAGAGAGAAACGTACCTCACTGAAGATGTCCACACCTCTTCGCCCCTTTGTTGGGGCCCAGAGACACTCAAGGCTTCCCCAGTCTGAGGCCCACGTACCGCCCTTCCGTGGCTCTTGCCACGCGGTGGTTTCGCGTTTGTTTGCGTCTTTATCTGACTCGCATCTGACTCCCACCAGCGGCCCGTCTGCCGCGGCCACGTTTGCTTTTGCTCATCAGAGACTGGCTCCGGGCAGGTCGTGAATGAATAGTCGCTGGATGTAAGTACTGCAATGATAGCTGTTGCTCTGGGGGACTGCTGTCATCTGTGGACGAATGGAGGAGGGGAAAAGAAAGCCAGAAGGGCTCACGAGCTGGGAGAGCGTTTCTCAAACCTTCCTTGCCCAGTGTCCCGATAGCCTGCAGGTGGCGACTGCTGGGCCAGACATGTTTTTAGAGTCTCCTCCACTCTGACCTCCGTGGTGCCTTGGAAGTCCTCAAGGTGCTCCTGGCCCCCAGATGGAAAGATTCTTTGCAGTGATTGCCTCAGTCAGTGCATTAGATTGCAAAAGCCCCGAGGCACCACTTATGAGAGGAAGAATACCCTCAAACCATGACCAAGGGGGGCACACCCATTTTATTCAAGGAACCTCTGCTGGCTTCTCTAAGAGTGGAATAGCTTTTACACACACACACACAGAAACACAGACACAGAGACACAGACACACAGACACACACAGACACACACACACCCCACACGCACATGCACACACACACAGACACACATACCACACACACACACAGACACACACACACAGAGACACACAGACACAGAGACACACAGACACAGAGACACACATACACACACAGACACACACACACCCCACACGCACATGCACACACACACAGACACACATACCACACACACACACAGACACACACACACAGAGACACACAGACACAGAGACACACAGACACAGAGACACACATACCACACACAGACACACACACACCCCACACGCACATGCACACACACACAGACACACATACCACACACACACACACAGACACACAGACACAGAGACACACAGACACAGACACACACACACAGAGACACACATACACAGAGACACACATACCACACACAGACACACACACACACAGACGCACAGAGACACACACAGACACAGAGACACACAGACACAGACACACACACACATAGACACACATACACAGAGACACACATACAGACACACACACACCACACACACATGTGCACACAGACACACATACCACACAGACACACACACACAGACATAGACACACACAGACACACTCACACCACACACATGCACACATGCACATGCACATACAGACACACACACCACACACAGAGACACACACGCAACACAGACACACACAGACACAGAGACACACACAGACACAGACACACACACACATACACACAGAAACACACAGACACACATACACAGACACACATACACAGACACACACACAGACACACAGAAACACACACAGACACACACAGACACAGACACACACCACACAGAGACACACACACCACACACACAGAGACACACATACCACACACACAGAGACACACAGGGACACACACACACACCACACACATGCACACACAGACAGACACACACCACACACACGTACACATACCACACACAGAGACACACACACAACACACACATGCACACACGCGCGTGCACGCACAGACACACACCCCACACGCAAACACACACACACAGAGACACACACACCACACACACACAGACACACAGACACACACAGTCACACACACACCACACACATACACACACACCACACACACACAGACACACATACCACACACAGAGACACACAGGGACACACAGACACACACCACACACACGCATGCACGCACACACAGACAACACACACAGACACACACACACACATACACACGCGCGCACAGACACACACACCACACACAGAGACACACATACACACACACACACACACACACGGCGTGTGGGATCTGGTTTCCTGACTAGGCCTCCAACGCAGGTCCCCTATGTTGGGATCATGGAGTCTTAGCCACCAGACGACCAAGGAAGGCCCTGAAACAGCTTTAATACTGTGAGCAGCCTCGCTGTTTCCATGTGGTCATTGTTCTAATTGCACGCCCTAGTCCTGCGCTTAGAATCCCTCGTCCCTGAAGAGCCATGAGCTTGAGCCCAGGGGGCCTGGCTGGGCAGCGGACTGCCCGGGGATTGGCCTGGGGAAGCAGCGTCCCTCCCTCCAGGAGGCCCTGGAGCTCGGGGCACCCCCGGCTCCCGGCACTTGGAGTCGGATGGAGTTCGCTCCGCTCCGGGGTGTGCAGCTCCACTGCCCTACATAGTCCAAGCAAGGAGGACGGCTTCCACACAGGAAATCAAAATCCAGCTTGCGAGTGGGTGTCATGCAAGGTCCAGCCAGGAACACAGGCTCCTCTGGGCATTGTAAACAGGGGATTAAAGGCAGGGAACAGGTTATACTGGTGAGGGAAGAACTGAGATGCCAGCAGGGGTGATGAGACCTCCCAGAGGGGAGCAAGCTCTCTTAGGCTCAAGGGACAAAGAAGGGAATATACACAGATATATTTGTGTGTCAAATAGCTAGTTGGGAGGAAGCTGCTGAATAGCGCAGGGAGCCCAGCTTGGTGGGCTTGGCGGTGGCGGGAGGCAAGCTCAGGAGAGAGCAGAGGCCCATGTGCACACAGCAGAAACCAGCAGCAAGTGCTCCGATAACAGACGGCCAAGGCAGTAAGGGACAGACCTGGGTTCGAGCCCCTCCCTTTGACTGTTCAGATGGCACAGAGCCATTACCTCACACTCTCTCTCTCTCTCCCCAGCCCGCTTCCAAAGTTGCCCTAACCATTCTGAGTGGGGCAAAGGGGGAAAGCCTATGTCTCCCGTTGAGCTATGACTCCTGTAGGCATCCATTCCAGAGCAAACCCCATGCTCTGTTCATTTCTGTGTCCTAAAATCTAGCACACGGCATGATTCATAACAGAACAGGTCAAGGTATGGTCCCAGATCAGCACCATCAGCATCACGCAGAGACATGCAGATTCTTGGAAGTCCAAGGGTGGGATCCAGCAGCCTCTGTTTAACAAGCCCCCCACATGACTTAGACACACATCACGTCTGAGACCCACGATAGGATGGCGCTCCCGTCCTGCCTGGTATCCAAATACAGTTCTACCTTAGCCCTCTGTGTGCTCCTAATGACCGCTGGCTTAAGCAGCTTTGTAGCATGTGTGACATCTTGCTATCATTGCCCAGGTCTCTCTCTGAATTGATTTCTTGGCGCCAGAGGTCGACCTCGTGCGTACTTAGCTGGTCACTGTCTTATTCAGTGCCCGGCCCATAGTGGGTGCTCAGCACATGTCTGCCAATAGTATGGGCAGACTCGTCGGAACAGTGAAGCTAGACCTACACTCTCAAAAACACAAACCATTTCTTTAAAATTTATTTTTCATTTTTTAAAATATATATTTTTATTTTATTTGGCTGCACCAAGGCTTAGTTGTGGCACACGGGATTTTCGATCTTCACTGAGGCATGTGAGATATCCCAGTCGTGGCATGCAGACTCTTCTTTGCAGTGTGTGGGATCTAGTTCCCCGATCAGGCATCAAACCCCAGGCCCCCTGCATTTGGAGCTCGGAATCTTAGCCACTTGAATACCATGAAAGTCCTGAACTAGACACATTTTTAAGAGCTAGAAGGACTTTGGAGAAAAATTAGTATCGATGCTAAACTGAAGTCCAGCTGAGAAGGGCTCCCAGGATAGGACAGTGCCTTAGTGGTGAGATGAGCCCTGAACGGTGTCTTAGGGTGCTGTCTTGATGTCTCAGTACAGTGGAGAGATGCCAGCAACAGCGCACCCCTGGGGGTCTGTGAGAGGCTGAATCTTAGCCCCCTCCCCGCACCTGTTACACCAGAATCTGCATGTTAATAGATTCATCTCATTATAGTTTGAGAGGCTTTTTCATTTTGACTCTGTCACTGGGCTTTCACCAAACTAATCTCTCATCCTTTAGCTGACTGTCCTTTTTTGCTGTTGTTTTGTTTTCTAAAGATGACATTCAATTTCCTAGTGAATCCACACGTGTGAGGAATTTATTAAGGAGGGGAAGGTAGTGGCGAAATTAATTAAATTCACTCAGTGCCTTGGAAACAAAGCTTTAACAAATGATCAGAAAAAGTTCCTTCAGTGCACTTGGGAAAACTGATTTCTCACTTAGAATAGCACCCAGGCTGGCTCAGATTCAGGCAAATGTCAGCTGCTCCAGCTCATGAAAGGTCAACACATTATTTCAAACACCTTTTACGCTCATCTCAAAATGGAAGCATCACGAAGATGTGAGCTCATACTCAGTGTCGTCAACCTCGGACCCTTGGTCCAGCCAGCTTTGTTCCCTCGCGTCTAAGGTGGGACCGTTTGAGGCTCTGTTTTCACCTGTCTGAAGCAGAGCCAGCTTTCTGTCTTGGTTATGGGAATAGAGGAATAGCATGAATCGGGGACGTTGACAGGCCATCAGCATGAAACAGTCCCTCTAGAGTTTCCCCTCCCGCCCTAAGTCTAAGGCTAAGGGCTGCCTACAGTCAGTAAAACCCTGTGACTTGGGTCTCTTATTTCAGAGATAAACTATCCTTGATGCAGAGCTAGATGGCGTTTGGCAGGTACAAGAAAAAAGGAGGGAAATTAAAAGCATGGGTTAGACGCAAATTCTGTAATTAGTTTCTTCCAAAGGTATTTGCTGTGTCTGTAAACTGATAATAGGAAGGCAGAGGCTCTTTGGGTTTGGTTCAGGAAAATCCCCTGGAGAAGGAAATGGTAACTCGCCCCAGTATTCTTGCCGGGAGAATTCCACGGACAGAGGAGCCTGGCGGGCTACAGTCTATGAGTTGCAAAGAGTCGAACCAGTAGTGACTATCACTTTTACATCTTTATAAACTCAATGCCAAGCACACAGAAACTGTCCATTAAATGCCTTTGAACTGATCTGAATGGAGTACAGTCTAATCTGTCACTTACATACATCAAAGACAACAAACGCTCTAATGCCTTCAGAATAAACACTACCATGCTGGAAACAGTGTATCTTAGAGACTTGCCTTGAAAGGCAAGGTACAAGGTTTTCATTCTGACCATGACAGTTACAGGAGCTGGATTTAAGCTCCCAGCTGAAATACTCAAAGAGCAGGGAGAATACGGCTGAGGACCTTGGGTACCAGACAGTGATTCCTGAGAACCAGAAAACACAGGCACTGCCTAAGGCTGTCCACACTCTGTCTTGAGAGAGTTTTCAGCCGTGGCGGGAAAGAAGACAGAGCAGGGAGAAGGGATCTCAGTGGAGCCTGAAAGTTTCCCTGAGTTGGGAACACAGAGCTGAGAGTCCAGGGAACCAAAACAGCTTAGTATCCACAGGGCAGAGAGCAGGAAGAAAGAGAAGCACAGAAAGAATTCTGGAGACCCGAAGAGTCCTTAGCTGACTAGGGATCAGCACACGTGCATGAGGAAACGACAAAAGCCCAAATAGGAAACTACCCCAGAGGATTAGCAGTCACGCTGCTGAGCACTCACGCGAGGCCAGGAATTACACTTATTCTACCAGAGGGACTGGAAAGTGTCCTGACTGAAGGACCTTGGGTGGACGGCACAGGAGGCCTCCCATTAGCAGAAGGACAGAGCTCGCGCTGGACGGAACAGCCCCCAGTCCTTAAACACACACCTGAAAAGATCAAACGGTTTCCAAACAACTGTGTCCCAGAAAAAATGTTAAAGAATATTTTTAGCAATATAAAAATGCATGGAACTCAACAAGGTAAACTTCACGATGTCTGCTGCTGCTGCTGCTGCTGCTGCTGCTGCTGCTAAGTCACTTCAGTCGAGTCCGACTCTGTGCGACCCCAGAGACAGCAGCCCATTACAGATTAGACTGTACTCCATTCAGATCAGTTCAAAGGCATTGAATGGGCAGGCTCCCCCGTCCCTGGGATCCTCCAAGCAAGAACACTGGAGTGGGTTGCCATTTCCTTCTCCAATGTCTGGCATCTACTAAAAAATTACCAGGCATGCAAAGAAGTAGGAGAAAGGATAGTCTTTTTAGTGAAAAAGAAATGTGAAAAAGAAACGTCCTTGAATTCATATCTTACGCTGTATATAAAAATTAGTTCAAATGTATCATCAACTTAAATGTAAAACTTAAAAACATAAGAGGAAACTTTTGTGAACTTGGGTTAGGCAGAGGTTTCTGTATATGCCTACCAAGAACACAATCCATAAAGAAAAAAATGATAAACGGAATTCCATTAAAATTAAAAGCCTATCCTTCAGAGAATGAAAACACAAGGAAATATTTGCAGACTCCATATCTGATAAAGGACTTGTATCCAGAATAATCTATTAAAACCTCTCTAAATTTAATAATAAAAAAGGAATAATGCAATTTTTAAGAGCAAAAATTTATGGACACTTCACCATAGAAGATGGATGGATAGGAAGTAAGCACATAAAAAGACATTCTACATCATTAGTCATTACAGACATGCAAATTAAAACCACAGTGAGATAACACTACACACATTAATCTGGCTAAAATTGAAAAGACTGATCATATCAAGTGTTGACAAGGGTTTGAAAGAATCGTAACCTCCATACAATGCTGATCAGAAATGAAAAACCGTTAGAACCATTTTGGCATGCAGTCTGTCGATTCCGTAAAATGTTGAACACACATCTATCATATGAATCAGCAGTACACTCCTAGCTGTTTCCCCAAGAGAAATGAAAGCATGTGTCCGTAAAAAAAGGTGCAGTTGTTCATAGCAGTATTATTTGCAATAACCCGAAACTACAAATGACTCAGGCATCTGTCAGAGGGTAGATGAACAGCAGTGTGTCCGCACAGTGGCTGCTGCTTGGCGATAAAGGGGTGCAGTCCTGACACGTGCTGTAACACGGGCAGGCCTCAGAGCAGCTGTGCTCTGCGGAGGGAGCCGGACAAAAAGGGACAAATACTGCCTGAGTCCATTGATCAAAACGCTCAGTAATGCAGACTAGGCTGTCGTAAGAGACAGGAAGGCGGAAGGGCCCTTGGGGAGAGGGTATACGTATGCCTCAGTCTTACGCACTTAAAATTAGGCACAGTTCATATAACTCAATAGCACTATTTAAAAATGAACGCAGTTCTAGGAAGACTTCCCAGTGGACTGGGCTGTTTCGGTGTGCGCACATTCTCAGCTCCCATGCCTCTGTGTCCCTGGTCATGGTCCCCCCATCCCCAGACTGGAATGCCCTTCCTCCACCTGCCAAAATCCTCTTGCTCCCTTAGTCCCATCTCAAACGCCCTTGTCTTCCAGAAGTATTTCCTGATGCTTGCACTCTAGCAGCCTTCCTTGGATAATCTGCACTTCTTTAATGGCACACCTGTTCTGCCATGCATTATCATTATTTTGTTTCTGTCCCCCTCACTAGACTAAATGGTTTGGACGACATCCAGCTTCTCTTTGTATCCCACCCCACATCATGCCTAGAAGGCTCCTGTATCCATGTATGAGTATTTAACTATTTCTTTTTAAAAAAATTATTTTATTATTCTTATTGCTATTTTATTTATTTTTAATTTTTGGCCATGCTGTGTGGCATGAAGGATGCTAGTTACCCAACCAGGGATTGAACCCACACCCCTGCACTGGAAGTGTTGAGTCTTCCCCACTGGACTGCCAGGGAAGTCCCATGTATGGCTATTGTGGAGTTCACTATCTGGAGGACCCACTTCGCCAAAGATACACATATCACTTCATAAATCCAGTGGTCCTAGAAGAATGCACTTTCCTCTGCTGAAGTGCAACCTTCCTTAGTTCCAAGGTGTTCTCTCCTTGCTCTTCCATCGCACGCGCCCCTGTACCCACAGACATGTCCTAGCCGGCCTCTCTCCCTCCCGCCCCCTCCCGCCCCACTCTCATGCCAGGAGCAGAAAGCTGTAATCCCTTCATTTGTAACAATTCCCCAGTTCCACTATTTTAACATCTATTTTCTTTAAAAGCAAAAGAACTAATGAAGTCAAAACAAAATCAAACAAATCTAACCCACAGCTTTGCTGCTGCACAGAGAGCCGGAGTCTCTTCCCTGCTTGCTCTGCACCTTGGCATTTACTGTGAGAATGAGGAAGACCGAATCTCTCGCAGTGTGACCTTTTCAAATGAGGGGTGATCATTTGCATTCTTCTGATTTTCACCCTCTCTTGCAACCAGTGCAGAGTTGCATGACAATTTAAAACTTGTCTAGATAGTTCAGATATACATTTTTTTTTACATAGCAATTTTGTGGGTAGCTGATTTATTTGTTTCTGCTTGTTTAAATCCTTCACATAATGAAAATGATTATTGCTATCTATACAAGAGGTGAAAGTGTCTTTGAGCAGAGGCTTCACGGAGAAAATAATTATGAAGCTGTCATTTTCATAAATACTTTGACAGTGAAATATCTACAGAATACTCTCTGGGCTTCCCTGCTGTCTAGTAGTGAAGAGTCTGCCCCTGATTCAGGGGCCACAGACTCGGTCCCTGGTCCGGGGACACCCAACACGCCCCAGAGCAGCTCAGCCTGCGCGCTGTGATCCTGAGCCGGCGCTGGAAGCCCCAGTCGTGACTGCTGACCCGGCTGCCCAGCTGCCCAGAGCCCGTGCTCGGCATCGAGAGAAACCGACGCGCTGAGAAGCCCGCTCGCTGCAACTGGAGAAAGCTTGCGCGCAGCGAGTGCCCAGCACAGGCAATAAATAAATAATCACACAAATTTATTTTTTTTAACTACGAGGTTATTATTATTATTAAAAACACTATAGTGAATGTTTCATATACAGAAAAAGCTACTGGCCTCAAATTCAGGACAAACCCTCGGGAAAATGGTAAGGGAAGTCACATTTGCCTCTGGAGCAGCCTGCGTTCTCCGTTCTTTCCCTGTTCTCTGAACGTGGATAAACATGGCTGTTGGGAAGTTCGGTTCTAGGCTCAGTAACACTACTACCTGGGTGACCTTGACTGAGCCACTTCTCTTTTTCCAGGAGTTAGGTTTTCGGTTTTTTTATGTTTAAAGTGAGTGGTTGGATTAAATGAGCTCTAACTTCCTTCAAGATTGCTAACTCTTTCATCACTCATTGTTTCATGGTTCCCTGCTGGCCCGTGGCTGTTAATGACCTTTGTGGAAGGCTACATGGGTATTAGTGGGTTAGGTGCCATCCTCCACAGCTGACACACCTTTATTTATATGGGGGGATAGACATACAGTTGGTAACCCACTCTAGTATTTTCGTCTGGAAAATTCCGTGGACTGAGAAGCCTAGCGGTCTACAGTCCACACGGTAGCAAGAGTCCTCGACACGACGGAGCCACCGACGCACAGAGACGTGCACCGCTTCTGCCCTTTTCTTCCCCTCCCTCTTTGAGAAGAAAGACTTAGTTGAAGTTCAGTTCAGTTCAGTCGCTCAGTTGTGTCCGACTCCTTGTGACCCCATGAATCACAGCACGCCAGGCCTGGCTGTCCATCAGCAACTCCCGGAGTTCACTCAGACTCACGTCCATTGAGTCAGTGATGCCATCCAGCCATCTCATCCTCGGTCGTCCCCTTCTCCTCCTGCCCTCAATCCTTCCCAGCATCAGTCTTTTCCAATGAGTCAACTTGTCACATGAGGTGGCCAAAGTACTGGAGCTTCAGCTTTAGCATCATTCCTTCCAAAGAAACCCCAGGGCTGATCTCTTTCAGAATGGACTGGTTGGATCTCCTTGCAGTCCAAGGGACTCTCAAGAGTCTTCTCCAACACCACAGTTCAAAAGCATCAATTCTTTGGAGCTCAGCCTTCTTCACAGTCCAGCTCTCACATCCATACATGACCACTGGAAAAACCATAGCCTAGATTAGACGGACCTTAATCAGCAAAGTAATGTCTCTGCTTTTGAATATGCTACCTAGGTTGGTCATAACTTTCCTTCCAAGGAGTAAGCGTCTTTTAATTTCATGGCTGCAGTCACCATCTGCAGTGATTTTGGAGCCCAAAAAAATAAAGTCTGACACTGTTTCCACTGTTTCCCATCTATTTCCCATGAAGTGATGGGACCAGATGCCATGATCTTCGTTTTCTGAATGTTGAGCTTTAAGCCAACTTTTTCACTCTCCTCTTTCACTTTCATCAAGAGGCTTTTTAGGTCCTCTTCACTTTCTGCCATAAGGGTGGTATCATCTGCATATCTGAGCTTATTGATATTTCTCCCGGCAATCCTGATTCCAGCTTGTGTTTCTTCTAGTCCAGCGTTTCTCATGATGTACTCTGCATAGAAGTTAAATAAGCAGGGTGACAATATACATCCTTGACGGACTCCTTTCCTTATTTGGAACCAGTCTGCTGCTCCATGTTCAGTTCTAACTGTTGCTTCCTGACCTGCATACAGATTTCTCAAGAGGCAGGTCAGGTGGTCTGGTACTCCCATCTCTTTCAGAATTTTCCACAGTTTGCAATTTGATCTCTGGTTCCTCTGCCTCTTCTAAAACCAGCTTGAACATCTGGAAGTTCACGGTTCACATATTGCTGAAGCCGGGCTTGGAGAATTTTGAGCATTACTTTACTAGCATGTGAGATGAGTGCAATTGTGTGGTAGTATGAGCATTCTTTGGCATTGCCTTTCTTTGGGATTGGAATGAAAACTGACCTTTTCCAGTCCTGTGGCCACTGCTGAGTTTTCCAAATTTGCTGGCATATTGAGTGCAGCACTTTCACAGCAGCATCTTTCAGGATTTGAAATAGCTCTACCGGAATTCTATCACCTCCACTAGCTTTGTTCGTAGTGATGCTTTCTAAGGTCCACTTGACTTCCCATTCCAGGATGTCTGGCTCTAGATGAGTGATCACACCATCATGATTATCCGGGTTCTGAAGATCCTTTTTGTACAGTTCTTCTGTGTATTCTTGCCATCCCTTCTTAATATCTTCTGCTTCTGTTAGGCCCATACCATTTCTGTCCTTTATGGAGCCCATCTTTGCATGACATGTTCCCTTTGTATCTCTGATTTTCTTGAAGTGATCTCTAGTCTTTCCCATTCTGTTCTTTTCCTCTATTTCTTTGCATTGATCACTGAAGAAGGCTTTCTTATCTCTTCTTGCTTTTCTTTGGAACTCTACATTCAGATGCTTGTATCTTTCCTTTCTCCTTGGCTTTTTGCTTCTCTTCTTTTCACAGCTATTTATAAGGCCTCCCCAGACCCCCATTTTGCTTTTGTGCATTTCTTTTCCATGGGGATGGTCTTGATCCCTGTCTCCTGTATAATGTCATGGACCTCATTCCATAGTTCATCAGGCACTCTGTCTATCAGATCTAGGCCCTTAAATCTATTTCTCACTTCCACTGTATAATCATAAGGGATTTGATTTAGGTCATACCTGATTGGTCTAGCGGTTTTCCCTGCTTTCTTCAATTTGAGTCTGAATCTGGTAATAAGGAGTTCATGATCTGAGCCACAGTCAGCTCCTGGTCTTGTTTTTGTTGACTGTATAGAGCTTCTCCATCTTTTGCTGCAGAGAATATAATCAATCTGATTTTGGTGTTGACCATCTGATGATGTCCATGTGTAGAGTCTTCTCTTGTGTTGTTGGAAGAGGGTGTTTGCTATGACCAGTGCATTTTCTTGGCAAATCTCTATTAGTCTTTGCCCTGCTTCATTCCACATTCCAAGGCCAAATTTGCCTGTTACTCCAGGTGTTTCTGGACTTCCTACTTTTGCATTCCAGGCCCCTATAATGAAAAGGACATCTTTTTTGGGTGTTAGTTCTAAAAGGTCTTGTAGGTCTTCATAAAACAGTTCAACTTCAGCTTCTTCAGCTTTACTAGTTGGGGCATAGACTTGGAGAACTGTGATATTGAATGGTTTGCCTTGGAAACAAAGAGAGATCATTCTGTCATTTTTGAGATTGCATCCAAGTACTGCATTTCGGACTCTTCTGTTGACCGTGATGGCTACTCCATTTCTTCTGAGGGATTCCTGCCCGCAGTAGTAGATGTAATGGTCATCTGAGTTAAATTCACCCATTCCAGTCCATTTTAGTTCACTGATTCCTAGAATGTCAATGTTCACTCTTGCCACCTCTTGTTTGACCACTTCCAATTTGCTTTGATTCATGGACCTGACATTCCAGGTTCCTATGCAATATTGCTCTTTACAGCATTGGACCTTGCTTCTATCACCAGTCACATCCACAGCAGGGTATTGTTTTTGCTTTGGCTCCATCCCTTCATTCTTTCTGGAGTTATTTCTCCACTGATCTCCAGTAGCATACTGGGCACCTACTGACCTGGGGAGTTCCTCTTTCAGTATCCTATCATTTTGCCTTTTCATACTGTACATGGGGTTCTCAAGGCAAGAATACTGCAGTGGTTTGCCATTCCCCTCTCCAGTGGACCACATTCTGTCAGGCCTCCACCATGACCCACCCGTCTTGGGTTGCCCGCGGGCATGGCTTAGTGTCATTGAGTGAGACAAGGCTGTGGTCCTAGTGTGATTAGATTGACTAGTTTTCTGTGAGTATGGTTTCAGTGTGTCTGCCCTCTGATGCCCTCCTGCAACACCTACCATCTTACTTCGGTTTCTCCTACCTTGGGCGTGGGGTATCTTCTTCACGGCTGCTCCAGCAAAGCACAGCCACTGCTCCTTACCTTGGGTGAGGGGTATCTCCTGCCGCAGCCCTTTCTGACCTTCAATGTGGGATGGCTCCTCTAGGCCCTCCTGTGCCCGCACAGCCACCACTCCTTGGACATGGGGTTGCTCCTCCCGGCCGCCGCCGCCGGCCTTGGGTGTGGGATTGCTCCTTCCTGCCGCCACCCCTGGCCTCGGGCACCAACCCTGACCTCGGTCGCGGGGTAGCTCTCGGCCACGCTTAGTGTGCCAGCCGCCGCCACCGCAGTGGCTGAGCGATATTTTGGTGCTGTTACAGTCTGTTAGCAGCTGCCAACTTCACATGGTTAATTACTGCTTAAATAATTTATTGAGAATTTAGCAAAAGATTCTCTGCTCCTCAAATGAATACAGATTCTTCTCCTGTGTTGGGAATTTCTCGTGTTTTTTGAAAGCGTATGAAAGTGTGTGTGCTTGTCCAAGATTGCCAGGCTGTAATCTCAGTGATTATAGGGCCCCAAACCGTGTCAAGTCAGCCCTCCCCTCATGTGCCTAACGCCGTATGTGGTAGACCCCAGGCACTCAGTAAATAATCGATAAGGTAACTGGATGAAAGGGCCTCTCACAACTTTGTAAATATGTCAGATCAATAAATCTTGCTGTTTTACATAAAGCTCTGACATAAATGAGTTAGACAGCATCCACTTCTTACCCCTCAGAGATAAGCACTTTGAATTAATATTCCTGGCCGCTTCAGTTCTGTGTCATCGTTTTACCCTGTTTTACGCATTTGCAAGGCTGCCTTTTATATCTAATCCGGGTAAAAAGGCTCACAAGATCACACATTGATTATTTTAGCCCAAGAAAATTATGTATGGCAAGTTGTGTGATAAACATTATAATATGAAATAGAATGTGATAAATATTTCTGAGCTGATTGCTGTTGCACAATACCCATGTAAACCAGCCTTCTCCTGGGACCTTAAAACATGTTTGACTTATTTAGTACACTAAGCTTATGACTTAGAATTGAAGACACTTTGTGCCATAGGATGAAATTCCATTCTTCAAGACTAAAAAGGCTGGGGACTTCCCTTGAAGCCTGGTGTTAGGGCTCTGCCCTTCCTATGCTGGGGGCATGGGTTCTATCCCTGGTCAGGGAATTAAGACCCCACACAATGCACAGCCTGCCCAAACAAATATACATTAAAAATAAAAAATAAATGTAATCCACCACCACCCCCCACCCCCCAAGAAAAAGACTGGAAAGGTTAGTTTCTAGTAAGGGAAAACACAAAACAAGGATCAGCCAGTGGAGGCAGTTTCAGAACTTCGACTAGAAGGGAAGTTACCGCAGAGATGAGGCAGCCTTTCACAGTAGCCAGAGCCTCCCATTCAGTTAGCCAGCACTCACAGAACACTCCCTGCGCCAATAGTGTGGGCCAGCACGTGTGGAATATACCTGCCCGCATGTGTTAGGCAGTGGGGATAGACTGAAGATAATGCTGCTCTAGGTCATGTCCTCCAGAATTTATAATCTGGTGAGGGACGTAAACGATAAAAGGGTGAATCTTGAAAGAAATGATCAGCTGACCAGCAATGGACAGTAGGGTAGGACAACAAGGAAGTACGCGCCAGAGCTACATGTCAAACGCTCTCTGGACATTTCTAGAAGTGTGAACATGAGTGCCGCTGACGCTACCGCCACGCCCGTGGCAGACAGCGGTGTGCGACTCTGCCACTTCACTTCCATGAACGAAGCACTTCTTTCTCAAGTACTTCACTTCTGTGTTCCTTCCTTCCTTGCCAGATCTGGACCTTCTTCGTTTCTGATTGTCTTGGTGATGGGCACTGCCATTCGTCCAGTTGTACAAGCCAGACAGCTAGGCCGCCTCCTCACTCTTCCCCGCTTCCTCACTGCTCACAGCTGACCCGTCATGAAGTCCCATCAGTTTTATTTTCTATACATTTCTAATCCACGTGTGTCATCCTGTTCCCACCACTGGATATTGCACGTGACATACACTAAAAAATTATTCATTGTTTATCTGGAATTCAGATTTAACCGGGCATCTTATATTGTTATATGTGAAACCTGGCAACCCTAGCCCAATTACCCTCATTCAAAAGAAGCAAAAATTGGTCCTTAGACTTCAAATGCTGTGCTCTGGATTGAACCATGGAGTGGATTGTTTATTTTGTCAGTATATGGTGCTAATATTCTAGAGACAAATGTATATTTATTTAACCTGCAGAACACCTGTGTATTTAGACACCTTAAAAAAAAAAAAAAAAACTCCAGTTGAGTAAGGTCAGACCACAGAATATTTTGTGAGGTACAGATGAAGTGTGGAGCAGAAAAGCAAAATGTTTTCTCTAGTATGACATTAGCCAACTCCTCTTCTAAAACTTTGATAATGGTATTGTTTCCCTAGGAGAGGCCAAAGTGCTGAAATTCTTCACATATTTTGTAAATTTATGTATTACTGAAGCACTGAAACCTAGCCAACACAAGAGATATCGTCAGGTTCCCTCAGAGCTGAGCAGAATGCTATATCATGCATGCCCTATTTTTAAAACAGGATTTTGAGAAAAAACAGCAGAACACCTTCAGGCTTCTTTCCCATTGACTGCTCACACTTGGCATGCCCCATGGATGACCTCATGGGCTCCCTCATGGCAGCCAGATTCCTCATCTGCATTCTTCGCTGGGCAGTGTCATTTTAAGCAGTAGAATTTACTCCGGCTAGAGGGTGTTTGCATATCTCAAAGCTATGGTTTTTCCATTAGTCATGTATGGATGTGAGAGCTGGACCATAAAGAAAGCTGAGCGCCAAAGAATTGATGCTTTTGAACTGTGGTGTTGGAGAAGACTCTTGAGAGTCCGTTGTACTGCAAGGAGATCAAGCCAGTCAATCCTGAAAGAAATCAACCCTGAATATTCACTGGAAGAACTGATGCTGAAGCTGAAACTCCAATATTTTGGCCACCTGATGTGAAGAGCCAACTCATTGGAAAAGACACTGATGCTGGGAAAGATTGAGGACAGGAGAAGGGAGCAACAGAGGATGCGATGGTTGGATGGCATCACCAACTCAATGGATGTGCATTTGAGTAAACTCCAGGAGATGGTGAAGGACAGGGAGGCCTGGCATGCTGCAGCCCATGGGGTTGCAGAGACGCCACTTAGCAACCAAACAACAGCAGTGTTCTCATAGAGTTCATGTAGCCAGACTAAGAAGTTCAACACCAACCACATGATGAAAGCTATTCTAGAAAAAGTGCCTTTGTTGCCCCCGCTGACCAGCCACCCCCAGCCTACTCGGCTGCCTCGGCTTGCACCTGTGACACCCTGGCACTGGCCAGGCTCTACCATTGCTGCTAGTAAGAGCTGGGCAACCCCGCCACCGTGTGTCCAAAGGGTAGGTCCCGTTGGCAGCTGCCTTCTCACATGGCTTGCTTCAGAACTGCCATTTTGAGTGAGTGGCTCGGTGCCCTAGCAGCAACGGAGGCTGAGAACTGGAGTTCTGGCCTCTACCCTGGGGAAGCTCAACTTAAGGTGGGAAAACTTTCCGAATAGGTAGGAAGGGAGTTCAAAAGATACTGAGCAACCACCAGCGTAAAAAACGTTCACTTCTCTTTCATGCAACCGAGCAGGCTTTACAAACATAATGATTAAGGTACAAGCTTTGCATTTAGGTGGACTTCGGTTCCACTTCTAGCTTCGCCTTTTGGGAGACCAAACAAACTAGCCCCTCCAAGGTGCCATCTCTTATCCATGATGTACACACATGACTACTGTTCCTCTCGTAGGAGGGTGGTAAGGGTAAAATGAGAGAAATATACTTGTTTGGGGGTGGAGTTTACCTCCCCACAGGACAGACACTCATCCCCATTTTGAATATTGTTACTAGCATATTTTATCTCTTTCTTTTAAAATCTTTTAGCTACAACCACTTTGGGGATTTTATTAACGAATCTGTTTTTTCTATGCTGTTGCCTTTTTCACATTACAACACCAATGTGATTTAGTGATTTAAAACAGATTTCTTTTCTTTCGTGTTGTCTTTTTCTCATGGGCTTCCCTGTGGCTCATATGGTAAAGAACTCGCCTGCAATTTGGGAGACCTGGGTTCAACCCCTGGGTTGGGAAGATCCTGTGGAGAAGGGCATGGCTCTTCTGGCCTTGAGAAGTCCATGGACTGTACAGTCCATGGGGTTGCAAAGAGTCCGACACGACTGAACAACTTTCACTTTCTTTTTTTCACTTAAGACTGATTTTCCTGATGAATCATTTCGCTAACAACATTATGGCCAAAGGCAGGCAAGCCCTCATTTTCTTAAACTTTTTTTCTGGTATTTTTTATGATTACATTGTGAAAAATTTTTTAGAGATTGCATAAAAACAGAAAAGTGGAAATAAAAATACATTATAATTCCACCATCTAGCAGTAGCCACTGTTAAAGGTGTGCTGTCGATTTGTCTCTTGGGGAGCTTTTTATCAACCACCAGCTTCACAGCTTTGTGAAACAGGAAACAAACATGTGGGCTGAGCTCCCCTCGACTCCCAGTGATCGCTGCAAATCCACAGGCCACGTCTTCCTGACCCCCTTGGTCTGTTTTCTCCAGCTTCCCATTGGATGGGAGAGGTGGCCTGAAACCTCCGTTGCCAGGTAGAAAGTTGTGTTTCATTTATGAGTATTGTTAGGAGCCCTCAAGCTTTGTGTGTCCTTCCCCGTGTTTCTAAACAGGGGAAGCAAAGGATGCCGGGAAACATTGTTTGGCTTCGTGAGAGCCTTTGAGAGAGTGCGAGGGGAAGAAAATTACTCTTTTATTGCGAGGTTTGCCAAGTGATCTCTGAGAAGCTGTGATATCACTCACAGGCCGCGCCAAGCTGCATGGAAACGGCGCGTCTTGGCAGACGTCTCGACAGCGCCTGATTCCTCGGGGCTGGTGTGCGCCTCTATCAGAAATGGTTCCATAGGCAGTATTTACATAACCGTGGTGGAGTGTGAGAAAAAAACACAGCTGTGGCACGGCCCTAAATATCTCTATTCAGCAGGGAATTAAAGGAGAACTTTATCGCTGAACTATAGATAAACACAATTCATCAAGCGGTGGTCAGTTCAGCTGGGGAACAAGACCGCCTTTAGGAAGGCCCGGCCTTCTGAAAATAGCCCCATCCGCGGCCTGGCTGGCTGCCCCTCCCCGCGCCCCGTCCTCCCAGCTCCAGAGATGCTGGGCTCATCTGCTCCCAAGACGTTGTCTAGATTGCTTTTCCTCACTAAGCGCTCAGTCCACTCACTGAGTGTAGACCTACTGTGAGCCAGCATGCCTCTGGATGCCCCTCCCTTCAGCGGGGTTCTCTTCTTCTTTCTGGGTTATAGAATTGCGTGTGGGTAGGAGTAAGATGATGTTGCCAAGGAGATTTTTTAATACCAGCGTGCCCTGAAATGGAAGCAGGGTTGACTCGGTCCTGAGTGCAGCCCACGCGTGCCTTTAGCACCCGTGCGTGTCTGTGTCGGTCACTCAGGCATGTCTGACTGTTGTCGTTCACCAGGCAAGAATACTGGAGTGGGTAGCCATGCCCTTCTCCAGGGGATCTTCCTGGCCCAGGAATCAGACCTGGGTCTCCCCCACTGCAGGCAGATTTTATATATATGCAAATACTTCCCAGTGGTAAGGAATCCACCTGCCAATCCTGGACACAGATGAGAGTTTGATCCCTGGCTTGGGAAGATCCCCTGGAGGAGGAAATGGCAACTCCCCTCCAGTACTCTTGCCTGGAAAATCCCATGGACAGAGGAGCCTGGCGGGCTACAGTCCATGGGGTCACAAAGAGTCAGACACGACTGAGTGACTGAGTGCGCGCACACACACACACACATAACTGTGTATATAGCTCCACTCTCTAGAGGCCAGACACAACTGAGGGACTGAGTGTACACACACACACACACACATATAACTATGTATATAACACACACACATATATAACTATGTATAACACACACACACATATATAACTATGTATAACACACACACACATATATAACTATGTATAACACACACACACATATATAACTATGTATAACACACACATATAACTATGTATATAACACACACACATGTATAACTATGTATAACACACACACACATATAACTATGTATATAACTCACACACACACACATAACTGTGTATATAGTTCCACTGTCTAGAGGCCAGACATGACTGAGGGACTGAGTGTACACACACACACACACACACACACACATATAACTGTGCACATAGCTCCACTCTCTAGAGGCGGCCACTGGTAAACGTGGCCATGGGTTTGTCTGTTGGGAAGATTTTCATCAACCACCACAGATTTGTGAAACAGTTACCATGTGGCTTGAATTCTACTGGATTCCCAGTGGTTGCTACGAGTCCACAGGCCACGACTTCCTAAACACCTTCATCTGTGTTTTCTCCAGCCTCACACTGGAGGGGAAAGGGCACTTGAAATCTTAGTTGCCAGGTTACAAGTTATGTTTTATTTATTATATTAGTTATTGTAACATAGTTACAAGTTATGTTTTATTTATTATATTATATTATTTATAATATATCATATATTTAATATATTTATTTATTATCTATTCATTTTGTGTGTCAGCCTTGCATTTCATGTATATAACTAAGAGAGAAAGAGACTTACAGACACATTTGTCATCAGAGCAGAGTGGTGGTTATATCTGTGTGGAGGGTGGAAATAGTGACCCAGAGGCTGCATGAGTGAGCTGGGATGCTGGCAATGTTGTTTCTTGTTCTTGTTCTTGTTAAATGGGTGTTTGCTTTGTAATAAAGCACTGAGTAATACAAAAATAAAACCAGGATAAAATACCATGTTTTAACTAAGCAGAGGATAGAAACTGATTTTTTTCCAAGTTTCTCTATAATAATTTCATTTTCAGTTAGTAAAATTGCAAAATATTAGTTGTTCCCAAGAAGATGTGCATGTATTTTGCTGGCCAGAAAGTTCTTTAGGGCTTTTCAGCAGATCTTGTTGAAAAACCCGAACGAGCCTTTTGGCCAACCCCATATGTAAATATGAGTAATAAGTAGCAAGTAAATAGCATAAACAAAAATAGTAATTGAAACCCAGGAAAAATCAACTTTAACAGTATTATGAAGACCGCCCTGAAGACAGGAAGGAGAAGTGGCTGCGGTCTCTGTCTGTTGAAAGTGACAGATATGCCACTCAAACTACTTGGATGACAAAAGGGGCGTCTTCTGTCACTTAACCAGGAAGCTCGAGTGGGCGGCTCCAGCTACGGGCCTGGTGGGTGCAGTGATTCAGACGATGTCGTCATGAAGCGTCTGTCTTGACTCTAAGCATCCGTGTATTTTAAACATTAATGCAGCCCCCGTTCAACTCTGCACAGGAAGACAGCTCCATTTTGTATCAGTTTTCTAGGATGGCTGTAACAAAATGGGCCCAGACCGGAAAGCTTAAAGCAAAGCTTCCGTTCTGGAAGCCTGAGTGTGGAGTCAGAGAATGGGCAGGGTTGGTCCCTTCCGCGGCTGTGAGGGAGAAACTCTCCCAAGTAATCCTTGGACTTGATGCATCTCTCCAGTGTATTCCTGCGTTGTTACCAGGCCTTCTCTGTGTCTCTCGGCATCTCTGACATTCTTATTGGATTCAAGACCCATCCTCACCCAGTGGGTAGATTAATAAGATAAGGATCTGACCATCGTCCTTACTTTCATTACTTCGGCACAGATTCTTTCGAATCAGTCACGTTCTGAGTTTCTGGGTAGACATGGACTGGAGGAGATGTTATTCAGCCTTCTGCACATGGTGAGCCTCTTAGGGGCAGGGAGCCATGCATTCTACTTGCCTCTTCAGCGCCCGACACACCTGTGTGTGTCTGGAAGACTCAGATACTCACAGCATATTTGTGCATCTGTAAAGAAATCACTGCATGTTCCCGACTCTGTTGTGTAACCCAAGAGATTTACTGGGACTGTCTGTGTTAATAGGCATGACTGTCTATTTACTCCTAGTGTAGCTAAGAGAGAGTTAACTTGTGTATAGGTGCCCATGTGTCCAGATGTATGAAAACATTGCATCCACTAATAAGAGTTTCTTTTCCCAGTAACTGAGCCAACAGTAGCCTTAAAATGCCAAAAGCTTAAATGACAACTAGCATCATCAGGATTTACAAGTCACAGAGCATGTTCACAGGTATCTCATTTGATGCATCTCTTGCACTGGTGGGAGGATTCTTTACCAGGGCGCCACCCGGGACGTCCAGTCATCTCATTTGGTTCGCTAGTGATCCCGTGAAGGTTATTACTGTCACCTTCATTCTAATCATTATCACTTTCATCGTCATCGTCATCATCCCTGTTTTATAGGGATAAAGAAACTTGAAGCGTCAGGACCTTTAGTTGTATTTGAAAATTACCCAACTCAAATTGGCTTCTACGAAAGGGGAACATGGAAGCAAATACAGGGATCTACTGAGCGTCAGGTGCGGCTGGATCAGGCGTCTTATCTCTCAGCTCTGCTTTCCTCTGCGTTGGCTTCGTCTGTCGGCAGCCCTCCCCTCTCGATGGCCAGATGGCCATCTGCAGACCCATGATTGTAACTGTTGTCTCTGTACACGTGCTGAGAGAAAAGCATCACCCCAACAGAGACTCCTGAAGAAACCCCGGGCCTGGATCTCCTTGGACAAATGGCATCACACCTACAACCTCTAGCCCATCGATGCCCCAGATCACGCAGACTGAGGATGGGGGTGAAGCCTGCCATCAAGAGGCGGGGGTGTAGGGTGGGCCCGCAGAGCCACAGGTGTCCATGAGGAAGCGTAGGTTATAAATGCCAGAGCCTGCGCTTTGGAACAAGGTTGCTTCAACCAACAGGCCAGTCCTGTTGCTTTTTCTCCCCTCTTTCTCCTCCTCTTCTCCTTTTCAAATACAGTGACTACACAGCGCATGCACATGGAACAAAATTCAGAAAACACAGCGTCATCCCCGAAAGTCTCTCTTCTTAAGTGAGTAGGTTTGCTGATTTGTTTTGGTTCTAATGGTCTGCAAAGATTGATTGTGTTCTCAGGTTCCTTGTTGGCATTTGTATTCAGGCAGAATAAGACAATTTTTGTAACGTGGCTGTGTTTTTATGTGGCTTGCAAACATACTTTGGTACTATCCATATAGTAAAGATACGGCTTCAGTTATAGAAACTGACTTTGGGGGACCACTGTAGCTCTTCTAACACTGCGTGTCAGTATGTTTACGTGTTTCTCCATATATAAAATCTAGCAGAGAACTATTTTTGGAAATAAAATATTTTATGTTTTGAAAATTATAAAGAAAATTTCCCCTCTTGCCTCGTCCAGCCACTCAGTTTCCCTCCCAGCCGAGCTTACCTGTGAGCCACTCCAGCCATAGTCTCCACACATACAAGCATTTGTTTTAGCAGCTAAGTCATGTCCGACACTTTGGCAACCCCATGGACTGTGGCCCACCAGGTTCCTCTGTCCGTGGGATTCTGCAGGAAGGGATACTGGAGAGGGTTGCCGTTTCCTTCTCCAGGGCTTACAGGCGTTTGTATGGGTCAGTTTTACATCAGTGATACGATACCGCTCTCACTTTCACTGTGGCAGGCCTTTTTGGTTCTCGGCCTCTAATGACCTCAGCCACCCAACCTTGGGGCCATTTTCACACCCCTTGGTTATTTTTCTACCTTAAGTCTTCATGTTCCTTTTCTTTCTCGTGCCCCTCCCCTCTCCTCCCTCTCCTCTTTCTACTTTATTTCCTCATCTTTATCTCCTTCCATCTTTATCTTTTACAAATGGATGAAGGATTATTGGAGTTGACAGTGCCCTTTTAAAAAATGAGTTACATGACCCTACAGAATGGTTCTTTCAGGGTATGTTGTCAGAAAAATACTTTGGGAGGATGAAACCATGCCCAATCTCTTTTCACCCCCAGAGGCACTGGTTAGCTCAGGCAGTTCAGAGAGCAAGGGTACTTCAACAGACACTTGTCACTCACATGAACCTGTGCCCCTGAACGTGAATCTCACAAAATCCTTTTAGGTGGAATAAATATGCAGATAGAAGGGAGAACGCAGAGTCAGGTTTGCCCCAGATCTTCCAGGGTCTCTCAAGAAACCCATGCATCTCTCCCAAAGTTATCTTTTCCATTCCAAGATGCTGGAAATAGCCCTTGCTTAACTGTTTAGCTTCTTCTGAGCCTTGCCTTTTTCAAGCGCAGGTGCTCTGAAAAGGACCTGAACCAGAGCCCACCCTGGAGGATTCTCCTTCTTGCCTCATTGGACCTCTACCATTTGCTTGTACCCAAATTGGGAAGACTCTCCATTGTGAACTAGAATGTAAACTAGAACTGATCGAGATTAGCTTTCACTATGACATCTCCTGCATACTTCATCTCACTTTTGTCTTTTCATTAATTTTAAGAGGCAAGGTTGAGCCATTTTACAGATAAGAACGTTGATGCTTAGGAAGATCATGGAACATGGCTCACAGCCAGCAAGTTTAAAGTCAGCCTTGAACCCCCACATCCACATGCTTAACAACTACCCCCTGATTCTTGTGCTTTTAAATTGTTATAAATTGTTTCTTTAAAAAAAAAAAAAAAAGCTGCTGAAAAAACCACTGCATGGCCAGCCCAGGAATGGAATTTCTTTCTCTGTCTCTCCTTTTACTCCAAGACAGGCATTGCACAGAGTACATTTACATTTTGAAAAAATGAGTTTAAGTGAAAAATTAAGTCAAAGGGATGTATGTTTAAGACCTGTACTAGGTAATGTAATAAGAAATAAATATATATACTGGGTTAGCCAGAAAGTTATAGAAGTTTTTCCATAAGATGCTTAGGAGAAACCCAAATGCATTTTTCGGCTAACCCAGCGCATAACCCTCCATGACCTTGACCAGAATCTTGTGTTGTCCCTCGGAGCTCCTGGGGCTTTCATGCTACCAGATGCTTGTTGTTTGTGTAGAGTTTATAGGACTAAAATTAAATGTTTGCGCTTTTCTTCCTTTTTCCCCTTTGAGTTCTGTTGAGCTGATGGAGAGGTGAATGCAGACCACTGTACTCTTCTGTGTTTGCTACACAAACAGTTGACGCCTGTTCTGTGTCAGACAAGCCGACGGGTCTTCGTCCACCGTCGCTCTGGTGGCTCTGCACAGCCCCCGTGTGCCGTCAGCGGAAGGCTCCTTCTCCTCCCTCTGGTGACTCTGACCCCCTCTCGATCCACAGCCCGTCTCTTTTTGGAGCTGGAAGCTGCAGCTTTGTCAGAAACAAGTCTTCTTCCTCCTCACTCACGTGTGTGAGCATTGTCTTTCTAGTCTGCTGGCTCACAGTCCCAAACACTCACCCTTTACACTCAGGATCGACTCTTCCAGGGCTTTGCTTCATCCAGAGCTGCTCCGTGGTGGTTTAATATGTCCCCAAAGTCTTTGATTCTATTCCCTTCAACAAGTGAAGCTTAGCTCTTCCTCACGAGCGTACATGGGTCTTAGTGACTCACTTGCAGCACAAAGAACATACCAGAGGTGATGCGGTGTGACTTTGGAGACCAGGTCATAAAAGCAGTTGTAGTCTCTTCTTGCTCTCTGGGGAATCCAGCTTCCATGTCATAGACACTCAAGCAGCTTTTGTGAGGTAACAAGAGTTTGGCATCTCAAACCGCCTAATTCTGGGGGAGTGTGTAACTGAGCAGTGGGTTGCTGACACGCCCCCAGGAGCTCTGTGATGCGTTGTCCTTCTGGTGATGATCCCCTCCAGACCAGCTCCTTGGGAGGTGTGAGCTTGGGCTCGGAGAGGCCCGCCATGATCCTTAATCCATATAATCTGTGGACCATGTAAAGCATTTACCCAGGCCTCAACCTCTAGAAATTCTTAATAGTTCTGTGGTGAAGTCCAAACATCTGTGTTTAATTAGATGTTTAAAAATAATAATAAACTACTCCCAGGTTCCTGAAGAATACTTTCAGTGCTGAACTGCTACTGCTGCTGTGTTTGACTGTAAAAAGTCACAGGCCCCCCTTTTCTACGTCCTCTCTGCTTCTCCTTTGACACTGATTGGGGGAAGGTCAGATCACCTTTCAGCATGTTCACCTCAGCCACTGGGAACCCTGGCAAACAACCAAGATCAGGGCTTTTTTCTTGTGAGTCTATAGAGCACCCTTCTCAAACTTAAATTGCATCATATTTGTCTGGAGGTGGTGACTCGTTTGGTAAAGAATCTGCCTGCAATGCAGGAGACCTGGGTTGGATCCCTGTGTCAGGAAGATTCCTTAGAGAAGGAAATGACAACCCACTCCTGTGTTCTTGCCCGGAGAATCCCGTGGACAGAGGAGCCTGGCAGGATACACTCCACGGGGACCCAGAGAGTCGGACACGGCTAGCGACTGACACTACGTGCAGGAATCTTGCTGTCTTCACTCCCAGAGTCCCTAATTCAGAGGCCCAGGGATGCATGGAGAGTCCGCACCTCCAACACGCTCCCAGAGCCCCTAATTCAGAGGCCCAGGGATGCACCAGGAGTCCGCACCTCCAGCGCGCTCCCAGAAGATTCTGCTCTGCTGGTCAGGGGTCACACTTTGGGGACCACCACGGGAGGGTGTTTAAGCGTGGCCTCTCCGAGATCCTCTGACAGTGCAGGCAAGAATAACAGCGAATGAAAGCAAGTAGAACCTCATCCATTTTGCCTGAGACGAAGTTATCTGTGGCGACAGAAACCCTCATAGGGGTTATTTGAAGGGACGTAATGGGAAGGGGAGAGTGTCTGGGACACTTGGAATGTTCTGTTTCTTGGTCTGACTGGTGGTTGACTCGAATGTGTTCCCTTTGTGAAAATACATTTAAGCTACACAGTATAATCTGTGCATTTTTCTATCTATAAGCTGTACTTTAAAAGCTGACTTAAAAGTTAATAGTAAGGATAAATGCTGTCCAAATCTGGGAGAAATGGGCCCCCTCCTCACTAGCCTGTACCTCTGTTTTTATAAACCAACTCTCCTCTGGGTATGCTGGCAACTCAACAAAGAAATATTCTCTTTTTTGCTGGCATCATTTTTGCACATATGTGTGATTCCTGATGAGTGACTGCTTCCCAAGCTGTCATTAAAAAAAAAAAAAAATCCAGGTCTTCAAAGGAAAATATTCTAAGAGAAATATTTGTGTGTTTTAAATTCCTAGAATAGTGGATATTGATAGAATAATTTGAAAAGCCAGTTGAGCTCTCATTGATACTTTCGGAGAACCCTAGTTTGTGCTTGGCTAGTCAGCTTCACTGAAGAGTAAGACCTTTGGCGGTGGTTGCGGTTTAGTCGCTCAGTCGTGTCCGACTCTGGCGACCCCGTGGACTGTAGCCTGCCAGGCTCCTCTCTCCATGGGATTTCCCAGGCAAGAACACTGGAGTAGGTTGCCATTTCCTTCTCCAAAAACTTTGGGAAGGAATGAAAACTCTCCATAGATTGACCAACCATTTCTCTGAAAAATGCCTGAGAGACTCAAGAGTATTTTTCTTCTTGGTAAGGACAAATGTCATTTTAAAACCACCCTGTTTCATCACAGGAAACCTTTGGATTTTTAGTGAGGAGACTTGAAGATTTCTTACTGAAAAAAAAAAAAAAGCTAATTATTGCTAAAACTCCCCTAGAGATATTTTACTTTTTAAATCCTCCTTTTTCTGTAATTAAAGTTTATGAGTAAAAAGGGTTACTCACTCTAAAAGGCTGGTTTCAAATGTAAATGAGGCCAGGTTACATTGGGACTTCTGATTTTCAGGTGATCTGCAGAATTGTTGCTTTAAACTCAGGAGCTAAAGAGGACACTGTTAGGCATATTTATTGGTGACGACCCCCTGGTGGAGTAAATGGCGTCCCACTCTAGCATTCGTGCCTGAAAAATCTCAAGGACGAGGAGCCTGGTGGACTACAGTCCTCGGGGTCACAGAGAGTCGGACACAGTTGCGAAGCTGAGCACGCACGCATGTTGGTGGTGATGCCTTGGGACAGCTGTGGAACACAACAGATGCACCTTTACTGGGCGCCATCCCGTCTGAAGGAGAGACATCGTAATGCAGTGTTTAAGGGCACGGCCTTTTGAGCCTGATTGGCATGGCTTGAATCCCGACGTCACCAGCTTTCTGGCCTTGGGTTGCTCTCTGTCCCGCCCAGCTTTGTGGCTCTTCTTCCGTTGCTCGGTTGTGTCCAGCTCTTTGGAACCCTATCGACTGTAGCCTACCAGGCTCTGCTGTCCATGGGTCTCACCAGGCAAGACCACTGGAGTGGCTTGCTATTTGTTCTTCCAGGGGATCTTCCTGACTCAGGGATCGAACCCATATCTTTTGCATCTCCTGCATTAGCAGGCAGATTCTTTATTCCTGGGCCACCTAGGAAGCCCCTTTAATTCTATTGTATAAGATGTAAGAGTGAAAGTCGTTCAGTTGTGTCTGACTCTTTGCGACCCCACGGACTATAGAGTCCACGGAATTCTCCAGGCCAGAATACTGGAGTGGGTAGCCTTTCCCTTCTCCAGGGGATATTCCCAACCCAGGGATCGAACCCAGGTCTCCCGCATTGTAGGCAGATTGTTTACCAGCTGAGCCACAAGGGAAGCCCGAGAATACTGGAGTGGGCAGCCGTTCCCTTCTCCAGCGGATCTTCCCGACCCAGAAATTGAACTGGGGTCAGGCTTTCCTGGTGGCTCAGATGGTAAAGTGTCTGACCCCTAGGGGCGGCCGGGGGGAACGCGGGTGCACTTGTGACCCCTAGGGGCTGCTCGGGTGAACTCGGGCCTCACTTGTGACCCCTAGGGGCGGCTCGGGGGAACGCGGGCCTCACTTGTGACCCCTAGGGGCGGCTCGGGGGAACGCGGGCCTCACTTGTGACCCCTAGGGGCGGCTCGGGGGAACGCGGGTGCACTTGTGACCCCTAGGGGCGGCCGGGGGGAACGCGGGTGCACTTGTGACCCCTAGGGGCAGCCAGGGAGAACGCAGGCCTCACTTGTGACCCCTAGGGGTGGCTCGGGGGAACGCAGGCCTCACTTGTGACCCCTAGGGGCGGCTCGGGTGAACTCGGGCCTCACTTGTGACCCCTAGGGGCGGCTCAGGGGAACGCGGGTGCACTTGTGACCCCTAGGGGCTGCTCGGGTGAACTCGGGCCTCACTTGTGACCCCTAGGGGCGGCTCGGGGGAATGTGGGTGCACTTGTGACCCCTAGGGGCGGCCGGGGGGAACGCGGGTGCACTTGTGACCCCTAGGGGCAGCCAGGGGGAACGCAGGCCTCACTTGTGACCCCTAGGGGCGGCTCGGGGGAACGCGGGTGCACTTGTGACCCCTAGGGGCAGCCAGGGGGAACGCAGGCCTCACTTGTGACCCCTAGGGGTGGCTCAGGGGAACGCGGGTGCACTTGTGACCCCTAGGGGTGGCTGGGGGGAACGCGGGCCTCACTTGTGACCCCTAGGGGCGGCTCAGGGGAACGCGGGTGCACTTGTGACCCCTAGGGGTGGCTGGGGGGAACGTAGGTGCACTTGTGACCCCTAGGGGCAGCTCAGGGGAATGCGGGTGCACTTGTGAGCGCCCCCCCAGGGGTGGCTGGGGGAACGCGTAGGGTAATGGAGTGGTTCTGTTCTGTCCCTTGCTTGCAGTGGTGTTTACAGGGATCTACACGTGGTAAATGGGTCCAGCTACACACTTCCACTGTGCCAGGGCCCCAGTTTTGATACCGTATTGTTGTTTAGTCACTAAGTTGGGTCTGACTTCTTTGACCCCATGGACTGTAGCCCGCCAGGCTGCTCCATGGGATTTCCCAGGCAAGAACACTGAAGTGGATTGCCCTTTCCTCCTCCAGAGGATCTTTCCCACCCAGGAATCGAACCCACATTCTTGTTGGCAGGTGGATTCTTTGCCACTGAGACATCTAGGAAGCCCTGACATTATAATATATTACAGCTAAATAAAGTAGAACTATCAGAGTAAACCGAGTGAATAGAATGAGTGAATGGAATGAGTGAGTGAGTGGGTGAGTGGAACTATCAGAGTAAACACAGTGGGTGGTGTCCTGGACTTCTTTGTCCAGATTTTGCAATACTGTGTAAATCTGTAAGTGCTTCACAATAAAAAAATTTAAAAACCAAGAGCATCTGTCAAGAACTTCTGCCTTTTACCATGTAATTACAGTATGCAAATCTCACGCTGAATCTCAGGTGATCCTGTTGGAGTTCTTGCATAAACTTTGAAGTTTGACTTTAAATATAACTCTTTGGGAATTTCCTGGTGGTCCAGTGGTTAGGACTCCAAGCTTTCACCACCAGGGGGCTCAGGTTCAATCACTGGTCCAGGAACTAAAATCCCAAAAGCCTCCCAGTGCAGGTTTAAAAAACCAAACCAAACAAAACAACAACAAAAAACACATTTTAGTGCATCTCTTTCCCCACTGTTACCTCATCCCCGGCCAGTTCTCTCCTTCATCGCTTGCAGGTTCAGTCGCTCAGTTGTGTCTCTTTGCGACCGCGTGGACTGTAGCCCACCAGGCTCCTCTGTTCATGGGATTCTCCAGGCAAAGATACTGGAGGGGGTTGCCATGCGCTCCTCCAGGGGCTCTTCCTGATCCAGGGATCGAACCTGCATGCCCTCTTAGCAGGCGAATTCGTTACCACTGAGCCAACTGGGAAGCCTTGCGTTACACGTGCACAAAGATGAAGAGGTAGAGAAATGTGCCACAGACAGGATTCCTGAGGAATGCAAAACTTTGGCCGTCTCTGATGCTAAAATATTCACAATTAATAATGAACAGTAGAATTAAGCAGGAGGATAGGTATTTCAGTCTACATCCCACCAGCATCTGCTAGGACGCGAGCATATTGTTAAAGTCCTCTGGGGATGGAGAAGTAAGGCAGATTAATATCAGCTCACAGCTTGAAAGTCTTAATATGATGCTGCTAATAAGACACAGCTGAATAACAGGAAAGCCAGGCATCCTTAGTTCAGGTGACTAGATAGCTATGCCCTCAGTAGCTCAGCCAATGCCTCGGCACAGTGTTTGTGGATGAATGAGTGAATGGATGGATGGATGATGAGGCCATTAAGATAAGCCATTCAAAGGAAGCTTAAAGTAAGAATGAAGAATTAGTTCACTTTAGTGGGGAGAGGCGATGTAGGGATAGGAGGGAGGGAAAGGGTTATCATAGGATGATATGAACTCACCTATGTGAAACTTTTGAAAATTGTAAAGCACTCTAGAGTTTAAAGACTCTCTTATTTGATTAAAAAATAAATTTAAAAATCTCAGTTGGGGGCTTCCCTGCAGCCCAGTGGTTAGGACTCTGTGCTCCCACTGCTGGGAGTGCCCACTCAATCCCTGGTCAGGGAGCTAAGATTCTGCATGCTTCATGGAGAGGCCAAAAGGGGAAAAGAAACAAGACCCACTGCAAAAAAAAAAACCTTAATTAAAAAGCTAAAAAAATTAAAAGAAAAATATATGATAGAAAAAACAAATTAATTCACCTTTGTAGCTCAGGGCTTGAAGAGACAAAATCTGCCAGGGAACCTCCTAATCCTTCTCTCTCTGCCCCTCTAGGCAGCTTGAAATCCACTCTCCAGATGCTAAGCACAGTGTGGTCCTGAGGGCCAAGGACTCCGCCACGGCCCAGGCCTGGTTCAGCGCCATCCACACAACTGTCAGTGACCTGCTGACCCACGTGATCGCCGAGGCCCGCGAGCAGCTGGGCCCGATGGGCCTTGCTGGGGGCCGGGAGATCAGGCACCTCGGCTGGCTCGCAGAAAAGGTAAGGAAACATCCCCCACCCAGGCTTCTTCCCCAGGCCTTCCCAGCACAAGCTGCAGCCCCTGAAATCAGGTGCCTCGTTCCACAGGCTGAGTCTCTCACTGGGATTTCTTGTCCGTCTCCAGCGGGTCTGCATTATGCAGGAGCTCTGTGTCTTTAGCAACTTTGTTTCCCCACAGACAGTCCAGCATGTGGCAAAATGCAGGTGGTCACTCATTGCCTACTGTCTGGATGCATGAGTGAGCAAGCGGCCGGACAGTTTGGTTCTCATGTGTGCATGGGAAGGGGAAGGGCAGGGGAAATAACTCAGACGCACAATAGAACGGTCTTCTTGGCAGGTAAGGAAGTAGGAATCATTGCTTTAAAAAGAGATTTCTGTGGGTTTTGATGGACCTAATTGTTAATACAGATACTTGGCAAATAAAGCAATTGTAATCTTGCCGGTAAGATCCTACGGACAGAGGAGCTGGGTGGGCTCCAGTCCATAGGGTTGCAGAGTCAGACACGACTGAGCGGTTAACTGCACATACCCATACAATGATGATAATAACAGCGAAGATGTCTTAAGCAACTACTCTGTGCGCGTTCTTCTCAGATATCATCTTTTACTTGTACTCTTAAGCCAGCAGGCTCTCAACGTCATCATTTCTGAGCGCCTGTTTTGTGCAAGGCACAGTGCTAGGCAGGAGGGGACAGGCGTGTAGGCATGAGTACAGGGAGGGCAGCTGCCCTGGAAAGGGCCTGGGGTCATGGTGACACTGTCGCTCTGGTTTCTTTCCCCAAGTGCTGTGATGTGTTGAAGAAGGTAGGGAAACTCACTCTGCAGCAGTCTCCTGGGAGTTAACCATCCTCTTGATTTCAAAGTGTTGAGCCTTTGCCATTGTCCTTACACCTGATCGCTGCTCCTTGAACTTGACCATGAGTGCTCAGGAACAGTGTGCTTTGGGGACAGTCTGACCTCCCAGTGACTCACATTCTAATAGGCGGTAAATTGGAATAATGATTGTTGCAATAACAGCTTTCCTGCCAATGAGCCTGTCATCTGAGAAGGCGCTTGAACAGGGCATTTGGCTGTTTTCCACCATTGTTCTTTGCTTGCCTCATTTCGTGTGTGGGTCCCAGCCACCGACTTCAACACAAAGTGCGTTGTTTGCTGTGGTATTGTCCCATCTCTTGCAGATTGCAGAGGACTAAAGGGCCAGTGCAGGTGGTGGTGACACCAGGATCAGAATGGACAGCAGCCACAGGTGGTGTCTCGTGACCTGACGTGTGAGGCTGCTTGCTGAGAACAGCACTGCAGGTCTGGACGGCAGTGTGTTGGAAGGCACAGCCTCTCACCCTCTGCTCTTCACTCTCTCCAGTCACATGTGTTTGCTTCAGGAGCAGTCCTGTTAGTCTGGGATCTTTCAGTTGCAAGTGACAGAAAGCTCAGATCAGCTTGAGCACAGAAAAGGGGACTAGCACTTCTGATAACGACAGTGTCCAGGGTGAGCGTCAGGTGCCGCGGGATCCAGGGCTCACAGAGGGCCAGCGGGGTCCAGGGGGAGCTTCAGGCATGGCGGGGTCCAGGGCTCACAGGGGGCCAGCATCAGGCATGGTGGGGTCCAGGGCTCACAGAGGGCCAGCAGGGTCCAGGGGGAGCTTCAGGCACGGCAGGGTCCAGGGCTCACAGGGGGCCAGCATCAGGTGTGGTGGGGTCCAGGGCTCACAAAAGGCCAGCGGGGTCCAGGGGGAGCTTCAGGCACGGCGGGGTCCGGGGGAGCATCAGGCATGGCGGGGTCCAGGGCTCACAGGGGGCCAGCGGGCCTGCCTCCGCATGGCTTGCACTCTCTCCGCTTGCCTGGTTTATACCCTAGCAAGCGTCCCAGGAGTTCCAGGTTTGTCTGGGTGGTTTTTTTGTTTTGTTTTTATAGCTGGCTGCCTCAGTGAAGAGAAGGCTCTTTGCTCTCATATTTCCAACAAAAGTTCTAAGGTCAGCCTTATCCAAACTGTGCCCTGATGGATGAGGAGAGGCAGTTCTGAAATGGAAAATCGGCTACAAGAGCAACCGACAGTTGCTGTAGAAGGGAATGGGGAGGGGTTGATCGGGATGACAAACGTCTTTACTGGGTTAGGTCCAGAGTGGATGCAGGGATGTGCTGTGTGTGTTAGTGTCTGGCAGGAAATGATGGCAAATTCAGAAGGGGTGACTGGACGGGATTTAACATAGCGACAGTTTGTGAGTGTGGCCGAGACAAGGGAAACCAGGAGCTGAACGGTGAGAGGTCACTGCCATCCTTTACGTGGAAGTAGCCAGGAAGAGGAGCTGCTACCTGAAGCTAGCAAGACTTGCAGCTCTGGAAAAGGGCCACTCACTGAGAGCTGTGGTCTCTTAGGAGAGAGACAATCCCCGTGAATCCCTGCCTGCTGATCTCCTACTGGTGTCTGCCCTGGGTTGAGGCTGCCTGGAAGCCAGAGGCAGGAACCACAGGTGCTCGGTTAAGGTCAGCCTCCCTGGGCTCCGAGCAGTGCAGCAGATGGTGGGGCCTGGCTCTGGAGGCAAGGGGAGGCTGTCCAGCACACA
This sequence comes from Ovis canadensis, assembly GCF_042477335.2. Lineage (NCBI taxonomy): Eukaryota > Metazoa > Chordata > Mammalia > Artiodactyla > Bovidae > Ovis > Ovis canadensis. The sequence continues at coordinate 104,918,084 of NC_091253.1, read as the reverse complement.
CATCCCTCCAGCTCGCAAGTAACCGAGATGCTGTCAACTCTAGAAGGTACTGTTCTTTCATCTCTTTTAGCACCAACTACAATTAAAACCATTACCATTTGGATAGTTGAGAAATGGTTATTACATCGTCATTAGTAGTGATATTAGCATTTTTTCCAAAGGTTCCATTTTCTTACTTATAAACTGTCTGCTTATGACTTTTGTTTATCCAAAACTATCCGTAGAAACATTAAGCATTCCAATGGAGCAGTCATAAAGGTGCATAAAAAGCTTTCTGTTTTTAGAATATGATTGTTCTTTTGATGTACTTTCAGATCATCAGATGTTTCTTTAAATTGTATCATGCATTATGCTGGTAAGAGCAATCAGTAATGACTTAGCATGGATAATTATCAGAAGGGAGAATGTCTTTTATTGCCTTCATCTTCAAAACTTCTTAAAAGATTACTGTAGATCAAGTCCAAGGGAGCAAATCCAAACTGGAATTTTTTTGAATAAATATTTGATACTGAATCCTGATGTGGAGACATAAGAATGGTTTTTAGCAAAATGTTACAACAAATGGCAAATCCGTAATACTGTGGCTTTCTTGTATTACCACAAATATCAGAGAATTCACTTGGTATTTGTAAAGATATAACGGGTGATCCTATATATATTCAGCTGTAATTTATCTTAAATTGATATCCTTTGTCTTTTCCTATACTGCTAATCTTTGATTTATTTTTTTTTTTACTAATAACAGTAGCTCTGGGACGAAGTTTGTACATATTATATTCAATTTCAAGTTTTTAGAACTGGCAATTACTGAACTAAAACAATAGAAAGCAACCAGAGTTTCCCTTCTAAGATTCTTTTCAGTGCAGACCCTCAAGCCTCCTCTTCACCACACAGAAAGAGAACTCTATATTAACATTATTCTTTACAGTGAGATGATCCAGGGACTAGAAGAATGGCTCTCAAGAAATGACCCTGAGTCAGTGGGGAGAACGCAGTCACTCCCCGAGGAGAACGAGCCTGAGAGAAAGGGAGGTGATGGCGCTTGGGGTAAAGGACCCGCCTGCCAGTGCAGGAGATGGAAGAGACGCGGGTTCCGTCCCTGGGCCGGGAAGATCCCCTGGAGGAGGGCACGGCAACCCACTCCAGTATTTGGCCTGGAGAATCCCATGGACAGAGGAGCCTGGCGGGCTATGGTCCATAGGGTCGCAAAGAGTAGGACACGACTGAAGCAACTTACCATGCAGTGGCTCACACTTTGTAGGGAAGGCAGAGCAGAGACTGGCCTAAAGGGGAGTGGGGTTATCCTGAAGGAAGGTGATGAGAAAATCCGGTACCTTGGGTGGCTCCCAATTATGGAAGATCTTGAAAGCGGGACAGACGGTTTAAATCTGATTTGTTGGCCATAGGAAATCTTCATATATGTAGTCAGAGAGACGGGAACTTAGAGGTGACTTCTCTGGACTGAATGTTTGTCTCCCCCCAGAATCTGTAGACTGAAGCCCCAATCCCTAAAGCGGTGGATTTGGAGGTGGGGGCGTTGGGAGGTCATGAGGTTTAAATGAAGTCATGGAGATGCGTGGAGCTCCGTGATAGGGTTGGTGTCCTTCTAAGGGGTGAGGACCCAGAGCAATGTCTCCGCCTCACGAAGATGCGTCAGGCAGGGAGGCTTCTCCCAGCCAGGGAGAGGACCCTCACCAGGACCCCGTGCTGGCACCCTGGTCTTGAAGTTGCAGCCTCCACAACTGTGAGCAATGAGGGTTTGTTCTTTCAACCATCCAGTGTGTGATAATGCATTGTAGCAGCCTGAACTGAGAGAGTGATCAGACACGCCTCTTCTTTCTAAAGACGAGGAATCTGGGGCCTGAAAGATGGAAGGCCTCTTATTCACGGTCACACTCTAAATCAGGGCGCAGGACTCAGGAGTGAATGGGATGACGCCGTGGTGTCCTTCTAGCCTTTATTTAATTTGTAGAGTCTGGTGCCGCTCTCATCACGGCCCCTTTGTCTCTCCCCTTGGACTCTGGCGGCCATTCTCTGAGCCTGCTGCAGCCAAGGTCAGGCACACCACCCCTCCGAACGGAGCTGCCACCGCGTCCCCTTGATGTTCGTGGGCCTGTGAGCTGTGGGCCGTGTTGACGGGGCCACTGCTCTCCCCGTGGGTGCTCTCATCTGCAGGCGGGCCAGGCGCACCAACAGAAAAGCCTTTCCGCCATCAAGTTAGTCTCAAACCATTTTAACCCTTGCAAGCCCTGCTTGCCCCCTGAGTGCTCATCTCCACCCTGGACTATAAAACGCATTATGCCCCAGACAAATTTTTTGAATCATCATTCTTTAGGTAGTCTTTTTACAGTTATTATTGAGGTGTCTTTAATGGTCCTATTTCGGACAAAAGAAAAATAAAAGAGAAAATAAAACAATGATTAATAAATAAAGGAAAGATAAACAGAAAAAAATAGAGTTCTGAATATGATTTGTGTTTACACACACACACTCCAACTTGAAAGAACGGAATAAGCGAGTGCGCAGGGGAATCGTTGGTTCTGTTTTTGCTCCGTTAGTCGGGTGTTGTCTTTACTCTCACCTGTTATCTCAGTTTGCAAACTATTTCTTGTCAGGTTTCAAACACAACATGGTTTCTTAAGAATTGAATCGCCAGTCTATGTCTGACGCAGGATGCAGTATGCTTGGGGCTGGTGCATGGGGATGACCCAGAGAGATGTTATGGGGAGGGAGGTGGGAGGGGGGTTCATGTTTGGGAACGCATGTAAGAATTAAAGATTTTAAAATTTAAAAAATAAAAAAATAAAAAAAATAAAAAAATAAAAATAAAAAAAATAAAATAAAATAAAATAAAAATTAAAAAAAAAAAACCAGTTGGGAGCTCTGCGATGCAGTTCGGTTCTCAACTTCCCCTCATTGCCATAAAAGTTCCTTTCAAATGGGAATGTTTAGAGGGCTGTGCCTCCCCAGGGTGGTAATGGAGGAGAGGAAGTAAGTTGGTAATTAGTATTTATTATGTGCTTAAGTCTTTCTCAGCCAGAGTGCTTTAAATAATCCCTCTTTCTCAGCCAGAGTGCTTTAAATAATACCTAATCTGCCTGCAAGGCAAGAGACAGGGATTCAGTCCCTGGGTGGGGAAGATCCCCTGGAGAAGGAAATGGCAACTCTGCCAGTATTCTTGCCTGGAGAATCCCCTGGACAGAGGAGCCTGCAGGTTACGGTCCATGGGGTCACGAGAGCTGGACACGACTCAGCCTAGGAGGCAAGCTTGGAGAAGTTAAGGAACTTTCCTAAGATGACTCCTCTAGTAAGAGGCAGGGCCAGAGTTTGAACCCCTCTTTCTAACTCTATGGCAACCCATTCCAGTACTCTTGCCTGGAAAATTCCATGGACGGAGGAGCCTGGTAGGCTATAGTCCATGGGGTCGCAAAGAGTTGGACATGACTGAGTGACTTCACTTCACTTTCTCTTAGGCCAGAACTTTCCACTAAGCTGAGCTAAAGGGACCCAGGGAGCAAGCGTTCACATGAGTGAGACCCCCAGAACCCCAGAACCCATACCAAACGCAAAGTTTCAGAACTAAGAGCCATATCAAAATACTCAGACCCTTTGTTCGCCTCTGTGGAAATAAAGGATGGCTGTCGGTCCAGGCTGCTGCCACAGAATGCCTTTGACTGTCTGGCTTATAAACAGGGGAAACTTATGTCTCCTGGTTCTGGAGGCTAGAAGTCTAAGATCAGGGTTCCAGCATGGAGCCTGTTACCAACAGCCCTCTTCTGTGTCCTCATGTGGCAGAGAGGGAGGACTAGCCGCTCTTCCTCTTATAAGGACACTAATTCTATCGTGGAAGCTCCAGTCTCCTGACCTAACCACCTCACAAAGGCCCCACCTCCTAAAACCAGCACATCAGGGCTTCAGCGTGTAAACTTGAGGGGAAGGGAAGCATTCAGTCCACAGCAGAGGGGGTGGACACACCACCACCGGGCAGCGCTTCCTGAAATCTCTCCTCTCCTGCCCTGCAAAGACGGAAATTATGTTTGGTAGGAGAGGTTAAGAGGGACACTGGAACACACATACACACACACACACACACATAGGACATGAATATGATTTGTGTTTACACACACACTCCAATACTTTGGCCACCTGACATGAACAGCAGACTCATTGGAAAAGACCCTTGATGCTGGCAGGGATTGGGGGCAGGAGGAGAAGGGGACGACAGAGCATGAGATGGCTGGACGGCATCACCGACTCGATGGACATGGGTTTGGGTGGACCCCGGGAGTGGGTGATGGACAGGGAGGCCTGGCAGGCTGCAGTCCATGGCTGCAGAGAGTCGGACACGACTGAGCGGCTGAGCAGCAGCAGCAGATGCGCACAGAGGGCGCTGGCCCTGCTTTGCATGTTCTCCAGTGTCTGACTTTCCAGTATCATGGTTTAAGTAACCATTAACAACATGGTTCAGATTTCAGTTGCTGTAGGTAACTTCGTCTTATTAACTGTAAGTAATTTTAACTGTGTTTTGACTGCATATTACGGTGAGTAATCTTGTAAGTAATCTTTCTGAAGGAGATCAGCCCTGGGCTTTCTTTGGAAGGAATGATGCTAAAGCTGCAACTCCAGTACTTTGGCCACCTCATGCGAAGAGTTGACTCATTGGAAAAGACTCTGATGCTGGGAGGGATTGGGGGCAGGAGGAGAAGGGGACGACCGAGGATGAGATGGCTGGATGGCATCACAGACTCGATGGACGTGAGTCTGAGTGAACTCCGGGAGTTGGTGATGGACACGGAGGCCTGGCGTGCTGCGGTTCATGGGGTCGCAAAGAGTCGGACACGACTGAGCGGCTGAACTAACTGGACTGAACTGAACCGAATCTTGTGAAGCGCACGTTTTGCTGCTAGTTTTTCCCACAGGTCGCTGCGTGCACGCGGCTGCTGAACATCATGCTGACGACCGGTCACGGCGTCACTTTGGTCTGCGGTGGTCGGTCACAGCGCACTTGTTCGTTCACACATGACAGCGAGGGGGTTAGGGTTTGCTTCCTTCTTGTCTCCAGAGATCAATCAACATGACCTTTGCAGGAATGGATATTAGAAAGAGAGAGTGAAGGTAAGCTTCCCTTGATCTTAGCCAACAGGCCGAGAAGCGATTGAAGGTAAGCTTATGAGAGTGGCTGTGAAGAAAGGCTGAAGGCAGGGTGACGCCAGTGGAAGACTTCACATCCGTGGGGCTCTCAGAGAAGTTCCACATCCCTGGAAGCTCCAGGTGCAGTGTAGGAAGCCGCTAGCCGGTCCAGGCCTGGAAAGGCGGGTGATGACTTGTCAAGGCATGGGCAGGATGCTCACGCCTCACGAGCAACGTGACGAGAAGGCGGCGAGCGCGCTCAAGCTGCTCTCAGCAAGTTTTTGACAAAGGAATAAAAGCACTGAATCCCCAATCTTTCTAATGTTTTAAATTATGTTATTTAGTAAATATTAATTTTATTATTTTTTATAGCTGACAGTAAGACAATTTTAATGTCTTAATAACAGTTTTGAAAATCCATAGTACAATGCCAGTTTTTCCAGCTGATAGTTGCGCTCGCTTTGTATGATTTCAGCTTGCACAGCCATTTTTATTTGTCCACCACTGCTGTGCAAAGGCAGGCCTCTGCCTCTCTGTCTTTTTCTCTCTCCATTTATCCATCTCTCCCTCCCTTTATCCACTCATTCATCTACCTACCTTATCTCTTTCTCTCTACCCTTATTCATCTCTATGCATCTTTATCTGTCTCTGCCTCCCTGCCCACTTATCCAGATCTCGCTGTTGCTGTCTGTCTGTCTGTCCATCCATCAGTTTATCACATCTTTGTATTATTACTTACTTTACTAGACCACCATCAATGTTCAGTTCCAACAATAGCAATCTATTAATTCCCCCAAAATTCCAGGTGAATTATAACCAAGTAGCTTTATTCTCCAGCTACTTTGCCCAGCTATGTCAGAAGAGTCTCAAATGTAAATACAACAGCTCTGGCCTGGGTCAGACAGGCTGCTGGTCATCAGGGTCTTGACAGTGTGATCAACGGAACGATATTTCTGGAGCCTCTAAATATATCAGCTCCACCATCTGCCCTAAAAATCACCTAAGTGAGAACTTCCTACCCCTTCTTCCAGGGAGAAAGTGGTCTCTGGCCTTAGAGGACTCCCGTCTGATAAATGGAAATAGAGCTACTGCCCAGGCCGCCCCTGACTGCATCATCCGTAAATCAAGACTGTCTGCTGGGCTGGAAGACACAGTTGATGCAGTTAAGGGGTAACGGGCCTGATGTGTGGCTGTGAAATGCAGTCAGCAAGCTCCTGCCTGAAGCACCTCTGAGATGGAGCAGGACGGGAAAATCTGGGGACAGCCTGGTTACGTTCTCGTCGGTCTCTTACTGGAAGTGTTTACAGCAAATGTGCCGGAATGATCACTGACTTGATGGACTTGAGTTTGGGCAAACTCCAGGAGTTGGTGATGGGCAGGGAGGCCTGGCGTGCTGCAGTCCATGGGGTCTCAAAGAGTCGGACACGACTGAGCGACTGAACTGAACTGAACTGATGAGGAGTTCAAACTGCCCCCATCTAACATTCACGCTAATAAAAATCAAAGACTTAAAATTAGGATGGATGTTGGCATGGAGACAGAGGCAACCATAATGAAAGCATGAAAATCTGCCCACTTTTATACATGACTTCACAGTGCAGTTTAGTCCTGAGTCATTCTCCCTGGGGTGGAAACCTCAGAGCTGCCCACATAAGAGAGATGGGGGCGTGTATGTTTAGTTCTCATAGGTTGATTTGCACAAATTCACCTGATTCCATCTCTTTGGAAATGATCATGAGACTCCAGATAGAAAGCTTCCTGTGCCTGGTTGTGTGGCTAGCAGACTAAACTTTGTTTTATCTCATTAGGCTTTGAAAATTGCTCTTCCTTTATGAAATAGATCATACAGTGATGACAGTCTTAGGTAGAATTCTTTGGAAGCTGAGTCTGAAATGGAGATTTTCTAGGAGCGATTGCTAAGGGAGGACTCTGTTATATGATAAACTGAGGCATGTTAGACATTTTCAGAATTTAAGCAAAAATCAGTTCAAATTGGAAGTGGTTAGGAGCTCAGGGAAAGGCTTATATAGAAAAACTGTGGAAACAAAGGAAAGAAATGTTCTATCATTTCTAGCTTAAAACCCTCATTGGCTGTGATTGATTATCCTTAAGTTTGATTTCATAACCTCAAGGCATTTCAGGGCTTGGATTTTGGTTTGCTCACACAGGCCTCCTAAGCATTAGATCCATCTCAGTCTAATGGCCTCCTTGTTTACTTAATTTAACAGCTCTTAGGTAAGGAAATGAATGAAGCAGTGTAGCTGGGAGGAAGCAAAGCATGGATGATGTGGTGATGCTGCAGGAAAAAGTGGGCTGTGAGAGGGTGATCACATCCTGGGTCTCAGGCGAGTTCCTAGGACGGGCCGCCAAGCGAGGGCCTTTGGCTTTGCATGTGAAGAAATTCAAGAGCAAGCCAAAGTACAGTGAAAGCAGATTTATTCAGGGAGATCCACAGTCCGAAGTCAGAGTGTGGGTCATCTCAGAAGGCAAGAGGGTGTGGGTTTTGCGGGCTGGGTAATTTCATAGGCTGGAATTCTCTGGTAGCACAGTGTTAAAGAGTCCGCCTGCTAATGCAGGAGATGTGGGTTCGATCCCTGGGTCAAGAGGATCCTCTGGAGAAGGAAAAGGCAGCCCACTCCAGTATTCTTACCTGGGAAATCCTATGGACACAGGAGCCTGGCGGGCTACAGTCCATGGGGTCGCAAAGAGTTGGACGCGACTCAGCAGCTAAACAACACAACAACAACTCAGCAATTTCATGGGCTGATGAGTGGGAAGATTATTTCAGCTATCTGGGGAAAGGGCGGGAGGTTCCAGGCAGTGGGTCACCTCCTACTTCTTGGCCTTTTATGGTCGGCCTTGGAACTGGCACGGTGCCCATGGGTGTGTCATTTAGCATATGCCCACGTACTACAATGAGTGTGCACTGAGGCTTGTGGTCTGCTGGAACGCACATTGCCTGCCATCTCGGACTTGGTTGCTTCTAACCAGTTTATGTCATGCCCATCTGCAGGGGCCGCGTCATTCTTTTCAAGGTTGTGCCCGGCCCCTTCCCTTCTCAGAATCAGCCCACCCCGGGGAGTCTGCGGCCTGAACAGCAGCACAGAACTTTCCCGCCCGGAGCCACAAGCTAGGGCTGACCCCCCGACATAAGTCGGCCGCGGCTGTGACTCCGCTGGAGGTCGCAGGAGGCCCGCCTGTCGGCCACAGGCAGTTCTCTAAAGAAGGCAAAGTGTCCACTGAGCAGTCGGTGTTCACATCAGGGAATTTTGTCTTCAGACCAACGGTACCTGCTATAACCACTGGTGTGTCTACATAGGGGGAGAAAATTCCAACAGAGGTACATGGCACCTTTAAGTAGCAGAGAGAAAAAGATACTTAATGCTTTGAAATTCCCAAATGTGATTTCAGCCTCCCTTTGCATCCTTACATTTTTGGCTTGCGCTTATTACTTCTAATATGAGTAGACCGCCACTTTACAAATTCAGTGTAAATTAACACATTTCATTTTTCATCCTGAAACTCCTTCAAGTTGGTATTTTCAGGTTTTTTCAGCTGAATCGGTTCCTGGGTTTATCAAGTGCATAAACTAGAAGTTCTTTATATTGATTTTATTTAGGATTAGGGCTCGAATTAAAGGTGTATCTAGAGTTTGGAGAAGTTGATGGCACCTCACTCCAGTACCCTTGCCTGGAAAATCCCATGGACGGAGGAGCCTGGTAGGCTGCAGTCCACAGGAACGCGAAGTCAGACACGACTGAGCGACTTCACTTTCCACTTTCATGCATTGGAGAAGGAAATGGCATCCCACTCCAGTGTTCTTACCTGGAGAATCCCAGGGACAGGGGAGCCTAGTAGGCTGCCGTCTATGGGGTCAGACAGAGTCGGACACGACTGAAGCAACTTAGCAGCAGCAGCAACAGCAGAAGAGTTCTAGAACCTGATTTAAGAACATCCCTATTTACATATTTACATTTCCCTATTTATATATGGGCTTCCCAGGTGATTCATGTGGTAAAGAATCCACCTGCCAATGCAGGAGCTGCAGGAGACACAGGTTCAATCCCTGGGTCAGTAAGATCCCCTGGAGGAAGAAATGGCAACGCACTACAGGATTCTTGCCTGACAAATCCCATGAACTTCCCAATGCCATGGGCCATGGATCACAAAGAGTAGGTGTCCGACTCTTTGTGACCCCAGAGACTGCAGTCCACCAGGCTCCTCTGTCCATGGGATTCTCTAGGCAAGAATACTGGAGTGGGTTGCCATTTCCTTCCCCTTCTCAGAGTGGCCACAATTTATTTTCGTGAACTTATCATCTTTCTTAATGAAAGGAACACTAGATCAGAACTCAGAATTGGAGAACTCTAGAAGAGAAGCAAAATGCAAAGGAGAAAAGGAAAGATATAAGCATCAGAATGCAGAGTTCCAAAGAATAGAAAGAAGAGATAAGAAAACCTTCAGTGATCAATGCAAAGAAATAGAGGAAAAGAACAGAATGGGAAAGACTAGAGATCTCTTTAAGAAAATTAGAGATACCAAGGGAACATTTCACGCAAAGATGGGCTCGATAAAGGACAGAAATGGTATGGACCTAATAGAAGCAGAAGATATTAAGAAGAGGTGGCAAGAATACACGGAAGAACTGTACAAAAGAGATCTTCATGACACAGATAATCACGATGGTGTGATCACTCATCTAGAGCCACACATCCTGGAATGGGAAGTCAAGTGGGCCTTAGAAAGCATCACTATGAACAAAACTAGTGGCTGTGATGGAATTCCAGTTGAGATATTTCAAATCCTGAAAGAGGATGCTGTGAAAGTGCTACACTCAATATGCCAGCAAATTTGGAAAACTCAGCAGTGGCCACAGGACTGGAAAAGGTCAGTTTTCATTCCAATCCCCAAAAAAGGCAATGTCAAAGAATGCTCAACCTACCACACAATTGCACTCATCTCACATGCTAGTAAAGTAATGCTCAAAATTCTCCAAGCCAGGCTTCAGCAATACATGAACCATGAACTTCCATATGTTCAAGCTGGTTTTAGAAAAGGCAGAGGAACCAGAGATCAAATTGCCAACATCAGCTGGATCATGGAGAAAGCAAGAGAGTTCCAGAAAAACATCTATTTCTGCTTGATTGACTATGCCAAAGCCTTTGACTGTGTGGATCACAATAAACTGTGGAAAATTCTGAGAGAGTTGGGAATACCAGACCACCTGACCTGCCTCTTGAGAAATCTGTATGCAGGTCAGGAAGCAACAGTTAGAACTGGACATGGAACAACAGACTGGTTCCAAATAAGAAAAGGAGTGCATCAAGGCTGTATATTGTCACCCTGCTTATTTAACTTCTATGCAGAGTACATCATGAGAAACACTGGGCTGGAAGAAACACAAGCTGGACTCAAGATTGCCGGGAGAAATATCAATAACCTCAGATATGCAGATGACACCACCCTTATGGCAGAAAGTGAAGAGGAACTAAAAAGCCTCTTGATGAAAGTGAACGAGGAGAGTGAAAAAGTTGGCTTAAAGCTCAACATTCAGAAAACAAAGATCATGGCATCCGGTCCCATCACTTCATGGGAAATAGATGGGGAAACAGTGGAAACAGTGTCAGACTTTATTTTGGGGGGCTCCAAAATCACTGCAGATGGTGACTGCAGCCATGAAATTAAAAGACGCTTACTCCTTGGAAGAAAAGTTATGACCAACCTAGATAGCATATTCAAAAGCAGAGACATTACTTTGCCGACTAAGGTCCGTCTAGTCAAGGCTATGGTTTTTCCTGTGGTCATGTATGGATGTGAGAGTTGCACTGTGAAGAAGGCTGAGTGCCGAAGAATTGATGCTTTTGAACTGTGGTGTTGGAGAAGACTCTTGAGAGTCCCTTGGACTGCAAGGAGATCCAACCAGTCCATTCTGAAGGAGATCAACCCTGGGATTTCTTTGGAAGGAATGATGCTAAAGCCGAAGCTCCAGTATTTTGGCCACCTCATGCAAAGAGTTGACTCATTGGAAAAGACTCTGGTGCTGGGAGGGATTGGGGGCAGGAGAAGAAGGGGACGACTGAGGATGAGATGGCTGTATGGCATCACTGACTCGATGGACGTGAGTCTGAGTGAATTCCAGGAGATGGTGATGGACAGGGAGGCCTGGCGTGCTGCGATTCATGGGGTCACAAAGAGTCGGACACAACAGAGTGACTGAACTGAACTGAACTGAAACTGAGATTGCTGATTGCTCTGGGGGGAAATGTCAGGTTTTTATTGAGATTTAGAGCTAGGAGGTACAAAAAATAATCAAATAAGAATTGACAGTTTTATGTTATTTGGTCCTAATCGTGCAGCTAGTCAGCATTGGGTGTGAATCTAGAACTCACTCTGATTTCCAGTCTAAGGCATTCCACCTGGTACACCTCACTGTCATGTAAAGCGTTGTAAGAACTCTTCAGAATCATGCAGATGTATGACCCTCTCAGCTGTTTCTCCTTTGGTGAGGATGGGGCTGCTGGCTGAGGAGGACTGTGCTGAGATCAAAGGTAGGGATGCACAAGAGATGGGGTACCTCCTAGAGCACAAGAGGTCCGAGAGAGTGAACGTGAAACCTGGGGAGCATCGGTGGAGGAAGACGGTAGGGGAGAGGATTTCTGGTCACAGTGACGCAGTGGCCTCAGCCTCTCTTGCCTTAAGTAGAGCTGACTCTCTGCTCTCGTCCTGAAAGTCTTTAAAACACTGCTGGCAACGTGTATGGGGCTTCCCTGGTGGCTCGGATGGTAAAGAATTGATAGCTTATGGTGAACGGTCTCGGATTTGTGATCTCCAAAGAAAAAGAAGTAGCTTCAGGACCAGGGACCAGGCTTGATCACTCCAGAGTTTTTGTGTGGCAGAGTTTATTAAAGTGAAAGAAGGCAGAGAAAGCCTCTGACAGAGACCTCTGAAGGGGGCAGAGAGTGCCCCCTGCTAGTCTAAGCAAGGCAGCTGTATACGTTTTCACTTGGTTATTGTTCAGTTCAGTTCAGTCGCTCAGTCATGTCCGACTCTCTGCAACCCCATGAATCGCAGCACGCCAGACCTCCCTGTCCATCACCATCTCCTGGAATTCACTCCGACTCACGTCTGTCAAGTCAGTGATGCCATCCAGCTATCTCATCCTCAGTCGTCCCCTTCTCCTCCTGCCCCCAATCCCTCCCAGCACCAGAGTCTTTTCCAGTGAGTCAACTCTTTGCATGAGGTGGCCAAAGTACTGAAGTTTCAGCTTTAGCATCATTCCTTCCAAAGAAATCCCAGGGCTGATCTCCTTTAGGATGGACTGGTTGGATCTCCTTGCAGTCCAAGGGACTCTCAAGAGTCTTCTCCAACACCACAGTTCAAAAGCATCAATTCTTCGGCACTCAGCCTTCTTCACAGTCCAACTCTCACATCCATACATGACCACTGGAAAAACCATAGCCTTGACTAGACAGACCTTAGTCGGCAAAGTAATGTCTCTGCTTTTGAATATGCTATCTAGATTGGTCATAACTTTTCTTCCAAGGAGTAAGCGTCTTTTAATTTCATGGCTGCAGTCACCATCTGCAGTGATTTTGGAGCCCAAAAAAATAAAGTCTGACACTGTTTCCACTGTTTCCCCATCTATTTCCCATGAAGTGATGGGACCAGATGCCATGATCTTCGTTTTCTGAATGTTGAGCTTTAAGCCAACTTTTTCGCTCTCTTCTTTCACTTTCATCAAGGGGCTTTTTAGTTCCTCTTCACTTTCTGCCATAAGGGTGGTGTCATCTGCATATCTGAGGTTACTGATATTTCTCCCGGCAATCTTAAGTCCAGCTTGTGTTTCTTCCAGTCCAGCGTTTCTCATGATGTACTCTGCATAGAAGTTAAATAAGCAGGGTGACAATATACGGCCTTGACGCACTCCTTTTCCTATTTGGAACCAGTCTGTTGTTCCATGTCCTGTTCTAACTGTTGCTTCCTGACCTGCATACAGATTTCTCAAGAGGCAAGTCAGGTGGTCTGGTATTCCCATCTCTTTCAGAATTTTCCACAGTTTATTGTGATCCATACAGTCAAAGGCTTTGACATAGTCAATCAAGCAGAAATAGATGTTTTTCTGGAACTCTCTTGCTTTTTCCATGATCCAGCGGATGTTGGCAATTTGATCTCTGGTTCCTCTGCCTTTTCTAAAACCAGCTTGAATATCTGGAAGTTCATAGTTCACGTATTGCTGAAGTCTGGCTTGGAGATTTTTGAGAGTTTTGAGAATTTGTATATTCTCCAAGAATACATAGAAGAACTATACAAAAAAGATCTTCATGACCAAGATAATCACAACAGTGTGATCACTCAGCTAGAGCCAAACATCCTGGAATGTGAAGTCAAGTGGGCCTTAGAAAGCATCGCTACAAACAAAGCTAGTGGAGGTGATGGCATTCCATTTGAGCTATTTCAAATCCTGAAAGATGATGCTGTGAAAGTGCTGCACTCAATATTCCAGCAAATTTGGAAAACTCAGCCGTGGCCACAGGACTGGAAAAGTTCAGTTTTCATTCCAATCAGAAAGCAAGGCAATGCCAAAGAATGCTCAACTGGTTATAACAGTAAATCTCAAGGTTGTTAGGGGCTTCCCTGGTGGCTCAGAGGTTAAAGCCTCTGCCTACAATGTGGGAGACCTGGGTTCGATCCCTGGGTTGGGAAGATCCCCTGGAAAAGGAAGTGGCAACCCACTCCAGTACTCCTGCCTGGAGAATCCCATGGACGGAGGAGCCTCGTGGGCTGCAGCCCATGGGTTGGAAAGAGTCGGACAGGACTGAGCGACTTTTGGTATTGGTATTGGTAAAGATCTTATTAGACCCACTCCCATGATTTACATTTTAAGATGACAGGATTAGAACTAACAGTAGAAAGATCTTACCACTCCCATAATATACATTCTAAGATATCAGGGTTAGTCAGAAGGTTTTCAGGAAAGAGAAACTGTCCTCAAGCAGGACACACTGCTGTTGTATAACCCTCCGCACAGAGTTTAGACTGGGTTGTTTGTTGTGTATCATCAGTTCTGGGCTTAAAGAAGAAAACATTTTATGTGACCAAGAATTAGGAATGTAGAGAAGAAAGGACGTTTGTCCTTTCCTCCTCCTTGAGAATTCTAGACCCCTATCTCCTCCTCATGGGGACCTTGGACTTCTTATCAACTGCCTACAAATTGACTCTCTCAGAATCTGCCTGCAATTCAAGAGACTTAGGTTCGATCCCTGGGTGAGGAAGATGTGCTGGAGAGGGGAATGGCAACCCACTCCAGTATTCTTGCCTGGAGAATTCCGTGGGTAGAGGAGCCTGGCAGGCTACAGTTCATGGGTTTGCAAAGAGTTGGACATGACTGAGCGACTTTCACACACGTAATGCTTATTATTGCCAAACAGTGGTTTGCCCGGCAGCTCTGTTTTGGGTCGGAGAACATCTGGCCGCGTGGTTCCCCTGCCTCCTCATTCCGGACTCACTGCTCTTTACGCTCTGCTCTGCGTGCGGATGGACTGAGCCTTGTGTGGACTGTAGTCTGTCTGACCCTTCTCAGCTGCGGGTGTCCTGGGCTCTCCACTGCACACCCTGCTCTCTGGTTTCTTTGTCTACCTGTAGGGCTGCTTTCTGCTTGTTAGCACCTCCAGTAAGGGGTGTGAAAGAGGGTGAGATGCAATTTTACTGAGCTGGATTCTTTCCAGAAGACTTGGTGGGGAGATGTGTTGGTGGAGGGGCAGGGGAGGGACTCCACCAGTGAAGCTGGAGCTTGTGAGCATGGCTGTTTCGCAAAAGCTTCAGATGGACATTTATCTTATGGACCCAGGTCTCCCAACACGGACACACTAAGACACCCTGAAGTCAGTGCTGCCAGTGCAAAATCACTCCGTGTGTGTGTGTGTGTGTGCGTGTGTGCAATGCACAGTTTAATTGCACGTGTCTTATTAGATTAAAATGCTTCAGCGTAGCAAGCATTGTAGCTAAGGTGAATTTGGGAAACCTAGAAATGAGATTGGAGTCAATAAATCCAATAAGAATCAACTGAACGAATATGCCAGAAGCAGGGAGGCGGGTGGAGATAACGCAGAGGCTGGAGCATAGGCGCTGGACGAGGCCTCCCCCCAACCCCCTCCAGTGCTCTTGCCTGGAGAATCCCAGGGACAGAGGAGGCTGGCGGCCTGCGTCCGTGGGGTTGCAAAGAGTCGGACATAACTGAACGACTGTCACTTGTTGCTTGTTGATTGGGTGACTTTAGGCAAGCTTCTTAAAGTCTTTGAACCTCAGCTTTTGTGTCTCTAGAAAAAGAGACATTAATACCTACCTCAAAGGAGAATTTATATGGTTTAAGTGAGAAGTTTTATAGACAGGGTCTGGCACATAGCGTCTGCTAAATTTAATGCGGCGTATGAAGGCAGCTCTCTCATGCACGTCTTATTTTTGAAGTGGGTGTGTGTAGAGGCTTTTATAAACTCCCAGATTTGTGAATGCTGCTCGCACGCAGTGCGTACTTCCTTCTACCACATGAGTGGGAAGGACTTCACCCAGCTCTTGATCGGTCAGTGACTCAGAGGGCCAGCTGAGTGTTCTTTTCTTTCACTTATCCCCAACTTGTTTTCTGCAAAGAACTGCCACTTTCATAGAGTTCCACCCTTGATACCAAGTTTGGCTTTTCCAAGGAGCAGCTGAGCAGGGTGGACATGTGTGGGTGTGTGTCTCCACTGGCTTCTCTTGAGGGGAGAGCTGCTCTGTCTGCGGAGGGCGGTGGGCTGGCTTCCCCTGGGGCTGTGGCAGCCCAGACTTTCAGATCTGACCTTAGCAAAATGACAAGAAACGACAAGCCATCAGCATTTACAGTCATGCTCAGTAACAACTCTGTTAAATCCACAAGAGCCAGAGAGCTACTGTTTGCGGTAGAGGATAAGCTGAATCAAATGTGTAGCCCCCAAGAAAGCCGCCAGATCCAGGGAGGAGGAAGGAGCAGGGTGAGTGGGATTTCTAGGGGAAGCTTGAAGGGAGCATATGTGTGATGCCTGGAAAAGATGTCGTAAAGTCACAGTTATGTAATCTCAATTTCCATCTAAAAAGAATGTGAAATTCATTTGTATGGACAGTCATTCCCTTCTCCAGCGGATCTTCCGGACCCAGGGATTGAACCTGGGTCTCCTGCACTGCAGGTGGATTTTTTACAGCCTGAGCCACCAGGGAAGCTCAGATTATATATAATTGTGACCAAAACTGTATTATGAAGCTTTAGAAGTAATTTCGTATTTAATCAACTATTAATTATAAAAACACTCTTCTAAAGTTTTATAAACTTGATTAAATAAAGAAATGGTATCTGCCTGTGATCCAGAAGACGCAGGAGACACGGGTTTGATTCCTGGGTGGGAAAGATCCCCTGGAGGAGGGCCTAGCAACCCACTCCAGGATTCTTGCCTGAAGAATCCCATGGACAGAGGAACCTGGCAGCTACGGTCCAGGGGGTCACAGAGAGTTGGACTGAAGCAACTGAGCCAGCACGCATTCAGTACCTATAACCCCTTCATTCAGTAAACAACTGCTGAGCACACACACCATGCCAGGAGGTTGGAGTACTGGGAATATGACCGTAAACACAGCAGGCAAGGTCCTTGCTGTACCGAGCTTACACTTCATCAGGGGAGATGGATGATACACAAGCAAGCAAGCAAGCAGTTCAGATAGCGATGAGTGCTGTAAAGGGGATGAGCGTTTTGCATGTAAGGAGTAGGGAAGTGATCTTAGGTAACTGTTCACGATGGGCAAGGCAGTGGGTTGGAAATTCAAAGAGGTTCTTGAGAAACTCACCAACAAATGGGGAGGGCAGACATGCAATCTTAGAATCTCAAATATAGAACTGTGTGTGTTAATTTGGTGTTAAATCCTGTGAGAGTTCATAGGAAGAAATCATCTAACTTGGCCTGAGAAGGTAGGAAAGGGGTGAAGGGGAATCTGGAAAATCAGGCATAGAAAGGCTTTTTCGGTTGCAAGAATGGCATGTACAGAGATTTACTGGAGCAAAACGCACAGCCATTCTTTTACACACAGCCGTTCGTCCTGGGTGACTGGAGCGCTGACTGTGTCCCTTCAGGTCACTCTGTCTCTCGCAGCAACGCCCTGAGGCAGTTGCCCCTCACTCGTGCTGCTGTGCTGCGCTCTTAGAATTCTTCTTTGGAATTGCCTTCAAAGACAGTCTCTAAGCGGTGTGTGAATATCTGCTGTGGAGGCACAGAGGCCTCCTCTCTTGGTCCAGATATGTCCTTACCCTATCTCTCTTTCACCTTCGGCCTGTTTGGCTCAGTCCCAGCGCCCTCTGCCCCTTTAGACAATAACTCCAGCCTCGCGGAGCTGAGGACCTGAAGCTGCCTTTTGCCCGGGACTACAGTAGGGCAGGCTGTCATGGACTGAAGCCTTGTCCTGGCGAAGAGGCCTGCATAACTCACTGAAGCTATGAGCCAAGCTCTGCAGGGCCACCCAGGACAGACAGGTCATGGTGCAGACTTCTGACAAAATGAGGCCCCCTGGAGGAGGGAATGGCAACCCACTCCAGTATTCTTGCCTGGAGAACCCCGTGGACAGCATGAAAAGGCAAAAAGGTATGACACCAGTAAATGAGCCCCCCAGATCAGAAGGTGTCCAAATATGCTACTGGGGAAGTATGTTAATCGCTCAGTCGTGTCCAACTCTTTGTGACCCCATGGGCTGTAGCCCACCAGGCTCCTCTGTCCATGGAATTCTCCAGGCCAGAATACCTTCTCCAGGGGATCTTCTCAGCTCAAGGATGGGACCCCGGTCTCCTGCATTACAGGCAAATTATTTACCGTCTGAGCCCCCAAGGAAACCCACTGAGGAAGAGCATAGGGCAATTACTAATAGCGCCAGGAAGAAGCGAAAATGGTGCTCAGTCGTAGAGGTGTCTGGTGGTAAAAGTAAAGCCCGATGCTGTAAAGAGCAGTATTGCACAGGAACCTGGAATGGTACGTCCTTGAATCAAGGTACTCAGTCGCCATAAATGTGAGCAAATGCCAAGAGGTAGTGAAGGTCAGAGGAGCCTGGCGCGCTTCAGTCCATGAGGACAGCACTTGGCGATGGGCCGTGTTGTTGTGCCGGTTAAGCCTGACCACTAGGGGCGCCACATCCAAAATGCCTGAGGAAGCTGAATGCTATAAATTCCCACAGAAAGTAACTCAGCAGTGTTGCTAGAGAGCCTGCCGGCCCTCGCTGGGCCAGGGGCTCTGTCCCACCCAACCACCAGGCTTAGGGAGTTTTCCATGTCAGTTCCATCTTCACCCAGGATATAGAGATCTGTAAGCTCAGGACTACCTTTTTTTTAAGTTTGAGAACAGTGACAATACTGCTTTTTGTCTGGGGCTTTAGGCATTGCACCAAAATAGATTTAGAAGTGAGCACTCCAGCGTTGTCTCCCACAGAAAAGCCCTCCTTCAGGTTCCCGACTCCGAGAACCCCTGAGTTATATGTAACCGACAGTCGCCGTGGCTTCTTTGGGCTGCTGTGACAACGCGCCATAGCCTGGGTTTCCCAGCTGGCGCGGCGGGAAAGAGTGCGCCTGCCCGTGCAGGAGCTGCGGGAGGTGCGGGTCTGATACGCGGGTTGGGCAGGGCCCCTGGAGTAGAAAATGGCAGCCCACCCCAGCATCCTATCTGGAAAATTCCACGAACAGAGGCGCCTAGCGGGCTGCAGTCCACAGGGTTGCCGAGAGTCGGACAGGACTGAACACACAATATAGGCTGGGTAGCTTGTGCACAACAGAAATGTGCTTCTCACAGGTCTGGAGGCTGGACGCTCAGACCCAGGTGCCGGCACGGGCAGGCCAGGACCCCTTCTGGACTGCAGTCTTCTTGTCTTCAGACGGGGGAGGGCCAAGAAGGCAGGGTCCCTCTGGAAGATCTTTTGTTGGGCACTGATCCCATTCATGTGGGTCCCATGTGCTCACGACCTAATCACTTCCCAGAAGCCGCACCTCGTAATACCATCGCCTTGTCCGTTAGTTTTCAACAAAGGAGCTT
Source organism: Ovis canadensis (assembly GCF_042477335.2). NCBI lineage: Eukaryota > Metazoa > Chordata > Mammalia > Artiodactyla > Bovidae > Ovis > Ovis canadensis. Next base: position 104,898,888 of record NC_091253.1, on the reverse strand, counting down.
TGGGGAGATGCGAACATTCAGACCACACCTGCATTGCTTCCTAGCGGTTCCGTCTTCATTTCCTTTGACGCTCCCAGGAACTGGCTGGTTCTAGTCCGTCTAACGCTAGAGCAGAGCTGAGGGCCGTCCTCCTGACGAGTGAGCACGAGCCCGTGCGCCCGGTCAGAGGCGGCCGCCTCCTCGGTCTGCAGGAACCGCGGCCGTTTTCAGGAAGCACACGGGCGCCGCGGGGATGCTGTGTGCCTCGCGGCGGTCGTGGCGCAAAGTGCTCACGCGGATGCCGCCCAGAACAGGTGCGATCGCTGAAAGCAAGGGCCGCTTTTTGAATCGTGCTGATGAGAAAGCTGAGTCTCAGGGTTGGGATGATTCATTTGACCTTTCATTTCTAAGTGGTTTTATGAAAATGTGAGCGTTGCATGCTCTGTAATCTTAAACATGAAGTGTTGAATTTGTTTCCTTTTTTTTTTTTTTCTCTTTTCAAACCAGACCTACAAAAATCAAGCTAGCTTGAAATACCCATATAGGGTCAGGTAATCATCTCTAAAATGCCAGTTGCTGGGAGCCTGTATTTCCTTGTTCCACTCTTAAAGAAAGGAAAACTGTTGGTAAGAGCAAGGCAGCCCTACCCAGAATGTCCTAGTCAGTAATTACTGTGGGCCATGACGGATTTGGAGACCTGAGGAAGCCTTTCTTTTCGGAAGTAATTTCTCTGCCCTGCTGGGGTTTGTCGTCCTCCGGGAGAAGGTGATAGGAGGTGTGTGAGCAGTGTTTTGTGCCAAATGGTATTATGAGGGACGACTTGAGAGGCCCCGACCTGGGAAGGAGAGCTTTAAAGGGCTCTTTATTACTGCCTCCGTTTAAGGAAGAAGTTGGTGGGAAGGAAGGAAGGAGTCAGGAAGCAGGGAGGGGAGATGGAGGGAAGTAGGGGAGGGGAGAGAATGGCTGCTTCAGTCATGTTACCTCCCTGGATTTAAACCAGCAAATGTTACAGAAATAACATCCACATTTAAAGAGACAGGCTTCAGACTTTCTCTCAGACCCCTAATGCGTGGTGTCTGACTCCTGGAAATATGAGACTAGCCCTTGACCGTTCAGGGCTCTCTTATTTTGGAGATAAACGCAGCAGACGTTTCACGTGAGTGGAGGGGCAGATCAGTAACCGTGAAGCCTCGTGGGTCCTGCAAGGCGAAGTTTCTCCTCCCGTCAGGTTTTAACTAGGCCCACGTTTGCCGTCCTCCCCGGTGGCCATGTGGAGCGTGACGTGCTGGGTGTGGGCTGTGGGGTCAACACCAAGCTGCTGACCTCCGCGTCGAGGAGTCCTCGGCTGAGACGCTGACCCGGGTTCCAGCACGGTGCTGGATCCATCGCGCTGATTCTTGGCTCCGATACGAATGTGCAGCTCATGAGTTGTGTGGGGTGCGTGTTAGCCCAGGCTCTGGCTCTGGCCTTGCTAACACCAGACTCCCCATGGGATGGAGCTGGGAGGGGGGCAGCAAGATGCCCAGGGCACTGACATCATAACAGACGTGAGCAATTAGCAAAGCTGTGTTGCAGAAGCACTGATTCTTAGCTTCTGGGAAGTAATAAGCCATCAAGAGGTGGAAAGGCATGCTATCTTAATCTCCTTTTAAGTAAAAAATCTTTCCACATCAGAGAGGTGCTTTATAAACTGTGAAATAGGGAGGAAAGTTGAAATGTTTGAAGAGTCGGGTAATAGCTTTTATTACCAAAGGGAAGCTGACTTCCAACCCTGCTGTTGAGTAAGAGCGGATTTAAGACCTTCGGGCACGGTCACGAGGCACAGGCCACAAGGACACTGTGACATTTCGGGGCAGTGCTGTGTTATCTGGCTTTTGTGTGTTTTTTCAGGAGACGACAGGTCAGAGGTACAAAAGGGCATGGTGCTCTGGCCTTAGAGCACAGTTGCACACAAACATTTCCACCAGCGCATTCTGGGAGACGGAATATGCTGGAGGAGGAATCACGCCTAAGTTTTTATTGCAGGCGGAGTGCCCACCACTGTCACTGGCTCCTAGTTCACGGCACACAGGTTGAACTGGTTAAGGTGCTGATAAAATCAATTACAAAGCCAGCCACGCTACGGAAGGCAGTGTCTGACTTTGGCCACGGCACCTCTCTTAAGTTTGTTCCAACTGCCTCACTTTACAGATGAGGAAACTGAGGCAAAGAAAGGTGAACGACCTTTCACTTAAGGCCCTGCTGCCCCTGAGCAGTAAGGTTCTGTAGGAAAGGAGACTGCCTGCTATGATGGCACGGGTCAGCAGTGGACACCGAGCCCTGGAGGCCTTCTCCCCTCCTGCTCAGTCCATGCACCCTGCCCTGTCCGCACACCCACTCACCCTGCTCCGTCCGCGCACCCTGCTCCGTCCGCGCACCCTGCTCCGTCCGCGCACCCTGCTCCGTCCGCGCACCCTGCTCCGTCCGCGCACCCTGCTCCGTCCGCGCACCCTGCTCCGTCCGCGCACCCTGCTCCGTCCGCGCACCCTGCTCCGTCCGCGCACCCTGCTCCGTCCGCGCACCCTGCTCCGCCCAGTTCTTGCTTCCTGGGGAAACCTCTGATGGCCTCTCTCAACTCTCGCATGCAACCCTGCAAACGGTGATGGTGGTGCCTGTGAGTGTGCTTTGTAAACCACAGAGCTCCATACACGTGCCAGCTATTATTATGAATTTATTTTTCATGACATTGCTTTCCAAACTGTTAATACAGTTTAAAAGAGGTAATGTAACAGATAAAGAAGAAGTACTGGGATCCATGACCAAACAACTTTGAAAACAAGGCTGTGTGTGTGTGTGTGTGTGTGTGTGTGTGAAGTCGCTTCAGTCCAACTCTTTGAGACCCCATGAACCGTAGCCCACCAGGCCCCTCTGTCCATGGGATTCTCCAGGCAAGAACCCTGGAGTGGGCTGCCACACCTTCCTCCAGGGGAGCTTCTCGACCCAGGGATCAGACCTGTGTCTCTTGCGTCTCCTGCACTGGCGGGCAGGTTCTTTACCACTAGTGCCACCTGGGAAGCCCCAGAAGGCTGTATTTTACCTATGTTGGAAGCTCTGCGAGGCCTTGATGTAAAGAAGCCCTGTGACTGTGTTGACATAGAGGTCGCTAAATCTGTCTCACCATTGTAACGCTCCATCTTTACAGACCCAGATACAAAGAATGTCACGTGCCTGTCTTGTGTCAGTGTCGATAAGTGTTACATTCACTTACTGGCCGTCACTGGGTGTCTGGTGTGCAAGCAGCAGTGGTGCAGTGTTTCAAGTTTCGTAAGGAGACTCATCTGGTGGACTCTGGGGTAGGACTTCCCGCTGTGCTGACCTTCCAGCTGCGTGACCTGGACAAGCCCACTCCCACGTTTCTAAGCCCCAGTCTTGTCTGTGAAAGGGGTATAATAACAACCTTGCAAAGGCTTTGTGGACATGAAATGATATCACGTAAGCACAACGCTTGCCACAGCATCTGTCCTAGTCCATCCAAGCAGCTAAACCGAATACCACTCACAGGCTGCCTGTGAGCAACAGACATTCTTCTCACGTCTGGAGGCTGTAAGTCCAAGATGAGGGTGCCAGTTTGAGGCCCTCTTTCAGATCCAAACTTCTTGTATTTTCACTCGACAGAAGTGGGGAGGGATCTCCGAGGAGTCACTTTCATAGGAGGTAAAAGCCCATTTAGGAGGCCTCTGCCCTGCTCATGGAATCACCTGCCAAAGTCTCGGATGTCCTAATTCCATCACCTTGGGGATCGGTAGGGCTTCCCAGTGGCAAAGTGGTAAAGAACCTACCTGCCAAGGCAGAAGACACAGGTTCAATCCCTGGGTCGGGAAGATCCTCTGGAGAAGGGAATGGCTACCAGTTCCAATATTTTTGCCTGCAGAATCTCATGGACCTGGAATTCCATGGTGGGCTGTAATCTACAGTGTCACAAAGAGTCAGACACGGCTGAGCGACTAACACTTTAACACACTATTATTAGTAGTATTAATTTTACTTTGTGATGGCTATACAAGATGGAAACATGAAATAGACGTAGCCTGATCACTTTCCTTCAGTGCATTCTGCCCAGTGCTAGAGTTAAATTTTATCAGTTAACTACAGACACCATGATATGGAAATTTGGTGATTCACTGTTTGGAAGGACACCTGGAAGGCTCTACAAAGATGATATGTGGGCTAATCTTAAAGTAGATGTCTTCCAGGTAAGAACAAAACAACCCCACTAATAAACAGGAAAACAAACAAACAACAGGAGAATTCAGGGAAGTTAATTGCCTGTCTGGCACTGCCTCCCTGGTGGCTCTGCAATTCGGCACCCTATCCCCTTAGGTCCAAAGGTGGCTCGTCTTTCTCTGATTTGATTTTCTGCAGAGACTGTGACATGTGCATGCTCAGTCATGTCCGACTCTTTGCGACCCCACAGATGCAGCCCGCCAGGCTCCTCTGACCACGGGATTTCCCAGGCAAGGACACTGGAATGGGTTGCCGTTTCCTCCTCCAGGGGATCTTCCTGACCCAGGGATGTGTCTCCTGCTTCTCCTGCATTGCAGGCAGATTCTTAGCCCATTGAGTCATCAGGGAAGGTCCAGAGACTGTAATAGGAAGTGTTAAAAAAAAAAGAAAGACTCTACAAATATTCAGAAATAATCTAAAACAATAGCTCCAGTTTCCTGTTTGACTTTCCCCCACAGCTTCTAGTTGCTATTTGATGGCTTCTGATTTTTCTGCCTCTCTTGTTCCCGCTCTCTGGTAACTGGTCAACAAGGGGCTCAGAGTGTCCGTGAACCAAGGTTTAATTACTTCCAAGCTTAGTGATGGATAAAACTAATAACATCCAGCATTAATTTCTTCAGTGCACTGGTTAGCATTATCAAGAAAATTCAGCAAACTTAGGTTAATTGCCTGCGGGAGGTTCGGCCCCCGTTCAAGGGCACACGTGGGCTACAGATGCAAAAAATAGTCCTTGTCCTCAAGCAGTTTATAAGCTAATCAAGGAAGGAAACAGCAAAGTGAGAAGTTTCAAGAGCAAATAGTGATCCACAGAGAAAGCGGGTAAGGGAAAACCACAGTCTGATTGGGCTAAATAAAAGTCCTCCTGTGATTGATTAGATACACATGTGATCAGGTGGGCTGAGACCATTGCTCCAGCCTCCTGGAGAGCCCCAAAGGGAAGACTTGGGTGGAAAATATGAATTTAGTTAAGTCTCATCTCCGGTACCCTTCGGAACAGCATATTTTCACATGAGGCATCAGGTCTGCGTGTATCAAGCCAACTTTTCAAGTGTTTCCTACAAGCCTAGAAAACAGACAGAGCATCTTTGCACAGACACATGAAACATTAGATGAAGTGACACGCGCTTCTCTTCTCTCCCTCCCAAGCAGAAAAGGAGGGTGACGTGATTGGTTTCCACTCAGTTTGGGCTTTTTAAAAACACAGTTTCCTTGTTGAAAGTCAGCGGGTGCTTATTGTCCATTCCCTTTTGTTTTGACCATGCAGCATGGCGTGCAGAATGTTAGTTCCCAGTCCAGGGATCAAACCCATTCCCGCTGCGGGGAGAGCTTGGAGTTGTAACTTCCAGGGAGGTCCCGACCTCTTGTTGAATGTGGTCATGAATTTCACAAGGATGGCTCTGCAGGACCCCAGCTCTCCCGAGAGAGACCCTTGGCGACGGGAGGCAGGCTGGGCTGGAACGTCGCACCTTAGCGGCCAGAGTGTTTTCTGATGACTCAGGATGGCTTGATGCCTGGTCACTGGGCTGTTGCTGTTGGGAGATCGTTGGGTCACCCACAGGGATCACTGGTGAGAGAACGCTCTGGCCTGGGGCTGTTCGGGGTCTACACCGTTCCTTCCCTCCGCGGAGGCACCGGGCTGTGAACTGCACAACAGGAAGTGGGAAGTCGCACCCCGGGATCTCCCTGTTAGAGTCTTTGCTTTTTCTGTTTCCTGTTTCCGTTTTTTCTTGCCTGCTACCAGATTTAATGCTTTTTTTCTTTCTTTTATTTTCCCTCTGTACTTATTTTGGAAATTATGTATGGTCTGTTCTTGCAGTCGTTTCCGTTTAATTTTAATGTACGTATGTGACTTTACAAAGTCTAAACAAAGTGAAGGCCTCTGACCATGTGTGCTTGTGTGCGTGCTGAGTCGCTCAGTCGTGTCCGACTCTGCGGCCTCGTGGACTGCAGCCCGCCAGGCTCCTCTGTCCACGGGGTTCTCCAGGCAGGAGCGCTGGAGAGGGCTGCCGCGCCCTCCCCCAGGGCACCCTCCCGCCCCGGGGGTGGAGCCCGCGCCTCTTCCGCCCCCTGTGTTGGCAGGCGGCTCTTCACCACTGATGCCGCCTGGGAAGCGCGTCTCTGGCCCATCTCACCCCCGCCCTCTAGCCCCGGGACGTCTCTAACCCATTTCACCCCAAACACAAGGATTCCGGAAGCGCTCGCTCCGCTCCTGGCTTACCTGTTATTTTCTTCGGCGCCGTACTGGCCATCTTGCTTCCTATCCCCAAACCGGCTGTCACCTTTTCAATCCAACAGCAGATGCTTGCTTAGATTTAGACGCGAGAGGCCTGCTTCCTTTGCTCGGCATTGCTTTCTACACCGCGCTCTTCCTTTGGGATCCGCCTCCGTCGTCATGAAACACTTCTTTAATGTTTTTTAGGCTTTTTAGCTTGTGTTTTCAGCAGGAGCGCTCTTCTTACCTTCGGTGTCTTGCTCTGTGCTTGCGGTTCCCAGTGTTTCTAACAGACGGCTGTGTTCCTGTCTGTTGTTTACTATCTGCCGCCCCGGTAGTCGGCAAGAGTGCCGCAGGCTCAGCGGCTTGAACAGCACGAGGTTTGCCTTCCCGCTCTTCCGGAGGTGGGAAGTTCGGGACCGCGGTGCTGAGAGCGTTAGTTTCTGCGGAAGGCCCTCCTCGGCGCGTAGACGGCCGTCCTCTCCTTGAGCATCACATGCTCTTCCCTCTGTTTATACAGCTCCCAGTCTCTTCTTGTTGTGAGAGCAACCATCGTCCTGAATTAACCCCCCACCTCCCCCGCCTTATGTGTCTCCAAATACAATCACCTTCCTAGGTTCTGGGGTTTAGGACGTCAACTATGCCCCTGGGGACAAAGGGAGACGAATCAGGCTAAGCGCAAGTTCTCAGTGCTCTAATAACCCAACTCGATACGTCTGGTCCCTCCGTCTCGTGGAGAGTCTTTATCACATGTGTTCTGAAATTGCGCACTGTGGGCTCCTTCCACCCAGGGCCTAATTGTGGGAAGACTGTGTGCCCGAGTCAGAGTTGCATCCGTACAGAGCCGCTTTATCCTGAAGGATCTGCCAGGAACCGCCAGAGTTTCCGTGGCTGAGGTCAATGTCTGTGATGATTGCCCAGCTTGGGGTTTCCTGGATTGTGTAGACAGTATAGGCACTGACCCCAGAGCCATAGCCTGTGGTTCCACACGATCGAAAGAGACCTTGCATCTTACTCAGATCACCAGGTATTGTCAAAGATTGCTTTCTGCCTCCTCTTTCACTCACTGTGAATTCCTTAAAGGGTTCAGATTTATGCATGGACGTCAGTTACAGCTTCTCCTCTTGCAGGCCTGGCCGTCTATGGCGCTGGCTGGCACCCAGCTTCTCCCAAGCTGGAGCCAGGCGTTGGTCTGGAGACCAACAAACGCTCCTTCATTCTGCCCCAGCCTTCCTACCCCAGCCTGGGCACAGCAGTAACTTTGCTTTATGGTCCCCTCTTTTTCTCTTGCACCTGAGACTTTAAGGTATTCATTTAGGACAGAAGCTGGAATTTATCCAGCGTTTTTAAGTGTTTTAAGCATTTTCAAGATAACTAGTCTCCCATTGCCAGGATGCAAATGCAAATGGTGGGTTCACTGAGATTGCTTTAAGCTTCGGGGTAATGCAGGGAGGCGTGAGATCTTAATAATGATGAACAGTTCCATCTAAAAACGGGGTATTTGTTTAGATTTTCTTTGAATCTCTCTGTTTGATTCTTTTTCATTTTCTTTAGATGGATTTGTACTTCTTATTTTTTAATTTACTTTTAACTATAATACATAGGAGCTTTTCAGTTTTTGCTTTCACTGACTATATATGAAGCTTGTGATTTCTGTGTGTGTATGTGTGTATACATATATATATATATATGTATATATATATATATATATATATATAAAATTCGGTGCCTAGCCAACTTGTTGAATTCTTCTGTCATTTATGTTTTCCCATTGCTTCTCCTGGGTTTTCCATCATACAGTCATCTCAGTCCCCAACTATGGTAAATTTACCTCTGTCTTCCAGTTACTTATGACCCTATTTTATTTCGTTTTGCTGGGTTGATAGTACTTTCCTAGCAGTGTTTTGTAATAACAAGGATAGAAAGCATTCTGATATTTTCTTTTCCCTGACTTAAACAGGAGTGGTTCTCATGGTTTCTTCTTAAGTTTGACACCGGGCAGCTCGCAGATTAAAGTGACTGACATTTCTGTAGGTGTTCAGAATTTGCACTTTTCTGCACATCATTGTGCTGAGTTCTTGCCACCGCCTGGTTCTGTGAGACACAGGAAATGCGCTGTTTGCTCGATTTTCTTTTAAAGACGATTCACTGAAACTTGGATCTGAGTGGGCAGTGACCTTCACGGAACATTCCAGCAGACGTTTCATCCACTTTGGGTTAGCAGATGAAGTTGTAAGACTTGCCTGTTCAGACTATTGTCGATTTCTTATTGAAAATCTAAATCAGGTTTTCTTCTCTTTAAAAAGCAAGTGAGGAAAATAAAAAAGCAGTGTAGTGTTTGGAACTGAAACACGTGTGTCTCCGTGTAAACGTTTAAAGGAGCAGCTGTTGTTTTGAGATGCACAAGCTGCTAAACCTGGTCTGTTCTGTGTGTACTTGTAGGTTGACGGTATCCTCTACGGCTGCTCTGTCGGTGGCACACTTCGCACATTCCGCAGAGGTGCCCAGCAGTGAGAACTAATGGGGGCAAAACCCAGATGACATGCCTCTTGCCAGGCTCCGGCCCTGGTGGTCGTGGTGCAGGAGGAGCTTGACCCACAGGAAGAAAGGGCCCGCCCTCGGGTGCCGCCCAACAGGGCACCTGCAGGGCCACTTCCTTCCAGGAGAGGGCGCCTTTCCCCCAGCCTCTCAAGGGTCCGCAGGCTGGTGGGTTAACCGCCCTCGTCTGAAGCAGATTTCCATACATACCTCATCAGAGCCGCAGGGAAATTCATGCCGGTGTTTTACAGGGGCTTTGCCTAATCTGGGCCTTAACAAGTCAAGGTAATTTTTGCAGAAGTTTCCCGTTTATGGCTCTCAGTTTTGAAACACGATGCCACCATCATCACTGTCAAGAACAAACGTCTGCTGAGCGTTTGCTAAGCAGGGGTCAGGGATACGGTAGAGAAAGGGTTGACCTCAGCATGGCTACTTATCAAGCACTAGCCAGAGTTACGTGTCACGAACTGTCTCGTGGGCGTACATTACTTTTGTTTGAAGAGAAATTTCTAGAGGCACAAGCAGAAACCACGTTAGTGTTGTAGCTGTCTCCTAGGGGGCTGGCAGTGTTTTTTGGGGGAGGAAGCAGGCACAGGCTTCCTCCTGAGTGAGCTAGAAAGAGCGGGGCGGGGCACACAAGCCTCCTGCAAGCAGTCGGAGGTCTGTGCGCGTCCACAGCAGAGCACTCAGCCTCCGCGGCTGCTCCTCCAAGCCTCGGAGAGACGGGACTGCTGCGTCAGCACTGGTGGCGCACGTGCTCAGCCGTGTTCACCCCTTGGCAATCTCATCTACTGTAGCCTGCCGGGCTCCTCTGTCCATGGGATTCTCCAGGCAAGGACCCTGGAATGAGTTGCCATTTCCTCCTCAGGAGGATCTTCCCAACACAGGATCAGACCCCCGTCTCCTGCATTGGCAGGTGGATTCTGGACCTCTGAGCCATCAGAGAAGCCTGGCTGAATTGTTGATCCCATCTAGAGACATGCTTTCATGGCAGCACCTAGGCTGTTTAACCACTGTGCTCCATAGCCTAGCCCAGCATATAAAACTGACGTAAAAAATTCAAATGTCACACACAGTGAAAGCATCACTTTGTGAAGCTGTCGTTTCCACTTGCACACACACGTGCTTGCACACGGCTGAACTGGCTTGTGATTTACGGTGTCTTCATAAGTGCCATCCGCAGGTTTAAACATGTGAAGGCCTCACCTTTAGAAAACTTGTTCATAAAATCAAGAGAACAGACCAACGCCTGCCTTCATACTTTTGGAGAAAACACATTAAAGGGAATGCAAGGAAATCTTCCCAGTTGGCTCAAGTGCCAAACAGGAGATATGAGTTCGATCCCTGGTTAGGGAAGATCCCCTGGAGAAGAAAATGGCAACCCACTCCAGTGTTCTTGCTTGAGAAATTCTCATGGACAGAGGACCCTGGTGGGCTGCAGTCCCAAAAGAGTCCAACACAGCTTAGCAGCTCAACAACAAGGAAAGCCTCACTTGCTTCCAACACAGAGGCCGCGTGGCGGGAACACAGTCTCCAGCCACTGGGAGCCCCTAGCTGCCACTTTATCACCTAGACAGCCCCATGCCTGTGATCGTCTGAGGGCTTGCAGTGCCGAGCCTGGGATGACTGAACCCAGTGGAAAACTCGAGTAGGCTGGCAGGCGCGTCTCGCAGGCTGATCCAGGTGGTTAAGCAGAGGCTCCCCTTCTCGTTAACACGCAGCCAGAGCAGTTCTTGTGGAGGAGGCTGTTTTGATGAGGCCGCTTCCAAACATGAAAGCACTGTGGCTTCATTCAGGTCACCATGGGATACTGGGTAGGGTTCCCTGTGCTCCCTGGACGGCTCAGGCAGTAAAGAATCCGCCTGCAATGCAGGAGACCTGGGTTCGATCCCTGAGTTGGGAAGATGCCCAGGAGAAGGGCATGGCAACCCCCTCCAGTATTCTTGTCTGGAGAATCCCGTGGACAGAGGAGCCTGGTGGCTACAGTCCATCGGGGTCACAAAGAGTCAGACACAACAGAGCAAGTAACACTTTCACCCCCCAGGGAAGTCCCTGTGGTAGGCTGTTGCCTGTTACAGAAACTGATGCGAGTGGGACGTCCCTGGAGGTCCAGAGGCTAAGACAGTGCCTCCCCATGCTGGGGGTGTGGGTTTGATCCCCAGTCAGGGAATTAAGATCGCACCTGCCTCATGACCAAAAAAACAAAACATAAATCAGAGCAGTGTTGTAACAAAGTCAGTAAAGGCTTTAAAAAATGGTCCCGCATCAAAAAAATTTTTAATCTTATGAGAAAAGAATCTTAAAAAAATGTATGTACTTGTATAAACTGGCGCCCCCTGCTCCCTGCCGGGTTCACAGCGTGAGTCCTGGGTGGAGGCAGACGCAGAGAGTGGGTGAAGTTGTCTGGCCGCACATGACTGCTTTGTTGGTTTTTATATAAGGGGCTTTAAAATGAAGGGTCATGTTTTAAGTGTGAAGGAAGTGGGGTTGGAGCTGGGGTCCGGTTCAGCGCGAGCTAAGGCTTGCCCGTGACTTGTTTCTGATAACACGTTTACACTTTAAGGTCATTTCACACTGGGTCATCCAGGTGAGTGGTCTCGGAATCTCGGGTGTTTTTGTCCTCACGAGACCGGTGGAGCCTGCCCTGACACTGAGGTCGCACCCTCAGCTGTAGAGGCCCGCCTCGGCCGGCCGCGGCCCGGGGACCGTCTGACAGCGTGGCGGGTGGGTCCACCTTTGCCGAGGCTGCGGGTCTTCTCCAAGCGCCCCGGCGGCGCCCCCACAGGGCTGGGAGACGCCCCGACGTGGCCCTGCGGGAGGAGCCGGACGCCAGGCCCCCGGTGCGGCCAACGGGCACCAGGCTCTCACCCCTCACGTGCCCTCTGTGCCCTGGCACTCCCCGCCAGCTTCCGTCTGACCGGTCGCCAGGCTGGCAGGCTGCGTCGGGCGCTCCTTCTGGCCTGGGGTGGACCAGCCCTCATGGTCCTGCCCTGCCTTGTCCCTCTGCAGCCTCGCAGCAGCGGCCCATCCGTTTCCCAGTGACCAGGCCCAGTTTGCCCAGTTCTACCCCATCTCATGGCCAGACAGATTCCAACACCATGCCGTCTGGCTGGGGAGACACTGCTATGCCGACCAAGACACTTTGTAGGTAAATTAAGTAATAAATGGATAGACGCAATAGTTGACCATCCCAGCTATCTATTGTTCAGTAATATCTATGCCAGTTAAATAGCTTTTGAATTGAGGTGTGGCTTCCCAGGTGGCGCTTGTGGTAGAGAACCTGCCTGCCAGCCCAGGACACATAAGAGACGTGGGTTCAATCCCTGGGTTTAGAAGATCCCTGGAGACAGGCATGACAACACACTCCAGTATTGTTGCCTGGAGCATTTCGTGGACAGAGGAGCTTGGCAGGCTCAGTCCGGGGGTCAGAAAGAGTTGGACATGACTGAAGCAATGCAGTGGCTTCAAAACAGTACTTGTTGTATCCTCTCGAAACTCTGTGGGCTGATGGGTCAGTCTGGAAAGCGCTTCACTCCATGTGCTCATGGCTGCAGATGCGGTCATCTGCAGGCTTGACCTGGCGCCCCATCCAAAGCAGCACGCAGATATGCTGTCCGTTGGCGCTGGGTGTCAGCTGGGAGCTTGGCGTGGACTGTCAGCTGGAGCACCTCGGTCCTGTGGGTGCCTTCTTTGTAGGCCTTGGACTTCCTGAAGCCTGGCTTCTGGACTCCAGGAGTTCACACCACACAAAAGCAGGAATTGCGCATCTTTTAACATCTACTCTCAGGAGCTGCGGCAGCGAGGCTTGTGCCGCACCCCATTGGTCAGCACTGCCACGGGGCAGCCGCAGAAAGGGGAGACCCCACTTCCTGATAGATGTCTGCCCACCTGTGGCCTACCACATCGAGACAAAACAGCAGCTGAGCACAGAAGAGCTGGGCTGGCACGCTCCCGCTAGCGTTTTGAGGAGGCGATGGTGGTTTCTATGTACTTCTTGTAGCTTCACTGTATTTTCTGATTTTTTTCTTGCAATACTAAATTGCTTTTTTTTTAACTTTAAGTACAATACATTCTTATCTTAATGACAGATAAGAAAGCCTTTTTAAGTGAACAATGCAAAGAAATAGAGGAAAACAATAGAATGGGAAAGACTAGAGATCTCTTCAAGAAAGTCAGAGATACCAAGGGAGCATTTCATGCAAAGATGGCGTCAATAAAGGACAGAATTGGTATGGACCTAACAGAAGCAGAGATATTAAGAAGAGGTGGCAAGAATACACAGAAGAACTGTACAAAAAAGATCTTCATGACCAAGATAATCACGATGGTGTGATCACTCACCTAGAGCCAGACATCCTGGAATGTGAAGTCAAGTGGGCCTTAGGAAGCATCACAATGAACAAAGCTAGTGGAGGTGATAGGATTCCAGTTGAGCTGTTTCAAATCCTGAAAGATGATGCTGTGAAAGTGCTGCACTCAATATGCCAGCAAATTTGAAAGCTCAGCAGTGGCCACAGGACTGGAAAAGGTCAGTTTTCATTCCAATCCCAAAGAAAGGCAATGCCAAAGAATGTTCTAACTACCACACAATTGCACTCATTTCACATGCTAGCAAGGTAATGCTCAAAATCCTTCAAGCTAGGCTTCAACAGTATGTGAACTGAGAACTTTCAGGTGTACAAGCTGGATTTAGAAAAGGCAGAGGAACCAGAGACCAAATTGCCAACATCCTTTGGATCATAGAAAAAGCAAGAGTTCCAGAAAAACATCTGCTTTATTAATTACGTCAGAGCCTTTGATTGTGTAGATCAGAACTAACTGTGGAAAATTCTTCAAGAGATGCTGAGAGGTTCACAGGCAGGAAGGCCAGGGGTCTCCAAATGGAGGAAATAGGCTGCAAGGGTCAGAAGGAGACAACCGTTCATTGGCAATACCAGACCACCTGACCTGCCTCCTAGGAAACCTGTATGCAGGTCAGGAAGCAGCAGTTAGAACTGGACATGGAACAATGGACTGTTTCCAAATTGGGAAGGGAGTACGTCAAGGCTGTATATTGTCACCCTGCTTATTTAACTTATATGCAGAGAGTACATCATGAGAAATGCCAGGATGGAGGAAGCACAAGCTGGAATCAAGATTGCCAGGATAAATATCAATAACCTCAGATATGCAGATAACCCCATCCTTATGGCAGAAAGCAAAGAGGAAGTAAAGAGCCTCTTGATGAAAGTGAAAGAGGAGAGTGAAAAAGCTGGCTTAAAATTCAACATTCAAAAAACAAAGATCATGGCATCCGGTCCCATCACTTCATGGGAAATAGATGGGGAAACAGTGGAAACAGCGTCAGACTTTATTTTGGGGGGCTCCAAAATCACTGTAAATGGTGACTGCAGCCACAAAATTAAAAAAAAAAATAACACTTGCTCCTTGGAAGAAAAGCTATGACCAACCTAGACAGCATATTAAAAAGCAGAGACATTACTTTGCCGACAAAGGTCCATCTAGTGAAAGCTGTGGTTTTTCCAGCAGTCATGTATGGATGTGAGAGCTGGACAATAAAAAAGGCTGAGTGCTGAAGAATTGATGCCTTCAAACTGTGGTGATGGAGAAGACTCTTGAGAGTCACCTGGACAGCAAGGAGATCCAGCCAGTCCATCCTAAAGGAGATCAGTCCTGGGTGTTCATTGGAAGACAGATGCTCAAGCTGAAGCTCCAATACTTTGGCCACCTGATTCGAAGTGCTGAATCATTGGAAAAAAAAACCCTGATCCTGGGAAAGCTTGAGTAGGGGACGACAGACGATAAGATGGTGGGCGGGCATCACTGATTCAGGGGACATGAGTTTGAGCAGACTCCGGGAATTAGAGGACAGGGAAGCCTGGCTCGTTTCAGTCCATGGGGTCGCGAAGAGTCGGCCACGCCTGAGCAACTGAACAACAGCAGCAGCAAAGCCTTCACAGAGGTACATGTGTTGCTAGTGGTGCTCGATGAATTCCAACAAACTGAACACACCTTGCAAGTCAGTGGCTATTGGTTTTGCTAAGACAAAAACAAATTGAATTTTTTAAAAAAAAGATCTGTTATAAAATACGACGATGCTTACTAATCTTCTATCCTGTACAAGTGATGTGTGTCTTTGACTTTTACAAAATAACCACTAAGCCTTCATCATTCTTTATAGATTTCAGGGCCCAGCTGACTCATGCCATCCATTTATAATGAGTGGAAGTAGATTATTCTGACGGCAGAATGACCAGTCTGTATGTTTAGTGAATTGACCAATGGCCTGTATCTTTCAGCAAAGTTTTGTATCATTGTCGGAATGGCATTTAATTCTCCAAACCTGTTTTGAAATTAGGCATAAATAGATAGAAAATGAGAGTTTTTAGGAAAAGCGTCATCCAGCAGTTAGTTTCAGAAATTTACCAAAAAAATCTATATGGGCACATAGTGTCGCGTTGCCCATTTTCCTGTTTGTGAGCCAATAGCTAGATTCTCATGAGCTAGAAATCACACGGTTATACAGCCGACTGTTACTACAAATTACTTACATAGAATTTTGTTAACTTTAATTTAAATTTTTGTAATGTATTTATTTGGGGCTGTGCTGGGCCTTCTTTGCTGCCCAGAGTTTCCCTGCTTGCGGCGTTTGGGGACTGCCGTCTGCTGCAGTGTGCTGGCCTCCCCTGTCAGGATCACGGGCGCTGGAGCGTGAGCTCAGTGGAGCTTAGCTGCCCTGTGGCATGTGCGCTCCTCCTGGACCAGGGATCAAACCCACGTCCCCTGCACGGGTGGGTGGATTCCTAACCACTGAACCATCTGGGAAGTCTGAGAAAAGTTTATCTTTGAAGAGTTAATGACGAGTTTGCAACTGGAAAATCTACTGAGAGACTCTTAATTTCAGCAGACAGTGCATAATCTGCTTTAATATTAAACCTTTGTTTCATTTTGGATTATATGTATAAGTAAACCCACAACCTGTTAAGGACATTAAGCGTGTGCAGAACTTAAGTTATTGAAGCTGCGAGATGGCTGGAAGCACACGTTCGTCTCTGGCCAAGGCTGCGTCCTGCTGCGGCCCTGCGTGGGTCAGACCGTGGACCGTTCCCAGTCTGCAGAGGTCAGCTGGCTCTGCCTTGTCCAGTCGATCGCGGTGCTCCCAAGCTGTTGCCTTGTATTAACGGTGACCTACGTCCTCGTTAAGAACTTACCAGTCAAGATGGTGATCAATTAGCAAGCTCACTGACTGGGATCCTTCCTTGTGGTTCTGTTGTAAAGGATACTCATTTTTCCACTGGTTCTTCTAAAAACTGCCATCCTGTAAAAATGCCAGTTTAGCAAGAACCCTGGCTGTGAAACAGGCGTGTACAAATCTCGCAGGTGATGAAAATCCACCAGGCCCCCGGTGGGTGGCGGATTAGTGCCCCGGGCCCCCAGGCCAGGTGTTGTGTTACTTTTCTGTAGCTGCCATAAACAGAGGACCACAAACTTCAAAGTTTGAAATGATCCAGAAATATCAAAATCATCGGAGGTTTATACATGAAGGCATGAGCTCTTCAGAAGAGACAACCCTCCCACTTTGTAACCGACCAAGGTAATGAAGTCATAAAAAGCTCAAACATTAGAGAATGGGGTAAAATAAACAAAGTCCTTCCTCTTTCTGCTTGATCTCATCCTTGAACGGTTCAGTATTTCCCTTCTTCAAGACAAGGACTTTTTTGTGTTTGTGGATTTGAGCCAGCTTTAAAAATAGACTCCCCAGATGCTTTCTAGATGAGGTGATTTATGGGATTAGGAAAAAGCCCTGCCCAACACGCCATCCCCCCAAATAGTGTTCTCATTATGCCACTTTGTGGCTGAAAGTCTGTTATTAGGGATTCGTTTACTGGGCTTAGTGCTTTGTCCCTTCTTAAGAGGCAGGGACCTTGCACAAGGCTAACCCTTTAAGCACTAGTGTGTGTCAGTCGCTCAGTGGTGTCCGACTCTTTGTGGCCTGGTGGACTGTAACCCACCAGGCTCCTCTGTCCATAGGGATTCTCCAGGCAAGAATACTGGAGTGGGTTGCCATGCCCTCCTCCAGGGGATCTTCCCAACCCAGGGATCGAACCTGGATCTCTGGCATTGCAGGCAGATTCTTTACCGTCTGAGCCCCAAGGGAAGCCCCTTTAAGCCCTAAGGATCCTTAGAAGAATGAGTTTATTTAAGCTGAGTCTTTCCCTCGCTTTTCTCATCACCTGCTTTGTTTTTGTTACAGTTTGGAATCATTTCGTGTTTCCTTGCCTTTTTGTCTGTCACTACCGTAGACTCTTGCGTCTCATGAAGGCAGGGACTACTTACATCTTCATCACCATTTAGTTCCTGGGATGCAATGACAACGGATGTACCCTATAAAGATATGATTGGACAGGAGACCTTGAAGCAATGGAATCAGACGTGAGACTGAAAGGTCCTGGCGCGTCATGGAAGGCAGGAGAAACGTGGGCTGGTGGTGGGGCCGCCTCCCAGGCCTGCTCTCTGGGCCTTGCTTCCTCTTGGCTCCCACGCCCGCTGGTGGGGCTGTGCTGGCTGGTAATAGCTTCACTCTCACACCCGGTGCCATAATCAAACTTCACTGTGGCCTCACAGTTCTCTTAATGATCTGCCCTGTGAATCGAAACTCCCGGGAATGGAGTTTATTAAAATCTGAGAAAATGGAAAATCAAAGCAAGAGAAGAGTATCTGTTTTGGTTGGCTTTTTTTTTTTTTTCAGTCCCAAAAGTTGTTTTTCTTTGTAACAGCTGTATAAACATTTGCCCAAAAAAAAGGCCTGCGAACATGGTGTGGGTGAAGGATCATTTGCAAAGGAATCTGCTGTTTGCAGAAATATTTACAGGAAGCCAGCAGCCTCCATGCACCTGTTATTCCAGGTGTGCGTTTCGACTTCACTGACCCACGTGAGCACTTGCCTTGAATGGCATTTAGTGCGAAGGGAATTTCAAAGTTAAGATGAGCAAAGCTCCCTGAGTCAGAGCAAGCAGACTTGACTCAGTAGAACTCTGCTGTAAGCCTCAGGGTGAGTGGCAGCACCACCAGTGTTTAAAATTGATATTTATTGCTTGGTTGGTGACTCCCACGGCATCTGTCTCCTCTCGCAGCCTATAAGCTCCATCTGGGAAGTCCCGTGTGGTTCTGCTTGTCGTAACATGCCCACTCACCTCCTGGCATACTGTTGGCGTACGGCATGTGGTCAGAAATGTTTGTCCCAGGAATGGATACTTCTCACCACGTTTGGTTAGGAGGCCTGTTCTGATGCTGTGAATGGCTTTTATCCATCGTTCAGATCCTTGGTTTGCTGTAGGACTGTTCATTTATCATTTCTGTCTGAGTAGCTTTCTAGCAAAGCTTTCCGACTTTTTTCACACTTAAAAAAATGGATGCTCATAGATGACTTAACTTTTCTCATGAATGGGGTCAACTGTAGGTCATTAGTGACTTACAATAGAAACAGTGGGAAGAGATTCATCCCAGTTTGGTTCAGACAGTAAAGAATCCGCCTGCAGTTCAGGAGACCTGGGCTTGATCCCGGGGTTGAGAAGATCCCCTGGAGAAGGGAACAGCCACCCACTCCAGTATTCTGTCTGGCCTGGAGATTTCCATGGACAGAGGAGCCTGGTGGGCTACAGTCCAAGGAGTCACAAAGAGTTGGACATGACTGAATGACTAACACTTTCACTTTTTCATTCTCTTTATATGAGAAAGTGGTAAAATTAAACTCAAGTGGTCTATTTTTTTTTTACTTGTTTTCATCATCACCATCTTCTCTGTTTTTCAACTGAAGGATCCCTTTTTCAGTCTAATTTAATGAGAATGGCTCTTTGCAGCCACGGAGACCAAATGCTTGCATATTATGGAAATCGCTTTCTTTCACCTAACCCATATTCCTTTGCACACAGTGAAGATGAAAGAACAATTTTTATGGGTGTGGGAGAGAAAAGTGTGCAGACTGGACTGGTGGTCTTCATCCTTGGGGGACAAGGCTGGAAAGGACTTCAAAATCTGTTGGAGGTGAGGTTAGTATGAGGCAAGAGACCAGAATGAGTGCCTTTACAGACTCACAAAACAGGGCCATTGTTGACCCCAGCTGTAGCCCATCTGTAACTGAGCAGGTTATTGTGGGTGATACGTTTCTGTCCCAGACCTTACACTCCCCACATGGTGAGTTTAAAGCCAGAGTTCTTCTCAGACAGTCCTTCTTGGCAGAGAGTGAAGAGGTCCCAGAGTTATGTGTCTCTGCAAATCTCATCTAGAATAGCATGTAAGCCTTTTGATCCTCAGGCCTTAAGATGGATGGAGGGAAAACAAGTGGCTCTAATGAAAAAGGTCACCGATTATCTAAGGGTCAAAAGGTGGGGAAGAAGTTGAATAAATCTAACAGTGTTTGGTGCATGAAAAGCACATAAGAAGCTGCTACAGGAAGGAGTAAGTGTTGGAAACAGAAGGGGAGAAGACAAGGGGCTTCCCTGGCGATCCAGTGCTTAGGGCTCTGTATGTCCACTGCTGGGGTGCAAATCCTGCTCAGGGAACTAAGATCCTGCGTGTCTTATGATGTAGACAAAAAAAAAAAAAAAAAAAGGAAAGACGGGAAGTATGTTCTTGTGCAGTTCAGTTCAGTCACTCAGCCGTGTCCAGCTCCCTGCGACCCCATGGACTGCTGCATGCCAGGCCTCCCTGTGCGTTACCAACTCTCGGAGTTCACTCAAACTCATGTCCATTATGTCGATGATGCCATCCAACCATCTCATCCTCTGTTGTCCCCTTCTCTCTCCTTCAATCTTTCCCAGCATCAGGGTCTTTTCAAATGAGTTAGTTCTTTGCATCAGGTGGTCAAAGTATTGGAGTTTCAGCTTCAGCATCAGTCCTTCCAATGAATATTAAGGGCTGATTTCCTTCAGGATGGACTGGTTGGATCTCCTTGAAGTCCAAGGGACTCTCAAGAGTTTTCCCTAGCACCACAGTTCAAAAGCATCAATTCTTCAGTGTTCAGCTTTCTTTATAGTCCAGCTCTCACATCCATATATGACCACTGGTACTGGGGTCCAGCCCCGGTTGGATCCAGGGAATTTGAAGTGGGGACGGAGTCGGCATCTGGGAAAGGACTATTTAATTAGAAATATAAAGAGATTAGGAAAGAATAGTGTAGTAGGAAAATTAGTGGAGAAAAAATGCTGAATAACTTGGTTTACATGGAAAGCTAATAAAGTCTCAAGACAAGAAACTTGCACCACCTACGTAGGCCACCAGCACCCACTTGAATAGCGGAGGGTGCCCCGCCTTGGGCTCCCTCTCGCGTGGGTCTTAGAAGCCAGGGCAAGTAAGTATACATGGCGAGCCTCCACGCTCCAGATGGGAATTCAGCCAGAAAACAAGAAAAGGAGAAAAGACCACATGGGGGAAACCAGTCTTTCCAGTGACTGCCCCCCCCCCTTTATTGTCCAGAAAAGCTTTTTATACTTTTGGTTGTACATAGAGATCAATGGATAATACAAAGTTATGCAGCGTCAGCAGCCCTGACTCTTATTGAGACCAGGCTTTCTCTCTGCATACCTAGCTGTATACACAGGTCTTAGGTGATTTACATCATCTTTTGGCCAGGAGGCCTTTTAGCATTTTACGGCCCTTTTCTGATAAGGGTCTGTCAACCAGAAAACTTATTTGCCTTAAAAGTGTTGTTCTTACTAGTCTGGTGCCACTCTCAGAAAGCACTAATTAAGGTTACATTCTTACCTAGCAAGAACACAACAATTATAACAAGGAAAGAGGAGTACAGTGATTTATAACAAAAAGAAAGTTCATTAACTCAAAAGTCTAGTGTTGCTAACATCAAAACTACTATATTCCTTTTTCTATATCCCAGTTACATTGATTAATATCCTCCAGGTGCCTAAATGATAAAGAATGTGGAGGCCTGGCAGCAGTCATTGACTCAACAATGAAAACCCATCACCAATATAATTCTTAGCTCTTTAGAAAAGGCTCTATATCTTTAAGATGCTTTAAGCTGCATGCCTTTCGTGGCTGGGGGGCTGTAAACAATTCACAAGTAGTAAAAGTCCGGGGGAACCTGTCAGGCAATGTAGAGAGCCATCAGAGGGATTTGAGCTGAGACACTCCTTTCATACGCAGGAGACCAGTTGGAGCTCTAAGTTAACTTTTTCCAGAGAAAGGTGGTCGGGGATAGCCCCCTGTAATGTCAGAAGAGTATAGAATAGTGGACAGTAAACAGACAGATTTTGGTTTCGGGGCAGATGCTCAGGCAGAGGACCCCTTGAGACCTGACTCACCTTGTCCACCAGGCCTCTCCGCATGTCCTTGTCATGGGTGGGATCTCCTGTGCTGGCTCCCGGCACACTGGAAAAACCATAGCCTTGACTAGACGGACCTTTGTTGGTGGAGTAATATCTCTGCTTTTTAATATGCTGTCTAGGTTGATCATAACTTTTCTTCCAAGGAGCAAGCATCTTTTAATTTCATGGCTGCAGTCACCATCTGCAGTGATTTTGTGGAGTTGGGGTTGGCAAATTTTAAGAACTTCAAGATTTCCTTCCTTTCAGAACTTCAGATGATCCAAGGACCAAGGAAAATCTAGGAGCCGGGTGTCCAGGCGTCCATGGCTCTGAGCATCAGAATAGCACACGTGTGCTTTGTGTCCCCACTTCTGCAGACGCTTTATTCAGGGGAAGAGCCGGCAGCTCTCCCAGCCTGTGTGCTCTGCGTCGGTGGATATGGAGGGCCAACTGCGCTCCCAGTAAGGGCCTTGAGCATCTGTGGGCCTTGGTACCCATGAAAGGTCAGGGAACCAGTCCCTGGGATGACTATGTAATGCCTCGAGGACAGCACGTTCCAGAGAATCAAAAGTGCTGTTGTTTGTGTTCAGTTGAGACCTTATGATTAGCACAGGGGTAGCCAGGATCAGACTTGTTAAGGATGTGCTGCTATAACAGTGGACATCACTCCGTAAGTGACAAGCCCTGCAGACTGCGGCGGGAAGCACTATTAGTGACTGCGTACTTTTAAGCGTGTACTCCTATTGGTATTCATATAATGCTTCCAATACTCCCACTTTTCCTGTGTTACTTCATTTGGCTCTCAGTTACCCTGTGAAGTAGATACTGTTATGTTCTTAAACTAGATCAATGGGAGGTGCTAGAGAAACCAGGAGCAAGGAGCAGGAGAAGCCAGGTTGCACTCAGGGCATCCGCTAAATAACATGGAGGCCAAAATTTAGATTTAAAAATATCCTTCACAGAGTTAGAACATGGCACTGTCCCTGGAAAGTAATGAAAACTATTTGCCAGTGGAAATTTCAGCCATATTTTGTATCTAAGTCATTTGACATGACTTTAATTAAATTCAGCCTGTTCTGTCCCCTTGTAACACTGGCCAGGTTAACATTTTTATCCTGGTTGCTGGTTTACTCTCTTTTCCGCCTTGTCTACCTTCCACCACCGTTAAGTGACCAAGACGCTGAGCAGGGGGCCTAGCGCACACCTTATGCCAAATAAAGGCTCTGTGAGTGGATGGATGAGTTCTGAAAGCAGGACAGAGAAAACGAAAAGAAAGACATTTTTTACAGAAAGCCACATTCTCAGTAGTTGGTGTGCCACATTATCACTTGTACATTGAAGTTAGATCTCAGATTTAATTAGTATGAGGGTAATTTTATATGAAATCTGTCATTAAAAGCCCTCCCAAGAGGTACAGGAACATCCACAAAATGTCCACCTTTGGAAAGATTTCAGCCCTGACGTGCAACTGCATTTGAAACATGCCTCCCTAGTTCTCACTTAACTCTGCTTAGGCTGGAAAGAAAAGCCAAGTCACCCTACGCTTTCATAGTTACTTTTCCATCTGGAAATAACATTTATATTGGTCCCTGTTTGGTTACTACAAAGAGTGCGCTGTAGACATGAAGGAGACTTCTTTTCAGAGAAGGAGGTGCCTGGATGTGTGATTAAATGAATGTATATGAACTCGGATGTTTAAGCAATCCTCATAGAATAGAGGTGGAGGTCACCCCTGCGTTGGAATTGTCAGAGGAGGGTGAATATTAAGGCCTATGAAAGCTGGAGCTAGGAGTAAGAATGTTTTAACTCCACATATAGTCACTCCTAATAATTTTGGTTAATTCTAATTCCTTTAATAAAAAAAGACAGAATAGATTTTGGGTGGGCAGCTAGCAGTTGTTCTCATAATAAGTAAATACAAAGAAGATCTTGAAAATGGTGCAGTAATGACTAGAGTCTGGAGAAGCTACCGTGCAGAAATGAAATGTCCGTGGACGTTGTATCAGGCAGGAGTGAAGGGGAGAGCTCACCAAGCAGAGCAGGTCACAGATGAGAGGCTTGCTCCGGCCAGCACACCATTATTCCGGTCAGCTCATTTCAGCAACAAACATTTATCATAGCATCATAGACACTGACTAAATGGTTAAAAAAGAAAGGGCCATGACCCAGTGTCAGAATGAGTTATGTGGGCCAGGGAATCTCAAAGCAGGTTGAGCATCAGACTCTCCAGAAGAAGATCGGAAAGGAGAGATGTGTGGTGTCCGCCCCAGGTGCACTGTTAGGCTTCTCTGGATTGGGGAGTTAAGAATCTATACGCTTAAGGAGCCCCCTCGTGATACCAAGGCGGAGAGTCCAGGGGAACCGGTCTTTGGAAACTACAGATGGAAAGTGAGTGCTCTGCTCATGATGACGGTGGTTGTGGTCATTGACACCTACTGGTGATGTTCTCAAAGAATCGTGGGCACACGACTTCCCAGGCCCCCTCCCAGTGCCACCCCCAGCATTTTTGAAGAACTGGATCTTAGAACAGCAGACATCTGAATTTGTAACTAGCAGCCCAGCTGGTTTGAAAGCAGGTGGTCCGCACACCAAACGTTGAGAAACAATGGTTTTTGAGGACTTAGTGTTTGCCAGGCAGTTTGCTATAAAACATGTACACACATTATCGGATTCCATCCTTCAAGTAATCTCATAGGAGAGGGACTTTAATCACCCCCATTTTACAGACGTGGAAACGGAAGCATGGGGAAAACTGGGTCAAGATCACAGTGTAAATAGCTGAGCTGACTCAAAGACTAGAACTGTCTGACAACAAGATTTATGATCCTAATACAGACTGCCTCCTTGCTTCCAGGAGGTCAGAGAGAGGGAAAAAAAAAAGACTCTGCAGTTGGGACAGGCTTTATGAAGGCACTGAAACAGAAGTAGAAGGGGACTTTGGAATTTGTCGTTTGTCCTTGGACACACGAAGTTTGAGATGTCTGTAAAATGAATCCTTTATTTTTTTGTTTAGTTATAAAACTTTGAAATATGCAACTCAAAGCAAACATGTTATTTTTTCACACAGTAAATAGTGGAATGGTATCTGGCACTATTGCATACCCGTTGGACCAGGCCATGGCTTTAGAAACTGCTGATGCGCCCCAAGTCTCTGGTGTCATTAAGAAGCTGAAACCTTCAGGGACTTCCCTGGTGGCCCAGCGGTTAGGGCCCCACGCCTCCAGGGCAGCAGCTCAGACCCCAGCCGGGGAAACGAGACCTCACGTGCCACGGGGCAAGGTCAGAAAGTGGAAAAAAAAAAAAGTTGAAAACTTCAGAGGGCATATTGGCTGCTGAGATGCGTAATACAGAATGTTTTGTGAAAAAAATGCCAATGTGTTTTTAGGGCCAACACTCCCTACATTCTTTTGCCTTTGATAGTCTCTTTAATTGAAATATAGCTGATGCATGGTATTATTTTAATTTCAGACATATGACATAATAATTTCACATTTGCATGCGGTATAAAGTGACCACCGTGATAAATGTAGTGACCATCTGTCACCACACGTGGTGATCACAGTGTCGTTGGCCGTCTTCTTTATGCTGTGTGTTACATCCTTGTGACTTATTCCTTCAAAGAACTTTTGGTTTTCTCCTTTGAAGAATTAATAAAATGAGGAAATAGATAAGGAAGCCCAAAGATACAGTGAAGACGAAACAGGATGCTAAAGCATAGACTAGGTTTTAAAATAATTTGCTCTTTTGGATTTAGTAATGTCAACTGTCTTTCAAAAGATAACTTTTTAAAAAATTACAAATCTCTGCTGCCTATTAGGGTCCCTTTAAAGGGCAAATTTCCTGGGCATTAGAGAAGGAAAGGCTGTAAGTGAAAGATAACTTGTTTACCAAACAGGGACTAGAATTGAAATAGCCTTTTGGAGTTAATGAAAGTATAAAATAGCTTTTCCCCAGCAGACTGAGAGAAGCCTAATTTAATTATCTGTGAGCATTACAGATTAGAAGCAGCCTTTCCTTCATCTCTGGAAGCTGAGAGTGGACAGCTCATACCTAGTGAAAAAGTGACTCACTCATTCATGTCTGACTCTTTGCAACCCCATGGACTGTAGCCCACCAGGCTCCTCTGTCCACGGGAATCTCTAGGCAGGAACACTGGAGTGGGTTGCCATGCCCTCCTCCAGGGGCTCCTCCTGACCCAGGGATCAAAGCTGGGTCTCCTGCACTGCAGGCGGGTTCCTTACAGCCTGAGCCCCCAGGGAGGTGGCGGGCACGGGGCACTGGAGCCGGGGGACGTGAGGAACACCCATGGAGAGCACAGCGGCCACGGGGCCCAGGGCCCCAGCCGCAGCCATGGCATAGTCCCGTGCTCTGTCTTCCACACTTACTGGGCTTCCCTGGTGGCTCAGGTGGGAAAGAATCCGCCTGCAATGCGGGAGACCTGGGTTCTATGGGTTAGGATTCCCTGGGGAGGGCATGGCAACCCACTCCAGTATTCTCACCTGGAGAGTCCCATGGGCAGAGAAGCCTGGTGGGCTACAGTCCACAGAGTCGCACAGAGTCAGACACGGCTGAAGCAGCTTAACATGCATATTTTATAGAGTATTTATTTACTCATTTTTTTGGCCACACGATGCAGGATGTGGGGTATTAGTTCCCCAAGCAGGGATCAAACCTGTGCCCCCTGCAGAGGGAACACAGAGTCTTCCCCACTAGGCCAGTGAAGTCCTGAAAGTGCCTTTTGATCTGAGTGTTACTTTAAGCCGTGAGCCGTAAGGCTCAGAATCCGCTGGACTTCCTGGCGGTTCTAACGTCTAGAGAAGTTCGGTAGTTTGCAATGTTCAAACACTATTACACAGCCTACTGCATTTATCCGTTACTTGTCCCTTAACATACGATGTTTGGTTGATTTAAAACTACACAGCATATTAAACTGGACTTTGCTTTCTTAGAATTTGCTAACATTTGTAGTGGGGCGAGCCGCACCCACAAGGAAATGGATTTACTAAAATTACAAAAACATGCAAATTAAGTTTATAGTATAGTGTAATGTTTCATCCCCTTTAGAAAGCAAACTGTTTCATTGACCAGCCCCTTGGTTGTGTGATGAAGACTAGACACGAGATACCAACTTCGTCCCAGCTGCTTGCTGAAAACAGAAACGCCCCTTTATGGAACAGCGTCCATGGGTTATGAGTCCCTTACGTCTTAGTCTTGAATTACTTTAATCAGATGTGAGGCCTGGGGAGTCAGGAGCTTTGATTAAGCCGGTGTCTGGCCTGATGCAGCCGCCGGCGCCAGGAGATGGGAAGGGCGCACAGGAGGAGCCTGCGGGGGAGCCTGCTGCCCGGCAGAGCGCCTGGCCCTCCGGCAGGGGAGGCGGTGCCGCGGGGTCCCTGCCAGCCCCTCCTGCCTTTCCCCCTTTGCCCACAGCCTGCCCTTTCCTCCCGGGGGTGGGCAGCTTGGCGACCATCACAGCGCCGAAGACTGGAACTGATGTGACCTTGGCTTATCCTCAACCGCCCTGAACCACGTTTCTTCTTCTGTAAGACAGGGCTATAATAAGTGCCAGAAAATGCTGAAAGGGTTCCAGAAAGTGAAACAGCACGGTGCTCATCTTATTTCCTAGGGCTGCCATAACAACAGCCACAAACTGGGTGGATTGAACAGCAGAACGTACCGCCTTCGCCGCTCCAGACAGACTGACGCGACTGAGCCGCGCGTTCTCTCCAGCCCTCTCTCGACTGCCTCTGCTAACTTGCCACTGTTTCCGAGAGACTTGATGATAAGCTAACCCCAAACAACACTCACGTTCATCAGTCATAGCATTCTATAATTCAGGCCGCTGGAATTTACTTCTGGACTTTGCTCAGAAAGGAATGACCTGAGCACATAAGTAAACAGGATGAAAAGGGACTGTTTACAGGTTTCAAAGAATCACTGATTCTGAAGCGCGCCACAGAATGCAGTTTCATGCAAACTGCAGGTCTCCGTTGCACACAGCCAGTGTTCTGAGTGGCCCGCAGGGAGCGGCCGCGTCCTGGGGGAGAGCCCAGAGTGTTCCCAGTCACATGATCTTTATCCGCCTCTCTGAGACTTGGTGCGGGGATTAATTATCTAATGTTTGTAAAGCATCTGGAAGTTGATAACTGCTAATTATTTTACCCTGGTATCTTGCCCTTTGTTCTAAATACTTAGCAATCTGAAGTGAAGAGACGTTAAAGTCGAGGGCTTGCCTGGCGGTCCAGTGGTTAAGACTTTGCCTTCCACTGCTGGGGGTGGAGGTTCCATTCCTGGTCAGGAAGCTAGGATCCCACAGGCCTTGAGGCCAAAGAAAGCCCAAACACAAAACAGCAACAGAAGCAGCACTGCAGCGAGCTCAGTGAAGACTTTGAAGATGGCCCACATCAGAGGAAAATAAGAATTATGAAAAAGGTTGTCGAGATAGCCACAGTCTCCAAAACGAGATCGTGGTCGACCTTCCCTTACGAACGTTTCCACGCCGCTGCTGGCCACTGCCTGCTCTAGACCTTCCTCCCTGAGCAGCGCGGCTGGAGGAAGAGTGCTTGAGGTGTGAAGCAGACAGTCACGCCGCTAGTACCGACCACGTAAAAGAGCGAAGGTCAAAGCCGCTCAGTCCTTGTCTGACTCTTTGGGACCCCGTGGACTATAGCCCACCCAGCTCCTCTGTCCTTGGAATTCTCCCAACCGAGGGATCAAATCTGGATCTCCTGCTTTGCAGGCAGATTCGTTACTGTCTGAGCCACCAGGGAAGCCCACCCACCTTATGGGAAGTGCTTTATATACATTATCACATTTAATCCTCACAAAATATGCACAGGAGGGCATTGGTGGCTCAGTGGTAAGGAATCTGCTCACAGTGCCACAGACGCAGTTTCGATCCCTGGGTCAGGAAGATCCCCTGGAGGAGAGAATGGCAACCCCCTCCAGTGTTCTTGCCTGGAGAGCCCCATGGACAGAGGAGCCTGGCGGGCTGCAGTCCATGGGGTCGCAAAGAGGCGGACACGACTGAGCGACTAAACCACCACCACCGCCACGTCGTGAGCAAGGGCTCAGAGCAGTTCCAGCTGAGAACTGGTAAAGCTTGGTTTTGAAGATGTTATCTGATTCCAAAGACTCTGAGCTCTTCCTGCCTCCTTCCCCCTTCACCCTGTGCTCAAGTAGAAGGCAGAAGATAAGCAGCTTGGGCAGAGTGAGCTGGTGTGAGGAGGGAAGGAGAAACCCACACTTGTCTTTTTCCCGGTGCACAAAGTCTGCTGAACACAGAAGAGGTTTAAAGCGAGAGTCTAGGAGCTAAAGCAGCCCCAGCCTATAAGCAGGGAACTTTATACTGAAAAAAAAAAAAAAAAAGATCTGATTTTGCATTTGGAGAGGCTGTTAGTAATAATTTAGACTTGCCTCACTCTTTGGCAGAGGAGGACATTAGGGTTAGGGTTAGGGGTTGGGGTTGGGGTTAGGGTTTCTTTATATTAAATTTTTCTTGTTTATTTTTCTTCCAGTTTTATTGGATATAATTGGAATACAGCTCTGTATGAGTTTAAGGTGTACAACATAATGATTTTACCTACCATACCTCATGGACTGATTACCACAATAAGTTTAGTGAATATCTACTATCTCATAAAAAACACAAAATAAAAGAAAAAGAAAAAAAAATTTTTTCCTTGTGATGAGAGCTCTTAGTATTTGGTCTCTTAAAAGCTTTCATATATACACACAGCAATGTTAATTATATTAATCATATTCATCACTAATACTTACTTACCTTATAACTGGAAGTTTGTACCTTTTGACCGTCTTCCTCCAATTCCTCTTCCTTTCCTCCCACCTCTGAATCACAAATCTGATCTTTCTGTGAGTTTGTCTGTTTCTCTGAAGTATACTTGACCTACAGCACGCTATTGGTTCCAAGTGCAGAACATAGTGATTCAGTGTTTCTAGACGTTGCAAAATGTTCACAAGGAACGCTAACACACTTAAGGCTTGCCTGCTTACTGTATGCAGGACACTGTTCTAAGCTCTCTGTGGATATGAATTCATTTTATCTGTATAACTCTAAGAGGCAACAGTATCATTCTTCTCTTTGAAATACCTACAGAAAGGGCACAGAAAGACTTTGGTAAAACCATCTCTTTGAAAGTAATCTTCAGATTTCAAATACTGTAGAGGAAATGAGGTCAGCAGTTTTCAAACCGTATTTCAGGGTTTGTTAGGAACCCTGCTCAGAGGTGTGAATTGTCAGAAGATAAAGGCATAAAATCTGGGATCAACCAGGCTGCAACCCTGTACACACTCTCTTTCGATTGTTCCACATTTTGTTTTATGACTAGATGACTTAGGAGTCGTGTCTCCGGTTGAGGAGTCAATGACTGCCGCCTTCAGCGGCTTTTAAATTGAGGAGTAAGTGACACAGAACGTTGTGTAAAGTCTCACGTGTGCAGCCTGCTGACTTCGTACATCGATATCTATGTGTCCCCTCAATTTCCTTAGTGTTTTATAGTGTTTATTTGGCCGCATCGGGTCTCAGTCTCTGCACCCAGGATCCTCTGCAACACGTGGACTCATTAGCTGTGCTGCGCGGGTTCAGCGTGTGTGGCTCGCTGGCCCTCAAGTGCCCAGACCCAGCGGTCAGCGTGGAGGCGCTCCAGTCTCGTGCTTGGCTTCAGTTGCACCATGGCTCATGGGATCTTAGTACCCCCGCCGGGATCGAGCCCACGTGCCCTGCGTTGCAAAGCAGAGTCTTAACCACCGGACCAGCAGGAAAGTCCCTGTTCCCTCAACGCTTAGCAATGACTTCTTGGTGCTCTTAGACCCTTCTTGCCATTTTGTAACCCTTGTCTCTCCTGCTCTGCAGAGGGGGCTGTGGGATGGCTCTTTATGGGGTTTAGCTCAGCTGTGTGTCAGAATAATCTCCGAATTGCAGGTCTGTTTCCGTTTCTTTCCTTTCACCGTCTTCATTAGAAACACGGTCAGTTCTTGAGACTCTGCTCGATGCAGACCTGGTGGCGGGAAGCCGGGATCACAGTGGAAGTTACCACATCTGTCGCAGGAGTTGTGCTTCAGTAAAACGCAGACACAACCCGGGAACTGTTACATTAACATCGGAGAGTCTTTGGATGCCAGGAAATTTGGATTTGTAATAGAAGTTAGCACCAAACAACAGCCTAAATATCCAAGCCTGAATAAGTGTCCTTGAAAGACTTTACGGTATGAGCTCATGTGACCCAAAGTATGGTTTTAAAATCTGCTCATCAACATGAATTTTCTCTCCCTATAAAGTCAACGGCCCTCACGGGCAGCCTTCTGTTGCCTTTGAGCAGCCACCGTAGTATCAAACTGAACCTTCTGCACACAGAGTTGGCGGGGTCGCCCTCTCTGAGTCTTCTAGTAGCAGAGTTAACCTATTAGCAGAGGATTCTAATGAGCCACAGACTGTGGCTAGGGCTTTGGAATTGTTCATGCCTGTATATACCGCCTGACACGTGGGCTAGTTTATGATTCCACCATTAGAAAGATGTGCATGGTACTGAGGGTATTTGCTGTTGAGGGTTATTTTGCAAACTTCATATTGTTTTTGAAGAAGGATGCTTGGTTGTGTTCGCATTGAGATGACTGGTTCCAGACACAGTCAATGGCTCAGATCTGAGTAGGTAAGACGGGCACTTCGGGAGAGTTGTCTGTAGCTTCTGCAGTCCTGTGTGATGAGCTGGAAAAGCAGCTGCGAAGTGTAATGTTGTTCAGTCGCTCAGTTGTGTCTGACTCTACGCCCCCTGGACTGCAGCACTCCAGGCCTCCCTGTCCTTCACTGTCTCCCAGAGTCTGCTGAAACCCATGTCCATTGAGTCAGTGATGCCATCCAAATATTTCATCACTCCCTTCTCCTCCTGCCTTCAGTCTTTCCCAACATCAGGTTCTTTTCCAATGAGTTGGCTCTTTGCCTCAGGTGGCCAAAGTATTGGAGCTTCAGTTTCAACCTCAGTCCTTCCAGTGAATATTCAGGACTGATTGCGTTTAGGACTTCTTGCATTCCAAGGGACTCTCAAGAGTCTTCTCCAACACCACAGTTCAAAAGCATCAATTCGGTGGCTCAGCTTTCTTTATAGTCCAACTCTCACATCTGTGTATGACTAGTGGAAAGAGCATGGCTTTGACTATACGCACCTCTGTCGGCAAGTGATGTCTCTGCTTTTTAATATGCTGTCTGGCTTGTCATAGCTTTTCTTCCAAGGAGCAAGTATGTTTTAATTTCATGGTTAATGCAGAGGCTGGAAAAAACTTATTCCAACCCCCGAACACTTTATGCCTTGAGACCATAGCTTATTCATCTTGTACTGTCAGGTACTTTCCTTCTCTATCAATTCATTTTGATCTCTTGAAGATGCTGTTGTTTTTCTGGAAAAAGCAATAAGCTAGAGCTCAATCTTCTGCATGCATAAGATGCATAAAGCCAGACAGTCATTCACATTCTAGTATTAATAACTTTACAGGGCATTTCTTCATTCTAAAAAGGAAATTCTTATTTGGAATTGTTGGAAGAAGGGCATTAAAGAAGAAAAGTGATCATTGTGCAATGAACTCTTCCTCGAAGGAGGATGGATTGAAATCATCAGCACCGAAGATATTCTTGGCTTGCCTTATCATTTTCCCAAGGAAAGTCAGTACTTTGTCATATTGTTGCCATTTCCAAAGAATACCTTTTTTTGAGAAGTTTAAACATCAGTGAGTCTCCCACCATTTTCTCACCCTGAGTTTTACCATCTGCCAGCTACCGTGTGCGGGACGTAACGTGCACTGCCTCACTTGATCTGCACGCCAGTCTTGAGGGCCATGCTGCTCAACAGGCTCTTGCTGTTGTTGTTCAGCCGCTCAGCCGTGTCTGACTCTTTGTGACCCCATGGACTGCAGCACGTCAGGCCTCGCTGTCCATCACCAACTCCCGGAGTTCACTCAGACTCATGTCCATTGAGTCGATGAAGCCATCCAGCCATCTCATCCTCTGTCGTCCCCTTCTCCTCCTGCCCTCAATCTTTCCCAGTATCAGGGTCTTTCCCAATGAGTCAGTTCTTTGCATCATGTGGCCAAAGTATTGGAGTTCCAGCTTCAGCATGAGACCTTCCAGTGAATATTCAGGACCGATTTCCTTCAGGATGGACTGGTTGGCTCTCACGTCCATAAACAAGCTCTAAATGGTGTTCATTCTACATTTTAGACATTCTAACTCAGTCTTCACACCGACCCTCTACAGGTCCTATTATCTCCCCATTTCACAGATACAGAAACGGAGATACAAAGAGATTAGCTGACTGCCTCAATATCGCATGATCTCGTGGGATCTTGTGGCACACTGTGGAGCTGTGCTTTATGTCCAGGGCTTCTAGTTCCAGAATACACTGTTGTATATTGATGTTATCATGATCAGGGAGGAAATAGAAGCACAGAGAATAACAACTTGCCCCAAGTCACAGGCAGTGAATAATGGAGCAGGGTCTCAGACTCAGGCAGCCTGCAAGCTACAGCCCTCGAATCATCCTGCACACCGTCTCTTTTGATCAGTCGTTTCTAAAGCCGCACACACTTGCTTCCACTCAATACAGATCTCACTGAAGCACTTAAGAAAAGATAATGATATGAACAGGAAGGGGAGACATTAGCTTTATCATTTATTGAGCTTCCTGATTAGTTTGCTTACTTAGTTCAGTGTTTCCTTTCATTCTGAGTCGATGTGGGATAGTGGTTCATTATGAGAGAGTTGAATCCTCACTGGATTAGTTGCCAGAGTCAAAGACAGCCCTAACCTCATCTAGAGCAGCATTTCTTATCTTTAATGAGCATATGAACCCCTGAAGACCTGGTGAAAATGCAGAGGCTGATTCAATAAGTCTGGGATGAGCCAAGATTCTGCATTCCTCGCAAGCGTCCAGGTGATGCCGACGCTGCTAGAACACGATCCGTGCTTTGGGTAGCAAGGCTGGAGGATTGAGCTTTTCCAAACTGATCAGAGATTTACTCCCAGAGTTCAAATGGGAAGGAGGGCATTTTCATAGATGGAAGAACACTTAGGGAGTTTGGGCAACAACACTGGGCAGAGGAGGGATGACCTGTGAAATAAGATCTGAGCTCCACAGGCTCAGCCTTAGGATTGAAAGGAGCCTTAAAGGTCATCTGGTCCAAACATCCAGCCAATGTTTGAATCCTCTTGAATCCCTGCCAGGTCATCCCAGCCCTTGAGTTAAAGAAGTATTTGCCATGAATGGAAATAAACATTCAACAGAACAAGAGAATTTCAGAATGGTGCCTGAAGCACAGAAAGACTCAAAGAGCGAGTGGCTTTTGGAAGAGCTGTGATGCCTCACGCCGGCGCAGACAGACGTTGGCCTCTGTGCTATGTTTTTAGTCTCTGGATATTGATTCAGATGGAGAAGGCAATGGCACCCCCACTCCAGTACTCTTGCCTGGAAAATCCCATGGACGGAGGAGCCTGGGAGGCTGCAGTCCATGGGGTCGCTAAGAGTCGGACATGACTGAGCGACTTCACTTTCACTTTTCACTTTCCTGCACTGGAGAAGGAAATGGCACCCCACTCCAGTGTTCTTGCCTGGAGAATCCCAGGGATGGCGGAGCCTGATGGGCTGCTGTCTATGGGGTCGCACAGAGTCGGACACGACTGAAGTGACTTAGCAGCATTGATTCAGAAGTTTTCAGAGCCACCATTTCATCATGAAAGCAGTGCACTCTATCAGAGGGCCACTTGGGAATGTTTCTTCCCCCACACGTGTGGCCCCGCTATGAATAGAGGTGTCCGTGCTGACCAGCAGGTGAGAATCAGCAGCAGGTCTTGGCTGCCAGCTACTTCTTGGCGGCACTGACTGTAAACCAGGGCCCTTGAGAAACCATATTTTCAAGGATCCAGAATCCTGCAACCATGAATGGCTTACTCTCACTTTGATTTTCCGTGTGTGCATCGTGTCCGGCTGTCTGCGATCCCATGGACTGGGGCCGCCAGGCCCCTCTGTCCCTGGGATTCTCCAGGCGAGAATACTGGAGCAGGTTGCCATTTCCTCCTCCAGGGGATCTTCCGACCCAGGGATGGACCAGCGTCTCCTGTGCTTCCTGCATGGGCGGCGGATGCACTGAGCCACCTGGGGACGCGGCCTGAACCAAAAGATGCTTGTGCTGTGGGGCCTTCTGACGGGGAGCTGCCAGCTTCTCCTTTTCTCTCATCTCAGGCTGTTGCTCGACGGTACTCTGCTTTCTGTTTCAGGTGCCCGGGGGCAGCGAGAAGCGGTGGAGGCCAGCCCTGGTTGTACTGACGGAGAAGGACCTTCTTATTTATGACAGCATGCCACGGAGAAAGGAAGCCTGGTTCAGCCCCGTTCACACGTACCCACTGCTTGCCACCAGGTAGCCATGGTCTTGTGTCTGGGTGTGAGGAGTTTGCTGTTTGAATCTTTTAATCAATGATAATTATTTCAGCATGTGATATTACTGCTTCCTCTTACAGCAGGAGCTGAGAGTTCCTCTAGAATGTAGGCACACATTTTTAGCCACGTAGATTAATTATCATTTCTGACCATACACAGGGCAACACAAAGCCCTTGCTTCCTAATGGAGAGGCAGCAACACCAGTGACATGGACCCGGCCTAGTCGCCTTCCTGGGCCTCCAGCCACTTTGGGATGAACTCCACACATGTGCCTACTCTTGACGTTCAGGTAGAATCAAGTAAGGGTCTTCACTTGGTGGCACAAAGAATGTCACGTGGGGCTGTCCCACTGTGCCTTCTGAAGCTCGGTCAGCAGGAGACCCCGCAGCAAGTTCTCCTGCAGTTGCGGGGCGCCAGCCCTGGAAGTGGGGCTGCGGGGGTCTGTCTGCTGCTCAGCACCTTCAGTGTTGAGACTTTGGACCCTAACGCACTGTGTGCTTCAGTCCCTTCTCCACCAGAGCACCTCAGAACAGACTCCTGCTTTCAGCCCTGGCTCCTGCTGCTGGCTTTCTGTATATGCTTTCTGATAATGGGTTTAGTTTTCATTATTCCTGCTATGTCTCTTCCCCTACCTAGAAGCTTTGTGTCCATAATGTTTGTGGCCCCAGCTGGCATAGTTGCTGGCAACTTGGGGCCCTTAAAAACATCCGTAGAATGAATTATTGAACAATGTGGGCAGGCTCTGAAAGGAGTTTGGTCCGACGGACAGAGTATAGTGAACTGAGGTTTGGGGGCATCTGTTCTGGGTGAGAGACAGTCGAGATGGCTTCTCCTATCTGAATGGACTGAGATGCCAAACAGGTTATATTCAAAGCTCACGTGCAAGGAGAGAACGAGACCCAGTAGCAGAGCAGAAGTGCCACAAAAGTCAAAGCGACAATAGTGAGCTGAGCTGAAGCTCCCTGAACTCTCTCCTACTTACATCATGGTTGGTGATGGGGAACAGCAAGGGTATCCTGAGAGTACCCATTGTTGGCCTCAGAGGTAAGTAGAGGAAGCCTTCAGGGGCTGGGAACCAGGCCTAGATCACTTAGACGTTAATCAAGTAAATAAAATGAAATAAAACAGTAATTTAATTTTTTAGTTTCTTAAGCCTCAAAAATCTTGGCAGGGTAACTATTAAAATACTGTTCGTGTTTCAATGAAACCTCAATAATCAGAATACAAGTATCCTACGATGTTGCTGCAAAGATCCGGGCTTCTCCTTGGGCTTCCTTCAAATTCAGCCCGATCCCTGTCACTTTCCACAGTTAATATCCATGCTCTGAGACATTCCTGTAATGAAATCAAAGAAAGATTAGACCACAGTCACTGTCTTCCAGTTACTAAGAAGATACAATGGACTCATGCCTCTTGGAACAGTTTTTAGGAACAAAAGTTTAAAGAACGTAAAGTTTCTAGGTACTTTTCAGGCAACTTGAAAATAAAACTTACCTGAACACAGAGCTTCTGCCTCTCAGTTTCTGAGCATTCTGACTAGTGGAGGCTGCTGTTTCATTCCTGTGTGCATGTACGTACTGATTCAGGATTTTAGATATTAGCTCCTGGACCACACTGGCCGCATTTCGAGGGTCAGTGGTTGGGGCCGGTGGCTGCCGTTTGCATGGCATGGATCTAGAACAGCTCTGCCGTCACAGAATGCTCTGTTGGACAGCAGCGCCCTGGAGCGCACAGGACTCCCTCAGAATCTGTCCCAAGCAGCCCGCCAACAGCTCAGGCCACCGGGGGGGTCATCCTCCAGGCTCTGCAGGCTGCCGGCACAAGCTGGGATCCTGTGGCTCTTTGTGACCCCATGGACTGCAGCACGCCAGGCCTCCCTGTCCATCACCAACACCCAGAGCTTGCTCCAACTCACGTCCATGGCGTCAGTGATGCCATCCAACCATCTCATCCTCTGTCATCCCCTTCTTCTCCTCCTGGCCTCAATCTTTCCCAGCATCAGGGTCTTTTGCAATGAGTCAGGTCTTTGCATCAGGTGGCCAAAGTATTGGAGCTTCAGCATATGAACTCATACAAAAGCAAAGTCCCCCAAAGGAGGGACGGGCGCACAGACACAGCAGTTGGTGGCTGAGTAGCTTTCGGCGGGCACCAGAAGCACCTATCTTAGACTCACCAGCCATGCGATGCCAGGTCTGCATTATGAGCAAATCACACGAATCACCTAAAACCAAAAGCCTGTGCCCAATATGGAGACAGAAGGTGGAATTCCCATTCGGTGCAAACTGTGCTCATTTAGAACAGAAGATGCAACGTTTAAAAAGACCAGAGTCCAGGGGCTTCCCTGGGGCTCCCCTGGGGCTCCAGTGGTTAAGGTCTTGCCTTCCGATGCTGGTGGTAGGGGATGCGGATTGGATCCTGGTTGGGGAGCTAAGACCCCACCTGCCTCGCGGCCAAAAAAACAAAACATAAAATGGGAGCAATGTTGTAACAAGTTCAATAAAGGCTTTAAAAACAAGGGAAAAACCAGGGTCTGCCATCTAAATATAAAGGAGACGTGCCGGGGATGCTTGACTGCCCATCTTGCCTCCCTCTCCCAGATTACCAACCTCTGAACTGCAGAACAGCTCATCACAATGTGTCTGAATTAGCCCCATGAGCAATGATAAAAGTAGGCCCGAAATCGTGCCCCTGACCTCTGCTGGAAGCCCGGGAGGCAGTTAAGATGTGGAGGCCGCACTGGGAGCCTCTCCTTCCTTCAGCGCCGCCTGGAAACCTGGAAAAGGAGGAGCTGGACTCCCATCCTCGCTTTCTCTCCCAGGACAGGGCTTAGCTCGGGGTCACTGCACCTCCCTCCTTCCCAGTCCCATCTGTTTACGCACTTGGTCGAAACCTGCCCTCTGCCCAGCCCAGCTGAGGGATGCACTTTAGGGAAATGGGCTTTTAACTGACCTTTCACTTGCTCATCAGCTCCCGTGGTTTGCCTGCATCGGTCCTGGCTAGCTTCCCTCCTGGACCCTGTGCGTGTGTCTAGAAAAAGACTTTTGGGAAACGGCGAGGAAAATGACCCCTCCATCTTCTCGAGTAATCACAGCGGAGATGGAGCCCCTTTGTGGCTCCAGGCTGGGAGCAGCGTTCCTGCCCTGAAGGTTGACACTCTCCCTGCGCTGCAGGCCAGTTCTCCTGTTATTAGAGGGTGTGTGGTGGGTCCAGCTGCTTGCCGCTCAAAACCCGATAAACAGGCCAGGTTGGTGGAAAGCTTGCTTTATGTCAGATGCCGGCACTGGGGGTGGGTGTGTGGACGTCTGTGCGAAGGCCCAGTCCTCCCCTGACAAGCAGTGAGCACTCTCATAGCCAGACTGGGCGGGGGGCCTGCAGAAACAGCGCCTGCAGTGCTGGCCGCTCTTCAGGTTGGCCCTCAGTGGTCTGACGGGCACTGTCTTGGTGGCTTCCGGGACAGCTCATCTTCCATTCCGGGGCCATTCGTTCTCATTTCTCTGGGGCCAGTTCTCAGAGCTGTGGCAGCTCGTGTCCTGGGTAGCATCTGGTCATCGTGCAGCTAACTTCTCCCCGCTGGTGTTCTAGAATCGATAAGACTGCTCGCAGGATGTATTAGCAGCCCTCGAGAAAGAACCGAAGGCCCTTGGCCAGGCCTCATGACTACTCTGTTAATATTTAGTCTCATGGACTGTTTTCCATTATTTCCTCATTTCACACTTCTCTGATCAAACCTCTACTTTGACCAGAGTTTTCCACACACAAGAGGCAGGCAGGGGACATGGGTTGGGGCAAGGACCACAGGGCCCCGCTCCGTTTCGTCTAAGCTGGGGGGCCAGGCGTGGCAGATGCCCAGAGAAACCCTGATCCTCCCACTACAGCAGTCACCCAGCACTTCCTCTGGGAAGGAGGGCTGCTCCCCAGCCTCATGTTGAAGCTCATTGAGTGACTCTCTCACTTACTTCTCGCGTGTTCCACGCATGCACCTGTGGCTCTGTGCGTTTGGTATATGAACATTCAGGCACACAGCCTGTCTAGTAGCATTATTTTTCCAAAGAAGGGGAGTCCTGTTTCTTTTGAAGACCTTCTCTTAAGGTATTATTTATAAGCAGTGCTATGCACGAATCTGAAATGTGTAGTTCACTTCACTTTTCTTTGTAGATACAGAGCCACATCGTCTGAAGTTTTATTATAGGTTAGGGTGTCTGCTAATTAATCATCCTGGGTAACTTTATCAGGAAGGCCATTATGTACCATCTGCAAATAGCTAGACCCAGCCGCTAATATACCCATGGCTGACCTTTGTGGAAGGAGCGTAGAAAAGGCCAACAGCTTTACATGGATTCTACCTGACTTTGCAAAACTTGCTCAATTTAAGAATCACCTAGCTGTCCATTAGTGATTCTGGCCCCAAGCACCCTGCCCTGGAGATCCTGGCTCAGCAGGCCCAGGTTATGAGTCAGGAGTCTGTGCTTAACAAGCTTCAGATGTAGTGTTCAGGCACCACGTTTAACCCTTGCAGCCCCACGAGATTTAGGTTTTCTTCCTGTGTCACAGAGAAGTAAACTGAGGCACTAAGGGATTATGTAACTTACCCACAGTTGTACAGCTGGTGAGAAACACACCCAGAATTCTGATTCTGAATCCACTTTCTGTTTTTTTAAAAGATTTATTTAGTTCCAGCTGCTCTAGGTCTTTGTTGCTGTGTGCTGTAAGCGGGAGCTACTCTTCCGTTGCCGTGTGAGGGCTTCTCTTGTGGAGCACAGGCTCTAGGCGCTCAGGCCTCAGTAGTTGGGCACACAGGCTTAGTTGCCCTGTGACATGTGGAATCTTCCCAGACCAGGTATCGAACCCATATCCCCTGCACTGGCAGGCAGATTCTTCACCACTAGACCGCCAGGGGAGCCCTGAATCCACCTTCTTAACCACCATTCAGTAAAGCCAGAATGGTGGCTCAGATGGTTAAGAATGTGCCTGCAACGCAGGAGACTAGAGATCCAACCAGTCCATCCTGAAGGAAATCGGTCCTGGGTGTTCATTGGAAGGACTGATGCTGAGGCTGAAACTCCAACACTTTGGCCACCTGATGCAAAGATCATTTGAAAAGACCCTGATGCTGGGAAAGATTGAGGGCAGGAGCAGAAGGGGACAACAGAGGATGAGATGGTTGGATGGCATCACCAACTCAATGGACATGGGTTTGAGTGAACTCCAGGAGCGGGTGATGGACAGGGAGGCCTGGCAGGCTGCAGTCCATGGGGTCACAAAGAGTCGGACACAATGGGGTGGCTGAAAACAACAACCACACCACTCTCTGCAGCCTCCCAGGAGCATATTTCCTATTCCCTGAAGATCAGATGGCTCTTCGAATTTGCTGAGTGGATCATATAAATCTTTCCTTAGCACTCCTGACAACTCAGTCATGAACAGAGAGCCGTTCAGATCCTACAGCAGAGTGAGCACAGAGCTGGGGACTCTGAGACCTGGAGTTTATGCCCAGGGATTTGACCAGGGGCTCTCAATGTGTCATCGCCAGCCGGGAACGTGAGCACCACCTGGGAACTTGGGGCACGTTGCAGATGCTCCATCCCACTTCAGAGGAATTAAATCAGAAACTCCAGGACTGGGGCCCGGCCCACATGTGAGGGCACAAGCCCTCCAGGTGCTTCTGATGTGGGCAGATGGGAGCCCCTGGTTCAGAAGACTCTACTGGCTCCCAGGGTTCCTGGCGGGAAGGAAACGCCATAGCCAGGACAGGGGCCTTTGTCCTCCGTGTTCTTCAGAAGCACCGTTTTGCTTCAAGCAGTGGTGACCACTGATGAGTTAGTTTGAAGGTTGTCCTGGATCCAGGTGCCCACAGAGTCATCAGCAGCCCCCGGGATGTGTATACGGCTGCCCTGCTCTTCCGTCCTATAGGCTTTTTCCACCGGTCCTTTGCCCTCTACCTCAGCTTCCTCCGAATGACTGCAGTGCCCCATCAGTGGATCCTCCAGGACACAGGATGCTGCTACACAGCAGTGACTCAAGTACAGACTTGTTCAGCATAACCCCTGACACACAGCCACCACAAAATACCATAGATCGGTAATCAGTTCTCACAATTCTGGCAGCTGGAGGTCTAAGATCAGGGTAGCAGTGTGGTTTGTTTCTGGTGAGAACTCTGTTTTGTGTGTATGTGTGTACTGCATCAGGATCTTAGTTCCCTGGCCAGGGATCAGACCCATGCCCCTGCGTTGGGAACAGAGTCCTAATCACTAGGCCACCAGGCAAGTCCTCAGAGCTCTCTTGATTTGTAGACGCTGTCATCTTGCTGTGCATGGCTGCATGACTTCCTTGTGTCCCTGAGGAGAGAAAACGCGAGCTCTATGGGGTCTCTTCTTACAAGGGCACTAATCCCATCAGAGCAGGGCCCCACCCTTGTGACCTCATTTAACCTTAATGACCTCGGTTCTATCTCTAAATACAATTATACTGTAGATCGGAGCCTCCCTGTATGAACTGACAGCTGGGGCAGAACTCAGCCCATTGCACTGACTCCAGGATGGCCTTATTTAACATGATGCACACAGCAAGACTGGCTGCTCTTGGTCCTTGAGCCTTCATCTTAGCAGTCCCGGAAAGCGTTGGTCAGAACGTCAGAGGCTCTTTTTTCTTGCAGAACTGTCTGGGAGTGTAGCCAGTAGGAAACAGGTTTCTTCTAAAATCATTCCTCAGCTCAGACATTTCACAGTTGACTTGCTGATTTGTTTGTGGTTCTTTTTTTTTTTTTTTTTGAGGGGGGGGTGCAGGTTCCAGGCATATCAAATTTATATTTTTCTGGAAGATGAAAATGTGATTGTGTCAAGGCAGAGGCACTAGAAATGCTCACAGTGGTCTTGGTGTCAGCTGCCACAGAGAAGTTTCCAGGCAGTCAGTTCTTCCACTGACAGCATTCCGTGGTTTCTCTGTGCCCTGATGGTGCTGCTCATAGCAGCTACTCTCATCCCTCGGCTTTTTATGAGGCGGGAAAGCATTTTCTTTTTTTTTGCTTAGCCAAAGCTTATTTGATGTTGCTGAACATTAAAAAAAGAAAGGTATCCTTGCTCACTCAGAGTGTGTTAGTCTTTTGCCACTGTCGTCATCTTTGGCAAGTGAGATAGGTCTACAGAGAACAAGGATTAAGGTTGCAGTATTTCTGGAATTCTAGAAGAAGTATAACCCCAAAATTCTGCCCACCCAGCCCCAGGGGTTGGGGAAAAGTTCGGAAGCACAGAGCTTGTAGAAAGAATGACGCTGCTCTCAACCCAGTTTCCTGACCTGTCGCTCTGCTCCCCTCTGACGTCACTTGGGAGCCAGAGACTCGCAGCGCTGGTACTAAACGTGTCGGGAAATCTTTCGTGCTTTAGGCGCTAACCTGTTTCTCAGTGCAAAGTAGCTGCCGCCTCAGGCGGGCGCAGACGTTTTAGGAATGCTTTCCACTGGGAAAGGCTGGCCAGTTGCATCTGTCAGACTTTAAAGTATAGTCAGCCTGCAGTTTTCACTCGAAGCCTGGGAGGCCCCTCTCTCGTGGAGGGCGCGGGCATGTTCCACGGGCTTCCCCTCGGGCGGCGCAGAAGCTGCCACGTGCCCGCGAACCCCTGTTGTGTCAGACCGAGAAGTGTGCGGTTGGCCCTCACTCCGTCCGCCGCGTGTGTCTCCGCGTGTCTGGGGCTGCCCCTGCCCTCACTCGAGCCGGTGCGGGAGCCCTTCAGAGGTGGCCGGGGATTAGCTGAGCGAGGAGATTCATGGACTTTGGAATCAGACAAACCAGCAGTCAGATTCTGAGACTTCTGCTTGCAATGAGGCAAAGCATTAATATCAGTTTCTCCGGATCCAAGTCTCCTCACCTACGGGAAGCAGTAACTTCTGCTCTTCCAGTTATTGAGAAGATGGACTTCTCGACTGCTCTTACAGCGCGCGTAAGCATTCAGCGTGTAACAGACATAGGAAGTGATGGATAAATGCCAGCAGTTGTTGCTATTGGATAAAGTAATTGGCATTAATGCATGAATGGCTGAAAAGGAATCGGACCTGTCTGACCCCACACGTGATACTGCATTTACCAAAGACTTGTAGCCACTGAGCTGTAAGGACGGGGCTAAGGAGGAGGTTTGGGTTTGTTTGTAGAGATGAGGAAGTGTGAGGAGATGGAAATAGGGGCCTGGAACACCTTGCTTCACAGCACGAAGCTGGTCCTGAGTGCTGCTGCGGGGAATGCGTGGCAGATGGTCACGTGGCTCTGAGAGTGTAGCTGGATGAGCCTTGGTCGGAACTGGGCTCCAGTCTGCTTCGCTGCTTACTCCCCTTTGTTTAACGGGCCTCGGCTTACTCTCAGTATCCCTAATGATGTCCCCTTCCGAGAGATGGGACCGGGCCTGATTCCTTTGCCACCATATTCAGATGGAAGAAGTTTAGAAGGTGCAGTGAGGCAGGAGTTCAGTGACTCTTGGCCGAGGGACAGCAGGCTTGTTCTTGGGCAGCCCCTCCTGTCTGATGGTTCGGGGCTTGTTAGGGATTCTGCCCCTTCACGTCTTCCCAGGAGACTGTTGCCTGTTGGGCCCCAAGTAAGGGTAGCCAGCTGACATAACAAAGAATTCAAGAGGAGCCCCAGAACCATTGAAGGGGTCTGACCAGTTGCTCTTCCTTCCTCCTCCTTTTTTCTTCCTTTTCTTCCTTTTTCTGTGGCTTGCACTGGGGCATATGCATGGAGATACTAATTACAGCAATTAAGGAAAATGAGGGTGTAATATTGCTTAGCAACCCAGTTACCTAACCTGTAATTTTACTAATTTGGCTGAATCTGTGTGCTGCAACTGTTTTGGATTTAATTAAGGATATTAATAAAAACATTTTTAATGAAATATTTTATGCGACACTCTCTAACGCCTTAGCGGAATTAAACTAGTGCATAAGCATCCCTTGTGAAGTAGGGTTTTCTGTTTTTCTTGAAACTAATCAGACAAAAGGGGCCTGAGGATCAAGAAACGATAAGCAGCCTCACATCGCCTCAGTTGCTGGCTGGCCCCCACAGGGACGGCTACTTCTACTGCCAAGCTCCCAAAATCTCAGACAGAGAATTTGACTTGAAACAGGGCTTATCACACAGCCTCTTTGAGCCTCCTGGTATCCAGTGCTTTGGGCATAGGACATAATTTTAAAACATTCCATCCTCTTTTTGTCTTATAAGAAGCCAGATGGGTTAGACACCCCTTTACTTTGATAGTACTGCGTGTG
The DNA here is from genome assembly GCF_042477335.2 of Ovis canadensis. NCBI lineage: Eukaryota > Metazoa > Chordata > Mammalia > Artiodactyla > Bovidae > Ovis > Ovis canadensis. The sequence goes on along the minus strand of NC_091253.1, from coordinate 104,854,887 downwards.
TGCTCAGGTGTGTCCGACTCTGCAACCCCAGGGATTGTAGCCCACCAGACTCCTCTGTCCGTGGAATTTTCCAAGCAAGAATACTGGCGTGGGTTGCCATTTCCTCCCCCAGGGGATCTTCCCAACCCAGGGATTGAACCTGCATCTCCTACGTCAGCAGGTAGAGTCTTTATCCGTGAGCCACCAGTGAAAGCACTAGTTGCTAAAGATGGATTTGGAAGCAGAAACAGGAAATGGATGTTAGGCTAATCGCATACAACATTCGATCCCAGTTAACTTTCAAGATCATTTTTTTTCAGGATGAATTAATCTGGAAATTAGAATTTAGTGGATGCAAATCCAAGTTCTCTGGATTGAACTATAACTACTCTTTGGTACGGTTGAGGGACAGAAAGTGGAAGACAAGTCATAATATCTCAGTTCAGTTCAGTCACTCAGTCGTATCCAACTCTTTGTGACCCTGTGGACTGCAGCATGCCAGGCCTCCCTGTCCATCACCAACTCCCAGAGCTTACCCAAACCCATGTCCGTTGAGTTGGTGATGCCATCCAACCATCTCATCCTCTGTCGTCCCCTTCTCCTCCTGCCCCCAATCCCTCCTAGCATCAGGGTCTTTCTAATGAGTCAGCTCTTCACATTAGGTGCTCAAAGTATTGGAGTTTCAGCCTCAGCATCAGTCCTTCCAATGAACACCCAGGACTGATCTCCTTTAGGATGGACTGGTTGGATTTCCTTGCAATCCAAGGGACTCTCAAGAGTCTTCTCCAACACCACAGTTCAAAAGCATAAATTCTTCAGCTTTCTTCACAGTCCAACTCTCACATCCATACATGACCACTGGAAAAACCATAGCCTTCACTAGAAGGCTTCACCTTAGTTGGCAAAGTAATGTCTCTGCTTTTGAATATATTATCTAGGTTGGTCATAACTTTTCTTCCAAGGAGTGAGCGCCTTTTAATTTCATGGCTGCAATCACCATCTGCAGTGATTTTGGAGCCCCCCAAAATAAAGTCTGCCACTGTTTCCATTGTTTCCCCATCTATTTCCCATGAAGTGATGGGACTGGATGCCATGATCTTCGTTTTCTGAATGTTGAGCTTTAAGCCAACTTTTTCACTCTCCTCTTTCACTTTCATCAAGAGGCTCTTTAGTTCCTCTTCACTTTCTGCCATAAGGGTGGTGTCATCTGCACATCTAAGGTTATTGATATTTCTCCTGGCAAACTTGATTCCAGCTTGTGCTTCTTCCAGCCCAGGGTTTCTCATGATGTACTCTGCACATAAGTTAAATAAGCAGGGTGACAATATACAGTCTTGATATACTCCTTTTCCTGTTTGGAACCAGTCTGTTGTTCCATGTCCTGTTCTAACTGTTGCTTCCTGACCTGCATACAGGTTTCTCAAGAGGCAGGTCAGGTGGTCCGGTATTCCCATCTCTCTCAGAATTTTCCACAGTTTATTGTGATCTACACAGTCAAAGGCTTTGGCACAGCCAAGCAGAAATAGATGTTTTTCTGGAACTCTCTTGCTTTTCCGATGATCCAGCAGTGTTAGCAATTTGATCTGTGGTTCCTCTGGCAGTAATCAAACCTCTTAGAAAAGAGTCCTCTTCATGTTCCAGTTGTTCATTCAGTCATTCATTTAACAAATCCTTACTGAGTGTCTTCCAAGTGCCTGGAATTGTTCTAGGTGCTAAATGTGCAACAGGGGATAATCAAATAAAAAGTCCTACCCAGCTCATATTAATTACAATAACGACTCTTACAGTATATTCTGTGCCAGATTCTGTTTCATTCAGTATTCCTGAAACTCAGTTCATCCTAACATACTGCTGATCCATCCCAGATTGCATTTGAAGATCCTGAGGCATGGAGAGTTTAAGAAACTTTTCAAGGGACCTTCCTGGTGGTCCAGTGGTTAAGAATCCACCTTGCAATGCAGGGGACATGGATGGGTTCGATCCCTGGTCCAGGAACTAACATCCTACATGCTGGGCAGCAGCTGAGCCTGTGAGCTGCAGGAAAAGATTTTACATGCCACAGCTAAGACCAGAGGCAGCCAAGTTTTTTTTGTTTTTTTTTTTAAGGAAATTTGTCAAGGTCATGCAGTTGGCTGAGAGCCAAGATTGTGTCTGCTTCTCTGCTCTGACGGCTTTATTCTGTTGCCCTGCTGTTTCACGTTATACGGTCCTATTCATTTCTTCACTTACCTGCACTTTTACACTCACTCCTAGGGAGTGTGAACTCTTGCTGGAGTTGGTGGCTTTGCTTCCAGCCATGGGAATGTGTATCTGAATTTTGTAACCAGGAACAAAACATGTCCTTGGGCTTCTCAAGCCGTTTCAGAGAAAACTTAGAAATTGAGTGTAAACTGCAGCTTGAAAACTTGTCCCAGGGTACCAGTATTTTTTTTTTCATTGGGTAAGAAAGTTATCTTCTCTAGGGAGACAGCATTTTCTAGGTTGCTATAGTTTAGTCCCAGCTGCAGATAAGAAAAACATGGTCATATTTTTAAGGATACACAAATAACTTAAAATGTAAAATAATTGAAAGATAAATAATAGCTATTTCAGAGTCTTCCCCCGGGACTACAGATCAGGAAAGATGTTTGGAAAGAATCTTGGGAGGGATATAAAAAGACCATTCCTAGCAGGATGGCGAAAGTCAGGCCAACAGATTCTATCCTTAGCCCTACCTTTTCCATTGTCCAAGTGATGACTTTTAAAAACTTAATGTCCAGCTGACATTTACTCGGTACATAGTATCCCGAATCTGGTTACTGTAATGTGTTCCCAAATGCAGTCAGCAAGCGAAGAGCCCATTAAAAACTTTTCAGTGGCCCCACATTTCAAAGGAGTTCAAAATAGGGCAAGTGTGTGTGTGCGCCTGCGTAGTTTTCATTGTCCACTTGAATTCACGTTTCAAAAACATCTTGAAAACCTTGCGTCCATGCAGTTACTCAGCCAGTAGGTGTTGAACTCTGACGGTAAGTCAGGTGGGATACTAGACACTAGGGAAACCACGAGAGATGGGCCAAGCCTGCTACCTTGAAGGACATCAGAGGTGAGGTGGTCATCCGGAAGCCGTAGGGTGGGGGCAGTCCAGTGGTTAAGGCTCTGCATGTTCAACGCAGGGACCTCAGGTTCAATCCCTGGTCTGAGGACTAAGATCCCACCCACCATGCAGCAAAAAAAAAAAAAAAAAAAAGTCCCTGCTCTGAGGCAGCGGATTGGTGATATGCGTGGAGCCCAGAGACGGGCACCCACCTTGCTCTGGAGCCAGCAGGTCGCTGAGCTGCCAGTGGTAAGCTGCTCCCCCCAGCACCCTCCTTTACCCGGGCCTGTCAGCGTGAACACCTGAGCAGTGAACCCCCACACAGAGAAGCCCAGGAGGCCCCGCGGGCTCCAGCCCCTGCAGGCTCAGCTCACCTTCGATCCCGGGAAGAAAGTCATCTGCTCCAGGCGTGGCTCTCACACGACGGCCGAGGTCCGCGGAGGTCCGAGACCTCAAGGCTAGAGCGCCTCCGTCCCCTTGAGCCGCTGGCCGCCCGAGGGAGAGCGCGCCCATGCCGCGAGAGCGCGCCCATGCCGCGAGAGCGCGCCATCCCCGCGAGAGCGCGCCATCCCCGCGAGAGCGCGCCATCCCCGCGAGAGCGCGCCCATCCCCGCGAGAGCGCGCCATCCCCGCGAGAGCGCGCCCATGCCGCGAGAGCGCGCCCATCCCCGCGAGAGCGCGCCATCCCCGCGAGAGCGCGCCCATGCCGCGAGAGCGCGCCCATCCCCGCGAGAGCGCGCCCACCCCGCGAGAGCGCGTCCATCCCGCGAGAGCGCGCCATCCCCGCGAGAGCGCGCCCATGCCGCGAGAGCGTGCCCATCCCCGCGAGAGCGCGCCCATCCCGCGAGAGCGCGCCCATCCCGCGAGAGCGCGCCCATCCCGCGAGAGCGCGCCATCCCCGCGCGAGCGCGCCCATGCCCGCGAGAGCGCGCCATCCCCGCGAGAGCGCGCCCATCCCCGCGAGAGCGCGCCATCCCCGCGAGAGCGCGCCCATCCCCGCGAGAGCGCGCCCACCCCGCGAGAGCGCGTCCATCCCGCGAGAGCGCGCCCATCCCGCGAGAGCGCACCATCCCCGCAGGCCGCTGGCCGCTGCCCAGACGCTGCGGATGCGTGTGGCTGCCTCCTCCCTCCTTCCCGTTCCTCAGTCTGTCTTCTCCAGACTCTGCTCTCAGTGGTTTCTGATGCTCAGTTGGAAGGAGAGGGAGAGGGCTCCTTGAAGGCCCCTCAGGGCACCCCGGGACCCAGAAGGACCCCGAAACCTCCGCCCGCAGGTCTCAGCTCTCTCCCGTCTCATCTGCCGGCGGCCAGTAGGTGCACGTTAATGAGGTCACAGTGCAGGTGTCACCCCACCTGGACCGGTTAGCTTCATCCCGAGTAAGGCCATTTTTCGGCCTGCGGATGTCAGGTAACAGGAGCCAGACATGACAGCTTAGACGAGCAAGACAGGAACCACGCAAGGCCGCGCAGATGACTTCATTCCGACGCGGGATTGCCACCAACATTAAACAATCAAAACATGTATTCTGCACTGAGTCAGAATTATATATTTTTCAGTGCCGTGGAAGTCCTGATTCTAAACATTAAAGTGAAAGATTTGGGTTCGTTTTAGTCCCATCGCCTTGTAAAACTAATCTTTACATTTTTTGCTATATATTGCTTAGAGAAAATTTTAAGAACTTTTAAAAAGTAAGTAGAAATAAAACCACCCACAAAATTGCTTGACATTGTAATGGCTTTGTTTGCAAGCTTCTATTTTATATCATTGAGTTGCGTAGTAAGTAAGTAAGTTAGAATCGCTCAGTCCTGTCCGACTCTTTGCCACCCCATGGACTGTACAGTCCCTGGAATTCTCCAGGTCAGAACATTGGAGTGGGTTGCCATTTCCTCCTCCAGGGGCTCTTCCCGACCCAGGGATGGGACCCAGGTCTCCTGCACGGCAGGCGGGTTCCTTACCAGCTGAGCCACCAGGGAGGCCCATTGAATGGCATACCTAGGCTCAGTCACTCAGTCCTGTCCGACTCTGCGACCCCATGGACTGCAGCCCGCCAGGCTCCTCTGTCCATGGGATTTTCCAGGCAGAAAGGCAGGAGTGGGCTGCCATTTCCTCCTCCAGGGGCTCTTCCTGACCCAGCGGTCAGATCCAGGTCTCCTGTGCTTCCTGCATTGGCAGGTGGGTTCTTTGCCACTGAGCCAGCCGGGAAGCCCTGCTGGGAGTCTCAGGGAGTACAGGCGCATTTCCCCACATTCACACACATTTACAAGTAACTTGTTAGGTCTGTGCTGTTCCCCATCCTCAGGATGTGTTCCCACGCGCCTTGCGTCCATACCTGACGCAGCTCATTCGATTTTCATCTGGAAGGAGTGTCCTTTTGTTATCAGCATGCACACTAGGCAAGAACTACGGTTTTTAAATAAGGAGACTGAGGCCAGCGGCAAGGGATGGAAGGATTTATTGAGCACAAACCAGAGCTAGGTTTTGTAGTGGGTGCCACACACAGACCCTTCATTCCACCTTTACAGCCCTGCTTGAGGAAGTGCTGACTCTTAGAACGTTTACCTTAAATGGCAGAAGAGGGTCCTGATGCAGGTGATCATTCCTCCCAAACCTGCGTCCCTGTTCAGCTTACCAGGCAGCCTGCCAGCCACGTCCAACTGACACAGATTTTAAGATTTTAAAAAGGAAGCACTAGATATATTTCTCTTTATTTCATTCATTTTCCTTCCATCTTTAGGTGGTGGTGGTGTTTTTTAACTTTATTTTTTGACCTCGCTGCACAGCAGGTGGGATCGTAGTTCTCTGACCAGGGGACCTGCACCCCTTGCTTTAGAAGCGCAGAGTCTTTCTTCACCATTGGATGGCCAGGGAGGTCCCGGATAGATTTCTTGAAATGACTGAAATGTAAGCACCTTTGAGTAGAAAAACACTGCGGAGCAACTAAGAAAGCAGCGTGAACTTGTGTTTTCTCTACATGCTGCTTCTTCATGAATTTTTACCGGATCCTCGGGCCCTTTAAATTCTCTATTAGACTTTTGAGAAATGCTCTCATTTTATTTACTCTCCCCCAGACGATGAAGCCTCGAGCCGCTTCTCAGTCACTCTCGGTACGAGGCGCTCTCCTTCCTCCGATTTGCTGGACTCTCGTCTCTACACGTGAAATCCCTGGGGCTGGTGGGGAGGAGCCGTGTCAGCAGAGTCCCCGTCACAGCATCCCGGACTCCTCTCAGCGAGCTGCAGGGAGATTCTCTTATAGTCCTTCTTGTTGAGGCAAAACTGGCAAATAAATGTATACCGTGATGATTTCCTGTCCGTACCCATTATGAAATGATTACCGCAATCAAGTTAATACATCCATCACCTCACAGCATTACTTTTTTTTTTTTTGCAAATTGTATTTTTTAGCAAATTTCAGGTCTACAGTATTATCCCCATGCTATTCATAGATCCTCAGAACAAATTCACCTCACAACTAAAAATCCGCAGCCTTTGACCAGCGTGACCCCATTTCTCCCCGCCTCAGCAGCCGTGTTCAAAGGCGGGCGGGGACCTGGGCGCTTCGCGGCGGGAGCGGCGGCGGGAGCTTCCGGCCAAAATTCTCCCCGAGTGACAAAATGCAGAGAGACTGCGGGACTGAAGACAGCGGTGTGCGCGCTCAGCTGGGCCAAATTCTGGACCCCCATGCAAAGAGGTCAGAAACCCAACGGCCACCTTTGGGAGCCTGGCTGAAAGCCAGGCCACTGAGCGCGCGGCTGCTCACGGCGCCACTGAGGCGGGCGGAGCCGGCCCACGAGCGCGCAGCCGCGGCCGCAGCGTCCCCTCTCCCAGCCAGGCTCTACCTGCTGGGGAGCAAGGGAGCAAGGGGACCTCTTCCCTCTCGCTCCCCGCGGCCGCAGCGAGGACCCCAGGAAAGCCGTGCCTGAATCCTTGCCAACTGAATTTCTCCTGGCTGGCGAAGGCGGAGAGCCCTCGTCAGTAACAATGCTGCTCTCTGCTTCAGTAAGCTTGACTGGTTTTTTTGTGTTTTTTTTTTTTTGTTTTTTGTTTTTTGTTTTTTTTTTCAAGATTTCGCATAAGTGATGTCGTACAGCATCTCTTTCTCTGTCTGGCTTACTTCAGTTGGCATAATGCTTTCAGATTCACCCATAAGGTTGCAGATGGCAGAGCTTCCTTTTTTGTTTGAGGCAGAGTAACACTGGGTTGTGAACATAGGCACCATGTCTTCCTCATTGATTTGTCCGCAGACGGCACTCAGGTTGCTCCGGTGGCTTGGTGATCATAAATAGTGCTGGGGTGAACTTGGGGGCGCAGATATTTCTTTCAGATACTGATTTTGCTTCCTTCAGATATATTCTCAGACGTGGCATTGCTGGACCCTTTGGTAGTGCTAAGTTTAATATTCTGAGGGACCTCCGTGCTCTTTTCCGTAGTGGCTGCGCGAATTCACATAAACACAGACAGTGTGCAAGGACTCCCCTCTCTCCACTTTCTTGCCAACACTTGTTATCCTCTGTTTCTCTATCTTCAAAGAACTGTATAATCAAAAGCCTTTTTCAATTAACCTTTTTCTTCCAGTCAGCGTTGCAAACCACCCCTCCCACCGAATTTCAACTTTGTAAGTAAAAGAGAGCTCCTCAGAGTTATAGGAGCTTGTCACTAGGAATTCAGTGGGCTACAGTAGGTTTCATTTCACTGATAATTTTGCTCTATAGTATCTAAACTTGCAAGAGAAAATAAGCTTTTGGATTTCTTCTGTACAACTTTTAACCTAGAGGCAACAAGCCCTTTGCCTAAGTAAATAACTCTCCCATCCACCAAGTGAATAACACCTGGAATTCCACTAGCAACCAATGAGCTGTTTCTTTCTGTATTGAAAGAAAAGGCTGAAGATGCCAATATCCTGGAGACGAGGAACATTTCCCACATTGTAGTCATGCTCTCCTGCAAATCAATGACACGAGAGTCTCTCCCAAAAGGCGGTTGGACATGGAGGAGAAGGAGCAAAGCATAAGAGATCCGAGTGCTTAAACGGGCGAGTGAAGAGGAGGGGCCAGCCCTGCTCAGAAGGCGGCACCCGAGCTTCCTTGTTTGCCCTGGCCTGTTAGAAAGCATGGACCGTGGGAGTCACGTTTTATGCTGGATGTGTGTTCCAGAGTCAGTGTGTCCAGTGAAAATCACTCTTGAAAATCACTTTAATCTCCCATTAAGTGCACTTCTGTTCCATCTTTGAAGAAGTTCAGCATCACTGTGCTGCTTCAAGATTTTCAAAAATTATTAATGACTCATTTTTCCTTTGGCTGTGCTGGGGCTCCGCTGCTACTCTGGGGCGCTCTCTAGTTGCAGCGAGTGGGAGCTGCTCTCTCCTTACCACGCTCACGCTCCTGCTGTGGGGCTTCTCTTGTGGAGGACAGGCTCTAGGCCTCCATGACTGTGGTCCACAGGCTCAGTGCCCCGAGGCATATGGGATCTTCCTGAACTACGGATCGAATTGGTGTCCCGTGCACTGCAAGGTGGATTCTTAACCACTGGACCACCAGGAAGCCCTCTTTTTCAAGCTTTACACAGACACACAGATTGCTGCTTCTTTAGCTGGGTCCCATGGTTGTCAGCTTGCATTTGGAGGCTGAGTGCATGAGAAGTGCACACCCAGAAGTGCATTCTCTGCAGCCAGATGCTCCAGAGCGCAAGGAGAGTGGTATGTGGGGTGGGGGTGGGGGATGGGCGCTAAATGCAGCTCAGAAAGCAACGGATTTCCTTTCTCGGCTGTGCTTGCCCTGGGTCACATGTATGCAATGGCAGTGGCGGGGCGGGGGCGGGAGGTTGCACACTATTTAAAACTGCTCTCAGTCCTTTCCGCACCTTCCTTTCCTGCCTCAGTGTCTGCGTAGCCCAGTGGATGCCCAGTTCCCGTTCCCTCTACCGCTGGTGAGGAGCTGCGTGAGAAGGGGCAGAAAGCCATCGTGACACGAGGGCGCCCTGGGTCTGCGGGTTCCAGACCAGAAGAGTGAGAGCGATTCACGCAAATCGCCAGCTGGAGCCGTTTCTCCAGTGCCGTATCAGGTGGATACAGTGGCTTCCGTTTTGATCATTTCTCTCTTCTTCCCAACAGGCTGGTCCATTCCGGTCCAGGAAAAGGCTCACCCCAGGCCGGTGTGGATCTGTCTTTTGCAACGCGAACTGGCACCCAGCAGGGGATCGAAACGCACCTCTTCAGGGCCGAGGTCAGCAGGGACCTCTCACACTGGACGCGGAGCATAGTGCAGGGGTGCCACGACTCGGCGGAGCTCACTGCGGAGATCAGCACAGGTGCGCGCCTGGGCTGGGGCCGCCACAGCCTTCTGGGGAGGGGCGCCCTCCCCGGCATCGCAGCCTTAGCACAGGTTCCATTACGGGCTCCTTCTGGAGTACTTAAATTCCAGAGGAGATCAACTTCTAATTCTTCTGAATTGAGGCACTCGTAACGCCCTACTAAAACGGGGCCTAGAGAGTGGTCCCTCTCACCACAGCTAGAGAAAGCCCAAGAGTAGCCCAAGAGTAGCAATGAACACCCAGCTCAGCCGTAAAAAAAAAAATAATTAATTAAACTTTTTTAAAAGCCTAAAAAAGGACAGTGATGCCAGACTTCTTGGGACATGGGAGAGAACTGCACATTATGGGAGATTAAAGGGACCTTCATGAGTGATTTTCACTGGACGTTACTAGTACATTTAGTAATGCTCTGCTGAAATGCAGCCTAGAGGTTTGACTATGAAAACTCTTATTTCATCTTCCTGCAGAAAAGTGCGTAACTTGGCTAGTCAGCTGTCATTTCTGCCACGCTGGACAGTGCATGTCCAGAGCATTTCCAGCACGGTCAAAAGCCCTATGGTGTAGCTCTGCCCTACAGGACTAGGATTTTCCCGCAAGACCCCTTATGTATAGTGCTTCCAGACTTCAGTCACACTGAAACGACAGCAGAGTTTATAGTTTTACCCCCAGAAGACTCAGATGCTCATCCCTGGAGATTCTGGCTCAGAGTTCTGGGCTGGGGCCTGAGAATTTGCATCTAGTGAGGTTGCAGGCGGTCCTGATGCTGCCGGTCCGTGGACCACTCTGTGAGCAGTGCTTCCTCCGCACCCAAGAGTATTCTAGAAGATGGGCCACGTGGTGGGCTTTCCTGGTGGTACAGGGGTGAGAACCCTCCTGCCAATGAGACACGGGTTTGAACCCTGTGCTGGGAAGATCCCACATGCTGTCAAGCAGCTAAGCTGGAGTGCCACAGCTACTGAACCCACATGCTCCAGGGCCCGTGAGCTGCAACTTCAGAAGCCTGCGAGCCCTGGAGCCTGCGCCCCACAAGAGCAGCCCTGCAGGGGACGCCCGTCACCCAAGCTGGAGAGCAGCCCCCACTCTCACGACTGGAGAAGGCCTGCGCGCAGCAGAGAGGGTCCAGTGAAGCCAAAGACACACAGCTGAATAAGACGTCCAGTCCAGTCCAGTCGCTTGACTCTGTGCAACCCCGTGGACCGCAGCACGCCAGGCCTCCCTGTCCATCACCAACTCCCAGAGTTCACCCAAACTCATGACCATTGAGTCGGTGATGCCATCCAACCGTCTCATCCTCTGTCATCCCCTTCTCCTCCTGCCCTCAATCTTTCCCAGCATCAGGGTCTTTTCAAATGATCTTTGCATCAGGTGGCCAAAGTATTGAAGTTTCAGCCTCAGCATCAGTCCTTCCAATGAACACCCAGGACTGGTCTCCTTTAGGATGGACTGGCTGGATCTCCTTGCAGTCCAAGGGACTCACAAGAGTCTTCTTCAGCACCACAGTTCAAAAGCATCAATTCTTCAGTGCTCAGCTTTCTTTATAGTCCAACTCTCACATCCATACATGACCACAGGAAAAACCATAGCCTTAACTAGACGGACCTTAGTCGGCAAAGTAATGTCTCTGCTTTTGAATATGCTATCTAGGTTGGTCATAACTTTCCTTCCAAGGAGTAAGCATCTTTTAATTTCATGGCTGCAGTCACCATCTGCAGTGATTTTGCAGCCCAAAAAATAAAGTCTGACGCTGTTTCCGCTGTTTCCCCATCTATTTCCCGTGAAGTGATGGGACCGGATGCCATGATCTTCGTTTTCTGAATGTTGAGCTTTAAGCCAACTTTTTGACTCTTTTCTTTCACTTTCATCAAGAGGCTTTTTAGCTCCTTTTCACTTTTTGCCATAAGGGTGGTGTCATCTGCATATCTGAGGTTATTGATATTTCTCCCAGCAATCTTGATTCCAGCTTGTGCTTCATTCAGCCCAGCATTTCTCATGATGTACTCTGAATAGAAGTTAAATAAGCAGGGTGACAATATACAGCCTTGACATACTTCTTTCCCAATTTGGAACCAGTCTGTTGTTCCATGTCTGGTTCTAACTGTTGCTTTGTGACCTGCATACAGATTTCTCAAGAGGCAGGTCAAGTGGTCTGGTATTCCCATCTCTTTCAGAATTTTCACAGTTTATTGTGATCCACACAGTCAAAGGCTTTGGCATAGTCAATAAAGCAGAAATAGATGTTTTTCTGGAACTCTCTTGCTTTTTCCATGATCCAGGGGATGTTGGCAATTTGATCTCTGGTTCTTCTGCCTTTTCTAAAACCAGCTTGAACATCTGGAAGTTCACAGTTCACGTATTGTTGAAGCCTGGCTTGGAGACTTTTGAGCATTACTTTAGTTGCGTGTGAGAGGAACTTAAAAGGAAATAAAGCTGGGACACACGTCGCCCTGTAGCGGGTCCCCACGTCCCCTCGTCTGTGAAACAGGAAACCAGACATTTTGTAGAATTCCTACTGCAGCAGCTCTGCGATGATCACGCCTTTTAAAGCCTGTCCTGGGGCCTCCCTGGCGGCTCAGTGGTGAAGAATCGACCTGCTGGTACAGGAGACACGAGTTCGATCCCTGGTCCCGGAAGAGTCCATATGCCAAGGAGCAACTGGGCCCATCCACTGCAGCTCCCCAGCCGCGCCCTGGAGTCCAGGGGCCACAGTCCTGAGCCCTGGGCTGCACCCGCCGAGGCCCAGGTGCCCCCGAGCCTGTGCTTGGCAACAAGAGACGCCGCGCGGTGAGAAGCCCCCATGAGGCCAGGGGGAGAAGCAACTGGAGAAAAGCCTGCAGGGCAGCGAAGACCCAGCACAGCCAGAAATAAGTGAATAAAGTTGCTTTAAAAAGTTACCCTGAAGATGGTTAGCACTCCCAATATTTTCCAGCATTTCTGAAAATGTTTCTTGATGTGTCACTGAAGGTTTCATTTTTGACACATATTCTGTATGGCGAGCAAAACGAGTTTTGAACCTGAGAGTTGGTAAAGGCTCAAGTCACCTGAAAACGAAATTTCCTGAAGTTGTATGAATGATAGCAGAGCAGTCCAGACTCCTAGCAACAATCAGGAGTGTTCTAGGAAAGAATAAAGTGGCCAGAGGGGGTTGGTTTAGTTTACAGTACACATGTTTCATGAAATTCTTCTCTCTGTAAGCCGAAATCTACTTTGACAGAAAAACAATGAGCCTGTTGATCGACCAGCCCAAGGAAAACGACAAAGAATTGTGCTGAGTGAGCTAGCCGGCCAAGTGGTGGGAGAGAAGAGTCATAGAAATGACTGCAGCCCAGTTTCAGATGCAAAGACGCCTGCAGGGAGTTGGGAGGGGGGCTGGCGTTTTCATCAGGGCGTCAGTTAGCTTGATAATGCGTTCGATTTATCCTGTGTAGATTAAGAGCGCCTTCAGATAACCGATTCCATTACCTAAAGGCCACAAATACCACGTTAGGTCAATTTGAATGAAAAGGAATCACGATCAGTTAATTAGACCATCCAGTGGAGTAGCTTCAAAGTTCAAAGATAGAGGAAAAGGGAAAACCATGTTTAGAGCCCAGTTGCCCACATTCTGCAGCGTTAAACAGTGTCAGAAATGAAGATTCAAGGCAGGAAGCCGTGTATAGATGAACCCGCGCGCAGGGCAGGGACGGACACGCACGTGGGGAAAGTCCGTGTGGACACAGCCCGGGGCGGGGGGCGCGGACACGACCCGGGAGAGCGGCTCTGACGCACGCACGGCCGTGTGCACCGCGCAGCCGCCGAGAGCCCGCTGTGCCGCGCAGGGAGCTCAGCTCCGTGCCCCGCAGTGACCTGGGGGGGTGGGATGGGGTTTGGGGGCCGGAGGAAGGTCTAAGAGGGAGGGGGCATGTGTATGTATAACTGATTCACTTCACTGCGCAGCAGAAATAATGCAAGGTAAAGCAGTTACCCTCCGTTAAGGCAGACAGACAGCTGCGGAGCCAGCGCTTCCGCTGCGCCGCCCGCGCTGCGGCCGGGCCGTCCGTGAACCGGGCGGGCGGGGGAGGGCCAGGCCCCCGGAGGGTGACGCGGGAGTCGCCGAGGGCCTCTGCCCAGGACTCCCGGCCGCTGGAGAAGGCGTCTTCGGGAAATGTCAGCCCGCAGGTACACGGTGAAAGATGGCTGCGGCCCTTGGAAGGAAAGAGCATGTAGTTCAGCCGGTTAAAAGCCTCCTCACTCTGAGAGCAGAGACAGCCTGCGCGTCCCTCCCCGCTGTGACCCGGAGCGGCTCTCCGCCGGGCCCCTGTCCCGCCCCTCCGCATCGCGCCCGGCGGAGCGGGAGGACCCGGGAGGGAAGGGCTGGATCCTGCCTCGGAGCCGCCGGGCGGGACGTGCGCACCTCTCTGAGCTCTGCTCTTCTCTCTTCTCGTACTAGCTTCCCAAGTGCGGCAGGGTGAAACTCCGGCTTATAAAGCTGAGTTAGTGAGGGTGTAATCAATACTGCCTTATCTTTACGCCTCCCTCAGAAAGAAGGTGTCTTGGTTTCCCTAAAGAGCTTTCAGATGTATATAAAGGCCAGAGCCAGTTGAGTTACCAGGGGCTGCTAAATGTGGTGTTACGTGAGGCCAAAAAAAAAAAAAAAATCCAATCTGCTCCTCGATCACCTTCCCCAGAACTCTCTCCTTTACTTTTGGGGGCTGTGCCTTTTGAGGGATCTTAGTTCCCCAATCAAGAATAGAACCCTGGGCCTGACTGGAGTGCTAACCATCAGACTGCCAGGGAATTCCCTCCAGAACTCTTTGGTGAAGGGTTTTTAACACTCACAGGTCTTCTGAACAGAAACTTGGAATCCGGAGGCAGGCCTGCTGCTCGTAATCGGAAAGGGCTGGTCTCTTTTCCTAAACGCAGCGTGGACCACAGATAAGTGCTGGCGCCTCACCTGATGGAAGGGTTTTCCTTTTGTTCTCTGGAATCGGGGGCACCTGCGGACAGCCACCGAGGCTGACTGCACCGTGGGCGGCGGGGGACGCGGCTCCTTCGTAGAAGCTGCCCCATCGCACCGCGATCTGCAGCAGCCGCTTCTCCAGGACCCGCGATGATCAGATCATCAGGAAATTCAAAAAGCTCGCCTTTGTTTATGAAAGGAGCTTGACTTTTTAAAATTAAATCGCGGGTTGTTTTTCAGCAGCTCACTCCTGGCTTCTTACATGTGTTTTTGTTGACGTGGGTAACGTCATTGGGGGAGTGATTGCTTCTTTCATCAGGTGAGAGGTGTTTCAGTAATTGATGATTGATTCATTTATGGATTGTGTGTGTGTGTGATGAAGACAATGGTCAGAGGTAGCTTACTCTAAATCGAAAATGTCAGGGACTTCTCTGGTGGTTCGGTGGCTAAGAACCTGCCTTCCAACGCAGGGGACTCGGGTTCCATCCCTGGTTGGGGAACTAGGACCCCACATCCCTGGGGGCAACTGAGTCCACATGCCAGAACAGAGAGAAGTCCTCCGGCTACAGAGACGATCCCTTGTGCCACAGCTAAGACCAGTGCAGCCAAATAAATGGTTTTTTCAGTGTCAGGTTTTTTCCAGCTTGAGACAAGGTCATTGGAACACCTGTCTCCCTAGACATATATCACATGGTTACATTAGGGCTAGAGCCCAGATAAAATGTAGTAAGTCTCAGCAAAAGGAATTTCTTTCTGTTTATTTCCCTTCATTTCATGGGACAAGTTAAGTGACAATGTCATAATCAGTCTAAGGAGAATACTTCATGCACATTATTAATTTCTACCTTTAGGAAGCAGCTTTGTGGCTGGGCCTGAGGGTGGGGAGACTAGGTTAGAGCCGGGGAGAAGGGACGGACTCCACTGCTCATCACTCACCCTTCCTCTCTGCCTCTCCCAGCTTGCACCTACAGAAACCAGGAGTGCCGACTGACCATACATTACGAGAATGGGTTCTCGATCACCACTGAACCACAGGAGGGTGCCTCCAGGACCATCATGCAGGCTCCTTACGAAAAGCTGAAAATGTCTTCAGACGATGGGGTCAGGATGCTGCATTTAGATTTTGGAGGCAAAGATGGAGAGCTTGTAAGCGCACTTTGCTTTGGACAGTGTGATTTCATGTATTTCCTTATGCAACTCACCCATACTGGCTTGCAAACATAATACTGCTTTATACTTATCTAGTATTTGATTATCAACAAAATACTTACAGGTTCGTGTCTTAATGAATCCTTGAAAAATAGTGATGGCATCCAATTTTTTAAGTCCTTTCCTTTGGTCTCATTTGAATGTAACAGAAATATTTGAATCAAAGGGAAGGATTGTTTATATAGTCAGCATTAAATTCCTCTCAGAGAGGCCCCACCACCATCAAAATGTACCATTCATTGTTTAAAAGCATCTGATCTAAACTGGGCATTGTGCAAGGTGTCAGGGATACACGGATGTAAAATACCAGTCCTGCCCGTGGTCTCTGAGGTCTCAGGAGTGGAGAAGGTAAAGAGCCCAGAGGGGAAGGGTCAGCCAGGAAACCCAGCAATGCTGGTCAGCTCCCCCACGCGGAGAGAGGACCAGACAAGGACCCAGAACTGTGAGCTCCTGTCAGGGGGCATCCAGCAAAGGCAGCGAATTGTCAGTCCGGGCGACATTTATACTTCTTCTATCATTGCAGATGGCCCATGTGCTTAAACTCATGATTTCCTGCGATCGCTACCGACTACCATATTGAGACAATACAGTGCTCCAGTTCCTCTGGAGGGCGGAGGTCACACATTCTTCCCCTTTCTAGCACGGGTGTTCTCAGGAAGACATAGCATCTCATTTAAGCTGTGGAATGTAGAGCTGCAAAAAAGGACTTTGATTTGGAAAAGCCGGTCTCTGTCTAGGTCCTTCCTAGTCACTGGCTTAGTCAACAAATATTTGTTGACTCATTCTTGATAACCTGGATTGGGGTGGGGGGGGGGTATATGAAATGCAGGGATAAATCTCTAAAAATAAGATCCAGTCACTGTCACTCAGCTACTAGGCCTGCATAACCCTCCCCTCCCCCAGGGCTGCCCTGGTGGCTCAGGGGTAAAGAATCTGCCAGAAGTGCAAGAGCTGCAGGAGACTCCTGCTTTTTATCCATGGCTGGAAAACTCAAGGCTTTTTGCCAGTGAGGAAGAATGTCTAAATTTTGGCCTTTCTGCCTGTAATTGCAGCCTGACTTGAAAAGACTTAGGAAGGACTGATTTTTCTGCTGTGGCTATGTTAGTCTGAGAATCAGTTTCAGACACACCGTCCCCAGGATCTAGCTGAGCAACCCCCAGAGGCAGGTGCTAGGGAAGGGAGCAGAGACAAGTAGAAGCAGCAATAAACTTAGGGTCAAGAGGCCCCTGCTGTCTTCCTGAGTCTGGAACTAACTCCTCACGTGTCCTGGGCAAGCCCCTTCATTTCTTTGGCTCTGAGTCTCCCCGTCCATGAAACACAGGGACTGCAGGCAGCCATCTTTAAGGTCAGTTTGAAAGGTTAGTTCTGTGTTAGTAAAAGCGAATATGCTGGTGCAGTGGATTTCCCTGGCGGCCCAGTGGCTAAGAATCCGCCTGCAATGCAGAGGACACCGGTTCGATCCCTGGTCTGGAAACTGAGATCCCCCACGCCCCGTGGTGACTAAGCCCACTTGCTCCAGAGCCCGTGCTCTGAAAAAAGAGGAGCCCCCGCTCACTGCAAACTAGAGGAGAGCTGAGCGCACAAACTCAGGGCTGCAGGACCCCCAGTGCCACCAAAAAGCAAGAGGGCCCAGGGCCTGGCATCAGACAGGCCTGCATCGGAGCTCATGCTTTCTCTTTACTGTGAGCTGTATGGTCTTACAAGTTATAGCTTCACCAAATCTTAGTTTTGCACTTAAGACATAGAGATAGTAACAGTAGCTATCCCAGAGGGATTCTGTGAGATTTAACTAAGATAACGTATGGAAAGTATTCACACAGTCAGTGCCTGGTTCATGCTAAGTACAACTTGACTTTGCCGGATGTTACTGTGGTCACGTTGTCATTCTCCAGCACCAGAATAGAGCTGGGGGTAAGGGGGATGAACGGAGAGAGTCGCTGGAAGGAGCAGGCCCAGCCAGCTGCAGTGGGGAGGGGCTGTCGGTGTGCTCACAGCTGATTCACACTGAGGCCCAGCAGACACCCACACAGCACTGTAAACAGTTATCCCCCAGTTACAGACATCCTGTGATAAGCCGTCTTAGAAAAGAACATCAATAAAAGAATCTATGCACATGCATAGCTGAATCACTTTGCTGTCAGCAAGAATTAACAACAGGGTAGTCAACTATACTTCAATAAAAAGGAAAATCAAAAACGAGATTTAAAAAGAGAAAGAATCAGGAGCAACACAGCGCTCTTGAACTAGGTCAGGCGGTGAAAACTCAGCCTGTTCGGCTCTGTAGGGACGCGCGGAAAACCAGCCTTCAGAAGGAGCCTCAGCAGATGGTGCTCTAGGTGCGTTCATGCCGCGAGCTGCGAGGATGCGGCTGCTCATAATACAGCTTCTGTACTTTACGGCTTGCGAGGGACTTTCACCTGCAGTATCTCGTTTTAATAGTCTACCCTTAAGTTAGGTTGGACTGAGAATATTTCAAATGACTTGTCCGAGGTTATGTACACACCTGAAGTGTTAGAACCGGGACTCAAATCTGCTGGGACACGTAGCACCGCCTCGTGCTGCACCTAATCCAACACGAATAATCGCGCCGCCAAAACTAAGCGGCTCGACAGCCAAGAAGGGCAGCACTGACATGCGCGCTGTTGGTATGTATAAATTTCACAGAACTTATTTTGGGAAATAAGGTAGATGAGATGTAAGGAGTAAGTTCTAAGAGTTGTTTTTTTTCTAATCTCATTGGGGGGCAAGGATTTAAAAACACAGTTGCTCCAGTTAACACTTAAAAGCAGGAAGTGCTTGGATCTGTTTGGTGTGTAAATCACTGCTTTGTGTCAAGCATTCATTTACAATTTTCCATGTTCTCTCCTTTTTAAATTCCAGCAACTGGACCTGCACGCCTGCCCCAAGCCGATTGTTTTCATCATCCATTCCTTCCTGTCAGCTAAGATTACAAGACTGGGGTTGGTGGCCTGAGCAGAGGGGCGGATTACCTCTGAGCAAAGGAGGCTTCGCTGCCCCCAGAACAGCGTCGCATCAGACCACCCGATGCAGCGTGTCAGCTGCAGACCCGAGTCCCGCGCAGCAGGGCCCGGCTTGTCAGTTTCTGCACTATGAAGGGAACCCTCAGAAAACCCCGCAAGGACTGTCAGAATGGAACTGGTCTTCTAGCACAGTAAAAGGGCAGAGAGGTGAGGCTGATTGGAAGTGCGCAGCACAGCTCCTAGATAATGACAATCGAGGACACGCTACTGAGACAGCACGCGCAGCTCTTAGCCATCGCTTCTAGGCAGCTGGCTCACCTGCTAAGCCGGGGCTGAACAGATGAGGAAAGGACGCTTTCCACCTCCCCCTCCCCACCCCAGGAGTAAGGACCCCTCGCTTTACTGCGCCCCGTTTCCTGCTTCTGAGTTGACTTCCACTGGTAAGGAAAGGACTCAAATGGAAACCCACCTTTCATTTAAGGATGAAACGGCTTACTTTTTCTTAATGAGTTACCTTTCAATGATGTAGGAGGATTCTGCAGTGTTCTCACGAGCATATGAGTGGGGATTAACACATCAGATACTTATCTGAGCTGTAAGCCAGTAGATTCTGAGCCAGAGTAGACTGCTTAAATTGCAAAGCTTTGCTGAAGAGTGGTTTGCGTGAAAGAATTAACTCTGGGACTGCACTCATACCAAGGCCTGCTATTTTAGAGCCATGACTTAGAGCTTTATTTATAGAAAGCAAGTTATGGATTTTTTAAGAAAGATTGCCATTTGAGGTATCTACATAATAATTCATGGGGGTGACTAATTATGCCCACTTTGTGGTTTTCGGTGGAAGTGCTGAGCAGTGTATG
The DNA here is from genome assembly GCF_042477335.2 of Ovis canadensis. Classification (NCBI taxonomy): domain Eukaryota; kingdom Metazoa; phylum Chordata; class Mammalia; order Artiodactyla; family Bovidae; genus Ovis; species Ovis canadensis. The sequence continues at coordinate 104,835,545 of NC_091253.1, read as the reverse complement.
GGCCCTTATTTCTGCCTGTGCCATATGCGCGCATTTTCAAGCAAGTAATAGAGCCTGATATGATTCTGTTTAATACTGGGTTTTACATAGAGAGCCAGTGTTATAACCAAACCCATGAATAGCACTCGTAGCTCTTTTGGAATTCCAGGGAAATAATATAATGACCTGATATTCTTCTAAGAGAATATTTTCAGACAGCATCGTGAAGTCGCTCAGTCGTGTCCGACTCTTTGCGACCCCGTGGACTGTAGCCTACCAGGCTCCTCCGTCCATGGGATTTTCCAGACAAGAGTACTGGAGTGGGGTGCCATCTCCTTCTCTAGAGGAGCTTCCCGATCCAGGGATCGAACCCAGGTCTCCAGCACTGTAGGCAGGCGCTTTACCGTCTGAGCCACCAGGGAGGTACCAGACAGCACAGTCAATATAACACTTTTGCTTTTATCTTTCAGAACACATTCACTGAAAACAACCTATTATTTGATTTTAAGGTCACTTGCCTCAAATCTTGAAAATTAGCTCTAGAATTTCTGTATCTGCAACACTTCTCTCCTCTGTAGTTTAGAGAGACAAATGTTCCAGGTTAGATATGCGTGTCTTTTCCGAGAGCTATGCAGGAAGATTTAACAGTGATTTCATTCACTCAGATACATGTGTTTATGGAGTTTTACTGTAGATCAGCATTTTATTTTAGATAGGTGTTTCCCCAGGGTAATACAAGTAACATTAATTCAAGTTCCAAAGGGTATTGACTGAATGGTATTTTGTGTAGAGGGAAATAAAAGGGTTAGTAATGAAAAGCTGCTTGTTACTTACTGCATTAAAAAATGTTAGAGTTCATGGTTGCAGCCAGCCCTCTTCAAAGACTTCACTGCACACTGCAGTTCTGCAGGGGAAATGCTCCCAACACATAGGGAGCTCCTGTCATTCCTTACACACCTACAGAGCTACTTTCTGAGACACCTTATGAAACTAGTGTTTAGACACACACACACAACAAAACAATCACTTTGGAAACAGCTTTAACACTGATTTTGTTTCCTATTTTAAAATGCTGAAGAGTGAAGTACCAGCCTCAATGTTGTAGGAAAGCTTTGATGCATATGTAAATTGTAATGCACTCTTCATGGTATATTTTCAAAATCACTGGAAAGTTGTTTTACAGGAGAACTATACTTGTGTATTGTAAATAACATGAAAATACAGAAATTAGTGCCAATAGTTCAATAATATGTAATCTAAGGTGCTCCGTACTACATGCAGTGAGTTAATTACTCATGATTAAGTTGCAAAGATCCTATTATATATTTATAGACACATTAAAATGATCATAATTACAAATACTATTTCTTCATCACTTGAGTTTTAGACTGATTAATACCTGGGTGGGGTGCAAAAGAAACTACATTCTCTGCATTTATGAAAGTTTAAATATTTATATTTTAGAAAAATATATTTGAATAAAATCAATGCATTTTCTGAATTAAAATATTGGCAAGAAATAGAAAATTTTACCAAGAACTGTGTATATAAATCATTTTTCTTCCTCAAAATTAAATTGTATCACATCAGAGTGGCTATGATGAATTAATTCAAATATTCATTTTTTTCTCCTTCAATCTGAATTCAACAAGTTCTTACTCCACACTGTAGATTTTAATCGTCTCGATGTGCGTTATGAATGACGTGAATAACACAAACTCACATCTGGATCATACCTGGGTGCGAGAGCGAATCAACTGAGTCATTTTGGGGGATTTGTTTTTGTCCAGTTCCCTCTGTGATCAACTGTCTCGTATTTGAATTGATGAATTATTAAATTCACAATGTCTGTTCTCTTAGGTGCAAACCAACTCCAACGAATGATGTCTTAAACTAGACTTTGAGGGAAGCTGCCCAGTTGTTAGAGTAATTAGGTGAGCCCTTTGGTGTGGTGACGTATCTCTAAACCATCCCATGGGAATTTAAAGAAAACCAACAGGAATACAGACATCAAGTTTCTTTTTCTGCCTTGACTAAGTAGGAGAAACGAAACTATAAATCTATTTTAGAAACCATTCAGCCAGAGGCATTTAACTATCAACTGATGCACTGAAATGCTGAAAAAACGCACGTTGCTTTATCCAAAAGCTCGCTGACCCTGCTTGGCTGGAGTCAGAAGGAACAGTCTTAATGGGCAGGGGTCCTCTACAATTAATGAGTGGGGCCTTTCTGGCCCGTTTTACAGATATTATTCTGAGTGGACTGGGGTGAGGACGTACTTTGTGAATGTGCCATGAGTTTATAAAATGTGCCTATGTTTATAGCACTGTGGCTACCCTGTAAACCTTACATACGAATTAAATAAATACTCACCTCTGCATGTGGCGGGCTGGCCGGTGCTTTCCTTAATAGCCACAGAGGGACACGGGCGCATACACGCCTTGCGCGCCTCTTCCTCCAAGACTGGCCTGGAAAGGTGCCACGGTGGGCGGCGGGGTGCCCCCTGCTGTTTCTGTGTGTACAGTTTCCTTTTGGGTCTTCACCTGGGGCCCGGCTTTCAACGCCCATTTTAACCACATTCTCAAGGGATTTTATCTATACACCAAGCTCCAAATGCTCAAATTCTCTTTAGTACCAGAACCTGGTTTGTGTTCAAGTTACTTGTAATAAAAACAGCAGGCTGGGGTTCAGAAGTCTTTTACTATTTGAAAACCGGAGGAAATATGTGTAAATCATAGATAAAGGATTAGGATCCAGAAACTATAAGGAACTCTTACAATTCAACAATAAAAAGGGAAATAATCCCACTGAAAAGTCCTTAAGAAAGCATTTGGTAGACACTTCCCCGAAAGACAATATCCAACTGGCCAATAAGTGCATGAAAAGATGCTCAACATTACTTATCAGGGAAATGCAAGTCAAAGCCACTATGAGATATTACCTCACATTTCCTATCATCTGTCAAAAGATAAATGCTGACAAGAATTAGCAAGGAGGTGGAGAAATTGGAGCTGCTGATGGAAAAGGCAAATGGTATAGCTGCTGTGGAAACCAGTCTGCCATTTTCTCGAAAGGTAAACAGAGTTAGTATACAGTCCAGCAGTTCAACCCCTAGGCGTATACCCAAGATAATGGGAAATATTTGTGCCAAAACTTGCGCACAAATGCCCACAGTAGCATTATTCACGACAGCCAAGACAGGGATCAGCCCAGCGCCCATCGACAGATGAACGGGTAAAGTGACAGGCTCATACAGTTGACATGCTGATCACGCTACAACACGGTGAGCCCGGAGCACCTCCTGCAGAGAATCCGCCTGCCAGTGACGAGATGTGGGTTCCATCCCTGGGTCAGGAAGACCCCCTGGAGGAGGGAATGGCAACCCACTCGAGTGTCCTTGCCTGGAAAACGCCATGGACAGAGGAGCCTGGTGGGCTGCAGTCCAGAGTCTGAGCCTAAACAAGCAGAAGCCGGATACAGAAGACCACACACTGTACTAGTCCCTGGCCGTCCAACGTCCAGCACAGGCAAATCCAGAGAACAGAGAGGAGACGGGCGCCTGCCTGGGGTGACAGAAATGACTGCTCGTAGACACGGGATTTCTACTGCGGTGACGGAAATGTGAGGGAATCAGACGGTGATAACGATGACACAACTTTGCGGATATACTGAAACCTACTAGATTATGTAACAGAAGCAGCGAATTTCATAATATGTGAAGCCAATAAAGTAAGACTTGTGGGCTTTCTGTGTACCCAAAGTCACAGTCCAGTCTGTCAGATGAAAACCACTCCCACCAGACAGGGCCTCTTCGGCCGTCAGAGTGCTGTGGGGCAACACCCTAAGATTCATAGAAGTCCTTTTGTCTTGCTGAAACGGTTTAAGTATTTCTAAGATTTTAATGAAGCGCTTATCACTGCACCTTTGGTTTGATCTTGAGGCTGTTACTTACTTGGACAACCTTTTGCCACTGGAGATGAAGTGGGAAAACATTTTATTTTCCAATCCAGAATGTTCCAAGTCTTCTGTATCTCTGCAAAGTCCTGCTAGGAAGCTGAACATTCCCTCCGGTAGTTGATGTATCTTGTCCTGCGCCTTTACTGTTTTCAGCCAAACGAGCAAACAAACGGCTCACTGACGCTTCTAACATTCTGTTGGAACTAACCTTAATTAGGTCCCTGACTTCACTTGGCACAACCTCTCTTTTCCAGGTTGTGTGTGTGTGCTTAGTCACTCAGCCATGTCTGACTCTTTGCGACCCCGTGGGCTGTAGCCCGCCAGGCTCCTCTGTCCATGGATTCTCCAGGCAGGAACGCTGGAGTGGGTCGCCACGCCCTCCTCTAGGGAATCTTGCCCATCCAGGAACTGAACCCGGGTCTCCTGCACTGCAAGCAGATTCTTTACCGTCTGAGCCACAAGGAAGCCAGCTTCTCTTTTCCAGGTGATGTGCGCAACAGTTTTCCCAGCGTCCCGTCACTGTGGAACAGGCTGAGCTAGTCCAATCCTGGCTCCCTTTTTCCACTCACAGGGAGTGGGAGTTTTCGGCATTATCCCCAGCACGGGAATTAGCGTCAGAACAGCCGAGGCCTGCGCTCTGCTCTATTCTCCCTCGGGTCTGCCTTTTGAGGTCCCATGCACAGGTGTCCTACAGACAGACAGGCCCAGCCGGCAGGGTCCTGTCCTGGACACTGGCACACGGCTCGCGCTACTGGACTTCGGCCCGGCCTGCAGTTTCTCCCGTGAGTTCAGTCTGTGCCAGAAATGGACCTGAGGTCTCTGGGCCTCTTAGACCGCTCCTGTTACCTGCTTTCACATTTATCTCAAGCATCTTAAGTCACTTTTTACTCTGAAGCATTTTTATGGTGGTGGTGGTGGTCTGGTCGCCAACTCGTGTCCGACTCTTGCGACCCCGTAGACTGCAGCCCGCCAGGCTCCTCTGTCCCTGGGATTCTCCAGGCAAGAACACTGGAGTGGGTTGCCATTTCCAGTATTTTTATGGGACATTCACAAAAGTGATTAAGTGTGAGCACAGCACTGAAGTTAAGTTAAAGCAGTACACTCAGACACCCACAGATTCCACTCTGAAAAAGCTATACTAAGGAATAATCAGTGATGTACCAGAAATATTCATTTAAGTTTCATTTACAATAAGGAAATACTGAACTCTTATGTCCAACGATGCAGGACTGGTTAAATAAACTGATCCATTTGAATCATGCAGCTATTACTGACATGATATAGAAATCATTTTAATCATATTGTTACATCACATTAAGTGAAAAGCAGGCTATAAATTAATATACATGCATACCACACATGCAAATACACATAAACATACATAAGACTGCAATTTTGAAAATAAATATAATGTTTAAAAATATTAAATACCTGTAGACAGAACAGTATTGGAATTTTTTCCATTCTCCTTAGTATTTTCCACATTTTCCAAATTTACTGTCATGGGAAAATTTTTTTTTCTGGGAGTAGGTACTTAAGTCATTTTCACTATGTCTTATTTTCATAATTTTTGCTCTTTTTTTCATCCCAAATAAATATAAATAGCTCCAATAGTGGTGGCTCCAGGCCAGGGGTAAGGGAACATGACTAAGTATATGAATTTTTTGCCAATATTTTCTAAGACAAGGGTTGTCCAATAAATCACGCTGTTGTAACACACGAGAAAAGCCACTGGCAATGTCCTACTCGAGACTCAGTAGTTTAAACACACCTAACAACAGAGACACTTACCAAGAAGTAAAGAAATATCTTTTTCTATTTATTGAAAGAATTAAATATCCAAGAGTAAAATTTTTAAACATACATAAAATATTAATGTTAAAAATTAAAATATAGTAAAACTATAAGTATACAAACTAAAATTACATTAACTGAGCAACTTCAAAACTATATAAATACAGGGTATTTATGAAATTCCTTAGAAATGGAACATTAATTCTTTGAATAAAGTTTGAAATGTGTAATTTTCAAACTAAAGAAGGAAGCGGTATATAATAGATCCATCCAATCTACAATCATCCAAAGGGAGTGATTCTGCGTTATTTCTTGCTTGCTTTTTCTAACACCCACTCAATCACCTACGGGGAGAAAAAACATGATTATGGCCCATTCTTTTGAAAACAAAGGTGATAGAAAAATGCATTGTTCAAAAGAGCATGGTAGAAAATTTAAGACAAAAAATAACACATCAGACTCTTAAAAAATACATTTTATCTTAAAAATACCCTTTCCTCGTGGGGAGGGGGAAGGGGGAGAGGCCACCATGAGGAGAGCAGAGCACAGACTGTGGCGCATAAAACCAGCCACAGGGGCGCACTTCACACACAGGGGACCCAGCCAGCATTTCAGAGTGGCCGAGCGCGGAGCACAGCCTCCGAGGCCTGGGAGCTGCTGCACTGCACACCTGCGGCCCATATAACACTGCACATCAACTGCAGTTTAGAAAACTGAATTATCACACACAAAAAGTCAAGACAGCATCCACCCCCAGAGGCGACAGAGCAGGACACGGTGGGGAAGAGACTCCGGGGCTCCCAGAGCTCCTGAAATGGTTACTCATCAGCCTGAATAAAGGTCCCAAGGATTTTCTCTTTTAAAATTCTTTTTTTTTTAATTTTATGTGTTTCTTTGCATATGTATTTATTTACATATTATATCATGAACTTTTAAACAGAAAAAAAAATCCCACATTTTATTTTCTTGCTGAAGAACACTTTTTGGTTAACTTTTTTATGTTGCAGAATACAATGGTGGTGTTCTCACTGGGCAAAATGAAGAGACTGCTCTATTTTCTCACTTTTATTTGAAAGTATGTTTTTAAAGGATCACTAAAAATAGAATTAAACCAAGCTTTGAAAACAGCTAATCAAAATGGATTAGTTTTTCCAGCCCTTTGGATTATTCTCTTTTTTTCTTTCTGAACATTAATTTAGAAGCTCTTGTTAACAGAGAAATCTCTTAAATACTACTAAAGACCCTACTTACGTAGTCCGTTATTGACTATTTTAATGAGTGGTCACAGGGACACAGCTGAAAGACCACTGCCTAATCCTCACTGCTTACACTACAGCCTTCTAGCTGCCCTGGCGCACAGCAGCGGCGTCACTGGATGTGCTTTCAGGGGACACTTACCTGTACGACATTGTTGTTTGTGGTTTTCTTCATTTCTTCAAATAGACCTCTGGAAGTTTTAAGATCCTAAACATAGCAAAACAGAGCATTCCAAATCTGTACGTTAAATTACAAAGAACAAGCCATTACTGAATAAATTTGACAGGATCCTAAATCATTCTATAATCATCACTGTGAAGAGGGAGAAATCACAGTAACAGATTATCGTGTAGTTCCATCCTCGAAGGTCCAAGTTCTCTAACCAGAAAACACCCGTCTGCACGAAGTCCACGCTGCTTTGAGCTCCTAAACCCAAGAGCACCGGCCAGGCCCACGCCCACCCTCAGCCGTGCACACGTGCTCAGGCGCGCAGTCAAGTCAGACTCTGCAACCCGCGACTGCGGCCCAGCAGACCGCACTGTCCCTGGGCTCTCCCGGCTGGCACACTGGAGGGGCTGCTGCTTCCTGCTCCGCCATCGGCCATGCGCGCCCACTAATCCATTCCTCAGGAGAGGGACACACGGTTCGTGCTCATTTTCAGATAAAACGCCTTTCACCTCTCTTCTCACCGGCTATTTCACTCCAGACACAGAGGGGATGGCACCAGACAGAAACCCGAAACCTCTGACTTTTCAAAAGGTAATAACAAACTAAATCATGAAATTCAAAAAATTCACTTGTCTTACAAAAAAAGCTGTCCTCTGCTGCGCTTCCAAGTTATGCTCCATCGAAGCGGTCACTTTCACTTCTTTCTTCCGTTTCTCCCCTTATCTTCGCGTTTCTACACAACACGCTCACTCCTGCTACTGTGTGATGTCACAGTTTCAGTGACTGCTGTTACCCTGGATTCAGGTCTCTGAATCCTCCCACCTCCCTTCGCTTCCTCTCAGGAACAGCTGCACCACAATTTTTTCTTAAATTAGTAAACAGTCGATGGTTTGCATTTCACACTTAAGCGAATGAAGTTTACTCCCAAGCTAAGTAACACGCTGCAGTTGTAGCCTCTCTCTCATCTAATGTTTTATCCTGTGGTGAACTCTATTTGCGCAGCTTTCCATGTACATAATTCTGCCCCCACCCCGCAACTCTGACTAAAAAGACTGATTAAATGTACAGCAAAGATCTTCAAACACTCTCGGATACCGGATAACCTCCCCTCTTCAGCTTTTCATCTCTGCGTTGGTTTTCTTAACTGCATCCTTTAAACACCGGAGCCCCTTCTCCCGCAGCCTGCGGCAGTTTGGTCCAGCTGCTTCCTGGACCTGTTCCCACTGGAACATATCTTTCCCTGTCCTTTTCTTTTTTTTAAATTTTTTTCTTTTATTTCTTGGTTCAGTCCCTTGTTCTACTGAATTTCATCTTCTCACAAATTCATCAAAAGGATACACCAGTCACAAAGTTTCTTAGACCTCGCGTGTGTGAAAGCATCTTCACACTTGACTGACTTCTGCGTTGGTCTCTCCGTCGTGTCCGACTCTGTGCGACCCCACGGACTGTAGCCCTCCAGGCTCCTCTGTCCATGGGATTTTCCAGGCAAGGACACTGGAGTGTAGCCATTCCCGTCTCCAGGGGATGTTCCCAACCCAGGGACTGGAACTGGGTCTCTTGCATTGCAGGTGGATTCCTCACTGAGCCGCCCGGGAAGCCCAGTGACTGGCTTCTGAGCCAGATATAAACGTGCCAGGTAAACCACTTCCTTCAGAACGTGAGGAAGACGTCCACCATCTGGCATACGAGGCTGCCAGCAAAGTCCAATGCCAACCTTACTCTTGAATCTTCATGTCAACTACTTCTCTCCCGGAAAACTTTTACGGAATGCTCTCTCCCTCCAGGAGATATGACCTTCCACAGTGACGGGGCTTGCAGAACTGCTGCCCGCCAGGCAGGAGGAGCTGTGTGCCCTTTCCAGCAGGAGGCTTGCACCCTTCGGTTCTGGAACGCCTTGCGTATTTCTGAAGGCTTTCTCTCCTCTCATCTTTATTATGAGCATAATGGATCTTTCAGATTAATTCCCCCATTTTCTTATCTCACGTTTAATGTTTTTGTCCTCAATTTTGTCAGTAATACTTCCGGCAAATTTCCTACTCTCACTGTTGACTGTCACAGTGATTTTACTGTATTTTTTATTTTAAGGAGATTTCACGTTCTATAGTTTTTGGAAACAGCATCACATTCCGGTTTTGTACATGTGACCGTCTCCTTCCTGAGATACCCAGTTTCCGTGGCGTTCCCTTCAGGCTTCTGCTCCTCCCGCATGCCCTCTGCTTTTTATGTTCTGACACCTGCTGTGTTAGACGCTTTCCTCAGAACTCTGCCGAGTCTCAGCGGTCTGGTCACACAGACATTTAAAAAGTGTTTCCGCTGTAGCACACAGCACGTGGGTTCCCAGTCCAGGGATTGAACCCACGCTCCCTGGAGCAGAAGCACAGAGTCTTAGCCACTGGGCTTCCAGGGTGTCCCTGTCGAGTCTTATTTTAAAATGAGACAATAAAAATCTTACTAGAAGTTCTGTGTATGCAGAGCTTATTCACTGGCACCTTTATAAGGTAGGGAAATAAGAGGCCGCTGGCCTTTTCACTGCGGCCTCCCATGCGTTTCTCCTCCAGGGACTATTTCCCACACGGCCACAGGGTGGGGGAGAGCAAAGCCACGGGTAATACAGCCATCCACAGCAAACGCTGTGGGAAAGGTGTGCAGAACAGGTTGAAGGCTCCCTGCTCACTCTGCGGACCTCTCTCTTTCTCCCGCTTTTCACGGCACTCTGCCCCCGCCTTCCACAACACCTGGGATCCCCAGGCTCCGAGCAGGCCCGAGACCATGCTGGGTCTGGACTCTCAGCCCCAGGCAGCCATCGAGGCTGTCACTGCTGCTCAGCCACACCACGCGTCCACGTGCTTCGTGCTCCAACAACGTGTGAAAGCGCCGCTATGTTCTTCCTGTCTTGCTTAGCTTTTGTACTTTCAATACTGTCTTTCTTGAGAGAGACTACAAGGGAACGGAAAGTGTTCCATCTATGGTCCGTCTGCAGTTTTAATCAAAAACCCACGTAAAATTGTGATTCAAGTCAGAAACTGAAAACTGGACCTAATCTAAGTTTCACCAAACGGCTTCTGAATGGCCAGTTCACCCGTGCTCAGTTCAGTTCAGTTCAGTTCAGTCGCTCAGTCGTGTTCGACTCTTTGAGACCCCATGAATCGCAGCACACCAGGCCTCCCTGTCCATCACCAACTCCCGGAGTTCACTCAGACTCACGTCCATCAAATCAGTGATGCTATCCAGCCATCTCATCCTTGGTCGTCCCCTTCTCCTCCTGCCCCCAATCCCTCCCAGCATCAGTCTTTTCCAATGAGTCAACTCTTCACATGAGGTGGCCAAAGTCCTGGAGTTTCAGCTTCAGCATCATTCCTTCCAAAGAAATCCCAGGGCTGATCTCCTTCAGAATGGACTGGGTGGATCTCCTTGCAGTCCAAGGGACTCTCAAGAGTCTTCTCCAACACCACAGTTCAAAAGCATCAATTCTTCAGCGCTCAGCCTTCTTCACAGTCCAACTCTCACATCCATACATGACCACTGGAAAAACCATAGCCTTGACTAGACGGACCTTAGTTGGCAAAGTAATGTCTCTGCTTTTGAATGTGCTATCTAGGTTGGTCATAACTTTTCTTCCAAGGAGTAAGCGTCTTTTAATTTCATGGCTGCAGTCACCATCTGCAGTGATTTTGGAGCCCCCCAAAATAAAGTCTGACACTGTTTCCACTGTTTCTCCATCTATTTCCCATGAAGTGATGGGACCGGATGCTATGATCTTCGTTTTCTGAATGTTGAGGTTTAAGCCAACTTTTTCGCTCTCCTCTTTCACTTTCATCAAGAGGCCTTTTAGTTCCTCTTCACTTTCTGCCATAAGGGTGGTGTCATCTGCATATCTGAGGTTATTGATATTTCTCCCCGCAATCTTGATTCCAGCTTGTGTTTCTTCCAGTCCAGCGTTTCTCATGATGTACTCTGCATAGAAGTTAAATAAGCACGGTGACAATATACAGCCTTGATGTCCTCCTTTTCCTATCTGGAACCAGTCTGTTGTTCCATGTCCAGTTCTAACTGTTGCTTCCTGACCTGCATACAGGTTTCTCAAGAGGCAGGTCAGGTGGTCTGGTATTCCCATCTCTTTCAAATTTTCCAGTTTATTATGATCCACACAGTCAAAGGCTCTGGCATAGTCAATAAAGCAGAAATAGATGTTTTTCTGGAACTCTCTTGCTTTTTCGATGATCCAGCAGATGTTGGCAAGTTGATCTCTGACTCCTCTGCCTTTTCTAAAACCAGCTTGAACATCTGGCAGTTCAGGGTTCACGTGTTGCTGAAGCCTGGCCTGGAGAACGTTGAGCAAGGCTGGACTAGCGGGAAAGATGAGCTGCTAGTGGATCCAGAACTAGAGATTGCGTGCTGTGACTCCGTCAGGCAGCTTCACTATGTACTAAATTACCTGAGTATATTACATAAAATAAGCTGAAGCTTATTATCAACTTAAGTCAGTGACCTGTTAGGGAAACACTGAGAAGGTCAGTTAAGGTACAGTTTTCTGTATCTGAGAACTAAAATCAACCATAAAATATTCTGACTCCAGTTTTTCTGCCTCTAGTAAAAAATGTGGCAATAAGTTGTCAGTGTAGAAAATACTCAATTACTATTACCTTGAGTCAAATAGTAACAACAGAACTTGACTTCGATTTGCCATCGGCAGAGAAGACACTGTACCTTTAGGTAGAACTTGGAGATCTCAAAGAGGCGCTGGCTGCAAGCAGGGAAACATTCGTGAGCCTCCGTGATCCTGTGCTTCTTCAGGGCTTCAGCAACTACTTCTTTCAGTATCTTGAACAGAACATAACAGATGACTAGTACTTCTTCCCTTTAGAGCTGAGGCTCTGCAAACCACACCGCCAGGTAGCTGTGCTAGACCCAGGTAAGCTCATTAAGACCAACCCACTGAGAAGAGGAGGTCTGAAGCAGCGACACACTCACATGCCACCGGGCCTCTGCCAGGCAGAGAGGCCGGAGCAGCCGAAGAGCGGCTCTCACGTACCGGGCTCTGGATCGACGTCAGAGTGGGGCGGTACACACGGCAGGGACATGTATACACAGGTGTGTCCTTATTTTTTATTATGGAAAATTTCAAACACTATAAAGAGAATATCTTTTGTAACAAATCCTCATCTCTCTCTCTCTCTCTCTCTATATATACATATATATATATCAGGACTACATATAAGAGCTGGTTATATATATATAAATCACTACATATTTATATATATAAAGAAATATAATTATGTGATTGTAATTATATATATTTTATATGTAGTTATACATAATATATAAATATATATAAATTATAAATATATATATGAATTATATATAAGACCTGGCTATATAAATACATATATATGAGGACTATATATAAGAGGTGTTTTTTATATATATATAGACTATATATAAGACCTGGCTATATATAAAAATATATATATATATATGAGGACTATATATTAGAGCTGGTTTTGTATATATATGCCGACTAAGGTCCGTCTAGTCAAGGCTATGGTTTTTCCTGTGGTCATGTATGGATGTGAGAGTTGAACTGTGAAGAAGGCTGAGCGCAGAAGAATTGATGCTTTTGAACTGTGTGTGGTGTTGGAGAAGACTCTTGAGGGTCCCTTGGACTGCAAGGAGATCCAACCAGTCCATTCTAAAGGAGATTAGTCCTGGGTGTTCATTGGAAGGACTGATGTTGAAGCTGAAACTCCAGTACTTTGGCCACCTCATGTGAAGAGTTGACTCATTGGAAAAGGCTCTGATGCTGGGAGGGACTGGGGGTAGGAGAAGGGGATGACAGAGGATGAGATGGCTGGACGGCATCACCAACTCGATGGACGTAAGTCTGAGTGAACTCCGGGAGTTGGTGATGGACAGGGAGGCCTGGTGTGCTGCGATTCATGGGGTCACAAAGAGTCAGACATGACTGAACAAGTGAACTGAACTGACAGACTCTATATAAGACCTGGCTATATAAATAAAGAAATATATATATATATAAGGACTATATATAAGAGCTGGTTTTTATATATATAGACTATATATAAGACCTGACTATATATATAAATATATATATGAGGACTATATATAAGAGCTGGTTATATACATATATAAATACATATACATATGAGGATTATATATAAGACCTGGCTATATATATAAATATATATATGAGGACTATATATAAGAGCTGGTTATATACATATATAAATATATATACATATGAGGACAATATGTAAGACCTGGCTATATATATATGAGGACTATGCATAAGAGGTGGTTATATATATGAGGATTATATATAAGACCTGGCTATAAATATAAATATATATATGAGGACTATATGTTAGAGCTGGTTATATATACATAAATATACATAAGGAAGATCCCTCTGGGGCTCCTTCTGCCCCTTCACACCCCCACTTGCACTTTCCCATTACCCTTCTTTCACTGAACTATTATTATTACTATTCGTGGCTCCACCACGGGGCAGGATCTCAGCTCCCAACCAGGGACTGAATCTGGGCCACAGCAGTGAAAGCCTGGAATCCTCACCAAGAGGCCACCAGGGAACTCCGCGGTCTTATTTTAAAGTAAATTACAGACCACTCCATTTCACTGATAAACTTTTTTGACAAGCATCTGAAGCGAATCAGATCAGGCCGTTTCCTCCCGTGCAGACTGAGAGTCGGGAAGCGGATCTTTACCCGAGTGTGCTTCTGCGATCGGGACTCCTTTGCGGGCCGTGCTGTTTCTGATTCGCGCGCAGCTTTGGGACCTGAGCTGGCCTTGGTGGTGGCTCCGGGAGCGTCACTGCTCAGCGCAGAGGGACACGGCACAGGGAACGGCTGCTCTGCCCGTGGCTTTCTGGAGGGGACCGCGTGGCGATGGCGGGCGCTGCCACTTTTCTGAGAAAGAAGAGAATCGGAACTTCCAGACCTCACAAGTCTGCTGCGGGGAAAGACCAGAACTCAGACTAAGGGCATCTCCAATCACGCTCATTTTCTTTCCTCAACACTACAGCTACAGTCATCGCCATATAAAGCCCAGGAGAGCAAACGCATCTCTTGCTGCCACTGCCTTAAATGAGCAACCAACATCGCATTACGCAGCTGCTCCTTTAGTTCTTCAAGCAAGAAGCGAGGACACAGAAGGCAATGAATGACAGTCTAGGATTTCAGCTCAGAGGAAAGGCAACAAGCGATGTTACTGTCTCCCTTCCTGTCAATTCACAATTTCTCACACAAACCAGAGATGGCACTCCAGGCAGCACTGTTTATAGACCTAGTACTCATCAGGTAAGTAATTATACTTTCTATTAATTTTGATAAAGAAACCCTAATAATCATGCTTGTTGTCGCCATGCAACTACCTGTACAAGATAAGCTGTTCAAACAGAAATAAAACTATAAAAGTGACTTTAGTTTAGATTTTTCTAAGATGTTTACATTTCTTTTTCCAAGAAAGGGTCTCAGACTCTTCAATCCTACTAATCTATAGGACACAGTGTTACTTTCTTTTCTAGAACACACAGACATCAATCAAAGTCAGAAATAAAAAAATTACTAAAAAACACAGTATCCTAAATGTTAGTGGATTTGCTTTTTACCTTTATCAGGTGAAAAAAGTATCATGAATTTGCAAAGTCCTTATAACAATAATTTACTTATTTCATATCAGGGAAACAGTATTCTAATAGACATATATTTTTTGCTACACTGCACCACATGCTATGCTGAGATCAGGGCAGGACGAAACCTGCACTCCCTGCACAGGAGGCATGGAACCCTAACCCCTGGACCACTGGGGAGGGAAGTCCTTAGTACTGGTAACTGTTTAAAAGAAGACTCGACAGTTTCACTTTAAGATATTAGATACTTTTTGAAAGGCTTACATAGGGTAAGAATTTTAGGTTTGTTTTAGGTGCCAAAGACCTAAATTTGACAAAAGTTCCAAAGATATATAAATTCAATAGAAATTAGACTGTTTATTTCATAAGCTTACTTTTGTTCAAGTATTTGGACATTTTATTTAGCTAGCAAATAAAGTAGCTAGAATAATCTCATTTTTATAGTATTATTATGTAGGCTTTAAAGCTATTTTTACATGAAACAAGTTATTTTAAAATGGTGCCAGTGGTTAGGACTCCGTGCTTTCACTGCCAAGGCCCGGATTCCATCATAAACCGCGTTCCTGAGACCCCTTGCTCACGGGGCCAGGGCAGGTAGCAGACAGCGGGGGAAGGCAGAGAAACTGCTCTCTCAATATCCTCCTCATCAGAGCGTCTCCTCTGCTTTATATACAGAGAAGACCGCCAGTGCCTGACAATCGCCGGTGCCAATGGACTGAATATCAGCATTATAAAGCCAGAAAGAATGTGTTTTTCCCCAAGTCATTTCTTTTTATAACTTATAAGTATAATCATCAACTGCTCACAACGGAAACAAACTCCTGGTACGAAAGTCACTCTGAAATCTGCACAGAAAGCAGCTTAAAAACTGTGAACGATCAATATGCAAAAATAGCCTAAGACTAAACACCTTCCATCAAGACACTATTTGCGTGCGCTTCATACATCACCTTTTGGGGGGATAAAGGCAGTTCACATCTTTTGATCTCCTTTTCACTCGGGAGACGTCAGTCCGGAGCTCGCTTTGCAGAGCTTCTCCGTCAGGGACACTCGTGGGCTCTGACGAAACCGCAGGAGAGGGAAGCGGGCTGAGCACGGCGGGCCCCGGAGAACTCTCCCTGGTGCAGGTGGTCTGGGTTTCGTAACGAATAAGCCGAGACTGCAGCTCTAAAAATCCCCCATCTCTCTCTAACGCTTTCCGGTCATCCAAGCAGTACCTGAGCAAGAGAAAGATCTTTTAACGTCAAAGACTCTGCTGCAGCAACGGGCTACTTCCTGCCGCCTGCAAAGAGCAAAACATTTACTTAGAAAGTTCTTACAAAACTTCCTAATAATTGTTGGGAGCATGAGTGAATAACCAATTTCCCTCACAAGTTCAGTTTTTCCCAGCCTGCTACATGACATGGCAAAAGATTAAAAAAAAAAAAAAGTGAGGTACAATCTGATTCCTCTTTGACTGTTTCTGGGCAACAGATTAAGTTAATCCTCTGGTTTATTTTCAAAATAATACAGTTGCTGTTTTGATACTCTCTAAATCTCTACCAACCTCTGATTCCTCAGCACGGCTGATAAGTAATGGTGTGAAATGCTGACTTCTGTTAGAATAGGCAAGTTTGTTTTCAACACAAAGATTAGGAGGGTATATAGGCGTTCTAAACTGGGCTTCCCTGGTGGCTCAGTGGGTAAAGCGTCTGCCTGCAATGCGGGAGACCTGGGTTCGATCCCTGGGTCGGGAAGATCCCCTGGAGAAGGCAATGGCAACCCACTCCAGTATTCTTGCCTGGAAAACCCCATGGACTGAGAAGCCTGGTAGGCTACAGTCCATGAGGTCGCAAAGAGTCGGACACGACTGAGTGACTTTCCCTTCCCTTCCTTCCCTACAGGCATTCTAAACTGGCTCACCAAACACAGCTCAGAACACTCTGGCATTCCCCTTTGAAACTCACTTCCACCGTAGACTGACGACAAATTCTTCTTCAAAGTCTGGCTGACTATAGATCTGGTTTCTAGCAAAATCTGATCTAAGACCTCAGGGAGCCGTCTGTTCAGTGAATGCTTCTGGACTTAAAAGAGTCCCCATGTTGTTAAGGACAACAAATAAGTTTATCAGGAAAGTCACCTTTGAGACACATGATGTTGGAAAACCCTTCACTTTCTCCCTCTGTGCAATGTGTCAAGGAAACTCAGCGTCCCATATACAATGACGGGACTGCAGACATCAAAGACTTTTTCTGTTATCTGTCCTCTTGTAGATTCTAAGAAGTTCCTTAAATCAGAACTTTGGGTCTGTAAGCTTTCAGTTCAATGTTTAAGGAGTGTATCATGACCCCAGTGTCTGATTGCCTGGAGGAGGCTTTAAGGGCTTTCTCTTTCCCTTGTGACGTGTCTTTTGATTTCTAAGAGCATATACTGGAGAACCAGACTCCCCGGATTTAAACCTCCCTCTATCGTCATGTGAACATGGCCAAACTGCTTACTTTTATCTGCACTCTTGCTGCCTCCTCTGCAAGATGAGATTTACAGCAGTTGTCTCAGAGAGCTAGTGTGAAGATTCCACGAGTGGACGGACAAGCACTCAGAATCAGTGCCTGGAGCCCGCCAGCAGAGCACTCAAGAGATGCACGCTGCTGCCATCATCCCCGTCACGGTGGTTTTGCACTCGACCACGGCAAATCTCACGGCGCGCTGACGAGGCGAGCAGAGCCAGGACTCAGACCCCGGGTGGGGACCTCAGAGTCTGACCTGAACCGATTTAGTATGTTAGCTTTCGTGTAAGGGATAAGGATCACCCTTCTCAGGAGTCAACTCACAGGTGCACACTGGAATCACCTAAGAGTCTTCACGAGCTGCTAGTGCCCAGAGCTCCTGACTCAGCTGGTCTGGGGTTGGCGTTTAGGACTGTTTTTTTTAAAGCTACCTAGGTGATTCTAAATTGTAGCTAGGACTGAAATAGCTCTGATATAACCCAACAATTTAATAGGGGAGAAAACTGAGATTGTTAACTCGTGGCAGAAAAGTGACTAGAACCTAGATCTCTCAACTCCAACATTCTTTCTCCAGTGCGTTGTTTATTAAAACATATTCCATTAAAAACCAGCAGCAACTCTAAGGATTACTGATGAGTCCTATTTCTATCCTGGGCAACTGACAGAATCTAGAAGGCAACTGAGAACCATGACTGCTAAGGACAAGCTGTCGGCAAGAGGAAGTGTGATCCCTGATTAGCCGGCAGGGAATTCTGAGAGGGAGAAAACGTGGAGTTTGACTCCACATACAGCTTTTCCTGCCCTAAGGTTCTGATTCTGAGACGAAGATTTTTCTCCCCGTTTTTCCATCTCTTGCTCACAGCCGCTCACAGTGTCATGCCTGTAGCTGCATGACGGCGCCGCCGTGTTGCCTCTGTTACCATCTGAGATGTCTTCAGCGTGATGTTCCTATGGTTTGGCACTGAAACAAGACGTGGCGCTGTCAGCCAGAAAGGGGCAGAGACGGAGCAGCAGGGGAGCCAATACCCACTCCTGGATGAAGGAGGGCACGCCCTATTTTCTCGCAAAACAACACCCAAGCGCTTCTGTATCCAGAGAAAGAGAAGTACCTAACAGAAGATGAAGCTGCCGCTGCACTGACCTATCAACACAAGAAAGACAGGACACCGCCTAGCACACACCAAGCGATGCCAGTGAGTGCTGGAAAAGCTCCCAAACACCCTGGACTAGATGAACGCAGGTTCAGTGCAACAGGGGCTGGTGTGGCCACCTGCCACTCAAAGGGTGACAGCGGAAGTTCAATCTGCTGTCAAGAAGACGCTGCATCTTACAATCAACGGGGTCTTACACCCCAGCATGAGAGGAATAAGTGGAAAACGAGCCAACCGCAGACAGACTCCATCTTGCCTTTGGAAAACACTGACCTGCACTCAAACAGTTCACATATTTCTTTCAAATATTCCTTAAGCCTGAATAGAGGAAGAGCTCAAGGACTCCAAGGTCACAGCAACATAAGAAGAGAAGAGAGAGCATTCTCTGCAGTTTCTTATTTCCTTTAAAATTACTTGAGCGTTGTTTAGCGTAGAAACATAGTCTATGTTTAACGGAACAGGCCTGCACAGTTTGCACCCAGAACCAGAAAAAAGCGTGTTTCTGGACTCACTGTGCTCCCCTGCATATCCCTTGGTTTGATTTCAACGGCCCAGGCTTAAAGAAACGGAGTCACATCTAGCTATGTTCATTTGCTTAAAGGGGTTTCATTTTATAAACTCCTCAAACTCGTATTTCAACTGTTCTTATTTTTCCCCACAGACAAAAGCTAGATATTGTTCCATGCACACGTGTTGCTCCTGGTTACTGTTTAGCAGTACTATGTTACAGACACACATCAACTTGTTTACTGATCTATTCTCCTACTGATGGAAATGAGGCTATTTCCAGTTTGGGTTCTTATGAATACAACTGCTCTGTGGGTTCCTTTACAAGAACCCTGTTTCTGTGGTGTTACATTTTCACTTCTTTTAGGAAAATGACTATTAGAAATGCTGAGCCATGGGGTTTGAGCTATGTTCAGTTTCATAAGAATCTGTCAATCCTTTTCTGAACTAAATATACCATTGTGTACTTCCACTAAGAATGTCGGAGAGTTCTGATTGTTCTATACACTTCTCAAGACTTACCAGTTATAATTTTAGCTATTCTGGTGGCTACATGGAATTTTATTTATGGATGCACTACAATTTATTGAACCAAGCTCCTACAGTTAGACATTATTTCCAATGTGTATTTGAAATAACACTGTAAAAAGTACACTTACAAAATTACTTTCAGTATCTATGCTAATTTTATCATTAAGCAAAGGTAATCAATCTGATATTATAAAAAACTGCATGGCTTTTGGTAAATTACTGATCACTCTCTCTAAGTAAATAATACTTATTTAACTTAAATGCAGAGTACATCATGAGAAATGCCGGGCTGCAGGAAGCACAAGCTGGAATCAAGATTGCCGGGAGAAATATCAATAACCTCAGATATGCAGATGACATCACCCTTATGGCAGAAAGTGAAGAGGAGCTAAAAAGCCTCTTGATGAAAGTGAAAGAGGACAGTGAAAAAGTTGGCTTAAAGCTCAACATTCAGAAAACGAAGATCATGGCATCTGGTCCCATCACTTCACGGGAAATAGATGGGGAAACAGTGGAAACAGTGTCAGACTTTATTTTGGGGGGCTCCAAAATCACTGCAGATGGTGACTGCAGCCATGAAATTAAAAGACGCTTACTCCTTGGAAGAAAAGTTATGACCAACCTAGACAGCATATTAAAAAGCAGAGATATTACTTTGCCAACAAAGGTCTGACTAGTCAAGGCTATGGTTTTTCCAGTATTCATGTATGGCTGTGAGAGTTGGACTATAAAGAAAGCTGAGCACAGAAGAATTGATGCTTTTGAACTGTGGTGTTGGAGAAGACTCTTGAGAGTCGCTTGGACTCCAAGGAGATCCAACCAGTCCATCCTAAAGGGAATCAGTCCTGGGTCTTCATTGGAAGGACTGATGTTGAAGCTGAAGCTCCAATACTTTGGCCACCTGATGCAAAGAGCTGACTCATTTGAAAAGACCCTGATGCTGGGAAACATTGAGGGCAGGAGGAGAAGGGGACGGCAGAGGATGAGATGGTTGGATGGCTTCACTGACTCAATGGACATGGGTTTGGGTGGACTCCAGGATTTGGGGCATGCTGCGGTTCACGGGGTCGCAAAGTCAGACACGACTGAGCAACTGAACTGAACTGATCACTCTCCCAGACAGGCAGCCAACCAAGCTGGCTGGCTCATGTCCCTTCACTACCAATATGATTTTACGGGTATTGGAAAGGGTTCTCACTGCTGTTTCAGTTTACGTTCTTAATGTCAGCTTAAAAGGCTGACAGGTACAGAAAACCCCTTCCGCTGTATACTGGTCCTATGCGTCCCTGTGTCGTGCACGAATGGTCTTAGATGTGGCCAGCTCCCACTCTCTTTATTCACACGGTGTTGGCAGTATTTCAGTCCTTTCACATCTCTTCCTTGAAATACTCCACCTCAGTTTATCAACGGACAATGAGATTTCTTTCAGTGGCACAAAGCAAGCATATGAATTCAGGCATTAAAAATGAAGGTCCCTCCACGACCACAGTAACAGGGAACAGTCTCCCTCCCACGGCAATGATGATCTTCGTAATTCGGTCTCAATACAGTGCAGTGCACGTCTGGGGTCTCATTCGGAAACACAAATGCCGTTTCCTCTTCCAGAATCTGTACCACTGCACTTCATTCCACGCAGTGGTTCAGCCGCTCAGTCGTGGCCCACTCTTTGGGACCCCATGGACTGCAGTACGCTAGGCCTCTCTGTCCATCACCACCTTCCAGAGTTTACTCAAACTCATGTCCACTGAGCTGGTGATGCCATCCAACCACCTCATTCTGTGTGGTCCCTTCTCCTCCTGCCCTCAATCTTTCCCGGCATCAGGGTCTTTTCAAATGAGTCAGCTCTTTGCATCAGGTGGCCAAAGTATTGGAGCTTCAGCTTCAATATCAGTCCTTCCAATGAATATTCAGGACTGATCTCCTTTAGGATGGACTGGTTGGATCTTTTTGCAGTCCAAGGGACTCTCAAAAGTCTTCTCCAGCACCACAGTTCAAAAGCATCAATTCTTCAGCACTCAGCTTTCTTTATGGTCCAACTCTCACATCCATACATGACTACTGGAAAAACTATAGCCTTGACTAGACATACCTTTGTTGGCAAAGTAATATCTCTGATTTTTAATATGCTATCTAGGTTGGTCATAGCTTTTCTTCCAAAGAGCAAGTGTCTTTTAATTTCATGTCTTCAGTCACCATCTGCAGTGATTTTGGAGCACAAAAAATTAAAGTCTGTCACTGCTTCCACTGTTTCCCCATCTATTTGCCATGAAGCGATGGGACCGGATGCCATGATCTTAGTTTTCTGAACGTGCAGTTTTAAGCCAACTTTTTGACTCTCCTCTCTCACCTTCATCAAGAGGCTCTTCAGTTACTTTTTGCTTTCTGCCATAAGGGTGGTGTCATCTGCATATCTGAGGTTATTATTTCTCCTGCAATCTTGAGTCCAGCTTGTGCTTCTTCCAGCCCAGCATTTCTCATGATGTACTCTGCATGGAAGTTAAATAACCAGGGTGATAATATACAGCCTTGACGTACTCCTTTCCCTATTTGGAACCACTCTGTTGTTCCATGTCTGGTCGTAACTATTGCTTCCTGACCTACATACAGATTTCTCAGGAGGCAGGTCAGGTGGTCTGATATTCCCATCTCTTCAAGAATTTTCTAGTTGTTGTGATCCACACAAAGGCCTAGGCATAGTCAATAAAGCAGAAATAGATGTTTTTCTGGAACTCTTGCTTTTACGATGATCAGCGGATGTTGGCCATTTGATCTCTGGTTCCTCTGCCTTTTCTAAAATCAGCTTGAACATCTGGAAGTTCATGGTTCGTGCATTGTTGAAGCGTGGCTTGGAGAATTTTGAGCATTACTTTGCTAGCGTGTGAGATGAGTGCAATTGTGCGGTAGTTTGAGCATTCTTTGGCATTGCCTTTCTTTGGGATGGGAATGAAAACTGACCTTTTCCAGTCCTGTGGCCACTGCTGAGTTTTCCAAATTCGCTGTCCTATTGAGTGCAGCACTTTCACAGCATCACCTTTCAGGATTTGAAATAAATCCATTGGATTGATTTATTTCAATCCATTTGATTTAAATCCATCACCTCCACTAGCTTTGTTCATAGTGAGGGTTCCTAAGGCCCACTTGAGTTCGCATCCAGGATGTCTGGCTCTAGGTGAGTGATCACACCATCGTGATTATCTGGGTCATGAAAATCTCTTTTGTACAGTTCTTCTGTGTATTGTTGCCACCTCTTCTTAATATCTTCTGCTTCTGTTAGGTCCATAACGTTTCCATCCTTTATTGTGCCTATCTTTGCATGAAATGTTCCCTTGGTATCTCTAATTTTCTTGAAAAGATCACTAGTCTTTCCCATTCTGTTGTTGTCCTCTATTTCTTTGAGGAAGGCTCTCTTATCTCTCCTTACCTTTCTTTGGAATCCTGCATTCAGATGCTTTTATCTTTCCTTTTCTCCTTTGCCTTTGGCTTCTCTTCTTTTCTCAGCTATTTGTAAGGCCTCCTCTACAATGCCACGAACCTCTGTCCATATTGTTCAGGCACTCTATCAGGCCAAACCCTTGAATCTATTTCTCACTTCCACTGTATAATCGTAAGGGATTTTATTTAGGTCATACCTGAATGGTCCAGTGGTTTTCCCTACTTTCTTCCATTTAAGTCTGAATTTGGTAATAAGGAGTTCATGATCTGAGTCACAGTCAGCTCCTGGTCTTGTTTTTGCTGACTGTATAAGAGCTTCTCTTTCTTTGGCTGCAAAGAATATAATCAATCTGATTTCGGTGTCAACCATCTGGTGATGTCCATGTGTAGAGTCTTCTCTTGTGTTGTTGGAAGAGGGTGTTTGCTATGACCAGTGCGTTCTCTTGGCAAAACTCTATTAGCCTTTGCCCTGCTTCATTCTGTACTTCAAGGCCAAATTTGCCTGTTACTCAGGTGTTTCTTGACTTCCTGCTTTTGCATTCCAGCCCCCTATAATGAAAAGGGCATCTTTTTTGGGTGTTAGATCCAGAAGGTCTTGGAGGTCTTCATAGAACTGTTCAACTTCAGATTCTTCAGCATTACTGGTTGGGGCATAGACTTGGATTACTGTGATACTGAATGGTTTGCCTAGAGATCTTCTGTCATTTTTGAGATTGCACCCAAGGACTGCATTTCAGACTCTTTTGTTGACTGTGGGGGCTACTCCATTCTTCTAAGGGATTCTTGCCGACAGTAGTAGATATAATGGTCATCTGAATTAAATTCACTCATTCTAGTCCATCTTAGTTCACTGATTCCTAAAATGTTGATGTTTAGTCTTGCCATCTCCTGTTTGACCACTTCCAATTTGCCTTGAATCATGGACCAAATATTCCAGGTTCCTGGGCAACACTGCTCTTTACAGCACCGGACCTTGCTTCTATCAGCAGGCACATCCACAACTGCATGTTGACTCTGCTTTGGCTCAGCCTCTTCATGCTCTGGAGTTATTTCTCCACTGATCTCCAGAAGCACCTCCAACAGGCCACCTACTGACCCGGGGAGTTCATCTCTCAGGGTCATTATCTTTTTGCTTTTTCATACTGTTCATGGGGTTCTCAAGGCAAGAATACTGAAATGGTCGGGCACTCCCTTCTCCAGTGGACCACATTTTGTCAGACCTCTCCACCATGACCCGTCCATCTTAGGTAGCCCCACACAGGATGGTTCATAGTTTCACTGAGTTAGACAAGGCTGTGGTCAATGTGATCAGTTTGGTTAGTTTTCTGTGATTGTGGTTTTCCTTCCTCCCACAGATACTGCCTTTTCGGTCAGATAAATCCCTCTTCATTCCTTCAAACTTAGTTCAGATGTCCTCATTGAAATTCTCAATTTGTGGTGTTTACTTGTTTCACACACTGGGCAGTGTTACATACTGGTATTTTTAGCACTGCTTACATCCTGAAACTCCAGTACTTTGGCCACCTCACGTGAAGAGTTGACTCACTGGAAAAGACTCTGATGCTGGGAGGGATTGGGGGCAGGAGGAGAAGGGGATGACAGAGGATGAGATGGCTGGATGGCATCACTGACTCAACAGACGTGAGTTTGAGTGAACTCCGGGAGTTGGTGATGGACAGGGAGGCCTGGTGTGCTGCGGTTCATGGGGTCACAAAGAGTCGGACACAACTCAGCAGCTGAACTGAACTGAACTGAACTGACATCCTGCTAAACTCATGTCTTTCTTCCTCGCCTACTAGAGTACACGTTTCTTAAGGGCAGAAACAGTTGTCTTGCAGTCTTTTGTATCTTTAGCCCCTGAGTGAATAACTGTCAGTAAAGTAGGTTTAAAGTCGTGTGACATAAAGATAAAGTTTACAAGACAACCAAAGTAGTATATCTCTTTTGCTCACTGATAAAGGTGCTTCTAAGAGATCAAGGTAAAATCAAGTCCTTTTCTATTTTCATTTACGGAAAATCAATATAAAGTAATGCTTTGCCTTAGCAATGTGAAATAGTTTGCAGAATGAATCACTTGGGCCTTGCAAATTTAACCTAAAATATATTATTTCCATCATTTCCTTTCTTATCCCGGTGAAAATGGTAGAGGCACACACGGCCTCAGGAGCTGCTGACGCTTCTAATTCTAAGTAAGAGAACCCTGTGAAACTTTATTCAAACAGGTCAACTAAAATTCCGTAAGAATGTACACACAGTTAGCATCCTGCAAATAAGAATGCATTTCCTCTAATGGTTTCTGAGCAGTTACAACGGCCAGAGACCATCACCAGCAGTGTGAACATGCATTCACATGCAATGTACAGTCCAGTTCAGTTCAGCCGCTCAGTCGTGTCCGACTCCTTGCGACCCCATGAATCGCAGCACGCCAGGCCTCCCTGTCCATCACCAACTCCCAGAGTTCACTCAGACTCACGTCCGTCGAGTCAGTGATGCCATCCAGCCATCTCATCCTGGGTCGTCCCCTTCTCCTCCTGCCCCCAAGCCCTCCCAGCATCTGTTTCCAATGAGTCAACTCTTCGCACGAGGTGGCCAAAGTACTGGACTCTCAGCCTTAGCATCATTCCTTCCAAAGAAATCCGAGGGCTGATCTCCTTCAGAATGGACTGGTTGGATCTCCTTGCAGTCCAAGGGACTCTCAAGAGTCTTCTCCAACACCACAGTTCAAACGCATCAATTCTTCTGTGCTCAGCCTTCTTCACAGTCCAACTCTCACATGCATACATGACCACAGGAAAAACCATAGCCTTGACTAGACGGACCTTAGCTGGCAAACTAATATCTCTGCTTTTGAATATGCCATCTAGGTTGGTCATAGCTTTTCTTCCAAGGAGTAAGTGTCTTTTAATTTCATGGCTGCAGTCACCATCTGCAGTGATTTTGGAGCCCCCCAAAATAAAGTCTGACACTGTTTCCACTGTTTCTCCATCTATTTCCCATGAAGTGATGGGACCAGATGCCATGATCTTCGTTTTCTGAATGTTGAGCTTTAAGCCAACTTTTTCACTCTCCTCGTTCACTTTCATCAAGAGGCTTTTTAGTTCCTCTTCACTTTCTGCCATAAGGGTGGTGTCATCTGCATATCTGAGGTTATTGATATTTCTCCCGGCAATCCTGATTCCACCTTGTGTTTCTTCCAGTCCAGTGTTTCTCATGATGTACTCTGCATAGAAGTTAAATAAGCAGGGTGACAATATACAGCCTTGACGGACTCCTTTTCCTATTTGGAACCACTCTGCTGTTCCTTGTCCAGTTCTAACTGTTGCTTCCTGACCTGCATACAGATTTCTCAAGAGGCAGGTTAGGTGGTCTAATATTCCCATCTCTTCAAGAATTTTCCACAGTTTATTGTGATCCACACAGTCAAAGGCTTTGGCATAGTCAATCAAGCAGAAATAGATGTTTTTCTGGAACTCTCTTGCTTTTTCCATGATCCAGCAGATGTTGGCAATTTGATCTCTGGTTCCTCTGCCTTTTCTAAAACCAGCTTGAACATCAGGGAGTTCATGGTTCACATATTGCTGAGGCCTGGCTTGGAGAATTTTGAGCATTACTTTAGTAGCATGTGAGATGAATGCAACTGTGTGGTAGCTTGAGCATTCTTTGGCATTGCCTTTCTTTGGAATTGGAATGAAAACTGACCTTTTCCAGTCCTGTGGCCACTGCTGAGTTTTCCAAATTTGCTGTCCTATTGAGTGCAGCACTTTCACAGCATCATCCTTCAGGATTTGGAACAGCTCAACTGGAATTCCATCACCTCCACTAGCTTTATTCGTAGTGATGCTTTCTAAGGCCCACTTGACTTCACTTTCCAAGATGTCTGGCTCTAGATGAGTGATCACATCATCATGATTATCTGGGTCTTGAAGATCTTTTTTGTACAGTTCTTCCATGTATTCTTGCCACCTCTTCTTAATATCTTCAGCTTCTATTAGGTCCAGACCATTTCTGTCCTTTATCGAGCCCATCTTTGCATGAAATGTTCCCTTGGTATCTCTAATTTTCTTGAAGAGATCTCTAGTCTTTCCCATTCTGTTCTTTTCCTCTATTTCTTTGCATTGATCGCTGAAGAAGGCTTTCTTATCTCTTCTTGCTATTCTTTGGAACTCTGCATTCAGATGCTTATATCTTTCCTTTTCTCCTTTGCTTTTTGCCTCTCTTCTTTTCATAGCTATTTGTAAGGCCTCCCCAGACAGCCATTTTCCTTTTTTGCATTTCTTTCCCATGGGGATGGTCTTGATCCCTGTCTCCTGTACAATGTCACAAACCTCATTCCATAGTTCATCAGGCACTCTATCTATCAGATCTAGGCCCTTAAATCTATTTCTCACTTCCACTGTATAATCATAAGGGATTTGATTTAGGTCATACCTGAATGGTCTAGTGGTTTTCCCTACTTTCTTCAATTTAAGCCTGAATTTGGTAATAAGGAGTTCACACAGTCAGCTCCTGGTCTTGTTTTTCTTGACTGTATAGAGCTTCTCCATCTTTGGCTGCAAAGAATATAATCAATCTGATTTCGGTATTGACCATCTGGTGATGTCCACGTGTAGAGTCTTCTCTTGTGTTGTTGGAAGAGGGTGTTTGCTATGACCAGCGCATTTTCTTGGCAAAACTCTATTAGTCTTTGCCCTGCTTCATTCCACATTCCAAGGCCAAATTTGCCTGTTACTCCAGGTGTTTCTTGACTTCCTACTTTTGCATTCTAGTCCACTATATTGAAAAGGATATCTTTTTTGGGTGTTAGTTCTAAAAGGTCTTGTAGGTCTTCATAAAACAGTTCAACTTCAGCTTCTTCAGCGTTACTGGTTGGGGCATAGACTTGGATAACTGTGATATTGAATGGTTTGCCTTGGAGACGAACAGAGATCATTCTGTCATTTTTGAGAGTGCATCCAAGTACTGCATTTTGGACTCTTGTTGACCATGATGGCTACTCCATTTCTTCTGAGGGATTCCTGCCCGCAGTAGTAGATGTAATGGTCATCTGAGTTAAATTCACCCATTCCAGTCCATTTTAGTTCGCTGATTCCTAGAATGTCGACGTTCACTCTTGCCATCTCTTGTTTGACCACTTCCAATTTGCTTTGATTCATGGACCTGACATTCCAGGTTCCTATGCAATATTGCTCTTTACAGCATCAGACCTTGCTTCTATCACCAGTCACATCCACAGCAGGGTATTGTTTTTGCTTTGGCTCCATCCCTTCATTCTTTCTGGAGTTACCTCTCCACCGATCTCCAGTAGCATATTGGGCACCTAATGACCTGGGGAGTTCCTCTTTCGGTATCCTATCATTTTGCCTTTTCATACTGTTCATGGGGTTCTCAAGGCAAGAATACTGAAGTGGCTTGCCATTCCCTTCTTCAGTGGACCACGCTCTGTACATTGGACCACAATATACAGAGCAGGGGCCAAAATAATTCTGACCAAAATATCCAGTAACTAGTAACAGGACATTTAAATGTAAAACTGACTAATCAACAAATGTCTTTTTTATCAACAAAAGACAAATTAAGTGAGTATGTAATACTTGTTTTTTTAGGTTTTTTTTGACATACTGTCTCTTGGGTTCTCTATCTCAACCTCCATCAGCTTGTTAGTCATTCTTCACAGTCACAGAAGTTAACCCACATTAAGCACACACAGGAGAATAAAATGAAAATTAAAAACTCACTCAATTCCATGATAATGACATACTGAAGCTTCTTCAAAAGGTAAACCACGAAGTTTCCGAGGACTAAGTTCTGGTGTCAGGACAAAAGTCTTCTCTCTGAAACAAAAAGCTTTCATTTGCATTTATTTGGTGAGAATGTTCAAGAAACTGTCTAAAGAACAAAGTCTGATTTCCTTCTCTATAACTAGATATTACATGGGATTAAAAACTGAATCACATCAGGAAGCCAAAGAAGAAAACGAAGTGAGGTTAAGCCTAGGGGTTTCGTCTCGTATATTTTCTCTGTCCCAAGCTTCTAAATATGATAATATTACTTATTTTACAAAACTGTTCTGCTGCTGCTGCTGCTGCTGCTGAATCACTTCAGTCGTGTTCGACTCTGTGCGACCCCACAGACAGCAGGCAGCCCACCAGGCTCCCCCGTCCCTGGGACTCTCCAGGCAAGAACACTAACAGTGGGTTGTCATTTCCTTCTCCAATGCATGAAAAATGGTTGAATCAAGAATAGAACATGATCTGTAGGGAAATTCAAGAAGGAGCATTATTCCTGAAGCATATGTTTTTCCTGGTGTAGTAAACTGATTATGCATTTATTAACAGTTAAATTGTTTCCTTGCAGTGGAATAATTAAAGTCAAACTTGAATCTTCAGTAACAAAAGAGGTATTTAGTTCCAATTATACCACATGGGGAATCCAGATTTTTCTATGCCTGGGAACATAGTCATGTTGACACCTATTTTAAGAATCAGTGACCTTTTAAATATCAGTGGATATGAAGACTAACTGGTGGTTTCAGCTCTTCTAAAGCTGGTTCCAATCAGCAGGTGTGGCAGAACTAGTCCTGCGGTGAACTTACATAAAACACTCATTCTCAGCCCCTGCACGTCAGGACCTGCAGTCAGGTTAAGCTTTCTGAGTTATTCTAGTAAGAGGCCTCCTCCTCTGCCTGGGTTGGGAGCCACCGTTCTGATGAGCTGCATCATGATTCCTGGACCTCAGAACAGGTTAGAGGTGAGGATGGGAGAATTATGCAAGTTTCTTTACACTGGTAACAGGCAGAAGGAGACACCAGGGGCTTGACTTCAGAAGACTTACAAACGGTAGACAGAAAAACAAGCAGGCAGTGGAGTATCAAGAATAATTCACTATCACACTTCCCCGCTTGGCTTTAGTAATGAAAACTGCCCATGTGACACTGAATATTATCTACAGAGTGTAAGATAAGCATTTGAAATTATTACATTAAAATTTAAGACATATGCAAGTTAATGAATCCTGAAAACCAGGATTTATATTCTAATGCATTCATTTAAAGTGTTTTTCATAAAGCAGCACTAATAAATGGCAATGATCCCAGTATTTTATGGCTATTCAAGGGAATAATTCTGTAATATGAAACTATTTAGGTGCCCAGCATTTCACTCCCTTCCTTTACCGCGTTGTCTTGTTTAACCTCTCCCAGCAACTTTAACTATTTGTGTTTAATTTTGCTCGCACCTTGTTCTTTCTGAAGGAAATGCTTTACAGGTGTGTACTTTGTCTAATACTTCCTCTATATACGCAGGTGTCACTCCGGTACTTTGCTTAATACCGCTTTTCAGGTGGTTCCTCAATAGATACTTAAGGGCCTTGAGTCATTACCAAGAAAGCTCACCTTTCAGCTTTAACACAAGACATAGCTGATAATGACACAGTTCTTTACTAACATCCAGGAATTATATCAAACTTCCCTGGATAAATCACTGGCAAGCTACAGGAAGAATTAACAGTATCCCGCCTTGACACTGCAGCTACAAGACATTCTGGTCAAAAAGAGCACAACCTACGTAATTCAGTTTCGGCAATCCCATCTGACTCTGCCAGTTCACGCTTAATAATTTGGAAGGACAGGAATCCAACAACTAAATAGATGAAAACGCATATATAATTCTTCCCTTTCTTGATTCCCACAGAAAGGATTATCAATCTCTCAAAGCTATAAGAAAATTACTCTAAAATTACACTGTTTTTATGTCATTAAAATCATTAAGTCACTAAAACTCAGAACTAATAAGGCCATCGTATCTCCTAAGTTGCTCCCCATCTCTCTCTGTCTTTAGTGACCACGCACATGATGAATTCTTTCCAAAATCAACCCTTAAATTTGGGCTTCCCTGGTGGCCTAGACGGTAAAGCATCTGCCTGTAACGTGGGAGACCTGGGTTCGATTCCTGGGTCGGGAAGATCCCCTGGAGAAGGAAATGACTCCAGCACTCTTGCCTGGAAAATCCCATGGACGGAGAAGCCTGATAGGCTACAGTCCATGGGGTTGCAAAGAGTCCTACTTGCTAAAACAAGCTTTGTAAAAGTAATCAAAAATGTTCTATAGTTTTTAAGGTCCTTTGGCAAATTCTCAGAAAAATGGATTAACAAGAAGAAACTGGGGCAGTGAACAAAGTATTCAAATCTCACAAGTATTTGATGTCACAATTTTGCAACACCCAGAATTTATTAATTAGCAACTTGGTGGAAGCTGTCTTGGAAGTCAAATTAGTTGTAAATTATTCAAGTTGACAGTGAGTTTTACCTGGTATAGTTTCAAAAGCACTTTCCCATTCTTCTCAGTTGAAAGGCTATCCTTTTTGCTACTATTAGGCATAACTGACAATGTCATGATTAAGTAGTAGTAAAATCAAAACTAGAAAGTGATAGAAAAGAGAATTTAAAAAAATTTTTGCAAGTCAAATTATAATTTTTCTGAAAAAGTATTGCCATCTGTCTACAAAATAGAAGCTCACTTCTATCAGAAATATGTTAAGGTGGTTTTTATTATTCCCGTTTCCTTTATACTCAACACTACAAACTGTAGAACATTAGGCTACGGTAAAATGTGAGAATTAAGGCCAACTGATAAACACTGGGCTCAAACTTGCAGATTTTGTCAAAGTGGCACAGAACATCTAACTGGATGTTAGAGCTAAACACGTAACTGGAGAAGTGAGAGGCAATGTGCTTTTAAAAAGATTCCTTAAAAAATTAGTTGGAAGTTATAAGTTTATAACTTACCCTTTTTGAATCTGTAAAGGCTGAAGATCTCCAATTGGTAATCCGTCTGAGGTAAAGAATTTAAGCAATTCTTTAGCATCCAATAATGTGACTGAATCCCGTGGGCCCTCTTTGTGGCCCAGCAATTGTTCAGATGAGCGAGGTAATGAACCAGTTCTGAGAAGAAAAAAAAAATTATGTAGATTTATTGAAAGCAGATTAGAATTCTCCATGGTCAGGAAAAGCTGCTATGAACAGAAACCAGAAAAATACACACACACATTTAAAACTGAAAATCTACACATTTAAGAAAGAAAAAAAGTAAAATCGTTGCAAATCATTTAGAATCAAAGCATATTTTCAAAACCCTGTATGTAGGTTACAGGCAAACTTGCAGTTATCATGTCAAAACAACGTTAGTACTTAAATAAACATAATCATACTCTTTATACTTGGCCTGATTGATTGCATTCACGCTATCATTATCAGGCCATCCCACTATCAGTATCAGTGTGAAGTCATCAATTCTACAAAGTTCAAACCTAAACTCTCTTGTATGTTCCAAAGCCCCGCAATATTCTAAATTCTGAAGGCAGAGACCAAATGCTCCAATGTTCCATAAACTTGAAAGGCTGTGTAAAGCGCAGCCATGAAATGAGATGGTCATCAGGTATTTCCCCAAGGTCTCTCCTAGCCGTGATTACGACATTATGAATAAACACTAAATTATTCTTATACCTGAAATATATGCAGGACTTCATACTTTCCAAACTGCATACAATATATTCTTAATCCTCACAAATTCCCTTGAAAAAGACAGGACAGGTCTTTTCTCAAAATGAAATTAACAACTGAAAATAAGAACTTTGTAAAGTTCGTATCACACCAAGCCTAAAAAACGATCACTATTCTTGCCACACAACAGTGCCTTACACACCCACAGTGCCAAGAGTTTCAAAATGGCAGAATCAGAACCAGCCTGACTCTGAATCAGGTACCAATTCTACTCTATCAGTCTATGAACCCAAAGAGCTCACAGGTTTTAAAAACTGGAAAGAAAACAGCTGCAGAGAACGCTACAGGTTTTCTCAAGCACCGAGCTACAAATCACACTATTACTCTGTCATCAGAGCAAAAATAAAGCCTTTCAATACCTGCACAGAACAGTCATTTCCTGACTTTATATTAATTCAACTATTTCCTGATTAATCACTCAAGCATTTTTATTGATAACTATATGATTAAAATGTTGACATTATGGCCTTAAGACATATTTCTATACAAGACAACAGTGTCTCTTTTTTCTTCTCATTCCCTTTATTTTTAAATTGAAAATATAAATCTAATGAAAACAGTCAAATAAGAAAACACTCAAAACACTATACCCCAGGAGGGCAAGAACTACATGATGAGGTGAATTTAACTTCTATACAGCCATTCGCTAACAGTGACTAACAAAACCTTAATCAGTATTGCTCTCAATCATCTGATAGGCGAGTTGCAATGGGGAAATGCATACTCTGCATTTACATAGAACCCAGGACACAGAAGTATCAGAAAAATTTCAAAGCGCAGTTTGTGATCAAGTATACCAGCAAGATACCTCTTGAGGAAAAAACAAGACACGCTAACAACACATTTTTGGTGTTTCCAAGCTTACAAAGTGTTTTTTCATACATTATCTCATTAGATTTTCACAACTTTGAAGTAGAACTGGGCCTGTTATCTCCATCTTACAGATAAGTCAACAACGTCACGTAACAGGTGACTGAGTTTGTCTGAAACCAAATTCCTGGTTCGTCCTTGCTGGTCCAGTCATTGAGAATCGGCCTTCCAATACAGGGCACAGAAGTCCGATCCCTGGTCAGGGAAGGAAGATCGCACTGCCACGGGGCAGCGAGCCTCGCCTGCGTGACAAACCTCGAGAAGCCCGCACGCCCGACGAGGAGCCGGCACACCGCCACCAAGACCCGACACGGCCAACAAGGGCCGCCCTGCGGCTCAGCGGCGAAGAGCCCGCCTGCAGCGCGGGACAGCTGGGTTTGACCCCTGGGCTGGGAAGAGCCCCTGGAGAAGGGAAAGGCTACCCACTCCAGGATTCTCGCCTGGAGAAGTCCAGGGACTGTATAGTCCATGGGGTCACAGAGTCAGACACAACTGAGCGACTTTCACTCACAGCCAAATAAATAAACAAAACCAAATCCTTACGATGTCTGAACGTCACTCCGTGATGGTCTTTTATTCTTCTGCTGAATCTAACATGAAACAAATTATGAAACGATATAACTCTGGTTCCCAGCCAAGCATCAGATGGTGTGCTCCCGTATTCCGAAGTGCCCACAAGTACGTAGTCAGTACTTACTCTGCAGTTATCACCGTGAGGCACTAAAAACAAGTTCATCGATCGTGAATTTATAGACCCCTAATCACTGTTCAGGGCTGGTTCAGGTATGACTCCAAGGAGGAGAGAGGAGGGAGAGAGCGAAAGGAGATAATCACATCAGTGTAGAATGAGGCAGGAACGGCACGATAAAGCAATTTCAAGAAAGCAGCAATAGCACAGTCTTTTAACCGCAGCATTTATAGAAGTCTTAAGAGAAAGGTGATATTTGTGCTACACCCGAACTCCAGACAAGCTTCTTCTGGTTCAAGATGATGCATCACACATACACATTAACCTCTCCACTCAAAAAAAGAAAAATCACAGCGCTGAAGTACTGAGCCCCAAGTTTATAATAGGGCTCAGAAAGGAAGAAGGAAGAGGAGTGGACCAAAGGTTCAGTGACTTTCAGGAATGACTAGAATACTCCTCGGCAGGAATTAAAAGGAACCTACAGAGAAGGCGGACTGCGTCCTTGTCTCCCAGGAAACCACGGGCAGGCTCTGCACTGGAGCTCAGAGCGGCAGCAGGCAGCTATCAGCTGACACGGTTTCAGAACTCCACAGAATACCCTCCCGCACCACATCTGAGACTCCTGCTTTTACCTCCAAGAGAAAAACTGCTCTCTGAAGATCGAGAACCAGGTGCTGCCCTACCGTCAGCGGCGAAGCCCCCAGAATACACCCTAATTTAAGCAATGGGTAAAGCACCCAAGCTGCCTCCCCCCAGGGGCCCTTCATCTGCCTTCTCCCAGGATAAATCCTGGTGACAGCAGGCAGGGAACAGAAGCGCACGTACAGAGAGGATGATGCAACTACAGACATCCAACAGTCCAGGACTGAGTTCTCAGCTGTGAGCAGCCAAGGGCCAGCAGATACTGAAGGACCACACAGAAGAGAAGGGCGGCAGAGGGGCAGGCGAAGCAGGCTCAAGGGTAACGGGGCCACTTAAAGAGCAGGTGAGACAGGCTAAGAGGGAGTCCCAGCTGACAAGCCAGCATCCGTAGGGCACCTTCTCAGTGCTTCTCACTAATAAGCATCGGTCGCTGTGAAAAAAGGGTAGATAACAAAAAGGATTATTAGGAATTTCTTTAATAGCTGCCAAAAGCTTATTGGAAAGATGAAAGGAAAGGTCAGGGAAACACACCAGAATGCAGAGCAGCAGAGATGAGGAGATGGGCTATCCCTGTTTTCTGTGGAATCACCCTTCACACTTTCTGTTTTTCTCACTGTGCTGGGTCCGTGCTGCTGCGTGGACTTTTTCTACAGCTGCAGAGGACGGGGGCTGTTTCCTAGCTGCAAGGCGCCCGCTTCTCGCTGCGGTGTCTCTCCTTGTGTGGAGCACAGACGCCAGGGCCCCCAGGCCTCAGCAGCAGTGGCGTGCGGGCTCAGCAGCTGCCGCTCGCAGGCTCTAAAGCACAGGCTCAGCAGCTGCGGCACAGAGTGCCCCGAGCACACGGGATCGTCCCACACTAGGCACTGAATCGGTGTCTCCAGCACTGGCTGGCCGACTCTCTCCCACCGAGCCACCCAGAAAGTCCGAAGACATGGATTATCGAAAGAAGAATCAAACGTACTGAAAAATCAATCTGAGGCATCTAAAGTAAAAGAGGTAATTACAAATAAGGAAGAAAGAAAACAGAAGGACAAGCACTACCAGAGAAACAGCAGCAGAATATTCCCAAGAGCTAAAGGGGAGCAGCCCTGGGTGTTCACTGGAAGGACTGGTGCTGAAGCTGAAGCGCCAATCCTTTGGCCACCTGCTGTGAAGAGCTGACTCATCTGAAAGGACCCTGATGCTGGGAAAGATTGAGGGCAGGAGGAGAAGGGGACGACAGAGGATGAGATGGCTGGATGGCATCACCGACTCGATCGACATGGGTTTAGGTGAATTCCGGGAGTTGGTGATGGACAGGGAGGCCTGGCGTGCTGCGGTTCATGGGGTCGCAAAGAGTCAGACATGACTGAGCGACTGAACTGATATCCAAGAGCTAATAAAAAGGCAAAAGCCTCAAGACCAAACATTGCACACCATGAGGGCATCATGTAATTTCAGAACATTAAGGAAAACAGAAAATGCTAAAAGCCTCAGAGACAGAATAAAATACCTATTAAGGGACAAAAGTCCATGTCACATCAGACTTCGCATTAAGGTATGAGATCCAAGAAAACACAGGTCCAATCTAACCTGGAAATGTAACCAAAAGACAGACCAGGACAACAGCTGTGCAGGCAGGCGGGGTCAGTCCAAACGAGAGCATCACGTCGGAGAAGTGGGAGGAAAGTGACTCCAGGGGGAAAGAGACAGCCTACTGCCAAGCGACACGAGCCGCAGGGGAAGGCGGAGGATGAAAGGGGAAGAGGAGCAGGGCTTCCACCCTCGCCCTTCACAACGGGAAGTGGGAACACACAGTCCGAAATCGACGGGCAGGAAATCCACGGTCTCTGGGCAACCTGTCCTTTCCTCCACCTTCTTTCCAGACTGGCCTTTCCTCCTGACCTGTGAATGTTACAGACCCCCAGGGAACGGCCTTACGCCCTCCTCTCTTTCTATACAGCCTCACCATGTCATCTCACCCACTAGCATATATTAAAGAAACCCTTTTAGTGATAACTCCAAACAAACTCCCAGATTTCTCCACCTAATACGCCCACATGCATAATCCATAGGTTAAATAAACCATCCCTAAAGCAGAATTCTTGATCTTTCTCCCCCAACTCACCCTTGTTTCAACCTATCCATCTTTCCCAAACCATGAGGACACCACCCGCCTGCTGTTCAAGCCGGAAACCTAAACTGTCTCGGATGCCTCTCCCTCTCTCAGAGAAGACGGGCAGGAGAAAACAGGAAGTTTCTTTTTTCCTAGCTTAGCACCAAAATATTCTGCAAACTTGTCTCCACTACTACTCTAGTTAGAAGTCAAAGCTACCTCTCAGCCTACAGAAAAAGCCACCTAAGTGATCTGTCCGTTCCTAATATCTTCCTCCCACAATCCATTTACCACAAAAAAGTTATTTTTCAA
Source organism: Ovis canadensis (assembly GCF_042477335.2). Taxonomy (NCBI): domain Eukaryota; kingdom Metazoa; phylum Chordata; class Mammalia; order Artiodactyla; family Bovidae; genus Ovis; species Ovis canadensis. The sequence goes on along the minus strand of NC_091253.1, from coordinate 104,798,455 downwards.
AATCAGATCACATCACTGACAGAAAATCCATGGAAAGCTTACCAAGGCACTTACGATCCAAAGACCGCGTGAACACCGCTAAGGGCCTGCGTGCCTGCAGGTGCTTCGCGCATTCACCCACGAGGCCTCAGCTCCAGCGTAACTCCTCAGGGCGCCTGCCCCAGCCCCCCCACATGCCAACAAGGAGAGCCCTCTCCTTCAGTCCCGCAGCCCCATTCGCTGCACTCAGGTCGGTTTCCAAGTCTTGTATCTACTTGTCTGCTTTTTGTGTTCTGTTGACTGTCTCTCCCCCTTAAAAGGCAAGCTCTAACAGCAGAGCCTAACACACAGTGGGTACTCAGTTAATATTCGTTGATACCTGTGAATAAAATGTTATCAGTTCAGTTCAGTCGCTCAGATGTGTCCAACTCTTTGCGACCCCGTGGACTGCAGCATGCCAGGCTTCCCTGTCCATCACCAACTCCCAGAGTTTACCCAAACACATGTCCATCGCGTCGGTGATGCCATCCAACCATCTCATCCTCAGTCGTCCCCTTCTCCTCCTGCCCCCAATCCCTCCCAGCATCTGAGTGTTTTCAATGAGTCAACTCTTTGCTCAGGTGGCCAAAGTATTGAGTTTCAGCTTCAGCATCAGTCCTTCCAATGAATATTCAGAACTGATTTCCTTTAGGATGGACTGGTTGGATCTCCTTGCAGTCCAAGGGACTCTCAAGAGTCTTCTCCAACACCACAGTTCAAAAGCATCAATTCTTCAGCACTCAGCTTTCTTTATAGTCCGACTCTCACATGCACACATGACTACTGGAAAAATCATACCTCTGACTAGGCAGATCTGAAGTGATAAATGTTCTCAGCAGAGGGGCTAAAAGTAAGGATGTGACTTGCAATATTTGGGAGGGCAATGCAGCAGAGTCAAATCCCTGTCTTCCTCCCATCCCTGCACCACTCAGCAATGACGTGCTGAGCGCCCGCTACACACCAAGCCAAAACAAGCAGACACAAACTCTGGCTCCTAGAGACGGCCATATATACAAACATAAAAATGTAAAACAGGAACATTTCTAAATGGCTTGAAGGAAAAGAGCACTTTTACTTCATCTTACACATTCCTGTGAAGGAAATGGCAGCCCACTCCAGCATTCTTGCCTGGTGAATCCCAGGGACAGAGGAGCCCAGTGGGCCCCAGTCCGTGGGGTCACAAAGAGTCGGACACGAGTGAGCGGCCACACACACACACTCCTGTATTTTCAAACTTTCTCTTTCATAGTCATGTTTCTGTGCGTCTGTGGAGGATGGTCTGGCGGTCACACACTGACATGCTGCCTGTGACTGGTGCACCCAGAAAGCGCAAGCGGCATACGGCAGGGAAAGAGCGCTTCCTGGACACCTTGCTCTGCAGCAGTCCATCTCGGTCTGTCTGTCTGTCTGTCTACAGTAAGCACACATATCCTTTACAATAAATCCATAAACTACTATCTCATAAACACAATTTAAGGAGTAAGAAAAAATAAAGGTCATACAAAATAATAAGCTATTTAAACGTTACCTCATTTTTTGTTTAGCTTTTTCACAAGTTTCCAAATTTTGAAGGACATGCCTTTCTGGCCACTCCAGAGGATTGGTCTCCACTAGGCGGGAAGAAGTAAGCTCCAGTGAACTGCTATCTGAAGAGAAAGAAGCACGTGTGAGCACTGAACCGCATTAACATACTGAATTTTGCCACATAAAAATGTGTACATGTAGACACACACAAGCCAGCCGGGTTAGCTGCACAATGCTCGCCTCAGGCACTCGCTAAGGGGGTCTCCGATGGCCCGAACTATGCAAAATGGCACAGAGAAGTTTTTTGGAAATGATAAAGAAAAGTAGTATTGAGCTTTATTTTACGTTCTTCTCATAATAAAAGTTATGGGCCGGAATTCAGAAGAGGAGTGAGCACTGCAGGGACTCACAGGGAACGAAAGCATAGCTTTGTTACTTTTGTGAAATTAGTTCTAAATGAAAAAGAGACAACTCTGGGGAGAACATATGGGATATAACATGTGGTCTCCACATCAGAAGAGGAATTAGCACCAATACCCTGAAAAATTATATTTTTAAAAGATTACTTCATTCTCAACAGCACAATCATACAATAACTTAAGACGTTTGAGGGTAAAGATCACTTTAGAAGTAACTCTCACATATATTAATGTAAGATGCTTTAACATATTCACTTTCAAGTAAATCACTAACATTAAATGCTATTTTACTACTAGTAAAGTGTTATATGTAAGAGTGTCTTCTCTTTTTGGTCGGTGTGGTGCAATGAACAAACACTGAGGTTGCCGATAATCCACAATCCTCATTAAAGACTGAGGGCCATCTTCCATTCTCATTATTAATTATGAGGACATCGCGACTGTTTTAAGACTGATAAAATCACTAACTGTACTACTGGATCCAAAACCATCTGATGTTTTACACTGCTGTGTACTATTACACACTACTCTAATAAACTGACTGAAAATTACTGGACATTAGCTGTTTGACTGTCAACCCTGACAAAAATACCCATTTTATACTTTAGGCTCTTACAAAGTGATAATGATTTGGGAAGAAATTTTTGAACTAAAAAGAAAAAAATCACAGATGAAAACACAAGCCAACTGCACCATTTTTCCTTTACTTTCAAACTATTTAGTCTTCAATAGTTAAAACCATTTTTAGTGTCTACGCTGGATTGCCCCAACCAAACACCATCCAAGTATAGTAGTTCCTGCTTCTTAATAAAGGTGGTGAAATAGTGACTATTTCGTGGAAGAATAAGCTTCAGGATGAAATAATCTGCTTTATAATGCTGGCATGGCTTTTCAAAAAATGGATAAAGAAACAACCATTAGTAGTTCTGAACAATTACAGGCTATGTTCACAGAAGAATACAAGCCATGTTAAATAAAAGTAAACATTAATTACTCCCCTAAATATTACAATATAAATTATTAAATTAGCATATACAATCTACATCAATGTACATGCCACAGGCTAAATACCAGGTGCAGACACACGTCCGTGTGTCACAGGGGAGCGGCCTGGTGACTGGGCGTGCGCGCCGACCCCAGCGGTGGCTATGGCGGCAGTGTAAGTGGCCGCAACTGTCTGGAGAGGATTACAGCCCAGGTGTTTTATGGGGATCACCTCAGTTAGCCCTCATAATGACCCTAGTCACTGGGTAGAATTATCCCCATTTGAAACATGAGAAAGCAGGCACGGAGAGGAAGAAGAACCTGCCCAGACGTCCAGCTGAGGTCTGCGCCCCGGCTGTCTCGCCCAAAGGCCTGGGCCTCGAAACAGGGCACGAGGCGCCGTGCTTCCGTTTTCTTTCCCAACTAGATTGTAAGCCTGCTCAAAGCCAAGGGCCACCCGAATTTCTGCTTCTTTGTGCGCCTTCCGGGCATCACACAGAGACAAGGCACACAACGAACATTATTATTGACTTGATTCTGTGGCCATTTTCTTATTAATGTGTGGGATAAAAATGATTCTCGCAGAATAACGACAGAAAATTATCCTATACATTTACAATGCCAGGCAATCATCAAACGCTTCCTTTTTAAATCCTGAAGAGCTTCACTCTATGCAAATTCATCACCAGAACAGAAAGCAGCAAAATAGAAAGAAATGCAAGTTAATACAGAAAAGACCTCCTGCTCCTTCAGTGAGTCTGGTGACTTCCTACTATAACAAATGGCAAGTGTGGAGCATCTTATTATATGTAGTTTTAAATACATTAAGTTTACTAAGCTCTGCTTTCCTCACCTTATGAAAATATAGCTTAATAGAAACCCACCCATTCCGGCAGCTTAGTAACAGTTTTAAGAGGAATCACCTTGAAGTGCTTTTCCTTCACTCAAAAATAATTATACTGAACATGGTTAACAAAAAAAGTCAGAAAATTTCTAATGTCTAAATGATGAAAAATACAACATACCGATATTTACACACATACTTGTACACACAAATATATCACTACTACAACTTGATAGATTTTGATTTGATCAAAACATAAGTTTTAATAATAACTCTCATAAATGCTACACAAAAAAAAGGGACTACTATTTAAAGAAACAAAAAACTTACCATGTAACATACTGGAGGTTTCATCTGTCTTTATTAGACTTGTTTTAGGAATAAGAGCATCAAAATGACCTAAAAAGCGTTCCCTTGTGCATGTTAGCAGACTTTTGAGTTCATCCACAGAAATTACCTCACGCTGCTGTGCCAACTTTCTCCTTTCTATAAGACAACAAATCAGTACGATTAAAAATAAAACTGTTATTTTAAACCCTTTGAGCTACTATATTTTAGGGGAAATTCTTTCGAAAGTAAAACAAATGAATTTGTCAAGCAAGTCGGCATTCCCGTGTAAGGCCTATTTTCCTTTCAGTCCCATATGAAGGTAATAGAAGAATTTTCAGTTATGTGAAACAGAGTAATTTGTCAACACTAAAAGGTGAGCACCAGTCAAAACAAGTTTATAGAAGTTTTCAGAAATACAGAGGCTGCAGAGGATGAAGAATGGCCTTGTGTTGGTGCTTATGTGAAAATAAAACCTGTAACACTTTCAGTTAAACGTGGTGGTTGGGTCATGTCCGTCTATTCCCTCTCTAGTCAAAACTCAGAATCACAACCGAGGAATAAAAAAAGGACAACACAAGAATACACACTAAACGATGGCAGTTTTTAGTGAATTCTGGAGGATGAGATGATGGTGGACTGGTAACCAAGTCAGCAGAGCAGAGAAAGGGTTGACCCAAACAGGAAGGTCCTGAGCCAAAGCAAGACCGATAATGGATGCGCCTGGCCTCCAGCCCTCAAGCCAGACGACCCTGCTCTCCTTCTGGGGTAGAAACAGAGGAGGAGCCTCAGATCACAGCCTATGGGAACGGAAGACGGTGAAGGACAAGGACGCCTGCCGTGCCACAGGTCACGGCGTGCAGAGTCGGACACAGCTTAGCGACCCAACAGCAAGAGGTGGTGCTGGTGCTGCCGGGCTAGACCGTGAGCTTGAGGGAGAGCCTGCACACGGACAGGCCGGACCCCCAACCCTTGGTGCTGGTGCTGGAGGGCTAGAGCGCGAGCTTGAGGGAGAGCCTGCACACGGACAGGCCAGACTCCCAACCCCGCCAGCCAGAGAGACAGCCGCTGCACACACCCACCGCAAAGATGAGGGGCACTCCCTGTGAAAACGCAGATGCCCCAGGGGAAAAGAGTTAGACACTGACCCTACGGCGGGAGTAAGGACAGGGCCTCAGAAAGTGTCGAACAGTCACTCCGCCACTCTTGAAGCTTGCCGAATAGGACAGTAGAGCGACGCATAAAATCTCCCAGTTAGAACAGGACGGGGAAAATCACCCGACAGGTAATGAAAGGGGTGGAGGGGACAGGGAACTCTGCTTTCACGGTCTCACGTTCAGACAACTAAGGAGCTGAATTCAGCAATGCTTCCAGCTCCCTCCCATCACCCACTGAGCTGGTCTGGAAAAGAAACCAGGCACGTTCTGATCAGAACTCCCCTTTCCAACTTCCGCTGAGCGAGCAAGTCCTCAGGAGGCTCGCCCTCTGTGTGGTGGGGAGAGCCCTGCCGCAGCACGCCTCACCTGTGGTTGCCCAGCTCTGTCTGTTGTTCAGGGAGTAAGTTCAATTCTGGGTATATACAGCAGAAAAGACGCTATAGCTCTAAAAAGTCATATCCTTCAATCCAGGAAGTTATCTCCATCAGCGTGTTTCTTAAGTTTGTTTCTCAGTCGGTTCCAAATTTGGGAAACAAGTATTGTTCACTAAGCCCCTCCAAACTGAAAACCAAGTCTGGGATGAGACAGAAAGACTAAGGCAAGCAAAAGGGAAAAGGAGCCCAGCAGAAGCAAAAGCGTTCCAGGCAACAAAGGAAGTCTGCTGGGGTCAATACTCATAAGGGCTTCTCTGGGGCGGAGACGGCCTGCAATGCAGGAGGCCCGAATTCGATCCCTGGGTGGGGAAGATCCTTTGCAGAAGGAAATGGCAACCCACTCCAGTACTCTTGCCTGAAAACTTCTATGGATGCAGGAGCCTGGCGGGCTAGTCCACGGGGTCACAAGATTCAGATATGACTTGACGGCTAAATCACCAAAGCACCAATTAATATTCTCAAGGAAATAAGAAAAGATACTATACCCGTGAAACAAGTACGGGATGATCTGATAAAGGAACAGGCAATGAACCTGAAAATATTTTTTAAAATTAAGCACAGGAGAGATCAGAATTTTGAACAACTTCTTGTTTTCCAGCAGAGACTACAATCTATATTGATACTGAAACATTAATTTTTACCCAAAGAAAGCTTTCCTCTTCATTTTCATCAGGTATAAATTAACTACATCGATTTAAATACTTTTATATTTACATTCACTCCTCTGAAAATCTCTGAAAGAGACGCTAAGACTCTCTCACACTGGAAACGTGGTTTGCTGTCATCCTCCTCTGCCTCCAGGGATACATGAAATCTGAACCTTTGTGCCCAGATCCCAACTCCGTACTCACTCTCTGGTAAGGAGAGGCTGGCTCAGCAGATAATTCCACCATAATGGATTAAGCGGGTCACTCACCTTAGCCAAGATTTAACGCTTCAGACTGCACTTGGCCAGTGCGTGGATATCCCCAGAGCTGACGTCTCGAGCAGCTACTAGCTCTGAGGCTTCCTTCAACCTCCACCCCCCTACGTGTCCTGGCCCAGTGCTGAGGCCATCCACCCAGCTCCTGCCTGGGTTATAACTCGGCTGCTGGCGCTTCCACATGCTCAGCATTTATTCAGCACTTCCTCCTCCCTCCTCCCTGAAGCAGAGCTTCTAGTCACACCTATAGGCAACAACTTGATTATATTCCCTTCCCAACCAAGCAGGAGGGATGGCCTTACCCAGAGGAGAGAGGGACCAGCTTCAGGAAGCTGCATGCTCTTCCGCTCTCAGTCTTTCTCGTTGGGAGGGTCAGGAAGAGTGAAGGTGAGAGAGGGAAGATGCTAAAGGAACCTAGTTTTAAGGAGCTGCCAGAGGCTTATGGCAAAGAGTCAAAGCCTAAAGAGAGGTTTGGCAGGGCTAGAACAAAGTCAGAAGTAAATAATACCAAGCAAGTAGATGTTTGAAATATACAGGTTTTATCCACAAAAATACTAGTACTTCCCTAGTATTTCAGCTTTTCCTTCCCTTTGACTTGAGGTATAGTTGGTTTACACGGTGTGTTACTTGTAGGTGTGCAGCAAAACAATTCAGAGACACACACACTCTCTTTTCCTGACTCTTTCCTGTTGCAGGCTATTGCAAGGTACTCAGTGCACCAGGCGCTTGTGTGTGTGTGTGCATATATATAGCAGTCTGCATTTGCTGAATGAGTTCCCTGTGCTACGCACACCAGGCGCTTGTGTGTGTGTGTGTGCATCTATATAGCAGTCTGCATTTGCTGATTCCAAATCCCGCACTTATCCGCCCTTCTCCCTGCTCTGCGTTCTCCTCTCCTCCTCTGGTAGCCATAAGTCTGTGTTCTATGCCTGTACGTCTACTTCTGTTTTATAAATAAGATTATTTGTATCATTCTTTCAGATTTCACATGTAAGTGATATATGATGTTCATCTTCTGTCTGACTTCACTCAGCGTAAGAATCTCTAGGTTTATCCATGTTGCTGCAGATGGTACTACTTCCTTCTTTTTTACTGTTGAGTAATATTCCACGTCCTCTTTACCCATTCATCTGCTGGACATCTAGGCTGCTTCCACGTCTTGGCTATTGTAGACAGTGCTGCTACGAACACTGGGGCACACACATCCTTTTGAACGACAGTTCCCATCTTTTACAGATATATGCTCAGGAGTCGGAGATGCTGGATCACGTGTAAGTCTATTTTTAGGTTTTTCCTTTTTTTCTCCCCCTTGGGTTAATACATACTACCTTCTATTGAAACTAATTTGCCCTCCCAATTATGCTGCATTATTTTCACAGTCAAAAAAGAGCAAAAGCAGTTTGAGGAGCTCAAGGCTGCACAATCACTCCGGCTTTGTACAAATAAAAAGTGTAATTCTTACACAGATTACTAAGACCAGGTATTCTAAAATTATTCTCCATTGAATAAAATGAACTGCCAAATCCAAAATATTTTTAAATGCTTTTACAGAGTGATATTTTTCATTTTATAGTGTATGTACTTAATAATCATTTTTTCTATATGCAACTAATGAAGCCTCACAAGTTGAATCAAGTTTTTAGAAAGTCTATATTAACTAGCTTACATCCCTGTCAGGTCTTAATGAATGATTATTTATGAAAACAATGTTAAGACTGATAACCAAGTTCACATTTAGAAACAGGAAAAAATGTTAAGTAACAACCCTTAAAAAAGTGTCAATTTCTTGAATAAAGAAAAACCCACGATCCAGCCTCACTCAATACGTGCAATGTGCTTAGTTATGGTTAAAGTCTAAGAAGCAATGCTCAAGCTAACACATTAACTTCTCTGGACTTGTATTTCATTCTGCTTGCAATCTCTACCTTCCTCTCCTCTAGCTAAATGATATGAAGAGAAATTTTGTAAAGATGACTACATTAACCAGGAAGTATTCTTTCTGGCATACAATTAAAAATAATGAGAAACTAAATTTTCCTGGATAATTATTATAATAAATGGTGACCACAATATACAAGTAAATAGGAATATTCTGAATCTGGTGGGAAAAAAATTACAGACTGTTTCTACCCTACATTACCTCTATTAAGAATGTAGTTGGTGCCACTGAACTGCACAGTTAAACAGGAAAAAATATAGTATGTTTTAGATTATGTGACTTTGACTACAAAAAAAAAAAAAAAAAGATTAGGAGACCGACCACCTAAGACCTTGCACACACAGTAACTGTGCCCGCAACGCCACCCTGAGCTGCCGCCACAGCGCTCCTCGCCAAGCGCCCCAACGCCACCCTGAGCCGCTGCCATAGAACTCCTCGCCAAGGGCCCTGGGCTGGGACGGAGCTTTCGAGGGCAGGAGTCCACTGTGGCCCCTTTGCCTGGCAAAGCAAGGAAGCTATTCTTTCTGCTTCACCTCCCGCAAAAAAAAAAAAGAATAGTTCTACAAGTGAGTATCCTATCTAAAAGAAAGCGTGTGAGAAAAAAGTGTTAAGATAAAGCGTCAGGCCTGCACAGGTCACCGTCCTTACACCAGAATGAAACGCACGCTTGGTGACTCACGCAGACACTCCTTCAAAGCCGAAGCCTGAGCGCTGGCTAACTGTCTCTCTCTCTGTATAAGCTGCTCCTTGGAGAACCTTGGGAGTGACGAGAGGTCAAGAGCAGAGCCTGAGAAACAGGAAAAACCATTATTAAAGACGGTTTATAACAACAATTAATATTTAGTTCTCAAGGAATGTGTTAAAATGTAATTAAGTCAATTATTTATCTTTCTTCATCTTGCATATTTCAAAGTAAACAGTAATAAATGAACAGCAGAAAATAAACACACTGAACTATTTTGCATCTTAAACTTTGACCTGCTCCTTAAATTCAGAGACTTTAGGCAGCAGAGCAGAAGTCCCTCCACGGCATCTTCTCCTTCAGCTGCTGAAACCACTGCACCAAGCACTGATGGACCGCAGGAGCGGTCTTCAAGGACGGCCTCCCCGTGAATCCGTTTCTGCTGCTCGCCTGCTGTGTAGACCTTCCACAATCAATCCAGGCTACCCCAGGAGACCAACAGGCATGGTGAGAGTGACAATGAAAGACGTAGGTCGCAGAAAGCCTCACAGCCTCTCAGAACACTCGCTCTAAGAGAAGGTGGCAACCGCACAAGACCCAGACTTCCCGGAGACGACGCCGTCACGAGGAAGCCCAGGCTGGCTGGAGGACGGGCGTGTGAAGAGGAAAGCAGCCCAATCTGCTCCAGCCTCCCCAGCCCAGGCACCGAACACGTGGGGCAAGAGCCAGCCTACACGCCTGCCCCGTTAAGTCTTCAGATGAAAGAAGCCCCAGCCGTGTGTGCCGGCGATCACTCGTGGACCTTCGAAGCAGCACCCAGTCGCAGCCCTGAGAGGCTTTAACAAGCAGTCATGGCCAGCTAGACTTGGGGCAGTGTGCCACACCGTGACGGACGACCCAGGCATGGAGCCTGGACAGTAAGAAAGGATGAGCAGTAAAGATGCTTGGGAGAAAGCAAATAACAATGGGAAGTAAATTCTAGAAAGATTAATTGTTTAAAGTAGAAAATACTGAAAATTTTCCTGTTTGGAACTGAAGGGATGACCTGTTACATTTTAAGAAGTATGATACGTAAGGGATTAATTCTCTGCATTCTAAATTGTTCAAATGTGTTACAAAATATTTAAAGTAAAAGCAAATTTACTGCCAGTGAAATGCAGTCTGAAGACAGTAAGTTCACTAAAAACCACGTAGTTGACTATTTACACAGACAAATGTAAAAATGCTTTGCTTGCCCTCTAAAGTTAACACTCACTCAATCTGGTTTCTTCTGTTGCTGCTTTCAGCTTTCCGTGAATTAAACTGAGCGCAAACAAGCCATTGATCTGGTTGGCTGAGTGAATCAACGTGGCTTTACACTTTCCATTGCCATTACCTCGTAACAGGAGATAATAGCTAGAACTCTCTCCTTTCACTTCAACATCTGGAACTAAACAAAAACAACTGTCTTGTTAAGCATGTGAAAATTCAGCAGACAACACAGCAGAATCATACATTTGATCCATAGGATATAACTACATCTCTGTTATTTTAAAACAAGGTGTCACTCAACATATTTGGGACAGCAGTTGTTCATTTAACTGAAAGTGAAAGTTGCTCAGTCGTGTCTGACTCTTTGCAACCCCATGGCCGATACAGTCCATCGAATTCTCCAGGTCAGAATACTGGAGTGGGTAGCCTTTCCCTTCTCCACGGGATCTTCCCGACCCAGGGATCAAACCCAGGTTCCCCATACTGTAGGCGGATTCTTTACCAGCTGAGCCACAGGGGAAGCCCTACTTACTTAACTTTTTAAAATTTAATTTATGCATTTAACTGAGGAAGCTGTTTAAAGCAGAGACGCATTAACAAAAATGGTACTCATTAAGCATGTACATCTTACTTTAAATTAAAACTACGCAGACTCATCAGTCGGAGAAGGGAGCGGCAACCCACTCCAGTGCTCTCGCCTGGAGAATCCCAGGGACGGAGGAGCCTGGTGGGCTGCAGTCCATGGGGTCGCGAAGAGGTGGACACAACTGAGCGACTTCACTTTCACTTTTCCCCTTCATGCATTTGAGAAGGAAATGACGACCCACTCCAGTGTTCTTGCCTGGAGAATCCCAGGACGAAGGAGCCTGGTGGGCTGCCGTCTATGGGGTCACACAGTCGGACTGACACGACTTAGCAGCAGCAGCAGCAGCATACTCACTGGTTAACTTCTGATGTGGCTCTTTAGAGTTCTAGTACATCTTTTCTATATAGTCACACCCATAATGTATCAACTGCTATTTCCAGCTTCCGCTTCTTAAAAAGTGGAGTAAGCTGAGCCCTGCACGCACATGCAGCTCCTCTGGTGGGAAAGGAGTGTGCACGTGCTCACGGGCGGCTTCTGGCTCCTGCACGGCGCATCCACAACGGCCTTCACAGTGGGGTGGACAGCACTCACTACTGTGGCACGCCAGCGCTGCGAAGGTCGGCTGAGACAGCAAGAAGCAAACCAAGGCTACAGTGAAGTCAAGGAGAAACCGTGGAGCCTTGGCGAGTAAAAATAGAAACAGAAGCCTTTTTGTGAAGATGGTGAATTGGACATAAGCATTTATTTTCACTATCTCCTGAAATTCCATGAAATGAGAATAAATTAAAAACAGCAGAGAACTACAGGAACCAATATCTGAGAGAAGAGACAGCAGCAACTGAACTTTGAAAGCAGGAAAGATGAATGATTGGAAACAGACTTCAGACTCCCAGCTGCTAAGCTGAGAAAAACCAGGGAGAGTTTGGAAGCAACAAAATTTATATTACAACGCCCGACAGGGGACTCTGGGATGGCACCGGAAACAAAATACGGTGGAACAGTAAAACAGGCTGAGTCTGTCTCAAAGCTGTTCGGTGTCCAGATCCCTCCACATTCTGTCAGGCAAACGACCGTCCTTTCCCCAACCCAGGGGACTCGCAGTGGTTATTCTCTGGAGAAAGTAAAACAGAATGTCTCTGGCCTGGGAGATATAAGACAGAGCTCAGGGCTGAAGTTGATTATTCATGTATTAAGCGAATGCCGGTCTAAATACTGAGGCCCTTCACCCTTCTTCGCTCACGTAATTCCCAGGATTTTGGAAGCCAGAGAGCAGCACTGAGCTTTCGTTTGCAAATGTGGTCAGTACTAGTGTGCTGCGTGCCTGGTCGCTCAGTCGTGTCCGACTCTTTGCCACCCCACGGGCTGCAGCCCGCCAGGCTCCCCCATCCCTGGGGTCCTCCAGGCAAGCACACCGGCGTGGGCTGCCCTGCCCTCCTGCACGGGATCTTCCAGACCAGGGATCAAACCTGCGTCTCTCATGCCTCTTGCACTGGGAGTCGGGCTCTTTACCACTGGTACCACCTTAAGTCTCTACTGCTGCTCCTACTGCTGAGTCACTTCAGTCGTGTCCGACTCTGTGCGACCCCATAGACGGCAGCCCACCAGGCTCCCCCGTCCCTGGGATTCTCCAGGCAAGAACACTGGAGTGGGCTGCCATTTCCTTCTCCAAAGTCTCTAAGCCACTTATTAATCGGGTTGTCTCCATACTATTGAGTTGTAAGAATTTTTTTTTTAATATCTGTCCATTTTAAGATAATATGATTGAAACTATTTCCTCTTAGTAGATTTTTAAATTGTTCCTTAGCAGAGTCTTTCAAAAAGAGGACAGGTGAATTTATTCAAAGCATTTAAATTCTGGTGAATTTTTAGGTTTCTTTTAATAGAGCACCCTTTTGGTATATGCTTTCTTACAGAGGTTTTATCCTTTTAGTGCTTGCATTTAGGCATATGTAACTTTACATATATACGTAATTGCATATATGTGTGTAATTTCTGAGTCTCTATAAGTGAACATTCAATTATCCCGGTGTATGTTAAAAAGACCATCCTTTTCTCACTGGCATGCCTGTCTGTTCTGCTCCACTGACACACTTGAGCTCTGTCTTGATTCTTACAGCTTTAGAGTGCACTGCAAATCAGGCAGTATAAATTCTCATAAGCTGCTCTTCCTTTTCAAAATTGTTTTGGCCATTCTAGATCTTTGTAATTTCCTGTAAATCTAGTATCAGAAACTGTCAAACTGATTTGACAATTTCTATGAAAAGGCCTCCTACAATTTCATTAGAGATTAGACTGAATCTATTCCCTGTAACTCAGATGGTAAAGAATCCGCCTGTAACACAGGAGGCCTGGGTTTGATCCCGGGGTCGGGAAGATCCCCTGGAGAAAGGAACAGCTGCCCACTCCAGTATTCTGGCCTGGAGAATTCCATGGACAGAGGAGTCTGGCGGGCTCCAGTCCAGGGGGTGGCACAGAGTCGGGCGCGACTGAGGGACTCACACTCCTACCGCACCGCTATACGCCAGTGTGGAGAAAAGGGCCAGCGTGATAATGCTGAGTTTCCAAACCGTGACCACGCCGCACCCCTCCACTCACTGTTCTCTTCTTTCAATGCCCTCAGTGATGTTTGGCGGTTGGCAGGGTACAGGTCTTGGACTTTCTGTTAGATCGAGCCCCCTGTGTTTCATTCATTGATTTCTGGTCTAATTTCCTTCCTCTCCTTAACTCAGATTTAGTATTCTTGCTTCCTGAGGTTAATGTCGACTTTAGGCCTTCCTTCCATTCTAAGATAAGCATTCAGAGCCTCTCAGAACTGCAATGAGGGGCTTTTCCTATGTTTGTTTCCACTTTCATTAGGTTAAAAGCGTGTTTTTAATTTGACCTGTGGGCCATTTAGAAGTGTGCTTAAATTTTAGTTTCCAAATATTTAAAGTATTTCTCAGATTTCTTTCTGCTGTTGCTTTCTAATTTAATTCCATTATAACTGGAGAAAACGTTGTGTATTTTTATCCTTTCAAATTTACTGAGCCTTGTTTAATGGCCTAACAAACATATAGTCTATCCTGAAGAAAGTCCCATCTGTGCTTGACGAGAACAAGTATGCTGTTCCACAGTATGTTTAATAAAAGTTAATACAGTAAAGTTGGTTGATTGTTTTTACTACTGGATTTCTAGCATCTAGAATAATGCCCTGAATACAGGGAGCATACAATAAATTTAAGTTTTGCTGACTGAAAGAATGCTTTGTCTTTGCCATGGAAATCTCTTTAAAAATCTTTATCCAAGTCCTTTACTTCTTCTCAAGGGCAAAAATATTCATAAAATAAATTACACTGAGTCACCTTAACCTTGTCAGTTTCAGCTCACTATTTTGAAACACTTTTACCCCACTGATTGGAGTATGAAGAAGGCACAAGCTTCCTCGATGCAAAGTACTTTATTAGTCCTAACTAACAAATTTTTTCTTTTGGCCGAGTATCTTCAAAATGTTTCCTTTCAAAAGAATTCCAATTTTTAAAGGATGTGGCAAAAGTAGAACTCAGGGTGGGGAAATGGTCACAGACGGCCAGTAGAAAGACTCGGGTGGAGATTCCGGCTTCATCCTGCGACCTCAGGCGAGTTTCCTGATTTCTCTGTACCTTAGCTTTTTCATTCTTTATATAAAATTAGGCAGTGATCAACATCCAATTTTTTGACAACTTCATAGAACATCTCTGTGAACATATGGTGTACCAGGTTCTTTTCATTAAACAACTGGATTTTTAGTACAAGTTCAAATATCGAGGGCTTTCTTCAGAAACGCAGTAGGGTTTGGTGACGCGCGTTTGTTTCCATAGCTCTTTCACATTTGTCCCAGTACCATAATACTCGGATACTTCAGCAAAGATCACTTTTAAAAACCATTCTTTTGCCATTCAATTTAAGCACATTTCAAATTGGGCACTGTTCTATTTTAGGTCAAATTATATGAACTGCTGCTATTTAACAATTTTCGACACACTGCAGTTCAAACTAATACACATATGTATTATATACATCCCTTGATTTCTCACATTAAACCTGAAGAACTGATAAAAACTGGAACACTGCAGTCTATTCAAAGTCTTTCTTCACTTTTCCAGAAAGCAGTTACTACTAACTGGAAATACAATCTACATTTCACTGATTATTTCACAATTATCTTTGAGCACCTATTCAGTGTCCGGACTTCCCTGTTAGCTCAGAGGGTGAAAAAATCTGTCTGCAGTGCAAGAGACCTGGGTTTCGATCCCTGGGTGGGCCAGCTCCCCTGGGGAAGAGAGCAGCTAGCCCCTCCAGCATCCCTGCCTGCAGAATCCCATGGACAGAGGAGCCTGGTGGCCGCAGTCCATGGGGTCCCTCAAGGGTCAGGCACTGTTCAGGGCACTGAGAGCGAAGCAACAAGTGAAAGTAAACCGCTCAGCCTGTCTCCTCTCCTGCCCAGCGAGAGAAATGGACACGCAGCAGGCGCACTAGACGGCGGGAAGCCCTACGGAGAGAGCTGGAGCTGGGACGATGAGAGGGCGGCAGGAGCGCAGTCCGCGAGCAAACGGCTGCGGGGGAGCGGTTCCCCAAAGCCGAGCGACCCGGCCACTCCGGGTGAGAGCTAAACCTGCGACCCCAGCACCGTGTAAGCTCCCCAAGGGCAAGCTCTTTGTTCAACTTACTGCCGGTCCAGCGTGAAAAACACAGCTAGTATGTTTCAGCTGCTCAGTACAAGTCTGTTGAAGAACTTTAGTATTTCATACCTAGGCAAATACAAACAAACGCCTACATGCACCCCCCTGAGCAGACATTCGCACCACAAATGGCAGCAGTCGTAGCCTTCACACATGTTCCATTCATGTATCAGCTCCGGGGGTCATTTCTAGTCGGGCACCGCCAAAGGCACTGTTCTGTACTCAGTGTTTGTATGACTCGGTGTTTCGCGTGAGCGTCTGTGTAAGTCGTGCTTTGCGTTTGCACACGTGAGACTTACAGCTCCTTCTCCATACCTGCTTCCTAAGTTATAGCGTAAACTCTACAAGAGGAGAAGCCACGTCTGCCTTGCTCACCACCAATCCCCAGACTGCAGCACCCTCCCTAACTCACAGCACCTACGAAGCGTGAACAGAAGGGTATGACTGAATGAATAATTAGCAAGATCATGAAAGTGCAAAGTCAGGAGGAGTTTCAGCAAAGAGTATAAAGTGTAGTTTGGAGGAAAGGGAACATGGAAGGCACCATCAAAGAACAGCTGGGCAGGATTCATAGGCTGTGGGGAAACAGAGTTTTGATTTAGAAGTTCCTATCTTATCTGGCAGGGAGAGGCTACCGGTAGGGGCACCACAAAAGGGCTATGATGTTTCCCATGAAAGAGGCGTCAAACGTACACTAGCTAAAACTTGGCTACTCTTCGCAATAGAACTTTTGCCAGGGGGATAATTTCCCCTACAGGAAGGGTTATGAGTAACACAGAACTTAATAATCAACTGTCCAATTTGATTGCTTCTACTTCTAACATTAAAAAAAAAAAAAACTACTGTGAAGTGTCAGCTTAATCAGCCCTTAATGATACAGCCTAATCAGTAATCAACAATCTGGCTTCAAAGATGGTCATGTGATAGATTTTCAATTATTTTTCAGAAGTTACCAATATAAATCCCCGAATTTAAAGAGGAGATTAAAAAAAATCAAATCAAGCCAACTGATAAGGTATTTTCTTAGACCTGCAATAAAAACTATTAAGGAAAAAAAAAAAAACTAAGTAAATTCTAAATCAAAAAAATTTATCTTATCTTATTTATTTTATCTTGGAAAAAATTACAAGAGGAAAAACAAATAAAGGGCTGTCCAGAATACACTCAAGTTTAGTTAAGAGATATTAGTGTTCAATCCATGTTAGTAGCTTTCAGTTCAGTTCAGTCGCTCAGTAGTGTCCGACTCTTTGCGACCCCATGAATTGCAGCATACCAGGCCTCTCTGTCCATCACCAACTCCCAGAGTTCACTCAGACTCACGTCCATCGAGTCCATGATGCCATCCAGCCATCTCATCCTGGGTCGTCCCCTTCTCCTCCTGCCCCCAATCCCTCCCAGCATCAGAGTCTTTTCCAATGAGTCAACTCTTCGCATGAGGTGGTCAAAGTATTGGAGCTTCAGCTTTAGCATCATTCCTTCCAAAGAAATCCCAGGGCTGATCCCCTTTAGAATGGACTGGTTGGATCTCCTTGCAGTCCAAGGGACTCTCAAGAGTCTTCTCCAACCCCACAGTTCAAAAGCATCAATTCTTCTGATAGACAGAGTGCCTGAAGAGCTATGGATGGAGGTTTGTGATATTGTACATGAGACAGGGATCAAGACCATCCCCAAGAAAAAGAAATGGAAAAAGGCAAAATGGTAGCCTAGGAAGCCTTACAAATAGCTGAGAAAAAAAGGGAAGTTAAAGGCAAAGGACAAAAGGAAAGATATACTCATTTGAATGCAGAATTCCAAAAACTAGCAAGGAGAGATAAGAAAGCCTTCCTCAGTGATCAAGGCAAAGAAATAGAGGAAAACAACAGAATGGGAAAGACTAGAGATCTCTTCAAGAAAATTCAACATACCAAGGGAACATTTCATGCAAAGATGGGCTCAATAAAGGATGAAAATGGTATGGACCTCTAGTGGAGGCGATGGAATTCCAGTCGGGCTGTTTCAAATCCTAACAGATGAAGTTGTGAAAGTGCTGCACTCAATATGCCAGCAGATCTGGAAAACTCAGCAGTGGTCACAGGACTGGAAAAGGTCAGTTTTCATTCCAATCCCAAAGAAAGGCAATGCCCAAAGAATGCTCAAACTACGCACAATTGCACTCATCTCACACGCTAGCAAAGTAATGCTAAAATTCTCCAAGCCAGGCTTCAACAGTACATGAAATTCCAGGTATTCAAGCTGGATTTAGAAAAGGCAGAGGAACCAGAGATCAAACTGCCAATATTCACTGAATCATCGAAAAAGCAAGAGAGTTCCAGAAAAACATCTACTTCTGCTTTATTGACTACTCCGAAATCTTTGACTGTGTGGATCACAACAAACTGTGGAAAATTCTTGAACAGATGAGAATACCACACCACCTGACCTGCCTCCTGAGAAACTGTATGCAGGTCAAGAAGCAACAGTTAGAACTGGACATGGAACAACAACAGACTGGTCCCAAATCCTGAAAAGAGCACGTCAAGGCTGTATATCGTCACCCTGCTTATTTCGCTTCTATGCGAAATACCAGGCTGGATGAAGCACAAGCTTGAATCAAGAATGCCAAGAGAAATATCAATCACCTCAGATATGCAGATGACACCACCCTTATGGCAGAAAGTGAAGAACTAAAGAGCCTCTTGATGAAAGTGAAAGAGGAAAGGGAAAAAGTTGGCTTAAAACTCAACATTCAGAAAACTAAGATCATGGCATCCGGTCCCATCACTCCATGGGAAATAGATGGGGAAATGGTGGAAACAGTGGCTGACTTTATTTTTTGAGCTCCAGAATCACTGCAGATGGTGACCGCAGCCATGAAATTAAAAGACGCTTACTCCTTGGAAGAAAAGTTATGACCAACCTAGACAGCATATTCAAAAGCAGAGACATTACTTTTCCGGCAAAGGTCTGTCTATTCGAAGCTATGGTTTTTCCAGTAGTCATGTATGGTTTTAAGAGCTGGACTATAAAGAAGGCTGAGCACCAAAGAATTTATGCTTTTTAACTGTGGTGTTGGAGAAGACTCTTTAGAGTCCCTTGGACTGCAAGCAGACCCAACCATTTCACTCTAAAGGAGATCAGTCCTGAATATTCACTGGAAGGACTGACTGAGGCTGAAGCTGAAGCTCCAATACTTTGGCCACCTGATGGGAAGAAGTGACTCACTGGAAAAGACCCTGATGCTGGGAAAGATTGAGGGCAGGAGGAGAAGGGGACAACAGAGGATTAGATGGCTGGATGGCATCACTGACTCAAGGGACATGAGTTTGAGCAAGCTCCGGGTGTTGGTGATGGACAGGGAAGCCTGGCACGCTGCAGTCCATGGGGTCACAAAGAGTCGGACATGACTGAGCGACCGAACTCAACTGAACTAGGGTGACTTGTAAAATAGGTAAACAAAACAGCCGGTAAACTAAAACTCTAAATCTCCTGCCCTGATGACTCAGTGAGATATACATCTAAAACTTTAAACTCTAGCTTTAACTTTCCACATAAATGCTATGTGCATTTCAGATTCAACATTTGTTAACACTGATTTCAATATCTCACCTATTTCCTACAAAGTACTGGGAAAGCCACTGATTGTAAAACTGTATTCCCTGGCACTCTAGGGCTCTAGAGTGTCTCTGCAGCTTTCCCAGTAAATAACCTGCCCACAATATGGGAGAGGCAGAAGACGCAGGCTCAATCCCTGGGTCGGGAAGATCCCCTGGAGAAGGAAATGGCAAGCCATCCAGTACTCTTGCCTGGAGAATTCCAAGGACAGGGGAGCCTAGCAGGCTACCATCCATGGGGCACAGAGTTGGACACGGCTGAGCATGAGCACTTGACTTGAGAGCATCTCCAGAGATCACAGCAGGGCAGACACGCGTCTGCAGTCCCACCACAGCGTGGAGCACAACAGCTAACCATAAGCTCACAGTGAAACTAAACGAAAGAAGCGTCCGACTCTCGGCGACCCCATGGACTATACGGTCCATGGAAATCTCCAGGCCAGAATCCTGGAGTGGGCAGCCTTTCCCTCCTCCAGGGGATCTTCCGACCCCAGGGACTGAACCCAGGGCTCCCACACTGCAGGTGGGTTCTTCACCAGCTGAGCCCCCAGGCACAGTCCACAAGCGCTGTCCAACTGGAATGAACTGGAATGAACAGGCCACAGGCGCTGTCCAGCTGGAACGAACACTGGCGGAGAATACAAAGGAACGCACTTTGGCGATGTGACTTCGGACAAGCGACTTTAACATCTGACCCACCATTACTTCAGGAAATACTAGTTTTGATTTAAATAATCTGAATTTATAGTAGAAATTAATGACATCTTGAATGTAATAGATTATTAGAGGCCTGGGTTCAAATCCTTGGAGAAGTTAACAGAGCTATTAACTGGAAGAGACAGGATTTGCAACAAGATTCTGCCAATTAATAGCTCTGTAATTTCTCGAAGCCCCAATTTTCCACATCTGTTGAATGGGTATAAACGTAATTTCATAAGGTTATTATAAAATTTAAATGAATCAAGATTTCTAAAGTACTCAGAATAGTGCACAGCATATAAAAAGTTGTTAAATTCTATTAATCGCATCAGAAAATTGTAACAAGTTTATTTTTTAATATATCATGTAATAATCACTTTATTTCCATCAATTTTATTCCCGAAATGGCTCTAAGAAACCCAGGTTCAATATAATTAGCTATCTAATTAACCAAGATTTCTGTCTTTTGAACCCTGATATTTTACAAATGAATTAAGGTGGTTGTATATATGTTGCAGTAGGTTATTAGATTTAAAAAATCTTAATATGATACAGGTCTTTCTCAATTAGTAGTAATAAGTAGCATATTTTCTCATGAAGAAGTGTTCTCTGTTTCAGATTCTGTATGTGCGTTATCTACGTTACACCACGGACACTGGACTGCTTACCACTGACTGTCCTAGGTTTTCTCGCCATGTACTCCTTCCACCTTCGTGAACTGAGCTGGCTGGGAGGAGGAGCAAGTATGCGACCAATGGTACACGGCAACACAAAAAGAGCTCCAGCCTGGATAAAACAGAACGCACTTTAGTGACTGCACACAGAAAGCAACTTCAAAACAGCATCACCTGACAATTCTCTACTCACATTTCACCTACATACCACACCTTTAATAACGCTCTCTCCCAAAAATTTCACTATAAAAGCTAAAAAAACAAAAACCCAAAACACAGCCTCACCTCTACCAAAAAAGAAAAAGCCAAAAAACGTAGAAAGGTTAGAGTTAGCTATAAGCGTTCCTTTTCCTTCCATGGAGTCACATATCTGAAAACCATATTTACAATATTTAAGTTCAGGTTGTGGGTATAATTTCTTAGTTTATCTGCAAATCAATGAGAGGCCACAAATTTATCTGTCCTCAAAAGATTCTGGTCACACTAAGCCATAATTTTATAACTTTGGGTCTAAATGGATTATTGTTCTGGCTTCAAAATTAGAATCAAAAGGCAATTTCATAACTTCTGTTCCTAGATATCAGAGACTTAATGCTAACAGGTATAAAATTCAGAGAAACCATGAACTGCATGCCAGAAAGCATACAGCAGCGTCCAGGTGATTTACGACCAAGCTCAACTTAGTCATCCTCATATTCCCATGGCTGGGTGCACAGATGCTCATTAAATATTTGTTCCCCCAAACAGAACAGAACATATTTAGGTGATTTCTCAGTTTGATTAGGCACTGAACAATACAGATTGCAACCCTGAACGCTGTACTTTGCTTGTTATTTTAGAAATGTGAGCTACAAAACCAGCACATCTCGATAAACACGTTTTTTAAATTTGGGTGAAATTTAGGCACAAAGCATCTCAAATCTAAAGCAAAGTCACTTTTAATTGTCTTTTGTAGACAGATGGGTTCTATGAGGTATGTGATACAAAGTTAATTAACTTTTTGCTGCTATTTATTATTTTTGCTTACGTATTCTTAACAGTTATAAAAATAAGTCTACCGGGGCAAAAAAAGGAAGGTAAAATTAAATATGTTTACTTTCCTTTATTATTACAGCCATAATCTTTTTAAGTCAAATATATTCTACATACTCAAGATTAGACATTAAAATAAAAATATTTAGGAAAATAATCATTAATTCTAAAAGATATCTGTTTAATTTTCTAAACATTAAGTCCTAATTCTTCCTCCTTGCATAAATAAGACTTCTTAGCCCAAAATGCACGACAAGACCATCTGGCCCAAAGGGCAAATGAAGCTGTAATGTCAGTATGCCAGACCAGAGTCCAGTTATAGTTTAACAATTACATGACCATTAAAATCATAGTTACAGCTTAACAATGCAGAGATGCTAAACACAGTTCAAAGCATAACTTATACCCTGGTATAAACATCCCGATCCACCATCCAGATAAATAACCACATTTCTGAGACAGCCTGTTTTTGATTAAACATTTACTACAAAAATGAAAACAAACATTTCTAAATCACATCTGCTCTAATTTCCTACAAAATAAACTTACGTCAGTAGTTTACACGACACTGACAACAAACTTGGATTCTGACGAGCTGTGCTCACTCCTACACGAACCCTTAGGCAGACTCTGAGAGACTTGAGAAGGAGGCTTCTGGCCTCACCTTC
The DNA here is from genome assembly GCF_042477335.2 of Ovis canadensis. Lineage (NCBI taxonomy): Eukaryota > Metazoa > Chordata > Mammalia > Artiodactyla > Bovidae > Ovis > Ovis canadensis. The sequence goes on along the minus strand of NC_091253.1, from coordinate 104,776,008 downwards.
TGTTTCAAAATTTAAGACGACATTCCAAACCCCGTTCAGAGGGCAAACACCGAACAAGCAGGCACTAGTATGGCAGTCGTTATCCTAGCCTTATAGATTCTTGTCTTCAACAAAGATGTTCCTGCCCACACGATGAACAGAGATTACGACTCCCCCACAATTTTATCTTGCCTTTTTCTAATCTAATAGGCATTCTTCTAAAAGGTCTTTACTTTTATTCTGGGGATAATCAAACATTCTTTTTAAGCTCAGACGTCGACCTAGGATCACGTAAATCACTGGAATTTAAGCACTGCGGTGGCCTCCCACGGAGGGACCTTGCCCACTTTATTCTCTCCAGTACCTGCAACAAGCAAATGGCAGGCAGTCCAAAAAACAGAATAAATAAATGAAAACCATGGTATAGAGCACTGGGATTATTTCAAGCAATGAGCATGCAATTTAAAATTTTCTTTCAAAAAACGTAAGAGACTAATTTTAACCCAATGTAAAAGGACAATGAACTGTTTCACATTTACAGATCTCTCAGCCAAATTACATAATCTATGTTTTCAAAAATTACCCCTTTTGCTGCGTTAAAGTAGGAACATGTATTTAAAGATCCAATATTTGTCCCTGACTGATAAAGTACAGTCCAATACTCTATAGTCACTGCCCAAGAAACAATAAGAAAGACAATCTAACACAACAACTTAAATAGAACAGCTGAAAACATGACATGGATACCGACAGTTCAGCGTCTCCTGGGTTGGCCTTGCCCATCTTCAATAGATGGATTAGTAATTATTTTGTACCTGTGCCAAATTACAGGTATATGCCTGATTTTGACTTGAAACATTATCTATAAAACTAAGGACTAAAGATTTCATTGTAACTTCAAAAACAGGGTACCTAGAGCTTTATACATTTCGGGAAACTGTTTCACTTAAGTGTGTCTATCATCTGGGCCATATAAATATTTTGCCACAGAACTGAAATCAAATGTGAAAGGAGTAGGTTAACTATAATCTAACATAGCCTGAAACCTTAAAGCAATTACCAATCATGAAGCTTATTTTTGAAAATCTCTTCTAAAAAAACAAAAATCACTTCCTGTCTGGCGTGGACTCTGGAGTTATAAAAAGTCCAAAATATTTTAATATGAATTAGGACCAAAACAATGTGTTATGTGAAAGAAACCAAATCATCACACAAAGACAGATTAAACAAATATATATTCCCTTTTCTCACACATCTGTAAACACTGAGTTAAAAACAAAACAAAACCCCACTTTCTGTACCTCGCCACACAGGGAAGAAATCTGCTCCACCAGCAACCTGGAGCTCTGCTTGGTGCTGTTTCTTGTCAATCCCCTGTACTGAGGAGTTAAAGGAATGATGGAATGGTTGGCTGTCAAATAACTTAACTTCCTAAAATAAGTCTGATCCTCCAACTCACAGGATGTTTAAATTCATTTATCAAAAATTTTAAACTAGGAACTCACAATTACTCCTCTCCTTAAGGACAATTATTTTTCTGATTCTGAAGATCCACCAAGAAGCAGGGATACTGCAAACTATTAGAACCAGAGATTTTAAAAACTGGAGCTTCTGAATAAAAATTCAAGAACACCGTATGTACTAGTGTTTCATTTCCAATCAACAACAAATTCTTTTTATACAAAACACTGTTATTAGGTATATTCTTAAAACGTCTTAGATATATTTTCTTTAAAAAGATTCTAAAATACGCTGAATATTTGCAGACAGTGTGATGGCATTCATATTGACTTAGGTATTTAAAGCAATACAGTAGAATGGCACTTTTATCTATCCTGTCAATGTCAAGAGAAATAGCTGAACCTTCCAATAGTATCTAAATAATTTTGTTTTTCTTCACAGACTCCTAACATTTTTCCCTCTTCCCTACCCCACAAACGCGTGACAATTTCAGGAAGCCTCCCGCCTATCCTAAAGGCGTAAGCGCACTACCTGAAGGAGGGTTCTTTTCTGCAAGTTGTAGCCCTTCTCTTAAAACAACGGCAATGAAAGGTATACCGATATTATTAAAAAATGAAAAACAACAAAAGTACAGCCGCATATTTAAGTGTGGTGGTGCCAGGAAAAAACTCTATTTGACACAGAAACTGTGGTCTATGATGAACAGGTAAATGAAAAGGATACAACTCAAATTCAATGTCTGACATATAGCAGGAGGGCAGATCTGATAATTTTATCATCTGCACAAACTCTAAAGCAGGGCCATAATAATGAAAAACCTAAAAAAGAAAATAAAATTATGTAAGGGTTTAAATACCAGAAATAAAATGAAAGTGAACAAATTAGTGATCAGGTTTTAAACCTTTAAAATTGGTCTTAAAAAGACAGTATTTATATATTATGCAAGCCAAACACTTCATTCTCTATAACAGACAAGAATTTCTTCCATTCCAATTCTAGCTTTCAGAGTGGAGAGAGAGACATGGAGATTTCCTAGAAAGGAAAGTTTCCAGAAAGAGTTTACAGGAAGAAAGTAAGTCTAAAAAGAGGTAAGCAACAGAGGACAAGAGTTCTCAACTTATCCTGTTTATCTCTAGCTAGACAGACAGACACGCCAGGAGGCTAGGTTACTGAAGTGGGTCTGAAAAACTGAAAAAGAGAAAGAAAGGATGCACCAGAATGGACTCTGACTGGTATGCTGAGATGAAAAAAAAAAAAAAAAAATCCTTGGAGAAAATACCAAAGTAATTAAAGAAAGAAGTAGTGAAATCAAGAGCGCTAATTAACGAAGCAAGCTCCACTTGAAGAAATGAGATTAAGGATTTCTTTGGATAGAGTCTAAAACTAAACTAAGAGTAAGCTAGTGAAGAAGGTATTTCCAACGTTGGGGTTAGAGTACTTAATAGGAAGGGCAAAGAAAAGCTAACCCATCTTCAAGCAACACAAAATCTTAAACTTGCAGGAATCTGACAAACATTAGCAGATACGATTATGTGTGTGTGTGTGTGTGTGTGTAAACACAAAAATACAAGACACACACAGTGTATATTTACACAAAGAGTCGTATACTCAAGGGTATGGTTTTTTCAGTATTCACACGTGGATGTGAGAGCTGGCTCATAAAGAAAGCTGAGCGCCGAAGTATTGATGCTTTTGAACTGTGGTGTTGGAGAAGACTCTTGAGAGTCCCTTGGACTGCAAAAAGATCAAACCAGTCACTGCTAAAGGAAATCAATCCGAAATATTCATCAGAAGGACTGATGCTGAAGCTTCAATACTTTGGCCACCTGATGTAAAGAGCTGACTCGTTAGAAAAGGCCCTGATGCTGGGAGAGACTGAAGGCAGAGGGGACGACGGAGGATGAGATGGTTGGATGGCATCACCAACCCAACTGACATAAGTTCGAGCAAGTTCTGGGACTGGTGACAGACAGGGAAGCCTGGTGTGCTGCAACCCACGGGGTCGCAGTCGGACACGACTGAGCGCCTGAACTGAAGCATGCGTTTGTGTGTGTGAACACAGAGACGGAGAGATCAAAGCCTGTCCTCTTTCCGCTGTGTCATGCTCCCTTCAAACTGAATCCTAGAAAGCTCAAAAGTTAAGTTCAAACCTAAAGTGGCTTCAGGCCTATGGTGACCTAACATTAGGATCATTCCATTTTGAAAAGAATCTAAAACAGTGATAGTTTTCCCAACATTTAATGCTGATAACACACTGTAATTTAAGAACAATTATAATAAAAGTTGTATGAATCAGCACACTTAAGCACATACATTAGCTAAGTTAACTGAAGATTCAAATGTATCTTATAACGATATTTATGAATGGATGATTGCAAAAACAAACACAGATTACCTTTGGCAAAATATCTTTATCCTTTGATGGTATTAACTTTTTGTTAAGAAAGCAAGTTTTTAAATTAGATGTACTAAAATTCTTCTGTGTAACTCCCTTTAAACAAAATTCAGGAAAACTTATTTCACTTCCAAACTGAAAAGAAACAAAGAGAGCTCAGTTACAGACATCATGAATTAAGTTATGAAGATTAAGACATCTTATTGCAACATAAAAGTTGAGGGGAAAACCATATATAAATTCATTTCTGATTCCTCGGATCAAAATGCATTTCTTCCATTTACGTACACATCATTCATGTTTCAACTTACACATGAATTTTCCATGAAACGCCCTCCTTGGCCTTTCACTAGCCCACAAGAGTATGTTAAGCCCACTTTCTGGAACCACAGGGGCTTCCCTGATGAATCAAATGGTTAAGAATCTGCCTGCAGTGCAGAAGACTAGGGTTCAATCCCCGGATTATTAGGAAGATCCCCTGGAGAAGGGAATGGCAACCCACTCCAGTATTCTTGCCTGGAGAATCCCATGGATGGAGGTGCCTGGTGGGCTACAGTACATGGGGTCCCAAAGAACTGGACACAACTGAGCGACTAAGCCTAACAGACTGAAATACATCAAATACCAGAAATACTTATTTCAACGTGGATACAACTTACATGCAATGAAATAAAGCAGCTTGGACAAACATGAACTCAACTAATGTTAAAAGCTATGTTTTAAAATAATGTTACATTCTAGAACTGCAGTGCCCAAAACAATCATAGTGCCAATTTAAATTTAAACAAAGTGAAAAATTCAGTTCTGTGTTTGAAGTAGTCACATAGAAAGTTCTAGTAGCAACATGAAGCCAGTGGGCTATTGTATAAGCATAAATTCAGAACATTTCTATTAATGAAGAAGTTCTACTTAGATAAGTGTTTTTCCAGAACACCTTCAAATTGTACATTTTCATTAGGATTCATTTATATTATCTGTGTTGTAAATAAAGTTGAAAGGCCTGCCTTGTAAACTGTGGTAACAGAAATCCACTTACCTTCCTCTCCCATATCTGAATCTTTCCCCTCCATAGCTCCTTTGAATCAATAGCATTTCTGAGATCCTCAAAAGATACAATATTAGCAGAAAGGTATTCTGCAATTTTCTGATAATTTCTATAAATAAAAAGTTCATGACAATTCAATACAGGCTTTTAAATTTGACTTAGATTTGATGGTTATAGTTAACTACGAGCAAAACAAGCAAAATGTAAAGTTTACATTTCTGCTTTTATCTACTAATATTATGGAACAGTCATTAAACCAGCCTCTGGAGAAGTTTCCAGCATATGTTCAGTCAATCTCAGCATCACCATGGACTGTGAACACTCAGCCTTAACGCTACAGATGACTAGGTTCTCCTACTGCTATTTGCCGGCTTTAGCGTGTCAGACACACACATATGTACACACACATACAGACAGAAAGAACGGAGTCCGCAGCTTCAGAAGAGCTGCTTTCCCGAACTGTCCCCACAGCAGTTCTGCATGAAACGCCTCAACAGCTCTGACAGACTACCCTGACTCCATGCGCCCAGCTCCTCCCGGAACGTCAGTGAACAAGGTCGGATCTCACTTTCGTAATTCCCCAGCAAATACCGCTGTGCTTGGCATAGTGACAGCGGTCAATAAATAGTTGCTGAATGAAGAAAATCATGAAGTGAACAAATCCAACACCTATTTAAGGATCAAAACTAATGCACAGTTGATCCTTACTCAAGTGTCATAAAACACAACAGTATTTCTCTATCTCTACATTGCACATAAAACAAAAAGCACATGACATCATCAGCCCCGCGTATCCACACACCCACGGCATCATCACAGTGCCCGCTGGACAATACAGGCCCATCTAAAACCACGCAGTGTGTTTGGAGAAGAATGCTCAATGACGGTTCAAAAACAGTGTCCATAATATTTACTAAAAACTTAAACTTCTGAGAAATATAAAGATGAAATAAGGGAAATCCAAGTTCTTCTCAATGAAAAAATTCTCTAACTGCAGTAGGACACATTGGGTTGGTCAAAAAGTTTTAGTTTTCCCATAAAATGTTGGTTTCTTGGCCATCCCATAAAATTGTCACATTTTGAAAAATCTTCAAATGCTGGGTCTACTAAAAGCAGGGAAGCAAGTTAACTGTGAAAACAAGCAGCACAGACAGCTTACACTTCACAATGACCTCCTGTGATAGTGACTTTTGCTGAATACCACTCCTTCAAATGTTTTAATGCTCCTACAGCAGGCAAACAGTCTCGCAGTTTTGGAGGATCTTTGTCAGAAGGCAACAGGATTATATCTATCATTGCTCTACCTAGAAAGAAATAAAAGCATTTTTATAAGTTTTTTACATTTTTGTTTTGGAGCACAGTTGATTAAATGTAACTTTTTAAAGACGTTAGACCCTAAATGCCTCAAAACAGTATTCTGGACAATTGAATTTTATGTTTATTTAGAAGATGAAGGAGGATTTTAAATTTAATTTCTGAAATTCTTCAAAACAATACACATCTTCAGGAGTCTGAAATTTTTAAGTGTTCATCACTTGATTTAAAGCCATCTTATCTTGAAACAGCTAGCATATGCCACAAAAACAATGGACTGTGCCATAATCACTTGCCAATTATGTGCCAGTGGTTAATAACACATCGCTGTGAGCCCATCAATGCTACTGCTGCTCTGAACAGAGGGGAAAAAAACGTGCAATTCATTATGCTCCTCTATGCTTAATCTTCTTACACAAAAGGGAATGAGCTAGTGTAGAACTGTGACGCTCAAATAAATTATTTCTCTTTTTAAAGAACAGTAAGACACTCAGAAAATTCAATTATACTGACAATATCACTGGTTCCTAAGAAAGAAGGTTAACTTCATGAAACTTTAAATTTTCTAAAATGATAAATTTTACTGAAGGATAAGAAAAATCAAAATCAAACAGAAACCAAACAAAAGTATGACAATGAAAGCATTTCAATTTGCCAAAATAGCAACTCTACATTTCATATTTTGAACTTCATAGAAAAAAACTGATGCTTATCTGTCAATGTACTCAGCTGTTTTCCATAGAAGATCTTTTATGCTAAAATACAGTCCTGAATATAAGGACTAGATTGTGAGCTGAAGTCCTTTATGATAACCACAGACTTTACTTACCACTCTATACTCAGCTCCTCGTACAATGCCTAACACGTAACAGACACAACAAATATCTGCTTAATAACTGACCTCCGATAACGAAAATACTCAGAAAACTCTTTAAAAGTATTTGTGGATGCCAAAGTATATCAAATTTTTGATGAATCAAGTAATTGATTCACCTTAAGAAAGATTTAAGATAAAATACAGTCTTAAGAATAAACAATACAGTATTTCATAAAATACGCTTCCCATTACGGAAAAAAAAAATGAACTGCATAAAAAAATTGAGTCAAGGGCTCCTTTTCCTGTATGGCTTTCTATGTGACAATATATATGGCTGACTTTACACCAGGAAAGAATGCTACCCAAATGATCGACGTTGAAGAATTTCTTTTTCCAGGAGTTGTCATGGGACAAGTGTTCTAAAGACCACTGTGGAAAACAATGGTAGACAGCAGAAAGATTCTTCTTCAGTAAAAACTGAAGAAGGAGACAGACGAGTATTTTATTTTGTAAGTTCTAATTTTTGTCTAAGTAAATAAAAACAATTTAAAAAGCTAATATCTCAACAATGTATTTTATGTAAGTAGTGGAGCATTTTTTTTCACGACTTCAAATAAAAATCATTCTTCATTTTGGATTTAAAAATCAGAAGGGAGAACACAAGCATGAAGACTCAGTTTATCATTGCTTCACACACAGTGTGAGGTAAGATACAAATACTGAAGGTAGCCACAAGGTATTACCAGGAGCAGGAAGCTTGTCTGATAACTGATGCAAACTTTCTGCAGATTCTTCATAAAGGCTAAAACAAAAGAGAAAGTAGGGGAAAAAGTCATATATAACCATAATTGGGTCATATTAAGCAAATGGATCTCTGTGCCAGACGCTATCAGGCACGTCAGCATTATCTCATTTGATATTCATAACAATCCCACGAAGCAATGCTCTTAATACTGTTTTATCTTCACTTTAAATAATACAATTAGAGTTCACATCAGTCGTAGGTATGAAAGCTAGGATTCAACCCTGAATCCAAGTTCTAAGCTACACTCCCCAAACAAACAACAGCGACAAACAAGGGGGGGAAACCCTCCCTAAACCATATCTAGCACATTAGATATAAACCATAACTAGTAGGCCAAACATTTTTCTGAACCCTACAAAGTAAGGTATTCCTAAGTGGTGAATAAAGACGGCTACTGCTTTTCTCTGAATGACATAAAACAGATGACAGGAAAACATGACACTCTCCTTCGATTCTTTAAAATCTATTAAAAATCTATTAGTTTTATCCAAATAATGAATTTTTCTCAAAATAGCCTATTATCCAGCATAAAGGTACTTGAATCCTTTATTATAAACTCACCATTGTCTAAAAAACTTAAGGCCTCTTATGGTAAAGTGCAGTTTTCAAGCTCCCTCTTGTGGAAACAGTTATTAAGTCACTTAATGGAAACTACTGTTTCTGCACTCACCATCTTCGACAGTGGTGAGAAAACATGGAATGGTTAAGAGCCCTATGGCTAGAAGGCAGCTTAGAAACCATCTCGAAGGCCTTCAGCACTTTACAGATGAGACAGGAAACCCCAGACAAGTTCAGTCACTGGCCCAAGGTCAGGGCCACTTTCACCAGCCTCCGTTTCAATGCCCTTTCTGGCCCAAGGTCAGGACCACTTCCACCAGCCTCCGCTTCAATGCCCTTTCTAAACTTCTACGTCTCCCCTCATTAATCAGCATAAACAAATATGATTTGAGAGCAGGAAAACTCGAAGTCTGCAGTAATTTATAGAAATATAATACTTGAATATTAAAATAAGCAAAAGCAATTTTTGTAATGAAGTATTACACAAGACCAAAATGCCTAGTGGGCTTCCCTGTAACTCAGTTGGGAAAGAATCTGCCTGCAAAGCAGGAGACCTGGGTTTGATTCCTGGGTTGGGAAGATCCCCTGGAGAAGGAAATGGCAACCCACTCTAGTACTCTTGCCTGGAGAATCCTAGGGACAGAGGAGCCTATCCAGCTACAGTCCATGGGATCGCAAGAGTCGGACACCACTTAGCGACTAAACCACCACTAGAGAGAGTGTACTTCATGAAGAAAAAATAATGACCAAAACTCACATCACCTGAGTCGCCATATACGTCAAACTACAATTCAGAAAACCCAAAAGTGCATCCGATCACCCATACAACTCTCAGCAGCTCTGGGTCTCAAGGTGCCCGAGACGCTGAGGACACACAAACTGAAGAGACACACTTCAGCTTCAAAAGCAAAATGAAAGCTACACTGTGGTGTGAATGCTGGCTACTCCCCTTAAACAGAGTTTCTATTCAAGCGCCTGGAATTTAACATCAAGCAGACTTTTTCTTCAAGCAAGTGACACATTAATTATCACCTTTTACGACTCCTACAAATAAGTAAGCTTAAGAAGCTAAACATTTTCAGATACAAATTTGTGCATTTTAAAGAATTTTAAAATTAAAGGCCCAAACTACCCATCTTCCAAAATAAGAGCTGCAATGTTTAATGACGTAAAATTCCCTCACTGTAACCGCTAGCATATCACATCCTCACCCCACGGCTAAAACACAATCTAATGTCAGACACTGCAAAGACGCTAAAGGACGCATGTGAGCATACTCAGCCAAGGATGATGATTCCCTGCTATTGCTATCTTCTTCCCCAAAGCACTCAACAGCACTCAAGCATTCTTCCAGATTGGTCTGAAGAACATCTTCGATGTCATCTTTCTCTGCACCAAAATGTATCTCTTCCCAGTGTGAACTACAAAACTAACATATCGAAAGACTGCATTAAGTAATGGGTTCGTGAGTTTATTTGTATTAACAAAGACATTCACCAGGTACCATTTTCTTATTTATATTACCTGATAAAATCCACATATTGCCTGAACTGCAAAGAACCACTTCCTGGAACCAGGTATGCCGCCCACTGAACAGGCTTGAAAGCAAAATCATACTGATTAGAAGCAAAGGATGCCACAGATAAGCAGATGTCACAGCATGTATACTGAGAGCTATGCAGCTTTGATGCACATTATACAGTTCTCCAAGTTATATAGACATATGTGTGTGTGTGTATATATACATATATATAGAAAATACGGAAATTCAAACAGGAAAAGCTGCCTAAAGAGCGAAATGGTTCGCTCTCTATGAAGACTCTGCTTTAGTTCATCGCAGCTCAAAGTCTACATCGCTATTTTTAACCTTCATTTAAAATCTAAAGATGCTGGAAAATACACCCACTCAATTACTACTGAATAAGACCAAGAAATGCAAAGCATTTTAGGGAAAACGGTTCCCTCCTGAAGATCATGAAGGTTTGGTTCAGCCTTACTAAGGAGAGAGAAGATAAAGAATAACCATAGCTTTGAAACGGAGATGGTCTCCTTGGAGACTGGAATGTTACATGACAATACGAAATTAAGGGTCACCACAGGGTACGAGTCAGAAGATCAGTGAAAACTTCAGAGCAACGTACAGAAATCGGATTCAAAGGAGGGGGAAGGAGATATATGGTAACTGCGGTTTACCTCGTAGAAGTTAGGAAAGATGCTAAGTGCATCTTATTACCAATTTCTTACCAAACTGGTATCTTATGACCAATTTCTGCCAAAATTCCAGAAGACTTTACCTCCTAATTCCTTAAGAAAATAGAAGCCATTAGGTAATAAACAGGCCACCCTTCCTGCGTCTCCGTTAGGCCTTTTCTCATTCTTCCCTGTTGACACGTAAGAGGCACCACCCTTCCGACCAAGGCTACCCCGCAACTTCCACTGGGACACCAGGCTGCTGACTTCCCTGCATCTTTGATCTCTCCTTCTCCACCATTTCCTTCCCATTAACATCTAAATATGCACAAGTATTTCTCAAATTATTTTTTTGAATCACCTTTAAATTCATCTCCCCTTTTTAGTTAACCACTATGTCTCTCTTTACTTTCCAGGAAGATGGACTTTCTGAAAGCACTGTCTACTCCTGGCCGTCTCTATTTCCTACGTACCTTTTCTATTCCCTTCGAATCCAGTGTAACCTGTTCTTTTGTCCCAGCATGCCACTGAACTACACCCACCAAGGTCACCAACGGCTGACATGTTTCAAAATCTAGGTTTTTAGTCCTACTGGTACTTGACTTCTCAACATTAAGACTAAGAAAGGAATAAAAAAATTTATTTTTTAAATTAAAATAGTTAATAGACACCTTTGACTATTTTCTCCGGAAAACACTTGCTTTCTGTGGGAAACCTATCTTTCTCTAAAAGCTGGTGCTCAGATCCTTTCAAAAATGAATTCCTTGGAATTCATTTCAAGATTTTCTGCTCTTCTCACTCTCCAAAACAATCCCATCGTTCTGCATGGCTGAAACTGACATCTATATATTGATGATTCCATCATCTTTCTCCAGCTCCATTCTCCTTTGGAGTTCCAGACACATGTATCCAATTCTTTTTTTAGTCTTTATTGAACTTAAAATTACAACACTGCACCTGTTTTATGTCTTGGCTTTTTTATCTTAGCTTCCTGACCAGGGACTGAACCCACACCCCTTGCTCCGGAAGGCGAAGCCTAAACCCCTGGACCACCAGGGAAGCCCCACGTGTCCACCTTTCACAAAATATTCTCACTTTGCAAAATCTTTCAGGCAACTAACCACACGTCCTTCACTGACCATGTCATTTTCCACCAAAATCCTGTTGTAATAACGGTAGTACTAACTTTGACTATACCAACTTGCAAAATTAATGAGCACTATCAGGATTTGGCAAACAGGACAGGGAAGCACATAGACATTAGAACTAACTCCCCAAAGATGGCAGCTGAAACTCAAGAGAGGTTCTCTGATGAACGAAACAGAAAGGAACAGAGCGTTCAGTCATGAGAACAGGCACGCTCTCCCTGGCGCCTCCACAAACTCCCTTCAGCTTCCAGACCTGTTCTGGCATCTCTACTCTCAGACAGAGGCCAGGCAAGGGAAGGAAAAAAAGAGGGTAAAGACCAAAGAAGCAGTAACCGGATCTATATAATGCCAATAGAAACCAAAGGAGAGAAAATATTTCCAAAGTAAAGGGTGATCAAAAACGTCACAGATTTTGAGGAAGTTCAAGCAGATAAGAATGGAGAAAGGATGACAATTATGAAGTGCTTTTAAGAGAATTAGTAAGAATTAAAAAAAACAGTTAAGGAGATGGCTATAAGAACATTAATAACGTATTTGTACTCAGAACACAATCATACATCCTCCTTATAAAGCCATGTTACTCTATTTTACACAAAGCTAAAGATGGCACGAAAATCTCATAAAGGGAACAAAGCTCAAGATGAGAATATAAAATAATTTTCATAACAACTTTATGACTTCCAAGCATCAGTAAATGAAGGAAGGCAATTTTCCCGTTGCTTTTCCTGTATTTCTTTTCTAGCTCCCTATCCCCAGGACTTGCACCCAGTCAACAAGTGCTTCTTGTTGAGCTTAAAGACAGAGAAGATAATATAGTAGTGGGCAAATTATGTGTATTTATATTTTTTTTAATCTTGTAACAGTAAGTAAAGGAGTGTGCCAAAAGAGACTGGAGTTTTAAATTACTCTAATATTTGTATTATTTCTGCTATATGAAATTTTTATATAACACAGAAATCCTGTTATATAAAATTTGTTACAGAAATATTTATATATTCTATGTTAATTGGTAATGCATTATAGCTTTGCACTAATATCTTCCTGTAAATACATTTAGCTAAAATATTAAATGACATTATTAATACCCCCCCAAAAGCAAACAAAGAAAAAAAACAAATGTTTTTTGGACTCTCACGTTAGCAAACTAATTAACTTTATTTCCAATACAAATGCTACGCCAGTGAAAAGAAGGGTTTATGTTGTACTTACCAGGGAAAGTACTATCTTCTGGACTAATTGAAGCACTAATGCTTCTTTTCAGGAGATGATAAACATTTGCTGCTCTTAAGTCTGAGAAAGAAAAATCAAACTCAGCTGGGCTCAAGAATTACACAACGTAAACCAATTCCAATTTCACCATCAGAGCCTCTCCAGAACAACATAGGATACATAAAAGGTCTACACTCTGTTCGAATTTTCACATAATAAATCCAAAGCAAGCAGAGAGAATAGGTAAGTTCCCGGCTTGCACATGCTTGCCAGTTAACACAAATCCAAAATCTCCCTCCACCAAATAAATTTTAAACCAATGGGATGGGAAATCCTGTTACAATACTCTGTACACAGCCACATATACTTCCTCCTCAAAAGACCTCTCCATCAAAACAAACTAAATAAAATACAACAGATTCCAGACAGGGGCATCAAAAAGGGTGCAAAAACGGTCAGAATCGTCTTAAACCTGTCGCTTGTATTTTAACTTATTCTGCGTGCGGAATGCCTCCTCCTGTGACGATGTACACTCCGGGAGAGTAAGAGCCCTTTCCGTCTCGCTGCTTTCCGTCTGACTCGCACTCGGCACACAGGAGGCAGAACTGCCTACTGAATGCATATACGTCTCAAGAGCAGAAATTCCATTTCCAAGGCCCCGAGAACTTTTTAACTGTGTCAGCAAGTTCCGAGCGCGGGCGGGCGGCACCCGGAACCTTGGCCCTGTCCTGCGCGCGGGCGGCACCTTCCTCGGCCCGACAGGCCGACGCTCCGCGCGCGGGCGGCACCTTCCTCGGGCCCGACAGGCCGACGCTCCGCGCGCGGGCGGCACCTTCCTCGGGCCCGACAGGCCGACGCTCCGCGCGCGGGCGGCACCTTCCTCGGGCCCGACAGGCCGATGCTCTGCGCGCGGGCGGCACCTTCCTCGGGCCCGACAGGCCGATGCTCTGCGCGCGGGCGGCACCTTCCTCGGCCCGACACCTGACGGCGCCCGGCTCCCCGCGGCCCCTCCGCCCCGCCCTCCCCAGGAAAACCCGGTCCCCAGAGTGCTCTCCGCCCCGCGAGCCGCTCCCGCGCTTTCTCCGCTCGGCGCCTACCCGGCGGCCTCCCGGGGCCCTCGACGCGCGAGGCCTCGGGCCCACGGCCCGGGCTCGCCGCCGCCGCGGCCCTGCCCTCGCCCCAGACCGCGAGGAGCAGGTACCGATCCATCCCTCCGCGCGAGCGGCCGCCGCAGGAGCCCGCGTCCGTCCAAACCGCCCGCGCGCCTGAAGCACTTCCGGCGCGCTCTCTTCGGCTCGGCGGGAAACGGCCCGCCCCCCGTCGGTTTCCGCGCCCTTTCCAGCAGGCGAGTGACTGTCGGGGGCTATTTTCTCAATTACCGCATCGTGTGCTGGCTTCCTGACGGAATGGTTGTGGTGGGAAGCCGGGAAGAGACGTGGGAAACGCGGAGAAGCCGACGAAGGCTTGCTGGCCTAGGAACCGTCCCCCGCAGCTCCGCGCGTTTCCCGCCGGGCCGTGATGCGCGGCGGCCCCGGGCCCTGGCGGAAGCGCGGGGCCGCCGCTCGGGAGCATGGCGAGTCTGTCCAGGGCGCCGCAGGTGAGGCTGCGCCCCCGGCGTGGCGGGCTTCCTCACTGTGGCGGGAGGCGGCCGGACTTGGCGACGCCGAGGCGGATGGGGAGCCAGGCGCCTAGGCCCGGAGATGCGGCGATAAAGCGCAGGCGAGGGTCGCAGCTGACCACTTCGTGAGGCGCTCTCGGTGCCCCTACTTCGGCGCTTTCAGTCAGCCCCCTGCTCTGGTCTCCCCGCACCCCGGAGCGGTGTTAGGGCGACAGTCAGGGAGCTAATCAGGTGGATCTCCGAGGGCACTGTGGACCACTGGAAGAGTTTGTGCAAAATAAGGGCCGCCGTGGGGTGGGGGAAGGTGAGGTTTGGGCTTCCCGGGTGGCTCAGCTGGTGAGGAGCCAGCCTGCCAATGCAAGGAGACGCGAGACGTAGGTGCGGTCCCTGGGTGGGGAAGATCCCCTGGAGGAGGAGATGGCAGCCACTCCAGCGTTCTTGCCTGGAGAACCCCACGGACAGAGGAGCCTGGTGGGCTGCGGTCCGTGGGGTCGCAGAGAAGACGCACACGACAGCGATTCAGCGCAGGTATGCAGTTCAATGGGCTTCCTTGGCTCAGATGGTGGAGAATCTGCGTGCAGTGCTGGAGACCTGGGTTTGATCCCTGGCTTGGGAAGATCCCCAGGAAAGTATTCCGGCCTGGAGAATCCCATGGACCGTATAGTCTATGGGGTCGCAGAGTCAGACACGACTGAGCGACTTTCACTTTGGAGGGTTTTGAGCCAAGTAGTAACCTGATCTGTCTTAAGTGTTACAAGGAGTATCCGACTGCTGAGTTAAGACCGAATTGTTCAGAAATGGGAATTGGTGGACGGCAGAAGCAAAGAATCTGTTTGGAGGCTGCCGCAATAATCCAGACTAGACATGCCGGGGGCGCGAGCCAGGCTCAGTTGCTGTGTAGCGGTGAAAACTGGTCACGTTCCGTGTGAAGGTGGGACCGGTAAGATTTCCGGAAGGACTGTGTGGCCGACAGCAGCAGAAAAAACCAAGGACTAATCCAAGGTTTTTTTGTTTCAACAACCGAAGGGAGCGTCCATCAGCTGAGACAGGGAAGGCTGGGACTGAAGCAGGTTTCAGAGGAAGAGCAGGGTTGGGTTTTGGATATGTTGCTTTAAGATGCCTCTTAGCCTGGTCCTGCCCCAGGTGAGATTCCGTCCTTGAACTCTTTGTTACCTGCCCCTGATGAAAGAGATACAGGAATTAAAGTTAACCATTAAAAAGAACTGGAGCAGTTTGACGTTGGGGCAGCATTTTAATTGCCTTATCAAGGTTTTGTTGGGTTTGTTTTTTTTTTTTTTCCTATCAGAGTATTGGTCTGTAATGCCTTGGGGAAAAACTGGTCTTCTGCTACATACAATTTTAAAAACACTATAGTGTGTACACCAGGTGGGCTGTTGAATACAAGTGTATAGTTCAGGGGGCTTCCCAGGTGGCTCAGTGGTAAAGGAATCAGCCTCCCGGTTCAGGAGATGCAGGGATTGTGGGTTTGATCCCTGGGTGGGGAAGATCCCCTGGAAATGGCAACCCACTCCAGTATACTTGCCTGGAGAATCCCATGGCCAGAGGAGCCTGGCAGGATGCAGTCCATAGGGTCTCAAAGAGGTCAGGAGTCAGGAAAAGAGGTCCAAGCTGGAGATTAAGTCATAAGCATACAAATGGCCTGGATGAAGTCTTTGAGGAAGTAAATAAAGAGAAGAGAGGAGGACCAAGAACAGTTGTGGAACATACCAGCCTTTCAGAGGCAAGAGACAGAATCAGCATGATGGGTGAATGGGGGTGGACAGTGGTGTTGCAGAGATTAAGTGAAGAAAGAACACCCAGGAGAGGGGAATGATCAACCGTGTCACAGACTTAGAATTGATCGAGGGATTTCGTGATGTGATGCTGGCAACAGTGTGCGGCTGGGATATGGGAAGCCCGGCTGGGGTAGGTTGAAGAAAGCGTTGTTTCGGTTGCTGTTTAGTCCCTAAGCTGTGCCGCCTCCTTTGCAACCCCACAGCCTGCATCCTGCCAGGCTCCTCTGGCCATGAGATTCTCCAGGCAAGGACACTGGAGTGAATTGCTCTCTCCTTCGCCAGGGGGTCTTCCCAACCCGGGGATCGAGCCCTACCTCCTGCGTTGGCAGGCGCGCTCTTTACTGCTGAGCTACCGGGGAAGCCCTGGAGGAGGAATGAGGAGAGAGATTTGGCGCAAAGACAACGCTCTGCAAGAGTTTACTGCCAGGAAAAGGGAAGAGATGAGGCAGCCATCGGTAAGGAATGGAGGTCAGGAGTAGCTGTTTGTTTTTAACTTTATCGTGGATACTCTCAGTCAGATACTAAAGCAGAGCATCACCCAGTTTCCGAGGCTCACAGTCGGTGCCATTTCATCTGCGCCTCATTTACCTATGTCGTCAGTAAATGCTTCAATACGTCCTTTATAAGATAAAGAGGTTTTTAATTCCATTACAGTTTATCAAAGCTAAGTGAAAATTTTATATCCATTCCTTAATATCAATTATTCAGTATATTTCCAATTTTCTCACATATATATTATATAAATATTAATACAGAATATTTTTATGGTTTTTTCTTTGGAATGGGGTCCAAAGTACAGTAAGTTGCTGAGGTGTTTTTTTTTTTAAGTCTCTTAATAATGGGTTCCTGTCCTATCTTTTTTTATTTGCAATTTATTGAAGAAACAAGATTTCCTGCAGACAATTGAATTTTTTTTTTTTTTTTAGTTCATATGCTGAGAGAGAGATGGAAAGTATGTGGGCTAGAAGCTCTCCTTATTTGCAAAGAAAAGGATCATCTGTGGAAAAAAAAGGGAACTTACAAAAAGTTACTAGAACTCATAAATGACTTTAGCAAGGTTGCAGTGTATGAGACCAAAATATAAAAATGAAGTGTATTTCTGTATGTTAGCAACAATCAGAAATTTAAATTAAAAATGCAATACCCTTTACAAGGGCATCAAAACCTATGAAATAGAGATAAACCTGACGAAAGATACACAAGGGGAGTGGGGTGGAGACTAGAGAAATGAGAACAGGGAAACACAGATGGGAAAGCAGGGTCACCGATTAGAGGCTTGTGGTGGTTCAACTTAAGATGAAGCCAGCCAGCCTAGTTGCACCAATACTTTCTCCAACATTGTTTGGCAGCTTGTGTGTATCCACAGAGAAAGGATCTGATCAAGATCTTCCTGGCCTGTGATTGTCTTAGCGTTTGAAGGCAGTGTTAGACACTGCAGAAACCCTGCGGCAGCCTTAGGTGTCAGTCTAAGGCAGGTTTTTGAAATGTAAGTTTATTCAGTATCATCCATCTGTGCTTCTCCAGCTTCATTTCTGCTAGTTCCCTGGTGGCTCAAATGGTAAAGAATGGGCCTGCAATTCAGGAGACCTGGCTTCAATCCCTGGGTCAGAAACATGCTCTGGAGAAGGGAATGGCTGCCCACTCCAGCATTCCTGCCTGGAGAATCCCATGGACAGAGGAGCCTGGCAGGCTACAGCCCGTGGGGTTGCAAAGAGTCAGACACGACTGAGCGACTAACCCTTTTTCACACTTTGTTTCACTAGAGTTAAACTCCTAAATACCGGCCACTCTTCTTTCAATGTAACGCATCTTCTGATCTCAAAGTATTTTTGAAGACCTTCAGAAACAATTTCTGCTTTCTCATTAACCCTCCACTCTATTGTACATGGTACAAAAAATACAAACTGTAAAAGGAAATAATATCTTTGGAATGTTTTTAATAAAGCATAATCCATACTGCTAATAGAAAAGCAGGCAGGAAGAATGACTGCATTAATCTCTGCAGAAGAATGAGGAAAGATCCCCTTTCTCCAGAAATAGAAATGAAAAAAGTTATCTAACGATGGGGTCCTTTTCGTCGTAATTGTTGACATTAACTGTAGATTATGTGCAGTGGTATATAATAACAAACTCAGGTGTTCCCATTTAATGAGACTTTCCCTTGTTTCCTCTTCCATCTCTTAAGCAATGGGCCACTTTTGCCCGAGTTTGGTATCTCCTAGATGGGAAGATGCAGCCCCCTGGCAAGCTTGCTGCCCTGGCATCAGTTAGACTTCAAGGACTGCATAAGCCTGTCTACCATCAACTGAGTGAGTATCATTTCAGACCTGTCGGTAGATGCAGTTTTCATGTGAGGACAGAATTTTGAAGATGTTTGGACTGCTGCAAGGATCTGGGTATTTTTGCCTTGAAGATCCCTTATTCCATCTTCGCCGAGATCCTGTTGGGGCACTAAAATGAATCTTGCTTCTTCATAGGAAAACCACACAGACCATTTCTCCTGAAACAGTCCCATTTTATGCCATTGTCCCGGAAAAACTATCAGTAGCTCTTCCTTTCACTCTCAGAAATGTCCTGACTTGGACTTTAAACGCTCACTCTTCGGCATGTCTCCACATGTCAATGTGCGTTTCAATAGAGAGCTTTTGAAAATACACAGATAAGCTTGCTCTCTCTTCTAAAGACTTTCCTTCAGAGAGAGAGATATATATATAGCTAGTTAGGTATGGAAAGTTATTTTTCACTATTTTGAGTTAACAAATTTGCTTTTCCATATCCTTTTTCCAAAACAAAAAACAGTTGCTTTCGTACTGAAAGCCTTCTGCTTAGCCCAGGCAGTTTTGATTGACTTCACTTTCCTAGGCACTCCCTGTCCACCCTGCAAGGCCTGGGTGTCAGTTCTTACTCTTCGTCTTGCTTGGCCTGTCAACAGTGCTTTTTGCGACTGAGTTTTAACTTTGTTTTGAAATATGAAATATACAAAGATGTGTATAGATGGATAGGGATGTATTCATCTATCTATATAAATATAGATAATACCTTTAAGAAAATTAATAATAGTAATGATGAAATAAATATCCATCCACTCAGCATTTGGGTGGTTTACCTCCTTTTTTGTTTCTTACGCACAACATTGCTATCAATATTCTTGTACTGTTTTCCCAGGACACATGTGGAAGAGTTTCTCTGAGGTCTGTCTGTAGGACAGAAATTACTGGGTTCAGAGATGCACAGGAGCCTGGTCAGTCTTCATATGCAGAGGTTTTCATTGTTCCTCATCTGAGTAACGTTCTGCTTTGGTAGCTGGGACGTGCTCTGGTTTTAATTTGCATTTTCCTAATTGCACATGGAGGTCAGTATCTTCATGCATATGTTGGCCTGTTTGCCGTTTCCCATTCTGTGAAATGTCTGCCTTTTCTTCTTCCCTTTTCTCCACTGCTTAGTCTTTTACTTTTTCTCTCACTTGTCTTATAAAAATTTTCACAGTTTCAGAAAAGGTCAGAATAGTACAGTGAATTTCTCTGTATCCACCTAGATTACACAGTATTTCACCATGTTATTTTTACTCAATCATTTGAAAATAAAAGACGATCAGTATATCTCCCCCTAAACACTGTAGCATCTGTCTCCCAAGAATATCCTCCAGTGCAGCCTGAACGCCGTTATCACACCTGAACCCTAGCCTTTGTAGCTCTCCCTGTGTGTGTGGCCATCATTTGCAGTATTGTTTTTCGGGGAAACTGTGTGTCAGTTTTCAAGTAAACGTGTATAATATTTATAAGCACAGAAAACGTACATGATAAACGCTGATTAAACCAATAAATGTTAGAAAAACACCTCAAACAACATATTTGTAAATTTAAAACTGCTTGCAGTTTAAGTTTTGGGGTTTGTTTTTTTTTTGCAGTTTAAGTTCTGATTTTAGTGACATCTTAGGGACATGGGTTTGATCCCTGGGTCGGGAAAATCCCCTGGAGAAGGAAATGGCAACCCACTCCAGTATTGCCTGGAGAATCCCGTGGACGGAGGAGCCTGGTGGGCTACAGTCCATGGGGTCGAAAAGAGTCGGACACGACTGAGTGACTTCACTTCACTTCACTTCGGGACGGGAAAAGTCCAAACTTCTGCTGATAAAAGTCGAATATTACATACAGTGAAACAAAAATACAATTTAGTCTTTAAAAAGTAAATTTCTGATTTCCTAGAAAAGCTGTCCTCCATTCCTAGGAAAGAACGGCCTGGCAGCGAGGCTTGTCTGCGTTCTGGCCGAGTGTACGCTCTGCAGTGCGCGAGGAGAGCTTTTGCAGTGATGACTTACTTGTGAGGAAAGTGAAGCTGCTCAGTCGTGTCCAACTCTTTGCAACCCCGTGGACTGTAGCCTATCAGGCTCCTCCATCCATGGGGTTTTCCAGGCAAGAGTGCTGGAGTGGATTGCCATTTCCTTCTCCAGGGGATCTTCCCGATCCAGGAATCGAACCCAGGTGTCCCCAGGCAGACGCTTTACCGTCTGAGCCGCCAGGGAAGCCAGCAGAACTTTAATTCAGTGGGTGGATAAGTGCTGTACTTGAAAAAGAGTTATGTGGCTACTGCTGACTCCATCTTCTCCCCAATTTTGTGAAAGGAGCACGTTCTTCTAATTCCATGGCATTTCCATCTTGACCCAAACCACAGTTTCCGTAAGAAAAAAACAGCCATGTGAAGGGAAGGTTGGTTTGCCACAGCATCTCACCGAGCCCGGCGGGCCCCTGTGTGCGTGCAGATGCGGGAGTACACGGTCTTTGAGCCACTTTGCACGCACTCCCTTCTAACTGGAGCTGCCCTCCTGAGCTGGGCATGCGAGTGCTTTGTGAACATGCTCATCTCTCGCTGATGAATGGAAAGGCAGGGCCCTTGGTGATTTCTACATTATGACTTACTCTTCGTGAGAACGCCATTCTTTTCTTGTCCACAGGTTAATCAGTTGAGGAAGACTCTATGATGATTTAAAAGAAGCAGAGGGAAACCATTCTTTAGGATGATCTGAAATTATTAGATCATCCTAAAATATTTCTGCTGCACATAGAATAAAATCAAATAAAAGCTTCACACAGTTCTTAAAGCTAATATTGTGAATGTTCGCAATTCAAACATAATTCAAGCAATTCAACTAATCTGATCTCTAGTGTTCTGTTTTGCATTGTTTATTTAAATCTTTTAAGAATTTGTTAGGGGAAAAAAGTTTAAAATGCTCTTCTTAAAGTTACCCAGCTAAAGTATTTTTCCTTCTTACTATTCAGTTGCGTCAGTCTATTTGAGATGTTAGCAATGTCATTTAAATTTCACAGTGTTAATCGCACATTTGTTCTTCAGCTCGCTCCTAGAACATCGTCATACAAAGCACTGAAGGTTTTTGCTCCTAGTTATATCTAGAATGAGCAGGGTGACAATATACAGCCTTGACGCACTCCTTTTCCTATTTGGAACCAGTCCGTTGTTCCATATCCAGTTCTAACTGTTGCTTTCTGGCCTGCATATAGGTTTCTCAAGAGGCAGGTCAGGTGGTCTGGTATTGCCATCTCTTTCAGAATTTTCCACAGTTTATTGTGATCCACACAGTCAAAGGCTTTGGCATAGTCAGTAAAGCAGAAGTAGATGTTTTTCTGGAACTCTCTTGCTTTTTCGATGATCTGTCAGATGTTGGCAATTTGATCTCTGGTTCCTCTGCCTTTTCTAAAACCAGCTTGAACATCTGGAAGTTCACGGTTCACATATTGCTGAAGCCTGGCTTGGAGAATTTTGAGCATTACTTTACTAGTGTGTGAGATGAGTGCAATTGTGTGGTAGTTTTAGCATTCTTTGGCATTGCCTTTCTTTGGGGTTGGAATAAAAACTGACCTTTTCCAGTCCTGTGGCCACTGCTGAGTTTTCCAAATTTGTTGGCATATTGAGTGCAGCACTTTCACAGCATCATCTTTCAGGATTTGAAACAGCTCAACTGAAATTTCATCACCTCCACTAGCTTTGTTCGTAGTCATGCTTTCTAAGGCCCACTTGACTTCCCATTCCAGGATGTCTGGCTCTAGGTGAGTGATCACACCATTGTGATCTGGACATGGAATGACAGACTGGTTCCAAATAGGAAAAGAAGTACATCAGGGCTGTATATTGTCACCCTGCTTATTTAACTTCTATGCAGAGTACATCATGAGAAATGCTGGGCTAGAGGAAGCACAAGATTGCCTGGAGAAATATCCATAACCTCAGATATGCAGATGATACCACCCTTATGGCAGAAAGTGAAGAGGAACTAAAAAGCTTCTTGATGAAAGTGAAAGTGGAGAGTGAAAAAGTTGGCTTAAAGGTCAACATTCAGAAAACGAAGATCATGGCATCTGGTCCCATCACTTCATGGGAAATAGATGGAGAAACAGTGGAAACAGTGTCAGACTTTATTTTGGGGGGCTCCAAAATCACTGCAGATGGTGACTGCAGCCATGAAATTAAAAGACGCTTACTCCTTGGAAGAAAAGTTATGACCAACCTAGATAGCATATTCAAAAGCAGAGACATTACTTTGCCGACTAAGGTCCATTTAGTCAAGGCTATGGTTTTTCCAGTGGTCATGTATGGATGTGAGAGTTGGACTGTGAAGAAAGCTGAGCACCGAAGAATTGATGCTTTTGAACTGTGGTGTTGGAGAAGACTCTTGAGAGTCCCTTGGACTGCAAGGAGATCCACCCAGTCCATTCTGAAGGAGATCAGCCCTGGGATTTCTTTGGAAGGAATGATGCTAAAGCTGAAACTCCAGTACTTTGGCCACCTCATGGGAAGAGTTGACTCACTGGAAAAGACTCTGATGCTGAGAGGGATTGGGGGCAGGAGGAGAAGGGGATGACCGAGGATGAGATGGCTGGATGGCATCACTGACTCAATGGACATGAGTCTGAGTGAACTCCAGGAGTTGGTGATGGACAGGGAGGCCTGGCGTGCTGCGATTCATGGGGTCACAAAGAGCCGGACACGACTGAGCGACTGAACTGAACTGGACTGATCTCTAGAATACTTACCTCTTTTAGGAGTTAATGTTTACGTACCAGCAGTAAATTGGAACAACACCCCTGTTCCTATCACAGTGTCTTTCTACTCCGTGGGTTTTGCGGTGACTTCCGTGATCATCCTTCACATCAGCTATGCAGGAGTTCAGGGATACTAAAAGAAGAAAAGAAACTGAAGTAGGCATTTGGATATCTGTGCATCACGGCTGGAAACAAGCATAAGAGCCAAAGCCAAACTTCTGTTATCTATCAGTCAATTGGAACAGCTGTTTTTCAGACATTTCTCCAACCAAACCCTACAAGGTCAGTCCATAAAAGCAGCGCTGCACGTTGTGAAGGGGGAAGGATGCCGTGGATCCACGATGAGACCGCAGATCTCCTCACGGGAATCTTCGAGTTTCCCCTTGATTTGATTAGTTTGAATTTTATTTGGCCATTTAGCCCAATATTATAAAGAGAAATCAAATAAAGTTAGAAATCTAAGGTCATAAATTCTTGTAAATAAACTCAATTCCTATTTCTGAAAACTGTTTACCAAACTTTAATTTTTTTTTCCAGTTTGAAAGACATTTAACTAGTTAAATGTGATTGGAAAAAGCCTTGGGTTAGTAGTTAAACGTGAGAGCATAATACTGTCTTCTCTGAATTTGAAATGAATAACAATTGAGATGTTCTACATGTGTTTCCAATTTACCTACTGGTAAAATATACCTTTTTTCATCTATATGCATATTGTTCTCATTTTTCTTTTATTTTTAAGGGGAAGTTTATATTAGATAGTTAAACGTGGTGATGTGTAATTATTATTAAAGTGTAATTATCACATTTTAACGAAGTATACTCATTAGTGGCCAAAGATAATAAGAGTAGCAGTAGTTGGGCTTTCAGAGACCTCGGTTGCTATGGGCTCTTTCCCAGGTTCTCTTTCACCTTCCAGCGCTGCAATTTTCCGAGTGTCTAGCCAGCTCCTCTGCACTCAGCTGTTCTGTAAAAGAAAACCCCCGTCTGTCCAAGGACTGTGATGCTGCAGACATGCTTCGTAGTCGCTGGTGTGTTCTTTGGACTTTGGGAAGCTTTGTAAATAACCAAGTGCGATTTTTCTTAAAGTCAGGATTTTTCAACCAGAATCCTTTATTCTTTCTTTGTTCTTTTAAACCCAGGTGACTGTGGGGATCATGTTGTCATCATGAACACAAGGCACATTGCCTTTTCTGGAAACAAGTGGGAGCAAAAAGTGTACTCCTCACATACTGGGTAAGATGATGCTTCTGTCCGGGAAGATAGGCAGTGGAAATGTATCACTTTAATATTGTTGACGATATTTAAAGGAGTTCAAGGGAGTTCCCGGGTGGTCCAGTGGTTAAGACTCTGCACTTCCGCTGCAGGGGCAGAGGTTCAAACGCGGTCGGGGAACTAAGATCCCGCATGGCACAGCCAAAACACAAAAATAAGAAAACAATTGTGAAAGAAAAAGAAATTTAAGGAAACACTGATTCTGTTCGTGATGTGTGTACGATTTACTCAATCGGAACACCACACAACTGTTCCAGATCCTTGTAACTGCCCGAGGCTGTTGGTTTTCCTGAGCGTATCTGTCACGCTGACCTCTCTGATGTAGATTTCTCTCCTTTAGTCAGTCTTCTCATTTCTTTCTGCTGCTTCTGATTTGTCTTACTGCTGTTTCCAGAAGCGTCTTGAACTTCTAAAAGTGCATGACAGGTTGAAAGAACGGTGAGGAGAGTCCCCAGTTGGAAAGACACCGTTACACCTTCCCACAGCATCCCTGTCAGATTGCAGGTCTGCCTGTCTTTGAATAGTCGCAGTCTCCTAGCTCCTGAGGCAGCCCGTCATTCTGCCTTTGACATGGTCTGGATTTTGGGAAGATCGCAGTGCTGTTAAGTCATCACCTGTCTCTTCAGCTTTCATAGTGGCCTTTTGTTGCTGGTGTTCAGCCGCTCAGTCGTGTCTGACTCTCTACGACCCCATGGACTGCAGCACGCCAGGCCTCCCTGTCCTTCACCATCTCCTGGAGCTTGCTCAAGCTCATGTCCATCGAGCTGGTGATGCCACCGGCCATCTAGTTCTCTGTCCTCCTTTTTTGGACGGTGTGAAACTGTGTCTTCCGCGTGACCTCCTTCAGGTGACTGGGACTGTGGTCAGCACGCACTACTGATCTGTCTTTTCTCTAAACACCTGTAGTTCGTGCAGCGTCCTTTATGTGGCTTCCCTTCGAAGGTCTCCGTCATACCTCGCTCACTGCTCTCTGGGTGCAGTCATCACTGGCCAGTGCCCTAACTGAGTGACACTCCCCCAGCTGTGTCCTGACGGCTTTCTGGTGCAGGGCGGCCCCTCCCTCTTTCCGGTATGCCGTCTTCTGCTGCGGCCGAAGGCTTCTTCAGGGCTGTGTCGCCGTGTGCTGCGCTGAGTGTGCTGTCAGCTAAAGCTCGCTGGGCCTCTCCACCCCCCCACCTGCCTTCCTGTGTTTCCGTTGCACTTTAATCTGGCTGTAGCACCCTGAGTTTACTCCACGCTGAGTCTCGTCTCCAGCCTTTGAAGATCCTTTGAGACCTGGATTGTTTCAGGAAATGCGTTAGCTAGCCCTCAGTTTCAGGTCGTGCACAAACTTTATTAAGCATAGTTTCTTCAGTATCATGCAAGATACAGTTAGACATTGACCTTTCATTCTTGATCAAAATTATTTTATTTCCAAGTGCACCTTCATCTTAGACAAGCCAGCTTTGAGGTTCCCATCTGTTTCTTTTCGTCTTTTGCCCAAGTAGGTCTTAAATGCTTGGAAAAACACTTTTGCTTCTTGGCCAACCTTTGCCCATTCCTATACTTATACACTTTCATGAAATCTTTAACAAAAATTAATTCACATTCATTTTTAGTCATTTTTACTTTTGGCAAAGTAAAATATGTAAAACAAGTTTTATAAAGTTTAGAGGCAATTGGGAAAGAAATATGAAAATGCAAGATAACCATGTGATAAGGATGGGGAACACATGTACACCCATGGCTGATTCATGTCAATGTATGGGAAAACCACTACCATATTGTAAAGTAAGTAGCCTCCAGTTAAATAAAAGAAAAAAAAATAAACGTTAACTCCTTCACACACACACACAAAATAACCATGTGATAAAAGCATAAAGTATTTTCTTCCCAGAGAGAAAGAATGCTGCTACTAAGTCGCTTCAGTCGTGTCCAACTCTGTGCAACCCCAGAGACGGGAGCCTACCAGGCTGCCCCATCCCTGGGATTCTCCAGGCAAGAACACTGGAGTGGGTTGCCATTTCCTTCTCCGAGAGAAAGAATAGAGGACAATTATTTCTTGTTCTGAGGGTGAAACTCCATGAAACAAATGAAAGAGTATCATTTTGAAAATTACCCATTTTTCTCAGCATACTTCTAAATTTGCTTTCTTAAATTTTATTCCTAAAACGTGGTTCTCTAAATCCTCTGCAAAATGTTTTTAAGTGTTGAAAGAAACCTGTAAAAGGAATCATATTTAGATAACTTTACGTTTCCCTTGCAGAGCCTGCTGTCTTCATGTTTTCTTTTTCGCTTCCTTGAAAATCATCCAGGCTTTTACTCATCCATTCAGTGTGATAAAGTCTTACATCTGCACATTGGTTTTGCTTTAAATCTCTTAAGCACTGTCACAAACACTTTCCTGCTCGACTCTCATAAAATCTTGAGAAGTAGAGGGGGCAGATGCTAGCATTTTTCTTATCTGAGCAAACCCATAAATAAAGAGATGAAATGAGTTGCTTCATATTACACTGGTTGCTGTTGGCCAAACCTTGATCCCAGACCTGGGCCTGGGGTGTTCAGGTTACTAAGATCTCTATCCCAAATTTTCTTTAAATCTCCATGTATGATTTTGATCTGAACACAATGAAATATTTTGTTACTTAGAAGCGGCATATGACTCGCTGGTAATAGGAAATAGGAGCACGACCCGTTTGGAGTATTAACTTGCCTTCAGAACCAAGTAGTCTATGCCTGTTTTCCCTAGACCCGACCCCTAGCTTGTTCACTTTGCCCGATTTTTTCAGGGAACGTTAAACACATTTTGGCACTGTTTTGTTTTCCCTTCATTCAAGCAGAAATAAGCAATTGTGAATGTTTGAATGATGAATGAATGAACTTAAATTCCAATAGAAACGTAGTTAGCCAGGGACCTCCGCGGTGATGCAGTGGATAAGAATCCGCCCTCCAGTGCGAGGGACACGGGCCTCGCCGTTGATCAGGAAGATCCCACACGCCTGGGGCGGCTGCTGAGCCCACGCCGTAGAGCCTGCTGCTGCACGGAAGCCTGCGCGCCGGGGTCCGCGCTCCGCGGCAAGCGCAGCAGCCGCCGTGAGAGCCCGCGCGCCGGAGCAGCGCCGCCGCGCGTGCCGCCGCCGGAGCGCCCGCCTGGAGCAGGGAGGACCGAGCGGGCAGCCTTTGCCTCCAGGGCACCGCCCCAGCCCAGCGGTCGAGCCCGGTCTCCTGCATTACCGGCGGAGTCTCCACCAGCCAGGCCCCCAGGGAAGCCCAGTGACGACCCAGCACAGCCAACAGATTGATTATTTTAAAAATGGTTAGCAAGGAATTTCTAAGATGTGGAACTTTTTATGAATTTCAGTTCAGTCGCTCAGTCGTGTCCGATTTTTTGTGACCGCATTGACCGCAGCATGCCAGGCCTCCCTGTCCATCACCAACCCGCAGAGTATACTCAGACTCATGCCCATTGAGTCAGTGATGCCATCCAACCATCTCATCCTCTGTCGTCCCCTTCTCCCGTGTTCAGTCTTTCCCAGCATCGGGGTCTTTTCCAAGGAGTCATTTCTTCGCATCAGGTGGCCAAAGTATAGGAGTTTTAGCTTCGCATCAATCCTTCCAGTGAATATTCAGGACTGGTTTCCTTTATGATTGACTGGTTTTATAAAATAATGATTCCTAAATTTGACCACTTAATAGCATTTCATATAGCATGGTTACGGCTTAATTTTTAAGACATGATGCATAGTGTAGTTCCCAGAAGCAAGTGTGTGTGTGAGTCGCTCAGTCGTGTCTGACTCTGCGACCCCATGGACTGTATCCCGCCAGGCTCCTCTGTCCATGGGATCCTCCAGGCAAGAACACTGGAGTGGGTTGCTGTTTCCTCCTCCAGGAGAAGCAAATGTACTTTCATAATAAAAAGGTTTCATATTATAAGAGAATATTCATTTCAAGGATACTGTCCATCGCCTGCTCCCAGTTTTAATGTGTTCGTTTCTTTCAATAGCTACCCAGGTGGATTTAAACAAGTGACAGCTGCTCAGCTTCACCGGAAGGATCCAGTAGCAGTGAGTGCATTGCATTTTTTATTATTATTTATCATTTGTGGCAAGACTGGTTCAGAACCTGGGTTTCCAGTCTTCCTTCTCTTCTAACAGGGCTAGCATTCAGGGCTGAGTTCTTCACTGTATCATACAAGTTTTGATAAGTATCAGTAATATTTCATCATCATTCAGTTCTCTATCTTTTCTAATTTAATATACTTTGCATTTAGTCATAGAATTTTGATGCTTTTCTTTTTAATTTCCTGACATCTGCATGATCACCTAGAATATATGATTGCTGAAAATGTTTTGGGGAGACAGATGCATGTGTGCGTATATGTTTATATTTTAATTATATCAAACATGCTAGATATGTTCTTCCAGTCTTACACTCTATTTTTGTTATTCACTTTATTATCTTGAAGAGCTATGTTTAAATCTCAATTATGGATTTATTGATTTTTCCTTATAGTTCTGTCAGTTTTTTCCCTTGTATGTTTTGAAGATTTAGGGTTAGATAAATTTAAGTTTGGAATTGTAATCTTCCTGAAGAATTGATCGGGGTATGTACTGACTTTATCTCCAATAGTGCTTTTTAACTTATAGTGTATTCTTTTTATATATTGATATAGCTGAATCAACCTTTTTTATTTCGATGCCTCATATGTCATTTTATAGTTTATTTCTAACTTTACTGAGCTAGATTTTATCTTCTTAATTGGAGGATGCCTGTGAGCTAGATCCCACCTTCCTAATTGGAGGATGCCTGTGAGCTCGGTCCCACCTCCCTAATTGGAGGGTGACTGTGAGCTCGATCCCACCTCCCTGATTGGAGGATGACTGTGAGCTCGCTCCCACCTCCCTAATTGGAGGATGCCTGCTTCTCAGCACTGTGGTGGCTTCTGCCACGCGTCTCCGTGAGTCGGTCGTAGCTGCCTGTATCCCCTGCTTGAGCCCCGTCAGCCCCACCCTGCCCCCTCGGCCATCACCGAGCCCTGAGCTGGGCTCCCTGTGTTGACAGCAGGTTCCCCCCAGCTGTCCGATCACACACGCCTGCCAGTGCAGGAGGCGCAGGTTTGGCCCCGGGGTGGGGAAGAGCCCCTGGAGAACCAAACGGCAACCCACTCCAGTGTTCTTACCCGAGGCATCCCATGGACAGGGGGGCCTGGCGGGCAGCCGTTCACGGGGTCACAGAGAGTCGGGCTTGACTCAGCGACTGAGGAGCGGGCTGCATGCGTCGGTGCCCCTTTCTGAGTCCGTCCCTCTCTGCTTCCCCCGCTGTGTCCACAAGTTGAGCTGGTATTATTTCCCTTCTCCTCCCCTTCTTGCTTGCTCTTGGATTGATTTGAGTTCATTTATTAGAAAGTGAAAGTGTTAATATGGACTGCATATAATACTAGTAAAAAGTCGTTGTTAGGGCCACTGCTAATATATACCATAACTTTTACAACAAATTATAGTTTTAATACTTTATGAATGTTTTTAAATGTCTTTAAAACTAGTTTCTAGTTTGTTCAGGTATGCTAAATATACACCAGAGGGCAGTATAATCCAACTTTTGATGTTAAGAATTTGGCTTTGGATAGCATTTGTAGAAATTGTTTCAGACTATTTTTTATAAACAGATTGAAATGCATTATGAAATATTTGATGATAGCTTTAAGTCTTGATTTTGACTGTGTTTTTAAAAAAATGGTTTCCTTAGGAAGAGGTCAGTTACTTTACCACCAATTCAAACGCTCAGTGTTTTTCGGGAATAAAGTACATTGATTAATACGTTTAAATAGTAGGTTTTAAAATACTTTTCAATATCTTTTTGTAATTACATGGCAGATCTTTATTTCTAAACTCAAATAAGTGTATTGATTCAGCCCTTTCTTTATACCCTTTCTTCATCTGTCCTACATTTTAGTTTCCTTAAGAGTGTCTTGTGTTCTCGCATTTTTCCTCTAATACGGTTCCTTTCTCATATGCATTCCCTCTCCTACAGCTTATAAAGGTATTTTTTGTGAAACAGACGTCACATGCCCTGGGTCCAGATTCAGTTAGGAGGGTCTTTAAAATTCATTAGCCCTGCCTCGTTCTGTCTCTCTCTCTCTGAACTCCTCAGAGCCCGTGCTCCCGTCTGTGTAGCTGAAATCGCTCCACCGCGTGTTCACGTCGCGCCACGTTTATGTTTCGGCCCGTGTGTTTGTGTGTCTGTCATCTTTTTTTCTCACTTGGCAGCTGGTAGCCTTTTCATACTTTACAGCTTTCTCTAATTTGTTATGTTTGCATTTTTCAAATAAGGTATATTTTTAAAATACCAATTTGTTAATTCAAGTAAATGAAACTAATTGTTTTAAGAACATGAAAACCAAATACCAAGAAACTGTGCTAATGTAATAAACTGGCTGTTAGGACGATGTTCACAAGATGCAGTGACTTGCTAATCCAGACAGGTTGCTTAGTCTTAACATTGTCACTTTCTACTAAAGACTTTTAAAACATTAAAAATCTTAAAGACTGATATCAGTGCTGCAGCACTGACAGAAGTTTCTGCTCTGATGAAAGCGTTGTCTGCACTGTTGAATACAGTGACCACGAGTCACCTGCGGCAGGTTGGCCACTTGAAATGCAGCTCATGTAATTCAGGCACTGAATTTCTAATTGCTTTTAGTTTTAACAGTATAAAGTCTCTAGGATATAAAGCCTTAGCAGCACTAACATAGAAAACAGATGGGAAATATACGTGGGGTGGCGTTAGCATTTGTACATATTGAGGCTTTGTAGTCTGATTTGATGAGAAAATAAAAGGATAAGGGAACCCTCTGCAGTGCAGTCCCATTGTAACACGTACTGTGTCAATGGGATTAGTTTAATACATGCCGGATTATGTCCTTGAAATATGAGTGCAGAGGAAGAAAGTCAGCTTGCCTCTCCGGATGTCTCTCAGTCGTTTCATGCAGCTCACGCAGTGTGTCTGCGCACACTACATACACGCCAGGAGGCCCACGGGAGGTTACAGAGCACAGGCTGACACGCACGCAGAGCCGCACCCAGGGCAGCGCTGAGGACGCCTCGGACTCCCCTGGTGGGCTCGTGTGTACGAACCCGCCTGCCAGCGCAGGGGCCTTGGGTTCCATCCCTGGGCAGGGAGACCCCACGTGCCATGGGGCAGCTCAGCCCGTGTGCCACGGCTGCAGAGCCCACAGGCCCTGGAGCCTGCTCTCTGCACCAGGAGGAGCCAGTGCCGCAAGCCCAGAAGCCGCTGCTCGTCTCAGCTGGAGCGAGCGTGAGCGCCGCGGCGGAGACCTGGCACAGCCTGAAAGAGGGCTTAAGCAGCAGGCAAACCGTGATGGTGACCCAGCAGGCAGGAAAGCGAGTCACAGGGAGCGTAGTGTGCCCTCTTGGGAGCGGGTATGACAAGGGTGAGGGGGCCTGGTCTTCCTGATAAGTGACAGAGAGAAACACATTGTTAAGTGTGTGCGTGTGTGATGTGTCTGTCCTGGGAGTAGGCCTCCCTGGTTTGAATTCCAGTAGGGTGGGTTCTGTACCCTCACTGAGTCTGTTTCCTCCTCTGTGAAGTGGCACTTAGTAACATAAACAAGGTAACAGATCTAATGCAGTGGCCCCTGGACACGTGTGAGTTCTCAGTGAACGCCCACCGTTCCCTTTGTTCTGGATTTGTGACTTAGAGTCAGCCTCATGATGGTGCGGTCCGGCTGAGTTCATTCACTGGCAGTCTCCTGATCACGCACCTCGGGAAATGGGATTAAACCTCCCTAGGATCTGCTGTGGGAGAAGGCAGTGGCACCCCACTCCAGTACTCTTGCCTGGAAAATCCCATGGACAGAAGAGCCTGGTGGGCTGCAGTCCATGGGGTTGCTAAGAGTCAGACACGACTGAGCAACTTCCCTTTCACTTTTCACTTTCATGCACTGGAGAAGGAGATGGCAACCCACTCCAGTGCTCTTGCCTGGAAAATCCCATGGACTGAGGAGCCTGGTGGGCTGCAGTCCATGGGGTTGCGAAGAGTCGGACAGACAGAGCGACTTCACTTTGACTTTTCACTTTCATGCATTGGAGAAGGAAATGGCAACCCACTCCAGTGTTCTTGCCTGGAGAATCCCAGGGACGGGGGAGCCTGATGGGCTGCCGTCTATGGGGTCACACAGAGTCAGACACGACTGAAGCGACTTAGCAGGATCTGCTGTAACCTGGATGTAATAGATTATTTGGGCCACAAGCTCTTGTATAAGCTCAGAGAATTTCTTATTCCATCTAAAATCAACGCATACACAGGTTTTCTTAATGTCTTCCTTTTTTTCCCCCTTTTTCTAAATACAGATAAACAGATTTAAAAGAAGATGGTAATGTACAAAATAACAGAAGTTCTTTTTTTATTGTGGCCACGTATTGCTTGGGTTTCAGTTTTGTTCCTTTCATATTCACAGAGTCTTAGCCCGCTGCTCTTCCTCACATCTCTTACTGTGTTTATATTCCCATCGCGTGGTTCTTACTGAGTGCTCCGTGTATCCGTTTTTCAGATTGTAAAGCTAGCTATTTATGGCATGCTGCCAAAAAACCTTCACAGAAGAACTCTGATGAAGAGGTTGCACCTTTTCCCAGATGAAGTAAGTCCTCGAAGATCCTTTATTAAATTTTTAATTAAATATTTTCTCATTTTAAAATAATTGTTTTGTTTTCAGTAATTTTATGTCGACTTTTGAAGTATTTTTTTGCCTTTTATAGTAACTACACTACAAAAACAATTGCTTCTGTTTTAAATCATAAAGTGAACCATCATCAAACTAAAAATCAAAAGTCTAAGATCCATATTTTCATTTTAATAGCTACTTTTTTAGAACAAGGAGCTATACTCAGAGCCCCGTTTAACTGAGGGTTCTCATAGGGAATTTCATGAACTACAGAGAAGTATGAATTCAGTGTGCTCTTTTGTGACCTGTCTAGCTTCTATGAATCATAGACAAATAGCTTGGCTTTGATTGCTAATTATTTCCCATGATATAACTTCAGAGTCCTTGTTCCTACTCAGAACTTGTTCAGCTAAAAAGAACTTGAAAATAAAAAGACAGTTTTATTCATGACTATTATACTGGTATGAGTACTTAGCTCTTCTCTCCAGTATAATATAAACACTAGAAGTTCTATAGAAAATCGTTGAGTCCAGGCTCTAGACTCAGACTGTCTGGGTTTGAATACATGTCCCTCCATTTACTGACTTCGTGGCCATTATTATCTGTTTTCTCGTCGGTGAAATGGGTGTAGTAATTGCACCTGCGTCATAAGATTGTGTAAGAATTAGATGAAACAACACTGTTTAGGTACTTAGACCAGGCCCTGGAATAGTAAGTACTAGTCGGTATCAATATTACGGGTTATAATTGTCCTTATAGTTCCTAGTAAAAGAATAATATAGAATTCATTCCAGAATATCAAGTTCTATCAGCTATTCAAGGCACTTGTAGGTTCTATT
Source organism: Ovis canadensis (assembly GCF_042477335.2). NCBI lineage: Eukaryota > Metazoa > Chordata > Mammalia > Artiodactyla > Bovidae > Ovis > Ovis canadensis. The sequence goes on along the minus strand of NC_091253.1, from coordinate 104,741,848 downwards.
GTTAGCTTAAATAATGCATAAGTAAATTATTCAGACTTTTACCGAAGTGGTAATTGGTAGCTTTGCTTTGCATGAATGAGTAGAATAATTTCCCCCGCTCGTTTTACCTGTGAGGTAACAAGCGTGGGAGTAGTATCATCATGTAAGGATAAATGACCTTGGGCATGCAATTAAAAGAACTTTAAACCTGTTTCTGACTGTACTTTCACTTATTTTTAGCAACCATGATTTCTAAAAGGGACAAAGAAAACAATAATGTCATTTTTCCTAGTTATCAAGGTAGATGGGTTTTGGTGTAAATTACTCAAATGAATAAATGAGCCCATTTCCCCAAAAATGGATTTTGCTAAATTTTCAAAAGCTTGAAACACACTTTACCGTCGTGGCCACGAGGAAACGGGCGCTCAGACACTGTGGGCAGCAGTGCGAAGCGGCGCAGCCCACGAGGACTCCAGGGGCAAGGCGGCAGGTAACACAGACATACGTGAGGAGGTTCCTGCTTGGTCCAGCAGCCTCGTTCTACAGCAGGCTGCCCCGAAGAGGCACATAGACAAGATTACTGTTTCCATACTATCCGTAATAGTAATGGACATAAACAAACGCTTGTGCATAGGAAATTGGCTAAGTTATGCTACATCTGTTTGGTTGAGTCGCGCAATTATACAAAAAGGAATGCCAGATACCATTGTGACTTGGTAAGTAATGCTTTCCAAGATACATTATTAAGTGAGAAAGAGCAAGGTGGAAAAGGATATAGGTAGCATACTACCTTTTGCAGGCCCTTATACATGCGTATGTTCACACACACGTATATCTTTTTGCATAAAGAATCAAGATTTTATATATTAAAAAAATAAATGCCAGTACCAATAGAAGTAAGTAGAACTAGTTCTCAGACTGTGTTTTCTAAGTGCTATTCCATATTAAAAGCAATGTGATTCTTAGAGAAGTGGTTGATGCTAGGTCTGGAACAAAAAAATTTATTTTGGAGTACACACATGTACAAGGTTATTATTTCTGCATTATTCATAATAGCAAAATAATAAGTAACAGAAAGTAAGTCAGTGCTCAAAGAGGGAGAAATATCAGCACACAGAAGGCAACTTGAAGTGGTGCCCACTGAACAAATGCGGGACTGTGAGCCTTGAAATGAATGGGCGTAATGATGGATTACTTTGAGTAGAAAACAGAAATCTATGAGCCCACAATGATAGTCCAAAAATTATTTTTAACTTATTGTAATTTCCCTTCTTTTTCGAGAAGGAAGAGCTCTTCTTTAGAGAAGAATGTCGTCTAAACCATGTAGGAAATAATACTGATTAGAAAACCCACCATCGTCAGAGTGTCGTATACCCACTGAGTTAAACGCCGCAGAACAGGATATTCACAGAGTTTCAAAACACTTCCAACACATGCCACAGAGAACTATTTAAAAAGGGAAAAGATTCTTCTACGTTAAAGCCCTCTGGTCAACCACCACCCGTAACCAAGACATTACATTTATCATCAGTGTGGGATAAACTGATGTTGTACGCCTCCTGCTTCGAATGAGGCACTGAAGACCCAACATAAACTATATAGGGTCCTGCCAGAAATGTTTATCCTGAATCTGATCATGAGGAAACAGCTCAAAAATCCAAAGGAAAGAGGATATTCTGCAACACAGTTGGACTGGCCGCTTCGAAATTAATTTCCTAAGAGACAGATAAACCAGGGAAAGTCTTCCAGTCAAAGGAAACTAGACTAAAGAATGCATCATGCATGTTAAACAGCATAGTAACATAATAGCTGTAGCCTGTGACACTTGACCTTGGAGCAGAAAAAGAAAGCTACATAGGACTTCATTAGACCACTCTGGGGAATTAGAATATGTACTCTGTGTGTGTGTGTGTGTGTGTGTGTGTGTGTACACACTCACTGTTCAGTTCAGTTCAGTCTCTCAGTCGTGTCCGACTCTTTGTGACCCCATGAATCGCAGCACTCCAGGCCTCCCTGTCCATCACCATCTTCCGGAGTTCACTCAGACTCACATCCATCGAGTCCGTGATGCCATCCAGCCATCTCATCCTCGGTCGTCCCCTTCTCCTCCTGCCCCCAATCCCTCCCAGCATCAGAGTCTTTTCCAATGAGTCAACTCTTCACATTTGGTGGCCAAAGTACTGGAGTTTCAGCTTTAGCATCATTCCTTCCGAAGAAATCCCAGGGTTGATCTCCTTGCATTCCAAGGGACTCTCAAGAGTCTTCTCCAACACCACAGTTCAAACGCATCAATTCTTGGGCGCTCAGCTTTCTTCACAGTCCAACTCTCACATCCATACATGACCACAGGAAAAACCATAGCCTTGACTAGACGGACCTTAGTCGGCAAAGTAATGTCTCTGCTTTTGAATATGCTGTCTAGGTTGGTCATAACTTTTCTTCCAAGGAGTAAGCGTCTTTTAATTCCATGGCTGCAGTCACCATCTGCAGTGATTTTGGAGCCCCCGAAAATAAAGTCTGACACTATTTCCACTGTTTCCCCATCTATTTCCCATGAAGTGATGGGACCGGATGCCATGATCTTCGTTTTCTGAATGTTGAGCTTTAAGCCAACTTTTTCACTCCACTTTCACTTTCATCAAGAGGCTTTTTAGCTCCTCTTCACTTTCTGCCATAAGGGTGGTATCATCTGCATATCTGAGGTGATTGATATTTCTCCCGGCAATCTTGAGTCCAGCTTGTGTTTCTTCCAGTCCAGCATTTCTCATGATGTACTCTGCATATAAGTTAAATAAGCAGGGTGACAATATACAGCCTTGACGTACTCCTTTTCCTATTTGGAACCAGTCTGTTGTTCCATGGCCAGTTCTAACTTGCTTCCTGACCTGCATACAGATTTCTCAAGAGGCAGGTCAGGTGGTCTGGTATTCCCATCTCTTTCAGAATTTTCCACAGTTTATTGTGATCCACACAGTCAAAGGCTTTGGCATAGTCAATCAAGCAGAAATAGATGTTTTTCTTGAACTCTTGCTTTTTCAGTGATCCAGCGGATGTTGGCAATTTGATCTCTGGTTCCTTTGCCTTTTCTAAAACCAGCTGGAAAATCAGGGAGTTCTCGTTTCACATATTGTTGAAGCCTGGCTTGGAGAATGTTGAGCATTACTTTCCTAGTGTGTGAGATAAGTGCAGTTGTGCAGTAGTTTGAGCATTCTTTGGCATTGCCTTTCTTTGGGATTGGAATGAAAACTGACCTTTTCCAGTCCTGTGGCCACTGCTGAGTTTTCCAAATTTGCTGGCATATTGAGTGCAGCACTTTCACAGCATCATCTTTCAGGATTTGAAATAGCTCCACTGGAATTCCGTCACCTCCACTAGCTTTGTTAGTAGTGATGCTTTCTAAGGCCCACTTGACTTCCCATTCCAGGATGTCTGGCTCTAGATGAGTGATCACACCATCGTGATTATCTGGGTCATGAAGATCCTTTTTGTATAGTTCTTCTGTGTATTCTTGCCACCTCTTCTTAATATCTTCTGCTTCTGTTAGGTCCAGACCATTTCTGTCCTTTATCGAGCCCATCTTTGCATGAGATGTTCTCTTGGTATCTCTAATTTTCTTGAAGAGCTCTCTAGTCTTTCCCATTCTGTTGTTTTCCTCTATTTCTTTGCATTGATCGCTGAGGAAGGCTTTCTTAGCTCTTCTTGCTATTCTTTGGAACTCTGCATTCAGATGCTTATATGTTTCCTTTTCTCCTTTGCTAAGTTGTTTCATCAGTGTTAGTTTTCCTGAACATGAGTATGTAATGTGATTACGTCAGAAACAGTTCTTATATTTAGAAGATATATATGCTGAAATATTTAGGGATGAAATATTGGCAGACAACTCTCAAATGGTACAGTCAAAAAGAGTGTTTGGTGTATATGTGCTTATGAATAGATAGAAAGCAATCATGTATTTTAACAATTAGTGAATTTAGGTGAAGGCTAGATGAGTTCACTCATTTTCACAACTTTTCTGTAGATTAGAAATTCTCTTAAAAATTGCATAAACTGGGACTCCCCTGGCAGCCCGGAGGTTAGGACTCTGCCTCCAGAGCCCAGAGCCCAGAGCCCGGGATGGATCCCTGGTTGGGGAACTGAGATCCTGCTGGCTGTGAGGCGCGGCCAGGAAACAGGAAAGCATGAAGAGGGAAACCTGTGAATGATCGCCTTCCCCCAGCCCGCCCCCCGCCCCTGGCCCGTGCTTCTGTTTTCTGCTTTTATTCTTTTCCTCATTTCCCTCTTCAGCTAACCACCGGCTCTGCAGAAGGCATCATCACAGAGAGGGAAACTCTGATAACACCCTCAGTTGGCCCGTGAGGGCGCCCTTCCCTGCGTGTGTTAAAGGAGCGCTTCCCCACCTTTCTGCTTCTGCTTCACTCAGCATCTCCATCCCTAACTGCACGCTGGTTTTGGTCCATTCTTTCAGTGGATTCCTTAATAGTGGTGAAATTTGGTAAGCTCATTTCAGTCAAAATTCTGTTCAGTTCAGCAAGCACTTCGCAGAACCCCACTAGGTTCTAAATTCTCTATGCTGAATGAGCAGTTGGCAGTGTTAAAATTGTCTTTGCAAATGTGATCTAAGAATTTTTTTAGTAGTTTTCCAAAGAAGTGTGAAATATTCATACATTTTCATGAATACCAAACTGGCAGGTAGACTTCCTTAGTAAAGATGCAGGAGTAATTAACATCTGATGTGTCTGGGCACCCTTTGCTCATTCTGGTTCTGTGCGCTTACACTTGTGTATTTGAATATGCTGGGCAAGGAGAGTTAAATGGTTTTCAAATGCTTTTCAGTGAAGAAACAATTGTGAGTAATGTTTATTGTGGCTTTATGTATGTTGAGAGTGACCCAGCCTACCCAAACCATAACTTTAAAGTCATTTTAAGTTTAAAAAAAAAAAAATCTTTAAATTTTTGGCATATTGGGTTTTAGAATCAGCTTACAGTGTAAGAGGTCTGTGATCCTTTGAAACTATTTTTTAATTGTATTTTGATTCTTAAGACGAACTTGAGTAGCGTGTTTGATGCCGTGTGCTTGCCTAGACATTTGACTCCCAATTATGCTATCGCTCTCTGCAGACAAATATATAATTATCCTGTTTTTTGAGAACGGTTAGAAGCACACTAAAACTGAAAAGAGGTAATTATATCTGCAGTCCCTGTGGAAATGCCCATAGGACACTTCTGTATTGGTATCTTGCTGTTCCTTCGATAGCCTCTCCTGAATTAACCTATCATTCAGATCCACAGTGTGATTCCTTTGCCTTACTTCTGTTCCAGGAGCACAATACAAAGGCCAGTTCTTTTGGTTATCCCCGCTCTTCGTCTTAGCATCCCCTGTTTGGTGCAGTTCTCTCAAGATGCCTCTCAAATACATGCTTTACTCTGTGGTCTGCTCTCCGTTTACTCGGGTTCACACTTTTTCACGATTACCTTTCTTTCCTTTTGTTTTTCTGAACACTCTGGAAGGCACCATGAGTAGAGGCACAGGGTTTCAGCATAGACCAGTGCATGAGTGGCTGGAGGGGGCTTGCTCAGAGCCGCGGGCACTTGTGGAGAAGGGAAGTTGGAGGGGGGAGTGAGCACACTAGTGTGGCTCAGGAGTTAGAGCTGCATCCGGAGAGATTCTTAGCCAAGGAGTAACTTCTTAAAAATCGGAAGCCTTTAGAAGCCATAATCTTTTGATTTTTCTTTCTATATGAGCCCCTAGCACAATTTCTGGTTCACAGAAGGAGTTCAGTAAATGCTTGCTGGCTAAATGACTCGAGGATCCAGCAGATTTTCATTTTTGAAAGGTTTTTTTGGCAAAAACATGAAGCATAAATTGAAAAAGGTTGTGGCACTGGAAGCAATAGGCCTTGTGCAAACAGTCATCAGATGAGACGTTATGGGGGTGACCCAAGGCAGTGCTGCTTTGCTGTTGGAAGGAGGAGGAAAGAATTAAACAATATTCAGAAAAAGTAGAATTTAGTGGCGAGATACTTGTCAAAACTGAAGATGTCTGACTTATCATTAGAAATGTTTGTCAAGATTAAAATATAAAATGTGTTATTGTAAACAGTCTTCTGTTTATTATTTCTTAATACTCACTAAGAATTACTAAGGGCTTCCCTGGTGGCTCAGAGGGTAAAGCATCTGCCTGCAATACAGGGGACTTAGATTTGACCCCTGGGTCAGGAAGATCCCCTTGAGAAGAGAATGGCTACCCGCTCCAGTGTTCTTGCCTGGAGAATTCCATGGACAGAGGCGCCTGACAGGCTACAGTCTGTGGGATTGCAGAGTCAGACGCAACTAAGTGGCTAACACACTTACACAAGAATTACTAATTAATGACGAAGAGTAGATTTTAAGAAAATTAAGCCTAAATTTTCATTTTATCTAGGATATACCAGAAGATATTCTTAAGAATTTAACAGAAGAGCTTCCTCAACCACGAAAAGTGCCCAGACGTCTAGATGAGTACACGCAAGAAGAAATAGAGGCTTTTCCGAGAGTTTGGTCTCCGTGAGTCTTTCTTTTCCTTCCCATCTTTGTTTTTATTGTCTTTTTAACCTGAGTTTAGTGTTTCCGATTTCCTTATCCAAATGGTAAGGTCCTTGAAGGTGGGAAGTACGAACTTTTTTCACTCCCTTGGATACTTTTTGCAGCTTTCCCCTACAAATAAACTCTAGCTGTAGATGGTAGAACCAAAAGTCTCAAAGTCTTAAGACTTTGCTAGGTAAGTGCAAGGATGTTCATAGGGGCCTATAAATTATCAGATATTTTGTTTGGGACAGCATAACTTGGATTGATTATAGTCTCTTGAAATGAAACTGAATTGTCTTTTCCTAAAACCGAGTAATTCTCCATTTCCGGGGTTGCTTCACTAAGCCAAGAGTGCGATCCAATGAGAGTCATCCGTTCTGGATGCTTTCCAGCCTGCCCAAGTAGAGGACTAAGAGAAGAAACAATGCTCTCCTCCCCCGTGCAGTGTCTCCCGCCTGTGGCCGGAAGCCTGCTCAGGTCTCACACACAACTCCCGTCTCGCCGTCTCTAGGCAGCTTTGCCTGGCTCTTCGTCACCTCCTCAGCTCACGTTCTCCTCCCTTCACAGTGCTGGGCCCTCAGTAGCAGCCTGTGCAGAACTGGCGCCCCTTGTGTGCCGGTTAGCTCTTCCAGGACTTCCTGCTGTCACCTCTGCCTAAACCAGCGTGCCCCTCACCTCCTCCGCGGGGTGACTCTCACCCATTCTTTAGGCATTAGCTCAGACATCTGTCTCCTCGGAGGGGCCTCACCTGAACTGCAGGAGCAGACTGTGCCCCGCCGTCTTTGGCCGCGGCACCTGCCGGGCAGCTCTGTCACTGCGCTTACCTCCTTGAGAGCAAGGGCCGCATCTGCTCATCACTGCAGCCACAGCAGCCCGAACGGTCCCTCCCATGGCAGGGCTCAGAAAGGCTCACAGGATTTGCACAGGTCTAGAGAGAGCCACACGTTTCCCCCAGGATACTTAACCCGGTGCACTCTGAAGACCTGTGTCTCTCGATTGGCCCTTTGGCCAGGTAGGTTTGTGAAAATTTGTTTTCCCAGAATTAATAGTGTGCCCAGGAATCTAATCCTTGATCTAATCATTGTGTGTGTGTATAATTTCACTCTTGGCACACACAAGTCTTTATTCTGTTTTAAATGTTTTTGACTTTGCTGACTTATTTCAAGGTTCACCTTTATTTATTAAGTATGCAAATAATGAGCAAAATAGTATTATTAGTGATCAGTTATATTAATACTTTCAAATCGCCCCGCACGCTGCTAGATGGCCTGCGTGCATCGTATGTAATTCTCGCGCCAGTCAGAGAGATGTGCCATTCCTGTGTAAGACTGAGTCGGAGGCCTGGCTAATTGTAGTACAGCCTGAATGTGGAACTAATTCCAATCCTGTGTTCTTTCCACAAAAGCAAACTTTCATTGTGGTTTTCAACAAATATTATTAGCACTCTCTGTTGTGCAAGAGACTGCAGTGAGCAGTAGGACACGCGTGGGACGGATCACCATTGAAGCAGTTACAGACTGCTGCTGAGTTTATACCACGTACTGTATGGCTGATAGACGCCACAGGGGATACAGACGGTGAAACCTCTTAAATGCACCTTCTTTCACCTGCATTGGGTCTTGTTATAAAAGAATGAGTTATTTTACTATATTTAATCTCATGCATTAAACACGCACCTGATTGTGTTTGCTGTCATCCCTCACTAGACTCCATGGGGACCTGTATGTTGTCTGGTTAGCATCGATCACGGTGACTGACTCATCAAGTAGGCACTCAGCAAACACTTACTGAATGAATAAATGAAGAAATAGAGTGTCTTTTTTATCAGGTTTTATAAATGAGGTTAGAAATAATCTTGAGAAGATATGAAGCTATTGATACTTTCATGAAATTTATATTTTAGGAAAAATCATTTTAAGTTGTTCTTAGAGATTTGCATGGTCATTTACTAAAGACATATCCAATCTGCCTTTTCCTAAACTACGTAGAAGTTATATTATTTATCCTTAAAACTCAGCCCACATAAACATAGAACATTTTTCTAGGAAGATGTTAACATTTGTAAAAGTTCTTTAAAGGAGATGTGGAATTTGCCACAGTTTAATCCTTAACTTCTAGAAATCATTTATTAGCTTAAATTTACCAGTCTGAAACCTTTTCTTTACTAAAAATTCACAATAAAATAGACTACATGTAACATAGACAACATTTGCTTCAAACGTAATAACTCTGGAAAAAGCAGACTCAGGCACTCAGTTGAAAAAAATGTTTTAATTTGGGGGCCTTACTAAATGTTCATTGCAGAAAATAAAAATACAGTATAAACATAAGCAAGTCACACCACCACACTCAGCGTTCTGGTGTGCTCGCCTCCTGGTTCTCCGTGTTAGTTTCTGCGCTGCGTGTGTGTGTTTGAATGTTTTACAAACTTGGGGAATCATGACTTTGTGCGAAATAAGGTGTCACTGCATGTTTTCCCAATTACAAGATTTTTTCCCCACAAGCCATGATCTTCAGTGGCTGTAAGATACGATACCAGTTTTATTCTGTAGATCTAAATAGCTTGCACCTGGTCTTCTCACAGAAACCCTGTCATAATTCTTGCCAAGATGGGAAGGTCTTTTTAGAGACTGAGACACCGAAGGCACTCTTCAGCCGCGTGACCACACACGCGTCACGCCTGTGGCCACGCATGTCGTGCGCGCTCCACAGTGTGCCCTCAGGGAGCCACACCAGCGTGGCGCCGTGACAACCACCCACAGCGAACGGCACGCAGTCAAAGGGCACTGATCCGACTGCTGTTTTCATCGCTAATGTCCTGGCTCATTTAGAACAAGCTAGAAGGTGACTGAGTGCCTTCTTTACCTTAAGGGAAGTAGAAAGGGCTTTTCTAGAATTATTTTAAGGAGACTTTTGGTGAAACTGGGAGCCGCCTGACCCATGTTTCAGTTGTTGTTCTGGGATGGACTTTCCTGCCCCTTCTTCCCATCCAGGCGTCCCTGTGAGCTTTGGTCGGGCGTGGCCTCCCCGCCACTGCCACACGCTGTCTGTTAGCTCTAAAGTGTGCACTCCCTGCAGCTACAGCATCCAGCTGTTAGCCTGTCCAGCAGTTATTCTCCTCAGCATTAGAGCTGACACCAAGTCTGATTTTTTTCTTTAAGTCACGGAATGCTTATGACCAGGAAAAATATATATATATACATTTTTGTATCAACCAAAAATGTATTGCCTACGAAACAGGTGCTCTTAGGTCAGGGCCATCTGATGGACTTTCCACGTTGATGCGTGGCTGAGCTAGTGCAGTAGCTGCTGGCTTCTGTGACTGGAGTGCTTACACTGTGGCTAGTGTGTCTCAGAATTGAATTTTTGAGTTTATGTAACTTAAGTTTTAGTGGCCTCATGTGGCTTCTTGTTGTTCGGTTGCTAAGTCGTGTCTCTTTTGCGACCCCGTGGAGTGTAGCCCACCAGGCTCCTCTGTCCATGGGATTTCCCGGGCGAGAACACTGGAGGGGGTTGCCACCTCCTTCTCCAGGGGACCTTCCCCACGCCCGTGTCCTGCATTGCAGGCGGGTTCTTGACCACCGAGCCAGCAGGGAGGCCCCTCTTGTGGCTAGTGACTGCTTTAATGGACTGTTTTAGTTGTTTACTACTTAATAAAGTTCAAGTATAAAATAGGATATATGTTAGGATCACGATTAAAATATTTGACACACCATGCAATCCTTCAAAATGGGATTCCCCATTACTAAGGGATTGGCTTTCATGAGAAGAAAATTTTTTCTCCTTTTAGAGAAGGAACCAACTTAAAATATGCTTTTGTTCCACCCCAAATAGCTAAGGCAAGAATATAATCTTCCTTTAGAGTATAGTAATTGGAAATTATTCAAGATAGATATGACAGGTAACCTGCAGAGACTTCACTGGAACGAATGTCCCTAGATTGCACCATAAATAAATAGACATGACAATAGCTAGCTCTGGTTTCTGTTTCCCTAGCAATAAAACCTAACACATTTATAGTATAAGAATGCACACTTTGTAATTGCAACTATCATGAGCTTTTGGTTCAGTGTGAGCTCTTCAGCTTTTCTGTTAGAGATGGAAATCTTCTGAGCAGCAATAACAGTTGTCAGACTAAGCTTTGGATGACCTTGAAACCAAGTCACCCGGTAGGTGACTAACAAAATTGTATTAATTGAATAGCTAATCATTTTAAATCACTTAAAAAGTTACATTCCCTCAGGGCTAACTTCAGCATACTCTAGATTTTCTTATGCTGGTTGTTTATTTTTAAAACAATGGTATACAAGATGGAAAGAAACTGATATTTATGAGGAAACTCTAAATGTGTCGCATGACCAAAGCCATTTTCCCAGAGAAGCGTCGTCCATGCACCCCAGTTAGGTCAGTGTATACCCTGGGGTATTAGTGTCTTTACATCTCACGGGTATAGAGACTTCCTGGGTGTATTAGTATGTTACATCTCATGGACATAGAAACTTCCTGGGTGTATTAGTATCTTACATCTCATGGGTATAGAAACTTCCTGGGTGTATTAGTATCTTACATCTCATGGACATAGGAACTTCCTGGGTGTATTAGTATCTTACATCTCACGGGTATAGAAACTTCCTGGGTGTATTAGTATCTTTACACCTCATGGACATAGAAACTTCCTGGGTGTATTAGTATCTTACATCTCATGGGTACAGAAACTGTGTTAGAGAATGTTATGTCAGAGCTCGCTATAGAGATACATTTTGCGTCTCCTTACGCATTCGCCGTATGAACATGGTGATTGTAGGGCGTGCACTTAGAACTTATTTCTCAGGAAAAAATAGCACTGTCTCCTCTCACAGTTCAGTTGCCTGAGACTGTAGCTTTCAAACGGTCAGCTTATTTTAATTGTCAATAATTATTTCCAGGATCATTGAGGTTTTGCCAACATGTTACAAAACCACAACAATCATGGAAATTATAATGCTGTCACTGTAATGGAAATTTTTCATTATGTAGGGTAAAAATAAAACTTGTTTCATTTGAAACTTTTTTAATTTTCAGTTTTTTAAAATTCTGTAGGAGAGCTTTTCTTTGGAAGAAACTAGCTGTAAGGAAAATTTCAACTTGAATTGCTTCACAGTATCCACAGAATGATGAAACAAAACCAAAAAAGAAATGTGTTTTTTTACTCCTCACCCGTTAAATCCGTAATGCTTTATTTTAAGCATAGCCCCCACCTTTGCAGAGAAGCTAACTGTGGAAAGTCTCAGCCTCTGTGAATGCTTAAAGACAGACTGTGGGATGAGAACCCAGCCCCTGGTCTGACACTGCCCACAGAGCGCCCTCAGAAGCGAGCCTGGGCCGGGGGAGGCTGCCAGGGTGACGGGCCCTGCAGTCGTCTTTGCTGGAAGCAGGGTTAGACTAAGGCAGTTTAACGGTTCGTCCATCCAGCTCTGTAGAAAGGAAGACAGAGCCAGGAGTGAAAGCGCGGCAGAGGGGCCTAGTAAGCATCCCGTCCAGGCAGTAGGCAGTCCTGGAGGAAGCAGGGATGTGAGCTTTCTGCTCGCCCTCCGTGTGAAAGCTGTTCATCCCCCAAATCTGCCCATTAAAAAATAATAATTCCACCTATGGCTTTATGAACATGTGCTTCAGATCAGAGACTTACTTAAGACAGTGGAGAGGAGTTTTACCTTTTCAGAACCCATGAGGAGCTGGTATCTGGGCATCTTCAAGATTTTCCATAACTATGTGCTAGTTCAGTCATGTGGCGTTTTCCTGCAAGATTTAACTTAACTTTGCTCCTCTCCACAGTCAGAAGCTATTGGCTGGGCTCAGGGAGCAAGTTCACGTTCCAGCTTTTCCATCATTTCAACCAGCTCAGCATTGGCTCAAACCATAGACCTCAACATTTCCAGTCCTGAATTTTGCTCAAATCAAGCCTTCTAAACTATGCTGTTCTTTTGGATAGGAACACATTAGGACTGGTTGCTAAAATAAAAAGCAGTCTCTGTGTAAGAAACCAAAACCAAATCATTTATATTCCCTAGCCAAGAGAGCTGTGTCCTAAAAGTGACAGTTGAGTGCAACAATAGTTCCTATTCATTTTGATTGGAAAAAAAATTGATTTTTAAAGAACTCAAACAATCTTTTTTTGTATTGGAGCATAGTTCATAGCTCAGAGGTTAAAGCCTCTGCTTGCAATGCAGGAGACCTGGGTCGGGAAGATCCCCTGGAGGAGGGCATGGCGCCCACTCCAGGGTTCTTGCCTGGAGAATCCACTGGACAAGGAGCCTGGCGGGCTGCAGTCCGCGGGTTGCGGCGTCGGGCACACCTGGGTGAGCACACGCAGCGCAGTGTGTGTGTCAACCCTGGCCTCCTAATTCGCACCCCCTTTCCCCTTTGGTTACCTTAAGTTTGCTTTCCGTGTCTCTTTCCATTTGCAGACAAGTTCATGTGTATCATTTTTAGATTCCAGACGCAAGTGACGCCACGTGACATTTGTCTTTGCTTCGTGTAATAATCTCTAGGTCCGCCCGTGTTGCTGCAGATGGCAGGGTTTCATCCTTTTTACAGCTGAGCAGTGTTCCATTGTGCCTAAAAGTGAGTCTAGTTGCAGAAGCATTCCCATTGACCATCTTCTGCTCAGGCTGGTGGTGCAGTGTCGGTGTATGAGTCTGGCGCACCGCTGCTCTGCCTGTTGCCTGGACAGCTGGCATCTGCAGTTCAAGGAGTGTGAACTGGGATCCCAGACTTCCTGGGATGGTTTATTCTAAATAACTCCGTTCTTCCAGTGAAAGTGACTTAAAACTCTGTCAACTTGACCATTTATATCTCTTAAGATTTTCCACTGTCCAGATTTTATCCTAGTCTTTTAACTTTTCTTGGAGTAGGCATTTTACTTATTATTTAGAAGTGAAGAGATATAAAGCCTAAAGGAGAGTAAAATATTTTTGAAATTTATTACACTTAAGTTATACTCAGTTTCATGAATTTACAACAGAAATTTGAATGCTATTTTTCCTTTGGAAAATAAATCCATCATAATGGGATGAATACTATTGTATCTCTATTTGAACTACAATATAAACCATGTGTTTTATAGCTTTTTCAATGTATTAAAAAACCAAATGCATTTTTTTCTGCCATTTTACAATGAAAGCTAAAATTTCCAAAAAGATTTCTCCTGAACTCAGAAGATTCCTCCATAGCAGCGTCCCCAGTTTCAGGTGGTGCAGATGTGTTGGTCTCTTCGCGTCCTGTGTTCTGGATGTGAGTGTCCGCGTCTGTGAGAGGCGTCTGCTCCACTGTAACGAGCGACGGTGTCGTGCTTGTGTAATTTGACACGCGGCAGCTGGTGTTTCCCATAAGGATACGTGTGGTAAGGGATTTGCTAGAGCAAATGGGGAACCATGTGAGCTGTGGTATGAGTTCAGATGCCCAAGCAGTCACAAGCACCATAGGATACTTTCTACAGCTCCCACAGGCCTTTGTGTCTTCATTCGAAAAAAATAATATTATTGTGCAAAGCTGCATTGCTTTTAAAGTCAGTTTTCTGCTGGTGACAGGTATTAAGTTCTAAGTGAGTTGTTGCTGTAAAGCATTGAATACCTATGAATGTTTAGCACACTTTAGAAAATGAATTAAAGAAAGTCTTGCGTAGGCAAATTCTTTGAAGATTCATCAATCTCCCAAGTAAACCCTAAGTGCGTACATGAGAACACCAGACTTTCCGCCTTCTCTTCGGAGCTCAGTGTGTGTCTCCCTCTGTTAAACTCTCTCTAAAGACGGACTGCGTCTCGCTCTCTGCCGTTTCCAGCGCCCACCGTGGACCTGATGCTCAGGCATCTTGGTTGAAGGAGACTGAATGAGTGGACTCTTACCTCCCTTAAAGAGGAATTGACTTTTAATTCATTGTGTGATGAATTCATATGTTGGTCTTTGTTGTTTATTTAAATATTGCTTAATGCCTCTAGTAAACTAAATTTTCTCTCAACAGTCTGCTTCGGTGCAACTCTGGTGTCCCCAGTTTTGGATACTTTGTATTACATGTATAAAGGAAAGAGCCTGCTAAGTTAAGTTTTATTTCTGTCAATAACTTTCTATTAAGAATTAATAGGTATTAGCTTTTTATAACCAGAGAAGGCAATGGCACCACACTCCAGTACTCTTGCCTGGAAAATCCCATGAGCGGAGGAGCCTTGAAGGCTGCAGTCCATGGGGTCGCTGAGGGTCAGACATGACTGAGCGACTTCACTTTCACTTTTCACTTTCAGGCATTCAGTTCAGTTCAGTTCAGTCGCTCAGTCGTGTCTAACTCTCTGCGACCCCATGAATTGCAGCACGCCAGGCCTCCCTGTCCATCACCAACTCCCGGAGTTCACTCAGACTCACGTCCATCACGTCCATCAAGTCCGTGATGCCATCCAGCCATCTCATCCTCGGTCGTCCGCTTCTCCTCCTGCCCCCAGTCCCTCCCAGCATCAGAGTCTTTTCCAGTGAGTCAACTCTTCCCATGAGGTGGCCAAAGTACTGGAGTTTCAGCTTTAGCATCATTCCTTCCAAAGAAATCCCAGGGCTGATCTCCTTCAGAATGGACTGGGTGGATCTCCTTGCAGTCCAAAGGACTCTCAAGAGTCTTCTCCAACACCACAGTTTAAAAGCATCAATTCTTCGGTGCTCAGCCTTCTTCACAGTCCAACTCTCACATCCATACATGACCACAAGAAACACCATAGCCTTGACTATACGGACCTTAGTCGGCAAAGTAATGTCTCTGCTTTTGAATATGCTGTCTAGGTTGGTCATAACTTTTCTTCCAAGGAGTAAGCGTCTTTTAATTTCATGGCTGCAGTCACCATCTGCAGTGATTTTGGAGCCCCCCAAAATAAAGTCTGACACTGTTTCCACTGTTTCCCCATCTGTTTCCCATGAAGTGATGGGACCAGATGCCATGATCTTTGTTTTCTGAATGTTGAGCTTTAAGCCAACTTTTTCACTTTCCTCTTTCACTTTCATCAAGAGGCTTTTTAGCTTCTCTTCACTTTCTGCCATACGGGTGATGCAATCTGCATATCTGAGCTTATTGATATTTCTCCTGGCAATCTTGATTCCAGCTTGTGCTTCTTCCAGTCCAGTGTTTCTCAAGATGTACTCTGCATAGAAGTTAAATAAGCAGGGTGACAATATACAGCCTTGACGTACTCCTTTTCCTATTTGGAACCAGTCTGTTGTTCCATGTCCAGTTCTAACTATTGCTTCCTGACCTGCACACAGATTTCTCAAGAGGCAGGTCAGGTGGTCTGGTATTCCCATCTCTTTCAGAATTTTCCACAGTTTATTGTGATCCACACAGTCAAAGGCTTTGGCATAGTCAAGAAAGCAGAAATAGATATTTTTCTGGAACTCTCTTGCTTTTTCCATGATCCAGCGGATGTTGGCAATTTGATCTCTGGGTCCTCTGCCTTTTCTAAAACCAGCTGGAAAATCAGGGAGTTCTCGTTTCACATATTGTTGAAGCCTGGCTTGGAGAATGTTGAGCATTACTTTCCTAGTGTGTGAGATGAGTGCCATTGTGCAGTAGTTTGAGCATTCTTTGGCATTGCCTTTCTTTGGGATTGGAATGAAAACTGACCTTTTCCAGTCCTGTGGCCACTGCTGAGTTTTCCAAAGTTGCTGGCATATTGAGTGCAGCACTTTCACAGCATCATCTTTCAGGATTTGAAATAGCTCAACTGGAATTCCATCACCTCCACTAGCTTTGTTCATAGTGATGCTTTCTAAGGCCGACTTGACTTCACTTTCCAAGATGTCTGGCTCTAGATGAGTGATCACACCATCGTGATTATCCGCGTCGTGAAGATCTTTTTTGTATAGTTCTTCCGTGTATTCTTGCCACTTCTTAATATCTTCTGCTTCTGTTAGGTCCAGACCATTTCTGTCCTTTATCGAGCCCATCTTTGCATGAGATGTTTCCTTGGTATCTCTAATTTTCTTGAAGAGATCTCTAGTCTTTCCCATTCTGTTCTTTTCCTCTATTTCTTTGCATTGATCGCTGAAGAAGGCTTTCTTATCTCTTCTTGCTATTCTTTGGAACTCTGCATTCAGAGGCTTATATCTTTCCTTTTCTCCTTTGCTTTTCACCTCTCTTCTTTTCACAGCTATTTGTAAGGCCTCCCCAGACAGCCATTTTGCTTTTTTGCATTTCTTTTCCATGGGGATGGTCTTGATCCCTGTCTCCTGTACAACGTCACAAACCTCATTCCATAGTTCATCAGGCACTCTATCTGTCAGATCTAGGCCCTTAAATCTGTTTCTCACTTCCACTATATAATCATAAGGGATTTGACTTAGGTCATACCTGAATGGTCTAGCGGTTTTCCCTACTTTCTTCAATTTAAGTCTGAATTTGGCAATAAGGAGCTCATGAAGGAAATGGCAACCCACTCAAGTGTTCTTGCCTGGAGAATCCCAGGGATTGGGGGAGCCTGGTGGGCTGCCGTCTATGGGGTCGCACAGAGTCAGACACGACTGAAGTGACTTAGCAGCAGCAGCAGCAGCTTTTTATAACAGCATTTGAAATGTCTCCCAAAGTTTTCCTGAGGTTCTCAACTGTTGTAAAATGAAAGCTGTTATCATTTACAAATTGTTGTTCAGTCCCTAAGTCCTGTCTGACTCTTTGCCACTCCATGGACTGAAATCCTGCAGGCTTCTCTGTCCATGGGCTTCTTCAGGCAAGAGTACTGCAGTGAGTTGCCGTTTCCTCTCCAGGGGATCTTTCTGGACCAGAGATCGAGCCCACGTCTCCTGCATTGGCAGGCGGATTCTGCAGCACTGAGCCACCTGGGAAGCCTTATTTCCAAACGTGTTACCAGTGTGTAATACCAGTTGCTAGTTCAAAACTCCGTGCTTTGTGTTTGCAGTGAAACGGAGAACTATGGCTAATACAGGCTAAATCACCTGCCATCCATTTGGCACAAGGCCAAGCCATTTCATTACAGTTCATTAAGGCTTCAGACAGCATTTAAGTATCTGTAGGCTGAAAAGGAGTATACCAGTTGCCAGACTTCTCGCTTTTAAAAACTACTTAATCTAGTGAGGAGAGCATGCAGACCTAAACGTAAAATAGGGTAAGTATGTGAGCAGCACCTGAGGATTCAGTTCTGATTAGCGTCATGCTGCTGTACATACATTAGCTTTCAAACTGATACAGTTTTAAGAATTTAAAGAACCTTAATACAGTGACATTCACTCAGTTAAAGCTACAGTCAATCTTTCTTTGATGATAGATATCAAAGGAATTTTAGTATCTAGTCTCTGTAGATGTTACCATAATTTATAGTTAGCCACTGTTGTGTCAGAAAAGCATAAAACTGCCTATTAATAGAGTCCTCTGGTGGGTAAAGAGCCAGAAGGATGCTGTATATCCACTGGGATCACCTCTTGCTCATAAGGAATTGTGTTGTTTTCTGTTGGGCACAGCTTAGCTTTAGAAATTTCTACCGAAAGTGCTTCTTCCGCACCTTTAGTCACATCGTCTGTCTTAGGAATAGCTCTGTGGGAGGTCTGAGGTCCATGGACCAGAACTGCCTCACAGGGGAGCTTGTTAGGAATGCAGAGCCACGACCTTTTACAGACTTAACTGGATCAAAATCTGCGTTTTCACAAGAACCCAAGCGATTCGCATGCCCGCTGAAGTTGGAGGTGCGCTCAGGCACATGGCCCTCCCCTCCCATCCTTGTACTGGGCGGCCTGCTTTTGGTGGAAGGGAGTGAGCAGGCCGAGCGTGTTGTATGTGTCCCTGCTTTCCTTTGTGTGGGTGGAGAGAAAGACAGAGCCACATTTAACGCAAACACATCCTTCTTCCCACGGGGGTACCCCCTGAAGCCATGTAGCATTTTTAATTGCCTCCCACATAAGTTGACTTTTCTAGCTCTGCTAACATCTAGACTATCTAGTCCCTTGGCCGTGATGCTGTTCTCCACACCACCCCCACCTCTGAAGCAAATTAACCACCTGCCAAAGATTCTGAAAGAGGAAAGGGCGACTCATGAGCGCAGGGACGTTTTCAAGGCGGTCACTACAGTGACGAGTATCTTAACGCCTTCACAGCACACAGGATGCTGTCCTAATTGCTGGACTTGTAAGATGGATTATATCGGGACCGTGCCTTCCGTGATGGGCACACACGAATAGAATGGGGTCCTCTGAGGGACCGCCTTGTCAGCTGTGTGGGGTTGGCGACAGTCTTTCTCACTGTGTGGCTAGGAGGGCAACACCAGGCCGTGCTTGTGGGGGAGTCAGTGCACTTCATGGCCTCTAAGCGCCGGCACTGTCATCTACAGAGACACCAAATATTGTTTGCGTTCAGAGCAGCGTTGCCTCGTTTACGTAGGGCAAGCGCAGTTTGAGAAACTAATAGAAGCAAGCATGGAGTTCCCTGGCAGTCTCAGGGAAGAGAGCCCTTTCTCAGAAAGGAAGAGTTGTGTAGCGTTTCCCAGAACATGTGATTTTGTGGGTGGGTTTTGCAGGGTTAGTCAAGTCTACCAGGCAGGGAAATGGCAGAGATATTTCAAAGGCAGAAAATACCAAGCGCCCAAGTCCAGTGGAGTGAAAGTTCTTGTCTGGGCAGCAGCAGGGAGGGTCGTGGGGCCAGGACAGACGGGGTGTGAAAGAATGACTCGGAGCAGTTGCCTGGGGCCGTTACAGATGCTCGTTGTGTGTGGACTTCTGAGACCTTTGAATCTGACCGTGGAGAGCTGGTGAAAAGGCTTCCGCTGGGGAGTGGGATAGCAGTCTGTTAGAGGCTCGGGCGCGGCCAGCTGCTGTGGCTGTAGAACTGCAGTCTGGGTTAGAGACGCGGGAGGTCAGGCCTTCAGGCGCTGTGGCCTAGACTGTTAGAGACTCAGATGTCTTTCCCTCTCCCGTTCCTCCTAAACTCCAAATCCTGCTTACTGGCTGCCTGCCGTGTCCAGACAGCATGCGCAAGACCAGGCTCCTTCCCTTCAAACTCTGTTCTGCCCGTATTCCCCTCCTGAAAAAACAGGTAGCACTGCCGTTTCCCGAGTTCCTCCAGCTGAAGACTGACAGTGACCCCTGGAGGGCCTTCTGCAGCAGCCCCTTCCTCTGCGGTCCCTCCACCCCCTCCTTCCCTCTCTTAAGTCTCACCTGACGGGCCTCGTCTCCATCCTCCGCCCTGTCTCCGCAGGGTCACAGAATCGAGCTTCGTTAGCCCCTTTCCTTCAGGTCACAGTCAAGCACGTTCACCTTACCCGACAGGTCACAGCCTTCGCACATGCTTAGTACTCCACTGAAAGGTACTTTCGTCATCTTGTTGCGAATGAATTGGCTTTTGGTGTGGAAACAACCAGATGGTGGCTGAGCACGCTTAATTTTGGGTGGAGCTGTAGAAACTCCTTGTCAGGACGCCTTGTTAGTGTCTTAGGCTTCCTTCCCTTTTTTGATTATGTGAACCAGCTGGATGCGAGAAGAAATTGTTTCTTAAAAGACACTGGTGTCTCTTGACTGGGAGCTTGGACTGTATTGAGTCACGCTTGCAAGACTAGAAGGGCACATTTTGGAGCCTCTTCCAGCTATTGTTTATCAAGTTGTCATTTCCCAGACTTTGGATTCGGTTTTTACATTTGAAAAGAAATTTCAAAAACAGCCACAAAATGCTGCAGTTTCTCTTCTTGTTACAGAACGATGACGGTGAAGCATGTTTGGATAGTTTTAAAGTGTAATGGCGTTCGTTCACTTAGGTACCAGAATCTGCTCTTCCTGTCCGGGCTCTCTGGTCTTCTTTTTTTTTTTTTTTAATACGCTATAAATGTAGAAAGGGTGAGATAAGTTGTTTCAGGGCAAACAGAGTTCACTTTTTAAAGGAACTCAAACTATCGAATATTTTTACAGCTGTTTCAGAAATATCTATTTAGTTTACTTACTACTAAATTCATTCTGAAAATTCTGCAAGCGTCCAATACCCACAAATACACTACACTACACTACACTACACTATAAAAAATAATGAGACACAAACAGTTCTTACATTTTGTAAGTTCCTTTCCCTCATTTTCTCCATTTTTGAAATTTAACATCTCTCTGAAAATGTTCTTTGTTTTAATTTACTACTAGAAGGAACTGTCAGGTAAGATTAATCCTATAAATACATAAATGAAGGAAAGACCTTATGTATGTATATAGTAAAAGACCATATATATACATATACATACATATATGTAATAAATGTATGTGTAATTAAAGTACCAAAGGACTGGTGTTTATACAATTGTTTTGTATGCTATTATATTAAAATTAAATTTAGTGTAGGATATAATATAAATAGGGAAATTATTTGCTCATTCAGAATATACTGTTATTAGTTAAATCCATATCTTTTTATATAATCCTTTCTATTAAAAGGGCTTTGGGGAAATTGAATTCAGGCTTATTTGTACATACATTCATGTATAGGCACGTAGGAGCTTTTATTTATACTCTCAAAAGAACTTGGAAATGGCCACATAACTATTCTACTTTGCAGTAATTTGGCCTTAATGTTTTTCACCAAAAATTCAGACATAATATTTGGAGATATCTCTTGGTGAACAGTTACTTTCATTTTAAATTGGAAGAATAATCTTCCTGCATCGGGCAGGGGAAAGTGAAATAACGCATCGTTAAGGAAATAAACCCTGGTTTTGTCTTTCAGACCTGAAGACTATCGGCTGTAGGAGAAAGAAAATTCCAGAACATAACGGTGGTGCTTGAAACTCCTTCCTCAGGGCAAGATGGAGCAACAGCTGCCTTCCGACAGGACGCCTGCTCTGGGGGCTGAAAGTTTGTCGGGGAGGGTCGGGCAGGGATATCCCTTCCTTAGGAGATTACAGTAAAATGTCACTTGATAGAATCGTTTGATTCTATAGTGCTATCTGAATGTTGGAAGTAAGAATAAAACTGCCCCTTGCTTAGTTCAGTGTCTGATTCAATGGGGAAAGCAGACCCCAGGTCGCGGCCAGCTGTGATCGCCAAGCGCCGGCAGCGCCGTCCCCTCAGCTCAGCTCCCGGTTCTGGGCGCCCGGGGAGGAGGCCCTCCGCACGTCTCCTTTCAGGGACTGCTGCGTGTGGCCTACCAGCTCAGCAAGGCAGGGCTTGCCTGAGCTCCGCTCACACTGCTTCCCCTTCTGTGTCCCACAGAGCTTGCTGCTCTCCGTGTCTGCTCCCCGAAACCTCACGGCCCCACCTGCGACGCTGTGTGTCCACGAAGCTCCTGCTGGCCCCTCTTCTCCTCTGTCCTGGGTGCTGAGACTGGCCCACTGGAATCCGTGTGTCCAGCAAAGTCTCCTCTGTAAACTCAGCAGCTAAGACCCTGCATTTGGGGATTTTATGGTGGTGTGCCCTAGCCAGTCAAGGGGCGGGTTTCAGACCAGTCCTCCCGCTCATGCAGCAGACACATGCTAGGCCTGATACAGGCGCTGGGAGCAGAAGCCACGTCTTGCCTGCACCTTCACACCCAGTGAAGAGCCCGCCGTCTGCCGCGGGCGGAAAGGAGCTGGGGCCGACCCGCGCGTGCATACCTGCGCCTGGCAGTAGGTGCAGAAGTGACTGTGAGCCGTGACTGGCGTCCCCCTGGGGGACACGGTAACGGTAAACACAAAGCATCGCTGTTAAGCACCTTTAACGGGCAGAACACAGCTGCTTGATGTAAAATCACTTCCTGCATCAAGCAGTGCTGTACACGAGACTCCCTCCCCGTTAAAGATGGGCCCGAGACTGGCAGTGAATGGCCCGACCGCGTCACGGGCCTGCTGGTGCGATCGGGCCTTGAGCCCAGGCAGCCCGGCTCGGGAGGCATGGGCTTAGCCACCACTAGAGGCGGAGAAGCAAGCATTTACGCATCACAGAGTCAAGAATAAAGCAGCCGTGGCCTGCCACGAGGAAGTGGCAGTTACTTTCAGACTTTGGGCCAGAAAGAAGCCCCACCCCTTCCTTCAGACGTGTGATGTTGGGTGTGATTCGGTGTGAAAAAGCCCCCAGCTCCTGCTGGAGCAGCTTTCGCAGGGAGGGTTTCTGTATCCCCAGAAGAGGTGTACCTCAAGCACCTAGAGCTATGCCCGGCACATACCCATGGACACGGGCCTGGTGGGCTCCAGTCCTTGGGTCCCAAAGACTCGGACACGACTGGCCACAGACACAGGCCTGTTTTAGTGTCAGCCCTGCACTTCCATGGATGCAGAACCAGCGGGTGCAGGGGGCCTCTGATGCCACAGTGCGAAGGACTCGGGTTTTCAGAGTTTGGCACCCACAGGGAGTCCTAGGAACCATTCGCCCACAGATACCAAGGGACCACTGTGTTAAATATTCAACAGGAGCATTGAGACTCACTTGCTGAGTGAGAGCCCATTTGGCCGCGGAGGGGCTGTCAATCCTACAGACCCGTGTAGACCTAAGAGGGCTATGTTGTTGGACTAAATTCCTCCTGCTCTCGAGGGCTCACTCCATTTTGCATTCAGAGTAAAGAGGCTTTTGTACTAAACGGCTTTCAGAAGCAGGAGCTATCAGACTTCCCGGTCCTGCCCATTTGCCATTCCTTGAGAGTTTAACAGCCAGATCTCTGTGTTTCTTCAGAGAACATAAACACAGGGAGCCAAATAAAACTCACAGCTCAGGCAGGGGACCGGGAACTCGAGGGGGCAAGGCAAGCTGAACTGTTAGAATCGTTGCCCATATCAAAATAGGTTGAATAGAAGAAACGAGAACTGAAAAAATAAATGCAAACTCTTCCATGAAGGAAATTCTACTCCAAGCATCGTGGGGAGGAAAAGAAAGCTGATAGACATACTCGGTTGCAACATGTGTCTGTCACACGCGTCTGTCACACGCCAATTAGAAGAGATAAGGAGTCAAGTCACTCAAACCAAAATTCTGTTTGCTCACGTGCAGTTTTTCACCAGGTGCTAAGTGTCATGCTATTGAGTAACACCAGCTACACGTGAAAAGCACCATCCAGCGAACATAATGGCCAGCGGAAGAACAATCCACAACAGCCGTCTCTCTGTTTACCCATGTGATTGCCTGCTATTTCTCTTCAGTAAAGCACGAGTTAGTGTCCTGATTATAAGCAGCAAAGGAAAAGGAAAAACCTTAAGTACTGTGGAGTTTTGAAGGGAGAGAAAATGTATTTTGCAATAGCCAGAGGGTATAAAGTAATCACATTAACAAACACAGAGACAACACTTAAGAGCTTGATCAAGTTTCCAATAACCGCCTGCTTTCTGGGGAACTGAAAACCAAAAAGCACTCATTTGCAATGGGTTAAGGATAACTGCGGTTTCCCAGGTGGCTCAATCCGCCAGCCAATGCAAGAGACTCAAGAGACGTTGGGAAGATCCCCTGGAGAGGGCATGGAAACCCACTCCAGTGTTCTAGCCTGCAAAATCCCCATGGACGGAGGAGCCTGGTGGGCTGCAGTCCATGGAGTCATGAGTGGGGCACGACGGAGCACACAGGCTAGCTAGCCTCCTGCGGCAGGAGAGCAAGCGTGTCCCCCGAGCTCAGCCGGGATCCTGCAGACGCGTGTCTACGAGAAAGGGCGAGCCACAAAGCCAGGAGAGCTGGGCTTCTGTTTTAAGCCAGTTCAGGGGAACGAGAAATAGAGCGATAAGCCACAGATACCAATGTCTGGTTTCCCATTTAGCTCGGAAAACTAGTGTTCCTCCCAGCTCTCCTCCATGGTTCAAAAGCCACAACTGTCTGCTATCGACACCTCCACCGAGCAAGCTTCATGTCTTATCCAAATAGCAGTCTATGTTTACTGTAATTTTTTTTTAAAACTAGGAACTTGTGATGTTTAAAATTCTGAGAGTTTTCTTGTATCACAAGATGGGGTA
The DNA here is from genome assembly GCF_042477335.2 of Ovis canadensis. Lineage (NCBI taxonomy): Eukaryota > Metazoa > Chordata > Mammalia > Artiodactyla > Bovidae > Ovis > Ovis canadensis. The sequence continues at coordinate 104,717,420 of NC_091253.1, read as the reverse complement.
AGTTTTGAGATTTCTGCCTCAAATCTGTTTTCCCATAAGTCCGTAACACATCAGGCAGGGATTAGTTCACAGGACTGCGTATGCCACTTCATAGTATAGACAGCAGTGCTCACATATAAATCCTGGTTTAGCACAGCCTTTCATCAAGCAGACTCTTCTTCCAGGGTGGGTCCTAAGAGGTCACACTTGCCCGACTCCAGAAAAGGGGGCCAAATGGGAGAGACTGTGCTCAAGTCTGGCGTCACCTCCTTGTCATGCCTGGGTCCTCGTAGGGTGCAGCTCGCTGTAAGGCCTCCTGAATGGGCGTAGTGATGCCCTTGACACAGCCAGCCCTCCTCTCCAGGCCTGGGGGATCCCGGAGTTCCATCAGGACCAGGGGGCCAAGACAGAGCTAAGGACTAACGCAGGTCGTTAAAGCCGTTCTCTACCCAGAACGCAAGGCTCTCCTTTCTCCGCCTGCTTCCTCCTCTAAATCGACAAAGTGAATGCAAGAGCTGCGGTCAGTGAGACTGATGAATAAGGTCTCCACGCGAGGCCACAAGCTGGCCCAGGGGCTCGGGTTGGAGTGATGAAGCAATGCTGCCGTCTTTAAAAACAGCTGAGGAGCAGGATTGGTTTTGCTTGCCAGGTTTACCCAAGATGAACGAGGTTTTGAAGAAATACGTGCAGTTATCAGGTTCTCCGCTATTCCTTCCTTCGCTCCGTTCTTGCTGATTTCCTCCTTGGCGGATCCAGACAGGGTCACAATACCTGTGCCCCGCCCCTCTTTTTTCTCCCAGCCTGTATGATTTGCTTCCCTACCTCCTGGACAGGGAGCTTAGTACCACAGTTGGTCAAGAGCAACATTACATGTCCAGGCCTCCAAGCTGGAACTTCTCCCTCTGGCCAGGTAGCAAATCCTGAGCCCTCAAAACCTAAAAGCCCCAGCAGGGATATAGCTGCCAATCTCTACAATGCCAAGTTTGAACTGGATAGAACCCTATTTACGAAGGCATGATGTTTCCAAGACAGACATTAAGATTCCATTTCAACTTAAGGACAGGCTCTTGCAGAGAAATGGTATTCCCTACCCCCACCACCAACCCTTCTCTCTCTCTGCCCAAAAGTCTAAACTAAAGAGAACTGAGAGGTTTTGCAGCATCACTACTGCTCAGCACTCCTCCTCCAAAAAGAGCCTGAGACCGGCTTCAGTAAGACAGCCGGTCCCTCCAGCTGAGGCCGACTGTCATCGGATCCCTTTTCCAATGAGGACAGCGTGAACAGGACCGCAGCGGGGGCTCACTCAGGCCAGGGCCCCTTGGTCCACGAGAAGCTCTGATTTCCAACCAATCTTTATTTCAGGCCTTAACTTTGCTTTCACCGCCCTCACTTTTCAATCCCAAAAGTAATACTTGGTAAAACGCTGCAGACAGTGGCTGCCAGCGAGGGTCTTGCTCACGGCACACCTGTGCTTTATAGGTTGGGCTTATGGAGCTCCAACTTGTCGGCCTGTATTAAATCGTGGAGAAGCAACACTTTAACGGTGATGCCATTTTAAAGCATGAAACTGAAAAGGGTTTTTAATATTTAGAGGAAATTCTGAGCATAAAGCCTTTGGGACAAATTCACAAAGTCCAAATAAAATGTTTTTTAAGTTGTTAGAAAAGTATTACGAATTCCTCTATCATTATGCCTTGTTACCAGCGCAGTAGAGAAATCGTGGAGAAATGTAAGTACGTGCGTCCTTCAGAAATTCTAAGTCTGAACCTTGGAAACAGCCGTTAATTAGCCAACTCAATGGTCTGTATCCTTGCGTTTCCCTGGTGGCCCAGATGGTAAAGAATCCGCCTGCAATACAGGAGCGGCAGGCAGATCTCCTGGAGAAGGAGGTGGCACCCCACTCCAGTGTTCTCGCCTGGAGAATCCCATGGACAGAGGCGCCTGGCGGGCTGCAGCCTGTGAGAGTCGGACACGCCTGAGCGACTAACACGCGTCTATATTAACACCCGACCAGCTGCTCTGCTGCGTTGTTATTCAACAGATAATATGTTCCAGAAACTGTTGTGGGTTCTTGAGACACATACGTGACTAAAGTTTCCTGCTATCATGGTATGCTGCTGCGATTCATAATAAGAAATACACACTATACATCCCTATAGATCTGATGTGTGTTGGTATATACCTGTACTTACTATGTACCTGATTCACATCTACTAGATAGATAGATATATCTATTCTCTAAACTTATTTTTTAATTGGAGAAAAATCGCTTTACAGGGTTGTGTTGGCTTCTGCTGTGCGACAATGCAAGTCAGCCGCAATTAAACACACAGCCCCTCCCTCTTGAGCCTCCCACTGCTCTAGGCCATCGCAAAGTGCTAGGCTGGGCTGGGAAACACGTATCTATATTCACGTGTGTGTGTCAGTGTATGTGATCGGTCAGCCCATGTCTGACTTCGTAGCCCACCAGGCTCCTCTCCTCTGTCCATGGCATTTTTCAAGGCAGAAATACTGGAGCGGGTTGCCATTTCCTTCTCCAGGGGATCTTCCTGACCCAGGGATCGAAACTGCGTCTCTCGCGGCTCCCAAATGGCAACCCACTCCAGTGTTCTTGCCTGCAGAATCCCGGGGGCGGCGGGGCCTGGTGGGCTGCCGTCTACGGGGTCGCACAGACATGACTGAAGCGACGCAGCAGCAGCAGCAGCAGCAACAGCAGCAGCAGCGCCACCTGGGAAGTCAGCAGTGTAGGGATACACGTATTTCATCTTCACCCCGGGGCGCGGCGCGGCGGGGCGGGGGCGGGGCGGGGCGCGGCGGGGCGCGGCGAGGCGCGGCGGGGCGGGGCGGGGCGGGGCGCGGCGAGGCGGGGCGGGGGCGGGGCGGGGCGCGGCGGGGCGGGGCGCGGCGGTCGCTCGGGCGGGCGGGCGGTCGCTCGGGCGGGCGGGCGGGCGGTCGCTCGGGCGGGCGGGCGGGCGGTCGCTCGGGCGGGCGGGCGGGCGGTCGCTCGGGCGGGCGGGCGGGCGGTCGCTCGGGCGGGCGGGCGGGCGGTCGCTCGGGCGGGCGGGCGGGCGGTCGCTCGGGCGGGCGGGCGGGCGGTCGCTCGGGCGGGCGGGCGGGCGGTCGCTCGGGCGGGCGGGCGGGCGGTCGCTCGGGCGGGCGGGCGGGGCGCGGCGGGCGCGGTGTCACAGGCGCAGCTGACAGCGCCCCTGGGCCGGAGTGCGCGAGGCTGCGTCTGGGGAAGAAGCCTGCGGGCGGCGGGACGGGAGAGGCCGCGGGAGGCCCCCCTGACTCAGCCCAGGAGGGGCGAGAGTCGGCACGGCGCCCCCAGGCCCCCTCCGTCTGGCTGCCCCAGGCTCCCAGGAGAGCAGGGGGTCCCGCACCCAGGGCCGAAGCGCCGGGCAGACGAGACGCACACGCGTCTCGCTCCGGCGACTGGAAACCCTCAGGCGCACTTCACAGGCCGAGAGCGCGTCGCGTGGCCCCTCAGGCAGTCTGGAAATGAGTCTAACCTGTGCTCAGCAAGAAGCGAGTACAGTTCTGTGGGTTTTGTTGTTGTTTTTAATGTTTCGTTTTGTAATCTGGGTATCGCCCGTTAACAGCGTGAGAGTTTGAGCGGACAGCACAGGGCCTCAGCCGAGCACATCCGTGTGTCCCCTCCCGCCCAGGCTGCCGCTGACCCTGAGCAGAGTTCCCTGTGCCGGACAGTGGGTCCCCGTTGGTTCAGTTCAGTTCAGTCGCTCAGTCCTGTCCGACTCTTTGCGACCCCGTGAATCGCAGCAGGCCAGGCCTCCCTGTCCATCACCAACTCCCGGAGTTCACTCAGACTCAGGACCACCGTTATCCACTTTAAATACAGCTCTGTGAACATGACCACCCTGAACTCCCTAAGTACCCCTCCCCCCCGGAAACCATAAGTTCATTTTCTAAATCCATGAGCCTCTTTCTGCTTTGTAAGCAAGCTCATCTGTATCATTTCTCTTTAGAGTCCGCATATAAAGGACGTCATAGGATATTTCCCCTTTTCTGATTTACTTCACTCAGGGTGACAGTCTCTAGGGCCATCCTTGTTGCTGCCAAGGGCAGTGCAAGAAGAGAACGTAGTGTTGGCCGAGGCTAGACTGTCTCTCACACAGCAGCCAGCGTGCAGGCGCCGGCAGCGTGCAGGGGGGTGTCGGCTGCGCCCTGCACCCTGTAAGACCTCCGCCCGGCCCCCATCCCCCACCTCTCCAAGACTGAAGGAGGAGGCGCCCCCTCCCCCGCTGAAGAGCGAGGCGGGGTCAGTGACAGCCGCGTCAGCGCTTTGATGGATCTCACACGTCTGGAGTGGGATCCTGGAGTGGTGCCTGCCGGGGTCCAGCCCCGGTGGACGCAGGGTAATTCGAAGTGGGGACGGTGTGGCGAGGAAAAACTTATTTATTTAGAAATATAAAAGAGAGATTAGGAAAGAATAGTGTAGTAGGAAATTTTAGTGGAGAAAAGAGGCTGAATAACTTGGTTTACCGGGAAAGCCAATAAAACTTCAGGACAAGAAGTTTGCACTCGTTTGAATAGCGGAGGGTGCCCTGCCTTGGGCTCCCTCTCTCACAGGACTTAAAAGCCGGGGCAAGTAAGTAGACACGGCGAGCCTCCCTGCTCCAGATTAGAATTCAGCCAGAAAATAGAGTAAAGAGGACACGGGGGAAACCAGTCCAGTGACTGGCCCATCCTCTATTGTCCAGAACAGCCTTTTATGCCTTTTTTTGTGCATAGAGATCAATGGATAATATAAAATTATGCAGCGTCAGCAGCCCTGACTTATTGAGACCAGGCTTTCTCTCTGCATACCTAGTTGTATACATAAGTCTTAGGTGACTTACATCATCTTCTGGCCAGAAGGCCAATTTTATGGCCCTTTTCTGATAAGGGTTTGTCAACCAGAAGACTTATTTGTGTTCTTCTCCCCAAAGTCTGGTGCTACTCTCAGAAAGCACTAAATAAGTTACATTCTTACATAGCAGAGACACAACAATTTGTAGCAATGAAAGAAGTACAGTGATTTATAACAAAGAGAAAGTTCATTAACTCAAAAGTCTAGTGTTGCTAACATCAAAACTACTACATTCCTATTTCTATATCCCAATTACATTGATTAATATCCTTCAGGTGCCTAAAAGATAAAGAATATGGAGGCCTGGCAGCAGTCACTGAGTCAACAGTGAAAACCCATCACCAATATGATTTTTAGCTCTTTAGAAAAGGCTCTGTATCTTTAAGATGCTTTAAGCTTTGTGCCTCTGGCGGTTGGGGGGCTGTAAACAATTCACAAGTTGTAAAAAGTCCGGGGGGAACCTGTCAGGCAAGTTAGAGAGTCATCAGAGGGGTTTGAACTGAAACATTCCTTTCCTATGCAGGAGACTGAAGCCCTGAGTTAACTTTTTTCCAGAGAAAGTCAGCAGAGTGGAAAGCACAGTACAATAGAATCAGGTCGACTCTGGTTTTGGGGGTAGATGTTCAGGAAAACCCACAGGAACCCCTGAAGCCAGATCATGCCTTTGCGTTATGTCGGGCTTCCTTCCTCATGACATTTGCCATGGGTGGGTTTCCTCACGCTGGCTCCCAGCAGGTGCCCACCATGGGCAACAGACTGCAGTCGGGCATGGTGCAGTCTCCATTCCCAGGAGAGAAGGGAACGCTGCCCGTTATAGGAGGAACTGACCGCAGGCTGGCTCATCAGTTACCAGGAAGCGTGCAGACGGGCACACCATCAGCACCCCTTTGATGAGACCAAGTACCAGTGGGGGCTGGGGGTGGGGAGGGGCGGCCAGTGAGTCAGGTGTGCGTGACACGGGCACTGGCCCCACAGCATTAAAGAGGGAGCAAGAGAACAGCCCTCTGGGGCGGCCTGACCACACGGCATCTCTGGTGACACCAGATTTAGGGAGATGAGAAATCCAGTTTTTAATCAGCTGAGGGAAGAATGTATGGACAACAACTCCAAGCTAATAAGATCCCTCCTGAGTAACCGGGCTTCCCCGGTGACACAGTGGTAAAGAATCCACCCACCAACGCAGGAGATGCAAGAGACGCAAGTTTGATCCCTGGGTCGGGAAGATCCCCTGGAGAAGGGCGTGGCAACCCCCTCCAGTGTTCCTGCTGGAGAATCCCATGGACAGAGGAGCCGGGCGGGCTACAGTTTCCAGGGTTGCAGAGAGTCAGACACAACTGAGCGTCCCTGGTGGTACGGCACTCATGAGCAACAAAGCAGGCGGCGGATTCCAAACAGCTGACGTTGCTGCCGTCGATGGCCTCTTGGATAGGCATGAAAATTCAAAACGAAGACAAGGAGGCATCAAGGTTCAGAAATGGCATCCAAGCCGTAATCCTTGCTCAGCTGTGCCAGCAGAAACCCGCGGTCTATCTGCACACTGCCAAGCTGCTGGGGAGATGGGTGACTGGGTTCACGGTCCCTCGGATGGCTCTCCAGTTCCTGAAAGCCATCTTCAGCCTGCGGGCACAGACCCGACTCTTCAGAAAGCACTGCAGACATGGGCCGTGGGTATTTCGGGAGAACGGTACATCGCCCCAGTGCTGTGGACAACCGCACTGTACTGCTTTTGAGCTACAGCCATTCTTAGCTTTTATGCTGTCGCTCACCCTCAGAGTTGTGGCTCTCTGCTGGTCTGATGAAACATGCTCACGCTCGTGTGAAATCAGAGACAGAACTCATTGGCAACACTCCAAGAGCGGGAGTGGGCCGCTGGAGCCGAAGGTTTCGTCAGCAGGGCTTCTGCCTGGGGTGCCCAGATCTGACAGCCGGAATGTTTGCCAAAAACTCTGCTTGTGAAGCTCAGTCCTTTCAGCCTGCACACTTGCCAGCTCAGGAATATACCATATACGTGAGAAAGGATAGGGACAGTGAAAACACATGAATGTTCTAAGAAATCCTCTTCAACACAGCTATTCGATATCTGAGCACATTCAAATAACAGTGATTTCTCAGCACGGAAGCTGAGCTGGTTGACGACTTTGTGACATGAGTTTTAGGATATGATGGGGATACAGTTTTATCAGGAGTCACGACTCTGGGTCAGATGACAGGATGGTGAAAAATGGAGATGAGTGTCCTCAGTGAGCACACGCTCTCTTTCTGTCTGACTCAGCTTCGTTTTGTTACCGTACAAAGTTCATCTCAATCTGAAGAAAAGATATTTTCACTTTTCTGGATTCCATTATAAAACTTCTTTTAAGTTCAGTTCAGCTGCTCAGTCGTGTCCGACTCTTTGTGACCCCATGAATCGCAACACGCCAGGTCTCCCTGTCCATCAGCAACTCCCGGATTTCACTCAGACTCACGTCCATCGAGTCCGTGATGCCACCCAGCCATCTCATCCTCAGTCGTCCCCTTCTCCTGCCCCTAATCTCTCCCAGCATCAGAGTCTTTTCCAATGAGTCAGCTCTTCGCATGAGGCGGCCAAAGTACTGGAGTTTCAGCTTTAGCATCATTCCCTCCAAAGAAACTCCAGGGCTGATCACCTTCTTTTAAGTTAGGTAAGTTCAATTTCACTATACTGGTCACGGTAATCTTTTTAATCAATAAGATCAAATGCAATTAAACATTCTAGAAACAATGAAATGTGTTATTCATGCCAGCATATGTTTTTTATTAGGAAGATACAGAGAAAATAAATCATTACTAACGTTTCTGCATTTACAAACAAGTAAACCGTCCCACCCCTCCCACTGACCCTTTTATTCTGCTTTTAAAATAATCACTGCCTCCATTTTTCTAAATACTGGTGACTCATTTTTCGTCATTCATTCATATCGTTTATTATGATGAGGGTTTTTAAGAGGTGATAGGTTATTTTTGTAAGGCAGTATTTCACTCTGAAATCTTCTGTGATTTTCCTGTAAAGTATTAAGCTTCTGGGTACACAGGTTTATTGCAAAATACTTTTCAAACAATAGAGAAATGTTAGACACGAACAGTTAAATGAAAGTAACACTTTGCACAATTCTATAACCAGGAGGCAAGCATGGTTAAGTGTCTGGAGTTTATTCATCCCAATTTTCAGTGTGGATAGAACGGAATAGCAGGTGAATATTGTACTATTGTTCTGCGACTTGCTTTTTTAATTCTATCAAGACTTAAGCATCTTGTGTCAGCCAAACTTCTAATACAATTATTCAGTCTGATAAATAATGTAAAACTGTTGTAAATATATTCACGCAGTTAATTTTTGTTGAGGATAGTTACTCTGGAGAGTACAGAATAACCAGAACTTTGTGACAAAGGAATTATCTAAACTCGGCTTGTTTAGCACAAATGGACCATTTGCATCAGTGTTTCCAATGCTACAAGAAACCAGAACAAAAAGTTATTTTTTAAACCAAATATTTTGGTCCAGTCCTTGGCAACGTCCATTCCGCATTTGCACAGCCCTTCTCATGGGGGACAGGCCCACAGGGACTCAGTCCTGACGGCTGTCACAGTCTGAATTAGTCATCCAGCATCATTCCCCACCCATCTCAGTCTCCTTGAGTTACTATCTGCTGTTAACACTGTACTCCGAGAAGCAGAAACACCTCAAAACAACTTGCCGTTCTAAAATCTCTCTCCTTTCCTCCTCAAGCCTCTGTCTCACTCAGTGAAACTCCCATTCACTCAACCTCCCAGACTTGCTGTCGCGAAGCCATTCTTCCCTTCCGCCTGTCACCACCCAGCCTCCTGCCGTCGGTCATCAGACCCTGCCTGCAGACTTCTCCTTCAGCAGTTACAGCTGCTCCCCTCCCCCCTGTATCACTGCGGGCCCGCCCCTTCATCTGAACCCCTGCTCCAGGCACTGTGGGATGGATGTACCGGGCTGGCCAGGAAGTGCATTCAGGTTCTGACAAACCCTCGAAGGAGGGGCCGGGAGCCAGGGGAACAAACCCGAGAGGATCCTTCCTTTGCCCCTGCCGGGGCCCTGTGTCACCCTGGACTTTCCACTTGGCGCGTTTGATCATTTGTAAAAAGAGAATACTTGAGCTAGCTTGTGCAAGTCAGCCTAATACATCCAGAACAGACGCTAGTACGTGGGAGGTCGTCCTCAAAGGTCTTTCTCCTTCTTGCTCTTTCCCCACACCAGCCTGTCTTATACACCACATAAAAACTGCGCCTTCACGTAAGAAGCCCAATCAGGTCACTTACCGACTTAAAGACCCCCACTGACTTCCTACTGCTTTTGGGCAGAAATATGAACATTTTATCATGCAATAGATCTTCCAGCCTTGTACAAATGACCTTACTTGCTTCAGCTTAAAGCAACCTACACCAGCAAGCTTCCCTTTCCTCCCCCTCCACTATAATACACAGCCGAACCCCCAGTGAAGTGATGTCCAACTCTTACCGACCCCATGGACTGTAGCCCACCAGGCTCTTCTGTCCATGGAATTCTGAACCCATGGCAGATACTAATTAAAAGTCTGATGGATGGATGGATGCCCAGAAATGGACAAGTACATGAACACATGGATACATTTACAGAAAGACAGGGTTTATTTATTTATTATAAGCCCTTATTCAGTTCAGTAGCTAAGTCATGTCCGACTCTTTGTGACCCCATGAATCACAGCACACCAGGCCTCCCTGTCCATCACCAACTCCCAGAGTTCACTCAGACTCACGTCCGTCGAGTCAGTGATGCCATCCAGCCATCTCATCCTCTGTCGTCCCCTTCTCGTCCTGCCCCCAGTCCCTCCCAACATCAGAGTCTTTTCCAATGAGTCAACTCTCCGCATAAAGTGGCCAAAGTATTGGAGTTTCAGCCTCAGCATCATTCCTTCCAATGAACACACAGGACTGATGTCCTTTAGGATGGACTGGTTGGATCTCCTTGCAGTCCAAGGGACCCTCAAGAGTCTTCTCCAACACCACAGTTCAAAAGCATCAGTTCTTCGGCACTCAGCTTTCTTCACAGTCCAACCCTCACATCCATACATGACCACTGGAAAAACCATAGCCTTGACTAGATGGACATTTGTTGACAAAGTAATGTCTCTGCTTTTTAATATGCTATCTAGATTGGTCATAACTTTTCTTCCAAGGAGTAAGCGTCTTTTAATTTCATGGCTGCAGTCACCATCTGCAGTGATTTTGGAGCCCAAAAAATAAAGTCTGACACTGTTTCCACTGTTTCCCCATCTATTTCCCATGAAGTGATGGGACCAAATGCCATGATCTTCATTTTCTGAATGTTGAGCTTTAGGCCAAATTTTTCACTCTCCTCTTTCACTTTCTTCAAGAGGCTCTTTAGTTCTTCTTCACTTTCTGCCATAAGGGTGGTGTCATCTGCATATCTGAGGTGACTGATATTTCTCCCGGCAATCTTGAGTCCAGCTTGTGTTTCTTCCAGTCCAGTGTTTCTCATGATGTACTCTGCATAGAAGTTAAATAAGCAGGGTGACAATATACAGCCTTGATGTACTCCTTTTCCTATTTGGAACCAGTCTATTGTTCTGTGTCCAGTTCTAACTGCTGCTTCCTGACCTGCATACAGATTTCTCAAGAGGCAGGTCAGGTGGTCTGGTATTCCCATCTCTTTCAGAATTTTCCACAGTTTATTGTGATCCACACAGTCAAAGGCTTTGGCATAGTCAATAAAGCAGAAATAGATGTCTTTGCATATTTCTAAAATTTGAAGATGGAAGGCTTCCTTAAAGTCACTTAAAACGCACCAAGTGTGTGGCTCTCTGGTTGCTCTAGCTTTTGCTGGAATATAGCCGACCTACAGCGCTGTAGTTTCAGGCGTACAGCAGAGTGAGTCGTACACATACATGTACCCACACTTCTTTTTTAGGTTCACTCCCACATAGGTCATTACGGGATACCGAGCAGAGTTCCCGGTGTGTGGCCCTTACCAGTTGCCCATTTTGCGTACAGTAGCGTGTGTACGTCGGTCCCGATCTCCCAGCCCACCCCGCTCCCTAGTGCTCCCCTGGGGCCCACGCGTTTGTTTTCTTTGTCTGTGAGTCTATTTCTGTTTAAACACCTCTTCCTCACATCCCAGATCGGATTCGCAAGCTCTCTGGAGCTGACCAGTCGCTCCTGGGCATCACTGCTCTCTCCCAAACGTTCCAGCTCACAGTGAGAGCGCTGTAGATGGAGTGCAGGTTTGACTCGGATTACAAACCACACTGCGCCAGCACGGGGTGACTCTGCAGAGATCCTCTGCACAGGGGTCAAGCGCTAAGCACACTGTGGGCAGTCTGACACCTCCTGAAGAGTGCACACAGGTACAAGGGGGCACGGAGGTCAAAGAGCAAACCAGGGCAGCAGGGATGGCAGGACCACGGTTATGGAAGTCATCCAGGTGGTGGTGGTGGGGTTCAGGGAAGGCTTCACACAGGAACAGGAGCCTGGTCTGATTTCAAAGAGTGGATATGACTACAAGCACTTCTTTGAGACAGCTGAGAGAAGTTGGAAATTAAATGTTATTACAGAGTAACTGGGGGCTTCCCGGGTGGTTCAGCACAAAAGAACCCACCTGCAATGCAGGAGATGGTGGTTCAGTCAACCCCTGGTTTGGGGAGACGCCCTGGAGGAGAACACGGCAACTCACTCCAGGATTCTTGCCTGGAAAACTCCATGGACAGAGGAGCCTGGCAGGCTACAGTTTACAGGGTCACAAAGAGTTGGACACGGCTGAGCGCTCACACACACACACAGCGGCTGAGCTCACACACACACACACAGCGGCTGAGCGCTCTCACACACACACAGCGGCTGAGCTCACACACACACACACAGCGGCTGAGCTCACACACACACACACAGCGGCTGAGCGCTCTTACACACACACAGCTTGCTCTCCCCAGCCTCAACTCACACTCAGTCATCTCCTAAACTGAGCTCTTCAATCACTCTGTCCCAAGTCTGTAATTCTAGGAATCAGGAGTTTCTAACCAAAGTGATCAAAATTCTGAAGAGCAATGTCCTTTTATGAAATGATTACTTTCAGAAATGATATAAAGTATAAGTTAATATATCAGCATATTCCTGCCAAAATAGGTAAGGCAATAAAAATGCACTTCAGAATCAGCTTTTATTACAAGGCAAAGTATTGTAAACGTAAAAATCTTGAACTTGAATTATACCTTTTATTTTGAACATCTCACTCAATAAAAATCTCATGAACAAGGTCCAACTGATGACAAATTCCAAACGAATGAAGTGTTCCCATAACTTAAATAAACAAACTTAGATCACCAAGTAAAATCAAAGCCTGGCTTATTTGCACAGTTCAAGAACGATAAAATGGACTAGAACCTCTAGCGCTTGAGCCTCACCGTCTATGTCAAACTTTGAGTGTCTCCTGAGTGGCACAGTACTCCATGCATTTCCTAGGGCCAAACATCAAGGCATATAGAGTATCCTTCTCTCTACTCGTTTAAGACCAAGAAATCTGACATACAAAGGAATGAAGTGACCGATGACACAGCCCGCTCGCTCAAGAGTCCTCTCAGGTGGTTCTGGGTCGGGTCGTCTAACCCTGGGCAAGCTTTCCTTCTCCTTAGCCCCGCTTTCTGTGTGTGGAAGCACCTGCGTAACTAACAGGGAGTCACTGTTGGTCTCCTGCTCACTATCTGCTTTCATTTCCGGCACAGGCACCAAAAAATATATGTAGTACTTGGATCCCCAAAGGCAACATGTAGACCTTTTTTTTTTAATATTTTAGATGAAAAGGTCTTAAACCAAGCTGTGTGAACTTCAAAGAAGTTCAAGAGACACTGCTGATTCAGGAAGAATACAGCTTCTGGTGATAAAAGACCCTGTCCCAACTTCTGGCCATGCCCTGTTACGAGATGCTACAGAGAAAAAGGAATACACATTCAGTGTATGGTTCTCTTTCAAATTTCTATTTTCAACAAACAACTAATAGAACCCAAATCTTTTTCAAGCATGGGTTTCCCTGGTGACTCAGTGGTAAAGAATCCACCTGCTAATGCGGGAGACCTGGGTTCGACCCCTGGTCTGGGTAGATCCCCTGGAAAAGGAAATGGCAACCCACTCCAGGATTCTTGCCTGGAAATCCCACGGACAGAGGAGCCTGGCAGGCTTCAGTCCATGGGGTCACAAAGAGTTATCGACTAAACAACAATAACAAGTGTTTTCCTTAATGAGTAAAAGGCAAATTATAGTTTAGAATTAGAATCTATTAGATTCAACCTTATTTCCTCTTGTTTCCTAGAGTTTTAAAGGTTTCTCTTAAGCCCAAAAGACAAGTTCTTCAGGCAAACATTTGTTTAGCATCAGTCTTACATTTCCACAGTCACTGCTGTTTGGTGGGTTATAAATGAATAACAGAATTCTGCCAGTCACTTAGGCTCAAGACAATTGCTTCTTTTCTGTTGAAGCATTTTTTCATTCGTTCACACTCGGAATGAATGAAAGCTTGAATGCGCGTCTAAAGGAAGGGAGCTGTCGTTTTTCTGGTTAAACCTCAGCCAAGACTGCACAAGTTTAAGGTGACATATAGAGATGGAATAGAATAAGAAGAATCAACATATGCACATTGTTTTAAAATTTTATTTGCTTATTTAAAAAAAGGTTGGAAATAGGTTTGCAAAAACATATCTGCATGTACAAAGTAATCCATGCAGTTGAGGAGGGCAAGCTCTGGAACATACTGCTGACCAACTGTTCATCAAAACTGGAACTCTTTGTATCAGAGTCGGTGGGGAGTCATCAGGTTACATGTCAAAAGCCACTGAAAAGAGCCGAATCTAGCGTCACAGTCGCCAGATTCAGAAAGGCCATATTCTAACGCATATTCTTGGACACCAGTGAAGCTGGCCACCAAGTGATCTCAGAGTTAGAGGGATTAATTAAGCGAGAGGTAGTTTCTCCAAGCATGTCCCTTTTCCTCTTTTCACCAAGGTCATTCCTAGAGGGGATAAGGATAAATGACATCGTCTTTGAATCCCTTTGAATTCCTGTTCTGGGGCCCCGTTTCCCTCAAATACAGACATTTCTGTCTTGTTGCATTTTAGGACTCGCGATCACCCAACGCAGAAAGGATTCCAGAATTCAACGTTAGGGCCAGTCTTTCTCTGAGGACACCATTAAAGCAACAAGCAGGAATCAGTCCTGTGGTGTACAGATTAAGGAGTTTCTTTTTAACACACTTTTCTGTTAATATAACAATCACATTAACGGTGTCCAAACAGGAGACGCAGGCTGGTGCAACAAGCCCCCAAGGAAGCATACAAACCACAGGGTCAGTCGCCTCACGCGCCTTTGCGGTCGGGCCTCCGAGCTCCGCGGAGACTGTCAGATCCCAGAGCCCCACAGCTCCAAGGCCTCCAGCTCGTCCTGGACAGGGGTGAACTCTGGCTGGTCAGGATGGGGAGCTAGAGGGGAGAGTGGGGTGGGGGCTTGTAGAGCCCAGGAGCCGCAGATTGCCGCCCTCCCCTCCTGTGGATCCGCAGAGGCATAGGTTTGGTCTAGAGTACAGAGATATCCTGCTTGGGTAGAAAGTGAGAGCGCCCTGAATCCACTGGGCGGTGCGCACCTTTTCCAGGAGGTTTCAGATGGTTAGTAAAGGAAGGGTCAGGCACACCGCAGGAATGCTTGGCCAAACTGCTTAAATATGACATGTTTTATTTACAAAAGAAAACCCGAATATCAGCAGGGTGACGAAAGAAAAATAAATTTTAAAAACCAACCTCATGTTAGAAGTCCAACACCAGGGGACAGGAGGCAGAGGGGCGTGATCAGAGGAGAAACAGACAGCAGGGGGGCCAGGAAGAAAGACACCCAGCGACGTGTGTGAGGCGGGACGAGGAGAAGGCGCCTTGCAGTGGCTACTCCTGGGCTCCACCTGGGGAGGTCTGGGGTAACTCTCGGCTGCCAGACTTACACCTTCACCCAGGCTGATACGGAGCAGTCAGTTTTTATGACAACTGACTAATGACTTGGTTATATTCCAGTCTTATCATAGGTTAAGTGTTTGGAGCAGGGAGGGCAGGAGACGAGAGGGTGGGCAGGCGGGGGGGAGCAGGTGGGCAGGGGAGAGGAGTGCCCGTGGTCGGGGGCCGGGCTGGGTGGTCGGGGTCAGCAGGACAGTTCTGTGTCTGCAGCCAATTGCCCAGGCCAGTGGAACAGAGAGGAAGAGTTCCATGTCAGTGCTGGAAATCATCGTAAGGGACCAGATCTTAACGAGAGACAGGGAAGTTTGAGAGAATGGGGAGGGAAGAGACGAACAGAGAAAAACACATCAGCAAAACTCTGACCAGTCCCTCTGGGAAAAAGGTTAAACTTCTAAAGCAGAAAATTTCAGTTCATGGGCTAATAGGTTTATTGCCCCAAAGCAATTTCTGAACCTCTCTCCTGATGCTTCCAAGAGTGACTGTGTTAGAAAATGCCCCGTTATACACCCTCTAGCATGGAGACCACAGATGCTTTTAGGAAGCACAATTTTTTCAGGATCTCAGTCTGGTCGTTAATAAGAGGCAAGGACAGTGTGGCCACTTTTGCTTCTTAAAATAATCCCTGGTCATTTAAAATGCATGTGGTAGGGAGGATGTCACCCAACAGAATCTCCAGGTCTCTCCTAACCATGGGGAAGCCCTGAGGTTTAGGTGTCCCCAAAGCAAGAGTAAAATCTCATAGGACATCATGGCCACGTCACAGAAGTAACACAGAGAGGCCCCGAAGAATTTTCAGATGTGTCCCTCAGTGATCAATAGGAGGTCAGAGGCCATCTGGAAGCGAGGAAGACGCAGGTGTGGCACTAATTCAAATCTCCCCTTAAGAGGTAGCCTCTGTCTTAACTTGCACTTCACAGGAGAGGCCTCTGGATAATTTCAAAGGTAGTAAGCAATTCCAGCTTTGCTTCCTGCTCAAAATAGGTTTGCTTTTCAGAGGTCCCTCCCACCATTATGGTACTAAGACAGTAAGATTTGCTCAAAGCCCACGAAGGGCTGACACTTACCGCCCACGCCGTAGGCAGAACACGAAGAAGGGTCGCAGTATCCAGGCTGGCCGGATGGACCCTGTGGTCCAGGGACCCCCAAGTGGCCTGGTGGACCCCTTGGTCCAGGAGAGCCGGGGGGCCCCGGGCTTCCTGGTCGACTCTCCCCAGAAGGCCCTAAGGAGTGTCCACCAATGAAAACAGTTGGTCTCTTATCATCACAGGGTGAGGTTTCAGACCACCAATAAATAAACTAACTCTTACAAGAAGCCATCTTACACGTTGTGACAGCTAGGGTGGTCTGCCTCTTTCTACTCAATGAGTTCTATTCTTGAACTAGACTTCCTGGACAGAGGATCACACTGCAATCACACGTCCTCCCGGAGGTCAATGCTTTCAGTCAACGCAGGAAACTGGAAAGCAGAATGCATTCTTGTCCCTCACCTGTTGAGTATTAAGGGGGAGGAGCAGACCGCCCTGACCTCGTGACCTTCACGGAGCCTCCGTCTCCCAGTGCAGGCCCCTGCAGATCCAGCATGGGGCACGCGCACACACACACGTTTCCACACACAGAAGCACACCCAACCCCAGCCTGGCAACCCCTGCTGGCTTATGGCCCCAGATGGCTGAAATAAATTGTTCTGCGTTTGAAAGAAATTATACTGCAGGGGAAAAATGAAAATTCTGAAATTGGACCCAATAGATGAATCCGAAATTCCTTTAGGGTAGCTTGTGTCAATTGAGAACTTAACACTGAATGAAAGTGAGAGGGCGACTGAAATTCCTGTGAATTTTAGGAGTACGTCAGCCTGGGCTTTTTCTGGCTCACGTGTTTGTTTTGTTCTAGACCTGGATTTCAACAGTGTTTCAAAGGCCTTTTTCAACTAGAAATGAATCTCTTCAAACAGAACCAAAATGAAAATCAGGAACAGGTATCACCCTGTATTTTAAAAGTGTTGCAAATCTCTGGTGAGCTCAGCTCCATTCAGCTAACATTCACCAAGCATGCACTCTGCATAAGGCAGGCTCGAGAACAGTTCCTCATACAATCTCTAACAACAGGAGTATCTATACTCAGAGCTGACCTATTACACTAGGAATCTCTCCTACAAAAAGCATTTCCCCAAATCACCCATAGGTTGGCAAGAAAAACCGGTAAGTCACTAGATCCAATATGCTTAAGACTGGGACTGTAAATACCAGTAGGACTGAAAACTTATAATTCTAATAAACAAGTATGGCCATCTGGAGGCCGTCCTAAAAGCATATAGTGAGATTCACAAAACTCGAAGCTTGCACAAGCCGCATGGAGTGAGGTGGTCATAATGGCAGAAACTGTGAGCACTCGCCACACAGCCATGCGTCCCCCTGGATTTGCGCCTCCCCTGCAGTTCGGTTGGGGCTGTGACTAGTCCCAGCCCATGGAATATAACCGGAAGGGACATCCGTCATCCTCCATTCAGGAAGCTGATCTTTCTCCTCAAGGCCCTTTGCTCTAAAATGAGGAGAAAGTCAGCCTACCCACATCAAACTTTGGGTACGTGTCAGTCCATGAAGCATTTGGGGATTGATTCATTAGTGAAGCATCGCCTAGCCCCAGCCTGACCCTGCAAACAGTGAGATCCCAGCACATGCTGCACCTCTGGGCCTGGTGTATGGGACACTTGTTACCAACACACTGGCCTTCCCATGAAAGGAATGGGAAACACGGCCGCTCCAGTTGGCCACATGGATGTAATATGGAAACACAGCAGCTCCAGTCGGCCACAAAGATGTAACATGGAAACATGGACGTAACATGGAAACACGGCCGCTCCAGTCGGCCACAAAGATGTAATATGGAAACATGAATGTAACATGGGAACATGGATGTAATATGGAAACACGGCCGCTCCGGTCGGCCACATGGATGTAACATGGTCATCTGCCTTGCCTGCAATGTCAAGGGAATATGAAGACTTGGGGTTTCCATCCTGCAGTTTGCCATTGGGTAGGAAGACTTACCTGCTGGCCCAGGGGGGCCTCTGGGACCTTGAGTTCCAATGCCTGGATTTCCTTTCTCTCCCTTCACACCAGTTAAACCTAGTTTTTAAAAAAAAAAAAAAGGAAAAGAAAAGAAAATTCTCTTTAAATGAAATCTGGGTAGTTCTGTTTTTCCTGGGTTTCACAAGGATCTCTCTGATGAGGACACAATGACGGCTGATTTGGGGTTATGTTACCACAGGACTTTTTAAATTGAATCCTGACACTGGTGCCTTTTGCACAACCACATACAGAGGGCTGGCTCTGTGTCTGTATGTGCCGTCTGTGTTTGTAACACTGCGAGTTTACCGTCTTCCCGCCGCTGAGGTGGCCAGCCCGCTGGGATCTGGCCAGCGTTTTGCACACATGGGCCATCGGACAGATGCGGCTGGCACTCCACAAGGAGCACAATAGAAATAACCGGTGGACATGTCTAACATTTTCCTTTGGGTCCACCCTGTAAAGCATCTGCAAAAGGCATGAATTATAATTAGGCAGCAAAGCTCTAAAGAGCGCGAGTTTCCATTAAAAACTTGGAAGGTTCAGGGAAATCCTGTGTTTGATTTGGCTGATTCAGCTCCATAAAAATCTAAACCTATTCATGTTTCTTTTCCACTGAACAAACCTCTTCTTCCAAGTAATTTACGGTGCTATTAACAAACTATACATTTTCACAGGCAGAAAAACAAAGAAACGCACACACTGACACCTCATCATCCCAACAGGTCCTAACACAAGACCGCTGGACAGGAGACAAGGGCGCGGCGAGACCCAGCCCAGCATGGACGGCTGTGGCAGACCGGGGTCCGGGTTGCGTGGCTCGCAGCGCAGAAAGGCTTTAGTGTCTGTTTTCACGTGTACAACAACACTTTGAGTTAACAGGATGCGGAACTACACCTCTTTGTTGCAAAGAAATTATGTGTGAGTTGGGAAAGCCGATGAGGGAACGCACATAAAAGAAAACAGTCAAATTGATAGGCAGCAGCATGCGACTGGCCTAAAGTATTTAAAATCACAAATAACGTTTTTTCCCTTCTACGTGCAAGGCATACTTACTGTAGAGAAAATAGAAGACCCAAAAAGCAATGATTCCAATCCTAGAAAATAATCACTTTTGACATCTTGGTTTGTAACTTCCAGAAAGAAAGGTATTGATGCGGTATTTGCTCTGGGGTGGCAGCTTCTCTACACTGCACAGAAGGGGCTGGCCTCTGGAGTCTGCTGTGCTCCTAGCGGCCTCTTTCTGGGGTCAAGGCATGCGTGTCACCCTTTAGGAAAGTTCTTCCCCCTGTTACCGGTCCTCGGGCTGCTCCAGCCCCAGGGAGGCTGCCCTAACACGCGTGCGTGCTGCGCGCAGCCTCGGTGGCACTTTCTGAGCCCACCAGAGACCAGGGCTGCAAGGAGAGGGCGGGGCGCTGACCGCTGAGCACCGCCCTCCTGCTCCAGGCCTAACTGCTGTCCTAGGAGCAGACAGGAAGAGAGTGATTTCTCAAAAGTAAAACTGCATCACATCTGAATTGAAAAAGCATATCATTTACAACACTTAACGCTCCACTGTTAAATTCAGTTGTTCAGAAAACCATCCTGAGTCTACTGGTTGTTATTTGTAGCTACTAGCTTGGCTAACTGGGTAATAGTTGGAGTGGGTACTATTTTTAATTAGAGGGAGATGCTTCCTTGCTTGACAGTTGTGCCCTAACACGCATCGGAGAATTCAGCAGAAACCGCCTCTTCTGTGAGAACTGGAACCACCTTCCCCACAGGGACACGCTCACTTTCAAAGAATTAGAACTCGAGAAAGGACACCGATGACTAACGGCAGGCTGCATGACTAACGGCACGGTGACTCAGGCCTCCCGTGACCTTACGGTACCCACGGATCAACGCTAAGGAGAGGCTCCTCGGGGACACCGCGTAAGAGGAAGACACAGGCGATTCGGCCGAAGAGGACATTCAGGAAAGAGTCCCTGCGAAGACACCCCTGATAGCAGCTTCCTGACGGACTCTGTCCTTACTCACAAAGAAAGCAGAAGGCAGGGACCCCTGTGGAGCAGAGAGTCTGGTTCTTTTAATTTTCTACTTACGCAGAGAAAAAGAAGTGCCATTTGATATTATCTACAACGAAACTCAAAGTAGGAGAAGAAGGTCCTCGCAAGAATGTTCCAGCCCCCCAGGATGCCTCAGGGCCTCCCTGGTGGCTCAGCTGGTAAAGAATCTGCCTGCAGCGCAGGAGACCTGGGCTCGATCCCTGGGTCAGGAAGACCCCCTGGAGAAGGAAATGGCAACCCACTCCAGTATTCTTGCCTGAGAAATCCCATGGACCCAAGAGCCTGGAGGGCTACAGTCCACGGACTCACAAGTCAGACATGACTCAGTAACTAAACCACCAGATGCCTTAAAAGAAAAAAAAAGGGGCGGGGGGGGGGAGACTGTAAGGATATAGTTACATATTAACAGAATTTTAGATTTCATTATCCTTGAAGTTATGAAATGTTCCAGCTACATATAGGCTAATATATCATCTGCTAATATTTGCCTATGTCTTCACTTGTGTTTCTCAGACTGACGGGATACTCATGAAGCTGAACTTGGTTGTAAATCTTTTGGGGGGGATGAAAAAGCCATGTGAAACATCCTTATGTAAGCAGCTAAGTGAGGACTGAGATTGAAGGCTAAGTTCAGCGACCGCAGATCTCTGAAAAGAGAGCAGGAAACACTTTTTGTGAAAGGAGTTTTCGGGGCGGATCACTTTTAAAGTCTTTATCAAATGTGTTACAGCATCATTCCTGTTTTATGTTCTGTCTTTTCGGCCACGAGGCATGCGGGATCTCAGCTCCCGGAGCAGGGGTCGAACGTGCACCCCCTGCCTTGGGATGTGCAGTCTCAACCACTGACCACAGCCAGTCCCTGGGTGTCTTTGATAAGCCTGGTATGCTGTAATCAAAAGAAAGGAAATCAAGTGTTCCCAAACGTCAACCAGCAACTGTTCCTGAGACAGCACGGAAGTCTATAGACTGAGTGCCTGCCTGCAGCCACCGCCCACGATAGGGGCTCCCTCGTGCATCTCTCTGGTGAGGGTCCAAGGTGGGGCCACTTGGCACCGAGAGGGGGTCTCCAGAGCTAAGTGCCAGCACCCTGTCCACGAAGACGGGGGACCCCCGAGGCCACAGCTTACTCCCTGGCCGTCTCCACAAATACTTCTCATTCTTCAAGACTCAATTCACCCCTCTCTACAGCTTAACGGGCAGAAGCACAACAAGTCCAAAGGCAAGGATTCTCCACTCCACTCGTGGCCATGTCCCCAGCATTTCCAGGTGGCGGTGGTTTATTGCTGAGTCGTGTCTCTTTGCGACCCCACGGACTGTCCATGGGATTTCCCGGGCAAGAATACTGGGGCGGGTTGCCATTTCCTTCTCCAAGGGATTTTCCCAACCCAGGGATCGAACCCGGGTCTCCGGCACTGCAGGCAGATTCTTTACCAGCTGAGTCACCAGGGAAGCCTCTAAATATGGAATACTTCACGAACTTACGGTGCCTTCCAAACAGCACGTAACTAACAGTTATTTCCTGAATGCACAGATGGATGGTGGTGTGCTTCCTTATCATCTGCGCCTCCCTTGGCACTGATCCCATCGCATTGCTTATTTTTACGTTCATCCGGCCTGGAACCAAGAGCCTGCTGAGTGCAGGGATCTCGCCTTATTTATTGCTCCAGCGTCAGATCCAAGCTCTCACATAGTAGGTGGTCCAGCAAACACTGGAAGAATAACGGGATGACTGCATGTCTACACAGCACGCAGCTGATGGTTAAGAGCAGGCACGACCTTTGAAGGATCAACACACAGAATCTCTTAGGCTGGAAGCCTGCTTTTACTTCCACACGCGCGGCTTTTGTGAAAACTGTTTTTTCCTAACAAGTTCCTTATGTGGCCATATCAGCTACTGGCGTCATGTAGAGATGAATATCATGGAGCCCATCAAACTGCAGTTTCTGTCATTTTTTTAAAAAATGAGCATAGCTGATAGAAATGAAGACCTAACTTTCCAAAAATCTGATTTGAGCTAAGACTAAAATATCCTTAGTTTTCTGTGGAGTTACCAAAAATAATTAGAATAGAGTCTTTTCTATTATTTATTCATTCTTCCTTTTTCCCTTTTTTTAATGAGAATTTTTACGATCTACTCTCTTAGATCTTGCTCTCATTAAAAAAATTAAGATCTTATTCTTGTATTTCTTTCTTTTTAAAAGAAAATCTTTAAAAGTTAAAAAAAAAACTTTAAAAATAGACTTTACTCTTTTAGAGCAGTCAGGTTCACAAGCAATACTGAAGAGAAAGTAGAGGCTTCCCACACCCCCTCCCCTGCACTGCCTGGCCTCCATCACCATCGACATCCCTCCCTGGATGGCTGTCATTCTTTCTTTAAAAGTCTCATTGCGGGATCTCCCTGGCGGTCCAGTGGCTAAGACTCCATGCTCCCAATGCAGGAGGCCAGAGTTCAATACCTAGCTCGATATCAGGGAACTAGATCCCACAAGCTGCATCCCAGACCCGGTACAGCCAAATAAACTAGATAATATTCTTTAAAAGTCTCATTAGCAACCACATCATGGCTCGCTGAGCCCGCCTCCCCACTAACCGAAGACCAGCCCTCCAATGTTTTCTTTGCTAAAGCATCCGTGTTCATTTGTCTGCAGCAGGCCTCAGCTGCTGCTCAGTGTGTGACCCGTTCCCTGACCAGGGAGGGACCTGGGCCCCCTGCTCTGGGAGCGCGATCACCAGGGAGGTCCCTCCAGTGTTTTCTTTTATGGATGTACGAAGGCAGAGACCTGCTTCTTTCCGTTCATCCTTGTATTCCTAGTACCAGACACAGACCAGGCACTCGGGAAGTATCTGCCAAACAAAGGGATGGAGGAAAGGAGCACAGAGCCTGACTGCGGACAATCGGCACGCCACCTGTGCCGACACGCGGCCTCCCAGGTTTTGGATCTAAATGCTTTACACGTATAAACTCACTGTGTTTTCCCAAGAACCATGATGGTGGGCAGTACTCAACCCGAAAAGCGGGCTGTGATTCAGACAGGTTAAGCAACTTGCCTTTAATAAGAGCCGCAGTTTGAACACAGGCCGGGTGATGCCGAATTCTAGACACAGAGCTGCAGCACTCCCCGCCGCTCCACCCCAAGCTGGCTTCCGAGGCTGCCCGTGTCTTGCTTGCTGCTACCACGGCTCCTTGAGCTGCCTGCCCAACCAAGCTGCACGTTTTCTCCAGCTCCACACTCAGCAATCAGTCCTGTGGTTATCACATCTCCTCAGCTCATCTCCCCTGGTTTGCACTCTTGCCTTCTGCTCTGAGCAAGACTCGGGGCTGATTTTCAGAAGATTTATCTTGTTCACTCTGATGACTTGCCCAGGGTCTGGCCTTTGGTTATCAGCTTCCTGTTTTCTTTGGCCTGTTGACCTCCAAGTGGGGAGAGCCGACTCATTTCTCCCGTGCCCTGAGCGCAGCAAGCACTCAGGCTAGAGTCTCAAGGCACTCCCCGGAGCAGTCATTCATTCCCTCCTCATCCCAGCTGTTCGGAGCGACTCTCAGAATTTATGCCCAGGCAGATATGCAAGGCCTGGGTAATGCTTTCATTGTAATTCTACCAAGAAGCCACAGAAAATGTGAGACAAGGCTTCAGCTGTGTTATTATATTGTCTGTTGCCTGGGAAATAGCTGGCAATACATTCCAAGTAGAGTTAATTTTTCATTCAGTGTATGCTTGAATGCCTGCTAGGTACAAGGTCCTGGAACAAATACCTCATTACAAGATGGCAGATTAATTGGACTCAATCCAACAAGCATTTTATGCCCTTTTCCAGGCTTTGTTCTTTTTACGTTTGGGCTGTAGGATTAGCACCAGCACGTAGAGCTCCAAGTTTTGTGCTTCAGTGGCCAAGACTAGAACATAAATATTTTTGTTTTTCTTGTTTTTGAGCTGCAAGGCAAGGTTTGTGGGATCTTCATTCCCTGACCAGGGATTGAACCTGTGCCCCATGCAGCAGAAGCACAGAATCCTAACTGCTGGACCTCCAGGCACGTCCTCAGATTGGTTTTAAATGTAAACAATCTTTGCAAACCATTGCTAAGAGTCCACCTCTCTGCAGCCTTCTCCTTTAAACAACTGGTCATGTAGCATGCCTCTATAATTCGGGATCCAGCAGGGACCATTCCCTCAGGAAGAGGGAACCTGGTGCAGAGATTTGGTTACATGGGTGAGAGAAGGGCTGAGAAGCCAAATAGAGATGAGGAGGCAACCCACACCCCGGCAGCAGCAGGAAGCAACTATGGCCGCTAGGCATGCAGGGACAAGGAGGAAGGGTGTGCCTGGTGTGCCCGGAGCCCAGTGCCTGGGCCTTCTGGAAGGGTCTGGAAAGAGAGAGAGACAGAGGTCCAGTGGACGCAGGAGCCACACAGGGGCTTGGCCACAGCCAGGGTGGCTGAGGAGGCCGGTTGGGGTGAGGGAGGAACAGCCTGACTTCTCTCCTCATCAGACCCTCAGCCCTAGCCCATGGCTCCCACTGGTTGAACCCGGCCAGGAGCAGAGCTCAAGGCAGCCTGGGAACAGAAAGACACGCAGCCACAGGAGGGAGGAGGGGCGAGGGGACAGCGGACCTCGAGCCCCCAGCTCATCAGCGACCCGACTGCACCTCGCTGCTTGCAGCCGGAGGGCAGGGAGGGGCAGGCGCCACACAGCAGGAAGCCTGGGGCTCTGTCCACTCGGCCGGGCCCCTGGGGTTACGGCCTCCTGGGTCCTAACAGGAAATGCCGGCCTATCACTTTCAGCTCCAAGGTTTGCATTGCTCTTCTTCAAACACCATCATATCATGTCCAGCACTGACGGCTGGAAAAAGGATGGATGATTCAAACGTAGCAGAAAAACGAGCCAATTGCTGCAGTTTTAAAAAATGGGTATTATAGGTTCTGCATGAATACTCAGCTGGCTGGTGATATTCAAATAGGTGTTCAAGTTAGAGCGCGGTCTGGTCTTCGTCCTCACAGAACCGAAAAGCAGCGTGATGCTCCCCACTCTGGGGAAGGAGGGGGTCTCGTCAGGGTGCTGGGACAAGGCCCAGGTCTCACAGAGCTCAAAACAAAGCACATTACGGCCAACAGCCCTCACCAATAAGCGGGACAAGTCACTATTGAGATGGACACAGCGTATGTCTGTGGTCCGCATCATATTTTTCCAAGCTAGCAACAAGTTCAGAAAAGTCAGATTACTCTGCTACACACACACACACACACACACACACACACACACACACACCTCCCCTGGTGGCTCCGCTGGTAAAGAATCCACCTGCAATGCAGGAGACCTGGGTTTGGTCCCTGGGTGGGGAAGATCCCCTGGAGAAGGAAATGGCAGCCACTCTAGGGTTCTTGCCTGGAGGATCCCGTGGACAGAGGAGCCTGGAGGGCTACAGTCCACAGGGTCCCAAAGGATTGGACACGGCTGAGCCACTAACACACATACAGAGTGATTTCACGTCAAAGTTGAATTTAGAACCAAGAGAATGGAGGCGGCTAATGAGGACATCTCCTCTATGCGTGTTTTCACCTAGCTACATAAATGCCTTCTGTTACACTTATTTATTACAATGTATTTACTGCTTTTAAAGCTGTGCCAAAAACTCTCTGAAAATGGTTTATCATAGCTAATATAAACAGCTTTAGTTTTTATCACATAAACTAAAACTTGTTATTATTTCATTTCACTTGCTTATGCTCAGGGCCAGAAATTTAGAAAATGCCAAAGTACCTTCCCACATTTGAAAGAAAGGGGGTGGGGGAAGGAAATCGGGTGGATGCCGTCAAGATGTACAAACTTCCAGCTATAGATAAGTGAGCACTAGGGAAGGAAGGCACGACATGGTAGAGACATTAATGTTATCAAGGGAGTGAATCTTAAGAGTATTTTCACAAGAAAAAAACCATTTTTTCCTGATTCTTTAATTTTGTATCTATGCAACAGGATGGATGTCACCAAGCTTATCACGGCCCTGTTTCCTGATGTAGCTGAGCCAAACCACTGTGCTAAACTCACACAGTGCTGTGTGCTAGTTAAACCTCAATACAACTGGAAGAAAAAAGGAAAACAATGATAAAAAAATAAAGGAAAGATAAAATAGCCCGTGGGAATCTGCTGTATGACTCAAGGAACTCAAGCTGGGCTCTGCGACAACCTAGAGCAGTGGGATGGGGCGGGAGGTGGGCGGAGACTCAGGAAGGGGCGTATATGTACTTACAGCTGATCCGTGTTGATGCTTGGCAGAAACCCACAGAGAATTGTAATTATCCCTCAACAAAAATAAAGAAGAGAAAGTCTCTCCTCTCTCTAGATTATCTGTGTGCAATACAGGCAGAAGGTCTTTTGACCTTTGACCACAGATATCTAAATTAGACGCTCACATTTGGGCTCTGAAATACCCAGTGCAATCTCTATTATATATGCAATAGGAAATGCATATTAGATATATCCAGTATAACCGAAATTTCTACTTAAAAATTTTACCCTGCTGTTCTGGCTAAAATTACATGATGATGACTTGAGAGAATGCTGACACTGTCAACTTGGCAGTGACTGGCTATTAATAGGATGTCTTTGGACGGATGGACCAGAACGGCGCGGGCTTCTGCTTTGCTCATGAGTCTTGGGTTGAGTGAGGAACGGCAGCTAAAAAGCTAAGCACGTGGTAATTAGCACCATAAATCACTTATGAGTCACGACATAACTGCTGGGTGTCAGGCATTACGAGGCATAAACGGAAAGCAGACGCCAAATCTGGTTAGTGGGGAGCACACAGTCTCATCAGTGAAATAACAGAAGCAAAGCCAATCAGAGACAATTCAAGAAAACGTATTCAACTTGGGCGCTACGTGATATATTCACACGGTAACGAGGTAGGAATCAGCCGTTGCTTCGCGTGTCAAATATTCGTTCAGGCTCCTTGGGAAGGTGTGTAGAGGAAAAGCATAGTCCCATTCAAGGAAACCAGAGTCCGGTGGCAAGACAGACGAGAACGCCGACAATCACAGCACAGAGTGAGACGAATCACAGTACAGAGACAGCTGGGAGGCAGGCGTGCGTCTGGGGGCTGGGGGCACCGAGGGGAGGCCCTGGCCCGCTTCAGTGGGGGTACCGCAGGCGTGGCCAACACACTGGGCAGCCAGCCCGCCCTGGGGAGGAGGAGCGGTCCGGCAGGGCTGGCCGTCGAGACGCGTTTCGAAGTTTGAGCCTGAATAAACCAGAGGAAGGAAGGGAGTTCTGCGGAGCTGGAAGAACATGTGAAAACCCAAGAAAGGTGTGAGGACGGGGCGGCGCAGGAGTCAGCACGAGGCCAGAAAGGAGCAGGCATGGACGAGACCGTGGCGGGCAGGGGCGGCGGCTGGGCTCCCCCACGAGAACTGCACGTCCGACTCCCCGCAGAGGACTTCCCTGCTCCTGGGATCTGGGCTCGGCCGTGTGACTTGCTTTGCCCAGTGGAGTATCAGTGGCCGCGATGTGAACAAAGGCTTGAAATACGACAGGCGGGTGGGTCAGCCTATTGACGTCTGTCGCTGCCGTAAGGAGAACATACTCTGGAGTCACTGCCCCTCCAGCCAGGACCCCAGCACAGAGGAGCTGCCCTGTCTCCCACCGGCATGTGGTGGGAGATAAACGTATTGTGTGTTACTGAGATTTTTGTGTTTCGTTTTGCAGCAAAAGCTGACTGATACTGAGAGCCCTGAGCAGCTCCTTTTGGCTAGAACAAAGGGTACCGACTTGAAGAGCAGCTGGTGGGGAAATATGAATAGGACTACACAAAAATATCCTACTGAGAGGGCGTTAACATTGGGCAGTATTCCAGCATTGCCCAAGACAAGGGCTGAAATCCAGTGCAAGACTCTGCCACAACTGATTACACAGACCTTCCAATTAAGGATTCCAAAACAAATTTAAGCTACAGAAACAACCGTATCAGCTTCCACGGCAAAAAGAAGATAAAATACCAGCTACAGGTTTTCTGTTATTGTAACAGTCACATCACAATAGTACAAAGTTAGGGACATAGTTTGATGATGACTATGACTTGTCAGTGACTTCTAAAGTACCTCTTTGTGTTTGACTGGAAATCGATTTTATCCTAACTACAGTTAATTCCAGAAACAGATACCCAAAAAAGTGTTAGTCTACAAAAAGAATTTTCCAATAGGTGCTACTCTTTCAAGGTGTTTAAATCTACATCTCGCATTTCGCTTTAAAAAGCCACATCTGGAATTTGAATGATTTAAAAGAGGTAGGAGAGAAAGACACCCATTTAAACGGTGAAAACAGGCAGACAGGGCGTGAGCCAGCCTTCACAAGAGTCCTGGAAGTCCGACTGCGTGGAAATCACTCTTACAGATGAGCGCATCACCCTGGTTACGCTGCAAGGGCAGAAAACCCGGGTTTAATCCAGAGGAGTGCGACTGAACGCATATTCTCCCATTCTGTACTGACTCTCCCTTCAGAAGGTACAGCTTCGTCCCCTTCTATTGAGCGGGGGCATGTCTCAGTGACTCTGTGCTAACAAGAGGATATGCAAAGAGCGACGCTGGGACTTCTCAGTCCATAACGGGCCCCGTGGCTGCCCCTGCTCTCTCTGGGAGCACTCACTCTGAGGAAAGCAGCTGAGCCAACACCCGAGCGTCCCTGTGGAGACGCATCCTTCTCACGCAGATGTGCACAGAGAGGCCAGGGCGTGCCTGAGACCGCCGTCGTCCCGGGTGGGGTGAGCCAGCCACGTCGGCAGCAGGCCAGCCTGCCCCCGTGGAGCCTTCAGATGACCGTGCCCTGACTGACATCTCACCTGCAGCCCCATGAGAGACCCAGCCTTCCCAGGTGGTGCTAGGGGTACAGAACCCACCTGCCAATGCAGGAGACGCAGGAGACGTGGGTTCGATCCTTGGATCGGGAAGATCCCGTGGAGGAGGGCATGGCAGCCCACTCCAGTGTTCTTGCCTGGAGAATCCCATGGGCAGAGGAGCCCGGTGGGCTACAGTCCGTGGGGTCGCAAAGTCAGAAGTGACTGAGCGATTAAGCACGCACCAGAGACCCTGAGCCAGAAGCACCCGGCTAAACCAGCCCTGAGGCCCGACCATGAACTCCATGATTACTCTTGCTTCCTTGTCTGAAGCTGCTAAGTCGTAATTGCTCACATTGTTCACAGCTTGTTTGTTCACAGTCACAGATCAGCACCTAGAGCTTCTCTCTGCAACCATGATAATGCAAGGGGTTACTTTGTAACAGGGGGGAAAAACCTACAAAATAAAACACGGTACAAAGATAAAAAGAAGAAGCATTCATTGCCAACACCTTAAGGTCACTAAACGTTAGGAAAACACAATCCATCAAACTTTCAGAGAAAGGTCTTGTTCCAGAGGACATTCAAATTGGACTTTACCAGATAATTAATGGGTGAGAAAAGAGAAAGCTCTACTTCTCTGGAATTCATCTCTCAGGAAATGAGAGGCAGAGGATGGAGAACGCCAGAGAGGGAGAAGGCAAACAGGCATCTCAGCAGATCTTCACCAGCAATGAAAAGATGGTGTCTCGTGCGACTGAGTGCCAACCATGATACAGTATCACAGGGAAGACTCGTGAATACTTAGGCATCAACCAGTAAATTATTATGAGAGCTCTCCCAGCCCTCTATCTTTCATCAAGTTGGTCCGTCCCATAAAGAAAATTTTTCCAGGAATAAAGCAGGATACAAGGGACATTAAGAAGTTTCACAGATGCTTACCATTGCGGCATTCCTGGCTCACAACTACTGTGCTTCATTTCTGAATCTGTGACCAAAGGTTCCTGCCAAAGACATCTTCTGTGCCAACAGCTCTTTTCAACAACAGGAATACTGAATGCAAGAACCCTGCTTCTCTCTCCCAGCTGCGAACCCTCGGGGCCTCTTTCTTCCTCTAGACCTCTCAGCACCGTGAACGCTCGGGAAGCTGGCACAGCGCGAGGGACTCGGCATCAGCATCGGCACGGGTGCGTCACCTCTCGCCCTGAAAGCCACTTCTGTGTCTTTGGAAGGTGGTGCCCCCGACTCGCGGCAGCCATGGATGGCTGGTACCTTCTCTGCCGGTGTCTGCTGGAGGAGCTCAGCTGTGTTTCATCTTCTTCTCCCAGCTCCCTCCTCTCATTTTCTGAAACAAAGTCCATCTTTTTCCAAGTCAACCACAGAATCTGACTGATGAAAACTGACCTTTAAATCTTGTCTTTCTTTACATTCAGTCATTAGAGATTTGATCTTCTGTGGCAGAGAAAGCTCCAAGAGAGTCATTTCTAGACTTCAGAAGTCACTCAGGGATTTTATCCTCAAAGAACAATAACAAATCAACCTAGGGAGCCAACAGAGGGTAGAAACCACTCTGCACGCTCAGTCCCTTCACTCGTGTCCGACTCGTTGCAGCACCGCGGCAGGCAGCCCACCAGGCTCCTCTGTCCACAGGAGTCTCCAGGCAAGAACACTGGAGTGGGCTGCATGCCTCCTCCAGGGGATCCTCCTGACCCAGGGATCTGACCCACATCTCCTGTGTCTCCTGCACTGACAAGCAGACTTTTTACCGCTGAGCCACAAGAGAAGAAACCACCCCAGCATCAAGCTTTTACGGTGGAAATCACCCTCGTATTAGCCTTTAGACAAACGTGACATTTTCTCTTGATTAAGGGTAATGTTCCAATATTGATATTTTTGGTCCTCAGTAATAATATTGGAATGACTAGAGCACTTTTACATCCAGAAGACAGAGCAGGTATAAAGTGCTAGCGAAATTTATAGAAACCAATCAGTTCCAGCAGGGCAGGTCTTTGCAGTGGATACCACCCGGTCATTTCCCATAAACTTTTTTTCAGGTGCTGGCATGGGGAAAGACACTGACCCCAAGAAGTAGGGAAAAAGACATGGTGAAAAATCAAGAGATGTGTTAACCAAGATGTGCCTGAAAAAGTAGGAGAAGGTGGTTTACGTTATTTGCCAGTGACATGTCTGCGATCCCAGCAGAGCTTCCCTGTGAACACAGCAGAGACAGACGCAGAGACGCAGTCACGGATAAACCTCAGCTACATCGCCTGGAACTCGGAGCTGTTGCCTGGTAATAATCCTTAAACACAAGTACATTTCGACTCCTTCATTATGTCCCCAGTGTAGCTATGCTGGAAATTTGCACGTGGGGATAAACCTCCTGACAATCATTCACTCCCCTTTTCCTTCTTTATGTTACCCACTGGGGCACTCTGGTTTATTTTTTTAATTATGTGTGAAGGTAGGTTATATTTATTACCTATAACTTTCAGTTTAGAACACTAACAGAAATGCTACAAATTATTTGTTATAAATTAGGAGACATTATGTTTGCTAGGCTTAAGAATCAGGGCTTTACCAGTTTCAAATCCTTTCTCACCTCAGGACCTTTGCACGTGCTATCGCTATCTCTGCCTGGAATACCGGCTTCTGACTTTTTTCTTATTGTTATGGCAAACCCTAAATTTTCAGATCTTGGCTAAAACATCACTGATTCAATAGACTAAGCCAGAGTCCCCTCTTCCATGCTATAAGTAAGTAAGTAAGTGACGTCGCTCCGTCGTGTCTGACTCTTTGCGACCCCATGGACAGTAGCCTACCAGGCTTCCCCATCCATGGGATTCTCCAGGCAAGAATACTGGAGTGGGTTGCCATTTCCTTCTAATAGAGCAGCCTATATTTTTTCATAACATATAACAGGTGAATTTGAGCTATTCATGTATTTTTTGTTTAAGGTCTGTCTCCATGCAAGGCACTTGAAAAGAAAAAGCTGACATGCAGTAGGCGCTCAGAAGGTGCTGGTTGGATGAATGAATAATCAGAAAGGCTAAACTGTAAGGTTAAGCACCCAAGATTCCACAGCTCACCTGTGGCAAAGTTCGGATCCTAACCTGTATGTGACTGACACCTCTAACTGTTGATACATTGTTTCCATCACCTTATTCAGTTTCCAGCTAAAGAGGCATCACACAGAGTGAGGAGAAAGCAGTTCTATTCTAAGATATTGGAAGCAAAACAAGATCAAATTACTTTGTCCCCGGTTTCTCCTATTTGCCCCCAGGGTGAGATATGGCAGTAGAGGTCCACGTCCATCCATGCATCTCAGATTGCCAGATCTGTGCCCGATCTCCCTGTAGGTTACTCCCCTACTGAGCCTGTGCTAAAATCTAGAAGAAATGTCAAGTGCCAAAATGTATAACCATAAAAAAATGTCTTTATCATGTTCATATGCACCAAAAACAGTTCACCTGACCTCACTTCAAAGCTGGCATCTGCCGGGTCATGGAGGCCCCAAGGCTACCCAGACATGGCACAACAAGACGTGTAAGAAGCTTGCAAATCGCACAGCCACCAGCCACTAAGACACTCCGGTCAGCTAGCAGTTGACGTGCTGCGAAGTATGGATATTAGGAGCAATAATGAAACAGGGTTCACCAAACCCTGCACAGCTTGGCCCTCCTCTGGGAAACGCCCACTACACCGTGAATTCACAGGCGACGGCGGGCAGGGGGCACAAGCTCAGACAGTTATTCCGCAACCACACACAGGTGGACTTGAACTCAGGTCCCTGCTGTCTAGCGGGGGGCTTTTGTGACAACTGGCCATCTCACTCAGCCTCAGTTTCCCCACCCAAAACAGGGCTAGTAAGTTTTTATGAGCATTAATAACGTACTAGGCAACTGACAATTTATTAAGTACTTGCCAAATAAATGGCAGCACTGCTTCTTTCTTCTCTTTTTACATACACACGGATCCATTCTCCCCCAAACTCCCCACCCGTCCAGGCTGCCACACGGGAATGAGCATAGCATTGCTTCTTATCAAAGTTTATAGTTTGTTTTATCCAAAGGAGACTGTGTATACGGGACACAGCACAATATTGGCAGATGCACCTGAGGCCTGACAAGCAAAAGCCGCAAATAATATTACCTCACACGCCGCCCCGCCAAGAGCCTTACGCAAACCTTGCATTCCGTAAATACTTGTTGATTTATCGTACAAAGTAAACCAGCTATGAATTCCAGCTGTTATGGATACACAATCTAAAAGTGAAAAGCTTTAGCTGAAAGGTTCCTCTAATACATTTTGGAAAGCCATGGAAACTGAAGTAACTGCCTGAGACAGAAACCAGGAAATCCCCCCGTCCTTTTCAGGGAAAGAAAGAAACTAAATTTTGTGGACTCTAGACCAATGAATTTAACTGTTGTCTGGATTTCTAGGTGGTTCAAGATCCTAGTGAGGATGGTGACCATCTGAATACACGGAATAAGGACGTGAACAGGACGGTCATCCGGGAATGACATCCGGAGATCGGAATTAGACACTGAGTTCTCAGGAGGATCTAGTTAGAATCATACGAGGCTGTGAGTGGAGAGTGAGGCAGGCAGAACAGTCAGGGCTCAACTGTCACAGTTCAGGAACCAACAGAGGAAACTCAGAGCTGATCCGAACACCTGCTGAATTCTGGAAGCCAGAATACAGAGCCATTTGCCTGGAGATGGAAAGGCAGCAAGATTCTAGCCCACGGAGGAATCGCCTTTCTTTGACATAAGGTAACAATACAGTGTAAGCGAGGAGAGAAAGCAAGCGAGCAACGGGGCTGCCTCACGTTTGCTTCTGTGGCGCGAGTGGAGCCCTCCGGCTCTGGACACAGCAGCTAGCCGAGGCTCAGTCGGAGTGTTCTGGGCTTCCCTGGTATCTCAGTGGTAAAGAAGCTGCCTGCCAGTGCAAGAGACGCGGGCTCGATCCCTGGCTCAGGAAGATCCCCTGGAGAAGGGAATGGTGACCCACTCCAGTGTTCTTGCCTGGGAAACCCCATGGACAGAGGAGCCTGGCGGGCTGCAGTCCACGGGGTCGTAAAGGGGGCACGGCTGAGACTAAACCACCACACCTGCGGTTTCAGCTTTGGGTGAGCAGTGTGAGCTGCAGGCTCCCTGTGAACCCTTAGCCTCCAAGGATCCTCTGTCTGTTAGAGCCTCTGCAAGAAGACAGCTAGAGACGGTTCCGCACAGCCTTAGGAACGTTAGCGGGTCATCCGAAAACCTCCTTTGCTGTTCAAGTACCAGTAGAAATAAAAGACATACTTTTCCTTTCACCAGGAGCTTTATTGAATGTGTTCACCGTTTTGTTCCACACCTTCTGCCATGTTTCGGGCAACTTCATGATTCCATCGTCCCAAAACTTTTTTTCATCTTTTTGAGCAAAGAATTGCTCCAGGTGCCTTTTACAGTCTTCCAGGGAATTGAAATTTTTTCCATTAACAGAATTTGGTAAAGACTGAAATAAATGGAAATCCAAAAGTGCAATGTCTGGTGAATACAGCGGATGAATCAGAACTTCCCAGCCAAGCTATGACGGTTTTCGCCTGGTCACCAAAGAGGCACGCAGTACTGTGTTATCCTGACGGACATTCTTGCCCAGCTCCAGGGGCTTTTGTTGAGTGCTGCTTTCCGTGGGTCTAATTGGGACCAGTACTTGTTGGAATTAATCCTTTGGTTTTTCAGAAGGAGCTCACGGTAGATTCCTTTCCAGTCCCACCATATACACAACACCATCTTTTTTGGATGAAAACCGGCCTTTGGTGTGGTTGGCGGTGGCTAGTTTCACTTGCCCCACAATTTCTTCTGTCTCATATTATTGTATTCATTTTTTATTGCCCATCATGATTTGTTTTAAAAATGGAACATTCTGACTATGTCTCGGTAGATAGTCTCATGCAGAGATAGGGCAAGAAGGCTTTCTCTTACTTACGTGGAACCCAACCATCAAAGTGATTAACATAACCAAGCTGATGCAAATGATTTTCAACCCTGATTTGGATATTTTTAGTGTAGCGGCTATCTCTCAAGTGATATAATATTTTATCTGTGCTGTGTTGTGTCTGACTCTTTTCAACCTCGTGGACTGTAGCCCGCCAGGCTCTTCTGTCCATGGGATTCTCCAGGCAGGACCACTGGAGTGGGTTGCCGTGTCCTTCTCCAGGAGATCTTCCTGACCCAGGGATTGAACCGCGTCTGTTGTGTTCCTGCGCTGGCAGGTGGGTTTGTACCACTGAACCACCTGGGCAGCCCCAAGATAAAGCTGATTGTTCTCAGTGAATCTCTTCTCAGTGAATTTGATCATTGTCAATTCAACTAGTCGGCCCCGCGAAGCCGACCCAGAGACACATCTTCAGCCCAAAACTCAGCCCCTTTCAGCGCTCAGTCAGTCACAGCACCTTCTCCATACGCTGCATAAATCTCATTTTGGATGTCAGTTGCATTTTTACCTTTCTTGAAATAGTAAAGCATGATATTCTAAATTTAACTTATATGCAGAGTACATCATGAGAAATGTTGGGCTGGAGGAAGCACAAGCTAGAATCAAGATTGCTGGGAGAAATATCAATCACCTCAGATATGCAGATGACACCACCCTTACGGCAGAAAGTGAAGAGGAACTAAAAAGCCTCTTGATGAAAGTGAAAGAGGAGAGTGAAAAAGTTGGCTTAAAGCTCAACATTCAGAAAACGAAGATCATGGAATCTGGTCCCATCACTTCATGGGAAATAGATGGGGAAACAGTGGAAACAGTGTCAGACTTTATTTTTTGGGCTCCAAAATCACTGCAGATGGTGACTGCAGCCATGAAATTAAAAGATGCTTACTCCTTGGAAGAAAAGTTATGACCAACCTAGATAGTATATTCAAAAGCAGAGACATTACTTTGTCAACAAATGTCCATCTAGTCAAGGCTATAGTTCTCCCAGTGGTCATGTATGGATGTGAGAGTTGGACTGTGAAGAAAGCTGAGTGCAGAAGAATTGATGCTTTTGAACTATGGTGTTGGAGAAGACTCTTGAGAGTCCCTTGGACTGCAAGGAGATCCAACCAGTCTATCCTAAAGGAGATCAGTCCTGGGTGTTCATTGGAAGGACTGATGCTAGAGCTGAAACTCCAATACTTTGTCCACATGATGCAAAGAACTGACTCACTTGAAAAGACCCTGATACTAGGGAAGACTGAGGGCAGGAAGAGAAGGGGACGACAGAGGACGAGATGGTTGGATAGCATCACCGACTCAACGGACATGGTCTGGGAGTTGGTGATGGACAGGGAGGCCTGGTGTGCTGCCGTCCATGGAGTCACAAAGAGTCGGACACAACTGAGCGACTGAACTGAACTGAACTGAATATGCCAAAAATGTAGCCTTTTTCTTCCATCTTCAATATTAAAATGGCTACCCAAAAATGCGCCAATTTTGATAACTTTCTAAATGCACACTGATATGACAGCTGTCACAATACAATCTAATTGTTTCTGATGAAGTTAAAGACAAGCACTACTCGGGGCTTCCCTGGTGGCTCAATAGTAAAAAATCCACCTGCCGATGCAGGAGACGGGTTCCATCCCTGGTCGGGAGGATCCCCTGGAGGAGGAAATGGCAGCCTACTTCAGAACTCTTGCCTGGAAAATCCTGTGGACAGAGGAGCCTGGCAGGCTGCAGTCCACGGGGTTGCAAAGAGCTGGACACGACTGAGTGACTAAAATAACAACGAAAGCGGAACTAGAGCCAGCCTACAGGAAAACACGAACAAACTTTCTGGCCAACCCAGTTCTCGGCATCAGGTCCCATCACTTCACGGCAAATGGATGGGAAAACAGTGGAAACAGTGACAGACTTTATTTTCTTGGGCTCCAAAATCACTGCAGAAGGTGACTGCAGCCATGAAATTAAAAGATGCCTGCTCCTTGGAAGAAAAACTATGACAAACCTAGACAGCATATTAAAAAAGCAGAGACATTACTTTGCTGACAAAGTTCTGACTAGTCAAAGCTATAGCTTTTCCATAGTCACGTATGGATGGGAGAGTTAGACCATACAGAAGGCTGAGAGCCGAAGAATTGATGCTTTTGAACTGTGGTGTTGGAGAAGACTCTGGAGAGTCCCTTGGATTGCAAGGAGATCCAACCAGTCCATTCTATAGGAGATCAGTCCTGAATATTCACTGGAATGACTGATGCTGAAGCTGAAGCTCCAGTACTTTGGCCACCTGCTGTGAAGAGCTGACTCATTTGGAAAGACCCTGATGCTGGGAAAGACTGAAGGCGGGAGGAGAAGGGGACGACAGAGGATGAGATGGTTGGATGGCATCACTGACTCGATGGACATGAGTTTGGGTAAACTCCAGGAGTTGGTGATGGACAAGGAGGCCTGCCGTGCTGCAGTCCACTCACACGACTGAGTGACTGAACAACAATACTTTGTTAAGATAAAGGAGATACAGGATTAACAAGATTGAGGAAGACAATCAGATGGAGTGAAAGTACAGTCTTCTGTTAGGGAATGAGGAAAGTCATGAATGGTCACCACGTCATCTAGCTAATACCGAAGGAATATGATGTTGTAATTTCTGTTCTCTAAAAATGCATATTCTTTGTCTATAATATATGTTATAAAAAGAGAGCTAATCAAAGATCTTGAACCAGCACAATATGTTTCAAACTGAGGTCATAAAATCCAAAGATACCCTTTAACCTTTAACAAGAATTATACTGGAGCACAGTTGACTTAGAATGCTGTGTTAGGTTCCGGTGTACCGCAAAGTGACTTAGTTATGCGTATACATATATCTATTCTTTTTCAGATTCGTTTCCCATATAGGTTATTGGAGTTTTGAAGAGAGTTCTCCAGGATGCCCTTCAGCCTTTCAACAAAAGAAAACAGGAAGCAATGGCAAGGGCAAGTTTTGTTTCTGTCTGCCTCAGCCGTGCGAGTTTGAACGACGTGCAGACCACGTCGTGATGTGAGATGCATTCCTTCTTGTACATTATACTTGAGTCTGAAAATCCTTTCAAAAAGTTAGAGTCGAGAAATCGCATGGCGCACCGCTGGTGAAGACTTGGCCAAAGTCGTGGAGTCATGGTTTTTCTCAAACTTTGAACTTTTTATGTTGTATTAGGGTTTAGCCAATTAACAGCGTCGTGGCAGATACAGGTGAACAGAGAAGGGACTCGGCCACGGATATACATGCATCCATTCTCCCCAGCCCTCTCCCATCCAGACGGCAACACAACACCAAGCAGAGTTCCATGTGCTCTGCGACAGTCCTTGCTGGCTATCCATTTCGAATACAGCAGCTGTCCACGGGGTCGCACAGAGTCGGACACAGCTGAAGCGACTCAGCAGCACCAGCAGCAGCGTGCACAAGAGTCCTGCTTTTTTTTTTTAATGAAGACTCAGCAGAAAGAGGCTCCACGCAATGCTACGCCAGCTTCAACATCCCCATTTCTTTTAGTCTTTCTTTCGTGGCTTATTACTTGCCTAAGTAAACTGCCTAGTAATGATACTCACTTTTACCCTTTATGATATAGTGTCCTTTTAAAATTGTACTCTAGAGTATAATCATATTTCACACAGAAAAAACCTCAAACGTGACTCCTGTTTTCATTTCCAGCCCTGACCCTGGCTGACTTCCAGCCTCTTGGGACCTCAATGTCTTCCTGCGCTTCTTTCTTATATAAAATGCAAAGGCCAGAAGAAAAGGTGGCTGAAACTTCTTTGGTTTTAAAATGTGGCTGTTTTGATTTAGTGGAAAGGCAGACATTTTTCCGTATCACTCCTTCCCGGGTACTTGGACCACAAGGCTGAGATCAAAAGATGAATCACTTTGCCGTACACCCGAAACTAACAAAATATGGTGAGGCGACATGAATTTCTTTCTTAAATTATTGTTCTCCTTGCAACCTCAAACCCCAGTTGCAATGGGATTGAAATACTTTGCTGGGAATGAAGAGTTCTCTGGATGTTGGCCTATAAACCCCAACCTTACTCCCCAAAGCACACACCCCCAGCTGGTGATCAACCAACGTCAGCTTCCCGGGCTTCCCTGGAGGTCCAGTGGTGAAGAACCTGCCTCTCAGTGCAGGAGATGCGGGTTTGGTCCCTGATCCGGGGAGATCCCACATGCCACAGGGCCACGGAGCTGTGACCCAAACTGCAGAGTCTGCGCTCTAGAGCCGTGAGCTGCAACGACCGAAGTCCGCGCGCTTGCAGCCCGCGCTCCATGACAAGAGAGCCGCGAGGAGAAGCCCGAGTGCCCCAACCACACAGAGGGCCCCGCGGGAGCGGAGACCCAGCTCAGCCAGAAACAAACAGATGAGTAAATGGAAGGACGAGCCCGCCTTCCCTCGTGCTCAAAGAGCACCTCTCACTGTCTGACTGTCCACCCCCCCCCATGCTCGTGAAATGCAGGACTCTGCGTGTTTACCACACTCTTTAGGAATACGCGTGTCTGTGTCAGATAATTCCATCGCAGAAACTCGTATTTCAAGGGCTGTCTGGGCCGCTATTTGAGGACCCCGGCCGAGGTTTCCTCTCTTCCCAGCACTGGGGTGTTCTTGCTGAGCAGGGATGGCAGTCTGGCAACGAGGACGGGACTTCCAAAAAGAACAGAGACATCCTGCGCCTTGCTGAGTGACTCAGCGCTGGCCAGGTGCTCCCTGAGTCACGGCTGATCCACCACCCACACCCTGGAGGGCATCCTGCTGACAGAGACGGCCACCGTCCCGGCTGCCAGATCGCTGGCATTCCGTGAGGAAACCATGTCCTTCTCTGCATCTGCTGACTCAGTGCCCTGGCACGGGAAAACCCTTCGGAAAGGAAAAGCAGAACTGGGTTGCGATCACAGCAACGATGCTCTAGCAAGGGCCTGTTCTTGCAGAGCAGTTCAGACCTGACCCTTGCTTTCCGCAGTCGCGCTGTTCACTAACACGTGATGACGGCTGGAACTGGCACGAGAGACGGAGCCCCAGGCATGCAGGGGGCGGCCACACGTGTGGGTCTAGAACCATCAAGAGAAACTTCATGCATGTGACAGGGGTTAGGCTGAGCCTCGAACTAAGAGTGAGACACGCAAGGCAGGGAAAAGGAAGGACATTTCCAGAAGTGGGGAGAATGAAGTAAGCGTCCAAAAGCGCAGAGGCAGCAACGCACCTGGCCTGTCAGCATGGAGCAAGAACCAGCATGAAACATTATCTCCGTGATCGGCATTCTGCATCCCACATTTGATCAGAGGAGCACATCCAGCCCATCTCATTAAAGCAGTGTGACTCACAGAGCAGGCCTCACTAGGCAGCTCTTCTCCGGATCTGCATTCCATGAAACCATGCCCTCGAAAGTGTGAAACTCTTCCTATCGCCTCTTTGTGGTTAATCGGGAACCCCATTCTCCCACATCTCTTTGATCTGACCTGCTTCTGGAGTGAGAGATCTTGGTCAATTACAGAGCTGGCTGAAATTCGATCAAAAGAGTCCATTACTGTATTGCACAATACTGCTGAGACCTGGCAAGGGTGGAAGAAAAGGCTAAGGAGGATCTCCATTAGAAAGAAACTTTAGTAGAGAAAATTAAACACTGACCCACAGAATTATTAAATAAAATACCACCTCACGTCATAGGAAGATGAGCCACAAACAGATTAAATGTCTATTTTATCTGAAGTTTAGAATCAGCACGGTCTCTGTAGGCACATCTGAGTCATTGAGTTGATATGACTCATGTCTTACCTCGAGGCTGCTATTGACTGTTGCCTAGCATGGGCACCGCGCAAAAGCAGCACCAGCCCCGGAAAGCGAGCTCCCCACTTGCCGCGGCACAGGAGGACCGAGAATGCCGCCGGCCACACCAAGCGATGCTGTGCCCACCAGGCCCGCAGCCACCACCGCCGCCCCCAGCAGGGCACGCTGGGGCGACGCAGGATGGGAAAGAACAGAATACCAGCCAAAGAGAGACAAGGTTCACCTCGAGGCAGTGGTTTCCATGGGCCCAGACTCTCGCGTCTTCACATGCACAGGAGAGTGCAAGTTCACTCACTTGAGGCGCCTGCCTGTTTCTCTTCAATGAACAGTCATCTTTCGATGCTCCCACTAGCTGGCTTTCGTTGCCAAAACAAACCTGGCATGTACAACTGGCCCCTCCCTCCCCTGTTTGGAGCCGTCCCTAGAGGAACCTGAGCGGCTGTGCCCGGGGCTTCAGTCCTCAGCAGATCTGCCAGATAAACACAGCTCCCGCTGTGAGGCTGTGCTTCTTTCATTGTTTCAGTTGACACGCATGTGGGACGCTACATCTGTCCAGATGAAGCATTTTCTAATGCTACCTGGCTGGGGCACAGTTTTTTTAATTCATCCATCCAGAGAGGTCACCTTTCTCTCTTTAGCTCAAAAGCTTCTTAGAGGTGAATTGGGAGTTCTGATCCTCCTTCTGGACGCAAGCTTTATTAATAAACACGCTGTAGCCTACTCAACTTTCTCAGTATTGGGGATAAGCAAACAAGAAGCTGGAGAATAGACGGGGCAGAATTAATTCAGTCCATTCTCTGGAATGCCGTCCCTGCATGAGCGCCCCTGCTACCCGTGTCAGCGCATCCAGTGAGAGGCACAGCCCGCTTACCTCGCTCTCCTGGCGAGCCTGGCACACCTGCATTTCCTGGGAAGCCCGGGGCGCCCGGGGGTCCTTGCTCACCAGGAGTTCCCGGGGAGCCCGGCCTCCCAGGCTCTCCGGGAGGCCCCTGGATGGTCCGCACTGATGTCGAGTGGCTGGGAATCTGGTTAAGGAT
Source organism: Ovis canadensis (assembly GCF_042477335.2). Lineage (NCBI taxonomy): Eukaryota > Metazoa > Chordata > Mammalia > Artiodactyla > Bovidae > Ovis > Ovis canadensis. The sequence goes on along the minus strand of NC_091253.1, from coordinate 104,675,802 downwards.
GGCCGTGTACCTGGACATGTGACCTGAGACAGGAAAGACACACAGCATCCGATGAATGGTCATGCGTGCAATGGGAGAGCTGGACATACTATTTGTCAAGGCTCCGGACAATTCTGTTAGACACCCACCAAGGCAAGAGGCATATCCCGCTGAAATAAGTTGATTTCCAAATGAAAAGATTCTGCATTTCCCTTTGGATGATATTAGCAGCTGGACTGTGTTCAAATTCCGTCTCATGCATTTGGAATTCCATAGCTCACGTCCGCATCTCGCTAAGTCTCACTGAGCAGGGGTCATAAATTGTATCTTTACCCCCAACATTTATCTGACCCCTAAACCCTCACCCAGCAGTCCCCTTCTCCAGCGATTTCCACCCAAATGATTTGTCTTTTTTCCCAACCCACAAAGCCTGCCCCACCCTCTTGCTCACAAATCCCCGGACAAGCGCCCTGTTTCAACTCATCTCTTCATTGCCAAGCCTTTTTGCAGAAACCTTTACTTGAGTCCCAGCTGCAGAAACTCTCACTAGCTTTATTTTTTTTTTAATTTGGCTTTCTCTCATTATCCCTTAACTCAGTTGAGCCTGTAAGAATGGATGTTAATAAGCACAAGTAAAAACTGAGAAAAAATTTGATATCATAATTCCCCATTTTCCCAGCATCGTCAGTAGACAATATTTCCCTACAGAAGTGAACTTTCCAAATGACTATTATTTATTCCTCTTTAAATATCCAACCCTAAATAAGAAATGGCAACCGTTTCTAGAGGGGAGATTTCCAAGATACGGTCGATGCCTTCTCAAGCCTAGGAGCAGGGCCGTCAGTAGGACAGGGCGGCTGATGACGCAGGCCCGCCGGGAGAGGCTCGCTCCTGGCAGTCCGGGTAGGAGCAGCCGTTTCGGCCCCTGCTGTCTCAGCTTCCTGCTCTGATAAAGGGGCGTCCTCTGCTACTTCTCCAGAGGTCGTCACTGGAGCCTCACACAGTTCAACGTTTCCTAGCATAATTCTTCTGATTAGCTCTGGACTGAAAAGCAGATAACCGAGCAAGTGAGGAACTATAAGCCACGTGGTAACCAAGCTCTGAGGCGGAGCTGAAGGGAGGAAAGATGAAGCTCGGTGACAGAGGCGCGGCTCCGGAGAGGCTGGGCTGCGCTCATGGGGCCGCGTCAGCCTCCGCCGCGTCCTTCTCCGACAAGGACGTTGACAGGCAGGCCCTCCCCGTTTTACAGGCCTGTTTCAGCTCTGGTATAACCCCGCTGGTTTCCGAGAAAGTATTCACAGGAATCTGACAATTCCTGAGGGGAAAAATTGGATTTTGAAATCTCAATTTTTAGGCCACGTTTCAAACAATCACATATCCGCACAATATTTCTATTCCAAAGTGGAATAAGACAGTAACTACTGTGATATAGTCCTTATGCTATGGCCAATGAGTCATATTAGGATTTAACCCTTAGGCTTCCTTAAAACAATTCTGTACCCATTTGCACTGTATACTTGAAATGAGACCCCACAGAATAATCCAAGACGCAGGTCAGCGGCAGACGTATTCTACTCGAGTTGTTTCCCTTCTACAACTAATTGCGTTTTCAGAGAGTCTTATTTTGGTATTAATTTAAGTAGTTTCCCTTGTAAATTCTCTGTCTCACACACACTAGTGTGCTATTTGGCATAAAACGGACTAACGGTGAAATAGAGGGAGTATCTAAACTAGAGGGAAAGTTCAGGTTTAAACGAAGAAACGGGGCAGGCGTGAAGCGTGTTCCGGGGCAGGTTCTGGCGTGGACGCGAGGACCCCGTCACACGCCCCGTGAGGCTTGCACCCGTGCGTGCGTGTGCTCCCTTGTTTGTGTTTCATGGCGTGAGTCTTGCAGAGAAGGGCCGTGGGCAACCAAAGACACGGATAAGAAAGAGAGACTGATTTAAGTCCGGAGGCTGGGGGGCGAGTTCTGCTGCCTTAGTTTGGCAGCTTTCAAGTCCTTAGCACTTGATGAAGAAGATTTATTTATTTGGAGAGATGAAGAAGAAATAGAAGATTTGATCTGGGCAGTCAAGTTAAACCTATACGGGCGTACAGGGGGCTTCCAGACAAACAGCAGGGAGGAATCTGGCGTCTGCGCCGTCGCTGTGGAAGGCCAGGGTAACCTGTAACGAGGCTGCATCTAAAGCGGCAGTGACCCCAGGTGGGTCAGCGATGGCCAGGTGCGAAGCTGGCGGGCCTGCACCGAGACCGCGCTGAGTCCGTGCGCGCAGAAGGCGCGTCTCCGCCCGGCCCGGAACCAGCGCCCACCGGCGGCCGCGGCGCACTTACTCTGGATGAGCTGCTCGCACACCTGGCGCGCCACCGCCCTCACCATCGCTTGAGACTGAAGGTCGCCCTGGGGGAGAGAAAAAGCGGAGCGCTGACTCCCGGCCGCGGCCCAGCCCGGGGCAGGACCTCCAGGACGGAGCTGGGACTGGACCCACCGTCGCCCCCGGCCCTTCGCTGCCGAGCAGCGGGCAGGACGGCCCACCGCGCACACAGGCAAGGGGCGAGCACCCCGCAGGCGCCCGCAGGCTCCCGAGAGCCCGCTCGTCCCACATTCTAAAAGAATTTCAGTGTTTGGAACAAACCCATTAACTATATATCAGTTAACGCCTTCTTTGTCACTCTTTAGCGCTTGTAAAATACAGCGCTTTCTCAAGCAGTGGCTTACTGAATACTAATAGCGACCAGAGAAAGACGCTAAATCCATTTAGAGTTAAAAACGCACTGCCCAAGTTCCCATCGAGGAAGCTTTCACCACTGCGTCTATCAGAAGTGACTGCACGATTATCTGAGCAGCGGCAGTTTCTCAAAGGAGAGAAACGGCCCCTGAAATGACCCGTTTTAAGCCTCACGGCCAGTGCTCTGACCCCGCACGTCACTGTTTTCCTGGGTGCCGATATCGGAAACACGCAAGCCTCGATCTACCGCTCGGCGTTTTGAACAGAGCGTTTACTTCTCTGAAACCTCTTCCCATCTGCTGTATGTCTTCATTAAATCCACTCTGTGAGTTAAATGAGTGGTCCTCTCCGTTTCAGCCCTAAACAAATGCTTCAGGTCACCTCGCCGGGCGAGCAGAGCTGCAACAAGAAGCCAGCTGGCCTGACCTCCAGCCCGTGGGGTGGATCCGCTTGAAAAGGTGCTCACAGTCGGGTGAGCTGGGGTCCGGGGAGCTGGGGTCCGGGGAGGCGGGTCGGGGGTCGGGTAGTGAAGCGATGACTGACCCGGACAGAGAACCGCCCTCCCTCACCAGGCTCCGGGACGAAGCCACGCAGCCGAGGGCCCGGAGATACTCACCCTCTCTCCCCTCTCTCCCTTTGCTCCAGGGACACCCTGCAAAATTGTAAATTGTCGAGTTAGGACGCTGCACTCAGCCAAGCATGATGGTACGCATCTTTTCTGATTGTATGAAGAGGTTTCCCTTAGCGCTCATCATTCTGCAGCCAAAGCAGACACACAGCGACAGGAATAAGCGGACAGCAGCCTGTCACCCCGCCAAGCAGCAGCGTCTCTGTGCTGTTCTTGTTACCTCGTCGGTTATCCATTTATTTGTAATTGAAGGATAACTGCTTTACAATATTGTGCTGGTCTCTGCCATACAACAAGATGAAGTGGCTGAAGGTAGACATGTGTCCCCTCCCTCCTGAACCCCTCCCTCCTCCCTCCCCATCCCTCCCCATCCCACCCCTCCAGGATTTACGGAGCCAGGTTGAGCTCCCTGGGTCACACAGCAACTTCCCACTGCGATCTGTCTAACACATGGCAAGGTGAGCATCCGTGCTCGTCTCTCCACTCGCCCTGCTCTCCCCTTCCTCCCTCCCTCCTCGTGTCTGTGAGTCTCTTCTCTGCGTCCACGTCCCCACTGTGATCCTACAGACATTTTAAACATTTCACTTGCCCAGTCTCTGCATGCAGAGTCACAGTACGCTTGAACACAAAATTGGGGTCCTGCAGCAATACTGCTCTGTAATAGTGTCGCTGAATAAATCATTCCCATCTTTTCACACGAAATGCCTCTCTCTCCTGATGCTGCACGGTCGATTTCACAGATCTCTGCTGAGAAGAGACATGGTTTTCATTTTTGAAGGCATATCTCTCACAGAAAGGAAAACATCTTCCAACCTCAGAGCTCAAGTGAAAGGTGGAATCTGTGAAACGCTAGCTCTTCTTTCCATTCGGGATTAGCGGCACGTGAGGCTTTCTCCCTGATTCTCCCTGGTAATGTGAGCCTGTACTAACGTGAGCTCCCAGCTCAACTATTGTTTTGCTTTGTGGCTTAGCTACTCTTTGACCCATAGGAAACCTTACCATATCTGTAAAAACTTTTGCTGGAAAACAACGGTGTTTGTTTTCAGTGTTTGTGCAGTGAAATTACATGTATAATGCAAAACATGTGTCTTCAGAAGAATTTCTTCTCGTCGTTTCAACTCCAAGGCAGGGTAGTAAGTTTACCGAACAACACTTTTTTATAACCTCTACCAGAGGATAGAAAGTGCCATTTACAGATGGAATTTGTCACGCTGTCAGGCTGTTCCCAGTTGTTACTGTAATCTCAACAGGTCCCAAATCAAACAGTCTCTTTTCCAAAAATCTCTATTCAGCTAGTCATCCAAAATAGAAATTCTGTTCATTCCATTGTGTGCAGGTAAACTGGCTTCCTGGAAAAACGAGACGCCCTGACCTGTGCTGTTTGCAGCTTCAGAGGTGCAAATAGTTGCCCTGGGGCTGATTCAGGTGACAGACAGGCTGTCGCCGAGGGTGGGGCTCCAGAGGGAAGGGAGCGCGACGCCCACTCCCTGAGCAGGTGCGCCCGGCCCGCCCGCCCCTCCGTCCCCCTTCCTTCCCCTGCCTCTCGCACGCCTGCCTCTCACACACTCACGCGTTTTCTTTTGTGTTGTTCTTGGCCGTGCCCTGCGGCACAGGGCGGCTTACTTCCCTGACCAGGGGCTGAACCGAGCCCCTGCAGTGGGAGCTCAGGGTCTTCGTGACGGGGCCACCGAGGAATGCCCCCCACACTTCGGCATCGCAGCTCCTCTCGTACCCACCCCTCTGCTCCACCACCCGGCTGCTGGGCAACCATCTCACGCCAGGGCATTCCCGCCTTCCTTCCAGCCAGCTTCCCTAACGAGGGACCCTCCTCTTCCGGCTCATCCTCTGCACAGCCACAAGTCTTGCCTCCGATGCAGTTCAGGGTGCAGTTCAGAAAGCTGGGTGCCTGCTGGCCGCCGGCAGCTCCGCCTGCATCCAGCCGCCCGGTGACTCTCAGATACCCGTGTGGCAGTCAGAGTCCTCGCTTCCAAAGGCTTGTTACGATGTGTGGCCCCAACGTCCACTACCATCTGCTTATCAAAAGTACAACTTCTCATTCCTGCAGACCTGGTCCAGTCAGTGTATCAGAACACTTGTGAGAAAGGCATTAAGTGTGTATCTTATCTATTAAGTACCAGCAATATTCTAATGCATCACTCAAGTACCGCCTGTTCCATACTAAATCTTTATCACTGTACACTTTTAACCATGTGTGTGCTCATTTGCTCAGTCATGTCAGATTCTTTGTGACCCTATGGACAGCAGCCCACCAGGCTCCTCTGTCCCAGGGAGTCTCCAGCCAAGAACTCTGGAGTGGGCTGCCATTTCCTCCTCCAAGGGCTCTTCCAGAACCAGTGAAGCCTCCTGTCTCTCCTGTTTGGCAGCTGGGTTCTTTACCATGCTGCCAGCTGGGAAGCCGTATTTAACTATGCAACACAAAGATTTCTCTTCTCGCTATGGAGATGGTGAGATCTCTAACGCTGGGGATCATAAGTTATATTACTTTATATTTCCAAAACCACCTAGCCTGTTAAAAGAGTCACTTGAATATTCAGTTAAGTGCAATGTTAAATTAAAATATTTCTTATAAATCTAGGACTGCTGCCTACTTCCTTTTCAAGCATTTGATGCAATACAAATTCAAATACAATTAAAATTCAATTCCCAAATCAGGAAACAAAAGTTAGTATCTGTTCCTCATCTTTAATAAGCCAAGAAATTGTTTGTAGATACCAGTGGTTTAAAACTCAAGCTGCTTTTACCACATGTCAAGTACACATCTCGGCACATTAACTCATTTAAGCTGCCTAACACCCCTGTAAGGGGGACTCATTTACTCCCTCCAACCATCCCATCCTCTGTCGTCCCCTTCTCCTCCTGCCCTCAGTCTTTCCCAGCATCAGGGTCTTTTCCAATGAGTCAGCTCTTTGCATCAGGTGGCCAAAGTATCAGAGTTTCAGTTTCAACATCAGCCCTTCCAATGAACACCCAGGACTGATCTTCTTTAGGATGGACTGGTTGGATCTCCTTGCAGTCCAAGGGACTCTCAAGAGTCTTCTCCAGCACCACAGTTCAAAGGCATCAGTTCTTCGGCACTCAGCTTTCTTTGTAAGTCCAACTCTCACATGCATACATGACCACAGGAAAAACCGTAGCCTTGACTAGACGGAATTTGCTGGCAAAGTAACGTCTCTGCTTTTCACATATAAAGAGAGTGATGCATTGAGAGGATAAATAAACTGCCCAAGGTCACACAATAAGAAAGTGGAAAGTCTGGGACCAGAAGCCACTCAGCTGGTTTCCAGAACCCTTGCTCGCCATAGTGCACTCTACTGCTGCCATGAAAGAGGGCACTGCTCAACACCTTTGCTAGCCCGAACCTTCCATTTCAATGTGGGCAATACTTTTCTTAAGGCAGTAATTTAAAAAGCAAACAAACACCTCCCAAATCTCACTCCAGTCATTCAGAATTAGTCTCTGAGTCATTTCTTAAAATCTATCTCATCTTGAATATTTTTTGTCTCTGAACCAACGTATTCTTAATGTTTCCATTGCTAGCTATCATGTGTTAACTTTTCCTGTTTGAAACTTGGTCAAAGAAACCTGAGTGATGAGGGGAACGGGCAGTAGCAGGTGTCGGCGCCTCTGGCGTGCAGAGACTGATGCGTTTAACGAGGCCTGAAATTCCTCACACTCAGCCTACCAACGCTTGTGCCAAAGTAGCCGCGAGACACAGCAAGGTGGTCTCCCGGAAAGACACATTTAGTGAACACATCTGAACAACAAGAAATTGTTTTTTATTCCAACTTCTCTGACGTCTTTCCTTTGATTTTTCGTTTTGCAAAATAAAAACAAACTCAAAATTCCTGAGTGAACGAAGGTCTGTAACTCCACCAAAACAAGCTTTGATGGAAAACACACAGTCCCTGTAGATGTCGGCAAGAAAAAGTGGCATATTTTACTTTGATTTCAGGAACACTTGACATGCAAAGAAAAGAAAATACGGTAGCTACATTCACAGATTTATAGAATTTAGTACCGAAGGAAAGAAGAATGATCTCATGGTCCAAGTCCCAAATATTAGGTGTCTGCTGCTGCTGCTAAGTCACTTCAGTCGTGTCCGACTCTGTGTGACCCCATAGACGGCAGCCCACCAGGCTCCCCCGTCCCTGGGATTCTCCAGGCAAGAACACTGGAGTGGGTTGCCATTTCGTTCTCTAGTGCATGAAAGTGAAAACAGAAAGTGAAGTCGCTCAGTTGTCTGCTAACTAAAATCAAAATACCCCTAGCTCAGCTCTAAGTTGAGCTTCCATGCCTGACCCTAAATCTGTAAAACTAATCTCCTCATACTCACCTGAGTACCAGCCTAACTAGAATGTAATCACACTTCCGCTCTTTGTTTTACCAAACGTTTATTAAGCACGGTAAGCCCCCTACGCACGAACCTTCAAGCTGTGAACTTGTGAAGACGCGACCGTGCACTCCATCAGAGGCAGATTGATGGAGTGATGCCATCCAACCACCTCATCCTCTGTTGCTCTCTTCTCCTCCTGCCCTCAATCTTTCCCAGCATCAGGGTCTTTTCCAATGAGTCAGCTCTTTGCATCAGGTGGCCAAAGTATTGGAGTTTCAGCTTCGACATCAGTCCTTCCAATGAACACCTAGGACTGATTTCTTTTAGGATGGACTGGTTGGATCTCCTTGCAGTCCAAGGGACTCTCAAGAGTCCCTTCTTCTCCAACACCATGGTTCAAAAGTATCAATTCTTTGGTGCTCAGCTTTCTTTATAGTCCAACTCTCACATCCATACATGACCACTGGAAAAACCATAGCCTTGACTAGACGGACCTTTGTTGACAAAGTAATGTATCTACTTTATAATATGCTGACTCGGTTGGTCATAACTTCCCTTCCAAGGAGTAAGCGTCTTGTAATTTCATGGCTGCAGTCACCATCTGCAGTGATTTTGGAGCCCCAAAAAAGTCAGCCACTGTTTCCCCATCTATTTCCCATGAACTTATGGGACCAGATGCCATGATCTTCATTTTCTGAATGCTGAGCTTTAAGCTAACTTTTCACTCTCCTCTTTCACTTTCATCAAGACGCTTTTTATTTTCTCTCCGCTTTCTGCCATAAGGGTGGTATCATCTGCATATCTGAGGTTATTGATATTTCTCCAGCAATCTTGATTCCAGCTTGTGTTTCTTCCAGTCCAGCGTTTCTCATGATGTACTCTGCATAGAAGTTAAATAAGCAGGGTGACAGTATACGGCCTTGACGTACTCCTTTTCCTATTTGAAACCAGTCTGTTGTTCCATGTCCAGTTCTAACTTGCTTCCTGACCTCCTACAGGTTTCTCCAGAGGCAGGTCAGGTGGTCTGGTATTCCCATCTCTTTCAGAATTTCCCGCAGTTTATTGTGATCCACACAGTCAAAGAATTTGGCATAGTCAATAAAGCAGAAATAGATGTTTTTCTGGAACTCTTTTGCTTTTTCAATGATCCAGCATAGCTACTCAATAAACATTTTTGAATGAATTAATTGGGAAACTGACATTCTGAGAAGGCAGGTAAAGAAGCTTAAGCGATGTGGCTACACAGCCAGTTAAGGCCGTGTGAGGGTGACGCCTGGAACCCAGGTCTCCTGACCTCTGATGCAGAGCTCACGGTGCGGCGTGACACTGGTGCACCCGCCGGCATTTATTTCCAGCGGAGCTCGGGGCCCCTTGCACGCGCTTGCTCACTGTCTGCTCTCCTGCAGGGGAGGCACCTTGAGCTTACGCCTCGGGTAGGAATTAAAACAGCAGCAGCAGCGATGCACGTTCTGCCCTGGGAAGTCAGCAGCTGAAGGCAGCGTGCGTGAAAGCCAGCCTTTTCCTGGCACAGACCATAGGAAACAAACTATTCTCAGCGGGCAGCGTGTCTCTCCTGGTCTCTCTCCCTCCTGCCTTCCTGGACAGCCATCCACGGGAAATCAATCAAGCTTTCACCCCGAGAGGCACAGCCCATCTGGCAGGAGGCAGGCGTGCGGCTGTGCCCACCCAGCGTCCCAGGGGAACTCTGGGCTGGGCGCTTCAGGGGGCCCCTGGCTTTGAGGAGACTCCAGTGCTGCCTCTGGCACAAACACCACTGTCAAGGGCCCTTTTCTGCTGATCGGCAGCAACTGAAGGGAATATCAATAAGCGTTCTATTTCCAGGAAAAAACTACTGCTGTTTCTGAATTTATTTAAAGCCCATGTTTAAAGTCTGCTCCAGAGCTACACAAGTCCAGGTGGTTCGCAGGGTGGGGCCCTCCTTACTTTCTGCATTTCAGAGTCACTCTGTCCCCTCACACACAGCCACCATCCCGTGCCAAGCACCCTCTAGGGCCTGTTCTTCCTTCCTATCCATCCTCCTAGGATTAGGATCAAGTCGAACTGGATTAAGGGACACTGCACAAATGCATTTGTTTATTGTCCAACCAAATTCAAACCAGTTTCGGGTTTATTTTTGTTTCTGTTGCGCCTCAAGATGCCTCGAAGCCTTGGGCACCCTGAGACCTCTCATGACTTTCTGAGAAGCAGATTTAACACGCTGTCTCTGGCACTTTCTTGCCCAGAACCTTTCGCCCTCTGAGCCCTGCGGACGTCTTCTGGAACTCCTGTTCCCCGAGCACATTATGGGAAGTGGACTAAAGCAGAGATAACGGACAAGGATGTTTGGAGAGCCCTCAGCCTTCCTCTGTGGCCCGTCACTAGCGTGACTTGAAGAGAGAAGGTCTAAAAAGGTTTGGAACACTGACAACGTGACTACATTCCAGTCGGAATAAGTCTACAGCTTTTTAGAATGACTACTAAAGGGAGCTGTCAGTTCAGTTCAGTTCAGTCGCTCAGTCGTGTCCAACTCTTTGCGACCCCATGAACCGCAGCACGCCAGGCCTCCCTGTCCATCACCAACTCCCGGAGTTCACTCAGACTCACGTCCATTGAGTCCATGGTGCCATCCAGCCATCTCATCCTCCGTCGTCCCCTTCTCCTCCTGCCCCCAATCCCTCCCAGCATCAGAGTCTTTTCCAATGAGTCAACTCTTCGCACGAGGTGGCCAAAGTACTGGAGCTTCAGCTTTAGCATCAGTCCTTCCAAAGAAATTCCAGGGCTGATCTCCCTCAGAATGGACTGGGTGGATCTCCTTGCAGTCCAAGGGACTCTCAAGAGTTTTCTCCAACACCACAGTTCAAACGCATCGATTCTTCAGCGCTCAGCCTTCTTCACAGTCCAACTCTCACATCCATACATGACCACAGGAAAAACCATAGCCTTGACTAGACGGGCCTTAGTCGGCAAAGTAATGTCTCCGCTTTTGAATATGCTATCTATGTTGGTCATAACTTTCCTTCTAAGGAGTAAGCGTCTTTTAATTTCATGGCTGCAGTCACCATCTGCAGTGATTTTGGAGCCCCAAAAAATAAAGTCTGCCACTGTTTCCCCATCTATTTCCCATGAAGTGATGGGACCAGATGCCATGATCTTTTTTACTGAATGTTGAGCTTTAAGCCAACTTTTTCACTCTCCTCTTTCACTTTCATCAAGAAGCTTTTTAGTTCCTCTTCACTTTCTGCCATAAGGGTGATGTCATCTGCATATCTGAGGTTATTGATATTTCTCCTGGCAATCTTGATTCCAGCTTGTGTTTCCTTCAGTCCAGTGTTTCTCATGATGTGGTCTGCATAGAAGTTAAATAAGCAGGGTGACAATATACAGCTTTGACATACTCCTTTTCCTGTTTGGAACCAGTCTGTTGTTCCATGTCCAGTTCTAACTGTTGCTTCCTGACCTGCATACAGGTTTCTTAAGATGCAGGTCAGGTGGTCTGGTGTTCCCATCTCTCAGAATTTTCCACAGTTTATTGTGATCCACACAGTCAAAGGCTTTGGCATAGTCAATAAAGCAGAAATATATGTTTTTCTGGAACTCTCTAGCTTTTTCCATGATCCATCGGATGTTGGCAATTTGATCTCTGGTTCCTCTGCCTTTTTTAAAACCAGCTTGAACATCAGGGAGTTCACAGTTCACATATTGCTGAAGCCTGGCTTGGGGAATTTTGACCATTACTTTACTAGCATGTGAGATGAGTGCAATTGTGCGGTAGTTTGAGCATTCTTTGGCATTGCCTTTCTTTGGGATTGGAATGAATACTGACCTTTTCCAGTCCTGTGGCCACTGCTGAGTTTTCCAAATTTGCTGGCATATTGAGTGCAGCACTTTCACAGCATCATCTTTCAGGATTTGAAACAGCTCAGCTGAAATTCCATCTCCTCCACTAGCTTTGTTTGTAGTGATGCTTTCTAAGGCCCACTTAACTTCACATTCCAGGATGTCTGGCTCTAGATGAGTGACCACACCATTGTGATTATCCAGGTCATGAAGATCTTTTTTGTACAGTTCTTCTGTGTATTCTTGCCACCTCTTCTTAATATCTTCTGCTTCTTTTAGGTCCATACCATTTCTGTCCTTTATCAAGCCCATCTTTGCATGAAATGTTCCCCTGGTATCTTGAATTTTCTAGTCTTTCCATTCTATTATTTTCCTCTATTTCTTTTCATTAATCGCTGAGGAACCTTTCTCATCTCTTCTTGCTATTCTTTGGAACTCTGCATTCAGATGCTTATACCTTTCCTTTTCACCTCTCTTCTTTTCACAGCTATTTGTAAGGTCTCCCCAGACAGCCATTTAGCTTTTTTGCATTTCTTTTTCTTGGGGATGGTCTTGATTCCTGTCTCCTGTACAATGTCACGGATGTCCATAGTTCATCAGGCACTCTATCAGATCTAGTCCCTTAAATCAATTTCTTACTTCCACTGTATAATCATAAGGGATTTGATTGAGGTCATACCTGAATGGTCTGGTGGTTTTCCCTACTTTCTTCAATTTAAGTCTGAATTTGGTAATAAGGAGTTCATGATCTGAGCCACAGCCAGCTCCTGGTCTTGTTTTTGTTGACTGTATAGAGCTTCTCCATCTTTGACTGCAAAGAATACAATCAATCTGCTTTCAGTACTGACCTTCTGGGGATGTCCATGTGTAGAGTCTTCTCTTGTGTTGTTGGAAGACGGTGTTTGCTATGACCAGTGCATTTTCTTGGCAAAACTATGTTAGCTTTTGCCCTGCTTCATTCTGTGCTCCAAGGCCAAATTTGCCTGTTACTCCAGGTGTTTCTGGACTTCCTACTTTTGCATTCCAGTGCCCTATAATGAAAAGGACATCTTTTTGGGGTGTTAGTTCTGAAAGGTCTTGTAGGTCTTCATAGAACCATTTAACTTCAGCTTCTTCAGCACTACTGGTCGGGACATAGACTTGGATTCCCGTGATATTGAATGGATTGCCTTGGAGACGAACAGAGATCATTCTGTCGTTTTTGAGATTGCATCCAAGTACTGCATTTCGGACTCTTTTGTTGACTATGAGGGCTACTCCATTTCTTCTAAGGGATTCTTGCCTGCAGTAGTAGATGTAATGGTCATCTGAGGTAAATTCACCCATTCCAGTCCATCTGAGTTCACTGATTCCTAGAATGTCAACGTTCACTCTTGCCATCTCCTGTTTGACCACTTCCAATTTGCCTTCATTCATGAACCTAACATTCCAGGTTCCTGTGCAGTATTGCTCTTTACATCATCAGACCTTGCTTCTATCACCAGTTACATCCACCGCTGGGTGTTGTTTTTGCTTTGGCTCCATCCCTTCATTCTTTCTGGAGTTACTTCTCCACTGATCTCCAGTAGCATATTGGGCACCTCCCGACCTGGGGAGTTCATCTTTCAGTGTCCTATCTTTTGTCTTTTCATACTGTTCATGGGGTTCTCAAGGCAAGAATACTATTTAATTAATTTAATTAGAATTTATGTATAATTATATTATAAATACACTGTATAGATTATATGATAAAAATATAATTGATATCAATAAAACAATTTATAATCATTATAATTAATATCAATCATTTAAATAACATTGTTTAATGGTATTGTTTATTATATAATTAATTGTTAATTAGTTATTTTATAATTATTGGTTTTTTATAGCTAATAATTATTATAATAGTTATCATTATAACTGGCAATTAAATGATTTATTTCATTCCCTGAGTTTTCATTTACACCACTGTTCACTTCTGTGTTCAGTTCAGTTCAGTTCAGTTCAGTCACTCAGTCACGTCCAACTCTTAGCAACACCATGAATCGCAGCATGCCAGGCCTCCCTGTCCATCTTATGTGTTAGGGTGTGTTTTAAGGCAAAATTCTGTCTTTCTCATACAGCTTAGGGAAGAAAAACCTATTCCCATCCTCACTGATCCTTGACTTTGTCCAGGAGACAGGCCTAATTAATAGACATCATCGTATCCAACCCCTGAAAAGATGCACTGAGTTAACTTAGCCAAGCACAGAATGGGAAACAATGCAAGTATACATAAGCGGAAGCGCAGCTGCAGATCACTCCCCGTCGGGACCATTTGTCTTCAGCCCTGATGTACGCACAGTCTGATCTTAATCTTTATCCTAGGAGAGTCTCTGTTTTCCTCACAGATTCCTCAAGAGTCCAATACTGGAAACACACTTTGACCACAAGAAACACTGTCAATTTAAAGACACAAATAAGCCAGAAGGATGCCTGGGCAGCCATCCTGACGGGCTGCGGCCACATACTCACAGGCGGTCCGAGGGCACCTTGGGGTCCCATGCTTCCTGTGACCCCGGGGATTCCAGGGGCTCCGGGAATGCCCTAGTGGACAGGAAGATGGAGCAAAGTTAAAGACAGACGTTCCCAACAAAACAGCTCTCCAGAAGGGGCAGCAAAAGCACCCCCCACCTTCCCGAAGCCGAGACTTCAGGACTCACTGCTTATTCCTGTTTCCAACTACCACAGAATTAAGGAAGACTCTCTTTGGAAAAGTCTCCACTATGTTGGTTAGATGTAATTCTTTCAAATTCAAGCCTTACCTGTGTCTAGTAGAAAAGAAATCAGTGCAGGTGATCTTACGGCAAAGTGCCTCGGAGGTGGAATAATCAAGCCCCTCACACATTCCTTTTAGAGGATGCTTAGGAAGAGTGCTGCCCCAGAGGCTGAGCCATCACACTACAGCAAAGATGGCTGCAAAGGGAAGGCCTGGCAGCAGAAAAGCTCTCACAAGAAGTGAACGGTGTTAAAGCAGCACCACGCCCCAGCAGTTCCTGGAAATACTTACAATTGGCCCTGGTGGACCTGGAGGGCCGGAGGATCCGTCCTTTCCAGGAAAGCCCTGGAGGAAGAAAAACACGGCGTGTCAACTCTGCAGCTGCTTTATGTGGCTTTCAGAAAAGGTGCATTTAATCCCACTTCATATTTGGGGCAGCAAGTCCTGTCATTTGCTCCAAACTTCCAAGGATTCACTGCTTTTAAACCCTTCATGGGAACTGTTCTTGGCAAAGACTTTTGTGTCTGTTGGCTCTATGAAATAGCCCAATGTAAGAATGTTAGGTGTAAGAAATGCCACTTATAAACTTACACAGGAACTTATTTTCAGAAAGTGTTTTTTTATTATTATTATTTAATTAAACATAACTAGTGAGAAGGGGGATCAATTCTGGTCATTAACAACCAGACACAAAGATGAATTAGTGTCTTTCAGGACCTAAGAGTTTAGGGACAGGGAACCCCTATCACAGGAATCTAATAGTATATTACAAATTGGGAGTACTACAGTATCGGGCTCCCTTTTAGCTCAGATAGTAAAGAATCTGCCTGCAATGCTGGGGACCCAGGTTCGATCCCTGGGCCAGGAAGATCCTCTGGAGAAGGGAATGCAACCCACTCCATTATTC
Source organism: Ovis canadensis (assembly GCF_042477335.2). Lineage (NCBI taxonomy): Eukaryota > Metazoa > Chordata > Mammalia > Artiodactyla > Bovidae > Ovis > Ovis canadensis. Next base: position 104,660,634 of record NC_091253.1, on the reverse strand, counting down.
TTGCCTAGAGAATTCCATGGACAGAGGAGCCATGGGGTCGCAAAGAGTTGGACACAACTGAGCAACTTACACACACATACACACACACTCGCACACACACTCGCATACACACTACAGTGTCTGTAACTCTGAAGCTCTTCAGGGACTGCCTGGGGGTGGGTCAGGGGTCTTCCTGCGGAGGTGATACAGTTTTGACTGCTGGGCAAGTTTGTGAATGAAAGTCAACATGAACACACGTTTGCTTCTTAGTACATGATGGAAGAGTTAAAGGCAGAAAGCAAATGATGCTCTTTAAAAATTATCTTCTCCAATCACTGAATGTGTGTGTGTGTTATCTTACGTGAATGTAAAAAAAACTAGAACACCTGGAGTGGCCTGCTGTCAGAGGGCTGCGGTTCTTGGCTGTGGGTGTGGGTCTTTCCAGTCTCAATTTTATAATAAATTCATAAGGTTTTGTTCAAGACATTATCTTCTACTACGTGGAGAAGTGGACTTCTCCTCTTGGGACTTGTCCCTCTTAGAATAGTCCATTCTTATGCTAAGTCGCTTCAGTCCTGTCCAGCTCTTTATGACCTTATGGACTGTAGCCCACCAGGCTCCTCTGCCCATAGCATGCTCCAGGCAAGAACACTGGAGCTAGTTGCCTTGCCATTCTCCAGGGGATCTTCCCGGATCGAACCTGGGTCTCTTAGTCGCCTGCACTGGGCAGGCAGCCTCTTCACCTCTAGCGCCACCTGGGAATCCATTCTCATCTCAAATCACTTCAAACCAACATCCGCCAGCGTCCGCGCTGCCTCTCCCAACCCCTTTCTGGAGCGCGCCACCTTCCCAGTGAAACTTCCCCATTCTTCCTGCGCGTGAAAACCCTTCTCCTTAGGGGCCCCCTTTCACTCTCCCTCTCCTTATCTCCAGGAATCAAATAAAAGAGGGTAAAGATGAGGCTGGACAAAAGGAAATCGTGTGAGTTGGGAGAAAGGTATGGAATAGGAAGGATGCGTGTGTAGGAAAAGCAATGGTCTGCGGGCCCTTTCATCCTGTTCCCAGGTTCAAATGCCAGCAAGTCTCAAAGCCAGATAAGGCAGAGGCTCCAGAGCCCACCGGGCCTTGTGGTTTGCCTTTCCTGCCTGAGTACGCTGTGAGCTTCCATCTTCCAGCCTCTTGTCCAGCAATTCATGGGAAGCTGGGGGCTGAGCTGTGGCCAGTGGAGAGGGGCCAGTTCCAGCTCTGGCCCGTAAGAACTTCCGGGGGGTAATCCTCCACCTTCTTTTCCCTCCTGTAACAGCTTCAGGGCCCACGTGTTGAGGATCAGTGTCTCAAGATGGCAAGACCTTGAGTTCCTAAATGACTGTACAGATCAGAGACTAACTACCCAACTCCTCTACCCATTCTGTGGACAGTGCTGGGCTGGGACCAGCAATACTTCATTTCATTTAGTATTTTTTTATTGTTTTAAACCACTGAGGCTTTAGGACTTTTGTTCATAATATTCGAGCTAGTGGGTTTTTTCACTACGACCTCTATTCAGTCACTTCAGTTATTCACTCAAAAATATTATTAAGTCAGAAAGCTGCACTGATAGGCCCTGATACAGATTAAATTACACAGACATGCACACACATCCTTCCTTGGATTTGCTAAACAACATATATTAATACTGACATAGGTTGAAAGATATTATTTTACGTGGAGTTTAAATATAGCATATCCAGGAAGAGGGTATAAAAAATCAATGCTGTGAAAGTGCTGCACTCAATATGCCAGCAAATTTGGAAAACTCAGCAGTGGCCACAGGACTGGAAAAGGTCAGTTTTCATTCCAATCCCAAAGAAAGGCAATGCCTAAGAATGCTCAAGCTACCGCACAACTGCACTCGTCTCTCGTGCTAGTAAAGTAATGCTCAAAATTCTCCAAGCCAGGCTTCAGCAATACGTGAACCGTGAACTCCCTGATGTTCAAGCTGGTTTTAGAAAAGGCAGAGGAACCAGAGATCAAATTGCCAACATCTGCTGGATCATGGAAAAAGCAAGAGAGTTCCAGAAAAACATCTACTTCTGCTTTATTGACTATGCCAAAGCCTTTGACTCTGTGGATCACAATAAACTGTGGAAAATTCTAAAAGAGATGGGAATACCAGAACACCTAACCTACCTCTTGAGAAATCTGTATGCAGGTCAGGAAGCAACAGTTAGAACTGGACATGGAACAACAGACTGGTTCCAAATAGGAAAAGGAGTACATCAAGGCTGTATATTGTCACCCTGCTTATTTAACTTCTATGCAGAGTACATCATGAGAAACGCTGGGCTGGAAGAAACACAAGCTGGAATCAAGATTGCCAGGAGAAATATCAATAACTTCAGATATGCAGATGACACCACCCTTATGGCAGAAAGTGAAGAGGAGCTAAAAAGCCTCTTGATGAAAGTGAAAGAGGACAGTGAAAAAGTTGGCTTAAAGCTCAACATTCAGAAAACAAAGATCAAGGCATCTGGTCCCATCACTTCATGAGAAATAGATGGGGAAACAGTGGAAATAGTGTCAGACTTTATTTTGGGGGGCTCCAAAATCACTGCAGATGGTGACTGCAGCCATGAAATTACAAGGCGCTTACTCCTTGGAAGAAAAGTTATGACCAACCTAGATAGCATATTCAAAAGTAGAGACATTACTTTGCCGACTAAGGTCCGTCTAGTCAAGGCTATGGTTTTTCCTGTGGTCATGTATGGATGTGAGAGTTGGACTGTGAAGAAGGCTGAGCACCGAAGAATTGATGCTTTTGAACTGTGGTGTTGGAGAAGGCTCTTGAGAGTCCCTTGGAATGCAAGGAGATCCAACCAGTCCACTCTAAAGGAGATCAGCCCTGGGATTTCTTTGGAAGGAATGATGCTAAAGCTGAAGCTCCAGTACTTTGGCCACCTCATGCGAAGAGTTGACTCATTGGAAAAGACTCTGGTGCTGGGAGGGATTGGGGGCAGGAGGAGAAGGGGATGACAGAGGATGAGATGGCTGGATGGCATCACTGACTCTCGATGGACGTGAGTCTGAGTGAACTCCGGGAGTTGGTGATGGACAGGGAGGCCTGGCGTGCTGCGATTCATGGGGTCACAAAGAGACGGACACGACTGAGCGACTGGACTGAACTGAAGAGAAAAACAGAACCTTATAACTCCTTTAGTCCAACTGCTTCATAAGTGAGAAAATTTGGGACCAAAGAGATTAGGAGGAGCCTTTACCATTAAAAAAAATGTTTTTAATCTACTATTATTTCCTATATGAAGTTCACATAACAAAACCAGGGACTGTGAGGACATACTCAAAGTTTAAGAAGGCATTTTGAGAAGAACTTCATTTGCTTCCTGCCTTAAACCTCTCCCAGCACTGGAGGGGAAGCGAACACGCACCCGTGTGTAAGGCCGCACCTGACACGTGGCCACCGCCACTGCCCGGCAGTCAGCAGTGCAGCCTGGCTGCCGGCAGCTGTGTCCAGAGACACAAAGTTCTCAAAAACCAGCAAGGGCGATGTTATGACAGGGAGCGAGCCAAGGCGTCTTTTCTGAAAGGGCAGTGCGCTGTTCCGGGGAGGACCCGCAGGACACAGCTCATCGGCTCCTCCCTCTCGATCACGGGGAAGGAGCGCACAAAGCAACGCCCACCAGGACTCTCCTCCGCCGGGGCACCGGAAGGGTGCTGCCGAGAACAGTGTTCAGCGGGCTCGATTTACGGACAGCTGGTGCACATCATGAGGGAGGAGAGAGGACGGAATGTCGATAGGCAGAACTAAGCTTGGCCGAGAGGCTGTTGCTCCCGTGCGCTCGAATCCAACGGGGAGACTGCGAGCTTGTTCACTCTGCGTTCTCGGGGAGCCCAACCTCCAGGGGCTCGAGCCTGATGATCTGAGGTGGAGCCGGTGCCATAACAGAAATACACTGCCCAATAACTGGCATGACCGTGAATCATCCCCGACCAACCCCCAATAACTGGCATGACCGTGAATCATCCCCGACCAACCCCCAGCGCTGGGCCAAGGAAAACCATCTGCCACGGAGCTGATCTCTGGCGCCAAAAAGGCCACTGCTCTTCCCAAAGGGCACCTTGGGAGCTGTTGGTGTTCACTCGCTCAGTCGTGCCCAACCCTCTGCGACCCCCTGGACTGCAGCACGCCAGGCCTGCCTGTCCACCACCAACTCCGGGAGTCCACCCAACCCATGTCCATCGAGTCAGTGACGCCATCCAGCCATCTCATCGGAAACTGAGATTTCTATTTTTCTTCTTTGAGGGAAGAAATCATGTCTTATTCACTGTTGTGTTCCTAATACCTCCCCAGCACATGGTTGGCACCAAATACATACTAAAAAAAAAAAAGTGGAATAAAAATGAGACTCTTAGAAGAAGTGCTCTGATAATCATGTTGAATAAATAAATATTAATTGCAGGTATAATTAGCCCAGAAATGCATGGGGGTGAGGGGATGCCAATCTTTTCTGGCTTTGCTCTTGAACCCTCACAAGCCTGGAGGAAAGGGGTCAGGAGTTCTCCAGCCCCAGAAGCTGAAACTGCACTTCAGTGACTACCTGAGGGGTGGTTTCCTAGAAGCAGCCTGGGCTTTTGTGCCTTTGATTTATAGAGGGAGGGCCTTCCCTGGTGTCCAGTCACCTGCTGATGCAGGGGACACGGGTTCGATTCCGAGCAGCCCCACGACAGAGCCCGTGCACCGCAGCGAGAGCAGCCCGCTCGCCACACCTGGAGCCAGCGCCACGGCCGTGCAGGGCAGCAACTCTTCATATCGAAGCAAGCAAGTTGGTGAAAAGGAAAACCACGAAACTGTCTGCACCTTCCATACATCTCCAGATCTACAAACGTCCCATTCTGCGTCAGGAAGCCAGTCTCAGCACCTGTGCGTTTGTGGGTGAAGCACCGTCATGAAAAGCAGAAACCTTTAATTAAGCGATGAAGCGAGACTAACAGGGGACAGAAGATTAAACGATGAACGTAAAGTGAGAATTCACTTAAACCGACACATGCTTTTTCTAAGTGCATAAAATCAGCCGCCTACGAACAGGGGTGCAGCTCCTAGCATGCCTCCTTTTTGAGAGTCCCACCTCAAAATTAATATGCAACCACAATGCACATTAAAAATAATTTTTGCTATAAAAACTTGAAAGTTTTTTTATAGTTTGTTTTTGAAAGAAAACTATATTTGGCTCTGAGCAGCTAATATTAAGTTATGGTTGGCCATGATTTATCAGCAAAAGGAAATCTATTGCAAAATATGTTTTCAAAATCACTGATATTTGAATAAATACCAAATTTAACTATGGCTGAAATTAGCAAAGTGCAATGTTTTATACACATTTAACTAATTTATTAATTTTGATTTTTTCAGTTTTCTTTTCCACGCTCTAGAGCAAACACAGATGCTTTTTCCAGGTGGCAAGAATTTTTCGTAGGCTCTTAAAAAGTTCTTGATGAAAGTGAAAGAGGAGAGTGAAAAAGTTGGCTTAAAGCTCAACATTCAGAAAACGAAGATCATGGCATCTGGTCCCAGCACTTCATGGCAAATAGATGGGGAAACAGTGGAAACAGTGTCAGACTTTATTTTTCTGGGCTCCAAAATCACTGCAGATAGTGATTGCAGCCATGAAATTAAAAGACACTCCTTGGAAGGAAAGTTATGACCAACCTAGATAGCATATTGAAACGCAGAGACATTACTTTGCCAACTAAGGTCCATCTAGTCAAGGCTATGGTTTTTCCAGTGGTCATGTATGGATGTGAGAGTTGGACTGTGAAGAAAGCTGAGCACCGAAGAATTGATGCTTTTGAACTGTGGTGTTGGAGAAGACTCTTGAGAGTCCCTTGGACTGCAAGGAGATCCAACCAGTCCATCCTAAAGGAGATCAGCCCTGGGATTTCTTTGGAGGGACTGATGCTGAAGCTGAAACTCCAGTACTTTGGCCACCTCATGAGAAGAGCTGACTCATTGGAAAAGACTCTGATGCTGGGAGGGATTGGGGGCAGGAGGAGAAGGGGACGACAGAGGATGAGATGGCTGGGTGGCATCATGGACTCAATGGACGCTGAGTCTGAGTGAATTCCGGGAGTTGGTGATGGACAGGGAGGCCTGGCGTGCTGCGATTCATGGGGTCGCAAAGCGTCGGACACAACTGAGTGGCTGAGCTGAACTGAACTGGAAAGTTTGCTCTTTCACGGTTCTCTGTCTACAGAACTTAAAAGATGCACCGGATGTGCCCACAGAGCGTGTTGTAACCAAAGGTAAAGTCAGAGGCTAGAATATTTATGCTTATGTAGTTATCAGAGACAGGCCTCCCTCGTGGTTCGGGAGTAAAGAATCTGCCTGCCAAGCAGGAGACTCGGGTTCGATCTCTGGTCTGGGAAGAGTCCCGAGAGAAGGAAATGGCAACCCACTCCAGTGTTCCTGCCTGGGAACTCCCACGGACAGGGGAGCCTGGCGCGCTACAGGTCATGGGTTCGCCAAAGAGTCGGACACAACAAGGACCGGACAGCAGCAGCAGCAGATCTCAGAAACAGACTCGGGTGCGACAGGCACTCTCCACGCCTCTCCGAAGCCGTGACGGTGGACCACGGACACGAACGCTGATGGACTAAAGCAGGGCCGAGCAGGTCCTTCGACAAACACCACCCGCTCGGGTACTGTGGGGCCTGTGAGCCGCTGGCATCTGACGCGGCTGCTGAACCGGAATGAACTCGAGCCGGGAGGACTGAAGAAACACCGAGACTCTCGCCGCACAGTTTCAACCCTGAGCACCCGGCAAGGGGCCTGGAGGCAGTCGGCCATATGGAACAGGCTGCGACCGGCAGCAGAGGCTTCAGACCAGCCACCAGATTAAGGGGCCAAGGAGCAGAAAGCCTCAGACCCTGAAACACTGGCCAGGTTAGAGACCGCGATCAGCCCTGAGGCCTGAGCGCGCTTCCGTGTGGAGTCACGCTCCAGTCTGCAGTCACACACACGCAGATGCAAGCAGACATATGCATTTTATATACGTGCACAGCACACTATTGTTAAAATGTTCACATCTATATACGCATTACACGTATAATTTAAATGTGTTCATAGATAGACAGACGTATATAGCTTTAGTAACCCGCACTGGTGATTCCAGTGAATGAAAACAAAAGCAATATTCAACCCAGGAAATTACTTTGACGTGCAAAAGGTTTAACATAATGTATTATCCAGTGATTCTGAAACCTAGCTGTTTATTAGAATCAGTAGTCATTTTAAAACTACACGTTCCTAAGTCACACCCAAGACCGCTGGTATCTGAATCTCTGAGGCTAAAGCTCGGGAATGTGCATATTCAAACAACCAAGAAAACACAAAAGGACAGCTTGGTCGCTTATGTTGTGGAACGGCTAGTTTTCAGATATAAACATGTCAGCCTTGGCCCCAAAGGACAGCGTTGGAATCAGAGTGCAAGATAGATATCATTTGTATGCTGTCTCCTAGTAGAAACATCTTTAAAGCCAGTAATAACAAGAAACTAATTCACTAAGTAATGGTTCTCTCCTCAAATGGGCCATTACCCAAGTAAAAGTGAAATGTAATCAAAGAAACATAGTCTTCATGTGTGAACTATCAGTTTCTACTTCATCAAGAAAGTAACCCAAACTGGGCTCCTTCTGCCCCCGAAACACTGGGTGAGGTGTCTTTGGTGATGGAGTCCTGCTTATTAATATCTTTACTGAAAGAGTTGCCCATATTAGCAAAACCACTCTAACCTTTAATATAGTTTTGTGGAAAGGAAGAATGCAGTGTCGGAGTCTGAGAGTGGATTAGAATCCTGCTGCAGTGCATGCCGGCTGTGTGGCACTGTTTGAGTTACTTCAAATTTCTGAGCTTCAGACTCTCTGTGTCTATAACGGGGTGGCAGTGCCCAGCGTTTGTGGTTACCCTGAGGACTGGAGAACACAACATTTGTAGAGCGCTGCGCCTAGCTGATGATCAATAAGAGTGGCTGCTGCTCTTTTTATTAAAATAATCTGCCAAGTCCCAGTTGCACAGACTGTCATCACTGTCGTTGACTGGGGGAATGTTTTTCTGGGATTTTATAAAAACCTGTCTAGACCCACGGAAAAGAAAATCAAATCATTCTCTCCACTAGCTTTGTGCTAGTTTTTTGTATTTCCTCTTCTGGAGGAGGAAGATGCTCAAGGGGGTAATTATCATGAATCTTAGTATTTAACAAAATATCCCTTAGATGAATCTCTCATCAGAGCTTGACATTTATGATAGAAATTAAATCCAGATAGCTAACTCCAGTTCAGTTCTTCAAGGATATTTTGAGCAAGCACGACTTGCTTTGATGAAATGGGACATTCATCACAGATACGGCCTTTGCGGAGTCGCTGAGTCGGGTCTGACTCTTTGCAACCCCATGGGGACTATAGTCCGCCAGGATCCTCTGTCCATGGAATTCTCCAGGCAAAAATACTGGAGTGGATAGCCATTCCCTTCTTCAAGGAGTCTTCCCAATCCAGGGATGGAACCCAGGTCTCCTGCACTGCAGGCAGATTCTTTACCGTCTGAACGAGCAAGGAAGTCCTTGGGTACATCAAAACCATGTAAAAAGGAAACATGGTCCAAGGATCCTTTCAACATGGACTCCAAGAAAATTAAACAATAAGAAGCCACTTGCTTTTTCTTTAGACTTTCTCTCTCTCTCTCTTTATTATTATTATTTTTTTTGCAGTTCATTAAAATCTTCTAAGTTACCTTAATAATGTCAAGGACAGGCATTATAACCGACTGTACTGTCTTGACTCATTAGCTCTACACTGAAAATAGTGAATACTCATACCAGCTAGAGTTGAATTTTTACATAGAAATTCCTTATATGAAGGGCTTTCCCGGTGGCACTAGCAGTAAAGAACCCGCCTGCCAATGCAGGAGGCCTGAGCTGTGGGTTCAGTCCCTGGGACAGGAAGATCCCCTGGAGGAGGGCACGGCAAACCACTCCAGTGTTCTTGTCTAGAGAATCCCGTGGACGAGGAGCCTGGCGAGCTACGGTCCATGGGGTCACAAAGAGTCGGACACGACTGAGTGACTTAGCATGCCCTTATTTGAATCAATCTCCACAATAGCTCTATGGACTCAAATATTATTTTTCCCACTCAGATGAGGAAAGGGAGCCTTGGACACTTAAAGTGACTGGCTCAGCGTCCCACGGTTAGAGTTCAAACTCAGGTCTGGCTGACTGTCCAAGTCTCTGATATTTACCACTGGGCCATCCTGCTTCTCCTAACCACAGGTTCAGCATAATTCGTATGCAGAACTTTAAAACAGTATTTCCTCTTTTACAGATGGAACGGGAAGCCTGTGGTTATGGCATGAAAAGGGAGGTGCAGGGAGCGGCAGCCTGGAGTAAGGGAAGCTTTCCAAGGTTAGCTTTACTTGGAATTCCAAAACAAATAGCCTTGGTACAAGGGAGGAATTACGACCATCTTCCAGGTGCCATAAAATATGTATCTCCCGGTCATTTTTATTACTTGTCTCTCTGCCTTTTTATAAAACCATAGTAAGAATTGGAAAAAAAATTATTTTTTTTTAAAGTTTCTATTCGGAGTGGCTGACAGATGGTGGTCTTGGGTATAAGTGAGCCTCAGAACTAGAACAAAGGTGGTTTTTCCTTTCTTTCTTTTTCAGTTCATATACTTATCATCCATGTCTCGCCTGTTTTTCCTGGTTTCTCTTAGGACCGCTTAGAGTCCAGGGTGGGGGCAGAGATGTCCAGCCTACATCAGAGGAGCCGAAAGACCATGGGTGGGCCCTGGGGTCACAGACATCAAGCAGAGAGGAGGATCGAGGCAGAAGGGAGGGGGCGAGACGGACAGTGGAAAAGAAAGAGGGATGAGGGTGCCGTCCGGCTGGATGACGCAGGGTGAAAACCGACACCGCGCCCACCCGGCTGCTCGGCCTGCTTGCACACTGCTGCTTTACACGGCGGTCCTGCCCTGAGCCAGAGGCTGAGGCTGCTTCAGGGGAGAAATCCAACTTCTGCTGGCCTTGCTTACGGCCTGAGGCCCAGGGTTGAACATGAGCTGCCTCTACGAGTCCATGATTCCCCTTGGGAAAAGCCAGAATAAGCTAGAAACTTTAGAAAGAAAACATGTTTCCTGTTTAAAGAGGAGATGCTTAATCCCCTCTTTGTTCTCTGCTAAACTCCCCTCCTTGCAGACTAAAAGGAAGGGTGACATCTGCCCTGGCTCCAGGTAAGGGACGCCAGCCTTTCCCTAAGCCGATAAGCAGGGCCTTGATCACAGTTTGGGGCTGTGAGTTCTTAACTCTCAATAAGACAAAGATTTTTTAAAAGAAGGATGACCAGCAAGGGACAGCCCGTCACTGACTATCAGAAGAAATGGGGCATGGTAGTGATGTGGAGAGCTGACTCACTGGAGAAGGCCCTGAGGCTGGGAAAGGCTGAGAGCGAGAGGAGGAGACAGGATGGATGGACATGAGATTGAGCAAACTCAGGAAGACGCTGAAGGACAGGGAGGCCCAGCGTGCTGCAGCTCATGGGGCCGCGAAGAGTCGGACACGACTGAGCGGCTGCACAGCAGCGATGAACGGATGAGCGGCTTGAGGCTTTGGTGGGGCTGTCGAGTCGCTGAGTCATGCCCGACTCTTTGAGACCCCATGGACCGCAGCCCACCACGCCCCTCTGTCCATGGGCTTTCCCAGGCAGGATACTAAGAGTGGGTTGTCCTTTCTCTCTTCAGGGGATCGTCCCAACCCCGGGATGAACCCGTGTTGCCTGCACTGGCACGTATCTTTTCTTGCCACCGAGCCCCCGAGAAGCCCAGAGAGTGGCTCCAGTGCTTGGCCTAACGACGAGACAACTGCCTCCTGATTTCCTGGAAAATGCTTCCCAGAAGTGGCTCCTCGGGTGTCTCAGCAGCAAGCCTCCCCACCCCGAGTGTCTGCTCTCAGAGTGGCTCCTTGGGTGTCTCGGCAGCAAGCCTCTGGCACCCCGAGTGTCCTCTGCACCCCGAGTGTCCTCTGCACCCCGAGTGTCCTCTCCACCCCGAGTGTCCTCCCCACCCCGAGCGTCCTCCCCACCCCGAGCGTCCGCTCTCAGACAGCTCTGTGCCCCGGTTGCCGCCTTCATCGCCACGTTCACCTCTCTGCTTTCCTTCCAGCGCAGCTGTGCCCAAGGCAGGGCAGGAGTGAAAGCGAAGTCGCTCAGGCGCCTCTGACCCTGTGCGACCCTGTGGACTGCAGCCCGCCAGGCTCCTCGGTCCATGGGACACTCCAGGCAAGAACACTGGAAGGTCACCAGTTCCTTTTCCAGGGGATCTTCCTGACGGAACCCAAGTCTTCTGTATCCCCTGCGCGGCAGGCGGGTTCTTTACCACCGAGCCACCGGGGCAGCCCACACAGCACACAGCACGTGCTAAACTAAGATGCAAGTTCAGCTAACACCTTATTAAACAAGATATTAAGGCAATGAGAATACATATATGCGGTCCCTCCCTCAAGCAGAGAAGCCCACACGGCACACAGCACGTGCTAAATTGAGATACGAGCTCAACTAATACCTTATTAAACAAAATATTAAGGTAATGAAAACATATATATGCGGTCCCTCCCTCAAGCAGAGTAGGCATTCCAGGAGACACTACTACATATTATTGTGTGTTAATGATGCCGCGAGAATTGTACGCTGGAATAGTATTACCTTCAAATATCTTTCCTAAAGCAACTGGGATAGGGTTTGCACAATTTTTTTAACATTAATTTTTTAATGAGTTAAATTTTTCTTTAACTTGTTTAAAGAATGAATGTTCTCTGGAAACCAGTTTAAAAATGCAATTCCCTTCCCATCCACAGATTTTTCAAAATAGGCATTAGAGGCAGACTGGGGGCAGGAGGAGAAGGGGACGACGGAGGATGAGATGGCTGGATGGCATCACCGACTTGATGGACGTGAGTCTGAGTGAACTCCAGGAGTTGGTGATGGACAGGGAGGCCTGGCGTGCTGCAGTCCATGGGGTTGCAAAGAGTCAGACACGACTGAGGGATTGAACTGAACTGAAAGTTTTACTTTCAAATTGAGAGAGAGAGGGAAATAAAATCTATATACAGATATATTAACACTTTATTAGGCCTTAAGACTTTTTATCCTATAGAACCAAACATGTTTGGAAGAATGGCAACATATTTATAAAAAATCTGTGTTGGCATAGTGGTTTTAAAAGAATTCCAGACTTGAATGATCTGGACACCAGCCCAATATGTTTGCTTTGGGAGAACTTTTCCAAGACTAGATTCTGCATGGATAAATCAAGGAAATTCACTGAACCAGACCTTTAGAACTGCTGTTTTCAGAGCTTCAGGAATCACGGAGGCACCTAGGTGTGTAACCACACAGGATCTTAGTCTAAGTCCTTTTGCCAAAACACATAAACACCTTTAGACACTCCTTTCACATGTCCATGAAACCTACATAAATCTCACTTCCAGAGAATGCCTCTCTTTAGATACATTCACCTGGACGTGCTTTACCGACTAATCCCATTTGATGGATGGAGACTTAACTGAGATTTTAAGCAAATGAAAGTTGAATGTGAAACCAAAAAAAACACAAAACCAACATGGAAGGAATTTAAATTCCCACACCTGCACCTCTATAGAAAACATTTGCTTCCTCATTCTTGAGCAGTATAGCTAAAGGCAACCTGGTCTGAGTGGAGAACTGCGTCCTCCAGCTAATCATTTGCTCATCTGGTGGGTTAGCTGTCCCCTATGGTATCAGCGAATGTCGCTGAACGTGCTGTCCTTTACTGGACTGGATCTAAGTGGAGGCCACTGTATATAATCCAATCTTAAGAAAAACTGTGCAGCTGCCAGTGACCTTTTGAGGAAGACCAGTCTCTCTCTCTTGCTGAAAATAGAATAACTTTCTATTGTCTTCTTGTAAAAGCTCAGAATACCTGGTCCGAAAAATAGAAGAGATGATGTCAGTGAATTTGTGTCTACCTCTTCGGTTCCATCTCTTGGCAAGCTCTCCATACCAAGGCGTGTGCACACACACAGACACACAGACAGACAATGCTCTCTCATCTCCAGCCATACTGAACCACGCCCAGTAACGGAAACGCCCCACCTTCTCGCCAACTCCACCCCTCCATACGCCGCGCATGCTGTTCTCTCTGCTTGCAATAGCTTTCCCATACTTTCCGGTTAATTTCTCTCCCTCACTTGAAAACCAGTCTATATGGTGCCGCTTCCAGGAAGCCTTCCTTCCCCAACCCTCCAGGTCTGGCTTGGTTATCTATTCCTGTGCCCTACAGGGCTCTGTAAATTCTCCCACGATAGCATATGTTTCTTATTTGGTTCTGTTTCCCCCAATAAGCTCTAAACTCTTTGAGGACAAAATCCCTCAAACCTGGTTCAGTGAAGACATGTTGACCAAACAAACTCTAGATGTTAAGTCAGCCCTCAACCACCCTAAACTTTCTTTTATTGCCGCCCACTTGGACAGGTTCCAAGAAGGGACTGCTGGTGTGTACTAAAGACACGGAGACTACTGCAGAGAGTCACCATCCTTAAATTCCAGTTCTTAGGGTTCCTGATTTCCTTTAGGCTTGCTCCTTGAGAATTTGAAACAATTGGAAAATCTGTTAGACGAACGCCCACAATTCAGTGCAAACTGCATTCAGCTTCTGGGAACATTCAGAAAGAGGTGTGGCTGATTTGAGGTCTGCTGAAAGTTTCTGGGTTCTGAGGAAAGTTGTGGATGTGGAAGAGCACCAGTTAAGGTAAACAGGTGCAGGATTAGCAGAACGCAGATAGATGGGAGAAAAAATAAAGGAAAGAACAAAATAAAACACATGGTTTGACTTCCCTGCACAGAGCTTGCCAGCAGCAGAGACAGACTTGGTGAGAAAGGCACTGTGCTAATGGGCAGTCTTGGGCAAATCCTTACCCTCTGGCCTGGGGAGCCATCGCGTCCTGGTGAACCAACACTGCCTGGGACACCCTAGACAGAGCAAAGACAGGAAGCGGTCAGAATCATGGAAACCAATCACCCTCTCAGCCAGCTTCCCCGGAATAAATCAGGCCTCCAAACAAACCTGAAACCATAAGGGTGAAGCTTTCCTGACTGAGGACACGGCCCCCAGAGCTTATTCACCGGAAGGAAAGCAAATGTCCCCCACCGGGGTTCACCCAGGGCGGCATCAGGAGGACCCTCGGGTGGGGGCCAAAGGTCAACAAATACAGGCTGCTGTTCCTCAGCATAGAAACTGTTCACTGCCTAGACCACAGCGGACTTCAGAAGCGATGGTCCTTTTTCTCGGTAAAGCTCTAGACTGAGAGCAATGGAGTAAAAATATAAAAATAGTACCTGTGGGCCCGGCAATCCGGTATCTCCTTTCTCTCCTTTTTCACCTGGCATTCCCTGGACATCCAAAAGGACATGGGGGTTAAGTTCACAAAAGAAAACTGGTAAGTCCTTAGTCCCTTCTTTTCCTCTGCTGACTCTTAACATTTTCAACATTAAATTGTTTCTACACTAACATCCAAATACAGCATAGTTCACTTCTCACATAAGCTACACAACTTCTGTAAGTATGCTTACAGCGTAGAATGTTTATGTCTCAGAATAGTTTAAACACTGGCACACAATCTGATTTAGTTAAGCTTATACTGTAAATATATGAGCAGAGTCTTGAATATTTCAGTATTATTTGTAGCTTAGAGGCTAAAACTTACGTCTATATATACTTTTGTTTTGTTTTGGCTAGAAACTTTTAAAAAGGCAAACACGATGCCTGACCTGTAGCAAGACCTCAATGAATTCTTAGTATTAACTGTAATTATACAAACTGGCACGTTAAATAAGAATAATTCATTCACGTGTAAATGACTCTGGGAGTGAAGACATCTGAGCTAGGGGCACACAATCATATGCACAAGAAGATTTGCTAAGAATGTATTTCAATCATTTACACTAAAAATGTACTTAAAAATGTATATAATGGCACAAATACTTATTAAAGAGACTGGTTTTATTCCTTAAATCTAGATTTCTCTACCAAGTTAAATGAAAATCAGTGAATGGAATGGAATTTGCTTTCAATGGTTCAAACAGCTCATGTGGCTGTAAAGAGCATATCATCCATAATGTTAAAGTCGTCGCAGCCCACTTTGATGGCCTGTCGAGATAAAAATCTAAATAAATGGCTTCTGCGGTTGTAGCTCCACGATCACTACAAATGCAAAATGACCAACTTGAGTCGTAAACACCTGCCACTTTCCAGGTTTTATCATACCCACAGAGGACTTGCTCGAACAAGGAAAAGCAGCCGTACGTGTCAAGCCCTGCTTTCTTTCCTAGACAAATCATCTGCGGCTATACCTACTCCCTGGGCACGTACGTAAATGTAAAGGCCCCGTTTACTGAGTGAAAAGCTGGCTTATGAACGAGCTTTCGCTCATCAGGCTCGTTTCCCAGTCCTTACTTTCAGGGGCTGGAAGAGGCTGTGGATCATTATTAGGGGTGGAAGACAAAAGCTCATTCTCTATAACTCACAGGGAAGTGAGAACAAAACCCACCCGGACCTGACACACAACTCACAGGCATCCCTTGAATGGAGAGACCGCTGGGTCCCTGGGGCCCCGGGGGGCCCTGAGGTCCGGGAGGGCCCGTTTCACCCCGAGGGCCATCTGGTCCCTGGAAGGCAAGAAGGTCACACCAAAGGTAAGTCAGACCTCCTGCAACCCAGAAATATCTGCTACCCGATATTCCTGCTGAGCACATTTATCTTCTAGTTCATTAACTTTCCTCAGACATAAAACACTCACAGGACAAGGAGACACGAAGCCTCAGAGGATCCGCCTCCCAGGCCTAGATTCATCAGAGAACCCGGAGACGAAAGGCACAGTAGCTGCTCCAGCTTTATTTATGAGGCTTCCACAAACAAGAACGCTGTGCCAACAGTGCGAGTAATTAGACCCCCCACACTGCACCGCAAACCCGAAAGAGGCAAGCGGTGCAAGACCACCCTCTTGGCCTGCGAAGGTTCCCACCACCCAGCCAGACACTCCCCCCCTTCGTTACTGTGAACTGTCATCTCTGGGGCGCTGCTCTGCGTTTATTGAAGACACTGTGGCACGCACGAGATGGAGCCGAGTCAGATACGTCGCCTCTGCCTGAGCAAACGTGCCACAGTCGCAAAAGTAAAACAGGACAGCAAAGGAGGCCTCGTGTGGTCTGAGAGTCGAGCTGGGTGGTACCCGGTTCATCCTCTCCAGCCTTCCTTCACCGACCCCCCTCGGCCTCGCCCCATTCTCTCTTACCTTGTTCCACTTGTCTCCAACTTTCTACTAAAAAAAGCTGCAGTGTTCTCTCCTCCATGAATAAATGCTGTGCGGATTTAATAAGTGACCGGGTAGAAGCAGTAAAGCAAGCAAGATGGCTGGGGACGACGCAGAGCAGCACGGTGCAGGTGAGACAGGCGGGCAAGCGACCAAAGGCCTGAAGCCAAGGAGCTGAGGCTGACTCTCACCGCAGTCGCGCACGACTGCAGGGCTCAAGGGTGTGATGTGATCCAGCGTAACTCTAAAGAAACGAATCTGGGGCAGATATGAGGAATCAATCCAAAACATCAGGCCCCTGGAGCCAGAAATAGAGACGACGGGCAGGGCCTGAACTCGCTTAGGCTGGGCGCCTGCCATGCCTCAGGTGCCTCTGTGCAAAGCAGGGAGAGGTGTGCCTGGACCGAGATCGGCAGGGCGTGCTCCTGAGTCTCGGCCTCTGTACGGGGTACAGACGGTTTGGTGGCCTTGGGCAGTGAGAACGGAAGGTAGGGCTGTGTGTCTGACAGCACGTGGTGGGAGGAAGGAGAGGAGACCAAACCCTGAACAACGGCCGGGAGGACTGCGGCCTGGCTGTGACTTGGCACTCCCCCTGAGACGAGTTGCCGGGAGCCAGCATGAGGAATCCCACCCGTGACAAGGTCATGCGGCAGGGATCTGATGTGCAAGGTCAAGTCAGATCTCAGGTTTTCCCCCTGGTATTTCCTGAGCATGTACCCCCCAAAAAATAAGAATATGCCTGCCTTATTGTATTGTACTTTTCCACTCTCCTGACACTATCTGGAAAAAGTCATCTTAAGGCGTTAGTCTTCTGCATTTGAAAGGGTGTTTCAATCCAAAAACCCCTCTGATGGCTTTCTAGCCTGCCTGCAGGACTTGTACAGCTGCGCATGTGATTGTTTGTGGCCTCCTGACCGCAGGAGGCACAGGAAGCTTAAAACATCCTAGGAATGTAGGGGCTTCCGAGGAGTCAAAATCATTAGAATAGGACTGATTAAAGGTTTCATTTGCTGAGCCAATACTTGCTGCCAAATTTTCATATCCTTTATTTGTAGAAATAGTTGGTATATAGAAAAACAGGTAGTAGACCTGGTATTAGCAACACTAGATCTTTGAGTTAAGTACCTTCTTTGTTATAACCCACTGCACCTTTGTTCTGTAGAGATGCAACTTTAGTGCTTTAAGGAGATGCAGATTAAAGAAAAACACTTCAGGGGAAACGAGATTAACACTGGTTAAGAAAGAGAGCCAAAAAGTGTTAGCAAGCCTCTGGGCCAGAAGATAATGTAAATCACCTGAGACCTTTTGTATACAAAAAGATATACAGAAAGGGTCAGGACTGCTGCCCCTGCGTGACTCTGTGTCTTCCATTATGTAAAATTTAGGGTATATAAACACCTTTTGAACGATAAAGTTAGAGGGGGTTTTTGCACAAACCTGGCCTCCCCCTGTGGATTCTTTCTCTTGCTCCCTCCGTCTCCTTTTCGGGCTGATCCCTTGGAACGTGGAGGCTCACCGAGTCTACTTACTTGCCCCGGCTTCTGAGACCCGCGCGGAGGGAGCTCAAGGCGGGGCACCCTCCGCTATTCAAGCGGGCGCCTGTGGCCCAGCGTAGATGGTGCAAGTTCCTTGTCCGGAACGTACATCGGTTTTCCACGTAAACCAGGTTAATCAGCCTCTTTTCTCCACTAAATTTTCCTCTACACTATTTCTTCCTAATCTAATCTTATATTAATAAGTAAGTACATTTTTCCCCTCGCCAACGCCGTCCCCGCTTCAAATTCCCTGGATCCACTGGGGCTGGACCCCAGCAACGCATCTTTGTTGCAGACAGAGGAAAGAGGACCGCAAGAGCAAGAGCCGCATGAGCAACCGAAGCGCCCGGAGCTCCAACGCTCCACCTCGGACCCAGAAACCTTGTCACTGAGTTAAGGGTGTTTCTTCTGATGAAAACACACAAGCTTCTAAGAATAAGGGGAAAGGCCTCAACACAACTTCCATAAAAATATAAGAAGCTTTACCACGGCACGTGGCAGCCTGGATGGGAAGGGAGTTTCGGGGAGAATGGATACATGGATATGTATGGCTGAGTCCCTTGGCTGTCCACTGGAAACTATCACAGCCCTGTTAATTGGCTACACTCCAATATAAAATTTTTAAAATTTAAAAAATACATAAGGAGCTTTAGATTGCCAAGGGTAACTGTCCCTTAACTCCCCTGCCTGGGGATGAGAGAGCCTCACCTTTAGGCCCGGGTCACCCCGCTGCCCTTTCGGTCCTCGGAGTCCTGGGCCCCCCTGGAAGAAAGACGATAGGCATTAGCACAAAGACAAACATGAAAGCAATATAGCGCATTGCTTCCCTTAAGAATGCGGATCATGCGATTCTTATTTTGCACAAAGGCCAACACGTTCTGTAATGATATGTTCGCTGTGTTTCTCAACTGAGGTCTGTCCCCAGATTCCCCTCTTCTGGCTAATGGTTTCAGAGTTTGAGCAAACTTTCTATGCTAAATCCCTTTAACTTAAAAAAAAAGCTGCAGGATCTTTTCATTGCATGTGTAAGATTACTGCTATTAATACTGCAAATAATAAAAAATATACTGTTAATCTAAAATTATATACATGTCTTATACCACGACTTTGAGATTAAATTATTTAATTAGATTGTATTATATTAAATTGTAAAAAGCTATAAAATAGTAACAATTTAGTTCTCTTTATTTATATCATAAAAAGGCATTTAGTGCTTCTGAAACTTCAGTTACTTGCATTTTCCTCTTAAAGTTTCTGTCACATTAATGCGCTACCTGTACTATCCTTTAGCAGTAATTTCTTTGTACATATATGTACATAACATGTAACACAATAAGTATGTATATATGTGTATATACAGTCTTTGCAAACATTCTTGTATATGCGAGCATAACACATATGTAAATATACTTTGGATATTTTTTACTTGACTCTTACTTCACTTAAATCTACTTCAAAAGCAAATATTATGCACTATAGCAGATGGAAAAACATATTACTTACTAAGAATGTGAGGCAAACCTGAAAACATACTATAAATAACGTTACTAAACTTGGCTAGATTTTGTCCCTGGTGCCACTGTGAGTAGAGGGTTTGCTCTTTATTAAACAGGGGCGTGAGTAAGGGTTAGAGGGTCACATGAGCACCGGTCTAAGAATATTGCTTTCAGTTGAGTAGAAGATGAAAAGATCATTGAAAATGGAGTGGCTTTCTCATTGAGTGAGTCCATCTGACCTCCAGCTGTGTCCGTGACCACCGATGAGCCTTCTGTTACCATCAGCCCTTGCCTCCCTTGGGAAAAGACGGGATCAGGCGACAGTCAAGGCCTCCTCCAGTTCGCCTGAAGCACTACACTCACTCCCAGCACCGTCAGCTGCTATCTTCCAGATTTTCAGCACACAGTAATCAAATCGTTATTTAACTTCTGTGCAGAGCACATCATGAGAAACGCTGGGCTGGATGAAGCCCATGCTGGAATCAAGACTGCCGGGAGGAACATCAATAACCTCAGATATGCAGATGACACCACCCTTATGGCAGAAAGTGAAGAACTAAAGAGTCTCTTGATGAAAGTGAAACAGGAGAGTGAAAAACCTGGCTTAAAGCTCAACATTCAGAAAACGAAGATCATGGCATCCAGTCCCATCTCTTCATGGGAAATAGATGGGGAAACAGTGGAAACAGTGTCAGACTTTATTTTTCTGGGCTCCAAAATCACTGCAGATGGTGATTTCCGCCATGAAATTAAAAGACACTTACTCCTTGGAAGGAAAGTTATGACCAACCTAGATAGCATATTCAAAAGCAGAGACATTACTTTGCTGACTAAGGTCCATCTAGTCAAGGCTATGGTTTTTCCTGTGGTCATGTGTGGATGTGAGAGTTGGACTATAAAGAAAGCTGAGAGCGGAAGAACTGATGCTTTTGAACTGTGGTTTTGGAGAAGACTCTTGAGAGTCCCTTGGGCTGCAAGGAGATCCACCCAGTCCATTCTGAAGGAGATCAGCCCTGGGATTTCTTTGGAAGGAATGATGCTGAAGCTGAAGCTCCAGTACTTTGGCCACCTCATGCAAAGAGCTGACTCATTGGAAAAGACCCTGATGCTGGGAAAGATTGAAAGTGGGCGAAGAAGGGGACGACAGCAGATGAGATGGTTGGATGGCATCACCGGCTCAATGGAGGTGAGTTTGAGTAAACTCCCGGAGTTGGTGATGGACAGGGGTGCTGGGGTGCTGCAGCTCATGGGGTCGCACAGAGTCGGACACGACTGAGCGACTGAACTGAATCGAATCATACTTTATGTAAGTGCACACGTCTCTATAGGAAGTATTACCTGTAGTGTCTGTGGTATTATTTGGCACATATAGATCACATATGTGACGCAACACTTTTCATGTATTTCTGAGTTAACTTAACATGCTTTTCCATAACATGACATATAGATCTAACTTACTGTAAATGAGTTGCATAGTTGTCTGAACAACGAGATAATTTGTTTAACCATTCTTTCATTATCGGAAATGTAGGGCATTTTCCCCACAATTTGTTACTGTCTAAACAATACTACAATCACCATCATTATACCTGCCCTAAGTACAAATTTTCATATTGAAGACGTCAACGAGGAGAGTTTTAAAGGAAATGTAATAGACAGGCAGATATATTGCCGGACTGCTGCAAAACCACTGCACCCGCTTACTCATCTGTTAGTTGGTGAAGAGAGTCTCCGTTTCCTAAGCTTCCGTCAGCACTTGGTATTTTCAACCCTTACATTTTCATGAAGCTGGTAAAAATAATATCTTGCTCCCATTTCAATTTTTATTTCCCTTAAGACTCCTGTGGTTGAGCATCTTTTCACAACACTTGCCCACTTGCGTTTTATCTCAACCCAACCGCCAACTTACATCCTCCATCCAGTTTTCTACTGGGTTACGCGTCTTTTTCTCTTTAATGTGCAGAAATTCTTCACATATTTGGATACTACATCCTTAACTGTTACAGATGATGCAAATGTTTTTCCCAACTGTGGCAGACACTGTTGGTTGGTTATCAAAGCTTCTTTTCTGACATCCTTCTCCATTTTACTTTTCCTGCTATAAAGACAGAGATTTGCTTGCCCAGCCTCCAAGGAATGGGCATATTAACTGGTTTGAGCCAATATGATCAAGAAGCTATAAGTCTAAAGAAAGCAAATTTGGAAGCTGGAACAAGCTTCAGTTTAGTTCAGTTCAGTTCAGTCACTCAGTCGTGTCCGACTCTTTGCGACCCCACGAATTGCAGCACGCCAGGGCTCTTGATAAAGTTGTTGAGCAGCCATATTTGCTTGGGACCATCTACCTCTAGGTCTTTTGCTGAGCAAATCATGAATGTTCAAGCACCCCAGGGACGAGGGAGCCTGGTGGGCTGCCGTCTATGGGGTTGCACAGAGTCGGACACGACTGAAGTGACTTAGCAGCAGCAGCAGCAGCATCCCAATGATCAACATCACTGCATTCGTCAAATTTTCTGTTCCCTGCAAGAAGCCCAGTGCATTCCAATTAACATACTCATTCTGGCACACCTTTTTAATTGTGTTTGTTCATCTTAAATGATTGTCTTTTAGGTTTGTCTTGAAGGTTTTGTACAAATGTGGCAATTTGGCTCACAGATACCAGAGGTACCAGGCCTACAAAATCCAGGAACCTTTTTATACTTCCAACTTATTTTCCACCTGATACCTAACCCTCATCATGGAGTGGGTGACAAGAATTCAACAAATGTTTGTGGATGTGAACTTTCATCCTTTTAATAAGAAAGGGTTAGAGGAGGCAAAAGGAATATGGTTCTTTCACCCATGGCGCCCCATGGCTTTTCTGGAGTTTTATTGGCACCTATCACTGGGTAAATTCTTGAGTAAGCAAACAGCTGCAACTGTGTTAAATCATCAGACAGGGTTTATTGCCCACACTGGGGGGCTGTTGCTTTTATTTCTTAGTCACTATGCCATGTCTGACTCTTTGTGACCCCGTGGAAGAAGCCCGCCAGGCTCCTCTGTCCATGGGATTTCCCAGGCAAGAACGCTGGAGTGGGTTGCCCTTTCCTTCTCCAGGGGATCTTCCCGATCCAGGGATTGAACCCATGTCTCCTTCATTCAGGCAGATTCTTTACTACCGAGCTACCTTGGAAGCCATGCTGTTTGGGACACCGTTTCTTCAATAGTTTATTATGCTTGAAAACGCCAGTGGCTTTTCTCGTTTGCCTCTTCTTTCCCCGCAAGTCAGAGCTCAGCCCTGCTTTCCCGCTTCTCTGCTGCGTCTTTCCTCAGTGCAAAGTTTGACTCTTAGGTCACACGTAAATATTTTATAACTTGTTCCAGCGGCATTGCAGATGAAGAAAACTTGAAAAGCCTCCAGCTAGAAAAGCTTATTAATGCTGTTTAAAATAAAATAAAGGCTGTTCTAATTAAGAATTGAACCCTTAAGCACCTGATGAAAACAAAACAAAGCACCAGAGCAGTAGGCATCACTGAGGCTGCCCCAGGGAGTGGAGGCGGGGTGGCTGAGGTTTCTGGAAAGCGCCCGTCACACAGCCCACACAAGGCAGTGAAGAGGGCGCTGGGCTCCATGATGAGCAGGGGGTGGGCAGAACATGAGCGTGACTGAAAGCAGAGGAGCTCGAAAGGCCGCAATTTGAGTGAGCTAGAACAATCACAAGAAGTCTCACTGGCAGGTGGAAAAGCAAGATTTTTTTCCACTTTAGCTATGGGAGGAGTAGAGTCTCCACTAAGAAATACTAACCAGAAACTGATTCTCATGCAATTGTGGGACCGGAATTTACTGGTTTTCAGCTGGCTTGTACGGCCAGGATACTAACAGAAGCAGACACATGTGCTCGCTCAAAAAATACAGCTCAAACATGGGCTCAAAATAGTCCCAGGAAGTTTCGAGTAATGCAAACTCAAATATCCAACCCCCCAAAATCAGAAAGACAAGTGGGAACAACACAGCATGAGTAAACCTACCAACAAAACAAACGGCAGAGTCGGGACCACACAGGGTGCAGCTACGGAAACGGTCAGAGGGTGCAAATCACACTGGAAGCATTTAAAGAAAAAGGTTTTGAAAATGTTACACAAGAAGAAGAGGCTACACAAGTGACCAGAAGGTTTGAAATGGAACCAAACATAACTTCTAGAGAAACTAAATATGATAATCACAATCAGAAACACAGTGCCTAGGTTAAGCAGCGC
The DNA here is from genome assembly GCF_042477335.2 of Ovis canadensis. NCBI lineage: Eukaryota > Metazoa > Chordata > Mammalia > Artiodactyla > Bovidae > Ovis > Ovis canadensis. The sequence continues at coordinate 104,637,010 of NC_091253.1, read as the reverse complement.
ATTAAACAGAGCTAAACACACAGCACGCCAGAAAGCAATTTTGAAGATATTACACAGAATAAAGCCTGGCAACACAAATAGAAAATAAATCAGAGGTTGACAAGCGAGTAAAAAGAGGTTAGAAAGACATGAGGGTAAAATGAGAAAGCATAGTGCACATCTAGCTGGCGTTTCAGAAAAAGAGACGATCAGAGAGAGGGGAACTAAAGAGAAAATGACTAGGAAACTCCAACATGTATCAGAAACATCGGTATTCAGATTCATAAAGCCCTCAACGTTCCAAGACTGCAAAACACCAGCATCCAAATGTACTGTAGTGAAACTTCTGATCATTAACGACAAAAGAATCTTAAACTAATGGAGGAAACACTTCTCACAGGAAAATGACAGTTAGTGGAACTGGCAGCCGACTTCTCGAGAACAACAGTGGACGCGACCTGCTGCTGCGGCTAAGTCGCTTCAGTCGTGTCCGACTCTGTGGGACCCCATGGACTGCAGCCCACCAGGCTCCTCCGTCCCTGGGGTTCTCCAGGCAAGAGCACTGGAGTGGGTTGCCATTGCTTCTCCTAATGGAAGCGCTAAGACATCATAATAGCGTCTACGGAGTGCTCAGAGGAAATACCTGCCAGTCCAGCACTGCACTTCCAGTTTATTAGTTTGGAAAGCTGTCTGACTGTTTTATGGAGGTCAACAGTAGCCCTTAAGCAACGTAGGAGATTTATTATTCTCTCATATTAACTCTGAGCTGTTCGGTGTAGTCAAGTGGCTTTATCGCACAAGGCAGCGCGAAGCCTTTGGTGCCTCCCTCTTCTTGCCGTGCTGTGCCCAACAGCGTTGCTTGCCACAGAGAATCCACCCCCTCATGCTCAAAGGAGGGCACTCGGCTTCCACTCAAGAGCAGCGTCCAGGGTGCGTGCATTCACCTTCTCTCTCCCTGGCCAGAGCTTAGTCACGAGGTCACCTTTACTCGCATAATTGCTAAGAAATCAAGTCTCAAGCTGAATGGTCAAGAAGTTGGCCATGTACGCAGCGGAGTAGCTTCTACTGAAAAAGAAGCCGTAGCGATGATTCAGGGGAAATTAGTAGCCTTTGTAACAACTATCAAATAACACTTAAGGTCAAATGAGGCGAGACTTACCGGTGGGCCCGCTGGTCCCAGAGCGGCTTTATTGATTTCCGAACAGGAGCAGGCGTGCGGGAGCTCTGGGCAGGCCTCCTCATCCCTCTGCAGGGAGAAAGAAATAGCGTGACTATTAACAAGATGCTCTACACAAGCGACTTTATGACTCAAAGGAGACCTTTGGAGACACTTCAAAAGAACCCTTCAGTGAGCATTAGTCTAGAAAGGCAGAGAATATTCCCGCAACACCTTTTCTTTAAAGGAACAATGAATGGGCGTCCAGCAAGGCATTAATCATCGCCGTTATCAAAGGATGTTGACAAAACCAGCGTGGGAATCCAGGTGAAGCAAGAAAGGCAGCAGTGGAGGCGCAAACCAAAAATCCTGGCTGCTATTTAATTCAGCGGGTTAAGTGGTCCTCCACGGACTGAAGCTCCTGAAAACTTCCTGAGTGTTACAACAGGTTTTTCCATTTCAAAGGGTAAAAGGAAACTTGTAGGAATAGTCCATCAAAACAGCTGTATCCAAAAAAAAAAACAAAACAGCTGCATCCACACTAAAACCAAGAGCTAAGAGAAAATAAAATGGCGGTTAAACTCATCACACACACCCCCGCAACAATTTCAACTACTGCTCACATTCCGTGGCTGAAAGTAAGACCACCACCACAGCACCAGCCTAAAGCTTTGGGATAAGAGGTCATTTCCTCCTGGAGAATTCTGATGCCAGGTGACACCACAAGAGAGATGGTTTAGGTCCGACTGAATATGCCTGAATGAGTTACCGGCGTGTAAAGGAAGACAGAGCAGCGGTAAGCACCACCGAATGATTCGTGAATATCCCATTTGGAGCAACAGCCAGGACGTCCGGCCTAGGGTGAACAACTAGAAAGGCGCATCAGTCCCTTTGGATAGAGCCAGTGAGCTTCGTTTTCTCAGATCTTGGGGAAAGGTACTGTTAGGGCTGAAGAGAGGACAGATGATAATTAAACTGTCAAGCTGAAAATACTTTCAGGCTCTGAAATATTCACAACAGAAATCCAAGAGTCTGAGCAAACATCCTTTATGTGCTTTTCTTCAAATGTTGGACAATATTCAAAAGTTTCAGCTCATCGCAGGAAAGGAAAACCCTGCTAACGTATCTGGCTTGATACCTGGGGCAGCTTGAATGAGATACAGACTTAAGAATCCTGAAAGATCCCCCAAGCAGGCTGACAGCAGGCCTCCTGCCTAACGGTTTTGCCACCGCTGTCTCCATCTGAGCCCTTCTACCACGGGACTTGCACACCTTCAGTGACAGAAAGGAAAAGAGCAGCTCGGAGAGGGCAGGGATCTTCCTAGGAGACATGGGGATTCCACTCTGCTTCGTGCAGGGTAGGGTTCTGGGTGCTTCCTTACAATCCCCACTCTACCTGCCCTTATGCACAGCATCATAGTGTCTCTGCTTTAATCCCTCACCATAGTTTAATGGAAACTTGTTTTGATGAAAAAAAAAGTCACTCCCTTCTCAAACAAGTCACCACGCATACGTGGCCTGCAGCAGATGAGGTGAGCTGGTGTAAGGTCTTAAAAAAGGAAATTTTTTAGACTTGATGAAGTCTTCCCGGTGACCATGCTCCAGGCTGAACTATGAAGACGTGACTCCCGTCCAAACATAACAGGGTCAACATTTCAGCTGGTCCTAAAGATCCTTAGGTATGAACAATACGCAGTCACCCACCCTAGTGAGTTACATTTGGTATTTATAATGAGAAAAGGTTTACTTTTCAAACAGCTTTGCCTGAGTTAAATAGATTATGACTATGGTTCCCAGACTGTGTGGAGAGAAGGCCTGGGGCATTACAGGAATTCACAGGGGCACTCTGAGTTTTTTTTAAAAAAAGTCAAGAGACACAGCAAAATTCGGTACCCACTGGACTTTGAAAACACAACCAGCTCAAGGTATAATAGGTCACAATTTCAACACTAGAAGGGACTTCCCTGAAGTCCAGTAGTTAAGACTCCACGTTTCCACAGCAGGGGGCCATGGCCCAGGTTGGGAAACTGAGATCCTAAAGACAAAAAGAAACCAACTTTGTAAATTTGTTTTATCAGCACTTGCTATGAAGGAAAGCAAATACCATGGGAAAATCAACGTGGAAAGGAAGGGAAGGTGGGGCCTTCCCTGCTGGTCCAGAGGCTGAGACTCTGAGCCCCCAGTGCAGGGGCCAGTCGGACCCCTCACCAGGGAGGGGGTCCCGCCTGCAACTAACGGTCCCCACGCTGCAGCTAAGACCTCGCACAAACACATAAATAAATACCTTTTTTAAAAAAGGAAGACGTGAGGGTGGCGATGTCCAATCAGATTCCGAGAGCTGAGAAACTGCGCGTTCTCAACAGGCACACACATCCCATTAGTAAGTAGTTGTGGTTATTCCAAAATAAATATATCATTTCATAATTTTGATCTCTATATTAATATATTGGTGTTTCATACAGCCGAGTTTTTAAGATACAAACACTTATGAAGACGTTCGGACCTAATGTCCTCATATACGGAATTATTAGGTATTTATTTTGGCTCTGGGGTGCCATGAAAAAAATTACTGCAACAGCAAAGGGTTCGTGAACCATGGGATTTGGGAACACCTGGACTCTATGCGCGTGGCACCCGTGTAGCTGGGCAGTTCTCACCGTGTGTCAGTGTGTTCTGCTGACTCCAGATATGCCTCCTTAACTGCTTTTTAATTTTCATCATCATCATCATAATGGATTATCTGTGACGTGAGTTTTGTGAAACAGCATTTCATTTTCAGCACTGCAATTAAATATAACTTTAGAAAATTTCAGCAAAGAGAAATAGTCAAAGAAGAACTCTTACCAGGGCAGGAAGCTCACAGCATTTGTCTTTATTGGCCCATGATGTGGAACAAACAATGTCAAACATCTGTAACTGGAACTGCAATTTGAAAAGAAAACCGTCATTCAGTGAAAGATATATGCCATATATACACCGTCCAGTGAAAGATGCGTTGTGTTTATAATTATAATGATTCACAGTCCTCGTTACATAGTGCTGTTAGCCGCTCAGTCCTGTCTGAGTCTTTGCGACCCCGTGGACTGCAGCCCGGCAGGCTCCTCTGTCCATGGGATTCTCCAGGCGAAAACCCTGGAGTGGGACGCCATGCCCTTCTCCAGGGGATCTTCCCCACCCAGGGATCGATCCTGGCTCTCCTGCACTGCAAGCAGATCCTTCACCACCTGGGCCACCTTACACGGCAAGACACCAACACATTCATAACCCAGCATTACAGTGAGTAAATGCGAAAAGTCATTCCTCAAACACACAGTGATTTAAGACTCCTGTCAGTGGTCCCTCCCTCCCCCATCCAAACTGCCTTACTCGTCACCCTTCTTCCTCCCATCTCTGCGTAAAAACACTTCGAGCCTCTGGTGAAATCCTCCCTTGCAGCCCACCACAGTCAGTCCAGGTGCCTGTGACCCCACCAGGCGCCAGACCTCTCTTACAGCGCGTTGCCCACCATCCAGTACACTGACTTATATTTCCCCTCGGAGTGGGCACTCCTCAAAGGCATGGCACCTTCGTGCCCCCATTGTAATGAGTGACATGCAGGGGCTTCCCTGGAGGCCCAGGCTTAGGGCGTGCAGCTTCACTGCAGGGGCCACAGGTTCGATCCCTGGCTGGGGAACTAAGCCATATGCCTTGTAGCATGGCAAAAAAAAAAAAAGAAAGTGGCATGCAGTAGGTATTCGTGAAGGCTTGTTGCTTATTTCTGACTCCATCATTCAAGCATACATTTGACCACTTTTTCTTTAGGGTATAATGCGAGCCAGATACCATATAGACCTTTAGGATATGAAAATGAGCAAAACCAGCTTTTTGCCCACAAAGAATTTACAGGGAGTAAGGGGCTGACACACAGATACTGCTCACAGCGGGGTGAGGGTCGCGACAGGCTCGCATGCGGCACCTCGAGACCCGTGCTGTGTGTTTTCATTCCAGCCATCGATCACGTCATAAATATTTAGACAGTCTTGTTCTACTCACGTTTGTTGGCAACAATTTAAAGTATATTTTAAAATATTTAGAAACATCATTATAATATCATTAGGGCTTACTCTAGCTTCATGACCTAACCATTTCTAACACTATATTTCTTCCCATATTGTTTTCAAATATTGCATGTCATCAGGAGTTTGGAGATCCCCTGGAGGAGGAAAATGGCAACCCACTCCAGTCTCCTTGCCTGAAAAATCCCATGGACAGAGGAGCTTGGCAGGCTACAGTCCACAGGGTCACAAAGTTGGACACAACTGAGCGACTAATCCCACACTCAGGAGTCTGGGATTAACAGACACACACTACTATATATTAGAAAAGATAAACAGCAAGGACCTCCTGCACAACACAGGAAACCGTATTCAGTATCTTATAATATCCTACAGTGGAAAGAATCTGAAAAACAATAGGAGACATAAGAGCCGCTGGTTCGATCCCTGGGTGGGGAAGATCCCTGGAGGAAGGCACGGCACCCACTCCAGTCTTCCTGCCTGCAGAGTCCCATGGGCAGAGGAGCCTGGTGGGCTACAGTCCACGGGGTCACAAAGAGTCGGACGTGACTGAGCGACTCAGCAAACAGCACACATCTATCCATCTGCGACTGAATCACTTCGCTGTACACCTGAAACTGACGCTTCAGTTCAGTCGCTTGGTCGTGTCCAACTCTTTGCGACTCCATGAACCACAGCATGCCAGGCCTCCCTGTCCATCACCAACTCCCGGAGTTCACCCAGACTCATGTGCATCGAGTCGGTGATGCCATCCAGCCATCTCATCCTCTGTCACCCCCTTCTCCTCCTGCCCCCAATCCCTGCCAGCATCAGGACACAACATCGTAAATCAACCATACTGCCATCTAAAAATAAAAGTGTCTTCAGGCACAGAGCTGGCAGAAGGACGAGATCCGCCTCATTTCTTGTCCAGGTCTGTGAGCCCGTTTCTGTTGTGAAAGTTCATCTGCATCATGTCTTTTTAGATTCCGCGTGTAAGAAACGCCACACAATGCTTCTACCCCTGTGACTTCACATGACAATCCCCAGGTTCACATAATCTGTAAGATGCCTTCAGCAAGCCAAAACTAGAAACTTTTGGTGCCTTATTTTCTCTTATCCCTGTCAAGAGTCCCCTGGATGCAGATAAGAATACTCCAGCAGTTGGTGTGCCTGCAAACAGGCTGCTAACAGCGCCTCCAGCGTCCCATCTGACAGCAAAGAAAATGAAGTCAGGGTTTCTCTCGTCACACCCAGGAAGAACTGCGCCTTGCTGCAAACATCTTTTCCCAAGTGGGTTTTGCAAGATTAATAACACAAATGTTGAAAGCAGATCCATAAATCAGGACATCATGCTTTCTTTTTCAATACAAAACCATTGCATTATTTGAAGCAATAAGTGCATGGCTCAGTACACTCTTTTTTTTCCATATTAAAAAGGTTATTTTTTCAAGGGGCATGGCATTTCAGTCTGTTCAGGGCAGCCACACAACTAAATTATGATCATTGAAAAACTAAGTTTGTCATGGATGGACCTAGGGATGATCACACGGAGTGAAGTAAGTCAGAGAAGCAGAAACATCGTACGACGTCTCTTAGATGTGGGACCTCAAGAGACATGATCCAAACGAGCCTAGCGAACAGAAATGGACAGAGAAGAGAGCTGGGGCTGCCGGGGGAAGGGTGGGGGCAGGGACGCTGAGGGAGTGTGGGGTGGGCAGGTACACACTGCTGCGTCAAAACGTGACCCAGCACGGCCCCACTGAAGAACACAGGGAGCTCTGCTCAGTGCTGTGTGGCAGCCTGGATGGGAGGGGAGTCTGGGGGAGAAGGGATGCACGTCTATGTCTGGCTGAGGCCCTTTGCTGCCCACCTGAAACTATCACAACATTGTTAACTGGCTATACTCCTTTACAAATTAAAACGTTCAATTTAAAAAAATTGGTTTTCAAAATTAAAGCAGTGCTAAAGAACTTGGCTGCTGATTTTCATAAGCAACAGTAGCAGCTAAAGTGCTTCAGGGAGCACAGGGATTCAGAAGCAACAGTGCTAGACTGCCTGGGTGTCCCCCACTCATAAGCTAAGCCGTTTTAAACACATTGCCCCACGTGGTGGAGTCTCAGCTTTCCTTATCTGTAAAAATAGTAGAATAGTAGCAGCCATGCAGTAGTAGCTACTCATTAGAGTAATGATAGCAGCCATAACAAAATGAACCCATTAAAGGTAACTATTTAGAACAGTTCCTGAAATACAATTATACAAAATGAACGTTCTTTTAAAGCAACATGTAGAGAAGCCCCTTTATAGCTGACCTATAAGCTGCAGTATAAAACACAGAGGCCAGAACGGTTAAATCAAAAGGATGAAAGTGATGTGATGTTGAGAGCAGAAATATAACAGCGGTTTGTGTCCACAGTCGTATCTGTTTAATATTTCGGTTGAGAAAAATCTTAGCAAATAACAACAGTACCAGCAAACATTTGTTGAAAACCTGGCTGTGTGCCAGGCACCATCCCAGGGACTTCACCCGTATCATTCAACCCTCCCGTCATCACTGAGGTCTGATAATAGTAATGTCTACCCCATTTTGCAAATTAGGACTTGGCATGAAAAGGCCTAAGTAATTTAAGCACATGTTGAAAGCTGAATTCCTGTTGAGAGCTGAACAGCACACCTCATTTTCTTGCAGTTTATTTTGTGAAGAGATCTTTAGTCTAATGTTTAGAATGCAGATGCCCCAGCCTGACTTCGCAATGCCATCTGACTTTATAATGACTTTTATTAAATGAGTCCCATTATGACAGCATTGGATTCAGTTAATTCTGTAAGTCATTCATCCATTAGGAAATTTTCCATTTCTGAATAGAGCCCTCAGTGTGAAAACATTTTAGTGAATGAGAAGATTTATTTAAAGCCAAGGCCTTTCACTAGTCCTAGGGTATACCAGGCTTTCTTGAAGTTTTTCAAATAAACAGTCACCACCCGATCACCTATAACAGTACAATGTCTCCATACAAACCTTTGGCTAAACTTCTTTTGCCCTCTTGAGTTACTGGGATTCTTATGAGTTCATTTTATTTATTCGAGAGGTTGAATACCTACTAAGCGCTGAATGAGGCCAATACTATCATTTGAAGAATGCTTGTGGGCTGTCTTTTCTTTTTCAAGTCAGATGAAGTCAGAAGCCTTTTTTGTGTGAGCACAACAAATTTATTCATGATTGTTTTGCGTTCGTAATAGTTTAGATTCCTCGGCCTTTACTTAGAGACTTCTTTTCCAAGTCACATTTCTGGGGACTGATTTTTTAAAATCTGGCTTTTATTCCAGAAGTAATTAAACACACATTTACACAAATTATGGAGGAAACATTACAGAGATAATATGTCAAAGATCTCAGATTTGAGTACCTAAAAATCCAAGACAGCGTGGATCAAATAAACCATACTTCAGGAGTCTAAGAGGCAGGCCCTTTTGACTTTAGCAACTTTTTTCCTTTGTGACTAACAGCATTATGAAAAAAAAAAAATCTGCAAAAGAAGACCCTCCCACTTTCACTTGTTATAATCTCTTTCAAGGGAATACTTAGACAATTACAAATGCTCATTTTTCATTATTGGACATTTTTGTCTGGGCATAGCACAAAAGGCAAGTCATCTGGGGTCAAATGTTAGCATGAAAATAAGACTGAAATATTTTTTGGCAGTTGAGGTACTGTGATCTGTGAATGGAAATTCAAAGGGACTTCCCACTCGGTACCATATTCCATCTTCTGATTTTTTTTTCCAGCATATCATTTTTAAGCCTATAATTTGAAGTCAAGCTGTACCTGATCTTAGGCAAATATTTAGAGAGCTTTACATTCCCTGAGAACACAGGAGAAAGAGTCCTGGGGACCCACGCTGCCTTCTGCTTTCAATTTGGTGTGTAACTTTTACTGACTCCACCTTCAAACTATGATTTATTAAGCACTTACCACTTGCCAGCTACTGAACAGGGTGTTTCACTTGCTCTCAGTCAACCTACTGACTTTAAGGGAAACCACAATGGCCCTCTTCAGTTAGGAGGTGAGAGTGAACGTCCGTTGCAGCTGTTGGTAGTAATTAGAGTGTTAGGTGCAGAGACGCTGGGGAGGGGGGCGCATTCTAATCACATTTATTTCAAGGCTGTCATTCAAATAGTGGGGAGTTTCTGAGCGTGCCAGTTAATGGACAGGGCACGCGGGCACTGTCGCAGGCCAGGTCCCTCCCGCTGCCGTAGACTACCACAGTCAGTCTGGACTAATGCAAGAGAGCTCAGAATGCAGGGCAGTGACCATGTGCAACTCAAATACACCCTCACACCTCACTCTCCTCGCATCTGAAAGGGGATCTCTCCCTAGCTTATCCAGGTCTCAGCTTCTGCATCTGTAAAATGGGGACGATATATTTCCCTAGGGTTACTGGAGGATTAAACGGGAACATCTTAGAAACGCTCACACTGCCCCGTCCGTGTGTGTGTTATCCGCCAGTTGTGTCCGACTCTTTGTGACCCCGTGGACTGCGGCCTTCCTGCCAGCCTCCTCTGTCCATGGAATCCTCCAGGCAAGAAAGCTGGAGTGGGCTGCCACCCCGTTCTCTAGGGGCCTAATCGTATTAGGCAATACACCTTAGTCACTATCATCATTTTAGGGGTTAAAAGACACAGTCGAGTGAAAACACAGCCATTTCCTTACAATTGGAAAACACTTGTTTCTATAGGATCATTCACTTGTCTTCTATTGATTTCTACATAAAAACTTTAACTCAGAAAATAAAATTACTAAAAATTCTATAGCATAACTTATTTTTATTTACACATCAGAGAACTAAACAAATAACTGTATAATTATCTAGATATTAACTGTATAATTATCTAGCTGTTAGATCTGAAAGGCGGGAAAAAGATACTAAGAATGATGTTCAATGCCAGAAGCTCAAAAATTTTCTTGAATCATCTCTGACTGGCAGCATGATAATTTCATTAGGTATCAGAAAAAGAAGAAGCCTCTGAGGACAAAGACTAGAAAGGAGAGGCCCAGCTGTTGTGTCTCCTCCCGTGTGCGCGGACAGCCAGATTCAGCCTGCTTATTAGTTTAGTCTCCCTGGAGAATTTTTGCTGCCGGTAAAGTCTTGCATTGCTGACCACAAGTTTTCAGTTCAAATATGAGTAATATCAATACAGTAGTTACTATATCCCTAAATCCATTCATCTCTTCTCCACTCAGCTTTGGTTTAAAAAGACGATGGCCTGAGAAACAGCTTCACAGAATGAATTTACAGTTGCCAGAGAGGCGACGGGGGAAGGGACAGCTAGGGGGTTCGGTGGGCGTGGACACTGCTGTATTTAACATGGACAACCAACAAAGACCCACTGGAGGCACAGGGAGCCCTGCTCAGTGTTACGTGGCAGCCGGGGTGGGAGGGGGATTTGGGGGAGAGGGGTATGTGCACAGGCAGGGCTGAGTCCCTTTGCTGTCCACCTGAAACTTTCACAACATTGTTAACTGTCTATACGCGAATTAGAAATAAAAACTTTAAAATAATGGAAAGATTATATTCTTTAAAAACTGAAAATTTAGGATCATTCCATCATCTGGCATTTTTTGAATCATTGCCTTATACTGATCTGTAAACTACTAATCTCTCTTAGATGATAATTACTCCTTCTGGAACGACCCAAAACTTGTGCATTGCACATCCCCTTTTGCAGGGTGTTAGAGTCCACTGTTAGCAATCTGTGATTTCTAAACTGAGAACTGAAGACTGAAGCTTCTCTCTTATCTCACACTGAAACAAGTATTGATGATAACCAAAAAACCAAGCAAGTTCTCAATCACATTCTTGAGATCTAATATCATCCATTTCAACATAATCAAATTCCTCAATAAGTGGGTAGACTGAAAATCTAGTAATCCTTTGTAGACTTCTAGATTCTAGCAAAAGCCGCAACTTTTTCCTACTAGCTCTACAAAGCACTCTTTAATGACTGATTCTATAAATCCCCTTTTGTCTACTACTGGGTGGGCATTAACCACAGAGGGTTTAATTGCTGTTTTAATTGCTCTTCTTTCATGAACAAAAGTAAAGATTTATTACTGGTAGAGCCTAAACCTATGGTTGTTTCTGCTTTCCGAACTAAATTCCATAATATTTAATTGGTCATGTATTTTTGAGTAAAATTACTACATAGACTGTAATTTGAAATACAATTAATTTGCAACTGCCATTCTCACACTGTAATTGCAAGGTGTGAGCTATAATCAGGAGACAGCGTGATAGCTACTCGGACTGTTGCCCGTGCCACAGGCGGAACATGATACACGCAGCCTACTGTAAGAAAAATGCAGACAGATGGCTTTCTATTTAATTTCTAGCAAGTGTTTCTTGAGAAAGTACTCTTCATACAACTTTTTAGACACTTCGATGTAAGGTCAAAGGTAGTGACTGTAAGTGAAGACTGTGACATGGTTTCTATTCAGTAAAGAAGCTGCCTGCAGTGCAGGAGACCTGGGTTCGATCCCTGGGTCAGGAAGACGCCCTGGAGAAGGGAATGGTTACCCACTCCAGCAGTCTTGCCTGGAGAATCCCATGGACAGAGGAGCCTGGCAGGCTACACTCCCTGGGGTCTGAAGCATATTGCAAATCATTTTCATTTGTTTGATAAACTAGAAGATTTCATTTGTATTAATACTAAATGATTTCAGCTTTAAAAGACTTTGAGAATCATCAGGTCTTTCTGAAATTCCATACAGCGGGCTAGTTCTATAGGTCTCTGAAAGCCCAATAGGAGTGAATCTTAATTAACTTGATTATTCTGTTACACAGAAGAGAAGCGTAGATGTGAATATTTGGAATTGCTTACAAGAATAAAATTCCCTCCAGGTTAATTGGTTCTAATTATAGAATGACTCAAATTGGAGAAAGCTGCTAATTAGCTGTGAATGTGTGGTCTTAAAACAAAAGTTTGTGCTCACTGCTCTTTTTTGTAGGCATTAACTGAAAAGAATGTGATTTCTTTGCCACTTTGAAGTCTCTTGGTCTTAAAATCCGTGATGATAAAAATCTATCTTAAAGTGATATTATTTAAATATTAATGATAAAATATTATTATCCCTTATTATTAATGATAAAAAGGGTTAACTTGACATTAGCAATAGCAAGAACCTAGCTATAAAGTGCCCAAATCTAACCCACGGGAGAGGTTTATGCCAATTTCCCATGTATAATAATGACATGTTTTATACAGACTTGGATCTGCTCATATAAATGAGGTTCATCCACAGTTTTGATTCTCATTAACCAACCATTTATGCCACTGTATTTTATTTGAAGTTTAAAAATATTTTACTATTAACATTTTCATTTAGAAAACAAACTAGTCTAATTTCTGGAGCATTCTCCCTATAATACAGCGGAAGCATACTGCAAGAGCTTCGAATGTTCGTGTTTTAATTCATTTAAAAGAACTCATTTCATCCACGTGAACTTCATCCAGTCGTTAATCATCTATCTACTTATCATTCGTCAACTTCCATTCACCATCACCCCCTCCATCTACCCCTCTACCGAGCTCTTCCCCTGGAAAATACATAATCAGATTTTAGGAGAAGTCTTTTCCTTAACATAACACAGATTCATGTATTTATCCACTCACTGGTGCAGAGTTTCCGTTTGGTCCTCTTGATCGAACCATTCTCCCCAGGACTTCGACACCATCCAGCGTGATGTTAGACGATGCATTTATTGCCTTCTCACCCACTTGCTTGCAGTCAATAACCACTTTGGCCAAAGTCTTGCTGACAACAATATGTAGCTGATAAAAGTAAAAATGTTTTAAAAGGTAAGAAGCAGGAGAAAATATCAAACAAATTTACATAATTGCATGACTCATCACCAAAAAACACGCAAGGGAAGAAAAGGAATTCTGTCTACTTAAGCGCTCTGCTTGAGAAGAAAGGTTCTACTTTAAACCACTTCCATGACTACCCCACACTCAGATGGCATCTCTGTGGGTTTTTTTCTAAACACTAATGAAATCTCAATGCTTTTCATTTCCTCTGCAATATTTTTTGACTACTCTGTGACTGTCTAACCAAGAAAAAATCATCCCTAGAGGAAGTTGATAAATACATGACAATAATTCCCAAGAAATGCTAATGGGACTGTTTGGAAGCATAAACTAATAAATCCTGTGAATCTCATGTGTTTCTAAGATACCTTATTTTAAGACACTTGTGGTTGTACAGTCCTAGTAACAAGAAAAAAATATTTTTATGCAACTTTTCTTATGCAAAAATGAGAGAATTTTCTTATGCAATTGTTCTTATACAGTGATGGTATTCAAAACCCCAGAAGGTAGCAAAGTTGTGTCGATTAGACAGATCTGACCACATTCCATCAGGAAACAGAAGCCAAGATGAAGACTGCTGTGTGACACCCCTTCCCTCCCTCTGACAGGACAAGAGGGGTGTGGCTAAGATGCAAGGTTTTTGCAACACCACTGAGTAAATGCTCTGCTCTTGCACTCTTGGCGTTGCGTTCTTTCACAGCCCAGATATCAGTGGGATTGTTTGCCACGAAGGAAACAGTACATTTTGGAAGGAAGCCTGTCTACTGCGGGGATCACCAAGACAAAATGTTTCACAGATGTGAAGCGTGAAGGGACAGGCTCCACCACACGCGCCAGGTTAGAATAAGAGCAACTAACGTCAGGCTTGCAAAACTCTTCCTCAGGGCAATTTACCATACTGTGGCAGTGACGGGCGTCTCAGTGCAATCTGTCTACATATTTTAACATGATTTGGCTGCTGGTACTTTAACTCTATTGGTGGCCAGGTAGACCAGCAATCCTTTCTACATAACACATAATGTAGGGAATTTATAACTATCTACTTAGTAAGACATTACCCTCTGCTACATGGTTCCTCAAAGTGTGAACCTGGACCACTTCCATGATAGCAGACCAAAATTTGCCAGTCCAAAATGTCTCTTTAGAATGCAGATTATTTCAAGCTGAGAATAACCAAGGTCCAAAAGACTCAGAAAGAAACGCTGAGCTTCATGTTAACTGCCTAAAAGAATTTAGACAGAAGGTCTGCTCCCAGAACAGGGCTATTACCAGCAATATCTGCAAAGAATATGGCTAGGTGTGTGTGTGGAGGGGAATCTGTGTCCCGTTGACTCATTTATTTACTGAACATCTGCTTTTCCGTCTCCATGTGAATTGTCTTCCTTCCTTTTGAAGTCCAAACCCAAACCACTACTTATACTTGCATAATCCTCTTTTGCCTTTAGCTGAAGATGGTACTTAAGGTATTATACCTTCCCTGGTGGCTCAGATGGTAAAGCGGCTGCCTACAACGTGGGAGACCTGGGTTCGATCCCTGGGTCGGGAAGATCCTCTGGAGAAGGAAATGGCAACCCCCTCCAGTACCCTTGCCTGGAAAATCCCATGGCCGGAGGAGTGTGGTAGGCTACAGTCCATGGGGTCGCAGAGAGTCGGACACGACTGAGCGACTTCACTTCACTTTAGCTATTTTGGTGAGTTACTCAGTTTTCCTGGCTCTCCCCCATGTATGTATGTTATTAAACCTTGGAGTTTCTCCCATTGATTCTTAGACCAGCCAAAAGAACCCAGAAGGACGTTGGAAAACGTCTTCTTCCCAACACTATCGAATCTGCTGGGCACTGGATGAGAACATACGTTTTAGGATCCCATCCCAGAACTACCATATCAGAGTCTCTGGGCAGTTCACAAGCCCCACAAGTAATTCTTGCTACAGGAGATCCAAAGTGCTATGTTTTTAAAATTTTTATTTATTTATTTATTTTTCACTTCTCTCTTGCTTGGCCTGCAGTAAACAGAATAAAGATATACACACACACACACACACACACACACACAAGGCATTACTCACCTTGTGAAAGCTTCCATAGAAAATTTTCCTAATTTCAGGTCCTTCAAAAGTAACAGTCTGAAAATCCCCACTGTAGTCATAGTTGAAATATGTTAGGGTTTTTCCACCATCTAATGAAACAAAATAAAAGATTAAAAATATTCTAGAAAGTATTAAAATGGGTAATTTTTTTAAAAGTCAACTCAAAATAATATAACCATTGCTTTGAAGCTGTGTTTTAAAGTGGTGAGTGGATAACGAAACGGCCTTGGAAGGCCCTAGGCTTCCAATTGGCCAAACTTCTCTGCACCTCCCCGCCCGTCCGCATTCCCATCACCATGTGGGGAAAGGGCGGCCTTAAGTTGGGAGTGGAAGCAGAACAAAAGGAAGAGAGAAGCTAATCAAATTGTTACCAGAGATGTCCCTGATCTTTGCTCAAAACTCATCAACCCTCTAGCCCCACCTTTAGCAGGAATATCCTTGCTCAAAACCTGCCAACTCCCCACCTCGAGCAGGAGTGTATGTACATCTTTAAGTGAAAGGGTCCCGAGATAAGAAAGGAAGCTATAGGGAAAGAAAAAAGGACCAGCTGGGACCAAGATAGTGGTAAATCTGACCTCCAACAGATTGTGAGTCTCATTAGACTTTGATTTTACTTTGAAAAAAGAAAGTGAAGTTGCCCAGTCGTGTCCAACTCTTTGCGACCCCATGGACTGTAGCCTACCAGGCTCCTCTGTCTATGGGATTCTCCAGGCAAGAATAGTGGAGTGGGCTGCCATTTGCTTCTCCAAGAAAATGGACATTTTCCTATACTAGCATAGTAAATGACACACTTACTAACTGGCAGCCATTAAGGACCACTCCCTTGGAAAAAGCCCTGCCCCTCCCCCAGTAGCAGAGGAGGGCATGGCAACTCACTCCAGTGTTCTTGCCTGGAGAATCCCATGGGCAGAGGAGCCTGGCGGGCTACAGTCCCTGGGGTTGCAAAGAGTCGGACATAACTGAGCGACTGAGCACAGCACTTCCCTGTGGACTCAGGCAGATGCCTCCCCTCTTGTCTTTGTCTTTACTTTCTAAATCTCTCTGCCCAGGGGGGTGAGAAGCTGATCTGTGAACTTAGTCCCTGCTTCTCCATTCTTGGGTCACTGAATAAAGCTCATGCTGTGTTAATTGCAGCTTGGGTTTCCCATTTGCCTCCTTGAGCCTGAATGGAAAAGGAACCCTCCCCCATCTGGGGCAGAGAGCCCAAGCAGGGTTCACAGGACCTAATTCAGTAATAAAATGTTAAGAAATAAAAAACAGACTCTGCCTTAACCACTGAAGCAACCAGTTCTCTCAGGACATGTAACTTACACCTTTATGAAATAGTCATAATCCAGTGTGTCTTTTATTATGAACATTATGAACAAACAAATAAGCAAAGACCTTCTACTCTTGAGTACTTCATGTTACAAGGAACATTTTATTACAAAAAAAAAATATTTTTCTCACTAGTTCAGTCCCAGGTTACAATTTAATTTTTCATTTGGTTTTCAAAAGGAGCAGGTATTGATCGTCTCAAGAGACGTCTTTGTTTTCAAGTCCTGGTTGTGTGCAGTTAGCAGCTTACACCTTTTTAATCTACAGCTTTGCCTTAGTTTCAGTATCAAAGCAAAATGCTTTCAATGTTTAGCTGTTGATTTATTTCCATGTACTAAAAGGTCTTAACAAACACTACTTGGAAATAAGCTTAAAATGCTTTCCTTATCCAAATGTTTGAGTCAGTACCTAATAACAGCCACCAGATTTTGGATCCCAGCTTGACTGGAATCTTACACCAAAAATATATGTAGAAAACTCAGGCACATTAACCCCAAACTTGAGAATCCTCTAAGTGATGATCACCTGTGACTTCCAAGAACAAAGGTTAACAAGTTCCCTTCATTGTCTCCTCCGCAACTTTCCAACCTCCCGACAATGGAGCCTCTCATTCTTCACAACTGCTCTCTCCTTTCTAGACTGCTCTTATGGTGCCCTGACCCAGTATTGGGACTCAGACGCCACACACCGATCAGCACCATTTTCTAACGCGTATTTCCACCCGAGAACTCTTCCCCACACATACTGCTCGCCAACCTGACATTTTTTCTCTGACAGGAGAGAAGCACTGCAACATTGTGACTTGAAAGAAAGAAATATCTTCTATTCAGACGACCAAAATATATTTCTCATCTATACTAGGTCTTTGTCTAAGGTTCCGGCTCACAGTTCCTGAAACCCTTGGAATTTCCTGCGGTGAGAGCAATACATGTGCCTTTGTTATGTTAATAAGGCAGCTTTCGGAAAGCCCTCAGGTCACCTAAGGATGCGGGCTGGTTGCCTGGAAAAGCAATACTGTGCTGAGAGGGTTAGAACTCTCAGTCCAAACCCCACGCTCCCAACTCAACTTCTACGGAGGGGAGAGGTGTTGGTTGGAGCCTGAGTTCAGTTGCCAATGCCCAGTGACTTAACTAATCTTTCCAGTGTAATGAAGCCTCCACAAAAACCCAGGATGGGGTCCAGAGAGACTCCAGGCTGGGGACCACACGGAGCTGCTGGGGGGTGGTGCAGGGTGGGCCTGGAAGCCCCTCACCCCTGCCCAGGCCTTGCTCCAGCGTCTCTCCCATCGTTCCTGAGTTATAGCATTTTATAACGCGCTGGTAACCTAGTGTTGCAGGTAAAGTGGAGAAGGAAACGGCAACTCACTCCAGTACTCCTGCCTGGAAAATTCCACGGATGGAGGAACCTCGGGTCACAAAGAGTCGGACACGACTGAGCGACTTCGCTTTCCCTTTCTTTTCCCTTTCTTTGGTAACCCAGCGCTGTAGGTAAAATGCTTCTCTGAGTTCTGTGAGCCACTCTAGCAAATTATTAAAACCTGAGGAGGACTCTGCGGAACCCTCTGATTTAGAGACTGTGGGTCACAAGCACAGGAGACAGCCTGGACGAGCAAGTGGCATCCTGGGCTGGAGGTGGCCGCTGGCACCTCCAACCTGCGGTAACAGACGGAGCCTGCCACGACGGCCGGCGAGCAGCAGCCATCCTCAGCCTGGGGGTCCAAGGACGCCTGCGGGTAAACAGCGTCCAAGCTGAATTCCAGATACCTGCTGCTGCCCAAGAACGGCCTGGTGTTGTGTGAGCGCCGCGACACTCCCCAGGCCCAGCTGGTATGTTGGAATTGGGTCCAGGAGCCCAAAAGAAGCATCCGACATTTACCATTTCCCATAGAAGAAGTGACCTCTGACCCCAGCCCTCCCACTGACCCTCCTGGCACCAACCCTGGCCTCCCTACAGTCTCCCCATCGCAGGACGTGTCTCTTTTCGCCTCGCTCGCTTCTGAATCCCAGAACCTGGTGTCGCCACACAGTAGGGCCTCAGGGAATGTCTGGTGAAAGCCTGAGTAGACGAATGAATGACTCAGCTGTCAACATAGTCCATTATTAGCATCGACCGATGGTTCAAAACAAGTGAGTTACTCTATGATACACGTTAAACCGGCAAGATGGCACACCACGCACACAACCCACACCTGTGTGTGCAAATGTTTTGTAAATGAATATACTCACTATCTAAAATGACTCCAACCAGTGGGTCAGAATTTTTATTTAAAATCTCCCAAAGAGCAAAGGGCTCCTCTGGAGTATCAGGAAGAATCCGGAATAGAATACTGATTGTATAGTCAGAGGGCAATCCGTCTGGATGTAAGTATCTGAAAAATGGAAAGAAAATCGTATGTTTTATTGTATCCCTCTTCAAGAAGCTATTTATTTGATTATAAAAGCAAACACACTTTCACTATTTGAAATGAAAAAATATCTTTTTCTTTATTAACACGTGAAGAAGCTGAGAAGAAGCAAATAAACATCACCATTAACCCCATTTGGAAGGAAGTGATCCTTTTTTGGGGTCATGCATTTCTCTCCAGTCTTTAAAGAATGTCTCTAAGTCTCTGTCCAATTTATATAATTTTGCCCCTTTCTTTTCTTAGCATCATTTACTACATACTTCATATTTCCTTAAATATTTTAAAGAGCAAGATATTTAATACTTGTACAACCTTTGCTGGTTTGGCTATTCCATAATTTATCTGACCAGTCACTTCTTATTAAACAATTAAGTAGTTTCAAGTTCTAGTACTATAAATAATGTTTATCTACAGTCTTTTTTGGGGGGTGGGGGCTTTCTCGGTGTCTCAGATGATAAAGGACCCACCTGCAATGCGGGAGGCCTGGGCTCCATCCCTGAGTGGGGGGGAGACCCCCTGCAGCAGGGCATGGCAGCCCCTCCAGTGTCCTTGCCTGGAGAACCCGTGGACGGAGGGGCCCCTCCTGCAGCCTCACCGCACCTCTCAACAATCAGGTGGGTTGCTCACATACTTTAAAGATGTCCCTTCAAGCAGCAATGTAGCATTTTAGATATATAGGAGACCCATAATATGTATTAATTAAATTAACAAATATTTGGTGAGTTAGGTGGGAATTTAGTGTGAATTTCAAAGTGAAAGTTTAGGGAGGTCAAGAGGGAGGGGACATATGTACATCAATGGCTGATTCATGTTGATGTTTGACAGAAAGCAACAAAATTCTGTGAAGGATTATCCTTCAATTAAAAATTTTAAAAGGTGAAAGTTTGATTTGCATATATTAATTATATATGCATGTATTCATTCATTCAAAATTTGTTGAGTGCTTACAAATTACCAGACATGGTAAAACACATTAAAGACCCATCAGTGAACTGAACTTGCAAGGAACCCTTGCATGACGCTTAAGCTTGAGCAGGGTTAATTATACAGTATATTAGAAGGTGATAAGTGCCATCAAAGACAGCAAGAGCAGCATAATGGGGACTAGAAATGCTAGAATGCATTAGTTTGGCATTTTAATTAAGGTTATCAGCATTGGCTTTACTTAGAGATTCATCGAGAGGATTACTATTTGAGCAAAGGTTCATTGAGAAGGTTGGAGAAGGAAACAAGATCCACTGCAGTATTTTTGCCTGGAGGGTTCCATGGACAGAGGAGCCCGCGGGCTGCAGTCCTCGGGCCGCAAAGAGTCGGACGCAGTGGCTAAACAACAGAATTTCATTGAGAAGGTCGCATTCGAAGAAAAACTCATAGGAGATGAAGACAGCCGGCCAGTGCAAAGATACTAAAGTGGGCTGTGTTTGGTACTTTTTGAGCACAGACTAAGAGACAAGAGGTGAAGTCGCAGAGGTGACAGCTCTCCAGATAATGTCGGCCCTTTGGCCACTCAAGAGCGCCGACGCTCACTCCAAGGGGAATGGGAACGGCTGGCAGCTTTTGGAGTGGCGCGATCTGACGTAAACGCTCATAAACCATCGCCCCAACTGCTGTGTGCAGAAGAGACCCTGGGAAGGCGGGGCAGCAGGAGGAAGACAGGAGGCTGCAGCAGGGACTGCGGGAAGAGGCAGGCGATGGTGGCTCGCGTCCAGGCGGTGGCAGCGCAGGTGGTGAGAAGCCACACACAAGGGGACTCCTTGGCAGATGGATGTGAGGCCTCAGAGAATGGGAGGAGTCTGACTTCTCTGCCTAAGAAACTCATCAGATGTAGTCATCATCGAGACAGAAAAGGTTGCGGGTGAGGCTGGCTCTGGAGAGAGGAGCAGGGATGTTGTCGCTTCAGTCGTGTCTGACTCTTTACCACCCTATGGACTGCAGCCCGCCAGGCTCCTCTGTCCATGGGACTCTCCAGGCAAGAACACTGGAGCGGGCTGCCATGCCCTCCTCCAGGGGATCTTCCCCACCCAGGGATCAAACCCACGTCTCTCACATCTCCTGCACTGGTGGGCAGGTTCTCTACCACTAGCACCACCTGGGAAGCAATTGATTATATAGGTCTAAATTTGGGGAAGTGGGGACTTCCCTGGAGAGGGCAATGGCACCCTACTCGGTACTCTTGCCTGGAAAATCCCATGGACAGAGGAGCCTGGTGGGCTGCAGTCCATGGGGTTGCGAAGAGTCGGACACGACTGAGCGACTTCACTTTCACTTTTCACTTTCACGCATTGGAGAAGGAAATGGCAACTCACTCCAGTACTCTTGCCTGGAGAATCCCAGGGATGGGGGAGCAGGGTGGGCTGCCGTCTATGGGGTCACAGAGTCGGACACGACTGAGGCGACTCAGCAGCAGCAGCAGGGACTTCCCTGGTGATCTGGCAGCTAAGATTTCAAGCTTCCCCTGCAGCGGGTGTGGGTTCAATACTTGGTTGGGGAACTAGGATCCCACATACTGCACAGTGTCACCAAAAAACATTGGGGGCAATATATAAATACAAACAGGAGACCTCGGGATATAGGCAGCATTCAGCACTAAGATACTGAAAAGATCGCTGGGAAATAGGAATAGACAGAAAACAAGGAGGTCATACACAAGTGCTGGTCCCCAGCATCAAGAGGTAGAGAGGGAAGAGGAGCCAGCGCTGGAGACGGGCGGTCTGCAAGGCAAACGGAAGCTCAAGGAGCAGGAAGCCAGGGGGAGGCTGTGCTCAGCTCTGTCGGATGCTGGAGACACACGGAGTGAGAGGGGAGCTGGGAGCCAAAGGCTGGAGTTGGCAGGGAGGAGGGCAAGGACACTGCTGACTGCAGGAACAACCCAGCGGAGCGGTGGACGGCAAGTCTCACTTCTGAGACTTTCCAATGTCTATTTGACATTCATCCCTAGACAATGTCAAGTCCCAGGGATGGAGGAGCCGGATGGGCTGCCGTCTGTGGGGTCGCAGAGTCGGACACAACTGAAGCGGCTTAGCAGCAGCGACAATGTGAAAAGAGAAAAGCTGCTGAAAGGCCATGTTAGACGTCGGATGTTGATTTGGAATGTGAAGAAGCAGATGGAGTCTTGAGAGATGACCCCTTAAACCAGGAATTCCTACTTTTGATGTGAGAGTTGGACTATAAAGAAAGCTGAACGCAGAAGAATTCATGCTTTTGAACTGTGGTGTTGGAGAAGACTCTTGAGAGTCCCTTGGACTGCAAGGAGACCCAATCAGTCAATCCTAAAGGAAATCAACCCTGAATATTCATTGCAAGGACTGATGCTAAAGCTCCAATACTTGGGCCACCTGATGCGAAGAGCTGACTCATTGGAAAAGACCCTGATGCTGGGAAAGATTGAAGGCAGGAGGAGAAGGGGACAACAGAGGATGAGATGGTTGGATGGCATCACCAACTCAACGGACATGAGTTTGAGCAAGCTCTGGGAGTTGGTGATGGACAGGGAGGCCTGGCGTGCTGCAGTCTATGGGGTCACAAAGAGTCAGACACGACTGAGCGACTGACCTGAACTGAAACTCAAGTGCGTCTGGAGCTTGCAGACCGCTGAGAATGGTCCTAGGAACCCCCCACGCGTCGCAGGCTGCGCAGTGGCTGCCGCTGCTGAGTCGCTTCAGTCGTGTCCGACTCTGTGCGACCCCAGAGACGGCAGCCCCCCAGGCTCCCCCGTCCCTGGGATTCTCCAGGCAAGAACCCTGGATCGGGCTGCCATCTCCTTCTTGCAGTGACTAGATAATGTGATCTTTACACCAACCATATGGAGTTGTTCTTGTGACTTCTCAAGGATAAAAACCCTCTGAATTCATGTCTCTAGAGTGAGTAAAGTGGTTCAGGGTGTGGGTTCCAGGGCCTGATTGCCGGGTACAAATCCCGGCATGATCCTCAACAAACTACACGATCTCACTCAGGTCATTTAGCTTCTTTGTGCTTTAGTTTCACTACTTGTAAAATCAAGATAACGAATGACTCTACCTCATACAGTTCTTGGGAGGTTTGAGTGAGCTGCTATATATAAGCATTTAGAACGATGCCTGGTGCATAGCCCCTGGAGAAGACAGGGCACCCCACTCCAGTGTTCTTGCCTGGAGAATCCCATGGACAGGGGAGCCTGGCGGGCTTCCGTCCGTGGGGTAACAAGAGTCAGATGCGACTGTGTGATTACCACTTTCACTGGCACATGGCAGTGCTATGCAAGCATTAACTATCTTTATAGTTTTCTCAGATCAACAGATGGGAAGGTTCAACCAGCCTTGTATGTGAGTCTGATGTTTTTAAAGAAATCTAAATATCATCTGCTCTATCC
The DNA here is from genome assembly GCF_042477335.2 of Ovis canadensis. NCBI lineage: Eukaryota > Metazoa > Chordata > Mammalia > Artiodactyla > Bovidae > Ovis > Ovis canadensis. The sequence goes on along the minus strand of NC_091253.1, from coordinate 104,613,817 downwards.
ACCATGGAAAACCTGCTGGGAATTATCATTGAAATTATGATTTCAAGTTGATTTCATTTACACAGTGAGATATAATAAACAATAATTGGCTTTAGTATCTTGCAATGGAAACATACTTGGTTGGCTGGGAAACCAGGGCATCTTTATGAAGTTGATAACAAGGATACACATTGAAGGTACCAGGCTCCATAGAGACCCCTTCTACTGATGAAAACTCCTTTTCAACCAAACCAAACATTTCCATCATCTTAAATCCTTAAAAAGAGAGAGGGAATAAATAGGCACATTAGGAATTGAAATTTCAAAATTAGTCTATTAAAGATTTAAAAAATCTGGACCCCAAAAAGGAGTTAATTAATATCCTTTGTTTGGGGAAATTCCTGATAGTGCATACCTGCAAGATCAATGCCATCCTTATGCACCAGTGGGCAGGCTGGAAGACAAACAAAGAAGATAAAACCCTAATTTAGATATTTTCCAAACATATTCTTCCCTTGTCCTGAAAACAGGAAGCTAACATCATCTTTATGGAAGTCAAGTGTAGAGGGAATCCAAACCAGATGTGGCTATGGCTTTTTGCGGATTCCTAAAGACTGAATCACTCTCACTTCTCCTGTTAAAACCGAAGTCCCAGCTCCCTTCTCATCTCCTGGGTCCGTTAAGATCGATGCTGGTCACTTGAGAGCATGTATTGGGAAAAGTCTCCCTCCCAGTGTGTTACCCTGATGAGCAGACTTAACACATTTTTGAAAACTGTCTGCCACAGACGTTTAAGAGAGTTTCTTTCAAATAAGATTCTCATCTTTTTCAGAGAAAGTCTTTATCAACCTAAACTCTGGACCTGGGAGAGTGGAGGTTCACTTTCATATGCTCTAAACCACAGAACTATGTCTACATAACAAACAGCTCTCCAAGTCCTTTTTTCCCTTCAGATCAGGATGGGACTCATTGTTTAACCAGGATAAATATCTCAGCCTTCAAGCAACGAACGTAAGGGCAAATTCCAAAGAACTAACTTGCTGATGCGGTTTCGCAGACAAAAGTAATCAACTCATCTTCAATTTTCTTAAAGGCATCGAAGTCATCCACAAAGAAGACGTGCCGGGCACTGGGCTTGCTGCCGATGCTGACCAGCTCCGAGTAATCCGCATCAGCCACGCCGACCGCAAAGATGCTGTAGCCTGTGGGGACAGGGAAACAGACTTCTGATTAGTTTAAACTGCATTGCAAGACACGTCCGCATGTTTAAAATGTGTTTATTTAGGAGACCCAGTGGGGGTGGATAATTTGCCCTTCACAGTTCATCAGAAATCTGCTTGTACATAATTCGCCGTACAATAATTAACCCATCATTCCCCGGAGAGATTTTCCATTTTAGAGAGGCTTAAGAGAGCTAGTGCTTGAGACAAAATTGTTTCTATTTGAGTAACATCGCTGTTTGCATATTATTAATAAAGATTTTTGTATTTATGGGATGAGGCGCAGCTGAAATAGAAACTTTATCTCAATTTTTTTTTTTCAGAAGTAGAAACTGGGACATTAGCAGGCTAAGAAGCCCGAGGTGGGCCACAGCTCAGTGCTCGACAAGTTCGTATCGGGCTAGTCCGTGCCCTGTTGGTCTTGCGCGGTGTAATCTTCATCCTGTGTTCTCCGTCGGACAGATGAGAAAGCTGAGGCTGAACGGTTTCTGTGACCAGGTTCCCTGCCCTGGTTCTTTCCATAGCAGGGCACTTAATTTTCTTTCTTTTTTCGGCCGTGTCTGCGGCCAGAATGGAACCTATGTTCCTGCAGCGGAAGCACAGAGCCGTAACCCCTAGACTGCCCGTCAAGCCCTGCACTGCACTTAATTGATGGAGCTTCTCATAACAGAGCATCCCGTATGTAACAAATGTCTTGGAGAAGATACAGCAAGATAACAGACTTGCAACCTGGGAAGCATTTTTAAAGGCACATCGTCCAGACTTAGAAACATGGAGTCACGCTGATGTAGCCTGTAAGTGCACACTCAGAACACGGCAAGGCCAGCAGTGCTATCGGTGCCGCTGCCGCTGCTGCTGTTGAGTCCTAAGTGGTGTCGACCCTTTTGCGGCCCCATGGACTGCAGCCCGCCAGGCTCCCCAGTCCAGGAGATTTCCCAGGCAAGGAGTACTGACGTGGTTTGCATTTCCTCCTCCAGGGGAACCAGATCTTTGGATGGGCACGCAGATTCTTTACCACTCGGCCACCGAGGAAACCGTGGTGGCTACTGTCACTCATCTGCGTAAAGCTTACCGTCTGATTGCATCTCTCTGGCGATTTTGTTCACATCATCTTGTGACCGTCCATCAGTTATCACCACGATGACCCTGGGGATGCCTCTTCTGGTCCCTGACTCTGCAGTGAACAAGCTATCTCGGACATGCTTAATCGCCTTTCCTGAAACAAAGGAAGGCAACTGTTCAGTTTCATTCCCTTCCACTTTTGTGTGGCTGGACATGGAAGAGAAGCAACAAGGTTCTTTCATCAGCGAAAAGTCTTTTTAAAAAATCTGTATTAGTACGCTTCAAAAAAATCATTTAAATAATTAGTAACAATTAATTACTTTGGGTTTTAGCTGGGCTTTTGGGGGCCTTACCTGTTTTTGTATTTCCCCCTTTGTATGAGATATGCTTAATCGCATCCAGCAGAGTCTCTTTGGTTCTGTAGGAGTTTAGTTTAAACTCTGTCCTGGGGTCATCAGTGAACTGAACCATGGCGACCTGAGGAAAGAAGGTGTGTTTCCTTTTGCGCATGCCCAGCCTTCCCCTGGGCCAGGCAGCGCGCACCGGAGCATGGCCACAATTATGGTCCTAGCTGCTGCTTTAGCCCAGTCCACAGCGTCTTTGGTTTAAAATTTCACACAAGCTGCAAACCAAATCTGAGGATGCATTAACGAGCATGTGTTCCTCTGAGTGCTTTCAGGAAGTAGGTTAGAAATCTCTCCCTACAGCATGAAGGCCTTCTGCCGTCTCACTTCACAGGCGGAAAAATGGCAGCCGAGGTCTTCTACCCTGACAAAGTTCAGAGAATCGAAGCTCATTCTTTACTAGGATTTCTTCAGGAAACAAGCTTATGAAATAATTGCTACTATTCTACCTTTTTCCAGATCGAGAAACTGAGGAAAAGCCAAGTAACTTATCCAAGATTACTGGAGTGGCCACTGGCAGAACCAACAGTTGGCGTCAGGTAATTCGACTTCAAAATCTGTTCTTAATCACTATGATATAAACGCTTCCCAGGTGGCGCTAGTGATAAAGAACCTCCCTGTCAATGCAGGAGATGTAAGAGATGCGGTTCGATGCCTGGGTCTGGAGGATCCCCTGGAGGAGGGCATGGCAACCCACTCCAGTGTTCTTGGGATCCCTGATGGCTGACGATAAAGAATCTGCCTGCAGTGGGGGAGACCCCGGTTTGATCCCTGGGTCGGGAAAAGGGATCAGTTGCTCACACCTCAGTTTGGAAGCCACCTCCTCAAAGAAGCCTTTGTTGATTTCTCAATTTAAAATAAACCAGTAAGTGTAAACCTCAGTTCACAAGCGTGTGTCCCGACCTTGTGAACGTGTGTGTTTGCTGATGTGTGTCTGGATCTCACCCTCCTCCACTTCCCGCCGTGAAGGGTGTGAGCTCCATGACTCTCCAGACAAGGGAGAGTCTGTCACACCCACGATGACAGGGCTAACCGAATAAGCCCTCAACAAATGAATATTATTATTCTCAAAGGAATGAATGAGGCTTCTCGGTTCTGCTTGTTCTACAGCCATCGGTGGCCATGACCTCTGTCCTTCAGGATTTAAAGTCATCGAGGGCGAGGAGAGTGCTGGATGCTTCTGAGCAGGGACTCCCATCTGCTCTCTCCCAGCGTACAGGAGACACACACGTGGACATGCCGTCTAACGGGTCTCGGTTTGCTGAGCTCACTCGCTTTGAAGGATGAGCATCGTGCCCAGCTCCGTCAGGCGCCAGTGAGCTGATTTTATACTCTGACCTGTCCAGTCTCTCATTTAGACTTGGAGCAAATCAGTATAGTTCTTTACCCATATTCCCCAACACGCTGCCGTAGTAATAGCCTGGAATAATTATTTAATGCATCGGATGAGTTAATGACCGATCTGTCAGCCTTACTTGGGTTCCATCGGCACCGATCTTGTTCAGGGCTCCGACAGTGCTGTACAGGAAGTTAATGATCTTATTGAAATTTTCATCACCAATACTCCAGGATCCATCCACCATAAACACCAGGTCAGCTTTGGCAGCTTTACACACTGGAGACCAAGAATGAATAGTGAATCAGAGAAAAGGGGAAAACAGTCGTCATCAAGCCAACAACGCAGACAATGGCTTCCCTCTGGTGACTAGAGCGCCTTCCAGAAGGAAAGGTGTACAGCCTATTCCAAACCCTTGCTCACTAGGTTTTCTGATCATCACTGTTCTCCTATACTCAAGTATCCTGCTCATGACTAAGAAAGCTTCTATCAAACATGCAGAATTAAAGAGAAAAATAAAAACGTCAATTTCAGCCTCAAAGAATAGAAATGAGAGAACGGAAAAATGTGGAACTAAACTGATTTAGTGACAGAGGCATCAGCAAAGCCCCCAGCGCCTGCTGATTCAAGGGCAGCCCAGGCTCTGAGTCTGCACCCTGCCCTCTGCTTATCAAGTTAACAGCCTGAGAAGGATTTAGCTTCCAAGAGGAAGGCATGCCTCGCAGTGAAAGCAGATTAACCTAAAACCTGATATGCGTTTGGACTGCAGCCATAAGCAAACTTCAATTTCAGCCTCGCTTAAAAATTCTGTGCCCTTTGGACACCCCCTGATGTCAAGAAATGTATACTACTGCTAGCTCGGGAAAACTTTCGTCAATAGTAACACTGACATCAATCCTGACAAACAAGCAAAAACCAGATTAGCAGAAACCCACTCCACTGAAAGCATTTTCTAAGTCTTGTATTGCGTCCTGTTTCGGATTATCTCTGCTTCTTTTCCCCTTGATTAACACAGATCATGCTGGTTGACTCTGTTTGCGATGAAACAAACAATTTAATCTTTAATAATCTGAATCTTTTAATCTTGGGCCATTGGCACACACATGTTCTGCAAGATAATGAACATTTTGCTTTTCTTTAGGAAAAAAACGGCTTGATTTTTATTAACTACAACTACAGTCCCTTAAAGCTAACTACAACTTAAATGGTAAAATAAACCATCTCCAAGTGAGTTAGTACTCCAGGGACAATAAGGATTTGGTGAGGTTGTTCTCCTGAGCTCCACAATTTACAAAATTTTACATATTTATGGTTTGAATTTAAAGCCGAAAGGGATCACAAGATCCGCTCATTATAAGCGTATAAAAGAAAACCTGGCGTTGTTTGCTAGGAAAGAGGAAACCCAGATTAGGTTTTACCTTCAAAATGAGAGCAAAATCTATCTGAAAATACACTCAAATTGAAAACTGCACTTAAAACAAAAAAGAAACTACATCAAAATGCATGAAGGAACTCTCTCTGGGATATGAAATCGTGCTTTTAATTTTCTTCTTTGTACTCTTCTCTATTTCTTAAAATGGATGTTTATAAATACTCAGTATCACCTGAATAATAAACATTTATAGGTTTTTAAATTAAATACACTCAGGGCAAATAGAACCTAAAATGAATAACATGTTCAAGTTGCAAAAATGCCATTGTCTAAAACCATCATGATGAAAACTACTAACCCAAGGACAGTGTTGCTACATTAGCAGTCCTCACTCTCATGACCCTTCCAAATCATGTGTTTCCCCTTGAGCATTCATGAATATTGACCAAAAGATACTCATATTCTGCTATAAATAAAAATATTCTGACCTCAGGGAATCCTGTAATGTCTGTATCAGAACTGTCTAATAAACTCATCAGTTTGGATCTGTTTTCAGCTCCAATAGTGAAAATCAACATAGACAGTTAAACTAGAAAAAGCTAGAGATGAAGATGGAAGAAGGAAGAGTCTGGAATCCCAAGTAGTCAGTCAGTCAGTTCAGTCACTCAGTCCTTGCGACCCCATGACCTGCAGCCCACCAGACCTCCCTGTCCATCACCAACTCCCGGAGTTCACTCAAATTCACGTCCATCGAGTCAGTGATGCCATCCAGCCATCTCATCCTCTGTCGCCCCCTTCTCCTCCTGCCTTCCCTCTTTCCCAGCATCAGGGTCTTTTCCAATGAGTCAGCTTTTTACACCAGGTGGCCAAAGTATTGGAGTTTCAGCTTTAGTATCAGTCCTTCCAATGAAATCAGGACTGATTTCCTTTAGGATGGACTGGTTGAATCTCCTTGAAGTCCAAGGGTTTCTCAAGAGTCTTCTCCAACACCGCAGTTCAAAAGCATCAATTTTTTGGCGCTCAGCTTTCTTTAGAGTCCAACTCTCACACCCATATGTGACCGCTGGAAAGACCACAGCCTCGACGATCCCCGTAGAGCAAAAACACAAGAAGACACAGGAGGGCGTAAGGTACGCACGGGGAGCCTGAAGTTATGCGACTTTGCTGCTAACTGATACAGTGTGGGAAACGATGCCACAGTGTAGGCTGATCACTGAAGAGTCTGCGTGGTGTGTGAGGAAGGATGTTGGGTTTTATTTTTGTAAAGTTTCTTATGACCTCTTTGTTTCCTTGACCCTTATACTCTCCAGCATCAGACACCTCTGACTACGCTCCTGTCTTTGCAGGATATTTGGTCTTGTCCAGAACATCAATAAGACATTTAGTCTACACCAACAGTTCTTGAAATTGGGTCCTATCCAAAATGTCCATGAGCATATTTGGTCCATGCCAAATGACTCTGGACAGGACCAAATATCATGGATCTTTTGACATGAACCAAACGTCTGCTAAACCTTTGTAAGGTGAGGACAATCATTTTTCATTGTAACTCTGGTATGTAATAGCTATTCTAAAATGCGGGGCAGGGCGTCCCTGGTGACGCAGCGGTCAAGAACCCATCTGCTAATGCAGGAGGCATGCATTCAGTCCCTGGGCCGGGAAGCACCCACTTGCCAGGGAGCAAGCAAGCCTGTGCACCACAACTGGGCCTGTGTTCAGACCACAGTGGCAGAGGCCCCAGTGCCTAGAGCTGGGGCTCATAGCAAGAGAAGCCCCCACACCGCAGCTAGAGAGCAGAGCCCACTTCCCACAACCAGGGAAAAGCCCACACAGCAGGGAAGTCCCAGCACAGCCGAATACATGGAATTATGGAAACGCACGGTGAATGGAAGAAGTCTTCTGAAACAGTATTTCAACTATGCGATCCACCTTCCTTCTCCCTCCTCCCCATCTCACCAAGGTTATCTTTCTCGAACAGATTTCTGCAGGTCACCCTCCCTTCAAGCCCAGCCTCCTTGCTCAGGCACACTCACCCTCTCATACCACTACCTTCACTCTTTTCTGGGGCTCACGCTGAAGCACTTATGGTTCCCCAAACACATTATGCGCTTAGATCACCCCATGATGTTAAGTGTTCATCTCCCCGTTATTTACCTGTAAAACTCACTCTTCAAAATGTAAATCAATCCACGCAAATGAAAATCCAAAGCTGGAGTAGCAATACTCATATCCGACAAAACAGACTTAAAAATAAGGACCGTTACAAGAGCTGAGGAAGAGCGCTACGTGATTCTCAAAGAATCTACCCAAGATGGGGACGGAACAGTTGCAGACATCCGTGCACCCAGCACAGGAGCAGCTCAAAGCACAAGGCAAACGCTAACAGCCACAAAAGGGGGATCAACAGTGACACAGTAATCACGGGGCTTAACACTCCACCGACAGCGGTGGGCAGGTCACCCAGACAGAAATTGGTAAGGAAGCCAAACCTAAACGACACATTCGACCAGACGGACTCAACTGATGTTTACAGGACATTCCATCCAAAAGCAGCAGAACAGTCTCCTTTCTAGCGCATGTGGAACATCCTTCAGCATAGCTCATGTCTTGGGTCATAAATCAAGCCTTGGTAAATTTAAGAAAATTGAAATCATATCAAGCACCTTTTCCGACCACAATACCGTGGGTGGTGGTGTCCGACTCTTGCAACCCCATGGACTATATCCTGCCAGGCTCCTCTGACTGAGGGATTTTCCAGGAAAGAATACTGGAGTGGGGTTGCTATTTCCTTCTCCAGGGGGTCTCCCCAGCCCAGGGATTAGAATTCAACTACAGGAAAATGTAAATCGAATTCCTCCTCCTTCATAAGTAATTAAATTGCAGCAGCACTAACTGTTCTCAGTTCTGGGCCACTACGGTATAATCTACACTAGCTCATTTCCTTGGCTGGTAATTACCTAGGTAAACAGCTATTTCTCTTGCAATACTGAAAATAAGCAGAGGGCAGCAGTCATAGATTGTTACGGTATCCCAAGTACTTGGCGTGAGTGGTTGAGAATGAATAGTAGGGCTAATTAATGTTCATTAATGGGATAAAAATATAACCATCACTACTACGTCTGGAAGTTTTCAGAAAGTTACCGTAACAGCTCAAGAGGTGAAGACAAACTTGTGATGAAGACAGAGAAACACAACTGGGAGCAGCATTTCTGCAGTGAGCTGGAACACTGCGACCCCGGTCTACAGAGTCACAACCTACACAGCTACACAATCACAATGCACACAGCTACACAATCACAATGCACACAGCTACACAATCACAACCTACACAGCTATACAATCACAACCCACATAGCTACACAATCACAACCCACACAGCTACACAATCATAACCTACAGAGCTACACAATCACAACCCACATAGCTACAATCACAACCTACACAGCTACACAATCACAACCCACACAGCTACACAATCACAACCTACACAATCACAACCTACACAGCTACACAATCACAACCCACACAGCTACACAATCACAGCCCGCACAGCTACACAATCACAACCCACACAGCTACACAATCACAACCCACACAATCACAACCCACACAGCTACACAATCACAACCTACACAGCTACACAATCACAACCCACACAGCTACACAATCACAACCTACAGAGCTACACAATCACAACCTACACAGCTACACAATCACAACCTACACAGCTACACAATCACAACCCACACAGCTACACAATCACAACCTACAGAGCTACACAATCACAACCTACACAGCTACACAATCACAACCTACACAGCTATACAATCATAACCTACAGAGCTACACAATCACAACCTACACAGCTATACAATCACAACCTACACAGCTACACAATCACAACCTGCACAACTACACAATCACAACCCACATAGCTACACAATCATAACCTACACAATTATAACCTACACCCCCAGGCTACACAACTACTCTTCCTTGGCAAACGTGTACCACTCTGATATTTTCAATGAAATAGCTATGAGAATTCTGTTTGAAAGTCTACTTTGTGTGTGCAAATTCTACTTTCAGGTGGCTTTTTATTGAGTATATTTGACAGATGACACTGCAAAGATTCAAAGTGCACAATATGTTAATTAGATTCATATTTATAATTTACATTTGTTTATATATAATTTACACTGTGTATAATGTATGTTTATTTACATTTATATATTGTACTTTGGTTGACGTAGTGATATTTGGCACCTCCGTCTCAGCACATAATTACAGTACAACACTGTTGCCTACACTCTTTACACCGCACATTAGATCGCTATGTCTTACTTGCTACTCATTGCAAATCTGTTCCCCCTAAGGGTCTGATATAAGCACTTGTATTAAGGCGAAACTATCTTTTATTAATACCTTGGTTTTTAAATGAAGAAACAAACAAATCCAACAGAAATCCAAAACCTAAAATCACATCATGATTACATCATGTTTTTTTACCTTCTTTTGCTGGTGGGATGGTTGGAGGGAACGTCGGTGGCTGAGTAGGAAGCGATTCTGAAAAGCAGAGAAGAACATCAGTTAGCCGTCTCATCTGTGAAGAGAGGGAGGTCATGGAGTCATAACTCTTCAGGGGAGTCAATGATTCTGACAGCTGTTTTCTTTGAGAACTCAGTGAATTTAGGGCCCGCTGTAAATCAGCCAAAGCCCATGAAAGCCGGTTCCAACCATCTCCTCAACCTCAGGCCGAAGGCTTGAAACGCCATTTCGCCACAGTCCAGTTCACCCAGCGGGAGTCGGTGCAGTCAGACCGTCAGTTCAAAGTGGCTTCAACGCTGCTTTGAGGCGGGGCCCCCAGCCTATTCCAGACGAGTCTCTGCTGCTTTCACCCACAGAGCAGCTCCCTTCTGCCTGAGGACGGACCATCAATCCACGTCCAAGAGCACCTCCTCCCTGTTCACCCTGCATTCTCAGGACATGGGCCCCAAGAGCCGATTCACCCTCGGCCGTGGTCAGACCGCGCCTGGGAAACTCAGCTCTGAGAACCAGACAGCAGGACCCTGGGAGGCTGCAGCGCGTCCTGATCAGTGTAACCCGGGTGAGGAGGGCTGAGAAACGTGTCAAGCGCAGAGGTGCGGTTAGGTTAAAGGCCATGGACATGGCCACATAAGAGCTGTGACTTTCCTACCAATTCACATGGCAGGGCACCAGGAAGCTACGGCATCGTTAAGTGGAGTAAACATCCTAATGTTATTTTTTGCATATTCTTTTTTAAAAAATTCTTATTTGACACTAAAGAAAACTTGAGAATATTATCTTTCTTATCCCAGTATGCTGCTGCTGCTGCTAAGCCACTTCAGTCATGTCCGACTCTGTGCAACCCCATAGACGGCAGCCCACCAGGCTCTGCCGTCCCTGGGATTCTCCAGGCAAGAACACTGGAGTGGGTTGCCATTTCCTTCTCCAATTTATGAAAGTGAAGAGTGGAAGTGAAGTCGCTCATTTGTGTCAGACTCTTAAGTGACCCCATGGACTGCAGCCTATCAGGCTCCTCTGCCCATGGGATCTTCCAGGCAAGAGTACTAGAGTGGGGTGCCATTGCTTTCCCCTATCCCAGCATAATACAAGGGAAAACTCTCAGCTAATCAGGGGGATGTTTAGCCTCTGGAGACAGTAAGCGCCAAACAGCTGGAAGGATTTGAGCTCAGGCAGGCTGTTTACTGTGAATGTTGTAAGGGGGCACCTTCACTGGCAGGAAGGTTGGAGGAGATGAATGTTAAGGTCTCTTCCAATTCCAGGAACCAATAAACTGACATTATTTGAGTAAAGCAATTCAACCTTTAAAGGGATGAGGTAACTGTATTACTGATACAGAAAAATGTTTCAGATTAGTTATTATATGAAATGAAACAGAATACAATGGTATGATCCCATTTGTGAAACAAAAAATTCTATTTAACTGATTAATACAGGTTTATCTATATATATCTATGCAGTAATATATCTAATACACACACACACATAACTACATCCAACAGGCAGAATTTCTTGGAGGAGATCAAGCTGATATAAATGAGTTTGGGGGGGGAAGAAAAAATGAGAAAAGGGGGGCATTCTCCGGTGGCCTAGTGGGTAGGATTCGACGCTTTCACTGAAGAGGCCCAGGTTTGATCCCTGGTCAGGAAACCGTATCATGTGCCACACAGCATGGCCAAAATACAGGAGAAAGACAGAACAAGAGCAGGAGGGCAGAGGAAGGAAGGTGGCAACACACTCTGTGCCTTCTGCTGCGTTATTAGAGACAGAGGAAACCACTTTGATATTTTAAAGGCAATTTTTTGGCAACTAAAAATTTTCACAAGTAAAAACATTTGAGACATTGTAGTATTAAAACTAGGATTGCAAAACATGTTTGAAAGCACTATAAAATATTTCTACAGCCTAAAATCTGTGGAAGCAGCTGGTCGTCGTTATAATGGTGCATTTTCTTCAACGTGAAAAGCTGAGATAAATCGCAAGTTCAGTCAGTAAATTTGAGAGCCAAATCCACGAGTGCCTGTGGCAGCCAGATTAACATGTTTGGTCAGAACATCTGGCCCAAGAACCTCTCGGTAAGAAGGACCGCAGTGAACTGGCGAGAGTGCTCATATCCTCCGCGGGCACACAGGTGGTCCCCGTCCTCGAGTCTGGGAGAAGCTGTCCCAGAAGAGGGAACAGTCTCGGTCTGCATTTGCTCTCGGAGGTTGAGCTGGGGCCAGTGGGTAGAAGCTCTGCGGATGGCAGATGTCCCCATGGAAGGAAAATGTTTACATCAGGCAGAGCTTTCCAAGTGAATCCTGGACGGGTCGTTAACAGTGGTGAGGTTAGGGTTAAGGGAAGCTGAACTAGACCAGGGGCCCCAAACTCAAATATTTTTAGAGGTCAGGCACGTAATGAATGGGAGCAAAGAACTCTGCCTAAACATTGAGGAATAACAAACTTCAGAGTGTGTACACCGTCCGAAGACGCGGAAGTTACTAGCTTTCCATACGTTTAGCTGCATGAGGATATGTGAGCCCTGTGTTGTCAGAGCTTTTGAACTCTCGAGAATACTTTAAAACTTAAAAAAAAAAAAATGGCCCAGAGAAAACATGTGTGATGGGAACTCTAACTGCATGGCCGTGGTTTCTGACTTTCAGGAAGACAGCGAGAGGGACTTCCCTGACGCCCGGAGTCAGGACCCCGACTCACTGCAGGGCGCAAGCCCACCCCTTGGTGGGGAGCTCAGGCCCTGCACACCACACGGTGTGGCCTAAGGATTTTTTATTTAAAGGGAAGAAGAGCGATACCAAAAATATTTGTTCAATAAAATAAAATGCAGTTGCAAAGTCCTCAGCGGGGTCTTTCCAGAGGATCTTTACCACCACCAAACTAAGCTAAGAAAGAAGGTATTTAATTTTATTGTAAGCAAACAGCAGCTCAGAGACGTTAAACTGCCTAAGGCAACAATGGAAAAAAGGACCCCAAACAAGCTTGTTAGACTTTAAATCTGAAGCCCTAACAGGCACCTAATAATTTCAAAATTATATAATCCTCTGCCCAAAACCAAATTCTAATGAGCAATAAAACGCAAGAAGAGACTGCTACATTCTCCAGCGTGGATAAAACTCAAACACACGCTGAGTGAAAGACACCAGACGCAAAAGACTACCTGTTGCATACTTCCATTTTTACGAAATGTCTGGAAGAGACAAATGTGTAAGAACAGAACGTAGGCTGCCTGGAGCCGACTGTGGGAGGAGGGCTCGCTGCGGACGAGCCTGACGGATCTCCAGGCGGTGGGAATGTCCCAACACTGAGCTGCAAGCGAAGGCTGCAGAGCTCTCGAAATGTGCCAGAAGTCACTGACTTGTACACTCGGGGTGAATCTTAAGGAGTGCAAAGTATACCTCCAAAATACACGTGATGTAAAATGTTGACTTCCAGTGTTATGAAATAAAGTCCTCGTGTTGGAAAGCAGATGATTCCACTAGCTACAATTTCACCGTCTGTGTTTGAAAACTGTATATTGATGGTGATTTTTTGTGTGTGTACAGAGAAACTGAAAGACCTATACAGCTGGGTAGCGGAACTTTCTAAACACCAGACACGTGAGAGAGGGGCTTTCAAGAAAGCCGATCGTCAGCCACCTATTCGGACACCAGTCCTTGAGGACTGCAAGTTTAAGGTCAAGACACTGAGTTGGGGACAACCGGTATCTCCCAGAATTCAGTACCAATCAAACCACTTCAATGCTTATGGCCTCTAGGTCAGGAATCTTTGATTAAAAGGGTACCAGGCAGTTGCCACCTTCCTTCCCATGTAGAGTACGTAGAAAGTGCTCTGTTTCCCTTTTAGACTCTGCCTTTCCCTTGCGTGCGTCAGATTCCCTGCCAATTTGGAAAAAGCGTCAGAGCCTCTTGAGGAGGCAAGGCCGGGTCGGCCAGCTGGCACGTCCTGGCCCCACTCCCACCCCCGAGGCTGGAGTGCTGGGCCATTGTTCCAGTGTCAGGACCCAGCTCTTACACTTCATCTCACACTCCAGGCCCCACAGATGTTCCTGATGGGAGCCTCACAATAGGGGCCATTGTTTCAAGCACTTTGCCTGCCTACGGCCTTGCAGTCCCCTGGGGCAACAGGCAGAGATGGGGAAATCCAGACAGCGGGCCACAGGCAGTGAATTCCGGGGCTGGGTACAAAGAGCAGCGTTTGTAGCACAGATATTCCAGGGCACAATGGCTAATGTTTTTATAGACGGAATAAGGTTTCTGAACCAAAACCATGTTCCTAAAATACTGCTTGTTCATGGATACAGGGCTCAAGAGAGAATGCCTTTGACTTACGTGTTTTTCCCATTATGCTCACGCTGGGTCCCTCCATCTCCTGGAGCTTTGTGTAAACACTGATTTTATATTCTGAATCAGGCTGAAGTCCATAGAAGCAATGCCTGTTTGTCCCGCCACCCAAAGTGGATTCTTGCTTTTGTGTATCTATAATCAAAACAAAACATATATGACAAAACATACATACATGAATTTTTTTTTAATAGCCACCAATAGAGGATTTGCTTCTAAAACACTTAGTATGTAAGGCCTATTCAGATAACTCCAGAATGAATTAAACTTGTTTGAGTGATTATATCCTTTTTTTTAAAGAATTAATATATCCACTGTTTTTCTTTAATAATTGAAAATTGAATTTTATATGTTCAGAAATGAGATTGACTTGTAAAAGGCTGTTGAGGACTTAACAAACAGAGAATTGTTCCTGTTTATAATTATATGCACACATCTGCACTGATCTTTTGGACAGGTGCGGAGCTGAATATATTATTTTTTTTAAATTAGGATTCCCAATATGACTGAGAGCTTATTCTAGTACCAGGCTCCGTGTGTGCAGGCTAAGCACTTTGGTCATGACCGACACTTTGCGACCCCATGGACTGTAGCCCACCAGGCTCCTCCGTCCACAAGATTCTGCAGGCATGAATACTGGAGTGGGTTGCTATGACCCCCTCCAGGGGACCCTCCCAGGCCAGGGATCAAACCTGTGTCTCTTAGGATGTCTCCTGCATGGACAGGCAGGTTCTTTACCTCTAGCACCACAAGGGAAGACCACCAGGCTCTGTGCTTGGTGTTTAACGATAAAAACACAACAAAGGTAACAATGGCCAACATTTACTTAGCACTCACCACACAGCAGGCACTGCTCTAAGGATTTTACATGTATTAATTCATTTGATCCTTATAATTATCCCCAATTTAAAGACAAGAAACTGAAGACCAGAAAAATTAGTAGTTTACCCAAGTCCATACACTAAGTAGCTGAACTAAAATGTAAATTCCAAACTTAGAAGTCTAGTCTCAGAGGATGTTGCTTTAATTTCCATTAGTCCCTTGGACTGCAAGGAGATCCGACCAGTCCATTCTAAAGGAGATCAGTCCTGGGTGTTCTTTGGAAGGAATGATGCTAAAGCTGAAACTCCAGTACTTTGGCCACCTCATGCAAAGAGTTGACTCATTGGAAGAGACCCTGATGCTGGGAGGGATTGGGGGCAGGAGGAAAAGGGGACGACAGAGGATGAGATGGCTGGATGGCATCACTGACTCAATGGACGTGAGCCTGAGTGAACTCCGGGAGTTGGTGATGGACAGGGAGGCCTGGTGTGCTGTGATTCACGGGGTCGCAAAGAGTCAGACACAACTGAGCGACTGAACTGAACTGAACTGAATATACCATGTACTGTGCTAAGTCACTTCAGTCGTGTCTGACTCTTTGCAACCCCATGGACTACAGCACGCCAGGCCTCCCTGTCCATCACCAACTTCCGGAGCTTACTCAAACTCATATCCATTGAGTTGGTGATGCCATCCAACCATCTCATCCTCTGCCGTCCCCTTCTCCTCCCACCTTCAATCTTTCCCAGCATCAGGGTCTTTTCCAGTGAGTTAGTTCTTCACATCAGGTGGCCAAAGTATTGGAGGTTTAGCATCAGTCCTTCCAATGAATATTCAGGACTGATTTCCTTTAGGATTGACTGGTTGGATCTCCTTGCATTCCAAGAGACTCTCAAGAGTCTTCTCCAACACCACAGTTTTAAAGCATCAATCCTTCAGCACTCAGCTTTCTTTATAGTCCAACTCTCACATCAATACACGACCACTGGAAAAACCATAGCCTTGACTAGAAGGACTTTTTTCAGCAAAGTAATGTCTCTGCTTTTTAATATGCTGTCTAAGTTGGTCATAACTTTTCTTCCAAGGAGTAAGCATCTTTTAATTTCATGGCTGCAGTCACCATCTGCAGTGATTTTAGAGCCCCCAAAAATAAAGTCTGACACTGTTTCCATTGTTTCCCCATCTATTTCCCATGAAGTGATGGGACTGGATGCCATGATCTTAGTTATCTGAATGTTGAGCTTTAAGCCAACTTTTTCACTCTCTTCTTTCACTTTCATCAAGAGGCTCTTTAGTTCCTCTTCACTTTCTGCCATAAGGGTGGTTTCATCTGCGTATCTGAGGTTTTTTATATTTCTTCCAGCAATCTTGATTCCAGCTTGTGCTTCATCCATCCTGGCATTTCTCATGATGTACCCTGCATATAAGTTAAATAAGCAGGTTGACAATATACAGCCTTGAAATACTCCTTTCTTAATTTGGAACTGGCTCTAACTGTTGCTTCCTGGCCTGCATACAGATTTCTCAGGAAGCAGGTCAGGTGGTCTGGTATTCCCATCTCTTGAAGAATTTTCCACAGTTTGTTGTGATCCACACAGTCAAAGGCTTTGGCATAGTCAATAAAGCTGAAGTAAATGTTTTTCTGGAACTCTCTTGCTTTCCAACAGATGTTGGCAATTTGGTCTCTGGTTCCTCTGCCTTTTCTAAATCCAGCTTGAACATCAGGGAGTTCACGGTTCATGTCCTGCTGAGGCCTGGCTTGGAGAATGTTGAGCATTACTTTACTAGCGTGTGAGATCAGTGCAATTGTGCGGTAGTTTGAACATTCTTAGGCATTGCCTTTCTTTGTGACTGGAATGAAAACTGACCTTTTCCAGGCCTGTGGCCACTGCTGAGGTTTCCATATTTGCTGGCATATTGAGTGCAGCACTTTCACAGCATCATCTTTCAGGATCTGAAATAGCTCAATTGGAATTCCATCACCTCCACTCGCTTTGTTCGTAGCGATGCTTCCTGAGGTCCACTTCCTGAGGATGTCTAGTTTTAGGTGAGTGATCACACCGTCGTGGTTATCTGGGCCGAGAAGATCTTTGTATAGTTCTTCTGTGTATTCTTGCCACCTCTTAATATCTTCTGCTTCTGTGAGGTCTATACCATTTCTGTCCTTTATCAAGCCCATCTTTGCATGAAATGTTCCCCTGGTATCTCTAACTTTCTTGAGGAGATCTCTAGTCTTTCCCATTCTGTTGTTTTCCTCTATTTCTCTGCATTGTTCACTGAGGTAGGTTTTATCTATGGACAAATCCTGATTTTTAAAAAATGTAATTAAAGTAAGGCCATCTGTTGAATGGAATCTGAAATTTACTTTTATAATTGTCAATATTAAAGAACTTCAAAAGTGAACTTTATAATATGTTTAGTAATACATTTCTTTCAAACATTATAGGTCTACCTCAATATTTTCTTTATTAGATATTATAGAAAATGATGAAATTGAAACTATTTAAGGTGTTTGTGAGATTTAAATAGCTGTGAAAGGAACTTAAGAGTAAGAAAATATTAGTAAACCCTGCCTTCTGCTTGGCTGATATCCAAGCTCAGCCTTGGGTTCCTGGGCTCAGAACCCGGTAACAGCGGCTTTATTTCGACCCTAACCGCTCTGGAGCCTCCTGCAAGCTTCCATGAGCCACCTGTAACACAAACGTTTCCCAAATCCTATGCATGGATCATCTTCACCTATCTCCACAAAAACTTGTGAGACTCCAGGAATTAATCCTAGAAATGTACTTTCTGTCATTTCTCCTATTTCTCATGAATACCACGCACGTCATAGACCCTTGACAACAGAGTACAAACAGGTTCCACCACTGCGTAACAAAACAAAGCCTACGAATCATTGGGAAGCTGGAACAAGCGCTGGGAAATTAACAGGAAAAACAAGCAGGTTGCTCCCAAGGCTGACGGAGCAGGGCACACACACGGGGGCGGGCGGGGTATAGGCACAGGGGCGGGCGGGGCACACGCACGGGGGTGGGTGCACGTTGCTTTCCGCATGTGTGACCCACAGCCTTGCCTTAAAGAAAAGCATTTAAACTGATAAATGATGACTAATTTCCTTGCCCCCTTGTGCCAAAAGCCAGAAGTTAATTTTTTCTTTGGAACAAGGGGGAAAATCTGTCACTGAGCCCTCATTCTCATGAAGTCATGCTAAACACATTCTTTGGGTGACTATAATGCACCAACTTGACTCCCAAGTGTCTCAGGAGGGGTTACCGAGATCTACAAGCGAAGAAGGTCCCAGATCCAGTAAACTCAGTTGGAATCTGACGATACGTGCTTTCCACTCTCTGGGTCTTTCAAATCCTGTGACCCCTAAACATGGTATCAGTGCTTCAAAAAGTTGAATCTTGGGAACAGGCTCGTTTCGTATGATCTTTTGTTTTGGGATCTGGTCCCTAATAATGTAGGCTCTCCACCATGCTGCAATCATCTATTCTGGTTAATGGATGACCGGGAACTAGACATTTCAGCGCCGAAAGACAGAAGACAAGGTGAACATCTTTGAAACTTAGGAAAAAATCAGGCTAAAAAGAAATTTACCAAGTTAACGGGATTAGGGAGGGAATACAGTGTGAGGTGCATATCTCCATCCACCCACAGGTGCCACGTCGATTCAAACACGGCGGGGCAGAGAGACGGCGCTCTGCAGCGGCTGGAGAACTGACGGAGGCTCTCAGGGGTTTCGAGGCACTCAAAACCAGCCCAGAGCCTCTCAAACGCTGGTCTGTCCTAAAATACCAAAAGCCTACAGTTTAATTTGGAAAGTCTAATGCCTGACTCGAAAGCATATTGGATTTCACTCTCTAGAGAGGACTTGATCCTTCTGGTAATCTTTCTTTTTTTTCTTCTTGGCTATGAAAAAACTGTCATAATATTTACACAAGTAGAGGACAGCTGTTGTTTTTGCCTGTCTAACATGTGATCTTTTTTTCGTTGAACCTGACGCTGGTCTTTTGACTTGGGAAGGCCTGAGTAAGAACGCCCAGCTCTCCCCAGACACAGGCTGGGAAAGAGCCAGGTCTCACTCACCGTTGAGTCCATGCATATTCCATGAACTCAGTGACAGATTCAGGGGGATGCGACCCCAAACCAGGCCAACATGACTCGAGGTCCTGGACTTCTGTGGGAATTGCTGAGAGAGAAGAGCTTCCTTCTAACTAAGACGGTGAAGCTGAAGCTAGGAGGATGTACGTCTGGACTTGACCGGGCCGGCTCTCCGTCTGGCTGAGAAGGAAGGCGGAAGGGAGAGCGCGGGGAATGCGGTCCGGCTTCCCCTTGGCGAGGGCATCTGAACTCCGCGGCTTCCACGCGCCTGAGGCAGCCGCTGGGGGGTGTCTCGGTGCGCTAGGTATGGGTGACCTTTCCATCTGAGTCCCTGTTATTTGTGCTTTTTACCATTTAGAAACAAAGCAAGCACACCTGAATGATACAGCCTTGCTGCTTTATTCACAAACTCCTTGGAGGTTTATCGGTGTGACCACAGGAAAAGTCCTCAAAAGAAGTCATTTGGGGAAAACGGAGGCTCAGAGAAGAACACTGACCAGCTGTTGGGTTAGAGCAGAAATCTACCAACTTCATCTCAGTAAAAGTGCATGAGATCAGACGCGGGGGATTCAAAACACAGAGAGAGCGCCGCCCGTCAGGCAGCGGGAGTTTGGCAGTGCGTACCCGTGTGCTGAGTCGCTTCTGTCCTGTCTGACTCTGCAGCCCCGTGGACTGCAGCCAGCCAGGCTCCTCTGTCCATGGGACTCTCCAGGCAGGAACACTGGAGCGGGTTGCCATGCCCTCCTCCTGGGGATCTTCCTGCCCAGGGACTGAACCTGCCTCTCTTTCAGCTCCCGCATTGCCAGGCGGGCTCTTCACTACTAGCGCCACCTGGGAAGCCCAGAGTTTGGCAGAGGCATTCAGAAATAAGCCAGCCTGGGGTAAGGCTCTGCTCTATCATGCAGAGAAACTGGGTCCCCTCCTCTCTAATTTCTCCTCTGGTTGAAGCGGAAGGACTGGCACTTCTGCAGAGGCAGCGCGTGTAGCCAGCGGGCGGTGTCCCCGAGGTGAAACAGTGGAGCCCAGGACGCAGGCACCCATGGAAGAAGGCACATGGATCACAGGCCCAACAGCTGCGATCAGGAATGAGGATCACACCGCTCTGTGAGAGAAAGAAACTCAACCCAATTCTTCCCCAGTGCAAAGTGGAAAGACTTCAAGGCATGAATTAGGAGGGGGATTAACATAGATGCAGTAATATACATAAAATAGATAATCAGCAAGGACCTACCCTGTAGCACTCAGCACTAACAGCCTACTGGGAAAAGAATCCAAAGCACACACTTATGTATAACTTAATTGGTGGCTGTACACCCAACACAAACATGACATTATAAATCAACTGTATTCCGCTACACAATAAAAATTAAATAAAAAAAAACAAAGTGGAAAGACTATTCCCTACCCTAAATCGTATAAGTTAAAATATTGAAGCATATTCCCCACGTTAACTCCCACCCCTGGCTATCAGTTAGAAACTGTTGCTGGCTAGTTGGTTAATAACATGCAGCTGGACACCTGAGTGAATAAGATGTAGGCTAATTGGGCTAATAAATTGCTCAGCTATAACTGCTGATGAAAAATAAACTGAACAACACTTTTGTTCATTCTTGCTGAATTGAGACTGTTGAGGCTCAGCTGAAGAGGTTTTTGGAAGCCTGAAAATAATCCTGGCAAAATACAAATTAATTTAACTGGAAGATAAGAAGGAAGCGGGGACTTGTATTTCTAGTAAAACACTTGGCTTCCGTGAGAGCTTGTGTGTGTGTGTGTGTGTGTGTGTGCGTGTGTGTGCGCACGTGTGCGTGCGTGTGTGTGCACACACTCAGTCGCTCAGTCATGTCTGACTCTTTGCAGCTACACCGACTGTAACCTGCCAGGCTCCTCTGTCCATGGGATTCTCCAGGCAAGAACACTGGAGTGGGCTGCCATTTCCTCTGCCAGGGGACCTTCCCGAGCCAGATACTGAACCCGCATCTCCCGCATCTCCAGAATCTGCAGGAGGATTCTTTAAACTGAGTCACCTGGGAGGTCCACCAAGAGCTTATTGAGGTTTTAAGGGACCAGATCAATGTTATCAGACACATCAGTCACATTGTCTGATAAGAATCCCAATGCTATTTGCAAAAGCATTTAATAAAAAAAAATACGCTGATGGATTTCACTAATTTCTTGATAAAGACAGTTTTGATATCTTTATGTCAATCTGTATAAACATGATTTTCAATGAAAGCTAATGACTATCTGCAGGAGCCTCCGTCCCATCCTGTCAACTTCTTAAACGGTGTCTTACATGAAAATACTCTGGGGTAATTTGGATGTGTGATCTTCATAGCTACTATGTCGCTAAGGCTTAACAAGTACCACCAAATGTGATAATTGTCAACTACTGTATATTAAAGTATGACTCAGCTGGTCTTAAAAAAGATAAATGGAACATGACTCCTCAGGACTTTATAGGTATTGTCAACAGCTGCATATCTTTCATCTAACTCTGCTTCAGTTCAGTTCAGTCGCTCAGTCGTGTCCGTCTCTTCGACTCCACAGACTGAAGCACACCAGGCCTCCCTGTCCATCACCAGCTCCCAGAGTTTACGCAAACTCATGTCCATCAAGTCGGTGATGCCGTCCAACCACCTGATCCTCTGTCATCCCCTTCTCCCACCTTCAATCTTTCCCAGCATCAGGGTCTTTTCCAAAGAGTCAGTTCTTCGCATCAGGGGGACAAAATTTTGGAGTTTCAGCTTCAGCATCAGTCCTTCCAATGAATATTCAGGACTGACTTCTTTTACTCTCAAGAGTCTTCTCCAGCACCATAGTTCAAAAGCATCAGTTCTTCAGCACTCAGCCTTCTTCACAGCCCAACTCTCACATCCATACATGACCACTGGAAAAACCATAGCTTTGACTACACGGACCTTTGTTGGCAAAGTAATGTCTCTGCTTTTTAATACGCTGTCTATGTTGGTCATAGCTTTCCTTCCAAGGAGTAAGTGTCTTTTAATTTCATGGCTGCAATCACCATCTGCAGTGATTTTGGAGCCCCAAAATATAAAGCCTTTCACTGTTTCCCCACATATTTTCCGTGAAGTGATGGGACCAGATGCCATGATCTTAGTTTTCTGAATGTTGAGTTTTAAGCTTTTTCACGCTCCTCTTTCACTTTCCTCTAGAGGTTCTTTAGTTCTTCACTTTCTGCCATAAGGGTGGTGTCATCTGCATATCTGAGGTTATTGATATTTCTCCCGGCAATCTTGATTCCAGCTTGTGCTTCCTCCAGCACAGCATTTCTCATGATGTACTCTGCATATAAGTTAAATAGGCAGGATGACAATATACAGCCTTGACGTACTCCTTTTCCTCTTTGGAACCAGTCTGTTGTTCCATGTCCAGTTCTAACTGTTGCTTCTTGACCTCCATACAGATTCCTCAGGAGGCAGGTAAGGTGGTCTGGTATTCCCATCTCTTGAAGAATTTTCCACAATTTGTTGTGATCCACACAGTCAAAGGCTTTGGCGTAGTCAATAAAGCAGAAGTAGATGTTTTTTTTGGAACTCTCTTGCTTTTTCAATGATCCAATGGATGTTGGCAATTTGATCTCTGGTTCCTCTGCCTTTTCTAAATCCAGCTTGAACATCTGGAAGTTCATGGTTCATGTACTGTTGAACCCTTGCTTGGAGAATTACTTGGCTAGTGTGTGAGATGAGTGCAATTGTGCGGTAGTTTGAGCATTCTTTGGCATTGCCTTTCTTTGGAACTGGAATGAAAACTGACCTTCTCAGTCATGTGGCTACTGGCAACTTTTCCAAATTTGCTGGCATACTGTGTGTGGCACTTTCACAGCATCATCTTTTAGGATCTGAAATAGCTCCACTGGGATTCCATCATCTCCACTAGCTTTGTTTGTAATGATGCTTCCTAAGGCCCACTTGACTTTGCATTCCAGGATGTCTGGCTCTAGGTGAGTGATAACTCCACCGTGGTTATCTGGGTCATCAAGATGTTTTTTTGTACAGTTCTTCTGTGTATTCTTGCCACTTCTTAATATCTTCTGCTTCTGTTAGGTCCATACCATTTCTGTCCTTTATTGTGCCCATCTTTGCATGAAATGTTGGTATCTCTAATTTTCTTGATGAGCTCTCTAGTCTTTCCCATTCTATTTTTTTCCTCTATTTCTTTGCATTGATTGCTGAGGAAGGCTTTCTTATCTCTCCTTGCTGTTCTTTGGAACTCTGCATTCAGATGGGTATATCTTTCCTTTTCTCCTTTGCCTTTAGTGTCTCTTCTTTTCACAGCTATTTGTAACGCCTCTTCAGACAGCCATCTTGCCTTTTTGCATCTCATTTTCTTGGGGATGGTCTTGATCCCTGTTTCCTGTACAATGTCACGAATCTCTGTCCATAGTCATCAGGCACTCTGTCTATCAGATCTAGACCCTTAAATCTATTTCTCACTTCCACTGTATAATCACAAGGGATTTGATTTAGGTCATACCCGAATGGTCTAGTGGTTTTCCCTACTTTCTTTAATTTAAGTCTGAATTTGGCAATAAGGAGTTCATGATCTGAGCCATAGTCAGCTCCCGGTCTTGTTTTTGTTGACTGTATAGAGCTTCTCCATCTTTGGCTGCAAAGAATATAATCATCTGATTTCGGTGTTGACCATCTGGTGATGCCCATGTGTAGAGTCTTCTCTTGTGTTTTTGGAAGAGGGTGTTTGCTATGACCAGTGCATTCTCTTAGCAAAACTCTATTAGTCTTTGCCTGCTTCATTCTGTACTCCATTTGCCTGTTACTCCAGGTAGCTGTTGACTGCTTACTTCTGCATTCCAGTCCCCTATAATGAAGAGGATATCTTTTTTGGGTGTTGGTTTCTAGAAGGTCTTGTAGGTCTTCATAGAACCGTTCAACTTCAGCTTCTTCAGCATTATTGGTCGGGGCATAGACAAATTACTGTGATATTGAACAGTTTGCCTTGGAAACAAACAGAGATCATTCTGCCATTTTTGAGATTTCATTCAAGTACTGCATCTCATGTAAACTCCAGGAGTTGGTGATGCACAGGGAGGCCTGGTGTGCTGCGGTCCATGAGGTCACAAAGAGTCGGACACGACTGAGTGACTGAACTGAACTGAACAGCATTTTAGACCCTTTTGTTGACTATGAGGGCTACTCCATTTCTTCTGAGGGATTCCTGCCCGCAGTAGTAGATATAATGGTCATCTGAGTTAAATTCACCCATTCCAGTCCATCTTAGTTTGCTGATTCCTAGAATGTCCACGTTCACTCTTGCCATCTCCTATTTGACCACTTCCAGTTTGCCTTGATTCATGGACCCGACATTCCAAGTTAAGCATCCCAGAAAACCACCACAAAATCCAAGTGATTTGTCCTGACTTTTCCTTATTCACTGTTTATTGCAGATTAAAGCCACTCCCATATGCTTAGCCGATGTCTGGCTTAAGGGACCTTTACAGGATCACACGCAGGGAATCAAGGAATCAGTGGCTTATTAGCACGCCTGCAGAGACAAAGCCTTGCTTAGTGTTGGCAGAAATCCCTTCTTGTGTTTCTAATATTCTATCTTGTATTTTCAGCTCATTTCCAGCACTCTACTAAACTCTCAGTACTTTACTAAACTATGCTTTCCACTTCCTGGATTAGATTAAAAGTGGATTTCTGCATTTTAAGTGTAGTTATAGACAGGGATGTGTGCTACTAACTAAAGACAAGTCCTATCCAGATCTGAAAAATTAGCCTTTTCTGCTTTTTTAAGTGAGGAAACCATTTATCATTTATCCAGAAATAAAAAAACAGTAACAAGCACACGGACTTCCCCGGTGATCCAGCGGATAAGAATCCACCTGCCAGTGCAGAGGACACGGGTTTGATCCCTGGTCTGGGAAGACTCCTCGTGCTGCGGGCTTCTGAGCCCATGAACCACAACTGCTGAGCCCACGCTGCACCTCCGGAAGCCGGAGTGCCGAGTCTGTGCTTCACAGGAGGAGCCACGTGAGAGGCCCATGCTCCGCACCTAGAGAGCGGCCTCCACCTGCAGTGCTAGAGGAGAGCCTGCAGCAGCGATGACTTAATCAATTGTTTCAAAATTAATGACTTTACCAGCAAATTTGAAAGGTTAAAAAATGCCATCCGGAATTCTGTAATGTTGGCTCTGTCCCGCCCCCCAAACAACAAGACGATCTTTCCTACCGACAATACAAATCTGATCAAAGAAATTTTCATTATTTGATCCCATCTTCTGAATATTATCCATGCTCACAATGAAAACAAGATCAGCAGTTCCTGGAAGCTCACTCTTGGAGGGCCCGCCTTCCGCTGCCGCTCTCGAAGCTTCTGGTGAAAACGAGCAGGCGTTTTCAGTGTCCCGCCTTTGAAGCCAAATCCGAAACTGTAGATCGACTTGAGAGCTTTGACGCTAACGTGCTGCCCACGGATAGCACAGACACATCGCTTCATCTCCTGAATGAGTTTGCTGCTCATCAATTATCCCCAAAAGTAAAACAAAAAAAATCACTGCGAGAAGCACTGAAGCCAAACCCAGATCTCGGGTAAGGACCGAGATCACAGCGCCGCACAGCTTTAAGGCGCGTTGTCAGTCTTGCCTAAGCAACTCCTACCACCAGCAGCAGCCGCACTTCCTGGGTGTTTACCATGCACAGAGCAGAGCCGCAGACTCTTCACGCAGGCGGTCTCAGCTCAGTCCTCACAGCATGCCCCGAGAGCCACACTGTGGTTCTGCCTATCAGCCGTAACGGGCAAATGGAGACCTGGAGAGACTAAGCAACTGGCTTAAGCAGCCCTCCCGACTGCGTCCTGCATGACCCGCAGCATAGCGCGGCCTCCTCGGGCAGAGTGCATTTGTCTCCAGTTCACGGTGTGTCGTCCGCAGTACCTTGCACAGAGCACGCGAGCGCGTGGCAGAGGCGCGGGTGACGGGTCACACTCACCCTGGCGGGATTCCAGGACAACCCTGTAGGCGGTGGCGTGGCGCTGCACCTGCCAGCGGGCACACAAGCTGGTCGTCTGGATCGCGTCTGCCTGAAGGTCGGTCACACCCAGAAACACTGCAGTGAGACAGAAACACGACTGGGTCACTCTGCAGACAACGCCACAATCATCCCCAAGTCCGAAGTCAACTTTGGTAAAATCTGAATTCAAGGTTCCACAGCCAGTGGTAGGAAACCCACCAAGTTACACAAAGGATAGCGATTTTATGACTGTAAAAAGCAGTTGCAGAATGTGATGTATGATAGGGTTTGTCTGTTCCCTGTAAACAAAAAAAGAAATATATGTCTGGAAAAAGCCAGTTGTGATGGATGGTGAAATTATGGGTGATTTTAAATCTTCCCTCTTCATTAATCTGTGCTTTCAAAATATTCTACAATTAATATATAATACTTTCATAACAAAAATGTTAAACACAATATGTACTCATCAACCATTGAAAGAAAGTTATGGTTTAAACAAAAGGGAAGAGCAAAGAGGACAAAAGAGAAATCACTCAAACAGGAGCAGCTCACACAGGCTGCCCTCGAAACATGACTGAATGAGAAGGAACAAACTTCTGAAAATTTAAAAAGGAAAAATTTAGCACAGAAAACAGGAAATGATTAAAAATACATGCATTCTTATTCATCTTAGGATGAACACAGTTATATACAAAAGTTATTCACAGGGAGTTTATTTGAAGAAGCAGTAAAAATACTGTTTCTCCAATTGAGGACTAAGGATTCAGTGTTTACCACTTAGATCCAACCAGAAAAAGCAGAAAATTAATAATATTTACTTTTTCTAAGGACCTCTGCCTTCATCCACATCATTCATTCTCTTGTATGTCTCTTTCAGTCACTTCATAAAATTAAAAAATAGCTTAAAATTATTTTTCAAGATGGTAAAAATAACCTGGACTAGTAACAATTTGCATCATGACACTGTTCCTTTTTGTTGATCAGCAAAGGAAGACCATTTTCCTAAGGCAATGAAACAATCCTCTCCCCCCATAAAAAAAGGAAACAATAATGACTTATATACCCACACTAAATTTTAAAAATACCGTGAATCAATTTATTTTCGATTTTACAGGGTTTTGTTATTCTTGGGAAAAAGAAAGAAAGCAAGCCAATCTAATTTTTACCTTAAGGATAGATGAATAAAACAATTCAATACTTTCATTATTTTAAAATACTTTTGGAATACCCACATTTATTAAAGGAGAGGAAAGGGATGAAACAGAAGGAGGGGAGTGGAGGAAAGAAGACAGAGATACGAGAGACAGTAAGAAGAGAGAGCAAGAGAAAGTCAGGGACAGGAGGACTGGCTCAGACGGGAGGGGCAACTGGAGGGGAGAGGAGGACGAACTAGGGGCAGGCGATGAAGGTGGGCATGCACGGGGGCTCACAGGGCTTCTGAGGAAGGCTGCCAGGCGGCGAGGGGGCACAACTCACGGAAACACTGGAGGCTTCCCTGGGGACTCAGAGGGTAAGGAAGCCGCCTGCAGCGCACGAGACCCGGGCTCCACCCCTGGGTTGGGAAGATGCCCCGGAGAAGCGAATGGCACCCACTCCAGCGTCCTGGCCTGGAGATGGACAGAGGAGCCTGGCGGGCTGCAGTCCGTGGGGTCACAGAGAGTCAGACACGACAGCAGCTAACACCTTCACTTCATAGTACCTACAACACTATCATTTCAGTTGCCAAGTCCAAGATCAGAACTGTAGGCCAAAGGCTTCCAAG
Source organism: Ovis canadensis (assembly GCF_042477335.2). Taxonomy (NCBI): domain Eukaryota; kingdom Metazoa; phylum Chordata; class Mammalia; order Artiodactyla; family Bovidae; genus Ovis; species Ovis canadensis. Next base: position 104,585,886 of record NC_091253.1, on the reverse strand, counting down.
CCCTGTTGAAGAGAGACACTATTTCTTCTGAGATTAAATGGATCCCATATCTAGCTTTCTAATTTTAAAGATTTCCATAAAAAAGAATTCAGGAAGTTTCCTCTAATGAAAGGGCAGAGAAGGGGATGACAGAGGATGAGATGGTTGGATGGCATCACAGACTCAGTGGACGTGAGCTTGGGTTAACTCGGGGAGTTGGTGATGGACAGGGAGGCCTGGCGTGCCACAGTCCACGGGGTCACAAAGAGTTGGACATGACTGAGCGGCTGAACTGAACCGAGGCCCTATATACAACACGGGTGGCCAGACAAAGGTGGCCTGGGGTTTGGTCCAATATATGTCACATCCTTACAAAATTCCTTTCGTTGGAATAATTTTTTGATTAGCAACGAGAGTGAGAGATGACCCAAATTCACCAAGCACGATTATCACAGTGATAAAAGCGGCTATTTGTCGAGTGCTTGCCATACAGTAGACCCTTCGTATATGTTATCTCTTTCCTCTTCCCAAACAGTCTATCAGCAGTTATTACTATTAATATTATATCTTCATTTTAGGGTTGAGAAAATGTGGGCTCAGAGAGGTAAGAGGTAATTTGCTCAAGGCCTTAGCTAATTAGAAGATTTACAGTTTACACTTCTGATTATACCACAACTAACATCCTCAAGTGTGGGCCACGTGCTGTTGATATCACTTGGGATATGGGATGATATCCCACATTCAACAGCCAAACCATTTTTATTTTGGTCATTTATGTACTACCTTTAATGTGTATTAAAGTGAAAGTGAAAGTCACTCGGTCATGTCCAACTCTTTGCAACCCCATGGAATATATGATCCATGGAATTCTCCAGGCCAGAATACTGGAGTGGGTAGTCTTTCCCTTCTCCAGGGGATCTTCCCGACCCGGGAATCGAACCGGGGTCTCCTGCATTGCAGGCGGCTTCTTTCCCAGCTGAGCCAGAAGGGAAGCCCAAGAATACTGGAGTGGGCAGCCTTTCCCTCCTCCAGGGGATCTTCCCGACCCGGGAATCGAACCGGGGTCTCCTGCATTGCAAGCGGGTCCTTTACCAGTTGAGCTACGTGTATCAAAAAGACTGGTTTTCTGTTGAGAGTTTTGTGGGTTTTGAAAGCATTTAAGTAAAAACAAAAAGAAACTGTAAGTTGATTTAAAGAAATACATTAAACAGATGGTGTGGAAGCATAAGAAACAGCGGGAATATGGCCCATACGTGCCGGAGTCTGGAAAACACTGTATTATGCCACGGGGGTCTGTGAGTGATGTGTGCCAAGGAGAAGTCCCAGATGGTGTGCAGACAGCATGCAAACCCTTAAAAGACAGAGAAGGAAGTCTTTTGAGTGGCGCAAGTATCTAACGGATGGAGTGAGAGGGTGGAGAGGGGCAAAGGCTTTGACAAAAGGCAAGTTTCCCCTGGCTCAGCTTGGACTGGGTTTGACCGCATCAGGTTATATGGGCTGGATGGAAAATTTCACCTAATTTGAAAAATACCAACAAAGACTTTCCAGAAGGAAATCCCATCCTCCACCATTGAGTATGTTTAAACGCCAGCTCCTGACATTCTGCCGGCCAGCTAGGACTCTGAACCACAGCCCTGAGTAGGGAGCACACCTCGCTTTCCATGAGGCACCGTCCAGAAAGGGCAGCACTGGAGGGAAGAGACAGCGACCGCTGAGCTGCCGCAGGGCTTAAGTTACAGAGGAGAAGCCAAACAGAGCGCCACACGGGGCAGCGGCCAGCCTTACATGTTTTCACCACGCCGGTCAGAGCGTCGCTGAAGCCCGAGGCCTGGGACGCGAATATCTTCACGTTGTAGTCCATTCCGCTGAGCAGGTTTGTGATGAGGATGGTGTTGATGTTCGCTCCCACGAACGTCTCCAGGGTTGGGCCAGCAACTAAAGGAGGAAGAGTGTATTTCAGCTACCAGAGAGTAGGGAAAGAGACACTTCTGAACTAACTGTGCTTCCTCCACTGTGCTCCAGCTTGCCCAGGAGACACACACAGAGGGGCTTAAATCTAGCCCCGTCCCGCTGCAAGACTTCCCACCTACCTGACTCCCAGGCTAGAGCTTTCACGGCATCTCGTCCTTTTCTTAAATATAGTTCTTTCCCTAGAACTACCCAAAGAAACTGGGTCACCTCACCGTCCACCATATTGTGAGGCCTTCACAGTGGAGCCACCAGGACGGCACGGGCTTTGGGGCACGTGCAAAAACAGGAGTCATTTTGGGCTACCCCACGTCAGACACCAGCTTTGTCCCCAGAAGGCATTAAGTTGCCCTAGCGGCCGTTTTGTCGTGGACACTATGCCACCCCGCGCCACATAAGGACAACCACGTACACCACCAGTGTGGGCTCCATAGCCCCTCTTCCGCTGCTTGAGGTCGCACAGACGACACTCCTCCTCCAAGGCCCTTGACCATCTGCCTTCTTTGGGCTTTTGCATCTTCACCTCTGCTCCAACCCAGTGGAATCTTTGATTGATCAGGAAAAATATTCTGTGCTATGTCCTATACAAATTGAGACTCATAGTGTTTTGAGAGCAGAAAGGTTTTTATTGACCCAAAGGATGATTTTTAAGTTTTTCTCAACCTGATGAATTTTATACCTTGACATAGTTTTCAGAAAGCTATGATGTGTGTCCCGTGGCTGACTCATGTGAGTATACAGCAAAAACCACTACAATATTGTAATTATCCTCCAATTAAAATAAATAAAAATTTTTAAGAAGCTATGACAAACCTACACACCATATTTAAAAGCAGAGATACCACTTTGTTGACAAAGGTCCGTATAGTCAAAGTTGTGGTTTTTCCAGTAGTCATGTACTGATGAGAGAGCTGGGCCATAAAGAAGGCTGAGCACCAAAAAACGGATGCTTTTGAACTGAGGGCAGGAGAAGGGGTAACAGAGGAAGAGATGGTGGGATGGCATCACCAGCTCAATGGACAAGAGTCTGAGCAAGCGCCAGGAGATAGCAAAGGACAGGGAAGCCTGGCGTGCCGCGGCGCATGGGTCGCGAAGAGTCGGACACTACTGAACGACTCAAAGACAAATGCCTTAACACAGTCTCCAGGACGAGGACCCTGAGAAGCTGGTAACTTTTTCTAACTAGTCCAAGAAGTAACAGATAGAGGAAGAATCAGAAATTGGAGAGTCTAAAGGTTTAGAGCTCACATACCCATCAAGCCACAGAAGCCTCTCAGCGCTACGGAGTCAAAGGCTGCCTTGCCTGGCTCCTTGTCTGGGGTGGGCAAAGGTCAACTGTAGGCCAAGTAGATATTCTGCTTATTAACATGCCAGCTGTGTCTTGGGTGAGGTGGTAACTTCAACACATTTTTCTTTTTTTTAATAAAAGGGAAGAGACTCTGCCCATTTCTTAAAGCCAGTGATGGCAAGTAAAAACAAAAATAACCTGTCTTTAAAGATTACATTTTTAAAAAGCGTGACTTACCACTGACAGGTTTGTAGACAATCCTATACCCTTTCACTGGGGAAGACGGGGGGTCCCACGTAATGCGCAGTCTGTTATACCATTCTTCCGAAACCCGTAAGTTTTGGGGACCAGAGGGTGGCACTGGGCAGGAAGGAAAATGAAGAAAGTGGTTTAACGTGGTTTCCATCTTACAGCCTACCTTTTGGTTAACAGAGTCCCATGATTCTTCCCGCAGCTTAAAGATACTTGCAAGGGAAAATGCACTGACGCAAACAGCAAGGAAACTTAGAGAATCCATGCTGATGTTAGATATTAAATAACAGAAAATAATTGCTCTCGCGGTAAAACACTTATCTGAAGATCAGCGGTTCACTCGGTGAAATTTGGGCTCCACTTTCCTCGGTTCCTTTAAAGCAATCCTGAAGTGAGTAGCGTTCATGAAAACATTTCTGTCACACGCCCTCTGTTGCACTATCATATCAGGGTGATTAGATCAACAGGAGTGACAGCGATTCTTAGAGGGAAGACTATTTTGCTTTCATCTTCATATTAGGGGTTCTGAACCGTACCTGGTGGTTCAGACAGTAGAGAGTCTGCCTGCAATACAGGAGACCCAGGTCCAATCCCTGGGTTGGGAAGATTCCCCTGGAGTGGGTAATGGCAACCCACTCCAGTATTCTTGCCTGGAGAATCCCATGGACAGAAGAGCCTGGCAGGCTACAATCCACAGATCAGAAACAGTGAGACATGACTAGTGACTAACACTTTCACACCTTCATATTGCCTATATTCTGTGAAATTTCAATCATCATTCATCAGTTTTTTATCAAAACAGGAGAGCTATTTGCGTGAAGGGTCTTTATAAACTGTCATGCATGTTGATGGATATTAGCATTATTACTTTGTTGCTGACAGAATTTGTGTTAACCAGCACTTAAAATAAGTGGACCACTCAAAATTATTTCAAAGAACACCCTTTGAAATAACTTTATTGTATAGATGGTATTTCCATAGTAATAGCCTTTAAAAGTTTTTATTTGAGTGTATATGTGTGTTCATCATGAAACCCTTTTATAAATTATGTGAATCAAACATTTAAACAAATTGTATACATTTTCTAAAGGTTATTTTCCATTTACATTATGACAAAATGGACATCCTTAAGCCTAATTTACACCCCAGTCTGTGCTGAGACAGGACCAAAACCAAAACGGGACAAACGGAAACGCAGGCTACCACGGGAGAAGGTGGGGAGGACTCTGCCTGGGTGGTGAGAGAAGCCTGAGCGGGGGCGTTGAGCTGAGGCCCCAGTGACAAGAAGCCAGAAAAGCAAACCTCCGGGCAAGGATGTTCAGCCTGGCAGCAGCGGCTCGCGTCGATTTCAGGGCCGAGCCAAGCTTTAGAAAGCCAGGGAGGACAGGGAAGGCGGGCTGGCTGGCGGCGAGCTCAGGAGGGTCCAGGTCACCTCGGCCTGAAGGGCCCCTGCACGGACCTCGGAGTTGATGCTGAGTACCCCGGGCAGCCATCAGGCGGCTTGGAACAGAGGGGAGACATGAGACCGTCTGGATTTTCAAAAGCCTCGCCGCCGCTGTGAGGAGGGCGGAGCCTCTGGGATCGCGGGCAGGAAGACGCGGGCGTGCGCGGGGGAGCGGGTGCGGCCTGCCGGGTGGGCGGTTAGCGGAGGGGCCTCCGAGAGCCTCGCAGCTGGGGGTGATCAGACGCTGCAGGAGGGAGATGCAGCCGTGTTTCAAGTCTTCGGTTTCAGAGGCGAGGGAACGGAACCCCAGAGCAGTGCAGCGATTTGCCCGAAGTCACACAGCTTGAATGTGTGAAGACAGAATCCGAGCGGATTTTCCCTCTCCAAATCCCCTTTTCTCTTCTCTTTTAGTGGAGGAGAGTTGCTTTACACTGCTGTGTCAGTCTGCTGTACCGCAAAGTGGACCGGCCGTGTGTACGCAGTCCACACACATCCCGCTTCTTTGGACTTCCTCCCGACTGAGGCCGCTGCGGAGCCTGGGCAGAGGCCCCGAGCTCTGCAGCAGGCGTCACCTGTGGTATACACGGCCGCGTGCACACGGCACTCCCAGCCTCCTGCTCATCCCACCGCTGCCTTCTCGCCCTGCTATCCATGCGTTTGTTCTCTCGAGGTCTGTGTCTCTACTCCTGCTTTTTAAATAAGGTCATCTATGGTTTTTCCTGTGGTCATGTATGGATGTGAGAGTTGGACTGTGAAGAAGGCCGAGCACCGAAGAATTGATGATTTGAACTGTGGTGTTGGAGAAGACTCTTGAGAGTCCCTTGGACTGCAAGGAGATCCAACCAGTCCATTCTGAAGGAGATCAACCCTGGGATTTCTTTGGAAGGAATGATGCTAAAGCTGAAACTCCAGTACTTTGGCCACCTCATGCGAAGGGTTGACTCATTGGAATAGACTCTGATGCTGGGGGGATTGGGGGCAGGAGGAGAAGGGGATGACCGAGGATGAGATGGCTGGATGGCATCACTGACTCAATGGACGTGAGTCTGAGTGAACTCCGGGAGTTGGTGATGGACAGGGAGGCCTGGCGTGCTGCACATCATGGGGTCGCAGAGAGTTGGACATGACTGAGCGACTGAACTGAACTGAACTGATAGCATTTGGGAGCTTCCCTGGTAGCTCAGATGGTAACGAATCCACCCGCAATGCAGGGGACCCAGCTGAAGTCCCTGGGTCGGGAAGATCCCCTGGAGAAGGGAAAGGCTACCCACTCCAGGATTCTCGCCTGGAGAATTCCACGGACAGAGGAGCCTGGCGGGCCACAGTCCGTGGGGTGGCAAGGAGTAGGCACAGCTGAGCGGCTGACACTTCCAGACCCTCTCCTCCCCTACCCTGCAGCTGCCGGGGGTGTCAGAGAGGACAGCGCGCAGCCCCAGGGGGGTTCACTCACAGGTTTTTCCAGGGGCAGAGACACTGACCCCTTCTCCGTCATCATAGATGGGCGTCACCGTGACCTTGTACTCGGTCTCAGGGAGCAGATTCTTCAGAAGCAGAGTGTTCTGGCTTCCAGGCACCATAATCTGAAGAGAAAAGCAAAGGACCATGGTCTTGGTCAGACTTGCATCCCGGCTGGTCTACTAAAGAGGAGGACTTAGGGCACTTTGAAATAATCAGAAGCAGGGAGATGTGCTTGAGGCGAAAGCATTTCTCTCTGCAGCTCCCCTCAGAGCAGCCCTCAGCTTCTAATCACTAAAGCAGAAGGCTTAAATATGAAGCTCTTGAGCGCTCAGGAACAGCCTTCTCTCAACATCTTTTCAGCATTTGTAAAGCAGCCAGGAGAGAAAACGATCATCTCTTTGGAAAGCAGGTGTTTATGGCTTAGGAGTGTTCATTCTATAACACAGCCTGCACAGCATATTTGCTTCTACTTAAATAGCCTCTTGAAAAGTCAGCCTTCCACTCCTCCCTGTTCAGAGATCATCTAACCCCAATATTTCAGGGTGGATGCTAGCCAAGAACACCACAACCACACGTTAAATCCCAGATTTCCGAGTCGAAAGATATTTACCAGTGACACTAAAAAAGGTTGCAGTTTTTTTTTTTTTTTACTTCTGAAAGGAGATGTCTTCCTCAATCTGAGATCACCATTCCTCTGACTCTAAAGTCTGCAAAAACTAAAATCCAGCGGTGGAGTGGACACCACCCACACATCAGTGCAATGTTCCATGTGGCCAATCCTGCCATCCCTAAAAGGATATATGGACCAGAAAAGACACATGTTCTTAATACTAAGGCCACAAAACTTTCTCCCCAGGCCTCAGCAGTTAGATGCTGGCACATTTCTGGGCCATTTGAAAGACTTCATCATGGCTGGAAAAAAATGCTAGGATGTAAGAACTGACCCAAACGAGTTTAAGGGAGTCACAAGACTGGGACAGCTGGAGATGGTTTTGGATTCAAGAGCTGGGTAAAATGCCAGCAGGCAAAGGGCGTGCTGTCTACTTCTGGATGAGGGAAGGAACCTATAAATCATGGAATAAGCCCTAGAAAGCCTTGAGTTGAACTCACAAGCAGCTGTTACTAAGATATTGCTAAGCTCTAAAAGCAGACGGGATAGGGGGTTAATATAAAAAGAGGAAGTCGGCATTAGGTGATTTATACTAAAGCAATATGATTTTGCTCCTCATATGGAATGACATTGAATGTCCAGGATGGTACCGATGCAGTCCTAGGAGGGAGATTTTATACAAGGAGCTCCGCTTTATTCTAGAAGGAGTTGGATAACCCTGCATTAAGAAGACGTTAAAAAAGAACCGCGGTTGTCCTGTCTGGTCTTATCCATCCATGCAGCTTCCTTTAGGGCATTTCTTCTCGATATAACCCTATGGAGCCCAGAGCCTGGGCTTTGATTCCAAGCTGTGTGCCTATCTAACCACCCAGGCTGATGTTCCTTATATAAGGTCACCTCTCAAACTGAGAAGCACATGGACGGGGGACCAATCAGATTTAGCCTGTAGGGCACTGGAAGCGGTGGGGCTGTCCTGCAGGGCTCGTTTAACTGCCAGGCAGCAGTTTCTGGGGTTTATAACAATAGTGCTCATTTAGCTAGCTGTTATCTGCCAAGTACTGCTCCAAGTATCCGAATGCAGTAACTCACTCCTCACCACAGCATTCTGAGGAAAGAAGTCTCATTACTTTCATCTTATAGATGAGGAGACTGAGACGCATATAGCTTTTGGGTGAAAAAAAGCCATGGGCTTCCCGGTGGCTCAGTGGTAAAGAATCCGCCTGCAGTGCAGGAGCTGCAAGCTCCATCCCTGGGTCAGGAAGGCCCCTGGAGCAGGGAAGGGCAGCCCACTCCAGTCTTCTTGCCTGGAGCATCCCATGGCAGAGGAGCCTGGCAGGCCACAGTCCACAGCGCTGCAGAGAGTTGCACACGACTGAGCAACTGAACACCCACACACGAAAAGGCCGTATCGAAACCCTGAATATCTGGTCTGAGCCCTTTTTAACCACTGCCCTCTGTTCCAGCTGACTGTACTATGAAAACCTCTTTATCCTCATGAGAGTCACTCCCAGGAATAAAGCATAAGCCTTCTCTTGGGTATGCAAAGTTCCTTCTACTGGACCTCTGCTTGTTTGCACAAAGTGAGGTAAAGATGAGCACCCACTCAGAAGATCTAAACAGACATTTCTCCAAAAATGACACATGGATGGCCAAGAAGCACATAGAAAGATGCTCGACATTCCTAATTATTAGAGAAATGCAAAGCAAAACGACAGTTAGGTATCACCTCACACTGCCGGTCAGAATGGACATCATCATAAACCTATAAACAGTAAATGCTGGAGAGGGTGCAGAGCAAAGGGAATGCTTCTGCACTGTTGATGGGATGTAAGTTTGTGCAGCCCCTATGGAGAACAGTCTGGAGTTTCCTTAACAAACTAAACTACCATATGATCCAGCAATCCTACCCCTGAGCATACACCCGGAGAAAACCACAACTTGAAAAGACACGTGTACCCCAGTGCTCACTGCAGCACCATTCACAACAGCCAGGACGCGGAAGCAGCTTAAATGCCCACTGGCAGAGGAATGGACAACGAGGACGTGGTGCGCATATGCGAAGGGACGTTACTCAGCCGTGAGAACAGCACCGTTTGTAACAATATGCATGGACCTAGAGATTATCCATCATACTGAGTGAAGTAAGTCAGAGAAAGACAAATATCATATGATATCACTCATATGTGGAATCTAATTTTAAAAAAAGATATATATGACCTTATTTACAAACCAAAACGGCTCACAGATTTTGAAAACAAACATAGTTACCAAAAGGGAAACGTGGAGGGGAGGACAAATTAGGAACCTGAGCTTCACACACACACACTGCTATATATAAAACAGACGACCCACAAGTGGGTACAGTACAACACACGGAACTTCACTCAGCAGTCTGTGATAACCATGCGGGGAAGAATCTGAACAGGAGTGAACAGAGGCACATGTGAGACCAAGTCCCTTTGCTGTATGCTGAAACTAACACAACACTGTAAATCAGCTATACTCCAGCAAAACTGTTTTAAAGAGATGGGCACCCATTAAAAACATGCTACAGGTCACAGCAGATGATGGTTTTGTTTATGAGACAATTCTATAAGTGATACTCATGGTTAAATGAGACGCAAATCTAACCAGTAAACGTCACGTTTTTAATTTTTCAAATACGCTACTCCATGTCTACCTCCATTATTGCTCAAAGCTCTTCAGAACTGGATCTCATCCAGCAAGCGGTTCCCACAGTAGACAGAGGATTCCCCGTGTCTCATTTTGCTGCTGTCTTAGAAAGTTCTGTTTCTATAAAGTGATTCTCATGCTTTCTATGGTGAAGGATTAGGTGGGGTTGGGGCTGTTGTTTTAATCCCAATCCCTGAAGATCAGTATTCTTATAAGACAAAATTGCTAAAATATATGATCATATTCTTGAATATTCCAGCAATGTCAAATTGTTATAAAAGTTTCTAAAAGCTTAATGTCAATATCAAGCTTATCTTGTAGGAGACTGACCTACATTCTGACTACCCCTGCTCTAGAATATTTCCTGCGACTTAAAATTCAGTACACAGTTTTAGGTTTTTCGTGTGGGGTCCAGAAAAGGCTGGAATCCTGGTCAGCCTTTCACAAATAAAGACACGTGAGAGCTCCCTCCGCTGCCAACAAAACTCAGGGCAAGGTCATTGCCACAGCTGCACTTCCGAGCAGAGCTGACAGTCAGTCTTTATGAAATATTTGACAGGGAGTTTTACTTTCTAAGGGTTTAAAAGCTTTTTATTGGGAATATTTGGTAGATTTGATTATGCTTAGAAAATATAGAACTATTTCACTTAACCTCAATTGGAAAAGTAAATTTAATTCCTCTTGTTTTATATATATTAAAGCTTGAATTTGGTTTACCATATATCTATACTATTCTCCAACTTCGGTACTTTATCTTGTCACTTCCTTGGATAAATTTAATAAGATTTTATAGCTAAAGAAAATTTGGAAAGATGGTAAAAGGCATTTCTCTTATCTGGACAGATTTCCTTTCCCACATTTGTACCAAGTTTAAGCCCTCTGTCTTTCCCTGTCAGCCTCATTACTTTAATCGTTTGTTTGGCTGGACTTACTCAGCTAACGTGAACAGTCTCACAGATGCAGGGAACAGTCTCACAGTCTAACGGGAACAGTCTCACAGTCTAACAACGGGAACAGTCTCACAGCCTAACGGGAACAGTCTCACAGCCTAACAAGAACAGTCTCACAGGCACAGGGAACAGTCTCACAGTCTAACGGGAACAGTCTTACAGTCCAACGTGAACAGTCTCACAGTCTAACAATGGGAACAGTCTCACAGCCTAATGAGAACAGTCTCACAGGCACAGGGAACAGTCTCACAGACACAGGGAACAGTATCACAGTCTAACGGGAACAGTCTCACAGTCTAACAGGAACAGTCTCACAGACGCAGGGAACAGTCTCACAGCCTAACGGGAACAGTCTCACAGTCTAACAGGAACAGTCTCACAGTCCAATGTGAACATTCTCACAGACACAGGGAACAGTCTCACAGTCTAACGGGAACAGTCTCACAGCCTAACGGGAACAGTCTCACAGTCTAAGGGGAACAGTCTCACAGACACGGGGAACAGTCTCACAGACGCGGGGAACAGTCTCACCGTCCAATGTGAACATTCTCACAGACACAGGGAACAGTCTCACAGTCTAACGGGAACAGTCTCACAGTCTAACGGGACCAGTCTCACAGCCTAACGGGAACAGTCTCACAGTCTAAGGGGAACAGTCTCACAGACGCAGGGAACAGTCTCACAGTCTAATGTGAACAGTCTCACAGTCTAACGGGAACAGTCTCACAGCCTAACAGGAACAGTCTCACAGTCTAATGTGAACAGTCTCACAACCTAACGGGAACAGTCTCACAGACACAGGGAACAGTCTCACAGTCTAATGTGAACAGTCTCACAGTCTAACGGGAACAGTCTCACAGTCTAACGGGAACAGTCTCACAGTCCAATGTGAACATTCTCACAGACACAGGGAACAGTCTCACAGTCTAATGGGAACAGTCTCACAGTCTAACGGGAACAGTCTCACAGTCCAATGTGAACATTCTCACAGACACAGGGAACAGTCTCACAGTCTAACGGGACCAGTCTCACAGCCTAACAGGAACAGTCTCACAGTCTAACGGGAACAGTCTCACAGTCTAACGGGAACAGTCTCACAGTCTAATGTGAACAGTCTCACAGCCTAACGGGAACAGTCTCACAGCCTAACGGGAACAGTCTCACAGACACAGGGAACAGTCTCACAGTCTAATGTGAACAGTCTCACAGTCTAACGGGAACAGTCTCACAGTCTAACGGGAACAGTCTCACAGTCCAATGTGAACATTCTCACAGACACAGGGAACAGTCTCACAGTCTAATGGGAACAGTCTCACAGTCTAACGGGAACAGTCTCACAGTCCAATGTGAACATTCTCACAGACACAGGGAACAGTCTCACAGTCTAACGGGACCAGTCTCACAGCCTAACAGGAACAGTCTCACAGTCTAACGGGAACAGTCTCACAGTCTAACGGGAACAGTCTCACAGTCTAATGTGAACAGTCTCACAGCCTAACGGGAACAGTCTCACAGCCTAACGGGAACAGTCTCACAGACACAGGGAACAGTCTCACAGTCTAATGTGAACAGTCTCACAGTCTAACGGGAACAGTCTCACAGTCTAACGGGAACAGTCTCACAGTCCAATGTGAACATTCTCACAGACACAGGGAACAGTCTCACAGTCTAACGGGACCAGTCTCACAGCCTAACGGGAACAGTCTCACAGTCTAAGGGGAACAGTCTCACAGACGCAGGGAACAGTCTCACAGACGCGGGGAACAGTCTCACAGTCTAACGGGAACAGTCTCACAGCCTAACGGGAACAGTCTCACAGTCTAATGTGAATAGTCTCACAGTCTAACGGGAACAGTCTCACAGCCTAACGGGAACAGTCTCACAGACACAGGGAACAGTCTCACAGTCTAATGTGAACAGTCTCACAGTCTAATGGGAACAGTCTCACAGTCTAACGGGAACAGTCTCACAGTCCAATGTGAACATTCTCACAGACACAGGGAACAGTCTCACAGTCTAACGGGACCAGTCTCACAGCCTAACAGGAACAGTCTCACAGTCTAAGGGGAACAGTCTCACAGACGCAGGGAACAGTCTCACAGTCTAATGTGAACAGTCTCACAGTCTAACGGGAACAGTCTCACAGCCTAACGGGAACAGTCTCACAGTCTAACGGGAACAGTCTCACAGTCTAACGGGAACAGTCTCACAGTCCAATGTGAACATTCTCACAGACACAGGGAACAGTCTCACAGTCTAACGGGACCAGTCTCACAGCCTAACGGGAACAGTCTCACAGTCTAAGGGGAACAGTCTCACAGACGCAGGGAACAGTCTCACAGTCTAATGTGAACAGTCTCACAGTCTAACGGGAACAGTCTCACAGCCTAACGGGAACAGTCTCACAGCCTAACGGGAACAGTCTCAGTCTAATGGGAACAGTCTCACAGACACAGGGAACAGACCTTGTGGTTGACAGGGGGCGGGAGTTGAGGGGTGTCGAGCTGAGGCTGGAGTTAGCCGACTTAAGCTGTTATATACAGGATGGATAAACAAGGCCCCTCTGTACAGCACAGGGGTGATAAACCATAACAAAAAAGAAAGAGAGTGTGTGTGTGTGTGTGTGTGTGTGTGACTGAATCACTCTGCAGCCAAGCAAAAACTAACACAACACTGTAAAGTAATCATACTTTAAAAATCAAAAAAAGAGGAAAAATTTAAGATATTCATTTGGCGTGTGGGGGCGATTAATAATATAGTTCAAGTGCCTGACATGCCTTTGTTTTCTAGTCTAAATGCACACACTTTCTGTCTCCAATAATATATTACGTTTATATGGCAGTAATGATTCGTAAAACACAGATATAAATTCTCCATTACTCCCCAATAGACTCCCAGAAAATATGTCTGTAAATTAAGAGTGCACAAATCCAATTTCATTGGAATTCACCAAAGGGTCTTAATAGTTAAAAAATTCTAAAATACTTTCTTTTGCATAGCAAACATACTTCTGCACAGTAAAAAACTACCATGAAATTTTATCAATATTTTTCATTCTTATTACACGTTTGTTTAACTGGGGCACATATGTGTTGAAGACTTTTGATCTTTTTTTCCTTCATCTAGGTGTCCAAGTGTTTCAAAATAAACAGTGTGAAATGAAAGAAACTAGCAAAGGGAAAACTATCTAGAGACAATCCAAAGTAAATATTATTATTATTTTACCTTGTATGGCTTACAAGTGCATGCACAAGATTAAACTGTAACTCATTCCAAATTAATGGGAATATTTAGCAAGAAGCTTAATGTGTTTCTTGGAAAGAGTAGAAACAAAAGCCAAAAAACAAAGCTCTCACTCGGGGAGTTTTCATGGGTTTCATTTTAGGAACAAGATTAAAATATGAGGACAATAACAGGAAAAAACGAAGCATCCAAATTGTATCTTCAGTCGTCATGGTTATGCACAATTCTAACTTTTTGGTATGTTCCAATCACGGAGCATTTGAAATCTATAATCTGAGTGAATTTATAACTCAACCTGCTTTATTCAAGTGTCCATTAACTTTCCAAAACTGCTCCCAGACCAATTCCATGGACCTTCTGGTCATTCACAGTGGACGTGGTTATTGCCCACTGTGTTATCACTGTGTATTATGGCGATTCATCCATCAGCCTGAAATTAAGTACTTTCCTGAAAGAATCTGGAGCTCAAACAATTGTTTATGTACCATAAAAATACAGTAATTTACCATCAAAGGCTTTATAAGTGAGGAAGAGAAAGAAAGGATAATAATGTTACTCATGGTTTTAAGACAGGCCCAAGGATATAGTTTACAACACAAAGAATGTAGCCAATATTTTGTACTAACTAAATGGAAAGTAACCTTTAAAAATTATAATTTTTTTAATTTTAAAAATGAAAACACTTCATTTCTTAACTTAAAAAGAGGGAACCCAGGTTTTCAACAGAGAAAAAAAAATAGAGATGAAACAAAGGAAACACACAAAAATCTAAATCCCTCAGGAAGACACTCTGATTAAGAATACATTAGAAATGACTATAAATCTGCTCAGGGTTAATGTCAGGGAAAAATACAACTAACTGTTAATGGAGGGCATTTTATTAGGAACACTACAACTACACAGAGAAGAGCTTTGAGTTATGTTTTGCTGAACCTTTTAATCAGATTCCCACCATCAAAAGTTACTTATGTGCATATATATATGTTTATATATTAAAAGTTTATATATCAAAAGTATACACACACAAATACACACACACATGCACAGAGACAAGGGTATAAATGTATATTTATGACCCAATTTTTGTGCTCTAACAAGTTGTCAAGGCAACAGAAGCAAAGAGGTAAAGAAGGTTTAGATGCTTTATCTATCTAGAGCAGGTTACAAAGATGGAGCCAGTTTTAGAGACAGAAAAGTCATCAAGTTTGGGTCAAACAAAAACATTAGTTTCCAGAGAGATGAAGGAATGAGCGTGAAGCTTGCACTCCCAGCACGCTGGCCTGGCCAGTCAGGAGACACAGAGTGGCTCGCAGCTGTGCTGATACGCACCGTTCCCAGCACTTCTTCCGCTGGGTCCCCTGGAGCAGTCAGGTAGGTCACCCTGAACTGCTGCACACTGCTGTCTGAAATGTCCCATGCTACCCGCAGGCTAGAAGCGGTCTCATCATCCACCACCAGGTTCCTGATTCCGGTGCGGAAAACTGGAATAGACACAACCAGGCATTTAAAGAACTTTTCATCCATCGTATTCCAAAATGAGCTACAGAGGTGATCTGTGGACAGGGCAACAAGCATCATTCAATAAATCTCTGTTATGCAGACCCAGGCGAAACAAGCACTGCTCAGCTTCCGTGGTTAACCCGGAGCTAGGACACCGATAAACAGCAAATAAAAATGGGTTTAAAAGATGCTTTCAAGGTGAGTCCGTGGACCGTCAACCCCCACGCTTTGTGTACACCGGTAAAGGGAAGCGGGGGGCAGCTCTCAGCTCTGGAAGGAGAAGCGGAGCCCCAAGCGGGCACGACAGTGAGAACTTGCGTCAGTCTGCGCGGGAGAAGCAGGGCAAGGGGCCCACGTGGCCGAGCTCGCTGTGCAAGGCAGCATCGGACACACACAGCCCGTCGCCTGCTCACCTGTTTCTCTTTTTATTGCTAGATTTCTTAAACAATGTTGGCCGCAGCATGTGGGCCTTAGTTCTCTGACCAGGACTCAAACCCACAGCCTGCCCTGGGAGACAGTCTTCAACGCTGGAGCCCCAGGAACGCGCCCCGGCCGTTTCGCCTGTTCACAACCTTCACTCCAAGCACACGCCTCCCGCCGTGGCAGCCTCGATCCACGCAGCCCGCGGGGGCGCCACCCTTCCTCCGGGGTCTCGGCCTCCACCTGCGCTCAGCCCGCGGGGGCGCCACCCTTCCTCCGGGGTCTCGGCCTCCACCTGCGCTCTCTGACCGTCTCCTCTGGCTCCCACAGCGACGGCTCTCCTTTGTCCCATCTCCTCCTCTCCCTCTCGCACTAACTCTCCCCCAATCTCTCCACCTCCGCTGACTCCTCTCTCCATTCATTTACTGCCATTCAGCAAACACTCACTGAACTTTTCCTGTAAGTTAGACGGTGTCAGGCCTTTAAGACACAAGTGCATAACGCGCGACAGAAATCGTGACGTGTCACAGAGGAGGCAGACCGAGGACCTTCCTAGGCAAAGCTGCGGGAGGGGACCGGGGGTGGGTCCAGAGCGCAGCGCCTCCCCTGCAGGACGAGGCGCGCCAGACGGCAGGAGGATACGGGGAAGCATGAAAAGCGCTGCCACGGCTGAAGGCAGGAAGAGAGACAGGCTCTAACCAGGAAGCATTCGGGGGCTATGCGGGAGACGGCGAGCACAAGGAAGGGCTCGGCAGAAAGGTGCACTGAGGAGAGAGTGAGTCAGTGAACAGACGAATGCGCGGACGGTGATGGAGGCCCACTGAAGGGTTTAAGCCAGGAAATGAATCTCATCAGGCGTGTGTGTATCTAGCCGACTCTGACAGCTGGTTGGGTGCTGTATGGTGACGGAGGGGAAGTCAGGTTGAGAGAGGAAACAACCGATGTAAGACCGGTACACAGCCTCGGAAACGCACAGACACGGGACAGGAACAATCCAACAGACAGCAGATGGAGGAGTCACTGAGCTCAGACGCAGAGAGAGACGGCTGGGGCTGCTCACGCCAACAGCCTCCAAGCGATCAGGTGGAAACCCAAACGAAGACCGGAAACAGGGAGCGTCACGGGGACAACGATGAGTAGGCACTCAGGGACAAGAAGAGGCGGAGAGTTCCAAGGGGAGTGGAATTTGAACCTGCATGCCCCTTCCTAACAATGATATAAATCAGATAAAACTGGGATAACTTCTGCGGAAAACAAACTCTTCTTCTTCCGGGCACTCGGGCTTCTGTTTGCTCTTACCTGATGTCACAGGTCTGGTAGGTGCTTCTTCGGTCGTAGGTGGTTCTGTCCAAAAACTGTCAACTAAAAAAGTATTCATGACTTTAAAATTCTCTAATGATGATAACTCTATACATTTGTCTATAGCATCTTAGAGTTTTCAAAGAAAAGGCAGACAAGGGCGCTGAAACCTGAAGAAGTTAGTTTCTAATCACAGATACCTGCCACCATATTGAATCACATCTATAAAAGTGAGAAATTCACTTTGAAATGGGGCATAATCATGATGATTAAAGGAAATTGAACAGCTGTGAAGGAGCTGCCAAGCAGGACCAGCAAGGCAGACAGTAAGAAGCGCATCTGCTATTTCTGTATCCACACCGGGCAATCAGAGGATAGAAGGGCTGTTTGCTCAGATTCCCTCTTTGAGGTCAACTTGCTCATCCAGCAGCTTCTAGAATACTGGCTCAGACCTCTGAGACTTGCCTTGGCTGAGACTGCCGACTCTATCAGGGGATGGCCTAGCTCCAATGGGGTACAAAGACCCAGCCCTTTGACTCAATTTGGGACCACTCAGAAGGGCCACGCCAGGTCCAGAATTCCTAACAGAATTCACTGAGGGCTCAGTTTTAGCTTTTCCCTATTCCCTATCCTTTCATCCTTGTTTCCTTACAGATGTATCTCCCAACTACACTCTTCAACAAACCTTCTGGATGCAATTTTCTATTTCAGAATCTGGTTCCAGGGAACCCAATCAAAGACAATTTAATGTGTGGTTAATACCTCATATTTAAAAAATGAAGGGATGAATGAATCAGCAAGCAAATTTTGTGCAAGATTCTTGGAACCAAGATCAACATGGGATTTTCCAGAAACTCCTGGACACTTTTTCCTACATTTATCTGATTTGCTCATTTATTCAGTTATAAATTATTTCATCCATCCATCCATCCATCCATCCATCCATCCATCCATTTATTCTTTCATCCAGTCACCCATTCCTCCATTCAGCAAATATCCACTGCAGAGTTAAAATATGCCATGAATTGTGTTAAGTATTGGGGATGTAACGGTGAACGGTGCAGATATGGTTCCTGCCTTTAGATGATGGCAGACCGAGTCTAAGGTTCTCTGCACACTGATTTCATTAAAGGTGAAGGTGTGTGAAGGGTTCTAGGGACAAAGTTTCTGAAGCCAGGAGTAAGGCTGACCGGCAGGGAACCCAGGAGGGTGAAAAGGCTGTCAGAATAAATGGTGGAAGCTGGTGAAGTCCACCATGGCCCAACTAAGACTTACGTGTGGTCCCAACAGCAGTCACCACCTCACTCTCACTCCCGTCGTCCAGCACAGCCAGCAGAGAAACTTCATACTCAGTGCCAGGCTCCAGGCCCTCAATAACATACGAGTCTTGGTCTTCTTTTAGGACGACCTGAAACGTATTTGGTCCTTAGCAACCGGGTTTACTTGAATAACAGAAGAGAAAGTTAAGAAAAAATAATAAAAAGCAAAGATGCTATCCCAAGTGTAAGCAAAAAATAACTAAGCATAAGGAACTCCAGGGCCACTGAGTTCAATTTTAAAGTCAAACCAGAGCCTTTTTTCCCCTCAATCCTCTCAGCAAAGGAACGATTAATATTGCAAAAGCAGCATTTTAGAAGTTTCATCAAGTGTCATTTATGAAAATCAAAGATACTGGAAATATACAACACTTATAACTAAAGCCCTAACAAAAATGCATTTTGATCTTGGAAAAATCATATGATTTGACATTTACAAAACTCCAGGTCATGCAAAGCGTTGAGTCCTTCTGGGATTCTCAACGTACTTTAATACAGAAACCAACCCAAACGTCAGCACTGGGCATCCGCTTCCCAATAAAACCGCTGTGTTGCTATTTAGTCGCCAAGTCGTGTCCGACTCTTTGCGACCCCGTGGACTGTAGCCACCAGGCTCCTCAGTCCCAGAAAAGAATGCTGGAGTGGGTTGCCATTCCCTTCTCTGGGGGATGTTGCTGACCCAGGGATCGACCCCGTGCTTCCCGCATTGCAGGCGGATTCTTCACCGCTGAGCCCCCAGGGAAGCCAGCTAAAACGCCCTGGGGTACTTTTCGACCTCCGCCACTCACCTCCTCGGTCCTGCCCCCGTAGACGGGGATCCACATCAGCTTGTGCTGCCCCTCATCCACCGAGAGCGGGTGCCAGCTCACTCTAAAGCTGTCTGGCGTCACCTCGTCGATCTCCAAGTACTGCTGGGCTGGGACTTCCTCTGTAAGCAAGGGGGAGACTCTGTCAGGGAACAGAGATGGCAAGAGACCCAACTCAAGCAGCCCGCCAGGGGCCCAGGCAGAGAAGGCTCTTCGAATCCCTTCTTTCAGGAAAGCTCGTAGACGCGGGGAAAGCAGCGCTAGTCAGTCCAGAGCGGGCTTGTGCTCCTATCTCCAGCGCTCACCCACAGTGTAAGTTAGGGAGGCCAGGACACAGCAGACTTTTACAGGTTGTTAGTACTTTCCAGAGCTCTTGGAGTCTCTATTTGGCTCTTTTCATTAATTATAAAAAATAAGAGTGCCACATTTGTTATTTTACAAAGATACTGTTTTCCAAGTATTTTGAAGAAATGAATAAAATGATGCCTTAGAAGCCTGAGAAATGTCACTTCTAGCTTTCTTGCCTCTCATGCCTGAATCACTCTTTAGTGATAAGTTAGATCCTAGAGAAGAACATTCATCCTTTCAATCTTGTACATATGGCTGCCATCAAATTGAAATATCATTTATCAGACATCCACTGTTACACTGTTTACAGGCTGCTGGGATACGCAACAAAGACCGTAACATCTAATTACACCCAAAGTGAATTGTAACTCATTGATTTTTATTATTTGAAATCAGAGGTTTGAAAACTCTTTGACAGGATATCATGAGAATTCCAACTAGAGTTAGCCTTTGGGAGATTTTGCAAAATCACTGAACTCTTCTCTGTGAACATTATTTCTCAATCTGCCTTATTTCTCATCTCTCTCCAAATTACCTCTCTTCTCAGTACAGCACTAAATTTGTTTCCAAGTGCAATTAATAATGTCTGGAAAGCAAGCAACAGAATTTTTCTACCAAGAGGCAAAAAAAAAGTTACATTTATTGAATGACTACAGGGAATATACTCAAAAGAAAAATAGTGCATTCGTGCTTTATTTTTTAATTTTAGTATTTAAAATATGCGATATTGTTGTATGACTATTGTCAAGCAGCATGAAAATACCTAATTGGCTACAGACTGATGCATTAGGTTAAATGGCATCTAACTGTCATTTTTGTAGGCCAAAAACTATTGAAGAGCTGTAATTTTGGAAGTTCAATTAATATACACATATATCAGTGGAAGAAATGTGAAAATTTTATGTCGCTAGAACAAAAGAAACAGCGTGAGATTAGGGAGAAAACGGTGCAGACTTTTATTTAGCAAAGACCTTTGAACTTAGATGGTTCTGTCAGTCTTTGCTTTGAGAGAAAATAATTAACCAGTAGGCATTCTACTCAGCATAGTATAACATAAATAAAAATTAAAATGCAAGCTCTTGGGACTTCCCTCATGGCCGAGTAGTGAGACTCTGCGCTCTGCATACAGGGGGGCGGGGTTCAATCCCTGGTCGGGGAACTAGGCCCCACAGGAAGCAACTGAGGCTTCGTGTGCCGCAACTGAAGACCCCGCATGCTGCAACCAAGATCTGATGCAGCCCATGAATAAATTATCTAAAGCGCAGTCTCTTCAAAATCACCCTTGAAGAAGCTCTCCAGCTTCTGGTTTCCACCCAGTTACTCCTGGACACTTTTCGAACCATAGTAAGACTGACCTGTGGTAAAAATTCCAGTCAGAGGTTCTGACTGCCCCTCGTCATAGATGGAGAAAATGGCAACAGTGTATTCGGTGAGGGGTGTCAGGCCCTTCAGAGGGAATGTAGTAACAGGATCGACTTCAACCTGCAAGAGAGAGAGGTCATAACAGCTCTATCAGACGCGTTCCCGCCTGCTGGGCACTAGCAGTATGAGAACTACAAAGCAGATGCTGGTCATAAACCATAACGGAAAAGAACGCAGGGAGAAGGCAGCTATCCACCCGTGTGACTGACTCGACTTGCTGTACAGCCACAACACTGTAAGTCAACTATACTCCAACTAAAAAAAGAGAGAGAGTGAATTTATATATTCACATTTCTAATCTCATATCCTTAAATAAAATCAGTTCAGTTCAGTTGTTCAGTCGTGTCTGACTCTTTGTGACCCCATGGACTGTAGCACGCCAGGCCTCCCTGTCCATCACCAACTCCTAGAGTTTACTCAAACTCATGTCCATCCAGTCGATGATGCCATCCAGCCATCTCATCCTGTCGTCCCCTTCTCGTCCCCCCTTCAATCTTTCCCAGCATCGGAGTCTTTTCATGAGGTGGCCAAAGTATTAGACTTTCAGCTTCAGTATCAGTCCTTCCAATGAATATTCAGGACTGATCTCCTTCAGAATGGACTGCTTGGATCTCCTTGTAGTCCAAGGGACTCTCAAGAGTTTTCTCCAACACCTCAGTTCAAAAGCATCAATTCTTCAGTTCTCAGCTTTCTTTGTGGTCCAGCTCTCACATCCATACATGACCACTGGAAAACCATAGGTTTAACTGGATGGATCTTTGTTGGCAAAGTAATGTCTCTGCTTTTTAATATGCTGTCTAAGCTGGTCATAGCTTTTCTTTCAAGAAGCAAGTGCCTTTTAATTCATAGCTGTGGTCACCATCTGCAGTGATTTTGGAACCCAAAAATATAAAGTCTGTCACTGTTTCCACTGTTTCCCCATCTATTTCCCATGAAGTGATGGGACCAGATGCCATGATCTTCATTTTCTGAATGTTGAGTTTTAAGCCACTTTTTCACTCTTCTCGTTCACTTTCACCAAGAGGCTTTTTAGTTCCTCTTCACTTTCTGCCATAAGGGTGGTGTCATCTGCATATCTGAGGTTATTGATATTTCTCCCGGAAATCTTGATTCCAGCTTGTGCTTCATACAGCCCAGCATTTCTCATGATGTGCTCTGCATAGAAGCTAAATAAGCAGGGTCACTATATACAGCCTTGACGTACTCCTTTCCCAATTTAGAACCAGTCTGTTGTTCCATGTCCAGTTCTAACTGCTGATTCTTGACCTGCATACAGGTTTCTCAGGAGGCAGGTAAGGTGGTCTGGTATTCTCATCTCTTGAAAAACTTTCCACAATTTGTTGTGATCCACACAGTCAAAGGCTTTGGCACAGTCAATAAAGCAGAAGTTGATGTTTTTCTGGAACTCTCTCACTTTTTCAATGATCCAGCGGATGTTGGCAATTTGATCTCTGGTTCCTCTGCCTTTTCTAAATCCAGCTTGAGCATCTGGAAGTTCACGGTTCACGTGTTGCTGAGGCCTGGCTTGGAGAATGTTGAGCGTGAGTGCAGCTGTGCAGTAGTCTGAGCATTCTTTGGCATTGCCTTTCTTTGGAACTGGAATGAAAACTGACCTTTTCCAGTTAAGTAAAATACCTATCAGTTAATTTTCAAGACGTTGTTGCAACCAATATTATTTCCCTTCATCACAGCTAGAGTAAGTGAAGTGCACGCGATGTCTGCGGTGCTGATACAAAGTACTGTAATGATCACAGCCGGCTTTGCTAGGAGGAGCCAGGCATGTACAATAGCTTCCACAGGAGCTACACAGACGAACAACCACGCAGGGGGCGGTGAGCACAGTCTGTGTTATTTCAGTTGTTCAATGAGCCAGCTTCTTTTAATCGGCAAGTTTCACCTAAGAAGAGAAATCCCTGATCAGCCACAGTCACCTTCTGTCCAAGTTTTCCCACCTCAGGGCCTGTGCAGATGCAGCTCATTCTGTCTGGGACCTTATTTCCTGGGCTCTTTTCAAAATAAGCCCTTCGCCATCTGTTAGGCTTGTGCTTATACTTCATCTCCTGGTGGGGAGGTGTTCATCTCTCCTCCGGTCTCGGTAGGATGATTCTTTAACACTATCCTTGTCATATATCATTTTCTTTCTCGTTTTTGACCATACTCTGTGGCTTGCAGGATCTTCACTCCCAATCAGGGATGGACCCTGCAGTTCAGCGTGGAATCCTAACCGCTGGCCTGCTGGGGAGGTCCCGGCAGGGACAGTGTTTGTTTCCTCCCTGGCACCGATCCCAGCGTGGAATCATTTTATTTCCTAAGTACAAGGTACTATTTCCAACATAGAGTGTAAGCCTCTTGAGGGCAGGACCTTGCTTAGCTTTTTAAATATTGTATATTGAATTTTATTTATATATATATATATATATATATAGAGAGAGAGAGAGAGAGAGAGAGAGAGAGAGAGTGAATAGAATAAGTAAATGGAAATTGAGATGTAGGCACCAAAAATCCATTTTACAAGAGATTACACGAAGGGCTCATCTGAATAAACGGTTAACACAGAGACTGCAGGCATCTCAAAGGAACTGACGGCAGGTCATAAAGAAAGACTGCCAGCCCCGAGGAAACGAGTTTCCTGCTTCATGATTTTGGAACTCTGCGCCTCGCTGCTGAAGAGCAGCAGCCAGGCCCGACCTTCTCAGCCACCCCAGACGTGGGAGTGAAGTCATCTTAGAAGCCCCCGCCCAGCCGGGCTCCCACGCGAACGCTGGGGTCACCTTAGCTGACACCACATGGAGCAGAGGCCGGCGGGCCTGCGGGGCCGTCCCAGCTCCACAATTGTGTGCTGTTGTTTTAGGCCAGGGCACTGGCCACGGAGCCAGAGCTAACTGAAAGCGTGTACTGTCTCCTTCTGAAGCTAGGCCTGGTCACATCATGGGTGGCTCTTAGCAGTTAGCGTTTACTCTGGCCTGCATGCTGCACGCGCATCCAGCGTACTGACCCCTTACCACAGCCTCATAAGGTAGCTAAGTGTTACTCCTAATTGGGAGATGGGGAGAATGAGGCTCCAAAAAGTTAGGAGCTTGCCCAAGGGAAAGTCAGCCAGCTCCTAAGACTGGAAACGTAAGGGTTTCAGGCTCCAGGTTCTCTGGTTGTAAATACTAGCTACACTAGGGCTGCACCATTTAAACGCACAGAAAAGACAGAGCCATACTCAAAGTATGAGACAAGCTGTTCTCCTAAACTACACTTACCTGCTGCCTTCTGCTGCTTCGAACCACACTGGCTAAGGTTTACTGGGCACTTACACTATGCCGGGGGCCTTACCTTCACTGCTCTGCTTGGCCCCCTCCTCCCTCTCACTAGGTGTATGATGACTATGTTACAAGCGAGGAGCCTGAGACCCAAAGGCCTTAATTAACCTTCCTGGGGTCATGAAACTATTAACTGGGATGGATACTTAGGTCTTGATATACTTCTGTATAAGTGCCCATATACGCAAAAGTATATGTATTTCAGCATTATATATTGAATATATATGTTTATTTTTTTCAACAGAGACCTCTATTGAAAAGATCTAGTTTTACTTATTAAAAGCTTTTCACTTCATGCTGAACAGACTGCTTCATGCATTAATTGTTGATCGTTTTATTTCATCGAGTGAGAACTGTTGGGTGCCACTCATTCTCGCTTGCTCTCATAATGTGCTTCAGACGAAGTTCTGGAACTGCTTTTATCTGGATCACTTTTAAGACGTAGGAGAAGAATTTGGGAAGACGGTAACAAATTACTATGATCTCATTGTTACACAACTATTTCTGAGAATAATTTTTCAAACAGTCTAACTAAAAACTTCAGCCTTTTCCAGGAGGGATGAAGAGGGCCCTTGATGAGGACCCAGGGTCTGGGCTCTGCTGCTGAGTCACTGTGTCGGAAACCGGGCCTGTCCTGAGAGCCCGGGGCCTGCGGCCTCTCACGGGAAACCGAAACGGCACCATCAGGCTTGCGCGTCTCCCCGGACCTGCTCGCAGGGCATGCTATCTGAGACGGCTGCTTCTTTGGTTTGACAGGTCAGGCTTTGGCAACACTTTTTCTATAAAAATTGCACCAAGTGTTCTCTGTAAAAATCTCAGAGCCTGACTCAGGGTAAGCACTCAACGTGTGTTAGCTGCCAACATCACCACCACCCTCACCACCATCACCATTATCATCACCATTGTCGTCAACATTTGTTTAAATGCTCTGTTCTCTTTTTCTTCCTTGGACTCCAAAAAGTTAGGGAGAGAGGGAATGCAGAAAAGACAGAGAGAAGGAGAAGTAAGTGAGGGCGAGAAGGTGGGAGAGGGAGGGAAGCAGAAACATACGGACTGAGCTGAAAACAAAGCTTTTACAATCAATCACACATTACGTAGTAAGCAGACCTTAGCTGAGATGCTTTAAAGTTCATTCCAAAATATTTTGGGAATTTCCTAACAATCCAATTGCAGCATTATCTTTAAATAAAAGTTCAAATGAATAGCAGTAAAGCAAAATATGGTAGGGATGTTCACCCTTAAAATCACATATTCCCAAACTAGGTAAAATAGTCTTTGACTCATATAAGGCAGTCTTCCAGCAACCTTCAGTTTCAGTTGCATAAATAAAAACTAAGAATTGAGAACACACACACCGAAAAAAGCCCACACAACCCCTATCAGTCAAAATGGAAATGTCACTAAAGCCACGCATTATTTATTCACTTCATTCCGAAAAGATGTTCTCAGATTTTCATGCCTGGTCTATTTACTCATATTTTAAATTCAGTTTTATCAAACATGGTTTTCTAATTTCCCAGCACAATACAAATTAGAAATAGCAAGTACCAGAGGCAATCCCCAAGGAAAAACACTGCAAAAAAACACACATGAATTTCTCAACGAACACAACTGTAATTTTTTAATGGAGAAATGTATGTTGACTAACCTTTTATGGCCATCTCACAATGTAGACAAATGCTGAGTCATCATGCCATACACCTGAGACTAATACGACATTACACGTCAATCACACTCAACAAAAATATATGATTATATAGTTCATACATGCATACCTATGACAGTTCATTTTTGGTTCATGAAAAATTATTTCCAAATAGGAATGCTTTGAAGTGAACAAATTTTAATGAATATGCTTATGTTATTTTGGTTGTTCGATGAGCCACCATTTTAAAATTTCACATAAAAAGAAATCCCTGGTCACACGGTCAAGGGGAACGAGATCTGGCAGCCCCTGCAGGTTTCTGCGCAGCAACAACCTACGGAGCTAACAGCGGCTGCCTCTTGCTGCTGCTGCTGCTGCTGCTGCTGAGTCGCTTCAGTCGTGTCCGACTCTGTGCGACCCCATAGACAGCAGCCCACCAGGCTCCCCCATCCCTGGGATTCTCCAAGCAAGGACATGGAGTGGGTTGCCATTTCCTTCTCCAATGCGTGAAAGTAAAGTCACTCAGTCGTGTCCCACCGGGCTCCTCCGTCCATGGGGTTTTGATGAGCATGTACAAACTCCCCAGCAATGCAGTGCCCACCAGGCCCAGCACCCCGTCACTGTCACCCACGGTCCATTGTCACTGTTCATCGTCTTTCAGTGAGAATTTCTGCCCCCAAATGGGAACATGAAACATAACCTAAGGGAGCCTCATGTTTCAAGAAAAACAGGTGAGACTATTTCTTTGCAGATGCAGCAATTTCTGCACTCATTTACATGATCCACGTAAGCCTCCTACACAGCTGAATTTGCAGCCCTTGGGAAAAGCAGGTTACTTATCACTGATAACAAAGAGACATTGATAGCTCGCTGCTTTTCATTTCTTTCTTTTTACTACTCCAGGTTCTCATCTTCAAAAGCAAAGCACATAGTCTAAATGACTGCAGCTTCATCAGAATTATTTGCCCTCAGGATTTATGAAGATTTAATAAAAGATATTGAACAGTATTTCTGTACTGTTAGTGAATGTGCAATTTTTGTCCATTCATTATCCCATATGCTGTAGGAGGGCACATTCAGCAAAATATTGCTTGGATTTCATTGTAGGAAAAAGCTTGTCTCTGTATATGAAAATACATGCTTTACTTGGTCAAGAAATAGAAATGATGTAATCCAACATATTTCCCTTGTTGTCTTAGCTTCTTGGACCCAGATAAGGGAAGAACATAAAAATAACTGCTATCTAGCGTGCTAAAATATATTTCCAAGGAAAGAATTTCTGAAGAGTATTAGTCACTGAGTGCAAAATACTGTATCTTCATGGGTTTCAATAAATTCTGTTAGTTGAAAGTTTCTTCCTACACAGAACTTGAATGATTCAGTTTTCAACGTGCGCTCATTGAACTAGGGTCTTTCAAGCACTGGCACTTCAGTTCCCTGCTTCTGTGAAGACACACACTTCCTCACCCGCACTCCCTGGGGCAGACTGTATTTAAAAAGTCCGGCTCCCCTATAGCTGCCTTGCTGAACGGATCGTGTAAACAACCAACTTTGAAACGTAGAGCCGTTCCAGCTCCCAGGCGGTCATCTTCCCGAACCGGGCATCAGACAGAAATACGGAAGCCGCTGTGACGTCACCGTTCCAGCCACTGCTTGGCTGCTATCTCAAGCCAAACCCACCAAAATGGCAAGAGAAAGTGAACAATTAGCAACTGTTGCAAGCCACTGTGTTTCGGGATGATCAGTTTCATAGCCCTGAGAAACTGAACCCCGACCACCGGGAGAACACACTTCACGTTCCACAGCTTACCTCATTGATCTCAGTCCCATCGGCATTGTTATAGACAATTCGATAACCGTTGATCTTTGCTGAAGTTGCATCCCAGGCTAATCGAGCACTGCTAGAGCCAATATTGGAGACTCTCAGGTTTCTGGGCGGGCTTAAGGGTACTTTGCAGTAGATGGAATAAAAAAGAAATGAAAGTTTAAATAACATATAGGCAAAAAGGACCCCAAAGCACCGCATCTGTGACTCCTAAACTACTGACATATGAAAATTCTCACTCAGATAATAACTTCTAACAGAGAACATTAACAAATTAACAGAGAAAAGTTTTCCTTTTGGAGAATGACGAGTAGCCACGAATTGCAGATGCTTAGAAGCAAACGCAGTGTAGGTGAGTTTTATGAGCCTTTCTTCTCTAGTCAAAGCTACCATTTCCTGCTGATATAAATGAACAACCCAATGACTCAAAAACCAGGAAACGTGAAATTAAACTTCAGCTCTTGCACTCAGCAGTCATCTGGTCCTGGCAAAGTCACTCTATTCCTCTGACCCACAATTTTCCATGTGGCAACGGCTTCTTATCTGTCCTCTCCACTCGGGCGTCTATTAAGCATTTCCAGCTCAGCATGTCCAAATCTGAATCACTGATTCCTGTCACCTCTCCCAATCTTCTCTCTCAACCTGTCCTTCTGAGGAAATGAAAACTCCACTTTTCCCATTGCTCAGGTCGAAAACCCTGGAGTCATCTGAGATTCAGGTTTCTGAAAGTATCTCCCCTTCTCAGTGAAGCCTTCCATGATCACCTTACATAAAATAATCCTTCCGCCTCAATTCTACCTATGTATCTTCCCTGATCCATTCTTTATTGCACATTGATTGGTCTATTGTCTCTCCCTTCCAATATACTGTCATCTCGAAGGATTACAGAATCTGATTTAACTTTGTTCCTATCTTTATCTCCAATAGAGTACGTTTTCAGTAAATATCTCTTGAATCAAGGAGTAGGAACCTTGCCCTGGATAAAACCTACTGGCTTTGCGAGACTAGATAAAAGCAAACACTTTACTGTGGCTTTAACAGCATAAAGAGGCGTTGATTCTTCTATACATCCTCACTACCAATCCCACGGCTTTTTGTACTTCTTCGAGGATTCCTTTCTGAGTCAACAGGTTAAAATTTGTCAATAATCTTTGAGAGCTCTGTGAGCTTTTACAGGTTTATAGTAAACACAGTTGTTGAGATTGCATGCTTTCTATGAGTGTGAGATATAACACATCACCACATTAAATCCTAACATTAGACGGCAAGGATAATGTTATAATTAGCCCCATTACATGGATCATGAATCTGAGGTTACTTGGCCAAGGTCACAGTGAGTAACAGCAGGAGAGCAGCTGGAATCCATGACCCAGGCAATCGATCAACAGATTTGACAGCCTAGCCTAGGCTAGAACCCATGACCCTGTTAGCTGTCCCCCAGAGCACAGCGGTTCCTCACCCTAAAGGCCAACGCTGCCATTAATTCTAGGCAGACTGACTGTATGGCCATTAGGAGCCTAGAGGCTGGGTGACTCTCACTCCCTGACGTGTAGGAGAGACAAAAGCAGGTGAGCACTCTGTGCTGAGCACACTTGGCTCTACACTGTCTAGGCTTCAGTTAAACTCAGCAGTGCAGTGGAGCAATGTGTAAACGGGTCTGTCTCAGGCAGCCAGGACGGCGTTTTTTAGGCCTTTTTTTTAGTCAGCTACTAATGGGAAAGAGTCATGGACACTTTTTAAAAGCACAAGGTATCAGCGTTTTGAAAATCTGCTTCAGGCACTTTGCCCTTTCAGTAGCAGTCCCCACCCTTTTGCAGGGAAGGGTTCATGGCAGTCTCTCCTCGGACGGGCGGGAGAGGAGAAGTGGCTGTTTGGGGCGACTTTCGTAAGCAGCGGAACTGAGATCCCGCGCTTGCACGGTCAGTGGGGTCTGTCCCTATGAGAGTCAATGCCCTTGCTGATCTGATAGGAGGCGGAGCTCAGGTGGGAAGGCAAGTGATGGGCAGTAGCTGAGAACACAGATGAGGTTCGCGCACTCGCCTACCACTCACCCCCTGCTGTATGGCTTGGGGTTGGGGACCCTTGTCTTACCAAAGACCCACATTAGTACTTAAATGAAAGCTTACTAACTGAAAGAAAGCTAAGGAGGATTTTTCCTTTTACAAAAAATGCAAAAAGCAAAAACAACCTTCAGCCTTCGCGTTGTAGCAAGTCGTTAGGGAGCCAGTGTGCATCCCAGGCCCCCAGGTAGCAAGACGGGCCCTGCCAAGCTCCTTCCTGGGACTATGCTCAGCGTCTCAGCATCAGGCAACCGTAGCTTTGAACTGTGTTTCTGAGCATCTGTGCTTTATCCTGATTTGCTCTGTGCACCCATTAGCAAAATGTATCCTAAAACTGTTTCTTTGCTTTCTGTTATTCCAGCTTACAAAAGGTTTCATAGGAACACTCTACTTTTCAACAGTGAGGGAAAACTAGAAAGAAATAGGAATTCTGAGTGAAAAAGAGAGATGCGTGGTTGGGAAAGTTTTCGTTCCAAATCAACAGAGTCCTCAAAATGACTTAAGTCAAGAGACATACTAGGGCTTCCCTGATAGCTCAGTTGGTAAAGAATCTGCCTGCAGTGCAGGAGACTCCGGTTTGATCCCTGGGCCGGGAAGATCCACTGGAGAAGGGAAAGGCTGCGCACCCTGCATTCTGGGGCTTCCCTGTGGTTCAGCTGGTAAAGAATCCGCCTGCAATGTGGGAGACCCAGGTTCGATCCCTGGGTTGTGAAGACCCCCTGGAGAAGGGAAAGGCTGCCCACTGCAGTGTTCTGGCCTGGAGAATTCCATGGACTGTACAGTCCATGGGGTCGCAAAGAGTCGGACACGACTGAGCAACTTTCACAAGTGATATATTAGATGCTTTCTGACTTATTTTTCCTCTTTCTGTCTTGGGCTTTCCCAGTTTTGTTGTTTGTTGTTTTAATTACGTTGGTCTTTCTCTGAAGAGCAAGAGAACACAGCCTTGGCTAATTTAAAAAAAAATGATTGTAGGGGAAAACTCCCTTATCATTACATCTCTTTGTACACTTCTCAAGCAGAATCTCCAAGACCAAAGCACTCACAGACTCCAAGCTACTCGCTTCCTCCCAGGCTCAGAGTGACGTGAGACACCCCATCTCCCTGCCCTGTCTTCTTCAAGACACCACAAAGAGACCCCTATTTCCAATGGTAGGCGACAAAGCATTGTGAGCTTGTCAGAGCAGCATTTTCTCTATCATATTTTCAAATAAATATTTACAATTCCTAAAAAACATTATTACTACATTACCCGAATTAGGCTTGCCAAGATAACTTTTGGGGCTTCCCTGGGGGCTCAGATGGTAAAGAATACACCTGCAAAGCAGGAGACCCCGGTTTAATCCCTAGGTTGGGACGATTCCCCCGGAGAAGGAAATGGCAACCCACTCCGGTATTCTTGCCTAGAGAATCCTGCGGACAGAGGAGCCTGGCGGGCTATAGTCCATGGCATTGCAAAGAGCCAGACATGACTGAGTGACTAATACTTTCACATTTTTATATATAATTTTTACTCAATTAAAAAAACTAATTATAATGACAATAGTCTGAGATACAAAGGACATCAAAAATTTTTAGAAAAAAATATTAATTTTAATATGGGGAAAGAACTATGGAGTAACTATGCGCTAATTACTTTCAGCTGCATTACTGCATTTAATCTTCTATCAGCCACATGCCGGGAGATGACTGTTCCTCCTCTCACAGGCTCAGAAATGCTCCATCACTTGCCCACTGTCACCCACCCACAGTGTGACTTTCGCTGGGATTTGCATGTTGAAAGCTCTGATCCCAAAGCCCAATTTCCCCTCGCATTCTGCTCCAGCTCTGGGGTCTGCTCCAGCTCTGCCGCGTCACTGAGAGCGGGGCTCCCACCGCGGGCGCGGCCCGGTCTCTGCAGCCGCCTGCGCCCCGCCTCCGCCCGGCCAGCAGCCCAGGCGACTCCAGGAGGAGCTCAGACCCTCCCGTGGACCTGCACGCGAGAATCCAGCTTCTCTCCTTCCGGGAACCGAACGCCTGCCGGCCTGACGTGGAGCTGAGGCGGCATCCAGTCCGCCTGCAAGGACAGGTGAGCCCGGCGGGGCAGCCGCACGGAGACCTCATCGGTCAACGGCCTGCGGGCTCGGGTGGTCAGAACCCCGGCCGCCAGCGGCGAGAGACGGAGCCGCGCCAATCTCACTGCTACCGCAACGCAGTAATAACCGAAATGAAGCGCGCGGCAACTGCAATGCCCCTCAGCCGTCCTGAACCGCCCCCTTCCCTGATCCACGGAAAGACTGTCTTCCACGAAACTGCTCCCTGGCGCCAAAAGGTCAGCGACCACTACTCTGGAGGAGGCAAAGTTCGGTTCTAGAACCCGAGTGCCTCTTAGTAACGACAGAACGGGAAGAAGCGCCCCTTCCTTCCCCTAGATAAACTGTCCGCTTCGTTGCACGGCAGCGGCTCCTGGGAGGCGCCAGCCTAGCCCAGCAGGTCTAGCTCAGGGTCCCCACGCTGGCTCGCGCTCCCACTGCAGCGCCCCATCCGGATGGCGGGGCCACTCACGTGTCGTTTCCTGTCCCGTAACAGGGTCACTGGCTTCTTCTCCAAACATAGCATACACTGTGACTGTGTACTCCGTGTTGGGCAACAGCCCGCTCAGCTCAATGTCCGTGTGGGTCTCTCCAATTTTCATCTGTAAAGAACGCACATCATCAGATCGTTTGCCCCCGTGCCTTTTTCACCCTGATCAGAGTACAACCGGATACAGGTGAGACCTCAGGGACTAAGACTTCATCTCCTCACAGCCCCTTCATCAAGCAGGTTTCAAGGCACCCTTTTCTTCATTGCCTCGTGTTGTTTTGCATTAGAAACAGATGCTGTGAAGCCACATAAAACTGAACGTACTGTGTGCGCTCTTTTCGGATAACTCTTTACATCTGGACAAGTGGCAGCTGCAGCCAGAATAACAGTGTCAAATATTTGGTCCCCAGACAAGCGTGGGTGGAGATGAATCAGAAACATCCTCTAGGAAGAGGGTAAGGTCCAGGCCGGTCTGTTGGGACCTGGACGCCAAGTGGGCATCCTTCAACGCTGGCCTCATTCTTGCCAGTCCTGACTGGAGGCCCAATTTTTGCTTCAAGTCCCATTAAACTGGACCAGTACTGAGGCCCCCATTCAGAGGGCCTGTCCCCCTGTACTGCAAGCCCCTCCCAGGAGTCCAGAAGAGATCAACCCACTGGATGCCCAAATCAGCAATTTGCTTTTTGATTTGGGGGATGATATTTCTAACCCTGGGGGTCAGTCAGGTAAGCCAACATTCTCAGATTGTGACAACTGTGTGACAAGGATGGTTTTATTTCCGCTTTGGAAAGAAGAGAAATAACTCCATAGACTGTCCCCTCTCACACAATTGCCAGTGGTAGGGTCAGATCAAAAACTTTAATTTAAAAATATCTCAGTGTATATAATATAAAGGTAGAGAAAATAGCATAATAAACCCTGATGCATCCATCACTCAAATGTAATAAATAATTATTTTGTCATATTGACTTCAGATCTTATTTTAACAAGAACTAGACAGTCACATAAAACAAATTCTTTCTCATTCTTTCTGTTCACCACCTCTGCCCTAATGTTGAAGTGCATCTCACTGATACGTTTTTCTTTACTTCTACATAGGTGTGTAACATTTAAAAAAAGATGTTTCTGTATGTTTGCTGCTGCTAAGTCACTTCAGTCATGTCCGACTCTGTGTAACCCCGTAGACGGCAGCCCACCAGGCTCCGCTGTCCCTGGGATTCTCCAGGCAAGAACACTGGAGTGGGTTGCCATTTCCTTTTCCAATGCATGAAAGTAAAAAGTGAAAGTGAAGTCGCTCAGTCGTGTCTAACTATTAGCGACCCCATGGACTGCAGCCTACCAGGCTCCTCCGTCCATGGGATTTTCCAGGCAAGAGTACTGGAGTGGGGTGCCATTGCCTTTAATGATGTGCATAAATGGACCATTCAACATGACATTTTTGGAATTTTTTTTCCTCTGGCAATATTTGATTTCAAGATTTATCCACATTGAGACACAGGGACAGAGTTGACATTATTTAATCCCTTATGAGATTCTTCTCTAAAAATATGCCGTCATTTTCCATCCTGTCAATGAACATGGCAGTTGCTTGCGATATTTTGTTCTGACCAAGTGCCTGCGTTGAGCAGTCTTGAAGGATGTTTCTCTGTAGTATATACCTTAAAAAGTGTGTATATCTAGCTTGATGAAATATTTAAGATTCGTCTCCAAGGCAGCTGTACCAACTGACACGCCAGTTTACAGGAGTGATTCTGCGTCCCCACATGCTCACGTATAGTAGCATTATCAGACTTTAAATTAAACCCGGCGAGGGCTTCTCTGGTGCTTCAGAGGGAAACAGTCCACCCGCCAACGCAGGAGACACGGGGTCGAGCCCTCATCCAGGAGGACCCCACGTGCCGCGAGGCGACTAAGCCCGCGCGCGCCGCGACGACGGAGCCGTGCTCGGGAGCCCGCGCGCCACAAACGAGGGCAGGCTGAGCGCCGAGAGCCCTGCTCCACGACGGGAACCTCCGCAAGAGGAGGCCGCGCAGCGCCACCGGAGAGCGGCCCCCGCAGCCGTGAGACCCAACACAACTGAAAAGAAAAGCTCGGCTAAATCCCCACGGACGGAGGAGCCCGCGGGCGTCAGCCACGGCGTCGCCAAGAGTCGCACACGAGCGAGCGCAGCGCAGGGGCTGTTTTAGGGCTCCCCTGTGGCTCGGCTGGTAAGGAACCCGCCTGCGATGCGGGAGGCCTGGGTCCAGCCCCTGGGTGGGGAAGATCCCCTGGAGAAGGAAAGGCTGCCCACCCCAGGATTCTGGCCTGGAGAATCCCGTGGACAGAAGAGCCTGGCGGGTACAGCAAAGGGTCGGACACAGCTGGGCCACTAAGCACAGCCGTAACAGTGTGCTGCATGTGAACTGGTGGGCCTCTTTTTTATTCTTTTCTTTCGTGGTGAAGCTGTGTGTTTTTTTAGCACCATTTTTAAGTTTCCCTTCCACCAAAAAAATTCAGATCATTAAATCCAAGTGGGCAAAAACTGTCTAAGCCTGGGAAATGAAAGAATACACGTCACCTATATTCTGTTCTATGTGCTAGAATCACCATATTCCTGGCCCTAAAGAATTCTGTCACGAGAGGCAGGTTTCAGAGGACGTTAAAGAACCAAGTTCTGCGCTCACTCTCATATACGCTCCACCTGCCTCGTCAACACTCCAGCACTCAGGCCGTCTCCTCTCTCTTCCTTGTATAGCTATACTGTAGTAACTGTTCCCTAGAAATGAGGACTAACAGCTATCATTCAAAGGTCAAACAGTCATCATTAAAAGTGGAAGAAATGCAAAAAGCTACATCTGTGAGATATTTCTCTGTTGTTTGGTCACTCAGTCGTGTCCGACCCTCAGCAACCCCATGGCCTGCAGCCCGCCAGGCTCCTCCGTCCATGGGGTTCTCCAGGCAAGAACGCCGGAGTGGGGTGCCCTGGCCTTCTGCAAGGGATCTTCCCACCCAGGGAATGAACCCTCATCTCGGGCACTGGCAGGCGGATCCTTTATCACTGAGTCACCTGGGAAACCCATGTTTCTCTATAATATCTCTCAAATTAGTAAAACAAATTTTTCAAAGTCAGTGTACATAAGGCTATCACAATCACTTGTGAACTGCATAGAGCAATACAAATTATATAAAATTTCTCTACAGTAATGTAGTAATACCTAGTATAAGCCTTAAGAATTTGCATAGTCTTTGCAAAAAGAAATTTCACTTTTAGAAATTTATCCTAGGGAAATAATCAGATAACCATATAAAGTTATATGCTAACAGTAGTCCCAAAAGTATATTTATATAGCAGGTTATCTTTTTTTTTTGGCCTGGCTTGTAGGATCTCCCAACCAGGGTTTGAACCTGGACCCTGGAAGCAAAAACACAAGTCCTAACCACTGGACGACCAGGGAATTCTTTTATATACCAAATTATCCAAATGTCCTAATTAATAGGAGATTAATTAAACATGCACTGGTACAAACCAACAATGGGATGGTAAAAAGTTGTTTAAATGACTATATAAAATATGATTTAATGGTACGGAAAGGCATTCACAACAAGCAAGAGGAAAATTACAAGGAAAACTACAAAACCATTCCCATTGGTTGTGTTAAAAATTCGTTGAAAGAGACTGTTAACTAAACGTTAACAGTGGTTACCTCTAGGGGGTGGGCTTACAAGTGATTATTTTCTTTGGCTAATGTGACTTTTCTAAATTTTATACGCTACATTTTTATATTTTAAAAAAAAAAAAAACAATGCTCAGGAAGCCAAAGATTCTAGGACTCTAGCAGGCAGCAGGCAGTTACCTCTTTTTCATCCCCGGCCAGGCCCTCCGTGAGGGGAGCGTAGAGGATCAGGTACCCGGACGCCC
Organism: Ovis canadensis; assembly: GCF_042477335.2. NCBI lineage: Eukaryota > Metazoa > Chordata > Mammalia > Artiodactyla > Bovidae > Ovis > Ovis canadensis. The sequence continues at coordinate 104,549,612 of NC_091253.1, read as the reverse complement.
CAGGCACAGGGTTCCATCTCACCCTCAGGCTGCTCTCAGTCATGTCGTACAGTTCAAGGTCGGACGCTATAGGTAAGGACACTGCAAGAGGAGATTCGTTAACGGTCAGCCGTTTATCAGTGCGTTTTCTTACTTCAAGGTCTCTATAGCTCAGGCTCTAAAAGTGATGGGTTTTTTAGTCATATGATATCCCTTATATACAGACTCTAAGGTTCACAGAGTTGGAGAACAAACTTATGGTTACCATTGGGGAAGGACAGGGGAAGGGCAGTCAGGGAGTGTGGGATGGACATGTACACACAGCTATGTTTAAAATGGACAACCTACGCCGACCTCCTGCACAGCACAGGGAACGCTGCTCAGTGTTACCTGAGCCTGGACAGGAGGGCAGTCTACGCGAACGGATACATTGTATGCATGGCCGGGCCCCCTTGCTGTCCTCCTGAAACTATCACAACACTATGCTTGAATCTGCTCACACAGCCATATAAGCCCTTTGCGGAAAGGCAAAGACAATACATGTTTAAAAGCAGAAGTGCCATCTTTTAGTTCCTTATGTCTTATTAGAGTGATGGTCACATTTCTCTGGGAGCCAGTCAAGAGCAGGGAGACTCTTCTGACCCCCATTTTACGCCCATTACCAAGCACAGGGTCTGACCTGCAGCAGCCACTAAAACTAGCCGTTGGGGCACTTCCTAAATGACAGAATAGGTGGCTGGCTGAACAGATACATGACTAAATAAACACTCATCCACACACTCAATCAGAGAGAGTGAGGATAGTTGGTAACAGTAGGGCTTGAGACAGAATAATCAAGAAATAAGACTGGCCATACTGGAGAAGTAGGGAGAAAGGGACTATGGATAAACTGCAAGGCCCCAGCTTAAAAGATGACAGTACCAACTATGAAACATTGTTCTCAACTACGACTGCAGGTCCTGCTAGATTCCCCAGCACAACGCCAAGTCCGGGGCTTCGCTCACAGGTGCAGTTCCCCGCCGCACTTCCACTGGCGTGCCTCAGCACTTCACGGCACAAGTGAGTTTCCGTGTTCCTGGTCTGCATTTCCTGCCTTGCTAGACTAAAACCTCCCTCGAGGGCCGAAATTGCTGCAAAAATATTTCTGCAAAGCAACAGTATTACAATGCTATGTGGCAGCCTGGATGGGAGGGAAGTTTGAAGGGGTGATGGATACATGTGTGGGTTGAGAAGATCCCCTGGAGAAGGAAATGACAACCCACTCCAGTTCTTGCCTGGGAACGCCTGGCAGGCTACAGTTCGGGGAGCTGCAAAGAGCTCGGCACGACTTAGCAACCAAAACCACCACCAACCAGGATACATGTATATGCATGGCTGAGTCCCTTAGCTATCCACCAGAAACTATCACAGCATTGTTAACTGGCTGTACTCCAATATAAAACAAAAAGTTAAAAAAAAAAAGCAGGAGTATTAAAACTTGTCTTACTGTTTTCAGGAATAAATCCAATAATGTGTTGGACCTGGAACGTGGTTGTCACAATGCCTGGTGCCTTGTTGTGTGCGTTGTTATTGTTCTATCAGAGGCAGACCCGTTCTGCATACTGACTGGCGTGTACTAGGAACTCAGTGTTTGAAATAACTGAACGAGTGCGTGATCAAGTGTCTCAAGATTATCTTTTCCCGGGCTTCTCTGAATGTGTGTGCATGTGTGTATATGTTTGTGATCGTGGTCTTTCCCAGGTAAGAAATGACTGACTAATACTCATGACTTCTAATTACAGTGATTTTCCTAATGAAAACAGATGTAACATACTTCCCCAGTCTTCTACCGGGCAGGAGAGCTCCAGAGCTTCTCCACTCCTACTGATAAACTGAAGCCCGGTGCTTAGTTTATAATAGGCATTCACTAGATGTTTGTTTATTACATGAATACGTGTATTTTGCACCCTTCATCACTAAGGTTTCTGTCTCCCAAACATCCCGGAGTCTTATAATATCCCTCCCAACACATGGCGCCTGCAAACTGCAAACACAGCATGGCCCAGTACTGTGTCAGCACAGCCAGGCCGCCCGAACAATGCTATGCACAATCAGAAGAGGGTAGAACTCAATACACACGCGTGGTTTCGGTTCCCCGGAGGCCTTCGCTAGCCGTGTGAGCATATATTGCAAAGACTGCTATCTGATATTCTGTTAAAGACATCAAGTTTCTCAGCACCGTGGAAGATACGCGTCCATCCACCACCACCTGTTTAAAGAACAGTTTGAGGAATGAGAAAATGGCATTTCTCACATGCAAACTGGAAGTCAAAACCAAAAATACCTCCAGCAAAACTTAAGCATGTTCTTATCTGCACCACGCCCTTCTCCACTGTGGCAGTCAGTTCTCCTTGAATCCTCACATTATGGGACCCACCTTCCACTTAATGTGTCCAAGAGTCCCTCACTGGGTCATACCTAACGAAAACCGTGTCATTCCTAACCTAATTGCTATCCTAATCACATCCACTTAGTAACAGGTGACATGTGATACTTTTCCATGGAGTCTTGGGAAGCATTTAAAAGGTTTATTAGTCATGAAAAAGATAGAGCTATTGGAAGCACTGTGATTTGGGTTTTTTTTTTCTTAGTCTGGATGACATAATCTCTAGAATCTAACACTTTAAAGGTCATAAATCCTGCCATAATGCAGAAAAAAACTGAAACACACTGAGGCCAATCAGAGGTTAGAACAAAAGGTTAGAACATCAAAAAAAAGACAGGGAGATTTCACCACATCTTATCATATTTCCTGCGAATTTGTGAATCACAGCTTAGGAAATGGGAACCATTCAGTCATCCGGCAACAGATGGCGTCTCCTGTGATGGCAACTCGTGAGAAGGGCCCGTCACAGACGCTTCATGATGCTTCTCATTTGCACTGATCTCCACAAACATCCAGGAAATCCCAAACCTTGAAGGATTGCATGACCACATTATGCAGAACACATAGACTTCCTTAAGGCAGAAAGTTCAGACCACTCCCAAAGTAGAAAGAAAACATCAACAGCAAGGGGGGCTCTAGCCAGATAATTAACGACTGATTGCCTTTGCCTTAGAACTCTTTCATTTCTTAAATCACTAAAAAAATTAAGTCAGTGTAAGTTGTGTTAGAAATGGATACATGACCAGTTCTTCAGGTTCTCAGATGGAGATAAAGGAGAAGATGTAACTATCATAAGCTCGAGACCGAAGAACAACCTGGACACATGGAAATGTATTCAGTCCAACAACTGTGAATGCTCGTGACAGAATAATCTCCTTATATATCCACTTCTGCCTTGTCTTGACTTCTGTACAAAACCCGAGAGCCTGAGAATACATGGCAAAAACGCCGTCTCCTCCTTACCTCCTCTGGTTTGCCGCCCCTGGTAGGGTAATACACGACTCTGTATTTTTCCACTTTTCCAGGGGCGTGAGTCCAGTTAACCATAAAGCTCCTGGCAGTGACTTCAGAAGTCATCAGTTCTGTAGGCGGCCCAATGGTGGCAAGGGCTGAGGCTAAATAAAAAAACACAGAAAATGAACCTTTTAACCAAAGTTAAATTCTATGAACCTAAGAAACTCCACTAGTCAGATATGATTGTTTATGCTGCTTGCAAGATTTTCATCTCTAGTAAATTAATTCAGTACTGGGGGCTCAGCTGGTAGAGAGTCTGCCTGCAAAGCAGGAAACCCAGGTTCAATCCCTGGATCGGGAAGATCCCCTGGAGAAGGAAATGGCAACCCACTCCAGTATTTTTGCCTGAGAAATCCCATGGATGGCAGAGCCTGGCGGCCTATAGTCCATGGGGTCGCGAAGAGTTGGACACGACTGAACGACTTCACTTTAGGCTTTAGGCTTTAATTCATTACAGGCATACCTCAGAGATACTGTGGGTTCAGTTCCAGGCCACTGCAAGAAAGCATGCATGCTAAGTTGCTTCCATCGTGTCCAACTCTTTGCAATCTGATGAACTGTAGCCCACCAGGCTCCTCTGTGCATGGGATTCTCCAGGCGAGAATTACTGGAGCAGGTTGCCATGCCCTCCTCCAGGGGATCTTCCTGACCCAGGGATCCAACCTGCGACTCTTAAGTCTCCTGCACTGGCAGGCTGGTTCTTTACCACTAGTGCCCCCTGGGAAGCTAGCATTATGTCTAAAAAACAATACATATAACTTAATTAAAAAATAATGTTTTTGGGAAAATGGCACCAATAGACTTGCTCAACAGCAGGTTGCCACAAACTTTCAATTTTTTGAACATTTTTGGATGTATTTTTTAATACATACCTGCAAAGTGCAACAAGGAGAAGCACAATAAAACAAGGCCTGCCTGGACTACGCTTCTTCATTGAAACATTTAAGCACCTATTAGGCGTCAATCACTATGCTAGGTTCTAAGTAACTTAAATAAGCCTTAGTCCTTGACTCTAAGGAACTTTCTTAAAGACACTGCTGTCGAATAGTAAGAAACAAGAACAACAACAAAAAAAACACAACATTGAGTTGTGTATCCAAAGATACGCTTCTGGTATCTTCGGAAGTCTTCCCTCATTTAGTTCTCAGTAAATGCTATTATTGTTCCCATTTTTCAGGTGAGAAAACCAAGTCAGAATGATGTTAAATAACTTGCCCAAGTCTCAGAATTGGTAAGTATCAGAGCTGAGATTTATATGCAAGCTTCTTGACACAAGAGCTTGTATTTTTGAGCAGCAGAGGATATATTCTCTCTATTGAAGACTTCAACTCAACAAATGGCAAACATTCTAAAGTAAAAAGAGAAGAAAAAGCAACTGACGTATACTGAGTGTCCACTATGAGCTAAACATGATGTAAGCACCTTGTGTGTTAAATACATGTTATAACAGTGGGTCTGAAACAGATTTGGGACCTGTAAAGTTCAAAGTCCTTGAAATTTAGGATTTCTTATCCGCTAGGGGCACTTAGTTAAAGGGACGTTAGCAGTCATAATAATGGGGAAAAACACAGTTATTAAACAATAACTACGATCAAGTACTTTATTAAGCATGCCTTATAAGCAACCACATGTAGAGTTTTTTGTGGGAAAATCTGGGCTCTAAAATCGTCTCGGGCTTCCTTGGTTGCTCAGTGGTAAAGAATCCTTCTGCCAACGCAGGAGATACAGGTTCGATCCCTGGGTCAGGAAGATCCGCTGGAGAAGGAAATAGCAACTCACCCCCGTATTCTTGTCTGGGGAATCCCATGGACAGAGGAGCCTCGCAGGCTACAGTCCACGGGGTCGCAAAAGAGTTGGACACGACTGAGCGACGAAAGAGCAACGACAAAAATGGTGTCATTAAGAGGCTCAGGGAACTGGGTCCAGGGAACCACTACTTGGCTGCTCAGCCTGGTCTGAAGAGCCCCGGTCCAGGGCAAGAGGGATGATGAGCAAGAGACAGATGTGCAGGCCGACTGAGCCATCCCCGCCCCGGACCCAGCACAGGCGGGAGCAGAGCCAGACTCTCAGAGAAGGGTCTGGATGTCTCCTGCTCAGATTGCACCCCGGGGAGTCAGACGCAACCTGTAGCCCACGGACATCACAGGGAACAAGGGTCAAGACCTGTGATGGCCGAGCTCCCAGAAGACAGAGCGCACGGCTCCTTCCTACAATCCCCGCTGAGTGCAGCTCACATTTCTGGGAACTGTAAGTCAAGCCTAAGTTCCTGAGCAGTAGATGGTGGACGGGCAGGGGACCGTGGGACCCACAGACTGGTACAGTGGTGAGTTTCCCGGGGTTCCTTTCGCCTCGTGTATCTCAAGGACAGAGCTAAGGAATCCAGCCACCTAGAAACACAAACAAATACAGACAGAAACAGTCCAGCGAAGCCTGCTCTCTCTCGGCAAAGGACCAGGAGAGGAGCAGCCCGCCAAGACGAAAAGCTTTAGGCAGCAACTGCTCTAGTCTAGAAAAACACCACAGGAAAAAAACCACTGTGGCCCCATCCCACCCGTGCCAACCCAGGTCAAGCGGAAGCCAAGACCCCACCCTTCCTGACTGTAACAGGGGCCTGCGTTTACCCTGGTCCCATCACACAGCCGGGGTGATGGGGGAAAGATCAAGGAGGGAGGAGATAACTGTCCCTTACAGACGGTGACAAACACCCCACCTCAGCCCGCGTGTGCTATCCACAGAGACCATGAGAAGAGCTGGACTCCAGCCCCGCGCGCTAACATCCAGGCACCCTCCCCGTTCGCTCCAGGCGGGCGTCAGAAGAGACCTACCAAGGTCATCGGATGTGAGCATACAGAAACACGGATAGATCTGCCCACACCAGCGATAAAAACGGGAGCACCACCACCACTACAAACACAGCTAAGATTCCTCAAAATAAAATCAAATACTAACCGTGAGCAGAACAGAATCTGTACAGAAATTATATCCTGAAAACTACAGAATGCTGATGGAACGCAAAGGCTATCCAAACAAGTGAAAGAATTCGACATGTGTGTGGACTGAACGAATCAACAGATTAAAGATGTCAGTTCTTCCCAAGTTGGTAACTGATAATTGAGGATCGATTTTATGCAACTTCCGTCAAAGTCCCAACAAGATATTTTGTAGAATAAAAATCATTCTGATATTTAGATTAGATAATCATACAAATTATACAGTATGTTGTATAAATATTACTTTAATATTCATATGGGATATAAGGAAGCATAGTAGCAAAAACAAGTTTGTAAAAGGATATTCAAATGAGAGAACTCAGCCTATTCAATCTCAAGACTCATTATGTAGCTGCGGTGAATCAGGACTGTATGATACTGGAACAGGGTTACACACATAAATAGATGGAACCATAAAGAACCCAGATGTAGACACGTGCAAATCTGCCCAACTGCTACTGGACAAAGCCGCGGGTAACTCAACAGCAGAAATGCAGCCTTTTTAGCAAGCAGTGTTAGAACCTTAAACTAAACTTCAAATCCTTTACAAAGAATTAACTTTAAATGTGAAATATAAAACTTTCTGAAAAAATACTAAAAAGGAAACTCTCTGGGGTTTAAGGTTAGGTAAAGAGTTCTTAGACTTGACACCAAAAGCACTAATCCTAAAATGAAAAACTGATAAACTGGACCTCATCAAAATTAAAAACTTTTGTTCTGCAAATGACCTTGTTAAAAAGATGAAAAGGTAAGCTACAAATTGGCAGAAAATATTAACAAACCGCCTGTCTAAGAGTGGACTATCAGCTTCCCTGGTGGCTTAGACAGTAAAGAATCTGCCTGCTAGGCAGGAGACCTGGGTTCAATCCATGAGTCAGGAACATCCCCTGGAGAAGGGAATGGCTGCCCCCTCCAGCATTCCTGCCTGGAGAACCCCAGAGACAGGGAGCCTGGTGGGCTAAAGGCCACGGGGTCGCAAAGAGTCGGACACGAATGAGCGACTAACACACTTATTGTTATCAAACCACATATCTACACATACCTAACAACGGATCATTATCTAGGAGATAAAGAATTCTCAAATCTCAAAGGTTAAAAGCTAACACACAAAAAAAACACCCCCAAAATGAGTCCAATTAGAAAGTGGGCAAAAGATATGAACAGACATTCTGGATATACAGAGGCAAAATAGCACATGCAATGTGCATTAACACATGCGTACAGGATCTAGAAAAATACTGATGGGCCTATCTGCGGGGACGGAATGGAGAGACAGGGGCAGAGGAAGGGTCTGTGGACACAGTGGGCAAGGGAGAGGCTGGGACGACTGGAGACAGCAGTGGCCCCAGCACACACCCGGGGTGAGACCAGGCAGGTGAGGAGCTGCACGGAGGCCCCAGCACACACCCGGCGTGAGACCAGGCAGGTGAGGAGCTGCACGGAGGCCCCAGCACACACCCGGCGTGAGACCAGGCAGGTGAGGAGCTGCACGGAGGCCCCAGCACACACCCGGCGTGAGACCAGGCAGGTGAGGAGCTGCACGGAGGCCCCAGCACACACCCGGCGTGAGACCAGGCAGGTGAGGAGCTGCACGGAGGCCCCAGCACACACCCGGCGTGAGACCAGGCAGGTGAGGAGCTGCTGTACCAGGAACCTGTCTGGGCCCCAGGACAACCTGGAGGGCGGGGAGGCGAGGGAGGTCAGGGTGGAGACGTGAGCACAGTCAAGGCTGACTTGTGCTGCTGAATGGCAGAAACCAACACAAAGTGGTAAAGAAATTTTAAAAATATTTGAATCTTTAAAAATAGGGGGAAAAAAAGGCATAGGAAAGATGTTAACTTCCTTAGCCATCAGGAAAATGAACATTAAAACCACAATGAGATTGCACTCAATGCCTATCAGAATGGCCAAAGTAAAAAACTGTAACACAAACGTTAGAGACAAGCGTAGAAGCAGGATCACTTACACGGTGCTCGCGGGAATGCTGAGCGCGCAGCCGCAGCGGGGGCCAGTCTGGCCTCTCTTAGGCGAGACTACACTGAACACGGAATGTGCGGAAGCAGCGGCACTCCCGAGCACCATCCCAGAAAACCGAAAACTTATGTTCATACAAGAACCTACACATGAATGTTCATAGCAGCTTTTTTTTTTTTGCAACAGTCAAAAATGGAAAGAATTCAGATGTCTTTCGATGTGTGACTGGTTAAGCAAACTGTGGTGCGTCCATAACATGAAACGTGAGGCAGCAACAAAAGCAAGAGCTATGGACACAGGAAACAGCTTGGAGGAACCTCCAGGAAATCACCCTGAGTGGAAACACCAATTCCCAAAGTTTACATACTCTGTAATTCCATTTATTTAGCATTTCCAAAATGACAAGCATTTAGAGAGGGAGAACAGATTCAGCTGGCCAGGGGTTAGGAAGAGGCTGGGCAGGGAGGGAATACGGCTGGAGCAGGACAGTAGAAGTGATCCCGCCACAGGAACATTCTGTATCTTGACTCGAGCAGTGTGAATTTCCTGCCTGTGACATAACACAGTGGCTCTGTGTCACCACTGAGAGAAACACTGAGATATTACAAACTCTTTATACGCTATTTCTTACAACTTCCTGTGGGTGGTCAATCATCTCAAAGTCCAACATTTAAGTAAAACAAAGAAGCATGGCGGTCTACACGCAGCAGCATGGAAACAACTATCCAGTGATTTAAAGTAACGCCCACCCCCACCCCCCATATATCCCCTTGTCTACTCTGATGATGCGGAGCCTGGAAGCGCACAGCGCTGCTGGGAAAGTCAGGATGGCGCCCCGAGGGACGCCCGGGGGCAGAGGTCCGGAGGCAGAGGTCCACGTACCTTTGATCTCGCGGTCCTGCTCCTCCACCCTGGAGCACACGGTCCTCGTGAGGCTCTCCACCACCGTGTGCATCAGGTCAAACTCGGCCACATTGTACACGTGCGTGCTGTCCGGCTCGGAGGCGATCTCCTGCAGCTCCTTCTCGTCCGCGTTTTTCACGCCTGCGTTGGGGACGACAGGGAGGGTCCCGACGGTCAGGCCGCCCGGGAGGCGCGGCCGGGTCCTCCTAGTCACCGGTACTCTGCACTGCGACCCACCTTTCCGCACCCCGACCAAAGCACCTTTTCTCGCAAGAGGCACGTCTCCGGGCAGATTGTTTCTTTAAAGTCCCTTTCAAATGATTAAATTTTTTCTTTATTTGGACAAGGACACACCGCCTTACTTACTTAGTCAGTCGGTTATTTTGGGCACTGGGCCCCGGTTGCTGCGCGAGGGCTTTCCCTGCCGTGGACAGCGCAGCCCACGCCCGAGCTGGCACACGGGCTTCCCCTGGTCGGGCTCCACTTGGTGCCCAGGCCCTAGGCACATGGCGCCAGTATCTGCAGCCCGGGGCTCAGTGCCCTGGGGCATGCGGAATCTTCCCCGACCGCGGATCAACCCCGCGACCCAGGCACTGGCAGCTGCACTCTTATCCACTGCACCCCCAGGGAAGTCCCCAGATTACTAACTCTTAACTTTCCTCAGCCCATCTTGGCCTTCCGTGGTGGCTCAGACAGTAAAGACTCTGCCTGCAATGCAGGAGACCCGGGTTTTGGAGGATGTATTGACGAAACTGACTTCTGTCTTTCACAAATGTTTCAGAAGCAATGGAAATTAAACCAGCCCTCTACACCATCAGAACCTCAGGCTTCAGTTTCTACAAACATTAGCTTACTTAAACTGAGACAGAAAACCCTTGCCCTTCGTGGATTTTCGGTCTATCACAGCTGTGGATGCTGACGGTAAGGTGTGCTTCCCGCGCCCCAAGCAGGCCAGTGTTTTCTGCATAGTAACACATTTAATCCTCACAGTCAGTCCTGCGAGTTGGGCGTCACTGTTTCTCCCATTTTACAGACAAGTAAGCTGATGAGAGGTTGATTCACTTGCTCAAGGAAACACAGCCAGTAAGTATACAGCAAGGGCTCCACTCAGGCAATCTGGATCCAAAGTCATATGCCCTTAATGACCCTATCAAGCTGCACCTCCGAAGATGACACATATCACAGTGGAAACTGGAAAAAAGGGGAGACTTCCCCAGCAGTCCTCCAGCCTTGCAGTGCCAGGGATGTGAGTTTGATCCCTGGACGGGGAAATAAGAGCCCATATCCCACGGGGTTTGCCCCAAATTTAAAATAAGTAAATAAAACAGTCAATTGATAAAAAATAAATTTTAAAAGGTTCTTTTAAAAAATGAAAAAGACATAAGGTTGGGTTTCTTGAGTGTAAATGTAGATTTCTCTTCTCCAGGAGAAGGAAAGTTTCTTTAAAAATCCTTGTCACTGCAATTATCTACCGATGTTAAAAAGAGGTAAGAGGGAAGCAAGGAAGAGAGATTGCCTGAGGCAGCGGTAATTACTACTTAGATGCCTGGCCTAGTGCCATTTAATTTATCTGACAGCTTCACCAGACTGAGTAACAAAGCGTCAATTGTTTCAGAACCTGCTTTAGGAGGTTATAAGAAAATGAACACTGCTGATTTCCAGGTAATTCCCAGAGAAAAAGAGAGAAAAATTCCAAATCGCAACTGAATGAGTTCACTTTAACTCATCCATTCGTTATTAACGAGACCACGGAATGGAGAGTAAGCACATAAATTAATCCCCTTTCAGTGTAAGTCTTCCGTAGGGACTGTTGTTGAACAAAAGTACAGCAAAATTAAAAATAAAAATTAAAGCAAATCTCCCTGATGTTCCTTGACTGAAAGACTTCTACAACAGCGTCTAAAATGCACTGCTGGATCCGTGTCTACAATAACAAAATAACCCCATGCATGCTGAAGCAATGAGCTTAATGCCAATAAGGCTTCTCAAAGCATTCAGTTAGAACCAAGTCTGGATTCATTTAAAAATAGAGACAATAAGCCCCAAATCCCTCTCTCTCTCACCTTTCCAAACAAAACAGTTTCACTGTTGTAAAGAGCGTGGAAGAATGGGGAAACGGTCCTCATGACTTGGAAGGCATTTGTTTTGGAAGGATTTATCTTGCTCATTTGTACGCTCCATCACCCACCACAATGCCTGCCATCAGCAAACAAGCAAATACTTCTCCAGTGAAACATTCCATGAGCCACACTTTGAGTGGCAAATCTAGAAATGAGTCCGAGGAATTGTTTCTATTTTTTTTTTCAGTCTCTGCTAAATAGAAGGCCTTCCTATCACCAAAGACACTGTAAACAATCTAATCAAGAGCAAAGCTGCATCAGCTCAACATCACGCAGTTATTCTGTGTGTACTATGTGTGTTCTCCCACATACCTATACTTACAGAGGGTTAGTTTCAAAGAAATTAGCCTGCACATCTGTGACTGTGCTTTCTTAGCTGCAAGACCCCAATCTTGATTGCTTTCTCTCTACACCATCAGAGAAGAGATGGCTATTAAGTGATTTGAAAGAGAAAAGTCTTGACTAATTAAAGGGTAACAATTATGGACCTGACCTTTGCACTTTATGCTTTTCACAACACTTCACGTGTGGTGTCTCAGCCTAGAGATTCTCACACGGTAAGATCCTTCAGCTCCACCACTTCCATTTTTAATGTGAGGAAGTCAGACTCAGATCACATGACTGGTTATGAGTAGAGCCAACGGGGTGGAGAGGGAAGGGATAAGTCGGCAGAGTTGTATATACATATATACAATAGATAACTAATAAGGACCTACTGTATACAGGGAACTCTACTCAACACTCTGTAATGACCTACATGGGGAAAGAATCTAAAAATCAGTGGATAAACAGGCATAACTGACTCACCTTACTGTACACAAGAAACTAACACAGCCTTGTAAATCAACTAAACCCCAATACATTTTTTTTAAAAAAGACTCAAAAGCGCTCAGGTCTCTTGGCTTTCAGTGAACTGCGTTATATACAGCTTTAAGTGGTTGGGTGTCCATGTCCGTTGTTGAAACAAGTCCATAATTAACACGTACCTATGGCGAACAGCTCTACACCGGATTCACGAAGGTTTCTGGATGGTGGAATAATATCATCTTGGGACTTTCCGTCTGTGATTAAAATGCCAATTTTGGACACTCCAGTCCTTGCTCCCGCTTCTGGTTTAAAACTGTTTTCAAAAATGTAATTCAAAGCAAGACCTAGGAGAAAACAAGAAAAAATAAAGACAAGCCAACCATTTCAAATAAAAAGGCTTTCAATTCTCCAAACGTAATCACAAGATGCGAAAGAAGAGTTTTTATTAGATGTGAACTTTTACCTTCATTTTTACAATGAACTATTCTTTAACGAATCTGATGAAACACTAAAATCCACCAAAACAGAGGTGATAAAAATTCTGAATCCTGCATCATTTCAGAAACTAGTATTTATAAAGAACAATGGATTCCTAGACAATGAATGCTGACAGGTTTGCATATGAGAAATCTTCACCTTGGGACTTCCTTGGTGGTCTAATGGTTAAGACTTCCAATGCAGCAGGTGTGAGTTTGATCCCTGGTTGGGGAACTAAGACCCTACATGCCACATGGCACAGCCAAAAAAACAAATCAATAAAAATTAAAAAAAAGAAAAGAAAATCTAAACCATAATTTACAACAAACCAAGAATACCCTCACAGAAGCAACTGTCCCGAATATTATGGCTACACTTTCCATTTTGTTCATGGTGATCTAAAGAAACGACAGATTCTCTGCCTTATGGGGGCAGAAGGGGAGATCTAAAGTGGCAACTGGACTCCTGGCTTTTGAGTGTGACATTCTTCACCCCTCAAAAGTAAGAAACGCTGAGTACTGTTATGCAATTTGTGCTTAATACAGTTTTGTTGTATTAACAAAAAACTTGTTAGACTACACCTCAGACTGGCAAAGTAATGATCAGGAGTTCAGTGGCTTATTTAAAATTCAACGACAGCGTCTCTATTGTTTAAACTGACCATCCACATTGTGGGTCTATAGAAGAAAATAGCATGTGAGGGTTAGATGATGCTTTGGGGTTGAAAGTGAAAGCGAAAGTGGCTCAGTCGTGTCCCACTCTTTGGGACCCCATGGACTCTACAGTCCATGGAATTCTCCAGGCCAGAATACTGGAGTGAGTAGCCTTATCCCTCCTCCAGGGGATCTTCACAACCCAGGGATCGAACCTGGGTCTCCTGCACTGCAGGCGGATTCTTGACCAGCTGAGCCACGAGCCAAGCCTTTGGAGTTGGGCCGTGGATAACTGCAATATAAATGCTCTTACATTACAGTAATTCCTTGGTATCCACAGAAGGGTTGGTTCTAGGACCCCCCACAACACCCAAACCCACAGATGCCCAGGTCCCTTTCGTAAAATGACGTAGTATCTGCATGTAACCTACGTCATTCACTCTGAGCCATCTCTAGATTACTTATAATAACTAATACAATAGAAACGCTATGCAGATAGTTACTAGCATGTGGCACATTCAAGGTCTGCTTTCAGGAACTTTCTGGAATTCTTTTCCCACAGATGTCTGATCCCTGGTGAGTCAAAGCTGCAGATGCTAAGGGCTGACTATACTCATTTATCAAAAAAGCTGGTGAGCCAAAGCTCCATAAATATTTTCATGATAACTACTGATTGCAGAGTAAGGGCAAAGAAATTATTTTCCTTGAAAAAGTAGGTAGGAATTTGTTTTTATTTAATTGACAGGGTGACTGGAGGAGAAAACAGGTAAAAGAAAGAAGGAAAATGAACTGAACAGGGTTAAGACAGCTGCTAAGGCTGGCAGCGTCGAGCACTGCCGGGTGCTCTCCCAGCTCACCGAGCCCTTCCTGGGACACCACATTTGTGGGGCAGAAGGGGTGAGGTTTCTGCAGGTAACTTCTAACGTGAGTCAGAGAAAAGAGCCTTCTAAAACTTGAAAGGCCAGCTTGCTTTAAAAGTACTATGCTAAGACATACGCAGTGACAAAACAAAGTAATAAAACTTCTTTGGCAAGACACGCTGCCAGAAATGTGGACTGAACAAAAACATACCCGTCAGCGTATTTCCTCCCTTGTATGGTAGGTTCCGGACAGCTTCGACCACCTCGTCTTTTGTGTTAAAGGCATTCAAGTGCCACTCTATTCTGGGGTCACCACTATACTGCGCCAGACCTGGAAAAGAAAGACGAGAAAGCCCACCCAGCAGTGATGGGTTACTTCAAGGTCCAGTGGACCATTCGAGAGACTAGAGTGATGAAGGGCCCAATATTTTTTGAGGAGGGGTGGGGTGGCTAAGTTTTGCAACATTTTTTTCCTCTGCCTCCCTGAGAAATTTCAAAGTGAGTTCCTGACCTCAATTTAAAGATTTTATAACATACCTGGAGGCTGATGGAATGTATACATTTTCCAGACATCTAGAAGTAGGCACCCAATCAGGCACTTAGCATTTTTTAAAAGTCTGATCATGTTTGTAGATAAAAGGTCTAGATGTATTTAATTTTTTTAATTGAGGTAATATTGATACCAGCTTATACAACCTCATACAAGCTTCATGTGTGACATTATATTTTGACTTCTGTATACACTATAGTGTTTGTATTTTGTGTTTATTCCCAAAGAAAAGAGTTTCCTTAAGGGCTATTTAGAAGTGAAACTAGGAGACCTTATATAATAAAGTGGATATATTTCTCAAAGGTTTACAACTTTTTTGTTGTTTTTTATCACAGCAAGAATTTGGCAAAAGTTATCTCACACAATAAAACTTTTTCCAATTGTTGATTAAACATTTCACTTGATTCAATTGCTTTTTAAATAAAAAGAAAATTTTACCTAATGAATTCTTAAACCAATAGTAACCTTTAAATTATTTAAAATTATTATTAATAATAAAATAATTATTATTGTTAGAGAAGATTTTGGCTTTCCAGAAAAATTAAAATATGTTCAATAATTAATTGAGTGACATTGTCACAGCAAAAATTAGCAGAAATAAATATTTATTGATGCAAACTTGCCCTTTTGGGAACATTCCTATAGTTAAACCTAAAATTCTGAAAAACCTTTGGTAGAGAATCTTTGAAATTTCTTAAGAAGCTTCCTGGTAGTTTCACACTAGCAGCCGATGCTGTTAATTAAAAAAAAAAAAAAAAAAAAAAAGATGCACCAATTCGTGTCTTCTCAGAGCCCACGTCGAATGCTGTAACCAGGTTTTCCAAAAAAGATCGAACCAGTCTGAAGTTGAATCTTCCAATACTCCATGAACCATCGACCAGGATTACAATATCAGCAATAGCCGGTGTTTGACAGAAAAATTTCACTTCTGCAAAGTATAGACCAAAAAGCACCCGTGTTACTGTTGGAACTTTTAAAAGAATGAGTCTATTTTAATGTCTTTCAGGCAACTTGGTGCTAAGAATACAATAAAGTTCCGATTAAAGCAACCATATTTTTATGACCCTTCTTTTAAATGCATTTTCACCAGGGGAGAAAAAAATATGGTAATACCTGGCAACCAAGCCAATGTTCTGGAAATAGTTAGCAAACACTGGCGGGTTCACAGCACACTGGCAACTCGAGCCTTCTGCATATTTGAAAAAGCACTGTCTGTGCAAGAGCATCCAGCTTTGGGTTTTAGTGTGCAGATTCTTTCCAGGAAAGATCTCAGCAACACCCATGCAGGAGGGTCAGCAGGGATGGGAAGGCGGCCAGGAAGCAGAGCGTGGCTATCCTGCTCTGATAAGTCTGACCGAGAGGAAGCGATAAGAGAAAAAAACACGGGCTTCCTGGATTCAAGGAAAAGTCAGGGCCATTTAACCTCAGAAAGACACGCAGACTTGTGCTAAAACAGGAAGGGTTTGTGGAAGAAGAAAGTTGGAAGAGCTCAAGAATTTCTCCCAATTCAAGTCCTTTTACATATCGTGTCCATGTGACTATAAGATTTTATCCCTAGAATTCACTTCAGTACTTCATTTACTTAAATCAAGCTTCAGAATACGGACTGAGCAAAGGATGCCCAGTGGCTGGACTGGTAGCACCCTGAGCTTTGCCCTCAGGGTAAGTCTAAGCCCAAGAGATTGAGGGCAAGATGCAATGGGCAAGCAAAAGTCTTCGCAACAAAGATGGCAGTTGTGTGATATAAGGTAAGTCTGCGCTGGATGAGGTGAAAACCACCCCTTACAAAGTGAAAATACTAGAATATTCTTAATGTGTTTAAGAATCCTTAAAAATGTCACAATGCTGTCAGTATCTTTAGAAGCTTTGCTCTGTACTGTAGTTTGTGTTTCCCAAAGGACGGCTTCAGTTCAGTCGCTCAGTCGTGTCCAACTCTTTGCAACCCCATGGACTGCAGCACGCCAGGCCTCCCTGTCCATCACCAACTCCCAGAGTTCACTCAAACTCATGTCCATCGAGTTGGTGATGCCATCCAGCCATCTCATCCTCTGTCATCCCCTTTTCCTGCTGCCCCCAATCCCTCCCAGCATTAGGGTCTTTTCCAATGAGTCAACTCTTTGTATGAGGTGGCCAAAGTACTGGAGTTTCAGCTTTAGCATCAGTCCTTCCAAAGAACACCCAGGACTGATCTCCTTTAGAATGGACTGGTTGGATCTCCTTGTAGTCCAAGGGACTCTCAAGAGTCTTCTCCAACACCACAGTTCAAAAGCATCAATTCCTCAGTGCTCAGCTTTCTTCACAGTCCAGCTCTCACATCCATACATGACCACTGGAAAAACCATAGCCTTGACTAGACAGACCTTTGTTGGCAAAGTAATATCTTTTATTTTGCTGATTTTTCACGTTAGGACTGGAGATCACGAATATTTTGTGTGAGTGTATATGTGTGTGTATGTCCATGTCAACATTTTAAAACATTAAAATGACAAAAAGGCAAAAATTAAAATATAATATATGTAATGAAAAACAAAATAAAGAAGTCTTCATGAATAAATCGAGCATGTTTTTTCCTGGGGGGCAAACAGCTACCCATTATGGTTGGGGTGAGCAGCTTCACACGTAGCTCTGTATCTACAGGCCACACTTAGTAAGAGGATCTTGTGGGTTTTGTTTTTTTTTTTCCATTTTCGTGGAATACCTTTTACCAGATGAGGAAAACATGTATTTGCCAAGGAAATACTCAGATGCTGATTATGTAAGCTAAACAATACAGCTCAACCCAAAGTTTATATATTACAGTTTTGAGCACCAAATCTCTCTTCTTTAATAGCCAAATACAAAATCACTACTAACTTAAGAGTCAGTCCTCTGTACCACACTGAAATATTCTAAAACAGAACAATGTAACAAGTCATGAGATAGAAATTAGTTTGTGTTTTGGAAATAATCAGAGAAAATTAAAGTCTTAAGAAGCTTTAAGAATCTATGCCCCTCACTTTTTATGGGGAAACTTTCCTGAAATGAAAAGTAGTTTTCTTTTTATTCCAAAATTATTGGAGATCTTATTTTTCTTTTTAACTAAAAAAAAAAAATTAATTGTTTGGGTACATTGTAGATAGGGTCTTAGAGAAATTTAAGCAGTTTCTCTGCTTATTTGGAAGAGGACTATTAATACTGGTGTTTTCCATTTTAAAATTGTTTCCAATAAAAGCGCTCTGTTAATTTAGCTCATTCAAGTTATTTTGACTTGGAGATAAAAATTCTAGATATCTCAAAATAAGATATAAAATCAATTGAATAGAAATTAGAAGATTGACATATCTAATGATATTAAAATTTGTAAGCTGTTCATCAAAAGACACCTTGAATAATATAAAAAGATAAGCTACAACTGGGAAAAGATATGTGCAATATAAAAAACTGAAAAAGAATCCACATGAAGAATACATAAAAAAGTGAGTAGATACGTAAGAGAATGGGAGATGTATACATAAGGGTAATAAGCGAAAAAAGAGAATGTTTAACTACACTGGTGATCACGGTAATAAAAAAAATCAAGATCACAATGAGGTACAATTTGTGTACACTCAGATGCAAAAATAATAAATTTAATAGTTTATAATTACTCCAAAGATAATGAAATATTTAGGGATATACTTACAACACATGCAAGACCTGTGTGGTGAAAGGCACACTATTGATAGAAGAAGGCGAAGAAGATGTCAGTCAGTGGAGAGGTCTACCATGCTCACGGGCAGGAAGACTGACACGGCAGAGATGCCAGCCACCCCAGACTGATCGATAGGTTTAATGCCATTCCTATCAAAATTCCAGGAAAGGTGTTTTTTAAGACATAGACAAGCTTATTCTAAAATTTACATAAGAAGGCACAGACCCTAGAATAGTTAAGACTCTTGATGAAGAATTATGTGGAAAGAATCATTTTGCCAGACATTAAGACTGCTTACTATATTTAACTAGCGGGTATCTCAGAGAGATAG
This sequence comes from Ovis canadensis, assembly GCF_042477335.2. Taxonomy (NCBI): domain Eukaryota; kingdom Metazoa; phylum Chordata; class Mammalia; order Artiodactyla; family Bovidae; genus Ovis; species Ovis canadensis. The sequence continues at coordinate 104,530,859 of NC_091253.1, read as the reverse complement.
ACACATACATAAGTGAAAAAGAGAAAAGCCAAAATCAGACCCGTACAAATATGCTGAATAATATTATTTTAAACCTAAATGTGATTTAAAAATCATACAGTGATTTTATACCAACATTCAAAAGTACTTCAACAGATGGTGTTGGAACAATCAATATGCACGCAAAAGAAAGAAAAAGAAAACTTGACCTAAACTCTATACTTTGTACCAAAATTAATTCAAAGCAGATCATCAATTCAGAGGTAAAAAAGTGAAATCATAAAGCTTTTAGTAAAATATTAGGACAAAGTCGTTGGAATGTATGGCTCAAAGAAGAGTTTCTTAGCATTAATATCAACTGGACTCCATCAATATAAAATATTTTGCTGTGTGAAAGCTCATGTGAAGATGAACAGACAAGCTATAGGCTAGGATATCTGTAAACCACACATGCCACAAAGGATTAGTATCTAGACTCTATAAAGAAACCTCAAAACTCGCTAGTAAATAAAACCAAACAATCCAATTAGCAAATGGGTAAAATCTGAACAAATATTTCATCAAAGATATGCCATCTGTATACCTTGTTCAGATGGCAAATAAGCACATGAAAAGATGTTCAGCATCATTGACTCTCAGGTAAATACAGATTGAAATCACAATAAACTTCACTATACACACCTGTCCAAATGGCTAATACAAAACACAGTGATAACAACAAATGCTGGCAAGGAGGTAGAGAAATGGTCCCACTCACACATTACTCATGGGACTATAAAATGGCATAACCACTCAGAAAACAGTCTGGCAGTTTCTTTTAAAAGTATACATAGAAATTCCCTGGCGGTCCAGTGGTTAAGAGGATGCCTGCCATTACAGGAGACATGGGTTCAATTCCCGGTCTGGGAAGATTCCACACGCTGTAGGGCAGCTAAGCTCGCGCGCCAGAGCTGCTGAAGCCAGCGGCCCGAGGCCTGCGCTCGGAAACCAGAGGAGCCCCGGCAAGGGAGGCCCGCGGACCTGAGAGGAGCCCCGCAAGGGGATGCCCGCGGACTCGAGAGGAGCCCCGGCAAGGGAGGCCCGCGGGCCGGGAGAGGAGCCCTGGCAAGGGGAGGCCCGCGGACCAGAGAGAAGCCCCTGCTCCCTGCAGCGAGAGAAAGCCACGCGGAGCAAGAGTGACCCAGAGCGGCCAGGAATAAGACACAATCGTGTACGTGAAATTACCATGCAACCCAGCGATTACACTCAAGGATACTGATTCCAGAGCAGTGAAAACTAACGCACACACAAATAACTGTGCACCAATGCTCACGGCAAGTGATTCACGACGGCCACAAACGGAAATTAGTCCAATTTATCATTTTAAATAAGAATAAACTCTCTTACCTTCAATATTGTATTTAAAATTAAAGCAAAGGAGCAGAGGAAATGAACTTGAACTGTATTTTAATTCAGTTCTTGGCTTGATGTGAACTTTAGCTAAAATGCAATTCTGAAAATACAGACAGTACCAAAAAAAGGTAGACAGCTGATCACAACTGAAGTAAAGTACCCAATACATGGGCTGGTGGTGGCGCTTGGTGATTTAGTCACTAAATCATGTCTGACTCTTGCGACCTGGTGGACTGTAGCCCACCAGGCTCCTCTGTCCATGGGATTCTCCAGGCAAGACTACTGGAGTGGGTTGCTATGCCCTCCACCAGGGGATCTTCCCGACCCAGAAATTGAACCTGGGTCTCTTGCGTTGCAGGCAGATTCTTTACTGACTGAGCTACAAGGGCTACATCACAAATAAAAACAATACCTTGAATGTCACCGTTCGACTCAGAAGAAACAATTCCCATTATGTTCAACACCTGCCGGAGGTGCCTGATGAGGCCGGAAGAAACTAACAATTCTGTACCTGGAAGTCATGTCTATCATGAGCCCTCGATGCTCACCTGCTCCGTCCCCACAACAGCTCTACAAGACATGCGTCATTATTATCAATCCCATTTGCGGCTGGAAAGTAGGAAATACATGGGCTGTGTGATTTGCCCAGAGTACCAGCCAGGGCAGAGGCAAAGCGTTGATCTGAACCCAGGTAATACATGAATCCCAGTGATTCAAATGGTAAAGAATCTGCCTGCAAAACAGGAGACCCAGGTTCAATCCCTGGGTTGGGAAGATCCCTAGAGGAGGAAATGGCAACCCCCGCCAATACCCTTGCCTGGAGAATCCCAGGGACAGAGGAGGCAGGCAGGCTGTGGTCTGTGGAGTCACAAGAGTTGGACACAACTTGGCTACCAAATCACCACCACCACCACCCCGACTTCAGCAGTGTGCCCACCACATCAGTTTAGAAAGCAGGGGACAGTCTCTAACACGAGCCTGTGTCCCCACACCACTTGCCCCTGCTGCGGCCACAGTTAGCATGTGCCACTTGCAAGCGTCACTGTCCAGAACTTTCTTCTCTCCCAAATGAATGCACTTAGCACTCAGTTCAGTTCAGTTCAGTCCAGTCGCTCAGTCGTGTCTGACTCTTTGCGACCCCATGAATCGCAGCACGCCAGGCCTCCCTGTCCATCACCAATGCCCGGAGTTCACTCAGACTCACGTCCATTGAGTCAGTGATGCCATCCAGCCATCTCATCCTCTGTCGTCCCCTTCTCCTCCTGCCCCCAATCCCTCCCAGCATCAGAGTCTTTTCCAATGAGCACTTAAGTAGCCCACATAAAAAGTGTCCCTTTCACAATAATTTTACACCAATTGTACTGTGTTACTGACATCATGAGAAAATTTGATGTTGAGAATACAAGTTAATTCAGGGAGTTTGAATTAGTATTAAATCAGTCTACACAAAACCTATGTATATTAATTTCATATTAACTAATTTCCTGTATGAAATACATTTATTTAAAATGTATTTATTTAATATTGACTATATCCCAAACCCTATTCTGAGCAGCCAGGAATACAATTAAATTCCTACCTTCCAGCAGTTTAAATTCTTGGTGAGAGAAAACAGACTAACAGAACAAAATAATTTCATATTTTTAAGAGCTTTATAGAAAGCAGCAGAATGATGTACAGAGTAGTGGAATGGGGGGGTGGGGTGGAAGTGTTACTTTAGTTAGAATGGTATGAAATTACCAAATTTAACCATTTCTTTTCAGAGTGTCCCTTTTGCTCTAATGACATAAAATTAAAGATCCAGCTATGGCTCAAATAGAAATATTTACAATGATTTTACAGAAAAGGGTATTCACCAACTCTTTAAAATTGAAAGGGGAGAATTAACAGAAGCAGCTTTTTCCTGCCAGGTAAACTCCTATTCATCCTTCAAAACCCAGGTTCCACTTCATCCACTCCAAGAAGCTCTTGCAGCCGTCCTCAGACGGGATTCGTTACCTGCTCCTCTTGACGGCCTCTGCATTAGTACACATGGTTTATTGTACTCAGAACGCCAGGCTATTATAATTGTTTCCATTTCTATCTCTCTGACTACACTAAACTCCCTGAGAAGTGAGGGATTTGTGCCTTATACTTTTATGGCCTTTGTCTGGCTGACATCTTGGCACATGGCACACTAATAAATGTAAACCATGCTGAATTGTCTCGTTAAAAAGAATTCCTCTTTTCACGTAATTCATACACACAGTAGAGCACTAGAAAAACAGACCACGCTGGCTCACTTAAATGCGGTCTTTCCTCTTGCCCTGACGAACTACCACACCGGAAAACCAGCCTGTGGTTATTCAGAAATCAGGGTGATTGCAGCATGCTTGCTTGTCTTCCTCGATATTAATATTTTCCGATGCCAGAGGTAAAGCTAAAAGAAAGGGGAGCAGGAGCTGTTTTTATTCACATTAGCGTAGTATGCACTCAGAAAATCTCATGATCATTTTCACCATGACTGGTCTGATTCACTTAGTGCCTCCCAATCATTTTTGTTGATGCCACTAGTAAAATATCTGGCTAAGCCATTCATTAACCAAGACATCTGACGGAAAACTGTGGTCACACAGAACTTTTTCACATAAATCTCCAGTAAGCTTGAACTCAAGTTTCCAAATCAAGAGTTGCTTCCAAGACTGACTTGAAGTTAGTTTTTTTTTTTTTTAAGAGTTAACAGCATTTTAAGAGTTTTGCCAAGAGAACACACTAGTCATAGCAAACACCCTCTTCCAACAACATAAGAGAAGACTCTACACATGGACATCACCAGATGGTCAACACCGAAGTCAGATTGATTATATTCTTTGCAGCCAAAGATGGAGAAGCTCTACATGGTCAGCAAAATCAAGACGGGGAGCTGACTGTGGCTCAGATCATAAGATCCTTATTGCCAAATTCAAACTTAAATTGAAGAAAGTACGGAAAACCACTAGACCATTCAGGTATGACCTAAATCCCTTACGATTATAAAGTGGAAGTAAGAAATTGATTTAAGGGACTAGATCTGATAGATAGAGTGCCTGATGAACTATGGATGGAGGTTTGTGACATTGTACAGGAGACAGGGATCAAGACCATCCCCAAGAAAAAGAAATGCAAAAAGGCAAAATTGCTGTTTGAGGAGGGCTTACAAAGAGCTGTGAAAAGAAGAGAAGTGAAAAGTAAAGGAGAAAAGGAAAGATATAAAAGCATCTGAATGCAGAGTTCCAAAGACTAGCAAGGAAAGATAAGAAAGCCTTCCTCAGTGATTAGTGCAAAGAAATAGAGGAAAACAATAGAAAGGGAAAGACTAGAGATCTCTTCAACAGAATTAGAGATAACAAGGGAAGATTTCATGCAAAGATGGGCTCGATAAAGGACAGAAATGGTATGGACCTAACAGAAGCAGGAGATATTAAGAAAAGGTGGCAAGAATACACAGAACTACACAAAAAAGATCTTCATGACCCAGATAATCACGATGGTGTGATCACTCATCTAAGCCTGGCATCCTGGAATGTGAAGTCAAGTGGGCCTTAGGAAGCATCACTATGAACAAAGCTAGTAGAGGTGATGGAATTCCAGTGGAGCTATTTCAAATCCTGAAAGATGATGCTGTGAAAGTGCTGCTCTCAATATGCCAGTGAATTTGCAAAACTCAGCAGCGGCCACAGGACTGGAAAAGGTCAGTTTTCATTCCAATCCCAACAAAAGTCAAGGCCAAAGAATGTTCAAACTACTGCACAACTGCACTCATCTCACACGCTAGTAAAGTAATGCTCAAAATTCTCCAAGCCAGGCTTCAGCAACCATGAACCATGAACTTCCAGATGTTCAAGCCGGATTTAGTAAAGGCAGAGGAACCAGAGATCAAATTGCCAACATGCATTGGATCATCAAAAAAGCAAGAGAGTTCCAGAAAAACATCTACTTTTGCTTTTATTGACTATGCCAAAGCCTTTGACTGTGTGGATCACAATAAACTGTGGAAAATTCTGAGAGAATACCAGACCACCTGACCTGCCTCTTGAGAAACCTATATGCAGGTCAGGAAGCAACAGTTAGAACTGGACATGGAACCTCAGACTGGTTCCAAATAGGAAAAGGAGTCTGTCAAGGCTGTATATTGTCACCCTGCTTATTTAACTTATATGCAGTGTACATCATGAGAAATGCAGGACTGGATGAAGCACAAGCTGGAATCAAGATTGCCAGGAGAAATATCAATAACCTCAGATACGCAGATGACACCACCCTTATGGCAGAAAGTGAAGAAGAACTAAAGAGCCTCTTGATGAAAGTGAAAGAGGACAGTGAAAACCTGGCTTAAAGTTCAACATTCAGAAAACTAAGATCATGGCATCTGGTCCCATAACTTAATGGAAAATAGATAGTGAAACAGTGGAAACAGTGTCAGACTTTATTTTGGGGAGCTCCAAAATCACTGCAGATGGTGATTGTAGCCATGAAGTTAAAAGACGCTTACTCCTTGGAAGAAAAGTTATGACCAACCTAGATAGCACATTCAAAAGCAGAGACATTACTTTGTCAACAAAGGTCCGTCTAGTCAAGGCTATGGTTTTTCCAGTGGTCATGTATGAATGTGAGAGTTGGACTGTGAAGAAAGCTGAGCGCCAAAGAATTGATGCTCTTGAACTGTGGTGTTGGAGAAGACTCTTGAGAGTCCCTTGGACAGCAAGGAGATCCAACCAGTCCATCCTAAAGGAAATCAGTCCAGAATACTCATTGGAAGGACTGATGCTGAAGCTGAAACTCCAATACTTTGGCCACCTGATGTGAAGAACTGACTCACTGGAAAAAACCCTGATGCTGGGAAAGATTGAAGTGGGAGGAGAAGGGGACGACCAAGGATGAGACGGCTGGATGGCATCACTGATTCGATGGACATGAGTCTGAGTGAACTCTGGGATTTGGTGATGGACAGGGAGGCCTGGCGTGCTGTGATTCATGGGGTTGCAAAGAGTGGGACACGACTGAGTGACTGAACTGCATGAGCCCATACATGCAGGATTGTGTATGAGCTGATCAGCTTCACCCTCCCCTGCTCAGTGAGCATTACACTCTATCCTAAGCAACTTGAAGAGGAGACAGGACTGGAGGCAAGGAAGGGAAAGGGGGAGACATTCTTCAGGCTCTCCACGGCTGTTGAGAATCCGAGGAATCGGGAAGGCAGAGAATGAAACTCAAAATGAAATGCCAATGAAGCTAAGGTCCATCTAGTCTAGGCTATGGTTTTTCCACTGGTCATGTGAGAGTTGGACTATAAAGAAAGCTGAGCGCTGAAGAATTGATGCTTTTGAACTGTGGTGTTGGAGAAGACTCTTGAGAGTCCCTTGGACTGCAAGGAGATCCAACCAGTCCATCCAAATGAAATCAGTCCAGAATACTCATTGGAAGGACTGATGCTGAAGCTGAAACTCCAATACTTTGGCCACCTGATGTGAAGAACTGACTCACTGGAAAAGACCCTGATGCTGGGAAAGATTGAAGGCGGGAGAAGGGGATGACAGAGTGGATGGCATCACCGACTCAATGGACATGAGCTTGAGTAAGCTCTGGGAGTTGGTGATGGACAGGGAGGCCTGGCGTGCTGCAGTCCATGGGGCTGCAAAGAGTTGGACACGACTGAGTGACTGAACTGACAGCATTTTATATTTGCTAAGAGCTCGGTGGTTCAGAGGGAGATTTCAGTACATTGGCATATTCTGATTCTCACAGCATTCTAGTGGGGAGCCATGAGGGTGTTTAATTTTCAGAAAATGAAACTGAAGTTCAGAGAGACAAGTGGATAGCTCAGTGGTTACAATGGAAAAGCCAGGACGAGACCCCGGGTCTAGTCAATGCCTCTTCCATCACACTAGGCTACCAGCAACATAGAAGATGGCCTCATATAACGCAAATGAGTGGCCACTGGTTACCTGTCGTATTAATGTTGTAAGCGGCCCATCTACTGGAAGAGGAACGAGGGTTCATTTCAATTGCGTTCAGAGTTGACATTAATCAGAGTGAGCTAGGTGCTCATTTAGCCCAGTCTTACTGGAGACATACCTTTCAAAGCACCTGTGACAGATGACTCCCCTATCTAAACAGCACTCCCCATCACCCTCTTTCCTTATTCTGTTTTATTTCTCTTTGCAGAACTTCTTATTTCCTAGAAATACACAAGTGTGACGGTGAATTTTATGTGTCAACTTGACGGGTCCATGGGGTGCCCAGACATTGGATCAAATATTATCCGGAGATTGTTAGGGAGGGTGTTTCTGGATGAGATGAATGTTTCAATCCACAGACTGAGTAAAGCGGATTGCCTTCCCAAATGTAGCTGGTCCTTGTGCAGTTGGTTAAAGAGCTGAACAGAACAGAAAGGAGCCTCTTCTGACTGCCTTGATTGGAACATCAGGCTCAAAGCTGACACGAGCCTTTCCTGGGTCTCGAGCCTGCAAGGTCTCAGGGGGGAACTGACAGCAGTAGCTCTCCTGGGCCTCCAGCTTGCGGACCGCAGATCTGAGGGCTGCTCAGACTCCGCAAGTGTGTGAAACAATTCCTCCTGGGCCTCCAGCTTGCGGACCGCAGATCTCAGGACTCCTCAGACTCCGCAAGTGTGTGAACCAATTCCTCCTGGGCCTCCAGCTTGCGGACCACAGATCTGAGGACTCCGCAGACTCCGCAAGCGTGTGAACCAACTCCTCCTGATGAATCGCTGTCTGTGTTTAGACACATCCCACTGGCCCTGCTGCTCTGGAGAGCCCTAACACTTTTAGTTATTGATCGACTGGCTGATTGCAGCAGACGCTTTTCATGGCTTCCTTTTTTTTTTTTCCCAATAATAAAAAGCCCTTCCACTGAGTGACTGCTTTCCTCAGGTGATCTGCATATGTCTTTTCCATTTAAGCCTGATATTATCCTACAAGACAGGTGTTTCTTTTCACCGCATTGAAAAAGAAAGGTTAAGTAACTAGAAAGGTTAACTAACTTGCCTTTCATCACATGTGGAGCAGATAAAACAGCTGGAATCCAATCTAGGACTGACTCCAAAGCCTGAGAGACTTAGCTGTTGTGCTACTCAACTCCTATGACAGAAGAAAAGTATTTGAAACAGAGGAAGAACGGAATAACAGGGAGAAGGGGTGGGGAAAGAGGGACGGAGGGAGGGAGGGAGAGAAGGAAGGGAAGGAAGAGAGCAAGGAGGGGAGAAAGGATGCGAGGCAGGAGGGGAAGATGGCTAAGCTGTGCCTTCAGAGACAGCTCGAGGCCATGGCCATGCTTGCTTGTCCTGCGTGCAAGCCGGGGAGCATCACGCCGCGACGACTTGCAGGCGTGTGAAGGCCCATCCCCGACCCACAGCAAGCGGACACTTCAGCTGTCACTCAGATCTCTGCGTCTTAACAGCGACTGACAGCCCTGCCAATACCGCGCTTACCACGTCTCGTCTCCTCCGCTCGCAGACTGGAAGGGGCTGTCTTCAAATATCTGAAGGGCTGTCATGCAGAGGGGGGCTAGGAGTGTCCTAAATGCCCACAAGCAGACAGATTTCAACTCATGAAAGAACTTCCCTTTTTAAAAATTTTATCTGTGGCCGGGTCTTCCTGCCGCTCCGGCCGTTCTCTAGCTGCGGTGCGTGGGTCTCCAGCCGCGGTGCGGGGCTTCTCGTCGCCGAGCAAGGGCTGGAGGTGCCCGGTTTCAGGAGCAGCGGCTCGCGGGCTCCGGGGCACAGACCCAGGAGCTGCGGTGCACGGGCTTACCTCCTCCAAGGCATGTGGGGTCTTCCTGGCTCAGGGACCGAACCCGGGTCTCCTGCACTGACAGGCAGATTCTTTACCACTGCACCACCAGCGAAGCCCACGAAGGAACTTTCTAATAGTCGAGGCTTTTGCAGATCACAGCTTCAGAAACAGGGAGAGCTCTGTCCGTGACGGTGGGGGCCGGTCAACCCTCAACCGCACGGCTGGAGAGCCTTCCCTGTCCTCTCAACGGGCTGAACTACATGGATCTCAAAGTTACCCTCCAACTCCAAATTTTAAGTTAATTTCTTTCCTTCCCTATCTACCAAACTAAGCCTGAGCTGTTCACCGGGCTCTCCATATGTCAGCTCCGCTCAACCCGTCAATACTGGTTCCTCACCTCATCCCAGTACAAGGAGCCTTCTTTCCCCAGCATTATCCTCGTCTCTGAGACTTCTGACTGACTGACCCTCTGCACCCCCTGCTATTTCTCCCTATCTAACCTCTCCAAGCTCTCCCTACCGCAAGATACCTAAAAGAGGTTTTATTTCCGTCAAAAACATATATGATCCTTTTAAAATACTTTTAGATAAAATCGGTTCTCAAATTTTATTTGTATGATGACTCATCTGGTTATTTCCTGACTTTCGAATTTTAATGCTGACCCAAGAGAGGCTATTTTGTCTGATCACTTCTATTTAAATACAAAACCTATTCAGGAAGGGTGTACATTCACAAGCGTTTTCAGCTCGTATATAATATCACGTGATTTGGCTTTATCTACTTTAGTTGTTCAAGGTTATTTTCTGAGAACATGCAATAACTCACTCACCCCTGTTATTCCAATTCACCAATAACAAACAGACCCTGACATTTCACAGTGTCTCAGGCTGAAACACCTGCTTTGACACCATCAGCCCTGCAGGTATAGAAACAAGATATTTAATAGAAAATTCTCAGACAAGAAGGAAGGTATCAGTCAGACAAGCCCAAGCACTGGTACGAGATAGGCCTCTGCCAAAGCCTGTAACGGTGCTCACAGCTGTCGAATACCTGAGCCAACGCACGATGTGCTACAAGCTCTTTTACAAACGAGGACATCTGAAAGCCTGGTGCATTTAAGGTTTTAAGGAAGGTGCATTTAAGGAAGAGCTACAAAATATCCTGCTGTTGTTCAGTTGCTAAGCCGTGTCCAACCCTTTGTCGGTGATGCCATCCAGCCGTCTCATCCTCTGCCATCCCCTTCTCCTCCCACCTTCCATCTTTCCCAGCATCAGGTCTTTTCCAATGAGTCAGCTCTTCGCATCAGGTGCACAAAGTATTGGAGCTTCGGCTTCAGTCCTTCCAATGAATATTCAGGACTGATTCACTTTAGGATGGACTGCTTGGATCTCCTTGCAGTGCAAGGGACTCTCAAGAGTCTTCCCAGCATATATATATATATATATATATAATATATATTTTACCACTGGACAATTCACAGGTTAAGAACGATAAAATTTGCTGGAAGACAACAGAAAAGTTATCAAAAATCCTTTAAAAATGTCAAGAGTGGTTGAATTAAAAATAAATCTGAAAAAAGACTGGTTGGGCGTAAGGGAACTTGGGGCAGACAGGAGCGCTTTAGCTAGGAGAACCTCAGCCCCTTGCCCTCAGGGAAACCTTTCAGTTTTATGCACAGGTGTAATGTCCTTGGCAGGTATTCAATGATTATTTTCTGAATGACTGATTCTGTTTTATGCTTTTTTGAGTTCCTAAGAACATGAATTATAATGCTTCATAGCAAAGCAAAAAAAAAAAAATCTGCTTTCTGCTTTTTTATGATAGAAACATTCTTTTCATGAAAACAGTCTTCCTTACTCTTCTCCAAGGGACTGTGAACCTCTCTCCTTGATTGTAAAACAAGCCAGATCCAAATATTCAACAAATACTTATTGGCAATGTTAGACACTCTGATGTATTCTGTATGCTAATATTTTCTCTTTGAAAAGAAGACATTAGAAAAAAAACAAGTGGACAAGGTGGTTCAAAAGCTGACCTTTGTCCAGTATCTGCTATGTTCCAGGTACGTTATAAAGCTGATAGCATTTAATCTTCCCAAGTCTGTATGCTCATTATAGCTAGCATGATCATTTTTCTAATGAGGACACTGAAGCTGAGAGGGGTTTCTCAGCCGAAGGTTGTCTGAAGCCAAAGAGTCAGCCACTCAGTCGAGTCTGCGACATGGACTGTAGCCCCCTAGGCGCCTCTGTCCATGGGATTCTCCAGGCAGGAGTGGGTAGCCATTTCCTCCTCCAGGGGACCCTCCTCACCTGAGGGTGGAACTTTGGTCTCCTGCATTGAAGGCGGATTCTTTACTGCTGAGCCACCAGGGAAGTCCAATTATTGAAGACACTGGCTTTATTTAATATGCCGAAGAATCGAAGAACAGACAAGTACCCACAACCAGATCACCATCAGTTAGAAATGGCTTCAACAATCTTTTTATTTCAGCTTCTTTCTATTTTTGTCTCTTAAACCTTACCTTTTAAAAATATCTACTTATTTATGTAGCTGTATTGGGTTTTAGTTGCGGCCTGCAGGATCTTTTTTTTTGCCGCGTGCCACAAAAAATTCTGATCGTCCACTCCGGTTCAGCGGTTGCAGCGCTCGGGCCTAGCTGCTCTGGGGCATGCGGAGCGTCCCAGACCAGGGCTCAAACCTGTGTCCCCCGCATTGTAAGGCAGACCCTTAACCGCTGGGCCACCGAGGAAGCCCCTTTCAGCTCGTCGTCGGCCCATGACCCCGGGAGTGGCCAGCTTGCCGTCTGTGCTGTCCAGAGAGCTTTACGCTCTGTTCAGTCCCTTTTCGAAGCTCACTTAGTCTGTCTTCACGGTCTCCCATCTCTCTCTTGACCGTTTCTATGACTTCAATAACACTGCTGTTTAGAGTGTTGCTGCAATCATTTCGCAACTGAAAACCACAGGATTCTGGGTCCACCGCATCTGTCTTCTGGCCCACACTCATGGTGTAACGTCAGTGTTTCTAACTTTTGGAATGGGAACTCTTTCGGGCACAGCTTGATCCGTGGTAACCGTTAAAACTGGAGCTGATGTGTGCGCCTCAAACATGACTCTGCCTGCTTCTGCCAGGCACTCTACTCATACCAGCTTTGAGCAAGTTTAGAATCAACTTCTTGAATCCCGGAACAGGTGAGAGTGTAATGCAAACACCTCATCTACATGTTCAGACCCACGGCTATAAATTCTCAAGGGAACATCTGCCCCCTCGGGACACAAGCCAGACAGAGGGGCTTCCAAAACTTCTGCTTGTGAGCAGAGCCTTTCTAGCTCACCCTAGAGTTTCTGGTACACTGGTCAACTGTCTAGGCAACAATTGTATGAGAACGATGAGGAAGAGAGGGAGGAGAATGAGCGAGGAGAGGATGAGGACGACAGAGAGGAGGGGGAGCATGACGGAGCGCGTTCTAGGGGCCAGGCGTCCTGCTAGACCCTCACCTGCATGGATCCCAACCCACGACCGAGCCCCAAAGTCCAGCTTATGAGTCAACTCAACCCCGTCCGCCTTCTCTTTAAAAGCCAAGCTCCTGCCAGCATTAACCTGCAAAACACACCCAGCCTCCCCTGCGTTAGCTCGTCTTCTGACTCCTGCTTCACCAGCGTTAAACCTCCACCACTTCCACCTGGTCAAACGAAACTCAAAGTGCTGCGTTCAGCAGATTTAAGGCCCATGATGTTACTGGAAAAACTAGAAAACTTTCAAACTGATATCTTAGCTGCAAGCCAAGAACCATAAACGTATTATAGAAAGTAAGCAATTCCAGTAAGCGAAAATGCACGTTGAGAGTAATCACATGCTCTGCTATGCTCAAACGTAACCACGTGTAGCCGGTCCACAGGAGAAGGCACGGGGCACACAGGCACACCCTGAGTCCAGGCCAGACTCTGTGCTTCATGAGGTAGAATCCTGCCCACCACGATCACCAATCAATCCCACTGTTTCTCTCAATGTTCAGCACCGGGGGGGAGCCACCAAATCTCTTCCATGCCTTTACTGTTAAATCACTAACGCAAAAGAGGGGGTCTTGGATGGTATTAACTTATGGAAACTATACATTCTGACATTAATAGAAAATAACTATTAGCACTATGTTTGAAATACTATTCATATTAACTCATTTAATGTTAATTAGGAGCGTTCATGCTCAGATAGGGGAAAAGACCAAATGTGAGGTTATGAGAAGTAGGAACCACATATATGAGACTCATATATATATGTCATAGCAGAGACATTACTTTGCTGACAAAAGTCCCTATAGTTAAAGCTATGGTTTTCCCAGTAGTCATGTGTAGAAGTAAAAGCTGGACCATAAAGAAAGCTGAGCACCGAAGAATTGATGCTTTTGAACTGTGGTGTTGGAGAGGACTCTTGAGAGTCCCTTGGCCTGCAAGGAGATCGAACCAGTCCATTCTGAAGGAGATCAATCCTGAATATTCTTTGGAAGGACTGATGCGGAAGCTGAAACTTCAGTACTTTGACCACCTGATGTGAAGAACTGACTCATCTGAAAAGACCCTGATGCTGGGAAAGATTGAAGGCAGGAGGAGAAGGGGACGACAGAGGATGAGACGGTTAGACAGCATTACCGACTCAGTGGACGTGAAAGTGTAAGACAGAGGAGCCTGGTACAATCCAGTCCATGGGGTCACAAAGAGTCGGACATGACTTAACAACTGAACAACAGATGAGAGTACGTTCTATGTAATTAAGGCTTGGGAGAGGAAGGCCTTTCTAAAATCTCCAGTGGGCTCCATTAACACTCAGCCTCACCACCTCCTGGGCGTCTTGACTCTGGCCTGGGTTCTCACCATTGTGTACAACTTACTTAAGACAGCTTTCTCAGATTACCAGTGCCGTCAGAGTCCTCACTGCCCAGGCATACACCTCATGGGAACTAAGAGAGGAAGCCTGCTTTTGTCTACAAAACCCCTGAAAGTTGTTGCCCTAGCCCAGGTGGTCATCATCGCAATAGATACGGTGAAAGCGCTCCCACTGACATGGGCGGGGGCTCAGGAAAGGCCTCCTCATGGATGCGCTTAGTGACTAAAGGAAACGAACCGCAGGTGTTCATGAGGGTTTATCAGAACGCATATTAAACATTGCTCTCTTTACACTGTTTCCCTGTGTTCACTTCATTTCACTCAGTCCTAGATCTTAGAAAGGCCAAAGGGAGGTGCATCAGCAAAAAGAACGGAGAACTTAGGACATTTTCGGAATATCTCAGTTCAGTTCAGTCGCTCAGTTGTGTCTGACTCTTTGCGACCCCATGAGTTGCAGCACACCAGGCCTCCCTGTCCATCACCAACTCCCGGAGTTCACTCAGACTCACGTCCATCGAGTCCGTGATGCCATCCAGCCATCTCATCCTCGGTCGTCCCCTTCTCCTCCTGCCCCCAATCCCTCCCAACATCAGAGTCTTTTCCAATGAGTCAACTGTTCACATGGGGTGGCCAAGTACTGGAGCTTCAGCTTTAGCATCATTCCTTCCAAAGAAATCTCAGGGCTGATCTCCTTTAGAATGGACTGGTTGGATCTCCTTGCAGTCCAAGGGACTCTCAAGAGTCTTCTCCAACACCACAGTTCAAACGCATCAATTCTTCGGCGCTGAGCCTTCTTCATAGTCCAACTCTCACATCCATACATGACCACAGGAAAAACCATAGCCTTGGCTAGACGGACCTTTCTTGGCAAAGTAATGTCTCTGCTTTTGAATATGCTATCTAGGTTGGTCATAACTTTCCTTCCAAGGAGTAAGCGTCTTTTAATTTCATGGTTGCAGTCACCATCTGCAGTGATTTTGGGGCCCAAAAATATAAAGTCAGCCACTGTTTCCACTGTTTCCCCATCTATTTGCCATGAAGTGATGGGACCAGATGCCATGATCTTCGTTTTCTAAATGTTGAACTTTAAGCCAACTTTTTCACTCTCCTCTTTCACTTTTATCAAGTATCTAGCTAGAGCTAAATTCTGGGATCAAACTCTAACCCACGGATGGAAAACAGATTTCACTTTGACTGCCATTCTTTAAACACTGCCTGACAAAGAATGCTAAGCCACAACTCGGCTGAGAACTTACACATAACATCCCTCATAAAAATACTTAGATTTTTTTTTTTTTTCAAAAAAATGCAAGGAAGATAATTCAGAAATTAATGAGTTTGGTTATTTAAAGGGGCTGAGTAAAGCTGGTGAAAGAAACAGGGGCAGTCATACCTCTTTAGAGTGTTATGCTTTTGTACATTTTTAAACTTTTGGAACCACATTAATGTTTTGTGTACTCACAAATTAACCCAACTGTATTAAAAATGAATAGCAAAACCACAGTGAAGAGGGACGAAAAGAACTAACACAAGATCCTTTTGGAGGCAGGCATTTTATTACATACCCCACACTGAAGGCAAATACTGAATTCCAGTTAATAGAATTTTTTGCTGTGTGTTTAGATTAGCAATTCTGAAACTGTTTTTATGATTGAGCATATAAGTAGGTGCATTTAAGATTTTAGGAGCCATGTTATCCAACACTCTTGAAAGGGAAGTTATAAATAAGGGAAGAGAAATGCTAGAATGAACCCCGTGGTGTGGATATAAGACAGATACAAGGTACAATAAGAGATGATAGATAGACAATGGTGTGTGTGTGTGTGTGTGTGTGTGTACTCTCAGCAAACAGGGCCTAGAAGCAATGACAACCCAGAGGCATAAGCGCACTTAGTGCCCACATCTTGGTGTCTAAATACCGTTCTCCATGGAAGGAAACCAGAACTCCTTAAAGAAGTTGTTGATTTCAGAGCAGGGCAGAAAGAACTGTAAGAGGAGCCTGGAATGCAAAGTCTGGCCAGAAAGTAGGAAAAGCTTAGAGAGTAAGGGGTGATATTAAAAGGGCAGGGGAGGGACTTCCCAGGAGGTGCAGTGGCTAAGACTCCAAGCTTCTAGCATGGGGTACGGGCTCAGTCCCTACTCAGGGAATGAAGACCCCACGTCCTGTGCAGTATGGCCGAAAGAGAAAAAGGGCGTAGGAGATTGAAGTCGCTCCCACCGAGCAGTTTCGGAATAATCTGAGCATCAAAACACGTGACAGTACTGGATTACAATCCATCACATGCAATAAAAATTCATAAAACTACATAAATAAATACGGAAGAAGGGAAAGATCTCCCCTACAGCAGAATGCCACCTAATAAATGCAGACTAAACGGTGAAGCCACAAAAATTATCATTTCAGAAACATTACAGTAGGCACTGACTCGGGCAAGAATCATCAACGGATGTTAAAACAAGCGCATCAAACGGTAATAAGGAAAAACACTGTTTACCCAGTGCCATAAGAACTTGCAACCACTGACAAGCCCAGAGTGCCCCCCAAAGAAACTAACGTAAAAGGGTTCCGATTGGGTAGCAACCAAGAGCGCCTCTCTGGAGGTGCAGGCTCCTGAACCATGCTGCGAAGAAGCCCCACAGATGACCACGGGACGCATTAAACAAGAAGAAAAGCGCCACGAACGGAAACCAGTAAAGAAAGGAAACGTAAAACTCATCCCCTAATTATTTGCTTCAGAATGTGAAATAAACATGATTGAGACATCAGAATAATTTAAAAAAAAAAACTAAAATGGAACAAAGCACCATATAAATTTCTAGCAAGATTTTTAAAGAATCAAATATAATTTCTAGAAAAAATTTACTCATTAAAAAGGACAAGCTAAAAAGCAGATTTTAAAGAGAGAAGTATTCTATTCTATAGAATGAGTATTCTATTAGAAAGACAAAGGAAATTACCCAAAATGACATTGATAAAATCACAGAGGTAGGATATATGAAAGTTAAGAGACATAGATTATCATGAGAGACTATCTATGATGAACATAATCTGAATAGAGAGAGACAAAGAGAGAAAAGAGAAAGAGATCGATAATTAAGAAAAAGAATATTGGAAGAACTAAATGTTGAGGAATTTCCAGAATTCGTGAAAGTTATAAATCCAGATTACGGAAGCACAAATAAATCTACAGCTAGACTTCCTGTAATAAAACAACCAAACTCCACAGACAAAGAGCAGAAAGGCTGAAAAGCGTCTGTAGAGAAAAGAGATCGCCTGAACACTGAGACCATCGATAGGCTTGTCATGAACCAGAGCCAAAAGACAGTGAGGCATCTTATAAAGGACTAGAAACCACTCTCAGACTGGCACCCAGCCAGGCCTGCAAAATTGGGTGCGGGCTGAAGATATTTTTGTGTGAATAAAATTAAGTTTACTCCCACAGGTCTTCTCTAAAGGAAACTGACCACATAGAGAAAGCCTGAGATACAGGACGGAATAACAAGCCAAGAAATTTATAAACGCGGGTGCCGGACAGATAAAGACCATTAAAATTATGATTGTTATAATACCTTTATAAGGCAAAAAATGTTGAAATTAACATATTTATTATAATTATGTAAAATATAGAAGGTAGAGAATTAAAGTACTATAAAAACTTGGACTGGTTACGGAATGGTAAATATATTCATTAGTTATAGATTTTGGCTGTATGAATGCTAAAAATTTAATTATAATCATACAAAAATATAAAAGGATTAAATATCAGCTAGTTCAGTAAAGGGGAAACGTATTTCTCTTTAAGCTGATCAACTCTAATTTAGTAAGGCACACAAGGGAAAATGTAGCAAAATGTATGAAATAAATGGCAAACCCAAAATGTAAGTGGACTGTGGGTACCAATTAAAATACAAAGATTGTAAGAGATGATTTCTTAAATCCAATTAAATACTCTTTAAAAGATTTACTCACCTTGAACCTTAGGATACAAATAGGGTGAGAGCTAAAGTATACAGAGTTACTAAGTCATGTCACTACTAAACAAAATAAATTGATATCACTATAAGAAAATATTGAATTACTAAGAATAAAGAATATTGTTTTTTTTTAAAAATTATTCACTAGGAAAATAAAACAACTCATCATGAATCTAGACCCTAATATAAAGCAAAACTGCCAGAATTTACAAAGAGAAATGGACAAACCTCTCTGACACAGAGATTAAAATTTTTCTCAAGGATACACGATGTATTCTTTGGAAGGAATGATGCTAAAGCTGAAACTACAGTACTTTGGCCACCTCATGCGAACAATGCAAACAGTTGACTCATTGGAAAAGACTCTGATGCTGGGAGGGATTGGGGGCAGGAGGAGAAGGGGACGACAGGGTGAGATGGCTGGATGGCATCACTGACTCAATGGACGTGAGTTTGAGTGAACTCCGGGAGTTGGTGATGGACAGGGAGGCCTGGCGTGCTGCAATTCATGGGGTTGCAAAGAGTCAGACACGACTGAGCGACTGAACTAAACTGAACTGATTCTGAAGAATATAGGGAAAGTTTAAAAAAAAAACTCAAGAATACACTGAGAATGTATTCTCAAGAATACAGGGAATGGTTAAAAAGAAAGAAACAGAGAGAGAGAAAAGAAAAGAAAAAAGCACATTTAAACAATAAAAAAAGAGTCCGAGCAAATTTTTTAAAAAAATTCCTACCACAACGCAATTGTTAGATACCAATAGCAAATACATTATCTTTTTAAAATAACTCCATATGTTTAGAAATTAAATATTTATAAAAAACCTCTGAATCAAAATAGAAAGTCTAGCAGAAATCAGAAATTATGCAACATGAGCTATATAAAAATAATACTACATATCAAAGTCCACGTGATACAGCTGAAGCAGTGCCTGGATATCTGTAGCCTTAAAATGCACACAATAAAAAGGAGAAATACAGAAGATTAATGAGATAAGCTTTCAATTCCGGAAGTGGTAAGAGAGACATATAATAAGGAAAGAGGCAACTAGTACCTATATAAACATAAGATAAAAAGACACCACAGACAGACGGAGACAGGCACACATAACTGAATATTGAAAACCCAGGCGCATATTCGAGAGCGATTCCACCACGTGCGAAAAAGGCGACATAAGTAAGAATTTCAGCATCAATTTTGTAATAGCGAAATATTGGGGACATCAAGATATAAGAGTTAAATATATTGGGTTATATTTATACAATGGAGTTCTATATAACAGAGATGAATAAATTTCCTCTATATAAGTCAACATACGGATAACTCAAAAAAAAATCTAATATTCTGTAAGAAAAAAAGTCAGTTGCAAAAGTATATTTTGATTACATGTATACAAAATTTAAAATATAAATGCAAGATTAAAATATGGTTTCAGGATTCACATATTTATGTAATAAAATGATAAAGACACATATTGAAATAATAAACACTGAATTCAAACACTGGTGGCCTCTTAGAATGCAGAAAAGGAATATCCAGGGATATACAAGGAGCTCCAACTCTACTGTTTATACTTGCTTTCTTAACTTGACAAAGGTGTTTCTCACTTATTTTTATACTTTTTATATATCTGATATGAAAAAAGTGAAAGGGTGAGTCTCTCAGTCACGTTCGACTCCTTGTGACCCCATGGACTGTAGCCCGCCGGGCTCCCCTGTCCATGGGATTCTCCAGGCACGAATACTGGAGTGGGTTGCCATTCCGTGCTCCAGGGGATCTTCCTGACCCAGGTCTCCTGCACTGCAGGCAGATTCTTTACCATCTGAGTCACCAGGGAACCCCTATATGTCTTGATATATTCAAAAATTTACAAACACTGCAAAAAAATACATACTTCTAAAATGAAGTTGCAGGGTTAAAGGATAGGCAAATTGTATATTTTTGATAGAGCTCACCAAACAGACACAACTTTTTCAATAACTTGTTCTTAAAATATACATAAATCTAAAAATTATTAGGAGAAAAATAGAAAAACATCAAAACAATTTCAAATGTTGGAAAGAATGTATGTTTTAAGAATAAATTATTGAAAAAACTGTGTCTATTTGGTAGACTCTATCCAAGATGTAAAATCCGCCTACCCTTTAACCCTGAAACTAATTTTCAGAGTACGTATTTTTTGCAGTGTGTGTGGAAATGTTGAACATTAAAGAGTGAGCTGTCAGATGAAGAAGCAGGGAAAGCAGGAGGTCACGAGCCGGAGGCGTCCTGAAGGTCCTGTTAGGGTCTGGCTTGCATCCGAGGTCACTGAATCACTGAAGCGGGAAGGGGTTCAAGGTATGTGGGCCGGGGAGGTGGGTGCAGAGGGGGGCCCGGCAGGGTTGGGCATGAAATACGAAGCTGGATTTTTTTGCAAGGATTGCTCTAACCTCTGGGCGGAGAGCCAATTGAGATCTTGCTAGATACTGTGCACCAGGAAAAAGAGGCGAGCTTAGCGGCGTATTGGCCACAGACACGGAAAGAGATGAACAGATTCTGTCGGTATTTCAATAGAAAATGCCTTCACCAGGACTTAGCGGTGTATTAAGTACGGGAAAGCAAGGGGGGAGTGCTGACGCTTGGTTCACAGGGGATCCGCGCGCCTCCGAGGCAGCAGGGCTGAGAACGCACAGCGCCTGCGCTCGGAGGACAGCCCACCCTCCCCAACAAGCAAGCAGAAATGAGATCTGACCTTCCTCAGGTCCAGATGGTTTATTCTCGCTTCCTTTGTCCACAACTTTGACTCTGGGTTTTGGCTCCTTTCTTTTTTCTAAATCTTTAACTGGAAGAAAAGTAAAAATACAGCAACATGTTAGGTTAAAATCTAAAAGAAAACATTCAATGAGCTTTTACTAAACTCCTTGCAAGTATTAAGAGCTTTAAGTAGAAATTAGCTACATGGTAGAATCTCATTCTAGAAGACTGGAGCTGCTATTCCTTTCAGTCTTGTCATGGGAAAGCGTAGAAGTCACTTACAGATTCACTTCGGTCAAGTATTCACTACGGGCAGATGTATCAAATTTAATCTATATAACATAAAGTCGCAAGATTAGCCCCATTTCAGACATGATGGAATGAAGGACCAGCAGGCTAAGGAGGTAAAACGTATCTATAAAATCAGAAAGTGCTGGCATAGGGTTTAAGCCATGTCTTCAGATTTCTAGGAGGCCTGTGAGTGGCCCCTGCTCTAGAAAGGTCTTAGCCACATATACCCTCATTTGAAGTTGGTCTATCTGCAATAAAAGATGGAGAACTCCATAAAGATTTTCTTTCAAACTTAAAAAAACTTCCTACTAATAAAAAGTAGTACTTGTTCATCACTTCCATTATGAGAAATTCAGGACCCACAATGGCGCTTGGGCCTTGGGTACATTCGATCCAATCTGCCCCACTAGCTTTACTTCTCTCCATGGCAGCTTTCTCGCTACGGTTTGGCGCCTTAAGTTATTTGTTAGTTAGTATTAGTTGCTTGGCCATGTCTGACTTTTTACAACCCTATGGACTACAGCCCAGGCTCCTCTGTCCATGGAATTCTCCAGACAAGAATACTGGAGTGGGTAGTCATTCCCTTCTCCAGGGATCTTCCCCACCCAGGGATCGAACCCAGCTCTCCCACGTTGCAGGCGGACTCTTTACTGTCTGAGCCACCAGGGAAGGCCCTGAGTCACCCCTGAATGGCACCAGCACGTGCACAAATGGAACTCCCTGTGAAATGGAGGAGGCGATCTCACGGCAAGATGTTCCGCCTAGTTACTGCGTTCACTTCATGGGGACCAGCAACCGTGCTGGAGGGTGAGCTCTGCAGGGTAAGCAGCGGTTTTCTGGACCATCCTCCCTGTCTTCTCCAGGCTCACTCCGTGAATCCTGCCTTCGTCATCTCTTCCTCCTCTTCTTTCTATCGGCTTCCCACCGCTAAAAAGGCTTGAGACTTACCACTTACCTATGATTCCTTCCCTTAGAAGCCTTTCTTGGCTTTCTGGTACTTGAGATTAAATTCCACGATTAAAAATCATAATAAATACAAGCTGCCTTAATCCTTCTATTTCCACTGATGTTCTAATTTTCTAAATCCATTTTTTAGACCTCATCTTCTGATTTCTTTATAAGGGTTAACCACTTTGGAACACCCCTTCCTTTAAATTCTTTTCTTTCTCAATTTTTACAAAAGCCTTATCCTGGGTTTTTTCATGTTCCTCTCAGCCCCCCGTTTACATTCTCATTCTTTGGAACATTTTTCTGCTTCCATTCCTGAAACAGAATCATAAACAACATTTGCCACATATCTCTGCATACCCCACCTACAATTTTATCTCCCCGCTCCTTGGATGACTTCCAAATCCACATCTTCAACCCCACCCACACATAGGCCATGACCTCAGACGGCTTACATTCCCTAAAAGAACATAAGTCTGCAACTCTGATGGGAGGAGAGTTGTGCTAGAGTAGAAATAGGTCTGGGAAAGAAAAATTGCAAAAGTGGAGACTCTGGGAAATTTCACCAGGAAGGTGACATTTGGGCCAAACTTTGAAATATGAGCAAGATTTTGCAGGCAGAGATTAGCAAAATTAGTTCCAAAGAGAAAAATAGTGGCCAAAAAAATGTTTGCTAAAATAGGCCAAAATCCATCTACAGATGAACAAGGGGGAGAAAGAAGCAATAAGTCATTTTGAACTGGGTTGTTAGGTCCCACATAAGATGTAACACACGGGTCACACCAAGCTGCTCAGCGAGGAGGCAAAATCAATTAGAAAACAGACTGTCAAGAGCAAAGCAGGATTAATCACAACAACAACCAACAAGCCCTACTGTGTGCTGATGGGAGTTAATGAACACAGTGATAGGCACAGATCATCTCCCCCTCTGCAGAAGTCCTTAAACTGCTTTAACTACTTAAAGGCCCAAATACACGCACCTGAAAATCCAAAGACTGTTCCTTATTTTCCCTGCGTATCAGAAGACTGACTTATGAAGAACTTGAATCCCTACACTAATTTCAAACCCACATCCACAGGGCTTTTCTGGACTCTCACCTTCCTGGACCCAAGCATGAAAGGGTTCCAGGGAGGAGGCCAGCGTTTGGCTCCCCCTCACAGGAAGCCAACACATAACTGAAATGCAAAGTGGGAAAGGAAGCCTTCCAAACAAAGTTATTTTAATCTCATCCTATAAAACGTTATTTGGGAAGAACTAAGCTCTCTATGGAGAAGGCAATGGCACCCTACTCCAGTCCTCTTGCCTGGAAAATCCCGTGGATGGAGGAGCCTGGTGGGCTGCAGTCCATGGGGTTGCTAAGAGTCCGGCATGACTGAGCGACTTCACTTTCACTTTTCACTTTCATGCACTGGAGAAGGAAATGGCAACCCACTCCAGTGTTCTTGCCTGGAGAATCCCAGGGGCGGGGAAGTCTGGTGGGCTGCCGTCTATGGGGTCGCACAGAGTCGGACACGACTGAAGCGACTTAGCAGCAGCAGCAGCAGCAAGCTCTCTATATTGCCAATAAAAATATCAAAGTTGAAAAATATATACGTATGCCTATATGTGTGCTAAGTCACTTCAGTTGTATCCAACTCTTTGCAACCCCATGGACTGCAGCCTGTCAGGCTCCTCTGTCCATGGGATTTTCCAGGTAAGAGTACTGGAGTGGGTGGCCATTTCCTTCCCCAGGGGATCCCAACCCAGGGATCGAACCTGCAACTCTTACGTCTCCTGCATCGGTAGGCGGGCTCTTTACCATTTGCACCACCTGGGAAGCACGCTCCCACCCAAGTGTGTGTGTATATATATATATATGCTTCATATAATTTATCTAACTAAGCAACTAGACGGCTTCACTAAGATTATTTCAGCAGAGCTAAGCAAGCTGAAAGCAAATGCATTTCCTTTTAAATCTTCTGAGGAAACAACTATCAACAAAGCTTTTTAAGGCTGCTTATATGCTGCTGTCTATGGGGTCGCACAGAGTCGGACACGACTGAAGCGACTGAGCAGCAGCAGCAGCATGCTTCTTACGCTGCTAAGTCAGTGGAATATCTGCCATCGTCAATCGTTCTAAACCTTGAGACTAAAGTGAAATGAATCGTTTCTCTTTGTCCTTTTTCCTGCTTCTCACAAACGTTAAGGAAAGTTATTTCCCTTACTCACGCTGGAATGTCAGGCCAGAGACTGAAGCACAGCGCCAATAAAATGAGACAGAGGCTGATTTATAGTGAAAATAACACGAAACCCTTTCCCAGAGCTTTCAGACATGTGACCCTCAAAAGAATGTAACATTTTAAGACAGCTGTATGTCCTGCTGACAGGTGGATTGGCCAAATGTCTTTGTTCAGAAGTTTCAAGAGGTAGCAGGTTAACAGAGTTTTGTTGTTTTTTTCTTTAAGAAAAAAATCACAAAATACAACTTATAAAATGTTATTTAGAAGAGAAAGAAGAAAAGGAAGGGGGATAGAAAAATCCACAAAGAACACTGATGAACATAGAGTCTAGAACCCATGGGCTCCCCGGTTTGTGGATTAACCCTTTAAAAAGCTACTGTTAGTTGAACATCGCTCGTTATTAGAGAAACACAAATCAAAACTACTGAGGTATCATGTCACACCGGTCAGAATGGCCCTCAAAGAGTCTACAAACAATGAATGCTGGAGAGGAAGTGGAGAAAAGGGGACCACCTTGCTCTGTTGGTAGGAATGTAAATTGATACAGCCACCATGGAGAACAGTATGGAGATTTTTCTTTAAAAACTAGGAATAAAACTACTATACGACCTGGCAATCCCACTACTGGACATATATCCTAAGGAAACCATAGTTCAAAAAGACACAGGCACCCCGGTGTTCACTGCAGCACAATTTACGATATCTAGGACATGCAGGCAACCTAAATGTTCATCGGCATATGAATGGACAAAGAAGTCATGGTGCATATACATACAATGGAATATTACTCAGCCATAAAAAGGAGCACGTTTGAGTCAGTTTTAGTGAGGTGGATGAACCTACGACCTGTTGTACAAAGTGAAGTGAGTCAGAAAGAGAAAAATATTGAACATTAACACATATATGGAACCTAGAAACCTTTTCTGCTGAACCTATTTGCAGCGGCAAGCATGGAGCTGCAGACTCAGAGTCCGGACGTGTGGACACAGTGGGGGAAGGAGAGGGTGAGACAGACTGAGAGAACAGCATCGGAACGCACGCATCCCCACACGTAGCACAGCTGGGAAGCTGCGTGTGACCCGGGGAGCTCCGCCCGGCGCTCCGCGACTACGCAGAGGGGTGGGACGGGCTGGGCGTGGGAGGGAGGTTCAGAGGAGGACGTGTGTGTACGGCTGATGCACACCGCTGCACGGCAGAAACCAACACAACATCACAAAGCAATTATCCTCCAATTAAAACAAATTAAAAATTAAGCTACTGTTGTCTGACATGATGTCTGGGATTTACATCAAAATCATACGAGAGAGGGGGCTGTTGGGGTATAGACTGACAAGACTGACCATGAATGGTTAGTTGTTGAAGCCACTGATGGGTATTCGGGGGTTGATTTTACAATTCTGTCAATTTTTTAGGTTTAAAATTGTACTTAATGTTGAGCTGGGGGTGTTTCAAGGAGTCTGTCTTAACGATGAAGTGACAGAGGAAGTTAACCAGGGCCGACCTGTCCTGCTCACACGCACGGCACACAGGGCTCGGCCCGCACACCAGACAAGACGCCTCCAGGAAGAGGGGCTGCTGCGATCTCTGGTCCCTACACTATAAGGTCCCGGGGGCAGGGCCGTGCCGTGTTCCCAGTGCCGAGAATAGGGCCTGGCACTTAGTAGCCGTGCAATATACACTTAAGTGACAAAAAAAAAACTTAGTGAATGAACGAACATCTCCTGAAAGGCAAATGAATCAGGACCTCTGCGGATAACTTTTAAATCCAACATAAGGAAAAGCTTCCTAAGAGAACAGGGCCATCATGGATGGGGCCGCCTCAGAGCGTTCCCCTCTGCTTAGAGTGTCTCCGGACGCCAGTCCTTTGACCAACTCAGTATCTGAGAGCTGACTCAGATATGAAGACATCGCCCATCCACTCTCTCTCCAGACCACTCCTGCAGCAGAGACAGCACCTTCTTCCACAGAGTCCTAAAAGCATTTACTGAGCAGCTATTATGTACTGGTAGCTGATATGTCTGGATAAGGCTCAGGGACAGTGTCAGGGAGAGGATTTAAAAACCAACACTTAAGGAATTATGGTTTTCTCTGGGTATCTGCCCAGGAGTGGGATTGCTGAGTCATACAGCAGATCCATTTTTAATTTTTTAAGGCACTTCCATACTGAAAACCATAATTCCAAAGACACATCACCTCACTGTTCACCGCAGCACGACTTACAGTGGCCAGGACACGAAAGCGACCTGCACGTCCATCAGCAGAGGAGTGGACGGAGAGGAGGCTCACACGCGCGAGGGAAGGCCACCCAGCCACGAGGAGCGAGGCTGGGCCATGCGCACAGATGCGCACGGACCTAGAGGCTGCCATACAGAGCGAAGTGACACAGAGCGAGCGCCGTACACTC
Source organism: Ovis canadensis (assembly GCF_042477335.2). NCBI lineage: Eukaryota > Metazoa > Chordata > Mammalia > Artiodactyla > Bovidae > Ovis > Ovis canadensis. The sequence goes on along the minus strand of NC_091253.1, from coordinate 104,504,270 downwards.
ACGCACGTGTGCATCTAGAAGAGTGGTGCAAACGAACCTATTCGCGAAGCAGAAAGAGACACAGAGCAAACATACGGGCACAGCATCGTAAAGCAACCATGTTCCAATAAAAAGAATGTAAACTGAGCCTGAAAGGACGAGCAGCCGTGCAGGGAAAGGGGCAGAGGAAGCGACGGGAGCGCACCAGAGACAGAAGGAGCCCCGGGGGCTGGACTGAGGGCCTCCTAAGGTCTGGTCAGATCCAAACAATCCAGGGCCAACCCGGCACAACATGTACCACGGACTTGGACTCAGCCCTGGAACCGAGTCCCAGGGCAGCACTCTATTCTGCAAATACGTACTTCGGAACTGGCCTTGGGCTGGCTTGCTTTCTTTGTCTTTATTGTATGCAATAATCTGAACCGTGTAATTCTGGTCCGGCATAAGACCTTGAATGATTGCCTTCGTTGCAGTGTTCTGGAGATTCAATTGATTGGTTTTTCCACCTAAAATAAAACAGAAAGATAAATCAGTTCTAAGAAGTACATTAACTGTGCCCATTAAGAAATTTCATTAACCAGGAATCTAGATTTTAAAGGTGAAGATATTTAAAAACAGGTTTAATGGTGAGTATGGCATACTACTTCTCTTTCGTATAATTTCCATCCTCATTTCCAGTTATACTCTCTGCATCAGACAACTTAAACAGTTGTCTAAAGCAGGTGAGACCAAAAATAAAATAAAACAAAATAAAGTAGGTGAAACACATTCACGAACATCTTTGGCACACGCACTGCTGCTTTGACACACTAGGGAAAGCCGCGGCCTGAGATCGGAAGACAGTCAGCCCTGAGTGTCAGACACAGTCTGCGAGGAAAGAAGGCCACCTGAAAGTGACGGGGAGGACACGGACGGGCTGAACGCAGTCACCGACACTGGCACGTTCCCCACGGCCTCTCCAAAGTGAGTCAAAGCATCTCTGAAGCATTATTAGCGGCTGAATTACCCTGAATCTGAGCATCACTGGCTCAGCATGCTGAAGGAACCACTCATAGTCTGGCTACTTAAAAGTTAGCTTCTTCCTGGAAAAGATCCCAAACTCCCATGGTCTCTCCATCAAACCAGACTGACCTCTAAGTTTTGCTGAAAATGCTAGTGATTCAGTATCAACTTGAAAGCAAAGCTCCAGACATGCATTCTTCTCTATTTCTGGCAGTGGTTACTGCCTGAGAAGAGGAAAATTAACCTAAAACTGCTCCTCCAGCAGCAGCAGCAAAAGGGCCAGGAATTTGCTGAATTAATCAAGTATAACACAGGCTACAGTGCATTTTAATCACAGGTAGCTCTAGCGGTAAAGAACCCGCCTGCTAATGCGGGAGACACAGGAGACGCGGGTTCAGTCCCTGGGTGGGGAAGATCCCGGGGAGGAGGGCATGGCAACCCCCTCCAGCATTCTCGCCTGGAGAATCCCGTGGACAGGGGAGCCTGGAGGGCCGCAGTCCATAGGGTCACAAAGAGTCGGACACAACTGAAGTGACTTAGCACTCAATAAGATAAAATTAGTTATGTTAAATCTGAAAAACGATGATCCTATCACCTCTGCTGCCCACCACTGTAAGGCAGAGCTGAGCCTGTCTCCTGCCAAACCCCACCTCCATACATGCGTTTATGTCCAAGAGGCTAAACTTGGTTTCAGAAACACCTATCATTTAAAACTCATCCTTGACAAAGTGCATCAGATGAATCTTTCACTACGTGTTTCACTAAGAAGAAAAAAAAAGCCTTAGAAAAACTGTGTACTAGAATTCCTCTCTGAGAGGCAGACAGTATACTATTTTAAAGACTTTGAGAATCCTGTAATAAAAAAGCTTCAGCTCTGCTTAGAATGGCACTCTTCAAATTTATCTGACCATTAAACCATTTGATTATATAACAGCTATCACATCCTGCTAAAGATCACGGAAAGTGCTTTGGGAAAGACTGGTATAAACAATGCGCAGAGCTCATCTCCTAGTGTTAAAACAGCTACAAACATCCTGCGTCTAGATGCATTTATGACTCCTTTTATTTACTCCGTTTACTTTAGGTTTGATCACGTGGATACGAGAGTGTCAAGACTGTCTTACTGGCTTGGGTCACGGCAGTATGGACGCTGGGTCGCCATGGAAAATAAACCCAGTCTTCATGGAGAAACTATCTGCTTTCTTCCTCCATTTCTGTTTGTCACTGGGGTGTCTGAGCAGGAAGTAGAGGTCTGCTTTTAGAGACGCTACAGCAGAGATGGCCGAGGGGTGAGGCTGAGGTTGGTTCAAAAACCACCCAAGTCATTTCTTTTTAAAAAAAAACTCATTTTATTTGTTTACTTATTCTTGTCTGCACTGGGTCTTCACTGCTTTTGCGGCTTCCTCTAGCTGTGGTGAGCAGGCTTCTCACTGCGGTGGCTTATCTTGTTGCGGGGGCTTCCCAGGGGGCACTACTGGTAAAGAACCCGGCCTGCCGACACAAGAGACATAACAGACTCGGGGAGACACGAGTTCGATCCCCAGGTCGGGAAGATCCCCTGGAGGAGGGCACAGCAACTCGCTCCAGTGTTCTTGCCTGGAGTACCCCATGGACAGAGGAGCCCGGTGGGCTACAGTCCATGGGGTCACAAAGAGTCAGACATGCCTGAAGTGGCTTAGCACGCGTGCACATATTGCGCTGTGGAGCACAGGCCATGGGTGGGCGGGCTTCAGGAGCTGCAGGACACGGGCTCAGCAGTCGTGGCACAGAGGCCCAGCTGCTCCACGGCACGTGGGGTCTTCCTGGACCAGGGATTGAACCCGGGCCCCCTGCGTTGGCAGGCGGATTCCCAGGCACTGCACCCCCAGGGAAGTCCTTCACGTCACTTCTAAGGGTCTGATCCTTCAGTCACACTTGCTTGGAGTACTGAAGAGTCTGGTGTTACCAGCAATCAATCCAAAAAATAAACCTACTGATTACTTGGAGGGAAACTAATTACTTTTTAAGACAAAGGGAATTCTCAGAGGTACCACAAATAAGGGACTTATATACTGACCCTTAGCATCACAATAATGTTCAAGAGCCTCTTAAATTTCCCATGATGGTTTAGAAAACAAAGTGCATTTTTAGAAGTCAAAGTTAGTTAAAAATCGGGCAGTGTTCTACAATGAAAACTCTGAACGGAGGCTTGAGAATAAAGTAAAGCCGTCCATGACTGAGTCAACTTCCATGGGTTAACATGGCGAGAGTGTACGTCTTCTGAACCAGAGTCATTCTACGGAGGCTGTGCCTGACACGTGCTAATCAGGAAAGGTTTCTTTCTAGTGACCAAGCAAGAAGCCAAACATGTCGTCTGCCTATTTGTTTGAGATTTTAAATCCACTACAGAGTAAGATGTCCCCACTTAGAAGTAATGGAGCATGTCCTCCTCTTTAAATGAGTTGGGATGAGGCCTCCAACAGAAGGGAGCCCAGCTGTGTGACCATTTTTACCACCAACAGAAGGAGCAAACATTACGTTTATATGAACACATACACGTTACAGAAACAGGCTGTTACTGAGTATTTACGTACTGTGCGGAATTGGATTTTATGGGCAGAAGGGAGCCTGAGAGCTACGCCGCGGAGCTTCTCTGCTACGGCCACGGCTAAGGCTTACTGAGCCCGGATCGCCGCGCGCTGCTGCGCTCCGTTTCCCGGCCCGTTTAGTCCCCGCGACCAGCCCTTCCCGCGAGCGTGCCAGCGCAAAGGGCAGGCTGCGGGCCCCACATGCTGTATCTGTCCTCGCTGCCGTCCCCAGACCACGTTTTGAGCTTCAAGCCTCGCGGCAGCCCCGTGAGGCGGGCACCACTCCCGCCGCAGGCCCCACGGAAGAGGAAGCCGGGGCGCTGAGACACCGACGGCCAGCCGGAAGGAGGCCCGCGCCGCAGCCGCCCTCTGCGAGCCTGGAGTTTCTGTGCTTTCTTTTTGGCCATGCTGCATGCTTGCAGGGTGTTAGTCCCCTGACCAGGGACTGAACCCCAGGGCCTTGGCAACGAGAACGTCACGTCCTAACCGCCAGGTAGTTCCCAACGTGCCGTGTACTGTTTCAGTTGATTATAAATCAAAAACATGAAATGAGAAAGGAAAAACACAACCAAAATTTAACTGTGAAAAGTTTTACACAACTGTTTGATCCTCATGATCAATAAGTGTGTGTAACTTCTGCTTTTCTTGCTTTAATGCGTCATTTATGCCCGCTGTGTCTACTTAGAGTTTATAACTTAATGCATCATTGCTGAACAATATTCTATTAAGCTAATTAATCGTAGGTGGCTCAATGGTAAAGAATCTGCCTGCCAACGCAGGAGACTCAGGAGACCCAGGTTTGATTCCTGGCTGGAGAAGATCCCCTGGAGGAGGAAATGACAACCCACTCCAGTATTTTTGCCCAGAAAATTCCATGAACAGAGGAGACTGGCAGGCTATAACCTCTGGGGTTGCAAAAGGGTCGGACATAACTCGACTAAAGAACAACATAATTAATCATAATTTACTCAGCTGGTCGCAAGCGCTGGAGGTAACTTTCAAGTGTCCAGAGACCAAAGGTATTCATCCATGTTGAAACAGAGGTAGTGAGGATTTTTGATAGTATGAAAATTATGGTGAGCCCCATAGCTAGTCTTTAGATTTGAGGCAATATTATTTTGTTGAGTAGAGGATAAGATTTCAAGCTCAAAAGATTAAATAAAACAAAAGTCTTTCAAGTGAGATTAAAGCAACACTTAGCACTATACATTTTCATTTCCTGTGCACCAAAAGTTGCTAATACTCTAAAACACAGTTGATTTTTTTACCTGAAGCTGGAGTCACAAGAAGTTTGTATCCACCAAATTTCCCTCTTGGAGCCTTCCATGAAATCTGGATACTATCATGAGATAACACATTATATCTTAACCTTGTGGGTGGAGGGACTGAAAAGGAAAAACAAAGTTGTTAAACGGCTTTTAAGCTTTCATTGTCAAACTGAAAAGCCAAACTAACGTAATCTGAATACTCAAGACTTCACGTTCTTTCTGCAGCCCGTTAGTGAAGTGATCTGTTTGCAAAATAACAAACCCAAGAGCATTTGTTTCTGACTTGAGAGGTAAGCGTTTGCCAAGTAGTGCTGATCTTGTGTACTTTTTCCAGTGGTCACGTATGGATGTGAGAGCTGGACTACAGAGAAAGCTGAGCACCGAAGAACTGATGCTTTTGAACTCTTGAGAGTCCCTTGGACTGCAAGGAGATCCAACCAGTCCATTCTGAAGGAGATCAGCCCTGGGATTTCTTTGGAAGGAATGATGCTGAAGCTGAAACTCCAGTACTTTGGCCACCTCATGCGAAGAGTTGACTCATTGGAAAATACTCTGATGCTGGGAGGAATTGGGGGCCGGAGGAGAAGGGGACGACCGAGGATGAGATGGCTGGATGGCATCACCGACTCAATGGACATGGGTTTGGGTGGACTCCGGGAGTTGGTGATGGACAGGGAGGCATGGCGTGCTGCGGTCCATGGGGTTGCAATGAGTCGGACACGACTGAGTGACTGAACTGAGCTGAACTGAACTGATCCTGTGCAAACAACTGTGATTTAGGGTTAGACTGTAACACCCTCGTCTAGCTTAATGGAGCCAACCTTGCAAAGTAGTTTTATTATGTTACAAGGATGAACGTTTCTGCTCTGAACACATGAACTGTTGTAATCTAGGCAGACCGTGATCTGTTTTCTGCCTTTAGGTTTCCACTTCATTAACTCAGTAATTTTTATGATATGATAATTTAAGGCTATTACAGACATATTATAGTAAGGTCAATCCTTCCCAATAGTTCACTAAAAAGGTCTATACTGCTTTTTTGTGTAAGTCATTCAAACTTCAAAACATGTTCCTGGAACTCTACATCAATGTTCCAGAATTTCAAAAGAAATACTTTCATAAGATTTTTACTGTATAATATATAAATTAGTTTGTCACAAAAGAAAATTTAATTCTTGACAGAAAAGTTAGCCCTTATTACCTACTTCTATGCCTGGTCTTTCTTTCCCACTTTACGACAGAGTCTGGGGAAGGAAAGAAACACTCATTTCAATAGGTATGTAGTATTATGCGGGCTTTAGATGTTAGTTTGGTTCCCAGTCCTGTCAATTATTAGATGAATAATCTTGAGCAAGTGATTGCTCCATTCAAAGCCTTGTTCTTAGAAAAGGTGGCACAGAATGAGCGACAGTGTTAAAGAGGATGATGGGCATGATCTGTGATGTGCACAGCAAAGGTCTGTTCCCATCCAGCCTTACTTCATCTAATGGATGATCTCTAAAGCTTATTTAACACTCACAACAGTCCATCACTGTCCCGATTTTATGCATAAGGGGAGCAAGAAGACGCTAAGACATTCATCCAGGTTCACATACTGGCTCATGACCATCTTTGACCCCAAACAAAATGCTCTTTTTCTTCAGGAGAAGATTTATATTAAGAAGTCACCCTTCACTGAGCTAGAAGAATGAGCGATTTACTCCTCATCAAGCTCTCCGCTCATCTGAAATCAGTGAGTGCCTAAGAACACAACTTTAAGAGCAGTGTTCTCTTTCTACTTGCCCTTTGCTACATTTCAGTAAAGAATGCTCGTCAGGCAATAAACACACTAGCTTCCTATTCTCAGTTTGACATGAACGAGTCTACATTTCTCCAGCTTATGGGAAAGTATGGATTTATCACAAGAACTACTATTCTGAGCTACAAGAGAAGGTTGGCGAAACCTAAATTTGGATGAACAGAGCAACTGATACTCGTTTGCTTCCTCTGGAACTTGGGGAGAAAAATCTACTTATAGATAGATTCTTATTATTTACAGAAGAAAATTAAAAATAAGAATTTTAAATGCTAAACAGTACATGCACTTTCTGAGCCAAGCCTTGCCAGTGGGCTGGTGGACATGGTTGGCCGAGCTTACTGCAAGGTTTTGCATGAATGCTTAGGAGGCAGGGGGCAGGCACGCCTGGGAAGCGTCGAGTGAAGAGTGCAAGCAGAGGGGAGGCTGCCATCTGGGCAGTCCCCGAAGGATCGCCCGATCTATCTGCACCCAGGCGTCCTGCCCGACATCTCAAGGAGGGCAGAGAACTAACACTCAGGATTCCTAGGTTAAATATTAGAAATCTTTGTAGTATGTTCTACCCAGGCCACTGTTCTTTAAATGCAAGCTTTTAGCCTGCAACATCTTTAGTCAACAGCTGACCTTCTGAACCTCCAGGAGAAGTGATGAGGGTGACCACACGCAGATACCAGATCACACCCAGAGATCATGGATGGCGCTCCAGAACCCAGAATGGCAATATCTTCCATTGAACCATTCCAGGAAATAAAAGTGAAGCAAAGGTAACAACCCAACCCATCAACGTTCAAAAACAACTTACAAATGGTTTATACGATGATGGTCCCATTACAACTACCAGCAAAACGCAATATTGCCATTTTCTTTTATCAACAGAACCCATCTATTGCCTATGTATGCATAAACAGTCTCACAGTTATTAAAAGGAAATCTTGGTTAGACACAAAGTTTACATTTCCTTCAGGTTTTTGCCTTTAGGGAAAAAAAGCTAGAAAAGAAAGAAAGCAGCGTGAGGTCACAGCTTCGAGCTTCAAAGACAGCTCCAATTGTACGTTTGGACAGCACTGGGACTTCCGCCAAGGCGAGGGCAGAAAGGTCGACAGGAACACTGCCAGCGCAGTGCAGAGGCCACCGTTCTCATCTCACGGACCAAACAGGTGAGTATATTTAATACCAGAGCCGTGATTTTTCTTTCTGCAAGCACTCAGGAGCCCCTTCAATAAGTATATGTACTTAACTCCAGTAATAAATATAGATGCTTGCATGAACTTGACTCAAAAGTTAATCTGTGTCAGTTAAATCTTTTTTTCTTTTAATTTCAAGGTATTTTTTTCTTTTTGATGCAGTTGTAGATGGACTCAGTTATTTCTCTCTCTTTTTTTCCCCTTGGTGTATAATTGCTTTGCAATGCTGTGCTAGTTTCTGTACAACAGAAAAACTTTGTGCTATACAAGAAAGTGAGTCAGCTATATATACATAGATCCACTCCCGCCAAGCCTCCTTCCAACCTCCACTCAACAGTTAAAATTTACTCCTCTTAAAAAAGACAAAAAGTAAATGTAAAGCTTGATTTCTGGCACACGCTGAGAACCCAGAGTAAGCCAGCAAACTCATCTTTCATACAGTGACGTCAGGCATTCTATGTGAGCTAGGGCCAGTTACAACATTTGTGAAAATACAACCTTCATTCCAAAGGGGGACTGCCAGGGGGGACTAAGGAGTGTCCAGTTGTTGACTGCAGGGTCAGGCTCGTTGCTGAAAGTACAGGGATATTTTTATTTTGCGGTGCTGTATTTCTTTTGAGAGGGAAGATTTTTCTTTAAAGATTTTCACTACAATCATCCTCATAGAAATCAAAGCTCAAAGGCAGAAAAGGAATGTTTATTTCATTCTAAAAGAGCCTCACTGTTATCAGGTACTTAGGAAATTTCATTTCACAACATGACAGTTCATTAAAGGACTGATTTTCTGCCCTCCCTCCCTTCCTTCCTTCCTTTCACTTCCACTCAACTCCACTGAAATCTTGCTGTTTTGGCAAGGGACAACCTATGTTTATTTCTAATGGAATAGTCTCGTTAATTTCTTGAAACACTAATTTTTACCACCAGGGAAGTCCCTCCTGAAACACTGCCTTTCACCGAGGAACGCTAACATGAAGATCTTCTGTTCCTCCCCACCCACAGTCACCTCCCTTCTGAATTTCCAACAGCACCTTGGTTTTCTTCCAAGGAACAGCACGCCCTCCCCGCTGCACGGAGCCTTGGCTGCGCTATCTGTCAGCCATCCTCCCTTGGCGAAGCGGGGAGAACATGACTCAAAGCAGTCAGGCAGACTCTCCCAAGAATCTGAAACTTGTGTCCAGCCATGGAAGGATGGAAAACAGCTCTGACATTTCATTCCAAAAACATGCCCTCAAATGGTCACTAGTTCCTAGAAACTATATCCAGCGTGTTCCCGGATTCCTACACTTTCCAAAGCTTATTTAACTATTGGATGAACCACTTCACTATCTACCAGTAAATACACCTTTTGCTTAAGTTGGGCAGAGAAAGTTTACTTTATTTGCAACCAGAAATCTCTGAGTGATGGAAATGGAGCCACGTGGGCAGCAAGAGTATCTCCCCTTTCAAAACACAGTTCAGGGTGCTATCTCAAAGAAATGACTTCAGCAAAAGGTACTGAAACAGCAGAAAATTATTTGGCTTATTTTTCCAAGTGATCTTCAAAAATCCCAAACAAACAAGAAAAGACCTTAGCTTTTATCTCATTTTTTAACTAAATGCATTTAGAGAACTCTTGTTCTATAAGTAGGAGAAATTAAAATTTGAGGGAAATTTAGCATGGGGTATGCCAGAGGGTTCTTTTCTCCTTGCATAGAACCTATTCAGCGTCTGTCAGGCCCTTAGTAACCTTTAGACTGTGCATTCAGTTTTAAAGAAAGGAATAACAATAAGGACCAGGTATGAAGTGGCAGAAATATTGTATAGACACTCTTTCAAAGAGACAAGGCATGATCGAGACACATAGGCAGTTCCTTATTAATAGAATTGATTTTGCAAATTTGACTTTAGTTATTAAATTTGCATGACATTTCAGAAGCATATTAGCATGAGCTATTTAACCATCTACCGCAAAATCAATATGCTCAGCCGCTAGTGACCTGTAACTTCATCAACGTTGTGCCACATGTCTACCATGTAAACAGCTGGTAAAATTGAGAAAAAGCCAACATGTGACCCTGCCTAAGAACACAGCTGAACCCGTGAAGCACTAGTAAGGCAAATAAAATAAAAAACGATCATCAGAACCACCATGGCTAGACTCCCAGACCCCCATGTAAGTTTTCCATACCTTGACCCTGGACAATGGTGCAAAGATAAGTAATCACAAAAAATGCTGGAAACACCCAGTACTGCATCTTGCAGTGAAAAATCTTCATTTTATTTCTTGTTTTCCACATGGGATGTAACAGCAGTCCTAGAAACACAGAGCACAGGGGTATTTTGAGAAGGCTGAAAATAAAATATATGTAGTCATCTGGGGCAGCAAACAAGCCAACATGTGCTGGTATTCTCAGGAAGTAACTCATTCCTTAGGGCACTGTATATTTCACTCTAAACATAAACTAATATAAGGAAGATTTCTGACAAGATGCTGTAAAGGCAGAGAATGATTGGGAATACATGGTCATCGGCCTGTTTCACTAACGCGGAGCGATTGGGATCCGGCGCGGATGCTGGGGCAGCTAGCTGCACACTTAAGGAGCCGCTGCCGTGGTGCCTGCTTCTTGAGTCCTCCCCGCAGTGAATTCTGCGGTGGTCCTTCTACCCGGCGCTCACTGAAGAAGGAGATGACTGGGGCCTCTTTAGCAGCTTCTCTGCAGAACACCGCCCTGCACAGGAGCCCACACAGGGTCCCACACAGGGTCCCTCTGGGAGGGTCCCATAACTCACAGTGGCAGGTCTAGGGGGTGGTAAGGACATGGAGCACCGCACCTTCGCAAGAATGCAGCCCTTTGCTTGCTCGTCCAAAGTTCCTGTAAGACTGACACCAGTCAAGTCTTTAGAGATGGAAGAGTCCCCTGAGGCAAGACCTGGGCAATGACGTGTCCGAGGGCCTCCGAGGTTCTGTCTGTCTGGGGTCTGCGAGCAAGCCTTCACAGTGCCCCCAGGCCTGAATTTTTGCAATCCTGGGCTGTCTCTGCAACTCACTGGATTACCCAAGAGTCCCTTTAGCATCTGCTACTCAGACACTTTTTAGGGTCTAAAGAGCCCTCAGGGAACCCTCCGCCCAAGCTAACTTACCTTTCTTGTATCTGCGTGTTACTGCTTTTATATCATGTCAATTTTGTATATCTGTTTTCTTCTAGATCTATGTTAATAACCAAAATTGACTGAGAGTATTCATTTCTTGAAAGGTCTGGTGTCAAGATCATTCTAGCTTCATTTCTAAAAATGTTAGAATGTTTCCTATATTTTCATTGTTCTGCAATAGCTTAAGTACCATGAGAACTACATACTCTTTAAAAGCCAAAGAATAATTTGAGAGAGAAAATCGTATGAGCCTATTCCCTTTTGGAGGCTATTTCCTACACAACTTGTGTCTTATTTATAAATCTACTTAGCTTATTTACTTCTTGGTTTTCCAGTCTGGATATTTTCCTATGAAGTTATCCTTCTAATTTTTTTAAAATTTTAAATTTATTTTTTAATTGAAGGATAATTGCTTTACAGAATTGTGTTGGTTTCTGCCAAACATCAACACGAATCAGCCCCAGATATACATATGTCCCCTCCCTCTGAAACCTCCCTCCCACCTCCCTCCCCATCCCACCCCTGATCTTTTCATTTTGGTTTTCACCTTTATTAGCACAGAGCTGTGTGATCTCTCATAAACCTCCCTCCCACCTCCCTCCCCATCCCGCCCCTGATCTTTTCATTTTGGTTTTCACCTTTATTAGCACAGAGCTGTGTGATCTCTCAGTCGACAACATAGTTGCTGGTTATAGCTCCATTTACTGTTGTTGCTGAGTCGTGTCCGACTCTTTGTGATCCCTCGGACTGTACCCCACCAACTCCTCTGAATATGGGATTTCCCAGGCAAGAATACTAGAATGGGTTGCTAATTCCTTCTCGGAGGGATCTTCCAAACCCAGGGATTGAAGCACGTTTCCTGCACTGCAAGCCAACCCTTTACAGCCGAGCCACTGGGGAAGGTCCCACTCTCAGCATCAAACTGACGTTCCCCTACCTATCTCTTTCTCTCCAAAACAGACAAGCTAATTATCTGTCCAGATTATGGTTTTCTGAGGATAGTTTTTTTAACTTGCAGTATTAGTTCTGTACTTTTCTTGCTTTTCTGCTCTTGTTTTTTGTTGTTTTGTTGTTCTTTTTCTTTATTTAGCCCTTAATGCAATATCCTTTATTTGAGGCCATTAATTTTCCTCGGGATATTCTTGGGCAGCCACATACAAGCTTTAATTGCCGTTTTAGCACAAGAGCTATTTCAGTGAATGTAGCAAAAGATAACTCTATGAACCTTCAAAACCATATGATTTCAGATGATTCATGCACTTAGATTTAATCTGGTTTTATTCTAGGGTAACACAGTATATCCAAAGAAAACTATATTCCTTCAAGTAATCATTCATAAAAAATTTTTCTTGGCAACTACTTTTTATAATATCCAGTGACAGTCTACCATGCAACTCTTTTGTGTTGCAACTAAAGGAAGATACACATGCTTTAATAATCACATAAATAATCACATTAAGGCCCTATAATAAAAAAAATGAAGAATATACTCGTTTATATTTAGAGGTCCAAAAAATATCTCCCCGAACCTACCTACCAGACTTCCAAAATGCTAATTACTAAAGAATATTTTAAATTAGGGCATTCACATACAGGAAGCCCCTTAAAATCCCTAATGGAATGGGCAACATATTGAGTGGCTATTTTATATATAATATATATAGCTTTTGAGCCTGGATGAATTTATTACTAATTTGTTACAGATTAGTGAGCCAACTATCTGTCAGAGCACAGAAGAAATGGGACAAATGGAGGATCCAAATTAAACACAGCGAGAAAGGCCCCGAGTCATCGAGACCTCTAACGCTGCCTAGGCAGGTAGAACAAGATGAGGTGGGTCATCCCAGGGGTCGTGGGACTCCCCAGGCAGTGCCAGAGGTAAAGAGTCCCCCTGCAGTGCCGCAGACCCGGGCTCAGTCCCTGGGTGGGGAAGACGCCCTGGAGGAGGGCATGGCAACCCGCCCCAGTGTTCTTGCCTGGAGAACCCCATGGACAGAGGAGCCTGGTGGTCTACAGTCCACGGGGTCACAGAGTCGGACACAACTGAAGTGACTTGGCACGCACGCACTCCAGAGGGCTGTGAGTGACGTTTCTGTAGACAAGGCCTGAATACGGGGGGTCTGAACAGGTACAGGAGCAGGCATCAGCTCCATCAGGGCCAAGACCACGCCCCCCAAAGGAAAGCTGCAGCAGTGGAATCACTCTCAGCCCAGAACAGATGCTCTAAGGTTTTGTTCCCCAAATATGATACCCACAAGGCTCAACGAGAACGTGGCAAAGAGAGAGGTGAGCAAGCAGCTTGCCTTTCTGCCTGCCCTTTAAGAGCGGGGACTTTCTCAGGCATCCTGCAATACTATGCTAACACAGGACAGGAAGTCCTTTTCCAAGCTGCGGTCCAGAGCACTTCTCATCAAAGCAGTGCAGTCCAGTGCAGTCCAGGTATTGTGAAGCAATGCTTACCATGCCACATTAGAAGCTGATCTGCATTTCACACAATGTAAATAAATAAACAAACAGACCAATGAATCGGTGCTACCCTTGACTTGGCAACTGTTTTCTGAAAACTACTTACTATGGCTGTTGTTCAGCCACTAAACACGGGCGACTCTCTGTGACCCTGTGGACTGTAGCACGCCAGGCTCCCCTGTCCTTTACCATCCCCCAGAGTTTGCTGAAATTCACGTTCACTGAGTCAGTGACACCATCCAACCATCTCATCCTCTGCCATCCCCTTCTCCTCTTGCCCTCAATCTTCCCCAGCATCAGGGTCTTCTCCAATGAGTCAGCTCATCAGGTGGCCAAAGTACTGGAGCTTCAGCTTCAGTTCCAGTCCTTCCTTGCATATTATTTATACAGAAAGAAAATTGCAGCCATAGCTTTCCTTTAAATTCTTTCTTTCTTATTGTTTATTTTAAGTGAGATTAAGTAAGACCATATTGGGAGAAGTGGAATTTTCAATTTCCCAAGGTTTTATGCCAAGTCTTTCATTTGGACAGTAAAATAGGGGTGAGAAAAAAATTCCAATTTCTGTTAAACTGCTTTGAGATATTTTTAAAATGTCAAAGCCTAATTTGCTGAAACACTGCCTAAAACCTTGCACAAAACAAATAATGCTGCCTTAATTTTTTTTTTTTTGGCTTAAAAACATCATGTTAGAAATGGCCATTTAGCTGTATTACTACAGAAGGTATAAACCCAGTTTGGGGAAAGTTGATAATGTTTAGCACAAGTTTTCTCAAAACACTGTTACTCGATTATGCAATCAGTAACTTAAAACTATCTCCATTAGGACTAACTGACCCGTCCTCTGCTTCATATGTTTGTCTTATCCAATCTTATTTATACAATTAAGTTTAAGAAGGAGCAGATAAAACTGCAAGCCAGTTTTATCAAAATCCCTTAAAATATTTATCCTAAAGTTTGTGTAAACTACTCACATACACACACATGCACACACACACAGACTTACACACACACACGCACACACATGCAAGGCTTGGACAGTGCTCTACTCAGTCAGCACTGACACACGAGAAAGCCAGAAGCTTGCTGCCAGCCATCTGGGATACCAGGCCCTGCGAGGGGCTGTTGTTTGTAGCTTCAGAATTTTCATTCCAGCAGTCACTACAGAGAGTCCTACTAGCTTTCTGCTCGTGTTAGTCCCTCAGTCGTGTCCAGCTCTTTGAGACCCTGTGGACTGTAGCCCGCCAGGCTCTGCTGCCTGCCAGGCTCTGCTGTCCATGGCATTCTCCAGGCAAGAGCACTGGAGCGGGTTGCCATTCCCTTCTCCAGGGGATCTTCCCGATGCAGGGATGGAACCCAGGTCTCCCGCATTGCAGGCGGATTTTTTATCCTCTGAGCCACCAAGCCACTCTACTCTAGGGGAGATACAAAATTTCCTACTATATGATCCCTGTGTCAGCTCGCTTACAATTTTATTGAAAAAGAAGACCACAAGCAGATTTACAGAACTAGATGAAATAAGTGTGAAATACAGCAGGGGTAACACAGACTGGAACCATGAGTAGAAATCTGGGCGCTAGGAAGACGCATCCACCAATAATTTGCTAGGGGCTCCCGACTAACCAGTTTAACCACCCCATGACTTGGTTTCTTTATCTGTAAAATGACCAAGCAAACATCTACCTTATAGGATTGTGATGATGTAAATACTGTACTTGGAAACACAGGTAGCTCTCCAAAAGCTCTAACTAGCAGCATGCTAGCAACAGGCTGAAAGAATGTAAGGCAAAGGCAGTTAAATCATCAGTGAATTTACTACTTGGGTAGATACTAGAGGACGAAGAGACTCATGAGAGACCCCATCTCAGGAAGGCTGTGGGACAAACTTGGTACAAATGTTTAGACAAAGACAGAAGATCCAGTTAAGGACACAGGCACCATTATCCGCATGGCTGAACTACTTTAAACTTTTCTAAGAACATTCCTATCCATTTTTTATCCTTGTCCAGATGACAGCTCTGTACAGGTTCAAAATCATCAACCGTAAGAAGACTTGGAATTTTTGACTTAAGAATAATTCATAGACTTAGCAGTTCTGGTTGACAAGCCCATGCAAAGAACATTTGAAAGACATGGGAATGATTCAGCAGGAATTAAGCCTAGGAAAAATGAGGATCAGAAGCACGTAATAGATGTCAAGTATTTGAAGGGCTTTCACGTGGAAGATAAAACAAGATTTTCTGTGCAGCTTCTGCAAATAGCAGCAGAATCAGCAGAGGGGGCCACGCAGACGTGGATTTGGACAGAAACGTGCTCCAACACTCAGGACACGTTGGCCCTTTTACTAGCAGGTCTGAGAAAGAAGCTGGCTGCGTTATACCCGTGAGAGATGTTGCAGAAGGGATTCCTGGATTTGTGGCAGGGGAACTGAACAAAATGACCTTTACGTTCGAACTCTTTCCGGACTCTGTGGTTTAGTCACTAACCCGTGTCCAGCTCATTATGACCCCGTGGACTGCAGCCCGCCAGGCTCCTCTGTCCATGGGATTCTCCAGGCAAGAGCACTGGAGTGGGTTGCCGTTTCCTTTTCCGGGGGGTTTCCTGACCCAGGGGTCACACCCTCGTGTCCTGCATCGGCAGGTGGGTTCTTTACCACAGAGCCACCTGGGAAGCCCTTTCCTGGATCTACATTAGTACTTTAGTATCCATTTTAACTTCTGGGAGACAGCAGACTCCAGGAGCAGAGGACAGAGGAGCCTGGCCCGCTGCTGTTCGCAGGGTGGCAGAGTTGGCCACGACTTAGCAACTGAATAACAGCGAGAGACCCATATTATGGGAGAACTTTACAGCCAGTTGATCTGTGTCTACAGATTTGCAGATAAGAAAGCAAAGACTAAGAGCAGGGCTGATGTTACAGCCCAGGGTGTTGACGTTGCTTAGTTTTCGTAATTTCTTCTCTCCAGTGAAAGTACCACTAGAAAGTACCTCCTCACATCTAGACTAACCAAAAGGCTTTTCAGGATTGGTTAAGAAGTCTACTTAGAAACAGACCCTGGAGGAAATCAGTGTTTATCACTCTTTTCTGTTAGCCTCACGACACAGGAGAAAACAGCTCTAAGTTAGAAATAAAGCCCTAGTTGTGTTACTGTTAGCTTGGTGACTTCTTTCTTCCTCTGAGCGAACTCCCCACTGTGCAGGCATTGTGATTAGAAATCAAGTGGAAAGCCACAGTCTTATTAGCATGAAGTGTCAAAGGGCAGAAGAGTTCAGGAATGCCAGAGACTAAAGTCGAGAAAAGGCGCCTGAAGAGAGGGCGCCGCAAGTAGGGTGGACCAACAACACACACCCGAAAAGACCCACGCCCCTCGAGTTTCAGACAGTTCAGAATAAAGGGTCAACTAGGGCTTCCCGGACAGCTCAGTTATTGGAAAAGACCCTGATGCTGGGAAAGATTGAGGGCAGGAGGAGAAGGGGACGACACAGGATGAGATGGTTGGATGACATCATTGACTCGATGGACATGGGTTTGGGTGGACTCCGGGAGTTGGTGATGGACAGGGAGGCCTGGCGAGCTGCAATCCATGGGGTCGCAAAGAGTCGGACACGGCTGAGAGACTGAACTGAACTGAACTGATAGTGCAGTTGGTAAAGCATCTGCCTGCAGTGCAGGAGACCCTGGTTCAATTCCTGGGTCTGGAAGATCCCCTGGAGAAGGGAAAGGCTCCCCACTCCGGCATTCTGGCCTGGAGAATTCCATGGGCTGTATAGTCCATGGGGTCGCAAAGAGTCGGACACAACTGAGTGACTGTCACTTTAACTAGTCAAGAAAATTTAGCAATCATAAATAAATATACACAATGTAATAATTCTACTCTGTCAACTATTAATTGATATTTATTGAACACTACATACAATAACTACAGGATACGTCTTTAAAAATTTTTTTCTTACAAAGTAGGCATTATAAAATGAGTAGGCCCTAAAATGAGAGCTCATAAACTTCAAAAGACTCAAAGTTTGCAGAGTATGTTTTCTGACAACAGAATTAAACTAGAAATTAATAATATAATATATCTTTACAAACTCAAAATGGAAACTAAGCAACATGTTTCTAATTAATCCATGGGTCAAATGAGAAATCACAATGGAAATTTTAAATTTTAAAAATAGTTGAAAGGGAATAAAAGTAAGAAGATTTTCCACATGAAAATCTGTGGGATGCAACCTAAGAATTAGAGATAAATATTTACCTAAGAAAGAAGATTTAAAAATCAGTGATCTACTTTTTCACTTAAAGGAGACATAAAAAGAAGAGCAAATAAAGCCCTAATTAAATTGAAGGATTAATAAAGATAAGCATAAAAACCAAAGATACCTGAAACAAATATTAGTGGAAATTAACAAGGCTAAAATTTGCTGATTTAAAATATTAATACAAGTGAAAAATGTTTAGAAAGGGTGATCAGTCTCCAACAGATTGCCTTTGCTTCTCATCCCATTGCGACTCTCCAGCTGACTTCGCGGCCCCTGTAACTCTACTTTCTGAGTCTTGGGTACTGGAAGACATGTAGGTGGGCAGTTTAACCCATACTCCACAACGTTCAAAGTGCATTACAGCCCATCGATCGGTATTGATCGAGTGATCAGTGACTGAGTGGGCAGGGCTGAAGCGCGCAGAGCCAGTGCACCGCACGACCTGCAGCCGAGGCCGAGGAGCGCTGGGAGCCAGGGGCCTTCTCTCTACCTCGTGTGCAAAACTGATCTCCAGGGCACACGGTGCCCTGCCTCCTCCCAGAAAGTCTACCCCAAGGGACCTCCTTCTAAATCCCAGAGAGACCTTATGTAGGATCAGAGCAGCCCAGTGAATGGCTCACATGCAAAGGGGTGAGTGGGTGGGGGTGTGGGTGGGGGTGGGTGGATGTGGGTGGGGTAGTGTGGGGGTGAGGGTGCAGGGGTGGGTGGGGGTGGGGGTATCTGTGTGGGGATGTGTGGGGGGAGTGTGCAGGGGGTGTGGGTGTGTGGGTGTGTATGGGGGTGTGTGGGTATGTGTGGGGTGTGTGTGTGTGGTGTGTGTGGGGGTGTGTGGGGGGGGCTGTGGGTGTGTGTGGGGGTGTATGTGTGCGGGGGTGTGGGGTGTGTGGGGGGGGTGTGTGTGGGGGTGTGTGTGGGTGTGTGGGTGTGTGTGTGGGGGGGGTGTGTGTGTAGGGTGTGTGGGTGTGTGTGGGGGGTGTGGGGGTGTGTGGGGGGTGTGTGTGGGGGTGTGTGGGTATGGGTGTGGGGGTGTGTGTGTGGGGGGGGTGTGTGTGGGGGTATGTGTGGGGGTACGGGTGTGTGTGTGGGGTGTGTGTGGGGGGTGTGGGTGTGTGTGGGTGTATGTGGGGGTGTGGGTGTGTATGGGGGTGTGTGGGTATATGTGGGGTGTGTGTGGGGGTGTGTGTGGGTGTGTGTGGGTGTGTATGTGTGGTGTGTATATGTGTGTGTGTGTGGGTGTGTGTGGGGGTGTGGTATGTATATGTGGGTGTGTGTGTGTGTGTGGGTGTGTGTGTATGTGTGGTGTGTATATGTGTGTGTGTGGGTGTGTGGGTGTGTGTGTGTATGTGTGGTGTGTATATGTGTGTGTGTGTGGGTGTGTGGGGGGGTGTGGTATGTATATGTGGGTGTGTGTGTGTGGGTGTGGTGTGTATATGTGTGTGTGTGTGGGTGTGTGTATGTGGGTGTGGGTGTGGTGGGTATATGTGTGTGTGTGGGGGGGTGTGGGTGTGTGGGTGTGTGGGTGTGTGTGTGTATGTGTGGTGTGTATATGTGTGTGTGTGGGGGTGTGTGGGGGGGTGTGGTATGTATATGTGGGTGTGTGGGTGTGGGTGTGGTGTGTATATGTGTGTGTGTGGGTGTGTGTGTGTGGGTGTGGGTGTGGGTGTGGTGGGTATATGTGTGTGTGTGGGGGGGTGTGGGTGTGTGGGTGTGTGTGTGGGTGTGTGTGTATATGTGGTGTGTATATGTGTGTGTGTGTGGGTGTGGGGGGGTGTGGTGTGTATATGTGGGTGTGTGTGTGGGGGGGTGTGGTGTGTCTATGTGGGTGTGTGTGGGGGTTTGGGTGTGTGTGGGCGTGTGTGTATGTGTGTGCACGAACTCAGTTGCGACAGATGTGTCCGATACTCGGCGACCCCACGGACTCCGCCAGGCTCCTCTGTCCGTGGGGTCTTCCCAGTGAGAATCCTGGAGTGGGTTACCGTTTCCTACTGAAGGGACCTTCCTGGCCCAGGGAGCGACCCCTCGCCTCCTGTGTCCCTGTGCTGCAAGCAGTGAGCCAGCAGAGAAGCCCCAGTGCAAGGGACCTGACTGCAAGTCACCCTCAGAAGTGTAGCTGCTCAGCCTCAACCTGGGCTGCTGCGAATCCTGCGTGATGGAAGAGCCGTCCCCAAAGCACGGCGAACTGCAGCGACAGCTCCTTGATTCAGGAATGTTCCAGTACTTGGCTTTTGTTGTTGTTGTTGTTTAAGGACTGACAGAGCTTCGTGGTCAAAGAAATGCGAATCACTTTTACCTGAAGTCTGTATCTGCAAGCATCACAGAGGCTAGCTGCACACCCGGGACAGCATCTCACCCTTAGGAAGGCTTCCCTGACCTTCCAAGTCTGGCCAGATGCTGCTCCTGGGTTTCTACAGCAGCAATCTTTATTTTCCATTCTAAACCTCAATAGAATACGGCTTTTTAATATCAGTTCAGCATGTTCCCCTTTGCAAAAGCAGATAGAAAGCCATCCAGGAGTAAATCTTCATTGAATAGAAGACCGCCCCACACCCCGCCCCCCCCACCCCGCCCCGGCCCGGCCAAGTACTCCTAGCTACAGACACGACTTGTGACATGGATGAGCTCAGCAAAGCCTAGCCTCTCTCTGGATCAGTTTTCATAACTCAGCTTACCTCTGTGTGTGTGTGGTGTTGGGGGCGGGGAGAGGGAGAACCGAACACAGCTCCCTAAAATTAGAAGTCAGGGACCCTTGCCTTGAGTTCCCACAAAGGCCCACTGGCAGAAAAATCCATCAAGAGCACTGATTTCAAAAAATGACCTTGAAGTATAAGATGAAAATTAAATAAAAAATTCACCGTGAAGAAACGCAGAGTCTAGACTCTAAGCCCTGACTTTAAAAGTCGTCAGAATTTCCTGCAGCCTTCCTCGTCAGAATCCCCTCAAAAAACAGGGAACAGAGAGAGAAGAGGGAAAGCAGGAAGAAGGGGGGAAAGGTGACGAGAAGGAGACAGAAGCAGGAGAGCAGAGAACCCAGCGCTGCCGCGCAGTCTGCACGGGGTCAGGGCAGGCCTGGAGGCGACCCTGCAGGCGCTCCGCCGCCACCCTGCTTCCTGGAGGGGAAACCCGCGAAGCCCAGAGCCGGCGCGGGGGCGGGCGGGGCCCGGAGGCCACGCCCTCTGCCCGCCCCCGCCGCCCCGGCTCCGCCCCCGCCGCCCCCCAGCGGGCAGGGCCCACCTCTCACGCAGACGTTTCTTCAATCCCGATTCTGCCACTTGCCGGCTCTGGGACCCCGGGCTGGCAGTTTATATCTCAGTGATCTTATCTTTAAAAGAAGGACAACATTTACGTCCACGAGGAATTGGGAGACTTGCATGTGTTTCTGAGAGAGAACAGGGCAGGGACCCAGGCAGGGACTCAAAATACACGCCAGTCTCCACCGCACACACACCCACGGCCCCAGGAGACCAGGATGAGGCCCGCTCTTCACAAGGCTCCCTCTACAGAGAAGAGTAGCAGAGCTCTGCACTGCGGGTTTTTTCAGTTACAGGAGAGGAGACGCAAGGGGAGACCTCCCTGACAGCCTTCGCCCGCGGAGCAAAGCTGCTCAAGAGGCAGCTAATTCCTGGCCTGGCCCTCAGTTTCCCTCCTCTCCCCGCCCCCCGGCCCCCGCCCCTCCCCCGGCCCTTTACCATTTGCTGTCTACACATCTCATAATCCCGGATAATGTTAGCTCAGCGGTGCTCAAACACCACCACCTCAGCCTGCAGCATACAGGAAGGCCCTCATCCCTGAAAGGAACCTTGGGCTACACTCCACAGGCTGGGCAAACAGCAGTCATTTGGTTGAGCTTGGATTAAAATGACAGCAAATATGTGGCTCACTGAGTCACGAACTGCAGACCCCCAGCTTAAAACAGGCAAAAGCTGTGTTTTACTAGGTGACTCGAGGAAGGATTTTAGAGTCAAAGGGCGTGTACCCCAAGGAGACTTTTCTTGCTGGGCGGAAGCTGGCTCCAGTGCCCTTCCAATCAGACCCATTTGCTCACTCCATCCTTTAAAGCCAGCCCTGGTGGACTCCCAAACCCAAGATTTGCGTGGAAGGAGGCCCCAAGAGCTCTCTGAAATCCACAGCTGGACCGTTAGCAGCAGGATCTACGCCAAAGGACTCCTCCCATCCATCCTAAGTTTGGGACCTGCCCAGAACTGCTCCAGGAATTCTGACGGGCTCCACGGAGTCCTTCCCAGGGAGTCACTGAGAGGCCCCACCAGGGAGGCTTCTATCCTTTCAAAGGGACCCCCAGGAGGTCAGGGATGCAGTGGAGGTCCAGGTCTCACCTGGCTCAGGGCCCCCAGGCAGAGGGAGGGACACCCAGTGCTTAGGATAGAGCGTCCTGTGCATAATGGGTAAGCCTGGAAAACACCTCACGAGGTGAACGACGCCAGTCACGAAGGCCCACACACATTGCACACTTCCGCTTATATGAAACGTCAGCAGAAAGTCGATGAGCAGTTGCCAAGGGTGGGGGGGGGGCGGGTATGGCTTGGTTGGGGAAAAATGAGAATTATACTGCTGATAGGTACAGAATTTTTTGGGGGGGAGTGATACAATGTTCTAAAATTGACTGTGGAGACAGTGGCACAGCTCCATGAATACACGAAAACCACTGAATTGCACACGCGTGGTATATGAATTCATAACTCGATACAGTTGCTTTTTTAAAACATGCTTCCCTGAAGTCTGTCTTACAGAAACCACACCCTTGGGACCAGGTTCAAAGGAAATCCTTGCAAGTTGCTCTCATGAAACAACCCAAAGTGCAAGTGTTATCCATGCATTCACTGACTCACTCACTCAGACCACACTTGCCAGTGATAGCTGCGGGCAGAGCAGACCACCTTGTCAGAAACGCAGCATCACTCCCCTCCCAGCATCCAGCTTCGCCTCTGTGCTAGGTGCTGGGGCCTCCTTACCACACCAGACAGCCAGGAAGGGCCGCTGACCCTCTGTAGCTGAGGAGCTCTGGAGCCTTTAGGGGGAGAGTTTCAGGAAAACTCTTTCCCAATTCTGCTCCCCACAGGGCCACCAAACATCCGCATATTTTTAGGGTTTTACCCTCCCCCACCCCCTTCTGCTGCTGCAGACAGCTGACACTCCAAAATTTCCAGAAGGGAATCCAAAACTCGCAGAGGAAAAGAGGCTCTGAGTGAGGCTGCACACGGCGTTCCGGGGTCAGCGGAGGGTTGGGGTCCAGGTCCCCGAGAGCGGCACGACAGCCCCCCGTGAACACCCGCCCTGGGGACAGCAGAGCGGGCTACTCCGGTCCCCGAGCTCCGCGCCACAGGGCGCTTCCCGAACAGGACGCAAGCCCCCAGCTCCTAGACGAGAGTGCCCGTGGCTGCAATTACGGCAGGCAGCGCTCAGACCCTTGTTAGGACCGAGGCCGCCCCAGGGCACAACGCCGCCCCTCCCGCGGGGCGCTAACCCTGTCTTGCCTCTGCTGTGTGCTTAGTCGCTCAGTCAACCCCGTGCGACCCCGTGGACTGTAGCCCGCCAGCTCCTCTGTCCATGGGATCTCCAGGCAGGAATACTGGAGTGGGTAGCTGTTCCCTCCGCCAGGGCATCTTCCCGACCCAGGGATCGAACCCAGGTCTCCCGCATTTCGGGCAGATTCTTTACCAGCTGAGCCACCAGGGAAGCCCAAGAATACTGGGGCGGGGAGCCTATCCCTTCTCCAGGGCATCTTCCCCACCCAGGAATGGAACCAGGGTCTCCCGCAACGCAGGCGGGCTCTTTAGCTGCCGTTGCGCGTGGCCCGCCAAATCCCAGCTGGCGCGGAGGTTCGCCTCCCCCCAGCCGCGCGCACTAGAGGGCCTGAGGCAGCCAGCAGCTCCGTAGGGTGAAAGGGGGCGAGGGGTTGGGAAGCCCGGGAGGAGAAGGCCCTCCAGCGCCGCAGACTGGCGGTGCACCTTAAGGCCGCGACCTCCTGGGTCCAGACACCGAAGCCAAACGCGCGAAGCAGCCGCGTTTCCGGGCGCACAGACGTGGACGAGCCGCTGCTGCTGCCAACAGCCTGCGGCCCTGCGGGCTTGCTCCTCTTCTCGGCTAGCACCTGGTGCCCAGCGCTAATCACCCGCGGGTGTCTGGGTGAGTTTTGCAGCCCGTGATCTCCATCGACGGTTCTCCCAGCTGACCCTTGACTGCTGAGTGCTTAGCCGTCAGTCGTGTCCGACTCTTTGCGACCCCATGGACTGTAGCCCCGCCAGGCTCCTCCGTCCATGGGGTTTCCCCGGCAAGAATACTGGAGTGGGTTGCCATTCCCTTCTCCAGGGGATCTTCCCGACCCAGGGATCGAGACCGTGTCTCCTGCATTGCAGGCGGATTTTCTACCCGCTGAGCCATCAGCGTGCTTTCTGTTTGTAACACAGTCCTCCAAAGTCCTAAGCCCCTTTCTCACCATAACGGTAGCCTTTGGGAGGCCCTTTCTGCTTGGAAATGCTGGCATCTACCGTCTGGAAGCCAAACCCGCTCCTTCCCGCAGATCGCTCGCCGCCGCCAGCCCCGGGGCGGAGGCTCGGGAGAGCAGCACCGGCGTGTGCCGCTCAGCGCTCAGACCTCGCTGCCGGGCGAGCGTGCGGGACGCGGCGGGCGCGCCTCCGCTCCCTCGGCGCCGCGGGCAGCGCGGGCGCGCGAAGAGCAGGTTCCCGGAGGCGCCCCGCGTCCGCAGGGGGGCTCGCCGCCTGCGCTTTCCCTCCCTCGGAACAGACTCTCAAGGCCGACTAGAGAGGGAAGCAGAGGTTGGCACTGACCTGCGCCCGCGAGACTCCAGCCCAGGCCGCGTGGCTCTCGGTGCCCGGGGCCCGTCCCAGTTCCGCCGCGAGTCCGCTCTCCCGCGCGCTGCGCGCCCGGCGCCCCTTTAATTGGCCTGCCCCCGCTCCACCCCCGCCTGCCCGCCCCGAGCCGCCTCCTCTCCGGCGCTCCCTCCTGCGGGGCGCCCGGGATCAGATAAGAGCGGAGGGAGGCGCGCTGGCGGCCGCTTATGAAGCGGGAGGCGGCGGCGGGGGCGGGGGGGAGGCAGGCTGGGCCGCGGGCAGCGCCCCCAGTCCCCGACGACTCCCCCCTCCTCCCGCCGCCCCGGACACGCCCGGGGGCCGCCCAGCGCCGCGGCCGCGAGCCTGGGGCCAGGGAAGAGCCGCTCGGGCCGTCCCCGCGCACCGAGGCCGGCGGGCGGCCTCGCCAGGTCAGCGCCCGTGTGCAGGTGCCGCGTGCCGGCCTCCGCAGCCCCTAGGAGCCCCGTCCGGGCGCCCGGGGGACCTTCGGCTGGGACTGCTCGGCCGCCCGGTGCTAAGACTCCAGGCTTCTCCTGCCAGGGGCGCGGGTTCCAGCCCTGGCCCGGGAACTGAGATCGCCCGCGCTCTGCGGCATGGCCCCAAAACACAAAAGAGGGGACCCCGTCTCCCTCTCCCAGAAGCAGGGCAGCGACGCTCGGGCGGGAGCCGGCGCACCGCCCAGGAGCGCTCCCAGGCGCTTCGGTGCGTTTGAAGGGACGGGCGTCGGCGGGGCCCCCGGGCGCGGGCCCCCAGACCGAGATCCCGAGTGAGGAAGTCTGCGCCGAGGCTGGGGCCGAGTCCCCCGAACCCCGCGGCGGTCCTGGTCCGGGCCGCCCCGAGGCCCTGGCCGGCCGTGAAGCACTGGAGGCTCCGGGTCTCCGCCCCCAGACCCCAACCCCCGGGCCGTGGCCGGGTCCCCGGGAAAGGCGTCAGCATCAGCCACTCTTTAACCGAACCAGGAGCCCCCCGCCCTCCCGCGGCTGGTGCGCGCGCACGTCGGGAGGGAGTTACACACCGGGAATCCATCAAGGCGCCCCTTCGGTGAGAAAAGCACGCTCTCGCCTCGGAAAACTGGAAAGGCAGGTGACGGCGAAGGCAGCAAGGGGGCGGTGCTGTGAAATGCCCGGAGCCCGCCCCCGAGACAGGGAAGGGGCTGAGGCCGCGCACCTCACTTCCAGGAGGGCCTGCGGCTTTCCCAGCCTTCCCGCGCCCCGCGCCGCGCGCGCCGCGACTCTCCCGCATCCGCACCCCCTCGGCGCCCCCCGCCCCCCGAGTCGGCCGCATCCGCACCCCCTCGGCGCCCCCCGACTCTGCCGTATCCGCACCCCGCACCCCAAGTCGGCCGCATCCGCACCCCCTCGGCGCCCCCCGCCGTCCCCGCCGGCCCTGCGGTCGGAGCGCAAAGGGGCCCCAGCCCGCACGGCCGCCCCGCGTCTGTCGGTCCTTCTGCGAACCCATCGGGGCCCGGCCGACGGACCGCTTGGCTCCCTGGCTAAACCCGGTTCGCAGCGCACGTTTTTATCGAGACGGGGTCTGGTCTGAACCCTGGGTCCCGTCCGCTCCGCGGCGGGGGTGCGGGCGCCACCTGCTGCCTACGCCGGGGGTCGCGACAGAGCGGGGCTGGAAAGACAGACGGACGAACGCGCGGGACCCGGAAGTGCTGCAACCGCGCACTTACTCCACCCGAGTCAGGACTTCGTTTCTCCCCGGCCCTGCCCCGAGCAGTGCCTGCAGCTTCCATACTCCGTCCCCCTTTTTCACTAACAACGTCTGCTCTGGGTCCTTCATTCTTACCAAGATACAGGTTGTCGGTGTGAGTTTCCCTTTCCTGCGATTCCCTTGGGGGAGGTAGCGCGGTGTTGGCATAAAGTCTGAGACAAAGGGGGAGGAAAAGTGCTTCTGATGGAATTATAGATAATTTCAAAATTATAGGAGATGAGGAATTCTCTGATGATTTAAAAGGCAAAATATATGTGCAAAAATCCACGCAGAGGAGCAGAATAGTTTCATAAAAATCTTATATGATAAGGTACTTTGTTTTGCAATGATGTATCAGGCTATTTTTAAAAATTCAAACTCGTCTTTCTTTCATCTTTTAACCTTTTGATTTGCATTTATTTCACCTTCAATGTAACTACATAAACTTCAGTTACTCTTGAATCAGAATGGCTGATTTTAATCAGTTTTCCACTTAATTGCAGTCGTGTGTGAATTTCCAGCCCTTTCAAGAGAGCGTTTATTCAGCATTTATCTTGAGGTCTTTTCTCAGAACCTGGAAGAATACTGAAAACTCAATCAGAGAAATATCCCAGAAGACCCCACCAGTGGTCTCCTCTCTCAATCTAAAGAAGAAGACAAAAATGCCTCTGAAAGAATACGTGAATAGCTGAGACCTTTTTAAAGACATCCGAAAATTCCACCTTCCACAGTCATTGATTCTAAACTCTTCTTAGAATCTCATCCTGGGCTGGTGTCTCGACTGTGACTTTCCCTGAAAGGACTCCACGCACACCCTGTTACCCCTTTCTCCCCTGTCCCCTGAAACCCTCCTGCAGGAAGACTCTGAACTCACCTAAACTGAAGAGACTCTTCCCCTTGCTTGTTTCACTTTGGTGAAGCTATTTTGCCTCTCTGAGCCTAACTCCTTGTGTATGAGAAGGGAGCCACTAATTACCTCTCAGGCAGTGGTCATGCAGATTAAATGACTGACGCGTGTATGGACCCAGTTCCCTAAATGACAAGTGGCGGCTGTCTCACTCAAACTCGCCCTGTCTCCCTCCTGTCCAGGGCACTCGGGGCTCCTCTCATCAGCAGCCCCTATGGGTGAGTCCTGTGGTGTTTCTCAATAGAGGCACTTTGACATTTTGGATGGGTCAGCATGACTGCCCCAGAGGTTGCAGAACATTTATTACTCCTAACTCCAGCACCAGATTCCAGGAGCATCCTCCCATCGCCGAGTCATGGTGAAGACCAAAACGACCGCCTCGCATCTCCTCCTACACTCGCAAACCATTCACTCCCGGCAGTTCTACTCCAGCCCCTCTGTAATGCTCACCTATGATTTTCTCCCCCCAGCCCATCCATTCCCCCTTATTTTGGTTACAGAAGGATCCTACTCAGCCAGTAGCAAGTACAAACTGATAATATCGATAACACGCTATAAACAATAACCATGGCCCCCCACCCCGCACCCCACCCTCCGTGCTGATATCCCTCCCCTGGGACTCTGAGCATTTGTCCTGGTCTTGCAAGAGCACTGCAGAGAACCTTGGGCACCCCGCCTCCTGGCCAAGGGCTGACGGACCTTCTTGCTGATGGACGTCCCTGCAGTGTGCTGTGCTGCGCTTAGTTGCTCAGTCGTGTCCAAGTCTTTGCAACCCCGTGGACTGTGGCCCTCCAGGCTCCTCTGTCCATGGGAGTCCACACAAGGCCGTGGGAGTGGGCTGCCACGCTTCCTCATGTCCCTGCAGCACCGGCTGGTAAACACTTCGCATCTCACCATGGAGGAGCAGAACTCTGATGTCTTTTAGGACACAGACACACCGCTGGACACAGCGGTGGGGGGCTGTCATTCAGGGCTCTGTTCTCCTCCAGCCGAGGTGGGCGAGAGCCGAAAACCAGGCCAACCACCTGCTCTCCCCCTCAGACCTGAGTACAAAGCAACAGGACGAGGAGGAGAGAGAGGAGTGCTAAGGGGAGGGGGAGGGGGGCTCAAGAGGGAGGGTACACAGTGTGCCTGTGGCTGACTCACGGTGACGTTTGGCAGAAACCAACACAGTTCGGTAGAGCAGATAGCCTTCCGTTAGAAAATAAATAAATCAAAAGTGCTAAATTTTTATCTCGATGCATTCTAGCAATGAGACCTTCAGTTCAGTTCAGTTGCTCAGTCGTGTCCGATTCTTTGCAACCCCATGAACTGGAGCACGCCAGGCCTCCCTGTCCATCACCAGCTCCCAGAGTTCACTCAGACTCATGTCCATTGAGTCAGTGATGCCATCCAGCCATCTCATCCTCGGTCGTCCCCTTCTCCTCCTGACCCTAATCCCTCCCAGTATCAGGGTCTTTTCCAATGAGTCAACTCTTCGCATGAGGTGGCCAAAGTACTGGAGTTTCAACTTTAGCATCAGTCCTTCCAATGAACACCCAGGACTGATCTCCTTTAGGGTGGACTGGTTGGATCTCCTTGCAGTCCAAGGGACTCTCAAGAGTCTTCCCCAGTACCATAGTTCAAAAGCATCAATTCTTTGGCACTCAGCTTTCATCACAGTCCAACTCTCACATCCATACATGACCAATGGAGAAACCATAGCCTTGACTGGATGGACCTTTGTTGGCAAAGTAATGTCTCTGTTTTTGAATATGCTATCTAGGTTGGTCATAACTTTCTTTCCAAGGAGTAAGTGTCTTTTAGTTTCATGGCTGCAGTCACCATCTGCAGTAATTTTGGAGCCCAAAAAAATAAAGTCAGACACTGTTTCCATTGTTTCCCCATCTATTTCCCATGAAGTGATGGGACCAGATGCCATGATCTTCGTTTTCTGAATGTTGAGCTATAAGCCAACTTTTTCACTCTCCACTTTCACTTTCATCAAGAGGCTTTTGAGTTCCTCTTCACTTTCTGCCATAAGGGTGGTGTCATCTACATATCTGAGGTGATTGATATTTCTCCCGGCAATCTTGATTCCAGCTAGTGCTTCTTCCAGCCGAGCATTTCTCATGATGTACTCTGCATAGAAGTTAAATAAGCAGGGTGACAATATACAGCCTTGATGTACTCCTTTTCCTATTTGGAACCAGTCTGTTGTTCCATGTCCAGTTCTAACTGTTGCTTCCTGACCTGCATACAGGTTTCTCAAGAAGCAGGTCAGGTGGTCTGGTATTCCCATCTCTTTCAGAATTTTCCACAGTTTATTGTGATCCACACAGTCAAAGGCTTTGGCAGAGTCAATAAAGCAGAAATAGATATTTTTCTGGAACTCTCTTGCTTTTTCCATGATCCAGTGGATGTTGGCAATTTGATCTCTGGTTCCTCTGCCTTTTCTAAAACCAGCTTGAACATCTGGAAGTTCATGGTTCACGTATTGCTGAAGCCTGGCTTGGAGAATTTTGAGCATTACTTTACTAGCATGTGAGATGAGTGCAATTGTGCAGTAGTTTGAGCATTCTTTGGCATTGCCTTTCTTTGGGATTGGAATGAAAACTGACCTTTAGTACAATAAATAGCTCCTTATATCTAGACATCAGCAGAAACACATCAGTACGGCTGTGCTGGCTGTTAAAACGCTGAAATACTTTCCTGTCCACACTACAACCGTGAGACTTTCTAGGCAGCTCGGTGGTACAGAATCACCTGCAGAGCAGGTGGGGACAATTTGCCCCCTCCCCCATATTGGATGTGGAGAAGGAAATGGCAACCCACTCGAGTATTCTTGCCTAGAGAATCCCGGGGATAGAGGAGCCTGGTGAGCTGCCGTCTGTGGGGTCGCACAGGGTCGGACACGACTGAAGCGACTTAGCATGCATGCACGCACGCAGGGCAGGAGGCATTAGAGACCTGGGTTTGATCCCTCATCGGGAAGGTCCCCTCGAGGAGGGAATGGCAGCCCACTCCAGTGTTCTTCCCTGGGAAATCCCACGGACAGAGGAGCCTGGCGGGCTGCAGTCCACGGGGTCGCAGAGAGACAGATGGGACTGATCGACGGAGCACACAGCCCTGAATATTCTCTCCACCACCCGCTCTGGGGTCAGTGCCCCAGCGTCCCCTTTGACCCCGCAGCTGAAGCGGTGTGTCTCCCTAAAAGCCATATGTTGAAATCCTCCCAGTGGTGATCATTTTTGGAGGTGGGGCCTGGGGGGTTGCTTCCCTCACGAGGGTTTATCATGAATCGTGAATAGGATTGAGGGTCTTGCCTGGAGAGATCCCTAACCCTTCTCACCAGAACCTCAGGCGAGCCTTCCCTCTTCCGTGCTGGAAACTGGAGATCCAAAACAGTGAGAAATACGTTTCTGTCCTTTGTGCGCTACTCAGACTATGGAGTTTCATCACAGTAGCCCGGACAGGTTGAGACACCCTGTCGGGCCCTGAGCGCCGCTAGGTTCCTGGGTGGTTGTTAGCTCCCCTTCCTGTTGGGCTCTGCCTGGGTCTCTTGTTCCATCAGCTGAAGATCAGCCCTGCCCAGAACGCCGCAATATCTTTGGCACCTGTCCTCCCTTTGTCTCCGTTCTGTGAGCTACCCTAGTTTTGCCAAATCTGATTTCTTTAACTGCTAACTGAAGAATCCAAGTCAATCTTCATTTTACCCAAGTCGAACCTGAGATAAAAGACATGAGAGCTTGTCTAACTTGCCCAGAGGATTACTAGCAAAGTCGGCCCTGGAATTCAAACATCTTCACTCCCAGTGAGCTTCTCGCACTGGAGTGCATCGACACCTTTCCAAACGATACCAGACACACAGCCTGCGCTTGTACCGGACTTTCACTTTACAATAGGCATTCAAGTACGCCAAAAGCAAAAGCGAAGTCGCTCAGTCGTGTCCAACTCTCTGTGACCCCATGGGCTGTAGCCTACGAGGTTCCTCCATCCATGGGATTCTCCAGGCAAGAGTACTGGAGTGGGTTGCCTTTTCCTTCTCCAGGGGATCTTCCCGATCCAGGGATTGAACCCGGGTCTCCAGCATTGCAAGCAGACAATTTTACAGTCTGAGCCGCCAGTGAAGCTCAGCAACATCACAGAGGTCAAACTCGCAGTGTCCTTCGTGGTTTTGGTAACCCCCCTTCTCACAGTCACCCTTCGTGGTCTCGTACCAGTGGCTGAGACGTTTCTCAATCTCTCGGCTCCACGGCCCAGATCAAAGTCAGGACTTTAGAAGCAGCCAAGTTCCTCACGTTGGGCAACAACCTGGCAGCGTGCACATGCTGCGTAATAGGTTCTATTCATAATTCACAGCAGAACAGGACTGGAACAGGCACGAGAGATCACACAGACACACAGACACACGCACACACGCGCACACGCACACACATAACACGCACACCCACCCACAGGCACACCCACGTGCACACACACGCACACACGCACACACACGCACACACACGCACACACATAACACGCATACGCATAACACGCACACCCACCCACACACGCACACGTGCACACACACGCATAACACGCACACCCACATACACGCACACACGTGCACACATGCGTGCACACACACACACGCACACACGTGCACATGCACAACACGCACGCACACGCACATGCACAACACGCAACGCACCCATGTGCGTGCACACAGTAATTACATCACTTTACACATGAAGAAATGGAGACCCAGGGAATGAAATCCCCAGAAAGAATCAGGGGCAGATATTACTAGATTCAATATCATCTAAAACAGTAACACCAAGGAAGGAGCAGCTTTACTGAGAGTCATTTGGATACTAAGTCGTGGAGTCATTGAGACAGCCCATGTGGACACTTAATGTTTTAAGCATGATTTCGCTAAAATAATTTATGTGCAATTTTAAACTCTGCACGTGTATGTTTAGTCGTGTCCTGCTCTTTGCAGCCCCATGGACTGCAGCCCAGCAGGCTCGTCTGTCCACGGGATTTTCCCAGCGAGGATATCGGAGTGGGCTGCCGCTTCCTGCTCCAGGGGATGCTCCCCACCCAGGGACTGAGTGCCTTGCATCTCCTGCATTGGCAGGCAGGTTCTTTTCCATTGAGCCACCTGGGAATTCTAAATAATACTAAAACTTGTTAAAAAATATTCTCTTGCTCGCCAGAGGCAATCACTTTTGCGTCTTTTAGCAGTTTTCTCTCTGACATTTTCAAATCTCTGGACTTCTCAATATGGCACACACTGCTGTGTGTTTGATGAACAGTGCTGGACATTATTTCTGCATTTCCTACTACGGTAGAAGAGGATGCAGCTCTTGCAGGCCGCCGCCTCCCTCTCCTCTCTTCTCTTCCCAAGACAGCTGGATGACACCTTTTGGTCAACTCCGTCTCAGTGTTTCCATCCCTACACTATGCAAGTGTTCCTTTAAAAGCATCATAATGAATTGCGATCGTTGTCCCTTCTACATTCAGGTTTTCTCTGAAGTTAGTAGTTGTCTTGATTTTTCCTTTGTTTTATCTGCCTTTTCCGTCCTGTTACTCTTTTCAATAGCATCTCAGCGCAGCTTCTGTAAGTCACGGACATCAGGTAGTGCTTTTAAATGCCCCTTCTTCAGCAGGCTTCCCTTCAGACCCGCCCAGTTGTCAGCCTGGTCTTGCTTTCTTGCCCAGCTTGGATTTCCTCCCTCCTCTCTCCAAGGCTGGGTCCCTGTTTCCTGGAGAGTATACCTTCCTTCTTCTCAGTGTATTCCCTCGTTTGGGTTGACACTTTCTCCAGGAGTTTTCTTTGGTTAAAAGATGGTTCGGGACTTCCCTCATGGTGCAGTGGGTAGGAACCTACCCGCCGATGCAGGGGACACGGGTTCGACCTCCGGCTGGAAAGGCGCACGTGCTGCAGAGCAGCTAAGCCGGAGCGTCACTGCTACTGATGCGCGCCTAACGCCCCTGCTCTGCGAGGAGGCGCCTCCGTGATGAGAAGCCCACGCACCACAGCGGAGCGCGGCCCCGCCAGGGCGACCAGAGGAAGCCCGCACACACCGACCGAGACCCGGCGCGACCAGAGTCTTTTTAAAATTAAAACACAAAGTGGTTCAAGAGCAGCAGGCACGGTGCTGGCAGCTCCAGGCGGCTTGCCTCTGGGTCCTGCTGCGCCCATCTGCTTGACTGACCTGGACACCGGCATTGCGATTATCCCCCTGGTTACCACTCTGGGGGTCCTCTCCGGGATATCCTGTTCTCAATCTCGTCCCTCTCCTGAGATTGAATTCTACTCCCCCTTTTTTGTTGTCTAGTGTTTTAATTTTTTTCTTTCAGTTTTATTGAGATATAACTGACATAAAGTTGAAGGCATACAATAAATTATTTGACTTAAATACATCATGAAATGACTCCCACAATAAGCTTAGTGAGCATTCATCATCTCATATAAATAGGGAGATGAGGTTAAATATTCCCTCATGTGAAGAAGGCCATCCTCTAGTGACATCCTAAGACAGGGGCATGGGGGAAGGTGGGGGATACATTTCTGAGACCTTGTATGTCCTTGTGTTCAAGTTTCTTTCCCTAGTTTGGCTGTGCATCCAGTTCTAGCTTACGGCTTTGCTGGTGGTCTACTGGTTGAGAATTGGTTAAAAATCTGCCTTGCAATGCCAAGGTTTGCAGGTTCAATCCGTGATCAGGTCACTGGGACCCCCACCCGCTGCAGGGCAAGTGAGCCTGTGCAGGGCAGCCACTCAGCCTGAGTGTGCAGAGTCACTGGGCCACAGCTGGCCTGTGCACTGCTGAGACCACGTTGCGCAGCGAAATAAAAAATATATTTTTCAAAAAACTTTAAAAAAAAGAATTCTACCCTAGAAATTATTTCCTGTCAGAACTCTGAAGGTATGGCACCCAGATTTCACGCTTCCAGCATCGCTGTCGCAACGAAGGAGCTGCTCTCGACGTTTTTGCTCAGTTGCGTCTCAGGCAGAACTGTCTTCCCCTCCTTTGGGCTCTTAAAGTGATTGTTGTCTACTTTCACCAGAAAAACAATCGCATATCACTCTGAGAGGCTCTTTTATGGCCGTCAACCCTGGCCGATATTTAACACATTTCCTTCCTCCCTGCCCAGGGTGAAACGCAGGCTTCTTTGGAGGCGGGATAGTGGTCAAGGGCAGGGGCTCCGGCAGAGGCTTGGCACGATCACTAACCTTGCGCAAGTTGCTGAGTCTCTTTGTTCCTGGTCCCTAATTTGTGAAATGGGGATGGAGAGCGCACCTAGCTCATGGGCATGTTGTGACTATTAAGTGAATTAGTTCATCCAGCCTAACGAACCCATTAAGCCCTCAGAAGAGTGTCAGGCCCCCAGTGGGCTCTCTCTGTGCCAGGCACCGCTTTGTACCCGCCGCTCTTTTCATTCCATCCTTTGTATAACAAAGGCCTCATACATATATGTGTGTGCATTTAAAATGTACTCACGTGAAATGGCACAGATAAAATACCCCAGAAATTAACTATATAAGGATTTGCAAAAAAGTGAGTCTGAAGTGTCCACAAAATAATGAGGAAAAGATACGACTTTTTGGCTAATGTGTGATACGTACTTTTTTTCTTGTCTCCATCAGCCGTGCACATTGATGAGCAGTGGGGGTGAGCGACTCTGATCGAACTCTAATAGCGTCATTTATTTATCTAGACTTTTTGATGTGGACCATTTTTAAAGTGTTTTTTTATTTTTTTTCCTTTATTTTATTTATTGGTTTTGCCATACATTGACATGAATCCACCATGGTGTACATATGTTCCCAAACATGAACCCCCCACCTACCTCCCTCCCCATAACGTCTCTCTGGGTCATCACCGTGCACCAGCCCCAAGCATGCTGTATCCTGCGTCAGACATAGACTGGCGATTCGATTCTTACATGATAGTATACATGTTACAATGCCATTCTCCCAAATCATCCCACCCTTTCCCTCTCCCTCTGAGTCCAAAAGTCCGTTATACACATCTGTGTCTTTTTTGCTGTCTTGCATACAGGGTCGTCATTGCCATCTTCCTAAATTCCATATATATGTGTTAGTATACTGTATTGGTGTTTTTCTTTCTGGCTTACTTCAATCTGTATAATCGGCTCCAGTTTCATCCATCTCATCAGAACTGATTCAAATGTATTCTTTCTAACAGCTGAGTAATACTCCATTGTGTATATGTACCACAGCTTTCTTATCCATTCATCTGCTGATGGACATCTAGGTTGTTTCCATGTCCTGGCTATTATAAACAGTGCTGCGATGAACATTGGGGTACATGTGTCGCTTTCAATTCTGCTTTCCTCGGTGTGTATGCCCAGCAGTGGGATTGCTGGGTCATAAGGTAGTTCTATTTGCAATTTTTTAAGGAATCTCCACACTGTTCTCCAAAGTGGCTGTACTAGTTTGCATTCCCACCAACAGTGTAGGAGGGTTCCCTTTTCTCCACACCCTCTCCAGCATTTACTGCTTGCAGATTTTTGGATCGCAGACATTCTGACTGGTGTGAAGCGGTACCTCATTGTGGTTTTGATTTGCATTTCTCTAATAATGAGTGATGTTGAGCATCTTTTCATGTGTTTGTTAGCCATCCGTATGTCTTCTTCGGAGAAAATGAAACTAGATCACTTTCTAACACCATACACAAAAATAAACTCAAAATGGATTAAAGATCTAAATGTAAGACCAGAAACTATAAAACTCCTAGAGGAGAACATAGGCAAAACACTCTCCGACATAAATCACAGCAGGATCCTCTATGATCCACCCCCCAGAATTCTGGAAATAAAAGCAAAAATAAACAAATGGGATCTAATTAAAATTAAAAGCTTCTGCACAACAAAGGAAAATATAAGCAAGGTGAAAAGACAGCCTTCTGAATGGGAGAAAATAATAGCAAATGAAGCAACTGACAAACAACTAATCTCAAAAATATACAAGCAACTAAAGTGTTTTTTTAATTTGTCACAATATTGCTTCTCTTTTGATGTTTTTGAGTGTTTTGGCGGCGAGGCATGTAGGATCTTAACTTGCTGAGCATGGACTGAAGCTGTAACCGCATGCATTGGAAAGCAAAGCCTCAACCGCTGGACTGCCCCAGCAGTCCCCCTAATAGCTTGAGCGTCTTACCCCTGGAAGCGCGCAGGCTAGCACGGCCTGCAGAGTCTATAATCTCACGCCGAGTGGCTGCGCTGGATTCTGTTTTTCTGAGTCTTAGGTTTGCCATCATTTGAACGGGAAGGAGTGACACCTTCACCAAGCCCGGCAGTGGGATTGAGTAGCAGTCTAGTGCTCTGTTCGTACAATAGTGGGGATTCGACAGAGGTTTCTCAAATTACATTTATTTCAACAAGGATCAGAGCGGGGCGGGGGGGGTCCCCAGCTGCTTGAGGAAGTCTTTCTGCTCTGGTTCTTCCTGTGTAAAATCAGTTATGAAGCTCCTTCAGAGAAGCCCATGTGCTAGTGTTCACCGCGCACTCGGGACCTCACTCATGACAGGGGCGAGGGGCGAGCCTGCCGCGTGCAGCCGCGTGCAGCCGCGTGCAGCCGCGTGCAGGCCGTCCGCGAGCCGCCTCTGTCCTTGCCGTGCGGCTGCGGCCAGCCCTGAGCCGCCCCGCCGAGCCGTACGGGGGCGCGCGCTGGCTGTGTGGCCAGGCGGGCCACCGCTCAGCGACGCTCCTTCCGCCACAAGCGCAAGCCTCTCCAGCAGGAGCCTGGGAGCCTCCTCGCGGGGAGGGAGGGACGGAACGCCGCGACGCTCACGCCGTGCCATTGGCCGGGCTTCCCAGGCCGCCCGGAGGGTAGAGCGTCCGCCTGCCGTGCGGGAGACCTGGGTTCGATCCCTGGGTCGGGAAGATCCCCTGGAGGAGGGCATGGTGACCCACTCCAGCGTCCTTGCCTGGAGAATCCCTGGGCAGAGGCGCCCGGTGGGCTACAGTCCATGGGGTCGCGGAGTTGGACACGACTGAGCGTCTTCACTTCGCTTCATGTGGTTGGCGGGCGATGGAAGGGAGGAGACCAGGAGGAGGGAGGGGAGGAGGAGGGTCAGGGAGGAGGGGGGTCAGGGAGGAGGGCCCTGGAGGACGTCCGAGCAGAGGCTGAATGAGGGCAAGGCGGCAGGGGGACTCCCTGGAGGAATGGCAGAGAACCAAAGACGCCGTTTCTGAGGACAGAGCGCCTGCGAAGGGCCCGTGAGGTCTCAGAGGAGAGAGCGAGCCGGGCACAGCCGAAGCGCGAGGTCAGAGGGGTCGCAGGTCCAAACACAGGGGAGCCTCCAGGCAGAGACCTCGGACTTTGCGTGGGAAGGGGACTTCAAAACACAAGAGTGATCTGCTCAGACTTCACTCCCAGAAGAATCTCTCAGACATCCGGGTCTGTCTTTTTCATTTGCATCCCTCATCTGAAAAAAAACCTTTTTTATGATTTTTATTTTTCATTGGAGGATAATTGCTTTTGTATTGGTTTCTACCATACCAACAACCTGGATCAGCCATAGGATACATATATCCCCTCCCTCTTGAGCAAAATTTTGTTTCTGCGAGGGAGAAGAAGAATTTTTAAGGGATGGTCATTGTACTTTCAAAGCTTCCTGAAATACACTTTCATGCATGATCTTCACCACAAAACTATGGAGATAGAACACATGTACTGTCCACTTGGAAAAACAAATGCAATCTTGAAGAAATTAAATAGGGAAAAGGTTTCTTGTGGCTCACAGCAGATCCCCAGGGAGCTCTGCTTTTCCAGGATGGGGTTCCACGTGCTGCATATTGATTTCCTCAAGCACCGCACCACAGTTCCATAGAGAAACCACAGTTCCATAGAGAAACCACAGTTCCATAGAGAAACCTGGAGAAGGGCCCAGGAACACACAGGGCTAGACGCAGCCCTTGCCTCGAGGCGGCATCTCCCCAGGGACTGAGCCTTAAACTGGGGGAGAAATCCTGACAAACTTTCAGCTCGTTCCAAGCCTCCTGTGAAGTGAACTTGCCACGTCTGATCCATCAGCACTGGTGATAATGAAGTACCTTGTGATAACCTGTGATGATAGAACTGAACACGATTTCAAAGTCTTTTCTTCCAGCACAGGACAAAACTGCATATTCATCTCAGAGGTTTCAAATCAATGATCAAAATAAACGTATCCATCTGATCTTTGAAAGCAGATTTATTCCTGGTGTACAATTTGTATTCCTTTGTAACACTTTGTATTCCTTTGTAACATGATTTTATTTTGATGATTTTATTTAATTCTTCAGCTCAGTCACGAAGAGAGGAAGTAAAGATTCTGGCGGTGAAGCTGTGAAATTCTGATAAACTTGAATATATCTGAGAAAGGCATTCCTTTAAAATTTTATGAATGTATTTTATACGTTTGAACCTCACAATTAAAAAGACTGTTAGTCGACCCCAAGTCTTCGGGACTAACTGGAAAAAGCCAACTGACTTGACCGACCTTGCAGTCATCCTCTCCTGCCCCCTCACTGAGTGATGCATGCGAGTGGAATTTTCCTCGAGTCTCAGGCATCCTTTCTGTCTCCCCGACACTGCCAGTGCGTTACAGCTGCTGCTTTTCGGCACAATTGGTCTCGCTGGGGTGGCATTCTCCTGCACCCTCACCCAGAAAAGGCTCTGTTATCCCTGGAGCTCACGGCATACTGATTTTCCTACTGAATTTCTGTCTGTATAGTTTTCTAGCCAATTCTAGAAAGGCTCGTTAACAAGATAGACAACTCTTTGGAAGAGCTGAACGCTGTGAGCTCTTCATCTGGAGTTAGTTAAATGAGGCGGGGGAGAAGGAAGGGTTGGTCCCTGCAGCCGGGAGACTCTCACCCGAGGCGGTGGACTCGGCCGCTGGGACGCGTCTGCGGGACTAGCTCCGCTCTTGATGCTGCCAGGGAAGACATTATCCACGTCACTCCACTCCTTCAAACTCCCTGAGACTTCTGGAAGATTCCAGGGAAGGAGAACTTCCTGCCCCCTTCCCGCTGACAGCCTCATTTGAGGAAAGCCTTTCACTCCTAGAGCCCAGATGGGCCCACAGAGGACAAGGTCTACCCCCTCGTGACTTTGCCTGCAGGCCAACACGAGGCGGGTAGGAAGGAGAGAGAGAGGAGCGGGGAGAGAGAGAGACTTTAAATCAAAGCTGGTAGGTTATGAAAGACATGAAATGGCTTTGAAGAAGACTGACACCCTTCCTGCTTAGCTTTGAAATGTTTCCATTCAGATTTTTATAAAAGTGGGCTGCCATTTCCTTCTCCAGGGGATCTTCCCAACCCAGGGATCGAACCCGGGTCTCCCGTTGCGGGCAGACACTTTAACCTCTGGGCTACCAGGGAAGCCCTTTATAAAAGCTTGAATAGCTTTAAAAATATCTTTAGCCAAATAATTCATGTTCATATAAAAAACTACAAAGGGAGAAATGGAAGAAAGGAGGGTCACCCAACATTCAACCTCCTTGAAGCAGCCGCTGTGTTTAAAGCGATTCCCTCTGTATACAGGGGTCTCTAAATGTTTTCAGAGATGTGCTCATACTTTCCATAATTTGTAAACTTTTCTTCTCACTGACCGTTGTACCACCATTGTAATTAATTTCAATGTTTTAAAAATCACCTTAAACCTCCAAGTCTGGTAGTCCAGGTGGGACAGCCTAGATATTCTTAACACATTTCCAAATTTGTTTAAAAAAAAAACTATATAAAATGTTTAAACAAAAGCTATTAAAATACATTGTTAAACCAGTAAGAAAAATTTTTTTTAATCCTTAGAAGGCAAAAATGAGTAAGAGCAGGAACCCAGAGGTGAGCAGGCACACACACACGCTTTGTCCTCAGGCGTCTGCCAGCCCCGGAGGCTGATCAGCTTAGCCTCTCAAGCGCAAGGTAGGGCCCCCCGAGAGGGAGACCCTCACATGAAGCTGGGAACCTAGAGAGAGATGTCATCAAAGGAAAGGAGAGGCAGAGATGAACCCACTCTCAGAAACAGACAGTGAAGTGCTGCTCTGGCTCGCCTTTCTAATCCTGGAACTGGGTGAATGAGTGGCTGTGATACTGTGCGAGAAGCTGTCGCTCTAAGCCAGTCCTCACTCAGGCTTGCGCTCTGAGTTCACACCGTGTGTGACTGTGAAAGCCTCAAGCTAAGAATTGCTCGGAATTAATCACGCGTTGATATTGTCCTTCAGCGTCTAGCAGAAGCAAGGGGGCCCTTTCTGGAGGAGCTCACTCTGGCTGACGGGGCTGTGCTTGGCCCCTCAGGCGTGTCCGACTCTCTGCGACCCCGCGGACGGCGGCCCGCCAGCCTCCTCTATCCGTGGGATTCTCCAGGCAAGAACACTGGAGTGGCGTGCCCTACCCTCCTCCGGGGATCTTCCCACCAGGCCTCCCACACTGCAGGCGGATCCTTTACCGTCTGCGCCACAAGGGAAACCCCAGTCTAACTGGGTCTCAAATAATTCCACAGATGAGAGTTCCAAGGAACATGAATACATGGCCAAAAAGAGTCACAAAACACACAGGAAACAAGAGACCACGAGCCACAGCCAGCAGAAATAATACAAGAATGATAGAATTAAGTTAGACCTGCAGACTCTGGACAGTGCAACGCACAAGCTACTTTAAAATGCTCATAAAACAAAACATGTAATTAACACTATAAGTATGAACAGGAGATTATAAAAATGACTAGGCAGGTTCAGAAGGAAAAAGGCATTTTGAGAAAAGAAAAAACTAATATTTAAAAGTTAAAAACTCAGTGCCTCTAGATAATCAGTACTAGAACACATACAATTTTAAAAATCAGAAAAAGAGCAAAATATAAAATTAACAAACAAAATATACTTCATATACAGCAATAATGTAAGAGTGAATCCCATTTACAATAGAAAAAAAAGAAAAATTACTTAGAAATAAGCTCAATATGAATTTTGGAAAATCTACATGAAAAAATACTAAAACATTCCTGGAAGACATAAGCTTACATGGATAGGCATCCCTTGTTCTTCAATCAGTTCGGTTCAGTTCAGTTCAGTCGCTCAGTCGTGTCCAACTCTTTAGGACCCCATGAATCGTAGCACGCTAGGCCTCCCTGTCCATCACCATCTCCCGGAGTTCACTCAGACTCACGTCCATTGAGTCCGTGATGCCATCCAGCCATCTCATCCTCTGTCTTTCCCTTTTCCTCCTGCCCCCAATCTCTCCCAGCATCAGAGTCTTTTCCAGTGAGTCAACTCTTCGCATGAGGTGGCCAGAGTACTGGAGTTTCAGCTTTAGCATCATTCCTTCCAAAGAAATCCCAGGGCTGATCTCTTTCAGAATGGACTGGTTGGATCTCCTTGCAGTCCAAGGGACTCTCAAGAGCCTTCTCCAACACCACAGTTCAAAAGCATCAATTCTTCGGCGCTCAGCCTTCTTCACAGTCCAACTCTTACATCCATACATGACCACAGGAAAAACCATAGCCTTGACTAGACGGACCTTAGTCGGCAAAGTA
The DNA here is from genome assembly GCF_042477335.2 of Ovis canadensis. Lineage (NCBI taxonomy): Eukaryota > Metazoa > Chordata > Mammalia > Artiodactyla > Bovidae > Ovis > Ovis canadensis. The sequence continues at coordinate 104,462,687 of NC_091253.1, read as the reverse complement.
ATGTCTCTGCCTTTGAATATGTTATCTAGGTTGGTCATAACTTTCCTTCCAAGGAGTAAGCGTCTTTTAATTTCATGGCTGCAATCACCATCTGCAGTGACTTTGGAGCCCCCCCAAAATAAAGTCTGACACTGTTTTCACTGTTTCCCCATCTATTTCCCATGAAGTGATGGGACCGGATGCCATGATCTTCATTTTCTGAATGTTGAGCTTTAAGCCAACTTTTTCGCTCTCCTCTTTCACTTTCATCAAGAGCCTTTTTAGCTCCTCTTCACTTTCTGCCATAAGGGTGGTGTCATCTGCATATCTGAGGTTATTGCTATTTCTCCCAGCAATCTTGATTCCAGCTTGTGTTTCTTCCAGCCCAGCGTTTCTCATGATGTACTCTGCATAGAAGTTAAATAAGCAGGGTGACAATATACAGCCTTGACGGACTCCTTTTCCTATTTGGAACCAGTCCGTTGTTCCATGCCCAGTTCTAACTGTTGCTTCCTGACCTGCATACAGATTTCTCAAGAGGCAGGTCAGGTGTTCTGGTATTCCCATCTCTTTTCGAATTTTCCACAGTTTATTGTGATCCACACAGTCAAAGGCTTTGGCATAGTCAGTAAAGCAGAAATAGATGTTTTTCTGGAACTCTCTTGCTTTTCCACGATCCAGAGGATGTTGGCAATTTGATCTCTGGTTCCTCTGCCTTTTCTAAAACCAGCTTGAACATCAGGGAGTTCACGGTTCGTGTATTGCTGAAGACTGACTTGGAGAATTTTGAGCATTACTTTACTAGCATGTGAGATGAGTGCAATTGTGCAGTAGTTTGAGCATTCTTAGGCATTGCCTTTCTTTGGGATTGGAATGAAAACTGACCTTTTCCAGTCCTGTGGCCACTGCTGAGTTTTCCAAATTGGCTGGCATATTGAGTGCAGCACTTTCACAGCATCATCTCTCAGGAATTGAAACAGCTCAACTGGAATGCCCTCACTTCCACTAGCTTTGTTCATAGTGATGCTTTCTAAGGCCCACTTGACCTCACATCCCAGGATGTCTGGCTCTAGGTTAGTGATAACTCCACCATGGTTATCTGGGTTGTGAAGATCTTTTTTGTACAGTTCTTCCGTGTATTCTTGCCACCTCTTCCGAATATCTTCTGCTTCTGTTAGGTCCAGACCATTTCTGTCCTTTATCGAGCCCATCTTTGCATGAAATGTTCCCTGGGTATCTCTAATTTTCTTGAAGAGATCTTTAGTCTTTCCCATTCTGTTCTTTTCCTCTATTTCTTTGCATTGATCACTGAAGAAGGCTTTCTTATCTCTTCTTGCTATTCTTTGGAACTCTGCATTCAGATGCTTATATCTTTCCTTTTCTCCTTTGCTTTTCGTCTCTCTTCTTTTCACAGCTATTTGTAAGTCCTCCCCAGACAGCCATTTTGCTTTTTTGCATTTTTTTCCCATGGGGATGGTCTTGATCCCTGTCTCCTGTACAATGTCACGAACCTCATTCCATAGTTCATCAGGCACTCTATCTATCAGATCTAGGCCCTTAAATCTATTTCTCACTTCCACTGTATAATCATAAGGGATTTGATTTTGGTCATACCTGAATGCTCTAGTGGTTTTCCCTGCATTCTTCAATTTCATTCTGATTTGGTAATAAGGAGATCATGATCTCAGCCACAGTCAGCTCCTGGTCTTGCTTTTGTTGACTGTATAGAGCTTCTCCATCTTTGATGGAAAGAATATAATCAATCTGATTCTGGTGTTGACCATCTGGTGATGTCCATGTGTAGAGTCTTCTCTCGTGTTATTGGAAGAGGGTGTTTGCTATGACCAGTGCATGTTCTTGGCAAAACTCTATTAGTCTTTGCCCTGCTTCATTCCGCATTCCAAGGCCAAATTTGCCTGTTACTCCAGGTGTTTCTTGACTTCCCACTTTTGCATTCCAGTCCCCTATAATGAAAAGGACATCTTTTTTGGGTGTTAGTTCTAAAAAGTCTTGTAGGTCTTCATAAAACCGTTCAGTTTATGACTCAATACCATAAAGATGTACGTTTTTCATAAGTTAACTTTAAAAATGTTTTATAAAGCCTCCATAAAGATACCAAAAAGCTTTGATCTTAAAATGAGATAAATTGATATTAAAAATCACATGAAAAATAAATAAGCGAGAATATCCAAGGAAATACCAAAAAAGAAGGGCCACTGAGGGGTAGGAATCGGCAGAAATCACAAAAAGAGTCTAATATATCAGAAATCCATTTAAGGGTAAGCATGCGGGACTAACTCATGAGTAGACCATGGGTCAGAAGATTAGGCTACAAAGTACAAATATACACACACACACATGCACACATACATATATGGAAATGTATGAAAAGTTGACACCTGCAATCATTGGACCAAAATAACTGGAAACCCTTTAAGAAAGATAGAATCACATCCCCAACTCACCCTGTACAAAAGGAAGAAAACAACAAACAGATGAGAACGCTAGTTATAAAGATGCAGCCACGCAAATGCTGGAAGAAAGCAGGTGAGCTCTTTCGAAATCTGGAAGGAAACTCTCAGTTCAGTTCAGTTCAGTCGCTCAGTTGTGTCCGACTCTTTGCGACCCCATGAATTGCAGCACACCAGGCCTCCCTGCTGCTAAGTCACCTCAGTCGTGTCCGACTCTGTGCGACCCCATAGACGGCAGCCCACCAGGCTCCCCCGTCCCTGGGATTCTCCAGGCAAGAACACTGGAGTGGGTTGCCATTTCCTTCTCCAATGCATGAAAGTGGAAAGTGAAAGTGAAGTTGCTCAGTCGTGTCCAACTCTTAGCGACCCCACGGACTGCAGCCTACCAGGCTTCTCTGTCCATGGGATGTTCCAGGCAAGAGTACTGGAGTGGGGTGCCGTTGCCTTCTCCTGCCAGGCCTCCCTGTCCATCACCAACTCCCGGAGTTCACTCAAACTCACGTCCATCGAGTCAGTGATGCCATCCAGCCATCTCATCTTCTGTCGTCCCCTTCTCCTCCTGCCCCCAATCCCTCCCAGCATCAGAGAGTCCCACATCGGAGGCAGACGCTTTAACCTCTGAGCTACCAGGGAAGAATATATGCCAAGGTGTAAACCACAGCTTTCCATGGGTGGTGAGATTATATACACTTTCTTCTTTTTGTTTCTCTCTGTTGCTAATATTCTCTATAATTATTATGCCTGTCTTTTCTAATTTCTACAGAAGTTATTTTTATTTTTTTAAATTTGTGGGTGGGCCTTTTCTGAGTCTGAAAGTATTTTAAAATGTTCTCCGCTCCAGGAGCAAAAATTAAAATTCCAGGGAAGAGGAATCTAGTTGTAAGCACAAGTGTTGGGGCAACATTAAGAAGCTGAATCTCCCTCCATCCTCAGACTGTCTGTCTTGCTTTTAAGCCAGGCCTTCTCCAGCCCCCACGTCTGCCATGAAATGGTTCTTCCTGCGTCATGTTGACACCTGCAAGAGGCCGAGTGCATCTCTGCTTGGGCAGCGAGCCTGGAAAAAGGGAGGGTGCTTGCCAAAAGGGCGTTCAGATTCCTTCAAAGTTCAATTGTTTTCCATTTCACTAGATGACCTCCCGGTCTTCTGCGCAAGAATTTCCTTAAAACTTGGATGCTTTGTTGGCCTCAGGTATGAATCATCTGGAAAGCAATGATTCTGAGAATAAACATCTTCTGTACCAAAAATATGTCAGAATCCGAGTCAAGTACTAGCCCAAGTCCCTGAACAACCTCAGATCCTCCCAGGTGTGGAGAGCATGAGAAAGATGCTGCGATGGACGATGTGTGAGAGCCAGATGCAGAGGCCTGTGGGGCCCCATCCATCATGTGTGAAAGCATGTCTGGAGCAGAGCCTCCAAGAAATGTTAGTGGTGTTTCGCAAGCATTAAGAGACAGAGTCTTCCTCTCAAAAAGAAACGTCAAAAGATTCTCCGAATGTCTTCCACAAGACTCTCCCTTTGGAGAGCTGCAAGTGAGCAAATGGATTAGACGAAAATTCTTACAAAACTCATCACGGGGTAAATATTTGAACGCACACGTCTTTGATTTCAAAACCATTTTGTTTTTAAAGGCCGTGTGATACTGTCACCAAATTTGTCAGTGTTTTAAAACCCTTTTTCATCACAATGAAAACAAATTTACATCATTGACTTGGCAGTGAAGAATCCACCTGCACTGCAGGAGGCTCAAGAGACTCAGGTTTGATTCTCAGGTCGGGAAGATCCCCTGGAGAAGGACATGGCAACCCACGCCAGTATTCCTGCCGGGAGAAATCCCAGAGACAGAGGAGCCTGGTGGGCTTCAGTCCACGGGGTCGGACACAGCTTGGTGACCACTCAGCCGCCACACACATACAGTCTAACGCACATTTACAAAGAAAAGCGTCACAAAACAGTACACGCCGCTGCTACGTGTGAACAGATCATTTCTAGTATCCTATTGCTTAAGATTTTGTTCTTCTTTGTTTATTTTTTGAGGCTGGTTTCCACCTACTCAAATTGTTCCACAACCCAATAATGGATCAAAACCTCCCTACATTATTTACATAAGCTGATTCGAACAACTTTTTGTTTCCCAAAAATTAACTCTTAAATTTTCATGGGTTTTTTTAATTTTTATTTTTACTTTAATTTTTTCATAGGTTTATTCTTCATGCAAAATTGTCTTTTCCCCAATACTACACCATCACCACAAAAAGACAAGCGAATTTGTTCTATGCTTGTCTACCTTTTAATAAGCTCCTCGTTCAGACAAAACCTTCTCAACCTTTTACAATCAAGTATTATGTCTTTAATTCATTGGATAGAATCCTTTTTGCATGAATCATCTAGACACTGGATGTCCAAGTCTTTAATATTGTGCCGCTATGGGAAGCAAGTTCTCCAAGTAATCCTGTATAAAGTGGGGCAGACGAGCAGCATGTTCCTAAAACAGAGCATCCTGGGAGTTATGGAAGTTCTCTGTGGGTTGATCGCCTCCTCTGCAAGATAAAGTCACTCTACTGGACTACTGGGAGGTCTGCATAAAATAGTCCGGTGAAAGTGCTTGGCTCACTGCCTGGCATGACATAGGTTCATTTTGAGACAGGAGCCATCATTATTTTAAATAAATCCTTCATCTTTGATGACATTCTCTAGGAAACAGAGCCTGAAACAAGTATTAAGATCCTAACAAGCACTCCCCGGTGGTCCAGTGGTTAAGAATCCACCTGCCAATTCAGCGGACACAGGCCTGACCCCTGGTCCAGAAAAACGCCGCCTGCCGTGGAGGAGCCAAGCCCATGAGCCGCAACCTCTGAGCCCTCCCGGGCCGAGCACGTGCTGCACAGCAGGGAAGCCATCGCCGTGCCCCACTCACGACGAGAGAACGCGGCAACACAGACCCGGAGCAGCCAGCGAACAAGCAAACGCGCTGCGGAGAGCCGGACCTGACCTCGGGATGCAGGCCCTCCCCCCTGCTCTCCACCCGCTGTCCCTCACGCACATCCGTGTGCTCCTCTCACCATGCTAACCTCCCCAGACACGCGGATGGCCCGGGCCACGGCGATGCTGGCTCGGCCATCCCCAGCTCATCCCGCCCAGGCTCAGGCCTCGGAAACTGACGAAGTGGCGGTGCCGCTGGCTGTCCGTCAGCGCCGCTGCTGAGCCAGTCTTAAGGTGGCAAGCAGGCAGCGCGCGCATTGCTAGGCTCTCGAGACAGAGGCGACGCCACTTCCCAAGAGTCCAGGCGAGTGGAGTCGGCCTGCCCTGGCAGCGAGTCCTTGGGAGAGGCAGTTGGCCTGGGGACAAGGCCACGTGTCCTCGGGGACAGCGGGTGACTGCATCAGGATGGTGTGGGCCTTGAAGACAAGACCTGGTGAAACGGAGGGCGTCTAGGACCCTCTCTCTCGGAGGCCGTTAGATACCGTGAAACTCCAGGCGTGACTGGACTTGCGGGCCTGAAAGAGGAGCTTCCAGCCAGAACTGACCGGGGCTGGAGTGGACGAAGGAGCCGTCACTTCTCAGTGACCTCTGGGGTCCTGGAGAGGATCCGGGACAGAAAAGGGCAGAAACGGGAAAGCTGATGAAATTAGAGCACGGTCTGCATTTTAGTCAACAGCATGGTGATGATTCTCATTTCCTGGTTTTGATGATCGTAGTATGTTAGGGAAGGTAGTCACGTAACACGGTTATTTTGAGTCAGGTCTACCACTGAGAGCCAGCTAGAAAAATTGGAATCAATTGTTGAGGTGCAATTTGCCTGCAGCAAAATGTACAGACTTAAGCACAGACTCGATGTATTTTCTTTCCTTTTTTAAAAATTGAAATATAATTGACTCACAATGTTATGTTAATTTCAGGCGTACTGCAAAGTGATGGAGAAGGCAATGGCACCCCACTCCAGTACTTTTGCCTGGAGAATCCCAGGGACGGGGGAGCCTGGTGGGCTGCCATCTCTGGGGTCTCACAGAGTCGGACACGACTGAAGTGACTTAGCAGCAGCAGCAGCAGTAAGTGCTTGGAGAAGGCAATGGCACCCCACTCCAGTACTCTTTCCTGGAAAATCCCATGGGCGGAGGCACCTGGAAGGCTGCAGTCCATGGGGTCGCTGAGGGTCAGACTCGACTGAGTGACTTCACTTTCACTTTTCACTCTCATGCATTGGAGAAGGAAATGGCAACCCACTCGAGTGTTCTTGCCCGGAGAATCCCAGGGAACGGGGAGCCTGGTGGCTGCCGTCTATGGGGTCGCACAGAGTCGGACACGACTGAAGGGACTTAGCCGCAGCAGCGAAGTGACTCCGTTTCACACATGTGCACATGTATGTATCCATCTATATGTGCACACACATATGTTCTCTCCAGAGTCTTTCCCAGGTGAGCTCTTATAAGATGCTCTGGGCCATCTGTACGTCTTCTTTGGAGAAATGTCTTTTTAGGGCTTCTGCCCACTTGTTCGATCGGGTTGTTTGCTTATCTGACATGCAGCTGCACGAGCTGTTTACATATTTTGGAAATTAAGCCCTTGTTGGCCACATCGTTTACAGACATTTTCTCGCGGTCTGTAGGGTGTCTTTTTGTTCTATTTATGGTTTCCTTTGCAAAGCTATCTAAGGTCGATTAGGTCCCATTTGCTTATCTTTGCTTCATTTATTCTACCGTGGGAGGCTGACTGACCTAAGAAGGTATTGTTTCGCTTTATGTCAGAGAATGTTTTGCCTATATTCTCTTCTTAAAGGTTAATGGTGTCATGTCTTATACGTAAGTCTTTAAGTTGTTTTGCGTTTATTTTTGTGTATCATGTCTCAGCGTATCTTAATATATGTAAGATGTAAGAGGTGACATCACCCTCCATCCACCCACCCATCCACCCACCCATCCATCCTTGCTCGGTCGTGTCCGACTCTTCGTGACCCTGTGGACTGTAGCCCGCCAGGCTCCTCTCCCTGGGATTCTCCAGGCAAAAACACTGGAGAAGGTGCCATGTCCTTCTCCAGGGGATCCTCCCGACCAGGGATCCAACCCGTGTCCTTGCTCGTCCTGCACTGCAGGTGGATTCTTACCACTAGCGCACCGGGAAGCCCACACCCCCTGCTCTGATAGGTGATGTGTAACATTATGTGTGAAATGTACTGCATGCCGTGAAACGTGGCGTCACCCCCCACACTCGCCCCAGACAGACGCCAGCCCAGCGGTCGCCTCTGTGAAGGGAGAGGGGAGCCCCCGGGCCCCGGTGATGCTCGTCTCCCGACTCAGCCGGCCACAGCGTGGGTGCATGTCTCGGTGATTCACTGCGCCGTACGCTTCTGGTGTGCGTGTTTTCTGTACATGTTATACTTCTATTAAAACACTAATTTTCAAAAATATGATTTTTACTGAATCTCACTGAGGGAAGTGCACAGTGGGAATCATTTTAAGGTCCTTAAGTGCTCTTAGGCCACTGGAATTTGGGTTTAGACAATGTTTTCCACAATTTCCCCAAAACAAGGACAGCGTGTGCCCAGATGACAGGCGGGCTGCACCAGCAGTGGAACGGGCTGGCATTCACAAGGGAGCTGCTTTTCATTTACTTTTTAAACCAGATATCAGGAATAGCTGGCCAGGTGGGAGCTGAGCATAATAAGTCAATTTTAAAATTAAGGATTTTTATCAATTTTAAATGAAGAATTTAGTTTTCAAACTAGACGAGCCCCAAGGAAACACAAGGGGGCGGCATTCCACCACGTTGCCGCTGGAGAACGCCGAAGGAGCCGGGCGCTTTTCTGTTGCTTTTAAGTAACTGTATAAATATTGACGCTGCTCCTTTGCAAGGGCGTCTTATTGAAGGGGGAAATGGAAGGTCAGAGAGGTTATTACGGGGGTCTTTCTAAGTTCCCCTAAAACACAGATGTCAAAAAGTGAAAAAACGAAACCCAGCACAGAGGTTAAGACTGGCAGGAGGCAGGCCACAGCTCAAGCCTCCCAAGTGCACGAGGAGCGGCCTTTCCGCTGCGCACTGTCTCAGACGGCCTCCTGGATGAAAGAGCTTGCTGCGTGCTGGAGACGGCCAACTGCTCGCCAAGGACCCAAGGGTAAGGCCTGCGTTCACGCGGACACAGATTAGGGACACCTGGTACCCAGAGGAGCCGTTTCTTCTGAGTGAAACGTGAATCAACTTTCAGAGCAGAAATATGCTCCCAATTGAAGTACCTGCTGATCTTCAGTACAGAGGAGGCCTTCAGGGAATGGTTTGCAAATGTTAGCAGGCGCATCTCGCCCTTGAGTCACATCTTATTGCATCCCTCGCCTCTGAGGGGGAGCCATTGCTAACCCTCAGGGCGATAGAGGGTGTATTTGCCCGCTTTATAAAGACAATAACATCAGGCTTCGTGGGGAGAGAGAGTGGGAGATTGCCCTAGCTGTTAACTGTGGAGCTCTATCTTAACTGTAGGAAGGCTAAGCCTGGGGGACTGCTTCACAGGTTCTTTCTATGAGAGCCACCCCTTCTGCCCACGGTGGCCAGGACACAAGGCCTCTCGCTTGGAGGGTCCACGCTTCAAGGAAACGAGAGAGCCCACCTGGAGCTCCCCCGGCCGTCCAGTGGGTAAGACTCTGCACTTCTGCTGCAAGGGCGTAAGTTCGATCCCTGGTCAGGGAACTAAGGTCCTGCAGGCCCACAGAGTGCAACCAAAAGAAAAGCTTAACTCTTCTGATGGGCTTGTGGGACAAAGAAAGAGGATGGGCCAAACGGGGCAGCTAAAATCCAGAGAGGATATTCGTGAGTCACTTAGATCATGGATGTCAGACAAGGAAGGCAGAGAACGTAGGGCTCAGAGTCTCCTGATCTCCCCTCTCTGGGAGAAAGGCTAAGCCTGGAGCAGAAAGACTTCTCCCCTGCTTCTCAGTCCAGACTCTGGACAGTGACACCCACTGCTGGCGACCTGTGGTCCGTGCGGCTAGCAGACGGGGAGGCTGGCACTTGGCAGTTCTCCAGGCAGCTCTCCCTCCTGCAGCTCCAGGAGTCCATGCAGGGCGTCAGAGAGGAGAACCCACAGCCTTGCCCAGGCCCTCTGCAAAGGATGAGGCTGCCGAGGCGGAGCCCGCAGGCTCTGGGCAGGCCGAGGGCTTCGGCGGGAGCTGCGGGTGGGCCAGACGGGGCCGGTCAGCCTGAGCCAGCCAGGGAGGGGCTTGGCCCACGCCGGGCCGGGCAAGGCAGGTCGCAGACTCAACAGCCGCAGCCTGTTAAAGGGGAAGATACTGAGACGCTCCCCGACCTGGGCCGCAGTCCTCTGACAGCACAAGCTCCGCGGCTCTGCCCGCTCCCTGCCCTAGGCGGCCCAGCGCTGCCTTACTATTTGATTCACGAGTAATCCCTTCACGTCCTTACTTCTCTAGCGACCTGAAACCAAGTCCCTGGGCAGAAAACAGCTTGACCGGCATTGAACTAAAAAGATCTCTCTTTGTTAATTCCCAGCAGGTGCACCTCAAACATTTCCCCAAGCTCCCGTACCCCAAAACATGTTCACTCTTCAAGGGGCCACGCCTGCTGTATCTGGCATGCTACCTGGGAGGCCAAAAGGAAGCCATCTGTGTTGGAAGCTGTAGGCCCAGGAACAGCCATGCGGTCCTAACTCACCTGCCGAGGATGGCGCACAGGCTTTCCTGCTGACAGAGCTTTCATCTACCCGGCCTCCTGTAACCAGGTCGGCTCTCGCTTGCTCCAGCTGGCAGGAAGCATGCGGTTAGGTCCCTACTCCAAGACGTTCACCAGTGCTCTGAGGAACTCCAACAGAGATAACAATGCCCCAGGAAGAGGGAAGCGGGGCTTCCCTGGTGATCCAACGCAGGGCGTGCAGTTTCTATCCCCGCTCGGGGAACTAAGATCCCACGTGCCGCTGAGCCCACATGCCGCAACTAAGACCCATCACAGCCAAAATAAACAAATTAACTAATATTTAAAAAAGAAGAAGAAGAGATACGGTTCAAGGGGCTGCAAGGGACACCCCCCCTCATGAAAATCTCCTCTGCCAGGCCTCGGGAGTAGACATGGCTGGAAGCGTAAGTCTCTGCCGCGTCTCCCTCCACTGGCCGGGGCAGGAACTCAACACAGGTGGTGGAGTCCATGGATGGACAAGAGATTCAATGTTTGCCAAGGAGTTAGATTTACGGATTGTTACTTGGCCACACCCCCGGTTCAATCCCATTTCTGCCCCTCACTGTGTGACTTTGGGAAGTTGTACAACCTCTCTACCCTCAGAAGCATTCTTAGCAATAAAGTGACATTAACAGCAATACCTATCAATGCAAGCATTGAGTGAGATGATGAGATATTCCATGCAAAGTATATAGTGTATAGAAGGATGATAAATGTTACATATTTTTATTGGCTTAATGGCTTTCTTAAATAACTCAAGAAATAACACATTTTACCCAGATAGTAGTGATCGGTACACAATTTTGTTTCCTGGTGTAGAGTCTACACACTAACTTAGTAAATAGCCAGACCCGGATAAAATTAATGTAATGCGTTCTACCCTTGTCTCCGCAAAGAATTATCATCATGTTCTCGGGTAAATCCTTGGAGCAAGACTGTCCCTATGAGCAAGGCTGAAGCGACCAGTAAGAAGAACACCGGGGACTTCCCCAGCGGCGCAATGCTTAGGGCTTCAATTCCAGCGCAGCGGCTGTGGGTTTGGTCCCTGTCTGTTAGGTTTGATCCTGGTCTGTGGGTTTGGTCCCTGTCTGTTAGGTTTGATCCTGGTCTGTTAGGTTTGATCCTGGCCTGTGGGTTTGATCCCTGGTGGGGAAGTTAAAACGCCACATGCCTCCCAGCCAAAAAACCAAAAGAGAGGCGATATTGTAACAAATTCAATAAAGACTTAAAATGGTCTATGTGAAAAGAAACAGAAAAGTTAAGAAAGCCCATCCAGTGGCAGACTTGTGAGCTCCTTCAGAAGACACGGCGGCGTGGATTGTCAGCGCGCGGGGATTGGCGAGCGTGGGCCCACGGCTGTGTCTCGCGTTGCTTTGTTTGCTTAGGCGGCGACTTTGTTGTTCAGTTGCTCAGTCGCGTCTGACCCTGCGACCCCACGGGCTGTAGCCCGCCAGGCCCCTCGGGCCGTGGGCTCTCCAGGCGAGAACACTGGAGCGGCCGCCACGCTGCGGTGGGTCGCTCTGAAACAGCCCGCGAGGGGAGCGGAGCCTTCGGGGCGCGTGCCCTCCACGCCGGCGGAGCCCCACCGCCCGCCCCAGCGGGCAGCGCCTCTCCGCTCTGCTCCATCACCCACCTGTCGGTCAGGCGCTCGAGGTGAGCGTTCCTTCAACAGCCGCAACAGAACTCTCTGGACCAGCGCTCCGCCGGCTTCTGTGACGGGGCTTCTCTTTGCAAAGAGACCTTGGTGCGTCTTCTCTCGCACACAGAACCCACATCCCACCGAATTCCGCCAGCCCCCAGAGCCGCCCTTTGCTCTCTTCACAGCTCTCCACCGTTTGCCGGCTGGATTCAGCAGGAGGCCGAGACCTGTTAATCTTTTGAATGTGCCTGGCCGTTTTAGTGGGTGAGACAAATTACTTGCCTCTTTTCACATGTTTTAAATGAATCGACTCTTGGCTCAGCCTTGTCCTTAAATAAACAGCAAAATGTCAGGCAACTCCAAGCATTCAGGTATAGTCTGACTCACTGGGAAAGCTGTGAGGCCAAAGACAACCCCAGGCTATGGGCTGAGTGGGAGAAGTGTCTGGATTTTAGGGTTACTTTAAAGAAAGCTGAGCGCCAAAGAATGTTCCACAGTTTATTGTGATCCACACAGTCAAAGGCTTTGGCAGAGTCAATAAAGCAGAAATACATGTTCTTCTGGAACTCTCTTGCTTTTTCCATGATCCAGCGGATGTTGGCAATTTGATCTCTGGTTCCTCTGCCTTTTCTAAAACCAGCTTGAACATCACGGAGTTCACGGTTCACGTATTGCTGAAGCCTGGCTTGGAGAATTTTGAGCATTACTTTACTAGTGTGTGAAATGAGTACAATTGTGCAGTAGTTTGAGCATTCTTTGGCATTGCCTTTCTTTAGGATTGGAATGAAAACTGACCTTTTCCAGTCCTGTGGCCACTGCTGAGTTTTCCAAATTGGTGGCATATTGAGTGCAGCACTTTCACAGCATCATCTTTCAGGATTTGAAATAGCTCCACTGGAATTCCATCACCTCCGCTAGCTTTGTTCGTAGTGATGCTTTCTAAGACCCACTTGACTTCACATTCCAGGATGTCTGGCTCTAGGTGAGTGATCACACCATCGTGATTATCCGGGTTGTGAAGATCCTTTTTGTACAGTTCTTCTGTGTATTCTTGCCACCTCTTCTTAATATCTTCTGCTTCTATTAGGTCCATACCATTTCTGTCCTTTATCGAGCCCATCTTTGCATGAAATGTTCCCTTGGTATCTCTAATTTTCTTGAAGAGATCTCTAGTCTTTCCCATTCTGTTGTTTTCCTCTATTTCTTTGCACTGATCGCTGAAGAAGGCTTTCTTATCTCTTCTTGCTATTCTTTGGAACTCTGCATTCAGATGCTTATATCTTTCCTTTTCTCCTTTGCTTTTCGTCTCTCTTCTTTTCACAGCTATTTGTAAGGCCTCCCCAGACAGCCATTTTGCTGTTTTGCATTTCTTTTCCTGGGGATGGTCTTGATCCCTGTCTCCTGTACAATGTCACGAACCTCATTCCATAGTTCATCAGGCACTCTATCTATCAGATCTGGAAAATTCTGAAAGAGATAAGAATACCAGATCACCTGACCTGCCTCTTGAGAAATCTGTATGCAGGTCAGGAAGCAACAGTTAGAACTGGACATGGAACAACAGACTGGTTCCAAATAGGAAAAGGAGTACGTTAAGGCTGTATATTGTCACCCTGCTTATTTAACTTCTATGCAGAGTACATCATGAGAAACGCTGGACTGGAAGAAACACAAGCTGGAATCAAGATTGCCGGGAGAAATATCAATCACCTCAGATATGCAGATGACACCACCCTTATGGCAGAAAGTGAAGAGGACCTAAAAAGCCTCTTGATGAAAGTGAACGAGGAGAGTGAAAAAGTTGGCTTAAAGCTCAACATTCAGAAAACAAAGATCATGGCATCCAGTCCCATCACTTCATGGGAAATAGATGGGGAAACAGTGTCAGACTTTATTGCAGGGGGCTCCAAAATCACTGCAGATGGTGACTGCAGCCATGGAATTAAAAGACCCTTACTCCTTGGAAGAAAAGTTATGACCAACCTAGATAGTATATTCAAAAGCAGAGACATTACTTTGCCGACTAAGGTCCGTCTAGTCAAGGCTATGGTTTTTCCAGTGGTCATGTATGGATGTGAGAGTTGGACTGTGAAGAAGGCTGAGCACCGAAGAATTGATGCTTTTGAACTGTGGTGCTGGAGAAGACTCTTGAGAGTCCCTTGGACTGCAAGGAGATCCAACCAGTCCATCCTAAAGGAGATCAGTCCTGGGTGTTCACTTGAAGGACTGATGTTGAGGCTGAAACTCCAATACTTTGACTATCTGATGTGAAGAGCTGACTCATTGGAAAAGACCCTGATGCTGGGAAAGATTGAAGGCAGGAGGAGAAGGGGATGACGGAGGGTGAGATGGTTGGATGGCATCACCTTCTCAATGGACATAAGTTTGGGTAAACTCCAGGAGGTGGTGATGGACAGGGAGGCCTGGCGTGCTGCAGTCCATGGGGTTGGAAGGAGTCGGACACGACTGAGCAACTGAACTCAACTGAACTTCCTGTCTTCATGTTTTCTTCATACAGGGCTGGAGCTCTAAGTGACACCATTTTTAATTCCTATAAATCAGGTCATAAGCAAACTGTTATATTCACAGAAAATTTTGACTTTTTTTCTCTGTCTTTACACACGTATATCCGACTGTATTTTTCCAGTGTAAGTACCCCCACTTAATGCATTGTCTGAAAGATTGTGTTTTTTTTGTTGGGTTGTCTGAGTTTTGTTTTATCTCTTCAACAGAAGGGGTGAACTGTCTTAGAGAGAAAGAGAGGAGCCGACAAGAGCACTGGTCTGGACGCCAGTGGCTTTTGTGTGTGCGTTTTCTGTTTGTTTTGATGTGGACCATTTTTGAAGTCTTTTACTGAATTTGTTACAATGGTGCTTCTGTTTTACAATTTGTTTTTTTGGCGATGGGGTGTGTGGGATCTTACCCCCCTGACCAAGGTGTGTGCGGTTCAAGCAGCCCCGTGCACTGGAAGCTGAAGTCTCACCCACTGAACTGCGGGGAGAACCCCGGACTTTGTCTCTGATCAACACGTCGGTGATGTCCCTACGTTGGTGAAGCCTCTTTTCCTTCATATGGAAACAGAGTCGAGGAATGTTTTTCTAATCTATCACTGACTCCTAAGAGCTTTGGTTATCTGGTAGAGCCAGAGGGAAAAAGCCCAATTAGGCACATTCAACAAGGCAGACTGCTTCTCTGCCCAAAGCCACCACGTTGTGTGACTCTGGGCGGCAGCACTCCTCAAAGTCTGTGTGAATGGGCCCTCTGCCGCCATCCTCTGTGAAACCCGCACGGCCTTTATGCAGTGAAAACGTGGCTCCACCTATTCTATATCTGAAGGCCTCTATTTTAAACCAGTAAGGCCTGTCCATCTTATACATCTATTTATGATCATTCCTAGAGGGTTTCTTCAGGGCTTCCCAGCTGGCTCAGCAGCAAACAATCTGCCTGCCAACACAGGAGACGTGGGTTCCATCCCTGGGTGGGGAAGATCACCTGGAGAAGGAAGTGGCAACCCACTCCAGTGTTCTTGCCTGGGAAATCACATGAACAGAGGGGCCTGGTGGGCCACAGTCCATGGGGTCGCAAAAGAATTGGACATGAAAAAAAAAGAACTGGACATGACTTAGCGACTAAACAACAACAGGGTTTCTTTAACTTGAGGCTTTATGAAACAACAAGAGAATTTGTTGGGACAAACTTACTTACACAAGCTAATGACTTCCAGCAGCTCCTTGGTTAGGAGGGACTGGTGTTCTTTGGCAGCATACCATTACACAGTGACTGGAGTTCAAGCCATATAATCATAGAATGTCCATTGTAAAGTGTAAACGATCCTCACTGTAGAGGGTGGGCTGAGTCCCTACAAATTCAGCTGCTGTTTCATAATGTCTGAGGCACTGGAAGGTTCCTAACCATGGAACCCATAACACCCAGCATTCAAGAGGTAGGCTCTCTTTGTTTGCTGAACACTGCAGCCTGGCTCTGGACGCCTGCTCAGCTCAGTCACCAGGGGTCTGCACAGGCTCTGCCCGGTCAATACCCTGCTCCTGCCGTATCAGTGAGTGTGGGCAGAATCGCTTCCTGTAGGGAGAAGAGAGCCTGGCTAGCTGTGTTAGAATAAAGCAAGGTTCTGTTCTATTTTCCCTTTAAGCAGACACGTGGACACAATGACATTTCTTGTGTAAAACTAGTACAAGAATCTCTGATTGGCTAAGATCAGAATTTACTCTTAACTGTTTCACTTCCAGCTGGATGTAAGTCAGTCTTTTTGAAGCTTATAATTGCAATCCATAGGAGAGTTTGAAATCTCCTTATTAACAGTGACTAGCATCTAAAAAATGGACTAGCACACGATAAAACGCAAGTAAATTGAAAAAACAAGCACACAGACATCAGCGTGCGTCCCACATGGTGTGGAGTCATTAACTAGTCAGCGTTCTCTGGAGTGACAGGCCAACAGGACGCGTGTATAAAACGATTACGTAAGGGAATTAGCTCCCCCGATTAAGGAGGCTAGCAAGTCCCAAATCTGAAGGGTGAGTGCGCAGGCTGGAGACTCAAGAGGAGTCGATGTTATACTTTAAGTCCAAAAACTGTCTGATGGCAGAATTCCTTTTCGCTCAGGGAATGGTCAGTCTCTTATTCTATTCAGACTTTGACTGATTGGATGAGGCCCACCCATACGATGGAGGGCAATCCGCTTTACTCAAATTCACTGATTTAAATGTAAATAGCATCCAAAAACCCCTTTGTAAAAGCAGCCAGAATAATGCTTGACCAAACATCTGGGCACCGTCGAGACCCAGGCACGCCAACACTTAAAAGTAACCGACACAGAACGTATTTGCAGGAGTCACTCACACTGCACCGGATAGTCTGGGGTCTTTCCCCAAGCGCACGGTGGAAATGCCGGGGGTAGTGTGACCAAGGGATCTGGTCAAGGGACCGTGAGCAGAAGTGATGCGTGCCAGGCTAAGCGGGAGTTTTAGGCGCCAGTGTGGGAGTCACATGGTCTCTTTCCCTCTGCCATTCAGACTGGTGGCCTGTTTACGAAACAGAAATAATAGACTCAAAGACTTAGAAAACAAGCTTATGGTCACCAAGGGGAGGGGTGGGGATCATATGAAGGGACAGACTGAGGGCCTGGGGCTGACAGGTGTGTACTGCTCTATTTAAACGATATAGCCAGGCATCCCCGACGGCTCGGCGGTGAAGACTCTGCCCACCAATGCAGGAGACGCGGGCTTCGATCTCTGGTCGGGGAAGGTCCCACCTGCCAAGAAGCAAGTAAGCCCGAGCACCGCAGTCCTGAGCCTGCGCTCTGAGCCCAGGCGCTGGAGCCCAGGCTTCCGGGCCGGACGAGACGCTGCAGTGAGACGCCCTCTCTCACCCTAGAAAGGGGCCTCCGCTCGCGGTGACTAGAGAGAGGCCCGTGCCGCGGCAGAGACCCAGCACAGCCAGAAACAAATGAATAACTGAAATTAGTTTCAGGAAGATAACCGACACGGACTAGAGCGCAGGGAACTCTGCTCAGCACTCTGTAAGAACCTGAGTGGGAAAAGAATTTGAAAAAGGATAGAAAAAAGAGGTCATTTATCTGACATCACAAGGGGAGCAAGGACTTAAACACAGATTAGACTTTAAGCCACTGCTATACCGCACTCCCCTCCTTTGGGGCTGGCCTCGTGAAAGTGCTCTGAAAACTACAAAACCTCATAAGAACGTCAAGTAATGAAATCAGCGCAAGAACTAGTCAAGGAAGTTGGTTAAAGGCCTAGGCTTTGTCAAAGCTGGTTTCAAATGCCCGGTCTGCCACTGTGAGCTGTGTGACTTTGGAGACGCTCTTTAATCTCTTTGAACCTCTGTTTCCTTAGTTGCAATGAAGATATTACTTATGCGTGTCCTATTTTCCTGATGAGTAAAAGAGATAATAAATGGAAAGGTCTTAGCATGATGCCAGTCTCATAGTAAGTGCCGCTAGGTTATTTGGAGTGACTGTGATTCCTAAGAATTCAGTTTGGAATAACAGCAACAAGAAAAGCTACTCCTGGGCTCGGACAGGGCCATGGTTGAGTGCAGAGCAACTGTAGCACCTTAAACTTGGGAGTCGGCTGCCTCTTTCTGTGGGGGAGAGGGCTGCCCTGCACACGGGAGAATGTTCAGGAAGGACGCTGAAGTCTTGCCACATGGTGGCAGTATCAGGGCTCTTTTGTGTTCAGCCCCCCAGGCACATCCGATTCTTTGTGACCCCGACGACTGCACCACGCCAGGCTCGCCTGTCCTTCACCACTTCATGGAGCTTGCTCAGACGCATGTCCATCGAGTCGGTGATGCCATCCAGCCATCTCATCCTCGGTCGTCCCCTTCTCCTCCTGCCCCCAATCCCTCCCAGCATCAGGGTCTTTTCCAATGAGTCAGTTCTTTGCATCAGGTGGCCAGAGTAATGGAGCTTCAGCTTCAGCATCAGCTGGATAATCAGGGCTTTAACCCTTGGCATTACTGGTATTTGAGGATGGATGGGTCTTTATTATGGAAAGCTGTTCTGTGCACTGTGGGATGTATTTTACTTCATTTTACTGTGTTGCCCAGCTTGTGGGATCTTAGTTCGCTGACCAGGGATTGAACCCAAGCCCTCAGCAGGGTAAGCACAGAGCCCTAATTCTGGACCGCTAAGGAATTTCTCACGGTAGGACTGCTACCCCTAAGATGCTCCAAATATGTTTCCAGACATTTCCAAATGTCCCCGGGGGCAAAATCAACCCCCATTGAGAACCAGTGTCCTAGTAACTGTTCAGAGTTTTTCAATGAATCCTTCCTAGTAAAAACATTAACATAAAGGAAGCTTAACCACTTTGAGAGTGGGCTCTGAGCGTCCCTAGTCTTACACTTTACCGGTGTTGCCTGCTTCCTATCCGTGTGACCCACAGGAATAATCGGCCCAGGAGGTCGCTGTGTCTGCCTCGCGTCCTGCCGCGTCTCCAGTGTGCACATCGCCTGGGACATAACAGACGCAGAAGAAAAGTGTCACTGAACCAACAAATGAAATAACTTCCCGTGTGCTTATCTAATAACTAACAGGCACAAGGTTCCTGCAGGATCAATAGGGTGGACGAGGCTTATGGAAAGTATCTCTTTTTTTCCATCTTTGCCCCAACTCTAAAATAAAAAATTCCCTGAAGAGAATCTATTCTTAGCAAACCAATAAGGCCGAACTGGGCTTCACAGGTAGCTCAATAAATTCATATTTAAAAAAATGAATCCTCCTACCACTGCAGAGACCCGGGTTCGATCCCTGGGTGGGGAGGACCCCCTGGAGGAGGAAATGGCAACCCACTCTGGTATCCTTGCCTGGAGAGTCCCACGGACAGAGGAGCGTGGCAGGCTACAGTCCATGGGGTCACGAAGAGTCGGACGCGACTTAGGGACTAAACAAAAACACGGTCTTCACCAGAGCGTCTGTCCTCGAGCTGCTGCGGCTGCTGCTACATCGCTTCAGTCGTGTCCGACTCTGTGCGACCCCAGAGATGGCAGCCCATGAGGCTCTCCCATCCCTGGGATTCTCCAGGCAAGAACACTGGAGAGGGTTGCCATTTCCTTCTCTAATGCATGAAAGTTCGGGCAGGGGCATGGAAAAGACTAAATGGGGCCCAGTGCTTAGGCTCAGCCACAGGCATCAACAAGTCATCACGAGGGAACACATCACATCAAGCAGATGGAAAAGCACGACCCAGGGACTCCCCTGGGGGCCCAGGGGCTAAGACTCCTCACCGTCAGTGCTGAGGCCGGGTTCCATCGTGGGCTCAGGGAACTGGATCCTCTACGCTGCGACTGAAGTTCCCATGTCACAACCAAAAAGATTGCGCATGCCGCAACTAAGGCCTGGCACAGCCAAATAAGTAACTGTTTTATTTTTTAAAGAAAGAAAAGCAAGATCCAGAGTAGCTTCAGAACTCCCCGGGGAAGGTGAGGACTGGTCTGAGGCCGTGTAGACGGGCAGAAAGAGGACCGACTGGTCCCCCCCCGCCGTCTGAGGCCGCGGCTGCGCCCCAGGACCGCAGCGGGGGGGTGCCATCGTTCTGGGTTCCTGGTCCCTCTGTCCCTGTTACTTCTCACACGCAGGGGCTGAGTGAACCTGAGAGAAGGGCGCACCCTCTCCTGGGCTCCAGGACCACGCTCTCCACCTCATGCCCTCGTGACTGCCTGGGCACACAGGACTAACAACGGCCATTCTGTCTCACTCCAACTTCCTCTTGGGGGCCACCCGAGAACCTCAGGCTTTTCTCACCATTCTGGCAACCGTGAAGACCACTGCTCGTGTGTACGGGGTCAGCAGTGGGGCGGGTTCCTGCGATGCTCGCTGGCTGCCCTCAAAGCCCCACTCCGGCCTTCCTGCCCCCGCCGCTGGGGCCCACCTGTGTCCGTGGCTCCCCAAGTGAGCCTACGGCTTTGCTGCTGAGGGTGACTCTCGTTTCTGCTTCCCTTGCCAGAGACTCTGAAGCTCCTGTCACCGCCCACATCCCTCCTGTATGCTTTGAACCGCTCTTCGTTCCCCCTATACTGAAGACGATCTCTGTAGGGTTTCCCAATAGCCAACAGTAAAGAAAGAATTGTCTTGATAACCCAACAGAAAATGGGCAAAGGCTTGAATGTTCTCAAAGGAGAATATCCAAACTGCCAAGAAACATGAAAATGGGCTCAGCTTCACTGGCCTCCGGACTTCCCTGGTGGCTCAGCTGGTGAAGAATCTGCCTGCAATGCGGGAGACCTGGGTTTGATCCCTGTGTTGGGAGGATCCCCTGGAGAAGGGAAAGGCTACCCACTCCAGTATTCCGGCCTGGAGAATTCTGTGGGCTGTACAGTCCGTGGGGTTGCAGAGAGTTGGACATGACTGAGTGACTTTCCCTCTCACTGGCCTCCAGAAAAATGCAAATTAAAACCACAGTATACTCACCGCCACCGTGGCTCAGGGTGGAAGACACCAAGAATTGGTCTTAATGTTCACGGTCTGCAACTGGCAATAGGAAAACTGTTTAGCAATACCTACTAATTAAGAATTAAATTCCCTACAGCAACCAGTGCTCTGTGCTCGTTCAGTTGTGCCGACTGTGACCCCGTGGACTGTAGCCTGCCAAGCTCCTCTGCCCATGGAATTTTCCAGGCAAGAATACTGGAGTGGGGCGCCATTTCCTTCTGCAGGGGATCTTCCCGACCCAGGGATGGAACCTGCGTCTCTTGCATCTCCTGCTTTGACAGGTGGATTCTTGCACCACTAACACACTTGGGAAGCCCCATGAGCGCTTGTGCCACTCAAAGAATCTGCAGTACTGCTCATAACTGCCTCCAACTGGCACTACCCAGATGTTCATCCACCACAGCATAGAAAAATACACGGCACTGTATTCTCACAGTGGGACACCTCATAGCCCTGGGAATGAAGCAAGTATGACCTCATGCAGCGATGAGTGAATGAATCTCACACAGTGTTGAGCGAGAGAACCTTGACACAAAAAGAGAACAGGCTATGTGACACCCGGTCAGTAACGCCCTGTAACACACATCCACGCTATCAGAAGAGACAGCAGGGCCTCCCTGGTGCTCCAGTGGTGGCGAGAGCCAATGCGGAGGGCGAGCGGAGATCCCGCGTGTCGCGCGGCCGCCGAGGCCGCACACTGAGCCGGCGCCCCGAGCCGAGCGCCTCTGCGAGCGAGCGCAGCCACGCCCGGCGGCGAGGGGCGGCCCCTGCTCCCTGCTCCCTGCGGCGGGAGGGAGCCGCCAGGAGCCGCGCAAACCAGAGCAGCCGCAAGTCGGTAAATAATCCACTGTTGTTTAAAAAGCTGTGCTGACTCAGTGATGGGAGGAGAGCATGTGGGATGCCTTTTTTAAAAAACCAAATTTCTTTTAATTGAATTATAGTTGGTTTACAATGTTAATTTCTGCTGTACAGCAATGAGTCAGATAGATATATATAATATAAACGTGTGTGTGTACACATATATACACACACACACTCTTTTTCATGTTCTTTTCCACTTTGGTTTATCCCAGGATACTGAATATACTCCCCTGTGCTATGCAGTAGCACATTTTTGTCCACTCTGGCTGGATATTTCTTGATTTGGGTGCTGGTCATCCAAGTGTGGGCTTCCCAGGTGGCTCAAGTGGTAAAGGATGCACCTGCAATGCAGGAGGCGCAAGAGACCCGGGTTCGATCCCTGCCTCAGGAAGAGCCCCTGGAGGAGGAAGTGGCACCCACTCCAGTGTTCTTGCCTGGAAAATCCCACGGACAGAAGAGCCTGGCGGGCTACAGTCCGTGGGGTGCAAAGAGGCAGACACAATTGAGCACACTCGCGCGAGCCTCCATGAGCTATAGGTGTGATCATTTTGTGAAAATTCACTGAATTGCACAGTTAGGGTCAACGCACTTGTCTGTATCTGTATTCTACCTTACCAGGAGTCAGGTTCAGTTCAGCTCAGTTCAGTCGCTCAGTCGTGTCCAACTCTTTGCGACCCCATGATTCGCAGCACGCCAGGCCTCCCTGTCCATCACCAACTCCCGGAGTTCACTCAGACTCGCGTCCATCAAGTCCGTGATGCCATCCAGCCATCTCATCCTCTGTCGTCCCCTTCTCCTCCTGCCCCCAATCCCTCCCAGCATCAGAGTCTTTTCCAATGAGTCAACTCTTCGCATAAGGTGGCCAAAGTACTGGAGCTTCAGCTTTAGCATCATTCCTTCCAAAGAAATCCCAGGGCTGATCTCCTTCAGAATGGACTGGTTGGATCTCCTTGCAGTCCAAGGGACTCTCAAGAGTCTTCTCCAACACCACAGTTCAAACGCATCAATTCTTCGGTGCTTAGCCTTCTTCAAGTCCAACTCTCGCATCCATACATGACCACAGGAAAAACCATAGCCTTGACTAGACGGACCTTAGCCGGCAAAGTAATGTCTCTGCTTTTCAATATGCTATCTAGGTTGGTCATAACTTTTCTTCCAAGGGGTAAGGGTCTTGTAATTTCATGGCTGCAGTCACCATCTGCAGTGATTTTGGAGCCCCCACAATAAAGTCTGACACTGTTTCCACTGTTTCCCCATCTATTTCCCATGAAGTGATGGGACCGGATGCCATGATCTTCGTTTTCTGAGTGTTGAGCTTTAAGCCAACTTTTTCACTCTCCTCTTTCACTTTCATCAAGAAGCTTTTTAGTTCCTCTTCACTTTCTGGAAGCAAATTCCATGATGGAGGCTTATATGCAACAAGTTTATTGGGGGAGCTCCCAGTACAACACCTGTGAGAATCAAGCTGACTCAGCAGAGAGCGGAGGCGACTGGAGCAGAGGCCGCGGGGAGCTCTGAGGTAACGACAGAGGGTCCTTCAGAGACGTCCCGCGGCGCTGGCGCTGGGGAAGCGGGCCTCATACACTCAGCCACATATTCCCTTTCGACTGGAGTCTCTTTTCTTTAAAGCTGCTCTCTCTCTCTTTCCCTTTTAGATTGCCTTCTTTGGTGAGAGCATTTAACTCCTGCTGTCTTAGCAAATTTCAGCTACACAATGCAGGGTTACCAGTTGCATTCGCCAGGCCGGGACTCACTTTTCTACTCTCCGTTTCTGTAGAGTCAACTTTCGTTTTTTCAGATTCCACATATAAGTGACACCATGCAGTATTCGTCTCTGGCCTATTTCACCTGGCACCACGCCCTCCAGGTTCAGCTGTCTGTCACAAATGGTAGGATCGCCTCCTCTTGTAAGGTCGAATGATACTGCATCGCCACATATGTCCATCACATCGCTGGATCCGTTTACCTCGTGGTAGGCACTGAGGCTCTTTCCAGACCCTGACCGTTGTGAATAATGGCGGGCCGTGCCTGGTAGCAGAGGGCTCGGACCAGAAAGGGACCAGCTGAGAGTTCCCGGCCACCAGCCCCCCAGCGGCTCAGCCTGGAAGGCGTCCAGGCAACCTCTCCATGTTTGCATTAAAAACTGAAAAAGAAATGGTCTTGACCCGTGAGCGAAGTGAGAGGGAACATTCGGGAAAAAACGCAAACGCAATGGGCGGCCGATACGTGCTGACCGCGGACCAGCCCTTAAGCGACTGTTTCGGCTCTTTCGGGACCCTGGACTCTGAGCAAGGCGAGCCATGCGGCGTGTCAGGAGCTACTTCCCCGGGGGCCCACGCGTGCTTGTGTATCTCCCGAGACTGGCCCGGATTCTGGAGCCCAGCAGGAGAGAAGGCCCTTATTAACAGCCGTGTGGGGTCTCCCGTTCAGAGCGTGGGCGCCACCAGGGGGCCGCGCTTCCGCCTTCCCGGCCCCGGGGGCGGCTCCGAGGGGCGGCGCTTGCCGGCAGCGCCCCGCCGCTCAGCCCCGGCTGCACCGGGAGCCCGCTGGTCAGAGCGCAGGCCGAAGTCTTCTGGAAGACGCAGAGGTTGCAGAGCCCTCTCGGGAGACACTGTGCTCTCCGGGGTGACCAGGAATCCGTTGCGAAGTCGTATTCCGTGGGGTCTCGCTCTCCACCCTGCGCGTTCTTTGCGGGGAAGCCCAGTCACCAGGCCGCCTCCCACACATTACGCGTTCCTTTTTCTCCCAGGGAAGGGCTGTCGGGAGGCAAAGAGACGTCGGCTGACTTTTAGGACCACGCCCTCCTCCGCCAAGTGGAGAGGACCAGCCCAGGGTGGCGGAAGATTCCAAGTTCTATCATAAATCGTGGTGCGGACACTTCCCTGGCGGTCCACGACTTGAGACTCCACGCTCCCAATGCAGGGGGCATGGGAAAAGAAGGGAAAAAGAAAGGAAGGAAGATACTTTCCAACAAGAGGACTGAAACGGGAGCCACTGGGGGCAGAATCCAGAGCTTGGCCAGGCTGGGAGGGAAGGGGAGTCTGTCTCCAGCATCCTCGCTCTCGGTCCTTTCACAAGAGTCCTCACTTTCCTTCCTGTTTCCTAATTTCCCGTTTAAACTCAAGATGCCCAGCGCCCTTATGCTTCTGCCAATGGTTTTTTTTTTTTTGGGGGGGGGGGGTAAGTTCACTTCATTTGAGCTGTTCTAGAGGCTTATTGGGGCTTCCCTTGTAGCTCAGTCGGTAAAGAATCTGCCTGCAGTACAGGAGACCCAGGTTCAATCCCTGGGTTAGGAAGATACCCTGGAGAAGGAAATGACAACCCACTCCAGTATCCTTGCCTGGAAAATCTCATGGACAGAGGAACCTGGTGGATTGCAGTCCATGGGGTCACAAAGAGTCAGGCACAACTGAGCGACTAACACAGGCTTATAGGAACTCCAAGCCTTGGGGGCTTTCCAGGTCTCTAATGGACTATTACATACTAGACTCTAAAGGGATAGAATGTGAAACTGGATTGTCAAGGGTTTCCTGGGTCGTGGAGTTCATGGTTTAACCCATTACCAGGTAGCTCTGGCATTCGGACAGCTTGTTTAATACAACATGCATTTTATCCAACAACTCAGCTTTAAGTGTCCATACTATCAGTGGACTTGACTGCAGGCAATCTCTATGAGGTGCTGTTATAATGGATATATGTGGTTTTGTCTCCCAGAATGACTCTTTTTCTTTGGGGAAACACTGCTTCAAAGTGCTAGGACTATTGATTAATGGCGCTCCTGTATCTGCAGCGCAAGAAGGGCCTGGTGGCCCAAGGTGAACTGGCGATAGCAGTGTATCTCTTTGTTCATGAAGGTTGGTCCAGGGGTGGTCAAGTGACACCTTGAGATTCTGGGGTAGGATATTTCATCCTGGAGCAGCTGGAAACATCTTTTTCTGTCTTGCAATCTGTGAGGTCTGACTCTTGACACCCCATGGACTGCTGCCTGGCGGGCTCCTCTGTCTGTGGGATTTCCCAGGCAAGAACACTGGAGTTGGTCACCATTTCCTTCTCCAGGGGATCTTACCAACCCAGGAGTCAAACTCGGGTCTCCTGCACTGCAGGCAGATTCTCTACCTGGGAAGCCGCTACTACATACGCTGGTGCAAATAAAAGCCACAGAAGAGAAACAGAAAGTACAGAAAAGTAGCAGCTACGCAGAGAGAGACCCCAGCGGCCTTCGAGGCTCTTCCCTTGCACAGAGACCAGCAGACACCCAGTCTACCTAAGGCAGCCCCATTTACATCCGTTGCTCCGTCTTAGCCATTGACATCCCCCTCTTTCCTTCTCAAAGGGGTCCAGGTGGGAGACAAATTACATAGTCACTGCTCCTATCCATGTGTGGTTAAATAAAGCAATAAAGTCCCTTCCCCTCTTCAGTTAGTTTAAACTGCTTTTCTGTCATTTGCAACCAAAAACATCCTAGCTGACCTCCCACTCTTTTCTAAGTAACCAGGAAATCTAATTTCCTCAACTTAACTGGCTTGAACTCTTTGGCAGATACCTGGTCCTTGGCCTCCATCTGTTTTGTGGAATTGATACCTGGTTCTTCCAAGCTCCCCCAACCACCTCATCGTGAACCTGCATGCCTTTCCCCCACACTTCGCCACAGGTCATCAGAGCCCACAGATTGCATTAGAAGGCTCTGGGACCAGGCTCAGGAAAGAGCCAGGCTAGGTTTGAGGGACCACTGGGTTCCTGAACATCAACTGTTTTTCCCATGCTCAAAGCTCAAAGTCCTGGAAGACAGTGTTGATTTAACCTGGATTTGGGGCCCGTTCTTTCATAGGGGAAACTAGGGCACCATGAGAGACATCTAATCGTAACCACACGAGATGAGGGAGAGGCTGTTCACCTCCAGAATACAGGCATGGTTAGGGAAAAAAGAGTGCCAGGAAAGCAAAAGCATACTCTACAATGTGTACATGATAAGGCCGTTGGGTAGTTTTGCCAGCTCTTAGTATGTCTATCCCAGTGAGAGCTGACTGATGTCAGCAGGTGTCTAGTACTCAGAAACATTGGAGATGAGGTGGTTGATCTTTCTGGAAGAACTGAATTCCAGATCTGACTACCCTAAGTGATAATGGAGCCAGTCTTCATATGTTGCGCATTTCCTTCACTTTTCAAAATCTGTATTTGTTTTTGGCTGCACTGGGCCTTAGCTGCAGCTCGCGGGATCTGTTACTACTTCCCCATCAGGGCTTGAACCCGGGCGCCCTGACTTGGGAGTGTGGAGTCTGAGCCACTGGACCACCGGAAGTCCGCTATGTTGTGCGCTTCTGTAACCTGTGATCGTGACACGCAGCGTTGGCCGGCGTCCGCAGGGACTCTGGCAGGGCTCCTCTGTCCTCACTCTCTTGCCTCGCATCCACCTCGCTCTCCTGTCCGTGAGGCGTCCCCTCGCCAGCATCACATGAAGCTCGGTCTCTGGGCTGAGCCGCGCTCCCGACCTCGTCTCTGCAGCGCCGTCCCCCGCGGGCTTCCGGTCGTGCTGTGCACCGTCCTCCGCGAGGCAGGTCCCTTCCTTCTGAACGGCCAGCACGGCCGCGTTAGCTTTGTCCTTCGGTTCTCCCTCCGCACCGTGCTTGACCTAGTCAACCCCTGGGCTAACACATCATTCAATCCAGGCTAACCCCTGCGACCTTGTACTTTATCACTGACTCGTGCAGGAGGCACCTTGATTTGTCCGTCCCAAACGGACGTGGGATGAGGTAAAGAACACTGGTCCTGGAGCCCAGCACGTCTGATTCATACCCCAGCTCTGCCGTTGCTGTCATTATGCACACCTGGGGCTGAGCCTCCCGTAGCCTGACGCCCTGTAGTTGGGGCCCTGACCCCCTGGGGTGTAATGCCTGACAATCTGAGGTGGCTCTGATGTGACAGTAGCAGAAATAAAGTGCACAGTTCACAGGGCACACTTCAATCATCCTGCAACCATCCCCAACCCTGCCCCATCCGTGGACACACTGTTGCCCGCGAAGCCGGACTCTGGGGCCAAAAAGTTGGGACTGCCGCGGGGTAGCTTCCCTGCAATCCCACACAAGGGTGTGCAGATTTGTTTCGTGTGTGACTGTTTACTTTTGCCTTATTTGGTAATAAACTGCTTTCAGATAACTGACTTTGATACTACTTACCTCCCTTCTCTTCAGCGTCATCGTATTAGTATTAGAATAAGATGACCTATGCTGCAACAACAGAGAAGCCCTCGAGTCTCAGCAGCTTAAACGCTGAAGCCTGTTTTCCGCTCACATGTGACTCGGGACGCCCTCTGCCATGGATAACTCGGGTCCAGGCTCTCTGAGTCACGTGACCCCTCTACCGCAGCGTCCTTCACGTCCCCCTCCACGGAAGGGGGAGAAGGGCCGTTCCACAGAAGATTCTATAGGTAGCCTTGGAAGAGGTGTCCATAGCTTCTTCCCACGTGGCTTTGGCCAGAACTGAGTCACACTGTCCCTCCCGGATGCAAGGCCAGCTGGATAATACAGACTTTCGGTGTGCCCAGAAAGAGGAATCCGGTTTGGGGATCAAGCGTGCAGTTAGCCCGCAACACTCTCACTCCCCTGCCGGTGCGTGCTGAGGAGAGAGCCGTGCGAGGCTGCCCTATTTTCATTATACAGTAACTAGAATGATATCAAGCCAGACATATGGTAAGCTCTTTACGTGAATTATCTCATTTAATTAGATTTTCACAACAACCTCATGAGGATTACGGGGATTCAAGAGAAGTGCTGTGGAAATGGCTGGTGCCAACAGTTCATTTCACTTGCTGGCGCCTTTCACATTCCGCAGCACAACTGTCCGAGAGAGGGCACTCACATAGCGCCTGGGGACGTCTTTAGCGTCTCTGCTTGGAAATGGAGCATTTTGTCATGGAGCTGTATGACGGATGGGAGATTTACCAAAGCGAGTCTGCTCAAATCTTCAGTGGTAAGACACACAACAGTATGGGGTGAATATGAAGCAGACAATTACAGGGCATAAGGATGAGCCTCCTGAATCCTGTGATTTAACGGGGGCTGATTCGCAAAGACGCAGCCTTGGTTCTGTTGTTTGTCGTCCAGCGCGCACCCACAGCAGATACAGCCTCTCCCCGTGGCTTCTCCAGGGCCATGTCTCTGGCGTGGTTTTTCCTCCACAGTTGTGTTGAGGCTTCCCCCTCCCAGCCAGCACACCAGAGATAGACTTCAGTACTCACTCACTGCTGGAAGAGCCTGCTGGAGGCTGATAAGGAGAAATAACAGATTTTAAGTCAAAATGGGGAAGGAAAAGAGAGAGAAAGTCAGTTGGTGTCAAGGAAACAAGGAGGGATCAAAAGGAAACAGCCTCGCCCTCCAGCTCGCAGTCAGCACAAATTCTGTAAAAAGGAAGCTTTCTGTGAACTCGGCCTGGACACTAACCATGGAGGAGCTTTTCACCACGAAAGGGCACTGGGTGAGAAGCTGTGCAAGCGCTTTTCATTTTTTTGCAGTAGAATTCCCTCGGGGTGGCAGGGGCCGGGGTGGGGGGAGACTCCACCGGCACACGAGAGGAGTCTGTGTCCCTTCGGGGGGGCCTGGGCCCCTGAGGGCCCATGACTGTCCCACCAGCCCTGCCGAGCCCACCCACGCGTGCTTTGTTTCTGGACTTGCTGCTTTTCATAGGAAGAGGCTGACATCACCCAAAGGCACCGCCACAGAGCTGATGCGAACAGAAGGCCTTCCCGGGGAGTGAGAAGAGGGCACTGCAGCCCCTCGGGTGAGCACGGCTGGGGGGAGTTCTGCTGCTTCACAGCCTGGGGGCTGCAGTCAAGCAGCTCCCTAACAACCCCGTGCATGAGTTAAACAGCCACAGATACGCGTTGCCATCGAGCTTTCTCCTCCTGGGCACCAACAACCTTGCAATATTCACAGCCCCTTTCTTTCCTAAGAAAAATCTATCAGAGTAACTTAGCTAGGGTGTTGGGGAGCCTTCCGGAATCAGATGACATGCTCCCATTTCTCAGTGAAAACTTCAACATGCTCTTTTTAAAAACTATTTATTTATTTATTCTTCGGGTCTTCGTTGATCCTCAGGCTTTTTTCTGGTTGGGATGAGCAGCGGCTGGCTCCTCTCCAGCTGTAGGCCTGGCTTCCATTCTGGGGGCTTCTCTTGCTGCTGAGCACAGGCTCGAGGGTGCTTGTGCTTCAGTAGTTGCGGTGCTCAGACTTAGCTGCTCCAAGGTATGTGGGATCTTCCCAGACCAGGGGTCAGACCTGCGTCTCCTGCACCGGCAGACAGATCCTTAACCTCTGGGTCACCAGGGAAGTCTGACACACTCGCCTTGACTTCTAATTCATGTACGGAAAGCACAACAGACCCAAGAGTGAAGAATTTGTCAGAGAGGAAAAGACAGCAGCAACGCTCACAACCTGCATTAAGACGCAAATTTCATTCACACATTCTGTGTACAGGCAGCTGTGTGTGAGGGCAAAGTCTAGCTGCATCACCGAGCTCTGGCCTTGTGTTCTCGCGATGGAGGTTGCAGGGGAGGCAGAGGATCAAAAGGAAAGGTGAAGCTGATGAAACACCGTGAGGCGCATTAGAAAGCGGTGACCGGGGACAATGTGCAGAGAGGAAATAGACCAGTGGCGTGCGTGAAGCGCTCGGGCATACGGTGGACATTCGGCAGCTATCGCTGCTGTCATCGAGAAACTTTCCCTAGAAGCCTGGAGTCCTGGAGAGTTGCCTTGATCCCTTTTGTGGTGGGTCTGTGACCTGAATACCCTGCAAAAGCAGGAACTGTATACATGTATACACAGTGGAGCCCTACACAGCCCTGAGACGGACTGGAGTCTTGCCATTTGCAGCAACATGAAGGGACCTGCAAATAAGTCAGAGAGAGAAAGGCAAATACTGAGCGATACCACTTACGTGTGGAGTCCAAAAGACCCAACAAACCAGCGAAGACAAGGAAGCCGACGCACAGCCCCAGAGAGCACACTAGAGGCGACCAGTGGGGACAGGGAAGCAGGAAGGGGCAGGACGGGGCAGGACGGGGCGCGTGCTCGCTCAGTCGTGGCCACGCTTTGTGTCCCTGCGGGCTGCAGCCGCCAGGCTCCTCTGCCCACAGGGTTCTCCAGACGAGAACACTGGCGTGGCTGCCCTGCCCTCCTCCATGAAGACTGGGGTAGGGGTTACAAAGGGAAGTTCCCTTTAGCTCTCCCGGTCCTTGCTGCAAATTTACTTTCCCCAAGAAAGACGCCATACTGAAGGCCTCCTGTGCCCCAGTAGATGTCAGTCTGACCTTACGGGAGGACCGAGGGAAAACTAAGACACACACAAGCCTGCTTCCAGGGGCGAGGATGCTCTCCACGGGCCGTCTGAGAAACAGGAAGGAAAGAGGGACCGCATCAAGACTTTGAAACCCGCTTCCGTCTCAGGACAGCACACTGTAAGTCTGGGATTTTCACAGACACATACTTCTATTTAAGAAACATTAATTATCGGAAGGACTGATGTTGAAGCTGAAACTCCAATACTTTGGCCACCTGATGCAAAGAGCCAATTCATTGAAAAAGACCCTGATGCTGGGAGAGATTGAAGGCAGGAGGAGAAGGGGACGACAGAGGATGAGATGGTTGGATGGCATCACCGACTCAATGGATGTGAGTTTGAGCAAGCTTTGGGAGATGGTGATGGACAAGGAAGCTTGGCATGCTGCAGTCCATGGGGCTGCAAAGAGTCAGACATAAGTGAGCGACTGAACTGATGGTGAAACATGAGGGAAGGGGCAGGGCACAATCTTCAAGAGAATGACGTAGCCATGGGACATGACGGAAGCTTGACCCTCAATTATGAGCCCCCTGTAACATGTTAGCATTCTCAATGACACAGCCACCAGTCTGCAGCTAACTTAAAAGGCCAAAAAGTGTGCGCTGGTCCAAGACCTGGAAATGCCCACCCCTTCCTTGAAACAGAATAATCCACCCATTCATTAGCCTATGAAAACTAACCATGCCACATCTAAGGCCTTTTTCCCTCGTGGCCCAGCTGGTAAAGAATCTGCCGAATCTGCCTGCAATGCAGGAGACCTGGGTTCTATCTGGCTTGGGAAGATCCCCTGGAGGAGGGAAAGGCTACCCACTCCAGCATTCTGGTCTGGACAATTCCAGGGACTATGTAGTCCCTGGGGGCGCAAAGAGTCGGACATGACTGAGCAACTCTCACTTTTGAATGTTATATATGACTTCCAGCAATGCCAGCAGGGCCCTGAGGGCTCCTGGTCAGGGAGGGCTTTCTGTCCTTCATTTCTTTCAGCAAGACTCCAAGCTCCCCGACCTTCCCTGAGTTCCAAAGGGCAGAACAGTTGCCAATCAAGGGAGGAGCAGTCAGGAAACCACCCGAGGCAAGATTACAGGGGCAGGAGAAGCTGGATTAGGAGACCAGATGCCTGAGACCCTTCACACCCTAATCTTAGCAGCAGCCCCACCCTTCGAAACAGAGAGAAGAAAGCAAGATCCTGCCTGCCTGTGGCTCAGGGTCCTGCCCTTTGCGACCCCATGGACTGCAGCCCCCTAGGCTCCTGTGTCCATGGGATTCTCCAGCCGGGAAGGCTGCAGTGGGCTGCCACGCCCTCCTCTGGGGGATCTTCCCAACCCAGGGATCGAACCGCGCCTCTCTTTACCACTAGCGCCCCCTGGGGAGCCCTGCCTGCCTGTACAGCCTCTCTGATCTCCAGGGAGGGGGCGGCGTTCTTGAAGCGCTAGCCTACCGCGTGCCCCCTTTGCCTGGCAAAGAAAGAAAGTCACTCTTTCCTTCTCCCCTGTGACTCCGTCTCAGTATTTCTGTTTGGCACTGGTGCACAGAGAGTCAAGATTTTGAGTCAATAATTTGTGCGTCATAATAATCAGAGCTGTAGCACGGTAAAAGTTTCAAAAACATCCTGGGCATTATGAAGACACCGATGTAATACGTCAGGATGACAAACTACTTCTCACATTTTTTGTGCTTTATGAGCTTTGCAGCAACTCAGAATTCTCAATATCATTGACCAAACAAACATTTGACAAAAATTAAGTTTCAGAGTTTGGAGAAGATACTGATTGACACCTATCACTTTTATATTTCAGATGGGCAACTTCTGTGGTTCAACTGCTTTGAACGGGAGTTGAATGTGACCTCCTAAAGCTAGTATTCACGTGTCCTCTGACTCTGCTAAGTGGATTTCTAAGAAAAATTCCTACACTCGTCCCCAGGAGATGGTACCAGACTGTTCATAGTAATCCTGCTTACAACAACCACAAGAGCAACAACGGAAACAACCCAAATACCCGCCGCCAGGAAACCAGACAAATAAACAGAGAGTTTAGGAAGCCGTAAACAGTGAACTACAATCATACACAAAAGTCTAGAAGAATCTTAGCAACATAAGAAGCTCCCAGAAGTCTATATAAAGCTGGATGCTCCTTAAATACAGTTCATTACAAAACAAAACACCACACAACACCCCAAACAATGATTAAGAGCAAAAAGAACGGAGGCCTCCCTGGGGTCAGTGGTTAAGACTCCATGCTTCATTGCAGGGGCACAGGTTCAGTCCCTGGCTGGGGAACTGAGATCCACACGACATGTGGCGTGCTCCCCCCAAAAAATGAACAGCAGGGGGAGTTCCCTGATGGTGCAGCGGGTAGAACTTAGCGCTCTCACTATTGCCTGGCCAGAAAACAAAAAAGAACGGGAGAACGGTAACAATGTTTACCACCGTGCTCACCTTGGGTAAGGGAAAGTGGGGGCAGGATCAGGAAGGGACAGCACGTAAACGTAAGGGTTTGTCACTGTTCTGCTTCTGGGGTTGGATGGTGGTTTGTGCATCAGCCCCAGGATTGCATATCCTCCCCCCTCTACAGAGAGCAGCTTTCTAGAGACGGCCTAGACATGACTCGTGGGGCTGAAGGCAGGGTCCTGTCTGCTCCATCTTGTACCCCTAGTTCAATTCAGTTCAGTTGCTCAGTCGTGTCCGACTATTTGTGACCCCATGAATTGCAGCACGCCAGGCCTCCCTGTCCATCACCAACTCCTGGAGTTCACTCAGACTCGCGTCCATCAAGTCAGTGATGCCATACAGCCATCTCATCCTCTGTCGTCCCCTTCTCCTCCTGCCCCCAATCCCTCCCAGCATCAGAGTCTTTTCCAATGAGTCAACTCTTCGCATGAGGTGGCCAAAGTACTGGAGCTTCAGC
Organism: Ovis canadensis; assembly: GCF_042477335.2. Lineage (NCBI taxonomy): Eukaryota > Metazoa > Chordata > Mammalia > Artiodactyla > Bovidae > Ovis > Ovis canadensis. The sequence goes on along the minus strand of NC_091253.1, from coordinate 104,428,860 downwards.
TTTAGCATCATTCCTTCCAAAGAAATCCCAGGGCTGATCTCCATCAGAATGGACTGGTTGGATCTCCTTGCAGTCCAAGGGACTCTCAAGAGTCTTCTCCAACACCACAGTTTGAAAGCATCAATTCTTCGGCGCTCTGCCTTCTTCACAGTCCAACTCTCACATCCATACATGACCACAGGAAAAACCATAGCCTTGACTAGACGGACCTTAGTCGGCAAAGTAATGTCTCTGCTTTTGAATATGCTATCTAGGTTCGTCATAACTTTTCTTCCAAGGAGTAAGCGTCTTTTAATTTCATGGCTGCAATCACCATCTGCAGTGATTTTGGAGCTCCCAAAAATAAAGTCTGACACAGTTTCCACTGTTTCCCCATCTATTTCCCATGAAGTGATGGGACCGGATGCCATGATCTTCGTTTTCTGAATGTTGAGCTTTAAGCCAACTTTTTCGCTCTCCTCGCTCACTTTCATCAAGAGGCTTTTTAGGTCCTCTTCACTTTCTGCCATAAGGGTGGTGTCATCTGCATATCTGAGGTGATTGATATTTCTCCCGGCAATCTTGATTCCAGCTTGTGTTTCTTCCAGTCCAGCGTTTCTCATGATGTACTCTGCATAGAAGTTAAATAAGCAGGGTGACAATATACAGCCTTGACGGACTCCTTTTCCTATTTGGAACCAGTCTGTTGTTCCATGCCCAGTTCTAACTGTTGCTTCCTGACCGGCATACAGATTTCTCAAGAGGCAGGTCAGGTGGTCTGGTATTCCCATCTCTTGAAGAATGTTCCACAGTTTATTGTGATCCACACAGTCAAAGGCTTTGGCATAGTCAATAAAGCAGAAATAGATGTTTTTGTGGAACTCTCTTGCTTTTTCAATGATCCAGCAGATGTTGGCAATTTGATCTCTGGTTCCTCTGCCTTTTCTAAAACCAGCTTGAACATCAGGGAGTTCACGTCGTGTCCGACTCTTTTGGGACCCTGTGGACTGTAGCCCCCAGGCTCCTCTGTCCATGGTGTTTCCCAGGCAAGAACTCTGGAGTTGGTAGTGACTTCCTTCCCCAGGGGATTTTCCTGACCCAGGGATCAAACCCCTGTCTCTTGCGTGTCCTGCTTCGGCGGGTTCTTTACCACTGAGCCATGAGAAGAGCCTTATACATACTGTTCAGCAAAACACATGCCCTCAGGGAGGCTTCCTGAATGAATGAGCAAGTGAATACATGAGAGAAAAATGAGACGTTCTTTTGGTTAGTATTGAATGTAGTCTGGATAACCAGTCACCTCCTTAGTTATACCCTACATGCACTGAATTGTGGAACTGATTCCCTAATTAGTTGAAAATAAAAAAATAACTATCATTATTTCAAAATAGCAACCACATAGCATTTTTCCATATAGACTATTCCATCAGTCAGTTCAGTCGCTCAGTTGTGTCCGGCTCTTTGCAACCCCATGAACCGCAGCACGCCAGGCCTCCCTGTCCATCACCAACTCCCAGAGTCCACCCAAACTCATGTCCATTGAGTCGGCGATGCCATCCAACCATCTCATCCTCTGTCATTCCCTTCTCCTCCTGCCCTCAATCTTCCCCAGTGTCCGGGTCTTTTCAAATGAGTCAGCTCTTCCCAACACTCATCAATACATGTGTAGGGAGAAAATGATTTCAAATCAATACAGTAGAGAAAAAACCTTTTTAATGCACTTTTTTTCTTTTTTCCAGGCAAAAGAGCTTCAGAAAACATCCATCATTAAGTAGTTTTACAAATGGCACTTTTGGTTACATTAGAGAATTGGACACCAGCCCCACGTGTGCTCTCTGACAGATTAGTTGTAGATCAGGTTTACAATGCAACTCTTTCTTAGGATAAAAAAGTGGTTAATTTTCTCTAAAGAAAGGAAAAGCTAAAACCTTAAAGGCATCATTTTAAAAATTTAACATGTATTTCATGCTATACTATTGTTATATTATAATTTTAATTATTTTGCTGTAACTTTTAAGAAACAGAGAAAATAAATTTCAACCTAATTTAAAAATAAACATATATATTAAATACATATATTAATGCATTTCACAATTCCATATAGTGACTTTGATTATGAACTTCCTTTTGGTACACGGTAAATTTGTCCTCTTGGTACTGAACTGAGGGAAAACATATTATACCTGAAATTCTTCTTTGAATGAGTAAAACCATGGTCAATGATACCAACAGACTCCAACCAATTTGCAAACCTGAAATGATCTTGGGTTATTCTGATCACAGATAATCAAAATGAAACACGATTAATATTCAACAGGAGATAATAGTCAACACCATTCACACAGATCTTAAAGCAGGCGATTTTCATGACATGTTTGAAAGGAATGAGTATTTGGGAAAGTGAGGCTCTACCTTGGACTGAAAGCAGTGACTTTTAAACCATTAACTGTTCCCGCTCCAATGCATTCACCTTAAGGCAGTGTGGGGTTGGTCGTATCTAATCTGCTCAAACATGGATCTCTTCATGTTACCCACCATTTCTCGACCAGAAAATTTATCAGTTCACATAATTATCTGACAAAGGTTCATAAGAGAACATCAGATAGCAGAACCAGCCCCAAGGGCGGCTGCGTTTTCTCTCTACAGCAGAATCAACCAACACAGCTTTCAAATCAGCGCCGAAAGCACACCTGTGCTCGTGACTCGCCGTCAAGTGATTTCTGTCTCCATCACAGACACACAGACACCTGGAAACGCAAGCGCGTCTTCTCTGGGAACAAACCAGGCCGTTTCAGAGCTCCTCCCGAGCGATCTCAACTCACAATTCCCCACAGCGCAGACGCACGCGCGCAGGAGATAAAAGCTCTTCAAAGTCCTGCTTCCTCCTAGTTCGGAACAATTCTTGGTGTTCCGTTTAGGACTGGAATTTCTGAATTTTAAAGCAGTTCAACTGTCAAAATGCCATAAAAAATATTTACTTTTTAATATGCTATGATTTAACAACTCAAGGCCTGAGTTTAAGAACGTATCCTTCACTTTCACGGGTACACGGCACAACCACGTGTCACGAACAAGCCGAAGCCAAACGCCCGTCTTCCCCAGCCCGCCCTGCGCCGGGGAGGCCACGCTGAGGGCTCGCGACTGCAGGCAGGGAGGTGCTGGGCCCGGCCCGCCCACCAAGACCGCTCCGCGCCTCGGCGAGAGGCAGAGGGCGACACCGCGCTGCCGGGCCCCACGCAGCACTGCGGCTTTAGGATGTCCTGACTTCAGTTTTCACTGGGCGGGGGGCTTTGTTCACAACGCTGCACTTCTACCCAGCGGGTGGGCAGTGATTGGCATCTGGATTGCTGAAGTCTTGCAACAGCCAGGTAACTCCTTAGGCCTTCACTCAAAAAGGAGTATCTACTCTGGGCGGATTAAAAACGGCCAGACTCTCGGCAGCTCCTCCCATCACAGGGGCAGCCTGCTTTTGGACCTCTTGGTTCTGGGCTAGCTTTGTGACTTGCACCAGCCAAGAAAAGGCTACGGAAGTGACCCTGTGCGGCTTCGGGCGGGTCCACAGAAGGGCTTGCAGCTTCTCTTCTTCCTCTCTTTGGCACTCGCGGCTTCCCCGGTGGCTGAGAGGTTAAAGCGTCTGTCTCCAATGCGGGAGACCCGGGTTCGATTCCTGGGTCAGGACGACCCCCTGGAGAAGGAAATGGCAACCCACTCCAGTATTCTTGCCTGGAGAATCCCATGGACGGAGAAGCCTGGTAGGCTCTAGTCCACGGGGTCGCAAAGAGTCGGACACGACTGAGCGACTTCACTTCACTTCACTTCACTTGATCTCCTGAGACCGAACGAAGAAGCCTGGGTCAGCTATGGGGAAAGACCATGTGAGTCCAACGGAGGAGTCTCAGCCACAGCCCCAGGCCACAGGCAGACGGAGTCACAGAGCCAGCCCCCGCCAGCCAGCCCCGAGCATCGGCCCTGAGCAGTGACCTCAGGTGCGCGTGTGAACTCAGCCAGGACACCAGGCTGTGCTCGGTCACCCTAGCACAGCTCTGCCCGAAGGCCAACCACAGGCTCCTGGGCGAATCAGTAGTGTGAGAAGCTATGCTCCGGCCTGACTGCTCAGAAGCAGTGCAGAGCTGACAGCCTGCTCTGTGTCAGGAAACGTGCTAGGCGACGGCAAGGCCTGACACAGTCCCGTTCTGCAGACGCTAAGAGAGAACTCCGGGAGACAGAACGGGGGACGGGACCGTTTCCGAGGAAATGTCAGCAGTGCTGGGATCGCGGGAGGCTGGTGTATAGGGGTCCCCGGGAATTCAGAGAAGGGCATCCATCCCAGAACCAGGCTGCTGGTGAAGATTTCCCAGAGGGAATATCTAAGACAATATCTAACGGGAGTTCATAAGACAGACTGTTCCAGGCAGAGACAGAGAAAGAACAATTCCAGGGAGGAAAAACTGCATGTGCAAAGGCTGGAGAAAGCTCAGCCCGGCCCTCTGGGTGAGGAGCACTCACAGGGTGAGGAGCACTCACAGGGTGAGGATGAAGCGTGGGCTGGGGCCACGGTTCAGGGGGTGCTCTCCTGAAGCAGAATTCTCTGGCGTTTGGGCTTTAAGCTCAGGGTGGTGGGAGCCAAAGGCTTCCCTCCCTTCACCTTAGTATCCCTTCCTTCACCTGGGCCTTCATCTGAGCAAAGACATCAACGCCACCCTCTGAATCAAGGAAAGCCTTTCTCTGCTGCTTAGACTGGCTGAAGGGACGTGGAGCTGGGCCAGCACCCGAACAGTCATCAGGTCGGGAGCAAAGGAGCAGCGGCCGGTGGGAGGATGCCGTCCCCGGAGGCCTGCCTCCTTCTCGAGTCGGTGGTGAACACCCAGGCCCAGAAGGCATCTGGGACGACCTTTAAAGAAAGCCTGATGGGTAACGCCTCCCCCCCCCCACCCCCCACCCCCCCCCCCCGACTGTTAACAGCCTCGGGCCTTGATGAGCCCGCTTCCTCCGCTGTGACACGGCGATGGCCGCCGCTGACCGCCCAGGGCGCATCGTGCGCGCAGTGTGCGCGCAGCTCGGGGGCAGAAGGCTGCGGAGGGCTCGGGGTGGGGTCAGGGCGCCTGCACTAGACAGACGGTGCCTGAATCCAGGCTGTCGCCCAGGAGTTCCTGCCGCAGTGGGGACTTAGAGACCTCTTCTAAACTTGCTCAGACTGAGCGAAAAGTCCGAAACACCAGGGCGATTCTAACTGCCTCGCGGATCGTGATGAGGATGGAGAGCGACCACAGCGCCTGGCCACGGCGTAAACGCGCGGGCACACGGAGAGGACAGGACTTCCCGCGGCGGGCTGACAGGACTCGCGGTAGGTCCTGCGTTCCTGCAAAACCCTGCTCTCGGCCTAAGGCTACAGACGAGAAAGGTGGGTTACCAGAAACACAGCTGACATCTTCAGCACAGCGCGTCCACTCTACCAGAACCACCATGTTATAACCCATAACTAAACAAAGGCCGGGGCACAACATGCGCACTTTGTTACTGCGTGATAAGAAAGTAGCCTTGTCATTCTGACGCGCTATATGAAAATAAAAGGAACTGGGCATTCCCTGACTCCCTAATTTGGCACTCTGAGAAACTTCCTCTACACACCAAGCTCCAAAATGCATTCTCTTCAAGACCAAAAACAAAGCCAAAAAAAAAACCCCAAACAAAACACGTGCATATGTACAAGTGGGCTAAAAAGTTACAGCACAAGAAGGTGCTTTTGGCAAAAAACAATCCCACCAAATAAGCAGCATGTCATGTTCTTAGAAGGTGTCACACTACAAAGCTAGTGAAAATTCAGGCCAATAAGGCAATTTAGTTTCAAGTGTTATCATATATGGGCCAAGTTCCAGAATACTTCACAAGGGACAGCTTCAGCGTGAAATCTTGGCAGAAGCATGATTCTGAATTATATATGTACATACAAACGTGTCTGTTTTGACATTCAACATATTCAGAATTATTTCTAGAAAGCTGCTCTTGCTGATTGACAGAATGATCCAGGCTCAGAAAGAGAAAACAGAGCCCAGGTAGTTTTGAAGTAATTACCTCTCTCCCTGCCCCACCCACCTCATCACAAAGGGTTTGCTTTTTGACCACTGCCGTAACTGAAAACACACATTAACTTAGAAGTTGATAGTAAAGGCAGGAATTAAGAAAAAGTCAAAAAACGCTTTAGAACCTTCAAAACTCCAGTTAACAAGTACTATTCCTTTGGATGTTGCTTCAGTTTGAAATTCAGTGAAATCAAGATCCTCTAATAAGCAGATCCATGCTCGTTTTGGTGAGAGTAGAACCTAAAGTCTAGAGAAACTACCGTATTGATTCCCACGAAGGCAGATTCAGCACGTTGCTGTTTTGGCGAAAGAAGCATCTCAACTTTCTGTGAACCGAGACCAGAAACAACGGACGCGAACTACAAATGGAAGGTGAGTAAGGCAATGCAACCACGTGGGAAAAAATTCTGTCTGAGACTTTTTCTGCACCGACAGGTGTTGTCTTTTTTCCTTTTTTCTCTTTTAAAGACATACTCCCTGGTTCTCCCACATTCAACAGGGCATCAGTGCAGGAGACTCGAATGAAGACGCGAGCGCACGGAGCGCAGATCCGCGGTCCGCCGCCGCCGCACGGCCCGCCGCGAGCCCCTGCCCGGCCCGGGCTCAGCACTCCAGCTCCTCCATGACCTCCATGACGATGGTGCGGGGCCCGGTCAGAATCAGGTTGCTCACCGTCCGGTAGTCCACGTGCAGCACGTTCAGCCCGTTCACAGAGACGACGAACTGGCAGACCTGGAGGACAGGGAGAGAGCATCTCTTGAGTCCCGAGGCGCCCCGGGCAGCACGCGGCGGAGCGGAGCCGGCCACGCGGGGCGCAGCGAGGCGGACGGGAGAGGCAGGCGGGGTGCGGCCTCGCCCGCGTGTGGGGCCTGAAAAGGGCGCCAAGGAGCTCAGCTCCAAAGCCGCAGCGGTCACAGATGTAGAAAACAACTCAGGGTTACCAGGGGTGAGGAGGGGTAAAGTGGGAGGTGGCGACGAACACCCACAGGGGACTGTAGCGGGGCTTCCCCCGCGGCGCAGTTACCAGGGGTGCGGGGTGGGGGGATAAAGTGAGGGGTGGGGGATAAAGTGGGGGATGGGGGATAAAGTGAGGGGTGGGGGATAAAGTGGGGGGTGGGGGATAAAGTGAGGGGTGGGGGGATAAAGTGAGGGGGGGGATAAAGTGAGGGGTGGGGGATAAAGTGGGGGGTGGGGGATAAAGTGAGGGGTGGGGGATAAAGTGAGGGGTGGGGGATAAAGTGAGGGGTGGGGGATAAAGTGGGGGATGGGGGATAAAGTGAGGGATGGGGGATAAAGTGAGGGGTGGGGGGATAAATTGGGGGATGGGGGATAAAGTGGGGGATGGGGGATAAAGTGGGGGGTGGGGGATAAAGTGAGGGGTGGGGGATAAAGTGGGGGGATGGGGGGATAAAGTGGGGGGTGGGGGATAAAGTGGGGGGTGGGGGATAAAGTGGGGGGTGGGGGGATAAAGTGGGGGGTGGGGGGATAAAGTGAGGGGGGGATAAAGTGGGGGATGGGGGGATAAAGTGGGGGATGGGGATAAAGTGGGGGGTGGGGGATAAAGTGAGGGGGGGATAAAGTGAGGGGATGGGGGGATAAAGTGAGGGGTGGGGGGATAAAGTCAGGGATGGGATAAAGTGGGGGGTGGGGGATAAAGTGGGGGATGGGATAAAGTGGGGGATGGGGGGATAAAGTGGGGGATGGGGGGATAAAGTGAGGGGTGGGGGATAAAGTGAGGGGTGGGGGATAAAGTGGGGGTGGGGGATAAAGTGAGGGGTGGGGGATAAAGTAGGGGGTGGGGGATAAAGTGGGGGGTGGGGGATAAAGTGAGGGGTGGGGGATAAAGTGAGGGGTGGGGGATAAAGTGAGGGGATGGGGGGATAAAGTGAGGGGTGGGGGATAAAGTGAGGGGGGGGATAAAGTGAGGGGTGGGGGGATAAAGTGAGGGGGGGATAAAGTGAGGGGTGGGGGGATAAAGTGAGGGGGGGGATAAAGTGAGGGGTGGGGGGATAAAGTGAGGGGGGGATAAAGTGAGGGGTGGGGGGATAAAGTGAGGGGTGGGGGATAAAGTGAGGGGTGGGGGGATAAAGTGAGGGGGGGGATAAAGTGAGGGGTGGGGGGATAAAGTGAGGGGGGGGATAAAGTGAGGGGTGGGGGATAAAGTGGGGGGTGGGGGATAAAGTGAGGGGTGGGGGATAAAGTGAGGGGTGGGGGATAAAGTGAGGGGTGGGGGATAAAGTGGGGGGTGGGGGATAAAGTGAGGGGTGGGGGATAAAGTGAGGGGTGGGGGATAAAGTGGGGGATGGGGGATAAAGTGAGGGATGGGGGATAAAGTGAGGGGTGGGGGGATAAAGTGGGGGATGGGGGATAAAGTGGGGGATGGGGGATAAAGTGGGGGGTGGGGGATAAAGTGAGGGGTGGGGGATAAAGTGGGGGGATGGGGGGATAAAGTGGGGGGTGGGGGATAAAGTGGGGGGTGGGGGATAAAGTGGGGGGTGGGGGGATAAAGTGGGGGGTGGGGGATAAAGTGAGGGGGGGATAAAGTGGGGGATGGGGGGATAAAGTGGGGGATGGGGGACAAAGTGGGGGGTGGGGGATAAAGTGAGGGGGGGATAAAGTGAGGGGATGGGGGGATAAAGTGAGGGGTGGGGGGATAAAGTCAGGGATGGGATAAAGTGGGGGGTGGGGGATAAAGTGGGGGATGGGATAAAGTGAGGGGGGGATAAAGTGGGGGATGGGGGGATAAAGTGAGGGGTGGGGGATAAAGTGAGGGGTGGGGGATAAAGTGGGGGGTGGGGGATAAAGTGAGGGGGTGGGGGATAAAGTGAGGGGTGGGGGATAAAGTGGGGGGATGGGGGGATAAAGTGGGGGGTGGGGGATAAAGTGGGGGGTGGGGGATAAAGTGGGGGGTGGGGGGATAAAGTGGGGGGTGGGGGGATAAAGTGGGGGATGGGGGGATAAAGTGAGGGGTGGGGGATAAAGTGAGGGGTGGGGGATAAAGTGGGGGGTGGGGGATAAAGTGAGGGGGGGATAAAGTGAGGGGATGGGGGGATAAAGTGAGGGGTGGGGGGATAAAGTCAGGGATGGGATAAAGTGGGGGGTGGGGGATAAAGTGGGGGATGGGATAAAGTGAGGGGGGGATAAAGTGGGGGATGGGGGTTAAAGTGAGGGGTGGGGGATAAAGTGAGGGGTGGGGGATAAAGTGGGGGGTGGGGGATAAAGTGAGGGGTGGGGGATAAAGTAGGGGTTGGGGGATAAAGTGGGGGGTGGGGGATAAAGTGAGGGGTGGGGGATAAAGTGAGGGGTGGGGGATAAAGTGAGGGGATGGGGGGATAAAGTGAGGGGTGGGGGATAAAGTGGGGGATGGGATAAAGTGAGGGGTGGGGGATAAAGTGAGGGGGGGATAAAGTGAGGGGTGGGGGATAAAGTGAGGGGTGGGGGGATAAAGTGAGGGGGGGATAAAGTGAGGGGTGGGGGGATAAAGTGGGGGGTGGGGGATAAAGTGAGGGGTGGGGGATAAAGTGAGGGGTGGGGGATAAAGTGAGGGGTGGGGGGATAAAGTGGGGGATGGGGGATAAAGTGAGGGTTGGGGGATAAAGTGAGGGTTGGGGGATAAAGTGGGGGGTGGGGGATAAAGTGGGGGGTGGGGGATAAAGTGAGGGGATGGGGGGATAAAGTGAGGGGTGGGGGATAAAGTGAGGGGTGGGGGGATAAAGTGGGGGATGGGGGATAAAGTGAGGGTTGGGGGATAAAGTGAGGGGTGGGGGATAAAGTGGGGGGTGGGGGATAAAGTGGGGGGTGGGGGATAAAGTGAGGGGGGGGATAAAGTGAGGGGTGGGGGATAAAGTGAGGGGATGGGGGGATAAAGTGAGGGCTGGGGGGATAAAGTGAGGGGTGGGGGATAAAGTGAGGGGTGGGGGATAAAGTGGGAGGTTGCGACGAACACCCACACGGGACTATACGGGGGCTTCCCGCGCGGCGCTGGTGGTAAAGAGCCGGCCGCCAGCGCGGGAGCCACAGGAGACTGAGGTTGCATCCCTGGGACAGGAAGACCCCCCCTGCGGGAGGAAACGGCAACCCACTCCAGTGTTCTTGCCTGGAGAAGCCCCTGGGCAGAGGAGCCTGGTGGGCTATAGTTCATAGGGCCACAAAGAGTCAGACACAACGGAAGCTGCTCGGCACAATGATACATACACAGTAGGGAAGTGTGTAGCGCAGGGAACTCTACTCAATACTCTGTAATGACTTAATATGGGGAAAGAATCTAAAAGAGCTGCTATATGAATATGTACAACCGACTCACGTTGTTGTACAGCAGAGACGGACACAACACGGTAAATCAACTATACTCCAATAAAAATTTAAAAATAAACCAAGCACACTTATTGATTTTTGCCACACGGCACAGTGTGTGGGATCTTAGCTCCCCAACCATGGATGGAAGAGCCCTTTGCGGTGAGAGCATGGAGTCTTAGCCACTGGACCATCAGAGAGCACCTGAGATTGAGTAATTCAAGAATTTGTTACGGTGGATGCTAACCTCAGGCTCTAACCCCACCTTCCTAAGGGAATACAAGCTGCAGCTGCTGAGAGGTGTTAGCCTGTCTAATGCGAAAGTCTAATCATGTCTAACTTTCACCAGTCGTGAAAAAACAAGGATTCACCAGAACTCATTAAGCCGAAGCTGGAAGTCGCTCAGTCATTTCCAACTCTTCGCGACCCCATGGACTGCAGCCCGCCAGGCTTCTCTGCCCACTGGAGTCTCCAGGCAAGAACACTGGAGTGGGCTGCCATGCCCTCCTCCAGGGGGTCTTCCTGACCCCCGGAGTGAACTCATATCTCCTGCAGGTGAGGGCTTTGCCACTAGCGCCACCTGGAAAGCCCATGAAGGTGCACACCTGCTCTCAATTATTTATTAATAAATTATGTTAGTGTGGGCTACAGTCCACAGGGTCGCAAAGAGTCGGACTCAACTGAGCGACTTCACTTTCACTTTCACTTATGTTAGTGTTGATGACACAAAGAATGTGAAAATACTAAAACACCCGAAATCACAACTTCCTCTTACTGCTTTCTGAGTGTGTAGGATCAATAGAAACTCAAACAGTGTATTAACAAAGATAACAAATATGAAATGTGAGCAATACAGAATATAAGTTGTGTGTCATATCTCAAATGTAAATATAAAATACAACATATAAAATACTGCATTAGTAAGTCTAAAGATACCTATAACTACTACTTAGATAAATCAAAACTGGAACATATTAAAAGGGCAGCTGTGTATCTGTGGAAAAGGTATAGGATCTGGAATCCAGCGATATGGATTTAAGTCCTAGTTTCCTTTTCTGGATGATCTTAAAAGTAATTTGTCTTCTTCTAGGCGTCAGTGACATCATTTATAAGACACAGTTGGGTAAAAACACTTATCTTCACAGGTTCAAATCAATGAATTTAAAATTGCTTGGCAAATATCAAGCCCTATACCAACAGTGGCTTCCATTAACTTCTTTTCCTTTAAAAGTATCTTTTCTCAAGGTCATATGCAAAACCAGATGGCATGCACAGAGTGGCGGCACAGTGCGCATCTACTCAGCAGACGCGGGCTGCTGTCGTGGACCTCTGTGCCCCCCACTCGGCTCCCCGGCTCCGGCGCCGTCCTCTGCAAGAACAGTCGCTGTTTCTCCATTCCCGTTTCCAGAAACCTGGCTTGTGAGCTCAGGGCACTTTTTTATTTCCCCCAGAGCACATCCTGTACAGAACCAGCAGTTCTCAACCACGGCTGAAGTCAGAATCATGGTCACGTGAGCAGGTCAGAGTACATCCCGAAGCAAACTACGACTAATTTGCAGGACAATTTAGTGCTATCGTAACACAGACGCTGGCTTCTTAGAAGAAAAGCTGTGACAAACCTAGACAGCGCATTGAAAAGCAAAGACAATAAATCCTTTGCCAACAAAGTCTATTTAGTCAAAGCTATGGTTTCTCCAGTAGTCATGTATGGATGTGAGAGTTGGACTATAAAGAAAGCTGAGCGCCAAAGAATTGATGCTTTTGAACTGTGCTGTTGGAGAAGACTCTTGAGAGTCCCTTGGACTGCAAGGAGATCCAACCAGTCCATCCTAAAGGAGATCAGTCCTGGGTGTTCACTGGAAGGACTGATGTTGAAGCTGAAACTCCAATACTTTGGCCACCTCATGCAAAGAGCTGACTCATTGGAAAAGACCCTGATGCTGGGAAAGATTGAGGACAAGAGGAGAAGCGGACGGCAGAGGATGAGATGGCTGGACGGCATCACCGACTCAATGGACACGAGTTTGAGCAAGCTCCAGGAGACAGTGAAGGACAAGGAGGCCTGGCGTGCTGCAGTCCATGGGGTCGCAGAGAGTTGGACACAACTCCACAACTGAGCAATTGAACAACGATGTGGACGCTCGCTAGAGGTTTGTGTTTTCTGCTGCAGCTACTCAGGAGTCAAAGAACGAGAATTCCATCCCCTCCCGATCCAGAGCGCTGACTTTAGAGTAAGGCGTTTCTTTCCTGCAAACAGATGAAGAGTCCTGTGTTGCCCAAGGAGAAGGCAGAAGCTGCCTGGTCTGGCAACCCCCTCACAGGTTTGCAAGGGTGAGACACGTCTCCTGGTCGCTCAGGGAGTGCCCGCAGCGTTTAGTCTTAGCCAGAGCTGTATTCCATCCCCTACGCTGTCTTTGTTTCCATTGACCAACATTTAAAAATTAGGAAATTTTCACACAAAAATCTAGATCTCTAGGGAGCTTCTCTAGTGGTCTAGTGGCTAAGACTCCACACTCCCAGTGCAGGGGGCCCAGGTTCGAGCCCTGGTCAGGGAGCCAGATGCCACATTCTGCAACTAGAGGTTCTGCACGTGGGAACGAAGGCTCTGCACGCGGCCACACAGCTGCAGATCCTGCGTGCCCCCGCTGGGACTCAGTGCAGCCAAATAAGCAAAGAAACAAAACCAAATATTTTTTAAAAAATTCCAAATTCTGGCCTCTTTGGAAGAGTCTGAAGATCTAACCACACCAGACCTGGATGGCCGCTGGACCCTGCTCCATAGCGGCTGCCCCTTTTAATGGGCATGTTCTCTCGTTTGCTGTGGTCCTCAGCACTTTCTGTTTTTCTTAAACCTAGCTGAGAGGTGTTTCAGATCTGTGATCCCTGATCTGGGGCCACCAGAGAGAAAGAGATAAGGAGAGGTGGGTTTGGTGCTTCAAAACTAAAGTGGAAGTGTTAGTCGCTCAGTTCTGTCTGACTTCTTGTAACCGCCAGGCTCTCTGTCCATGGGATTCTCCAGGCAAGAACACTCGGTGGGTAGCTGTTCCTTTCTCCAGGGGATCTTCCCCACCCAGCGATCAAACCCGGGTCTCCTGCATTGCAGGCGGATAGAAGGACTCTTACTATCTGAGCCACCAAGGACGCCCTAGTTAAACAGTCTGGGTTCCCGCAAATATCTCATGATGTTGTTTCGCTTCTTCCAATTTCATAAGAAGGTTTTTACTCAGTTGAGGTTGACTTGCTTCTTCTGTCACTTAAAATTCTCAACGATATAGAAATTTAGACATTTATTTCATTTTTCCCCCTTGAATGAGTGAAAAAAAAAAAGCCTTTCAAACATGTGTCCTGCTTATCTTCAAGGTAGTATTTTTAGAGTCAGGCTGTTGGAAAGACGTCATCTCTCCCTAAGCGGTCCCAACAGGTGCTGTGGTTACAGCGGGTCCAATGTCCTGTTACTAAAAACGTGCAAAATGACCTGGAAAGGCAGGCACTGCCATGCAATGTATTTGGTTTTAATGAACTTCGAGCTAGCATCTCTGGTACACTATGTTCTGAAAATCAACACACGTGACAAGTAACAGTGGAAACCACACAGCCTGGGTGAAATGATTTCTCTACTGACACGAAAAAGCACAAACACACGGAACATGCGATGAGCTCTGAACAGACCAACCTTGGGTGCCCAGCACCTCCCGCGGGGGTCAGAGGGCGTTAGATGCCACCCCAGGTGGTTACGAACATTCAAGTGAGGCTGTGGCGTTTTTCTTTTCCTTACAATTATCTTTATCAGATCAGTTTTCAAAGCTTTGATTGCAATACCCTCATTTCCACGGTTCACTGAAAAGAGCTCATTCCTAAGTGCCTGTAGCTGCTCTGAACTCATTTCCTACAAGGAGGACACCGTCGCTTTTTCCACCTTTTGTTTTTACTTTAAAATTAATATGACTGACTTATATCAGTTTCGGGTGTGCCACCACAGTGATTCGGTAATTTTATACATCACAAAATGACCCTCTCTAGCTACCGTCTGTCGCCTCCTGACCATCTAGTTACAAAGTCATCACAGCATTGTTCACCACGTTCCCTACACTGCACACTCAGCCCTAATTTTCAGTAGCAGTGGGTACCTCTTAGCCCTCTCCCCCTAGCTCAGGGGTCCCCGTTTCCATCTCAACAGCGCTTTGGTTTTGTTTCTCTTAAAAACAGTTTACTAATTAAAAAGCAAAGCAGTATACCAGCTGTATGAGAGAAGTTTGCAGAAGTGGAAAAACTACTCATAATTCAAGTGAACATAACTACTTACTATTTTTGCATATTCCCTTCCAGTTCTTGTCTTCCCATACGTATCTTTTACCTTCACTTTATAAAGAAGGGGAATGGAAGCCATTATCCTTAATGAGCAAACCCCGAGGGAAGGTGAAGGACAGGGAGGCCTGGCGTGCTGCAGTCCATGGGTTGCAGAGAGTCAGACACGCCTGAGCGACAGAACAACACCATCCTTGATGAAGAGGAGGAACAAAGCCTCCCCAGGTCTTGGGTACGTGATGTCTCTGAGCAGCAGGGCAGTGCAGAAAGGTTCTGAAAACCGGAGTCGGTCGGGTAGGAGGTAGCAAGTAGAAGAGGCAGGACTTGGACACTGCAGCTGAGACCAGGCTGGATAAACACCGAGGCTGCACCCCAGGCTTCCTCCCGAGAAGGAGCCAAACCAAGGAAGCAACCTTGCCTCTAATTCCCCCTGCCCCGTGCTGGTGGTTGGACACTAACCACTAGCCCTCCGAACAGCCAGGGTGCCCTCGGGGTTGTGCAGTTGCCCAGTAGTCCTTGTATGGCTGGGCCCATCACAATCATCGGAGTGTTTCACGCAGACTGGGAGTGAGGTGGAGGAGACACACCGGACCTGGGGTCACCGCAGCGTCCTCTCTCCACCCCGGAAATCTGCATGCACCAGGCACTCGGATCCCTGCCACGGAAACTTTCCTATGGAAGCTACTCTCAGCTGTCCTTTTTTCTCCTTTCTGATCTTGAAAGAGAAGGAAGGGTTGGAAGGGAAGGCTGCTTCAGGCTTCCCCTGAAAATAACAAAACACTGAGCAAGACAGAGACCCAGACAGATACAGAAGAGAATCAGGGAGAGCTGAGTCCCGGTGAGTAGGAAACGGAAGCTTGTCCAATCAAAGGAGACAGAGAGCAGAGCCAAGGTGTGGCGGGCAGGCCGACACTGAAATCCCCAACCAGGCAGAGTCCCCAGAGGTGTCTAGAGATCACCCTAGCCGAGCCCCCACTAAAAGCAGAATTCCTCTCTACAAATCCCACCAGGCATCCAAGCTATCCTACTGGATCATTCCTTGAGACAGGAAATACGCTGATCAGTGAAGCAGCTTATTTTGAGCCAGTTACGTGTGAGAAGTTTCAGCTACAAATCCAGTCTACATTATTTAAGCCAACGTGTAGGAAACTATTGGTTTGTTTCTGGCTGTGCTGAGGCTTGGCTGCTCCGACACGTGGGGCCCTCCCCGAGTGGGCAGCAAATCCGCGCTCCCTGCATTGGCGAGCGGATGCTCGACCCCTGGACCGCCAGGGAAGTCCCTGTTCAAGACGTTTTTGCTGTTCAGTTGCCTAAGTGAAAATCCCATCCCAGTATAAAACAGCGGCTCTCAAGCTGTACTGCAAATATAAGTTACCTTTCAAGGGCTTGCTGAAAATGTGAATTGTCAGGTCTTATCACTGACTCGATGGACATGAGTTTGAGTAAGCTCCGGGAGTTGGTAAAGGACAGGGAGGCCTGGCGTGCTGCAGCTCATGGGGTCGCAAAGAGTCAGACATGACTGAGCGGCTGAACTGAACTGAATACATTCTACAGCTCTGAGAATTAACAACCCCAAATACAAGAGGGGGGCTGACATTTCAGATGTTATTGTAATTACTGCTTGCCTGCAGTCTCTCATTTTTAAATTTTTACTTTTCCACAATATTTATTGATTTGTTTGGCTGCACAAGGCCTTAGTGGTGGCACGTGGGCTCTAGTTCCCTGACCAGGGATCGAACCTGGGACCGCTGCACTGGGAGCATGGAGTCTTAGCCAGTGGACCACCAGGGAAGTTCCTATTTCATCCAGAAAGCCAAATTTTGCCATCTTCTAAACTTTAAAATCAGGACTTCCCTTGTGGCTCAGATGGTAAAGAGTCTGCCTGCAATGCGGGAGACCCGGGTTCAGTCCCTGGGTCGGAAAGATCCCCTGGAGAATGACATGGCACCCCACTCCTGTATCTTGCCTGGAGAATCCCAGGGACGGAGGAGCCTGGCGGGCCACAGTGCATGGGGTCGCAAAGAGTCGGACATGACTGAGTGACTTCACTTTCTTTCTTTCTTAGACTTTAAAATGAATAATAGCAATGTATGAAATGCTCAAGCTGAGATCTGTTGTCAGAGATAACATCCAAGTTGCTCAAAATGCAATACCCCAAACCACCAAACCTGCCACCAGGTCGGCACACGCACTGTTACAGCCACATGCGAGCCCCGGGGTCAGGTGTTACCGTGGCAAATACACACCACAGCCAGTCTTCCCGAGGACGGAGCTTGAGGCTCTTTCACAGCCAAGGTATCCAAACCAAAAGAAGCCTGAGGGTGAGCCAGATTAAGGAAGTCATGCATAGATTAAGAAACACTTGAAAGCCGTTGAAAGTTTAGAAAGAAAAAAAGCTATATTTTAATTGTTCCTATTTCTTTAATGATGCATGCTCGGCAGTATCCGACTTTTTGTGACCCTATTGACTATAGTACACCAGCCCCTCCATCCATGGAGTTCTCCAGGCAAGAATACTGGAGTGGGTTGCCATTTCCTTCTCTAGGGGATTTTTCTGACCCAGAGATCAAACCCATGTCTCCTGCGTCTCCTGCATTAGCAGGCAGGTTCTTTACCACTAGCACCAGAAAGTTCTTCAAACTCTGCTCCAAATTATTACACCATGGCTTCCATAATCTAACAGACAAGACTGTGGAAGCAACAGCATAGATGTTTAAATAGAGCACGATCTCTTTATGGGTGATTTTAAGTCTTTTTCCTTTGTTATCCACACCTGGAAAGTCCAGCCATCTGATCCGAATGCCTGGACCACTTCTCAGGGTGCGGCTTGCCAGTCCGCGTGGGCAGTGTTCGAATGGCTAACGGGGCCACCTAACATTTTCCCAAAGTTCCTTACATGCTTGTATACTGAAGCCCCAGGCTACCTTGTCCCCTGAGTGATGGTCAGTTCCCCGCAAAGGACCGCTGATACCACACGGATACACACCTCGATACCGTATCTAAGCACCTCTCACACGCAAGTCTCTTAAGGACAATGATTTGATTTTTCCTTCCAGCATCTTTGAAAAATGGAATAACGCTCACTTCATCATCATCAGGGAAGGAAGTGATGGAAAATGGTAAGGGGGCAGTTTTATCTTTTAAGTATAACTCAGGGACCTGCATGGTGGTCCAGCGGCTAAGACTCTATACTCCCGAGGCAGGGGGTTGGGGTCCGACTCCTGGTCAAAGAACCAGATCCCACCTGTCACAGCTAAGAGTCCGCACGCTGCAACTGAAGACCCTGCACGCCGCAAAGAAAACTGGAAACCCACGTGCCATGACTACGGCCTGGCACAGCCAGGTGAATAAATGAAATAAATACTGAAATAAAAAAAGCATAAATCAGACTAATCTTTACAACTGGGCTAGGCCTATCAGGTCTTATGATCCTCAATCAAAGTTTAAATAACCACCTTATTTATAACTCTGCTGCTAGAGTGAGGGTGAACAGTAATGATTCCTGGGTGCAGATTTTAAAGATTCCCAGAGGCAGGGCACAAGGTGAATAAAGGATTGTACAATGACCCTTGGTAACAACGCTGCGTGTAACTAACTCAGCCAGAAAACTCCCCCAAGCCACACCGTTCGTCACGGCGACTCCGCCACCTAATCTGCGCCTTCCACTGCGCTGCCTTTCTGTCACTGCGATCTTCGCTTCACAGTGGAGACAGCCCAGCAGAAGGCTCGGGAGCCGCCTGTCTTCGTCAGGTGGGTGAGAGTGTTGCTATCGGGTATCAGCTCAGCACGGGGGCTGCCATGTTCAACGTGAGGCATTCCTCAGCCGTCTATGAAGTTCAGCTTATTCGCATAGAAAGAAAAAGTCCTAAAACGTGTGTCTCTGGGATCTGCTCTTTCTTTCCCTCCTTCCTGCCTCCCCAGCGAGGATTTCCCCAAGGGGGCTCCCAGGTGGCACAGTGGTAAAGAGTCCGCCTGCAGTCCAGGAGACCTGGGCTTGATCCCTTGGCCGGGAAGATCTCTGGGAATAGGAAGTGGCAACTCACTCCACGGACAGAGGAGCCTGGAGGGCTACAGTCCATGGGGTCACAAAGAGTCAGACAGGACTGAGAGACTAACATACACGCAAATTAAGCACGGGGCAATGGAGAAAGCCCTGGATTAGGAGTCAGGAGATAAATTCTCGTCTCAGCCCTGCACCCAGAGAGCTGAATCATTCTGAACATGCTATCTCACTTCTCCAAGCATTAGTTCTTTGTTCCATCAATTGGGCTGGCTGGGAAAAAAATGTATATTATTATATGAGACTTTACAGCATCTTTCAGCTCTAATATGAGAAAAAATATCCACTTGGGAGCTCCTTGGTTGCCTAATGGTTAGGATTCCAGGCTTTCACTGCTGTTGCTCAGGTTCGATCCCTAGTTGGGGAATTAACACCCTGCAAGCCATGTGGCGCAGTCAAAAAAATTAAAGAAAAAGAAAGAATAACTCCTCTTAATTAGTCACTGAACGACTGTTTACTATTATAACAGCTTTGGTTCCCTGGTTGCTCAAGTGCTAAGGACTAGGCCGGGAGTTCGCTTCCATCACATTTGCAAGGCAGACATGACTTTTAGGCGTGAAGTCGAGAAGAATATGAAAGAAGGGGTGCAGGCAGAGGTGCTCTAACGCACCTAAGTGTTCTCAGCACATAAACGGACCTCAGCAGCGCAGAGGCCTGAAAGACATGCTACAGGGGCTTCCCTTGCGGTCCAGGCTTAAGACTGCCTTCCAGCGGCGGGCATGGGTTCCATCTCTGGGTGGGGAACCCAGTCGGGGAACTAAGATCCGGCATGCGTGAGGCCAACAACAGCAACAAGATGCGTTACAGTGATGGCGCAGGTTACCCTCCCCACTTTCAGTAAAGGACAGAACAGTTGCTCTCATTAAGGGTAACGTATGTGCACAGCCTATGACCCAGCAGTCCACTTCTAAACACGTCCCCAGTATGAAGACTGCAGTACGATAAAGTTATATAAATTTCAGAAGTAGACAACTAATCCCTGATCTTAGAATTCCTGGGTAGTAGTTTCACTAGCAATTTGCTTTGTAATATAGTTTGAGATGTACATGAATAATTTGTACATTTTCTATACAGTACAACCAATTTTTACACTCTTACTCTTTATAATTTACAAGTGCAGCCAAGCTACAAATTCTGAGTCATACATTACTCAATTGTAAAATGGGGATTGCATTTATTATGGGGATCAAGCCTGACGAGGTACTAAGCCCAGCGCTGAATACCAGTGAAGCTAAATAAATATGTTTTTCTTTTCTGTCCCTCTCCCTGTACAACCTCTCCCTCCAGAAGAGCCCCGTGGATACAGACTGTTGAAACAGAGCCAGACCATCGCACAGGTCCACAGGTGGGAAGCCAGCTGGGTTCTGGTTTGGGAAACAGAAATAGATGTCAAGTTGCAGTTATTCATTCAGATCAGAAATTTAACCACACTTATTTTAAATGGAGGAGTTTGAATAGGAAGGGTACATTAGGAGGTTGGGACTAACGTATACACGCTCCTGTATAAAAAACAGACAACCAGGGAGGACGAACCATGTGACACGTGTACGAGGCCCAGTGTTTTGTAATAACCTATAAGGGAAGAGACTCTGAAGAAGATTATACACATTTATTTATTCGGAATTGCTGACCCAGTGAGAGAGAGATATTTGCTGTGCTGAACGCCTGAAACTAACACGCTACTGTAAACCAGCTATACTTCAATAAAAGAAAGGAAAGTTTTTAAAAAGAAAAACATTGAAAAACCCCACCAGGGTGATAAGAGAAAAAGTTTCCCAATCCAACAGAACTCCATAAGGATAAAGAATCCATAAGCCACAGTAAATAATCAGCATAATTTTAAAGTAAGCAGAACAGTGGGATTCAGTTAGAAGAATCTCTGCTCCTGTCCCTGAGATGTTCACTTCAATAAAGTTGCTTCCTGGCGGCTCAGAGGTTAAAGCATCTGCCTGGAATTCGGAAGACCCTGGTTCGATCCCTGGGTCAGGAAGATCCCCTGGAGAAGGAAATGGCAACCCACTCCAGTACTCTTGCCAGGAGAATCCCATGGAGGGAGGAGCCTGGTAGGCTACAGTCCATGAGGTCCCAAAGAGTCGGACACGACTGAGCGACTTCACTTTCAGAACTGAAGTAGTCATACAGTGTTTAACTAGACTCACGGCTGGTCCTTGAACAGAGCACTGGAGACACAAGCTGCGTCAAGACGTCAGTTACATCTACTGAGTTCCTTCCATCCACAGAAAGCTTTATGTCTATAAACGGTCAGATTCAACAAGGATGCTACTCAGGAGTTTTGGACGTTCCTGGAGGAAATCAGGTGAGTGTCTACGCTTATTGCATAACAGCTCTGACAGCGTTTAACACTGTTCCTGGAAAAAAGGAAAAAGAAAACTTGCAGCTGTAGGTTCCGTTCCATAAATCTCTCCACCAAGCATGCAGCTGGCTGGGGAGTGGCTCGCGGGGGAGCAGGCAGAGCTCCGGCTCTCAGATAAACACAGGGGCCGCTCTCCAGGGAATTCCAGCCTTCCCCTGCGCGCCAAGCCTTTTCAGAGGCCATACGGCTCTGCGGTGTCCCCGGAGAGCAGACTCCACAGTTAGCCCTGAAGGAACACCAACGAGTGCAAGGACAACTTTCTTCCACAATACAACAAGGACAACAGAAACCAGCTAAGGAACTTCTGTTGCCAACGGAAAAACTCGAAGCGCTTGCTGCTTTCAAAAAGAATCTGCTCTCTTCCAGCCCAGAGCAGTCAAAGGTGTGTTTCAGACCCAGGCCAGCCTTGGTCCACTCTGCTCGGCTTCGGGGGTGGCGGTGGTCGAGACGCCCTGCTGGGGATTCGGCCGTGAGGAGCTCACGGTCAGTCCAGAGGGCCTGGGCTCCCAGAGTCAGGATGAACGCGCGCCTTCCTGGCCATGCTCTGAGACGCGGGCCAGGCCGACAGAGGGTCTGCGGTCCACACTGGCAGTTCTGACACCCCCACCCCCGACTCGTGACTGCACGGGGACCGTGTCCAAGGTCTGCTTGAGCTAAAGACAGCACACTTTTGGCCCGGTGGTTTGCCCAGGTTCAGGGAACTGAAGAGAAGCAACGCAGGCGCCGATAACCCCGGACTCCCTGGACGTCCGGCTCTGCTGGAGGAGTCTGCCGCCCGGGAGCCTTCACGCGGCAGGAGATGCGCCGGGATCACGCCCCCTGCTCCTCCCACACACAGCTGGCAGCCCCGCGGACACGGGAAGCTCCCTAGAACTCCCCCTCTGTGCAGACTGGGTCTTCCACCAGCGGGAGACACGCTCTCACCACAAGCATTCACTCCCACAGGAGCTGACGGCCAAAGCTAAGAGGCTCCAGGTCACACTTCCTCGCTGACCCTGAATTCTTTCCTTCACAAGAAACCTTTACTCAATTAGCAGTTTACCCTTAGAATGTTTGTCGTTAGCCATTTGACACCCAGAAATTATTATGCTTTTTTCTGAATTATACTAAAATGTAAAATTAATATACCCAAGATGTTCAAATTCAATGAGACACAGAACACATTAACGTTATTCATAAAGTTTCAACTTTGTTTTCACAAACGCAGCCCGTCTTTCATCTATTTTGTAAATCTATTTGTTTTAATTGGAGGATGATGGCTTCACAATGTTGTGTTGGCCTCCACCGTATCAGCATGTATCAGCCACAGGGGTGCCGGTGTGCCCTCTGTCTCGAGCCTCCCCCCACCCCCAGGTGTTTTCATATATTATGTTAATCACAAGGGGGCTCTGCTGAGCCCTGATGGCATTTTCTAGCACGTACGAGTGAGTCTAGCCTTCCGTTTGTTTTTAATATTTTCACTTGGCCAGCCGCACAGCTTGCGGGCTCCCAGCCCCCACCAGGGGTCGAGCTCGGACCCTGCACCGGGGTGTGGAGTCCTTGGCGCGGGGCGACCAGGGGCTCCCAAGCGAGGCCGGTCTGGTTCCTCCGCTCTTTCTCAGGAGCGCTGCTGCTCTGATTCGGGCTGAGAACAAACGTATGCGCGCGAGCCTGTGTGCGCACTCTGTACAGATACACAGGCCACTGTCGAGCTGGAAGCGTTTAGACGCGAAAAGCAAAAGGATCGCAAAGAGGACTGAGTACGGGGCAACCCCCTGGGGGGCAGGGTGTCCGGGACCCAGACCCTTAGACAGTCTTAGAGAAGGCGAGCGGGGCAGAGCTCCCAGGGAGCGGAGCAGAGCCCACGCTTCTGCTCTGGAGCCCCTTCCCAACTCCACCAGTGGCCGGGGCCGCACTCAGGACCCAGCAATCCGTGCGTGCAGAGAAGAGGCTGCTGACCACCCTCCCCAGACCGTCTCAGCTCAGGGACTTGCGCCGAAGGGTCAGGAGAGCTCCACATCGACATGGTGCAGGGCTGGGGCAGGAAAGCTGGCCACCTCCCAGCTCCCGCCATCCAGCGGTCAAGAGAGGGCACGGCCCAGCGTGTTACACTCCGGGGCAGGTCCACTTCAGAAGCCTCACACACAGACCAGAGAATGTGTGGATCTGAAGACTGGGCATCCCTCCACTATCTCCATTCCCGGAGAAATGCCTAACCCCTGGCAGAGCTGATGACACATTTTGCCAAGATTAGCCAGATGGACGAGCTGAAGAGCAAGAAGGAAAACAGCGCCAACTGCGCCGAGAGCACGGTGATACGATGGAAAGTAAGGGCCCCAGAGCCAGGCAGACCCGGGCGAATCTGGCTTTTCGTTCTGTCGCTGAGTTGCACAAGCAGAGGCTCTGAGTCACTCTTTCAGCCTCGACGATAAGACTCGGCTAATCTGTACGTAGGACTGTGTGACGAAGACAACACGCTTTAGGCAACGGGTGTAGCGCCAGCCTGAGCCCAGCAGAGACGGGCTCCTCCTTCCCACCATGCCCAGAGGACATACCAGACATAGCTGCATTAAGCAGTCTACCCTCCCGGTCAGCTTGCATGAATGTTTACTTCTAAGGCTAATCCACTGGATTCTTAGCCAGGACCAAACTCTTACTAAGCCTGTATGTAAGAAAGTGATTATAGGCGAACCCTGGAAAGCTGACTTCCATTCTGGGCATTCAAAAATGCTTCCAGGAACATTTTCCAGATGGTCATATTCAGCCTGGTCATATTGCTTCTTTCACAAAGTAGCCAAAATAAGCTAGGTCATGTAGACAACTCGAGTTTGCCAGAACCAGTTCTCTTAGAAGTTTGGAGAGAGAAGACCAAACTGAGGACTCCTACTTTGAACACTTCGTCCATTCTGGGCCTCGGCCTCAAGGATCCAGACGGAAGAAGACAGAGCAGGTTTCTGCTCACAGAGACAATGGTGAAAGCAACCTCATTCTAGCCTGTGCAACTCAATTCCACACACGACAGCAGGCACCAGTACCGCAGGCAGAGGAGCTACCCCTCGTGAGGGCACCTCGATCTCCTTCACTGGACGGATCTCACGTTTATTTCCCCATCCCAGCCTCATACTTGTACCAGGAACATTCTGAGGGCCGCTTATTAGGAAGGGCATACATATAGACAAGGGAACAGAGCTACGCGGTGTCAGCTCTGCCAAGCAAGAAGTCCATTTCCCAGAGTCCCTCTCCAAGGCAGCCTTGGAGTCGAGTCAGCACGAGAGAAATGTGTGCGGCATCTGGAAGGCGGGTGTGCAAGCCGGCATGGCTCATGGCTGCCCTGGTGACAGAGGCCTGCAGAGATGCCGTGGAGTGCAGCCCGCCCCGCCCTGTGCGGCACCGGACCCTGCCCCCGGCCAAGGAGAGCGGCTTCAACCCCACCGGCCGTGAGCTCATACACCCGAGGCCACCCCGGCATGTCCGGCTCTCCGCGACCCCACGGACCGTACAGTCCACGGAGTTCCCCAGGCCTGAGTACTGGAGTGGGGAGCCGCTCCCTTCTCCAGCGCATCTTCCCCTCCCAGGGTCCCGCACAGTCCTCCAGGGATTTCTTCTCCAGCCTCCCTGATAGTCCCATTCCAGGACCTTCAGGAAAGAAAGCTGGAGTCACCCAACCAGCAATGACGATTTGGGAATCATAAACAACCGAGGGACTTACGGAGTGCCCAGGGAGAAGGAAATGAGTAGCAGGGAGAAGCAGTTATTAACACACACGCAGCGACGCTAACGGGCTTCCAGCTTGTTCTCCGTTGCCCTTGAGGAGAGAGAGGAACGCAGGAGGGCTGGCAGCTGCCAGCTTGCCCAGGCGCCCCAGCCACCAGCCTGTATCTTTCTGCTCTGCCCACTGCCAGTCCCACAAGAAGGACCCTCTCGCCCACCCCCAGACCCTCTAAAAGAAGCGTCAGAAAAGAGCAGTCACACAGGCTTGAGACAGAGGTTGAACGAGTCAGAGCTGGGGTTCCAGCAGCGGAAGTCTGACAGGGCCATGAAGACGGGAGCTGACCGCACAGACAGGCCTGGAGGATCTGCGAAGGGGAGCTGAGGACCAACAGAAGAGGCAGGTTCACGGCAAAGGTGGGCAACGACCCGGAGGCTCGGCTAATGCGGAAGAGACACTGGCGCTGGCCCCCAGGCGAGACGGAACACGCCCCAGGGCGCTGAGCATGTGGGGTGAGGCCTCACACTGCGGGTCGGGACACAGAGCCGGCGAATGGTGCAGTGGGGGCAGGCGTGGACTCGGGACTGCAGGACGGAGCGCCCGGGACCTCCCTGCCGGTCCCGAGGTTAAGGCTCCAGCCTCCCTGGCGGGGCCGGCTTCCGTCCCTGGTCGGGGAACTAAGGGCTCAGGTACTGCAACCAGAGACCCCACGTCCGCAAAGAAGAGCTGGTGCAGAGCTGGTGCAGACGCAGAAATTAGAAGCAAACAAAACAAAGAGCTGGTGCAGAGCTGGTGCAGACGCAGAAATTAGAAGCAAACAAAAACAAGCAAAAACCCAAAATGGAACAGCTAACCACAGACACGCATTTTTTTCCCAGCTCTCTCCGTATATATCCCACCTCCACACCATCAGAAGCTCTGAGACAGGGAGTGGCCTCACACTTTCCCAGAGTCTGAGAGGCACAGCTCTGGGTTCCAGCTGACGCGGAAGGGGGTGGCCCACGGCACCTCGGGCTTCCCAGGGGGCGCTAGTGGTAAAGAACCCGCCTGCCAGGGCAGGTGACGTAAGAGATGGGGTTCGATCCCTGCGTTGGGGCGATCCCCTGGAGGAGGGCACAGCCACCCACTCCAGTACTCTTGCTGGAGAATCCCATGGACAGAGGGGCCTGGTGGGCTACAGTCCATGGGGTTGCCAAGAGTCAGACGCCACTGAGCGACTCAGCTCACAAAGAACAGTCGGTACCCCGCCCCCTGACCTCTCCAAGGCAGCAGGCGGCCATGCCACCTCTGGGCCCACAAAGACGAGGTCTGTGCCTGGCCCTGATTATTCTGGAACGTGATCTCATCGGCCCAGCTGTGGGTACATGCAGGCCAGAACACAGTGCAGTTGGAAACTGTGGCCCCACCGAGGTCCAGCAGCTGGTCACACGCGGCCCCAGACAAAGGCAGCTTTCTCTCTCCTCTGAGAGCGGGGGGCTCTGGGGGCCTCCTGGGCAGATGGCTGGCCTTCCCCGCCCCCCAGCAAGACAGCCGCATCTCAACGCCTGCCCTGGGAGCTTTAGCTTTTCCCCACTCAGCACAAGCTGCAGCCAAATCTGGGTGGCTGCAGGCCTAGCATGAAGGAGGGGGAAGGAAACATTTTCTCCTCGGCAGAGAAAAATCCACGTTTTAAACCGAAATACCCGAAGCGTACTTGAATTTGTAAGAAATCAGCCTCCTTAGACCAGCCTCAGACTTGGCTCAGGACAGTATGCAATACACTTTCCTTCTCTTGAAAGGAACTTCTGCCGTTCAGAAAGAACAGGACGCGGCGGGATCTTCCCAGGCTGCGGGACCGCAGCTGTGCCCAGGCAGCTCTGTGGCAGCCTCGTCATCCAAGCGGGCTGGAAGCCCACCCCTCCTGAGGGACGCGGGGCAGAGCTGTGTCTGAGGCTGGCTCTCGGGGAGCCCGGCTTCCCGAACGCCACGAGGCCCAGCTGCAACGATTCAGAGCTGCCGCGCTGGGCGCAGACGTCACGGGGGCTCGGGCACAGTCAGGGGGCTGCGGGCTGCCGTCCGGCTTCGTGAGAAGTGTGACATCATGAGTCAGATATGCTCGGAACCGACACGCAGCAAGGAGACACCTTCGTGCCGAACGCACACCACGCACGCGCCTCTGCAGGGTCTCAGCAGCCACGGAAGGCCGACCTCCGCCGGTGCCTGCGGCATGGAGCCCGCGCGGCCTCTCTTCCAAGCACAGGAAGGATGAGGCGGCGCCGAGCGCATCCTTCAGGGGTCTGGGTGGTGCGCCTCACTCGGCAGCTGCGCGGGGAAGTCGCCTGTGAGTTTCTGGAAAGTGCTGATGCCCCAGCCTTGCCCCAGACCAGGGAGCCCCTACCTCTGGGTATTGTTGTGGGGGTTTCCAGGCGATTCTGAGGGACGCTGAAGGCCGAGGAACAGTGGTCTGGGCGTTCACTCAAGGACCTGCGTGCTCCTGCTGCTTCTGGTTTTAAATAAGAGGATTAGACAGAAGTCCCGTCCCCTAGCTGGAACCCACGGACGAGAAGAGCGGGAACTCACTCTGTCCTTGGCCCGCAAAAGCTTAACTTGGGTCCTTGATTTTCTAACGTGTAAAATGGAGTTAGCGGTACTCGCTCAGCTCCGCTTCAGGGAGTTGTGAGAAATCTAATATTCTTTGACCTATGTTTAACCAAAGCAAAGCTTTTTCATTCTTCCTACTAAAGACAGTTGAGCATGATGTAAACTCGAGAGAGGCCAGATCATGTTAATTACTGAAATGACGATGATGGCAGGGGTGGGGCAGAGAAGGGATGGAAATAATACAAACTGGGCGCGCGTGCGCACACACGCACACACACGCGCGCACACACACGCACACGTGCACACACGCACACACACGTGCACACACACGCGCGCGCGCACACGCACACACACACGCGCACGCGCGCACACGCACGCACACGCGCGTGCACACACACGCACACACACGCGTGCGCACACACATGCACACGCACACGCGCACACACACACTTTCACAGCACAGTCAGGAATGCTCAGATCCTCGTTCTGGTTATCTTCCTTAAGCCTGCCTAAGTCACTTCACTTCTGTGGACCTTACTTCCCTTACCTGTAAAATCAGGAGGTTAGACCAGGAGGTTCAGATCCTGGGGTCCAAGGGCAGATGGTCCATCAATGGCATTAAACTGTGCACACCTGTAATTCTGCCTCTCACTTCTCTCTCTCTCTCGCATACACACACACAGCCCTTCTTTTTCTAGGAAAAATGCCCACAGCTGTCACTACTTTCTCAAAGAGGCATATGACCCGTACATAATGTTAAGAACCAGTGGAATCTTTGCAGCTCTAACTTTCTGATTACTGGTAGCGGAAATAACACTTCCACTGGTGCTGGAAATTCAAAAGACATTCTTATATGGGGAACTTCAAGCACATTTATAGATCCACCCTGGACGACAGCCAAGAACACCCAGCCAATGGCCACTGAACGCTTCGACAGCTTCTCCCCCTCCCAGAAGCCAAACTAGTTTGAAAGTGATGTTGAAAGACCAGCAAGGTCTACTCTGGCCCAGAGAGGCCTGCAGGGACCAGAGCCGCCCAGAGGGTCCCTGCCGACCCGGAGGCCTTCTGAAGGTCCGCTCTCCAGTTCCACGGGGAGGATGTGTGTGCACGGGGGCTGAATGACAAACGGAGCAGGGAACGGATCCTCAGGCAAAGGCAGACAGATCTAAAGACAGGGCTCAGCCAGAATGAGGACCGGACCAGTGCCAGACAGACAGACAGCGGAGGGGAGCAGGTGCCGAAGCGCCGAGTGGAGCAAGGTGTCCGACAGTGCCTCATGCGGGCGCTGCGCGAGGCTCCTTACGGTTACATCGTCAGGATCTACGCTTGCTGTCACGGGACACTAAGGTTCATGCCTCCACCCTTCCAACCAGCCGAACATACTCGTTCCGGAGCCCAGCTTATACTGTCATATTACAGCCTAAAGATGAACTGCTTTGGGCTAATCGAATCCCTGGGATACACAAAGCTCGGAGACATGGACACATTCTTTCTAGTTTTCAAAGCTCAAGCCTGTACTGTCAAGCCTTTCACTCATTTGAATTTCTTAGCTCACAAGAATGCTGTCCATCACGGCCATGTTCCTGGAGGACACGGTTTCACAGCGAGAGCCAGGGCAGCGCCGACTGAAGCGCAGTATTATCCTCTGTCCACAGGGTCAGCTAAGCCCCTAAGACGCAGTAAGGGCAGTTTTGGCTTATTTTTTCTCTTGATATAATCAGTTCCACACATTTACAAGAATGGTTCCAAAGCACAGGGTCCAGAGCCAGGCACGTGAATTCCTACACAAATCTTAACCTCAGGCAAAGTGCTTAACCCTCTGAACCACATTTTTTTCCTATCTGTAAAAATGGAGACAATCCCTCTGTCCAGAATTGCTGTTGTCAGTGATCAAGCAGAGATAACCCAGCACGTTCTCATCATGTAATATCATTCAGCCAATGTGGCTTTAATTATCTTAGAACTGATGTCACTGGTCCTCCATTATATCTGCTGAAAGGACCGGACGGGTGCCCCAGAATGTTAAACGGAAAGACTACCGTTTTATACAGCTACATGCAGTGCCATCTGCCTCTTTATCTGAAATAACTAATACGTTGTCTGGACATCCATTTTCAAATTCATTTAGAAGACAAACATGGGCACCGACTCTGTAGCAGGCGAGACGCCCACAATTTTCCTATGAATTATATGGCGGCCGCTGGTCTGCGGGACACCTTATATTTGTCTCTCTGTCTTAGAATATAATTACAGAGCTTTGGGAACGGACTCCCAATTATTTATTTGACCGTGAATAAATGGAATCAATTAATTGAGATTTAAAAAATAACGGTGAGCACCTGTTAAGTGTCACGTGGTGTGTGGTAGGTGTTAGAATGAAGCTCCGCTGTCCGCCTGCTGCTCTAAGAAGCTTTTTTAGTCTAGTAAAGCGGTGATGTTGCTTGAAGTAGGGTCTCCACCGTCTCTACCCACAGACGTTAATTTACTGACTCTAACAGACACTCAATGCACACGTAGCAAAAAAAAAAAAAAGGGTTAGCTATTATCCCTGCCCTCGTAGAGCATGCGTCCTGGAAGGGATCAAGGAAAACACAGATGCATCTGTGAAGGAAATAAGCAGGGCGTTCTGAGAGCAGCAGGGGCTCCGGCACACACTGCCGGTCTGGTTCAACTCACCTCATTCCGTCCACTCTCTCTCGCCCTAGGAAAGGCAGAAGACCAAACACCCAAATCCCCAGCCCCCTCTGCAGTGGCTGAACAGGACAATCTCAGCCAATGAGATGTGGGCAGAAACACTACGAAAACTTCCCTTCCCGGGACCTCCCTGGTGGTCCAGTGGTTGAGACCACACGCCCCCTACGGTGCAGCCTTGATCCCTGCTTGGGGAACCTAGATCCCACGTGCTGAGTAGCGAGACGCAAAGGAAAAAAGGCTTCCCAGCCGAACTGAGGAGGAGGAAGCGTGTAAAGTGAGGTGTCAAAGATAAGGAGCCAAGCAAAGAGAATTCTACGTGGAAGAAACAGTGAATGCAAGCTCAGCTGGTAAAGAACCCGCCTGCAATGCGGGAGACCTGGGTTTGATCTCTGGGTTGGGAAGATCCCCTGGAGAAGGGAAAGGCTACCCACTCCAGTGTTCTGGCTGGAGAATTCCATGGACAGTCCATGAGGTCACAAAGAGTTGGACATGACTGAGTGACTTTCACTTTCTTATGGAGAGAAAGCAACCACTGGCTTGAGGAACTAAAATGCGGTGATGGAGATGAGCAAAGAGGAAGGAGGCCAGGAGACAAGGTCTGAAAGCCAAGCAGAGGTCAGATCGCCTGGGACCTGGAGGCTGAGGTGACCCTCTGAGAGTTGACCCTGACCCCAACATGATCCCAAGGCCGTCAAGCAGGGGAGCAGCAGAACCTGGCTGCCTCGGTTGCCGGGCGGAGAATGAATGACGAGGCTGCAAGAGTGGGTGTAAGTGGGCCTCCCTGCTGGTCCAGGGGTTGGGAGGCTGCCTGCCAGTGCGAGGGACTCCGGTTTGACGCCTGGTCCAGGAAGGCCCCGTGAGCCTCAAGCCCACACGCCACAGCGCCTGTGGCTCCGTGCCCTGGGCCCGTGCTGTGACCAGAGCCGCCGCTGCAACGCAAAGCTCGGGCACTGCAGCTACACAAAAGCCCCTGCTCGCCGCAGCTGGAGAACGTCTGTGCAGCAACCCAGCACAGCCAGAACCTTGAAAAACATTTCTTAAATGTAAAGAAAAAAAGGGTAGGTGTAAGGAGGCCAGTTAGGGCCACAGCAGTGCTGCTGGGAGGAGACAGTGGCTTGGATTTGGGAGAATAAAGAGAAACAGAGGCAGCTGAGATACATTCTGCAAGCATCTGGAATTGGAGGGAAAAGAAAAAGGCAAGCATGACTTCTAGATTTCTGGCCTCGGCAACTGGGTGGACAGTAACGATGTCCACTGAGATGGAGAGACTGGAGGAGGGACAAGAATGTGGAAAACAGAGCGTGCAATCAGCTCAGCCGCGTGATTCCCGTCCCAGGGCCGAGCCTCTGCCAAACGAGTGTCCTCCTGACTCGGCTCCCACCATGCCCCTCCCCCACGCCCCTCCCCCACAGGCTCTCCTGGGAGACCGGCAAGCTGTAACTGCCACAGCAACAGTAGTTGACTTTATCTGGCAGAAAAACACTCATGGGCAGAAGTGAGAGGCTCTAGAGGCAAATGGCAGGCTCAGCACATGACTTTGCAATCTTGAGCGTGGAATTCGGAAAATGAATGAAGCGTGCAAACTTACAAAAATGTGTATTTGAGACCTCAAGCCTTGCTCCCAGTCACGCTCCTACCAAACAGACACACCACAGCTGTAATTGAATATCTGAGTGAAGAATTACCATCTGCCTCATCTCTGGACCTGAAGCTCCACGAGCACAGGGGCCTCGCTTGTTCTGCCACCAGCGGACCCACAGGGCACCCATGTGCATCAGGCATGCAGACTCACCGCCTCGTAGCTCTGGAGGCTGGGAGTGTGGGCTCACGGCGCCCACAGGGCCACGCGCTTTCTCCTGCTCTGTAGGAGACTGCCTCCTCGCACCCTCCAGCATCCGATGTTTGCTGGCAATCCTCGCCATCACATGGCCATCTTCTCCACACGTGTCTTCACATTATCTTTATTCTGTGTGGATCTATGTCAAACAGCCCCTTTTTATAAGTAAAAACCAGTCAAATTGGATGAAGGCCTAATGAGCTCATCTTAACTTGATTACCTCTTTCAAGATCCTATGTCCAAATAAAGTCACATTCTTAGGTACTGGGAGTTAGGACTTCAATATATCTTTTCGTTTGGGACCAGGACACACTTGAATCCATCAGAGTCGCCCAAATAAACTCAACATTTCCCAGATTCCCTTGCAGCTAAGCATGGCCATATATGGTTATGTTCTAGTCAGTGGGATATAAACAGAAGCGGTGTGTGCAACTTCTCGGAAGAATCTTGAAGGGAGGAGTAGTGCCCTTCTGCTGCCCTTCTGACTTTATGGAGAGCTGGAATGTAAGCCTAGTGGCTGGCGTGACAGCAGCCATCCTAGACCCTGAGGTGGGGCTGGGAATGGAAAGTGAACAAAGTGAGAACACAGACCACAGCGACATATCTCGGTCTTAAACTAACTTTCTTTCAGCTTTTATGTGGCAAAGAAATACTAATCTCAACCACTGTTTCCAAGGTTTCACGTAGCTCATAAAGGAAGCTAACTGTGACTGATATACCACCCTACACTGCGGAGTCTTCTGTATGGCGCACACTTGCGGAGACAGGAGAGACTTTACCATATTTATCTCTACTCCCCATGACACTGGGATTGGTCGTGGGTGAATCCAGGAGGACAGCTTTGTAGAAGGACATCCAGCCCTGGTTGGGACAGCTTCGAATTTCTAGCAGATATAGGTTAGTCTGGGGAGGCCCCTGACTTTACACCTGGAGGCAGGCTTGGGGTTACCTGGTTTTGAAGAGACCTGCAGAGGGCTGACAAGAGCTGGCCTCACACTGTGTAGTTAGGACCCAGAAAAACTGGCTTCCCTGGTGCTCAGCTGGTAAAGAATCCGCCTGCAATGCGGGAGATCTGGGTTTGATCCCTGGGTTAGGAACATCCCTTGGAGAAGGGCATGGCAACCCACTCCAGTACTCTTGCCTGGAGAATCCTATGGACAGAGGGGCCTGGAGGGCTACAGTCTGTGGGGTCACAGAGAGTCAGACGCAACTGAGCGACTAGGCACAGCACACACAGAAAGATCGAGTTCCTGTCTATCTGTGAAGGACTGAGGGTCCAGGCGGTGCCTGTCCCGGCAGTTGCCCTTCCGTTTCCTGAGACAGAGCAGAGAAAGCCAGTGTGAGGGCTTCTGGGTGGGGCGCGCGATAAGAATCCACCTGCCGACGCAGAGGTCGCGGGCTCGACCCCGGGTCTGGGAAGACTCCACACACCATGGAGTGTCACAGCCGCTGAAGCCCATGCGCCTGGAGCCTGTTCTCCAAACAAGAGGAGCCCTGCAAGGAGGAGGCTCGCTGCAGCCAGAGGAAGCCGGCGTGCAGCCACGAAGGCCCAGCACAACCCAAAGTAAGCAAGTAGCAACAGAAACAAGAAGCCGGCACTGGGTCCCACAGCAGACCGACCCGGGAGCAGCGCAGGACGATGCTGAGACACGTCCAGACTCTGCCGTCCTGTGGCTTCTGAAAGATCCCCTTTCCCACAGCTGCGAATAAAAGTGCTTAGTTTCACCTCAACGTAAAAAAGCTTGTGTGTGTGTGTTCGCCACTCAGTTGTGTCCAACTCTGTTGAGACCCCATGGACTGTAGCCCAGCAGGCTCCTCTGTTCATGGGATTCTCCAGGCGGGAATACTGCAGTGGGTTACCATTCCCTTCTCCAGGGGATCTTCCCAACCCAGAGTAACAGAAAACGAAAACAAACCCACTGGTACAGGCAAAGCCGTCCGTGGGACTGGGATTTGATGCAATGCCAGTAACCGCTTATTTTCAGATGCACCTTTAATAATCTCTGAAATCGGGTCACATCTTACGTCCTGTGCATCTTATATTTGATGACATATGTTAGCTGATGCTCAAGAAACAGCTGTCCTGTGACAGGCAAGGGCCTTGATACTTTACACACATTTCTTACCTGTTCTCACAGTCACACCACCAAGCAGTCAACACTGCCATTCTAAGATGAGAAACGGAGCTCTGGCGTTTCTAGGGGAGTGACAGGATTGCACTGGCATGCTGAAATACGGCAGAAACGTGATCACGTCGACGCTGGTTCCCATGATACCCTATTCTGGCTACTGTTTGGTTACCTTGGGTTATGTGTTTGTAAACATAAACTTACCTGAGCCAGTCAGCCAGAAGACACAGAATAACAGAGATTCTAACAAGCAACATAATAAATGACACCTACAACAGTTGCTGCTCACTGTGAGCCAGCTACCGCGCCGGGTCACACCTCGCTTAACTGCAACTATTATGAGGGTCATGTGGCAGGTGAAGAATTTAAGCAAGAAGGAGCAAGACAGGGGCAGGGGATTAAAAGGTACAAACTACTATGTATAAAATAAATAAGCCGGGGCCTCCCTGGTGGCGCCGTGACTAAGACTCCATGCTCCCAGTTCTGGGGCCTGGGTTCGATCCCTGGTCAGGGAACTAGCTCCCACGTGCTGCAACTAGGTGTCCAAACTCCACAACCTGAGATCCCGCAGGCCCCTGCAAGCCATAACGAAGACGGACAAGCCTGCAGGCGGCAGTTAAGACCCAGCACAGCCAAATACATCAAGATTAAAAATAAATAAACAAGCTACAAGGATCTATAGTACAACACGGGGAAAGCGGCCAATCTTTTGTAACAGCTACAAATGGAGGACCACCTTTACCAGCTGTTTCTAAGTGAACTGGTTTTCAGCAGCGCTGGGTCTTCACTGCTTTCTCTGGTTTCAGCAAGCGGGAGCTACTCTTCCTTGAGGGGTGAGGGCTTCGCCTCGCGGAGGCAGAGCTCGGGCCTCATGAGTTGTACTACAAGCTCTGTGGCGTGTGGAAGCTTCCCGGACCAGGGGCCGAACCTGAGTCCCCTTCACGGGCAGGTGGGTTCTTATCCACTGAGTCACCGGGAAAGTTGCAAAAATTGTTAACCACTATGCTGTACATCTGAAACTTAAATAATACTGCCTATCAACGATACCTCGATGAAATTTAAAAAAAAAAAGGTGTTCAGGCTTAGATTTTAAGTTGTTATCCTGGGTCCTATGGAAGGCGTGAAGTTGGGACTCAAACATCTGGTGTCTGACATCCAGCTGTGCACTCCACGACCCAGTGCCAGACCCAAGCAAGCAACCTGAGCCTTCAGTGAACACAGGATGGACCACAAGATGAAGGTGACGTGATGGATCAGAGGGAAGGAAGGAGAAGCCAGACGTGACTTCCGGGAATCTTCTCGGGGATTTTTAAAGAATTAATTTCTATCGGAGTATAGTTGTTTTATGATGTTATATTAGATTCTTGCTGTACAGCAAAGTGAGTCAGTCATAGGTATGCACATATCCCTCTTCTTAAAAATTTACTTACTTTTAACTGAAGGGTAATTACCATTCTGTGTGGGTTTCTGCCTTACCTTATCATGGATCAGCCACGGGCACACACACGCCCCCTGCCCCTGAGCCTGCAGGATCCCTCTGTTTCAGACGGCCTTCCATTTAGTGAGCACGGAGCTCCTGCGCTGTAAGGAGGCTCTCTTTAGCTATCTATTTACACACTGTGTGTACGTGTGTCAGTTTCTGGGAGGTTTTGGAAAGGCTCGCCGGGTGACAGCGTTCAGAAAGGGCCTCGCAGCCTCAGGGGGCTTCCCAGGTGAAGGAGCCGCCTGCTGACGAGGAGCGGTCCTGGGTCAGGAGACGCCCTGGAGGAGGGCGCGGGCCCCCTGCAGTGTCCTCCCGGAAAGCCCCGTGGGCAGGGGGCCTGGCGGCTGCAGCCCACGGGGCCCAGAGTCGGGCACGGCTGGCGCCTCGCGCGCGCTCACGTGGGTTTCCAGACACACTTAGGACAGAAACACGGGGGACATAGGAGGAACCAGCAGAAGGAAAACGGCCACTCGGAGCGGACGGCTGGAGCCCCGGGAAGCGGGAAGGACCCCGGACTGGAGAGGGCCTCGCACCCGCCCCGCGGGCCAGGGTGCAGTCAGGCCCCGGGCAGGCGGCAGCCGCCTCTCCGGAGCCGGAGGAGGCTCCACACGGGCCTCAGCCAGGAGAGCAGAGGCCCGGGCAGGCCTGGGGTCTGCCCGACGCTGAAGCCTGCGCTGGTCTCTGCAGACGGAACCGGGAGCGGCCGCCCCTGGCCCCGCCGAGGCCGGGAACGCTCGGTGCCCCGGCGCCACGCAGGGGCGCACCTTCCGCGGCTCTGCAGGGCCTGCACTTACAGGCTGTGTCCTCTGTCACACGGAAGTTATGACTCAACTCAAACTCCCGCTGTATAAATCTCTTAACCTCCCCCCTCCAACTCACGCATTTCCACTGGGGGTGACCTAGTTCCCAAAGGGGGAAAGAACTGCCGCCTGGAGTCTGAAAACCAGGCTTCCTCTTTCATGTGCAAAGCCCGCGCACACACATCCATACACACAGACAGTCCGTGGACAGGCCTACAGCCGCCTGTGGGCTCTACATTTTACGGAGAGAGAGGATTAAGGGGAAAATGTCTGTCAAATGCTCCTTAAAAGGACAAGTGAAGTCGCTCCGTCGTGTCCGACTATTTGCGACTCTGTGGACTGTAGCCCACCAGGCTCCTCCGTCCATGGGATTCTCCAGGCAAGAACACTGGAGTGGGTTGCCATTTCCTGCTCCAGGGGATCTTCCTGACCCAGGGATCGAACCCAGGTCTCCCGCATTGTAGGCAGACACTACTGAGCCACAAATAGTAGGCTGAGAGACGCTGCTCTAACTCACCGCCGCCCTTCCTCCCCACACGCCCTCCGTGGTGCAGGCAGGTCCTAGCGGGCACCCGTGCCTTCTTCACTTTTTGTCTCACGCTGGAGTACATCTGTTGACAGTGCCGGGACAGGGCCAGGCGGACAGCTCCGCACTCAGCCGTGCACACCCACGCACCCCTCTCCCCCAGACTCCGCTCCCATCCGGGCTGCCGCGCGACCCTGAGCAGGGTGCCCCGAGCAGGGCTCCCCGAGCGCACAGTAGGTCTCGCCCAGGGCAAATGCAGCAGCGTGGACACATGCTCTGCGCTCTCCCAAACCGTCCTTCCCCGCGCTCTTGCCCCCGGCCACGGCTCCACTCTGAGTTTCTGCTTTATGGAATAAACTCTCCGTGTGCGCGTGTGGACACGTGTCTGCACGTGTGAACACACTGCAACCATGGGCGTGAGCGGGTGCACGCGTGCACACACACGCAGCTACACTTAGGTCTACCTGAGCTCTACCCATTCTTGCCGTGTGCTGTGCCACAGGGCGTGTGGGCTCTTAGTTCCCCAAGCAGGGATCGAACCTGTGCCCACTTCCCTGGAAGTAGCCTGAACCGCTGGACCTCCACGGAGCCCCAGTCTCTACCCATCCTTTGGGTCTCAGCTCAAGCACCCTCCCCTGGGGACGTGCGGCTTGCTGTGCCCCGCTGGCCCACACAGAGAAGTCAGGCCCCGTTTGTCCCCGCACCTCTGTTTATACACTCCGGAGTGGAGTTCTGGGGTGGCGGTCTCTCTCCCTCTCCAGACCATAAATCCCAGCCAGGCCTGACATGACGGCAGGTGGCTGAGAAAGACGAAGTGAACACAGAACTGTGGAGCTGCCCTGTCTTCTCCAGGGCGAGCGGGTGGGCAGGGAGCAGAAAGGAGGTCGGAGCTGAGGCCCCGAGGCGCGCAGGCTCCCCACAGCCAGAGCCACAGACGCTCCCGCCCACCAGGCCTGCGTGAGCAAAGCGCTGGCCCTTCTGCTCCCAGTCGGCTGAGCACAGCCCAGCACATCTGCACGCCCAGCCTTCCCGGCTCGACTGCAAAGCAGCTGCCTTTACCCCACGGTGCACAGCTTCCTTCACACGAGCTTCCTTCACACGAGCTTTCTTCACACGTGTTGGCAGTCATCCCACCATTTGCTACTCCAGTGCCCAAACGGTCTTGGCAAATTAATTAGGAATTTGGGAGGCCAGCTTGGCTTCTCTTGGTTAGGAGGCAAATTCCATGTGAAATATACAGGCTTTGTGGCCATGGGGAGGAAAGACCAAAAAAAGCAGGATTTCGACATTTTTCTTCCATATGAGAAATAGGAATGTTTGAAAGGAGGAAAAAAAGAACACAATGACCACTAACTCCTTACTGTGACTCAGACGGTTCTGTCTCCATATAAACACACAAAGAAACAAACAAACAGTGAAAAGAGGCCCCACACATCCACATCCCTCAATTCATAACAGCAGGAAACACGAGGAGAAGCCAGGAGTCTTGGAATCCCTGTGAGAGCTGGCACGAGGCTGCATGAGAACTTGAATACCATTTCTCACAGGATTTAATTATTCCCACCAGGAAAAAAGAAAAAAAAAAACTTTCCAGAAAAGAGCAAGGATATCTTTTGTTTCTTATTTGTAAATATGGCTCAAATGCCTTCACAGTCTGAAGGCTGAATCGTTTGCTCAGATAAGTGTTTGATTAAACTAGCAGACATGTGTTTTTTTTTTTTTTTACATCCTTCACTTGGATGACCCTGCAAGATCAGTCCTGGCCTAGGTGAGGGGCTGGGGCCAAGAATAAGCATTATTTATTTGACCTTCTGCAAGCAAAGGCAGGTAGACGTGTGACCACCTCAACAACTCATCTTGCATTGAACACAAATTCCCCACACAAGACACAGGAAAGGTTAAGAACCACTGAGCAGCCCACAGGGGGTTGAGGTTTTGTTGGATGATATCATCTCCCACTTCCCTGGGTGGCTCAGATGCTAAAGAAGCTGCCTGCAATGCAGGGGACCTGGGTTTGATCCCTGGGTCTGGAAGATCCCCTGGAGGAGGGCATGGCAACCCACTCGAGTGATCTTGCCTGGAGAATTCCAAGGACTGGGGAGCCTGGCGGGCAACAGTCCACGGGGTTGCCAAGAGTCGGGCTCGACTGAGCGATTAACACACACAGGCCATCTGCTGAGCTCTGCCCCATGGGCTTGTATTTTTTGAAATAATGCAACAGGAAACATTATTAGGAGTTTGGGGCAAAGAGACCGGATTTGAAGCTAGCTGTGGCATTCCCAAGCTTGGTGACCTTGAGAAAGGGACTAAGTGAGCCTCAGGTTCCTCGTTTGCAAGGGGGGAGGACATTTCCCACTCCCCTTCCCAGACTTGAAAGAACAATGAAAGCGATACTGGGTATGAGAGGTGTGGGCGTACAGCGCCCGTGTTCAACGAGTAAGCTCCTCAGCCTTCTCCGGAAGCACCAGCTCACTGGGTCAGGCAACACGTGTGCTTCCAGCACTTACGAAAGGGCCGGGAAGACAGCAGTTAAAGGCAGACAAGGTTCTACTGGAGACAAATGATAACCTATCAGGTACTATTATCCAATTCTGATGAGTGTTACATCTTGAAAAGCCAAGACAGGGTGATACGATAGAGTAACTGGAGGAAGACAAGGTGTTTAAAGAAGGCTTCTCCGAAAAACTGACGTTGAATCTGAAGCTTGAATGGAAACCAAGGAAGCAGTTGCCCAGCCTGAGGCCAGCGGAGCCGCAAGCAAAGCAGGCTGGAGAGGGTGTTTCCACCAAAAGAGCCCAGATGCAGCCTGAGGCCAGCGGAGCCGCAAGCGAAGCAGGCTGGAGAGGGTGTTTCCACCAAAAGAGCCCAGATGCAGCCTGAGGCTAGCGGAGCCGCAAGCGAAGCAGGCTGGAGAGGGTGTTTCCACCAAAAGAGCCCAGATGCAGCCTGAGGCCAGCGGAGCCGCAAGCGAAGCAGGCTGGAGAGGGTGTTTCCACCAAAAGAGCCCAGATGCAGCCTGAGGCCAGCGGAGCCGCAAGCGAAGCAGGCTGGAGAGGGTGTTTCCACCAAAAGAGCCCAGATGCAGCCTGAGGCCAGCGGAGCCGCAAGCGAAGCAGGCTGGAGAGGGTGTTTCCACCAAAAGAGCCCAGATGCAGCCTGAGGCCAGCGGAGCCGCAAGCGAAGCAGGCTGGAGAGGGTGTTTCCACCAAAAGAGCCCGATGACGGGCTCCGAGGCCCCGGAGGACGACTGGCAGCGTCCTCACTGCAAGGGGACGCCAGGCTTCCCAGGCGGCTCTGTGGTAAGGAACCTGCCTGCAGCGCAGGAGACCCGGGTCTAATTCCTGGGTCGGGAAGACCCCCTGGAGGAGGAAACGGCAACCCACTCCAGCATTCTTGCCTGGAGAATCCGATGGAGAGAGGAGCCTGGCGGGCTACGGTCCATGGGGTCCACGACTTGGTGATTAAACAACAAAGAGCCAGCGCCATGTGACTAGATTTACCTGGCACGTATCTAGGCACAATCAGGGTGTATTTGTCAGTCTTCCCCGACTCGAGTGGAAGATAGCTCCCAGAGGATCATGAAAATCAAGTTATGACAGAGAATGGGACCCACATTTGGGTTCAGGCTCGACAGACTTTTGTGATTAAAAAAAGAGAGAGAGGTCATTAAAGGCTGCGATATGAAACCAAGTTCAAGTGCTGTTGTTAGACTGTAGCCTGTGGAATATCTTGGGAAGGAATTTTATTCCTTTTCAACATAGAGGAAAAGAGACTAAAGAAATATAATTATTCCTCCTGGGACCATTTCTTCCTTTAGGGTTTTACTGTCTAGCTGCTGATATGAAGTGGACTCAGCCCAGAAAGGTCAGGCACACAGAAGACACTCAGGAAGTTACTGCTTTTCTCTTCTTCCCTCCTTGCCCCGTCGTGCCAAAATGAACCAGAGGCTACTGGAATGGAATCCCTAAAGGATGGATGAGCCCCTGGGGGGGAGTCTAGGGACCAGACTCTTCCAGAGGAAAGCACACTGCAGGGGGAGGCTCAGCTCTGGGTGGTTCCCGTGTTTCACGCTCCACGCTAGAGCCGCTGTGCCAAGCAAAGGCCCTCCATGCCAGAGGCCTGCAGATTGCACTTTTCACATAGAAGAACTTTCAACATTAGAACAACTCTGGGATTTCCCCGGTGGTCCACTGGTTACTGCCGGAGACCCAGGTTTGATCCTTGCGTCGGGAAGATCCTCTGCAGAATGGCAACCTACTCCAGCATTCTTGCCTGGAGAATCCCATGGACAGAGGAGCCTGGCAGGCCACAGTCCAGGGGATCGCACAGAGCCAGAGACGATTGAGCAGCTAGCATTTTCACTTTCACTCCAGTGGTCAAGAATCCCCCTTCCAATGCAGGGGATGTAGGTTCAATCCCTGGCCGGGGAACTTCGCTCCCACGTGCTGCAGAGCAACAAGGTCTGCGCGCCACACTGAGGCCAAGTGTGGCAACTAGGACCTGACTCGGCAGGATGAGTAAATAAATGTTAAAGAAAGTGCCACCAAAATAATAATAATAAAATTATTTTAAAAAATAACTTTGATTCAAAGATGGTGATTCAAAGTGAGAATTCTGATGGTCCTATTACCATTATTCTCTAGGCTGGGAAAGGGAGAAGAGAGAGGTATGAAAGAAGTATGAAAACTTTATCAGAAAAGGTGTAATGAGTTGCCTTCTTTGTTACATGGGTCCCGATTAAGACAAAACCGAAAATAAGGTTATATGTGGTGCTTCTGGTAACATCTGCCCCCTTTTCGGTGTCTTGGGACAAGCATGCTGCAACTGCGTGAGGAGGTGATTGGAAGGGAAGCAGACGAGTGAAAACAGAACTTCAAACAAGCAGGGGATGACGCAGAAGTCTTTTGACTGAAACACTTAAGAGTCAGTTCCACTCACAGCTGAACTCAGGCTGGAAGCTTCCCGGGCCTGCATCTCCGCGATGTCCCCGCTGCAGCTCAGCTGCCTGAGCCGCCCCAGCTGCAGGGTCAGCAGCGCGGAGGCGCCGGGCGTGGGGGCAGGTCATAGGCCCCGCCAATCCCATCCAGAGGAGAAGGCAGTGATCCTCTTCACTCGCCCTAAGGAGGCATGTTCTCTGGACCTTTTCCAGAACTGCCAGAGAAGGAAATGCTAAGATAGGCACGATGGTTTCGCCTCATCACGGACTAAGCGTGCGTGATTGCCCAGTCTCTCAGTCATGTTTGACTCTGAGAACCCGTGGACTATAGCCCACCAGGCTCCTCTGTCCATGGGATTCTCTAGGCAAGAACACTGCAGTGGGTTGTCACGCCTTCCTCCAGGAGATCTTCCCAACCCAGGGATTGAACCCCCATCTCCTGCGCTGGCAGGTAGATTCTTTACCACCAAGCTACCCAGGAAACCTTCATGCACTAAGGGTTCCTTTAAGCAGGCAAAGAGCTCCTCTCTGGGTCCAAAAGATCAAGAAGCATTAAGAGGGGAACACAGCACCCAGGCTCTCCAGTCTGGGCCTGTCCTGTCCACACAAAAAGGTGCCCCCGCCACGGAAAAGTTTCCAAGCCCCAGGGTAAACTAAAAGCGAGAAATGACAAGCATACGAAACCTTGGTTACAGCACGGTTTCTGTTTTGGCAAGGAAAGAGTGAAATTAAGCAGCCATGTAGGGAAATTCCGCTGGACGGGAAGGCCACAGAGGGCCAGACGAAAAGCGCCGTCTACACTGGAAAGTAGGAGAGCACGGGCTCTGACCTCAGGGGCGGGCCTGGTCTCCTGGGAGAAAGTCATGCGGGAGGCAAAGGTGGGAGCTTTGCACTGTCTTAGGTTAGCTCAGGCCGGTCAGCGGGGCTAAAGGCGTCTGGCCAGAGTTTGGAGCAACTTTTACCACCCAGACCAAGCGGGTAGGACACTGCCCAGGTCACTGGCTCCTTCCCCAGGACAGGCTCTCATAGGGTCAGCGCTGCTGCCCATATAGACGGAGGCTGCGCACCCATACACACTGCCCTGAAGTCACGAGCAGCAGTGACGTGACAGGTCAGTGGGAACAAGCCTCCAGGACTGGGTTACACAAGGGCTTTTCACAGAACTTATTTAATAACAAATGCATATGGCAAATTAGAAAATTATCTATTCATCATTTTCTGTAACAAAGTAACGGACTAAGCAAATAAATACAGACAAGTAAATTATATGGAGGAGCATGGTATTCCCTCATTTTCATTAAAATAATTTTTTTAATTGGAGTGTAACTGGTTTACAGTGCTGCGTTTATTTCCACCGTACGACGTGAATCAGCTATACACACACATTCCCTCCTCTTGGACCTCCCACCCTGCCGGCCATCACAGAGCGCCGAGCCGAGCCCCCGCTGCGCGCTGTTATTTTACACATCGTAGCTTCCCCGGTGGCTCGGCTGGTAACGAATCCGCCTGCAGTGAGGGAGACCTGGGTTCGATCCCTGGGTTGGGAAGATCCCCTGGAGAGGGAATGGCAACCCACTCCAGGATTCTGGCCTGGAGAGTCCCATGGACTGCATAGTCCCTGGGGTCCCAAAGAGCTGGACACGACCGGGCGACTTTCACTTTCACTAGTGTATATACGTCACTGGGGTGTGCATCACTGTCAGTGGGGTGTACGTCACTGTCACGGGTGTGTATGTCACCGGAGTATATGTCATCAGTGAATATGTCAGCAGTGTATATGTCACCGGTGTATATGTCGCTGGTGTATATGTCACTGTCACCGGTGTATATGTCGCTGTCGCCGGTGTATATGTCGCTGTCACTGGTGTACACGTCACCGGTGTATATGTCGCTCTCACCGGTGTATACGTCACTAGTGTATATGTC
The DNA here is from genome assembly GCF_042477335.2 of Ovis canadensis. NCBI lineage: Eukaryota > Metazoa > Chordata > Mammalia > Artiodactyla > Bovidae > Ovis > Ovis canadensis. Next base: position 104,385,170 of record NC_091253.1, on the reverse strand, counting down.
ATCAGTGAATATGTCACCAGTGTATATGTCACCGGTGTATACGTCACTGTTACCAGTGTATATGTCGCTGTCACTTGGTTATACGTCACCGGTGTATAAGTCACTGTCGCCGGTGAACGTACGGCAGTGCTACTCTCCCAATTCGTCCACCCTCAGCCTCCCCGCCTCGCTCCTCTGTTCACAGATCCACTCTCTATACCTGTGTTTCTGTCCCTGCCCTGCAAATAGGCTCATCTGTACCATTTTTCCAGCTTCTATATAAAGGCATTAATATATGCTCTGTTTGTCTCTTTCTGACTTCTGCCACTCTGTATCTGTCATTTTCATTTAGCCAACAGCACACTCAAAATACATCTCAATATATTCACTCCAACACAGAGTTTGATCAAAAGCAGGCTTTTAAAACAAGGCTCTATCTTGGTCTTTTTTTTTTTTTTTTAATTCTTAGTCTTAAGATTCCATTTCAGAGTTCCTATTAAATGATATATGTTGTGTTAGATAGTTTACACGGACTTTTTCTTTGGCTCCGTTTCCCAGCATTCTTAGCGTGCTAACGCGCTTTTCTGCAAACTTCCGAGACAGGGGCAGTGTGCAGCACTTGGAGCTGTTTTGATCACAGAGCCTCAGGACAAGATGCTCTGCTGGACTCAGCTCAGCTCAGTCGCTCAGGCGTGTCTGACTGTGTGGACCCACGGACTGCAGCACACCGGACCTCCCTGTCCATCACCAGCTCCCGGAGTCCACCCAAACTCATGTCCATTGAGTCAGGGATGCCAACCAACCATCTCATCCTCTGTTGTCCGCTTCTCCCCCTGCCCTCAGTCTTTCCCAGCATCAGGGTCTTTTCAAATGAGTCAGCTCTCCACTTTGCTGGACTAGAGAGCTGTATGATGCAAGTTTGGAAATGTAGCTCTGCTGAATTCTGTACTGCTCTACAACATACAAAAACCATTGTACACCCCACCTGAGAAACTAGGAATATAAACCATGAGTGTTATCTTCTGAAACGGACAAAAATATCCCAGGTTACCCATCAATCAGTGTAGAGATATCAAGGAGTTAATTATCAACAGACAACATCTGGAACAGTTATGCATATTAATAACGATGAACTAAAGTCAATGAAATACACCTGGCTAAGCAAACCAAGGTCTTTAGCTGCAATGTAAATCCATCACTTTCCCCAAAGGAAATCTGCTTTGAGTCAAAGCTCCACGCAAGTGAGTGTACGCTCAGAAGCGAAGCACTCTGCCAAAAGTAATTTATACAGAGGTAGTTTACTGTGGAAACAAAAGATGGAACTCTTCCCACAGCCAAGAGTCCCACTAGAAAAGGGAAAAATTCGGCCTCGGCACAGAAGCAGGTGCTCCCTGCAGGCTCTCCTGCTCTGGGTTCCTGGGTACCGTGCCCACCGCACACAGACGCACTCGGCCAGCAAGGCGCATGGAACGTGCCCAGAGCACAAGCCTGTGAAAGGAGACTGCTTACACTCTGACTCACTCGTGTCAGACTCTTTGGGACCCCGTGGACTGTCGCCCACCAGGCTCCTCCGTCCATGGGATTTCCCAGGCAAGAATACTGGAGTGGGTTGCCATGCCCTCCTCCAGGGGATCGTCCTATCCCAGCGATCAAACCCAGGTCTCCTGCACTGCAGGCAGATTCTTTACCTGCTGAGTCACCAAAGAGACCCCTGTATGAAGGAGGTGCTCAAACCAGAGGGCAGTCAGTCCCCAACCCAGCACCAGTCACCCAGCGCGGCCGTAATCCCTGCTCTGGGCCCACCTCTCTTGTCCAGAAAGTGAGCCACTGCCCGGGGGTAGATGCTGGGAACCAGGGCAGTGCAGGCCCGAACCACGCCTGCAGCTCCACTGGCCTGCTGCTCTGGAAGAGGGACGGATGGGCGTGGATGAAAGTGTTGTCGGCATAAAGCCAGAGCCTGTGGCTTTCATGTCTTCTGCGTCCACCCATGACCCCAGATAAGCAAGAGGTAAATGTCCTCTGTGAGACAGGACAAAACTGCCAGATAAAGGCGTTTTGAGGCAGAAAACCAATGATCTCAATATCCTCTTATACCGTATTTCTTTATAAGTAAAAACAATGTATATAAATGTACATATGCACATAAGAAACCTGGAAGAATATAAATAAAGATGTTAACACCTATGCACTTTATGCCAACTACACTTCCAAAGTGCTGCTTAAAAATGGGAATATCTATCAGTTAGTAAAGATGATAGGCAGGTACAATTTTTTTTCCTGCTTGTGTGTATTTTCCAAAAGTTTTCAATTCTATATTCATTACTTTAATAGAAAAAATAGCAACAAATTTTCAAAAACCTTACACAATTCACTCAATTGTCTGATGTGTGCGTATTTCTTTGCACTTTTTCGAGTGTTTCAACATACCTAATCCATAAGGCAGCAGAATGAAACATGATGATCATTTCAGAGGGGAGGAAACAGGCAATGAGGTGTTATGAAACTTATTCAAAGAGCTGGTTAAAAAAAAAAAAACAACACTAAACTTCTCTTCCAAACGCCATGACTTTTCTTCCAAACTCCATGACTTTTCTTCTCTTTTTCTCACTATTTGCTATTTTTTATGGTCTTAATGTGCTCTGCTGGCTGCATAAACACCACAGGTACATACTCTGTGTACAACACAGGCAGTGGAGTTCTCATATAAGACTCAGCAAAAATATACAAGCAGCTCCTGCAGCTCAATTCCAGAAAAATAAACGACCCAATCAAAAAATGGGCCAAAGAACTAAATAGACATTTCTTCAAAGAAGACATACAGATGGCTAACGAACACATGAAAAGATGCTCAACGTCACTCATTATCAGAGAAATGCAAAATCAAAACCACAATTAGGTACCATCTCATGCCAGTCAGAATGGCTGTGATCCAAAAGTCTTCGAGCAATAAATGCTGGAGAGGGTGTGGAGAAAAGGGAACCCTCTTACACTGTTGGTGGGAATGCAAACTAGTACAGCTACTATGGAGAACAGTGTGGAGATTCCTTAAAAAACCGGAAATACAGCTGCCATACAATCCAGCAATCCCACTGCTGGGCATACACACAGAGGAAACCAGAATTGAAAGAGACTCGTGTACCCCAGTGTTCATCTCAGCACTGTTTACAGTAGCCAGGATATGGAAGCAACCTAGATGTCCATCAGCAGACGAGTGGATAAGAAAGTAGTGGCACATATACACAATGGAGTATTACTCAGCCATTAAAAAGAACACATTTGAATCAGTTCTAAGGGGGTGGATGAAACTCGAGCCGATTATACAGAGTGAAGTAAGCCAGAAAGAAAAACACCAGTACAGTATACTAACACATATATAGGGAATTTAGAAAGATGGTAACGATAACCCTGTATGCGAGACAGCAAAAGAGACACAGATGTGTAGAACAGTCTTCTGGACTAGAGTCCAGAAGATGATGTGGGAGAACAGCATTGAAACAGGTCTATCATCACGTGTGAAACAGATCGCCAGTCCAGGTTCGATGCATGAGACAGGGTGCTCAGGGCTGGTGCACTGGGATGACCCAGAGGGATGGGATGGGGAGGGAGGAGGGAGGGGGGTCAGGATGGGGAACACGTGTACACCCATGGCTGACTCGTGTCAATATACGGCAAAACCCACCACAATGTTGAAAACTAATTAGCCTCCAATTAACATAAATAAATTTTAAAAATAATTAAAACATTTCTGTCACTCAAAAAAAGAAGACTTAAGCAAAAGTAAACTCTTTTTTCAAATTAAGTATTGATTAAGGAGAGAAATGTAAAAAACAAACAAAAAAAAAAACCCGAGGGAGATTTAGAAAACAGACGAAGAGTCCGAGGGACGGGAAGACTCGCCCTTAGTTTCGACCTCACTTCGAAAGCTCTTGGCTTCAACTCAACCTCGCTCAGAAAGGGCAAAGGAAAGAACAGAGGGGCGAGCGCGCAGGGAGGCAGGACGACCAGGCGCGGGGGCGCGGGGGGCGCGCGGGGGGCGCGGCAGGACACGCGGGGCACGGGGGGCGTGGGGGGCGCGGGGGGCGCGGGGGGCAAGGCAGGGCGTGGGGGGCGCGGCAGGACACGCGGGGCGCGGGGGGCGCGGCAGCACACGCGGGGCGCGGGGGCGTGGGGGCGCGGCAGGACACGCGGGGCGCGGGGGGCGCGGGGGGTGCGGCAGGACACGCGGGGCGCGGGGGCGCGGGGGGCGCGGCAGGACACGCGGGGCGCGGGGGCGCGGGGGGCGCGGCAGGACACGCGGGGCACGGAGGCACGGGGGGCGTGGGGGGCGCGGGGGGCGCGGGGGGCAAGGCAGGGCGTGGGGGGCGCGGCAGCACACGCGGGGCGCGGGGGCGTGGGGGCGCGGCAGGACACGCGGGGCGCGGGGGGCGCGGCAGCACACGCGGGGCGCGGGGGCGTGGGGGCGCGGCAGGACACGCGGGGCGCGGGGGGCGCGGGGGGTGCGGCAGGACACGCGGGGCGCGGGGGCGCGGGGGGCGCGGCAGGACACGCGGGGCGCGGGGGCGCGGGGGGCGCGGCAGGACACGCGGGGCGCGGGGGCGTGGGGGCCGCGGGGGGCGCGGCAGGACACGCGGGGCACGGGGGTGCGGGGGGCGCGGCAGGACACGCGGGGCACGGAGGCACGGGGGGCGTGGGGGGCGCGGGGGGCGCGGGGGGCAAGGCAGGGCGTGGGGGGCGCGGCAGCACACGCGGGGCGCGGGGGCGTGGGGGCGCGGCAGGACACGCGGGGCGCGGGGGGCGCGGGGGGTGCGGCAGGACACGCGGGGCGCGGGGGCGCGGGGGGTGCGGCAGGACACGCGGGGCGCGGGGGCGCGGGGGGCGCGGCAGGACACGCGGGGCACGGGGGCGTGGGGGCCGCGGGGGGCGCGGCAGGACACGCGGGGCACGGGGGCGTGGGGGCCGCGGGGGCGCGGGGGGCGCGGCAGGACACGCGGGGCGCGGGGCCCACCGTACCTTCATGCCCGCCGCCGCCGCCGGGCCGCTGGGGTCCACGGCCTGGATGTGGCACGGCTTGCTCCCGCGCACCACGAAGCCCCAGCCGACCGCGTCCCCGACGATCTGGAGAGGAAAAGCACAGTCAGCAGCCCGCGGACGGCCCTGGTGCCCAGCCTCCAGGAGAGACGGCCCGCGGGGGAACGCCTGCGCGAGGCAGCCTGCTCCGCTCATCTCCGCGCCGGCGGGACGGGGCTGCCTGCATCCATCGCAAACACAGGCGCACATGTTCGTGCAGAAGCTGCGGCCCAGAAACACCTGCCGGGCGGAAAGGAGGTGCTACTGTGAACTCACTGCTCCACAGACAATCGGCAGATGGCTGCTTTCTCAGGCTGTGTTGCAGTTTCCCATCAGACTCCAATGGAAAGTTTAGATGATCTGAAAAACACAGTTGAAACTTCCCTCCGGGTCCAATTTCCCTTCTGCTTCCAAAGGATACTTTCCTCCTGTTCTTGCTACCTCACTGACTTCTAAACTAGTCATTTCAGTTACTGAGGAGGAGAAACATGAAGAGTCTTGGCTTTCTTGAAACACAACTTAATGTACCAAGAAAAGACAGTGAAAAAGGATGCTAAGTTCTTAATTCTCAAGTCAACTCTGGTCCAAAGGTTGTTTGAAACTGGAGTGCTTTTTCCTCACAGAATTGTAATTAGAATCAGCAGTTACATTTGCTGGGCAGCTCCCAGACACGTCTCTAGCACACACCCCAACCAAAATACAGACAATGGCCATTCACAATCAATTACTAGCAATGCTGGCGTTGATATTTAGAACCAAGGAGAATTTATACCTAAAACTACGCTCCACTGTCTCTTGAATGCAGAGATGGAGGAAAAGCAGAGAAGCAAATGACACTTTGCTGACCGTCCTTGACGACTTTCAGGGCAGGCTTAGTACTCATAGTCTCCGCTTTTGCTTGCCTGAGAAGTTCTTCTGGGACTTACATATTTTGGGCTGTGCCAGCTGCTGCGGGCGGGGGCTGGTCTCCAGCTGCAGAGCGCGGGCTTGCCATTTCGGTGGCTTCTCACGCTGTGGAGCGCGGGCCCCAGGGCGCTCGGGAGTCAGTAACTGAGGTGCACGGCCTTAGTTGCCGCGTGGCACGTGGCATCTTCCCAGACCAGGGATCAAACGCGTATCCCCAGCACTGGACGGTGGGTTCTTAGCCACTGGACCAGCAGGGCAGACCTGAGAAGCTCTTCATCAGGCACTTTGCTGGCTTTCGGGTTTGGCACTGTGAGTTCTTCAAACGTGATTTCACTTCCAAACGTACAGTTGGCCTTTTCCTTGGATACGGACGTGTTGCCTGCGCTGTTTTCATATTGGTTGGCTATGAATGGACCCAACCGGCTTTAATTCCTTGCTGCTCAGAATGTGCTCCAGTCCTTGACAAATGTTTGCAGCACGGATGGTGTGGAAAGCTTTCCCCCACCTTGAGGTATTAAAGCACACATCAGAAGGCTGAAGACAGGATGAGAAGAAGCGTTTTAAAGACGCCACTGATGCAGATGTAAGGAGACAAGAGGCCGGTGGGCGGGGCGGGGCGGGGAGGCGAGGCCAGCAGGGGGGTGGGCGCGTCCCTCGGGGCCCAGAGGCTAAGACCCCACCTTCCAATAGGGGGCTGTGGTCAGGAAGCTAAGCCCCTGCCTTCCAGTGCGGGGCTGTGGGCCTGACCCCTGGTTGGGAGGCTGAGCCCCCACCTTCCAGTGCAGGACTGTGGGCCTGACCCCCGGTCAGGAGGCTGAGCCCCCACCTTCTGATGCAGGACTGTGGGCCTGACCCCCGGTCAGGAGGCTGAGCCCCCACCTTCCAATGCAGGACTGTGGGCCTGACCCCTGGTCCGGAAGCTAAGCCCCCACCTTCTGATGCAGGACTGTGGGCCTGACCCCCGGTCAGGAGGCTGAGCCCCCACCTTCCAGTGTGGGGCTGTGGGCCTGACCCCTGGTTGCGATCCCACCTTCCAGTGCGGGGCTGTGGGCCTGACCCCTGGTTGGGAGGCTGAGCCCCTACCTTCCAGTGAGGGGCTGTGGGCCCGCCCCCGGTCAGGAGGCTGAGCCCCCACCTTCCAGTGCGGGGCTGTGGGCCTGACCCCTGGTCGGGAGGCTGAGCCCCCACCTTCCAGTGCGGGACTGTGGGCCTGACCCCTGGTTGCGACCCCACCTTCCAGTGCGGGGCTGTGGACCTGCCCCAGTCGGGAGGCTGGGCCCCCACCTTCTGATGCGGGGCTGTGGGCCCGCCCCCAGTCGGGAGGCTGAGGCCCCACGTGGCCCGCGGCCGGAAAGCTAAAACACACAGCAGGAGCAGTCCTGGAGCAAATCCCACAAAGGCTTTAAAAATGGTTCACATTTCAAAACTCTTTAAGAAAAGAACGAGAAACGGAGTCCTTGGGTCCTGTCTGAAGAAAACCAGGGGGTCTCAGAAGAAGAAGAAGGAAGGCTGAAGACCCTCCAAGAGAGGGCAGGTGGTCACAGATAATGTAGGAGATCCAAACGGGGTCCTTCTGCAATTCGAGGCCCTAAAATATCGTCAAAAGCGCCACTGATGATCACAGAGCAGCCTTCTTCCTCTACCTCAAGCCTCCCTCCTGTCTGAAGTAGGGCTTCCTGCATAGCTCGGTGGTGAAGAACCTGCCTGCCGTGCAGGAGACACGGGTGTGATCCCTGGGTTGGGAGGGTCCCCCGGAGAAGGAAATGGCACCCACTCCAGGCGTTCTTGCCTGGAGAATCCCATGGACAGAGGAGCCTGGCGGGCTACAGTCCATGGGGTCACAAAGAGCCGGACATGACTTAGCAACTAAACAACAATATGTTTTAAATAATCTTTATAATTAACTATGAGCAGAAAGGGATTGTTGCCATTCTTTGCGCTACCACCTGCCTTTGAATCTGTCATTATACTAGAATAGGTACATAGTGAGTTTTTAGGGAAACATCAAAAGGAATTTGAAATGCTGGGTTAATAATAATAAATTATGTCAAGTCCTAATGCATTTTATTGCCAAAGCGTCAAGAAAGTCACACTGTCATGATGATGCTCAAAACCAAAGGGGAACTGGGAGAACCTTGCCAAGCCCATCCCTAAACTCGACATGGACAGGCCGCCACGCTGCCACGCTCCAGACATGCAGCAGTGCAGGAGAAAATCCAAAGGGGGGGCCTACCGTGAATGTCTTCCTCGCATACGGAGCCCCAGGAGTCAAGAGTTCCTCAGAAGTGACGGGCCTCTTCAACACTGTAAGACAGACGCAGGGTCAAGGCACAAATCCTCTTAGCTCTCTGTCCAGTCTTTCAGCAGAAACTTGCTGAATGCCTCAGTCTGTGACATCAGTGACCCAAAGTGTCAGAGATCCCTGCCTCCCGGTGCACAACTCTCGCCAAACATGGCCAGGAAACTAGCGAATGGAAACAGCTCTAGCCCTAACTCACAGAAAGCAGAGACGGAGCGGGGGAGAAGCAGGAGAGCCAAGGGAGTTCCTGAGTTTCCTTCTTCCAAGCCCAGATGGGCATTCAGCAGGCTTCCCCTGCGGCTCAGCTGGTACAGAATCTGCCTGCAATGTGGGAAACCTGGGTTCAACCCCTGGGTTGGGAAGATCCCCTGGAGAAGAGAAAGGGAGGAGAAGGGGACAGCAGGGGATGAGATGGCTGGAGGGCGTCACTGACTCAATGGACATGAGTCTGGGTGAACTCCGGGAGTGGTGATGGACAGGGAGGCCTGGCGGGCTGCAGTCCACGAGGTCGCAAAGAGTCGGACACGACTGAGGGCTGAACTGAACTGAGGCATTCAACGCTTCCTCGACGGGCAGAACCCTCCTGCATCACAGGAGACTCAGGCTCAACCCCTGGGTCAGGAATACTCCCTGAATACTCCCTGTACCAGGAAGTGGCTGCCCAGTCCAGTGTTCCTTCCTGGAAAATTCCACGGACGGAGGAGCCAGGTGGGCTACAGTCCACGGGGTTGCAAAGGAGTCGGACATGACGTAGTGACCAAATAACGACAAGGCATTCAACACGTCAAAAGTAAGAGGAACTCTGGCTCTGGCAGACTTCGTACCGTGTTTCCAGAGCTAATGCCACGCCCCTCCCCCCCATCATACTGTCCACATCCTGTCCACCAGAGCTCCTTAGAGTTCCCCGTTAAAGTTCAACGTGCTCACTGAAGCCCCAGGCTGCCTTTGGCCTGAACCCTAACACTGGGGAGCTTCTCTGCATCCTTATCACATGCTGGCTTCTATGCTCAGCACTTTATATATTCTGTTTCATCGTACAAGAACTAGTGGGTCATTTCCTCCTTATACCTATTCTGCTAGGGAGGAAACTGAAGCTGAGAAAAGTTAAGAAGCTTGTGTCCAAGGCCTCAGAGTCAAATGGAACCAAGATTTAAACTCAAGCGTTGATGCCACTGCCCACCCTCAGAAGAAAGGGTGCAGAAGCCCCAACATGGCTGCGTGTGGCCCCCCAAGACACCCGGACCATCAGATCACTGCTGGGGCCCAGCAGACGGCAAAGACCGCAGTCCCTTCCTGACTTGCAGCCTAAAATCCCAGCAAAGATGAACCCTGTCCACCCACTGCTCATGCAGCACTGGAGCAGAGGCTGCTGCGGCGGCCCAGAACAGCCAGTGGTCTCAGTTAGAGACACCACGAGCTTGAGCGTGGAGAAGCTAGAGGGGTGGGCCGGGAGTTCACCATGGTGACGCGCAGCCTCCGTCCCCTCCGTGGGGGCCGTCAGGGGCTGGAGGCCAGGCCCAGCCAAGGGGGACCAGAGGCAGGGAGACCCAGACCACTGGGCGGGGCCCTGCCCCGCACGTTCTCAGCTGAGGGCAGCGGGGCGCTGCCTGCTGACCTGACGGGTCATGGGGATGCCCGCTGACCCTTTCGGAAAGCTCATAAAGGAGGACAGGGGTTTGCCGTCTCCCCTACAGAGCGAGAAGCGTGAGGTCAAGAAGAGCAGCTCTCAGCAGAGGGTCAGGAGTTGAGAGGAGGGGCCCGCAGTTGGGGACTTGCGGCCTTTTTACTCCCCGTTAGTCAAGCCCTGCACACTCTCGGCCCTCGTTAGTCAAGCCCTGCACACTCTCGGCCCTCAGATCCCTTCTGGGGCTTATGGGGGTGGATGTCGGAATCACACGGCACTGTGATATCCGACGAGAGCCCCCACATCCTGTTACACGGCCTACTTTCATTGAGATATAATCGACACACTGGATCTGTTTCAGGTCACAACATAAGGATGCATGCGTGACGAAATGATCACCTGACCCAGTTCAGGTCATCACCTGATGCTTCTTGACATGAGAGCTTTGCAGACCTACCCTGGGGACTTTCCTGGGGGTTCAGTGGCTGGGACCCTCAGCTCCCAAAGCAGGGGGTCAGGAGCCAGATCCCACCACCTGCTGCCAAGGGGCCCTCGTGCTGAGACCCGGCACCCAAACAGATAAAAAAAATGAAAGAAAGGGCTGCTCTCCTAGCAACGTTCAAATATACAACGCAGCATCACTAACTGCAGTCACAGGCGGGACACTGCATTCCCCGGGCCGCACTGAGAAGCTGGAGACTTGTGCCCTGTGACCCCTTTCGCCCACTCGACCTTCCCGCCCCCACTGGCCAGGCCCCTCTGGGCGGCACCAGCTTGCTCTCTGTGCGTGCGAGGCTTCTGTCCGGTTCCATATACACGTGAGCTCGGGTGGCGCCTGCCGCTCCTTGTCTGACGTGTCACTTCGCACGCAGACCTCAAGGCTCACCCACGTCGCTGCCCAGAGCACTTTCCTTCACTGTCATCACTGAACAGCGGGCCACCGTGTGTGCGTGTGTGCGTGCGTGCGATACAGCACGTTTCCTTCACTGTCATCACTGAACAGCGGGCCACCGTGTGTGCGTGTGTGCGTGCGTGCGATACAGCACGTTTCCTTCACTGTCATCACTGAACAGCGGGCCACCGTGTGTGCGTGTGTGCGTGCGTGCGATACAGCACGTTTCCTTCACTGTCATCACTGAACAGCGGGCCACCGTGTGTGCGTGTGTGCGTGCGTGCGATACAGCACGTTTCCTTCACTGTCATCACTGAACAGCGGGCCTCCGTGTGTGCGTGTGTGCGTGCGTGCGTGCGTGCGTGCGTGCGTGCGGCACAGCACGTTTCCTTCACCCATCCACCCCGACGGGCATCTAGGCTGCTTCCGTGTCTCGGCTATTACAAGCAATGCTGCGATAAGCACAGGGGTGCAAGTAGAATCTCAAGCGAGCGCGCTCCTCCCCGACGGACAAACACTCAGAAGTGAAACTGCGGGGTCACAAGGGGGTCCTGCTTCTCTTTCTTTCAGGGATCACCACACTGCTTCCCACGCTGGCTGCACCTGTCTACATCCCCACCAACCGTGCACGACGGCCCCCTGTTCTCTGCACGCTCACCAGCATTTGTCACGTGAGTTCTTTCCAATGTCAGCCATTCTGACAGGGGTCAAGTGACATCAGACATTCTGACAGGCGTCATCGTGACTTTGAGTCACACTGCATTGTAATACTTGGCAACAATGCTGACCACTGAATTCACTGCCGCGCTTTCCTGTGTTAAAACGTGTAGAAACTCTGAAACCTAGGGAGTAATTTCTAGCTTTCTCTTCTCATACCCTTGAGAACTTATTTACTCATCACAATGATACCAATTATATTACTTTTATAGCACTTAAGCTGGATTGGGGCATTTACATATAGTATTAAAAATATATGCTGATGGATAACTAATGATTAACTTTAAATGCCTTACCATGAAGCCTGCTTACCTACTTGAGGGAAAAAAAATCACAGGTGAGCTCCCTCCGTCTTGGGAATCCACTAAAGAGTTGAAAGAGGAGCTCATCAGAACACAGAGGTAGGATTTACCCATGAAGTCCTGACAGTTCTGTGTCTTTAGAGACCCAACCTTCCATTTCTGTCTGCTGCTGCTGCTGCTAAGTCGCTCAGTCGTGTCTGACTCTGTGTGACCCCACAGATGGCAGCCCACCAGGCTCCCCCGTCCCTGGGATTCTCCAGGCAAGAACACTGGAGTGGTTTGCCGTTTCCTTCTCCAATGCATGAAAGTGAAAAGTGAAAGTGAGGTCGCTCAGTCGTGTCCGACTCCTAGTGACCCCATGGACTGCAGCCTACCAGGCTCCTCCATCCATGGAAGTTCCCAGGCGAGAGCACTGGAGTGGGGTGCCATTTCCTTCTCCAAGAATGAAAGTGAAAAGTGAAAGTGAAGTCGCTCAGTCGAGTCCGACTCCCAGCGACCCCATGGACTGCAGCCCACCAGGCTCCTCTGTCCATGGGGATTTTCCAGACAAGAGTACTGGAGTGGGGTGCCATCGCCCTCTCCGTTTCTGTCTGCACCTCAGTGAAATTCCCCCTCTGGGCCAAGGGGGTAAGGAGAAAGAGGAAACAATGCAGCCTTCTACTCGCCCCAGGAATGACCTCCCTGAAGGTGACGCACTCAATGCTGGGGGGCTGGGGTACTACACAAGCGGGGGGAAGGCGTCCTCAGGCCACGCTGGCCCCAGCGGACCAGAGTCCACTCTGGCGAAGGCGGTGGCATCCCTGGGTCCAGGTGCCTGTGGGCTGAGGAGGTGACTCGATCTGAGCGCAAGCTCATTACCCATCTGTGTGCCTAGGTTGTTGGTTATTTTTTATTTTTATTTTTCTGGAACATAAAGTCTATGGAGGTGGAATAGTAGAGTTTGAGACTGCAAGGCACAGAGAGTCCTCTGCAGGGGTAGCTGGGTTGCAGAGCTCCGCGCTTCTCCCTTGCGGGTGCAGAGACCCAGCGGATCCAAGCATCAGTTACCATCCGGGCAGCGGCACCTCCGCTGCTGTGCGCCACTCAAACCCACCGCAGAAACCAGCGGCTGCTCCTGGAGCTGGGGCTGCTGGCGCGGGGGCCCTCGGACGGCCGGGGTTCATAGCCGTCCTGGGAACGCTGTCTGCAAAGAGAGCCGACTTCCCCAGGCCATGCCCCGCTCCGAGGGGCGGCCAGCATCCAACGGCCAGTCAGCGTGAGGGTCTAACGGCCTGGCCACCTCCCCCAAGAGGGGACCCCTCTCCAAGGCCCCCTGACTCCAGAGTGCCACCTGGGGTCAGCCGCAGCCTCTGTGGGGCGCGCGCTGCAGCCCAGTTCGTCTGCAAACCTGCGTCCTCCCTTCTCCCCCGAGGCGCGCCTGCCTGTGCCCTCAGTGCCCAGTGCCCAGTCGTGTCCAAGTCTGCGACCCCGGGCTGCAGCCGCCGGGCCCCTCTGCCCGAGGGATTCTCCAGGCAGCCTCACTGGGGCGGGATCTCCACCCCCCCTCCCCCAACCAGGGAGTGAGCTCGTATCCCTTACCTCTCCTGCACTGGCTGGGGGGTTCTGTACCACCAGCACCGCCGGGAAGCCGCCATCCAAGAGGAGGCGCCCCCAAGCCGCACCACGCACAGAGATCACCCCGTCCCTCCCCCTCCGCTTAACGAGGGAATCCGCTTAAGGACGCCCGCGCTCGAGCCCGCGTCCCCACAGCCTCGGGCAAACGGGCGCGGCCGCCACTCACCGGACTTGGGGTTGCACGGCACCGGGGGGCTGCTGGAGAGGGTGGGGCTGCTGCTGAAGTAGCCGCCGCTGCCGCAGCTGCTCATGCTGCTCCTCCGCGCCGCTGACGCGACCTTGATCTCCTTGCTGGGGCTGACTGCGGGCGAGGACGCGCGGTCACGGCCGTGGGCCGGGCCCGGGACACGCGCCGTCATGCACGGTCGTGGGCCGGGTCCCCGGGACACGCGCAGTCACTCGAGGGGAGGCCTGGGTTCCCGGGACACGCGCGGTCACCCACGGCGGTGGGCCGGGTCCCCGGGGTCACGCGCGGTCACAGGCGGCAGTGAGACTGGCTCTCGAGAACAGGCCACCTGCAGCTGCCGGGGTGGTGGGGCAGCCTCCACTGCCAGAATCAAGCCCTCTGGCCTCGGCATCAGAAAGGCAAGGGTCTGAGTAGCAGCTCTGCCACCTATGAACAGCACGAGCTGGGCCTAGTCCCTTGGGTTTTGTAAGCCTCAGTCTCCCCAGCTGTAAAGTGGGAATACTGCTCTCCAGTGGGGATTGGTGCAGGCGTGGTTATATAGGGGAAAGCGCTCAGCTACATGAAATACTATTTTAAGAACCACGGAGCTCACGCCAAGCATCCCTGAGAGGATGTAAATTAAGTGCCCGCAAGACACTCAATGAGCTAACTGTGACAATGAGCGCCTCCTGATTGAAGAGTAAACCATTAGCAACCCAGCGCCACAGGAGATTTGAAACGCAGAGCATGACCTCAGGCTTGGAGGGCGTGCGGTTCTGAAGCAGCCGCTTCAGTGATCTGACCTCGCTTTTCCCTCTGCTGAGCTGGTTGGCTCTCATCAGGGGGAGGAGCGCAAGGTGTAGGATGCAGGGAAAGGACCGCAGGAGCGCTCGGAGCAGGGCCTGGCCCCGGGAAGCCCAAGGCCACGCTGGCCTTCAGGTCACCATGGTCACCGTGTCCTTATCACGGTCACCTGTTCAGGTCTCTGGGACTCAGTGAAGAACAGGGAGGGTGCGGACGGCTCCTGTGCGCTTTTAGGAGGCTGGCGCCTTAGGGGCACACGGCTGGAGGGCATCCAAGCACAGGCTCAGGCCCCCCCTCAGCTAGTGTTTCCTCTCCTGGCGCGGCCCTTCCTTGCTTCTGTGCCCCTTCCCAGCCCGTCTGAGGAACCTGGGACGTGGAAGGCTGAAGAGGAGCGCTGGGTCAGGACAGAATTCCTGCCAGACCCAGCTCCGCCCACCACTTCCTAGCTGTGGGAGCCTGCCGAAGCCACTCCACCGCCCTGTGACTGCACTTCTTCACCCGTAAGGCAGGGATAAGAAGTCTTTCCTCCCAGAGTAACAGTGAGGATTCAATGAGAAACTCTATGCAGCCAAGCTTGGCTCCGTGCCGGGTGCAGACTGTTCCCAGGACCTCTAGCTGTGAATGTTCTCACTGTCGCCTCCTGTTTGTAACCAACACATGTGTTCCTTTTGCTCAGGGTTTCAGGTGAAGCCTGAGGCCTTAGGCGCCAAGCCTTAGGCTGACCAGTTTCCTGAGTCAGCGTGGAGTTTTCGGAGCAGAAGGTAGCCCAGGAAGCACGCCATCCTCTTACACAGAATGACACGTTGTTGGCCTTCTCTGAGTGAATGGGGTATTTTGTTCAGTTTAGTTTGTTCAAATGGGGTTATCGTTGTGAACATCAGTCATCATTTCTGCCCGGGTCTGACCTTACACACAACGCCCCAGGATACTGTGCTTTCTGAGCGCCTATGTCTGCCTTTCACAGGTTTACCTTGTTCTGTGTGATACATTGATAATCAGTTTCCTTTTAGTTGTATAAGCCCTCGAAAGTCTTATTCATCCTTATATAGATTTCCAATGCTGGACTTAGCAAACTGGATAATTAATGATACGTAAGGATTGTTTTTCAGGCAGTAAAGAATCTGCCTGAAATACAAGAGACCCAGAATTGTCTGCAAATGAAAAGTAAATAAGGCATGAGTGAGGGCCTGAGTGGTCTTTTGTAATTTAAATACATAAAATTATAAAACAGACTTCACGGCATTGAAGTTGATTACCCAGGAACAATTTGGTGGTGTGTGGGTATGTTTTCTTTGGGGGGGGGCAAAATAAATAGATATATAATGTTTTAGCTATAGTCTCTCGAGAACAGAACTCACAGAGGTGAGCTATGCCTGTGTTACTCCCAACAGCCACACTCGCGCGAGGGGGACGCGCGCACCTGACGTGAAGCTGGCTGACTTTCGGTTGTCCGGGCCTTGCCTCCGCAGGCAGAAGGGGCTGTCGTGCGTCTCCTGGGAGGACGGAGACTTCTCACTGAGCAGCTCCATCAGCCTTCGCCTCCGCCGGAAGTTCATTCTGAACTGGTAGAGAAGATTGCTGTCCACAAACGGGTGCTTGTTGGACACTGGGGAGAAGAAACAGCAGGTGAGACCGCCTGGTATCCTGCAGACACTGGGCACTATAGCCGGGAAACTCCAGCCAACAGACAGCAGCAAAAGTCTTGACAAAGACTTTACACCCAATGCTACAATGCCCCTTATACCTCAGGGGTTTATTCAATTTTATACTCATGAGTCTTGGAGACGCAGAATAGGCAAGACGTCAGGCTTCAGAAGCCACATGCCAAGGCTGTTTTGGTCTCTGGGAAGTAACCAAGAATGCTGAAAACTGGCCAGCAACACGCTGAAGTCTCCACCCCCCCAAATTCAAAACACTTGAATAGACTCTGTCTCCAAAAATCCAGTTAGCATAGGACAAGAAAAGATGGAGACACTCTATACAGTCAACAAAAACAAGACTGGGAGCTTACTGTGGCTCAGATCATGAACTCCTTATTGCCAAATTCACACTTAAATTGAAGAAAGTAGGGGAAACCACTAGACCATTCAGGTATGACCTAAAACAAATCCCTTACGATTATACAGTGGAAGTGAGAAATAGATTCAAGGGATTAGATCTGATAAAGTGCCTGAAGAACTATGGACAAAGGTTCATGACACTGTACAGGAGACAGGGATCAAGACCATCCCCAAGAAAAAGAAATGCAAAAAAGCAAAATGAATGTCTGAGGAGGCCTTTCAAATAGCTGTGAAAAGAAGAGAAGTGAAAAGCAAAGGAGAAAAGGAAAGATATACCCATTTGAATGCAGAGTTCCAAAGAATAGCAAGGAGAGATAAGAAAGCCTTCTTCAGCAATCAATGCAAAGAAATAGAGGAAAACAATAGAATGGGAAAGACTAGAGAGCTCTTCAAGAAAATTAGAGATACCAAAGGAACATTTCATGCAAAGATGGGCTCGATAAAGGACAGAAATGGTATGGACCTAGGTAAGTAGGAGAATAGGTAAGTAAACCATTATATTCATACCATGAAACACTCCTCGGTGATAAGAAGGAATGAGCTGTTGACACAGAAGACAACGTGGGTTAATACCAAAAGCATTAAGCTGAGTTAGAAAGGCCAGACACAAGATGAGTGTCAATTTATATGAGGCTCAAGCAAAGCCAGAATTCACAAATAATGACAGAAATTAGAAAGGGGCAGGGATGAGGTACTGCCTGGGGAAGGGCAGGAGGAGACTCGCGACGAAGACGTTCTGAATCTTATTTTACACGAATATATATATGTTATCAGGGGGCTTCCCAGGTGAAATCAAACTAAGCGTTTAAGGTATGTGCATTTTCTTGTAGGTTAAGTATATGTCTGTCAATAAAGAGAAACAATCAGGGCCTCCCTAGTGGTAAAGAATCCACCTGCCAATGCGGGAGACACGGGCTCCATCCCTGGTCCGGGAAGATCCCACACGGCTCAGAGCGACGAAGCCCCACAGCCACCGGGCCTGCGCTCTGAGCCCACGCCGCACGCCACCGAGGCCCTCGAGCCCCCCAGCCCGCGCTCCGCAAGAGAAGGGGCCACCGCCGCGAGGAGCCCGCCCCTGCAACCGGAGGAGAGCGGGCACAGCCGCGGAGACCAGCGCAGACGAAAGTCATAAACAAGCACAACCAGTTTTTGAGAAACAAACAAACTGCAACAGCACGTTTCGTAAGTGGGCTGGGAGGCCAGGAATAGGCGTCCTCACGCCGTGAACCCAGCAGGAGAGGCAGCGCAGCACGCCGCCGGGACAAGCTGCCCCGCGGACAAGCTGCTCCGCGGCGCTGACGCCCAGCCGGCCAGCGACACTATCACTGCGCATGCGCTCAGTGCCAGCACGCAGGCGTCTGCTCTACTCACTTATCTGAGGCTTAAAACGCGGGCTTTTAACCCAGCTTCTCTCTCTGTTCCTTTTCAACTAGGCTGTTATTTCTACTCTAACAGAAATTTCTCTCTGACTGGTTGATCATTAAAGGCAGTCAAAACTCCTGCAGCTTTGAAAAAAAACAAAATGTTAAGAGGATTTTTTTCCTTCCTTTTGATTTCGGCAAGACAGGTCAAAACCTGGTTTTATTTTAGAGATTCTGCATGCGTTCTGTAACTGCATCACTGAAATGTAATTTACATACAAGATAACTCACCCACCTAATGTGCACGCTCTCTGTTCTACTCTGGAATGTGCTCACAGAGGTGTGCATCCCGGCATCACAACTGATTTTAAAATAGTCCCATCAACCCCAGAAGAAAGCCAGCTCCTGAGCTGTGGCTTCCACTCTGCCTGTGACCCTTATTCATGACCAACGTGCCAACCCTGCAGCGCCGCCTGCCTCCGGCATTTCGTACGATCAGAGCCCCACAAGACCCACTGCGACCCGCGTCTTTCCCTTGGCATAACGTTCACAAGGTTTATCCATGTAACGCCGTGTATCGGCACTTCCCTCCCTTTTTTTTTTTTTAACTTCATTCCTTTATATTGCCAAATAATTTCCTGTGGTCATGTACGGATGTGAGAGTTGGACCATAAAGAAGGCCCGACACTGGGGAACTGATGCTTTCGAACAGTGGTGTTGGAGAAGACTCTTGAGAGTCCCTTGGACTACAAGGAGATCCAACCAGTCCATTCTAAAGGAGATCAGTCCTGAATATTCATTGGAAGGACTGATGCTGAAGCTAAAGCTCTAATACTTTGGCCACCTGGTGCGAAGATCTGACTCATCAGAAATGGCCCTGAAGCTGGGAAGGATTGAAGGCAGGAGGAGACGGGGACAACAGAGATGGTTGGATGCATCGCTGACTCAATGGACATGAATTTGAGCAAACTCCAGGACAGAGGAGCCTGTGGGCTGCAGTCCACGGGATCATAAAGAGTCAAAGAGTCAGACATGATTTAGCAACTACACAGTGACCACAAAAAACTATTCACTTCAGGTAAATGAATGATGTTGGCCATGAAAGCAAACACATCTAATTCAGAGATGGTACTGCATATTCTCAGTAAACAATACATTCTTGTGTTCAGGAGATTATAAATACATCCTAGACCAAAAGATAAATCAATGACATTTTGATATGATATCTATAAATAGTGGCTCCCATGATAGTCAAATTTTTATATAAATGTATTACACCACTACATTCAATAACACTATAATACAGTAATTTATAATACTTTTATAGATAGCTTATTTTTTTCTGGCAACCTTTTCTGAGTTTACTGTGATTTTTAAAATCCACAATGTGACTTTGGCAACAGTATCTTAAATTACAACCTGAAAATCCATAGTACTGAATATACCCTTATTAAGACCTGTTTTGTCTTTATACAGTGAATGACACAAAACACTGGCTTTGGTATAAATAAATCCAGAATCATACTCTAAATCTAAACCAATTCCATGACAGATAAAAGTGCTTCAAAAACATTTTTAATTGAAATGGAAATTTGAAGGCTGGCTTTACATACTGAGCCAAGGATTAATTCACTCCCATTCTCCACTCCCGAGTTGTATTACCACCTATGTCTAAAACGGCAAACATCACCTAAGATAACATACAAGGTGTAAGTTTAAACAGCCCTCTGTCGTGACATAGTCTCTCCAGTAATCTACGTGTTTAAACATGACCAAATCAGGGCAGACCAGGACTGTATAAGATAGTGGACTACCCATGTCAAACATAATGCCAAGATTGAAAGAACTCAATAAACTGCACGTTTGTTAATTTACAGCCCACGTTCCTAGTGCAGGGGATGTAAGAGACGCTGGTTTGATCCCTGGGTCGGGAGGTCCCCTGGGGAGGGAACCGGCAACCCACTCCAGTGTTCTTGCCTGGAGAAGCCCCTGGACAGAGGAGCCTGGAAGACCACGGTCCACAGGGTGGCAAAGAGTTGGACACGACCGAGTGACTGAGCACGTTGTTGCTTGCACTGTGACCACCGTTTGCTGGTGATACACTGTCATCTGACCGACGGGAATTCAGCTTAACGCGGCACAACGTTCACCGCCCCACTTCCATTCCAAGGACTGACTTGGTTCTTAGGGCCTCGGGAGCAGCCACACGCTGGGGAACGAGGTTCTCCGCGTGTTCGTCCTTCAGCTGTGTGGCCCGCACAGACGGCGACAAACGCCTGCTCTCAGAACAGGGACGCAACCACTGCACGCGTCCCTTGCACCGCTTTCAACGAAGCCTTTGGCTTTTAAAAGCGCTCTTTAATTCTCCCCTCTCACTAAAAGTTTAAATACACAAACGCTCAGTGTTGTACATTTGCTTCGCTTGTGAGGGCAATCCTAGGTATCGCAAAGACAATCGTCCTTCCAAAAGCCAAGAGCGCCAGCAGCCAGATCCTAGCGTCTGTCAGTCACTCGTGACGTCACTCATCTTCAACCAATGAGCGCCAAGGGAGGGTCCCACACCCGCCCAGCCATCTCCCCTTAGCACGCTGGCTGGACCACGACACCGTCATCTGCTCATCCTTTCAAGCTCAGCAATACCAAAATCTTGCAGAACAGACATCGCTCCATCTAAGAACGAAACAGTCATGCAGAACTTCTCTGAAGACTCTGTTATGCCGAATAACTTTCAGAAAACAGTCTTAGGTGATGAAAAGCGATGGCGCGAGTCAGAAGAACTCGGCTTTGCTCCCAGGCCTGCCTCCTTTCTGAACTGAGTGATTTGGGCGACTTAGCAAATTTAAACCTCAAGTTTCCTGCGCAGTTCTGCTTTGAAGAAGAAAGAGGACAGCTTCCGGAAGAGGTCTGACACGGTGTCTGAGGATCGTCTTCAGGGTTCTTCTGCTCAGGCTCCTGAAGACTGCCTTCTGTGGCTGCTCACAGGAGTTCCTGCACAGAACCCGCTCCCCCTGTCTGTCCTGCCCTGCTTCCAAAGAACACTCTGTCCAGCTCCCACGAGCACTTCTGCCACCTTTCAGTCATAAGAAATATGAAATCTTAACCAGATATCCAGTTTGGCAAATATCCCACTGGAAGATATTTAAATCTCAGAAGTCAAACAAAAGTAAGACATTAAGGAGTGAGTTTACACAAAGGAAGTTTTAAGAACGAATTAGATTAAGAAAGCTGAAGATTTCTTTTGTATAGGCACAACTTCATACGTGGGCTTCCCAGGTGATAAAGAATCTGCCTGCCAGTGTAGGGGACTCAAGAGACTCAGGTTCAGTCCCTGGGTTCAGAAGATCCCCTGAAGGAGGAAACGGCAACCTGCCCCAGTATTTTTGCCTGGAAAGTTCCATGGACAGAGGAGTCCATGGGGTCAGAAAGAGCTGGACACAACTGAGTGACTGACCGCATACACACACAAATTACATGTGTAGAGTCTCAAGAAATAAAAACGGCTAAATGACATACAGTTTATGATCCACAGAGAGGAATGAACTGATTCTTTTCTACACTTTAACAGGACAATCTCCATATAAAATGCAAAGTTCATTTGCTACATATGCAAATTGCTCTTTGTTAAACACAAAGGACAAACAATAACAACAAAAAGGAAACTCCTAAGGTCTGGGAAAGAGATATTCAAGACAAGGAGAGAAAATCAAGGAGAACCGCGATTCGTACCTCTAAGCTTGAGGTCTTTCCAGGTTTTCATTTTTCCAATCCCAAGCTCCAATCTCCTATCCACACAATACCTTTTCATTATGCTCGATGTTGTACATACAGAATTTAACAAATTTTGTCCTTTGCTCCTTGAGAATACACATATGCCAGCAAATCTGGAAAACTCAGCAGTGGCCACAGGACTGGAAAAGGTCAGTTTTCATTCCAATCCCAAAGAAAGGCAATGCCAAAGAATGCTCAAACTACCGCACAATTGCACTCATCTCACAAGCTAGTAAAGTAATGCTCAAAATTCTCCAAGCCAGGCTTCAGCAATACGTGAACCATGAACTTCCAGATGTTCAAGCTGGTTTTAGAAAAGGCAGAGGAACCAGAGATCAAATTGCCAACATCCGCTGGATCATGGAAAAAGCAAGAGAGTTCCAGAAAAACATCTATTTCTGCTTTATGACTATGCCAAAGCCTTTGATTGTGTGGATCACAATAAACTGTGGAACATTCTGAGAGAGATGGGAATACCAGACCACCTGACCTGCCTCTTGAGAAATCTGTATGCAGGTCAGGAAGCCAACAGTTAGAACTGGACATGGAACAACAGACTGGTTCCAGATAGGAAAAGGAGTACGTTAAGGCTGTATATTGTCAGCCTGCTTATTTAAATTCTATGCAGAGTACATCGTGAGAAATGCTGGGTTGGAAGAAACACAAGCTGGAATCAAGATTGCTGGGAGAAATATCAATAACCTCAGATATGCAGATGACACCACCCTTATGGCAGGAAGTGAAGAGGAGCTGAAAAGCCTCTTGATGAAAGTGAAAAAGGAGAGTGAAAAAGTTGGCTTAAAGCTCAACATTCAGAAAACGAAGATCATGGCATCTGGTCCCATCATTTCGTGGGAAATAGATGGGGAAACAGCAGAAACAGTGTCAGACTTTATTTTTTTGGGCTCCAAAATCACTGCAGATGGTGATTGCAGCCATGAAATTAAAAGACGCTTACTCCTTGGAAGGAAAGTTATGACCAACCTAGATAGTATATTCAAAAGCAGAGACATTACTTTGCCAACAAAGGTCTGTCTAGTCAAGGCTATGGTTTTTCCAGTGGTCATGTATGGGATGTGAGAGTTGGACTGTGAAGAAAGCTGAGCACCAAAGAATTGATGCTTTTGAACTGTGGTGTTGGAGAAGACTCTTGAGAGTTCTTGGGACTGCAAGGAGATCCAACCAGTCCATTCTAAAGGAGATCAGTCCTGGGTATTCATTGGAAGGACTGATGTTGAAGCTGAAACTCTAATACTTTGGCCACCTCATGTGAAAAGTTGACTCATTGGAAAAGACCCTGATGCTGGGAGGGATTAGGGTCAGGAGGAGAAGGGGATGATAGAGGATGAGATGGTTGGATAGCATCACCGACTCAATGGACGTGAGTCTGAGTGAACTCTGGGAGTTGGTGATGGACAGGGAGGCCTGGCGTGCTGCGATTCATGGGGTCGCAAAGAGTCGGACACAACTGAGCGACTGGACTGAACTGAACTGAACTGAAGATGTACACGTCACCACTGTTTGCAACTACACAAATTTGGAACTAAAATAAATGTCTAGTAATTGAGGACTAGCTGGCTGAATCGCTCCTGGAGAAGATTAGCATCTGATGAGGAAGAGGTGAGAAGAGCCGAGGCTCACGGCGCACACTCTGAACCTACTCTGCCAGGCGTGCTTTCATCCCAGCTATAACTGAAAGCTGACGGTTTCTAATTCGTCCAGCCTATACTTTCTGGGACCGTCCAAGCGTTCCCTTTTGCACTGGTCGAATTCTCTAGGGGCCTGGCTCGGCTTAGCTTCAAGTGAGATGTTGAACAGGAGGAAAAGGAGAAACCGCCAAAAGCTAAAGCAACATAAATACACGACAGTCTATCTTTCAGGGAAGCGCAGGCTTCAGAAGCACCAAACTCATGACGCTGACATTTGGTAAAAGAAAACAGATCCCTGTCCACTGTATGCTTTCACTTTTCAGAAAGCACGAGGGGGATACCACGCATATATCTACCAAAAGCATAAAGTGACATAGTTCAGAGACATGGAGGATAATATGGCTACATTTTTCCCATTAGAAATTATTAGGGTGATTTTACAAAGGAAGACAATTTTAAAAGCTGATTCTCTGAAGGAAGGAGAATTTGCTGTCTTCTACTCACACCTATATTCTAAGGATGAATCTAAAAACTTCTCATCTTAAGCCCCATAAGTTCCTTTGAATATAAAAGTGCTTTAGGCTACTTACCTAGTTGGAGGGACGAAGATCTCTTACTTTCATCCAGCCTTGAAATTGCTGACAGATGACATAACACAACAGATATCATGGAACAGCAACTCACACTGAATCCAGCAGTGTGATTAGGAAGTAAGAAGGTGGGTTAAGGAGGGGAGGGGGAAAGAAACTGGGGATGTCAACTGTCCCCTAGATCGCACCTCATCGGGAAGTTTAAGGAGTGTTAGAATTCCAAAGAGTCAACAAGGCTCGGGAATTGCCTGGTGGTCCAGTCTGGAGGCTCCCCTGTGGCTGGTAAAGAATCTGCTTGCGGATCTGCCTGCAGTGCAGGAGACCCAGGCTCTATCCCTGGATCCAGAAGACCCCCTGCAGAAGGAAATGGCAGCCCACTCCAGCACTCTTGTCTGGGGAATCCCATGGACAGAGGAGCCTGGCGGGCTGCAGTCCAGGGGGTCAGAAGAGCCGGACACGATGAGCGACTGAAGCAGCCCCACCTGTGGTTAGGGTCCCACACTCCCACGGCAGGCGGCACAGGTCCGGTGCCTGGCAGGGAAGCTAAGATCCCACAGGCCTTGTATTTCAGCCCACAATGGTGGGAGGTGCTTACACAGACAGGGGAATAAGGGCGCTGAGTGTTCTAACAGCAAAGAACAAAGGCCAGCAAAGGAGGAGGCTGAGGGGGCAGGACTGTAAGCGCAAGGAGTGTCAAACTACAAGGTCCTCAAGGTCACCTTCCAGACAGCGGACCCTCACACGCTGTGACAACACCCTTACCGTCAGGACGTGCCGGGCCGCCCCGGCGGTCAGTGGTAAACGATCTGCCTGCCAGGGCAGGAGACACGGCTTCGATCCTGGTCTGGGAAGATCCCACATGGCTCGGGGTGACTAAGCCGTGTGCCCCAACTACCGAGCCTGTGCTTTAGAGCCCAGCGGGTGCAGCCCCCGGAGCCCACGCACCCCAGAGCCGATGAAAAGCCGTCCAGCACGGCCAGAGCAAAGGCCACACGGCAGTGAAGCCCCAGCACAGACAAACACAGATAAACGCAATCATCTTTAAGGACGTTTCACAGCAGCAGAGGCGGGCGCGGCCTGCCACCTCCCGGGTGCACAGTCGCGGGTGGAGGATCTGTCTGGGCATCAGGGATGTCACGCTGCCTTACCACCGGCTCCCCTCCTCCTGCTTCCTATTTCTGAGCCTACAGAGCCCTGTGCTTCCTTCTGGAAGGACCACCTAGCACTCACAGGCATTGTTTCAGAGCACCGACAAACCCCCAGGAGAAGACGTGGTAGACCTAGTCTGTAGACTTAGTGTTTCTGGAAGGCAAATCAGTTCTGCCTCCAAAGACGCTACGTCTTCCCTTCCAAGTCCTGGGATGGTCTGCTCCTGCTGGATCACAGTCCTACAGAGTCCAGGCATTTCATGTTACTCGGTATGCTGTACATTAAAAAAAAAACTGTCAAGACTAACAAATAGGAATATTATGCTGTTTAAATCATGTGCCTGTTGGGAACTATGAGCTGAGCGTTAATCACAACAGAAGATGAAATCTACTCATTAAAGAAAATCTAGACTACACTTAAAGCCGTAACAGCCCACCTCAAACCATCCTAAAGGGCCGCGGGAGTTGAAGGCTCTGCTTTTCAAAGCAGCACAGTCCTTGATTCAAGAAGGGTAAGCAATTGTGTTCAAGTGTTTTACACCACACAGGGACGGTTAGGTGCCTGGGATACAAAACTCTTCAAGAGGCAATAACGGCAGTGAATCAGAGAACTAAAATAATTACTTCCTGAGTCCTGACAACATTTAGAAGGGGATATGAAAGCAGGAAATTGATTTTAGGGCATAAAGTTCTATGAACTGACATTACTAAAACAGAACACTTTGCATACACCAAGGTAGAACCCAATTGCACTCATTTAATTGACAGAAGGGAGGACAGGAGATGGAAAAGGAAGCAAGGACGGACGCATCTTTAGTCAGGAAGCAGGAAAGAAGCAGCTGAACGCATCGGGCTGTGACTGCACAGGTTTCTGCGGCTGCTCCGACGGCCAGACAAGTGAAGGTCATCAGCAGATGGAAGGTCAAGGTACATTTTGTTCTTCTCTGTGCACCTTTAAATAATAGCTGGGTACCTTTCAAAGGCTAGAACCTTGTACTGCCAGCGATAAAATTCAGAACAAAGCACATGTGTTTTCAAAGATGAGGTTGTTTTTCAGAGACTAATTCGTATCACAAGTGCAGAGAGGTCTGAAGACAAATTTACTTTGGCAAATGGAATACTTCACATACAAAATTCAAGGAAAGATATCTACAAGCCTATTCTAGATCCTTTGGAACTACTGACATAAATCCAAGGGCCTTCAATGTTGATTTATTTTTTAAAGTTTATATTCATCACAGAGTACATATAAGATACTGTTTAAGGCCAGCAATGGAAGAGGCCACTAACCCTATTAATCTCTGCCCATCGAGGCATCTGATGATGAGGATATATGGATGAAAAGAGTGACCATCAGCCAACATTTACAAAGTGGCACACCGTGTCAGACCCTGTGCTGAGCATATGGCGTGCATCTCGTTCAGTTCTCAGGGCAGCAGCGAGAGCTACTACAATTACTCATAGTTTACAGATGAGATTACAAAGGTCAACCTGCCCAAGGCCCCACAGTCATTAACCAGAAGATCCGGGAAAGAAACCCCAAGTCTAAGGACCACATCCCTTATTCTCCTCACTGGACTGTTCCCATCCCATGATAACGCCAGCTGAGCCCGGGACGAGCTCACAAACACGAGCAGCGCCTGCTTCTCCCCTCCTCCTCCTGTCGCCAGGTAACAGAGGGCAGCTCGGCTGAACGTGCTTCCTACGAAATGCTTCGCCAGGGTGAAACGCCGATTACCTTGCAACTGCTTATTAAAAGGGCCAAGGGGGGGACCTGGTAAACACACGTCTTCCTACAGATGGCTCCGGGTTGAATGCTGCCTTTACTCTTTACTAAGTGACTTAATTTCCCTGAACTTCAGCTCTACCCATCCATAAAGACGAGCGCGGGAGCAGTGATACAGCGTGGGTAAACGGCTCATTAGCGTCTCCAGTCCCCAGAGGTGTCCGGTCAGCCACGCGCAGGCCTCCCAGTGAGGGCCCACCGGGGTCAGGGCCCCAAGGACACCTTTCGGGTGACCCCTTTCGGACCCCACCTACGTGTGCGTCTGGGGGAACAGGAGGCATCCTACCGACACCAAATAAACTCAGCATGGCCGGCGCCACAGAGGAGGACATCCAGATACTACCCCGGAACCACCGCCTGCGGAAGCCCACCAGAACTATTCCCAGATGGTGTCGCCTCACCACGCCGGGGAGGGCTACCCTACAACCTGCCATACAACCTGCATAATAATTTATGAGGTGTTCCTTTTGATACTGGAGAGACTAGGACCCTTGAAGGAGGAGGAAACAGATGTTCAGAAAAGGAGGGTGTCAGTGGTGAGATTTAGTAGCGAAAAAAACCCCAAGAAACCTGTCTCCATATATTTTCTTTTTTTCCTTAATATATACATTTTACTGAAGGATAGTTGACTTACAACGTTTCAGGCACACAAGGTGATTCAGTTATACATATACACATATATTATTTTTCAGATTTTTTTCCATCATAGGTTATTACCAGATGTTGACTACGGTTCCATTTGTGATAGTTCCCAGTAATCTTTGTTTCATATCTATTTCATTTTTGAATTAGAAACTCGGCATCCTAGTCGTGTATTTTCTATAGTATTTATGTTCGTACTCACTTCTTTAAAAAAAGGAAGATAGAAAATATAGGAATAATTTCACCTACTTTTTTTAACCAATAAACTTTATGTACTAGAATAATTTTAGTTTTATGCAGAAAAGGCTGTGATGATAGTACAGACAGTTCTCCTAGACTTTTCACCCAGTACCCCTTGATGGTAACAAACACAGTACTGGTCAAAACAAGTAAGACCTTAACATCAGGACACCCACCTGCTTTAAACCTAACTTAGGGCTTCCAGGAACTCCCCGTGTGGACGCAGGAAGCACACGGTTCTTTGGAAGCCCATGTTTCAGAGGGAAGGTCACTTAGCTACTCAATGAAAAAGACGTTTGTCCTTGCGGCTGACAAGGCTGGCTGCCTGTCCAAATCCAATCTCCCCTTCTTCCTGCTTCATCGTTTGCACAGGGCGGGAGTGCCGGCCCCAGCGGCAGGGGCCACTGGCCGCCTTCCAGGAAAGGGGGCCACGTGACAGAGGCCCGGCCCTAGAATGCAGGTAGGGATCTCCGGGAAAGGCGGCTCTCCCTGAACAAAAAGGACCCCAACCCCCCACCCCCCCCACCCCTACCCCTGGCTCTGTTCAAGCAGGCACTGCCACATTTCCCCCTATTTGCAGTAAAACACAGTTCTGTTATTATTCCAAACTCAGGTCTGGAGACTGAAATCAAAGGCTTAAAAAACCAACAGTCTGTTTATCTACAGCCCACACCTGTAACAAACTATGCTGGACTCAGGAGCCAAGGGCGATTAGACAGCAAGTCTTACAGGCAGAAGATACGCCTTCCTACTCTGATCAGGCTCTGATTCCCTGGTGACACAGCCGCTTATGGACAGTCCCTGGGTCTCACTGTTTCCATCTGTGGAAAAGAAGTTACAGTAACTTCTTTACTCCAAAGCAAGTGCAATTTAGACACATATGGGAAGCCACAACTCTCTTGAAGACAGGATCGCAAATGATACCCACCCATGAATAAATAATATTGTTCTGCTGCCAACAAACGACTGAAGAATCCCACAACAAAAGACCAAGAACTTAAGGAAACGCTCCCGAATTTCGGGTCGTATCCTGGATCAGCCTGTTCTGAGCCAAAAGAGACCTACCCAGATCAGACACAGTCCAAATGATTGCAGTCAACAATTTCTGACCTGTGGAAATATTTAATCAAAGGAAATGTTAAAATATCAGAGGAGAAAGAAAACATGACTATGAAACCACCGTGCTAAACAGAGAACTGTGATTTCCGTTCCAGAAACCTGCGTGGCTGGCACCCCGGTCTGTTTGGGTGTCCAAACTGGCACGGCAAAGTAGAGGCACCAAGGTGCTTCCTCAACACAAATTTTCAGGCATTTCTACCACTGAGGAACAAAGCTCTCTGAGATAAGGGGCTGAAAAACGAAATACACACTCACCAAGACACCGCCAACCCTTGTGCCGACTTCAAAAAGGTCTACAGGGCTTCCCTGGCAGGTCGGTGGCCGAGAGCTGCCTGCCAGTGCACGAGACGCAGGTTTGAGCCCTGATCTGGGAAGACTTCACGCACAGAAAAGCGACTAAGACCTGCACAGCCATTAAGCCTAGGCTCCAAAGCCGGGGCTTCTCTCGTGACTCAGACGGCAAAGAACCCGCCTGCAGCGCGGGAGACCTAGGTTCACTCCCTGGGTCAGGAAGATCCCCCGGAGGAGGGCAACCCACTCCTGTGTTCTTGCCTGGAGAATCCCACAGACAGAGGAGCCTGGCGGGCTGCAGTCCATGGGTCAGAAAGAGTGGGACACGACTGAGTGACTAAGCACAGCACTGAGCCCAGGGGCCCTGGAGACTGAGCTCTGCTGAGGAGAAGTGACTAAGCACAGCACTGAGCCCAGGGGCCCTGGAGACTGAGCTCTGCTGAGGAGAAGTGACTAAGCACAGCACTGAGCCCAGGGGCCCTGGAGCTTGAGCTCTGCTGAGGAGAAGTGACTAGGCACAGCACTGAGCCCAGGGGCCCTGGAGTTTCAGCTCTGCTGAAGAGAAGTGACTAGGCACGGCACTGAAGCTTCTGCCAACCCCAGCTAGTGAAAATCCCATGAAGCTTCAGAGACCTAGCACAGCCAGAAATAAATAAATAACGTTAGTTTTTTTTAAAAAGGTTTAGAGCTGTGTTCTCCAGAATGGCTGACAAGCACTTGAAATGCGGTGAATCTGAATTGAGATGAGCTGTACACACAAAACACCCTGGATTTTGAAGATCAAGTATTTTTTACAAAGACGCTAAGACAGCTGATTGCTATTTTTCATACTGATTGTACTTTGAAATAACATTCTGGAGATCGTGTGTTAAGATCTATTACTAACGGAAATTTTACCTGCTCCTACGTTTTTCATGGAGGCGATTTGAAAAGTTGAAATCACGAACACGGACTGCGTTTGTGGCAATCTAGTCTAGACGCCGGCATCTCACAGGCACAGATCAGCTAACCCACAGAGGAGCTCATCCCTTACGTGCACCATGTGGAGAGCCGTCTGTCCTGGAAGACAACTCTTCTCCTGAGCTCCCGACAGTCAGGTGGTCAAGAGTTGCTGTTACTGCGTCTGGTGAGGTTCTTTTCCCCCTCACACTACCTGCCCCAGTACTGCTTTATTCATTTTGATGAGGAAGGACATTTTGTTCCCACTTGATAGGAACCCCTGCTTGAGGCTATGTGCTCAGCCACCATGGAAGGGCTTCAGTGACAGGAGTGGTTTCGCCAGCTGCCAAAACCAACACACTCAGCCCTGCTCCAGGCCTGGCGGCTTTGGCGGTTTCTAATCGGACTGAAACCTGGGCGCCAGCTGAGGCAGTGGCTCCAGTAAAACGGGAGAACAGAGACTCGACGTGCAGGGTTTCCTTGGGGAAGGACAGAGGAGGGGGTGGGCTCCTTGTGTCAAGCGTTGCTCCTGGGACAGAGAGGAAAGAAAGTGAAGGGGAGCTTTTCAGAGCAAAGCCAGACAAGATGCCAAAGGCTTTAGAATGTTACGTCAATGTTAAAACAACATACAAACATTTTTACAAAAAATCATTCTCTAAAATAGACTAAAATTGGTTATGAATATTAATAAAATATTTTCCCAACTGTAATAAGGATGCGTGTGTGCCTGTGTGTGGGTAATCCTTCTTAAATTTTAACCTAATACTCTCATAGCCACAATAATCAGCGTTTGCATACGGCCAGTTTTTCTTTTTAATTGAATTATATAGTTGATTTATAATAGTGTGTTAGTTTCAGGTATACAGCAAAGTGATTCAGGGACACACGTTTTTTCCAGACTCTTTTCCATTATAGGTTATTACTAAGATAGTGAACATGGCTTCCTGTGCGATCCCGGAACTTTAACAGTGCATCTATCTCACACATGCGTGCGTGCGCCCAGGCACCAGCCAGGCCCGACTCTCACATGGGGTGCAGCCTCCCTGACCCCTGCCCTGGGGTTCCCGGGTGAGAGCACTGGAGCGGGCTGCCATTCCCGCCTCCGCCTGACCTGCAGTGGGCGGCATCTCTAATCCCGCACTCCGAGCTATCCTTCACCCCCCCACACACACCTCTTTTGCTTTTGATAACCACAAGTCTGTTTCCTATATCTGTGATCTGCTCTGTTTTGTAAATAATTTCACTTGTACTATTTTTTGGATTATACATATAAGTGATATCACCAATACTGGGCTTTGACTTACCTCACCTAGTATGATAATCTCTGGGCCCACCCATCTTGCTCCAAGTGGCAATACTTCCATCTTTGCTGCGGCTGAGTAATATTCCACTACACACACGCACACTGTCTTCATCCACACGTCTGCTGACAGGCATCTAGGCTGCTTCCGTCTCTTGGCTATTATAAACAGGGCTGCTGTGAACGTCTGTGTACATGCAGCTCTTCAAACGAGAGTGTTCATCTTTTCTGGATTTTTGCTCAGGAGTGGGGTCACTGGACCATATGCTAACTCATCTTTCTCTCTTCGGCAGCCCTCTGCATCCTATGGGACTGAAGCTGAGCTGTGGCAGCGAAGGTGCAGCACCCTGATGTCTAGGCCACCAAGGGGCTGCCGAGCTCTAGTTCTTCCAGGAACTGCCCGCTGCTTTCCACAGCGGCTGCAGGGATTCGCATCCCCAGCAGCAGTGCAGGAGGGTCCCTTTTCTCCACAGCCTTTCCAGCATTTATCGTTTGTAGACCTTCTGGTGATGGCCACTCTGACCGGCGGGAGTTGACACTTCACTGCAGTTTGATGCACAGTCGGTTTTATACCTAGTGATCTCTCCATGGCATCACCAGACCGGAGTCTGTTTTTCCATTCCTGGTGGAAGAGGGGAGGAGGAGGAGGCAGACAGAAAGAGGGAGCATTTCCAGAGAACTGCAGGCCAGAACAGAAGACGGCCCAGACGCAGTCTGCAACGGGTGTACCAGCCAAGAAAACTGAGTTAAAGCGAGCAGCTGAGGATCTGGAGCCTCACGCGGCGGGTGGGAGACCTCCGAGAGGAGAACCACGAGATGCCGCCGCGTGGCAGAGAGAAGCGGCTGCGGGCATCCTCAGGGGAGTGCCCGGGGAGAGCCTGGGTCCCCGCGAGCCCCGCTGCCCTGACTCTCCCGCCTCTCGCCGCCGAGAGGAGTTTCCTGGAGACTGAGGCAGGGTCAGAGCCAGCAAGGCCTCTGCGGCAGGCCAGAGAACACGGCGGTCTGTTTCTTAGTGAGAACCTCGACCTCCTGCCCCAGCCCCGGCCTCCCCTTGAGGGCTGCGGTCAAGCTCACGTCCATCAGCAGCCAGGACTGACCGCTCGCTGCCTCTCGCCCAGGAGGAGAGGGAAAGAGAAAGCAGCGTCAGCCGTCTGAGCCTCCGTTCCACCAAGACCCCGCTAAGCTGCTCCTTTAATAAACTTGGCACCCAGCCCCCACGTCCCTGCAAAAATGACCACAGAAACCCAGCTCAGTCCTTACATTACATAAAACCCTAAGAGCACACAGGCTGAGCACTAACTAGGAGACTACACGCCTCCATAAGCTTCACCTGCTCACAGACAGCGTGCTGCTTAAAAAAGGCGTGTTTGGGCAAACTGAGGCCCACGTCCCTGCAGCGGCCCCTGGTCCACGAGGTGTCGGGAGCAGAGAGTCGGCAGGGGCCCGGGCTTCAGAGCCAACACAGTCTGTACGTAGAGGGTCAGTTTCTGGACACGTGAGAAAAGCCATACAGGTGTCCACCAAGGAGGGAAACGTGCAGTCGCAACATGGCTCGCGGGAGACCGCTGCTCTCTGCACGTAACGCCCTTCTTCTGGAAGGCTACATGAGGCGAGGCATCTCTCCCTTCCTTCATTCTTCCTAAAAGTCAAGGCGTAGTGCAGCTACAGACCTGCTGTCCTTCAACAAGACCAACACTATACTGTGTGCCAAAGGACTGGCTTGCGACTTTACCAAGGAGCCTTGCCGCCTTGTGTTGGCACTGCAACAGCATCCTGGCTATGCCAACTCTCCCTGTGCCTTCGATTCAGCTCTGATAAAAAGCGAACCAGAGCAGGGCAGGGGGACGGGCAGGGCAGGGATCACCAAAACTACCCTATCAGAGGGGACACGGCAGGAAAACGCCCAGAAATTGTACATC
Organism: Ovis canadensis; assembly: GCF_042477335.2. Lineage (NCBI taxonomy): Eukaryota > Metazoa > Chordata > Mammalia > Artiodactyla > Bovidae > Ovis > Ovis canadensis. The sequence goes on along the minus strand of NC_091253.1, from coordinate 104,351,988 downwards.
GAGAAAGGAAAAAGTTTTAATAGTAAATAATGGCCGCTGATAAAGATAACACTTTATATTGAAGTAGTGATGAAGTATTAATTATTGAAAGCAGATTGAGAAAATATTCTACCCAATCTTTATTTTCTTCTGTTCAGAGTTATATATTTAGGAGTTAAGAATGATTATACTCATTGCAAATGACTCAACATTGTTATCTAAAGCAACAGGGATAGCAAGATCCAGTGAACTGATTTGGGGGAGGATTAAATGACCTAATAGCAGTAAGGGTCAGCCCGCTTGCTGCTTCCAGCTGCCCAGCACCCACTTCCTAGTGGCAACAGAACTTCCAAAATAACTTCTGGTTTTTTGGTGGAATAATGTCCCACCACCAGTTGGCGCGGCTGTCAGTCAGAGGGCCCTGCCCACGCAGGGTGCAGATGTGAGCGGTCTCAGCTGGTCAGAGCTGTCCTCCACAAACAGCCTCCAGAGGGAGGGCAGAGGCAGGAAACAGCTGGCCCCCAGCTGTGGGGCCCCCTGCGTTGCCGGCTCCCAGCCACCAGACCCCAAGATCGGCTCTGCTTCTCCAGGTGGCCCGGCATTTTGGGGCTCGGCCCATCAGCGAGCTCTGCCGTGTATCTGAAGCAAATGATGACTGAGCCTGCTTACAACATTCAGGGAACGCTGCCTGTTGTGAGCACCCAACACTGTGCCCCGCACATCCTCAAAAAGTGGTCATTACTGCATTCATTCAATGCACGTTTTACTGAGTAGCTAATATATAAATGCCAAGCCGTGCAGCGGGACTCAGAGACAAGAAAACATCCTCTGACCTCAGAGCTCCTCCATTCTAGCTAAGAGGAAGGAAAGACGAAGATGCTGGGTACCAACCGTAATGGGAAAACCTTCACTCTGTTGGTGGCAAGGAGTTACCAAGAGCAAAAGTAAGAGACCGTGAGTAGGAGCGTCGTGGCGCAGAGGAGGAAAGGCGGGCAGGCGAGGACGGGGCACTGACGGAGGCACTCTGCTTGTCTGGGCTCAGGTCCGCTCCTCTGCACCCTCCCTTCAACCGGCCCCCCACCTGGGCTCCTATCCCTACGGGTCACAGAACTTCCAAAACAATTTTTTTTCTTTTTGTGGAAGAATGCCCTCTCCTACGTGGTGAGTCTGCCGGTCAAAGGATCCTGATCGCCCAGGATCAAGAGGGGGGAAGTGACCGACCTAGCCCAGCCTTAGCAAAGAATCCTGCCATCCCCCAAACAGTGATACCTGATCCCTCCTGTTATTTTGAGTTTCTCCTCCTCCACCTTTGATGTCCAAGTCCCTGGCCTCGACCCTTGGCGCCTCCCATATAAGCCCATCTGCTGTCCCCCTGCCCTGCTCCGAGGCTGTAAATCCCCACTTGCTCTTGCTGTCCTTGGGCGGGCACCATCTCCCTCCCCCCGCTGCAATGCTCCTATTGCAACACGCTTAAATAAAACCCTCCTTACAACTTAGACAAGCGGCGCAATGACTTTTTTTCCTGTAACGTCACACGGCCTTGGGCAGGCTGCAGCCTTGTCATCAGCGCCCTTTGCCTTCCCTCCTTTCTGCCGCCTTTGACGCTTCCCTCCCTCCGTCTCCCTTTTCTTTTGGCTAGAATATTCTAGGCTGGGCTGAACTCATCAGTGTTCTCAATCACTGAGAAGATGGAGCTACTTCCTGTCTGGACTTGGCGGCTAGCTTCCTTTGCAGAAAACCCCAAGTCCTTTCTTCATGGCTCCCAGGGAGAATGTCTCAGTTACTGGTTTCCACTGGGGAATGGGATCACCAAAACTGCCCTCCAGCAGCTGGGAGGATTAAAAATATAACACATGGGAAACTGCTTTGCATGTTGCACAATGTTATATGAATATATTTTTCAGACAAAAGACAGAGAAAGGGGGCTTGATGAAGTGCTGAAATTGTTAAAGTGCTCTGACTAAATCTTTAAAAGAGGAAATTTATACGCCTGGACACAGTCTCGGTAGCCTGATTATCCAGGGTCAGCTGCTGCAGCTGTGAGCAATTTACCCACGTGACTCTCTGCTGTCTACCGTCCTCCATGTAAGGACAAGATAGCTGGAGAGCAGCTCAAGCAGTTGAGGGAGGTATTTATGGGAGTGAAAAATGTATTCATCACGTTTGCAAAGGTCACACAAAAATCTCAAGGCGCTTGGTCAAAAAGGGAATCGGGTACTATCATGAGCTAACAATGATTACAGCTGCAATATCTGACAGGCTGTGTGAGCTGATGCAATGAAGGTTGAGGATTTTTTTCCTCCTCTGGTGAATCTTATAATTAGCAGCCAATCTTTTTTCGTGATTAAGAGCCGGATTACTGTGATGGGAATCTTGAGTCGATCATTTTCCTAGCTCTTGTCCTCAGCAAGTTACTTGACTGCATTTTTAAAATGAGAATTATTATGATAACTAACTCACAGAATTATTTAAAGGGGCAGATGAGTAAATGAAGACAGTGAGTGGAAGTGTCTGGCATATTGGAGGGACTCCGTACATTTTAACAGTTATTTAGAAACGATCGGATCAAGCACAACAGCTTGCATGTGAGGGGCATAACAGGTAGACTGCTAAAAGCTTTTGGCCACCACCATCATTTAATTCTCCCAGCAGCTCTGTGCAGGAGAGAGTTACCGTAGCAGCCCTGAGACAGAAAGGCCTGCTTGTGGGGCTGGTCCGTGCTGGCTCTGGGAACGTGGCTTTTGGAAAGTTCCCTAAGTGACCGTCTGATAAGGCAACTTTGCTTACCTGGGGCACTGAATTCTGCTGTACCAGCCTGACTAGGATGTTTGCACACTGTGACTGACGGAGAACACGCGCTTCCCTGCCGAGCGTCTGGAAGGCCGGCAGGTGGCTGCCCAGGCAGGTAAAGTCAATGCCCCTGTGAGCAGCCACAGAGAAAGCCTTGCCCTCTGAGTTTCAAGCAGGCTTCCCTGGGCAGAGATGCTCTGCGCGTGCTCCTGCACACCCCTGTAGGAGGGGGGAGGCAGAGCCGAGGACGCTGCCCCCAGGTTTCTCCAGACAACACCCAGGACGTCTTCTCCCCTTGCTGACCCTTCTCTGCATCATTTCACCATAAAAAAAATCTGAGCCGGAAGTCCAGTCGTATGTTGAGTCTTTCTAGTACATGTGGGTAGTCCTAGGATTGCAAAAAACAAACCCAAAACTCCAGCCAACCGACCAACCAAAACTCTCAAAGGTATATAATGTGACTCCAGTTCCATAAACTTCACAACCTGAGGAATGGAAGCGCTGAGATGTGGACAAGGCCACACAGTAAGTGAAGGAGTCGGATATAAATGCTGCCTGTTCTCTCCAAAGACCGTGTTCATCCCCCAGTGTCAGCCAGCCACACCCAATCCCATACATCCAGGGTGGTGCTCAGACGCTCAGTCATGTCTGACTCCTTGCAACCCCATGGAGCGCAGGACGCCAGGCCTCCCTATCCATCACCAACTCCCGGAGTTCACTCAGACTCACGTCCATCGAGTCAGTGATGCCATCCAGCCATCTCATCCTCGGTCGCTCCCTCCTCCTCCTGCCTTCCATCCATACATCCTGGACCAAAGGAAACTCCTTTCTAAGGCACAATGAGTAGCAGCTATTGGTTAGCTATGCAACCTTGGAAGAATATCTTAAAGCTTTGAATTCTAGATTTCTTCACTGTAAAACTATAATAATAATAGTAATACCAGTCATAGAACTGCTGTGAGGGTTTAATGAGATTATATATTCAAGATACACCACATATGTGAGGCATGTAAATATTAAATACACAATGTATTTATACATTAAAACTTATACAGTGGTTAGTGCCTGGTACATGGTAAACCTCAATAAATGAAAAACTAGATAAATACGCACATATTGATCAACATCCATACAGGCGTATAATTACCCACATGTGAACATGCAGAGTATTTACATATACACGCATTCATATGCGTTTTCATGCAAGTTAGTTACTCAGCTAACAAATTCTGTCTTAATTATAGACACCATTCATAAAGGAAGCTGGTCAGGATTTCATAAGTGGGCCTGATTTTTACACGTACTGGTTTTAAGCTAGGGAACCACTTTTATCCAGAAATCTTTTGCTCAAAGCCTAAAGTTTGACTTTCTTTAATGTTTAACCAGTGAAACTAATTATTAGCTGAACAGTTCAGAGCTTTGCTTAAAACACTCACTGGTATATCATTAACTCTAACATACACATATGTGGTTGTCAAACTTTCATAATTCAAAGTTAGAATCTGTGATCTAGAAATGAATTGCTGGGCTGAGAAACGGGAACTCCCTTGGAAACTCTGACTGCTCTATATAGAGATATTCAATGCTCCTAAAACCATGGAAAACACATCAGTAAGACCCTATTCCATCCTTTATGTCACAACACTGCACACTCACATCTGCAGCATGGCGGAATCACACTGGGACTGAGGGGTGATTACCGACTCTCTGGAAACCGTCTGGAAACAGTCTGTGGCAGCCTCTGTCTTCTCTCTGAAGTCGAGGGGTGTAGCGTCAGTCAGTACATGGTAGCACAGAAAGCTGGTTTTCTCTAGAACTTGCTACCACCAAGTTTTCTGTCTGGAGCAAAAATGACAGTACTATCTCCAGCCCAAAAGGCATTTTTATACCAATGGAAGGTCCCAGTCACTCCAATCAATTCTGAGTTCACGCATACTAGCAATACCCACTTGGATGTTACTACCTAAGTGGCCTCAGAAAAATAACCAGCTGATGCTTTGGCTTCCTTATCTGTTAAGTGGAGATGATACAACTTCCTGCCTGACAGTTGATGATACTAATTTGTTCACTTAAAAATGTGTGGAGAGGGTTGATCTCACGTTAGTTGCTCTCACTGTAATAAGATACGTTTAGCAGCAACAACACGGCTTCCCAGGGGGCTCAGTGGGGAAGAACCCGCCTGCCAGTGCAGGAGACACAGGAGACACGGGCGTGAGCCCTGGGTCGGGAAGGTCCCCTGGAGGAGGAGACGGCAGCCCACTCCAGTGCTCTTGCCTGGAGAACCCCGCGGACAGAGGAGCCTGGCGGGCCCCAGTCCACAGCGTTGCACAGAGGCGGACACGGCTGAGCACAAGCGAGGACGGCAGCTATTGGGCTGGCCAAGAAGCTCCTTCGGGCTTGTCCACACGACGCAGAGGAGACCCCAGAGAACTTCTGGGGCCAACTCTGTAGGATATCCGCCTCAGGACTTCCCCGGGTTGGGTAGATCCCCTGCAGAAGGGAGAGGCTACCCACTCCAGTATTCTGGCCTGGAGAAGTCCACGGAGTCGCAAAGAGTCAGACACAACTGAGAGACTTTTAGGGGGCACAGGTTCAATCCCTGGTAAGGGTTCTAAGATCCCACATGCCATTTGACATGGAAAAATATATAGATAGATAGATAGATCTGCCTCCAAAAGTTTAAGAGGTTTCAAAAAGTTAATGTGCAAAATCACTAGAAAAGGGTCTGGCACACGATATAAATTAAATAAACAAAATACATCGTACATCTTCTATTGCTCTCTAATTGCTTCTGTATCCACTTTCTAATCCCTACAAGACTGTTAGCTGATTGAGGCCAGGGACCACACTGGCATTTCACAATTCTATCCACCTGTCAAACCTCAATCAATAGCCCAGTTGTAGACACATTAGACCATCCACAAACAGTTGTGAGCGCGACTGTGGCAAATGAGGAAGGAGAAAACACCCCAAAACCACTGAGAGGCTTGAGTGCCTGTCAAGCTGATGCTTCCAGATCAGTGGTTTCCAAAGTATTTGAACCCAGTGCACACTAACAGTTTTTCTGTTCCCAGTCACTTCACACAGGACATGGCGTATGTTTATACAGTGTATTTCTAACTGAAATAGACGTTTTGCCAAGCAGCCCTTGACATTACCGTATAAAATGTGCTCTGAAATGATGTATTCTAGTGAAACCCAATCCACTGGATCTCAGACTTTTAAAGCGTGTTTCAGTCACTTGAGGTTATGCTAAAATGTAGAGCAGATTCAGTGGGACTCGGGTAGGACCAGGGATTCTGCATTTCTGCCACGTTCCCAGGAGACCCTGAGGGTCCGTGGACCACACCTTGAGCAGTATTACGAGAGTCCAATCCAGTCTATTGGAAAAATTTTTGTTTTTAGTGGTTCCTTTTTAACAAAAATTTATTCAAGTGCAACTGATTCACAATGTTCCATTAGTTTCTGCTCTACAGTGAAGCGACCTAGCTATACATACATTCTTTTTCATATTCTTTTCCATTATGTTTTATCACAGGATATGAAATACAGTTCCCTGTGCTAAAGTTTTTCTTTTTTAAATATTTAAACCCACTGAAGTGAAAGTCGTTCAGTGATGTCCAGCTGTTTTTGACCCCATGAACTATACAGGCCATGGGATTCTCCAGGCCACAATACTGGAGTGGACGGCCTTTCCCTTCTCCAGGGGATCTTCCCAGCCCAGGGATCGAACTCAGGTCTCCTGCATTGCAGGCAGATGCTTTACCAGCTGAGCCACCAGGGAAGCCCTTTCAAACCCACTAAAGGGTTATAATCTGCAGTTTGTAAAACACTGCTCTGAATAATTTCAACAGTGTCTTTCATCTCTATAATTTCACTGTTTTCTCCCTAACCCTGGGACAGAAATTCTAGGCCTGTGTAGAAGTGTGGGGAGGCGAGTTTATAGCAAGAATGATTCAGGTATCACCTTTCCTACTGACTCCTAGGCTGAAATGCTTATCTAGCTCCAGCCCTTTATTCACTGTTCCAAGCCTAAAATCATGCAGCTGTATTAATAAACTGCTTGAGGGACTTCCCTGGTGGTCCAGGGGTGAAGGATTGCCTTGCAGTGCAGGGGACGCAGGTTCGATTCCTGGTAAGGGAACCAAGGTCCCACAGGCCGCAGAGCAAGGAAGCCCGCACGCTCTGGAGCCTAGGGCCACAACCAGAGAGTCCGTGCACAGCAACGAAGGATCCCACAGGCCACAACGAAGACCGACACAGCCAAACAAATGAGCAAATAAAGGAAAATGCTTCACAAAGGAAGTGAGCTGATTGTGCACTAAGGGCAGAGACTGAGCCCAGCACTCTGCATCTGCCTCACTCAGTCCCACAAGCACCTTATGCAAGTCGCCCATTTCACAGATGGGAGGAGGCAAGCAGCTCGTCCAGAGCCTGCATCCCCGTGGGGCCGGCCTCATGAGAACTGAGGGGGCTCAGTGATCCCCGCCTCCGGGAGTCACACGCTTACACGTCCTCTCTCACACCGAACGGGACTGACCGGCCCACCAATATGACCACGCGTGACTCCAAGGCTCTGCTAAAGCCATCCTGCTTCTGCCTCACATTCTCTTGGATCACGCCCTTCGGAAGAGGCCTGGTTGCCATTCATGAGAATTCTCAAGCAGTTTCATGAAGAAGCCTACAGAGCAGTGGACAGACGCTTCCTGCCAACAGCCAGCTCTGCCGTGGTGGACAGCCAAGCGGGCCGCCGTGAAGGAGACCCTGTGGGCTGTCAGGGGTTCTGATGACTGTCACCCTGGACAACGTCTCGACTCCAGCTCTTGGCAAGAGACCGCCAAGCCACACCGCCCGCTATGCCTCTCCAGGCTGCCCACCCACAGAACCTGCACCAGATAATAAGCACTCACTATTATTTTACGGCATTGAATTTTAGAGAACTCCTTACAGCGCGGTAGGTAACTCATCCGACTCTTCAACAATATGCTACGAATATATTACATTATTATGATTCAGCCCTTAGAAAAAGGCGAGGGGATATCTGATGAAGGCCTTTTGGATGCTTCTTCAGCATGGCAGCTTGAACCACAGTTGAGCAAATCTTCATTCTTCCATTGCAACTAACTTTGTGAGGGCCATCTACTTCCCCTCCAGACTTGGCCAGATGACCAGCTGTAGCCAGTCGGATGTGAACCTCTGACGGTCAATGTCACCCAAGCAGAAATTTTTGGAGACACGGCAAGAATCTGCCTGCCTGCTCGAGCTTCAGGCCTCATCCATCAAAACAATATATTCCAAAAGGAAAAAGAAAAACACCACAATATATTCCAGAGAGTGGACGCTCCTTTGGTCTGAGTCCCAGAATGAGAAGGCATGAAACGTGACCTCGACCCCCAGCTTAGAGGCGAGCTAGGCTGCGCGCAGGCAGCACAGCCGGCTCCGCCGAGGCGGGAGCGCGCGGTCGGGGCTCAGGGAAGGCGGCGCTCACCGTGCTGAATGATGCCGTGCTCCAGCAGCCGCCGGCACAGCTGCTCCGCCTCCTCCCGCGCCGTGGCCTCCCCCTCCTGCACCAGCCAGTCCAGGAACTCGGAGGCCATGAAGGTGCGCTCGTACTTGACCCCCTCCTCCTCCCGGGGCTGCAGGAGCGTGCTCTCAGGGCTCATCAACCTGGCGGAGGAGAGGAAAGGAAGTGAGGCAGCCTGCACGTGCCGGTGGGGAGAGGGGGCAGGCGGGGGGAGACGCGAGCAGGGGGTGAGAGGCAGACTACCGCGTGTAAAACGGACAAGTACACGGAGCTGCGGCCCCGCGCGGGGAATGTGGCCAATGTCTCCTAACAGCTTCACACACAGTATGAAAGCGGGAGTTCCGCCGCTCAGTCGTGGCCGACTCTTGGCGACCCACGGCCTGCAGCCCGCCGGGCTCCTCCGTCCACGGGATTCTCCGGGCAGGAATCCTGGAGCCGGCTGCCGTTTCCTTCTGCAGCGGACCTTCCCGGCCCAGGGACTGAATCTGCCTCTCCTGCACCGCAGGTGGGTTCTTTACTGGCTGAGCCCCCAGGGAGGCCCCATCAGAGAATAATCTGCGAACATCTGGAATCACTATGGTGTATCCCTAAAACTAATATAATATTGCAAGTCAACTTCATTTCAGTCTAGAACAGGAAAAGAAACCGGCACAAAAGGGAGATCACTCAACTGAGATCCCACAGCGCAGGCTTCCCTGAAGCATCGCTGCAAGCCTCTCAGACAGACAGACGTGGCTGCCGTGTGCTGCCCCAAACGCAACTGCCAAGACAAGGAGCTGCTTCCAAAGAGAACAAGGGGCATCTTTTCCTGGTGACGGCTAAGAACACTGGAAGTGCAACCCGAAACTCTTTAGCAGACTGCAGTCAGCTTGTGCGCGTGTGGTCAGCTGCTCAGCCAGGTCTGACTCTTTGTGACCCCATGGACTATAGCCTGCCTGGCTCCTCTGTCCATGGGATTTTCCAGGCAAGGATATTGGGGTGGCTTGCCATTTCCTTCTCCAGGGGAGCTTCCTGACCCGGGGATTGAACCCACGTCTCTTGAGTCTCCAGTAGTTGCTGGTGGATTCTGTACGTCTGCGCTACCTGGGAAGCTTGGTGTTCAATTTAGCCTTCTTGAAAGGGAGTTACTAACCAAACTGCACCCTTTCTAAAACAAGTCTCTTTCTTTCCTGAAGGCATGATTCCTTTCCCCAAATCACTGGATTACTTGCTATGGACTTAATGCTTGTCTCTTCCCAAATTTCATATGTATTGAAACACTAACGACAAACGCGGTACAATTTAGAGACGGGGATTTGGGGACGCGATTATTTCATGAGTGGGGAGCTCTGTACCCTCGCAGGTTCTTCTGGCTGGTCTGTGAATTTAACCGCCATGAGATGGATCAGCAGGACAAAGTTCTACAAAAGTTAAGCAGCACACATGGGGAGAGACACAGAGTAACTGAGTAACTCACCAAAACGGGCGAACCCCTGACTGTAAACACCACCAAAGCCAAAAGAGGGCGTTGGGGGTAGCAGCTGAGGACCTCAAAGAGGAAGACAGAGAGTCGGACGAGGACAAAAAGCAACGTTTGGGAAAGAAATGTTTGCTGTGGCACGCAGAGACGACGGGACACAGCGGAGTCTGAACGACAGCCTTCCTGGGTGCCTCCCTGTCCACACGCGGAGCTCCGACCCGAGTCATCTCCTCCCTGTTCGCGCGCGGCGCTCAGACCCGAGTTATCTCCTCCCCGTCCACCAGTCCTCCGTCCACCTTTGTTTAGGTCAAAGGTCAAATTTTCCTCTGGAGTCCTTCTGGGCTCTGATTGTTTTTAGCCCCAAATAATCCACGTACCAAAGAGATATTTGGGTGGCAGACTGTACCCCCCTACAGGCCCACGCTGCGATGACTGTTTCTACGAGAAGGGGCCGCTGCGCCTTGCCCTCTGTGAGCACACACTGACAAGACCTCTGTGCACCGAGGTGTCCCAGGGTGTGCCAGGTAGGCCGGCACCTAGGCCTTGCACTTCCCAGGCTCCAGACAGTGAGGAACGCTGTGCATTATTTAAGCCATCCAGTCTAGAGCGGTTTTTGCTAACACGGCCTGAATTGAGGCAGTGACCTGAGTGACTCCTTTAGGGGCCCTCGCCGACGGCACGGCTCACGCCCGGGTTCTGTCTTTGCTCCACCTGCAGACAGCCCCCCGGGCACAGGCTTCACCCGCAGCCGCACAAGGGCACCCCGTGAGTCCCTCCTCTGACTGACTCTAGCAGCATCAGAGGCTGTGAGCGCTGTCCCCTCAGGGTCTGGGGCCGGCAGGGAACCCGACTCCACAGGCCGCAAATGATACGTGAGGCAGCCACAGGAGTGAATAGTTTTAAAAATTAAAAAATAAAACAGTAAAAATTCACATCTGGTAATATCCTGACCCTGCAGAAGACACAACGCCATGGCTTCCCCTTGCTTTAGGGTAGATATAGAAGCCCTTTCTGCGGCCTATAATGCATGCAGGACCCTGACCCCCCGTGGGACAGTCTCGCCTCTGACCCAGCATCCAGAGGGGCTGGCCTTCTTTCAGTCCAGACATCCTGCTGCTGTTCAGTCATTAAGTCGTGTCCGACTCTTTGCAACCCCATGGACTGCAGCACACCAGGCCTCCCTGTCCATCACCAACTCCCAGAGCCTACTCAGACTCACCTCCATTGAGTCGGTGATGCCATCCAGCCATCTCATCCTCTGTCGTCCCCTTCTCCTCCCGCCTTCTATCTTTCCCAGCATCAGGGTCTTTTCAATTGAGTTGGCTCTTCACGTCAGGTGGCCAAAGTACTGGACTTTCAGCTTCAACATCAGCCCTTCCAATGAACACCCAGGGCTGATCTCCTTTAGGATGGACTGGTTGGATCTCCTTGCAGTCCAAGGGACTCTCAAGAGTCTTCTCCAACACCAAAGTTCAAAAGCATCAGTTCTCATGTGTTCAGCCTTCTTCACAGTCCAACTCTCACATCCATACGTGACCACTGGAAAACACAGCCTTGACTAGATGGACCTTTGTTGGCAAAATAATGGCTCTGCTTTTGAATGTGTTGTCTAGGTTGGTCATAGCTTTTCTTCCAAGGAGTAAGCGTCTTTTAATTTCATGGCTGCAATCATCATCTGCAGTGAGTTTGGAGCCCAAGAAAACAAAGTTTGTCACTGTTTCCATTATTTCCCCATCTACTTGCCATGATCTTCGTTTTCTGAATGTTGAGCTATAAGCCAACTTTTTCACTCTCCTCTTTCACTTTCATCAAGAGGCTTTTTAGCTCCTCTTCACTTTCTGCCATAAGGGTGGTGTCATCTGCATATCTGAGGTTATTAATATTTCTCCCGGCAATCTTGATTCCAGCTTGTGTTTCCTCCAGCCCAGCATTTCTCATGATGTACTCTGCATAGAAGTTAAATAAGCAGGGTGACAATATACAGCCTTGACATACTCCTTTCCCAATTTGGAAACAGTCCATTGTACCACGTCCAGTTCTAACTGTTGCTTCTTGACCTGCATTTAGGTTTCTCAGGAGGCAGGTAAGGTAGTCTGGTATTCCAATCTCTTGAAGAATTCTCCACAGTTTGTTGTGATCCACACAGTCAAAGGCTTTGGCACAGTCTATAAAGCAGAAACAGATGTTTTTCTGGAACTCTCTTGCTTTTTCGATGATCCAACAGATGTTGGCAAATTGATCTCTGGTTTGCCTGCCTTTTCTAAAACCAGCCTGAACATCGGGAAGTTCACAGTTCATGTATAGCTGAAGCCTGGCTTAGAGAATTTTAAGCATTACTTTACTAGCATGTGAGATGAGTCCAATTGTGTGGTAGGTTGAGCATTCTTTGGCATTGCCTTTCTTTGGGATTGGAATGAAAACTGACCTTTTTCCAGTCCTGTGGCCACTGCTGAGTTTTCCAAATTTGCTGGCATATTGAGTGCAGCACTTTCACAGCATCATCTTTCAGGATTTGAAATAGCTCAGCTGGAATTCCATCCCCTCCACTAGCTTTGTTCGTAGTGATGCTTCCTAAGGCCCACTTGACTTTGCATTCTAGGATGTCTGGCTCTAGGTGAGTGATCACACGATTGCGGTTATCTGGGTCATGAAGATCTTTTTTGTATAGTTCTTCTAGGTATTCTTGCCACTTTTTCTTAATATCTTCTGCTTCTATTAGGTCCATACCATTTCTGTCCTTTATTGTGCCCACCTTTCCATGAAATGTTTCCTTGGTATCATGAATTTTCTTGAAGAGATCTCTAGTCTTTCCCATTCTATTGTTTTACTCACTTCTTTGCACTGATCACTGAGGAAGGCTTCTTATCTCTCCTTGCTATTCTTTGGAACTGCATTCAAGTGGGTATATCTTTCCTTTCTCCTTTGCTTTTAGCTTCTCTTCTTTTCTCAGCTATTTGTAAGGTCCCCCTCAGACAACCATTTTGCCTTTCTGCATTTCTTTTTCTTGGTGATGGTCTTGATCCCTGCCTCCTATACAATGTCACAAACCTCCGCCCTTGGCCCTTGAGGCCCTCTGTCTGTCAGATCTAATCTGTTGAATCTGTTTGTCGCTTCCACTATATAATCTTCCCAAACTAACAGTGATGTACACACCACAAAACGCATCATTCCACTCTAGAGCAGGAGGAAATCTCAGAGGTCAGCGTAAGGCAATTCCCTCCTCATCCATGAGGAAAACGCAGTTCTCGTCCGAGTGAGAGACCCGGAAGGACAGCCTTCCCTGCTCAGCTCAGCTCAGCTCAGTCGCTCAGTCGTGTCCGACTCTTTGCAACCCCATGGATCGCAGCACGCCAGGCCTCCCCGCTCAGGGTCACGCAAACAAGCACTTTATCGTTGCTTAAAAACCGTATCGTCCACGGGCAACCGACCCTGCGTATCTGGATGAGCGCTCACATGCCGCTCACTTTCAGAGCTTTCAGACGTGGGCCCAGTCCTGCTGAGGCATGAGCGCAGGGCCAGCTGGAGAGCGGCAGAGCTGGAGAGCTGAGTTTGCTTAGAACGGCCACGTGGCAACCGTGAGATGAAAAGCAAGTCCCTTTTTCCTTTTTTTAATCTTCCTTTCTCTCGAGAGTGTAATGATAGCGTCACCCATCTGCCATGAGAACCACATGTGAGTGAGCAAAGCAACCCAACAATACAAAAGACAGTGTATACGCAGAGTGTTACGCTTAACTAGTCACGGCGCCTTCCTCAGGGCACGACGAATTTGCACCAACAGCTCTAGGGGCTCCTCTGAGTCATCTCCTCTCTTCCCAGAACCTTCAGAGTTCTCCTGGACGCCATGAGAGGGCCACTGCTTTGGGAAGTAAGAGAACTGGGGCTCAGACACAGCTCTGCCACAAGCTAATAACATGGGTTTCTTCTTTTTCTTTTTACCGCACCCACGTCCCCAAACCCATAAAAACAAGGGAAACAATACAAGTGCTATCGTCTGGACTGGATTGCTGTCATTGAACATTTCCGCCAGAAAAAAATTCTAAGTACACAGTGTATGCTTTTATATCTAAGAGTTCAGTTCAGTTGCTCAGTTGTGTCCGACTCTTTGCGACCCCATGAACCACAGCCCGCCACTCCTCCCTGTCCATCACCAACTCCCGGAGTTCACCCAAACTCATTCCATCGAGTCGGGGATGCCATCCAGCCATCTCATCCTCGGTCGTCCCCGTCTCCTCCTGCCCCCAATCCCTCCCAGCATCAGAGTCTTTTCCAATGAGTCAACTCTGCGCATGAGGTGGCCGAAGTCCTGCAGCTTCAGCTTTAGCATCATTCCTTCCAAAGAAATCCCAGGGCTGATCTCCTTCAGAATGGACTGGTTGGATCTCCTTGCACTCCAAGGGACTCTGAAGAGGCTTCTCCAATACCACAGTTCAAAAGCATCAATTCTTGGGCGCTCAGCTTTCTCCACAGTCCAACTCTCACATCCATACATGACCACTGGAAACGCCATAGCCTTGACTAGACGTGCCTTTGTCTGCAAAGCAATGTCTCTGCTTTCGAATGTGCTGTAAGAATAGACACCATACCGGATCTCGGCAAAAGGCCGTGACACCATCACAACTATTTATAGAGTCTGCTGGGCCTCCCGCTGGTGCTGGTGGCAAGCAGCCCACCTGCCAATGCGAGAGGCCCGGGCTCAATCCCTGGGTCGGGAAGGACCTGGGACGAGGGCACGGCAACACACTCCAGGCCTCTCGCCTGGACGATGCCAAGGACAGAGGAGCCTGGCTGGTTACGGTCCGTAGGGTCACAGAGACTGCAGCATGATGGAAGCGACTGGGCACTCACACACACATAAAGTGCCCCAGCACACAACGAACTCACTGAAACGCTACTCACAACTCCTTAAGAGAAGGCTCACTGGCAGAGAGTAAGCAGGGTTAGGTCAGGATTGGTACACACACTACTATACACAAATAAGGAAACGACAAGGACCGACGGCATAGCACAGGGGCCTGTGCCCCACACTGTGTGACGAGCTACACTGGAAGAGAGACTGGGAGAGGGCAGGCAGGCACGACTGAGCCACGCTGCTGTCGACTTGAAAGCAACGTGACAGTGCAAATTATCTTCAAGGAAAATTTCAATACAATACTAATCTGCAGGAATTACAATATAACGTCGTAATCACACTTCAATAAAAAAAATTAAACTTGCAGAAAAGAATATTATTTAGATATCTTCCCAAGTCAACCCTCTTCAGTCTTTCAATCCAGCCTAGAAATAGCTATGAGGTTGCTCTCAGAGGGCCAGAGCAGCTGAGTACATATGAGCTGTAAGAATCGTGTTTAATACAATACAGGAGCTGGTTGCCCGTGTCCTTCCCCAGGGCGTCTTCCCCGCCCAGGGTCCAGCTTTCATCTTCTGCGTTGCGGGCAGAGTCGCTACCATCTGAGCCACCCGAGAAGCCCGTGGTCACGGCCAGGCCCTTCTTAGGAGAAGGGACAGCCGCCACGTACAGTGAACACGAGGGGCAGAGCCCTGAAGACACTTCACGGGAGCCGGCCACGGCAGCCCCGCGCGCGCGCATCACCCACCAGGAGGCTGAGGCTGCTGGCCCTCCCCTTGCAGCCGGGCTGCCTTCAGGAGCGGCTCCAGCAGCAGCAGAAGCTGCATCACTGTCTTCCAAGGCAAGGCTTGCAGAGGCCGTGCAGCGTCCACTTTCACCCCCTCGGAATGCTGCACTGAGGCTGCCAGGTAAGGAGGCAAGCGCAGCCTGCTGGCGGTGGAGAGGCCACAAGGCCCGGGCCGCAGCCGGCATCTCTCTCAGACGTGAGAAGGAGGCCGCCCTGGGCGTCCCAGCTCGGCTGAGCCAGCAACGGTACAGTGAGCCCGGGGGCCCCCAGACCCACAGAAGCGGAGGAAACCACACATCATCTGTTGTTTTAAACTCCCCAGTTTGAAGGCGACTTGTTCCGTAGGCGTAGATACCGAGAATATACTCATATCAATGTTGTTTAGTTGTTGCTTGGACGCTAAGTTGTGTCTGAGTCTTTTGCAACCCCAGATTGTCGCCTGCCAGGCTCCTCTGTCCATGGGATTTTCCAGGCACGCATACGAGAGCGGGTTTCCATTTCCTTCTCCAGGGGATTTTGTCCACCCAGGGATCAAACCCACGTTTCCTGCATTGCAGGCAGACTCTTTACCACTGAGCCACCTCCTATCAGGGGGTAATGGCAAAAAAGATGTGAAACCCACAGAGAGAGGCAAGTCACATCAGCTGGAAAGTAGTGAAAGGGCAGTGAATGAATCCCAGAAGGTCCTGGAAATAAACTGCAGAAAGTTCCGCCACACGGCGTGAGACCTGGGAGCCCGCATCGGTAATGGGAATCCGGAAAACAAAGTGCCGAAGTAAAGCGTAGCGCTATTTCCTCCGTTTCTTCGGCCCTCAAATGAGGAAGAGCGAAGAGGAGGAAAACTAACCTCCTTGGTTTCCCAGTTGCAGGCTTTCTTCCTCTAGGAAATCTCCCGTCCCACAAATCTGGGCCATGTGACACTTTTCAGGACTCCCTGCAAGGTCTTCTCAGGTCCCTCCAGGCACGACCAGCCCACTCAGCTATGAGCTTTTTGAGACCAGGCTCCTTGTCTCTGGGTGGACAGCCATTCCCTAGTACCACAGGTCCTAAGTAGTGTTTGCTGGATAAACACAGAAAACATTTCTCTGCATGCGCAGATCATTGCCCGGGAGTTTGTAAGAATCAGCCCCCCAGACCTCCCCGGCTGCCCAGGGAGCTGGACTCCATCCTGCCACTGCAGGGGGCATGGGTTTGACCCCTTATTCAGGAACCAAGACCCCTCACGCCACAGGGCAGCCAAACGAGGGGGGGATAGGCCACCCTCAGAATGACCCCGTGTGGAGACGCGGTGAGTCAGAAGTTCCTTCCCGACTGCCACTCTCCATTTAAGATGCAGACACGGATGCCCAGCCTTCACCTGCTCTCCAACCACACTGTCCCTTCAGCTCAGCAACTTTCCTTTCGGGGTGTGGCGAGGACAGCTGGGCAGGGGTTTGTCTGGGTCACTTCGTGTCACCAGAGACACGACCTGCCAGCTCTCCAGGGCTCCTGGTGAGTAGCTGGTGGCCGCTGGACAAATGGCTGGTGAGCTGCCGCTGCCAACGTGAGCTTCAGCAAATGTGAAGCCCCGCCTGGCTGGGCTCACCTGCCATTTAAAACATGCCCCGCAACCCTGAAGCTCTTCTGACTTCACTTCCCCTTAGAATCAAGTGCTATTCCTGCCCAGATTCTTCTGTTTACCACAAAGCCTTGCTGGGGATTTGATTTTAGTATCAACACGTAGTCATGGTGTTAAAACAATAATTTGACTCACTACTTGGTCCAATGATCTCTCACTATGCAACAAGCTGCCCCCAAACTTGGTGACTTAAAACCACCACTTATGGGAAGGTAAACTGGTGTAGTCGGTATGCAAAACAGTGTGGGAGTTCCTCAAAAAACTAAAGATAGAGCTGCCGTGAAAGTGAGAGCTGCTGACCCCGTGACCCCGTGGACTGTACAGTCCACGGAATTCTCCAGGCCAGAATCCTGGAGTGGGCAGCCTTTCCCTTCTCCAGGGGATCTTCCCAACCCAGGGATCAAACCCAGGTCTCCTGTGTTGCAGGCAGATTCCTTACCAGCTGAGCCACCAGGGAAGCTATTAAGATTCAGCAATCCCACGCCTGGGCATACATCCACACAAAATTCTAATTCAAAAAGACACGTGCCTCCCACATTCACAGAAGCACTATTGACAGTAACCAACACTTGGAAAGAACCTGAACGGACACTGACAGACGAACAGATACAGAAGATACGATACGTATATGCAGTGGGATATTACTCAGCCATAAAAGAGAACGGAGCAACATCTGAAGCAACACGGACGGACTTGGGGATTATCAGACTGAGTGGCGTAAGCCAGAAAGAGAGAGACAGATGCCATATAATATCCCTGGTATGTAGACTCTGAACTGCGACACAAAGGAGCTCATTTGTGAAATAGACACGGACTCACAGAGAGAACAGACTCGCGGGTGTCAAGGAGGAAGGTGCGTGGAAAGGACAGACTGGGACATCGGGATCAGCAGATACGGATACGCAACACACACTTCTGTATGTGAGCGCACACACACACACACACACAAATACATATGTATAACCAAATCACTGTGCTGAATGCCAGACAGTAACACAACATTGTAAATCACACTTCAGTAAAATAATTTTTTTAGAAACCAGCACTTAGTCGTATCTTAGAGCTCCGTGGATTGCTTGGGGCTCAGCTGGGCAGCTCTGCCACCAGCCCTGCTTGGGGTCAATTGTGCAGATACAGGCGGACGGTGGCTCGGGCTGGGTGCCTGGCCCTGCATGCTCCTCGGTCAACACAGCCTCTCCCGTGAGACGCCCTGGGCACTCGAGAGGAAGGAAGCAGATGCTGCCAGAAATTCTATTTACACTTTCATTAACACATTAAGACATTAATAATAATGAGAGAATATTATTAATATATTGGGTTAGCCGAAAAGTTTGTTTAGGTTTTTTGGTAAGATGTTACAGAATATAATCCACCTGCCAGACAACTCACCCATTCAACATGCAAAATGCAATGGTTTTCAGCCTATACATCGAGGGGTACATCCATCACTACAATCCTCGGGAAAATACTTTATCACCCAAAGGAGGCACTGTACTGTCAGCAATCATCCCCCATGTCCCCATCCCCCCTGGCCCAGGCAAGCGTGAATCTGCCTACCTCCTATCTGTGAATTTGCCTCTTACAGGCTGTTCAAATAGAAAGAGTCACCCAGCTCGTGGTCCTGTGGGACTGGCTTCTTTCATGTCGTAAAACGTCTCCAATGTTCACGACGCTTTAGCGGGCATTAGTGCATCATTCGGGCGGCCGTCTCTGGGGTCACACAGAGTCGGACACGACTGAAGCGGCTCAGCAGCAGCAGCAGCAGCAGCAGCAGCAGCAGCGTTTCCCTCACTGTCAGGGAGGACTCCACCGTATGAACATCCCATACTGCGTTTATCCACTCATCAGCTGAGAGACGGCTGGATTCTTTCTATTCTGGCTTATTATGAAGAGTATTACTTTGAAAATTCATATACAAGTTTTTATGTGGACATACGTTTTCTTTTCTCTTGGATATACACCAAACCAAGAAGCAGAATCGCTGGGTCATATAATAACTCTTCTTAATCTTTTGTGAAGATGCCAGACATTTTCCAAAAGGGCTGTGCCGCTCTGCATGCCCACCAGCACAGCGTGACGGCTCCAACTGCTCCACGCCCTCTCCAGCATTCGCCATCTGCTCTCCTTCAGGACCCTCCTGGTGGGTGTGAAGAGATGTCTCAGAGTGGCTCTGACCTGCGTTCCCCTGACGATCACTGATACTGAGCATGGTTTTGTGTGCCCGTTGTCCATCTACATGTCTTTGGAGAAACGTCTATTCTGACGCTCTGTCCACTGGAAAATGAGGGTGCTTGAGCTTAAGCATCCCTCGTATATTCCTTGATGCAACTTCTTAATCACACAGTGATTTGCAGGCACTCTCTCCCATTCTATGGGCTGTTTGCTCGCTTTCTTCATGGCTGTTTGCAGTCCCCAAGGTTTAATTTTGTGGTGGTCCAATTCCTCTACTTTTCTCTTTTCTTGCTTGTGCTTTTGGGGTCACATGTCAGTGACACTGCCTGACACCAGCCCATGAAAGTTTACTGCTATGCTGTCTTCTAAGAGTTTTACAGTTTTAGTTCTTAAATTTAGTTCTATAGTCCATTTTGAGTTAATTTTTCTAGAAGGCATGAGGCAAGGGTCAAACTGCTTATTTGCGTGCAGTTATCCAGTTATCTCAGCGTTTGAACTGTGGTGTTGGAGGAGACTCTTGGAAGGAGACCAACCAGTCTATCCTAAAGGAAATCTGTCCTGAATGTTCACTGGAAGGACTGACGCTGAAGCCGAAACTCCAATACTTTGGCCACGTGATGGGAAGAGCTGACTCACTGGAAAAGACCCTGATGCTGGAAAAGATTGAGGGCAGGAGGAGGAGGGGACGCAGAGGACGAGACGGTTGGATGGCATCACCGACTCAATGGACATGAGCTTGAGTAAAGTCCGGGAGCTGGCGATGGTCAGGGAGGCCTGGCTGCAGCCCACAGGGTCGCAAAGAGTCGGACACGACTGAGCGACTGAACTGAACTGATTCGGTTATCTCAGCACCATTTTGTTAAAAAGACGATTTATTCTCCATTGAATTATCTTTCTGACTCTTGTTAAAGACCAAGCAACCATGCCAGGCCTTCTTAAGCTGCTTGGGCTCAGAAGTCACAGAACGTCAATGGCCTGAGTTACACTGGTTTAAAATCACGAGATCAACGACCACTGTAGCTTATCCTGACTCTGCACACCTGTCAGCTACCTGACTGCTTCCCTGAGCATAACTGGGGATAAAGACAGTGCCCCCTGGGGCACTATGCAGCCTAAATGTGACAATACCAAAATGCTTCAAGCACAGGGCCCAATGCACCTTAAGCACTGAATACATTTTAGCCGTAATGATGATGGTAACAATTACGATGAGAAAGGTTTTCTAGAGGGGGCCATAAGATGTAACCCCCTTCTTTATGGCAAAATGAATTAATACTCTGTGTATATTTCTACAGACAAGAACAGCTGTTCTACTTTAATTAGCGGTGACAAATGGGGATGTGCTCCCGAAAGTCTTATTTTTATGGAACAAATTCATCTTCAGTCAAAATGGTCCTGTGCACGACTATTCTCGTGACGTAAAGCCACACGCCTTATCAGGTCGCTCAGTCGTGTTTGACCCTTTGGACCCCGTGGACTGCAGCCTGCCAGGCTCCTCTGTCCACGCAATTTCCTAGGCAAGCACCCTGGAATGAGTTGCCGTTTCCTACTCCAGGGGATCTTCCCGACCCAGGGATCAAAGCTGGGTCTCCCGCACTGGCAGGTGGATGCTTCACCACTGAGCCCCCATAAGGTGCTGCTGGTGCTGGTTCAGTCACTAAGTCTTGTCTGACTCTTTGTGACCCCATGGACTGCCGCCCGCCTTAAAGGTATTAGGCATTAACAAAACTCGCCTCCCGAAAGTACCCACAGGTTTTACTGGGCATGTGACTGAGTTCACCCTTTCCTGGATACATATCTGAGTCATATTTCCCAGACTCACTTTAGCCCAGGGGAAAGGCTACATCACAATAGAAGGAACTGCTCCATGTAGGGGCCAGTACAGGAATAGAAGTCAGCCGATAGCAATCTCCTTGTGCACTGAGAAAATATTCAAAAACACTGAGAAGGCCCATACAGCGTGGGAACGTATGTGACGGTACACCAGGGCACAGCCAGCCAGGGGGCAAAGCGGCCCAAAGACGCTCTGGAATCCAGAAAGCCTCAAAAAACAGTCATGTGTGAATATAATGGTAAACGACTTTGAAAAGCAAAACATAAAATTATAGACATGACAGCCACTAGAAATGAAAAATCTACTCATCCAAATACTCAGTTACTTTGCCCTGGGGCAGCTGGGGCAGCTTCTGAACACTTTTCCCTTTCTTCTTAGTAGAATTCTTTATCAGTCAAATTATTCCCCAGAGAGAAGAGACTATGCTTACAACTGGGAGAAAAAATTTATCAAGAAAGAAGCTACATTAAGGTTAAGTTTATTTACTTACGCTTTAATGCTTTTTCATTTATTTGTCTGCACCAGGACTGAGTTATGGTCCACAGGGTGTTAGCTGCAGTGTCCAGCGTCTCCAGCTGTGGTGCGTGGGTCCAGTTCCCTGGCCAGGAATTGGGCCTGGGCCCCTGAGTTGGGAGCCTGGAGTCTTCAGTGCTGGACCACCAGGAGTCCCTAAGGTTAAGTTTATATTTAACCAGATGACTTGTCCCTGACAAAATGCTTATATTAACACTCAGTATAACATAGTTGCTCCCCATGTATAAATCACATATGTAGATGTATGCTTCTAAAATACAGTTTGAAAGAATAACACTGACCTGTGTGAATAGGAAGACAGTACGAATTATGGGCAAATGCTTATGTGAGCACTGATTATTTTTGAATACTATGCTATTTTCTATAGAATAGATGTGATAGGGATAAACAGACAAAATTTTCATAATCATTTGGTTTGGAACTAGTAAACCGAAAGCTGTTTGGTTACTATATGTCAGTGAAACGCTAGTGTATACTAAAAAGGTCACCCTTTGCCAACAAACACCGTTCACCTTCCTGCGCTTGCCTTCGTGTTATACACTGAACAGAACATACTCTTTCTCATCATTTTCCCTTATTTGTATTGTTCCGTCACATCCTCCTTCCTCCCCTTCCCTGGAAAAATTTAAACCGTTCTTCCGAAAAAGGGAGCTCACTGCAGAGTGGCACGGTGGTTCACTGCAGGGAACCTGGGAGGGGACCTGGCTGCAGCGACAAATGAGGCCTAAGATCCAGCACCTGCTCCCCAGGAGCCGCGCCCAAGGACGAGCAGGATGGTAGGAGTCTGGAGGAAAGGGCCAAAGGGCACCTGCTTCTCACTTGCACAAAGGGGCTTTAAGGGCTAGAGAAACTACTGCCCACTCTGAAAATATCCTAACTTAGAAGTGGTTCACCCAGATCTCTCCTTTTTTTGAACTTTAAGTCAATACCATAGTTTCATATAAAGTCTCTCAATTTGTAGCACACTATTTTTACCCCTTCAGCTCAGCTAGAAGCTTCTGAAGGACATACACCATGCATTCGAAGCTTTTATTTCTTAGAAAACCCAGCCCTGGGAGGCAGTATGCACCAGCTGCTGGACACGTATTTGTCCATCAACTGCCTGAAACAAGGTCATTAGTCTTTGGAGGGTAAAACCCCCTCCTCTTTGCTCGCTATTTTTCATTTTCTGGAAAAAAAAAAGCAAGAGCTTCTTTGTGCTGGTTTTATGCTCTGACGACACTGATAATTCAGAACCTAAGCTGTAACTTTCACATTCCCCGTGGGTTTTTAGTGCTGCTGTACTAAATATTATCAGCTTTTTAGTGGGGTTGTATTAAACATTTCAGTTGTTTAAACTTGAATCAGGTTTAGACAGAAGCCGAGTGTGAATTCCAAGGCCACAGCTGTCCTAAAAGGCTGTGTTCAGCTACGGTTTCATAACCAAAAAGTTACACAAGAAGGAGAGAAACCAAGCACTTCTGCACTGAATTCAAAACAATTCGGGCCTCTGTGAGGCCTTCCAAACCACTGTCAAGGGCAACACACTGTAAAGGCTTCTTTTAAGGGAATGGCTATTATTTATTTTGGATGCTTCCAAAGTTATTAGAAAATAGAAGGATTTGCTGCTGAAAAAAAAAAGAGGGAAAAAAAGGCAAAGAAAGACAGAAGAGGTAAGATACTTGAGAAAAAAATGAAGATAATACCAGCTAGGGAAGATCAAGTGAGTACATGTAAAGAGGTAAGGGGGAAATGGCACAAAGCTGGACACGGTAAGGAGGGACTCGCCTCTGCAGGCGAACAGGCTGTGGCAGAAAGCCTGCTCTGTCCTGCCTGTTTGTTCAAGTTACACGGGAAAGAACGGGAAACAGTCTCTTCTCTCTCCTTTCAACCGAGGTCTTCCGTTGTGCCATCATAAAACCCCCTCCCAACAAAGAGATCACCGTGTACCCTGCCCTGCATCGCTCACTGGAACGCAGAGAACAAGTGAACGTTCCTGCTCTGGGAGGACGGCGACGAGGCAAGGTTACCAAACTTCTGGAGAGCTTCAGAGTGCTCTTGTCCACTTGGCTTTTGGCCACCTGCTAGAAACCAGCGGGGAGCCATCACCGCAAAGGGCCAGTCGATAACGTCAGTCCAGGAGAAGAGAGATGAGCGAAAACCCCCAGCGAACTGGAGCCGCTGGTGCTCACGGGGATGCTCGCAGAGACTCAGCCACCTCTTGGCACGGACTAGAGGGGAGGGTGTGCCGGAGAGGGCCACGAGCTGGCAACGAGCGGCCGCACGGGCCTCCCGAGCCTCTGGCCCAGGGCAGGTGGGCGGTCTCTGCAGACAGCGATACCCGGTCCAGCAGGAGCAGTCTGGGGCCGGGCTGGCCGACACCCCTCTCTCCACGGGTCCAGAGTGGCAGCGGCGGTGATGGCCAGCCTCCGGTCCGAACCTCTGAACTGACTCCAGGCTGGAGTCAGGCTCTGGGACCCCGAGTTTCTTCTTGTGTGTCATGAAGACAAGAACGCTCACCTCCACGGTGCTGTCAAAGTCAGAGCTAATCTCTGTAAAGCGTCTGGCACAGCGCCTGGCGCCAAGCTGCAGTGAACAAGGGATTCATGCTGGTGCACACACATACACACCCCCAACACCCACCTCCCTGGAGGCTCACCGTCATTAACGCCCGGCAGCCCTTCTCAGGATGGGCAACCTCCCAACCAGCCCAAGGGCCCCATTCCAGCACGCTGGGGAGAGGACACATAAAACGCCGAAGAGCAAGTGTTTAACCACTTCAAAGGGAATTTTATGTTCTAGAGAATGCTAGCACTGAGGTAAAAGTTAATCTTATTTAGGAGACTGAATCATGGTAGAATACAGAGGACAATTTTATCAAAGTATCGTTCGGGCGGTTGTTCCGTATGAGTGTCCGATTTGTGAACACTGAGCTGCACACTAGTGTGCAAGGCACACACAACTGTGCTCCAACCCACTTGACTTCCTAGTTAAAGCTGGGCTACACACTCGACTTTAGGAGAGTTAAAAGTGCTCTGTGGCTTTTCTTTCTTTCTGGCCCGAAGGCCTTCCATTACGGGCTCTGAAACGAGTAAGTGCTTCCCGACAATTCGGTGCTTCCCCCACTTGGTAGAATAAAGCCATCGCGCACACTCCCCAGCTCTGCATGAAGAAGTGATTAAGCAGGGATGTTTCCATTTAGCAAAAAAAGCAAGGAAAACAAAAAAGCATCTACACCCCTGGGGTCATCTTTGTGTTTAAAGACAGTACCACCTACCCATGGAGCCTCCACGCAAACCTCTAATGATGGAAGGATAAGCTCCAACCTCAGCCCCACTGCCCGGAAGCCTCCCACTGCTCCTGGAGGCCCGCCTTCAGAGCCTCCTCTCCCAGGAGGCTGTCCTCCTCTGCTCCACGGGTGTTCTTCAGCCTCACTGCAGAACTGGCAGCCCCTCGCCCTGCCCCACCCCCTGGATCATTCACTCCAGACTAACACTTAAAAACAGACCGAAGCCGGTTCCGCCAGGAGACACCGCAACCTTCATCTCTTCTGGACCGAATCAACTGACAATTGCCGCAAGCCAGGGACACTGGATCGAAAGCACGCGGGACACAGCGTTCCACTCCTACAGGTTCACTCAAGGGACTCAGGTCTGTAACTTTTATGGGAAAGGACAGAGCTGCAGTTTTGGCCAGGGTCCCTCATGCTAGTTAAAGCTGGGCTACATACTCGACTTTAGGAGAGTTAAAAGTGGGGAGAGTGCCCCACGGCAGAGTTAAACATCTCAAATTAGCCTTCCTTCCTTGTAAATTGATGGGGGAATCGCTCCCTCTTGAAAGTGCAGGGAGAATTAAAATACTCAGCATGGCGTGTTCTAAAGACGGGGAGGTACCTTTTCTAGTGCACAGAAGCTCTGAGTGTGGACTCAGCCTCACTATGAGTCCTGACGGCTCTCAGCATGGCTGTGACTGACGGCTTAAAATGATGATCCTTCTTATCCTCTGAATGTTTGTGATCAGAACTGACGATGAGTAAGTACAAACAGTGATCTTAGACGAGCAAGTACCTACCCCTGGCTTCACTCCAGTCTGAACACCCCAAGCTCGGCCCAGAAATGGGCCTCCCAGTGACCCCTCTGCTAAGTAAGGCTGACCGTGCATTCAGTCACCTGTCCATCTCTTCAGCGAACATCTATCTGCTACATGCTCTATGCTGGACGCTGAGGATCCAGTGTCTAGCACAGACCTCGAGGTCCCCGACCTCAAAGAGCTTCTAGTCCAGCTGGACAGATGGAAGCCTCAGCACAACCATCTTGGAGAAACAGTTGACGTGGCTGCTGAGCTAGAACTCAGGTTGATACAGAACAGAAAGCAAGCCAAAAATACTTCTTACAGCCCAACCATACTCCATACTCATACAAGAGGGAGAATGCCCCATGGCAGCTCCGACCGTCACATCGCCACATGGTACATGCTCAGAAAAAAACAGAAAGAGCCAGTGAAATGTTCACCGACGGTGGGGCGATTCAGCACGCCTGTCTGTTCAAGGAGACAGGAGAGGACTCGTTTCAGATCCTGGGTAGGTTAGGGTCTCACAGGCTCCGGCAATCAGGATCCCAGCAGAAACAACAAAAATGTACAAATGGGGGGGACTTCCCTGCTGGTCCAACGGTGAAGACATCAAGCTTCCAGGGCAGGGGACCCAGCTTCGATCCCTGGGCAGGGAGCTAGATCCCGCCTGCCACAAGGAAGATCGTGCATGCTGCAGTGAAGACCCTGCGCCTAAGGCCCGATGCAGCCAAATAAATACATGGTATTTTTTTAAATTACAGATGGGCTGATAAGAGGATCCTGGTAGCTTCCTGCGGCATACGCACGTGGGTGCTCAGCCCTCAGTCATGCCCGACTCTTTGTGACCCCACAGACCGCAGCTCCCCTGTCCATGGGATTCTCCAGGCAAGGATCCTGGAGTGGTTGCCATTTCCTCCTCCAGGGGACCTTCCCCACCCAGGGACTGGGTCCCCGTCTCCTGCACTGCAGGCAGATTCTTTACCACGGAGGAAGTGTATCATAAAAGAACCACTCAATCAGCAGACGAGTGGATAAGGAAGCCGTGGTACATGTACACAATGGAGTGTTACTCAGCCATTAAAAAGAATACATTTGAATCAGTTCTGATGAGGTGGATGAAACTGGAGCCGATTATACAGAGTGAAGTAAGCCAGAAAGAAAAACACCAATAGAGTATACTAACACATATATATGGAATTTAGAAAGATGGCAATGATGACCCTGTATGCGAGACAGCTAAAGAGACACAGATCAGTCTTTTGGACTCTGGGAGAGGGAGAGGGTGAGATGATTTGGGAGAACGGCATTGAAACATGTATAATATCATATAAGAAACGAATCGCCAGTCCAGGTTCGATGCATGATACAGGATGCTTGGGGCTGGTGCACTGGGACGACCCAGAGGGATGGTATGGGGAGGGAGCAGGGAGGGGGGTTCAGGATGGGGAACACGTGTATATCTGTGGTGGATTCATGTTGATGTATGGCAAAACCAATACAGTATTGTAAAATAATTAACCTCCAATTAAAATAAATAAATACATATTAAAAAAAAAAAAGAACCACTCAAGCTATGAGCAGGGTTACGGAAAACTAGAAGAGATGGTGGAGGCCCCAGCCCACGGGACCATCACCAGAACAACTCCGGGCCCGGGACTGAAGAGGGAGGGCAGTGTCCAGAACCGGGAGGGCCGGGTGTTACAGAAAGGGCTGCTGACAGGAGCTTGGGCCCTCACGTGGGGAGGGAGCAGAGAGCAGAGTCCTCCCGTCCACCTACTTCACGCCGGTGCCTCCCACTGACCCCGCGACGACGGCAACGCAGCCCGTTGACACGGCTACGAAAGTCAGCCGCAGGGCGCCCGGCCACTCAGGAAAGGGTACAGGAGGAGTCTGGAAGACAAACGGAACGTCCTGCACACAGGCTGGGCTCCTCTCACTGCAGAATCTAACTCTCGTATATAAAAGCACGTGTGTTTTTACACAGCTTGGGTCACGCAAGGACAGCTTGGACGGTATGCATTTTCCCTCATATATCAGAAACTCCACACATCCAGCGCGAGGTGAGCTCTGCTCAACCTGACCTCACCAGTCCTCACAGCAAGTCTGTGAGTCACGCCTGTCCTTCCGATTCCACAGATGAGAAACAGCCTCAGAAAGGTCGGCTGTCTCGCTAAGTGGCCAAGGAGGAGCTCTGAGGCAGGCTTCTCCAACCCCAGAAATCTTAGATGGTTTTTCCATTCTACCAAGCTGAAAAATAATGACAGAGATTGATTGGCGAAATCAGTGCCTCGGAGGCTTGGTTCGCTGCCCTGTGATCACACAAGATCAGGAAAACTTGGCAGGGAGGACTGGCAATGAGTCTCCATAGATGAACCCAGTCTACCGTGGAAGCAGCTAGGTGCGTCTATCTCTAAATCAAGTCATTCCCGAATAATCAGCCAGAGCTAGAAATCTGGAGATGACGATCTAGGGCTGCCGACCTCTGACAGCTGGCCTGCTGCCTGTCTGCATGTTAAGCAAGCACCAGTACCACTGCCACGCATCTATCATACGAGAGGGAAAGCGCGGCGCTGCCAAGAAGCAGTCAGGAGGAAACGCGGTCTCCAAACCCAGACGCAAGGCCTGGGTAGGAACCAGGTGACAAACGCTTCTCACGGGCCACTTAAAAATCTATCAGCCTGCACTCTGTTTACCACTGTTTACTGGTGTTCATTCCTGCCACAGCCTCAGATGGCAGCGGCAGAAACTGCAAACTCAAAGCCGAAGGCTGAGAAACGGTTCCAGGTGGGTCATGGGCTCTGGGGAGAAGGCGATGGCATCCCCCTCCAGTACTCTTGCCTGGAAAGTCCCATGGACGGGGGAGCCTGGTGGGCTGCAGTCCCTGGGGTCACTAAGAGTCAGACACGACTGAGCGACTTTACTTTCACTTTTCACTTTCATGCACTGGAGAAGGAAATGGCAACCCACTCCAGTGCTCTTGCCTGGAGAATCCCAGGGACGGGGGAGCCTGGTGGGCTGCCATCTATGGGGTTGCACAGAGTCGGACACGACTGACGTGACTTAGCAGCAGTAGCATGGGCTCTGGAGCTGGAAACCAGCGTCTGAAACGCTCCCCCTGATCTTTGGCTCCGTGAAGGAAGCCAGTTCATTCGGGCCTCTAGCCCCGATCTCCTTCCGTGCCGAAAGGAGAGCGACAGTCTGTCTCCTTGGTGTCGGAGGAGGCTTTGCTAAGAAAGCATGCGTGTCTTCAGGCCTCCTCCACTGTCTCTCCCACCCCTCTACCGTCCTTCCAAGCAGGTCTGCATAGTGAACAGACCTGGAAGGTAAAGCTAATGCCTCCTTCCGGGCCGGAAAGCAGGTCTGCCTGAAGACATTCCAAGGTTACTTGAGCCTGGGGTTCCTCTTCTGTGACCCTACCCTGGCAGGCATCCGCTGCACCTCACCAAGCTGCTCTTTGGGACCTGAGGCTTGGAAGAACCGCTGAGAAAATGATGCCTCTCTCGCTACGAGAACGACGACCTGTCCTCTGTCCCCAGACCCCGGGGTCTCCTGCCCACATCCAGGAAGTGGCGGCAGGCGGACCTGTCAGCATGCAAGCAAGATAAGATCGCAAGACTTGAGAGTTGGCCACGCGCGCCACACAGCGCCAAAACCATGCCTGGTCACGCAGACCAAACAGTCACAAAAGGTGACGATTTTTACCCCATTTACACCGAAATTTGAGGATACCCTTCAAATAAGCCAAGAAGGAAACACTTACTCCCAGAATCTGTGGAAACACTGATCGCTATGGCAGCACAGCGAGCTGTGAAGCGCTGAATGTAACACAGCAGAAAGCAATTGTATTAGTCTGCAGCGTGATCAAGGCCTGCTTTGAACATAAAACCGGAAGCAACTAGCAGAACTCAAGATCCCAGTTTGGAAAGCACTTTTATTCAGCAAATGCAAGAAGGCAGGGACAAACACTTCAAGTCTCTTGAAAAAGACACTCCAGCTCCATGTTTTCACGTTATATTAGCTCTTTCAGCTCGTGTGTCCATCTCCGCAATGGGATTAACAGTGCCTACTGGGTATAACTCAGAGAGCTGTACAGAACATCAGGCATGTTAAAGGCCAGGATGCTCTGCAAGCTTTAAAGAGGCAAGGCAAGGTACACCTCCAACTCCCGTCGCTTTGCATGAAAGGCAAGCTCTCTTTAGCTTTTCCGTGGCACCAGTTCAGCATCTCATAGCAATCACTGCATGTAGAGTTCTTTGTTCATTCAGCAAATATTTATTGTGCCAGCCACTGGGAGGGAACAGGAAAAAAAAAATCTCAGGGGCACATGGTAGAGAAACCTCTGATAAGGTGAAACACACGAAAGGGCTTTTCCCCTTTGTACCGTTTTCCCTTAATATTTCTCTTCAGTCCCATGGAGCAGAGAGCTTAAGGGAGCAGTGGGGACTGGAAGAAGTCCAGCGGCCCCAGGACTTCAATTCTCCAGCCAGTGTTCCCTCTCAAGCAGAACAAACAGACGACTGGTGGCTGGAGAGAGAAACTGACAATAAGAAAAATCCTGATAATAAGAAAACTCAGACCCTCTGGATGAAAAGCGAATGCCTTTATGAACCAGACCTAGAATGGATCAAACTCCATCTTAACACTGAGTTAAATTAAACTTGAGAAGTCTCAGAAATTAGGAGATTGGGATTAACATATCCGGTCTACTATAAACACAATGTATACAGATAATCCACAGGACACGCTGAGTAGCGCAGGGACCTAGACTCCATATTCCACAATAACCTGTATATTGGAAAAGAGTCTGAGAAAGAACGGAATATGTGGATGTCTAAGCTGACTCACTTTGCTGTACACCTGAAATTAACACAACATTGTAAAGCAACTATATCCCAAAATAAAATGAAAACTAAGTTAAAAAAATAATTAAATTAACAAGTCTCCTCTACACCTGAAGATGAAATCAAGGTTAGTTTAAAAATGTGTGTTTTAACTAGTAATCTCAGTGAGCATGGCACAAATTGTGCCCCAACCCATGTTCTCTGTGTAGCTGACTCTGTTTATTAGCACACACAGAGCGCTTGGTTATCTCAAGCTCACCGTTTTTTTCTGAAACAGATCTACGGTGCCAAGTGCTCCGAGATAATCGAGCTCTGTAGTCTGGAACATGCATTCAAAACACCTACCAGCTGAAGGTGACATCAGATTCTGGGCTGTTTCTTTAAGGTACTGACGCTTTTCCTCCTTTCAAAGGTGTTATTGGAAAACTAAGAACGGCCCTGTTTGGGAACACCCGCGACCCGTCCCCATGCCCTGCGCCTCTGCCTCTGTCTGTGTGTCTGTCAGCCTGTCTGCTTGTGAGTCTATGAGTCCGTGTGTCCGTGAGTCTGTGAATCTGTGAGTCCGTGTGTCTCTCTGTCCGTGTGTCTGTCTGTCTGTGAGTCTGTGAGTCCATGTGTCTCTGTGTCCATGTGTCCGTGTGTCTCTGTGTCCGTGTGTCCATGCACAGATGAGTGTGGAGCCAGAAGGCCCTGCAGGGAGACGTGTGCCCCGTCTCTGCACCCTCGGTCCACAGCTACCCGGGAAGGCGGGAGGAAGCCTGCTGAAGCGCAGAGGCCCGCAGGGCTGAGATGAAGTCCTCCGGATGGCTCGTCTGTCACAGGCCCTGGGCACAGCCCTCTTTCTCAGGCCCCCTCGAGCTGGCAGCAGGGATGGCTCCTACTTTGGGTAGCCCTGCCCCACATGCCGAAACCAACCCGTCCACGTGAACCCACAAGTCCGTGAGGCTGACAGCACCAGGGGTTAGAAAGGCAGAGGGCCCCCAAATCAGCACGTTTCAGCAAAACCAGCCAGAAACCCCCAAGTTACACAAAGGCTTTTTAATAACACAGAACAAACAAGCCAGAGGAGAGCACAAAGGAAACACTGACGATAGGGCCAGGCCCTCGGGGCTGGGGGCAGGCGGAGAGGCTGCCGCGGACCTGCCGTCCCGGCTGACGTCTCCTGTCCCTGGAGCTGCGGCAGCAACACGGAGGTGACGCCACTGCTCTAGGTCAACTCCCCTCCTCCTGTGACAGTAAGGTAAGGCCCCACCCGTTCTATATTACTATTTCCTATGCATATAAAGACCCTGCAAAGGAAATGGCAGCCCACTCCAGTGCTCTTTCCTGGAGAATCCCATGGACAGAGGAGCCTGGCGGGCTGCAGTCCACGGGGTCACAGAGAGTCGGATTTTACTATGCATATAAAGACCCTGCAAAGGAAACGGCAGCCCACTCCAGTGCTCCTTCCTGGAGAATCCCATGGACAGAGGAGCCTGGCGGGCTGCAGTCCACGGGGTCACAGAGAGTCGGATTTTACTATGCATATAAAGACCCTGCAAAGGAAACGGC
Source organism: Ovis canadensis (assembly GCF_042477335.2). Lineage (NCBI taxonomy): Eukaryota > Metazoa > Chordata > Mammalia > Artiodactyla > Bovidae > Ovis > Ovis canadensis. The sequence continues at coordinate 104,320,003 of NC_091253.1, read as the reverse complement.
AGCCCACTCCAGTGCTCTTGCCTGGAGAATCCCATGGACAGAGGAGCCTGGCGGGCTACAGTCCACGGGGTCACAGAGAGTCGGATTTTACTATGCATATAAAGACCCTGCAAAGGAAACGGCAGCCCACTCCAGTGCTCTTTCCTGGACAATCCCATGGACAGAGGAGCCTGGCGGGCTGCAGTCCACGGGGTCACAGAGAGTCGGATTTTACTATGCATATAAAGACCCTGCAAAGGAAACGGCAGCCCACTCCAGTGCTCCTTCCTGGAGAATCCCATGGACAGAGGAGCCTGGCGGGCTGCAGTCCACGGGGTCACAGAGAGTCGGATTTTACTATGCATATAAAGACCCTGCAAAGGAAACGGCAGCCCACTCCAGTGCTCCTTCCTGGAGAATCCCACGGACAGAGGAGCCTGGCGGGCTGCAGTCCACGGGATCACAGAGAGTCGGATTTTACTATGCATATAAAGACCCTGCAAAGGAAACGGCAGCCCACTCCAGTGCTCCTTCCTGGAGAATCCCACGGACAGAGGAGCCTGGCGGGCTGCAGTCCACGGGGTCACAGAGAGTCGGACACGGCTGAGCGCACAGCACACACGTGCACACAAAGGAGGCTGAGCGCCGAGGAACTGCTGCTTCTGAGCTGTGGTTGGAGAGGACTCCTGAGAGTCCCTTGGCCTGCAAGGAGATCCAACCAGTCCATCCTAAAGGAGACCAGTCCTGGGTGTTCTTTGGAAGGACTGATGCTGAAGCTGAAACTCCAGTACTTTGGCCACCTCATGCGAAGAGCTGACTCATTGGAAAAGACCCTGATGCAGGGAGGGATTCAAGGTGAGAGGAGAAGGGGACGACAGAGGATGAGATGACTGGATGGCATCATCGACACGATGGATATAAGTTAGCCAACTCGGAGATGGAGACGGACGGGGAGCCTGGCATGCTGCAGTCCATGGAGCTGCAGAGTCGGGCAGGACTGAGGGACTGAACACCAGCGAGGCTCTCATCACCATCGCCACTGTTACGATTTACTGCTCTATTATCTCTCTATGCAGGAGGCTCAGATGCTCTGAGAAGCTTAGTGCACAAACAGAAGTCGCGGTTTTCATTATATTCACAGAACATCACTGAGATTCACCGTCAATGAGAATCATTTTTCTCTTCCCTTCCCATGTCTACTTTAAAATCCTGGAATATTTTCAGTAAATTTTTATAGAAAATTCTATACTCGGACACTCACAAACTCCATGTTATATTTTTGAAGTAAATCCTGATTCCATTCATTTGCCCTCCATTGAAGGAAACAGAGAAGATTCACTAATAGCGTGGGGACAGTAAGTCTGGACCCTGGACCCTCAGGTTCATACCCAACTGGTTTTGTTTCTTACTGATTAGGTGACCTTGGATAAGAGATTTAACCTTTCCCTGTGACACTTTTCTCATCTATAAAATGCGAACAATGAAAGCATCTAAGTAGGGGGTTGCTATGATGATTAAATAAAACGGATTAGTGAAGACATTTGATATATATCTATCAATCAACAAATGTTATCTATTATTATCTTAAAAGGAAAACAACTAAAGAACGTATATTTTGCAAGATCTTCTTTCCCAACTATTGCAAATATCCTGAACACAGGTTCCGGTGCAATAACGCACAGGGAAACACTGAATTTTCTGGTTGCTGTTGGCTGTGCCGCGCACGTGGGATGTCCGTTTCCTGACCACGACCCACACAGTGGAAGCGCACAGCCTTAAGGGCTGGACCGCTGGAGAGGTCCCAGAGTCAAGTTTCAAATAATGAAAATTCTTGAAAAGAAGAATCATAATCAAAACCAAGATTTCTTATTGTTTCTTTTTAAGTGTCCAAAACTTGGGAAAATATAATCCATGCTGAGATTCATTAAAAAGATGGCCAGAGAAACAAGGAAAGTGCATTAAAAACTAAAATAAATCGGCCAAACAGGTAACCTGAACTGTCAGTTCCAGAGGCCTGAGCGTTTGCTCCACAGGCATGCTGGCAAACGGAAAGGTAGGAGCCAAGATTTGCGAGGTGGCGGTTAGGTCATGCCAGGGCCAAGATTTGCGAGGTGGCGGTTAGATCATGCCAGGCTAGGAGCTTATGAAACGACTTCTCCTGCTGCTAACTTTACAAGCAGTTTGAGGAAATGAACTTACTTGGCACTGAGGCACTAGTGGATAGAAAGCCAGCTGCACACACAAAAAGTCCAGCAATGCTGGTCAGCTCGTCCAGGGATCAAAAGTCTAGTTACCCTTTCTAGCAAATTATTTACCATCTATGCCCAGCGAGGCCCGGGTGAAACTGCAGGCAGTAGAAAGAAGGATGAAGCAGCTCCCCTGCTCACACGTCCTGGTCTAATGCTGCAAACACACAAAGGTGAAGGTCTAACACAGCCCTCTCACGGGCTGAACACACAGGAGCACCACCTAAGTCCATCCTAAGGCGACATGGACGGATGCGCAGAAAAGGCCACACTGAACACACAGCCCAGAAGTCAGAGTGAGTGAGGGAGAGGGCTGAGCCTGGCAGAGAGAGTCCGCTGGGCAAGGGGGCATCCCAGGCAAAAGCACCCCGGGTCCCCACGGGGACCACCCGACCCTCCAATGGGCTCCCGTCACGCGGGAGCCCTCCAGTACCGTGGCGGCCCAGCCCGGCCCACGTCCCACCGCTCACCCCTTCTCCTCTCCCCGGACGCTCTGGCCTCCCCGTGGTCCTGAAGTACGCTGAGCGTGTCCTCACCCAGGCCTTCCCCTCCACCTGGGAAGCTGTCCCAGCAGATCCACACTTCATTCAATGCCGCCTCTTAGGGAGGTCTTCCCAGTCCCCCCAGCACGCCTCACCGCCCTCGGGGAGGGTCTCTCTCTATCACTGCGAACCCTGTACTAAGCTCACTCTTCTTCACCTGTTACCCCGTCAACGCCCGCCTCTTCCACTAGCCTGCAAGCTCCGCAGAGGCTGGGGCTTTGTCCGCCTTTGATCCGCCGCACATTTCCAGGGGCTGTAACTGTGCCTGCCAGGTGGGGAGGGCTCACTAAGTGTTTGTGGAATAATTCGTGAATTAGCCAAGTGCCCAGAGGCAGAAGAGAGACACACAGTTTAGCGTGACTGGTGCAGAGGATGTACGGGGAAGCAGCAGAGGCGGGGGCTGGTGAGCATTTTCTGGACGCGATGAACAGCTTTCTTCAACTGTTCTTACCACACCCATCCCACTAGTAAGAAAAGTTCCCTGCCAGACGTTTCAGGGGCTGCTAACCCCGGCTCCCATAAGGTGACTGCCCAGATCCCAGGAGATGATCTATAGCTAGAAAAGTGTTACAGAATCGCCTGGCGTGCTTCCAAGGAAATGATATGAGTTTTTCCTTTTTGCAGGAAGGATCTCAGTCCCAGGCCAGGGACTGAACCTGGCCACAGCAGGAAGAGCCCAGAATCCTAACCCGACACGGATGCTTTTGACAACATAAAATCTTAACAGTTTCAGTGGACCAGCGGGGTAGCCTAAATGCTAAACACCAACCAGAATTTTCCAAAAGGAACTAAGAAAGCAAAAGAAAGCGGCAACAACATGTACACGCACTCCAGTATGCAAACGGAGGTGCTGACGGAGCGTCCCGCTCACAGTCACACAGGCCAGGAGAGGAGGGCTTCTGACACTTGGGGGCAGACAGCAGGCGGCCAGGGAACCAGGAGAAATAGCGGCGACGGGGCAGGAAGCGTCTGCACAGCCCAGCGCCTGGAGAGGGGAACAGACCGCGACGGGCAGGACAGGGGAGGGACAGGACCCAGTGCGGCGTGACGTCGGGTTAGTGTCCGAGATGGCTGTCCTCCGCGGGACCTGACCACACACGAGAGGCACCAAGCCAAGTCCTTAAGCACTGGACACAAACGATTCTTCAAGTCCCCACAGCAGCGCTGAACAGCGCCATCACCCACTTCCGTGTCGGAAAGCAGGACGCTGAGGCTCAGATGGCTAAGGTCCCACGGTTAGAACTCAAACCTGGCCCGGCTCCTAACCATCATGGTGCTTAAGCGGACCACCCAGGTGCCTCTGCCCCACGCACCCGCCCACTTACAGAGGAGGCTCTTTCATGTCGTGAATGCGTGTTGGGAAAGGCAGTCAGTTAAGGAAACGGTGCCGCTGCCCCTTCACTCCTTTCTCTAAGGGCTGCCCTGGAGAAAAAACCAAGGAAGGTAGGCTGGGAACGGAACCACAGGAACAGCAGCTCAGCTCAGAGACAAAGCCCTGGGCGGGTCAAGATCCGCCAAGCAAACACTCTGGGGCCACAGTACAGTCCTGCCCTCCAAAGAGCTGCGAGGTGGTTCCTCTTCGCCCGCTCTGCTTTCTGAAGTTCTCTCACTGCTCATCTCTTGACCTGAACTTGGACTTCCCCTGTGCTTGACAATGCTTCTCTAGCCGTTTACAAGTCTATGCTTCCAAGTCACACGCTAGCCCTTAAAAGAGGGCAGGCAGCCGCATCACTGGATGGCAAACGCCAAGGGCCAACCTTCTGCTTTCACTGTTGGATTTTGTTAAATCGACCTAAATATAGAAAATACTACTGAAACAAATTCCTTATTAAGAATCTTATGAAACTGACTTAATGTCTGGCAAACAGAAAAGCAAGTGAGTGATACAGTTTTCTCATATTAAAAGGAAGAGTTATGCAACCACCCCACGTGGGAGAGCCGGGCTGAAGTCAAAATGATAAAAGATGGAAAGAGCTCTGCAAGGTTCAAGCGGAGGAGTCCACGCGCAACCTACTTCTCATACAGCCTCTGTCCCCTCATGAAGGCCTTCACTTCGTTGTCCAGGGGGAAGGTGCCGTCGTCCTTTCTAAAGCGGTAGAAGAGTTTGACGTCCTTGAATTCCTTATGCTCATCACAAACTGAAAAACAATATACACAGAGAGGCAAATAAGGAGAAAAAAACCTCTTATTACTCACTCCCATGAAGGAAGATGCTAATAAGGATTTGTTTTATTACCTAGTTTCTCAAGCATACTACTTGACAATTTAATACAGGAATTTAGCACAGTCCCTGATACAGAAAAGTGCTCAGTTTTATGAGCGATCATTGTCGTTTGCTAAGAGAGTCACAAGACTCAACTCCTCCTTCTTTCCACAAACTCTTCTTGAGCACGACAGCAGGGTAGGCATCAGCCTGAAAGAATGTGAGACCCAGCGAGACAGAGACAGGTTGACACGTAACCGAAACAGGAGGTGATACAGCTATGGCTACGAGAGAGCTGAGCAGACGCCAAAGGCGCGTCTAGACGTGGGGTGCTCCGCGGTGGGGAGGGCCGCCTCTCTGAAGAGCCTGCAGGCGAGTGGAGCGCTGAAGGAGGAGAAGAAAATGAGCGAGCGGGGAGGCGGCGGGCATTTCAGCCCGAGAGAGCAGCAGCGTGCGAAAGGGCTTGGCCAGGGTTAGGCGTTTCAGAGGGATGCGGTCAGGACTGGCCACTGAAACAGAGAGTAACAGCAAGACCTGGACACAGCCCAAATGCCCGTCAGCAGAGCGGATGAAGGTACGATGGCCAGACGGTGCACGGTACCCGCTGCAGTAAAAAGGCGCAGACAGGGCACACCACGAGCGTGAGTGAGCCCCACAAACGGTGCGGGCCAAACGGCAAAGGCAGAAGCGTGCGTCTCTACAGTGATTTAAGGCTGAACGCCACACTGCTGAGAGACGCATACTCAGAGATGCAAAAGTATAAAGAAGTCCACAGAAACAAGCCCAGGTGCCTCCCGGAAGACGGGAGGGAATGTCGCTGGGCAGAGGTGCCCGGGAGGCAGAGCGCGATGCTCTGTCTCTTAAATGGGCGGGCTCGAACCTGGACCAGAAGGCTCGGGGCTTCCCTGCAGGTCCCGCGGTTAAGAGGCTGCACTCCCGGGCAGGGGCACGGGGGCAATCCCTGCTTGGGGAACCGAGATCCCACCCACTACAGCGTGTGGCCAAAAAGCCCTTGTGGCCGCCTCACTCACCGTGGTGGATGATGCCCCGGTCCGCTAGCTTCTGCATGAGTTTAATCGCCGTCTCTCTGTCAGACGCCTCCTTGTGTTCGATCAGCCAGTCAATCAGCTCTTTCGCGACGAAGCAGTTCGGGTAGGTCTTGAGATGATGCCGCCTGTCTTTAATCACCTTCTCCTCATGCAGCCTGAGCCTGGGGAGAGAAGCTGGCAGTCACTTTAGGAATTCTGACGACAGTACGCACCGCTGACTCAGGCCCAGGGAGCAGTGACGAAGTTCAAGCCCAGGCCGCATCGGAGCGCCATCCAATACCTTTATGTCCGCGGGCCCTTTCCCTCTGGTCAGAGCAGAGGCCCCAGAAAGTGACCCCACCCGCAGATCCTCAGTGGCACACAGAGGGGAGGCAGGCCCAAGCTCCGACAACAGAGCTCCGTCCGCCCGAGCGTGCTCTCGCCCTGCCCTGGCTCCCTCCCTCCCGCGCTCTCCACCGGGGGAGCTTACAGCTGCAACCGACCAACTAAGAAACTTCTAGAACCCTGTGGAAACCAAGCACTTCCTCATCACAGACTGCTGAGAATCCACGCCCTCTGGATTCACTCCATCACACAGCAAATACAAATGAGCGTCTACTCAACCTGCCCATCAGGTACTTCCAAGCAGGAGAGACCGAAGTCAGAAAATGCACGAAGGTGCCTGCCCACGCTGGTCTCGCCTTCCTAGGGACAACGACTAAGCCCCTTGTGAGGCTCTTTACACAGACCAGGGCTTCCCGGCTGGGGCAGGTGGTGCAAATGCAGGAGCCGCAGGAGGCCCGGGTTCGAGCCCTGGGTCGGGAAGACCCCCTGGAGAAGGACATGGCAAGCCACCCCAGTGTTCTCGCCTGGAGAGTCCCATAGACAGAGGAGCCTGGTGGGCTACATCCCTGGGGTCACCCATGTGGCTCGCATGCGTCTTACTCCATCATCTCAATACTGTAGAGAGGTGGGGTTGACTGAGTAACCACACAGAAACCGGGAGAATGCCTCTTTCTTCCTCTGTCAGATGGAGGCAGCTGCACCGACCCTACCCCCAGTGATGCTGCGATTTGGGGCCACAACATCTGTTGAGCACCAGCAACTCAGTACAGCACCCAACACAGAACAGGCCCCGCCCCCCATTCCCGAAGGCAGGAACCAGGTCCTGCTCCCACCTGAGTTTTTTCAATGTGTGTGCTCACTCGCTTCAGTCGAGTCCACTCTTTGCAACCTTATGGACAGCAGCCCACCAGGCTCCTCTGTCCATGAGGATTCCCCAGGCAAGAATACTGGAGTGGGCAGCCACGCCCTCCTCCAGAGAATCTTCCCAACCCAGGAACTGAACCCAGGCCTCCTGCATCTCCTGCCTTGCAGGCAGAGTCTTTACCCACTGAGCCTGCTGGAGTGCACTAAAGGGAATTCAATGGGTTTTGATACGCCAGGGGCTGGGACTCTGAGTTGGGAACATTCTGGGTTGAAGCTCTGAGACCAAGATGCTCTTCCTTGCTACACCCCTGTCATAGGCTGAGCTGGGTTCCCCTAAAATTCATACTTTGAGGCTGTAATCGCTGAACTTCAGAATGTGGCTGCACTCGGAGACAGGGTCTTTTAAAAGGTAATTACAGCCAAATGAGGTCACTAGGACAGGCCCTGGACTAACGGGAGCAGTTTCCCTTTAAGAAGTGGGGATCAGGATACAGACAGGCCGAGAGGGAGGACCAGTGAGGATGCAGAGAGAGGGCGGCTGTCTACACACCAAGGAGAGGGGCCTCAGGAGGACCAGTCCCATCAGCACCGTGATCCGATGAGGACCTGTGAGGATGCAGAGAGAGGGCGGCTGTCTACGCACCAAGGAGAGGGGCTTCAGGAGGACGAGCCCCACCAGCACCATGATCTCAGATGAGGACCTGTGAGGATGCAGAGAGAGGGCGGCTGTCTACACACCAAGGAGAGGGGCCTCAGGAGGACCGTGATCTCAGATGATTAGCCCCGACAGCTACATGACACTGAATTGCTGATGTTTAAGCCACCCAGTCGGTGATTCTTGGCTGCGGCAGCTTGAGTGAAGACAGTCACCCACTGCTGAAGATGGAGCCTCCTGAGAAGTCTGACGATCAAGGGCTCAGCTGGGGTGTCGACAGGGGGGCAGGGAGAGAAGAGTGAGAGGCCTAGAGTCCTGACAGATACAAAGTGGACGGAGAGCAAAGAACCATTTATTCATTCAGCACTTTTCTGGCTGGCTGCATCGGGATTTAGCTGCAGAACGCACCACCTTCACCGTGGCACGCAGGCTGAGCTGCTCAGCGCCTCGTGGGAGCTTAGCCCCCTGACCAGGGATCAAAGCCACGTCCCCTGAGCTGCAGGGCAGACTCAACCAGCGGACCACCAGCAAGTTCCCGAAAAGAACCCGTTTAGTGGAGTTCCTACTGTGTGCTCAGCACTGTGCTAAGCATTTTCACAGGAATGACTTAATTGCTGCGGCCTGAATGTTTTCATCCTCCACAAATTCTCATGTTGAAATACCAAACCCCAAAATGTTACTTATGAGGACAGTCAGGAACACAGGACTTGGCTCTCATCCTGACGGCCAGTAATTCCAGACGACCAAACTTGTGAGCATCAGTGTCCTCGCTGGTAAAACCAGGATAACGGCAACCACCCTGACTATCTCCTCACACAATCACAAAGCTGGTTAATAAGGATGAAGACGGCATTCGAGCCCTTACTAAAAGCCAGGCAGCTCTGACTGCTTTATGGCATTAATCCTCATGACAGCTCCCCGGGGCTGCTAATGGTAAAGCCGCAATGATATAAGAGCAGAGCTGTGAGTATTAAGACGTAAACAGCCTTAATTAAAGAAAAAAAAAAAAAAAAGCATGTTCACACTGGTGTGCTGAAGTCATCGCATGAATCATCCTAACTAATTCAGCGGCAATGACACTGAGTAATTTGTTTAACGTGCTCAAAGTGGCAGAATGCAAAGCATTAATTCTTAGACGAGATGTCTGTCAGGAACCTAAGAATAATGAGGACCAATTTATTTAGAAACTGAAATGTGGAATAAGCTGCTATATAATTTGGTGGAGGAGGAATATGTTATGAGCCAAGAGACAAGTTTCGGCTCCTATAAACTTTCCAACTTAAAAAAAAGTATTAGGTCATATTTATCTTTAAATACTACAGAACAGAGCCTTTCAGTTACAATCCCCTCAACACTGAGCTTGGTGCCAATTCTGGAGCAGGCCTGCCTCCCTCTGAACCTCACGCCGTGCAGTACAAAGCAGCTCTGGTCACAGCCCTCGCAGCCCACCAGGGCCTGGTGTATTTCCTCGTCTAGGAAACCGAGCAGAAACATCAAGCAGAAAGAACTTCGGATCTCGGAGGCAGCCTAGAACGCGATCTTTTCAGACATGTTATCAGGGGTTGAGTAAGTGAAGTTGCTCAGTCGTGTCCGACTCTTTGCGACCCCATGGACTGCAGCCTACCAGGCTCCTCTGTCCATGGGATTTTCCGGGCAACAGTACTGCAGTGGGTTGCCATTTCCTTCTCTAGGGGATCTTCCCGACCCAGGGATCGAACCTGGGTCTCCCGCATTGTAGATGGACGCTTTACCGTCTGAGCCACCAGGGAAGTCCATCAGGGGTTAAACATGTTCAATAACTGTTACCGTCTGTTTCTCTTTGATAGAAACACAGAATTCTAAAAATGAGCAAGAAAAATTCCAGAGAAACCAGCCCAATAAAGAGATAAGAATTTTCATACTGTAAATAACCAAGTGTGCCTGGCACCATGAGCACGGCATGAATATTGGTGAACAAATGAAGATACAGGGACACTAACAGAAATCACACCCTTTTCTAAAATGCGGGGAAGCTTCTCATGAAAGCAAGTGGGGGTTCTCACCCCACGACTTAGTGAACGCCTAATATTATGGAATTCATCTTAAAAAAACACTTCTATGGGTTCACTTCTGGGGCAATCCACTTCCAAAGTTTTAACCCCTGTTGTGTGGGTGTATATGTGTTTTTTTTGTATTTTGGTTATTCTGTGCGGCTTGTGGGAGCTTAGTTCCCTGACTAGGGACTCAGCAGTGAAAGCATGGAGTTTAACCACTGGACGGCTAGGGCATTCCCCTGGGTTTGTTTGTTTGTTTGTTTGTTTTTTTGAAGCATTTCCATTTCTTTGAACTCAGTTTACTGCTTACAAATTTCCACAACGTTTAATACACGAATATGCATGATCCCCAAGAAGTGGGTAGAGAAGGCAGTATTTCAAAGTCTTGTGGGAAAAGAGAAATTCTGCACACTAGAGCCCCTCTGGGGTGGCATTCTCCAGGAGGGCCCGGTGAGATGCTGAGCCGCCCTTGCAAACACGCCGGTCACCCTGTGGGCCAGGCCCACAGCCCCTGCCGCTGCAGAACGCCTCCCTAACCCCGGCCACCCCAGGCAGCATGCAGACCCCCGAGCTGGCCTTCCCCGCCCGGGGTGGAGCCTGGCTGAGAGTCCCTGACTTAGGGGGTCCCTGCACCCACCGGCTGCTCGGCAAGGGGACCAGGGCCACAGGCTTCTCCCCACTTAAGGGACAGCCGTCGGCGAAGCCCAGCAGGACGGCTCCGTCCAACACGGGAACAGGGGCAATGGTTCCGAGCCCTGTCTGTCCCGGGAGCCTTCCTTCAAGGCGGAGCCCAGTGGAAAACCAGGAGCCCGTGTGGAAAGTCGAGCAGCGAGGAGGGTCCCGGTTCGGAGCGCGGGGCTCACGGCCCAGACGCCCCTGGTCTCCCGCGGCTCCCCACGTGGAGCCCCCGCGTCCCGGGACCATCCACCGGGCTGAACGAAATGTTCGTTCGGATTCCCCCATAGGGTGCTACGGAAAAGCCCAAGTGAACTTTCCGGCCAAGCCAACACATGCAGTGTTTAGAACACAGGTTAAACATCCTCAGGATCCTAAGACCCTGAGGAACCGGGCAGCCAGGGAAGGCGGGCGCAGGCCAGCTCCGGGAGGGCGTGGGGAGAGGCGGCCAGGGGCCCCGGCCACCCCGCGGTTCCCTCGCGGTTCCCTCGGGCCTTTTGGTTCTTCTTCCAAGCTGCACGTGCTCTGATAGCAACCAGAACAGGGTCAGCCCCTTTCGGCGGCTACAGGAGTCTCGGCTCCGGTTCCAAGAGGCCTGCACCCACCCCAGGCCAGGAGGCCGGCGCAGGCCCTCCCAAGCTTCCTCACCGTCTCTGCGCCCCACGCACCGGCATGCCCGTCCCACAGTCTGGACATCCTGGACTCTACCCTGAAGACAGACACCCCTCAGCTTAAAACACCCCCTCCTCCTGCCCGTAATCGCTAGAAAAATTCTTCTTGCTCTTCGGCTTAAAAGAACCTCCCCTGGGAACATTTTCCCAGCCACCCCAAACCAGAAAACGAGCTTCCCTCCTGTGCTCGCCCACTAGTAAAGCACTCATCCCATTGCGTTACAGTCAGAGGGAGTGAGGGATGCTAGGGGAGAGCTGCTGATTTGTTTTGTAATTCCAGTGCCTCTTGCAAGGCAGGGCACAGAGCCTCACTGATGGGAAAAATCAGCTGATGCATCCGACACCCTGAGCCTTGAGATGCATGGTGCAGAAGAGTCTGCTGAAGAACAGAGTCCAAATCAATCCACACTGAAGCCCTGGGAAGAATAATCATCTCTGTTTTAACTGCATTCTCTATGCCACTGGCTGGAGAATTTAAATACAAAAGCCACCTTCCCAGCATTCATTTCAGACAGGTGTTCACAGGCCTTAGAATCAAGGTGATTCTGTAATACTCTATTCGCGGTCAGCGAACCAGCTGCTGAAAGTGCCACCTGACAATTTCCTCTTCTAGCTCCAGGAGACCAAACACTACAGAGTTCAGGGTGCTAATAATCCCCTACGAAATTACCGTCCATCAGATAAGCAAGGCAGAAACTCTTTTTCAAAAAAGCAGCTTGTGGAAAACTGCAGCGGGTTGCAGGACTCGGAGAACAAAAGAGCGCTGGAAACCACATCTTCTCATTTAAAAACAGCGTCATAAATCTCAGCCGAAGTAAACAGTTTAATTAAAACACACAGCCAGCAGAACGGTGCGGCCAGCAGTGCGAGCCTCAAGGTCTCTGGGCAACAGCGCTGACATCCACGTGCTCTCACCCCAAGCTACTGTCCCTTCCAGATGTCCAGGAACCGCCAGTGTCTGTCCCTGGGGACTGGAGAATTCAGAGGGAGTCACGCTTACTTACTCACCCTTGCAAGGTCCCAAGTCTAAAAGGACAAGAAAACAAGACAGGAACCAACGACAGCTAACAGACTGCATTTTCTTTTCGTGTCTGGATTTATTTTATAATTAAAAATTCAAGTGATCAAACAAATCCATGCCCTTGGTAGATTGAAACACCTCAAAAGTGCATAACCTCAAGCTGGGTAACTGGCGATGAACTGATACTTGCTGCAGCCAGGAGACACGCGTGGGCGTGCACTGGACCATTGCTTTCACTTCGGGAGGGTTCTGAAATTCCTTGACCCTCTTTTTTTTTAAGATACATATTTTTTGATGTGGACCATTTTTAAACTCTTCACTGAATTTGTTACACTAGTGAGTGCCTCTGTTTTATGACTTGGCTTTTATTGGTTTTGGTCACGAGGCATGTGGGATCATAGCAACCAGACCAGGGACAGAACCCGCACCCCCTGCATTGAGAGGTGAAGTCAACCACCGGACCGCCAGCAAAGCCCCAACCCCCACTTTCCAAAGGAACGCAGTAGGAACAGTTGTTTACGTATCCTTGCAAACAATCCGTGGCGTCCACATGTGCAGCTGTGCACGTATACTCTTACAGGAAACAGGGCCATAATAGACATTTCATGTAGTTCTGCTTCAAGACGACGCCTGAATCCTCTCAGCCTGCTGAGGACGAGGGGACAATACAGAAGGTGATAGAAGGAATAGAGAGCTGGTCAGTGTGACCGGCTTCACGCTGCTGAGCTGCACGGTTTTGAACAGTTACCATGGGGAACTGTACGTCGTGTGCAATTTACTGCAATAGAAAAAGAGTCTATACTTAAAAAAAGAAGAACCGGTTAATGTGAAGAGAGTACGAGTGATCTGGGGAGCCAGAAGGAATTGGGCTGAGACCACACAGGTGCGCGCGCACACTCACACACACACACACACACACTCTCACACACACTCACACACACGCACACATGCACGCACACTCACACACTCACGCACACACGCACACACACGCACACACGCACACTCACACATACACGCACACACACTCACGCACACACACACTCACACACACGCACACTCACACACTCACACTCAACTCACGCACACACACGCACACACATGCACACATACTCACACACTCACGCACACACACGCACACATGCACACACACATACACACACTCACACACACACTCACACACACGCACACTCACACACACTCACACACACGCACACTCACACACTCACACTCACACACTCACGCACACACACGCACACACACGCACTCACACACGCACACACTCACATGCACACGCATGCACACTCTCACACACACGCACACACACACACAATGCAGAAAGCTGCAGCGGCCATCTTCTCTGGTGGTAATGTCAACTGTTCCATCAGCGAGACCCCTTTTCAGGAGTCTGTGAATCAGGAACAAAGTCTGAGTCACAGGTCTACACAGAGCCACGTCAAGTCAGTCCAAAGCAAGGTCCCACGCACGCTGTGTGTCTTGCCACCTCGGAGAACTGAGACGGTGAACACACCCGGGGACGAAGCGTGCCTGATCCCGAGTCCCGCGTATCCGGGGTGGCTCTTGGAATCGTGATGAAGGAGTGTCAGCGGAGATGGCAACACTAGCGCGTCCATCCCTTGTGAGTCAGGCAGGCGTCGTCACCCTCAGGAGACAGGTCAGGAAGCTCGCAAGGCGCAGCGACGTGCTCACGGTGAAAGTCGCGACCGACTCTGCGACCTCAGGGACTATGCAGTCCACGGAATTCCCCGGGCCAGAATACTGGGGTGGGCAGCCTTTCCCTCCTCCAGGAGATCGTCCCGACTCAAGAATCGAAGCGGAGTCTCCTGCACTGCAGGCAGATTCTTTACCAACTGAGCTATCAGGGAAGTCCTAATGTGCTCAAGCCAGACTTTTAAAAAAGAGCAGGAGGACTTCCCTAGTGATTCAATAGTTAAGAATCTGCCTGTCAACGCAGGGGACACGGGTTCAATCCCTGGTCTAGGAAGCTCCCACACACGCAGGGTAACCGAGCCTGTGCTCCTGGAGCCCGGGCTCGGCGATGAGGATCTGTGCAGTGAGCGGGCGGCCCCGCTCAGCGCAGCTGGAGGACACCTGGGCTCTGCAAGGAGACCAAGCACGGCCGATAAATAAATAAAATGCTAAAAAATATCAGAAAGCAAAGCAATGACGATGGTTTAAAAGTAGAGAGTGGGATTCGGATTTGAACCCAGATCTAATTTCTACGTTTAGAGAGCATTCCATGCCATCAAACTTTAAACAGAAGCACCTGTCTTCTGCCCATTTTATGCTCATACAGGCTAAGAAAGAGACAACATTGCAGTCATGCTGAAACGCCATGGGAAGGCAAAAATGCACGCGATCCACACAGCACACAGACACCAGCCTATAAATACAGACGGGGTCACAGACGGGCTACAGAAGCAGCCATCACGTTGCCTTCACGACTGCCTCGAGCCAGTGTTGTGTGATTAACGTGGCATGCCCCAAGGGCCGGAAGCGGACACCTCGACGTATGCTACCCAAGGGGTCAGCATCAGCGCCTTCAGGACACACAGCAAAAACCTGCTGTTGTTTCCAGCTGTGCCAAGCACACGGCTCGCGGGAGCCTAGTTCCCAGCCCAGGGACCAAACCCATGTCGCCGGCCCGCTGCAGTGGAAGCCCAGAGTCTTAACCCGTGGACTGTCAGGGAATCCCCTGACACACACTTCGCTTTCTTCACTCTTTACTGAAGTGTAGCCGAATCACAGTGTGCTGTCAGTTACAGCAAAATGGCCCAGTTGTACGTAGAACGGATAAACGACAAGGCCCCATTAGCAAACACTCTTAACGATGTGTGCGAAACCACTCACGCGGCCCTCTGAACCCTCATCTCATCCTTGAGATAACCTGTGAACACAAGGTCAGGGCAGGAAGCCCCTGTCAGCCTCCCTTATCTCCTTAGAGCTGAGATTTCTCACTGAATTCTTCCTCCGCGTGAGCATTTTCCTGGGAGGTCTCCAATTCCGAGGAATAAGAAGCGATATCAGCCTCTCAAGTTCTGATCTCTTCCTCTGATGAGTCCCAAGAAAGGTACTCTTCCGGTTTCCAAGAAGCTCCAAGACTTTTCCCAAACATGTCATTATTTGCTTATACGCCGTACCCAGCAGAATCAGGCCTCTAAGTGCCATTTTACAGGTGAAGAGACAAGCCCAGAACGGTCCGTGGAACGTGCCGAGGACACAGAGGGACTCCCAGGACCGGCGCTGGGCCCTGAGTCCGCTGGTCCTGCTTGGGGGCAGCTCTGACCCCAGCCGCCTGGCCCCGTGGCGCCCCTCTGTCACGGGAAGGCACCGCATCCCGGCACCTTCCTCCCGAAACACAGAGCTCTGCTTGTTACCCAGAACAGCAGTTTGCAAACTGGGGCAAACATCACGTCCCGTCCTTCATCCCTGTTCCCCAAGGCTTGGCACAGGCCCAGTAAACGGTGCGGTTCAGGCGGCAGCGAGCGGGACGCCCCTGGTGGGCCCAAGGTTACGGCTCCACCTCTCCATGCAGGGAGCGTGGGTTCGGTCCCTGCTCGGAGAACTAAGGTCCTGCGTGCTGCATAGTAGGGCCAGGGAAGAGAAGAGAGAGAGAGAGTGCTGCGTGGTAGGGCCAGGGAAGAGAAGACAGAGAGAGAGTGCTGCGTGGTAGGGCCAGGGAAGAGAAGACAGAGAGAGAGTGCTGCGTGGTAGGGCCAGGGAAGAGAAAAGAGAGAGAAAGGAAATACACCTTTCAGGCAGGAAGAGGACTCAGTTGCGTTAGTTCCCAAATTCCACTCCTGCCTTCCCGACGCACTGCTCATCGTCCCTCACAGCGGAGCTGTGGAAACAGACCAACTCGGGCTCAAGTCCAAGTCACAGCCATTACCTGCTGCATAACGAAGGGCAAAGCATCCACCTTCTCAGCGCCTCAACTTTCTCATCCATAAAATGGGAACAGATGTACGTCTCATACTGTGAGGATGAAATGAGAGATTATATGTTAAGCACCGAGCACACACTAAGTGAAGTGAAGCCGCTCAGTCGTGTCCGACTCTTCGCGACCCCATGGACTGCAGCCCACCAGGCTCCTCCATCCATGGGGTTTTGCAGGCAAGAGGACTGGAGTGGGGTGCCATTGCCTTCTCCGGAGCACACACTAAGGTCTCAATAAATGCCAACTCTTACTACTGTTATTATCATGTAATACATCTTGTCAGATTGTGCCAGAAGCCCCATCAAAACACCACTGAATATGCAGTTCAGCTGGTTTTTAGAACAAATGCAATCCTCAGTTGACGACCACTGTTTTCTAGTATGGATGCAGGACTTTGAACTTGCTTCCCGTCTCTGGGACTGAATCTCGGGATGATCGGGCTGGGTTAGCAACTGCTAGAGACGAGGCTGCTCTTTGTTAAGCACCTTCTTCTTCGGTAAAAGTTTAGTCGCTCAGTCGTGTCCGACTCTTTGTGACCCCGTGGACTGTAGCCCGCCAGGCTCCTCTGTCCATGGGATTCTCCAGGCAAGAACACTGAAGTGGGTTAGCCACTTCTCCAGGGGATCTTCCCGACCCAGAGATTGAACCCAGGTGTCCCACACTGCAGGCGGATTCTTTACTGTCTGAGCCCCCAGGGAAGAGGAGAGAGAACCAAAGGTGAGACAGTGCTCAGTCACTCCCTGAACGCACGGCACAGCCTCGCTTTCTGTGGGGTTTATGAGAATCCATGCCGCCTCTTCTAAGGTCTCAACCAAGCTGGTAACTAAAATCACTGATTTTAACTGGCAAGAAACTTCCAGCCGTCTAGTTCAAGCCGTCCCCAGCATCGCTGTTTCAGACGGGAAAACAGACAGAGAGACGAGGTGACCTGCCTGTGTCTTCCCTGCTGCAAGTTCAGCCTTGGAGCCCTGCCTCTGACCACTGCTGACCTCCACAGCAGGGCAGCCACGGACAGGCTGCCGCTAATCCAGCGCACTGTCAAGGAGTGCTTTTTCTCTTTTAAACCTAATTTCCTACTCACTTTTTAAACTGAGTTTATGTATTCACTTCTGGCTGTGCTGGGTCCTCACTGTTGTTCGGGTTTCCTCCAGTTGGGGCAAGCAGGGCTGCTCTCCAGCTGTGGGTGCAGGCTTCTCACTTGCCGGCTTCGCTGGTTGTGGAGCCCGCTCTAGGGCTTGGGGGCTCGGGGGTCAGGGCGTGTGGGCTCAGGGGCTTGGGGGCTCGGGGCTCAGGGCATGTGGGCTCAGGGGCTCAGGGGCTCGGGGGTCAGGGCGTGTGGGCTCAGGGGCTTGGGGGTCAGGGCGTGTGGGCTCAGGGGCTTGGGGACTCGGGGGTCATGGTGTGTGGGCTAGGGGGTTTGGGAGTCGGGGTGCATGGGCACGGGGGCTCTGGGCTCAGGGGTTGGGGTACGTGGACTTGGGGGCTCGGAGGTCAGGGCGGGTGGGCTCGGGCGCTCTGGGCTCAGGGGTTGGGGCATGTGGGCTCGGGGGCTCAGGGGCTCGGGGGCTCAGGGGTTGGGGTGCGTGGGCTCGGGGCACATGGGCTCGGCGGCTCAGGAGATGGGGCGCGTGGGCTCAGGGGTTGAGGCTTGGGGGCTGGAGATACATGGGCTCGGGGGCTCAGGGGTCGAGGGTTGGGGCACCTGGGCTCGGGGTTCGGGGAGTGTGGGCTTGGGGGCTCTGGGCTCAGGGGTTGGGGCATGTGGGCTCGGGGCACGTGGGCTCAGGGGCTTGGGGCACATGGGCTCGGTGGCTCAGGAGATGGGGTGCGTGGGCTTGGGGGTCGGGGCACGTGGGCTCAGGGGCTTGGGGCTCAGATGCATGGGCTCGGGGGTTTGAGAGTCAGGGCGTGTGGGCTCAAGGGCTCGCGGGCTCAGGGGTCAGGGCACGTGGGCTCAAGGGTTCGGGGGTTGGGGCTCGGGGGTCAGGGCGTGTGGGCTCAGGGGCTCGGGGGCTCAGGGGTCAGAGTGTGTGGGCTAGGGGGTTTGGGAGTCGGGGTGCGTGGGCGCGGGGGTCAGGGCACGTGGGCACATGGGCTCGGGGGTTTGGGAGTCGGGGTGCGTGGGCTCGGGGGTCAGGGCACGTGGGCACATGGGCTCGGGGGTTTGGGAGTCAGGGCGCGTGGGCTTAGGGGCTCGCGGGCCCAGGGGTCGGGGCACGTGGACTCGGGGGCTCCGGGCTCCGGGGTCGGGGTGTGAGGGCTCAGGGGCGCCTGGGGTCTAGCACGCAGGCTCAGGGGTCAGGGTGCGTGGGCTGCCTTGCTCTCAGGCACGCGGGATCCTCCCAGACCAAGGATTGAATGCCTGCTTCCTGCGTGGACAGGCAGACTCTCCACTGGGCCAGCAGGGAGCCCAAGGAGCACCCTGTCATCGATGAGAGCGCTGGCCTGGACCCCATCTGCAAGAGCCTGTAGGTCATCTCTGCCAACACCCAGGACACTGCATCCCCACAGAATATTCAGTGTTGGAAACCGAAAACGTCTTCTCTGAGGGAAAGCAACGAGCATAAAAATTAAGTTCAAAAGACCGTGAGATGTTAACTAAGTTCAGTTCAGTTCAGTTCAGTCGCTCAGTCGTGTCCAACTCTTTGCGACCCCATGAATCGCGGCACGCCAGGCCTTCCTGTCCGTCACCATCTCCCGGAGTTCACTCAGACTCACCTCCATCGAGTCTGTGATGCCATCCAGCCATCTCATCCTCTGTCGTCCCCTTCTCCTCCTGCCCCCAATCCCTCCCAGCATCAGAGTCTTTTCCAATGAGTCAACTCTTCACATGAGGTGGCCAAAGTACTGGAGCTTCAGCTTTAGCATCAGTCCTTCCAAAGAAATCCCAGGGCTGATCTCCTTCAGAATGGTCTGGTTGGATCTCCTTGCAGTCCAAGGGACTCTCAAGAGTCTTCTCCAACACCACAGTTCAAAAGCATCAATTCTTCGGCACTCAGCCTTCTTCACAGTCCAACTCTCACATCCATACATGACCACTGGAAAAAACATAGCCTTGACTAGAGGGACCTTAGTTGGCAAAATAATGTCTCTGCTTTTGAATATGCTATCTAGGTTGGTCATAATTTTCCTTCCAAGGAGTAAGCGTCTTTTAATTTCATGGCTGCAATCACCATCTGCAGTGATTTTGGAGCCCCAAAAAATAAAGTCTGACACAGTTTCCACTGTTTCCCCATCTATTTCCCATGAAGTGATGGGACCAGATGCCATGATCTTCGTTTTCTGAATGTTGAGCTTTAAGCCAACTTTTTCACTCTCCTCTTTCACTTTCATCAAGAGGCTTTTTACTTCCTCTTCACTTTCTGCCATAAGGGTGGTGTCATCTGCATATCTGAGTTTATTGATATTTCTCCCGGCAATCTTGATTCCAGCTTGTGTTTCTTCCAGTCCAGCATTTCTCATGATGTACTCTGCATATAAGTTAAATAAGCAGGGTGACAAGATACAGCCTTAATGTACTCCTTTTCCTATTTGGAACCAGTCTGTTGTTCCATGTCCACTTCTAACTGTTGCTTCCTGACCTGCATACAGATTTCTCAAGAGACAAGTCAGGTGGTCTGGTATTTCATCTCTTGAAGAATTTTCCACAGTTTATTGTGATCTACACAGTCAAAGGCTTTGGCATAGCCAATAAAGCAGAAACAGATGTTTTTCTGGAACTCGTTTGCTTTTTCCATGATCCAGCGGATGTTGGCAATTTGATCTCTGGTTCCTCTGCCTTTTCTAAAACCATCTTGAACATCAGGGAGTTCACAGTTCATGTATTGCTGAAGCCCGGCTTGCAGAATTTTGAGCATTACTTTACTGGCATTTGAGATGAGTGCAATTGTGCGGTAGTTTGAGCATTGCCTTTCTTTGGAATAGGAATGAAAACTTACCTTTTCCAGTCCTGTGGCCACAGCTGAGTTTTCCAAATTTGCTGGCATATTGAGTGCAGCACTTTCACAGCATCATCTTTCAGGATTTGAAATAGCTCCACTGGAATTCCATCACCTCCACTAGCTTTGTTCATAGTGATGCTTTCTAAGGCCCACTTGACTTCACTTTCCAAGATGTCTGGCTCTAGATTAGTGATCACATCATCATGATTATCTGGGTCGTGAAGATCTTTTTCGTACAGTTCTTCCATGTATTCTTGCCACCTCTTCTGAATATCTTCTGCTTCTGTTAGGTCCATATCATTTCTGTCCTTTATCGAGCCCATCTTTGCATGAAATGTTCCCTGGGTATCTCTAATTTTCTTGAGGAGATCTCTAGTCTTTCCCATTCTGTTCTTTTCCTCTATTTCTTTGCTATCTCTCCTTGCTATTCTCTGGAACTCTGCATTCAGATGCTTATATCTTTCCTTTTCTCCTTTGCTTTTTGCCTCTCTTCTTTTCACAGCTATTTGTAAGGCCTCCCCAGACAGCCATTTTGCTTTTTTGCATTTCTTTTCCATGGGGATGGTCTGGATCCCTGTCTCCTGTACAATGTCATGAACCTCATTCCACAGTTCACCAGGCACTCTATCTATCAGATCTAGGCCCTTAAATCTATTTCTCACTTCCACTGTATAATCATAAGGGATTTGATTTAAGTTATACCTGAATGGTCTAGCGGTTTTCCCTACTTTCTTCAATTTGAGTCTGAATTTGGTAATAAGGAATTCATGATCTGAGCCACAGTCAGCTCTTGGTCTTGTTTTTGTTGACTGTATAGAGCTTCTCCATCTTTGGCTGCAAAGAATATAATCAGTCTGATTTCGGTGTTGACCATCTGGTGATGTCCATGTGTAGAGTCTTCTCTTGTGTCGTTGGAAGAGGGTGTTTGCTATGACCAGTGCATTTTCTTGGCAAAACTCTATTAGTCTTTGCCCTGCTTCATTCCGCATTCCAAGGCCAAATTTGCCTCTTACTCAAGGTGTTTCTTGACTTCCTACTTTTGCATTCCAGTCCCCTATAATGAAAGGGATATCTTTTTTGGGTGTTAGTTCTAAAAGGTCTTGTAGGTCTTCATAAAACCATTCAACTTCAGCTTCTTCAGCGTTCCTGGATGGGGCATAGACTTGGATAACTGTGATATTGAATGATTTGCCTTGGAGACGAACAGAGATCATTCTGCCGTTTTTGAGATTGCATCCAAGTACTGCATTTCAGACTCTTTTGTTGACCACGATGGCTACTCCATTTCTTCTGAGGGATTCCTGCCCGCAGTAGTAGATATAATGGTCATCTGAGTTAAATTCACCCATTCCAGTCCATTTTAGTTTGCTGATTCCTAGAATATCGATGTTCATTCTTGCCGTCTCTTGTTTGACCACTTCCAATTTGCCTTGATTCATGGACCTGACATTCCAGGTTCCCATGCAATATTGCTCTTTACAGCATCGGATCTTGCTTCTATCACCAGTCACATCCACCGCTGGGTATTGTTTTTGCTTTGGCTCCATCCCTTCATTCTTTCTGGAGTTATTTCTCCACTGATCTCCAGTAGCATATTGGGCACCTACTGACCTGGGGAGTTCCTCTTTTGGTATCCTATCATTTTGCCTTTTCTTACTGTTCATGGGGTTCTCAAGGCAAGAATACTGAAGTGGCTTGCCATTCCCTTCTCCGGGGTTTCCCAGGCGGCACAGTGGGCTAGAATCCACCTGCTACCGAAGGACACACAGAGACGCGGGTTCAGTCCCTGTGTCAGGAGGATCCCTGGAGGAGGATGTGGAAACCCGCTCCAGAATTCTCGCTGGGACAGCCCATGGATCGAGGAGCTGGCGGGCTATTGTCCACAGGGTTGCAGAGTCAGACACGACTGAGCGCACACACACACACACACACACACACACACACACACACACCCCTCTCCCCTCTGAAATATAAAAAATACAAGCCAGGTGACGTGCAGACTGAGGCAGAGATTCAAGCGAGAGCAGGTGAGCACAGAGAGGGGCAGGGACACCCTCCGTGAAGGTCACCTGGAGGCCTCGAGGGGGACATACTTTCCGCAGGCGTTTCCAGGCCCTGGGGGGCCTTCCCTGGGGAGTCAGGAAGTGATCCTGTGGGCTCGCGCCTCCTCAACACTCAACAGCGACCTCACCCGGCGGTCTCACCGCCCGAGCCGCGGGGCCCCTTCCTGTAGACACGTCCCCACCCGCTCGCCGGCGCCGCTCCTGGGTCTCCACCCAGTAAGAAGATGCGCAAGGGTGTTCTTCTTTCTAAAGACAGGTGTTGGGCTGAAAGCAGGCAACAAGCTCACTCACGTGACGTGTAACCAGCTGGGCAGCAAATGTGACAGCTGGGAGCCTGCCCCACGTCGACGGGGAGGAAGCTTGGAAAGGCAGGGGCGCGGTGCTTTTCTTTGGCCTCGCCGCACCGCTCCTGGGATCGCAGATCTCCCACCAGAGATCAGACCCAGGTCCACGGCAGAGAAAGGGCGGAGTCTAACCACAGCAGCGCCAGGAATCCCCGCAGACACGTGACTGAGGAAACGGGAGGAAAGGGCTAGTCCGGCCAGGGAAAAGGACGCTCAGAGTAGAAGCGGGGCTCAGATGCCAGCTTCTCCTTCATCCCGGGGGTGGATCCGCGGACGCCAGGTGCTGCGTTGGCACTGGGAGGTGTGAGGCCACCAGAACCCTAGTGTGTGCAGTTCCCATCCAGGCAGCGTGACCTAGACAGAGGGGGACGACAGAGGACGAGACGGCTGGATGGCATCACCAACACGATGGACATGAGTTTGAGTGGGCTCCCGGAGTTGGTGATGGACAGGGAGTCCTGGCGTGCTGCAGTCCATGGGGTCGCAATGAGTCGGACTCGACTGAGCTACTGAACCGAACACGACCCAGAGGAAAGCTCTAACCAACTTAGGACCTCTGTTTCCTAATCCAGAAAAGGAGAAAGCTGACCAGATTTATCTCTAAACTTCCTTTCGCCTCTAAACTTCTCTGGTTTTTTTTTAATGGACATTCTGAAGAGCCTCCAGGGTAAATCCCCACTGACCAGATAAAAATAGAACAGGCCGTTTGGGGCACATTTTGTACTGAAAAGATCTGCCACAAACCACAAGGCTGAAAAGCACAAAACGGCAAGTTTCATTTCCTTCGGGCTTCCAAGTGAGGATGAACGTATCAGAGCAAATCCTGTGCTAAGCAGGCTGTCCAAACCCCGTCTAGGGTTACCAGCGTCTATTTTCAGCTCCCAAGACAGACACGGAAGCGGCCCAACTGCTACAGGCTTTGTGTGGGGGTCTACAACAGGGAGCAGGTAAAACAGAGTATTACTTAGAAATACTCCAAGAGCCCTCCAAAGTGTTGTCAGGGACATCTGTGATTAGGGTGGAGGCAGCTTTCAGCTGAGGGGCTTGTGACAGACTCCTCAACCAATGTACATTTATGGAGCTCCAACTGCATACCAGGCATAGCTTAAACAACGGCTTAGCATGGACTAGTTTCCGTACCTGAAACAGATGTTGCCTCTTCAAATGAAAATGTTGAGTCCTGTGTGGACACACACACCCCAGACGTAGTCTCCATAATCCTCCCAATCCAGTTAAAACTGAATCTATCTGACAAGCTTTTCATCTATTTCCTCTGTTTCAGCAAATGCATCGCCTTCCTTTCTGCCGGTCTTAGATTTATGCTCTTCCTTTTTCAGGATCTGTTAAAGCCTAGCTCAACTCGGTCTTTTTCTGCACTGCCTTCTCGCAACCACTGGATACGGCCTGCCTCCCTTGACGCCTCTGTGGCGTTTTCTGCAACGCTCAGGTCCACCCTAAGACTGTTCTGTGTGACTTGCAGCACAAACTGAATGAGGAAAAACCATCTCCTTCCTCCACATTTTCCAGAGCGTCTAGGACCAGGCTAACGGGAAATGATGCTCAGAATATGAGCCTGGGTTTCATCTTTGCTTTTAGCCGGACAGAGAGAAATCTGACCTCGGAACAGAATGTAGATTTGAGTCTCCAGTCCCGGGTCCTTTACTGGCTGCAGACCATCCAGGTTGCCCTTCCTGGGCAGTACTTCAGAGCGTCCCTCCCCTGCCTCTCCATGAACATGAAGGGGTACTTGGACCATCTGTGTGTGTTTGGTTCCCTGGAAAAGAAACGTGAAGCAGCTCCTCCCTCAGGAAGAGCCCACGCCATCCTTCACAGAATGTGCAAACAGCAGGGGTCTGGTTTTAGCTCCAGGTCTGTCTGTTGCCAGGATCCAGGCAGGTCTGGGCAGGAAGGGCTCAGGCCAGTGGCTACGGCCCCCTGGGTGTCCACGGATGGAGGAGCCAGACCACCAGACAGGAGAGAAGGCCACGGCATCTGCAGCCCCAAGGAGCCAAACCTGAAGGCCCCGTGTTCACTCAAGTCTTGAGATGCCAAGGGCCAAGGCAGCTCTATCGTGGGGAAAAAGTGCCAAAGCACAGACATGAAGAAGGGAAAACAGCCATAAACAACACAGCCTTCCTTTTGAGACATTTATATTATATATAGAGAGAGAATACTGACAATTCCATGTGCAGTGACATAAAAAGACACACACACACACACACACACACGGGCTTCCCTGGTAGCTCAGCTGGTAAAGAATCCACCTGCAATGCAGGAGACCCCAGTTCGATTCCTGGGTTGGGAAGATCCCCTGGAGAAGGGATAGGCTACCCAGTCCAGTATTCTTGGGCTTCCCTTGTGGCTCAGCTGGTAAAGAATCCGCCCACAATGCGGGAGACCTGGGCTCCATCCCTGGGTGGGGAAGATCCCCTGGAGAAGGGAAAGGCTACCCACTCCAGTCTTCTAGCCGGGAGAACTCCAGGGACTGTATAGTCCATGGGGTCACAAAGAGTCACACACACAATCAGGAGACAATCAACGGTCACAGGAAAGCTGCTGAGAAACATTCAGTGGGAGGGAGCTAACTGTTCCTTGGGCTTCCCGAGTGGCTCAGTGGTAGAGAACCCGCCTGCCAATGCAGGAGACGCAGGACTCGGCCCCTGGGTCAGGGAGCTCCCCGGAGGAGGAAGTGGATTTCCACGCCAGCGTTCTCGCCTGGGACTGCCTTTCCTGACACAGTGACCCTTGTAGGTACTCGACACAGTTCAGGCTCCTTGTGCCCACCCTGGTTGCTGAACACACTTGGTGTGGGTTGCCTCTGCTGCATACAACCTCATGTACCTAGACCCACACTTACTGGGGTTTCAGCTCACTCAGGCTGTTCGAGGGTCAGAGAGGAGAGCGCGGAAGTGCAGCAAACCGTCCCCCACGGCCAAGAAGGGACGACGCTGCCCGTGAGACAGGCTCTTGGTGCCGACTCGCGCATACGCAGTTCTCCACGTGTCTGAGTCCCAACGTGGTTCCCCATAATAATGAAGCCATATGCTGAGCACATCACGGCTTACCAGTGATTTCCATACTCTTCATCTTATTTGATTTTGCAAACAGCCATGGGAGGTAGCTGGGGAGAGGTGATGAATCCCTATCTATAGACGAGAAGAGAGTTTACTCTGGCGGCTGGAAATGGGGCCACCAATCATTTCCAAGTGGCAAAGCTATATGTCATATCTAGACCTTACGATATTTCACGCACCAAGACACCACACTAGCAGCGTTCATCGAACCTCATGCGTTAGTAAGAATAGTCCTGCATGACTGTGGCTGGTTATATCAGTGGCTGTATCCGTGGTGTTATTGCATGCTTACGTTTTTATTTTCTTTTTTTAAATGATAAATTCAGGAGTAATTTATTAGAAATGCCAATAAATACATAAGTCATGAACTAAAAACTGAGAAAACAAAGCTAGACACATTACGAGAGATAAAACGTGAAAACAGGACGCCTCACACAACATTATAATAAGTGAGAAAAGCTGGTCTAAACATCCAGACTTCTAGGAATAAGGAAGAAGAGGAAGTTATAACAATTCTCTACTTTGGTCCTTTAATTTCTTATATATATATTTTTTAATCAAACTTTATTGGCATTCAAATTAGTTCTTTTTTACAACTATTTTATACTGGAGTATAGCGGATTAACGACGCTGAGAGAGTTTCAGGCGGACAGCACAGGGCCTCAGGCACACACATCCACACAGCCCTTCTCCCACAGACCCCTCTCCCGTCCCGGCTGCCACGCAGCACTGAGCAGAGCTCCCTGTGCCGGGCAGCAGGTCCTTGTTGGTTCTCCACCCTAAGCACAGCAGGGTCGATCCCTCTCCCCACCCTCCCCCACACATAGTCATGGTTTTCAGGGGTCCTCCATTATTCTGTAAGTTCCCCCAATACTCCATCTTCTCTCCAACTCCTTGTTTTGCTATGGTCGATGAGCAGGTATTTAAAATCTGCTGATGATTATATAAAGAATCTGAAAACTGACCAAACTCTATTTAGAGCCCCACATGCTAACATGGTTCCAAACACCTGTGGCTACTTACGAGCTACAGCACTCATTACACGGAGACAGTACCTTCTAAAGATAGCCAGACGCCGAAAGATCTAGCCAGCTCTCAGGCACATCCTCCTGACACCTGTCACCTGAACTGCAGCGGCAGTTCCACAGCTAAAAAGCCACACCATTAATCAGGCAACCAGAGGCAAGGAAGCGAAGCTAAAGTGGACTCTCAACACCATTAAGATCCCGGTGTTTGAAAGGCCATTCCCAGGTTAAGCTCACTCTGCTACTGCGCCTGTGCCTAGCGTCTTTCCAGCCCAGCGTTTGTTTACTGTGTGCGTGAGGCCAACACAACAAACTCTCGTTCTAGGCGCCAGCATGCAAATGATACCTGTGCTCTGGGAATTAGTGGGCTTTATGTTTATTTATTTATTGGGGCCAAGGGGAATGTGGGATCTTAGTTCCCCGACTCAGGGATCACACCCGAGCCTCCCTGCGTTGGAAGCACAGGGTCTTAACCGCTGGACCAGCAGGGAGGTCCCAACTGTTGGCATGTGTTTAAGCCTAGAGTCTGTTCCGAGGGGACTCATTTACATCACACTGTCTGTCCTGTGTGTGTCTGAGACGTTACATTATTTGGTTTGGTCCTTGAGAAAACTTACAGTGTCCTGCAGATCAGGCCCCGTTCATCGGACTTGTAACTTTCCCACTGATTACATAATGATGGGATAAATACGCAATTTGATTAGACTGCTCTTCGATTCAGCAGCCACTCGGGTTTCCAGGTCTGCTGCTTTAAGGGAGGAGCTGCAACAGAAAGTGGAACCAGCCCAGAATGAGAGGGCTTCAGGCTGAACGTGCATTTTGTTTTGCTTCTAATTATTCATTTATTTGGGCTGTGCTGGGTCTTCCTCGGGTTCACAGGCTTCTCTGGCTGCGGTGCGTGTGCTCAGAAGCAGCATCTGGGATCTGAATTCCCCCCCAGAAATGGACCCTGGGCCCCTGCATTGGGAGCGCACAGTCTTACCCAGGACTCACCAGGGAAATCCCTAAGTATGCATTTTAATAAAGGGATCTAATATAAACCAAACAATAGGGGTTGTGTCAGTTTAATAATAGAAAAAGAATCGTCTGGACGTAATTAATATAATAGTTGGTGAACAGAAGCTACTGAGCAAGTAAGATTAAACACCACGTCTGAGTTCAGAGCAGCTCACCACCTTACAGTCCTTCCTGGACCATCACGATTACGTCCAAAACTCTTCTCCACAGCAGATGATCTTGCTTCCTCCAGTCTTTCTCCCTCTAGTATCTTGCCTGGAGAATCCCAGGGGTGAGCCTGGTGGGCTGCCGTCTATGGGGTCGCACAGAGTCGGACACGGCTGAAGAGACTTAGCATGCAGGCATGCGCTGGAGAAGGAAATGGCACCCCACTGCAGTGTTCCTGCCTGGAGAATCCCGGGGCGGGGAGCCTGGTGGGCTGCCGTCTATGGGGTCGCACAGAGTCGGCCGCGGCTGAAGCGACTCAGCAGCAGTCTCTCTCCTGTTTTTTAATTTGCTGCAATGACCACGCTACCTAGTTTCCCAAATCTTCTCTGAACATTTAATACAAAGAAAGGGTAAGCCCCTACCCAAACCAAACTCAACCAGTGAGACTTTCCACAGGGAATCATGTTGTACTCTTTTGCAGCTCTATGGACTGAAGCCCACGAGGCTCCTCTGTCCATGAGCTTTTCCAGGCAACAACACTAGAACGGAAGATCCCTTTTCCCAGGGATCTTCCCGGGCCAGGGATCGAACCCGTGTCTCTTGCATTGGCAGACAGGTTCCTTGCCCCTGAGCCACCTGGGAAGAAGCGCTGATGACTCGTGGGCCAAAGGCTAAAGTCCAGCCTCACGTCGGATGGACAACTACTGCCGCAGCTTGTGCCGGCAGCGTGGCGATCAGACCTGAGAGTGAGCTCCACTCGTGCGACGCGCCCCTGCGCCCGAGTGTCACAGCAGGTCACGGAACTTCCATCTATGTGCTGCTCATTCTGCCGTGTGTCGAGAACATGAGTCGAAGGTTGGGAGGTGAGCAAGAGAAAGGCGAGCATCCTGGGTTAGCAATAGGGAGTGAAAGACTCAGAGCCAGACAGTGAAGCGCTACCTGCACTGAGGATATGTGCGTTTTCTGCATGTTCTGTAGTGAGCGAAGTCGCTCAGTCGTGTCCGACTCCTGCGACCCGTGGGCTGCAGCCACCAGGCTCCCCCGTCCATGGGATTCTCCAGGCAAGAGCACTGGAGTGGGCTGCCATTTCCTGCTCCATACAGTCTTACTTTATGTCCCATGGCGCTTCCAAGCTTCACAGTTGATTCCAGAATCGGCATCGATGCCTCTGAGCCCTCTCTTGACTCCAGTTCAGGGGGCACCGAGGGGCCAGGGGTGTCCGTCACTGCACTCGCGGCTCCACTGTCAGAGTCTAGCCCCTCGCTGGGTCTCCGCCAAACTCAACACACACAGAACACGCCGGACGCAAGTCACTTCAAGGCTCCCCCTTTCTCTCTCCCACCCTGCACATGCCCACCCCGCAGCACACCTTCCCTGCCAAACTAGCTCCTCCTCCCGAACACCCGACTCGTAGGAATGACACCCTGCCTACTCCAGCCGCCCAGGGAGTGTCTTCAGCAGTCCTGGACTGAGAGCCCCGTTTCTTTACCCGTGGTTTTCCCGCTGCCCAGAATCCATCTTCTGCCCCCCCACTTCCACAAAACCTACTCATCTTCCCTCTCGTCCCACGAAGCCATCGCCTCCTTTTCGAGATCATGGGGAACTCTCCTTTTTAAAACTGTTGCTTTAATTTCCCGGGGTTCTTCACAATATTTTGTTCAATTATCCTCCATTTATTCACGGACTCCTACTCTATTTCTCTGCCTAAAGAGTTGTCTTCTTGGTGCAAGAATCATGCTGTTTATTTCTTGATATCTCTTCCAATACAAACAAAAGCTGGCCCCTGCTGCTGCTGCTAAGTCACTTCAGTCGTGTCCGACTCTATGCAACCCCATAGACGGCCGCCCATCAGGCTCCACCGTCCCTGGGATTCTCCAGGCAAGAACACTGGAGTGGGTTGCCATTTTCTTCTCCAGTGCATGAAAGTGAGAAGTGAAAATGAAGTCGCTCAGTTGTGTCTGACTCCCAGCGACCCCATGGACTGCAGCCCACCAGGCTCCTCCGCCCATGGGATTTTCCAGGCAAGAGTACTGGAGTGGGGTGCCACTGCCTTCTCCGAAGCTGGCCCCACAGGCTCTCAATAAATATTTGTAGGCTGACTAACTAAAGATAAAATATACTCAGCAGCCATGTGGATAAGAAATTTTTCTGGGAAGAAGAGATTTAAAAAAGGGTATATCTAGGTTCTTCTGAAATATGCAGAAGAAATCTGTATTCTATGTATACATATAAGTATATAATCTTTTTTTAATTGAGGCATACTTGATTTAACATGCTGTGTCAATTTCTGGTATATTGCAAAGTGACTCACTTATACATATATACACCCATTCTTTTTCATATTCTTTTCCATTATGGTTTATTACAAAATATTGAATATAGTTCCCTATACTATACAGCAGGACCTTGTTACACATAGTAGTATCTGCTAATCCAAAACTCCTAATTCATCCCTCCCCTACCCTATAATTTTAACTAACGCATAATAAAATGTTAAATGCTTTGCTTTTTGCAAAGTTCATACACTGCCTCAAGTCCTGTTTAAACTCACTTATTGGCTGCAAGTTCTGGGACAGACCTTCTGTTCTGTGCGCTGCCGTGAGAAAAAGAGAGTTCTGGGCTAGAAGACCACAAATGCTCACTCTGGAAAGTCAAAACAGAAAAGGCGCTTCTGGTGTTGCCGTCACAACCCACAAGGGCCTTGGCGGGAGGAGAGCAGCCCTCCCTCTGCCCGCCTGCTCACACAAGGGCTGTGTGCCACTCTGATAGGCCCTTCACCGGTGCCAGGTGCTGCCAATGCCACCCTGCTTAGTCACGCCCCGCCAGCGCCACGGGACAGGCGGGAACAGTGTTGCCCTGCTGAACAGCACAGATGCCCTTGGGAGGCACAGAGAAATTCTGAGAGGAGCTGCCCCCCCTAAGACAAACGGCGGGAGTCAGAGCTGAACCGAAGCTCTGGTGTTCCGCTTCGGGTCCCAGGAAAACCCACCAAGGTCAGCCTTCAGGAAAGCCGGGGGCGTCTGTCACCAGTTCACCACTTTAGGCTTACTCTCCAACGAATGTTAAAGTCCCTCAGTCGTGCCCGACTCTCTGCGACCCCAGGGACCACACAGGCCACGGCACTCTCCGGGCCAGAGTCCTGGAGTGGGTAGCCTGTCCCTTCTCCAGGGGATCTTCCCAACCCACAGATTGAACCCAAGTCTCCCGCACTGCGGGCAGATTCTTTACCAGCTGAGCCACAAGGGAAGCTATCAGGGAGGCTTACTCTCCAGTGACACTGAAAAATCAACAAACCAGCAAGTACTTGTTGGGTGCCTAGTAACGCAAGAAACAGTGGGGAGAAACAGCCGCCAGAAGGACAAAAGCCCGACTTCCTTCGTGGGGCTGAGAGTCTAGACAGCGGCTCCCACAGGAGGAGCCTAAGACCATCCTTCGGGTTGCGGCCAGACAATGCCAGAACATCTGCATTTATCCCACTTTACAAGGATTCCTTCACCTTTCTGCTTTGGGGGTATGTTTATGATATGCAGAGCGCATCCATACAGCAGTCCGTGGGTATCACGGGCAGCATGCTGACGTTGGGGGGAATCTGTGCTCAGAATACTTGCACAGGTATGGACGGGCAAGCAGGACATTTGAAGACTGATGGACTGCAGGACAACCCGGACTTTCCTGAACACGCTCTGACATGTCCCAGCTGCAGGTCTCTCTGCCTGCTCTTATCTCTGAAAGGCATCGCCTCCCTTCACGGTCCTCCTTCCTGAGTAAACGTCTTCCAAGCCCAGCTCAGAGGGCCCTCAGAGGCAGAGTTGGTCACGTCTCTCTGTGGCTCCCACGGTCCCAGAGGGACCCCGGACACCCCTCTGTCCCAGACCTCATCCTGCTCTGTCGTAACCACCTACATTTCCACTGCTGGCACTAGCTGGCTGGACTCTGGTCTGCCAGCTCCTTGAAGACAGGGGTCCTGGGCTTCACCTTCTGTCCTCGGGGGCAGGACGGTCACTGAGGCCTGGCATGTAAGGGACCCTCACGATGCGCGTGAGAAGTTTAGTCACAGCGTTTTCGTCTTTAATTGCAGTCACCCTGAAGACAGAAGCTTCAGGGGGGGCAATCAAACAGCCTTTTCCTTCCTCCTCCGTCCCCTTAAGGAGAGGCTTGGGAGGGAGAGCGCCCACACCCAGCTCTGGGACGCAGCCCTTGAGCCCGGGTTAGAAAGCTTACAGACGGGCTGAGAGTGAGCGGTACTTTCAGAATGCTTCTAAAGGTTCTTAACCTTTACTGGACTACGGATGCTTCAGCATGCTGCGTCAGGCTCTTCGGCACAGCAAAGTGAGTCAGCTACACGCACACGTGTCTCCCCTCGTTTCTGAATTTGCTCCCCAGTTAGGTCCCCACAGAGCGCTGAGGAGCGCGCCCGCGCTGGACAGGGGGCTCCACTCCTCATCTATTTGAGTAAACGCCAGTCCTGAGCTCGCCCTCGTCCCCCCACCGCGCTCCCCCATATCCACGTGTGTCCCCAGCTCGCCCTCGTCCCCCCACCGCGCTCCCCCCGATATCCACGTGTGTCCCCAGCTCGCCCTCCTTCCCCACCTCCCGTATCCATGTGTGTGTTCTCTGTGTCTGGGCCTCTCTTTCTGCTTTGCCAATAAGATCACCCGCACCATCTTTCTAGAGTCCACATGTCAGCATTAACACACGCTATCTGCTCTGATCTTTCTGACTTACTGCACTCTGTATGACAGCCGCTAGGTCCATCCAGACACATTCACAACTTGCCAGTGAGGCCTGGCCAGTCTCAATCTTGAACTCAAGATGGAGACCCAGTACTGCGGAACCTGGGAAGAGCAAATCAGACACGCAGAGACACGCTGAGCTCAGACGGTTCAGACACCAGTCCTGCGGGGATGCCTGCGCGACTGAGGAGAGAGGAATGCAGGACGGGCCAAGGGCTCAGGTTCTGTCTCAGCCCCGCACACACTAACTACACTGGGGCCACCACGCCTAGCCCTGCTCTCACTAAGCGGGGCGCGTAGCCCCCCACACACTAACCAGGCACACACTAACCGGGGTGCATAGCCCCCCACTCACTAACCGGGGTGCGTAGCCCCCACTCACTAAGCGGGGCGTGTAGCCCCCCACACACTAACTGGGGCGCGTAGCCCCGCTCTCACTAACCAGGGCGCGTAGCCCCACACACACTAACCGGGGTGCGTAGCCCCGCGCACACACTAACCGGGGCGCGCAGCCCTGCACTCACTGACTGGGGCATGTACCCCTGCACTCACTGACTGCGGCGCGTACCCCCGCTCTCACTAACTGGGGTGTGCAGCCCTGCACTCACTGACTGGGGCATGTACCCCCGCTCTCACTAACCGGGGCGCGTAGCCCCCCACACACTAACCAGCCACACACTAACTGGGGCGTGTAGCCCCACACACACTAACTGGGGCACGTAGCCCCGCTCTCACTAACCGGGGCACGTAGCCCCCCACACACTAACCAGGCACACACTAACTGGGGCGTGTAGCCCCACACACACTAACCGGGGCGCGTAGCCCCCACTCACTAACCGGGGTGCGTAGCCCCGTGCACACACTAACTGGGGTGTGTAGCCCCCCACTCACTGACCGGGGCACGTAGCCCCACACACACTGACTGAGGCGCGTAGCCCTGCGCACACACTAACCGGGGTGCATAGCCCCACACACACTAACTGGGGCGTGTACCCCTGCTCTCACTGACTGGGGCACGTACCCCTGCACACACTAACCGGGGTGCGCAGCCCTGCACTCATTGACTGGGGCGTGTAGCCCCGCGCACACACTAACCGGGGCGCGCAGCCCTGCACTCACTGACCGGGGCACGTAGCCCCACACACACTAACCGGGGCGTGCAGCCCCGCACACACCATGTTTGGGGCCACCACACTGGGCTGCGTAACGACCTTGGGGCCGCTGGGTCTCCAGCAGAGGCGATCATTTATGACCCCTCATAAATACTTCAGGGGTGGCCTGACGAAAGTGGGGGCAGACAGGAACCAAGGTCAGCCCATCCTTGCTCTGACACCACATCAGATGGCCAAGCAGCCGTCATCTAAAAGGCCTGACCAGACAGATCATCACTAAGGTCCCACCAGCCTAAAGTTCAGCCCGTTGGCCATGCTGGTGACGTGGACATGGCATGTCGGTCAACCACGTTACGAGCAACCCTTCGGGAAGACCCTCACCAAACTGCCTGAGAGCAACTGTGTCAGCTTCCCGCCTCGTCCAGCCAACAGGCGTTAAGGAACGCCCTGCAGGCACTGTCCCTGACACGAAACAGGGCGCCTCCGTGGAGCGCGCGCTTCTGCAAACTCCGCTCTCCTCGTCCCCACCACGCGAGTGAGCGAGTGAGGAAGGGAAAGCTGTTCAGTCGCGTCCGACTCTTTGCGGCCCCATGGAGTATTCAGTCCACGGAATTCTCCAGGCCAGAGTCCTGGAGTGGGCAGCCTTTCCCTTCTCCAGGGGATCTTCCCAACCCAGGGATCGAACCCAGGTCTCCCACGTTGCAGGTGATTCCTTACCAGCTGAGCCACCAGGGAAATCCACCATGTAAAGGCACTTTTATGTCTAAGGACCCTGAAATGTGATAATTTGGTGTGAACACCAAAGTGGCATGATCCTCAAGAGCGCCTCCCCAACCGACTTTTTAAAATTTCATCTGAATGCATCAGAACTTAGTATTCGCTGTAAAATAATCCCTCATTCAACTTAAGAGAGATGCAGTCTAAGCTTTCAAGCGTATTTCTTCATCTTACCTCTTACCACTGAACACAACTTCAGGTGCCCTTGTTGAAGCATCTGCTTTACAGAGATGAACGTGGGATTTGGAATCAAAGACCTTAGATCTGAGTCCTGCCTTCACCACTGAGTAACTGCGTCCTCGGCCCAAGTCACTCAATCTCCCTGAGCTGCGCTTATTTCATTACTTAGCAAATTTTTCTCCGTGAACCCATCTTTGTGGGAATATAACAATGAACAAGAACTTCAGCGAAGCTTCTAAATTTCTCCTAAATCAGAATAATCACTCAGATTCCTCCTAACTCACAGGTCAAGGATCAAGAAAACGTTAAGAATCGACACAATGACACACACAAAATCTCTTTCTAAAATTAAAGAATTGCAGCTTACATGTCAGTTGTTGTAATTTGTATCACAAATACTTATCACATGAATAAGATAAAGGAAAGAACTATTATCGTGGAATTTTTTATATATTCATCTCACCCAGCAAGTACTCTGACTTTACAGACCAAAAGCTCACAGTATGACCTCCTCCCATTTTTTCTGAAGGCATCTGAACCATCAGCTAGTAGGTGCTGCGGATCCACAAGGCTGTAATCATCATATGTAACAGCGTCTGTGAAAGCCAAAAACATTACTGTGTTTGTGTGCCATCTTACATGGCACTGCATGACTCTGAAGTGGGATTTTATGTTTGTACCCAATTACGTAGCAATTTAAACAGCACGCTGAAGTGAGAGGCTAAAAATATAAACAGACCAAAAATGTTAACTGGCTCAGGATAGACACTTATCCATGAAGAGATTTAAAACTGCACACGACCAAATGAATTAAATAAAACACCCTGCTTCTTGTGCTCAATGTCAAATCTAAAGCAGAGAGAAGTTCAATTCCTAAAACCTCAGTTTCCCTATTTTTTTAAGGAGGAAAGAGAAAAGTGAAATTTCATGACTTCAAAACTAAAAGCAACTTCACTTTCCATAAGGGATCAGTCAGCAAGCATTTATTTATATTCTACCCTATTCCTAAACAGTGGAGATGTCACGAGTTTCAAAAATAGAATCGCTTACAGCCTTCTACGTAACAAATGCGGTTACAAGTCAAACACTTTTTGTATGAGTAAAGCTCAAACACACTGGAGGGATTGTAAGATGATCATTCTATTCCAGGCAGAGTTAGTCTTTGTTGACACTTTGTAGCCAACAATATTTTATATAAACATCCCTGACTCTGTGCTTTCAGCACACACACACACACAAAGGAAAACTTAAAAAAATACATTCATGTAATAGGTATCTGTGACGTATGTTAGATGCCTCACTCCTGGTACTAATTTCTGTGTCAATGATGGTTATGAGAACCCAAAACTAATTCTGGCTAATTTAAGCAAAAAGGGATTTTACTGAAAGGATATAGAGGCTCTTAGAGATTCGGCAGAAGGCTGCAGAAGGAAGCTTAAAAAACAGGGCCTGTATACAGTACTCGGGGAATATGCCTGACTCTCACTAAGGGAGCAGGGCCGACTGCTGGAAGGATTCCAATCAGGTAGGCAAGAAATGGCCGGGTGATGTTTCGGACCTTCGAGACCGACGGACACTGCAAGATCTTCACTTACTTATTCGGCGACAGGGGCCTCAGTTGCACCACGCGGGATCCTCCATCTTCGCTGTAGCACATGGGATCTTCAGCTGCTGCATGCAAACTCTGAGTTGTGGTACGTGGGATCTGGTTCCCTGACCAGGGACCAAACCTGGGTCCCTGCATTGGGAGCCGAGCCCCAGCCTCTGGACCACCAGGCAAGTCCCTGCAAGATCCTGACACAGCCTAGTAAATTTCTTTGAGCTGTATGGAGATTCAAAGAGTATAGACAACGGTTGTTTCATAACAGATTTGTTAGGTTTTTTAAAAAGGTTTACAAAGCAAAAGCTACTCCGATTGCTGATGACAAAAGAGTCGTCTCTGAAAACAGATACTTTATCGCATTGAGGTTCTTGACTAACAACTTAAATACATACAGATTTCTGCATAGATGTAAAGCATTCACTTCTTTAAGTTTATGGTAAGTGTCTAAATGAATGTGGGTATGCCTCCTTTCCTGTCTGACACGCAGCTTTTCCCATTAACAGGACACATGGGGACGAATGAAAAAAGCAGGTAATTCCTTCTCGATTCAGTTCCTAGATTAGGTCCTGAGACCAAGAGTAAGAATCAACAGGGGTGAGAAGAGTTGTAAGTGGTTAAAGTGCAAACCAGCCAAGGAATAACCAATTTCTAGTGTAATCTCTTGCTTAGTGCTATGAAGAATCCTGAAAACATATGTATACACACAAGCAACTGTTCAATGGACAGAAATGAAGAAAGTGCCGTATCACAGGAAAAGGAGACATTAGAGCATAATATGACTTTATAACATATTTTCTGTCTATTGAGGCTGACAGAGGGTTGGGTGAAGGAAAAAAATACATGCGAGAAAATAAAGCAAACATTTCACATCTGGTTAAAACAGCATTGCAGTCTTGACGTGGCTTTTACCAAAAGGAATACGAGCTTTCGGGCAAGGCTGCACAGAGAACGCACGTCTATAGTCACACGTACATCATTCATGCCATCTTCTGTAACGGGCACAGGTCTGAGGCACACATGATGGGGGAAATAACTAGGAAACAAATAGTTTAGGGTTCTATATGGCTAATTAAGTAAAGTCTTCACTTTTTTTCCTCCCAGGATGCTTGAAAATTCTGCCCTTATGCCCAAATTTCCCCCGAGAGCTTAGAAAATCTTTATACTTATTCTGTCTTGAATCCAAAATTCCCCAACCCTGAGAGTTTTGCATTCTTCTAATCCTAAAATCAACACCTAAACTACAGGACCTATTTTCCTACAACTCTAAAGGCTTGGTGTGAAAATTCAGTTATAATCGTTAATGCCTGATGCATTCCTGCAAAGGAAACAAGAATCTTGAAAAAATGCCCAGTGCTTATTTGGCTATTTCAATGTATGCTCTTTGAGGACAACGAGTCAACATCTCTGTATTAGTCTATTTAAAGGATCTACAGCTAACTAAGTAAAAATTTATTCTAACTGTAAAGAGAAGTTGAGCAATCCCTTTGAAAACCTCCAAAATAATATTTGGAACATGCTTTAGCGTTTCTCGCGTGAGATCCTACTATTAATCTAGTTCTCCCGTGCAAAACATGAATCTGGGGATATGCATCTTTCATGTTGCTGAGAAGTGGTGATAAACATCCTCCAGGGCCCAAAATACGACCCGCTCGACTCACATTCCAGAACCTCTAATATTTTGAGTTAACCCACATGTGAAGCGCATTCACTACTATCTTCAAGTCAAACACACAAGCAACCCGGCACAGGGCCCGCACATGCCCCCGTCAGATGCGTCCTGGTAATGAGCCGTTCTACAGTGAAACAGCCACTTAGTCACACGACTAACCCAAGCTTTCAGAGCTCTTACATGTTCCTTCAAAGAAAAAATTATTTTGGCTGCACTGGGTCTTAAGTTAGAGCTCACAGGATCCTCGCTGGGGCTGCAGACTCTCGGTTGAAGCATGAGGGACGGTTCCCAATGGGGACCGAACCCAGGTCTCTTCGCTGGGATCACCGAGCTTTACTCACTAGACCACCAGGGAAGTCCCTTTAGCTTTCAAATATTTCTCAATAAAATTTTCGATGTATTAATTTTGCTCTTCCTCTTTTTCGTGTGTGCAGACATAAGTATCATTATAGATCTAAGTTTAATTTTTGCCCAACACAGAATATTCAGGGGCAAGTCAAACTTCAAAGGTCCCAGCAAAAGGAAGCTGGGTATTAAGCAATTAAAAACAGGACCAGAGGTTACAAGACCTAACCGAGTTTGACTTTTGAACTAAATACCTTCATTTATAAATAAGGTAAAGTTTAAAGTCCTCATTTCAAAACTTCACCGTAAGTCAAAATGCACTTGGCGCACTGAAATGCCTCTTCCTGGATTTTAGGCAGAGAAGCTCTGGATCTAAGAAAGAAGAAGGTGCCATATGTCACTCGGGGAGTGTGCAGAGGGTCCTCGGCAGGATTTGCGGATGCCACCCGAGAGGCCCACCTCACCCTGCCGGCGGGAGGGCTGCCCTGGACTGGAGCCTGCCCTTCCCCAGCAGGAGGTCTCCAGGGACAGCGTATCTGGTACTTCCCAGCTCTGACCCTCGGGCGCCTGAGTTCACGTCACTTGTAACCCAGGGATAAGGCCAAGCTTTTGCTTGCATTACAGGGAGGTTGGGAAACGGGAGCCAGGGTCCTTCCTGTGAGGCCAAGCCACGCGGTGTGTCGGGCCGCTCCACGCTCACGCCCAGCTCCGGAATAACCAGGGGACGGAGGACCACGTGTCACCCCAGGAAAGGTTCTTTAATCCACACCAGAAACCACAGAATTCACCTTCTCCCCGCTCGCTCCACAAGGAGGACAGACATCGACAGGGTTGTAGACAGCCTGACGCGTGTCTGTACGAGGCACCGGATGGCTCACAGCACCCATTCCCCTGAGTCTCGAGGACAGTCTGGCAGCGAGAGCTGGACGCTCCCTTTCGGAAGCTGCTGGGCTTCCTGGTGCTCCAGTGGCGACGTCTCTGCGCTTCCAGTGCTGGGGTCTGAGCCCTGATCAGGGAGCTAATATCCCACACGCCTGTGCTACAGCCAAAACATAAAAATTAGAAGGTGCCGCCCTTTGCTGACACCTTCCATTCCTAAGTCTGAAGGGGAAGAGGAGGCAGGGATGCAGTCACCGTGGCCTCCTCCAGAAGGCCCATCAAACTGGACGCAAGGCTCCTGGAGAAGAAAGAAAGAGCTTTCTCATCTGCCCCGTGAGAAACACACTTGCCTTGACTAATCCTGCTGGCACAGAAGGTGGTCCAGGCCCACAGAGAAGACGCCGTTCTCAAGGCCTTGTGGGGAAATACTGAAAAACATCTGCCTTCCAGTACACGCAGTTTTAAATGACACTCTATCTCAGACTCAACCTCTGAACACACCTCTGAATAGACCACCAAACAGCTCTGAGTAAGTGTGTTTTTCTTTTTCACGCATTGCGCTATAAGCTCCATAAAGGCCTATCTCCCAGAAAGCCCCAAGCTACACAATTTAATATCTACTGTTCTGCTCTTATCAAGAGGAGCATTTTTGACTACAGCGTAGTAAAACAGACAAAAAAATTGGGGGGTGTTCTTTTAAAGAATGCTAGGCTAAATTTCATTTTTTAAATGGTTTTTTTTTTTTTTCGCATAAGCCACCACTAAGGACTGCAGTGATTTCCCCAAATGTATGTCAGATTCCATAAGTATGATTGCAACGCTGATGGGGGCCACCCCTCCCCACCCACACACTTAGACGCTTGTGAGCAACACACTGCGCCCCGGCCAGGAGGAGCTTTCTCTGGCAGAGGGCAGGAGGTCAGCTAAGGAGCATTTGCTGGGTAGGCACGACATCAAAGGACTGAAAATGTTCTGATAATCCCCGAATTCTCACAGTGCTCAAACTCCACCCTGAATAAACATTCTTCCAGAACTGCTGACAAAGAGCCAAACCAACTTCCTCTCCTTCCCTGAGTTCCCCTTTCAGAAATCAAGTTATCTAGCAGCAGAGCAACCACCCAGAGCGGCGCTGCAAAGTCCAGGGTTCTTGCCTGGAGAATCCCAGGGACGGGGGAGCCTGGTGGGCTGCCGTCTACGGGGTCGCACAGGGTCGGACACGACAGCCGCGACGCAGCAGCAGCAGAGCAACCACCCAGAGTGGCGCTGCAGAAGGGCAGCTGAGGCGAGTCCCCCTGGCTCGCTAGGCTCGGGAGTCATCAGGCTCTGTCCGCCGGTGCATCGGGATGTGGCTTCTAA
Source organism: Ovis canadensis (assembly GCF_042477335.2). Classification (NCBI taxonomy): domain Eukaryota; kingdom Metazoa; phylum Chordata; class Mammalia; order Artiodactyla; family Bovidae; genus Ovis; species Ovis canadensis. The sequence continues at coordinate 104,279,521 of NC_091253.1, read as the reverse complement.
GGAATTCCTGGCCCTAACCACTGCACCTCCACTTGAGAGACATAATTGGAAATTCTGATGAAGACCTGAGTAATCACACTCTGCTCTTCTTGGCTCAAAGCCCTGATTCCCACCAAGTCAGCAAATGGTGAACGTGTTGCGAATGCAGTGGCTCCAAGCCCAGCTTCCTAGATCCCAACGACGCTTCTCGAGGGGTTTCTCTGGAGCGTCTCTCTTTTGCAGCCAACACGGGCGTAAGAAAAGTCCCAATTCAGATCACAGTTCCTTGTCAGGACTCGAGGACGAAAGGTTTACTGCAACGGTACACACGCCACCCATTCTGAGAATAAAAAGCTAAACTCATGCAGCTGTTATCCAAGAATAAAACCAGAAGAATAAATTTGGATTTGTTAGTTATGTTTACGGTAAGATGCAATATAAAACGGACACCAAAGTCGCTATTACGAAGTCAACGCAATCGTGCAATGAGATATAAGCTTAAGTTTTCCTAACAGCGGCAAAAAAACCTGCCTTCTTGATCAATGAAGGCGTCTCCTATTTCCAATTTCTGGAGAAGGCAGGGGAAACACTAACAAAATATACCGAAACGCAAGACCTGAAAGACCTTTCTTAGGTATGTAAGTAAAGAACATTTTTGCAGCTTCCCCAGAAAGTCTGCAACTTTATCCCTAAAGCAGCCGTGCTTAAACAAAGAGACGACTTTTCTACAGCTTTGGTCGGGAGTCCTTCTGGGTGGAGATGTTACTTGGAAAGACATCAAAACCCAAGTGATGCAAAAATCATTCTTTGCGATTTGAACCTGAGCCACCTCCAATTTAGTCATCTGTTGAGAGTTCTATTTTACGTCTATTACTGGGCAAAACCCAAACACCAGAGGCATCTCTTCCAATTCAGACAGTGGCGAGGGGTGGGAGGTGAGGGAGGGAGCATATGGATGGTGAGCAGGTGGCCATCACCCTGGGGAGCTTTAGACGGAAGAGGACTTTGAAAGCACTACTGTCCAGGATATACGCCAACACCTTCTGCCCACGCGTGTGTTCAGTCATACCCAACTCTGCGCACCTCTATGGACTGCAGCCCACCAGGCTCCTCTGTCCACGGGATTCTCCAGGCAAGCATACTAGAGTGGGTTGCCGTTTCCTTCTCCAGGGGGTCTTCCTGGCCCAGGAATCAAACCTCCATCTCCTGCACTGGCAGGTGGATTCTCTAACACTGAGCCAGCAGAGAAGCCCCATCAATGTCTCCTAACCTTTCCCAAATTGTATCTTCCTGTGGCTTTTCTGCCAGCAATTTTTCTTCTCTATGAGCTCCGTACCTCCCAACTTCAGTTCTCCTAAAATTTGGCCCTAATGACATCACACGTTGCACCATTTTTTTGCAGTGTTTTCTCATCACTGAGCCCAAGCAATCTTTTATGAGGGACTCTGGGCTTATCCCCCAAACACTCAATGAACCCTTCACCAATGCACAGCAGCTATGACCTCACCTGTAACCCCAAGGCAGGGGCAGGCGTCCTGCTTGACTTAAGGCCTCCCTGCTGCAACGCTGCAGATGAGTAAGCCAGCGAAGGACTTTGTCTTAATATCTTGTGAGTCAAGACGACCCAAGAACATGAAAGCTCCTCGAGACCTCCGTAGGTGGTTCATGGCAGACAGCCCTCTCCTCACTCTTTTTTCTTTCTTTCTGGCCATTCCCTGAGGCATGCAGAATTCCCCTGGCCAGGGAGCAAACCTGAACCCCTGCGACGGAAGCACAGAGCCTCCCCACGGGGCCCGCAGGAGCCCTCTCTCCTCGACCTGGGTTGGCGCTGGTGGCCCCCATCGTGTAGAGAAGCAGCCTTCACGAAGGCAAAGGAAAAGCACAGAGAAAGGCAGAAGCCAGAGGTCACGAGAAGCAGGCCTGGGGTTCTCGCGCGAAGTCGCCTCGCCGCTGAAACTCAGCTTTAGCTAAGCCAAGAAATTCCCATCACGGTTTAGGCCACTCCAACACATCACGCCTCTTACGCTGCCCCACGTATTATTTAAGCGCCTGTGTCTTGTCCCCTCTCCACCGGGCTCAGCCTGTGACTTGAAGGCAAGAGGCTGGGCCTCGCTTTTTGGCAGTTTGCAGTTATTTCCATACTTGTTTGCATCTAACAGAAACCCGAGGGCCTGATTCAACACCAAGCTGCCGTATTCACTACCCCTGCGATTTCGGTCACAGTGCTCATGCCTTAGTGTCTTCCATTTAAAAACAGGGATAACAGAATTATTATCAGGGCTCAGCGCCACGGTGTAAGTCCATGCAGACGCACAGGACAAGGCCTGATATTGTGCCGCTGTTACTGTTTAGTGAACGCCTGAGCTGTCCGACTCTCCCGCTCCTTACTATAAAAACACGCACCGTGATCGCCCTCGTCAACGATGACTATCACCACCTCTAACTCTTCTGTTCCAAACTTCCCTACATGCTCTGAGACGATGTCTGTACTGAACCACTCTACTGCCCAAGCTTGTTAGGGAAGAGGCGCCACCCGGGGCACCCGGAGCCTGACGCCCAGGCTTCCTGTCGCGCGGTGCCATCACCTCTCAGCGCGCCCGGCGTCCCAGGCCCCCGGCCTCCGTCTCTCTCCTCTCACTGCCCCCTCGCCCTGCAGGAGTTTCCGGAGCAGTGTTCGTCCCTTCTGCTCCAAGCGTGGCTTCCGCCTCTAAGTGTCCTTCTCTGCCAAAATGCCTGACAGCATCTTCAGGACTCCCCATCCTTTAACTTTCAATGATTTTTTTTCAGTGTCTCTCAATTTTCATATCTTTTGTAAATATATGAATTTATTAAATTAATTATCATGTGTTCAGGTTTTTAAATAAGTTTGTTATCCAAAGACACACGAGACAGTAGATTCATGTAATAGATGCCTCCTGTCCCTCCCCGACCCCTGGCATCCTCGCAGGTCCCACTCCCCTGGGGTGTCCGCCCCGTTCCGAAGTTAATTCTGCTGCAGGACAGATACAAATGATCAAAGGGCCCTTGCCTTAAGCCAGTCCAGAAATGCTACCTTAAGAGTCGTGTTCTTTATATTACTTTGCACTTTCCAAATTATTCACGATTTGGAAAACTCAAAGCATAAAAGTGGAAAATTAAGTTTCTGATCCATAGGAGGCCACAAGTGCACTTGAAACGCCGAGAGACACAAGTGATCACAGAGGGAAGCCTGAGAAATGAAGGTCCTCCTCCTCCCCAGCACCTAACCCAGCGTCTGGCATCTAATGGGGTTTGGGAATTATTTACGGAACTGGGGATAAGAGCAGAGAAGGCAACAGCACCCCACTCCAGTACTCTTGCCTGGAAAATCCCACGGATGGAGGAGCCTGGTGGGCTGCAGTCCATGGGGTCGCTGAGGGTCAGACACAACTGCAGCAGCAGCAGCGATATGATACTGAGAGGGATCCCACATGGATATGGCAGGACAACAGAGCCTGTCATGCTGCTGCTGAAACAGCTTTTAGCTTCAAAAAGTGAGCTCTAACCTTCCCCTCAGCTTTGCACTTCTGCTGGACACTTCTGGAAAGGAAAGGGGAGTAAAGACTCCGTAGGTGGCAACTCTAAGAGAGGAGTAGCGCGCTTCTAAGGACACGCATTGTTTCGGAAGGCACTCAGTTACATACACACGTGGCATCAGCTGGTTATTCACGTCTCCTGGATTTCCAGTTATGGGGTCAACACATTGGGCTGATTTTCTGTTTCTTGGAGCCAAAAGCATTCAAAGATATCAGGACAGGGGTTTGGGTTTCACAGAGGTATGTCTTAGTCAACACTCATCAAAGGGTGAATTTCACTGTGTAAGTTTTGTCTCAAAAAAAAAAAAACCATCTTCGCAGCAACATGGATGTTACTAGGGAATATTAGAGTTAAGTGAAGTCAGAGAGAGAAAGATAAATATCATATGATACCACCTACATGCTCAGCTGGTAAAGAATCCATCTGTAATGCAGAAGACTCCAGTTTGATTCCTGGGTCAGGAAGATTTGCTGGAGAAGGGAAAGGCTACAAACTCCAATATTACTGCCTGGAAAATTCCATGGACAGTATAGTCCATGGTATCTCAAAGAGTCAGACATGACTGAGCGACTTTCCTTTTCATTTCATACGCAGAATCTAAAAAAACGGATACACATAAGTGAAAAGTGAAACTGTTAGTCACCCAGTCCTGTCTGCCTCTTTGCCATCCCACGGACTGTAGCCCTTCAGATACAAATAAACCTATGGCTACAAAGGGGGAAGTTGGAGGAGAGGGATAAATTTGGAGTTTGGGAATTAACAGATACCCACCACTATATATAAAACAGATAAACAAGGATTCCTGTACAGCACAGAGAACCGTATTCAATACCTGATAATAACCTATGATGGAAAAGGATCTGAAGACGTGCACATTCATGCACATAACCGAGTGCACCGGAAACGGGCAGAACATTGCAGACCAACTACACTTCTCCAGTTAAAAAAGAACGAATCAGTAAGTCCTACTCCTATTCAAATTTAAAAAAGAGAATTATAAACAAATAGTACACGCTAGTTTGCAGTACAAGCTAATTAAAAGACGCTTACTTCTTGGAAGGAAAGTTATGACCAACCTAGATAGTATATTCAAAAGCAGAGACATTACTTTGCCGACTAAGGTCCCTCTAGTCAAGGCTATGGTTTTTCCTGCGGTCATGTATGGATGTGAGAGTTGGACTGTGAAGAAAGCTGAGCGCCAAAGAACTGATGCTTTTGAACTGTGGTGTTGGAGAAGACTCTTGAGAGTCCCTTGGATTGCAAGGAGATCCAACCAGTCCATTCTGAAGGAGATCAGCCCTGGAATTTCTTTGGAAGGAATGATGCTAAAGCTGGAACTCCAGTACTTTGGCCACCTCATGCGAAGAGTTGACTCATTGGAAAAGACTCTGATGCTGGGAGGGATTGGGGGCAGGAGGAGAAGGGGACGACTGAGGATGAGATGGCTGGATGGTATCACGGACTGGATGGACGCGAGTCTGAGTGAACTCCGGGAGATGGTGATGGACAGGGAGGCCTGGCGTGCTGCGATTCACGGGGTCGCAGAGAGTCGGACACGACTGAGCGACTGAACTGAACTGAACTGAAGTACAAGCTAGTAAATTCCATGTCGAAAGTTTAGAAAAAGTGTATTATTGTCTGTAACTTATTCTGAAATGCTAAAAAAATACGATGCATTGATGGGTAGACAGAGGATGAATACGCAACCAGCCGCGTGATAAAGCAAGCATGGCGGAATGGTGACTGTGAGATCCGAGCAGAGGAGACAAGGGCGTCCACTGTGGAATTCTCCACACTTGTCCGTATGTCTGAGAGTTTTCACAACAGAATGTTGGAGGAAAAAGCTGACTCACTCATGTTCCTCAGATTTGAATGTCCTGAAATACTCTACGATAACGTTTGGCTCTCACGAGTAGAGTAGCAGGCTAAGCGTCTTATCATGGCAACCAAGGCTTACTCACCCTCTTTCATAGAGACAGGTCATACCCCCTGTTAGGTTTGACTACCAGAGTCTACAATACAGTCATTAGCAAAGTAAATTCTAACAAATGTGAAGGAAAATGAATCCTGGTTATGTATCAGATAACTGCCTTAAAACCTTATCTCTAAATTGAGTCTTGTTGTGTTTTTAAGAAGAAAACAATACAAGTAGGAGCTTTGGTAAAGTCTTATTTTATCAAGCTTATTATAGCTTAACTGAAGATGTTATAAGAGGCACTTGGCATCTGAACGTACAACAGTTTATGCTCTTGTTTTTGCAATGAATACATTTGGAGAAAGTCATTTTCATTTATGGAAATGTTAAAGAGCAAAGGTAAGCAGAATTTCTATAAAAATACTCGATGAAAATAGGATATAAGTTTACCCCATTCTCCTTTCCTCCTGGAGAAGAGGAAAGGAAAGTGAAAGTGAAACTCGCTCAGTCGAGTCCGACTCTTTGCAACCCGATGGGCCATACAGTCCAGGGAACTCTCCAGGCCAGAATACTGGAGTGGGGAGCCGCTCCCTTCTCCAGGGGATCTTCCCGACCCAGGGATCCAACCCAGGTCTCCCGCAGTGCAGGCGGTTCTTCACCAGCTGAGCTATGAGAGGAAAGGGATCGGGAAGGAAAACAGGATTTCTACAATTTAAAAGCCTGCGCTTCACCGGACTCTGTGCCTGGCAGTGTCCGTTCAGCCGCTAGCCGTGTCCGGCCCTTTCCGGCCCCGTGGACCGCAGCGCGCCAGGCCTCCCTGTCCTTCACCAGCCCCCGGAGCCCACCCAAACCCACGTCCATTGAGTCAGTGACGCCATCCAGCCATCTCATCCTCTGCTGCCCCTTCTCCTCCTGCTCCCAGTCCCTCCCAGCATCAGAGTCTTTTCCAGTGAGTCAGCTCTTCACATGAGGTGGCCACAGAACTAGAGTTTCAGCTTTAGCATCATTCCTTCCAAAGAAATCCCAGGGCTGATCTCCTTCAGAATGGACTGGCTGGACCTCCTGGCAGTCCAAGGGACTCTCAAGAGTCTTCTCCAACACCATAGTTCAAAAGCATCCATTCTTCAGCACTCAGCTTTCTTTATAAACAGTGTACTAACCTTATAAATAGAGCTGCTTTTTGATAGAAAACCCAGGATCCTCAACTGAAAATGTGCTACATCTTCTTTTAAGATGGAAAAACAATCCTTTTTTAATATATCTTCTTTGCAAATTTGCAGATTTATACCCTGGTGGTTTAGTCAGTAAGTCATGTCTGACTCTTGTGACCCCGTGGACTGCAGCCCACCAGGCTCCTCTGTCCATGGGATTCTCCAGGCAAGAACACTGGAATGGGTTGCCATTTCCTTCTCCAGGGGATCTTCCCAGTGCAGGGACCGAACCCGGGTTTCCTGTATTGCAGGCAGATTCTTTACTAACTGAACCGGAAGCACCCACTTATACCCTGGTTGTTCTTAACCCAGCACCTCATGACACTTCTCTGCACGACCGCCCTCCCGTTCCTCCTTGCTTTGTGACCGCACCACTCACAGTGTATTCCTCCAGAATTTTACAGCTTGTCAGAAAGCAGCGAGCTTCACACGTAAGAGAGCACACTCACCCAGCCGCATGGAAACGGGCCAGCAGGAGATACGGCTCTGCCTCTTATGAGAGGACGCTCACGCTGACGCTTCGTTTCTCACTCTCTAAGTCGGGACTGGAGCTGACGCTTCGTTTCTCACTCTCTAAGTCGGGACTGGAGGAGCTTCTGAGCACTCTGGACGAGCCTCCTTCAGAAGCCCACCTGGTCTGCCACGGAGCACAAGGCTCGGCTCGTCGGAGCTGTAACAACTTCAGCACCCACGGGGGAGCGCACAGAGCTGGACGATCAAAGGAGGGCCCAGGACCTGAGTGGGTGCTGGGCCACATTTCGCCTCAACGAAAGGAACCTCGGGGTCAAGACCAGAATCAGAAATCTGTAGGTACAAGTATCGCAGGGAGACAGTGTCATCAAAATGAAAGCAAATAACGCACACCACCACCAATAACAAAACCACGCGCAACAGCTAAAGGCGCCAAGCGGGAAGAGCTGGGCCCTGCTCTGCTGACGCTAGCTGCCAACCCCCCGTGCAGCTGCCGTGGGCCTCCTCCGGCTGGGGGCCTTGACGTCTGTCCGCTCTTGCTACACCCCGGCAACAGCTGTTCTCAGAAACCTGCACGGATGAAAGGCCATCTTGTCCCGCACTCCCCGGCGTGTTCTTTCTCCATCTCGCCTCTCGCCTCTCGCCTCTCCTCCCTCTCGCCTCTCCTCCCTCTCGCCCGCCTCTCCTTGTCACCTTTAAAAATGTTTGAAAAGCTACAGCAAGGTGGCTCTCCGTGCAGACCCGGGTAAGTCCCTGCATCCAGTACGGACCGTCTCAGCCCGGATGAGAGCGGCCCCATCGCCCTTGCTGGCGGTGCCGTGGGGCATGGCCGTTTACCAGCCCTGCCCTACCGTGGCCTCCCAGCGTCTCACAATCCGTAAAAGTCACAGGCCTAAGCCTCCAAGTGTGGTTAAAGCTGGTAACACTGGGACAGGGGTCCCAGACCTGGAACCCACCTCTCTCCTTAGTACGTAATGAGGAACAGAGCAAACGGTGCTGACGTACTAGGCAGACAGAGGGTTGATACTGTTCCCCGCGTCTTTTCCTCATCACTAAACTCAGAGACACCAACCAGTGAAGAGCTGCTGTCTGATAAAGGGATGTGAGTCCCTGATCCAAATAAATACTAGAAATTACAGGAGAGAAGAATCATCCATCACTTCTTATTCTCTTCTTTTGAAGGGTAGGCATTTGACTTATTTTCAGGTTTATCGATTCCAAAGTCGTCAAGAGGCAGGATCTAAACACCAGCATTGGCCTTTTAGAAAAGTCAGCACAAACATTATTCATAAGCAACACTGCCGTCATCTCAGAAACAGGCTTGCACAAGTGAAGAGAAGTGTACAATTACTCCACAATCATTTACTGAGCACACACTGCCTTCCATCTGCACGAGGGTTCCTGCAAATGAAGCAGCACCTTCCCAGGCTCCCTCTCCAGGAAAGAAAGGAAGCATCTGCTGAGCTTGCTCTGTGCTGGGTCCCTGAGAGATGCCCCCACCTCCAAGGGGGGAACTGGGAAAGATGCCCATGGAACAGGGTCTGCAAACAGGCAAAGCCTCCAGTTCAAAGGCAGCTCAGCTCTACACACGGCTCCTCTGCCCAACCCCAAATAGAGCGGCTCTCCATTTTCTGAAGCCCTCCCCACCTTTTCTTTATCTGAACAGGTGGTAATTTCCCAGACGCCAGGATATCCTCTCTGCTGTTTAGGAAAATAAAGGCATCTTCCTTCCGTTTGGATCTCTACATTTCAGTAGGAGCATCTAGGCAGCAGCTTTCCTGCCGTTCCCCTTGGTTACCACGTCTAGTGGAGCTAAGCGTCCTTACTGTTGGACACCGATAGGGGCTACTCTCAAACACGTTCTCTACGCCAGCACTCCCCAACCTTTCTGGCACCAGGGATTGGCTCCACGGAGGGCAAGTTTCCCTGGGGCCTGGGGAGGGCGGCAGTGGAGGGTGGCGGGTTTGGGGATGCTTCAAGCACCTCACATGCACTGCGCTCCTGTGCGAGCCTAGTGCCGCCGCTGACCTACAGGGGGCAGAGCTCAGCGACGAGAGTGCCGGGGTCAGGGGTCAGGGGGCGTGCATCGGGAGTGTCGGGTGTGCATCATGAGTGACGAGGTGTGCATCGTGAGTGACGGGTGTGTATCGCGAGTGACAGGCATGCATCATGGGTGACGGGTGTGCATCAGGAGTGACGGGGCGTGCCTCGAGAGTGACAGAGCGTGCATCAGGAGTGCCAGGTGTGCATCACGGGTGACGGGTGTGCATCGTGAGTGACGGGGTGTGCATTGTGAGTGATGGGGCGTGCATCGTGAGTGACGGGTGTGTATCGCGAGTGACAGGCGTGCATCACGGGTGACGGGTGTGCATCAGGAGTGATGGGGCATGCCTCGAGAGTGACAGAGCGTGCATCAGGAGTGCCAGGCATGCATCACGGGTGACGGGTGTGCATCGTGAGTGATGGGGCGTGCATCGTGAGTGACGGGTGTGTATCGCGAGTGACAGGCGTGCATCACAGGTGACGGGTGTGCATCAGGAGTGCTGGGCGTGCATTGTGAGTGACGGGGCGTGCCTCGAGAGTGACGGGGTTGTGCATCAGGAGTGCCGGGCGTTCATCAGGAGTGCTGGGCGTGCATTGTGAGTGACGGGGCGTGCCTCGAGAGTGACGGGGTTGTGCATCAGGAGTGCCAGGCGTGCATCGTGAGTGACGGGCGTGCATCAGGAGTGCCAGGGTGTGCTCAGTCGCTCAGCCGTGCCCGACTCTGGGCGACCATACGGACTGTAGCCTGTCAGGCTCCTCTGTCCACGGGATTCTCCAGGCAGCAGCGCTGGAGTGGGTTGCCATGTCTTCCTCCAGGGGATATTCCTGATCTAGGGATCGAACCCGGGCCCCCTGTGCTGTAGGCAGATCCCGGCACTGGGAGGTGTGGGGTGGCTGTAAACACAGGTGAGGCCGAGCTCGTCTGCCACTGCTCACTCCCAGCGGGCACCCCGGTCCCTAACAGGCCACAGACGGTGCCAGTCTATGGCCGGGGGTTGGGGACCCCTGCTCTAAGCCAATCTTCAAGTCCCTTAAGTTCAAAGTGCAGTAAAATGGACTACAGCTGACCCCTTCTGAACAGCTCAGGTCCACTTATGTTAGACTTTTTTCAATATGAATAGCTCAGTACTACACAAGTCATGGTGAGTTGAATCTGTGGGTGGGGAACCAGGGATACAGAGAAAGTCTGACTGTAAAGTCACACTCGATTTTCAACTGTGCAGAGGGTGGTTGCTCCAAGCCCCGCATTGTCCAAGGGTCAGTTGTGTCTCCCCTTGTTCTATTCTGCATCTCTAAATTCCGCATCTCATGTTTACTTTATTGTAGATGGGCCTTTGGTTCCGCCAGCTGACTTTTTACCTTTAGTTTGCATGCTGCGTTTACGCTGGCAAAGCAAATTCAGAAAAGCTGCTCAGTGTTGATTTAATACGTTTTTATGGCCAAGGCAACAGCAAGCCTGCAGGAGTCTGGAAAGGCAGTCTATTGCAGATAAAAGGCAAATATATCAAACAATTGAAAGAACTGCAATTTCCTACAACTTACCTAAAGCTCACTGCCCAGTAAATTGCTTTTAGGGACCCAGCTCCTAATGATTGGATGAGACTTTTGTAATTAGCATATTTAGTCTAGGTAGATGAGCATAACTGGAAAGCTTAAAGCATTTTCCTTCTTAATTACGCATTCCTCATCACATTCTTAACTCTCCTTCCACCCGCCCATCCTCACAGCTGGCAAAACAGTGCACTGCAATTACCCATTAAAGTGAGCACAGATTCAGAATGAGTGGAGTTCAAATTAAGTTTTCAAAACCACATGGCAAGGAACACCCGGTTTAAAAGTTAATGGAGAAAGTGACCGTTCTATCTTGTCAGAACATAAACACTTCTAGAAATTAATTAGCTTTTTCCCAGCAGAAGGGAAAAATCATTTGTCTCCTTGCTTGTTTGCAAAAGTCATCACACTTGGATACTCTTACACATGATTCTGTTTTGCACTGGTCTCATCCTGACACTTCCTAACCCTCTAAATTACTCACTAGGGACACCGTTAAACTGAGGTCTAGCATTTTGCTTAAGAGCAAGAACTCTCAGCTCTAGTGCTTTCTTGTTGAATAATCTATAGCCAGTTAGCTTACCTGCTCTGTTCCTCAGTTTTCCCATCTGTAAAATGAGGAGAACAAGCATATCTTCTACACAGAGTAGCTATAAAGCTTAAGGCATATACATATATATATATATATATGTAATATATACTCCTAATACATATAAGCACTTGGAAGAGTCTTTGGCAGATAATAAATGCCCTGTAAGTAGGTGGCGCTAGTGGTGAGGAACCCACCTGCCAATGCAGGATATATTAGAGACGCGGTTCAATCCCTGGGGTTGGGAAGACCCCTGAGGAGGGCAGGGCAACCCACTCCAGTGTTCTTGCCTGGAGAATCCCATGGACAGAGGAGCCCAGCAGGCTATGGTCCATGGGGTCATAAAGAGCTGGACATGACTGAAGCAACTTAGCACACACATACAAGTATTGTTGTTATTACTATCACATCTACCATCACCACAGAGAGAAAAGGGATAGTCTGTGGGACTCTTTAAATGCTCCTTTACAAACCAGTTTATTGCTTAGTATCTGTGAAATTAACCAGTAGAAGAAACAAAAGGTGGATTTGGGTGTTGTCATTAGAATGTCATAATTACGACTGCATGGCAAATGTCAAGATAAGAGCTTTACACATAAACATATAAAAACAAGTAATGATCTTAAAAGTTACAGTATGAAACCTCAGTATCATGAATGAATGATTTACATATAGCTAATTATCTTCAAATTAGGAATGTGCTGAGACAATTTATGGCATGTTTTCTCTGTGCTGAATCAAGAATAATAGTGTAAAACAAAAAGAATAATACTGTAAAAAAACACGTGCCGGAACTTCCCTCGAAGCCCAGTGGCTATGACGTTGCACATCCAATGCAGGGCCAGAAGTCTGATCCCTGGTGCCAGGACCCCATGTGCCGTGTGGCCAAAAAATAAAATCTAATAAAAAAAAGATATATGTAAAATACCAGTCCCATCTCATCTGGCGTGACAGTCATGCTGTTATCAAGTTGATGATAAGTATCATTGCACTCTCTGGCCAATCCAAAAAGACAGCAAAAAGCGTACTTGGAAAGTTCTCATATTTTGTCTTTCATCACTGTGATGCCATCCAGATGCATTTCTGTAATAGTTTTTCTGAGATATAATTCATACACCACATAATTCACCCACTGAATGTACATAATTCAGGGGTTTTAAGCATATACACAGAGTTATGTTACCATTACCGCAGTCAAGTTGAAAGCATTTCATCATCACCCAGAGAAGCTCTACACCCATCAGCAACCCCCCTCCCCGCCCCCTACCCCCACTGGCATCACTTTCTGCCTCCACAGATCTGCCTATTTTGGAAGCGTCATGTCAGAGGTGTCAGAGGACATGTGTCCTTCTGTGTCCTCTTTCCCTTGGCATAAGCAAAGACCCCCCATGCTGTGTCCCTCCACTGCCAAATAACACTTCTTGCACAGATATATCACACATAACTGACCCATTCATCAGCTGACAGACACTTGAGTAGTTCCTGGTTTTCACTACTAGGAAAAATGCTGCTCTGAAAATCTGTGTACAAATTTTTATACAGACATGTGTTTTCATTTCTTTTGAATATATACCTAGAAGTAACATTTCTGGGTCACATGGTAATCTGTGTTCAGTCTTTAAGGAAAGGCCAGAATGATTTCCAAAGTGGCTGCATCATTTTCTCTTTCTACCAGCAGTGTGTCACGGTGCCAATTTCCCCAAAACCTTGCCAGCACTTACTGTCTTTCTGATCATAGCCATCCTGGGGATATGAAGTGACATCCAAATACATTTTTGACATACAAAAACGTGGGGTTTCCCTGGTGGTTCAGTGGTAAAGAATCCTCCTGCCAATGCAGGAGATGCAGGTTTGATCCCTGGTCGGGGAAGACCCCACACGCCACAGAGCAACTAAGCCCATGGGCCACAAGGACTGAAGCCCACGCACTGCAACAAGAGAAGCCCCCACAGCGAGAAGCCTGCTCACAGCAGCCAGAGAAAAGCCCACCCGCAAGGAAGACCAGCAGCCACAAGTAAATGCATATGTGAAACATTACCCTGCTCTTGTTAAGGTCGTCACTCAAAAAAAAAAGATGCAAAAACAAGCAAACACATTGGGCGAGGAAGTAAATCTTCTAGGGGAAGGAAAAGCACAAAGAGATTAGGAAAACGATTCCATAGTCAGGCTAGAAAAGCAAGCAGGATATGTCTTTAAATGTTGCTCAAGTTCATACCCTTACGCAGCCAGCTGCCCTTACCAAAGTGTCAGGATTGTGCAGCCAGCCCCCAATTTCACATCTGGAGCTTATAATAATCACAGCAACCACTACTCTTGATTTATTGATTTATTTTACAAAGTTCCTTCCCATGTTGTGCCCGATTTGATCCAAAACCACAAATCTTACTTGGAAGAGTATTATCATTCCCATTCTGCAGGCACAGTCACTGAGGCCCAAACTGAGTAACTGACTTGTAAACATAGTTAAAAATAAATGTACATGAAACATGCATATATACATTCATAAACAAATGTTAAATAAATGGCATCAGAGAGCTGGGCCTGGAAGCCAAATGCTGCATTTCCAGTCCCAATCATAGGGCGTCCTTTCCTCATTACTTATTTGCCTCGTCTTTGATGACCCAGAAAGCAACGGAAAGGAAAGAGAAGGAAGACAGCAGTTCTGCGTGTGTGTGTATGTATAAGGCAATTGGAGGCAGGAAGCCTGGACATCACAGTCCCCACAATCAGCCTGTGAGAGAGCAGCATGCGGAAGCGTGATAGCGACAGCAAGATCTGCATCCCTACTCCTTCGTGTGAGGTTCCTCCGGTAACCAAGAAGCCACTGGTGTGCACGGCCACTCAAGTCCCTAAATTCTGATTATCAATTTACAATGGTATATTTAATTACATACACTACTCATCCAAACATCTGAGGAATTGCTGTGTACTTGGTACTCGGCACAGTGCTAAGATGGTAGAGATTTTTACAAGGCAACGATGACACGTTTCCAAAGTAAAATTAAACAACTAACATTTAGTAAGCCTTTTACATGTAGCATCTCCTCATTCAATCCTCACAAAATCCCTGCAAGAGAAGGGAAACTGAGGCACCGAGAAGTTAAGCAAACTGTCCCCAAGTCACAGGACTAATAAATGGTGGAGCCGGAATCAGAAGCCCCGGCAAGGTGGTTCTAAACCGGTGTTCTCAACCAGCGAGCAGGCCCCCCTGCTAGATCTGGCTCAGCTGGAAGGCACGTGGGGTGATGCAAGGCAACCAAGAACCTCATCAACTACGCCAACCCCCAGCTACATGCTCCTTCATACTTGAAGCCCAGAGGAAAGTCATCACCCCTGTGGGGCGCTTATCTTGCCTTTTGTCATCACCCCTATGGGGCGCTTATCTTGCCTTTTTACAGGTGAGGAGACAAGTCCAGACAAGTGAGTTAACTTGTCCAAAGTCGCAGAACCATCACACTAAGGCTGGCAGGGTGCTGGCTGCACGACAGGGGCTGCTCCAAGCACCAACTCATCTATCTAACCCTCATCACAACACCATGAGTAGGTTCCATGACTGGCCCTCATTCCTAGTTAAGTAACTTGTCCAAGGCCTCCGGCACCAGAAAAAGTAGCAAACCCAATTCATGGGGCTTTAAAGTTTTCCTCAAAACAACTTAATGTTGACTCTTGGCAGCAAAGTAGCTGCGCTGAAGTTCAAACCCAGGTCTACCTAACCGGAGTGTGAGAGATCCCTCTGTCTTCTACACTAACCTGCCACAGCGCAGAGGGGTACAGGCGGAAAGAGGGGAAGTGCTCCAGGGACCCTCCAAGGATGGCACAATCACGCATGTTTGAAGGAGAAGGTGCTTTCTGGAGAGAGGCACCAAGCAATATTTTACCTTTTATTAGTTTTTTTATTATTGAGATGATAGTTTGAGTACCCTTGGTACAATCTTTCATAATGCAATGTATTTTTTAAATGTCTTTTTTATTGTGGTAAAAGTCACATAATCTAGAACATACCATTTTAACCACATTTCTCAAAAGGAAGTGAAACGTACCCAATTGAGCTGATAGAGTGTTAGCGTTTCAAATTGAATCAGACAAGTTTCACTTTTTTTTTTTTCCAATTGGAAAATCTCTTGATGGAAAAGAAGCTTTTATTCTCTTGAACTTTGGCTGTACATTAAAAACCATCCGGGAATAGAAATGCGCAATTCGCCTTTCGTAACGTTAAACTCAATTAATTCTGGCCTCCAATATTTGCTTCCTCAATACAAGAGCAGCAAGCAGAGTGGTTACCAAACCTTTAGGGATCTTTGCAAGGGTCTCTCTCCTCCGGTTTCTGAAACCAGCGTTTTAGACACCAAAAGGAACCTGGACACTCAGGCCAGTAAGAAGGCAGAGGCGCGCACTCCGTCCGACGGGATTAGCGGCCCACGCAAGTGGCTCTGACACTGAAGCCAAGGAGTTCTGTTTTCCCTGGCAAACCGATGTATGACAAGAAGCCCAGCAGCTGCGGAACCGGTCAGACCGTCAGTAAAACCCTCAGAGACGAATCCAAGGACCGCGACGGGATGGGCGTGATGGGGTCCGAGCCCGGGACCCCGCCTGTGCCGGGTGCGGGGACGCAGCCGGGGCGCGGCCGCCCGGGCCGGTGCGCTCCGCCCGAGGTGTGCGCGGGGAGCGGGCGCGGGGACGGGGCAGGACCCGAGCCTCCAAGGCCCTCGCGGACCCAGGCGCTGACCCACGCGCGCGTGCGGACGCCGGCACAGGCGCGGGGTCTCCAGCCTTCGGTTTGGCCCCGTAAGGACCTTTCGGGAGGGCGCCGAGGTCAGTCCCGCTTCACGGATGATGACACCGGGCTCAGGGCAGCGACGCGAAACGTGCACCTCAAGTGACGGCGTCGCGGGCTGGCGGCTTCCACCCGGAGCAGCGCGGCCGCGGCGGGGCCGGCTGCGGGCTGCCACGCGCCCCTCGCGCCCGGGCCGGCAAGACCCCAGCGCGCGAGCCCGCCCGAGCCCCGCTCCCGCCGCCCCGCGCGCCCCCCGCGCGTCCGAGCGGCGGAGGGCTGCAGGAACCAGGCTGCGGTGAGGCCGGCGGCGGGCTGCCCACGCGCCCCTCGCCCCGGCCCCGGGGCCCGGCTGGCAAGACCCCGGAGGCCGAGGCCCCCGCGCGCTCACTGCCCGCGGTCCCCGCGCCCGCCGCCCCGCGCGCCCGCCGCCCCGCGCGCCCGAGCCCCCTGGGCGTCCGAGCGGCGGAGAGCTGCAGACACGGGGCTGCGGTGAGGCCGGCTGCGGGCTGCCCACACGCCCCTCGCCCCGGCCGGCAAGACCCCGGAGCCCCCGCGCGCCCACTGCCCGAGCCCCGCGCGCCCCCGCCCGAGCCCCGCGAGCCCGCGCCCGCCCGGCCGCAGCGAAGCCGGCGCCAGTGGAGCCGCGGGCGCGCGGGCCGGCGGCGCCCCGCGAGCCGCGGCACGGCCCCCCGCCTCACCGCAGCTGCTCGCCGGTGACCAGGACCTCCGCCATGCGCTCGAGCTCGCGCTGCCGCGCCCCGCCGTCGCCGCCGCCGCCGCCCCCCTCCATGGCCCGCGCCGCGCCCTCCGTCTCCGCGGTCCGCCGTGGGCTCGGCTCCGAGCCCTAGTCTGCCCGCACTGACACCGCCCCCGCCATCTTTGCTAGGGGCGGTGCGGAGCCCACACGCCATTGGCTACCGTGGGGAGGCGGTGGGCGGTGCCCAGAGAGCCCGCCCACCTAAGGGCGTGGCTGAGCCCCGCGTGGCCGGGGGCGGGGCTGAGAGGGAAACATCAACGCCCCGCGGGGCGGCTCTGAGCGCGGGCTGAGCCTGCAGGTCCGGCTCGGAGACCCCTCCTTGACGCGCACAGCTGGTCTGCGAAGTCCTGGGGAGGCTACTACACACGGGTGCAGGCGTTTTTATTATATCGTCTACGTCCCCGACTGCCAGGGTAGAAATAATCATTTCCCTAAGCAGTGAACTGGGAAGGATGTACGCGTCATTGCAGGGTTTCAAGACATTAACCATGCTTCTCGCCCAACCTTCTCACCAAAGACACTTACCTGCCTTTGCTGTTGCAGTTCAGTCGCTCAGGCGTGTCCCACTCTTCGCGGCCCCGTGGACCGCAGCGCGCCAGGCCGCCCTGTCCATCGCCAACTCCCGGAGTTCACCCAAACTCATGTCCATCGGTGGTGCCATCCAACCATCTCATCCTCTGTCGCCCCCTTCTCCTGCCTTCAATCTTTCCAGCATCAGGGACTTTTCCAGTGAGTCAGTTCTTCGCATCAAGGTGGCCAAACAATTGGAGTTTCAGCATCAACGTCAGTCCTTCCAATGAAAATTCAGGACTGATTTCCTTTAGGATTGACTGCTTGGATCTCCTTGCAGTCCAAGGGACTCAAGAGTCTTCTCCGGCGCCATGGGGTAATCAATGAAGAGTGCTGGGTTGGAATCACACGGACTCGGGATCCAGCGGCATACCTGTAACTTCCTAACTAAATGTGCTTGATTCCCAGTTTCTTCGTTTACGAAATAAAAATACTTGTGGCTACCACGTTGTTCACATCTGCTGCATTAAGGACGCTTCAGGTAGTTGTTACCTCCTTTAATTGCAACAAATGGTAAAATGAGTATTGCCCTCATTTTACTCAGGAAGCAGGCCCAGAGAGATGAGGCAACTTGAGCCTCATTGTCCAAAAACTATGAGAATCATTTGACATAAGTATGGTGCCCAGGGTTAATTAGATCAACAGCTTGCTTTTGCTCCTGTTTTTATTCTGAAATTGGTACAAAGACTATCAAGAGCTTGCATGGATTTCCCCTTCAAACATGCAGTTTCTATCTGGATCCTGTGATTTACTAACTTTGCCACTTGTGCTGGTTACTTAACTTCCCCGAGACTCTATTTCCATCAGTAAAGCAGGAGTAATTCCTGCGTGATCAGGACGTTGTGTGACTTCGGTGAAGCAACATCATGCGAAGTTTCCAGGCGTATGCTCTGTGTTCAACAGCTGTTCTCTTTAACGTCATTATTCTTAAAAACACGTTCACTTTTTCTTCATATTTGGCTGGGCTGGGTCTTCGTGGCTGCTTGGGCTCTTCCCCAGTTGTGGCCAGTGGGGGCTTCTCTGTTGCGGGGCCTGGGCTTCCTGTTGCGGTGGCTTCTCTTCCTGTGGGGCCTTCAGCACAGGCTTAGCTGCTCCACAGCATGTGGAGTCTTCTAGAGCAGAGATTAAACCTGTGTGTCCTGCATCGGCAGGTGGGTTCTTAACCACCGGACCACCAGGGAAGCCCCTCATTACTGCTTTCAACATGGAAAAGAAGAAGATAAAGGAGGAGGAAAAGGTGAAGAAATTCTTGCCAGATACTTTCCATTGTGGTTTTGTTTCCAGACAAATCCATTTTTCTTGTTATCTCTAATTAATATTTGATTATTAATATGTCTTCAATATGAAGAAAAGAGAAGGGCAGAACAGGCCCTGCTAAATCTCTCTTTGATTAATAGTTTTCAGCTTTTTGAAGGTGTAAAATGAAAAAAAAATTTACCTATTCCTAATTAGTCATCGTTCAAACAATATTTTTTTTATCCAAAAGCTCTAACTACCTATTGTAAATCATATCACTATTATGATTGTCTTCTGGCTTTTCTCCCTTTAAATCTAGTCATGTTTTCTTTTGAATTCAGACAGCTTTCTTCATCTGAGAAATGAAAGTGAAAAAAAATATGTAAAATATTTTCCTGTTTAATAGTTTGTGATTAAAACTTCATGATAAAAACTTTTATCATAAAAGTTTATGATTAAAAAAACTACTTAAAAACACCTTAATATAAGGGGGGGATCAAGTCAGTAGTATACCTGACACCACCACTCCAGTGAGAGGTAGTGTAGAATTGACTGTTCTTGCTTGAGGAGCAGGTTCTCTGTGTGTTTGTGTGTGTGGATATGAACAGGAGTTGGGATACCAATGGGCTGTTATTGTTTTCATATTTCTTTTCATGTAGGAAACACACCATGTTCCCCTTGGCTAGAAAACAGACCCTTTCTCCTAACTAAGGGGAAGGTTCGTGATCTGACTCCGGAGGACCAGTGAGCACGCCTGGCCTGGAACAGCGTGTGACATGCAGGTGCCCCTGAACGAGAAGAGGGCGCGGACGCGGCAATCCACCCCGGACCTCCGAAGGATGGAAGATTCCAGCAGACCGTGATTTGATTCCTGTTCGTTATCTTTTCTGGAAGGGTGAAGTAGAGTCGAATGAGCCCACCTGTCCAGGAAGAAGCTGCTAGGCCTGAGCCTTCTCCTGCTCTGCTCACCTGCGCCGCGCCTCCTCGCTGTTCTCAAGCCCTGGGACAGTGTTCCTCAGGCTTTCGGTAGATGTGGACTAGCTGTGTGCTTGCACGGGCATGAGTGTGTGCGTTTTCAATCCCCTGAAGACTGGCACTTTGGCAAAACACAATAAAAATGAATTTTTAAAAACATACAAAGCAGAAGCCCCAATATTTTACTGTTTGGTGAACGGACAGAAAATTGTCAAATTGCTATAAACATGTCTAAACGATTTCTCTCAATATCTGTGAGTCTCAGTGTCTCTCCATATAGGTAAGGGTTATCAGCTGGCAGACCACACTTTGAATAGTTCCGGAAAAGGGGTGAACAGCAGTGTGAGAAGATGAATAGTCTGTGAAAAAATACTGTCGACTACAAACTTAATAACATGTTAGCTATCATTACTGGAAGGAAATGGCAACCCACCCCATTATTCTTGCCTGGAGAATTCCAAGGACAGAGGAGCCTGGCAGGCTACAGTCCATGGGGTTGCAAAAGAGTCGGACATGACTGAGCTACTCACACACACACACACACACACACACGCACACACACATGCACACACACGCACATACGCACCATTACTGCTATTGCCCCTTCGTGTGCACCTGTATTATTGACACTTGATCTTAAAGCTGAACTGAAACCCCACCTTCTCAGTGCCAGTTCTGGCGCTCCCCCAGGGGGCTTGCTGCTTCTGCCTCCACGCTCTCATGGTATTCGAAGGCGAACATTATCACTAACCATTAACACACGTCTAGAGTCTCCAGCTGCCACGATTTTTATTCTCTTTCTGGGAACGGAAGTAGATTGATGGCTTAACTATATCCTGTCCAGATCTTTCTGTTGATCCTTCAAAGAAGGGAGTGAAGTGAAGTCGCTCAGTCGTGTCCGACCCTTTTCAACCCTGTGGGCTGTAGCCCGCCAGGCTCCTCTGTCCATGGGATTCTCCAGGCAAGAATACTGGAGTGGGTTGCCATTTCCTCCTCCAGGGGATCTTCCCGACCCAGGGATCGAACCCGGGTCTCCCGCATTGCGGGCAGACGCTTTATCCTCTGAGCCACCAGGGAAGCTATAAAGAAGGGAACTTGTTTTTAAAAGTTAAATGTAAAAATAGAAGAAAATTAAATTTTGATGTGTTCATCATTCACACTAGTTTGAATATTTTTGCCACGTTTTACTACTGATAGAAATAAAACATTGCCTTAAATTTGCGGTCCTCCTGCCTCCGCACAGCTCATCCCCGAGATCCTGAGCTTGAGGCAGAAAGGCTCGACTTCGGGATATGCTGCCACCGCGTGGCATTCCTTTGCAACAACACGAAAGGACACCAGACCACTCAGGGAGACCGCAACCAAATCCCTCACGGTTATACAGCGGGAGTGACCACTAGATTCAAGGGGCTAGATCTGATAGGCAGAGTGGCTGATGAACTATGCACGGAGGTTCGTGACACTGTACAGGAGGCAGGGAGCAAGACCATCCCCATGGAAAAGAAATGCAAAACAGCAAAATGGCTGTCTGGGGAGGCTCGACAAACAGCTGAGAAGAGAAGCGAAAGGCAAAGGAGAAAAGGAAACATATGCCTGTTTGAATGCCGAGTTCCAAAGAATAGCAAGGAGAGATAAGAAAGCCTTCCTCAGAGATTAATGCAAAGAAATTGAGGAAAACAACAGAATGGGAAAGACTAGAGATCTCTTCAAGAAAATTAGAGATACCAAGGGAACATTTCATGCAAAGATGGGCTCGATAAAGGACAGAAATGGTATGGACCTAACAGAAGCAGAAGATATTAAGAAGAGGTGGCAAGAATACACAGAAGAACTGTACAAAAAAGATCTTCATGACACAGATAATCATGATGGTGTGATCACTCATTTAGAGCCAGACATAGAGTGTGAAGTCAAGTGGGCCTTCGGAAGCATCACTAGGAACAAAGCTACTGGAGGTGATGGAATTGCAGCCGAGCTATTTCAAATCCTGAAAGATGATGCTGTGAAAGTGCTGCACTCAATATGCCAGCAAATTTGGAAAACTCAGCAGTGGCCACAGGACTGGAAAAGGTCAGTTTTCATTCCAATCCCAAAGAAAGGCAATGCTAAATAATGTTCAGACTACTGCACAATTGCACTCATCTCACATGCTAGTAAAGTGATGCTCAAAATTCTCCAAGCCAGGCTTCAACAGTACGTGAACCATGAACTTCCAAATGTTCAAGCTGGATTCAGAGGAACCAGAGATCAAATTGCCAACATCCACCGGATCATCAAAAAAGCGAGAGATTTCCAGAAAAACATCTACTTTTGCTTTATTGACTATGCCAAAGCCTTTGACTGTGTGGATTACAACAAACTGGAACATTCTTAAAGAGATAAGAATATCAGACCACCTGACCTACCTCCAGAGAAATCTGTACACAGCTCAAGAACCAACAGTTGGAACTGGACATGGAACAACAGACTGGTTCCAAATAGGAAAAGGAGTACGTCAAGGCTGTATATTGTCACCGTGCTTATTTAACTTCTATGCAGAGTACGTCATGAGAAACACTGGGCTGGATGAAGCGCTAGCTAGAATCAAGATTGCCAGGAAAAATATCAGTAACCTCAGATACGCAGATGACACCACCCTTATGGCAGAAAGTGAAGAAGAACTAAAGAGCCTCTTGATGAAAGTGAAAGAGAAGAGTGAAAAAGTTGGCTTAAAATTCAACATTCAGAAAACTAAGATCATGGCATTTGGCCCCATCACTTCATGGCAAATAGATGGGGAAACAGTGGAAACAGTGTCAGACTTTGTTTTCCTGGGCTCCAAAATCACTGCAGATGGTGACTGCACTCATGAAATTAAAAGACTCTTACTCTTTGGAAGAAAAGCTATGACCAACCTAGACAGCATATTAAAAAGCAGAGACATTACTTTGCCAACAAACGTCCACGTTTGCTAGCAAAAAGCTGTGGTTTTTCCAGTAGTCACGTATGCATGTGAGAGTTGGACTATAAAGAAAGCTGAGCGCTGAAGAATGGATGTTTCTGAACTGTGGTGTTAGAGAAGACTCTTGAGAGTCCCTTGGGCTGCAAGGAGATCCAACCAGTCCATCCTAAGGGAAACCAGTCCTGCATATTCATTGGAAGTGAAGAGGAAAAGTTAAAGTTTTACCTCCTTCTGCTTCTATAACTCACCTTCCCCTTGCAAAGTCTGGGTCACGTAGGTCACATAGTCTCAGAAAGTGGGGACTTGCAATACTGGGAACTGGAGCTTATCTCACTCACCCTTGTCCTGCTCTTTGCAATCACCCAGCCCCTGCAAACCTGCTTAGGCCAGGCATCCTCCTCCCCATCCTGACCACTGTTTGCGGGAGCACAAAACCTCTGAGTTTAAACCAGCCTATTTTAATTTTCTTAGGTGATGCGTGTATCTATGTATCTTTTAGAGAATTTTAAAAAACAATACATACCTTATAGTGAATAACTGGTGTTTTATAACATAATATTATTTGAAATGACATAATGTAAACATGATGTTTGACCTGTAATTAGGAAATTTTATTTCCTCTTAACATGATAAAGCCTTTTTTATACAGTGTTGTTTTAGGCATTTCAAATCTGTGTGAAAGGAATGAACAACTTTCTTCCAAGTATTTGGAAGAAAAGTTAAATTTCTATACCACTGTCAAAATAAATTCCAGGAGGATTGAAGTTTTAAATTCTTGATAAAAGAAACTATAACAGTAAAATAAATAAATAAATAAAATAAACCAGCCTATTAACAGCTAGTGTCGCCCACTACAGTCTGTCTATAGAAACTCTGTAACCCCTTTGTTCGGGGCTCAGAGCTTAGAGTGTTGACTCCTCTGGGCCCGCTGGTGTAATAAGCCTGAGTTCTCCAACTCTCCGAATGTGGTGCTTGGTTTCTGGAGTACTGGTTTCTGCAACAGGAGGACTGATGTTGAAGCTGAAACTCCGATACTTTGGCCACCTGATGCGAAGAACTGACTCATCGGAAAAGACCCTGATGCTGAGAAAGATTGAAGTCAGGAGGAGAAGGGGATGGCAGAGGATGAGATGGTTGGATGGCATCACTGACTCAATGGACATGAGTTTGAGTAAGCCCTGGAAGTTGGTGATGGACAGGGAGGCCTGGCGTGCTGCAGTCCATGGGGTCGCAGAGAGTCGGACAAGACTGAGTTACTGAACTGAACTGAAGTGAAATGATACTGGGTCTCTGCAGGAAAAGGGCCACTCAAGAAAGCCTTTGGGAAATTTGCAGGGGCGGGGGGGCGTGGTTTGTCTCCTTATTGGGCGTGTTCCTGGCTTTTGGTGAGCATGGACTAGGGAAGCTAAGTATTCCCATTTTCTTGAGACATCACTTCACCATTAGGGAAATCCTACTTTTAACTTTTAATCCTACTTTTTACCTCCATATTGTTTTCCATAGGGGCTGCACCAATTTACATTCCCACCAACAACACAGGAGGTTCCCTTTTCAAGGATGCATATTTTAATCCCTACGACAATTACTTTAGAAATGCAAAGAGAAAGGGCTAAAAGATGAGTTCAGTTCAATTCGTTTTTAAAGATTTCAAGAAATCCACAGGAGGACAGAAAAAGAAGGAAAGAGTTAAATGAGGTGGAACATGGTGGTCACAGCTGGACCATAAAATAAGTCTCCATAAAATTGAAATGATTGAAATCACATAGAGTATGTTCTCCATGTATAAGCCATACCATACAACATTAAATCAAAAATGAATAAACACCTGGAAAATCACATATACAAATACAGTGTGGAATACAATGCACTCCTAAATAGTTCATAGGTCAAAGAAGTAATCACAAAGAAAATTAGAAAATATTTCCAACTGTGTGATAACGAAAGTTAACTTTTCAAAATGTGTACAATAATACTAAAGCTAAAGTAGAGCTTTGAGAAAAATTTATAGTTTTAAGTGTGTATATTAGTAAAGGAGGCCTAAAATCAATTATAAGAAGATAGAAAAAGAAAAGTAAAGCAAACCCCAAGTAATTAGAAGTTAATACTAAATAAATATTTCTCGTCCTTTCTCCAGTGGGCATAAGGGAACTTTTGAGGGTACTGAGAGTGTTCTGTGCATTTTGATTGTGATGGTGGTTTCACCGGTGTGTAAATTCGTCAAATCGTTCATTTATACACTTTAAATGGATGCAATTTATTTTACTTAAATTATATCTCAATAAAGTAAATTTCCCTGGAGAAGGCAATGACAAACCACTCCAGTATCCTTGCCTGGAAAATCCCATGGGCTGAGGAGCCTGGTGGGCTACCGTCCCTGAGGTTGCCAGGAGTCGGCAGAGGGGCTAACAGAAAGTTGATTTAAAAACAAAAGAGGCCGGAGGCAGGAGTGCTTCCTCTAAAGTCAGGGAACAGCAGGGGCACCTGGGTGAGGGGGGTGGTGTGGAGATTGCAGAGGGTCTTATGAGCCTTGATAAGGACTTTGAGGCTGTGGACACAAGTTAAGATCGCGAAGACAAAGAGCATTGCTTACCACCCTGTTCTGTATGGGTTAAATCGCAACCCACTGTGGTTGACCATGGCCAGGGCAAGCTGAAAGGAATTCAGGATAAAAAACTCAAGGAGGCAATCTACGCTTTGGATGAGCAGGCCCTTAGATAGTCAGATGCGTATCTCAGAAGGATTTCAGTGACCCCAGACTCTTGCATCTTCCCAGACAGAGAAAAGCACTAAGATCATCAACTTGAGACGCCTTTGTGTTCTTTGCGATCAGCAGAAGTCTTTTAACAAGATGTATGCAAGACGGTAGGCTTCCTTGGCGGCTCAGAATCTGTCTGCCAGTGCAGGAGACGTGGGTTCAACTCCTAGGTTGGGAAGACTCCCTGGAGAAGAGAATGGCTTACCCACTCAACTATTCTTGCCTGGAGAATTCCATGGACAGAGGAGCCTGGCAGCTACGGTCTCCGGGGTCACAAAGAGTCGGACACGACTGAGCGACCAACGCTAACATTAACTATGCTTGACTGCACATATTTCCTGGCCAAAAATCATATATCAACTGGCTTCTCCCCACCTCCTTTATGTGGAGTGATTACTTCCCAGGCTCTAGTCCTCATTAAGACCCCAATGAAACTAAAATTCACAACTCCACACTGTGTATTTTTAAATTACCATAATTTATTATTATTTTTTAAATTATTTACTTTACTTTTATTTGGATAGCATCACCGACTCAATGGACGTGAATTTGAGCACACTCCTGGAGACAGTGGACAGGGGAGCCTGGCATGCTACAGTCCACGGGGTCCCAACGAGTCGGATACGACTTAGCACTGACCAATAATGAAAAGACATTCTGAAAGTGATCAGAATCCATTATTGATCAGATTATTGCAAGGATGAAGTTGCTGAAGTGAAGTGAAAGTCGCTCAGTCGTGTCCAGTTCTTTGCGATGCTACGGGCTATACAGTCCACGGAATTCTCCAGGCCAGAATACTGGAGTGGGCAGCCTTTCCCTTCTCCAGGGATTCTTCCCCACCCAGGGATCGAACCCAGATCTCTCGCAATGCACGCGGATTCTTTACCAGCTGAGCCACCAGCGAAGCCCTTCACGTATTGAAAGATTCATGCGATGATGCGGCCAAAACGCGTATGTCAAGGCCCGCGCGCCGCAGTGCCGACGGCCAGGAGAGCGGGGTCCAGGCGGGAAACGGGGGCCGCGGCGCAGCGGAGGGGCGGGGCGGGGCCGGACCGCCCAGTCTGCCCCCGCCCCCGGGGTCTCGGCCCCGCCCGAGGACACCCGGCCGCCGGGCGCGCGTGAGCCACCGCCCCGCCCCGCCCGCCCCGCCCTCCAGCCTCTGGCCCCGCCCCTTCCCGCCCCTGGCCCCGCCCGCCCGCCGGCAGAGGCCGCGCTTCTCCCGCGCCGTTTCCCGCGTCGGGGCTCGGCTCTGTCGCCCCCCGGCCGCCGGCGGCGATGGAGAGGACCCGCGCCGAGGTGGACGCGACACTGCAGACCGCCAAGCTGGACGCGGCCGAGCTGCTGCCCGCCGCGCACTGCCTGCGCTTCGGGCCCGCGGCCGCCGGCGACGTGTGCCTGCTGGAGCTGGAGCCCGCGCTGTGCGGGCGGCTGCAGGCGGGGCACAGGTGGGGGGACACGGGGGCGGTGCAGAGAGGACCCGGGACGGGGGGCGCAGGTCGGGGGACACCAGGGGGTGCAGAGAGGACCGGGGGACGGGGGGCGCGCAGAGAGGAGCCCGCTCTGCGCCGGAGGCTGCGGGCGGGGAGTCCAGAGAGGAGCCCGCGCGCCCCCTCGCCCGGGACCAGCGGGGCGGCCGGCCCACCCAGCGGGCGGCCCCGCCGCGCTGACCTCGCAGCCCCGCGGGCGGGCGCGAGTCCGGAAGCGGCTGCGCGGAAGCCGAGGGGTGTTCCCGAGCCGCGCGCCCAGGACGAGCGCCGGCGTGCTACCGTGACGCCCGGCGGTAGTGTCAACATTTACGGAGTTCCTCTCGCCTTCTTCGTAGGTTTATTTTACCCAGGTTGTAGCCAGGACTTTGGGGGAAGTTTAAAACTTTTTTTTTTTTTTTAACAGATTAGGTAATTGTGGAAGGCCCTCAAAAAAAAAAAAAAAATTGCTTGGGGTCAGCACTGAGAATCTGAAGCTGTTTTCTAATTCTAGGTCCGCTACACATTTGCTGCGAGACCATGGGTTAAAAAACATGCAGGAGAAGTCCGTTCTCTGTCTCAACTTTGTGCAGTCCCGGAAAAAGAGGAGTTAGGCGTTCTTGTTTAACTCTCTTCTGCACTGCTGTTCCGCTGGCGCCTGTATTTTATTCTATAGTTGTGGCTCAGGTGGTAAAGAGTCGGCCTGCAATGCAGGAGACCCGGGCTGGGAAGATGGGAGGAGGGCATGGCAGCCCACTCCAGTACTCTTGCCTAGAGAACCCCATGGACAGAGGAGCCTGGTGGGCTGCAGGCCATGGAGTCTAGAAGGGTCGGACACAACTAGAGTGACTTTCACCTTTGTTATCTTGTAAGCTTTTAAAAATTGGGGGACTTCCCTGGGGGTCCAGTGGCTAAGACTCTGTGCTTCCAAGGCAGGGGACTGGGGTTCGATCCCTGATCAGGGAGCTAGATCCCACATGCCCCGGCTAAGACCTGGTGCTGCTAAATAAATACGTTTGTTTTCTTTTTAAATTATGCTGCCTTTAGGCTTTCCCTTTTCTTGCTTTACTCGTCAAACTTTATTATAGTCATAGGCTAGTCTTCAGATGCTAGCAGTGAAGGGTCTCTCAGGGAGCTGAGGCAGAAGCATCACTGGGTTTTCATCTCAGCTGAGTTGGCAGGACTTTGAGAAGAGACTTCAGGTGTGAGCACCTGCTTTGTCCAGTTATAGTTAATCTAGCTGGCAAAAACCAGAATGGAAAGGTGTGTTAC
The DNA here is from genome assembly GCF_042477335.2 of Ovis canadensis. Classification (NCBI taxonomy): domain Eukaryota; kingdom Metazoa; phylum Chordata; class Mammalia; order Artiodactyla; family Bovidae; genus Ovis; species Ovis canadensis. Next base: position 104,251,464 of record NC_091253.1, on the reverse strand, counting down.
ATTTTTTGGGGGGCGGGGGTGAGGGAAGGGGTTGTTTCAAACAAAATATTTGAAAGCAGAGATGGTGCAATGTGGACATACATGTTAAGAGTAGGTACTTGGGACTATTGAATGTTGTTAGCACCAGAAAGCTTAAAAAAAAAACCCAAAACCCCATATTTTCACTTAAATGAAGGATTAGTTTTTCTTAAAAAAAAAATCAGTCTTTCAGTTCCAGTTTTTTATCACTTATTTGAAAGAAGTGAGTTGGTTTCAGGAGGATTAAACCTAGGTGAGGAAGACGGCTAGAATCAGCTCCGTTTCTGTCATCTCCAGTATCTTCGTCATTCATTTTTCTTCTTCCCCTTCTCGCTTTTGACCTTCCCCTCTTCCTTCTTGCTTTTCTCCACCTGTGACCGCTTGTCAGTGACATCGTTTAGTTTGTGAACATACCCATTGCACATGTTTCTTTCAGCACTGCGGCCTTCTCTTCTCAAGGTCCCAGTTTCTTTGATGGTTAGGCCAGGATGTGTTCGTTTGATGGTGAGGGGTTGCTCAGGCCAAAACAGGAAGGCCCACTTGGGTGGGTGCCACGGCCAGCAGCATAGTCCTCGTCAGGGAGCTTATTAGTAATGCAGAATCTTACATCCCATCCCAGATGAATTGCATCCTGACCTGCTTTTTAACAGGGTTCCCTAACATGCATACTCAAAAGTTTGAAAAGTATTGCTTTAGCGATTTTAGAAAGTGGTGACGTCTTGACTGCAGGTTACAGACACTCTTCCCAGCGGTTTACACAAAGATGCCATGTGCTAGCATTTGGCCTCTTTGGTGTTTTTTTTTTTTTGGCCTGTATGGAGTTATTTTTCCTTAGTCAGTTGGTCCAGTCCTTGCCCTGTGGAGCCCATTATTGTGGGGGTGGGGGGGAGGCTGTGAGAGGAGGGGCCAGACATAGCCTCAAGACTTCATTGTAAATTCTAGAACCCTAGAGGGTTTTGGAACTGTGTAATGAGGCTGGCCATTGGTGGCTCAGTGAACCATGTGTTTTCTTTTCCTGGTTTCCTGCAGTCTAGTGATTCGTGGTGATAAGGATGAGCAGGCCGTTCTGTGCAGTGAAGACAAAACATTCGACTTGAAAGTAGCAGACACTTCCAACATGTTGCTTTTTATTCCCGGTTGTAAAATTCCAGAGCAGCTGAAGATGGAAGAAACACACTGTAACATCATTCACACGGAGGTACTGTCTTCTGTTTCCTGACTTATTTGAAAAAGACAGCATGCCTTTAATTGAAAACTCAAGGTGTGGACCTTCCCTGGTGGTTAAGACTGTGCTCCAGTGCAGGTGCCTTGGGTTCGGTTCCTGGTTGGAGAACTAAGATCTCCCATGCTTGAGGCCAAAAAAAAAGAAGAGACAAAACTGGAGGTGTGACATGCATAATCACAGAGAATCTGAAATTGTCTCTGATGCAGCTGGAAATTTCTCAGCATTATTTTTGTTTGTTTGGAGTCATGTAAAGTTGTTTTTATTTTCCCAATGTGATGTTTAAGTCCCAGATAAACTGAGCATTTTCTGTAATATAGAAAATTTACTATGAGGTGACTCATTCTAAAAGTTTTACCTATTTTCAGGGAGTTTTGCTGTGGATAGGTTTTGAAGGTGATTCCCTCAAACTATAACTAGTGCATTAGGTGACGTAGGGAAATGAAAAAATATGTCTTTGAGGCAAGTGTGTTTCTCACCTTTGAAGTTGGTTTAGTTCATCACTATCCATAGCCATGTATAACAAATTCTTAATTACTCTGGAGACTATTGATGGCAGATACCAAACTAAAGTTTCTATCCTGGCTCAATAGTTACACATATACAGTCAAAGCACCTTAATGCTATTAGATTAACTTCAAACCAACCACTTCCTAAAAACAGAATTGGGATAGAACTAAGGGAAAACACTGGGACGCCTGAGTGGCTCATGTGATGTTGCTAGAACAGAGGAGCTGCCAGTAAATATTGTACTCTGATTTTTGTAGTTACGTCTTTGATTGTGATGAGCTAGAAATTTTGACTTTGATCCTTTTGGAAAAGATGTGATTTTTTTCATCGTGTACCTGTCTTGTGGGTGTTTTGGAGAGGATATAAACATCCGTGAGTACCTTTGAGCTCTTCTTACCCGAGTTCTGTGTTCTGGGACCGAGTAAAACGTAACAGAGATCTGCTAGCCAGAGTTTCAGAATCTTTGGGTGGTACTTCAGGTGCTTAAAAAGGCTCGGTCAGGAATGCACCTGAGCAGAGCAGGCTGGCATTGATAAATGGCAGTGGGTGCCCAGGCTCGGGGGGTGATAGGGAATGGGGGTCTGTGACAGATTGGGGTGCACAGGCCTCAGGCAGGTAGGTAGGCGCTTCTTGGCCTTGTGGGAAAGCAGCCCAGTATTGCATAGACCAATCCATAAACCTTCTGATTTCTTTTGTCCAAGTGAAGCTTAAAATTTAGGTTTTAGGGGGCAAAATCTCCTTATATTTCAACGTTGGCAATGAATTAAAAGTCCATACTAAACTTCCTTTTCTCCCTCAACACAAAAGCGCACACCAGCCTCTGTGTGTTGGGTCCAGCCCCTTTGTGAGCTGCGCGTGAGCTCAGTAGTCTTTCTGTTTTGGTCCTTGAGCTTAGCCTCCCGGCTCTCCACCAGGCTCTGGGCCTTGTCTCCTCTGTCAGGGCTTCTGCTGGTTTGAGAGTGGACGCGCCCCCTGACCTTCCGCCTTAAGGCTGCAGTGTATCCCAGAGAGAATCCGTTTCGGCCTTTCTCCATTTCTTTCATGTGAAACAGTTATTGAGTGCCTACTAAGTGCTGATGTTGATTGGGCAAATCCTGGAGATTGAGAAGGATAACAGCAATTTACCCGCCATTTAGCCACTATCGCCTGATTTGAGTGACAGGCCTCGTAGGTATTTCTCAAGTCCAGTAAGGAATTAGTTGCTGTTCTACCTAGTAGAAGCTCTGTGCATTTAATAGAAGTCTTTCTTTTTTCACATCTGCTTAATTTTAGCGTCATGAGCAACACAGGGCAAGACTGCTGCCTCTTCCCTGTAGCATCTGTGCACGATTTGAAGACTGATGATGCCTCCTCTTTACTTTCTATTTTTCCGCCTAAATACCTTCTTTCTCTGTGGTTTCTCCCTGGTTTCCAGAATGTCACCTTGCTGGTCATTCTTTTCTGGGCACACTCCTTAAGTTTCCAGAATACACTTGAGATGTGGAAAGCAGGAGGAGGGGGCAACAGGAATAGATGGTTGGATGCCATCACCAGCTCAACGGACATGAGTTTGAGCAAACTTCGGGAGATAATGAAGGACAGGGAAGCCTGGCGTGCTGTAGTCCATGAGGTTGCAAAGAGTTGGACGTGACTTAGCCACTGAACAACGATGACAGTGGAAGCTTAATTATGCATTCTCATTATGTTGGCAGTGTCTTTTTGACTGAGATTTAAACAGATGTGACCTGCAGATGGGTAGCCATCTCAAGCAGATGGCTGGATGAGCACCATCCCAGCAGAAAGCAGAATGCCTTGGCTCCCTTTTCTTGCTTCTAATGGAGGACAGATGTGTTGGATGAAATTTTATGTAAAGCTTTCTTTTAGAATGGGCCCTAAAAGATCATGATGTATTTGTAATCTCTAGATCTTTGGTTTTTCTAACAACTACTGGGAATTAAGAAGATGTAGACCTAAACTAAAGAAGTTAAAGAAACTTTTGATGGAAAATACCTATGAAGGGCCTGACAGTGAAAAGGAAAAGGATTCCAGTCACTTAAAAGTAAGACTATTGTTTTCATTTTTTTAATTGGGATTTAAAAAACAGCTATAATGGCATTCTTTAATGGTGACATTCTTTTTAAAGTTCATATTATGAAACTTTCAAATATACCCCAAAGCAGAAAGACTCGTGTTCTCTCTGTTGGCCATTTATCAATATTTTGTCTATCTCATGTCTTCTATCCCCCTACCGCCCCCACCGTATTTGTATTAGAAGTTCAACTGATAGATCGTTTTTCTTTGTCACTGCCTTATTGAGATCTGATTCATATACCAAGCAATTTGCTTATTTTAAAGTGTGTGATTCAGCAGTTTTCAGTACATTCACAGAGTTGTGTGATCATCAGCTTGATGAAGTTTGGAATATTTTTATTACCCCTCCATGGAAACTCTGTACCCCTTAGCTGTTCCCTCTCACTCCTGCCTTTCTCTCTCTCCCCTCAGCCCTGACCTCTCACTCCCGCCTTTCTCTCTCTCTCTCCCGCCTTTCTCTCCTCTCTCCCCTCAGCCCTAGGCTGCTTGTGGGCACTCTGTATGAATAGAATCAGATGAGTGGCCTCTTCTGGCAGGCGTCTCTGACCTAGCATGCTGTTTTCAGGGTCCATCCGTCCCTTTTTGCTGCTGAACGGTGCCCTGTCTTATGGGTGTGCTGTATTTTATGCGTCCATTTATCAGTTGATGAGCATTTGGGTAGCTTCTGCTTTTTGATTGTTGTTGATTACTTGCTAATTGTGAATAACACTGCTGTGAACATTCATGTACAAGTGTCTGGTGAACCTGTGTTTTAATTTTTCTTGGAGATGTACACACACACGAGTGAAATCGATGGGTCCTGTGGTCACTCTATATGGGCTTTATATAGAATGTTTGTACAGAAACCCCTTTGCCAATTTTCAGTTGGATTACTGTATTATTACATTGTTGGAGAGTTTTTTATGTAATCTAAACACAAGCTCTTTGGCAGATCAAATTTGCAAATGTTTTCTTCTATTTTCTGAGTTATCATTTCACTTTCTTGACTTTTTTTAAAAAACTGTGGCAAGTAAAAGGACAGAAGTTTTCATTTTGATGACGGCCACATGATGTGTTTCCACTTCATTGCTTGTGTTTTCAGCATCATGTCTGAGACGATTGCCACATTCAACATCACAAAGATTTGCTTTGTTTTCTTCTAAGATATTCTCTGATTTTGTCTAGTTATCATTACACATTAACTAAAAAGATAAGCTATAAATATTGCCTTATCTGTCCCTATGTATTTATTCCCTCAAAATTCAATAAGTCTGAAAAAATTTCTTTGTCCTAAAATGCGTTTTTTTTGTTTGTTTCAGTATACGACTGGAGATTTGCTTGATCAAATTCAGGCAAGTGAGGAAGAGATAATGACCCAGTTACAAGTTCTCAATGCCTGTGAAATTGGAGGTAGGGTCACTTGCTGTTATCAGTAGTGGTGGGACTGGGCATCATCTGCGAGAGGGGCTTTGTGCATCCCCTCTGTTTATTGCGTCCTCTTCTGGCCTCGGAGCTGACGATGTTTGTGTTTTGGGGTGTGGGGTAGAGACTGCATGTGATCACCTCTAACAAGGATGTCAGTCTCTGACCAGTGACTTGGTTCACTCCTTACAGGCCTTTTCCTTTGGAGTACATGGTAATAGAAGCACCTCATTTGATCAGGAAAGGTCTCAGATATCAGGAATCTGTTCCCTTCCTTGTCTTCAATAGGTGAGGAAACCAAGGCCTGGGAAGGGAAACAGAGTGGTCCAGGGCCCCATGGCGAGATAGTGACAGGATGAGGCATCAAACCAGGGACTCGAGCTCCTGGTTCAGAATTAACTCATTCAATTTCCAAACTGCTGGGAAGCTCTGTTTATTCTTGTGATCACTCAACATGCTTCTGAATGAGTGTGAAGTAGTTTATATAATAAACCTGTGTAAAAGCAGTGGCAGCGAGAGATTGATGGAGTAGCCCAGCAGAATCTTCTTCAGGGTTTTTTGACTTTCTTCTGGTCCGGAGTGGTGGAGTGGAAGCTTCCGCCCAACCCCTGCCCTCCCCACCTGCCGCATCTGGGCCTACATTAACACTTGAGTAGCTGTTTGTGTGCATTTCTCAGCCCTCTCAAACTTACCCAGAGAAGCAGCTTAGTTCTGCACCCATGGGTTAGGAAGGAGGAAATTGGCATGGTTTGGTGGATGCCCTTTTCAATTTGCTCACAGTCTTCCAGGCAAGATTAGCTTCTGTGGTCAATTCTGCTGAGCAAAGCAGCTGCACATGGCTTTAGAACTAACTGGAAGCACTAACTTCTTTGTTGTGGTTCCTTGAGTTTTTAATTGTGGAGGCCTGTTTCTAATTACTATGGTATAGGGATACCATGTGTTTCTAATTGCTGTGGTATAGGGATACCATGGATATTAAGGCTAAGAATAGGAGAATGGATTTAATGCAGCCCTCTGCACTCTTTGTTTATTGCATGGGAATGGATGACATTTTGGTGTGTGCATGGCGGGAGGGTACGCCTAGATTTTTTCCTACTTTTCTTTTTCAGTTTTCATCACACGCTCCATGTTTTAACGTTGCCTTTACTCAGAATAAGAATAGGAACATTCTCCCATGGAAATGATGGGTGTGCACTTGATTTGTTTCTCCAGAGATGGTGGCAGTGCCTTTGGTTATAAGATGGCATTTCATCATCTTTCACAGGATTGGGAATATATATCTGGACACCCAGCCTTTGTTTTGCTGCTGGTCCACATGGTACCTGAGTCTGTTATCTTGTGAATGAACTAGACTTCTTTTTTAAAAACATATTTATTCTTTCATTTGGCTGCCTGGCATCTTAGTTGCTTGCGGTGTGTGGGTCTTCACTGCATCTTATGGGTCCTTCGCTGTGGTGCACTGATTTTCCAGCTGTGCTGCTCGGGCCTCAGCACTTGGCGCCCACGGGCGCTCCCATGGGGTGCAGGCTTAGTTGCTTTTCGGCATGCAGGATCTCAGTTCCCCGACTGGTGATCCAGCCCACATCCCCTGCATTGCACGGCATATTCCTGACAACTGGACCACCAGGATAGACCTTGAATAGACTTCTTCATGAGCACTAGAACGGCTCTCAAAGGTGGCTGGCGGGAGGGGGTAACCACGAGAGTGCCCTGCTGCAGAGGTCACCGTGTGGAGTATCCGGCCCGCGACCTGAGCTCCTTTGTGTGACCCTCTAAGAAAACGACTGGACCAGCTACCGGTTTCCCATTTCCATTTAGAACAACAAGATTATTATGAGATAATTGAGGATTAAAGCACTTGGAAAAAAAGTCAAAATGTTGGTTATGTGCAAAGCACTCTTTAAAAACCACCTGACCTCCCTTGACACAGTTTGCAATGATTGGGAGAGAAGCTGAAACAGAAGCATTGTGTATAAAGAAAGTTAAGGCTTATCATGTCTCTTTTGCAGTGGGCAAGAGTCCTATGCTACTGATAGGACTCATACAGTAGTATACTATTGCTACTGTGTGAGTCCTATCAGTCAACTCATTGGTTTACATTAAATTTGTTTAAAGTGAATGTTCTTTAGTAAATGTAACTTTGGGAATTTATAGGTTATTGGAGGATTCTCGAATTTGATTATGAGATGAAACTTCTGAATCATATAACTCAGCTTGTGGATTCTGAATCTTGGTCTTTTAGCAAAGTTCCTTTGAATACGTGCCTTCAGGAACTTGGACCATTGGAACCAGAGTAAGTATTTATTCCCCATCCTTCCAGATTTTAAGGGAAAGAAAATTATTATCCAGGGTAGGACTAAACTCAGGGCATAGACTATATTTTAATATCGTATAGAAATCTGAAAAATATACAGCTAAAAAGGACTTGGGAATTTTGGTCACTGGGGAGAATAAATGTCATTTTTTTTCCTGCCATTAAAAATATAAATAAATAATTATATACGTTATTTTATAATAAATCTATGCTCACATGATTTGTATAAAAATATGTAACATGGGGCCTGGCACATCGTAGCTTTCCAGTATATTTTAGTTTTTATTTTTTAAAGTTTCTTGGCTGCACCACATGGCCTGTGGGATCTTAGTTCCCTGACCAGGAATCAAACCTGTGCTCCAGGGGAGTCCCAGTATTTCAAATTTATATCTTAGTTTATAGTTGGCAATAGTGTTTGAAAGCTAATGCATAGAATTGTGAAAACTTTTCAAATAAGTGTTTAAAACTTTTCAGGGAAATGATTGAACACTGTCTTAGATGTTATGGAAAGAAATACACAGAGGAAGGTAAGATTGGGAGAATATTTTAACGGGTGTTTTAACTCATGGTGTATTAAACTTGGCCTGCCTTTGAAGTGTCTTCCTGTTAAAACTAAGATCTCCATGGGGGGATGGGAGATGAGTTGCGTGTACTTCCTTCTGTGAATTTGCACTGAGGGAAAGCGGACGGTGGTATAACTCAGAAGACAGTGTGGCACCATCTGCTGCCCTTTCCTTAGGCGAAGTTTATTTTGAACTGAGTGCAGATAAGATATGCAGAGCCACAGCACAGATGCTACTTCAGAACGCAGTGAAATTCAACCTTGCTGAGTTTCAGGAGGTATGGCAACAGAGTGTTCCCGAAGGAATGACAACGAGGCTTGATCAGCTTCAGGTAAGGTGGTGACGTGATTACCTCCATAACTCAGCAGGTTACAGGTGAGATGAAGCCTGTATTGGAACTGAAGTTAGAGACGACTTATTTTCCTACCTTAGGGGTGCACTCTACATTCAATCCACCGCAAAAATCCTTTAAACATCAAAACAAAAAACCCACAAACCCCACTTAATTGAAGCATAATTTACATATCACAGTTGCCTGTTTGTAGAGGATTTGTAGTAAATTTAATGGGTTTCCAGCCACCACAGTCTAGTTTTAGAACATTGGTCACCAGTAAGATCGCTTGGGCCCATTTACAGTTAAGTTGATGCCTAGGTTTCCCTTGGGCCTCCCTGGTGGCTCAGCTGGTACAGAATCCGCCTGCAATGCGGGAGACCTGGGTTCGATCCCTAGCTCGGGAAGATCACCTGGAGAAGGGAATGGCTACACACTCGAGGATTCTGGCCTGGAGAATCCCACGGACTGTATAGTCCATGGCGTCGCAGAGTCGGACATGACTGAGACTTTCTCTTCCTAGGTTTCCTGGGATACTGGGACTTAGAGCAGGTTTGGGCAGCAGACACAATGAGTTCATATTATAAGTTCAGCTAAAGAGGTCTGGTGCTTGTATGAAGGATTTGGGGTGAAGTTCAAATATTAGTCATTAGCAAGTAAGTAAGTGGTGGAGGGAGTCACAGGTTTAGAGGAGCTTACCCAGGCCGGCGACAGCAAAACAGTTAGAGGGGTGGTCTAGGGGCCCAGGGAATTACATCATCAGTTCAGGAGAAAAGGCATGAAATCGTGATGCAGGCTTGAAGAAGAGGTGATCAATACTAGCGAAGTAAAGGGGGCTAGTGAGATGAATCCAATAAAGGGCCCATGGGCTTGGTAACGACAGCTCATGGTGAGCTTTAGAACCAGAGCCTTTTCACTAAACTGGTGGTGGTAAAAGCCAGATTCGAGAAGGGACTGCTCAGAGGCGCTCTTTATGAAAAAGGCTATTGTAAGCTCCTCAGCTCCGTGATGCTGAGGTTTTAAATGCCTCGGGCTAAGCTCAACGTAAGGTAAGAGAATGAGTCATTTTTTTTTTTTTTAACATTAAACCATTACTTGAGCTCTCCTTTTTCTCATTTCTTACAGGGTTTGGCCTTGGTAGATAGACAGTCAAGACCAGAAATCATATTTCTGCTGAAAGTGGAAGACTTGCCTGAGGGGGATCAGGAACGGTTCAGTAGTCTGTTCTCTCTGAGAGAGAAGTGGACGGAAGAAGATATTGCTCCATATATTCAGTACGTACTTTATTACAAATGGATTTTGAGGGTTGTTCTTTTCTAACGGAGCAGAGGGTTTCCCCTTTGTTTTCAGTCTTCCTGATGACTGCTTCCTTCCCAGCACTCTCAACTCCTGGCTGGCTCTCCTCTTCCCAGTCTCCATAAGTACTGATCTGGCTGGTGGGGGATGTGTCTTCTCTCTTCCTTTCTGCTGTGTCTAGAATCACTTCTTTGCTCTTGCAAACTGCAACTCAGCGGAACAGTCTGCTGTGTACCCTTCTGTGACTGTAAGGCAACCAGCCCTCTCTGATGGCCACCTTCTTTTTTCCTGCTGCCTTAGCATTTTGGGAGAAGTTTAACATTTTGGGAGAAGTCAGAATTCATAAGAACAAGTTCACCCTGAAGTCACTACTTGTAAGACTGACCCCAAATCCACTGCTGCTGCTGCTGCTGCCAAGTCACTTCAGTTGTGTCCGACTCTGTGCGACCCCACGGACGGCAGCCCACCAGGCTCCTCTGTCCCTGGGATTCTCCAGGCAAGAACACTGGAGTGGGTTGCCAGTTCCTTCTCCAACGCATGCATGCATGCTAAGTCGCTTCAGTCGTGTCCGACTCTCTGCGACTCCATGGATGGCAGCCCACCAGGCTCCTCTGTCCACAGGATTCTCCAGGCAAGAGTACTGGAGTGGGTTGCCATTTCCTTCTCCCAGAATCCACTAACAAACCCTACCACTTCCTGCCTGTGTCCCATATCTCTTGGGGCCTCTCTCTTCTCTTTACCCAGCCTCCGTTTGCTCATATCTCACATGGGGTTAAATAATACACGACTCATACTCTCACCGTGAAGGTTGGAGATGATACATACGTGTGATGTATCTAGTTCAGCTATGGCTTCGTAGCCTCTCTTTACTCTTATCTCTCCCACAAATACATACCCCTATGTTTGTTGGAAAGCTGGACTTAGGGGAGAGATAGAAAGAACTAGTGCCGTGAATATCGTGTTTTGTTCCCTAGACTATTTATGATGTTCATTTTTTTTTTGTTTTATTTTGTTCATTAATTTTTTTATTGTTCCCACAGAGATTTGTGCGGAGAGAAGCAAACCGTTGGTGCACTGCTCACAAAATATGCTCGATCTTCAATGCAAAATGGTGTCAAAGTTTATAACTCAAGAAGACCCATTTGTTAAAAAGAACAACACTTTTTTCTTTGGGACTAAAGTTGCTGGATATAAGAAAGTGTTTTTTTATGTATTTGTATTGCAGACTTTGAAAAACTAAATGCTGTGAGGCCTTTTTTTCCTCATCTTCAGTATTTTAAAACTATTGCTCTTTTTTCTTAAAGGTGATAGGATATTTTATGTCTTTCAGGATATGTTTGTTTCATGTACACACTGTGAACAAGGACAAAAGTGCTATTTTCTATATTTAGTATATCTTGGTAGTCTATATGAGTTCATTTATAGAGTAACAGGTTTGGTTTTTTATGTTGAAAATTGCATTATTTAATTAGGATTTGACATTCTAGTCATTAATAAATTTGAAAGTTTTCAGGGAACTAAATAGTAATATTTTCTAGAAGAGAATTATTTATTTACTTAAATATCATTTCCCAAGTGAGTTCCCATCTACTTTTGACCTTCCACCGAAACAGGAAATCACATGATGCCATCAACTGTTTAAAGTAGTTGTTTGTATTGATGAAATGGGCTTGATAAGGCTCCTGTTTGCCTGGCTCCTGTAGATATGATTTCAGAAAGAAACAGTGAGTGGTCCTGAAGAGAGATCTTAGTTCCCTGCCCAGGAATCAAATCTGGGAAGCCTGGATAAAAAACTGAGAATCCTAGCTGCCAGTCCACCACCAGGGGCTAGAAAGTGAAATTGAAAGTGTTAGGCGCTTAGTCGTATCCAACTCTTCAAACCCATGGACTGTAGCCCCTCCAGGCTCCTCAGTCCATGGGATTCTCCAGGTGAGAACACTGGAGTCAGTTGCCATTTCCTTCTCTAGATCTTCCCAACCCAGGGATTGAACCCAGGTCTCCAGCATTGCAAATAGATTCTTCATTGTTTCAGCCATGAGGGAAGCACCAGGAGCTAGAGGCAAGAAGTAAAGCTCTTGCCTCCTTTGAAAACAAAAATGTTTTGAGGAGGCAAAAACTGTAAACACAGGTACAGTGTTTATTTTCAGAGATAAAGCATAGCAAGTGGGGGAGCACAGAGAAACAGTTTAAGACAGAATAAGGCAGAAATACACACCAGGAAAGAAAGGGTGTGGCCGTCCTCCCTAATGAGGAGGAGCTCAGTAAGTTCAGGCCAGCTCAGTTCAGTCGCTCAGTCGTGTCCGACTCTCTGCAACCCCATGAACCGCAGCACGCCAGGCCTCCCTGTCCATCACCATCTCCCGGAGTTCACTCAGACTCAACGCCCATTGAGCCAGTGATGCCATCCAGCCATCTCATCCTCGGTTGTCCCCTTCTCCTGCCCTCAATCCCTCCCAGCATCAGAGTCTTTTCCAATGAGTCAACTCTTGGCATGAGGTGGCCAAAGTACTGGAGTTTCAGCTTTAGCATCATTCCTTCCAAAGAAATCCCAGGGCTGATTTCCTTCAGAATGGACTGGTTGGATCTCCTTGCAGTCCAAGGGACTCTCAAGAGTCTTCTCCAACACCACAGTTCAAAAGCATCACTTCTTCGGCGCTCAGCCTTCTTCAAAGTCCAACTCTCACATCCATACATGACCACAGGAAAAACCATAGCCTTGACTAGATGGACCTTAGTCAGCAAAGTAATGTCTCTGCCTTTGAATATACTATCTAGATTGGTCATAACTTTTCTTCCAAGGAGTAAGTGTCTTTTAATTTCATGGCTGCAGTCACCATCTGCAGTGATTTTGGAGCCCCCAAAAATAAAGTCTGACACTATTTTCACTGTTTGCCCATCTATTTCCCATGAAGTGATGGGACCGGATTCCATGATCTTCGTTTTCTGAATGTTGAGCTTTAAGCCAACTTTTTCACTCTCCTCTTTCACTTTCATCAAGAGGCTTTTTAGTTCCTCTTCACATTCTGCCATAAGGGTGGTGTCATCTGCATATCTGAGGTTATACAAATTTCTCCCGGCCATCTTGATTCCAGCTTGTGTTTCTTCCAGTCCAGTGTTTCTCATGATGTACTCTGCATATGTTAAATAAGCGGGGTGACAATATACAGCCTTGATGTCCTCCTTGTCCTATTTGGAACCAGTCTGTTGTTCCATGTCCAGTTCTAACTGCTGCTTCCTGACCTGCATACAGATTTCTCAAGAGGCAGGTCAGGTGGTCTGGTATTCCCATCTCTTTCAGAATTTTCCACAGTTGATTGTGATCCACACAGTCAAAGGCTTTGGCATAGTCAATAAAGCAGAAATAGATGTTTTTCTGGAACTGTTGCTTTTTCGATGATCCAGCGGATATTGGCAATTTGATCTCTGGTTCCTTTGCCTTTTCTAAAACCAGCTTGAACATCAGGACGTTCACGGTTCACGTATTGCTGAAGCCTGGTTTGGAGAATGTTGAGCATTACTTTCCCAGCATGTGAGATGAGTGCAATTATGCGGTAGTTTGAGCATTCTTTTGCATTGCCTTTCTTTGGAATTGGAATGAAAACTGACCTTTTCCAGTCCTGTGGCCACTGCTGAGTTTTCCAAATTTGCTGGCATATTGAGTGCAGCACTTTCACAGCATCATCTTTCAGGATTTGAAATAGTTCAACTGGACTTCCATCACCTTCACTAGCTTTGTTCATAGTGATGCTTTCTAAGGCCCACTTGACTTCACATTCCAGGATGTCTGGCTCTAGATTAGAGATCACACCATCATGATTATCTGGGTCATGAAGATCTTTTTTGTACAGTTCTTCCATGTATTCTTGCCACCTCTTCTTAATATCTTCTGCTTCTGTTAGGTCCAGACCATTTTTGTCCTTTATTGAGCCCATCTTTGCATGAAATGTTCCCTTGGTTTCTCTAATTTTCTTGAAGAGATCTCTAGTCTTTCCCATTCTGTTCTTTCCCTCTATTTCTTCGCATTGATCGCTGAAGAAGGCTGCCAGTAGGTGCCCAATGTGCTACTGGAGATCAGTGGAGAAATAACTCCAGAAAGAATGAAGGGATGGAGCCAAAGCAAAAACAATACCCTGCTGTGGATGTGACTGGTGATAGAAGCAAGATCCGATTCTGTAAAGAGCAATATTGCACAGGAACCTGGAATGTCAGGTCCATGAATCAAGGCAAATTGGAAGTGGTCAAACGAGATGCCAAGAGTGAACGTTGACATTCTAGGAATCAGCGAACTAAAGTGGACTGGAATGGGTGAATTTAACTCAGATGACCATTATATCTACTACTGCGGGCAGGAATCCCTCAGAAGAAATGGAGTAGCCATCATGGTCAACAAAAGAGTTCGAAATGCAGTACTTGGATGCAATCTCAAAAACGACAGAATGATCTCTGTTTGTCTCCAAGGTAAACCATTCAATATCACAGTAATCCAAGTCTATGCCCCAACCAGGAACGCTGAAGAAGCTGAAGTTGAATGGTTTTATGAAGACCTACAATACCTTTTAGAACTAACACCCAAAAAAGATGTCCTTTTCATTATAGGGGACGGGAATGCAAAAGTAGGAAGTCAAGAAACACCTGGAGTAACAGACAAATTTGGCCTTGGAATGTGGAATGAAGCAGGGCAAAGACTAATAGAGTTTTGCCAAGAAAATGCACTGGTCATAGCAAACACCCTCTTCCAACAACATAAGAGAAGACTCTACACATGGACATCACCAGATGGTCAACACCGAAATCAGACTGATTATATTCTTTGCAGCCAAAGATGGAGAAGCTCTATACAGTCAACAAAAAGAAGACCAGGAGCTGACTATGGCTCAGATCATGAACTCCTTATTACCAAATTCAGACTTAAATTGAAGAAAGTAGGGAAAACCTCTAGACCATTCAGGTATGAACTAAATCAAATCCCTTGTGATTATACAGTGGAAGTGAGAAATAGATTTAAGGGCCTAGATCTGATAGATAGAGTGCCTGATGAACTATGGAATGAGGTTCATGACATTGTATAGGAGACAGGGATCCAGACCATCCCCATGGAAAAGAAATGCGAAAAAGCAAAATGGCTGTCTGGGGAGGCCTTACAAATAGCTGTGAAAAGAAGAGAGGTGAAAAGCAAAGGAGAAAAGGAAAGATATAAGCATCTGAATGCAGAGTTCCAGAGAATAGCAAGAAGAGATAAGAAAGCCTTCTTCAGCGATCAATGCAAAGAAATAAAGAAAAAGAACAGAATGGGAAAAACTAGAGATCTCAAGAAAATTAGAGATATCAAGGGAGCACATAAAAGTGACTTAAATCACTCTGTACGACAGTTCTTCCTGGTCTTTGTTTCTCTTGGCTCATTTTCTTACTTCTTTCCCCAAACCTGATCTGTTCCAGGGAGCTCCCTAAGGTCCATGCGCAACTTTTTGCTAAAGATGGATTCCACCACAGATTACTGGGGGTATTGGTGGCCTGCCTCCCTTTTCTACCTCCAAGGAGCCTTTGTGGACCTGAGGGGTCAGGAAGTTTCCTTGACCTCAGGAATGGCCATCTTACCTCTATTCCAGCAGAGCTCAGCTTCTGCCACTAGCTTTGTCCTTGGAGTGTGGGGAAAACAAAGCTTCAGTTTTTCTCCACTGGACAGACACCAGCTGTCCAGCCCAGGGGCCCCTCTACCTGGCCCCTCTATCTCCTACCTCAGATATGCACTTAGGGATGAAAGTCTGTGTACTACTTACTGCTTATTTGCCTCCCATTCTTTCCTTAACCCAGTGACCTCTTTTTAACCCAGTTGCATCTATCTTACTAAATATTCTCCATCTTCCATGCAAAATGGTATTAAAAAGTCTGTAACTCAAGAACACCCTTTTCAGTACTAATCCCCTGTGAAGAAGAATAACAATAGTTTACCATCCTATAATGAAGGATACTGACACAGGTAATACTCAAAAACAAGTAATTTCTGGCTTTGGAATGCTTGATAAAGTTATTTTACATCTTTATTTCCCTAGCATGTTTTCCTTTAGACCAAAGTTCAAATTAATTTTAGCTAATGACCTTGTCATCAGGACAGATGGAAGGGTTAAACCTGGCCCAAAGTTAAAAAAAAAAAGTTAATAATCCACAACCAAGATTAAACTGTCACTGGAATTTACAACCGTTTATTCTCAAGCACATGAAATGCAGACGACTTCAAAATAGTTCGGTGTTTCAGTATTTCTGCATCTGTATAATCCACTTATTAATTAATTTTTCAATAAATACCGAGGCAGCAATGCCTAGTGAGGACGTGAATTCGAGTTAGACTCCCTGAGGTGTCATCTCGTCTTTTCCATCCGAAGTCACAGCTCCGGTGAGTTGAGGGTTCTTTTTACACAGTGCCCGGACGGACGCCTCCTGGTTTCCTAGGCCTCGGCCCCTGGCGCTTTGAAAACCTCGTCCCCATGCTTTTCAGTGGTTGCGCTACATCTTCATTCCTCTAAAATTTGATGTTTCTCCTTTCCGTTCTGCTGTCCTCGCGTCATCCACAAAACATCTGTCAAGTTTCCTCAGCTTCAACGGTTTTCAGCCGCAGTCTGCACATTAATTGGCAAACGCAAACCCGGGAGCTCGCTAAGCCCCGCCCACGGGCCACAAGACTTCCGGCTGCCGCCTCAGCATCGCCCTACTTCCGCTGACGTCAGGGGTCAGGGGTACCGAGAAAGATGTCGGCTGGCGGGCGTCGTTGGGCGCTTCTGTGGGACGGGTCTCCGTGACAGGCGCTCGACAGAGACGACGGACGAGCCGAGTCCCCAGAGCGAGTGTGAGGGGCGGCCGCGGCGGATCGGGCAGGGCCGGGCGTGGTGCCCAGGGCGCCCCCGCCGCGGGCCGTGACTTTTGGGAGCGTGCGGGAACGGGGGGCGTCCGGTGCCCAAGGCCGGTGATGCCCCGCCGCCGCCCGGGAGGCCGGGAAGCCGAGCTCCGCGGGGCCCCCGATGCCGCCGACTGGCTCTGACCCCGCCAGAATGAACAGGAAGAAAGGAGACAAGGGCTTTGAAAGCCCAAGGCCATATAAATTATAAGTATTTTTTTCTCTATCTCCCTTTTTTCTGGGGCTTCCCGGGTGGCTCAGCCGGTTAAGAGTCCGCCTGCAGTGCGGGAGACCCAGGTTGGATCCCTGGGTCGGAAAGATGCCCTGGGGGAGGGAAAGGCTACCCACTCCAGTGTTCTTGCCTGGAGCATCCCATGGACAGAGGAGCCTGGCGGGCTACAGACCATGGGGTCACAGAATGGACACGGCTGAGCGACTAACACTTCTAGGTTTGGTTTTCCTTAGTTATAATTAATCAGTTTCACTGATCGCTTGAAACTTAGTGGGCCTGGAAAGCCTTGTGGGAAACTGGAAGCCGTCCACAGTTTTGTAGGGCGAAAATGTTTTCAATGACAATGGAATTTCAGCAGATTTACTGCCCTTTTCAGATTAATGTACCTTTTTCTTAAATTGTATTTTTGTCCAAAAAAATTTACTTTCGTGGCTGTTGCTGAATTTTAAATAAACAAGTTACGCTAATTTCTAGGGTTTTAGCATGAAAGATAAGTGTGATTTTGAGTTGCTTAGAACACAGTTCTTGTTCACACTGGGATCGAATTATACGTTATTTAATAATTGAAATATTTTCTTTATTCTTTAATGTACAACCCATCAGGTCGTCTGCATCAACAACATAAACTTCCAGAGAAAATCTGTCGTGGTAAGTATATTCTCAGCAATTATAAGCGATAACAACAGCATGCTTTACAGTACTTAGAAACTTTCCGGGTCATGGGTTTTGAGAACAGATACGGATTAGAATTCAAACGTGTATGACTTCAGGAGCCATGGCCTTACTACTATACTGGCCAACACCTCAATTCTCCCTTTCCTTTTTTCCTGTTTTCCGATAAAAATTTATTTCTCTTAGTATGTTGTGGAATATGAAAGTCTATATTACCAAACATTTTAGATTTGTCTATGAAACAAGAATAAGTCCACAGTGAGATTTTTTTTCTGTGAAAAAATTAAGGCTGATAGACAAACTGACTTATTAACTTGACTGTTCAGAGGCTGCTTTTGTTTTTCTAATTTTTGCCTGACCTTGTTTCCCTGGCATTGCTTTGTAGTAAAGTTCTAGATAAAGGTGTTTGAAACCTAGTAATTGCCCCTCTCCCCGCCCCCTGTCCCCTGGCCAGTTTAGATGTGTGGACTGTTATATCCCTATGGGTTGATAAATAATGCATATATATATCCATATATGATATATATGCAAATATCTATGTGGATTGATATATTTGTTCTAGAAATGCCGTTGATAGCCTAAGACCCAGGGTTATGAATCTGCAGAGCTCCCTTTTCTTCTATTTTCTATTTCCTCTTTGTGCCTCTCGTTTGACCACCCTGACCAGCAGCCGGAGGCTAGTGCCCAGTTAATGCATCTTCTTGGATAGAAAGTAGGGTTAGAGGGCAGATTAGGAAGGGCAAAAGGAAGATATCTATAACAGTCTAACCCCTTTTGCCCCCAGATCATCCTCTCAACACTTCTGTTTAGATGACAGTGTTCCCGGCTTAAGGAAGTCCCATCAGCTATTGTAACATTAGTTATGTTGTGGCATTAGCTAACTACCTGCTTTTGTAAGTAAAGTTTTATTTGAACACAGCTACACCCATTTATTTATAAACTGTCTAAGGCTGCTTTGGAGCTACAATGGCAAAGTGGAATAGCTGTGAAACTGTGAGGCCTGTAATATCTATTTAGTCTCTGGCCCTTTAAGAAAAAGTTTGCTGATCCCTGAAGTTATCCATTTGTGTGAAGAAATGGCAGTTTCAGCATTTTTCCCACCTGAAATATTAGCTATCGCCTGTAATGGAAGAAAGATGGGTAAAAGAATGTGAAAATTAGTTACTATAGCCTTTGCTTTCTTCAGTTGATATCAAGGTCAGAATTGATGTACACAGCTTTCTTCCACCTATTCCGTTTTTCTCTTTCCTTTTGACAGCATTTCTTTTGGTCTGTCATAGACCTTCATTTTGCATCCTTGCTGCTTTTGACTTCATTTGGGTTGTTGCAGTTTTCCATTGATTAGGGGTATTTGTCAAGAGGACCTCAGAGGCCTTCCATTGAACCCCCTGAATTGCAAATGGAATTCTTGCTTCTGTTGTGTAACAGAATCTCAGTTGCTGCTAGTCTTTCAGCCAGGACAGTGACCCCTTTCTGTGCCTGTTGGTTCAGTGGCATGAGGAGCCTGAAGTGGTTTAGTCTCAGCTTCCAATTTAATAAAGCCGTGGCTCCGTGCCCTGGTGGATGCGTTCCTCCTTTGGCCACTAGGCTTCTGAACGCCCCGAACCTGAAGTCTTCAAGACAGGAAGCAAAATCCTTTCAGTGGCTTTTTGAAGCAGTAATGAGTATAGTCACTCCCGCTTTTGCCCCTTGGCTCCCAGGTCTGTTTGGCTATGCAGAGATGACCTAATGTTACTATAGCGGCCACTGGTTTAGGATGGCCTCCTGTTGGAGGTCTCAGTTGGTGCTGTAGCTAAGCCTTCAGCAGTTGATCAGGTTGGCCACTTCTGGATGAGAGGACAAAATTGATTTTACATGTAAAATTTATGTGTAAATTCTGCCACACTTTTCTATACACATGGAAGTGTGTATGAGATAGTATGTTGACATGGATGGCTTTTTGGAAGTAAATTGTATTAACAGGGAAGGAAAATCTAGAGTATGTGTTTTTATAAGGATAAATTACTGTCTCCCCTCTACGATACCAGCTGTCTAATGTAGTCATTTTCCTGCTGAGTGACTAACTGATCCTTCCTGGGAAGATGCCTTGCTAGAAACTTATTTTGATCCTCTGCTCTGGGGAGGCGGGCACTCAGCATTGATGGTGACCAGATCAGGCTTTGTTGAGGGCAGAGCACGTTGTTGGATTCCTGTGTAGCCTCCGTTCTTGCCACCAGGACATCTTTGTGTGTTAGAGTAGCTAGGGAAAGAGTCTGTGGACATCTGCTGGATAGATAATCTTGCCAGTTGATTTTTGAGGGCCTCCTCCACAGTCTCTGAGGATGCCTCTGTTGGTCATTTATGTGATAATATTTTCATATTATACCTACTCTGAGAAATTCATGTGTACACTTCCTTTTCCCATCACCCTCTTATTTTCAGTCTCTTAGTCTTGTTCTTTACACAGTCCTAGCCAGCTGGCCAACCTAGCAGCCGCCCCTGGACCCCTGCAGACATGGACTTGGTCCATTTCTGCTTCTGTAAACACCGTACTGTCTATTCTGTTTGCTGGCGTCCTGCCCACAGCAGGGTTTTCTTCTGCTGTTTCAGGACTACACTTCAGTGAGTTCTGATGGCAGTTACCATCCATTTTCAACTGTGCTAGCATGCTGTACAGACTTATTCATAATTCAGGCTTGTGTTTTGTCTTGTTATTAAACATGGGGAACTGTCCATGAGGTCATGGGTGTGGATTGAGGGGAAGTGGAGATTCGACAGGAGCAAGTCTCTTTGGGTTCTGAGTCAGTGGCGCATGCTGTTTGCTTTTTGTGCCTTAGGAGCCTGCTTGGGCCTGGTCCGGAGGCGGTGTTTCCATTAAAAGGTGCCAAGCTGCTGCGCGCACTCAGGTCATGATGGCCATTTCAGGCTAACAGAGACTGCCCGAAGTGTTTGGAAGGCCCACGGTCATGTGTCCGGTCTCTACTGTAGGGTCTCGTAGCAAAGCAGCAGTTGCTTTGCACATGAAAAATAGTTGCTGGCAGAAGAGGTCACAGGTCTGCTCTGAAACCCCGGAGTGGCAGTGCAGTGTCATCCTGCTGGAGAAAGCCAGAGCCAGTGCAGCGTGCCTGTCTGCTGGGCACAGCCCAGTGCTGCTGGCTCCGCTGAGTCATACGGCCCGAGTGGGGCCGCTTGGACCACAGCCTGGACCCACTGCAGAGCTCTCTCTTGTTCTGGACCTCTTCCAGAAGATGATTCCAGAAGTCCTAATGATTGCCTACTAAGCGATATGCCTGAATGTATAGATTGCTTTCTGAATGCAAAGACGCCTCCCAATTTTCCTGCCTTCTTTTTTCCCCCTTTTGGTGGGAAGTGCAAAGTGCAGTAACTTTGACTTCAGGTTTATTTTTACGTGCCTCCGACCCCTGGACTCTTGGAAGCTCTGTTGATGTGACAGTCCCCTGAATGCCCGTGAGATTTAACTCTCAGCCTCTGCCGTGCACGAGTTTTCTAGTAAGGCGGATCGGGAACCTGCTCTTCTTTTCTGACTGAGCAGAAAGTTGAGAGAGTTACTGGATGATAGTGACGGGGTTCTCATGTCTAGAAGACAGCCTACTTCTGTTTTTTTTTCCTGATGGGAATTGAGCGGGGAAAAAATTGCTTGATAATTCATGGCAATATTTGCTACCAGGAGCTGTGCTGATTTGCTGCAGTCGGAGTATGACTTCTGCAAACGTGGTTGTGGTTGGCAAGTTTGCGATAGTTCACAATCATTCTGCAAGACCCGCTTGGCTTTTGCACTGGCCAGATGGCTGAGTTAAATGAAGGGGGAGTAGGCGTCGTCCACGTCTCTGGGGGCGCTGATCTCTGCCATTCCCAGAGGTGCCAGGTTGTCTTGAAGGTTGTGTTGAAGGGGGAAAGGTGGCCCGTTGGTGTCCACTCCGTCCTTCCACTGTAGACCTCACTCAGAGACATCAGAGAGTGACTGTGAGGTTTGCCAGTTGCTGAAATGTATCCTGTATGTTTGGACTGCGTAGTAAACACCAGGCCTACCCTGAGATAGATGTGGGAACCCCTTTAACCCCTTGATTAATTGACCTCCAGAGGTCGCCAGCCTGGGGCATTCCCTAGCAGTTCAGTGGTTAGGACTCAGCATTGTTGCTGCCGAGGGCCCAGGTTCAATCCCTGGTCAGGGGACTAAGATAGCATAAGCTGCACTGTCTGGCAAAAACAACCCCCCTCCGCATCCCCTCAACCCTCTCACATGCACGCACGCACACACGCACACACACACGCACGCACACGCACACGCACACCCTGACTTCCAGTCTGCCTGGTGAACTGTTGTAAAGTTCCGGGACTCCAGGGGTTAGTGTCAGTTCTGAACCAAAATATAGTTAACTCCAGGAAAGGGGCAAAAAATAATTTATGTGAGGTGACATAGAAGTTAAGGTTTAAAAGAAAGATAAGAGAGAGTTGACATGTTCGTAGGCGTGGGGGAAAGTCCTGTGAAAGGAGAGATTGTAGTTACAGGAGAAGGTAGTTAGTAGAGCGTGGCTTCTGAGAGCACTACAGAGCGGGGCTTCTAGCAGAGGAGTGGAAGGGACTTCAAAACGGGGGGAGGAGACAGGCGCGTGTAGCTGGAGAGCGAGAGACTTGATAGTCGGCAGGAGAGTGGGTCAAGGTAAGGCTCTTAGACGGCCAAGGAAGACAGCAGCCCTGAGAATGCCAGGGAGGGTTTCAGAGAGAGGCTGGAGGAGGCCAAGGAGCAGGAGTGGGCCACGGGGGCGGCAGGAGGGCAGGCATTGCGGACACTCGGGTGTGAAGCGTCTGCGTTGGGGCTGTGCCGAGCAGAGACGACGTGTCTCCCCGTGTGTGACCTTGACTGCTGTCCCGGAGTGGCTGCGAAGATGGTAGGAGCGGAAATGCAGGAGCTGAGAAGCAGCGTTCCTGCCGGATCAGCTGTGTCCACGTCCATGGCCCAGCGTGGCAGCTGAGATGGGGTAGAAAGGCAGAAAGGGAAAGTGGGAGCTTCCAGCGCATATCGGGGAATGACAGTGCTCAGTGCAGCGTGAGCACATAGGAGAAGAAGCAGAGTCTACGAAGAATAACAAAAGCTCTCGCTGGATGCCAGCGTGATTTTAAGCCTCCCCTTGTTTAAAGCCGCTCGGTCACAGCACAACCGAAGGGCAGGCAGTATCGCTGTCCCTGTTTTGCAGGTGAGGAAACTGAGGTGCGGGCTTCCCAGGTAGCCCAGCGGCACAGACTCCTCCTGCCAGTGCAGGAGGCGAGAGGCGCAGGTGCGGTCCCTGGGTCAGGGAGCTCCTGTGTGGTGGGACATGGCACCCTCTGCAGTGTTCTTGCCTGGAAAATTCCATGGACAGACAAACCTGGCAGGCCCTCAGTCCGTGGGGTTGCAGAGTCAGACATGGCTGCGCACACCACCACCACCACCAGAAACCGAGGTATGGAGAGCTGGAGGGACTTAGCTCATGCTCTTCCACCTGCTGAGTAGTGGAGCTGGGGCGTTAGGAACTCGAGGACACCGTTCTGCCCTCGCTCTCACAACCTGTGCTGCAGGAAAGCCTGAATAAAAGAATCTATAGCTTCTTTTCAAAGGGGTATCGAGAGATGTTTCAGCTAAGGCAGGGAAGTAAAGGAGCTTTAGAAAAGGTTGAATAGTGCGAGGGACGGACGGTCGCGGTGAGGTGCTGGGGCAGGAGCGAGAGCAGGAAGAGGGGGCGGTTTGCAGCCCTGGAGGCTGCATCCTGCGCCAGCTGGGGCTGCCGGAGCTGGGGCTGCCCTGCTGGTGCTGGGGCTGCCAGGGCTGGGGCTGCCCTGCTGGAGCTGGGGCTGCCGGAGCTGGGGCTGCCAGAGCTGGGGCTGCCCTGCCGGAGCTGGGGCTGCCAGAGCTGGGGCTGCCCTGCTGGCGCTGGGGCTGCCGGAGCTGGGGCTGCCAGAGCTGGGGCTACAGGGTTGCAGGCCAGTCAGTGGGTCTGTGCCTGGCAGGCAGGTGCAGATTAGGGCTCTAGGTGGTGTCAGAGACCTGATGACTCAAGGGGGCTGGGCTTTCCCTATCGTGACGAAGTGTACTCCATTCACTGTTTCCTTACTGTTAACCTTAGTTTAGAAAGCCAAAGCTTATTCTGTCTCATGTAACTACTTCTTGACAGCAGTTTCCATAATCTTTTCTGGTTCACTTTGGATGTTATCTTAGGAAATGGCAACCCACTTCAGTACCTTTGCCTGGAAAATCCCATGGACGGAAGAGCCCGGTAGGCTACAGTCAGTGGGGTCCCAAAGAGTCCGACACGACTGAGCAACTTCATTTTAGTTTTGCTTACAGTCTTTAGGCTAATCGAGGGTCATTCACGTCGATTGGTCATTGGATTGCTGATGTGCTAGTTAAGGGAATTTAGGTCTTTCTACAATTGCTCACAGTTTCAGTTCAGTTCAGTTGCTCAGTCGTGTCCAACTCTTTGCGACCCCATGAATCGCAGCACGCCAGGCCTCCCTGTCCATCACCAACTCCCAGAGTTCACTCAGACTCACATCCATCGAGTCCGTGATGCCATCCAGCCATCTCATCCTCGGTCGTCCCCTTCTCCTCCTGCCCCCAATCCCTCCCAGCATCAGAGTCTTTTCCAATGAGTCAACTCTTCACATGAGGTGGCCAGAGTATTGGAGTTTCAGCTTCAACATCAGTCCTTCCAAAGAAATCCCAGGGCTTATCTTCAGAATGGACTGGTTGGATCTCCCTGCAAGCCAAGGGACTCTCAAGAGTCTTCTCCAACACCACAGTTCAAAAGCATCAATTCTTTGGCGCTCAGCTTTTTTCATAGTCTAATTCTCACATCCATACATGACCACAGGAAAAGCCATAGCCTTGACTAGATGGACCTTTGTTGGCAAAGTAATGTCTCTGCTTTTGAATATGCTATCTAGGTTGGTCATAACTTTCTTCCAAGGAGTAAGCGTCTTTTAATTTCATGGCTATAGTCACCATCTGCAGTGATTTTGGAGCCCAAAAAATAAAGTCTGACACTGTTTCCACTGTTTGCCCATCTATTTCCCATGAAGTGATGGGACCGGATGCCATGATCTTCGTTTTCTGAATGCTAAGTTTTAAGCCAACTTTTTCACTCTCCTCTTTGACTTGCGTCAAGAGGCTTTTGAGTTCCTCTTCACTTTCTGCCATAAGGGTGGTGTCATCTGTATATCTGAGGTTATTGATATTTCTCCTGGCAATCTTGATTCCAGCTTGTGTTTCTTCCAGTCCAGCATTTCTCATGATGTACTCTGCATATAAGTTAAATAAGCAGGGTGACAATATATAGCATTAATGTATTCCTTTTCCTATTTGGAACCAGTCTGTTGTTCCATGTCCAGTTCTAACTGCTGCTTCCTGACCTGCATACAGATTTCTCAAGAGGCAGGTCAGGTGGTCTGGTATTCCTGTCTCTTGAAGAATCTTCCACAGTTTATTGTGATCCACATAGTCAAAGGCTTTGGCATAGTCAATAAAGCAGAAGTAGATGTTTTTCTGGAAGTCGCTTGCTTTTTCGATGATCCAGCGGATGTTGGCAATTTGATCTCTGGTTCCTCTGCCTTTTCTAAAACCAGCTTGAACATCAGGGAGTTCATGGTTCATGTATTGCTGAAGCCTGGCTTGGAGAATTTTGAGCATGACTTTACTAGCATGTGAGATGAGTATAATTGTGCAGTAGTTTGAGCATTCTTTGGCATTGCCTTTCTTTGGGATTGGAATGAAAACTGACCTTTTCCAGTCCTGTGGCCACTGCTGAGTTTTCCAGCATATTTGCTGGCATATTGACTGCAGCACTTTCACAGCATCATCTTTCAGGATTTGAAATAGTTCAACTGCATCTGAATGCCGAGTTCCAAAGAATAGCAAGGAGAGATAAGAAAGCCTTCCTCAGCGATCAATGCAAAGAAATAGAGGAAAACAACAGAATGGAAAAGAGTAGAGATCTCTTCAAGAAAATTAGAGATACCAAGGGAACATTTCATGCAAAGATGGGCTTGATAAAGGATAGAAATGGTATGGACCTAACAGAAGCAGAAGATATTAAGAAGAGGCGGCAAGAATACACAGAAGAACTGTACAAAAAAGATCTTCACGACCAAGATACTCACAGTGGTATGATCACTCATCTAGAACCAGACATCCTGGAATGTGAAGTCAAGTGGGCCTTAGAAAGCATCACTACGAACAAAGCTAGTGGAGATGATGGGATTCCAGTGTAACATATAGTAGTGCCTAATCATAGCCCTTATAATTAATTGTTGTAATCTTGTTCTCTATGGTTATTGCATGAGTTTTATTTTAGATATTCCTGAGATTTTTCAACCCTTGAAATGTTACTGTTTCGTGCCCTTCCATATTTTGTGTTTTCAACCCAGAATATTAAACTCACTGGACACACATTCCATGTTTCACTGGTCTGTCTTTCCCATTTGATTCAGAGCAGGAGGGTAGTGGACAGTGGATGTAACTGTCTCTCGTGTCTTTTGTACCTGCTTTTGATAGCTTGCTCACCGCCCGGCTGAGGTGGTGGAACTGCATGGCCTTTGGGACTGCTTGGTAGAAGATCATCCAGCACTGTGAGGTGTCTGCCGCTCTTGGAGGTGCAGCTGACTTTTTCCTCCTTGCCTGAATTTCTTGTAACTCTTGCTGCCTCACGTGTCCCGATTTACCTCCCATGAGCAGAGATGCATACTTGTTAGCTTTGGTGGTATAGTTTTTACCCTGTTTTGAGGGGCTGTTTTTTTTCTTTTTTATAAACAACATTCACTGATCCTTGGCCCCGTCGGGTCTCAGATGGGGCACGCGGAGTTGCGGTGCCGGGCTGCTTGTTGTGGTTCGGGGGCTGCAGAGTGTGTGCTCTCAGTGGTTGGGGCTCTTGGACCTTGTTGTCCTGTGGTGTGTAGGGTCTCGGTTCCGCGGGACCTCGTTGTCCTGTGGTGTGTAGGGTCTCGGTTCCGCGGGACCTCGTTGTCCTGTGGTGTGTAGGGTCTCGGTTCCGCGGGACCTCGTTGTCCTGTGGTGTGTAGGGTCTCGGTTCCGCGGGACCTCGTTGTCCTGTGGTGTGTAGGGTCTCGGTTCCGCGGGACCTCGTTGTCCTGTGGTGTGTAGGGTCTCGGT
Source organism: Ovis canadensis (assembly GCF_042477335.2). Lineage (NCBI taxonomy): Eukaryota > Metazoa > Chordata > Mammalia > Artiodactyla > Bovidae > Ovis > Ovis canadensis. Next base: position 104,224,804 of record NC_091253.1, on the reverse strand, counting down.
TCCGCGGGACCTCGTTGTCCTGTGGTGTGTAGGGTCTCGGTTCCGCGGCCAGGGATTGAACCGGAGTCCCCTGCAGTGGGAGGTGGATTCTTAACCTCTGGACCACCAGGGAGGTCCCCAGGGGCAGTTTTCTTTTACTCCCTGAACTGATTTTGAGTCTCTCTTTGCTCTTGGATTTTTTTTTTCCCCTTCCTCCCTGTTTGGGTTCTAGTCTGTCAATAAGTTCTTATATATGAGAAATTTATATTATATATGAAATTCTTACATTTGAGTCATTTTACTCTTTTTTTCTAGCATCTGGTTTTATTTTCACTGATAGTGAATGTGAAACACCAGGATGATAAAGTCAGAATTCACACCCATTTAGTCACTCAGACAACCGCACTTGAGGTGAAGTCAGAGCACGTGTGTGTGTGTGTGTGCCTGTTTGAGATTCTGTCTCTGAGTGTAGTATGTGTATAAGTAGAAATCAAAGAAATATGTTGTAAAGCATACCAGTATTAATTATAATGAAATTATTATTCCTTCTCTTTACAGGGATTCGTGGAACTGACTATATTTCCCACAGTTGCAAACTTAAACAGAATCAAGTTGAACAGCAAGCAATGTAGAATATACCGAGTGAGGATCAATGACTTAGAAGCTGCCTTTATTTATAACGATCCAACTTTGGAAGTTTGTCACAGTGAATCGAAACAGTGAGTCACATGCTTGTGAACGTTGATGTTTCTTAAAGGATCAATATTCTCATCATAGTTCTCTTAGATTATTATTAGACTCTGGTTCCCAATTTATTTTCTGCAATTATATAACTTCTGTTGCTTCTGCCACTTTGCCCATTTGATTCAAGAAATTTTACTGGCTCTGGTCAACATAGTAAGTTATTAATTTTCCTTTATCAGAGAACTTAAAATAAATTTTCTTAGCCAGTTTTCTACTTTTGTTTTTTTAAAAATAATTTGTTTCATAGATATTAATCTTCAGTGAATTAGGGGATACTGTAATCTATAGAGCAGAAACTACTTTATTCTATGAAATATTTGACAGCTTTATAAAATATAAAAATAGTCTGAAATACCTAATTCCTTCACTTTACTGCATCTGTCTAGGCTACTTCTGATTTTATCAGTAGACACATATTTTTAATGATCAGTGTTATCTTCTACATTTTTCATTTAAATACTTTTTTTTCACTTTGTTACTGTTTTTATGGTCAGGCAGTATTCCATTTACTCAGTATAGTGTGGATTGTCTGGTTTTCTAGATTTTTTTTCTGTTACTTTGAGTTATTTCCTTAGGAAAATAGGATTGCTTATTATTCTTATGGCTCTTTTTAACATTTTACTTGATTGTGCGCCAGTAAGGTGTGTGCTAGTTTAAATGCTGTCAAGTACATTTGAAGGCAGTTGTTTCCTCAAAGTTTTGATAACATGCATTGATGGCATGCATTGTATCATTTCTTTGATTCTCAGTATTTGGGGGTAGAGTGCCCTAAACTATAAACTCTTGTTTTTTAATAAATTACAAGCTCCTTTTAGTCGCGGTGCTATTTTAACTAGTGTAGAGGTGGAGAGCATCTGCGTGCTACCTTTCTTCACACCTTGTGCAGCGTCGCACAGCTTCTCCAAACCCATCGTCCCGTGTGGTGCTCGTCACCCCTTGTGAAGTAGAAAGGCCTCATAGATCCATCTAACTGACCAGCTAGGAACCTGAGCTTTATCCTGTGCTTCCCACACCGTAACATCAGTTACACTCTGTGCCAGTTGCTGGTTGCATTGTCTGAATGCACTGCTTTCCAGTGAGCTCCACACGAGCAAGGGTCAGACTGCAGACCTGCCTTGTGCCTTGCTGTCTCCTCAGAGGCTGGCACACCACCTGGCATTCAGCAGAGATTTATAGAGCGAGTGAGTGAATGAATCACCCCAGGGATGCAGACCAGGATCCCAGGCCTCCTGTCCTCCCATCCAGCCAGGGTTCTTGAAGAACGGTAGGACGCGGAGAGCACTGGAGGCCGCTGCAGCAGGCTCCCCCTGAGATGCTCTCTTGGTGGTTTCCACAGGAAGAGCGGGCTCCTGCAGTCGGCATGCAGGGCCGTGTTTCAGGTGTGCAGCAGAGGGCGTGCACCACGTGTGGACCATCTCTTCAGTCCCTTTCCCCTGTAGGCTGGTACAGAGAACTGAGCCGAGTGTAGGTCTCTGCACTTGGTGATGGGTGAGAAGCTCCTCCATCTGCTGGGCACAGAGCACGGTGTTTGCACAGCTGCTGTACCAGCTGTTGCTGCTCAGGTTTCAAAGAAGAAACTCTGACAACGCAGTGGTAGGAGCAGTGGGCTCCAGATCTGTCGAGGAAGCGAGCTTTACTTGGTTAATTTTGAGATGATGATATCCCCCAAAACTTCTCTCCAGTGATAGGGAAGATGCCTCATCACTTTTAGTATGATAAAGAAAGAAAAGGGAGTTGTAAAGGAGAGTATTTTCAAAGGTTCAGTTGGGAGATTGGAAAGGATAGAATACATTTTAATCTTTTCAGTGGCACCACCACTCTTAGCCGCGGTCACTTAAGTACTCAGGGCAGCCCCTGCTTTCCTGCCTGGGTCTAGAACCCTGTTTACTTTTTAAGAGAGACGCCAGTTGTTTTTGTTGGTGTTTGTTTATTCTCTGACTTGTTCAAAACAGGGTTTGAGATTGGTTTTAGAATTTTATTCGACAGTAGTTTTTTAAAGTAGCTAATGAAATTAGCATGAAGAGTGAGAAAAGTATAGGATGGTGTGTACCACACCTAAGTTACTAGAGGAGAACTGTAGGTTTGGTTTTGAGATTCCTGGTTACCATGTGAAAGAGGGAAATGCTATTGTTCGTAAGATTTCTAAAACAGGACAGAAGCACACCAGTGGTTCAGAAGAAACATCGCTTAGCAGTTAAGATGTGAAAATGATCTCTTGTAATGATATTTATTTATTGATGATATTTATTCTTAAAGAAGACTTTGTTCACAGGTAGTTAAGGTGTGAAAACGATCTCTTGTGATGATGTTATTGATTTTTAAAGACGACTTTGGGAATGACAGGTAGTTAAGATCTTTAGCATGTTCCTAGATACTTACACTACCTCTCTTGTTTCCAGAGTAACTCTCATTGTTGAATGAAGCAATACAATTTCTACTAAAGCTGAAGCAGAAATTGAATAGAGTAGATTTGAAATTGAAAATCAAACTTAAAACTCAGTGGTTAAACTTGATCTTGAGTACATACCAGAATGTCCTGAAGTTCAGAGAAGTAATATGCTACTTCATCACATTTTCTTCTCGTTTGTTTTACAGTTAAGGTGCCAAACCCTTCTATTTTTAATGGCAAGAGTATGCTTACCTTGATTGAGATGTAGCGCTTTTGAACTGCAGGGGGGATATAAGGGAGGGAAGCATTTAGATAAGAGATTAAAAGGCATTTCTTCCTAGTTTATCCAAGTAAACGTTAGCTGACACGTTAAATTACCTGTCCTAGCAACTAGAAACCCTGTTGGTTATGTAACATGTAAGACTTCTCCCCCTCTGTCTCTCTCTGGCTTATTGTCTGCCAGGAAAATAAGCCTTTGAAGTTTCTCCAAATACATTTTCTATTTGAACTTATACTGTAGATGTGGTTTGCTCCCATGGATGCTGTGTCTCTTTGGCGGCTTTTCTTTGCTTTTGTTTGCTGCGTTTCTGTCTTCTTAGAAAAGGGAAATGTGGATTTTTGCCAGAGACTGTTTCTGTGTATGCGCAGCCTGCAGTGGCTGACATGTCCCCTCCTTGACCCTCCCCTTCCACAGGCAGGCTTTGCTACCTTGAGAACAGTTTGTTCATTTCTCTCGAAAAGTCTCCACTTCCCTAAGTTTCAGGAATCAGTTTAGTTCCTGTCTCCTGTCTTCATTTCCACTGAGGAGTGACAGTAGAAACAAAGCTGACTCAGCAGAGAGAGGTGACGGCCGAGCGGCTGAAGCCAATTCCCAAGCTGACTGCAGACAGAAGTGACGACTGAGCGGCTGAAGCCGATTCTAAACTGATGAGAATTGATATTTTAATTCCGTTTTTTAGATTCTCTAGGTCCTGTGTATGTTTTTTCAGCCCTGTATTTTGATATAGACATCTGTGTAGAGAGATTTTAAGTGTTGCTGTTTTGCTGATATCATATGGTGGAAGTGGTTGATTCCTTTATTGATTATTTATGGTTAGGTAATACGGATAGTTTTATATTTTAACTCATCCACAGTGCCTCACTGTCAGTTGTTGTAGGAGTATTGCTTGGAATTAAGTTGTCATAGTGGAGAGAACTTTGGGGTTTGTTTAGTCAAAACTTCAAGAGGAATTTTTCCCTATACTGTTCCACCTTCTGTTGAGCTCACTGTTTTTTAAAGCGCCCCTTTCATTATTTCTGGATGTTAGAAAGTTGTTTATTACATTGAGTTCGTCTGTTTTGCTGTAATGTTCAGAAACTTGTCCTAATTAACAATTGTTTTCCTGTAAGTTTTCTCTTTCCCAGTCTGTCGCCGCTCAGTGCTCTCGGTCATTCCTCATGGAAAGCTGTTGGCAAGGCGGCGAACCGTCCCCTCTGCCGTTCACGAATGCTTTCGTTTGGCCTTGTGTTTTCTTACATGTGGTAACCCTGTAACTAAATAGGGTTCTTCTTATTTGGACTTCTGTAATCACACACGCACAGCAGCAGAACCATTTTGTTCTTATCTATACTCAGTGTTTCTAGTGACTTGACATTCATTAGGCTTCTCAAATTGTTCAGTTGCTAAGTTGTGTCCAACTCTTTGCGACCTCAGGGACACCAGGCTCCTCCATCCTCTGCTATTTCCCGGAGTTTGCTCAGATTCTTGTCCATTGAATTGATGATACATCTAACCATCTTAGTCTCTGCCACCTCCTCCTTTTGTCTTTAGTTTGCCCCAGCATCAGGATCTTTTCCAATGAGTCACTTCTTCACATCAGGTGGCCAAAGTATTGGACCTTTAGCTTCAGCAAGAGTGCTTGCAGTGAATGTTCAGGGTTAATTTCCTTTAGGAGTGATTGATTTTATCTCCTTGCAGTCCAGGGGAATCAAGAGTCTTCTTCAGCACCCCAGTTCGAAAGCATCACTTCTTCGGCATTCATGCTTCTTTATGGACAACTCTCACATCGGTACATGACTACTGGAAAAGCCATAGCTTTGACTTTACAGACCTTTGTCAGCTAAGTGATGTCTCTGCTTTCTAATATGCTATCTAGGTTTGCCATAGCTTTCCTTCCAAGGAGCAAGCGTCTTTTAATTTCATGGCTTCAGTGATTTTAGAGCCAAAGAAAGTAAAATTTGTCACTGCTTCCACTTTTTCCCCCTTCTGCTTGCCATGAAGTGATGGGGCCGGATGCCATGATCTTAATTTCCTGAATGTTGAGTTTCAAGCCAGTTTTTCTTTTTTTGTTGTTGTTTTGTTTTGTTTTTTAGCTTTGTATTTTTACTTTATTTTACTTTATAATACTGTATTGGTTTTGCCATACATTGACATGAATCCACCACGGGTGTACATGCGATCCCAAACATGAACCCCCCTCCCACCTCCCTCCCCACAACATCCCTCTGGGTCATCCCCGTGCACCAGCCCCAAGCATGCTGTATCCTGCATCGGACATAGACTGGTGATTCGATTCTTACATGATACTATACATGTTTCAATGCCATTCTCCCAAATCATCCCACCCTCTCCCTCTCCCTCTGAGTCCAAAAGTCCGCTCTACACATCTGTGTCTCTTTTGCTGTCTTGCATACAGGGTCGTCATTGCCATCTTTCTAAATTCCTATATATGTGTCAGTATACTGTATTGGTGTTTTTCTTTCTGGCTTACTTCACTCTGTATAATCGGCTCCAGTTTCATCCATCTCATCAGAACTTATTCAAATATATTCTTTTTAATGGCTGAGTAATATTCCATTGTGTATATGTACCACAGCTTTCTTATCCATTCATCTGCTGATGGACATCTAGGTTGTTTCCATGTCCTGGCTATTATAAACAGTGCTGCGATGGACATTGGGGTACATGTGTCTCTTTCAATTCTAGTTTCCTCGGTGTGTATGCCCAGCAGTGGGATTGCTGGGTCATAAGGTAGTTCTATTTGCAATTTTTTAAGGAATCTCCACATTGTTTTCCACAGTGGTTGTACTAGTTTGCATTCCCACCAACAGTGTAGGAGGGTTCCCTTTTCTCCACACCCTCTCCAGCATTTATTGCTTGCAGATTTTTGGACCGCAGACATTCTGACTGGTGTGAAATGATACCTCATTGTGGTTTTGATTTGCATTTCTCTAATAATGAGTGATGTTGAGCATCTTTTCATGTGTTTGTTAGCCATCTGTATGTCTTCTTAGCCAGACTCATCAAGAAGCAAAGAGAGAAAAATCAAATCAATAAAATTAGAAATGAAAATGGAGAGATCACAACAGACAACACAGAAATACAAAGGATCATAAGAGACTACTATCAGCAATTATATGCCAATAAAATGGACAACGTGGAAGAAATGGACAAATTCTTAGAAAAGTACAACTTTCCAAAACTAAACCAGAAAGAAATAGAAAATCTTAACAGACCCATCACAGGCACAGAAGTTGAAACTGTAATCAGAAATCTTCCAGCAAACAAAAACCCAGGTCCAGACGGCTTCACAGCTGAATTCTACCAAAAATTTCGAGAAGAGCTAACACCTATCCTACTCAAACTCTTCCAGAAAATTGTAGAGGAAGGTAAACTTCCAAACTCATTCTGTGAGGCCACCATCACCCTAATACCAAAACCTGACAAAAAATAATACAAAAAAAGAAAACTACAGGCCAGTATCACTGATGAACATAGATGCAAAAATCCTCAATAAAATTCTAGCAATCAGAATCCAACAAGACATTAAAAAGATCATACATCATGACCAAGTGGGCTTTATCCAAGGGATGCAAGGATTCTTCAATATCCGCAAATCAATCAATGTAATTCACCACATTAACAAATTGAAAAATAAAAACCATATGATTATCTCAATAGATGCAGAGGAGGCCTTTGACAAAATTCAACATCCATTTATGATAAAAACTCTCGAGAAAGCAGGAATAGAAGGAACATACCTCAACATAATAAAAGCTATATATGACAAACCCACAGCAAACATTATCCTCAATGGTGAAAAATTGAAAGCATTTCCCCTAAAGTCAGGAACAAGACAAGGGTGCCCACTTTCACCACTACTATTCAACATAGTTCTGGAAGTTTGGGGCACAGCAATCAGAGCAGAAAAAGAAATGAATCCACATTGGAAAAGAAGAAGTAAAACTCTCACTGTTTGCAGATGACATGATGCTCTACATAGAAAACCCTAAAGACTCCACCAGAAAATTACCAGAGCTAATCAATGAATATAGTAAAGTTGCAGGATATAAAATCAACACACAGAAATCTCTTGCATTCCTATACACTAATAATGAGAAAATAGAAAGATAAATTAAGGAAACAATTCCATTCACCATTGCAACGAAAAGAATAAAATACTTAGGAATATATCTACCTAAAGAAACTAAAGACCTATATATAGAAAACTATAAAACACTGATGAAAGAAATCAAAGAGGACACTAATAGATGGAGAAATATACCATGTTCATGGATCGGAAGAATCAATATAGTGAAAATGAGTATACTACCCAAAGCAATTTATAAATTCAATGCAATCCTATCAAGCTATCAGCGATATTTTTCACAGAACTAGAACAAATAATTTCAAGATTTGTATGGAAATACAAAAAACCTCGAATAGCCAAAGCAATCTTGAGAAAGGAGAATGGAACTGGAGGAATCAACTTGCCTGACTTCAGGCTCTACTACAAAGCCACAGTCATCAAGACAGTATGGTACTGGCACAAAGACAGAAATATAGATCAATGGAACAAAATAGAAAGCCCAGAGATAAATCCACACACCTATGGACACCTTATCTTTGACAAAGTAGGCAAGAATATACAATGGAATAAAGACAGTCTCTTTAACAAGTGGTGCTGGGAAAACTGGTCAACCGCTTGTAAAAGAATGAAACTAGATCACTTTCTAACACCGCACACGAAAATAAACTCAAAATGGATTAAAGATCTAAATGTAAGACCAGAAACTATAAAACTCCTAGAGGAGAACATAGGCAAAACACTCTCTGACATAAATCACAGCAGGATCCTCTATGATCCACCTCCCAGAATTCTGGAAATAAAAGCAAAAATAAACAAATGGGATCTAATTAAAATTAAAAGCTTCTGCACAACAAAGGAAAATATAAGCAAGGTGAAAAGACAGCCTTCTGAATGGGAGAAAATAATAGCAAGTGAAACAACTGACAAACAACTAATCTCAAAAATATACAAGCAACTTATGCAACTCAATTCCAGAAAAATAAACGACCCAATCAAAAAATGGGCCAAAGAACTAAGTAGACATTTCTCAAGCCAGTTTTTCTACTCTTCTCTTTCACCATCATCAAGAGGCTCTTTGCTTTCTGCCATTAGAGTGGTGTCATGCAAATTGTGCTTCATCCAGCCCAACATTTCTCATGATAAACTCTGCATATAAGTTAAATAAGCAGGGTGACCATATACAGCCTTGTCATACTCGTTTCCCAGTTTTGAACCAGTCTGCTGATTCTAATTGTTGCTTCTTGACCTGCATACAGGTTTCTCAGGAGATAGCTGTGATAGTCTGATATTCCTGTCTCTAAGAATTTTCCAGAATTTGTGTGATCCACACAAAGGCTTTTGAATAATCAATGAAGCAGAATCAGTGTTTTCTGGAATTCTCTTGCTTTTTCTATGATCCATCCAATGTAGGCAATTTGAATCTTTGCTTCTTCTGCCTGTTTGAAACCCAGCTTATACATCTGAAAGTTCTTGGTTCACACACTACTGAAGCTTAACTTGGAGGATTTTGAGCATAACTTTGCTGGCACATGAGGTGAGCGCAACTATACAGCAGTTTGAACGTTCTTTGACATTGCCTTTTTCGGGGATTGAAATGAAAACTGGTCTTTTCTAGTTCTGTGGCCACTGTGGAGTTTCCCAAATTTGCTGACGTGTCGAGTGCAACACTTCAACAACATCGTCTTTTAGGGCTTGAGATAACAGCTGGAGTTCTGTCACCCCCACTGTCTTTGTTCATAGTGAGTGATGCTTCCTAAGGCCCATTTGACTTCACACTCCAGGACGTCTGGTTCTAGGTCAGTGACCACACCATCATGATATAGGACATTTCTTGTGTAGCCACTTTAAATTCACTCAGGTTTTAACTTGTTATCAGTGGAATCCCCTAGGCCTTTTCATAGAAAAGCTTGTTCCAGTAGAGTTATCTCTGAGCAACCTTATTTCATGGCATCATATCAGATGTTCTTTCGATCATTTTTAAGGAGGCATTTTATTTTTCGGTTGTGCCATGCAGCGTTCAGGATCTTAGTGTCCTGACCAGGGGTCAGACCTGTGCCCCCTGCATGGGTAGCGTGAAGTCTTAACCACCGGACCACCAGGAACGTCCCTCACTTTTATTAATTTTGATATTGGTTCTGTTTCTGGAAAATGAATTTTTCTGTCAGTCTTTTATTTTGTCTGTGAACTGTCAAAACTAAGGACAGACGAGAACATTGAATGTTGACAAGAATATAGCGAAATTACTTTTCAGACACAGTTAATAGAAATGTAAACTGAGATCAAAAGTGTTTGTGCTCTGTGAATGAAGAGTCCCACTTGGCGTGCACATGCCCAGCTTGTCCGCCACGAGGAAAGCACAGCAGTGCTCTCAACAGCGTCGTAATCGTCAGAGCCGCAAAGAACCTGAAGACCGGTCCGCACTGGAACGGGAGACTCCCTGTTGGGGCTCTAAAAACAACGAGACTGAGGGACTGGCAGTTAAGTGCAGAGACGTGGATGGGTTTCACAAATGTGACGTCGGATAGAACAGGCCACCCACGGGAAGGTGTGTGGAGTTGCTGGCCTGCCCCACTGTCGGCAGAGCGCTGGGTTCCCCCGCCGGTGAGAAGCAGGGCCCGGCTAGTGAGGACAGGAGGGCTTTGGGGGCTGCTGAAAGGCTCGGCCCTTGCTCACATTGCTGCTTCTGTTGGTTTTGTGAAAATTCATGAAGCTGAATACTTAGAGCATATACACTTTGCTGATGTGATATATTTTGCTTTCATGAATTTTTTTTTTAATGGAGATAAGGTTTACAAACAGTTGAATCTTAAGTTTTGCAGAATCTGCACATTCAGTTTTTAAAAGTACATGTTCTTGACAAAGAACAGATTATTTTAATTCAGTGTAGATATTTATAATTGGTTCTTGGAGAAAATTCTTTTGATTTTACCCTAATGTGCTTGTTCTTCAGTATCCTCTATAGCGTCACTCCTCTTTAAGCCTTGTTTCCCTAAGGAAGCCTGGGGATTGGCACTGTGGTGGTTACAGGTCAGGGGTGTGTTAGTATTGTACAGCCATTATCATTCTGGAAATTGAAGACGCTTACTATAATCTTGCCTTGTAATTTTTGGTTTTTATTGGGTTGTTATGAAAGGAAACATGTTTGGTTTGTATTATGAAAGGAAATAGTAAAATCCAAGCCACGAGAAGATTATTCCTCAAAACTGGCTTTCCAACAGATTCCATTTATAGTGACTCACCATTTTATTTGGACCACTTTACCTCTTCTCAGGAAATGAGATCAAGTGAGAATAATTTTCCATTAAAAAAAAAGTGATTTAATATATAATGTTTAAATATAGCTTTTTTGTAACAATGAGTTTTTTTATTTTTAAATTTCACAAATAACTGGCTTTCAGATTTTGTGATTTTGAAATTTTATTGAAGAGAAGTTACAACCTGTAGATGTCCGAAGTAGTCTTTAACTAGCAGAGTGTGTTAGCTAAGTGCTAGTAAGGATGCAGGGCTCCTGGCACTGTCTTGTACTGCTGATGGGGACGCAGAATGGTACAGCTGTTCTGGAAAACAGCTCAGCAGACTCTTATAAAGCTGAACTTATAGTTGCCATGTGACTCAGCAGTCCCACACTTGCCTGTTTGTACTGCAGAAATGAAAATTAAATTCACATAAAAACGGATACACAGTTGTTTGTAGCAGTTTTATTCCTAATAGCCAAAAGCTGGAAAGAACCTAGCTGTCTTTCAGTGGATGAGTCAATAAACAATAAACAATCTGTGGTACAGTCTCTACAGTGGAATACTGTTCATTATAATACGGGACAGACTGGTGGTACGTGTCCACCTTAGATGAGTTTCAAAGACATACTGAGTGAGATGAAAGCCAGCCTCAAAAATACATCCTTAGCATTCCATGTGTTTGGCACAGGGAACTCCGGGGGATGGCGGAGCTGTCCTGTATCCCACTCGTGGTAGTGGCCACACACGCTGACATTCACAGAATTACACACCAAAGGGAGAGAGTTACTTTTACTGTATGATAATTAAAAGAGAAAAGATGGTCCTGGAGTTTTTATGCCCTTTATTTCACATATCTATCTAACAGAAAGGCAGTGGTAGAAGTCCCGAGAAGTCGGCTTGCCCACTTTCAGAGCCTTGTACTCCGTAGCTTTGGAAGCCGTGGCTGGCGTGACCTCCTTCCTGGTCAGCGGAGAGCAGCAGGTGCGGGAGGCGTGGCCTCTGCCGTGCTGAGGCTGTGGGAGTGTAACGCTTTCCTCAACGGCTCCTCCTGATTTGCTTTCCCTACGGTCGTTCTGTAGAGTACGTGAAACTTGTCTTTTAACCGGGTTAAAGCTTCGTTCAGTTAGTGAGGTGTCCCCGACTGCTTGGTGGAGTCATCTCAGGGCAGGACGACTGGCGTGCAGGCCACAGCAGTGTTCCTCACAAGGTCGTGTCTGACCTTGCTTCCTTGCTCTTGCCGTTCCTTGCCCTTTGTTACATTTCCTCTGTGTTACTCTCACTGATTGCAGTGAGGAAATGTGACTTGTGTGTGTGTGAATATGCATGTATATGAGTTACTTTATGGAAAAAAATTAGAAAATCAGATGAGAACAGTGTTTTCATGTTTCCACAAGTCTTCAGTTTATGGCTTTCATCCAGTGGGAAGTAAGGCCACGCACCCAGTGAACAGTGGCTCCGTGGGAGAGAACCCACCTGCACCCCAGGAGACACGGATTTGATCCCTGGGTCGGGAAGACCCCCTGGAGGAGGGCATGGCAACCCACTCGAGTTATTCTAGTCTGGAGAATCCCATGGACAGAGGAGCCTGGTGGGCTGTGGGGTTGCAAAGAGTGGGACACGGCTGAGCTACTAAGCCTGCCTATTGAAAGTCCCTGGCATTTAGGGGATGTAACAGTGAACCACACGAATGTTCCCTCCTTCATGGAGCTTATAACAGTGAACCACATGAACGTCCCTCCTTCCTAGAGCTTACGTTGTCGTGCACTGTGGCATGAGGAGGAGCAGTGGTATATTCTGAGGAATTAATCCTGACTCATTTTAAACATCTTGAATTTCTGTCAGATTATAAAGCTTGTTGAATCCATTCACATTTTTGCCAGATAGAGAATAATTATTTTTTCAGTTCTGCCTGTGTTCTTTACATTTGCATCAGGGAACTGTAGTGGCTTAATGAAGGATGTGACAGTCATAATAAACACATAGCGTCGGTGGACAGACTCTGCTAACAGGCTGTGTGCCCCTGCACTCTCTGCTGCTGTTCACTCAGTTCTGCCCGGCTCTTTGCCACCCCGTGGACCGCAGCATCCGGGCCTCCTGTCCATCACCAGCTCCCGGAGCTCACTCAGACTCACGACCATCGAGTCGGTGATGCCATCCAGCCATCTCTTCCTCTGTCGTCCCCTTCTCCTCCTGCCCACAATCTTTCTCAGCACCAGAGTCTTTTCCAGTGAGTCAGCTCTTTGCATCAGGTGGCCGAAGTGTTGGAGCTTCAGCATCAGCCCTTTCAGTGACTATTCAGGGCTGATTCCTTTAGGGTCGACTGGGTTGGCCTTCTTGCATAAGTTTTGTCTTGGGCAATAAATCCATGGTGAACTTGGCTTGAAAGTGTTCCTGTGATTTATGGAAGATGATATAATGCTTACAAACAACTGGTGCCAAGTATTTAAGAAAACATTTGGTGAAATGTGTGTCTTATTGCTAAGCCTGGCTTTCTCTCTTCTTTCCCCTCTCCCCAGGAGAAATCTCAATTACTTCTCCAATGCTTACGCGGCTGCGGTTAGCGCTGTGGATCCTGACGCAGGGAATGGGGAGCTATGCATTAAGGTTCCATCAGAGCTGTGGAAACACGTCGATGGTAAAGTGTCCAGAACATTCGACTGTACAGTTAGATCATGGTGGATTCAGTAACTAAGAGCTTTTCATGAAAGTTCATGGTATTTAAGTTACAACCAGCTGAGATACACAGGAGTTGGAAGCTTTTTTTTGATAAAGATAACTGGCTAATAGGAAAACAGCAATCAAGTGCTGTGACAAAAAGCAACTCATTTCAATGTAGTTTTTAAAGTGAAAGTAATTTTAAAAAAACAAATGGAAGAAAACCCATATGATATTAAGTCAGTTTAGAATTACAGAGTTTTGTAAGAGGAAGGATCCTAAAAAATCATCTTATTCAGTTTCTTCCTTTCGCAGAAGAGCAGTCTGAAGTCTAAAGAGAGGAAGTGACCTGCTAAATGTGACTGATAAGGAGCGGAGCCAAGGCTAGAACCTGGGGTTTCTAGCACCCACTCTGCACACTCGTATTATTTCTAATTCTTTCTTTTCCTGTATAAAGTTACAGCTGTTTTAATTATTATACCTCTCTGCCTACCTTTATTTTGCTGTATAAGATTAATCAAAATAAGGACGTAAAGTACTCTGTTTTGTTTTTGCCTTTTTTGGATAGTTTGTGTGTGTGTGTATGGTGGGGAGAGGAGTTTATATTTTTAGAGATATTGCCTGATTTAGGGGAAAGGCATGGAAGGTCATTGTATTTTCAGGGACTGGAAAAAGTCCATATTGTTGTCATGTTCTGGGGGAAATTAAAAGCAACATTTTTTTTTAATCTTGTGAATGATGGATACGTGTATGTGTGTGTTCAGTTGTGTCTGACTCTTTACAACCCATGGACGGAGGCCCACCAGGCTCCTCTGTCCATGGGACTTTCAAAGCAAGAGTACTGGAGTGAGTTGCCTGTTTCCTTCTCCAGGGGAGCTTCCAGACCCAAGGACTGAACCCGAGTCTTCTGCGTCTCCTGCCCTGGCAGGCAGATTCTTTACCACTGAGCCACCTATGAAGCCCAGTCTCGGGAATGCAGTGCATATTTGTTGCTTAGAAATAAAGCATAATGGCTAATGCTGCGTAATGTAAATTCTTGGGTCCCCTTCCCACCTACTCCACTCCCTGCTCCTAATCCTCAAAGCCACAGGCAGGATTAGCAGGGTTTGTGGGAGCATAGTAAGTGGACAGACCTGAAAAGTGAGTTTTGAATGGGGTCTGGAAGACCGTAAGTGTCCTAGGTGGTAGTTTTGAACTTTTTTCTTTTGGCAGTATAGCACTGTCAGAAATGTTGAGAGGAGAATATGGTATGATCTATGTTTTGAGAGCCCACAGCTAGTAGCAACTAGAACTGAGTGGAGATAAGGACACCAATCCCTGGGGGCTCAGCTGGTGAAGAACCCGCCTGCAGTGCGGGAGACCTGGCTTCCGTCCCTGGGTTGGGAAGATCCCCTGGAGAAGGGAAAGGCCACCCACTCCAGGATTCTGCCCTGGAGAATTCCGTGGACTGTAGTCCCTGGGGTTGCACGGAGTCGGACAGGCCTGAGCGCCTTCCTGCTCGCACTGAGGACACCAGGAGAAGCAGGTTGCCGAGCTCCTGTAGGCAGAGAGATGGTAACCGCCTGCACTGGGTTAGACAGTGTGGTGTTTCTAGGTCACACTCAGCCTTTGGTTCCCACTTCATGTTCCGTGTTAGTCTTTACCCCTGTGACATCGACTACTGTGACCTGATATGTACTTATATGTCTGTGTATGTGCTTATTTGTTGCAGAGTTAAAGGTCCTAAAGATACACATCAATTTTTCTTTGGATCAGCCAAAAGGAGGTCTGCATTTCGTGGTACCCAGTGTAGAGGGAAGCATGGCAGAGAGAGGTGCCCATGTGTTCTCTTGTGGGTATCAGAACTCCACAAGGTAGAGTACGCGCTCTTAGGCATCGCAGCTGACTCCATGTTCTCAGCTGTGTTTCTCTCTGTGTGTGTACATGCAGCACGGGTGCTCCATATTGGATGTGGGTGTGGGCCTGGGCCGCGCCCCCTGCTGGGCCCTGCCCCACCCCCCCCCCCCGCCCCCGCTCCTCCTCAGCCCTGTCCTCCCCCCACTCTTCTCTGTGTGTGTGTGTGCATGCAGCACGGTGCTCCCTGCTGGACCCCCTCCCCGGGCCCCTCCTCAGCCCTGTCCTCCCCCGGGTCCCTCCTCAGCCCTGTCCTCCCCCGGGCCCCTCCTCAGCCCTGTCCTCCCCCGGGCCCCTCCTCAGCCCTGTCCTCCCCCCACTCCTCTCTGTGTGTGTGTGTGTGCATGCAGCACGGTGCTCCCTGCTGGACCCCCTCCCCCGGGCCCCTCCTCAGCCCTGTCCTCCCCTGGGCCCCTCCTCAGCCCTGTCCTCCCCCGGGCCCCTCCTCAGCCCTGTCCTCCCCCGGGCCCCTCCTCAGCCCTGTCCTCCCCCGGGCCCCTCCTCAGCCCTGTCCTCCCCCCGGGCTCCTCTTCAGCCTGCTCTTCTGAGGCCGTCACTGCTCTTTTACTCTTCAAACTTTTGTGTTGAAGTGAAACAGCGTACGGAAAAGTAATGAATTGTAAATAGAAAGTTTGGTACCTTTTCAAAGTGAACAGATTCCTGTAATTCACACTCACGTAGAGAAAAAGAACTGTAGCATTATCAGCGTTGCAGGGTCACCGCGTCTGCCCACTTGCACTCACTACTTCTCCTGATAGCCTGAGCAGTGACCTCCATCCTGAGCTCCAGAATGCCATGGATTAGTTGCACCTGGTTTTGAACTTTATTAAGTGGAAGCATATGTATCATGCTCTTTGTATCTGCCTTTCTTGTATAACTGTGGTAGTGAGATGGACATTTATTGTTCCATGTAATTGTAGTTCATTCTTGTAGCTCTGTATTTAACCACGTTACTGAAATATTCTCTTTGTTTTCTCTTCAGACTGTTAACTCCTCCAAGCCAGGGATATTGTCTTATCCTTCTTTGTATTTCAGTAACAAGTACAGACCCTGGTACACAGTAAAACCTAATCTGAGTAGAACATTGACTAGAAATTTAATGTCTGGCTTTATCAGCACTGTTTGAATTTATACAGTGCATCACATATTCCAGAGAAGCAGTTTCCTGATGTATAGAATAGATTCTGAATATTGTATTTTTTAAAACTTTATTGTAAGCATTTTTCAATCCTAAAAATGAATGCTACATAAAAACTAAACATACAAGTAAAAATTATTTGTAATTAAAACATCAGAAACTCAGATTTGGTTACTTCTTTTCAGGGTTTAAACTGGAGGTACCACATGATATATTTTATTAATATTGCCAAGTAATATTTGGAGACAGGGCTGTGTCGTTAATCATGTTTTTTCACATTGCTCAGTAGAAAGCATTAGTGTGCAGAGATCTAAAAGAAATTTTTTGTCTGCATTCTGTAAATGTTGAAATAACTTATATGTGGGAAGAACAATGTAGTTTACATTTTCAACATTTTCTGTACTGTTGATCTTTTTTCTAGATTTTGGTTCCCATGTGTTGATTCATACTCTGAGTTATGCACATGGAAGTTAGAGTTCACAGTGGATGCTGCCATGGTGGCGGTCTCCAATGGAGACTTGGTGGAGACCGTGTACACCCATGACATGAGGAAGAAGACCTTCCATTACATGCTCACCATTCCAACATCTGCGTCCAACATCGCCTTGGCCATTGGACCTTTTGAAATCCTCGTAGATCCATATATGCACGAGGTAGACTGTGGCTTCTTGCTCCCTCCTCTCCTACTCTTTCAAGCCTGATTGGGAGAATACGAATAAAATACCAAGGTTTTCTTAATTCTTTTTTCAGCTACGAGAACTCTCACTAGAGAGAAGGTTTTTTAATCTGAAATGTGTAATGATATAAACTCTTTAAATTTTCGTATTTTTTTCATCAGAGGGCTTAGTGTTCCAAAAGAGCTTCAAGTAACTTGGTTAGAATATTGGTCAATTTCTCTAACTGATTCTGTTGTAGAACTACTTTGAGTTTATGAATGTTCTAGTTCCCTCTCCAGAACCTGAAATATTGCAGTTTCAGAATTAAAAAGCAAGATTTATTCTAACTTCAGCATATGTAGAGGGAAGAGAAAGGTTAAGGCAGGCAGGACTGGAGCCCGGGTCAGTGAGCTCACTGAGGTTTCCTCCAGTTCCCTCCGCATGTCTGATCGTAAATCAGGGACCAGTTGATAAGCCCTGTCATGCTGTTAGGCCTCCTTAAGCATCACGTTTCTCTTGGGTATAAAGTGATTCATTTGTTATTGACCCTCATAGTCTCTGTGTAGGTTTAAAGTAATATTTGAATGAATCCCTTAATTGACAAGGTTTATAAAATCACTCATGGAAAATATTCAAGATACTTTATGAATGGTTTGCTTTTGGTATCTTAACAGTGACTCTTAAACGTGTATTCACTGATAAGATGCAGTGAATTTTACCATTTTTTGGTAAATGACCCACTTTAAAATAAAAATTTGATTAGTACCTGGTTCGTATTTTGGAAGAATTTTTGGTTTCCCACTGAGCCATCGGATGGGAGAAACGTAAATGTCAGTCAAGAAATATTTTTCTTTAATACTTACAGCCTGTGACTTAGTCTTTCTCTCTCAAGTAAAGTTTCTCTTGTATTACCAGTAGGTTTGCTATCATGTAGTTTTGTTTAAGAGTGAGTCTTTTTTTGATGAATAGTATTTTCTGTTTTCTTTGTGTACCAGCGAGAGTGCTCATCGCGGTGCAGCTGGGCCCTGAGCACTGGTGATCCACGCTCGCTCACCCTCCACTTAGGCAGTCTAGTCTGTCCTTTCATAATGTTGCTAGAAGAGTAGTTTTTTATTGTATGTTAAAAGCTTTCCTTGCCTCCACATCCTGCAGTCATCAGATCTCTTTAGCATGGCTTTCAAGAGCATCTAGAATTTGACCCTAATAGTCCTTTCTAGGGAGAAGGCAATGGCATCTCACTCCAGTGCTCGTGCCTGGAGAATCCCATGGACAGAGGAGCCTGGTGGGCTGCAGTCCATGGGGTCGCTAAGTCGGACACGACTGAGCGACTTCACTTTGACTTTTCACTTTCATGCATTGGAGAAGGAAATGGCAACCCACTCCAGTGTTCTTGCCTGGAGAGTCCCAGGGACGGGGGAGCCTGGTGGGCTGCTGTCTATGGGGCCACACAGAGTCGGACATGACCAAAGTGACTTAGCAGCAACAGCAGCAGTCCTTTCTAGCTTTTTCCTAATTTCTTTTCTATTTATGTTTGTTCAACATAGTTTACTTATATTTTTTCCAGCCAAACCGTATTTTCCCGTCTTTGACTCCATTTGCAATGTCCTCTTTTTCTGTCCATACCTGTCAAACTTTTGTCCAGTTCTAAAAGATCAGCTCAGATTTAGTCTTCATAAAACCTTTCTGGATCATTTTGGTCAGAGTGCCTGCATGCTCAGTTGCTCAGTCTTGTCTAATTGTTTGCGACCCCGTAGTCTGTAGCCCACCAGGCTCCTCTGTCCATGGGAGTCACTTGGTGAGAATTCTGGATGGGTTGCCATGCCCTCCTCCAGGGGATCTTTCTGATCCAGGGATCAAACCCCCGTCTCCTGCATTGGCAGGCATTCTTTACCCCTGAGCCACCTGGGGGGCCTGCTGGTCAGAGTGATGATGTCATTTTTGATGTTACTCTTATGCACAGAGTCATAATAAGGGGCAGTGCGATGGTATGTAATATATGAGTGTTTGTGTCCAAAGTGGGATGTAGTGGAAGAAAGTCCGAATTATTGTTTCTGTTGCCTGCATTCCTTATCTCCTCACTGCCAGTAAGCCTTCCCTGCAGCTTTCATGTTGTTCTTTGTGTGTGCTGAAGATAGTCAGCTTCTGATTCTGTAAGACAGTACTGTGACGTGCGGTATTCACTAGGTTAGATTTATGAGTGAAAGGCGGGTTTATAGTAAGTCTCGAAAGTTTAGATTATTTTTGTTTTGTAGGAGAAACTTTTAATTTGTAACCAAAATTATATTTTCATTGGATCTAACCTAAGCGTTTCATAGACATAAAATCTATCATGAATTTAATTCTGACGCATTGAATATTTCATAAACATAATAATGGTAGTCACTAATTGCATGCCAGTGTTTTATCTCAGCTCCATGGATTTGTTGTAAAAATGAGGGGGAGGGGAGGGACTTAAATGCGGCTTCGTTTATAATTGAGGTATTTAGGGAATTTGAGAGGTAAGCTACCTGTTACTTAATGGTCTCCCCTGCTTTCTGTTTCCAGGTCACTCATTTTTGTTTACCTCAGCTTCTGCCTTTGCTTAAACATACCACGTCGTATCTTCATGAAGTTTTTGAATTTTATGAAGAAATTCTTACATGTCGATACCCATATTCCTGTTTTAAGACTGTATTCATTGATGAAGCTTATGTTGAAGTGGCTGCTTATGCTTCCATGAGCATTTTTAGGTCTGTATCCAAATTTGAAATGACTAAATTAGGTTCATGATGTGAAGGTTATTTATTTTGTGATCATTTTTAAGATGCATTTTGAACTTTTTTCCTTCAATTTAGCTATGAATGGCTTTGTAGAAATTCTGTGTTTTTAAAATTTTTAAATGTAGAAAATAAAGAAATAAAGAAATTGAAATAAAGAAAATTTCAAAATAGCCCCAAAGAGTCAATATCTTTATCCAGAATTATCTGCTGCTAATAGTTTACGTGTTTGTTTTAGTCTCTTTTCTGCTTATGCACGTCAGCAAATATACAAAGGACCATATGGCTATTTAGTGGAGTTTTTGTCCTAGCACCATATAAAAATTTACTAATATCATCAGAAATTTGTATGTAAAAAAACCTGAGGAGGAAAAAACCTTATTTTCTTTTTTTCTCTTACCCACTTTATCTCCCTCCCTTATTTTATTCCTTGAAAAGTTCCCAATTTGGAAGTTTTCTGTCTCAGGATCAATAATTTTTTTTTCTGCGTCCATTTTCTCTTCTGTAAAATGGACATAATAATAGTGTTCCTGCATTCTTCAGAGTGGTTAGAAGATCTGATGGGTCAGTGTATTTGAAAGTAAATATTATAGGACAAAAAGTTAATAGTATTATTAGGAAAAGATTTTTGAAATTAGAAGACCCCCCTCATAAAATGACTAGTCTCTGATGAACATATTAATTTCTGATTGCTGCTACAACTGCCTAGCCCCCAAAAAGAATATTTATATTTTTCACGGAAATTGGTGGAGAACATTACAGCCCTTACTTTAAACAAAAGTTACTAAAACATGGATTTCAGCTAAAATTTGAAAAGATGTAAAAGCTGTTGGGGAGAGTATTCTGTTTTTTCTCTGTTGTATCTTAGTTGAATTCCATCATTTTAAAAGTGTGATTGTTTTATTTTGATTGAATAGTTATTTATTTCTTGGTTATAATTAACTGTCTGCTCTTTGAAATTCCAGCACGAATCTGCTGCACAGTGCTATGATTATAGATGAGACGCCTTTGACCAGAAGGTGTTTAGCCCAGTCTTTGGCCCAGCAGTTTTTTGGATGTTTCATATCCAGAATGTCTTGGTGAGTAACTTCGAAGTTTACAACTCCTGAGAAGAATCAGAAAAGTTTATTCTTATTTTCTTTTCCTGCAGTGTAAGTTGAACTTTGTTCTAACTGCAGATAATTAATAGACACTATTCTGTATATGTTTAAAGAAAAATAATGAGTATAAATTTTATCCTAATTTTTTTGCCATTTCCTCAGTATGTCAGTATAATCAGCTCTGTAATTCTCAGTAAGGTAAGAATTTTGACAGCAGCAGTTCCTTAAAGAATGGAGTAAATACTGTGGATACAAGGACTTGAGTGTGCAGAGAACTGCGGTCAGGATTCTGATGCCAGCTCTCAGTGCACTCCTCCACAGTGCTGGCAGTGCTGTAGGGGTTTCCTGTTAGTGCCTGGTTTTGAACTAATTTACTTGAAAAATGTGAGAAATAAAATACTTTTCGTTTTCTTTCTGATTAACCTGAGGTAAATTTGAAGAAACAGACAGAATTTCCTTAAGATTATAACCTACAATTATAACATATATTGATAGTATGTAAGTCTTGATTTCTTTTTGTTTTTTCTTTCTGGAGGGTGAAGGACAGAGGGTAAGGCCTCTTAATTTATAATTTCCTAAGACACATAGTTTCACTCAAGAATAGTCTCTGCAACATGTAGAATGTTTGAACGAATGAATAGATAGACATGAATATATACCTGAGTGGATGGCGTCATTGTCTCTCCTCTTAAGAAACTAAGAAATCAGTGATTAGACCTCGGGTCTCCGGGTGCTGCTGTAATCACGCGCGGGGCTGGCAGGGCTAGAGTGTGGGCGTTGGCAGAGCTGAGCCGTGTGGTCCTGGCTGTGTGCCTGTGGCTCCTCAGAAGCGGGCGGTGTGGGCGGGCCTAGGGGAGGAGCTCTGCCAGAGGGAGCCCAGAGCAGCAGCCCTGAGACTCGCAAGGGGTGGCCGGAGGGAGTGGGCGCCAAACAGGTCCAGGACTTGTGCCTTCTTTAAACAGGCAGAGAAGTGCTTGCTGTGCTTGCTCTGTTGCCCTCTTTGGCCTTATCTGAAGAATTCTTATTAAAATAATAAAATTTATTATATTTTATTTATATTTAAATAATATGTTGTTGTTTGGCTTTTTGCTTAGGTCTGATGAATGGGTATTGAAAGGAATTTCCGGTTATATTTATGGTCTTTGGATGAAAAAAACTTTTGGTGTTAATGAATACCGCCACTGGATTAAAGAGGTAAGAGCAGCTGGATCCATTTATCTACGTAGGAGTCACTGAGACGTGCTCGTGTTCTCCAGATTTCCCTTTATTTTTAGTAGCTAAAATACTTACTGTTAATTGAAAGCCCCTGGTTTTTTCTGAAAAAAGAATCATTTTATAGAGACTTTTCTGTTTTATCTAGTTTCTGTTGCCATTGTTGGCCTCCAAAGACTTTTGCTAAGAATGAGAATATTTAAGCTCCTTAAACATCAATTCAGCTGTTAGATATAGTCCTGCTCCTCACAGTCACTATTTTTAATGGAATCCTGTGGCATTAATCTCTGAGGGCTTCCTAGGTGGTACTAGGGGTGAAGAGTCCTCTTGCCAGCGCAGGAGACACAAGCGATGCAGGTTCAATCCCTGGGTCGTCCGGAAGATCCCCTGGAGTAGAAACTGGCAGCCCGCTCCAGTATCCTTGCCTGGAAGATTCCATGGGCAGAGGAGCCATGCTTTCTGAATTGGTTTAGACTCAGAAGCCAGATTCTGGAGCCAGTTTGCTGTTCACTTTGCTTTTATTCACTGCCAAGCTTTGTGACGTGGGCCACTGGCTCCAGGCCTCTTGTATCAGGAGAGTGAGCAGTGGCAGCATCTGCGCCGTGGGCGGGCACTGGAGGCGTCCCACAGGCAGTGTGCGCAGCACCCGGGTCACAGGGAGTGCGCGCTGTGCGTGGTCCAGTCCTGCAAAGCATTGGCGCTCTGTCATTTTCGCATCTTCTCCCATTATTTAAAGATTTTGGCCAAACAGAAAAAAAGACGATTGTATTTTGCCCATTCTGTTCCCATGCGTTTCATTGTCCCCTTGCCTCCCCCCTTCTCAGTTGGAAACAGTGTCGCCTTTAATAGCCTCATTAGATGGGCCCTTTTTATTCTCCCTCTTTCTCATTTTGTATACCTTGGTCATCTAAACCTAAACTCAAGTAAGTTAAAAAGTAATTGTAAAAAATTTCAAGCACTGAGGGTTAGGAAACAATCCATACATCTACAACTGTACAAGTCCATTTTTGAGTTCAAAAACTGTTAACCAAGGGGGAAATGTGGCATACAGCATTCATGGCACTCCAGGCACTGTCACAAGCGTCTTATAAATAATCGCCGTCTTAACTCCTAGCTACTCTGCCACTGTTTGCGCTTCACAGAGAAGGAAACAGGCACAGCGGAGTTGCTTGGCTGAGGCGGCACAGGCAGTGGGCCGCCGCGCCGGGCTCCGGACCTGGCCTCGCGCTGCTCCACTGGGTTCTGCCGCCTCTCTGTCCTGCTTGAGTGCTCTCTGAACCAGTGGTGGATTTTCAGTGCAGTCACGGTGTCTCTTTTTTCCACTGAAACTTTTTTTTTTTCAATTTGACCTGTGTCATATAAAGTAGAGTTTTAAAATCACAGATTCCAGAGATAATTTTATCCCTATTTGTTTTTACTTGCTTAAATCCTCCACCAGAAGCAAAATACAGAGAAGGAAGAGAAACTTGAAGAACGGGTCAGAGAGGTTGGGAAGAGCCGCTAGGAAACGTGGCGGGGCTGCTGGCCGCCCCGCGGTCCCACAGGAGAGACGGCTGTGCGGCTCCGTCTCAGCCAGCGGTGCAGTCTGCTTCGTTTATGAGAACACAACTACTCTCCAGATACATTTCATTTACTTTTGGAAATTTACGTTCTGATTCCAGGAAATTAGAAATCACAGTTTAGGTCTCAAGTTTAATATGGAAAATAATTTTCATTGGCCTCTTGTTTTTACATCCTCAGGAGCTGGACAAAATAGTGGCGTATGAACTAAAAACTGGTGGAGTTTTATTACATCCCATATTTGGTGGAGGAAAAGAGAAGGATAAGTACGTTTATTGTTCAGAGATGATATTACAGACTTTGCTTTATGAGATCAGCCTTAGAATCACTTGTGTGTGTAATGAGGCCCATACAGGCCACAGACGTGGTCTGTCCGGAGACCACAGGCCCTGGCGACACTCCCATCACTCCTTCCGTTACTGCTGCACATGGTGGCTGTAGATGGGCTTAAACATGAAAAAAACCTTTGCATTAAAAAAAGAACTTTAAAAAACAGTGCTTTTTTTTTACGTTAATTTCCTAATGCTAATATTAATACGTCATACTGTTCTCATAGAAATTTAAAAATAATGGAACAAGTATTTTGCTTATGTATCACTGATTAATTTTTTAAGGCTAAGTAGATGGTTTCATCATCAACACAGCCTACCTATACCTGTTTATCTAAATGGCCGACTATGTAGACACTTATTTACTCTTCCCTTTTGTTCCCTTCTCTTTTTTGTTTCTTAAGTCACTGTAAAGGAAATAGCCATTCACAGCAACATAATGGTGCCAGCAGGAGCTCTTATTTGTCCTAGGATCCGTAAAGTCACTAACGGAATAGGAACTGAACTGGATGGGAAGTTTTCTCTGTGTTGTTGCTTTTAACTGAAATTTTATGTTTCCTTTACTTATAAACTGTCTGTAGATAACAGACAGTGCTGTGACTTTGCCAATGTAGAAATTATGAATGTTTTCCTATCACATTTTAATTGTTAGCAGATATCTTGAGATGTGTTACACTCGTTACGTTAGAATTGCAACAGTAGACCACTGCTAGATCTTGTTATTAGTAAACTAGCACTTATATTGGTAATGTCATAGTTTTAAAAAATATTTTGATAACTGTATTTCATTATAATTGGTTTCCTTTGTAAACTTGTATACTTTCTGTGCATTTAAAGCAGTTTTTCTCTTGTGGTCTGCAGGATTAATGAGGCTACCCAAGTGTCTAAAAGTACAACAAAGGTTAAGAAACTGGAATTTGTTCGCCAGTAGTCTTGTCTTTCGTTGAAGCATGAGACAAGGTTAAGGTCACTGAGACAAGGTTAAGTCATTGGGAAGGCATAGGAGTTTGGAGTTAGAGAAACTTGGATTTTTATAGTTACTGATTTTTGTGAGCTAAGAAAACTGTATAGCCTTTCTGAGTGTATGTGTATTTTAATGTGTCAAGCAGTGATGATCTGCCTTAATCATAAGGGTTCCTTGCGATAAAGCTCTAAACATAGCATGCACTCTTTCAAATACCAGTTCCTTTCACTTTGTTCTCTTGACCGCCTGCTATTTGGCAGCTTCCTGGCTGTAATTAGAGCCTTCCCATTGTGTGCAAATAGTATTTACACTGAATGTTTTTGTGTTGTTTTGCCCATTTATTTAGTTCTGTCTGTATGTTTGATTTTCAAAATTCATGTGTAAAAGTAGCAGATGAATGCATGCTCTTTGAGGAGATTCAGACAGCACAGTTTAGAAGCTTGTAGCATCAGAAGGAAAGATCTTGTTTAGCCCTCTTTTACCACGTCTGACTCCTTCCACTTCCTCTCCTTGGCGATAACCGGGATTATACGTTTGGTATATTGTCTTCCAGACCTCTCTTTTTTTTTTTGGCTTTTATGTGTATATGGCAGTCACAGAATCTGATTTAATTATGCGCATCACCGTGTACTTTCTTTCTGGAAACTCGGTCGCACCTGTGTTTTGGCACCTGTGCTTTGGCACCTGTGTTTTTTGGAGACTTGGTCGCACCTGTGCTTTGGCAAGCAGTCCTCGGGGCTACGCATTATCTTTTGTTGTTGCTCAACTGCTTCATTGTGTCTGACTCCTTGCGGTCCCATGCACTGCACACCAGGCTCCATGGGCTTCTCCAGGGCAAGAATCCTGGAGTGGGTTGCCATTCCTTCTCCGGGGGTCTTCAAGACCAGGGACTGACCCCCCTCTTCCTGCACTGGCAGGTGGGTCTTCAGCGCTGAGCCACCTGGGAGTCGCGTGTGAGTCTCCTTTGCCCCGTCTGCTTGCTGTGTCTGCCATTCCCTTAGACCTTGGGGTTCACGCGGCCTTTCCATATTGCTGTGCATAAGCTCAGAAGTAAGGAGTGAGGTTTAAAGGCAATTTTTCAAATACCAGTTTAACAAATACTTTAAATTTCAACATGCTGTACTTTTTAAGGAAGTGTAATGACTCCCTGGGGGCTCAGAGGGTAAAGTGTCTGCCTGCAGTGTGGGAGACCCGGGTTCGCTCCCTGGGTTGGAAAGATCCTCTGGAGAAGGAAATGGCAACCCGCTCCAGTACTCTTGCCTGGAGAATCCCATGGACGGAGGAGCCTGGTGGGCTACAGTCCATGGGGTCGCAAAGAGTCAGACACAACTAAGCGACTTCACTTTCACTTCTTTCACTTTCAATGACTAGTCTTACATACTGATTGTGAGACAGTAATTTGGTAACACTAATTTTGAAGGGTAATTTGTTGGTACCAATCGAAATTCTAAAATGAGTAATTTTTGGATTCAGCTGTTCAATTTCTGTTATCGTATAGAAATTATTCTTCTAGATATTTGCCATAGAGAAGTACCTGCATATGTATTAAAAGGTAGTCACTGTGGCAGTATTTGAAATAGTAAAGAAGTGTAAACACTTCAGATTTTCATGGGTGTCATAAATCTTCTGCTGACTGTTCCTCTCTTTTACTGATAACCTCCTTCATCATGTCAGAATTTTTCATTTTTACATGGTCAATCTGGTCTTTATGTCCTCTGGATTTTACATCTTTCCTTATGAAGATTTTTCCCGTCGCAAGATAATGAAAAGAAAATTTTTTCCTTTATTTTTTTCAAGTACTTTTATCATTGTTTTTGTTTTAGATATGTGGTCCATCTTGACTGGTTTTTTGTGTCTGCTTTAACCTGGGGACATTGATTGCAGTTGCATTGACTATGAATGAATTTGGAGAACATTGAATTATTTACGCTAGGTGTCTTCCTGCCTAGGAGATGTTTCCATTTATTCAAATTTTTTTATGTCCTTTCATAAAACTTGATAATTTATTTATAGTTAAGTTTATTTTTAGATGTTTCCTAGTCTTCATTGGTCTCATGCTAAGGAAATTTCTCAGATATTCCCATGAAGTTTTTGACTTAGTGTCTTGATGTAGCCGTGAAATTTATTATTTATTCCATTCAGAGTTGTTACACTAAGAGAATCTGTTTTCTTAGTCCAGCGTCCCATCTGCACTTCTCCATAAAGCATCCACATACGCTCTCCTGGGAGTACTACACCATGTTCCAGTGCAAAGCTCACCTTGTGATGAGACTGATTGAAAACAGGATCAGCATGGAGTTCATGCTGCAGGTAAGTGTTAAAGAGCTTAACAGTTGTAAAGAAGGGTCTGTTCTATATGCATATGATCTGAATACTATTCTGTAGAATAGGAATCAGGGCATCTGGCTTTATAGCTAGAATTCAGTTACTAATTAGCTGTTTGTCCAGTAAGTAAACTGTTCTTTTTTTTTTAATTTATTTATTGAAGGATAATTACTTTACAGAATTTTGCTGTTTTCTGTCAAACCTCCACATGAATCAGCCATAGGTACACATAACACCCCTCCCTCTTGAACCTCCCTCCTTCCCCCTCCCCGTCCCACCCCTCTAGATGATATAGAGTTTCCTGAGCCACACAGCAAATTCCCGTTGCCTGTCTGTTTCACATATGGTACTGTAAGTTTCCACGTTACTCTCTCCATGCATCTTACCCTCTCCTCCCCTCTCCCACATCCATAAGTCTATTCTCTATGTCTCTTTCTCATTGGTGCCCTGTAAATAAATTCTCCAGTGCTATATTCCAAGATTCCGTATGTATGTGTTAGAATACAATATTTCTTGTTCTCTTTCTGACGAACTTCACTCTGTGAAGTGAGGTTCTAGGTTCATCCGCCTCATTAGAACTGACTCAAATGTGTTCTTTTTTATGGCCGAGTAATATTCCGCTGTGTGTCTGGACCCCCGCTTCTTCATCCATCCATCCGTCGATGGGCGTCTAGGCTGCTTCCACGCTCTCGCTATTGTGAATAGTGCTGCAGTGAACAGAGGGATACACGTGTCTCTTTCAGTTTTGGTTTCCTCAGGGTGTATGCCTAGGAGTGGGATTGCTGGGTCATATGGTGGTTTTATTCCTAGTTTTTTAAGGAATCTACATACCATCTTCCATAGTGGCTGTATCAGTTTACATTCCCACCTACTGTGCAAGGGTGTTCCCTTTCCTCCACACCCTCTCCAGCATTTATTGTTTGTAGACGTGTTGATGAGGGCCATTCTGACTGGTATGAGGTGATACCTCATTATAGTTTCGATTTGCATTTCTCTAATAATGAGCGATGTTGAGCATCTCTTCATGTGTTTGCCAGCTATCTTTATGTCTTCTTTGGAGAAATGTCTGTTTAGGTCTTTTTCCCACTTTTTGATTGGGTTGTTTGTTTTTCTGGTATTGAGTTGTATGAGCTGCTTGTATATTTTGGAAATTAATCCTTTGTCAGCTGTTTCATTTGCTGTTATTTTCTCCCCTTCTGAGGGTTGTCTTTTCTCCTTGCTTATAGTTTCCTTTGCTGTGCAAAAGCTTTTAAGTTTAATCAGATCCCACTTGTTTACTTTTGTTTTTATTTCTGTTACTCTAGGAGGTGGGTCATAGAGGATCTTGCTTTGATTTATGTCATCGAGTGTTCTGCCTGTTTTCCTCTAAGAGTTTTAGAGTTTCTGGTCTTACATTTAGGTCTTTAATCCATTTTGAGTTTATCTTTGTGTATGGTGTTAGGAAGTATTCTAATTTCATTCTTTAACGTGTAGCTGTCCAGTTTTCCTAGCACCACTTATTGAAGAGGCTGTCTTTGCCTCATTGTATATTCTTGCCTCCTTTGTCAAAAATAAGCTACCCATAGGTGTATGGAGAAGGCAATGGCACCCCACTCCAGTACTCTTGCCTGGAGAATCCCAGGGACGGGGGAGCCTGGTGGGCTGCCGTCTGTGGGGTCGCACAGAGTCAGACACGACTGAAGCGACTTAGCAGTAGCATAGGCACATGGGTTTATTTCTGGGCTTTCTGTGTGGTTCCATTGGTCTGTATTTCTGTTTTTGTGCCAGTTAACCTGTTCTTTCTGTTTGTGTTTCCCCAGATGTAGAGTGGGTGTCACTACTTGACCCATGCAGTGCAGGATTCTTATGAAGATAAACCTAAAATGTGAGGTTAAAAGTAAAACCTCCTTATGCTAGGATTTTGTGTTTGGCATTATTTAGAATGTTAAAGATGAAGGGCCATTTAGAGCTGTTTTCAGCAGGAAAAAGCAAATTTATCTAAAAGATGTTAATTTTTTCTGTTGCTTAGTTCTCCCTTATGTTTAAGCAAGTTTTAGTGGAACTTGTTGAGATGTTCTAGTTGAGGTAATAGAAACACTTGTATTATAAATGCTTAGCCATTTTTTCCCCCATTGGTGATATTCTTAGAGGTAAATGAAAAATAACTTTTTAGTAATCTTTTTGAAAAAAACATTTTAAATTTGCCTCAAAATTAAGTTTCTTGAATCCTCTATCCTTCACCTTGCCTTTGAAGAACAAAAATATCAAGTGAGAGGTGGTCTATAAAGAGCCAGTCCACTCTTAGAGTGGCGTGCTCAACTTCTTAAAGCTCACGGCACAGTACATTATAGATGTGTATCATTATAGTTCCTAAAAACACAGCGTCACCGTCTGGCCAGGACATCATTAAAATTCAGTCATGTTTAGAATAGTTTTGTAGTCTGGCTGTTTAAATCTCCTCATGCTTTACTGCTCATAGTTTTTAACTAAAACAGTCTTTGAAGTAAGATGTGAAATTGTTGTCTTCTGTGATTGTCTATAATAAACTTACATTGCAAAGTGGGAATAGTACAGAATTGAAAACAATGTATAATTGTGTTACACAGACACATTAAATGATACTTTCTTACAGGTTTTCAATAAATTGCTAAGTTTGGCTAGTACTGCTTCATCTCAGAAGTTCCAGTCACATATGTGGAGTCAAATGTTGGTTTCCACATCTGGATTTTTGAAATCCATCTCAAACGTCTCTGGCAAAGACATCCAGCCTTTAATAAAGCAGTGGGTGTATCCTTTTCTGTAGTAGTTGAGCGAAGGAGGGAAGACTGTTTGTATAAGGGGAAGAAGGAAGAGCTTTGGGGGATAAAAGGAGGCAAATAATGGTAGATGTGACCAGGAACCGTAAATCCTTTCCTCTGAGGTGCCAGCTAGTCCCTGAGGCACACACATCCCTACACATCTGTATTCGTAAGGGTAGCTTCCTTTAAAGTGCCTTTCAGCGTGTGAGTGCGGCCTACACTTGATGATCAGGGAGGTGAATGCCCACCAGACAGGCCTGTAGGGCCACTTGTAAGATACAGCGGTCTCATGACTCCTGGACATGGCTGGGAGTTGGCACAGCCTGTGTGGCATCTTGGAACTTTTCGGTGGTTACATTTTTTCATTTCAAAGCACTTTCTATATTATTAACCCTGTAGAGTGGTTTTGCTTTTTTCAAAAAAACTAATTTCTTCATGTTTCAGGATCTTTTTTTAAATCTGGGAAAACATTTTTTACGGGAATTTTAAATGCTTCGCCACCTGGTTTACAGTGGAGTACGCTCTCAAGCTTTGAACTGGTGGGAATGTTTTTGAAAATTACTACTACCCTAATGAATAATTTATTTTGTTTAGTACGTGTTTATTCCAGTATGCAAAGATTCCTTTACAGTTAGTTCTTCAGAGACCAGAGCGGAGTGGTAAAATTTTATGGAAGTTTTGCCTTTAATAGGAAGCGAAATGTCTTGGAACTGGAAATAAAACAAGATTATACATCTCCTGGAACCCAGAAATATGTGGTAAGTTTTTTGTTTTTCCAAAATGGCCTTTCTGCACCACTTTCCGCCCAGTTTAAATAAAGGAAGGGCCTATGGGTGACGGGAGGGAGGGCCTACTTTTAGAGGTCTTGGGGAGACAGTCCCCCAGTTCCCCCTCCTCTGGCACCAGCCTCCCTTCTGTGTCTCCACATGCAAATCTTATACAGTGTTGTTTAATATCTTGGTGAATGTTCCTTACATATAAGAACACATGTGATTTGGTGGTTTTTTTTTTTTTTTCTTCTTTTTCCTAGCACTATCTTTGAACAGTATGTTTCTTTTTAAAGGGACCACTTAAAGTGACAGTACAGGAATTAGATGGATCCTTCAATCATACATTGCAAATTGAAGAAAACAGCCTTAAACATGATATACCTTGCCATTCCAAAAGCAGAAGGTAGGCACTGTCCAAGATAAAACCCCCAGTGTATATCTGATTTTTTAGATAGAGGACGTGTTATCTAGTATCTTTTTTCCCCCATTTTACTTCAAGTTAGTATTACCAGATTCCTTATCCACCTTCTGTTCTTGACAACATTTTTATCCTTAGAATTAAACAATTAATTTTAAAATTTAAGTATGAGAATCCTTACTTTGTAGGAACAAGGGGAGGTGGAATGGAAGTTTGAGTTTTGGGAGCCAGGAAAAATTTAGGACAGATTGCTTAGGGTTGTTCTTACTTATCTCATTGGATAATAGCTATAGAAAATTTGGGGGAAATGAACAGTGACTCTCAAGAAAGGAGCTGAGCACATATGTCATGAAAACGCCCCTGCCTTCTCTTCCTGTGTCTACTTTACTCTCCATTTTCTCCGTGTCACTGTGACCTTAAGAACACCGTAGATGTCTTTCTAAGGCACACTGCCAGCAATAGTTCATCTTTTATTTAATATGCTTTTTCTTTATCACTTTTTTTAAACTCAGCCATTAGCACATACTGTGACTAGTGAAAAATGAGAACGTTTTTGTTCTTTGCTGGAGGAGTGAGAATTTGAGGGACAAAAGTTTTTTACTCATGACTGCACTTAGGTCATCTCAAACAGACGAGCATCCCGGTTGATTTTAAGTCCTTTAGAGAACTTGCTTCTAAGTCTCCCTGTAATCATGCCCTGTGAACATTCTTAGTTCAAAGGAGATCCTTCTTCTTCTTCTGTCCGCCTTTGACATTGGGGGCGTCTGGCTGCTCCCCCTCTGACACGGGGGGCGGCTGGCTGCTCCCCCTCTGACACGGGGGGCGGCTGGCTGCTCCCCCTCTGACATGGGGGCGTCTGGCTGCTCCCCTTTTGACCCTGTTTCCTTGGGTTTGTTTTCCCTGTGATGACAGTGTGCCCTCTGCTTATTGTTCGGCAGGAGCAGGAAGGCTGTGCTCTCTCTCCCCGCTTGTGTTTGTCCCCGTGTGACCATGTATCTAGTGTGGTGTCCAGAAGATTGAATTATTCAGGAGAGATTTGCACGGAGGCAGTTGCTTTTGCTTTGGCTCATCATAAAGCTTGTGCATATTAATTAGTTATGCGCGTCAGTTCGTACTGTGAGGACATTTTGCAGTCAGCGTCTCCATTTCATATAGGACAGCACCTTGCATGTACGGCACATGTGGAGAATTCTTCGTTGCTCATTTCAGGCCTGTGTTGTTTTTTTTAATAAAGCATTTCTTTATTGGTAGATCTCTTATCTTCTTGTATAAAATTTCCAGGTACCAGTTCTTAGAAATATGTATATGTTTTAAGTTGACATTTAATTAGATATTTCTGACTTTTGTTAAGCATTGATCAGGAAGACCTTTTAATATCATTTACTTCATTCTCTTAAGTTTCAAAGTAGATAGGTTTTGTTATGTTTAAATTCCATGATGTTTTCCCTCTCTTCCTCCTTAGAATATCTTTCAACACTACATGCAATTCTTAATTTGAACTTCAGCTGCTCTTTATCTCTTGTCAAAATTGGAAATGTCAGAATTTTCTAATTTACTTTTTGTTAAATGTAGGAATAAGAAGAAAAAAATTCCACTGATGAATGGTGAAGAAGTTGACATGGATCTTTCTGCAATGGAGTAAGTTAGTTACTTAAATTGAAAGATGCAGTATTTTCTGCATCCTCATTTGTCGTGTAGCTTACATCTAAATGTGAATGTCCTGAAATTAGTGCTTTTAAAACTTTCAAAAGGCAAAAGAAACTTTACGTTGATAACAGATCGAACATGAAATTATAACTAATCAAAGAGAGAAAAGTAAGTCTAGCCTGGCCCCGATAAAAGTCAGAGGAAATAGCCTTGCATTAGCTTTCCTGCTTCCCGGATGGTCTCTGGAGCAGTGCTTCTCAAGCGGAAGTGCATGTACAGTACTTGGGGATCTCCTTAGAATTTGGTTTCTGATCCAGCATTTCACTTGTGAGTCCTGACAGCTTGCATTTCCAGTGAACTCTCAGATAATACTAGTTTTCTTTGTCTTTGGACAGAGCCTCAGGGCACTTTGAGGCTGCCTATCTTTGCAAAAAGCAATTTAAATATCATTCTGAGTGTTTTGTGGTGATATTTACTGATTGACAGGTTTTATCTTTAAATATAATGCAGCTCAGATTGTGTTTTGCCTCTGCATATTGTGCCTGTGTGCATTTTTAACGCCTGTGTGTTTTATAAAAATACTAATACTTTATAAAAATAGAAAATATCTGTAACTGTTTACTAACTTGGGTATCAGATATCACTGCTATTTATTACACAGCTTATATAATCTTTTCAAGTATCTCACCTATATTAAGTACCCAGTAGTATTTGTTGAATTGTATTGATATTTCAAGTGCTCTTCTTTTGTTAAAAGAGACTAGATTTTTAAAAACTGTGTTTGAGACTTTGAGAACTACCTGAGGATAAATTTGTGCCGTGCCTCTGAACGATGATTTCAAGACTTTCTATTTGATAATGATCATGAGACTAGCATTCTTTAAAAATATTGAAAGCCAGTGGAACAGGTTAACTTAGTAAGTTAATAAGAAGTAACTTTAGTCACAGATTGCTTTCTAGTAAAGAGTGGCACTTGTAACCACTGTCAAGTGTTAAGCTTTAGGAAAGGAAGAATTTTGGTCCCATTTTCCCTTTGCACACTGTGTAATCACTAATGAAGTCCCCAAATTATTATTTTCAGGTGGATTTTCCTGTTTCAGCAAGATTGATATAGGTTAGACATACTAAATATAATGGGAAAGTTGTCGGTGTGATTTATTTTTTAAAAACAACAAATATAGTAAAACTCCAGGCAGCTTTGAATACTGCATGGAGAAGGAAGTCTGGTTAATAAGTGCTGTGTGTTTGCTTTGTAAACATGTGAAGTGGGAAAGAGGGAAACGCGCCTGCTCTCTGCTTCCAGCGCCGACTCCCCGCTGCTGTGGATCCGGATAGACCCGGACATGGCGGTGCTGCGGCGGGCGGACTCGGAGCAGGCGGACTTCATGTGGCAGTACCAGCTCCGCTACGAGCGGGACGTGGTGGCGCAGCAGGAGGCCATCGCGGCCCTGGAGCGCTTCCCCACCCCCGCGTCCCGGCTCGCGCTCACCGACGTCCTGGAGCAGGAGCAGTGCTTCTACCGCGTGCGCATGGCCGCCTGCTTCTGCCTCGCAAAGGTGAGGCCTCGCGCAGGGGAGAGGGCGCGAGGCGGCCCGCGCGCTGAGAAACAGCCGGGAGAGCCGCCCGACTGGCCGCGGCCTTCCGTCTCCCTGGCTGCGACTGGTCTCCCTTGCCACATTCTTTTAACAAGGCTGATTTGAAAGAGCATGTTCTGACCTGAAAATAAGTCGTGCCCTCACGGCTTGTGCCTGTCAAACTGAAAATCAGGTTTTAAAACCAAAGAGAATTTTCCCCGTTTTACTGAATTGCCGCGCACGTTGTTAAAGCAGAGACTGTAAGCAGTTCCTTGGTGTGAGGGATGTTTTACCTTATGGTACATGGAATTCATTCATTCATTCATTTTTCCCACTGTGGTGGTGATTTCTTGTTGGTTAGGGCTTAGTATTCAGTATAGGGATATAGAATTTAAAATGATAGATTCTATCATTTAACATTGTACAAAAGTTAATTTATTAAGAAAAGTAAATATTTTTCTTTAGATACCAAAAAAAGAGAAAAGAAACATTTGACGATAGAACAAATGAAAATCAAAAAGCGCTAACAGATATTTGACCAAAAATACTGGGTTCCAGGCCTTTAAAAACATGTTGATGATAAGTTCATTCCCATGTATTTACTATCTTGCTCTCCTCACTGCTATATCCACTTGTCCAGTATTTCAGCAGATTATAATGATTTATATTTGTTTCACCTTTAATGGTAAATAGCAGTTAGACTGCTTTATCTACTCAGATATGTAAGGGAAAATGTGCTTTTCTTGGATAATCACCTGCTGAGGGTGTAATTTTATTGCTTCTGTAAAGTTGTTGTGATTCTCGCAGGCTAAATCCTTAGCTGCTGCTGCTAAGCTGCTTCAGTCGTGTCCAACTCTGTGTGAACCCATAGATGGCAGCCCACCAGGCTCCCCGTCCCTGGGATTCTCCAGGCAAGAACACCGGAGTGGGTTGCCATTTCCTTCTCCAGTGCATGAAAGTGAAAAGGGAAAATGAAGTCGCTCAGTCATGTCCGACTCTTCGTGACCCCATGGACTGCAGCCTACCAGGCTCCTCCGTCCATGGGATTTTCCAGGCAAGAGTACTGGAGTGGGGTGCCATTGCCTTCTCCGTAAATCCTTAGCAAATCCGTAAAATTATTGCCTCTGTTAAAGTTAATTATAATTTCATTCTTTTCAGCTATGGTTTTTATACACACTTAAATTAGCTCTCTTGGTGGCTCAGATGGTAAAGAATCCGCCTGTAATCCCGGAGACCTAGGTTCAGTCCCTAGGTTGGGATGATCCCCTGGAGAAGGATAAGGCTACCCACTCCAGTATTCTGGCCTGGAGAATTCCATGGACAGAGGAGCCTGGCGGGCTGCAGTCCATGGGGTCACAAAGAGTTGGACACAGCTGAGCAACTTTCACTTTCAAAGTATCAGCAACAAAGTGTATTTTCTTTGCAATGTGTTCTTACAGACTTAATCGGTAAGACTCTATTTGCCTTATTTTTCAATTAGCGTAGAGTTAAATGCCTCATTTAAAGTCCATGGTGACGTTTCTACCTGATAAAGTTAAAATATTAGAGCTCATCTGCCTGCATGGATAAACTTAGACGTCTTTGCAAATAAGATTTCTTAAAACATAAAAAGAATGCTCCAATTTAGAGATTAACTAGTAGAAAATAGTTACTATGCATACATAGAATTTTAGGAGGGGGGAGTTTATATATTTTCTTGGAAATGATAGTGAAACGCTGAAATATATTAAAGTTTTAAGAATTGAAATCCTTGGAAATGAATCCAATATATTGATAACTTTCAGAAAGCTGTTTTATTTATTTAAAAATACATTTGCTGTGGTGACAGAAATTATTCTATTTTCTAATTATTTGCAGATTGCAAATTCAATGGTGAGCACATGGACAGGACCACCAGCTATGAAGTCACTCTTTACTAGGATGTTTTGTTGTAAAACTTGTCCAAACATTGTGAAAACAAACAACTTTATGAGCTTTCAAAGCTACTTTCTACAGAAGGTACAGTTTCCCTTCTGGTTTTCTTATAATTATTTTATGCCAATATCAGTATATATTCATTTACCTTGGGGACTCTTCAAATATTATTTACTTTCTTACAAATATTTTGTCTTTTTTCTCTTTTTGCTTCTGAAATACTTTCCAAAGTTTTGATTATTCTTTGGTTTTATGAACTGTGTGCAAGTGACTCATTGTCCACATTAATACTGAAGTCAATAGAAATGGGTAGTGTGACTCTTTGGTTGGGTCCCTGGGGGATGGAGGCACAAGATTCCCTGGAGGATGGAGGTGTACGTGGGAAATGGATGCTTCGACTGTTCGGTTGGGTCCCTGGGGGATGGAGGCGCACGCGAGTCCCTCTGATGCTTCTGGGCCTGAGACCATGCGGCATGCGGCACGCGGCTCCAGGCTAGCCCCGGCTCTGCTGCTTGCTAGCAGTTTGCAAGAGGACAAGTCTTTTAACTCTAAGCCTTGGTTTAGTCAGTTGTAAAGTTTATCTTTTTTAGAATTAGATAATATCAAGCATGTGAAGAGTTTTACACTGTATCTTTATCACAGAGTAAGTTGATTATAAACGGTAACTTAACAAGTGGTGGTGTGATGCAGTCACTGTTTTAGGAAGCAGTGTGGGATTGGCAGGGTGGTCAGTGTTTGGGCAACTTGGAAATCACTTGTAGAATATTTTGAGTAACTTAATAATAAGGAATGCAGAGATTAGATTAACTGGATTGAACTAGAAGGAGTAAAGCTGAAGAGCATGAGAAAAGGAGACACGTTAAGGATGAAGCAAGGTTGAGAAAGGGCATTTCAGGTTTTGTGTAGAAGGAGAAAAGCTTGAGGCCTGTTTGGCACAGAGAAGAGAGCCAGTGGAGGAGAGAGGAGATGTTCACGTGGAAGCAAGTAAACACGGAGAAGACAAGACAGCAGATCCTGGTGGTAGGAGTGGGCAGGACATCGCGGAAAGACTAATGTTCGAAAAGATGGAAACATTCCATTTCCTGAGGCAGGTAGAAGCCAGACTAAGTGAAGTGGTAGGTGTTGAGGGGGTGTGAAGCAGGGTGCGGTGTGTGTGTGAAGGAGGGGAATGTGGAAGGGTTGCCCAGCACGCTGAGACCCACGTCGAGAGTGGAAGGCATGGCACAGCTGTAGAGGGCGTCCTCAGCAGAGCAGACGCAGGAGACCTGGGCTTGAGGAAAGCCAGTGTTGATGTGATCAAGGGAGTCTGAGGCGTTCTGTTATTTTTAATAGCTGAGCCTCTTATAGTCCTCGAACGTGTTGCTCAGCTCTCTCTGTACTGCCGCTCCACTAACGTATGGCCTGGAAGCAGGTTAACTTCCGAGCCTGCCAAGCACGTCCCCTTCGCTGTGCCCTTGTTCGTCCATGGGCCTTGGGCCAGTGTGCAGAGTGAGAGTTGAGACCCATTAGTCAGGCAGTCATGAAATCTATTTGCAAGCTTTTTTGTTTTTGTTTTTAGATAAAGCAATAGGCAGTATCAGAGTGCATCACGTGTAATAAGGGTAGGTCTAAGTTGTTTTGGTTTTATTTTTTAGTTTGTATATGTGACTGTGTGTGTGCGTATGTGTGTGTTCAGTTGGGATGTAAACATATTTCTTAGTGTGGTTTGCAGTCAGAGAAATTGGAGAAGCCAGTGCTTTCAGACCAGTTCACCTTTCGCATAATACTTGTAGTGCCAGAAAAAAGAATGAAGGCTCGTGCTTAGGTGAGTCCCGTCTCTGTGAAGCCGCATCTTCCCCTCAGTTCTTCCCACGTTGGTAACGCCTGTTGTAGCACTGAGCATCCCGTTGCTTCTGCTCCTTCAGCCTAGCAAAGGAGCCACGCTGCTTCCGTCCACCAGTTTAGAGGGTATGGCTACTTTAATCAGAAGAGAGAACGGTCCCAGTCTCTGTACTGGGGATTGTGATGCCCACTGTCTGTGGTTCTACTTGAGTTGGAATAGCTTTGCTCTGCTGCTGTTCTGGTAGAGGTTACCTCCGTGGGTCAGGCTTCCACCTCCTTAGAAAAGCTGTCTGTGAACATTTGAAAAGGGGAAAGTTCGATTTCAGGTAATCTACCATTTTTCCTTAGGCTGAGAAAGATGGTACTGGAGAGTCTGTGTCTCGAGACCAGTAGCTGAGTTCTCCTGTGTGCCCTGTGCCTCTAGCCACTGTGTCGGTTAGCCCTGACAGGGGTGCTCAGTGAGCAGCTAGCGGGGATAACCCGCCGTAGACGGCAGTGCAGTGCAGGCTCGATAGGGTCTGTCTAATGCTGAAGCCCATACATCCCTTTTCCTCTGTGAATCACAGAGCTGGGTGTGCATGACTTGTCCCTCTCCCAGCAGGTGGGCTGCCCAGGGCCTCCAGCTCTGCAGCTCCCCCCTGAGGTTCCTGCTTAGCTCTTCTGCTAGAGCCTTTGAGGCCTGTTCCTGTGGGAGGGGTAGGAGCCGGGGGGCTGGACGCCTGAACTCCCCCCAGATACTGTGTCAGCCCCAGGGCAACCCTTTTTCAGCGTGCACTGCATTGAATTATAGTGATGAAAATTGAAAACGACTTTTTTTTTGTAGACTATGCCAGTTGCAATGGCCTTATTGAGAGATGTTCACAACCTTTGTCCCAAAGAAGTCTTAACGTTTATTTTAGACTTAATCAAGTACAATGACAACAGAAAAAATAAGGTATGTTACTTTAATATTAATAAAACTAGCCAGTGATACTTTGTTTTCAAAGAAATATTTAGACTGTGAAATCATTGTTGTGTCCATGGGACTTGAAATTTCTAGAGAGAGAAACATACAAATATGATTTATTATAATAACCAGATATCTGGAAACCAAGATTAGTTGATTTTTAAATGTTCCTCATACCTGTTACAGTGTGGAGAGCAGCACATTGGATTCCGAGAACTCAGCTGGCCTCTGTCTTGGTGAATCTGACAGCCCAGTTTCATTCTTACTCCTTTTTTCTTCTGTCAGAAAACAACTCCTCTTGGATCACTTGTTCATTGATGAATTTGACTCTTTTTTTTAGCTATAATGTGTGTTTTATTCACAGTTCACTAAATAGCTATTGAATGCCGTGCTTCAAACGTTACTTCACCTTACTCATTATCATTCTAACAACCGGCAAGTGTTTTTGAGAATATATGCTATGCCAGGCAGTATACCACGTTAAATAGAAAGGGAAGGCATG
This sequence comes from Ovis canadensis, assembly GCF_042477335.2. Lineage (NCBI taxonomy): Eukaryota > Metazoa > Chordata > Mammalia > Artiodactyla > Bovidae > Ovis > Ovis canadensis. Next base: position 104,185,150 of record NC_091253.1, on the reverse strand, counting down.
GTAGTTGCCGTCTCGCATTCCCTTTAAAGGAGACAGATATCTGGGACTTCCCTGGAGGTCCGGTGGTCACGGCTCCACAGTCCAGCTGCCGGGGTGCATGCTCAGAACCTGGCTGGGGACTAAGAGCCGGCGTGCTGCACAGGCGGCCAGAGCCAAACAAAGGCTGAAAGAGCCGCTGTGAGCGCGACAGTCTGATTCTGGGCCCGCGAGGCTCCGCCCTGATGGGGTCCAGCAAGCCCACAGCTAGGCCTGTTCCTGCCAGAGGGGAGGGATGAGCACACAGGTCTCTTCCACAGTGACAGCGGCACTACAGATATTCTTGCAGAGAGCTTACAGACATCATTTAAGTAATCTCTGAATGCAAATGACCCTGCTGATAGAATTAATTTGCTTGCTCCATGTTCAAATTTCTAGGCCAGTACATCTGATTTGCTGAGTTTAAATCAAGCCAACCTGAATTGCTTTCAATTAAATTAGTCTTCTGGGAATTGCCTGGGATATGGATTTAGAAATTTTTGTTCATTTTGGGGGATAGTTTCCTCCATTTTCTCTGCTTCTTTTGCTACAACTCCTGTTGTCTTCTACACCAGCCCTCCAGCTTCCTTGTGCTTTCTTCCCTATTTTTTAACTTTTTTGCTCAAAATTTTGAGTTTTTTATTTTTGCATTTTATGTTCCAGTTTGATTTTGATTCTGATTCCCTGCATATTTCTTTCTCTTAAACATGTATTATGCTGTTGGAAGTCATATCATTGGTTATTTCTCAGACTGTGTTAATGATAACTTTTGAATTTTTTTCCCTCTACTGGTTTTCTTTTCTTTGCATACTCTTATTTCCTCCAAGCTGCTTTCCCCCCTTTGTTCTGGTCTCTCTTTATGTTGATGCTTTCTGCAGAAATCTGGTGACCCTTGGTTAGATGTCTTAGATGAGAGTGGAACACAGAAATAGCTGATTCAGAACTCTGTATTAACAGCAGAATTTGTGAACTGCAGTCTTCTTTTTGGACGTATCTGGCTAGATCACTATGAGAGTGCCTTACATGTAGTCAACATTCGTCAGCTAAGCTAGCGTCTTCAGTTCAGTTCTTCAGTCGCTCAGTCATGTCCGACTCTTTGCGACCCCATGAAACCGCAGCACACCAGGCCTCCCTGTCCATCAGCAGCTCCTGGAGTCCACCCAGACCCATGTCCATGGAGTCGGTGATGCCATCGAGCCATCTCATCCTCTGTCGTCCCCTTCTCCTCCTGCCCTCAATCTTTCCCAGCATGAGGGTCTTTTCCAGTGAGTCAGCTCTTCGCATGAGATGGCCAAAGTATTGGAGTTTCAGCTTCAACATCAGTCCTTCCAGTGAACACCCAGGACTAATCTCCTTTAGTCTGGACTGGTTGGATCTCCTTGCAGTCCAAGAGACTCTCAAGAGTCTTCTCCAATACCACAGTTCAAGAGCATCAATTCTTCGGCCCTCAGCTTTCTTTATGGTCCAACTCTCACATCCATGCATGACCACTGGAAAAACCATAGCCTTGATTAGATGGACCTTTGTCGGCAAAGTAATGTCTCTGTTTTTGAATATGCTATCTAGATTGGTCATAACTTTTCTTCCAAGGAGTAAGCGTCTTTTAATTTCATGGCTGCAGTCACCATCTGCAGTGATTTTGGAGCCCCCCCCCCCAAAAAAATCTGACACTGTTTCCACTGTTTCCCCATCTATTTGCCATGAAGTGATGGGACCAGATGCCATGATCTTAGTTTTCTGCATGTTGAGCTTTAAGCCAACTTTTTCACTCTCCTCTTTCACTTTCATCAAGAGGCTTTTTAGTTCCTCTTCACTTTGTGCCATAAGGGTGGTGTCATCTGCATATCTGAGGTTATTGATATTTCTCCCGGCAATCTTGATTCCAGCTTGTGTTTCTTCCAGTCCAGCGTTTCTCATGATGTACTCTGCATATAAGTTAAATAAGCAGGGTGACAATATACAGCCTTGACGTACTCCTTTTCCTATTTGGAACCAGTCTGTTGTTCCATGTCCTAGTAGCTAGTATGTTACTATTAAGTAAGTCTCTTTCACTCTTTTTTCCGATGTGTGACTCTATGCCAAAGGACAGTGTTGAATACTTACCTGAAAACTTGCTTGTCTTTGCAGATAAATTGTGTTTTTAAAGTTACTATGTTTTATTCCATTCACTTTTTAAGAGCAGTGTAAGTTTATCGTTGTCTGGTAACTGTTCCTCGGTTTAGTTTTCAGATAACTATTATCGCGCAGAGATGATTGATGCCCTTGCCAACTCTGTTACGCCTGCAGTCAGCGTGAATAATGAAGTCCGAACTTTGGATAACTTAAATCCGGACGTGCGACTCATTCTTGAAGAAATCACTAGGTTTTTGAACATGGAAAAACTTCTTCCAAGTTACAGGCACACCATCACCGTCAGGTATAATGATTCTTCATATCTGCTTCTTGAAGTTACTTGCTTTTATAATTAGAGAAATTTATTTTCATAAAAAAAATCTTATATGAGTCTACCATCCATGGTAAATTATTACTCTTTTGGAGAAGGTCTTCTAAATTTTTTCCTGTGATAACTATATCAATTTTTAATTTATGACATATTTATATAATTTTTATATTCTACTTATGTCATGAATGTTTCCTCGTGTCATCAGAAATTACTCATAAGCATTGTATTTGATATCTGCATAAGCTTTTACCCCATTGGATATAGTTTAAACATCCCTCTATTGTTAGGCTTCTTTTAAGATTTTTTGCTTCTCTCAAATTTTTTGTAGCATGACTATCAACAGGTTTTATCTATTTCATTAGGAGTTTGCTAAAAAAAATTGTTGATTTACTGATTTAGCAATATGAATAGTCTTAGCTTTCCATATATGTTAGTGAATAAACTATATTTGTATCACTAAAACTTTTAGAAAGAGTACTTTAAGTCATATTTCATGCTAAATACATTTTGCTGTAGTGTGTTCCTGTTATAATGATACCTGAAATTGGATTTCCAAAGTTTTGAAATGTGCTTTAATACTTTTTTAAGTGTTAGTAAGTAAGTGTTCGTTGCTCAGTCGTGCCCGACTCTTTGCGACCCCATGGACTGCAGCCCACCAGGCTCCTCTGTCCTTGAGATTTTCCAGGCAAGGATACTGGAGTGGGTTGCCATTTCCTTCTCCAGGGGATCTTCCCAACCCAGGGATTGAACCCGGGCCTCCTGCATTGCAGACGGATTCTTTACCAACTGAGCTACAAGGTAGAGTTTTTTAAGGTGATTATAAAAGCTGAGTGTTCAGAAATTAAAAAGAGGATTCAGATTACATCAGTTTTTCAGTTTATTGTTATAGATTATTTTAAATTCCTAGGAAATAAGTTTAATTCAAAGTACTGTCACAAAAGTGTCTAACTATAAACGCTATTCTCCCAGCTGTCTGAGAGCCATACGAGTGCTTCAGAAGAACGGGCATGTGCCCAGTGACCCGTCTCTCTTCAGATCTTATGCAGAGTATGGCCACTTTGTGGACATCAGAATAGCAGCTTTGGAAGCGGTGGTTGATTACACTAAAGGTAATGCTTCAGAAATGTATGCTTATATCATTTTAGAAAGAATGGTTTACCATTTATTATTTAGTCGTTAGGATTTTCATAGTATGTGCGTACAGATACCTTGATTTTTAATTAAGTCACTGATTTAGAATTTTTGGTAAATATAGAATTCATATAAGAACTTGTAAATGGGAGAAAAGAATAAAATAGGTAAAATTTAAAATAGATATTAAATTGACAGAGGATGAGATGGCTGGATGGCATAAAATAGGTAGAATAAAATAGATACCTTTGGTCTTTCTGAAAAGTCTGTGCATCATTCTGTAGCCTTAATCAGCATGTCATTTCAAGATATCTTGGAAGAAATCTCTGATTACATAAGGATTCAAGAAAACATTCTGTACGTGCCAGGAGTTTTCTCTGCAAAAGTCGAAGGGAAGCCGACAGTCGGTACTGGGGTCCAGCCCCGGTGGATCCAGGGTAATTCGAAGCGGGGACGGCGTCAGCATCTGAGGAATTAATTGCCTAATTAAAGATATGGAGGGAGATTAGAAGGAAATAGTGTAGTAGGAAAATAAGTGGAGAAAAGAGGCTGAATAACTTGGTTTACGTGGAAAACCGATAAAACTCCAGGACAAGGAGTTTGCACCACCTACGCAGGCCACCGGCACCCGCTTGAATAGTGGAGGGTGCCCCGCCTTGGGCTCCCTCTCACGTGGGTCTTAGAAGCCAGGGCAAATAAGTAGACACGGTGAGCCTCCACCCTCCAGAGGGGAATTCAGCCAGAAAAGGGAGAAAAGGATGACATGGGGGAGCCAAGCATCGGTGCCAGACCCCCAACTTTATTTTAAAAAGCAGCTTATATGTTATATATCCCAAGTTGTACATACAGAAATAATGGAATATGCATGCAGGGGCAGCAGTCCTGACCCTTATTGAGACCAGGCTTTCCTTTTGCATACCTTCCCGTATACGGAAGGTCTTAGGTAGTTTTACATCATCTTCTGGCCAGGGGGCCTGTTAACATTTTTATGGCTCTTTTCCTAGATAAATGTCTATCAACCAGAAAACTCATTTTCCCTTGAAGTGTTTTTTCTTTACTCTGCATCACCCTCAAAGCACTAAATAAAGTTACATCCCTGTAGAACAAAGGTGCAGTGGGTTATAACAAAGAAAGTACTTAACTCAAAGATCTAGTGTTGCTAATGCCAGGGCTACTACCTATTTTTCTGTATACCAACTATATCTACAAATAAAAGATATAAAACTTGGCAGCAAGTATTGGCTCAACAAATGAAACCCTTAATCAGTCCTATTCTAATGATTTTGACTCCTCGGAAGCCCCTACATTCCTAGGATGTTTTAAGCTTCCTGTGCGTCTTGCGGTCAGGAGGCTGCAAACAATCACATGCACAGCTGTAAGAGTTCGGCAGGCAGGCTAGAAAGCCATCAGAGGGGTTTTTGGATTGAAACACTCTTTTTATGCCCAGGAGACTTATTATATAAAAGCTCTAAATAAACTTTTTCCAGAAAAAGGTGGTGGGGGGACAGCCCCCTGTTAATGTCAGAGGAGCTGGTGGAAGGCATAACACAGTAAAGCATGCAGACTCTGGTTTTGGGGCAGATGCTCGAGCAGATCCAGTGAGGCTCCCTTAAGGCCCGACTCGCCTTTGCCTGTCGGGCCCCTTAACCTCATGACCTTTGCCACGGGCGGGACTCCTCGTGCTGGCTCCCGGCAAGTCAGGGACTTCCCCCGCGGTCCAGAGGCTGAGACCCCGTGCTCCTAGCCCAGGGGCCTAGCTTCCATCCCTGCTCAGGAAGCTGGATCTCACATGCCACAGCAGGGACCCAGCACAGCCAATAAATAAATACTGAGGGGGAATAGGTGTTAAATGGGGACTTCAGGAGGGGGGTAAACAAGGCTTCATGAAGCTGGAAAAAAAAGGAAGGAAAAAAGTGAATAAGGGAATATTACATATTCAGAACATTGTCAAAAATACAGAGTGGAAAGTACGTTAAGGAGATAAAATATTTTTTTTAATTGTCATGAAGAATAGGTGGAAGAAAATAATAGGATATATTATATCCTATTATCCAAGAAATAATAGGATACTTTGAAAGAGTGTAAATGAGACTGACCTAAGCTAGAATCTGATGAAATTTAAAATTTTAAGATTAAGGAAAAGTCTGTAAATTTCGAACTGTTCCTAGAAGCGTCAGAACCTGTTTATTGTACAAAGTAAAAGAATAATGCAGCCTATAAATTCTTCAGAGTGTGAAGAATTCAAAAGACAGCACAGGCCGACATAACGTCCAGGGAGAATTATGATCTGGGACTCTCTGCTTTGCTAGACTGTTGTTTGTGTACCCTTGGAGGCCTGGAAGACCGTATCCTGTATGTAACATGTTTAGCAACAGAGTCCCTGGGCTGCTTCAGTGGCCCCGTGGCCCCCATTCGCGCCCTCGGTGCAGGCGGCACAGGCTTGACCCCTGGCTGGGCAAGTTCTGCGTGCCTTGGAGTGCTGGAAAGATTTTTCCCAAAATGCTTTTCAGCTGATCTGGAGGTGAGCCAGAATAATAACTCAAGACTGATGAGAGTGTGATAGGAAATTCCCAGTGAAATGCCAGGCATCTGTGCCTGTAAACCAAAGAGCTAAGCTTAAATTCTTGTTAACATGTAAAATTTAATGCAAATTTCAAAACATAGTTCTTAAAAAATAATATGCAAATATAAGAAATATAGAAGTCTAAAGTTCCAGATTATACTAAAATGTGGGGAATAAAGAAGTTATGGTAATTTCTTATCTAACTGTGTAAAGAGAGGATTGCTTAAATTTTACACATTAAGTAGAAGAAAATATCGGCAACCCTTACATTTCGGTGTAGGTTTCAATAGGAACGCTGCTTCCCGGGAGGAATTCTAGCGGGAAAGAGCAATGCAGTGAGCGTCTCCCGTATGTTGCCCAGCTTAACAGAGGCTGCGTTTGTTCTTCCTTTTTGTCTAGGGTTAAAATGTCCTTTTTTTCAAAGAATGCTGGTAAAGATAATGTTTTTTATGTATTTCTTAGCAAGAAAAAAATTTAATCCTATGTCAGTTTTCCGTTTTATTTTGACTTTTACCAATTTGTGAAATCTGGAAATTTTGAGATTCACTAAATAGGCCATTATTCCCAGCCAAGGTATTCAAATAATGCTCACTGTCTCATAAAGAGGAAGTTTTCATTAATTAGCGTTACCTGAAATCAAGTAGAATGTTAATATTTAAGTATGATTTAATTGAAAGATGTTTAAAGGTGTAACATAAATCCAATTCACTAGAAGAGGAAAGGAATGGAAAAATATTAGAAATTAAATTCTGAAAATGAAGGTTTTCAAATCATAGATATACTACTCTTTGAAAAGGTAAATGGAAATAGCTAGTGAATTTTGTTAAAGTTAATTATACTTATAGTACTGGTTTTACAGCTGTTTTTTTATGTTGTACTGAAAAGTTAAGGCTGCTCTTAAATGAAAGAAACCACTTGGGCAGCAGCAGTTCACTGTGTGATTCAACTGAGACACCATTGAATAGCAAAGCTCTATAATCTTATCTGAGCACCTAGAAACACTTCTGTTTAAACACGTTTCCCCTTAGAGTTATTCATCTCTGATTTAGGGCTCTAATAAATTACACTTTTGTTTTATGTTGTGTTGGCCATTGATTTGAGCCTAAGTGGAAAATACACTCTTGGTCCTGTTTTTTATGTTTGACTGCATAGATAGCACAATACTTGTAAAATTTGCAAAGTAGCCCGTTGCAGTAAAAGTGTAAGAAATTGCCTGCATCCCTCATTTCTAATTAGAAATCTGCCTAAGACAGAGGCCTAGGTAGTAAGTGTGGACTCCTTGTTTGCCACTTGTTTAATTTGTTATAATTAACAACATACATTTCCCTGGTTTTATTTTCAGTGGACAGGAGTTACGAAGAATTACAGTGGCTACTTAACATGATTCAGAATGACCCTGTACCCTATGTAAGGTTAGTTTTTTTGTGCTATAATATTTTGTTTTTATAAATCATGAAGTAAGTAATTTCAGAAAATTAGACATGGAGTTAAGTCTTAGTTTTTGAAAATATAGGAGTACCTTATCCTGGTACTCATGTCGTTTTCTATTTGGTTTGCCTTTGGAAAGATACTTTAAAAGATATAGTAAGTTAATTCCCTGAATTTTACACATGATTTCTATTGTAATTTAAAGAAAACCTTATGTAACCCTTTTTAATACACATGGGGTATCCCTTATGTATCAAAAAAATCATAAAACCTCCTTATCAATTGATACACTCTATTTTAAAAGTAAATAAGAGCAGTGTTTTGGTGTATCCCATTTGTTCCTTTTCTTGCTCAAATAAAATCCTAATTTTTAATAAATGGATTTAAGATAAAAAAATGTAATACACCATTGTTAAAAATTTAGAAAATAAGGGAAATTAAAATTCCAGTCCTGACTTAGTAACTATTTTCATTTTTGTATTCTTTTCATTTTGTTCATTTCTGCTGCTTTCTTTTGCAAAGTAGGATATTTATAGTGTATTTGAGCAGGATTAAAACTTTTTACTATTTTTGTCTTCCTTTCTTTATACCTAATAGACTCAAATTTGTGTTCTTTTGTTGTAATAATTCAGTTGCATAAAATGAAATTTGAAAGGTGAAAAATAAGTTAGATTTTAGCCGTTCCAACTAGAAACAGGAACATAGACCCAGCAGCATCGCCCTGCTCCAGGTTGCACGTCGTCTGGCAGGCATTTTCTTCTGAAAAGGCACACAGGTGCACTCTGCCTTTTGACCTTACTGAAATCCGTCTGGACGTGAGGCATGCGCAGGCGATTCCGGCTCCTAACGGAGGGGTCTTTGAGCAGCAGGTCTTTCAGGTTAGCTGTAGTAGGTTCCTGGTTAAGGCACCTGTGTATTTCAATCTTTTAAGCAATGCTTATTAAAAAATATTCTTTGTACAGTTTTGCTGTTTTTATTTCATGGTTTTTGATTTGTGATCTGAATTGTATATGAAATAATTTGTCCTTGGATTGATATATATATATATATGAAGGATCAGGTTGATGTGGATAAAAATCTCATAATCACCCATTCTGAAGTACATTCTTACATGAAAGAGAGTCAGCAGGAAGCCAGCCTCATCTGTTCTCTGGTAGCACTCATGCATTTGAAAGTTTATAAGATGCTGCTGATAGCAAGTAGGGACAGAAATTATAAACGTAGCTTATCATGTGTTCATTTATGTTTTCAAGGCACATCAGGAACTAACATTAAGGCACTTCTGAGATCTCAAAACTGCGTTTTGAAGGCCATTTTATATAATATTTGAAGTTGTATTTCTAAATTAGATACTATACAATCAGATTGCTTTTGAAATGTTGTGGAGCTTTTAATATTCAAGTTTCGAGAGCACTTATTTATACTGTGAACTGAAAATCTATTTAAAGATATATTCATGATTATATTTGACATGTTTACTTCATAATCAATACGGTTTATTTATGTCACCAATAGGGAACCTCTTAGGCTTTACTTCATATCATCTAGCTCATACTTACAGTTTAAAAAGGTCAGCACATCTTTAAAAAGCTTTAATAGCAGTGAATGATTACAGGATAGGAGTGTCACCACATTAGCGGTATTGTACATGTGTTGTTTGGTGTCTTGGGACATCAGTCGCTGTATTTTCTGTGGTTTTTATACTTTGAATAGAAACTTCGTCCTTATCCCTGTCATCGTTACCTTCTCTTTCCTCCCTCCCTTCCTGTCTGTCTCTATTGAGGCATAGTTGACAGTTTCAGGTGCATAGCATATTGATTCTCTATGCGTATATTTTGAAAAATGATCACCATCATAAGTTTGGTTAACGTCTATTACCATATATAATTACAAGTATTTTTTCTTATAGGAACTTTCAAGATCTGTTCTCTTAGCATCTTTCAAATATGCAACACAGTCGTTACTAACTGTAGTCACCATACTATACATTATCCCCCCATGACGTATTTCATAAGATAAGTGGGGATTTGTACCCTTTGACCCCGTTCACATGTGTCACCACCACCCCCACCTCTGACAACCTCCAATCTGTTCTATTATTTACACTCACAGAGTAACCATCATATAGAACTGCTGTGTTCTGCTGTTAATGGAATAGGATTCTTAGTCTTAAAGATAGGCAAACATTTCTATTTCTGCTATTTCTGTCTCTCTTAACATCAGTGACATTCATCTCTCCTGCCTCAAATACAGCATTTTATTTTTATGGCTTTTGGTTGATTTTTAAACTCCTAATAGTAAAAATGGCCTTTAATAAGAACTGATCCTTTTAAAAAATACAGATTTTTAAAATTTCTCTCTTTTAACATTAAAAATTCTATGTTATTATATATATTAGGGTTACTGATTTAGATAGATCACTAGAGTTAGATAAAGCTCTGCAGAATTTGGGGGCTGAAACCTTAAAATTTGGAGGAAAAGAAACTAATTACTTGTAATTACCCCTTTATTCTTTAGAGCTAAGTTGAACATCATTTCTATAAGGATACCTTCTTGATTCCCTGCTCCAGGTTAGGTTCATCAAGTAATACTTGTCCATGAAATCCTACAGTTGTTCCTTTACCCATGTATATAAATGTTAATTTTATAGTTTTTTTTTAACCTGCTGTCTCCCCCATGGGAACATAAATTTTAAGAAGACAGAGACTGTGTCATCTTTTGCCACTGTATGGACAGCATTTAGTATGATGCTTTGTATATGGTTAATTAAATATGTGTTAAGCAAGTGGTTGTTATGTATATTATATGTATTATTATATATTTGCCCCTTCTAATCATATATATGTTTAACTTAATTCATATGTTAAAGAAAAGTGATTTTATCTCTGTAGTGACAACTGTATGTAGAAAAAACCTTGAAGCTGTTGAATTCCTTTTAAATGTTTGAGAAGGTTGTTAGTCTAAGAAGAGCGGGGATAAAATAAGATGGAGAAACGAGATAGTTTTCCAATGTTTTTATTTCACGGTTAGCAAAAATTTAATTTTTCTTTATCTTTCAGACATAAAATTCTAAATATGTTGACTAAAAACCCACCCTTTACTAAGAGCATGGAGTCTCCCTTATGCAATGAAGCTTTGGTAGATCAACTTTGGAAACTTATGAATTCTGGTAAGAGAGCAGTGGCTTTTAAAAAAGCTTTATTTTTTATTTTTTTTTTTATTTTTATTTTTTTTATTTTTTTTATTTTTTAAATTTTAAAATCTTTAATTCTTACATGCATTCCCAAACATGAACCCCCCTCCCACCTCCCTCCCCATAACATCTTTCTGGGTCATCCCCATGCACCAGCCCCAAGCATGCTGCATCCTGCGTCAGACATAGACTGGCGATTCAATTCACATGATAGTATACATGTTAGAATGTCATTCTCCCAAATCATCCCACCCTCTCCCTCTCCCTCTGAGTCCAAAAGTCCGTTATACACATCTGTGTCTCTTTCCCTGTCTTGCATACAGGGTCGTCATTGCCATCTTCCTAAATTCCATATATATGTGTTAGTATACTGTATTGGTGTTTTTCTTTCTGGCTTACTTCACTCTGTATAATCGGCTCCAGTTTCATCCATCTCATCAGAACTGATTCAAATGAATTCTTTTTAACCACTGAGTAATACTCCATTGTGTATATGTACCACAGCTTTCTTATCCATTCATCTGCTGATGGACATCTAGGTTGTTTCCATGTCCTGGCTATTATAAACAGTGCTGCGATGAACATTGGGGTACATGTGTCTCTTTCAATTCTGGTTTCCTCGGTGTGTATGCCCAGAAGTGGGATTGCTGGGTCATAAGGTAGTTCTATTTGCAATTTTTTAAGGAATCTCCACACTGTTCTCCATAGTGGCTGTACTAGTTTGCATTCCCACCAACAGTGTAGGAGGGTTCCCTTTTCTCCACACCCTCTCCAGCATTTATTGCTTGCAGATTTTTGGATCGCAGCCATTCTGACTGGTGTGAAGCGGTACCTCATTGTGGTTTTGATTTGCATTTCTCTAATAATGAGTGATGTTGAGCATCTTTTCATGTGTTTGTTAGCCATCCGTATGTCTTCTTTGGAGAAATGTCTATTTAGTTCTTTGGCCCATTTTTTGATAGGGTCGTTTATTTTTCTGGAGTTGAGTTGCATAAGTTGCTTGTATATTTTTGAGATTAGTTGTTTGTCAGTTGCTTCATTTGCTATTATTTTCTCCCATTCAGAAGGCTGTCTTTTCACCTTGCTTATATTTTCCTTTGTTGTACAGAAGCTTTTAATTTTAATTAGATCCCATTTGTTTATTTTTGCTTTTATTTCCAGCATTCTGGGAGGTGGATCATAGAGGATCCTGCTGTGATTTATGTCTGAGAGTGTTTTGCCTATGTTCTCCTCTAGGAGTTTTATAGTTTCTGATCTTACATTTAGATCTTTAATCCATTTTGAGTTTATTTTTGTGTGCGGTGTTAGAAAGTGATCTAGTTTCATTCTTTTACAAGTGGTTGACCAGTTTTCCCAGCACCACTTGTTAAAGAGATTGTCTTTACTCCATTGTATATTCTTGCCTCCTTTGTCAAAGATAAGGTGTCCATATGTGTGTGGATTTATCTCTGGGCTTTCTATTTTGTTCCATTGATCTATATGTCTGTCTTTGTGCCAGTACCATACTGTCTTGATGACTGTGGCTTTGTAGTAGAGCCTGACTTCGTAATGAGAAAGTAGAAAAAGAAATTAAGGAAACAATTCCATTCACCATTGCAACAAAAAGAATAAAATACTTAGGAATATATCTACCTAAAGAAACTAAAGACCTATATATAGAAAACTATAAAACACTGATGAAAGAAATCAAAGAGGACACTAATAGATGGAGAAATATACCATGTTCATGGATTGGAAGAATCAATATAGTGAAAATGAGTATACTACCCAAAGCAATTTACAAATTCAATGCAATCCCTATCAAGCTACCAGCCACATTTTTCACAGAACTAGAACAAATAATTTCAAGATTTGTATGGAAATACAAAAAACCTCGAATAGCCAAAGCAATCTTGAGAAAGAAGAATGGAACTGGAGGAATCAACTTGCCTGACTTCAGGCTCTACTAAAAAAGCTTTTTATTATTGGAGTTTTTCATTTTATTGTTTTTTTTTTAAGGAGACCGCTTACCGTACTTGCCTTCACAGTGGTGGCTGTGATAACATTTGCTAAGGGCATAGCCACACACCTTGCCCCACAGGGTAGTTGAGGAAACGAAAATACCAATTTAGTGAAAGTGTCTCAGATGTTTAAAGAGCTGTCAACATGAACTTGCACAGTATTACTGTTATTTTATCTCAGAAGGTTACAGAGGGTTGAAAATAAGTCTTTCTCATTTCGCTAGTCCTCCTAGTGGCCTTTCCCAGAGGTAACCAGTTCCTCGCGGACCCTTTTCAGGGCGGTATATAGTGTTAGCTTTCTGCGCTGTGGAGACCATGGCATCTCCTTGTCACGGTTTTAATTTACATTATCTGAGTGCAGTCAGGAGGCGGTCAGTGCTCCTAGGCATGAGCTCTGAAACCAGTGTGCTGAGGATTAAACCTCAGCTGAATGACTTGCTCTCAGTGTGACTTGTCTAAGCCCATGAATTTCTCATTTTAAAATAGAGGTACTTCTGCAAACTGAAAATTAAATGAGTTATTATTTATGAAGTGCAGTAACTAGTTCATGCTAAGTGCTCGGAAAGGTTGTTAGGCTAACATGCTAATGACACTGTGTTGAGCGCCTCTAATGTCTGGGCGCTTTATCTGTAGCTTCTGCTTTGTAAATTGTTCATATTCTTTGACGTTGCTGTTTAATTGAATCACTAACCTTTCCCTGTAGGATTGTAACTATGATACATACGTAAAGAAAATTTGCCTTATGTCTCCGATATGTTGAAATTGTAATATTGGTTTTGATTTAAAATTCAGTCTAAAGCTAGACTGAAAGTGTTTGGCTTAGAGAGAAATTGCTACAGATAGATGGTGAGGGAGCAGCGGGCATTCATTCTAATAAATACGCCGCTTTACCTTCTCTCTGAAGTATTGGAAGATAACTTCCTTGCCTATCTCATTAGTGACTACTTCACTGAATCCCACCTAGATAACAAGTTCTGATTCTTTTTCAAAAATTATTTAATTTACTAACATTGAAATGTTAAGCGGCTGTATGCCTTGTGTCCCTGAGTTTCATAATCATAGTACAATACCCTCAAGTAAAGGCACCATAGTAGATATTTCATTGAAATATAAAATTGAAAATAAAATGGCCCTTGTCCTCAAAACCTTTGTAGAATAGCGCATAACCCAGTTTATATCATTATTGCCAAATTATTCTTCTCATGTTTTCCCTGGCACCTAGAAGAATGACTGCTGCGGTTTCCATGATGTATCTTGCTCTTTGTGGTTTTACCTAAAAGGATGTTACGATTGCTGTCATTTAGATCCAAGAAATGAGCACACAATTCAGGAACTTGTAAAGGGTCATTCAGCAGTTAAAATGTGACATGACAACCCACTCCAGTATCCTTGCCTGGAAAAGCCCATGGACGGAGGAGCCTGGTGGGCTGCAGTCCATGGGGTCGCAAAGAGTCGGACATGACTGAGCAACTTCACTTTTCACTTTCATGCATTGGAGAAGGAAATGGCATCCCACTCCAGTGTTCTTGCCTGGAGAATCCCAGGGACAGGGGAGCCTGGTGGGCTGCCATCTATGGGGTCACACAGAGTCGGACATGACTGAGGCGGCTGAGCAGCGGCACCAGCGTGTGACAGGAACTGTACTGTGTTAAGTATATTCTTACCGAGAATGCAGGATTCCATGACTGTGAGGGAGTGCAGCTTGGCAGACAGTCATAATGAAGTGCAAAGAAGTCACGTATCACTTCTTAGGGAAGGTTTCATGGGCAGAGTAAGTGTATGTTTAAGATTAATGGGACAATCTCTGTTAAAACGTTTGAACTCCGTTGGAAGATTGTGGTTATACAAATTCAAGCTCTGATTGATGTCTAGTATTTATTATTGCTAGTATTCAGAATAAAGTACAGTTACTGCTTTGGTTTGGAATTCTCTGTGCTAATAATCTAAACAGAACAGATCAGTGAAGCCATCGGCATAAACAGTTTTTTACTCTTGTTCTTCAGATGTATAAATAAATGGGAACAGAACAATATGAACAGTGGGAATGGCTCAAATAATTGAGAAGGTTTTTTGTTTTTTTCTTTTTAATGTTTTTGGAGAACATTGGGCATTAGACAGGGAAGACTGATTAGAGGATTGCCTGAGAGAGTTCCTGGTTTTTACTCAGTTGCAACATTCTGAAGACTGTTATTTAATCTGCCAGCTACCCCTCCCAACTCAATCACTTAAATGGCAAGGAATACTCATGTACCTACCCTCCCCGACCCCCCCCCCGCCCCCCCCCCCCCGCCCCGCCTTGATTCTTGATTCTTCCCTCAGGTAGCAGGCTGCCCTTGTATTCTCATTCGAGGTCAAGCGCTCTGCCTGCCTGCCTGAGCCAGAGAGGCAGTGCTCAGGGCAGATGGTCTCTGCTCAAATCAGAAAGTATCTGAAGACAAATCCCTCAGATCACGAATCTGATCTTAGAAAAGATCATTCCTTCATTTTCTGAGGTGATTGCTTTTAAAGCTGATCAAGACACCATTTTCAGGACATTTTTATTTTCCTTGCTTATGAAATCTTGATTCCCTGACAAGGGATTGAGCCCATGACCCTGCAGTGGAAGCTTAAAGTCCTAACCCCTGGACCACCAGGGAAGCCCGAGGACATTTTGCAGTAAACTCGTCATCCCGCACTGATGACAGAAGCTTGAAAGTGCGCACAGGCAGGGTCCACGGGCGTGACGCCGTGCGGCCGGCTCTGTCCCGACCTCCCCGTCCATTTTTCTGACTCTGCCGCTCACTGCCGCTGTAAAGTGACAGCCATTCTAAGACTTTATTCCATGGTTTTGAAATACAACGTTCTCATTTTTTTTTTTCTGTTTTACAATTTTAACAGAAGCACTGCTTATTTTTTAGCTCCATCCTATCAGCCTTAAGTTGTAATATTTATAACTCAGGTGTTTGAGGGAGGAGAAACAGTCAAGGTCTGCCGGGGTCCAGCCTGGGTGGATCCAGGGAATTCGAAGGTGGGGACGGCGTCGGCGTCCTTAGAAAAATACATATTTAATTACAGACATATAGAGAGATTAGAAACGGATAGTGTAGTAGGAAAATTAGTGGAGAAAAAGAGGCTGAATAACTTGGTTTGTGTGGAATAGCATCCATGCGCCAGATGGGAATTCAGCTAGAGAAACAGGGAGCAAGAAAGAAACGACATGGGGGTATCAGTCTTTCCGGAAACTGATCTGATTTCTTTATTTTTGGGTTTGCTTTTTTTTTTTTTCCTTTTGTTACACATAGGGATGAATACAGAGTCATGCGGGGGTCAGCAGTCCTGACCTTTATCAAAATCAGGTGCTTCACATAAAAAGGTCTTAGGGATTTTATGATCCTTTCTTTCTGATAACCAAAAACTTATTTTTTTCCAAGGGTGTTTTTTCTTAAACCAGGCACCACCCTCCAAATAAAGTTACATTCCTATAGGGTGAGGGTGTAGTGAGTTACAATCAAGAAAGGAATTTATTTAACCCAAGGTTAACATGATTAATCTTAAAGGTTAATACTTATTTCTCCTATATGCTTAAAGATTAATGCTTATTTCTCTTGTGTGCTAGTTATATTCATTATAAGGGCAGGGAATATGGAGATTTAGCAGCAAACATCAGCCCAACAAATGAAAATCCTTTTACCAATGCTCCCCTTAAGATCTATTTAGTCTTAAGATATGATAAAGTTACATTTTTACATAGCAAGGACACAGTGATTTATAACAAAGTACAGTGATCTATTACAAAAGAGAAAATCCATTAACTCAAAAAGTCTAGTATTGCTAACCTTAAAAACTACTATATTTCCTTTTCTATATTCCAGATACATTGATTAATTTATTCCCAGGTGCCTAAGGATATGGAGGCCTGGCTGCAATCATTGACTCAACAAGAAGAAAAGCCCTATGCTAATTAAGACTCTCAAAATACTCCAAAACTCTCTGTGCTGTTTATGGTTGAGAGGTAGTAAACAATCATGTGCGTAGTGGCAGGAGTATGGATAATCGTGTCACACAAGCTAGTCTGTCAGCAGAGAGGTTTGACCTGAGACACCCTTGTCACACCCAGGGTAGGGAATTAGCAGCAATTATTGGCACAACAAATGAAAAACCCTTCACCAATATAATTCCTAACCAACCCACTATACTAATAATTTCCAACTCCCCAAAAGAATTTGCCTTTAGTAAGTCTAAAACATCTCGTGCCTCTCAGGTTGGGAGGCTGTAAACAGTCACATGTGGCGAACCTATACAAGGTGGGCTAGATAACCTTCCGAGGAGTCTGTAAGCTGAAGCACTCTTGTCACGCCCAGGAATTTTTATTGCCTTGGAGCTGCACGTTTACTCCTTCTCTGAGAGAAATGGTTATGGGGGAGAGCCCCCCGTAAAGTCAGAGGTGTAGGTGAGAGCATAAAACAGACTCTGGTTTTGGGGTAGATGCTCGGGAACGGGGGGTTTCCTGAGGCTTGATCACGCCTTTGCGTATGCCAAGCCGCGTTCCTCATGACCTTTGCCATGGGCGGAGCTCCTGGCGCCGGCCCCCTGGCAAAGGTCCTCCCGTGAGAATAGAGTAGTGCTGCTTCCTCCACGCAGGTTGAGGGCCTGCCGAGACCTTCACCAGCCCAAACCCAAAGCCCACACAGAAACAAAGCAACAGCGCGCCTGCTCTAGGGGCTGGGGACGCTCAGCAGCCTTCATGCCCCGTGCTGTCTCAGGTCCTTAGCTGACCCTCAGGAAAAAGGGCGCCCCCACTCACCAGAACATACATTTCCCACTCGCTTTTTAAAACTGAGATAATGCTTCTTTTAAAAACACTTTTTAAGAGTTCATACTGAGTTGCATGACTGGTTTCGACGTCATCTGCAGTATTTGAAGATTCCAGACTCATTATTTGCAGTCGACATAACTGGGCAATCTTCACCCTCAAGGTTTAGCCTTATTCCAGTTGTAAATGCACCCTAAGCCGTTCTGGTTTCTTTACTGATAGAGTGTCCGAGATGGCCATCTTTTCCTGCTCTGCCCCGAGTGGTAGACATGGAGGGCTTGCTGTTTCGGCAGCCTTCATTCCGTTCTTCAGAGGGCTGAGTCCCTCCAGCCTCTGTGATGAAGGTCCAGGAATCCGATCCTTGTCCTCTGTGGAACCTTTCCATGTGTGAAAAACATTGAGGAGGAGAGTAACGAGGGCCCCCAAGACATGGGGCAGTTTCAGTCCGTTAAAGAGTCCAGGTATGGATATTCCAGAGAAGGAAATGGGTTTCTAGTGTAAAATCCTTACCTTCACTCTGTACTGTTCCCGTTTCTGGTTTCTCTCATGCTTCTCGGAACTCTTGCTGCTTTCTCTGCTTCCAGCAGTATTGTGCATCTGTTGTTAGCTTACCACACGGCAGCAAAATTGAAGATGTCTCAAGGAAGACTGACAGCTGTTTCCTGATGTGCAAAGTGCTTAATGCAGAGTAGTGTATATAGTATGAACTCTGTAAAATTGTAACTCCTCTGACAACTGAAAGGACACACCCATGTGGGTTTTCCTTGCACCTAGTTAATATGACAGGTACTCACCTGTTACTGTTGCTGTTCGGTTGCTAAATCATGTCCGACTCTTCTGCCATCTCACAGACTGTAGCCGGCCAGGCTCCTCTTTCCATGGGATTTTCTGGGCGAGAATACTGCAGTGGGTTGCCATTTCCTTCTCTAGGGAATCTTCGTGACCCAGGGTCTGTTAGAGTATATCTCATCAAAATCATTACTTGATTGCAATTTATTTATTTATTCTAATACTTGTTGTTGAAAACCACAAAACTTAACTGTCCTGAATTTACTGTAGCAATGTCTTTCCTTTTGGTTCCTCTTTTTTAAAACATTGTGGTAGTCTTCTGAAACCCTAGTTCTTGGCCAAAATTATTTATATGGTTTATTTTTCTTGTCTAGAAGAATATTTCTTCTCACCCGTCTTAAATTCTCTAGGTCATTTTAAATTCTGGCTAGAAACCATAGTCAGTATGTAACCCTAGGTGATGATCTCATCTTGGCAGTTCTGTGTGGTGGCAGCGTCTGCCCGGAACGTCCCCCTGGGAGCGGGAAGCGTTCTGGCGTTCCCGCGCTCTGGTCTGCCACTGCTGTGGGGTGAGGTATCCTCTGAGACCGCAGCCCTGATTTCGGAGGTGAAAACAGGGATACTCATCAGAGAAGCTGGGAAGTCTCTCGGCCGCCTCGGGCCGAGTTTCTGCAGATGCAGTCCTTCTCTGGCCAGTGCATGTCCCCATCTCCGTTACCGGCCTGTGGCCGTCCCTGTGGTTTGCTGCTTTCTGAAGAGCACAGATATGTAGGTATTGAACAAACACTTCTTCTACAATAAATCTAGGTTAGAATTGTGTTGTTTCAAATAGGGTTTCTTGCCATATTTAAAATCTGAAAGTAGTAAATTTGAGCGTTAGCATTCGCTTCCAGTACAGCGTTCAGCAGGGTTCATGAAGGCTCTTGGTGTGCCGTCTTCCTGACATGCTATTAAAGAAGAAAATTGGACCAGGTGAACAGAGAATGGATGAATGTGGGCCAGTTCTGACTCTCTGGGGCCCCATGGACTAGCTCACCAGGCTCCTCTGTCCATGAATCCTCCAGGCCAGAATACTAGAGTGGGTTGCCATTCCCTTCTCCAGGAGATCTTCCCAACCCAGGGATTGAACCCAGGTCTCCTGAATTGCAGGCAGATTCTGTATCATCTGAGCCACCAGGAAAGCCCAGTATAAGTCTAATACTCCAAAAATAGTATTTTTTTTTTTCTGGCTTTAAATCTTCCTTTTAATTCCGCCTCCTTGGTTGACTGCTCCACACTCTTTCTTTCCCTGTTCGCCTTGTCTGACTTTCTTCTTTAATAGCATGTTAGGAAGATGGCGCACTGCGAACGTTCATGAGGAGTAGCCTCACGAACGCTACTCCTGGAAACAAATTCCAGTGCTCAGATTTATTACTTTCAGATTTTACATATGGTAGGTGTCTAATTTTTATTTCATAGGAGAATGAAATAATTAGATTTTTTCGGTTGTAAAATTCAGTATTTCCTTGGGACACTGATGGTTTTGTGACGGTGTGTAGGTGCCTGATGTCAAGGTAGGGAGCATCTCTACAGAAGAAGGCTTGCCACTGGGGCCTTGGTCAGTAGGCGGCTCCTCTTAGGCATCATAATCCTCTCTTCCCTTCCGTTTGTGCAGGTTCTGGACATCTGAGCATGTATGGATAGATGTGCACACTGACCTTTTGTTATTGCTGTTGATTACTTCCTAGGCACTTCACACGACTGGAGGCTGCGGTGTGGGGCTGTGGACTTGTACTTCACGCTTTTTGGCCTCAGTAGACCTTCCTGCTTACCCTTGCCAGAACTTGGCTTGGTCCTTAATTTGAAAGAGAAAAAAGCTGTCTTGAATCCAACCATCATTCCAGAGGCCATAGCAGGCAACCAAGAAGCTGCAGTGAACCCAAGCAGCCACGCACAGCTAGCTGGATTCCAGAACCCTGTAAGAAGCACACGCCATGTGGAAAAAGTAGCAATAGTTTTACTATTTAGAGCTCCAAAGAAGAGAATTGTTTCTTTAGAGCTAGAGGATTTTAGAGCCACTCACAGCTTCTCGCACCATTTTAAGAAGTGCTGGCTGACACTGTCTTAGCACCTGACGGTTTCTGGAGCGCTGCTGACGGTTGCGTAACGGCAGCGTGCAGATGTTGTGACGCCAGGCCACTCACTGCTCTTGTGATGCAGTGACTTTCTGTGCTTGAGCATAAAGTGTCTCCTTTGAGTAGTAGAAAATTGAACATTTCACCAATTATGTATTAACCGAACTTGTCTGTACACTGTCGTGGCAGGCTGTTTTGAACACAGGACCTTGACTTTTATCTCTTTTTTTGCTACTTTGCATTAATAGCCTCATTCTAAACATTTGAGAAGTGCCTGACAACTGCTTATTGAATCATTAGTAAATAAGTGGATAATGATGAATGGCCTAGTGAACATGTAAGCTGCTCACTGGGGGAGGAGAAATGCATTATGTGTTTTTTAGTTTATGTATATATGTATGTGTTTGCTTTTACAAAAACTTTTATTTCCAACTATGCATTATGAAATTATGAGACTTTATTGTAGAAAGACCTTCATACTGCAATTTAAAGAAAGTTTTCCAGGAGCCTCTTGCTCATTGGTGACACAATATCCCCAGTGCTTCAGGCTTCATTTTTCACCAATATTTAGACCAGATTACTTGCCTGGCAATACCCTACTGGTGTCTTGACACTTTAAAACTTAAATTTCTCTTTATGCTAGTTAGTAATAG
This sequence comes from Ovis canadensis, assembly GCF_042477335.2. Taxonomy (NCBI): domain Eukaryota; kingdom Metazoa; phylum Chordata; class Mammalia; order Artiodactyla; family Bovidae; genus Ovis; species Ovis canadensis. Next base: position 104,164,029 of record NC_091253.1, on the reverse strand, counting down.
TCATTTAAAAGAAATTATTCACCTAGATTTTCTGAAATATAATCATACTTATTTTTGTAAATTTAAAATGTATCTTAGAGTTTGGGTTATGAAAAAGTAAGACAAATCTTTTCATAGGAAAAAAAAAAGTCTCGTTAAAGAGCTCTTTTGTATCTGACTGTTTATAAGCCAGTGGAAATGAATATATTTATAATTCTTGTCCATATATGTTGATTTATCCACTTTCATACTTGGAGTCTTTAGGATAAGAGGAGAAAATGACACCAAAAGATATATGCTCTGGGGAAAGTTTTAAAAGTTCTCTTTCATACCTCCCTTCTCCTCCCAGAAAGACCAGCAGACAGGGGTGGGTGAGGTTTGTTTCTAGCCCGTTGCTGACAACTTTCAGGCACTGGGCAGGTTCTAATCTGCATGGTTGCTGTAGGTCTTAGTTTTCAGCTATGACATGAGCTACTTGTCTTTAGGAATCTAATTTTGATCTTGAATATTGCCACAGGAAGATGATCACCTTGCCAAGGAAGCCTCATGTAATATGTCAGCTCATCAGCAGGGAGTGAAGAGGAAGGCTGACACACCACTGGGGTCCCCACTAGAGCCTGGTCAAATACTGGAGAAGAATGAGGATAGCAGTAAAGTCAAACTCAAAATCAGAGTAAGACATACAGGCTACACCTGTATGAGCAGCGTAGGGCGCTCACCTTCTTTACCCCCTTGTGACTACTCGCAGTGGCTTTCCCTTCGCAGGAACAGGTGGGACAGCCTAAGTCGTAAAAGAACTCACATGTCCATCTAAGACGCTCCAGCCGACGGTCAGGCTTCTGTCGCCACACGCGTCTTCTCTGTCTGGGGGAGGAGCTCTGTGTGCACAGCCTGCACAGCTCACTGCTTCTCGCCACAGCGCAGGGCAGGCCTCAGCCGCTGGTGCACTTCCAGTCATCCCAGTCAGCTTCTTTGGAGGCTGGGCCGCATCATCTTCTCTTTCTCTTAATGCTTTTTGGGAAGGAGACTACTTTTCCTTTTAAATGTTTTGGGGCTGTATCCTGCGGCTTTTCTGCTGCTTCTCCTGAGAGCAGAAATCCAGAAAGAAAGTGATACAGTGGCTTCTTTCCTCTTTTGTTTTGTGTTACAGTTTTCAAATTCTCAAGAGGAAGAAGAGATTGATATGGATACTGTTCATGATAGCCAGGCATTCATTTCCCATCATCTAAACATGCTTGAAAGGCCGTCAACTCCAGGTAAGGTGGTGTACTGCGTTCACCGGGGTGGTGGAGAGAGTCCGCTCGATGCCACTGTTTGAGGGGGTGTCGCTCTATTGTCAAGAGAATAACTGTAAAGTTTAGAGGCAGCCAGTATTAAATGGTAGACTGTATCACATAACACATATCAGCAAAGGAATAAAGTGTTTCTTTTGATTTTCTACTTTGTTTTGTTTCTTTTTAAATATTTGGCTTACTTCTAGATCTGTTTTTTGAAAAAATCTATTCATCAGATTCCCTCCAATAGCTTTAAATTGTTTTTTGTTTCTTTGTTTTTTGAAGTTTAGACTTAATCTCAAAATAAAATAAGAGATCTGTTTTTTAAAAAATAATGTAACTAATTATATATAAAACTTCTTGACTACAACTAATGCAGCCCATAACGGAACTACTTCATTTTCTTGACTGCTTGTTCCATGTAATTTGTCATATTATAGATTTTTGCATGCATCTCTCAAACATCATAATCTTTTCTATTGAAAATATTACCTGAGACAGTATTGAGTTCATACACTTTAATTTACCTTATTATTTCCCTGTGGGCAGGCATTTGTTTCAGATTTTATTTTTATGCAAGTAATTCTCTCTGAGTGTCTTCATACAGAAGCTTCTTTTTTGTCAAATTATGCTTAGGATAAATCCCTTAAATATATTTTTGGTAAAAAGGTTAATTTTAGCTTCATTGTAAGGTGCTTATCTTCAGAGGATTTTCATGCTCTTGGTGTCACCACCATAGCGCTTTCTGAAGAGATTATGCCTAGTTCACGTCGTCAGCGTTTTCAGGTTTTCAAAAATGAAGCTTTGGTGTAACTTGCTCGTGGCTGTGAAATACAGTAAGTAGTGAGGCAGGTCTCGGTGGCCCGCCGCCCCCTTGCTAACCCGCGGCATTCTCCGTTCTCCGGCCACTCTGCGCCTCTCTCCTGATGCTGTTCACCTGTACATTGCGAGTAAGTAAATGGTGTCTCAGCTGTTTTTCCTTCAACATTCTGTTGCTTTTCTGTACAGTGTACCGCACAGATAGATGATCTATATGTTTACTTTGCCTTTAGTTTCTGAATTATGTGAAAACTGTGTGATTCTCAATATGACTTGGCTTTTTTTCACTGAACGTTATGCTGCTGTAACTCACCCATATTGATACATAAAGATGTAATTCATCAATATTTATCATCATGCTTTGTACTCCATATACTGTTTTATTGTCATTGTGGCAACTTGATAATTAACTATAATTACCATTTTAGATTATTAATTATGATTATCATTATAATTCAAGTTTATGATATATTTCTTTAATTATGAATATGACTGTTTTTCTTTATGTGTTAGGAGTAGGTACTATTCCTGTTTCTTTTTACTGGAAAATCCTATTTATACTTCATGCTGGATGTGGTTCTCTTTTGTGATCTTTGTGTTTGAATGGCTTTTTTAAAACTTGTTATATTTGTGCAACTCTCCCTTACCCACCGGGGTATGCTTTTTGTTTGGTTTTTTGTTTAGTTTTGTTTGTAAGACCTGAATTACTTTTTACTCTCTAGTAACCTGGGATGAACCAGTAGAATTTGAGAACTGGCATCAGAGAGAATATGAACCTGATTATGTTTGAAAACTGAAAGATGATGAATTCTTTGGCTTTCATAATCATAATCAAATCATTAACAATTATTTTTCTATTCTGTCCATTTTATGGATAAGTAAATTTAAGCAGAGATATCTTAAATAATTTGCCCTCGATGACATACCCAAGTAATAGCCAACTCAGTGCTAGATCCAAATCCAATTTTCCATTTGACAAAGGAAAATGAGACACAAACAAAGAACTGTCTTACCTGGACTGGATCTCTAATTTTTGGATGATTTGGCATTAGAACCGGGGTATCCTGGTACGACAGTGCTCTTCATGTTTCACCATTATAACATTTCATGTTTCAGATATCTTTATAATCCCTAGATTATTTTGATCTGTTAGTTAAATATTGTAATGGAATTTATTAATAAATTTCGGGGAGAACAGGCATGCTTAGCTCTATGCAAAGTTCCACGTAAATAATAAAAACCATGCATGACATGGTTCTTCTCCAGAACATAGACTCCGGTTTGCATGTTGAGCAGCTCAGCCAGGTGGACGGTCTTTCCTGAATGTTCATTCTTCTCAAACGCGAGTCTGTTAGAGCCCCGACAGAGGAGCAGGTCTGATGGGATCTCTAGCAGCTTTGAAAGTGGCGTTCTTTTTATTATCAGAGTTTACTGTTGAACTGAGACTCGTTTTAAGGCAGACTGTTTTCTTCTTTGGGGAAGTAAAGAAAGAAATCCCTGGTTTTCCTCTTTTTGCATCTTAGGGCTCTCCAAATATCGTCCAGCTAACTCGCGATCTGCTCTGACGCCCCAGCACTCAGCAGGCTGTGACGGCACACCCACCACAAAGCCCCAGTGGAACATGGAGCTCCCACGGAAGGGGACAGGTAACGCACGGTTGCTGTCGCCGTCACTTTACTCAAGAGCGAAGCTGTGAGCTTCATAAAGTTTCTTTATCAAACTACAGCTCTGAGGGCTTTCATTACGGTACTGTCCAACAGACTTCTTTCTTCAAATACAAGCTGCATGTATATTTTTTTGAATCATTTTTGATTCGCAGTGTTCTGCTAGCTTCAGAGACGTGCAGCACGCTGTTTCTGTTAAATGTATATACGTTCTTCTCCAGAGTATGTGGCTTGTTACAGAGTGCTGGGTGTCGGTCACTGTGCTGTGGATGCAGTAGGTCCTTGCCGGTTATCTGTCTTCTGTGTCCCAGTGTGTCTGTTCATCCCACGCTGCTAGTCTCTGCCTTCCCGCGTTTCCCCTGTGGTAACTACAAACTTGTTTTCTATGTCTGTGGGTCTGTTTCTGTTCTGTGAATAAGTTCATTGGTGTGTCGGTATATATACCGCACACATGAATCATATCGTACATTGGTCTTTCTCTGCCTTCTTCACTCAGTGTGGCCATCTCTGGGGCCGTCCGTGTTGCTGCACATGGCATGATTTCGCTCTTTTTCATGGCTGAGCAGTGGTCCATTGCAGTCCACGTCTCTAGCCATTCATTTGTCACTGGGTACGTAGGTTGCTTCCGTGTCTTAGTCACTGTAGATAGTGTTGCTAATGAACACTGGAGTGCATGTATCTTTTGGAATTATGCTTTTCTCCACATATATGCCCAGGAGTGGGATTGCTGAATCATATGGTAACTCTGTTTAGTTTTCTAGGGAACCTCCATACTGTTCTCCATGGTAGTTCTACTAATTTATATTCTCATCAGTACTGTGGGAGGGTTCTTTTTTCTCCACACCCTCTCTAGCATTTAATGTATGTAGACTTCTGATGATGGTTATTCCAACTGGAGTGGAGTGATACCTCATTTTAATTTTTATTTACATGTCTCTAATAATTAGTGATCTTGAACATTTTTCATGTGCCTGTTGGCCATCTGTATGTCTTTTTCCCGCAGGTGTCTATTTAGATTTTATGCCCAGTTTTTTAACTGAACTGTTAGTTTTTTTGACACTGATCTACGTGAGCTGTTTGTATATTTGGGAAATTAATTCCTTTTCAGTCACATAGTTTGCAAATATTTTCTCCCATTCTGTAGGTTGTCTTTTCATTTGCTGTGCAAAACCTTAAGCCCCATTTGTTTATTTTTGCTTTTGTTTCCATTACTCTAGGAAAGGATACAGAAAGATGGTGCTGTGATGTATGCCCCAGAGTGCTATGTCCAGGGCCATTCTGTCATTCTCATTTTCTTGAAGAGATCTCTGGTCTTTCCCATTCTGTTCTTTTCCTCTGTTTCTTTGCACTGATCACTGAAGAAGGCTTTCTTATCTCTCCTTGCTATTCTTTGGAACTCTGCATTCAGATGCTTATATGTTACCTTTTCTCCTTTGCTTTTCGCCTCTCTTCTTTTCACAGCTATTTGTAAGGCCTCCCCAGACAGACATTTTGCTTTTCTGCATTTCTTTTCCATGGGGATGGTCTTGATCCCTGTCTCCTGTACAATGTCACGAACCTCATTCCATAGTTCATCAGGCACTCTATCTATCAGATCTAGGCCCTTAAATCTATTTCTCACTTCCACTGCATAATCATAAGGAATTTGATTTAGGTCATACCTGTATAGTCTAGCAGTTTTCCCTACTTTCTTCAATTTAAGTCTGAATTTGGTAATAAGGAGATCATGATCTGAGCCACAGTCAGCTCCTGGTCTTGTTTTTGCTGACTGTATAGAGCTTCTCTATCTTTGGCTGCAAAGAATATAATCAATCTGATTTCGGTGTTGACCATCTGGTGATGTCCATGTGTAGAGTCTTCTCTTCTGTTGTTGGAAGAGGGTGTTTGCTATGACCAGTACATTTTCTTGGCAAAACTCTATTAGTCTTTGCCCTGCTTCATTCCGCATTCCAAGGCCAAATTTGCCTGTTACTCCAGGTGTTTCTTGACTTCCTACTTTTGCATTCCCGTCCCCTATAATGGAAAGGACATCTTTTTTGGGTGTTAGTTCTAAAAGGTCTTGTAGGTCTTCATAGAACTGTTCAACTTCAGCTTCTTCAGCATTACTAGTTGGGGCATAGACTTGGATTACCGTGATATTGAATGGTTTGCCTTGGAGACGAACAGAGATCATTCTGTCGTTTTTGAGATTGCATCCAAGTACTGCATTTCAGACTCTTTTGTTGACCATGCTGGCTACTCCATTTCTTCTGAGGGATTCCTGCCCGCAGTAGTAGATATAATGGTCATCTGAGTTAAATTCACCCATTCCAGTCCATTTTAGTTCGCTGATTGCTAGAATGTCGACGTTCACCCTTGCCATCTCTTGTTTGACCACTTCCAATTTACCTTGATTCATGGACCTGACATTCCAGGATCCTATGCAATATTGCTCTTTACAGCATCGGACCTTGCTTCTATCACCAGTCACATCCACAGCTGGGTATTGTTTTTGCTTTGGCTCCATCCCTTCATTCTTTCTGGAGTTATTTCTCCACTGATCTCCAGTAGCATATTGGGCACCTAATGACCTGGGGAGTTCCTCTTTTGGTATCCTATCATTTTGCCTTTTCATACTGTTCATGGGGTTCTCAAGGCAAGAATACTGAAGTGGCTTGCCATTCCCTTCTCCAGTGGACCACATTCTGTCAGACCTCTTCACCATGACCCGCCCGTCTTGGGTTGCCTGCGGGCATGGCTTGGTTTCATTCAGTTAGACAAGGCTGTGGTCCTAGTGTGATTAGATTGACTAGTTTTCTGTGAGTATGGTTTCAGTGTGTCTGCCCTCTGATGCTTCTTGCAACACCTACCATCTTACTTGGGTTTCTCTTACCTTGGGCATGGGTATCTCTTCACGGCTGCTCCAACAAAGCGCAGCCGCTGCTCCTTACCTTGGATGAGGGGTATCTGCTCACCGCCGCCATGCCTGACCTTCAACGTGGGATGGTATCTGGTCTTACATTTAGATCCTTAATCCATTTTGAGTTTGCTGTTGTATTTGGTATTAGAGAATGGTTTAATTTCATTATTTTATAGGGAGCCCAGTTTTCTCAGCACCACTTATTGAAAAGACTATCTTTTTTCTCCATTGTATATTCTGGCCTCCTTTGTCACAAGTTAATTGACTGTAGGCGCAAGGGTTTATTTCTGGACGTTTATCCTGTTCCATTGATTTATATTTCTGTCTTTGTGCCAGCACCGTACTATTTCGTTTACTGTCGCTTTGGAGTTGTACTCTTAAGTCACAGAGCCTGCTTTCTCCAGCTTCATATTTCTTCCTTAAAATTACTTTGACTTAAAGACTTTAAAATTACACTTTTTGCTATTTCAAAAATAATATGCTCCTATTATATACAACTTTGAAATCATAGAGAAGAGGGGTAAAAATTGTCCCCTATTATGCCATTTCCAGAGAAGGCAGTGGCACCCCACTCCAGTACTCTTGCCTGGAAAATCCCATGGACGGAGGAACCTGGTGGGCTGCCGTCCATGGGGTCGCAAAGAGTAGGACACGACCAAGCGACTTCACTTTCACGTTTCACTTTCATGCACTGGGGAAGGAAATGACAACCCACTCCAGTGTTCTTGCCTGGAGAATCCGAGGGGCAGCGGAGCCTGGTGGGCTGCCGTCTGTGGGGTCGCACAGAGTTGGACACGACTGAAGCGACTCAGCAGCAGCAGCAGCCGCCTGCCGTTTCAGCTCAGTTCAGTTGAGTCGCTCAGTCGTGTCCAACTCTTTGCAGCCCCATGGACTGCAGCACGCCAGGCCTCCCTGTCCATCACCAACTCCCAAGAGTCCACCCAAACTCATGTCCATCGAATCAGTGGTGCCATCCAACTGTCTCATCCTCTCTCATCCCCTTCTCCTCCTGCCTTCAATCTTTCCCAGAATCAGGGTCATTTCAAATGAGCCAGCTCTTCGCATCAGGTAGCCAAAGTATTGGAGTTTCAGCTTCAACATCAGTCCTTCCAGTGAACACCCAGGACTGATCTCCTTTAGGATAGACTGGTTGGACCTCCTTGCAGTCCAGAGGACTCTCAAGAGTCTTCTCCAGCCTTCTCCCATGGTTCAAAAGCATCAATTCTTCTGTGCTCAGCTTTCTTTAGAGTCCAACTCACATCCATACATGACCACTGGAAGAACCATAGCCTTGACTAGACAGACCTTTGTTAGCAAAATAATGTCTCTGCTTTTTAATATGCTGTCTAGGTTGGTCAAGGCTTCCATGACAGCTCAGTGGTTAAAGCATCTGCCTCCAATGCGGGAGACCTGGGTTCAATCCTGGGGTTGGAAAGATCCCCTGGAGAAGGAAATAGCAACCCACTCCGGTATTCTTGTCTGGAGAATCCCGTGGACGGAGGAGCCTGGTGGGCTATAGTCCATGGGGTTGCAAAGAGTCAGACATGACTGAGCAACTTCATTCACTCATTAGGTTGGTCATAACTTTCCTTCCAAGAAGTAAGCATCTTTTAATTTCATGGATGCGGTCACCATCTGCAGTGATTTTGGAGCCCCCCAAAATAAAGTCTGCCACTGTTTCCCCATCTATTTCCCATGAAGTGATGGGACCAGATGCCATGATCTTAGTTTTCTGAATGTTGACCGTTAAGCCAACTTTTTCACTCTCCTCTTTCACTTTCATCAAGAAGTTCTTTAGTTCTTCTTCACTTTTACCATAAGGGTGGTGTCATCTGCATATCTGAGGTTACTGATATTTCTCCCGGCAGTCTTGATTCCAGCTTGTGCTTCATCCAGCCCAGGATTTCTCATGATGTACTCTGCATAGAAGTTAAATAAGCAGAGTGACAATATACAGCCTTGATGTACTCCTTTTCCTATTTGGGACCAGTCCGTTGTTCCATGTCCAGTTCTAACTGTTGATTCCTGACCTGCATATAGATTCTCAAGAGGCAGGTCAGGTGTCCTGGTATTCCCATCTGTTTCAGAATTTTCCACAGTTTGTTGTGATCCACGCAAAGGCTTTGGCATAGCCTTTATTGGCTATATAAAGCAGAAATAGATGTTTTTCTGGAACTCTCTTGCTTTTTTGATGATCCAGTGGATGTTGGCAATTTGATCTCTGGTTCCTCTGCCTTTTCTAAATCCAGCTCGAACATCTGGAAGCTCACAGTTCACATATTGCTGAAGCCTGGCTTGGAGAATGTTGAGCATTACTTTACTAGCATGTGAGATGAGTGCAATTGTGCGGTAGTTCGAGCGTTCTTTGGCATTGCCTTTCTTTGGGGTTGGAATGAAAACTGACCTTTTATACTGTGGCCACTGCTGAGTTTTCCAAATTTGCTGGCATATTGAGTGTCACAGCATCATCTTTTAGGATTTGAAATAGCTCAACTGGAATTCCACCACCTCTACTAGCTTTGTCCATTGTGATGCTTCCTAAGGCCCGCTTGACTTCACATTCCAGTTGTCTGGCTCTAAGTGAGTAATCACACCATCGTGATTATCTGTGTCATGAAGATCTTTTTTGTACAGTTCTTCTGTATATTCTTGCCACCTCTTCTTAATGTCTTCTGCTTCTGTTAGGTCCAAACCATTTCTGTCCTTTATCAAGCCCATCTTTGCTTGAAATGTTCCCTTGGTATCTCTTAAGTCTTTCTCATCCTGTTTTTTTCCTCTATTTGTTTGCATTGATCACTGAGGAAGTCTTTCTTATCTCTCCTTGCTATTCTTTGGAACTCTGCATTCAAATGGATATATCTTTCCTTTTCTCCTTTGCTTTTCGCTTCCCTTCTTTTCACAGCTATTTGTAAGGCTTCCTTAGACAGCCATTTTGCTTTTTTGCCTTTCTTTTCCATGGGGATGGTCTGGATCCCTCTCTTGTGTACAGTGTCATGAACCTATGTCCATACTTCATCAGGCACTCTGTCTATCAGATCCAGTCCCTTAAATCTATTTCTCACTTCCACTGTATAATCATTAGGGATTTGATTTAGGTCATACCTGAATGGTCTAGATCTCCACTTTCTTCAATTTAAGTCTGAATTTGGCAATAAGGAATTCATGATCTGAGCCACAGTCAGCTCCCAGTCTTGTTTTTGCTGACTGTATAGAGCTTCTCCATATTTGGCTACAAAGAGTATAATCTATCTGATTTCGGTGTTGACCATCTGGTGATGTCCATGTGTAGAGCCTTCTGTTGTGTTGTTGGAAGAGGGTGTTTGCTATGACCAGTGCATTCTCTTAGCTTAATGCTGTGAGCCTTTGCCCTGCTTCATTCTGTACTCCAAGGCCAAATTTGCCTGTTACTCCAGGTGTTTCTTGACTTCGTACTTTTGCATTCCAGTCCCTTATAATGAAAAGGATATCTATTTTGAGTGTTAGTTCTAAAAGGTATTGTAGGTCTTCATAAAACCATCCAACTTCAGCTTCTTCAAAGGTACTGTTCCGGGTATAGTCTTGGATCACTGTGATATTGAATGGTTTGCCTTAGAAACGCACAGAGATCATTCTGTCATTTTTGAGATTGCATCCAAGTACTGCATTTTGGAGAAGTACTGGAGAAGGAAATGGCAACCCACTCCAGTACTTCTTGCCTTGAAAATTCCATGGATGGAGGAGCTTGGTGCAGGCTACTATCCATGGGTCACAAAGAGTCGGGCACGAGTGAGCGACTTCACTTCACTTCACTGCATTTTGGACTGTTTTGTTGACTATGCGGGCTACTCCATTTCTTCTTAGGGATTCTTGCCCACCATAGTAGTTATAATGGTCACCTGAGTTAAATTCACCCATTCCAGTCCATTTTAGTTCGGTGATTCCTAGAATGTCGACGTTCACTCTTGGCATCTCCTGTTTGACCACTTCCAATATGCCTTGATTCATGGACCTGACATTCTAGATTCCTATGGAATATTGCTCTTTACAGCATCTGATCTTTCTTCTATCACCAGTCACATCCACAGCTGGGTATTGTTTTTGCTTTGACTCCATCCCTTCATTCTTTCTGGAGCTATTTCTCCACTGATCTCCAGTAGCATATTGGGCTCCTGACCTGAGGAGTTCATCTTTCAGGGTCCTATCTTTTTGCCTTTTCATACTGTTCATGGGCTTCTCAGGCAGGAATACTGAAGTGGCTTGCCATTCCCTTCTCCGTGGACCACATTCTGTCAGACCTCTCCACCATGACCCCCCCGTCTTGGGTGGCCCTACAGGGCATGGCTCATGGTTTCATTGAGTTAGACAAGCTGTGGTCTGTGTGATCAGATTGGCTAGTTGTCTATGACTGTGGTTTCTGTCTGTCTGCCCTCTGATGCCATCTCTCAGTGCCTGCCGTCTTACTGGGGTGTCTCTGACCTTGGACGTGGGGTATCTCCTCTAGGCCGCTTGTCGCTCCAGCACTGCCTTAGGCTGTTTAAAGATACCTATGATGTAACATTTTACTCCTTCCTCGCAGTGCTCTTTCAGAGAATATTCTAGTTTGAAAAATGTTAGCTTCCCTAGAAACTGTCAAATCTATACCTTTATAATTTTATAAAATAGTCCACTTATTTCTCCTCTCACCCTCCCCATGACAGTTTTTACAGTTGATGAGTCATGATCAGTCATGAGGACTTGATGCTATATATACCTAGAAGACTAACATATTTTGTCTTTTAAATTATTTCATACTTATTGGACTTAGGTTTCCAAAAGAATTCCGTCCCGATGCGATTGTTCCCCAGTTTGACTGTTTTACATCGTCTTCTGTTTACTCTGTTCTTGTTCTCACAAGATGAAGGTTGGCGTCCAAATAGAGTAAGTAAGTGATGCTGATGAAGAGAGACTCAGCCTTCAGATTTTGGAGGGACAGGGAGTAAAAACAAGATACATAAGCAAAATCATTTTTAAAAAAATAGTTTTTCCAAAAGTCATTAGTCAGGCTTCCCAATGCCAACTGATGGATCTTGCTTACATAAACCATGTTTTTAATCATGTAAACAGAAGAGGAACTGTTTATTGCCTTGAGGAGCTCAGGAGCCAGCTGGGAGGAGTAGGAGACTGAACAGAAGTGGCCCCGCAGAGCTCAGGGGTCTCAGGCCCTGGCTGCTGGCGGCTGCCTCTCTGTGCGTGTGTGTGTGTGTGCGCGCTCTCTGAGGCCTCGGCTGCTGGTTGCCTGTGGGTGTGTGTGTGTGTGTGTGTGTGTGTGTGTGTCTGCGCGTGTGCGCTCTCTCTGAGGCCTCGGCTGCTGGTTGCCCATGTCTGTGTGTGTGTGTGTGTGTGTGTGTGCATGCGCGCACGCTCTGAGGCCTCGGCTGCTGGTTGCCCAAGTCTGTGTGTGTGTGTGTGTGTGTGTGTGTGTGTGTGTGTGTGCGCTCTCTCTGAGGCCTCAGCTGCTGGTTGCCTGTGTGTGTGTGTGTGTGTGCCTCAGCTGCTGGTTGCCCATGTCTGTGTGTGTGTGTGTGTGCGCGCGCGCTCTCTGAGGCCTCGGCTGCTGGTTGCCCGAGTCTGTGTGTGTGTGTGTGTGTTTGCGCGCGCGCGCGCTCTCTCTGAGGCCTTGGCTGCTGGTTGCCCAAGTCTGTGTGTGTGTGTGTGTGCGTGCGTGTGTGTGCTCTCTGAGGCCTCAGGCTGCTGGCAGCCGTGTCTCTGTGTATGCTGTCGTCATTTATTGAAACAGTTGCTCACAGAGTGTATTTCAGAAGGAAGTTAGCTGAAGACTTTAGCACTTACCTTTAATACATGAATCTTGACAGTGCTTAGCCCTCCCTTGCCAATTTTGTATTCTCTGGTTTTGTTTGGGGTTTAGAGTAATTTTGCTTTCTTATACTTATTAAGATTTTATCATACATGAAAATTTTTCTACATCATTTAAAATGATAACGCTTAGGGCATTTCAAACCTCAATCTGATATAATTGGAGAGTGACACTTCCACCTACCTTCCATGCCTTTAGAAAAATAAATTCTGTCTAATAAATTCTTACTCTAGTGAAAAATCCAAGCATGTTTGTTTGGTTTTTCCTAGCGATATGGCAGACTAGCCTATGTATAGAAGCAGATCTTAACGCTGTTTTGTGTCCACCAGTGTACTTTTGTATCACTGTTTCATATTGCTTCATTTTTTGCCTTTTTTGGAATCTCTTTACAGTTTTTAGTTCTCGTAGCATCACATGGGAAGACTGGAGAGGCAATAAGAGCATCGTAGTGAGGAGCAGGGGAGCGCTGACACTGTGGCGCTGGTGGCTTCAGGGTTGGGTCCCTTATGTCACCAGCGTGCTACATGGACTGATCTGTAAAACTTGATTTTGAATATATTCTTTAATTTGCCTTTGAAGTTTCCCTTAAATATATCTGTGCTGTGCGCTCTGGCCACTGAAACGGTTAGTCATTCAGTCGTGATCGATTCCTTGCGACCCCATGGGCTGCAGCGTGCCAGGCTCCTCTGTCCGTGGGATTCTTAAGGCAAGAGTGAGGGAGTCGGTAGTTGTTCCCTCCTTCAGGGATTCTTCCTGACCCAGGGGTCAGACCAGGCTCTCCTGCAGTGCAGGCACGTTCTTCACCCTCGGAGCCACCAGCGAAGCGGCAGTGACCACTGAGCACGTCTTAAAATTCATCAGTGACGTTATCAGAGTTTAGGAAACATTGGTACTACGAATGATAGCGTTCCAAAAGTTTAACTCATACTTGTATTTTACTTTGGAATTCTAAAAACAGGTTTCCGGTAGACATGTTGTATTTGATAGGTAACGTTCCCAAACTAGCCAACGAAAACCCTTTTTAACTTACACTATACAGAAGAATAGAAGTATCGAACCCAGCTACTATGTGTAACAGTGTTTCTAAGAGAAAGGGCACTCAGTTCAGTTCCTCAGTCGAGTCCGACTCTTTGCGACCCCATGAATCACAGCACGCCAGGCCTCCCTGTCCATCACCAACTCCCGGACTTCACTCAGACTCACATCCATCGAGTCAGTGATGCCATCCAGCCATCTCATCCTCTGTCGTCCCTTTCTCCTGCCCCCAATCCCTCCCAGCATCAGAGTCTTTTCCAGTGAGTCAACTCTTCACATGAGGTGGCCAAAGTACTGGAGCTTCAGCTTTAGCATCAGTCCTTCCAAAGAAATCCCAGGGTTGATCTCCTTCAGAATGGACTGGGTGGATCTCCTTGCAGTCCAAGGGACTCTCAAGGGTCTTCTCCAGCACCACAGTTCAAAAGCATCAATTCTTTGGCGCTCAGCTTTCTTCACAATCCAACTCTCACATCCATACACGACCACAGGAAAAACCATAGCCTTGACTAGATGGACTTTTGTTGGCAAAGTAATGTCTCTGCTTTTGAATATGCTATCTAGGTTGGTCATAACTTTTCTTCCAAGGAGTAAGCGTCTTTTGATTTCATGGCTGCAGTCACCATCTGCAGTGATTTTTGGAGCCCCAAAAAATAAAGTCTGCCATTGTTTCCCCATCTATTTCCCATGAAGTGATGGGACCAGATGCCATGATCTTCGTTTTCTGAATGTTGAGCTTTAAGCCAACTTTTTCACTCTCCTCTTTCACTTTCATCAAGAGGCTTTTTAGTTCCTCTTCAGTTTCTGCCATAAGGGTGGTGTCATCTGCATCTCTGAGGTTACTGATATTTCTTCTGGCAATCTTGATTGCAGCTTGTGTTTCTTCCAGTCGAGCGTTTCTCATGATGTACTCTGCATAGAAGTTAAATAAGCAGAGTGATAATATACAGCCTTGACGTACTCCTTTTCCTATTTGGAACCAATCTGTTGTTCCATGTCCAATTCTAACTGTTGCTTCCTGACCTGCATATAGGTTTCTCAAGAGGCAGGTCAGGTGGTCTGGTGTTCCCATCTCTTTCAGAATTTTCCACAGTTTATTGTGATCCACACAGTCAAAGGCTTTGGCATAGTCAATAAAGCAGAAATAGATGTTTTTCTAGAACTCGCTTGCTTTTTCCATGATCCGATGTATTTTGGCAATTTGATCTCTGGTCCTCTGCCTTTTCTAAAACCAGCTTGAACATCAGGAAGTTCACGGTTCACGTATTGATGAAGCCTGGCTTGGAGAATGTTGAGCATTACTTTACTAGCGTGTGAGATGAGTGCAATTGTGCGGTAGTTTGAACATTCTTTGGCATTGCCTTTCTTTGGGATTGGAATGAAAACTGACCTTTTCCAGTCCTGTGGCCACTGCTGAGTTTTCCAAATTTGCTGTCATATTGCGTGCAGCACTTTCACAGCATTATCTTTCAGGATTTGAAATAGCTCAACTGGAATTTCATCACCTCCGCTAGCTTTGTTGGTAGTGATGCTTTCTAAGGCCCCCTTGACTTCACGTTCCAGGATGCCAGGCTTAGGTGAGTGATTACACCATCGTGATTATCCGGGTCATAAAGCTCTTCTGTATTTTGCTATGTGAGCAGCACAGCTCTAACCCAACCCAGAGGATGAGGGCAGTGAGAGAGGAGCAGACGCTGGGGCCTCCTGCTGTGGCAGCCACCGTGGCCTGGGGCTCTGGCAGGGAGGCTCCTGGTAGTGGTGAGGGGCCCTGGGAGCTCTCTTAAATCTCTGGTGATGCTAGATAAAAGTTCACAGGTGGGTTTGCAGGGCCTTATTCAAGCTCATCCAACTAAGGCACCTTTTATTTGGCTATAGAATTCTTACAAAAATTTTTTGAAGTAGGTGACTAAAAATGAAATCACAGATATTCACATTTCCAGCTTCTCTTAGAAAAAGAGTTAACTGACGCGCTTCAGGCTGGGACTTGCTTTCCATTCCCGCGGTCCCTTGTGTGTTGCGCTGGGCAGTCTGCTTTGGCGCTTAAGACTCTGCTTGCTGTTTCTGAGCTGCCCGCCCTAGGGCTGGCCCGCCAGATGTCTGCTGAGAGCCGGGATGTGTGCAGACATCATCTGGGAGGGATGGACCCTGCCAAGGAGAGCAGAGGTCAAGGTGTGCTCTCCAACCCCTCCCCCCAAAGCTGGTTTCCCTTTCCTTGCCCAGGCTGCTGCTGCTGCTGCTGGTGCTAAGTCATGTCAGTCGTGTTGGACTCTGTGCGACCCCATAGATGGCAGCCCACCAGGCTCCCCCATCCCTGCGGGGGGAATGTTTTAGGGCAGGGGTAGAGCCTGTTTGGTGAGTTCTGCCATTTGGGGTAAGAACTGAGGAGCAGCAGGAGTGTCCATTGTCATTTAACTTGACCTTCTCCCGAGCTGGGGAGGGAAGCGGAGGAGGGCTGCGGGGGAGGGCTGCGGGGCTGGGCGCACTGTGCACGCCTCTCCTTGGCCCGGCGCCCCCTCCTGTCCCCTCCCCTCCCCCAGCGCCCTTCCCCTCCTCTCCCCTCCCCCAGCGCCCCTTCCCCTCCCCTCCCCTGGCACCCCTTCCCTTCCTCTCCCCTCCCCTCCCCTCCCCCAGCGCCCTTCCCCTCCCCTCCCCTCCCCCAGCGCCCTTCCCCTCCTCTCCCCTCCCCCAGCGCCCTTCCCCTCCCCTCCCCTCCCCCAGCGCCCCTTCCCCTCCCCTCCCCTGGCACCCCTTCCCTTCCTCTCCCCTCCCCTCCCCTCCCCCAGCGCCCTTCCCCTCCTCTCCCCTCCCCCAGCGCCCTTCCCCTCCTCTCCCCTCCCCCAGCGCCCTTCCCCTCCTCTCCCCTCCCCCAGTGCCCCTTCCCCTCCTCTCCCCTCCCCTCCCCTCCCCCAGTGTCCCTTCCCCTCCTCTCCCCTCCCCCAGTGCCCCTTCCCCTCCTCTCCCCTCCCCTCCCCTCCCCCAGTGTCCCTTCCCCTCCTCTCCCCTCCCCCAGTGCCCCTTCCCCTCCCCTCCCCTGGCACCCCTTCCCTTCCTCTCCCCTCCCCTCCCTGACGCCCCTTCCCCTCCTCTCCCCTCCTCTCCCCCGGCTCCCCTCCCCTCCTCTCCCTCCCTGGGGCTGCCCTGGGAGCAGGGGAGGTGGGTGGCAGGAGGGGCTGAGGGGACCCCTGGGGTGGGTTTCTGCTGGTAGGGAGGAGCAGAGCTCCTGCAGTGCTGAGAAGGGATTGCTGGTTACCTAACAGTCAGAAAGGCACTGTCCTGGTTCAGAAATCCTTTTTTTTTTTTAACCCTAACCCTAAAAAGGGTAGAGTTCTTTCTTCTGAAACTAAAAAAAGACTTGGATTTTTTTCTTTAAATTATGATACAATTCTACACTTTTTTTTTAAATTTGAAGAGCCCGAAGAACAGACTTCAGACTTCTAACAGAAACTGCAGGTTTTGTGTTAAATGTAAACAGATACCAAATGTGATGAATTTAATGGAATTAGCAGGCTACTCACTGTTTCTAGCACTTTTATCAAATGGGCTGGAAAGCTTCTGCATTAGGTTTGTCTTAAATACCTTTTTTGTTTGCTTTGCATTTGTTAAATTGACTGCAGCTAACCCTTATCCACAGTGAACTGCTGAGGCCTCTAGGAAAGATTTTATGTTAGATGGAACAACAAAGCTGACCATCTGTTGTGTTCTTCGTCTGTAACTTGAAATGGGCAGACTACAGTATTGTGAATTGCTTTTGTCTTCTTTTCCTGAAGAGTCTATCTGCAGTAGAGACATGTTTTGCGTCACTAAAGTGCTGCCATTAACTTTGGTTTTAATTTCTGGTTTCTGTGGGAGTTTAGGCAGCTTGCAGTGTTCTGTTAGTTTCGGGTGAGTAGCAGCGGTTTAGTTTAAAGGGGCTTCATCAGCTTTTAAATGAATGTTGCCTGACCTTGAGAGGACAAGTGCTGAGGCATCCTGCAAACCCCTAAAATGATGGGTATGTGGAGTTGTGCGTGTTACTGTCCATGTCATGGGGACGATAATAGACGCATTTTTTCCAGTAGTGATTCTGTGGAGTAACTATTACATCATGATGCTAGTATGAAAGTAAGCTCAAATCTGACTGTTAGATGGGTTCACATGAGAGAGAAGTTGTATTTTCTTACCATGTTCAATTAGACCTGGTAAAAATTATTCAGAAAAAAATTAAACAAATAAAAAATAATATTGTCTATATAAATGAAAACTTAAGAGCTGAAGGTTAGTATGATGATAGAGTAATACTAGGTTTTATCTGATGTTCTATTCTAATGAATATTTTTGTATATATTTCTTTGCACTTATGCATTAGCACATTTGTAGGGTATGTTTCTAGGAATGAACTTTCTAAATTAAAAATATGAGCATTTAACATTTTTACAGATAGTGCTGATTTGTTGTAACTTGTTCTTTTTAAAAAGTGATTTTATTAGAACTGTGAAGTTGTCAGACTAGTATAATGTCAGACTAGTATAAAGAGCCTCCTCTAACCTTTATTTAGCTACAGAAATGATCAGCCTTATTTAATCTATAGCCACCCCATTTCTACCCTTCTCAATAATTTTGAAACAAATCTCACATATTTTATGGATAAATAATTCTGTGTGTATCTGTAAAAGATAAGGACTTTCACAACTGATAGCCATAATATTCTTGTACTTTAAAATATAAAGGTTTTTGTATCATTAAATATTCGGTCACTGTGTACATTTCAGTTGAGTCACTCATAAATGCCATTATTTTTAGTGCTTTATTTGTTTGAATCCTTGTCCACATAAGCAATTGACAGATAAATCCTTTACATCTTTAAAATTAAAAGTTTCCAGTCCATTGTTTTTGTCTTTTCCCCCCTTTACAATATGTATTTGTTGTAAACACCAGGGTTTTGATCTTTAGTTTTCAAGTCTGTGTTTTGCTAATTGTGATATAATTAAAATATTAGAGTCCTCTATATTTCCTTTAAATTTATAGTTGTATCTGGAAGCTTAATTGGATTCAGGTTTATGGATGGTGGTATGTTCTTCCATCTGGAAGTGTACAGTGTCTAGTTGACTTTTTATATGAGATTAGCCACTAAGACATTCAAAGCATCAGTCCATTAATTCATTAAGGATTGCAAGATTGTGACATTCTAATTCATCTTTCTGCTTTTATTTATAAGCTGATTATTTCTGTGAAGCTGGGTGGTCTGTTGTTATCCATCGGTATAGCTCATATAGCCAAGGAAAGAAAAAGACTTGATTCTCTTTGTGTATTTAGTCAGTTTCAAAATAGTAAATTGGCTAACATCCTCCAGTGGTGATCAATCACTTCTAGTCATTAGAAGTTATTATCTTTATCAAATTCAAATTTTTCCATCTTCGATTGGTGGGAAACCCTTAAGCTGACTCTTAAATTTTTGAGTAGACTTTTAACTTCCTTTCTACTATTATACCTGATGTTTCAGGCTCATCTTGTAAATATTCTGTCCAGACCTGCAATCGGCCATTTGTCCTAGAAGCCCTGGTTCCTTTATCCTTGGACCTAGCTAATCCATTGTCTTCTTAATAGACTTTATGCTGATCAAGAGAAACGCAGGCTTTGTGTAATTTTTTTAACTTTTTATTTTGTGTTAGAGGCTAGTTGATTAACAGTGTTGTAGGGCTCACATGTCCACAGAGTGGCTCACTTACACGCACACGTGTATCTGTTCTCTCTCACTTCTTCTCCCGTTCAGGTTGTCACACAGCGTTTGGCAGAATTCCCCACGCTGCCCAAGCAGACCCTTGTCAGCTGTCTACTTCAAACCCAGCAGGATCGACTTCCATCCCGGCGTCCCCGGCTGTCCCACCCCAGCAGCCAGAAGTTTGTTCTCTAAGTCTCCCAGTCTATTTCTGCTTTGTAAATAAGTTCATTTTGTATCAGCCCTTTTAGATTCTGCAAATAAGCTGTATCATACAGCCTTTCTCTTTCTCTGTCTGTCTGACTTCACTCAGTGTGATGGCCTGCAGGTCCATCCACGCTGCTGCAGACGGCCTCACGGCTTCCTTTCCATGGCTGAGTCACACTCCATTGCGTGTGCGCGTCACATCTTGATGTGTTCCTCTGGAACAGGACACTTAGCTTCTTCCATTGTCTTGGCTGCTGTGGACGCCGCCGCAGTGACCATGGGGGCAGCCTCTCATACCGCGTTTCCCGTGGGTGTGTGCCCAGGAGTGGGAGGGCTGTATTTTCAGATTTTTAAAGAACCTTCGTACTGTTTCCATCGTGACTGTGCCAGTCTATGTTCCCATCAGCAAGGTAGGAGGGTTCACACACGGTGCCCATCCTGTCTCGCGTTTATTGTTGGTGGATGTTTTTATGATGGCCATTTTGCCTGGTACGAGATGATATCTGGTAGTTTTGATATGCAAGAAATGTAAGATTTATAGTCGGTGTATCTTGAATGCGGGTTGTAAGACCTCCAAACAGGAGATTGACTTTACTTTTGAAGTGGTTAACAGTGTCCCCTGGAAAGGAAGACTCTGGCTTGTACGCTTGGCAGTCGCCTCCACTGGGAAGTGCGGTTCCCGGTATAACCAGTGGCTTTTCTGCAATCCAAGTAGCTTGGCAGGTGTTAGGATTGGATGGTAAAATGTCTCTCGGTGGAGAAAAGGACCTCAGACTCCAAGCAGTGCAGACTGCCAGTTGGGAAGCTTTGCAGTCTGTTGATGTAGCCTGGCTAAGTAATGGATAGGGGTTAAAGGAATCTGTGAGGCTTTATTACTTCCCCCGTCACTTGGCTATGTGTATTCTGTTAGGTAGGGACTTGTATTCCCATATTTGTAGAATTGAGAATATAGTTATGTAGTTCATTTGAAATGAAAATTAAAAGTATATAGTAGCATATTTAACTGTAAATCAGATATCTCTCAAATTTTTTTCTTTTTCTGGGCACCAGTTATTTCAAAAGATACCAGGTCCCCAAACTAGTTCCTGTGTATAATCTCTCTCCTTTTCTTGTGTTACTGTTAGTGTTAGCGTTCAAAACATCATGAATATAAAACTGTAATTTTGTGGTAGTACGGGGTGTGGATAATCTGTGAGGACAGGAATGTAAGCCCATCCACTTGTCCCAAAATGCTGGAGTAGTACCTGGCACGAAGAGAGCACAGTCGCCAGCACCAGCTTAATGAGCGGCCTTTAACAGCTTGTTCCTGTTTCTGAACTAATAGTTTTAGCTTATTCCTCTCCCTTCAAAATCAGTGGCCTTTAAATTGCATTTTGTCAGCTGAGTTCACCTGACATCCTGTTTAAAAAGAAACACAACAGTTACATGAATTTGTGACTAATTCCTTCATTGAGCAGGTGTGGGGAAGTGGAGGATGCTGGATACTGCACGGTGCCCTGAGAGACAGCGGTGAGGCCCCGCCCTCCAGGAGCTGCGTCTCGTGGGAGGGGCCAGAGAGAGGCGGGTGTGCGCAGTGGCCCTGAGCTCGGCCCTGCCGTCGGGCTGTTAGGTTTTGTGGCTCAGATTTCCCAGCACCACCGTGGGCAACTTGCTTACTTTCTCTGGGTCTTAATTTCCTCATCTGTATTATGTTGTAGAAGCTAATTCTTTTGGGGAAGTTTGGTGAAAATTTTCTTCCAAAATGATGTTTGAGCTGTTTTAAATCACTGAGGAACCTGCATGTTTTTTCCTCTCCTTCCCCCTCCTTCAGATTGCAGTTTAAATGTGATTTCCTTGCAGCAGTGCGTCCCTGATTCGCTCTGGCTGCCCTGCTAACTGAGGTCTCCAGCTGTGCGCCTGTTTGATTCTGCCTCTTGTCTTTCTGCTGGTCCTCCCGGGGATGCTTGCTTCTCTTTGCCAGTCTGTAAACTCCAGGAGAGCTGAGATCAGGGCCAGTTCACCACCGCTCCCAGTCCCCATGTAGTTCCTGCTGCTTTTTACACGAACATGCAGGTCAGGCCAGAAATAAGGGAAGGCCATTCCAAGCCTAGGGATAGCATTTACAGACAGACACACAGAGCTGTGAAAGGGCTAGTCTAGAGCATATAGAAAGGAATGGTGAAAGATAAGATAGATTCAAGATTCGGATTATAAACTGTCAGTAAACTTAGTGCTAAAAGTTGATCTTTAGAAAAATTCTCTGGCGATGCTGCTTTCGGTTAAAAAAAAACATGGCTTGGGGCTGAATTGGATCAAAATTAGCTCTGAGAATTTATGCTTTAAAAAAGAAAAGAAACTCCTGCGTTAGAGTCCATTTTAGTGAAACACTTGGTCTAGTTTGGGTAAATACATATATGTGTGTGTGTACATATGTATATACATATTAAAGTGGATATATATACACGTTCACACAGAAATTCCCGCACTGAAGTCTTAAGGATTTTGTTCTGTCAGTAGAACTACCTGAGTTCTTAAACAAGTAATCACGGTCAGGGTTTTTAGGAGCAGAGCTGCACAGCAGGGCCTCTGAACCCCAGCTCTATTGACATTTTGGGCCCTGAGAATTGTCTGCAGTTGGGGGCTGTCCCACTCCAATTCTGACAACCGGAGTGTCTCCAGACGTTGTCAGACAGCCCCTGGGGAGAAAGGTTGCCCCTGGTTTAGAACCACTGCTCTGCAGCTGTGTAAGGTGTGGATTCAAGTGTAACACACTTCAGGTGAAGAAACCAGTTAGTAGGTGAGTACTCTGATCCAAGTGAGATGAGGTGGTCTGAGTTAGTACAGACAGGATACAGGGGCAGATTTAAGAGATTCTGGTAAGTAAAGATAAACGAGACTCGGTAGCCAACTAGTCTACAAGGGAGAGGCCCTGAGATGATTCTTCCACGTTATTTTCCTGGTGGCGGTAATTTAGTTGCTAAGTCGCATCCTACTCTTGTGACCCCATGGGCTGGAGCCCACCAGGCTCCTCTGTCCCTGGAGTGGTTGCCATTTCCTCCTCCAAGGGATGTTCCCAACCCAGGGATCAAACCCGCATCTCCTGCATTGCGGGCAGATTCTTTACCACTGAGCTACCAGGGAAGCCCCTTTTCTTAGTTGGCTGCATGTAAAGTGGTACCATTAGCCAGGATAACACACAGAGAGAGGATTCTCTGGGTATGGCCCCAGGATTGCACGTCTGGAGGAAGCAGGAAATTCTGTACATTACTCGCTATTATAGATCCCCGGATGCATAGAACGTTGGAAACAGAAAGAACCTTCAAAGACATTTGCTCCATTTTTAGGAGGGGTAAAATACATGCTGAATGTTTTCCATTTCATCTGAAAGTTATGTTTATATTATACTGTTGTCTGTTAAGTGTGCACTGGGGTTGTATCTTTCAAAGTGTACATACCTCAGTCAAAAAATGCTAACCACCATCTGAGCCCTCAGCAAGTCAGTCTTTTCACTGATGGAAATATTTTGAAATATTGTAAAAACTACGAAAACATGACAGTGACGCAGTGAGCGAGTGTCGGTGGGAAGGGCTCCACTAGGCTGGCCGAAGGCAGGGTTGCCGCAGAGCTTCGCTTGCGGCTGATTTGTGAGCAGCCCTGTGTCTGCGGAGCGCAGGGGGACCACGCCTGCCTGTAGAGCTGCCCTTCCCAGCCCCGAGCCCAGAGCAGAGCTGCGGTTCCGGAGCTGTGTCTCCATCGACCAGTGTCGATCTTAATCTGTAACAGACACGTCTGGTCATGTTGCTTCATGGTACTTTAAACTATTAAGTGTTAATTTCCAGGAGATGGTTTGATAGCACACTGGTCTATGTCATAATTTGTATAGACTGCAAGGAATTGAAATATTGCCTTCTCACAGTGCTGAAAAGTTACGTCTGTGTAACTGATTGGATGTCTCAGTTGGATACTTCTCCCATTCCTAGTTTTTCCCATGGACGCGATGAACACTGAGGAGCCCGTCGTCTTTTCTGTCCTGCCACCAGCTCCCTTTGAGTTCCCTTTCCTTGTTACAACAGGAATTCATTTGCGTGTTTCTCACCTTGAAGGTAAAGAGCAGCCGCCTCTGGAGATGAGCGCACATCCGGCCGCAGCAGCTCCGCTGTCGGTGTTCGGCAAGGAGCCCGCGTCCTCCAAGCACGGCGAGCACCACCACCACCACCACCACGAGCACAAGAAGAAGAAGAAGAAACACAAGCGCAAGCACAAGCACAAGCACAGGCGGGACGGCCGGGAGCGCGGCCGGGCGCCGCCCGCCTTCCCCAGCCCCGCCGGCGGCAGGCCCGCGCGCTCCCCGTCCCTGTCCGACTGAGCCGCCGGGACCGCCCCCTCTGCGTGCAGAACGGCGTGCAGGCTGAGACGGGCCGGGGACCGCTCCCCCTGCATATAGAACGGCATGCAGACTAAGATGGGCAGGGGGACCACTCCCCCTGCATATAGAACGGCATGCAAACTGAGACGGAACAGCATACAGACTGAGACGGAACAGCATACAGACTGAGACGGAACAGCATACAGACTGAGACGGGCCGGGGACCGTTTTCCCTGCATATAGAACAGCATACAGACTGAGATGGGCAGGGGGACCGTTTCCCCTGCATATAGAACAGCATACAGACTGAGACGGAACAGCATACAGACTGAGACGGGCCAGGGGACCACTCCCCCTGCATATAGAACGGCATGCAGACTGAGACGGGCCGGGGGACTGTTTTCCCTGCGTGCAGAACGGAATACAGAACCAGCCCTTCATCAGCTGGGAAGATGATAGAAAAAGTCACCTCTTGTAGAGACTCAAGTTCTAAATATTTGATTTATATTATTTATACAGTTGAAACCTAATTAGGAAAATGTGTTTTATCATCCTGAGTAAACCACCTCATCCGGTTTCTTCCTGGAAACACACAACACAGAGCAGACCCTTCCTCAGGGCCTCATATGCATGGGCAGCCCCCATCACATCATGGTCTCCGTGTGTACTGCCAAAGTCAATTATGTTTTAAAGCCTTTGATTGATACGATGGTACAAAGTTATGTTTTAAACAGAAGCTACTGCCAAGCCTGTGGTAAAACCACTGTTCCCAGTGAAATATTGTATAGCACCATTTGGAACTACTGAATGCTGGAGCCCTTTCGAGAGGGCTCTTCTATTGTGTGCTTTTGTGTGTATCTGTTAACTGTAGAAACCAGTGCTGAAGTTTTCAGAGGCAGCTTAAAAAAAAAAAGGCTTTTTTGATAGCACATTTGGTCATTATGTTGTTGGAATTTAACAAAACTACCAAATCCACGGTTCTCAAATCAAGATGTTTAAATTATAACTTCCTTTTTTTCATTAAGTATAAGTGAATACATTCATATGTAGAACATGTTTACCAAATGTGCACAATTAATACACCCACTACATATTCTAAAATTATTTCTCTAACGATGCTACCTTAAAAAGGTGTTATATGCTGTTCATAAGCGTAAATGTAGACATTTTGACCCTCAGTGTGAGTATACCAGCAGTATTTAAAAAACATACGAAACATTTTGGTTTCCTACTTCAGTAGTTTGTATGTTTGTGTGGTTTTTTTAATTTCCAAATTTACCATGTGCTTTATTGTTTGCCTAAAAATGTTGCTCAGACCTGTTCTATTTTAATCATTCCCCTTATCATTTAGAAAGTGTGACTGAATACTTCTTCCCAGAATAGATGTTTCAAAGGGATTTGGTAATGTTGGACTTAAAATATACTTGTTTAATAAAGAACTTTTTAAATTGATCATTTTGCCGTTGTATTTTCTCATAGCTTCTGTTGCCTTTCTCTTTCTGTGTGTATATAATACACCTGTTCACAAGTTTGAAGAGAGCTTTTGGATAGGTAGGATTTGAGATGGCCCTGTTGGGAAGAATGGTTTCAGTAGGCAGAGGGGACAGAGTTTTCTCGGCAGAAGAGACGTATTTTCAGATGATTGGAGGATACATTTCAAAATAACTATGTGAGGTATGAAGTCAGCAATGAGTAATGTAATTTAGTGGCCTCTTACATAGCAAGCGTGGTGCTGGGAGCTGTTTGCTGCGCGTCTCTCTAAATTGGCTATCCACGTTGGATGTTTCTCATGAGGCACACTTTTTATGCTGAGCTTTCTGTTCTTTAATCTGGTGGATAGATATAAACGATGAAAATTCATATTTATAGTTGCTGCTGCTGCTAAGTCACTTCAGTCATGTCGGACTCTGTGCGACCCCATAGATGGCAGCCCACCAGGCTCCCCCGTCCCTGGGATTTTCCAGGCAAGAGTACTAGAGTGGGTCGCCATTTCCTTCTCCAGTGCATGAAAGGGAAAAGTGAAAGTGAAGTCACTCAGTCGTGTCCAACTCTTCACGACCCCATGGACTGCAACCCACCAGGCTCCTCCGTCCATGGGATTTTCCAGGCAAGAGCACTGGAGTGGGGTGCCATTGCCTTCTCCATTTTTATAGTTAACTACATGTAAATAATAAAACTTCTAGTGTGAGTTTCTTTAGTCTTCACCTCCAGAGGCAATTACTGTGGCCAGTATTACATGTATAGAGCTTTGTTTTTAAAATTACTGATACTTGCAGAAATTTTTATCTTTGTATAGTTTTTATGTAGGTTTTTGTTTTGTTTTTAATTTGTTCATTTGGCTATGGCAGTTCTTAGTTGCCACATGCAGGATCTTTGATCTTTGATCTTGGTTGGGGCAAGTAGGACCTTGTTCCCTGGCCAAGGGCCGAGCCCAGCCCCTGCATTGCGACCCTGGGGTCCAGCCCTGAGCCACCAGGGAAGTCCCTGGAGGTCTTCAACAGTCACTTATGGCTACTGCATTTTGTGTTGTGCCAAAAAAGGGTCTTTCTTATTCCATAATTATAAAAGAATTCTCCCAGTTTTTCTGTTGGCTTTAAAGTCTTAAATTTCAGATTTATATCCCTTATCCAAGTAGAGTCGATCTGGAATTTATTTTGATAGAAGGTAGGAGGTAAGGACCCACTTTTTATTTCCTTCCAATATGGTATACCCGATACCACGTGCTTAAAACTCCAGATTTACTCTCTGACTTGCAGGCGTTGTATTACATTTGGGCTCACTCAGGGGCTTTGTAGCGGGTTTCGTGGGGCCTGCACCACACTGTTCAGATCATTGTAACGTGATGTTTTGAAGTTCTGTCTCATTACTTTTCTCTTACAGAATTTCTTGGCTATTCTTGTGGGTTATGCCTCTTTCTGGCTGACTGACTTACATACAGTGGGACTCACTCCTTGTAGTGCACGTTTCTGGGATTTTGACAAACGTCTGAAATTGTGTGTCCAGCCGCCACGGCCCATGACTCCAAACTGCCCCATGTCGCTCTTTTGTTTCAGCTTTCCCGTCTTCCACCCCCTGGCTTCCACTGATAGATTGTCCATTCCTGTAATTTTGCCATTGTTGTGGATTTGTTTCTGTGTTAATATTTGAATCTTCCCGGCCTTTCCCTGAAATTGCATTTGTAGGTTGATATTGGCTGTGTTTTTAATCAGGAGTTAACTTAGAATTGATAGCTTAGTGTTGATTATTCTAATTAGGGATATCAGTGTAACTGTCTATTAATATACTGTTTCTTTTTAGCTTTATTATAAAGTACTGTTTTTCATTTGGTGTTCTGTAAGTAGTGTTTTTTTTTCATTATAAGGTTATCTAGTCTTTTTTTTATAAGTTTGTGCCTTGTTACTGTATTAATCAATTTCAGAGAAACAACATATATGTTTAAAAAGTATTTACTCAGATGACCATGGAGGCTAAGTTGTATAACCTGTTATTTTTTAGCCAGAGGCCCAGGAAAGCTAGTGGTGGTGTTCAAAGACCGGAATGCAGAGGGTCCACAGTGTAGAGTGCAGTCCAGTGTGGAGGCCTGAGAACCAGGACTGCAGGGGCAGTCGGTGCCAGACCTTGTACATGCAGGGGGCCAACGGTCGGGGCCAGACCTCGTACACGCAGGGGCCCAATGGTTGGTGCCAGACCTCGTACATGCAGGCGGAGTGGGTGTTTAACCTCCCTCCCCTTCTTGCTCTGCTCAGGCCTCACCGGCTTGGATGACGCCCACCGACACTGAAGGGCCTTCTGCTTCACTGAGTCCAGCAGTTCACATGCTGGTCTCTTCCTGAGACCCCCCCGGACGCAGCCAAAAATAATGTTTAACCAGCTAGTCATGCGTCTCTTGGCTTCTCTCATCAAGTTGACGTGTAAAATTAAACATCACAGCCACATTACTAAATATTCAGCATTTTTTTATTAATTTATTTCTTTTTATTTGAAGGATAATTACAATATTGTTTTGGTTTGTGCCATACACCCGTGGGTCATGTTTTAAATGCATTACTTGGGTTTTACTTGAAAATACTCCTATCCGTAAAGGATGGCTAGTTGTATGACCTCTTTTCTAATGTCTGTGCGTTAAGTTTTCTGACGTCTTCTTTGGTCTGACTTCTCATGCCAAGTTTGCCTGAGAGCTGCAGGGGAGGGCGTCTCTGCCAACATCTCCTGCCCCGCGCTTCCCTCTCTCTGCATTTGGTCGTTCTTCATGTGTTGCGGATTTGTGTTCCTAATTTCTTCTAATTTCTTAGAAGTTGAAGTTTACAGTTCGTTTCACATTCTCCTTACGGCTTTTGGATAATTCTTGAGAGAATAGAGAAGCTGTTTTACTACCCAAGTCTTGTAAACTCCCTAAAAAGACATTTTGATCAAAGTATCATTCTTACAGTGAAATCTTTGTCTGGTAAATAGCAGAAAGTGACTTTGTTTTCCCATCCTCTTCTGACTCTTCAGTTTCCAGTTTACTGTAAATAAATGAAACTTTTCGTGTCGAATGTACTCCAGTCCTAGCAGAACTGGCTTTCAAAGTTCTCAACCTCCAGCACCCCTGCCCTTGACTATGGACTGGTCTTTGTGACTCATCTCTAAAGAACAGATTATGGAAACAGGACAGTGGTCGCTTTTCAGTGAGGAAGGGCGACCAACACTGCCTTCACCAAGCGACCCTGGCAACCCAGTGCTAAGGCACGCCCACATCATGTTCTGTGATGAGATAGACTCTGATCTAAAGGCCACAGTCCCAGTCTACCCAGGCTACATATGAGGGAAAGAAAATAATCACGCAAACCCAGACTCAAAGTGAAGAAACTGAAAGTGAGGTTGCTCAGTTATGCCCCACTCTTTGCGACCCCATGGATAGTAGCCTGCACCAGGCTCCTCCATCCGTGGGATTCTCCAGGCAAGAGTACTGGAGTGGGTTGCCATTTCCTTCTTCAGGGGATCTTCCCAACCCAGGGATAAGGCCAGGTCTCTCGCATTATAGACAGACGCTTTACCGTCTGAGCCACCAGGGAAGTCTCCTGAAAATGATTAAACTTATGAAAAATAATTGTGATAGACTGTCACATCTGGATCATTGCTGGATCATTGAAAAAGCAGGAGAGTTCCAGAAAAACATCTATTTCTGCTTTATTGAGTATGCCAAAGCCTTTGACTATGTGGATCACAACAAACTGGAAAATTCTGAAAGAGATGGGGATATCAGACCACCTGACCTCCCTCTTGAGAAACCTGTATGCAGGTCAGGAAGCAACAGTTAGAACTGGACATGGAATAACAGACTGGTTCCAAATAGGAAAAGGAATACATCAAGGCTGTATATTGTCACCCTGCTTATTTAACTTCTATGCAGAGTACATCATGAGAAATGCTGGGCTGGAAGAAGCACAAGATAGAATCAAGATGGCCAGGAGAAATTTCTATAACCTCATATGCAGATGACACCACCCTTATGGCAGAAAGTGAAGAGGAACTAAAGAGCCTCTTGATGAAAGTGAAAGAGTAAAGTGAAAAAGTTGGCTTAAAGCTCAACATTCAGAAAACCAAGATCATGGCATCCGGTCCTCACTTCATGGGAAATAGAAGAAGAAAGAGTGGCTGACTTTATTTTTAGGGTGCTCCAAAATCACTGCAGATGGTGACTGCAGCCATGAAATTAAAAGACGCTTGCTCCTTAGAAGAAAAATTCTGAACAACCTAGATAGCATATGAAGAAGCAGAGACATTACTTTGCTAACAAAGGTCCGTCTAGTCAAGGCTATGGTTTTTCCCGTGGTCATGTATGGATGTGAGAGTTGGACTGTGAAGAAAGCTGAGCACCGAAGAATTGATGCTTTTGAACTGTGGTGTTGGAGAAGACTCTTGAGAGTCCCTTGGACCACAGGGAGATCCAACCATTCCACCCTTAAGGAAATCAGTCCTGAATATTCATTGGAAGGACTGATGTTTAGCTGAAATTCCAATACTTTGGCCACCTGATGCAAAGAGCTGACTCATTTGAAAAGACCCTGATGCTGGGAAAGATTGAAGGTGGGAGGAGAAGGGGACGACAGAGGATGAGATGGTTGGATGGCATCACCGACTCAATGGACATGAGTTTGGGTGAACTCTGGGAGTTGGTGATGGACAGGGAGGCCAGGCGTGCTGCAGTTCACGGGGTCGCAGAGAGTCGGACACGACTGAGCGACTGAACTGACTGACGAGGAGACCAAGGAAGTACGACGATAAATCAGCGGAATTTCCTGGATTGGATCCTGCAACAGGAAAGACATTAGTGAAAAAGCTGGTGAAATCTAAATATATTCTGGTGTTTTGTTAACGTAACAATGTTGATTTCTTAGTTCAGACAATGTACAGTGGTGATTTAGGGTGCTGACAGTGGCGCAACTGGATGAAGGGTAGATGCAACTACTTGCTAAGAGGGAAAATGTGCTGATCCAATCGTAACCCTAAACTGTGAGCGTGTTTCGATCACTTCTATGACCTTAATTATTTACTTCATGAAGAGCTATAAAAGTTTATTTTCCTCACCTTGTGATTTTAGAAGAAAATGCATGCACTTCATGGAGGGCTATTTGAGAGGTCAAAGACCCAAAGACGGAAAACTATGAGACGCACAAGGAGGAATACTGTTTTAAAAAAAAAATCCTTCTAAAGAAGAGAAGGCTGAGGAGCTAGCCTTTGAAAATGACTTTTTTTTTTTTTTTAATTTATTTGTGTATCTGTTTGGCTGTGCTTGGTCTTGCTTGCAGCACATGGGGTCTGCAGTCTTTGTTGTGGCGTATGGAATCAAGTTCCCTGGTCAAGGGCTGAACCGGGCCCCTTGCACTGGCATCGTAGAGTCTTCACCACCAACAAAGTCCCAAAAGGCAAATTTTTTAAAGTTTCCAATTAGATGCTATAAGAAAATGGAGATTTTATGATTGGGTACAGTTGAGAAACTACGTGTTTCCTCTGAGACTCACTATGACCCTCAGTAGCTTATCACAAGATCCAAGAAGTCTTGTCGTAAAGAGATGTGTTTAACACAGTTCTTTCCCAAACTTACTGGACTGTGGATTTTTTTTCCTGTGAATTTTAGAAAATTTATTTATTCCATAGGTATTTTCAGTGTTACCCTGGTATTTTTACTGTGTGAACTATTTTGTCACCAAAATAGGCTTTTCACAACCAGCTATTCTAGAAACTTTGACAGTTTTTATTTAATTTAATTGTCAGGTTTCATTTAATTAAAAACATCATTACTGTTTAACAAAGCAAAATCTAATTATTTAGATTCTCCTCTCTTTATCACACTGGAGTATGGTGACTTTTGAAGTTTCTTGACAAACAGTAGTTCCCCACGTCCAAGGTAAGGAGCAGCAGCTGCGCTTTCCTGGACCAGCTGTGAGGAGATAACCCCACGTCCAAGGTAAGAGAAAACCAAGTAAGATGGTAGGTGCTAAGAGAGGGTATCAGAGGGCAGACAGACTGAAACCACAATCGCAACAACTAGCAATCTGATCACACAAACCACAGCTTGTCTAACTCAATGAAACCAAGCCATGCCCGCGGGGCCACCCAAGACGGGCAGGTCATGGTGGAGAGGTCTCACAGAATGTGGTCCACTGGAGAGGGAATGGCAAACCAGTATTCTTGCCTTGAGAACCCCATGAACAGTATGAAAAGGCAAAAAGATAGGATACTGAAAGAGGAACTCCCCAGGTCAGTAGGTGCCCAATATGCCACTAGAGATCAGTGGAGAAATAACTCCAGAAAGAATGAAGGGATGGAGCCAAAGCAAAAACAATACCCAGCTGTGGATGTGACTGGTGATAGAAGCAAGGTCCGATGCTGTAAAGAGCAGTATTGCACAGGAACCTGGAATGTCAGGTCCATGAATCAAGGCAAATTGGAAGTGGTCAAACAGGAGATGGCAAGAGTGAATGTTGACATTCTAGGAATCAGCGAACTAAGATGGCCTGGAATGGGTGAATTTACCTCAGGTGACCATTATATCTACTACTGTGGGCAAGAATCCCTTAGAAGAAATGGAGTAGCCATTATAGTCAACAAAAGAGTCCAAAATGCAGTACTGGGGTGCAATCTCAAAAATGACAGAATGATCTGTTTGTTTCCAAGACAAACAATTCAATATCACAGTAATCCAAGTCTATTCCCCGACTAGTAACGCTGAAGAAGCTGAACAGTTCTATGAAGACCTACAAGACCTTCTAGAACTAACACTCCAAAAAGATGTCCCTTTCATTATAGGGCACTGGAATGCCAAAGTAGGAAGTCAAGAAACACCTGGAGTAACAGGCAAATTTGGCCTTGGACTACAGAATGAAGCAGGGCAAAGGCTAATAGAGTTCTGTCAAGAGAACACACTGGTCATAGCAAACACCCTCCTCCAACAACTCAAGATTCTACACATGGGCATCACCAGATGGTCAGTACCGAGATCAGATTGATTATATTCTTTGCAGCCAAAGATGGAAAAGCGCTATACAGTCAGCAAAAACAAAGCCAGGGGCTGACTGTGGCTCAGATCATGAACTCCTTATTGCCAAATTCAGGCTTAAATTGAAGAAAGTAGAGAAAACCACTAGACCATTCAGGTATGACCTAAATCAAATCCATTGTGATTATACAGTGGAAGTGAGAAATAGATTTAAGGGCCTAGATCTGATAGACAGTGCCTGCTGAGCTATGGATGGAGGTTCATGACACTGTACAGGAGACAGGGATCAAGACCATCCCCAAGAAAAAGAAATGGAAAAAGGCAAAATGGCTATCTAAGGAAGTCTTACAAATAGCTGTGAAAAGAAGGGAAGTGGAAAGCAAAGGAGAAAAGGAAAAATATACCCATTTGAATGCAGAGTTCCAAAGAATGGCAAGGAGAGATAAGAAAGCCTTCCTCAGCGATCAATGCAAAGAACTAGAGGAAAACAACAGAATGGGAAAGACTAGAGATCTCTTCAAGAAAATTAGAGATACCAAGGGAACATTTCATGCAAAGATGGGCTCGATAAAGGACAGAAATGGTATGGACCTAACAGAAGCAGAAGATATTAAGAAGAGGTGGCAAGAATACATAGAAGAACTGTGCAAAAAAGATCTTCATGACCCAGATAATCACGATGGTGTGATCACTCACCTAGAATTAGACATCCTGGAATGTGAAGTCAAGTGGGCCTTAGGAAGCATCACTATGAACCAAGCTAGTGGAGGTGATGGAATTCCGGTTGAGCTATTTCAAATCCTAAAAGATGATGCTGTGAAAGTGCTGCACTCAATATACCAGCAAATTTGGAAAATTCAGCAGTTGCCACAGGACTGGAAAAAGTCAATTTTCATTTCAATCCCAAAGAAAGGCAATGCCAAAGAATGCTCAGACTACCACACAATTGCACTCATCTCACACACTAGTAAAGTAACGCTCAAAATTCTGCAAGCCAGGCTTCAGCAATACGTGAAACATGAACTTCCAAGTTCTATAACCAGTTCAAGCTGGTTTTAGAAAAGGCAGAGGAACCAGAGATCAAATTGCCAACATCCACTGGATCATCAATAAAGCAAGAGAATTCCAGAAAAACATCTATTTCTGCTTTATTTACTCTGTCAAAGCCTTTCACTGTGTGGATCACAACAAACTATGGAAAATTCTGAAAGAGATGGGAATACCGGACCACCTGACCTCCCTCTTGAGAAATCTGTATGCAGGTCAGGAAGCAACAGTTAGAACTGGACATGGAACAACAGACTGGTTCCAAATAGGAAAAGGAGTACATCAAGGCTGTATATTGTCACCCTGCTTATTTAACTTATATGCAGAGTACATCGTGTGAAACGCTGGGCTGGAATCAAGATTGCCAGGAGAAATATCAGTAACCTCATATGCAGATGACACCACACTTATGTCAGAAAGTGAAGAACTAAAGAGCCTCTTCATGAAAGTGAAAGAGGAGAGTGAAAAAGTTGGTTTAAAACTCAACATTCAGAAAACCAAGATCATGGCATCCAGTCCCATCACTTCATGGGAAATAGATGGGGAACAGTGGAAACAGTTGCAGACTTTATTTTTGGGGGGCTCCAAAATCACTGCAGATGGTGATTGCAGCCATGAAATTAAAGGATGCTTACTCCTTGGAAGGAAAGTTATGACCAACCTAGACAGCATATTGAAAAGCAGAGACATTACTTAGCAAACAAAGGTCTGTCTAGTCAAAGCTGTGGTTTTTCCAGTGGTCATGTATGGATGTGAGAGTTGGACTGAAGAAAGCTGAGTTCAGAAGAATTGATGCTTTTGAACTGTGGTATTGGAGTAGACTCTTGAGAGTCCCTTGGACTGCAAGGATATCCAACCCCCTCAGTCCATCCTTAAGGAGATCAGTTCTGGGTGTTCACTGGAAGGACTGATGTTGAAGCTGAAACTCCAATACTGTGGCCACCTAATGCGAAGAGCTGACTCATTTGAAAACACTCTGATGCTGGGAAAGATTGAGGGCAGGAGGAGAAGGGGACGACAGAGGATGAGATGGTTGGATGGCTTCACCGACTCGATGGACATGGGTTTGGGTGGACTCTGGGAGTTGGTGATGGACAGGGAGGCCCGGTGTGCTGCAGTTCATGGGGTCGGTCAGAGTCGGACATGACTGAAGCGACTTAGCAGCAGCAGCAGCAGCATAGTTCAGTCTGGTTGGCTATTGTTTTTTTTATTCATGCTGCCAGTCTTTGTCTTTTTAATAATGTATTTATATCATTCACAAAGAAATTACATAGTTTATGTAGTAGTATTGATATCTACAGTGTTCATTATAAGATGTATACAAGAATGCATAGGATAACGATGAAATAAAATTTTTGTAGATGTCCCACAACTTGCGGTAGTCTTACAGAAACTATTTAATATCTCAAATGTAAGCTTTGTTCAAGATTCATTAGTGAGAAGTATTTGTTTCTCCATTTTTCAAATTAATTTTTTTCTTCTCTAATCTGCTTAGGAGATAATAAAGTTTCTATATTGTATGCAGTAGTCTAAGTACCTTTGTGCATTAGTTTAATTTTAACCATATGAGATAGTTGTTATGATTATGATGAAGAAATAGAGGTGTAGAAACATTAAGCAGGAGGTCACAGTTTGTAAGGAAAAGCATTTGGATTCCAGCCTGAGTGTGTTCTCTCTCAGACTTGTACTGTCCGTATAGTAGCCATTGGGACATGTATTTAAATTAGGTATGAAAAATTAAAACGCAGTTTCTCAGCTGCACCAGCTGCATTGCAGGTGTTCGGTAATTCGTTAGGCACGGCCGTCTGGAGCGTCTCCATCACCCCAGTGAGTTGTGCTGGACAGCGCTGGCCGACACAGTCAGTCACCGCGCTTCCATCCGGTAATGTGGCGTTGGAAGGGCTCATGCTGTGAAAGGAGCGTGGGCGTGGCTCTTTGTCAGCTGTTGGTGCTTATGTTATGTGTATTGTCTTCAGTCCATTTGGCAGGACTCTTTGAAAGACCATTGTCTACTTTGTGGTATTTGGTTCAACTGCAATATGTCGAAACACAGGAATCGGTGAGGCCCAGGATGACCACCGTCCCCAGCTCCTTGCTGCTGAGACGCACCTCACGCGTCTGACATAGGATTGAAGTGAGAGTCTCTGTCATTTGTGCGCAGATCCATAGAAGCAGCGGTTTTAACGAGTCCTCTGGTCTCGCATGCGCCTTGCAGTACAGGGCGCCCTACTTGAAAGGCCTCTGCTGTAGACCTTTGACCTTGTACATTTCACTTGCTTATCCCTCTTCTTCAGCGCCTTCCTTTATTTTATTAAATTTTTTTTTTCATTTGTCTTTGATGACATAGCATGTGAACTTCCCCAGACAGGGGACTGAACCCGTGCCTCATGCAGGGGAAAAAAGGAGTCTGAGCTACAGGACCACTGCCAGGGAAGTCCCGGTGCCTTGCTATTTAAATTATCGTTCCTCTGGCCGCCTCTTTGCAAAAGAATAAGCGAACTGTAAAGCTAGAAGCCAGGAGGCCCCTTGCTCAGCAGGGGAGCTGAAATCTTAAGGGGACACAGATGTTTACTGTGTGGGACCCAGGGCCAGAAGGAGACAATAAATAAAAGGGTGAGAGGAAGAGTTCTTCAGAGTTGCTTTCTTTGATTCTTTTAAGAAAAATTGTGGTTGCTTTTTGACAAGATAAAAATCCTTTCTTCTCAAGGCTTCTTGCAAACACATTTTCTGCTTTCAGTGCCACTTTTTTTTTGGATGGCTAATGACATTTTAACTTCTTTCTCACTGAAGTGTAGTTGAGGTGCAACATTATATGCTACAAGTGCACGATACAGTGACTCACAACGTTGAAAGGTCATACTCCATCTATAAGGGTGTTGGCTGTGTTCTCTGGATTGTACAGTAAACCCTTATGACTGCTTTTCTGCATAATAGTTTGTAATCCGCCACCCCACGTCCCTCCCCTCCTCCTTCCTACTCAGCCGCCAAGACCATCCAACTCTCTGCAGCGCCATGGACCGCAGCACGCCAGGCCTCCCTGTCCCTCACCATCTCCTGGGGTGTGCCCAACTTCCTGTCCATTGAGTCGGTGATGCCATCCAGCCAGCTCATCGTCTGTCGCCCTCTTCTTTATTCCGTAGTTCACAGGGCCTGATATGCCTTTGTTTTTTCAATGCGGATGACACAAAATCAGGATAGATGTAATTCCTGTGCAGATACTTTTCAAACAGCCATCTGTGTCGTGTTTTAAAGTGAATCAACGTACCTGCTTCTCTTCTCGCCTCCTTCCTGCATTTCACCCTTTAGACAGCATTTTTGTAGTTACATATATCTCCCCTCCTTCTTGAGCCTCCCCTCCCCCTCCCATCCACCTGTCTAGGTTGTCATGGAGCACCAAGCTGACCTCCCCGGGTTACACAGCAGCTCCCACTAGTTACCTGTTTTACCCTGGGTGGTGTATGTGTGGCCGACAGTATTTTTGAATACCCACTCCTTTCCCATGCTCTAGGCTTGTGATAATATTGTCAATAAGACGGCAGTCCTTGTCCTCAGAGATCACAGCACTCGGCACTAACCCTCGCCCCCACCTTTCTCTTGGATGCGAACCTCATACAGTGCTTGTGGCTCTCGGGCTCCTCGTGTGTCCGTCAGTGCTCCGCGATGATGGCATCTCTTTGCAACATTGTCCAGAGTGACTCTGATGGGTGTCCCCTTAGGTGACTTCCTTATTTTGATTGGCGTGATTGTTACAAGCTCGCACGCCAGCATACAGGCTGACGTGCAGGGTTCAGTACAAAGGAGAACTGCATCAAATATATTCCTTCGTTTTCTTACTTTCAAACATTGAGAAACAGGCTCTAGAGGGCTTTGTTTTTTCAGCTAGTTGACTGTACAGATATTCTCTGCGACCGGCACCTGTTAGTTACTATGAACACAGTGGAGAGAGAGGAAAGGGCTCAGCCGATGGGACAGGCTGAAAAGGTCTGGAAAAAAACATGTATTTCTCAAGATAAACTGTTACCTCTACAATGTGTTCCCTGGCCATGTGAGGTGCTTCCTGTTGGACGGTGAGTCAGAGGGCGTAGGTCGCGTGCCTGCCCTGCGAATGACCATCTGCTGTCGCTGCAAGTCCCTGCCGGCACTTCACTTTCAGGGGCTCAGGTTGCACTGAACTGGCCGTGAAAGCAGAAGGTGATTTCATCAGCCAGAGAGTGAGTAATGTTGTGCAGGGATCCTGGTTCTAGACAACTGGAAACCTGGGTTCCAAATCCCAGCTAGAGTATCTAGAGTTGGGGCCTCAAATGTATCACCCAGCCGCAGCGGGGCTGTCTTCCTGAAAGACGAGGAGTCTGGCTGAGACCGTCTCCTGCCCCTCCTGTGATGATTCTGTCACTCCTTCCCTAGTGGCAGAGAATCTGCCTGCAGTGCTGGAGACGCAGGTTCAGTCCCTGGGTTGGGAAGATCCCCTGGAGAAGGGAATGGCTACCCCCTCCAGTATCCTTGCTGGGAAATCCCTTGGCCAGAGGAGCCTGGAGAGGCGGGCTACAGTCCATGGGATCACAAAGAGTCGGACATGACTGAGTGACTAACACTTTCACTATACAGAAAATGCACGTTTACACATTGTGTGAGAAACCCAGGTTATAAAGTCCTTATTTCCATTCTTGAAATAAACAGCCTTTATTAAGTTTTATCTGAACTTTCTAAAAAGAACTTATGTTTCAACTTTAGACTCTCTGCATCTGCTCGGACATATGTGTTAGACAGTATGTAGTTAGAGGTGCGAACATGAACATTCTCAGTTGACTGTAAACTCTTGTCTCTTTGGACAGACTCATCTTTTTCCTAAGACCAGCTCCCTATGATGCTCATCAGGCACTATAATTCGCTTTTGAACTTTTACAGACTCTATAGTCATCAGCGTCTCGTCAAGTCAGCAGGTATCACTGGATGCCTGCTGGCCAGGAGATCTCGTGGAGAAAATAAGGCCCCTGCTCTCGGGGTGGCTTGGTTCTATAAGTAGAGTTACAATAAATAAACAAATGGAATAATAGGAGCTTCAACCTGGAGTCTAAAGCTAAACTCTTGAGACAGATTTTCCTTGCTTTACTATGGGCTATGTCCCAGTAAACCCATAGTTAAGTTGAAAATATTATAGGCACGGATGGATTTAACGTACCGAACATCATAGCCTAGCTGTCTTAAACATTCTCAGAACACTTAACGTTAGCCTACAGTTTGGCAAAATCATCTACACAAACCTACTTTAGAATAAAGTATTGAATAACTTGTGTAGTTTACTGAACGCTGAGCTGAAAGTGAAAACAAGTGTGGTCATCTGAGCTCAGGGTGATGGTGAGTGTCTGGGTCTTTTACCACCACGGTCCCGTGGCTGACGCTGAGTCAAGGCTCCCTGCTGGCCCTCACCACATCTCACTGGCCGGAGATGAGATCAGAACGCAGGTCCGATTTCTACTGAATGCTTATGACTTCTGCACCACCATAAAGTTGAAAAAAAAGGTTGAACCATTGAAAGTTGGGGACTGTCTGTATTTTAAAGCAGGCCATGAGGGATCTAGGGGACACCTTGCCAAGTTCTCTTAACTACAGATCTGCTCTAAAATCTGATGAAGATTTTTGAATGCGTGCTGCTAAAGCACCTGGACCTTGCCTGTAATCCTGTACCAGAGAGCTGTCTTACCATTGAGATCCAGGGACAGAACAATGTCAGGACTGGCCCTGTGGCTCATCAGTGCTGATCACTGCACATGAGCTGAGAGGGTGAAGTCTTAATGAAGCTCATTCCTTTCAGGCGTGGAGGGTAAGCGTGTCCATCCTAGTAGCTTGCTGATGAAAAGGCCTTTTTCGAAATGCTGTTGACCACAGTAGGTGGCTTGTTGGTTGGCTGATAGACCGTTGTTATGACTGTCATCTTAAGGTTCCTACTTGTCAAGGTCAAAGCCGACAGTCCTTCAGTTTCCCAGGTGTCGCAGCCACGGCCGTCAGTGCCTGGCAGACGAAGGCCGTGCCTCCATGGAACTCCTCTTCTGCTCTTGCGCCCAGTCTAAGGAGGCAAAGCGGGTGATACTCGGCTCGATTTGTGTTTGAGCAGACGTGCAAGCATGTGTTCTGCGTT
This sequence comes from Ovis canadensis, assembly GCF_042477335.2. Lineage (NCBI taxonomy): Eukaryota > Metazoa > Chordata > Mammalia > Artiodactyla > Bovidae > Ovis > Ovis canadensis. Next base: position 104,124,617 of record NC_091253.1, on the reverse strand, counting down.
TTCTGCTAGTGTAATACAGGCGTGTCCTGGCGTGGATTAACAATCTGCTCTCCAGACACCTCTGTTCGCAGTCGTTTATGCAGAGTTATCCTATGTGAGGTCACCAGGGCTCACATGTCCCTCACACCTTGCAGATGTGGGACCAGCTCCTTTCATGCGGTAGGGGAGGCCTCAGTTCTAAATATTGTGGTTTTAATTAGCAATGGTAAGTATTTTTCTTAACTGAAAAAATAGAGATGTCTGTTTTCCTGGCGAAAACTTCTAACATCTTTTGACTATCTTGCTTTGAGGGGACACGTCACACATCAGGTTTTGATTCTCATGCAGTTGTTTTCCATTCCAGGAGGAGCCAACTATTATCCTAAAAGGTCAGCATTTAGTTTCCACGCTTAATCAAACAATGGAGCTTCATGACTGGCTTCCTATTGAAGACAGAGGGGTTTTTTGTTAAAACAGATGTCCTTCGGCTGCGTCTTAGGTGACTGCCTGATGATTCAGAAGACTTAACACGAGAGCCGGCTGCTGCTCCACTTCTTTTTCCAGTTATCCCTGCAGGGGCTCCAGCTGAGGCTCGTCTGTAAAGGAGAAAAGGACCTGAATCTTAAGGAGTGTACGAAAGTAGTCCGGGAGCAATGGAGCCGGTTAAACACCTCTGCTCAGCTGGCTCCTTGCATTGTTACTGCGCAGGCTTCGGGGTCCGCAAGGCTGTCTGTGAATCTTGTCACTATGATGTATTTAGCCACGAAATTCGTTTGAGTTTTTCCGTAAGGTGCTGCGGAAAAACCCAAGTAACCTTTTTGGCCAACCCAATACAATACTGGTTAGGCGGCCACCCAGTAATACCCATCCTCCCCGTCTCCGCCGCACTGAACCTTCACTCTGTGCGGGTGAAACTCTCCCGTGCTTCCTTTTCAGGCGTCGCCTGCGGCTGCTGTGGCCCTCGGTGACAGCGTCCCGGCCTCCCAAGCCGGGGGCGCCGCACCCCAGCCCCGGCCAGCTTCCGGTCAGAGCTCAGCCCTGGGAGAGGGGCGGGTGCGGCCGCAGCCTCGGCTGCTCCCCACCCGCACCCCGGAGTAAAGGTGGGAGCTTCAGGCTGAGCCGGCAGCCGGGGAATAAAGAACGCAGCCCCAGTCGTTGCCCCCGCAGCCAGCTCGTCGGATGAAGACCATGCCCGGGAGGCGAGCTGAGGCCAGCCCCCGCGCGCAGAGCAGGGGTGTCCGTCTCCGAGGGGCAGACCAGCCCCGGCCGCACCTAGAGCTGTGCCTCAGAGAGTCTGCCCAGGGCCAGTGGGAACGAAGCGCTCCGAGGCGCTCCCGTGAAAGCCTTGACTTTATTTGAAACAGAACAAGGGGAAATTCAAGCCCAAGGGCACTTTCTAAAAGGACGGAGACTTAAGGAAGTTAAGCGGCTCCGTCGTGTCCAACTCTTTGCGACCATGGGCTGCAGCCGGCCAGCCTCCGCTGTCCATGGGGTTTTCCAGGCAGGACTGGAAGGGGTGCCATGTCCTTCTCCAGGAATGGAGACGGTGGTGAGAAGGTAAGGGGCTTGTAGCTCTGAGACTATCAAGTTAGCCGGTGGCCTGGCTGGTTTATTAGAAGGAATCAGAGAAAGAGCTTCTAAGAGCCTTCCTGATGTGAGAAAAACACCTCAAAGCCTTGCCTCAGACCATCCATGATATTTAATTAGATGGAACTGTCTCGCGAGTGTATGTTCCTCGGTTCTTTGTCTCGTCGCAACTAAGATTTGGAGTGAGGGACATTAAAGCCCCCTCGCCGCGTCACAGCTCTCAGGCCGTGGATAGACCGTGTTATAGCTCTTAGACAAGTCAGTGTTACAGCCCAGTGTGACAGCTCTATTTATTTAGAAGATAGCAGGAAAACCCATCTTTGAGGCGTGAGGGCACATCGATCCAAAGACACGAGGAGAAGAGCGCCCCAGCGCGCGCGGGAGAGACCGGGTTGGCTCTGGCTCCGCTGTTTATATGTTTCTCTCCCCCTGGGCCTGTCCTGTGTCAACTGGGCCAGCCAGGGTGGTGTTTGTTTTACCTGAGGTCCTCACTCGGGTCCTCGGACCTTGTGTTCCATTTTCGCGGGCTTTTCCCTTCCTTGTCTTGTAGCCACCGCCATTTTGGACTCCTTTTCCCTATCTTACCTACCTAACAAAACTGAGGAGCAGTTTATATCCCAGGATATTGTCAAAAAGAAGAGAACAATCCCATGTAATTAGCGGAGCCTAACAGCCAACTGTGATATAAAAAGAGACAGACAAAAAAAAAGACAAAAAAAAAAGAGAGAGCGACAACTACATAGAGAATCAGAGGAAAAGAGGGTCAAAGAGAGCCCTGCTCAAGCCACCGTCACCCCAGGACGACCGTGTTCATGCCGAAGCCTCACATTGTGGGGGTGCGGGTGGGAAAGGAGAAACAGGTTTCATTAAAAGAGTGTAGCCGAGCCCCTACACAGATAAACATATGCTCACATGCACACACAAAGCCCCCGGAGGAGCGGGAAGAAATCTGCATCCAGAATTGCTGCCGTGTATTACCTAGGATGTCCCATTAAAAAAAAAAAAAAAAAGCCATGGGAAGAAACGGAAGTAGGACTCATACATAGAAGAAAATCGGTGTGCATGAGCTGTGAGCAGGTTAGATGCCAAATTGAATAAAGCCTGCTGTGCAGCCATTGTCAATATGTTCAAAGAACTGAAGAAACTATACTTAGGGAGTAGAGGAAGCTATGACGACAATATCTCATCAAACAATATGAATAAAGATGCAGAAGTTATAAAAAATAAGCAAATGGGAACTCTGGAACTGAAAAGTGTTACTGAAATGAAAAATTCACTAGAGGGACCAACACATTTGAAAGAATCAGTGAAGTGAAAGTTAGCTCGATAGAGACCTTGCAACCCAAAGGACAGAAAACAAAATGAATGAAGAAAAAGGGACAGTGTCAGAGAACTGTGCACCATCATGCATGAATGTGCAGATAATGGGCGTCCCAGAAGAGGAGGGAAGGGAACAAAGTAATATCAAAAGAAAGAATGGCTGGAAACAACACCCCAAGTTTGATGAAAGTCAGTCTGCATCTCAAGAGCCTAATGAACTGCAAGCAGAAAACACACAGGCCCACAAGAGACACATCGCAGGAAAGATGTTGAAACAAAGGCAAAGGGGAGAATCTGAAAGCAGCAGGAGAGGAGGGATTCATCACATGTAAAGGAATCCCACCAAGACCGGTACCTGACTTCTCGGAAACAGCGGAGGCGAGAAGACGGGTATGACATAGTCGGAGTGTTGAAGAGAAAAACCATCAGAGTAATCTTACGTTCAGCAAAGCTTTCACAAATGAAGTCGAATACGGACAGTTTTCAATAAAAGCTGAGGGAATGTGTTGCTAGCAGACTCAGCTTACTCGAAACAGTAAAGGGGGTTCTTAAGGCTGAAAGCAAGGGACTGCAGCTGGTGGTGCAAACCCCCTTCATGGGAAAACAAAGAACGCTGCTAAAAGTGACTATGTAATCATAAAAGAAAACACAAATGCACATGTCCCCTCCTTTCTACTCCTAATTGATTTTAAAAAGCAATTGTCAGGCCTAAAACATATAGAAATGGAATCCATCTAACCTAACAGTGCAATCAGAGTAGGTGGGAGTCAGGCTGGACTGAAATAAGGGAAAGACACTAGAGCACAGTCTGAATCCACAGGAACAAACGAAGAGAACCGCAAGTGGTGAATAAGAATGTGACTGTATCAAGCTCCGAGCGTATATGCTTGCTTTCATTTCTCAGTTTCTTTAATAGACATAAAATTATATTATGGCGCATATATAACACCATGTTGTTGGTTTTGTAGTAATATATAGATGTGATATGTACAACAATAAAAGCCCCAAAGAGGGAATAAGAAATAGTTATGTTATGGCAGCCCACTCCAGTGCTCTTGCCTGGAAAATCCCATGGACGGAGGAGCCTGGTAGGCTGCAGTCCATGGGGTCGCTAAGAGTCGGACACGACTGAGCAACTTCACTTTCACTTTTCACTTTCCTGCATCGGAGAAGGAAATGGCAACCCACTCCAGTGTTCTTGCCTGGAGAATCCCAGGGGCGGGGGAGCCTGGTGGGCTGCTGTCTATGGGGTCGCAGAGAGTCGAACACGACTGAAGCGACTTAGCAGCAGTAGCAGCAGCATGTTAAGAATAATGTTTCTATATCTCACTGGAATTAAGTTATCCTAGGTTTTGATAAGATATATATGATAAACCCTAGAGAAACCACTAAGAAAATAACTCATAAAACTATAGTGAAAACAATTACAGGAAATAAAATGTTACACTTAATGCAAAAGGAAACCTTAAAGGAGGAACCAGTTCAGTTCAGTCGCTCAGTCGTGTCCGACTCTGCAACCCCATGAATTGCAGCACGCCAGGCCTCCCTGTCCATCAGCAACTCCCAAGTTCACTCAGACTTATGTCCATCGAGTCCGTGATGCCATCCAGCCATCTCATCCTCTGTTGTCCCCTTCTCCTCCTGCCCCCAATCCCTCCCAGCATCAGAGACTTTTCCAATGAGTCAACTCTTCGTATGAGGTGGCCAAAGTACTGGAGCTTCAGCTTTAGCATCATTCCTTCCAAAGAACACCCAGGGCTGATTTCCTTCAGAATGGACTGGTTGGATCTCCTCGCAAACGAAGGGACTCTCAAGAGTCTTCTCCAACACCACAGTTCAAACGCATCAATTCTTCAGCGCTCAGCCTTCTTCACAGTCCAACTCTCACATCCATACATGACCACAGGAAAAACCATAGCCTTGACTAGACGGACCTTAGTCAGCAAAGTAATGTCTCTGCTTTTCCATATGCTATCTAGGTTGGTCATAACTTTTCTTCCAAGGAGGAAGCGTCTTTTAATTTCATGGCTGCAGTCACCATCTGCAGTGATTTTGGAATAAGGAAAAAATAAAAAGATGAGAAAACAAAAATTAAAATGACAGATGTATGTCTAACCATATCAGTAACAACAACTATAACGAAAACTTTATTAGTAGCAAATGTGAACGAATTAAGCAATCCAGTCAAAAGGCAGAGATGTCAAACTGGATTAAAAATTAAAAACAAGATTGACTGTGTACTGCCCAGAGGAGACACAGTTTAAATTCAAAGCTAGAAATAGGTTTAAAGTAAAAGGATGGCTAAAAATACCAGGTAGGGACTTCCCTGTCAGTTCAGTGATTAAGACTTTGCCTTTCAATGCAGGGAGCCTGGGTTCAATTCCTGGTCAGGGAACCAAGATCCCATGTGCCTCAGGGCCATAGAACCAAAACATGAAAGCGAAACAATATTGTAATAAATTCAATAAAGATTTTAAAAATGTCCCATATCAAAAAATCTTTTAAAAAATACCATGCAAAACAGGAAGCTGGAGTCAATTTAAAAAGCTGAGTGGCTGTACAAATATTAGGCAAAAGAGCTTTTAAAGCAAACGTTTCTGTTACTAGAGATAGAGACATTTTATAATGATAAAGGGCTCGATCCATCAGGAAGATATAATGGTTATAAGTGTATATGTACCGAACAGCAAAGGCCCGAGCTACGTGAAGCACAATGGAGAACTGAAGGAGAGACAGCTCAGCGGTAACGGTGGAGACGTACACACCCACTTTCGGTAGGGCACGTGGCCTTCAGGCAAAAGACCAAGGAGTAAAGACAAGACCTGAACAGCGTTGTAAACCTTCCAGACCTAATGGCTATCCCACTGAAAAGTGAAATGCAAATTCTCCTCCAGTGCACATGGAACATTCTTCAGGATAGACTATATGTTCAACCATAAATCAGTCACAATAAATTTACAGGGTGGAATTCATAGTTTTCTGAATGCAGTGGGGTAAAACTAGAAATCAGTAAACACAAAGAAGTTTCCACAAATAAGTGGAAATGAAATAACAGACTCATAAATAATGGAAATTAGAAACTACTGTGAGATAAATGAAAATGGAGGCTCACATACCAAAGCTTACAGGACACAGCTAACTATTGCTTACGGGATGATTTACATGTAAATGCCTGAGTGGAGAAGAAGAAAGAGCTCATGTTAATGTCTCGCCTTCTAAACCCAAATCAAGCATAAGGAAGGAAAGTAAACACTAGAGCACAAAGAAAGTGGAAAATAGGGGAAAAAAATAGAGAAAATCAAGAAAATTAGAAATTGGCTCTTTGAAAAGGTCCACAAAGTTAACAAGTCTTTATCTAGATTGACCAAGGGGGAGGAAACTCAAATAACTAAAATCAGAAATAAAGAAGAGATATTACTAGCAAGCTTCCGGAAACGAGGGTTGTGAGCACTGCAAACATTATGCTAAATGGAAGAGGCTGTTTACAAAATCCCAGCTCCCAGTTTACCCCTCCTGCCCTTTCCCCACTTGGTAACCACGAGTTTGTTTTCTACATCAGTGACTCTTACCTATGCTTTGTAAATAGGCTCACTTGTACCATTTTTTTTAAATTCCACATATAAGCGATATCATGCATCTGTCTTTCTCTGACTTACTTCACTCAAGGAGACAGTCTCTAGGCCTTTCAAATGCAAGGGACAGAGAGTCAACCAGAACCAGCTTTAGCAAAAGAGGAACCTGAGATGTCGGACTTCGGGCACCAGCAGATCAAAGAACGAATGATGTCATCTCTCCGCCTTCCAGGCCCCCCTGGTGGTTCACACGGGAAAGCGTGCCTGCCACGCAGGAGACACGGAGACGAGGGTCCAATCCCTGATGGGGGGGGTGGGCAGATCCCCTGGAGAAGGGAAAGGCAGCCCACTCCAGTGTTCCTGCCCCAGGAATCCCATGGACAGGGGAGCCTAGTGGGCTGCAGTCCCTGGGGTCACAGCGAGTTGGACATGCCTTGGCGACTAACACTCACTCACTCACTCCACCCTGTGGGGCGGCTTGCCTCGGGTCAGCCTCGCATGGGACTTAGCCAAGGTACAGGGGACGTTGGCAGCCCTGGGTTCACCAATCCCAGCTCAGCAACCCCAGGACAAAGCTGTTTTCTTCTGCCACGCATCTGTGGTTCTCGGAGGACGCCCTGTCTGGCGGTGCGTATCCGGGCCTGCCTGGCCGCGTGCTCACCTCTGCCCAGTCCAGGGGCCGAAGGGGCAGGGTATGCAGACTCTGAGGCACGTTTCCACATCTGGTGAAGGAAGCGCCATCTAGACCAATTTGCCAAGGCCCCAAGAAACGCTGTAGGGTGAGGACGTTCCCTAATGATAAAGGAGGAGCTCCTTTTCCAGAAGAGGGCAGACTGAAGCAATAGCTTGGAGAAGGGAATGGCAGCCCCTTCCAGTGTTCTTGCCTGGAAACCCCATGGACAGAGGAGCCTGGCAGGCTGCAGTCCACGGGTCCCAGAGGGTTGGACACGGCTGAGCCACCGAGCAGCCACAAAAGCAACAGCTGCCGTAGCAGAGACTGATGGTCCCCCAAGTATCTGTTCTCCCCTGCTAGTTATTTCTTTATTTGGCTATGCTGGGCCTTGGTTGAGGCATGTGGGGTCTAGTTCCCCGAGCAGGGGTTGAACCCAGGACCCTGTATTGGGAGCACGAAGTCTCAGCCCCTGGACCACCAGGGGGAGTCCCACTTCCCTTTCTCTTTGCCCCAGTGTTTGAGCTGTGTACCTGTCCCCAGATTAAAGGCATATTTCTCAGACTCATTTGCAGCCAGGTACAGCCATCTGACTAAAGCTGGAAGTGAATGGTTATAGAATTCTTATGTGGCAGCTTCTGAAAATCTTTTTTAAAGTATGCTATGTACCCTTTGCCTCACTTTTTTTAAAATTATTTTTTAATTGAAGGATAATTGCTGTACAGAATTTTGCTGTTTTCTGTCAGACCTCCACATGAATCCGCCATAGGTACACATGCACCCCTCCCTCTTGACCCTCCCTCCTTCCCCCTCCCCGTCCCACCCCTCTAGATGATACAGAGCCCCTCTTTGAGTTTCCTGAGCCACACAGCAAATTCCCGTTGCCTGTCTGTTTCACATATGGTACTGTAAGTTTCCATGTTACCCTCTCCATACATCTCACCCTCTCCTCCCCTCTCCCCTCTCCATAAGTCTATTCTCTATGTTTCTCATTGTTGCCCTGTAAATAAATTCCTCAGAGCTATATGCCAAGATTCTGTATATATGTGTTAGAATATGATATTTCTCGTTCTCTTTCTGACGCACTTCACTCTGTGAAGTGAGGTTCTAGGTTCATCCACCTCATTAGAACTGACTCAAATGTGTTCTTTTTATGGCCGAGTAATATTCCGCTGTGTGTCTGGACCCCCGCTTCTTCATCCATCCATCCGTCGATGGGCGTCTAGGCTGCTTCCACGCTCTCGCTATTGTGAATAGTGCTGCAGTGAACAGTGGGATACACGTGTCTCTTTCAGTTTTGGTTTCCTCAGGGTGTATGCCTAGGAGTGGGATTGCTGGGTCATATGGTGGTTTTATTCCTAGCATTTTTATTCCTCTTCTTCGCACCCTCTCCAGCATTTATTGTTTGTAGATGTGTTGATGAGGGCCATTCTGACTGGTATGAGGTGATACCTCATTATAGTTTTGATTTGCATTTCTCTAATAATGAGCGATGTTGAGCATCTCTTCTTGTGTTTGTCAGCCATCTTTATGTCTTCTTTGGAGAAATGTCTGTTTAGGTCTTTTTCCCACTTTTTGATTGGGTTGTTTGTTTTTCTGGTATTGAGTTGTATGAGCTGCTTGTGTATTTTGGAAGTTAATCCTTTGTCAGTTGTTTCATTTGCTGTTAATTTCTCCCCTTCTGAGGGTTGTCTTTTCTCCTTGCTTATAGTTTCCTTTGCTGTGAAAAGCTTTTAAGTTTAATCAGGTCCCACTTTTTACTTTTATTTCTGTTACTCTAGGAGGTGGGTCATAGAGGATCTTGCTTTGATTTATGTCATCGAGTGTTCTGCCTATGTTTTCCTCTGAGAGTTTTAGAGTTTCTGGTCTTACATTTAGGTCTTTAATCCATTTTGAGTTTATCTTTGTGTACGGTGTTAGGAAGTGTTCTGATTTCATTCTTTTACATGTAGCTGTCCAGTTTTCCCAGCACCATTTATTGAAGAGGCTGTCTTTGCCCCATTGGATATTCTTGCCTCCTTTGTCAAAAATAAGGTACCCATAGGTGCATGGGTTTATTTCTGGGCTTTCTATGTTGTTCCATTGGTCTGTATTTCTGTTTTTGTGCCAGTACCACACTGTGTTGATGACTGCAGCTTTGCAGTATAACCTGAAGTCAGGAAGCTTGATTCCTCTAGCTCCATTCTTCTTTCTCAAGACTGCTTTGGCTATTCGGGGTCTTTTGTGTTTCCATACGAATTGTGAAAGTTTTTGTTCTAGTTCTGTGAAAAAGGCCGTTGGTAATTTGGTAGGGATTGCATTAAATCTGTAGATTGCATTTGGTAGTGCAGTCATTTTCACAGTATTGATTCTTCCTACCCAGGGACATGGACTATCTCTCCATCTGCTTATGTCATCTCTCACTTTTCTTACTAGTTTTTTTCTGCCTTTCTTTTGGAGTGAAGACACGTAGCTGGGTCTCAAACCACCGTTTTGGATCAAGAAGCAAGGGCCACACTGTAGAGCCCCTGAGGACCTTGAAAAGTAGAGCAGCCAGCCTCCCCTAGACTCTAGGTCTAGTGTCAACATTTTAGGTGAAATAATCATCTGCCTTGCTTCAAGAACTGTGCTTGACATGTGCACACCACAGTTCACTTCAGAGCAGTCCAGTACTTTCTCCCGAATAATTGCTTCCTCAAATCCTAATTATGGTCTTAATCTAAATAAGTCGTATGACATAGCTATTCGCTGAGTTAACAAATATTCCTTGAGATCTACTATGTACCAGTTCTGAGCAACAGGGACGTAAACTGTTGGCTAGTCTAAGGAGTTTACATTTTAGACAGGGAAGAAGAAATAAAAGAACAGACACAGACTTTATAAATGGTGTTAACATGCTAAGAAAATAAGATGGTCAAGGATAGAGGGGATGTGTGTGCTGGTATTAGTTTGCGTAGGCTGGCACAGGGGATACCTGACCACGTAACACTGGAGCGGTGACTGAAGAAAGGAAGGAGTCAAGGTTAATTTTACGTCAACTTGATTGGGCCACAGGCTCCCCAGATGTTCAGTTAAACACGGGCATCTGTGAGGGAGTTTGGATGAGCTTAACCTTTGGGTCAAACGACAGAGTGAAGCAGACTGCCCTCCCTAAGTGGGTGCGTGTCACCCAGGTCATTGCACAGAATGAACGGCTGAGCAAGAAAGAGCTCTCTCTCAGCCTGGCCGTCTTCTAGCTGGGCCCTCCGTTTCCTTTTGCCTTTCAGACTCAGACTGGAGCGTCCACCTTCTTCTCTCCTGAGTCTCCAGACCCCGCACTTCTTCGTGGGCCCATTCCTTAGAATAGATCTCTTTTGAGCATGGGGAAGAACAGGACAATAAATTGAGAGCAGTGATTCTCAACCATGTTGGTCTCAGGACCCTGTTGCACTCCTAAAAACTATTGAGGGTTCCCAAAAGCTTTGGTTGTATGGATTCTAGCTATATTTGTCATATTAGAAGTTAAAAATGAGGACATTTAAAAATACGTATTGATTCATTTAAAAGTATGATAATAAACATGTCATATTAATATAAATAATATTTTATTTAAAATAGCTATATTTTCCAAAATAAGAGCATTTTAATGAGAAGGGTAATGTTGTTTTGCATTTTTTTTTGCAAATCTCTTCAATGTCTGGCTTGCTGGAGGACAGCTGGAGACTCATAGCTGCTTCTGTGTCCAATTAGTTGTATTGTGTTGTTCTGGTTTTAGTATATGAAGAAAACCTGGCTTCATACGGATACACGGTTGGAAAATACAAGAGAATTTAAACAGCCCTTTTAGATGTTTGTGGTTATGCTGCTTTGATACTGCATCAAAACTCAACAAGTGATTGTCTTTTAAAGGGAAGTTGCAATGTGGGATTTGGAACCATATCAACAAAATATTTGTTCTCTGAGAACATAGACATGAAAACAACATCACGGTATTAGGATAAAAGCAAGCTTGGCCTCCAAAGTCTAAAATGGGCGTCAGGATCTAAACTTTGAGAACCATTGCTTTAGAGCAGAGTAACAGGAAATGATGGGTGAGGATGTCACCACAGAGTTCATGCAGGAGCTGTGATCAGACCTGAAAGCTTATTCCAAGTGAAACGTAAAGCTGTCATGGGGTCTTGAGTGGAGAAGTGAGTTGGTGTAACATTTCCGAAGTTCAGTCTCTGTGTTCATGGAGAATAGACTATGGAGGCTGAGAGTGAACCAGAGCGTCAGCTAGAAAGCAGCTGCAATCACCCACATGGGAAATGACAGCAGCCTTGGACACAGAGACAAGATAGAAGGGATCTGGCTTGCCAGATGAGTATTTCTGGAACAACAGAAATGGGATCCATCTTTGCTATTGTCGTCTCGCCACCACGTGAAAGCTGATGAAATAAATGACTTTAAGCAGAAGCCTTTACGTCCTTTGTGATGCTGCTGGGCATCTCCCTCATCTCTTGATGTCTCAGGGGATCAGAGTATGTCAGAGGGTAAAGGGACACTGGGGAGTCAGTAATTTGTCAGTGATTTCTACATTATCCTCTAAGGAATAAGAGGCTTTCCATGAACACAGTATGTCAGTAATTGTAGAAATTCAAGGAAACCAGTAGGGTGGCATTGCAGGGGCCCATCTCTGCTTCAGCCTGAGCAACTTCACTTTTATCTGTTTTATTAATAAAGTCTTTAAAAGCTTTTGTCCAGAGAAAGCATTCTGTGGCTGATAAGAGCCTGGCAATCAACCTTGGCCCTCTGCTGAGTCAAGGTGCAGCCTCCGAATCCCCCACACGGTAGTCTGCGAATACCAGGCCACAATCGGCACTATAGATGGATAATATTTGTCATGCCTCATGGAAGCCCAAACTTGCCATCTTATCACACAGCCGTCAGTTTCGGCACCTCCCACTCTGACTTTACCAGTTTCTACTCTTCACCATCCTTCTCTCATGGCTGGGTAACCGTCCCCATACAGAGATCAAAGAAAGGCCAAGCTGACGGTGCAGTACAGAGCGAGGAGGAGCTGGAAACAAACCAGAGGACAAGGGCAGCAGGCGGAGGGGAGACTGGGCAGGAAGGCAGATGGGCCCAGAGGTGTGGTGTCTTGGCTCAGGCACTCGAATTCAGAATTTTTAAAAATTCCAGTAAACAATGACAGTAGGTCTAGGCAGCAAAGGAAAGCGTTCCCCAGTGCCTTGCGGGCTTTTTTTTTTTTGGCTCTCTGGAATCTCAAATTGGTCCAACTTGCCCATTTTTCAGAGGTGCCTTAATAGAGGTGCCGTAGCTTGAGCGGCTGTGTAGTCTGGGGATTTAGAGCTCAGATTTCTGAGTCCGACAGAGCTGGTTTGCATCCTGGGACCACTGTTTGCTAGACGCGGGATCCTGGCAGTAACGCCCTCTGTGCGCCTCCTTTTCCTCACCCTCCCACCCACAGGAAGCACACGGCCCAGGGTCTGGCACGGCCAGTGCTCAGCAGGGGCAGCTGTTTGTGTTACTCTTGGATAGGGTCCCACACGACCAGTTCGGTGCCAATGCCAAGACTGCCCGTCCTTCTGAGGTTTTACCTCGAGGAGGCCCGTCACGGACTACTGGTCTCTGCGCGCGTGTGTCTGCGCGGACGTGGCTGCGTAGACGCAGAAGAGGGTTGGAAAGAGCGGAGACCTGGGCAAACGGAGGGTTCGGGGAGCTTCCCTGGGCCTGAGGCTGTTTCTCGGGAGCATCTGTTTTGCCTTAAGCATGGGGTCCCTTTAGGGAATGTTTTGCAAGGAAGCGGATTTCTGTCCTGGGTTTCCCCAGCCCTGCCATGTGTCCTGCAGAGGCCGGGCCTGGGGGTCTGTGCGCAGCAGTACCGCCTCCTGGGAGCGCCAATTTACTGAGAGTGAACGTGGCCACCGAGTGGCTGTCAGGAGGGAACGATTTTCCATCAGCTCAAATCTAGAACAGATCTGAACTAATGCCCTGGAATTAAAACTCATCCTGTTTCTGGTTGAATACAGGGTGATGTTTGCCAATGCGGTTTTAAGCATGTTGCTTGGATTGGTTTTATGTTGCAGTGTACCCTTCTCCAGAGTGTTAAACACTTTGTGAATATCTGTTTGCTCTTTGGGTACAGTGTGGTTTTGATTAAATTATGCTCACAATTCTGGAGAAGTATTGTCTCTGACGTAGCCATGCAGTGTAGGTTTTCGGTACTTAAGGCTTTTATAGAGGGTCCACTCCAGCAGTTCAGGCCTGGGGACTTGCAAGTTAGTCCCTCGTAATTAAATAAATTTTAACATGCTTAAGGGAGGGGCAGCATGGTGTAATGGTAAGAATATGGGCATTGAAGTCACAAGGACAAATTCCAGCTCTTTTCCAGGTGTGTGACTTCATCAAGTCACTCACATCCATTCAAACCTCGCTTTCTTCGTCTCTCAAATGAGCACAATAACATCTCCTACTCAGGACAGGGCTGTTAGGAAGTTCAAACTGCAATATGGGTTTTGAATACTCAGCTCAGTGTGGGAGTTAGTGGGTGCTTCTGCACACCAGATTGGAACCCTGCACATCTTAACAGCCTTTGATGTGCAAAAGCAACACATCACATCTGTACAATCCGCATTAACCAATCATGAGTTTAGGTGTCTTCAGCGCAGGGGGAGTAATCTTCAGTAGTTTTCTTGTCCTCCGTCAAATGCCGGGGGAAAGTCAAGCACAGAACAGAGGACGCCGTCACTTTTCCCCTTTCCTGGGCTTTCCAGGGATCAGTGGTGTTCTGCTCCGTGACCCCCTGCGGGGTGGAGGGGTGGGGGATGGGGGTTCCGGAGGGAGGGGACTGCGGACGCCTGTGGCGACTCCTGCTGGTGTAGGGCAGAAACCAACGCAGAACTGGAAAGCAGTTATGCTCCAATTAAAAACACACACACACACACACACACACAGAAACTGCAGGAACTTCCCTGGTGTCCAGGGACTGAGACGCCACCCTCCCAGTGCAGGGGTCCAGGGTTCCATCCCTGGTCCGGAAACTGACCCCACGTGCTACAGCTAAGCATCCTGCAAGCCACACGGAAGGTCAGAAGGTCGGAGACCCTGAGTGCGGCAACTGAGGCCCAGGGGGGCCAGAACAAGAGCAGCTGCAGAGGAAACCCACCCATAGCCGCCGCCGCCGCCGCCGCCGAGCCCAGCCTGAGGCTCAGCGCTGCTGGGCAGACCGTGAGGAGGGGCGCACCTTCCGTGTGAAGCTGAAGTGGCTTCTCTGCGGAGACTGTGGGACTTAAGGACGGGAAGCCTGAGATCCCCAGGCAGACAGGCAGCAATGCCCAGGGCCGGGCACTGGGCTCCCTCGGGGTTCCCCGGATCCAGACAGACTGCCTGGAGCGGCCTCTCTGCCCCGCCCTGCCTGGGGGGCTGGCCTGTAGCGACTCCCCAGTGGAGCTCCCCAACAACGTGCTCAGCCCCCCATGGGGCCCCCTCACCTGCTGAAATGGTCACAACGGCCTTTCACGTGAAGGTGTTTTCCTAAACCAGTGACCCCTTGGTCCTCCATGAAAATAAAAAGTCTTTCCAGGAGAGATTTCCAGTTGCTACCCGCTCTGCCACGTTAAGAGGCTCATTTCCAGGGAGACAGGCTGCCAAGAGTGAGGGTGAGGACCTGGGCTTGTGCAATCTGTGAGGGGAGGCTTGAAGCCTGCCACACTTGTCTGGGAAGCCCTTTCCTAAGTGTGGTCTGAGCACCTGTACCACAAATCTTACCTAGATCACTTAGCAAAAATTCAGATTTCTGAGCCCCACCAAATCCGTCTTTCAGAGGCAAGACCTGGGAATCTGTATGTTTAGCAAACATCTGAGTGATCTGATCACATTTTTGAGAGTCCCTGCCCTGGTGGAGGGACCTGAGGGTGAACTGCATGAAGCTTTAAGCAGTCAAATGTATGAGAGGTTTGCTTACATATTGATAATTGCCCTCAAAGACTAAATCCCCCACTGTACCTCATCGTCTTTGTAGAGCTCATCCTGGAACTCTCTCCCTACCAGGCAAAGGATGCCCACACCACCCGGCTGAGATGGGGACACGGGAGCAGCAGGAGAAATCGCTTTCCTTCCCCTTCTACAGTCACTCCTCGTTCCACACTAGCAAAGTCATCACTCGCAGGTAGCAACACACAGGTCCCTTGATCCCAACTGTTTTCAGTACAGTACCACCGTGAGCACCTCTGAATTGTCTGGAGCTTCAGGTGGGAGAGGAAAAGGGTTTAGCAGCTCCCTACAAGATCATCAGTCCATGACAGAAATCTCCGGCGAGAGAGCCTTGCCACAATCTGCTCTAACCCAGACACGCGCTAACCCACAGGCCCACGTTGTAGGACTCGTTTGCATGCCCCGCAAGTTCTGTGGAGACCTTTCATTTTGTTTTGGCAGACCTGAAGGAAGACAGTCATGGGGGTTATTTTCCATAGTTTTACCATAAATTTTTATTTATCCAGCAGGGAAGAAAAAGGGCAATAAATTGAATGTTCTGCTCTTAAGAAAGACAAGCAGGAGGAAGGAAACTTGCAAGGCTTTTAATGACATCATTGACAAAGGAAAGTCCTTAGAAACCTTCCGGGCTGCCAGGAGGACTCGACTGGTTGGGATCTGAAGGAAATTAATGGATTCCTGTTTTTGTACACAAGTGGAAAGGGCAATGGATGTGATGAATAGTGCTTTCACCTTGACGCATGTCCTCCAAACATGAAAACAAAAATAAACGCCCTGAGGTCCTTTCTGAGAGAACCAGTGTAACCAAGTTAAGGCACGTCTCTGGTAGTCTTCAGTTCTAACTGGAAAGGAAGGAGTTTTGTAACTTAACACTTTAAAAAAAAAATAAATGAGTGCTGAGGTTTGAACTGTGAGTGCTTGTGAGTAGTTTCCATGGTGATTCAACACATCACGGGCTTTCCTACAGCGGTTTCCTCTACTTTTCATAGGATTCAAATCAAAGTCCTAGCAAGGGTGGCATTTAATTTCAGAATAGCTGTAAATGTCGTGAGCATTTACTTTTTGCCAAGCATTATACTAATGCTTTAAAAGTCTGGTCTTTTAAGAAATCAAAAGAGGTAGGTATGCTCATTTTTATTTTTCAGATAAGGAAACTGAGACTTGGAGACGACCTGAATTAATCCTCACCCTGGAGAATGATCCGTGACTTGAAGCTAGGCCATCTGATTCCGAAGGATGTGGAGAGAATCCCAGCCTGACGAAACCCTAAGTTTCTATAGTACTTTACCGTGGGCATGCACACTTACGTACACATAAAACACACACAGAAGGATGGCTTTTCCTTAGGGACAAAATTTTTATTTTGTTTTATAGGGAGCAGATTCAAGAGAGAGAGAGGATATTAGAAGCCAAAAGAAAGAGCCCAGGAAGAGATCAGGAAAGGAGATCAGGGCCGTCAGCCTCCCGAGAGCGTCTCAGGTCAGTTTGATATTGGATTCCAGTTTCGCTCTTCCGCTAAGCCTCTCTGTTCCTAAGGGCCTGCCTGACTGGTGACATCCTTGACCCTGGGTTTTCTCATCTGTAAAAGATGCAGCTGAATCAAATCACCACTGCAGCCCTTGTTTCTAGCATTCTGTGAGTCTGTATCTTTCTCGCCTTCAAGAAGCTGTGGTCTCTAAGGCAGGTGTAAGCACAGAAGCCGCGCATGGCTCACACGGGGCTTCAAGCACGAGACTAAAGCGCCCCCGCAGGTGGGCTCGGAGTCGCTGCTAGTGCGTGGTGAAGACCGTCAGGAAGGTGTGGAGAAAATACAGCCCTGGGGCCATCTGGGAATATCTTCCCAAGAGGATAAGTAAAACTTAAGCTGGGCTTGTAAAACGTTCAAACAATGGGACTTACAAAGCTTTACGCGTTGAATATATGTTCTTTGTAAGGAGCCATGTACTGCAGGAATGCTGCAGTTGGTGAAGGAGATGGCAGCCACCCCAGGGTTCGTGCCTGGAGAGTCCCATGCACAGAGGAGCCCGGGGGGCTGCGGTCCATGGGGTCACAGAGAGTCAGACCTGCTTTGGAGACGAAGCCGTCACCACCAGCAGCAGCACTGAAGCCGAAGGGCAGCCAGGCTGGGGAGAGAGGTAGATGGGAGTCCTTACGCTGCTGTAGCTTGGTTTTCCCTTTTGCTATGTTCTCGTTAACAGTCACGCACATTGGGACCGACGCCACGTCGCGTGCTGTGCCCCGCCCTGACTGCTTTCCCGTGGCCTGAGCTCCTTGACGGCCCTTCTCACTCAGCACGCCTGCTTCAGGGCCTGAGCAACGATGCCCTGAGCAAGTAATTGGCTGAGTGGATGTTGTTATAATTTGAATAGATCTTTGTTCATCCATCAATTTTATTTTCCTTTAATGATTTTTTTTTTTTTTTTTTGGTGTGGACCGTTTTTTAAGGTCTTTATCAAGCTCGTTACAATGCTGCTTCTATTTCACGTTTTGGCCTCGAGGCACGTGGAATCATAGCTCCACGACCAGGGAGCGAATCTTCCCCACCAAGTTGGGAAGCCAAGTCTTAGCCGTCGGACCCCCAGGGAAGTCCCTGTTCATCCATATAAACAAGACCAGCAGCTCGATTGAAACTCCGTGGGCCTGGCACCACACGCAAAGGTTAATGTGAGATGGGTCCTATTCTCACGTAGCTACACAGCCCTATGGAGGTGTGCTCATAGATGCAAAGTGGGAAGGGAAGAGTTCCTCAAGAGACGTGTTGCAAGTGAGACTCTTCCTGTTTGGACCAGAAGGAAGGAGGCCAGTGAATTCTCAGCTCATGAAGCCTAGAGAGAAGCAATGGGACGGCGGAACACAGCCCCAGGAGCTGGACGAGTCTTCCCGCCCCGCCAGTCCCTCAAGTCTGGAACTAGTTCCCTCGGAACTGATCCAAGGATCCATTCCCTTGGCGCTTGGATGTCGATTCTTGCGTTTCCGCCGCTATTCCAGCACCCTGTGAGACCGCGTGCAAGAGGCTCAGGTCACGTCATGACTCCGGGTATTGCTGCTGTTGCTCAGCCACTGAGTCCTGTCTTACTCTTTGCGACCCCACGGGCTGCCACGCGCCAGGCTTCCGTGTCCTTCACCATCTTTGGGGTATGAGTGGATCTAATTCTAGATGAATCTAGAACATGTAAGCAAACAACACAGTGAAAGTGTTGGTTCTCATCACAGACTGAACAAACCCAGATGGAAATGCTGGGCTGAGACCGAGGGGGAAAGGGGAGGGTAAGAGGACAGCCCAGTGTCTTCATTCCCACGCATCACCGCACAGAGGATCAAGCACGGGAAGTCTGGTGAGTGCTGCTTCCAGTTTTAAATTCATTCGTTCATTTGACAAACACAGATGGGGTATTTATTATGTCCAAGGCAATGTGCTAAGCTCCGAGAGACTCTGGAGACTCACCATTCGTGTAAATCTGAGTCAGAATATTCAAAGTGTATTAGTTTATCACCACTGCCATAACAAAGCACTGCAGACTCAGTGGCTTGAACCGCAGAGCTTTATTTTCCCTCCGTTTTGGAGGCGAGAAGTGCAGAGTCAAGGTGTCAGCAAGGCTGTTTCTCGCAGACCTTCCTCCTGGGCTCGCAGACGGCCGCCTTCTCTCTGGTTCCACAGGTCATCCCTGTGTGCGGCCTGTGTCCTGACCTGTTCCTACGGTGACACCAGTCATGTTGGATTGGGGCCCACCCATCTGTCCTTGTCTGACCTTTGTCACCTCCTTTAAGGCCCCATCTCCAAATACAGTCCCATTCTGAGGCCTGAGGACTTAGCGCTTGAGCATGTGAATTTTGAGGGGACAAAATTCAGCCCATAATGTGAAGTTTCAGACAGTCGACTCAGTTCAAGAAGGGGAGAAGCTGGGGGGTGTTTATTTTATTACAGTTTACCTTTAATAGGTAAATAAATACAAGTTCTTCTACCAAAATGAAAACCAGCTTGAAGAATCCAAAACCTTAAAACTTTCCATTCACTCAGGGTCTCATTGTTTGATAAAGACAGTGATTTTTAAATTTTTTGGCACTAAACTCTGTTAACCAGCCCTGACTGTTTTGTTTACTAAGCCCTTAGTTACAGCCTAGAGTTGACGTAGAATGTCTTATTTTGGAAATGTGTACACATTGTAAAAGCTCTAAAAGGGGAAAAAACATGATGCTTTGCTAGCTTTAGGCAGAGATTTACTGTAAAGAGGATTTCAAGCGTGTTACAAGAGGGGATGGATGGTGCTGAATCCCTGTCTTCCAGTGGACATAGACAAATTGTTTGGACTCGGATAAAAGGAAGCATTTTGACTTGGGATCAAGGGGAACCACACGACATTAAGCGTGTTGGCTATGCTTATCAACAGGATCAGCTGTGCTTGCTAAAGGCACTTCTGTTCCCAGAGAGGCCCTTTTCATTTATGACCTTAGGCACGACATACAAGCGCCTGTGCAGAAAGATGAAAGATAATGGAGAATTCCACCCCGAGCCAACTTTTAGATTATCACATGATGGTAGCTTAAAAAAATCCTAATTGTTTGCATGCAATATTAGATTGGGGTTACTTTAAATAATACATCTTGTATGGATCAAATCTTCTTGGTATAATTGATTAATTCATTGTTGCTGATTAAGGGACTCATGGCCCAGGAAACTGAGGGCACGGGAACTTGACAGGAGCTGGATCCAGAGCCCACAGCTGTATCCTCAGGCCCGAGGAGCACCCCGCCACGACCTCTAAGGACAGCCTGCGAGTGTACTGTGCCCAGGGAGGAACAGGGCCCTGCCTCTCTCTCTCCCCGGAGAAGGGACAGGGGGCCTGGGGCGCCTCGTCAGGAATCTTCGTCTTCCTTCTGCACAGAAGGATGAAGGGATGGAACTTGCAGAGCCGACCAGACACCAGCCAGCGCTCCACTTTTGCTTCAGTACAGCGGACCAACTGAAGACTGTATTTATTGCCAAACTGTTGAGCACCTGCGGTACGCCAGGGTGAAAAGCAAAAAGGCCTCAGGAAAAGTACTCCTTCTGTGCTTTCTCCTTCATCCATGCAGGGAGCTAGATATAAGCATTACAGACACCCCCAAATACAGTGTACATAGGACTTCTCTGCTCACAGGCCAGGCTTTCCATCTGCTTTAGTCTCAGGGGCATGCCTCCTCTCCTCAGCTCCTTTCGTCTTTTCTAAATACCTTTTCGGCTGAGCAGAGCCTGGTGTCTAAATTTCCTGACCAGGGACTGAACCCTACCCCATGCCCTGGAAGCTCAGCGTCCTGACCATGGGCCGCCAGGGAAGCCCCTGCTCGCCTCTTCTGAATGGAAGCTTCCTTGAAGTAGCGCTGCACCTTAGTCATTTCTCGTTTTTCTTTTTAAAAAAATTTTGGCCACACTAACTGGCGTGTGGGACCCTGGTTCCCTGACCAGGGATTGAACCCGCACCCCTGTGTTGGAAGTGTGGAGTCCTTCCACTGGCTGGCCAGGGAAGTCCGCTCTTGGTCATCTCTACCTGTGTATTTAGCACGCCCAATACCAGTTTAACTCGAGGAACTTAATATTGAACATGAAAACCGTGTAACAACAATACGAGAAAGATTTCATAACACATAGGACGGCATGAGGCAACTAGACCCAACTGTGGGAAACAGGAAATAAAGGGCAGCAGCTTAGACAAGTAGAGACGTGTTTTCACCCCGCACTTGAGGGTCTGTGGGTGGAAGCCAGCCCCCCACGCTGCAGCTGGTCTAGACGCCTTTCTTATCGCCCTGCTGCTTACGGCTCCCATTCCAAAACGGCTGCTGGAACTATAGGGATGACAAATTCTAGCCAGCAGAATGGAGGGGAGTGATGAAGAATGATTTGCCCCCTTCTTTTTGAGAATACTTCAAAGAAATTGCATACCCCATTTCTGCTTGTATCACATTAGTCAAAATTTAGTTATGGCCAAAGCTAACTGCAAAGGAAGATGGGAACTGTGGTCTTTTTCT
This sequence comes from Ovis canadensis, assembly GCF_042477335.2. Lineage (NCBI taxonomy): Eukaryota > Metazoa > Chordata > Mammalia > Artiodactyla > Bovidae > Ovis > Ovis canadensis. The sequence continues at coordinate 104,103,533 of NC_091253.1, read as the reverse complement.
AGAAGACCATAAGAATTCAATTAAATATCAGGGATTCAAATTCCTGGAGGAGAAGAAAGATCAGGGAGAAAGCTGGCAGAGTATTCAAAACCCCGAGCTCTAAAGAGAGAGGTTTCACTGCAGTATTTCAGTATTTTTTACTTTTTCTAATTAGGGGAAGGTCCGTGATCTCTAGTCTTAAGGTTAAGATTGTAGAATTAATAATAAACAGATCTGACTGTATTCTGGCTCTGTCAACACCTGCATGTGTGGGACTTAGGTTAACGGACATGACGCGTAGGACTGTTGGGAGAATTCAGCCACAGGCCTGGCGCGAGTGTGATGGGCAATAAATGATGGTGTTTACTGTTATTTTTCTCTTACTAATTTCCCTGTTGAGAAAATACATGCCCCAAAACACGTCTAGTAAAAGATATGCCATCTATCACCTGGGGGATGCATGCCTTATAAGCTTCAGTCGCCAGAGTGCCCAAACAAGGAGCTGTTTTCCCTTCTAATTGAGTTTGCTCTGGGGAATCATTGCTGAGAATATTCTATATGTGCAGGTCTTGGTCCTGTAGCCCCGTGGGAAATGGCTTTACCTGTAGGATGCTCTGTGTTTGCCGGCCAGATGCCCCAGATAGGAAATGGCACACAGATTCTTTAACTATGTTCCCCTTATAAATATGTCTATTAAACATATCTTTTTCCCATATTGAGGAAAACTGTAAAGTTGCTGGTACCCATCCTAGCCAATTTCATTGGTTGGTTGGTTGGTACCGAATTAGTTGAACAGTCAAGTTGAGTTATATACCCCACCTCTGGTGTTTTTAGGCTCTTTTAAACAGAGGCAAAGAGGTTATAAAGCCACCTGTAGTGACCTGGGCCTGGAAAAAGCAACTCAGTAGAACAAATATTCACTGAGTGCTCACGACGCGGCAGGCACTGCACTGAGCGCTGAACAGCGCCAATGTCTTGTGAGAGAGAAGAATCCAAGCAAGAGATGATACACAGAGAAAGCGCAATGATAACAGAAACTCTGAGGTCAAGAAAGCTTGCATATTCATCTGGTACAATTTAACTGGGAAAGAGAGCGCATACAGAACTCAGATTGGAGACGTTTCTATTCAAGAATGAGTAGGTTTCCCCTAAGTTGTTGCAAATGGAAGAATTTCTTTTCTTTTTGTGGCTGAATAACATTCCATTGCAAACTTGAGGGTATTATGAAACTGGAAGGACTGAGGCTGAAGCGGAAACTCTAACACTTTGGCCACCTGATGTGAAGAACTGACTCATTTGAAAGGACCCTGATTCTGGGAAAGACTGAGGGCAGGAGGAGAAGGGGACGACAGAGGATGAGACGCTTGGTTGTCATCACCGACTCGATGGACGTGAGTTTGGGCAAACTCCGGGAGTCGGTGACGGACAGGGCAGCCTGGCATGCTGCAGTCCATGGGTTGCAGAGAGTCAGACACAACTTAGTGGCTGAACAACAACAAAATCAATCAGACAGGAAAACAAGGACTACATAATGTTCGCTTATGTGTAGAATCTAAAAAGGCTAAACTCACACAAACAAAACACAGGGCACCCAGCCCAGTGCTTTGTGACGACCTAAAGGGGTGGGAAGGGGCGGAGTGGGAGGGGACATAGGCATACTTAGGGCTTGTTCACATTGTTGTACAGCCGAAATCAACACAGCATTGTAAAGCAATTACTCTCCAATTTATTGTTTTGAAGCATGATCAGGGAAAATATAAAGATATTTGCATAATCGCCTTTCTTGCAGCACTAACTCTGTGACCTCTGCTGGTTTCATTACCCTTTCCGGGACGGTTACCAAGGCCAGGAATGAGGTCCGTGCTATCTGGCCGATTTACGAGAAGAGCTGGTAGAGCAGCGTTACACCAACACAGCCCTGGGGACAGTGATCACGTTTTGCAAGACAGTCAGAATTTGTAAAAGGGATCCAGCACCGGTTTTCTGAGATGTCACCAGGAAACTAGGATCTGAAATATGCTACATTTTCTAGTTTACCAGCATTTGTTAAGTTGCTTCTAATCTGACCTGGAAATGAATAGAGTGGAAACAGAATGGTGCTTTGGTGCAGGACAGACTCACGTGTAAACCTAGCTGTCTCCTTGGCTTCTCCGGGATGGCGCAAGGGTTGCTTAATGTCTGTTGGCGTCTATTTCCTCTTTTGGGGGATTTTTGTGAAGATTAACTGGAACGATACATGCAAAACACACCCACTCCAGTACTCTTGCCTGGAAAATCCCATGGGCGGAGAAGCCTGGTGGGCTGCAGTCCACGGGGTCGCGAAGAGTCTGACACAGCTGAGCGGCTTCACTTTCACTTTTCACTTTCATGCATTGGAGGAGGAAATGGCAGCCCACTCCAGTGTTGCCTGGAGAATCCCAGGGACGGGGGCGCCTGGTGGGCTGGCGTCTGTGGGGTCGCTGAGAGTCGGACACGACTGAAGCGGCTTAGCAGCAGTCGTCGCCCGGGTGTATCAGACACTCATTAGTTTGCCGTCCTCCCCCCACCCTCTTTCCTTCCTCCCCAGATCGCCGTTGCCGGTTGCCAAACCCAACGGCCAGCTGTATCTGGTGTATGTTTGTAACCCTTGTCGACGCCGGACGCTGCTGACTCTACACCCTTTCTCTCTTGTGGTTTCCACAATGCCACCGTCTCTTGCTTTCTTCCGGCCTTTACAATTCTCTTTTGTTTTAGTACTTATTTATTTATTTATGGGCTTCCCCAGTGGCGCAGCAGCAAAGAATCTGCCTGCTGATGCAGGAGACGGAGGTCGGGAAGATCTCCCGCAGGAGGGCATGGCAACCACCCCAGTATTCTCGGCTGGAGGCTCCCAGGGACAGAGGAGCCTGGCGGGCTACAGTCCACAGGGTCACAGAGTCGGACAGGCCTGGGTGAGTGAGCAGATGCTGGTCTGACTGGAGGGGGCTCAGGGCGGAATGCGAGCGGTGGGGGGCGGCTGCAAGGCAGATGGAGCTTCGCTCGCTCACCCCCGCCGCGCCAGTCAGTCCCCACCCGGCCAGGGACCAGTGCTCATCCGGGACCTGGGGTCTGGGGACCGCTGTTCTCAAACCAACTGAAAGGAAAAAAAAGGAAGAAAAATTTTATCTTCAAAGAACTTGGGAAAGACCCCCAACCCCAAACTCTGAAGAATAACTGCTAAACACAGTAAGACTTGAATCTAATTGAGGAAAGAAAATTACGGAAAGTTCACATTTCCATAGGTGTGAGCTCTTAATCACAAAGTTGTGTCTGACCTTTGCAACCCCGTGGACTGCAGCCCCCCAGGCCCCTCTGTCCACGGGATTCTCCAGGCAGGAACGCTGGAGCGGGTGCCATTTCCTCCTCCAGGGGATCTTCCCCACCCGGGGATGGAACTCGAGTCTCCTGCCTCTTCTGCGTTGGCAGGCGGCTTCTCTACCAGCTGGGCCACGTGGGAAGCCCCACGTTTCCATGGCAGTCTTTAAAAGGGGACAGGACGTCATTAATGAGCCAGCTGTGGCTGAGAGAGCAGCGTGGGGTTCCGGGCAGACTGAGGAGGTATCTAAGTCCCAGTCTCCTCCTTGGAGTGTTGTGGGGAGTGGAGTGAAAAGACAAGCCTACAGATGGGGCGTCTCTACAGGGACTCTCAGGATGAGAGGGTATAGGGGCACAGTAGAGATGGTAGGGGATAATGATATCGGGGCCAACCCACATACACAGTGTATATAATCACACACACGAGCTCTGCTGACAGAGAGCCTCCATGGTGTGCCAGGCAGACTCCTCGTTCTTCTATCTGACAGTGCCCCTTACAGAAATGGAGAGGGGGCACTTCCCTGGCAGGCCAGTGGTGGAGACTCTGAGCTTCCAGTGCAGGATTACGGGTTTGATCCCTGTTCAGAGAGCTAAGATCCCACACACCTGAGGGCAAAAACCCAACACGCAAAACAGAAATAGTATTGCAACAAACTCAATGAAGACTTTAAAAATAGTCCACAGCAAAAAAAAAAAAAAAACTTTAAAAATGCACGGGAGTTCCCTGATCTTCCAGCGGTTAGTTCTTTCTGCTTCCCCTGCGGGGGCAGGAGTCCCCCCTGGTTGGGGGACTAAGATAGTGGCAAGCTGCATGGCTTAAAAGAAAAGATGAGAAGAAAAGCAGTTCCATCAAAGAAGATAAAAAGAGACCGTGGAGCGAAAGTTAGAAAACAGAGGAAGCAATAAAAGTAGAGAACAGCAAAAAGAAGGGAACTTCACACTCTATCACGTTGATCGATTGAAATGAGGGTAAAGTCTTTTTTTTTCTTTTCTGCATTTTTAAAAACCTTTTTATTTTGTAATAGGGTATCACTGGTTAACAATGTTGTGATAATTTCAGGTGGACAGCACAGGGTCTCAGCCGTACATACACATGTATCCACTCTCCCCCAAACCCGCCTCCCATCCCGGCTGCTGCATAACACAGAGCAGGCGTCCCTGTGCTTCCAGTAGGACCTTGTTAGTTATCCATTTTAAGTACAGCAGTGTGCACAGACAGCATACATGCGGTCTCTAAGTCTGTGAGGCTCTTTCTGTTTTGTAAGTAGGTACATTTGTAAGAATGAAGGTAAACTCTTTTCAGAGAAAGACGAAAAATGAAACTCAAATCTCGATCTGACGCGTGTGCGTGCCCCGTCACGTCTGACTCTTTGTGACCCCACAGACTAGCCCACCAGGCTCCTCTGTGCATGGAGCTCTCCAGGCAACCATCCTGGAGTGGGTTGCTGTTTCCTCCAGGGGATCTTCCCGACCCAGGGATCAAACATGAATCTCCTGCATTGACGGGTGGATTCTTTACCACTGAGCCACCGGGGAAGGCCTCTACATCTGACACCTTATAGCAAAACAAACTCTTGATTGATTAAAAATGTAAACATAAAATAGGAAGTCCTAGAAGTATGAAAGAAAAAACGTTTGGATTTTAAAATAATATTGGAGTGGAAGAGACATTTCTAAGAACTGGCTGGAGCCCAGGAGCTGTGACTGACATTGTGGTCAACTTACCTGTTTTCTTAGTATATAAAGAGTCTTATAAATCAGCAAGGAAAAGACCACAAACTAATAGAGAGTTTGGCAAGGAAAATTTAAAAAACTGTTCACAGGAAAAGAAAAAGAAGTGCAAATGGTTTATAAACATGAGAGCGCTTGCTCATCTTCACTCAGTTACAGAAACATAAGTCCAAACAAGGGAATTTAAAAAAGGTTAACTTATCCGATCGGGCAAGAGTTAGAAGTCTGATAACAGTAAAGTCAAGGGCACGTGGAAGCACCACCGGTCGTCCTCTGGTGGTGAGGACGTAAGGAGGAACTTCTTTCTAATGGGCGACTTGAAAACAGCCCTCAGAGTTTAAAAGCGCGTGCCCTTTGACCCAGCAGTCGCGCTTTCAGTCATCCATTTTACCGGAACGCTCTCATATGTTTGCACAGATAAAAGTACAAGGACGGACTGCAGCTTTGTGTGTCATAATAAACAATTGAGAACAACTTAAATATTTACACACTGAGAATTATTTCAATAAAAGATGAGGCAACAATCTAATGTGTGGGATACCATACAGCTATTTTTTTTTAAAAAAAGGAGGTGAAATTACATATGCTGAAACAGAAAGATCTCTGTGATTCATTGTAAAGCGAGAAAGAAGCATGTACAGAGAACAGTATATAAATATTCATTCGCAGGAAGACTTACAGGAATGTTTATATGGAAAATTTTTGGAAGAAGAGAGAATAAAGATTTAACTCAGGAGCAAGGGTAAACCCAGTGGTCTGGGATAAAGAGAAGGATTCATTTTTTACCATATCCTTTTGAATATTTTAAATGTATGTGGCTTTCATAATGAGAATTTAAAAAAGCTAAATACACAATGCTATCAAATTCAGTAGGGAAAATTCCAAATCTCTTTCATGACCCTGCATGACTTCCAGGATTAGGTCCAGAAGCCCCGCCCGGCATGGAAACCTCCTGGTAAAGCGACATCGGTGACCTTGCTCACCCTGTCTCCCAGCATTTCTCTTGGTCAAAAAATGAGTGAATAGATAGACAGATGTATAAAAATGTTTTTAAAAAGTTTGCACAGGTGTTTCCAATGAACATCACATTTTGACTAAATGAGCTTTGAAATCTTACGATCCGCTGTCTTGTAATTGTCTTCAGTATATTTTTTTCTTACCTTCACTGAATACTTTTGCAAGGGTGGAGCTCTAGGAATCGGGAACTCATATTGGACTCTCCCAAACCCAGCTTTCCCATTTTACAGACTAGTCTTTTTTTAAAAAGAGAGAGAAGAATGGAAAGCTCGTCTTCATTTCTTCTTACAGTTTTTTAATTATTCACTTTTGGTTGCCCTGAGTTGTCCTTGTTGCACACGGGCTTTCTCCTGTTGCAGTGAGGGGGGCTTCTCTTGTTGTGAAGCAGGGGCTTCTGGTGCCCCGCCTCAGTAATTGCAGCTCAGTGGGGGCTCAGTAAAGAACACAGGAGTCCTGAGAGGTGGGCTCGAAGCCTGGGTCAGGAAGATCCCCTGGAGGAGGGCACAGCACCCCACTCCCGTGTCCTTGCCTGGAGAAGCCCATGGACAGAGGAGCCTGGCGGGCCATGGTCCGTGGGGTCACCAAGAGTCAAACAGGACTGACGCGCTTTAGCAGGCACGCATGAGCTCAGTTGCTATGGTTCACGGGCCCTGGAGCCCGGTCAGGAGTTGTGGCTCATGGGCTTAGTTGCCCCTCAGTGTGTGGAATCTTCCTGGACCAGCGGTGGAACCTGTCTCCTGTGTTGGCGGCTGGATTCCCATCCTCTGTACCACCAGGGAAGTCCCTTTCTTTGCAGTTTTAATGGATGTTTCCAAATGAAATGATGCTAGTCTTTTTAAGATGTCTTCATTTCCCCTGGACTGCAAGGAGATCCAACCAGTCCATCCTAAAGGAGATCAGTCCTGGTGTTTATTGGAAAGACTGATGCTGAAGTTGAAACTCCAATACTTTGGCCAACTGATGCGAAGAGCTGACTCATTGGAAAAGACCCTGATGCTGGAAAAGATTGAGGGCGGGAGGAGAAGGGGATGACAGAGGATGAGATGGCTGGATGGCATCACTGACTCAATGGACATGAGTTTGAGTGAACTCCGGGAGTTGGTGATGGACAGGGAGGCCTGGTGTGCTGCAGTCCACGGGGTCGCAGAGTGGGACACGACTGAGTGACTGAACTGAACCCTCCCCTGACTGCTGCTCCTTTAGCCGTACCTACCATAGCCGTAGCTATGGTTTCTTGAGCACATCATCACCTCAGTGTCTTTCTTCCTTTACCTTTTGTTGCATGAATGTCTCTGATTCCTTCCTGGAGAACTGTTCCTCATCCATTAAGGCCCACTTGGAAGGATGCCTCTTTTATGAGCTCTGATCTGACACTTTCAGGCAAAATTAGCTTTTCTGTCGTCTGTGCTCTGGGAGGACTTTAATCTGAGGGAGGCCAGGTGCGTCCTCATCCCATCTGCTCTGTGAGCCCCAGGAGGACTAGATGAACCTGAGCCCTCTTCAGAGCAACTGAACACCGGCCGGTTCCCACCAGACGCCAGAGGGTTAGGGTGGTGGGGACTCTGCCGATGACAGTCTTGGCTCCTCACTGGCTTGGGCACGTCACCCCACAGAGGAAGGGCAAGAAGGGACCAGACAGGGGTGTCCATGCCACATGCATGTATGCGTTTTACATGAGTTACCTCTTTTATTCTTTACCTTTCAAAGCAAGTCATGTTATCCTCATTTTAGAAACGTGGAAATCGAAGGCTCAGAGACTCAGATGGTGAAGAGTTTGCCTGCAATGCAGGAGATCGGGTTTGATCCCTGGGTGGGGAAGACCCTCGGAGAAGGGCTTGGCAACCCACCCCAGCATTCCTGCTTGGAAAGTCCATGGACAGAAGAGCCTGGCGGGCTCCATGGGGTCGCACAGAGTCGGACACGACTGAGCAACTAACACTCACGGCTCAGAAGATTAAGTAAATTACCCGAGACGGTGGTGGAGTCCGGTGTCAAACTTGGGACTCTCTGGTTATTCCCGCTGAGTTCTGGAATCTGCTTTCCGGGAGGGAGAGCTGGAGACTGAAGCAGCCGTGTTCTCCCTCGAGGGGGCGCGTCTCCAAGCTCCCGCTCTCTCCTGCCGTCCAGGTGAGCAGGGCGGGCTGAGGGGACGGAGGGGAGCCGGGCGAGGAGATGGGGGGTGGCCTCCCCCCACGTGGCTCGTCCTCTCAGTCTCCAGGGAGCCCCGGGAAGCCGTGCTGAGGAGACGGGGAGAGAGCGGCCCCCCTCCGCATGGCTCGCCCTCCCGGCTCCAGGGGAGCCCGGGTTGTGGGTGCGCTCCTGACCCAGGCCTGTCCTTCCAAAAGGCCAGCTGGAGCGGTGACGCTTTCTGGAATAACACCGGGAGGACGCAGATGAATACTTGGCAAGCTCTGGAGTAGGAAATGCGAAACACGTGCCTGGTTGGGGTTCCTTCACATGTTTCTAATCAACCAACCAGATTTCACTCCAGTTTTTTATGGCTTCTCTGAAATTTGTAGGGAAATCGAAAGCCAAGCGTAGGCCTGGACTGATTTGTGGTTGCTCTCGTAAATACCCCTTGTCCCCGACTCCTTCCACCACTTAGGGAAAATTATTATTGCAGTGAAACTTCTTAGTCATAGTTTCCAGGGGGTGAGATTTCTTAGCTTGTCATATGGATGACATGAGAGCATTATGGTTGGATGAGTCTGCATGGAATCTGACAAAAGACAGTTGAGAGTAGATACTGAAAATTCTACAGGTAGGATGGACAGCAGCTTCAATTCCATTCAAGAAGTGTTTTAAGCACCTATTATGTATGAGGTATGACCAAAACTGTATACAGAGGTAAGTCCTTTTCTTAGTAAAGTCCATATCTTACACTGAATACATCTTAAAGTGAGGTCGCTATCGTCATAGTTCTGAGCTCAGATGATGCCACTGCCAGTGACCCAGGTGCTGAAGCTAGAAACCCTGGGGCCTTCTCTGATTCTTCTCCCTTCCTTATAACCATATTTAATCAAGTCCAAGTGATTTTTTTTGTCTGTAATTAAAAAAAAAATTTGCTTTCTTATCTCCGTTGCCATAATTCAGGTCTACGTCTTCATCATCTCTTGCCTGAATGTTCCAGTGGGTTTCTGAGTTTGCTTCAACTCATGTCCATCGAGTCAGTGATGCCGTCCAACCATCTCATCCTCTGTTGTCCCCTTCTCATCCTGACTTCAATCTTTCCCAGCATCAGGATCTTTTCCAATGAGTCAACTCTTCTCATCAGGTGGTCAAAGTGTTGGAGCTTCAGCATCAATCCTTCCAATAAGTATTCAGGATTGACTTGTTTAGGGTTCCTTTAGGGTTGACTGGTTTGATCTCCTTGATGTCCAAGGGACTCTCAAGAGTCTTCTCCATGCTGATGACTCCTAACCTAATCCAAGAGGGTCAGGGAAGGTGCCATTTAAGAAGAAAGACTTACCCAGGTGAAGAAAATAATGTGGAAGAGAACATGGGTAGAGTCGACAGCAAGACAGAGGGGAATTCCGTGATGCTAAGTAGGAGGGGTTACCATGCTGAGGCCAAGAAGGAAGCAGGCAGAGGGGCTAGTAAGCATACACCACCAGCAGGGAGCAGCAGGTCCTCGGGGCACCTCCAGCCCTTCCTGGCTCTGAGGCAGAATGGCCAGCGCTGGGCTCACAGCTTGGCTTGGGCAACATGGACCAGGATCCAGCTAACTAGAATCCTTAGCTAGAAACCTTTGTCAACAGCCAGCAACTCTGACCAGATTATCACTCAGTGAGGTTGAGAGTTGACACATCATCTTTGCAGCCGTGGAAAGCCTTGCAGGGCACCAAGCGGAGGCATTAGTTCAGGTTCGAAGTTTAGGCTGATTTGTCCAACCGCAGTTTGGAAGGGAGATTGAAGACTCCAAACTGGAGTCAAGAGGAATTGTCAGGGTCTTTCTGAGAGGAAGCGGAGGCCTGGCCTTAAGGAGTGGCATCCATCAGAATCAGCACCGTCGTGAGCAGAGAGAAGCTAAGCAACAGCCTGAGGGGAGCCAGGCAGGAACTGGAGTCTCTTACTCTTTCTTGCCGGAAGCCCACGTTAGTCAGAGAGAGAACAGTGGATTTGCTGACCATGATTTGACTCAGTGAGGAAGCAGTTTCTCTTTTTAAAAACACCTTTACGGCCGGGAGGAGCAACCCGAGGAGCAGTGGCTGCGCAGGCACAGGAGGGCCTAGAGGAGCTATCCCACATTGAAGGTCAGGAAGGGCAGCGGTAAGGAGACAGCCCTCATCCAAGGTAAGGAGTAGCGGCTGTGCTTTGTTGGAGCAGCCGTGAAGAGATTCCCCATGCCCAAGGTAAGAGAAACCCAAGTAAGATGGTAGGTGTTGCAGGAGGGCATCAGAGGGCAGACACACAGAAACCACACTCACAGAAAACTAGTCAATCTAATCACACTAGGACCACAGCCTTGTCTAACTCAGTGAAACCAAGCCATGCCCGCGGGGCAACCCAAGACGGGCGGGTCATGGTGGAGAGGTCTGACAGAATGTGGTCCACTGGAGAAGGGGATGGCAAGCCACTTCAGTATTCTTGCCTTGAGAACCCCATGAACAGTATGAAAAGGCAAGATGATAGGATACTGAAAGAGGAACTCCCCAGGTCAGTAGGTGCCCAATATGCTACTGGAGATCAGTGGAGAAATAACTCCAGAAAGAATGAAGGGATGAAGCCAAAGCAAAAACAATACCCTTCTGTGGATGTGACTGGTGATAGAAGCAAGGTCCGATGCTGTAAAGAGCAATATTGCATAGGAACCTGGAATGTCAGGTCCATGAATCAAGGCAAATTGGAAGTGGTCAAACGAGATGGCAAGGGTGAATGTCGACATTCTAGGAATCAGTGAACTAAAATGGACTGGAATGGGTGAATTTAACTCAGATGACCATTATATCTACTACTGCGGGCAGGAATCCCTCAGAAGAAATGCAGTAGCCAACATGGTCAACAGAAGAGTCTGAAATGCAGTACTTGGATGCAATCTCAAAAACGACAGAATGATCTCTGTTCATCTCCAAGGCAAACCATTCAATATCACAGTAATCCAAGTCTATGCCCCAACCAGTAACAATGAAGAAGCTGAAGTTGAACAGTTTTATGAAGACCTACAAGATCTACTAGAACTAACACCCAAAAAAGATGTCCTTTTCATTATAGGGGATGGGAATGCAAAAGTAGGAAGTCAAGAAACACCTGGAGTAACAGACAAATTTGGCCTTGGAATGCGGAATGAAGCAGGGCAAAGACTAATAGAGTTTTGCCAAGAAAATGCACTGGTCATAGCAAACACCCTCTTCCAACAACACAAGAGAAGACTCTACACATGGACATCACCAGATGTTCAACACCGAAATCAGATTGATTATATTCTTTGCAGCCAAAGATAGAGAAGCTCTATACAGTCAACAAAAACAAGACCAGGAGCTGACTGTGGCTCAGATCATGATCTCCTTATTACCAAATTAAGACTCAAATTGAAGAAAGTAGGCAAAACCGCTAGACCATTCAGGTATGACCTAAATCAAATCCCTTATGATTATACAGTGGAAGTGAGAAACAGATTTAAGGGCCTAGATCTGATAGATAGAGTGCCTGATGAACTATGGAATGAGGTTCGTGACATTGTACAGGAGACAGGGATCCAGACCATCCCCATGGAAAAGAAATGCAAAAAAGTAAAATGGCTGTCTGGGGAGGCCTTACAAATAGCTGTGAAGAGAAGAGAGGCAAAAAGCAAAGGAGAAAAGGAAAGATATAAGCATCTGAATGCAGAGTTCCAAAGAATAGCAAGAAGAGATAAGAAAGCCTTCTTCAGCGATCAATGCAAAGAAATAAAGAAAAAGAACAGAATGGGAAAGACTAGAGATCTCTTCAAGAAAATTAGAGATACCAAGGGAACATTTCATGCAAAGATGGGCTCGATAAAGGACAGAAATGGTCTGGACCTAACAGAAGCAGAAGATATTCAGAAGAGGTGGCAAGAATACACAGAAGAACTGCACAAAAAAGATCTTCACGACCCAGATAATCATGATGATGTAATCACTCACCTAGAGCCAGACATCCTGGAATGTGAAGTCAAGTGGGCCTTGGAGAGCATTGCTAGGAACAAAGCTAGTGGAGGTGATGGAATTCCGGTTGAGCTGTTTCAAATCTTGAAAGATGATGCTGTGAAAGTGCTGCACTCAATATGCCAGCAAATTTGGAAAACTCAGCAGTGGCCACAGGACTGGAAAAGGTCAGTTTTCATTTCAATTCCAAAGAAAGGCAATGCCAAAGAATGCTCAAACTACCGCACAATTGCACTCATCTCACATGCTAGTAAAATAATGCTCAAAATTCTGCAAGCCAGGCTTCAGCAGTACGTGAACCGTGAACTTCCTGATGTTCAAGCTGGTATTAGAAAAGGCAGAGGAACCAGAGATCAAATTGCCAACATCTGCTGGATCATGGAAAAAGCAAGAGAGTTCCAGAAAAACATCTATTTCTGCTTTATTGACTATGCCAAAGCCTTTGACTGTGTGGGTCACAATAAACTGTGGAAAATTCTGAAAGAGATGGGAATACCAGACCACCTGACCAGCCTCTTGAGAAATCTGTATGCAGGCCAGGAAGCAACAGTTAGAACTGGACATGGAACAACAGACTGGTTCCAAATAGGAAAAGGAGCATGTCAAGGCTGTATATTGTCACCCTGCTTATTTAACTTATATGCAGAGTACATCATGAGAAACGCTGGACTGGAAGAAACACAAGCTGCAATCAAGATTGTCGGGAGAAATCTCAATAACCTTAGATATGCAGATGACACCACCCTTATGGCAGAAAGTGAAGAGGAGCTAAAAAGCCTCTTGATGAAAGTGAAAGAGAAGAGTGAAAAAGTTGGCCTAAAGCTCAACATTCAGAAAACGAAGATCATGGCATCTGGTCCCATCACTTCATGGGAAATAGATGGGGAAACAGTAGAAACAGTGTCAGACTTTATTTTTTTGGGCTCTAAAATCACTGCAGATGGTGACTGCAGCCATGAAATGAAAAGACGCTTACTCCTTGGAAGAAAAGTTATGACCAACCTAGATAGCATATTCAAAAGATATTACTTTGCTGACTAAGGTCCGTCTAGTCAAGGCTATGGTTTTTCCTGTGGTCATGTGTGGATGTGAGAGTTGGACTGTGAAGAAGGCTGAGCTCCAAAGAATTGATGCGTTTGAACTGTTGTTTTGGAGAAGACCCTTGAGAGTCCCTTGGACTGCAAGGAGATCCAACCAGTCCATTTCTTTGGATTTCTTTGGAAGGAATGATGCTAAAGCTGAGGCTCCAGTACTTTGGCCACCTCATGCGAAGAGTTGACTCATTGGAAAAGACTCTGACGCTGGGAGGGATTGGGGGCAGGAAGAGAAGGTGACAACAGAGCATGAGATGGCTGGATGGCATCACTGACTCGACGGACGTGAGTCTGAGTGAACTCCGGGAGTTGGTGATGGACAGGGAGGCCTGGCGTGCTGCGATTCATGGGGTCAGACACGACTGAGCGACTGAACTGAACTGAGGTATAATTGATATTAAAAATCTGTGCATATCTAATGTATATAATTTGATGAGTTTGGCCATATGTCTCTGGAAAAATGGTATAGATGATCTTACTTGCCAAGCAGAAATAGAGACACAGACGTAGAGAACAAATATATGAACTAAGGGGGAACGTGGGAGGGTGGGAGGAATTTGGAAATTTGGATAGATACCTGCGTAGTATTGATACTATGTGTCAGCTGATAACTGTGAGAACCTTCAGGAGAGCACAGGGAGCCCTGCTCGGCGCTCTGTGGGGACCTGAAGGGGAAAGAAGTACAAAGGGGGACATATGCGTGTATGTAAGCCTGATTCAAAGCGACAGACACATCTGTCCCCTCCCAAAGGGTTCTTAACAGTAGAAACTCAGCAAAGGAGCAGACAGAGGAACCGCACAAGATTCCGAGTCCCCCACGCAGGCCCACATGCGTGTCCCCTTCGGCCTTTTGAGGTATCATCACCTCACCTGTGCTGAGGACACCGACGTTTGTGACAGCTTGTGCTGTTTGGCCTCCCCCTGGAAACTTTTTCACGAGGCAATTGAAGAATCTCGTTCATTATCCCGAAAATCAGCTTGAGCTTTCACAGTTGTGCAATCGCACCAAGTTAAATTTTTACAGGCCCTTGGTTGGCCTGGCGTGGGTGGAACGTGAGCCTGCAGGGTGGGTGTGAGGCGGACAGGGAGTCAGACAGGAATGGAATCAGCCGCACTGCAGACTGGCCTTGGTCTGTGTTCATGTCCTCTGGCTCCAACTCAGGGGTGCTTGAGGGCTAGCATTTGGTCTGGAAAAACCATTAATGAACAAAATAATCGTTCACATTTTCTCTAGTTTTTTAATCATGTTCAAAAATCTGTTGTTTTATATTTTTAGGTCTCTTGATTTTTATTAATTTCTTAGAAAGTTTTTATTTTATATTGTAGTATGGCTGATTAACAGTGCTGTGACATTTGGACAGAGAAGGGACTCAGCCACACAAATCCATCTTTCCATTTACCCTCCACACTCCCCTCTCATCCAGGCTGCCACTTAACACTCAGCGGAGTTCCCTGTGTAGGACCTTGTTGGCTACCCATTCTAAACCTAGCAGAGTGTACATATCCGACTTAGAGGATGAACTTATGGTTGCTGGGGCAAGAATGGGGGGAGGAGATGGTGAGGGAGTCTGGGATCGACATGGACACTCGGAAAATCTGCTATTTTAACCAAAGGGAGAAAAATCCCTGCCGTGAAAGAGCAAGGTGTCAGGAAGGGTTGGACTCTAATCCCTAATGTTTTCCTCTCTCAGGTTCTAGAGAAACTTAATGAGATACACCCTTCTCTGGGTCTCATTTCCTTGTCTGAAGATTCTTCTGTGTGATAACCCCAGGCTTCTATGAAGTCTTTGCATTTTGAAATGTCAGCTCATAGTAGGTTCTCAATATATATCTGAAAATTGGAAGGATGAGCCTTGTATGCTAAGCCCAGAGCTGTTAATGAGAAATACATATATGTATACCTATGGCTGATTCATGTTGATGTTTGGCAGAAATCAACAAAATTCCGTAGAACAGTTATCCTTCAATTAAAAAGTAAATAAATTTTTAAAAAACCATTAAACACTCAAAAAAAAATTTAAAAAAGGCCCTTTGTGTTTCAGCTATTCGCAGTCATTGGCACAGGTGGTGGCTGGACACAGGCCCACGGGCATGTATATGGGCTGTCCCATCACAGACGGGAGGAAGGCAAGAAAAAGATGGCCATGCAGCATCTGTACAGAGGTTTGCCAGACATGCAGGAAAGGCCATTCACAGCAGGGGAAGTCAGGGACAGCCCTGGTGGGCCAGAGGTTAACAACCCATGCTCCTGTGCAGGGGACACAGGTTTGATCCCTGGTCGGGGGACTAAGATCCCACATGCCGCAGGGTGACAACTGAGCCCAATCCATCTCCACCCACCTGCCCCCTGCAACTTTCCACTAACAGTTGCTCTTCAGCTGAAGCTTCAGCTCCCCACCGTCCCTACTTTCATCAAGCAGAACGCACATGACCATCTGGCGGGGGATCTCCACATGGTGTGTGAAGCTTTCCTAGAATAATGGTTTGAATTACTTTTGTAAAGCAGCAGAACCCTCTTTCCATATTGAATTTTACTTAGAGGAACAGTATGAAAACAGCTGTGGTCAGACATCAACAACTACAACATCGTAAATATTTCTCAGGCATTTATAATCTCCCAAGCGCTGTGCTATGCACTTGCCATATATCTTCTCATTTAATCTTTATTACAATCCTACAATGTGCTGCTTATAAGACAGGATTATTTATATCCTCTTTTTAGAAAGGAGCTAGCTGGGATAGCAGTGAAGAACCCGTCTGCCAATTCAGGAGGTGTAAGAGAGCCGGGTTTGATCCCCGGGTTGGGAAGATCCCCTGGAGGAGGGATGGCAAACCACCAAAGGTTCTTGCCTGGAGAATCCCATGGACAGGGGAGCCTGGTGGGCTACGGCCCACAGGGCTATGAAGAGTCAGACACGACTGAGCACAGCCGGGACTGAAGGTGACAGCTCGCACACGCAGAGGTCAGGCGGACGCAGGCAGTCTGTCCTCGGCACAGGAGGTCAGGCAAGCCCGCCTGGAGTCTGCCCGTTCCCCTTCCTCCTGCGAGGGCAGGGCTAGCTAAGCCTGAGTCTCCTGCTCCAGCTCAGCAATTCAGATGATTTACCAGGATGCTGTGCGTGACGTGATTTAAGAAACATTGCTCTGGTTTCTTCTATGGAGCAAACTACTCTACAGAGTCCACGTTCTGCCATGTTGATTCAACGTGAAAGGCGTCCTGGGGCCAAGTGAGTCTTCAGATGCAGAAGAAAGTGACACACACACACACAAACGGGTATTGTATGATTCCATTTACACGAAATGTCCAAGACAGGTAAATCTATAGAGACAGGAAGTAGACTGGCGGTCATCTAGGACTACAAGATTGGGGAGTCATTAATGGATGATTAACGGCTATCAGTATTCTTGCCTTGAGAACCCCATGAACAGTAGGAAATTCAAAATGATAGGATACCAAAAGAGGAACTCCCCAGGTCATTAGGTGCCCAATATGCTACTGGAGATCAGTGGAGAAATAACTCCAGAAAGAATGAAGGGATGGAGCCAAAGCAAAAACAATACCCAGTTGTGGATGTGACTGGTGATAGAAGCAAGATTCAATGCTGTAAAGAGCAATATTGCATAGGAACCTGGAATGTCAGGTCCATGAATCAAGGCAAATTGGAAGTGGTCAAACAAGAGGTGGCAAGGGTGAATGTCAACATTCTAGGAATCAGCGAACTAAAATGGACTGGAATGGGTGAATTTAACTCAGATGACCATTATATCTACTACTGCGGGCAGGAATCCCTCAGAAGAAATGGAGTAGCCATCATGGTCAACAAAAGAGTCCGAAATGCAGTACTTGGATGCAGTCTCAAAAATGACAGAATGATCTCTGTTCGTCTCCAAAGCAAAGCATTCAATATCAGTAATCCAAGCCTATGCCCCAACCAGTAATGCTGAAGAATCTGAAGTTGAACGGTTTTATGAAGACCTACAAAACCTTTTAGAACTAACACCCAAAAAAGATGTCCTTTTCATTATAGGGGACGGGAATGCAAAAGTAGGAAGTCAAGAAACACCTGGAGTAACAGACAAATTTGGCCTTGGAATGCGGAATGAAGCAGGGCAAAGACTAATAGAGTTTTGCCAAGAAAATGCACTGGTCATAGCAAACACCCTCTTCCAACAACACAAGAGAAGACTCTACACATGGACATCACCAGATGTTCAACACCGAAATCAGATTGATTATATTCTTTGCAGCCAAAGATGGAGAAGCTCTATACAGTCAACAAAAACAAGACCAGGAGCTGACTGTGGCTCAGATCATGATCTCCTTATTACCAAATTCAGACTCAAATTGAAGAAAGTAGGGAAAACCGCTAGACCATTCAGGTTTGACCTAAATCAAATCCCTTATGATTATACAGTGGAAGTGAGAAACAGATTTAAGGGCCTAGATCTGATAGATAGAGTGCCTGATGAACTATGGAATGAGGTTCGTGACATTGTATAGGAGACAGGGATCCAGACCATCCCCATGGAAAAGAAATGCAAAAAAGTAAAATGGCTGTCTGGGGAGGCCTTACAAATAGCTGTGAAGAGAAGAGAGGCAAAAAGCAAAGGAGAAAAGGAAAGATATAAGCATCTGAATGCAGAGTTCCAAAGAATAGCAAGAAGAGATAAGAAAGCCTTCTTCAGCGATCAATGCAAAGAAATAAAGAAAAAGAACAGAATGGGAAAGACTAGAGATCTCTTCAAGAAAATTAGAGATACCAAGGGAACATTTCATGCAAAGATGGGCTCGATAAAGGACAGAAATGGTCTGGACCTAACAGAAGCAGAAGATATTCAGAAGAGGTGGCAAGAATACACAGAAGAACTGCACAAAAAAGATCTTCACGACCCAGATAATCATGATGATGTAATCACTAATCTAGAGCCAGACATCTTGGAATGTGAAGTCAAGTGGGCCTCAGAAAGCATCACTTCAAACAAAGCTAGTGGAGGTGATGGAATTCCGGTTGAGCTGTTTCAAATCTTGAAAGATGATGCTGTGAAAGTGCTGCACTCAATATGCCAGCAAATTTGGAAAACTCAGCAGTGGCCACAGGACTGGAAAAGGTCAGTTTTCATTTCAATTCCAAAGAAAGGCAATGCCAAAGAATGCTCAAACTACCGCACAATTGCACTCATCTCACATGCTAGTAAAATAATGCTCAAAATTCTGCAAGCCAGGCTTCAGCAATACGTGAACCGTGAACTCCTTGATGTTCAAGCTGGTTTTACAAAAGGTAGAGGAACCAGGGATCAAATTGCCAACATCTGCTGGATCATGGAAAAAGCAAGAGAGTTCCAGAAAAACATCTGTTTCTGCTTTATTGACTGTGCCAAAGCCTTTGACTGTGTGGCTCACAATAAATTGTGGAAAATTCTGAAAGAGATGGGAATACCAGACCACCTAACCTGCCTCTTGAGGAATATGTATGCAGGTCAGGAAGCAACAGTTAGAACTGGACATGGAACAACAGACTGGTTCCAAATAGGAAAAGGAGCATGTCAAGGCTGTATATTGTCACCCTGCTTATTTAACTTCTATGAAGAGTACATCATGAGAAACGCTGGACTGGAAGAAAAGCTGGAATCAAGATTGCCAGGAGAAATCTCAATAACCTCAGATATGCAGATGACACCACCCTTATGGCAGAAAGTGAAGAGGAGCTACAAAGCCTCTTGATGAAAGTGAAAGAGGAGAGTGAAAAAGTTGGCTTAAAGCTCAACATTCAGAAAACGAGGATCATGGCATCTGGTCCCATCACTTCATGGGAAATAGATGGGGAAACAGTAGAAACAGTGTCAGACTTTATTTTTTTGGGCTCCAAAATCACTGCAGATGGTGACTGCAGCCATGAAATTAAAAGATGCTTACTCCTAGGAAGAAAAGTTATGAGCAACCTAGATAGTATATTCAAAAGCAGAGACATTACTTTACCGACTAAGGTATGTCTAGTGGAGGCTATGGTTTTTCCTGTGGTCATGTATGGATGTGAGAGTTGGACTGTGAAGAAGGCTGAGCACTGAAAAATTGATGCGTTTGAACTGTGGTGTTGGAGAAGACTCTTGAGAGTCCCTTGGACTGCAAGGAGATCCACCCAGTCCATTCTGAAGGAGATCAGCTCTGGGATTTCTTTGGAAGGAATGATGCTAAAGCTGAGGCTCCAGTACTTTGGCCACCTCATGCGAAGAGTTGACTCATTGGAAAAGACTCTGATGCTGGGAGAGATTGGCGGCAAGAGGAGAAGGGGACAATCCAGGATGAGATGGCTGGATGGCATCACAGACTCAATGGACGTTGAGTCTGACTGAACTCCGGGAGATGGTGATGGACAGGGAGGCCTGGCGTGCTGCGATTCATGAGGTTGCAGAGTGGGACAGGAGTGAGCAACTGAACTGAACTGAACCGCTACAATGTTTCGCGTTCTCTTTTTTTGGAGGGACAACCATGTTCTAGAATTGATTGTGGTGATGGTTAACTCTGTGAATACCCTAAAAACCATGACTTGTACCATTTAAATTGAGGAACTGTATGTTATGTGATTTATAGCTCAATGTGGCTGTTAAAAAAAAAACCCAAACAAAAAATAAAACACAGCAATTATTTCCAAGTCAAAACGAATCACGACACAGCTGCTGGCAGCAACATGACCACTCTACCAGGGACACACGCAAGAAGAGGGAGTCCTCTGGGGACACTGTGGAGGATACCAGATCTTCCTGGGAGTCCAGCAGCGGGGAAGCGCCTCAGGCAGCTGAGAAGCTGTGTGGGTGATCTTGGTAGAGCTGATATCATGCAGAAGCTTAGAGCCATGAGTGCAGGGCTTGTTTGCCTTGTACACCCAGATAACAGATGCTGTGAGGAGGACCCAGGGGAAGAGGATTGCAAGAGAGGCAGGAGCTCAGTGATCCCATTCTTTGAATCATCCATTCATTTCTTTATTCAGAAAATATTTACACGGGGTAAAGGATGTGGCCAAAGTGAAGAAGGCTGACAGCTGGTAACGAGGGAGAGGACAGCTCCCTGGATTGGCTGGTCAGGGAAAGACTCTTTGAAGAGGTGACTTAAAGCTTGGTTCTAAAGGAGGAACTGGGCTTGGAAGATCCACTGAGAAGTGTGTTCTATGCAGTGGACACATGGTGTGTGTGTGTCGTCGTTAAAAAGAATAGGCATGTATTCAGACGATATTAGGAAAGATGGAGCGCGCTCTGTGGGAGACAGCTGAATGTGTTTATAGACTGTGATGAAATCAGTAGAGAACAAGCCGAAAGCTAAGGGGATCGTTGATGAAAGAATATTCCAGAAGACCTGAGAAGAGAGGGATTCTGTTGCATGCAGAATGGAGACTGGACATACAGTTTCTGGTGCCAGGACAGGAAGCAGAGCTCCCTCCTGCTAGTTTCTGTGATCTCTGCTGCTGAAGAGGAGCCGGTCTGCTGAAAGAAAGGCGGCCAGGAGCGGGCTCCGGGTTCTGAGGGGTGGGAAGGACCGTGGAGTGGGCGGGGGGGTGGCCAGGGCTGCGTAGAAGGCATCCGGGGGGCCGGGCACCACACCACGGCTGCAGAGCATGCAGGTGCTGGGGCCAGAGGACACACTACGCAGTGTTGTGTGGCTCTCGCAGAGCACAATGCTGGGGCTTTGGAGATGGTCTGACCCTGGTTGGACCGGGAAAGGAACAAACTGAGCAGGAAAGTGAGTTAAGATCGAAACTGACATCAAAGTCTAGACCGGGACATTAAGGAAGGAAGTGATGTCGAGAAGGAGGAAAAAAGCAGGATTCTAATGAGTCAAAAGCCAAACAAGCATAATGGGAAGAAGGGAAGGCATCAGAAGGGAGGTAGTTCCTTGTTATTCTATGGTAGCCCTGTGGTCACACACATTAAAGTACTTGCAACGATAACAGTAGCTACTTGTCACTGTCAGAAGAAAGGCAAAGGGTTTGACCTACATAATTTCATTTAATTCTCATAGCACATAACATAATCCCCATTTTACTGGTGAGAAAACTGAGGCTTAGTGAGGTTAAATACATTGCTTGCAGTTTATAGCTAGGAAAAAAAAGAAACTGTATCTGTCTGATGACACCAATACCCACGACCACCAGCCAGATACAAATTTCTTGCTGTAAAACAGTCTGTGACTCCTGCACCCTCGTGTTAAGAGCTGGTAACCCAGGCCAGTCATAGTAACCCATCAGGCTCGGCAGGATGAAGTCCAAATCCCCTCAAGAGACACAGAAGGTCAGAGTCCAAACCACACCCTCCTCTGTAGTCACAGCCTCCCACGCCCTCTGTTCTCGCCTGCAGGAACTATTTTCAGAAAGGCCTTAGGACAGCTTTCGGACATGATGCTATCCGGGTCAGTGATGTCCTTCTTCCTCTTCTCCTGGCCGAAACCTTCCAGTCCTTCCAGACTGAGTGTGAGTATCAGCCCCTCTCCCCTTGTCTCAGTGGAAAAATCAGAGTGATGCCACTTTCCAGACCAGCTTGTCTCCAGAGCATCTCTATAGACCCACACCGCAGCTGTCGTCCTCACACTAAGATTCTGGTACTCTGACTCCTTGTTCAGGGCTCTCTACAGTCTCACAGCCCCTTCCAATTCCATTCAGTATTTCACCATCTGGAAGGGTCCAGAAAAAGGAGGGGAAAAGACTCTGACCAAGGCCAGTGATGGACTCAGAGCAGCCTCAGGGATCCCTGGGCTTGTTCCAGCACTTCAGAGTGGCCAGTCTGGTTCCCGCAGCATCCTTTTAGCAGCTGGCAAAGAGAAGAAATCAGACAATAAAACAATGTAGTCTATGAACTCAAGATATCTGTGGATATCCTTAACTTTTAACACTTTTTTTAAAAAACACTTTCTAACACTTTTATAATCCAAACATTAGAATGTTGAATAGTTATCTTTGCTCTGTGTTATACATTATAACTATAATAGGTGCTTCTGTGTTATAATTCAGTTAGTGGGGTGGGTCACTCAGTAGGGAGGTGGGTGGTTTGTGGGTGCACCCAGGATGTGGTTGAAAAACCCCCCGCAGATTTCACTTTCTGGTTGGCTGACTGGGCAGATACCTTATTTTTCTGGAGCGGCTTTTTCCTTCTGTGTAGAATGGCAGTCGTAGGAGAGCCTTCCTGGCATTGTTTGGGAGGTCAAATGACAGGCTGATTGTCCACAGCTCTTTGTCAACTGTTGCAGGCTTTAGGGGGAGATAATGGGGGTATTATTTTCCGGAGTGTGAGAGGACCTTATAGGAGGCACTGCCCGCGTTTAACCTGGAAATGCTAATTCAGGGAACTCACCAACCGCGCGGCAGGAGAGGCCGGGGCCGGATGCAGGAGCAATGGCAAGTCAGACCCCATGGAGTCTCCCTGAACGAGAAACATTACCCCGGCGCGTCGGGGTGGGGGCGGCGGCCCCCGGACGCCCCGTGCGCGCCCGCGGGGCCGCTCCAGGCAAGGGTCGCGCGCGCGCGCCGCCGGCGGCGGGCTCCCAGTGGGCGCCGGGGCCCCGGGCCGGCGGCCCCGCGCGTGGAGGCCGGGGGGCGGGCGGGCGGCCGGGGGCAGGGCCGGCGGGGCCGCGCGGGGCCGCAGCAGCATGGGCCGCCGCGCCGAGCGGGTAGGTGGGCGCCGGGCCGGGCCGGGCTCCGGCGCCGCCCCGCGCGGGGCGCGAGCGCGGCCCGCCTCCAGCCTGGGCGCCCGGGCGCGGCGGGGAGGGCAGGCGCGCGCGCCGCTGCTGGAGACCCGGCCGCGGGCCCCGGGCGCGGCGGGCTCGGGCTCCGCGGCGCTGCGCCCTGGGGCCGGCCGGGCGCTCCGTGCGCTGCCTGCGGGAGCGGGGCGGCGCGGGGAGGCCGGGCTCGGCGCTGGCAGCCGCCGGTTGCGGCGAAGCTCTGGGGGTCCTCCGCTCGGCCTTCCACAGGCCGGGTCCGCGCCCGAGCCGGGCCTCTGTGCCTCTCCCGGGGCGAGCGGGGCCTCTCCTCTGGGAGCGGGGCTGGGGCCGCGGGGCCGGGGCCGCCGTGCGCCGCACGCCCTGGTTTCGCTCTAAGGGCTCACCTCCGATAAGGGCAGGGGGACAGAAGCCCCGCTGGCGCCCGGCGGGACGCAGAGGGGGAGGCAGCCCTGGCGCGTGTGGAGGTCGCTCCCCTCCGGCCGGCGGGGCCGGCGACGGACCGTCCTCCTCACCGCGGCCAGTAGGTGTCTGTCGCCTTTCCGCGCCTCCTCACCTCAGCCCGTAGGTGTTGGTCGCGTTTCCGCGCTTCCTCGCCTCAGTCATTAGGTGTCTGTCGCGTTTCCGCCCTTCCTCTCCTCAGCCAGTAGGTGTTCTTCCCCGCGCTTCCTGTCCGCCGCCTTTCCATGGCTGCCACCCACCTTCTTGAAAGAGCGGGTGACGCTCACCGTCTCCATGTCCTCTTTCGCTAAGCCGCTCCGTCGGTCCGCCTCTTTGAGACCCCATGGACCGCAGCCCGCCAGGCCCCGCTGCCCGGGGGTTCTCCAGGCGAGAGCACGGGAGTGGTTGCGTGCCCTCCTCCAGGGCGTCTTCCCGGCCCCGGGCTCGAACCTGGGCCTCTCACGGCTCCTGCACCGGCGGGCCGCCTCTGCACCACTAGCGGTACCGCGCTCGGGCCCAGGCCGCGCGGAGGGGCCTCCGCTCTGCCTCTGAGGACGAAGCTTTGCCGGGGCGCCAGAGGCCTCTCGGGGCTCAACCGTGCAGTCGGTTGCCCTCGGCCGTCCCCAGGGCTTCTCTGTGTCATCGTGAGCGTTGGTCATCCTCTCGCTGAAGAACTTTACTGTCCCGGAGCCTTTGATGCCGGCCTCCTGGGCCCCTCTGACCTGTCGCCCTTGACTGCCTCCCTTCAGCAGTGTCGGCGTGTCCCTCTGCTCTCTGTCTTTCTCTTGGTCTCCCTGGGATACCTCATCTACCCCATGGCTTCCCCCACTTCATACACATCTGTAGCCTGTTTGGGCCTTTCTCCTAAATGCCACCCTTCTCTACAGGGTCTCTCCGCTCTGCGGTCTCGCGGAGCCTCTTCAAGTCCACGAATTCAGACTGTCCCCCCCCCTCCCCTCCCAGGCCCGCTCCTCTGCCATTGTCCACCGCTCAAATGGGGTCCCTCGTCGTCCAGGCCAGACAGGACAGAGTCACCCTGGACAGAGGCATCATCCCCTTTCATTCGTGACACCTGGTCAGTCCCCAAGTCCTGTCCCCCTCCCTGTCTCACGGGTTTTGCGCACTCGCCGGTGTCTCCAGACCAGCTCCCACTGTTCAGTGTCAGTCCGGACCGCCCCACGTTGACTCCGGTCCCAGCTTTCTGTGAGTCTCATTTGAGACCAGTACTGCCCACCCCCCGGGCGCCCTGTCTTGTCACCGTCCTATATCAAATGGTCTTTCTAAAATGCAGTGCGATCACGCAGACCTTTTTGGAAGAGTCCACAGTGGGTTCCTGTTTTTTCCTTTGAGAACAGTGCTGATATACACGGGAGCTCTGGACTTGCCCTTTACCTCTGTCTTCAGTGTGATCTCTTATCAGCCACCCACTCCCTCTCCACGTGTGATGCATGCAGTGTGTAAATTCAGGCATGTGAAGCTATTTCCTCACCCTGACTTTCCTCCGTGTCCTTCTCTTGGATCTGGTCTGACTTCTGTTTTTTCTTAGACTCGGCTGGCAGCCCCTCTCCTGGAGACCACCCAGGCCATCAGCTCCTTATCCTCCAGCAGGGTGGGTGGTCCTCTCCTTTTCTCCCAGAGCTTCCTCATCTCTTCTGTCAGAGCATTTACCATTCTTTGTTGCAAGCATCTGCTTGCTTGTCTGTCCTCCACTGGTCTGTAGGCTCCTTGAGAGCAGGATCAGCTCTGTCTGTCCTCGCATCCTTTGAGCCTGTTCTCTGGACCCAGGGGGGACACACAATGTATTTATGTGAATTCTTGTGCAGTTGTGGTCAGTGACAATGATCTTCAAGTGATGAATAAGGTGACAGAGATACAATGTATAATAGAACATGTAAAGAATGAAGAATGAATGTCAACCCTGATTATCAGGGACAGGCACACTCTTCCAAGTATTTAACAAGTGAAGGTGTAAACTCTCTGGGTGTTTGAGATAACCCAAGTGAGGTGGACTTCTTTTGTTGTTTTGGCCGTGCAGCAGGTAGGATCTTAGCTCCCTGACCAGGGATCGAACCTGTGCCCCCTGCATTAGAAGCTCAACGTTCCAACCCCCAAGACGGCCAGGGGAGTCTCAAAGTGGGCCTCTAAGAGAGCCCTTTGATAAACTGACATCAAAGAATCAAGCTGGCGTGTTTTGACACCAGAAGCAAGGCTCTGAAGGGACCAGCAGATGAGATGTCTGAGGCCTGCTAGAGTGATGGAGGCTTTGGAGACTAGAGATGAAAAACTTCAGTTTGATTTTCTAAAGAAACACGTGCATTCAGAACTCTGTAGACAGAGTGACAGTGACATCCTAATAGGGAGCTATTTAACTGCAGATTGTTCTTTGAACCTTTTGGAGACACAGTACATTACTGTGAGATTCAAACATACATTACCTTTTAGAAAAAAATGTATCATATACACCACATGGTACTTTTTGTAAACTTTCAGGAGGTTCATCCAAGCCTACTCTTGGGCCCCCTGGCATGGTCATGAACCTCAAGTTCAGAATCTCTAATCAAAGACGTTATTCATTCAGCAGGCATTTGGGAGAGTAGGTGGTGGTCACCAGGAGCCCACTGCCGTCCAAGAATGCACCTTTTCTCTTTTGGGAAGGTCCCGGTGGACTGGGTGCCATTGAACCTGCAGTCACAACGCTGGAGGTCATGTCCCTGCTCGAGCACTTGTGAGCTGCATGACTTTCTCTCTGAGCGGCCATTTCAGTATCTATTAAAAAAGGATAACTAAAATAAAGTTTATGAAAGGATTAACATCTGAAACGTAATTATACTCAGTTTACCTAATCAATTCAAAAACCGTGATTTTAGGAAGGGCCCAGATCTCATGACGTGCTCCTGCGTTAGAAGTATGCGTGTGGGCTGGGTCAATCACTGTCCGAACGCATTCACTAAAGCATAGTCGATCGGCAGATGGACCTCTTTAGAAGGTGTGCTCCTGGGTCCATCTCCACTCCTGTTTTATTCAATATTGTTAATATCCAGGAAGGCATAGCACACTGCTCATGTTTGCTGAGAGACAAGGCTTAATTAAGGATTAGGAATCCAGAAGTTAGCAATAAGTTGTAGTACACTTTGATATTTTATCTTTGTAAGGAGTGTGCAAAAATAGATGCAAGATGTATTGTGCATGGCCAGAATCATTTGCAAATTATTGTGTGTGTGACTCAGAGAGAGCGCGCGTGCTCGAGCACAGAAGAAGGAAAGTTAAAAGACGGAAGTGGTGGCTTCATATACTTACGGTGTAGGGACTTAAATGGACAATACAATCAACCATGAAATTTTCTGCTAAAATAATGTAAGGTTTTATTAAAAGAGGTATGGAATATAGAACATGTAAGGCAATTGTCACTCTAATATGTGTTATGCAGACCACATTTAGAACAATTGTATCTAGTTCTGGGTGCTAGATATGAACTCTTTAGCATTTTTTGAGCACATGTATGTATGTGGTGTGGTGGTGGTTTAGTTGCTAAGTTGTCTCCGACTGTTTGCAACCCCGTGGGCTGTAGCCTGCAAGACTCCTCTGTCCATGGGATTTCCCAGGTAAGAATACTGGAGTGGGTTGCCATATATATACATTTTTTTGAACACATATATTGGGCTGGCCAAAAAGTTCATTTGGATTTTTCTGTAAGATGTTATGGAAAAATTATATATGTGTGTGTGTGTGTGTGTGTATAGTACGTATATATGTGTGTATGTGTATATATACATATGTGTACACATTCATGTATGCATATATTGGGTGGGCCAAAAAGTTCATTCAAGTTTTTCCGTAACATCTTATAGAAAAATCCATAAAATCCGTCCATGCTGTTAAATATATATATACACACACACACATGTATGTGCACGCTGTGTTCCAATCACTGTGCTTAGATACTGATGATCATGGTGCTAAAAAACAGACTTGTTTTCAGGGTGTTCACAGTATAGGGAAGGTGCTAGATGAACAAGCAGGGGATTTTAATTCGATGTTACACTTGCTATAATAGGGGAAGCTTAGGTCCCTGAGGAACCACTTAAGGGATTTTGAATTCAGACTTAACGGAATCAGGGTAAACTTTTAGAGGCAATGTTTATATTGAAACCCAGAAGTGAAGTATGGGTTATCGAGGTACAGGTGGTGGAGGGAAGAAGATTCCACGTGTAGGTGAAGTGACTTCAGTGGGACGAAAATCCTGTGCAAGGAACTGAGGGAGGGGCGTGCACCCAGAGTGGGGGGGAGGAGAGAGACAGACCAGAGAGGTGGATGGGCCTAGAACTTCATGCTGCGAGGCTCTGACTGGCCCTCAGAGCAGTAGGGAGCTATTGAAGGTTGTAAGCAGGGCAGTGTCACAGTCAGTTTTGTGCAAAGATCAACATAGTTTGGAAAGATCAATCGGTTTGGAAAGATCAATATAGACAATGAGTTGGAGGGATGGTCAATGAGAGAGAGAAAGAAGAGGGGGGAAACGGCTTAGGAGGAATCACTGTGGTATAAGCAAGAAGGGATGGTGGCTCCAACCAAGATGGTAGCAGGCAGATGAGAAGAGAGGGGCATTTTCAAAGCTCATTAGGAGCTGGAACGCAAGGAGCGCCACACATCGTGCTGCTGTAGGGACGGCTGCAGGACGTTTAACCCGCAGAGGAGTCCAGGGAGCCTCTTCAGCTGTCTCTACGTCTTCCGCTCTCCTGGAAGAAAGCTTAGACTGTGCTTGTCTGTCCAAGATGGCAGCCATGGGCCAAATGGGTGGGAGATACAGAGAGAGAAACGTCAGCTCGGTACAATGAAGAACTTTCTAACAGAGCTGGTCCAAGGCAGTGTGTTCTCTGCCACAGAGATGTTTAAACAAAGGCTTGATAAATATTCTCGGGAAAGTCGCAGAGGTAGGGACGGGGTGGCCCAGCTGGAGGGCATTAGCATTTCTTACCAACTCCAAGATCCTAAGATTCTGGGTATGAGCTTCAGATACCTTGCTTAGCTTGGCATTTAGGGCCCACTGGGACCCCGCCATAGGTAGGACAGCCATATGCCCTGGTTTCCCTGTGTCTTTCTATTGAATGCCTGTCACCTCCTAGTAGCTATTAAGAGCACTCAGTGTTCCCTCTCAAAAGTCTTCGTCTGATAAATTTTTGTGATCATGCATCTCTTGACTCGATATTCCTGCCTTGTCCCCCGGCATCCTGTTAGACACCCTAAGAACCAGGCATACTGGACTTTTGTTACTCCCAGAGGAGACCTAGCATTCTGTTGCATGTTGGTTCACTCAAGCCATTTCCTCTGTCAGGAATACCCCTCTTTATATCCTAAATACCTTACTGAGAATATACTTTTTCATAAAGGCCTAACCTAAACGCGCTTTCCAGGTGGTTCAGCAATTAAGTATTCACCTGCAATGCAGGAGGCCTGGGTTCAATCCCTGGGTCAGGAAGATCCCCTGGAGTAGGAAATGGCAACCCACTCCAGTATTCTTGCCTGGAGTATCCCATGGACGGAGGAGCCTGGTGGGCTGCTGTCCACAGGGTCCCAAAAGAGTTGGACGCAACTGAGCGACTAAACAACAGAAACAGCCTAAATCAAATGCTGAGTCCTTCATCCAGCTTTCTGGTAATTTTATAAGCTGCATTGTAGTGCTAAGTGCTGCATTGTGCTAAGTCGCTTCAGTCTGACTCTTTGTGACCCTATGGGCCATAGCCTGCCAGGCTCCTCTGTCCATGGGACTCTCCAGGCAGGAACGCTGGAGTGGATTGCTGATAGCGGTAAGTATCAGGACATAGTGATTCTTATACGTTTTTGGCTTTTCACTTTTTAATGGGAGTGTAGTGGCTTTACCATGTCGTGCCAGTCTCTGCCGTATGGCGCATGAGGCGCTTGTGTGCATCCATCTATTCCCTTCCCCGTAAACGTCCCTCCCGCCCCAGCCTGCGGCTCCAGGTCACCGCAGGGCACCGAGCTGAGTTCCCTGTGCTGTATGGTAGCTTCCCACCAGTTAACCTAGTTTATACCTGGAAGTGTATCTTTATACATATTTGACCTCCCTCTGTTATCCCCTAGAAGTCTAGTACAAAGACCTGAGAAAAATAGTCACCCAGTGGTATGAATTATACAATGTTTAAGGCAGTAACCTTTCAGAAGAAAATTCTCATTTATTAAAAAAGTCATATTTTCATTTTATGATTTATGCATTTTGTAGAAAAAATTTAATAAGGGGAGTAACAGGGAAAAAATTGTCTATAATCTTAGTACCTAGAAACCAGCATATTAACATGTCAGTGAATATCCCTTCTATATTCTTTTATGCACAGGTAGTCTTAAAATTTGAATCACGAGTATCCTTCTATAGCCTGCTTTACAGTAAAGCTGAAAATTGTTTTACTCCATGTCACTGTATGTTTTCAAACACACGGTCCTCCGTGGGTGCTGACTTCTGCTCCATTCTGTAGTGTCTCCTGCTCTGCTTAACTAACTCCTCCCGGGGGACATCAGGTTGTTTCCATCTTTCAGTGTTGCCAGGAATGCTTTGACGACCATCTGAGATGTACATCTTGTGCCCATACATCCATTCTGTGAGGGACATTTACATTTTGTAAAATTGCAAGACAGTTGATGACCAAAAACTGATACTGAGTTGCTTAGAAAACATGCATTTAAACAGGGTCTAATTCAACTTAAAAACTTCATTTCTCCTCTATGTTATATAAATCTGTTGTATATGAGACTTTATGTGTGTGTGCCTATGTCTCCACTTCTCAGTCCTCTAACTTAATGAAGGAATCTGATTTTAAAATGTGTCAGCAATCGTGGGCTTGATGCAGAAGTGAGATATAACCAGTAAATATATTTCTTGAATGAAGAATTGAGAGTTTGAAATCTAAAAACTTTAGCATCTCTCCATCAGTGTGACACATTTTTATTTACAAGCTAAATATAAGGAAAGTGATGACACGTACGTTACGGGATAAAGAGAGATCTCGGAAAAGAGAAACACTGCCTGATATTCTGGTGTCTGGAAAAGACACGTGACCAGGGTCTTAGACTTTCACTCTAAAGAGAATAACTAATCTCCTTAGACACTCAACAAGCAGGTATATCTCCACTGTAGAGTGAAATGTTTTCATATGAGAAGTAAGTCTTGGTTGGAAAACACTGTGAATCAGTTTGGTGACTTTTTAACAAAATAAATGAAAGATCTTGTCATGGATTGAATGGTATCTGTCCCCCACCCCTTGAAGTCCTGACCCCTAATGCTTGTAAATGTGACTTTATTTGAAGATAAGTTCTATATTAGTCAGTTCAGTTCAGTCGCTCAGTCATGTCCGACTCTTTGCGACCCCATGAACCACAGCACGCCAGGCCTCCCTGTCCATCACCAACTCCCAGAGTCCACCCAAACCCATGACCATTGAGTCAGTGATGCCATCCAGCCATCTCATCCTCTGTTGTCCCCTTCTCCTCCTGCCCTCAATCTTTCCGAGCATCAGGGTCTTTTCAAATGAGTCAGCTCTTTGTATCAGGTGGCCAAAGTATTGGAGTTTCAGCTTCAACATCAGTCCTTCCAATGAGTATTCTGGACTGCTTTCCTTTAGGATGGACTGGTTGGATCTCCTTGCTGTTCAAGGGACTCTCAAGAGTCTTCTCCAACACCACAGTTCAAAAGCATCAATTCTTCATCACTCAGCTTTCTTTATAGTCCAACTCTCACATCCATACATGACTACTGGAAAAACTATAGCTTTGACTAGATGGGCCTTTGTTGGCCTTTGTTGGGCTTTTTAATATGCTGTCTAGATTGGTCATAGCTTTTCTTCCAAGGAGTAAGTGTCTTTTAATTTCATGCTGTAGTCACCATCTGCAGTGATTTTGGAGCCCTAAAAAATAAAATATGTCGCTGTTTCCATTGCTTCCCCATCTATTTGCCATGATGTGATGGGACCAGATGCCATGATGTTAGTTTTCTGAATGTTGAGTTTTAAGCCAACTTTTTCACTCTCCTCTTTCACTTTCATCAAGAGGCTCTTTAGTTCTTTACTTTCTGCCATTAGGGTGGTGTCATCTGCATATCTGAGGTTATTGATATATCTCCTGACAATCTTGATTCCAGCTTGTGCTTCTTCCAGCCCAGCATTTCTCATGATGTACTCTGCATAGAAGTTAAATAAGCAGCCTTGACGCTGTGACAATATACAGCCTTGATGTACTCCTTTCCTGATTTGGAACCAGTCTGTTGTTCCACGTCCAGTTCCAGCTGTTGCTTCCTGACCTGTGTACAGATTTCTCAGGAGGCAGGTCAGGTGGTCTGGTATTCCTATCTTTTTAAGAATTTTCCATGCATATGGACTGGCTCAAAAGTTCATTTGCATTTTTCCGTTATAGCTTCTATGGATAAACTTGAATGAACTCACTGGCCAACTATATATAAATAGTTGAGAGATTCATTATAAAAATCGACTCCCAAGGATGGAGGCTGAGAAGATCATTCGTGTATTGTCTGCGAGCTGAAGGGCCAGAAACTGGTGGTGCAATTTACTTTTAGTCCAGGGAATTGCAGGGCTAATGGTGTAAGTCCCAGTCTGAACCCCCAGGTTTGAGAACCAGGAGCACTGATATTGAGGAAGAAGATGGATGCCCCAAATCAAGCAAAAAGAGCAAATTCACTCTTTGTCCCTCTTTTTTTCTGTTCAAGCCCCAGTGTATGAAGTGGTCCAAATCAATATTGTTGAAGATAATCTTTACTAAACCAATTCAAATGCTCAGCTCTTCCAGGAACACCCTCACAGACACCTGGAGAAATGTACTGCCAGCTATAGGGGTGTCCCTTAGCCCAATCACATCAGTTAACCATCATAAGGATCTTTACAGAGGCAATCAAAGTAAGGTCCAGTGGGCTGTCACCCACTGTGACTGCCATCCTTGTAAAAAGGGGAAATTTGACACAGAGATAGGGAGGAAGGTGATGAGAAGAGACCCAGAGAGAAGATGGCCATCCTCGGAGCCGAGAGGAGGGGGCGGGATCAGACCCTAGAGGGACCCAACCCTCTGGCACCTTGGTTTTGGGCATCTAAGCTTCCAGCCCTGAGACACAATAATTTCTGTTATTTAGTCAGCTGGTTTGTGATACTTTGTTATGGCTTAATACAGATTTAACACCAATTTCATGAATGCATAATTCCCTTGGTGTGGTTTCAGCAGATAACAGCAACGCAACATTATTCTGCTCTGCCGTCACCAGAGATGATGGTGTTGTCCCTAGGCATGCCAGCAGATGGAATGTCACTGTGTCAGTCAACAAAGCATTTTCTAACTGATCTCCTTTGACCCTGACTGTAACAGAGGAGCGTTCTTTTCCTTTCTCTGGCCTTGCCACAGGTCCTGCAGGCTCTTAGTTCCCCAACCAGGGACTGAACCTGGGCCCCTGCATTGGGAGCGGGGCGTCTTAACCACTGGACCACCAGGGTAGTGCCGAGATGAGCGTAGGAACAGAGGTTCAGAGAGGCCAAGTGAATTATTCAAAGTTGCACAGCTCGGAAGCGGTAGACCTGCAACTCAAATATTGGCCTTTGGATACTAAATACCATACAATTTTAGAGAAAACGTGATGCTTTTCACCTTTGTGGACATGCCGAATATCATCTTCCCTCTTTAGAATTTGAAAAGACTTTGAGTTGTGGCATACTGAGCGAGATTTTTTTTTCTTTCTTCTCCTAAATCCCCTGAGAATGATTGAATAATCCCACTTGTTGGAAGACCTCCGATGGCTGAAGACACCTACTCCACCCATGTCTTCATTATCAAATATTTATCAGGAATTTAGGCGCCCATGTTTATGTGCACAGAATATCTCTTCTCCACTCAGAAGCTTTGTTTACTGACAAAATGGACTTTCTTGGGACCCAGTTTGATTACTGACAAATCCAACTGCAAAACTTTGTACATGTTGGATATAATTGAGTTTTTCCATCATTAATTCTGCTCAGATATTAATTCAACATCGTGACGTGAGGCACGCCAAACAATTTCCAGGAAGCTGCCTGACTTTAGTCCGCGGGAACAAATGCGAGATTATTGCACTTTTTCCTTGGGTGACCTAAGCTTGTTCTTGGCACCCGTGAGTGCAAAGC
This sequence comes from Ovis canadensis, assembly GCF_042477335.2. Taxonomy (NCBI): domain Eukaryota; kingdom Metazoa; phylum Chordata; class Mammalia; order Artiodactyla; family Bovidae; genus Ovis; species Ovis canadensis. The sequence goes on along the minus strand of NC_091253.1, from coordinate 104,069,953 downwards.
ACTGGTTGGCTTAGTGTTTCAGTGGCTTCTACCCAGGGGACTTATTAGTTTTGAACCTTGGGGATAATTCCTGAAGAATGTAATTCTTTTCCTCCCTGAAAGAACAAAATGTTGCTTGTGTTGAGCTATTCTTGTTATGGGATAAAACCAGCAGTTCCCAAATTATGGCATCATAAAGGTCTGTAGGTCGGGCTGTCAGATTCAGGAAAAGACAAGCAAACCAAAACAGACAACAGCAACCCTTCCTACCCCGCTCCCAGGATGTCCCAGTTAAATTTCAATTGCAAATAAACAAGAAATACTCTTAGTATAAATATGTCCCCAATACTGAAAATACTAAAAAAAAAAAAAAAAAAATTGTCTCTGGCAACCTTACCTGTAAAATTATATTGGGGGTAGAGTACTGATAAATTATCAGTATTTCAAAAGTCTATGAAAACTGTCCATTTACCTAAGTGAGACTTGAGAGTTTCCTGACAATTTTAAATTCCTTGATTTTGGTTGGGATTTTCTTGAACCCAGCTCCAAAGCACCGGTCATCTCACGCTGAAACCATAATTATACTACCATTTTTGATGACTTGTATTCCAGGGATCATGCAAAGTACATATATTATCTCATGTCATCCTCAAAATCAGAGGCTGGAGAACCATAGCCTGCAGCCACATCTGAGCACTGCTTATTTTGTAAATAAAATTTTGTTGAAACAGTTACCTCCTTGTTTTCTGTATAGTTTGGGGCTGCTTTGATGTTACAGCAATTTGAGTAGTTGAGATAGATCATTGTATGGCCCACAAGACCTAAAATATTGATTATTTGGCCCCTTACAGGAAAAGTTTGCATACAAAACCGTCCTTTGAAGGAGTTGCCTGTGTTCTCATTTTTAGAATGACAGCATAGAGACCCGCAGGGTCCGTAATTGGGTGAATTCTCACAGGCTCCCCTGGTGGCTCAGTGGTAAAGAATTCGCTTGCCAGTGCAGGAGACAAAGAAGGTGTGGATCAAATCCCTGGGTGGGGACGGTCCCCTGGAGGAGAGAGTGGCTTCCCACAGCATTCTTGCCTGGAGAACCCCAGGGACAGAGGAGCTGAGCCCACGGGGTCGCAAAGAGTCAGACACGACAGAGCACCTGAGCGCGCCTGCACATGAGGTCTTGTCACTCTTAGAATTCAAACCCAGTCCTGTCGAGTTCCACAACTTCTGCTCTGACTGTAGCTGGCCCTGGGGCTGATGGTCAGTTATGTGTATCCTTAAATGGGTTTAACAATGGGGAAACTGATTTCTGATTTCTTATTGAATACTGTCCATCTCAAAGACAAGCCAGATTACATGGGGTAGTGGTTAAGCAGCCAGGCTCTGGAGCCACATTGCTTAAGCCCCAGATCAACCCCTTTATTTCTCTGTATCTCAGTTTCCGTCCCTGTGCATTACAGAGGGTGATAACACCTATATGCATGACTGTTACTGGGGTTAAGTGAGACGATGTCTGAAAAATGGGAAGAGCATTTGATGTGTGGGTCACAGGGCATTTATTGTTTTTATTTCAAATTATTACTTCAAAATAAGGGTGAAATAAAGAGTCTGGAAAAGTTGGGAGCATTTGCCACGGTTGGTTGACAGAGCAGCTCAGCCAGATGGCTCGGAGAGCACGGGGGCCTCTGCTTGTCAGATCCCAGCGAGGAGAGACAGCCGTCTGGCTTCTTCATGTCGGCGTGTCTCATTTTATTTGCTCTACGGTGCTTCAGAGATAACTGAAAGTTTGTAGCGACTCTGTGTGGAACTAGTCAACGGGCACCATTTTTCCAACAGCATTTGCTCAGCTTGTGTCTCTGTGTCTCGTTCTGGTATTCTTGCAGTATTTCAGGCTTTCTTTCAGGCTTTCTCGTTATTGCTGTATTTGTTATGTGATCTATGATCAGGGATCTTTGATGTTACTGTTGCAAAAAGATTATGACTTGCGGATTGCTCAGGTGACAGCATTAGCAATTGTGTGTTTTTTAAGGTAATTATTTATTTTTGAGTGCACTGGGTCTTTGTTGCCGCTGGGGGCCTTTCTCTGGTTGCATGGAGCAGGGACTGCTCTTCACTGCGGTGCACAGGCTCAGTACCGAAGCTCTCAGGTCCTGGACCGTGGGCTTCAGGAGCTGTGGCCCTCGGGCTTAGTTGCTCTGGGATATGTGGGATCTTCTCAGACCAGGGATCAAACCCATGTCCCCTGCATTGCCCGGAGGATCCTTAACCACTAGACCACCAGGGAATTCCAGTCATAATGTATTTTTAAACTAAGATATGCACACTGATCTTTTCCCTTTTATTATTTTACTTATTTGCCTGTGCCGCACAGCAGGTGGGATCTTAGTTTCCCAACTGGGGATCAAACACAGGCCCTGCAGTGAAAGTGCTGAGTCCTAACACCTGGATTGCCAGGTAATTCCCAGTACACTGATTTTCAGATATAATACTATTGCAGACTTGATGGGCTATGGGAGAGTGTCAGCACCGTTTTTATTTGCACCGGGAAACTAAACAGTTTCTGTGACTTGCTTTATTGAGATATTTGCTTTGTTGCAGTGGTCTGGAACCAAACCCACAGTATCTTTGAGGTCTGCTGGTAAGAGCTGTCTTTGTTCTGAGCACGCCTTGTAGCACTTGGTTGGCCATGTTTGCCTTGGGAAGACGTGTTGTGAGATGTTACAGCATGTTCATCCAGTGCTCATTGGACCTTAAACCCCTTATTACTATTACCCTGGATATTTATAGTCCTAATATCCATTGCCAGTGGCTCCAAATTGACTAAAAATAGAGCCAGGCTGCCAGAGAATGACCTTCCTATATAACACAAGACAGGCAATTGTCCTCAGAAACATCTCAATCTGTAAATTAACCTCAGGAAAAAGCTGGAAAAAAATAAGTTTTTCCTCACCCTCCAAAGTATATTTTGTGTATGGAGGCACTATGAATAAAATCTTTATACAGAGCATGCTAAATACATTAGAATAGTTTTGATCTTTAGAGGAGATTAGGAGATAAAGTTGTTCCCTGAGAGTAGTGGGAGTGGAAAGGCTTGAAAAGACTGGAAAAATTTGCAACATTATATACAAACTATTCAAGGGTTAAGTCAATGTGTAGTAACTAAAGACATGGCCAAAATTCTCCAAGCCAGGCTTCAACAGTACATGAACCAAGAACTCCCAGATGTTCAAGCTGGATTTAGAAAAGGCAGAGGAACCAGAGATCAAATTGCCAACATCCGTTGGATCATAGAGAAAGCAAGAGAATTCCAAAAAAATATTTGCTTCATTGACTACATTAAAGCCTTTGACTGTGTGGATCACAACAAACTGTGGAAAATTCTTAAAGAGATGGGAAATACCAGACCACCTTACCAGCCTCCTGGAAAACCTGTATGCAGGTCAGGAAGCAACAATTAGAACTGGACATGGAACAATGGACTGGTTCCAAATTGGGAAAGGAGTACGTCAAGGCTGTATATTGTCACCCTGCATATTTAACTTATATGCAGAGTACATCATGAGAAATGCCGGGCTGGAGGAAGCACAAGCTGGAATCAGATACTGGGAGAAATACTAACAACCTCAGATATGCAGATGACACCACCCTTATGGCAGAAAGTGAAGAAGAACTAAAGAGCCTCTTGATGAAAGTGAAAGAGGAGAGTGAAAAAGTTGGCTTAAAGCTCAACATTCAAAAAACTAAGATCATGGCATCCGGTCCCATCACTTCATGGTGAATAGATGGCGAAACAATGGAAACAATAAAGATGTCAGACTTTATTTTCTTGGGCTCCAAAATCACTGCAGTTGGTGACTGCAGCATGAAATTAAAAGATGCTTGCTCCTTGGAAGAAAAACGTTGACAAACCTAGACTGCATATTAAAAAGTAGAGTCATTACTTTGCTGACAAAGGTCCATATAGTCAAAGCTATGGTTTTTGCAGTAGTCCTGTATGGTTGTGAGAATCAGACCATAAAGAAGACTGAGTACTGAAGAATTGATGCTTTTGAACTGTGGTGTTGGAGAAGACTCTTGAGAGCCCCTTGGACAGCAAGGAGATCAAACCAGTCAATTCTTAAGGAAATCAGTCATGAATATTCATTGGAAGGGCTCATACTGAAGCTGAAACTCCAACGCTTTGGCCACTTGATGCGAAGAACCAACTCATTGGAAAAGACCCTGATGCTGGGAAAGATTGAAGGGGGGAGGAGAAGGGGATGACAGAGGATGAGATGGTTGGATGATATCACTGTCTCAATGAACGTAAATTTGAGCAAGCTCCAGGAGATGGTGGAGGACAGGGAGGCCTGGTGTGCTGCAGTTCGTGGTATCACAAAGAATTGGACACAACCGAGTGCCTGAATAACAAAAGCATGGCCAAGACTGCTGCAGACTTCGCTTTGCAGAAATGAAGGGGTGTGAGTGCGCACGGCAGTTATCAGCAGGGTTTTGCAATTTCCTGCTGTGTCTTAGGGGCTTCCCTGGGGGCTTAGTGGTAAAGAATCTGCCTGCCAATCCAGGAGACACAAGTTTGATCCTTGATCTAGGGAGACCCCCTGGAGAAGGAAATGGCAACCCACTCCAGTATTCTTGCCTGGAGAATCCCATGGAGGGAGGGGACTGGCGGGCTACAGTCCACGGAGTTGCAAAAGAGTCGGACATGACTTTGCCCCTAAACAACAAAGAGTGTCTTGGGTTCATGGAATAGAAGCCAGAAAGTAGCATTATTTGTCTAGGGCTGGGATCTTGCCATCCTCTAGGATTTAGAAAATTCTTGAGAACTCTGGCCGTAGAGGCAGAGGGAGAAGGCCCTGGCAACCTTGCTGCCATTTTACAGCAAATGAAGCTGCCAGACTGCCGCCCGGCCCCTCTTCCCCTGCGTCTCGGTTCCCCACAGTCGGGTACGCCTCCCTTCCCCTCTCTTCAGAGGCTTCTTCCTTTGTTAACCTGCTGAACCAACAGTAACTGTGTGCCAGGCTCTGGGGGCAAGAGCGAAGAGGCGTGGACTTGGTTCCTAATCTTGTCGCGTTTACAGTCTAGTGGGAAAGGCACACGTGCCCAGAATTACATGCTGAGCCTGAACTCTCAGGCCAACGTTTGAGACACACCAGCTAACCCAGAAGATGGGCCTGTGCCCTAAAGAACCATCTTGCCTGAGCCACTCACAGAATTTGGACACCTCTTCTACTAGAACAGGTGGGAGTGAAGTCAAACACGTCCTGGCTTCCCATCAGCCCCTGGAGGGGTGTGTTCATTTCTTCCTCCCTGCAGTCAGGCACAGGTTGGCCTGGTCTGGATGCTCCTGTGAGCCAAACAGAGGTATTTTAGCTTAATGCTCATTTTGTGGGAAGCAGGGTTTCCAGAGATGGGCCATTATGTATAACTTAAGCCTAAAGGCCACAGCCCTGTAGTAATTAACTTGTGTGTGTGTGTGTGCCTGCGCATTCAGTCATGTCCGATTCTTTGTGACCCCATGGACTGTAGTCTGCCAGGCTCCTCTCTTCACGGGTTAACTCAGAAGGACAAGGTTCTTCCCGAGAGTTAATAGGGGAGATGAGACTAAAACTAAGCTCCAAAAAGCAGGTAGACATATTGGGGAGAGAAAGAGTCTTTCCTGGAATAGGCGTATAAATAGCGACAGTAACTAAGGTTCTTCCCTGCTACAGGTAGGGTAGAGTGTTGCAGTAGCAAGGTGTAAACGCCTGGGCAGAAAGAGAATAAAGAAGCGGAAAGTATGCGAGGGGCAAGGAAGGCCTCTCTCTGAGCCAATAACTGAAGGCTCGGAGAAAGCAGAAGTCTGATGAGTTAATATCCAAACTCAACCAGCAAGGCAGTGGTAGCCCTGAAATTTGAACCTAGGTTTGTCTGACTTTGAGAACCCTTTTCATTAAATCTTGACCAAAAAGGAATTATACTTTCTCTCAACATGATTACATTTAGCTATACTATCCTCCCATGAAATTAAAAGACGCTTACTCCTTGGAAGAAAAGTTATGACCAACCTAGATAGTATATTCAAAAGCAGAGACATTACTTTGCCGACTAAGGTCCGTCTAGTCAAGGCTATGGTTTTTCCTGTGGTCATGTATGGATGTGAGAGTTGGACTGTGAAGAAGGCTGAGCGCCGAAGAATTGATGCTTTTGAAGTGTAGTGTTGGAGAAGACTCTTGAGGGTCCCTTGGACTGCAAGGAGATCCACCCAGTCCATTCTGAAGGGGATCAGCCCTGGGATTTCTTTGGAGGGAATGATGCTAAAGCTGAAGCTCCAGAACTTTGGACACGTCATGAAAAGATTCGACTCATTGGAAAAGACTCTGATGCTGGGAGGGATTGGGGGCAGGAGGAGAAGGGGACGACAGAGGATGAGATGGCTGGATGGCATCACGGACTCGATGGACGTGAGTCTGAGTGAACTCTGGGAGATGGTGATGGACGGGAGGCCTGGCGTGCTGTGGTTCATGGGGTCGCAAAGAGTCGGACACAACTGAGCGACTGAGCTGAGCTGAGCTGATCCTCCCATGAAGCTACTTAGACAAGAATAAGGAGAGAAACCATTTGCTCATTCTTCACCCGTTCTGACCATTCACCATGGATTAGCCATGATGTGCCTGCGAGTGCTAAGTGCAGCTGCGGCTGACGCCCCCAGGACGGCTGAGAAAAGCATTGTTCGCCTGGAGCTGGGGTGATGCCACCAGAGCCCATAGGCTCTTCAGATGCCTCTCAATGCCCTCTTTGCTCCAAAGGGTTCCTGCCCTCATTAGAATGCGAGGCATGTGCGTCCCTCTTGTTTGTCCATTCATTCCTAGGCAAACACAAGTCTAATAAAGAGGCAAACAACTGTGTCCAGGTCATAAGTCCACTCGGGAAGGTGGATATTTTGAGGAGGTTAGGCTGATGCCAGCAGGTGGCCATTGCACTGTGAATTCTGAACGTCATTCAGCTCCGTGAATGACTCCGTGAATTGCCTGCAGTGCTAATTACTCACTGCAACCCACTGCCAAGGGAGGCTGAGCAAGCTGGAATGTTAGAATTGGCAGCCATCTTTCTTGGGTATTAGAGTTCTGTCTGCCTGGAAAATGCAGCTGATTTAGATGGAGAAAGTTTAACAGTTTCTGTGCCAGATGTTGTGGAACTTTCAGGAGATGTTGGTGAGGCAATCCCTGTCCTCGAGGAGCTTTCAATTTAGAAGGAAGAATTTCTGACGTAGCAAACAACTGAGGAGGCAAGGTGTGGCGAAGAGATCAGGGGAACTGAACCATTCAGACTGGCTTTTCTCACCATTACCATATAGTCTTGCGTAAATTATTTCATCTTTCTGAATCTTACTTTCTTCCTCATAAAAATAGGGTGCTATAGCTATTTCACTCAATATGTCAGCAAATTTGGAAAACTCAGCATTGGCTACAAGATTGGAAGAGATCAATTTCATTTGAATCCCAAAGAAGGGCAATGCCAAAGAATGTTCAAACTACTGTACAGTTTTGCTCATTTCTCATGCTAGCAAGGTTATACTCAAAATCCTTCAAGCTAGCCTTTAGCAATATGTGAACCAAGAACTTCCAAATGTGTAAGCTGAATTTAGAAAAGTCAGAAGAACCAGAGATCAAATTGCAAACATTTATCAGATCATAGAGAAAGCAAGGGAATTCCAGAAAAACATCCACTTCTGCTTCATTGACTACACTAAAGCCTTTGTGTGAATCACAGCAAACTGGAAAATTCTTAAAGAGATGGGAATATCAGACCATCTTACCTGCCTCCTGAGAAATCTGTATGCAGGTCAAGAAGCAACAGTTAGAACTGGACATGGAACAATGGACTGGTTCCAAATCAGGAAAGGAGTATGTCAAGGCTGTATATTGTCACCCTGCTTATTTAACTTCTATGCAGAGTACATCATGAGAAACGCTGGGCTGGATGTACAGCTGGAATCAAGATTGCCAGGAGAAATATCAACAACCTCAGATATGCAGATGATACCACCCTAATAGCAGAAAGCAAAGAGGAACTAAAGAACCTCTTGATGAGGGTGAAAAAGGAGAGTGAAAAAAACTGGCTTAACTCAACATTCAAAAAAGTAAGAACATGGCATCTGGCCCCATCACTTCACAGCAAATAGGTGGGGAAAAAGTGGAAACAGTGACAAATTTTATTTTCTTGGGCTTCAAAGTCACCGTGGACAGTGACTGCGATTGTGAAACTAAAAGATGCTCGCTCTTTGGAAGGGGAGCTATGGAAAACCTAGACAGCGTGTTAAAAGCAGAGACGTCTCTTTGCTGACAAAGGTCCGTCTGGTCAAAGCTATGGCTTTCCCAGTAGTCTTGTATGGGTGTGAGAGTTGGGTCATAAAGAAAACTGAGAGCCTAAGAACTGATGCTTTTGAACTGTGGTGTTGGAGAAGACTCTTGAGAGTTCCTTGAACAGCAAGGAGATCAAACTAGTCCATCCTAAAGGAAATCAGTCCTGAATATTCATTGAAAGGACTGATGCAGAAGCTGAAGCTCCAAGACTTTGGCCACCTGCTATGAAAAGCCAATTCATTGGAAAAGACCCTGGTGCTGGGAAAGATTGAAGACAAGAGAAGAAAGGGGTAGCAGAGGATGAGATGGTTGGATGGCGTCACCGACTCAATGGACATGAGTTTGAGCAAACTCTGGGAAATGGTGAAGGACAGGGAGGCCTGGTGTGCTGCAGTCCACGGGGTCACACAGAGTCAGACACGGCTGGGCGACTGACACGGGCTCGCAGCACACGGGAACCGTTACTGTGCCAGCGTCATTACTAGGGATAGACTGTGGTGTGCGCCAGGCCAGGAGCCACTATAGAAATACTGCTCTTGCCTCCGACACTTGGTGACGTTTGTTAGCACTGGCATCTCATCGACAGTGTTGTAGCTGGGTGAAACAACGGGGCCATTGTCCATAGTGAGGTCACATGAGATCAACTGTAAAAACAGGAGTTTCAGAATTTTTATCAATTCTCAGGAAGAAGGGGAAACAGCTGCAGGAAGGGAGGAAAGCCTGAAAAAAGGAGAAGACTGGGTCTTTTGCAAAATGTTTTGTCACAAGAGGCCGCAAGCTATGTCTCTGACTGAGATTTACCCAGCTCCAAACCTAGAAGGCATACAGAAACAGCTGCTTTGATCAGATAACACAAGAAAAGCATATTAGTATAATGATCCCAACCTGTATTTGGTGCCAAAGTGAGGAACTGTGCTTTACAAAATCTGTTCTGTTTCTGAACTGTTAAAGGCCCTATGGGATAAAACCTTCAACTGCCCTTCAAGGATGAGATTAGAGGAATTTCTTTTAAAAGTAATAGAACATAGCATCGTGGACTATAGCAAGAACTGTTTATTAATAGAAGCTGGACTCTGGTTAGGGAGACCTGAGTTTGAATAAACTTGTGTGAACTTGGGCAAACTACTCGAATTTCTATGGGCCTCTGTCAAGAAGAGAAACCACTGTGTACTTTGCAAGGCTGAGAGAATTCACAGAGCTCATTCCTGAACAATGTCCGGCACATCCTAGGGGCTCAGTAGATGGTAGCTGTTGTTCTCAACAGTGAACGCTAGGCGGATTCTTTTGCTTAATCCCTGCAATAACCCCATGAGGAAGATACTGGGATTCTCCCATTTTTACGAGGGCTAGAGAGGTTTTCTAACTCAGGCAAGGCCACACAGCTAGCAGGCAGAGTCACCACTCCAAACAAGCCCAAGAGCCCAGGATTTTCGTAATGAACAAGTTGTATAACATCCCTCATAAGAGCAACAGAAGCTTAGCGGGTCAACAGAAGGCCCAGCACTTCTGAGTTCTCTTGCATAATACTCCAGAGGCAAGCCGAGGTTATTGCACTCCAATTTTGCAGTGGCTCTCTGTTTACAGAGGGTTGTAAGAGATCTCCTGGTTTTGCACTGGGTCTTGTATAAGACCCCCCCCCCCCCACCCGGTCTTATACTGGGAGAGGCAATGTAAGATCAGCCTGCCTTTGGCTCTCTTCTAGCTCCGTCCGGAAGTAGATTCCTTCATCTCTCACTTAAGTCCATCAGGTGATTTTGTGAAAGGTATTCTCCTTTTCTTAGCCTAGCCCTGACCATGTTCTCTTTAATTGTGTGCCTACATGCATGCTCAGTCCTGTCCGGCTCTGTAACCCCATGGACTGTAGCCCACCAGGCCCCTCTGTCCTTGGGATTTCCCGGGCAAGAACACTGGAGTGGGTTGCCATTTCCTTCTCCAGGGGGTCTTCCCCATCCAGCGATTGAACCTGGGTCTCCTGCATTGGCAGGCAGGGTCTTTACCACTGAGCCAGCTGGGAAGCCCTTTGATGGATAGAAATTAAATTGCACATGCCATAGGTATTATATGTCTATCTACTCCTGTTTATGTCTATATGTATATTTCTTTCAGGAGATGAAATAGTAAGAACAAAATGTATTTAGGATCCTTACTGTTCCTTTGGATTTATTCAGGAAAAATAAAACCAAGGTTAGTTATTTAATTGAGTAGCTCTTTGCTGGTCATTACATGCAGAGAGAACTCAGCTCCCTAAGAGTTTTAAGAAGAGAGAAACATAATAGATGTCTAGAGTTGGAAAGGACCATACGTATTGTATAGTCAATCTTCCTTTAAATTTAGATACCTCAAAAGACCAACCTTTTCTTGAATAATAACCATGAGTTCATTCTTTGTAAGAGAACTTTGGCAGCATGGATGGCTGGAGAATTTATTACAAGATAAAACATGTTTCTCTGGACCTTCCAGTTTTGCTCAGGGAAGTGCAATGGCCTTCAGATATCTGCGAAGGATAATCACACCCACCTTCTCTCATCGCCCACCTAAAGCACCAGGATGCTCGGTCACAGGCTCCTCAACCACGGGCCGGAAGGGGAGCCGTTAAATCGCCTTCGTCTAAATATTAGGCGGAGTGAGCCTTCTGAAACAGACACGGAACCCCGCCCATCGCTGCAGCGGCTGCCCATCCCACCCCGGGAAGCACGGCAGCCCCCTCTGCCCGCGTGGGCCTCCGGGACCCGGAGCTCGAGCCGCTCTCCGCGGTCGTCCGCAGGTGCCCCCTCGCCCCGCGGCCACTCCAGCCGCACTGGCCTTTCTGGGCACGCGGACTGTCCCCAGCCCCAGGGCCTTCCCACTGCTGCTTCTCCCAAGAGACGCCTGGCTCTGCCGTCTGTCCGTCAGACTTCTGCCGGGAGTCCTCTCTCTGGGGGCACTTTTGTTCCCATCCGGCCCTCCCGTCCCGCTCAGTTCTCTGCTCTGCTTTGTCAGGAATCCACGATCTGACCTTGCATGCTACTTCTCTCCCTCTAGAATGTGAGACCCACGAGGCAGAGGATTGGTTTTTTTGGGTTTTTTTTCCCCACGTTTTTTGTTTATTCATTCATCTGGCTACACCGGGTCTTAGTTGTGGTGTGCGGGTGTTGGTTGTTTTTTTTTTTTTTTTTCAATTTTATTCATTTGTTTGTTTTTGGCTGTGTTGGGTGTCCGTTGCTGCAGAGGATTTTCTCTGATTGTGGTGCGTGGGCTTCTCACGCGCTGGCTTCTCTTGTCGGGGGCGCGGCTCTGGAGGGGGGCGCGGCTCTCGAGCGCGGGCTCTCCTAGCTGGGCCCCGGGCTCAGTACTCGTGGCCACGGGCTTAGTTGCTCCGTGGACGTGGGGTCTTCCTGGATCAGGGTCGGACCCGCGTCTGCTGCAATGGCGGGCGGATTCTTTACCTCTGAGCCACCAGGGAATATACTAAGCCACGAGGATATACTAAGTGCGCAATAAAAGTTTGTTGAATAAATAAACGGATGCATGAAGGAATGCGTAAATGCGCTCGGTGACAGGCCCGCCCCATCACCTCGGTCACGCGTCTCCCCGCGCCGTTTGCAGTGACTTAGACGAGACGTCCCGAGGGAAAACGGTCCCGATGGCGTCCAGGCAGCGCAGCTGACCCTTTCTCCTCTGGATCTGAGCTAGTTGCTTATTAGAGGAGCCTAAGGGAGTTGGTGATGGACAGGGAGGCCTGGCGTGCTGCGATTCGTGGGGTCGCAAAGAGTCGGACACGACTGAGTGACTGAACTGAACTGAACTGAAGGAAAAACAGGCTTCCCTGGTGGCTCAGCTGGTAAACAATCAGCCTTCAGTGCGGGAGACCTGGGTTCCATCCCTGGGTTAGGAAGATCCCCTGGGGAAGGGAAAGGCCGCCCACTCCAGGATTCTGGCCTGGAGAATTCCATGCCTATTCTATGGGGTCACAAAGAGTCCTACAGGACTGAGGGACTCTCACTTTCACTTTCAAGGTAAAATGAGGTTATTTAGAGCTGTGGTCAAGCAGGGTCTCCTGTAGAACTTGCAGGTAAAAACTCCTGGCTTTGGGGGATTTTTTTAAGACCCGATTTTCTCTTTTCAAATACTCAATTTTCTTTCTTTATTAAGACATTTTGTCTGCATGGCATTCAGGATCTTAGTTCAGGAGCCAGGGATCAAACCCACACCCCCCCCCACTGGAAGTCTCAACAACTGGACTATCAGGGAAGTCCCCCAGTTTTCCTTTAACAAGAATGGTTTCCAGTTTTGGTCTCTGCTAGTATGAAATTATATAACCGAATTTTGTATTCTACTGTATTCAACATTGTATTCAGTATATGAAGAATGTTATCCCAGACAGATCTAGCTATTTTCTTTTTTTGTGTAATCTCTTGACTTCAACCTGTCAAGATATTTTTGAATTTTGTTCAGTCCAGGTCCGTAGTGTGTGGTAGCTAGCTGTCACTGAATTATTGCATTCAAGAATATATGCCATATCCCATGATTTAGGAATCAAGAAGCTATCATCTCTGTCACCCCCATAGAGGGCCTAGGAATCTGGAGAATGGACAGTGAAATAATGTTTATGAAAACCTTCCATTTCCACAATCTTGTTTGCCCAGAGTAACAGCTAGGAGGGGTTGGAAGAGAGATCCTGTCTTAATTCTGCTGTCCAAATCTCATGTACATAAAGACAATCTCAGTAGCATAATTGGCAGAGATCTATAAACTGTGTCTATAATTCATCCTACAAAAAGTCTGCAAGACAGGAGGACTCCCTGGAAGTGGCGTGGAGCAGAGATCGAAGGAGCCAGTTCTCAGCATGTTCCACGCATGGCCTGTGCGTACCTCTACAAGTAGAACTCACAGAGTTCTAGCAACAACTGACTTCCGTTTCTTCCAGTTAAGACATGCTTTTTTGTTTCAGTATCCCTGATACATAGTGCTCGGCACATTGCCTGGTGGCTCAGTGGTGAAGAGCCTGCCTGCCAGTGTGGGAGACACGGGTTCAATCCCCTGGAGAAGGAAGTATCAGCCCCCTCCAGTGTTCTTGCCTGGAGAATCCCATGGACAGAGGAGCCTGGCGGGCTACAGCCCATGGGGTGACAGAGACTCGGACGTGGCTGAGCGAGTAAACGACGACAGAACTTTTGCTAAGCATTAGCTTATATTTTATAGTGAGTGCTTGCGAAATCTGTGTTGAATCAACACTTTGTGAATTTGTAAAACTCTTCCTTTCGAACAGTTCGGGCTCTTGTCTGACAGTGACCCCCATTCTCTCTGATATCTTAGGAACTTTGAAATGACATGCTATGATGCCCACGGCTCTGATCACCTCCTCATTACCAACTGACTCTTTTTTTGGGTCAGAGCAAGGTCAGTCTAGAATAGACGTTAATCTGTGGCTTTTGATATGTTCTGAAATAGGAAACATTTTCAAGATTTCTCAAATGTTTATCAGATCCTCTGCTTTTAATAGACTTATGTTTCTTCTAGAAAATAGTTGAAATTCCCATTCCTTTAAAATCTTGCCAGTTTTGTAATCCTCATTGGGAAATCATGGAGAAAAGAGGACTCCTCTGCTTAAAATGCATTTGAACTCAGGCAAGTTGCCCAATTTAAAGTTTATTTTCTCATATATTGACAATGGTAATACTCTGAAGGTCTTTATGAAGGTGACACAAGGCAATATATGTAAAAATCTTGACTTATGTGGCCTGGCAGAGGGCTAGCACTTACTAAATATGAGTACCATTTGTGGAATGTCCTCTCCACGCCAGATATGATGCCACTCACACAGACTCGCTTTTCCCGTTTCCTTCTCCCAGTCCCGGACTGCCCTCATCTCCCAACCAAGCTGTCCAGACTTTAGCTCTTGTGACCTTGACTAGGAGCAACCTTTCTGTTTTGTTGATTGCAAAGTGGGGAGAGTGAGTGAGCCTTAATTCTTTTGACTTATAATTCTTCACTCTTCTAACATTTTCTTTAAAAGAGAAGTGCTCTTCAAATGCACGACATTGTTCTTTTTTTTCTTTTCTAAATGAAGTACAGTCAACCTATCCCATTATAGTCTTTTCAGATGTGTAATATGATTCAGTATTTGTATATATTGATCAATAATCACCACAGTGGCTCTATTTGAGATCTGTCACCACACAGAATCAGACATCTTTCTTCTCATAAAGAAAGCTTTTAAGATCTACCCCCTTAGCAGCTTTCAAATAGGCAATGCAGTATTATTATCTCCCGTCACCGTGCTCTACACGACATCCTGGTGACTTATAGTATAACTGGAAGCTTGTCCTTTTTGATCCCTTTCACTGGCTTTGCCCACCCTGCCTCTGGAAACCTTCAGTCTGGTCTGTGTCTCTGCGCGCGCTCTCTCTCTCTGTTCTAGAGATCGCTCCTATCAGTGAGACCCAACGGTATTTGTCTTTTTCCGTCTGACCTGATGTTACTTAGCAGCATGCCCTCAAGGTCCATCCATGCTGTTCCAAGTCACTGTTCTTAAATTCCCCCCACAGTCTCGCAGACTCTGGTTGCAGTTTGTTGCCATTAAGACTCAACCCCCTTGAGATCTGTAGGCGAAGTGACGGCTACAGGGCCCTAGATTTTCTTCTTAGGCCACTTTATTTGAAAGTCAAATGAAGCAGAAACTGACGAAGCAGAATGGCAGAGAACCTGCAGTGCTCTGAAAGAGTCCCAGGAACTCCTCCTATTTTTAGAAAAGTAGAGGGCTTCATCACATTGAGGCTGGTTAAAATAGGTCTACACCGCAACGCAAACGCTTCAGTTTTCCTGTTAATTATCAGGTTTGGAGGGTAACTGAGGTGACTCTGAAGACACTTTTGAAGGCATTGACCTGAGCTGCAGATCAGGATTAATGTTCCTTTTCTGCAGGTCCAGATGCTTTGAAATTTGCTTCACTGTGGAAATAATCTGACTAGCGTGTTCGCTCTCTCTTTTTAAACAGCATTTTTAGAGATATAAACCAGAACACCCATCCTTTTAAACTTAACATTTCAGTGGTGTCTAATCATTCACAGAGATGTGCCGACACTACCATGATCTAACTTTAGAGCCTCTCTGTCACCCCAGAAGAAAACTTCATCTCCAGAAGCAGTCACTTACGCATCACCTGACCACCATTGACCCACCTTCCTTCTCTGTGGCTCTGACTACTCTTGATAGTTCATGTAAGTGGATTCATACAGCGTGGGGCCTTTGCATCTGACTGTTTTCATTTAGCCTGATGTTTCCAAGGTTCATCCCTGTTTAAGCATGTATCTGGACTTCATTCTGTTTCATAGTTGAGTAACGTTTAATTGCATGAATATACTAAATTTTGTTTATTCACTCATCAGTTGAGAATTCTGCTGTGGACATTTGTGTACAGGGCTATGTGTGGACACACGTTTTCAGTTCTCCTGGGTATATACCTAGGAGTGGAATTGCTGGGTCATACGGTAACACTACGCTTCACACTTTAAGGACCTGCCGAATAGTTTTCTAAAGGGGCTGCACCCATTTTATAATCTTATCAATAATATATGAGGGTTCCAATCTTTCCACATCCTTCCTGATACTTCTTATTTTTTGTCTTTTTAATGTTAGTCATCCTGTGTGCTATGCTTTACTTAGTCACTCTATCATGTCCAACTCTTTACGACCCCATGGACTGGGTCTGTAGCCCGTCAGGCTTCTCTGTCCATGGGGCCTCTCCAGGCAGGAATACTGGAGTGGGTTGCCATGCCCTTCTCCAGGGGACCTTCGCAACCCAGGTCTCCCACATTGCAGGTGGATTCTTTACCGTCTGAGCCAACAGGGAAGCTGTTAGCCACCCCAGTGGGTGTGAAATAGTACCTATTTCACTGTAGTTTTGATTTGCATTTCCCAAATGAATAACAATAGTCAGCATCTTTTCATGTACTTATTGACCATTTATATATTTTCTTTCTAGAAATGTCTGTTCTACTCCTGAACATTTGAAAGATTGGTCTAAGTGTCTTCTTTTGCTCACTTGCATGAGTTCTTTATATATTTGGATACTAGATTCTTGTCAGATATATAATCTGCAGACTTTTCCATCTTTTCATTTTCTTGCCCTTTTCACAATAATATTTTCCAACCATGAGCATGATTGTCTTCCCATTTATGTAGGTCTTCTGTGATATATTTCAATTATGCTGTCTAGTTTTCAGTGTACAAGCCTCACTTCCTTTGTTAAATTAATTATTAAGTATTTCAGACTTTTTGATACTATTATGAATGCAATTGCTTTCTTAGTTTCATTTTAGATTGCCCATTGCGAGTGTACAAAAATACCACTGATTTTTTTATCATGCCATGTTCCTGAATTCATTTATTGTTGTTGTAGTTCTAACATTTTAAAAACAGATTACTTGGGATTTTCTATATAAAAGTTCACACCATTTGTGAAGAGAGGTAGTTTTACTCATTCCTTCCCGATTCAGATGTCTTATATTGTTTTTCTTGCCTAATTGCTTCAGCTGGAAGTGCGGTGCTCAGCAGAGCTGGTGGGAAAAGGCAGTCTTGTGTTGCCCCTGATCTCAGGGGGAAAGAGTTGCAGCCTTTCACTATTTAGTATGGTGCTAGCTGTGAGGTTTTCGAAGAAATCTAGTATCGGGCAGAGGTCTCTTTCCACTCCTTGCTTGCTGACTGTCACTATTTGTTGCCTGATTTAAGGGGAATCACAGAAATAGCGGGTCTGCTTCCTTCCCAGGAGGCTCCTGCTGTGCTCCGAGCACGTGATGGTGCCCCCCCAGTAGCAAGTATGCACTTCCTTTTAGGCTTGAGTTCAACAGCTTTCTTGAGTGGAAGCTCAAATTCTTGGGACTTTCCAATTCAAATAGAAGGTCGTTATTGTCACAGTGGAAACCTGTGTCTCTGGAGCTCTCTCCAGAGTCATTGCACCCTTTGCCAAATATGTGCAGCCCATTTTCTCTCGAGGCTGGAGAGAATGTGAAGAAAGCGGTTCATAACATTTCCAGCTGAAACCTACACGTCATCTCTCTGCAAGTAAAGCGAATTCTCCTAGAACCTTTGTCACTGCTAAGCACCTACTATGTGCCCAGCACTTTGCTGCCTACTGAGATCATGGGAGTCGATGATGTTTATCCTGCTATATTTAACAAAGGTTTAGCATTTGTTTATTTCCTGTGTTCAACTACTGAGCTACCTGTTTTCACATGCATTGTATTGTTTGAGCTTTGTATCAGTCTTGTGTGATAAAAACTGTCATCATTTTTGTTATGAGAATTCTGAGTTTCAGAGTGGTTAAGCAAGGTCTCATGCTTTAAAGTGGCAGACCTAGGTTGGCTGGACTCCAGAACCCAGGCCTGCAGCCTCTGTACCAGGCTTTGTCTTTCCCCTGCTCTCTGGGAATCTATTTTCTTTTTGCCAAGGCAAGAAATACTGAAGTGAGACAGGCAACACTAGAGGGACACGTGACGACTGTCTTGGGTAGAATCTGAGCTTCTTGAGGAGAGTGCCCCGGATGGTGCAGTTGTGAGGGGCTTCTGGTGAGGCTGCTGGGCCATGGCTTGACGAAGGCTTGAGTGACCGCAGTGGGAGAGGGGCAGGGCTGCGAATCAGCGTGAGGGGAAGCTGGGGCCCGAGTCTCACTGTCATCAGTGAAAGATCTGGTCTGGGGGTGACTCGGGTCATGTTTTGGCGTGTGTATAGGTATGTGGCTTCCCTGGGAGCTCAGCTGGTGAAGAATCGCCTGCAATGTGGGAGACCTGGGTTCCATCCCTGGGCTGGGAAGATCCCCTGGAGAAGGGAAAGGCTGCCCACTCCAGTATTCCGGCCTGGAGAATTCCGTGGATTGTGTAGTCCAGGGGTCGCCAAGGGTCGGGCACGACTGGGCGACTGCCGTTTTTCATAGGCATATGAATGGGCTTCGCTGGAGGCTCAGACAATAAAGAATCCACCTGCAGGGCAGGAGACCTAGGCTCGATCCCTGGAGAAGATCCCCTGGAGGAGGGCATGGCAGCCCACTCCAGTATTCTTGCCTGGAGAATCCCATGGGCAGAGGAGCCTGGCGGGCCCATGGGGTCACAAAGAGCTGGACACGACTGAGTGACTAAGCACACACACGTAGGTACATGAAAACTACACACATAGGTACATGAATACCATACACCTAGGTGATGAAAACTACACACGTAGGCCTATGAATACTACAACAAAGGGTGGGGTTTAGAGAAGTCCTTAAGTAGTGGAACTGACTTAGTTATTGATGGGTTTCTTTCATTTGTTTCTAGAAACTGCACTCCTTGGCCTGTTCCCATGTTTCTGAGAAGGTGCCATAGGCGGAAGGGAGGGGGCTGCCTGGATGGGATCTTGGCTCCCCAGTCCCACTAGAGCAGCTCCAAATTTAGACGCTGGTGTTCATTTTGAGATTTTATTTGAAAGTAAGGTATTGATGCTTAAAAAAAGGGTTTCAAACCACTGAGTTAGCCCAATAATCCTTCTTTACAGATGAATAAACACAGGCTTAAAGGGACACAGCTAGTTAGTAAGAGAACAAGAATTCAAGTTCAAGTCCCGATTTCTTTATGCCCAGTCCTTCACTGGACAAACAGTTATTGTCTGTCTGATGCATCCCAGGAAAGATGCGAGGCTCTGTGGAGTGCAGGGTGACTGTCTAGCACATTTGAAGTGACCCTGAAGGATGGAGATGCCTAAACAGAGATCACAGATGCAGTGGGAGAGCCCTTGCTCTGCGTGGGAAGGGCAGAAGTTGGGGGCTTCACAGAAGAGCGGCTCCTGACCTGGATCCTCAGCGCGTGCTGGAGTCGGCCAGGGAGATTAGGTGGAGGAGCGCGTTCTAGGCCAAAGCAACAAGGGGCACCAAAGGACAAAGGTGTGAGAGAGCACAGCTTCATCAGGGAAGAGCAAACCGTCCCCTGATTAAGAAAACTCACCCTTTATTAAGCACCCCTCTGTGCCAGGCATTGTATAGGCAGTTTACATGGATTATTTCATGTAATGCTCTTAAGAGTCCTGTGAGCTGGATACAGATGAGGAAACGGAGTCTTAGAATGGAGAAGTAATTCACCAAAGGGTCAAGTAAGGTCTAACTGTTAAACAGTGGTAGAGCCAGGATCAGGATGTGGGGAGCTTAATTTTGGATTTGGAGCCCTGTGCACCTTGCTAAGCAGTTTGGATTTTATCCTCTAGGTCAGTGGGTCTCAAATTTGCAGCAGAATCACCTGATGGGCTTGTTAAAGACTCTGGGCTCTACCTTCGAATTTCTGAGACCCAAGAATTTGCATTTGTAGCAAGTTTCCAAGTGATTCTGAGCCTTCTGGGGATCACACTTCGACTGGAAGGTTTTCAGTTTAGGGGGAAAATCATCACATTTGCCTATATTTTATGCAGAGCTCTCTGGGTAAGAAGTAGAAAAATGAATTACAGATTAGATAAGACTTGCCTCAGTTTGAAGGGGGCAGAGAGTGCCAACGGGAAGAACAGTTATTTCTTCTCTTATTTTTTTGTTCTTAGCATTTAATCATTATCTGATCAGTCCAACATTTACATATCTGCATTTGATTCTGCTCCTGCTTTGTCTCTTATACTAGAATAGCTATTTCTAACTTGTGTTCAGAAGATGAAGAGATGAATCTAGAAGAATTCATACAGGAAGATAATTCAGGTATTCCTGGCTCTCAGCAGTCTCTGGTAAAGGATGGTAATAATTCTGATTAACGACTAGGACCTGCAGACATGGTGTCTGACTCGAAGTAAGGGATGCAGGGACTGTGGCAGAGCAAAAGTGGTTTTAAGGTTACCCTGAAAGGAGGCTGGAGAGGGGCTGGCTGCTCCAGTGGCCGTGTTTTGGGTGTGTTGGCTGGAGGCCTCGTGTGGCCTGGTGGAGGGACATCACACTTTAGTGGAGAGGACAAGCCTGGCTCAGGAGGCCCAGCTTCCGGACTGGGCCCAGTCCTTTATTCCACCACCGTGGGCTGTCCTCTGTCCACCTTGGGCCGTCATCTGTTGTTCGAGCCTCCATTTATCTGTTGTTTGAGCTTCCATTTCTTCATCTATTGTGTTGGCCAAAAAATTCTTTTGGGTTTTTCCGTGGGTGTTTTTGGCCAACCCAATACCAGTGGAGTTGACGACGGCTTCTCAGCCTGTTTGTGTGAGGCTGAAGGATAAAGGGTGAGAGTTCTCAACCTTGGGTTGATACTTTTAGTTAAACAATTTTCTCCAGTCATAAAGCCACGCATCCGTGCTCAGATGTTCACAGTTCACTTGGCAAAGTTGACTCAAACGACTTCCATTTGCCTGGATTTTTACACGTACATTTCAGAGTAGCAAAAAAAAAAAAAGACTTAATTTGAGTTTGAGTTTTGCAATGTTTTATTGTAAGCTATAGTTAGGAACAAAGCTGAGCTATTTCCTGGGGGTAATTCTTCTTAAACCTCAATTATGAATAAACCTATTTTCAAATGTTTCAAGTCTACTGTAACTTTTCTCTAAATCAACTGCCTCAGAAGAGTTTTAAAAGTACTGACACAGGTTTTAAAGCTATTGGCGAGATCCCTCATTCTACCTGTTTAATTCTAGAGTGTTAGCAAATGGATGCGTATTGCCTCATCTTCCTTATAATCCAGCAAAAGCCTAAGAAGTGGCCTCACTGGCCATCACGACCATCAGCGATTCGCTCGCTCACGCGTCACGTTAACGCCTTCCTGCCCCTCAGCCTGCGTGCCCGGTGCGTGGACAGCCCTTTGCCCAGCTCGACCAGTTTCCCGCCTCTCCACCAGCGCCGTTGTTTTCCTAATGCCACGTCTCACTCACTGGCTTTTGTCTGGGTTACCACCTCCATTTCCAAACTACCTATTGTATCCATTTTGACTCCCTCAAACTCATGTCCACACTGTACAGAGGTCAAGGCTTCATATCTCATTATGCTTCCACTGATTTAAGCCCTTTAAAGGCTTTCCAAAACATTTAGGATCAAGACGATACCACCCTACGTGCCTGACGAGGCCCCACGTGGACTGACCTCTACTAGCCTCTCAGGCCTCACTTCACTCCAGGCTCCCTTTCATCTCCCGGCACGGGTTGAACGGGATGCCTTTGGCGGGATGCGTGCTGCCTCCAGTCTGCGTAGAGCCGTTGCATATCCTGTTTGCTCTGCCTAGAAGCCTTTCCTCCTCTCTTAACTCGTTCCTCCCCTCTGCCCTCATATCCCAGCTCAGCCGACACTTCACAAAGTCTTCTGCGACCCTCTTGACCACATCAAGCCTGAATCATGCGTTCCCATAGCATCACTGGCCCCTATACATCCACGCCTGCCACAGCTGCAATTTCCCGCTTATTTCTGTGTCTGTGTGACTTATATGGAGGCCAAGGGACTGTGTTTGGTTTGGCTCCTTTTAAGGAACTAGTGCCCGGAAGAGTGCTTGGCACACAGTAGGAGCTAGTGCACATCTGTGCCATGAGTGCGTGTTCTCAGAGAGTGTTCCGGCACGGGGGCTCATGCTTAGATCCCACTGAGAGCACATGTGATGCATAGGTGTTTATGATATAAATGGAAGTCACTGAAAGAGGCGACAGTGTTGATTTCAGCTTTCAGCTGTGTAGTAATTAATAACGCAAGTCCTGCTGGCATTTGAATAGGCATATGCCGCTTCTCGCTGGCGAACCCCTCAGGGACGGTAGATTACTCGTAAAGCTTTGCCCCTGTGGTTTAAACTCTTAAGTGGAGTCCACTTTATACACGGGCAGTGCTGGATTGTGAGGCAATTGAGCCTGCCTGTTTTTGTATTAGCTGCCATGATTTCTTGCTCCGTTTAGTCGGCAAATCCCTCCTGCAGAGCCTGTTGTCCGGTGTCTGTCCTGAATTTTCTAACAGTTCTCAACCACAGCAGAATTGAAAAATAAGACCTAACTGAAAGAGTTTTAAAATAGGGTAGGAAGAATGCATGTAGGTGCCGTTCTCTTAATTTCCTGGTGTTGGTGCTGCAGTGACTGCTCAAGTGTTGCCCCTGAAAACCAGGTGGTCAGTGGCCGTCCGGTAGTGTTAGAAGTGCGGTGGGAGCAGAGTCGGGTCAAGGCCGTAACTGTAGTTAGTTCTGCACAATGAGAAGCTGGATATTGATAAAGTGTGAATCCGTTCATGAATGCTTCGTAATTATGGTAGGAGGCAAGAATGACAACCCTCAATTACAGATTTTTTCAAATCTCACTGTTGACCTCAAACCCTTTTACCTTAATCAGGGCTTGGAAACAAGGACTCACAGAAGCATGTCATGAAAAGATGGACTGTGCATTTGTATAAATGCAACTACTGTATCACAATTAAGCAATACACACCCTGGCTGCTTGGTACCACCAGCAAAGTAAATAAAAGACGGTTTCGCTGCTCACAGTTTGGAGACGGAAGGACAGTGGAAGAACCACCATGGTTTGCCATTAAGGGATATAAACTTTAATGTCCAATTAGTAGTGGATGCTATTAGTGATATATTAAAATTACATTATGACTTAGGCCAGGCAAGTCAACATTCAGGATGTAAGTTAACTGATTCAGAGTAATTTGTTCGAATGCTCTTTTCTTGCATCACAACGTGGCCCTTCCACTGCTTGCATCAGAAGAGCCTGTTGTGTTAGCTCCTGCCTGGCCCTAAACTTTCCCTCTCTTCTCACCTCCTGGAGCTCATGGTTCTGAATCTTGGGGTTTAGACCGTAAGCATCAACATTTTAAACACGTTTCCAGGGTCATTCTTATGCCCAGTGAAGCTTGAGAATCACAGAATGATTTTTCAGGCCTGAGCCTGTTGTTAAGATTTGGTTGGGTTTTCTTCTGCCAGGGGGCAGTGTTCTCTGAAATATGGCTGGATTAATAAACCAAGCTGAAAGTTAATTTTAGTCTTTCTCATACACTTTGTTATTTACTGACCCGGCCACGAGTGACCTTATCCCCAAATCTTAAATACCAGCACGGGCGAACTGTCTTGATTTAGTTCTGTATAAAGGGGTTTGGACTCTATCTCAGTCATCTCAGTTGAATTTCTAGACGGGCAGTATGCATTGTCAGGCTTTGCAGCTGGCTCAGTCTTAGATAATGAGGGCTGAGTTTGTTTTACAGTTGATTGGGTGCCTGAGGTAGGGACTTGGGTCACCCCCCTGACAGTTAATTTGTAATGATGTCTTTCAGTTAAGGTCTTTGAGTGAAATTCTGTGTAACAGTGGTTAGGTGGTGTGTGTGTGTGTGTGTGTGTGTGTGTGTGTGTGTGTGTGAATGCGTTCTCTATGCACAGTGACCAGTAGTAGATAAAGTCCTTTGGCCGAATGGTTATCAGAAGAGAGGTGTTCAGTCCTCTTAGATAACTGGTAACAAGTGCTGTACAGAAGCCAGTTATGGGTCAGGCTGGGCTTCCCTGGTGGCTCAGACAGTAAGGAATCTGCCTGCAATCTGGAACTCAGGTTCGATCCCTGGGCTGGGAAGATCCCCTAGAGAAGGGCATGATAACTCACTCCAGTATTCTTGCCTGGAGAACCCCATGGACAGAGGAGCCTGGTGGGTTACAGTCCATGTGGTCTCAAAGAGGCGGACCCATCTAAGCGACTAACACACACAGTTCATTTCTCTGGCTATTACTCTTAAGACTTTTTTCCCCCTGCACAGCTACTCTGCAGGTCCAAACAACGAATGGATAATGTTCAGTTTCTGAGTCTAATCATTTTTCAAGGGGAGTGTTCACTGTCCTCAAGCTGGATTTCTACCATCAAATATCAGACAGATTCTGCAGCTGTTGGGCTCTGGTGAGGGCTGGCGAGGCTGGTGAGGGGGTTGGGGCAGTTTTCTTTCGGAGCCTTTGGCCATGTGGCATACAATGCAGTCACAGCATTGCCTTGATATTTCCCTTTTAGGCTGATAGTTTTCCTTTGTACAAGCCTGCATCTTGAAACTGAACATAAAGAGTAGAAAAATCTTACGTGGGGTTAACATCTTTCATAAGCCTTGCTAAACACCCGACCCCAAATCATTTCAGTATGGCGTACAGACTGAAGCCAGAGACTTCTGTAGAAAGACCCATCAGCCTGCCGTCTCTGTAAGAGTGCAGAATGGAAAGGCTTCGAGAGAGGCAGCTGAAAGCTTGGCACCGTGCTTCCTTTTTCTCAATTAGCTGTCACCGAATTCTGGAATATCTAATGAAACCCAGGCCTACTGTGCAGCCCACCGTAAGCAAGCTCTGGCTTTTGTGCTGTGGGGTTTTACTTGAGCAGAGCCCCAGCTTCCTTAGCCATTTGTTGCATAGTAAGCCCCCTGTTTGTTTACGTACACACATATGCTCTGCACAAGAGCTGTGGTCACCAGGTCTGGCCAGAGAAAAACCAGAGATAAGCGCTCCTCCCCCGTCTGAATCCTACCAGTGTATAGTATTTGAAGAACTTGCAGCTTTTGAGGGCTTGATTTCTTTTAGAAGTCCCCTGGTGGCTAGCTAGCTCAGTAAAAAGACTTTAAGCCTCACAATAGCATCAAAGGCACAGTGTTTGGTGGCTAGATGATAATTTATCTGGGGAAAAAACGTAAGGAAACAATTCTGTAGAGCTGAATTCTTGCTGCCACCGAGATGTCCTTTCTCAGTTCAGTCATTAGTAAAGCTTCCCCCCACCCCCGCCCCCGCCCCCGCCCCCGCCACATCCCACCCTCGCTGCTCCCCAGTCCCTCCGAAACAAAAAACCTGACGGTTTTTTCCGGAGGAAGAGGCAGGCAGATCTGAACTCATTTTATGCCTCCTCAGGAGGCAGGAGACCTCTGTGCGGCTTCACTGGCATCCCCAGGATTTTGATAAATGTTACTTCTGTAAACTCTAAGGACAACATGGGGAAGCAGAATGCTATCTCTTGTGTTTCGTTACAATCTTGGGAGGTTTCATCGTGGGAAATGTTTGAGGAGCCAGGAGTCGCTGAGAATGCGGCAGAAGGGACAGGGTCATTTATGCGACCAGAAAAATAAAGAAACGGGCCGGACAGAGGGTTAGCAGGTTTAGAAATTATAAAACTTTCCTTGTTTTTTTTAAAAACATGAAGTTGTGAGGTTGACTGCATTGAATAACTACATTGTTAAACCTTAAAAGCTTAAAGCTGGTAGAAACCCTTTTGTGGCTCTGTTTCATTTTTATCGGATAAAATGCATTTGGTTTCTTTTTTTAAAAAGCCATGTTTTCAGGAGGGAAGGAAAATGAACATGCAGGGTTATTGGCTACAGCAACATAAGAAACCCTTATGTTACCAGAGGAAGCCACTTGAAAGTGTCTGTGTGTCAGGGGAGGGGCTGAGCGGGGTGGAGAGGCGGAGAGGGATGTTTCAAGCTGCTTAGGCTCAGAGCTGCGATTTGCGAGCAAACTGTGATGAAATCGAGCTTTGGACAAATCAGAGGAGGCTGTCAACCTCCCAGGTGGGATTACTTGTAGTTAATAGACTGGACTCGGAGCCCCAAAAAGCAGCGCGTTCAGTGTAGGCACACAGAACACGCTGCCACAGGCTTTCCAAGAAGCCCTGCCATGGCCAGGAGAAGCTCATGCCAGCTCCATCAGGTAGGCGAAGGGGACAGTGACGGGGGAGTTGCTTTCTGATCTGAATTTTCTTTCTGCTTTTAAAATGAAGACAGCTCTACAGGGTGCGTTGGGAAAGCTGCAGGATTGGATGGTGATGTTGAAGTCATTTGCACTGCCTTGGTGGAATCCGATTCAGGCTTGTCTGGCTGCACTGACAGTCTGATCTCTTTCTTCTCTTAGGTAATATCTCTGTTCACTTTTGCTGTTGGTGTCAATATCTGCTTAGGATTCACAGCAAACCGAATTAAGAGGGCAGAAGGATGGGATGAAGGCCCTCCTACAGGTATGTGTAGCAGCTGTGCCCATCTTCAGTCCTTTTAAAATATTGAAAGTGATCACTGTCCACTCCTTAAGAAATGCACCTTTAATCTTGCAGTGCAACTAACTCATGCCGTCTCTGGAATCAAATCAGCTTTCTGCACAGTTCAGATGGGGGAACGTGGTTTAGAGAGAGAACATTTTATGAACTCTTCCTGCTGCTTTACTGACTGTTTAAATCTCTGTCCTCTGAATTTACACATGCTAAGGCAACAGTAAAGCTCTTGTGAACAGACAAGGCTGAAAAAGAAGTGGTGAGAACAGGTGCTGACTTGATAGTAGAGACATTGGGAGTGTAATTTGTTGTCATATGATAGGAGATCTAGCATTTGTGTCCAGAAAGTTCTGACCTTGAGAAAAAGAGGGATGGAAGTAAAAAACAAAAAATGGCAGGGAGCTGTTGTTATGAAAGTTCAGGACTATGAGATGAAGGTTTAACCTAAACAGGAAAAATAGGAGAGGAGGCGCTTAGAAGAGCTGATGAGAGTGGCTGCTCCCTGATTTTTCTTTTGGCCCGAGGAGAGGTCAGTTTTCAGTGTATCATGACTTAACTAGCAGAACTGGAGTGAAAGCGTTTCCTTTTACAATGTACCCTGTGCCATAAGCAGTATGGGAATTCTTATAAAGGAGCTCCTTGTGCAGGTCCAGGAGGCTTAACTGACCAGGTCTTAAGTAATGAGTTGGTTAATTTCCTGGAAATTGGAGCTGCTGATGGTTTTATAAAGAAAAATTACATATTAAGTAACGGGTACTCTAGGGGGCAATCTTTTCTTGACTTTTCCTGACATCTCAGCGTGTTTGTTGGCCTTCCTGTGCATTTTGTACTTCTCTGCACTGGATTTCTTGACCTGCCTCGTAAAAGACTGTCACCTGTCTCTCTTTAGCCAGCACGAGCATTTCTTAGCCAAGTTATGGTCCATGCATTGATGGAATTCTGAACCTTCCTTATTTCAAGCAAGTGACTTTTGAGTAAAGGCAAAAGAATCATATCAGAAGTGGTTTAGTGAATCCAAGTGGAGTGTGCTTGGGGTGAAAAGTAAGAAAATATAAGAAATCATAAAGATTGCACCCCCAGGGGACCAATGGACAAAATGAGCTGTCTTCTGTTGGGGAAGGGGAGGAAGGTGGACCCCTGGGCTGGAGGATCCTGTTTCTGTTGGTAACGAATGGTTGTCCCAGACAAGTGTAACTCCTGCTCACACTGCCTGTAACTGCTCAGACTGAAGAGCGAGGATCAGGCCTTTAGTTTGGCCATGGGGGCAAGCTTGAGAGCCCGCTGCTGGCTCTTTCCAGTGGACCCTCAAAGGAACTTTTTCCCCTTCTTTGTATCAATATATTACTTTGGCTAAAACTGATATTAAAAGCGATTTCTCTGATGAATGTTGTAAAATCAAGTTGCCCATTATTTTCAAAGTTGACTTTTTTTGTGGAAAATGGTCATGAAAGCCCTGGATTGGCGCCCTGGATGCGTCTCACTTGCCAGGTGGTCTTGGGGAAGTCACTTGTGAGTTCCATTTCCTTAGCTGTACAGTGGAGAACGGGCCTAGGTGATTTCCAGTTTTTCTTCTGGATTAAAAAAGAAAAACATGATTCTGTCTGTCTGTTTCATTGCCTTTTGAATGTGTGTACTCTCTGCAGGAGAACTTGAAAAATACAGACCAGATTTACTAATCCTCAAATATATTTTGTGTATAATAAATAATTTCCTTGCATTATTAAAAACAATTACAAGAATTAATGAGTCAATGCTACTTCTGGAAAAATAATATAAATTATCTCTAAATCTAGTATATTTCAGAATATTTGCTTCATGAATTATTAATCAAATCATTGATTACTTTTGGCCTTATGTTATCTTCTAAAATAACTTATTAGTGAAAATTCTACTGCTAGGAAGGATTAGTCTTGAGATACATGTGAGTCTGAGTTTGGGGATTTTGGTGTGCCTGACACTTTTTATTTTTAAATTTCTGTTGCTAGAGCTTACTGTTGTTGAGGCACTGTAATTGATTTCTCCTGAATGAAGGCCATGATGTGCTTTGGAAGCTGAGCAAACGCATAGTGCGGAGAGTCTAAGCATTTTCCCCTTTTAAATGTTGTGTGTGTCTGAGATGGCGCTTATGGTTGGCGATTCTGCCCGCAAAGCATACGCGGCAGAAAACCCTGGGTGAGCTGTCACACGCGCTTTAGAGAAGATGCTAGGAGGAAAGGCTGCCATGCTTACTGTCAACGACGCTTCCGTGTTCCAGAGTATTCCTGAGAAGCTTGGTGCTTCGAGATTGTTCTACCAAGCAGAAGGAACACAGAGGATATTGATGTATAGCCAGCTTCAGACTGACCAGGGCAAGACCTCTCATTCACTAGCATTCGGTTTCTTATTTAGGAAACGTAGTACCTCAGAGTCCTCAGCTGTAGCTGAGAACGTTCTGCACACATGCAGACTCTTGCTAGTGGACTGTGGTGGATGTTAGTTTCAAGGCTGTGGCCGTGCAAACTATTATAATTAATTAGCTGGCACACTTGATAGCTGGATTTTTTGTTAGGATGTGGTGATCTATTGGAAGTCATGGTAAAATAAGATTTCTTTTAGATTGTAGATTTATTAGAGGGTATGAAATGAGCAGAACTGATCACAAGTCTGCTGGGTAAATATCACGGACCATCAGGTACATGAGATGCCGGGAATAAATCTTCAGAGGGAACGTAAAGAATACGTGCGATTCAGTTTGACATTCTTGTCCCGCATCTGATGCAGCCAGCTTGATTTACCTCTAAAGTTGAAAGAGAATTTGTGTGTGTGCAGGTGACACTCACAGAATGTGCTTATGTGTATGTTTTTGTGTGATGGTGGAATCTATTTCACTGGAGTTGGTGACGGATACTTTTCCAGTCTCTGGGTGGAAATGGGATCTCCTGTGAGAGAAGCAACTTCATACTTGAAAGACAAAGGGAAGTGGGTAAGCTTGTAAATAACTGGCTAACAGAGACTTGAAAGCTTTGTTCAAGTCATCATCTTTTTAAGTGGCTTGAGAGTTTAAAAGTACGAGAATGCAGGTGAATTCATGGGGAAATGTGAAATGAAGAGTGTCACTGACAATTTTACAAGTAAACCTTTGCTTTGTGAATCCTGGAGAAAGCAGATAATGGTGACAGGAGTGAGAAGGTTCACGTTCATTTGGTAGCTTTGGGCATCTCATCCTACAACGCAAGGGCACTTAAATGATAAGGCAATAGCTTGGAGGAACTGCAAAGCTGACAGGTGACTGTCATCAGCCGTTACTCTGCAAGGAAATTAGAAGGACTATCACGTCCTGGGACTTTATGTTAAATCTAATATTGAAACCAGAAGGCATTTAAGTCAGTGGAACACAATGATCTGAATTAGCATTGAAAGAAGAGCGTGGATTTTTCAGTTCTTTGTAATATGGCACTTAGGTGCAGTGATTTTTCATGTATCTTAGAACTATACAAACACTCTGTGGTGACCTTCATGGGAAGGAAATCCAAAACAGAGGGGATATATGAGAACATATAGCTGATTCAGTGTGGCAGCCTGGATGGGAGGGGACTTGGGGGAGAAAGGATGCATGTACATGTATGGCTGAGGCCCTTGGCTCTCCACCTGAAACTATCACAACCTTTTCTTGGGAGGGGACCCAGGGAGTCGAGTTCCATGTTTATTGTTGTACATATATATATATATATATATATATATATTCTGTGTATACAGAGATAATTTTCTTTCTCAGAAGTATTTAAAAATTGATTAACCTTCAGTCTACAAAAAATACCTACTCTGCATGATAGAAAAATCGCTCCTATAAGTTCAAACTGATTTATGCCCCAAACTTTCCCCAAAACGTCTCAAATTCCTGGTGACTCAGACAGTCAAGAATCTGCCTGTAATGCAGGAGACCCGGGTTCGATCCCTGGGTCAGGAAGATCCCCTGGAGGAGGGCATGGCAACCCACTTTAGTATTCTTGCCTGTAGAATCCCCATGGACAGAGGAGCCTGGTGGGCTACAGTCCATGGGGTCACAAAGAGTCTGACACGACTAAGTGACTTTCACTTTCCCCAACATACACAATACGAAGCAACATATTGAATCTTCGTGTAGAAGGTGGGCCATGTGGAGGATGGAGGGGCACAGGGCCACACGTGCTCATGCGCTCGTGCACACACGCACCCCCTCACGCGCGTGCCCCCGCTCAGCAGCGGCCTGAGTGCCGGGGTCTGGCTGGCCCCGTGCTCAGGGGGCAGGCCCAGCAGCCCTGTATCGCAGCGCTGGTAACTGGCCATGCTCCCCCACACACAGGGAGTTCTAAAGGAAATTCAGCCTTGCCTACAGCTGAAACCAACACAGTGTCGTAAAGCACCTCTGTGCGACTCTTTGCGACCCCGTGGACTGTACCTCACCAGACTCCTCCATCCATGGAATTTTCCAGGCAAGAATACTGGAGCAGGTTGCCATTTCCTACCCCAAGGGATCTTCCCGACCCGGGGATCTAACCCATGTCTCTCGCATCTCCGGCACTGGCAGGTGGATTCTTTACCACTGAGCCACCTGGGAAGACATTAATTTACAAAAGGGAAAGGAGTGAATTCAGACTAAAATTTTATTGTGAACCTAATAAAACTTGTTCCAATTTCTGTTGAAAAGCATAGTAAATAGTAGGCAAAACCTGCTAAGCAAAAAAATGTCCAAATGATATAAGCACACATTGTAATAGTAAACTTTTAAAATAATTTCTTTAAAATGGGTATTTTGCAGATTGTCTTCAAAAAATAAATTTAGTTTATATTCCAGATGATTTTTATGCATTGCTTATCATAATTGTATGCTATAGAAAGGGGCACTAACTATTCTCTAATTTTCAAATTTCATAAAAATTAAAGACTAAAATTGACAAGCAAAAAAAACCAAAAAACAAAAAAACAGAATCTTCTATCTTGTTGCATTAACCAGAAATCACCATCTTTAATAAAGTTCAACATAGCTTATATCTTCCCAAATCATGTCTTAAAAAGAACATGTAAAATTCAGAGCTTATGTGCATAATTTGAAAAATCCTTTGTTAATGATAATGATATTGTAGCTACAATCAGATGATCTAAAATTGTAGCTGGGCCTTTGCTAGCTTAAGTTAGGCCTAGGGTTCTTTTTTTAAAAACAACTTTTAATTTTATACTGGAGTATAAAAGTATTGTGATCCTTTCAGGCGGATAGCAAAGGGACTTAGCCATGCATATACACGTACCCATTCTCCCCCAAAGTCCCTCCCGTCCAGGCTGCCACACAACACTGAGTAGGGTCCCCTGTGCCATGCAGTGGAGCACTACACAAGTGAAATTAAACGCCTAAGTTTTATTCAAATCATCTGGAAATCTGTTTTCTTGTAGTTTACGAGGTCTTTCTACATGAGGACATGGCATTTAAAAACACACTGAAAAAGTATGGAATTCTGAGGGCTTCCCTGGTGTTCAGATGGTAAAGAATCCACCTGCAGGGCAGGTGACCCGGGTTCAACCCTGAGTTGGGAAGGTCCCCTGGAGGAGGGAATGGCACCCCACTCCAGGATTCGTGCCTGGGGAAGCCTGTGGACAGAGGAGCCTGGTGGGCTGTCTTCCATGGGGTCTCAAAGAGTCGGACACGACTCAGCGACTTTCTCTTTCACTAGAGTTCTGATCGCCCAACCAGGAAAAATGAGGATAATATTGCCTCTTTGTCTGAAAAGATTCTTGAAAACAAACGTGCCATACTAAGACTGATAAGAATACAAGGTGTTGAGTGTATGCTGATACACTGCATTTATCTCCAAATTTGTTTTAAGGCCAGGGTCTCCATTTTTACCTCATCAAATTGACAGTATCTGCTATATAAAATACTGTTCATTGTTTGGTAGCAGACTTATACTACTGACTATGATCATACATGTTATTTGAGTGATTTACAATTGAAGTTAGACTCAAATTTCATTGAAACCATCTAGAAACCTGTTTCCTTGTAGTTGGTGGGATCTTGCTACATGAGGATGTTGTATTTACGAACACATTGAAAGTACAGGTGTTTGAAAACTTCCCAGGTGGACCTATTAATTTAAAAAGTTGTCTATGAAATCTGGTTCAGAAGCTGTGAAGAAGAGAGCCTAATGATGCTGTAAGGTAAGGTAAGGTAAGGTGAAGTCGCTCAGTCCTGTCCGACTCTTTGCGACCCTGTGAACTGTAACCTACCAGGCTCCTCTGTCCATGGGATTCTCCAGGCAAGAATACTGGAGTGGGTTGCCATTTCCTTCTCCAGGGGATCTTCCTGAGCCAGGGATCGAACCCAGGTCTCCCGCATTGGAGGCAGACACTTTAACCTCTGAGCCACCAGGGAAGCAATGATGCTGTAGTAATGGATATTTATAGAAAGTGATGTATTTAGGAAGTGGAGATACTGACACACAGGCCTGTATTAAGTGCTGCTTTCCAAGAGATGAGGTCAAGACTATCGAGGAAAAATGGCAACTCAGTGCAAGAAAGTAGGACCAGAAAGAGCACATCGTATACTCCAGAAGAGGCGTTAGACGGGACTTCACTCTTGAGTTGGCCGGCATCTTGGTTGTCATCCACGTTGTCGGCCTTTTTTCCTTGTATTTTATGCTTCAGACAAGGCAGGCGGACACCGGAGAGCCAGGTCTGTCCCAGTGCTCTTGGAAAGGAGGCGGCTTACTCACTGTCTGTTTCATTTCAAGACTTGCCTCTCAACTTTCAGGAAACCCTCAGGCTGAGAACCATGGAAAATGGGAGGAACAGAGAGCGGGTCACAGCACAAACTCTGAATGCAGGACCAGACAAAACTGAGAGGACTCGTCCAGCTTTAGGCTGGGCTAAGCATTTTCAAACTTAAACACAGCCTCCCGCACTGGCCATCGTCCAAATCTGAAAACTTCCATTTTGCAGAGAGATTTGGTGGGAAATGTGATTGGGAGTCCAAGATGAAATAATGTGTAGGTCACAACTCTTATCATGAATTAGGTTGTTTCGAATAGTCTAACATTATCAATAATTTTTTTTTCCGTGCATAAATGGCACCAGATTTCCACAGTGCTACCTCTGTGTAGGTATGGTAAGACGGAATGTTTTAGAAAGAACGTTTACTTAGCTAAGTAAAAATAATTTCACTTGTTTCTATCAGAATTATGAGTTTGAATGCGATAAATCCAATTTTACATGGGTGGGTTTTTAAAATCATGAAATTGCATTCTGGGAAAAGTAAGAAACGTACAGCATTGTTTTTATGTACATCACATATACATATATTTTAAAATTTAAAGTCTGTTTAAAGGAAACTTCTATCTGTGTAGACCTGTGACATTTATTTTTTAAGCTTCTGGAACTGACTTGTTCCTTTGAAGTAAAACAGTATCATTTAAATATGTAATTCAAAAGGCAGAATAGCATTTGAATTTCATAAAAGTGCTGGCAAGTGCCTCATATGACGTTTCAAACCCCCATCACACTTAGGACAGATTTGTTTTTAATTTATTTTTAATTGGAGAATAATTGCTTTCTGGTGTCATGCTGGCTTCTGCCGCACAGCAGTGTGAACCGGCCCTGAGTGTCCACAGGCCCCGCCCCATGCACCCCGCTCCCCGCCCACCCCTACGCCCACCCCCAGCAGTGTGAACCGGCCCTGAGCGTCTGCAGGCCCCGCCCCACCCCAGCAGTGAGAACTGGCCGAGTGTCCGCAGGCCCTGCCCGCGTGCACCTCGCTCCCACCGCCGCGTTGCACCCTCTAGGGGTCACAGCACCGGCTGAGCTCCCTGAGTTACGCAGCGACTTCCCCCTGGCTGTCTGCTTTACCTGCCGTCGCGCCTGTGTTTCATGCCCCTCTCTCAGTCCGCCTCACCTCTCCCCCGGCTGTGTCCACGTCTGCGGCTTTGTTCCTGCCCTGCAAATAGGTTCAGGCACCGTTCTCCCAGATTCCATATCTGTTGTTATATGGTATTCGTTTTTCTCTTTCTGACCTACTTCACTCAGTACAGAGTTTGTTTCCTTGTTGTCTTTCTCGTTAGTTCTGAAGTTTTTAGTTCTGATAAAGGAAGGCTGTACAGATTTTAGAATTCAGGTGTATAAGAAGAAGTCAGAGAATCCTTCCATATCTGACTATTGAATCAGGTACAAGAAGAGGAGCAGTTGTAAAACCTGAGCTGGGCCTGGTGCCGGGCGAGGGGCCCAGGACCTGGGTGGGATGAAAAAGCAGAGTCTCCTGCCAACACAGGAGATCCGGGTTCGATTCCTGGGTCAGGGAGATCCTCTGGAGAAGGAAATAGTAACCCACTCCAGTACTCTTGCCTGGAAAATCCCATGGACGGAGGAGCCTGGAGGGCTCCAGTCCATGGGGGTTGCAGGAGCCGTACACACTTACTTGGCAGCTAAGCAACAACAATCCCTAATCCACACCAGCCCAGAAATTCACTCTTATTTGAAAGCTGTTAGTGACCCCAAATTGAGTGCAATACTTTTCATGAGCTGTATCTTTGCATTATGAGTGTAAGAGCAACTCTTTCTTACCAAAGCTGTCTTCAGTTTAAGGGTTGGCAAGGAAGGTGACAATTGGATAGGGGCAAGCTATTGTGTGAAATTCAATTATTTTCAAAAGCAAAGTGAGTGATAAACTTAGTAACTATTGTTGGAAGGAAGGAGTAAAAATCACTTTGATAGAATGAATGGAGAAAGGGTTAAAATGATTAGAAATTCATACAAATCTTTTGAAAGTAAAAATAAGAAAAAGGAAGAGAGTATGATGAGGGAAAAGCAGAGGGCGTGAATGGAGGAAAATACGTGCTGGCTGAGATGCCCCAAAGGACGCGTGAGCATCTGCGAACAATGTGCCTTTGAAGCTCTTCTGATCATCCCAGCTCTAAGGCTAGCTAAGTGTGCTTATATACACAGCTCATGAGCACAAATTCTACCCAGAATTTATCATGATAGATGGATGCTGGAATGATTCTAAGCAGTATCCTTATAAAAAGCATGTTTCCGTTATAGGCATTTTTCTTACATTCGCTGAGGGGCTTTATTTTTCCTTTCTCTGCTGCTCAGTCCTCCTCCTCTCATAGTTCCTCGGGGTTCAGCGTGTCTGTTCATTGGCTGGGCAAAGTCTATAGAAAAATGTGGTTTGTGAACCAGAGGTAAGGCATTGCCTTGGAAACCTGATATTATTTCTTCAGCTGAACGGGGGTGATTTGTATGTCTTTGAATATCCCAGAATCAACCATGCAAAAGCGTTTCGCCTCTCGTGGTCAGGTGAGTCTGTTTGCTTTAGTTAGACTGATCTAATGCCGTCCAGGTCAGGATTGGGCGACTCAGACTTGAAAGAGGACAAAGGACTAACAGATGAACGGGATGTTCAGATAAACGGCTTTGGTGAACCTAGAAATGCCATTAGATGTCTGTTCTCTCCCTGCCTCTGGTGTTTTCTTGATTTCACAAGTAATGGATTCTGCTTATTAAAAAAATGGAAAATTCATAAACATAAACAAGGAACTAAAATAACATAAACTTTGTAGAATATTTATATATTGTGTAATATATCCTTCACGCACAGAAGTTCACATGCACGTCTACTCACACACGTATAGGTATATGTTGTATGTAGACGTGAGAAGGAGAAGTGAGCAAGCAGAACATCAAAAAGCAAAAAGACATTTGTAAAACAGAAGTTTCAAATTGCAGAAAAGTAAGACGTTTCCTTGCTTTTTCTCTTTCTCATTTCTCCAGAAATAATTTCTGTAAAGAATTTTTCCAGTGAAAGCAGGTGTGATGCACACTGGCGTGCGCTGTGTGCTCACGTCCGACCCTGGCGGCCCCATGGACTGTGGCCCTCCGGCCCCTCTGCCGCGGGGTTTCCCAGGCAGGAATCCCGGGGTGGGTGTCGTGTCCTCCTGCAGATTGACCCCAGTACCGGTCTCGACGCTCTGTCCCCACCCACCCTCTCATCTCCAGCGTGGCCTCTGACTTTATCTCATGTTTGTCTCTACCTTCACTGCTTTCTCCGTCTCTGTTTCTAACAGAAAATGTAATGCGTACATTTACTGCTGGGGCTTCCGTGGGGCCTCGGATGGTAAAGAATCTGCCTGCAATTCAGGAGACCTGGGTTCGGTCCCTGGGTCGACCAGGACAACTTTCCATGCTTTGCTGTATAAAAAAACATGTTTATCCATTTTGTAGCTCTTTCCATACTAGCCTGTGCAGATCTGACTTGCTTTGTAAGCTAGGATGAGGATTCTGCTTAATTTTTCCAGCCAGCCTGTTACCCTAGCACTACTCACCAATTAATTTTCTTCACTCCGTGATTAACCCTTTCTTTCTCCAAGGTTGCAGAGATTAACCCTTTCTTTCTCCAAGGTTGCAGAGATTAACCCTTTCTTTCTCCAAGGTTGCAGAGTTCACGCTCGCATAGCTCTAGTTACATATGGAGGCTTCATGGCAGGAAGAGATCTTGAAAGTCTTCTATTTCGACCCCGTCTGTTGAGACTGTTCTCGGAACATTTCGGCTCAGTCTTCCTGTTGCAGCTGTAAGAATCCTGCCTGCCAATGCGGGAGATGGAAGAAACACAGGCTCGATTCCTGGGTCAGGAAGATCGCCCGGACTAGGAAATGGCAGCCCATTCCAGTATTCCTGCCTGGAAAATCCCATGGACAGAGGAGACTGGTGGGTTACAGGCCATGGGTCACAAAGAGTTGGACACGGCTGAGCAACTGAGCATGCCTGCACATTCCTTACAAAAACTGTGGATTTTTGAACAGAGGAATGAACACTTCTAAGTGTAGACTTCAAAGGACTGGTCTCTGTTGGCATCACAACATCCACAGAAACACAGATTTGTAGTAATAATCACTGTAAATAGGAGTAAAACCAGGAGCCAACATTCGTTACTTTCTATATGGCTGACACCTTGCCCACTACCTCGTTTAATTCACATGACAGCCTCCAGTTACTTTTATTGGTCTCCCCGCTCTACCGGTGAGGAAACTGGCGCAGAGGGCCTGCCGAGGTTCACAGCCAGCAGGAGATGGAGCCAGGCTGCTCAGCTCGAGTCTGCCTGCATGACCGCGCTCTTCTGCCCAGGGCCTCCCTGCCAGAGTGACGCAACGGAAGGTTGCTCAGTCGTACGACTCTCTGTGACCCCATGGACCGTAGCCTGCCAGGCTCCTCTGTCCATGGAGTTCTCCAGGCCAGAATACTAGAGTGGGTAGCCTTTCCCACTCCAGGGGATCTTCCCAAACCAGGGACTGAACCCAAGTCTCCCGCATCGCGGGCGGATTCTTTCCTGTCTGAGCCGCCGGGGAAGCCCCATGGTGACATGACCTGCGCCCTAATCCCATCGCCCTTGTCTCTTGTCTCTCGCAGTGTTGTCAGACTCCCCCTCGATCAACATCTCTGGATCTTGCAAGGGCAGATGCTTTGAACTTCAAGAGGCTGGACCCCCTGACTGCCGGTGCGACAACCTGTGTAAGAGCTACAGCAGCTGCTGCCTTGACTTCGATGAGCTCTGCTTGAAGACAGGTGCGTAACTTTTGAATCCTCTCTAGTCTTGGTTCGCTGGCTTAATGACCCCCTGCTGTTGAGCAGCCTGCCACCGCCACCCTGCTTTGGACAAACCAAGCTGGGGGATTTAGTTTTGTTCCTGGAGTCACCGCCAGTTGCGTTATGAGCCCACCGTGTATGACCGTTGCGTCCACACAAGACTCAGCCCAGAGAGAATTCTTCGCAGCTGCAGTCATCATTTTCTAGTTTGGGGTGTTTATGACCAGTCACTTTCTCTTTCATCTTTGTGATTTCTATCTCTTGCTGCCCCTCACTCACTGCTAGCACACCTAGACTGAAATTTTGCACGTTCTTAAAGTCTTGGGCTCTTCTGGGGCGTCTGTTTTAACTGTATTATTTTGCTTGCCTGCTCAATTTCTAACACTGGCTTTGTTTCATCTTATTGTATAGTGACTATGCGTCTACTCTGAGGTCAATTACTTCTTCTCAGTGGAAGTCTAAAATCATTTTAGAATTCTTCTTGGGGTTGCATGCTCAAGGCAGCTCTAGAATCTTCCTCTACACGTGCCTGACCTTTGTTGGCATCTCTTAGTAGAAGCGTCAGTGGGATATGCAGGCCTCTGAACGTGCGTTAGCTGAGAAAGTCTCCTTTGGCGACTCGTTTTGCCTGCTGTGTTTCCGAAGCCTCACACTTTAGGGGGGACTTTGCAGTTACCTTGTAGATGATCCCCTATTCCTCTGGGCAGCTTCATATTCTGACTCTGGGAAAGGTGACGAGCAACCCTGCTCTTAAGGTCATTTTGTAAAAAAATTATTTTTTGGAAAAAGTGGAAGCAGTGACAGATTTTATTTTCTTGGGCTCCAAAATCACTGCAGCCATGAAATTAAAAGATGCTTGCTGCTTGGAAACAAAGCTATGAAAAACCTAGATGGTGTATTAAAAAGCAGAGACATCACTTTGCTGACAAGGGTCCGCCTAGTCAAAGCTGTGGGTTTTGCAGTCGTCATGTACGGATGTGAGAGCTGGACTGTAGAGAAGGCTGAGCGCCGCAGAGCCTGGCAGGCCGCAGTCCATGGGGCTGCAAAGACGCGACTTGGCGGCTAAACAACAGCTGCGTTGCTGTGCTGTGTGAGTCTCCGCTGCGTTGCTGTGCTGTGTGAGTCTCCGCTGCGCAGCGACGTGAGTCAGCTCCGTGTGTGTATATAGCCCCCTGCTTGGCGCCTTCCCCTTTAGGCCAGCCCCGAGTGCTGAGCAGGGCTCCCTGAGCTCTGCAGTCGGCCCCCTCAGTCGTCTCTTCTACTATAGTATCAGCAGTGCACGGGTCAATCCCAGTCTCCCGATTCATGCCCCTCCCCTGCTCCCCGCTTGGCGTCCATACTTTTGTTCTCTACGTCCTTGTCTCTATTTCTGCTTTGCAGATAAAGTCATCTATACCATCTTTCTAGATTCCATATACATGCTAATATATGACATTTGTTTTTCTCTTTCTGGCTTATTTCACTCTACATGAGAGTCTCTAGGTCCATCCACATCTCCACAAATGACCCAGTTTTGTTCTTTTTTATACTGTTAGTGTTTTTTGCTCAGTCTTTGTCTGATTCTTTGTGATCCTATGGACTGCGGCCCTCTAGGCTCCTCTATCCATGGGATTCTCCAGGCAAGAATACTGGAGTGAGCTGCCATTTCCTTCTCCAGGGGATCTTCCTGACCCGGGGATTGAACCCTGTATTGTAGTCAGATTCTTTACTGTCAGACATCAGGGAAACCCTCCTTTTTTATGGCTGAGTAGTGTAATAGTTCAAGACCATTAGATACAGAGATTCCACAGCTCTCTTGATAAATTTTTACCTGCTTTTAGACTTTTATGGTTAGATGATTATTTCAGAAATCTAGCTCATATTATCATTAACATTAGTCTGACTTTTCTAATGACAACATTAGAAACAGATATATTATTCTCCTTTACTAAAGGAATAGCACCTGCTTTATATGAAAACCTGTGTCAACTCCTTACTAGTTGAGATTTTCCCTCCTCAAAAGAAGGAGAGTGCTAGTAGGCTGCTTATTTATTTATTTGTGTAGTACATTTTCCCCGTGTTTGGCCATATTTTTGTTGTTGTTCCTTCCCTTTTTCCTTTGGAACTTCTCCCAGCTTTCTGGTTGTGGGTTTGTAAACTGAAATGCTGGGAACCTTGTAAACTGAATATAGGCATGGAACAGATGTTCCAGCAGAGTTTTTGGCTTCAAAATATTATTTCAAACCAGTGGTCTGTGTCCACTTGGCACTGAAGAACTAACGAATGTTCTATACTTCCTCTTCTACTTTGAGTATCTTGTCCCTGACACGTCATCTCAGCCGCCCCGATTCCTGATCTTAGAGCTGCTTCTAAACTTGAATGGATGTTATGACTCTAGCTTAGCTCTTTCTGAATGTAGCTCATGCCTTTCTTTCTGAGTTTAATAAATACAGACACGTTAAAGTAGCTTGCGTCCCTGTGTACAAAGATACCTTAGGCCAAATGTGGAAGAACCGGATATAAAATGATAACAGAAGGTTGAAGGAGAAAACAGGTCTCTGAGATGCTACTCTGCTGACCCAGAGATAAGCACAGTGTTTCAGTGCAAATTAAGGCTGTGTTATGTGTTTAGAATGTATTTGTTGTGCAGTTGCTAAGCCGTGTCCAACTCCTTGCAACCCTAAACTGCACGCAGCACTCCAGGCCTCCCTGCCCATCACCAACTCCCGGAGTTCACTCAAACTCATGTCCATGGAGTCGGTGATGCCATCCAGCCGTCTCATCCTCTGTCGCCCCCTTCTCCTCTTGCCCTCAGTTTTTCCCAGCATCAGGGGGTTTGAAGCGTATGCATGTATGCATTTATATTTACGTATATTTATGCCTGTGTGAGGTGTATCTGTATTTATGTACCTTTATGCACATCATCCTTTTGAATGCCTACATCGTATTCCACTGAACAGGTACAGCCTGCGTCACTGAGTGAGTGATCAGCCCTTATGTTTCCCTAACTCTTGCTGCTGTGAACAATGTGCCAGTGAATATTGTCCACGCATGTTCATACTTCTATTTTCCTTAAGATCAATCTGAGGAATGGGATTTGGGGGTCAAAGTATGTATCAGTTCAGGTCAGTTCAGCCCCTCAGTCGTGTCTGACTCTTCGACCCCATGAACTGCAGAGCACCAGGCCTCCCTGTCCATCACCAACTCCTGGAGTCCACCCAAACCCATGTCCATCGAGTCGGTGATGCCATCCAACCATCTCATCCTCTGTCATCCCCTTCTCCTCCCGCCCTCAATCTTTCCCAGCATCAGGGTCTTTTCAAATGAGTCAGCTCTTCGCATCAGGTGGCCAAAGTATTGGAGTTTCAGCTTCAACATCAGTCCTTCCAGTGAACACCCAGGACTGATCTCCTTCAGGATGGACTGGTAGGATCTCCTTGCAGTCCAAGGGACTCTCACTTTAATTCAGATGACCATTACATCTACTACTGCGGGCAGGAATCCCTCAGAAGAAATGGAGTAGCCATCATGGTCAATAGAAGAGTCCGAAATGCAGCACTTGGATGCAGTCTCAAAAATGACAGAATGATCTCTGTTCGTCTCCAAGGCAAACCATTCAATATCACAGTTATCCAAGTCTATGCCCCAATCAGTAATGCTGAAGAAACTGTAGTTGAACAGTTCCATGAAGACCTACAAGACCTTTTAGAACTAACACCCAAAAAAGATGTCCCTTTCATTATAGGGGACTGGAATGCAAAAGTAGGAAGTCAAGAAACACCTGGAGAAACAGGCAAATTTGACCTTGGAGTATGGAATGAAGCAGGGCAAAGACTAATAAAGTTTTGCCAAGAGAATGCACTGGTCATAGCAAACACCCTCTTCCAACAACACAAGAGAAGACTCTACACATGGACATCACCAGATGGTCAACACCAAAATCAGATTGATTATATTCTTTGCAGCCAAAGATGGAGAAGCTCTATACAGTCAGCAAAAACAAGACCAGGAGCTGACTGTGGCTCAGATCATGATCTCCTTATTGCCAAATTCAGACTTAAATTGAAGAAAGTAGGGAAAACCACTAGAGCATTCAGGTATGACCTAAATCAAATCCCTTACGATTATACAGTGGAAATGAGAAATAGATTTAAGGGCCTAGATCTGATAGACAGAGTGCCTGATGAACTATGGAATGAGGTTCATGACATTGTACAGGAGACAGGGATCAAGACCATCCCCAAGAAAAAGAAATGCAAAATAGCAAAATGGCTCTCTAGGGAGGCCTTACAAATAGCTGTGAAAAGAAAAGTGAAAAGCAAAGGAGAAAAGGAAAGATATACCCATTTGAATGTAGAGTTCCAAAGAATGGCAAGGAGAGATAAGAAAGCCTTCCTCAGCGATCATGCAAAGAAATAGAGGAAAACAATCGAATGGGAAAGACGAGAGATCTCTTTAAGAAAATTAGAGATACCAAGGGAACATTTCATGCAAAGATGGGCTCAATAAAGGACAGAAATGATATGGACCTAACAGAAGCAGAAGATATTCAGAAGAGGTGGCAAGAATACACAGAAGAACTGTGCAATAAAGATCTTCATGACCCAGATAATCACGATGGTGTGATCACTCACACTCAACCTAGGGCCAGACAAAGTATATATATGCATTTCTTAAATGTAAATAAATATAACATAATTATGCACCTCAAAGTTTATATTTCTCTCAAAGGGCACAGGCCCTTTCAGCACTCCCTTTTCAGCATGTTCTCATTTATAAAAATTTCTTTTCTGATATGATAGATAGATAACTTTATTATTATCTAATAAGGTTAAATATTTTTATGTTTATTCTTATAGTTGCTTTTAAAATTATACAGAATCATACTTTACTTGAGGTTCATTAAATTTTAAAAAATTTCACTCTTATGCAAAGTTAGTAATGCTTCAATATATCTAGCTTGTTAATGAAGTGAAGTGAACTGAAGTTGCTCAGTCGTGTCCAACTCTTTGCTACCCCATGAACTGTAGCCCACCAGGCTCCTCTGTCCATGGGATTTCCCAGGTAGGAATATAGAATGGGTTGCCATGCCCACCTCCAGGGGATCTTCTTGACTGAGGGATCAAACATGCAGCTCCTGGATCAGCAGGAGGATTCTTTACCAGGGACACCCTCTTATGGAACTAGGGAGGAATAAAAATATATTTTGGGGGGATGTCCCTGGTGGTCCAGTGGCTGTGACTGTGTGTCCCGTGTAGGGGGCGCTGGGTCTGATCCCTGCTGGTCCAGGGGCTGTGACTCTGTGTCCAGTGTTGGGGGCGCTGGGTCTGATCCCTGGTGGTCCAGGGGCTGTGACTGTGTGTCCAGTATAGGGGGCGCTGGGTCTGATCCTTGCTGGTTCAGTGACTGTGATTCTGTGTCCAGTGTTGGGGGCGCTGGGTCTAATCCCTGGTGGTCCAGGGGCTGTGACTGTGTGTCCAGTGTAGGGGGCGCTGAGTCTGATCCTTGGTTGGGGAACTAAGATGCCATGTGGCCAAAAGGAAAGGAAAGAAAATTGCTTGAACTGAGTAAAGAAAACTGGAACTACTACATATCAACTTAAAAGATTATATGGCCAAAGTAACACATTTTTAAAAAGTGTTTTGGTTGGAAGAATTATCTTTGAATTGAGGAAAAAACACCTCACATGACCTCTGTCCCTCAACATAACCTTGGAAAATTGCTAACCATTGAGAATAGCAGATCCTGGGTAAAAGAATTCCAAGCATTTAATCTACTTGGAAAGAGAAGGCAGTGGAAACAGGGGTTATAAAAATATCAGAGAATGGAATCAGGATGCAAGAGTAATTGTAAAATATGGAAATTAAAAACTGTAGCTGCATGATTTTCTAGTATGGC
Source organism: Ovis canadensis (assembly GCF_042477335.2). NCBI lineage: Eukaryota > Metazoa > Chordata > Mammalia > Artiodactyla > Bovidae > Ovis > Ovis canadensis. The sequence continues at coordinate 104,026,264 of NC_091253.1, read as the reverse complement.
AACTAACATCTGTTTATCCAATTATTCACATAGCAGTTGTATATCTCGGTAGAATATTACTAAAGAGCAGCATTGCTTTCTAAAATTTTTGCCTCTCACTTAAGACGTGTTTTCAGAGATGAAGATCTGAAGTGTCCTTTAGCTCAGAGAAGCCTTTCTTGACCACTCTAAGTCAAGTAGACCCAGCCCGCTCCATAAGTCAAGTAGACCCAGTCCGGCCTGTCACTCTGTCTGTGTTAATTTTCTTCACAGCACTTACCGCAAGCTGAAATGATCTCATTGACCATTGACTTGCTTATGGTCTGCCTTTCCCAACCGGAATGTAAGGTCCGTGAAGACAGGACCTTGTCTTCCTTGCTCTTCGCTCCCTCCCCACGGCCTAGAACATGGGAGTCACAGTGGATGTATCTTTTGAATAAATGAATCAGCTGTGAAGTTTCTCAGCAAAGCCACCGTGAATTTAAAGAGTTGTATTGTATCGTCACAGTAGTTCTGAATTAGGTTTAGTTGATGTTCATGGACACTGACTTGAGCCAGGCACACACCCAGGTACTAGAGTTACAGTGGTGAAAGGAGAGACGGGACTTTCCCTGCCGTGGAGCTTACAGTCCAGCGGAGGGAAAGTCATGCGTGAAGCCCAACACTCTCTTCAAAATGAAGATATTACTTTTCTGAAGATATTTTCTTGGTGGAAAAAAGTTGTGAGCTCCCAATCAAGTATGCTCAGATAGGAGTCTGCAACCTAGCAGCTGACCTCCTTGAAAACAGGCATTCTGACCTGCAATCGTGAGCAGGGCCACAGTTTGGCCTACACTCAGAACTGTGAATGTCTTTAGTATGGCTTTATACTCTTCACGGCTTCCCTGGTGGCTCAGATGGTAAAGAGTTTGCCTGCAATGCCGGAAACCTAGGTTCAATCCCTGGGTCAGGAAGATCCCCTGGAGGAGGGCATGGCAACCCACTCCAGTATTCCTGCCTGGAGAATCCCATGGACAGAGGAGCCTGGTGGGCTACAGTCCATGGGGTCGCAAAGCTTCTGACACAGCTGGGCGACTAACACACACATAATCTTCATATGACTTTAGCCTCCGGTGCATCTTGTGTCAGTTAGAGGCCATTTAGTTGCATTATCATCTGTATTTAAATCAGGCTGATAAAGGTTTAAGTAAAACTACTTTGGAAAATAAAAGAGCCCAGCTATGGCCAACTACGTCTACAGTGGTATGTGCACGCTAAGTCGCTTCAGTCGTGTCTGACTCTGTGTGACCCCATGGACTGTAACCCGCCAGGCCCTCTGTGCTGGGATTCTCCAGGCAAGAATACTGGAGTGGGTAGCCATGTCTTCCTCCAGGGGATCTTCCAGGCCCAGGGATCAAACCCATGTCTTTTTCATCTCCTTCACTGGCAGGCAAGTTCATTACCACTAGCGCCACCTGGGGAACTATCCCTGTCACAAACCTTATACACCATCCATTTCCTTGGTCTTTTAGGATAGTTCACAAGCGATTAAGGGTTCCATTTTCCCAAAGGAGCCCAGTGCCATTGGACTCTGATTTGAAAAACTAAAAATCCATCCTATTTGTAAGTATGCCAAATATCATTTAGGCCTCAGGCCAACTCTAATTTCACAAGCAGATTAAATGATGTGGGACTTTAGCTCTTTTTCTTGGCAAACGTTGTAAGCAGTTGTGGCCTCTTTTATTTGGTTTGTGCGAAGCAGTGAAAAGTGTTCTGTCGTGCTGATTTCAGCTGGCGGCTGGGAGTGTACCAAGGACAGATGCGGGGAAGTAAGAAATGAAGACCACGCTTGTCACTGCTCGGAGGACTGCTTGGCCCGGGGAGACTGCTGCACTAATTACCAAGTGGTTTGCAAAGGTACATGTTTCCTCTGTTGGCTTAAACTTTATCAAAGGGAAGATTGGAGACGTCCCAAGGGATCTCGGCTCTTGCGGCTGTGACACCTTGGACGTGGGCTTGGGAGGTGGGAGCGAGTTGTGCCTTTTCATTCCTCAGGCTTCGTCCTCAGGTTGGCCGGCCTGCATTTTGCTGATCTGAAATAACAAGGAAATTATCCCAGATTCCTTAATTAGGGACCCATAGTCATATATGGATGTGAGAGTTGAACTCTAAAGAAAGCTGAGCGCTGAAGAATTGATGCTTTTGAACGGTGGTGTTGGAGAAGACTCTTGAGAGTCCCTTGGACTGCAAGGAGATCCAACCAGTCGGTCCTAAAGGAAATCAGTCCTGAATATTCATTGGAAGGACTGATGTTGAAGCTGAAACGCCAAATGAGTGAACTGAACTGAATCATGAAGAGATTTCTAGAAGAGATCCTATCTTGGTCAAGTTTCTTAGAAGCAGAGCCTGAGATGGGAGTGCTATCCAGGGAATTCTCTGGGAAGGTGTCTGCAGGAGAACCATCTGAGGGAGCAGGGGTGTGGGGAGGGGAAGGCGAGTGAGGCTGTGGCTCAGGGCACGGGTCCCCTGGCTGTGCCCTCCTCGGGCTCTGGAGGGTGAGCCTCAGAGCTCTTACATCTGAAGTTGGGCATGGCTCGGTGCCCACCAGCTGTCAGCTGTGAGCCTCAGCACCAGCACCAGCCTTGGGGTGGGAGTGTGAGCGTGCTAAGTCCCTCAGCCGTGTCTGACTCTGTGCGACCCTCTGGACTGTAGCCCACCAGGCTCCTCCATCCATGGGGTTCTCCAGGCATGAATCCTGGCGTGGGTGGCCATGCCCTCCTCCAGGGGGTCTTCCCCACCCGGGGATCGAACCTCAGGCACGAATCCTGGCGTGGGTGGCCATGCCCTCCTCCAGGGGATCTTTCCCACCTAGGGATCGAACCTGTGTCTCTTACGTCTCCTGCATTGGCAGCGAGCTCGTCACCACTCGAGCCACCTGGAGGGCCCAGGGGTGGGAGCACTGCTGCTGAAGAGGAGGGGGGCCTAAACCATAGCTCTTGTTACGCCCCAAAGCCGTGTGTGTGTGCGTGCGTGCTGACTTGGTGAAGTGAATTGTCAAATATGGTGGTTTTATTCATCAATGGACTGCTGAATGTATAAATGATGCCGTTTTGCCTTTAAGGAGCTTGTCACCCTGGCAACCACTTAGCCAAGTTAATGAAAGGATCCCAGGATCTTTGTGTAACGTTTGCAGGTCACTTTTCAGTGTTTGAATGAAGAGCTTTTCCTAGCTGTGACATGGAACATTTATGGAGCGTTTCTGTTCAAATATTTTAGGGGAAGAGCAGATTCTGAAATACGTGTAGTGTTTAGTTATGGCAACACATCCTACCTGAATGCTGACCTTGAAAATTTCTCCTACCCAAATGATTGTTGTAGCTGTTGATAAAACACCAAATTGGTAGAGAATTTTCTTTTCTTTTCCCTTTTATTTCCCTGGTAAATGTACCAATAATCCACAAAGGCTATTAGAAGAGAAAATAAAGTTCTAGGTATCACTGGTCGTTGAACTGTGAAAATTGGTGTTTGCTGGTTTCAAATTCTAGTTGTGGGACTTTCCTGTGGCTCATGTGTGGGCCCTGGGTTCTCACATGTGTGGCAGAGCTGCTCCATTTTAAGGAGCATGGGACTTACGCAGTGGTCACTAGTTAGATTCATACTGACCAGGGAGATGTCCAGCGCTCTTTACTTGGGAGCCATTTCTTCAAAGTCTTGGTCACAAGTGTTACTTACATTTCAGACATATGCTTTCGTTTGTTTTAAGACAATTTAAAGTGCATGCTTTTTGATAATTTTCATTTTCTCCAAAGTAAGCTTCATTTTTAAATCGAAGCTCTTTTTCAGTCTCTATTCTTTTTTTTTTTAGGTTTTAATGAATGAATGAATTTTCAGTTGGAGTGTAATTGCCCTACAGTGCTGTGTTAGTCTCTGCCTGCAGCAGCCTTACAGTGCTGTGTTAGTCTCTGCCTACAGCAGCCTTACAGTGCTGTGTTAGTCTCTGCGTGCAGCAGCGTGAATCAGCTGTGTGTGCACACATGTCCCCTCCTTCTCGAGCCTCCCGCCCACCCCCTCACCCCCCAGGTCGCCTCAGAGCACTGAGCTGAGCCCCCTGTGCTCAGCAGCCGCTTCCCACCAGCCAGTATTTCACACACGGTGCTGTGTGCATGCCAAGGCCGAGCTCTCCATCCACCCCCCCCCCCACATGCCCCGCCTCATGTCCACAGCTCCTTCTCTCTGTCTGCGTCTCTGTTCCTGCCCTCTTCTCTAGAGGAAGTGACTCAAGAACGGCCTAGGTTTATGCTCTCAGATCTTGCTGGAACATAAAAGTGAAAGATGGCATTCGTTTAGACTCCTTGGTGTGAGGGTTGTACGCACACCGTTGGCGAAGAGCCTCCCTGTGGCCGTCTCCCATCTGTTGCCTCCGAGCAGTCTGAACCTTTCTCCCCAGCTGAAGGGAAGTTGTATCATGTTTTCTACGGCATTGAGATGTTTGGTGGCATAGGAGAAAATGTTCCGTCTAATGACCAAACAGTTTATTTCTGGAGGGAAACAAACATGGAATTTTGTTCCCTGACGCCACTGGTGTTTTTATCTACAAGACATTTAGACATGGAACGCTCAAATAAACACCACTTGGGGTTATTAAATCTAGGCTCTCCCATCACGTATGGGTGTAGTTTAGTAAAGCCAAAACAGGCTCTAGACTTTATTTCCGAAGCTCTTTTTTGATGGCATTCCATAAACAACAAGTATCGAACAGGACACAGGCCCTGCAGTTATACTCTCAGCGATCCGGATGACATTTGTAATTCGATTCACCCAAAAGTCTACCCATTTTTCCCTACAGGAGAGTCTCATTGGGTAGATGATGACTGTGAGGAAATAAAGACCCCAGAATGTCCTGCAGGGTGAGTGCATTTAATGAATACTATGCCATTTTATATGTGCGTTGATAAAATATCACAAGCTATGGATGGGTGAATGGTTTAAAACAATGTAAAACTGAAATCCTCTTACATGGGCAAATTTATGAGTACTTCTGCATAATTTCCCAGTCAGAAGCTGGAATGTACATCTCGAAGGGGGAATTTTTTTCTTTTTTTGAAAAATTTTTCTTCTGTTGGGACTTCCCTGGCAGTGGTTAAGACCTTCAGGCACCCACCATAGTGCATACAGGTTCAGACCCTGGTCTGGGAACTATGATCTCACATGCCAAATGGTGTAACCAAAAACAGAACCAAAAAACCAACTCCATGTCTGTGGTGTGTGTGGCGATAGTTACACAACTCTGTAAAAATACCAGAAATCATTGAATCATACAAGTAAAAGAAGTGAATTGTATGAGATGTAAATTAGAACTCAATAAAAAAAAATTTTAAATAAATGTTAAAAAAATTTTCTCCTCTATCGCCTCTGCACATATTGGAAATAATATCCTCCGTATCTCACCTCAGCTGAAGATTTTAGAAATAATAATAATGAAGAGGAAGACAAACATTTCTGGCAGTGATTTGGCTTTTCTGTGTTTTTTTCCTGAAGTGCTCCTTTTGCTTTTTTGTGTGTGTGGTGGGGGTGGGGGGTGGCTGGAGGGAGGACTCTAGAACGTCTCGAAAATATTATCCAAGATGGTAACTCCTACCAGATGCTGCAGGAAGTCAGCAAACCGAGGCTGCACTGCTCTGCTGGGGTCCAGCCAGACTTAGTGACACCCCACAGCTCAAGTGGGACCAGCAGCGTAAGGCGCTTGTGACGCCTTCCAGGAAACTGTTGCAAATTCATGGGCCCTTAAAGTGCCTGGCAGAAAGGATGTTCTACAAGCGTGTTTTCATGAGTGTGTTTGAGTGAGTGTCTTTTTGTTTTAGGCCGCACAGCCTGGGACACAAGATCCAAGAATTTAGATATTTTTATTTTTGTCTCCTTTTTAACTTTCGTGAGCTACTTGAACTTCTTTGGGCTGTTAGAATGGGATGACAGTAGTGTCTGAATGTCTAAAGTGTGTTCAGTCATTTTTGGAAGAGAAAGCAGTTTTAAGTGGTAAAATCATTGAATGATAATAGTAATGATAGTAATGAACTCATATAGAATTAGAATGTGCTTAGAATGTGACTCATTTAAAATATGGGCTTCCCATGTGGCTCAGTAGTAAAAGTATCTGCCTGCAGTGCAGGAGACACAGGAGACGAGGGTTCAATCCCTGGGTCGGGAAGATCCCCCGGAGAAGGAAACGGCAACTCACTCCAGTGTTCTTGCCTGGAGAATCCCATGGACAGAGGAGCCTGGCGGGCTATGGTCCATGGGGTCACAAAGAGTCAGACTCATTTGTTATGTGGCTTCAAATAAATGCAAACTTGTGCTTGAGGAATAGTTTGCAAGCCATTAGAAAGTTTTCCACAAAGTTTAGCATTCTCAGATTTGATCAAACAACTGGAACTTGAGACTATAACAAAGAGCCTTGTTTATCAGTCCTGCCCTAGTTAGATGGATAGTCTAAGTTTTAGAGATCTTCAACAGTTTTAATCATTTTCACAGTCATTTTGTAATTAAACTTAAAATTTTGGGTAAGTGTTTAGTCTAAGATTGTGATAAGATTGTGATTGTGATAAGATTGTGATAAGACTGCTACTGCTTATTAATTTCATTTTCCTTCTCCCTCCTTCTGTATTTGATAAGTTATTGAAGCCCTGCAATAGGTCCATAGAATAGAAAGATGAATAAGACACCAACTGTGCTTTGAAACTAATGAAGAAGATAAACATGTTGATATAGCATTATAATATAATGTAACATATTAAAATATAATATGCATTTATTAATTCAATATGTATTAATTATATAATTAATATATATATAAAGTGATATATATTAATATGAAAGAGGTATTAATTATTATCTTAAAGGAATTCTGAAGCATCAACCATTATTATGAGAGGAAATTTTGAGCTCGATTTCAAAGAATGAATAGGAGTCTTTCAGGTAGCAAATGGGAGATTTCATATCCCAGGCAAGTCAGTATAACAGCTTTTTACACTGTGAAAAGCCTTGTTTGCAAGGCAAGAGGCAGCCGTGGAGAAAGCACACTGAGGGAAATCTGGAGTCCAGCTCCTTGCCTGGTCATTTCACTTTGCACTGAAGTTGCCACAAACGTTATGTGGCTGAACGTGCAGGCTCGTACGGATATCCTCACTGAAGTTTTGCTTTAGAAATTCTCGGTTCCAGTTGTTGAGAAGGACTAGGCACAGTGCAAACTCTGTGACGTTATTTTTCTAAAGTTTATCGCGTTCCCATTTAAGGTTTGTTCGCCCTCCACTGATCATCTTCTCTGTGGACGGTTTCCGCGCTTCATACATGAAGAAAGGCAGCAAGGTTATGCCTAACATTGAAAAGCTGAGTAAGTCCTGCGTTCCCATCTGTGATCCGCGACCGACCCAGTAACCCTCAGCTGTCGGTAGGAGATGTATGGGCACACGGCTTTCCCATTTGAAAGTCAAGAGTGAAGAGAGCCCATGTCTTCGATCGCTCATGGAATGGGTCTCCCTGGGGAGCGGTTCCTCTTTTCTCTCCTGCTCTAACATCTGAATTCTGTCTCCAGGGTCTTGTGGCACTCACTCCCCCTACATGAGGCCTGTGTACCCGACAAAAACTTTCCCTAACTTATACACCTTGGCCACTGTAAGTATTCTTTCAAATGGTGTAGATTCAAAGGGCTGATTTCATCCTGGAACGACTTAGAGGGAAATTTTAAAAACATGGTCTTTAGTGTTCAGAGAAAATCTTTCTGTTTTTCATCTTACCCAGATCAATTGTTCATAGTAAATGCCTTTTACAACTTTGTGGGTGACTGAACTTCATTGCAACATTAAAACCTTTTTTTTACCAGGTGCAATTCTGTCTGCATACATTCATCTAACCTCTCAAATACCACAAGATCGCTTCTTTAGTTTCTGAGTTTTCAAACAAAAGCATTGACTTTGGAGCTGCTATGTTTTAATTTTCAGATGCTCCCAAGTTCTACCTCGCCTTCTTTTTTAACAAATACAATTTATTTATTTATTTCTTTTTGCCTTGGAGTAGAAATAGAACCGAGGAAAAAGGAATAGTATATTTAGAAATAGAAGCTTCTTTGGAGGCACATAAGTAAATTTCAATCTATAGGTTAAATTACTGTAATAAAAATTGTTGTCATCTTATTAAATTGTAACAGTTAAAAAAACTTCAGTGTTAAATTTCTTATAATCTTGTCAAGTTTTACAATGGCTTACAACTAGGGTATAGGTAATGTTTCCTCTGACAGACATGTAAAAGTTATATATATCATATAAAATTGGAAATTACACAGTTATAAAACCTTCTATGATAAAATCTATGATGGAACCATGATGACATGTGGATTATTTTGATAATAAATTTGCTTTTCCACACAGGGGCTGTACCCAGAATCACATGGGATTGTTGGCAATTCCATGTATGATCCTGTATTTGACGCGCATTTCAATCTTCGAGGGCGAGAGAAGTTTAACCATAGGTGGTGGGGAGGCCAGCCGGTGAGTTTCGCATTTCTGTGTGTTTTTCTGTGCATTGAAACTCTTCATTTCCAAATTTGTTCCCTGTGAAAAAGATGCATTTAATTTCTTCATACTTGGAAATGTTTCCGTGTTTTGGTATCGTGTATGTGTGTGTGTATCAGTTTGTATGCTTGTACCCAGAATATGTGCGTATAATATGTATATGCATGTTGTTGTTAGCTGTTTAGTCGCTGAGTTGTGTCCTACTCTTTGCGACCCCATGGACTGTAGCCCACCAGGCTCCTCTGTCCATGGAGTTTCCCAGGCAAGAATACTGGAGTGGGTTACCATGCCCTTCTCCAGGGGATCTTTCCAACCTGGGAAGAACCCGTGTTTCCTGAATGGTAGGTGGATTCTTTACTGCTGAGCCTCTAGGGAAGCCCCATATATGCATGCATGTGTATTTACGTGTCTCTGTGTGTGTGTGTGCATACGTTTGTGTGTCTGTGTGTCTATCTGTGTGTACAGGAGGTTATGATTATGAAAGTGAGATGAGGAGGGTCTTCATTAGAATGATTGTGGTAGAAATGGTGACGTAGCAGTGACTTTCAGAAATATCCTGAAGAAGGGATGTGCTGTGCTGAGCTGAGTGGCTCAGTTGTGTCCTGCTCTTTGTGACCCCATGGGCTGTAGCCTGCCAGGCTCCTGGCGGATTCTTGAGGCAAGAATACTGGAGTGGGATGCCATGCTCTCCTCCAAGGGATCTTCCCGACCCAGGGATCAAACCCAGGCCTCCTGTATTGCAGGCGGATTGTCTACCTCCTGAGCCACCAGGGAAGGAATAGTCAGGTCTTACTGATTTACACGATCTGTGGGTGCGGTGCAAAAGAAGCGAACGGCGTGACGGCCACACGATTGTAGCCCAAGCTCCATACGCTCAAGAACAGGGACGTGTGCTGCAGAAACAGAATAAACCAGCTCAGTGAAACCCACAGTGATTTTGCGCATTTGTTTAGTCCATTTTTAAACAGTCTTGGGCGTGAAATATAGTAAGTGGAATCTATGTTGGTTCTGGACCAGCAAACTAATACTTTGAAAGAAATCATCCTGTTGACTTCAGATCAAAAGGCTGGGCAGAAAGTACAAGGGGATGAAGGTGGCTTTCCACCCAGAATTTTTCCTGTGACTGTGTGTTGATCAAAGGTGAGCAAAGCAGCAACCTAAATCCACAGCTGTTTAACGTGTGGAAGAGGACTAACTGCACGTGGCCCTGTGGAAGGGTCCGAGGGCCTGTAGGAGCGCATCCCAGGACACAGAGCCTGTCAGAGAGAGCGGCTCGTGGCTCCGTCTCAGGTCAGCTCCACCCGCGGCCGCGGGGAGCCCTGGGCAGGACAGAGGGCTGGGAGGCCTTTGTGCTGTCTGCCGCGGCAGGAAGAGGGGGCAGGGTCTGCACACATCCACGAGTCCACCATCCCGAAACGAGCTCCCACCTGGTGATGTCTGCTGCAGTCTAAGGGCTAAATGGAGGATATAAAGTAAGAAAAAAATATTGGTTTTGAGTAAAAGTCGTCTGTGGGAAAATATGCATATTGCATAGTAAGCCAGTATGCGAGGTTTAATAGGGTTTTTCATTGTAAAAAGGGTTGGAAGGCTTCTTGTCCGTCGGTAGTAGTGTTTTTTTCTCGCAGAGGTTCTGATTCTGCTGTCCTTATTCAGGCTGGACTCCCAGGAGTCTGTGATGCACTGTGTTGTAAGCAAAGTGAAATCTGTTTCCAGGGTGGATTCCCCAAACCAAGTTTATGATAGAGGACCATTTTAGGTATACATAAAATGACTGAAGTTAGAGTTCTGTCAAGCTGTGGCTAGTTGGTCTTTTATATTAATTCTGTCGTGGAAGCAAAGTTGCTTGGAGAACCACAAAGGGTATAGAGATGAATGATCATTTTATCAGATTGGACCAACTTCTGTCCTGGGTGGACATGAGGCTTCCTCTGGGTTGGTGTGACTCAGAAAATGAGACTACCAGTCGTTAACTTCTGCAGGACAGAGCAGAGGGAAAGCTGTGCCCCTGCCCAGTGAAGCGAAGCCTCCGTCTGAACTGTTCAGTTGTGTCCTCGCCCACTCCCCAAGTTGACACGTTTCACCAAGTTTAGCGATTCCCTAGTGCAGACCAGGGTTTGCCGTGAAACCGATTTGTGTTTCTGTCTGTCTTCTTGAACAAGAGGCCACCAAAAGCATTCCAGGGAGCGCACTAGATATAACTTAAAAGCACGTTTTATTGAAATCTGGCATGTAAGAAGACTATATGGACCTGAACTATAAGAAACTACAGTATAAGAAACCGAAAATAGGAAAATAAACCTTAATAAACCTGTAAGAAAATAGGAACCTTTAATAAATACTGCCAAGCATTTATACCGTCCTCTCTGAGGCTTATATATTTCATGAACTCACCAGTGAAAAAATTGAAGTAGAGAAAATATTTATAAAAATCTTAGGCAATTAAGTCAAACTCAACTTACTTTAACACTGATTAAACCATGAAAGGCACTTGGCAAACAATGTGTATGTCAGATTAAATGGGGGATAAGAACTGCTCTGTTTCTAGTTTGAAATCTAATATATGCCATGAAGTGTTTGCAGTGTCCATCTGAAAATGTGAATCACACCATGAGGCTTTCAAAAATAGTTTCTACATTTCAATTTCATTACCAAAAGCCTGATAGAGACTTCAGCAAAGGTGAGTCTGCTTTTCATTAGTTAATCTTCAGAATGCACTGCTAATAGTCGCCGTTCACTGCAAGACCCTGCATTTCTCCTGCATGTGTTAGGATGGGATTCCTTTGTATATTGTTGTTTTGAAGCTATTTACTTTTTTCTCATTGCAAAAGTATGTTCCATACTCTTAATGGAGTGTCGTAAGTGCGTTTGTTTCTTTGAAAAATCTCTCTGCTCTCATCCTGCTGTTTCTAATACTGAGATATCTTGATGGGGAAAATCCCCTGTTCAGTTTAAAGCTGGACTCAGCGAAGCAGAGAGTCATTGAGACTTCAAGGGACCCACTCGGTGTGGAGAGTTGAGAGATGAGGTTAGCCCCCATCATGGTGCAAGTTCTTCGAATCATAGTTTCTGGAGGAAAGCACTTCTAAGAGGACAGGATACATTGTTTTTTGTTTTTTTCATTTAAAAGAATTTTTAAATTGAAAACAAGATTCCTGAAATCCTGTAGTGCTTTAGTGTTCACAGGTTTCACACACATGATATCATATGATCTCATAACCCTTCTTTCCTCCCTACCCGTATAGTGCCCCCTCCCCTCTCCCTCTCCAGAGTGGTGTCCAAGCTCTAGTTTGTTCTTTATGTCTGTGAATCTGCTGCTTTTTTGTTTTATTTGCTAGTTTGTTGTGTTCTTATTACTCAAGTTGCTGGGCCTACAGTGGTTTTTGGCCAGTATTGGTAATGCAGTGAATTGGTCCTGAGATCATCCTCATGAATCACTGTAGCATAAGGATGTTTCTCTGATGGCTCAGACAGTAAAGGAAGGATCTGCCTACAGTGTAGGAGATGCAGATTCCATCCCTGGGTCGGGAAGATCCCCTGAAGAAGGTCACAGCCACCCACGCCAATATCCTTGCCTGGGGAATGCTATGGACAGAGGAGCCTGGCAGGCTACAGCCCATGGGGTCACAAAGAGTTGGACAGACTGAACAACTAACACGTTCACTTTTTTCCGATAAAGATGGCAAGTTCAAGAAAGAGACAGCAAAGGGGAGAATGACTTGGAACAGCGGCAATCGCCCAGGGCAAAGCGATCGCCTTGATGGCGCTAGTCTTGGCTTACCTCTCTGTGTGATTATCTTGCTAACAGGTGACTTTTTTTTTCCCCAGGAAAACTACCTTTTCTTTATTCTGTTGTTTCTTTTCCATCCATGCTATAAATCTGTATTCTCTTTCTTTTTGCTGTATCATAGTGTTCTTGCCTGGAGAATCCCAGGGACGGGGGAGCCTGGTGGGCTGCCATCTATGGGGTTGCTAAGAGTCGGACACAACTGAGCGACATCACTTTCATGCATTGGAAAAAGAAATGGCCACCCACTTCAGTATTCTTGCCTGGAGAATCCCAGGGATGGGGGAGCCTGGTGGGCTTCCATCTATGGGGTTGCATAGAGTCGGACATGACTGAAGTGACTCAGCAGCAGCAGCAGCAGCAGCGTGCTTAGACCATGCTCCCCAATCCCTTGCCTACTATGCTTGTCACTCTTTTAAATTTCATTTGAAATATCCATTCCCAAGAAGCTTTCACTAAGCTTTCTCAGCTCTTAATAAACTCAGGGACCCTGTTTTGGATTTTTGTGTTATTTCTATCATGATTATGACAACATCATTTGCAATTATTCAGATATTTGCTTTAGTCTATGGATCCCAGGAGGGCAGAGATTTGATCATTTCTCTCTTTATTCTCAGGACCCAACCCTTAGCCTGACTCATCTAGGCATCCTGTTTACCGGGCCTGAGCTTGCTCTGCACCCCCATCTACTTAATCTCATCACTTACTTCCTTCTGGCCCTCATCCCCTGGGGAGAGCCGCACTGGTCCACGATCTCTGCCACAGCATCCCCCCTCCCCCCCCCCCCCCGAGCCCTCACATCTTTAGTCTGTTCTGACTCTTTTTTAAAAACTTAATTTGTTTTGGCTTCACGGGGTCTTCTTGCTGTGTCCGGCTTTCTCTCATTGCCATGAGCCGTGGTACGCTTCTTGCGGTGTCCGGCGTCCCCCCGTGGCGGTGAGCTGTGGTTACGCTTCTTGCGGTGTCCGGCTTCCTCTCGTGGCCGTGAGCCGCGGTGACGCTTGGTGGCCGCTCCTGGCTTCTCCTGGTGGTGGCTCCTCTCTTGCAGACCGAGTCTCTCGGGCTCAGTAGTTGCGGTGCACGGGCTTAGCTGCCCCTCGGCACGTGGACTCTTCCTGGACCGGGGATCAAACCTGTGTCTCCTGCATTGGCAGGTATATGCTTATTCACCCGGCCACCAGGGGGATCCTGTTCTGACTCTTGAGTCTCAGTGACTGACTTACTCCCGCTGATACTAGGGTCCTGCCATTCCTCTGGTCCCTCAGAATTCCATTTCTTCCACTTCTGCGCTTTGGAATGCAGAGGAATAGTTTCCCTGCAGAGAACTAGGAGGAAGACTACAATAGTAGTTCATAGTTTTCAAAAATGTGTTTTTGCTTATTTTCCTTTTGAAAACACCTTCCTTTTTCCCATAGCTGCATATTCTACTGAATTTGAGAAAGGGTTAGATTTTGCATTTAAATGCTCCTGGTCCCAGTGGGAAAGTTTTGTTTTTTTGTTTTATTTTAAATTCCCTATAACATATCAAGAAGGTACAATGTTTATATTCCCATTTATTCCCTTTTCAAAATGTAGCCTCTAGGACACAAATGTTGAAAACTGTGCCTCTAGATAAAGCAAAGTAAAGAAAGAAATACTTGGATTAAAGCCGAGAAGGCCAAACTGGGCGTCTCCTTAGCTAATTTTTTTCAAGCTGTGTAGTCTGACTCATCTCTGAGGAAATGTATATTACTTTCAGATTCCTACCGGGAAATGAAAAATTATGATTTCCACTTCTCTGAATTAACGAGAAACTAGTTTTATGATGTCTGTTTCCTGATTCTCCCCCACTTTTATAGCCCAGAAGGCTCCTTTTCATGTATCTTCCTTTGGACCAACCTTTTACTGCGCTTTTTTTCCTCTGTAATTACTAGATTTAACTTCAGGGTTCTGAAATATAATATATACGTATAACTTGCAAAGGAGCTTTTATAGCTGCTCGTGATCTGATTTAACTTCAGAAACTTTATGCGTTCAGTCTCATACTGTTCGCCAGTCCTTTGACAGACCAGCTTCATTACTGCTAGGATTCTTTCCTTTGAGCTTTAAAAAACTTTTTTCCTAAATTTCAAGTATTCTCTCTTATTTGTTCACTTTTTGCACTTTTCTGGTCAGGTTCCCAATTTTCTTTTGGAAAATATGGCCAACGTGACTTTTACCAGGAGCAGGGAGAAATCACTTCTCTTGAAAGAAATCAAGAAAGAAAGAAAAAATTTTACCTTTGTCTTCATAGTTCACGTTGTTGTTGTTGTTTTACAATGGGTTAATTTTGTATCTCTAATTACTGAGATGTTGTCACTGTAAAAATTTTAAGTACAGAAAAGTATACAGAACCAACAGTCCTGATTTTGCCACCAGGATAGTTTCAACACACATCTGTCATCCCTCCCAGTGCCTGTTGCTTATACCATTGCAGATACTCCTTTAGTGATCTTCCCCCCGAGGGTTAGGAAGCTAAAAGTTACTCATAGGGCTTCCTGTTGCTCAGATAATGCCAACCTCAGCATGCATCTCACAAGATAGCTTCTGAAAGTGTAGGGTCATCTCTTGACAAACTGTATTTACAAAAAAAAAATTTCCATTAGAAAACCCTGGGTTTATCTTACACTTCACGTCTACCAGATATTGCTTAATACAACTTCCTTGGAAACGAGGCACCAGATTTTCTAGGAAGTTGCTTGACTATGATGCATTAAGCTTATGTCTCTGAAATGAAAATAAGTATGCAAAAAGATCACTAAATATAAGAAAAAAAGACTTCCCAGTTAGCGCTCGTGGTAAAGAATCCGCCTGCCAATGTAGAAAACACAAGAGACGTGGGTTCCATCCATGGGCCAGGAAGATCCCTTGGAGGAAGGCACAGCAACCCACTCCAGTATTCTTGCCTGGAGAATCCCATGGACAGAGGAGCCTGGCGGGCTACAGTCCATGGGGTCACAAACAGTCGGACACGACTGAGCACAATATCAGAAACGGACCTCTCTGGAATCTGAGGTGGTTTGAGGCCCTGCAGGATGTCCAGCGCTCGGTTGGAGTTCATCTTCTTGCTCGTGGAGGGTCTGGCACAAGGATGAATGATGAATGAATGGATGAGGACCCACTTGAGTCCTCATTGGCCTGGGGGTACCCGGAAACGCCGGAGCTGGCCTGTGAAGTGGAAGACGCGGGCGTGCCTGCTAAGGTGCTTTAGTTGTGTCCGACTGATACTTCGGACCAACCCCCTGGGTGGTGCTCAGCGCGGTCTGAGGCCTGACCACTCTGGTCCATCCCCGAGGGACGAGGACATCCCTTCCTTCATGCTGATGACGCCTGCCGGCAGCTCGGGCCTCCACAAGTCTGAGAGTGTGTCTGCCCTGACCCGTCCCTCACTCGCCCTGCAGCAGCTGTGCTGTGGGAGCTGGAGGTTTGCAGTGCTCCCAGGGGGGCTGGGAGTCCTCGCATAATTCTCCTCGGCCAGGCGTTCCTAACCTTCCTGAAACCGTGGCCAAAGTTCTGGATGCCCTGCACCTCCCAACTGCCCCTCCCCCACCCCCAAAGCAAAAGTTTTAACTGAGTAAATAAAACACTGTCAAAATGTGGAGACGCTGAAACCAGAAAGGAGGGGGATCGCAACTCCTGGACCATTTTTGTTTGGTCTTTTGAAAAGCCAAGCCACGCTTCTTTTTCCTGTCTGCCTCCTAAAGTGAAGGGGTTTCTTCTTCCAGACTTCTGTCCAGTGGGACACAGGCATCCTGAATTGTTTTCAGTGTCCTGAAATAACTCGGTTATCTTCACGTCCATTATTGCATAATAATCAAGATGAAAATTGATCCAGTGTTTACCAAATGCTAAGACACCGTTTTTAAGGACTTTGCACATATTAATTCATTACAGCTTAGAATAATCCTATGTGCTAGGTAATATTATCTACATTTTAAAGAGAGGTTGAGGCCTTAGATAGCTTCTTGGAGGATCACACGGCTGGTAAGCAACAGAGGCAGAGCCTAGAATCCGAGTAGCTGGTCCCCCCGTCAGGTTCTTCAGTGCCACAGCTCCTGGCCCCACAGCATGAGCTAGAAAGACCGTATACGCCTATACGGATGTACGTTGTGTACACGCGTGTAGTAAGCAACACGCGTGTGGTTAGCCACTCAGCTGTGTCTCTGCAACTCTATGGACTATAGCCCGCCGGGCCCCTCTGTCCATGGGATTCTCCAGGCAAGAGCACTGGAGTGGGCTGCCATGCCCTCCTCTCCAGGGGATCTTCCTGACGCAGAGATCGAACCTGTGTTCCTATGTCCCCTGCATTGGCAGGCGGGTTCTTTACCATTGCACCACCTGGGAAGCCCATATACTATGTATATATATACATATTTGCATGTTTTATATATATACTCTGCCTATTTATCTACATATTTTTGGCCACAGTACGGGGTATGGGGGATCTTAGTTCCCAGACCAGGGATCAAACCCATACCCCCTGCTGTGGAATTGCAGCCTTTGCCACTAGACCACCAGGGAAGTCCCTGAAAAGAATATTTTAGAAGACTTAATGACACGCTTGGGTCACCTAACTTATCCCAGGAACTCACTCCTAAAATTCCATTTACCAAAAGGCTAAGTAAAAGGTGCAAGCAGAATAAAAAATAATCCTCCCCTCACCCCCGTTTCATTCACCTCTTTGAAAATAAAACAAGGCAAAGCTGGGTTCTGCAATCTGGGCATCTGTGTGCCAAATTGGGGTTCTCCTCTGTAGGCTTCCAACAGTCAAGGAAACATATGGTCACTTGAGGTCCTTTGATGAGCAGAATTCTGCCATATAAGTGAAATGTTCAAAACAATGATCAGAAAGGACAGGGACAGAAGAGACTCTTGCGATGAAATAAGGGTTGTTTTTTTTAAAGCCACTGTAATCGTAGCAGAGCTTGAAAGCTTTTGCAGAGAATGTATTGAATAACATTTATGGAAAGAATAATTCTGACTTCCAGATGTGAAAAAAAAAAGTTGCAAATATTGGGAGATTTATGGTAGGGTATGGGTAAAGTTTAAGATGTCTGAGCTAATATACTCTAAAACCTTTTTCTTCTTTGACCAAAAGTCAAAACATGTTCTAAGCCTCTTATATTTTCCTCATCAGCTATGGATCACAGCCGCGAAGCAAGGGGTGAACGCTGGGACGTTCTTCTGGCCTGTGTAAGTCACCTCTGTTTCGTCCATGTTTGTGAGTTACAGTTATGATTCAGTTTAAGGAATATTCAGTTTTATTTCATTTAAATGTAAATGTTAGTATAGACCAACTTATGAGTATTTTCTGACTCAAGATAACCCTCCAGGTATTTTTTGGGGGATCCTCTCTCTTTTTCCGTCTCAGTTCTCTTTCCCTCCCCTGTCCCTCTTTTCCCCCATATTTTCTTAACAGAATGGAAGGAGGATTTTTCTCTTCCACGTCTAGTCAGCCTTTAGATTCTTCTGTTCCTGTTTGTAGATTTTTGGTAACTTGGCACCTAGGGAATGTATATTTCTCAAACTGTTTATAGCTGTGATTTATTACAACATTCTATAATTATTTTGGTTCATTACTTTAAAGATCAAGCGTGTTGTTGAACAGCTGATGTTGTAGCCCAGAGAATGGAAACTTCAGACAGGAGACCAAGAGGAAGTCTCTGTTTCCCCCTCATTTTCCTGCTGAACTCCAGGGTTTCCTTAATAAGAGAAAAGAAACTGCTTCTCTTCCCCACAGAGGTGATGGGGCCGATTAGTAATGTTCATGAAACAGTCTCAAGATGAAACTTACCTAATAAAAGTGTCAATATGTTCATTATGTTTGAGGTTCCTTAGTAAGAGAAGGAATCTGTTTCAACTTTCATGGGAATTTTGTTCCCACTGAGATGTTCTTTCCATCTTGTTTTGTTTTTTTTTTTTTAAACCACCTAAAGCTGTTTCCATATTTGCCTCTTATGCAGTAACAAATATCTGACTATTCTGTAATAGTACAGTGCTGAGAGCAGTCACAGGTTCAGATTAATCCAGAATGGCACCATCTATATTCTCAAAATTCAGGAAGAAAGGTAGCTTTTTCAGATTTGAAGAGCTAAATTGAAATTGGGTTTGGTGATTTGAAGCTAAGACAGAGAGTATCCCTTAAAAGTCTCCCCCTCTCCTTTTTAAAAAGAAATCTTCTTGGCTGAGAAAATGTGCATGTTAGAAGTGACATGTTGATTTACCAGCTTAATCTTTTTTTTAACCCTTGGCTGTCATTGATACTTATAGAAGTGATTTCTTCTCCACAACATATTTGGCTGACAGAATGAAGAGGCCCCAACAGTAGAATTAATACTTAGTCCTCACCTTACCCCCCAAAACTGCTGCAGAGCTTCATTGAAAAGGCTTAGTGTTCCGGTTCTGAATGGTAATTTTCTCCACCCATTTCAAACCTTATAAGAAGGTAGCTTTTGTGTGCTCCAAAGACGCCTGTAGTTTTGCTTTGCTTCTCAGACTATTCTTCTTTTATCTCTGTATCCTGGAAGCGACCTGGTTTCATTTTCTTTCTTTTTTAAAAAAAGTGTCTTTAGAACTTAAAAAAAAATGGTCACACTTCCAGGTATTTATTGGAATATATGTCAAGGAAAGCTACACATCATCCATACTGAAAATTTTTAAATTTAAGCAGATTCAAACGCTAGACTTAGACTTTGAAAGTCATCTTTTTAAGCTGGTTCCATCCTGCAACCTAGAATTAGCCTTGCTTTTCAAATGGTAGTATTTCATTTCAGAATCATGCTCAGCTGTGTTTCCATTATGTTCTTTTCTATCGACTCATGCTCAGAGCAGGAGTTCCCTTTATGTATGTGTCTCAGGTTGATTCCAGTCCCAGCTCTGCTTCGCAATAGGTTGCTGACCTTGGACAAGTGTTTTAATCTCTTGACAAATCAACATCTTCACCTTTAAATGGGAACGATAGTGTCTTCACCCTAGGGCATCATGAAGACAGAATGAATTAACTTACTTAAAGTCCTTAGTAGGGTACTTAGTACATAGAGAACAGCCAACAGATGGTACTTGTTTTCTTATTCACATTATCTCTTTCAACAAGGACCAGACAATGGCTATCTATATGTGACCTAAGGTAACTTGTTCCCCTTTAGCACTAAATTCCTCATCTAGTTCATCTTCCTTTTTTTTTTTTTCTATTTCCTTTTCTTCTAACGTGTCTAATGTACTTGGTCTCATGAGAAATTCTGTATCAACCAGCAATGGGGAAGACAACGGCATGAATCCCTTTCTGTCTGGAGCACAGGCTTCCGTTGTCGAATCTGTTGTACTGTGTCTGCATCCGATTTTAAACATGGCCCGGGGCCGTGTCTTTTCTAGTCTCTGAGGCTTTTTCATAAAGGCAGTCTTAGATCTACAGGGAAACTTGGAGACCACTCTGTGTGACTCCCCACGTCTGTGATCAGAACGCCAAGGCTTAGAGAGGTGAACTGTTGTGCCCAAGGCCATGATTTCAGCGGATACGCAGAGCCCCACGTGCTCATCTCACGCTCTTACCACGCTCATACGCTTGCCCAGAAAAGAATGATCGCCTGCTTATCTCTCCAGGCAGAGAATGGTAACTCTTCCGTATCGGTTTTTTTTTTGGTAGGGGCATCTTGTATCTTTATTTATATTCACACAAATGCCTTGAATGTAATATGCTTTTAACAGATATTTCATGAGTGAGTGTATCATTTCTGTGAGCCCGTGAATCCAGAGCGTCTCTGGTGGCTCAGATGGTAAGGAATCTGCCTGCAATGCAGGAGACCTGGGTTCAATGCCTGTGTTGGGAAGATCCCCTGGAGAAGGAAATGGCACCCCACTCCAGTGTTCCTGCCTGGAGAATCCTATGGACAGAGGAGCCTGGCGGCTACAGTCCACAGGGTCGCAAAGAGTCGGACATGACTGAGCGGCTGACACACACACACACACACACACACACACACACACACACACACACACAAATCCAGTCCATAACGATGGAAGCTCACGTTTTCCAATGTGCCAGACGCTATTCAAAGTGCTTTACATTGATTATCTCTTTTAATCCTTACAACCACCTTGTAAGATAGCTCATTTTATAAAGCAACAAAAGGTTAAGTAACTTGCCAAAGTCACATCACCGATGTAAACCTCAGAGCTGATGTTTTTCCCCCTTCTTGTCAAGTACCCCATCCAAAGAAGGCGTTTAAAGGGTGAGCATTCTGAGCTTGAAACACATTCTATTAATCTGTATTTTTCCAGTAGCATCAAGTGAGTCCATCAGAAAAGTCCATCAGAAAGTAAGTCTTTATGACTTAATGCCAATTGCATAAAATAAAGCAGCTTGTAGGTAGGTAGTGAAGTAAGGCACAATGAAAAGACTACGACACTCGCTTTTCTTTTAAGTTAGGAAAGAATTCAAAATATGTAATTATTTTGTTCAGATACAGGGGATTTCTAAGGCTGAGGAATTAAATACCTCAGGCGATTAACCTGGCTTGGCTTTGCCTACTTCTTATTCAATTATAGGATGTAATAAGATCACGTTTATTCAGTAGCATTGGAATTTGTATAAACGAGAACTTGTTTCATGGTAAACATGATTTTGTTGGGCTGGTAGGATAGTTCTGGAGGGAGAAGTGGTTGGAGAGAGGAATGGCAGGCCCAGCGTCTCTCCGGCAAGGGTGGTGGTGATGGGGGTGGGTGGGGGCAGGCTCTGGGGGAGGCTGTTGAGTGGAGCTGCCAACGCTAGCGACCTACCATGACTCTACTAGCCTGTCTTTCCCCCGGCTAGCCCATGCTCATGTCTGCCAAAACTGAAAGCTGAAATGGCTCACCCAGTATCCCATAACACATTTTTAATAGTTAATTTTTTAGAGCAGTTTTAAGTTCACGGTAAAACTGAACAGTGGGAGCAAAGATTTCCCATATATTGGCTTGGCCCAAAAGTTCATTTGGGTTTTTCCATAACATCTTATGGGAAAACCTGAACAATTTTTTGTCCAACCCAATACCTCCATCTGTATCCCCACACTGGCACAGCCTCCCACAGTATCAACATCCCCCACCAGAGTGGAACCCTGGTTGCAAATGATGAACCTCCATCGACACGTCATTGTCACCCAGAGACCACAGTTTACAGTAAGGTTCACTCTCGGCCACAATCATTTTTACTAGCCACAGTTAAACTTGGGCTTCAGTTTAAATTTATTGTAAACACACTCCAATGCCTGATCTCGGATGAGGGAGCAGAAAAGTATGTTATGCTTCTTGTTAGGAAAAGAATAAGCAAATTTCCCCGTAAAACATCACTCAGCTTGTGAGCATCTTAATGTAACTAAGTCAATCCATGACACAGTGCTGTCGTGCTAGCCGAGGGCTCTTGAAACGAGTGCCAGACTGAGGGTAATTATATTTCAGCAGAGGAATGAGACTTAAACACAAAACTCATTGTGGATGAAGATTATACCCTTTTTGTCAGTCTCTTAGTTATATATGCCTATTCTCGATAGATTTTTTATAGAGCTAGAAGATAATTTGCCGAATACCTTTCCTAACCCCTTATTTTATAGATGAGGAACTTGAGTTTCAGATTCAACAATGTTTATTAAGTCATATAGCTGTTTCGAGATAGCATGGTGACTAATCTTGATGGTTAATAAAAATAAGGACTTTTTTTAGCACTTACTATGTGCTAAGCACTGTGCGTGCCTTTTGCCTGTCTTGCCTCACTTCATCCTTACAACCAAGCTGTGCGGTGTCTGTTACTATCTTTATTTTACTAATGAGTAAACTGAGGCTGAGAGAGGTCAAAGAAGTCTAGAGGTCAAGAGAGGTCGTGCTAACAGAAGGCGGACTGAGGATATAAGTCCTGGTCCCTTGCTGGCCATAGCTAATGGCTTTGCCCACTAAATAGCAAGGGTTCCGAGTCCGGGGTCCTTTTCGTCTGCAGCCAAGCCTCTGTGAGCAAGGCAGATTCTTCACTTGACTGTGGATCAGTTTCCAGTCTTATCTTCTGTGGCCGAGGCTGAGCAACATGACCTGTTGCAAATAGAAATGGACGTTTAAACACTAATAGGAAAAGGGATCTTTTACTTCTGTGAGGTGAACACAGATGGTGGTAAGTAGAGAGCTGTTGGCCTGGGTGCAAGGGCAGGAGCTGGTGGAGCTTCCTCCTAACCTCACGCTTACTGGTTGCCGCCCCACAGGGTGATCCCTCACGAGCGGAGGATACTCACCATCCTGCAGTGGCTGACCCTACCGGACCACGAAAGGTATCTGTCCCCCTCCCCGGCTCCCCCCTTCTTCCTTGAGTGCATTTCTGTCTCAGGGTGGAGCTGGGTGAATAGCTCGATGGACTGTGCAGGAGGGGCGCAGCCGAGGTTTGCTGTTGTTACTAGTTTTGCTGTTCTGAGCCTTAAACGCGACCTCCGTGAGAGGGATTTAGGGCATAATGGACGCAGGTTATCGAGGACCATTTAATTACATGAATTACTCCAGCTGTTAATCCTGGTCACCACAGCAGTGCTCGAGGGAGTTCTTGGCTTTGGCAAATAAACCAGCAGCATCCCAAGAATCGGGAAAGCATGAAGACTGACTTTTGAAAAGGTTTTATTTTATCGAAGTGTAGTTGATTTACAATGCGTTAGTTTTTACTGTCAGAGAAGGCAATGGCAGCCCACTCCAGTACTCTTGCCTGGCAAATCCCATGGACGGAGGAGCCTGGTGGGCTGCAGTCCATGGGGTCGCTAAGAGTCGGACACGACTGAGCGACTTCCCTTTCACTCTTCACTTTCATGCACTGGAGAAGGAAATGGCAACCCCCACAGTGTTCTTGCCTGGAGAATCCCAGGGATGGGGGAGCCTGGTGGGCTGCCGTCTGTGGGGTCGCACAGGGTCGGACTCGACTGAAGCGACGCAGCAGCAGCAGCAGCAGCCTTTACTGTGCAGGACGGTGACTCGCGTATGCGCTGTATATATGCGCACACACCTTCTTTTTCATGTCCGTTCCCATTATGGTTCATCACAGGACGTTGGCTGTAGTCCCCTGTGCTGTATATATAAACAGTGCTGTGTAAGCAGTAAGGATTGCTTATCCATTCAGTAGATAATAGCTTGCATCCGCTAATCCCAAACTCCCAATCCAGAAGACTGATTATTTTCACTTGAATGGAGTTCTTTCAGGCTGCAGATTGCATGGCCCCGTGAACTCTTACTGGGTTCTATTATCTTAGGGATCAGAGACCTGAGTTTGCATTCAGATTTTCCTCCTGAGCTTTTATTCCTGAAGGTGGTAACCAGGTAGTTACCACAGTAGGGGCGGTGTAGAGGGTGGTGGATGTGGAAATAATAGAAAACAACAGGAAAAAAAAAAAAAAACAAGAAAAAGACTTTTTCATGGTAAGACTAACAGTGGTTGGGTGATCCACTTGATTTGCAAGGTTGTTTTGGTAATGTGTAGGGATATGTGACACTCTTTATTGTGTGTGGTTTGGGGGAGATTCTGAACCTTTTAATTTTCCCGTAGGCCTTCAGTCTATGCCTTCTATTCCGAACAACCTGATTTCTCTGGACACAAGTATGGCCCCTTTGGCCCTGAGGTTAGTAGCTTATCTTCTGCCTGAGAGCCTGTGTCCCTGGGCCACGTCGCCTACTGACCTGATTTCAGGATTTGCACAAAGTCTCTTAGCGTGCTGGTGTGTGTACAGTGGATACAGAGTCAAGGAACTGCAAGAGTGAAAACATTTAAAAGAATCCTAAACGTACCTGTTTTTCTTACAGGAACTTCATTTCAGATTGATTTGGTATGCAAGCATATCCTAAACTTGGTGTTCACAGGAGGGTGTTCCTGGCTTCCAGCTTGCTGTTCATATATTCCAGCCTCTTGGTGTTCATAGGTTCCAGTCCTGCCGGCATCAGTCAGAAGACGAAGGACCGGGAAGGGCTGCCCTTTGCCATCACCGGGATAGGAGTGGAAAAGAATCTAGAGATGGAACCTACAATACAAGGCAGTGCAACTGAATCTTAAGCCCCTTAGCAAGGTTGTGCGGCTCAGAGAAGATAGGTCAGCTCAGTAGCCTTTGCAGGTACAGGCAACCTGGAAAACACAGTAGCACTGGACATGTTTTTATTTGATGAATCTTGGCATAGGTGCATGCCTGTGAGAGCATCACCAGGATCAAGGCTGTGGACGTATCCCTCACCCCCTAAAGGGAAACAAATTCTTAACTGAGAGAAAAACACTATTGAATGAATCTGTTTAGCAAAGCAGTGTGACACCCTGATAGCAAACACTCAGGAGTTTTAGGAAAGCAATTGGTTTGTGAGGTAGTGTCCAGTAGGACTTCAGATTCAGGAGGTGGGAAAGACATGTTGAGATTTTATTATGCTGCCCTTTTATCAGGTGATGGAAATTCTCCCAGTGCTTTAGCATAGATCATTTTAAAATATGATGGGGTTTGGGAACCTAAATCTTTTAATATTTTAAATGTTTTCCACTCTTTCTTCCTGAGGTGGTGAGGTCTACATCAACATAATAAGACTTGATTTTGGATGAGAAATTATTTCACAAACTCTTTGATGATGGAAAATACCTCCTGTTCTCAGAGAGCCAATGGCAGCACTGTTAGCTGTAATTAAGTTTCCCATGTTCAGCATAAGAATGACTAAGGAAATACAGATAAGTGTGTCTTGGCTTAAGTATTTCTGATCAAAATGCAGGATGTTTGAACAAAGGCAGTAAATACTGAGAACCATAAATACTTCTGAGTGCTTTAGCATCAGTTCAGTGGTGGTTGCTGTAAGCACTGGAAGCTGGCGGCTACGTGAAACATTCTTAGTTTGCCTTAAGTCACTGAAGTCGTGTGAGTCCGAGGCTCTTTTTCCTGTTCCTTTGATGTTTAAGCACTGCGCATGAGTATGAGACACGAATGATACAGTGAGATGAGCATCTGTGTACATGAAACACAGAACTTCTTGCCACAGCAAGCATGGCCATTTTATCTTTAGGATGATTTTCCTTGAGATTAATCTAAAGTGAACAGAAGGAGCCGGATTTTATTAAGATGTTAAAAAAAAAAAAAAAAGACCCAAGCCCTAAGCAGTTCCATGTGCCCTGATTAAAGGTTCACTTTTGCTTGGATAATAGTATCCCTAAAAGACCCTGTAACAGAGGCAAACAGAGATGGGTGTAGCCATTCTTTAAAAAGCAAGAGGCTGGTACTTCAGGAGGCCTGCTCCAGTTGCCTGGCTAGTAAGTGAAGTTGGAAATGGAACTTCTGACTCCCAGAACAGAAAACCATTAAACTCTCCTGTAGTACAGGAGACAAGCAAAGCGGTCCATTAACAGCCGTGTTCAAACCGCACAGAACATTTTCTTTACGTCAAAAGGTGGCTTTTTACAATACAGAGAAGGTATAATTCTTATAATTTTCGTTTCCTTAAAACTTATAAGGCTTAGCAGTGAATGTTGTTTATCCACAAACATCTCTGGATTTCTCATGTACATAGTTAAGTTATAATTACTTACTTGAAAGTGTATGTGTGTTGATCGAGAAATGAATTAAAAGCTTTTTAAGTACCGAGCGGCGATAAAGCATAATACAGGATGCTTTAATTGGCTGTAATGATGGTTCTAGGTTCAGGATTCTCATAAACATATAAATCTATTTTTCCTCAGTATTTCTGAACTGAGAGTTAGAAGGATTCTTGCTATATTCTTTTTAGTATTAATGCTTCTTATAACTGGGATATTCTCATATATCCACCAGGTAAAGCATTTATGATGAGATGTTGGAATGTACCTTCTGTTACGATAACCTGAGAACTTGATCACTTTCTTCCCTTTAGAGGAAAGGGGTATTTTTATATTTCAACTAATTCTCATTTGGTTCGAGAAATCTTATTTTTTACTGAAAGAAACACAAAACAGTTTATACTTTTTAAACATGAAACCAAAGCCAGAAAAACCTCTTTTGTGTGTGTGTGGTAGACAAAATTGATTTATCTACCTAGTAATACATACCTCTCACTTGTCTTTATAGAGCATGCAAAGACTATACTAGCTGAAAGATTATTGTTGAAATCAGTAACATGCTGTCTTTTACATCTAATGAGAATATACCTTGCATCTGAAATTCAATCAAACTGACTCAATCTGGCAACATGCTGTGTGCTCCAGAACAGCAGACATTTGTGCTTTCTTCGCCTGATATTTGAGTATACCTCTTTTCAGGGTGATTCGTGAAGGTTGTTAAATGAGGTGGCCACGCACGGGGCTTGTAGCCCCACGCAGTGACATGCCGCTCCTGGTTCCACAGTGTAACGGTGAATGTTCTGAAAACACGCTTGCTTTTGGTTTTTGGCGCAACCTTTGCCTCTTTGAGCTCCTGTGCTTCCCTCCGTGACTCTTGGTTCGGCTGCTCTTCAGGC
The DNA here is from genome assembly GCF_042477335.2 of Ovis canadensis. NCBI lineage: Eukaryota > Metazoa > Chordata > Mammalia > Artiodactyla > Bovidae > Ovis > Ovis canadensis. The sequence goes on along the minus strand of NC_091253.1, from coordinate 103,999,495 downwards.
CCGGAGGCAGAGCTTTGGCTGGCTAGTTACTACCTTCAGACGGCAGAGTATCCTTCTGAAAAGCAGGAAAATGTGCCCCCTCTCCTTCCCATCCTTTTAATAACCTCAGGCTCAATCTTCTAAAGTCAGACTAAAGTATGGCTGGTCAGTGAAAACTTAGCTTCCGTCTACCTCTAACATTCAAAGAAGGAGATACGTGCCGTATAATCCCTGGATGGAAACTCATTTTGACTAAATCCCCTGCTGCTCTTCTAACCCCCTGCAACCAGAAGGGCTCGTTTCTGGAGTCTTTGGAATGTTGAGGTCTCTTGCAAATGGCCGGGGGTCCGATGGGCAGACTTGAGCGCTAGCTGAGTGTGTTTGGTGGCCATGAAATGGTGAGCTCTCTTTTCCCTTTTGCTTCTCATCTCATGGGGACTTGGCTGAACCGGAAGCATTTAAAAACAAGCCAGCAGACCAAACCAGAGTCTGGGGAGGTGCTGTGTCTGTCCCTCCTCTGCGGGAGAGAGAGGATGGGACGGCAGCGTCTCTGCAGTGCTTGCTCTGGACACAGTGACGCCGCATGGCACACGCGTCCCGGGGACACACTAACATTGCTCCTCCTCTGCCCCTTCTCGCATCCGAATGATTCTCAGAACAGTCCCCCCGAGAGAAATCAGCTAGGAGGACGGCAGGCCTTGCTGCTTCAATTCACCTTTACACCATCCGCAAATCAGGGGCTTATTTTTCTCCAGTATTTGGAAGTCCCAGAAGGTTATCTTCTTTCCTCAATTTACGTATCAGCCTTTAACACCCTAGAGATTTTCAAAACAAGATGCATAGAACAGTCGCTACCTTCCAGACCACCACCAAGAGGGGAATTTCTAACAGAAAGAGGATAAGTAGACTCTTTCTTGATATAGATATACTAAGATGAAGAGATCTTGATGACTTTTTGCATTTTATCTAATTTTATGAGAGAATTTTTTTTATAATGACAGTTCTATTTATGATTATTTCTTGGCTTGGAGTTCCTCTCTATCAGAAACCTAAATTATCAGTGTGAAACGCTCTCCTGATTTGTGGAAATATCAGCATATTCATGACCAAGGAGGATTGTTTGGTATTTATGTTTCATTTCATCCTTGGTTTAAATTTTTTTTTCCTGATCCTTTCCAAGGAAGGTGACAGTTGCATGGATATATTTGGTGGTCTGAACAGATACCTGTCCGAATCTGACTTGAAACTACCTCCATGAATCCCTACGCAGCTTGAAATGACTGAGTGATTAGTATTTATTTTTCAGCGAGTACTTTATAAGTGGAGAGTATCTCATAACCAAGGACCAGCCTCTCCATGACGCAGGAGTTGTGGAATACAGAACTCTGTGTCACCTTCAGGGGTATCCACAAATAGGCTCCTCAGCCAAAAGAGATCCACAGGAGAGAGCCGGATGTTCTTAAATTATATCTCGTTCTCAGTGAAGCAGCTACGTCAGCAGCGTCAAGTTCAATTTAGGAGGCTTCTCCCTGTAGAGTTCCCCAAACCATCCCTCATACCAATTTCTTTTTTAATCTCTTCAGAAGGAGTCTTAGTTTGCTTTTTGTTTTTTAACTAAGACTTCACTGACCCTAGATGGCAAAGTGTGAGCTTTATTATCTGACCCAGAGGGACAGACAGCTTCTGAGCCCACACATCTCTATCCGCCAGTACAGGAGAGTAGTTATGGTTCACCTTTTACTCCGGCTAAGAGACCTAAGAGGAAGGTTACCCCTAAGAGGAGACAGGAAAGACCAGTTACTCCTCCAAAGAAAAGAAGAAGAAAAGTACATAGGATGGATCATTATGCCGCGGAAGCTCGTCAGGACAAAGTAAGTTTATCCATTGTTCCAAAGCTTTGTGGCGGGCAGCCCTGGAGGTTCCCTTCAGTGCCCTGGTTTGAAAATCAGCTGAGTGCATTTCAGAAAACATTTGGTGCCCCATCCTTGGCTTTGAGTCCAGAAGAATCCTGTACTTCAGAGGTTAGCACTCATGTGACGCGTTCTTGAACTCTCAGCCAAAAACAAACACCCTCCTCCTTTCTTTAGAGTTAGTTGCCCCCAAACTAGTATGAACATTTGGCTTGAACGAATGTTAAGAGAGCTGTTGGTTTTGCTTGCACTTTTCCACAGAATTTGTCAAAGTTGTTGGTAACCTTGGTTCTTGAGAACAACCCAGCAAGGTAGTTGGGGAAATCCTCAAAGACGGTGTGGATTAGAACTCAGTAGGGTACTGGATTAGGTTAGCGGCCTGTTCCGAGTTCAGAGGCAGTCTTAGGGCACAGACGGAAGGAGGTGAAGCAGGAGAGAGGTGGGGAGAGGCGGGCGCGTTTCCTTGTAGAGACGTGGGCGGTGGGTTCTCTTTGCATCACCTTCACAATGGCCTCTAGGTGTTTCTTTTCCAGACACCTTCAGATACCGCCAAGGCACTATCTTATTTATTGTTTGAACTGATCACTGAGAAGTAGGTTCTGGGTTTTAGCCTGAGTCATCTTGTCGACCAAAGGAAATTAATCTGTTGCCAGGGGTTGATATGGGTTGTGCGTTTGGTATTTCTTTGTCTAAGTGAAGGTCTTAGAGGAGAGCATGTTTTCCTCAGAAGCAAACGCCACTGTCCACCCTCCGTTAGTCAGATTACGCGGCATACATCGCTCTGAAACTTTCACTTGTGACTTACTCCTTGAGACAGAATTTGAAATACTGACTTCTGTCGTAAAGGAAAACGAAATTACACCTTGACTTTACTGATGACGTGATATGAGGAAAGATCTTGAGTCCTCTGAGAAGATGCCAATGGAAGATAACATTATATGTCTTAGGAAAGACGATATGCGGAACCCTTCTGTTCTTGTGGGAGACATCTTGAGTGGGTGTGTGTGACTGTAGCTCAGCTGTCAGAGTCAGCTAAAGTACTTTCAGGGGTTTGGCTGATGGGGTGTTTCTTGAAAATCTTTCTATTGCCCAGAGCCGAGAGGGACGTCCCCAGTACCTCTGATATGTGGGGGCATTCATGCTATGAGGCTTCCTTAGTGGCTGAGACAATAAAGACTCTGCTTGCAATGCAGGAAACCACGGTTCAATCCCTGGGTCAGGAGGATCCCCTGGAGAAGGGAATGGCAACCTACTCCAGTGTTCTTGCCTGGGAAATCCCATGGACAGAGGAGCCTGGTGGGCTACAGTCCTCGGGGTGGCAAAGAGCTGGGCACAGCTGAGTGACTGACTGTTTCACTTTCATGCTGTCAGAAACCTCCATTTCTTACGCTTTGGAAATGTTCTTTGGAGAACTGAGTTCTCAGTTTTCATTAGGCTAAATAAGAAACTTTCTAGAACAAGCTCAGTGATCCACTTCTGTTCAAGTTTGGACTCTTGCAGATTTGTATCTTACTCATGATTAGCCTGAAAGCGACTAAATTGAGGAGTAGCTTGTTTCCTAGGAGAGGACCTTCTCTTGAGAATCTATTGTCAGAAATTAACAGTTAAGCTTTTTTTAGAACACTGGATAGGTCTCATTGTGTTAGTGATGGTCTAGTTCGGCATTGTCAGTGAAAGGTTACCATTTAACCTGAGAGCTGCTTTTGATTCCCTTGGCCTCCATCTTCTTGCCTTGGTTCAAAGCCTAAGTGATTTCACTCAGGGATCAAGAAGCTTAAACTGTCCATCTGATTTTCTGCTCACTCTCAAAATTCTTGGACTTAAGGAACATTGTTATATTTTAGAAAGGCCATTTTATTTCTAAAAAAAGAATTGCCCTTAATATTTCAATTTTTGTATCAAAGAATCTTGAAAGGGCTTGGATGAGGAGAGGTTTAACTTTCCTTAAAGAGTACAAATAGAAGTGCTTAGACCAGGTTTCCGTTTAGAATGATGGGAAAATCTCCCTGGACAAAGCTCTGCCTCTGGGCCTGAAGTTTTCTTTCCAGCATGTTTAGAAGATCAAGGAAAAAAAAAAAAAAAAAACCTTCAGGGACTAATTTGCTCCTTTTTCCAGATGACCAATCCTCTGAGGGACATTGACAAAACCGTGGGGCAGTTAATGGACGGATTGAAACAACTAAAGCTGCATCGCTGTGTGAATGTCATCTTTGTTGGAGACCATGGTGAAACTTTGTTTCCTTATCTAAATAGATAACATTTCTGGTGGTGTCCGGGAATCCCAGAAATCCCAGGTTGTTTTCCTCTGCTTCCTTCCCCCTTTCTTTAGGATGGGGAAAGAAATTGGACCGTGACTCAAAACTACGAGATGACCTGAGATAACCCTTGCGTTCATGCCAATCAAAACCAGGGACTTCCTGTCCTTTCTTCCAAAATCTGTCTCTTATTAAAAAGTTGCAGGGCATTCCCTGGTGGTCCAGTGGTTAGGACTTGGTGTTTTCACTGCTGGGTCCAGGCTCACTCAATCCCTGGTCAGGGAGCTAATCTCATAAGTCTCGCAGGGCAAAAAAAAAAAGTTGCAGACAGTTCCCTTGTGATAGTAAGAGTTTCCTCTGTGAATATGACATATTACTGCTAATCACAACCCTGAAAGGAGCTCACATGAGTCACATGGCTAAAAAATAAATCTAAACATGATGAAAAGGTGGAGACACAGGCTTCTGCTATAGAAGTGGCATATAAGGGAAATTATTTCCCTGCATTCACTGAGTGAATTCTAGACCCAAGCCAGGAGACCCTGTTTCGGCAGAGACGACTGTTAGAGAGAGGAAGAAACAGTTTTCTAAATCTCTGTATAAAGGAGAACAATTCATGGATCAAGAGCATCATAAACATTGTATGTTGATAGAGCTGGGGGAGGGATGCATCAGAGAGCATTCTTACTTCACAGGTATGCAGACCGAGTTCCAGAGAACGCCTCCTGCATTCCAGAACTCGAAATTTGAAACCATGACTCTGGAAAACGGGCGGCTCCCTTCTAGGAGGGTTTAGAAGAAGAAAATTGGTTGAGCCGGTGGTTCTATTAAGATTGGGCAAATAAATCTCCCCAATCAAACTGCTGCTCTGGGCCTGAAGTTTTCTTTACAGAATGTTCTAGAAGATCTATGAGAATTAAAAAAAAAAAAAAAGCCCTTGGATTAACTTGCTCTTCTGCAGGGACTAAACATGACTGTCTGCAGAACCGTGCCCCAAGAGTTTGACTTGGTGGAGAGCTGCAGAGAGGATAGAGAATTTGGAGCCTGTGACACAGCTGACTCAACTTAACCCAGAGGTGTCAAGGACATTTGGTCACATGGTGGAGCCAGATGTCTAAGAAGTAGATGGGTTCCAGTGAGTCAACACTGGAGCCTTGTAAAAGTCTTGGCTAGATAAAATTTGTGTCTTGCTGGTGGGAAGCCTTCTGAAATGGCTTAGCTTCTCTTTCTTAGAAGGTAACATTGTCTGGTGTTTCAGAGTCCAAGCTTTGGCGTGAGAATGGGTTGCGTTGGAGTTCAGATTACACTGTGCCACTTAAAACACTCTCCAAGTCAGCCTCCTCATCTGTAGAATGAGAACACCAACACCACCGCCAGAGTTAGCCTGGAGGGTGGAGGGTGATGATGCTTGAGAAGCACGTTGAAAGCAAGAGAGATGCTTCACCACTGGGGTGGCTTACATGACGTAGAAAGGGAGAAAGTGGGAGATCTTTCTAGCCTTCCATTCATATATACTTAGAGACTAGCCCTTCCTGGGTGAACACTGCTGTTTAGTTGACATTGTACGTGCGTGCCTGCTCAGTTGCTCAGTCCAGTCCAACTCGTCCAACGCTTTGGGACCCCATGGACTGTAGCCCACCAGACTCCTCTCTCCATGGAATTTTCCAGGCGAGAATACTGGAGTGAGTTGCCATTACCATCTCCAGAGGATCTTCCCGATCCAGGGATTTAACCAGTGTCTCTTGCGTTGACAGGCAGATTCTTTACCATTGACCACCTGGGAAGTCCTTAGTAGACATTGTACTAGAACATATAGCTGTTTATTGTTTTAATTTTTCTTCCAGAGATTTTAAATGTTGAAAGGCAAATCTATAGCCCTTGTGCTATGTTGGGATATATTTTTCTATCTATATTTTAAAGCAATCTGGGATTTTTGTTTTACATAAGGATTGTATAAATAGATTTTTCTTTGAAGATCATGGTTACTTCCTTCCAGTTTGTATTTAAAAAAGGAAAGGGTCTGAATCTGGGATCCCAGAAGGTGATAATTTAAATTTTATTGGATCAGGACCACTCTATATTTATTTATTCTAGAACCTTAAGGTATCCTTTAAAAAATCATTTATGTTCCCCCTCTTAAAGAATATTCAGATAGTGAATTGTACAAAGCAATATATTAAGCCTTTCTAGCTTCATCTCACCTCGTAAATTCTGAAATCACGATGAAGTTCTCTCCCAGCCTCCATATTTGTCATTCTAAAATTTGAGTTTCTTTTTATTTATTTTTTATCATTGATCAAGGAAATTTTTGATGAGAGGCAGGTAGCAAATCCTTGGTGGGCAGATAGTATTTGTTGATTTAAAACTTCGCTGCCTAGCCCTTTCTGCGTTCTAGCTGCTAGCTTTCAGCTATACCTGATTGCATTGTTTACAGCGTAATTTTGTTTTTCAGTTTGGGTGGTCACTGGAGTTGACCTTTTTCTTTCTCTCTCTTGTTTCCAGCATTGTTTGTTCAGTAACATCCAAGGCCACCAGTGAAGGCAGAATGAGGATTATGTACTCAAGTCGGGAGATGTATTAGAGAGAGAAGAGAGTTGGAAAATGAGATTCTTATACATTCCAGTGATTTGCATCACTCCCAGCTAGAAAGAGTTTAAAGCGATTTGGGATTTTTTTTTGAACAAATATATCTTCTTCATAATGATCTTTTTTCTTTTTTAAAGATCGTGGCTGCTCCCTCTATCTTGTTGTACTTGCTGAATGACTTAAAATGTTAACTGAGACGATGCATTTGCAGCCTTCTAGTGCTGCAAGATGATACGACTCAATCAAAGTCTGGAGAAAAGATTATATAAAGAAGCACTAAAAAAAAGTCAAGTTGAGAAATCTCAAGAGAGGGAGCCTTGTGCCTGAATATTATCTTTAGTGTCTGTGTTGAGATTTTAATTTTATAATTGCCTGAAAATACTTTTCCCCCTTTTCCCATAGGAATGGAAGATGTCACATGTGATAGAACAGAATTCTTGAGCAATTACCTGACTAATGTGGATGATATTATTTTAGTGCCAGGAACTCTAGGAAGAATTCGACCCAAATTCAACAATCATGCTAAATGTAAGTGGACTCTTGAAACACTAAGTTGTTACAATGGTAACATAGTGGAGTGAGAAGGGGCTTGTTCTCTGAAGCTGGACTACTTGGGGGAAAGCATGGCTTTGCTATTTCTTAGCCGAGTGAACTTGAATAAGTCACTGAAACGTTAAACCTCAGTTTTTTTGTTTTTTGGTCTTTTTTAATCTGAGGGGGAAAAAAAAGTGGTGATAACAAACAACTAGCTCATAGGGTTGTTGTGAAAATAAATCTATGGGTATTGCTTAGAATAGTTCCTGGCCCCTGGGAGCATTATATAATTATTTGGTCTTGTTTTTATCATGTGGAAAATACACTTAATTTGAGGCATGTGTATAACCATAAACTTCTGTTTACAAGAGAAGAACTTTCCAACCAAAGGCTCAGGCTTCCTCTCTAGCTGAAGCTACAGGGTTAGAACCGTCCCCAGAGCCTGGAGCTTCCTGGGAACCTGGATGAAGGGGATCTCACCTTATGGAAAGTGAGTGACAGAACCCAGCAGGGGAAGCTATGAAGCCCTTGAAAAGCGGCAGCTTCTCTGAAAGACTAGAATAAAATAAATAGGAATAGTCTTATCACTTCTGTTTTGCATGTTGGGGTTGTGATAAGTCACCAAGGAGAGCTTTGACTCATGGGCTAAGAGGTTTTTGATGTTGCCCAACCACCTAGCTTTTGAGAAGTCTGTAGTTTTATTAGAGACATGCTGCATTTTGGAAAGAAAAAAAAAATCCTTTAGCATTTTTAGCCTTGGGAATAAGAAACCATTGGCACCAAGCAGAAAGCTTTGGAAAATTAAAGTTTTTCCCAAACGATGTTCCTGAGTCAACACAAACGGGAAGCGTTCCAAGGTCAGCTCCAGGCAACGCTGAGAAATAAACAGTGTGGGTGTCTCTGCCCTCTCTTCTCCGCGCCTTCTCCGTCCTCTGTGTCCCCTCTCCTCTGCTCGTTTGAGATAGGCTGGCCCTCGCCAGAGTGACCTGCGAGTGCCTCCTGATTTAGTATTTGCTTTCTAGGGCTTATGCAAGAGACGCTTTGTCTAAAGATATTCAAGACATCTCTAAAAGTAATAGGAAGGTTATTTTGGGAGGGGAAGAAAAGCTTTCCTGGGGCCAGTGAAATGGTAACTACCAATAATTAAACGTCTTATAGCTTAAAAACACGCCATCCATGTTGTGAGAGACCACAGAGCAAGCTGGGTGAGAGCACAGACGGCGGCGGTGGGCTGTCTGGGTTCGAGTCTGAGTTTGAGTCTCTGCCGGCTGCCTTACTCTGTGACCTTGGGCAAGCTTCCTAAACACTGAGCGTTCGTCTCTCACCTGTAACATGATTATTGGGAAGGGTAAACGGGAGATTCTCTACTTAGCTTCTCTACTTATCACTTAGATTAGTGCTGGGCATATAGTCAAAGCAAAATAAGTGGTAGTTAAAATGATGTTTTCAGCCAGATATATACACATCTTACTGAATCCTTCCAGTGGCCCCGTGTGACAGGCACTATCATCTCCTCTTATAAACAGTAATAATCAAGGCTCAGAGAGAGATGAAGTAATTGGCTAAGAGGGCGGCAGTTAAGGAGTGGCAGGGCTGGGATTGAAACCCAGGTGCTTCACTGACCGTTAACTACCACCCTGTCCTGAGGCGTCTCTCATTCTCAGGGAGCCGGCAGCGTGAGAGCTGAGTGTTTCCGGATTGGAGGCTTGGTGTCCCACACGTGGGCTCAAGCTTTTGTTGTTTCCTAGAAGTTCTCTGGGATTTGTCTGAGATAATGATAATTTTTCTTCATTATCGAAGAATATGAACTCACTCTGTTTGGTCCCTTTGAGGACTGTGGTTTATGAGGTCACCGAGTATAGAGGTTGAAAGCATGGCTTGCCAACAGGGTCCTGGTTGGCACATTCCCCACCCCCCCGCTGCTAAATGCCCACTGGCTCAGTGAGGGCCCCCAGCAGAGCTGTCGTGAGTGGCCAGAGAGACAGCCAGAGAGACGTGGCATGGATGCGATCTGGGTTAAGGACTGTGGCTACCATTGTTACTTATCTCCTTGCCGCTGAAAGACGCAACTAAACTTTAAGCCCAATTTAAGTAGAAGGGAATCCACATTTATCCTTAAATTTCATAGCTTTAGAACTAAGATTCTGAGTGTTGTCTTTGCAGAGTGCATGTTTATGCGGCCAGGCAAGCTTGCTCGTGTATATGCACCAGTGTCCACCAGTCTTTGCTTCTGTTTACTAGCATGTTTATTGCACGCTGACGATGCCCCGGGCCCAGGGGACACAGCAGGAAATGACAGGCGTGACCTGCTCCGCGGGTGTTTACATTCGGGGGACGGCTCCCTCCTGCCTGTTTGTATCTCTACCGAAAGCTGCTTTCCTTTGCTGCTGCTTCTATAATGACATGCTGAAGCAAATTTTCGGAAAACAAAACAAAATCCAACCAACCTACAATCTCCTCTTTCTCCCCACTCCCCCACGCCCATAAGGGAACCTTCAGATAATACAATCCTGTCCACAGTTTACACACAGCTATTATTTGCATAGTTTTGCTTTTAGCTAGTTCAGGATATTGACTAAAATATCCTTGATTTGCTGGTAGTGAAAAGGAGGTCCGTGTGTGTGTGTGTGTGTGTGTGTGTGTGTGACAGACAAGGGGCAGCCACTCGTGTCATTAGACCTGTGATATCACTGAGGAAACCAAACTCCCTTTAGAAAAAAATAACTCAGTGGATTAGAAGATTCATCTTAAAAGTGAGCAGTCACTTGTTTCAAAGATCTGCGGCTACGTAAGGAGTCACATTCAAAGCCCCAAATGCCTCAATATGGTTCCTGGTGTTTAACATAAACTCAATCCAGGCTCCAGAGGGACTCTTTAGGAGGACTTTTTTTAAACTTTTTATTTTGTATTGGGATATAGCTGATTAACAATGTTGTGATAGTTTCAAGCGAACAGCCGAGAGCCTCAGCCACGCATATCCGTGTATCCATTCTCCCCCGAACTCCCCTCCCCTCCCCTCCAGGCTGCCACGTGACATTGAGCAGAGTCCCTGCGCTCCACAGTAGGTCCTTGTTGATCGGCCACTTTAAATATGGCTGTGTATATGTCCATTGCAGACTTCCTAACTATCCCTTCCCTGCAGCCTCCCCCAGCAATCATAAGTTTGTTCTCTAAGTCTGTGAGTCGGCTGGGAGAATTCTAAAAAGCCACTTACCCAGCAACATCATGGTGCTCTGAAAGGAGGAATTCCCTTTCAGAAAAGTTGACCCAGACTTAGCAGGGACATTTACCATCGAAATTTCTACTTATTTTGATATATTTCACTTACTGAAATATTTCATCTTAAATACTGAACTATTAAATACCCACACAGAGTTTTGCATGTACTTGAAACAAAATCTAAATAACTTCCAGGAAAAAGAAAAGAATTGAGTCTCTTGCTGTAAAAATGGTCTCTCTCGGTGACTCTTGTCCACTCTTCTGAACTCTCTCCTTCTCTCTTTGAACAGATGACCCGAAAGTCATTATTGCTAATCTCACGGTAAGTGTTGTGTGCCCCGGGCCTCTGCCCTTGGAGTGACTCCCACATACTCACCACCCATGCTCGCCTCCCTGTAGGGTGAGAGGAGCGTTTTCCTTGCCGCCCTGCCATCCAGTGTGTTTATTTCCCTAAGAGCTTTCAAAAATCCTGGCCCATGGACAACAGCGGGCTCCCTAATGGTCTTGGCAGTGATCCAGAATGGGAACATTTGATCATGCCATTAGGGCTGAAAAACCTTCATCCTTGGTTAAACAGACCCTTGCACTTTCTGAACCAGGGCACGGCCCCGTTCTGTTCCGTTGTTTCCCAACCCAGAGTAGATAGCTTAAAAGCGCCTGAGGACATGACCTCGTGAACCTCACCGCTCTCCCTTCTCTCTGCACCCATCCCCACCACCTCACCCCTGGACTTAAGAGTGTTTGAGAAACGCCTTGGAGTTTGAGCTGCTCTGGGTGACAGTCCCACGAGTCAGGGACGTATCTTAAAAACTTCTAACTCCCCTCTGTGATACCCTTCCATGTCTTCTTCAACGTTACCTAATCCCTTTGAATCTGTTTCCCACTTTTATTATTTGATGGGGGGGAGGGGGGTGTGTCGCAAATTCCATTTGCTCACGAATTAGCCTTTCCTGTGACTTAAAGCCTCCTTCAGCTTTCTGGAGAGAATGTCTTGGACTCTTCTAGAAGACTCTCCATTGCAAAATCCAATGTCCATTTATATTTCAGTGTAAAAAACCAGACCAGCACTTTAAGCCTTACTTGAAACAGCACCTTCCCAAACGTTTGCACTACGCCAACAACAGAAGGATCGAAGACGTCCATTTACTGGTGGAGCGCAGATGGCACGTCGCAAGGTACCTTGGGGACAGGTGGCCCCTGTTTCTCACCTTCATAACCATCCCTTCAGCCCCGAGGGCTTCCCTGGAGGCTCAGACAGTAAAGAATCCGCCTGCAATGCGGGAGACCTGGGTTTGATCCCTGGGTCTGAAGATCCCCTGGAGAAGGGAATGGCTACCCACTCCGGTATTCTTGCCTTGAGAATCCCACGGACAGAGCAGCCTGGTGGGCTGCAGCCCTGGGGGTCGCAGAGTCGCACATGATTGAGCGACTAGCCCTCCACTGTATATAGTTGTGTAAGGCAGCTGCAGCGTGGCGAGGCCATTAGCCATCATAAAAATAAATGTCCTGACTTCCCCGGTGGCCCAGTGGTCAGAAAGCCACGCCTCCATTGCAGGGGCACGCATGTGTTGATGAAGAAAACTTGGGAGTTCAGTAGAAGTTAGTAAAACGTGAAGACAGTCGAGCAGATTAGCATAAACCAAAGCCAGCCACTTTAATTAGCAGCACATTTCTCACCTGGACTTGAATGGTTGCGTTATTATTCGCACGTATCTGATTACCCCAAGCTGAAAGTAGCTTTCCCAAGGTTAAGGAAATTTCTTTAATTTCTTTGTTTTTCCCCAAGTGCTTTACTTCAGTGCCGTGTACCTGTACGTACTTAGGAAATATTTGTCTTAATTAACATATAAGTGTTTTGGAAAACTGCTACATAACTCTAAGCAAAAGGCATCTTCCTGTCACAACAAGGAAGCTCCAATGCTTTTGATGTCTCGAGAGCACGGTTTCCGTTTTCTGTTTCTAAACAGAGCTACTGCCTCGGTAAGGCTTGGCGCTCGTTAAGCTGTGCCACTGTGACATGTGCTAGGCTTACCACTCGGTTATACTTTCCAGTGGTATTACCAGATAAATTTCTTCACAGGGAAATCTGCATGCAAATATTTCTATGGAATACAGATCTCCGTTCATTGATCAAACATCACACATTTTAAAAGCGCCAGCTGGGTGTGTGCTTAGCACGGAGCCTAGGGACAGGCATATAGAAGTGAGCCAGACAGACCTGGTCCCAGAGCAGAGACTCTTTCAGGCCGGAGCCAGTGGGGCACGTGAGCAGGTGGTTGAAGGTTTGTGGCGAACCTGCATCGAGAAGGCCTGTCGGTGCCCTTTTTCCAACAGCGCTATTCTTAAGTCAGGGTACGCACGTTGTTTTCTTAGACACAACGCTGCTGCACACTTAATACAGTATCGTGTGGATATAACTTTTAAATGCACTGGGAAACCAGAAGCGTCGTGGGACTCCTTGAGCGTGATCGTCTCTTAATTGCGGTGGTCGGGAGCAGCGAGCAGCACCTACAGGGTGTGTCCGTGCCTGTGGCCAGTGCTCAGCTCAATGTGACTGTGAGACAGGAGGAGGGCGCCAGACCTCCCAATCTCTTCTAGGCTGATCGTCAAGGCCAAAACACTGGGGGCAAAAAGACAGCATCATCTTTCATCACCCTGGGAATGATGCAGTCAAAGTGGGAGGAATATGCTTGTATTAGTACAATCCACTTCTTAACAGATCTTTTTGTGCGTTGGACTTTTATCAGAGCGATTTATGAGAAGTCCTGATTGATTGTCCAATTGTTTCGCTCTAGGAAACCTTTGGAGGTTTATAAGAAACCATCAGGAAAATGTTTTTTCCAGGGAGACCATGGATTTGATAACAAGGCCAACAGTATGCAGGTATGCTCCCAGCACTATGAATTGAAGAGCATCTTAGAGGCTCTAAAGAAGGGTGGGAATGGTGGTGTGAGTAAGCTTGCAGAGCATTCATAACTGGAGGGAGGGTTGCCCCTGGATATTAGCAAGGCCTAATTGTTTTTGTTTGTTTTCTTTTCTTTTGGAAGACTGTTTTTGTAGGTTATGGCCCAACATTTAAGTACAAGACCAAAGTACCTCCATTTGAAAACATTGAACTTTACAACGTTATGTGCGGTAAGTCACTTATTTCATCAAAACCAGGAAAACAATCCGGAGTTAACATATGAGCCCCTTTCGATGTCGGAGAAAGAAATGAGGCGTCTGTTTTCTGGGATCACCTCATCTTTTCATTAAAAAAATGCTGTAATTTGCCCATCGGTTCAAGGGACAGAATATCATCCCCCTTCTAAGGCTTCTTTGTCTTGCTTCAACAGTTGACTAATGGGGAGTTTTCATGGTGTTGCTGTTGGCAGCCTCCAGCTGATCTAACACAGCATTACAGTCTGACACCACCGGTCGCGGGCCCGGTGAAGCGAGCGCTGGGCACAGCGCCCCCCCACCCTGCCCCTGCCTCCATCTCTCCCAGCGCAGCCCGGCGCACGGCTGGCCAGCTATTTATGTGCTCCTAATTATTTTTCTTCCTGGAGTCTCTAGTTGCTGGATGAGGACAGCTTTTCCTATTTAGCAAGGGAGCGCCAGTCTGGCTGTCAGAGGGGGAGTCTGCACGTTGGGCCTCCTGGGTTCCCTTCCCCTCTGGGCTGCCGGCGCTCCCCGGCCCTGCCTCTTGGCTCGGGCCAGTCCCTGGGTGCCTGCTTGGCAGCCTTCTCACTCGCTCTGAAATCAGCCTGTTCATTTCACAGAGGCCCTTCAGGGCACACAGCCAGAGCCTCCTCTTGTCCCCGTACTTCTGTGGAGTGCATTAGAGGGCAGGCTCGAGGTTATTTATTGATCATAAGCCCCACTTCAAAACTCGGGATAAAAAGTCTCACAGAGAAGCAGAAAGGCAACGATCCTGACGCTGATGGTCCTTGGGTTGTAGCTGTCACAGACATAAAGGCGGCGACGCGAGGCCCTGTTTTCCTTCCCTCTTTCTTTGTGGGACTGTCTCTCTTGATATCAGGCTATGAAGATGCTATTTTAGAAAGTTGTTGCCAAGACCTCATCAGGCAAGGATGACTTGGGAGCTCAGAAGGGAGCCTGCCGTCTGAATTTGGTTATCCCGTTTTGATTTGTGTTCCAAGTTTTCCGGCCCTTGGAAGGTGAATGGCTTTGACTCTCCTCCTATCTCATCAAAAATATTTACAAAGTACCTGGCCCTTTTCTTTCTTCTCATCAGATCTCCTGGGATTGAAGCCAGCTCCGAATAATGGGACCCACGGGAGTCTGAACCATCTCCTGCGTACCAACATCTTTAGACCGACTATGCCAGAGGAAGTCACCAGACCCAATTACCCAGGGGTCATGTACCTTCAGTCCGATTTTGACCTGGGCTGTACCTGTGATGATAAGGCAGAGCCGAAGGTAGAAGTAATCTTTTTTGTTGATCATGGAAGAGCCTGTTGGGTGTAGAGCAGTGCTGGGTAGAACTCTCTCTGATGACATGCATGGTCTATCTGCATCGTCCAAAATAGTAGTTACTAGCTACGTAGCTTTCGAGCACTTGGAACTAAATTTTTAATTTTATTTAGTGGCTTGTGGCCACCATGTTGGACAGCACAGGCATAGATAATGAAGAGCAAAAAATAAAATTCA
This sequence comes from Ovis canadensis, assembly GCF_042477335.2. Classification (NCBI taxonomy): domain Eukaryota; kingdom Metazoa; phylum Chordata; class Mammalia; order Artiodactyla; family Bovidae; genus Ovis; species Ovis canadensis. Next base: position 103,984,359 of record NC_091253.1, on the reverse strand, counting down.
TACTATTCTGTGTATGGTCAAGGCTATGGTTTTTCCAGTGGTCATGTATGGATGTGAGAGTTGGACTGTGAAGAAAGCCGAGCGCTGAAGAATGGATGCTTTTGAACTGTGGTGTTGGAGAAGACTTGAGAATCCCTTGGACTGTAAGGAGATCCAACCAGTCCATTCTGAAGGAGATCAGCCCTGGGATTTCTTTGGAAGGAATGATGCTAAAGCTGAAGCTCCAGTACTTTGGCCACCTCATGGGAAGAGTTGTCTTGGAAAAGACTCTGATGCTGGGAGGGATTGGGGGCAGGAGGAGAAGGGGACAACAGAGGATGAGATGGCTGGATGGCATCATGGACTCGATGGACGTGAGTCTGGGTGAACTCCAGGAGATGGTGATGGACAGGGAGGCCTAGCGTGCTGCGATTCATGGGGTCACAAAGAGTCAGACACGACTGAGTGGCTGAACTGAACTGAATTGATTCTGTGGAGTCGCAATTCCTAACCAAACGTTTTTCTTTTTTTCAACCTGGATCACATGTCTAGCAGTCATGGTCCCAATAGGAAACAGATGGCCCGTGCAGAAGAAGTTTTTCAAGAAGGCTTAAAGGAATTGTTTCAGTCACATTTAATGAGAAGACTATTTACAACGCTGGCGGGGTAGAGGGGAATCGAGGAGGGATGGTAGAGGCGCCTGGGGCTCCCAGGGCACCAATCTGGATCTCAACAGAGGGGAGGAGCAGCCACCAGCACGTGCAGGAAGAGCCCTGCAGGCGGGGACTGAAATTTGGGGGACGGTGCAGTGAACACACTGTGGCCTGGAGAGAGGAAGCTGGGGGTGTGAGCACGCCCTCGCCACCCTGCTGGCGCCTCTCGCTGTTGGCGCCCAGTCTTGGATGCGTCCCTAGACATCAGCCTCCCAGGCACAGGGCAGGGGAGGGAAGCGGGAAGCAGGGTGCGGGTGGGCGTGCAAATAGGTGCTGCCCACACAGTGAGTTCCGACAGTTGTTGAAACAAGCACGGGTCCAGTAATGGTTTTTTCCTCGTATGTAAAAATCAATTTTATTTCTAAATATAGCAACAGACAATTGGATGATGACATTTTAGAACATTTGCAGTAGAGTTAGAAATATAAAATATCTAGGCATGCTGAAAACTATAAAACAGTATTGAGAGAAAGTAAAGACCTAAGTAAATGAGAAGGGGACGACAGAGGGTGAGACGGCTGGATGGCATCACTGACTCCATGGACGTGAGTTTGGGTAAACTCCGGGAGTTAGTGATGGGCAGGGAGGCCTGGTGTGCTGCCGTCCGTGGGGTGGCAAAGAGTCGGACACGACTGAGCAACTGACCTGAACTGAACTGAAGCAAATGAACTGATGCTCATCATTCATTGAAGGTCTCAGTATTCATGGCAGTTCTTCCTAAATTAATCTATAGATTCAAAGCAATCTCATTCAAAATCCCAGGGGATCTTTTCGGCTTTTTCTTTTGTACTGGAGTGTAGCCGATAATAATTAGCTTATTGAATTTTATATTGATCAATGACCTTTAAAGTTGCCAATCAGTACTCCTGACAGCAAGACACAACTAGCGTTACCACACTGAGTTGATAGGGTTCCAACATGAAGCAAAGCAATGTGCGGTTTTTGCTTGTGTGGTTTTATTACAGGCAAATGTGTGATCTTCCCATTAGACCTCAGAAGAATGGACAGTCGTTTTCTTATCGGTCTTTCCCCCTCTGCCACCACTGTCTGCCTTCTAGGGCTCCTTGGGGCCTGGGAGCCCGCCGTGGGCGAGAGTTCGCTTCCTTTCCCTCCACCCATGCCTTATTTTTTTTATATATGAGCTCAGTATCTTTTTAAGTTTTTTTTTTTTTTTAATGTGGACCATTTTCAAGTCTTTGTTGAATTAGTTCAGTATTGCTTCTGTCTTATGTTTTGTTTTTTTGGCCTCAAGGCATATAGGATCCTAACTCCCTGACCAGGAGTTGAACCCTCAGCCCTGCATTAGAAGGCGAAGTCTTAACCACTGTACTGCCTGGGGAGTCCTACATCCCCTTTAATGCCTCCTACTTTAGCTCCTGATGAGAATTAACAGCACTAATTAAAGTAGGTAATTCTAAGACTTCAGCTGGAGGAGTTGAGTTGCCCAAGTCAACAGGAAGTGGTCTTTGAAGTGAATTCCAGTTATATTTTTAGAGGCATCTATTAGATCTTGTTTTCTGAATTACCTTTCTTCTGGGAAACAAGAAATATTTCAGTTCTCTTATCTTAAACTGTTTTGGAGGGATTCTAGATCATCTTTATTTTCTCAATGGTTTTCTCTGAAAGACTACTTTTCTTTAAAAAAATATACAGACATAAAAAGGTATAAAGATTAATAAAATGAATACTTCAATACAGACATCGTGAGAAAGAAAACGTTAAAGATGGAATGGAAGCTCCACGTGACACCCCTACCTCAGTCCCACTTCCTTCCTACCTCAAAGCTCACTAATATCCCGTGCTGTGCTTAGTCGCTCAGTCATGTCTGACTCTTTGCAACCCCATGGGCTACAGCCTGCCCGGCTCCTCCGTCCATGGGATTCTCTAGGCAAGAATACTGGAGTGGGTTGCCATGCCCTCCTCCAGGGGATCTTCCCAGCCCAGGGACTGAACCCAGGTCTCCTGCCCTGCAGGCAGATTCTTTACTATCTGAGCCCCCAGGGAAGCCCAATTTCCTGAAGACAGTATATATAATTGCCATGCTGTGCTGGGCTCAGTTGTGTCCAACTCTCTGAGACCTTATGGACTGTAACCGACAGACTCCTCTCTCCAAGGGATTTTCCAGGCAAGAATACTGGAGTAGGTTGTCATTTCCTACTCTAGGGGATCTTCCTGACCCAGGGATCCAACTGGAGTCCCCTGCATTAGTAGGTGGATTCTTCACCACCAGGGAAGGCCCGTATTTGCTGTGGAGGCCTCTGTACTTTCACTCCGTACACAGGTATCTCAAATAATAGATCAAGATACCTTTAATATAGTTCCCTGAAATAACCTATAGTATAGTTTTGAATATTTTATTTTTTATTAAAAAGGTGTTTTTTTGGCTGCTCCTTGAAGCATTCTGGATCCAATTCCCACACCAGGGATTGAACTGATGGCCCCTGCACTGGAAGTTGGAGTCTTACCCACTGGACCACCAGGGAGGTCCCCTGGGTGTTTTATATTTTTCATGTAAATGCTGTTATATACCATATGTATCCTGCATTTATTTGTTGATCACTGCATTTTTAAGATTTTTTACAAATTAATACACAAAGTTTTATCTCATTCATTTTTATTGCTAATATCAATAATTATTATAATGCGTAATTGTACAACTAGCGCATCATGATTTTATTCATTTTGCTACTTGAGGATGTTTGGTAATTTCCAACTGTTAGTGCCTCCAAACAATACGGCTATAGACATTACTGCAAACGTCTCTGTACCCATGCTAGGATATCTCCAGGATCAACAGTGGGAAATGGAATTGCTGAGTCACGACAGTTTCAGGATTGCTGGGTCCTTCCATTTCTACTTTAGAAAAAGCAATTTTATAAATTTGTTTGGGAATCACTTTAGTGTACCTAGAGATTAATCCAAACTTTTGAGGCAATATTAGAGTTAATTTATATATATATGTGCTCTAATCCTCATCATCGACATGGGAGGCTGGTCCCATGATTATCCATGGTTTTAAAAAAAGGAAGCAAAGTCATGGAGAGATTAAATAGCATGTTCAACACCATAGATCGCTAAGAAGTAGAGCCTCAGTGTCAATTTGAGATAAAGTAGTAACACTTTATACACCGTGTGATATTGATGAAGCTTAGGATCCTATTTTGAATTTATAGAGAGAAGGGTGCTGGAAAGAAAGACCATTTCTGATCTGCTTTCTTTTCCCTTTCTTTTTTTTTTTTTTATTTTCACACATGAAGAACAAATTGGATGAACTCAACAAACGCCTTCATATAAAAGAGTCCACAGAAGGTAAGGAGTTGACAGAAAAAAGAACCAGATAAGTTTTGTTTTCTAGTTTTCAAAAACTGGAGAGACTTATTTACTTCATAGTGTAAGCACAGTGTTTTCTTAAAATTTGAATTCGCATTGCAGAGTGACCTTTATATGATCTGGCAAAAGGTATTGGTTTTTTCTCTGTATACAAGGTGCCAGCTGTATAATAGAAAAGTTCTATTACCTTTCTTTTCCCCCCTCAACAGCTTTTAACCCTCTGAAAAACAGACATGCTGTTGTGTATCTGATGGGTTATAAGTTAAGGGCCGAGGGGACTTCAGATGAAGGGGATGGAAGTCACCATTCATAGTGGTAACAGCTGGTTCCTCTGCTGAAGGTTCCCCACCTGGAGAGTCGGTGTGTATGTCAGGGGGAGGGGTGCCCGGAAGGAACTGTGTTAGAAGTCTCTCCCAAGAGGGTCTCGAGCCCTAACCCACCCTCCTCTTGTTCTGCATACGATTGCAACACGCCTGGCTTAGCCAGCTTCTGCAAGCTTATGATGAGAACAGAAAGCCTCAGCGGTTTGTGCATTTCTTATTCCTGTTTCAGGGTGCTGACTGTTGGCCAAGCGCTCCTCTGCCCCGTGGCACTTTCATTTTAGAGCCTGGTGTGAAGGAGCTGGCCTGGTTAGAGCACGCCCTTCTCTGGGCGGAGCCAGGCCGCGGGGCTCAGTGCCTCTGCTTTCCTCTTTGTTCAGCGCCTTGGCCGACTGTGAGCACCTCCTGGCTTTCTCCCTCCGCTCGGTCATTCTGGGTACCATGTGCATCCTGACGCTGCTCCCGTCCCGGCTGCCCCATCTGCAGGCCTGAGTCTGCGTCCTGGGCAGAGGGACCGGAACTGAGGGCAGAGTGTGCGCCCCTACGTCCTGCTGGTGTCCTGGTGCAGGGTCGAGTCACGTGTCCATCCCGGGGTTTCTGGCCGGATTCGGTGCTTCTGCTTGGATGAGGCATTTCTCACTTCTGTTTCAAGTTCGCTGGGGCCAGCAGGGCAAGTGAAGCCCGTGGAGGAGGGACGTACATTCTCTCCCCAAGGACGCTGTCCTCCACGTTCCTTGGCGCCGGGTGGAAGCATATAATCCTTTACGCAAGAGCAGTAAATAATTAGGAACAGTAATGTGATCTACAACCCAGGCTCTTCCTTCTGATTTTGAAATTAGAAGGAGGGGAAGCCTCTTAGGCAGGTTACTGCAGCAGAGGCGACAGCGTCTTCTAACAGCAAGGGAATGACCGGAAGTGTGTGAAAAAGAAGACTGAACTCCAGCACAGCTGCCCAGGTCACGCAGTCAAGACGCACATAGGCAGATTCTCTTGAGAGCGTTACCTGAGTTATTAGCTAACATGGTTCTGTTTATCACATGTGCCGTCTTCAGTCTGATTAAGCAAAGGTTGAGGAAACCCGCAGAAGATTTTATTTCCTCGACTTATTTCTCCTCTCTGTAAAGATCTCCATCTTTTCTCCTCTCCCCTTTCTGCATATCCACCCTCCTCCTTCTCTCTGTGATAAAGGAACACACAGGCTCTTTGACATGTCATTGGAGGAACACGGCTTTAGAGAAAGGACTTGGTTGATGGAAGGTACACAAATCCTTCACAAACTCTAGAAGTGATTCAAAATATTTGACATCAAATCTAGTGGATGAAGGTGTTATTATATTTGGAAAAATTGCAATACTGCCTGACAATGCAGGAGATGTGAGAGACATGGGTTCCATCCCTGGGAAGGATCGGGAAGATCCCCTGGAGGAGGGCATGACAACCCACTCGAGTGTTCTTGCCTGGAGAATCGCATGGACAGAGGAGCCTGGCGGGCTGCAGTCATGGGGTCACAAAGAGTCAGACGCGACTGAATGAATTCACACACGGCACACCACGATCAAGAAGTATAGAGTCTCATGATTTGAGTTTTTCAAACATTCAATCAGCAAGACAGAAAAATATGACTGAAATGTTTCTTTTCTGAAAGCCACTAATGAAATAGTTAATTATGATAGCTTTGAAGGGACACGCATGTCTTTTCTGATTCAAGCTCTGGCTCTTCATGGTCCTAAAACATTTCCAGCTTGGGGAAAAAAAAAAAATCTTTCACTTCGTTTTCTGGTGGCAGTGTGCTCTTGGGACAAAACCAGCCCCACACTCAGCACAAAGAGTGGCCTCACACTGCTGAGCGTGGAAGTAACAGGCGTCTTCTGGCGAACTGCTGACTCTCAGGGCCGGCCGGAGCTGGACCTAGCGACCTCATCTTTCCTTTGCTCTGCTCAGTGTTGAATACGTCTTACTTCTCGATGATTTCACATCACTGAGGCTTAAAGTTTTTACTTTTTCATGGCAATGGACCCTCATGAGTTTGTTAAGCGCCTGCCCTGAGCTGGGGGTTGATTTCGCTGAGACGCCCTGTCAGATTCCGTCAGCCGTCTCACCGCCAGTTCCAACACGGGACTTCACGACGGCGACCTGAGAGAGGGAGGTCATGGTAGCACAGCTCCTTGGCTTGCTCCCGGCTCTCTCTGCTTTTGTCCTTTTGTTTTTGGCTGTGCGTCATCCTCATTGCAGCGGGGCTTTTCTCTGTTGTGGTGGGCAGGGCCCCTCTCTAATCGCAGGGCCTGGGCTCCCCCCTGCAGCGACTCCCCTTGGTGCAGAGCTTGGGCTCTGGGCGGTGGGCATCAGTAGTCGTGGCTCCCGGCTTTGGAGCCCAGGATCAGTAGTCGGGGCACACGGGCTTAGTTGCTCTGCAGCATGTGGGATTTCCGGACCAGGGATCAAACCCGAGTCTCCAGCATTAGCAGGTGAACTCCTCACCGCCGAGCCACTGGGGAGCCCTGGGGCAGCCTCTGATGCTGCAAGGGAGTCTGCATTTATTTTTATTATAATTAACGGCTTAATATCAATAGACTTTTTTGGTAAAGTTGTCTGAGTTTATACAGCACTGTTTGCTCTGTATGCATAATAATGGCTGTTTGCAATTGCCAATAACTGGAGTGATATAGGAGAGATGCTACCACCATTACATGAAATACAAATGACTACATGTCACTGTCTGATCAGGTGCCTGTCTAAATTCTGGAGCATGTGGGAGCCTCAGCGTCCTCTCTCCTGTCTGATTCTCTCCCTTCTCTTGCTGTCTGTCCCTGTAAGGGCCCTGTCTCAGTCGCTGCTTCAGCTGCAGAGTGCCATTTTCCTGGTCTGAGTTCCTTCAGGCTGCTATGGTGTGCCTGGTTCATGAGTCTGGTCCCCCCCGGAAATCTTCGGGGTCCGCTCTGCTGGGGGGAACCTCGTGAATTCACGGTGCTGTGTGCGCTGTGCTCAGAGTAATCACTTCCCCTTTCTGCATATCTCTGAACATGTACTGAGGCTTTTCAACCGTTTTGTAGACCTAAAGCTCTATACAAATGTAAAGTTGTGTTATTTTCCTGCCTAGTTTTTAAAAAAATACACAAGCTGATTCTTTCAGAATAAATCACGTGCCCTGAACATACATTTGTACCAACCACATCTGTAAAAGCTGTGCATTCAAATAGTGAAACAACTCAGGGTAAATTCAAGGTAACAGAGAATGGTATATTTAGTTAATGTTAGGTTATGTTTTATCACTGACTCAATGGACATGAGTTTGAGCAAACTCCAGATGGTGAAGACAGGGAGGCCTGGCGCGCTGCAGTCCATGGGGTTGCCAAGAGTTGGACATGACTCAGTGACAGAACAACAATGATAAATGTTTTATGATAAACACTAAATTTACAGAATCAAGTGTTTTACTAAAGAACAATATAATCTTCAAAAATTATGATCTAAACTGCTTTCTAAAGCCCTAATATTTCTACATTTGTAATGAATCCCAGATCTTAGTTGGATGGCTGCTATTTCTATATCAGATGTATTTAATGTCTTGGCAAATGTACTAAATTTTCATTTTGAAATCCGTTGAATTGATGAGTGAGTGAATGAATGAGATGGGGATGCTTAAATTTTCATAGCAAGCATTTCTGGCCCGGGAGCCAGGTGGAAGTTTCACTGTAACAATAGCTTCACTGTTTATTTCCACCTTAGTCTTCTCTCTGTTTACATTACTAAACTGTGTTTTATATTTTCTTAGTCAGATTGGCATTCACTATCATCTTTGTGAGAAAAAGGTAAAAATCATTGTAACACCCAGATTTGGCTCCTTATCACACCCTATGAGAAATTAGTTTGATTAGAAAAATGATTTAACCAACTAGTGATTCTTGTCAATTTAAAGCAGAGCCCTGAACAACTAGAGGGACACTCCTCTGTAGCTCTTTTCAATTATGAAATGCTTCTCACTTTTGTTATTTTACTGGAGATGTTAGTATTGCTAAAGAAAGGAAGAAATATACTTGTGTTTCTCTGTGCAAGTATCCTCATGTGTGTTTTGCAGAAGACTTAGAAGAACTCAATACATAGCATAATTGTCGATGATTTATAGTAGGATCCAAGAGGAATTGGGTGAGACAGTGATTTTTTTTAACTTTCTCTTTTGTAGAGCCAGTTAACAAATAGCATTGTGATAGTTTCAGGTAAATAGGGAAGGGACTCAGCCATATGTATACATGTATCCATTCTTCCCTAAACTCCCCTCCCATCCAGGCTGACACATAGCATTGAGCAGAGTTCCGTGTGCTGTACCTTGTTGGTTACCCATTTTAAATGCAGCAGTGTGTACATGCCCATCCCAGACTCCCTGACTGCCCCTCCCCTCGCCCTTCCCCCAGGCAACCATGTTTGCTCTAAGTCTGTTTCTGGTTTGTAAGCGCATTTGTATCGTGTATTTTAAACTCTGCATATAAGGGGTGTCATATGATATTTCTCCTTCTCCAAACACTGAATTTTAATGACTACCTATCAGTATTCCTTGCTGACGTTGAAAATTTACTAAATTTGTTGTCGTTCAGTCGCAAATCCTGTCCAGCTCCTCGCGACCCCATGGACTGCAGCACGCCAGTCTTCCCTGTCCTTTACCATCGCCCAGGGTTTGCTCAAACTCATGTCTGTTGAGTCAGTGATGCTATCCAGTCGTCTCATCTTCTGTTGCCTCCTTCTCTTCCTGCCCTCAATCTTTCCCACATCAGGGTCTTTCCAATGAGTTGGCTCTTCTCATTAGATGGCCAAAGTATTGGAGTTTCAGCTTCAGCATCAGTCCTTCCAGTGAATATTTAGGGTTGATTTCCTTTACGATGTACTGGTTTGGTCTCCTTGCTATTCAGGGGGCTCTCAAGAGTCTTCTCCAACACTACAGTTCAAAAGCATCAATTCTTTGGCACTCAACCTTCTTATGGTCCACCTCTCACATCCGTACATAACTACTGGAAAAACTGTAGCTTTGACTGTATGGACCTTTGTCAGCAAAGTGATGTCTCTGCTTTTTAATAGTCTGTCTGGGTTGGTCATAGCTTTCCTTCCAAGGAGCAAGTGTCTTCTGATTTCATGGCTGCAATCAGCATCCACAGTGATTTTCAGTCAGTTCAGTCACTCAGTTGTGTCCAACTCTTGTGACCCCATGGACTGCAGCACGCCAGGCCTCCCTGTCCATCACCACCACCTGGAGTTTGCTCAAACTCATATCCATTGAGTCAGTGATGCCATTCCAACCGTCTCATCCTCTGTCATCCCTTTCTTCTCCTGCCTTCAGTCTTTCCCAGCATCAGGGTATTTTCCAGTGAGTCAGTTCTTCGCATCAGGTGGCCCAAGTATTGGAGTTTCAACTTCAACATCAGTCCTTCCAGTGAATATTCAGGACTGATTTCCTTTAGGATGGACTGACTGGTTGGATCTCCTTGCAGTCCAAGGGACTCTCAAGAGTCTTCTCCAACACCACAGTTCAAAAGCATCAATTCTTTAGCGCTCAGCTTTCTTTATAGTCCAACTCTCACATCCATACATGACCACAGGAAAAACCATAGCCTTGACTAGATATGATACCGTCTGAGTGGTGGGCTTCCCTGGTGGCTCCGAAGGTAAAGCATCTGCCTGCAATGAGGGAGACCCAGGTTTGATCCCTGGGTTGGGAAGATCCCCTGGAGAAGGAAATGACAACCCACTCCAGTACTCTGGCTTAGAGAATCCCATGGATGGAGGAGCCTGGTGGGCTACAGTCCACGGGGTCGCAAGGAGTCAGACATTATCGTGGCTTGGTGGCTCTGATTAAATTATAGGATTTCCCTGGTGGCTCAGACGGTAAAGTGTCTGTCTGCAATGCAGGAGACCCAGGTTGGGAAGATCCCCTAGAGAAGGAAATGGCAGCCCACTCCAGTACTATTGCCTGGAAAATCCCATGGACAGAGGAGCCTGGTAGGCTGTAGTCCATGGGGTCGCAAAGAGCCAGATATGACTGAGTGACTCCACTTTCTTTCACTTTCTTTCTTTGACTAGACAGACCTGTGTTGGCAAAGTAATGTCGCTGCTTTTTAATATGCTGTCTAGGTTGGTCATAACTTTTCTTCCCAGAAGCAAGCGTCCTTTAATGCTGCAGTCACCATCTGCAGCGATTTTGGAGCCCCCAAAATAAAGTCTCTCTGTTTCCACTGTTTCCCCATCTATTTGCCATGAAGTGATGGGACCAGATGCCATGATCTTAGTTTTCTGAATGTTGAGTTTTAAGCCAACTTTTTCACTCTCCTCTTTCACTTTCATCAAGAGGCTCTTTAGTTCTTTGCTTTCTGCCATAAGGGTGGTGTCATCTGCATATCTGAGGTTGTTGATATTTCTCCTGACAATCTTGATTCTATTAGAGTGGTATCATCTGCATATCTGAAGCTGTTGCTATTTCTCTTGGCAGTCTTGATTCCCGCTTGTAATTCATCCATGCCAGCATTTCACATGATATACTCTGCATATGTTAAATAAGCAGGGTGACAGTATACAGCCTTGTCATACTCCTTTACCAATTTTGACACAATCTGTCATTCGATGTCTGGTTCTAACTGTTGCTTCTTGACCTGCATACTGGTCTCTCAGGAGACAGGTAACGTGGTCTGGTGTTTCCATCTCTTTAAGAATCGTTCAGTTTGTTGTGATCCACACAGTCAAAGGTTTCAGTATAGTCAGTAGATCAGAAGTAGAAGTCTTTCTGGAATTCCCTTGCTTTTTATATGATCCAACAAATGTTGGCAATTTGATCTCTGGTTCCTCTGCCTCTTCTAAATCCAGCTTGTACATCTGGAAGTTCTCGGTTCACATCTTGCTGAAGCCCACCTTAAAGGATTTTGAGCATAACCTTGCTATGAATGCAATTGTAGAATAGTTTGAACATTCTTTGTCATTGCCCTTCTTTGAGATTGGAATGAAAACTGACCTTTTCCAGTTCTGTGGCCACTGCTGAGTTTTCCAAATTTGCTGGCATATTGAGTGCAGCACTTTAATGGCATCATCTTTTAGGATTTGAGATAGATCAGCTGGAATTCTGTCACCTCCACTAGCTTTGTTCATAGTGATGCTTCCTAAGGCCCACTTGGCTTCACACTCCAGAATGGCTGGCTCTAGGTGAGTGAACACACCATCATGGTTATCCAGATCATTAAGACCTTTTTTGTGTAGTTCTCCTGGGTATTCTTGACACCTCTTCTTAATATCTTCTGCTTCTGTTAGGTCCTTACCCTTCCTGTCCTTTATCTGCCCATTCTTGTATGAAATGTTCCCTTGGTATCTCTAATTTTCTTGAAGAGATCTCTAGTCTTGCCCATTCTGTTGTTTTCCTCTATGTCTTTGCACTGATCACTGAGGAAGGCTTTCTTATCTCTCCTTGCTATTCTCTGGAACTCTGCATTCAGTTTGGCCTATCTTTCCCTTCCTCCCTTGCCTTTTGCTTCCCTTCTTTTCTCAGATATCTGTAAAGCCTCCTCAGACAGCCACTTTGCCATCCTGTATTTCTTTTTCTTTGGAATGGTTTTGGTTACTGCCTCCCGTACAGTGTTACAAACCTCCGTCCATAGTCCTTCAGGCACTCTGTCTACCTGATCTAATCCTCCGTTCATCACTTCCACTGTATAATCGTAAGGGATTTGATGTATGTCATACCAGAATGGCCTAGTGATTTTTCGCTACTTTTTTCAATTTAAGCCTGAATTTACCAAATGCCCTTTACTAAATGACTACACTACAGCTACACTGGATCAAGACAGGGCGAGGTGCTTTACATCCTTGCTTGAAAAGAACGCAGCGTCTCAGAGAGCTATGAGGCTCTGGGAGGTTAAGCTAGAGAATCACAAAGCTATAAAGAGCTGAGATGAGATCTGACTCCAGTTCTATAGGACACTAAAGCCTCTGTGCTTCCCTCTGTAAATGCTTCTTATTTTAAGGGTTGGAATAAAGAGAGAGTGTTTGGAGAGAATCTCAGTGCCCAGCAGGGTTTGGAAGTTGTTTCTGAAGCAGTAGATGCTTGGATACAAACCGCTGGTCATATGAGCACCTCAGCAGGCATGACTCAGGCTGAGCTCCTGCCCGGAGTAAGTGGGCCTTCCACCCAGTGTGCTCTCCATTAGAATAACCCGGCAGGCGGCATCCACCTGGAAACTGTCCAAAAAGCTAGGAGAAGAGTAATGGGCCGGGGCGGAGACCTGGATTCAGGGTGCTGTCGTGTAGCTGAATTACCTCACACAAATCATGAATCCTCAGTTCCTGCATCAGTAAGAGGAAGATGACACTGGTCTGCCCAGTCTATCTCTTGGGGTTATATTAGATGGGTCATATGTAGAAAGCCAGGTCTTGAAAGTCATAAAGCACAATATTTTGTTTTCAAATAAAACAGTCATTTACTTATCCAGGTCAATATTTGGCAATGTTGGAGGTAGAGATACATGGTAAACAAAATAAATAAAAGCCCTGTCCTCATTAAGTTATTATTTTATTGTGAGATTTAGCCTGTTGAGTTACAACACAGTGTTTTAAAGGCCAAGGTAAGAAAGACCAGGACGCTAACAGAGACATCGAGTCTAATCCCAGAAGCGGTTTACTCGGCAGTAAATGATAGTGGACACTCGTAAGGCCAAGGGAGAGAAAGGAGGTAGGAAAAGCAGAGACCTGGGGTAGAGATTCTGTGGTAAAATGTCAGAGCATATTATTGTGGGAATGAATGTTTAAAACACAAACAGAAAAAGAGGAGAGATTTTCATGTGGCTCTCAAGTCAGCCAGCTAATCTATGGGAATATGGGTCAGAAAGCTGAAGAAGGCAAAGAAATACACACTCCAGTCTGGACAAGCAAACGCTGGAAGACAAAAAAAGAGGGCTGGGGAAGTCCACACCACTTAAAAAGATTCGCCTCCCAGTACTTGCCAAATGTGGTATCTGGAGGGGAACTGTGGCATGTCCTGAGAATTCCAGACGCTATTGTAAACAGGGAGCTGGGGTGTGGCATGGAGGCTCCGTCTGGAATCTCATGGAGCAGGAGCCCCGCCTGGGAAGACAAAAGGTATGCTAGGTCTGTGTCAAGAAGTCACGAGGAACATATTTCGAAACTAGATGTTCATCTCCAGGGCGGCTGGTTTCAGGACGGGGACCTTACGTGCACAAAGACCAAGCTCCAAGTCCACTCTGTGGCTCAACCAACAGGGACTTTTTGCTACCCAGAAATGCCGTGAGTGACTTGCCTAAGGTGTCGTATGGAGTAGCAGAGCCAGGCAGTGAGCAAGAACCTGTGATTCTTTGATACCCTGATAAACCGAAAAGGCTCAGTCACTCAGTCGTGTCCGACTGTTTGTGACCCCGTGGACTAGCCCTCCAAGCTCCTCTGTCCATGGGATTATCCAGGCAGGAATGCTGGAGGGGGTAGCCATGCCCTCTTCCAGGGGATCTTCACGACCCAGGGATCAAACCCCGGTCTCCTGCATTGTAGGCAGACTCTAACACTGAACCAGCAGGGAAGCCCTGATAAACCCCCAAAAGGAAGTCTAAATTTGGATTCTGGGCTTAAAGTGTTTCTTACTGCAAAGATGATTTCACCTCTTATGCTTCAGGAAGACTCAAGTAGGTTTTTTCAGTCATTGGGGAGCTCGTGGGCTCTTAGGAGACTGCCAAAGCTACTACTTTTTTTTTTTTTGCTTCATCATATATATGGTCAGTTAACAACTGAGGAAAAGTGAGTCAGATAATAACATATTTGTGTTCCGTGTGCCAAAAACTCCAGTAGTGCATATATTGGGAGCTAGGAAGCCCCAATATATGAAGAAAAGTGAGTCTGTACATATAGGGCAAAGGCGTAAGTAGAGATGGAGAAGCTTAACTAGAGACACGTCTCAAGAGAAAGGGGCTCTTTGGGCGTCTTGTCCCCTTCCCCCCTTCCTCCCTCTCCTTGCCCGTCTTTTCCATGGGAGCTGACCCATGTGGCCATGTGATTTGCCGCCCCCTTTTGAGGGTGAGGAGGGCGGTTATGCCAGGACAGAGGCATGAATGGGGTGTGGGCTCACTGTGTCTCAGCTCCCTAAGTTCCGGAGGGCTGCACTGGTGCCCACCCCGTCTGTGGCAGGTGCCGGCTCTGTGCTCCTATTCGGCCATGCCAGGGTCTCTGCTAGAGTGGGCACCAGGCTGCCTTGCAGTTATTCAGGCCATGTTTCTTTCTCCCATGGAACTGTGAACTTCTGGAGGCTGAGAGCCTCAAGACTTCCAGTCTTGTCTGGAGAATCCATGGACAGAGGAGCCTGGCGGGCTGCACTCCACGGGGTCACACAGAGTTGGACACTGAATGACTCAGCACGCACTCAGGATTTATCTCTATTCCATGACCCAAGACCTGACACATGTTTGACAAGGGAGGATATATAGACAACACGTTTGAAGGGAGACAAGTGACAGGATTGGTGGAAAAGTTATTCCCAGGGGAAAGAAAAGGCGTCGCATGTATCATAGCATAGAGTTGCTGACAGTGATTAAGGGCAGTCCTGCAAATCAGTCAGCCTTCATGGAATGGAGGGATGACAAGAAGGAAGGAGGAACCAGAGTTGGTGGCGTCTACAGATTGTGCAAGACTGTTGATTGATGCCTGCTCTAGAGAGGGGTGGTGCTGGTGAAGGGACACAGTTGCTGTTTGGCTGTCCTCCTTACTGGGTAGACTGGATAATCCCCCAGGCTTGCCTTTGAGCTTGGAGGAATGTGTTGGGTAAGCAGGGAAACTTGAATGATAAAAAGAGAATAGCTTCTCAAAGAATCTTGATACTTCTGCTTCCAGCTGAAACCAGGAAATTCAGAGGCAGCAAAAATGAAATCAAGGAAAACGTTAATGGAAATTTTGAACCTAGAAAAGGTTTGGTTTGAGTTTTGAAGGACAGTCTGACCTGGTTAATAACTGCTCCCAAGTACTACTGTTATGATTTGCAGGCTTTTTATGTGTTTGTTATATATTTCACTTATATAATATTTAGCCTATTATTTTCTAATTCTTAGGGGTGGGTCCCTAAATTCAGCAGCTTAACCAAGGCTTCTACATTTACTGAAGTGCTGACGAAGCCCAACTATCCAGAACAGGCTTGTGTTGTAACAGTGTGGGCTGTTTTGCCTCAAATCAGCAGTTCTACTTGGGAGGGTCATGCAAAGTAATCTACAGAGTTTTCTCTGTTACTTGCGTAGAATGGTAATTCTTTAATTAAAGCAACATGTATACATAATTTAATAAGTGGTTGCCAGAAATGACTTTCTCTAATAGAAATCATAGCAATTTTTTTTTTTTTTGGTTATCACTTAGGGAATTGTGAATTGCCGAAGCCTCAGCCGCTATTTCAGTCTGTAGGACCCCAATTTCTAAGGGTCCATGGCAATTCTGACTTTGGTCTATCTAAAATGGGCAGATCAAGCTTGAGGCATTTATTGTGGGTATGGAATGAAGGTTTGCCCGTTCATGTCCCCTGTCTTCTTAGAAGATGAAGGTTTTAAACCTTTATTTTTTCCTAAGAGGAATCTACATTCTGGGGTCTTACCTGAGTTCTTTGCTAACTGACAACCTTCCTTTTATATTCAAAGGACCCTCTTGAATACCACTTATTTTATCTATACATGTCCCTTTAAGTTCTTACCTAAAGGGTTTTCCTACGTGTCACAAAGCTGCTTAAACGCTCATTACTGCTCACTTTTTATGCTGAAATAATGTGTATTTGAGTTGCAGTTTACCAATAATGATCAAAGAGTGCCTTTCTCTTAATTAAATCGTTGGTTAATTTGATGAGCCTTTCAGGGTCAAAGGAATTAATTCTATAAAAATACAACTGTCTTGACTTCCCATTCAGCTGAATCATTTCATAATTTACTGTTTCTTTCCCATGTGGATTAAAATTCTTTACAACTGGAAAATAATTATTAAAATAAATATGGCATTTGAATTACAGTTTTGATGACTGGAAGCCTTGACCCATGCTTAGGTGATCAAATAAACCACCAAAGTAATAGGAACACTAACCTGATTAAATTAAGGAGAAGGAGCTATATTATTAATAGTACGCAAGCAAATGTTGGACAACTTGACTCTCGTCATTTGAGTCTTTAACATTTGATGTACATTTTAATCTGTATTTAAGACAGATTATTTTTTCTTTCCTAGAGAGACATCTCCTCTATGGACGGCCTGCCGTGCTCTATCGGACTAGATATGATATCTTATATCACACTGACTTTGAAAGCGGTTATAGTGAAATATTTCTAATGCCACTCTGGACATCATACACTGTTTCCAAACAGGTCATTGAGAGCATTGGGTTTCATGTTCTTCATGTCATTATGCTCCATGCCTTAATAGAATGATTGCTGGCAGAACAGAATTTTGTCTCAGAAAAGACTTTAATTTTTCCTGATGAAAGAAATCCTACATTGGCTCTACTGTGAAATATTTTGAATTAGGCTTTCTGCCATGTGCTAACAACTTCACGGTGATCTGTGAAATAGGATAGCATACTAATTCTGTTAGTTTCTTTTACTCTGCTTGTCATGCCCCAGTAGTTTCGGAAGCTATCAAGATTTGGCTGTGCGTTTTAATATACTTATTATTTAGAGCAGTTTTAGGTTCACAGCAAAATTGAATGGAAAGGACAGAGAATTCCCATATACCCACGGCTCCACACATCACAGCCTGACCCACTAACATCTTGTTTTGTTTTTTTTAATGAAGGTTTGTTTTATGTTGGGATTTCAGTTGTGGTAAAGATGAGATAGTTCAGTTTATATCAGAAATTAGAAAAATTTATTACAGTCAAGATATGTTTCTAATTTCTGAATACAAAGGACTACTTCAATTGCCCCAAACATAGCTTCTTATTAATTTGTACTCAGGCACATACAATACATAAGGTTATTTTTTAAAAATAAGAGATGTCTATATTATTTCTCAGAATATTATTTTTTAAGCTGTCTTCTGTGGAATCTCATTCATTATGTCAACAGTGAGATTTCTGTCTTCTGTATTATTGTTTTACCTAAGACTGATAAGAGAGTTCTGCTAGTAGAAAAAAAGAGTTTGAAAATTACTAGCTTTGTGATTTAAAAGTGAGGTCTTTTTTTTTTTTTTAAGAGTATATTTTTCCTTTTTTGGCCGAGTGGCACGTGGGATCTTAGTTCCCTGACCAGGTATTGAACCTCACCCTGAGTTAGAAGTATGGAGTCTTAGCCACTGGACTGCCAAGGAAGTCCTCTCTTTTTTGTTTGTTTATTTTAAAGAGGGACTATCAGAGTATGAGCTATAGTAACAGCTAGTGGGGTTTTGATTTTGGCTGTTTGGAACCAAGCAGTCTGGTTCAGTGCCCCTGTTGGTCTGGCACTGTCTCCCCCGTGGCTTTGCTGATGACCTGTGACTCACTGTTCAGGCTGACGTCTCTGACATCGCTGCACACCTGACCAACTGTGTCCGGCCTGACGTCCGCATTTCTCCGAGTTTCAGTCAGAGCTGTTTGGCCTACAGAAATGATAAACAGATGTCCTATGGATTCCTCTTTCCTCCTTGTAAGTTACAGAGACCAGGACCTAACCATTCTAGAGGGGTGTTATTTTGCGGAGTCTGGCGTGTGCAACTTGGTATTTAGGATTTCGGTGGTTTTCAGAGGGGTGCTCAAGAGGTTGAGGAGATGAACTTCTCTGGGAGCCTTCCAAAAGCAGCCAGAAAAAGAGACCAGCTTTCACAAATCCTATTCCCGGGGAGCTCTAAAGTGCAAGGGAACATTCAGTGTGTCTCCTGAGATCATTAAATGAGAAGCTCAAAGTGAAATAGGAAATTAGTAAGACATTAATCTTTTAAATAATACTATAGATGTGATCTCTTAATACATGAAGCCCTTTAATTATCTCTCATTACCTTGATGACATTTTTGAAAGTCCGAATTACACTGGAACTGTTTTACATAATACTTAGTAGACCCAAGATTAGGTTGGAAGCAAAAGAACATAAAAATTTTATTTAAGGAGAACGAGTGAGTGAAGAAGAGAGGTGGAATGGGAAGAGAAGTCGGCGATGGCATAGAGAGGGGATAAGTGGAAATGAAAGAGTAGGTCCAGTCACTGCATGCTGTTTGGGTCATTTCACAAGATTGCCTTTTTGTATTGATGTTGATTTTAGTGTGTAATAGACACTATTTGTTTTCCTAATGTTTAGATCTGAGCTCGTCCCCAGAAGCTAAATACGATGCATTCCTTGTAACCAATATGGTTCCAATGTATCCTGCTTTTAAACGTAAGTCCAATATTTACCTAGTAGATTATTATTTGTGGGAAGAAATGTTTCTAAATTTGCCACTTACCTTTCCTACCTCTATATTCATTTTAATAACTTTCCTGTGTTTAGCCTTTATAATTTTCAACCTTTAATATAAATTCTCTACTGCTAATCCAAATTATGAATCTGTGAGGGAGCTTGGTGGATTATTATTTATCCCTTGTTTATAGTTAAGAAATTAAAGGCACAAGAAGTGACTCAGGTCATGAATGGTGGAAGCTGAGCTAAACCAAGTTTGCGCTGCTCATCTGTTCTCCCTATTTCAGTGCGCACTCTATCTGGTTTAGAGTCTTCTCTGTACTTTGGAGGCTGTCTAACATCTAACAGCATCTGTATTTATTGAATGTTACAGTAAAAGCAATGAACAACCCTTCCTTTCGGGGAATAGTGACAATGTAGTCTGAACATTGATCCTGAAACCTAGGAAGACCTTAACGAGTCTTCTGAATCATCAGAGTATAAGCTCAGCTGGTTTTAGGGCTGTGTAAATTATATACACTCATAATTTCTTTCTATACAATATGAATATTTGTGAGTGATAGTGATGAAATGAATGGTATAAGCATGGTGAGCTCTGGCTCCCAAACTGAATTCTGGTCCCTGGAGTGTGACCACTGCCTGTGTGACCACAGAAATGCCATTTAGTCTCTCATTTGTAAAATTATAAGATTTGATCACATGACCTTTATGACTTATATGGATTTGTAACTTAACTGTCCAGTCCATTTTCTATTTCTGATAACAAAGAATTTATTCATCTGCCCATCCATCCATCCATCCATCTACCCATCCATCCATCTTCCTTCCACCCATCCATTCATCCATCCGTCCATTCATTTTCCAACCATCCGTTTATCCATCTTCCTTCCATCTACCATGCATCCATGCATCCATGTCTTCAGACAGAGAGGGCATTATGGAACAGACTTGACCTCCCTTTATTTCATTTACAGCAAGCAGACCTGGATGCTTCTAGGAAGGGTGGGAAAAGGAAACATCTCTACGTAATTTCACTTAGTAAAGGTGCACTGGGCTGTGTTACACGACTCTCGGGACTAAAATAAAATTTCAGAACAGAAACATGAGATGGTGAAGTGTCATCTACGGGGCCATGCCTCCTCAACTTGACATTGGTGAAACGGCCAGCATGGTTTAGAGGAAAAAAAATGTTTATTTGATGTCCTCAGTTAGTAAATAAGGGCTTATTCAAAGGTAGAATCTGTTGCATATGAGTGAAAATTTAAAGTATGCTTTTAAAAGGAGGTTTCCTGGTTTGTTCTCAGGCCCAGTGGAGAAATGTTTCATAAACTCACGTAAATCCATTTGTCATAATATTACATGGAATGCAGCTTCATTGAGTTTCCACAAATCTGGGTTTCCTGGATTTCTTTCTTCTTTGCTGATGCCTTTTTGACCAAGCAGCAATAAAGGAAACACACACACGGTCCCACCCTGAGGCTGGTGTGGCCAGAAGCCCTTCACAGAGGGCCCGCTGTTCTTCAGTGGGGAATGGTTTTTCACAGGCCACATTTCTGCGGGTTTGGCTTTTTGACTGTCCCCATTGTTATTTCTTTCCCTCTGTCCTCTCCAATTTTTATGCTTAAGTTAACGTCTGAACTTCTCCCCCACTGTCCTCCCTTCTTCATTCCAAATAGTTATCCGTGGTATTTTGGCGCTGGTGGCTGCTCTGTCCTTCTCATTTAGGATAGAGGATCATCAGCAGTTGAAACCCCGTGGGAAAAATGCCCAAGTATTTTTTAATTAGAGGAGGTAAGAAATGGTAACAGCCTGAACCTCATAACCCCCATGTATCAGGTTGGCCAAAAAGTTCAAGTGTTTCAATCACATCGTACAGAAAAACCTGAATGAGTTCTTTGACCAACCCAATAGCATCAAGTACAGTAAGTCATATCTAACATTTTGGAGCCAGCTTCTCTGGTTTGCATTGCCCGTCCTCTCTTGCCTTTTCTCTTCTCCCTTCCACCCCTGTCCTTGCCCTGCGATTGATTGTCGTGGAACTGGAGCTAGCCTGGACAGAGAAGTCTTCTCTAGAGGATGACTGTGAAGCTGAGAAATGCAGAGTGGAGGAGACACCCGGGGATCCCAAACCAAGGGCGAGTTTTCCAGATAGAGGGAGGAGCATGTGCCTTACTCTGAAGCACGCTCAGCAAGCAGGGGCAGAAGAAAGCCTGTAGCTGGGGAAGAATGGGAAGGAGAGCCACGGAGGGAGGCAGGGGCCACAGTGGAGAGCTGGGGGCTATTCTAATTACGGGAGAAGTCATCTGGAGTGTGAGAAAAGGGTGCTGGGGAGCCTGAGTCACTCTCCAACTCATGGTGTAAGAGGATCCGTCTGGCTGCTCCAGAGAATGGCCGCATACAGCCCGCGGTCCCCAGCCTTTTTGGCACCAGGGACCAGTTTTGTGGAAGAGTTTTTCCGGGATAGGAAGGGGATGGTTTGGGGATGATTCAAGTGCATTACATGTATTGGGTGCTTTATTTCTGGTATGACATCAGCTCCACATCAGATCATCGGGCATTAGATCTGGAGGTTGGGGACCCCTGAGCTACAAGGAAGAGTTTCTCCCAGGGGGCCCAGGAAGTAGTTTTTTGTGGTAGCACACTGCAAGAGAAGATGATGGCTTAGATCAGTGTGGATGCAGTGAGAATGGTGAGGAGTGGTCAGCTTTAGAAGACAGGGCTGTGCTTTGGAGGTCTCACTGACAGGACTTTGCCACATGTGTATGAAGAGAGCAGACAAGTCCAGGGTGAGTCCTAGGATTTTGACCTGAACATCTGAGAGCGAGTGCCACTGACTGTGATGGAGAAGCCAAGAGATGGAACAGTAGTGAAAAGGAGAATTAAGAATTCTGTTTGAATAATTTTTTGTTAGATATGATTATGAGGTCTTCAAATGCACCGTGAGATGGGTGGTTGGATAATATGTCTGGAGCTGCATGGAAAGGTTAGGGCTAGAGACATAAACTTGGGAACTAGTCTATGACATCGTGAAAGAAAAAAAAGTAGATTAAGGCCTTTTTTCAATTTCTCACAAACACTATACTTCCTCCATTGCACAGCTATTCTGTCTTCCTGGAATGTTCTATCTCCACCTCTTTGCTCAAAAATACCCCCCTATCCTTCAGATCTCAGCCTAATAACCACTTCCTCTGCAAAGCCTTCCCTGACTGTTCACCTAGGTTAAACTCCTCTACCAATGAATGTCTCCATGTCTTTTCTGGTTCATAAATGACACACACACAGCTAGTGCTTTACGATGAGTTGTTCTCAAGAATCACAACAGCTCTATTGTCTCTTAACTTGTGATATGTGTCTTGTTTAACACATCCTAGAGAGAATTTGGCCAAAGCAAGGAGTTTTGTTCACAAAGAATTGATATTGTCTTTGCACAGGCATCTGGAATTATTTCCAAAGGGTTCTGGTGAAGAAATATGCTTCAGAAAGAAATGGAGTTAATGTGATAAGTGGACCAATTTTTGACTATGACTACGATGGCTTACACGACACACAAGACAAAATCAAACAGTAAGCTTTTAAATTCCAAGATCTCACTCAAGAATATTTTTCAAATACTCATGTACCAGAGAAGAGCTGTTGCCTCTTAAACCTGTTCTTCTTTGAATCTCCTTGTGAATTCTTCAGTTCTTTGGGGCCTTTTATGAAACATGGCATTGGGGGTTGAAAGAAACAGGAATTTGTGGTAAATAAATGCACTTTTCAGCTCCAACAAAGAATATGTATCAAAAGATTAAACTTTTTTCATTTATTCTTTAATAACTCATGGAAATAATTTTCCCTTGTTTCCCTTATTTTTTTTTGGGGGGGGGGGGCACTTTTTAAATTCCTTAGGTTTTCTGAGTTAGTACATCTCAATAGGAAATTGCATATAAACTTTGATCAAATCTCATTTCTGTCCCTCTCTGGTGCTATTAGGGATATAAAAGAATTAGGCATACTCTATTCATGAGGAACTTACAGTCTGGTGGAGAAGGCAAGAAGATATAAATACAAGAAATTCATAATAGATCAGCACTTGATTTTATACATGCATGAAACAGAGCAACACAAAATATGACAGGGTTTAATTGTGAGACAGAGGAGCCTAGTGGGCTACCATCTGTGGGGTCGCACAGAGTCGGACACGACTGAAGCGACTTAGCAGCAGCAGCAAACAAAAATGTTAATTTTTTAAATATAGATAATAAAATAGCTCTTACTCCCTTTCCAGTCATCCATAAGAGAAATTTTATCTTACTCATACATTGATTGATGGTTGTTACAGTTTTAAGCTCAAATTGTATTATCAGCTTAATCGTAATTTCAGTATTTTGAAAATGATTAAAATTAAGATAAGAGAAAGCTAAGTAAGGAATGATCACTTCCTATGCTGTGCTCTACTGGCAAAAATTATTTACGCTTAGCACTCAGTCCTTAGAAGTTTCTTTAGTAAATGAGTTCTCTGTACCAAGTTCAGGCCCTCACTGTGGCCTGAAAGGGCTATTCTCCTAGCTCCTGTGTTTTCTGCCTCTGGTCCATCTGATGCAAAACTATGCGAGTTCTTCTCCTGAAATGTGGGCCTCACAATGGTGCTTCCCAGCACGGAAGCTTTCAGCGGAGCATCACAGCCCCAACTCCACAACGCCCAGCTCAGAACCACCGCCCCTCCTGCTGCGGCGCCTCCCGACTCTCCCTGACTCCCACCGCCACTCCGCGGACCCGTCATTGTGGCCAGCCTCTGAGTCTGGGTTCGGGCGGTTTTCCTTTGTCTCGAGTATCTTTTCTGCTCTGCCAGGTTGAGAAAGGAGATCTGGGGCATTGAAAATTCAAAGACAGAGACGTGGGCTAACGCTTGCGAGGGAGACAGCGGCTCCCTGGAGAGGACCCTCCCTGCAGTCGCTGGGCAGCGCTCACTGAGCACACCTCGCAGGGCGCCCTCCCTCAGCCCTAACTCGTCTTGCCTCCCCGTGCCAGGTACGTGGAGGGCAGCTCCGTCCCCGTGCCCACCCACTACTACAGCATCCTCACCAGCTGCCTGGACTTCACGCAGCCCGCCGACCGCTGCGACGGGCCGCTCTCCGTGTCCGCCTTCGTGCTGCCCCACAGGCCCGACAACGACGAGAGCTGCAACGTGAGTGCAGACATGGCGGCCCTCGCGGCTTCCGCTTCCGCTTCCGCCCGCGCTCCTTTATCTCACGCGTATTTCCGGTTCCATCTTCATTGCTTTAAAAGTCTTTATATTGTTATTATTCTTTTTAAAATTTACTTGTTTAATTTTATTTATTTGTTTAGGTTTTGTTCAGCAAGTACATAGGTCCTTATTATTATCATTATTCTCCAAACTAGAACATTTCTGGAAGTGGAGGGAGGATGCTATGAAATATCAACTACAGACAACAGGGATGAGCCGTGCTTAAAGGAGGGGCACAGTGTCACCCTGTTTGTAAGGCATAAGGGGAACTTGTTTTCGTTGGAGGATCATTGCTTCCCAGGGTTGTGATGTTTCTTCCGTGCGTCCGTATGAGCCGGCCATAAGCACACAGGTGCCCCCTCCCAGCCCACCCCTCCAGGCGGTCACCGAGCCCCCGCTTCAGGTGCCCTGCGTCACACATCACACTCCGTCTGGAGACCTGTTTTAGGTTTGGTAATGTATATGTTTCAGTGCTGTTCTCTCAAATCAGCCCACCTTCTTCTGTTATTATCCTGTAGTTGGAATATAGGTGCTTTACATTGTCGTGTTTGTTTCCACTACACAATGAAATGAATCAGCTATATGTATACATATTAAATAAAACGAGACAAATGACTGTGCATCAAGTTTATAACATAACTGCACAGAGAAAAGAATTCAAATAAATTATGCATTTGTACTCTGACTATAGGGCTTCCCACGTGGTGCTAGTGGTAAAGAACCTGCCTGCCAATGCAGGAGACATAAGAGACGTTTGATCCCTGGGTCAGGAAGATCCCCTGGAGAAGGGTATGGCAACCCACTCCAGTATTCCTGCCTGGAGAATCCCATGGCCAGAGGAGCCTGGAGGGCTATAGTCCACAGGGTTGCAAAGGGTCAGACACGGCTGAAGCAATTGAGCACTCGTGCACTCTGACCACACTCCCTGAATGGGATATAGTTCAAGAACAAATAAAGCAAGCAAAGGAAATTTGAACTTTACACAGTAGATGTGGTGTTGCTAGTGATGTTGATATTTTAATTTTGAAAATTAAAAAAATGTAGTTATAAAAGAGCAGTGTCCTTTGGGATTTGCTGACAGAATTCATCTTTGTGTCTTAAATTATATCCCCACCCTTGAACTAGAACACACTTATTATAAAACATTTGGACTATACAAATGGGTATACAAGTTGAGTCTTTGGAAAGGACCCAACAAAACTGCCTAACACTTGGGAACTCTATGTTCTAATGGTGTTTTAATTTTCAATGTAAGGGTATTGTGCATTTAATAAAGTTCTATTTCAGTGTTTGCTCTTAAACGATAAAAGTGTTCAAATGCCTTCAGTTTTGCAAAAGACAAATATATTTTGAAAATAGTGAAAAGTAGCACAACTTTGGTAGTTATTGAAATGAGGAAAGAACGGCCAGGAGCTCATTATATCCTTCACTCTACTTTTGTGGCTGTTTGAAATTTTCATTAATAAAAACTAAAAAAAAATTTTTTTATGTATTGGAGTATAGCCAATCACTCTGGAGAAGGAAATGGCAACCCACTCCAGTATTCTTGCCTGGAGAATCCCATGGACAGGAGATCCTGGTAGGTTACAGTGCATGGGGTTGCAGAGAGACCCAACTTAGTGACTAAAATAACAACAACAATAGCTAATTAACAAATGTTGTGAAAGTTTCAGGTGACGGCAAAAGGATTCATTTGGGGATATATATATACATTTTCCCCCAAATTCCCCTACCATCTAGGTTGCCACGTAACGCTGAGCAGAGTTCCCTGTGCTACACAGTAGGAATTTGTTGGTTATCCATTTTAAATACAGACACAAACACATAGGAATATATGCTTTACACATCAGACTTTGATGTGTAAGTTGTAAGGGCAGGTGTAACAGGTCACCCCATTCTTAAATAAGACAGATGACTCGATTCACTTATTCCAACGTGAAAGCAGGGCGGCAGGATGAAAAAGGCCCAGGAAGGCAGGCAGGAGCCATGCTGTGTGCGCCTGGCCCTGGTCGAATGCTGCGCTTGGGGGCAAATCACGTGACCACTTCAGGTCTCTTTAATGCGATGGAAACCTTGTGATTCAAGGTTGATTTTAGAATAGTCTCTATGCTTTTGTTTATAGAATAGAAGGATCAGAGCTAAAATCTCCAGAAGAAAATTTTTAGTCAACAGCAGTGCTTAAATTCCTTAATTATTTATGTAAGGTACCCTGGGAGAAACCAGGCTGTGTTTAACACAGTCACTCCTCCAGGCAGCCTTCCAGGGGAGAGCAAATGAAACAAGCACTCTGCTTCACTAAAAGGCAAAGAGACTTAAGAATAGCTTCAAGACAGGTTTTCAGCTTCATGGACAAGGCAGTTTTGAGGCTAGGGCTTCAATTATAGGTGAAAATTGACCTATCCGAAACAAAAAACAATGGATTCAGGAAAAGATAGAAATGTGAAATATGGCTTAAAAAAAGCTAAGTAAGTTTGCCCAGAATATTGGAAATGAAGATCATAGTGGGAGATAAGGTTTTAAAGGTTTCGTAGAATCAAATTTGAAATAAAAGTCATCAGGCCTTCCCTGCTGGTCTAATGGTTAAAACTCTGTGTTTCCAAAGCAGGGGGCCTGGTTTCCCTCCCTGGTCGGGGAACTAAGATCCCACATTTCATGAGGCCAAAAATAATAATAATTAAAATAAAATAAAAATAGGCATGGCAGCCACGGTAGCAGGTGTCACCGTTGGCCGAGTCCATGTTAACCATCCAGTCCTGTGCAGCCTGGGCTCCTGTGTCGTTTCTCATCAGCTTATTACCCTAGTAGGCTGGTACGTATGACCCCCTCCCCTTCCCCTCTATTGAGTCTTGAGAAACCTGTGGCTCATAAAGGAAAAGTCTGTAGCACGGTTATCTGGTTACCTTCTACCTAGTCGGTAGAAGAGCAGAACTTTATTTAGATTCAAGACCTCTGTTTTCAAAAGCCCATCCTCCTTCAAATCTATCAGATTTCTATAGTGGAAGCTTGGAGCCTTAGCATTTTTTGCTTATTGCATCAACATTAGTGAAGTGAAAGGCACTCAGTCGTGTCCGACTCTTTGCGACCCATGGACTGTGTAGTCCATGGGATTCTCCAGGCCAGAATACTGGAGTGGGCAGCCTTTCCCTTCTCCAGGGGATCTTCCCAGCTCAGGTCTCCTGCATTGCAGACTGATGCTTTACCAGCTGAGCCACAAAGGTAACCACAAAAAATGTTTAGGCATGAGAGCAATGTTTTGGCCTCTGTTTTGGGAGATAAATCAGAATTGGAGGAGATGAAGCATGGTCCTCAAAGGGCTTTGGCGGGATTCCCAAGATTGAGGTAACAGAACTTGAACTGGGGTGTGGTCTTGGAGATTTCTAAAGGAAGGTGGAAGGCAGCAATATTGTATTGCAAGAATCAATAAAATCTTAGAAATAACTGGATGGGAGGTGGAGAAGCAAGGGAGCGTCAGGTGAGAGAGGAGCTATTCTCAACTGATTGGCTTGACCTTCTCAATTCTGATTGTCTACACCCCACAGGAGTAGCTAATGGTGTACCGGGGCTGGGGGGTGTAATACCTCTGGATCTGAACTTCAGTTTTACTGAAATCTTGCTGTGGGGAGATAACATTTTTGCAAAAAAGTAAAGACATATTTTATGGGGTGAAATTCAAAATTGCCATACATGTTTAAGACAAGGCAGAGTCTACAAAGACATCGAGGACTTAAGCCGTGTGGGAGACACCTAAGTTCTGAGGGAAGGTGCTCACATTTTCCTGTCATTTGGGGAAGTGGGTGATGGAGGAGCTTGAAAACATTGTCGTGAACTCAGCTCGAAGGCAGTTTGTATTCCTCCCAACATTATGTCTGACAACAGCAACTGATGTCCTTACATGCCTTCCTCCCTGCCCGGGCTTAGAGGTGTTTCTTGCAGTGCTCATGGCCAGCGTGCTTCTTACTGAAGAACCCCCTGCCACATAGACAGCTGTCTGTGCTTTCTTTTACTTTGTTAAATTGGAGTATGATTGCTTTACAATGCTGTTAGTTTCTGCTGTACAATGAAATTAACCAACTGTATGTATTATAGCCCCTCCCTCTCGGACCATCCCTCCCATCCATCCAACCCTTCCAGGTCATCCCAGAGCACTGAGCTGTGCTCCCTAGACTTTATAGCAGGTCCCCACTAGCTCCTGCTTTACGCATGGTGGCGTATATATCAGTCCCAAGCTGCCACTTCGTCCCACCCTCCCCTTCTTGCCCCCGACCGGGTCCACACGTCTGCTCTCCCCGTCTGCATCTCTGTTCTTGCCCTGGAAATAGGTTCATCTGAACCATTTTTCTAGATTCCACATATATGCATTAATAGACAACATTTGTTCTTCTCTTTCTGACTTCACTCTGTATGACAGACTCTGGGTCCATCCATGTCTCTACAAATAACCCAGTTTCATTCTTCGCTGTGACTAAGCTGTGTCCCATTGTATACACAGACCACATCTTTTCTCTCCATCCTCTGTTAAGCGGCATGTAGGGTGTCTCCATGAGCTGGGTTTGGTAAACAGTGCTGCAGTGAGCATGGGGGTACACATGTCATTTTGAGTTACATCCTTGCTTTAAGGTCCACCTTAAAACTGCTGGGACTTGAATTCATAAGCTCGTTTGGAAGGAAGGCGGGTGAAGAATAAATGTCCATATCGAAAACAAAAAACAAAACAAACACGAAGCAAGTCCCTGGATTGTGCTTTCATTTGCATTAATGTGTAAAGTTATTTATTTTTAAAGTTTTTCTTTTCCTCTGTTGGTTCACTTGAACTTTTATTCGACTTTTATTAGTTTTGCGTTTCATACTAGAGTCTCCTGCAGCAAATACTTGAGTGGGTTGCCAGCTAGCAAGGGGCAGAAGTCATTTTCTTTCCTGTAGCGTAGCCCAGTATTTTGACTAATTGGAGGCTGGATTTTAGCCTGTGAGAACCAGAGGAGAATGCCTCTCAGATGAAACGAGCAAATCACTTCCCTAGGAAAGAAATAGCAAAAGACAGATTTTTCCCCAAATTCTTATAATCCCAGCTGGCCATTATTAAAATTAGGAAAAACCTTTTCACCCCATGTCCACACATTCAAAAGACTGTGTTTACAAAGGAAACATTAAACTTACCATTGAAAAATCAGATGAATGAGTCGAATATGAAAATTCTCCCAAAATATCTCTTCTTGCTTACTCTGCTTACTCTGAGGGGGTCCCGACCCATTTGGAGACCTCCTACTTCGTTAATTATATGGTCACACTGAGGACTGGTCAGTACCGTTGTGGGCAGAGTTATATTTAGGCCTGTCCTTTCCTATGAATCGCAGAGATAGATCTTGGTCAGCCTGGGTGAGGAGGGTGGGGCGTGGAGGGTTAAAATCCTTATTTCCCCCAGCCTCCAAAGCAGTTTCTTCCTGTTTCTTCCTTTTGCCGGGGATGGCCAGGCATCAGTTTCCTGAACCAACACCCTCCTGGACGTATTTAGCACTGGCACGAGCTGCCAGAGCTCCCTGTCCAGGCCCATGTGGGTTGGAGCTTTCCGAGAAAACCCAGTGCAGGTTCTTGGGCTTCGGCGTAGCTCACGGAGACCGCCTGCGGTGGAAGACTTGGGCAAAGGCATGCCTGAGCTGTCTCAGTCCTGGGACATGCAGCTACCCTTCAGCTCGTAGAAGGCCTCTCGGCAGCCGTTGCAATTTGGAAATGAGATTATTTGCAAAGATCCTCCCGCCCCATCTCTTCTCTGAAGGTAGACATTTCCCCACATTCTCAAGGTGCTCAGATCTCATTCTCTCAACTTCCCTCAGAAGTGAAAAATATTTTTTTAAAGTAAAGACTGCTTTGTGGGCATTATTTTTTCTTTCTTTTCTCTTTTTTTGCTAATTAATCATTGATTTATTTGGCTGCACCAAGTCTTAGCTGTGGCATGTGGGATCCGGTTCCCTGACCAGGGATCAAACGTTGAGTCCCCTGCTCTGGGAGTCCAGAGTCTTAGCCACTGGACCACCAGGGAGGTCCCGGCATTACTTTTTTCATTTCTCCTTAGATGTGAAATAAATTATTTAGTGTGAGACATTTAAATGTCTTTCATCTTGAGTCTGGGCCAATGAGGCGATTCTTCGCAAGCAGTTATGACAGAAAGAGATTTCCTTTCTTCCCATCCTGGGATCACCCGGAACGGCTTTTTTCACTCTCACCCCCTTCTTCCTTCCTGTCCTTCTTCCTGTCCCAGGAGCTGTAGTAAACGTTATTCTTTTTGTGTACCAATGAAGAAAAGGAGGCCGAGAGTTTAGAGAGCTTGAGCAAGGTCTCCCAGGCAGGAAGCGGTACTGCATTTGCAACCCCGGCCTCTTGGGCCCCAAAGTGCCAGGTGTATTCGCTGAGCGGCTCAATTGATATGAGTCGAGTCAAACTTACTGCAGTCTCAATCGGTTGCAGTCTAATAGGTGACGTCATCAATCTAGCATATTCTTCAGAAGCTCCAGGGGTGCACACACGTTGTGTGCATTGAGCACAAGCTCTGCATCCCCTGGGGGAGGCCGAGGCGCCGCAGTCCTCCTGCGCTCTGCTCCTCGCTTCAATTCGGCCTCGGGCGAGAGAGAAATGACTGATTTCTCCAGGGCCTTGCCTCTCCCGATCTTGATTTCTGTTCTGAAGACCCATTGAATCAAACGTCCTCTTGCACCACACCTCGCTTTTATTCGGTCCAGCTAACTGCTGCTGAAAATGTTTCAACAGCCGAGGGCCGGTATTTGTGGTGCGTTGTGGCAGGGATGTGGGAGCCGCGGAGAATCCAAGGAGGAAGAAAACACCTTGGCTTTGGGTGCAGGAGTTCGCAGAGGTCGTGTGTGGACTTGGACCAAACAGTGTTGGAGAAACACCTTTGGAAAATTCTGACTCTGATTGTCTTTCCTTTCCGTGGCAGAGCTCAGAGGACGAGTCGAAATGGGTGGAAGAGCTTCTCAAGATGCACACAGCCCGGGTGCGGGACATCGAGCATCTCACCAGCCTGGACTTCTTCCGCAAGACCAGCCGCAGCTACCCGGAAATTCTGACCCTAAAGACGTACCTACAGACGTATGAGAGCGAGATCTAGCCTCCGGTCCTCTGCGCTGCAGGCTTATCAACTGGTGTATATTTTTATATTGTTTTTGTATTTATTAATTTGAAACCAGGACATTAAAAAAAGAAAAAGCTAGTATTTTAATCCTGTACCAAATCTGACATCTTACGCCTGAATGACTCCACTGTTTTCCTCTAATGCTTGATTCAGGTAGTCCTGTGTTTTGAGTAGAGCTTGTGATAATTGCTGCCCCTTGCATTTTTAGTGGAAGCTTCCAAATGGTGCTGCATAGGCCCTATTTGCATTGAGGAAATCTCAATCTTCCGAAGCACAGTTGCCACATTTAGTCCCGTACTGTATTAAAATACTGATTTTGTAAAGTTGCATTCATTTATTGTTAATTATGACAGACATATTTAAACCTTATAGACCAATATAGACCAATCTTAAATATAATAAATCACACATTCAGTTTTTTTTCCTGGTTTTATTCGGCCTTTGTTTCATAGAAATTAGAGGGTTTGTTTCTAGTGAATTTCATGCATGAAAAGGATACATTTCTTGTATTGGGCCCTCTTCCTAGTTGGATATAGTTTACATAGACAAAGGGACGTCCTTAATAGTCCACCACGTGGCTTGAATGAGGTAGAGGATGTATTGATACATATCTGTGGGATATCAGAAGGACAGAGGGAGAAGGGAACCAGAACTCCTGAATATCTTCTCTCACCTATCTACTTTAAAAAATATTTTGAATGTTGGAGGAACAGGTTCCTTTGATCAAGTTGTTTCAAAGCTTTTATTGGACTTAACTGAGAGTGTACTAAGCATATATTCTGTATAAGTATCAACCTAAGAACCAGGAAGGATATAAAGAGAAATAAGACACTGAGATGATATCTAGGCATAAAAGTATATTTAACAAATCAAGGCAGAGAATAATGAACGTTAAGTGAGCAGTGTTAGGATAACACAATATGACAGAAGGGTTTAATGATAGATAGGGTGATTTTTGATGGAGCCAATTGTGGCCATAAAAAATAATGAAGCACAAAGTGAGGAAGTCATTCAGAGATTTTCTGTCCTTCTGATTGTATATGGATGAAGATGCATCTCAGTACTGCCATATTTCTAACAGTTAATAATCTTCTCTCAAAAAAAAAAAATAGCAGTTAAATTTTCCTTTAAAAATAAATTTGCTTAAGAGAACATCCCTAGTGGTCCACTGGCTAAGACTCCTGCTCCCAATGCGGAGGGCCTACGTTAGATCCTGGTCAGGGCACTAGATTCTACACGCCCGAACTAAAAGGTAAAATACCACACGCCCAACGAAGGTCAAAGGTCCTGCGTTCCATAGCTAAGACCGGGGACAGCCAAAGAAATAAATATTTAAAACATTTGTTTCCTTAAGAAGGAAGTTGTGTTAAGAAGTACATAACAGAAGCAGGAAGTGGGGATATGGGAGAAATCATGAACGTGGTATGAGGAAGACCGACGTTTGGGAAACACAGCTACAGGGACGCACTGGAAGAAGCGCCCTGGTAATGCTGATGGCAGCTGCGTTTATCCACCAACCACTATGCGCCACGCACATCTCTGGCCCTTCATATGCTCAGGAACGACTTTATGGAAAAGGGAAGAGGTGAAGGTGGGGATGGGCAAGGCTGGAATTGGGCTTTGGAGTTTGGGGTAAATAGGGTGGGAGTGAAACCATAGGCAATTATTACTCAAATCCATTTCACCTGCCTTCACAAATCAAGGTCATCAAAACACTTGCACGTCCTCCAAGCGGCATGTAGCCTAAACAATAAGATGTTTGCCCAGGTGGTTTCCCAGGAAGTTGGAGTCAGCTGTGTCTAATTTGCGCTGAGCTGGTTAAGACTGGATAGGACCCCCCAACCCTCCAACTGGGCATGCGTGAACGCCTACGCTCAGTGACTTTCTGACGTCACAGAGCCGGAAGTTCCCCTTGCAGGTCGTGCTCTGCGCCTCCCGGTTTTCAATGTGCCGAGGCCTGTCGCTTAATCACACCTGCACAGAGGACGATGGCTACTGTGCCTTCTTCCATCACCTCTCCCGGTGATCTTCCTGCTCCCCAACCCCAGAGCACCCTGCCTCTTCATGTTTTTGTCCCATAAACACCCCAATCTCCTTGCCTTCTGGGAGATGGATCTGACATGTCTCTTCACTTTGTTGCCTTTCAAATAAATCATCTCTCTGCTGTAAACCTCAGTGTCTCAGCGTTTTAACCTGCCACCCATCAGGCAAAACATATCTGGTTTGGCAACAGAAGTAGAGATTAATTGGTATATCACTCACTGTGTAGTATCATGTCTTGGTTAACTGACCGTCTACTACATGCCAGGACCTAGACTTGCGTTGAGGATGAAACTAAGATAAACATGGCTCCTCACAGAACTTGCACTTTAGTGTTGCCAACAAAGGTCCGTCTAGTCAGGGCTATGGTTTTTCCTGTGGTCATGTATGGATGTGAGAGTTGGACTGTGAAGAAAGCTGAGCACCGAAGAATTGATGCTTTTGAGCTGTGGTGTTGGAGAAGACTCTTGAGAGTCCCTTGGACTGCAAGGAGAGCCAACCAGTCCATTCTAAAGGGGATCAGCCCTGGGTGTTCTTTGGAAGGAATGATGCTAAAGCTGAAACTCCAGTACTGTGGCCACCTCATGCGAAGAGTTGACTCATTGGAAAAGACTCTGATGCTGGGAGGGATTAGGGCAGGAGGAGAAGGGGATGACAGAGGATGAGATGGCTGGATGGCATCACTGACTCGATGGACGTGAATCTGAGTGAACTCTGGGAGTTGGTGATGGACAGGGAGGCCTGGCGTGCTGCGATTCATAGGGTCGCAAAGAGTCGAACACAACTGAGCAACTGAACTGAACTGAACTGAACTGGGAGAACAAGAGCCATTCAAAAACCACAGGGCTTCGTTGTGATAGGTGCAGTGAGATAATCAAACAGGTGCTGAGGGGCAAGGGGGTGGAAAGAGAAGTGGCTTCAATAACAATACAGCCAACACTTGAGGATGTGAAAAGCTGCCTCAAGAGCAGAGATAAGGAAGAGGCTGGTCAGGGACTGGGGAATTCTCAACCGGGAAGTACACACCCTGGCCTGTTGCTTTTGCCTGAGAGGTCTCGCAACAGGAAAGGCTGATAAGGGATACGGTCCTGCCCCAAGAAGGCAGTCTACAGACTTTGGGAGGGGCCCAAACAGGGAGAAGTCATCAGCCTTCCGGAGTCCTTCTCATTGGAATCCATGAGATGGAGAAGGCACTGGCAGCCCACTGCAGTGCTCTCGCATGGAAAATCGCATGGACCAAGGAGCCTGGTGGGCTGCAGTCCATGGGTCCTCGAAGACTCGGACACGACTGAGCGACTTCCCTTTCACTTTTCACTTTCCTGCATTGGAGAAGGAAACGGCAAACCGCTCCAGTGTTCTTGCCTGGAGAATCCCAGGGACAGGGGAGCCTGGTGGGCTGCCGTCTATGGGGTCGCACAGAGTTGGGCACAGCTGAAGCGACTTAGCAGCAGCAAACGGAGAAATCATCAGCCTTCCAGCGTCCTTCTCCCTGAAACCCACGAGAAGGATGAGCAAGGTGCCTGCTGCCAGGAAGGATGCTGAGTCAGAACGGTTGGCCAAAGGCAACCGGAAGCTACCCCCACTCTGGTAAAACCCCCGCCTTGGGGGCCCCAGGGCAGAGCAGTTCTCCTGGTTCTCTCATCCTGCCCTTCTCCATCCAGGTGCCCCTTCCCAGTAAAATCTTTTGCTTGGTCAGCGCGTGTGTCTCCTTGGAAAATTCATTTCTGAGCGTTAGACAGGAGCCCGCCGTCAGGCCCTGGTGGGGGTCCCCCTTCCTGCAACACTCGGACTAGGGTGAGAAAGACTTCGGCATGCGTGAGGGACTGAAAGAAAACAGGTGTGCCCAGACACGACGGTGGGGTTGTCAGGGAACAGGTCAGCAGATCCTTGTGGGGACCGTTGAGGGGTCTAAGTGCAAGGAAAGTAATTGAGAAGTCACAGGCCGAGGTATGACAGGGTTCCATTTAAGATTTCAGTATATTGGCCTGGATATGCGGTAATTATATAGCCTCCTCTCAATGTCATTCCACAAAATGCAACTGATACTAGAGAGTGCACCCATTTCGGTGCAATAATTCTGCACTAACATTCCCAAGAGCGGCATTGCAAGATAGAAGGGTCCGTTCCATTTTTAAGAACTATTTGCTAGCTCTTTGCATAGCTAGACTTGCACTTTCCCTCAGATTGAACTCTTCTCAAAATAGACTATACCTGAGGCTTTGGGGGTGAGCAGTTAGCAAATTTAGTTGAGTACTGCCCCTCTATTTTTAATCCTTAGGTCAAGTCTTTCTTTCTCATAAGTAAACTGCATACCGACCACTGTGTATTTCAGGGGAGCGGTTTTGCCGATAAACACATGTCATTAATTGGGGGGTTATTTATGAAAGGCTCTGAACGGACAGGGACTCTATTAAAATGAGGTCTGGAAGATTATTTTAAATTGGGGATATTTTTTAAATTTTTTTTATTTTGAGACCTTGGTCCATTCATACTTTCATTGAGCAAGTTGCCAACTGCTTGCTAGCATGGTGGTCCTGTTTTAGCAGATACGTTCAGAAACTGCCTCTCTAAAACGAGCTCACTGTAAACAGGGTGAACCAGGAAAGCGGCCACAGAGTTTCTCAAGGGCAAAAACATTCTGAATTGTTCTTAAGAGAGTTGACTTTAAAAAAAAGAATCTCTGCACAAAAGCAGGGTTTGGTGTCCACTGGGTTTGCCTAGATTCCGGCCCGTTCCGCCTCTTTTTGGGAAGGGCTGCTGTGGACCGAGGATGTTCCTCCCTCCAGCTGTCTCTCTCTAGCTCTTTGCTGAGTCAGGTCAGGGCCGCCTTGTGGGTGGGAAGTGGTGAAGGCGACAGGAATTCTCCCATGAGGGGAGGGATTGTCCAGGGCCGTGAGGAACAAGATCGAGCTGTTTGAGCTTGGAGCCTGGGGTGAGCAGGGGGCCGGGAAAGGGTCACCAGGAGCGGCAGGAGCTCCAACCTGGGTCGAACTTCTAGGAAGCGTCTGTCCTTGATCCATCCTGTCCCATCCGTGTCCCCACCCCAGGCAGGACGTCTAGTTTCGGATGGAATGTGAAGGTGGACGTGGTGCCCTGGCCCTGTGAAGCTTTGCCGTCCGGCTCTTGGGAGCAGGCAAAGCTCCAACCCCTATGTGAGCTCTGGGCTCTGTTCCCACTAATTCCTTCACGGGGTTCTTTTCCTGCCTTTGGGTGGAAACTCAGGTGCTATTAATGTTCAACTGAATACTTGAGACACTTGGCAGTGTTCTTTATGCAAAAATGCCTAAGAAGTATTTTAACTTTAAAAGCCTTAAGGTATATTGGGTCACGCTCATGCATGCTAAGTGATTTCAGTAGTGTCTGACTCTCCATGACCCCATGGACTGTAGCCCACCAGGATCCTCTGGTCATGGGATTCTCCAGGCAAGAATACTGCAGGGGGTTGCCATGCCCTCCTCCAGGGCCTCTTCCCTACCCAGGGTCAAACCCAGGCCTCTTATGTCTCCTGTATTGGCAAGCGTGTTCTTTACCACTAGCGCCTCCTGGGAAGCCCATATTGGATCACACATACGTGTTAAAATAGAGTTACAATGTAAAATGCCTTTAGTGAGAATAATAAGGAAGACTAGTTCTACCTTAATATGGAAGTTGCAATGGCACCCCACTCCAGTGCTCTTGCCTGGAAAATCCCGTGGACGGAGGAGCCTGGTAGGCTGCAGTCCATGGGGTCGAAAAGGGTCAGACACGACTGAAGCGACTTAGCAGCAGCAGCAGCAGCAGAAGCTAATACAATATTGTAAAGCAACTATCCAGCAATAAAAATTAATTAATAAAAAAGAAAATTTAGGGAAAATCTCTTATAGGCATGATTTTAATTTAATGTAATGAAATGGTAATGCATAGATTTTTATCATGCAATAAGATGTTTTTGCATCTATACATAATTTTGAACTACATATGAAAAAATACAGTAACTCAAATTAATTTATTTATAACATATGATCAATGGCATTATATTTCCTGGCTGTTAAAATTGTATTTTATAGTGTTAATAACAAATGTAGAAAAAAGTATTTCCTTAAAAATAAAATAAAATATATATTTAGTACATAAAAGTAGCTTTGGGGGTGGAAAGGAGGGGAAAAGTTGGCAGATAAATGTGTGTGCCTGCGTGCTTAGTCCCTTCAGTTGTGTCTGACTCTATGTGAACCCATGGACTGTAGCCCGCCAGGCTTCTCTGTCCCTAGGACTCTTCAGGCAAGAACACTGGAGTGGGTTGCCATTCCATTCGCCAAGGGATCTTCTAGACCCAGGGATCGAACCCGGGTCTCCTGCATTGCAGGCAGATTCTTTGCCATCTGATCCACCAGGGAAGCCTGACAGGTAAATAGGAGATTCAATACGGAAACAGAAAAAGGGATAATAAGCATAATTCAGAGGCTTTTAATTCTGGCAATTAGGGAGAAGATGGGGCCGAAACCTCAAAATTCTCAGAAAAGGAACAGGTGGAAAGATGCTGGCGGAACAAGGAGATAATACGTTATTAATTCATAAGGGCTGAAATGGAAGCGTGAACAAGCCATCTTGGTGAAAGTGATCAGGAAGCAGGCAGAGAAGGAGACCCAAGAATAGGAAAAATCTACACGCCTGGTATGTAGGTGTCAGATAATATAATACGCGTGGCCCCATGACCCCTGAAAAGCATGCAGACTGGGCAAAACCAAGAGAGAGGAAGAACGCCAGCATTTCAGGGCAGAGACGGCAAGGCTGCGTTAGGCCGTGGGCACACTCTGGAGATCCACGGGCACATGGTTTCAGGCAACCTTAAGCCTAGTATTTCTCATCTGTAAAAGGGTGATGAGGGACCTGCTCGGTGGTGGTGAAGGCTCCATGCTTCCAATTCAGGGGACGCAGGTTCGTCCCTGGTTGGGAGCTACGATCCCACATGCCTCGTGGTGCAGCCAAAAAAAAGAAAAAGAGAAAAAGTGATGACAATAACTCTTTACAGCGTCAGCAAAAGAATTGTGGCAGGAAACCTCACTGAAATATAAATTGATACCTTTTCCCTCCATTTTTAACACCACTTCCCAGCAAGGAAGGCATCCCCTCTTAAAGTGTTTTCTTGGCTTCAGGGCTTTTTGCAGAGTGGGTGTGGGGAGCAGCAGTAGTCTGTAATTAATGGATTTCCTGTCTTTTGTGAAAACCTAAACCCATCGAAGAAGTGGAAAAAAAAAAGTCTTTAGTGTGCCAAGAGAGAAAGGGGCCTTTCCTGGGATTCAGGACAGAGAGAAGCCTGTGGGTCGGAGAGGTGACTATACCCCGGGAGGGTTTCCCTGGTGGCTCAGACGGTGAAGAATCCGCCTGCAGTGAAGGAGACCCGGGTTCGATCCCTGGGTCAGGAAGGTCTCCTGGAGAAGGAAGGCAACCCACTCCAGTATTCTCGCCAGGAGAATCCCATGGATGGAGGAGCCTGGTGGCTGGAGCCCACGGGTCGCAAAGAGTCGGACACGACTGAGCGACTAACACCTACATCCAAGGTGTGCTGCGTGCTCCTTTTAGGGGGCAGAGCCCTAGATCCCAGCTCCCTGACCTCGGCCTGGACATGGAAGGTTTCCAAGGGATTTCAAGGGACTTGAGGATGTACCGTGGAGGCACCCATGCCCTCTGCCCCTCTCCCATTGTTCCCCATTTACTAGAATCTGGAATAATCAGGGGTGGGGCAATGATTGGACTCTCCACAAAGACTGAATTAAAACGTGTAAGCCATGTAAGCTGGAGTTTAGATTAGAAGTGCAATTTATTTTGGGGAAATAGATTTAGGGAGTGAGCTACACTATAGACTAGCTACATTTGGAAAATGCTTAGCATCAGCTCGGTCTATGTCAAGTGTTCAAGAAAATTATCTAAATAAAGAGTGAAGGAAAGTCAGGAAGACAAAAAATCTTAACGCATGCATGTGGAATCTAGAGGAACAGATTTGCAGGGCAGGAAGAGATGTCTACGTAGAGAGTGGAGTTATGGACATGGCGGGGGTGGGGGAGGGGGTGTGCTGAACTGGGAGGTTGAGATTGACGTACATACACGACCACGCGTGAAAGAGAGAGCTAGTGAGGACCTGCCGTGTATGCGGAGAGCTCAGCTCCTGCTCGGAGACCACCCAGCTGCGTGGGATGGGGAGGGTGGGGAGGAGGGCCAAGGGGGAGGGGATGTATACGTGTCCCTAGAGCTGATTCCCCTCCTCACACAGCAGAATCCAACACAGCATTGTAAAGCAGCCAGTGAAAACAAATGATCCAGGAATAAACATTTTCACGGAAGAAATAGCTTGAAAGGTAGGGAGAGAATACAGAAAGAATGAGCAGTGTGAAACCCAAGGCCAGAGACATTTTCAAGACGGAGGAAGTGGTCAGTGATACCAAATGCCAGAGGGAAGTTAAGTTAGACAGGAATTTGAAAGCATCCATTTGAATTTTGCAATAAGGTGGCCATCCATGACCTTCTTGGAAGCACGTTCTTTTATATATATATATAAATTTATTTATTTTCATTGGAAGTTAATTACTTTACAATATTGTAGTGGTTTTGCCATACATTGACATGAATCTGCCATGCATGTTCTTTCAGTGAAGGGGTCTGAGAAACAGCCACACTGTCCGGAGGAGGAGAGAATGGAGACTGCGCTGGGAGCTGGCAGTGCAGACTGGCCCTTTGAAGTTCGGAAACAGCAGAAACAGAGGACAGTCGCAGAAGATGGGGAGAGCTAAGGGAGCCCTTTCTGCTATTTAGGATGGGAAAATGTCTCACAGGCTGTTGAGAGGATTCGATCATCCTGGAAAGGCACTCATGGGTAAAGCAACTGAATTAGAAACACATTCAAAACTGAAAGCAATGGATGAATCCAGCTGTCATGGATTTGCCTTCAAATTCAAGAACTAATAGAATCATTTCTTGGGTCGTGTTAGCATAGAACATATGACGTACATCGCTCTTTGCAAAATGGTGGCCTGTAGGCTGCATACAGATTACTTTTGCTGTGCCCGTGGGATATTTTTTAAAAATTAGACGCCAAAGGTTTTTAACCTCTCCTGAAACATTGAGAATCTTTAACTTAGTCATTGTTCGTAGGCTATTGTTCCTGGCAACCCTCAGAGGAAGTCTATTTGGCTGCCCTTAGCAGCATTCCCAAGCATTTTCTAGAGCAGGGTTGGCCAAGGTTTTCCATAAAAGGCTTTGCCATTCGACCTCTAATTGCTCAGCTCCGCCACTGTAGCCTGAAGGCAGCTGTGGACAGCACAGACGCGAACGGGCTCTGCTTCGTTCTAATACACCCTCCTACTCCAGATGGGGTACCGCTTGCCATCTTTCACTGTGTTGGTACTTTTGTTTTTCATACTTGTCCTACTGCATTAATTTAACTTGCTTGCCTTTACTTTTTTAAGTTTTTTATTACTGTTTAAATTTTATAGGTATACAGCCATTAGCAATGTTGCGATAGTCTCAGGTGGACAGCAAAGGGACCGGGCCACACATATCCATGTATTCCGTCTCCCCCAAACTTCCCGCCCAGCCAGGCTGCCACAGAACATTGCACTTTGCTTGTCTTGAGACCCTTGATTCTGACTCCCATGTGGGCTGACCAGATGCCTTGGACTGAAGGACTTAATGCTGAAACCCAGAGAGTCTTGAGCAGCAATGGTGAACTGGTCATGCCTGATGTTTGCATTATGTTACATTTCTATTCTAACCTACTTTGCCATGGAAAACGCACCGTCATTTTCCTTAAGTAGTTTAAAAATCTTAGTAATCTTTGCTCTCTTTCTCTCTTGGGGCTTTGCTGTTTCAGTAATAACTCCAGCCAGTGTTCCGCTTTACTAAGTTTATCTCCTCCACTTCAAAAAGGGGGGATCTTGTCTTGTTCATCATTCCGTCCAGAGACATTTGCCGAGCGCCTCACAGAGATTTGATTATCACTGAAAGAAAGCTGGGTGGCTGGTGGGCCTTCCTCTCTCTTGATGCTCTCAGATAATGTCAT
Source organism: Ovis canadensis (assembly GCF_042477335.2). Classification (NCBI taxonomy): domain Eukaryota; kingdom Metazoa; phylum Chordata; class Mammalia; order Artiodactyla; family Bovidae; genus Ovis; species Ovis canadensis. Next base: position 103,943,225 of record NC_091253.1, on the reverse strand, counting down.
CGTGGCTGCAAACCTCTAGGCTGAGATGAAGATAAACTGGTAGTTCAGCGGCCAGCATCCTGAAACGGGCGCTGTGCGGCCTGTGTGCGCTGAGAGCATTCACTGCGGGCCGCGGTGACACCCAGCCGGAGCGCCGCAGGTTCCGGCCCTGTTCTCCGCCTGGCAAAACTCAGCTGCTCCTCTGGTCAAAGGAGCCCTGTGCCTCTGCCGCCCGCTTTCACACCAACAGCAACGTGAGGAAATCTGCAACGTGAGGAAAGACCCCAGGGCGCGGAAAGCGAAGGAGGTTCAAGTTTGGACTCTATTCTAGTTCTCGGTCGTGTTTCTTTCCTGGAGGTTAGTTCATTTGTAAAATAGGGATGCTCTCATGTATCTCTTTGGGAAAATTAGAGACAATTGTCGACTGAAAAAAACGCAAAACCTCAACTTTGAGAATGTTTTCTGTGGAGCAGTTTCTGAGGACCCCAGTCCAGAGGACAGCCTCTAACACGGGTCTGAGGGGCTGCTCCGGAGAGACGGGAGGAGCCAAAAGACAACGGAAGTTTTGCAACAGAACCCAAGTGGTGGGAACACAGCAAGATTACTGTTGATTAGAGCAAACCAGACACCGCGAGCGGAGGACCCCGGCGCGGTTTTCCGTGCAGGAAGAGCCCAGGGCCCGGCTCACTGAAGCCGCTCTCCGATACGCAGCGGAGCTCTCCGGGGCCAGCTCCTTGGTCTCTTTCGCCCGCCTGCGCGTCCTCCGGTGCAGGTCGGGGCGCGCAGGGGCCTGGCTTAAGGGCCGCAGCAGCCCCTGCTACTGACACGGCGGGGCGGCCGCCCCGGACGCCGCGCTGGCTTCAGTGAGCATCTGGCACTTCCGCGGAACCCCAGGGTGTGGCAGCGGGGCTTCACGCCAAGCATATCCATGCGCTGTAAATGTGTCGTGTTTCAGACACTGAGGGCAGCACTTCACAGGTGAAGCTGTATTTCATCCTCACAAGAATAACGCGATCCACTGTCCTGGGAACGAAGGTGTTCCTAGGATGCCGGGCTTTCAGCTCTAACACTTGGAACAGCCCCAAGCACCCTGGGACAAATGGGTCACCCAAAGCCCATCAGTTAAGTGTATTAGTGGACCCATTTTCCAGTGGAGGAAGCTAAAGTTGAGCGAGGTAGGGAACCTGCTGAAGATCACGTGTGTGGCAGAGCTGGGATCTCCAGCCACAGCTGCACAAGGTCCCATCCAGGGGCCTCCATCTGGCCCAAGGCGCTCTCCTCTCCTCCGGCTCCACCGGGCGGCAGAGAGCTGTCCTCAGTAGGGAGCTGGCCGAGCACTCAGTTTCACAGAAGCCTGGGATTTGCTGGGCGGGTGGGATGGGTTGAAGGAAGGCTTGTTTGAGTTCTCTCCTTTATCTAACACCTTCCCTGGTGGGGAAGCATTTTAACCTGGCGGTGGGGAGTGAGAGCGGAGGTGAAGTCTGATCTCTTTCCTCTTCTACACTTTTAGTAAGAGTGCAGAATAAGCTCAGTCCCTTAGGGGTCGCAGGAAATAGCTCTCTGTGGCTTGTACAAGTCCACACCACATGCATCTGTGGACATAATAAGGAGTCCCGTAGCTCTACAGCTGGGGAAGCCGTTCGTTTCTCTGCATGTCAAGTCAGAAGTCTTACCCAAGAGATATAAACAGTTTACAGTCTGAATATAACAAAATGTCAGTTCATCTTTGACAATACGTGTACACGGCACCCACCCTCACCGTGACGAAAGTCCAAGTATTCTAGAGCAAAATGAACTCTCTTGTATTAAAAACTGTTTTGTTCCTGAGCAACGTGTGTGTGCATGCTCAGTCGTTCCAGCCGTGTCCGACTGCCACCCCATGGACTGCAGCCCGCCAGGCTCCTCTGTCCACGGGATTCTCCGGCAAGAACTCCAGCGAGAGAGTTGCCGCGCCCTCCTCCAGGGGATCTTTCTGACCCAGGGATCGAACCTGAGGCTCCTGCATCTCCTGCACTGCAGGCAGATTCTTTACTGCTGAGTCATCAGGGAAGCCTTCCTGAGCAATATCTATTGACAATAATACTAATGAAAAGGTAATTGTCACAGGCCCATGAATGAGAATGCTCCATAGGTGAGTAATACCTGGGATTCCCTAATAAAAATGTGTCTTCCATTCATTTGTTGGACCCGAGACAGGCCAAACAAGAGTGATTTTGGGGGGCGAGCTCCAAAGAGTTGCAGCTCCCCGAGAAGCAGGGCCGGTGGAATGAGGAGGCATTTTCTACAGGCCCAAGAAGCAAAGCCAGCTGGGGACTGCAGCCTGGAGGATGGCCAGGTGAGGGGTGGGGGCCAGTGCTTTGGTATCAAGTAACTCTCTTGTGGAAAGAGGCTCCCTTCCAAGGTACCTTCTGCACGTCCCCAAGTCTTACTTTACAGTGCTTATTCTGCTGTCTTTATCAACAGTTATGTCAATGCGGCAGCTTTATTTTATTCAAGTATACCTCATTTACAGTGTTAGTTTCAGGTGTATGGCCAAAGGATTCGATTTATATATAGAGAGAACAAACCTAAACAACGTATTAAAAAGCAGAGACATTACTTTGTCAGCAAAGGTCCCTCTAGTCAAAGCTACGGTTTTTCCTGTGGTCATGTATGGATGTGAGAGTTGGACCATAAAGAAGGCTGAGCGCTGAAGAACTGATGCTTTTGAATTGTGGTGTTGGAGAAGACTCTTGAGAGTCCCTTCAATGGCAAGGAGATCCAACCAGTCCATCCTAAAGGAGATCAGTCCTGGGTGTTTGCTGGAAGGACTGATGTTGAAGCTGAAACTCCAATACTTTGGCCACCTGATGTGGAGAGCCGACTCATTAGAAAAGACCCCGATGCTGGGGAAGATTGAAGGCAGAAGGAGAAGGGGACGACAGAGGATGAGATGGTTGGATGGCATCACCGACTCAATGGACACGAGTTTGAGAAAACTCCGGGAGTTGGTGATGGACAGGGAGGCCTGGCGTGCTGCAGTCCATGGGGTCGCAAAGAGTCGGACACAACTGAGCCACTGAACTGGACTGAGCTACTGAACTGGACTGAGCTGGCAGGACACAGAGGGCATGCTCACAGGGGAAGATGGAAGAGAGTTAAGAGAAGGCACAGTTTGCAAGGGTTGAGGCAAACCAGCTAGAGGTAGTGGCACACCCTGGTACGGGGAATTACTGCCCTTTGGTCTTTTGAGCCAAGAAAAGGAGAGGTTTCTGGAACCTGGAGAAAGAGCTATAGTTGTGGAGATGGTTCTCAAGTAGTGGCTGTGACCTTCGGAAGAAGGGTGCAGCATGTCAGACCCGTGGCCTGGAAGGAGAGGCCCGAGAGAGACACACAGTGACACTGTCTCCCTCCCGCTCGGGCCTCCCCTTGGCCCAACCCAGTCGGAGGCTGGAAGAAGAAGGAGCTTGTTGGTCAGTCTGCAGTGCCCTGCTGAACCACACGGCAGTTCAAAAGCATCAGTTCTTCAGCACTCAGCCTTCTTTATAGTCCAACTCTCACATCCATACATGACTACTGGAAAAACCATAGCTTTGACCAGATAGACCTTTGTTGGCAAAGTAACATCTCTGCTTTTTAATATGCTGTCTAGGTTGGCCATATTTGGCAGAGACCAACACAATTCTGTAAAGCAATTATCCTTTGATTAAAAAATAAATTAATTTTTAAGAAAGAATCTTATAATTTTGAGTTTCTAACACGGACTCAATGGACATGAGTCTGAGTGAACTCCGGGAGATGGTGATGGACAGGGAGGCCTGGCGTGCTGCGATTCATGGGGTCGCAAAGAGTCGGACATGACTGAGCGACTGAACTGAACTGAACTGAATCTTTCCTTCCCTCTCCACCCCTAATTTCTGAATCCATCTCAATTCAGATACAGAATTCTTACTGTGCCCTTCACCAGTAGTTTATTCCAAAGTCGAGATTATTCACTCCCATCGTGGTACTCCCATTGCTGTCTAACCAAGTAAGAGATAACAATTATCTCTACGTTCTTTACTGAGTGGATTGCCACTGGTTCCTCTCTGGCTGGGTTAGAAAATATTTGGCTCATAATCTCTGTTATTTGTGAGTGCGTTCCTGGTATCTAAGAACTTGATAATGTCAGAGGAACAGATGGATGTTAGGATGAGGAGTTTCAAACGATTCTCAGAGGGAGGGAAGGATCGTCAAATTACTATCCTTAACCAAAGACTTCCCTGATGGCTCAGACGGTAAAAGCTTCTGCCTACGAAGCAGGAGACCCAGGTTCGATCCCTGGGTCGCGAAGATCCTCTGGAGCAGGAAATGGCAACCCACTCCAGTATTCTCGCCTGAAAAATCCCATGGATGCAGGAGCCTGGCAGGCTACAGTCCGTGGGGTTGCAGAGTCGGAAACGACTGAGCGACTTCACAACCAAAGCTAATATAGATGGCTCTTGGCTTTGTGCTGCCCCAGCCACTGCCTATGGCTGGGCCTAAACCCGTCTCTCCTCACCTGTCCCCCGACCTCTATTCTGCATCTCCTTCCCTGGTTGGCTGTTTGAAGAGACTTGAGTAACCCAGCAAGATGGACTGACTTCTAGACCTCAATGACATCTTGTCTTTGCAATCATTTAGCTTTGCAAGCAAATAAATTGAAGGCCTTCTGGACACCAAAGTTCTTGCATGTAGCTTTAAATTATATAAATTCTTATAAGTGTCTTTGCATCTGACTACAGGTAAGATATTTTGTCCCTCAGGGATTTTTTTTTTCTTCTTAATCTTCTCTCAAGTAAAAAGTCTGGACCAGACTTTACTATCACTTGAAAACTTTCAAGCAGCCTCTCTGGTTTCAGTCTTCCTGTCCGTGACCATTGACTCGCCCGCTAATTAGCAATGTGACACTTTGCAAAAGTCACTTTGCTGAGCCTCACTTTCCTGTCTGTAAAATACGATAAGGCACAGCCTTGGTAGAATCATTGTCAGAACAATATAATTCAGATAAACCTGGCATGAAAATTAGCTATGTTTATTATAGAAAAACTCAGTTACATAAACTAGATTTTATTTAGTTGTGTTGATCTTTTCAGAAGTCATCAGAATATAGAGATCATTACAAAGTCTCAGTAAACTGTGAGGGCCACTTGCGGTGTTTGGCTGCTGGGATCGGCTGCGCCCCTCTTTTGAGAGCAGCACTCCAATCTCCTTCTAAGAAACCACCTCTCGGGACTTCCCTGGTGGTCCAGTGAGTAAGAGTCTGCGCTTCCACTGCAGGGGTCAAGGGTTCGATCCTTGGTCAGGGAACCAAGATCCTACATGCTGAGAGGCACTGCCAAAAAAAAAAAAAAGAAAACTTTCTTACCCATCTCTGATTTCATATGGTTTGAATGACAAGGATCCATTCCAGTTTCACAGGCAGATTACTCGGATCTGACCAATTATAGATGTGTTTTTCCTTGGGTTCATGAGTGATTCTGAATGGCATGTGACCTCATTAGGACATTCCTTTAGCTGGAATGTCCTGAAAGGAGATGCTTCTTCCCAGAAAACTGGACCCCAGGAGGATGTGAAGCTGGACCATGATAGTCTTCTTTCTTCCAGGAGGAGCTGTCACTCCAAGTAGAAGGTCACAGGTGGCCTCAGAACAAGGTAGAGAGACACCCCGGGTTCCTTGCCTCAGCCAAGCATCAGTTCAGTTCAGTCGCTCAGTCATGTTCGACTCTTTGCGACCCCATGAATCACAGCACGCCAGGCCTCCCTGTCCATCACCAACTCCCGGAGATCACTCAGACTCATGTCCATCGAGTCAGTGATGCCATCCAGCCATCTCATCCTCTGTCGTCCCCTTCTCCTCCTGCTCCCAATCCCTCCCAGCATCAGAGTCTTTTCCAATGAGTCAACTGCATGAGCATGCAGGTAGACATTTCTGCCAATCTTTTCAGTAACATGGGTCAGCATATGCCTTTCTTGCTTCAGTTAGTTTGAGCTTGAATTTGATATGTAATTGACGGAATGCTGACTCACCCAGGAGCTGGTCTTGTCTTCCTTCTGTGAATTAGGGTTTATGAAACCATTCAAAACTCAGAAAGCAATCATAACCACACACACCTCTCCCAACCCTACCGTCATCAGCCTCGTTGTTTCAAAGGTCTTGCTTCAACTTCTTTTTTGCCACACAAGCACCTTCACCAATCCATCTCCTCTGCACCCCACCTGGTCGCCGCGCTCCTCACTAGCTGCCTCTGGCCTAGCCTTGGCTCCCTTGTGAATGTTGGCTGGTCCTCGACAGATTCTAAGCTGGCCACTGGCACCTCTTCAGTGCTGTAATGAACAAGTACCGAACCAATAGTCACCTATTGACTGGTTCTGTCTCATTCTTTCTCAGTGACAAAAATTTGAGTGTCCTGATCCTGTCTGAGGTTAGGAGAAAGAAAAGAAAGTGAAGTCTCTCAGTTGTGTCCGACTCTTTGTGATCCCATGGACTGTAGCCCACCAGGCTCCTTCGTCCATGGGATTTTCCAGGCAAGGATACTGGAGTGGGTTGCCATTTCCTTCTCCAGGGGGTCATCCTGACCCAGGGATTGAACAGGGTCTCCCGCACTGCGGGCAGACGCTTACCGTCTGAGCCAGGTTAGGAGAGACCTCGTTTGTTTACTTTTTGAGAAGCCATGAGCCAGCTCTAATTCAGCTGAGTTAGATGAGCAAGGGAGGCAGCTGCAGAGGCCTCCACTGTTAACGGTGGGCTCCTGGCTTGCAGAGGCTGGAAAGGGCAAAGGAGAGAGAGTGTGGTTTGATTGCAGTGTAATTTTCTTCCCTCTGGGAGCGTTTCAAGCGAATTCTACCAATGTCAGGGAAGCAATGACTCATCAAACAGTGGGGTGTTCATTTCGGGAAAGGGAGGGGACGTCCCTGCTTTGGGGCTCACGGACGGCTCTGCACTAAGGTAAGAGCTCGTGGCCCCGGTGGGACTGACACGTTGGCAGGAATCCCTGCTCGTTGCTGAGCTGGGGAGAGGCGCCGTGTGCCCCGGATTTCAGGGCTGGGCTGGCGCCCTTGCAGTCAGAGAAGGCCGAGGCCGAGCCTTCCCGCGGGCACGCCTGCTGCGTCTCCAGGGGCCACGCGCCGGGCCCGAGGGCAGAGAGCGGACAATCGCGCCCGCCGGCCCACGGCGTGGGCGAGGCGAGGCGAGGGGCGCGTCTGGGCAGAGGCGGCCGCCGCGGGGACGCCTCCCCGCCGCAGCCCTTCTCCCCTCCGCCTGCCGCCCGGGGGTGAGGCAGCCCCGCTGCTGACGGAGCGGGCCGCGGGCCCCGAGCGGAGACGGCCGCGAGAGCCGCGGCCCCGCACACGCCGCTGGCCTCGCGAGCAGGCGCCGCGCTGCGCGTGCGGTGCGCGCGGGGCCGCCCCGGGCTGCCTGCCCCGGCCCGCGCCCTTCGGGTCTGGAGCGAAGACGGCGCTTTGTGGCCGCCCCCGCGGCCTCCCGAGGGCCTGCGGCCTCCCGCGCAGGCTGTGTCCTTGTTCGTCGCCAAGATGGGGACGAGGTGCTTGCAGACACTTGCGCACTTCGGTGATGGTGAGGGGTGTTCGCCGTGCACGGCGGTCCGAGGGCCTCGTCCGCCTCTTCTCGGGGTCCTGGCCGTGGGACTCAGGCAAAGTGGGCGGCGAGCCCTCGTCGGCAGCCGCGCCGGACGCCGCCCCGAGGACGCGGCGCGGCCCTGCGACCCGGCCCTCGGCTTCCGGCCTTGGTTGCAGCTCTGGGTGCCCCGCCGAGGGCCGGCCCCGCCGCCGCCGCTCGCTTGCGAAGAGGGCGCCTCGGTGCCAGTCCCCAGACCCACCCTGCCTCCGCGCTGCTTGTTTCTTCTCACGTTGTTCTGGCAAAACCCTAACCTTATTTTAGCGCTTCCTTCGTGGGTTGGATGGAAAAGAATCCGCCTGCAATGCGGGAGAGCCGGGTTCAGTCCTGGGCTCAGGAAGACCTGCTGGAGAAGGGAATGGCTACCCACTCCAGGATCCTTTGGAGAAGGCGATGGCACCCCACTCCAGTACTCTTGCCTGGAAAATCCCATGGGTGGAGGAGCCTGATGGGCTGCAGTCCATGGGGTCGCAAAGAGTCGGACACGACTGAGCGACTTCCCTTTCACTTTTCATTTTCATGCATTGGAGAAGGAAATGACAACCCACTCCAGTGTTCTTGCCTGGAGAATCCTAGGGACCAGGGAGCCTGGTGGGCTGCCGTCTATGGGATCGCACAGAGTTCGACACGACTGAAGGGATTTAGCAACAGCAGCCAGGATCCTTGCTGGGGGAATCCCAGGGAGAGAGGAGCCTGGTAGGTTACCAGCCAGGGGGTTGCAAAGACTCGGACAGGACTGAGCGGCTAACACACACCCTTACTCTCTGCTTTTCTAACACACACCTTTGTTCTCTGCTTTTCCAGATCTTTGCTTGAGTAGGCCGGTGAAGGCCGCACAGTAGGGCGTAGTGGAATCACGGGAAGTTGGTGATTGCACAGTTCTGTGGGCCTCCACGCGGCGCTCAGCTCTCTCTGTGCGGGGACCATCACCCTGTCCCAACCTCAGTTCAAGCTCCCACCCTCTGAACAGCTCAGTGTCCCCTCCTTCCTGCACAGGAAGTTGAGGCCATCAGACGGCAAGTTCTTTAAGCTCAGCCAAGTGAGTATGCGCCTGTCTCCAGAGTGAAGGCCGTCTCCAGAGTGAAGGCCGTCTCCACCTCCTGTTCCATTTCTGGGGTGGTCCCTCCCCTCAGGGCAACCCCTCCTCCTGTGCTTCAGACTCCACGCTTCTCTGTCTTCACGGGGGCCTTACATTATTAATGAGCCCTCTCAGCTGGATCTTTCCATAAATACTTAAACACACAGCTCTCTTCAATCTGTGAAAAAAAAAAATTCCCCTCATGTTACACCTGTGTCCTCTTACAGCTTCTTCTGTTTTTCCTCCAAACAGCCTTCTAATCCTTTCCAATTTTCAGGGCTAAACGTCTCAGAGGCCTGTCTGCACCCGGGGCTCCGTTTCCTCTCCGCCCCACCGGCTCCCGCCTCTCACGCCTCCAGCCGCTCTCGCTGAGATCACAGTGACCTCCATGCCGTCTAATCCAAAGGCCGCTCCTTCACTCCCCGCCTCGGGCAGGCTTTCCCACCGCGGATCCCGGCCGTCTTCATGGAAACTCCAAGTTGCTGCGCCTTCCTGGACGTCTCCCTCCATCTCTGGCTGAGTCTTCCTTCTCTTCGCAACGTCTTTCCCCTCCCAACCCTCCATCACAGTTTCTCGAGGCTTTAGGGGACCAGCTTCCCTGCTGGTCCAGTGGTCAGGACCCTGCACGTCCTCAGCAGGGGGTGCAGGTGTGTCAGCTGGGCAGTAAACCAAGGTCCCACATGCAACAGTGTGGCTACAAAGAAAAAAAGAAAGTTTTCTCAAGGGTTAGCCTTGGGCCCTCTTCTCTCCCTTTCTCTACTTTCTCTCAAGCATCTCCTTGAGGCCACGGCTGTCATAACTGCCTCGTCGGGGATGGCTTAACCCGCACTCTCCAGTGCAGATCCCCCGGAGTCTCACGCGTGTATGTCCCTCTCTGTTCACCGTGACCTCCTGCACGTTCCAAGGCCGCCTCGGGCGGTCGTCTGTGTAAAGAGCTCTGGAGGCAGGAGTTCAGGTTTCAGCGCTGCCTCCGCCTTTAGACTTGACTCCTGCAAGCTACTTTACTAAGCTTGAGGGACTAGGTTATTATTAGCCTGGGCTTCTGTGATTTTTGTGTGATTTTGAAGCTAAAACCTTACAGATTGGTGAGTTTTCAGTAGGCAAACCTGAGTAGGCAGGCTTAGAGGACACATGAGCAAGGCCATAGAGATAACAAAAATGCCTAACTATTTAGGCACACAGGGAACTTGGAGTGTGAGGGCAGAAATAGGCTGAAGAATGTCAGTTAGAACAGTGTATTTTTTGCTGTGTATCTAGGAGACAATATTAGATGAATGGAGTAAGATGGTTGGAGGCAGACTTAAGATAACTTTGGTAGAAATAGAAAATGGATCTGAGAGGTGTAAGAATAGTATATGAAAAACTTATTTGAAGAAGATAGAGCAAAAGGTGATGGAAGGCCCAAGGTGGGTACTGAAAGCAGTGAAGTCGTAACCGTGGTGGTCCAGCAGTTAAGACTCCTAGCGTCCAGTGCAGGGGACATAGGTTCTATCCCTGATCGGGCAGCTGAGATGCCACATGGTGCACAGCGCTGCCCAAAAAAAAGCAGTGACGAAACGGGCCTCGGAGGAAGAGCCGCTAAGAGGGCAGGCAAAAGTGTTTGGTATCTGGGGGATGATTCGATTGGAGAATCGTTTATTCAACAAATATTTTAAACACCTATTTTGTGCCAAATACAATATGGATATTGGCGTCCAAAGATGAAAAGACCTGATCATTGATTTCCAGGAAATATGTTAATTAATAATTACAGAGAATATGGTACAAGTCAGAATGGGCACATGTTCAAGGAACAGTTAAATCATAGAGAAGTTTTATGTCTTTCTGGGTGAATAAGGATAAACATCATGGAGGAAGTATTTGATCAAAGATTGAAAGAATGAACTAAGAAGGTGATTAGGTAAAAGCAGAATATTCAAGACCAAGGCTCAAGTCTTACCCATTTTTATATTCCTAGAGCCCATTTTGTAGTGTGCAGAAAATAGAAGGACCATAAAATTCTGGGGTCTAGCAGAAGATGGCTACAAAGGGAGGTGGAAGATGATGAAGCAGTGAAAGAGAGGAAGGAAACGAAGACCCTTCAGAGGCTGAACTTAGAGACCGTGTGGTGTCTTCCACATCCTGAATGGTACTATGTCAGCTTGAAGGAGCTGATTCTGCCTTTGAAGTTTGCCAGCCTACAATTAAGAGTTCAGCCATCAGGAGAATCCAATTCAATAAACAGAATTACAAATTTTTATTTTAATTACATTCAGAAGCTTTAAAGGACAATTATACTTTGGGCCAAGGGACAGGCCACAAATTTAAAAGAGTCAGAAGTCTTGATATTTTCTGGAATCTTTTTGCTCATCTTTAATTGAAAGGATATTTACTTTTCAAGCCAGTTTTCAGGTCAATCCAGTTATGCTTCTCTGTGACACATACTCTCATTTCACCTTGGCAGATTGGTTTCATTAGAAATAATCCATGGTGGGGGTAATGTTAACATAATATTGCTTCTAAACTCGGCACAGTTTGATGAAAGATTTGGATGTACTTGGTGGGTTGCCGTTCCAATTCCAGACGTTTCGCTGGCATTCCCTGAGAGTCTGCCAGTAGCAGGGGATGACAGCTAAATGGGCTTTTCATGCTCTGAATGTGGCCGTGGAGACTCAGTCCTATGACTCTCTTTAAAAGCCTTGGGGAATTGATGATTGAGAGGCCCTGAGCTCCTCTGAGAAATGTTGTTTCAAATGAGTGCTTGCCAATTCCAAACTTACCAGTTAAAACTGGAAGATGAATTAGGTCATCTCTCACATTTATGCATTGTTTAATCCAATTTGCAGTGTTAGGTCACATACATTATCCCATTGGATCTTCATAGTCACTCTGGGTTGTAGTCAAGAATGGTCTTACTTTTTCCATTTTATGGATTTTACAGATGAGGACTGGGTTGAAAGAGAGTAACTTGTTTGTTCGTATTTGCAAAGATAATTAAATGTTTATGAGGTCTGGGAATCAACTTGGTCAGTTTATTCCCAGTCTAGGGCTTATTATACTTAACCAGGTAGTTTTACTTGGTAAGACTTTTAAATTTATTCATTGAATGAATGACAACCCAGTCTTTGCAGCAGATAATGTCCATACCACAGGTTTAAGCAGGCACGTATAATGAAGATAGAAAAGGTACTAAAGACCATGACTATGTTCTTCAAGGCTTGGCCTCTGGTGCATCTTTGTGTTAAGCACAATGATGGCTTTACTGATTCGTTCGTTAGTCTGACTCATCATACATTTGAGCTTCCCAGGTGGCACTGTTGGTGGAGAATCCGCCTGCCGATGCAGGAGACATTAGAGACAGGTTTGATCCCTGAGTTGGGAAGATCCCCTGGAGGAGGGCATGGCAACCCACTCCAGGGTTCTTGCCTGGAGACTCCCATAGACAGAGGAGCCTGGCGGGCTACAGTTCATGGGATTACAGAGTCAGACATAACTGAAGCAACTTAGCAGGCATGCACACGTCATACATATACCAAGTTATCTCTTCCTGAAGTGTACAAAGAGTACTCTAGAAAGAAGACAGAATGACCGCAGGAATCTTTCACGAGTAAAAGTTCCATTTCATTAAGAATTTGCCTTATCCGCTTCACAGTACAAAGGAAGATTAGTCTTAAACTTTTTGACATTCACATTAATTGCATCTCAAGTGCTTTGGTAGAAGCACTACTGACCCGGGTTTCTGTGCCTGCCACAGTGGCTCTTCGAGGGAGAGCAGTCTGACTCCCCCCCTCGTCATCCGCTGCCAGAGAGCTCACCATTGTTAGAGTGCTTTGGTTTCTCCTCTTGCAAAGGTGTTGTTCTCAAAGGGCTCACAATGGTTGTTGGCTGATACAAGCTTGGACGTGAGCAGCAGGCTCCGCTAGAATCAGCTCTTCCTCTGTAAGCACTGGGCCTTGGCCTTGACCCTGGACTTATCTGTGCTCTGTCTTTGTGAGCCCTTTTCGAAGGCCTTTGTGGGACTTAAGTTGACATCATTCCAATCTATCAGAGAGAGTTTAATGTTGACCATCACAGTGGAAGTTGTTGAAGCATCTACCACCGAAGTGGGCTTCCTAGGTGGTGCTAGTGGTAAAGAACTCACCTGCCAATGCAGGAGAGGCAGGTTCGATCCCTGGGTCAGGAAGATCCCCTGGAGAAGGAAATGGCAACCTGCTCCAGAACTCTTGCCTGGAAAATTCCATGGATAGAGGAGCCTGGTGGGCTACTGTCGATAGGGTTGCAAAGAGTCGGACACAACTGAGCGAGTGAGCACACACACCACCTGTGTATCCCAAAGTCCATGAAGCTCCATGCAAACCTCACCATCTAATCACAGACATGCTGTGTCTTTGGCACAGCAAAGACCATCTGGAGGGGCTTTTGGCAAATACCTCCAAATGGTTCCCATTAACTCTTGTCTTATCTTTGCATATCTAAGAGAGGTATTTTGGATAATTCTTTGTGGAACCAAGAAGTCGAGAGGATATGTCCTTTACATATTTTACCTAACAAAACCAGGAACAAATCCATGATTTCCTTTCAAGGCAACTTGATATAACAGTGTCCCAGACTATTGAAAAGGTTGAAAGCCTTAGTGTGACTTAAATATTTAGGTAAGCCTTCTATACCGAAGTAGAACTTTGTCCTGACATTTGAATACTAAATGTATCTAATAAAGAATTCTAAGAAATTATATAGAAATATTGAATTTATGAACATTTGACTTGTAAATCTCTGTTCGAGCTACCCCTCACTCTGCTATGAGAGAAAGGGAGAAAAATGTCTTCTGCTAGAATGTCTAATAAGGGGATAAAAGGACAAAGATGAGGTGGCAGAAAAGACAAAGAGCTCTGAGTCAGAGGAGGATAAAAAGGCTGAACTGCATGTTGACACTAATTTCAGGGTTGGTCTGCGGCTGACGTGAAAATGCTGGAGTCAATGGACTAAAGAAAGAACTGCCGTGAATTAGAGGTTATCAGGACAGCTGCAGTGGGGCTGAGCACTCGGTGGCGAGGGCGTTCAAGTTCAGTGGCTTTGGGGCCATCAAGCCCTGATCATCAATGCTCATTGCACCCTGCATCGTTGGGGCCATGAGCGCTCTGTGGCGCCGACCTGAGAGGTGGCTCTGGTGCGACTCTGATTATGTTTTGCCTCCTTTTACTCCATTCGGAGCGTCATTTTCCAACTTTTCTGTTAATCTGTGAGCTACCAATTTCCTCCCAAGAAATCATTGCTTTTGCTTAAGTTATTCAGTGGTACTTTCTGTCCTTTGTAAGCAAGAAGCTTGGCAAGTGCAGATCCTGGACCCGGTAGTATCCGCAGGTGTATTTTAGGACAATGTGAGAACTGTGGGCTCCTTGAATCGATTAGAATGAAGAACAATGGAAGTTCCGCTCAGATTTGGTCTTGAGCATCCAGAGCTCATGGTGCACAGTTGAGTCTGCTGATGAAGCTTGTCAGTCTGGGATAAAACGCATATCAAAAGCAAGATTTGGTGGACTGAGTCATTTCATGCCCTGGGGTGCGATGAAGACTCCCAGAATTTGAGAACTATTGGCTGAGGTGTGTATCACGTGGTGTCTCAGCAGAAAGGAGATGGCACACTCAAATAGGGTAGCTGAGGAAAGTCTAACAAAGGGCTTATTAGACTATTGTGAGCAAGGCTGAGGGAAATCAACCAGGGGCCGTGCAGCAGCGAAGGGATGTGACCTGCAAGGTCCTCACAGCCCCTGCGCCTGAAAGAGTGAGAGGGAGGAGAGGTCACCAGGGCCCCAGACAGCTGTCGGTGCAGCACAGGTTTAGAGTGAGAGCAACTGTGGACTTTGGGAAAAGGGTCCAGCCGCTGCCTTCTGTCGTGGCAGGCTGCAGACCAGGAGGTAGAGCCTCCCTTATCTTTCTCAATCCGAGTCTCCCCCTCAGGCATCCCAGGGGCCGCAGCCAACCTGAAGCCGCAAGGCTGAGGTCACCTGGTTGATGCAGAACCTGGAGATGGCTTTTAGGGGCAAAGAGGGAGGAAGTAAATGGAATGTCAATCAAGGCGGACAAACAGAGGCTGTTCTGCACGGGGCGGCTACTTCTAATGGCACTAGAGAGAGCTTTCAAGAGATTAGCCAACTAATTCCTACATTCTTGGCTCAAGGAACAGCCTGAAAGAAAGGTATTTTCTATGGCTATGGAAAAGAATATCTTATCTCTCAGAGGTTTAGGATGGGGATGGCCCCAAACCAAACAGGTTTGTTCCAAGGTTTGACATATCACAGAATCAGCTTAATTCAAAGTTTGTTAGACTTCTTCTCAAGTTAGAAGAAATGAAATAGGATGGGACCTCCATGAATTAGAATGGGACCCTGTGAAAGAATTCAGTGTCTACACTCGCAACTGCAGTGAGCCTTCACGGCCAGCTCAAATGGTTCACCCCTTTCCAAGACTGCTGTTGAACTTCGTGACCGCGTCTCTAACTCTTGCAGAAGTCATTTCCTCCTGGGTCCTCTCTACCAGCCTTACTGACTGACTGACTGTTAAACACTTGCTCCTATAATATCTGGGCTGTGTATGTGTGTTCAGTCATGTCCGATTCTTTTTGACCTCATGGACTATAGCCCTCCAGGCTCCTCTTATCCATGGAATTTCCCCTTCAAGAATGCTGGAGCAGGTTGCCGTTTCCTACTCCAGGGGATCTTCCCCACCCAGGGATAGAACCTGCCTCTCTTGCATTGGCAAGCAGATTCTTTACCACTGTGCCACTGGGAAAGCCCATGTATTTTTATTATCCCCATGAAAATTTGAGTATAGTGAAATACCCCACGTTTATACAGTTTCTATCTTACAAACTTTCTAGTTTCTCAAATTCTTCTAATAGTGAAAAGTATATTTCATTCAAAGTCAAAATAGAAGATAACACCAATGATTTTTAGACTGTCAATTCCAAAGGTTGAAAGGTGAGCTAGAGTGTAATGGGGACAGAAGCATCCAGAGGCTTGCTGTGGACAGTGAGGGAGCTGAGCGGGAGGCAGCTGCTCACTTCAGCAGGAAGTCTGAGAGACGCAGGAGAGGCGTTGCAAACACTGCCGCTTGGCGTCTCCTCAACCCCACGACCAGCACGGGATCAAGTGCAACTATCAGGCTGGGGGCAAAGGTGTTTACGGGGTTTTTCCCTAGAGGTGACCTGGGGAAGGGGTGTGTAGCACCTGGATTCAAAGAGGAAAAGGAAAAAAAGAGGCCCTACGAATAAAGAGTAGAGCTTGAGGGCACAGCTCTTTCCTAAATGTATGGCCCCTTTCTAAGTTGAGCGAGTGAGTAGGAGGGCCTAATTCTTCATGTGCTGTCGTGACATCTTTGAGCCTCACATGTGCGTGCTCGGTCATGACCGACTCTTTGCAACATCAGGGACTGTAGCCCACCAGGCTCCTCTGTCCATGGAATTCTCCAGGCAAGAGTATGGGAGTGGGTTGCCATTTCCTTCTCCAGAGAATATCTGGGTTGGAGACATTTAAAAAATTAAATCTGAGAAAAGAATTTTATACTCCAAAAGTATTATAAGAATTTACTAACTTATGTGGACAAAAATCTAAGATATGTGTGCAGGAATGGACTCTGAGGGTGTTGGGTTAAAACTGGAAGAAGATCGTTTTATTTCAGGCTGAGTTTTTGGAAACTGGTCCATTTTCAGTTTCTGTTGGGTTCATTGTGCATGTTTAAACATCTGGGAGTGGTTCTAATTTTTTTTCACTTGGTTGACTGAAATCTGGACCTACATGAAAAAGATGCCAGTTTCACTGTAGAGATGGAATCTAAAGACTTTAAAGATGGGAGGGTTGAGATGGATGAATTATGTATGACTCACCTACCCATTGCTTAACCAGGGTCCCCAAAGGGCCTGCACTGCAGCTTGACTCTGCCCTTTGTCTACACTGCTTCCTTTCCCACCTTTCCACAGATGCTGATCCAAGGCATCTCTTAAATAAGTATACTGAAATTTAAATGCCATCTCAGAGTTTACTTCTCAAAGAACCCAACCTGTAACATCAGTTATATGCGTGTGCTAAGTTGCTCAGTCATGTCTGACTCTTTGCAACCCTATGGACTGTACAGCCCACCAGGCTCCTTTGTCCATGGGATTCTCCAGGCAAGAGTACTGGAGTTGGATGCCATGCCCTCCTTCAGGGGATCTTCCTGACCCAGGGATTGAACCCGTGTCTCTTATGTCTCCTGCACTGGCAGGCCGGTTCTTCACTACTAGTGCCCCCTGGGAAGCCCAGCATCAGCTGTAGCCTCATCTCAATTACGAAAATGAGGAATGTAACATCAAGCCATATTTCTTACCTTGCAGTGCGTGTGTGTGCACGTCATTACCTGCTTCCTCTATCTCATTTTCATGCGTGTGTACACACCATATATTGTCAGGTAATGACTTTGACTTATTTGGCTGTGCTGAGTCTTAGTTGCAGCATGTGGGATTTCGTTCCCTGACCAGGGATTGAACCTGGAGCCCCTGCATTGAGAGTTTGGAGTCTTAGCCACTGGACAACCAGGGAAGTCCTGAGTAATGACCTCTCTTCTAGTCAAAGTGGAAGAATATCAGGAAGGCGTAAGATCCGGAACCTGGGGCTCGCGACAGGACCCAACAAGATGTTGTTTTGCTCCCATCAGACGACTCTGAGAGTCTGGTTGTCTTGAGAAGCATTTCACTGTATTTACAGGAGCAATGCTTTCAAAAATGTTAAGAAGCAAAGAAGGATCTGGGGAGACTTTAGTCAGAATGGAGGATGTCGTGAATGTTAAGTCATTCTGACTGCCCAGAACCTAAAGATGTCCTTTGCATTTTGGAGAAAGTCCTGAGAGGTGGGAGGTTACTCTCGCTACAGAACTGGAAGCAGTGGGCTATTCTCTTTTTAGCTTTGCTCGAGTAGCTGAACCCAAATAGGAAAAGGAGTCCATCAAGGCTGTATATTGTCACCCTGCTTATTTAACTTCTATGCAGAGTACATCATGAGAGACGCTGGGCTGGAAGAAGCACAAGCTGGAATCAAGATTGCCGGGAGAAATACCAATAACCTCAGATATGCAGATGACACCACCCTTATGGCAGAAAGTGAAGAGGAACTAAAAAGCCTCTTGATGGAAGTGAAAGGGGAGAGTGAAAAAGTTGGCTTAAAGCTCAACATTCAGAAAATGGAGATCATGGCATCTGGTCCCATCACTTCATGGCAAATAGATGGGGAAACAGTGGAAACAGTGTCAGACTATTTTGGGGGGCTCCAAAATCACTGCAGATGGTGACTGCAGCCATGAAATTTAAAGATGCTTACTCCTTGGACGAAAAGTTATGACCAACCTAGATAGCATATTCAAAAGCAGAGACATTACTTTGCCAACAAAGGTCCATCTAGTCAAGGCTATGGTTTTTCCAGTGGTCATGTATGGATGTGAGAGTTGGACTATAAAGAAAGCTGAGCGCTGAAGAATTAATGCTCTGAAGAATTGAGGGACCTTCTGTCCTTCTCTGGGCTGGACTCTGCTCCTTGTGGTCTCTACTCTCTGCTTTCCTTGTTTATCTATGACACCGGCACATTTTGCGTTGGCAGGGATACATCCCAGATACCCCCGCTGCCTAGAAGTGAACAAAACCCTGATTTTATTCACAAGTGATTACCAGCAAACTGGAGAACAGCTGCTTCATGGGCTTGGACTGGTGTCTGAGCGAGCGGTGCAGAGCCATCTGAAAGGCCCCCTCCTTGTTCCATAGCAGCTGAAACACTGGCAGCAACAGAGAAGTGTGTTGGATCCCACAGTTAGAAACTCTGGATTGTGGACCATCTCCCGTCAGAGCAGTCCTCTAGGTTACTCATTCGGATGCACTGTCAAAGCTGTGCGCCTGACCTGTGGCTGCCACAGCAATGGCAAGAAAAGAGATTACTGGTGAGCCCAGACAGGCTGCCAAGGCTAGCACAAGCAGTTATCCATTTCTTCTTGACATTCTCATCGCAACAAGTAAGTCGTAAGTCTCCTCTTATTTAAATGGCAGATGTTAGAGAGTGTTATATTTGTTTAGGTAAACCTATAAAAGGGCAGAGTTAACCCACAGCATCTGGAAAGCAGGCTATAGGTTAATCCCTTCGGATTCAGGAAGGGATTGAGGAAGGAAGTCTGGGAAGTAAAGAGCACCCTAGGGACCAAAAATTAACAGAGCAGAGCCCTGCTTGCAGGCTGAGGTCAGGGCACTGTTAGAGAAACACTCCCTTCTGCGATGGACTAAATGTTTGTGCCCCCTTCGCCTCCCTTTCCAAATTCACATGTTGAGCCCTCATCCCCTAGATGATGGGACTCGGAGGTGGGAAACGTGGGAGGTAATATGGTCATGAGCGCTGAGTCCTCACAAATGAGATTCGTGCCCTTTTAAAAAGAGACGTGGCGGCTGCCCCAGCGGTCCAGTGGCTAAGACTCCACTGCAGAGCCATAGCTTGGATCTCTGGTCAGGGAACTAAGACCCTACATGCCACACGGGAGAGCCAAAAATAAAGGCGAGAGACTTGACAGAGCTCGGTCTCTCTTTGCCGTGTGAGCAGACAGTCAGAGGACGTCATCTGCAACCCAGGAGCAGGGTTTTTACCAGGATGAGACGGCTGGATGGCATCACCGACTCGATGGTCGTGAGTCTGAGTGAACTCTGGGAGTTGGTGGTGGACGGGGAGGCCTGGCGGGCTGCGATTCATGGGGTCGTGAAGAGTCAGACACGATTGAGCTGAACTGACTGAGATTAGCAGCACTTTGCTCTTGGACCTCATGGCTTCTGGCACTGTGAGGGATAAAGGCTTGCTGATTACGCCACCCAGTCCATGTTATTCTGTTGCAGCAGCCTGATCGGATGAAGAGTAAGACCATTTCCAAATAGAAAGGCAACTGTGTCTCTTGATGAAGTAGGAAATCATTCAGTAAGGCTAATAATCATAACAGTGGCTTGTATCTCATATACATCTGAACTAACGCACTAGACACTGAGAAAGCACATCATCTTAAGAGAGCTTCAGAGAGAACCTCTGTCATACTGCTTGTTAAAAGTTATCGATTACCTGCTCTTTGCCCGCCACCGCAGACATTTTCTCAGTTCATCCTCTCAGCCATGCTTGGTGGAAGTGCTTATTGTGTCCATTTTAGAGATGAGGCTTGGAGAAGATAAAGGCACTCTTCAAAGTCTTTTTCTGTGTGCCAGGATGCCAGAACCCAGCTTTGTCTGATTTCAAAGGCCAGGCTGTTTTAACTGTTTTGACTAGAGTTGGAATAAGATATTCATAAAACATCTGCCCACAAGATAGGCATGTTAGTCTGCTCAAGGCTCATCCCTGTCTTTTTGAGGTTAACAACAACCAGTGTGTGTTTTGTTTTTAACCACATGTCCCTGGGTACCATTGTCAGATTCAGAACCCCAGGCGGCCCTGAAATTTGATCCTACCCAGTGTGGGATCTTTCATATTCTCCTGTTTTGGCCTCATGATTTACCTAAAGCACATCAATCCAGTTTAGTCTGGAACAAGTTCTAAAAGAAAGCACATTACTTGACATGCTCGGGGAAGAGAGGAGAAGGGAGTCAGGGTGGAAATGAACTTTGTTTGTGAGAGTGCTGTGCTTTGTCACAAGGACCAGGGTCACGTGGTACTTTCAAAGAACCCAAACAACTAAACCACCGCATGCAGAGTGGTTTTAAAGACATACGGTTCGAATCACCCTCATTCCATGGAGCAACAGAAATAGGAGCCGAAAATGACCTGCTTGGCCAGCCTGTCCTTCCGGAGTGTTTTCAGATGGTTCTCTGACGAGGCTGAGTGAGGGCTCTTGGGTTTGATGAGCTCAGTGTTGGGGGAACCTCGTTTGCTTCCTCTGTGAGTCGGCCACCTAACTGTTCTTACTGCTTGGAGATTTTCCCAGCCCCAAGCCAAAGCTTTCCTGTGCTGCCCTTCATCTCATTGTCCGGGATACTCATGGGCCTCTGACTCATCCTTTTGTCTCTGGCAGGTTCCATCCTTCGCAGAGGCTGGCGTGTCACACTCAGGGTGTTCCCCTAACGCTTGACTTCTCCCAGTACCCATCGGCAAGTCATGCTCTCCCAAGATCAGGAAGCTCAGGCATGAAGGCCAGAGATGCTTTGCAACACGAGTGGCCTTGGGAGGTGGTGGAGAGCTTAGCCAAGTTTCCCTAGGTCTTCTTTTCATAGCTAATCTTTCTCAAACGTTGCCATTAATACACCCTTAATGGTACAGTCAAGTGAATGCATATCTCAAAGGGCTCTGCCCAAAGTAGCTTGTGATTTCTTCAACATGGCCTATTTGGTCTTACATTTTCACATCTTAAAGGTATTTGTGCTTTCTTTAATGAAAAAAAAAATGTTTTAAACACTAGCCAATGAAAATATTCCACTTTGCACTCTCTCCTACTTGAAACCCCAGCCCTGCAGAATCCTCAAGTAAAACTGTCATCATAGGAGGAAATTCCAGTGCAGTCCAGTGGTTCATGGAGAAGGGAATGGCAACCCACCCCAGTATTCTTGCCTGGAGAACTCCGTGGACAGAGGAGCCAGGCAGGCTGCAGTCCATGGGGTTGCAAAGAGTCCGACACAACTGTCACTCACTCGCTCTAGTGGTTAGAACTCCGTGCTTCCTCTCTGGGGGTTGCAGGTTCAATCCCCTGTCAGGGAGTTAAGACCCCGCACACCAAGTGCTGTGGGCCAAACAAATGAATTGGCATCGTAGAATGTGCTTATACTGAGTCTGGGACCTCAGAGCCCCCAGACATGTTATACAGAGAATACAAATTCCCATTTGAGAAGCAAAACTCTGAGAAGTACCAAGTGCCCATCAGGGCCACGTGTGCAGGGAAGGGTTTAGCATCTAGTGGGGTGAGAGAGCCGGTACTCCCAGAGCATGGAGGCACTCTGCTCTGGGTAAACGAGAGATGACCCCTGCCCTTCCTGAGCGCTGACAGTCTTCCTGTTTTCAGAGTCTGTGACCCCCGCTTCTGCCTTGGTTAAGGTTGAGGATCATAGCCTTTGTGCAGTTTTAAAGAGAAGGTATTTGTGAGACGGCCTGAGTCCTGCGGGCAGGGAATAAACGCGACTGGCCCTTCCTTCGTCTGGAGGAGTAGACAAGGAGAGAAGCGCTCTCCGAGCCTCCCTGTGGGTCCTCTCTCTTCCTGGCGTCGCCCTCGGGCGGCTCACTTGCGGGAACCGAAAACTTCCAGCTCGCAGGCTCCCCGCGCCTTCTCCCCTCTGGCCGCGTGTGACCACAGGTGGAAGGCCCTCCTCCGCCCGCTGCGGGGAACCGGGCCGCAGCCTCGGGGCAGCGCTGCGCCGGCGGGCGGGCCGCGGTCTCGGGTCTCTCTGATCCGCCTCTGACCGGGTCTCCGGAGCGCGTTCTCCTTCTGCGGAGCCCGAGGCCGCCCGCCAGCCCCGCAGCAACCCTAACCCTCACAGCCCTGCCGGCCAGGCCGAGCGGGCGGTGGGGCGGTCGTGTCCGCCGGCCCCACCCGCCCCCGGTCTGCCCCGGTGTGCGTTCGGGGCCTAACCTCCGCGCCACCCTAGTGGAAACAGCGTTTTCCTTTGTGTCGGCCGCTGGGTCTGGCGCTGCAGGCTCTCCCTGGGGGCGGCAGTCAGGGGGCGGCCCCCAGCCGCGGTGGCCGGCGTCCCATCGCAGGGGACCCCCTGTCGCAGGGCCAGGCTCGGGGCCGGGGACTCGGTCGTTGCGTCGCGTGGGCTCAGCGGCCGCGAGGCTCGGGCTCTGTCGCCCAGAGGTCCGCGGGGTCTTCCCGGCTCAGGGATCGAAACTGTGTCTCCTGGGTTGTCGGCGGATTTTATGTCGCTGAGCCCCCAGGGGAAGCCCTGCGTGACCCTCGTTCACCCTTTCTCGCGAGCGCAGGGCCAAGTCGGTGGGCCGGTCTTTGCATGATCTCTATCAATCTCTGTATCTGTCGATCCATCCACCATCGATCATCTGTCTCTAGGATTTTAAAAGATCGGTCCAGGGTCTGAGGCCCCTCTGATGTCGATGCCCGAGGACACGTTTTTCACGAGCTGACGTGGAAGCCAGGTCCTCCCCTCTGGCCAAGGATGCCTCACGCTTAGTCCTGGCAGCTGGCGTGAGAGCGCCGGCTGGACTGGGCCAAGCACGGGCTTCGAGCTGCATCCCTGCGTCCCTGAGCGTGGAGCCCGTGGTGCGCAGCAGCGGGGAGCACGTTAGAATTCATCCCAGAGGCAGGGTGGCGGCACCGTGTGCATGGCCTCAGGAGAGGCAGCCAGGGCAGGCTGCTCGGAGGAGAGGACCTCGGTGGGGACCCTGGGCCCCATCCTCTCTCTGCTCTTCCTTCTATTCTGGAGCTTGTTTCCTGGGCCTTCTCATCAGTTTCCTGAGCCAACCCTGCCCTTCCAGAAATCCTGGTGTCCTTCAGTTAGCTGGAGTTTCGAGTGCTTGCTTGCGAGAGCCCTGGCTCAACAAACCCCTCGGCCCAGCCCCACCGACCGGAAGCACACTGCTGCCGCCTGCTGGGTGGTCGTCTGGCGTCTGTAAGCGGGTGAGGGGGCCCGCGGGGAGCGGCGTGGCTGTGCCCGCCACGGCCCCCACCGTGAGGGACTGCTCCCCAGAGGCTGCAGTGCTGGGCAGACCGTCGCCCGCTGCCCCGGGGGCTGAGAGCAGCGCTCACCTGGCCCGAGGCCGCGCCCAGCAGGCCCCCTCAGCGCTGGTCGGGGGCGCGTCTCCGCCCTGCTGGGAGCCACGCTGAAGGGCCAGACGCCCGCCCGCAGCCCCGGGAGGTTTGCTGAGCTTGGAGCTCCAGCCCTCCTGCCCAAGCTTGCCTCCATCCTCTCCCTGCACATCCGGGGCTGATCTTCAGAAACGCCTGTCAAAGCCCCTACATGCTGGTCTCCATGGCAGAGTCTACTTCCTGGGAAACTCAGCCTTTTATCACTCAATTGTTGGGGCCCCAGTGCAGTTGCTAAGGAGTAAGAAAACGTATCTGCTGAATAACTGACTGGTTCCTTTTAGAGAACGGAAGACCTTCCTTGTCTTGCCTAAAACTGATGTCCATATCTACTCTGGATCCATCTCTTTTCCCCTCGTCTTGCTTCTCTGTAGGCCTGTCTTCACCCTCTTTCTTACATACCCCGGACCCTCAGGCGTGAGAGGATCTCAAGGCTTCGTCTTGGCCTTTGCTCTCTCGGTGGAGTCAGTCACCAACACGGACGGCAGGGTCCAAGGGCCGCTGACCTGTGTGTCTGTTACATTCCCAGCACCTGTCACCGTGCTTGGCATTTAGCAAGCACTCAATACATCATTTATCGACTGAAAAGCGGTATCTTCTACCTTTCTCTGTTGGAGAAAAGAAAGTTAGCCCAGTAGCAACATAGAAGATGTTTTGAAGAGGAGAAAGTTCAGTCTAAGCCTCTTGGGAGACCCATGTTTCCTTTCATAGTTAGTCTAACATTATTATTTCTTAGAGCCTTTCCTCAGTCATCAAGCGAGGCAAGGCCTCTTTACTTTTATTTTTATCCACATTAAAGTGCAAATAATTGGTGTGACTGAAGTGCTTTTCTCAAAGGGAAAAGCTATTTTAACAGATACCAGTAATACAAGATAAATGTGTAATGAATAATAATCATAAACATTTTCATGTTAGCTATGCGTATTTTGTTTGGCTTTGCAAAGGAGAACCACTTACATGATCTCATTTGTTGTATACAATCTATGAGGCCATTCCTTATTCTTTCCATTTTATAACGGATCAAACCGAAAGTCAGGGAATGTAACCTTCCGACCCCAAATTACACAGCTAGGAAATGGAGGATTATTGAAGCCATTCACAACTGTTTAATTGTAAACTGCATGCTCTATGTTTCATTTGATGCTGTTGAAGCTAAACCTAGAATTTCAGGCTTCTTTGGTTTGCCAGGTAGGGGCGGGTTGGTCAGACTCTACCTTCAGCAGTTTGTTGGGAGGACCTGTGTGTGTGTGTGTTCAGGCGTGTCCCACTCTTTGCGACCCTGTGGACTCTGGCCCACCAGGCGCCTCTGTCCATGGGATTCTTCAGGCAAGAGTACTGGAGTGGGTCGCCATGCCCTCCCTCAGGGGATCTTCCCGACCCAGGAATCGAACGTGCGTCTCTTGAATTGGCAGGCGGGTTCTTTAGCAACTGTGCCACCTGACCTATTTATGAAAGCAAAGCCCTCATTCCTTTTTGTGATGACTCTTAGGAGAGAAGTCTCACTATCTAGCTGTCTAAATCTTTTCTGAAAGAACTCCTGGATGAGACAGAAGCTATATTCGTTTGGAGGGTATATCGTTCATAGGCTCCAGGGACAGCATTTGTCCTGAGAGTGCAGCAGTCAACTAAGGGAGAGACGGCACAGCCCAGTAAGACGAAGTTTCTACGTGTAACCGCTACTGATTCAGACTAGAAAAAGGTAGCTGACTTCTGTGATCGCAGAAGTCCTGTTATGAAGCTGTTTCTTTAAAGCAGAGGAAGGCAGAAGAGTCAGTTTGGGAAGAACCCAGTTGCACCCTGATAGCGATCTGGCCCCAGGCTCAAAGCATTTCTTTCTCTCCAGAGCCCCCGCAGAGCCCTTCATGCTGGAGTGCCAACTGTGACTGTGCTATACTTTTCATTTGGAAACAAATCTTCCTTTCCAATTTTCCAAGCCTCTCTGTCTAACCATGTTCTTGGCACACCGTTTGATCACAGCTCAGACATTTTAACCTGCTTAAAATATTGTGGATGGATTTTCCAGGAAGGCTAACCTAGACTTGAAAACAATGTTTGAGCTTAAGGAGTAGCTTTCTTTTTTTTTTTTCTTTTCTTTTTGCCCACTGTCCTGCACCTCAATAAACTGCCTAGAGTGTGTGTGTGTGTGCACGTGTGTGTGTGCACGTGTGTGTGTGTGGTTTGGGGACTGGAAAAGCCATTTCAGCTTATTGATGGGGAAGCAAAGTGCCTGAAAGATTTTGCCCTGCTCTGATTATTCACAGATGGGATAGGCAAACTCGTTATTGATAATGTGGAAGAATTGGCAAAGAGAGGAAGAAGCGCAGCGGTCAGCGTAGACTCTTTCTGCGGAGGTCCTGATGATACCTGGACACCCGCGCTCCGCGATCCCTCCTTCATCTCCTTGGCCTGGATCTTTAAGCACTCGGGTGCAGCTGCTGAGGTGGTTACTGTCGCGTGCCCTCCCTCTTTCTGGCTGTTATCTCTTGAGTGCTCACGGCCTGCTGGGCGCCATGTTCAGCGATGTATGGAGAGCTCTGTGCTAAACCTTAGAGCCCAGAGAGGTGGCACTAGTTACCGTCTCCATGGCACGGAGGGGAATGCAGAGGTATGTCTGTGGTAAGAAATGTGTCCGATGGTGCCAAGGTTTTATTCAAACCCAAGAGCGTCTGACTCCAGACCATTCAACCAAGCTGCCTCCACCAAGAAGCCGCCGAAGGTGCTTGCTTCCGAGCAGGACTTTCCAAACGACCTCCAGATTCCGGCCATGAGGCCGTGACCTCCACGGCTTTCAGGAGAGCTGGGTAGGCCTCTCTCTTTGCAGGCCAAACACAGGGTGAAGCTCGGTGAACGGGGAGCCAAAAAGAAGATGGGTTTAACAAACTCAGACTCTCCCTGCCGCGGATGGTGAGGCTGGCTGAAGGCTGTGATGTTTATTAGCAGTGGAGACAAGGATCTGCTTTGCTGAAGAGTTTTACGATATACTAAGAGCTGTGCCTGTGGCTCACTTCTGAGAAAAGCAAATGCCAGGCGACAGGATATGAGTGAATAAAATGTGAAATCGGGTGGAGAGCACGTCCCAGCTCTGGTGGGTGTCATCCCTGAGAAAAACCATCGTGCTCTTTTCATGGCCTGGGTTTTGCTTCTTTTCCCCTTCCCTTAGTGGGGCGTGTTTGTTGCGCTGCTTTAAAAATGCCAGAGTTTTCTCAGTAAAACATGTAGAGGGAAATACAGCTTCAGCTTTTTCTTTCGCAATCTCGACTATGCAGATGGTGCGTGGGGGGAATACTTTTTAGGATGTTTTGGTTGCGTGAGCAGAAAAATAATAAAAATAGACAGATGTAGTCAATTTTAAAATGTATTGGTTTCCATAACTATAAAACCCAGTGTGAGTATGCACTTCAGGCTAGGTATGAGCCAGTGACTCAACAGCAGAATCAAGGTGTTAGTTTCTTTTTATTGTTCTGCTTTGCTTTCCAGGGGCTTAATGTCATTATGAAGTCCCCACACGGTTTAAGATACTTACTGGCAGCAACTCAGGCCAGTGTCTTCTTGTTTACATCCCAGAGAGAAAGAGAAAATCTTTCTGCTATCAAACCGAAGTCCTTTGCCTGTTATGACCAATTTAGGCATGAATACATCCTTGAATTAACCATTGTTGCCATGTGAATTAGAAGAGACTGTTGATCCTAACAATAGTCTCTTGTTGCTAGTGGCTTGCTTCAAATTGGTTTCATCAGGCAGCAGAATTCATCTCCCTTCCTGTTGCTGTTCAGTCTCAAAGTTGTCTCTGACCCTTTGTGACCCCGTGGACACAGACAGTCAGGGAAGATAGTGAAGGACAGGGAAGCCAGTCTTCCCTGCCTATCACTGTCTCCCGGAGCTTGCTCAAACTCATGCTTATTAAGTAGGTGATGCCATCCAACCATCTCATCCTCTGTTGCCCTCTTCTCCTCCCGCCCTCAGTCTTCCCGGCAGCAGAGCCTTTTTCAAAGGGTTGGCTCTTCTCATCAGGTGGCCAAAGTATTGGAGCTTCAGCTCCTATCATTGATTGGTTCAGGATTGGATGTGCAGTTGGTACCCAAACCAAGCTGGAGATAGATATCCTTGGCGATAGCGGTTGTTTCGTGATGGATGAGGACAGGTCAGTGGGTGGTGCCCATGCAGCCACACCTTCCGCTTCAGGAGGAGGCACGATCAGAAGACAGCCGTCCAGTCAGTGCTAGTCTATATTCTGGTCATTGAGAGAAATGTTAATATGTGAGAAAATTGATTATGCTCTTTTAAACAAACGGAATTCCATTTGCCTGCTGTTGCTGCCCCTATTTACCACAATAAATTCGAATTTTTTCACTCATGTTCCACATAGCATCAAAGACAGGTGATGTAAGCTATCAGTCACTATTTACTAGTCAGAAAATTTAGGAGCAGCTCTAGATGTGGGGATGAGTCTTGTTTTTCCTCTTAACATTTTCCTGCTAAATTTCTCTGGAAAATTATACACATACCAAAAATACCTTCAAAAACTGCTCACACTGCATTCACTACATAAATGCAAAGTTATGTAAAGTAAATATTAACACATTTCTTCATCCCAATTACTCCAGAGTAATGTTAACACTTAAAGATCCTCTATCCTTTTTTCCCTATTTATGGACAAAGGGTACAGAGATGTGTCTAGAATTGTTTTGGCTGGTCTTTTATTTTTTTTAATAAAAAGTGAAATTACATCATGTACATTACTCTACAAATGTCCTTTCTCACTTAACAATACATCACTGATATATTTCCACATCAAAGGCTGTGGATATAACTTATTTTTCAGTAGACAACTATGAATGCACTTCAAAATTTTTCCAACTATTATATCATTCTGTTCTATTATTGATGGACATGGAAGACAATGCTAAATATTTCACTGTATTTAATCTGGCATGATAGTCTTTTTTTCACTAAACTATTGAGAGTCCCTTGGACTGCAAGGAGATCCAACCAGTCCATTCTAAAGGAGATAGCCCTGGGTGTTCTTTGGAAGGACTGATGCTAAAGCTGAACCTCCAGTACTTTGGCCACCTCATGCGAAGAGTTGACTCATTGGAAAAGACTCTGATGCTGGGAGGGATTGGGGGCAGGAGGAGAAGGGGACGACCAAGGATGAGATGGCTGGGTGGCATCACGGACTCAATGGATGTGAGTCTGAGTGAACTCTGGGAGTTGGTGATGGACAGGGAGGCCTGGCGTGCTGCGATTCATGGGGTCGCAAAGAGTCGGCCATGACTGAGCGACTGAACTGAACTTAACTGAACTGATGGGGGTATTGTACACTTAAAAGGGGGAATCATATGGTGTGTGAATTATGTTTCAGTAAAGCTGTGATAAGATATGTATGTGTGAATCTATGTTTTAAGTCAATGTGTCCATCCTCAGAATCTGATCCTGTGCTTAGAACATAGTATCAGCTAAAATACATATATATATATATATATATTTATTCAATTAATTTCCTTTTGTGACATAAATCCACTGAAATCAATCTTTTTGTGGTTCTATGTCATAACGCCTAAAAAAGGTGTCCTTTTCATTATAGGAGACTGGAATGCAAAAGTAGGAAGTCAAGAAACACCTGGAGTAACAGGCAAATTTGGCCTTGGAATGCAGAATAAAACAGGGCAAAGGCTAATAGACTTTTGCCAAGAAAATGCACTGGTAATAGCAAATACCCTCTTCCAACAACACAAGAGAAGACTCTACACATGGACATCACCAGATGGTCAACACCAAAATCAGATTGATTATATTCTTTGCAGCCAAAGATGGAGAAGCTCTATACAGTCAACAAGACCAGGAGCTGACTGTGGCTCAGATCATGAGCTCCTTATTGCCAAATTCAGACTTAAATTGAAGAAAGTAGGGAAAACCGCTAGACCATTCAGGTATGACTTAAATCAAATCCCTTATGATTATACAGTGGAAGTGAGAAATAGATTTAAGGGCCTAGATCTGATAGATAGAGTGCCTGATGAACTATGGAATGAGGTTCGTGACATTGTACAGGAGACAGGGATCAAGACCATCCCCATGGAAAAGAGATGCAAAAAAACAAAATGGCTGTCTGGGGAGGCCTTACAAATAGCTGTGAAAAGAAGAGAGGCGAAAAGCAAAGGAGAAAAGGAAAGATATAAGCATCTGAATGCAGAGTTCCAGAGAACAGCAAGAAGAGATAAGAAAGCCTTCTTCAGTGATCAATGCAAAGAAATAGAGGAAAACAACAAAATGGGAAAGACTGGAGATTTCTTCAAGAAAATTAGAGATACCAGGGGAACATTTCATGCAAAGATGGGCTCGATAAAGGATAGAAATGGTATGGACCTAACAGAAGCAGAAGATATTCAGAAGAGGTGGCAAGAATACACAGAAGAACTGTATGAAAAAGATCTTCACGACCCAGATAATCACGATGGTGTGATCACTCACCTAGAGCCAGATATCCTGGAATGTGAAGTCAAGTGGGCCTTAGAAAGCATCACTACGAACAAAGCTAGTGGAGGTGAGGGCATTCCAGTTGAGCTGTTTCAAATCCTGAAAGATGATGCTGTGAAAGTGCTGCACTCAATATGCCAGCAAGTTTGGAAAACTCAGCAGTGGCCACAGGACTGGAAAAGGTCAGTTTTCATTCCAATCCCAAAGAAAGGCAATGCCAAAGAATGCTCAAACTATCACATAATTGCACTCATCTCACATGCTAGTAAAGTAATGCTCAAAATTCTCCAAGCCAGGCTTCAGCAATACATGAACCATGAACTTCCAGATGTTCAAGCTGGATTTAGAAAAGGTAGAGGAACCAGAGATCAAATTGCCAACATCCACTGGATCATGGAAAAAGCAAGAGAGTTCCAGAAAAACATCTATTTCTGCTTTATTGACTATGCCAAAGCTTTGACTGTGTGGATCACAATAAACTGTGGAAAATTCTTCAAGAGATGGGAATACCAGACCATCTGACCTGCCTCTTGAGAAATCTGTATGCAGGTCAGGAAGCAACAGTTAGAGTTGGACATGGAACAACAGACTGGTTCCAAATAGGAAAAGGAGTACATCAAGGCTATATATTGTCACCCTGCTTATTTAACCTATATGCAGAGTACATTATGAGAAACGCTGGACTGGAAGAAACACAAGCTGGAATCAAGATTGCCAGGAGAAATGTCAATAACCTCAGATATGCAGATGACACCACCCTTATGGCAGAAAGTGAAGAGGAAGTAAAAAGCCTCTTGATGAAAGTGAAAGAGGAGAGTGAAAAAGTTGGCTTAAAGCTCAACATTCAGAAAACGAAGATCATGGCATCCAGTCCCATCACTTCATGGGAAATAGATGGGGAAACAGTGGAAACAGTGTCAGACTTTATCACTGCAGATGGTGACTGCAGCCATGAAATTAAAAGACACTTACTCCTTGGAAGAAAAGTTATGACCAACCTAGATAGCATATTCAAAAGCAGAGACATTACTTTGCCGACTAAGGTCTGTCTAGTCAAGGCTGTGGTTTTTCCTGTGGTCATGTGTGGATGTGAGAGTTGGACTGTGAAGAAGGCTGAGCGCCAAAGAATTGATGCTTTTGAACTGTGGTGTTGGAGAAGACTCTTGAGAGTCCCTTGGACTGCAAGGAGATCCAACCAGTCCATTCTGAAGGAGATCAGCCCTGGGGTTTCTTTGGAAGGAATGATGCTAAAGCTGCAACTCCAGTACTTTGGCCACCTCATGCGAAGAGTTGACTCATTGGGAAAGACTCTGATGCTGGGAGGGATTAGGGGCAGGAGGAGAAGGGGATGACAGAAGATGAGATGGCTGGATGGCATCACGGACTCGATGGACTGGACGTGAGTCTGAGTGAACTCCGGGAGTTGGTGATGGACACGGAGGCCTGGCGTGCTGCGGTTCATGGGGTCGCAAAGAGTCGGACACGACTGAGCGACTGAACTGAACTGAACTGAACTGAACTGATGATTGAAAAGTAAGATTGACTACGAAAAGATGTGAAACTAATGACCGTGAAGTATGCATCTTAAAGGAGCAAGGCAGGGAGAAAACCTCATGTAAAACGTTCTTCTTTTGTTACATAGAAGCCAAGGACAGCCGAAGCTAAGATTCAAGGAGAAGCTGATTTCATATCCCCTCCACCACCCCCAACTTCCCGCTGTAACACAGATTTAGAACATTAACCAAAGTCGTGAGTGATTCACGAGGGAGTTCATTCCAAGCCGTTTACAAAGCTTCAAATTCCTAACACCATTTTTATCAGTCAGGGTCTGACAGAAAATCCACTTAAGCAAGGTGGTGGAGGTGACTGTAATGAATGACTGGGCGTGAGCGCCAAGGCTGATTTACGGACGCCAGCCCGGGAGAAGTGCGGTAGCAGAGGCGCGCGCCCTTGTCTTGCTCCTGAGCCTGGAAGCTGAGGCCTGGCCGTCGGGCTGGAATCCGGGGTGCAGAGGCCGCGGGGTGGGGTGCCTGGCCCTGAAGTGAAGCGGCTTCTGCAGAGGAGCCCGCCCCGGGCCTGCGAGGCGCATTCCGAGGGTGCACGCCAGCTCGTTCCACCCCCGCCGTTACTGCCCCGGCCAGAACTGCCCAGACAGAGGACCCAGTGATTCTGCCGACACAGGTCAACTCTGCCAGTCCGAAAAGGGTGGAGAAAGAGAGTGGGGAGTACCCGGCACGTTCCTCCAACATATAGATCACCTCTCAGAGTTCAGGAGTTATGAATAAAAAATGGACATAGTGATTAAAAATAAATCAGGCACAAATTTATACGCATGGACTAGAGTCGTTTGCGAAGATGTTTTCCAGCATGAGTTCCTTTCTTTTTTTTATTAAACCTTTTATTTTATATTGGAGTATAGCTGCTTAACAATGTTGTGATAGTTTCAGGTGGACAAAGGACAAAAGGACTCAGCCATGCCTATACACGTGTCCATTTTCCCCCAAACTCCCCTCCCGCTGAAGCCGGGCACTCCTGTCTTCATGCTTCAATTTTACCATCAACGTTTGCAATGAGAATGAGTTAGAAAGATGATAAACTCTTGCCTACAGGATCGTGTCTTTGCTCTGCAGCGAATAATTCAGAGCTGATCTGCTTCAGGAATTTCCTTGTCATCGGCATCGTTTATGTCCAGAGGGGCTAAAACACAGATCATTCCAGAAAATAGCTTCTTCTGAGCTTGGTGGAACGAGTGATGTCCTATGATTCACTTGTTTTCTCAGCAAAAACTGTTGAGTAATCGCCCTGTGACAGAACTTGTACCAGACACTGAGAAAAATACAAAGAGGAATTAGACCCAGCCCTGGTGGAGCGAGGGCTGCCCCGATGGCTCAGCAGTGAGGAACCCGCCTGCCGATGCAGGAGACACAGGAGACCCGGGTTCGATCCCTGGGTCGGGAAGATCCCCTGGAGAAGAAAGTGGCAACCCACGCCAGTGTTCTTGTCTGGGAAATCCCATGGACAGGGAGCCTGGCGGGCTACAGTCCGTGAGGTTTCAACAAGCTGGATCCTGACTAAACGGCAGCTTCGGAAGCACACGTCTCTGAAGAGAGGCAGGCGAGCAGATGACTGGTTCAGCGTGTGAACTGACTCTGGAGTCATTAACGGGCATTGATGGGTTTACATGCTCACGTTTCAGATCTGGTTCCGCCTACTACCTTTGTGTTCTTAAGCAACTTACTTAACTTGACATGCAGAATAATAATGATCGTGGCAGATTATAGCTTATCCCACATGCGACATGACTT
Source organism: Ovis canadensis (assembly GCF_042477335.2). NCBI lineage: Eukaryota > Metazoa > Chordata > Mammalia > Artiodactyla > Bovidae > Ovis > Ovis canadensis. The sequence goes on along the minus strand of NC_091253.1, from coordinate 103,909,993 downwards.
TCTCTTCCCCTCCCTCATTAGGGGTAGAATTAAGTTTTCTACCCCCTTGAATCTGAGCGTGTCCTGGGATTGCATTAAGCAACAGAATACGGTGGCAGGTGGTAAAGAACCTGCCTGCCAGTGCAGGAGACCTAAGAGGCACGGGGTCGATCCCTGGGTCGGGAAGTTCCCCTGGAGGAGGGCGTGGCAGCCCACTCCAGTGCCTGGAGAATCAGATAGACAGAGGAGCCTGGGGCCTACAGTCCATGGGGTCGCAAAGAGTCAGACACGACTGAGCGACTCACATACACACACACACACCCACCCCATATACAAATCAGCAGGTTTTCCATTTTTGTTCGTGTTTTTTCTAATTTCAGTGAGCACCGTGCCTTTCCATTGTAGTTACACACATACAAGACTGTGACTCCTTAAAGTCAGTTCTCAGGTAGAGCTGCTCCATTTTGGGGTATGGAGTCTGACAAATGTGTTTTCACTCACTAATATTGTGACGGGGGCAAATCAGTTCATACCTGCAATCTCCAGTTTGCATATGCAGGTTGGAAGATGATCATAAGCAAGAAACGATCCGAAATGGGCCGATCTGAAGTTATATTCAAGGGTAGAACTTCTGTATCCTGCATAAATCTCAGGATTAATATGACCCAATCCTAACTAAATGTGGCAGTCAAAGGAAGTGTTCGGTTATAAAAATCATTGCTGAAATAAATCAATGTATGCCATTTATCTCTTAGGGGAATTTAGTCAATAATGCAGGGCAAAATAGTTTTAAATGCACTTTTCTCTTCCCTTCTATTCTCCCATCTTATAGTTGCTCTAAAAGGAATCTCTCGCTCTTTCTCTTTCTGCCATTTTGCCAGATTTTGTTTTCTTTCATGTGTCTCTCTCAGCTCTTATCTGTAGGTTGGCTTAGCTTCAGTTCAGTCCAGTTCAGTTGCTCAGTGGTATCTGACTCTTCGTGACCCCATGAACTGCAGCATGCCAGGCCTCCCCGTCCATCACCAACTCCCAGAGTCCACCCAAACCCATGTCCATCAAGTCGATGATGCCATCCAACCATCTCATCCTCTGTCATCCCCTTCTCCTCCTGCCCTCAATCTTTCCCAGCATCAGGGTCCTTTCCAATGAGTCAGCTCTTCGCATGAGGTGGCCAAAGTATTGGAGTTTCAGCTTAAGCATCAGTCCTTCCAATGAACACCCAAGACTGATCTGCTTTAGGATGGACTGGTTGGATCTCCTTGCAGTCCAAGAGAGTCTTCTCCAACACCACAGTTCAAAAGCATCAATTCTTTGGTGCTCAGCTTTCTTTATAGTGCAACTCTCACATCCATACATGACCAGTGGAAAAACCATAGCCTTGACTAGACGGACCTTACTTCATTGGCATTTCATTTTGAGTTTCATTCTCTGCCTTCCCGATTCCTCGGATTCTCAACAGCCATGCAGAGCCTGAAGAATGTCTCCCCCTTTTCCTTCCTTGCCTCCAGTCCTATCTCCTTTTCTTATTTTCCTAATCACGCTTTTAGAAAAAATTTAAAAAGAATCAAGGTGCTTAGGATAGAGTGTAATGCTCACTGAGCAGGGGAGGGTGAAGCTGATCAGCTCATACACAGTCCTGCATGTATGGGCTCAGTCAGTTCAGCTGCTCAGTCGTGTCCAACTCTTTGCGACTCCTTGAATCGCAGTACGCCAGGCCTCCCTGTCCATCACCAACTCCCGGAGTTCACTCAGACTCCCATCCATTGAGTCAGTGATGCCATCCAGCCATCTCATCCCCTTCTCCTCCCACTTCAATCCCTCCCAGCATCAGGGTCTTTTCTAATGAGTTGGCTCTTCGCATCAGGTGGTCAAAGTATTGGAGTTTCAGTTTCAGCATCAGTCCTTCCAGTATTCAGGACTGATCTCCTTTAGGATGGACTGGGTGGATCTCCTTGCAGTCCAAGGGACTCTCAAGAGTCTTCTCCAACACCTCAGTTCAAAAGCATCAATTCTTCAGCGCTCAGCTTTCTTTATAGTCCGACTCTCACATCCATACATGACTACTGGAAAAACCATAGCTTTGACTGACTTCCCTGGTGGCTCAGATGGTAAAAGCATCTGTCTACAAAGCAAGCGGCCAACATTTGATCCCTGGGTTGGGAAGATCCCCTGGAGAAGGAAATGGCAACCCATCCCAGTATTCTTGCCTGGAAAATCCCATGGATGGAGGAGCCTGATGGGCTACTGTCCATGGGGGTCACATAGGGTTGGATACAACTGAGTGACTTCATTTTCTTTCTTTTTTCTTTTGACTAGATGAACCTTTGTTGCCAAAGTAATGTCTCTGCTTTTAAATATGCTGTCTAGGTTGATCATAACTTTTCTTCCAAGAAGTAAGCGTCTTTTAATTTCATGGCTGCAGTCACCATCTGCAGTGATTTTGGAGCCCCCAAAGTAAAGTCTGTCACTGTTTCCATTGTTTCCCCATCTATTTGCCATGAAGTGATAGGACCAGATGCCATGATCACAACGATGAGTAAAACCCCTAGGGAGGTTTCCATATTCAAAGACCAGCTGTAAGAATGGATCCCGTCTCATTTCACTTAGCACTATGTCCTCAAAATTCATTCATATTATTGCATATGGTAAGACTTTTTTTATGGCTGAATAATATTCCATTTCATGTCCTGCTGAAGCCTAGCTTGAAGGATTTTGAGCATAACCTTGCTAGAATGTGAAATGACCCCAATTGTACAGTAGTTTGAACATTGGGTGCTGAAGAATTGATGCTTTTGAACTGTGGTGTTGGAGAAGACTCTTGAGAGTCCCTTGGACAGCAAAGAGAGCCAACCAGTCAATCCTAAAGGAAATCAACTCTGAATATTCACTGAAAGGACTATTGCTGAAGCTTTGATACTTTGGCCACTTGTTGCAAAGAGCTGACTCATTGGAAAAGACCCTGATGCTGGGAAAGACTGAGGGCAGGAGGAGAAGCGGGCAACAGAGGATGAGATGGTTACATAGCATCACTGACTCAAAGGACAAGAATTTGAGCAAACTCTGGGAGATAGTAGAGGACAGAGGCACCTGGCTCACTGCAGCCCCTGGGGTCACAAAGAGTTGAACATGACTCAGCAACTGAGCGACAGCACACGCGCTGTGCTACCCGTGCGCCCTTCGGCGGACTTGCAGTGTGCTTCCGCTTAAGTGAGGTGTTTTAAATAGTCAGACTCAAAGAAGCAGGAAGAAGAATGGTGGTTGCCAGGGGCTGGGACTGGGGAAATAGGAGCGATGTTGTTTAATGGGTGTAAAGTTTTAGTAATACAAGATAAATAAGCTCTAGAGATCTGTGTTCAACCTCGTGCTTGTGTGTAACAACATTGTACCTGTGCTAAAAATTTGTTAAGAAGGTCGTTCTCATATTATGTTCTTAACACAACTGAAACAATAGAAACCAGGACATCTTGATCCTGGATTTAACAACATCTTTAAAGGCAAATGAGAAGTTGAGGGAAGAGAGATCCTAGGGTTCTGGGAAGAGGCTGGGTTGGAGAACTGGTGAAGCTAGAAGATGGTTGAAGTATGGAGAAAAGGAGAAGCCGAGCCCTGGAAGCGATGCCCAGCGCAGACGGGGGAGGAGCCCATCGAGGGGGTCGGGGCGGGAAGGAGGGCTCCCCACCTCGCTGCCCTGGACACGGGGGATTTGAGTTTAGGGCGCCCGCTTTGGGGGAGTATATATTCTCTCAAACTTTTTCTCCCTCTACCCCATACATATTAAAAAGTAGAGACATTACTTTTCCTACAAAGATCCGTCTAGTCAAGGCTGTGGTTTTTCCAGTGGTCATGTATGGGTGTGAGAGTTGGACTGTGAAGAAGGCTGAGCGCTGAAGAATTGATGCTTTTGAACTGTGGTGTTGGAGAAGACTCTTGAGAGTCCCTTGGACTGCAAGGAGATCCAACCAGTCCATTCTAAAGGAGGTCAGTCCTGAGTGTTCATTGGAAGGACTGATGCTTAAGCTGAAACTCCAGTACTTTGGCCACCTCATGCGGAGAGTTGACTCATTGGAAAAGCCTCTGATGCTGGGAGGGATTGGGGGCAGGAGGAGAAGGGGACGACCAAGGATGAGATGGCTGGATGGCATCACTGACTCGATGGACGTGAGTCTGAGGGAACTCCGGGAGTTGGTGATGGACAGGGAGGCCTGGCGTGCTTCGATTCATGGGGTTGCAGAGAGTCGGACACGACTGAGCGACTGAACTGAACTGAACTGTGTTCCCAGTACATAGAAACAGAATGCTGTTGAATGCATGCATGACAGGATGGATGAATCTGAGCTCTCTAAGATTTCTACCACCCATTTTCTGCTGGAGGCTACCTACTTGTTGCCCATCCCTGCATCTGTCAATAGACGGCTCCTTGTTAAATGTCCACAGCAACTAGTCCTGATCGCTCACACACCCGCCCGTACTCTGTGCCTCTTCCCGCCACCAGCATCCCTCTTTCACTCAACCCAGTCTCTCTTTCCAGCTTGCTGGTGAGAACAAGCTTTGTACGTAACCATTTAAGGTTATGCCTCACAGTCCCCAGCTCCTCCCTGGAGTTTTCTGCTAACAGAAACCTTTTCCAAATCTCATTATTATGATTAAGTGCACACTTTTTCCTACCGAATGTCTAAAATATATTTCGAGCCACATGGAACCATTTTTAAACCCAATGTTTTCTCAAGAAGCCCTGATTCCCCTTCATGTTACCAGTCTCCAGAACTTGCTTTATAAGAAATCAAAGGAAAAGGAAAATTTATGTAGATATGTCAACCAGTTTTAGGCTAAAAATAGTTATAGTTACTTCTAGAAGCCTATAGATTTTAAAACCAGGCTATTCCACATCAAGAAATCTCACTTATTTTTTCTGAGCTCTAGATAACCTCCATTTTCCTAACAAACTGTAGCAGGATGGAAGTCAGATGGCGTCTGGGCCGCCTGACAGTTCAGTGGTCAAGCATCCTCCTGCTAACATAGGGGACGTAGGTTCGATCCCCTGGAGGAGGAAATGGCAACCCACTCCAGTATTCTCGCCTGGGAAATTCTGTGGACAGAGGAGCCTGGCAGGCTGTGGTCCATGGGGACGCAAAGGGACACGACTTAGCGACTGAACATCAACTAGATGGCTTCCACGGACAGACACAGAGTATCCACTCTGCAGAGCTCAGGTTAACTATGAGACTGGCTTTCCTTGGGTGAAAGATCGCTGATAGGCAGTCGAGCTCCCTGGGCCCATGTCAGAATGGAGGAGTTTTGAGCTGATTCAAGATAGAAAAATGCATTTAGCCAGTTTCCGTAGGAATTATTGTCAAAAGACTTAGAGGAGAGTTATTTGAGCTTGGACCCTCTAAGTATCTCATCTCTGGTTCTCTAGATGCAGGAACTGGTGTGACCAATAAAGGTGATTTACTGAAGGAGCACCTTTCAGGAAGATCCTATTAAAAAAAGACAAACAAAAAAAAAAACAAGGGAAGAAGGAAGGAGCCAAGATAAACTCTCAGGGTATTAATAAAGTCTAGTCTTGGGGCCCACGGGGCCCACAGAACATCAGAGACTCCGTAGTAAAGCCAAGGTCAGTCTTTTGTACTTGTGTGTCAACCAGGAAGGTGTGTACCTTCCCGGAAAGATGACTTTCCTTGCCTGAGTTGGGGAAAGGCAGCTGTGAGCTGCCGACAGTGAATACTCAGAGCAGTGGGGCAGGGGTACAGAGGAAAAGAGAAACCAATGTGTTTTGACCACCTTCTACCAGGCACCCCACTAGGTGCCTCGCATATGTGGTCTTGTGAAATCTTCCTAAAGCTACTATATCCCCATTCTACAAATAGTTGGCTGAGGCTCACATTTATTCTTGGCTCTGTAGTGGATCTCGTTGTCTGGTCGCCAAGGTGTGTCTGACTCTTCGAGGCCCCATGGACTGCAGCATGCCATGTCCCCGTCCATCACCATCTCCCAGAGTTTACTCAAGTTCATGTCCGTTGAGTCGGTGATACCATCCAACATCTCATCCTCTGCCGCCCTCTTCTCCTTCTGTCCTCAATCTTTCCCAGCATCAGGGTCGTGGACACAGTGGGTGACCACAACCCGAATTCATGTTCTGTTATCTTTGACTGGGTTCAAAGCCATTTGGGTCAGAAATAGAGTCAATATATTGAGAATATGTCCCCAACGTATCATGAAAGGTACAACATTAACTGGAAATCTAAAATCTGTAAATAGCAAAACTTCTAGACTTTCTGTAATGTTGTTATATTATTTTTTGACATCTGTCTTTAAAGCCTTCATTCTGTATTTACTATGTGCATGATCTTTGCCAAGTTACCTAACTATTGGCAGTCTGGGTTTCTTGATCTGTGAAATAGGACTTCTGATAACATTACCCTATTAAGGTCATTATGCAGCATTATTTATTATCTTATTTAGATAGTATACATGTAAAGAACTTTTTAAACTAAATATCATGCTCTAAATAATAGTTTTACTGAAAATGAAATTTTGTGTTCATAGAGCTTTGCAAATATTTTTTATATTTCATAGTGCTCATATTTATTCTGTCTAAATGCCCAAACTCTACTAAACTGATATAGTGCAAGGCGTTGAGGATGTGGATTTAAGTGATTTGAATTAAGTCACCCAGGAAGTATTGGCACTTAAGGATATGAACATGGTTCTCTTTGACCTCAAAGCTTATGTGATTCATGTAATATTGTCTAGAAATGGAAATAGCTGATGTGTTTATCCAAAGTCTCACAAGGAAAATTAAAGATGAAAGTCAACTCTGCAAGGATAGGGCATTGCTGGCTTTAATCTAAGTGTCCATGTTCTCGGCTAAGGAAAGAAAGGTGCGTAGACGTGTGTATGTGTACGTGTGTGCATTGAGTGTAGGAAAGAAAAGTGTATAAAAATAAGTTCTTCCGTGGAGCGGATGACCAAGGAGAAAGGGACGAAGTGCAGTTCTCGTTCTGGAATCAAGTCTTCAGACAGCTGTAACTCAACATTTAAGGAGCCTCCCCTTTGACAGATAAGAAGGGCTGCTGGCTTGTTCATGCCAGGGCTGGTCCAGCGCTCAGCTGGGCTGCATGGTTGGTGATGTGGAACCCCTTTGAAATGAGATTTGTTCCCCTTCAACTGTTATTCTATTATTCTTAGGAATTCTTTTCTTCCCCGGAAAGCCACAGCCTTGGGTTTTGCTTCAATCATACAGACCGACGTGGCAACGGAAGAGGGCAGACTATGGCTACAGATTCAGTAGGAAACGGTTATAAAAAGGCTCCAGACCTCTGGGAGGACGACCTTTCACTTTGGTCTGTTCTCCAAAGAGAAAGAAAATGCCATCTCCTCGGAATGGGGGACGTGAGATGTATTTCCCTTCTCTGGATTGTGCTCAGAAACCGTGGGGCAGCCTTTCGCTCGCCAGACGCCTGGTGTTGCCAGAGCAGGGTGCCCAGGGCCGCGTGGCAGCTTCTGCCTTGCCACCCGTCTGCTTTACAGCCTGCCACGTGGCCCACTTCCACCCTCTTTTCTCAAACGAGTGATAAAGTGAACATGACCAGTAACGGGGCAGTTTGAAATCACGTGCAATGAGAAGACCTCAGCATCTCACCTGGGCTAAGCCTATCCCAGGTGGAAACTTGGCCCTAATCACAAGGACACAGTATTGTGCCCAATTGCTCAGTCGTGTCCAACTCAGTGATGCCATGGACCGTAGCCCGCCAGGCTCCTCCGTCCATGGTGTTCTCCAGGCAAGAATACTGGAGTGGGTTGCCATTTCCTTCTCCTGGGGATCTTCCCGACCTGGGGATCGAACCGAGGTCTCCCGCATTGCAGGCAGACGCTTTGCCATCTAAGCTGCCAGGGAAGCCCTTTCGCTTAGGTTTGCCGTATCCAATAGCTCTCCAGGCAGGGTTACTAACGTAATGTGGGTATACCTGGACACGAATGTGCTCATTTTCCTCAGAGGTGAAAAGTGAAAGTGTTAGTTGCTCTTGTCTGGCTCGGCGACCCCATGAACTGTAGCCTGCCAGGTTCCTCAGTCCATGGAATTCTTGGGACTTCCCTGGTGGCTCAGATGGTGAAGAATCTGCCTGCAACGCAGGAAACCTGAGTTGGATCCCCGGTTAGGAGGATCTCCTGGAGAAGGGAATGCAACCCACTCCAGTGTTCTTGCCTGGAGAATCCCACGGCCTGAGGAACCGGGCATGTGACAGGGCATGGGGTCCCGAAGAGCTGGACGCGACTGGCACTTTCACCTGGGGCTTCCCTGGTGGCTCAGATGGTAACAAATCTGCCTGCAGTGCAGGAGACCCAGGTTCAATCCCTGGGCCAGGAAGATCCCCTGGAGAAGGGCATGGCTACCCCACTCCAGTGTTCTTGCCTGGGGCATTTCCATGGACAGAGGCTGCAGTCCACGGGGTCCCAAAGAGTCGGACGCAACTGAGTGACCAATGTTTTTTGCAGATGAGGTAACTTAATCCCAGATGGTCTGAACAAGTTTCCCAAGAACACATTTTCCAGATTTCTGGCCCCAGTGACACCTAAGCCCAGGGTCCTTTCTCCGTCAGATTTGTCTCTTCCCCAGACCCCCATTCCTGTCATGCCAATGACGTGTGAAAAGGGTCTCTAAGTTAGCTCTTTTCCATGACCTTTTTTTCCAGCTAAATTTCCCCTGTCAGTGGCTTACGGACTTGGCAGGCCCCCAGGGGGTTCTTCTGTGGGGCTGGAGGTGTGGGTGTTGGTGACTCCAGGGTGTGCGGGTTAACTCTTTGGATGCACTGTTGAACAGGCTCTTTGGATAACAGCAGTCTTTGGCCTCAGGAGCTTCCAAGCAAAGGAAGGAAAAGGCATGAGTTTCAGAACGAGCTGCTGCACAGAATGGGTGCCCCAGGTACCGACTGTTTATTAGGACTTTAATAGTTGTAAACTAATCTCAAACAGACATGGAGGCCAAGACTACGGGGACAGCCTGCTTTCACCCTAGTTTCCTGGAGTTTAGGACATTTTCCAGTTTCGGTGCTCAGAAGTTTGGGATCAGTCTAGAGGTTACGGTTATTTTCAAAGCTTTAAGCAGACCCGAGCTTGTCCTTGGGTCTTTCCCTTGATCAAGTTAGTGTTATTTTATTTATCTCTCATATGTTTTATTCGTTTTGGCTTTAAATTCATTTTCCTACTCTTTTCTTTTTTAAAAGGCAACTTAACTGGGGTATCGTTTACATATAATAAATGCACCATTAAAGTGCAGTTTGATGAGACTTTAGTACACACCCATGTAGCCATCACCTCGGTTAAGACACAGGGTATTTTCACTCACCCAGAAAGTTCTCTTATATTCTTTTGCAGTCATTCCCTCCCTATAGTGAGGGGCACTCACTATAAAATTTCTATCACCATTACTTTTGCCTGTTCTCAAAGTTGATATGAATAGAATCATACATTATGAACTCTAAGGTCTATTTTCTTTTACTCATAATTTCTTTTGAGACCCATCCATATTTTCACATCTGGCAGCAGTTATTATTCTTTTCCTAACTTCAATATAATATTTTAAAAATGAAGTATAGCTGGCTTACAATGTTGTGTTAGTTTCTGCTGTACAGCAAAGTGGTTCAGTCTTATCTACTTCTCTTTTATATGCTTTTCCACTGTGGTTTATCACAGGATACTGAAGCTGGTTCCTTGTGCCGGACAGGAGGGCCTGTTGCATCTCCACTCTGCGGTCAGCGATCCGCCTCTGTTAACCCCAGTCTCCTACTTGGCCCCTCCCCAGCCGTCCTCTCCCTCGGCACCCACAAGTCTGATCTGTGTCTGTATGACAGAACTTAATTCTAAGTTTATATAATTTATTAAATGCTGAAATAATTTATACTTGTTGGGAGTTGGTAAAAATATTACTTCCAGGTTCTTCTTATATTAACATCTGGGAAATAAATGTATTTCTGCTAACCCGTATGTACACACATCTCTGCTCATGTCTGAATCGATCAGTCTGTATGTGTGTGTACACACAGACATGAGTAGATACGCAGATTCTAAGGTGCACACACATTGGGAGAAACCTGAGGTCACGTGGCGTCTCTGATTCCAACCCGGTGGTCTCACAGGGCTCATTCTAACATCTCGCCTTTGTTAACTTGCAGCTTCTTTTCTGTGACAGTGAGAAACCTGTCTCTCACCATCGACAGTTTATTGACTAAACTGTTCAGTCTCAGTCTACATGTAAAGTTGTTTCGGAATGGTTATTCATATCCCTGCAAGAAACGAAAATTTCAACCAGAGTACAGAGTGCAGTTTCCCCTACATACCGTATATGTCAAAACAGTTTCTTTTCCTACAGGTGTGTTGAGAAGTGATTCCTCCCAGACCGACTTTTTGACAAAGATATTTAGGCCAGTTTATTTCTTCCCCTTCCCCTCCAGTTGGGTTATGCCATTCATCTGTAATAAAGTTAAATTCACTTGTTGCAGCCTGCATTTAATCTTCCTTCCTCCCCACTGTCCTGGTTGAGTGTTTCCATTTTGCATGTGGTAAAAACGACTCTCTACTGGTCTAGTTCGTCGAGTTTTTAAAAGTGTAGTCATGTGCCCACCACCACAGTACTGTCATCTCAGCAGTGATGTCACACTAGCAGGTCACTGTTTTTCAGTAATATTCCATTGAAAAAATCTACCATAATTTATCTATTTAGAGAAATTTATTTACCCATTTAGAGATGGTTAGATGGCATCACCAACTCAAAGGCTGTGAGTCTGAGCAACCTCTGGGAGACAGGGAAGAACAGGGGAGCTTGGCGTGCTGCAGTCCGTGGGGTCACAGAGGAACGCGACTCAGTGGCCGAACAACAACAGTCTCACCCTTTACTTCTTGCTGGACACCTGGTTTGTCCCCCCCAGCTTGGCCCTTCCAGACATAGTTGCAGTAAACTTCTGATGCAAGCCTTTTTGTGGACACAAGCTTTTGTTTATTTTGGTTAGAGTCCTAGAAGCGGAGTTGCCAGAATATAAGGAAAGACGATGTCTACTTTAAAAAAAAAAAAAACTTTTCCAAAGTGCGTGTGCAATTTCATATTAACTAGTGATGATGAATGAACATTCCAGCTGCTCCACATTACCATCATTCTGCTCTAGAAGGGTTATTCTCAGCCATTCTCAGACCAGAACGCTCTGCCACACGGCTTTAGCTTGTACGTCCTGCTGGCTGGCGATGTCGCGCACACTCTGATGGCTGCTGGCCTGTGCCCACCGTCACACCTACAGAGCCAGCCGTCATTCACACGTTGAGAAGAGACACGCAGCTTGTGGAGGTAGGGCGTGGGCGTCGCTGAGAGCCCGTGACTCTGCTTGCACAAGTGGTATGGACGTGCCGGAGTGTGCTAACCACGTGCTTGTTAAAGGGCATCTGGGCTGTTTCTTGCTCAATTATGTGTAAAGTGTGAACATCTGGGCGCTGCTTTCTGTTTTATGCTCATGTTTTCGTTTCTCTGGGGTAAATGGATAGAAGTGCCATTACTGGTTTTTTGACCCATTGGATATTCAAGAGTGTGTTCAATTTCATCGTATATTAGGTCTCATGTTAGGTAGTTTACTCTGCCGCAGGCTGATGTAACTGTTCTGAGCACATTTAAGGCAGGCTAGGCCAAGCTTTGATGTTCAGTAGGTGTATTCAATCCATTTTGGCTCAAGTATTTTCAGTTTACGATTGTTTACAGGGATGTGACCCCGTCAGCTGGTGCTGGTGGTAAAGAATCCGCCTGCCAACAGAGAAGACGCAGGTTTGACCCCTGGGTCGGGAAGCTCCCCGGAGGAGGGCACAGCCACGCACTCCAGTATTGCTGCCTGGAGACTCCCGTGGGCAGAGGAGCCCAGTGGGCTGCCGTCCCCGGGGTCGCAGTTGGACGGGACTTAAGTGAAGGCACACGGGCCCCATCGGGTGCCACAGAAGATCTGCATTTTGCTCTTTTACCTACATACTAAGCTCTGTACTTAAACGACCTTTATTTCATTCCTAAAAGTTGTCTTGTTCTTTTCCCCAAGTATATCCGCTCATTATCTGTGTACATTTTACCCTGGTTTCCCAGGTGGCTCTGGTGGTGAAGAACCTGCCTGCCGGTGCAGGAGATATGAGAGACGCGGGATCCGTCTGTGGGTCGGGAAGGTCCCCTCGTGGAGGGCGTGGCAATCCACTCCAGGATTCTTGCCTGGAGAATCCCATGGACAGAGGAGCCTAGCAGGCTACAGTCCGTGGGGTGGCAGAGTCGGACGTGACTGAAGTGACTAAGTATGCAACTTTCACCCTAGCTGTATTTAAACAGTTTACATCTAGCTATTTTGTTTCTTGTGTCTGACAGTTCTGAGATCTGAGGTCCTAAGGTGTCTAAATTTTTGCTTCCTGTAATTTTCACTGGTGGTGGCTTATCCCGTGTTTGGTGACCTTTGACTATAAACTCACAGATGGTTGATTTTAATCTGTGGGCACTCCAACGTCTAAGTTAAGAATGCTGTCCTTCAGAGAAGATTCCCGTTTGTTCAGCCACTCTACCCTCTCTCGTGGTCTTTGGTAAATGCAGATTCTAAGGCCCACCTTCCCTATCCTCCTGTTCCAAAGCTAGTCTTCTGATTCATTGAACACGTTGAATGCAATGTATGGAATACGCGGGAGATATATCCTTAAGAAAGTCTCAGGATTTACTGGTTAGTCCCTCAACCATCACAGCTCTTTTTAAACAGAGACCTGGGGATTTCTTCTTCCACTTAGAAAGCACATTCTTACGCAGGGTTGACTGTTTTGTCTGGAACAGGCTGTCAATAGTGGAAACGTACGCACCGTTCCTTTACATTTTCTCGGTATATGCTCTTCCTAAATTGGCTTACTCAGGACTTCCCCGCCAGTCCAGTCACTGAGACTCCAAGCTCCCAGAGCAAGGGGCATGGATTTGATCCCTGGTCATCGAACTAAGATCCCATAAGCCACACAGCATGGCCAACTACTACTACTGCTACTAAGTCGTTTCAGTCATGTCCGACTCTGTGCGACCCCATGGACGGCAGCCCACCAGGCTCCTCTGTCCGTGGGATTTTCCAGGCAAGAGTACGGAGTGGGGTGCCACTGTCTCCTCTGCAGCATGGCCCACCCCCCAACCCCCACCCCTAAACTGGCTTTCTCCTCCCCTAAGTCCAGCGAAGCCCTCCCCCTAAGTCCGGCGACTGGCCCCGGTTGTTTCCGAGTGCCTGCACTGCTGCTTTTTTTGCAGACTTATTCTTCTGCTCTGTTACTTCTGTAAAATGCCCAAAGGTACTTTTTTTCACCTTAGGTTATAAATAGACAAACGAGCTATGTACCACCTCTTAGTTACTTTCCCCTACCTATGTACACCTCAGCACAGTGCCTGCCTCCTAATAAATGCTGGTTGAAAATGTTCTATCTTCGATATTTTCTGTCAAACTGGTTTGTGTAGAGTTGGAGATAATGTTTTGTTTAGTGAAGAATTTGCTGGAGGTAGAGGGAAAATGGGGAGTTGAGTTTTCTTAGCAAACATTCCAAATATGACTGTTGGCGGAAGGATTTCTGAGTGGCAGGCAGAATGGAGATAAGGGGTAGGAAGTTTAAATGTTAATTTTCTTTCAAAAGGCATGCATAGTAAACAAACAACCGTGGGTCATAAAGAGATTTTTGTTTTCAAAACTGGCTTTTGCCCTGAGGTTAATCACGTCACAGCGAATAACGTGAGTGTAACTATGATGCCCCCTAGTGGCCATTTTCTGCCAGCGCAGAGGACAGAGTGGAGGGGGTCTTCAGCAAACAGACACGCCGGGAATTCTGAAATGTAGATATTCTGTTCTTTAAGCCAAATTTATCCACTCAGAAATCTAAAAAAGATTTCACTTTCTCCAGAAAGCAGTCACTCATAAAAGAACAAACTATGGCTGAATAAAACCCATTCTCTTAAAAAATAATTAATACATACCAATTTTTTTTCCCCACCAAAATATTGACATTTACTGCTTCACAGTCAGAAAACTGACTGACTCAGGATCCTTGCTCCCAAAGAGCTCAGAGTATTGTGGGGATACAGATATACAAACAAAAACTCTTACTTACTGAGACAAATTCAATATGGGTTTGCATACAATCCGAAAGAAGAGGTGAGCCAAAGACAGGGCAGACAGGCAGTGACCTTTGGCTTATGTTTTGGAGGTTGAGTCTGGTAGGCGGGGGAATTCCAGGCAGATGGAGCTTGGGTGGGAAGCCTCCTCTGGCACTTTCTGGTGGTGGCTTGATTGCAGGTTGCCTGTGGGGCTTCGGCCAAAAGCAGCTGGAAGGGGCGAGTCCAACAGTGCAAGGATGCGGGCATCAGTGAGGGATTGGGGTTTGCGTGTTGGAAGTGACGGATCAGAGAGAAATTTAATCTGGTGAGTGGTGGTGGTGGCGGTTTACTCGCTATGTCGTGTTTGACTTGCAACTGTAGCCGCAGCCCACCAGGCTCCTCTGACCGTGAGATTCCGCAGGCCGGAACACTGGAGTGGGCTTCCACCTTCCACCTCCTCCTCCAGGGACCTTCCCGACCTAGGGATGGAACCCGGGTCTCCTGCACTGCAGGCGGCTTCTTTACTGACTGAGCCACAGGGAAGCCCAGGTGTGTGTTACGTGGGCTTCCACCCCAGGATCCTTGCCTGGGGAGAGACTAGATCTGAGAACATGCTTTTTTGGGCTGCGCTGGGTCTCCGTTGCAGCATGCAGGCCCCTCTGTCGCTGCGGGCAGGCGTCTCTCTAGTGGGCCTCACTGCCTCACAGCAGGGGGATCTCACCTGGGTCTCAGTCGAGGAGGCAGGCTCCTCTGTCACTGCCGGCAGGCGTCTCTCTGGTTGTGGACTTGGCTGCCCCACAGCAGGGGGATCTTGGCTCCCTGAAGAGGGCTTGAACCCGAGTCCCCTGAATTGCAAGGGGGTGGAGATTCTTAACCACCCGACCATCACAGGAGTCCTTTTTTTTTTTTTCTTTTCATATTTATGTGGGTGATTAGATTTTAAGTGAGAGATCTGGGTGTTAGTGTGGAGGAGAGACTGGAGGGGGCTCTAGTGACTCAAGACTACTGCAGTAATTCCAGAGGTAACTGCCCAGGTGTCGCAGGAGATGCGGAACTGGAGAAAATTCCAGAGAGACTTCCGGATACATCTGCACACAGCTGGTGGCCAGCTGCGTGTAGGAGGTGAGAGGCACGGGAGGGTAAAAATATCACCTGTCTGCCTGGGTAAAATACTATTAACTAAGAGAAAAAATGTAAGCAGAGGAACAGATGGGAGCAGGGATTGAGTTTATTTGGAGACACGTTCGGTATGAGACATCTGCAACACACTGAGAGGGATTTCACTCGGCCTCTGGAAGCATGAGTCTGGAGCTCGGGAGAGAGAATTCTAGAATGATGCTATCTATTCGCGGAATTCCCCAGCCTTTGAGTGTGGCTGACTTAAAGAGCCGCATCCATTAAACAGAAAAGAAAGGAAGTGATAGGGATACTTCAGGGACTAGGTTACAAGAGGCACAGCCATTTCCTGCTTGCCTCCGCTGTCGGTTCACTTCCGGGGGAAGGCAGGCGCCAGGCGCTGAGGACACTCAGCCTCGAAGATGGAGAGGAAGGCAACCCTCCCGCTGCCAGACAGCAGGAGCTGCCACCAGCAGCCGCGCGCACGAGACTGAGGAGGCGCTTCAGCCCCCGTCGGACTCTGAGACACTGCAGCTCCGGTCAAGTCTCGACTGCAAGCTCGCGGAAGACCCTCGGGACAGGATGCTGGCCAAGGCGCCGGGGCTCCTGACGCCAGGACTGTGGCTTAATAAGCAGGCCCCACCGGACGCTACCAGGCCCGGGGACAACGCGTTCTGTGCAACAGGAAAGCGACACACACGGCCCCACGCAGGCGCGAGAACGGCGTCTCTGGCTCAGCGGGCTCTCCTCTGCTCTCACTGCGGCCACTGTCCACTTAAAACAAAAGCGCGGCCCTGGAGCGGGGAGCGGCGCGGCGAGTTCTGTTTGGTGCCGTCACTGGAGCGGCATGGTAATATGAAATGTGAACAGGAAGGGTCGGGTGAGATATAAACAGGATGACCAGATAGTTCTTATGTCCAAACCCGAAGTAAAATCACACAGCGATCAGCTCGCTTCTTTCCGTAGCAGCTAGGAATCACCGGCTTCAGAGCGCCCACTCTTCCTCTGCTTGCTTTTGGATTGCCCCCTATTTGACAGGCTCCATGTGGGGTGCCGCACTGATGAACAGAGCAAGGTTTTCTGCAGATAAAGAAATCCTGCTCCAGGCAGTATTCATTCTATGCTTCTTACAAATCTAATGCACTATGGCTTTTGAAACTAAAAAAGCTTTTTCCAAAAAGGTAGCTGTCTCACTAGGAGTGCATGTGCACAGAGACAGTGAGTCACAGGCTCACAGGCTCATAAATGCTTAGGGGCTCGACACTGCTGCCTATTGCAGTTGGCGTGATAGCCTGCCTCACCAACTGCCCGTGGCCTTTCCCAGAGGACAGCCTTACCACACAGACGCTTTTAAAGCAGTGGGCTATTTCATCCACTCTTGCACACCTACTCTTAGTGAAACACAGAACAAGCTGTAGTTTTTAAATATGGACGCTGAAAGCAATTTACACCGATCATATTGTTCAAGTGAAACAGAAGTCCTGAATTGTGTAACACCGTGAGTGCATCAGAAACCTGGAGAGGCGCAACCGTGACTGAATGTGTGAAGCTGTCAGAGTTAATCTTCATCATCCCTTTGAAGAGGTATGATCTGAATTTCTCTGGCTATCCTTTCTGCTAATGTTTTACTGCTTGAAGCAATTACTCTTCGTGACATCAAATCAAATGGTCCACCTAAAATCAAATATGGAAAATGGTTATATCTTATAAAAAATAATTCCTATAGAACAAGCATAGCAGTATGTACTATGGTTGATCATAACATTTAATATTTTCTATTATCTTGAAAACACACTACACTGTGTCATAAGCACAATGTTTAAGCTTCGCTAATACATAATGAGTCTCTAAGCATCCTTTAGAGACCCGTTTTGAAGGGAGCGGGGTCTGAGCCCCGCCGTCCTCCTCTCCCCTTTGATGGAACCTATCAACAGAAAACCCGAGGCCAGGGATTCGCACACTGCTCTCCTGCCCAGCTCCTTCATTCTTTGCTGCTTTTCTCCCAGACTGCTGGTAAACTGTTTTAACCCAGGTTCACTCTTTACTTTTAAACATGTCGTCATCAGTGCAGAGAAAGCATGTAACCCCCACAGGGCCAAGGCAGAAAGTGAGGGTGGAGGAAGCCCATACTCAGCTGCCGCCGCAGTCACCACTCAGAGGGACCTTGGTACGGCCTCAGATCCGGTGCCTTTCCAGGCTTTTCCTATAGCCTCTCAAGAGTTCCTGGTACTCATAGTTGAAGAGGCTTGAAAGTGAGAGTGCAAGTCGCCCAGCTGTGTATGACTCTTTGTGACCCCATGGACTATACAGTCCTTGGAATCCTCCAGGCCAGAATACTGGGGTGGGCAGCCTTTCCCTTCCCTAGGGGAATCTTCCCCACCCACGGACTGAACCCGGGTCTCCTGCATTGCAGGCAGATTTTTTACCAGCTGAGCCACCAGGGAAGCCCTGAAGAGGTTTAGCCATTTATTATTATTAATTGTACACTACCATTAGCTTCTCATTTTTGCCTCTGTCTCCCAATATCTGCTATTTTGATTCTGCAGAAAATTACATGGTTTGTGTTGCCTGAAGAGCTGAAGTGTAAACATCGAAAAAAATAGTAAAGGGAAACATTTAAAGATACATCTAAAAAAAAAAAAGCCATATTTGGAGTACTGTCCCATAGGTATGGGAAGAAAACAAAGCCTTCCTGTTCCGCAGTTTTACCTGTGACATCCAGGAGCACTCCGCCAGCTTCAGTCACGATGATGCCGGCACCCGCAACATCCCAGCAGTGGATCCCCATTTCATAATACGCGTCCGCAGCCCCAGCGGCCACCAGGCACATGTTCAGAGCTGCTGTTCCAACACCCCGGATCCTAACAGACAAGATGGGAAAACATAAATCTTCAAATAAGGCATTCCTCCTTAGCTGCAGTTTCAAGTGGGGACTGAGATCACTTGAACCAATCTACAGACTGTTAAAAAAAAAGGGTGGTACTTAATTTTAAAATCAAAATACGTAAAACCTAATTATCATGATACACTACAGACAGAATGAAGCCTAACAAAGCAATCATGTGTAAGAAAAACATTAAAATGATGATACTTTGGGCACTAATTCCGCCACCGTGGCATGCATGCTTTGTCACTGTGGTCTACATCTGGGGACGAGTGCCCCACAATACAAGCCGTCTGCAGGAGTTTCGTGCAAGTGTGCCCCTGGCCACCCCCAGCAGCGCAGGCATCGGCGTGTGTGCCCAGGAGGTGACAGCCCCACTGGGCTCTGCTGACACTGAGGCCTGCCCACGAGGCCTGCTTCAGGTCTGCCTTCTCACTGAACCTTGTCCTTGGAAATACACCAAGTTAGGGTAAGTATAGACATCACTTTATTAGCCATTATAGTAATAACTGATTCAGGAAAGAATCATCAATAAATGCTAAAACGATTGATATTTACACATCAAAGTATCTCCCTATAAGATACATAATAATTACGATGGGAAGGATGGCAAGATCACTACCAAGTGATCAAAGTTAGCATCCAGTAATGGGACAAAGGGCATCCCTGGTGGCTCAGCTGGTAAAGAATCTGCCTGCAATGCAGGAGACCTGGGTTCATCCCAGGATTGGGGGATTCCCTGGAGGAGGGCATGACAACCCGCTGCAGTATTCTTGCCTGGAGAATTCCACGGACAGAGAAGCCTGGTGGGCCACAGTCCATGGGGTCACAAAGAGTTGGACACGACTGAGCCACACACACACACACACACACACACACACACACACACACACACAACGGAACAAAGGTACTCTGTGTCTCCTGACAGAATGGACTGAGAAGGAGGACATAACAGAGCTTCGGCTGCATTCCTGCCAAAAGTGCCTAACCCAAATCTAATCAAGAGGAAATCCAACAAACTCAAATCAGAAGGCATGCTGTAAAGCAGCTGCCCTATATTTTTCAAAAACGTCAAGGTCATAAAAGATAGAGGCTAAGCAACTGTTCTAGATTAAAAGGCATTGATGAGGGCTTCCCTGGTGGCTCAAATGGTAAAGAATCTGCCTGCCAATGCAGGGATACAGGTTTGATCCTTGGTCCGGGAAGACCCCACGTGCCAAGGAGCAACTGAGCCCAAGCACCGCAGTCCCTGAGCCAGGCTCTAGAGCCTGGGAGCCGCAACTCCTTCACCCGTGCGGGGCTGTGCGTCCGGACCAGAGGAGGCCCTGCAGGGAGGGGCCCCGCACCCCCGTGGAGAGCAGCCCCCTCGCCACAGCCAAGACCCAGCACAGCCGAATCCTATGAATCTCAAAAAAAAAGCTTGATGAGAATGACACTTAGAGTGCAGCATATGATTCTGGCTTGGACCTTGGATTAGAATTCTTTCAAAATTTAATTGTCACTGTATTAGCCAATGGATCAAAGCTAATTTCCTTTATAACTTTATAACTGTGCTGTGGTTATCTCAGTGTATGTCCTTTATCAAAAATACACACACGGAAGTATTTAAGAAAAAGGAGTCGCCATGTCTGTAAATTGACTACTTTCAAATGGTTTTTACTACAAACTCTTTTTTTAATTGTTTGAAAATGAAAGTGAAAATCACTTAGTCATGTCTGTCTGACTCTCCATGGAATTCTCCAGGCCAGAATACTGGAATGGGTTGCCATTTCCTTCTCCAGGGGATCTTCCCAACCCAGGGATCAAACCTAGGTCTGCCGCATTGCAGGCAGATGCTTTACCCTCTAAGCCACCAGGAAGTCCTCTGAAAATAAAGCAGTCAGGATTGTTCACTGAGACCCTTCATTATTTTTTAAAAAATAAGAGGATTTTACATGTCAGTAATATCGTATGATACATGGAATCTAATTTTAAAAAATTGAGACAAATGAACTTATTCACAAAACAGAAACAGACAGATACTGAAAGCAAGCTTATGGTCCACAGGGGAAACATGGGGGAGGCATCAATCAGGGCTGAGATGAACACACACCACTGTATGTAAGACAGACAACCAACAAGGGCCTACTGTCTAGCACAGCGAAGTCTACTCAATCTTCTGGGACAACCCATGTGAGAAAAGAACCTAAACAAGAATGAATATGAATGTGTGTAACTGAATCACTTTGCTATACCCCTGAAACGAAATTAACTATACTCCAATACAATTAAAATTAAAAAAGAAATAATGTGGCATCTGTTTTGCATCTAAAAAATAAACGTAAACTAGTACTGTGCCGACTACATCCTTCATGCCAGTACAATTCAACAACAAAAAAGGACCAGAATTACATGATGCCCTTGATTTTCAAATACATTTTACTGCCTACAGTTTTATTATATATCAAAATTAAGAACTAGCAACTCCAAAAATGTCCATAGATATATAAACCCAAATCAACATTATGGCTTTTTTCAGTTATCAAGAATGGTGCACTTGCCCCACTTTCTCAGGGGAAATGTGATAGTTCATATCTCACATCATAGAAAGAAAATACCAAGGTCTTCCACAAATCATCTCTCGGCATTCTATTCAGACACAGAACCTTGGGCTGGAAGACCAACGCTAGATGCAACGCTTCTGCCTACTTCTGATGAATCTCAACAGCTCTCTGGCAAGAGGTCTTTTGATCAGTAAGTATAATCTTTTATGGGTAAGTATTACTAAAGATAGTACTTAATTGCCAAACAATTGAGGCTGTGGCCTAGATTTTGCAAATGTGTTCTGTCTGAATCCTATGTTAGTCTGATCCTTCTTTACAGTTAGGATGGTATAGAGCTAAAAAGAATCTATCCATCTTCAGAATCACAAAGATTTGAGTTTGCTCCCCTGCTCAGTGGCTTAAAAGCTGTAATTTTGAAAGAAGTTTCTTCTTCAAGTTTTACTCTTCTTGTCATCGGAATGGGGATAACTGACTTGGCTATGGCTGCAATGACTAGAAACAACAGAAGCAAAGTGGCCAGCAGATTCGAGGGCCTCAAAAGAGGAGCCATGTCATGATCAAGTCACTCCCTAAAGTAACACACAAGAAACATCACTGAAGTAAAAAATATAGTGCATTTCGTTAAATGAACCCCCAAATAGTTAATAAAAGGAAACTGAACCATAATGATTTACTCTGCCTCATAAATCTCACTGATAATTAATATACAGTTATACTTCAATTTGCCAACATCCACTGGATCATGGAAAAAGCAAGAGAGTTCCAGAAAAACATCTATTTCTGCTTTATTGACTATGCCAAAGCCTTTGACTGTGGATCACAATAAACTGTGGAAAATTCTAAGAGAGATGGGAATACCAGACCACCTGACCTGCCTCTTGAGAAATCTGTATGCAGGTCAGGAAGCAATAGTTAGAACTGGATGGAACAACAGATTGGTTCCAAATAGGAAAAGGAGTACGTCAAGGCTGTATATTGTCACCCTGCTTATTTAACTTCTATGCAGAGTACATCATGAGAAACGCTGGATTGGAAGAAACACAAGCTGGAATCAAGTTTGCCAGGAGAAATCTCAATAACCTCAGATATGCAGATGATGCCACCCTTATGGCAGAATGTGAAGAGAAACTCAAAAGCCTCTTGATGAAAGTGAAAGAGGAGAGTGAAAAAGTTGGCTTAAAGCTCAACATTGAGAAAATGAAGATCATGGCATCCAGTCCCATCACTTCATGGGAAATAGATGGGGAAACAGTGTCAGACTTTATTTTTTTGGGGACTCCAAAATCACTGCAGATGGTGACTGCAGCCATGAAATTAAAAGACGCTTACTCTTTGGAAGAAAGGTTATGAGCAACCTAGATAGCATATTCAAAAGCAGAGACATTACTTTGCCAACTAAGGTCCATCTAGTCAAGGCTATGGTTTTTCCTGTGGTCATGTATGGATGTGAGAGTTGGACTGTGAAGGAGGCTGAGCACCAAAGAATTGATGCTTTTGAACTGTGGTGTTGGAGAAGACTCTTTGAGAGTCCCTTGGACAGCAAAGAGATCCAACCAGTCCATTCTGAAGGAGATCAACCCTGGGATTTCTTTGGAAGGAATGATGCTAAAGCTGAAACTCCAGTACTTTGGCCACCTCATGTGAAGGGTTTACTCATTGGAAAAGACTCTGATGCTGGGAGGGATTGGGGGCAGGAGGAGAAGGGGACGACAGAGGATGAGATGGCTGGATGGCATCACCGACTTGATGGACGTGAGCCTGAGTGAACTCTAGGAGTTGGTGATGGACAGGGAGGCCTGGCGTGCTGCGATTCATGGGGTTGCAAAGAGTCGGACACGACTGAGCAACTGAACTGAACTGAACTGATACTTCAATTTAAAATAAAGGAGGTCGTGAGCTTCCCTGATGATCTAGTGGTAAAGAATCCACCTGCCAATACAGGGGATGCGGGTTCAATCCCTGGTCTGGGAAGACCCCACATGCCATGGAGCAACTAAGCCTGGAAACCACCATGACTGACTCACGTTCCAGAGCCCAAGAGCCACAACTACTGAAGCCCGTGAGCCCCAGCCCCTGAGCCCGGGTACCGTAAAGCCCGTATGCCACAGCCCCTGAGCCCATGTGCCCTAAAGCCTGTGCGCCACAGCCCCTGAGCCCGTGTGCCCCAGAGCCTGTGGCCCGCCGTGGAGAGCAGCCCTGCTCGTCACAACTAGAGAAAGCCTGAGCATGGCAATGAAGACCCAGCACCGCCAGAAATAAATGAATAAGTCTTTAAAAAGTAAAAGAAATGAAAAATCCTGAGAAATGAAAGAGAAAATGACATGCCAATCCCCACCTCCTACACCTGACAGAGATTCATAACAGAAACTACACAAAACAGAGCTAATGAAGAAAGAACCAGGAACCCAGATCCCAAAGTGAACAGAGACGGGAAGAAGGAGACACAGCTGCACGCAACTACAGTGAGACACCAACCACCCTAGTAATAAAGTGTGTGGGCTTTTCCGGCTGATAGAGTTGCTCTGCCAAAGGAAAAGTAAGCCCAGAAGTGAATGAAATAAAAGGAGAAAATAATATAAGAGATAATAGAACTTAGAAATGAAGGGGAGTGTAAAAAGATAAAACTTTATCAAAAATTAAGACTGAACCACAAGGTACCCTTAAAGAGAACAGATGCAAATGAAAGCTTGAAAAAGAGCAGTGAGAAAAAACTAAAAGAAAGTAAAAAGGGCCAGAGAGAAAGTAACAGAAGAGACGATACAAAGGAGGCTGAATGCTCCTGCTGGGGTCTTTGAAGAAGAAAAAGAAAACAGTATAAGTGAACTAATATTTAAAATTCAAGAAACTTGCCAGAAAAAAAGAAAAGAGACATTAATCTACCGATTAAAGGGAGAAAACCATCCCACAACAAGCAACTCTAAGAACTCCAAGATATACCCTTATAAAAGTGCCAGCCATGAAAGATTAAAAGGAAAAAAAAAATGTCTCAGAGACTCCAAACAAAACATGAAATAATTTAAAAGCCAATAAAATCAGACTGGCATCAGATTTCTCAAAAACAACATACAAAGCAAAGCAACAGTGAAACAGCATTTTTGAAGAAATATTCTTCATACTTTCTTTCACTAAGGATGTTCTATCCAGCCAAGCTGTCCTTGGAGTTTCAAGACCATAGGAAAACAGGTTGGAATATGCCAGAAATCATGGCATACCATGCACAGGAGCCCTTCCCAAGGAATCTACTAGAGGATGAGCTTCACCAATCCAAAGGTGATAGGTGTTAGAGCAAAAAGCAGAGACCAGTCTTGAAAATTCCCGGAGCGGACCAAATCAGTTTAGTCATGAAAACAAAGCTTAATTTAGCACATTTTGCAAAAGTAACTAGACCTGGATCATCTCTTGCTTATGCTTCTGAAAATTACAAGCAAACCTCAAATTGTTTCTCAAGGTAGATATGAGTTAACCGCTAATCAATTCCCTATCATTTAAGGAAACTCTATTATAGCCAATCGTTTTGAAGAATAAGTTGTCTCTGCCTTCTCACCGTATAAGCTGCTTTATAACAATACATGGCTGAGCCTCATCCCATGTTTTGGTCTGGGTGTTCCTGGTTTGCAAAGTGACTTTTTGGTGTGTGCACAATAAATATTGAATTCAGTGACTCAATGGTTTCTGAACTTCTGACACCAGGAAGACTCCAGAGGACAGTGACCGTTTTATAAAGGAAAAACTAAGACCACAGGATGGGACTATGGGTGAGACAATACGTAGTAACAGCACGCCCAACAAACTGGAAAGACTGCAACTTAAAAAAAAACAACAAGCTAGACTAAGAGGGAGAGAAAAAGAGAGAAGCAGAGTAAAATCACTGGATGTCATACAGGCAACAGGCGGCAGCCAAGCAGTTCTGGAGTCTTTACAGAACTAACGGAACGGTTACATAAGAAAAAAGAACATTAAGGGCACTATAAAGAGCTTTAATACAAAAGAAACCCATGAGAATAAAATGGAATCTCTTATAAACAGAAAAAGAGAAAAAAAAGAGGATACACTAAATAAGTACAGAGTACTTAATATACAACATAACATAATATACAAATCACAATACAACAGAAGATAACACAAAATTGAGACCAAACAAAATGGTCATATAAATAAATGAACAAGCCTAACTTTTTTATTAAAAAGAAAAGATTTTCAAATTGATTATAGAGCAAAACTCCACCCTATGGTGTATTCAAGAGGTGTACTTAAAATGCACTGATTTCAAAACCACTAAAAATAAAGGTGGACAAAGATTAACCAGACAAATGGAAACAATGAGAAGAGCAGGGACTGCGATTCTGATGTCAAAGTAGATTTCAAGTCCAAACATCAAAGTACAAAGTGTACTTTTTTCCAGTGCATACAGAAGTTCCACAAAAACTGATCATATACTGGGCACAAAGGAAACATAAAGCTCCATGAAATATACTTATTACAATGTAATAAAACTACAAATTAAAAAGCAAAACTAAGAAAGCACAAAAAGCATTTCCCCATGGAAGTTTAAGAATACAACTCTTGGGTAAAAGGGGAAATACAAACAGAAGTTACCAGAAAAATAATTGCAATGAAAACACATCAGGGGAGGAGAGGGAAAGATGGCGGAGGAATAGGACGGGAAGATCACGTTCTCCCTCACAAATTCCTCAAAAGAACATTTCAACGCCGAGCAAACTCCACAAAACAACTTCTGTAGGCTGGCAGAGGACATCAGGCAACCAGAAAAGCAGACCATTGTCTTCAAAAACAGGTAGGAAAAAATATAAAAGACGAAAAAGGAGACAAAGGAGGTGGGGAGGGAGCTCCGTCCCGAGAAGGGAAGCCCGTCCCGGGAAGGGAATTTTAAGAAGAGAGGTTTCCAAACACCAGGAAACACTCTCCCTGCCGAGTCTGTGGCGAGCCTTGGAAACACAGAGGGCAACATAATAGGAAGGAAAAATAGATAAATAATTAAAACCAACAGATTACAAGCCCACCAGTAACTCCCCCAGCGGAAAAGCAGCACAGACGCCTGCATCCGCCATTGGGAAGTGGGGGCAGGGCAGGGACGCGCGGGAGGCGCGGGCTGCAGAGCTTTGCAAGAATCGGGCAGGAACGCCCCACCCGCAACCAGAACGATCTAACTTGGGCTAGCAAACCAGACTGTGGGATAGCTACCACGCGAAAAGCTCGAACATAAGACACCACCAGGACTGAGCACAGAACAAAGGACGGAGCGGAAAAAGCCGGCTGCAGACCATTCCCCGCCGGGGACAGGCAGCCAGAGCTGTAAGGACTGGAAAGGGGCAATTGCAGACCCGGAGAGACTTTACTTACCTAACTGCAAGCAGGCTCCTTTGCTAAGACTTCTGGGGGTGCTGGACAGTCACAGTCTGCCTCACGGGGTGCGCCAGCGGTCCACCCAGAGAGCTGAGCGGCAGCGGCGGAAAAGGTGACAAGCCGCGGCGATTGCGCTCGCCAAACTCCTGAGCTACTCGGACCTGGGAAGGGCACAAAGCGCAGTCCCAGCCGCATTTGTGCCTCTGAGGGCTGCCTGAGCACCGAACCTGAGCGGCTTGGACCGGGGAAGTGCACGCAGCCTAGGGCCGGCCCCAGACGGTTCCCGGCTGAGCATCGTAGAGCCGGAGCGGTTTGTGCGCCGCGAGAAAGGACAGGTCAAGCGGGGCAGAGATACTGTGTACACACGACAGTGCTATTTGTTTGCAGCATCCCCCCTCCCCACAGCGCGACTGAACTAGTGAGCCTAAAAACCAGCAAACAGAAGAAGTTAAACAGAGGGAACCACCTTGGAAGTGAGCCCACACGGCCCATAACATCAGAGAAGAGCCAGATATATTTTTAATTTTTTAATATTTTTAAAATCATTCTTTTTTTTTTGCTTTTTGCTTTTTTTTTTCATTTTTTTTCCGAGCTTTTTTTTAATTGTTAAGTCTTCTATTTCTCCTCTAATTTTTATTTCTATAACCTAGCATTACTATTTTTTAAAAAAAAAAAAGACTTTTTTTTTTTTTTTAAGGCAAACACCATATATACTCTTTGGATGGTTGTTGGTGTTTTGTTTTGTTTTTTTTTGTTTGTTTGTTTTTTAATAATTCTTTTTTTTTCTTTCTTCCTTTTTCCTTCTGCTTTTCTTTAATATTGTATCTATGAAAATCCAACCTCTACTCCAGATTTTTAATCTTTGCTCTTAGGTTTTTGTTGTCAATTTTGTACATTTAAAAACCCAAACTTCACTACCCAAGTTTACCTGAGAGCGAGATTACTGGCTTGACCACTCTCTCCTCCTCTGGACTCTCCTTTTTCTCCACCAGGTGGCCTCTGTCTCTTTTCTCCCCCATTTCTTCTCTATCCAACTCTGTGAATCTCTGTGTGTTCCAGACGGTAGAGAACACCTAAGGAACTGGTTACTGGCAGGATTTGTCTCTCTCCTACTCATTCCTCTCTCTTATCCTCCTGGTCACCTCTGTCTACTTCCTCCCTCTCCTCTTCCCCGTATAACTCTGTAAATACCTCTGAGCAGTCCAGACTATAGAGCGCACATAAGGAAGTGACTACTGGCTAGCTTGCTCTCTCCTCTCTTGATCTCACCGCATCTCATTCCAGTTACCTCTAACTACCCCCTCCATCTTCTCTTCTCCTTGTAACTCAGTGAACCTCTCTGAGTGTCCTTCAATGTGGAGAAACTTTTCATCTTTAACCTAGATGTTTTATCATCGGTGCTGTATAGATGGAGAAGTCTAGAGGCTACTGTAAAAATAAAACTGAAAACCAGAAGCAGGAAGCTTAAACCCAAAGCCTGAAAACATTAGAGAACTCTTGAATTCAGGGAACATTAAGCAATAGGAGCTCATCAAATGCCTTCATACCTACACTGAAACCAAGCTCCACCCAAGGGCCAACAAGTTCCAAAACAAGACATACCACCCAAATTCTCCAGCAACACAGGAACACTCCCCTGAGCCTCAATATACAGGCAGCTCAAAATTATCCCAAAACCTTTGATGTCTCATAACCCATTACGGGTCACTCCACTGCACTCCAGAGAGAAGAAACCCAGCTCCACCCACCAAAACTCCAACACAAGCCTCCCTAACCAGGAAACCTTGACAAGCCACTGATAGAACCCCACCCAAAGTGAGGAAGCTCCATAATAAAGAGAACTCCACAAATTATCAGAATATAAAAAGGCCACCCCAAACACAGCAATATAACCAAGATGAAGAGACAGAGGAATACTCAGCAGGTAAAGGAACAGGAAAGTTGCCCACCAAACCAAACAAAAGAGGAAGAAGTAGGGAATCTACAGGAGAAGGAATTCCGAATATTGATAGTGAAAATGATTCAAAATCTTGAAATCAAAATGGAAACACAGATAAATAGCCTAGAGACAAGGATTGAGAAGATGCAAGAAAGGTTTAACAAGGACCTAGAAGAAATAAAAAAGAGTCAAAATATAATGAATAACACAATAAATGAGATCAGAAACTCTCTGGAGGCAACAAATAGTAGAATAACGGAGGCAGAAGATAGGATTAGTGAAATAGAAGATAGAATGGTAGAAATAAATGAATCAGAGAGGAAACAAGAAAAACGAATTAAAAGAAACGAGGACAATCTCAGAGACCTCCAGGACAATATGAAACGCTCCAACATTCGAATTATAGGAGTCCCAGAAGAAGAAGACAGAAAGAAAGACCATGAGAAAATCCTTGAGGAGATAATAGTTGAAAACTTCCCTAAAATGGGGAAGGAAATAATCACCCAAGTCCAAGAAACACAGAGAGTCCCAAATAGGATAAACCCAAGGCGAAACACCCCAAGACACATATTAATCAAATTAACAAAGATCAAACACAAAGAACAAATATTAAAAGCAGCAAGGGAAAAACAACAAATAACACACAAGGGGATTCCCATAAGGATAACAGCTGATCTGTCAATAGAAACTCTTCAGGCCAGGAGGGAATGGCAAGACATACTTAAAGTGATGAAAGACAATAACCTACAGCCCAGATTACTGTACCCAGCAAGGATCTCATTCAAATACGAAGGAGAAATCAAAAGCTTTACAGACAAGCAAAAGCTGAGAGAATTCAGCACCACCAAACCAGCTCTCCAACAAATTCTAAAGGATATCCTCTAGACAGGAAACACGAAAAGGGTGTATAAACCCGAACCCAAAACAATAAAGTAAATGGCAACGGGATCATACTTATCAATAATTACCTTAAACGTAAATGGGTTGAACGCCCCAACCAAAAGACAAAGACTGGCCGAATGGATACAAAAACAAGACCCCTCTATATGCTGCTTACAAGAGACCCACCTCAAAACAAGGGACACATACAGACTGAAAGTGAAGGGCTGGAAAAAGATATACCACGCGAATAGAGACCAAAAGAAAGCAGGAGTGGCAATACTCATATCCGATAAAATAGACTTTAAAACAAAGGCTGTGAAAAGAGACAAAGAAGGCCACTACATAATGATCAAAGGAACAATCCAAGAAGAAGATATAACAATTATAAATATATATGCACCCAATATAGGAGCACCACAATATGTAAGACAAATGCTAACAAGTATGAAAGGGGAAATCAACAATAACACAATAATAGTGGGAGACTTTAATACCCCACTCACACCTATGGACAGATCAACTAAACAGAAAATTAACAAAGAAACGCAAACTTTAAATGATACATTAGATCAGTTAGACCTAATTGATATCTATAGGACATTTCACCCCAAAACAACGAATTTCACCTTTTTTTCAAGTGCTCATGGAACCTTCTCCAGGATAGATCACATCCTGGGCCATAAAGCTAAACTTGATAAATTCAAGAAAGTCGAAATCATTCCAAGCATCTTTTCTGACCATAATGCATTAAGATTAGATCTCAATTACAGGAGGAAAACTATTAAAAATTCCAACATATGGAGGTTGAACAACACACTTCTGAATAACCAACAAATCACAGAAGAAATCAAAAAAGAAATCAAAATATGCATAGAAACTAATGAAAATGAAAACACAACAACCCAAAACCTGTGGGACACTATAAAAGCAGTGCTAAGAGGAAAGTTCATAGCAATACAGGCATACCTCAAGAAACAAGAAAAAGTCAAATAAATAACCTAACTCTACAACTAAAGCAACTAGAAAAGGAAGAGTTGGAGAACCCCAGAGTTAGTAGAAGGAAAGAAATCTTAAAAATTAGGGCAGAAATAAATGCAAAAGAAACAAAAGAGACCATAGCAAAAATCAACAAAGCCAAAAGCTGGTTCTTTGAAAGGATAAATAAAATTGACAAACCATTAGCCAGACTCATCAAGAAGCAAAGAGAGAAAAATCAAATCAATAAAATTAGAAATGAAAATGGAGAGATCACAACAGACAACACAGAAATACAAAGGATCATAAGAGACTACTATCAGCAGTTGTATGCCAATAAAATGGACAACGTGGAAGAAATGGACAAATTCTTAGAAAAGTACAATTTTCCAAAACTGAACCAGGAAGAAATAGAAAATCTTAACAGACCCATCACAAGCACGGAAATTGATACTGTAATCAGAAATCTTCCAGCAAACAAAAGCCCAGGTCCAGATGGCTTCACAGCTGAATTCTACCAAAAATTTAGAGAAGAGCTAACACCTATCCTCCTCAAACTCTTCCAGAAAATTGCAGAGGAAGGTAAACTTCCAAACTCATTCTATGAGGCCACCATCACCCTAATACCAAAACCTGACAAAGATGTCACAAAAAAGGAAAACTACAGGCCAATATCTCTGATGAACATAGATGCAAAAATCCTCAACAAAATTCTAGCAATCAGAATCCAACAACACATTAAAAAGATCATACACCATGACCAAGTGGGCTTTATCCCAGGGATGCAAGGATTCTTCAATATCCGCAAATCAATCAATGTAATTCACCACATTAACAAATTGAAAAATAAAAACCATATGATTATCTCAATAGATGCAGAGAAGGCCTTTGACAAAATTCAACATCCATTTATGATAAAAACTCTCCAGAAAGCAGGAATAGAAGGAACATACCTCAACATAATAAAAGCTATCTATGACAAACCCACAGCAAACATTATCCTCAATGGTGAAAAATTGAAAGCATTTCCCCTAAAGTCAGGAACAAGACAAGGGTGTCCAATTTCACCGCTACTATTCAACATAGTTCTGGAAGTTTTGGCCACAGCAATCAGAGCAGAAAAAGAAATAAAAGGAATCCAAATTGGAAAAGAAGAGATAAAACTCTCACTGTTTGCAGATGACATGATCCTCTACATGGAAAACCCTAAAGACTCCACCAGAAATTTACTAGAGCTAATCAATGAATATAGTAAAGTTGCAGGATATAAAATCAACACACAGAAATCCCTTGCATTCCTATACACGAATAATGAGAAAGTAGAAAAAGAAATTAAGGAAACAATTCCATTCACCATTGCAACGAAAAGAATAAAATACTTAGGAATATATCTACCTAAAGAAACTAAAGACCTGTATATAGAAAACTATAAAACACTGATGAAAGAAATCAAAGAGGACACTAATAGATGGAGAAATATACCATGTTCATGGATTGGAAGAATCAATATAGTGAAAATGAGTATACTACCCAAAGCAATTTACAAATTCAATGCAATCCCTATCAAGCTACCAGCCACATTTTTCACAGAACTAGAACAAATAATTTCAAGATTTGTATGGAAATACAAAAAACCTCGAATAGCCAAAGCAATCTTGAGAAAGAAGAATGGAACTGGAGGAATCAACTTGCCTGACTTCAGGCTCTACTACAAAGCCACAGTCATCAAGACAGTATGGTACTGGCACAAAGACAGACATATAGATCAATGGAACAAAATAGAAAGCCCAGAGATAAATCCACACACATATGGACACCTTATCTTTGACAAAGGAGGCAAGAATATACAATGGAGTAAAGACAATCTCTTTAACAAGTGGTGCTGGGAAAACTGGTCAACCACTTGTAAAAGAATGAAACTAGATCACTTTCTAACACCGCACACAAAAATAAACTCAAAATGGATTAAAGATCTAAATGTAAGATCAGAAACTATAAAACTCCTAGAGGAGAACATAGGCAAAACACTCTCAGACATAAATCACAGCAGGATCCTCTATGATCCACCTCCCAGAATTCTGGAAATAAAAGCAAAAATAAACAAATGGGATCTAATTAAAATTAAAAGCTTCTGCACAACAAAGGAAACTATAAGCAAGGTGAAAAGACAGCCTTCTGAATGGGAGAAAATAATAGCAAATGAAGCAACTGACAAACAACTAATCTCAAAAATATACAAGCAACTTATGCAGCTCAATTCCAGAAAAATAAACGACCCAATCAAAAAATGGGCCAAAGAACTAAATAGACATTTCTCCAAAGAAGACATACGGATGGCTAACAAACACATGAAAAGATGCTCAACATCACTCATTATTAGAGAAATGCAAATCAAAACCACAATGAGGTACCACTTCACACCAGTCAGAATGGCTGCGATCCAAAAATCTGCAAGCAATAAATGCTGGAGAGGGTGTGGAGAAAAGGGAACCCTCCTACACTGTTGGTGGGAATGCAAACTAGTACAGCCACTATGGAGAACGGTGTGGAGATTCCTTAAAAAATTGCAAATAGAACTACCTTATGACCCAGCAATCCCACTTCTGGGCATACACACCGAGGAAACCAGAATTGAAAGAGACACATGTACCCCAATGTTCATTGCAGCACTGTTTATAATAGCCAGGACATGGAAACAACCTAGATGTCCATCAGCAGATGAATGGATAAGAAAGCTGTGGTACATATACACAATGGAGTATTACTCAGCCATTAAAAAGAATTCATTTGAATCAGTTCTGATGAGATGGATGAAACTGGAGCCGATTATACAGAGTGAAGTAAGCCAGAAAGAAAAACACCAATACAGTATACTAACACATATATATGGAATTTAGGAAGATGGCAATGACGACCCTGTATGCAAGACAGGGAAAGAGACACAGATGTGTATAACGGACTTTTGGACTCAGAGGGAGAGGGAGAGGGTGGGATGATTTGGGAGAATGACATTCTAACATGTATACTATCATGTGAATTGAATCGCCAGTCTATGTCTGACGCAGGATGCAGCATGCTTGGGGCTGGTGCATGGGTATGACCCAGAAAGTTGTTATGGGGAGGGAGGTGGGAGGGGGGTTCATGTTTGGGAATGCATGTAAGAATTAAAGATTTTAAAATTTAAAAAATAAAAAACTAAAATTAAAAAAAATTAAAAAAAATCAAAAAAAAATTAAAAAAAATAAAAAGCAATCAACTTTCTCAAAAAAAAAAATATGAATCTGATCAAAGAGTTAAAAAGAGTTATTCTCATCAGGTTTTATCTTACTATGTTAATGGTGAAAAAGATAACCAAAGAGAAGTGCTCAGTTACCCTTTAAATTGAAGTCAGAGTTCAATTTCTTAAATATCAAATCCGTGGAAAGGGAGAAAAGATTGAACCACACTGGAGAATAGCAGTAGAAGATGTGCTTTTTCAAGTTGAAAATCTATTCTGACTTTTAGAATTGCTAAGTGAGAACTCTCCTCGGTGGGATTTCAGTCCAGTGACATAGAAAGAAGCATGACTTTTTTATTTTTGTCTCTAAATACGAGGTCCTGAAAGTATTTTAAAATGGTTCAAAAAGCTCATTTGTCGTGAACTAACACTTTAGAAACAACTTTCTAATGAATTTAGTGACAATAAATTGGAAGCTGATTAGGTTTACCCTGAAATGCTGATGGGTTTAATGATTAACCAGCAAAGAGAGAAATGACACAGTTTAGACATTTCCAAAGGCAATGCATTGGACCAATTATTTGAGTCACTAAACAGGACTTGATTCTTTTGTTTATGATGCTATCACAAACTGTAAAAAGTAACTCCAGCACTGCTTCTTATGTTTTCATTACAAATCTTTGTCTTTATTCTTAAGATTATTAATTACAAATAAAAATAAACCTAATTAAGACATTAAAAAAAAAAAAAAAAAAGAAAACACATCAGAATCTGTGAGATACATTTAAAGCAGCAATCAGATAAAAACTCATAGCCTAAATACTCACCTCAATAAAAATCAAAGCATAAAAATAAATTCTCTACTTGAAAAGGAAAAAAAAAAACAGGAAACAACAAAATGAACGACAAGAAAGCACAATGATGAAGATACTAAAGCAGGGAGGATAAAGACAGCAGACCAGATTAATAGTCAAAATCCTGGTTCTTTCTTTGAAAAAAAACTGACAAACTGCCAAGTAATTTAAGCAAGATTTTTAAAAAAGAAGAACAAGTAACATAAAATAAGAAATGATAAGGGGGGGAAGAAAACTACTGATAAAGACAGGCCAGAAATAAACTATAAGAGTCTACCTAGCATACCTTGTGCAAATAACTTGAAAACTTAGAGAAAGTGGGTAATGCTTAGGCTATGGAAATGTTCCAGATTAAAGGCAGTGAAATAGACATGACAACCAAAGGTAAAGCTAACCCTAGACTGAATCTTGCCCTGGAGGAAAAAAAAAAAAAAAGCTATAGAAGACATAGTTAGATATCAACTGACAAAACTAAGTATGTGTGGATAGATAAAACTATGAAGCCAATAGTTGTGGTTATGGAAGAGAATATCCCTATTCTTAGGAAATAACAAACTGAATTACTTAGGGATAAAGAGCCACACACTAAGTAATTTACCATGAAATAGTTGAGGGGACAAAAAGAATATTTACACACACACACACATACACAAAGAAAGGGAAAAGAAGGAATGAGAAAATGATAAAGCAATGGGCACAATGTTAACAATAGCTGAGTTGTTCTTATAGGTTTTTAACTGCATACTGCTGTTTCTTATAGGTTTTTATTTCTGCAAATTTTTTAAAATTTCAAATTATTTTCAAATAAAAGTTATAAAAATCACATTTTAAAATTAGAATTATGGTACTTACTCCATGTCTATTAATTAAAAGTTCATTTCTAAATAAAAATTCATTCCTTAGAATGTCAAATTATCTATAGCATTAATATAATAGAATGTTCAACTTTAGGGATAAAGTGAAAAGAGCTTACCCATGGATGGGAAGGCAAAGAAGCCTTTCCATATTAGAAAGAATAATTCTCACAGTCTCTGGTGTTCTGGAAGAGCCCAACTCTGTCACCAAGAGAGATTTGGTAACATCTAAAAGAAAAAGTTTCAAATAATTACTACAGTTTATAAATAAGAACCTGATAAAAAAGTTTGACACTTGTAGCTCAACAAATTGGACATTTTTATCCTTCTTCCTAGTTGAATCATATTTCTTTCTAAGACTTTAAATATTTATGAATTTTTCTTCTCTTCTAGTCATTTTATCATCATTTTTATAATCATCAAAAGGCGTCTAGCTTCTTAGACTACCTCCCCCAAAATGCAGAATATAACCAGTTTGCCTACATACATAATACATTTAGCCACCAAATGCCTTATATATTTTTTTTAAAAGTAGAATTTATAAATAATTTATATATAGATTTGAAATAAAACAAAAATTAAAACTAAATTGTACCACTGTTAAGTGAAGAAGAACTAAAGAGCCTCTTGATGAAAGTGAAAGAGAAGAGTGAAAAAGTTGGCTTAAAACTCAACATTCAGAAAACGAAGGTCATGGCATCCGGTCCCATCACTTCATGGCAAATAGATGGGGGAACAATGGAAACTGTGAGACTTTATTTTTTGGGGCTCCAAAATCACTGCAGATGGTGACTGCAGCTATGAAATTAAAAGACGTTTGCTCCCTGGAAGAAAAGCTATGACAAACCTAGATAGCATATTAAAAAGCAGAGATATCACTTTGCCAACAAAGGTCCATCTAGTCAAGGCTATGGTTTTTCCAGTAGTCATGTATGGATGTGAGAGTTGGACTATAAAGAAAGCTGAGCACTTAAGAATTGATGCTTTTGAACTGTGGTGTTGGAGAAGACTGTTGAGAGTCCCTTGGACAGCAAGGAGATCCAACCAGTCCATCCTAAAGGAGATCAGTCCTGAATATTCATTGGAAGGACTGATGCTGAAGCTGAAACTCCAATACTTTGACCACCTGATATGGAGAACTGACTCATTTGAAAAGATTCTGATGCTGGGAAAGATTGAAGGTGGGAGGAGAAGGGGATGACAAAGTATGAGATGGTTGGATGGCTTCACCAACTCAATGGACATGAGTTTGAGTAAGCTCCGGGAGTTGGTGATGGACAGGGAGGCCTGGCGTGCTGCAGTCCATGGGGTCGCAAAGAGCTGGACATGACTGAGTGAATGAACTGACTGACTGACTGATTGTTGGTAGAAATGTAAACAGGTGTAACCACTATGGAAAACAGTACGGAGGTTCCTCAGAATACCAAAAATGGAGTTGTCATATCATCTAGCTGGACATGTATCCACACAAAACTGCAATTCGAAAAGACACATGCACGCCTGCATCTGCTGCCGCACTGTTCACAACAGCCACGACATGGACGCGACCTCAGTGCCCGTCAGCAGGAGGGTGGGCAGAGAGGATGCGGGGCACGCGCACAGTGGAGTGCTGCTCGACCACGAGATGCTGCCGTTTGCAGCTAGTGGGTGAGCCTGGAGGCTATCGTACTGAGAGAAGCGAGAGAGAAAGGCAGACATCTTACAGCGTCGCCTGCACGTGGAGTCTAACACATGACCCATGAACATGCCTGTGGAGCAGAAGCAGGCAGAGAACCGCCTGGGGGTCGCCCGAGGGGAGAAGGCGGGCAGGGAAGACTGGGAGTTTGGGATTGGAGAACGCAAGCTACTACCTATAGAACAGATAAACAGGCCCTACTACACAGCAGAGGGAGCCATGCCCGACATCCTGTGATCAGCCACAACGGAAAAGGATGTGGAAAAGAACGCAGTGTACAGTGGCGCCGCTTTGCTGTACAGTGGAGATTAACACACTGTAAGTCGACTATGCTTCAGTAAAATCGAAATAAATCATCTGACCTTCATTCACTAACTTGACAAATTAGCCTGCATTTTCCATTTTCTCTTGGAAACATCGTGACCAAAGCTCACGAAGCACTCAACCTTCCTGGCTCACAGGCTACTCTTGGGACACCTCACACTTCATCTGCACCCACAGCTGAGATGTACGCCCACCAGCTTGTTCTGACCCTTTTTTATAACTGTGAACTCTTCTAACGATCACATAACCTGTTTAAGTGAGATAAATAACAGAAAAGGGGAACGAGTTCTTTCTATAAAAGCTGCCACATTCCTTCAATTCTGAAATGCACATTTTTTTCACGTTAACATCTCAAAAATTAGGATGTATCTTCTAATCTCTGGGGTCTTAGAGTTCAATGAAAAGAAAACAAATTCAAAATCTGCCCTCAAATTAAGTGCCTGAGGAGAAAAATTACAAAAGCGGAGGAGGATTCTAAAGTTTTTGCTGCACATAAAAGAATCTTAGAAAGAAAAAGAAAAGAAAAGAAACGAATCTGCAAGTGTAAACTGTGGAAAATGTTGGGATTGCTTTAGGGAAGATAAGTGCCTCCAAAACACAGTGAGCTGTCCCAGAGAAAGCAGACTTAAAAAGGCCGATCACTAAGCTCATTACAAAAAGTGTTACGCCTCATTTTAAAAAAATATATTGAAGTACAGTTGATTTACTATGTTGTGTTAGTTTCTGTTGTACAGCAAAGTGATTCAGTTATAGCTTTACATATATGTATCTAGGTATTCTTTTTCATATTCTTTTCCATTATGGTTTACCATGGGACCCTGAATATAGTTCCCTGCGCTATACAGTAGAAAGATGCTGTTTACCCATCCTACATATATAATAGCTTTATGTCTCATTTTAAATGATTCCAACTTGAAGGGCCTTTTCCCTTTCAATTTACTAATAACTAGTCCCAGTGGCATCAGAGCAGAGGAATTCTAGAAAGAATCTGAGACACAGAGGCTGAAGCAATGACCCGATAGCGCCGTGAGGGTGGGAGGCACTCTCGCTCCGCCAAGGGCCCCTGGCAAAGCCGGAGTCGTCTGCTCCACTGCCCTTGCCTTCCCCGCTTCCACGACCGCATCCACAACTGTGGTCACGATGAGAAGGTACAGAGGAAACAGACACACGTATGAGTCAGGTAACACTTGGAGAACTCTAAGGTTACCATACCAGTACATGGTATGAATCACACCAAAAATTAGAGGGTAAACCTACCTTCTTGGCGTGAAACCTGTAGTTTTTGACCATTACAAAAGGCACCTTTTCCTTTCCGGCCAGTGTACATCTTATCCTCCAGGCAACTGTACACAATTCCAAACTCCATCTGTGGAAGGAATGCAAGCTTTCTTTACAAAACCTGAGTATTTTTCTTCATTCAATCAATACTGTTTCTCAGAAAGCAAAAAGAATATCTGGTATGTTAATGTTTTTAAATGGGTAGACCATGGGCTCTGTAAAATGCTAATTCCCAGCTGAGTTGAAGAAGAGCTCATCAGGTCTGAACCCTGACTCCCCTCCCATCAATTTCCAAATTCGGGGCCTATGTTTTGACCTCTTTCCTTCCCAGCTCAGATGAAGGCAATCTTCGCTGTTTTCTAAGGTGAATCCTTCCCTGAAACACTGCTCCATCAACGGCTCCCTGCCTCTTGGGCTTTGGTTCTGGTACTTTCGCCACTGTTTCGCCACTCCACTCCCTCACCAAGCCTTCATTACCTTCTCCTCCTTTCTTCTTTGCCACACAGTGGTTGAGACTTTGCGTCTCTCATTCTCTTTCTACATTACAATCTGGCTTCTGCTCTGATCATGCATCTCTTGAAACTCCCTGCAAAGAGATTGTGAACGGACTCTTACGGACCAAACGTCTTCTCTGAAGACCTGGAGGCTGTGGACCACCAACAGTTAACCCCATACTCTGTGTTCCTGGTGGTGTCCTCCTACCTCCGATCTCTCTTGGGGTCACTTTTTCTTCTGACATTCTCTGCCTAACCCCCAACAGTTGTGTGTCTCAGGGGTTTTCATTCTTCCTTTTCTTCCAATTCCCTTTTAGCTCTCTCGATTCTTACAGGTTTCTCTTTCTGGTCCGCAAAACCAACTATCCCTCTATGTGTGGCTCCCACCAACCCCATCAACACAGGCTGAGTCGTGCTTCAGAACACAGGCTTGCAGAACTTCAGCCAAAGAGATCACACTCACTTGCTACCTGATCACGCACGCTTCAGTCCTTCCCCATGAGTCAATTTTATCTTGAAAACACTTCCTGATTTTGGCCATTTCCTCAGTTATTCTCACCGCCTCCATCTCAGTTCAGAACTGCCCACCCCCCTGGTGTGACCTCTAATGTTGCTGGAATTATTGGCACCCTGCACTGCAAAACCTCTCCTGGTTTCCGACCACCTCGAAGCCACTAAGTGTTCCGGCACTGACAGACCACAGTGCCTCATGGCCTGACCACAGCAAGCTCACCTCACCAGTTCTGCTTCAACCATTTCCAGAGTTTCACGTACAATGAACATCTCACTGTCGCCCATACACATCCCGCTCGTCCCCAAACTGTTCTTTCTGATTAAAATGCTTTCCTTTTCTTCTTTACCTGGAAAATTCCTAATATGACCCAACTCACATGACCAAATTCAAAGATCCCTTCTATTTATTATGAAGATTTCCTCAAACCACTGATGGCAGGATATGTTATACCCTCTTCATGTTCTTAGAGTACTTTTTAAAAATTTTTTCATAGTTCGACATGTAACTTTTGCACTGAACTGGGAATTCTACAGCCCAGAACTGATGATAAGAGAAATGCTCGCTTATCTCCTTTTGAAGGTTCTCATTGATTAATACAATCATTTCTCACTGATTAATACAAAGATTTCATTTGCACTAATATATGTTTTTATTTTCAGGGTTTTCTTAACTCTTTTGTGTACATGTTGATCAAATACATCACAAACTCCTTGAAAACAGTTATGTAAGGTGTTAGTAAACATCATTCTTTTTATTAATCAAATACTCAAATAGCATGGAAACGCAATAGGTGTAGAGCATACTCTACTGGGCTTTAGATATAGCAAGTATTTAGGTTCCTGAATATACTCTATATTTTCTCAGAATACTTGGCCCCTACCACTATCCTGGTCTTTCCCCTCACTAAATGTCTACTAAAGCATTCCTAGCTTAGCACCCAACTTTTCCATTAAACATTTCAGATCCTACATCAATTCCTATCATATTCACATATATAACGGTGATTAAATACTGAATCGTATTTCAGTTACTTGTGCATATTTTTTCCTTGTAAAATCTTCTCAGAAGACACTACATTTTCTTCACTGGAAAAAACTATCACAACAAGTTTAGCAGGCGTGTATTTTATTTCAAAATAATGCTCTGCATATATTGAATAGAGACAAACCTAAATTTATTATGGAGACTCGTTTACTCTTTCTCAGAAAATGAGAGCAAGGCATTTTACCAACCATAAATTTAAACAACATACCTTTTTATTTACCACAAAGCCAATTGAAACAGCTACAAAAGGAAATCTTAAAAAAAAAAAAAACACACACACAAATTTACCAAGATAGAACTTATTTTCAACAAACTTTTTTTCATAATATAACTGCTTACAATTTTTTTCCTGTGAACAGTCTCATCCCTCCCGAGAACTGTGTATACAGCGTTCAGCTCTCTGTGTAAGTGCGGGGGTGGAGGGTTGGCGGGGAGAATACACAGATGCATACACGCATAATGCTTCTCCAGGCACGAGACATCTCTCAAAGGATTCACAAGAAACGGGTAACAATAGATGCCTCCAGAAATGGGTTCTGAGAAGCTGGGGTCAGAAGTGGGAAGGCCACGTGGCACCGCATGCCTTTCTATACTTTTGAATGCCAAGTTCCACGAATATAGCTTAAATGTCAACAAAAATGGGATCATACTGTCCACTGTACTATAATCTTCTGTATGTTACCTCATATCATGAGCATCTTTCTGCAGTAACATTCCATGATATATAGATCCTACCTCTTAGCTTTATGGCTTTAACAGTTCTATTCGTAAAGATACATACAGCCATGTACGGCAACTTCAAATATAACAATTATGTGTCATCCCACCAAACTCGGCTACTTGTTGAAACTCTTAATTCCATCAGGCTTTCTTCTATGTATTTGGACTTATACACTTAATTTGTATACATATATATATATTTTTTCAACATATTCTTCTCAGCATATACTGAATTACATACTTACTTTGTGCCAGGCACTATATTAAGTTTTTATATAAATGTACAACTCATTAGGTCCCATCAACAATCTTATGAGGCAGGTACCATCAATGTGCCCATTTTAGAGAATGAAAAAAAATAAAACTAAGGCTTAAAAAGATTAAGTAACTTGCCCAAGGTCACAAGGTCACACATTCTAAACCCATGTTCTTTTACAGTTTCTTCTCCTGGATTAAATGCATTCTATAAAGGCACACTCTAGGACTGAGTTAGTCAGTTCCTTAATTGATTTCAAAGCAGCAATGTTGCTTGCATACATTTTTATGTGGTTTCTACAATGAGAACAAGAATGGTGAACAGGGCACTTGACTGCACATGTCTATAACATTAATCGCTCATTACCTCATCCAAGCTGATGAAAATTATGCATAACATATTTTACAATCACAGAATTCTCTAAAGTATATGTGATTATGAAAACCATACTGAACAGTCCATTCAGTTAATATACAAACAGTAATTACAATATTAAAATTTTAAAAACATACCCATGTACAAAGTTAGTTGTTCCATCAATAGGGTCAATGATCCACGTAGGGTTGTCGGTTAAGATACTTTTTTCCCCAGCTGCCACAGATTCCTCACCGATGAAACTAAAAGCAAATATGACAAATTCTGAATCTTTACACTGTTTTCAATAATTTTCAAACCCTTAGTCTACTATGAAGTGAAAGTGAAAGTGAAGTCGCTCAGTCATGTCCGACTCTTAGTGACTCCATGGACTGCAGCCTACCAGGCTCCTCCGTCCATGGGATTTTCCAGGCAAGAGGACTGGAGTGGGGTGCCATTGTATAAAACATAACAAAAGTCTACACAACTACACTTTTCTATTGTTTTTCCTTCAGACAGATGAAAGTGAGAAAATTTTATTTCCCCCAAAACAAGCTATGTGAAAGATGACAGAATTCAAAATTCTCAAATGTATTACCAAGATAAGGAAAGACACATGCTAATAACTTACTAAGGAAATGTGGAGGTTTAAGTCTACCAATTCTCTCGTAACCCTCTCTTCAAGAGGTGGAGGTTAATGTCCCTTGCCTTGAGTGTGAATTTGGACTTAGTGACTCATTTCTAGCCAGAAGAACAAAGTGTACGTGACAACATGCAATTCTGAAGACTCTCTGACAAAACGACACTGAGGTTTCCGTATTATTCACTCTATTTCTCCTCCTTCCCCTTCCCTCTGCTTCCTAGGCGAAGCCGCTCACCACACTGTGAGCCACTCTGTGGAGGGGCCCGCGTGGTGAGGAAACTGAAGGAAGCTGCCAGCAGACAAGCCACGAGGAACTGAGGTCACCAACAACCACAAGCGAATGGGTCCTTTAGCCTCAGCTGAGCCTTGAGGAGATTGACTCTATGAGACCCTTGCCAGAACCACGCATTCCAGCTACTCCCATATTCCTGATCCTAGAAAACTCTATGATATCTAGAGCTGTTAAGTTTTTAAAGAGTAACTTGCTATGCGGCAACAGATAATACAGAGAACATGAAATAAGTTAGAGAAAGAAAATCACCCACCAAAATTACTGTATCAATATGCATTCCTAAAACATACTACATAGTAAATGTCAGGCGAACTCTGTAAATGGTGTCTGAATTCATTGGATTTCTTCTTTCCTTTCCTACTTTCTTTGTTATTTATGTCCTTTATTCAAAGCTGAAAAGTCCTAATAATCATTACCATGAATTTCTTTTATTTCTTTTTCTCTTAGCTATAAATCCTTTTACTGAGAGAAAGCATATGCAGCTTTAATTTTTTTTTCTCCTCAGTGGCTGAAATACCAGGAAAGGCCGATGGCATGATCAAGACGAACTGGCAAATGACAATGTTAAAACTTAAAAATGATGACAATATTTTAGTTGTATTTCTGTGCCCGTAAGAGAGACAGATTTTAGTATTTTCTCTCAAACTCAAAGCTACCACCCCTTTAGCACCTAAAAATGTTTGCAATATAGAGAATAAAACTGAACTTTCAAATCTTCTCTATGACAGATATTTGTCACACTAACTTCCCAGCATCCAACACTCCTCTTTCTAAAAAGGAATCCAAATATCCCCTGTTCACCGCTCCCTGGAAGTTTGAGCTTAGGGGAAAAAACCCTAAGTTCAGCAAGTGATGTTTTTGCCCACGATTTGTAACCTTGAGCTAATGGGGTAAGACATCTAAAGAGAGCAGTCAGGAGTGAGGCTATCAGCAAGCTTCTGAACGATGGCACCTAACCCTGACCCAACCCCAACCCAACCCTACAGCTCTGCCTTCCTCCCTGGGTGCTCAGTCCTACTCTCAGGGATTCTGACACCCTCCAAATAAACTCCAGTTCAGCTTAAATTAAGCACAGTCAGTTTCTGAGTCTAAAGTCAAAATCTTGGACACCAACCTAGATTTCATTTTTATCACATGAAAATGACATAAGCAATACCTGTGAGATGGATACTTTTCCTTTATGGATGAGATAAGCATTTTTTCAACTTTTTGGTCAGTAGCAGTTACCAAATCAGCCGGAGAACTTTTAACCATAATATTCATTTCATTCTTGAGCGCTTCACGAACCACCTAAAAAGATTTTTTTGGTAAGCAAATAAGAAAAGCATATAAGTCATTTTAAACCAAATTAAAAGATGAATAATAGAAATGATTTGAAACAATCAATCTTTATGGAATGGTATTCTTAAATGTTTCTTACCACAATGTATATAAAATAAACCCTTAGTGGTTACGACTTTCTACGTAGAAAACCATAGAATCTTACAGCCAATTTTAGATATACAACTGTTATTATAAA
Source organism: Ovis canadensis (assembly GCF_042477335.2). Lineage (NCBI taxonomy): Eukaryota > Metazoa > Chordata > Mammalia > Artiodactyla > Bovidae > Ovis > Ovis canadensis. The sequence goes on along the minus strand of NC_091253.1, from coordinate 103,866,157 downwards.
ATGTTTAATGACATAAAATGGAAGTATTCACCCATTAAGTAAATTGAAAACAAATCCAGATCAATAAAAATACATGTTTTGTTTAAGAAGGCAACCACACACTGCCCACATCCATCACATCATGGCGGAGCTTTCAGTTCGTACCTCTCCAGCTTGTCCTGCGAGGGTTACTGCATAATCCATGCATTCCTGCCAAGGGTCAGCCATCTTCTCAACAGATGGAACACATACAGAGACAAAGCAGTTACACATTGCTTAAAAAGTCTTAATTACAGAAGTCTGTTCACAAAAACATCTCAATTTGCAAAATACTTCCATTCAGGATTCACCCTCCTCCTGATTCTAGAATTCATTTTTTTTCAATATTCATCACAGGTTCATTAAGAAACATTTTTAACCTAGCTTCATTCACTTCTATTGTAGAAACATTTTCATAACAAAAAGTATTCAATGAAAGTGTTTCTCAAAGGGCCCATACCATATCACACTTTAAAAAACGACAATCATTTGAGGAATGGAGAATAAATGACATAAGAAATATTCTAAAACATAGATGCATATTTGGGTTTAAGAAAAAAGTAAAAATCAGAAAAAGAATACAAGGAACAGTCAGCCCTCAGTATCGCAGTTTTGGCATCCATGGATTCAACTGACCATGGATAGAAATTAAAGAAGTTTTAGAGGGAAGGGGGAGAAAGCACTAATTGAGTATCAGGCAGTATGGTGCTTTGTACATGTAAAATTATTTTTAAAGAGATTGTAAAGATGAAGAACTTAAAGCTCAGTGAATATAACTAATTTGCCCAAGATTTTATAGACAGATGACACAACCAGAATTTGAACTTGATTCTGAATTGAAAGCCCACTGCTTTTTCCACTGTGACATTCTGAGGGAAGAAAATTCTAGGACTAAAAAAAATGTATAAAGCTAGAAAGGAACTGCTGCAGGTTTCAGAGAGGGCAAAAAATAAAACAGTTTTGTCTTCCGAACTGTCCAACTTTCCACTGACTTTTGCAGAGAAGATTAAAATAACTCACCACAGGCTTAACCACACTCTAAAATCTATACCTAGGACAATGAAGCTTTTTAAGAGGTCAGACTCAGAAATGTGTGGCATCATTTATAAAGCAACCCTAATTGTGTAATCTTTACAGTTGAGAAGAACTGACAGACTTTTAGACCCGAGACTGGTCTGAAATCCCAATCATGGTGCTCACAGTATCCGAATGGGGAGGAGAGGGGATGGGGGTGGGGGCAAATGACAGATCAGTTCAGTTCAGTTGTTCAGTCGTGTCTGACTCTTTGCGACCCCATGAATCGCAGCATGCCAGGCCTCTCTGTCCATCACCAACTCCTAGAGTTCACTCAGACTCATGTCCATCAAGTCAGTGATGCCATCCAGCCATCTTATCCTCTGTCGTCCCCTTCTCCTCCTGCCCCCAATCCCTCCCAGCATCAGAGTCTTTCCCAATGAGTCAACTCTTCGCATGAGGTGGCCAAATTACAGGAGTTTCAGCTTTAGCATCATTCCTTCCAAAGAACACCCAGGACTGATCTTCAGAATGGACTGATTGGATCTCCTTGCAGTCCAAGGGACTCTCAAGAGTCTTCTCCAACACCACAGTTCAAAAGCATCAATTCTTCGGCAGATACTTTGAGCTGTTTCTGCTAGCTGTTTCTTTTTAATATATATATATTTTATGCGTGCGTGCTCAGTTGTGTCCGACTCTTTGCAACCCCATGGATTGTAGCCCGCCAGGCTCCTCTGTCCATGGGGTTCTCCAGGCAAGAGTACTGGAGTGGGGTGCCATTTCCTTCTCCAGGGGATCTTCCCAATCCAGGGATCAATCCAGGGTCTGCTGCAACTCCTGCCTGGGCGGGCAGATTGTTTTAACACTGAGCCACATGGGAAGCCTGTTTCTTAATATAAGCATTTACATGATTTTAGAAGGAAGCCACTTTTTGAATTACTCAGAGCAGTTCAAGAATTGTTTCTAAGATCTTTCTTCTTTTCATTCTTACTCCTGTTCCCTTCTATTAGGCTTCAACAGAACTGGATTTTCTCACCGTGAATCTGCTTTCTAGTGGGAAACTGTGCTTAAGCCACTCATATCTCCCCCTTCTCACAGCACTGATATGTGTAATTCCTACCAATTCTTCCAGGATCATTTCAACAGTTACCCTTTCTTTTGGGGATTCTCCACCCAGAGGCTGTACTTGTTTAATCATTCGAGAGCTATGCATTGAGTATTTATTCAATGAGAAGCATCTAACAGGAGAACACTGACCTGGTCTTAGGTACCAGATATCCTTTCCCTAAGAACACGATTCAACCAAGATTTGAAGGACTAACTCAACTGCAGGACTCCTGGTAAGTGAAGAGGAACCAAAAGGCCTAAGTGACAGCTCAGAGATTAAGAGGAACAGGAAGAGGGATGTGGCTGGGGGGTCCTGTCATGATGATCACCCCTTAGAGGCATGATTTCGATTTGAGAGCCATGAGGAATCATTACATGGGGGCTGCAGGACAAGACGGACGCGGGGGTGGAGGGAGGAATGGACAGTAGGGAAACCGCTCTGGGAGGAAAAGGTGAGGGCACTCGGCAATAAAGTGGATATGGAGCTTGAGGGAGGGGGAGAGTTTAATGAGGCCCAGATTTCCCACTTAGGCAAATGAATGGATAACGTGACATTAACCGAAACTTGGAACGATAGAAGAGAGTCAAATCTGAGATCTGGTTAGGAGGTGGGGGGATCAAAAGTTTAATTAGAAGAGCGTGAGGAGCCTTTGTGAAGCCAAAAGGAGAGGTCCATTAGGCCGCTGAACACATGATCCTGACCTCAAAAGAGAGGTACGGCCTGCAGACACAAACACGTAAGTTACGTGAGCAGGCAGCCACTGAGCGCCGCCTCTGACGGACACTCTGAGGAGGCCGCCCGGCCTGGAAGCCCACGGGCCGCCGTCCGTCACCCCTGGCGCACTCGGGGGTCTTTCCTACACTGTGCTCAGCTGTGTGCGCGCCTTCGCCTTCAACCAGTCTTACGACAAGCCCAAAGGAAGCACCTTAGTCCGCCTTCGCCTGCTCGGAGACTAACCCCTGAGGCGCGTGGACGTCTCTGCCCCGCTCGCCGCCTCCTGCCGCCCGTCCGCGGAAGCGCTACACGCGGTCGAGGGCAGGCGGGGACCACCCGCCCTGGACACGGACCGGGCCTCCGGGATCGGCGGGACGAGAGCCAGTGGGTCACCCCGCACCCGCCGCTCAGAGGCCCCGCGGCGCGGGGGCCGTCCCGGACCCTCAGCCCCTCGACCGAGGCCTCCGCGCCGGGTGCCCCCGGCCGAGCCCACCTCCTCGACCCGCTGTGCGGGGCCGCAGGCGCCAGCCGACCCCACGCCCGCCCAAAGTGCAGCGGGGAGACCGGGCTCACCTCAGAGCGGCGGGCGCACCAGCCTGTCAGACGCGCGGCGCTTCCGCAGCGACAGGGCAGCGGGAGGGGAGCCAGAGCGTCCGCCCGACAGGAAGTCCCGCCCCGCCGCCCGCCCACGGGCGGGGCCTGCGCATGCCCCGCCCACACCGCGCACCGCTGCACCCTGCATCCTGCACCCAGCCCCCAGCCCCGCGGCTGAGCGGCCGGAGCCGCCACACCCTGCCTAGGCCTTCAGGGTCTGCACCTTCTTTCATCTGTGCTTCTTTCTCCTGCCCATACATTTGTCTGTAATTAAAAGAAAATTCCTCTCCTCTATTTTGCCATTTCTCGCGTTTTTCATTCCTTCCAGTCTTCCTATTTCCATTTCTTTCTCCCTGTCTTTTATTCCAGACTACTCTTTTGACAAAACACAAACTGGAGGTATGTCTCTAGCTTTGCAATTTTTATTTGTTAAACCTATGCTGCATGAAGGCAGTGGCAGCCCACTCCAGTACCCTTGCCTGGAAAATCCCATGGATGGAGGAGCCTGGTAGGCTGCAGTCCATGGGGTCGCTAAGAGTCAGACACGACTGAGCGACTTCACTTTCACTTTCATGCATTGGAAAAGGAAATGGCAACTCACTCTAGTATTCTTCCCTGGAGAATCCCAGGGACAGGGGAGCCTGGTGGGCTGCTGTCTATGGGGTCGGACAGAGTCGGACACGACTGAAGCGACTTAGCAGCAGCAGCATGCTGCGTGAAAGTGAAAGAGGAGAGTGAAAACGTTGGCCTAAAACTCAACATTCAGAGAAGGAAGATAAGGGCATCTGGTCCCATCACTTCATGGCAAATAGATGGAGGAACAGTGGAAACAGTGAGAGACTTTATGCTTTGGGGCTCCAAAATCACTGCAGATGGTGACTGCAGCCATGAAATTAAAAGACGCTTTCTCCTTGGAAGAAAAGCTATGACCAATCTAGACAGCATATTTAAAAGCAGAGACATCACTTTGCCGACAAAGGTCCATCTAGTCAAGGCTTTGGTTTTTCCAGTGGTCATGTATGGATGTGAGAGTTGGACTACAAAGAAGCTGAGCCCCGAAGAATTGATGCTTTTGAACTGTGGTGTTGGAGACTATTGAGAGTCCCTTGGACTGCAAGGAGATAACCAGTCAATCCTAAAGGAAATCAGTCCCGAATATTCATTAGAAGGACTGATGCTGAAGCGCCAATACATTGGCCACCTGATGCAAAGAACTGACTCATTTGAAAAGACCCTAATGCTGGGAAAGATTGAAAGCGAGAGGAGAAGGGGATGACAGAGGATGAGATGGTTGGATGGCATCACCAACTCAGTGGACATGAGTTTGAGTAAGCTCTGCGAGTTGGTGATGGACAGGGAAGCCTGGCATGCTGCAGTCCATGGGATCACAAAGACTCGGACACGACTGAGTGACTAAACTGAACTGATGCTGTGTAAACGTACACTGTATGTTTGCATGTTACAGGGGTTCATAAGGAGCCTCTTCCAAATGTTCCACTTTTGCAAGAGGATTATTTTGAGCTAAAGGCAACTGAGACCTGGTGAATGCAAGAGAAATTACTGTCCCTCCCTTAACCACCTAGAAGAATTTAAATTGGGGGGTTTGCTCAGAAAACAGTTTATTACTGGAGATGCGCTTTATCTAAAGGGCCCATCTATATGGTAGGGCAAATATCTAATCACCAAACATCTGCTTTTCTTATCATTCTCCTATCCTTGGAAGCTCTCAGGACCCATCCCATTCCTTAGCTCAGGATGGTATATCAGTTCAGTTCAGTCGCTCAGTGGTGTCTGACTGTGACCCCATGAACCTCAGCATGCCAGGCCTCCCTGTCCATCACCAGCTCCCGGAGCTTACCCAAACGCATGTCCATTGAGTCGGTGATGCCATCCAACCATCTCATCCTCTGTCATCCCCTTCTCCTCTCGCTTTCAATCTTTCCCAGCATTAGGGTCTTTTCAAATGAGTCAGTTCTTCACATCAGGTGGCCAAAGTATTGGAGTTTCCGCTTCAACACCAGTCCTTCCAATGGACACCCAGGACTGACCTCCTTGAGGATGGTATAGAGCCCTCATTTTACTTTTCTGCCTCTGACCCTCTCCTGCACGTGGGGTCTCTGGCTCTCTTATCTTTGTGGAATTCTCACAAGCATAAAATTAAACTTGATTTTCTCCTGTTGCCTCTGTCTCATGTCATCTTAGGGCTTCCCTTGTGGCTCAGCTGGTAAAGACTCTGCCTGCAATGCAGGAGACCTGGGTTCGATCCCTGGGTTGGGAAGATCCCCTGGAGAAGGGAAAGGCTGCCCACTCCAGGATTCTGGCCTGGAGAGTTCTGTGGACTGTATGGTCCATGGGGTTGCAAAGAGCCAGACATGACTGAGCAACTGTCACTTTCACGTCAATTTAATTCTTAGTCCAGTCAGAAGAATTTAGACGGTTCCCTAGAGGCAAGTTTTCTTTCCTCCGACCAATATACACTATAGTTAACCCATGATTAATAGATAGTTGATAGACAGACAGATAGATAGATAGGTATTTGTTGGCCAGAACCAACTGCCCCTATTAAGAATTATTTTGGTTTCTTACCATTTACTGAGGACTTACCATGCTTCAGGCACTTGTTTTCACATGCGTTACTTTACTTGAATATCGAGACAGTTCCATGAGAAGATATAATCAGCTGCATCATACGGAGGAGGAAACTGAGGCTCAGGGAGTTTATTTATCCTCAAGTCCCACAGCAAGAGCAAAGTATAGAAAGCAGTGACTCCGAAGTCCACATTCAGGGAATGTGGTGTTGGCATGACGAGGTTGCATCGCACGAGGTGCAAGGACTAGTCTACAGTCCTTAAAATGTTTCCTGTTCTTGAAATAACACATCTGGCATCATACAGTCTTACCATTATAACACAAATAGCACAGACGTAAGATGTCACAACAGGATCAAGGAAGCAGGTTATTTGGCTTTTTGTATTTGCAGTGATTTCTTCTCTTAGCTTCAGCAGAAGATGGGATATTGTCACCAATGTATTGCAAATGAGAATTCTCAAAGGTGAATGACATGAAGCGTGGGATCAATTCTCAAACCTCACAAAGAGCCAGAACGTTGTCTCCTTTGAAAGAATGATGCTGTATCTGATTTGATGACCTTGATTTGTCTAATAAAAGCTGCTTTTGTTTTATTGATAAAAAAAAACCACTTCAGAAATTAATTTTTGGTTCTTCATCGTCAGTTATCTTAAAATAATAATCTTGCCAACTACGTGATGACAAGTGTTGGGTTTTAACCAAATAAAATTTTCCAGGCATTTGCAGAAATGTCATGAGCCCTCTTTAAACCTCATTTAAATAAACATGGTCCCACTGCTTTGGCAAAGCTGCTAAAATCAGAGTACTGGAAGTGAAATAAGATGGATGGACTATTTCACTCCTTGAAATTAAAAACTATTTCAAGCTCTCTACCTCCAATGAGTGGAAAGTACAGCCTTTTTCTAGTGGCCTCAGCTGATAGTTTACCACTGTCCTCAAGTAACTTGGAAATTTCTCAGTCCAAGGAAGCTGTTCTGCTTTCAGATGCCTGACCGAAAGTGAAATGAAGAGTCCTCTAGTGCTCAGAGAGGTCTAGTGCTCAGACCTGGTTTTGGCGGTGTTGCACACTGGTTCCCCACTATCCACAAGGCTTTTGTCCAGTGCTGAGCGGTTCAGATGGCTGCGGAGACCTGGTGCCTGGTGCGCTGCCCTTGGCTTCCCAAAGGGGTAATTTTTAAAGTTACAGTCGCGCCTGCAGACTTTGTTCCCAATCCTCGACTGTGTGCTGTGCCAGAGTGCTTGGGGGCTATAGAGGGTTCAGCTTCCACTGCCTCAGGACAGAATCTGCTCCCTGGCATGATGTCCAGGTCACCATTCCAGGTTTCCCTAATAAGGAGATCCCTCTTAGGGGCTGTTGATACCTTTTCCTACTAGCTGACTTCCATCCATGAGAACCTGGAGGGGAGGTGAGATCCAGTGCCGTTAACACCTCCTGAGACCTGAGTGTTCATGGAGAGGTGCTGGGAAGGATTTCCTTTGTCAAGCAGAGTGCTCGGTAGTCACCTGCCTGAGTGATGGCCATCCAGCTGCATTGTATTTGTGTAATAAAGAGTGACCTTCAACGTGATTCCTCTCCTGGCAGTCCTGGGTATCTTGCTAACTCTGTTTAGTCTCTGGAGTGGATTTCTTTTAAATGGAATCTCCTTTCTCTCTGTCTTTCTCTCTCTCTCTCACAAACACACACACACACATACACACACAGAATCTGATTCTACATACCAAGATTTTCTTAATAATTAATTGTTAGTGGACTTTGATTAAAAATGATAAGAATTTATACACACAAAATGGGGGCCTTCATGAGTGGAATCTTCAGGATACCTAACAAGGTTTCATGTTTTGACATAACAGAGGCTGAAATTGCCGACAATTTTTAGTAGCTATATATATATATATATATATATATATATATATATATATCATAGAATCATCTCTATTAAAGATTGGAATGAAACTTTTTTTTAAACATGACATCCCTTTACCCCTGGATCTTTTGTCTAACCAATGTGAAAAGAAACATGTGAAAGGAAAATCAAGATGGAGCTCATAGTCAGGATGCCATTGAGGAAGTGTGATTTACGTCTCAGCCCAAATACACCTTAATATCTTAACACATGCACCCAGAACATCTACCCAGTGTTCCAGAAACTCAAGATATTACTGAGCCCTTAACCTAAAATGACTCACGACAGCCTGTCCCTTGAGGACAATTATTTCCTTTCTTGAATCAAGGTTAGTCAAAATTCGTGAACATCCTTGTAACTTTCACCTGTATAAGCTCCTGACTCTTTTTCTCCCCTAAGATAGACACTCTTTTGGGTTTACCAAAATCTGTGTCTCTTGAACTGCAGTTCTTAAAACCTCAAATAAATCTCTTTGTTCTCTGCAGCTTTGATACTGATTATTGCTGGACAAGTTGTTGGTCTGAACTCAAGCAATTAGGTAGCCTGCTTTATGTCTCTCATTCTTAAAGAACAAATAAGTAGCTTGAATAACTTCATCCCCGTCTAAATTAAACAAACTTTCTCATGTAAAATTTCGGTCTTTCCCTGATACATCTGTAAGATAAATGAAATACATTTCAAGTTCCATTCATACACATTTGTCTGCTTTTAGGTGCAAGATCAAACATGCATAGAGTAACCATAATAATTAGAGTTTACTGTGTGTTAGGCATTATTCTGAGGATCTTACTAATGTTAACTAATTTACTTCTCATGAAAATACCATTAGGTATATATTATCATTATCCCCACTTTCCACATCAATTTAGGCACAGAGAGATTAAGTAGCTTGACCAATGTCACCCAGCTGGTGATAGAGCTGGAAATGAAGACCCAGGCATAACCTGGCCCCTGAGTATATGGCAACCCACTCCAGTACTCTTGCCTGAAAAATCCCATGGACAGAGAAGCCTGGTAGGCTACAGTCCATGGGGTTGCAAAGAGTCGGACACGACTGAGCAACTTCACTTCACTTCTTTACAGACATTAATGATTAATTAACTCAGTGTTTTCTGAGCACCAACATGATTAAAGGCATTGGTTAAAAACTACGAGGAATTCGAAGAATAAATAATATGTGGTCTCTGCCTTCAGGAAACTATTTTGGTTTTTGCCTCCAGTAGAAAGCAGCTGCTGTGGGTGGTTATTATTGTCAACCTGAATCCATCACCATCTATGGTGTTAATGACCCAGAGTTTCATGCCAGAATTACAGGCGTAGGAATTGAGCAATATCTTAAACTTCAACTGAATCTCTTCCTTTTACAAATTTGAAAACTGAACTGCAGAGAAAATGTCTTGTTTGAAGCCACAAAGTTAAGGATAAAGTACAACTAGAAAGGCAATTTCTTATCTCCCGATCAGTAAAATATGTTCATGAAAATATGTAAAAGTCAAATGCATGCAAGCTTAATTACAATATAAGGCCCTAAGTGGAGATTTCTGTTTTAATGGAGTCAATAGTAAAGTGTTTCATGTAGGCAATTATCATTTTATAAAATGAATAATAACCATCCACCAACCATGCCAAACCAGGGCTTTCATAAATCTTGGTATTCAAATACTGGATTTGGTAAAATAAGAAAAAAAGAACTATAGTTGTCAGTTCGCAAACGGAACAAAAGTTCCCTAATACTGTAAGATGGGGAATCACACTGATAGGGAAATGTTCAAAATTTTAGCCTCCACACTAAAGTTATCAGATTGGTATTTCAAAACAATAGTAGGTACACTAGGGTCAAAAGTTTGAAGTGTGGTAAAAGAATTACAGCAGCTAACACTTGAGGAGCATGTACCCTGTTCTAAGTACACTGTCCATAAGATCTCAGTTAACTCCTATGACAATTTGATGGCGTTGACACTATCATTTCAGTTTTTTAGACGAGCAAATGGTACTACAGAGTGATTAAGTAATTTGCCTACAACTGCACGCTTGTGAAATGTGGGAAGCAGGTTCATTTAGAGTGACTTCTCTTTCTTGATGCCCACACTCTCTCTGGAGTAAAGTGAAAACTGAAACTAGATACTAAAACCTGCCTTTAAAAACTCAATGTTAGTATAAAAACAAGCATACTATTCATTTGGGCCCTAGTTTGTGCTTCAACACTTTATTTGAATCAGCACATAGGAAATGTGCTAGACATTATGTAAAGTATCAAAATAAATATTATTTGCATTATCATATTCTACTGTTTATATTATACTATTTATGCTATTATATAAACTTATCATATTGCATGGTTTACATGTTATGTCTATAAAACACATGTTCAAAGACTTATAGCAAAATAGGGAGGATACAATAGCAACACAAAGAACTGTAACACAAGCCAGGCTGGCTAAATACTATGGATGTAGAAAACTGTGATGAGAATCTAGAGGAAACTTCAATTCCTGGTAGCTAACAGGGATTAGTCAAAGCTTGTGTTTCAGCCAGGTCTGTGAGAGTGGTCCGCGTTTAGACAGAGATGATGTGGGCCCCTCAGGTTGCAGGGACAATGTGAACAAAAGCACAGTCATGAGTGACCCAGTCATCTGCTGACTGGAACAAAGCCTGCATGTAAAAAGTGGGAGAGGAGATAAAACCGGAAAGCTAAGAGAGTAGGAAATGCCTCACTAGGAATACAGACTTTATTCAAGAGGTGACAAGGCTTTGCAGCAGGGAAAGCACATGACCAAAGTTAAGTTTAGGGACATTTATCTGCCAGTGTACTGGAGAGTAGACAGAGAGGCCAAAAGCTGGGGAAGAAACGTTTAGGGGGCAGCACAAAAGCGGGTCTGAGAATGGAGAGGAGGCCAACAGAGAGGCATTACAGGAGACGGTCTGTAGGAAACAGTTCTACTGTAACCTGTAACGAGGGAAAGAGGAGGGAAGAAGTGAGAAGAGTGGGGAGAGAGGACCCTGTGCCCCAGGGCAAATGGCGGCGTCTCAGGTGGAGACGATGCAAGGGACACCGAGGAGACCAGAGATGCTGCATTGAAGATGGACTGATTTCAAATAGGAATTGACATGTCCGTTCACTGTGTGAGTGATTACCAAATGCCTATTGTGGAAGGGCAGCCCTCCTGTAAATACTTGGGATACATCATAATAAGGTATTATATTCCATTCCAATGCTATAGTAGTCTCCTTCTGAATTCCTGCACATTTAACAGTCTGGACTGTCCACTGGGTGTTAGGCACATATGACTGTCTTTCTCCCCTAATGTCATGTTTTCAATCAGATCATAAGTGAGTTGAGAGCAGGAATCATCTCAGATATTCTTTGCATCTCCCACAGTAACTAATTCAGAGTAGGAAAATTCAGGAAAGCTTTAACCGTTAGACTGGGGGATTTTTCATTCTTTTTTCTTCTGTGTTAAGGACACACCTTTTCTTAGCCTTGTAGAACAGAAGGATCAGTAACATTTCACATGCAGAACACATGGCCACTGTAAATGGAGCCACAGATGCCAAGTCTGCATCAGACTGTGAAAAGGAAAGCTGAATAATGGCAAGGGCTAAGAAACTATTCAGCACCCCACCTTCAATAGCAACAGTTTTACAAACAGGAAGAGGGAGCATAGAAATTTTAGCAAAAAAGTACCCGAACGACAAACCCAAAGCAGGAACTGAGACACCCAACAGAAGCACGTCCAGGTTCATTGCTTTCAGAAACACCAATCCCATGCTGAAAGTCAAATAAATCCCTACACACATTAAAATAAAACTCAGAGGCCTAATGATCCTCTCCAAGAACTTGGCTTTGTCAGGCAGTCTACGCTTGATGGCTATTCCCACTGACATCGGTGTGAGGATGAAAAGGAGGGTTGACATAATTTTAGAAATAGGGATATGCAGTGTGCCCGATAACCCTAAGATTCTACTGTATATGTATGAATTGGTAGGCATCGTGACCAGGGCCAGAAACGTTGACGTACAGGTCATCAGAATGGCCAAAGTGACATCTCCTTCTAGAAGCAGGGCGAAGAGGTAGCCCCCACCCCCACCTGGGCACGTGCAGGTGACTATAAACCCAAACGCCTGGGCCTCAGGCAAGGCCAAAATCTGCGTCAGAAGGAATCCGCAAAACGGCATAAGAAAAAACTGTATGACCACCCCAAGAACTACGGGCAAAGGTCTCTTCCACACTGTTTCAAACACCTGGAACTCAATCTTGCACCCAAACGCACATTTATTTAACAGTATCATTGGCAGAAACAGCATTAGGATGTTTCTGTTGAGGAGGTCTGGTGCCTGGGAACGACTGTCACGTCTCTGTCTGAGCACGCTAACTCGGACATTCTGGATCTCTTCAATGAGCCTTTGGCCCCTACCTTCCGAATCCCACAGCTGAACGGTCAGATTCGTCTCTCCGTCTCCACCCATCACCAGGTTTATGGTAAAGTTGGTCACGTCCGATAAGGTCTTGGTCACATTCGCCACCTGGAGTATTCTATCGTCTCCCAGTTGCACAAGGAGGTAGCTGGAGTTGGGCTGTTTATCTCTGTAAGTTGACCTCACAACGACAGCTTCTTCCGTCTTTGTGAAAAACAGAACTTCAGTCTTTTCCATGTTCAGGAAACTGAGAAAGGATTTCCTGGCTTCTCCAAGAGTCACAGATGACAAAAGCAGGGCAATAAAAAGTTTTCTAATCATTTTAAAAGTTTAAAAGAAATCACGTACGCAAAGCTAGTTAAACTGAAGAACATTCTTCATACAGGTGTTCCGGTGATGGTCTGAAGTTGTTAGGTAACAGTTGTTTCTGCTGGATCAAAGTTCAGTAGGAGGGACTGTTGTACTGTTCAAACAAGTACAGAGCTGTCTAAGGAGTGACACAACCGGTTTAACCCAGTTATGAAACGCAAAAGACACAGCATTTAACAGGTTCAGTTCATCACCATTGAAACCTAGCTCTTTCCCGCCCCTCCACTTCCTCATTTCTGCCACTGGAAAAACAGCCTCCTGTTTACCTGAATTTAACACCTTAGTGTCATCGTCTTTTGAGTTCTGTTCCCTCCTATGCTAAAAGCAGACAGGACCCAAAAATTTAAACAGATGTTGAGGAGGCCTAAAGTTGAGTACTATTATTTTATTCATTCAGGTCAAAATCAAATAAAAATTTACTAAATGCATGTGCTGGGGGCCTGGGCTAGGAGCAGGGTACACCACAGTAGCCAAGCCAGCTGACTCTTCCCTCCTGGAGCTTAGTCCTGGTGGCTCTTAATCATTTCTTAGGAAACTGCGGAGCGCATAAACTGGCCTTGCAGCAGCCTTAGGTTAATAAGTTTTCCCACAACTCTAAACAGTGATCCTATCAGTGAGGCAAAAACTGGAACTGTCTGTGGTGTCTTTAGGTAGAAAAACAATTCCCTGGGTGGTTACTAGATAGCTTGGCAACCTAGAGAAGCACATAGCTGTATCCACGGCTGAAGAAACAGTCTGGTTAGTGGACCGCTGCTGCTGGGCACTGGGACTCTGACCAATGGGGCAACGGAAGGCCACTGGGACTAACTCTGAACTCTTCTTCCTTCCTTGTAACACTACTCCTAGTTCACAGCGAGGGCAAAGATATTCAATTGACCCAACTTGGGTCATATGCTTGAGGGCTGCCAGAAACAAGGAAAAGTATCAGGCTTTTTGGACTTCAATCCACAGACTCACAAATGCTTTCAATTACCCAAACGAGAGGAGGGGTTTGTGATGCTAAGCAGAAAAAAAAAAAAAAAAGAGACAAAACAACAGAAAACCCTTTACAGTTATCTACTACTGAGCCTATAGGTCTACTAGCCTCTGATCATCTAACCATTTCAGCAGACCCTTCATGTAATCACGACACTGTGTCTCATCCAACAATGACAGCTATGTATTGAGTATTTTAGATCATAAAACGTTTGCTCTTCAAAAACTGTCCAAGCAATTTTTATTGGACATTTTTACACGTTTTTGAAAATCTGATTTATGTAGGTTAATATTTCAAATGCAATACATTTTAGTTCATAAGTTTTATTTCCATGTATTACATTAAGAAAAATAAGATACAGTGTACCAATCAGTGTAAATTCTCAGGGAACTTCCCTGGTTTAAAAAGATGAGGAAGACAAACATGAAGGACTTGAAGCCAAAGCTGCCGTTATGTTATGTGACCAAACATCTTATTCACAATTATTGTGTCCCAGGTCAAAGAGGTGCGAAATGTAAACTTTACTTTCCTCAGATTCTTCCATCTGCAGCCTTTCCCCTTTTCCTTAAGAATCATCCAGGATAAAATCTGACAAATCTGGGGAAAATCAGTAGTTTATCATTCACATGTCTTTACTGGCTACTTATATGACAACTCATTTCTGTCATCATGTACGTTAAATATTTATCTGAGTTTAAAACTTCTTTCAATTTGCGGGCTTTCTCCTTTTAGTTCTAGTTGCCTGTGGGCAGTGAAAAGATTCTAAAGGGGCAGGTGGGTACAGTCAATCTTAGAATTATATTAAGCAGACACAAGCCTTAAAAGAAAGCCTAAGAAAGAGGTAGGATTTCAAGAGTCATTTGGAAATGAGACCCTTGAGGGACCTCCTCTCCTGCCCACAATGCATCTGGATCCACAGCGCCTCCAAGAATGCTGGCACCTGTGCCTCTTCCAACTAGTCCACTCAACTATCCGAGATCAGATTTCTGATGATTTAAGTAAGTCCTTCCCTCCAAGCTGCTTTCTTTTCTAATCATGACAGGACCTGTTCTTTGGTCTCCTTAAATTAAGCTCAATCTCTGCAGCCGTACTTTCTCTCTTTTCAACCCCCACTGGTATTTTTTCTGGTATATTTAGCTTTTGTTCAGTTCATGAGACGTGTTTGTCAGCTTACTATGTGCAAGTAATTATGACAGATGCTAAGGTATTAGCTGGTATTAAACCTTCTGGTCTCTGGAATATGTTTAAGGATTATTTTTACTTCTGGTCTTCTGGTTTCTGATAAAAGAGTTATTAGAGCATAATGGCACTTACTACATATTCATTTGGCACTAGCCATACTGCTTTGTATTATAGTTCTAATTAAGTATGCATTTCTTCACTGTATCCACCATGGCAGTTAGAATCAAATCCTATCATTTAGAAGGTACTTGAAAAACTTGGTTAATAAATGAATGTTCAAGCTGCTGATAGAATCAGAAGTTATCTCCATTCACTGCATGAAAACAGTATGAAGAAAGAATTAGAGATGAAATAAACATTCTGAGTTTATTCCCTTAATTAAACCTAAAGCCACTACCCCTGTCTATTGCAAAGTAGGAAAGGGACAGATAACAAACAGAAGTAACTTCCATCCCTTCTCTATGGTGGTACTTTGTGGAGTATAGATGGAAGACATCAGTTAGGAGCATTAATTTTAATGTGTTGGTACAGGTTGTTACTTTTGGCATGTGTTGCGCTTGGGTATATATAAAGGGCCTTAACTTCGGCATCCCATCTTCCTTTTTATTGTAATATCTCCATACTGACAAAGTGATGAAGTCACCGGAGGGGTTTTTATCAGAGAGATGCCCCGAACCACTTAGGTGGCAACAAAAAAATAACTTCTTCTTCCTAGGTCTGAGATTCCTCATCTACAAACTTTATAGAGTGATTGAGATGACCTCTAAGTTTCTATGATTCATGCATACACACCAATTGACCCATCATAATGGAGGCAGATACTAAGGCTATACTTCCCCGCCCCATGAGGCTAGGCCTGGTCATGTGTCTTGCTTAAAGCGAAAGGTCACGCATCTTATCTTCTAAGAGCCATTTCTTCTTCCTACCATAAGAATGGCAGTGTCCCCAAAAAGGGTCATTGCTTCATCTTAGATTCTGGAGTAAAGATAGCGTAGAGCAGAGTCACGGCCCATCAGAGCTCACATTAACCAAATGGGAAATACATCTTTGTTGTTGTAATTACAGCATGAACTAATAAAAGTTAATTAGATACAAGCATTTGTTTAACTGGATGTCAGTTCATGGTTACACTTGAAAAGACAAAAATTCAAATTCAATTTAATAGAAGACTAATAATATAAATTATGACATAATGCATTCAAAAGCAACTTAAGAAAAAAATATATATATACACATATAGTATTTGTAGTAAAAGAAGTTGACTAACGATGAATTTTCCTCGTGATTTCTGGCTTGAGTCCCTGCATGGCTATTCCAAGTAAGAATCAACATTTTTTAAAAACTGTTCTTCATCACTCAGATATTCCAAGATAATATTTCCACCATTGTACAAAGGACAATCCTCCTTAGCAATCCAGGTTTCCAAAATATGATCCAAGGGTAAGGCCTCTCCTGAGACACTGTGACACAACCTCAATTTCTGTTAAGACAGAAATACATCATATGCAGTACATAAACATGCTTCATAGAGTATTCTAAAACTCTCAGGGAAAGTTCTGCCCTGTTGTTACCTTAGCTGTTGGTCTGTTGTTGTCATTTTTAAGGCTGGCTAAAGAAGCAGCGCAGTCTGTGGCCCTTCCAATGCTCCACCCTCGGCAGAAGAACATGGCTCTCCTCTTTTCTTTGCCCCCCTTAGGTAAGAAAACCTGAAAGTAAACTCTTTCCGTCTGTAAAGATAAAAGTTAAAATGCAGGTTACATACACGAGGGAGACATCTGGTTCTGTCTGGTGACATCGCTTCCTTGCCTCTCCAGGCCAGAGAAGGACTGGCCTCTGATGAGACACCTTTGAGCGGGAAGACAATCATAGACCCCAGTGTCCACCTAAACGCGTGGGCACGTTTGAGTGGGAAGACAATCATAGACCCCAGTGCCCACCTAAACGCCTGGGCAGAGGACCCAAGTCCCTAGTCTGGATGATCTGTGCCAAATAGGCCTGTGCCCTGAATCAGGCTAGTCATTTCCTGGGATTGTGCATTCAAACCCTGGGGGTAGGGAGGAGCAACATTTTTTTCAGAGGTGTTTTTTTTTAAAAGTCTTGCTAAATTACATCCAAAGGTTTCTACAGTTATCCCCCGTGCCTCTCAGCCACTCCTGAACCAATGTAGACAAGTTTCTTCAAAGGAAAAACAGTGAGTCTAACACATATAAAATCCCATGGACGGAGGAGCCTGGAGGGCTGCAGTCCATGGGGTCGCTGAGAGTCGGACCCGACTGAGTGACTTCACTTTCACTTTTCACTTTCATGCACTGGAAAAGGAAATGGCAACCTACTCCAGTGTTCTTGCCTGGAGAATCCCAGGGACGGGGGAGCCTGGTGGGCTGCCATCTCTGGGGTCACAGAGTCGGACACGACTGAAGCGACTTAGCAGCAGCAGCAGCAACAACACACATAAAGAGAGAAGTCAAGAAAACCGACGGCGTCTCTCAAGGGCATTTGAGTCCTGGCATTCAGTCATCCCGTGAGACCAGATCAATGCATTACTTTTCATTATACGAGAGAAGAAATGGCTAGTGAGTTTCAGTCAAGTTTCTGTCTCTTACAACTGAAAAATACCTGATACATATACACTTCTGTTCACCTGAAAGACCTCGCTACATACTTAGAGACAGCAGGACCTTTGAGAAAAAAAGAGACTGTAAAAATCAGAAAAGTACCATGTCAACAAAAGAGAAAGACTCAGAAATTCAGAGATGGCTCCGCTAGTATTCTATACCCTATATGCTTCCTTTATATTGCATTTTCTTGCAAAATTATAAATGTAAGAAACAAGAATAGAAGCAACGGTATTTAGCTTCTGAGCTACCCTTCTTTCCTAAAATCACTTTTAAAAAGTGCTGGCTTTATAGACCAATTCCTGCTATAATAAATATGTTGGCATAACTGGAAGGTCTCTTAGTTATAGGGAAAGATCACAATTATTTTAAGAAATACTAGATTCAACACAATTTCCATCTCAGCACTAAGAAATTTAGATTTGTTAAAGACCAGTGGAATGCGTTATTACATATAACAGGAAAAGAAGAAATTATGGGAAATTCCAGCTTTGGGACAACTCTGTAACCTTACAGTTCTTGCTCCAGAAACATGGCAATAAAAGCATACAAATGAAAAGAGAAATTTTAAAAGATATACCCTTAAAGTAAAAAAATAACTATGTGTCTGAGTATCCAAAATGGAACAGAAACGCAGAGTAACAGCAGGAGGGCTGAGCCACAGGCCCCAGGGCTCAGAAGAGGCAGGTTAACGGAAAAAGCAAGGCCACATGGCGAGGGGCCCCTGCCTCTGGCTGACTGCCTGGAGGCAGAGGCCGGTTTGGGATGGGGCCCCCAGCAGAGGAGGCTGAGGAAGTCACTGCTGCAGGCCGACTTAGGCTGCTGCTCACAAAGCCGCCATTCAGGGAGGCACAAGAGCACAGATACAGCCTCCTGCGAGGGAACAAAGCCAAAGCCTTCCAGCTCAGTAGTGGATCTGCAGCAGGCTGAAAAGCTCCGCAGAGCAGAAGCACCAACTGTCAGTCTCAGACCTGGGTTTGAAACAGAGGGTGTGGGTAGGCGGGCCTGTGGAAGAAAAGGCGACACTCGGGGAGAGGCGAGTGAGACAGTCAGGAGAGGCACAGAAAGAAACGCCTCCTCAACGCGGACACGCAGAAGCTAGAAGCTGGAACTTGGGAACACGGCAGAGCTCAGCTTACTATGGGCAGGAGAAACCAAACTTGAAAAAGACATGAAAAGAGTTGCTCAGGATATCTGTGGGTCCTCAGTCACGCAGCTGTGTCTCTTTGTGACCCCAGGGACTGCAGCCCGCTGGGCTCCTCTGTCCATGGGATTTTCCAGGCAATATTGGAGTGGATTGTCATTTCTTCCTCCAGGGAAGCTTCCTGACCCAGGGATGGAACTGGCATTTCTTGTGTCCCCTGAATTGGCAAACAGATTCTTTCACCACTGAGCTACCTGGGAAGCCCCTATTTAGGACGAACAATGAGAAAAATTAAAGAATAATATTCATAGAAACAGAACAAACAGTTATAAAACCAAAACAGGCAGAAATGAAACATGAAAAGCTATGAAGAACCAATTAGAAATTTAAAAAAAAAACTTAAAAATACAGTTTGTGAAATAAGAAACTTAAACAATAAATTTCTATAATAGTCAATAAAAAGGTTTAATTAATTGAAAGATGGATGTGAGGCAGTCATCTAGAAGGCAACACAAACAGACATCTATAGAAATTATAAATCCCCGAAACATGTCCAGTAAGACTTTCAGAAAAGAAGAGAAGGAAGCAATGTTCAGAAAGAAAACAACAACAATCTTCTAAGGGTAAGGGATCAACAGCTAAAATGCACTTCAAGGGTCAAGCTGTGTGATTGAGACAAATCATACCTAGAAATCCTGCACTGAAACTGCAAACATCATAGACAAAAATCTCCAGTCACAAAAAAGGTATAGGCCACCCACAGAGCAGCAAGAGCAAGATCTGCAGCACATACTTCCCAAGCAATAGACAAAAGAGGCCAATGAGCAGCCTATTAGAAGAGCTGAGAGAGGCAGACAGACAATCCAGCTCAAGCGAGGGAAAATAAGCGCAGTTTCAGACAAAAAAGATTTACGTTTACCACAATGACCCTTGATGAATGAACTACTAAAGAATGTGCTTGAGCCAAAATAAAAGTGAGTCTTAAGAAAAAAAAGAAACTCAAAAAATATATTGGCAAATTTAAATAGCAACTGACTTAAAAACAATCATGTGTAAACTAACTCAATGAAATGGGAGATACTCAACTGCAGAAAACATGTCAAACTCTGTCTTATTCCAGAGGATACAATCTCAAGTAACTTTAGATTTTGAGAGAAGAATTGGTATTTAATCATATATGTTAAAAATTGTAAATATAAGCACATGCCTCTTATCACCATTACTATAAAACATTATATTGGAGATTATATATAATATAGTATAAGAAAATGAACTAATTATTGAAAGGTGAAAACTAAAGCTTTTTGTCAATGGGATGTAATTGTATACCTAGGAAATCAAAGGCAAAAACAAAACAACTTCTAAAATAAATAAAAGAATTTGATGATTTGATGCTGTGATTGAATACAATGAATATACAGAAATCAAGACCTTTTCTCCTTCTATGTGAACAGCAAGTTCTGGAAACAGGTACAGGGAAATATTCTGTTCACCAAAGAAAGCAAATCCGTAAGATAATTAGAGATGTTTATATGTGCATGCTCAGTGGCTTCAGTCGTGTCTGACTCCCTGTGACCCTATGGACGGCAGCCCACCAGGCTCCTCTGCCCATGCAAGTCTCCAGGCAAGAATACTGGAGAGGGTTGCCCCTCCTCCAGGGGATCTTCCAAACTCACACTTCCTGCATTGCAGGCAGATTCAACAAGGAATAAGACTTAGATGAAGAAAAACATATAAAATGTTACAGAAGGCAATAAAATATCTAAATAAAAGAGAAGACATAAAGTTCGTAGACAGGAAGATAATGTTATAAAAATGTCATTTCTCTCAAAATTAATATATATCATGTAAAGCAAAATCAGAGAAACCCTCAGGAATGATCCTCAGTCAGGACTTGTTAATAGATGCTGCTGGGAAACTTTGCAGAAATCACTTGATAATACAAAGGAGGTCTTGTATCAATCACTTACACCTGGTGGGTAGGGAGGGAGCCAGAATCCCCAGCACAAAGAGGACGAAGCCAACAGGGTGAGAGATCCTCCTGAGAAGGCAATCTGGCTTCTGCAGGCACCGTTATTCACAGCCTACATCCTTGTGGGAAACAGTGACAGATAAACTACATTCTAAGATCAAGCTGTGTTCGTTTTTGCTTTTCATAATGATTTCTCTCCGTTTCTCCATTTTGGCTTTTAAAGAGCCTACATCCTTCAACAGTATCTTCTGGAGTCTGTCACTGACAACCTTGTCCCATTATGACAACCATAGAGATCCCAAGATGGATTAAAAAAAAACAGTGTATATAATAATCGTAAGGTTCATATGGATGAATAAACCAAAAGAAAAAAGAAGAACTGCTAAGGCAAAATATGGGAAAGTATGGACGGGACTTACCTGGTCATATGCTAGAACATTCTATGAAGTTACTACATGAAGTCAACTTGGTATTAACATACAAGTAAAAAACAGATAAAGGGTTAGAATAGGAAATCCAAAAACAAACCTAGTAAAAAGTACATCTCGAATTTAACATGAAGGTGATAGTTGGTATTTCAATTTAATACGACAAAAATGATTTATTTAATAATTAGTGGGCAAAACTAGCTAAACAACTGGAAGAAAATATCCTTAGCTCATATAATATGTTAAAATAAAATTCCAGACCAATTAAAGACAGGTGAAAAAAAATTAAAACCCTAAGAAAACCAAATGAGACATGAAAGAAAAGACAGACCCTAGAAAAATTTAGAACAATGATATGTCAATAAGGTACATAAGTAAAATCAAGATTATTTGATAAATTTTGAAAAAAAGTTGCCAAAGCAGACTGATTACAGGTAAAGGATCAATATCGATTCTGTTCCGAGAATTTCCACGGTTGACCAAGCAAAACAAAAGTGAAATAAAAGTAACAATGTAAAAGAAAAATGATCACAGGATATGCACAGGCAGTTCAGGGAAGAGCATTCATGCCTGGCCAATGAACATAATGAAAAGATACTTTAAACTGAACGATACTTTGGCTACTGAACACAAGGACCCAAAGAGCCGACTTATTGGAAAAGACCTTGATGCTGGGAAAGACTGAGGGCAGGAGAAGAAGGGGGCGACAGAGGATGAGATGGCTGGATGGCATCCCCAACTCAATGGACGTGAGTTTGAGCAGACTCTGGGAGACAGCGAAGGGCAGGGAAGCCTGGTGTGCAGCAGCCCATGTGGTCACGAAGAGTCGGACTCGATTTAGCAACTGAACAACAACAACAAACTCAACAATGGTCAAGGAAACCCGAAATCAAACAATTAGAAGATATATTTCCACAGCCCTTAGACTGGAATACATTTAAAAAGATTATCTAAACAGTTACTGGACACCACGGGAGGGGAGAGGTATGCTCATGTGTGACCAAAAGAGGCAGTGTACTACACAGGGCAGACGGCAGGTTCTGACCAGGTGAGTGATCTTAACACTTCAGATTACTCATCTGTGAAATGAGGATGATGATATATCACGGGATAGCCGTGAGTATTAAGGGAGGTAAAAAACCCAGAGCCACAAGACAATGCTTGGGATAACACAGCCAGTAAAAGTTCACTACCCTAATTACTGATGGTAGAAGTGTGAATTCTTGTAACTTCTTTGTAAAGCAGCTTGACAACGTCTACAAGGATTTAAAATAGACAGACCCTTGGACTTGGCAACCATGCTCCAGGGAATCTATCTCATAGACACAGGAAATCAAAAATAGGAAACCAGTCACCAAAACGGGAAACAAAGTGAATGTTCATTAATAGGAAAAAGGCAACGAAATTCAGGATACCTTGGATTATCCATCTTTCGAAGAAAATGACTTCAAACCATGCTAGTTCCCTTGGAGGAACTGCTGTTAGAAACTTCTAGAGGAATATACAGAGCTGAAAGAATATATTATCTATCTGAAACCTGCTTTATTTTTATTTATAGGCTTTATCACTATCTGAAAATTGTAGTATACATTAAATAACCATCTCCTCCTACTGGAATATAAACTCTATATGTGCAGGGACTTTAACAATTTACTGTCATATCCCCAGGGCCCGATTTATAGCAGGTATTCAAAAAAAGTGTTGACTAAATGAATATGATGCCCTTTTTATGAAATAATGATCCTAAAGCACTCTTCATATCTTTGCATACATATACCAGTAGACACTTTGCTTTATGTAAAATATATATACATATATTAATATATACAGGGGTGTGGATATATATATAAATAACTTATGTCAGTACATACATACACGTATGCTGCTACTGCTAAGTCGCTTCAGTCGTGTCCGACTGTGTGACCCCAGAGACGGCAGCCCACCAGGCTCCCCCGTCCCTGGGATTCTCCAGGCAAGAACAGTGCAGTGGGTTGCTATTTCCTTCTCACATACATGTACACACACACACAAATCTTAATGAGGCGGGGGGAAAATTTCTATCTACAGACCTGCGTGCTCTGTGGTAAAGTGTTGAGTGTGCTGAGAACCTGCTTTCTGAGCCAGTCTGCCTGATTTCAGTTTGCAGTTCTCCACTTAATTAGCTGTGTTCCTACCAAGTTACTTAACATTTTTGTGCCTCAATTATCTCATCTATTAGGCAGAGAGAATAGTATATATTTCAAAGCTGCTGCGAGGATTAAACGTGTTAGAAGAGGGCCTGGAACAAAGTAAGTGCTACAGAAATTTCTGCTACTATGTCTTAAGTCATAAAAGAACTGCACAGTAATGGGAATGATAGTACTGGACACGCTAGAGCAGGCCTCTCAGTTACGCCGCTGCTGACGCCATGTGCTGGACAGTGAGTGCTTTCCTGCAGGCGCTGTCCCATGCTGAGAGCACCCCTGGCCTCTGCCTACTGTGCCAGTAGCGTCCCCGTGCCCAGGGGCGACAACCGGAACTGTCTGCAGACACTGTCCGGCCTCCCCAAGGGGCACAGCCACCCTCACTTGACAACCACTGCTTTAGTGGGATGAATGCGGACGCAGGAGGGTGTGTTCGGCTTTTTCCCTTACACAGCTTTTTAAGTTACCCTTGTTAAAAGTATGTAGTATTTCTATAACTTAAAAATAAGGAAGGCTTCAAAAAAGAAACATTAAAAAAATTATTAGAAGAAGTTTATAATCAATGGTTTCTAGACCAGCAGAATAAAAGAGAATACAGAAAATTCAATCAATACGAAAGATGACTGGAAGGAAATAAATAACAATAGCAAGAGGATGATCAGCAAAAAAAATAAGATAGAAAAAATATATTTAAATGCTTGTGATCATAATAAATATAAATGGGTTCAACTCACCTATAAGAGATATTATCAGATTGGATTAAAAAAACAAAGTCCAGCTACATACAGCTTACAAGAAACACTCTAAAAATAAAACAACACAGAAAAGTTGAATACAAAGGAATACACACAGAGTAGTAACTATTCACCAAAAGAAACGTAGCGAAACATCATCATAATTCAAAATAGATTTAAGGCAAAAAATTCATACTGAAGACATAATGATGTACCTGATAATATAGAACTCAGCAAAACTATTAGAATTATACGGAAAAAAACTGACAAAACCACAGCTACAGTGAGAGATTTCATTTAATACCGTCTGTTTCAGAACCTGACAGATCAAGCTGACTAGAAGTCAGTAAGCACACACACGCACGCGCACGCACACACACACACACGCGCACACACGCGCACACACACACGCGCATACGCCCACACACACGCACACACGCGCACACACGCGCACACACGCACACACACGCGCATACGCCCACACACACACGCGCACACACACACGCACACACACGCACACACGCGCATACGCCCGCACACACACACGCACGCACGCACACGCACACACACGCGCGTGCACACGCCCGCACACACACACGCGCGCGCACACACACACACACACGCCCGCCCGCGCACACACACACGTGGACAAACAGAGGGAAATAACAAACAGGACAAAATGCCAGCAACGGGAACACCTGGGTAACCAGCATGGAGCATTCTTTGTACTATTCTAGAACTTTTCTGGATTTGAAATTGTATTAAAATAAAGTTGCATGCATGTGTGCTAAGTCACTTCAGTCGTGTCCAGCTCTTTGTGACCTCATAGACTGTAGCCCACCAGGCTCCTCTGTCCACGAATTTCCCAGGCAAGAACGCTGGAGTGGGTTGCCACGCCCTCCTCCAGGGGATCTTCCTGACCCGGGGATTGAGCCCACATCTCTTATGTCTCCTCCAGTGGCAGGCGGAGTCTTTACCACTAGTGCCACACGGGAAACCCAAAATAAAGTTACCTCCCCTAGAAAAAAACACCTAAATAAGTAGGTTGAAAAAGTAAGCTCACCATCCAATGTGAGAAGTTAGAAGAACAACATTAGAGATAATCTAAGCAAATCAGAAAAAGGAAATAATAATATAAAAACAAAATCAGTAAAGCAGGAAGCAAAGAAACATTAGAGAAGTCAATAAAACCAAAACACAATTCTTTGAAAAAACTAAAATGCAAATTGAAAAAGTAAACACAAACCTCTAGCAAGACCATTCAAAGGGAAATCAAAGTACAAGTGAAAAATATTAAGAATGACTAATGAAAGACACAACAGAGATGTGGGTAAGTAACAATAAGCTGAAAAATCTGTATTAAACAAAAATTTTTAAGAAAAATGTTATTTACCAACATATATTTCAGAAGACATAGATTATCCAAATAAACCAAGGAACTATTTAACAGATTAATTAGTATTCAAAATCCTCCCCCTACAAAACGCAATAAATTTGAAGGTTGTAACAACCATTGCCAAACCTTCAAGAACAATATGCCTCTATTTCAAAGAATAGAAGAGGAAAGCTACTCAACTAGTTTTTTTTGTTACTAATGTCATGACAAAACAGTAAATAATATATTAGTGAATCAGTTTAGCAGTACATTTCAGAAGAATTATATACCAGAGTCAAGTGGTTTATCTGAGAATATGTGGGTGATTCACAACAGAAGATGATCAATGTAATTCATTACATTAATAAGGAAAAAAATATATATAATCATCTTACTGCTGCTGCTGCTAAGTCACTTCAGTCATGTCCGACTCTGTGCAACCCCATAGATGGCAGCCCACCATGCTCCCCCGTCCCTGGAATTCTCCAGGCAAGAATACTGGAGTGGGATGCCGTTTCCTTTTCCAATGCATGACAGTGAAAAGGAAGTCGCTCAATTGTGTCCCACTCTTTGCAACCCCATGGACCAGCCTACCAGGCTCCTCCATCCACGGGATTTTCCAGGCAAGAGTACTGGAGTGGGTTGCCATTGCCTTCTCCAGATAATCATCTTACCAGATGGAGGAAAAAAATTATAGCAATATTTAATACCCATTCCTGATATAAATTCCTAGAAAACTAGGAATAGAAAAATATTATTAACCCAAGGAAGGCTACTATCAAAAATCCACAGCAAATATAATATTTAGTGATGAAACTTTAGAATCATTTGCACTGAAGTCAGAAACAGGACAGAGACCCCCGCTATCACTTACGTGATCGGACGCTGTGGCGGGGGTTTCAGCCAATACAGCGACACAGAGTAGTGAGAAGGGGGAAGAGTGATAGAACAGAAAATTTGAAAACAAAAACCACACAAAACCATCATTTGCCGAAGATGTGACCACACAGAAAACTAGACAGGAAATCTACAAAATATGGGAACTATCAGAGTTTATTTGCTGGATAGAAAGACATTATACAACAACCACCAATAACCAAATTAGGAAAATGTTAATTTAAAAAAATTACCATTTATAATGGCAGCAAAAATTATGAAGAGCCAAATAAACTTAAGACATCTAAATATGTATGGTAGGCATTATAGAATGACATAAATAAAGACCTAAACAGAGTTGGGATAGACTATGGAGGCGAATAGGAGGAAGGAAATTTTAAAGACGTCCACTGTCTCTCACTTAAAATTTAGCACAATTTCTATCAAAATCACCATTTCACAGAACAGGACGAAGTGATCCTAAAATTTTTACAAAAGAATAAATGGCCAAGAATAGACACAGTTGGAAGCCAAGAATGAGGTGGACAGCCTTCTCCTATTTACTACTGTAAAAGCTACTACGATTAACACAGTATGATAGTGATGCCGAGAGTCAGACCAAAGGAACAGAACTGAGATCCCCAGATGAGTCTCACATTTACAGAACAATCTGGTGTGTAACAGAAGCGACATTACAAGGGAGAACTCTTCACTTTCTTAGGTTATGACAAGTAACCCGCTGGGTGAGAGGGGGAGGAATAAATCCCTGCCTCTGCTTACTTACAATTAAGTTCCAGATGGAATAAAAAGCTAAGCAAAAAAAATGCAATAAAACTTTTAAAGGAAAATGTAAGTAAAAAACTCATTTTAAGATTTATAATTCTAAAGAAATAATTAATAGATTTGAGTGTGTTAAAATTTTTAAAGTCTGGATCACTAAAAAGATCAAAAACAAAATAAACACAAGCTATAGACTGAGAGAAGATACGTGCAACGTATTTAATCAAGAAAAGATCAGAACTTAGAATATACAGACCCTTATAGACCTTTTTAAAAGTTCCAAACAACCCAGCAGAAGATACGCAGTTCACAAGAGAAAGTCAAATAGCCAATAAACACATGCAAAGGAGCTGAGCCTCACTGTCACAGGGAAATTCAACTTTAAGCCTCAGTGCTGCGTCATTTCAACCTGTCAGATCGGTAATAATGAGCAATACCAACACTGGCAGGAAACTCTGCAAGAAGAAGATAAATCAGCACAATTACTAACAATAAAAAACTGACAACATCTAATAAAGCCAAAGATGAGCAAACCCCATTCTCCAGTTTTCTGTTTCTAGGTATGTTCCCTGGAATATCATTTTTCGAATTGATGGTCTCAACCCTTCAGGGGCTATAAAGCCAACAGTCTTTAAATAGAACAAAAAATGCCAGAGCAGATACACATCCTCACAGGCCTTACTAGACCTGTGCATGTATGTAGGCACATGTGTGCTGGGTGGTTACAGAAAATGTAGTTGATAATGTGGAGCTTGAGAGAAACTGCCTTAGAGAAATGTTCCATGTGTACACAGGGTGTTCACTGTGAACAGTTTATAACAGTAAACAGCTTGGAAAAGGAATCTGAATCGTGTTCACTAAGAGAATAGATAAACGGTGGTACATACATACTACAGAAAAATGTGAGCTACCAAAATGAATGAAAGAGGCAAAACATATTGGCACGGATATATGTTTAAAAACATGATACCAAGGGTAGAAGAGAAAGGTTGAAGGATACATACGGCTTCCTGCCATTTTTATAACACACAAAAAACTCCTAAGACTATTATTTATGCAGGCTTATACCTTGTAATATCAGAAATGATTCACATCAAGTTCAGGTTTAGTCGGTTCTAATGAAAGGGAAGAGCACAAAGGGGGCTCCAACCGTATCTGGAACTTTTTGTTTCCTAAATATCTGAAACCAACCTGTGGCAATGATTTGTCTCCAGCAGCATGCATCTTTAATTTCATCAGCGCTACCTTTGCAGCTGTTTCACTATTCTTTGCACCTTTCCGTCGCTTACTTGTCTCTCCTGTCTTGGAATCTAAGAAGCAAGCATAAGGATATAAGCAAACGGGAACTTGCCCATTTTCCAGAGTTTTATTAACTGTGGCCTTGAAACATATATGAATTACATATACTAGAGATATACGGAGACCACATTCATTCTATAGATATTATATTTACAAGAACAATGGAAAACCACTGAGTGGACGTTAAGTGAGCTGCACATTAAAAAACGTGAGTTACATGTGCTTCTTTCCAACTTAAATCTATTTAATCCAAAGCAATCACTAACACTTCTACAGAGAAGGGTTACAGAAGACTTTTTACTTAATAGAATTTAATTTAAATTACTACCCTTAATATAAAATGAAAATTCAGTTGAGTATGTTGGCAGTGAGAGTGGTCAACATCACAAATATATTCTTTCCTCACACATCAGATTATCAGCAGCATTCAGAGGACAACTGACTCGGCTTAGTCCTTTTTTTTAAAAGGGATCTTTTTCTTTCATTTTCTTAAAGGTTTGTTTTTTTTATAGTTCTACATTTTATTTTTTCATTTAATTTTTACTTATTTGTTTTTGGCCGTGCTGGGTTTTCGCTGCAGCATGAGGGCTTTCTCTCTTTGTGGCGAATGAGGCTCCTCTCTAGTCGCGGTGTTCAGGCTTCTTTTGAGGAACACAGACTCCAGGGCACACGGGCTTGGCTGCCCCACAGCATGTGGGATCTTCTCGTGTCAGGGATTAAACCCCTGTCCCCTGCATTGGCAGGTGGATTCTTAACCACTGGACCATCAGGAAGTCCTAACTTTAGTCTTTGAAGAACGTAAACCACTACTTTAGCGTCATGAATGTAATTTCTAGCCAAGATGGTTAACCAGCTGATAAGTGGTCCAGCAAAAGAGAACACCTGCCGGATATTTCGATGGAATTTCCAAATTTCCACTGGCTAGTAAGACTTGTGAAAAATACTGTCACAAGAATGTCCTCAAAATCTAAAGCAAGTTATAACCATCAGGGCTGCTAACAGCACCTTCCATAACTGGCAAGCTGACAGAAGCAGGGCTCTGGAATTCACGAGTATACGGCATTAAGTAACCAACAAACACGCTTTCCAGATACTTGCCAATAATGTCTTTAACGAGCTTCTGAGTGGCAGCCATACGAGGCTTAGGGATTTCCAGTTTTTCACATTCATGATCTGACTGGCGACGGTGTCTGTGAGCGACAGAAGAGGGACAGTAGTTCATGTGCTTGCATGTGACTTAAACAGATACACAGTTTGAACGGTCTTAGTGGTCACCTCAGGCAAAAGTCCTTCTCACAGTAAGGACACATAAGGGGCACAAGCCCTCTCTCAGCACAGTCCGTGAAGGAGCACGGGTGAGATGCACGGGGGTCTGACTCCGGCCTCTCGTTGATTACAGTCACCTGAAAAGGTAGAAGGGGAGCATGGCGTCATATTTCACATTAAACGCAAATCAACAAATCTATTCTCGATATCCAGAGCATTTTTGCTTCAACGTGTGAAAGCAACCCACACAGTCTTGCACAGACTGTGACAGCTGTGTGCAGAACGATCACTGCGCTGACTGCCCCACATTTCCAATTTCCCTTCCGTGGCGTGTTTCTCTTCTAGGTCAGGTTAAAACGGCCACTCTGTTCTTCTCCATGACTTTAGCCTGCTTTGCAACGTACTACGCAGCAACGTTCCAGTAACAGCTCGGTTGGTGAAGGGTCCTCCTGCAGTGCAGGAGACCCCAGTTCGATCCCTGGGTCAGGAAGATCTTCTGGAGAAGGGACAGGCTACCCACTCCAGCATTCTGGCCTGGAGAATCCCGTGGATTGTATATAGTCCTTGGACACAACTGAGTGACTTTCACAGACTAGGGAATCAGCCCATCACCTCAAATGACAAGTCATATCCACTTTCCACACTGATTTTAGAGGCTTAAATATACGTAAAAGAACACTTAAAATTGTATTTTTCCATGATACAGTTTCCACAATGATGTAATATTCTTTGTGTGTATGCTCAGTCAGTTCTGATCTTGCAACCTCATGGACTGTGGATCGCCAGGCTCCTGTCCATTGGATTTCCCAGGCAAGATTACTGAAGTAAGTTGCCATTTCCTTTTCCAGAGAATCTTCCTAACCCAGGGGTAGAACCCACGCCTCTTCCATCTTCTGCACTGACAGGCAGATTCTTTACCACTAGCGCCGCCTACTGTATTACTAGCAATTACACCAGAGGAAAAAGATTCTATGGAAAAAAAAAAAAATCCAGATCACTTAGGCTATTGTAGTACTAAGTAAACAGGTTTCTAGAGTTAAATGAACTCAGCTGACTCTTGGACAACTCAGGAGCTAGGGTACGAACTCCCCACATTGTTAAAAATCCAAGTACGTCTCCACAGTTAGCTTTCCAGAGCTGCAGTTCTGCATCTGTAGGCTCATCGCTTTGTGATGCACAGTTAGTGGAAAAAAAAAAAAGAGCCACATCTAAGGGGACACACACACAGTTCAAACCTGTGTCATTCAAGGCCAATGGTAACTGCTTGAAATCTATGACTAAAGGTATCCTCTATAAAAATATAGTTACATCTCACTGGAAGTAATTTCTTTATCATTTTTCCAAATTTGTTTCAATGATCTAAAGGTAGAAGATTTTCATTTCACTACTTAATAAGATCTAACTGAGAGACATTCTGAGACATTCATAGAAAGCAAATTATATCACAAGAAAAAAGCAAGCACAGAGATTTATAAGCTACGTGAGAAATAATGTTTACTATATGACTCTGAGTATTTCTCTCCAGTTAATCCTGAGTAATACCAGTATATTAATTAATTTTAAAAATTTTATTTATTTTAACTGGAGGCTAATTACTTTACAATATTGTATTGGTTTTGCCATACATCAACATGAATCCGCCACAGGTATACATGTGTTCCCCATCCTGAACCCCCTCCCACCTCCCTCCCCGTACTATCCCTCTGGGTCGTCCCAGTGCACCAGCCCCAAGCATCCAGTATCATGCACTGAACCTGGGCTGGCGACTCGTTTCATATATATTATACATGTTTCAATGCCATTCTCCCAAATCATCCCACCCTCGCCCTCTTCCACAGAGTCCAAAACACTGTTCTATACATCTGTGTCTCTTGCTGTCTCACATACAGGGTTATCGTTCCCATCTTTCTAAATTCCATATATATGTGTTAGTATACTGTATTGGTGTTTTTCTTTCTGGCTTACTTCACTCTGTATAATAGGTTCCAGTTTCATCCACCTCATTAGAACTGATTCAAATGTATTTTTTTTTAATGGCTAATACTCCATTGTGTATACATACCACAGCTTTCTTATCCATTCATCTGCTGATGGACATCTAGGTTGCTACCAGGTTCTGGCTATTATAAACTGTGCTGCGATGAACATTGGGTTACACGTGTCTCTTTCAATTCTGGTTTCCTCCATGTGTATGCCCAGCAGTGGCATTGCTGGGTCATATAGCAGTTCTATTTTTAAGTTCAGTTTTTTAAGGAATCTCCACACTGTTCTCCATAGTGGCTGTACTAGTTTGCATTCCCACCAACAGTGTAAGAGAGTTCCCTTTTCTCCACACCCTCTCCAGCATTTATTGCTTGCAGACTTTTGGATCTGACTGGTGTGAAATGGTGACCTCATTGTGGTTTTGATTTGCATTTCTCTGATAAT
This sequence comes from Ovis canadensis, assembly GCF_042477335.2. Lineage (NCBI taxonomy): Eukaryota > Metazoa > Chordata > Mammalia > Artiodactyla > Bovidae > Ovis > Ovis canadensis. The sequence continues at coordinate 103,834,174 of NC_091253.1, read as the reverse complement.
GAGTGATGTTGAGCATCTTTTTTTTTTTGCATTTCTTTTCCATGGGGATGGTCTTGATCCCTGTCTCCTGTACAATGTCACGAACCTCATTCCATAGTTCGTCAGGCACTCTATCTATCAGATCTAGGCCCTTAAATCTATTTCTCACTTCCACTGTATAATCATAAGGGATTTGATTTAAGTCATACCTGAATGGTCTAGCGGTTTTCCCTACTTTCTTCAATTTGAGTCTGAATTTGGTAATAAGGAGTTCATGATGTGAGCCAGTCAGCTCCTGGTCTTGTTTTTGTTGACTGTATACAGTTTCTCCATCTTTGGCTGCAAAGAATATAATCAACCTGCTTTCGGTGTTGACCATCTGGTGATGTCCATGTGTAGAGTCTTCTCTTATGTTGTTGGAAGAGGGTGTTTGCTATGACCAGTGCATTTTCTTGGCAAAACTCTATTAGTCTTTGCCCTGCTTCATTCCGCATTCCAAGGCCAAATTTGCCTGTTACTCTAGGTGTTTCTTGACTTCCTACTTTTGCATGCCAGTCCCCTATAATGGTCATGTATGGATGTGAGAGTTGGACTGTGAAGAAGGCTGAGTGCTGAAGAATTGATGCTTTTGAACTGTGGTGTTGGAGAAGACTCTTGAGAGTCCCTTGGACTGCAAGGAGATCCAACCAGTCCATTCTGAAGGAGATCAACCCTGGGATTCCTTTGGAAGGAATGATGCTGAAGCTGAAGCTCCAGTACTTTGGCCACCTCATGTGAAGAGTTGACTCACTGGAAAAGACTCTGATGCTGGGAAGGATTTGGGGCAGGAGAAGGGGACGACAGAGGATGAGATGGCTGGATGGCATCACTGACTTGATGGATGTTGAGTCTGAGTGAACTCTGGGAGATGGTGATGGACAGGGAGGCCTCGCGTGCTGTGATTCATGGGGCCGCGGAGTCGGACACGACTGAGCAACTGAACTGAACTGAACTGAGCATCTTTTCATGTGTTTGTTAGCCATCTGTATGTCTTCTTTGGAGAAACGTCTATTTAGTTCTTTGGCCCATTTTTTTGATTGGGTTCTTTATTTTTCTGGGATTGAGCTGTAGGAGTTGCTTGTACATTTTTGAGATTAGTTGTTTGTCAGTTGCTTCATTTGCTATTATTTTCTCCATTCTGAAGGCTGTCTTTTCACCTTGCTTATAGTTTCCTTTGTTGTGCAGAAGCTTTTAATTAGGTCCCATTTGTTTATTTTTGCTTTTATTTCCAATATTCTGGGAGGTGGGTCATAGAGGATCCTGCTGTGATGTATGTTGCAGAGTGTTTTGCCTATGTTCTCTTCTAGGAGTTTTATAGTTTCTGGTCTTACATTTAGATCTTTAATCTGTTTTGAGTTTATTTTTGTGTATGGTGTTAGAAAGTGTTCTAGTTTCATTCTTTTACAAGTGGTTGACCAGTTTTCCCAGGACCACTTGTTAAAGAGATTGTCTTTAATCCATTGTATATTCTTGCCTCCTTTGTCAAAGATAATGTGTCCATAGGTGTGTCGATTTATCTCTGGGCTTTCTATTTTGTTCCATTGATCTATATTTCTGTCTTTGTGCCAGTACCATATTGTCTTGATGACTGTGGCTTTGTAGTAGAGCCTGAAGTCAGGCAGGTTGATTCCTCCAGTTCCATTCTTCTTTCTCAAGACTGCTTCGGCTGTTCGAGGTTTTTTTGGATTTCCATACAAATCTTGAAATTATTTGTTCTAGCTCTGTGAAGAATACCTGTTAATTAATTTTTATATCCCTCAAATCATCAAAACTTCAGAGGGCCAGATTTTGACTGAAGCTCATTTAATCTTAATTTTTATAATTGAGAGAACAGATGTAAAAATCCTTGGTAAAGTGTTTGGTAAATGGTGGGAAGGAATAAATATCAACTGCAAAATGGCAGGCAAATGCTTCTTTCCAAATGGAGTGAATTCAGTTTAACTTCTGGCCAACCTCTGACCCAAAGGAGGCGGAGCAACTTCTCTGATTACAAATTCAGGAAAATTAATTAGGCTCAGCTTTCTCTTTATTTCCTAAGAGGCCTAACCTGGGGCAGCACTGCTGTGACAGGTGGCAGATCCACCTAATTTTGGATTTTCTTTGAAGATCTTTTTGGCTCTACATTTAGCTTCATCATTCAACTTATTCTTTACCAGTCATAAAGATGATATTTTGGCTTTTATCTAACAGCTCTTTTTAATCTTTGATGTGGTCGGAATTAGGGTAGGGATTTTGCTGGGCTACAGGTTTGCTCCTGATGATCTAAGGCTGATGGAGTCAGCACAGCTTATTACCACAGAATCCTAACCCCAGGCACCAGTGAAAATGAGCACACAGTGAAGCAAACTGGAGGGAGCACATGATGAGGATGTTAATTCCGTTACATATTTATAAATATAGAGCCTGAAGCTAAACGTGGGCTACCTCCACAGAACTGTAGTATAAAGGAATGAAAATTATAAGAATAAGAATTTATAAATACCAAGGAGAAAAGTTTATTTTTAAAACAAATTGGGAAAAAATATAAAGTAACAGTCTCTTATAAATCAGTTTAGTATGCCAAGTTTTAATCAGAATCAATACTTCCCTGGCAATACAGTGGACAGGAGTTCACCTGCCAATGCAGGGGACATATGTTCGATTCTTGGTCCAGAAAGATCCCACATGCCGTGGAGCAACTGAAGCCCGTGGGCCACAACTACTAGAGCCTGTGCGTTCTGGGGCCCCAGAGTCACAGTTACAGTTACCGAAGCCTACTAGCCCGAGTCTGAACACCGCACCCACTGCACCCCGGTGCCCAGAGCCCACGCTCGGCAACCAGAGAGGAGTCCCTGTGCTCTGCACCTAGAGAAGGCCCGTGAGCAGCAGGGAAGACACAGCACAACCACAATAAACAGAATCAAATTCTGAAATACAAACACGTTTCACTAGGAAATATGAACATACCTCAGGACAGCTATGGGACTCTCTGCTCCTGTGTTCAAGGCTTAAATAACAAAGAAAAGTGTTTATTTAAATGTAATCAAATAACGTACTTAAACATACTGCAGAAATTTGAGATATTTTAATGGTTAAATCCTTAAGATTAATTACACTCACATGACATTAACAATTCTGTACACAAGAATAAGCTGAAAAGACAAACAAAAGAGCACCTATGGTCCCATAAGTTTTAAAACCCAACTACTGTTCCACTTTAATGTGAGTGCAAATAATTCACCTCTCAATTACCTTTTTACTTTGAGTGTTTTAAGGTATGTGAAAACACAGAGGCTCTTTCGATTCCTTTTATTTCTCAAAAATAACTAATAATAGTATGTCAAAGGAGTATTCTAGTTCTGAATGACTTAAAAATATGTACTATTTTTATTTACTTCTAATAAGTCTTTCTGAACTATTGTCTGAAAAGAATTTATCTTCAGTGCTCTATTAAATAAATTAAATGCCTGATACTTGAAAGTTTAATTGAAAATACATTTTCCAAAATTCTTGTTTGTTCCCAGGTTTTACATTGCATGTAATGTATATGCCAAGGCCATATAGAACCCAATTTAAGAAATATATAGGTTGGACTCTTTTCATTGTACTAATAAAAATAAAAACTAATAATCATAATTGGATTTAAAAAATGATATTCTTTATATTCTGGATATATTATCTCCTTGTGATTAATACACATAACTGTTACATAAAACTCATACACATAACTCTAGACTAGCCACATATATGCATAAGTAATCAGAGCCCATGACTAATCTTTTTTCCTCAAGTGGTTATTCTAGTGAATATCAGATATCAATGGCTAAATGACTATTTAAATCATTCTGCTTTTTAGAAATAAATCTCATATAAACACTAAAATTACTCCTAAATCCTGCATAAAAACTTAACTTACCAAAATACTCCTGAACATCCATCACATACAAATGGAAGAAAATCTAAAATAAAGGGAAAATGTTATATGTTCTGGTCAGTACCTGATTTTGATTTAGGTTTCTTAAGTAAAAAGAATCAAGTACTGAACTGTGGTTACAGGAGAAATTTCCTTTTGAACAATATCCTAGTGCAGCAAGTAGTGGTTAAACAAAAGCTATCACAACCTCAAGTACTCTGAGAGTAACCAGATTATCAGGAGACAAATATTACCTGTAGTAACATACCAAATCAAAACAAGAAGTCCTGTGTTTTTCCCCTTATTTACCAGATGTTGCTTCAGATTTACCAGATGTTGCTTCTGAGGACCATATACCACAAAAATCCTGTATTTGAAGTGACAATCTTAGATTTCAATTTTGATTGCACTGCTTACTAATCTAGCAATGCTAGGCAAGTTACTGAACAGTAGAGCTCTGGGTTTTATATATATATACATATATATATATATACACTAGATATATATATAGATATAGATACAGTATATGGTATTGTATAGGTATACAAAATCAAAAATATATTATTAGGTAATACAGATAAAAATAGGATATAAGTACATTGCGTCTGTGTGCATATGCATATGTGTGTGTGTCTATCTACTGTGTGTACATATCTGTGTTATACGCCACACTTCCTTCATAGGGTGATTGTAAAAACTAAATGAGATATGTAAAAGATAAGAATAGTAAGATAAGAACTGCAATTGACAGGAATAATTACAACAATTCACTTGTTTTGAATAGACTCAAACTCTGAGGAAAATCCTGGGGTGACTAGGTAGAGAGACATGTTCAAAGAAATTCCAGAAATTAAATAGATGGATTCATAGTGAAAAATTTAGTTCTGAATTGTTTCCTTCCTTGCTGTTAAGGAACAACAAAGTTAGGACTAAGCAACAATTAAGTCAGGAAATGAATTTTTGGAAAGCACACGAAAGTACCTGTTTTTAGATGTGGCAATTGACCACAAATCGCTGAATATAATCACTCATTCTCTAATCTGTTTTCAATGTACGTCATAATAAATTACAGTACACAGACAAGTGAGGCTGGATATATCTAATCACACTGCCTTTACAAAATGAAAACAGAAAGTACTGCATTTAAGAGAAAGCCACTATTACTCCAAAAGATCTCATCCTACAAGGTCTCTTAACCCATAAGAAAAAAGAGGTCCTACCCAGGGCTTCCCTGTTGGTGCTAGCGGTAAAGAGTCTGCCTGCTAATGCAGGAGATGTAAGAGACGCAGGTTCAATCCCTGGGTCGGGAAGATCCCCTGGAGGAGGGCATGGCAACCCACTCCAGTATTCTTGCGTGGAGAAACCCATGGACCAAGGAGGCTGGAGGCTATAGCCCATAGGGTCACAGAGAATCAGACACGAAAGAAGTGACTGAACACACATGCACAGGAACCCAAAGGGACCCTTGGCTATTTGCTGCTTGTGGGACAAGAGGACTCTAATATAGTTCTTCCCTCACCTGAGAAGTGAGCTTAATGCATTGTTACTATTGTCCTGAAAGCATGGTATTGTAAGCATCTATTCCATACCAGACATGTAGATGTGTATTTGTCAAAGAGAAGAAAACTGAAATATACATTACTCTGCAAGACTCATATGTCTCTTTAAAATGGGGAAAATGTACACGATTGCTACTTTTAGAGACTTTGGTGACCAACTAAGTATTAGATGCAAACTAAGAGGACCCAGAGGTAAGAGTTAAGGTAATTTCCTAACACTCGACACCATTCTTCTATTCATCCAGAAGCTAAATGAAATCTAGTACTCACAATATCCTCTAAATCTTAACTGCTCTCCACTAGAGACTGCGAAAAATCTGAACTCCAAAAGAGCCAGACCCTGGCCTCATTTCAGTGCTTACATTTTAAGAGACACCTGAAGTTGGAAGGGAAGATGGACTATGTCACAGATGGTAGATATCAGGGACTTGATAATCAGGTATACCAGAATTACATCACTTACTGTCAAAACCCAACCGGCTAAGCTTCCCTATGAGAGTCTGCAAGGAAACATGGGTCCTTGCCTACTGAATGGCGGAGGATGACAGCCAGTGGTGAAAGCTACAATCAGAGTCCTGTAAGTAACAAGAACCTGGTAGGGATTGAGTCCTTTAGCCCATCGTCTACAACAGGTCATCACTGATCAACTGGAGCACTCCCACTAATTCTGGGCTAACTCCCAGAGCCCCTCTCAATACTGACAGGGTACCTGCTACCAACGACTGAAGCTGCAATGGGAGAGAAAACTTGTTTGGCCCCGGGATGTGTAACAGCACGAGCCAGACGTGATAGCACCCATCTGGAGTGCAAGCCAGGTACCAGAGACAGACGGCGTTCTGTGTGGCTCTCAGCTTCAGGACTTGCCTGCTGCACATTCCTAAGGCCTGCGCCACACGCCCACTGGCCGTGAGCTTGGACTGCGTGTGTCACAAGGTCTCTCAGTTCAGCAGAGACAGAACATCACCTGACTGAAGCTCTAAAACGCAGCGAACCACCCTGAGAGCTTCTCTGTGGAAACGGCCATGTCTTAGACCCTTACGTGGGCCAGAAGCAAGGCAGGTGCTCAGTACACGTCTACTAAGTCAGAGACAGTCAGAGCCGAAGAAGAGAGAGCTGCGAGCGCACAGACACGCTCCCAAGGCAAGGCTCCGGGCCTTCTCACTGGAAGTCCGTCCCCTGAGCAGCCAGCAAAAACGAGGCTCAAAGCTGACAGACAACGGAAGGGCTGCGGACGACGACCCAGGTCGCCGCGGCGGGACAGGGCACCCTCCCGCTTTCCACACCAAAACGCGCTCCTTCCCGGGTTCATCAGACAGCGGCGGGCTCGCGCTGCCGGCTGTGCTTCCAGGAATCGCGCAGGCCCCTCAGGGGGACAAGCCGCTCCCAGGCCCCAGGGCCGCCAGAAAGGCTCCGACCCGGCCAGCTGCGGGGCCCGCAGGACACGCCCTGCCCCTTCTCAGCCTCCGCCCCGCGCCGCGGCCCTCAGGCCCCGCCCGCCGCCCCGCAGGTAGAGCGCGGCCCGGACCCCCGAGGCCGGGGCTGGGACGCCGCATCACCTAGCCGCCTGCAGCGCTCCACCTGGCAATGCCGCCCGACGTCCAGCTCCGCCATCTCGACGCACCCGAGGGGGAGGGCGAGGGGGCGAGGCGGTGCGCAGCGGCCGCTGGGAACGGGCGGGAGGGGCGGGGGCCTGCCGGCGGGAGCGGGGGCGGGGCGAGGGGCGGGGCGAGGCGGCGCGCGGCGCCCGCTGGGAGGGGGCGGGGCATGAAGGTGGGGCGGGGCATGAAGGTGGGGGCGGGGCATGAAGGTGGGGGCGGGGCATGAAGGTGGGGCGGGGCATGAAGGTGGGGGCGGGGCATGAAGGTGGGGCGGGGCATGAAGGTGGGGCGGGGCGAGGGGCTGGCGCAGAGAGGGCGGGGCGAGGCGGCGCGCGGCGCCCGCTGGGAACGGGCGGGGAGCGGGCAGGGCCTACAGATGGGGGTGTGGCCCGTGCCGAGAGGGATCGGACGCTCGGAGCGTCCAGAGCCGGGTGAGGGGGAGTTGATCTGTTCGGCGTTTGTGGGAGTCCTGTCCACCAGTCTCTAGAAAAAATACCCAGTTGTCTGGCAAGTTGCTTGCTTGTGTGCCCTCTGTGCCTATCTTGCTTCCGCGAAATCGGAGTTGCGGAAGGCTTCCTCAGGAGTGTGTGCGCGCATGTGTGTGAATTTCTGACTCATTCTACACCAGTGTTACTTGATGATATAAGTACTCCTTGCTAGAGAATCAGGGTTTTTAAAATGTAGACGTTTGTTTGTTTAACGTTCTGGCAGAAAAAAAAGTCTTTAGCGCTTCAAGTCCTGAGTGTGCACTGAGCCGCCTAGGGCCCCTCAGTTGAGAGAGCGCAGACTCATTTAACACACATCCTGAAGAAAGCTTTTGGTCATTCCATGGGGAGGTAGGAAGCTTCATGTGTTTGATGAGTCACTTAAAAGGTACTGAGAAAAAAGAGGCTCTCCTAGGTGGGGTTAAATGGATGCCATGCCACTGATGTGACACCACACGACTCAGAGTGGATGAGTGACAAAGCTGTGCTAAGGACAAGAACTGTAAAAGTATCCAATGCATCCTATATAACTTTGACTATTTCCCAACAAATATTCATTGAGGAAGGGAGAGTGTGGATTGGGAAACGGGTATCCTTACTTCAAGATTTGCTTTTAAAAAATCTGTTCAAAATTTTCATCTCAGCCTTGTTTGGGTCTGGAGAGAAACTTTAGATTTTAGAGCTGGAAGTAGCAGAAGATATCTAGCTATGCCAGCTTCCTTCTTCTTCTTCTTCTTTTTTTTTTTTTGAAGATAGATAAACAGGTTCAGAGAAATTCTTTTTGTGTGTGAATTTTTTAAAATTTTAATTGAAGGGTAATTACTTCACAATATTGTGGTTTTTGCCATACATTCCCGTGAGTCAGCCATGGGTGTCCATGTGTTCCCCGTGCTGAACCCCGCTCCCGCCTCCCTCCCAATCTCATCCCTCAGGGTCATCCCAGCGCACCAGCCCTGAGCACCCTGACTCATGCATTGCAGGTTGAGAGAAATTAAATGATTTGCCCAAGTTAGTAGAAGAGTTCAGACTAAAATCCAAGTGTCAACAGTTTCCGGTATTTTGAAGAACCAGTGGCTTGGAGGAGATTGGTGATTTAGTCACTAAGTTTTATCTGGCTTTTGCGACCCCATGGACTGTAACCTACCAGGCTCCTCTGTCCACAGTATTTCCCAGGCAAAAGTACTGGAGTGGGTTACCCTTTCTTTCTCCAGGGGATCTTCCCGACACAGGAATCAAACCCCCATCTCCTGCATTGCAGGAGAATTCTTCACCCACTGAGCCACAGGGAAGCTCAGCTTGGGGGAAGGGATAAATTGGGAGGTTGGGATGACATGCTCACTGCTATATATAAAAGAGATAACTAGTCAGAACCTACTGAATAGCACAGGGAACTTTACTCAATACTCTTTAATGGCCTATATGGGAAAAGAGCCTAAAAAAAGAGTGGATATATATATATATATATATATATATATATATAACTGATTCACTTTGCTGTATAGCAGAAGGTAAAACAATAGTGTAAATCAACTATACTCCAATAAAAATAAAGAAAAAAACCAGTGGCTTATATAGATTTTGTGTTTCTTTATCTGATAGCATTAACCAAGGGCAGATTTTCTAGAATTTTCCTGTTAAATGTTCTAGATAGGTGGCAAATATTTATTTATCAGTGCAATAATAATGGAAATGCTTTTGTTCTCTCAATTCACTAGCATGAGAGTATAGGAAGCAGTAGGTGGTCCCACAAACTGGAGAACAATTATACCAAAGAAGTTCTCACACTGTTATGAAAGTTCTAGGACCCACAACAGATTTCCCGACCTGGGGATCTGGCAAAGGGACTGAGAACCTCCAGGGAATTTGGCTTTGAAGGCCAGTGGGATTTGTTACCGAGCTTCTGCAGGACTGGAGAAGCAGGCTCTTGGAGGGCACAGACAAAACCTTGCGTGCACCAGGAGGCACGAGAAAGGAGCAGTGGCCCCACTGAGACCGAGCCAGACTCACTGTGAGTGTCCAGGAGTCTCCAGCAGAGGCGTGGGTCAGTGCTGGTCTGCTGTGGGGTCAGGGGCACTGAGTACAACTGTCCTGGCATAAGCCCTTTCGAAGGCGGTTGCCAGTAGATGGTGAGGACAGCTGAGACCACAGTTGCTAACTCTTCCATCTCCATCGAGTCTCTTTGCTGATTTCCCCTCTTGCTGCTGTTTAGTTGCTAAGTTGTGTCCTGCTCTTTTGTGACCCCATGGACTGCAGCCTGCCAGGCTCCTCTGTCCATGGGATTTCCCAGGCAAGAATACTGGAGTGGGTAGCTGTTCCTTTCTCCAGGGAATCTTCCTGACCCAGGGAGGGAACCTACATCTCCTGCGTCTCCTGCACTGGTAGGTGGGTTCTTTATCACAGAGCCACCTGGGAAGGATTTCTGTAAGTGCTACATGAACATGCCCATTTCCCCATGATTCTGTGCTTGGACCATTTGTCAGTTCACACCCGCATACAAGTGAAACTTCCGTGGTCCCGATGACTTCCATAAGCATATTCTCTGCCTTGAGAACTTCCTCCCAAATTGGAGGTTTCTCCTTCCATATTTCTGAGTCTAAAATGGAATGCTTTCTTGCCACATCATCTGCTCCCCAACAAAGGCACTCTGCCACATGAGAAGCCTTGGATTCATTCTCCACCTCTCCTTTCTCACTTCTCTCATAAAAGCAGCCATTAAGCACTCTCAATTATTTCTCAAAAATGCCTCTCAAACCTGTACTTTTCCATTTCTTGAATTATTTCCTCCCCCAAAACTCACTTTCTTGCCTAAGATCTTCCACTGGGTCTCCATTATTCACAAGATTTTTCAGCTTAGCGAGGACAAACTTTACCGGTAAAGGTTTTCACAATTTCCAGCCTCAGTAACAGCCACTTCCTCTCGGGTGCCCTGTTCCCCAGTCATTTTCATAAGATACCTCCTGGCTCTTTCGGATGTTCACACTTTTGCACATGTCTTTCCGTGGCCCTTCAAGGTCCTCTATACCAGAGTTCCCCAAACCTTCTTGAGAATAAGAATCAGGTAAAGTGTGTGTCAATAAATACAGCTGCGCACACCTTTTCCGGAGCCTTCTTTACAGGGTCTGGGATGGGTCCTGGGGAGCTACGTTTTTAACAAGCGCGCGCTCTGTCATTCTTCTCACTGGACCAGTTTAGCAAACAGGGTTCACTCGTACTCCACCTTCAGAGTGTAACGCTTTTACCCTTTTACCTGGGAAAGACTTCTGAGTTCACAGGCAAAAATTCAGTCCTCCAGGACATTAGCCGTCTGCTATAGTAAGTGGGACTTGAAACATATTTTCCTTACTAACGCTAACCAGGCAAGATTATAATTTACCTGCGCCCCCCACCCCCCACCAGAAAAAAGAAAAAACTCTTCAGTGGCTTCTATTAGCTACAAAATAAAATCTGCACTTAAGTCAACTTAGTGAGTCCTTTGAGTATCTGTTATATATCAAAAAAAAAAAAATCTAGGTTTGATAAAGAATTGATTAAGACCCAATCTCAAGGAGCGCACATGATCTAGAAAGGAATGTCTCTGCTTGGCATTTAAAGTCTTACAAATCTTGCCCAACCCGTCTTTCTCTTCCGTTTATCTCCCGGGGGCCTCTCCATGTTCACGGTCTCAGGCCCTTCGCACCTGGTGTTCTTCGCACCTGGAATACCCTTCCCTCTCCCATTTGATCTGGTTCACTTCTGCTTTTCCTTTAGCAGTCACCACAAGCATGTTTTTCTTAGAAAATTCTTCTTTGTTCTTCCTGTCTAGGACAAATCCTGCTATTATTCACCTAGTATCCCCTCCAAGACATTTGTCCCGGATTTGATTTCCTACTTGTTTATACGATTATTTGATTGATGTTTGTCTTCCCCTCTGTACTGTGAGCTCCATGAGGACAGAGGGCTGTGTTCTGGTTACACAGACGTTCACTGTATAGCTGTCCATTCATCTGTCTCTAGATGTTCATGTAACGTTCAGTAGATTTGCTGTATTCCTAACACTCATCTTGCACAATATATTAAAAATCAAATCTTGAACATTTATTCAAACCTAACAGTCCTGGAGAGGACTCTTGAGAGTCCCTTGGACTGCAAGGAGATCCAACCAGTCTATCCTAAAGGAAATCAGTCCTGAATATTCATTGGAAGGACTGATGTTGAAGCTGAAACTCCGATACTTTGGCCAGCTGATGCAAAGAGCTGACTCATTTGAAAAGACCCTGATGCTGGGAAAGATCGAAGGCTGGAGGAGAAGGGGATGACAGAAGATGAGATGGTTGGATGGCATCTCTGACTCAAAGGACATGAGTTTGAACAAGCTCCAGGAGTTGGTGATGGACAGGGAGGCCTGGTATGCTGCAGTCCATGGGGTCGAAGAGTCAGACACAACTGAGCAACTGAACTGAACTGAACAATAAAAACAGCTAAAATTTTGGATTATTTTATTGTGTACCAGGCTCCTAAATGAATCATTTAATCTTTATAATGACACTTTAAGATATATGCTATTATTACTCCCATTTCATAGAATGGCTTAAAAAATTGCCCACCTCCCGCTTCCCTGTCCCTAGCATCTGAAACTACTCTCCTTCCGAAACTACTCTCCTTCTGTCTCCCACGGGCCTCTTAAGCAACTGTGCTCACCACACATTCTGCTCCGCCATGTGGACCAGTCTCTCAGTCTGGGATGCTCTCTCCTTTCCTCACTTACTTAGTTTTCTCCTCTTCATTGTCCAACTCTCAAAAGAGTTTCTAGGACCCGCCCTAGATCAGATCAGCTCCTTGTTATATGTACTAGTTTTCTATTGTTGCTACAACAAATTCCCACAAATTTGATGGCTTAAAAAAACACAAATTTATTACCGCACAGTAACTGGGCGTGAAGACTGCAACCAACGCGTTGGCATAACTGTTCCTTCTGCAGGCTCTTGGGGGAGAATCCAATTCCCCAGTGATCTTTGTTAAGAATCAGGGGCTTCCCAGGTGGCACTAATGGTAAAGAACCCACCTGCCAGTGCAGATAGACGTAAGAGACGCGGGTTCAATCTCTGCATCGGGAAGATCCCCTGAAGGAGGGCAGAGCAACCCACTCCAGTATTCTTCCCTGGAGAACCTCATGGACAGAGGAGCCTGGCAGGCTATAGTCCATAGAGTCACAAAGAGTCAGACACGACTGAAGTGACTTAGCATGCATCAAGAATCAACTTTGGGAAGGTTATGTGATAAAGAGGATGCTGAGGTAGACGGGTTATCTCTCCTTTTATATTCATTAAGTGGCTGGTGTAGAAAACACTTTACAGCTCAATCTGAAAGCCCTTAGATTCTTTAATTTCTTTCTAATCAGGCATGGACAGAGATATGAGAAAATATGGATACAGAGCTATGCAGGCAGAACTCAGTCACAGGCACCTTAGATCTTCATTATCAATTAGGGCAATAAACTTTTATTTTTGCAAAATTATTGTTTTTCAAAGTGGCTACTTTTGTAGTCATTACTGTGATTGTGCTGTATACAATGAATATCTAGTCCTGAGAAACAAACAAAAAACTGCTGATGGAAAGAATGTGTGCACGCTTGTTGAGCTGTTTAATAAATAACTATCTGATGATGATTCTGCAGTGTGTTTAAAGGGTAATTCTTCTTCTGCTGCTTTGGAGAGTTCATTTGGCATTCTAAAAATGGTTGTAACTTCAAGGGGTGACCAAAATGTATCAATTAGCCTGACATCTAAGTCTTTTTAACAGATCTATAAAGTTCCAATTTCCTTTGCCATCTTAACCATGGTAAATCATTCTGAACAAGATCATTCTTTTGAACAACAGCCTCCTTATTAGCTGAGATCAATTGAGATTAAAAAATGAAAAATACACTAGATGCTGAGAACTCTTTATGAAACCACATTTGTAGGATGAGTATTGAACGAAGATTAATGTGTTATTTTCAGCTTCTACATAATTGATTTAAACATTTATTATCTAAATCCCACTGCTGGATTAAACACTAATATATATTTGGATGGCTTGCTTGCTTGCCAGTATTATTTTTTCCCTATTGAGATTACATATTAATGGGAGGGAACAATTTCTAATTCAAAAGTAGCTTGCTTTGCACACCACGTGTGTTTCTGAAAGTGTGACACACCAAATTGAGTAAAATAGATTTTTCCATTGAATTTTAAATCAACGATTCCATCCTTTGTTTTAATTTCTGACTGATTTTCATTTGCTCTTTGGATACAAAACAAGATCCTTAGAATATCAGGTGGCCCCTATGTGATCAGGACTCAGCTGACATTTAGAGACCGTCTCACAGCGCCCTGCTCTTCTGTCACCAGAAACCTGGCCTTATGTCAAAACCTACTTCTTTAGACTCAATGTTTTTCCACATATTGTCTGAAATGTTAATTCTCTGACACTACCTGCTCTATTTTTTCCATCGAGTACATTGCTTTCTTAATTAATTGTCCATCATTTCCTGACTAGAAAGTAGGCTTCAAAAATGCATGGATTTTAGTTTCTCTTTCTTCACTGGGAGTCTCCAGCATCTAGATCTGTGCTGGCTATATTGTATGCACTCAGAAAAAAATGGCGCATGAATGATTCCTTATCTTGGAACACCAGTTTCCCTTCTCTATACCAAGCTATTCTCTATTCATCATTCAAATTCCAGGTTAAATGTCACTTTTTCAAGCCACCTTTTTTTGACACCCAAGACAAAATCAGCTTTATCTACAATTTGTTCTGACAGGTCTCTGTCCTTCTGAGTTCTCCATAGCACTTATTAAAACTTTAACTTATAAAGTCTATTATTTGTGGGATAAGTTGCTTACCTCCTGTCTTCTCTCCTAACCTGTAAAATGCCTTCATCTTGTTCTTAATCATCTCCTCACTGTCTACCATAATGCCCGAAACAGAGGTGCTCCATGAGTCGCTGTTGAATGAAACTATGGACAGATGGGTGACTAGGCAGCTCATTATAACTTTCCGTCCCTTTTTCTACTTGTTCAATGTTTTCTCAACAAAAATACAGTGTCTACTGAGCCAGAAAGGACTGTTTTTTCTATACTGGAGAGGTTCTTATTTAAACATACCCCTCTATGGACTCAGTAATGCTTGTATGATCTCTGAAAGTTGATACCTCATACCAGCCTCTTTACTCCCGCAGTTATTTAATTAAATAAATGCTCTGTGAGTTTCTCTTCTGGTCCAAACCACACAGAGGGAAAGGTCATGTAAACAACAGAAAGACCAGAAGCTTTAAAACAAACGGATCTTTCACACTCACTACCTATGTGAACTTGTCCAAGTCGCCAGCTGAGCCGGGTTGTTTATCTGCCAGAGAAGTGGCAGCACCTGTTTTGCTTGGTTGATGTAGGGGTTATTAAGAAGGCATGTGGTGTGCATGCCATACAGTAGGTGCTCAAATATGGCGCCCGTTACTGCTATTACTATAAGCTGAGCGCCCAGATGGCAGACTATAGTTGCATTCCCAGGACCTTGTGTGTAAAATACCCTCAGTAAACTTTGGTTAAACTGGCCAGCAGAACGTGCAATTTCTCTGCTCTCAAAGGGCTTAAAATCTAAGCAAGAAAATAAGTTCCAGAACAGATTTATGAACCATTTAGATAATAACAAAAGATAACGCTTATTATAGTGTAATATACACAAGATTAGATGTATTACAGTTCATACGTGCTTAGGATGGCCAGGCAGGAAATGGTTAGAGGCGGCAGGCTGTAGTTACTGGGAAACTATAAGTTCACATGTTCGTGTGTCTAAGGTATAGGACTGTCAGCCTCTTATAAAAATTTCCGATTTCTTGGTCAAGATGCAATGCTGGATCTACCAATGTTGGGTACAATGGCTTGGACTAATGCTTCTGGGTTGGTGTGATGGCAGACAAAAGTGGGTTATTGGTCTTGAGTAGCAAGGTGTGTCGGTCACAGTAATGGGTGCTCCCCGCCCCCTGCCTTTAATAATCAGTGGGTAGCTAATGGTCACAACCAGGTCCTGATGGCAGTGGGCAATGTTGCTCAAATAGTTCTGTATTATGTGGAGGACATCATAGCCCTGGAAAACTAGGACACAGACTCAGTCCCGTGTCCCACATCTTTGTAGCATGCTCTGCACAGATTTTCAGTTGAATTGCATCATCTATAATCATTACCCGTTGCTGTCCTTTCATCTTACCAAATTCTTTGTTTGCAGCTCTAATAGATAGGACTGAGATATTGAAAAGGAACAAAAGAATGTTGCTTTTCTCTAAGACATTCTTTCCCTTTTGTTACTGAGATGTCTCTGCAAAGGCATCTGATATAGATCCAAACATAAGGATGCCCCATTAAAGGCTTTGTATATACCAACAGTTGAGAAGGAAATGGCAACCCTCTCCGGTATTCTTGCCTGGAGAATCCCATGGTCAGAGGAGCCTGGCAGGCCACAGTCCCTGGGATCGCAAGAGTTGGACACGACTTAGCAACTAAACATAGAGAGATACTAACAGTGATACCGAATTGAATGCGGTCACCAAACATACTCCAAAGTCCCCACGTTAGGAAAAGAGATGCTCCTCGCCTCCCTCACTTCAAGCCGTGGGTGGGGGGTGATCTAGAATCCACCCATGCCTACTGGCAGCCAGCACACATCAACCTGCCCAGTCTACACCTGCAGCGACACGCCCAGTCAGCCCAGGTGCTCTGAGAATAAGCCATCACACCTGCATCACAGGGGCAGACAAATGTCCCTGCAAGCCGGTGCCCCCACCCTCCCAACCCGCACCATGCCCCCCGGGGCGAACCTACCTGAATATCCTTATTCACAGAGACCTGACCCTGTGCTCATATGCAATCACAGACAAAAACACACAGAACACACACGTGGAACACTAGCATCTTGTCCTTCCAGGCCAGGTCGGCAAGGCGCACGTACATTACACACCGGCTTTCAGGGAAAAAGTGGAAACGGAGACAGACTTTATTCTTTTGGGCTCCAAAATCACTGCAGATGGTGACTGCAGCCATGAAATTAAAAGACACTCCTTGGAAGAAAAGTTATGACCAACCTAGACAGCATATTAAAAAGCAGAGACATTACTTTGCCAACAAAGGTCTTTCTAGTCAAACCTATGGTTTTTCCAGTGGTCATGTATGGATGTGAGAGTTGGACTGTGAAGAAGGCTGAGCACCGAAAAATTGATGCTTTTGAACTGTGGTGTTGGAGAAGACTCTTGAGAGTCCCTTGGACTGCAAGGAGATCCAACCAATCCATCCTAAAGGAAATCAGTCCTGAACATTCATTGGAAGGACTGATGCTGAATCTGAAACTCTAATACTTTGGCCACCTGATGCGAAGAACTGACTCATTGGAAAAGACCCTGAAGCTGGAAAGATTGGAGAAGGGAGAAGCGGAGGACAGAGGATGAGATGGCTGGATGGCATCACCGACTCGATGGTTTGGGTGGACTCCGGGAGTTGGTGATGGGCAGGGAGGCCTGGCGTGCTGCGGTCCATGGGGTCGCGCAGAGTGGGACACGACTGAGCGACTGAACCGAACTGAACTGAACTTCGGCCCGCACTAGACCCCCGACAGCGGTCTGCGCTCCTCCGAGCCGGCATCAAACCGGTCACTGGACCCGGGTGAGTCCCCAGCGTGGGTACAGCGGCCCCGGGCTGCGGCCCCGGCGGCCTTTGCAGCTCTTTCCTTGTCTTTCCTCCCGATGCCCGGGGCCCGGGCGGGGCCGCCGCGTCCGCCGGCGGTGCCCTCCCCTCCCGGCGCGCGGGGCGGGCCCGGCCGCCAGGAAATGCCCGGGAGAGGGAGTCACCTGCGCCCGACGGCGTGTGGACTCGGGGGCGCCGCCTCCCGGAGCCTGGCCGAGACCCGGGCGGACGCCGCTCACCTGCTGGCAGGCGCGCCCGGAGCCCCGAGCCCCGAGCCCCGCGGACCGCTGCGGCCCCCGGCACCATGAGCAAGTTGGGCAAGTTCTTCAAAGGCGGAGGCTCTTCCAAGAGCCGCGCGGCCCCCAGGGCCCAGGAAGCTCTGGCCCGACTTCGGGAGACGGAGGAGATGCTGGGCAAGAAGCAGGAGTACCTGGAAGGCCGCATCCAGAGAGAGCTCAGCCTGGCCAGGAAGCACGGCACGCAGAACAAACGAGGTAGGCACCCCCCTGGGCCGGGGCAGCCCCGTCCACCGGCACCTGGCCCGGCCTTTCTGGGAACTGGTGATGATCCCCCGGGCCGGACTGGGAGAGGGCTGAGCGCAGCACCATCCTCGATGGCGAAAGAGGAAGACACACCAAAAATCTCAGTGATCAAGACGAATCGCATTTTTAATACGATCTTTAGAAAGCTCAAAGTTGACACAGAAGCATCTGTAACGAACAAAACATCAACATTTAAAGTAAAGACCGGATTGGTGTTATTGATTCTTGTCTTTTGCAGTTGGCTCCTATGTGTTCTGGAGAAGGAAATGGAAACCTTCTCCAGTATTCTTGCCTGGAGAATCCCACGGACAAAGGAGGCTGGTGGGCTATAGTCCATGGGGTCATAAAGAGTCGGACAGGACTGAGCGACTAACATACACACCTATGTGTCCTGTACAGACTTAAAAAAAATCAAATTCATTTTAAAATGTGATGTTTTGTTCATCATCGAGTTTTTTACCTTAATTTTGAATTTTAAAAATATTCCAATAAAATCTTACTTATCTTGGTTAGAAGATAATCTTTTTTTGCCGCTTTAAAGTTTGCCCCTGGCTTGTCTCACCCTGGTCCAGTCCTGCTGACTCCAGCAGCACATATCAACTTTTCTGCCCTGCGTTTGTATTTTGAATCACACAGTTTAACTTGCCTGTAAATCTCCAGGGAAGCATATTCTGGTGTGTTCCGGTTCCCTTCGCTGTTGAAGACTTTAGTTGGTGGTGCAGTTGAGATATGAAAAAAAAAAAAAGTCAGAGATTTAAATATTAATTCTACCCCTGGCTGTTGCCACTTGGGAAGGACTTTGAGTCAGTAATGATTCTGGGTGCCTCTTTTGCACCTTGAACCTTTGTTCTTTGCCAGGGTGAATTGCTTTCTTCAGTGAATGGCTCTCTCTATAGAGAACAAATCCAAACAGCCCCGTGGCGCATATGAAAACTCAGCAAGAAGTTGAAATGATTTGCTCTTGTAGCACAAGGTCAATGGCAGACCCAAAATAGGGCTGGCAATTCAGGACTCTGCTCACCACCAAACCCTGAACTTGCATCCTCAAGAAGTTAGGCTTTCTGAGTCATAATGAAACCTTGGGAAGGTTTAGTTCGCCCTAAACGACCCTGCCATTGTTTAATGCTGGAAGGGAATCATGTCTTGGAATTGACCTTGAAAGTCTTGCTCTCCCCCCAAAATGTGCCCGCTACATTTGTGCCCATTTTATAACCAACAATAAAGAAACCAAGTTTCATTTTCCTCTGCTTTTGGGTACAACTCTTGTCCCCATTATGGCCTGTTTTAGAGTTAAGTGCTGGTTTCTATTTTTATTTCATGTCTGAAAATATTTTGGGATGTTATTCAATGGCAGTTTATGCAGAGAGACTCTGACATTAAGACTTCCTAAAAAGCCATTGGTTGTTCTTTTCCTGGGTTCTTCCTCTTCGGTTTGATAGGCACTCTGACATTTGCTTAGTGTCTGTCAAGGTTTTTGTTTTGTTTTGTTTTGTTATCCATTTGGATCTGTTTGTAGCTTTATCCACAGTGGTTGTTAACTAAATATTGGCTTAAAAAATCTGAAAAAAAAAAATCTGCTTTTGTGAAGTGGTGGAAATATAGATTTGCTTTCAGAAGAAACTAATGTAAAATAATATAGAAATGTTCTTGAGGTGGCAATACACTAAAGTGTCTCTAAGACTTTATAAAGATTCACACACACAAAGACAACACTAATAAGAACGTCAATCTGACTTCCTTAAATCAGAGTAGCTACAGATGTAAGTCTCAAGTTCAAATATTAATAATCAGTTGATGTCAGAAAGGCCATGTCATTTATCCATGGGATCTTTACTCGTGTGGCCCCGACCTGGTTCTGCAGTGGGCCTGCAATAGGAAGAGTGTGGTTGGGGTGAGGCCATCTGTAATCTAAGCTATGAAAGAATCCAGTCATAGACCATGCGTTGGAAACACTGTCAGTATCAGCATCTTCCAAATAAACCAAGTAACTTCACATCCTCATGGCCACTATTTTCCATTAGCCACTAAGAAATATTTTCACACACGTAATAAAGCTAAATGTGCTTACTACTAAAAGGGCCTTGTGCTACACAATGTCAGTGTTAGAATGGCTGTAACTTACCTGGTAATCAGAGTGACATGTGTCCCTGCAGTTAAAGTTTTACTCCTAGAGCTGGTTAGTCTGATAACATGCTGTCAAGAACACTCGTTGGGTGGCCAGTTAATATCATTTTGGAAAGGGCCACACTCCCAGAAGGAACAATTAAAAAAAAACACAACTTTTTATTTTATATTGGAGAATGGCCGATAACAATGTTGTGATAGTTTCAAGTGAATAGCAAAGGGACTCAGCCATACATATCCCTGTATCCATTCTCCCCCAAACTCCCCTCCCCTCCGGGCTGCCACATAACATTGAGCAGAGTTCCCTGTGCTCCACAGTAGGCTCCTGTTGGTCGTCCACTTTAAATATAGCCGTGTGTACACATCAAGTCCAAACTCCCTCACTGTCTCTTCCTCCTATTCGTATCCCTCTGGCAACCGTAACTGCATTCTCTAAGTCTGTGAGTTTGTTTCTGTCTTGTAAATAAGTTCACTTGTGTCATTTCTTTTTAGATTCTTTTTTAGAGTTCTTTTTATATTCTGCATATAGAGAATATCATGCTATTTCTCCTTCTTTTTGTTACTTTACTCGCTATGACAATCTGTAGATCCATCCTTGCTGCTGCAAATGGCGTTATTTCACTCTTTTTAATGGCTGAGTAATATTCCACTCCAGAGGGAAATGGCAACCCACTCCAGTGTTCTTGCCTGGAGAATCCCAGGGATGGGGGAGCCTGGTGGGCTGCTGTCTATGGGGTCACACAGAGTCGGACACGACTGAAGTGACTTAGCAGCAGCAGCAGTATTCCACTCCAGAAGGAAACGGCAGTCCACACCAGTGTTCTTGCCTGGGAAGTCCCATGGGCAGAGGAGCTGGGCAGGCTAGAGTCCACTGGATTGCAAAAGCGTTAGACACAGCTGAGTGACTAGCAACAAGAACAGTGTTTCGCCGTATACACGCACCGAGTCTTAGTGTCCATCCCTCTGTCGGTGGACATTTGGCTGCCTCTGTGTGTTGGCTGCTGTGAACAGTGCTGCAGGGGACATTGTACATTCCTGGCCAGTTCTCATTCTTCCATGATCTCCACAACAGAAGTTTAGACCGTTGGCATCCTCCGTGTCAAAAATGGGTTTTATTGGTAAAATGAGTAACTGTTATATCAGCGTAATAAACGTTAGAAATGGGATCTCATTGGTAAAATTGTGGATATCCTAAATGTGGGTTGGGGAAGTGTTTAGAGGTACTTCCGTGCTCTCAATGTAAGGACAGGCATTAAGGATGTATGAGGTGTGTATAACTAACATTAGGATGGTGCCTGGGGCTTGGTCAGATCGGTGCAGTGTCCAGTCCTGGGTTCAGGTGGGTGTCTGACCTTCCACAGAGCATAGCACCCTGCCAGTGAAGGTCACTGTCTATGTTCAGTGAGCCTTTCATATCATGTATATTGGACTAAAAGACATGGAGCTGGGGCTCCAGTGAGCTCATAAAGCTGGTTGACAGACTGTTTTGGCCTGCGTGGCCAAGATGTTTGTTTAATAGGCGTATCTGCAGATCTGAGTCTGAAACTTGCTTTCACTGTAACTCAGAACAAGGCTGTGCAGTGGTGGTAATGCTCCCTTCAGACTTGTCTGGCAGGTACCATGTTCTACCTAAACGAGCCTGAGTGAAAACAACCATGGTATCAAGGCCCTGTTGATCTGAAAGAGTAACATTTGGAAGCAAGGTCTATACTTTGGTTAAAAACTCGAGAAGAGTAGAAATTCTTTAGTACAGTTCATTTAGATTACTATGATAGAACTCCTTTATAACTAGCAATCTGCTTTGTGGAAAAGCACATTTTTTAGATACCACTTAATTCCTTTTTCTGCTTCTGCTGAGGACTGTTCTCAAGAGCAGTCTTCAATCCTGGCTGTATGTGAAAGTCGCCCTGATGCTCGGAGGATCCCACCCCCGCAGATTCTAGTGTAACTGGCCGGAGTGGGGCTGGGACGTCAGTTTTTGAAAGTGCCTCTGGGGGTGACTCTGCCCTGTGGCTAGGGTTAAGGATGAGGGAACTAAATCCGTGGTCATGTTAATGGCGTGGAAATACAAGTGCTTCCTAGCTGATTTCATATCATGGCACTCGTGAGCACTGACAACATTTGTCTGTGTCTCTGGGATAACCAAGGACCAGCAGCTTGAGGACTTAAAAAAATTGTTTTATTCATTTATTTTTAAAACTTTATTCGAGTATAGTTGCTTTACAACGCTGTGTTAGTCTCTACTGTAAGGCAAAGTGAATCGGCTATATATATATATACACACATATCGGAGAAGGCAATGGCACCCCACTCCAGTACTCTTGCCTGGAGAATCCCAGGAACAGGGCAGCCTGGTAGGCTGCCGTCTATGGGGTTGCACAGAGTCAGACACAACGTGCTGCTAATTCGCTTCAGAAGTTGCTCAGTCATGTCCGACTCTCAGCGACCCCATGGACTGTAGCCCATCAGGCTTCTCCGTCCCTGGGATTCTCCAGGCAAGAGTACTGGAGTGGGGTGCCAGTGCCTTCTCTGAGACACACACACACACACACACACTCTCTCTCTCTCTCCCCCTCTTTTTTGGATTTCCTTCCCATTTAAGTGAAGTTCTCTGTGTTATTCATAGGTTCTCACTAGTTATCTATTTTTTAAAATGCGTTTTACTTGGAGGGTAGTTGCTTCACAGTTTGTGATGGTTTCCGCCATGCATCAGCATGAACCAGGCACAGGGGTTCACGTGTCCCCTCCCTCCGGAGCCCCGTCCCATCCCACCCTCCAGGTATTCGCAGGGCTGGGGTGGGGTCTCTGCGTCACCCAGACCCAGCAAACTCCCTCCCGCCGTCTCTGTTACACGTGGCCGTGTGTGTGTGCACGCTGCTCTCTCAGTCTGCCCCACCCTCTCCCTCCCCGCCGTGTCCACAAGTCTGTGCTCCGCGTCTGCATCACACTGCAAACGGACAGTGACAGCCGTGTGTCCAAGGACTCTTGACCCTGAGCGGGGGCCTCAGCGTTTCAGTGCCTTGCAGGCCCCTCCTGCCGCACGGGTCGGTGGAACCCTTAGGCCTTAGGTCCCAGGTCTAACCTCCCTTATGAGGCTTTTCTTTTTTTTTTTTTTTAAGCTAGTATCATTAAGAGATGGTCACAGGGATTCGCTTGACTGTAATACACCTCTTCAGCTTCCATCAAACGTGTAAACATTTGGCAGAAAGTAACTTGGCGTTGTAGTCGGGAGCCTGGGCTTCCGAGCACGTAGCCCTGGGCGTGATCCTGGCCTCGTCCTGCCACTTGGAAGCTGGTGATTTTCAGCCGTTGGCTGGGCCGGCCTGAGCCTCAGGCTCTTCCCCTGCGTGAAGTTGATAAGGTTGATCCTCAGGGCTGAGGGCGCTTGACTTTACTGTGTGACGCCCTTAACTCAGTGCTCCGTAAGCAGCCGTCTTTGCGATGCCGCGGCAGTTTGTTCAAGGTGAGGTCGGCCGCACGCGGGCTCAGGCTTGCTTTCTGAGACGACGGGTGAATGCGGCCCTCGGTCCGTGCAGGCCGCCGGCGTCCGGAGGCCGCGGTCAGTCCGCCCCGGGCCGCCTGGGCTGCAGCGCAGGCCTGTCCCTGGCTCGCCCCTCGCAGGGGGTTGCTCTCGGCGCGGCCGAGGGCGGCACGGGCGTCTGGGCCCCTCTGCCCTGTCCTCTCAGCCCGCGGCGGCCTCCCGGGCCGAGCAGGAAACCCAGGCTTGTCTCCGCGCGGGCAGCGGCGGCCGGGGGCCGCGGGGCTCCGGGCGCGGCGCCGACCGCGGGGCTGAGCCCGGCCACCGCTCCTCCAGGCCTGGGTGAAATGACGGCCCCGGGTGGGGAGTCCGCTGTGTGCGCGGCTCCCGCGCCGAGCCCCGCGCTGCCGGGGCAGGGATGACTGTGCCTTCAAGTCGGGATGCGGCCCGGCGTCCTCGGAGCCGGCTGTGCGCGCAGCCCTCCCGGGTGAGCGCCGGGCTGGACTCCGGTCGGGCTTTCTAGGACGGTGGTCAGGGCGCTGAATCCTGCAGCCGCACACCAGGGCCCCGAAGGACGGGGCGACGAGGACGCCCCCGGGGCCCCGCGGGGTGAGTGCCAGGGGCCCAGGTAACGCGAGACAGCCCGGCGGCGGGGAAGGTCCCCGGGAGGCCTCACCCACCCGGCGGCCTCCTTTCTGCACAAAGCTTCCACCACCGGGCCTCAGGCCAGCCGCACCGGAGCCCGAGAGTGCTGGTGAAGGGGTGTCCTTACAGGGCGCCCCTAAAAATTCCCGTTCAGTGGGCGAGCGGAGGGGTCGGGAACCTGAGCTCTGGACAGACGGCGCGGTCACTCGGCTGCCGTCAGGATCTGCGACGGGTTCAGCGGCCGGAAACGGGGGCCCGTCTCCGCTCTGCTTTTCCGTCGTCCGTCCCTCTGTGTCTCCCCGCCGCCTGCCGCCGCTCAGGTACTGGGGAAGCGTCCACCGCCTCCCGCGTGAGGACTGGGAGGGAACATTTCCCGAGCTCCTGGCAAGGCCTTTCAGGCACCCGCATTAGCTTCCAGCAGGAAAGCCACACGGTCCTGTAACTGCACAGGCTCCGTGAAGGGCCCCAGGGTCCCCCGGTATTCAGATCGCCCCCAAGCGTCTCAGAATGAAGCGTTCTGTTGGTCTCTGGTTGTCCGATTATTTTCACCGCACGATGCTCGGAGTCAGGGAAAGGAACGTTATTCCTGGAGCACTAGGGGCACAGTTGTGTCTGACTCTGCGACCCCGTGGACTGTGGCCCACCAGCTCCTCCGTCCACGGGATTCTCAGGCAAGAATCCTGGAGTGGGTCGCCATGCCCTTCTCCAGGGGATCTTCCTGACCCAGGGATCAAACTTGCGTCTCCTGCATTGGCAGGTGGATTCTTTACCGCTGAGCCGCCTGGGAAGCCCCTAACAAGCAGCATCTAGGTTTTATTCTCCTGTCGACTGCCTCGCTCTCTCCTGGAAAAGACAGATCAATATAAATGTGATACTTTCTTAACCTCTATTTCCCTCTCTCACCTCGGGAGCCCGTCGCGCCTTACCCCATGGTGTCTGTTATGTATGCTATGCCGCTGCAGTCCTGCTCACTCTTTGCGACCCCACGGACTGTAGCCCGCCAGCTCCTCTGTTCATGGGATTCTGGAGGCAAGAATCCTGGAGTGGGTTAACATTTCCTCCTCCAGGAGATCTTTTCGACCCAGGGATCGAACCCATGCCTCCTGCATCTCCTGCGTTGGCAGGCAGGTTCTTTACCGAGACCTAAAATACCTGAACCAGCCCTGGGAGCTCTATTCACTTAAGCTGTCATTTTAAAAACTTGCTTTCCTGATACCTCCTTCTCCCCTCTGAGCCCTGGCAAGGGTCCTGCATAGATTTACACACTCACTTACACACTTAGAGTTGTGTCTCTTTTTTGCTGACACAGTTTGAGTTTGTATCTGCTTTTTTCAGATGCCATATTAGCTGCTTTTTCTTCAGCTGGACTTCGAAAGAGTTAAAAAAATCCCAGCCAGATTTACCCTTGCCCCTTTATTCAAATCAATATGTTAAGCTTGCATTCCATGTTTTATGTTTATGTCTATTCAATATCATCTTATTTTCACTCGTCTTAAAATTAAGATTTTTAAATTGTAATTTCATTGTCTTATGTATGAGACGTAAGACGTATTGACAAACCAGTCAATCTTAAGGGAAAACAACTCTGAATACTCGTTGGAAGGACTGATGCTGAAGCTGAAACTCCAGTATTTTGATCATCTGATGTGATCACTATTGGAAAAGTCCCTGATGCTGGGAAAGATTGAGGGCAGAAGGAGAAGAGGGAGTCAGAGGATGAGACGGCTGGGTGGCATCACTGATGCAATGGACTTGAACTTGGGCAAACTTTGGGAGATGGTGAGGGACAGAGAGGCCTGTCGTGCTGCAGTCCACAGGGCTACAAAGAGTTGGACACGACTGGGCAACTGAATGACAAAAACAATGTATGAGCAATTTCTTTTAGTTGAATCAGCTTCCTTTTGTTGTTGTTGTTGTCAAAGTATTTGTTAAAATATACCAAATAAAACTTCCCACGTGGTGCTAGTGGTAAAGAATCGCCTGCCAATTCAGGAGCCGCAAGAGATTAGATCCCTGGGTCTGAAAGATCCTCTGGAGGAGGAAATGGCAACGCCCTCCAGTGTTCTTGCCTGAAAAATCCCATGGACAGAGGAGCCTGGCGGGCTGCAGTCCATGGGGTCGCAAAGAGACAGACACGACTGAAGGGACTGCGCACACACGCACAAGGATAGAGCCTGGTGGATGCTTCTAGAGGCGTCAGTCCAGGATCCTGTCTGCGTGGAGCAACACTGTTGCATGTGAGATTCAGCTAAGGCAAGATTACCAGTTTGACAGCTCGGCACTCAGTGAGTTCAGTTACTCATCCGGCTGTGAATACGCCTGACCTCTATCTCTGGCCCATGTGTCTTACTCCTCTTATTTTTTTCTCTTTTCCCTACCAATGCCTCGCATACCTTGTGAATTATCTTCCTAAAACCAAACTATATTCACACGCCTCTGGTTCACAAATGCCAGCTTATGAATAAACAGTGTGTGAGCTTCATCAGGTTCACCTGGAGAGCTTTTAAGCTGCCCCAGCAGGAGATGCTGAGGTCTGGGATGAGTTGTACTCCTAGCTTTCTGGGCGATTTTGATATATTTAAGGCTAGAAAGCCAGTGGGTGGCCCATACTTTTTCTTAGGGTCAGCTTTCAGTAACCCAGAGAAAAGAAGCCTAGAGATTAGTTTTTGAACTCATTTTTCATCTTTGTGAACTTGAATTGACCTCTAGTTACCACTGGCTTCTTTTCTACTTCCTCGGAAACTGGAGTATATAGTGCTTCTGTTCTAGAATCATTCTTTCAAGTACCTGTGGCACAAATTTTGACAGTTTGCTGATGTATTATAGTTCCTTATATGAAGCTAATTGCTACTATTTTTTGTATTATATAACATTTTATATATACAGTTAACTTTTTCCTTCATGAATCTGAAGCAATATTATAAATATAGGAGCATTTATTTGTTATTATTCTTCATCTAAATTCCACAAAGCTGAAAATAAAGAGCACCTTATTTTAGGAAATATTTCCATTCAGCAAAAATATAATTTTCCATAATTTATGCTATCTTACAGTTTATTGAATCAGCCACAATAAAATAGAATAAGATAGAAAAGTTACTACTGATACCATGATTATGCCAAAATCCCATGACCTGTTGTAGCTTTAAGAAACTATGGCAGGAGGAGACCTCTGAGCTTGCCCTCAGGGGTGCTTAGTATTATTAGTATGTTTCTCAGCATTTAGGACTACTTATTTCAGATCAGATTTTATTTTCAAGATAACAGAATAAAACACAACTCAAAACATGAGCTATAAGACAAGAGCTCCAATTCTAAGTTTTAAAGTTTATGATGCCTTGCTTTGGGGCTCTGGTTTGGAAAGGACATAATTAATCCAATTTGGTATTCAATTTTTGTTATATGTTTAAGTACACATGAATTTATTTGTGCTTTTAAGAGACAAAATGATCACCAATGCTTAAAATATATAGATAATATTGAGGGTTTATCTTTTAAAGTCACACTCTCAGTCCTCTGCTTTAGCAACCTGTAGTCAAAACTTCTAGTATATACTGGTAATTTTAGTTTCTCCTACTTTTTCTTTTTTTTTAATTATTATATTTAATTTATTTTACTTTACAATACTGTATTGGTTTTGCCATACATTGACATGAATCTGCCACGGGTGTACATGAGTTCCCAATCCTGAGCCCCCCTCCCACCTCTCCTACTTTTTCTATTATTTGATAGAAGTTCTAACATACACAATTGGCTCAAAAATTTGCAGAAGGTGAAGGAACCAAAAGAAAAAAACAAACCCAAGAGTATGGAACAAATATAAAGCAAATAGTAAACCATTTCCTGAGTAACTAACTTTCTTGTACCAGAGATTTTAATTACTTACCTTAAAGAAATGGTGCTAATGGGGAATTGTTGTTGTTCCATTGCTAAGTCGTAGGCAACTCTTTGTGACCCCATGAACTACAGCACATCAGGCTTCTCTGTCCTTCACTATCTCCTGGAGTTTGCTCAGACTCATGTCTATTGAGTTGGTGGTACCATCCAACCATTTGATCCTCCATGAGCCCCTTCTCCTCCTGCCCTCAGTCTTTCCCAGCATCAGAGTCTTTTCCAGACTCACTGGAAATATCTAGGACTTGGTCCGAAGTTTATATGGTTATACTTTAAAGCAGTAAGAACTCTTAAACCTGGACCAGAGGCTTTCTCAGTCCAAGCTAAGCCTTTGTCTCAAATAGTTCTCCCTTGTGGGTATTTCCAGCGAGAGGATGGGGAAAAGCTAAAGCCCCACCTGCCATCTGCTCTGTGCAGCCTCCGTCAGCTCTTCTGAATCCAGCAGTCTAGTGACTGAAATACCGACGGTGTAATGGCTACCCTAAGACCAAACAAGCTCTCCGACAGCAATAAGCAGGAATGGCGACTTTAGAAGTATAGGAAAAGAAAAGTGGGTTATTCTCTGCTAAAAGTTGGGAATCCCTGCATTAGAAGTTCTTTATTTGCAAATTAAAATTTACAACCATCTAGTTTAAATGAATGAAGTTTACACTTTTATATTTGGTTACGCATAAAAGAGACAACTGTGTGGCCAAACATTTGGCAAGCACTTTGGATATTTCATTCTCTGTTTGAACGTGAGCTTCAAGCGAATCTGTCTGCTTCTCTCACATAGTGCGGCATGCTGCTCGTCATAGTGGGTGTGCCTTTTTTGCTGTAGCAGGAACTTTGTTCAACAGCCTTCCTTAGTGAGCAGAGCTATTTACATTACCAGTTCTTTCCATCTATTTTGTTCATGTAAAGTGAAAGTCAATATAACCTTGGAGTTTGAATAAAGATATTATCCTAACTCAGAACTTCTACTGTGTTAACTGCAGAAAGAAAAAAAATTACGATTATGTTAAGCCAGTTTATATTGATATGTAGTTCAAAGATCATATACCCAAGAACCTATGTTTTATCATTTTTTGAGCAATTGGACTGCTTTATTTGTGTGAACTATATTTGCTGAGTGTTTTCCTCTCACATTTGAAAAGCTAAAGAATAGTGCTTATCATTCACCACCAATGTCAAGTTAAATGTGTCTTTTAAGAATTAAAGGTACTGATAGTGATAGCTTGCTTTGGGGACAGGCGCTATGGAGTGCTCCAGATTTGCTGATCACAGGATCCCTGGGGAAAAATCATAGAGTCACAGGCAGTGGGAGCTGAAGGGGACTCTAGGGATAAAGTTTGCTGCTTGTCAGGAGCACCTACAAGGCACAGCGACAGTAGTTGCAAATACTGGTACATCATGTGAACAAGGAATGGTTACAAGTATAAAAGAGGCACGTCACACACACACGTATATACACACGCAGATAGGCACATGCACACACATGCACATACATGTATGCCCGTGCACACAGATGTACACACGTACATGTATTCGTTTATGCAGACGTACACAAACGTAGCACACCACACAAAATTACATCCTAGGTGCCTGTGTCTACCCCGTGGAATGAAGCATAATCAGCTGTTTCTGAGTTTTTCTGCTCAGTATTTGCCGGTTTCAGGTTTATACTTTTCTCCCTGTATTCTCGGCAATAGCAGGCCCACAAGGTTACCAGTGTGTAAGGTTACCAGTAATACTAGTAGCAAGAAGAAAACATCCATTCAATTGATTATATATTCAGCCTGGTCACTTAATTGGGTTTTTACAAAGAATATCAAGTAGACCTTAATGAGTAGTTCGGTATCATGTTCTAATATCAAGTTAATTTACTTGCCTGGAAATTGACCTTGGAAGCAATTAATTATTTAAAAAAAAAAGGAATTTCAGTGGATATTTAAAATGAGTCTTTTATGCAAGCCTTTCTTCCTTTTTCGTCAACTCAAGCCTGATGGCACTTTGAGGTCATGACCTTCTCCTCTCAGATTTATCTCCTCTGATGATCTCTTGGTGACATCCCGACAGTAAGCACCTGCTCATCTCCGAAAGCGAGTCTGAGCTTTCTAGGATGACGAGATGGACATTTCTATTGGGAAACAGCTTCCCTTGTCTCTTTCTGTCTTTCTGCAGATGGGTGAGGACATCTCACTGTAACCTTTCACACCGTACAATATTAATCAATACTCTTCTCTTTCTTTTTATGCAAAATCCAGCCCAACCTTACTAGCTGCTTAGTAAGTCCCTCTTCCAAATGCCCTTTCCTCAGAATGCCTCTTTCTTACTTTGTCCAGTCTCATTTCTTTCCACTGTTTTCTAGGGCGTCTGCTTTGCTGCTGTATAATCCGCTGCATCATTTCTGTGGTCTAGTCTCCTTTTAGCTTGCTATTCATCCTTTTTTCGTGACATTTAATATTGGTGAGACCTCCGAACATGGGATCCTGCTTATAAGTTTCAGCTAGTGTGGCAAGCTGGCGTGATTTGCTCTGGTGTCTAATGTATCTCAGCCAGAAACTTTGCCTCATTTAGGCGACTTGCAATAGGGAAGAGGGTGGGGGGCCCTTGTGTAATACCTTTCCTCACTCACGGTCCTCACCAGGCTGTGTGTTTGAGAATCCGTGTAGACAGTCACCCTGACCCTGGCTTCATCTGCGTCACCTCCCCCGTGAGGGCCTCCCTCGCCCTCCGGACAGTCGGTGCGCTCCCCGGTGAATGTGTCCCTCACCCCCCGGAGAGTCGATGCGCTCCCCCGTGTACCTTCTGGGCCTCGTACTTGGCTCATTCTTTTCCTCTGTGCCGCCTCTGCTGCTTGAAGGGAGTGTGTTGCTCGCTTAGTCGTGTCCGACTCTTTGCGACCCCATGGACTGCAGCCGGCCAGGCTCCTCTGTCCATGGGATTCTCCAGGCAGGAATACTCGAGTGGGCTGCCATTTCCTTCTCCGGGGATCTTCCTGAGCCAGGGATTGAACCCTCGTCTCCTGCATTGCAGGCAGACTGCTAACCATCTGAACCACCAGGGAAGTGAAGGAGGTACCTTACACACACTAGTATCCATGGGGACAGTTCTGTAAGATGGTACTGTTGCTGAATGATGGATAAGTGAATGAACGCCCATTTTTATCTTTTGCTTCCTCTGAGATCATAGCCTTCTTCGTCCCTGCAGGGGCCTAACACAATGATGGGCATGTGGTGATACTTCAGTGCATATTTGTGGAGTGTCTGAAAATGAACAGATGAGGAATATATATATTAAATATATATATATATATTTTAATGAAGAAGGCCAGGGAGAATTCATTAAGGCCTGGCCCTGGACAAGTAAATAAGTGTTAGAATTCTCTAATATTTCACTGGCTGTTTTCCATCTAACCTGTGACTTTTTGAGACACATTTTGTTTGTATTCCATTTATGGAATGAGTGTGGTGGTGCTTACTCAGATTGTGTTTTTTGAGAACAGTAACAAGGAGCCATAAATTGAAGGTACTGGGTAATGAATCAAGTGAGTTTTATATGAGTCACAGGACTTGCGTTAAAGTTTCTCATATAAAACAACATGATTATGAGACTTCTCAGTTAAAAACAAAAGAGAACCATAAGCAATTATGTGTGGCATACGTCAATTAAGCGCTGTCTAGGATTAAATCTTCCAGGCTTCGTCTTTTTAGGCCTTCTCCAGAAATCATCCATTCCTGGGAGAGAGAGGAGCTGTCATAACACAGTTGCATATTTCAGAAACAGTTTTGTCTATAGTCCCTGCGTATGATGGTTCCGAAAAGGTTTTTTCTTTTTTGCCACCTGATGGATGAACAATGGACACGTTTATATGCCTTGAATGAGCAAAGAACAAATTGACCTTTCTAACTGGGATGCCCTGTACCTTACCTTATCTGAGCAATGAAACTGCAGCTCTTTTCTGCTGTTTGAAGGTATTTTTTTAGTGGGTGACTGAAAGCCTTCCTCCTCTGGCAATGTGATGAAGTCGCATAGGGCTAGTTGAGTTTTGGTTCAAGTGAGTGATTCTTACATTTTGGTCTCAAATGCTCAGTGCACTGTACAGTGGAGGGCTCTTCCTGATCCCTCGGCAGAGCACACACAGCACATTGTCCTGCAGCTCCATCGCTGAGGGAACGTCACTGTTACGGAAGGAGACAAAACCCCTGCAAGCTTTCCCCTCTCAACAGAGTACAGCAGATGCCTTTGTTTTCAAAGCAGTGTTCCCCAGGTTTCATCAGCTGCCGAAAACCACATGTAGGAGCTTGGAAGATTGAGCTGCGCATTTTACACAGGTTAAATGACAGGATTCTGAAAGTGTCCTTCTTTGCGAAATCCGGAGGCATGCTTCAATTGCTACAGTTGTTGCACATCTTTGGAAAAAAAATACAGCTGTTTCTTTCCTAGATTGGTTATTAGGAAACAAGTTAAAGCTTGTCCAATTTATGGTTGGCCCGTGGTATCATCATTTCATGAGAAACAGTTCACAGAGAGACTCCTGACATGTACACCTCTTGGCTCTTTGAAACAGAAGCCTCTTGTCTGGGTGTCTTAGCTTACTGTGCCAGATAGAAGCTACAAGGAGTGCCCATTGTCCTGGGGCCAGGTCCAGCCATGCACACCTCATCAATTTGGCTCACACAAGGTTTTTTTGAAAATGTAGCTTAGGTTTTAAATTTGAAGGATTTGGGATGCAAACCCAGATGTCTGGCTTGTTTTGAGCATGCTGGGTGTGCAGCTTCATGGCAGCGGTGGGTGGGAGCCCAGCCGTGTTGCCTCCACGGGTCGGGCTCGACCTCTCCTGGTGGCCAGAGGCCCCACTTGTTCCTGCTGGCCCCCTGATGCTGGAGCCAGCGTCCACTGCTGTTTATTGTCACTCTTGCACTTTAATTGTGATAATAGTGAAACACTGCACTCTCTTTCTCAAAGGTGAGCAAATGAAGAAAGCTTTTCCCGTTGACCTCTTTCTCAGTCACTTACCTTCATTACCTGCCGGCTTTCAGAATTTAGGATTTTGATTCAGGCCACTGTGTAGCTTGCAGTATGTGGATTATAGTGGAAGTTGAGACCTCACATACTGGTGAATTTCAAATTTCTCCCAATTATTTTGAAGAACCAAACCCATATGTGAACACAAACATTCAAAACTATGTCCAAACCCAAACTTATTATTATTAATTTAAAAATATTGGCAAGGTTGGGCATGCATGACAGCATGTGGCTTCCACCATGTGGTCTGACATCTTGTGAAGGAGGTGGTGATAATGATGCAGGTTTCTGATATGTATTAATCACTCAGCAGGTGCCAGTCTAAGTACTTTACGTACCTTATTCATTTTAATCTTCAACAACAATGTGAGTTTTATTCCCGTTTTCCCATAAGCAACTTTGTAAGGCCACGCCGCAGGGGGTGGGTGGAGGCTAGATTTGAAAGGAGGCAACCTGACCCCAGAGTGCAGCGGCCTGTTTGCATCCTCCGTGTGTTGTTATTGTGGTTTGTGGGGGCTTCCTAGGTGGCTTAGTGGTGAAGAATCTGACTGCCAGTGCAGGAGATGTGGGTTTGATCCCTGAGTCTGAAAGATCTCCTGGAGAAGGGAGTGGCAACCCACTGCAGTATTTTTGCCTGGAGAATCCCATGGACAGAGGAGTCAGGCAGGCTACAGTCCATGGGGTTGCAAAAGAGTTAATGTGACTTAGCAACTAAAGAAAAACAACAGTTATTGTTCAAGTGAGGAAGCATCATTTAAGGATAATTAAGGTCACATACTAAGGGTA
Organism: Ovis canadensis; assembly: GCF_042477335.2. Lineage (NCBI taxonomy): Eukaryota > Metazoa > Chordata > Mammalia > Artiodactyla > Bovidae > Ovis > Ovis canadensis. The sequence goes on along the minus strand of NC_091253.1, from coordinate 103,800,454 downwards.
TTACACACAGGTTTTAATTGGTATAGGTAGGATTAAAATGTCGATCTAGTGACCCCAAGGAGAAGGCAATGGCAACCCACTCCAGTACTCTTGCCTGGAGAATCCCAGGGACAGAGGAGCCTGGTGGGCTGCCATCTATGGGGTTGCACAGAGTCAGACACGGCTGACGCGACTTAGCAGCAGCAGCAGTGACCCCAAAGCCCCGTCTTTTATACCAAATTCTATTTCTCAATTTATAGAAAGTAATCTAAAATTAATTCTTACTAGGAAACGTGGCATATTTTTAAATGAAAAAGTTTTGTAAAGTTCTCAAAATAAAATGTCTTGGGGTTAGTGGTTCCGAAAGAGAATAAACACTGAGCCTGCTTGGCAAGGCAGGGAGGAGACGGCCGTTGACATTGCACTTCTGGCTCTGTTGGGTGGAGATGTGTATTTAGAGTTTAACTTCTTAGGATACTCTGCTGTGTTGTAGTATTTTGTACTGTACCACTGAAATGTGGAGCTGTTTTGTAATAGTATATTCCTGTTATGGTGAACTATGATGAAAAAACAGGTAACTTGTTGCCCAGAGGGTCTCAGAAACAAGATATCCATGGCCTGAGAGTTTCAGATTAGCGGATGCAAACTGTAATATAGGACGGATAAACAGCATGGTCCTGCTGTACAGTACAGGGACTATACTCAACACCTCGAGGGAAATCATAATGGAAAAGAGTATAAAAAAGAATGGGTAAGGGTGTACCTGAGTCCCTTTGCTATCCAGCAGGAGTTCATGCAACATTGTAAATCAACTATTTTGTTTAGTCCCTAAGTCATGCCAGACTCTTCGCTACCCTAAGCACTGTATCCCACCAGGCTCCTCTGTCCATACTTCAATAAAAAAAGAAACAAAAAAGAGATAAGATATACAGTCTCATTAAGTAAGGAATCATATAAATCACTGTTATTAGTAATAATATTTAGTTGCTCAGTCTAAGGCAGTCTCCACAAATGATCACTAATTCTTAGAATAGTCGCCCAGCCTCTGGGGGATTCTGTCTTCCTTTTCCAGCACAGCAGACTGAAACTCAGAGAAGGGAACTAACTTATTCAAGAATATATGTCTGTTAAGTCACGGAAGAAAAATTCAGCCTCCGGCTTTGAAGGTCATACTCTTTCCACTATACTGTGCTGTCACGGTGCACAGAATCATCAGATTTACTCTCTTAACATTCATTCATCGTGTCTTCTGTGAAATGGATCAATGACTGTGTTTACTCTCGCAGTTTTTGTGAGAGCTAACCATGTCACATGAGGCACGCGAAGCACTTCACACCAGTTTGGTGTGTAACAAACGGGGGCTCAGCTGGTGCAGAATCTGCCAGCAATGCAGGAGACCTGGGTTTGATCCCTGGGTCAGGAAGACCCCCTGGCGAAGGATAGGCTACCCACACCAGTATTCTGGTCTGGAGAATTCCATGGAGTGTACGGTCCACAGTGTTGCAAAGAGTCGGATACGACTGAGCGACTCTCACTTCAGTTCAGTTCAGTCCCTCAGTCGTGTCCGACTCTTTGCGACCCCATGAATCGCAGCACGCCAGGCCTCCCTGTCCATCACCATCTCCCAGAGTTCACTCAGACTCACGTCCATCGAGTCCGTGATGCCATCCAGCCATCTCATCCTCGGTCGTCCCCTTCTCCTCCTGCCCCCAATCCCTCCCAGCATCAGTCTTTTCCAATGAGCCAACTCTTCGCATGAGGTGGCCAAAGTACTGGAGCTTCAGCTTTAGCATCATTCCTTCCAAAGAAATCCCAGGGCTGATCTCCTTCAGAATGGACTGGGTGGATCTCCTTGCAGTCCAAGGGACTCTCAAGAGTCTTCAACACCACAGTTCAAAAGCATCAGTTCTTCCGCGTTCAGCTTTCTTTATAGTCCAACTCTCACATCCGTACATGACCACAGGAAAAACCATAGCCTTGACTAGACGGACCTTTGTTGGCAAAGTAATGTCTCTGCTTTTGAATATGCTGTCTTCACTTCAAATGCTCCATAAAAGTTGGCTTTTGTTTTGTGTTTTGTTTGGCTGTGTGCCCTGAGCTGGGTCGGGTGCTGGGGAAACAGGTGAATAAAATACTGTATCTTTCCACAGGGGGCTTACGCTCAGTGTTGGGGAGACGGGGTCGGATAGATTTTGTTAACACAGAATTGCAGTCCCGTGTGAGGCGCGCAGCGCAGTCGTGGCCCTCGGGCGGATTGCACGGCCCTGCTCGTCCACCGAGCTGAGCCTCCCCGCAGAGCGGCGCTGTGTGATTTTGTAGGAAGGCCCTTGGGCCAGAGGCCTCTTTTTTCAAGTTTCCTTCCTAAAGGACAGATTAAATAAATACATACAAACTGTTCTTAAAGTTAGGAGTAAGTGCTGTTCCTGCGATCCCGGAAACTGCAGTGTTGCCCCCAGGGAGGAGGCGAGATGACCCTGGACCTTCCCCACAGGCGGAAGGGACGGGGAGGAAGAGTTACCACCGCGAGGGAAGCGGAAGAATGTCCGCACCTACAGCGTCCTTGGCGACTGCAGGAGCGCCCGGCCTGCCTGCTTCCTCCCCCGCCCGAAAGCAGGCCTGCCCGTTGGCACGCCCTGCCCAGTTCCATGGGGAGGCCTGGGGGAGAATCACACCTCTGTGACTATGATCGCAGCAGCTATTTCCGTCAAACCACGGTGTCTGCTGGCTTATTTCCTTAATGTTGCTTCCGGTATCTAGATTGTCCTAAGACTTTTTTTTTTTAGTTTTACTGGAGTAAAACTTAATTCTTTTTCAGAAAGGGTACATAAATATAAATTCTCTAAATACCTATGTGTCTCAAGTTGACTTCATTTGTTTCAAACTTAAATAATTGCTTGGATTTTTACAGAATTCTAGCTTCAACACGTTGCCAAAGTTGCAAGACGCTATGCTGCTGCTGTTGGAGAGCCAACATGTCTTAAGTTTACTGATGGTATCAGTCTCATCCGTTTGTCAATAATTGTTTCGCTTGATTCCTCTCTGGAAACATTTAAGATTCTTTCTCTCTCTCTTTTTTTTTACCTTGGAGAAATGAAATTTCACGATGGAGGTCTAGGTATGTGCCTTTTATTTTTTGTTTTTCCATCTACGTGTCCAGTGAGTATTTTTATTCTGAAGAATCATCTTCCTTCGTCTTGGGGAAACTGTACTCTTTAATTTCTTTTTCATCACATCGTTAGTGGCCACAGGACATGGCTCCCAGGGTCTTAGTTCCCCAACCTGGGACCAAACCGGGGGCCGCTGCAGTGGCAGGCTGAGTCCTAAGCGTTGGGTGTGCAGAAGGTTCCAGCACATTCTGTGATTTCTTTATTGCGTCTTCCCCTCCATTATTTCTGCCTATTTTCTACTGAAACTGCTGCTTATTTTTATATTAGTATGCACACTTCCCCTGAAACATTCTCTCTCTTTTGAACTTCCCGTAAGATGGATGTTGGATTCCTTGGTTCTGTCCTCTAATTTATTGAATTAATTATCTGTCTTTTTGTTCTCTGTTCTGGGAGAATTCTCTAACTTTATATTCCAGATCACTAATTTAGTCATCTGCTGTATTTATTATTCTACTTTTTAAACATTTAAATTTATGTTTTAGTTATGTTTTTAATTTCTAAGAACTGTTTCTTGTTTTCTAGTTGCTCATTTTTAAGACAGCCCATTCTTGTCTTATAACACAATAGCCTCTTGATCCCCCTGTAGACACTAATGTAAGTTTTGTTTTTAACAGATTTTACTTAACATATTTTATTCTCTACATTATCTCTCTTCTCTTGGGTTCATGATATTATAGGATACAAGAAGCAGTAGTAAGAAAACAAGCCAGAAGACACTCTCAGTTTAGTGTAAATAACTGTTGAAATTGTGTCTATGAAGCTTAATGTAGTTGTTAAGAAATATTTCCTTAAAAAATTGAAAGAATAATTTTAAAAACTGGTAGTCATCTGGAACTAATAAAAGTAAGATTATTTCAATGAAACACTTGGGGCTTTGGGGTGTTAAGACAATCTTGTTTAGGAACAATTCGTTTTATAGATACTGATTATTTTTCAACATGTATAGAAAAAAGTTTGATTTTAAGCATATTATTTAAATACAAGAGTATCCAATCGGAGAATAAATTTAGTATGTATAACTATCCTACAATTAAAGGGGGATAAAATGAACAAAGGAAAATTATATATAGACAAGAAAGCAAAAAGAAAATAAAAAGCATAACAAACAGAAAACACAAAAAATGATGGCAAAAAGACCATTTTGGACAAATATCAGTTATTACAATAAATAAAAATAACTTAAAAACTTACCTTAAAAGTTGGAGACTATCCGAATGGTTAAAAATAATCATACATATTAAACATTGAAATATATCCTACCTGTTATAGGCATACAAAAAAATTAGAAAAAATTTTGAAATTGAGGTCCACACAGAAGTATTACAGGTAAATTTCAACAAAAAGAAAGTTGAAATATTAATTTTCCTTAATGCTAATATATAGTATATAAGTATTAATTTTATATTAAGTGTTAATATAAAACAAAATGGAATTTAAGGTAAAAAGGATTAAATGGACAGCAAGTAATATGGCAGCCCACTCTAGGATTCTTGCCTGGGAAATCTCGTGGACAGAGGAGCCTGGTTAGCCACAGTCCATGGGGTCACAAAAGAGTTGGACACGAATTAGTGATTAAGCAACAAAGAAATATTTATTTATTGATCACTAATAAAAATCCAACAGGAAAGTATAATGGCTAGGAGTCTTTGTGCACCAAACAAAAAGCATTGGAATAAATATACTAAATCTGTTGGAAGTGCAAGAAGAAATGGTTCACAACAGAGAAGAGCGTTCTCTCAGGAATCTCTGTTGCAATCACACGTGCTGCTCTGAAACCATAAAGCTGTTTGAGCTCTGTTGTCAGCTCCGTTTGATCATCTTCATGTTAGCGTTCTTCCGCTGCTCTTTCCTGCACTTTCACTAAATGCCTTTTCAAAACTCTCATTTTAAGGCCTGTTTCTCAGGGTGCCTTCCAAGGTGCTCTAGTCAAATGGACTCATTAGCTTTGTGATTTCTGAAAGATGCGTGTTAAGATTTTGCTGAGTGCTGATGGGAGGGAATTTGGATGTCATTTTTCTGAAGGCAACTGTCTTTTCTGTCAGCAGTATGCCGTCTAATCCTCGAGTATGACTGTTGATTTCATGACATTTAGGATTAGATGCAACCTTACTGACTGTCTCATAGTCACTTCAGATCAAGACATGGTTGGCTTGCTAGGTTTTGGACTGTTATTAAATTCAGGCAACTCATATAACTTTTCTGGATCTCACTAACTTGTCTTTGAAATAAGAATAACTTTGCAAGAGTGGCAGTATCATAGCCAGTGATGTTTATTCGAGGCGTGATTATTGCTAACTGAAATAAGAATATAGGGCTAAGATAGATAGCCCTTCAGGCTCTTTCTTTCTCTTAGGCTTTATTTTCATATTATGCAATATGTGCTTCTATTTTTACCTAGTCTTTTTCTAAAATCCAACATTAACAGAAATGTTTCTGTGGTATATATTATAGAATATGGTACTCTGACTTTTCATCCTCTGACACCTGGCAGATTTTTGGGAGAATAACAACATGTTTTAGGGAGTGATAGTTTTTGCAAGCAATCGCAAGGACAGATGCTGCCTGTACATTCCTCAGCTTTATCTGAAGTCCTCTTTGTGGGCGTGCTGCGATTCATGGGGTCGCAAAGAGTCAGACATGACTGAGCGGCTGAACTGAACTGAACTGAGCTTGTGGGTTTCTACAGTGCCGAGTCCATGGTTCACTCACTCACTCATCTGGAGCTCGGTTGTGTCTGACTCTCTGCATCATCATGGACTCTAGCCCCCCAGGCTCCTCTGTCCATGGGATTCTTCAGGCAAGAACACTGGAGCCGGTTGCCATTCTCTTCTCCAGGGGATCTTCCCCACCCAGGGATCGAACCTGGGTCTCCATGGTTAATGCTGAGTAAATGTCTCTTGAGTAAAGAGCTTACGTAAAGCTCCTTATAAATGTGGCTTCTCCCTTATTTAGCTGCATTACAGGCTCTGAAGAGGAAGAAGAGGCTTGAGAAGCAGCTCACTCAGATTGATGGCACACTTTCCACCATTGAGTTCCAGAGAGAAGCCTTGGAAAACTCATATACCAACACGGAGGTGTTAAAGAACATGGGCCTTGCAGCAAAAGCTATGAAAGCCGTTCATGAGAACATGTGAGTGACCACCATCTCCCTCTGAGTCTCACGTTCCCTCAGAGCTTTGGAACTCTGATGGCTTGGGCAGGGATGGGCTTACTCATCTGAGACTCTTTGACATGTTGGAATGGAATGCTTCCACAGAGAAAGAGCAGAAGTTTTAATCTATTAGCAGAAGAAGAAAAGATCATGAGAAAATAAAAGGCATTCACCTTGCCTTTAATGTTTTCCAGGCCTCACTGTTCTCTGATACTCCACCTGCAAATATTTTCATCCTCTAGTTTCAAAAAGGCTTAAGTGGTAACATCCTTGAGGATATTAGAACTGTACAATAGTGGCTGTCAAACTTTGCAGAAGTGAAGCTGCTCAGTCATGCCTGACTCTTTGCGACCCCAAAGACTGTAGCCTACCAGGCTCCTCCATCCCTGAAATTTTCCAGGCAAGAGTACTGGAGTGGGTTGCCATTTCCTTCTCCAGGGGAACTTCCCCTCCCAAGGTCAAACTTTGGGCGGACTCAGAAATCACTACTAAAGAGAACCGAGATGCCCACACCCCTTTGAGAAAGCTTGGGACTGGGCCTTTTTGTTTTCAACCAAGTTCTCCGGGTGACTCTGATATTAACCAGTGTTCGAGAACCATTGGCATACAATATAATAGATAAAAATGTGGATTTGGGGCAGGTTTTCTGGATTGTAATCCCAGATCCTGGCTGACTGTCCTTGGACAATACTTTGTCTCTTCCTGATTCAGTTTCCTTGGCTGTAAGTTGAAGATAATAATCATACTTACCTCATGTGGTTCTTGTGACAGTCAATGAGAAACTAGATACACTGCCGTCAGGAGTTCCTGGGGTAAAGTAAGCACTCAGTCGTCAGTATTCATAGCGGTAGTGGGGCTCGTGACTGTTTGCTTTTTATTTGCACAGAGAATCTAATCCTTTCCTGAGCTTAAATATGATGGGGAAGTTTGGGCCAAAGGGGTACAAGGGCAACAAGTGTCTGAGGGACCCATGGAGAAGGTTCCGTGGATGGGAGACGGGGGGAAGAGAGCCCGCGGTCAGTGAAGGCGGCTTTGCTGACATTTTCCTGACCTGATAACCAGTGGACCATCAGCGTCATTTTGACAGCTTCTGAGGGATCGTTAGATTCACTCTCAGAGTCACCACCCGCTGTCGTTGCTGTGAGTTAGGTGCTAACTGTGTTCCAGAATCATAGCCCTTCTCCCAGGCAGCTCAGCCTCATCCTCCCTGGGTGTCCCTTTTGGGAAGAATTTACTGCTGGGCCCACATTTTAGCTGTACATTTCACATATGAGTTTCAAATACACGATCCTACTATCTTTGTTAAGAATATAGGAACTGGAAATAAGGGGTGGGCAGAGGGTGGCTGGAGGAGGATCCACGGCCCCCGCCGGTGTCCTGCCCAGAGAGTCCGGGGACAGAGGAGCCTGGCGGGCTGTGGCCCATGGGGTCGCAAAGAGGCAGACACGCCTGAGCACCTTAGCACCGCACAGCACGGCGCAGCAAGATGCCAAAGTTCTCTGCTGGGGTCCAGCCCTGGTGGATCCAGGGAATTCGAAGGGTGGACGGCGTTGGCGGGGAAAGCTTATTCATTGATTGATATAAGATTAGATTAGGAAACAATAGTGTAGTAGGAAAATTAAGTGGGGAAAGAGGGCTGAATAACTTGGATTATGCGGAAGACCAATTCCAGACAAGGAATTTGCACCATCTACGTTGGGCCACTGGCACTCGCTTGAATATCTAAGGGTGCCTCGCCTTAGGCTCCCTTTTGCGCGGGTCTTAACAGCCAGGGCAAGTAAGTAGACTTGGCGAGCCTCAGTGCTTCAGATGGGAAGTCAGCCTGAAATTAAAGTAAAGAGGAGACACGGGGGAAAGGGAGAAAAGGAGAGAGAGACACACACACAGGGGAAACCAGTCCAGTGACTGGCTCCGGCCCCTATTGTCTAGAAAGGCCTTTTATACCTTTTTTCTGATTGTACATAGAGATCAATGGGTAATACAAAATTATGCAGCGTTAGCAGTCCAGACTCTTATCAAAACCAGGCTTTTCTCTCTGCATACCTAATTGTATACACAAGTCTTAGGTGATTTACATCATCTTCTGGCCAAAAAGGGCCAATTAACATTTTACAGCCTTTTTTCTGATAAGGGTTTGTCAACCAGAAGACTTATTTGTGTTGATCTTCCCAAAGTCTGGTGCCACTCTCAGAAAGCACTAAATAAAGTTACATTCTTACATAGCAAGGACACAAGAGGAGTGCAGTGATATATAACAAAGAGAAAAGTAATTAACTCAAAAGTTTAGTGTTGCTAACATCAAAACTACTATATATCTTTTTCCATATTCCGTTTACATTGATTACATCCTCCCAGGCGCCTAAAAGGTAAAGAATATGGAGGCCTGGCAGCAGTCATTGAGTCAACAGTGAAAACCCTCTACCAATATAATTTTTAACTCTTTAGAAAAGGCTCTGTATCTTTAAGATGCTTTTAAGCTTTGTGCCTCTCGCAGTTGGGGGGCTGTAAGCAATTCACAAGCTGTAAGAGGTCTGGGGGAACCTATTAGGCAAGCTAGAGAGCTATCAGAGGGGGTTTAACTGAAACATCCCTTTCAAATGCAGAAGACTAAAGCCCTGAGTTGACTTTTTTCCAGAGAATATCAGAAGAGTGGAAAAGCAGGCAGATTCTTATTTTTTTGGGGGGTGGATGCTCAGGAAATGCCAGGGGGAATTCCTGAAGTCTGATCACGACCTTGCGTGTGTCAGCTTCCTTCCTCATGACCTTGTCACGGGCGGGATTCCTCACGCTGGCTCCAGGCAGTTCTCTTTTTGATTACTGCATGAAATGCTGTCAGATATCCAGCTTTTCCTCTATGTGGAGTCTGGAAAACATGCAAAGCATTTAATTCCACTAGGAATGACAATGTCAGCATTAGTGGCTCAGTAATGAGTAACCTTGTCACCTCCCTGGTACCCATCAGTGTGGCCTGGGCTCAGAGCTGGAGGGATGATTTGGAGAAGGGATGCAGACCCGGCCGCCAGACGTTCGGACCCGAGCCTGTGGGGCTGCAGGGGCTATAGGGGCTCAGGCACCAGGAGCTGGCTTGAGACCTGCCATCGGCCCTGGGCCTGTGATCCTTTGCTGAAGCTGCTGATTCTTCTGAGGCCTTCACAGGCCTAACCCTGCTCTCATCCTTTGTCTCCCGGCCCATCAGCAGCCATGGGGAAGTTCTCAGGAAGTCAGAATCTCAGGACTACAAGGCATTCTGGAAAATAGATCTCTGGTCTCCAGAGTCCATCTTCTACAAAAAGCTGCTCTGATAGCGGCTTCTGAGTACCACCCCAGCTTATCTCACTCGCTGTGGTCCTTGATGACCTGTGGTGTTGCTTCCTGCAGAGTTAATACATAGCATGTATTTAACCGTTTCATATGCCCTTCCACCCTGGAGAAGGAAATGGCAACCTGCCTAGGAAATCCCATGGACAAAGTCTGAGCCTGGTGGGCTACAGTCCATGGGGTTGCAAAGGGCTGGACACGACTTAGCACCTGAGCATGTCCTACCAGAAAAAATTTCAAAATGGGTCTACAGATATGCCCCCTAGTGACTCCCAAACGTAATGGCTATCAATTTAACTTACATAATTTAAAATATATGTGCATATACAGAATTATTAATTTCTTGAAATGTAAATTCTTCAAGTTGATCAGTCTTACCACCAGGGACGTTTATAATTCTACTGAAATAACCAAGAGTTTATGTTGAGTTGGCTCACTTTTCATGGGGGATTGTGTCTAAATTCATAATTTTAAAGTAAAATTCTACAGTATTTCAACAAAACATTGTTTCCCAGGGATCTGAACAAAATAGACGATTTGATGCAAGAGATCACAGAGCAACAGGATATTGCCCAAGAAATCTCTGAAGCATTTTCTCAACGGGTTGGATTTGGCGATGACTTTGATGAGGTGGGTGTCACAGTGTGGAACGGAGCGGGTGCTGCTGAGGATAGCTCTTCCTGGGACCTCCCTGGAGGCCGCTGGTCACGACTTCACATTCCAGCGCAGGGGGTGTGGGTTCCATCCCTGGTTGGACCCCACGTACTTCAGGGCCAAAAACCCAAGACATAAAACAAGCAATATTGTAACAAATTCAATAAATACTTTAAAAGTGGTCCACCTCAAAAAAAAAAATTCTTGAAAGAAAAGATAGCTTCCCACCATGTGAAGCGAGCAGGTGTTCTTACACATGTCCTTTAATATCACTAAAGAATGAGTGATATCTGTTAGAAAAACACTGTCTTAAGAGGGAAATGAAGTGTTGGCAGCTCTGATTTAAAGGAAAGATTAATATAGTTTGGCAAATAGCCCCCTAATTAAGTTCTCAGCTATTAGAAAAGCAGCGTGTGATGATGTGAAGTCCCTGAGTTTTAATTGTTGACGGCTGCGTAAACAGCCCCATTACGAGAAATTGAGTGCTCACACATCTGGGCGAAGCAGAGCAGACTGTCCCTCTGCAGGGACAGGCAGATCACGCTCCTGCTAAATCAGGGCTTCGGCTGCCTCTGTGTATTACCCGGGCTATGAAACAAACGTGGAGTGGCATTAACACACACATTCCACTGAGATTAGTCAGTCCAGTAATAACAGACTAATCATACTGGTGAAGTCTGCGCTGTGAATTTCAATTGTCCCCCTCAAAGCGCACACAGGAAGGACTGGCGCATGGTTTGGAATGTCTCAGATTAGCGCGGCCAAGAATCTGCCTTCCTGCATTCACGTACTGATAAGCACAGCCCATCTAGGGAGTCAGATGTGGTTCCTCGGAGCCCGTGAAAGTGAGGATTGGGTGTCAGCCGCTCTTTTGTTTCTATACGTTATTTGATTTCATCTCATTTTCCTCCATTCTCCTTTTTTTAAAAAATTGAGAGGTAGTTGATTTACCAATACTGCCTAATTCCGGGTGTGCGGCAACGTGATTCTGTTGTACATACACGTAACCATTTTCTCAGATTCTTTTCTCTCATAGGTTATTATTGGTAGAGTTCGCTGTACCATGGTCCTTGTGGTTATCTGTTTCATTTATAACACTGAGTACATGTTAATCCAGACCCCTCATGTAACCCCCAGACCCCTCATGTAACCCCGTCCCCATCCCCTTTGGTAGCCATGCGCTTGTTTTCTGCGTCCGCCGGTCCGTTTCTTCAGCAGCTTTTTAAATGCTGTAGGCCACGGCTTGGAAAGGGTGGCTTTCAGGCCAGATCTTTCCCGAGCTCTGTTTTTGTTTGGCCCGTGAAGCAAGATGGTTTTCCTATGTTTAAAGCACTGCGGGCAACCGCAGCCGCAACGACTGCAGCAACAGAAGGCCGCTCGCCAGGGGCCGTCTGCGGGCTGCAGCGCCGGAGGCGGCGCGGTCCGGCCCTTCGCAGAAGCGCGCCTGCCGCTGGCTGGCCCGTGGGCATGCGGGGGCTGTATGCGCGCTGCGGGGGGCCCTGGGCCCGCGAGGACGCCCCGCTCTGCCACGGGCCGCTGAGCCCTGCGAGGCCCTTTCACTTTCGGGCCCTCAGTTTTCTCATTTATAAAACGAACATGACGATCAGTAGACTATTCTGCAGTCCCTTAAATTCTAAAATGCTTTTATCAGCGAATGAATAAGTGTTTGCTACCTGAAGTCTGAAAGTGATGGAAATGATTATTCTGTGCTCGCATATTTGTTATAGGAACTAGCGATCTTTTCAGTGCTGTTAATGACCGTCAAGCACTGCTGGCGGCCCTGGGCGCACCTTCAGCGCAGGGCAGCGTGTTCTGCCATTACTGCACTTGCTATATTCGTTCCTAATTGTCCTTTTAGCAGAAACAGGGTGTCAGAATATTCATTCTGAGGGTCTTTTATTCCTTCAGCCTGTGGAGGACTGTACAGCCAGCAACTAGCCTGAGGCACTATTTCACAGCGCCTCATGCTGTACATTTTCGTGTTTATTTTCTTTTTTGAGGTAGATAAAACAGTTCCCAGACAGCTCAGCTCGCAGTATGTCTGATACATGCTGACTTGATCCAATATTGTGCTTGGCTTCAAGTTCTCCACTCTTGGCCTTAGTACTGTTACTCTCATTTTAAGATAGAATAATTATTTGTGAGCCTTTCTCCTGCATTCCAGAAAGCTCCTTAAATGTAGGGACTGTTGATTGGACTTTGTCTCTCGAGCCCGGAGTTCATGCCTGGCCTGGAGTGAGCTCTCGATAAATTTGTTCAGTGCCAAATGAATAAATGAAGAAAAATCCTTGGTGGAATATGAGTGTCTTAGGTCATTGCTCATGACAACGGCCTCAGAATTATAATGATGACAAGTTTAGTTTTGACTCCCAACCTCTCTCAGGGGGTTGGGCTCAACCTGAGGACTCTTGGAGCCAGTTAGACCTGAACTAGTCATCTCAAGCCATATCATGTCTGTCATAAGGTGGCTTTTACCCTCAAAGTCTCACACTGGACTTGCTTTTCTAATGTTCTTGGGACAGAGTAATTTAAGATTAAGCCAGACTGTCTGGGACTATTGCTAACAGAAGGAAATACAGTGTACCCACCTGGAGTTATTCTTAACTCAGACACACAGCATGGTTTTCATCGGCTCTGGTAATTTAACAAAGGAGCCATAGTATCTTTGATTCTTTTTACGTTTGGTATGTTAAGGTTTTGCTATATCTGGTTTATTTTCAGTAGCATTAGCCAAAATGAAAATATATATTTCCTTTAATTAAAGTTTCACAGATTCTGAATTCTTAACAGTAGAACATAAAAGTTACATTGCAAAAATGACAGGCAAAGTGTAAATTTTCTAGAAGCTCTGGAGGTTATATATTCAGCTAGCACAAATTACCTAAAAAAACTGTTGACTGAAGTATTATAAGATTAGCTACAACAAATTTGCACAGCCCCAAATATTCATATTTTAATTATTGCTCAGTGTTGCAAAAAAGACTTAGTCTTAAAATAAATATTCCATTTCACTGGATTCTCACATATCAATTGGGTAGCAGATGTTTTTGTTATTGTGTTTGAGGAAACCCACGTCTTGAAACGTTAACTCCATAATTCTTTCTTTCTCCTATGTTCAGGATGAGCTGATGGCAGAACTTGAAGAACTGGAGCAGGAAGAATTAAATAAGAAGATGACAAATATCCGACTCCCGAATGCACCTTCTTCCTCGCTCCCAGCTCAGCCGGACAGAGGGTCGGGCAGGATGCCCGGCGCGTCCTCGGCACACCGCTCTCGAGCAGGTCTGTGCCTCACCGCAGCGCCCGTGGTCAAATACTGACCTGAAGTCATGGCCAGGCCCATCTCAGGAGGACCTCTCCCGTAGACTTCCCTGGCAACCTAGTGGTTCAGACTCAGTGCCTCCACTGCGGGGTGTGGGTTTGATTCCTGGTCAGGGAAGTAAGATTCCTCAGGCCCTGCACAGCCAAGAAAAAAGAGACTCTCAAGAGTAGTGAGCATGCCTGGGCTTCCAGGTGGCACTAGTGGTAAAGAGCCTGCCTGCTATGCAGGAGATGGAAGAGACGCAGGTTTGTCCCTGGGCTGGGAAGATCCCCTGGAGGAGGGCATGGCAGCCCACTCCAGTGTTCCTGCCTGCAGAGTCCCATGGACACAGGAGCTGGGTCCGTGGGGTCGCAAAGAGTCGGACACGACTGAAGCGACTTAGCACACACGTCTCTTCAGCACTTATTTTCCATTTCAGAAACATATACCTTTTAATGAATAATTCTAATTTGTTTTCTGTGCTGAAGGTGTGAATGTCACCAGTGACTGATTTTCATCCTTTTTTTTTTGTTCCAGCATCTTCTAGGAGGACAGGCGGAGAGGATGATGACATCCAACATTTGGCAGCTTGGGCTACTTAGAATGGAAGTTTTGGACACAGCTGTACATAAGCCACGAAGATGTTTTTGCCAAATACAGAAGCTAACACAGATTGTTTTATATTTATACTGGATGAATGATTGTCTTTTAAGCCTCATAGGTAAAAGTTAAAGGAGTCATGTGTAGATTTAGGATCCCTTTAAGATGAAACGGGACTTCCCGGTAGCGTTTTGGAGGATCTCTTCCTCCCGATAGGCGGGACCATTCTACCTTCTTCCCTGCTGTATTTCCAGTCCTGGCATGTAGTTGGTACTCTCTATGTATTTGTTGAAAAGAAACTGAATCCTATTAACATGTAAAACATATAATCAACTATCAGCCACTTCAGAGTGACGTGTTCTGAACTTTCCTCCCTGTGCGAAGGCAGGTTTGCAGTGAGTGTCCATGTTAGGAGATTTGTAGCCCACGGTAAATGTACAAGAAATACAACTTTTTATAGGAGAGGCTTCTTGTAAAGAAGTCTTGTGTGAGTTTACACATAAATAGTTTCATTGAGTTTTGCAATTTAAAATCTTAAAGGAGTTTTAATTGACATTTACTATGCCAGTTAAGCTTGGAATGGGGCAATGGCTGCATTTCCCCAAATGTCTGAAAGCGCTAACAGCTTCCACTGCTGAGCGAGCCCCTCCTGGGTGTCATTTAGCCACTTAGGGAGCTGCATTACCGTTCCCAGGCCATTATGATGTTATTATGGCTTCAGTGTGCTAAATGTGTGTGTTCCTTCTTTTCTGTTTTGGGCTCTCTTGTACATTTATTTACAATTTGTGTCATATTCTTTGTAAATACATAAAAATATAGGCAATTAAAAATATATCTTAGATAAAATTTGGCCATAATGATTTTTAAATGGGAAGTAAAATTCAGAATTATGTGTTGCCCATAACGTGTCATGGGCCATAAAATGAGAAATGTCATTATAGAGAATGGTCTAGCAATTCCCAGCATTAGCTCAGGGAATACAAGCGCCAGTGGGATGGAGACAACACCAGACTTGGAGGAAGGAGTTCTGGATCCTGTTTCCCGCTCCGCCACGAACACAGTAAGCTCATCTGTGTTTTTCCACTGAGAAATCTAAGGGCTGACGGTTCCGTCCTGCCACAGGCCTTTTGCGTATGAAGTCCTTCTTAGCAGTCTTTCTACCCCCCGCAACACAGATACCACACCTTACTTAGTTCTTCAGTCCCAGTTAAACCGTCCCTTGTTTCGGGAAATATTTCCCTGATTGCAGACTAACTCAGGTCTTCCTTCTAAATGCTTCCGTAGCCGTCTGCTTTCTCCCCTGCCGCCCATCACAGTGTATGCTGCGTGTTTCCTTAAATGAGCGCTCTTACTGCTTTTCCTCTCCTTTGCTGCTGTGCGTCAGTCCCTCAGTCGTGCCAACTCTCTGCAATCCCACGGTCCGTCTCGTGGGGTTCTCGTGGCAGGAACACCAGCGTGGCCCCCGTTCCCTCCTCCGATGGGCCGCGTTTCATCAGAGCTCGAGTGCCACCCGTCCGACTCGGGTGGCGTGACCCGCACGGCTCTTAGCATCACTGAGTTCCTCAAGGCCCTCTGCCACGAGGAGGCGGTGATCCACAAAGGGGCTCCTCCCTGCTGCACGTGCTGCTTGGAGGGCAGGCACTGTGTCTCCGCCCATTCAGTCCACCCGCGCATCTCTGCACAGCCTCTCTCATGCAGCTGTCATTTAATAAAGGTTTATCAATATTATATGGAAGACTATTTTTACCTCTTTAGGTCATGATAGAATAACAGGAACTGGATTTACCTTCTTCTGTCACATAACTGGAAAACTGGATGGAATATATGAAGCAGCGGTTGTCAGACACTGGATGGAAGGCAGCAGAGAGGAGGCAGACAGATGAAAGGTGGACTCTGGTTCCCGCTCGCGGCCTCACGGAGCCTGGTGGGCTTACCGAGGGAGGAAATCCAAGGGGGAGGCTTCTGGAAAGGAGGGTGCTGCATGGAGAGGGGGGAGGGTGCTGGAAATCCGCAGAGTGGCCCCTTCAAAGTTTTTGGCTCAGAACTGGTCTGTATACATGTCTGAGGAAGTAACTGTCAGAGGAGGGACCACTGGAAAGAAGCAAGCAGGTCAGTCCCGAGAGCTCACACAGGGCAGGGGAATGTGTCTCCATCAGCCACGGGGAAGACCTCCTGCCAAACGGTATCAGATTGAGTCCTTGGAAGGATATTGCCTCATTAGTGAGGTCAAATTATGCCTAGGCTAAAGGCTGTTCTAGGTCCACCCTAAAAAGCTTAAAAGTGAAAGTGCTAGTCACTCAGTGGTGTCTGCCTCTGTGACCCCATGAACTGTAGCCCCAGGCTCCTCCGTCCATGGGATTCTCCAGGCAAGAATACTCGAGTGGTTAGCCATTCACTTCCTCAGGGGATCTTACCGACCCAGGGATCAAACCCAAGTCTTCCGCATTGCAGGCAGATTCTTTACTGTCTAAGCTACCAGGAAAGCGCCACAGAAAGGTTAAAAGCCAGTTTCAAAAGGATGAAACAAGTAACTTCACTGCATCCCAGAGCAAAACCCCCAGTGCTTAAAGGAATAGAAAAACTAATAAGTAGTAACAACAGACAATTAAAACTGGCACTCAACAGATAACATCCCCAAAGCCTGGCATCCAATGAGAAAATTTCAGGCATGCCAAGAAGCAGGAAAATGCAACCCAAAACCAGGAGAAAAGTCACACGGTAGGAATGGACTCAGAAGGGACCCAGAAGATGGAATTTAAAGGCAAGGGATAGTAAGACGGCTACTAAACATATATTCTTCATAAAACTGCTACAGTAAATATACTCCATATGTTTGGAAAAGAAGAGACAAACATGATCACAACGAAGAGAGAAATGGCAGATATAATAAAAAAGACGCAAACTGAAACTCTAGAGATGAAAAATATCTGAAATGAAAATATAGAAGATAGTCGGTGGGAGATAGTCAGGTTAGACATTGCAGAGGAAGAGGTTAGTAAACTTAGAGACATAGCAACAGAAATTACCCTAAATAAAATACTAAAGAGAAAAAATGGAAAAAATAAAGCAAGAATAAGCTTTGAGACCACATTAAGCTGTCTAACATGCGGGTTATTGAAGTCTGGAATTTTGGTGGTGGGCTGGATGAATTTGGGGGGGAGGGGGCTTGTTTGGGGTAGGGAATGGAATAGGATAGAAAAAAACTTCTGTAGAAATAATGGCTGAGAAATTTCCAAGCTTGTGAAAACAATAAATCTACAGTTCAGTGAAGCTCGTGTGCATGCGTGCTAAGTCACTTCCGTCGTGTCCGACTCTTGCCACCCCATGGACTGTAGCCCTCTGGGCTCCTCCATCCGTGGGATTCTGGAGGCAAGAATACTGGAGTGGGTTGTCATTTCCTCCTCCAGGGGATCTTCCCAACCCAGAGATTGAACCAGGGTCTCCAGCGTCTCCCAGATTGGCAGGAAGGTTCTTTACCACTGAGCCACTTGGGAAGCCCTACACAGACCAAGTCTTTCTAATTAACATTTGCATCTGAACTGAGATGTGCTCTGAGTGTAAAACACACATTGGATTTCAAAGACTGAGTATAAGAAGATTGTAGAATATCTTATTAATACCTTTATATAGAGTTTATGTTGAAATAGTTTTCAATGTATTAAGTAAAATATATTATTAAAATTAATTTCAGCTGTTTCTTTTCACCATTTTAAAATGTGGCTACTTGGAAATTAAAAATTACGTATGTGGTTCACATTCTATTTCTATTGGTTAGCCTTGGGCAAGAAGACCAGTTTCTCATTATTGATGCGTGCACAGGTGGATCTGAAGTACTAAAATGCCTGTGTTCAAAATGGAACACATTCTGTAGAAGGTGACCTCTTATTCTGAAAACAGACAAAATACACTGAAATAAAAGCGTAATGTTGCCCCTCTGTTGACAATAAGGAAGGAGTGAAAGAAATGAGAGAGAAGGTATAAAAGTAAATCATCCTTAGATTGAAGCGGTACTGGAAAGAACAAAGGTACTAATCAGTCAGCTAAATATGTTTCCAGCGAGGCATCTTAGAATGGAAAAGCTTCTGTTTGGAAGTTACGAAGTCTGGGATGTTTGCTAAGAACTGGTCTCACTGCAACTCAGTGGTACCTCAGGGGTGGATCTCCATTTGGTTACGGCTGTTTTGCATTTTTAAATAAAGTGTTTTCCAATATATCACTCAGGTTTTTTTCCTCCTTTTTTTTAATAAGAAACACTTGATGGCTCAGTGGTAAAGAATCCACTCGCCAGTGCAGGAGACAGGTTTGATCCCTGGGTCGGGAAGATCCCCTGCAGGAGGGCATGGCAGCCCACTCCAGTGTTCCTGCCCGGGCAATCCCATGGACAGGGGAGCCTGGAGGGCCCCAGTCCACGGGGTCGCAGAGTCAGACCCGACTGGAGCAACTGAGCCTGTGTGCATGCAACCCGTTCAGCATAACTTAAGACTTTTTAGAAGTGATCTGGAGACAGTTCCCATAATCAAAGAAAATGCGGGAAATGCAAATCAGAGGAATGTTAGGAGCCAGAGACTCTGGAGCTCAGACTAAGGGACTCCATCTTCTCAGTCCCCACAGCGAGGAAAGGTAAGCTGTGGCCATTCTGAAGAAGCTGTTATTCCGTTCAGGATCAAATTTCAAAGCCAGAATATTTAATTGGCCAAGCTCCCTGGATGCTCTTGAGCTGAGAAGCAGGAAGGGAGGTTTGCTAAAGCATAATCGAGGTTCTCTTACCTGAAGAAGACGGAATGGATGTTGGCCTTCTCAATCTAAACCACCACCTCAAACAGCAAATGCCCACGCACCCACTGAGAATGATTCAGTTTGAACTGCAGCATTTCCTCCTCCTTGGCAAACACTGAGTCTGAGCACTGATTTATTTAGTAGAAACTGGAGTAGTAGGTACCTTACACACTGCAATCGTCTGTGTCTTACTAAAACAAACAGAATAATCTGTTAAAGTTAGGAGTCCAAGCAAGAAGGAAGAAAAAGAGAAAGGAAAAATTCCAGAGAAGCTAGGACCAACAAGGACACCTTGGTAGCATCACATTATAGCCCAGTGGAACCAGCCTATGAACTGTTGGTCAAAGTCTAGCTCATGTCTCTACTTCTTTTCGTTTCTTTTAAGAGACATACTGATGTTTCTGCTGGAGAAAGTATTTCTTATTGCTGTTCAGTTGCTAAGCAATGGCTGCCTCTTTTTGACTTGGACTTGGCATGCCAGGCTCCTCTGTCCTCCACTACCTTCCAGAGTTTGCTCAAATTCATGTCCATTGAGTAGGTGATGCCATACAACCATCTCCTGCCTTCAATCTTGCCCAGCATTAGGGTCTTTTCTAATAAGTCACTCTTTCCAACAGGCCAATGTATTGAAGCTTCAGCTTTAGCGATAGTCCTGCCAATAAATAATCAGGGTTGATTTCTTTTAGGATTGAATGGTTTGATCTTCTTGGTGTCCAAGGGACTCTCAAGAGCCTTCTCCTGTACGTCAATTTGAAAGCATCAATTCTCCAGCATTCAGCCTTCTAATTTATGGTCCAAATCTCACATCCGTACATGACTACTGGAAAAACCGTTGTTTTGACTATAGGGATCTTTGTCAGTAAAGTAATGTCTCTGCTTTTTAATATATGCTGTCCAGGTTTGTCATAGCTCTCCCTCCAAGGAACAAGTGTCTTTTAATTTCATTGCTACAGTTACCATCTGCGATGATTTGGGAGCTCAAGAAAATAGTCTGCCACTGCTTCCACTTTTGCCCGTTCTGTTTGCTGTTAAGTGATGGGACTGGATGCCACGATCTTAGTTTTTCGAATGTTGAGTTGCAAGCCAGCTTTTTCACTCTCCTCTTTCACCTTCATCAAGAGGCTCTGTAGTTCGTTACAGGGGTATCACTTGCACTTGTGGTTGTTGATGTTTCTCTGGGAAATCTTAATTCCAGCCTGGGATTCATGCAACTTGGCGTTTTGCAGGATGCATTCTGCATATAACGGGCTTCTCAGATGGCTCAGCAGCTAAGAATCGGCCTGCAATGCAGGAGTGGTAGGAGTCTCAGGTTCGATCCCTGGGCTGGGAAGATCCCCTGGAGGAGAGCATGACAACTGCTCCAGTGTTCCTGCCTGGAGAATCCCATGGACAGAGGAGCCTGGTGGCTACAGTCCATGGGGTTGCAAAGAGTAGGACCCAACTGAGTGGCTTAGCACGCACTCTGCATATAAAATCAATAAGCAGGTGACAATGTACAGCCTTGTCATCCTCCTTCCCCAATCTGGAACCAGTCAGTTGCTCCATTTCTGGTTCTAACTGTTGCTTCTTGATCTACATATAGTTTTCTCAGGAGACAAGTAAGGTGGTTGGGTATTCTGCTCTCTTCAAGAATTTTCCAGTTTGTTGTGATCCACAGTATTTCTTAAGTTAGCTAAAATACTCCAACTTCAAATTTACTTTACATCATTTGTTTCCTGGCTGGCCAGAAGTTTTATTGCATTTTATACAAGACCTTGGAGCTATTGTTCTGGAAAAAGAAGACAGTGTATATTGACGGAGTACAGACAGGGCAAAACAGTAAAACTGCTCTTCAGAAGAGAGGTGTTCAAATGCTGAGCAAGTAGGCAATGCCTCTGATTGTGAATCCTCCTGAACAGTTCTGATATTCACAGGCTACTGAAGGCTGTCTATACACTATTACTTTTGCTATTGGGAGGGTTAAATGTTCCTTTTCAGCATCCAGAAAGTCTCCAATTCAGAATTCTCTGTGAAGCACCAAAAGGGTGACATGTGGGTGGCGTGTGGCATGCTTTTATGTGATATGTTTATATATCTGAAATGAGTCTAAGTGGATCATATATGCTCATGTACAAATTATACACGTGTGTTAAGACATGTATAGCTGCAGTCGTGTCTGACTCTTTGCAACCCCGTGGACTGCAGCCCACCAGGCTCCCCTGTCCATGGGATTCCCCAGGCAAGGACACTGGAGCGGGTCACCTTCTCCAGCAGTCACACTCACTCTCTACATTAATACAGTGTGTGTGTCCCGGACTCTGGAAAGTCTGCGGCTCCTCGCCCTCCACAATCCTCCTGGGCTCCCTCAGTCCCAGCTCTTGCATCTTTTTCTCTTTGGAGGGCTGTCTTCTTCCTGACTCATAAATGTGAATCTTTCCCAGACCTTTAATAACTCAGTTATTTGCTCTCTCTTGTCTTTACTATTTGTAGGTATCATTTTAAATCATAGCTTCAACTATCCTTTCTATGAGAGAATGACTTATATTGCTCATATACATTTACTCATCCAATCACCTGGTATTTGCTAAACACTGTCCTCTGAGCTCCGAGTCAGCATGGGGATTAAAGCTGAAGCAGTCCTGCAGTCGCAGTCCAGCCGTGACCTCTATCCCAAGCGCTAGTCACCGAGGGGCTAGAGGTTCACATGAGTCTTCCTGGCGTCACTTCCATATCGACATCTTTGTCTCAAAGTCTACTTTGCCTGGTGTTTGTATTAGCTACTCTCCTCGGCTCTCTTTTGATTACATTTTGCATAGAGTATCTTTTCCCATCTTTTTATTCTCAATCTATATTTGTGCTTGAATCTACCGTGAGTCTTTTGTAGGTAGCATAAAATTAGATATTTCTTTTTTTTAATCCATTCCCCAATCTCTGCCTTTTAGTTGGAGAGGTCAATCGTTCATATGTAATGTATTTACTGAATTTGCCATTTTGGTGCTTGTTTTCTATAATTTATGTCTTATGTCTTTTTTCCCTTAATTTCTCCATTACTTCCTTCTTTCAAAAAGTTAATAAACAGCTAGCAAATAAATACACTGTAGTGTACTATTTTAATTCTCCCGCAGCTTCTTTCACTATGTAATTTATTTTCTTAGTGCTTTTCCTTGGGGATTACAAATAACACTTTAATTATAACAAACTAGTTTAAATACAAACAACTTCAATATTATATAAAGCTTTGCTTCTATATATCTCCCATCTTCCTTTACAGTACATAAACTCCATCTTTAGGCATGTGTGCCCGTAAACACAGACTTGTAGTGATTACACTTGTCTTTTAAATAAAATGGAAAAAAGAGGAGTCACAAGTAGAAATCCTCACACTGGCTGACATTTGCCTGTACAGGCACCTTTACTGCTGTTCTTTATTATTTGTGTTGGTTCAGATTCCTCTCTGGGTGTCCTTTCATTACTGCCTGAAGGTCTCCTTTTAGCGTGTCTTGTGAGGCATGTCTACTAACAACGAATTCTTGCAGTTTTTCTTTATTAGGGAGTTCTTAATTTCTCCTCCATTTTTTTTAAAGAATAGTTTTGCTAGTTAAAAATTTTGGATAACAATTTTTTTCTCCTAAAAATTTGAATATGCTACTTTCTTCTGGGCACCATGGTTTTTTATGAGAAAACAGCTGTTAATCTTATGGAGGATTCTTTATATGTGATGAGTCTCTTCTGTCTTGCTACTTTAAAGATTGTCTTTAGACAATTTGATTAAAATGTGTGTAGAGGTTTTGAGTTTTTCCAACTTGAGTTTCATTGAGCTTCTTGGATTTGTTGATTCATATCTTTCATCAAAGTTGGGAAGTATTTGTCATTATTTTTTCAAATATTCTTTCTGCCCCTTCCTCTTCCTCTCTTTCTCTTTACCTGGGCACCCAATTACACGTCTCTTTGCTTGCTGGCCTCACACAGGTCTCTTATGCTCTGTTCATTTCTTTCCCCATTTTTTTCCTTTTCAGACTAGATAATCTTAATTGGTCTGTCTTCAAGTCCACTGATTCCTTCTCTCTGCCTGCTCGTTTGTTGCTGATTTCCTCTAGTGAATTTTCATTTCAGTTATTATATTGTGTTTTTCAACTTCCGAATTTCCATTTAGGTCGTTTTTCATGAAATCTCTCTCTTCGTTGATATTTCCTATTGGTGAGAAACTATTCTCATGATTTCCTCTAGTGTTTTAGAAGTTTTAGCTGTTTGAAGATATTTTTAATAGCCAGTTTTAACTATCTGTCTAAAAGCCCAGCAGCTGGTTTGTTTGGGGACAGTGTCTACTGACTGCTCCCCCCTTGTGGTTGGAGTGCACTGTCTTATTTGTGTGTGTCATATTACTTTGCTGTTGTTGGAAACAGGGCATTCTGATATCATACATGTGACTATTATAATCCTTCCCGCAGTGTTTGTTGTTTCTTGAACGTGTTTGCTTGCTTACTTTTCTGAACTCATTTTTTTTGGTCTGTAGTCTCTGCTGTGTGTGTCCAGTGAAGTCTCTGTTCCACTAGTGGTCAGTTAATAATTGAACGCAGATTTCCTTAAGTACTTGGAACTAAAATATGTTGTATAAAACAAAATATCCTGCACAAAGTGGTGTGCAGCGCTCTCTGTGCCTTTTACAAAAGCAGAATCACAGTCCACGTGGTTTGCTAACATTCCAGCAAAACTCCTGTTTCCTTGAGTGAGACATCTGCAGTCTGCACTGCATGGGAAATAAGGTTCATATTTACCTTATGCATTCCCCAGATTATTCATTTTTTCATATATGCTTGCACCAAAGACTACTTAATTATAGATATTGTGAGTTTAAGAAAGACACAGATCCTGCTCTTAGGTAGGTCACAGTCCAGCTCTGTGACCTTAGGAAAGTTTCTTAACTTCTCTGAGGCTGAAATACCTTTTTGATATAATAGGAAGACTATATCCTTGACATCACTGGATTATCATGAGAATTAAATGGGAATATATATGTAAAACTGGTACAGTACCTGGTACAAAATTAATGCTTAATAATTACTTTCTTTCTCCTCTTGCCAATTCTCAAAGCAACAGAGGCAATTTAGGTATCACCTGTCACCCTCTGCCATGTGCTAATTCTATGCCAACTGAGCACAAAAGGTCTTATTCAGTATTTTGCTAGTTTGTAAAACATGGCTTTGAATTAGATATTAATTAATTAATATATGTAGTCATTAATAAATCTGAAAGTGGCTCAAAAAGATGAAGCAACTTTCTGAGGTCATACAATTGCTAATTAGGATGAAGAATTTGAAATCAAGTTTCCTTGGTGGCTCAGATGGTAAAGAATGAATCTTCCTGCAATGTAGGAGATGTGGGTTCCATCCCTGGGTCAGGAAGATCCCCTGGAGAAGGGATGGCAACCCACTCCAGCGTTCTTGCCTGGGAAACCTCATGGACAGAGGAACCTGTCAGGCTACAGTCCACGGGGCTGCAAAGACGGCTACAACTGACAGACTAACGCTTTCACTTAGTTCAATACCTATATCCTTAACGTCTTCCCTGTATTTCTGCTGATACAAGTGCTTCCTCACAAGATGACAAGGACATAAAATCCTTAAAAAAAAAAAGTTCCAGACAAGTAGAACCTAAGAAAAGACCGTTGTCTGTCTTTCCTTGGCTGTAGAGGGCAGCAGAGGTCCAGACTGAGAAAAATGGTGCAGGAGTCCTCCTAGCATATCTCCCAGAAGGTTATTTTGTCCCCAAAGAGTCAGACATGACTTAGCAACTGAACAACAAGATCAAGATTATTTTACTTCGGACAGTGCAAAACAACAAAATTACATAAGCCTAAAACTGTATCAGAAGCTCCTGGGAAACTGGGCCAGATTGGTGCATTTCTAATGTTAATTATTTTCTGATAGTTTTTATTTTAATGAACATGTATGCTTTTTGCAGAGAAGGAACGCAAACTTTAGCTGAGAAGACTGAGGCAATAATAGCTCAAACACTGACTCCCCTGAGTCCCTACTGGAAAAGGTAGCCCTTCTATAGTTCTTGGTCAAGATCGACAAGTTCAAGATCAGGTTTTCCAACGAAGGCTCAAAGGCATGTGAGTTGCTTTCGCCCTCACTTCTTTCCTGAAGATGCCTGTGGGCAGGATCTGGGGCACGGAGCCGCCTCTGCGGCTTCTGATGACTGCGGCGCCTGAAGTCCCCCAGCGCCGGTTACAGGTTACAACGCGCACAACGGGACGTGAGTGAACGCACGCCCTCAGGCCCAGGGCCAGCGCTCGGGACTTCCCCTTCTCTTAAAACATTCTGTTCTCAACCCTTTAAAGATATTTAGTTAATACCATCAATAAGACTTGGATCAGCCTTGTTATTTAAGCAGGAGAAATGGAATTGTGAAATGTTTGAGTTTCTGAAAACATTGATAAAGAAAACAAAGTCTAACATTAGAGGGTTTGGGTATTGCTCGAAGCAACTGAATTGACCACTCCTGACCTGATCCGACGTCCTGAGTTTAGAAGATCGTTTGCCTGGCCCCTCGAGGCAGCAGACTTCATTGTGAGGATTCCGGGGGCGAGAGCTGTCAACAAATGAACCTAAGCACCCGAGCCAGACCACAGAGCGAAGGATGGCGGGCAGGTACTTGCTGAGTGCCTCTGCTGAGTCCCGGGGATACAGAGGAAAGAAAGGCCTGTTTATCACAAGAGGGGGTGCAGTCCAGGGGAGCACAAGCAGAGCGCTGAGGCGGGCCGCTCGTCTGGTCCCCGGGGGCCACCAGCTACTGGCTGCCAGACTCCTCCTGGCGAGGCTCCCTGGGAAGCTGACTCTGAGACAGAAAGGAAAACAGGAAGCTGATTAAGGCCGGCTTTGGCATCAGTGCCCCAGGGAGGGATTAGACAGAGAGCTGAGAGGCAGTGCGGTCTCACGGGAGGCCTTGCTGACTCCACGAGGGCACCAGGAAGCGGCGCCTGAGTGCGGGCGACCCCGTGGTGCTCACTCGGGGTGCGGCTGCCAGCCAGAGGGCGCGGTCTTGGGGTGAGGAGAGCCACAGGCAATGCGGCGAGGAGGCGAGCCCGGCAGTCCTCTGCTGGAGGGGATTCAGAAGTCACCTTACCGCTTCCACCGCAATGACCTTCCATCATTGAACTTTGTTGATCTTTATTTTCTTCATGTGTCAGATAAGTGTTGAAGATATCTTTACATGGTCAAAATTAGGATTAAATATAACAATACAGGCAACAACATCCATGTTGTGCCCGGCACATGAGACCCTGCAAAAATTCTCCATTGTCATCTTGCTCACAGCTTCTCTAGTGGATACAACCACCACTCTGGAGGGCACTAGGTTTTCAGAAGCGGGTAAGCACAGTTCCGTGCCCTCAAGACGTCTGATCAGGGGAGGCTGGCACACCCAAGTCAGTCCTGTATGATGTGTAAGGGTCCCAGTGTTGCTTGGCTGCCTTGGGCTGGCCTTCCGGACCAGCTGTTGCCTGGTTGAGTGCTGAAGGGTCTAGTCTGCGCTGCTGATGGGTAAAGTGAAAGAGAACGCTGGGCTCCAGGGGGTCCGGCACACCAGGAAGGGAAGGTGAGAGACAGCAGGTGGGGAAAGATGAGGCTCCTGGGAGCAAGTGCTGAAGGCCTCAGATGTCCTAGGGGAGGGTTTGGGTTATGCGGAAGGTACTAGGAAGGCAAGGGAAGATTTTTAAGTGCTGATCAACTTGCGGTTTACAAAGTCCAGTCCAGTCCAGTCCAGTTCAGTCGCTCAGTCGTGTCTGACTCTTTGCGACCCCATGAATCGCAGCACGCCAGACCTAGTTCACTCAGACTCACGTCCATCGAGTCAGTGATGCCATCCAGCCTCTGTTGACCCCTTCTCCTCCTGCCCCCAATCCCTCCCAGCATCAGAGTCTTTTCCAATGAGTCAACTCTTTGCATGAGGTGGCCAAAGTACTGGAGCTTCAGCTTTAGCATCATTCCTTCCAAAGAAATCCCAGGGCTTGATCTCCTTCAGAATGGACTGGTTGGATCTCCTTGCAGTCCAAGGGACTCTCAAGAGTCTTCTCCAACACCACAGTTCAAAAGCATCAATTCTTTGGCGCTCACAAAGTCCAGCCTGTCACAAAAACAGACACAACTGGAGAGGGCCAGAGTGAACAGAGGAGACTCACCCCGGGCTTCGTGAACTGAGCGCAGGGCAGTGGGGTTTGGAAGTGGAGGGAGGTCAGGAGGGACTGAAGAGTCAGATACGCTCACCTTCCCATTCGAGGGGCTTGGCGGATGCGGGGACCCTTTCCTGGGGGAGAGGGTACCCGGAGGCAGGGGGACCCGGGGGTGGGGTGGAGACCGGTGTGGGCCGGTCCATCCACACCGCGGTTTGGGGCCTGTCGGTGACCTCAGGGCTGCTGAGGGCGATCTGCAGGAGGGTCAGAGCGTGGAGCTCGTGATTGCAGCCATGGAGAGAAGGCGGCAGGCTGGGAGAGGACCGGCCACCAGACTGGCGGTGGGAATCCCAACGGAGGAAGGAATGGGAGCAGGGAAAGTCCAGGAGGCTTTCTAGCTTCTACTGTATTTTGACAGTGTGGAAAAAAGTCCTATTTCCATGCAGTCAGGAAGCAGCTTTCCGTCTTTTAATTATTTGAGCAAAGCCACTTCGTTCTGAATGTCAACTTCTCCTTCAAAAGAAAGAAATGGAGTAAAGAGGAAGAATTTCATTTTTTCAAAATAAAGTGACAAAAGTTGTCAAGCATACAATGTTTAGAATACTAGCTGAGTGAAAAAGGAGCTAAAGCCCAAGAAAAGTTTTGAAAATAGAATAAAGAGAACGTGAGAAAATGAAAAACTTTTAGCAACAACTTTCAAACTTGTGTAGCTGGCATCCTAAGTGAAAAATAGGTAAAATAATACAAACGGATACTCTGAAGTCTGCTACAATGAAAAAGCGGTTGATAATGACTTTTGAAATTTCAAATATAAAAGTAAGGCAAAAGTCAGTTTTCTGTTCCTACCTTGCGAAGGTAACAATTCACCAAAAATTCTACAGTAAACGAAATACCTTCCTCCCTTGCTCTTGGAGGTCTGGATGGGATGGTAAGCCCAGTTTTCTCAGATGAGACAGTCACTCAAGAGAAGCTTTCTGGACTTCGCCTCCTTTTGGTCAGACAGACCCTGGAACAGCAGCCCGGCCCAGACCGCGGACCTAAGTTCGAGGCCTCCATCGGGTAGCCATGATGCTACCCGGGGCCGCGGGAGCCCCGTCCACCGGCGCCCCTCCCACCCCCGCCTCCACCCGCTGTCCCTCCCACCGCCCCCTCACCGGCGCCCCGCCCACCCGGCACCCCTCGTACCGGCGCCCCGCCCACCAGGCGCCCCCTCCCGCCAGCGGCCCTCCCACCTCAGCCCCGCCCACCGGCGCCCCCCACCGGCGCCCCGCCCACCGGCGCCCCTCCCACCGGCGCCCCTCCCACCGGCGCCCCTCCCACCGGCGCCCCGCCCACCAGGCGCCCCTCCCACCGGCGCCCCCCTCACCGGCGCCCGGCCCACCAGGCGGCCCTCCTAGCTCATCGCCAAGGCCAAGAGGAGCGGCTCGCTAAACTTGGCCAGAAGCTGCTCCTTTCCTGAAAAAATGCTGTTTGAATTTTACTCATCGGAACTTTAGAACGGATACCTGCTTCTTTATAATCTAGGCAACAAGGCTGGCCGTATGGTTTAACCGAGCCTGAAAGTCGGCCGTCTTTGGGACCCTCTTTTCTTCGTCTCACGCTCCCTCTTGTGCACCAGCGAGGCGAGGCGGCCGGTGACCACCCCAAGTTTGCTGTGAGAGCGCTGGAGGCTCCTCCCCAGCACAGGGGCCTGCGACTGCGCTCCCTGGGGGTCGCCTGGGCTGACTGCTTCTCAAGGAACTGATAGGAGCCAACGTGCTTGCTCCGCCAGGCGAGAAGCACCAGTAACTTCTGCAGCAGGCGGCTCCCAGGGGCGGGGCTTTCACGGCTCAAGGGCAGAGAGGAATCAGGACGGCATGATTGCAGCAGCAGTTGAGGGCTCAACATTCCAGTAAATTCAGAGCCACAGCGCTCCTTAGCTGCGAGCTTCCAGCGTCGGAATGGGCAGCCATTCTCAAAGCCATCAGGAAGGAGGATAGAATGCATGCATCCAGGCTCAGGCTGGGAGCTATTGACCCTGCTTACGGATACTGAGCTCCCCAGGGGGCGCTAGTGGTGAAGAACTCGCCTCCCGAGGCAGGAGACGTAAGAGACGCAGGTTCCATTCCTGAGTCCGCAAGATCCCCTGGAGGACGGCATGGCGCCCCACGCCAATGTTCTTGCCTGCAGGATCCCATGGACAGAGGAGCCTGGTGGGCTACAGTCCCTGGGGTCGCACAGGGCCGGACAGGACTGGAACAGCTTAGCACGCACGCACTCACACTTACTGGTATTAAAATGTGACTCGTGAAACCCAAGAAGAGGGAATATATGTATACATGTGGCTGATTGACTTTTCTGCACAGCAGAAACTAACACAACATTGTAAAGCAACTACACTCCAATTAAAAAGAATAAAATGTGCTGCATGAAATACAAGGAAGAGGGTATATATATACATACCTATATAGTCTATCCCATATATATACGTATATATATGGCTGATTCGCTTTGCTGTGCAGCAGAAACTGAGACAACATTGTAAAGCAACTACACTCCAACTAAATAAGTAAGTACTTAAAATATGTTGCATGACCTTTCTTCACCAACGTCTTCCATCGATGTAAGCCTAAAAGGTTGAACTGGAGTCTGGAATCAAGGACAAAATTGAGAACCTCTCTCCAGTGGCTGTGAAAAAGTTAACACACAGATAGTGGCTATGATCCAATATCCATGCCATCTTTATGGATATAACCAAACACAACAGCACCGGGCTGGGAACCAAAGAGACCTGTTTTCCACAGCATTCTACTGCTTGATCAGTATTCAGGTAATCTTCCTGGTGTGAGGTTTTACCTGTAAGATGAGGGGTTTGGAGCAGAAGACTTACTTGATGGGCTCCATCAGGCATGAACGTTCTAGGATTCGGAGCTAATGAAGTAGAGTCTGTCTGCAAACTTGCACCCCTCAACTGCTGTGGAAAAGTTTTTTGAATCACAGTAGCTTCTGGGGGAAAGGCAGATTTGTTACCTATGGGATTCGTGCTAAGGGTCAGTTTAAACCAGCCAATTCTCAAAGTACTTTTAGTTATACTACACCCTCTGAGTCCATATTAATCATAAGGCATGTCTGAGGGCTAAGAGGTTCAAATACCTTATTTTTAACCTATTTTTAGTTTCCAAGATTAATCCACCCATTCATATGAAACAAGTATCCGTAGAGCCTCTGGCGTGCGTATGCTTAGCGTCTGCATGGGGAATGACCTTAAACAAGCACAACCCAAAGCAGTAAGTGCCCTACTAGAGGCGTGCACTCGGTGCTAGGGGCCCACCTTCCGGGTGTCCTGGTGGAGACTCGCCATGCAGAGCTGGAAGACAGCATGTCCGGAGTCGAGGGCTCTCAGAGGCGCCTGCGGAAGTGGCTGGGTCAGGAAGGGCCTTGTTCATTGCACACATGTCAAGCACAGGCCCTACACTGAGGTGGGCAAACAGACCACAAAATGCTGGGTAATTGAGAGCAAAGTCTAAAATGTTCCTGTGATATTTCTGTGGACAGAATCCAATGCCAGCATAGATTGTGTTTTTGTTGCCATCATTTTTCCAGAAACGCTATCGACATGGGCAAGACTTTCATGATTAAATTGGTTAAATTTAAGGAAATTCTTAGAGCGTCCCAGGCGGGATGTGGTAAAGAACCCGCCTGCCAATGCAGGAGACATAAGAGATATGGGTTTTTCCCTGGGCCGGGAAGATCTCCTGGAGAAGGAAATGGCAATCCATTCCAGGATCTTTGCCTAGAGAATCCCATGGACAGAGGAGCCTGGCAGGCTATGGTCCATGGGGTCACAAAGAGTCAGACACAACTGAAGCGACTTAGCATGTACACTGCACACAAGGAAATTCTTATTTACATATCTCAAAATACAAATTTGTTAGATGATGTCACTTCTTAGCAGAAGCTTGTGAACAAAGAATGGAATAACATTACTCAAATAATGTTTGCTTTCAAACATTTCAGAATTAAAAGCTCTCTATGCAGTTGAGTGAGGCACCAACCAAGGTGCAAGGCATACTGTCCGTCTGGTCACGGTGGCCATTCTGTGCCTGGAAAATAAATTTAGGAAGTGACTTCTGTATCAGCTTCTTATGCCTTGACAGCACACCGAATCAACAGTATTCCTCTGACATATTTGAAAGGTGAGATTAAACCAAAAGAAAAATGCTTCCAAGAATGTTTGAAGGAATTTGATATCTGACAACAAATCAGCTTCTCTCATTTCCCTATTTCTTTGTGTCCTTAAGCAATATGCCTATTTGCTTTATGTATTTACATTTACACTTTAAATTTCAGTGTTTATAGAACAGTTGTAAGCATCACTCATAAAACAAGACTTATTGGGCAAACTGCAGAAGCAGGAAGTTGAGGTTTCCGTGGGTTTTGGCTTTATTCTTCTATTGAAAGAAAATGTAGCGATAATGTTGTCCTGGAAGGTTTGGGGTAGGCAAGTAGAACATTCCAGGTGCTTAAAAGGCTAGTATGACTAAGAAGTGAGCAGAGTGAGAGGCGACCTTGAGGAGGTGACCTCAGGTTAATTGTCAACTAGGGTGCCTTAAACGTGCATGTCCGTGAACATATTCAAACAGAGATCCCACCATCACCAAAGAAAACTGTGGGAAAAAAAAGAGAAAACTGTGAGTGGTAGGAATATGGACAGTTCAGCATTTCAGGGAGCTTTCTCTCCTCCTCTTAACGCACCCGCTGTGGCTGAACTGCGACCTCTCAGGGACACAGCTTGGTGGGCACTGCGTGAGGCACCTGTGCAAGCCCCCCGCTGCCCTGGGCTCGGCTGGTTCCAGGCCGCGGGTGGTGCCAGGTCCACAGCTGCGTGCTCGACATACCCTCCCACGTGTCCTCCTTTCAACAAAGTGAGCTGGTGAGCACTCCCATTATCTCTATTTCAAAGGAGCACTGAGGCTCAGAGAGCCGAGGTAGTTTGCTTTACTTGGTAAGAAGCAAGAACCCAAGCTTAGGTCTGTTTAATTTTAAAGTATATTCTTAACTAGCTTTGGATTAAGAGAAAAGTGAACTTGGAAGGTTCTGGGGTTCCAAGAACTGGAGAAAATAAGGAAACATTTTGTAGATATGACATATTCAGAAAAGTAAACCCCACAGATTTTTACAAAATATTTTGAGGATGGCATTATGAATATATCCATGTAAACTATATCAGGGGCTTCCCTGGGGGCTCAGATGGTAAAGAATCTGCCTACAGTGCAGGAGACCTGGGTTCAATCCCTGGGTTGGGAAGATTCCCCTGGAGAAGGACATGGCAACCTTCTCCAGTGTTCTTGCCTGGAGAATTCCATGGACAGAGGAGCCTGGTGGGCTACAGTCCATTGGGTTGCAAAGGGTCAGACACGACTGAGTGACTAACACACACACACACACACACACACACACACACACACACACACACACACAAGCTGTATCAACCACAAAGATTCCTCCATAAAGGAGAAGTTAATGTATTGCCTAGCTAAAAACTGAAAGACATTTCCAAATATATTTCTATCTTTCAACACATACAGTAAAATCTTACTTTGAACATAAAGCCATTCACATACTATAAAACCAGTGTCTCCAAGATCCTGTAAATAAATCACTGATGGAGTAGCTCCAGGATTGCGGTCTGAAACTGTGACTTATCAGCCTCCCATGCTGAGCGCCCTCCTGTGTCCGCCTGTTGCACTCCCCTCCACCTTCACCTCGCCTCCATTTCTGGGGCATGAGCCGTTTGCTGCTGTGACTTGCTCTCCCTTATTATGCAAGCTTCCATCACTTCACCTCGGGCCACCTTTCACTTCTGCCTCTGTCTTCCAATTCCTGTCCATTTATCATAAGTAAAGCATTATTGATCCGTTTTAGGCAAAAGCACAGCCCTTACTTTGATTAATGAGTATAAAATTAGAGCTGGTGATTGATAGTCTTTTGTGAAACATGAATGCATGAAGACATTAAAAAATAGAACGAACTGTCAGGTAATGGTGTCTCGGCAAGGGGTTCCCTTGTATGGCGGTAGGTGGGCTGACTTGGCTCCGCCTCGGCTGGTGGACCGAACACAGCGAGGGACCTGGCGGTTTCTCCGCTTCCGTGACTTTGTGCAGTTGTTGCCTCGAGTGTGCTGCCTGAGTCACCAGGCTGGAGGCTGGCTTGGAAGCGGTCTGTATCCTTCTGGCAAACCGTTTGCACTGCTTGTGGGCCCATGCAGTTGAGGTGGCCTGATGTGTCATTTTGAGGAGACTCCAAATCTGTATCATCTCTTTGTGCTGGGCCTGGCTCACTTGGAAATCTCCCATTCGATTCTTTACAAAAGTCTCCACTTAACTTTCATCTCTAACTTATCTGCTTTCCTGAAGCCCTGTGCATGGGTGCTAAATCGCTTCTGTCCTGTCCAACTCTTTGCGACCCCATGGACTATAGCCCGCCAGGCTCCTCTGTCCATGGGATTCTCCAGGCAAGAATACTGGAGCGGACTGCCATCCCCTCCTCCAGGGGATCTTCCCAACCCAGGAATCGAACCTGAGTCTCTTATGTCTCCTGTGTTGACAAATGGGTTCTTTACCACTAGCACCACCTGGGGAGCCCCCTGAAGCCCTGTTTGTCCACACAAATATTTGCTTTAAAGTTTTCTTGCTTAATCACCAGTTCAAACTTTATAGATCCCTGGATGGGGAAGATCCCCTGGAGGAGGGCATGGCAACCTGCCCACTCCCATGGACAGAGGAGCCTGGAGGGCTACAGTCCATGGGGTCGCACAGAGTTGGACATGACTGAGGAGGGCCTTAACATGCAGTCTCAACAGATTAAGTCACAGGGAAGTGTGGTTAGAACAAAAACCATTTGTAAACCGGACAGAGCCTACTCAAGCTTTCAGAATGTAAAATATAGGGTAAATGATGGAATGACTAGGTTAGTTAACGAACGACTCTCAGTCCGTCCACCAACGTCAGTTTAATGAAGGCTTCCCAGTGTTTCTCCTGTTCACAGGTAGACTCCTGAAGGGCCAAGGTGACGCTATTCGGTGCAGGGGGTCGTTTGTCAGAGTCTCTTCCTTTACGAGCACCTGCTATGGGAGAGGCTGAGCTGAGGGTTTCCACACTCCATTTGGACCACCACAGGGCCACAGTGCGGATGGCACTGTCTTCCTTTGACAGGAGTGAAGTAGATGAAGGAACTGGCCTTGAGGCAAACACACTGCAGATGATGGGGTGATGCACATACTAATTACTATTAGTTAGAAAGTAATTTAAAAATTACGAAGACTTTTTTCAGTACATGCTTATTATAGAAAAGAGAGAGAATACAGATTCATGATAGGAAGGAAATAAGACTGCTTCATAATTCCATCAAGTAGATAACCATGACTATGATTTTATTTTTTCTGTATACAAATGCATAAATGTTGAATACCTTTTTACTTCTAAAAGTGAGATAGTGCTATCTTGAAGTATGCTTATTTTAATTATACCATGAATATCTTTAAATCTTCTGTAACATCGCTTTATTGGGTACAATACAGTCTACTTTTTATCTATCATAAAATATTTGACAAAATCTCCTCAGTACTGGAAACTGGCTGACATGTTCAAGATAAATGTGATGTATATCCTTTAACCAAAATTTTTAAACATCATATACATTTCTTCATTGCTCCAACTCTAGTGAAAATACATTAAAAAAAAGCAACTATATCTGATTACTAGTGAGGTTGAAGTATTTACATTTTACTGTATATTTGAATTTTTCTTAACCTTTACTTTAAATGCTAAATATTAAAATTAGCCCAAACAAGACAAAACTGTGGTATGGTGCTCTTATTGTATCCCCTCTAAAGGAAGAAGAGAAACATGGTTCTCTCTGATTATAAATTACTTTTGGAATGAAAAACAAATTATCTGGATGAGACAGCTGGGCCCATGAAGTGTATTTCTGATGCTTGTCACAGTAGTATACCTGGGATCATGCGTTTCTGGTGTTCATTTTAGCACTGCTAACATACGAGGCCCTGACAGGGTTTAGATCAATGTAGACTAGGCAACGGGTGTGAAGAACAGTTAATCCTTATGAATCTGACTTGAGTTCTGCAAGGCAGACCGCTCCTCTGAATTTTGGATGCCTGCTCGAGAGCTCCACTTGCATGACCTACCGTATTTCAAATCCAGTGTGCCCCAAGCTGAATCAAGCCCCTAGACCCGCCTCTTCCTGTGTTATTCTCTTCCTCAGTTGGCAGCACAACCCACAGGAAGTATCAATCCCCAAGACTTACATTTTTCTTTCAAATACCTCTATTTTCTCTACTATTACCCTAACTTAGGTTATTCAATAAATATTTTGAGCATCTGCCATTTCTTTCTAAGCTTGGTAGTTGTGGGGCAGGCAGGGATTAGAGGAAAATAGGCAAAGCCTTGCCTTTTGGGGCAAGCTTTGGGGAGGCGGGCAAGTGGAACAGAAAATAAGAAAATAAGAAAATTGACATGGAAATGACTGTTTTGAGGACCATTTTATGTTGCCTGAAGAGGAAACATTTAACCTGAGACTTGGAGGAGAGGAGCCAGGTAGGACTTGGGGTATGGCTCTCTAGACAGGGGTTATGGGAAGGTGGCCTGTAGCGGGCGTTAGGGAGAGGGGTGGCACAGTGGAGCCATGTTTGGAGACCTCAGAGAGAGGTTTGGGCATTATAATATTAAAAGTGATGAGGAATCTTTGAAAATGTTTAGGCAGAGAAAAAAACATGGTATGATTAATGTTTTTCAAAAAGAACAGCAAGGCTGCTCTGGGAGACTGGATTAAAGTGGGGCAAAGGTGGAAGCTGACAGACCCTCCCAGTGCTGTATTTCATGAGGGGTTTTTGTGGTTCCGGTCAGGGCGATGGCAGTGGAGACGAAGAGAACTGGGTAGATTCAAGGCATGAGACAAGCGATCTGCTGTCACCTCCAAGCTCAGAATACAGACATAATTTACCCACTCACGGTTCCCACGTTCTCGATAGAATGGGCTCACCGACGTCTGTGGTAAGCTGAATGTTCACGGCTGGCTGCCTAGAACACCTGCACTCGTGTGTGACTGATTACCAAACTATCAGTTTTGTTTTCAAAACTGTATCAGCCATACTTAAACTAAGTTTAAATATATTTATTAATAGTAAATAAAGCAGTGAAATATGAGATAATTATTTCTGGGAAAAACCAGGTCAGATGACACTTGGTAAAATAAAGGCAAAATAACTACAGGACTGAAGAAAACAGTAAGAAAATATGTTTCACGTCACAGGACCCAAACCAAAGCTAAGCTTCAGACAAAAGTGCTAGGGGTGTGGCTTATCAAGAGAGAGAACCAGAAACTCTCATCCTAGTGAAGCTATACCAAGTAAAAGTTTGAACCGCTGTCAGAACATTAGTAAATGAAGATACAGTATGTACCCTACATTAAAACGCCTGCCGGGTGTATCGCAGTGTGTGTCTCTGATCTATTACATCAGGGAGGTGGACTTCGGCAGTTTGTAGCTGTTCCTAAGGCATGGGAAGAGGGAGGGAGAATTAGGGCTAATACCTGTGTCTTGTGCAGGCTGGAGCTGACACTTGCGCTTGGTGTGCCCCTGCGTTCCACCTGAAAAAGCAGCTAAAGCACTGGACTTCTGCTGCTTGTCTCTATTTGCCCCCTTCCAGTCCTCTCATTCCTGCAGTTCATCATGAATATCTCTATTATCACGTTTACCTCATGCTGCTATAGATAATAAAAAAACCCACTCACTCTAAACTCCTGGAAGGGATCACATACTTCTCAACAATTTTTATAACCCAGAGAAGATACACAGTAGATATTCAGTGTTGTTGAATGAACAAATGAAAGAATAGGCTGGGTGTTTTTTTTTTTTTTTTCAAGTCTATCTCCTTTTATCTTTTGAACTGAGAAAAATCTTTGTAGACATGTAATGATGTCATATTCATTCCATACTGTTCGGAACCGAATGTTCA
Source organism: Ovis canadensis (assembly GCF_042477335.2). Taxonomy (NCBI): domain Eukaryota; kingdom Metazoa; phylum Chordata; class Mammalia; order Artiodactyla; family Bovidae; genus Ovis; species Ovis canadensis. The sequence continues at coordinate 103,763,343 of NC_091253.1, read as the reverse complement.
CGTTCTTCCCAAATTCATATATTGAAGTCCTACCTCCCGAGTGTTGCCTGTGTTTGTAAATGGAGCCTCTGGCTTCTGAAGTGGCTCAGTAGCAAAAAATCCATCTGCAATGCAGAAGCCGTGGGAACGATCCCTGGTTTGGGAAGATCCCCTGGAGCAGAAAGCGGCAATGCACTCCGGTATTCTTGCCTGGGAAATCCCATGGACAGAGGAACCTGCTGGGTTATAGTCCAGGGGTTTGCAAGAAGTCAGACACGACTGAGCACACACACGGACACGCACACATACTCACAGGGGAGTAATGAAGTTTAAACGAGGTCGCAAGGGTAGGCCCTGATCCAACAGGACTACTGTACTTATGAGAGACACCCTAAGGAAGGGCCACGTGAAGCCACAATGAGAAGGCAGCTGACTGCAACCCCAGGGACAGTCTTCATCGGACACCCGCCCTGCTGGCCCCTAGATCTTGGTGCCCAGCCTCCACTGTACATTCATTGCTTCAGGCATCCAGTCTGTGGTGGTGTTTTAGTTACCTGACCAGACTAATATCTATACATAGAATAATAGATCTTTTCATTCATATTTGATTTGTCAAAAGGAGCCTCAAATGTAAAGCGACCTTTGATATGTCTAATAGATTTCGTATCTTCCCTCTAGCTTTCAAAGCTTTTTTCTCCTTTTTTTCTTTGGTGATATACAGTAACATCACAGGAAGGGTTTTTATCTTCTCCTGAAGCTTACAACCTACAATCCAAATTTAAGATAACTTTTACCTTGGCATAATTAACAAAAAGCTACAACTCAGGGTGGTTTGACAAGTAGCTGGAGTCTCTGTGATTCTTTCTCTTCCCCCATGCTTGTCACACACCTCATTTGCAACGTGGTTTTCGTGATACCCCTGGAGAGCACCGAGGTCAAAACAGGAGGAAGCTGGAGAGGCTAGGTCAGTGACATGTTTACCTTCTTATAAGAAAAGCGAGCCGCCTCCCAGAAGCTACCAGCGAGCGCCCACGTGTGTCACTGACTGACTGTGTCACAGGCTCAAACCGAGCTGCAAGGGGAGCTGAGACAAGTTTCTTCAGTTTTATTTTGGAGGTGGCAAAGAGGAGGAACGGAAATACCTGTTGGGTTAGTCATTGCATATTTGTCATATAGGGAACTGGAAAACTAGACTGGCGGATCAGGTCGTTCTTGACTTCTCTGCTCATGAGCTTCACCTCCCCAGGACGGGCTTTGTATTTCACACTGCAGCAAAGGAGTTCGGGTACTGACACTAGTGACCCTTTGAGTATAATTAGCTGGTTGCAAACATTTCACTAGGACATTTCAAGTCTGTATCTAGTCTTCCCTGCATCTAAAATGCTCCCTTTCATCTACTGAGTACACATTGGCTGTATTTTTAATTATTTATCTGGAGATAACACAACACTGTTCTATTGGGTTGGCCAAAATTTCGTTCAGGCTTTTCTGTAATATCTTATGGAAAAGATCACTTTTGTCACTTTCTGATATTTATCACGTTTCTGTCAGTGATAAATATCAAAATGGTAAGTAGCACCTGCTCTAATTTGAGGCAACAGTTAAAACCATAACAAGTTTATTAATATTGTGCTCTGGCCAAGAAGCTACCAATAGCTACCAACAGACAGCATGTCTAAATTTGCACTCACGTTTACTGATTTTACTCAAAGGCCCCTTTTAAAGTAATTTGTATAGTTACTGGTATCACTTAAGGGTGCAAGAATTTTCAGTGCAGGCTATGGCAAGTTCTTATCTAACGGAGTCTAAAATATTCAGGCCTGAGACTTTACTGGAACAAAAATACACCTGCTCTAACTGAATAAGATAAATAGTGAAGAAAATTGGAGTTAAGAGAAAATGAGAGAAAAATAAAGTCATATTCACTACACAAAAGCACAACTCATAAGCTTCTATACAGTAGCTATGGGTGGACCACAATTTGGCTTACAGCTGCCCAGAAAACAAAACAAGATAGTAATATAGTCTTCAAGATAAAAACAAATCACTTGTTTAGGAGAAGCACAGGTTTTACTGGAACTGAGACCTAAGAGAATTCTCTCCCATGAGTTCTCATAACAGGTACACAATGTGACAGAGAAGACATCAGTTTTAAACACACGTGTTGAAAATACAAGTGTTGGTGACCGTTTTTGCCAGTACAAGCCAACAGCATCTAAACAAACAGCAACGGAACAAAGCTACTTCTGCGAAGAATCAAAACGTGGACCAAATGTGTAGCTCTTTGAAAATCTGCCAGAAAATTTAGATTCCTTTCTTTACTAGTTGGGAATACAAACTTGTTTTAACATCGCTGGAAGTAATAAAAACCCATTTCAAAAACAGACTAACCATTCTTGGACCTAAGGCCACTGTTTCCTTCTAGTCTCACAGACATGTGCAGTAAACTACATGGTTTATCTCAGGACAGTGTTTCCTTCCTTTAAATAAACATTTGTTGACTAAAAAAAAATAGCTGTTGCTGATTTGGCTGTGCTGCGTCTCAGTTGTGGCAGGCGGAGTCTTTAGTTGTGGCATGTAGGTTCTTCGTGGTGGCGTGTGGGAGTAGCTCCCTCACCAGGGACTGAACCCAGGACCCAGCACTGGAGTGCAGAGTCATGGCCACTGGGGATGTCCTCGACCATGGTTTTCTAAATGAATGTGCTTTAAATGGCTAATCTAAGTTTAGTAGATAGAACACATTCTAAATGCTGAATTTTATGGTTGTGTTTCTTATACATGGACTTAATTTTCAAAAGGTTAAAAAACTATTCACAGAATGTTTTCTGTTTCAGCTATGTTCAAATTTTTTATTGATATTGGTTACATTTGAAGTGCACTGCACCTATTCAGAGAGACTTAAAGTGATCAGTAATATAAAGCATAAACTTAACAATCACAGACTCAGTCCCCATCTGTGCAACGCAGCAGACGCAGCTGCCAGCAAATGTCCCCGTGTGCCACTGACGATATATGCCGCAGTCTCAAACCCAGCTGCAAGGGGAGCAGAGAAAACAAGCTTCCCCAGCTCTCATTCTGGAGCTGGCGAAGAAGAGGAATGCAAATACCTGTTGGGTTAGTCACTACAGTCCACTACAGTTCAATTTACAGTAATTGTAGGGACAATAAGAACACAGAAACTGGAGGGGAAAAATGGCATTCATGATCTGACAAGACAGCTACTATTTCCTGAAAAAATAATTTACTAAATGAATATAATACTGGGAATAAAATGCATTATAAAAGTAAAAAAAAATTAAATTCTAAATACATATAAATAATAGTGATTTCCCTAATTAACAAGAGTTTTTCTTCAACCATTTAAGTTTTAAATACAATCTTCTGAAAGGCTAGATTCTGAAAGTGTCTGGTTCACTGTAAACAGACATATATGTAGCACTATAATACCTGAAATTTATTATCGTGTTTTATTTACTAAAAGTGGTATCAATTTAAATGATTGTTCTCTTTAAGCCTTTTTAAACATTTTGAAATGAACAAGTAGGCCATTTTATTATACTCTTTCTGTTTCCCAGGATAGGAAACATATTTCTAATACAATTTGTCGAAAATATTCTGAGATAAAGCATACCTGTCCATTTTGATGAAAACTTTAAAAAAAGTTTTGGTACTTTGGTAAAAAGCAGTCTCCTTTTTAGGTCAAAGACTAACAATAGCCATTGTATCTGTTTATCTATGTCAGTAGAATTTTAAACAACTGCACCTTAATATGCTGTATGTCAAGACACTGATAAATTTTAGAGGAGGGAAAAAATGGAGATTGTTATTCTAATTCCCCAATAAGTTTCCTTCAGTTTTTAGAAAGCATATGCAGTTCAATATACCAACTGGAATTTCAAAATGCTAGAATGATTTATTAACAGCAATATGCAAAACAGTAGAAATATAAAATAAAATGAGTAACTTCATACTATAAAACAAAACAAGGCACTTTGGACAACTATATGCAAAGCTGAAATAAACATCTTTTTCATAAAGCAGACTCAAAGGACTAAAGAAGACTTTTGTAAAAGGTGAAATAGTGAAGGCACTATATAATTCTTTTTCCTAACTCCACTTACTAAAGAAATTCACCAATTAAACTTGGCACAAAGGAGTTTAATTATCATAAAGTGCATCACTTAGCTAAATATATTAAGAAGAAAATCAGCATCAAGACATTATAGCAACATGTTTATATGTACAGAAATAAAAACGCAATGCCAGGAGCTGACACAGCAACTCTGCAGGGTATATGGCTTTTTCTCTCTTATTTTTTGTATGACTGCCTATTTGCTTAGAATCTGTATTTTCAAAGGAGTATGCCCTGATTAGCTAAAAGAGGTAGTGTTCTGAAAAAGGCAAACCCATTGATTCTATAGGTAGAGATTTAAGATAAAGATTACATGGAAAATAAATAAGTGTAACATGTAATACACTGGTACACTTATTATAGTATTTGGATATTAATGAATTTGCTTTTCAAATCAAAGCTATTTTATCACTTTGGCTATGTTATTATAGCTCTTTCAGAGTTTTGCTTTGGTACTAGAAAGTTTTCTTCTTCTTGTAAATAGTAACATTCCAAATAAGCAACTTTCATTTAGAGATGATAAACATGTCAATATTTAAAACTCATCTTTACCACTCATTTAAACCATTAATAAAAATATATCAGGTCAGAGACACAAGGAAGTATATATTCAACAGACAGCAACATGCAATTTATGTCCACTGAACTAATACAACTGGCGATTTAAACACATACACACACAGTGTGCTCACCCATGTTAGTCTGGATCAATATATTGGCAAAATACCAAAATAATTTATGTGCAGTATTTAAGGATGTGGGCCTTGATGACAGAACTCTTAACTAGATTTTTTTTCAGTGTATTAAATACAAAGTTTGTCTAAAAGACAATTTAAAGCAACAGTGAATATATTTCCTACACCAATAAATTAAATTCTCCTTTATGTAAACTTTATACATGTGCAATCTAGCTGTTTAACGTGGACGCTTCAGTCTCTCTTTTCTTTTTAAATATCTGTCACGCTATTCCAAATTCACAGGAACATGAAAATGGAAGGAGCCACTGGAGCTGCATCAGTCTTCTGCATTATACGCCACTTCTGCTACTTCTATGTCTGATATGGAATTTTTCGGTTCACTAAAACTTGAGTATTGCTTATTATCAGCCCTGCAATAAAAGAGAAACACAATGAAGAGACCAGATGTACACTACTTCACCTATTACCTTATAATTTTTTTTTACCTCCTGTAAAGAATATTAAATGGAAAAATACTCAATAAAAAAGAATATCTAAATATTCAATCAGAAATTTAATAAAGTTATCATTGCCAGATAACACCTTTGGGGATTTATTTTTAACTCTTTCAGCTTTCTGACCTACTATTTTTCAATAAAAATCTAGTTTGTAATGACCTTTACCAACATAAAATTTGTTCTCATGGTTATAAGCTTAACGACTATCACTGAAGTATTAATGATGACCTGGATTTATACACAATACAAATTCTGTGTGTTCAAATATACTATCTATTCATGACTCCTATTATGTAGACAGGGTGGATGTTATGACAGTGCCCCATGCTGGCACGGAAGAGCCTGACACTGAGAGAGATTAAAGGGACTTGTCAAGGTTACAGAATCAACGAATTAACTGAGTCACATCCCTGTTAATTCAGACATATCTTCAAAATGAGTAATAAACTGTGCAGCCTGGATAACACAGACCCACTTTTAGGGGCAGCCTAGAATATGTCGTCTCCCTGTGTTTGCTCATCAGAGCCATGGTACAATGATCCTGAACTCACAAAAACAGGTCCCACAGAGCATGACTATTTCCCGCCAACTACTCAGATGATTAGGCTACAGTCAGCCAAACCTTATATACCTAGATTCTTCATCCAGGGAACCCTGATCAACCTCAAGCGCAGAGGGCTCCACATTCAGGGTCTGTCTGCCGTCTGTTCCTGATGTAAGCAGCGACTCTTCAGGTTTCAGAGATAACGTCCTAGAGGTAAAGTACAGTGACAAGTTGTTTTCTATGAATAAAATAGGTATATATCTATTGTTGTCGATGCACGTAGCTTTAGCAGCTTTTAGCTGCTCTAAGTGGAGTCATATACTTAATAAACTGCTGACTCTAAGTGTCAACAGTGAAATCAGTACTTATGATTAATTTAAAATGATTTTAACATCAATTTGATATACGCTGACAAGAAGGGAAACTAGAAGTTTCAATATGTGAAAAGTTGGTATAAATGACTAGAAACAAACATATAATTTAAATAGGTTAAAATAAATAATGTTTGCCTTGGTGAACAGCTAGCTTTATTTTCCTGGTATTTCCTATCCTTCAAATTTTCAGCCTTCTAAAGAAATAACCAGACAATAATTTTCCCCATCAATGAGGATGTACACCATGAGTCTAAGACTTCTGGAGTCAGAAATTTCCTAAATGGACAAAAGGTATTTAGTCCAGAGTACTGAGCTGAACTTGTTGGACTGAAAATGCAGTCCACAGCACATACCTGATTCTGTTTTCTAGAGTGTCTATAAGAAGTTGCTTCTCACTGAGCAGTTTCTTCAGTGATTCCAACTCTTTTTGTTTTTCAAGTAGTTCTTTTTGAAAACGGTAGTTTGTCTCTTCTAAAGTTTCACAGAAAGCCTTAAAAACAAACAGCAAATAGAAACCACATGCAAAAAGAGAGTAACATGAACTACTTCTGCAGGGCACTGCTGAAGTGTGCCTGAAGAGCTCAAGAACACAGGTAATCAAAATAATATGGATACAATCCAGGTGCTTTGCTCTCCACTCTCCCCTTTTTAGGTCTCTGCTACCTTAGCTCCCACTTACTGGAGAAATCATAAATACAAGTCCCTTTTCCTGAGAATTATTAAATAGTAAGTCAGGGTGCCAGAAATGAATACGTGATATGTCTCCAGTGTACAACTTGGAGAAAATTACCAGTAACCACTGTTTTAGTTTCTATTCTCCTCATTCTGCTTTTGCCCACTCTGAGATGATTTAACTTAAAAAACAAAATGGAAACAAACTGTGATTATTGATTCCATTTGTGTTAGCTCAGAAGACATATCTGATAATCAGAATTTCCATTATAGTACCTTCAATATTATTTCCCCTTACTTCTCCTTTCATTATATTCATGCCAGGACATTCTATCCTTTATAACAGGAAGCTACACTACTGAAATAAAAATCAAAATCATACTGGCATGAAGAATGATGTCATGAAAAAATCTGGGTCACTTACACACTGAGGTTTTCTTTTCAGCATTGCTGATCAATTCTTTGACTGATCTCTTGGTATCTATCATCCCCTGTCTCCTGTGTGACTGTTTGAATCCTTCATTCCTGCAAACTCCCTATAGTATGTCACTCCTGGTTATCCCAAGCCCAGCAGATGATCTTTATTCCCATCCCCCCAAAAAATGCTACCCTCCCAGAATCCTTGGGATGAAATTTTTTATCATCCAAATTTACCCCCTCCCTCCCATCCCTACCTATGGCCAAATTCACTAAAAGTCTTACTCTCTTTTCTATACTAACTGTGCCAAGGCAAATGCTAATAATGACTTCTAATTGTCAAATCCAAAATGCTGGTTTTCTCAACTACACAGCATGTCACTATACTTAAAAAGTAAAAAAAAAAAACAAAACAGTGAGATTTCTACTTGTTCTTTGCATGTGGGAATTCGCAGTTTTGTCCTTGATTATATATTCTCTTGCTCTATATGACATCCTTGGGCAATTACTGTTAGCACTTCAACTATAACCTATGCTATTTGCTATCTACTTCCTTTTTTTTCCCCCTGCTACTCTCCAGCCCAGACCTTTCCTGAGAACATAGTTGTCATTCATATGCCTATTGGTCCTCTTCAATTGGATGGACCAACAGTAGGTTAGAATGCACTCCCAAGGGAACATCTGCTCTCCCTCCTAATCCCGAATCACCAAATCCACCAGGCAGGCCTCTTAGATCATGGCATTTTGCTGCTTTCTACGACCCAGGCAGCCCAGTCTTTTCCACTCCCCTCTTCTCCTCCTCTTCCGCTGACTCATTAACATCTTGCATGTGTTTGTCATTTATTCATTTCTACTCTGCAGTACTGGCAGCATAAGGATAATTAATGAGGTCAATGAAAGAAGACAGTCCAGACGTGAACCCTGTTCTTTCACATTCACTTGGACTTTTGATAAAGGTGCCAATATAACTCAACACAGGGCACTGACGATTAAATATTTATAGAAACTCAGGATCATTATTTCACACCTTATACAAAATTAGCTCAGGATGGATATAAGAGTTAAAACTATAAAGCTTCTAGAAAAAAAATAGGAGAAAATACTTGTGGTCATATGTTAGGCAGAGTTCTTGTGATACAATGCCAAAAGCATAAGCCAAAATAGAAAAGTGATAAAATGAATATCTTAATAATTAAAAACATTAGTACTTCAAAGTATACCATTGAGAAGATAAAAAGACACATACAGACTATGAGAAAATATGTGCAAAAAATGTATTCGATAAAGGACTTGTATCTAAAGAATTCTCACAACTCAGTAAGACAAACAATCCAACTAAAAAAATAAGCAAAAAGCTTCATCAAGGAAAACATACAAATGGCATAAAAAGCACATGAAGAAGCAATTAACATGAAAATCATTACAGAAATAAAATTCAAAGTTTAATGAAAGACCATGACATATCTACAAGAAAGGCTATAATCCAAAAGACAGATAACATCTAATGCCTGTGAGAATCTGGAGAAACTGGAACTCTCATACACGGCAAGTGGGAACGTAAAATGGTACAGCCACTTGAGAAAATTCTGCTTCTCAAAAGAAGTTAACATAAATGTTTGGTTATACGGCAAATTATGTTTGCCATATAACCAGACATTCTACTCTCAGGAACCAACCTAAGAGAAGAGAAGACATCTGTCCACATAAAGTCTTCTTGAAATTGTTCATAGCTGTATTATTCATAATAGTACAAAGCTGGAAATAATCCAAATATCCCTCAGCTGGTGACTGGATAAACAAAATGTGGTACATGTATCCAGCGGAAAACCATCCAATAATAAAAAGTAATGAGTCACTGAGAGACTGTAACATGGATGGGCTTCCCAGGTTGACACTCCCCAGGGGTAAAGAATTTGCCTGCCAGTGCAGGAGATGCAAGAGACCTGGGTTCAAGCCCTGGGTTGGGAAGATCCCTGGAGTGGAAAATGGCAACTCACTCCAGTATTTCTGCCTGAAAAATTTCACGGACAGAGGAGCCTGGTGGGCCACAGTCCATGGGGTCACAAAGAGTCTGACATGACTGAGAGACTGAGCACATCATTAGCACACATAACACGGATGGTGCTCAGAAGCATTATGTTAAATTATGCATATTGTACATATGGTATTATGTATTTATATAGATACATATACATTTACATGCACGTGAGTTGGTGATGGACAGGGAAGCCTGGCGTGCTGCAGTCCATGGGGTCGCAAAGAGTCGGACACGACTGAGTGACTGAACTGAACTGATACATATTTATATACACACGTGTGTAAGTTGTTTTAGTAGTGTTCAGTTCTTTACAACCCTGTGGACTGTGGCTGCCAGGCTCCTCTGTCCACGGGATTCTCCAAGCAAGAATACTGGAATGGGTTGCTATGCCCTCCTCCAGGGGATCTTCCCCATTCAGGGATGAAACCGGTGTCTCCTGCATCGCAAACAGACTCTTTACTGCTGAGCCGCTGGGGAAGCACTGTATATACACGGTATGGTCCTATCTGCATGAAATAACCAGAAAAGAGATTCGCAGAGACTGAGAGCCAGACAGTAGTCATCTGAGGCTGGCACTGCAAGATGGCTTGTAGAATTTTTTTTGCGGTTGTGGAAATTTCTAAAACTGGAGTATGTTAATGAAGGCACAACTCTACAAATTTACGAAAAGTTATTAAGTTGTACATTTACAATGAAATAGCAAATAATAAATTTTATGGATGAAAATTTTACTTCAATAAAGCTGTTTTTTAAAAAAGCTATGGCATTCTTCTAACACAAAAAACTGACTCAGTTTAACTGAAAACATTAACAATTAAATGTTACACTTAAAAGTCATTAAACACTTAGGGAAAAACTTGCATAAAATCCTAGCTAATTTATTATTATCAAATCTGTGAATCTAGCCAATTTCTTCAAGAAATAGGCCACTCTAAACGTCAATTAGCGTAATTTGAGTAGCATCAAGCTTGAGCTGAACTGATAATAAGATAGTAACTTCAACTTCTGGAGATTAGTTTTTTGGATTTGATTTTAAATGTAGTTTCCTTACTTTGATACTTGGATGGAAGAAAATTCAATATACATATATTGCTTTTGAATGTAAAATAAATTTCCAAGTAGTTTTTTTGTTTGTTTTCTGAAATGGTAAAAACACAGAAAATAAATGTAGGATTTAATTTTAGAGCTTCACTGACTATATGACATGTAAGAAATTTTACTTTTTTTACTGAATTAGGTCCATATACTTCAATGAAAGAAAGCTTTGACTCGAACATTAAAAGCTTTCTGTGCAAAACTACCAGCCTGAAATTGTAATTTTGCTGTTTGCTGTTTCATTCAAGAGACAATGCAGCTACTGTATGGTATTATTTGCTCCTCTTTTCACGTGATATATAATACGGCACTTACCCTGCTTTCTTCCAAGCTATCAAACGGACCTGGCGGATCATCCAGACAAAGAAAGTCTCTCACTGCAAGGCTTTCAAAGGAAAAGAAAAAATAGCTGGGGTACAAATAAGTTTACAAAAGACAGCAGAAAGCAAAAGTTATTCCGAAGTTATGGTGTTTTAAGTACATTGGTTCTTCTGATAAGCAAGAAAATAAGCAAGATGGCTTATGTGTTTTCACACAGGTAACAAAATACAAATATAAAATCTATCGAAGATACGAAGATTTTAGGTTATTTCTAAGATCCTATGAACATAAACAGAGATTCTGAATTTGTTACATAGTTTATATGACATAAAACATAAATCTGAATAACAGTACAAGAGAGCAACTTAAATGGTGAACAGGCATAGCATTACATTCAGAGAAATGTTAATTTGAACTAGTTTAAAAAAGTCATTATCTTGTTATGAAGAAATACAATTTCTAATTTATACATCATTGTTTCTTCTTCAGGAGATGATTCTAAATTACAAATTAAAGGTTTTTCTTGCAATTATGTTTATTATATTAATTTACTTAAATATTTTCTCTAGAGAGTTCAAGACAAAGATTTCTGACCATCCCATTTATGAAGTACCCAAAATTTCAAAATAATGAAATAATATGGATAGTTATAGCTATACTTTTCAACAATCAGAAACAGGTTAAGAAGGTAAAAACTGAACTTCCTTGTTATATGACATTCCTCTTTCTAAAAAGTAATTTGGGATTGAGAGACAGCTCTATGTGTGTGTTAAAAATGCAGATACTTAGTATGACTGGGCTTCCTCAGTGGCTCAGCAATAAAGAACTCAGCTGCAATACAGGAGATGGTCAGGAAGATCCCCTGGAGAAGGAAATGACAATCCACTCCAATATTCTTGCCTGGGAAACCCCCTGGACAGAAGGGCCTGGTGGGCTATAGTCCATGGGGTTGCAAACAGTTGGACACAACTTAGTGACTAAACAAGAGTTCTACTCAAATGAAGTCCAATGGATTCTCTAAATTTTTTTTTCACTATAATTCTAAGGTTATATTCTATGTCCCACTTTGTTTAATCTGTGGCATAAGAATGAAATTTAAAACTGGCATCACAACTGTAATTTACAAAACACTTTTTTAAGGTGCTCAATACATTTCTTCTGTTTCAATAGGACTCAGCTGATGGAGGAAGACAGTTAATACTCTCAAGCTTTTTTTCTTATCCAAGAAAAGGGGCAGACAAGAATGTCTGATAGAGAGACGTGTTTGAGAAAACAACTGCTTTATCAAAAATTCTGATCCTTTTTTCCTGCCTAGAAAATCAAGCTCTTCCCCCTTCTTGAGAATCACTGACTAGAGAACTTAACTTAGATTTGATAAACATTTGATTGCCATGGTCTGCTCAGTGATTTTTTATATATCATCAATGTATGATTTATAAATAAATCAAGTAAATTCAAATAAAGTACCAAAGAGTCTATATTTTTAAGTGACCTATGGATTAAATAAAAGTCAATTCTTTTAAAAAAGTTTTACTTGTTCACTGATAAGTTCAATATAACCCCTAATCTCTCTTCTGTATTCAATGCTTAATACTTTTCATTTGACCATGATAATAAAGGTAGTATCAGGATAGGAGAGAAATCTATCTAGGAGAAAAGCCAATAATCTGGAACTGAAAGGTAAGAAAAGACCACCTTTCTGCTCTCTTTAGTACCTAGATTTTTACAGTGGTTGGGAAATCCCTATTTTAAAATTGTGATCAATTGTTAATTTAATGTGACCAAAGATAAGGAAACCAAAGATGGTATCCTTCAACACTGTTTTTATCAGAGCATATTTGCCCTGTAACTTAGACTCTTCCTTTGAGTCTCCTGAAAGAGTTTCCTTTAGAAAAGTTTCACTGTAATTTTCAAATTTCTTAAAAAACTATTTCACTCAGTGAATCTTCACCTTCTATTTCATAATGTTTTTTTTTTTTCTTTCATGGGTATGTATTTGTTTATATCCCAGTTTCCTAACAGACCAGTAATTTAAAGCTAAATGTGCTCTTTATCTCAAAATTTATATTAAAAAAAGCTAAAAATAATGCCTACAACTCATTAAAAGAGCTAAGTAAAAAACATACTAAAATACTAGATACTAATTCTGTCAAAACCAAATTAAGCACAAAAGGTCGCTGCATGAAAAAATTAATGAGGGATTTCAGATAGAAATGTTTATCAGTTACTACTTCTCTTCAGTATTCTCAACTAGTAAAAAGAAAATAACAAAATTTGACATTGACTATAGCCCTGAGGACAGGGACTCTCAAGGCTGGTGGCAGTGAGGGTCGCCGTGCAGGAGCTGGACTGGTGGGTGTGAGGCTGAAGGGCTCATGCTTCCATTCCTGTGGCGGATGTGTGGGCCTGGTTTACACCTTGATTATGGCTCACCTGGTTACTTTCAGCTCATTTGTGTCCCAACCTTCACTTTTATTCCTTCTAACACGAAATGCTTCCAGAACAAATGTTTTATGTCTAACCCACCTTAAAACCCATCTGCGTGTCCTCTAACAAGAAAGAACAAAGCTGAGGTCTTGGTGTTGGCATAAAGTACCCGCGCACATTCAAACTTTAACCGCCTTTCGTATTTGACACTTCAGAAATGGTGCTGTCTCACGCCTGCCGCTATCATCCTGGTCCAGCCTCTCCTCTACATGCTACCAGGCTCAGTGCTCTTATACGCATTACGACACCACCTTGAAGACATCCCTTTCACGGGACTTCCACATGGTCTTATTAGTATTATCTGTTTAAGCAGTCTTCTGCTTCATCAAAAAGTAGATGACAAGTTTCAGGACTGTACAGAATCTGAACCAATTAATTAGCACAGCACAGAGTTAGTGTTCAAAAATAATGAATTTATTTGTAAGAGCTATGCAATTAGGAAAAAAAAAAAAAAGGACTGAAATTCCTAAGAGCATCAGAACAAACTTCTGTTCACTCTGTAGATAAATAACACAGCAGAACTCTCAGATTTGAGATGGATTTTAGTTTTCAACAGATATTCCTACTTTCATGAGAAAGTAAGCTTAGACAGCAAAATGTAAGACCAGAAGTCTTCAGAGTTAAAAGAAGGTTAGAATTTGGTTGCTTCTGATGGTATCACTTCAAGATTTATAAAGAAGCACAACAAAAAGAATAAGAAACTTAGAGCTAAAAGGGGAGACTTTTAGAGACCATTTAGTCTAATTACTTCATTTTCTAATTGGAGACATTGATTAAAATCAGTTAAGTAATTGCTTAAAAGTATTTCACTACCAAGCTCAGAAAACTGAACTTTGCATAAGATCTTTGAGACCCAATTAGGTAAGAGTTTACGTGTATCTGAATACAACATATTTAGCTTTACTGCATTAAAAAGAAAACTATCCATAATTAAATGTCTACCAAACTAATGTTTTGTGTAAAAATCGCCCAACCAACCTTAGCAATAATGTGTTCATTCTCATGACCTGGCATTATATAAGCTATTGCTTATATCTAAGTTATTGCTTACATAACTAAGTTCCTTCATTTTCTAAAAATACTAAGGTTAACTCAATCTCTCATGATAGTCTCTTTATATATAAAAACAACTTATACACATGAGAAGATATGAACATGTATAAAAAAGTTACTTTAGATATTCTTGCTCAAAATTTATAATTTACTGACTTTTACAACTAGAAGAAACCCCTAAGAAGTCATTAATTCAATATATCCCATGTAATAATTCCCTCTTTAATACCACTGCTAGTTACCTACCCTAGTCTCTTCTAATACTTAAGGTAAACTCACTTACTCAAAAGGCAGAACACATTTCTATACCAGATAGCTTGGAAGGATATGTAACTTTTTTATCTGAGTTTAGGGGGGCTTCCTCTAACTTCTCATTTATTCTGAGTTTTACATGTTAGTCTTGCTGTTCAAAATGAGGTCCTAGGCCAGTGGCATCGGCATCACTGAGAAACCAGTTAGAAATGCCGCATCTCCACTCCAGACCTTGCTAATTCAGAACCTGCGTTTGAACATGATGTGCCTGACAGTGGAGAAGCCTGCCTTTAGAGCTAACTATCATCTGACTGACTATTTCCTGGGTGTTCATGCATTCACTCATCTCATCCACGCTTGGTCTTCACTGCTGCGTGGTATTTAGCTGTGGAGAGCAGGGGCTACTCTGGGGGCGGGGGTCTCTCTTGCGGAGCACTCCGGGGCAGCCGGGCTTCAGCGGCTGCAGTCCCCAGGCTCCAGGGCACAGGCTCACCAGCTGCAGCGCCTGGACTCAGTCGCCCCGAGGCGTGTGGGATCTTCCCGGATCAGGAATGGAACCTGTGTCTCCTGCACTGGCAGGAGGATTCTTTACCCCTGAGCCACCAGGGAAGCCCTCATTTGATTCTTTTCCCCATCACAAGCCTTTCAAACACCTGAATATGGTTATCATGTCTCTCCAAGTAAGTTTTCTTTTCAAGGGGTAAAGATTCTCATTTCTTTCAATTGATTCCTCATGTAAAATGTTTGGATAGTATTTTTTAAAAATAATGAGCTTCTGTTAATCCAGATATACCTGGACTTTTTTTCCTTTTAAAACAGATGTAGAATTTAAAACACTGAATTCCGGCACTGAACCCCTTATAGATAGATGGTAATATAAGGAAAATATATGTAATTTTAACTCTTGCATTTTAAAGCATTAAGAAGAAAAATCTGGTAAATCAGGATATATGTGTAGTAATTCTAAAAACATGGAGTAGTAAGATATTTGCTGTGCTGATTAAATTATGTAATTATTTCAAAATAGCAGAAGCCAGGATAAAACAACAGCTATATTTTAACTATACAGCCATGAGAGACCTTCCCCATCCATCCATCTTTACACATTTGACAAGCTAAGTTAGATGCTGTTTTGGGTACAGGACTGGGCCTGCTTGCTTCTGCATTTTGATGTAATATTCCTTCTTATTTGGAAAGTCCTTCTTTACTTTCTCTCTGTCAGTTCAAATATCAGTAATTCTTTGAAACCCAACTTAAATACCACCGTCTAGGAAGCCTCCTCTAACTCCTCCAGTTAAAAGTTTTCTCTTTTCTTCCCCTTCTGAAAAAGACAGATATCCAACTTTTAGTTTTTTGGTGTGTCTTCTTCCTATTTAGTTTTCTTAAATAAAGGATTAGCATCTAATGAACCTTTCTTTGTGTAGCTGCAATACCTTATATACCATAAAAGACCTAAATAAACATTTATTGAACAAACCATTAAGAGATTTTATCATGAAAATATTCACATTTTTGTTTTATTCTGTATTCTCTAAATGTATCTGAAAATATTATTCTCTTAAAACACTTAAACCAACAATTCTTAAATCCCTCGGATCTCAACTGCGATCTGAGGTGCTAAGGAATCAAAAAGTGAAGTGAAAGAACTGCGTAAAGAGTTAGTATCATATCAAACGATTACTTGGCCGTATAGAGACAGTGACTTCCTATGCTGCCATCCAACTGTGACAGGATGCTAACAGGCGTACCAACAGGTGATGTAAACTAACCGACACTTTAAACAGTGATTCTTAAACATGCAGTTTCATGTTTTTATAAAGAAGAGTTGGGATTCTGTCTTTCCCCTTTCCTCCCTTGGAAGAGATTCACAGATGGACCCGTAATCTTAATTTGTCATTCATGGTCCTCAAACCCCACTCCCTACTTGCAGTGTTGTTTGGCTCACTGCAAACAGGACTGATCCTCCCCTTCTCTGAATTCCTTTCACTTTTACCATCTGTATCATGTCAAGTAGAAGTTTATAATCTCCCTTGTTTTGTTAGAAGAGAAGCCGAATGTCTTTAAAGGAATTAAGATTAGTAAATAGATCCTCAATTTCTATTATATCCTTCTTAGTACGAAAAGGGACAAATTCTTAAGATATAGATTAATAACGCTTCCCTCTGCCAAGTCATGTTTTAAATACTAAGTAAGAAACTGCTTAAAATGTAAAATAAAAAATGCTACTCATCACTCATGAAAAAGATAGTGCCCTAGAACAAACAAGGTTTCTACGCTCACCTTACTTCCATGGGGCGGCAGAGTTGGACCTGAATTAACGACTGAACAACAGCAACAGCAACACATACACGATTTAGAGTCTAGTTAAGTTATCTTACTGAATTCCTTCAGTATGAGATATATGACAAAAACACACAGGCAGGTAAGCGTGAGGCACACGACAGGTTTTTGTGCAAGACTTTACAACCTTTAATATTCTAGGAATGTTAAATGAAACCTTTCTGCAACTTACTTGACCAAGAAATCTTTCTTTTCCTGAAAACATCTATCTGTGAACTGAACAAGACCACTATCACTGTTCTAAGGACTGTTTTAGAAACAGCATCTTGAATGTGTACTCTACAGAGATCTAGTACCAATAATTAAAAAAAGATACAGGTCAACTAAGACACATTTTTAATGTTTAAAAAAAATCAAGAAATCATGAGTTTATCAATGTGGTTCATACTATATAATATTTCATTAAATAAAAAGATGATGTAGTCATAGAATAAATTCAATTTTAATTTGCCATATTTTCAATACAAATATATAAAGGTTTACTGAATAAGGAGTAAGAGAAAAGGGACAGGATTTGTTGATTTCTTAGAGATAAAAGTATTTTATGGTATGGTATAAAATATATTTTCTTCAAGGTTTTCTCTATGACTTTAGAGCTTGCTGGCTTTTATTCCTGCTTTGCATATCTGAATTAACACTAATTTTTTTCCCCCCTTTGGAGAGAGATTAAAAAAAAAAATACAGAATAGTAGGGAGCATACATCTGCCCACCACCTAGACAAGAACACACAATCGCTAATTTTGATCATATTCGTTTCACCCTCTTTTTCTTATAAGCAGTATAATAACAGCTATCAGCAGCTCTGCCACTCATTCAGCAAGGACTTTTCGACATGGACGGCTGCATTATGCTAACAGACCCTGCACACTGAATGGTGGGTCAAAGGGCCAATGACCTACTCTGTGCATGTACCTTTCAGACTGGTGGGAGAACAGTCAAATAGTCACAGAAATAGTTACAAACTGAAAGGCTACTAAAGTTAAGTTCCAACCAGCCTTTTTTGGCTGGGACTCCACATGAGGATTAAATCCTATTGCCAATGATATGAGTGACTATTTTCTCAGTTCTCTTAAGACTGGTGGTATATGGCTAGTATCATTCTAGAGAGAAGTTAGTTACATGCAACGGGTATCTTAAGGCATTAGGAACTAACTTTCAGAACCAGCAGAGAAGATACAATGAGAAAGACTTGACCTAATTTTTAGTGGTGGTGATGGATGAGGGGTTGGTCAGGAGACCGACCTAAGGAAGTGAAGTCTGCTTGAAGGCTGAAGGAGTCATCTAGGCTGGGGCCAGGGGAGCAAGCGCAGTAGTGTGAGATGCCTTTCTAGGAACAGCTTATTAAAAAAGGAACAGGTGACTCGAAAAAAGTACAAGACCAATTATGTCTGATGTAGAGAATGGGAGCAGGGAGGAACAATGAAACATAAGGTGGGAAAGACAGACATGTAGTCAGGGCCCAGAAAGGAGGACTTAAATTGCATTACAAAAGGTCACTGTGGCTCCAATGGGCGAGGAGTGGCTGAGGAAGACAGTGGTGGAAAGGAGTAATTTAAGCGAGAGGCAACCTCTTAGGCTACAGTGGCAGTGGCAGGATGGAGAAAAGCTGACAGGTTTGAGTAGTATTTAAAGTATAAAGGCAGGGATGTGTCCAGATGACTGGGTTTTGGGTAGACAATGGGCTGAATCTTGGGGGAAAGGGAGAGAATGCGCTGTGACATCTGTTCTAGGTCTGAGGTCACACTGAGACGTCTGAGGGAGACAGCAGGGAGGCAACCTCAGCAGTGGGTCTGGGAACGGGAGGAGGGGCCTGGCCTGCGGCTGCCTTATTAGAGGAGAGGGAGGAGGGCGGCAGAGGCCTCACGCAGTCACTGAGCTTAGTGCACACTAGGAAGCGAGGTGTGTCCGTACAGCGCGTGTGTCGTGCAATGTGAGGCGATGCAAATAAGAGAGACACTAAGGAAAAGGGTGAAGACTGCTGGAGACTGTGACAGAAGTGCGTCCACACAACATGCTGTTGCAGCGCTGTAAACGTTCTCTGCTGCTGTCTGGTCAACGAAGGCGTGTCTGAGTCTTTCGCGACCCCGTGGACTGCAGCCCGTCAGGCTCCCCCATCCCTGGGATTCTCCAGGCAAGAACACTGGAGTGGGTTGCCATTTCCTCCTCTAGGGGATCTTCCTGACCCAGTGATCCAACCCCTGTCTCATATACTGGCAGGTGGATTCTTTACCACCGAGGCACCTGGGAAGCTATAAATGCTCTCTAATTGTTTTCAAAATGTTCTAATGTATCTGATAATGTAAGTTCCAAGATTAGATACCCAGATGCAATCAGATCATTTAGTAATTTTCTTGTAAATATATTCAGATACAAAAAATAAAGAAAGGATATAGATCCTTTCTTTCTCTTTCTAATAGTTTCTGGTATTTCTACTTCATTCTCTGTATAAATTAACCTGATTTCACGATTTTTGTATTACTTTGGAGAATTAAAAATACTGTCAAAATTATATGGTGTCATATTTACCAAAAATCTACCAATATGTTAGCTACTGTTTTAAGTTATTACTAAAATACTGAAATCAAGTTTACAGCTTGGTGGATGGTTTGACTATATGGCACACAAAGTCTAACTTTGCTACACTTTTTGGAAGTGTTAATAAAAATCAAACACCAAATAAGTCCTTACTGAAAAAAGGCCAAGAAAATCACAGTTACTGCTTTTAGACAGGATAAGTAATTATACTCCTACCTTATAGTTTTTGTGCTTGAATAAATATGGCCCTAGATTTATTCTCTAGCTTAACTCAGTTACTGGAATGCATTTATAACTCTTATTCAAATTGTTACATACCAGTTAGCAATGTCCTTGTGAGCTACTAAATTCTGAAGAAACGCTTGTAATCCTAATTGCCTATCTTCTAAAAAGTCCGCATTGTAATTATCTCTAAACCAGCGTTTCGGTGGAAGGGCTAATCGAAAGCCTGGAAACATCTCTTTCAACTGAAAAAGAAGAAAAAAGAAAATACAATGTTCAACTAAATCACTTGAATTCTACAAAATCTAACCTGTTGACTCTATGAAACTATTCACAAAACAGGCTTACAATAAAAGATTTAAATTCA
Source organism: Ovis canadensis (assembly GCF_042477335.2). Taxonomy (NCBI): domain Eukaryota; kingdom Metazoa; phylum Chordata; class Mammalia; order Artiodactyla; family Bovidae; genus Ovis; species Ovis canadensis. Next base: position 103,743,319 of record NC_091253.1, on the reverse strand, counting down.
GATATGCTTTTTACGCCTTGACTGTTTTGATTTCTACCAGTGGCGTATGCACAGGAGTTACAGTTGCTCCTTGTCGCTGCCAACACTTGGTATTGTCCATCTTTTTAATGTTAGCCATCTTACTAGGTGTGTAGCAGTGTTTCATTGCAGCTTTAATTTGCATATCTCTGTTGACAAATGGTGTTAAGTATCTTCTCATGTGCTTGGATTTATTCAGATCTTCTGAACCCTCTGCTTTTCAAAAAACTGGGTACTTGTCTTTGGATTAAGTTGTCAGAGTTCTTTATATAGCCTAGATACAAGGCCTTTGTCAGGTATATGTACGATGAACATATTCTCCCAAACTATGTTTTGACTTTTCATGTTATTCTTAACAGAGCACATTTAAAAATCTTTACTGTTTCCTAACTCATCCTTTTTTTTTTCCTTTTCTGGTTTATGCTGTTTTAGATACTATCTAAAAAACCTGTGCTCACTCTAGGGCTGTAAAAATTTTCTTCCATGTTTTTTCCTAGATGTTCATAGTTTTAACATTTACATTTTGGCTTATAATCCATTTTGCATATTTGGCTTACATTTTACTTTCTTAGGGAAGGCTTTTCCACCTTCTTAGCTGGGTGAGATTTCCCTTTATATACTCTGATTAACTGAATATATTAATATAACTGGATAACAAGGTACCTCAAAATTCAGTGGTGTAAAATAATCATTTATTAGGCCATGGACTCTGTGGGCTGGCAATTCCTACAGGGCAGGGTGAGGATGGATTATTTGTTTCATAATGAATTAGAACTTCAGCTGGACACCTGAGGTTGAGAAGCATCTGAAGTTCACTCCCACGTATTTATACGGGAATAGGCGTTTGCTGGCTGAGACCTTAGCTGGGGCTGTCAATCACAAGCCTGACATGGACTCTCCATGTTTTGTGGACTTTCTCACGGCATCAAGACTGGGTTTCAAAGAGGGAGCATCCCAAGAGAGAAAGCCAGGATGAAGCTGTTTACTTCTTATGATCTAGGCTCATTCACACAGCATCAGTTCCACTGTCCTCTATTAGTTAGATCAGTCATAAGCTCACCCATGTTCGAGGTGGAGAGGAAACAAGATTCTACCCCTTGATGGTAAGTGGCAAGATTCTGGGAGAGCATATGGGACTGAGAATGCTGCTGCAGACATTTTTGGAACACACAATCTGCCACACATTGTCAAATCCTTCACTTATTTTTTGAATGATATTTATCATGAGGCAAATTAAGTAATGTTTATTTAATTTTGGACTCTCTTACCAGACCAGTCATTCCAAATGTTGGCTGCATATTGGAATCACCCACGAACTTTTGAGTAGGAACTCACAGAGATTCTGAGAAGGCTCCACTGTTGAACAGCTCCCTTTTGTCTGAAGATGATTAATCATGATTTATATTAATGACTGTGTCCTACCTCTGACATATTTGGATTTTCACTGCTTGGGATATGGCCTGGGCATTGTAATTTTAAAAAGCTTTCCAGGGAAGTGCAAAGTACAGCTAAGATTGAGAACCATTTTACATACAGTTGCACCCCCAATGCCTAACATAATGCCTGCTACATTACAAGTAGTCAATAATCTATGTTCAACAAATGATGAATGAAATGGAACCATGTACATTCACATTTCTCTACTTAAATACAAGACAAAATATTACAATGTAAGGAAAAAAAACTAGCAAAGGAGAAAAATTCACAGGGTAAAAAGCTAAATAAAAATATAAAACATTCTGTTAACATTTCTATACTGAAAATTCTGATTTGATTTCAAGATGTAAATATTTTTGGCCTTGGAGTGTGAGTGTTTACTGTGTAAAAGTAATAAAAGCCATAGGGATGAAATAAAAATAGTCATTAAAAAAATTAATTTTAAGCTTTAAAATTTAAACGTAACATATGTCCACATGTATGGTTAGATTTTTTTTCCCCTTAAAAAATAATCTTCAGAAAAGAGTGAGTTGTTCCATAATTAGGCCTTCACAAAGTGTTCATAACTGCTTATTCAATAACTTTATTTTGAACAAAGGATAATTTGGGAACTATACATTAGCTTGAAATAACCAATAAATGGTAGCTTTTATATTTCATTAAACTTTACTAGATATCCTGTGAAATGACATCAAAATAGGCATTTGATATTTCTATAAAAAAGCCTTTAGAAAATGACACACATGCTGTGGCATTAAGATGGAGAACTGAGCACACTCATCTCATTCTGTCTGTCTGAGTTCTGCTAAAATTATGGTGAAGAGGAAAGAAACTTAACACAACATATTGGAAACTAAAAAGCACTGAGGAGAGCAGCAATTGACTCAAGACAGCCAAGAAACCTGAGGTGTAGAAAAACTATTCCAAGTTTTTAGTTACCTCAGACTGTTCACAAACTGGCAGCACAAGGTAGGAGATTGGAAAACACCTCCAAGGACAGGTGGAGAGTCTGATCAACTCAACAAGAATGACTTTAAGATCCTGAAATCAGAAGTTCTCCAGCAAAAGCCGACCTTTCTCATTATACAGTGAATCTTGAAGTCAACACAAGACTCTCCCACGAAGTAAGAGATTCCAATCAGCTATCAGTACCCAACTTTCAATCATGAGCAGACAACCAAGAATTACTACACACTAATGCTTAACATGGAAGACGAAGACATATCACAAGGAGAGAAACAAAGACAACACAAAGAGGAAAAAGTATGAATAAAAATACAATCACTAATACAGTCAATGGATTAAGATACTACATTAAGAAATAAGAATAAGATGCCCAAAAGAGAGGACATTCAGAGGAAAGATGGTCTTAGAGAGAGAAAAGGAAAACTGCCTTCAAAATAGCAGCAGCAACAACAACAACAACAAAAAATAGCAAATGGGGAGGAAAAGATCCAGAATCATAGAGAATCAGCCCAAAGGTCTGTTTTACAAGAGAGGTGACAGAACACAGGAGGGAGGAATTCATTAAAACAGCTTCAAAAACACTTCTCTGAACTGAAAGACATGGACCACCCACAGAGTGTCTAAGTTAATACAAGAGAAGAACCTACAAAAAGTCCTCCTGTGTCCCCTTCCTCTTGAACCTCCCTCCCACCTCCCTCCCCACCCCACCCTACAGGTTGTTAGAGAGCCTTGGTTTGAGTACCCTGAGTCATACAGCAAATTCCCATTGGCTACTCATGTTGATGTTTGGCAGAAACCAACACAATTCTGTAAAGCAATCTTACTTCAATTAAAAAATAAATTTAGAAGGTGGAAAAAAAAGGTCACTGTGAAATTTTAGATTAATTATACAGGGAAGATTCAAAAGACTTCTAAAGAAGAAAAAAACAGGTGACATGCAAGTGATAAGGAGCGAGAACAGCTTTGGACTTCTCAAGGGCAATACACAACACTAAGAACAAGATAAAATAGGGTAACGTCTTCAAAATTCTGGAAGAACATTTTCCAACTTAGAATTCTATACCCAGCCCACATTTCAACCAAGTGTGAAAACAGAGTGAGCATCAACTACGTATGAAAACGGAGTGAGCATTTTGGACGTGCAGGGTCTAAAGGACACCACTTCCCATGTGGTCTTCCTCAAGAAGCCACTGAAGGGTTAGTTCTGCCAAGAGGAGACCGTGATCCAAGAAAGAAGACACAACACAGAGGAAACAAAACCCGACAACGGAAAAAGGGAAAAAACCCCAGAAAGAGCGAAAGGCAGCTTTATGACCGCCTGATGTCAGTCAGCCTGGGGCAGTGCAGGACAGTGTGACCCAAGAGACAGACATGTTGAAGATTACCATGGATTTCTTTTTAATGGAAGGACTGAATGCTTGGTTGAGCTTAGCCCAGATTTTCATATGAGCTCTGCTTGTCTTGACAGTGGGCTGAAAATGGTTCTGCTTCCTCTCTATGCTCTGCTGGGTGGAACCAATCGAGAATAATCATTTTACCTCAGAGAATTACTCAGTTTTAAACTACTTCTGCAAACTGGAAGTAGAAAATAGTGAGCTTTCTAGCAAAAAATAAAGAAAACCCCACTCTCATGCCACATTGCTGCAAACTATTCATCACCAGCCTGCTCCACTCCTCTGCCAGATGCTGCAACTCTAGGGAGCTGTGTTCCAGACCTTGCTCATGACTTTGCCCTCTGACTTTCTCAGAAGAGGCTCTTAGAAACTCCTAGAGAAGCTGAAGCCAGATTATAACCCAGGAAGTTAAAAACAGAGGAAGGAAAAATTTCTCTTTCTAAACAGTGTTATTTTAACTAAAATGATTTTCACATTGTCAATGACTTTTTTCCTCATTACTATAGAAAAATGGAAAATGTAAACTCCTCAAAGGTAGAATCAGATCTATATAGTTTCCATATGATACCAAATTCCTAGCACAGTGATGAACTCAAAAATTTCATGATTGGTTTTACAAAATGAAAGATGCTAAGATTTTACTTTAACAATTATAAAAATAATAACTACCATTTAAACTGTGTGGCTGCTGCTGTCTGACACACATTTTTGACTCTTGCCAGTAAAATCAGGTGATGAGTGGAGCTCTTTCTGGTACCTAGAAGACTGACATATACACTTATTAATTTTAAGTGCCCAACTTAAGAGTATCAAGGAGATATTTACAAGACTTAAATTAAGATTCCATTAACATATTTTTTCAAAAGCTTAAGAGCAATCTAAATCCCAGCTTGCCTAAGGCAAGAAACATTTTGGCAATAAAGATGAATCCAGAGAGATAAAAGGAAGCAAACACTAAATAACAGTTGAGTCCTGAGAACAAACGTCATAAAGGATGAAATAGCTCTGAACTGAAACTGTTAGAAATGAGTCTGTATGAACAAAAATCATAACAATTTCATAAGAAAGCTAAGAATTCCACTTAAGTATGTTAACTTAATGAATCACTTTGGTCTTCTCGTGTGTTTTAATCATTTAAAAAGATGAACAGAAGTAAAGAATTACAGGTTTTTAAATCAACCATGTAAAATAAGAACTCAGGAACAGAAAATAAAATTTATGCATGATATAAATCTTAGGAATAAATATTAAGTATTTTGACATGTTGCAATAAGTCATCTTAACAATACCTTAATTAAGGTAAAACAGTTTAGCATTTTATATTTTACCTTTTCATTGAAACTGAGGTTTAAGAATGGTGGAAGCTTTTTTGGCATCCCGGCAGTTGCAAAGTCACAGAAATGGAATTTCCCATCACCAAACGTTTTAAGAACATACCAACTTGAGAAGTTCTGAGAGTCAAGAAAGCGATAGGGAAGATGGCAGGTGGGAAAGTAGGACCCATAAAGTTTCTTCTACTCAACATCTATCAAAATTAGGGAGTAATCCGTGGTCCAAGGTCATCTTATTTGGCCTCTCTGAAGCATCATAAACTGCTTGCTTCTTTTGGAAAAATGCTTTTTCTCTTGGTTTCTTAAATACCAATTACCCCTACCTGTCCTACTTGATTTTCCTCCAGCTCTGTGAACACTTCAGCTGCTGTTTCCCTACTGAAGTCTTACTGCAATTTACTCCATCAGTTCCCTAGTGTTAGAAATTTAGGTTGGTTCTAAAATTTTTAACTATTTAAAACAAAATGAAAAAAGAGAACAACAATACATAAAACATGATACCATGAGAAGTATCCTTAGGGCTACATACTGCCCATATCAATAATTTATTATATAGGATAAATCCCAGAAATGTAATTATCATGTAAAATTATGCATAGCTTTAGGATGTCCTCTAGGAAGACTTATATTTCTAACAATAGACATACCACTTAAAGGCTGTCAACCTGATAGGTGAAAATTAAAATAGTTTTTCTTCCTTTTCTTTAACTGTAATTGTATTTATTTATTGGTGGTGCGGGGTCTTCATGGCTGTGCAGACTTTCCTCTAATGGCAGAGCGAGGGCCGCTCTCCAGTGGCAGTATGCGAACCTCTTCCTGGGGCGGCCTCTCCTGTTGCGGAGCACAGGCTCCAGGGCACACTGCCTTCAGCAGCTGCAGCACGTGGCCTCAGCAGTGGTGGCTCCCAGGCTATGGAGCACAGGCTCGGCAGGTGTGGTGCCCGGGCTATGGAGCACAGGCTCAGCAGTGGTGGCTCCCGGGCTATGAAGCACAGGCTCGGCAGGTGTGGTGCCCGGGTTCAGTCGCTCTGTGGCGTATGGGAAACCCTCCAGACCAGGGCCTGAACCCATGTCTGCTGCAATGGCAGGCAGATTCTTTACCACTGAGCCACCAGGGAAGCCCAACAGGTGAAAAATAGTGTCTTAATTTTCTTTTCTTGGGGTACTTGTGATAGTAAATGGTTTCCAAATTTATTGGTCATTTATATTTCTTCTGTGGATTACACTGTTCATATCACTTGCTGAATTTTCTATTTTGGGGTGTTTCTTGTTACTTATTTTTAAGGGTACTTAATGTACTACTGTTTATTATTATCTTCTTTGTGTGAATTCTAGATGGCCTCATGACCTTTGCCCCTGGTGTAGCCTCTGTGTTTCCTTGTTACACAGTAAAAAAGATTTTGTACATGCAATTAGGGTTACTATTGAGTTGACCTTAAGACAGGAAAACTATTTACATGAGCCTAATCTTATTAGTCAAGCTCTATAAAGGTAAAGCTTCTTCCTGGCTGGTGACAAAAGAGAAAGCCAGAGATATTCTAGCACAAGAAAAACTTGACCAACTCTTGCTGACTTTAAAGATGGAAGGGTCATGTGCAAGAGCTGAAGAATAGTATCTATGGGCCAAGAACAACCTTTGGCTGACAACCAGCAAGGAAACAGGGACCTTGTCTCACAATCACAAGAAATCAAACTCTGCCAACAACAATGATACTGAAAGCCGATTCTTTCCCAGAGCCTCCAGATAAAAGGCCAGTCAAGTCAATATTTTGATTTTGACCTTGTTTGACCCTAAGCAGCAAACCCAGCTGAGCACTCCAAATCTCTAAATAACGAAGAGGTGTGTTTTAAGCCACAAAGTTTGTGATAATTTGTAATACAGCAAAGGAAACTAATCATAATATGCTAAATTTTTTTTTTTCATTCTTCTACTATAGTCGTATGATTTTGGGGGTCTCACACACATACATCTTTTCAAAGTTATAAGATTTTGTAATTAATCATATTTCTGTTGCCAATTTTAAGGTTTTCACATTTTTAATATTAAAAATAATTTTTTGTTTCCAACAAAAGGAAGTTATATGTAGAGATGGGAGTTCAGACTCTTAAAATTAAATGAAACAGTTGTTAGGAAACAGCAAAGATTCAACTTCACTTAAATAATCAACAAAGGAAAAAAAACAAGTAACAACAGTAGAACTCTAGGAACAGATAATAATTCCAAACTGAAAAGTCAGTTTTAGATTTATTAAAGTACTTACTTTATCATTAAGCCTAGAGAAGTCAGTGTATCTTCTAAAAACTACCCAGCTTTCTTCTGGGGTCTTCTTTACTAATATTTTATATACCTATGGAGAGAGTGAGAGACAGAGAGTTAATTTGAGGTAAAATGCTTTTCTGAAGCACACTAATAATAAATAAACTCATCAGCCTCTAAAATATATTTTATGCTGCTGCTGGGGCTACTGCTAAGTTGCTTCGGTCATGTCCAACTCTGTGCGACTTCATAAACAGCAGCCCACCAAGCTCCCCTGTCCCTGTCTTGCCTGGGATTCTCCAGGTAAGAGTACTTGAGTGGGTTGCCACTGCCTTCTCCGATATTTTATGCTAATATATTCTAAAATTAATATGAAAAAATAGCCACTGTTGTCTTACACAATTTAATTTTTAAACCCAATAACTGCCAAGCAAAGTTTTCTAATAAATTAGATGTTTTAATCTTCAAGGATGAAATACAAGGTAGAATATATCCGTATTAGATGAAAGTTTACATTTCTATAATTAAGTACAATTTTCTAGGCTACTGAATAGAAAAATTTGGTTGAAGCATGTCGATATTTTAAAAGGTACTTAAGAAGATTCTATATTTCCTAAGGATAATTTTAGAATTTATTGCGAAGAAATACTGTTTACAACAGAATCTCAGAGAAACATCTGGTAGTTTCTGGTACAGTGTTTTGCGCTAAGCTAAATACATGACACACAGAATGTACTCGGTCACTATCTACTGAATGAGTGAAACTCTCTTAAAAAGAGCAACTTTTTTCCTTCAAGTTAAGGTGTGGAATAACTTTCAACTGTAGTTCTAGAGCTGCACTCTAGCTGCAAACAGCTATAGAATACTTGAAATGTGACTTTGACACATGCTGTGAGTGTAATATAGACCAGATTTCAAAGACTTAGTATGAAAAAAGATGTAAAAATACTTCATTAAAAAGATTATATATTGGTTACATGTTGAAATGATCATATTTTAAATATATTAAACAAAATACATTACTAAATAATCAGTTTCTTTTTACTTTTTTTAACACTAAAAATTAGGAATTTTTTAAATTATAAGTATGACTCATAACTCTAGTGGATGATCAAGAGACAATTTATTAGTTAGGGATTGTTGATCATCCTTACCATTTGATTCTTCTCCCTTACAGACTTCTTTTTCAGCTTTGAAGGGAGAGAATCAGCAAAGGTTAGATTGGATTCTTTAGTTTTCAAGTAAAAAGTAAATAATTTATCTTTGCAACATATAAAGGTGAGGATGAAGATTATTTGGATACCCTGTAAAGTCTCCAGAAAGTCCTGATGTAAAATAGTCATGCAGGGGATAAAAAGTAAATATTCTTTTTAGAAAATGAGCCCTTTTCTAACTGCTACCCTTCACAGTGGTCTCTAAACACTCCTTTTTTCTCTGGGAAAAATACAGGATAAATTTTTGGTTTATTATTTCTAGAAAGCTCTCCTATCTACTTAAGTAGTACTTTCAATGAAAACTATGTACAGTACTGATTATTGCTTCCTCTAAATTCTAATAGCAGTTACTATCTCTACTCTTTATTTGAAACTTAGTGTATACTACACTTTGTACTCTTGTTTTATGTATGCAGTCTATGCTTTAAGTAAGCAAATGTAGACACATACACTGATCATAAAATACATACAGAAAAGCACAAAAACTTCAGTACACCACTTAATGGATTTTCACAGAGTAAACACACCATGTACCGAGTAGCAAGAGGAAGAAACAAAACATTACCAAAGAAGTCCACCCCATGACTCTTTCCGGAACCTGCTCACCACCCCTCCCATTTACTTTTTGTTTTTAATCACTTTTCAAAGACATGACACTCTCTCTATGTTTAAGACCTCACCAGTTTTCCCTAAACTTTCTTCAGTTAAGAGATCAACTCAAAGAAATATACCAAGGTGAAATTATTTGACAAACCTGACTCTCAAGCTTGTAACTCTAGCTTAGACCTCTCCCCTAAACTGAACACTGAATATATATATGTGTGTGTATATATATAGAGAGAGATAAAATACATATGCATGTGTACACCCTCATATATACATACACATAACTGACATCTCCACTTGATGTCTAGCAAATGTTTCAAACCTAGCACGTGCAAAAACAAATTCTGGTCTTTTCCTCAAAATCTGCCATTTCATTCAATGGCAACTCTACTTTTTACATTGTTTAGGTGAGAAGTGTTGGGATCATCTTTGCTTTCTCCATCTCCCCCATCCAAAGGCTCTCTCTTCAAGACATCTTCAGAATCTGGGAATTTCTCAGGCCCCCTTCCCCTACCTGGTGCACACCACCACATCTCCCATGGATTACTGTAAGAACCTAACCGTCTCCTGCCTTCCTTTTTCTCCCACAAAATCTAGTCTCAATTCAGCAGCCAGAATGAGCCTTTAAAAAGCTTAAGTCAGATCATCTAATTTTCCCTTTTAAAATCTTTTTGAGATTCCCAGCTCACAATGGGGGAAACTCTAACGGCTTTATAAAGGCTTCTGTGCTCTATTTGAACTGAGGGTCACACTCCCTTGCTTTTACCTCAGTTCCTACATTTCTCCCCATTGATTATTCTGCTGTCAGCCACTAGGGTCTCGGCAGTTACACCACCTGTCTGGGAAGCCCCCTCCCTCACCACTCAATGTCCTGGGTATGGTCATGGCTCATTTTCTCTTCAGTTCAGTGGCTCAGTCATGTCCGACTCTTTGTGACCCCATGGACTGCAGCATACCAGGCCTCTCTGTCTGTCCCTGTCACTTTCTCTCAGTGCTACATCTTTCCTGTGAGGCCATGACTAGCATTGCCACTTAAATTGCAACTCTGGTTTCAAGAAACTATTTCTTTCCTCCTTTTGATTCTTCTCTATAGCACTTATCACCATGTGACAAACTAACATTAAGAATAAAATTGCTTATCTATATTTCATACGTTCAGTTGAGCTCTTGTACCACTATTACCTGGAAGAGGGCTTGGCACATAAGAGGTACTCCAAAAACACTAAATTATAAATAAGTGAATATGATTGATTCTATATGTGCCGTTTATTTCTTCCTCTGTATTGTCTTGAAAGACTTTATATATAAACTTTTCACACACATTACTTCAGTGAATGCTTATTCTTGCATAGAGAAGGTAGGTCACCGTACAGAAATGAGCCACCAATTTATTATAATTTCCAAAAATCACTCACAAAAAAGTCAGATCCATGCAGATTTGCCACCCATATCATGTCTTACAATATTTTAACTCTAAAAACTGCCTCTTTATAATTTCAATATTCTTTTTCCTAGAAGATCCTTCCATACTGTTATTAACTATATAACACGAAATGTTGAAGTAAATATGAAATCATTACTTCCAGAAAATCCCAAAGAAAGAACAGTTTCAAAGAACAAGCTTATAAGTGGATTTAACAAGGTCATTGGATATATAAATATGTAATATATAACGAGGACAAAATAGATTAAACTAGCAATGAACAAACAGAAAACATGAAAAGATGTAGAGAATATCAAACAATATCCATACTTAGTAATAAATCTTAGCAAAAGAGGTTAAGACTTCTGCCATGAAAACTATTACTTAAAATATTATTAAATATTATTTAATAACTTATTAAAACATTATTTAAAATTAATTAAAATATTATTTAAATAAGTTAAAGACTTAAGGACATGGTTTAGGTTTGTAGATTCAAAGACTCGGTACTATAAATATGTCAGTTCTCCCTAGATAGATTTAATACAATCTCAATGCAAAGGGCCAAGACAACCCTGAAGAGGAACACCAAAGCTATAGTACTTAGCTACCAGATGTCAATACTACCATCAGGCCTTAGTAATTAAAGGCAGGGTGAAACCAGTAAAGAAGGCAGAAACGGAGCACAGAGTCAGCCCCACACATTCATGGTCACCTGAGTGTGACACATGCGACACAGCAAATGCAAAGGAGATAGAGCTGCTTTTTCAATAAAATCCTGATTTCAGGGAGAAAAAAATGTGTCTTGACTCTTACTTCATACCATGGACAAAAATCAATTCCAGACAGTTTATAGCTCTACCTATGAAAAGTCCAACAATAAAGCTCTTAGAAGAAAACATAGGACAACATACTTGTAATCTGGGAGGAGGCAGATTTTAAAAAGGGCTAACTATATGCAGGTCAGGAAGCAACAGTTAGAACTGGATATGGAACAACAGACTGGTTCCAAATAGGAAAAGGAATACATCAAGGCTGTATATTGTCACCTTGCTGATTTAACTTATATGCAGAGCACATCATGAGAAACACTGTGCTGGAAGCAGCACAAGCTGGAATCAAGATTGCTGGGAGAAATCTCAATAACCTCAGATATGCAGATGACACCACCCTTATGGCAGAAAGTGAAGAGGAACTAAAAAGCTTCTTGATGAAAGTGAAAGAGGAGAGTGGAAAACCTAGCCTAAAGCTCAACATTCAGAAAACGAAGATTATGGCATCTGATCCCATCACTTCATGGGAAATAGATGGGCAAACAGTGGAAACAGTGTCAGACTTTATTCTTCTGGGCTCCAGAATCACTGCAGATGGTGACTGCAGCCATGAAATTAAAAGACACTTGCTCCTTGGAAGAAAAGTTATGACCAACCTAGATAGAATATTGAAAAGCAGAGAGATTACTTTGCCAACTACTGTCTGTCTAATCGAGGCTATGGTTTTTCCTGTGGTCATGTATGGATGTGAGAGTTGGACCGTGAAGAAAGCTGAGTACCGAAGAATTGATGCTGCAAGGAGATCCAACCAGTCCATTCTGAAGGAGATCAACCCTGGGATTTCTTTGGAAGGAATGATGCTGAAGCTGAAACTCCAGTACTTTGACCACCTCATGCGAAGAGTTGACTCATTGGAAAAGACTCTGATGCTGGGAGGGATTAGGGGCAGGAGGAGAAGGGGACGACAGAGGATGAGATGGCTGGATGGCATCACTAACTCAATGGACGTGGGTCTGAGTGAACTCCAGGAGTTGGTGATGGAGGGAAGCTTGGCGTGCTGCAGCCCATGGGGTTGTAGAGTTGGACATGACTGTGTGACTGAACTGAACTGGGAAGGTGTGGAATAACTAGAATTCTCATACACTGCTTAAAGAAATATAACTTAGTATGGCCGCTCTGGTACATTGTTCATCAGTATCTTCTAAAGCTGGGCAGATGATCTAGAAACTTTATTCTTAGAACTTTATATCAAACAGAAGTGAGTATATGTGTTTACTGAGGGACAAGTACTAACAGGTTTGCAGCAGTATCTATAAAAGTCCCAAACTGGAAATGATTAAAAGGCCATTCAGCAGTAGAATGGATAAGCTGTAGTATATTCACATAAAGGAGTAACATCAGTAATGAAAGTGAACTGCCTACAATTACATGCAAGATCAAGGATGAATCTTTCAAACATATGCTGAAGAGACCATACCCAAGAGTAAATACTCCATAATTCCACTAACATGAAGTACAGAAACAGGCAAAATTAACCTAGGCCATCAGTAGAGTGGGTATTGACTGACAGAGCATGAGGGGAGGCTTTAAGGATGTTGTAATGGTCTATTCTTGATTTGTGTGCTGGTTTCACCGCTCTGTCTGGTTTGCAAAAATTCATTCAAGTAAAGCAAAAGTACACCAACAGCATGACAACTTAAGGGGTATAAACCAATTGACTCTTACGTTCAATAAATTACAAGTATAGGCTAACATCATTCAGCACAAGTTTCGAGCACAGGTTAATAAATCTTTCATCTAATGACGGATAGCAGAAGTCAATACTCACAGTGAATTTAGCTCTTTCTTCCATCACCTCATAACCCAGGATAATAGGTGTAGAAGGTCTATCTTCCAAAGTTACTGTTTCAGGACTTTGTTCTTCATTTTCTCTTGGTCTAGCAGAATATTCAATGGAAGAATCTGCACCTGTAAATTTAGTCCTAATGAGGGGACTGCTACAGACAGATGAAGTGCTTTCCATTTGGTCAGATACACTGGTCTGTTTAAAATTACCCATATTTGAGTCTTCTAACTGGCCTTTGGAAGAATTTGAGCTTGTTGAGATACTCCCAAAAGAAGAACTTCTTTGGTTTCTGGTGGTTGCAAAACTGGAAGCAGAGTTCCCTAGGGGCATAGGAACTGGAACGTAAGGAGTTGCCATCTTCTTTTGGCTTTTGTAACAAACTTGCACACTTCTGAGTCCGAACAATTAGAGAACAAGTAGTAAGCAATGCATTATTTTCTTCTTAAGGAATTCACTCTCTAAAAATGAGAGGAACACATGAAAGATTAGTCTTTGATCAGGAGGATTATTCAAAAGAAAACAAAATACTCATATCCATTTCTTTTAATATTGTGACACTATTATTTTGTTTAGAAAGAAAACACACCCCAAACTTCTTTCTTTAATCCAAAAATATCACCTCTAAGAACTCCTGTTTGCAAGATGAGGAGAGCAGAAGTATTCTACACCCTTTTTCTCGATCCTAATATTATATGTTATCCTTTTTCCCTCACTTTCTTTCTTTGTGATGGATTGCTTTAAGGGTCACTGTAACCTGACATCATGGACATAGAGGAGTTGAAAAGCGGAAAAGTGATAAAGATGGTCCTGAAACTTTATTTTCTTTATTACGATCCTGACACTACTAAATATTGTACAGGCAGCGGAGGGATAAGGGAAGGAAAGAAAGGGAGAGAAATTATTTATATTTCCTTCCGATTTAACTAGGGAAACTAAAAAATTACCCAGAGTAATGACAGTCAACCAGAAGCTTTGACAGCTTGTAAGGTAAATAATAGACAGTTCTTAAAGTAACAGTTTATTAAAACCAGGATCAAACGGATTTGGGGGTGGGGGGGAACTTGGTCAAATTAATCAAATAAACCGCAATGAACGTTAAACGTATCGAACAAGATTAAATGATTAAAAGTTTAAACGTTCTTCTTGTTTCCAGACCATCCCTAATTCTGCTACACCATAAACTGCAAGTACTGAACAAATGTTCAAAACCCATACTCCATAAGCTCTGGTGTCAAAAGGAGTTTATCTTGTCTCATAATTTCACAATGATACAGGAAAAAAGGTTTCCCACTAGGCTGTTAATAAACTACGAAATGGCAGGAAAGTACAGATCGGGGAAATGGCACACAAGAACCGGTCTACCTATTCAACTACGTCCACGCAACTCTACTGGTGAGAAAGGTAAAGAGACAAGCCGCTCAGGGTCCGAGAGACGCGGAGACAACATTTCTAACCCAGCACGTGGCTCTGGGCACCCTTCCCCATCATCGGGAACTCCGGAAGCCCGAGCTGCTGATTCACCGCTCCTCGGTTCCACCCGACGGCTTCCCCCCAAAGAAGTAAATAAAAGCCTGAACTCAGCCTCCTGACGGCCGGCGGGGTCGCCCCGCCCTTGGCCACTCGACCACCTGAGGCCTCAGGGCCGGGGGAGCACCGGACCCGAACAGCCTCTGAGCTCGCGAGGCCCTCAGCGCTGCCCGGCGGGAAGACAGCAAGCGGGGCTCGCGCCGCGGCCTCGACCTGCTCTGAGAAGAACCTCTCGGTCCTCTGGAGGACCACGGGCAGGTGAGGTGGCCCGAGCCCGAGCAGCTCGGCGAGCGAGACAGGTCGCGGCGTGCGGGCAGCGCAGAGCCGGGACTACCCCGGACGGTCGGCGCAGGCCAGGGCTCCTCGGCTCGGGGGGCGGCGAGCCCCCGCTCCCGGGGGCCCCAAGACGCCCCCGCCTCCGCCCCGGCGCGCGGCAGAGCCGGTGGCCGCCCGGGCTCTGTCGCACTCCCGGCCCTCCGTGGGAGTTCCCCCCGCCCGCCACCGGGGCCCAAGTGTCAGCCGCCGCGCGCTCCCCACCTACCTCAGCGCGCCCCCCACCTCAGTGCGCCCCCCCACCTATCTCAGCGCGCCCCCAACCTATCTCAGCGCACCCCCACCTACCTCAGCGCGCCCCTCACCTCAGCGCGCCCCCCACCTACCTCAGCGCACCCCCCACCTACCTCAGCGCACCCCTCACCCACCTCAGCGCGCCCCCCACCTCAGCGCGCCCCCCACCTCAGTGCGCCCCCCCACCTATCTCAGCGCGCCCCCCACCTCAGCGCGCCCCCAACCTACCTCAGCGCGCCCCCAACCTATCTCAGCGCGCCCCCCACCTAAGCGCTCCCCCTACCTACCTCAGCGCACCCTCCACCTATCTCAGCGCGCCCCCCACCTCAGCGCACCCTCACCCACCTCAGCGCGCCCCCCACCTCAGCGCACCCTCACCCACCTCAGCGCGCCCCCCACCTCAGCGCACCGCCCACCTCAGCGCACCCTCACCCACCTCAGCGCGGCCCCCACCTCAGCGCACCCCCCACCTACCTCAGCGCACCCCTCACCCACCTCAGCGCGCTCCTCACCTCAGCGCGCTCCGTACCTACCTCAGCGCACGCCCCACCTACCTCAGCGCACCCCCCACCTACCTCAGCGCTCCCCTCACCCACCTCAGCGCGCTCCTCACCTCAGCGCGCTCCGTACCTACCTCAGCGCACGCCCCACCTACCTCAGCGCGCCCCTCACCTACCTCAGCGCTCCCCTCACCCACCTCAGCGCGCTCCTCACCTCAGCGCGCTCCGTACCTACCTCAGCGCGCCCCTCACCTACCTCAGCGCGCCCCTCACCCACCTCAGCGCGCTCCTCACCTCAGCGCGCTCCGTACCTACCTCAGCGCGCTCCGTACCTACCTCAGCGCGCCCCTCACCTACCTCAGCGCGCCCCTCACCTACCTCAGCGCGCTCCGCTCCCCAGCCCGCTCCCTACCTCCGCCCACTCGGGCGCGCTGCCCCGGGAGGGTTAACTCCGACCCTCACCGCAGCTTTCCGTCTCCACCCACCGCACCCGGAGAACTCACGTGACCCCTTCCCGAAAACAGCGGCTCCCGCCCGCCTCCGCGCGGGCCGCGGGCCCAGAGTCCCTGCCAGGAGGAGGGAGGGGCTGGGCGCCGCCGCTCCCGGAAGTGACGTCACGTCGAGGGCGCCCGCCTCAGGGGCGTGAGTCGTGGTCTCAGGGGTCCTCGGCGCCCGAGTCGAACCTAGTTTGTGGTAAGAATTTTACCTTCTTTCCCATAGCTTTATTTTTATCAGTTAACTTTTGAGACGTGGAGGCTACGGTCCCTAGTTTGAACGACAGGTGATGAGAAGACTACAATTCCCGGGAGCAACTGCGGCCAACGTGGGCCGGGGCTCGCTTTGCGTCTTGGGACTCGTAGTCATCCCCTGCGGGGCTGGTTCTACCCGGTTAGAGACTGGTTTCCAGAAGGAGCCGCGTCTCAGAGGACAGCTGATTCTAAAAGGGGGACGCAGGCCTCCAATGAGGAGGAGTAATTCCTCCAATGAGAAGGAGTAATTTCAGAGAACTGAAGTTGTTCAGTGTGGCGGTTTTTTTTTTTTTTTAAATCTCGAGAGAAATTTTGATTCAAATAAATGTTAGGCCTGTTAGGGGCTTCCAGTGGGGAGACCTTGGTTTTTTTTTTTTTAATCTCGAGAGAAATTTTGATTCAAATAAATATTAGGCCTGTTAGGGGCTTCCAGTGGGGAGACCTTGGTTCCATCCCTGGGTCCCTTGGAGGAGGCCATGACAACCCGCTCCAGTATTCTTGCCTGGAGAATCCCATGGACAGAGGAGCTTGGTGGGCTACAGTCCGTGGGGTCGCAAAGACTCGGCAGGACTGAAACAACTTAGCACACAGGCTTGTTAGACGTGCATGTCTAAAGACCTGAAGATGATCAGAAAAATGGCTCTTTGATAGACAAATACTAAAATTCAGACCCGTCTGCAGGCCTGTTTATTATTAGAATTGAGCAATTTGATACAAAAATCATTCCATGAGTTCTAAGGCGTTGGAATAGTCCCAAGACTGGGAAAACATGATACTTGTAATTTCAAAGTGAACATAGGAAGATAATCTGGCTTGTGGCATATTGATGGTGTTTGATTGATAATATTGCTCTTTCAGTGTGAATGAGACATAAAAAGAGAATTCTAGTGACTTCTCTGGCAGTGGAGTAGTTAAGACTCTGTGCTTCCAGTGCAGAAGACAAAGTTTGCATCCCTGGTGGAGAAACTAAGATCCCACATGCTTCCTCCTACAGTGGAATAAATAAATAAAATTGAAAAATAAAAAAGAATTCTGTAGAGATGGTAGACTAAAACATGAGGTAGTTTTCAGGATAGACTAGGCAGCCTTGGCTGAGAGGTGGCAGATATATCCTTGAATTCTGTAAGTTAATAAAGGTGTAGAAAAGAAAAAGGAGCTTTGGAACATTTCCCTCACTTGTCAGGACTGCAGCAAAAGATAAGTTTGAAAATGGAAAATCTTATAATCTAATATCCAGGAAGCAAAGGAATATTAAACTTTCAAGAAGCAAAGTATACACATACCTCAGTTAGGGATAGAAAAAAGATTTAGAAAAGATCATTGGAATTGTCCAAGAAGAACTTCCTTCACAAATTATTTAAAGGAGCATACAGGACCTGCATACTATATGTATTCTTTGTCTTCCAGAATATCTGGCATAGATGAATGTCTAGATTTTACTTTTAGAAAATGAACACTTCTTAAAAATATTTTAATGAGATTCCAATTAACAGTGTAAATTATACTAGTTTCAAGTATGCAACATAATGACTTAATATTTGTACTCATTGTGAAGTGATCACTATAGTAAGTCTAGAGAATTCCAGAAAAATATCTACTTTTGCTTCATTGACTATGTTAAACTCTTTGACTGTGTGGATCACAACAAACTGTGGAAAATTCTTAAAGAGATGGGAGTACCAGACCACCTTGCTTGTCTTCTGAGAAACCTGTATGTGGGTCAAGGAGCAACAGTTAGGACTGGACATGGAATAACTGACTGGTTCCAGATTGGGAAAGGAGTATGTCAGGGTTGTGTATTGTCACCCTACTGATTTAACTTCTTTGCAGAGTACATCATGTGAAATTCTGGGCTGGATGAATCACAAGCTGGAATCAGTGTTGCCAGAAGAAATATCAACAGCCTCAGATATGCAGATAATAATACTCTAATGGCAGAAAGTGAAGAGGAGCTAAAGAGCTTCTTGATGAAAGTGAAAGAGGGGAGTGAAAAAGCTAGGTTAAAACTCAACGTGAAAAAAACTTAGATCATGGCATTCAATCCCATCAATTCATGGCAAATAGAAGGAGAAAAAGTGGAAGCAGTGACAGGTTTTTTTCTTAGGCTCCAAAACCACTGTGGACAGTGACTGCAGCCATGAAATTAAAAGATGCTTCGAACTTGAATGGAAAGCTATGGCAAACCTAGATAGCATATTAAAAAGCAGAGACATCACTTTGCTGATAAAGGTCCATATCGTCAAAGCTATGATTTTTCCAGTAGTCATGTAGGTGTTAGAGTTAGACCATAAAGAAGGCTGAGCACTGAAGAACTGATGTTTTTGAATTGTGCTGGGGAAGACTCTTGAGAGTCCCTTGGACTGCAGGAGATCAAACCAGTCAACTCTAAAGGAAATCAACCCTGAATATTCATTGGAAGGACTGATGCTGAAGCTGAAGCTTTTCTCTGGCCACCTGATGTGAAGAGCTGACGCATTGGAAAAGACCCTGATGCTGGGAAAGACTAAAGGCAAATGGAAAAGGGGTGACAGAGGAGTCCATGGTTAGACAGCATCACTGATTCAATGGATTTGAGTGAACTCTGGGAGATACTGGAGACAGAGGAGCCTGATGTACTACAGTCCATGGGGTCGCAAAGAGTTGGACACGACTTAGTGACTGAAAAACAACAATAACAATATTCTTGGCTCCTTAGTTGTAAATGAATTGGCCGTATGCATATGGGTTTACTTCTGAGCTCCAGGACATCCTTAACAATCAAGAAAGAATATCTGTGATTGTCAAAATAAAAGTTATATTAACACAGATAGCATCTAATGGCTAGTCTCTGTGTATGGAATATTTTATTTGAGCTATGATGCCTTTATACAGTGCACACAATCAAATTGAATTGCATTCATTTTAATTTTTAAAGTAACAGAAGATCATTTTTCTCTTCTTTCATAATTTTAATTTTGTATAAAACATATACACATAGCAGGACATATGGAGCCCGCTCAAGGTATGATTTTATACAATGATATGTAGATATTGGCACATAGAGGTAGAGGGTTTAAGGGGGAGGAAGAATGAAGGTAAGAAAAAACACAGCAGAATAAATTATGTGCAATAGGCAGACATCTCTTGAGGTAGCCTCTTAGATCTCAACATTTCCCCCTTCTGTAAAGTTTGTCCCTCTTCTACAAGGATGAGTCCTTGTGGTCATGTTCATAATATGTTACTCTTTTAACAAGTTTTTGTCATAGTTGATTGTGTCTGAACAGGACTTTTGACCCAGTTATGTCCAAATGATACTCTCTTCTACTGTCTTGTAGGAAGGTGAGTATACAGACTGGAAGTCACAGGAGTTAAAGTCAGATAAAGGAAATTTTGTGTGAAGGTCCATAAAGTCCCATGGCTGAGGTCACTGGAGTTGGTCTGGTTCTTCCCCATTATCCACTTTTTTTGGAGTTCATGAGTACCTTAATGTTCTTCCAGTAGATTTGCTTTTTACTTAAATCTAGCCAGAGCTGGTTATTTTGCTTATAACTGAGAGTACAACTAATATGGCCCATTGAAATGAGACAAACTGAATGCGCAAAGTGACAGTTGATAAAATACAAACAATCCCTTATCAATGATTTGAAATAACTGAAATAACATAAAATGACTCTTTTCCAATTATTGTTGTTGTTGTTTAGTCGCCCAGTTGTGTCCGACTCCTTGCGACTTCTTAGACTGCAGCACACCAGGCCTCCCTGTCCCTCACCATCTCCTGGAGTTTGCCCAAGTTCATGTTCATTGTAGTGATGCCGTCCAGCTATCGCATCCTCTGACACCCTCTTCTTCTGCCCTCAATCTTTCCCAGAATCAGGGACTTTTCCAGTGAGTCATCTGTGCGCATCAGATGACCAAAATCCTGGAGCTTTAGCTTCAGCATCAGTCCTTCAGTGAATATTCAGGGTTGAGCTCCCTTAAGATTGACTGGCTTGATCTCCTTGCTGCTCAAGGGACTTTCAGGAGTCTTCTCCAGCATCACAGTTTGAAGGCATCAATTCTTTGGTTTTCTGCCTTCCTTATGGTCCAGCTCTCAACCATACATGACCACTGGGGCGACCACATCCTAGGCTATATGGGCCTTTGTTGGCAGAGTGATGTCTCTGCTTTTCTACACACAGTCTAGGTTTGTCATCACTTTCCTGCCAAGAAGCAATTGTCTTGTGGTTTCATGGCTGCAGTTATTACTTTGGTATAATTTCACGGATTCCTTGTTTTCCATAGGCAGTGTTTCTATAATTTTAATAGTCAGGATCTGAACTCCACCTGCCCTCTGTTTTCTCCCTGTCATGAAATTTTAAAAGTTCAGAAAAAGAACTATAGGTAGTCTGTTCTTAGAGTGACAGGAGGTGACCAAAGTAGCAATGGAGCAACATGATAGCCAACTTTATTACAGTGAGTGTGTGACCTGTGGATGCCCTAAATCCAGGGTGGGAATTACATGGCATTTATAATGGCACAGAGAAGAGCCTTTCATACTACTAGCATGGATTTGTAATTTTCTACTCCTATTACATAAGAAAGACTTTGAAAGCATGTGTGGAAATTCTACTGGAAATATAACAAAGAGACCAAATTTCTTCGCAAAATCAGTTTTCGAACTGAAAGAGACCATAATGATCTTGAAGATAAGTCTCCATTTTAGAGTCTAAAATGACTCTAAAATGACCCTTTCATTTCCTCAAAAACAGAAAGGAAAACAGAAGCTAAAGGATCTGTTTGTAATCAGTTCCATTGCCCATGAACTCTTGGTTCTCAAACTGGTAAGCTTCTTACTCGGGATAGTAAGATGCCCTTTTCTGAGCACATTTGCACTTGGGTCCTAAATGTCTGTCATCCTTCCAATAGTGTCTTGCCCCTGCTACATTCTCAGTTAACATTTGATGCCTGGGAAGTCTTCATAGATTTTGTGCATGAGGAGGACCTACATTGGGCTTAAAGTGTTGCTAGGAATTGAATAAGTGAAGGATGCAGGCAGGGCAAAAAACGAAAATGAAAGTGAAGTCACTCAGTTGTGTCCGACTCTGTGACCCCATGGGCTGTAACCTGCCAGGCTCCTCCATTCATGGGATTCTCCAGGCAAGAGTACTGGGGTGGGTTGCCGTTTGCTTCTCCAGGGGATCGTCTTGATCCAGGGATTGAACCTGGATCTCCTGCTTTATGGGCAGACTCTTTATGGTCTGAGCCACCAGGCAGAGCACACTGGGCAAAGTAAAAAACTCGAGAAAGGGCATAACTGTGTGGAGTGTTGTGAAACTCTGAGTAGACCAGCCTGATTGAATTGAAGGGCCTTTGAATGTAGCTGGAAATAGAGATATGAGCTCCTACTCATCCCTCAAGTCCATCTCAAATATAGCTTCATTAGTAATACCTTCCTGCTTTCTTCAGATGGAATTAAGTGAGCACTTACACAAGCCTCTGTGAGCACCTTGTATTTGGTACATGAGTGGAGGCAGTCATTGCATTATTTGTGAGGACTTCCTCGGTGGCTCAGACAGTAAAGAATCCTCCTGCAATTCAGGAGACTTGGGTTTGATCCCTGGGTTGAGAAGATCCCCTGGAGAAGGGAACAGCAACCCACTCCAGTATTCTTGCCTGGAGAATCCCATGGACAGAGAAGTCTGGTGGGCTTCAGTCCATGGGGCTGCAAAGAGTCGGAAATGCCTGAACAACTGACACTTTCACTTTCATTAAATGTACAGCATAAGGGCCAGGACTGTGTATTGGACATCCATGTGCTGACCTTATATGGTACCCGAATAAGGCAGGTACTTTGGGTATAGTCTCCATAATAAGTACTTTTTAAAATACCTGGCTCATCTTACTGGTGCACATTTCCTAGAATATTCTTCTAGATTTACACATTTTCCACTCCTGGTTTAGAGAATAAAATTAAATTTTTGAGTAGGTCCATGAGTCCCTTCATGTAATGACTTTTATCTCTTTTATGGTCTGTTTCCTCTAGATGAATTAATTCATTAATTAATTTACCAGCCATTTATTAAGTACCTATCATATGCAATGAATAGTAGTTAACTATGAGCAGAGATCTGCACTATTTATTTTATGTACATTAACTTATTTAACCCTCAAAATAATCCCATGAGTCAGATAGTGTTGTTATGATTGATTCTTTCTGGACTGAGTCTCTAAGAGGCCAAATAGCAGCTCTTTATATATGAAAAGTTATTCTCTGAGAAGTTATCTGGTTTGGAGGAGAAAGAAATGGCAACCCATTCCAGTATTCTTGCCTGGGAAGTCCCATGGACAGAGGAGCCTGGTGGGCTACAGTCCATGGGTTGCAAACAGTCAGACACGACTCAGTGACTAAGCCACAAGAACAGCCTTGTTTGGAAAGGTTAAAGGACTCAAGCCCGGTTCTGTCTGTCTCAGAAGCCCATGTTCAGATTTCTCCCACCATCCCTCTCTCTTTCATCTTATGGGATGAAGCATCGCCCCTCAGAAGGCCATCCTTGGCAAGACAGAGATTGAAAGTGAAGTCTTTAGACTTAGTTCCAGAAACACATGGCGTCTCACTTCATTTAACGCTATGGGAGCTGGCCCGAGTGATTTCATTTCTTTTGTCCTTCTCTTTGACTCTTGCCCAGCTGTAGTATAATTCACACATCCTGGGTTTGGCTCCTAAAATGCTCTGTCTTGGTAGATGTTCTCTTGTGCCTCTCCTGTCCTCAGAGGCTCTCCTGCTGTTCTCATTTGATGTTTATGTTGATTCTGAGCCCTGGCTTCTCTCATCTTCCTTGTTGAAAGATTGGATGGACCAGAAGGATTGGGAAGGAATTAAGCAGGTAGAGTATGTGCCTGGATAGGAATTGGAAGTGGGGGTGCAGTTGGGAAGAGGA
This sequence comes from Ovis canadensis, assembly GCF_042477335.2. Lineage (NCBI taxonomy): Eukaryota > Metazoa > Chordata > Mammalia > Artiodactyla > Bovidae > Ovis > Ovis canadensis. The sequence continues at coordinate 103,719,816 of NC_091253.1, read as the reverse complement.
GTATCCTAGGCAGAAAAGGTGTAGAGGATTTTATACAGAAATTTTTTAATAATGAGAGACAAAGTTGTTTGAACTGAAATAAAGACAGACTTGCAGTTTCAATGTTTGTGTGATACTGAATAGCCTTCACTCTGAGGAGCCCGCCCTCCTCTTCATTTGACAGGGCTTTGTTGCCCGCCCACCATATGCGCCAGTTATTGTTCTAAGCCTCTAGGAATTTATCAGGAACAACATACGCAAAACCACTCTTCTCATGGAACCCGTGTTTGGTAAATGTTTACGTGGGGACAGCCAATAAACGTAACAAGAAATAAGTGTTAAGAGTTTATCTAGGTTTATATTCTTTGAAGACAATAGGGTGAGTCACATGATCAGAGTCGGTGGGGCAGGGGAATGTGCAGCAGTTACCCACTGGGGCGTCGGAGCAGACCGCTCTGAACATGTGTCTTGATTGCTGAGATTTGGACATCTAGAAGAAAACAATTTTGCAAACCTGAGGATGTAGGCAGAGCATTCTAGGAAGGCTGCCTCATATGCTGTGTAGGAGGAAAAAGGAAACCACTTAGCCAGAGCGCTCTTTCTTCCTTTTCCTAAGAGCTCTGGTCCCAGGAAGTAAGACGCCAGATGTTTCTGCAGTTGCATATGTGATCCATTTGTTTCTGACACGTTGAATTTTAACACTAATATCCCAGTCTTGCTAGTTTCAAGTTCCCACTTCATTTTAAGGAATTCTAGTGTTGTGTCAATTTTCCATTTTCTGCTCATCCTTAAACTCCACAGGAGTCGTCTTCTTTGCGCCAGGGACTCTGTTTTGGTTATTACTCCCTTCACGGCTGGGTGAGCCGCTGCCCCTGCTTTGCCACCGGCAGGATCCTGCTCGTATCGACAGCTCCACAGTTGCCTTCCCACGACCAGAGGTGAGACACTCAGTGCCCCTTGAGCCAAGCTCTCACACAGACACCAGCTGGAGGACTTCCTGCAGGGCTCGCTGCCCCGCTGAACGGGAGGCCTGCCGGGCAGCAGTCTGCTACCACTGAGACGGAGAACGTGCACTTTTGCCTGAATCCCCAAGTGTTGCAGACTTTGTCAGGCACCCCCTTTGCGCTTTGCTCACGTAGTCCTCTTTTCCCCAGGGAGCGCCATCCATATGGGTGGCTGAGCTGGTTGAAGCTCCTGTAACAGTTCTGCAGTGGACTTCATCGGATGCCAACTCTCTGAGTGTCTTTCTGCGTCTAGGGAATTCCCACCCTGTGAATCTTGGTGAGAGGTCAGAGCCCACTTCCCACTCTCAAATTCTAGATTGCCGTATCCTTGCTTTCTGAACCTCATTCCAGCTAGGGTACAGAACATGCCTCAGCATGACCAATCAGAGGACTCTTCCCACGCCTGCTGTGTTGTGTGAAGTACAGGGTCTAATGCTCAGAGGTAGTGGCTTGCTCACAAGACTCATATGGTTTGGTTTTGGGCTTTCTGAGTGGCACAGTGGCAGAGAATCCTCCTGCCAGTGCAGGAGACACAGGAGATGTGAGTTTGATCCCTGGGTCAGAAAGCTTGCCTGCAGTAGGAAATGGCAACCCACTCCAGTATTCTCACCTGGAGAATCCCATGGACGGAGGAGCCTGGTGAGCTATAGTCCACGGGGTCGGGTATGACTGAGTGCCCAAGCAGGATATGTTCCTGCAACCCACTCCGGTGTTCTTGCCTGGAGAATCCCAAGGACCGAGGAGCCTGGTGGGCTACGGTCCACAGGGTTGCAAAGAGTTGGATACAGTTGAGCAACTTAGCATCAGTTCAGTTCATTTCAGTTCAGTCGCTCAGTCGTGTCCGACTCTTTGCAACCCCATGAATCGCAGCATGCCAGGCCTCCCTGTCCATCACCATCTGCCGGAGTTCACTCAGACTCACGTCCATTGAGTCCGTGATGCCATCCAGCCATCTCATCCTCTGTCGTCCCCTTCTCCTCCTGCCCCCAATCCCTCCCAGCACCAGAGTCTTTTCCAATGAGTCAACTCTTCGCATGAGGTGGCCAAAGTACTGGAGTTTCAGCTTTAGCATCATTCCTTCCAAAGAAATCCCAGGGTTGATCTCCTTCAGATTGGACTGGGTGGATCTCCTTGAGTCCAAGGGACTCTCAGGAGTCTTCTCCAACACCACAGTTCAAAAGCATCAATTCTTCGGCGCTCAGCCTTCTTCACAGTCCAACTCTCACATCCATACATGACCACAGGAAAAACCATAGCCTTGACTAGATGGACCTTAGTTGGCAAAGTAATGTCTCTGCTTTTGAATATGCTGTCTAGGTTGGGCATAACTTTTCTTCCAAGGAGTAAGCGTCTTTTAATTTCATAACTGCAGTCACCATCTGCAGTGATTTTGGAGCCCAAAAAAATAAAGTCTGACACTGTTTCCACTGTTTCCCCATCTATTTTCCATGAAGTGATGGGACTGGATGCCATGATCTTTGTTTTCTGAATGTTGAGCTTTAAGCCAACTTTTTCACTCTCCTCTTTCACTTTCATCAAGAGGCTTTTGAGTTCCTCTTCACTTTCTGCCGTAAGGGTGGTGTCATCTGCATATCTGAGGTTATTGATATTTCTCCTGGCAATCTTGATTCCAGCTTGTTTCTTCCAGTCCAGTGTTTCTCATGATGTACTCTGCATAGAAGTTAAATAAGCAGGGTGACAATATACAGCCTTGACGCACTCCTTTTCCTATCTGGAACCAGTCTGTTGTTCCATGTCCAGTTCTAACTGTTGCTTCCTGACCTGCATACAGATTTCTCAAGAGGCAGGTCAGGTGATCTGGTATTCCCATCTCTCTCAGAATTTTCCACAGTTTATTGTGATCCACACAGTCAAAGGCTTTGGCATAGTCAATAAAGCAGAAATAGATGTTTTTCTGGAACTCTCTTGCTTTTTCCATGATCCAGTGGATGTTGGCAATTTGATCTCTGGTTCCTCTGCCTTTTCTAAAACCAGCTTGAACATCAGGGAGTTCACGGTTCACATATTGCTGAAGCGTGGCTTGGAGAATTTTGAGCATTACTTTACTAGCATGTGAGATGAGTGCAATTGTGCAGTAGTTTGAGCATTCTTTGGCATTGCCTTTCTTTGGGATTGGAATGAAAACTGACCTTTTCCAGTCCTGTGGCCACTGCTGAGTTTTCCAAATTTGCTGGCTATTGAGTGCAGCACTTTCACAGCATCATCTTCCAGGATTTGAACTTAGCATACATGCATGCAGTGTCCCCAGGGATTTCAGAGTTCTGTAAGCTAGTCAATATCCTTAAAGTTTTTCCTTTCTCTTACCAACTTACTGACCATAGGCATGTTAATACATCTTTTGTTACCCAAACATTATTGACTGGAATGTTTTAATATTTGCCTGCATAACAAATCTCCAGCCACAGGTGTTAGTTTCTTCAAAAATCCCCCAGTCAGTAATGTGGTAAATTTGACAGAACCACTTTTGAGATGCTTGCTACATAAGGAAGTGAAGAGAAGGGTGAAGAGAAAGGCCAAGAAAAAGGAATGATTTAAATTGAGGGGAATTGATGCCTTTGAACTGTGGTGCTAGAGAAGACTCTTGAGAGTCCCTTGGACAGCAAGGAGATCAAACCAGTCAATCCTAAAAGAAATCAGCCCTATTTCTTTTTAAATTAATTAATTTATTTTAATTGGAGGCTAATTACTTTACAATATTGTAGTGGTTTTTGCTGTGCATAGATATGAATCAGCCATGGGTATACATGTGTCCCCCATCCTGAAACCCCCTCCCACCTCCCTCTCCATCCCATCCCTCGGGGTCATCCCAGTTCACCGGCTTTGAGTGCCCAGTTTTATGCATTGAACTTGGACTGGTGATCTGTTTCACAATATGGTAATATACATGTTCCAATGCTATTTTCTCAAATCATCCCACCCCTTGCCTTCTCCCACAGAGTCCAAAAGTCTGTTCTTTGTGTCTCTTTGCTGTCTTACATATAAGGTCATCATTACCATCTTTCTAAATTCCACGTATATGCATTAATATACTGTGTTGGTGTTTTTCTTTCTGACTTACTTCACTCTCTATAATAGGTTCCAGTTTCATCCAGCTCATTAGAACTGATTCAAATGCATTCTTTTTAATAGCTGAGTAATATTCCATTGTGTATAAGTACCACAGCTTTCTTATCCATTTGTCTGCTGATGGACCTCTAGGTTGCTTCCATGTCCTAGCTATTGTAAACAGTGCTTCAATGAACATTGGGGCACACATGTCTTTTAATTCTGAGAAATTGATGTTTTTGAATTGTGCTGGGGAAGACTCTTAAGAGTCCCTTGGACTGCAAGGAGATCCAACCAGTCCATCCTAAAGGAAATCAGTCCTGAATATACATTGGAAGGACTGATGCTGAAGCTGAAGCTCCAATACTTCAGCCACCTGATGGGAAGAACTGACTCGTTAGAAAAGACCCTGATGCTGGGAAGGATTGAAGGTAGGAGGAGAAGGGGACAACAGAGGATGAGATGGCTGGATGGCATCACCAACTCGATGGACGTGAGTTTGAGCAAACTCTGGGAGATGGTGGAGGACAGGGAGGCCTGGCGTGCTGCAGTCCATGGGGTCACAAAGGAGTCGGACACGACTGAGCGACTGAACAACAGCAACAACAACTTGAGGGGAAATATTCTCTTCTCTGCGGTTGGCTATGAGCAAGGAAGGCAGAGTCCTGACTGCCGTTACCTGTCATCTTGCAACCGCAAGGGAGTCACTTTGGGATGGAGCAGTGTGGGGATGGCAGAGTAGTGAAGCAGGGTAAGCGTCCTGATGACGTCATGGCACCTCTGAATTCACTGTTCCTGGAGTCCACACTGCTTCTGGTTTTGAAGTGGTCTGAGATAATAAATTTCCTTATTGATTAAGCAAGATTAATTGGGATTAATTAAGCAAGGTTCATTGTGTCTGCTGAGTGATGAGAAGTGTTTGCCTGTTGTTAACAGTCCAGTTGGAAAAAATGGTAAAGCTAACCCTCACCCCCAGGTTTTTATTTTCTAGAAGTGAACAAAAAAGGGAGGAACATTCCCCTTGGGCTTAGTCCTTGAAGACGGTTGAATTTCTACTTGAATGTTCCATCATCACTCTAAGACCAGTATCTCCCTCCTCTCTGCTTTTGTTGGTGACAGTATTTTTACCAGCCAGATAACTTGAAATAAAAACTTAAGAATTATCCCAGCTTTTCATTTCTCCCTTCCTTCCACCCTGTCAGAAGTAGTCTGTTGGTTGTCTCTAAAAATATCTTTCAAAACTGTTTTCTCTTCTGTTATCACTACAAATACCTTCCTCTGGGCATCCGTATATATTGGCCTGGACTGAGACAACTGACTCCACACTGGTATGTTTGACACCAGACTTTCATTCTCGTCTTTCGCTACTAGAGTTAGAATTTTGGAACATAGCTCTATATGCATCCTACCTCACCTGTTCAGATTCTTTCATTATCACTCATTGTTTAAGAGATGAAATGCAAAACTCTTTTGCTTGACAACTGGCACCGAACAAAGACTTTGTGGTCTGGCTGCTGCCTGCCTCTCTAGCCTCCTCCTTCCTGATTTCTCTCTCTCTCTTTAGCCCATGTATTGGGTGACCCGCTTGTTGCAGATGTGAGATGTCTCCCCTCCTTGGTCTGGCTGCTGCCTGCCTCTCTAGCCTCCTTCCTGATTTCTCTCTCTCTCTTTAGCCCATGTATTGGGTGATGCGCTTGCTGCAGGTGTGAGATGTCTCCCCTCCTTGGTCTGGCTGCTGCCTGCCTCTCTAGCCTCCTTCCTGATTTCTCTCTCTCTCTTTAGCCCATGTATTGGGTGACGTGCTTGCTGCAGATGTGACATGTCTCCCCTCCTTGGTCTGTGCTGCTGCTTCTCTCTCTTTGAAAGATCCTGTTCATAAAGCTCACGTTTTAGGTCCTTCGTGTGTTTTTCCGTAAGTTGCCCACGCTTGGTTGGCATTTCCTCCTCTGTGCTTCTGTGTGTCCCTTGTGTAAATTTCGGCCTTGATCACACGGTGCTGAAATTGTCTTCATATTTGTCTCCCACTTCGTTCAGTCAGCCCACATTTCCAGAGCACTTTGCGTGTGTGAAGCACAGTGCTGAGTGCTAGCTCTTTACAAATAAACACTTAATATTCACCAGCTTGGTTGAGCAGTTAAATAGAGATAGGCACTTGAATAAGTAAATATGAGTGTGTTCTGGATGGCAGGATGGGTCTCTCAGCAGGGTGCCCGGTCAGTGTAAGGGTGAAAGCGGCTCTGCTGCCCGGAGTTGGGGCTTGTGTGCTGGGCCATCGATAGTGGCCGTCAAGTGGCGTGTGCTGCCCCAGTTACTCTCCCTCACCGTGGGCGCTTACTGAAGACTCACGGTTACCGTGCTCTGGACCGAGAGATACAGTGCTGATCGGGTCAGAATCAGCTATTGCCCTCATGGCGTTCACAGCGCAATTCAAAGGTGGCAGACCAAACAGGCTATTGCGATGCAGCGTAGCAAGCACTGCAGCTGGGCAGAGGGTTCATGCAGAGGAGGTGGGCCAACCCAGGCTGCAGGTGGGCTGTCAGCGAGGACTTCCTGGAGGAAACAGCACCTGTTAGTAAGGTCAGACCTGAAGGATTATGAAAAGTCAGGCAGGAGAAGCGCGTGGGATTGGAAGTGAGGGAGGAAGACATTCTAGGCAGGACAGTACTTTCTAAGGTCAGGTAGTGAAGAACAGCATGGCAGAGTCAAGTGTCTTAGGGGCAAAGCATTGCAAGTATATGAATTTGTACAATTTTCTGTGCGCCCTAGACCTTAGAGGAGTCAATCTTGCTGCTTAGGTCTTTCATGCAATATGGAAATAGCCTGATTTTTCAAAAATAATTTCAGCAACAAAGAGGGTAGTTGTGACTGCCATTCCCAGGAAGCTCCATGTGTGCTCCCTCTCTGAGGATGCAAGAGAATTCTAGGGGGCTGATCTGCTGGCTTGTCTGGCTGTCCTGGGCCATCCTAGGATGGATTACCTTAGCTAGTGGGCTTGAGTGGAAGAATGGGGACCAAGAGAGCTGCATGGTGGGGGTGGGATGGAATGGAGGGAGAACTACCTGACTGTAAGGAAGCCACATGGGGGAAAAGATCTTTGCCAGCTTCAGAGGCCATGGAAAACCTTCAGGGGAAAGAAAGCTGCATAAAGGCAATGCCTAGGTAGCATTCTGAGAAATTCTGTGTGAAAGTCCTGGGTCGCCTCTTTAAGAACGTCACAGTTAAGGTCTACCCTCTCTAAGAACGTCACAGTTAAGGTCTACCCTCTCTAGAATGTCGCAGTTAAGGTCTCCCCTCTCTAAGAACGTCGCAGTTAAGGTCTACCCTCTCTAAGAACGTCACAGTTAAGGTCTACCCTCTCTAGAATGTCGCAGTTAAGGTCTACCCTCTCTAAGAACGTCGCAGTTAAGGTCTACCCTCTCTAAGAACGTCGCAGTTAAGGTCTACCCTCTCTAAGAACGTCACAGTTAAGGTCTACCCTCTCTAGAATGTCGCAGTTAAGGTCTCCCCTCTCTAAGAACGTCGCAGTTAAGGTCTACCCTCTCTAAGAACGTCACAGTTAAGGTCTCCCCTCTCTAGAATGTCGCAGTTAAGGTCTCCCCTCTCTAAGAACGTCACAGTTAAGGTCTACCCTCTCTAGAATGTCGCAGTTAAGGTCTCCCCTCTCTAAGAACGTCACAGTTAAGGTCTACCCTCTCTAGAATGTCGCAGTTAAGGTCTCCCCTCTCTAAGAACGTCGCAGTTAAGGTCTACCCTCTCTAAGAACGTCACAGTTAAGGTCTACCCTCTCTAGAATGTTGCAGTTAAGGTCTCCCCTCTCTAAGAACGTCACAGTTAAGGTCTCCCCCTCTAAGAACGTCACAGTTAAGGTCTACCCTCTCTAGAATGTCGCAGTTAAGGTCTCCCCTCTCTAAGAACGTCGCAGTTAAGGTCTACCCTCTCTAAGAACGTCACAGTTAAGGTCTCCCCTCTCTAAGAACGTCACAGTTAAGGTCTACCCTCTCTAAGAACGTCACAGTTAAGGTCTATGCTGTCCCTCCGACTTCTGGACTCAAGGCTCACGTTTCTGTGGCTGGGACACCACACAGAGACTGGACTGGTAATTCTGTGGATTTCGGAAGGAAATGCAAGAAGAGAATGTTCAGAGAACAAGTATCTCAAAGCATAGAGTTAGGGAAGGTTCACGATGAGGCCAGGAAGGTGGAGGACCAGGTCACAGAGGGCCCTGAAAGCAAGGCTGAGAAACAGAGAAGTTTCCTCTCGGGAGTGGGCAGTGGGAAGACAGGGAGAAGGTCCCAGGATCACATTTGCATTTCAGACCGATTCCTCTGTCTCTGGCATCTGGAAGAAATAGAAAGGTAAGACTCAAGGCGGGGAGGTGATTTGCTAGGGTATAGAGCAATCCTTTGAAGGCAAGGGTTATTATTTACCTTGATTTTCCAGATGAAGAAGCAGAGCTCAGGGAGGTGTTTGGCACTAAATGGGATTCGGACTCTGGACTATCGGACTCCAAAGTCCACACCTTTTCTTAGGAGGTCACGCTGCCCCTGTGTACTCACTGTAGTCCTCTCTGAAGGAAGAAGCTGTGTCTTATTTATGGGTTCAGTGCCTGTCCTGGTTATCTATTAGTGAGTGATTAAACATGCAGATATAGTGGCTTAAAGCGATAGCATTTAGTTTGCTCATGCCTCTGCAAAGGAAGCAGGCATGGCTTGGGAAAGAAAAGTTGGCTCTGTTCTACTGAGCAGCACCTCGGGCGGCTCGAAGGTGGGACTGGGGTCACCTGTGGGCTCCTTCACGCACGCCTGCCAGCTGATGCTCACGGTTGCCTGGAACCTTAGTTGGGGCTCTTGCCCAGGACCCCTCCCCCTGGACTTTCCTTGTGTCTTGCTCCTTGTTTCCTGACAATATAGCATCTGGCTTCCAAGGGTGAGCATCCTAAGAAAGAGTGGACCATGCTGAGGTTGTATTGCTTTTTTAAACTAACCTGCATTTCTGCTTGTCGGGAACACCTTATTAAGGCTTGCTCATACCTAAAGTGGAGAAGGCAATGGCACCCCACCCCAGTACTCTTGCCTGGAGAATCCCAGGGACGGGGGAGCCTGGTGGGCTGCCGCCTATGGGGTCACACAGAGTCGGACACGACTGAAGCAACTTAGCAGCAGCAGCAGCATACCTAAAGAAAAGAAAATAAGAATTTTGATGGGAGGAGTGTCAAGGAATTTGCTGATGTGATTTAAATTAACTACAGTACCTAATTTTATAGCTAATACTTAAGTACTTAAACTTAGAAAGTGCTCTTCTATACTTTTTACTTATGTTGAGTATTTGATTCTCATGATAACCTTGTACTGGCGAGTGGTGGTTTAGTAGCTAAGTTGTGTCTGACTCTTGCAACCCCATGGGTTGTAGCCTGCCAGGCTCCTCTGTCCATAGGATTCTCCAGGCAGGAATACTGGAGGGGTTTGCCATTTCCTTCTCCAGAGGATCTTTCCAACTCAAGGATCAAATCTGGATGGGTCTCCTGCACTGCTTGCAGATTCTTTACTGACTGAGCTACATGGGAAGCTTATATAGCTTGTATTACTGGGCCCATTTCATATGTGAGTAAATATAGGTACAATAAGTTAAGTATTTCTAAGACACAGATGGTAAGGTGGGCGAGACTACTAGTGGAACCTAGACAGTTTGGCTCCAGGGTCTGTGTTCTGAACCATTCTGTTATATTGACTATTGCAGTCTGGAATGTAGTCAGAACCAATATATAATTGTTGAATGGATGAATGTTTTGTATTGATAATTTGGGCTTCTCTCAAATGTTAGTTAAGACATTCCTTAAGTAAATTATTTCATATCTGACATTTCGTATCCTATACCCAGCACTGAATTGGAAATATACTCTTGGAACTATACAAGTAAAAAAGGTTAAAGCATGGATTTTCAAGTCAGTTGCCCTCTCTCCTCCACCATGAACACACCAAAATCATTGAAAGAGTATGTAGTTGTATATATTATATTTTTCTCCTTTCCCAGACTGGCTTTATTTCAATAGTATTCATTTTAAAAGAACATATAAGAAATAATATATTCTCTATGGAAATTGTCTTTTCAGTGCTACTTACATGATACGGTTCATTTAGAATATAAGAAGAGCCACCTTGTGGTAATATTTAGCATTTCACAGTTATATATGCTGAACAAAAAATCATAAGCAGCTTTAAAAGGAATCATTGGATAGCAAAACAAAAGGTATTTGAATATATATTAATATATGTTATATGCAAGTCACTTGATATGGTTTCTGATATATTCAGTTTGCTTTTAACTTTAGAAAATTTTATCCAAAAGTATTTATTGGGAATTCAAAAAACCTAGAGTAATTCATTAGTATATTGCATACAACACTAATGGATTTATACATAAAATGCTCATTTCAAGGTTTGAGCTGCTTCCTAGTATGCTCAGTTTCAACACTGATTTGGACCTTAAAAATGAAACTTTATTATATATTTTAATATATTTATATAACAGTAGTTGTATACTAAATTTCCTTTTTGGTTCAATTCTTATGTTGACACCTTTGCAGTTTTTCCTAAGTTTCTTTCTTACATCCCAGCGACTCGCTGAATCCTTCCTTCAGCTGATTCTCACATGTTCATGTCTTCCATAAAAATCTTCCCCGTTTGATTGAATGTGGTGCAGTTTGCAGCTCTCAGCGAGTGTTCACGATGTGCGCTGACGTAGGGGTCGCCACACCATTTCCGTAGAGCTTCCTCTCTTTTCCCTTCTTCACTGACACTTTGAGAATTTATTGGAAGTTAAGAGGTTAATTGGGCGTCTCACTCTCTGTCTGTTTCTCGTTTCCTTCATTCCTGTTCCCAGATTTCACTGGACAGTCTGACTCCTGTCTGGTGGTGGTGGAGTCGAGTGGGTGGTGATGGCCTGGAAGTGTAGCCGGGGGATCTGAAGCGTAAACTACCCTGGTCTGTGGGGGGAGAAGTAGGTGAGCGGGGCTGAAAGGAGGAGAAAAGGGAAGCAGCGGCCCAGGCAGCTGTTGCTAACGAACCCTCTCCCCCGACTCTTGCCTCCCCTCTCACTTCCAGGTGTATTTATCCCTCTCAGATCCCCAAAGATGTGTGGCTTCTGTTTGGGCTTTTTGTTCGTGTATGTCTGTTGGCATTTCTGAGTTGCCAGCTCTTCACCTCCAGATCTGGGGTACATGGGCTTAACAGAAAACACAGGTTAACTCGTTGCTCTGTGGTTCCTCTGTCATCGCGTACCTGGCTGGTTTGCCTTCTCTCCACTTTTCAGAGTCTTCTTATGTTTGTTTTACGTACAGTTTCCAGGGTTTTCAGTTGTACTTCACAGGAGAAATAAGGGGAAGAAGATCTCCTTTTTCTTTTTAAAGCAGAAGTTTCAGTTACTTTTTTTTGTTTTCAAATTTACTTTTTATAAGTTACTTTTGTTACTATGTAGAGAACAAACTGGGGGGGGGCGGGGGTGGAAGGGAGTAAGTTCAAGAAGAGCAGTGTAGGAAGACCCTGAGTTCACATGCTTCTATGGACACATTGAATCTATACTTAATAGAGCCATTTCTCCTGAAGAAGCGCTAAGGACTAGTTGAACAGCTTCTGCACAGCAAAGGAGAGAGCGGCTGCCTCCAGACGGGTCGGAGAGATGGAGGTACCTCCAGGAGGAAGGGATAGCTGGGAGGGGCTGGTGCGCAGACTTGCGTGCGCTGGAGTACCAGGCGAGAGGACTGTGCGTGCAGGAAGTCCACGCATCAGACCTAACCCTGGAGCGTCGGCCTGTCGGCGGGGGTCTTCTGGAGCTCTCCTGGGCAGACTCGCTGGCGAGCAGAGTGCCGTTTTCCTTGTTCCCCTGACATCTTGTTAGTGTAAGCAGGAATGTGTTTGGGCAGGTTTGCCAGAGCCCTGTCAGTGTGCCTCCGGGCCCTGGCTCAAACCAGCTCCTACTGTCCCCCAAAGGGGCCCTGGCATGCCATGCTCTGTGGTCTCCCCCTAGTGTGCCCACCACAGTCACCCTGCCAAGGTGGGCCTCATGTGCCACACCCCGGACCCTTCCCTGCCGTGTCTGCACCTGCCCCAGCTCCAGCCGTCTTGTCAAGGCAACTCTTGGATGCCACCCTCAGCTGGCACCCACTTCAGCACCCCCCAATACATGCAGTCTATATAAGAGGCTCGCCTATACACACACACCGTCAAGAGTGGGAGAGGTAATTGTTTTGCCTAATTCATAGAAACAGAGAAAGTTAAACAAAATGAGGAGACAGAAAATATGTTCCCTATGGAAGAACAAGATAAAACCCCAGGAAGAAATCCTATGGAAATGGAGATAATTTACCTGATAAAGAGTTCAAAGTAATAGTCATACGCACGCTCCGTGAAATTTGGAGGAGAATGGAGAAACAGAAGATATCAACAGGGACTTTGAAAACGAAAGGAAAAACCAGTCAGAGCTGAAAAATACAAAAATTGAAATAAAAAATACGCTATAGGGAATAAACAGCATAAAAAATGATAAGAATCGATCGGTGATCTAGAAGATAAAGTAGTGCAAAGCACCCAATGAGAACAGCAAAAGAAGAAAGAGCTTAAAAGAAATGGGAGTAGTTTAAGGGACTGCAGAGACAACATCAGGCGTGCTAACATCCGCATCTAGGACTCTCAAAAGGAGAGGAAAGAAAAAGGGGCAAAAAGTGTGTGTGATGAAATAGTGACTTGACAACCTCCCTAACCTGGGCCGGGAAACAAATATCCAGGTCGAAGAATTGCCCAAAATCCCAAATCAGAAAAAGGCAAAGAGATTCGCATGAATACCTATCATAATTAAGATGGCACAAGGTAAAGAGAACATTTTAAAAGCAGCAAAGGAAAACAGCTCGTCCCATACAAGGGAAACCCCGTAAGGCTAACAGTTGATTTCTCAGCAGAAAACAGGCAGGCCAGAAGGGAGTGCTGAAAGGGAAAAAAATTTCAACCAAGACTATTCTACCTGCCAAGACTATCATTCAGAATTGGAGAGAGAGAGTTTCTCAGACAGCCAAAGACTAAAGCTGTTCACAACCACTAAACTGACCTTACTAGAAAATTTAAGAGAGTGTTCTTTAAGCAGGAAAGAAAAAACCATAACTTGGAAAAAGAAACTATATGAAAGAAAAAAAATCTCACTGGTAACAGCAAATATATAGTGAAGGCAGTGGTTCAGCCACCTAAAAAGTAGTATGAATGTTAATAGACAAAAGTCATAAAATCCACTATAATAATTATATGAGATAAAAACTAAAAAGACATAAAAAGATATGACATAAAAATGTGGGAAGGTGAAGTAAAAAATTGTAGTGATTTTAGGAAGCATTTTAAGTTACACAACTATTAGCTTAAAATAAATCACTGTATACAGGTTGATGGAGAAGGCAATGGCACCCCGCTCCAGTACTCTTGCCTGGAAAATCCCATGGACGGAGGAGCCTGGTGGGCTGCAGTCCATGGGGTCTCTAAGAGTCAGACACGACTGAGCAACTTCACTTTCACTCTTCACTTTCATGCACTGGAGAAGGCAATGGCAACCCACTCCAGTACTCTTGCCTGGAGAATCCCAGGGACAGAGGAGCCTAGTGGGCTGCCGTCTATGGGGTCGCACAGAGTCGAACACGACTGAAGCGACTTAGCAGCAGCAGCAGCAGCATACAGGTTGACGTATATGAACTGTGTGCTAAACCACAAACCAAAACGTGCAATCGGTTCACACGGACAAAACAGGAGCCTAAACAACATGAAAGAAAGTTGTTCAATCACAAGGGAAAAGATCACAGAAAGAACGGAGCAGACATAAACGAAGAATGGCTAACAAATGACAGTATGGAATACCTGTCAATAGCGCTTCAAATGTAAACGGGATAAACAGTCGACAGAGGGCGACTGAATGGAGACGCTGCCTACAGTAGATTCACTCCAGATCTAGAGGCACGCAAAGACCGAAAACGGAGGGAAGGAGAAAGATGCTCCATGGAAATGGAAATGGAAGGAAAGGTGGGGTACCAATATTCATATCAAACAGAATGAGCTTTAAAAGAAAGACTGTAGCAAAAAGCAGAGAAGAGCATTACATAATGATAAAGGAGGTCAGTGCAAGAGGTGGATATAATGTTGCTAAGTGTTTATCCACACAGCTCAGGAGCACCTAAACATGTAAAGTGAATAGTAACTTTAGATGTAAAGGGAGAAATCGACAGTAATGCAATAATAGTAGGGGACTTTAACCCCACTCATATCCATGGATAGGTCATCCAGACAAAAATCAGTCAGTAAGCACTGGCCTTACACAATACTTTAGATCAGATGTGTTTAATAATACCTGTAGAATATGCCACTCAAAAACTTCAGAATACCATCAGGCGTACATGGAATGGATGTTGGAACGGAGGCTGAATCTATCCAGTCTCCTGGATAGATCACGTTAGGCCTCAAAACAAGTCTCAGTAATTTTTTTTTAATTGAAGTATAGTTTATTGATGCTATTAGTTTCAGGTGTACCTCATAGTGATTCAATATTTTTATAGATTATACTCCATTTAAAGTTATTAAAAATCGGTGAGTATATTTCTCTGTACTGTACATTATACCCTTGTTGCTCATCTATTTTATATATTACTGTGTATTTGTATTTCTTAATCCCAAACCACTCTCTTGCCCCCGTGCTCTCTCCCCACTTTGTTCTGATGAGGAAATTGGGTGCTCTAATTACTCTACCCTTGTTACAGATTACATCAAGGCAACCATTTGTTATGCTTACGGATTTGTGGACAAGAAATTCAGATGGGAATGGCTTATCTCTCCATTCCGCAGTGTCCATGACCTCAGCTGGAAGCTTGGAAAGCAGAGCCTGTGGTCATCTGAAGGCTCATCCACTGACGAGTTGAGTAGTTGGTGCTGATGGATGCTGAGGACTGTGAGCGTGGTGGGTTGATTTCAGGGGTGAGCGTTAGGAGTGGAGAGGGAGGGTGAGACGGAAAGAGACGGAGGGAGAGGGGCGAGGGAGGCCGTTGGTGTCAGCAGCCTTGAATGGAGCGGCAGTGCAGCTTGCCGCATTCTGCTGCTGGGTGACTGTGTGAGTATGGGGGCGCCCAGACGCAAGGCGAGGAGACTGGCTTTTCCCCTTGATGCAGAAGCGACAAGGTCCTGAAGAGGAGTGTTGGTTGCGATCACTTTTATAAAATACAGTTTCCCACATGGAGGCTCGGAGGGTTTGGATGATGCTCCCAAACAGCCAGTAAGTGGAGCCGCCTCAGCAGACCCGTCTCACTGGTCTCCGACTTTGTGTGCGCGTCCCTTGGTTCTATCGAAGAGTAGAGTGTTGTGGGATCAGCACCATCTTAAAAGAACTGTTGTGAATAAACAAGCGAAGAAAGTGACATGATAACTTGAATTTGGAGTTTTGACTCTTACAGAAGGCTTCGAGATTTGCACATCACTGAGACCATAGTTTGTATGTTTTTTGGTACCTTTTTGATGTCATCTATTCACTTTTTTGCTTAAATTACGTTCTTTGTGCATAGATCTTGTAACTCACTGCTTCTCCCAACACATACACTCTTGTTGCTCGTTTTATTCAGTGTTAGGATCTTTATCCAATCTGATTCATCTTTCTACCCTGACAGCACATATTATGAGGAGCAGCCTCATAGTAAACCCTCAATAAATGCTTGTCAAATGAATAAAGGTGAGTTTATATTAGCATAAAATGTATGTATGTTTATATTAGCATAGCATAGTATGACATGGCTTTTGTCTGCTCTGGGATACTTTGATTATGGATATTGTGGGAACTGAGCAAAAGTGCTTTAAAATGGTAAATGTCAGATGTATTTTACAGTGAATATGGTAGTAGTGGGTTCAGTCCTGAAGCTCCAATAGACCCGTGAAGGAAACATTTTAATTCTTGGTTTTTGAAATGTAATGTGGGCTCTTTCTAGGAGTAAAGATAAATCAGGTTGCAGGATCTCTGGATGGTAAGAAGGTCTCTTTCTCAATATGTCTATTTATCTATCAATCAGTATTCTATTTGTAATTTAATATAACTCATAAATAAGATCATGTTACTTGTAATATTCTATTTTTCTTTTACTCTTAAAGATACATCTTAGAGATCTTTTTGTGTATGTATGTGTAGAATCACCATAATCTTATATTGTTATGTACAATTTTGTGGTGTAGGCACACTTTATGAATGAAATAGTTCCTTATTTCTGAACAGTAAGGTGAGCCTACATTTTATTGTTGAATATTATAATTAATGTTGCAATGGTGTACTTGTGCATAACAAGAATTTCTATAGGATGGTTCCCTAACAGTGAATTACTGGGTAAAAGGATATACTTTTTTTATGTTTAAAATTTTGATAGCTACTAGCACATTACTCTCTTAAATGGCTATCAATATTTTCTTATGTCTTTTCAATGCTGACTTCATTGTGCTTTGTCTAGGTAAATCATAGTATAGTACATTAAAGAATCCTCATGTCAGTAAGGGAAGGATTTTGAATTGACGTCTGGTTTGAAATTTTTACTTTGCCACAATTTGTATGATCTTGGGTAATTTGCTCCTTTTTTTTCTTTTCAGCTTCACTTTCTTCATCCATAAAATAAAGGCAGTGATAACAACCTTCCTTACTGAACTGTTGAAAAGATTTAATGACTTAACTGCATGTGTAAAGTGGTGAAATTCTTGGAGCTAAGAATTATAGGTAATTTTTTTCCTTTCCTTCTTAAAGTTTTTAATATAATTAATTAATTTATTTATTGTATAAATAACATAATAATTTAATTATATAATAAACTATATGATACAATATTTTATTAATATAGTATCACATATTTATTATTTTAATTTAATGTATTTTAATATATTTAATATATTTTAAATAAAAACTTGATAAAGGAAAGGAAAAAATTAATAATATATAAGCTCTATTTTGGCCCTTCCACATGGTGTTGGAAAGTCCTGCTTGATTACTAAATTTTTAGGGAGTAGCATTGCTTCTGAAATTAGCTTAAACACACATACACACACATGCATAGACATATGAAGAATACATTTTTATTTTCCTGACTTTAAAAACTCACATACCTGGGATTGTTTTTATTTTAAACTTCCTTTTATTTGCTCTCTTTGATCATACACCAATCATTGTTTCTTGACAACATTTGTGTCTTACAAAGCATGTTTTAATGGTGCTATATGATGCTAATCCTGGAGAAAAATGATAGTTTTCCTGAATATTGTTTTTCACTGCAAATGTACTACCCTAGGGAAATATTTTTAAAAGCTGGAGTTTCTGACTGTTAATGTACAATGTTCCCGAGAAAAAGATAAACTAAAAAATTAAAAATTCATGCTTATGCTGTAACCCTTGATTGTGTTTTCAGAAATTGCCTGGTCTGAATGAAATAATTTATTTTATAATGAGTTTTAGAAGAAATGAAGAAACTGGAGGTATTGGAAAATGAAATGTCTCTTAATTGAAAAGTGACTATGATTGTTTCTTCCCAATCTGAATCGAATTATTATGACAGTGGTTTCAAGCAATTGGACAGAAGAATTATCATCTGGAAATAATGACTTCATTATATAAAGTAAAAATATAAATAAAAAACTTTAGTTGTCTTTCTACTGAAATAAATGATCTAAAATGAATATATTTTTATTCCTGTTCCTCTGCAGAATCCATTTTTAAAGTAATATTTATATTACTTTGAGTATATTATACATAATATATATTATAATATAATATTTATATTGCCATTAGAAGACAAGTGTCTGGTTCTGTACTGGAATTTTCATTTGGGCTACTGGGAGATATAAGTTGCTTAGGCAAAGGAAGGGAAACTGGATGTATATATGTACTATATATATATCACATATGTATTAGGGTAAATAAAATATATATGATTTTAATTGAGTTGCTTTCATAGGAGTTTTAACAATTAATTTTTAAGTTTACTATTTGAGATGAATATAATTTAATTTTTCAGAAATATAATTTTCATTTTATATTATACATACACACACATACACAATTCCAGTACATGAAAAAACACTACATTGGATGTAGTAGGATTCCTCAAATGTTGATGCTTATAAAAGAAGCATGATGAATTCATTTTTCTCACATGATGAAAGAATACTTTTAACTGTTTTTTTTGCCTTTTAGGGAAAATGATCTCCCCAAACTCCAATACTCAGTAGATTTTTAACACTGTGAAATACTACCCAATTTTCACCTCAATAACAAATGCTAATTGTCCAAATCCAGATGTTAGAAATAATTACTAAAGTCTTCAGTCATTTTCCTTTTCCCATTTACTGGTACATGGACCATGCAAATCATTATTCAAGCATAGCCCTAACACTCTTGGAGTCTTGATTGGGTTCTCACATTTTGGAAATTGGGAAATTTGATAAAAAATGTAATAATACTTACCTGCCTATTTGCGTGGACGTTCATTTATCTAGTTAATATCTACATATCCTGTGAAGGGCTTCCCAGATGGCGCTAGTGGTGGAGAACCCATCTGCCAGTGCAGGAAATACAAGAGATGCGGGTTTGATCCCTGGGTGGGGAAGGTCCCCTGAAGTAGGGCATGGCAACCCGTTCCTGTATTCTTGCCTGGAGAGCCCACATGGACAGAGGAGCCTGGTGGGCTAGTCTAGGGTTGCAGAGTCGGACCTGGCTAGAGCAACTGAGCACGCATGCATCCTAGGAATATTTGTTCACCTCTCACCAGCTTACCTATAGTGTGTGTACTATGCATGTTTCTCTTTCTCTGACTGAACATTTACTGCCTTCTGTGTGTGTAAGTGTGTGCGTGTGTATGTATGTATATGCTCTGTCAGTTACATTTCTTTCCCATTTTTGTGTGACATTCAGTAGATTAGCTTTTAGAATATAGGAATTTGGGAACAAGTGCTCATAGAATCACACTTGTGGAGTTGTAATTCTTTGAAAATTCTTTCCTGGTTTGAACTGAAATTTCTGTCCATTGAGCTCACTTTACTAGCAAGCAGCATGCCCAGTCTTTCCTGAAACACTGATCTCATTTCATAGTCCTGCGGCTCATTTCTCCTTTCATCTTTGCCTTAATCCGCTCCTACAGGGTTTCACCTCGGCTCTGGGGCTTTGTCTTAGATACCTATCTCTAAACAAGAAATATTTATATGTTCAAATATCTGTGTGTATCTCCCTCCCTGGTAGCTTTCTTTTCCTGTATTCTGATTGTTAATCTTATTCTCCATAAATCTCAGTTGCAAGCAATTCTTAAAAATGTCACCTATGTTTATATCAATGTGTAGATTAAAGGTAACAATCATAATGAATTAGAGATTATAAACCAGTATGATTAAAACAACCTTTAAGTCTAATTCTGACTCCTTCTGTATGCTTCTCTCAAAGATAAATCTTTTGAAAATAAGACTTGCCCAAATCAATATCTCAGAACTCCTCACTAAGTCTGTACCATGTGGCGAATGAAGTATGGATGCTGTATTAGGTACTGCAGACCCTTTAATCCATCTTGCCAACTTTATCTACAGCTATTCTCCCATCAAAAACTTGACCAAAATAAATCTGCTCATTATTCCCTGATAGGCAGTGTCTTTAGAGAGACCAGGTTGCCTGTATTTGATTCCTGCTCTGCCACCTTCTCACTATATAGCTTGGGTAAATTAATTAAACTGCCTGTGTCTCACTGAAAGAGAACTAATAACAGTATCTACTACATAGAGTTATTATGGGGAGTAAAATGTTCTTACATAAAAATCACAGAAAACCATATGTGACACATGGAAAGAATTCAATACATTGTATCAGCAAAATTGGCAGATTTGACTTTATTTTCACATGCCACTTGTTTTCCGAAAATCATTACATTTTTTTTCTTTATTTCAGCTCTCTTTTGCTTCAACGCATTTCAGAACCAAGCCCCGTTCCTCAGGGATGTCTGCTCGTCTGAAGCGGTGTGTTTCTTTTCTTTGCCATTGATGCTGTGCTCAGTTAGAGAAGTTGCATTATTTCTTATTCAAGCTGGGACTCTGTTGATAGTGAACGTTCGTACCACTGATAATTACGCTGGGACAACTGGCATAAATCGGGGCTGACCTGGGCAAAGAGACAGATGGTTACCTTCTGAATAGTGCAGCCCTCAGTTATCAGATCTGTTATTATCAAGTCACAGCAAACTATCTTTATATGCAAATTGGTATGGCAAATCTCCCATAAATTTATGTGACAGAAAATGAGATTCATTAAAGGGAACCTTTAGAGTCAGACACGGCTGAGCGGCTAAGCACACAGGCGCACACAATGAACCTTAGCTATCTCTGGCCCTTCCCAGAGTACGGTTTCTTGACTGTTCAGACCCAGACACCCCAGGTTCTTCCGCTCAGTCTTCTTCATGAACAGAGCTTGATCTCAGGTGTCTTCTGCCTTCCTGACCACTGATAGCTCAGTAGATAGCCGCTCCACACGGTGCTCCTGCGTTGCCCAGCCCCCTGGCTCCCTGCCTTACCCCGCCCCCTGGCTCCCTGCCTTACCCCTCCTGATCCTCTCCGGGACGGGGAAGAACTACCCTCACTCCTGCCATTCTTTCCCACAGTGCTTGTACTAGGCCTTCTTAAATGAGCCTCAATCCAACTGAGACCCTGCTACTTCTTGCTCAGGTCTTTTAGGTGCACCATGGTAAAAGAAAAAAGAGTAGGGAGGTTTAAGTTAGATAATTCTTGGCAATCGTTGCCTAAACCTCTGCTCACACCTCTGATCGCTTATAGCCTCATTCTTTGCCTAGCTCTCAGCCTGTGTCCTCTGACCAGGGACAACTCACGCCTCACCGTTAGAACCACTCCAGAATTCTCAGTCATCAGTACATCAGATGCCCCTTCCCCGAAAGACTAGTGTCCCTCATACCCAAGGTCCCTACCACCCCCTTCCCATCCCAGCTCTCTGGTTTAACCTCTTTCTGTATGACTGACACAGGAAAACTCCTTTTTTTCCAGGAAAAACCATACCACTACTCAAGGATGTTGGTTTGGTTCTATTCTCTTATTGAAATGATTCTACTAGCCTGATATTGGTATATTTCCCTAAAACTGGGATATTTGGCTTTCTTCATTATTGCCTGTTACATACTTTTGAACTGTGGTGCTGGAGAAGACTCTTTAGAGTTCCTTGGATTGCAAGGAGATCCAACCAGTCCATCCTAAAGGAAATCAGTCCTGAATATTCATTGGAAGGACTGATGCTGAAGCTGAAACTCCAATACTTTGGCCACCGGATGTGAAGAGCTGACTCATTTCCCTGATGCTGGGAAAGATTGAAGGCAGGAGGAGAAGGTGACAACAGAGGATGAGATGGTTGGATGGCATCACTGACATGATGGACATGAGTTTGAGCAAGTTCTGGGAGCTGGTGAAGGACAGGGAGGCCTGGCGTGCTGCAGTCCATGGGGTCACAAAGAGTCGGGCGTGACCGAGTGACTGGACTAGCTGACTGCCTGACCTGTTGTGTAGTATCTTCTACTTTATCATGTTGTTTGACGCTTCATAAATATGTTCTGTATCCTCAACTTGACTGTTCCTTGACAGCAGGTATTTCCGTTGCCTGGCAAAGTTTCTGACACTGAGCTGATGTTGGGTGAAAGTTTATGGTTGATGAGCACGGGTGATACAGTAATGCAGAACACTCCTTGTTCGTGAAATACCCCTTCCTTCCTCAAACATTGTTTTTTCCGTGTTCTCTTTCAGTCTCTAAGTTGTGTGTGACTCTTTGAGACCCCATGGACTGCAGCACGCCAGGCTCCCCTGTTCTTCACCATCTCCCAGGGTTTGCTCACATTCATGTCCATTGAGTTGGCAATACAGTATAACCTTGTTCTCTGCCTCCCCCTTCTCCTTTTGCCTTCAATCTTTCCCAGTATCAGGGTCTTTTCCAGTGAGTCATCTTTCCTTGCAAGACGTAGTTTATGTGTAGAACAACTTCCCATGAATCTCTGGGTTCTCCTGGCAGAGCCGTGTCCTCTCTTGGTGTTCTCAGAGCATTCTCCTTCTGGTCCACACTGCTTGCATTGTGACTTACTGTCCCTCCTGGGACAAGTCAGTCTTGTGTTCTTGGTATCAAGCACAGACCGGCTCAAACCTTGCTGAGAAAAGGGTTTGTTCAGGAAGTGAAATCCACCACCAGAGAGACATGTCACAAAATCACCAGTACCAATGCTGGGACTCGTGTTGGGAAATTTCCCACCAGCCTTGTCTTTTTCTCAACAGGGCTGTTGATGACCCTCCAGTGGCCTGCTCTGGCAGCTCTTCAATTGTTTAACCCAGAAATATTCCTCCCAAGCAGCAATCTTCCTCATTTGAACTCTGATAGTTTTCACATAAGAGCGTATCTTTGTCAACCAGCACTTACCCTGCGTGCTCCACTGCTATCAGACATGACACAGCACAAGGAAGGCCTGACTCCCTTATCAGTGCAATGCTTTTTTCTGTCATTTGAGCTGGCCTGGTGTCAGCTGCTCCTTTCCCGACGCCCTCATCAGCAGTCACAGTTGCCACAGAGATGCACGCTCAGATTTTGACCTTTATTCTCCACACGGAGGACAAAGAAGAAGAAACAAAGCTGGTAGTTTATCTGAACAGAAAATGATGGAAGACTCAGGAGAGGTAACACTAAGTGAAAAATTCCACCATTTATTTTAATTCAGTTTTCAAGGTGGTTTTTTCAAGAATTACATGCTCATTTTGGCTTAATAAATCGAAATCTTCCAAACAATGGCAGATATATTATTTTTGGTTTTTCCTTGATTGCTATGTAGTTTAACGTTTTGTGTTTTTGCTGGCAATTATAGCATTTACCTTTCTTGTGAAAGAAATAATGAAATCACAGCTTTGTCTTTGGTGGTGCGAGCCTGCCAAGTCACTTCAGTTGTATCCAACTGTTCCATGCTATGGACTTTAGCCCACCAGGCTCCTCTGTCCATGGAATTCTTCAGGCAAGAATATTGGGGTGAGTTTCTGAGCCCTCTTCTAGAGGATTTTCCCAACTCAGGGATCAAACTTGCATCTCATGCATTGGCCAGAGAATTCTTTACCACTGAGCCTCAGGGGAAAGCCAGTCTTTGATGGTAGGTTAATGATATTAACTTTATTAGTATTTACGTGGTATAAATGCCAAGAAATCATGTTAGCAAAATACGGAATTTAGTCTGAGAAACTTTTAACTTTTGGGGGGTCATGGAGGATGACAAATAAATGCTACCTCTGTTCTCCAAGGAGCAAGGCAGTTGGAAGTCCAAATATTATCTCTGATGGCCTGTGTTTGTATACAAATGTGTTTCTTCATACTGAATTCTGGAATTAGATCAGTTTCCTCACCGAGTCGTAACTGTCTGGATTAAGACCGCCTTCTGCACACACAGCGCGAACCAAAGGGTGGGAATCTGTGGCTGGAGCTGAACAGACTGCCTGCTCACTGTCGGCAGAGGCTTCCTGAAAGAATGCACAAACCGGAGGAAGGGCTTCACACCCACTTTCTCGTGGACTCACCAGTCACGTGGTGTCATTTAAGGGGTTGGGAACTGGGGGGCTATGGGTGGAGAGAGGCCAGCAGCGTTTCACTGATGAGGTTCCCTCTGCATCCAGGGGAACATCAGGAGGGGCCAGGGAACATCTCTCACCATGAGAACTGCCTAAGCTTCTGCACCTTAATCCACTGGGAAGTGAAAGTGTTAGTCATTCAGTCGTGTCTGACTTTGTGCGACCCCATGGACTGTAGCCCACCTGGCTCCTCTGTCCACGGGACTCTCCAGGCAAGAATACTGGAGTGGTTGCCGTTCCCTTCTCCAGGGGATCTTCTGACCCAGGGATTGAACCTGGGTCTTCTGCACTGCAGGCAGAGGCTTTACCATCTGGGGCTTAACTGTTAGTCTTTGGTCAGCCAGAGTTATAGCCCTGTCAGCCGGAAAGGGGAGCGGGCGTCTCAGGATGACCCTTCTCCTGAGGCTGCTCTGCGAATACTGGTTACTGCGCCTTTGAGTACCCACTGGGGCCACTTCTAGGCAGTATAGATTTTACACTCAAACGGTTCTAGGACAAACCAACAGCCAATTGAATTACCTCCTCCAAGACTTCTCTGCATTGAAGGCTGAAGTTCACTTATATGTTACTTCACATCCCAAATGTATCCAACCACATATCCAGAAGGGGCGATCAGAGGTTCTTCAAAGAGAGCAAATGAAAAATCATAAAATACAATCCTCTTCTTATTATCAGATTCCCAGGGAGAAATGTAACTTGTCCACTGAATTCCCTTCCAGGCTGTATCCATTAACTTCTAGTAGGAAGCAGATGGCAGCTCACCCTGGGCAGTAGAGAAGGGTTTAATAAAAGAACTGTTGACCGCAGTGGAGACAAGGCATCCAAAGTGAAGAAGGATGAAGAGCATCCTGGGGTTATCAGGAGGGGTACTTGATAGCATGCTGGGCCTGAAGGGACCCACGGAGCAGGGGAGCCTCAGACTCTGGAGAGAGGAGTTGCATGGAGAGGGCCACCTTACACAGAGAGAGAAAAGGAACTCACGGCTACCTGGGAGGAACAGAGAGGATAAACACGTGCCCTAAGTTCCCTCTTGTCCTGCCGGTGCTTCCCTGGGGGTGAGTTCAGTGGAGAGTCAGAGGGCCAAGCGCCTGCACCGCCTCTGGGGCAAGAAGTATACAGAGAGATCTGGAGAGCAGGCAGAAAAGAACCAGCTCACCAATTCAAGTTTAAGAAAAAGCGTGAAGGAAATAAAGTCCAAAATCAAATTCTGTTGCCTTTGTGTTTGTAGAATGCCAGAGAAATTTAAGTGCAAAGTCCCTCCTGTTTAACTTAACATTCTGCTCAGCCTCAGGTAGAGTCGTTTCTCAGTGCTTGGCGGAGTTGGGTTTCTTTGAAAAGCTGCAGGCTGGACTCTTCCCTCCTGCACTGGGTGTAGGTCCTTCAGAGTCTCAGACGTCATCTTTGTTTAATGTCCAATGTTTGTCTTATGAGCTGCCCTCTTTTTTTTTAAAGAGACCAAATGCACATTAGAAAGTGTTGGCTTTAGGCAGACACAACAAATTGTGAAATGAGCCAATCCCTAGTTCCTAGAGCAGTTATACAAGGCAAAGTAATATTTCCAGAATCCAGAACCCAAGATCTAGTCTAAGTAAGTGTTGTTTGTCAAAGACCACAGCATTGATTCAAGGATGTGTAAGTGAAGGAATGCAGAAAAAAAAATTCTTTTTTTTCATTTTTGTTAATGTATTTAGTTTAAACTTATTCCTCAGAAAATCTCTGAACATCAAAATATCTAAATTTTGAAGCTTTCCCAGAAGACAAAGCTGAATCTAGCATCGGAAGTACGAAAAAGAAAGATTTGACTTTAAAAAAAGCCACACTTTAAAAAAAGCGTACAAACTGCTGTATTTAAAATAGATAACCAGAAAGGACCTACTGTATAGCACCTGGAACTCTGTTCAGTGTTATGTGGCAGCCTGGATGGGAGGGGATTGGAGGAGAATGGACACATGTATATGTATGGATGAGTCCCTTCTGTGTTCACCTGAAACTATCATATTAATTGGCTATATCCCAATTCAGGGCTTCCCAAGGGGCTCAGTGGTAAAGAATCTGCCTGCCAGTGTAGGAGACATGGGTTTGATCTCTGGGTCAGGAAGATCCCCTGGAGGAGGAAATGGCAACCCACTCCAGTATTCTTGCCTGGAAGATCCCATGGACAGGGGACGCTGGCAGGCTGCATTTCATGGGGATGCAGAGTTGGACATGACTGGACAACCGAGCATGACATGATACCCCAATATAAAATAACGTGTTTTTTTTTTTTTAAAGCTAGAGGTTTTTGTCAATTAGGAAATAAGAAATGACTTAAGGATTCTTCATTGGTTCATAAAACCCGACATTGTGAGCCACACGGCAGAGCAGTTCTGGGTTTCCTTACGCTGCTGCTCTCCACCCTTTCCCAATAAAATCTCTTCGTCAGCACTCGTGTCTCCTCGGACAATTCATTTCCGAGTATTAGACAAGAGCCCAGTTTCGGGCCCTGGAAAGGGTCCGCCTTCCTGCAACAAATGGCGATTCTGGCGGGGACCCTTCTTCCCTGAGACTGACATCCTGACCACTCGGGGTACTCAGGGGCCAGCTTGCCTGCTGATGGACCAGACCCAGTGGCCGCAACTGGGACCCTTTTGTCCCTGGTCTCCTCCTGACACAGACAACTGGCCAGAGTGCCCTGACCGGTAAGGAACAAGAGACTTTATTGACCTCTCTCCCCTCCCCTCTCTCTTTCCTCTCCTTAACCCTTCTTATCCTTCCCTGTTTTTCTAGACCCCCGGTCCTGGACGCAGGAATCTGGTCAAAGGGCCCTCAATCTGAGCTGAGGATTGGAGACTGATCACCTCCTCTTGGCAGAGAACTCGAATTCTGGTTCTGGTCTGGTCTGATTTCTGGTAGGGCTGAGTTCCAGTCCTCTCTTCTCTGGAGGCCCAGGGAAAAGTCCCATAACGCCTGGGTATCTGCAGGTGGCAGGAGGCCTCTGTAAGGCCACTCCTTTTGCCCCCCTTTCCCGCCTCCTCCCCCTTCTTCTTTCAACCTGGCTTCCTTTTCTCCCTTGAAATCTTTGGTGTTAGTACTTGGATCTGAAGTTCTGTGTCTCTGTAGGAGGTTTTCTGAGAGACTGTATTCTTGTATTTAAGGGCTTCCCTGGTGGTGCAGAGGTTAAAGCGTCTGCCTGCAATGTGGGAGACCTGGGTTTGATTCCTGGGTCGGGAAGATCCCCTGGAGAAGGGAATGGCAACCCATTCCAGTATTCTTGCCTGGAGAATCCCATGGACGGAGGAGCTTGGTGGACTACAGGCCATGGGTCGCAAAGAGTTGGACACGACTGAGCGACTTCACTTTCACTTTCAGAAGCTTTTATCAATTAGGAAATAAGAAATGACTTAAGAAGGATTCTTCATTGGTAGATGTTCCAAATGATAATTTTCTGATATTATGAGTCTTGTCCTGGTTTTTCTTTGATAACTATTTTCTCTAAACTCCCACAGGTTTTATCTCACCCAAAATATAAATTAGCCATATGTTTCTTAAACTGCCTATCACAGAAAATATTCTTGATCTAGCTTTGCTGTAAAGCCAGGCTTGAGAGTTGGTCCAGAAGTCATAAACTCAAATGGGAGAAATAAGTAAGAGTTTAATTTTTTCTTTGGTGTATATGGAGCAAAATCCACTTCTGTGGACCATGTCCTCTTCCAGATCTTGCATTTGAGACATGGCTGCTGCTTTTCAAAGTTCAGAAATTTTAATGGTGGACAGAAATTTTCAGACAGAAAATCTCAGGGAGTTTCTCATTTCCATCCCATAGTCAAAGCCTCTTTTTTTGCCTGTCTTCTTTGTACTGTTTATCTGTGCCTGACACTGAAAATCTGAACCTGGACACTCACTAGTGTGGTGCAGCATAGGCAAAACTCGGGTTCAGTTCAGCTCAGTTCAGTTCAGTTGCTCAGTCATGTCCGGACTCTTTGCGACCCCATGAATCCCAGCACGCCAGGCCTCCCTGTCCATCACCAACTCCCGGAGTTCACTCAGACTCACGTCCATTGAGTCAGTGATGCAATCCAGCTGTCTCATCCTCAGTCATCCCCTTCTTCTCCTGCCCCCAATCCCTCCCAGCATTAGAGTCTTTTCCAATGAGTCAACTCTTCGCATGAGGTGGCCAAAGTACTGGAGTTTCAGCTTCAGCATCAGTCCCTCCAAAGAAATCCCAGGGTTGATCTCCTCCAGAATGGACTGGTTGGATCTCCTTGCAGTCCAAGGGACCCTCAAGAGTCTTCTCCAACACCCACAGTTCAAAAGCATCAATTATTCAGCGCTCAGCCTTCTTCACAGTCCAACTCTCTCATCCATACATGACCACTGGAAAAACCATAGCCTTGACTAGACGGACGTTAGTCAGCCAAGTAATGTCTCTGCTTTTGAATATGCTATCTAGGTTGGTCATAACTTTTCTTCCAAGGAGTAAGTGTCTTTTAATTTCATGGCTGCAGTCACCATCTGCAGTGATTTTGGAGCCCAAAAAAATAAAGTCTGACACTGTTTCTACTGTTTCCCCATCTATTTCCCATGAAGTGATGGGACTGGATGCCATGATTATCGTTTTCTGAATGTTGAGCTTTAAGCCAACTTTTTCACTCTCCTCTTTCACTTTCATCAAGAGGCTTTTGAGTTCCTCTTCACTTTCTGCCATAAGGGTGGTGTCATCTGCATATCTGAGATTATTGATATTTCTCCCGGCAATCTTGATTCTAGCTTGTGTTTCTTCCAGTCCAGCGTTTCTCATGATGTACTCTGCATAGAAGTGAAACAAGCAGGGTGACAATATACAGCCTTGATGTACTCCTTTTCCTATTTGGAACCAGTCTGTTGTTCCATGTCCAGTTCTAACTGTTGCTTCCTGACCTACATACAGATTTCTCAAGAGGTAGGTCAGGTGGTCTGGTATTCCCATCTCTTTCAGAATTTTCCACAGTTTATTGTGATCCACACAGTCAAAGGCTTTGGCATAGTCAATAAAGCAGAAATAGATGTTTTTCTGGAACTCTCTTGCTTTTTCCATGATCCAGTGGATGTTGGCAATTTGATCTCTGGTTCCTCTGCCTTTTCGAAAACCAGCTTGAACATCTGGAAGTTCACCGTTCACGTATTACTGAAGCCTGGCTTGGAGAATTTTGAGCATTACTTTACTAGCATGTGAGATGAGTGCAATTGTGTGGTAGTTTGAGCATTCTTTGGCATTGCCTTTCTTTGGGATTGGAATGAAAAGTGACCTTTTCCAGTCCTGTGGCCACTGCTGAGTTTTGCAAATTTGCTGGCATATTGAGTGCAGCAGTTTCACAGCATCATCTTTCAGGATTTGAAATAGCTCAACTGGAATGCCATCACCTCCACTAGCTTTGTTCATAGTGATGCTTTCTAAGGCCCACTTGACTTCATATTCCAGGATGTCTGGCTCTAGATGAGTGATCACACCATCGTGATTATCTGGGTCGTGAAGATCTTTTTTATACAGTTCTTCTGTGTATTCTTGCCACCTCTTTTTAATATCTTCTGCTTCTGTTAGGTCCAGACCACTTCTGTCCTTTATTGAGCCCATCTTGGCATGAAATGTTCCCTTGGTATCTCTAATTTTCTTGAGCACAAGAGAGGCAAATGTTCTGTCTCCTGTCCAATTTTAGGGCCTCTGTGTAAAAAGACTGCTTCTTGCAGCTGAGCTTTGCCTCAGCCGTGGCTGCCTAGGAAGCCATACTTGTCTAAGGAGCCCTCCTCCTGAGCCTGTTGTAGCCCTCCTGAGTCAGCTGTAGATCTTCCTTCGATGGAGCAGCAACCCCACCTTTGTTATGGCCATCATCGTGTTAGTCCTGGGGCAGATGTCACTGCCCTCCCAAAGAAAGCGCCTATGTAAGCGGTGATAGACAGCAAGTGAAAAAATGCCATCGTCCTTAAAGCTCACAGTCTCTCAGGCCAGGGCAGGAACAGCAAAACAAAACAACAAATGGATAATTGTAGATTTCAAGGTCCATAATTTCTACACATGGTCAAAGTAAACAGACAAACAAAAAAGCCTGAAGTCATGGGTCATAGCTTACCCCAGAAGCCTTCATCACTCCTAGGGTATGTCAGTCCCCAAAGATTCAGCCTCCTTTCTGTTACAAAGATATTTCCTCCCTGAAAAATAAACACAGGACTCCTTGCCCTCCATAGGGTAGATCTTATGTCCTGACCTGGAGCAGTAGAGTGTCTAACAATTTGCGGGGAGTCTGGTTCCCAAGAAAAGGAGGGGGAAGGTGCAAGACAGTGAGGCTCATTCTCTCCCGGGCTGAGCGGGCGCGGTGCCTGCGTCTTCTGCGGCGGGGAGCGTGGTTGGCCGACTGCCCCGCTTTCTGCCCTTTCTGGAGCCAGCTCGGCGCTCCTGGGGCTGCTCCCAGCGCGGACTGAGCAGGGCTTGCGGACTGGTGCCACTCCTTCCTCAGGCTTTTTCGTGGGCAGCCTCCTTGTGAGGGCCCCGTTGGCCTTGCCCAGCCTCTCGGAATGGCGCTGTGGTCTGAGAGTTTTACTGATGCTCCGCAGCCGCAGTCAGACCCGCACTGCATCATGGAGGCTCTCCCTGCCTTCCCTGTCTCCTCTCCCCTCATCCTTAACGGGCACTTCCTCCAGTAACCTCTTGCATGTCTCATCCTGTCTTGCATAAACTTCCTGGAGGACTTGAACTAACATTGTAATAGTTTCCAAACTCAATAACTTGTTAGGTAATTCAGCCCATCTCCCCTAGACTGAGTAGGGGGGGGCGGGGGAGAAAGATAAGTGTGAAGCTGAGCAAATATCCCTTTACGTGCGTGGACTATGACATCAGGATTGGAAAATAAGCTGCACGCCCTATGGTTTCATTACAAGAAGGAAGGGAAGCTAAAGGTTATCCCATCTTCTGTCTGACTTGGGTCTATATCAAACTATGTCTTAATAGTGTTTTCAGGAGCAGAATATTAAACAGGGCCCTTTGTCGGCCTCATATAGCTTTTCATTGTGATGAGAAAATAGAGTTGATTGATTTACTAGTTGAATGAAAATTAAACCAATCAGTTATTTAGTTTTCAAATTTTGAGCACTTGCTGTTGTGTCTTACAAACGCTATGATCTCCTGACTCTCTTTTTAGTGCATTTCAGTTTGGTTAAAGTTGCCAGGCATCCATTCAGCCGCTCAGCTGAGGAATTTTGCTTCAGGTCTCTCTTTAAGGTCCACAGCTCATCAGTTGCCAAGGGCTTTAGGAGGAACTCTTCAAAGGTATCCAGAATCTGCTCCCTCCTTTCTGTTCTCTCTGATAATGTTCTTGTCATCAAATTTGACCTGTTTAAATAACCTTCTTATTAATCTGTCTTCAGTCTCTGCATTATTCCAACGGATTCTTTTTTCTAATCTATAAAGCAAATTATACTAGTTTCCCGCTTAGAAATTGCTTTCCATTACCTGGGAGATGAGGTTAAACTCTTTATCATGATGGAAAATGTTCTTCATCATCTGAGCCCAGCTCTACTTTTGAGAAAATCTGAGCCCAGCTCTGCTTTTGAGAATCATGCCAGGGAAGTGTCCGTTCTTCATGTCCCCTGTTCTACTCACACAACACCATCGGATGCGCCTTGTATTTGTCAGCTGTTACACTTTTTTGTGTGTAATTGTGCATGTTTTTCCTTAGGTCTTGAGCTTTATTTCTTTCCTTTAATCTGATACTTCCTCCATATGCCTTGAAGCCTGGCTCAAAATCACCTCTTCTAAAAAATGCCTCAAAGGATTCCCAGGCAGAATTAATAATCTCTAATATTCACCCTTAAAATAATGTATATAGAGATCTACAGTGGTACTTTTCAATCATATTTTAATTTTTTCCCCCTTTGTCCTTTTAGACTGAAAATTCCAATCAGGGTGGGCAATTCTGCTTGGCACACAATAAATATTACTGAATTTAAGTAGAAATTTCAAGATATTATAGAAGAAGGATCTAGGAATAATCTGCATTAAAATGTATTTCTCCTTTAATAAATATATTTCTGTTCAATAAATAGTAAAAAATTCTAAATAATATATAATAAATAATATAAATTGCAGTAGCAGATCCTTGGAGAAGGCAATGGCACCCCACTCCAATACTCTTGCCTGGAAAATCCCATGGATAGAGGAGCCTGGTGGGCTGCAGTCCATGGGGTCGCTAAGAGTCGGACACGACTGAGCGGCTTCACTTTCACTTTTCACTTTCATGCATTGGAGAGGGAAATCGCAACCCACTCCAGTGTTCTCGCCTAGAGAATCCCAGGGATGGAGGAGCCTGGTGGGCTGCCGTCTATGGGGTCGCACAGAGTCAGACACGACTGAAGCGACTTAGCAGCAGCAGCAGCAGCAGAGCCTTGCTACAACCTACTTTTCAATATTATGAAATTTTAAAGATTTTTGGTCTTCTTCAAAAGGACCATATGTAACATACAGAATTACTTAGTTATATTATTGCACCTGAGTATCTCTTACATATTTCACTCCAAAGAAAAGTTTTAGCTTAGGGTATAGTGAAGCCATATGTCCCAAACTGACTAAATATTGTATACACATAATTTCTTCTTGTTGTTTTTTTCTTCTTGTTTTATTATCAACAAACAGTAGAAAAAGTAGCTATATCTTACTTAGCAAAAAGAACCTAAATGTAGTTGAGTGTACCTGTCAATATTAAACTAAATTACTAGAGCAAATACTAAAAGTGTATATGGAGGTGATAAACCATAAGCATATACATTAATAACATAAGCAACATTAATGAAACATTCATGCTGAGTACAGGTTCACTTTAGCAGCCTCCTAGTGTTCTTACTGAACGATAGGAGAAGACGTATGACCTCTCTGGGTCTCAGTTTCCTTAGCTGTAAAATAAAATGGTTGGTCTAGGCTCATTCATTTATTCAGAATGCTTATGTGCCAGATGCTAGTGTTGGAAATACAGAGATGAGCAAGATAGAGTGCCTGTCTTCTACTGATTTAAAAGGCTTATGTGAATTTAAAATGCTTTCTCCTTTACAGTTTCATAGAGGTGGCATAATGGTTAATTATAGATGGATAATGAACTATCCATATTTTCTTTTTTATTCAGAAGCATATTTTACTGATGTTCATATGCTTAAAAGTTCTCATTAGAAGACAAGTCTTAATGGTTAAATAGTGATAAACATATTGTCGCTATTTTATAGTAATTGGCCCTTGTTTAAAAATTTTTTTTTTGGCCCTTGACTTTAAACAACAGAAAATTGGTTAATGTATTGATCACACATAGACTAGGGTTTAGTCAGACATATGTATTTTAAACCCAAGAGTTCTTTAGAGAGATCACTCCACGCACTGACTCTTACTCAGTTCCAGATTGGCATTGTTGTCGGTAGCCTTACATCTGACTTGGGTACGGGAAATTTTCCTGTTGCTTTTTAGTGCTGTACAGAGGGGACAACTGATTCACAAATATAAATTATCTTGCCCGTTTAACAAATGGGCAACAATGATGGATAAGGAGGACAAAAATAAGCAAATATTCACTGTTTTATA
Source organism: Ovis canadensis (assembly GCF_042477335.2). Taxonomy (NCBI): domain Eukaryota; kingdom Metazoa; phylum Chordata; class Mammalia; order Artiodactyla; family Bovidae; genus Ovis; species Ovis canadensis. The sequence continues at coordinate 103,686,538 of NC_091253.1, read as the reverse complement.
AATTTGCCCCGTGGAAGTTTTGGGAATTACCAGAACGACATAAAGACACTAAGAGGAAGATGCTCTATGAATCCATATGGTAAATGATTTTCATTTCACCTGCTAATTATGTATTTATTAATACCATGTGAGATGTCTGCACTCTTACACTATGATCACATCCAGAGGATATGAAACCCACATCCAAAGGAATCAGAAAACCTGCCACTGTACTTTTAAAAATATGATCCCAATATGTTGCAGTCAGATTATGTCTCCTGAGTGAAACAACTCAGCGGTAAAGCAGGTCCCTTTCTGCTCACTTTCCCATTTAAAGATTAGAAAACGGTAATATTCCGTGTTGTAACAGAAATGATATTTTCATGATATTAAGCCAAAATGGACTTTTTTCCTAGTAGTTTTATGACTTTCGTATGAAGAGCCATGCCAGGGATGTTCAGATTATATGATCTCTTAGTGTGGAGAAGACCCCTCTTCTATTATTGAGGCTGGGAACTGAGTTTTCATGTCTCCTGGGAAGGAGTTATCAATAGATAAAATGAAGAAGTGTTTGCTTGGAAAAAACATATGTAGGATGCTCTCCTTTTCTGAGCATGTGGATTTAGGAAGAGAAAAGAGAGAGAGGAGATGTGGTCAAGAGGTTAGGTTTTCATGCCCTCATTTTTCTCCTCTCGGAAGTGGAGCCCAGCGTCTGTGGGAAAAACGTGCACGTGTGTGTGGAAGAATCTGACCACATCAGAGGGCCAAGTAGAAGCGAGCTCAGGGGAGACTGCAAAGTTCAGAGAAAACCTCACATATATGGCAAGGGTGAAAGCGCGAGTATGGTGAGGGGATGACACAGGCGGCCTTCTTGGTTCCTGGGTATGCACAGAGTGTGAGGAAATTAAGAAAGTTCTGTATCCTCTAGAGAGGAGACATGGAGGGACTGGTCGTGTCAATGGTCCGTCAGAGGCTCAGAGATGAGACGAAGAGTGTCTGAGTGTAAAGGACCTCAGACCTACATACAGGCAAGGCAGTCTGGTATTCCCATCTCTTTTAAGAATTTTCCAGTTTTTTTGTGATCTACACAAAGGCTTTAGTGTAGTCAATAAAGCAGAAGTAGATGTTTTCCTGGAGTAGTTCTTTTTCTATGATCCAATGGATATTGGCACTTTGATTTCTGGTTCCTCTGCCTTTTCGAAATCCAGCTTGTACATCTGGAAGTTCTCAGTTCACATAGTGTTGAAGCCTAGCTTGAAGGATTTTGAACATTACGTTGCTAGCATGTGAAATGAATGCAGTTGTGTGGTACTTTGAACATTCCTTGGTATTGCCTTTCTTTGAGATTGAAATGAAAACTGAACTTTCCCCCTGTGGCCATTGCTTAGTCTTCCAAATTTGCTTGCATACTGAGTGCAGCACTTTCAGAGCATCATCTTTTAGGATCTGAAATAGCTCAGCTGAAATTCCATCACCTCCACTAGATTTGATCATTGTGATGCTTCCTAAGGCCCACTTGACTTCACATTCCAAGATGTCTGACTGTAGGTTAATGACCACACTGTCATGGTTATCCAAGTCATTAAGATCTTTTTTATATAGTTTCTTTCAGTATTCTTGCCACCTTTTCTTGACCTCTACTGCTTCTGCTAGGTCCTTGCTGTTTCTGTCTTTTATTGTACCCATCTTTGCTAGAAATGTTCCCTTGGTATCTCCTGTTTTCTTGAAGTGATCTCTAGCCTTTCCCATTCTACTGTTTTCCTCTGTTTCTTCACCTTGCTTGTTTAATAAGGCTTTCTATCTTTGGAACTCTGCATTCAGTTGGGTATGTCTTTCCTTTTCTCCTTTGCCTTTCCCTTCTCTTCTTTTCTCAGCTGTTTGTAAGGCCTCCTCAGTTAACCACTTGCCTTCCTGTATTTCTTTTTCTTGAGGATGGCTTTAATCACCACCTCCTGTACATGAGCCTCCATCCATAGTTCTTCAGACACTCTGTCTACCAGACCTAATCCCTTGAATCTATTTGTCACCTCTACTGTATAATCATAAGGGATTTGATATAGGTCATACCTTAATGGTCTAGTGGTTTCCCTTACTTTCTTCAATTTAAGCCTGAATTTTGCAATAGGAGTTCATTATTTGAGCCATAGTCAGCTCTAGGTCTTATTTTTGCTGACTTTATAGAGCTTCTCCATCTTCATTTGCAAAGAATATATAATCAGTTTGATTTCATTATTGATGATCCAGTGATATCCATGTGTAGTGTCATCTCTTGTGTTGTTGGAAGAGGGTGTTTGCTATGACCCGTGTGTTCTCTTGGCAAAACAGTTAGCCTTTGCCCTGTTTCATATTGTTCTCCAAGGCCAAACTTGCCTGTTATCCCAGATATCTCTTGACTTCCTACTTTTGAATTCCAATTCCCTATGATGAAAAGATATCATTTTTTGGTGTTAGTTCTGGAAGGTGTTGTAGGTCTTCATAGAACTGTTCAGTGTCAGCTTCTTTGGCATTAGTGGTTGGGGCATAGACTTGGATTACTGTGATACTGTGCGGTTTGCCTTGGAAAGGAGCTGAGATCATTCTTTTGTTTTTGAGATTGCACCCAAGTACTGCATTTTGAAATTTTTTTGACTTTGAGGGCTACTCCATTTCTTCTAAGGGATTCTTGCCCACAGTAGTAGGTATAACAGCCATGAATTAAATTCCCCCCTTCTCATCCATTTTGGTTCACTGATTCCTAAAATACTGATGTTTACTCTTGCCATCTCCTGCTGGACCACATCCAGTTTACCCTGATTCATGCACCTAACGTTCCAGGCTTCTATGTGACATTGTTCACAGCATCAGACTTCACTTTCATCAGACACAGCCACAACTGGGTGCCATTTCCGCTTTGGCCCAGCTTCTTCATTCTGTCTGGGATCATTTCTCCGCTCTTCCCCAGTAGCATATTGGGCCCTTTCTGACTTGCAGGGCTCAGCTTTTGGTGTCATATCTGTTTTGCCTTTTCATACTGTTAATGGGATTCTTGAGGCAGAATACTGGAGTGGTCTGCCATTGCCTACTCCAGTGGACCGCATTTTGTCAGAACTCTCTCCACCATGACCCGTCTGTCTTGGGTGGCCCTGCATGGCATGGCTCGTAGCTTCATTGTGTCACAGAAGGCTGTGATCCATGTGATCATTGTGGTTAGCTCTCTGTGATTGTGTTTTTCACTTTGGAGTCTGTGGGATTATAGTTCTTGCTTCTTCTATCTGAGATTCCACATAGATGTGATATCATATGGTATTTATCTTTCTCTTTATGACTTACTATATTTACTCTAATAATCTGTAGGTCCATCCATGTTTCCAGAAATGGCATGATTTCATTCTTTTTTTTATGGCTGAGTAGTACTCTTGCCTGGAAAATCCCATAGACGGAGGAGCCTAGTAGGCTGCAGTCCATGGGGTCACCAAGAGTTGGACACGACTGAGCGACTTCACTTTCACTTTCACTTCCATGCATTGGAGAAGGAAATGGCAACCCACTTCAGTGTTCTTGCCTTGAGAATCCCAGGGATGGGTGAGCCTGATGGGCTGCCGTCTATGGGGCTGCACAGGGTTGGACATGACTGAAGTGACGTAGCAGCAGCAGCAGTATTCCATTACACACACATTTTCTTTATCCATTCACCTGTCAATGGACATTATTTTCCTTTCATGTCCTGGCTATGGTAAATAGTGCCCCTATGAACACTGGGGTGAAAGTATCATTCCACATTATAGTTTTTTCTGACTATATGCACAGAAATGAGATTGCAGGATCATATGGCAACTCTACTTTTATTTATTTATTGATTTTTGAGAAGCCTCCATACTGTTTTCCATACTAGCTGTACAAATTGGCTTTCCTACCAACAATGTAAGATGGTCCGTTTTCTCTGCACCCTCTTCAGCGTTTGTAGACTCTTTGGTGATAGCCATCATGGCGGTATGTGGTAGCACCTTATTACAGTTTTCAAAAGTGATTTTTTTTGGTATAGTTGATTTACTGTGTTGTGTTAGTTTCAGGGGTGCAGTGTAGTGGATGAGTGATGCATATAGCCACGTATTTTTTTGATTCTTTTCCCATATCAGATGTTCCAGAATATTGAGTAGAGTTCCCTGTCCGATACAGTAGGCTCTTAGTAGCTGTGAGTTTTATATATAGCAGTATTATGTGTCAATCCTAGTCTCCCATCTCCCAGTTTATCCTCCCTCCTTTCTTCCCTGGTAGCCATACATTTAATTTCTACGTTTGTTTTGTAACTAAGCTCATTTGTACCCCTTTTCAGATTTCACATATAAGAGATATCATATGATATTTGTCTTTGTGCGTCTCTCTTCACTCAGTATGGCAATCTCTAGGTCCATCCACATTGCTGCTAATGGCATTACTTCATCATTTTGTTTGTTTTTTGTGGCTGAGTGATATTCCATTATATGTGTGTGTGTGTGGGTATATGTGTGTGTATATGTGCGTATGTGTGCGTATGTGTGTATGCATGCATGTGTGCATGTGTGTGTGCGTGTGCACATGTGTATATGTGTGTATGTGTATGTGTTATGTGTGCGTGTGTTATGTGTGTTGTGTGTATCTGTGTGCATGTGTGCACATGTGTGTATGTGTTATGTGTGTGTGTATATGGGCGTGTGTATATGCGTATATGTGTGTATGCATGTGTGTATGTGTGCGTGTGTGTTATGTGCGTGTATATGTTATGTGTGTGTATATGTGTATATGTATGCACGTGTGTATGTGTGCGTGTGTTATGCATGCGTGTGTTATGTGTGCACGTATATGGGTGCGTGTACGTGTGTATGTGTGTGTGCCTGTGTGCGCGCATGTGTGTGCATGTGTGTGTGCATGTGTGTGTGTGTATGTGTGCATGTGTTTATGTGGGTGTGTATATGGGGTTGTGTATGTGTATGTGTGTGTGTGCATGTGTGTGTATGTGTATGCGTGCATGTATATGTGTGTGTATGTGTGCATGTGTGTATGTGTGCATGTATATGGGTGTGTATGTGTTTGTGTGTGTGCATGTGTGTGTATGTATGCATGTGTGTGTATGTGTGTACACGTGTGTGTGTGTATGTGTGTGTGTATGTGTGTGTGTATACAGCACAGCTTCTCTATCCATTCCTCTGTTGATGGATGTTTAGGTGGTTTCCATGTCCTGGCTTTTGTAAATAGTAGTGCTGCTATGAACGTTTTGGTACATGTATCTTTTCAAATTATGGTTTTCTCCATGTATAGGCCCAGAAGTGGGATTGTTGGATCATAATGTAGTCCCGTTTTTAGTTTTTTAAGGAACCTCCATACTGTTCTGCATAGTAGCTGTACCAATTTATGTTCCCACCAACAGCAAAAGAGGGTTCCATTTTCCCCACACCCTCTCTAGCGTTTATTGCATGTAGATTTTTTTTTTTGATGATGGCTGTTCTGAGTGGTGCGAGTCATTGTAGTTTTAATCTGCATCACTCTGACACTAAGCAGTGTTGAACATCGTTTCATGTGCCATCTGTATATCTTCTGTATATCTTCCTTGAGGAAATTAGACCCCACTTCTTTCTGGTATGTGGTAAGGTCACATTGTAGAAGAGAAGGTGAAATGGGAGATATTCTGGTAGTCTTTGGAAAGTACAGGGAGAATCCTTGAACCATAGTTACTTGAAAGGAAATATTGTATACTAAAAGGAGACAAGTTAAACTTGAAATGACTGAGATAGTATTAATTGGAAAGTATAAATTTCCTTGTTACTCAGTGAAATGTGGTTCACTAGAAAGATAAGATTGGCTTTCATTTTCCCATATTGTAGTAATAGAGATTTATTTTGTAATCCCACTATGTTAGCTTAATTGATTTGGGTTTAATTTTGAAACCACTATGTTCTCTGTCAATGACATTTTGATAGCTAGCCTATATCTCTAGTGCCTAATATCAGTTTCAACTGTCCATGAACAAACATTTCCCTCTTGAGCTACAGTCAGTCTTTTGAGTACCTCCAAATGATTGCCTATTTCTTAGGGTGCTCGAAAGTTCTTTGCTTTAAATAACAGTCTATGATGTTTTTGAGAATACATGTCTCTTTTCAGTTGTCAGCAAATCCTGATTAAACAGCCTTTTATTCCCTTTTACAAATGATCTCTTTCCTTGCTAGTTTTCAGGTGACTTTTCCTCACCACCGCCTTGCCTGCGGTCCCAGGTGAATTTTGCGTGTGCTATCTTGTCTGTTTGCTAGACTTTCTGATTGTCCCTGGGAGCTTCCCGGGTGGCACAGTGGTAACGAATTTGTCTGCCAGTACAGGAAACGCAGGAGATGTGGGCTTGATCCCTGAGTCAGGAAGATCCCCTAAAGTAGGAGACAGCAACCCACTCTAGTATTGTTGCCTGGAAAATTCCATGGCCTGTGGAGCCTGGTGGGCTATAGTGCAGGGGGTCACAAAGAGTGAACATGACTGAGCATGTCTGAGAGGAGGAGAGTGATCGTCTCTCAGTCTGTTGAAAACCATTCTCTGAAAGTGAGAGATGATTCCTGTAAAAACCCTGGAAATGGTAAGGGTGCCAGCATGCCAGTGCCTGATGAGAGAGCTCGGGCCTCCTCGGGCCAGAGTGGGAGGGACACCGAGGAGCCGTCTGCCCCTTGGTCTCTGTGCCTGAGCAGAGGGACGTTCCGAAGATGGGAAAGTTTGTGATAAATGGCTAAGCAGTTGGCTTAGTATCTGAGTGTCATTTTCTCATTTAATGCTCGCTATCTATATTTTTATGTTAATAACTATTCCTATAATCTTCTGGTAAATATATTTAAATAGAACATGTCCTGTGTGCTTTGGTTATTGTTATGATTTCTGTTGGAGGGTAGGAATTCAGGGAAGGCTGTCTTGACGTGCAGCTACAATTCTCTATTATGGTCATTACATGCCATCGTCTATAGTATTCTGTTTTATGGTAATGAAATTGAGAGGGCTTTGGATAGAAGAGTTTTGGGGGACTTTAAATTCACCATGTTAAACAATAAAACAATGTGTTAGATAAAATAATTTCAAAGTTTCTATCCAGTGTTGTCAATCTATTAATTTCCCGTATTTTAAGGAGGTGATGAGGAATATAAAAAGATCTACATACAGTTTAATTCTGTATAAAACGCTTCTCACAACTCACACATGTTGGTCACCTATTGATATTTATGAAGGAATTCTGTTGATGAGATTTTGAATATTTCTTATCTCTATAACTTTAAATGGAATCTTGATGAAATTATGGAGTTATTTTTCATTATAAAGATGGAAACATTTTTCTGTACAATAACATAGCACTTCAAATGAATTTAGAAATACCACAAATGAATAAATGTAAAATTAAATTATCCTTGAACTTCAGGCATATAACATAATTTAATTTTGTTGTATGATAGGAATGCCTCATTTTTATTCACATAGAATAATAGAAAAATAAACTTGTGGAGATGGTAGAATACTTTGGAGAGAAAATAGTCAATTTAAGTGCAAATAACCAAGAAACATTATTGACAGGTGTGGAAAACAAAAGAAAACCTCACCTCATTTTGATGATTATTGTGAAAGGTAATATATTTGTTTTAGGTAAAGGTATCTAAATTTTTTTTCAGATTAAAAGTGTGACTTAAATGTTTTGTGATATTTGATTACATTTGAGATTCACTTAATATGAAATTACCTAAACCAAGAGCTGAGCATAATTGAAGCACATTATCTTGGAAACCACTAAAAATAATTATCATTTTTACAGGGTGGAGACTAGAATTAGATTTGCAGTATTTTCCTTTGGCAGAACAGAATTCCATTAGAGATAATACCTATTTTTTTTAGCTAGAAATTATTTTTCTCCCCAAAATATTGTATGTAAGACTGTAATTTATGATAGATTTAAAAATTGATTACAATGATGCTTGTGGGCCCAGTTCCCTTGGCCATTTAGTTCTCTTCATCTTTTTCACCCAAATAGACTCCTTACACATCCCAGAACCCTGGGCTTCAGGAGAGCAGTTTGAAAATCAATACCTTACTGTGTAAAGTAATTCTATGTTAGTACATAAATGGCAACATTATCTTGTTACAACACGACCAATATTTAAGAATGAGAGACATTATTGTGGAAATTTCTTCTTTTATGTATATAGAACTCAAATGATTGTTGCCTGATTAATAGATATTAAGTCTGTATATCTCAAAGAGATTGGCGTGTGAAAGAAGGGGGTGTGCACGGATGCTAAGTCACGTCAGTTGTGTCTGACTCTTTGTGAACCTGTAGACTACAGCCCGCCAGGCTCTTCTGTCCCTGGATTCTTCAGATGAGGAGTGGGTTGCCATACTCTCCTCCAGGGAATCTACCCGAACCAGGGATCAGACCCATGTCTCTTAGGTCTAACCTTTATTGGTAGATGGGTTCTTTACCACTAGCACCACCTGGGAAGGCTGAAAGAAGGGTAGTCAACTTTAAAATGGTGTTCCAGATCACCTAGAAATAATTAAATGAACTAGGGAGTTTACATATAAGAAATCAACAGGTATCTTCAAACAAATGAAATAAAATATTGCTTGTAAGTCTGTTCACATCGCTACACTGAAGTTCTGTCTAGAGTTAGATATTTGTGAGAAACACAATACTACTGATTTATCAAACAGTAGGAAACATACTTTGTTTTGGTGATTTCTATTGAATCTTTTCACTTTTGAAAGGTTTAAAATGACTGGAGTGTCAGATGTGGATGGTTGTCTGGATGTTAATGAACTGTTCAGATTTGCTCAGATGAGGTTGGCAGTGGCTGGAAATCTCTCCAACACATTTTACCGCATTTGTATAATGTGTTTGTCTCTGCGGAATGTTTACCACTGAGCATCTTCCTGAGAAGCAGTCGGTAAATATTTGACTGACAGGACACAGAGCTCCCAGGCTGACAGATGTTTCTGTTGGCAGTCTCAGTATAGCAGAGGCTGACTTGCTTGTCATGGTTTATGGCCTTTCCTCGTGTCCTCAGTGTTTTTTGTCACCCTTCATCATAAACGCTGTGCCATCTCCTCTGAGTATGTGATCTCAGATTCACCTCACCTTTTTCTCATCTCATATTCCAGCCGTCAGAGAATCACAAAAAGTTATTATTTCCCTACTCCACAGAACCATGACTGTATTTTTGTGTGTGTGTGTTTTTTTAATTTTAATTTTATGTATTATTTCACTTCCTGACTCTGCTGGCTCTCGTCGGTGGGCTTTCCTCTCGTCTCAGCAGGCAGGGGCCCTTCTCTAGCTGTGGCGTGTGCCCCTCTCTGCAGTACTTCTGCTGCTGGAGAGCACGGCTTCTGGGGTGCTCGGGCTTCAGCGGCTGCAGCACGTGGGCTCCTTCGTCGAGGCTCCCAGGCTCCAGAGACAGCTCAGCAGCTGCGGTGCACGGGCTTAGTTGCTCTGCAGTATGTGGGTTCTTCCTGGACCAGGGGTCAAACCCATGGCTCTTGCGTTGGAAGGTGGATTCTTTACCCCTGAGCCACCAGGGAAGCCCATAACCGTATTTTTCAACCAAAACCTCCATGCTCTTGAATCTGAACTGGGTTATCTATGGGAAACTGGGGAAAGGCCCGTTGTTCCTCAGATTAGCTTGTGTTTTTCTAGAAAGGGAAAAACAGCGCCACCTGCTAACTGGAACAATTTTGCCCTTGGTAATGGCATTACACGGGACATCACAAATCCTTGAAAACGTTCAAGACAGTTTCATGTTATAAAACTTGCCCAAGCTTCAGAGAAGTTCTCATGTAGATACTTGTATTTGTCAGCTAATTGTGTAGGGGAGGCAGTGCTGTGCTTTGGTTCAGAAAGCAGGTTGTAGAGCCACACTGCCCAAGTTCAAGCTCGTCACTGTGCAACTCTGGGCAAGTTACTCAACTGTTCTACCTACCCCTTGATTGCCATAGGTCTTAAATGAGGGTTATGAAAATCACCATCTCATGGAGTTGTGAGGATTAAATGAGTTACTGTAGGTAAGACTTTGTCCCTAGTACCTGGTAAGCACCGTGTTCTTGCTGTTGTCTTTAGTTGGCAGGGCATTTCTTTGTCTACTCTTTTCTCCATTTGGGGCTCGTTGAGCTAAACTACAAGACTAATAATGCAAAAGCTGCCTCTACCAGTATTTATTTGTACCAGTTGGTGTGCTTCTGTGTGTGTGTGTGTGTGTGTGTGTGTGTGTGTTGCTTCTGAAAGAAAAGGAACTGAGAATGAAGCCAGTGCTTGGAATCTGTTTCCAAGCAGGCAAACGAACTGGGTTTGAATTGAATTCAGTTTAGTTGCTCTGTTGTGAGACTCTTTGCAACCTCATGGACTGCAGCACGCCAGGCCTCCCTGTCCATCATTCCCGGAGCATACTCAAATTCATGTCCATCGAGTCGGTGATGCCATCCAACCATCTCATCCTCTGTCGTCCCCTTCTCCTCCTGCCTTCAATCTTTCCCAGCATCAGGGTCTTTTCAATTGAGTCAGTTCTTTGCACCAAGTGGCTAAAGTATTGGAGTTTCAGCTTCAACATTAGTCCTTCCAATGAATATTCAGGACTGATTTCCTGGGTTTGAATTAGCCGTGTTTAAAGACTTAACAGAACTGCTGCTCTCAGCAAGATGTGGGGAGGTGCCAGGAAGAGGTGATGGTCAGAAGCTGAGAGGACTCTTGCGCAGGACCTTGTGAACAGCAAACAGAGTTACTTTGGAGTGTTTCAGAAGAGCTTCTAAAGGCTGACTTTATTGATTTACCATCCCTTTTCCATTTCACTCTAGTCTGCTTGCCTAGTTCAAGTAAATCAATACCCTTTTAACACTGGGCACTTAAACAAACAAACGAGAAAGAAACCCATTTAGTAAGTGTAGGCCCCAAACAGGAAAACCTGAGAATGAGTCCTTCCCAGGCCCCATTCTGCCCCTTCTGGCTCCGCGCTGATTCTCGGGAATAAGGCATTCTATCCCTGGGTAGAGATGAGCTGGGCAGCTCCAGGGCGGATGGCTTCCCCTGGACCATGACTGAGTGGCCTGGACCCTCATCTTGCTAGTCCTGGGGGAGTTGGAGAAGGGTCCATTCTGAGGTACGGTTGATACCACCTGTGGCAACCTACGGCTCAGACCTTTTGGAGCTTTCCCCCCTGCTGCGTTCTCAAGAACTTCTGTCACAGCAGAGTCAGAATCTCACTAGTTCTTGTCTCCCCAGCCTGTCCCAATGAGCTGACGTCTCCCTGGTTCATTTTCCCCTAGTGCCCAGACAAAGAAGAGGCCCCTCAACTACTTTAATAACTCAGACTATAGTAGATGCTTATGATTCGTTTCTGTTATCTAGGGGTTTTCAGGAACACTGAATCAGAGAAGAGGAATCATGGCCCCGGGGGAAATGCAGGGCTGGATGCCAGTGAGCTGTAGTCACAGCATTTTCATCAGCCACTCAGTACGTAACCTTCTTTTATACACGTTTCTGTTTAAAAAAAAAACCTTATTTAATATATATTCTTGATTCATCAGCAGCGAACTTGCAGCTGGTAGCTCTGTAACCCCTGCCTGAAGGAAGCTTATCTAGCGCATGTATTTTCTCCATAAGACGAATCACAGCCCCCCATACTTGGTTGGAAACACTAGCCAGCTCTTCAGCACTGTGCTCAGGGCCACTGTCCACAGGGGAATGACCAACAGAAAGCATGACGTGTGAAAAATGTGGCACTAAATACCCTTGAGAAGGACACTTGTTTAAAAGGACACCGTTTACATTGTGAGAATTAGAACAGGGAGGCAGAGTATCTCTCTGCCTTCCACCGGGAACAGGCACGGATGACGTATTTTTCACCACTCTCAGCATCTCCAATAAACTGTAAGCAAGTGGGCAAATTTGCAGATACGGAATCTGCGAATGATGAAGATTCACTGTGTTTTTCAGATGGGTACAATGTTACTTTGATTCAAGAAATTTTTTGATTCTAAACGTGCCCCTGCTTGAATCGTAAGCATTTAGAATGGCTGGCTGTAGCTCCTCTTTTTACCAAAGGCAGATAAACTAGCTGCAGTAATTCCCATGCACAGACTAAAAACCTGCCTCATTAAAAAAAAAACAACTAACTTAAATTATCCCCGCCCCCCGCCCCCAGATAACTCTCACAGATCTTGTCTGTAGTCTGGGCTCTCATCTGGTTGCCTCTTCATGCCCGAGTCTCCCCTCAGGCCCTGTAGGTCGCGGGAGGTGGTGGTGGAGCTGGTCTGGGGGTTTCTCTGGTGCCTCACGGGCAGGACACTGAGGAGCAGTGTGGAGTGATGGTTTCTGGACAACCGTCAGGGCTCCTTGGATGACCTAAAATAACTGGGGACACTTAGGGGTACCATCTTTTGGTTAATAAAGCTTGTGGACAGTTGGATGATGATAATTTAAACTTTAAAAGGATACATGGCCTTGTTGTGTAGGCCTGTGAATTTATAGGCACTCGGATTACAAAATTCTGATTAAGATACCATAGAAATCCATCATGTAATGGATGTAAGAAAATACCCATCATTTACTGAATACCTACTGCATGCCGTGCACACTGCAGGGTGTTTATGTACATTATTTTATACGATAATGGAATTGCTATCATTTTATAGATGAGAAAATGTAGGTTGGAGAAATTAATAAATATATTTAAGCTAGGAAGTTAGAAAACAAGAGTTCAAAGTTCAGTCTATCTGGCTTCAAATTCCACTCTCTTTCCAGTCTCCTGGAATATCTTTTATGTCTCCTCAAATATCATGTCAGAGGGTGAGCAAGTGGAGGTTTGTAGTGGGAAGATTTTCGCAAATTGATTAATATATGGAAGGAATGTAGAAGTAAAGTGATAATCCTTTAATCAAGAACCGTAAGAGAAAGGTTCTTTCTAGCGCCGTGTGCCAGTGATTAATATACAACCTTCAACAGTAATACTCAGAGGAGACTGACTGTCAGAAAATGACAGTATTGATCTTTTGAGAAAACTGGAGCCCTTTTTAATAAAGTGTGACATTTGAAAAAAGACGTATTTGATAAACTTACTGAACTTATTCTGAGCCTTATTGAACTTTAGAAAAGCAATCTGAATTCTCATCAGTCCAAAATATGTAGGGTTAAAAATCACACAGTTTAAAAGCTTACGACCGAGTGCGGCTGTTTTCTACACCCCTCCTCTCTACTCCAGATCGGGTCCCTTCAAGGGGGCTGCGCGGCCTTCTCTCTGTGCATTTCCTGCCATTTCCTTCATACGTCCAAAGAAGCTGCTTCTGTTCGTTTCGTGATTTTAGATACCTACTAGATCTTGTTACTGTCAGGTTGGCCGAAAAGTTGGTTTGGGTTTTTCCATAAGGTGGTATGGAAAACCAAACAAACTTTTCGGCCGGTCGATATATTAAAGACGAGCCTTCGTTACGCGAGGCTTCTCCTTCCCGCGGCCTCTCGGTGAGGCTTTGTCGCCGCTCTTGGCTTCCGCTGCCCTGCGGCACCTGCGACACTGGCTGCGGAATCGTCGCGCGTATTGCGCCGCGGTCGTGTTTTCTACCTTCTGCGATAGTTCTGACGCCTCCCATTCGCTGTCCGTACCTCCCAGCTCTCCGTGTTCTTGTGGGATCATGCTTTTCACCCTTTACTGTTAATCCTGAGGGGCTTGGCAGTAGGTATACGAGCATGTTAGAGGCAATCCCTCTTTTATTCCTCTCGTGGCAGTTGTTGGCTTGGAGATGTGACTCACAGACCTTTGCCTCCAGGTGTGAGTAAGAGTCAGAGCTCATTTCTGTCCTTAAGAAAATGCCTGAGGAAACCTACCGCTTTCCTCGTTGAGACAGTCCATGAGGCACCAGTGTACTTTTTAGATTCTGGAATTTGCATTTTCTTGGCATTTCATTGGCTAAAATGTTAAAACTTTGTTCTCAGTCATTTTGAGTCAATTTGTTTCTTATTAAAAAACAACAACACAACATTACTGACTGTGTTCACGGTGGGAGTGATGTAGCTACGAAGCAAGGACTATTGGCAGCCGGCAGGGACGGGAGAACAGCTGCCTCTGGACGCGTGTCCTGAAGGCCTGCTAAATATTTAGAGCAAAAGTTTGTAACATGTTCAGATATCTAGGTAATAGATGATCTTTACGTCTATTTGTGAGCTCTTTTTTTTCTGTGCAGCTTCCTTGTCTACACCATCCAGCTCCACAAACCTTAGTTTCTTCGTCAGCTTCAGCCTTCGATCCCTCAGCCCAGTGGTATTGCCTTGCTCTGCTGGGCTCCACCTCCCTGCATTGTAATCTGGAAATTTTCACTGGGGCAGAAATTCAGGGCAATGATGGGACTTCTTTTGTGTATTTCCTTTCTCAGGGATTAGAGTTCAGTGCTGCCTTCTTGACCAAGATCTGAAAATACTGTTTCATATATTTTGTCAGTTTTATAATCATTTACTATGGGAAGAGTAGTCTGGTACCAGCTAATTTGTTGAATTTAAAATTAGACATTTTCTCACCGTGAACTTGATATCTGTATTTGAATATTTTAGGAGAGGGAAAGAGAGAGGGGCAAAATAAGGTAGGAATTGAGAGGTACAAATGGCATAAATGACCTCATTTGCAAAGCAGAGATAGAGACACAGGCATAGAGAACACCACCAGGGAAGCCCCAAGAACACTGCAGTGGGTCTCTGTTCCCTTCTACAGGGGATCTTCTGGACTCAGGGATGGAGCCCAGGTCTCCTGGATTGCAGGCAGATTCTCTATCGTCTGTGCCACCAGCGAAGGCCAAATATATGGATACCAAGGGGGAAAGGGGGTGGGACTGGGAGATGGAGACTGACGCGCATACACTGCTGGTATACGTATGGAGTAGATACCGAGTGAGAGCACGCCTAATGCACTGTGCTGACAGGAACAGGAAGAAATCCGAAAGGGGGCGGGCGTGTGTATATGCATATGTATGGCTGAATCATTCTGCTGTACAGCAGAACTAACACAACATGGCAAAGCAACTATTCTCCAATAAAAACTAATTTTAAAATAACAAAAAAATAAAGCCAAAGGATATATTGTACAGCACAAAATATTGGAAATATAGCCAATATTCTATAAGAACTTTGAATGGACTATAATCTACAGAAATATTGGGTCACTATGTTGTACACCTGAAACTAATACGATGTCGTAAATTACCGCACTTTAAATTAAAAAAAGAACAGAGAAAACCAGCACACACAGAAAAGCTTTTCAAATGCAGCAATCCCCCCCCTCAAAATTCATGATTTTTCCCTCCCTAAATCTGGTCTAGTTATACTAGTCAGAAGTTAGGAATTGCTTTTGACACCTCTTCTTCCTCACCTCCCACACCCAGTGAATCAAGATTCCTAAGTATCTCTTGAATTTATACCTCTTTCCATCTCCATTAGTCACCTGGGAGCTCAAGACAGCATATTTAAATAGCCTCCCTACTAACTGACTTAACTGTTACCTCCTTCTCTCCCTGTCTGTCTTCTTCTCCTTGTAGGCCTACTAATTTGCTGTGAAGTCAAACCTGATCATCTTTGTTCCCTCCTCACCTCCTGGTTAGGATCCTTCAGTGGATTTTATGGCTGTATGACGTGGGTAAGATTCCATAGCGTAGCCTAATATCACAGTGTGGTCTGTTCTCTCTCTACCATTCCAGCTTTATTGATGATCTCATTCACCTTCACTTCATTCCATGACACTTTGCTCATGCTGTTTCTAGGAATGGTTAACTTCCTCACACCTTCAGGCATCTGTTCAATTCTCTCTTCTCTAGGGAAAATTCCTTAATCTCTTGACTAGATCACATCTTCAATTAATATGCTCAAGTAAATTCATATAAATCAGTTGAAGTTTCACATTTCTGTGATTTTTTTTTTATTAATGTCTTTATCCTTTACTAGAGTAAAAGGTAAAATGTCATGAAAGCCATTTCGGTGCTAATGTTACTGCTCATACTTAGTAATAAAGGTGAATAAAATCAAAGAAAGAGGTGAAATGGAGGTGACTTAGGAGCACCGGTTGATTGAATGAGCAGATTTGCTCAGAATGAATAATGCAGTGCAGTGCCTGTAGACACATCACTGCCCATAGCTGTCATCACTGTGAGAACTGTAGGCATTGTTTCCATTAGGAAGACAGAGCTCTTGTCTGTATCCATTACAGAAATACCACAACACCAGTCTCTAATTTGAGTGAAAACCCCCTTTCTGTGAATCCTCTTTGTATAAAGTTATAATGAACATTTAAAATTTTAGTGCTATGTCTAGAATCTAAATACTACAGTCTCAAAGGTATGTGTAAGAAGTGTTTCTAAGATCATGCAAGTGTTAAATATACACATAAAGTTAATAGTATCTGGAGTTCTAGTCAACCCTTGTATACTATGATTCCATGTACTTAGGCTAGGTTTCTTTATGCCATGCACTATTTTTAAGTGCTACACAAATATTAACTTATTTAATTTTCAAAACAACATTATAAGGTAGGTAGTATTATTATCCCTATTTTTTAGATGAAGAAGCAGAGGTTCAGACATGTCCAATAATTGTCTAATGTTCAACAATAGAATCAGGATTCAAACTCAGGTTCTCTGGCTTCAGAGAGCTGAGCATTTGCTCAGATTCTCTTTGTGTGGCCTCTATCATCTAGCCAGTTACTTGAAAGCCATAAGAACTGGAGGGTAAAAGTTTGGTGTTTCTTTTTGTTTTTTTAATGTGTAGTACACTCTAGGTTTTAAAAACCTACACCTTTTTCGTCTCAGCAAAGAAGCAGGTGCTAAAAGTGAGTGCTCATGAAGGCAGGGAGAGATACCCTGCTAGCACTCTCAAAGAGGTGTTTCTCTCACTTCATACTTTACCTGTAGAAAGGGAGTGTTAATTGCAAAACATTTGTGGAAGTTGTGGAATTACCGAAACTCAAGAATTTCAGTGTGATTCGCTAGATTAAATGAGAGAAGCCAGAAAATTAGTTAAAGATACTCAATTTGGTAAATGGTCTGTCAGGATTTGATTTAAAAAATCCCTTTAAGCAGAGTGTAGCTTTTTGTAGGTTTGGCAAAGTGTCAAAACTTATGAAATATTTGGAGGTCTCAGTTCTGCAGTGGTCTCAAAATAGATTCTCTTTAATGAAAGTTAAACGTTAAAAGGCAGAACTGAATACAGCCTGCTTCAATGTTTCACAAAATTGCCAGATTGCCAGATGATACTTAATTGGAAGCTCAAAAAATAATGATGAGCAACCTAATCAGGAAAAATCTATTTGGTCTAAATCTCTAGAGAAGGAGGTTGAACAGACAGTAAACAGTAAATTGGCGACATTTAAAGATTAGTCACACGGTGAAAAACAAAACAAAACCGGCCCCTCTCGACAAAACCAGGCATAAAAACAACAACAAAAAGGAGAAAACAGCTGTTTAACTTAATATAGATCTACATTATTTTTGAGAAAGAAAAATTAGGCTTTATCTAGCTAAGGATTTATGAAGAAGGAAAAAGTAGCTCGTGTCTGACTGTTTGCAACCCCATGGACTATAGTCCACCAGGCTCCTCTGTCCACGGAATTCTCCAGGCAAGAACACTGCAGTGGGCAGCCATCTCCTTCTCCAGGGGATCTTCCCAAAGCAGAGGTTGAACCCAGGTCTCCCGCATTGCAGGCAGGTTCTTTACAGTCAGAGCCAGCAGAGAAGCCTCTGTATAGTAGGGTCTCTCTGAAATTGGCAGTAGCTGCTAAAAAATATCTTTACTGGATGTCTGTGATGTGTGTGTGCATGCTGAGTCACTCAGTCGTGTCTGTCTCTTTGCAACCCTATGAACTGTAGCACGCCAGGCTCCTCTGTCCATGGAATTCTCTTGGTGGGAGGACTGGAGTGAGTTGTCACGCCTTCCTCCAGGGGACCGTCCCGACCTAGAGGTCAAACTAGTCTCCCTGCGGCTTCTGCATTGCAGGTGGGCTCTTTACTGCTGAGCTGCCCGGGAGCCCATAGCTTGTATGACACATTCGCTCTGCTTAAGAGTTAGAGCTTGGAGTGCCATGAGGGCAGTTGTGTCAGAACTCGAGGGAGAGGAAAAGTATGGTCAATAAAGTGGAGATCTTAATGCTGGAAATGCAGAGCTGCATTGATGTAACAACCATCTTAACCCCTGGGTGTATTTTATTAGAAGCACAAAGAAAATTCCAGGGGTACTTTAGATCTGTACTACTGAATACAAATGGATATTTAAATGAGAATCTAAGCTAATTAAATTTAAATAAAATAAGAAAATTCCTCAGTTGCATTAGTTACATGCCAGTTGCTCACTAGCTGCTTGTGGCTAGCGGCTACCCTGTGAGACAGAAAACACATAGATATTAAACATTTCCATCATCCTAGAAAGTTCTATCGCAGAGCCATGCTTTTGAGCATTTTAATTGGCCGTATCAGTGTTGTTTTCAGTCTCCATGGTCTGTCTGAAGCCCCAGGTTCTATTAGTTTCCCAGGTGGGCATCCTGTAAGAGAAATATCTTTCACTGTTCACTTCTTAAAACTCAATTTCCAATCCGTGGCGAGTAAGATTTAACCTGTAGGTTGTTGTAAGAATTAATGTGGGAATAATGTAAGAAAACTGCCTGACATATAGCAGATTCTCAGTAAACACTAATTTGTATTCTCTATAATGTAGTAATTTTTTCAGTGATAATAGATCTCTATTCTTGGAAAATCAGGAGAAGATGATAGGCGAAATCAATGTACTCTGATAGAGAAAGCTTGTTCTGACCTCTATATAACACTCCTCTATTATTCTTCTGTCTTTTGATTTTTTCTTGTCCCACCACAGTACATTTTAGGGCGAATAGTAAAGCGCCTAGTCATTTATGCCCTTCTCTAGTCATGAGTTCTGTACTTGTCTGCTTACCATCAAAACTGAGCGAGGGAGTAACAGGCAATGTCTAAGGGCGCCAAACCTGTTTCTCCCTGCCTCCATGATGTGATAGTAGCTCTGTCTCTTTCTAATGACCAACTGCCTCTGCCCAGTCTGGTAACTTCTTGCCTGCTGGTCCTTTGTCACATGAAGCTTAAGGTGCTAGAGAGATAACCATAGCTTAAAGTTTAGTGAGATTTTTGTCGTTTCCCCTGGTAGAATTCCTGCTTTGGGAGTCAGGACTTCTCAACCCATAGAGCCCTAAATTGTGAGGAAAAAGCAAAAATTCTCCAAGTTCTTCCCTGGGAGGGATATAAATAAGGCTACCTCTTATTTCCAGCTTTCCCGGTGGCCCAGTGGTAAAGAATCTGCCTGCCAATTCAGGAGATGCAGGAGACTCTGGTTTGATCCCTGGGTTGGAAAGATCCCCCTGGAGGAGGAAATGTCAACCCACTCCAGTATTCTTGCCTGGAAAATTCCATGGACAAAGGAGCCTGGCGGGCTACAGTCCATGGAGTCACAGAGTCAGACACGACTGAAGCGACTTAGCACGCATGCGTCACTCTACTTCTGGGAACTGTTCATATTCTGCTTATGCCCAGATATGGGTTCTTCACTGCCAGCTGTCCAGTAGGTAACTAATTCCAGAATTCACTGACGAGTGCAGGTTGCATTCCCTGGAGGCCATCTCTGAAATGGAGTTGGTGTGAAGGAAGTTTACTAGGAACTACTCTCAGAATTAAAACCTGTGGATAAGGTTGCCAGATTCAGCAGGTAAAAATATAGGATGCCCAGTTAAAAATTTCTGGCAAGCAATGAGTACTTTTTAATTAGAAACACAGTCTTCAGAACACGATTGTCTGAAATTCAGACCTGAGCGTCCTGTACTGTGTGTGACGCCCCTGTGTGAGCAGGAAGGGGAGGTAGTGGACACAGAGAGGTCGGACTGCTGGTCCACAGCGAGCACGGCCTCCGCCGGCTCTCTAGGGACCTGGAACTGGAATGGCAGTTCAGCCCACCCATGGGGCACAGAGGCCGGATTTCTGGGTCCTTGCATTGACCAGTCAGGGGGTGCAGACCGTAGCTGGGAATGAATCGTGACCTTGGGGACGGCACCTCTCTTCTGCGGAGATTCCCTTGCCTTGAGGCTTCACTGCCTTCTCGGCAGCCAGGGGACTGCGGTTCTGAAGGGAGTTCCTGTGTGTGGGGGGACAGGGCGGGTGGGTTAGGGTCGGGGTGGAGAGGTATCTGTCAGGACAGGTTTTAATCATCATCGTTGTGATTAACATTCTCATGTGTATCCCCCTCCTGTAAATTCTCTGAATGCTATGTGACAGCTTGCATTGATAATAAGGCCTTCAGCGACTGTTCCCTAGCCAGGGTCCTTGTCACTGGTGGTGGTGGTGGTTTAGTCTCTAAGTGTGTCCGACTCTTGAGATCCCGTGGGCTGTAGTGTCCATGGGATTCTCCAGGCAAGAATCCTGGAGTTGGTTGCCATTCCCTCCTCCAGGGGATATTCTCCACCCAGGGGTTGACCTTGGGTCTCCTGCATTGCAGGCAGTCTCCTGCACTGCTGGCAGATGCTTTGCTGACTGAGTCAACAGGAAAGCACCGTAGAGGCTTTGAACGAAAGCTGTCTCTCAGAATAAGGCCCTTGCCCTCAGTTTCCAACACCCTTGCTCTCTCTTCCCAGCCTCTGTAGCAGTCTATCCTCAGATCAAGGTCTTGTCACTGCTCTGGAAACAGGTGGGAACCCTCGGTCAGAACAAACCTGTGTGGGCTTCGTTGCTGACTTCTATGTTCTTTCCTCTGACACCAGTGGAGATTAAGGCTCTTGATCGAGGCTAATCGATCCTTCTGTGTTCTTGACTTCATCTTGGCCTCTCTCTTCTGTGACCTTAATCCATTTTCTCCATCCTCTCCTGTATTTTTAAGTTCCTCTCTTCAGCTTTCAGGAATTCAAGTCTCATATACTAAAGGTCTTCTCTCCTGACCCACACATGTCTTCCTGAGCTTTCTTTAGCCTTTACAGGAGTCGGCTTCACTTGCTCTCCGTTCCCCGTCATGTTCTTTGCCTGTTGGCATTTGGCTTTCAGCCACACTCACCTACTAAGTGAGTAAAGGCCCTCTACTTCTTTAATTGCACAAGCAAATGACCATTCTCTTAGCTTTTACTTAGCTAGAGCTCTCATTTGAAATCATAGTCTTCATTACCTTGAAAACTCTGCAGTCTCCTGGTTCTCTTCATTCCAGAGGACTTCTCCAGCTCCACCTCATCCCTTTCACCCTTAAATGTTAGTGTGCTTATTTCCCCCATGTTGTCTTAGGGGTCCATATAATCTTCCTGAACAATAGTGTTTCCTCTGTAGTTTCTGTATATTATGTGCTCATTGCTCGTGATTTTATTTCTTCCAACCAAAATCGTATCCCCTGAGTTTCAGGTTTGTGTAGTCAAGGCTTCAAAGGTTCTCTCCATTTGGATGTTCCGAAGACGCCTCACAGACAATATGAACAACAAAACTGCCGTCAGCTAGGTCCCCTTTCTCATATAAATTGATGGCACTCAGACACCCAAGCTTAAGTTCTTAACAGGTATTTCTGACTCCTTCCTCTCACATTTTTTAAAAAATAAACCATCTCATCCTGATGGTTTCAGCTCCTAAGTATTTCTGGAGCTTCTCCCTTTTATCAGTCTAATCTTTTTCACCTTCTCCTTCCACAGGACTGCTACAGTCATTTGAGATACAAAGCTAACCATGTCAGTCTTCTGATTAAAATCCTCTGTTGGCTCTCCATCAGCTATAATTTAAGGTCCAAGGTAAAGCTTTCACTCTGGGACTGGACTTACCTTCCTCCCATAAATAATGATAAAACTGGACAATATATACGCTGCAACAGTTTTTGGACATTGGGCAAATAATTGGCACAAAACAGTTATTTTGTCTTCAAACACTTTCCAGACTACAGTGTAGAGAGGGGGTCTCGAACAGAGCACAGTGGTATTACTGAGTTGAGTAGACAGAACTGTTGTCCAGGAACCTTGAGGCATTTGGAATTTATGGAGCAAAATAGCGAGGAGGTGGAGGCTGCCTGGAGAAAAAATGTCAAAAATCTGTCAAGAATCTCCTTGAATTTGTTGCTAAATACTAAGTTGTACATGTGTATGGTGAAACTGCTCGAGGTCAGGCAAAGAACAGCTATGAAGCTGTAAGCTGAACGTTTCCAGAATGCACACACAGCTGGAAGACATTTGAGTTTTAGTTCGAATGAGGAGTCCTCCCTAAACACCTGGACCTTCCGAGAAGCTGCTAAAGTCCATGCGTTAGTAGTGCAGCTGAACCACTGGTGTTTCTCAGCTGGCATTCTGTGGGGAAAATGCGGATAGCTCTTTTCTTGTTTCTTTCAGGGTTGATATAATACCATTCTAAATACATAAGACATAATTAATTCATTATGTTCAATATTGCCTTAGGCACTAGGGTTTAATTTTCTTGCAGAAACCTAACTGAGAAGGAGTATTTTATCTCCACTCTGCAGAGTTTAAAAACAAATTTCAAAAGTATCGTGTAAGTTAACTGCCTGTCAGATCAAAACCTAATCTCCAAATATGGGAAAACACACACAATATCTATCAATAAATAAAAAATTACCAGACTTATGAAGAAGGAAATTGTGACCATAGTAGGGGAAACATCAGTCTATAGCAGCATGCGCAAAGTGATGAATATTATCCCATTAGCAAATGACGTCAGATTATAAATACACTCAGAGATTTAAAAGGAAACATGAGCAAATATTGGCTGCATCCCCAGTGCTGTACATCACCTGCTTTTATTTTATTCATGTTATGCGTCTCAGTCTGTCCTCACTCTCCTTCCCCGATCTCGCCCCTCCCCTACTCCGCTCCCCAGTGGTGACCGCTAGTTCATTCTCTGCGTCTGCTTCTGTCTTGTTACATCCATTTGTTTTATTTTTTAGATTCCACAAGTGAAGATATGCACTATTTGTCTCTCTCTGCCTGACATTTATAAAGATTTTGATCACTCTGTTGTACAGCTAATGCTAATGTAATATTGTAAATTAACTCTGCTGAGTCTCTCAGTCGTGTCCAACTCTTTGTGACCCCATGGACTGTAGCCCTCCAGGTTGCTCTGTCCGTGAGATTCTCCAGGCAGGAAGTGGGCAGCCATTCCCTCCCCCAGGGATCTTCCCTACCCAGGGAGTGAACCTGGGTCTCCTGCATTGCAGGCAGATTCTTTACCATGTGAGCCACCAGGCAAGCCCAAGTCAACCATGCTGCAATACAAAAAAGGCTTAAAAAGTGAAAAAAAGAAAATGAGCATAAAGAGAAGAGAAGTAAAGGATACAAAGTGAGGTGGAAGTTTTAGAGATAAAAATAAAATCAGAACACAGTCCCCTGGATTGACTTTATAGCAGGTGAGACACTGCAGTAGGGGTCAGTGAGCCTGAGTATATGGATGTAGAGGGCACAGACAGTGAGGCCTGGGGAGAGGAAAACTGAAACGTGTGTAATCTCAGTGACTTTGGGGATATGACCACGTGGTCTATCAAACCTGTAATTGGAGTCCCAGGAGAAGGGAAGAGCAAAGTAAAAAGTACTTAAAATCCAAGGCAGTTCACATGTCTCACCAGGCATTTAATGATCAGACTTTTGCCTGTCTTCAAGTTTCAAATCTAAACCAATTCCTGACACTGGTTTTTCTCTTCAGGTCACTGAATGACTCCCAGTTTCTCTCACAAACCATACTTTTTCTTGTCTCCGTATCTTTGTTCATTCTGGTGTCTCTGCCTAGAATCCTCTTATCTCATACTCTTGAGCAATCTAACTGATACTTCTATTTAAAGTCTCAGTCCATGAGTCATGTCCAAGAAGTCTTGTCACTATCCCTTCATTTTGCACCCAGCCGGAGATAGTTGTATTCTTTGGTGCTTCTGATATACCTTTGCCTATATTTACTGCGTTATGTTACAGAGAACTCTTTTTTTGTGTTTATTCTACTAGCTGGAGTATATCTAATTCATGTTTCTATCTTCAGCACTTAGTAGAATGATTGACACGGATCAGCTAAAGAATGAATGAGCAATGAGTTCATTGACCTAACTTTTGGTTCTGAATTCAATATTTTCATATACATGTTAAAAATAATAAGAATCTCAATCCCTTTAAGTTTCATTTAGTATGGCTTACCTTTTTATTTGAAAATTAAAAAAATATCTTATAGTTAATGGGTCTGAGTTTGAAGTCTTGAAGTTTGATTATAATATTTTACTAACTTATTATTTATATATGTGCACATAATATATATATATAATGTTAATTTTTTCACTTCTTCATAAAGCTTCAATTAATAAGTCTACAATCAAGATGAGGAATTATGGAATTTATAATTTAATACTTTCAAATTTTAATGTGTCCAAAAAGCTTTTGTGAATCTTGTTAAAATGCAATTTATCTTGCCTTCTTTTCAGAGATTCTGATCCAGTAAATCTGAAATAAAGACTCTGGAGATTCTGTTGTGATAGATGATTTCTGGAGAGAAACAGATATTTATGCTCCATGGCTAGAGAAATGTAGTTTAACAGTGGATCCTACATTTGTATTTTGACTAGATAAGGAAAAAAATGAGGCTTGGAAAAGTAACATTTAGAAAAACCTCTTCTGTTGTAATGAGTCTGCATCAATTATGTTGAAGTTCTGAATAACCTTTGTAGTTGAACAATTAATGGGAACTGAGTGTGACCAGTAATTTTCTAGAGAAAGGAAGAAAATAGTAAATTAAGCAGGAGAATCCTCTTTATTCTATTTTAAATTCTGTGCTCTAGAGAAGAAAACATTGTTTTAAAACTTTTATTTGATTTGGAGCACTTGATTCCAGGGGGAACAAATTGCCCCTGAAAGCTCAGGGATAAAAGGCTGGAGGGAAATGCTACCATCTGTGCTCAGCAGTCACTATAGTCAAGAGCAAGATTTCCCAGCTGATTGCACCATTCTAAATATTGTATTAAATCAGTTACTTAAGGGTGTTTTAGAGAACACATTAATGGGCAGTCTTGTCATATTATATTACATGTAGCAATCACACTGCTAAATGGCAATATCTGAGAGAAACTTGTGGGAACCTGAGCCAACTCAAGAAAAAGAGTTAAAAAGTTGTTTTTAGATATGAAGGTGACAAGCCATGACGTGTCCCACTGACAAAGAATATTAAATTTGGTCTGTGTAACTTCAGTAAATAATTTATTGGTGAAATCTCAAAAGTGAATTATTTTGGATAGAATTTTGAGTTTAATTCTTTCCTTTTGACTACACTGTTTTTTTTTTTTTAATCATAGTTTACATTCTGTGTTCACAAGTTCTCTTAGAAATCAATCAGTCCATCTCTCTACCTACCTACCTATCTTTTCACCTATTCATCTATTAATCTAATATTTAAATGTATTCACAACTCTTAGAAAACAAAATTGTCAAAGAAGATAGTATTTCAACTCCAAATGGTCTTGAAAAAATTTCTGTCCCAAAGTAGATCCAGAGTTATAGAATCTTGAGTCTTTTCAATTAGGTTGGGCTTACTCTATTCTCCAAAAGGCTAGAGTTTAATTCCTTCTGAAAGACTACTGAGGGTCTTAGACATATCAGGTTCAAAGTTCAGCAAATAGGGAAAATGTAGTTGCAGCCATAACGCTTACAGAAAAAGATAAAAACGAATGTCAGCTTGAACACAGAAATAGATATTAATGACCTATTAAACTTCTGTAATACTGAACCTCATAATTTCATCACCTCCCTTTGCCATACAAATCTCTGTGTATCAGTCTTTTTAAAATAAGATTAGATCCTTTAGTTTTTAAAATATATTTTCTTTTCCTTTCATAGTACTTTGTTTATGCATAGAAATAAATTTAACTTGTTTTATTAAAAAGTGAAAGCATTGGTCACTTAGTCGTGTCCGACTCTTGGCTACCCTATGGACTGAATGTAGCCCACCAGGCTCCTCTGTCCATGCAGTTTTCCAGGCAGGAACGCCGGAGCAGGTTGCCAGTCCCTTCTTCAGCGGATCTTCCTGACCCAGGGATCAAAGTCAGGTCTCCTGTATTGCAGACAGATTCTTTACTGCCTGACCCACCAGGGAAGCCCTTATTAAAATATGCTATTAAATTAAAATTGCTTACAAATAAACTCTTAAACTATGTTCAGCCTTACCTCTGCCTTTCTCGTAGTTTGTTAATTGTGATTTATACCTAACTACTTCCTGTATCAGTCTTGAGTTTTGGGAGATATTTACAAAAGAGATTCAGCTCAGTTCATTTCAGTCGCTCAGTTGTGTCTGACTCTTTGCGACTCCATGAATTGCAGCACGCCAGGCCTCCCTGTCCATCACCAACTCCTGGAGTTCACTCAGACTCATGTCCATTGAGTCCGTGATGCCATCCAGCCATCTCATCCTCGGTCGTCCCCTTCTCCTCCTGCCCCCAATCCCTCCCAGCATCAGAGTCTTTTCCAATGAGTCAACTCTTCGCATGAGGTGGCCGAAGTACTGGAGTTTCAGCTTTAGCATCATTCCTTCCAAAGAAATCCCAGGGCTGATCTCCTAGGCACCTTTAAATTTTTCTTAGTACTAGCTCAACAGGTTGTTACCCCCCTTTTCTTATTTTCCTTTTAACCCTTATTTTTTGATACCTAATGCATATCTTTTAGCTCAGCTTCAGTAAAATCAGTCATCTACTCTTTATATGTAAATCTTTGTCTTGACCTGTGTTGTTTAGTTACTAAGTCTTCTCTGACCCCATGGACTGTAGCCCGCCAGGCTCCTCTGTCCATGTGATTTCCCAGGCAAGAATACTGGAGTGGGTTGCCATTTCCTTCTCCAGGGGATCTTCTCAACCCAAGGATCGAATCTTCGTCTCCTGCATTTTAGGCAGATTCTTTACCACCGAACCACCGGGGAAGCCCCCTTGAGCTATGCAGGCGCTGAGTGCTTAATCATGTCAGATCTGGAATTCTACTGTCTGGGTTTGAATCGATGTTATACCATTTGCGAGGTATGGGCAAGTTAGAGATCCTTTCCAAGTCTCCGTTTCCTCATCAATGGAATAAGGGTTGTGATAGCACTTAGTGCATAGGATTTTTTGAGATTAAATAAGATAAGATAGATAAATGTAAGTGTAGGTGAACTATATGAGTCACAGGCACTCGATACTTGTCATTTAATTGTCGATGCTCTTGCTGTTATCGCCTGTTTCTCGGGCTCTCCGGGGTTTTGCATTGTGTTTCTTGCTGGAGCTTTGCAGTTGTATCATATACTACGGTGCTTTAAGAGAAGTTACACATCTGTTTGGAGCACCAGTTACTATAACTGTTATGTTACATAATATGACTTAAGATCTCCTCCCGCTCCCTCCTTCTAGTAACTTTAATAACGCCTGGCTTCCCGTGACCACGAGCAACACACACACACACAGATTTCCCATCCCACTTCCCCATCTTGGCACAAGCAGTGTAACCCACCTGGTCATGCAGTCCTGTAGTAACTAACATAACAGAATCTACTTGAATGCATTTCAGAGCAGAAAGATTCTTTGGACCACACTACTCACCGTAAGATATTGAGTAGCACCTAGATGGCTGTGTGAGAATAGTAGATTTTCCCTGAACTCAAGTTGCAGATGCAAGCTTGTGGTCAGAAATAGAATGCCTGCTCTTAGGAAGCAGGTGGGAGTAAGTGTGTCCTGATAAGCACCTGATGCGTCATGGATGTGTTCACAGCTGAATCCAGTTTACCTGGAGAAGGGGTGAAGCTGAGAAGTTCAGTCTAGCCGCTCAGTCATGTCCGACCCTTTGCGACCCCATGGACTGCAGCATGCCAGACCTCCCTGCCCATTGCCAACTCCTGGGGCTGGCTGAAACTCATTTGAAGCTGAGAAGACTGTAAGACAATTGGTGTTTTCAGTATGTAAGCTTGTTGAATAACATAAAATCGTGAACTTTTACATTGCATCTTCCTTACGTAGTTTGGGGTCTGAGATTTCTAAAACTGTTAAAATAGTCTGGGCATTTAGGTGACGTAAACTAAAAGACTGCAAGTAAAGAGAAAGGCCTCTGGATCCTAAGGTCTTAGCTTTGAAGGAGACATTTTCTCTATTATATTAATTGGTGACAGTCAAACTTTAATGAAAGCATTGTGGATGGCTCAGAAATTCTGCTGGAGACTGTGCTGGCTGACATTTTTCATTATTTATATATCTCATTATTGGAATAGAGTTAAACCTTCTTATCCTTTTAAGGATTTGTTGAAGTCCTTGATTTACTGATGACCTGGATCTTTTCAGGGGTGACTTAGCCCTGAAGCTGCTCTGCAGTGTTTTGACTCAACATTCCCTTTAGCTTGTACAAGAGAATTGCTTGCGGAACTTTTAGAAGTAGAATTATTCTTGCTGTATCAATTTTTGTTTTATTGCTAATGAAATTGCACATAGAATAATTTATATGAATTATAGCCATTGTCTACCTCTTAGAGAAATTTGTTCTATTCTTGCCTTTATAGGCTTTTTTTCTCATGTCAGTGGCAATATATTCAGAGCATTCATTTGTTAGTCAAGGTTACATGCTATTATCTGTGAAATACTCTTTCTCTTTGTTTTATATTTTATTTGAAATTATTTGTTGTGATCAAAACAGAATGGGTATGCTAAAAATTCCAGCAGTACAGACAAGCTTATAATGAAAAGCTCTATCCTTTATACTCCCTTGTCAGAAACAATCATTTTCAACTGTTATTATTAGATCTTTTGTTGGATAATCCCATGCATCTATAAGGTAGTTCTTGAAATATCAGCTTTGGAAATATCAGCTCTATTGACTCGACTAGGGAAGATTGGTATTTAACTCATATTTTTCAATCCCTTCCTCGTTTCTCAATCATTGTTATTGGTATTATTAATTATCTTTTATTAGCTCCTTTTATAACTTTAAGCATTATTTGTCAACTTATACTTATTATTCCTCAAATTCAGACTCTTCTCTGGTGACTCAGATGGTAAAGAATCTGCCTGTAATGCTGGAGATCTGGGTTCAGTCCCTGGGTCAGGAAGACTCCCTGGCAAAGGGAAAGGCTACCCTCACTCCAGTGTTCTTGCCTGGAGAATCCCATGGACAGAGCTGCCTCACAGGCTAAAGTCCATGGGGTTGCAGAGAGTCAGACATGACTGAGTAACTAACACTTTCACTTTCATAACATTAAGCATTATTTATCAACTTACACTTATTATTTCATCAAAATCAGATAGTAACTCTTCTTGGCTTTGCACTAATATGAGACATAATTGTTACTGCCCTTATCCTTCCTCTCCTAATTGTGCCATCTATAGCTTTACTTTCACATTATTATTACTAATAATATTTATATTTGATTTTGCAAGCATAATGGGGTCTTTCACTGTTAATCTAGAGGTTGACTTGAGGTAACTACCCTATGCTTTGCCTGCATCCAGATAAATATTTCAGGTATTGTCTGTATTTAAATAAATACTTTAGGATCTTTCATATATTGATTCTAAATAAATTTTATTTTAATATTTTTAGTT
Organism: Ovis canadensis; assembly: GCF_042477335.2. NCBI lineage: Eukaryota > Metazoa > Chordata > Mammalia > Artiodactyla > Bovidae > Ovis > Ovis canadensis. Next base: position 103,657,026 of record NC_091253.1, on the reverse strand, counting down.
TCAGAATCATCACTACTTGCTAGAATTCCTTCCTAAAGGCCCACTGTTAATACTTCATGGTTAGAAAAAGAATATCACCAAGATTAAGGACAAATGGATTCGCTTTTTTTCTTTTTTTTGGATGTACCACAGCAGCATGTGAGATCTCAAGTCCCTGACCAGAGACTGAACCCACTCCCCTGCAGTGGAAGTTCAGAGTCAACCACTGGGCTGCCAGGGAAGTCCCTGGGTTAGCTTTTCCAACCCTTCATAAATTTCTGTAAATCATGCCACACTGTCGTTGACTTCTTATAACAAAGATGAGTTTTTCATAAACTGTATTTCTGTGTTGTTTCTTGTGGCTTTCTTTAGGAAGAATTTCTTCCTCAGTTCATTTCAGTTCTGTTCATTTGCTCAGTCGTGTCCGACTCTTTGCAACCCCATGAATTGCAGCACGCCAGGCCTCCCTGTCCATCACCAACTCCCAGAGTTCACTCAAACTCATGTCCATCGAGTCGGTGATGCCATCCAGCCATCTTATCCTCGGTCGTCCCCTTCTCCTCCTGCCCCCAATCCCTCCCAGCAACAGAGTCTTTTCCAGTGAGTCAATTCTTCACATGAGGTGGCCAAAGTATTGGAGTTTCAGCTTCAGCATCATTCCTTCCAATGAATACCCAGGACTGATCTCCTTTAAGATGGACTGGTTGGACCTCCTTGCAGTCCAAGGGACTCTCAAGAGTCTTCTCCAACACCACAGTTCACAAGCATCAATTCTTTGGCGCTCAGCCTTCTTCGCAGTCCAGCTCTCACGTCCAAATTTCTTCTTAGAGCCCACTAAGTTCCTCTTCTCATCTGGACCTGTTATTTCCTAGACCTGCTGCACAGCTATTATTTGCACACTTCATTCTATCAGAATCCTGGGAAAGCTGTATTTCATATCCCAAGTCTTCTTTCTTATTTTCCACTCTTATTTAAGTGGGTTTCTTGGAAAGAAATCTGGGGGCTTCCCGGGCAGCACTAGTGGTGAAGAACCCGCCTGCCAGCGCAGGAGACCTAAGAGACTGCAGATCCCCCGGAGGAGGAAATGGCAGCCCACCCCAGTCCTCTTGCCTGGAGAATCCGCATGGACAGAGAAGCCTGGTGGGCTGCAGTCCATGGGGTCGCACAGAGTGGGACACGACTGAATATGCATGCTCACATGCTTGGAAAGAATAGTCAACTGATGTTTTAAATTCTTGAATATCTCAAGATATTTTTGATTTGTGTTCACATCGGATTTATAATTTGCCATGGTACAGAAGTGAGCATATAATTTCACATAGAAATTGGAAATTTGCTCCATTGTCATTTAGCATTTTTAAAATTGATAATTGAAGAATAGTTGCTTTATAGAATTTTGTTGTTTTCTGTCAAACCTTAACATGAATTAGCCATAGGTTAATGGCTCCTCCTTCTTGAACCTCCTTCTTGAACCTCTCTCCCTCCCCCTCCCCATTATACCCCTCTAGGTTGATACAGAGTCCCTGTTTGAGTTCCCTGAGACATAGAGCAAATTCCTGTTGGCTATCTATTTTACATATGGTAATATAAGTTTCCATGTTACTCTTCCCATACGTCTTATCCTTTCCTCCTCTCTCTCCGTGTCCATAAGTCTGTTCTTTATGTCTGTTTCTCCATTGCTGCCTTGCAAATAAATTCATCAGTACCATTTTCCTAGATTCCATATATATGTGTTAGTATATGATATTTTTCTTTCTCTTTCTGACTTATTTCACTCTGTATAATAGGCTCTAGATTCACCCTCAGAAGTAAGGGTATATTACAATTTCACATAGAAAATGGAAAATTTGCTCCACTGTCATTTAGCATTTTGATGATAAGAAATCTGAGCCCAGATGATTTTTGGTTGATGTTTTAGAAATGTAATTAACTTAACTAAGTAATTAATTACATTTTCAGCATGATTTGTCTGTTAAATCCATTAAACATAATTTAAATCTGTTAAATTCATTGTTAGTCTGCTAAATCCATTTAATTTATATACAAACTATAAACTTATGAATTAAATTTATATTCTGTACATTGGGGTATAGATATATAGCAGTTAACAATTTAAAAGTAATTTGGTTAAAAATAATTTGGATACGCTGACTTTAGAGAACAGTATGGAGGTCACTTAAAAAACTAAAAAAGACCCAGCAATCCCACAACCGTGCATGTACCCTAAGAACACCGTAATTCAAAAAGAAACATGTACCTCAGTTTTCACTGCAACACTGTTTGCAGTAGTCAGGACTAAATGTCCATTGACAGAGGAATGGATGAAAAGCTGTGGTACGTATACACAATGGAATTTTACTCAGTAATGAACAGGAACAAACTGGTCACTTGCAGTGATGTGGAAGAACCCAGTCTGCCATACAGGGTGAAGGAAGTCAGAAAGAGGAAGTTAGGTGTAGTATATTAAGGCGCATCTGTGGACTCCAGAAAGAATGGTGCAGGAGAACGTATTCGCAGGGCAGGGATAGAGATGCAGACGTGCAGAGCGATCTGTGGACGCAGGAGGGAAGGAAAGCGTGGGCTGAGCTGAGAGAGCTGCTCTGCCGGATTCACCGCCCGCGGGACACAGGCAGCTGGTGGGAAGCTGCTGGAGGCGCAGGGAGCCCGCGGGCTCTGCGACGCCCTGGGGTGGGATGGGGGAGACGCACGAGGGAGGGGCTGTGTGTGTACCCACAGCTGATTCACTTTGTCGTTCGGCAGAAGCTAACACAACACCGTCAAGGAATTATCCGCCAATAAAAATAAATAAGTAATTTGGATAGCACTGAATTTTTATGGCAAGTGTCTGGGAAGGATGTAATTTCCTCGGTTCTGTCTTGTTACAACTCAAATTTGAAGCGACGGACCAGCGTTACAGCCCTTGGATGGACCAGTGTTACGGCTCCGTGTTACAGCTCAGTTCTATTTAGAAAATAAAGGAAAATACATCTTTGAGGCGTGAGGGCATGCCGACCTAAAAGACGCGAAGAGAGAGAGCGAAGGAGAGAGCGAGGGAGAAAGAGAGAGAGAGACAGACCCCGGCCCTTGGGCTCCTCTTTTTCTGTGTGTTTTCCGCTCCCCTGGGCCCTCCCTGTGTAAACTGCGCTGCCCAGGAGGGCTGCTTGTTCTAACTGAGGTCTGCACTCCGACCTCCCACCTTCCTTTGCCACCGCCATTCTGGATTCCTGTTTCCTATTCTAACTACCTAATAGCAAGGGTTGAGCTGTATGAAACCTACTTCCTGACCTAGAGAAGTTGCTATGATTATGGTTATTGTATATTATGTTCATAGTACTTATACTTTAATTGTAATTTTAGAATTTTAAAGTGAAAATTATTATCCTGTCTTTTTAAACTTGAAAGTAAAATTAAAATTTTTTTTCACAATATACAGTTTTGACACCTAGAATGTTAGGAGTAATAAGAAAACAGAGAATAATATTTAGATATAATTTTTTAAAAGCATCCACTAAGGTAAACTGTATCTATTACTAAAGCCTCATGTTATATCATTTAAAAGGCATAGGCTTTATTGTTCTGAAATTGAGTCTTGTGAAATGAAACTATCTCCTGCCATATCAATAGACAAGAAATGTCGCAGCTATCAGGATGTCCGGTCTCCAACTGTGCATGTGGGATCCTCAAACTGCTATCCAGAGGATGCCGGCACCCCACCCACACGGTGATTGCGGAGGAGCCGGGGGAATGCAGGAAGCAGCCCTCCGCCACTCCTTAGGGTGAACAGGGAAACAGGATTTGACCCCTGATGACTGTGGTGCATACTAAAGGGATGAACCCAGTAAGCCCAGCGGCTTGCATCTTCCCACACACAGAGCACAAAGTTCCTTCACCCATACCTGATCTTAATGTTCAGACTGCCTGCTGCCTTTGTGGCAAGCTTGTATATTGCCTGACTCCCCCTGCAGCCTCCTTGGAGTAGTTTTCTCAGAGCTACAGAGATACTGTCTCCCTGGCTTGGAGTCCTAAAAATTCCCACCAAATAAAATAACTCTCTACTTTCAGATTGTGGCTATATTTTTCAGTCGACAATCTCAAACTGGAATGCCTTTAAGGACAGGTTCTTCTGTAGAGGTCTTTTGACTTTAATAGTTCAATGTCCATATTAAGCTTTATGTCAATGTCCATTCAGAACCCTAACCTTAAGTTCAGTTGCTCAGTAATGTCTGACTCTTTGTGACCCATGGACTGCAGCATGCCAGGCTTCCCTGTCCATCACCAACTCCCAGAGTTTACCCAAACTCATGTCCATTGAGTCGGTGATGCCATCCAACCATCTCATCCTCTGTTGTCCCCTTCTCCTCCTGCCTTCAATTTTTCCTAGCATCAGGGTCTTTTCCAGTGAGTCAGTTCTTCGCATCAGGTGGCCAAAGTATTGTGGTTTCAGCTTCAGCATCAGTCCTTCCAATGAATATTCAGGACTGATTTTCTTTAGGATGGACTGGTTGGATCTCCTTGCAGTCCAAGGGACTCTCTTATCTTCTCCAACTCCACAGTTCAAAAGTATCAATTCTTCCGTGCTCAGCTTTCTTTATACTCAAACTCTCACATCCATACACGACTACTGGAAAAACCATAGCTTTGACTAGATGGACCTTTGTTGGCAAAGTAATGTCTCTGTTTTTTAATATGCTATCTAGGTTGGTCATAGCTTTTCTTCCAAGGAGCAAGTGTCTTTTAATTTCATGGCTGCAGTCACCATCTGCAGTGATTTTGGAGCCCAGAAAATAAAGTCTCACTGTTTCCACCATTTCCCCATCTATTTTCCATGAAGTGATGAGACTGGATGCCATGATCTTAGTTTCCTGAATGTTGAGTTTTAAGCCAACTTTTTTCACTTTCTTCAAGAGGATCTTTAGTTCTTTGCTTTCTGCCATCAGGGTGGTGTCATCTGCATACCTGAGGTTATTGATATTTCTCTCGGCAATTTTGAGTCCAGCTTTTGCTTCATCCAGCCCGGCATTTCACATGATGTACTCTGCATATAAGTTAAATAAGCAGGGTGACAGTATACAGCTTAGATGTACTCCTTTCCTGATTTGGAACTAATCTGTTGTTCCATGTCCAGTTCTAAGTGTTGCTTCTTGACCTGCATACAGATTTCTCAGGGGGCAGGTCAGGTGGTCTGGTATTCCCATCTCTTTAAGCATTTTCCACAGTTTGTAGTGATCCAACTCAATGGACATGAGTTTGAGTAAGTTACGGGTGTTGGTGATGGACAGGGAAGTCTGGCATGCTGCAATCCATGGGGTTGCAAAAAGTTGGACATGACTGAGCGACTGAACTGATCTAAACTGAACTGAACACAGTCAAAGGCTTTGACATAGTCAATAAAGCAGAAGTTGGTGTTTTTCTGGAATTCTCTTGCCTTTTCAATGATCCAATCAGTTCATTTGGCCAAAGTATTGGAGTTTCAGCTTCAGTATCAGTCCTTCCAATGGATAGTCAGGAGTGATTTCCTTTAGGATGGATGTTGGCAATTTGATCTCTGGTTCCTCTGCCTTTTCTAAATCCAGCTTGAGCATCTGGAAATTCATGGTTCACGTACTGTTGAAGCCTAGCTTGGAGAATTTTGAGCATTACTTTGCTAGCATCTGAGATGAGTGCAATTGTGCAGTAGTTTGAACCTTCTTTGGCATTGCCTTTCTTTGGAATTGGAATGAAAACTGACCTTTTCCAGTCCTGTGGCCACTGCTGAGTTTTCCAAAATTGCTGGTGTATTGAGTGCAGCACTTTCACAGCATCACCTTTTAGGATTTGAAATAGCTCAACTGGAATTCCATCACCTCCACTAGCTTTGTTCGTTGTGATGCTTCCTAAGGCCCACTTGACTTCACATTCGAGGATGTCTGGCTCCAGGTGAGTGATCACACCATCGTGATTATCTTGGTCATGAAGATCTTTTTTGTACAGTTCTGTGTATTCTTGCCACCTCTTCTTAATATCTTCTGCTTCTGTTAGGTCCAGACCATTTCTATCCTTTATTGTGCCCATCTTTGCATGAAGTGTTCCTTTTATATCTCTAATTTTCTTGAGGAGATCTCTAGTTTTTCCCATTCTATTGATTTCCTCTATTTCTTCGCACTGATCACTGAGGAAGGCTTTCTTGTCTCTCCTTGCTATTCTTTGGAACTCTGCATTCAAACGGGTATATCTTTCCTTTTTTCCTTTGCCTTTTGCTTCTCTTCCTTTCTCAGCTATTTGTAAGGCTTCCTCAGACAACATTGCCTTTTTGCATTTCTTTTTCTTGGGGATGGTCTTGATCACTGCCTCCTGTACAATGTCACGAACTTCCATCCATAGTTCCTCAGGCGCTCTGTCTATCAGATCAAATTCCTTGAATACATTTGTCACTTCTACTGTATAATCAGAAGGGATTTGATTTAGGTCATACCTGAATGGTCTAGTGGTTTTCCCTACTTTCTTCAATAAGTCTGAATTTGGCAATAAGGAGTTCATGATCTGAGCCACAGTCAGCTCCTGGTCTTGTTTTTGCTGACTGTATAGAGCTTCTCCATCTTTGGCTGCAAAGAATATAATCAATCTGATTTTGGTATTGACCATCTGGTGATGTCCATGTGTAGAGTCTTCTCTTGTGTTGTTGGAAGAGGGCATTTTCTATGACCAGTGCGTTCTCTTGGCAAAACTCTGTTAGCCTTTGCCCTGCTTCACTGTGTACTCCAAGGCCAAATTTGCCTGTTACTCCAGGTGTCTCTTGACTTCCTACTTTTGCGTTCTAATCACAGCTCGCAGGAAAGAATGTGGCTTTAGTATTGGAGTTTGCTTGGGTGCTTGAGCGTTCACTAGTTCCTTTTCTTTAAACCACAGTGAAAGTGAAAAGCGAAAGACACTCAGTCGTGTCTGACTCTTTTTGACCCCATGGAATATAGAGTCGTTGGAATTCTCCAGGCCAGAATACTGGAGTGGGTATCCTTTCCCTTCTCCAGGGGATCCTTCCAACCCAGGGATCAAACCCAGGTCTCCAGCATTGCAGGCGGATTCTTTACCAGATGAGCCACAGGGATGCCCAAGAATACTGGAGTGGGCAGCCTATCCTTTCTCCAGGGGATGCTCCTGACCTAGGGATCAAACCCAGGTCTCCTGCATTGCAAGTGGATGTTTTACCAGAGGAGCTATCAAGGAAGCCCATAGACATATGGTACATTTTCTGCTGTGTTATGGTTCCCGTTTATTCGTGGGCATGTAGTGGGCGTTTCTTGGAAACAGCCAGGTTTTACTAAAATGTTTCTGGAAGAAAAGAAGGCATAAGCTTTAGAGCCAAGTAGACAATGGGTTCAAATAACAACTCTTCCTTGTTTTCTGTGTAAACCTGAGAATTAGTCATTATTTTTAAGTTCCTTTTTTCTCACTTATTAAGTGAATTATTCATGCCCATGGAGTTAAGAGGCTGTGTGAGAGATATAAGGCCTGACTTATTGTTGGCACCAATGTAACCTAAGCATTTTATACACATTTTCCTATATACATTATTCTTTTCAACAGCTTCTCACAGTAGATATTATCAAGTAGTCCACATTGTTGGCATTCATTTATTCAAAATATTTCCTTTGAGGGCTCAGTCACTCAGTCATGTCTGACTGTGACCCTTTGGATTGTAGCCCGCAGGCCACAGTCCATGGGACTTTTCAGGCAAGAATACTGGAGTGGGTTGCTATTTCCTCCTCCAGGGGAATCTTCCTGACCCAGGGATCTAACCTAGTGTACTGCATTTCAGGTGGACTTTTTACTTGCTGAGCCAAAATATTTCCTTATTGTCCTTTTAGTGCCTTCTAGATCTGTAGTGACAAGACTTCTTTCAAAGCTGATCATGGTAATTTGCATTCTATCTCTTTCTCTGGATCAGTATAGCCCGGGGTTGATAGATTTCTTTGATCTTTTCAGAGAAACAATTTTTGGCATTTTGAGTTTTCTCAATTGCCAGTTTTCTGTTTCTTTGATTTCCACTCTTACATTTTTTTTTCTTCTTTTTTCTATTTATTCTTGGTTTACTGAACTGTTTCTAGCTTCTTCTGGCAGAAGTTTAAGAAACTAGATTTAAATTAAGCAATAAAGTTAAACATTTCTTTATATGCATGATTTCCTTTGCATGTGGAAAATTCTTAAATAGTTGGAAATACCAGATCACCTTACCTGCCTCCTGAGAAAACTGTATCCTCTGTGCTGGTCAAGAAGCAACAGTTAGAACCAGACATGGAACAACAGACTGGTTTCAAACTGGGAAAGGAGTACCTCAAGGCTGCATATTGTCACCCTGCTTATTTAACTTATATGCAGAGTACATCATGAGAAATGCTGGGCTGGATGAAGCACAAGCTGGAATCAACATTGCCGGAAGAAATATCAATAACCTCAGATATGCAGATGACACTACCTTAATGACAGAAAGCAAAGAGAAACTGAAGAGTCTCTTGCTCCTTGGAGGAAAAGCTATGGCAAACCTTGACAGCATATTGAAAAGGAGAGACATCACTTTGCTAACAAAGGTCTGTATAGTCAAAGCTATGATTTTTCTAGTGGTCACGTATGAATGTGAGAGTTGAACCATAAAGAAGGCTGAGTGCTGAAGAACTGATGCTTTTGTGGTGTTGGAGAAGACTCTTGAGAGTCTCTTGGACAGCAAGGAGATCCAACCAGTCAGTCCTAAAGGAAATCAACCCTGACTATTCATTGGAAGGACTGATGCTGAAGCTGAAGCTCCAATCCTTTGGCTACCTGACGCAAAGAACTGACTCATTGGAAAAGACTTTAATTCTGTGAAATATTGAGGGCAGGAGGAGAAGGGGGCAACAGAGGATGAGATGGTTGGATGGCATCATCAACTCAGCAGACATGAGTTTGGGCAACCTCTGGGAGATAGTGAAGGACAGGGAAGCCTGCTTTGCTGCAGTCCGTTTGGTTACTTAGGTATGACCTAAATCAAATCCCTTATGATTATGCAGTGGAAGTGAGAAATAGATTTAAGGGCCTAGATCTGATAGATAGAGTGCCTGATGAACTATGGAATGAGGTTTGTGACATTGTACAGGAGACAGGGATCAAGACCATCCCCATGGAAAAGAAATGCAAAAAAGCAAAATGGCTGGGGAGGCCTTAAAATAGCTGTGAAAAGAAGAGAAGCGAAAAGCAAAGAGGAAAGGAAAGATATAAGCATCTGAATGCAGAGTTCCAAAGAATAGCAAGAAGAGATAAGAAGGCCCTCTTCAGTGATCAATGCAAAGAAATAGAGGAAAAGAACAGAATGGGAAAGACTAGAGATCTCTTCAAGAAAATTAGAGATACCAAGGGAACATTTCATGCAAAGATGGGCTCGATAAAGGACAGAAATGGTATGGACCTAATAGAAGCAGAAGATATTCAGAAGAGATGGCAAGAATACACAGAAGAACTGTACAAAAAAGATCTTCATGACCTGGATAATCACAATGGTGTGATCACTCATCTAGAGCCAGACATCCTGGAATGTGAAGTCAAGTGGGCCTTGGAAAGCATCACTATGAACAAAGCTAGTGGAGGTGATGGAATTCCAGTTGAGCTATTTCAAATCCTGAAAGAAGATGCTGTGAAAGTGTTGCACTCAATATGCCAGCAAATTTGGAAAACTCAGCAGTGGCCACACGACTGGAAAAGGTCAGTTTTCATTCCAGTTCCAAAGAAAGGCAATGCCAAAGAATGCTCAAACTACCGCGCAATTGCACTCATCTCACATGCTAGTAAAATAATGCTCAAAATTCTCCAAGCCACGCTTCAGTAATACGTGAACGGTGAACTTCCAGATGTTCAAGCTGGTTTTAGAAAAGGCAGAGGAACCAGAGATCAAATTGCCAACATCCACTGGATCATGGAAAAAGCAAGAGAGTTCCAGAAAAACATCTATTTCTGCTTTATTGACTATGCCAAAGCCTTTGACTGTGTGGATCACAATAAACTGTGGAAAATTCTGAGAGAGATGGGAATACCAGATCACCTGACCTGCCTCTTGAGAAATCTGTATGTAGGTCAGGAAGCAACAGTTAGAACTGGACATGGAACAACAGACTGGTTCCAAATAGGGAAAGCAATATGTCAAGGCTATATATTGTCACCCTGCTTTTTTAACTTATATGCAGAGTACATCATGAGAAATGCTGGACTGGAAGAAACACAAGCTGGAATCAAGATTGCCAGGAGAAATATCAATAATCTCAGATATGCAGATGACACCACCTTATGGCAGAAAGTGAAGAGGAACTAAAAAGCCTCTTGATGAAAGTGAAAGAGGAGAGTGAAAAAGTTGGCTTAAACCTCAACATTCAGAAAATGAAGATCATGGCATCGGTCCCATCACTTCATGGGAAATAGATGGGGAAACAGTGGAAACAGTGTCAGACTTTATTTTTTTGGGCTCCAAAATCACTGCAGATGGTGACTGCAGCCATGAAATTAAAAGATGCTTACTCCTTGGAAGAAAAGTTATGACCAACCTAGATAGCATATTCAAAAGCAGAGACATTACTTTGCCGACTAAGGTCCGTCTAGTCAAGGCTGTGGTTTTTCCAGTGGTCATGTATGGATGTGAGAGTTGGACTGTGAGGAAAGCTGAGTGCCGAAGAATTGATGCGTTTGACTGTGGTGTTGGAGAAGACTCTTGAGAGTCCCTTGGACTGCAAAGAGATCCAACCAGTCCACTCTGAAGGAGATCAACCCTGGGATTTCTTTGGAAGGAATGATGCTAAAGCTGAAGCTCCAGTACTTTGGCCACCTCATGTGAAGAGTTGATCATTGGAAAAGACTCTGATGCTGGGAGGGATTGGGGGCAGGAAGAAAAGGGGACGACAGAGGATGAGATGGCTGGATGGCATCACTGACTCGATGAACGTGAATCTGAGTGAACTCTGGGAGGTGGTGATGGACAGGGAGGCCTGGCATGCTGCGATTCATGGGGTCGCAAAGAGTTGGACACGACTGAGCGACTGAACTGAATTGAAGTAGCAACTAAGCAACAACAGCAATATTTGCATCCTACTTATTTCATATAATGTATTTTTATTATCACTCAGGTCATAGAAAGGATACACTTTGTCCTGAAATAAATTTTGTCTGATAGTAATATAATATTACCTCAGTCTTTTCTTGCTCACTTCAGCAGTCCATTAGTTTCCCACCTATTTACTTTCAGTCTACATGTTCTTTGTCTTTAAAGTTTACGTATGCAAGAGCCAGCATGTAGTTGGGATTTCCTTTTTTAAAGTTGAATTTGACATTTTAATTCTGTTAATTGGCATGTTCAGTCTATTAACATTTAATGTAATTATTGGTTTTGTTGGATTTAGCCTATCAATTTGTTGTTTATTTTCTCTTTGCCACCTCTGTTTTTGTTCCTTTGCTCCTCCTTTCTTGTCATTTATGATTAATCAAATATTTTTTTAAAATGCATGTTTGACTTTGTCATTGGCATTTCCACATTACTATTTAAGTATTTGCTCTAGGAATTATAACATATATTCTTAACTTTCCACACCATACTTAATAGTGATATTTTGCTGTTTTACATAAAATGTAAAGTTAAGATGAGTTCTCAAACATAAAAGAACATGCCTTTAGAATCTTAAGGTCTGGGATTTCCCTAGTGTTCCAGTGGTTGAGAATCAGCCTTGCAATGTAGGGACACAGATTTGATCCCTGATCGGGGAATGAAGATCCCATATGACTCAGGGCAAGTAAACCCAAGCATAGCATGGAAAGATCCCACATAATGCAACTAAAACCCCACAAAGCCAAATAAGGAAATAATTAAAAAAAAAAAAGAATCTTAAGAACATGCTAAAAAAAAAAAAAAGAACATGCTATGCAAATAGTTGCCTTTAAATAGTAACACTTTCAAGGGCGTGGTGGTCTTACAACAGCTTCAGAGGTACCTTAACGTAGAGGAGGCTCACTCTGGCTAGATTTGTGGATGTGGCTTTTGTGTGATAGACCTGGAGAAGGCAGTGGCACCCCGCTCCAGTACTCTTGCCTGGAGAATCCCATGGATGCAGGAGCCTGGTGGGCTACAGTCCACAGGGTCGGTAGGAGTCGGATACGACTGAGCAACTTCACTTTCACGCATTGGAGAAGGCAGTGGCACCCCGCTCCAGTACTCTTGCCTGGGGAATCCCAGGGATGGCAGAGCCTGGTGGGCTACAGTCCATTGGGTCGCAAAGAGTCGGACACGACTGAGCGACTTCACTTTCACTTTTCACTTTCACGCATTGGAGAAGGCAGTGGCACCCCGCTCCAGTACTCTTGCCTGGGGAATCCCAGGGATGGCAGAGCCTGGTGGGCTGCAGTCCACTGGGTCGCAAAGAGTCGGACACGACTGAGCGACTTCACTCTGTGTGATAGACTGAACCACACGGTGTTTCCAACGGTAACCGCACTGTTGGAAACGTGAACAACCGGAACCGATAGGGATGAAGTTGGTTAAAAATAAAATAAAACAATGAAAAGTGGCTCTTGCACCTCTAAATATATTGGATAGAAAGCACACTGAGATATATACTATCTGCTTTATAATTTTGTCTAGGTTAGTCGTGGATAGAGCAATTAATTAAGATTAATTCTGAGAATGTCTTATATTTCACATGGTGAACTTTACATATTAAGGCACATTGTAAACCTGAATAATTTTGCAATTTAATATAGACCATACAGAAAAAGACATTGATTAATTCATTTGCAGAGAAACTATTTCAATTTCCTTAATAAGTGTTTCTACTAGGTCTTTATTAACAACATCTATAAGCAAATAATAATGGGCATGCTAGCTGTGATTATGAACATCAGAGCATGCATTTTAGAAGATTCAGAATTGGCTATTAACATTTACTAATTTTGGTTGTTTAGAATCCTACTTTGTCAGAGGCTACTAATCAGACACTTAATGAACAACAAAGCTGTCATATATCTTCTTGTGAAGGTTAGAAATGCCCATTAATGCACTAAAATTAAAAAGGAAACAGTTACATATGGAATACTAATTATAAAACAGATTTTTTATTTCAATGAAAATGTTCACTGCCTCTTTGGGATACATCTGAAACATTTGCTGAAATCATTTTTTCCCTCCTGGTGGTGACAGCCAGGCTGTTGAAGTTCATGACATGTAATTTTCCAGACATTCTTCAAAAAGGCTGCTCACTAATATCATTTGGATGTGGATCAAGGCATGTATGGATGCCGCACACTCTACTCAAAGCTGCATAATAAATAAGATACCTCGCAAAAGTGTCCTCTGGCAATCCATATTGTTGAAAGGTGGTCAGTTATCTATATGAAATGATGAAGTGTAAGCCATAGTATAAGTTAAAATATTACGTCCATGTGCTGACACACCAAAGAACGTGGGCGGTCCTTATGTATGGGTAATTCAGACTGAACAATGCTTTTGATTTGAGAAAAATGCACACCCAGGAAGTCTGAATCATGGAGAGAGCCGCAAGTCTTTTCACTGTGCAGACGGTTTGTATGAAAGTGTGCAGGATGTGTGTGTGTCTGGCTGTGTGCCCAGGCTCAGTCGCTCAGGCTGTCCGACTCCTCGCAGCCCAGGGACTGTAGCCCGCAAGGCTCCTCTCTCCCTGGAGTTTTCCAGGCAAGGATGCTGGAGAGGGTTGTCATTTCCTACTCCAGGGGATCTTCCTGACCCAGGGATCGAACCCACGTCTCTTGTATCTCCTGCACTGACAGGTGGATTCTTTACCACTGTGCCACCTGGGAAGCCCCTGGGTATGCATCCTGTGGGACCAAGTCCAGAAGGATTTTGTAGGAGGCGTCACTTGTGTTGATTTGGCCTCACCATAACAATCTTGACCCTAGTTGTCATCTGATTCAATCCGGGAGACTCTGTCAGGGTGTTTCACCTCGGCCCAGTCGACATTCGGGGCTTTCTTGATCTGGGCTGCCTTGTACATTCTAGGCTGTTCCATATCATCCTTGACCTCTACTTACTAGGAAACATGGTGGCAGCCAAGTGGAAAGTCCCCAGATATTGCCAAATGTTCCATGTGGGGGGTGGAGAGGTGTCAAAATTGACCCTAGTTGAGAATCACTGGTCTATATATAACCTTGCTCTAATGAAATGGTGTATAAGGACAATTAAACATTAAAAAGAAACACTGTACTTTAATTTGTGTTTGATCAAAAAGTTAACTGGAATTTAGAAGATAATGCTGTTTAACTGTTGTAGTCAATATGAATATTTGAGCAAATATTGTTGCCACAGGACTAGAAAAAGCCAGTTTTCATTCCAATCCCAAAGAAGGGCAATGCTAAAGACTGTTCAGACCACCACACAATTACACTCATTTCATGTGCTAGCAAGGTAATGCTCAAAATCCTTCAAGCTAGGCTTTAGCAGTATGTGAACTGAGACCTTCCATATATACAAGTTGCATTTAGAAAAGGCAGAGGAACCAGAGATCAAGTTGCCAACATTCTTTGGATCATGCAGAAAGCAAGGGAATACCAGAGAAAACATGTTTGCTTCACTGGCTATGCTAAAGCCTTTGACTATGTGCATCACAAAAAACTGGAAAATTCTTCAAGAGATGGGAATATCAGAACACCTTACCTGTCTCCTGAGAAATCTGTATGTGGTCAAGAAGCAACAGTTAGAACCGGACATGGAACATTGGACTGATTCAAAATTGGGAAAAGAGTGTGACAGGGTTGTATATAGTTACCTGGCTTATTGAATTTATATGCAGAGTACATTATGCAAAGTGCCAGGCTGGATTAATCACAAGCCGGAATTAAGACTGCCAGGAGAAACATCAAAGCCTCAGATATGAAGATGATACCACCCTTATGGCAAAAAGTGAAGAGGAACTAAAGACCCTCTTGATGAGGGAGAAAGAGGAGAGTGAAAAAGCTGAGCTCAAATTCAGCATTCAAAAGCGAAGATCATGGCATCAGGTCCCATCACTTTATGGCAAATAGATGGGGGAAGAAAATGGAAACAGTGACAGACTTTATTTTCTTGGGCTCCAAATTCACAGTGGACAGTGACTGCAACTATGAAATGAAAAGATGCTTGCTCCTTGGAAGGAAAGTTATGACAAATCTTGCCAGCATATTAAAAAGCAGAGACATCACTTTGCTGACAAAAGTCTGTGTTGTCAGAGCTATGATTTTCTAGTAGTCATATATCGATGTGAGAGTTGGACCGTAAAGAAGGCTGAGCACTGAGGAATTGATACTTTTGAACTGTGGTGTTGGAGAAGACTCTTGAGAGTCCCTTGGACTGCAAGGAGATCAGACAAATTAATCCTAAAGGAGATCAGTCCTGAATATTCATTGGAAGGACTGATGCTGAAGTTGAAGCTCCAATCCTTCGGCCACCTGATGCGAAGAGCCGGCTCATTCTAAAAGACCTGGATGCTGGGAAAGATTGAAGGCAGGAGGAGAAGGGGGCAACAGAGGATGAGGTGGTTGGATGGCGCATCGACTCAACGGACATGAGTTTGAGCAAACTCCAGGAGATAGTGAAGGACAGAGAAGCCTGGTGCGCTGTGGTCCATGGAGTCGCCGAGAGTCGGACAGGACTCAAGACTGAACAACAACTCTGCTGCTGTCGTATGAAGACAATCACCTGGCAGTATGTAAGCAAATGAACATGGCTGTCTACCAAGAAATCTTTCCTTGGCCAACAGACTACAATGGGACTAGCCTGTGGGTCTAAGTTTACCAACCCTTGTCCTAGAACACCAGCAATAGCTTTCATCTTTCAAGTTTTCTTCCTTTATCATACATCTCTGCCTACTGTGGTAATCACTATTCAAATCTCTGTTTCTACTTTCTATTTGGTTATAAATGAATATGTATCATTCATTTGCTTTTTCCCCCCGGTGGCTCAGTGGTAAAGAATCTGCCTGTGATTCAGAAGATGCAGGAGACCTGGGTTCGATCCCTGGGTCGGGAAGATTCTGGAGCAGGGCCCAGCAACCCACTCCAGTGTTCTTGCCTGGAGAATCCCATGGAGGAGCCTGGCGGGCTACAGTCCATGGGGTTGCACAGAGCTGGACATGACTGAAGGGAATGAGCATGTATGCATATATTATAAATAATCAATTGTCTAATTTCCTTTGGTTTTGAGCTTTGTAAAACTGTATTGCATTCATACAGGTTATTGTGGAAACATGGTGAATTATGAAAGCATTTTTAGGAGTTGTTATTGTTGATGATACAAATTATTTAGTAGTGACTGCCTTCCTACATTTTTGCATTCTGCTTCTTTTTGTTGTTTAGTTTAGCTTCATTTTAATCCTTTAAGAAAAACTGAATAGTTTTTTACTAAGTATATTAGAAGAAGCAATGATCAGAATGTAATAGGATGGATTTTTTTTTTAGCATAAGACAGTAAATGCATGCTAAGTCACTTCAGTCGTGTCTGACTCTGTGCAACCCTGTGGACAGCAGCCCACCAGGCTCTTCTGTCCATAGGATTCTCCAGGCAAGAACACTGGAGACAGTAAAAACTCATCTCAAAATATAATCAATTATACAAAGAAGTTCTATAATTAGTCAGAGATACAAACTTAGATTTTTATTTTTTTCATGCTCCCGTTTTATTCCAGGCATAAGTCAGGTCTTCTTTAGCCATTTCAATTCAGTGTGATGAAGCATAAATCTAAAGAATGATGTGTCACTACAGTATACTGAAAGAATTAAAAGTGGATGCATAGCTGCTTATCTTACTGGGATTCAGTTTACTCATAAGATACTCCTATGTCAAAGCAGTGAAAGAGAGGAAAAACCCGAGGGATCAAATCCTGGCTCTTTTTATTTGTCTGTAGAGTTACTCAGCTTTCCCTCTTTTAGCCACTCACTCATGTCCTCTAGCCTAAAGTGCCTCTGTTTAGGACCGAATGAAGCTTATGGGTGGCAGCTGAAGCCACTGAAGTTCGCTTCTGAGAAAGTGAATATTCAGAGCTGTATAGCATTGAACACATGAACATAAATCTACCTCATGCATTTGTTGTCAGAATACGATATATAACTTCTATTTAGTTATAACTAACTGCAAAAAGCGACACTACCAATGGGCAAATGTTATGCAGTACCAAAGTGAAAACTTGTAAATCAGACGTAATGGATGTGAAAAATATGGGACCACAGTGGAGTGCTAACACTCTCTGAATGACAACTTTAAACAACTTCTCTAGATTGGCCTGTTGCCATAGGGTTAATAACAGTTCCATAACTATGGATGGGTAATTTTACAGCCTTTTCACATTCTGTCTGCTGCATTTAATGTGATTTCTGTTTTAGGGCTCTGATCTCCTGGCTGTGAATAAGTAATGCGAATACATAAATAGATTTCAACAAAAGTATAAAATAGCATGTGGCAAATTGGAAGATTCATTGGGGAAGGGTTGGGGGGGGTGTCATGCAGATTGTTAATGATTCTAAAAACAGTTTTCATTCAGCCAATTCATGTCTTGACTTACTTGTTTTCCAAAAGAGCTCACTGTGTAATCATTTCTTAAGATTTTCTTTTTTTTAAATACTAGTCTTAGCAGAAGAAAGTAAAATAATTTGCTTCCATGGGTCTAATTCTGAAATATTTCCAGGCTAACTCAGAGACAAAGAGAAATATTGTTAGTGCTTTTTAAGAAAAAAAATCTGCTTTTTTCCTTTTTTCCTCTTCTTTTCAGCAACAATAGAGTCAAGTATATAGCTGTCTGTATTGTGACGTGTCAGCAATGCCCAGTGGCATTACCAACTGGACGTTGATGCTGAACTGTGGCATCACCAACTCAATGGACATGAGACTGAGCAAAGTCCGGGAGATGGTGAGGAGGGACAGGGAGGCCTCACATGCCGCAGTCATGGGGTCACAAAGAGTTGGACACGACTGAGCGACTGAACAACAACAAATGTGACTGGAGGACATGAGGAGTGCTTTTCGGCCATAAAAGTTTCTCTTTGTAAGCTGGCTGATCTTTGACATTCTGTAGTCAGAAGTTCTTTGCTTAAGTTTTTGACATTTAGTGTGCTGGAAATGGAAACATTAAGTAGTCATTTATTTTTTTTGGCCCATTCTTCTTCTTTTAAAAATTTACTTATTTATTTTAATTGGAGGCTAATTACTTTTAAGTAGTCTTTTGTAAAAATGAGCAATTAGCTTATTATGTGAGTTAGCTTTTAGAGCAACATTCACAGCTGATTTATATTAAGTACTTTATATGTTCCAGGTATTCATGTCTTATCTCATTTGGTCCTGGCTTTAATATTATGAATGTGTTGTTTACAGTATCCTATTTTTGCATGTAGGGAAAACTGACGTTCAAAGAGGTAAATAGTGTTGGTCAAGGTCAGAGAACTAATCGGGCAAAACTGAGGCCCCAGTTCAAGCCTCTGACCCCAGTATTCACGTTCTTAAATGCTGCACAGTGAGGCCAGGGAGCTAGGGAGAGAAGAAAGTGAAACTAGGCACAGGCGGAAGCACTGAAGTGGGTGGTGACCAGGAACGGACAGGTGAGGGAGCTGCAAGGCGAGCGGCCTCTGCATTGTTCTTTATCTTTGCTTTTTTTTTTTTTGGAAAGAGAAGGCATGGATTGACAGCTCTGCTATTGAAGGTAGTACAGAGTTTTTAAGCTATAAATTATAACTTAGTAGGTCATGAAATCAACTTAGTAGATTATGAGCAGCATTTGGTGTGGGAGCTGGCAGTCTTAGGAGATTGTATTAAAATATGTCCTAACCCATATGACAGGAGTTAATGTTAAGGACCAAAGCTCAGAAAAAGAGAATTTCCCAAAATATTTACTCATAGAGATGTGATAATATATGTATGATAGTGGATATTGGTGAGGTCTTCTCAACATCCTTCCCATTCCTCCCCCATCATGTCGCAGGATGCACTTTGGGGGATTTATCATAGCTCCATGGGCAGGAACTGAGTAATTTAAGCAATTCATTGTAACTCTGCCCAGCATTCCCATCATAATTGTTTCAGGCTTCCAGGTCTAAGTCAAGAAGCTGAGACCAAAAAAAAAAAAAAGAATTCCCTAGAGGAAGAGTTATGTAGCCAGCATGTTAATAAAATCAAATAGAAAATAATAGAAAATACTAGAGTGCATTATAGGCATTGCTAGCAAGAACAGGCACTTTAAAATTTATGCTGTAGCCACTTATGAGTTGTTATGAGACAGAATATTAGTGGAAAGGAGTTATAAATGCAGCCTACTAGCTAGAAAGAGCTTTGTTCTTTTGCTCATTAGTCTCTTACCTGAATTTGTGGCAAATATTTAAATAATAGCTAATTAATGCCAGTAAGGTCTTTCTTTACATTATACCAGGGATGGTTCTAAAAACTTTTGCTATGTTAATTTTTAAATCTTTACAGCAAGTCTTTAATCATAGGGACTCTTCTTAGTCCCATTTTGCAGATGAAGAGATGAAGGACAAGAGAGATAAGTAACATGCCCAGGATACACAGCAAGTGTGACGAGAAGCTGGGTTCAACACCGGTGTTTGCCTCTGCAATCTATATTTATAATCATGATACTATACCGACCATCACTTGACTAAGATGCCAATATTGTATGAATTAGTTTTATATTAAAAAGATTTATATTTAATTGTGAAACAAAGTAAAGAATAAACTGACTCACAGTTGGCAAAGCATTGAGACTGAGTTTCAATGCTTGTGTGAGTTTTATTGAAAGAACATTATGGAATATGACGTTTTAGAGTTTGGGATAAATAATAACACTTTAGTCGAAATAACACAATTACCTTTAGGTAAGTAGTTTTTATTATTAGAATGAAGATAATGAAGTCAAAATACAGAGGCATGTTTATGTTTCAGCTGCGGGGTGTGTGTGTGTGTTAGTCACTCGGTCGTGTCCAGCTTTTTGGGACCCCATGGACTGTAGCCCACCAGGCGCCTCAGTTCATGGAATTCTCCAGGCAAGAATATTGGAGTGGGTAGTCTTTTCCTTTTGCAGGAGACCTTCCTGACTCAGGAACCAAACACAGGTCTCTTGCATTGTAGGCTGACCCTTTACCGCTTGAGCCATCAGGGAAGCCCTCAGCTGTTGGGTATGGAAATAGAAATGGTCAACATTGAGAAAATGTTAACTATTGTCAAGGTTTGGTCAGGAGGAACAACCAGCATGAGTGATATAGAATAAAGGATTTATTATAGGCTTTAGATCTTACCATCTAGATCTTGTGGCTTCCCTGGTGGCTCAGACCGTAAAGCGGTAAAGCATCTGACTACAGCTTGGGAGACCTGGGTTCGATCCCTGGGTTGGGAAGATCCCCTGGGGAAGGAAATGGTAACTCACTCCAGTACTCTTGCCTGGAAAATACCATGGACAGAGGAGCCTGGTAGGCTACCGTCTGTGGGGTCACAGAGAGTCGGACACAACTGAGAGACTTCACTTTCACTTAGCTCTTATAATTATGAGACCTAATGGATATGTCTAAGCAAGGATTCTTAAGTCTGGTGTTAGATCTGATGCTGCTGTGGGCCAGCCAGGCTGGCTGTTGGGGAGGAGAATAGGACATGCAATAGGAGCAAGGACATGCTAGAATCTAGTCTTTCAGCATCTCCAACTCAGCGAGATGGTGTGGGTGACCTGCAATAGAAGCTGGCATCCTTTGTCATAGACGTACACACGGACCTTGCCAGCTTGTGGAAAAGCATAAGCAGGGAATCCCCTGGAAGCCGGAAAGCTGTAGGAGATGCCACGGGGCTGGCTGTTACCTCCTACCAGTGAGATGAGCTTGCAACAGATCAGCAGTAAGGTGTCTGAGCTGCTGTGTTGCCTGACACTCTTATAGTGACCCTCAAGATGAGAAGGAAGGAAGAGGAAAAAGGAGGAAAAGGGAGAGAAGGGGAGGAAAGTGTTGTTTCCTCACTTTCATTTTCAAATGTTAATATCATGCAAATTTCCACTGTGGTCAGTCTCAGTTGGAGCCATACAAGAAGATTCTAGGAAATGCTGACCTAGACTTGGCTAAGCTGACACAGTCCAATGTCACGGCAGTTCTGGTCAGTAAACTGTGATTTCCGGTAAGCTGTAGACCCCAAGACAACGTAAGGGCAAGACTTGAAAATGAATGTTATTTCAAATGTGATTTTGTCAAAGTATAAGATTCAATGCAAATGCAAACCTGTTAGTGACCGGTCATCATACATGCTGTTGTTCAGTTGCCCAGTCATGTCTGACTCCTTGCAACCCCAGGGACTGCAGGACACCAGGCCTCCCTGTCCCTCACCATCTCCCGAAGTTTGCCCAAGTTCAAGTCCATTGCATCAGTAATGCCATCCAGCCATCTCATCCTCTGACCCCCTCTTCTCCTCCTGCCTTCAATCTTTCCCAGCATCAGGGACATTTCCAATGAGTCGGCTATTCACATCAGGTGACCAAAATCCTGGAGCTTCAGTTTTAGCATCTGACCTTTCAGTGAGTATTCAGGATTGATTTCCTTTAAGACTGACTGCTTAGATCTCCTTGCAGCCCAAGAGACTCTCAGGAGTCTTCCCCAGCACCACAGTTCGAAGGCATCAGTTCTTTGGCGCTTGGCCTTCTTTACAGTCCAGCTCTCACAACTGTGTGTGCCCACTGGGAAGACCATAGCCTTGACTATACGGACCTTTGTCAGTAGAGTAATGTCTTTGCTTTTCAACATAATGTCTGGTTTGTTACAGCTTTCCTGCCAAGCAGCAATTATCTTCTGATTTCATGGCTGCAGTCACCGCCTGCATATAGGCAGTGATTTTAGAGCCAAGAAGAGGAACTCTGTTGCTGCTTCTGCCTTTTTCCCTTCTATTTGCCACAGAGTGATGGGACTGGATGCCATGGTCTTGTGAGTAGTCGCTCAGTCACGTCTGACTCTTTGTGATCCCGTGGACTGTAGCCCACCAGGCTCCTCTGTCTATGGGATTCTCCTGGCAGGAATGCTGAAGTGGGTTGCCATTCCCTTCTCCAGGGGATGTTCCCAACCCAGGGATCAAACCCATGTCTCCTGCCTTGCAGGTGAATTCTTTACCATTTGACCCACCAGGAAAGCCATGATCTTAGTTTTTTAAATATTTAGTTTTAAGACATTTTTCTCTCTCTTTCTTCACCCTTATCAAGAGGTTCTTTAGTTCCTCTTCACTTTCTGCCATTAATTAGAGTGGTATCATCTGCATATCTGAAGTTGTTGATGTTTCACCTGCTTATCTTGATTCCAGCTTGTAACTCATCCAGCCCTGCATTTCCCATGATGTGCTCAGCATGTAGGTTAAATAAACAGGGTGACAACAGACAGCTCTGTCGCACTTATTTCTCAATCCTGAACCAGTCAGTTGTTCCACACAGGGTTCTAACTGTTTCTTCTTGACCTGTAAGCAGGTTTCTCAGAAGACAGGTTAGATGGTCTGGTAGTTCCATCTTTTTAAGAGCTTTCCACAGTTTATTGTGATCCACACAGGCAATGGCAGCCCACTCCAGTGCTCTTGCCTGGAAAATCCCATGGACGGAGGAGCCTGGTGGGCTGCAGTCCATGGGGTTGCGAAGAGTCGGACAGACTGAGCGACTTCCCTTTCACTTTTCACTTTCATGCATTGGAGAAGGAAATGGCAACCCACTCCAGTGTTCTTGCCTGGAGAATCCCAGGGATGGGGGAGCCTGGTGGGCTGCCGTCTATGAGGTCACACAGAGTTGGACATGACTGAAGTGACTTAGCAGCACACAGTCAAAGGCTTTAGCGTAGTCAATGAAACAGAGATAGAAGTTTTTCTGGAATTCCCTTTCTCTGTGATCCAGTGAATGTTGGCAATTTGATCTCTGGCTCCTCTGCCTTTTCTAAACCCAGCTTGGATGCCTGGAAGTTCTTGATTGGTGTAATGCTGAAGCCTAGCAGGCAAGATTTTAAGCATGACCTTATGACCGTGGGTATGAGTGCAACTGTCTGATAGTTTGAAGTTGTTTAGTACTAGCCTTCTGGGAACTGGAATGAAGGTTGACTTTTTCCAGTCCTGTGGCCACTGCTGGGTCTTCCATATCTTCTGACATGTTGAATGCAACACGTGTCATTATACATAGCTTGCACATATAGGCTTTCTCTCTTGTTTTTGTGTATCTATTATTTTTGATTTGTGGTTACCTTGGGGTTGTATATGTTGACATATAATTACATCTGCTTGTTTTAAACAGATAGTCATTTAAGTTCAAATACAATCTAAAAGATCTAAATAATACCCTCCCCCCACATTTTGTGTTTTTAATGTCTATTCTGCAAGCGCCTGTCTACAATGCGGGAGATCCGGGGTTCGATCCCCTGGAGAAGGGAATGGCAGTCCACTCCAGTACTATTGCCTGGAGAATCCCATGGACAGAGGAGCCTGGTAGGCTACAGTCCATGGGGTTGCAAAGAATCGGAAACGACTGAGCGACTTCACTTTCTGTGTCTTTATATTTATCCTTTTCCTGATTATTGTAGTTATAGTGGATTTTACAATTTTTCTGTCTTTTAATCTTCATACTAGCTTATCTAAGCGGTTGATCCTCAGCCTTTATTATAAGTTTGCTTTTACTAGTGGGGATTTTCTTTTCCTGTAGGTTCTTACTTCTTGATATAATCTTTTCTTTTCTACTTAAGAAAACTCTTAACATTTCTTTCTGGGTAGGTGTAGTATTGATGAACTCTTAGTTTCTGCTTGTCTGAGAATTTCCTTACCTCTCCTCAATTCTAAATGATGATCTTACTGTGTAAAGTATCCTAGGTTGCAGGTCTTCCCTTTCAGTGTTTTAAATGTCATGCCGCTTCCTTCTGACCTGCAAATTTAATGCAGAAAAGTCACCTGATAGTCTTATGGGGCGTTCCTTTGCAGATGACTCTTTGTTTTCTCTTGTTTCCTTTAGATGCTCTTTAACTTTTGCCGTCTTAATTATCGTATGTCTTGGGGTGGTTGTTGTTTGGGACCCTCTCTTCTTCCTGACTTGCCTATCTGTTTCCTTCCTCAGGTTTGTAAAGTTTCAAGCCATAATTTCATAAAATACGTTTTTGACCCTTTACTTTTCTCCTGGGACCCAGATAATGCGAATGTGGGTATGCTTGACGTTGTCCTGCTGCTGCTGCTGCTAAGTCGCTTCAGTTGTGTCCGACTCTGTGCGACCCCATAGACGGCAGCCCATCAGGCTCCCCCGTCCCTGGGATTCTCCAGGCAAGAGTACTGGAGTAGGGTGCCATTGTCCTAGAGATTCCTTAAACTATTCTCATTTAAAAAATGGTGTGTTATCATTTTACTGTTCTACTTGGGTGATTTCCATTATTCTGTCTTCCCGACGATCACTTAACATGTTTTTCTCTATCGCCTAGTTTTCTGTTAATTCCTTCTAGTGTGCTTTTTATTTCAGTTGTGGTGTTCTTCGGTTCTGACTGCTTCTTTTCTGTGTTTTTCGCTCCTGTTAACATTCTCCCTGTGCTCCTCTATTCTTTTCCCTGAGTCAGTTAGCATTCCTCTCACTAATGCTTTGAACTTTTTGGTGAAGTGTTTCTTTTTAATTAGTTTTTTTTTTTAAGAGACGTCTTCTTCCTCTTTCAGTTGAAACAAAGCCCTTTGTTTCCTTATCTGCTTATTTTCGTCTTAGGGAAGCAGGCGGAGCAGATGCTGTTGCCGTCCTGAAGGATGTCCGCGTAGGAGCGTTTCTGCAGTCCGGCGCCGGGGGCTGCGGCAGGAGGGCTGGGTCAGGTGTGCGCGCAGGGCCCTCTTCCCGCAGCCTGTGCTGGCGGCCGTCATGTCGGTGGAGGCCGTGCTGGAGATGAGAGAAGCTCAGGCAGAGCCGGGCGCGGGCTCCTCCTCGCCCAGGCGGCGTCACTGCCCATCAGCGGCCAGTGTTGGTCCCGGGCTGCTGGAGCAGAAGCCGAGGGTCGGGTCTGAAGGGCCGCGTTCCCCTGAAGGGTGAGCGCTGCCCTCTCCCGGGCGTCCCTGGTGGCTCAGACAGTGAAGAACCCGCCCGCAGTGCAGGAGGCCAGGGTTCCATCCCTGGGTCGGGAAGAGCCCCTGGAGGAGGGAAAGGCTGCCTGGTGGCTCAGATGATAAAGAACCCGCCTGCAGTGAGGGAGGCCCCAGTTCCATCCCTAGGTCGGGAAGATTCCCTGGAGGAGGGCATGACAACCCACTCCAGGATTCTTGCCTGGAGAATCCCATGGACAGAGGAGCCTGATGGGCCACAGTCCATGGGGTTGCAAAGAGTCAGACATGACTTCACACACACACACACACATCCCTCGGTAGCAGAGACCAGGCTTCCGACAGGCCCCCCAGCCAGCTGCGCTGATGTGTCCCTGGGCTGCACCCCAGGCCGGGGTCCCCACTGTGTGGCTCTCAGCGCTCACTCCCCAGGGGGCGCTCCCTGAGGGTCCCTCTCCTCCCTGGGCCCCCTCCCAGGCACGCAGGGCCCACCCACATTGTCCCTTCCCTTCCTACCCAATGCCCTGAGACTCCTCAGAGCTCGTGTCCTGCGGCAGCCGTCCTGCCAGCGTCCAGTTAGTTTCCAGTGAGAATCCTTCCACGGGGACATGTGTTTCTGATGTGTTCAGGGGACAAGGTGAGTCCTGTGTCCTGCTCAGCCCCCCTGACCTCGTCTGAGAAATCCTCAGTAGAGACAAATGTGGTTGTGATTGGGCGCCGTTAGGAAAAACGTCTCATTAAGATGCTAAAAAGTTTTCTTTCAGTAGATACGGGTGAGGTACTTGGGATTTTGGTGATAAAACAACTTACAACTTAAAACTACACGGTTTACTAATAACTTGCCATCCTCTCAAATATGCACAGTTGCAGAATGCTTAGAAGTAATAGTTATTACATGAATAACAGCTGGAGAAGCATCAGTTTTGCAGGTCACAAGATTTTAGGCCTGAGTTACATGGCAAGATGATTTTATAAACGTTTATTGTGTTTAAGTTTAATCCACCTACAGCTGAATGAGATATACCTATAAAATTAGGATAATGTACTATCGATTAATATAAAGTGGAAAAACTGTAGAGGAATCAGAAGTTTGTGGAGCAGAGAGTATAACTAGAAAATACAGTGGAGGTATTTAAAAATATCAGAAACTACCAGTGTCAGTGTGTCTGTTACACCAGTAAGCTAAAGACGATATTTAGATAAGAGAGTTCAGCATATTTCAAAATCGTTTTGGCAGCCTTGCTGCTACTGCTGCTAAGTCGCTTCAGTCGTGTCCGACTCTGTGTGACCCCATAGATGGCAGCCCACCAGGCTCCCCCGTCCCTGGGATTGTCCAGGCAAGAACACTGGAGTGGGGTGCCATTTCCTTCTCCAATTCGTGAAAGGGAAAAGTGAAAGGGAAGTCACTCAGTCGTGCCCGACTCTGCGAACCCATGGACTGCAGCCTACCAGGCTCCTCCATCAATGGAATTTTCCAGGCAAGAGTACTGGAGTAGGGTGCCATTGCCTTCTCCGAAATGAAAGTCACTCAGCCCTGTCTGATTCTTTGTGACCCCATGGACTCTACAGTCCGTGGAATTCTCCAGGCCATAATACTGGAGTGGGTAGCCTTTCCCTTCTCCAGGGGATCTTCCCAACCCAGGTGTTGAACCCAGGTCTCCCGCACTGCAGGCGGATTCTTTACCAGCTGAGCCACAAGCCTTATACACAGTCTTAGTCAATTAAATTTGAAATTACATGACATAGTTCAACAAATCAGATATATCTGAGATAATAAGAAAAAAATCTTGTTACAGTGAGATTTACAAGTGATGGCCAGAGCTATTTTTTTTCTCAGCATTGTAACTTTTAATGAAAATTTGAAAAAAGTATAATTAGACACAGTATTACATTTCACTTTTCTATCCCAAATTTTTAATTGTTACTTCCAAAAGAGCTATCTGAAAGATTAAGAGAAACATTTAAATAAAAGATGTACTTGATTTTCAAAGTCCTGAACAAATAATTGAGCTAAACTTAGTGTCTAAAGACATAAATGACATATTATAGCATAGTTCTTCATTTACACTGAAGGATGATCCCAGAATTTAATTTTACTATTAATTTCAATTAACTTGAATTTTCTTGTTATCTAGAATGTACTGCCCTTAATACTATTCA
The DNA here is from genome assembly GCF_042477335.2 of Ovis canadensis. Classification (NCBI taxonomy): domain Eukaryota; kingdom Metazoa; phylum Chordata; class Mammalia; order Artiodactyla; family Bovidae; genus Ovis; species Ovis canadensis. The sequence continues at coordinate 103,629,878 of NC_091253.1, read as the reverse complement.
CAATGACTTGTTTGTATCAGTTAGGGTTTTCAACCACGGCTTTCATTAAAAGGAAAAGAAATAAGATCGATAGTGGGTCAGATCAGCATGTGTTCCACGTGAGCTCCACACTGGGTTGATCTGGTAAAAAGGAAAGCATGTGCAGGACATTTAGTGAAATCACTCCAGCATGTTTTATTGGACGATATTTGCTGTGTTGTATTTAAATATCGAGACCATTCTATTACATGTTGACACTGGTACAGCCTTACTTTATCACAGATAGTTGTATATATGTTTGGCTTTGTTTTTGAACTTGTGCCTATGTGTGTATAGTTTTATCCGTGTACGTATTTTCAAAAGTAAATTGTGTTTCTTTTTACCAGAGGGTGACAAATAAATCAGCAAAAAGCAATATAATGAGGGAAGAGAACAGAGGCATAAAAACGCATGGTGGGCTTGTTGTGGCAAAGTTAAGATTCGTGCCGAGGTGGGTGCAGTAGTGGAGCAGTGAAGAAAGGGAAGCGGCCCTGACTCAGGCTCGGAGCTGTATCAGGAGAATGTGCCAGAACGCGAGACTTCCGGCGCCGCAGCGCACTTGCCTCCTGGTGCGGAGACAGCTGGGTTTGCCGCAGAGACAGCCAGCTCCTTGTGTTTAACAGACGTGGCCGTTTCTGTAGGAAATGGAAGAGACAGCATTCTGCCTACTCTATTTTTTAAGAAGTGACTGGTAAAATAGACGGAGAAAGAAGCACATATTACTTTTAATATCCTCTGTTCCACAGGATGTGAGGTCAAGAAGATCCCGAATATCACTCTAACACGTTTCTTTGCAGCCATGCTTGGTTATTGTGCCGAGTCTGTTTCCCTAAGGCAAATGTGAAGGGTGCTGGGTCAGGGGTCAGGCTTAAGGACCAACTTCTTGCTGCATCTCTAGCCAGGTGACCTCTGGCTCCTTCAGTGATGGATTGGTAAAGTTATGGCTGAAATAATGTAACGAGAAATGGAGATGAGACAGAGAGGAGAGAGCAGAGACCTCAGGTACAGGGCTCAGATAACACAGAGGGGTTTGTGTGTCTCTGATGCAACCACACAGACCTGTGAGTGCAGGGTGTAGGGGAGGGGGGCAGCTCTGCTCCGGAGCTCCTCCCGGCCGAGATCCTCCCATCCCAGTGCTCCACCATCTCCTGCGGTGCTGTCCTCCTCCAGTGCTGTCCTCCTCCAGAGGCTGAAGTCAGCCTCACATCCGCCTTGCAGCCCGCAGAAAGAGACAGGGAGTAAGAAGGAAAGGGACCTTAATTATGGAGTCTGGAGGTTCTACAGCTCAGTTCCACTCACTGCCTGGTGGTCAGAGCTTACTCAGATGGAAATGTAGTCTCTAGCTTGAGTGCCATGTACCTTGCTAAGCTTTGAGAGATTTTATTAAAACTAAGGGAGGGTGGGAGGAAGGAGAGTGTGGGATGTATGGAGAATAACGTGGAAACATACATGGCCATGTGTAACATAGATAGCCAACGGGAATTTGCTGTATGACTCAGGGAACTCAAACCCGGGGCTGTGTATCAACCTAGAGGGTGGGATGGGGAGGGAGAGGAAGGGAGGGTCACAGGGAGGGGACATGTATACCTGTGGCTGAATCATCTTGATGTTTGGCAGAAACAACACGATTCTGTAAAGCAGTTATCCTTCAGTTAAAAAATAAATAAAATTTTAAGAAACCACACGCGCACACGCCCCCCAAGGAGAATGAAGGAAAGTTCAGGGGTGTCCAGCGAGTGCCATGAGTGGACAATGAATGCCTGCCAGCCAGCCTCGGTGTCAGTCTCTCTGCCTATGGAATGGGCAGGAAGTCTTATTTCAGAGTATTAGTCTGAGAAGCATTTAACATGTGTATTAGAGAAGTGCTTGTAACTGTAAAGTCCTGTTATTATTTTTACATTTCTGCTAATTATTGATACTACTATCCATAAGACACGTACACATCTTAACCTATGTGCTTATTTGTTCTCTTATATGGTAGTCTGTCTTGCTTGTTAATTTTAGATTTCTTGATGGCAGAGTCTCAATTTAAGTTACCATGTATGAGACCTAACTCAGTGTTCTATAGAAATAATAAAACATTATGGATAAAAATTATCAAAATAATAATGTTTATAAAGCTTACAGTGCTTTGAGTACTCCAGTTCCTATGGAACCTGAGAAATGAGTGGATAACGTTGAGTACAAAGGGAGAATCAGCTCACTAAGTCGGATTTGCCTCCACCTATAGGCCTTTGCCTGCTAGATTTATTGAACACTTAGAAGCCTTCAGAAAACGTGCAAATTAATTTCCTTTTTATTTTATTTGTTTCTTTGGGGATGAAGGAAAATAAAATATTTAGCTATGAAGTTTCAAAATATTCTCTTTTGGCGCATGCTTCATCATATTTATTTCTGTAAGAAATGCATTAAATGCATCTTAATAAAAATTTTTATTGGCCATTTGAGCATACTGTTATTTTAGAGGTGCTTCATAGAATCTTTTGCTTTTTTTTCCCCCATTTTTAGCTCAGTGCTTTTACTGATTCCAAAAACTTATTTACATATTGTTTCTCCCCCTAATCTTTATTGAGGTATATTTGATAAATAAGAAGTATATATATGGATGTACAAAGTGATGGTTTAATATATGTATAGATTGTGAAAAGTGAAAGTGAAAGTCATTCAGTCATGTCTGACTCTTTGAGACCCCATGGACTATACAGTCCTTGGAATTCTCCAGGCCAGAATATTGGAGTGAGTAGCCTTTCCCTTCTCCAGGAGATCTTCCCAACCCAGGGATCAAACCCAGGTCTCCTGTACTGCAGGCAGATTCTTTACCAGTTGAGCCACAAGGGGAGCCCAAGAATACTGGAGTAGGGTAGCCTATCCCGTCTCCAGTGAATGTTCCCAACCTGGAGAATCGAACTGGGGTCTCTTGCATTGCAGGCCGATCTTTACCAACTGAGCTATCAGGGAAGCCCAGACTGTGAAATGATTACCACAATTCAGCTGATTACCATATCCATCGCCTCACGTAGATACCATTATTATTGCATTTTTTTGAGAACATCCAAAGTCTATCCTCTTAGCAAATGTCAAGTGTGTAATGCAGTGTCATTAACCGCAGTCACCATGCTGCACATCAGATTACCAGAATTATTTACCCTGTAGAGCTGAAGTTTTGCACCTGGTGACCAGCACCTTCCCATTCCCTCCAGCACCCGCGACCTGGAAGCCACCAGCACCGTTCATTTTGGTGCATGGAAGCGCTGGTTTTGTGTGTAACTTTGATGTTGATTTTGTGTGTAACTTTACTGAATTTGTTCATACTTCTAACAGTTTTTCAGTGGCGTCTTTGTGGTTTTATAAAATAGAGGTGGAACAGCCAAGTGTAATCTGGCAGTAACTTAACAACAGTTTACTCAGCCATGCTGGCCACTTCAGCCTCTGGTTGGGGCATGAAGCAGCAGGCCTCCTGGGCAGTGTTCCTTAGAGCTGTGAAGGGGGACATTTACTCTGCTGTGGCTTTCTTCATGGCAGAAATCATGGGCTGAGAGGCCTCGCTTAGCCCTGAGCTGTACCATCTTGGCAAAGTCGCCTATGGATAAAGTGAAACTTTCTCTTATCCTCTTTGATGTATCTGTTCGCAGGTTTTTTGCTTCAGTGGGGTGCAAGGACCTTTCCACTGGACTTCCAGGCTCTCACAAAGGTACTCTCATCTTTAAGTGTTTGTCAAAATCTGTGTTTCTCTAGGTGGGGAGAGAGGGCTGAAAAGTACTATGCTACTATCTTGTTGATGTCACTCTATTTCCCAGATAAAATCCTATCCCTGCCCACTAACTGAACTGCAGATCAAGTGTGTGGTGAGAGAAAACTTTCCATGACAATAATTACCCACTGAGTACTTCCTAGGGCTCCCCTGTGGGTCAGGGGTAAAGAATCCGCCTTCCAAAGCAGGAGATGTGGGTTCAATTCTTGGGTTCAGACAATCCCCTGGAGAGGGCAATGGCGACCCACTCCAGCATTCTTCCCTGGGGAAATCCCATGGATGGCAGAGCCTGGTGGGCTACAGTCCATGGGGTCACAATAGTATCAGACATGACTTAGCAACTGAACAGTAACAGCTTCCTGTATGCTGGGCACTGTGCATCAGTTATTCACCAGTGCAATAATCCTTTGAGATGGGCAAGATTACTCCCCTCATTCATCCAAGGGGACAATTTAAGGCCAGGGAGGAAATGTGAGTGTGACTTAAAGGCTTTAGGCATTGACTCGTCTGCAAGCTCGGTACTGGTATCCATGTTCTTAAGTACAGTGATATATGATGATGAATAACATGTGCAGAGGTGGTTTTGCCCGTAACTAGATCATTGAATTCCATTCAGGGTCAGCAGTCAAACAATAGCTCATTTCATGCTCATGGTGGACGCCTCAGATAAATCCACATTGTAGCAGTCATTGTGAAAGATGAGGTAGGGCTGTTCAGTTGCATTCATGAGGCTGTTGGCTAGTTTTTTTCTGTAACAAATTTTGAGTAAGTTTAACTTCTGGGTTTCTTGTGAAAATATAATAATGAGATGATTTTTTGGGTCCTTTCTGTGCTTCAAGGGGAGCATAGAGACAAGCAGCAAATTTATGCCATCTTCTGGTATAAGATCTCATATAAATTAGGCATAATAAAATTTCTGTTGAGAGAAACTTTCTGCTAAATAGCTTTAATAATTGCTTTTCCAATCTGTTCAATGATTTTAAGCTTTATAGTTTATAGAAAGGAGTGATCTTTTAATGGCTGGTAGTGATTATCAAATTTGAGAAACATTACTATAACCAATGGGCAACATTATGATATATATGCAAGTGAAAGGCTTTTGTCTCATTTGCAATTTGCAGCAGAAATTGATGGAGAAAATGTTGCAGCTCTTTTATGAAATGGACATAAATAGCATTATAAATGATATATATAGAGGGCTGAATCATTGCAGTAATGAGGCTCTGACTCCAGAAATCTGTTATTCAAATAATACAGTGTGCCTTCAGGAAAATAATTGGGAAATGGTAATAAATCAGCATTCCCAACTTCAGGTTGGCTTGTGAACTAGATTAGGCATGGGTAGGGAAGTCTGATGTTATGATTTTTCATTGACATTGCCCGGTTTAGGAGTGTGGTAGGCTTACTAATGGTGAAGGGGCAATGATGAGCGTGTGTCACTGGTAATGACAATCTCTCCCCCGCTTTTTTTTGGTGAGCTGTGCTTCCTGTTGCAGGTGCCACCTCTACTGGCAGGAGTCAGAGATGCCGCGTTAGATGAGAGTGCGCAAGATCGCGACGTAGCTCGTAGAAATGTGAAAACAGCAGAAGTGAAGGATGGTTAGACTCGCGAAGGTGCTATGAAATCTTCATGTTCAAATTTATGCTTTCTTTTCCTTTTCTGACCATTTTCTTTAATTAATTTATTTAGCATGCCTTTGCTCTTTATACTTTTTAAAAAGATGCTCTCAACAAGAAGCTTTGTTATATGGTAAAGTTTTACCTTAATATGGGTGTGCATGTCTGAGTGTGTGTGTGTGTGGGGTGTGTTGGGGGTGTGGTGTGTGTAGGTGTGTGTGTGTATTTTTTAACTATTTTGAGAATAATAGCTGGAAATGGCAAGGGGAAATAAGGACACCTAACCCACTTCTGGGTCTGGTGGCATGTGACACCAGAGGGAGAAAGCCTTGCTTTATCTCCAGGACTCAAAACGAAACAGAGTCGGACTTCCCTCGTGGTCCAGTGGCTAAGGCTCCAGGCTTCCGATGGGGAGGACCCAGTGAGTTGATCCCTGGTCAGAAAACGAGATCCTGCTGTAACTAAAGATTCCCTCTGCCTCCCGGAGAACAAAGACCCCCTGTGGCCCAGCTGAGACCCAGCGCAGTCAAGTGAATGAGTGTATTTTCTTTGAAAGGAAGAAACGATGCCAATATGGAATAGGCAGTATTTCCTTAGGCGGAAAAGGCAAAAAAGATACCTGGAAAAATGTTGAAGAGGACTTTAGAAACAAAGTACAGGGATTTTCTTGCTCGTCCGCAGAGTGCAGAGCTTGGGCTTCCCTGCGCGCTCACTCACCATGGCTGTTTGTGCCTTTTCAGTCTTTTCCAGTTTGATAGATGAAACCGACTAGCTTGCTGCCTGACGTTTTATTAATTTTATTGGTGAAAATATTTGCTTTGTACATGACTATAGATGTTGTACATTTTTAATATGTGAGTCAAATAATTATCTTTGCCGTACTAGTTTAAGCAAAGTAAAATTGTTGAACGTGTGCACCATTCTCCCCCTCATTGCACTTTTAAAGTTAAGGTGTTCATTGCTTTCTTTTCATACTTTTATTAAATTATCAGCTCCTTAAAAAGATTTTATGGCTTATGAAGTTATATGAACTACTTTATTGAAGTCCTTAGTAGTGTGTTATTCAGCCCAAAGACCCAACATTTTTGTTAAATGAAAAAGTAAGTGAAGATCTGAGGTTAAACCTGGACAAAAGTCACTGGAGATAAACAGATATTTAGTGACACGTGCTGGATATTTTGCTTTGCTGACATGCCTTCCTTTAAAGGTTTATTGCATTAATCTCTGCTTTACTGTATCAAGAAACATGTTTCATGGATTTATAGCCTTTTTCACTGAAGTGAGATCAATTTTTGTTTTATTGAGGACACTTTTGTTCTTTAGGACAATAATTTTCATTTTTGACAAAGCACTTTATTTAGTCTTGAACGTTTGTACCATGAAGGGGCCAGGCCCCTTCCCCTGCTACACCCACCCGCTGCGTTTTTCAGATTAGTGGTTTGTGAAAGGGCTCTGAGAGTGAGTCAGTGTTTTCACCAGGCTGAAATTCATGAGGCAGACTGGGAAAAATAAACATCAGAGATTGCTTTCTTTGGCAGCTTGTGGGAAGGTTCACACTAAAATGGTTTATGTAGCTAATGAAATAGATTCTTGCTTTCTACCCATTCCAGTTCCCTTTAAAATTACCTTTTACGTGATATTTCACTGAATCATCCTAAGATTTCTCTTGTTAGTTTTTCTTTCTTTTTTTCCCTTTAAACTCTCTTTTCTGATGTTATCGCTTGATGTAGCATTTAAATTTCACATACTACGAGTTATTTGAGGTTGAGTAAAATAGGGAAATATAACAGGAGGAAGGAAAAATGCACATCTTCCTCCAGGCCTTAATGAATCATTCTTTATAGATACCCCTGCTAGACGCTGCGGCATAACTTCGATAGTTCTTGGCCTCGGAAACATGTTTATACTTCTTGCCCTTTCCTTTCCTACTTCAAGTGTAAGACTCCCAGATTACTTCTCTTCACATCATGTATTAGAAATAAAAAGCGTATAGATACATATTTATAAATGAAACAAACCAGATATTCCAGTACCCTCATCATCAAGTTTTGTCATTAATTCATTTAACAAAAGGATGACTGACATAAGTATGTGTCAAATAATACATAGATGCAAGTGTATAGCTATTGGCCTGCACAGAGCGTCTGGCGTCTAGTCGGGAAGGAAAGAGCACGCTGTAAATGCTTTGAAGGAACTGAACTTGAATGCTATGGGGACATTTGAGAAAATGTTCTACAGGATGAGAGGCTTGGGGACGTGCGTCCTGCAAGAGAACATGGCATCTGACTTAATCAGGAGAGTGGGATGCGGCCGGAGACGGTGGGCATCAGAAGTGGGGAAAACAAGAGAAAAGAATGAGCTCCGGGAAAGAAAGCAGGTTGCTTTCACAAAAGGAATTTGGCAAGATTAGGTCACAGCCTTGAAGGGTGAACATGAGGAAAGATGATCTGTAAGAGATGTGTGAGAACTAAGTCATGATCTTGAATGTTACACTGAGGGGTGGGCCACTGCAGGTCAAAAAATAGATGAGTGATATGAACTCTTTCCGTTCTATTAAGATGGCTTTGTAATGGAAGAATATATAAAGACTAAGAGAAATACATTTAATTATTTGAACATAAAAGACTGCAGGTCCCAAATAACAAAGACTAAAGTGAAGAGTCAAGCTAAATTGGGACAACTATTTATAATAAATGTGAGGAAGGTTAATTGTTTTAGTATTTAAATAGTACTTTCAAATTGAGAACCACAGCATTAAGAAAATCCTCGAAGATAACAGTGTGACACTAACAGACAATTAGGAAATAAAAGAGGCTAGCGAACTTACCAGTATACGAATTAAAACAAGAGGGAGGCCTCAGGTTTTGCTTGTCAAATGAAGAAATTTTTGAAAACAGAATGATAGGCTACCCAGTGCTAACAAAAATATGGCATGAAAGGCGTTTTCATGCATCGATGGTGGGAGCATAAATTAATATAATCTTTGTAGATACAATTGTATTTTGAGTTTGCAAATTGCCCACAGTTAGTGACCCAGGAACCTCTCATCTTGGAATTTTACCCGAGGAAGAAATCTGAAGCACAGAATGAAATGGTCTTTCCTGATGCTTAAATGAGATAATTTATTTTAAACACGGGTACATATAAGCACAACATGAATATTATTGTTATTGGCACAAATATAGGCCATAAAATATGTTCAAAATTCACTTCCAGTAGCATTCATTTAGAATATTGTAGTACAAATAATAACAAAATTTAAATTTGTTTCGCCACATTATATTATTTTAAAAGAGGTCTCAGGATAATTTGACAATCATGACAAAAAAAATCTGTCTTGAGACGTTTTGCATCTAGAAGGATCCTCTTACATGATCATAAGTAATATTATACTTAATCATTAGTGAAGAGTGTCACAGTTTGAAGAGAAATTTGAAATTAAAAAAATCAGTCTAACATTTAGTCAGAGAAAGGAGAATAGTACAGTAGACTCTCAAACAAATATGTGCTCTTATCTGAAATTATCTGAAAATGGGAGAATTAAGGTAAGACTTGAGGCCATTTTTCTTATGGCCAGGAGGTTGTAACCTAGCTGGAAGCAGGAGAGTAGAAAGCAAAATTATAAGTGAATGATGGAAAATGACTTAAATTATACTTCTGGAAACTGCATGTGGTCCAAGATTTGGGACAAGTCACTTTTTCTTTTTTCTTTTTCTATTTGAAAGAACTTTCTCAGGCTTGAAACTGCATAATGAATCAGACTCACTCAAATCAGGCAGCAAATAGGGATTGACGTTTGGTAAAATATACATGGTTGCAAGTTTCAGTGTTCAAGACTAATTTTTCTTTTGAAATGCATTTGTCCTGAAGAACTGTGATGTGCACAGCATGTTACAGCCCATAAAGTGGAGGAGAAATTGACCTGTGAGATGGGCTCCCACCTATGCACTTACAGAGAGGCACACGCCTGCCCCACGTAATTGCTGCCCCCGCGGAGTTATTTTGCACTTGAAATGCACCCGGGGTGGAGTGGGGCAGGGACTGCTGCTCTTCTGGGTCCCCGCCAGCCCCTCCTGTTCCCATGCCCTCCTTCCCTCTTTCCTTCCCTCCCTTCTTGCTTTCCTTCAGCCTTTCACGTTAGGTTCCTGGCTCACCCGATCTAACTCCGAGTCAGTCTCACTTAGGGAGGGTTTGAGAGCCCAGGACAGTGACGGGTGCCCCTAAAGATGGATGACATATATCTTGATACTGTGCATCACTATTTTTGTGACGTGACCGTAAGCTTTAGAGTGGGATGATTCTAGCTGATTCCCAGTTCTACTGCTTATTAGCTGTGTAGTGTTCACAAGTCACTGGCTTTCACTCAGCTTCAGTTTTCTTAACTACAAGTTGGATTCCATAAGACCCAGTTTGCAAGGCTGTAGGCAAGATTTTGACATACAGTAAATGTTTAATATTTGATGCCAAATATTTCTGTACCCCCAAACAAAAACACCTTGGATTTCCTTAAAGAAGAGTTGATGCACAGATTAAAAAATAATTATCCACCTTTCTTGTCACCATAGTAGATGGCTCAGATAACAGTCACAGGAACCTGCTCCTAAGGTGTAAACATAATTTTGAAATTCCTACTTCTAAATGTATACCATCCTTTTATTTCCCATTTAGGAAAGCATATCATAAAAAATTATAGCTTCAATGTTCCAGAAATAACCTTGGATGTGATCCAACTTATTTTTAAAAGGGTCCATAAACTTTTTCTTAAAATTGTACATTGTTATTAATGTGGTAAAGAACCTGCCTGCCAGTGCAGCAGACTTAAGAGACACCAGTTCGATCCCTGGGTCAGGACGATCCCCTGGAGGAGGGCATGGCAGCCCACTCCAGTATTCTTGCCTGGAGAATCCCATGGGCAGAGGAACCTGGCGGGGTGCAGTCCATAGGGTTGCAGGTAGTCGGATACAACTAAAGAGACTTAGCACATTAAAATTGCTTAAGAGTGCACAACTGACCATTGGTGGATCATTATGAAAGAAAACAGTGGCTGAGAAGTGCTTGGTCTGAAGATATATTCAGCTCCCTGCTGGTAGCCTTATCGCATGAAACATCATCCTGACTGCCTCTGATTGAAGAGGAGAAGAGCAAAAATTTTGAGATGTAGATTTTTTTTAAAGAAATAGCTAAAGGCAGAGACGGAGCTTTTATAGTTCAAAGAAAACAGATAGGAAGATAACAGAAACAGCAAGATTAAAGACCTGGAAGTCACTTTCAAGATGCCAGTAGTTTCAACTCTGTATCACCAGGTTATTTACAGCAGAAAGAAAGGCAGTGTGAGATAAAAAGGCAGCAGAAGACTGTCTTATGGGAAGTATTTTTAAATTTTAAAAGTTGGTAGGAAGAGAAATTCCAAAAACTTCCTTCTAATTTTATTTACTTTTGCCACTAGATTTGAAAAGAAAATGAGAAAGCAAAGTCACTTTACTGTTGATATAAATTAGGCTCATCTTTGTCCTTATAGGTGATACCAGACAGCAGGTTTCTGTGCTGTACTTGTTGCCCTTTCAGTGAACTCAGCGGTAGTCAGTGCACCTCTCTACATCTCCTTTGTCTTATTTTCTCATCTGCTTTTTGAAGGAAGAGATGAGTTGATGTGAGGTAGCTTGCCATAATATTTGATATTTCTATGAATATAAATGCTCAGAAGGGCTTCCTGCAGCTACAAAACCAAGCCATCTAATCATAAATGAAATGAGAATCCACAATTCCTACAAAGATGCAGAGAGTCAGTGTGGCTGAAAGAAGGAGCAGTGAGCTGGCTCCGTCAACAGCAATGCAGTTGGGGTGAGTCACTTCGACTCAACAATTAGACACTCGCTGTCTAGAGAACAGTGTCTTCCCGAAGGTGTAAGAGGTGGAGCATGCGAAAACACTTTTCAAACCAGGAAACTGATTGTCATCCGATTAGGGGAAACAGAGCAATGCAGTAATTACGAATCCCCAAAATTAAATAAACAAGGAGAGCAACAGCAGCATTTTTCCCTGGCATCTAATTTAACTTGAAATGAGAAATAGATGCTTCTTCCTTAAGAAGCAGTGTATCATATCCGTCAGGCTTATTATTCCCGTATGTAACTAGGAGATTACTGCAAGCATTTAATATGGAAAAATTGAAAACAGTTCTTCCAGTGAGATACTTTTTCCATTTGGGTATTCACTTATGATGCGAATAAAGTTTTAAAAGTTACTTGTTACTCACAATAGAAATAGTGTGCTTTCGTATGAGACATTTCTGACTCATTATCTGTAGAGGCGGGCTTCCCCAGTGGCTGAGTGGTAAAGAATCCACTTGCAATGCAGGAGATGCAGGAGGCATGGGTTCGATCCCTGGGTTGAAGATCCCCTGGAGGAGGGAATGGCAATCTGCTCCAGCATTCTTCCCTGGAGAGTCCCATGGACAGAGGAGCCTGGGGGGCTATAGTCCACACCGTCGCAGAGTCAGACACCACCGAAGGGACGGAGCACACGCGTCTATAAAGGCTGATACTGAGGCAGCTCTCCCCACTTCTTCCCCCCTTTCTGCTTTCCTTCCTTCCATCCTCACCTCCTCCTCTCTCCTTCCCTTATCTTCCTCTTTTCTCATTGTTACTGCTGTTCAATTGCTAAGTCACGTCCAGCTCTTTGCAACCCTGTGGTCTGCAGCACACCAGGCTCCTCTGTCCTCCACTGTCTCCCGGAGTTTGCTCAGACCCGTGTCCACTGAGCTGGTGATGCCATCCAGCCATCTCTCTCTCTGCGCCTCCTTCTCCCTTGCCTTCAGTCTTCCCTGCAGGGTCTTTTCTAGTGAGTCAGCTCTTCCCATCAGGTGGCCAAGGTATGGGAGCTTCTGTTTACCTCAGATCATCTCAGATCTTCGTATGGTTTGCTTCTGAGGAGATGTAACCCAAATCATCCCTCTTAAATATTCTGCTGTGGGCTTTGCACTCAGGCTTAGAATGTTTTCTTCAATTGACTCTCAAGAGGAAGGCAATATTAAGATACCAAAGAGTTTTGGGTCAGACACATTACGATTTTTAAAACTTGACTGTAAAGGCAAGGGGGACCAGAATGTTTCCAGCAATGAAATGGTAAGATCAGATGTTCTTTGGAGGCTAGATTTGAGAAAGGCAAGCTGTGGGGTGGATATTGACTTAGGAGTATGCTCCTGTGGTATAGGCAAAAAATGGATTGGTGGTTTTGAGAAGCATTATGGAATAGAATTGACAGAGCTTGGTTATTGGTATTAAGTAGGTGTTGAAGGTGAGGGAATAACAGGTGAATGTTGGTGCCATTTTTCTTCTTAAGGAAAGAGAAAGTTTGGGGAATGGGAGGAGAAGCTTTTTGTTTTTAACTTCTTACACTCGAGGTCTGTGTGTGAGCCCGAAGCAGCAGACGCTGTTTTAGAGTGAAAGTGAAGCATGTGTATGAAGCTAATACAGAAGTTTCATCTTACTTGTTCCAAAGCGCCTTCCACTTTCTCTCTATAGCGTTGTTATCTGTATCATTTTTACATCAGCAGTGTTTGATATTTTCCCATTACTAAAAATTACATCATGATGTAGCTTTTTGGACTAAGTTACATTTGTATATCCCTTTACACCTCTTGGGTCCCAGGAGACTAGATAGAGCGTCAACAAATGTGAAGCTTGCGTATGTAAGACATTTAAATAGATGAAATAATTACTATGTGTTTTTGTGCAAGAGAATGGTGTGTATACGGACAACTTGGAAAAATAACTAGAATTGAAGAATAAAACATGTTTCATAAAATCTGACAACTCTCTTTGGTCCTCTGCTCAGATGAGACAAGTACTATTTTTTAAAATGTATTTTATTGAATATGGTAGATTTTCAATGTTGTGTTAATTTCTACTGCACAGCAAAGTGATTCTGTTATACACATACTTTTTCAAATTCTTTTCCGTATGGTTCATCATAAGATAACTGAATATAGTTCCCTGGGCCATACCATAGGATGGGCAAGTGCTATTTGATATAAATAAACATTAACTATGTTATGAAATAATTTTGTTTTTCTTCCTTTTAATGAGTGTTCCTTTATAGATCTAGCACTGTTTGATGAACAAAGCAAAGAAGAGCAGCCATCCTCATGCAGCTTACACGGACGGGGAACAGACAGAAGACAACTCCGCAGCGAACGGATGGATAAATGTTCACTATGATGGGCGGATGCGTTTGGGAACCTGAAGGAATAAATCAGGGTAGAGGGAACGGGAGAAGGTGGTCAAGGTGGGTGGGGAGAGAGGAGTCAGCGGCGCTAGGGCGGGTCTGCTGCGAAAACGCGACCGGAGGGAAGTCGCGGGCATTAGTCACCCAAGAGTCCGCCTGGAGGAGGAGCAGTTCGGGCGGAGGGATCGGCAGAGTCACGGGCCGCAGATGGAAACTGATCTGGGCTCGCGGAGACCCAGCAAGGAGGCCGGCGAGGGGACCGCGGCGAGCGAGGGCAGAAGCAGGGTGTCGGGGGACGTAGGGTCTCACAGGTATCCTAAGGACTCTCGTTGTTGTTGCTCAGCTGCTCCGTCACGTCTTACGTGGACTGCAGCTCGTCAGGCGTCCCCATCCTTCAAGACCTCCTGAAGCTTGCTCAGACTCAAGTCTGTTGAGTAGGTGACGCCATCTAACCATCTCATCCTCTTCCACCCCCTTCTCCTCCTGCCTTCAGTCTTTCCCAGCGTTAGGGTCTTTTCCAATGACTCTGCTCTTCACATCAGGTGGCCAAAGTATTGGAGTTTCAGCTTCAGCATCAGCCCTTCCAATGAATATTCAGGACGGATTCCCTTTAGGATGGACTGGTTGAATCTGCTTGCTATAAAAGGGACTCTCAAGAGTCTTCTCCAGCACCATAGTTCAAAAGCATCAGTTCTTCAGCACTCAGCCTACTTTATGGTCCAGATCTCACATCCATACACGACCACTGGAAAAATCATAACTTTGACTAGATGGACCTTTGTCGACAGGGAAGCTACGGGGCTTCCCTGTAGCTCAGTTGGTAAAGAATCTGTCTGCAACACAGAAGACCTGGGTTCGATCCCTGGGTCAGGAAGATCCTCTGGAGAAGGAAATGGCAACCCACTCCAGTATTCTTGCCCAGAGAATCCCATGGACAGAGGAGTCTGGCAGGTTGCAGTCCATGGGGTCACAAGAGTCAGACACAGCTTAGTGACTAAAACCACCAAACCACCACCTTTGTTGACAAAGTAATGTATCTGCTTTTTAATACAGTGTCTAGGTGATCATAGTTTTTCTTCCAAGGAGCGAGCGTCTTTTAATTTCACGGCTGCAGTCACCATCTGCAGGGATTTTGGAGCCCGAGAAAGTCAAATGTGACACCACTCCCACTTTTTCCCCTTCTGTTTGCCATGAAGTGAAGGGAGCAGACCCTAGCTTTTATTGTGAGATGGGAAGCAGTAAACGGCTACGACCGGAGCAAAGATATTTTCTGATTTATATTTTTAGAGGATCACACAGGCTTTACTAAGAATAGACAATCGATGGTCTCGTGTGGAAGCAGTGACCACTTGAGGGTTTTTTATAACTGCCCAGGTGAGAGGCCATGAGAGACCTGAGTCAGCATCGCTGTGATGGAAACGATGAATAGTTGCTGGATTCTAAATTTATTTTGACTGTAGAGTCAAAGGGATTTGCTCTTGGGTTACATGTGAAATGTGAGAAGCAGCAGAGCCAAAGGTGGCATTTAGGTTCTTGGGTTGGGAGTGGGCTGAGGAATCAAGAGTTCATTTTTGGATGTGCTGTGTTTGAGCTGCTTGTTAGATAACCAAGAGGTTAAAAATAGAATAATGCTGAACATCTGAGTATGATAACTTACCCACTTCAAGCTTTTTCCTCATCATTTATTCATTTTGTTTTGTACCAAATAAATGGCAGTTTATTTATAGCAGGAGGCTCAAGGCAATATCATTACAAGCCTGAATTTGTGTGAGTAGATCAGGGAGACCAGGTGTGTGGAAAGATAAATTTCAAAAGACAGACTGAAGGACCTCATAGAGAATAATCCATATTAATAGGAAAGGCAAAGAGAACAAACCTGACCCAATAGCAAAGGACAGAACTGACCCAGGAGCAGGACTGGGTCAGTTGCCCCAGAGTGGCGATTCTGGCCACAGAATGGTGCCCTTCTCTCAGATTTGCTTCAAGTCCAGCTTCATCCTTCTTTCCTTCTGGGACAGGCTCATTTTTGGATATTATGAACATGAGGGCTATGCATAAAAAATGAAAGGATTATTTCCTCTAAAGTCTCTGTAAGTTATTAGGACAGAAGAGATTATTACATTGGTTCATTTCTGACAGATTGTTGTGGATGAGAAAAGGGATCCATGTCTCCCCATGTTGGCCTAGAACACTGAGTGGCTTTGGCTATCAGCTGGCAAAGGCCGTGACAGGAAGTGCCACCCGTGTCAAGTGCAGGGGCCTTGAGGACTGTGGCGCCCCGTGGGAGCATAGCTGAGCCTAGAAAGGATGGCGGTGCCCAGTCACAAGGTGGACGTTATGGACGGAACGTCTGTGTCTGCCTCAGGTTCGTGTATGGTGTCCTAACCCCCTGCGAGGTGGGGTCTTTGGGAGATACTTAGGTTTTGGAGGGTGGGGCCCTCATGAGTAGGATTAGTGTTCTTTGAGACACAGAGTAATTCTCTCTCTCTCTCTCCCCACCATGAGAGGAAACAATTAGAAAATGGCCGTCTACAAAACCAGAAGACTGCCTTCAACAAGAATTCAAGCGTGAGAGCACCCTGATCTCAGACTTCCAGCCTCCAGAACTGTGAGAAATTATCGTTTATTATTTAAGTCTCTCATTTTCTGGCATTTGTTTTAGCAGTCAGTCCTAACAGACTATGGCAGTAGATCCTCAGACTTGTGTGAGATTGCCACTGCAGACTCATAGCCGTGCTTATGGGGGGTGTGTGTGTGTATGTGTGTGTGTGTGTGTGTGTGTGTGTAACTGTGCAGACTGTTGGCTGAAAAACAGCAGATGGGTTTGAAAACCAGAGAAATACTAGTTGTTACTCTCAAAATGATTTGATTATGGCCTCAGTCTGGGATGGACTAGCGAGTTTACATCTCTTTGTGCAAAAAGATGCTATATTTTTGGTCACCTTGGTTATTTAGCATAGTGAAAAGTGAAAGTGAAGTCGTTCAGTTGTGTCCGACTCTTTGCGACCCCATGGACTGTAGCCTACCAGGCTCATCCATCCATGGGATTTTCCAGGCAAGAATCCTGGAGTGGGTTGTCATTTCCTTCTCCAGGGGATCTTCCCGACCCAGGGATCAAACCCGGGTCTCCCGCATTGCAGGCAGACGCTTTACCCTCTGGACCACCAGAGAAGTCTACTGAAATAAAAATCACGAGTTCCATTTCTGTATGTGCTGGTTGGGAAAGAGTTATTAGGAAGGAGATGTTGATGAGGTTCTACTTTGTGTAACACCCTACCATGGATGTTTCACATGAGTTCTTTCGTGACACAAGCGACCGTTGACTCAGCAAGGCCTCGATTATTGTGGAAGAAATGACTTGATGACAGCGATGATGAGGCTGATGGCAGGAGCTGTTTACAGAGGACTCCCTTGGGCCTCTCCAGTTTGCTTCACATACACCGTGCCATTTAATCTTTGCAGCAGCACTAGTAGGCTGACATCGCTACACTCAGATTTACAAAATGAGGGAGCCGAGAGTCAGGTAGATTAAGAAGTTAGCACAGTTGCCAGTTAAACTTCAGAATAAGTGTTCGCATTGAGACCTCTCTGACTTTGGAATCCACATTCTAAACATTTAAGACAGCTATTGTTTCAATACTGCTGCACAAACCATCCCAGAATTCAGAAGCTCTCAGTTACCCCGCCTTCCTGTCTTCGTCCGTGCACCTGGGGGCCTGCCGAGCCAGCTCTGTCTCAGGCTGTGGGTCAGCGGGGTTGACTCCAGCTGTGGCTTGGGTTCGGGTCTGCTCATGTGTCTCATTTTTGTTGTGCTAAGTGTGTACTTTCATCACAACATCAGAGGTGCCCAGGTGACTGCACGTCGTCATCCCTGGTAGTCCCCTGGGAGGGGGAGGACTTGGTTTCAGACCCCCTACGGATGCAAATTCTGAGGTTGTTCAAGTCCCTTAGTCAGCCCTCTGTATGTAGAGTCTGCATCTGCTGATTCAACCAGTCGCATAGTGTAAACACAGCGCTCGACCCGCGGTCTGGTCGAATCTAGGGATGTGCAGCCTGGGACGTGGAGGGGCCGCTGTGCGCTTTCCTCTGCGCTGTCGCTCCACAACACTTGAAGAGAGTCAGGTGGCCACGCCTAATGTCAGTGGGAGTGAGGAAGCATCCCCAGAGAGGGAAGGACTGGAAAATGACACAGCCAGAGCAGCAGGCTGATAATTTTATAGTGCGGAAGGAAAAAGGTGTTGAGAGCAATGGTCTGATTTACACAGGGCTGCATCACACTGCTTTCCTGCAGCAAGGAAAGTGATCACTACTTCAGAACAGTCGTTCTGACTGCATTACCCACTGACAGTGGTTTGAAAGTGCCGTCTTTCTAAATGAAGAGATGCATCATGCAAAATTTTAGATCTTAATACATGCTTGAAAAGGCTAATGATGACACAGAATTTTCTAGTTAACTGGCAAGTGCAAAGGCATATTTTCTTTTATTACTTATATGCATTTCTCTTTGAATAAGATTAAATTAAATTTTAGCATTACCATCAATGTTCAAGTTGGATCACTTTATAGTTGCTAGACTTACTCCTCACCCACTCCACATAATTGTCAATTTCATATACATCCGAATATATCTATAGTACTGAACTTTACCTCTTAAGTTTTTCCTGTATGGTAAGAAAGCAACTGTTTGATTCACCAAAATCAGGAAAACTTGGTATGATCCAACAAGTTATTTTGCCTTATCCCTACCAAGCAGTACTTGTATTGATTGAGGCTTTTATTTTTCATCTCATGTGGTTATTCTGACTTCACACAGACATTGCTTTTAGTTTATGGAGGTTATGCACATTCAGTAGTGCTGGCACATTATTTAACCTCCAAGTTCTGTGATTTTGAAATCTTTTAGGAGGTAAATTCAGTAACTGAATTATTGTTTGTTTGAACCGTGCTAGGTGGAAGCGTATTCATCAACGTTCAGCTGGACTCTGAGGTTCTTTTCTTGAATAATCTTCCAGCTGAGTCTCTGAACGT
The DNA here is from genome assembly GCF_042477335.2 of Ovis canadensis. Taxonomy (NCBI): domain Eukaryota; kingdom Metazoa; phylum Chordata; class Mammalia; order Artiodactyla; family Bovidae; genus Ovis; species Ovis canadensis. The sequence goes on along the minus strand of NC_091253.1, from coordinate 103,611,238 downwards.
TTGTAGAACTTTCCAAATAAATCTAAAGCATTTTAAAGGAGAGTTGTAGCATGGATTTTTGTTCTCTGTTTGTATCTTTGGCTTTGTAAGGGGTCCTTTTCAAGAGTGCACCATGGTGGAGCTAGAGGTAGTTACAATAGAAGATAGTTTCTTGCAGAGAGAAAGCTTAGTTTAGACTTTCACTTCTTTAACATTTCTTTCCAACGTTCTATCAAAAGTGTCCATCAGGGGGCTGTTAAAGCACGTGGGGAATATGCTGTGAAAGACTGTCCACCTTTGATAGCCAAGAGCAAAACTCAGTCAAAGGTGACCTTTCTTCCTATTATGTAGCTCAGCTGAGGAACCTGCTTTTTGAACTTGGGCAACTTAGCTTCTCCAGCCCTACTGTCCTCTCAATAGCCCGTATATGACAGCTCAGCAGGTGACTTAATTGCTTCTCATTGTAAAAAGCTGCAAAGTTCACTTTGCAAAACACCCCACAGTTGGTGCGAAACTCGCCTCTGAAAATTGGAGAGCAGTCCTGGTGACCAGGAAGCACGTCTTCTGCTCATTCCCTTGGAGCCCGAGGGCGGCGTGGTTTACCCGCGCCCCTGCCCCTTGCCCGGCTCTGAGCCCCGGGCCTTATGTAATGGCTGGAGGAAGCAGGCAGTGTTCTTCGACCCCTTTTATAGGTGAGGAGTCTGGGATGTAGAGAAGTTACAATTTGCTCCAGGTCACACAGCGCTGAGGTGGAGGAATCAAGCTTTTGACTCAAAAATACGTTCATAACCGCGACAACCATCCAGCCTCTTTCTCAGTATGTCTTCTCACTGGGAATGCACCACGCATACGCGAGAGTCCGCCGCAAATGATTAAGTGTCTTGACTTTGGCCCTTTTGCATCTCCGTATGTGCATGAGCATGCGCGCACACGCGTGTATGTGTGGTGTTTCGGTGCCAGAACTAAATTGAGGGAAAATGTGAGGCTCTCCCGGTTTCCTAAGATGTCGTTTCAAAAGAACAAAGCTCCTGGAAAAACAAACATAAAAAGAACAAAGCTCTAAAAAAGTAGAGTCATGCTGTATAAATAAATAGGTTGTAGAAGCAGAGCGCTTGAATTCATATCCAGATTCCACCTTCCTAGTTGACTGATCTTTGGAAAAATCACCTTATGTATGAGACTCATTTTCCTCCCCTGTAAAAATAGAAATATGAATATTTATATCCCCTCTTTGTGAGGAGTCAGTGAGATAATACATACTGTAATGTAAGCCTGTGAGCCTAATGATGGTAGGACTCTGGCAACATTAGATGACTTCCATTTTCTGTAATTAAATATGTCCTCTGTGTGTGTGTGTGTGTGTGTGTGTGTGTGTGTGTGTAGAAGAAAGGGGGACCGTTTAACTCATTGTTTTGACCAGAATGTCAACTTAATTTTTATAAAGTATTTTATAACAAATGATTTCTGAAGGAGCTGATCAGTGACCCATATTAAGAATAGGAAAACAGTGGAGAAAAATGTTAATACCACTGCTTAATAGAATTTTTCTTAGACCACAATTATGTTAGTTATACATTGATGCTTATGAGATTTTAGTATGATTGCCTTGTAGTAGAGATCTTATTTGCCAAATTTACCTCACTTGAGTTTTTTAAAAGGTACCATTGTTAGAAATTGTTTATTTTTTCACTTGGTAAAAGAACAGCTCTTTTATATAAAATTTTATATTAGGAAAGAGCAATAATTATACTAAATAAAAGTTACATGGTCTTTTTCATGTATTTGACATTGTTAGACAATGTTGCCTTTTTGATATTTCCAAAAGAAAGAAAAATTCAATTCTGTCTTAAAAGAAAACTACATATTAGCGAATGCACTGGCTGGATGGCATCACTGACTGGATGGACATGGGTTTGGGTGGACTCCAGGAGTTGGTGATGGACAGGGAGGCCTGGCGTGCTGCGGTCCATGGGGTCACAGAGAGTCGGGCATGACTGAGCGACTGAACTGACTGAGCTGAACAGAGTTATCTAGAGCTAGCCTAACATTCTGAAAACTGCATGATGGTATGTGTTTTTAGCTTGTCTTGGTGCACATTATATCAGCATTCCCTATAAAGAATACATCATTTCCCATTCAAAACCAACACCTTTGTGAGTAAAAGATTCAAGTCCTCTCTAGAATATTGTTCATGTGACTCTTAGAAAGGGGTGTGTTGGGCATAGGAAATGCTGTAGATAGTCGAGAACCTGACATGCATTTGGTGGAACACTTCTGACACCCAGATCATTCGCTGCTGCTGCTGCTGCTGAGTCGCTTCAGTCGTGTCCGGCTCTGTGCGACCCCATACACGGAGGCCCACCAGGCTCCCCCGTCCCTGGGATTCTCCAGGCAAGAATGCTGGAGTGGGTTGCCATTTCCTTCTCCCCGATTATTCACTAAGCAGTCATAAACGACTGAAAGAATTGAAAGAAAGACTCTAAGGTGTCCGCTATTCTCAGTGCTGAGAATTGTTGAAAATGGGGATGAAAGAGACACAGTCCTTTTATAGATCTTACATGTAACCAGATCAACTTTCACGCATTTTCTCTTCCACTTAGTTATAGGACTGATGTTACATCTTCTTTCTGCATGAAGGTAGCACAGGAGCCTGTGATGAAATTATCTATATTTTTAGCTTTAATAAGGTCTGAACTTATGTAAAACAATAAGAATTCACATGTAAGCATGATTTTGGTTAATCTGGAAAGTTTCTGGAAAAAAACTCAACTCTTAAAATTCCCCAAACTGATTCATGTGCTGGACAGGTTGTTTAATTTGGCACACTTCATCGACCTTGACAAAACAGACCTTCAAATACCACTAAAAATCCTTAGCACTGGGCAGCTATTTAGGGACTCAGGGTTTAAGACCCCTCAGCGTTTTGGCAGGAGTTTCTAACATATCAACTGAACAGATTTTCCAGTCTGTGTGTCTGATCTCATAATATCAGATTGCCCATACCTGTGTGTTTGATCCCATCACTTTTCACATTTGTAGCTGCTTCCTGGCCAGGTGTGCGTATCTGTCTCTTACAGCTGATTCATGGGCGCTCTGGCTGGCCTCAGAAAGGACAGAGTGAAATTTCATAGAGCACTTTGGCATGTCTCTCTCCACCATTTCTCATAGACTCTGGACATAAATAATTTGTTAGGCACGGAATGTGCAGAAATATAAAGAGGAGTGGCTGATGAGATAGTGAGTCAGCAGACATTATTATGTATGGGCATCCGATGGAAGATTTAAGATGCCAAGGAGTTTGGAGTTGCTCTGATAGTAGCAAGGAAGTCCTTGAGTATGGGAAGAGTGTAATAAAAACTACATTTTATAAGAAGACCTTGATATAGTGTCTTGGGTAAGCTAACATGAGAAAAAAGTAGGACGTAATTACAAGTTATTATAGTTTGGACAGGAGAAAATGAGCTTTTAATGATTATTTTCAGATTCCTCTGCTTATGTAGAATATGATTAAAGGTAGAGATGATATTTCTAAAATTTTGAACAACTTTAAAGCAAAAAGATTTAGAAAGTCTTGAAAAAATTGAAATAATGAATTTAAGGTTCTACTGATCTTCACCTTCCATGGTCTGTCCTAGATTTTTTTAAATGTCATGTCTCTGTCTGTCTTGATTATACAGTTTCTACCCTGAATTGAATGATTTAGAAGTAATTTTAGGTTTCTGTAAATTTTACTTGGAAGAAAAGTTTTAGATAACCCATAGTAATATCTCTCTGTGTTTGTTTATTTCACCATAAATGGTTTAACAGAACATATAATAAACCTTTACCAACAAAAATATGACTATAAAGTTATGAAATATGAATTTTATCCAGTTATACATTCTTCATCATCATCTCTTTGCTCACTCATTTAGCAAATATCTATCTTCTTAGATATTGTAATTAAAATTTAAAAGCATTTCAGGATGGCTCTTAAGGGCAGATTGCTGTGGGTTTTGATCTTGTACATTGGGTTTCCTCTTGAGAACCACTACTTCAGAATTCTCCCTGGTAGTTTTAGATAAGACAGTTTCAGCCATTTATACCACCTAGATTATGCCCAGGAATTGAAATAGGTCAAAAACTGACTCAAAAAAATACATTAGAGTTTGTTATCTTAAATGGTGCTAAATCGATATATATGGTCATTAAAAAGGAACATAAAAACCCAGTCTGCTTATATTATTTCATATCAAATCTTTAGTCTGAGCTAATTGACTAGCAACCAACTCAATGTGATTAGTCTGAATTGAGATCTGCTATAGGTATAAGATGGCTTCCTAGGTGGTTCCGTGTTAAAGAATCTGCCTGTCTATGCAGGAGACATGGATTCAATCTCTGGGATGAGATCCCCTGGAGGAGGAAATGGCAACCCACTCCAGTATTCTTTCCTGAGAAATCCCATGGACAGAGAAGCCTGGTGGGCTACAATCCATGAGTTCACAAGAGCTGGACATGACTTAGTGACGTAGCAGACATGAATATGTATGAGATACCCTGTAGATTCTTAAGATTAGTACAAAAGAAAGAGTGTAAAATATTTCATTAATACTTTTGTATTGATTACATTTTTTTCCTTTGGCTGCAACCTGTGACTTGCCAGATTTTAGCTCCCTGACCAGGGATTGAACTCAGCCTGGGCCCCCAGCAGTGAAAGTGCAGAGTCCTAACCACTAGATTGCCAGGGAACTTCCTGATTGCATCTTGGAGTAATATTTTTGAAATATTGTATTAAATCAGATATATTTTTTATTATGTCATTTATTTTTTAATATAGCTACTAGAAAATCTAAAGTTCAGCAAGTAGCTCACATATTTTTATGTGACAGTGCTAATCTAGATTAAATATTCTTGAGAATAGTTCTATAGATGAGTAGGCCTATGAAAATTGTATTTGCCAGATTTTCTTTGACTTTGTCCACAGTAAAATGCCACATTTGTTGAAGTCAACATCTGTTCTTCCAAAATACTACCCTAGTGATTCCGTATATCATTAGGTAAGAAAGTAGAAGCATCTGCCTGAAGCAAGTACAAATGTATCTTTTTATGAAGACCAAACAGAAAAAATGATAGGAAGGAGAGGCAGCTATTCCCACTTTTAAAAATAATTGCTGATTTGTTTCTAGTTGGCTTGTGCTTGCTCTGTCTTGCCAACTCTCGCAGCGCAGTGCATTTGAGGCTGTCCTTGAGCGTGATCCAGTCTGCTACGGGCCATCACATCCGACTAAATTCAGTGAATCTTGAGCAAGGTACATTGATCCACATAATCTCAGTAATACAAAACCCTGAGGCCCAAGAGAGGAAAACCTTTTTCTTCCTTTTATTTTTTTCAGCTTAGAATTTATCCCAGTTGCCTTCACCTGATGAGATACATGTTGGAGCAGTCAGTCCTTTCCCAGGGTAGACCAGTTATTAACTCAGCCTTCACCTTTGCCCCAGACTATGGCAACACAGACAGGTATTGGAGGAAGGTTGCACTGACCTCAGTGGCACTAGTCTTAAAAGCGAAGCGTGTAACTTTTATTGAATATTTACTCTGTGCCAGGTGCTGAGGGATATTGACAGTTCTCTCAATCCCTATTCTAAGCTCGTGAGAATTTTTTTCCTAATATTTCTATTTTGTTGGAACCACCCACCCCGTGAATATCAGAGAGATCATCTAACTAGCATGGATGGAGCCTAGATTTGAAATCAGCTCTCTGTAAGCCCATTCATGATTTTTCAAGTTATCATGTAGTGAGGAGTGTGTCCCTTGTTTCATTAGCTATTTTTCAATAATGGAATTATTAATACACCCTTTTGGGGTTTATTTATTATTTGTGCTTATTCCCCAATGATAAATAAGTTAGAATAAAAACAGATGATACTACAATTTCTTTTTAAGTACCATTACTTATAATTTATTCACACGTCATTTACTATAGACTTCAGGATTCACTTTTATTTATCTTGAACAATTCCTGGTCATTTGCAAACTGTTACTTCTTTTAAAAAAATAATGCTTAACAGGTATATATACTTTTAACTACATGCCAGGAACAATTTTCAACACTTTATAGATATCCTCTCATTTAATTATTTGCCAAATCCTATGATGTAGGTACTATTATTATTCCCATTATACAAATAATGGAAGTTAATGACTATAAGTAGAAAAGCCAGATCAAGACCAGGTAACCTACTTCCAGCATTTACAGGCTAAACTTCTATGTTATTCTGCTATTTTTAAATTGATGGGTTACCTGCCCTTTATGGTTCTCTTTTCAGAAATATTTCAATTTATTGCCAGTTTCCATTTCCCAGGAAGATATAGGACCAATCAAAGAGACACTGTGGAAGATGAACTGAATTTAAGTAGTTAAATTTCAGAAAAAACAAACATTTACATCAATCTTAGTGTTTTTATTCTTCTGCATCTATATCTTGTGAATTGCATGCATACTTTTAGTACTCAATAACAATTCAGATTCAATTGAAATTTATCTATTCTTGACTTAAATTAATGGTAAACTATTGAGGAATTCTTGCACATTGCCAGTAGTTGGTATTTATATTTTCCTCTGGGTCTCTGATCTTTTGGATCAAAAGACAGAACAGAATATAGTAGGGGGAAGACAGAATTCTCAAGCCCAGTCTCTGCCAAACCTCAACACATCATGTTAATGTTGTGATGAAGGTCTTATCTAAACCACTAAGATGTTTGGGTATTAAAGCTGAAGAGACAAATGGGGAGGAAAATGGCAGGTTTTCTGTGTTTAGACAGTGTATAAAGGCTTCTCAGGTGATCAGTTAAGCTGAATTTTCAGCTTCTTTTTAAAGACATCTTTTGTACCATATTTGTACAGGTATCTAACAAAATGTTCATTCAGTTGACCAGTTTTGCTTACTTTGAGCCAGTTTTTTAATCTGATTTAACTGCTTTGACAAACTGACTTTCAGAATCACATCAGCTATATCTTTGAGCAGAGATTTCCTTTTGCTTTCATAAAATGTAGCTCAAAGTTTATTAAAGGCTTTCAGTGGCATTAAGAACTTTGTTTTCAAAATGTACAGTAAATTGCACAGAAAATGGTTTTTAATTTTTCTGATCTAATTCTGGAAGTAATTTCCTGAGTTTTTCCCCCTTTGTTCTGAGAATATGTGGAAAATGGTACAGAATTTGACAGATGAAAGGATTTAATGTATAGTCTATTTCCTTAATGTTTCTGTGCTTTGAAATGTCTTAACATTACAGCTATTTTTGATTTTGAAGTCTGATTATGAAATTTTAATTCAAATGTAACAGTCCTCTCATTTGACTTTCTATTATGAGTGTGAGTAAGACAGCTTGAAGACAGTAAAGGCAAGGCAGCCTTGTTTTGAAATTTGGTTGTTGTGTTGATAAAGACAGTCAGCCTATGGGCTTCTGCATTTGTCAGAGAATGTAAGGTTTAATTGCCCATTTGTGATTCAAATTATTCTTCAGGTTTTATAGCATTTATATTATTTGTTCCCTGTTTCTGGAGTTCCCTGTTCCACTAAATGTACTTGGGAGTGTATATTATCAGGTAGCGGTAGTCTCTCCACTTTTATGCACCTGCAAAGCAAGTTAGAACAGGCTTAGTTACCTCAAAACAGTAAGGAAGCACTCAGTCTATTAGACAAGAGATGCTATACCATCATTCTGCTAAATTCCAAAGCTTCAAAATTTCTGTGCAAAAAGCAAATAAGCAAACACCTCAAGAATATATCATAATGAAATTACTGCTTTGTTTATCTTTTCTTTCTTTCCTGAAGACTCCCATATCCCTTTGCTTCAGATTTTCCGGTATCGGTCTCCTGCACCCTGATGTAATTGAATCCTGTGCAGTGACCTGCAAAGCGCTGGGTGACCCGGCCCCTGTCTACTCTTAGCATGTATCTCTGTGACTCCCCCTCACTGACCCCCTTTCTGTTCTGACTGAGTCTTCACATTGCTTATTCCTTCTATCCCAACTATTTCCCCTTGGATCTTCCCAAGCCTGAGTCCTTCTTGTCTTCATGTTTCAGCTCAAATATTCCTTTCCCAGGGAAGTACTGTCTCTCTACTCACTTTGAAGTAACTGCCATCCCTATCCTAAGTCATTTAACCCACTTTAAATTACCTGGTTTATTAATTTCCTTACTTTCATTCTTATCTCCCCACTGTAGTCAATTCCATGAGATCAATAATCTTACAATTTTTGTTAACCTTTACATTTCCTTATACTTCCTGGCATATAGTAGAGTGAAGTGAATTCACTCAGTCATGTCCTACTCTTTGTGACCCCATGGACTGTAGCCTATCAGGCTCCACTGTCCATGGGATTTTCCAGGCAACAGTCCTGGAGTAGATTGCCATTTCCTTCTCCAGGGGATCTTCCCAACCCAGGGATCGACCCAGGTCTACCACATTGTAGACAGACGCTTTACCATCTGAACTGCCCAGTAAATACCTGATAGCTATGTGGAATAGTCACAACACAACTCACACTTTACATGGGTTTGCTTGTATTTGGGCAGGACTTGTACAAAGGTTGTAAAATAGCTCTCATCAAAGGAGACAATGGAAGAAAAAATGTCTTTCAGAAGAATTGGAATTCATTAGAAAATGAGAGCTAACAAGTTTTCTTGAAGAAATAAAAAAAACAAAACAAAGCACTTCTAAGGCAAAAGGAGACTTAAATTAGTCATATTGTCACACCTCTAAAAGTTAAAGAAGAAATTGGGCTCATTGCCTGAAGGAATTTCTGTATTTGACTGTAATCTTTATTTGTAATCACCTGTACCCCAAATGTATCTTGGTGGATTACAGAGAGAGAAAGACAATTACTTGGGCACAAATGCATTTTCTTCCTTTTTTGCTGTGAAGCTACAGTGCTTTTGGCTTGATAAATTGCCTAAACTACCTGGCTGGCTTGAAGGGAAAGTTATGTTTTTACATTTATATTAAACAAAAAACTTGGGCTTTAAAAATAAATCATCACATCTGATGGTATTGCCTCTCTTTCATTTGTTTGATATCCAGTGTGAGCTAAAGGTTACGTGCAGAGCAGTCCCAGGAGCGCAATTCACACTTGCAGGTAGCGGTAAAGCCCTGTAAGCAATAACCATCACAAACAGAGGAGCTGTCGGAGAGCAGATTCATTGCTCCCATTCGCAGACTCCTTTTGTTTTCAGAAGACACTGAAATATGTTCTCTTTTCTTAGCCCGCAAGAATTTCAGAGATGTCCTTTGACCCGTCTTTTGGCACCATGCAATAAATACAGAAAAATCTCCAACACTGCCACAAGAGCACTTACTGGAGGAAAGAGTGGGCGCATGAAAACGATACCGAATGACAAAAACTGTATCGTCCTAAATACAGTTTTAAAATTTGATGTGGGGTGTGGACTCAGCATAATTTTTGGTCGGCAACATTTCCTTATTATAAGCCTTCCCTGGGAAACTAATGTAAACTGTGACATGTATTAGCTTTGTCGTCGGCCTGCCTAAGGCACGTTGCCATTTCTAGCTCGGCGCTAGGAATTCCCAGGACCTGTGATGACTATGTACGTCGAAGTTTGTGATGAATTTTTCCTAGCCTTTTCTTCAAAGCTTTATCTTTCTAGGCTTTCCAAGTGACTATTATAATCAATATTCAACTTTCCAGCTGCTTGACTTTTGAAATTCCTTTAATTTTTCTGGACCTAAATATTCTCATTTGTAGAACATTGCCACTGCAGGCATTATCCAAGATCTTTTCCAGCGTTAAATACAAAGTCAAAGTCACCAGGGAACTTCTCCATATAAGACAGATCTTTCTGACAAGATGTTAGTAATATTAATATATGAGAGCCTGTATGTCTTTTTTTTTTTTTTTAAATCCAGAGAGAAGTGGATTAATGGTTTTTTGAGAATTCTTATGAGCAGTCTTTACTAAATCAAAGAAGGCATTCAGGATGAAAGTATTATGAACATAGCAAGGATTCTATTTTGAGCACAGGCTGGTCTTTCAATATGACAAGCAGCAGTGTGGACAGGGGCCGACCTGGGAGACATTAGCGTACATTAACTATAACAACAGTGAGGTGATGCTTTGAAAGAACTGGTCCTGAGGAAATCCATCAAGGAAATAAACTTTTCCCAAGAACAAAATTTCTGACTTCAGCGGAGAAAGCTTACTCTGAAGACAGCTGCAAATTTCTACTTGAAAGCCTACCTTTCAAGGTATATCCTGATACCGTGTATCAGAATACATGGACCTATGTCTGTGTGTTAAGAATAAAAAAACACTGTGATGAAAAATAGACTTGGTTTATTAAAATATGTGAACTGCCGGGGCATAGGCCCCCTTTGTTCCCACCAGCAAAGCAGAACAAAGAGGGAGATGTTATTCCCTCTATTACCATAGCAAGGGACCTTGAAGGCTTTGTATATCGATCCTGTTTTACAGCAAGAGGTGGCAGAGAAGGGTTAATACCGAGTGAGAATGGATTTCCTCTTGAGAACACAGAAGACATTCTTCAGGTCAGTTCAGTTCAGTCGCTCAGCCGTGTCCGACTCTTTGTGACCCAATGGACTGCAGCACACCAGGCCTCCCTGTCCATCACCAACCCCTGGAGTTTACTCAAACTCATGTCCATTGAGTTGGTGATGCCATCCAACCACCTCATCCTCTGCTGTCCCCTTCCAAGACATCTCTCGGCAATCCTCAAATACTTGAGGGTGGCTGGGGGCAACTTCAATGAGTTGAAGTTCAGCTTTGGCAGATAATCTCAGAACCTGTGAAAATTTCAGTTATGACAACGAGTTGGACCTCATTCGAACATTGTAGAGGCTCAGGATACTAACATACACATGAAGTCCTTTTGTCCCGAAACAGGAGGTGTAAGTTTAATGCGATCAGATATGTTCAAAACTTAACAATAGATATTCACATGTTTGGAGAAATAGTTTAAGCTTTCATCATTTAAATATTAAGTTTTCAGCCAACAGATATTGGCTCTTAGCAACTGCATAAATGATTGCCCAGAGTAGTATGACATCTAAAATAAATGCAGATCAGTTATGAAATATACATTAGAGCAGATGGCCATGAGGAGAGCCAATTGGACAGAATAATAAACAATACAAACTAAGAAATTCATAGTTAATTAAAGAAGATTAAAGGTACTTAAAGGGGGCATAAAGACCTAGGGATCTTCTCAAACAAAGGATTAGTATGTTGGTGCTCTGCCATGCTCTCCTCTCCAACGTGTTGCTAACGAAAGGACAGTGATGTGTAGAGCAGATGAAAATAATTCACTAGAATGCTCTCTTCAGTAACCCAAATCCCTTGGTTTGACATACAGGGACAGAGTGTCATAAATTCTTGTGTAATTTGGTCTGCGTATTCCTCTCTTTTATTCTGCTCTATGCATTAGGATCCCATTAACTTTTAAAAGGACTTTCATGCACAGGCGATAATAGGCACATTTAGTGAGTACAGTGACTTAGTGAACTTTATAGTCTTCAACTCTGGGAAGCGCTGCTTTGCAGAATGTTAATTCTCAAGGGCTTTGCCTTTAGCACGTACTCTTCAGTCAATACTTGCAGATTGAATGAAGGAGGGTGTTTGGGGAGAGAAACAAATAGTTTCTCTTTAGATGTAAAAGTATTTTACACTTACATTTCAAAGGTCTGCTGAATCCTATCCATTTTTCAAGATTCACATTAAATTAGCATTTATATTCATCTGGTAATTAATTAGTTCATTTATTTAATCAAATAGTCAACATTTATTGAGTACATATAGGATGCTAACTGTTTTGTTTGATACTGATTTATAAGACAGTCTTTATCCTTGCTGGATTCACTGTTTAGAGAGGAAACTAAATATGTAAATATGTAGTACAATAAGAGAATTATCATAATAAAAATAAGTATAAATTCTAGATGAGCATGAAAAAAGAAATTCTATTTCTGCTTGATTGGGGTGAACAGGTCTAAAGTTTCATGAAAGGAGTCAGAGAAGAGAACTCTTCAGCTGAATCTAAAACGTGGCTTTGTGAGCCATGAGCTGCAGACCACATTTGCCCATGTCTGTGTCTATGAAGTTTTATAGGAACAACAGCTATACCTATTCATTTAACACAAAACACGGGCCTACTTTCATGCTACATGACAGCAGAATGGAGTAGTCGTAACGAGGAGAGGATGGCTGACAAAGCCCAAGATGCTTGCTCTCTGGTCTCTCATAGAAAAAGTTTGCCAACATCTGGTCTAAAAAGCTTGCTTTTACTGGGACCAACATTTGACAAAGTAGCATGTCCAGAGGCTTGGAGACCTGGTGAGAGAACACGGGTTATTCATTAAAGATTAAATGTTCAGGAGACAGTAAGTAGATCGCTTTGTGAAGGTGTCACAAAAGAATAAAGGTAGAAAGGTAGTTTGAATGAAAACTATAGGAGGCTTTAAATGTTGGTAACAATCTTTACATCCTCTGGGGAGAACACAGCACCGATCTGAGGAATGGTCATGGTTCTCTAGCTCAACTTTTATGGAGAAGAGGTTCTTGTGTTCAAAGAGGAACTTGTGCTCAGGAAAAGAGAGCAATAAAGTGATACTCGTTAGTCTTTGACTCATCTTTGGAAATATACATTTGGGAGATGTCATGTGACAGGTATGGAAAGATAGGCCTGAGGTTGCCTGTCAAAGTGGGAAGGGTTTCTAGTCAAGGAAAATCCATTTCAGAACCAGATCTGGCCCAGGGTAAAGGAGGCATCATCTAGGCTACTGGTCGCGTCTGGGCAAAACCATCCTTGTGGTTTAGAAGTGAGCCAGTTCAGTCCATCATGTAAGGGTTCAAGGGCAAAGCATTGACTGGATTCACGTTTGAGGATAAGGATTTGAGGGTCTTATATCTTGCCTATCTGTCACCACCGTTCACTTCAGAGATGTGATAGTAACAGTGAGAGGAGTCAGGGAGGTGTGTGTTTCCACCACTCCTCCCCATGCAAATGGTGCCTGAATTCAGAAGAAGGGCTCCAAAACCAGTTCACCAGGATCTACTGGAGGGCTTCTGAAAAGCATACACTCCTGGGCCATACCCCACACTGGATTCAGAGTTGCTGAATATGGATTGCTGAAAACTTTGCCTTTCCAAACCCCCCTTAGAGTATTCTAATGATTTAACTGTTTTGATACAACACTCAGTAATCTCTTATCCCCAAGACAGTATCTGTACGACGTCACACAGTCAACACGCGTCTTTTTTCACACAGTGCTAGAGTTTTGCTACGTGTAGGCTCAGTCACATGACTAATGGAAAGTCTGAAGAAATAGGAGCTTATTAGATAAGCACTATAAGAGCCACTGGAAGTTTTAATTAGGGAGTGATGGCAAGTAGAGGGTGTTATGTTCTATGATTATTACTAATATGGCAGAGCTATATAGGTGGGTTTAGTGAGAAGAAATGATTATGCATAGATGTAAATCATAGTATTGGAATTAATTTTAACCTCATTTTAATTTGAACTTTTATCTATACAAGGTTTCTTTCCCAAATCTCCTGATGGCTATTAGGAAAAAATATTATTCTTTTAGGAAGCCTCATTGCTACTTGTGGAAGACCATGACACTCTTAGATATAATGACGGAAATGCCTTTTCTATATTAAACCAAAAGATGCCCTTTGTTTTCCATTCAATGATTGTAATTTATATGTCCTCAAAAGAAATCAGCGTCTTCCAATGTAATTCACCTCTTATGATTCTCCTTAGCCATTTCGTTGCCAGTATAAAATGCCTACTTTTCCAATCAAAGAGTATGGCTTTCAAATTTCTTATCATTTGGTCCATGACCTTTTGACCATACTTAGGGCAATATTTTCAAAAGCATGTCCTTTGCGATACTATTTCTGACAGCTCCATCTTAAAAAGGGATCCCGTGGTCAAAGCCATCAGTGAAAGGCCAGAAACCATACCTTCAATGCTCACTTGCACAGACATTTTCCAAGGACGCCTACATGAAAGAGGTTTTTGAAACAATTTTTAAATTGCTTTAAAAATGACATATGTTTTTAATCTCGTATTTTTCAAATTTGTTTGATCACAACAGCCTTATTCTCTGTAACACAGTGATACTCCATTGAATGTATTTCAAGAAGCACTTCTGTGTACTGCCAGCGGCCCTCTTTAAATGTCAAGTATGGGGGAAAAATGCAACATTCCAAATGTCACCTTATCCCTGCTGAGTTCAGGGTTTCTTTCTCTTTTAAAGATGTGAACACTGTGTTCCTCTTCTTTCGAAATTTTCTTTTTAATATGGTCCATGACTGCATCAACATTTTGGGATATTTGTATTATCCCACTGACTCATTGAAATTCTGGTCAACTAATGTCATTAAGGCTTTTCACTTTAAATGCTCTCAAATTAGGTCATTCTCAGCTTCTTCTCTGCTTGATAACATAAATAAATACATAAATGAGAAAGTATACACAGTTTTATTAAAATTCGATTGGTTTTACCCCAGAATTTCATTTCTGGGAAACAGTCTTCAATCTTGATTTGATAAGTTCCTGCTCTCAGGGATATTTCACCTGAAGTATGTCTTTTATGCTTTCATATCAGTCTAGGTCTAAGGTTTATGTCATGTGGTTTACGTAGGACATTTTTTCTCTTAGACATGGATTCGTTTTATAACATACTTTGGACATAGTTGCCTAGCTAACAATGTCCACTTAACTACAAATTCTTGGTTCTCATTTCTCTACTTACAGTAGAATGAAGAAGATTGGGAGCTGATGCACTAATTCTGTATCACTCAATTCTAGCCTCTGAGGGGAATGGGTTTTTCTGTATCATGTCCCATGGAACCCCACCCTTTCATCCCTTTTCGGTTTTCCTGATGCAGATCCAGGGATTGTGTCTGGACTAATAGACAGGACTAGCAGCACTGTGTCTTGTTTCATTGCTACTTTATGTTTAGTGTCTGTGATGGTGTAAGATGACTGGGAGAGGGTTTTTCATTTCTACCTTTTCCATTCAAGTAATGACATAGGTTGTTCTTTTTTTAAAAATGTATGGAGTATAATGGCAGCTTCCCTGGTGGCTCAGGCGGTAAAGCGTCTGCCTGCAATGCGGGAGACCCGGGTTCGATTCCTGGGTCAGGAAGTTCCCCTGGAGAAGGAAATGGCAATCCACTCCAGCACTCTTGCCTGGAAAATCCCGTGGACGGAGGAGCCTGATAGGCTGCAGTCCATGGGGTCCCAAAGAATTGGACATGACTGAGCGGCTTCACTATGGAGTATAATTGATTGACAGTCATATTAGTTTCAGGTGCACAGAAAATGAATCAGCTGCACACATGCTTAGATCCACTCTGCTCTGTGGGTGTGGATTCTTTCCCCATGCAGGCCACTACAGAGTACCGAGTGGAGTTCCTTGTGCGATACAGCAGCTTCTTCTTAGTCATCCGTTGTGCATGTAGGAGTGTGTATGTGTCCGCTGCAATCGCCCATTTATCCCTCCCTCCCTTCCCCCTGGGAACCGTAAATTCTGTCCTCCACGTGCATGGCTCTGCTTCTGTTTTATCAGCCAATTCATCTGCACCCTGTTTCTTAGATTCTGCATGTAAGCAATGTCATATTTGTCTTCCTGTGTCTGACTTCACTCGGTGTGGCAGTCTCTAGGGCCATCCATGCTGCTGCAGATGGCGTCACTTTGTTCTCTTCCAGGGCTGAGCGATGTTCCATCGTATATATGCCACGCCCTCTTGATCAGTTCCTCCGTTGTGGGCGTTTAGGCTGCTCCCCTCCTGGCTACCGTAAACAGTGCTGCAGTGAGAACTGGGGCGCAGGTGTCTTTTTGAATTGTTTCCTTCTGGGTGTATGCCCAGGAGTGCGATGGTCTTATGGTAGTTCTATTTTTAGTGTTTTAAGAAACCACCATACCATTCTCCATAGTAGCTGAATCAATTTACATTCCCGCCAACAATGTTGGAAGAGTCCTTCACTCCACACCCTCTCCAGCACTTACTGTTCGCAGAGTTTTTGATGATGGCCATTCTGACCAGTGTGAGTTGATACTTCATTGTGGTTTTGATTTGCATTTCTATAATAATTAGTGATGTTGAGCTCCTTTTCATGTGCCTCTTGGCCATCTGTATGTTTTCTTTGGAAAATGTCTGTTTAGATCTTCTGCCCATTTTTTGACTGGGTTACTTGTTTAAATGTAAGGCTGGATGCTATAAAACTATTAGAGGAAAACATAGGCAGAACATTCTTTGCCTAAATCACAGCAAGATCTTTTTTGATCCACCTCCTAAAGTAATGAAAATAAAAACAAAAATAAACAATTGGGATCTAATTAAACTTAAAAGCTTTTACACAGCAAAGGAAACCATAAACAAAACAAAAAGACAACCCTTGGAATGGGAGAAAATATTTGCAAATGAAGCAACTGACAAGGGATTAATCTCCAAAATGCACAAACAGCTCTTGCGGCTCACTATCAAAAAGATGTGTGTTGAATTTAAAAAGAGGCAACAGATACAGTGTTCATTGGAATTCAAAGTGTGAGTATCTGCTAGTAAGCATTTTGGATCGATCTTGTGTGAGGTATGCATTAAGACAATTTGAAAGTGAAAGTCACTAGATCTAATTTTAAATAACTGTAAAATTGACAGCCCCAATTTTTCTCTCTCCGTCTCTTATCCATAGAACTAGGAGTAGGAAGAGTATGAGCCAAAATCTACTTGTGATGGAATCTTTCTCTCTGAATATATGCTATAAAACCAGAAGCATCATTGGAATTCTTTCTGACCTCAAGTTTCACATGCGCTGATGAAGAGCCCAAAGGTCTGTACTCTTTGCATTTACAAGAGACCCTTGATCTCCGGACCTTGAGGCTGCAGTTGGTTCTGGTGAATATTACCCCAAATTGTTTTACTTACGGCAGAAAGTTATCATTCAAGGTCACTGTTGATACCCTTTGGAAAGGTACCTTTGACCTACCTTAAATGGTATAATATCTGCTCTGTTGTCAAATGCAGGAGTTATCTTTCCACTGTCCCCAGTCATCTTACATTACTGATGAGTGAATATGCTAAGAAGAAAATGGTGATGAAAAATACTGGTGTTTAAGTAGAAGAAAAATCCATTTAAACTTCTCTATACAGAAGTAAATTATAGGCTTTCAACCGAGACAAAAACCTATTTATCAGCTTAAACTGCAATCCATATGGAAGATGGGAAGGCCCTTGAGGATTTTGAGTAAAAGTCATCTTCTCATGAGGTGATTCCTCATAATCTTTTCATGAACTCTGTCCCCTGATATTACTAAGGATTTTTCTTTTAGAAAGTAGAACTTAAAATAATGGAATATTACTCCGAGAATCCATACGTATCTGCTGCTTTTGAATTTTATTCCTTAAATAGAGCATGTGTGTGCGCTCAGCCGTGTCCCCTCTTGCGTCCGTGTGGGCTCACGCGCCAGGCTCCTCTGTCCTTGAGATTCTCCAGGCGAGAATACCAGAGCAGGTTGCTGTTTCCTCCTCCAGGGGATCTTCCTGACCCAGGGGTCCAGCCCGTGTCTCTTGTGTCTCCTGCACTTGCAGGCAGGTTCTTTACCAGTCGAGTCACCAGGGATAGAGAACAGGACGTCGGTCTCTATTATTGGAATAATTGAATACAATGACTTTAAATGCAGCAGATTCTTAAAGATGGAATTTTAGTAATGTTTTACGAGATGATTCACTGACATGGGTAATTAGGAGCTATTGTAGAAGGAGAAAAAAACAGAGGAGTTGAAAGCCTGAAGGGTACTATGTGCATTCAATCACCAGACCACAAAAGAGAGTAGTGACTCAGCTTTAAGTGGCATTTGACCCCGTGTTTTTCTTTTAGTGAGCCTGACGTATTTTATGCTGAAGAATACATCCATCCATCTTTGCCTTCATGCAACTGGAATCTTGAGCTACGCAAAGTATACAATTTAAGAATAATTTATCGGAGTATGATCCAGCATCACTGCAGGTATAGACTGTACAATTTGTTACTTTTGATGAAAACAGATTAGTAATTATAATCATTGCAAGTGGTTTCTGTCTCAGAGGGGTATGTTTATAGTAGATTAGGTATTGCAATGACAGAGGCACTGACTCGATATTGAAGATGCATAAATGATTCCTGTGATACTGACTCATAAAAGAGCAGTGTCCTGTAGTGAGGATGACTTTTCATTAAGTTGAAATGTAAAGTGGATCAAGATAAAGTATAATCATGGAAACGACCTTGCTAACCATCAGCAAGGAGAATCAGGAAGTAATATCCAGAGCAAATCTCAAATTGATTGAATTGCCTTTTGTTTTTATTTTTTAATTTCTTGTGACAGAAATTTCTTTCAAAAATGGAAAATAGATTTCTCTGTTGGTTGTTCATATGTAAAATAATCTGGAGAGCAAAATTTAAAAAAATATAATTTTTTTAGAAAGAGCAAGTGTTCCATTATCCTAGGACCTTTGATAAACTAGAGATAGTTCTTGAATCAAAGGTGGATGGAATGTTAAGGTAGTTTTTCCATAGCGGCTCACTACTCAGTGAAAAGAGAGAATTTGAAAGATTATAAAGACTAGTTTGTGAAGAATAGAAACTGTAAAACACCTCTAGGAGAAAGGGCCTATCCTCTTTGGTTATTTGTTTCCTAGACTTTTCTGCACCTACATATGTCCAAATTTAAGTCAATTTTATTTTCCAGTGCCTTTCACAAAGGAGAAATTTATTATTTAAAATAGTATATAGAAAAAGATTTGGGAATAAAACATCAACTTCAGGAAATAAGATTTTTTCAATTAATTTTGTTACATATATTCACATAAAATAAATGAGTATGCTAATACAAATATGGTAACTTTCATAAAAATACACTGCTTTTACTCTGTTAAATCTCCAGCAACTTCTAGTCTATCCAGCTAGGTGTGTCGATTTTCTGAGTGATTTTGTGTTCTTCAAGATTTGTAGCACAGATTCTAAAGACTATTTACTACGTCTCTAAGAGCAGTCATACAGGTGATCTCCAACAGGTACTTTTTGGGGACTGATTCATTAAAAAAGGATTAGTAGAATTCCTCCTTAGCATTGCAGTCATTCTATTAATTTGTGTTACTGTACATGGCAGTAATCAGATGGCATTTTTTATTCTTTAAAAATCAGTCATTTCCAATAATTCATATTGGCTCTCTCCACATTTTGATGAGAGCTGAGTTGAGATTCCTCTATCCTTGAGAGGGAAGTGATGGGAACAACATTTCGATAATCACGGCGTTTAGGATGGCTCTAACATGATTTTGGGGTTTGACTTTTGCTTGAGAACGGATGACAGATGTTGTGAACCCATGCGGACTATTGTTTCGGTCATTCTTTCTCTTCGTTCGTTAAGCCAGTCTTCAGTTATCCACTAGGAACTCGTACGGGTCAGGCAGGTAATAAACATGAGATTTCCCGTGCGCCCGGAACTACTGCGGAAGAACGTGTGTTCTCCAGAACACTGATGGGGTCTTCAGCGAACGGAGGCTGCGGAGAGGAGCCAGCACTGAGCCCGAGGAGCAGGAGGCGCAACGACTGTGTCCGGCGGGCGTCTCGCGGGCTCGCAGCTCCCCAAGCTCCCCAGGGGCTGCTTGTTCTTTCTAACCCGGCAGCCGTCACATTTTCCAGTTTCCAGACCGTCGCGCGTGGTTTGTTTTGTCTGAAGTGCTCGTTTTGCCTCTTCTTCCAAATAACTCCACATCCTGCTCGTGTCTCAACCTGTTTCCCGTCTTCAGGGAGACCTTCCTGGACTCCCTGGCCCAGCTTAGACTAAGTCAAGCCCTCTTGATATAAGGAAATGTCTCCCTTTATTTCATTTTTCTTTTAAATTTTACTACAGTTATTCCATCTCTTAATATTTGTTTGAGGGCTCTTTTTTTTGCTTCGTTTTCCTTTTTTTAAAATACCGTTATCTAGGATAGCCTGGGTTAAGCTACAGGAACAATTAATCCCACAATCTCAGGTGCATAACACAACGGAGATGTATTTCTTGCTTGTGCTTCGTTTCTAGTGTGGATCAGAAGAGAGTCTGGCTTCACACAGCCCTTCAGAGACTCAGGGCAGTAGAGGCAGGCTCCCGCAGATGCTGCAGGTGAATCTACCAGAACGGAGTTGTGGGGCTGTTTTGTGGCCTATTTGCTTGCTTGCTTGTTTTTGGTTTCTCGGTCCAGGCGACAAGGAATAGACTAGCTCAGGTCTTGACACTCTCGTTGCTGGATCAGTCATAGTCCCGCCCAACTGGCGTGAGCTTGAGAAATGCAGTTCCCTTTGTGCCCTGAAGGGAGAAGAATCTGATGTTGGCGAGTGAAATCCCTAAAAAACAACAATGGTGAAAAGGAAGTGATGTCCCAAATTAGGGCCAAAATTGAGAAAAGAATAGCTAAAAAGCTACTCTAATTAGATTTGGTTCAATTATACCATGTACTACTAAAAGGATTTGCCTTGGGGATTGCTAATTCATTTTCAACTGTAATTGAGTAATTGTTTGGAGGAGAAAAAGATTAAGAGAAATTGAGAGGGGCAAGCATAATCCCTTTTGTAAAAATTGATAGGAAATTGGGTTCATAAACTATAAACTGATGGGTTATTGCTGGGGTTGTTTATGGAAAGTTTCAGAAACAGTAGCCCAAAGACATGCTTGTCCACATAATGTTACTGCTCCAATTAAAAATATATAAATTGAGAGTAAGCATTTAGAAACTTTTGTAGACAGTTGTCAGACAATTTTACATCTATCAAATGTAAATATTAAGAAATGCCCTTGCATTTTGTGTCTTTGTATGTGATTTCATTTTTCTAATGACTCACTTATTATTGTATTTTACAAAAGTTTCAGTTGATGATAGGTGGGAAATTAAAAAAAAAAAACAACAGACCAGACTAGTTCATCACCACAGATGACTTGTGAAGGACTAGTTTGAGCACTTACTGAAGGATGTGAAGGAAAGTGATCCCTGGGAATTAGCCTGTGTTGATACACCAAGACAAGCAGTGAATACCAGTCCACACATGTGTTTCTTTTCAATGACTAATCTAGTAATGTTGCAGAAATTCAGTATATTTAGTGTAGATGGATCTTGGCCCATGGACAAGTTTCTCACCTTTTTGGAAATGTCGTTGAAATATGGGATACATTATTAAATAGGTTATCAGCTAACGGTGACAACAAAGAGCTCTGGTTTACAGGCCCAGCGCCTGCCTCCCCAGCTGCCTCTCCACCCTTCCTGGACACCGCTCCACCTACGATGGCACGCTCAGGTCCTCTCTCCATTTCTAATCCCCAGTTTTCCTCCAGTTGTACCTTTGCACCAGGTCTGAGATGTGGAGAATGTGAAGCCAAATAAAATGATTTTTAACATTTAAAGGAAAAGATGGGGGAGACCTATGTAAAGCATACATGATAAAGCATATATTTCAATGGATGGACTTAATGTGCCACCTAACAATCAAAATAGTGAAAGTAGTCTTAGGTTGCATTGTAAGGAGATTTATTGACCTCTCTACCAATTTATATTCCATTTTCCTGCCAAACTAAGTTAAGTTGTTTCACTATCCACGCTTCTTTAAAGATATCAAACTATTGAAGTATGCTCAAGATTTTTTTTTTAATGTGTGTGTATTCTCTCTCAGTTGTGTCCGATTCTCTGCAACCCCATGGACAATAGCTCACCAGGCTCCTCTGTCCGTGGGATTTTCCAGACAAGAATTCTAGAGTGGGTTACCATTTCCTCCTCTCGGGATCTTCCCTACCCAGGGATCGAACCCATGTGTCTTGCGTTGCCTGCATGGGTAGGTGAAGATTCAAATAGATTGTTGAAGTAGGTTCAAAACATTTTATTACATACTGTAATATTACAAGAGGCAGGTCTCAAATTTGTTGCTGAGCTATCTAGTAACCAGAACAAAGAGACAAGTAAGAATTATGAATAAAAGTGAAGCTTTTTTTTGTTTCCAGGAAAAACCAAGCTTTTTACTGAAATCCATGCTTTCTGTGTTCCCACAGAAAGGAGACTGTGTGATATAGCAGTCAATATCCACTAACAAACAGTTAAAATAAATATAATTTGAGGAGTTTATATGTCTTTTTCTCTCTGTAGCTCTTGCTGCAGTAGTCTGGCTTGGCTGAAATGTAACAAATCACATCTAAAGTGGGTTCTCAAGTTTTAGACTGGCTAAGGTTTGCCTGGGTAGAGTCTGACTCAGCAGATCAAGGGTGGGGCTCAGAAAGCTGTTATTAAAAAGCATCTCAGTTGCTTCTGATGCCCATGGTCCAGAGACCACAGTTTGAGAAACAGTGATCTATTGGAGTTGGCAATTTTCCATGTGGATGGTTGATCACAATTGAGCCTTAGATAAAAATGGCTGGTGTTTGTGATTCTGCTATTTGGCAAGAATCTGAACTGCAGGAATCAAATCTTGCTAATTCAGGAAGCAGCCATGTGAAGTTTAATCTTAAATGCTTCCTGTTGAATGTACTTTAAAAAAAAAACACCAGTTTTGCCCTCTTAATGTTTCTCCAGACTCTCTGCAATCAATAAATACCATAAATGTAGGATTCTTGTGAAAGTGAGAGAGCCTACACAGAAAAATTCCTGTTCAAAACACTGATATGAAGTATTGCCTGAGGAGCTTCCCAGGTAATATGGAAGAGTTATTTAAAATAGTATCTTAAAGATCAAATGGACAAATACCACTGCTTAACCATTTAAAAATGAAGAGACTAGTTAGTTTTATGCTTTATATTGGATTATTTAGAATATTTAGTAATCTTTCATTTAATCTGTAGTATGTTATATTGTATAAGAAGTAAATAGGTTAATGTCTCTTTTTTTAAAGATTGTAGTTCAAAGTAATGTGTTTGATAATAGAAAAATAAGTCATGTGTTTTGAAGATTTTAGGTCCTCTGGCTGACCTAGCAGTACATGGCAGGGGGTGCGTACTAAATTTCTTAGAATTTGTGTTATTGATCCCTTGAGAGCATGTTTGAACTAACCTCAAAAGGAAATATCAGTCACCTTCTTACAAGTCAGGTAGTATGAAGAATCACAGGATAAAATGAAAAGAGAATGCTTTGTGCAAAAGAAAAATCTTTTGAAAGAAATTTCCAAAACGTTACATATAAAAGAATAGATTTTTTAGATAGTGGAATTTCTTTCCATTTTATTTATAAATATGAAATCAAATAATCCCCATATCCAAGTTAATCCAACTTTTTAAGGCTTCTACATGTGGGCCTATTAACTATACATTTTCTAAAGGTTGCTTTATTTTATGAAACACAGCACAATACACTTCAATGTATTGAACATGGGACCGTTTTTTTTTTTAAATGTGCTGCCTAAATTGTGGTGATTCTTGAAGGATTGCACATTTTTGATATAGAGTCCAAAATGAAAATTGTGTTTCATGGAGATAGAGATTGTAGCTTTTGTACATGAAATCAAAGCATCTTGGAGACCAAGCAAATCTTTTCACCCTCCTTCTCTGTTGCACGTTAAACACATTGAAACAGGTTACCAGCAGCAGCAGTAGCCTCAGTATCCGTGGTATCCAGGTAGAAATCTTTGTGACAGTATTTCTTCCAGCTTTCATTCACCTTTTGATCTGATGCTCCTAAGATCAAGTTTCAACACTTGATACATCACATCCGCTCTCTTGCTGTGCCTGTTGTCACGCATCATTCTTTTGTTCCCTGCAGGTATTTCAGGGAGGACTTTGTCAAAAGGTCAATTTTATCAATATGTAATCTTTTAAACAGTGATTTTCCAAACTGTTTGTCTAATTTGTTTTGCTGCTGTTGTTCAGTTGCTAAGTCGTGTCCGACTGTTTGCAACCCCACAGACTGCAGCACACCAGGCTCCTCTGTCCGCCACTGTCTCCTGGAGCTTGCTCAAATTCATGTCCATTAGGTCGGTGATGCCGTCCAACCATCTCATCCTCTGTCGTCCCCTTCTCCTCCCGCCTTCAGTCTTTCCCAGCATCAGGGTCTTTTCCAGTGAGTTGGCTCTTCACATTGGGTGGCAAAAGGATTGGAACTTCAGCCTCAGTTCTTCCCATGAATATTCAGCGTTCTGATCTCCTTTAGGATGGACTGGTTGGATCTCCTTGCAGTCCAAGGGACTCTCAAGAGTCTTCTCCAACACCACAGTTCAAAAGCATCAATTCTTCGGTGCTCAGCCTTCTTTATGTCTTTAATTTATGGACATTCATATTCCAATCTGCTCTAAATATAGACCCTAAGCCCATAAGGCCTTGTTTTATTACAAAACTCTTTCTCTGTGAATTATTTAGCATCACTTCAATCATTATTCTTTTTATGTTGAATTTATTTTTCATACTGTTAGTTCATACTGTTATTTTGATCCAGGAATATTCTCCACTCCCTCATGTCTTAAAAGCTTTCTTTATCGTAGCAGAAAGTGTTCATTACAAACCTTTTTAGATTTCCAGCTTTTCCCAATGTCCATGATTTAGGAGTTGTAACATTTAGTCTGGGTCTTCCCTCATGGCTCAGAGGTAAAGAATTGGCCTGCAATGCAGGAGACCCAGGTTTGATCCCCGGGGTCAGGAAGATCCCCTGGAGGAGGGCATGGCAACCCACTCCAGTTCTTGCCTGGAGAATTCCACGGACAGAGGAACCTGGCGGGCTACAGTCTGTGGGGTCACAGAGAGTTTGACAAGACTGAAGCAAGTGAGCATGCAGGCTCACAAACTTTAGTGTAGAAAAACCAAATCCTGATCATGTCTTAAGTATTTAGATGTTCACTTTTTGCATTTTAAAAAACATTTAATTCTACACGCATACTTTCAAACTGCAAAAGCATAAAATCCTTAGATATATCTACAAATCTGTATTAGTTATCTATTTCTGTGAAACAAATTAGCCCAAAACAAAGCAGCTTAAAAGAATGAGCCTTTATTATCTCACAGTTTCTGAGGGTCAGAAATTTGGGAGCAACTCAGTTGGGATTATGCATCTGAGTCTCTCAAGAGTTTGCAGCCAACCTGTAGGCTGGTCGCTGTTATCCCAAGTCTCTACTGGGGATCCGGAATTACTTTGAAACTTACTCATCCGATTATAGGGAAGCCTTGATTCCTTGCAGGCTTTTAGTTGGAGACTTTAACTAAGAAGACACATGTGTGGAGGGAAGGAGAGCATAAGATGGGAGTTACCTATAACGTCTTCTCGGAAGAAAGGTATCGTCATTTCCGCCATGTTCTGTCGGTCTCCAGAGCATCCTTGCAGGACCAGGGCCTGAGATGCAGGACGGCAGTGAAGAGCAGAGCGGTGGGAGACGGGATGCGGCCCACGGGGCCGTCGTGGAGGGCTGCTGCTACCAGGTCCTTCAGTGCGTCATCCAGGCCTTCAGACGGAAGCGTTCTGGGTTTCTTCTGAAGAAACCAGTAATCCCCATGGACGTTAATTAAGTCACAATAGTGCACTAAGACCTGCGGTTAACCTTAGATAATGATTCCTCTGTTAGCATCCTCCAGTTTGCTGGATCATGTCTCTTAGATGATGGTCTAAACTTATGCACCATAGTTTCCAAGTTATTTTGTTTTCCAGTTTTCAAGGAAAAAGGAGAAGGATTGCTCTTGTTTCGTATGGAGAGTAGCCGCACGGAAGAGTCCTCTTCTACACGCGGCCTCGGGGCTGTGCTCAGCCGCTCAGTCATGTCCGACTCTGCGGCCCCTGGACTGCAGCCCACCAGGCTCCTCTGTCCGTGGGGGTGTTCTAGGCAGAAACGCTGGAGTTGGTTGCCATGCCCTCCTCCAGGGGTCTTCCAGTTCAGAAAGTGAACCCAGGTCTCCCACATGGCAAGCAGACTCTTTACCATCTGAGCCACCAGGGAAGCCCAGGAATCCTGGAGTGGGTAGCCTGTTCCTTCTCCAGGGGGACTTCCTGACCCAGGAATTGAACTGGGGTCTGCTGCACTGCAGGCGGTTCCTTACCATGCCTAGTTTAGCTACACGGAAATACGTCATGATGGTGTATGATTCGGTGGACTTAGGTAGTGGTCTGTGAAGATAAAAGGAGTGTGGAGGCACAGAGTCATGAATTCATTTGTTTTCAGCTTGTGCAAAGCAGTGTCTTCAGCAGGGGAGATGCGATGATAAGACATTCTGCTCACCCTCAAGGAGCTCAGAGTAGTTACAAGCTTCAGAACAAACTTAAAAGTGGGTCATCATTCATGTCCCCAGCCCACTAGCTTCAGGGTGGATATCCTGTCTATCAACAATGTTGTGAAAATCGGTGAGACGATCTGTATAGTGTTGTGATCTAGTCAAAACCGATGTGTTATATAAATGCCTTATTAAATTTCAAAGGGCCTATCACAGGCACGGTCATTATCAAATGTTTCTATATAAAATGTGTATTTTCCCCTCCTGCAACATAAGTATTAAAATTTGTAATACAGTCACACCTGTGATCAGTCTTTTCTTACAAATAGATGCGAAAATGGAAGTAATTCTCTAATTAATTCAAAATAGAACCAAACCCTTTCCCCTAATTATTTGGCAAATAGAATCATAGTATGTTTCTTCTGGGGAAATTAGTATTTTAGGCAAAAGTGATTGTTGGCTTGCAGAGTCTTAAATAATTTTCAAATATTTAAAACAATTTGGAGTAAAATACTGTCCTCATTTTGAGAAATAAGACAGTGAACTTAAAAGCCTTTAAGTTCAGACAAAAACACTGTATAAGAATAAAGAATCAAGACTGACATTTTTGTTCTATGTTGTATCACTGCTAGAATGCTGAATTTCAACTCAAATCTTGCAATTATATGGAGAGAAATTCTGCCCCCAAAATAGACTCTCATCTGAAAGTTTTAAATGAGATCTTCTTCTCCTCTGAGGGGGCGTGTCTTTCATCTGGCCAGCCATGTAACAGGCAAGTGGCACTATATGTACACACACACTGATCCAGAATGATGCAACATATTGCAGGTTTCAATTAGCCTTAAAAGAAAAGGAAACTAAATGTAGCTACAATAAAGCTTATTAACTAAGAAAGGATTTAGTATTTTCCTCCCTCTGGTGTTGGAGTGCATAGTATAACCAGGCCATTGAGTTTCTGCTATGCTAAACTCAACCTGTGGAGAAGAAAATGGCAATCCACTCCACTCCATGGCAACCTACTTCTGGCCTGGGGAATTCCAGGGACAGAGGAGCCTGGTGGTCTACATGGGGTTGCAAACAGTTGGACACGACCGAAGCAACTTAGCATCAAACTCAACCTGAGACCCTGAATGGCAGGATCCTTATTGCCTGTCGTGTGTGTGTGTGAGTGTGTGTGTGAGTCGCTCAGTTGTGTCTGACTCTTGTGACCTCACTGCCCATGGGGTTTTCAGGCAAGAATACTGGAGTGGGTTGCCATTTTCCTCCTCCAGGGGATCTTCCCGATCCAGGGATGGAACCTGCGTCTTCTGGGTCTCCTGCATTGGCAGAAGGATTCTTTATCCACTCACTGGTTGTCTGTCAGTAGACTGGACTAATACACAAATGCTTATCATTTACAATACAGGAAAATATGAGATAATCAGCTTGTACAAATTCCTCTTTGCAGTGTGGTATCTTTGAATTTTGAACTCTCAAGGAGTAATTTCTGAAAGTGTCTCCTGGTATTTTGTTATCTGCAAATTATGGCTGTATTACCTTAAGAAAATTCAATATCTGGAGATCATTATTTAACAAATACATGGAGGAGAGAAAATTGTTACTATTTGTACTACATAAGGATTTTGTTTTACAAAATGATGCCACTGCATGATTCCTATAAACAGGGAGCTTCTTCAGTGCATTTAAGATGTGAATTGAATAACAGAAATGTGATGTATATAGAAATTTCCAGCCAAACATTTGCAGTGGAACAAAAAGAAAGATTTTTAAAGTGTAAGGCTGTTTCTGATTAATTCACGTTAAGGGAGAATTTAAAGCCCTTAACAAAAACCACAATCCATCTTTGGGAATCTGTTGATTTTTTCGCCACTAACGTTATTGTAGCTTTCACCAATCAGTGTGATCAAATTTAGCTTTCAGTTCATCTAGGGCTTACAAAATCTCTCTGAATTTATATCAGTCAAGATGCTAAATGAGGGTATAGAACATCTATGATCTTCTAATGCATTGGTTGCCATGGAAGCTGCTTTTCTGGCCTGATTTGATCAATTTTTTTTCAAGCAAGTAATTTGATAATTCTTTCCAAAGGGAAAATGTCATAATGTTCTTGTTCCTGATTGAAAGAACCAAATTGTGTCTTTAAATTCATAATGGTATCCCCCTAATAACCATGATATTTTGGTCATTTTATGTATCCTCAGCAGATACTAATACTTGAGTTTGTGTATTTTTAAAAGTGTGTCACTTAAAGTCTTTCTACTTTTAACTTCCTTTTTCTATGTTTATAAAAAGATGACCTAAAAAATCCAAATCTTTTGAATGTAAACATTGGTGATGTTTTCCTTGAGAAGCAGTGGCTACTTGCATCACAGATAATTAAACATTTAGGTAAAAAGACTCCTCCTGCCAGCCAGCACTGTCATCAAAAGCCTTCATTAAATGCTGCGCTCGCATATTAGATTTATCTCAATTAGCAGCACTGGGATCCTTACTCAGAATTTTTTGACCACCTAGTCCTGATGCTGCGCTTCCTGAAAGGAAATGGAGCAGGAATGAAGATATGCCTTGCTATGAAATGTTATGTGTAGGAAGGGGCTTTCTCAGTTTTCCTAAACCAGTCTCCAACCCGAGGTAGCACTTTCATTTTATGATTATAAACATAAGATCCAGTGTGCATTTGCAGAGTTAACTTTAATGCTGCATGAGAGGTAGGGGCATCATGAAATTAATTAGGACATTTACTTTCAGTCCTGAGAAAGAAAACAAGGTCCTCTCTAGCAATCACGGATGGCCTGTAGGTGGCAGTGTGTAGCAAGGAGAGGCTGACTGGTCCTCCCAGCGTGAGCTCTTTTACAGCAAAAGTGAAAAGGAAAACGATCAGTTTCTTGTCAGAAATGCCTTCTTGCATCTCTTGCATTTGGCTTCCTCCTCTAATGAATTTCTGAACATATGTGTCCTGTATCATCGATAACATCACCATTCATTTTCTTTGGTTCAAAAACAATGCTTTTTCTTTAACATGAACCTCCGAGTGCCCACGATAGTTTTATGAGCCCTGTGCGTGTTAAGAAAATATTTTTTTGCCTGACTGACTGTCAATACTGAGTTGAAAGTAAACATCTCAACTGCTTTATCATTTTCTGTTCCTCAAAATTTGAGTACAGAAGTTATCTGGAGAGGACTGGCCAAGATATGAAGAACAAATACATAGACACACTGTTTAAAGAATGGTCAGAAGTGGGGGTTTGTTTTTTGCGTTCTAGAGGAAAGCTCCCGTGAGCTTCTCTCTGTGATATGCGGCTCCATCTGGTTTTGTTGGGAGTTGGGCTTTGCCAGATCTGTCCAAATGCTTTGTCATAAATTCAAATGGGAAGCCATGTTTATCCCTCTTCATTATGACTGCATATCCATGCCATCCCCACTCTCTTATGTGACTATAATTTTCATAGCAAAAACATAAATATAGAAAGAGTCCCCAGGAGTTTTTTCCCTGAGGGTCTTTTCTCCCGTCCTAAACAGGAGTTACTGGCGTTTTGGAAACACTGCATGTTTCTAACGACCAGTGTCTTTTGTAAAAGAAACAGTCAAGAAATTAGAGCAGTCCAAAGACTGCTGCTCCAAATCTCGATCGGAGACTTCATTACTTTTTACGTAATTGTATTCTATCCATGTCTGATTCAGTTAGAAGTTCTTTCCAACAAAGTAGATTACAGCATCTGGAGCTTTTGATCTCCTTTAAGCCTCTGAGGTAATCAGGCAAAATGATCACTTCAAAAAGGGAATGCAAACCCTCAAGACCGATCTCCCTGATTTCTCACGACACTTTTAACCCTCTACGTGTGTTGCAGCTGTTACCCTAAGATCACAGCTGGGCTCAGTTCTAAGCTGCAGGCTTAACTATCGCACAACATTTGAGCATCTTCTAATGCCTTGTTTGTCAACACTGGCTTATTTCTTTTGCCTACTTGTTTTTTTTTAAAGGACACTGAAATCAAGCTCATTAATTCAATTATTAAAAAAAAGCAAAACTCTTGCGGAAAAAAAAAAAAAGCTATTTAATCTGGCCTTTCCCAGTTATCTGATGTCCATAGCCCTGATAAGTTGCAAAGGTCATTTTCTGTCTCCCTGGTCTTGCCAGTGTGTTCAGATTCATAAAAACAAGCCTTTTCCTTGAGTCTAATTTGCTCCTTTCTGTCTTCAAGCTGTACTGCCTTTCCACTGAGTCTCTTGTGGTTTTTTTTAGATGTCACTTGTCTTTGTGCTGTTTATGCTTTGTGTACTTTATGCTTTTGTCCTTTCCAAACTGCTGTAGATGTTTGTGGGCTTCAGCTCCCTGGCACAACTGCTCTGTTCCTTTGTAAGCTTCCTCTTGTGGGTAGAACACCGATCCGTTGTAGTTTTATTATTGTTGTCTTTTATTAAAAGCAGGAATCTGATTTCATTCCTTTCACATCCATCAAAACGTCTTTTCCTAGAACTGGCGTTCTTCCACTATTATTTGGTTAACTTGCCACATACAAGTGATTTTTCATTTCTTGATTGGGGAAAGAAGCTCTCAAGGGTGATGTCGAGCTGGAGAACACCAGCTTTCCTCCTGGAGACAAAGGCCGTGCTTCTCTGCCATTTTGGTACCCAGCCAGCCTCTAGCACTGTGAAGCTCCTGGCTTTTGTGAAAGTTAGTGATCTTCGGAGAAAATGTCTCATATTTAAGTTCATCTTGGGTTAAAAAATTCTTACATAACCTAAATGGATGAAGGGCTGAAACTAATTACATAATAACGATTCTGAATGTTCATGTGTGTGTAGTTTTCTTTATTTGTAAAAGTCTCAGATTGTAGCCTTTCTCTATAGACTCGCATTTCTTTTCCTGGTATTACTGTTAAGAAACAAACAAGCGTTATTTTTCTCATTTTTTGGGTGGTCAAAATGAAGCCAGGCTAAGTGAGCAGAAACAGAGAAGGGAATAAATGTCTCCTGATTCCAAGCCTGCTGCCTCCAGCACTTCGCAGGTGCTGCTTCTATGAAAGTTAGTGATGTTTGGAGGAAAATGCCACCGTTAAAGCACACTATGGCTTCTACTGGACCAAAGGGATGCTGTCTCCCATGGGAAGGCAACGTGCTCATGTGTTTTTGAAAAGTCATGTAGATCTGTAACTGCTAAGGGGAGGCAGTGTTCTTTGATTACTGCAAGAATCTGTTAGCTGATTAGAGAAGGTTCTTAATAATATAGGAGGCAGGAGAATTCCTGCAAGCTTCTCCTGACTGTGCAATCCATTTGGGGACTCATTACTGAAATACCATTTAATGCCTAAAATAAGAATAGTGAGCATTTTCAGACAACACCTTGTGTAAGGACTATGTATGATCAATTATTTTTTTCCCAAGGAGGAGATAAACATATTATTGAAAAATATATATGTTTAACCTTTTTTCCTAATTACGATGTATATATTCATAGAAGTTTAGAATATGCAAAGATGCAAAACTGAATTGCCTGTAATTCTCCCACTTTGATAGAATTGTTTTTTAGATTTTTAAGTAAACGCACATTCAGAAGTTTACAAAAATGGGTTTGTGGGTTTCTCAAGAGAGCTCCAACAAAAAGCATCCTTTCTCAACATCTGAGAAGATGTTGAGAGAAAACTCCGAAAGAACTATAGAGGCAAGAATAATGTTTACTACTAACAGAGGGTAGGCAGAGCAAGGAGATTGATCTCTGCTACCCAAAAAGACTTGCGTCCAGCAATTCCAAGATCATGCAGACTCCTTGTTCTGATGTCTGGGTCTGCTCCGGGTTGTGGCCCATGCAGGAACCCTACCCTGGAGGAGAGACAGGTCTGTGTCTCTGCAGGAATGCTCCATCTCAGGAGGAAGAGAGGCGAGCTAAGCGGAGGTATCAGCTACTGTATTCACATTTACCAACTAATTAACTCACAGGGCCAAGAAAATGTGCATTATACAAGTTAGTTTCCCTCAACTGCAAGGACATTCAATACGGACATTCAAAACCATCAGCAGGGTTACACAATACCTCTTGGCTTATATTTTGTCCCCGTTTCCCATTTAACCAGGAAGCTTGGCTTTTCTCTAGATTCTAGGTGAACCCACTAGATTTACCTTAGCCAAGCATTTTCTTTGGCATATAGCATGAATCAAAGCTGGAAATATTATTATTATTATTAATTATGGTTGTGTAAAAAGGAAAAAATCTAAGAAAACAGCATGAGGGGAGATGGATGCTACCCCACTTCCAGACACACGGATCAGTGGAGCAGAGTGGAGAGCTCAGAGACGGACCTCCATCAATACAGCCAACCGATGCGTGACAAAGGGCGAAGGTGACGCAGTGGTGAGAGACGGTCTTCAGCAATCACTACTGGGACAGCTGGACGTCCACTTGCAAACAGAAATTGAATCTAGATACAGACCTTGTACCCTTCTCAAAAGTTAATTCAAAGGAGATCATAGACCTAAATGTAAAATGCAAAACTATAAAACTCCTAAAAGATAAAGTAGGAGAAAACCTAGATGACCTTGGATTTGTCAGTGATTTTCAGATACAACACAAAGGATGCGATTCAAAAAGAAAGAACTGGTAAGTTGGACTTCATTAATTTAAAAAATTTCTGTGTGAAAAACATCAAGAGAATGAAAAGACAAGTCATAGAGAAAATTTAAAAAAGCCTGATAAAGCTGATAAAGAACTCTGACCCAAATATAGAAAGAACTCAAAACTCAACAACAAGAAAATAAACAACTTAAAAAACATGGGTCAAAGGTCTTAACAGATCCATCACCAAAGAAAATATACAGATGGCAAGAAGCGTATGAAGAGATGCTTCACATCAAACGTTATCAGGGAACTGTAGGTTAGAGCAAAGAGATACTGCTCACTTCACACCTATTAGAGTAGCTGAAAATCCAGAATACTGACAACACCAAATGCTGGCAAGGATGTGGGGCAGTAGAAACTCATTTATTGCTACTAAATAAATAGTAGCAATTTGTGCTATTTTATATTTAGGAATACAAAATGGTATAGTCCTTTTGGAACAAGTTTGGTGGTTTCTTGTAAAACTACGCCTACTCTTACCGTATGATCCAGCAGTCACATTCCTGGGTATTTACCTAAAGGAGCTGAAGACTTATATCTACACGAAAACCTGCACACCTGGGTTTACAGCAGCTTTATCCACAATTGCCCAAACTTGGAGACAACCGAGAGGCCTTTCAACAGGTGACTGGATAGACCAGGGTACATGTAGACACTGGATTATCACTCAGTGCGAAAAAGAAGTGAGCCATCTAGCCAGGAAAAGACACGGAGGAATCTTAGATACATATTACTAAGCAAGAGGAACTAATATAAAAATGCCTGCATACTGTTTGACTGTATGACGTTTGGGAGAAGGCAAAACTATAGAGACAATAAAAAAGAATATCAGTGGTTGTTGGGGTTAGAAAGAAGGAAAGGATAAATTGGCAGTGAGATTGCCAGGTATGATACCGTCACAGTCGCTACGTGTCATTATAAATGTGTCCCAGCTCACAGAATGAACACCACGAAGAGGGGGCCTAATATAGATGACAGGCAATGGGTAATGATGTGCGGGTCCGGTTTCATCGGTTGTAACGAATGTACCACTCCGATGGGGGATGTTGATAAAGAGGGAGGCTGTATGTATTCAAAAGCAGGTATATGTGGGAAACCTTTGTACCTTCTGCTTGATTACTCTCTACCTAATTCTATGCTAAATTGGTTTATTTAAACTCTAAATACTAGAAGTTTAAATACACTCATTGGTTTAATAATCAAAAAGGGCTTAATGGGAAAAGTTGGACATTTGATCCACGAAAGACTGGATGCACTTTGGCTGTGGCTCAAAGGGGGAAGAGCATTCACATAGGTAGAGTGGTGTCCGAGGCTCAAAGAACATCATTATGTCAAACCACACCACTAATCTAATCCTTGGTTTTCTTCTTCAGGTGGTTTTGGAAAGTGCGTGTTGAAACTTCAGAGCCGCACTGGGAGAATTCAGTTCAGTGCCTTCTCCATTATAATAATTCTGCTCTTCTCTCTCTATCCTTTGGTCTATCTTTTGTTTCCTGATCTTTGTAACAAGATAATGAAAATAATAAAAATTGACTCTGAATTGTACTAGCAATTAGAAGATTTGCCTCTGTGGGAGCTTAATTTGGAGTCTCATGAAACAATCATGAACAGCCCTTAGTAAACTTTCACCTGAACACAGTTGTGGCCACTAAGCTATAACTCTGACCTAACATTTAGGGCTGCGTTGCACGATAAATAGTAGCCACTGTTACCAAGTACTTGTGATATATAGAGAATGCAGTGAAAATTGCTGAAGCCAAAAACATTCATATCTAAAGATTGTTGTTCGCCAGGGGCTAGTATAAATTCTGTGGTAAAGAGGGTCCATTGCACTTTCACGTACGTAATGATTGTTCTTATGAAATACTGAATTGACCATAATCATTTATAGTCATGAACTGTGATTTCTTGGTACTTTGATGCTACATATGCAACTGTGGAATTACCATTTGGTACCAGTTTATTCTATGAATAATAAAAAACATTATATTAAATAGTCGCTAGAGCAGGGAAATATTTTTTACTGGAATAAATTCTAGGGGTAGA
This sequence comes from Ovis canadensis, assembly GCF_042477335.2. Classification (NCBI taxonomy): domain Eukaryota; kingdom Metazoa; phylum Chordata; class Mammalia; order Artiodactyla; family Bovidae; genus Ovis; species Ovis canadensis. The sequence goes on along the minus strand of NC_091253.1, from coordinate 103,576,394 downwards.
ATTCAGATTCATGAATAGAAAGTTGAAAGATTTAGTTAGAATTAGGATTTTGCTTGGAGAAGGCAATGGCACCCCACTCCAGCACTCTTGCCTGGAAAATCCTATGGACGGAGGAGCCTGGTAGACTGCAAGTCCATGGGGTCACTAGGAGTCAGATATGACTGAGCGACTTCACTTTCACTTTTCACTTTCATGCACTGGAGAAGGAAATGGCAACCCACTCCAGTGTTCTTGCCTGGAGAATCCTGGGGACGGGGGAGCCTGGTGGGCTGCCGTCTATGGGGTCACACAGAGTTGGACACGACTGCAATGACTTAGCAACAGTAGCAGGATTTTGCTAACCATTATTTTTCTTCCTCTTGGGAAAATCTCAAACCCAAGACGAAGCTACTGTCGCATAATCTGGGCTTCGCAGGTGCTTTAGTGGTAAAGAGCCCACCCGCCAATGCCAGAGGTATAAGAGACGCTTGCTCCACCCCTCGGTCAGGAAGATGCCTGGGAGGCAGGTAGGGCAACCTGCCTGGAGAATCCCATGGACAGAGGAGCCTGGCTGGCTAGTCCATGGGGTCACAAAAGAGTTAGGCAGGACAGAAGGGACTTTGCACACATGGATGCGTAATAGTGTATGACTTTATAAACTTGCATAACGGTTTACACTTTTCCACAAAGCCTTGCGAGAAATGTTTAAAAGACACTGTGTAATTGGTTAATGCTGTATGTTTTTCAAGAGACAGTAACTTCCTACCGGGAAAATTAAAAAATTGATTCTAGGAAAATCCAAGCTTGATAACATAAATTAGCCTCACGATGATACTGAAAGTTAATGCTCTGTGTGGTGCAAGTGTGCTTAAAACAACAACAAAAAGCAATTGTGTCTCTAGTTGCATATGACATAGAATTCTTGTAAAAGGTGGCCTTTGATTTGTAATTGTAGTGTTTCTTTCTCTTTCTTTTGATTCAGTGTCTATATTGTTGCTCAAAGAAACAATGAGAGAAGACCCCTTCCCGTCGGGCACAGGAGTGAGCAATCGGTAGGTGAGCCTGCCGTTTGGTTCAGTAAGCACGTCCCAGCAACGCCATGGCTTCGTTATTGTTTTTTTGCCCACCTGCCATGTCTTTAATAGTTGAGATTCGTTAAGTCCTCACGTACGGCTCTGCCATTTGTGTCATTCTATGTTAGCTTTTCCGAGAAGGCGATGGCGCCCCACTCCAGTGTCCTTGCCTGGAAAATCCCACGGATGGAGGAGCCTGATGGGCTGCAGTCCATGGGGTCACAAAGAGTCGGACACGACTGAGAGACTTCACTTTCACTTTTCAGTTTCATGCATTGGAGAAGGCAATGGCGCCCCACTCCAGTGTCCTTGCCTGGAGAATCCCAGGGACGGGGGAGCCTGGTAGGCTGCAGTTCATGGGGTCGCGAAGAGTCGGACACGACTGAAGCGACTTAGCAGCAGCAGCAGCATGTTAGCTTTTGAGCAATATCTGTTATTTATCCTGTAGCAAAACTAAGCCAATGAGGTTGTTTGAAAGCAGTCATTCTTTCAGAATGGATAGCTTGTCTTTGTTTCAGGATGTTATTTGGTAACTTCCTTTTTTTCTGCAATACATGTTTTATTACTCTTGGATGATACTGATGAAGTTGAATTAGAAATCAAGGGCACTGTCAAATAAGAAGGGCTTCTATGGGGCTGAAATAAAGCGTGCTACCTGGGAAGCCTTAAGATGGAGCATAAACTTTCTATTAACACGTGAGAGTCATGTAGTGTGAGTCAAAATCATGTATCATATCAAAGTTACAAGAAGATAATGATGTCTATTGGAATGATAATGTATGAGAACAGTCAGATCAGTTCATATTTGTGTCAAATATAAGGTTTTAGAAACTCTATAACAATTCTCCACAGTATACCTGTCTGACATACTGCTGCCTAGGAATAGAAGAGAGAATGATTTCAATAGATTCGCCTCAGGTTAGTCACCTAACACGTAAGTTAGTGATTAAGAAAACGGTTTGAACATTTTACCTTTAGGAAGGATATGGGCTAATTTCCTCATTTTCCAAAGCATCTTTAGATACTGCCTGAGATAATTAATTCAAAGCTAGCAATTTAATACCATAATTTAAAATTATAGAGGCAAACACTGGGAATATCTCTAATGAGTAATAAATAATAGGTGGAGGAGGGAGGAGGAGAGCTAGGTAGGTACCAAATCCCTCATCTCTCATGATGGGAAAGCATGGGAAGCTGCCTGGCCTTTATAAATAAAGAGAGACATGGAGATATATTGTGGTGATGGTGACCAGTAAAATAACTAAAAATGAAGACGTTGAAATATCTGTTTTAGGAGAACAGAGCTGGAAGGTTAGATCTGAGGGGAGAGATCTTGCCTTCTCACTCTTAGATTCCATATCGTTTGAATTTACTTTTTCGTGTGTATCCTCTGTCTTTAGAAAAGATGCTCTCCTTTGGTATTTCCATTTTCCTCGTATATGTCTTATAATCACAAGTAGCTTTGCCCCCAGGAGGCACTAGTAGCCAATGCAGGAGATGCAGGTTCATCCCCTGGGTCAGGAAGATCCCCTGGGTCAGGAAGATCCCCTGGAGAGGTCAGGAAGATCCCCTAGAGAAGGGAATGGCAACCCGCTCCAGTATTCTGGCCTGGAGAATCCCATGGATAGAGGAGCCTGGCGGGCTGCAGTCCATGGTGCCACAGAGAGTCGGACATGACTGAGCGACTCACACTTTACCCAAATCTCAAACAGCTTAGGCCTCTGCATCTCTCTGTAGGAAAGAGTCGTCTCATGTGACCTCCAGGAGGATTTTCACCGGGTTTGTAGCCCTGCCAGTCCTCCAGGTGGGTCTGCCTACGCTGTTTGCATTGTCAGATTGAGGGCTTAGCAGAGGAAAACATTTGTTATAAAATATGATTCCAAAGGTTAGAACAGAGCCTACTTCAGATAAAAGGAATTCCTTCTGGGAGTGCTAAGGACCTGGCACCAGAAGCTTCAGCTTAGGGTAGGTGCACTGGCTTCATTCATGAGTGGGCAGTGAGACAAGGTTGTGGCTGGATTTTCATCTTGTTAGGGTGTAGGGTTTATCCAGGGAATCTTCTTTCTTCTGATAGGTGGAAGATGTAGTGCAGGTCTCTAGGGAAGTATTTCTCCATATATGATCCATACGTGTGCTGAATGAGAATCAACCTGGGGTGTTCAGATTTCACAGGCCCCAGACAAACATGCTGCTTCAGAATCTTTTGAGTCCTGGGAATCTTAACTTTTAATAAGCTTCCAGATGGTTCTGGGGCCCACTAAAGTGTAAGAGTCTTTGCATGGAAAGTAGAAGCACATACAAGAATTGTTCTAGATAGGTGTGTTTCAAGAATGTGGCTCTTACATGACCATCACACTGTGTGCAGTCAAACAGTGTCTGGGGAAAAGATGGTCCATGCCAAGATTTTTTTAAAATTGTGTACACTACTTATAATTTTACCTTTTCTTTTTCTTTTAATACTATTTTTCTTTCACTTTATGGTGGAGAAATAGTGATGAATGCTGATGAGGCAATCGTTACTCCAGCCCCAGACTCTCATTTCATGTAATTATTTGAAACCAGAACAGCACTTAACAGCACTGCCTTACCTCTTTTGGGAGATGAGCTAATTAAAAGCTCAAGCAAGACAGACTCTTTTTTTTTTTTTTTTGGTTGTTTCCTTTTCTAAGCTGGTTAAGGGGAACAAAAGGGGAAAAAAAAAGAGAATATTTTGGCTTCTGATGTTTTTCTGCCATCATTTTATGTTAGTAAAATATGGAGTGTGTTTCTGATTTTTCTGTTCTGAAAAATAGGATGGCAGATTAATATTTAATAGGGGAGGAGGTACAACTGAAAAATGAGTAAAATTTATTCAGCCAGAATTATTTAAAAAGGCACAGTAGAAGAGAGCAGTGTTTTAGACAAATTATCCAGATGATTGAGGGAAAGCAAATAAAAGCTTTGGATCTCATTAACTAGACATATTTCTTAAGCTGTCTCAGACCAGCACACTTTGTGGACTGTAAATCTGAGTCCCGATTATCATTGTCCTAACTGAGCTTCCCTGGCGTCCCAGTGGTAAGGACCCACCTGCCAGTGCGGGAGACGCTGGTTCAGATCCTGGGTGGGGAAGATCCCCCAGAGGACATGACAGCCCATTCTGGTGTTCTTGCTGGGAAATCCCATGCACAGAGGAGCCTGATGGGCTGCAGTCCAGGGTGGGTCACAAAGAGTCGGACGTGACTGAGCGCCTGAACACCAAGACAGGTTACTGAGATGCGTGCTACGGCGCAAGCCGTCACTGCGCTGATCTTACAGAGACAAATGCCACTATCTTGCCACTGATGTCAAAGAGGGTTTTTTTTTTTTTTTTGGTTTGGATTTTTGTTTTGCTTAAGAGAACCATCAAATCAAACCTCAATGTATTTCCCACATTCTTTTTCTTGGCCAAGTTGGTGTGGAAAACGTGTTTTCCTGAGAGCCCTTGTTCCGCTTGGCTGCCCATTTCCTTTTGGAGCGATCTATGAAGCTATGTTTTGTAGCGTGATCTATCAAACCATATTTTCAAAGCAAAATCCATCTCAAACGCCAGTATCCTCTCTTTTAAAAGTTTCCAGCCAACTTACCATTGTAAGAAAAGCACAAGTCCCTGGGCTGGGCAGCAGGATTTGGGCTGAATGTCTCACGTTGTTGATCCCATGATGTTCACTCATAGAGCCTGGGGGTCTGGCTTCACGTGCAGTGTCCCGCTCCCCCCGCAGAGGTGTCTGCGATTACGTTGTGTGGGAAATGATCCTGTTTATAGTTTTGACGCCATCTTGTTAAATCTGGGAGGTGATGAGGGTGTTCTTGAGAAACATGTACAGATACTGTGACTTACTGCCATTTATGAACTCAGATGCGTCCATGTAGATTACACTCCTTTTTCTTTTGCCTTTGAAATGAAAATACGAGGGCTTTAAAAATTATTCTTTAAGATGGTATGTGCTTGTAGTGGAATCTGAAACGGAGCTGTAATAAATACTCATCTAATCTACAGGACTTGCTCACATAGTTTATCACCATTTCAATTTCAGGCTTTCATTATCTGCCTTTTGCACCGTTGCTTTGGACTAGCTCATCCCCCCCCCCACCCCCCCCCCCCTTTGATAGTGACAACAAAAGAGCTAGACTCTTTTTACAGTTTGTGGTTGTGTTTAGGCTTAGTAAAAAATCTTATATATTCATTCATGCATGCATGCTTGTCTCACGGGATAAGGTAACCATATCATTTGCTCCAGGTCTTGCGTTTTCTTGTTTAAATTCAGAAGCTCTTTTTACTTCTAGATTTATTTTCTTTAGCACTGAATTCTCTCTGGCGCTCCGTGAACAGCTGTGGGTGGTGATGGGGCCATGTTTGGAGATAGTGCTTCCGCATTCTGCACGTCCCCCCGAGCGGCTTCATAGAACGTGGAAAGTACAGTCTAGCTCTGTGGCAGATGGACTTTCAAATAGCATTCACTGAGGTCTTTCCCTTTCATATCAAGAAACACAAGCTAAATACCCTACTTAGTATGCTGACATTTCACAGTTGATATCCTCATATATTTTCCCTTTCACTTGATGGCAGGGATGGGAATTGAGGTGCCCTTTTCAAACAAAACATGCTTTCTTTTTCAGCGTCTGTGAATGTTGACTGCAACAAATCTATTTGGCTGAATTCTACGTGTTTTCTTAATTCCTATGTCGTACACCTAAAGCAATGACTACTTTGTGTTTGGAAGAATGCTTAATAGTTTTCTAAGAGTTCATTAGCATTTGGCTCACCAATTGCTATATTTTAATATATATTTAGTCGTCATTAAAAGGGTATTTTTATGTCATCTTTTGTTCCTTTTTCCCTTCATTTTTTTGAGTACTTGCATTTTATTGGTTTAAAAATGTACAGAAATTGGTGCTAAAAGAATTCTTGAACAGTTCAGTGACATCAAATATAGTGTTTAAAAATCTTAACAGTGGAAACCATTATCTACTTTAATTTATATCCTGTGTTTTGAACTGATTTTTACTTTGTATTCCAGAGGATTTAGATGGCCAAACAAGTTTCCCAAAATGGAAAAAAATGAATTTTGCCAAAGAGATGTGGAATTGCACTACGTTTTAAGCTTCTTTATAAAAGGCAGTTTCAAATATCAAAAACTTTCAGCACAAATATTGCATGCTTGTTCTCAGTTCTGCAGTAAATTTGGTTATGGAAAATTTAATACAGTTTGTGTGAAGAGTCTAGAGATAAGTAAGTGTGTTGTTTCCTCTTGGGTAACTCCAAATTGTTTTCTTTAAACTTGTGATTTAGCAGGTAATCCTCTAGGTGAACCTTGACAATCTGGTTACACTGTGGCGCCAGGCCCTCTGAAAACAGCAGGTGATTGGCTAGCTGCCTTACCACTCTCAGCTCTGGACCTTGGGGAAAGAGACATGTGAATCTTTATGATGAATATTAGCGTGGGGTTTATTTAGATTGAAAGTATCCATGGAGAGTCATAGGAGACGTTTTTAAGGCGTCTAAGACCCATTAGTGAGTGGCAGTTTGAAGATTTCATCGGTGCAAGTATAACTCTTGGTACTACCTCTCCTGTTTATTTGAAAAGGAGACACATGGTTTTGAAATGTGAAGATTAACCAGCGGAAACAGAAAAATTTGTTCTATGAGAAACAGAAAAAAATCTGTGATAAAGAAGGGTTCAGAATTAGTGACCCTGACCATTTTCTGGTGGTGGAAAGTGGATTTTGTTAAAAGTGAGTGAGCAGGGCAGGTGTAGGTTATTATTTATGAGAGTAGCTAACAGTTTTAAGGCCACAATTATATGCCAGATGCTGGGCCAACTGCTTCATGTGTATAATCACATTTTATCCTTATAATCCTATAGAGTAGGAACCATTATCTCTCCTGTTATCCAGGTGAGGGAATTGAGACTCGGAAAGAGAAACGCGGAAGGCAGAAGAATGGCTTCCCCACATACGTCCATACCCTAATCACTGGGACCTGTACCTGAGTTATATTAGGAAAATGACACTTTTCAGATGCGATTAAAGTTAAGGACCGAGGGGTGGGAGGGGGGAATTATCTTGGCTTAACTGGGTGCCTCCATCCTCATCATATAAATCTTTAAAAGTTTCGAGATCCAGCTGTGATGATGAGGAAGAGTCAGAGAGGCATAAAATTGTGGCTTGGAAGGGAAGAAGGGCACCCTGAGCCGAGGAATGCAGGCGTATTGCAGACATTGGGAAGTGCGGGGAAGCAGATCCCTTGCCTTGTTTTTTAGTGTCTGTGAATGCCAAAAAGCCTAACACTTTAGGTTTCAGAAAGTGTCTTGGTCTGTTTAGGCTGCTATAACAGAACCACAGACCACAGGGCTTATAAATGACAAATGTATTTCTTGAAGTTCTGGAGACTGGAAATCCAAGATCAGGGTGCTAGGTTGATTGGTTGAGGGCCCTGTTCCAGGTCACAGACTTCATGTTATATTCTCACATGGGGGAAGGTTATAAGAGAGCTCTCTGAGATCTGCTTTATAAGAGCACTAGTCCTGTTCTTGAGTGCTTCAGCTTCAAGACCAAAGGAGATCCCCAAAGTTGCACTTACTAATTGTATCACACCAGGCATTAGAATTTCACCATGTGAGTTTTGGGAGGCCACCAGCATTCGTACCATAACAGAACGGGACAGAGCATTGCAAACACCTGGATTTCGGTCCAGTGAGACCCAGATCAGACTTCTAACTCCCAGAGCTGGAAGATAATAAATTTGTGTTGTTTTTAAGCCACTACATTCAAGGTAATTTATTATAACAACAATAGAAAATTAAGTCAGTACTGGTGTTTGTATCCATGGAAGATCTGTGAAAGCCTTAGAATACCTAACAGAGCTGACAGAAAGTTAAGTCAGTCAGTAAAGACTAGAGGTGATTGTTGCTCCAAATGTGAAGACAATTCAAAGCTTTAAGAAACATGAAAAAATCCAGGAAATATGATGCCACAAAAGGATCACAATAATTATGAGTAACTTAATACAAAAATAGGAATATCTACAATTCATCTGATAAAGAAATAAATATAACTGCTTCAAGAAAGCTCAATGAAACACATACACACACACCACAGAAAGACAATTAAACAAAATTAGGATGGCAACATATGAACAAAATTAGAAGACCAACAAAGAGATAGAAATAATAAAGAGAAAACCGAATAAAATTTCTGGAGCTGAAGAACACAATGGATGAGATGAAAGGTGTACTGGAGAGCATCCGTAATAGAATGGATCAACCGGAAGAAAGAATCTGCAGCACAGAAGACAGGACTTTGGAAATTACTGAGTCACAGGAGAACAAAGGAAAATGGATGAGAGAGTGAGAAAGGCCCATATAAATTACAGATAAAGTCAAGATAAGTAGTCTAAAATTACTGAAATCCCAGAAGGAGAAGAGAGGAGAAAGGGACAGAAAATCTATTTAAAAAACTAATGACTGAGAACTCCCCAAATCTGGAATAAATTTGGACATCCAACTTCATGAAACTTAAAAATCCCCAAGTAAATTCCACTTAAAGGGATCTTCTCCAAGACACTCCATAGTAAAATTTTCAAAATTCAAAGGCAAAGAGATAATCATAAAAGTAGTAAGAGCAAAAAAGCTTGTCACTCACCTGGGAATGCCAATAAGCCTATCAGTGGGTTTCTCAGCAAAAGTCTTATAGGCCAGAAGAAAGTAGGATTATTCATCTCATCAGAACTGATTCAAATGAATTCTTTTTTACGGCTGAGTAATACTCCATTGTGTATATGTACCACAGCTTTCTTATCCATTCATCTGCTGATGGACATCTAGGTTGTTTCCATGTCCTGGCTATTATAAACAGTGCTGCGATGAACATTGGGGTACATGTGTCTCTTTCAATTCTGGTTTCCTCGGTGTGTATGCCCAGCAGTGGGATTGCTGGGGAACGCATGTAAGAATTAAAGATATTAAAATTAAAAAAAAAAAAGAAAGTAGGATTATGTATTCAAAGTGCTAAGAGGAAGCAAAAAACTGCCAACAAAGAATATTTTATCTTGGAACATGTTCCTGCAGAAATGAAGGCAAAATACATATTTTTTTTGGCAAAATTTGAGGAATTTATCATTACTAGACCTATAGCGCAAGAAATACTGAAAGGAGTTCTTCAAGTTGAAATAAAAGGATGCTAACTGGTAACCCTGAAACCATATGAAAATATGCAACACATTGGTAAGGGCAAGTATATATTCAGATTCGGAGTATAGTCAGCTCTTTGTGGCTATAGACTCCACATTCATGGATGCAAGCAAAAACAGAACAAACACATTTGAAAAATAATTCCAGAAAATTTCAAAACACAAACCTTGAATTTGCCACTAGCCAGCAACTATTTATATAGCATTTACATTTTATTTATAGCTATTAATGTAGCATTTACATTGTGTTATGTATTATAAATAATCTAGGTATGATTTATGGACTTCCCATCGTAAGTCCATGATGGCTCAGATGGTAAAGAATCCACCTGCAATGCAGGACACCTGGGTTTGATCCCTGGGTTGGGAAGATCCCCTGGAGGAAGGGAAGGCTACCCACTCCAGTATTCTTGCCTGGAGAATTCCCATGGACAGAGGAGCCTGGCGGGCTACAGTCCATGGGGTCACAAAGAGTCAGACACGATTGAGCGACTAAGCAAGCCAGCACAGATATGATTTAAAATGTACAGGACATGTGTAGGTTCAATGCAAATACTGTGCTATCTTACATAAGGCACTTGAGCATCTGTGGATTTGAGTATTGTATGTGTAGGGGGCGGATCTGAAACCAATTCCTCGTGCATGTGAAGGGATTGATTCTCTAATATTTTAATATGGTAGTATGTTAACCACTTAACTCTAGTAAAAATATTAAAGGATAATATTAAATATTATTAATGTAATTAATAAAATATAAATATATCAACATGTTAATATTAAATATAAATATTAAAACAGTAACTATTAATGTAATAATTTGTTAATGAATGCTTAGCATAAAAGAGGTAAATTGTGACATCAAAAACATAAAGGAGGGGAGGAGTAACAGAATAGGTTTTTGTACGCCAAGTTGTTGTTATCAGCATAAAATAAGCTGTTATATCTATAAGATATTTTATGTAACCCTCATGGTAACCACAAAGCAAAACCTACATTAGATACACTAAAGATGAAGCTATCAAGAGAATCAAAGCATACCACTATGTAAAATCATCAGTTCACAAAGGGAGACAGCAAGAGAGAAGAAAAGGGACAAGGGAACCACAAAACAGCCAAGCAACAATGAATATATGACCTTAGTAAGTTCTTATCTATCAATAACAACTCAGATTGTAAGTGGATTAAATTATAAAAAAGCAGAATGACTGAATGTGTTTTTGAAAAAGACCTAATTATATATACTGCTTACAAGAGACTAACGTCAGAATTAAGGACACACATAGGCTCAAAGTTAAAGCATGGGAAAAATTTATTCTGTTCAAATGGTAACCAAAAGAGAGCAGGGGCAACTATACTTATATCAGACAAAATTTAATTTAAAAAAGTGCTCAATGTCACTCATTATCAGAGAAATGCAAATCAAAACCACAATGAGGTACCATCTCACACCAGTCAGAATGGCTGCGATCCAAAAGTCTACAAACAATAAATGCTGGGGAGGGTATGGAGAAAAGGGAATCTTCTTACAGTGTTGGTGGGAATGCAAACTAGTACAGCCACTATGGAGAACAGTGTGGAGATTCCTTTAAAAACTGGAAATAGAACTGCCTTATGACCCAGCAATCCCACGCTGGGCATACACACCGAGCAAACCAGAACTAAGAGAGACACATGTACCCCAGTGTTCATTGCAGCACTGTTTACAATAGCCAGGACATGGAAACAACCTAGATGCCCATCAGCAGATGAATGGATAAGAAAGCTGTAGTACATATACACAATGGAATATTCAGTTCAGCTCAAATGCTCAGTCATGTCCGACTCTTTGCAACTCCATGAACTGCAGCACGCCAGGCCTCCTTGTCCATCACCAACTCCTGGAGCTTGCTCAAACTCATGTCCATCGAATCGGTGATGCCATCCAACCATCTCATCCTCTGTCGTCCCCTTCTCCTCCTGTCTTCAGTCTTTCCCACCATCAGGGTCTTTTCCAGTGAGCCCATTCTTCGCATCAGGTGGCCAAAGTATTGGAGCTTCAGCTTAAGCATCAGTCCTTCCAATGAATATTCATGATTGATTTCCTTTACGATTGACTGGTTTGAGCTTCTCACAGTCCAAGGGTTTCTTGAGAATCTTCTCCAAACCACAGTTCGAAGGCATCAGTTCTTCAGTGCTCACCTTTTTTATGGTCCAACTCTCACATCCATACATGACTAGTGGAAAAGCCATAACTTTGACTAGATGGACCTCTGCCAGCAAAGTGATGTCTCTACGTTTTAATGCACTGTCTAGGTTTGTATATAAATATATGAATTTTGACAGAATATGATATTAACTGTGATCGACTTTCTAAATGATTGGAGAAGTCTTTTTTGAAGAGGTAAATTTTACTTTCAGACTATATGTAAATTGAGAGGCATAGGAAAACTAGCATTTGGGAAGTTGGAGTATTAGGCATAGAGAAGGACAGATGCTAATGTCCCAAGGAATGAAAGAGCTTGTTAGTGTGTCTGTAGAATGAAAAGAAAATCTTTACTATTGGAAAAGAGTAAGCTAGAGAGAAGACTCATGATGAGGTTGAAATTGTGAGCCAAATCAAGTAGGACTTTCATAAGCTATGCATAAAATTTGGGGTTTTATTCTAGGCTCAGATGGTAAAGCATCTGCCTACAATGCAGGAGACCCAGGTTCTATCCCTGGGTTGGGAAGATCCCCTGGAGAAGGAAATGGCCACCCACTCCAGTATTCTTGCCTGGACAATCCCATGGGCGGAGGATCCTGGTGGGCTACAGTCCATGAGGTCGCAAAGAGTCGGACACGACTGAGTGAGTTCACTTTCACTTGATTCTAGTTACTATAAGAAGTCATAAAAGTGTTTGCAGGGCCAGGAAAAACAGGAATAAATGTGTTTTTTTTTCTGTGAAAATTGAGTATGCAGAACAAGGAAAACTGTAATCCATGACTCAGTCAGGATAGCCCGTCCCCAGTTTGCAGATTTAGTGAATCGCTCCTCCTGAAAGAGATGCTCCATGCTTATTGTCTCTAGAGAAAGGAAGAGAGGCTCTGTTACACGTCCGTTGTCTTCTAGTAAAGACTTCAACTGCCAAAAGTATGAACTCCCTAAGTGACTGGACGTAAACACGAAGATTTCTATCAACCCTGGTGGCATAGCATTTACCCTTTCTTCCAGAGACAGTTACGTATTTCCCCCCAAATTTGTATTGTTATTTGGGGGCAAATATTAATCTAATCCTGAGTTAGAAAGCTAACATGAAGAAATAACTCCCTGATACCACAGCTTATATGAGAGTTATTCTCAATATCTTCTTCAGAGCCTTGATATAATTGATAAAATTCAGGATAAATAGCCTAGTTTATTAGGTATGAAATTGTATCTGGTACCAGTCTAATATCTCTACCTGTATCTGTTACCACTGATGATAAACTCACCTTTATATAAGAAGCTCTGTTTTACTCTAAAACATGACATGGAATTTAAAAGATGCCCAAAATACAAGTGAGGGCTACTTCTAATTTCATTTTGAGTTAAAAAACCATCACTAGTGCAAAACTCCGCAGTAATGACAAGCTAAGGCTTTATATGGAACGAAAAAATCCTTAACGAAATTAAAAAGCTAATCATCTTACAACATAAACAATTACCCACACTGTTTATGCGTAGTATTCTGCTTGTTAAAGAGATTTTGAGAGTCTGCATTAGCCTGTAGAGTTAGTGCCATGCTGGTGAATTAGAGTTGCTAACCACTTGAATTGTCAACTGTGCATTTTGGTAGATTTTCGCCTTGAATGCTAATGTGGTTTTTCAAGTCTCATTTTGATGAATTTTATTGTTACATTAGGTACGCTCTGGTTTTTCCAATCAGTCATGTCCACTTCATCACTGTCAGTGTGCTATCGTAACATTAAATATGACCAGAGGTAAACATTATTGAAAGCTGTGCCTGTTACTGCTGTTTTACAGTAGCGTAATTTTGTTTTTATTTCCTTTGATTTTATGCTGATATGGGCTTCAGCAGTATTTGCCTGCAGCCTCTTTCAACTTTTGCTTTTAATTAAAAAGCCTAATTGGGAGTAATAAAAACTTCCAATTAAGCCTTTTAAATAAAAACTGAAAGCTGAAAGCGGCTGCGGTCGCAGATAGAGGCTGGCGCTGACACTTGCATTATGGCAGAATTCTGTTGCTGCCATACAATTTGTGGCTTCCAGGTTTGACTTGAGACCTTTGAGCTAGGATAAGTGGACCTGGGGAGAGATACCCAAGCCGATAATTATACAGTTTAAACATTCATTGTCTTTGAGGAGGCTTTATTTTTGAGGCAGGGAGGATACTGAAAGAGACCCGAAATCAGTCATCATTATGGAGGCTGCTGCTACTGCTGCTAAGTCACTTCAGTCGTGTCCGACTCTGTGTGACCCCAGAGACGGCAGCCCACCAGGCTCCACCATCCCTGGGATTCTCCAGGCAAGAACACTGGAGTGGGTTGCCATTTCCTTCTCCAATGCAGGAAAGTGAAAAGTGAAAGGGAAGTCGCTCAGTTGTGTCCGACTCTTCACTACCCCACGGACCGCAGCCTACCAGGCTCCTCTGTCCATGGGATTTTCCAGGCAAGAGTACTGGAGTAGGGTGCCATCGCCTTCTCAGCATTATGGAGGGGTCATTGAATAAAAAAAGATTTCAGTAATATTGCATATTTAACAATAAAAACAATGGACTTTAGTATTTGAACAAAAAGATAAAATATGGTAGCTTATTTAATTTAGGAATAAGATAATCTAAAAACTTTGGACTTGCTTTATTTATTTTTTCTTTTCTTGGACTAGAGAAATGTGCTAGGGAAAAAGGTTGCAATGAAGCCTAAAATCACATGATCTGTAACTGGACGGACTGGTGCTGATCTTTGTGTATGAATTGAATAGTAAAAGACTAAGATAAGTTTTTTATACTATTTGAAATGGGTAACTATGACTTTCTGGGATATTCCAGTAAATATTGATTTTATATATTTATCAAACATAAATTTTTGTTAGCTTGTGTTATCATGTATGTTTTGGAGCAGGAGGGAAGGGTATGATGGGAGTTGGATTGGGAAGGAAGGATATTTTAGCTTTGGTTATAATAGTTTCTCAATTGACTTCATATATTTTGGAAAAGGTTAAAGCCAGGGAACATTTTGTGTCTGAATGTCTCATTTTGAAAATACTATTTTTAGAAAAATTGTAACTATTCTTCTCTATGGTCACTATTCATACCAAACAATCAGCCTTATTTATTTTTTAATGGAAGTAGTACCTGTTGCTTCAGAAAACCTGAAATGTATTAAAAATCAAATTCATATATAATCTTACCTCAAACCACACTTGACATATGGGTGTATTTCTGGTCAGCTGCTTTTTATTAATTTTTAATCTGTTCTTTCAACATACATTCACTTATGGGGGGGTGAAAACAATACAACTGAGGTTATATTACACTTACAGAGTTCCATTTATTCCTTTTTTCATTTAACATTACATATCAGCGGTTTCCATTTTTCAAAGGCGTATATATTTATCCTTCCCAGGTGGTCCTACTGGTAAAGAACTCGCCTACCAATGCAGGAGATGAGAGATCACGGGTTCGATCCCTGGGTTGGGAAGGTGCCCTGGAGAAGGAAATGGCAGTCCACTCCAGTACTTTTGTCTGGAGAATCCTGTGGACAGAGGAGCCTTGTCACAAAGAGTCGGACAGACTGAAGCGACTTAGGACACACGCATACATTTATCCTATGTTTTTGACCGGCCTCCAGTTTTGGGGCATTTAACTTCGAGAGGGTGACTCTCACAGAGGTCAGAGCATGAATTTTGAGGTCATGCTGTCTGAATTTAATTCTTGGTGTCCAGATCTACTAGCTATGTGATGTTGGGCAGTCTCTTTTTTCTGAGCTTTATTTCCTTCTGCATAAAATGCAGAAAAGCATAATATGTACCTAAGGGGTAGGTATGATGATTATATGGGTTAATCTATGTAAAAGTGCCATAGCATATAGAAAAGGCTACACACGTATTAACTGTTGTTACCAATTATTTCCATTTCAATAATTTATGAATTTCAAATAATCCAGTAATATTTCTACATTGTTAGGTTTGGCAAAATTAGCTCATTCCTTGTTACTTTAATCCTAGTAGATGCCTCCAGAATGATTTATTTAGATCTTTGCTTATTCTCAGTAAAGAGCTTGGGAGCTTACTTCCTATGGGACATATTATCAGAATTGCTCTTCAATATTTTATGTGTTTTTGGCAGCTATTATAAAGAAAATCTTTCTTCATTGCACTTTCAATTGCTTGGTATTTGTATGCTTTTCACTTAGTGATTTTTAAATATCCATCCACTAAAAATTTACTACAATATTTCTTTTTAGGTTTTTATTTTTCTTTAGGTAATTTTTGAAATTTTATCCTTTTCCCCAGGAAATTATCTATTTCATGATTTAAAAAAAATATCTTAACATACAGTTTTGCATTTAAATCACTGGTGGTAACTTAAAAGAGCAGTTTTTTACTTGTTATTGTACCACCCTCCACCTTTTAAAAAAATTTTTTTATTTTTACTTTATTTTACTTTACAATACTGTATTGGTTTTGCCATACATTGACATGAATCCACCACAGGTGTACATGAGTTCCCAAACATGAACCCCCTTCCCACCTCCCTCCCCATATCATCTCTCTGGATCATCCCCGTGCACCAGCCCCAAGCATCCTGTATCCTGCATCGAACATAGACTGGTGATTTGATTCTTACATGATAGTATACGTGTTTCAATGCCATTCTCCCAAATCATCCCACCCTCTCCCTCTCCCTCAGAGTTCAAAAGTCCGCTCTACACATCTGTGTCTCTTTTGCTGTCTCACATACAGGGTCATCATTACCATCTTTCTAAATTCCATGTATATATGTTAGTATACTGTATTGGTGTTTTTCTTTCTGGCTTACTTCACTCTGTATAATCTACTCCAGTTTCATCCACATCATTAGAACTGATTCAAATGTATTCTTTTTAATGGCTGAGTAATACTCCGTTGTGTATATGTACCACAGCTTTCTTATCCATTCATCTGCTGATGGACATCTAGGTTGTTTCCATGTCCTGGCTACTATAAACAGTGCTGCAGTGAACATTCGGGTACATGTGTCTCTTTCAATTCTGGTTTCCTTGGTGTGTATGCCCAGAAGTGGGATTGCTGGGTCATAAGGCAGTTCTATTTGCAATTTTTTAAGGAATCTCCACACTGTTCTCCATAGTGGCTGTACTAGTTTGCATTCCCACCAACAGTGTAGGAGGGTTCCCTTTTCTCCACACCCTCTCCAGCATTTATTGCTTGCAGATTTTTGGATCGCAGCCATTCTGACTGGTGTGAAGTTTGGTACCTCACTGTGGTTTTGATTTGCATTTCTCTGATAATGAGTGATGCTGAGCATCTTTTCATGTGTTTGTTAGCCATCCGTATGTCTTCTTTGGAGAAATGTCTATTTAGTTCTTTGGCCCATTTTTTGATTGGGTCGTTTATTTCTGTGGAATTGAGCTGCATAAGTTGCTTGTATATTTTTGAGATTAGTTGTTTGTCAGTTGCTTCATTTGCTATTATTTTCTCCCATTCCGAAGGCTGTCTTTTCACCTTGCTTATATTTTCCTTTGTTGTGCAGAAGCTTTTAATTTTAATTAGATCCCATTTGTTTATTTTTGCTTTTATTTCGAGAATTCTGGGAGGTGGATCATAGAGGATCCTGCTGTGATTTATGTCTGAGAGTGTTTTGCCTATGTTCTCCTCTAGGAGTTTTATAGTTTCTGGTCTTACATTTAGATCTTTAATCCATTTTGAGTTTATTTTTGTGTGTGGTGTTAGAAAGTGACCTAGTTTCATTCTTTTACAAGTGGTTGACCAGTTTTCCCAGCACCACTTGTTAAAGAGATAGTCTTTACTCCATTGCATATTCTTGCCTCCTTTGTCGAAGATAAGGTGTCCATAGGTGTGTGGATTTATCTCTGGGCTTTCTATTTTGTTCCATTGATCTATATTTCTGTCTTTGTGCCAGTACCATACTGTCTTGATGTCTGTGGCTTTGTAGTAGAGCCTGAAGTCAGGCAGGTTGATTCCTCCAGTTCCATTCTTCTTTCTCAAGATTGCTTTGGCAATTCGAGTTTTTTTTGTATTTCCATACAAATCTTGAAATTATTTGTTCTAGTTCTGTGAAAAATACCACTGGTAGCTTGATAGGGATTGCATTGAATCTGTAGATTGCTTTGGGTAGTATACTCATTTGCACTATATTGATTCTTCCAATCCATGAACATAGTATATTTCTCCATCTATTAGTGTCCTCTTTGATTTCTTTCATCAGTGTTTTATAGTTTTCCATATATAGGTCTTTAGTTTCTTTAGGTAGATATATTCCTAAGTATTTTATTCTTTTCGTTACAATGGTGAATGGAATTGTTTCCTTAATTTCTTTTTCTATTTTCTCATTATTTGTGTATAGGAATGCAAGGGATTTCTGTATGTTGATTTTATATCCTGCAACTTTACTATATTTATTGATTAGCTCTAGCAATTTGCTGGTGGAGTCTTTAGGGTTTTCTATGCAGAGGATCATGTCATCTGCAAACAGTGAGAGTTTTACCTCTTCTTTTCCAATTTGGATTTTGGATTCCTTTTATTTCTTTTTCTGCTCTGATTGCTGTGGCCAAAACTTCAAGAACTATGTTGAATAGTATCAGTGAAAGTGGGCACCCTTGTCTTGTTCCTGACTTTAGGGGAAATGCTTTCAATGTTTCACCATTGAGGATAATGTTTGCTGTGGGTTTGTCATAGATAGCTTTTATTATGTTGAGGTATGTTCCTTCTATTCCTGCTTTCTGGAGAGTTTTTATCATAAATGGATGTTGAATTTTGTCAAAGGTGTTCTCTGCATCTATTGAGATAATCATATGGCTTTTATTTTTCAATTTGTTAATGTGGTGTATTACACTGATTGATTTGCGGATATAGAAGAATCCTTGCATCCCTGGGATAAAGCCCACTTGGTCATGGTGTATGATCTTTTTAATGTGTTGTTGGATTCTGATTGCTAGAATTTTCTTGAGGATTTTTGCATCTATGTTCATCAGTGATATCGGCCTGTAGTTTTCTTTTTTTGTGGCATCTTTGTCAGGTTTTGGTATTAGGGTGATGGTGGCCTCATTGAATGAGTTTGGAAGTTTACCTTCCTCTGCAATTTTCTGGAAGAGTTTGAGGAGGATAGGTGTTAGCTCTTCTCGAAATTTTTGGTAGAATTCAGCTGTGAAGCCATCTGGACCTGGGCTTTTGTTTGCTAGAAGATTTCTGATAACAGTTTCAATTTCTGTGCTTGTGATGGGTCTGTTAAGATTTTCTATTTCTTCCTGGTTCAGTTTTGGAAAGTTGTACTTTTCTAAGAATTTGTCCATTTCTTCCACGTTGTCCATTTTATTGGCATATAATTGCTGATAGTAGTCTCTTATGATCCTTTGTATTTCTGTGTTGTCTGTTGTGATCTCTCCGTTTTCATTTCTAATTTTATTGATTTGATTTTTCTCTCTTTGCTTCTTGATGAGTCTGGCTAATGGTTTGTCAATTTTATTTATCCTTTCAAAGAACCAGCTTTTGGCTTTGTTGATTTCTGCTATGGTCTCTTTTGCTTCTTTTGCATTTATTTCTGCCCTAATTTTAAAGATTTCTTTCCTTCTACTAACTCTGGGGTTCTCTATTTCTTCCTTTTCTAGTTGCTTTAGGTGTAGAGTTAGGTTATTTATTTGACTTTTTTCTTGTTTCTTGAGGTATGCCTGTATTGCTATGAACTTTCCTCTTAGCACTGCTTTTATAGTGTCCCACAGGTTTTGGGTTGCTGTGTTTTCATTTTAATTCATTTCTATGCATATTTTGATTTCTTTTTTGATTTCTTCTGTGATTTGTTGGTTATTCAGAAGCGTGTTGTTCAGCCTCCATATGTTGGAATTTTTAATAGTTTTTCTCCTGTAATTGAGATCTAGTCTTAATGCATTAGGGTCAGAAAAGATGCTTGGAATTATTTTGATTTTTTTTGAATTTATCACGGTTAGATTTATGGCCCAGGATGTGATCTATCCTGGAGAAGGTTCCATGAGCACTGGAGAAAAAGGTGAAATTCATTGTTTTGGGGTGAAATGTCTTATAGCTATCAATTAGGTCTAACTGGTTTATTGTATCATTTAAAGTTTGCATTTCTTTGTTAATTTTCTGGTTAGTTGATCTGTCCATAGGTGTGAGTGGGGTATTAAAGTCTCCTGCTATTATTGTGGTATTGTTAATATCCCCTTTCATGCTTGTTAGCATTTGTCTTACATATTGTGGTGCTCCTATATTGGGTGCATATATATTTTTAATTGCTGTATCTTCTTCTTGGATTGATCCTTTGATCATTATGTAGTGGCCTTCTTTGTCTCTTTCCACAGCCTTTGTTTTAAAGTCCATTTTATTGGAGATGAGTATTGCTACTCCTGCTTTCTTTTGGTCTCTATTTGCGTGGAATATCTTTTTCCAGCCCTTCACTTTCAGTCTGTATGTGTCCCTTGTTTTGAGGTGGGTCTCTTGTAGGCAGCATATATAGGGATCTTGTTTTTGTATCCATTCAGCCAGTCTTTGCCTTTTGGTTGGGGCGTTCAACCCATTTACGTTTAAGGTAATTATTGATAAGTATGATCCCGTTACCATTTACTTTATTGTTTTGGGTTCGGGTTTATACACCCTTTTCGTGTTTCCTGTCTAGAGAATATCCTTTAGCATTTGTTGGAGAGCTGGTTTGGTGGTGCTGAATTCTCTCAGCTTTTGCTTGTCTGTAAAGCTTTTGATTTCTCCTTCGTATTTAAATGAGATCCTTGCTGGGTACAGTAATCTGGGCTGTAGGTTATTGTCTTTCATCACTTTAAGTATGTCTTGCCATTCCCTCCTGGCCTGAAGAGTTTCTATTGAAAGATCAGCTGTTATCCTTATGGGAATCCCCTTGTGTGTTATTTGTTGTTTTCCCCTTGCTGCTTTTAATATTTGTTCTTTGTGTTTGATCTTTGTTAATTTGATTAATATGTGTCTTGGGGTGTTTTGCCTTGGGTTTATCCTATTTGGAACTCTCTGTGTTCTTGTACTTGGGTGATTATTTCCTTCCCCGTTTTAGAAAAGTTTTCAACTATTATCTCCTCAAGGATTTTCTCATGGTCTTTCTTTTTGTCTTCTTCTTCTGGGACTCCTATAATTCGAATGTTGGAGCATTTCGTATTGTCCTGGAGGTCTCTGAGATTGTCCTCATTTCTTTTAATTCGTTTTTCTTTTTTCCTCTCTGATTCATTTATTTCTACCATTCTATCTTCTATTTCACTAATCCTATCTTCTCCCCTCTATTATTCTACTATTTGTTGCCCCCAGAGTGTTTCTGATCTCATTTATTGTGTTATTCATTATATATTGACTCGTTTTTATTTCTTCTAGGTCCTTGTTAAACCTTTCTTGCATCTTCTCAGTCCTTGTCTCCAGGCTATTTGTGATTCCATTTTTATTTCAAGATTTTGGATCACTTTCACTATCAATATTCGGAATTCTTTCTCAGGTAGATTCCCTATCTCTTCCTCTTTTGTTTGGTTTGGTGGGCATTTCTCCTGTTCCTTTACCTGCTGAGTATTCCTCTGTCTCTTCATCTTGGTTATATTGTTGCGTTTGGGGTGACCTTTCTATATTCTGGGAATTTGTGGAGTTCTCTTTATTATGTAGTTTCCTCACTGTGGGTGTGGTTGTATCATTGGCTTTTCAAGGTTTCCTGGTTAGGGAGGCTTGTGTTGGAGTTCTGGTGGGTGGAGCTGGATTTCTTCTCTCTGGAGTGCAATGGAGTGACCAGT
This sequence comes from Ovis canadensis, assembly GCF_042477335.2. Classification (NCBI taxonomy): domain Eukaryota; kingdom Metazoa; phylum Chordata; class Mammalia; order Artiodactyla; family Bovidae; genus Ovis; species Ovis canadensis. The sequence continues at coordinate 103,555,191 of NC_091253.1, read as the reverse complement.
AATGGGTTATGAGATGTCAATGGTTTTGCAGTAACTTTGAGCTGCCTGTATATTGAAGCTCAGGGGTGTGTTCCTGTGTTGCTGGAGAATTTGCATGTATGTCTTGCTCTGGAACTTGTTGGCCCGTGGGTGGTGCTTGGTTTCAATGTAGGTATGGAGGCATTTGATGAGCTCCTATTGATTAATATTCCCTGGATTCAGGAGTTTTCTGATGTTCTCAGGATTTGGACTTAAGCCTCCTGCTTCTGGTTTTCAGTTTTATTTTTACAGTAGCCTCAAGACTTCTCCATCTATACAGCACTGATGATAAAACATCTAGGTTAAAGATGAAAAGTTTCTCCACATTGAGGAACTCCCAGAGAGGTTCACTGAGTTACATGGAGAAGAGAAGAGGGAGGGGGTAATTAGAGGTGACTGGAATGAGATGAGGTAGGATCAAAAGAGGAGAGAGCAAGCTAGCCAGTAATCACTTCCTTATGTGCACTCCACAGTCTGGTCTGCTCAGAGGTGTTCACGGACTTATACAGGGAAGAGGAGAGAGAGAGAGGAAGTAGACAGAGGTGGCCAGGAGGATAAAAGAGGGAAATGAAAAGGAGAGAGACAGATCCAGCCAGTAACCAGTTCCCTAAGTGTTCTCCATCGTCTGGAACACACAGAGATTCAGAGTTGGGTAGAGAAGAGAAGGGGGAGGGGAGAGACAGAGGCCACCTGGTGGAGAAAAAGGAGAGTCCAAAGGAGGAGAGAGTGGTCAAGCCAGTAATCTAGCTCTCAGGTAAAATTGGGTCGTGAAGTTTGGGTTTTTAAATGTACAAAATTGACAACAAATACCAAAAAGCAAAGATTAAAAATCTAGAGTAGAGGTTGGATTTTCAAAAATACAATATTAAAGAAAAGGAGAAGAAGAAAGAAAACAAAAAACAAAAAAAAACAAAGCTGCAAGAATTAAACAACAACAACAACAAAACAACCACACAAAAATTATATGCGGCATTTGCTTTAAAAAATAGGGTCTTTTTTTTTTTTCGAAAAGTTATAGTAGGTTATAAAAATAAAAATTAAAGGAGAAATAGAGGACTTAACAATTTTAAAAAGTTAAAAAAAAGAAGTAAAAGAAAAGAAGAAAAAACAACCACACAACATCAACAACAAAAAAAAAGGAAAAAAAAAGAATGATCGTAAAAATAGTAAAGATATATACGGCCCTTTCTCTGGTGTTGTGGGCAGTGTGGGGTCACTTCCAAGGTGGTTCCCTCTGTTTAACTTCTTCTGTTTGCTGATCTCTTTAGTGTCTGATTTCCGTCCTGACATGGGGGAGTGGTGGTGGACACTTTTGTGTTCTTGTTTTTTTTAGGCTCACTTGTTCAGTCGCGCTGTGGGGAGGGGGGGATGCTGCAAACAAATAACGCTGGCATGTGCACACAGTGCCTCAGCCCCGCTGGTCCTGCCCCTGCTCATGGCGCACACCTCTCAGGCTCTACCTTGCTCCGCCGGGAACCATCTGAGGCCGGCCCTAGGCTGCGTGCACCTCCCTGGTCTAAGCCGCTCAGGTTCGGCGCTCAGGTAGCCCTCAGAGGCGCAGATTCAGTTGGGACTGCTTTTTGTTCCCTTCCCAGGTCCGAGTAGCTCAGGTGTTTGGCGAGCACGGTTGCTGTGACTTGTCGCCTTTCCTGTCTCCGCTGCTCAGTTTTCTGGGTGTACCACTGGCGCCCCTTGTGAGGTGGATGGTGACTGTCCAGCACCCCCAGAAGTCTTAGCAAAGAAGCCTGCTTGCAGTTTGGTAGGTAAAGTCTCTCCAGGGCTGCGATTGCCCCCTTCCAGCCCTTACTGCTCTGGCTGCCTGTCCCCAGCGGGGGATGGTCTGCAGCTGGCTATTTCCGTTCTGCCCTTTGTTCTGTGCGTGGTCCTGGTGGTGTCTTATGTTCGAGCTTTTTGCGTGGTAGCTATCCCACAGTCTGGTTTGCTAGCCCAAGTTAGTTCGTTCTGGTTATGCGCAGGGTGTTCCTGCCCAATTCTTACAAAGCACTGCAGCCTCCACCTCCCTCGCCTCCCTGCCCTGCCCCTACTTGCTAGTGGCAGATGCAGGCATCTGCGCTGCTTTTCCGCTGGGGGAGTTTCTGTTGGGCTTGTAATCTGTTGGTTTTAATTATTTATTTATTTTTCCTTCCTGTTATGTTGCCCTCTGTGCTTCCAAGGCTTGCCACAGACTCGGCAGGGAGAGTGTTTCCTGGTGTTTGGAAACCTCTCTTCTTAAGATTTCCTTCCCGGGTTGGAGCTCCCTCCCTACCTCCTTTGTCTCTTTTTTCGTCTTTTATATTTTTTCCTACCTGTTTTTGAAGACAATGATCTGCTTTTCTGGGTGTCTGATGTCCTCTGCCAGCATTCAGAAGTTGTTTTGTGGAGTTTGCTCAGTGTTGAAATGTTCTTTTGATGAATTTGTGAGGGAGAAAGTGGTCTCCCCATCCTATTCCTCCGCCATCTTAGAACCATCCCGCCCCCCCACCTTTTACATGCTTAATTTTACTTACTTATTATGTGATCTTTTATTCTTGACTAGATTTCCTAAAAATTTATTAGCAATAGTATTTTTAAAAATAAAATATGTTTGATTCATTTTATTGTTTATGTTTTGTTTCAAGTTTACTTTTGTTTTTAAACTTAATTATTATTATAATTTCTCCAGGTCAATGATTAGCTTATTTTTAAAAAGAGACCCAAGGATTGAACCTGGGTCTCCCACATTGCAGGTAGATTCTTTACCATCTGAGCTACCAGGGAAGCCCAAAAAGCTGAAGAATGTACATCTTATAAATTTGCCTCCAAATTTTTCTTTGCTTATAGCTATTGCAATTTTCTATTTTTTCATGTTTTCTTATATGTTCCTATATTTTATAAAAGTGTTGTCTTTTGATGTTAATATTATGGAAAGTGCTGTTTTATAATTTTCTCATAACTTCTTCCCTCAGTTATTGGCTATTGTGGCAGTGTCCTTTATCCATGAGTTTCCCAGTTATGCCAGACTGCTGCTGAGTGTCTTTTTAAAAGCAATATACTCTCCACAGTAGATGTTGTTTAAAGGTACAAAATTGCAATTGGTAGATAAGTAAATACTGACCATCTAATGTAGAGCGCCATGATTATAGTCAACAACATTGTATTATAAATTGGTAAGAGATTAGAGCTTAATTGTCTATGCCACAAAAGAAGAAATAATTATGTATGTGATAGAGGTGTTAGGTTTAGTTAACCCCACTCTGGTACTCTTGCCTGGAAAATCGCATGGGTGGAGGAGCCTGGTGGGCTGCAGTCCATGGGGTCGCTAAGAATCGGACATGACTGAGCGACTTCACTTTCACTTTTCACTTTCATGCATTGGAGATTGAAATGGCAACCCGCTCCAGTGTTCTTGCCTGGAGAATCCCAGGGATGGGGGAGCCTGGTGGGCTGCTGTCTATGGGGTCACATAGAGTCGGACACGACTGAAGCTACTTAGCAGCAGCAACGCTATGGTGGCAATCATATTGCATTAGTAAATGCATCGAATTAACACATTGTACACCTAAACTTTTAGTGTTATATGTTAATTGTAGCTCAATAAAATAAATAAATGCAGGGACTTCCCTTGCAGTCTAGTGGTTAAGACTCCATGCTTCCAATGCAGGGGACCCCGGTTCGATCCCTGGTCGGGGAACTAGGATCCCACATGCCACACAGCAAGACCGAAGTATGAAAAAACAAGGAATAAAACACTTGTTCTGCTTCTCCACTGGCTCCCTATGTGCTGTAAAGCTGAAGTCCTTACAAGATTTATTACGGCTTCTCTAATTTGGTGGGAAACTTCATCGGTGCTCTCACCGGCATTTGATCACTGTCTCCTCCTGAAAATCCCCTCTCCCTTCCCACTGGAGGAGGCCCTTACTTGGTTGCTTACGTTCTTCTGATCTTCTCTGGGTGCACCCTTTATCGCAGGCGGCATCCTCTGTGCGGCTTCTCCTGTGTCCCCAGGAGTGATTTAACCGCCTCACCCGGGTGCTCTCAGACAGTGGGAGGCCCTTTGGATGCAGCACTCGTCACATTCAAAAGGCAGACGCCTCCATGCTTGTCTTCCAGTCTCTGTCACTGTTAAGTTTGATTGTTAAAATATTTCTGTGAATTAGAGGTTATTATCTATTTTGAAAGATAAGGAACTTGAGGTTCTGGGAACTTGAAAACAATTTCCAACCTCACAGAACTAGTCAGTAACATATATAGAATGTTACTAAATCCAGATTTATATCAACTACACTAATGTTTCATAAGCTTTGTCAAGAATATCTCCTGAAGGCTGAGTAAGTGTAGGGTGGAGCAGCGTCTGTGGATATAGTCTGAAAGTTCAAGGCAGGCATGATTCATTTGAAGTACTTTCTTTCATACTAAGCATCGTTAGCTTAGTTCTACTACAAAAATGTGTTGGTTTCAATATCAAGCAATATTTTATTATTCTCCATAAGGAAAATTAATCATCTCTTCCCTTGTTTTGATGGTTCTATGATGCACTATCTTTATGACTGTTAGATTGAATTTATAAAGAGATGAAGCCATGTTTTAAATTCATCGATGAGGTAATTGTTTTTACATTAATCCAGACTCCCATAAAAGTACAGAGAGAAATTAGGTTTACACCTTCAGTCACTTGAAAGAATGTTGCTAAAAGGTGATATGGTGCAAAGCTTTAAAGCTATTCTTGGCGGAAATTTCTCTCTACTTATCTTATTGAGACATCTAACTAACTTTTCTGTATGGTGAACTGAAAGTTTACTTGAACTCTGGCTCTTCTGTTGTCCAGGAATATTATTATCAAAAGATATTTTAGTGGAAACAGGACTCTTAATTTTGTCATTAATCCTGGCTTAAACAACTGATAGCATGTGCTTAAAATCAACTTTCTCTGTCAAATTCTCAAACTTCACTTTCACTCTAACAATTGTGTTTGCAGTAAAAATACTCATATTTTTGCATAGCAGTGGTTAAGCCCTCAGCCTTGGGAGAATATTAAGGATAAAGCTGAATTGAAAACATTGTCATTATATTTCTGTTTTCTCCTTAGAGAAAGAACACACTTCAGCAATGAATTAGAAGTCTCTGACTGCTGCCTTTGTAAAGCCTAGGAAGAATCTGTGTAGTAGAGCAGTTCTTCATATCAGCTTTCATGTTTTGTGTATAGATGAAAATTCATAGAGTGTTTAAATCAGTTCCCTGTTCCCATATTTACCGCCTCTGTTACCGTATTGAACACTCTGAGATGATCTGTATACAGATTGATTGAGTGAATTGTTCACGGTTCTCAGTATATGACCTCATCTCTGCCAAGCACCTGATTAATCTGATCCCGGCTACCTTTGGTAACTTTGGTGTGACTCTCATAAACTCAGCTCCATCCATGTCACCCCATCTGTTTCCCCAGTCGATCGTGTTTCTCCTTGTAAAACCTGTCAGATAAATTCTGGAGAAGTTGTTCAATAGTTATTTTATCACCAATGACTTTCAATAGCTAAATATTTTTATAGACATCATCATCAGAAATACTGTGCCGAGGCCTACATTTTCTATATTCTTGTCTAACAAACTGTTTCGTTTATGTAGTGGATATATTAAAGGCCTGGGACATGTGATAAGGCATTTGATTGGCTAGTCCTCATCTGAGATCCTTACCCATCTTCTACAACACAGCTGGTTTTGAAGTAAGCTTTAAGCAAATTTAACTTACTTACTTGATTATAATTTGTATTTTCTTGCTCCAGACCCCTTCCTGGATCAGCTCCTGACAAAGCACTCTGGTAACTTGACTTCCACGTTTTCTAGATGTTAGACTGTAGACGGCATTGCCAGGCCCCCTCTGCAGGGCTTTCGTGTGAAGATTCAGGCCCATTGGGCTTTCCCTGTTATAAATCAGTGCTATAAATAAGCATGTAAAAATATCTTGCTAGGTTTATATTCATTTATTGCCAATTTGAAAATCATGGCTGCGTTTGGATCATCATCTCTTTTCCTATTAAATTTATTTGATGGAGCTACAGGGATAGAACCAGAAAATGATTGAATTTCTTTCATTATCATCAATGTCTCCAAGTTCCAAGCTATTTCTAGTGTTGTATCCTTCTTTCTGAAAATAATTAACAAAATTATTAACCCTTGAAAGGTGAATGAAAAATTACACAGAAAGGCTTCCCTGGTGGCTCTGAGGTTAAAGCGTCTGCCTGCAATGTGGGAGACCTGGGTCGGGAAGATCCTCTGGAGAAGAAAATGGCAGCCCACTCCAGTATTCTTGCCTGGAGAATCCCATGGATGGAGGAGCCTGTTAGGCTACAGTCCCCGGGGTCACAAAGAGTCGGACATGACTGAGTGACTTCACTTTCACTTTCAGAATCAGTTTCTAGTACTTCAGTGTTGACAGGGAAGGAAAAGTACTAAAAAAATAAAATTATATCCTGCATTTTGGAAGGCAATGGCACCCCACTCCAGTACTCTTGCCTGGAAAATCCCATGGATGGAGGAGCCTGGTGGGCTGCAGTCCATGGGGTCGCTAAGAGTCGGGCATGACTGAGCAACTTCACTTTTGCTTTTTACGTTCGTGCATTGGAGAAGGAAATGGCAACCCACTCCAGTGTTCTTGCCTGGAGAATTCCAGGGACGGGGGAGCCTGGTGGGCTGCTGTCTATGGGGTCGCACAGAGTTGGACACGAGTGAAGTGACTTAGCAGCAGCTTAGCAGCAGCAGTGGATTAACAACTTTGTCATTATATTTTTGTTTTTTCCATGGAAAAAAATAATACACTTCAGCAATGAATTAGAAGCCTCTGATCACTGCCTTTGTGAAGCCTAGGAATAATCTGTGTAGTAGAGCAATTCTTTGTATTCACCTTTCACGTTTTGTGTATAATGAAAATTATATTTAGTTTCTAGTACTTCAGTGTTGACAGTTTCTAATACTTTGGTGTTGACAGGGAAGTAAAGGCAATAAAAAATAAATTATATCTGCATTTTGTGAACTAAATTTTGATCGAAACAATTTCATCAGAAAATTGAACTGATTTATAGAAACCAATATTTGTGAGTGTGTGTGTGTGTGTGATTTCATCTTTAAAAACTCTATGGCTTATAAGGTGTTGACCTCATTTAAAAAAAAAGAAAAAAATCATACAATAGTCCGTGTGTCTGTGGGCTTGTTGAGTCATTATACTGTAAGCTCAGGTCCTCTAGTGAACCACTGGCATTAGAATAATGTGTTCCTCAAGCCATGGCTCTTTTACTTTTAAATACACCCTAGATCTTGATATCTTTGATTTTCTCATAAGAGAAATGTACCAAATTTTATGCTCTTTCATTACACTTATAAATATTCCTTTAAAAGGTTTTGATGAAAAAGCATGGGTGGTTAGTTCAGTATGGGTAAATAGAATTCTGCTGTGTATGTTTGCACCCTAATATGACAAAACCCTATGCCATTCATTGCCAGCCTCCTCACCTCCTTCTCTCCCCGCTCTCCCACACGTACACACATTGTTTTGCGTTAGTGTTTCCTGGGAGATAAGAGATCTTGTCTCATCTTCATTTGGGAAGGTTGTTCCCACCCACGCTATCCTTCATGCCTCTGCCTTGGCGCCCACCAGCCCGTGCTTCTTGTTGCTGGTTATTCCTGGATGTAGTCCCCTCAACAGGATGCTCCTCACTGCCCAGCAAAGCCAGTATAGAGATTTGCACTCCCTGGTAGTGCCGCCTCTGTTTCTTCCCCCCAACACTGTCCATTAGTGCACATTTAGCACTAAAATGTTGAGGCTTTCTGGAGTAATGGGAATGCACACGCTTTCAGCTGTAGCTTCCTGTGACTGCCTCACTGATGCAAAGGATACGCCCTGCTAATGGGCTGCCCTGAGCTGGATCTTCAGGTCCTATCTTTGTTCTCCAGACCTCAGGCATCCTGACTCTTCCAGAATACCTCCTTCTTTAAACTTCTGTGGCATGAATCTCCATTGTTCTAAAGGAAGACTCGTGAAGCAAATGCCCCAAAGTAGGACATAACCCAAGTGTCCAGGCATTTAGTCTTTGAACCTGAGAATGCTTTCAGTAGGACAGTCTCCATTATAGATTTTGGCAAACTGAGCTCAAGACAGTTGGACCCTAATAAACTGAAATGATGACATTGAAGTGATGACATATGTTGATATTTTTCTCATGATAAAAAGTGTTTCCTAAGTTTTAATAAATAAAGCAATGCTTCGAGTATGCTAGAGACGTTTGACGCTTGAAGGAATGGTATGATGAATCACCCTGTAAGACAATGACCGGTTTGTGATCCATCTTACCGTGTAGTCTTGCTTCACGTATGTCATCTTAAAGTTGGCGCATAGGTGCCCAGAGTTTTCTGGCTTGTAGTTGGTCAAACACTGGACATATTGTTTGGGGGATACTATCAAATAAAACATCAATGCACAGTCAGAGTTTTTCCCAGTTTTGTGAAATGTTTTTCCAAAGGATTCTGGGAGTGTGTTTGTGAGAGAGAGAGAGAGAGAGAGAGAGTGTGTGTGTGTGTGTGTGTGTGTGTAGGGGAATACTGGTGTTATTGTGCTATGTGCTGAGTCGCTTCAGTCATGTCCAACTGGGTCCATTTGCAACCCTATGGACTGTCACTGGCCAGGCTCCTCTGTCCATGGGATTCTCCAGGCAAGAACACTGGAGTGGGTTGCCATGCTCTCCTCTGGGGATTTTCCCAACTCAGGGATCGAACCTGCGTCTCTAATGTCTCCTGCACTGGCAGGCGGGTTCTTTACCGTTAGCACCATCTGGGTGTTACTAGTAAATATTAATTTCCATCAGTCATTCTTAATACATTGAGCTCTCAGGCTGTGGTTGTTTATAAGGCCTCCCAGAAGGAAAGTGAGAAGCATCCTGCCTCTCAGCTCTTGCGTCCATCTGCTTTCTCTGTGCACAGACCTTGCATTTGTGAGGTCTGGCCCTGAGGACTGAGAGGCTGGGAGAGTCCGACAGAGTGGGAGGACATCAGGGGCTGAACAAAGAGCTCTCTTTCAAAGGGAGAAATCAGCTGAGGAGCTGAGACATATGAGGGTCCGGACAAGAAGCAGCAAACTCTGTTGGCATTTCAAACAGAGCTTCATACCCAAATGGTCACACAGCTGATGAAGACCTAAGCAGCCCAGCAAGAGATGGCAAGTCAGTCAGGGCACTAGCGGCAGGAGGGCATCATTTCCAGCTCTTCCCGGGGAAAGCAGCAGGAAATGTTACCAGAGCTTCCGAAGCTGGGGCGCCAGCTGGAGCCGTGGCGAAGGCTGTGGGATCCGGGTCTCTGAAGCGAGGCACTGTTGTGGGTGGGCTGGGGCCGTGTGGGGGTGCAGAGATGCCCCTCTAGACTGTGGAGAGAGGCTATCTGTGGAAGTAAGATCGTTTGTGCCTTCCTCTCACCTTACTTTTTCTTCCATAGTCAAACCTAGGTGGGAATCAGTTGGCCTGGGTGTCTGGCTCACTTATAGGGTCATTTCCCCTAACATGGGGAACAAAGCAACCAAGGGCAGAGAACGGATTAAGCAGAGTGACCAAAACATGTGATATTAGCATTTTTATTTCTCCTTGGAAATCAAACATCATAGAGCTGCGGATGGTTTGTGTGGTTAAGGGGAGAAAAGATAGTAAGACCCTACGGGGATGTGGGAATTACCGAGCCTCTCCAGAGACTGCATCTGGAAAACGGAGGTTTTATAACCAAGTCACTGAGACAGAGTGAATCCTGGCACAGCTGTGCAAAGCATTCTGGACTGGGAGTGAAATGACTCAGCATCTCCCTGTTTGTTCTTGGCAAAATCTTTCACCTTTGGCATCGATTTCCTCCATCCTGGGCCCTCATGGTGAAGGGTGGTGCAGTGAAAAATCCCCGCCGAGAGAAAGCATCATTTCTTCTTCAAAGCCTCAGTTTTCTCTCTTTCTTCCTTTGGATTCCTTTTGTTCCTCCATTCCTCTTTTCCGTTTTCTTGCTAATAGGCACTTAGGGCCTAATACCTACAAGCTATAAAAAATTTAAGTACAGCATCCTCTAAAAGTTTCATGGAAGAGTTACATATTTATCAGAACATGAACATGCAGAAAATGAAAGCAGTAATACGACTGATACACACATCCTTCCTGAAAACTTGACTTCAAAACCTAGTGACTAGGTTAAAAGGGTAGCAACGATGGTGCAGGAGACTGGAAGAATAAAGAAAAGCAGGCCCTGGATGTATGATTATTGATAAACTGGACGCCGTAAGGCAGGAGACTCTTGGAACAAGTCCAGAGGGAACAGTTCATAGTCTTGAAAGCAAGATATGATCCTGGGGCTGGAAAACCGACCCCAGACTGTTTCTCAGCTGGCGTCTGAGTCACACGCTTTATGTATCTGGTGGAAAATCTATAGATAAGGATATTAGTCTTAGTTACTGATTTGTTATTGATTACTGGTTCTTAGTTACTCAGTGGTTAATGATCATTTTGTTCTTTGGCCCTGAAGGCCTCATGAGTTACAGCTTCACTCCCTGCGTATTCTGTCCTCACGGCTGAAAGTCCGGTAAAGCTGGCTGGATTCAGTTTCGGCACCTTCACCGTGGAGCGGTGTTGGCCCCCTGATCCTCGCCTTTCACTGAATTCTTACGTTTCGTTTCTCATTCTCCCGCTGTATCACGCTTTTGGAAACCCTGCTTGTCGAGCTGGTCTCAACACTATGGCTGAACTTGCTTTTCAAAGACTCGGCTTCTAATGAGTAATCCCCTTTCCTAAAATTTCATGCTGGGGCTCCATTCTTCTCACCTATTGATTTTGATCACCAGTGAAATATAAGTGGTACTGGACCCCAGTACTGCATTCCGCCAAAGCTGATCGAGCACACGTTTTAGTTAATCTGGACTCAGACACCCAAGGGAGAATGGAGCAGGGCACCCACTGGAGAGACCGAAGGTAAAGCCCCAAACAGGAGGAGTCCTGGGAATTGAAAGGAATCTTCGTCTCCTTCAGAATCCACTGTAAAAGCTAAACTGTGCATCCAGGGAAAGGCGTGTTCTAATTTGGGTGAGGGGGGTTGAAGGTGGATATCTTTGTTCTCGCCTGTCTCTTTCAACCAACTGTCCACGTTTTGCCTCTAGACCCGGCAAACTCAAATGCTTGGATGAGCTGCTAAGTAGAAATAAAAATGATAATTCTCTTTTATTTCTTCTTTTTCTATGCAGTCATAATAGGTGGATTTTCATTAAACACGGGAAGATAAAAAATGGGAAATGCACTTTCCTTGAACTCTCTCAATGTTCTATAAAATGTTCAATTAACTGTACTTGCCGCTGTCCATATTTCTTCCCCTCCTCTCTGGACTGCATGAGGGCTCTCTTGCGTCTCGGTTAACATTAAAATAGAAAGCCAATTTATTATTTTTTACTGAACTCAAAAGAGCTGGGTGAATAAATACCGCTACTCATCATTTCATTTGCTTCATGACCTGTTGTTTAAACTTCCGAGGAACCATAACACAGTGGGAACTAAAACCATCTCATGAGAAAAGTCAGCGAGTGGGTAATAGGAGTAAAACTTGATTTCCTCATGCCTTTGTGCACCATATCCAGCCGCCGTGAGAGAGCCAAGCAAGTGATTCTGTTCCAGGTACCACGTATAGAAATAAGAAGAATGACACTTTTAAAGGACGGTAAAGGGCTAGCTTAAGGATTTGAGGCATTTCAAAAAGAGAAATTTGAGTATGGATCCTAGCTCTGTAATGTAGTAGCTACGTGACCAGGGAGAGGTTATTTGCTCTCCCTAGGCATTAGTGGCCTCGTTTGTAAAATGGGGATAATAATACTTAACTCACAAGTTAGTTTAAAGATTGAGACGTTGAATGAAAACCACGGAGAACTGTTAAGTATTGCAAGGAAAGAGCTCAATGATACTGTTATCAATGGGAATGAAGCAAAAACCTTTTCTGTCACAGTTACAGTTGAGACTATTTTACCGTAAGAGATCAAAGGTCAAAATGGTGATTTCTCTTTTTATTTTAGAAAATGTGGGTCCAGCTAGTTTCTATTAAGTGTGTGTGTGTGTGTGTGTGTGTGTGTGTGTGTGTGTGTGAAAGAAATTGAGAGAAAGCAGGAGGTGGGTTGGGGTGTGGGCAGCTATATATTGGCACAGTGGGTGGTGATGCTGCTGCTGGGGGTACTTAAACTGATTGCTTTAAAACATTATTTAGTGGCAATGTAGGGGAAAGAGCAATTGACTTGGAATAAGAAAACTTAGGTTTATGTCTCAGCACTGCCAAATATTGATTAAATACTTGATTCATGTAGGTACTCAGCAAATGTTATTAGGTTTAAGGACAAATGAGTTGTTCATCGCTGAATATTGGGGTTGGATATAAGTGCAGCAGCCTGCATTCTTTTCTTTCTTTCTTTTCTTTTTTTAAGATCTTGAGGGAGTGATGAGAACTTGAAAGCAAACTTAGGTCAAGTAGGTGTCCACGTCTGTGAAAAAGATCAAAGCTGCTAGAAATATCACATCTTCCAAAATGTTTTCTTTGCTGACCTGGAGCTGATAATAGGGACTTCATTATTATTGAATAACTTAGCAAGGTCAGTGATTCTTACATTTTTGTTTTAGGACATGTTTATACTTTTAAAAACGACTGGGAATTCCAGAGAGCTCTTGTTTATGTGAGTCGTGACTATTGATATTACTGTACAAAAATATAAGGCAAAATTTACAACTATGATAATAAGACCATTACATGTTAATATAAAGAATATTGTAATGAAAAAGAAATACATTTTCCAAAATAGAAAAGATTAGTGAGAAGAATGAAATCCCCAGTCCAGTCCAGTCACTCAGTCGTGTCCGACTCTTTGCGACCCCATGGACTGCAACACGCCAGGCCTCCCCATCCATCACCAACTCCCTGAATCCACCCAAACCCATGTGCATTGAGTCGGTGATGCCATCCAACCATACCATCCTCTGTTGTCCCCTTCTCCTCTTGCCCTCAATCTTTCCCAGCATCAGGGTCTTTTCAAATGAGTCAGCTCTTCGCATCAGGTGGCCAAAGTACTGGAGTTTCAGCTTCAACATCAATCCTAACAATGAACACCCAGGACTGATCTCCTTTAGAATGGACTGGTTCGATCTCCTTGCAGTCCAAGGGACTCTCAAGAATCTTCTCCAACACCACAGTTCAAAAGCATCAATTCTTTGGTGCTCAGCTTTCTTCACAGACCAACTCTCACATCCATACATGACTACTGGAAAAACCATAGCCTTGACAAGATGGACCTTTGTTGACAAAGTAATGTCTCTACTTTTTAATATGCTGTTTAGGTTGGTCATAATTTTCCTTCCAAGGAGTAAGCGTCTTTTAATTTCATGGCTGCAGTCACCATCTGCAGTGATTTTGGAGCCCAGGAAAACAAAGTCAGCCACTGTTTCCACTGTTTCCCCATCTATTTGCCATGAAGTCCCCAACCCCCTTCATTTTGGCAAATCTGATTAATGTCTGGCTTAACAGAAGGCATCAAGATTCTCTGATCTATTTCTGCATTTGGTCTGTTGAGATGGGATCTATCCTGTAGCTTCTGGGAAGCGCTTGTAAATTACCTGCAAAATAGCAAGAGTGAAAAAAGCAATGGATGTGTTAGATTTGTTATGAAGTAAATCTTGACCTGTCTTCTGAAGAGATCTCAGGGACTCTCATGTGTCCTAGCCCACACTTTGAGAGTCAGTGACATTAACTCTCAGCTGTCTCCTTTAAAATTCAGACTCAGAAATGACATTACCTTTACTCAACACCAAAAGGTGAATTGATTAACTTACTGAGTCCTGAGTGGAAGAGAGGGGATGAATGAGAACGATGTAGACTCCAAGGGAATGTGGCCTTGAAAACCGCGGGAAACGAGAGGCAGTGAATCGTAGTGTCGCTTGCTGTTGGAGTTTGAAGACTGGCTGCGTTACTTGCTGGGGAGGCCCATACTCTGGAGGCGCCCCTGCTGTCATGGGGCTCCCCTGGTGGCTCAGCTGGGAGAGAATCCGCCTGCAGTGCAGGAGACCCCCAGTTCAATTCCTCTTACAGGAAGATTGGCTGGAGAAGGGACAGGCTACCCACTCCAGTGTTCTTGGGCTCCCCTGTGGCTCAGCTGGTAAGGAATCTGTCCGCAATGCAGGAGACCTGGGTTCGATCCCTGGGTTAATAGCGGCTTAAATTTGGACCAGTTACTTCATCTTTCTAAGTCTTGGGTTCTTCATCTGAAAAATAAGGGTGAAGTGAAGTGAAGTGAAGTGAAGTTGCTCAGTCGTGTCCGACTCTCTGCGACCCCATGGACTGTAGCCCACCAGGCTCCTCCATTCCTGGGATTCTCCAGGCAGGAATACTGGAGTGGGTTGCCATTTCCTTCTCCAGGAGATCTTCCCAACCCAGGAGTCGAACCTGGGTCTCCTGTATTGCAGGCAGATGCTTTACCATCTGAGCCACCAAGATAATAATAATTAATTCATGATGTTGTCATGATGATTAATTCAGATATTTATAAAACACGTGGCTTAATGCTTGACACATAGTAAATGGCTCACTATGAAGCTATTATTTTTATTGTTATTTTATCAAGGATTTGACCTGTTTATAAACATATGTTAATTCTGTCTTCAGGGTTGCACATCTGTGTAGCATTAAATATCTTTGTGCAAAAGATTTCTATATTTAGAATAATGTCCTTACATTAGAATCCTGTTGGAATTATTGACTCAATAAACATTTTTAAGGCTTTCAATTTATGTGGGGAAATTATTTCCCAAAGGGCTCTATCTTTACCACTCCTATGGTGAATGGATGAGTGTCTGATAATTTTATGTAGATTCTGAGCCCTGAGAAATAGCGGTAAGCAAAATAGAAGAGCTGTATCCTTAGCTGCAGCAGCCAGAATAATTTAAGTTTTACAAGTTACGTAAGAATGGAAGTGTCTGCTGAGCAGAAAGCACCAACATAGACACTTGGGAAACAGAGGTGTGGTCTGTTTTACATACATGTCTGTCCCTACTGTCTCAGCGTTTCATAAAAGTGAATTTACTGTATCTTCCTGAAGGCAACCCTAATATTATAGATTTTGTTTTGTCTTGGCTGGGAGACCTTTACAAATGTTCAGAACACGCTTTGTGTGTGTGCTCAGTTGTGTCCGACTCTGCAAACCTGTGGCCTGCAGCCCACGAGGCTCCTCTGTCCATGGGATTCTCCAGGCAAGAACGCTGGAGCGGGTTGCCATGTCCTTCTCCAGGAGGTCTTCCCAACCAGGGACTGAACCCTGCATCTTCTGCACTGGTGGATGGATTCTTTACCACTGAGCCACCAGGGAAGCCGGGGCATACTTTATCAACTCATTTATTTTTCAGGCAGGAGCTAACCCTTGGGCAAACTCATGCTAAGGGTTCTAGTCATCTCCTGTTTCAAAATCCGAGTAGAGATAAAGCAGGAGTGAGGGCGATGTGGAAGAGAGAGCGGAGGCTGAGACTGGGATGAGGTTCTAGGGTAGACGTCCCGAGACAGGCTCTCAACTCTGCGGCAGCAGGAACACGGAAGAGGGGTCAGATGGTGTTTAGGCTAAAATGTGTATCTTCCCAAATTCCTGTGTTGAAGTTCCAAACTCTGGTGTCTCAAAACGTGACTGTATTTGGAGATAGGTTGTTTAGAGAGGTAATGAAGATACATGAGTAGGGCTGACCCGTATATACACCACGTGTGAAACAGACGGCAGTGGGACCTGCCGAACAGCGCAAGGAGCTCAGCTCGGGGCTCTGTGATGAGCTGGCTGGGGCGCGGGGAGGGGGATTCCTGACGGCGGGGGTTTCTGTGCACGTAACTGATTTGCTGTGCTGTACAGCGGGAACTAACACAACATTGTCAAGCAATTATACTCTAAAAAAAGAGAAAAAAAAAAGAGGAAATGAGGTCACGGGAAAAGTGAAATGTTAGTTGCTCAGTCATGGTCAAGAGGTTGGGCCCTAATCTGACACTAATCTGGCCCTAATCTGCGTGCTACGTCCTTCAGCTGTGCCAGACACTCTGGACTCTGGACCACAGCCCGCCAGGCTCCTCTGTCCGTGGGCTTCTCCAGGCAAGGAGACTGGAGTGGGCTGCTGTGCCCTCCTGCAGGGGATCTTCCCGACCCAGGGATCCAAGTCTCCTCTCTCAGTCTCCTGCGCTGGCAGGTGAGTTCTTTACCTCTAGCCCCACTTGAGAAGCCCAACCTGATATGAAAAGTAAAAAATGAAAATGTTATTGCTCAGTCGTGTCTGACTCATTGTGACCCCATGGACTGTAGCCCGCCAGGCTCCTCTGTCCTTGGAATGCTTCAGGCAAGAATACGGAGTGTGTAGCCATTCCCTTCACCTGGGAATCTTCTTCCCGACCCAGGGATCGAACCCGTGTCTCCCGCATTGCAGGCAGATTCTTTACCCTCTGAGCCACCAGGGAAGCCCACTGTCTACATGAGAAAAGGAGTTTACGACACAGACGCATGGAGAGAAGACCATGTGAAGTCGTTGGAAGCAGATGGCCATCTACGAGAATGTCCTTACGCCCTCACAGGGAGAAACGCGAGGTGGAAATGTTCACCTGCTTCCTGTAAAATTAAGAAGCAGAAATCTCAGAGCTGGGAGACCAGTAAGGGGAGCTCTCACACCCCGTGATGGCAGCAGGTTTTAAAAGGGAGAAGAGAGCTTTCCTGGCGAGGATCCCACGTGGAGAGCCGCGGGCTTTGCTGTCGCCGCCAGTCTCCTTGTCCTCCCTGTGAAGGCGCCCTTCCTCCCTGCTGTGCGGGGACCTCCACATGGCTCACCATGGTTGCAGACCCCAGATTGCAATTCTCAGCTGGTCCCAAATAAACCCATCTTTGCTGGAGAAATACCTGGCAGTCCGTTTGTTTTCAGTCGCTGTCTCTGTGCTGAGCCCTAAGGGAACAGCCACCTAGAGAGCTGTTTGCTTCTTGGCAACCGCCTCTGTGTTTGCTCTGGTTTCGTGGGACTCGGGGTGCTGAGCCCTACTGGTTATCAGAGATGGGTGATTCCATGACTGGTCCCTGAGGCAACCGCCTCAAAAGTTGGGATGCTAGATGCGTGAACAAGCTATTTCCAGGGGCATGCTGGCAGCTTGGTTTTCTTACTGGAGCAAGCTGGCGGGAGAAGGCAGGGAAGTCAGAGCCTCAGGCAGCAGCCTGTAAGGTCTGCAATCAAACCCCTTCCAAGGAGGGACCCGGAGACAAGGATTTTTCCCTGCCCCTCTGTGCTGGTCCCTGCGGGGACAGCTTTAGCAAGCTCTCGGAGGCCCATTAGTACCTGCATCTTTGCTGCACTCGGGGGGGGGGGGGACTTGTGCTCGCGAGCCCCGCTGGCTGTCAGAGCTGGGCGCTGGGGCCCAGATGCGAGGTCCAAGCACTTCTGTCACCAGGGAAAGCCGCGCGCAGCCTGATTGGATGGGACTGTCCAGGGGTGGCCAGAGGTTATCGTAGTTTTTCCCAGCCTTCTCAATGTGAATGTTCTCTTTTTAGCTCCATACCTAACAGTCCCTCAGCTAGTTTTTGGATTTCTCCTGGAGGGAATTTGCTGCATATGTGGCTGTATTTGGAGTGCACACGGGAGACGGGAAAGTCAGCACCTTCTTACGATGCCTTCTCGGTTCAGAGTCCCATCAGGGCTTGTTTAGTGAGCTCTGACTCACGTTTTGCTTGACTGACTGGGTGCATAAATGTACAGTCAAACATATAACTTGGAGGACCTCTCTTTGAGCAGGTAGTTGTTAGCATAAAGTATGGACTTAATTCATTCTTTTCATAAAAATGTTTCATTAGCTGTTTATTCTTGCAAGCACTTGCTCATTGCTACAAGCCTCAAAATTTTTACTTGGTCATTTACTTTACACATGAACTTGCGTTTCCCTTAAAAAAAATTAAGTTCACAGCCAAAGGTCTTCTGACGTTTTCGCCCTTGTTAGCTTTTTATGTATTTTTTTTTTCTGCTAAACTCATTTTTGCAAGTGTTGTAAGCTGATCTGGAATAAATTTAAACTTCCTTCATTAAATTAGGTTTTTATTAAAGTTATAGAACTATGGATAATTAAGTCATGAACAATAAACTACAGGAGATTCTAGAGGGAAAAAAAATCAGTGCATGCAAACTTGACTGTTGTTTCTCCTAGACATGCTGAATTAGGAGCTGGGAGGACCGCACGGTGTGTGCTCAATCTGGAGCCTCTCCTCTCGCCCATCTCCAGTAGCAGAGACACTGTAAACAAAGTTAACTTAGGTGATGGCTTCAATGTAATGACGTTTTTCTCTTGCTTTTCTAACTTTCTCAACAGGGATACCAGATTTTCAAGCATTTTCCTTTTAAAGGAGACTGCTATTAATATCACTAGTTTCTTTTCTTTGTCAAACCAAGTAGAATAATATTTAATGGTGATTTGGAATTCAGCAAAGAGACTGAATGAAAAGTTCTACTTTTTTTGAAATAAGGTTTAAGAAAGAATTTTTTTCTGAAATGTTTGACTACTTTATACTATTTAATCATTTATTTATTAGTACATTACTAAGAACTTTCTAATTTATTTTTGAGCTATTTTAGAAATTAATATGGTGGAATATCTTTATTTTTATGAGAATTACTGGAAATGTATAGAAGGGTATTTGTTCAAAAGAAGCATACATCCCTGGAATAATGAAAAAATTTCTGCCTTCTTTATTTCCACTATCTGGGTCAAAGTAAGCTGGATTAGATTTGTGTAAAAGATGTGGAGAAACTTAAGTGGAAAATTAGAAAATATAGTCCTAAAAATATATAATATTAGAAAAGTTGACTATGTAGCTACAGTTTCCAGTGAACTTATGCTTTACTTGTCTATCTAAGTTACACATATTTATGTCCTAAATATATCTCCATTTCAGCTATTAACCTGTCCCTCTCACTCTCATTCTAACTTGCCTACAGGCCTATTTATTGAACCATTTCAGGGGCACCACGCATACTGCAGGGCTTCCCTGGTGGCTCAGCAGTGAAGCATCTGCCTGCAATGCAGGAGACTTGCAGGAGGTGCAGGTAATCCGATGAATCCAAGACAAGGCCACTGACTGACTTGCTACAACAACCTCAGATATGCAGATGACACCACCCTTATGGCAGAAAGTGAAGAGGAACTAAAGAGCCTCTTGATGAAAGTGAAAGAGGAGAGTGAAAAAGTTGGCTTAAAGCTCAACATTTAGAAAACTAAGATCATGGCATCTGGTCCCATCACTTCATGGGAAATAGATGGAGAAACAGTGGAAACAGTGGCTGACTTTATTTTTTTCGGCTCCAAAATCACTGCAGATGGTGACTGCAGCCATGAAATTAAAAGACACTTACTCCTTGGAAGGAAAGTTATGACCAACCTAGACAGCAATTAAAAAGCAGAGACATTACTTTGCCAACAAAGGTCTGTCTAGTCACGGCTATGGTTTTTCCAGTAGTCATGTATGGATGTGAGTTGGACTATAAAGAAAGCTGAGCGCCAAAGAATTGATGCTTTTGAGCTGTGGTGCTGGAGAAGACTCTTGAGAGTCCCTTGGACTGCAAGGAGATCCAACCAGTCCATCCTAAAGGAGACCAGTCCTGAATATTCATTGGAACAACTGATACTGAAGCTAAAACTCCAATACGTTTGCCACCTGATGCAAAAAGCTGACTCATTTGAAAATACCCTGATGCTGGGAAAGATTGAAGGTGGGAGAAGGGGACGACAGAGGATGAGATGGTTGGATGGCATCATTGACTCAATGGACATGAGTTTGAGTAAGCTCTGGGAGTTGGTGATGGACAGGGAAGCCTGGCATGCTGCAGTCCATGGGGTCGCAAAGAGTCGGACACGACTGAGTGACTGAACTGACAATAGTTCTGTAATTGGCCTCTATGAATTTACTTGATTTTCTGTTCTGAATCCAAGTTCAGAAACCCAGATGTAAGCTGTGTGACAGCACTTCCTTGATACGCGGTGCCTCCAAACAGTGCATGACTCCTGGGGGGTGTGTCCACTGGATACACCCCAGACTTCCTTAGTAATCACATCACCAGTGCATTTCACTCATCTGTTTTACCAAAGTATTTAAGAGTCTTCTAAGGAGACCTTTATTGACTATGCCAAAGCCTTTGACTGTGTGGATCACAATAAACCGTGGAAAATTCTGAAAGAGATGGGAATACCAGACCACCTGACCTGCCTCTTGAGAAACCTGTATGCAGGCCAGGAAGCAACAGTTAAAACTGGACATGGAACAACAGACTGGTTCCAGATAGGGAAAGGAGTACGTCAAGGCTATATATTGTCACCCTGCTTATTTAACTTCTATGCAGAGTACATCATGAGAAACGCTGTACTGGAAGAAGCACAAGCTGGAATCAAGATTGCTGGGAGAAATATCAAAAACCTCAGATATGCAAATAACACCACCCTTATGGCAGAAAGTGAAGAGGAACTCAAAAGCCTCTTGATGAAAGTGAAAGAGGAGAGTGAAAAAGTTGGCTTAAAGCTCAACATTCAGAAAACAAAGATCATGGCATACGGTCCCATCACTTCATGGGAAATAGATGGGGAAACAGTGGAAACAGTGTCAGACTTTATCTTTTGGGGCCTCCAAAATCACTGCAGATGGTGACTGCAGCCATGAAATGAAAAGACGCTTACTCCTTGGAAGAAAAGTTATGACCAACCTAGATAACATATTGAAAAGCAGAGACATTACTTTGCCAAAAAGGTCCATCTAGTCAAGGCTTTGGTTTTTCCAGTGGTCATGTATGGATGTGAGAGTTGGACTGTGAAGAAAGCTGAGCGCTGAAGAATTGATGCTTTTGAACTGTGGTGTTGGAGAAGACTCTTGAGAGTCCCTTGGACTGCAAGGAGATCCAAACAGTCCATTCTAAAGGAGATCAGCCCTGGGATTTCTTTGGAAAGAATGATGCTAAAGCTGAAACTCCAGTACTTTGGCCACCTCATGCGAAGAGCTGACTCATTGGAAAAGACTCTGATGCTGGGAGGGATTGAGGGCAGGAGGAAAAGGGGACGACAGAGGATGAGATGGCTGGATGGCATCACCGACTCAATAGACGTGAGTCTGAGTGAACTCCAGGAGATGGTGATGGACAGGGAGGCCTGGCGTGCTGCGATTCATGGGGTTGCAAAGAGTTGGACATGACTGAGCGACTGAACTGAACTGAACTAAAGGAGACCTTTTATTATCTGAAAGCATCCTTGGGAGCTTAATGCTCACAGGTTATTGGGTTGGGTAGCAAGAATCTAGGGGGATCTTTGCTTTTGTGTCTGCAAAATGCAAGTTCGTGGGATTAAATCAGAGAGTTTCAAAGTCTAAAATAGCATAAGACAGTTGTTAAAAAATATAGGTTCTAGGGTCTGTACTTCAAGACTTTGAATTATGAGCATCAAGGACTTGGATCTGAGACTGTATATATATATATATTTTTGGAAAATAGTTGCGACCTCATGGACTATAGCCCACCAGGCTCTTCTGTCCATGGGGATTCTTCAGGCAGGAATACTGAATTGGGTCACCATGCCCTCCTCCAGGACATCTCCCCCAATCCAGGGATCAAACCCAGGTCTCCTGCATTGCAGGCGGATTCTTTACCATCTGAGCCACCAGGGAAGCCCTCATTTATGATAGATATCAGAAGCCTCTTCTCATACCATTTGGTGGTTCTTATCATGCACGAACCTCTTTAAAATTCCAGTGCTCCACACGTATATACAGATATTTTTGAAAACTAGAAAAAACTCATATTAGTATTTATTAGAGGCAGTACTTCCCCCTACCAACATATTTGGAAGTCTATTACATCAATTGCCATTTATTGAAACCAGAGTCCGATGACCTCTGAAACTGTATTTCTAAGTTGCTTATGAGGTGGTTCTGATTTGGAAACCAGTGGAACAAGGATTACGATACTTGTACATGTACCAACTGCCCGTGATAATTTTTTTCTGTTACATTTATAGTTGAGATTTTTGGTAATATCTTCTGCCTTCTCTTCCTTTTCATCTCTCCCTCCCTCATTGTTTTGAACTTGGCTTGCTATTCTTTCTTTTACTAGTCTGTTTTTAGCCACGAATGCAGTGTTACTGCCTTGATAACACGTGTTGTTCCTAGAGCTGTTTGACCATATGTCTGCTTCCCACATTCAAAATGCCATTGCTATTTCAAGTTATTTATTATTTTCTGAGCGTAAGTTATTGTATAGACCTACTTTGATCTCAGTTTATTATTCTTCATTGATTAGATGGTTTTTCCTTGATGAGGATCAAATATTTCCTGAATAGGTGTAGAGTAGAAAATACTAAAATGATAGCAAGAACAAAACCATTTTAGCTTGGCTAACTCTGACAATAGACAATGTTGTGATAGATAAAATGTTAGAGGTAAGAAAGACCTGTAGATGTTTCACGTTTCAAGGAGACTCTAGGATGTGAAGACTGTTGCTGAAAGATAATTAGGCTCACTGATGAAGTCAATGGTTATTTATGGGACACGGACTCGACAACAGTCCATCTAATGGTGCAGGGGTGAACCACAGAGGACAGGTTCTGATCATCCGGATTAGACTCGTGCTGGTGAGGAGGCAGAGAGCCCATCAACAATGAATTGATAATCAGTAAATAAATACTAATTTAAAAATAGGTAGTGACTGAGTGTTAAAAAGAAAAGTTTAAAGGGATGATATGACAAAGCATCACTTTCCTGAGGAGGCTAGGAAAGGCCTCCTTAAAAAAGTAATGCTTAAGCATGGAACTGATCTACCAGAAGGCATAGAATTTTTTTTTTTTTTTTGAGAGAGAATGTCCATCAGTTCAGTTCAGTTCAGTTCAGTCGCTCAGTAGTGTCCAACTCTTTGCGACCCCATGAATCGCACCACGCCAGGCCTCCCTGTCCATCATCAACTCCCGGAGTTCACTCAGACTCACGTCCATCGAGTCAGTGTTGCCATACAGCCATCTCACGCCTCGGTCGTCCCCTTCTCCTCCTGCCCCCAATCCCTCCCAGCATCAAAGTCTTTTCCAATGAGTCAACTCTTCGCATGAGGTGGCCAAAGTACTGGAGTTTCAGCTTTAGCATCAGTCCTTCCAAAGAAATCCCAGGGTTGATCTCCTTCAGAATGGACTGGTTGGATCTCCTTGCAGTCCAAGGGACTCTCAAGAGTCTTCTCCAACACCACATTTCAAAAGCATCAATTCTTTGGTGCTCAGCCTTCTTCACAGTCCCAACTCTCACATCCATACATGACCACAGGAAAAACCATAGCCTTGACTAGATGGACCTTAGTCGGCAAAGTAATGTCTCTGCTTTTCAATATGCTATCTAGGTTGGTCATAACTTTCCTTCCAAGGAGTAAGTGTCTTTTCATTTCATGGCTGCAGTCACCATCTGCAGTGATTTTGGAGGCCCCAAAAGATAAAGTCTGACACTGTTTCTACTGTTTCCCCATCTATTTCCAATGAAGTGGTGGGACCAGATGCCATGATCTTTGTTTTCTGAATGTTGAGCTTTAAGCCAACTTTTTCACTCTCCTCTTTCACTTTCATCAAGAGGCTTTTTAGCTACTCTTCACTTTCTGCCATAAGGGTGGTGTCATTTGCATATTTGAGGTGATTGATATTTCTCCCAGCAATCTTGATTCAAGCTTGTGTTTCTTCCAGCCCAGCGTTTCTCATGATGTACTCTGCATATAAGGTAAACAAGCAGGGTGACAATATACAGCCTTGATGCACTCCTTTTCCTATTTGGAACCAGTACCTTAAACTTAATCTGTACCAGTCAGTGACTTTGCTGTGTTTACAGAGTTGCACAACCATCACCACAGTCTATCTTAGAACATTTTCATCACCTCCCAAAGAAATGCTGTGCCCATCCACCTTCACCCCCATCTGCCCTCTGCCCCCCGCCTTCCCTGCCAGGCAACCACTTGACTTTCTGTCTTTGCTTTTCTGGCGCCTCTTATAGGGGACTTACGCTATATGTTGCTGTGTGTGTGTGTGGCTTGCCTCACTTAGCATCATGTTTTCAAGGTTCATTCACGTTGTGAACGTGTCTTGGAGCTTCATTCCTTTTTACGGCTGGACACTAGAAAATATAGGGCGTTGTGAGAGAAGAGAGCATTTTAGAGCAAAGGCTCTAAGTCTGGGATGGGCTTGGTGCATTTGAGGAGCCAAGAAAAGGTCAGTGTGTCAAGAGAGAAGCAGATAATAGGAGAGAATACTGGCAGGTGACGTGGACAGAAGATAAATCTTGTAGGGCTTTGCAAGTATGACTTGTGAACCAAAATAACTTTGTAAGTAAGGAGTGGCATAATTTTGTCTATGTTTTTTGACCACCAAATGGAGGATACCCTAGAAGGGGCCATCAGTAAGCTTAGAGCGCCCAGCCGGGTATCTGTTGCGTTGCTCAACAGCGCACGGTTGCTGCCCGGGCTGGAGTGATGGCAGAAGAGCAGCAGGGGCCACGCGCCTGCGCAGTCGCGTCCAACCCTCTGCGGCCCCGAGGACTGCAGCCCGCTAGGCTCCTCTGTCCATGGGATCTCCAGGCAAGGATATTGGAGCGGGGTGCCGTTTCCTCCTCCAGGGGATCTTCGGGATGAAGCTGCATCGCATGTCTCCTCTATTGGCAGGCAGGTTCTTTACCATTGCGCCACCTGGAAAGCCTTGCAGAAATGCAGGGATTTAAAAGGCAATTTCAAGGTAGGGTCGCCGAGGCTTGTGGATAGACTAAAGAACTGGCGGGGAAGAGACACACAAAAGACAAGTCGTGGGTAACTCGGAGAGTGTGGGGCTCTTTTCTCAGATGGGAACGGCGGGCCGGCAGCCTGCCGCCCACCCGCTGTTCCTGCAGAACTCTGTAGAGAAAAGATTTGGTTTTGAAGCATTTAAACTTTGCCTTTCACCGACCTTGGGACGCGATAAATTTACAAAGAGAAACACAGATTTCTAATTTGTGATCAAACCATTAAATGAGATCACGCATGTGCGTAAAGACCTGTTCACAGTAAGAGTGCAATTCTCTGTCTTCTGTTTAAACTGAAGCATAGTTTATTTACAATGTTGTGTTAGCTTCTGGTGTACAGCAAAGTGATTCACATATATATTTATTCTTCTTCATATCTTTTCCAGTATGGTTTATTACAGGATATTGAGTATAGATGCCTGTGAAGAGCACAATTCTTTACTTATGAATTCACCCCAACTGTATTCTATCTTCTCACTATAGAACATGATTTTGATCATTTAGATGCCGTTAATCAAAGTTGTTGCTTAATGCTCTTTTTAGTAGATTTTATCTGAAATGATGGAGGACTCTGAAGATTTTTATAACATTGAAAGATAAGCCTATCTTGAATATAATTACTCTTTGAATTTACTTCTTAAGAACAAATGCTTCTCTAGTTTTCAACTCACAACAATGTGACTTTATTAGACGAACTATTTTGTTCTTTCTCCCTTGGATGATCCTGGGTCTTCTTGTTTTTCTTTTTTTTATAACTTTTTAAATAACTTTTTTCTTTCTTCATAATTGTAAGCTTACAGCGTGCAGTAAAATGGCTTGGTATGTATTGTGAAATATTTACCCCAATAAAGTTAGTTAACATATCCTTTACATCACATAATCAGCATTTTGTTCTTGTCGTGGTGAGTGAGTGTGTGAAGGTCGCGCAGTCCTGTCTGACTCTTTGTGACCCCAGGGACGATGCAGTCCATGGAATTCTCTAGGCCAGAGTACTGGAGTGGGTGGCCTTTCCCTTCTCCAGGGAATCATCTCAACCCAGGGATCGAACCCAGGTCTCCTGCATTGTGGGCGGATTCTTTACCCACTGAGCCACCAGGGAAACCCATGGTGGGAACGTTGTAATTCTACTCTTACAGCAACTTTCAACCATTCAGAACAGTATTGTCAACTGCAGTCACTGTGACCATTAGATCTCCAGACCCTAATCATCTTAGAGCTGAAAGTTTGTTCTTTCTGACTAACATACGTCCGTCTCACCCACCCCCAGCCCTGGGCAGCCGCTGTCCTACTGTCTCCCTGAACTCGGTGTTTTAGTTTCCTCATGAATGAGCTCCTACTGCGTTTGTTTTTCTCTGTCTGACATTTCACTTAGCATAATGCTCGCAAAGTCCATCCATGATGGTGAGCATGGCAGAATTTCCTTCTTTTTATGGTTGAATCACATTCTATTGTATAAAACAATGCTGCATTGTAAACTGCAGTCATCCATTAAAGGGTTAATCAAAGGTTGTTTCTGAAAGTGTCTTG
The DNA here is from genome assembly GCF_042477335.2 of Ovis canadensis. Classification (NCBI taxonomy): domain Eukaryota; kingdom Metazoa; phylum Chordata; class Mammalia; order Artiodactyla; family Bovidae; genus Ovis; species Ovis canadensis. Next base: position 103,528,823 of record NC_091253.1, on the reverse strand, counting down.
GCGATTGTGAATCATGCTGCAATAAGTGTAGCAGTCCAGATATCTCTTCAAGGCAGTGATTTTACCTTTTTCAGATAAAGGCCCAGTAGTGGGATTGCCGCCTCATACAGATGTATTAGATATATACACTCTAATATTAGACACATACATCTGTTAAATAGATGGGGAAACAGTGGAAACAGTGGCTGACTTTATTTTTGGGGGGCTCCAAAATCACTGCAGATGGTGACTGCAGCCATGAAATTAATAGATGCTTACTCCTTGGAAGAAGAGTTATGACCAACATAGACAGCATATTCAAAAGCAGAGACATTACTTTGCCAACAAAGGTCTATCTAGTCAAGGCTATGGTTTTTCCTGTGGTCATGTATGGCTGTGAGAGTTGGACTGTGAAGAAAGCTGAGTGCCGAAGAATTGATGCTTTTGAACTGTGGTGTTGGAGAAGACTCTTGAGAGTCCCTTGGACTGCAAGGAGATCCACCCAGTGCATCCTAAAGGAGATCAGTCCTGGTGTTCACTGGAAGGACTGATGCTGAAGCTGATATTTTGACCACCTGATGCAAAGAGCTGACTCGTCTGAAAAGATCCTGATGCTGGGAAATATTGAGGGCGGGAGGAGAAGGGGACAACATAGGATGAGATGGCTGGATGGCATCAACAACTCAATGGACATGAGTTTGAGTAAACTCCGGGAGTTGGTGATGGACAGGGAGGCCTGGTGTGCTGCAGTCCATGGGGTCGCAAAGAGCCGGCCACGACTGAGCGCCTGAACTGAACTGGCAGCTCTACTCTTCGGCTTTTTGAGGGACTTCATACTGTTTCTCCTGGTGGCTGCACCAGCTCATGCTCCCCACTGGTGGACCTTTGTCAGTGTGAACCGCTGTGACCCCGAGTCTTGCTCCAGGCTTATGGCAGTGGGTGCTGGCGATGGCAGCTGTGTTGGCTACTGCTTTCTTCAGTGACAGAGGCCGCTGAGTTTGTCTGCAGAGCAGGTCCCTGGAAGCCTCGCTTCCTCTGGCTGTGTGGCTGCTACTGGCAGTCCCTGCTCTTCTTTCTTGTTCTGAGCCATCTCTTTGTGCCTCAGCTTTTCACGTCTGAGTGGGGTGAAGGTGAGCAGGGACCTTCATACAGTGCCCTGAAAGTCTGAGGAAGCTGGTTGCTCACCTTCTCTCCCTGCCAGGGGATCTTTTTCTGTTAATAGCCTGGGAGCGCCTTGTTAGTGCTGAGGATGCTAGCTTGGGAATGGGATAATACAGGCAAAATGCAGCTCTCTTTCTTCCATTTTTTGGAAAATAATTCTCAGGGTTTTTTGCCCCAATCTGTTTTTGATATTTCTTAACTGAGCTCCAGACCTTTCCTGGAGCTGTTTGTGTCTGTGGATAGCTGATTTTTTATTTTTGTTGGAGAACAGAGGCTGCGGTCTCCTTTTTCTCCATCTTGATGACGTCCGTGGTAAACTCTGTGAGTTCTTAATTTACCAAAGGAAAGTTGCCGCTCCTGGAAGCGTGAGCAGAGTAGTAGCAGAAGACTCATGGAGAATGAGTCAGCTCGCCAGCTGAGGAGACTGATGAAAATGTAGCTGTGACTCACAAGAGGGCTTCCAGGTATATTTGCAGACAAACATTTGAATCATATGTGAAAACAAAGCAATAATGAATGGGGGTAAGAGATGTATAAAAATCTGAATGCTGCTAGAAGTGTAATTTCATATTCTGTTTTTATAGAATATAGAAAGAGCTAGAAAATAGGCATTTAACATAGAAAACCTGCATTTCCTACCTTTGTATATGATTTATATGTGAAGCAGTATCATGTATGCCGCTAATAGAGAGTTTTGCTCAGCTATATCTCAGTGGATATGCTCTATATTTTGAGTATATTCTCTTTGGGATTTCAGATTTTGATATCCTGGGTCATAGCTCTGGGCTCATTCTTTTTTCATGGATGTTGAACAAATTGAATTATTTTTAAAAGGCAGTAAATGGTGTGTTTTAAGAAGTCTGTATAGCTTGCCTTTAGCTCCTGTTCTATATTTAAATATATTTTAGAGAGAAAAAAATCACAGTAGCTAATACTTTTAAAGCTAGAATTAAAGTGCATTAAGGCTCCCGATTCTTGTTATCTGTCACTCTAAATCCTCTTGAAGTTAGGTATAAAGAATAATAGATATATATTCAGTCAGGATACTGAAGATTTTACTGGTTTGCGGATTAGAAGATTTTCGACTATCAGTGTTTAAGCTTCAAGTTGCTGTCAGTTAGTCTTGACAAGGCCAAAATAAGAGTCAAGCAGCTGTGATTGTGGAGAGGTTGCTTTTTCATTAGATGAGGCAACGTGTCAATTAAAAGGGTATGGAGATAAAGAAATTGAAACTAGATTCAGTTTATACTTTTTCATGGATGATAAGAAAATCCATTTTCAAGTTACATTTCATTGAGGATATACTATCAGAGGCAAAGCTGAAATACCTTTCCCACTTAAAAGACTGCCTTTAGTTCTCAAAGGACAGTTCGAGAGAATTTTTATATATATAAAACAAGCATATTTTAAATAAAATGTCAAGACCAAATAATGGCAGTTACTTTTAAAGAAGCTACAGTCAGCAACCTTATTTTCCCTTCAGTCTTTCCTAGTGGGTATCTACCGTTTAACTTAATTTTCAATCTTTCACTGGGGTTTCTAATCTTATGAGGACATCTAAAAGCTATATTGATATGTATATCCATAAAAAATGAATACTGTGTACATACATTTCCCTGGAAGAGGGCACAGCAACCCGCTCCAGTGTTCTTGCCTGAAGAATCCCATGGACAGAGGAGCCTGCGGGGGGTACAGTCCCCGGGGTCGCACAGAGTCTGACACAGCGGAAGCAGCTTAGCACGCACGCATGCACACATGTTTCCAGCTCTACTGTCCTTTTTCAGAAGAAATGCATGGTAAGGCTAAAGCTTAAGATTTTACAATACAAAAAACTGAGCACACTTCTGTAAAATATATGTAACCCCAAGCTGGAATGTCCTGTCCTGGCTAATCTATATGAAGAAAACAAAGTTTCTCTCCGGTGGTTACTTTATATGGTAAGTGGTTAGACAGATTTTTCTCGAATTTAGAAAGCCTTCTCAGGACTTAATGTGTAGGCTACGTACTAAATAAGAAATTCACTTGGGGAAGACCCAGGAGACTCTCAAAGAAACGCCTCTGGTGAGCTTCAGGCATTGATTTGCATGGAGCTGCTTCTCACGTTTGCAACTTCATCTAGTTTGCTTCTAGGTAAGTACCATCAGAGATTTATCTATGTAGCTCCCTGCTGGCTCAGTCAGTAAAGAAGCTGCCTGCAATGCAGGAAGGAGACCCCGGTTTAATCCCTGGGTCGGGAAGACTCCCTGGAGAAGGGGATGGCAACCCACAGTATTCTTGCCTGGAAGATTCCATAGACAGAGGAACCTGGCGGGCTACAGTCCTTGGGGTCACACTGAGTCAAATTCAACTGAGTGACCAACAGTGATAGTTAATGATGCTGTTGTTTAGGAAAGTCACACAGCGTTGAAAGTTAGCGGCTTCCTTCTATCCTCTATAGTCCGCATGAGAAATCTGCTGTCATTAGAGTGAGCCTTCCGTAAGTAATGCTGCCCTTCTCTCTGACTGCTCTCAGGGTTGTTTTTGTCTTGATTTTCAGAAGCTTATTTATGGGTCTTGCCAAGGATTTTCTTGGGTTTGCCCTGTGTTAAATTTCACTTATATTTTCTTTTATTTTTTCAAAGACTTTTTTGATGTGGATCATTTTTAAAGTCTTCACTGCTTCTGTTGTTTATGTTTGGTTGTTTGGGCATGAGGCACGTGGAATCTTAGCTTCTGAGGGGTTGAACCTGCAACCCCGTATATTGGAAGATGAAGTTTTAAACACTGGACTACCTAGGGAGTCCCTCCATTGTTGTCTAGAATCTTTGGGTTTGTGTCTTTTGCCAAAATTGGGAAGCTTTCAGCCATTATGTCTTCAAATATCTTTTCCAGCCGTCTCTGTTTTTACTCCTTGCCTTCCTAGGATTCTGATGATGTGAATGTTGAGTCTTTTGTTATATTCCCAGGAGTTTCTGAGTCTATTCTTTTTCAAGTTTACTTTCTGTTTTTCCTCCTGAGCAAATTCTATTGATCACTCCTCAAGTTCACTTATCCACTCCTCTGTCATCTCCACTACTACGGAGCCTAACCGCCAAGTTTATTGTTCCTATTATCATATTTTTCAGTTCTATAATTTACATTTAGTTAATTTTTATTATTTCCATCGCTCTGCTGAGGTTTTCTAATATTTTCCCATTTGTTTCAAGAGCATTTGTAATTGATTGTAGGAGCATTTTTATGATGGCTGCTTTAAACTCCTTGTCAGATACTTTTCATATCTGGCTTATCTTGTCATTAGCACAAGTCCATTGTCTCTTCTTATTCAAGTTGTGGTTTCTTGATTCTTAGCAAGAGGCTTTTTGGTTGTACACTGGTCATTTCATCTGTTAGGACAGGAAACTCTTGGATATTATTCAAATCTTAGCCGGCAGTTGTCCTTCGTTTAGTACCCAGGCTCTGGCTTACTGTTTGGGGTTGTGGTGCCAACAGCAGTTTGGTTTTCAGAGTGCTTGTAATATTATTTTGGTCTGCTGGCTTGTTGGGCACTGCTGTGGTAGCTATTGGTCCTTCCTGGAGGGGAAGAGCCTCAGCCTCAGGGAGGATAAGACTTCCCGGCCAGGGAAGGTTGTGATGGGATCCCTCCTGCTCGTGTTGCCCAGCTGCCTTGTCTTCGAGGTGAAGGAGGGGAGCGTCAGACTCTGTGAGAGAAGAGGCCTCTCCCGCAGCTTCCTGTTCATGGGGTCCCCTCTCCACCCCCCTTGCGGGTGGTGCTGGGCTCACCTGCTATTATCAAAGGGACTTCCGTTCTGCTGCGGGAAGCGATGAGCCTCCTTTGCCTGAAGGCTGTCTCTAGATCGACAGGAGGGTGCATGTAGATTGCCCTCCTTCTGCCTTATTTTTCTGGCTCTGGGATTCCAAACCATGTGCCTTCCTCTTCTCACCTTCCAGAGTTTTTCTTTGATTACCTTCTGTGTTGTTTCCAGAATTTGTCATGAGCCTTAGTGTGCAGAAGCAGGGAGAAAGGAGTCTACATGTCTTGTCTTTACCTCAAGTTGCCGCCTGCCTTGGCCTGTTGGGGAAAGAAAGGAACTCGAGGTGAGACAGTGTCAGCTTGGGACCCTTGTTTGGCCACTCATCTACATGACCAGTATGGTCTTAGGAAATTCACTGAGCTTCTCTGAGTCTCATTTTCTTTCTCTGGAAAATGGAGATAACATTTACTCATTCCCTCTTTATTCAACACAGTGTCCGCCCTTGTGGTCTCCCTTTAATCTAGGCACTGCTCTCGATGCCGTGAAGTGTAAGGGAAGGATGATCCCTGCTCTCATGACACTTGATTCTTGTGAGATACTCAGATAATCGGCAGGAAACCTGAGAGTAAGTAATTCCGGAGAATGGTTATGTTCGGGGACAAAAATAAAACATGGTGGCACTAGAGAATGGGTGCATGGGTACTTAGATGGGTGGAATTCAGACACTCAGTGAGGGTCTCTCTGAGGAGGTGATGTTTCGTTCATTCATTCTATCCGTCTGTCCACATTTATTGAACCCTTACTCAGGGGGTGAAGAGTCTGCCTGCAGGCAAGAGAGGCAGGAGACGCAGGCTCAGTCCTTGTGTCGGGAAGATCCCTCGGAGGAGGGCATGGCAACCCACTCCAGGATTCTTGCCGGGAGAATCTCACAGACAGAGGAGCCTGGGGAGCTGCAAAGAGGCAGACACGACTGAAGTGACTGAGCTCTTACTAGGCCCTAGGTATGTGTGTATTAACTGCTCAGTCGTGTCCGACTCTTTGCGACTCCGTGGACTGTAGCCCTTCTGTCATGGAATTCTCCCGGCAAGAATATTGGAGTGGGTTGCCATTCCCTTCTTCAGGCCCTAGGCATACATTTGAACAAAGGCCTCAATGATGAGAGGGCCCTGACTATTTGAAAATATGTGGGAATAACCTTCTAGGCCAGGAGGAACACTGTGAATAACGCCTAAGGTAGGAAGAACGTTGGCAAGATTGGAGAACAGAGAAGGATGACCTGTGTAATTGGAACGTGTAAGTGAGGGGATAACATTTTCAAAAGTGATCTGAAAAGTGGGCAAGAGACTGTTTACGTGGGGGCTCTGGGACTTGAGGTCAGTTTTATCTGCCAATGGTGAGACATCCTTAGAGAGTTTAAACGGATAAGTGATACAATATGTATGTTTTACAGTGATTACTCTAGCTGTTTTCCAATGAATGGAATATAGGAGAGAAAAACTAGAAGCTGGGATACCAGTTGAAAAATGATTTCATTAGTCCAAGTAAGAAGTAATGAAACTTGAGAGGCAACTGTAGGGGGAAAAAAAGCAGCTGTATATAGAAGAGATATTTTGCAGTTTGAGCAGGCAATGTTTCCTGAAGGTTTGGCTCTGTGAAGTTAGGAAAACTGAGGAATCAGTTTCGGGCTTTGATTGGATGATTGGAGCCATGTGAGTCAAGAAGATTGGGAGAGAAGCTTGTCTTTGAGGTCAGAAATAAATATATTTGTTTTGGATAAGTAGGCTTTGAAGGGTCTATAAAACATTCATGCAGATTTACTATCAGGAGTAAATGTCATGGGTTCCGGGCTGTAAGTCTGGGTATTACAACATCTAGATAATATTTAAGACAGGAGGACTGCACGAAATCATCTCAGAGAAGATTCCAGGAAGAGAAGGAGCTGAGCTACACCATAATTTAGAAGTCAGGAATAGGAGATGCAGCCAACAGAAAAAGACCAGGAGAGAGCAAGAAAAGGTGTGGGCAAAAATCAGGTAACTCTGTGTCAGAAGAGCCAAGTGAAGAAATGTTTCAAGAAGGGAGAAGGGTTGGGAATTTCCTAGGGGTCTGGTGGTTAGGGGTCACCTGTTTCATCTCAGCAAATCATTTAGCAAGATGAATACAGAGAAATAACTGATAAATTTGGTAACTTGAAGGTATTAAGTGGCCTTGGAATGAGTTATTTCAGTGGAATGGTCATGGTTAGTGTGAAAATCATTTATATAAGTCTGGCATTTTATTAATTTTACTTATTTTCCTTCCCTCAGTTTCTGCATGTGTAAAATGGTTTGATATTTAATTTTCTTTTATATATTTGGAAGTAGAACTGTTTAAAGCAAATGCATTCTCAACACTACATCCAATAAATGGATGCTTATTTCTGTAAAAAAAAAAACACATAAACTTGATCAAATAGAATTGCCTCTATATCAGTTCAGTTCAGTTCAGTCGCTCAGTCGTGTCCGACTCTTTGCAACTGTAGGGGAAAAAAAAGCATGAATCACAGGACGCCAGGCCTCCCTGTCCATCACCAACTCCCGGAGTTCACTCAGACTCATGTCCATCGAGTCTGTGATGCCATCCAGCCATCTCATCCTCGGTCGTCCCCTTCTCCTCCTGCCCCCAATCCCTCCCAGCATCAGAGTCTTTTCCAACGAGTCAACTCTTCGCATAAGGTGGCCAAAGTACTGGAGTTTCAGCTTCAGCGTCAGTCCTTCCAAAGTAATCCCAGGGCTGATCTCCTTTAGCATGCACTGGTTGGATCTCCTTGCAGTCCAAGGGACTCTCAAGAGTCTTCTCCAACCCCGCAGTTCAAAAGTATCAATTCTTTGGCACTCGGCTTTCTTCACATGGATATTTAAATACTCAGACTTGTCTTTAAATACGCATGAAGATATGCAAAAAATTGCATTATTTTAAAGCCAAATACTGAGCTATACTTTTCAAGAGTATAGATATGAACATTTTAAGGGTGTATCCAAAGTTTATTTTCAGAGGTTGCCTTATTTTTTATAATAACCACTGCACGCGTGAGTGCTAAGTTCCTTGAGTTGTGTCCAGCTCTGTGCGAGCCTATGGGCTGCAGCCCACCAGGCGCCCCTGTCCATGGGATCTTCCAGGAAAGAACACTGGAGTGGTCGCTGTGAAGGAACCCTGGAGTGAAGGCCTCTTCCAGGGGCTCTTCCCGACCCACGGGTGGAGCCAGTAGTAGCTCACCTGCGTTCTGTCTTTCTCTGTCCCACTCTGTTGCTGAGTAACATGGAGGGATTTCCTGGACCAAAGTGTAAGAACTGAAACCAATTCCAAAGAGAAACAGTTTTTTCCCATTTTTTCAAGTCACATGTAGTACTTGGAAACTCATTGACTTTCTTAATAAAAATGTATTGAGGACCTAGCAATTTGCTGGTTTATTGAAAGAACAAAAAGATAAGCTATTGTGAAATAATATAATTTAGCTGATCCAAAACAAGAAATATATTAAAATCGTTCAACTCAAGGTGGACATATGCTACATACCAAAATAAATGATTCAGGCACCAAAAGCCATCATAGGATGGTATAGATAGAAGCCTGAATTCTTTCTCTGTCAGGCAGCTGAAAGAAGATTTTCTTGTATATGCTATCTAGGAGTACGACTGAATTTTCTAATAGATTACATCATGTATAAGGCATATAAAAATTTCAGAAAGCCACCTAGAATTCATCTCTCTTTCATGATTCTCTATACACAAGTATATCAGTATTCCATCATTGAAAACCACTGCTGTAGGTGCCTCGTTGGGTAGAATGAAAGGCTTTTGGAGATTTAATGAAGTCGACAGGCTTTACGTTATGCATGTTTTAGGTGAATTGGAAACAATGAGTGAGATGTAGGGGAAAAGAGGAGAATCAGGAGAGATAAATCAGGAGCATGGGATTAATAGATACACACTAAGGTATGTAAAATTGAGCAGCAAGGATTTACTCTGTAGCACATGGAACTGTATTCAATATCTTGCAATAATCTATAATGGAAAAACCCAAAACTGTACCTCTGAGACTAACACAGTATTGTAAATAAACTGTCCTTTAATAATTAAAAATTTTAAAAAGCCTAAAAACAAAACCAAAACCAATTCCAAAGAACTTGAGGATGCAAAATTTACTAGGAAAACAAATAGTGATGAAATGAAAAATGAATGAAAAATTGTTGAAATAAGTTGTTGATTAGCTGTGTGGAAAGTATTCAAAAATATATATTGAATTGGTTATAATTTCATCCAGCTTTTCTTAGAAAAGCCAGTTGTAGTCCACCTGAAGAGAATGTGGTCATTCTTATGAAACCTGAGAACCTCTTACCTGTCTCCTGAGAAATCTGTATGAGGGTCAAGAAGCAACAGTTAGAACTCTGTGTGGAACAGCTGACTGGTTCGGGGTTGAGAAAGGAGTGTGGCAGGGTGTCTGCTGCCTGTGAGGAGTAAGAAAGGCTGTCTGCTGGCACCCTGCTTATTTAAGCTGTACTCTGAGCGCATCGTGAGAAATGCCGGGCTGGATGAGTTACAAGCTGGAATCAAGACAGGCGGGAGAAACATCAACAACCTCGGGTATGGGGATGGCACCACTCTAATGGCAGAAAAGTGAAGAGGAGCTAAAGGATCTTTTGGTGAGGGTGAAGCAGAAGAAAGGAAAAACGGCTTAAAACTAAGTCTTAGGAAAACAAAGGTTGTGGCATCCAGCACCGTCGCTTCCGTGGGGCAGATAGAAGGGAAAAGGTGGGAGCAGTGACAGGCTGCCCTTCCTGGGCTGCGAACTCGCTGCAGATGATGACCGCAGCCATGAAATCAGAGCACAGCTGCTTCTTGGCAGGAAAGCTGCGCCAACCTAGACAGTGTGTTGGAAAGCAAAGACATCACTTTGCCAACAAAGGTCCGTCTAGTCAAGGCTATGGTTTTCGTAATGGTCACGTATGGTTGTGAGAGCTGGACCGTAAAGGAGGCTGAGGCCCAAAGTATTGCTGCTTTTGAGCTGTGGTGTTGGAGAAGACTCCCGAGAGTCCCTTGGACTGCAAGGAGATCCAGCCAGTCCATTCTAAAGGAAATCAGTCCTGAGTGTTCATTGGAAGGACTGATGTTGAAGCTGAAGCTCCAATACTTTGGCCACCTGATGCGAAGAACTGACTCATTTGTAAAGACCGTGATGCTGGGAAAGATTGAGGGCAGGAGGAGAAGAGGGTGTCAGAGGATGAGATGGATGGATGGCATCACCAATGCAATGGACATGAACTTGGGCAAACTCTGGGAGATGGTGAGGGACAGGGAGGCCTGGCGTGCTGCAGTCCCTGGGGTTGCAGAGTCGGACACGACTGGGTGACTGAACAACAGCAACGTGAAGCTTAAATGTAGAGATCTGTATCGCTTAGCTCTCCCCAGCTCTCTCGCTCTTCTGTGATGCTGGTTAGAGAGCACACATTTTTCAGTAAGTACTTTGGTAATTGTTTACTATCTTTTATTCTGTTCCTAATGTTTTTCCTCCTTCTTACAAAAATAGGCTGTAAGCCCAAGATAATGAGTTATGTCGAGATCCCTTCTGGCATCTAGCAAATTCCGGACATACAGTACCCAGTAGATATTAGGAGATCATGAGTTTGTTGCTTGGAAGAATCTTAGGGAGTTTCTAATTTTGTCCTCTTGTCTTGCTGGTGAAAAAACAATCTTGGGGGGTAAGGTGGTTATCTAAGGTCAAAGGTGAGGGTTATCTAAGGTCAAAGGTGAGGGTTATCTAAGGTCAAAGGTGAGGGACTGAAGGGGCCACGACTCAGCTTGGTGCCTGGTTTTTCTTACTGAGCCTTTTGATTAAGAGACTGAGGAGTCAGCGTTTGTACCAGCTTTCTTCTGGGTTTCTTTGGCTTAAAAAAAAAACAAGATAAATTTATTTTAATGCTTTACAAATTCTAATTGCCCATAATTATATAAAATGTCTCAGATGATATAATTTTAACTCAGCTTTTAGTCTGTCATTTGTCATTGATATAGATGATAGGAGTAGAATATGTATTACAAATGTCAAGTGCACCAGGATGATGACATTTTATGTAAGTGCATAATTAAATTGTATTTTGGAAGAACTGATAATCCTTATTTCCAAAGGAAGTGATTTATATTTGAGAACACTTTGAAGGGTCTCCAACTGGCATTTCATAACTCAGACCAGCTTTGTATATTACCCCAGAGCTGCCAAAGAAGAAGGCAAGATGATACTCTCTGTGGCAACATAGAAAAAGACTGTAAAATGTACAGATGTCTGGATGTTTCCCCAAGGCACTGTGGAAGTTTCACATTTTATTTCTAACAGCATATCCTGAGGCCAAAAACAAACTGCTCACCTTCGTTACAAACACTGACAGAGGTATGATCCAATGTGGGATTAATTGAAAAAAAATGTTTGCTTTCTAGAAAATAATATTCCTCGTAGGGCTGCAGGTGATACCATTAAAGGGGGTATTTTGTAGCACTGATGTTTGGCAGCACCTGGGTTTCTATCCCAATGGCATAGAACTCTCAAATTGCCAAACTCTCAGTTTCTTGTCAAGACTGGTGACGATTTTTGAAAATTTGAACATATTATAATTCTGCATTATAGTTATCTGAGCCTGATCCTTTCGGGCAGGGAATGTTAATAATGTCAAAAGATTACTGGCACATTGATGTCCGCACTTGCTCCTGTGAGCAAAACTGGACTGGCGAGATGGGGTAACACAGGGCTCTCAGTGGACCAAAACTTTCATAGATAAAGTTCAGTCAGGAGTTTCCCAAATCCAGTCTTTTTCTAGTGGATGTTGAAATTCTAGGGGAATGCAGCAGATGGGATGGGGAGTGATGCAGCTTTTGAGATGATAGAGCTTTAAAATTTCTAAGGTCAAATAAGATGGTCAGAGATGGCCAGAGATGGCCAGATTTCTAAGGTCAAAGTGAGATGATGGAGCTTTAGGAAATTTTATTTCAGATGATATGGGGGAAGAAATAGAATGGTTGGCTTGAGAAACCACAGAGACACAGGTCCATCAGGCCGTTAGAGTTTTAGGACTCTGAGGGTCAAAGAAAATAGAGAATCCTTGGGTATCTGAGAAGCACAGAAAGTTGGGATCAAGGAAGCGATTCATCTTTCCCAGAGTGGATTACAAATGGCTTTAGAATTTAGAGGAAGAGTATCAAGGTGGTACAAAGATTTTTCTAAAAGTTGCTGTTCGATGGGGCAAGGGTTTTGGTGAATTGTCTTACTAGCACCTCTTTGGTTTTGGCTGAGTGGCAAGCATGCTAAATTAAAGCGCAGGCTGCAAGGAACCTAGCATTCTGTGCTTAAGGCTCCCGAGTTTCACTCTCCCTTTGGAGGTTTTAAGGTCCCTAATTATCACTGCTGCTGCCATTTTGTCTGGAGGGCTCGAGGTCACTTTTGGTTCCCTCGATCACACTGCAAAGTTTATTCTAAGCGTCGCTCACTTCGGTACAGTGGATACAGGACAGATGGGGGATAAAACATATGCAAGCCTGTAGAGAAACGTGGGTTTCCTGACGGACAGCAACAGTCTGAAGTCAGCACAAGTGACTTACCGCAAAGGCCCCAGCTCTGTTACTCCACATGACAGCCCAGGAAAACAAAGTTTGGGTTCTTGAAAGTAGAAATGTTATCTGTTATTTTAATATTTATTGCATTCAGGCGCCATGGAGAGTTCAGTAAATATATGGGGGATACAGATTTCCATATTTCTCTTTTTTTGTTGTTGTTGCTGTTGCATTAGAAGAATGCAACTATTTCTCTAGTTGTATTTGAAGATAAAGCCAGAAAGAAATTTATTTTCCTTTATTCAATCTGAATTTAAAGGGTCAGTAAATACTACTGTTAAAGAATATGAGAAAAGAGAAGAGTTTATTTAGAAACTAGAAAGGAGAAGAGGATTTGCAGGACAGACAAAAGGTTTCTTTGGCAGAAACTACCTGTCTATCTACCTGGAAATATCTGTCTGTCTGTCTCTCCTCTAGCTCCTCAAGCCACATCCGGCTTAAGCACGGGGTATATACATATATCAAGGAGAGAGTTTTCAGAAACAGTGTTCTTTGACGGATAACTGATTCCTAAGAACATCTCCCAGGAGGGAAGTCTGGCATCTGGGGAGAGTCGGGTGCAGGGACCCGCACGAGATCAGTGCCGTCTTTGCTGGGTTCCCGGGCCCCACCCAGGAACTGCGCCATCGCAGACTGTCCATCGCAGGCTACCTTCACTTGGGCAGACACGTTCCCTGGGCTGTTCCCAGCTAGAATCTGTCCTAGCAAGTCCTGTCAGTATCTCATGACCCTGACTCACTCCATCATTCAGGGTTCCATGGTGTTTTTACCCAGCGGGGGGGGGGCCCTTGACCTGGCCTGTGATGTGTTTATTCCTCTTTGATTGCCCCTGCATCTGCCTGCCACAAATCCCCAGGACTTTTCTCTGTAAAAATTGGGGGTTGAGAGCTGTGCTTCCTAAACACATCCCTTTACTCGGAAGCCTTGATCTAAATCGCCTCAAGACTTACTCAGGTGTTGTAAATACAGCCAGATGCCATCGCCATCACCTCATTTAATACTCATAATTGGGATACATTCAGTTGTTTCTTAAGGCCAATTTTAGGAAACCCTTTGAGTGGCTACACAGCTTGCAGAAAATAGACCCACGCGAGGAATTCTGTTTATTCAACACCAAAGCCGAGTTCTTGACCATTGTTCTTCTATCTTCCTTCTTCTGGTCACTCCCTTCCTATGTCTGTAGGCAAAACATCAAGTTAGTATGCGTCTACTTTTCAGCAAATTCCTTCCACATTGCATTTTTAGTCTCAGCTGACTAATAATAGAAGTGACCCCACTTCATCAAGTGACCCTGACTCTTACATCCATGAATCAGCCTTCTGCCAGAGTATAAATATCTTAAATATTTAACAAATGTGCTTTCATGAAAGAGTTATGCAATGCATGGTTTATTCATGACAGGCTAGCATATTTAAACCTGAATGCCCTGCTGTAAATATCTGAGGGAAGAGATGAAAAAGGTAAGACAGAGAAAATGCTCACAAATTTAGAGATTCAGAAGTCTAAGAATGGTCATGAATGGCTGAGTTGGTTCCCTTTAATGGACCATTTCTAACTCACCATCCCATCAAAGGACCATCTAATCCCACCCAAACCAATTGTGTTCCCTATGAAAACTATTTCATGTTATTTATTTATGGTTTACTTTAGGTCTTTTGAATTATGTTTTGATCTATATTTCATAGAAAGTGTAGAATTCTGGATTTTTTTTTTTTACATTTTATTGTTACTGAGCCAGGAGATAGGCCCACTCTGGGTCAGGCATTTATAGCTGGCTTCCTGTTTACATTTCTTAGGAAATGGAAAAAAGGTAGGCTTCAGGCTGGACACTTACAACCAGCCTCCTGTTTGCAGTTCCTGAGACAGGAGATAGGCGAGCTCCAGGTTAGGCATTTATAGTCAGCCTTTGTTTGCTCTTCAAAATAGAAATAACAACAGACATGGGGTAAATTGCCAGGCTCTGCCTCCTGCGGACACCTTACTGTAAGTCATGGCAAGGACAAAGAGGGGCTAAACTCGGTTTGAAGAACGGATCAAGAGATCACACATTTCCCCTTCCTGGGGCCAGGGAGAGACTACTCACAGGCAGAAAGGCTCCTCGGGGTCAAGAGGCAGGGAAGGCCAGGCTATAGTCTTGCATTCTCCCCTACCCCAGACACCCTTGGGCTGAAGTCCATCTTGGCTGGGGTTCTGTGTTTGCCTTGGGGAAGGTGCTGAGACAAATTAGCCAGGGGGGCAAAGCAAAGGGGGGCGAAACAAGACAGGTGGCCAGAGGGGAGGCAAAGATTCCCCAAACTACCCCCTTATAAATGATTGAACCCTCCTGAAGGCACGCCTCTCATGACTTTTGCAGAGTTTGACCACGTACCTTTCACGTGTGCTTCCCAATAGACACTTTCCTTTTCTCTTTACCTGCTGCCTCCTCGTCAGAAATTTCCCGTCAAAGCAGGTAAGGACTGGGGATTTAGGCTCCCTAGCCCAGGTGACCAAGGTTTGATTCCTGGTCAGGGAACCGAGGCCTCACTTCTAGCTGTTTCTCACTGCTGCTGCTCAGTACAAGCTATCGCTCACTGCTGTGAGCATCTGAAACCGTTGCAGTTATAGCTAACCATCATAATGAATGGCTAAGAATAATGGCTTCTTCAGCCACGTCTCATGTCTCGCTTTCAACTCTATCAGTTGGGCAATATTAAAAAGAGAACCATGGTATTGCGTATCATGAATACTGAAACACTAATTTTAAAATACCTATCTTGTAGCTCACTATCAGTAAACCAGTAAGAGATAAGTTTGAAAGTGGTATTTTCTTCAAAAGTTTGTTAGCATTGCACATCCAGGATAATACACTGGTTTTGTTTGTGTGGTTTGAACTTGAATGTTAAATGTAGCTGTGAGACCAGATTGAAATGGAGCTTGATCACATTTGTGAATTTGAGGGAACTTACCTTGCAAATGACAACTTCTTGGTAATCCAAGTAATGAAGGGCATCTATAGATCTTGATATGTAATTGAATTATTTACTTGTTAGTGATGGTAGTGCTGGTGGTCAAATGCACTGTTTCACAATCAGCTAAAGACACACTTAGTCTTGCTTTTAACATAAGTCGTATACAATTCATAGGTTCCATCTAAGATAGTTACTTTTTTATTCAGCATTTTTCTCTTAATTTCCTCTTGTCAGTAGAGGGAAAACAAATCTAATTTTTGCTTGTCCCAGGAATATGGGGGTTTTGTTGTTAATACGAAAGTGTCAGTGTGTCTGAGGTAGGGCACGTCTGCTGAAGAAATCACTCTCTAATCAAGAAGGTGCGATCTGGCCTTTCTTTGAAACAATAGACAAGTAAAAAGTAATTGAGCAGAATAGCAGGAGCAACATATTTACACAGGATTTTATCCACAAGTCAGACTAAATCGTGATCAACTCTACTATTAGAGTGGAACAATGGTTTCTTGCAAACGGGGAAATTACTCAGGGAAGGATAAATGGAACAGAGTTTCCTCCCAGGTGCCCCTCTGCCAGGTTCGTGTTTATCCTTGCTTCTCTATTCTGGCACAGTCTAACACAGTTATCCGTCCCACAGGAGTTACCTGATATGCACTAGGCATTAATATGCACATTTGAATGAGGGGTCAGGCTCCAAGTTACAATAAAAACCACTTGTGAAGACTTGCTTCCCAAATTCAAACCTTTAAAACAGCCACAACAGATTAGATTATTTTAAAGGCATGTATGTTGTGTTTTATTACTTCATTTTAAATGCTCAAAATTTATTTTATTAGTTATTTTATAGTGTGTCCTTAATGAATGCATTCATATCAGACCGAGGGGAATGAAGCCCGTCAGTGAGAAGGCTCTCTAATGAGCCATGGAGAACTGAAGTAACTGCATATGCATTCCACAAATGGACCATTAATTGGAAAAAGAACCAAAGTGTGAAGATAAAATCCTACAGGATGGAACTTAAAATGGAGATATATTTTAAGGCTTTAGAATTTTTGATTCAGTTATGTGGAGGAAAAGGTGAATGAAAATGTGCTTTTACAAACTCTATCTAAAATAAAGCTTTTAGATGAGGGGAAAAATGGAAACTGTCAGACTAGTTTTTGGGGCTCCAAAATCACTGCAGATGGTGACTGCAGCCATGAAATTAAAAGACGCTTGCTGCTTGGAAGGAAAGCAATGACAAACCTAGACAGTGTATTAAAAAGCAGAGACATCACCTTGCTGAAAAAGGTCCATCTAATCAAAGCTATGGTTTTTCCAGTAGTCATGGACAGATGTAACAGTTGTAACGTAAAGAAGGTTGAGCACTAAAGAATTGATGCTTTTGAACTGTGGTGTTGGAGAAGACTCTTGAGAGTCCCTTGGAGTGCAAGGAGATCAAACCCATCAATACTAAAGGAAATCAACCCTGAATATTCATTGGAAGGACTGGTGCTGAAACTGACACGCCAATACTTTGGCCACCTGAGCAAAGAGTTGACTCATTTGAAAAGACCCTGGTGCTGGGAAAGACTGAAGGCAGGAGCAGAAGGGGACGCCAGAGGATGAGATAATTGGATGGCATCGCTGGCTCAACGGACATGAGTTTGAGCAGCTCCAGGAAAGAGACGGGCAAGGGAGACAGGTATGCTGCAGTCCATGGGGTCACGAAGAGTCGGACGTGACTGAGCGACTGAACAACAACATAAAGCTGTTATTGTAGCCTAACTTGGAGAAAGCAATACTTTTTGAGATGTGGTTAACTTAATTATTAACTTTTCCCTTGATCTGATACTTCTTTCCCTTATTTAATTAGCACGTTTCATGACACTGCCTCTGCTGGTGCTGCCGGACAGCTTAGGCGAAGTATACTCACCTTAGGAGAAACAGGGGCATCCCTAGACGGCTCTGCCCACCAGAACGAACCTGGTAAGCAGAAGGCCTTCTGTGAACAAGCGACTTATCCTCCTATGCCCAAGGGGCAAGGCGGCACTGGGGGATTGTTAAATCAAGCCATGTACCGCCAGCCACCACCAGCCTCCACGGGCCCTGAGAAGAATGGCCTAGGCTGGGCAAACAGCCACCTCTCCCAGCCTACCCGCCCCATCTTATGACCTCCCTGGTGGTCTGTCCTCCTCTGGGGGCTTTCATCCCCAGCCCGCAGTGACCCACCAGTTGCCTTGCTCAGGGTCATCCTCAACAAACGGATGACTCGCCAGCCCCGCAGAGGGGACCACTTCAGCCCCCCTTGTGTCTCTTTTCAGACAAATACAACCTCTCCCTGCTTTGTGAAAACAGCAACAAAAACAAAGCCCTGAGTGCATATGTGGGTAACAAAGGGAGGCATTAATGTTTAGAGCTGGGCCACAGTCTTAACCCTGGTCTGTCCTGGACTCATTAGAATACATGGCTGTATTAGGGTTCATCCATGTTCTTTATATGTATACTGTACACAAAGAGATTTATTATGAGCAATTGACTCACGTGGTGATGAGGGAGGTTGGACAATCTGTAGTGCTCGTGTTTCGGTTCCAGTCCGAAGGCTGGGAGCTGCTGTAGAACCAGGAAGAGCTAATGTCCTGATGTCCCAGTTTGAAGGTCTCCAGGCAGGAGGATTCTCTGTTACTCTGGGAGGACATGCTTTTCTGTTCTATTGTAGACCTTCAGCTGATCGGATGAGGGCACTCGCAGTATGAATGGCCATCTGCATTAGCTAGTCTACCAATTCAAATGCCAATTCCATTCAAAGACACCTCATAGAAACCCCCAGAATCATGCATGGTCGAATATCTGGGCACCCTGTGATCCAGTCAGTTGACACAGGAAATGGATGGTTGCAATGGCTGCCCAGCTGACTGCAAAGCCGCTGCTCACTTGCTGTCTCATGTTGAACTGTCCACAGTGATACCCACAGTTTTCTCCTACCTTGACTGGAATGACTATAGTCTCCGCTTCTTTCCTCGCTCTCAGCTTGGGTCAGAACTGCTCTGGCTCCAACCCCATCATGATCGTTTACCTTTCTCTTGCATGCATTTAATTTTATCACGTCATTTTAAAGTGGTCATTCACAGAGGAAGCTATACAAAGCAGTGTGGTGTGTGTGCTGCAGCCCCTTAGACTGTAGTCTGCCAGGCTCCTCGGACCCTGGGATTTTCTGGGCAAGAATCCTGGGGCGGGTTGCCATTCCTGCTCCAGGGGATCTTCCTGACCCAGGGATCGAACCTGTGTCTCTCATGTCTCCTGCGTTGGCAGGCGGGTTCTTTACCCCTGCACCACCAGGGAAGCCTAGTGTAGTGTGTCGGTGGGTAAATGGAGAGCTCAAGGCAACAAGCAGTTTGTCAGGCATCACCTTTGCTTCACCTGTGGTGGCTCTGAACATTTTTTTTTTTCCTCTGTTTTATTGGTATTTCTTCAGAGTAAGCTTTTGTCTGAGTACAGATTAGTTGACTAAAATATATTTGAAAATCTCTTCATTTTTAAAATGTCTATGATTTTGCATAAGACAATCCAAGAGACTGCTAAAATTGCACATAATCATTTATTTCTTCATGCAGATGTATTTTTCTGAGGAGACGGCACACAAATTTCTCATTTTTTTTAAAGGAGCTTGTAACTCACAACAAATTAATCACCACTAGTCAAGTGTTATATGTGACATCATGTATTTTAAAAAAGAGATGATTTAGAAATTGCATTCAATGACTTTGAAAAAATTGATATCTAATAAATGATATTTTTTACTTTCATTGGGTCACTAATGATACTGAAAAAATGCAAGGATTCATCACAGCAGAAAACAAAAGACAAACAGAAGTTTCCATTCCATGTTTCCCTGTGGACGTTTCTGGCTCCTTGGTGGTGGTCTTGATATATGGAGAATTAAGTATCTTCCTGCTCAACAGCCTTTTCTGAGACTTGGCTAAATAGAAATATCATCAAGTCAGATTAAGTTCAGACAGAAACATTTTCAGTTTTCTGTTGTTGCACAGCAAACACTCCCAGCGTTCCGTGGCTTCGGGTAACAGTGCTGATTAGTTCCTGTGGTTCTTTTGGCTGGCTGGCTCATGCACCAGGTTTTGTCAGCTGCTTTTAGTTGGGGGCGGGCCAGGCCACCTGGGCTCTCCATGTGAGGCTGTATCCTCTGGAGTATTTCCATGTGTTCTCTCTGTTCAGGAAAATAGCCTGGATTCCTTCTAGCATGGAGACTGGGTTCCAGAAGAGGAAGTCCCAGGGTACAAATGCTGACCAACCCTCTGCTCTCATCATGTATGCTGATGTATGGCCAAAGTAAGTCTCCCGGCTGAGCCCAAACTCAGTATGTGGCAGAATCACACAAGGCCTGAATACCGGGAGCGTGATTCTTTTGGAGCCACTGTGTAATATCTGATACATATCGGGACTTGAGAAAGTTGTTTGCATAAGCAAGCTGGCAGCTCATGGAAAGGAATTAAATCTAATTTTAGAAATTAAAAATTTTGTCATTTGGAACACTGAAGTTTAGGAGATGCATTCATACATACAAAAATAGAAGAATTCATACCTTAACATCTTTAAAATAATTCAGTATTCCATTCAGAAAATATATATATATTTAAATCCAGAAAATAGACGTTAAGGACAATACAGGCTTCCCAGGTGGCTCAGTGGTAAAGAATCTGCCCGTCAATGTGGAAGACGCAGGAGATTTGGGTTTGATCCCTGGCTTAGGAAGATCCCCTGGAGAAGAAAATGGCAGCCCACTCCAGTATTCTTGCTTGGGAAATCATGGACAGAGGAGCCTGATGGGCTACAATCCATGGGGTCACAAAGAGTTGGACATGATTGAGTGAGCATGCACATGTAGGCGTAAATAATAAAGAAAAAGAAATAATTTAATAATTTGAACAATCTTCACATGTGGTGGATAAATACCAAAAACTGCTTTCTTCAAAACACATATGGAACTTGCTAAAAAAACTGAAACTAGAATTGCCATGTGATTCAGCAATCCCACTCCTGAGCACATATCTGAACAAAATTTGTAATTCAAAGAGATACACACACCCCTGTGTATATAGCAGCCCTGTTCCCAATAGCCAGACATAGAAACAGCCTGTTTTATGTCCATGAACAGATGAATAGATAAAGAAGATATGCTACATATATACACACACACACGGACACACACACACACATGCACACACACATGCACACACACAATGGAATACTACTCAGCTGTAAGAAGGAATAAAATCACGCCATTTGCAGCAAGACGGGTGGACTTAGAGATTATCATACTAAGTCAGAAAGAGAAGGATGAATACCATGTGGAATCTAAAATGCGACACAGATAGTCCTATGTGTGAAATAGAAACTGACCCCCAGACCTCAGAGAACGGGCTTGCGGTTGCCGGTGGGGAGGCGAGGAGGGGAGGGATAATTGGGAGCCTGCAGTTGGCAGATGCAGGCTGTTATACAGAATGGGGAGCAGCAGTCCCTACTGATGGCATAGGGGGCTGCAGTCAGTGTCCCGTGACAAACCACAATGGGGAAGAGCACAAAAAGAATGTGTGTGTGTGTGTGTGTGTGTGTGTGTGTGTGTAAAATGGAGTCACTTTGCTGAACATCCGAAATTAATATGACATCTTAAATCAGCTATGTCAATAACAAAAGAAGAAATTAGGATATAGAAGTGCACACAGAAGACCCAGGGAGAAGATAGCTGTCTACACATCAAGGAAAGAAGTCTCAGAGAAAGCTAACCCTGCTGACACTTGCTATCAGACTTCTAGCTCAAGAAATGTGAGAAAGTAAATTTATGTCATTTAGGTAGACAAACCCTCCACCCTGCTTTCTTGAAAAATAATGAAATAGGCAAAGCTTTCATAATTAAAAATGAAGTAAAACAGAGAAAATGTACACAAATGAAGAATGAAAATAGGGACAAAACTTATTATAACTAATTCTGATCGTATTAATATGCACTTTTAAATACATACTATTCTGGACTCTATTACTGAATACTATAAAGACAAATTTGAAGCAAAAATAGTCAAAAGAATGGTGCAAAATTTTTATAATTTATAGATAATGTGATTTGTTAACTAGATAACGTAATTCAAAATTAAGATTAATAAGAAATTGGATATTTTAAAATACAAGTAGAAAAATAAAAAAGCTGTATTATTTATCAGCAATGACAACATAATAAACTGTTTACATTTGCATTGGTATCCAAACTTTTATTTATCTAGGAATAAATTATCACACTGCCCGATCCATGAAAGGCTTTCAAATATATTTTCTGGAAGATCAAAAACTATTGAAAATGAACAAGAAGATGTAGAACCTAAATAAATAGAGCTAATACACTTTACTTGAGACATGATAAAAACCTTAATTAAATAAACATAGATCAGGTTCTGAGATGGGAAGTATAAGTGTTATAGAGATGCTAATTTTATCCAACTAAAGAATTAACTCAATTCCATTCTGTACTTCCAAAAATTATTTTGGAACTTAAAATTGTACAGAAGTTTAATGGAAGAACAAAAGAGTGAAGAATTGCATACGTTTCTTTTTAAAAAATAAGGGTGCTACCAAATTCTTGAATTAAAAACCAGGCCATAATAATCAAAGCAGCATGTAATTAGCACCAAATCTCAACAAGTCAGATTAATGAGACTGAATAAAAATGTCAGGAACAAGTTCCAGTGTAATCAGAATTTTATACAATGTAAAGTAAAATTTCAAACCAGTGGAAAATAACTATTTAAACAGGAATGCTAAAAGAAAAAACATAAAAAATAAGCTCTATTGCAAATCATCCTGCATAGTAAGTAAAAACAGTGGTAAATGGCATATTTGCCTATATAAAAACCTAAAATCTGTCTATGTCAGCATATTATGAATAAAGTTTAAAAATATGTTCCAGTTATGTAAAATGAATTAAGTTCTAGACATCTGCTGAGCAACATCATGCCTATAATTAACAAGATTGTATTGTACACTTCAAATTTTTCTGAAAGGGTAGATCTCATGTTAATATTTTTACTGTAATAAAAAGAAACTCAATAAGGTGCTTTTCCAACAAACTCCCCCAAAGTAACTACATATTCTTATTAAAGTAAGAGCCCTTACAAAAAATAATGAAAGAATTGGTAATAAATAAATAACAAAAACATGAATAGGACATGAAACAACAGAAAAGTACAAAATTAAAAGGAATGTGAGTTATTTAATCTCACAGCTGATTAAAGAAAACAAAAGTTTATATATTTTACACTTAAAATATGAAAAACTGAGAAAAATGATAGTATTGGCAATAGTTTAGGTAAAAGTTGTACACTTTATAGAGGAAAGTACAGGTGACAGGACATATGTGTAGAGCAATATATTTTAAAAGATAATATCTTATGATCCAGTGATTTTTTTCTACAGCAATTAACTCTAAGGAAATAGTCATGGATGTGAACAGAGCATTAATATTTAATAGCAAACATGAACAACCCACATTTAAAATATGATTGAAGGACCATAACTATATGATAGGAATATTTGTAGGCATTAATAACACATGGCAAAAGAATATATACTTCATGATAGAAAGTAATATTCAGGGTGATTCATGCTATGTCTCTAAGTAGTTTACAAAATATTATGCCTTGTATAATCCTAGTAGAAAAAAATCTTGGAATATACATACCAAAATATTAATAGTGCTTATTTTCTATTTGTGGCATTATGAGGGATACATTCAGAAAACAAAGATCATGGCATCTGGTCCCATCACTTTATGGGAAATAGATGGGGAAACAATGGAAACACTGTCAGACTTTATTTTGGGGGGTTCCAAAATCACTGCAGATGGTGACTGCAGCCGTGAAGTTAAAAGACTCTTACTCCTTGGAAGGAAAGTTATGACCAACCTAGGTAGTATACAATGATGACCCTGTATGCAAGACAGCAAAAGAGACACAGGTGTATAGAACAGACTTTTGGACTCTGAGGGAGAGGGAGAGGGTGGGATGATTTGGGAGAATGGCATTGAAACATGTATACTATCATGTAAGAAACGAAGTGCCAGTCTATGTTCGAAACAGGATACAGGGTGCTTGGGGCTGGTGCACGGGGATGACCCAGAGAGATGATATGAGGTGGGAGGTGGGAGGGGGATTCTGGATTGGGAGCTTGTATACACCCGTGGTGGATTCATGTCAATGTATGGCAAAACCAATACAGTATTGCAAAGTAAAATAAAGTAAAAATAAAATTAAAAAAAAGGAAACAAAAAAAAGATTGAGCAAGACTTCCCATTCTGCTTACACAAACGTGTGCGAGCGTGCGCACACACCTGCAGGAGCACAGACCTCTGTGCTCTGCAGCATCGGCCTGCACAGCATTAACTGCAGGCCTGCAAGTGCATATGCATCCACAAGCACGTGCACATACACACACACAAACACACACGCACACTCACACACACACGTACACACACACACGCACACTCACACACACGCACACTCACACACACGTACACACACGCACACTCACACACACGCACACTCACACACACGCACACACACGCACACTCACACACACGTACACACACGCACACTCACACACACATATACACACACGCACACACACACACACGCACACTCACATGCCTCTTGTGCACTTTACCAGAAGCTCGGAAACCAGGTAAGCTTTACCTGGAGTCCTCAAGTGCATGGTTTGCAGTCACCGGCTGAGCAGGCCAGCCTGATGCTGTAACGTTTCTGGAGCGGTACAGGTGAAACGTTTGGACAGTTCTTGGAGTGTTTCCCCAAGCACATGAGGCACTGAAGACACTTTTGACTACTTGGTGAAGAGAGATTTGTTTCACTCTGGGCAAATCTGATATATGAGGAATTTTCTTGGTCCAGCCCTGCCAATTGTCAAGTATTCAGAATTCTATTGACCTAAAAGTAATTTTTCCCTTGCCCTTCAGTTACTCCCTGAGATGTTTCCTATCTGTGAATGATACAAGATTTACAATTTCATGTAAGTCAAGAAGAAAGCCTTGTTAAGCCTGCCTAATATGCACTTACTCACTGCTCCTCCTTTTCATTCCTTCCATCCTCCTTCCCTGAGTCTGTTCTTTTTCTTCCTTTTTCTTTTCTGCCACACTCTGCTTATCCTCTCATGGAGAAGGAAATGGCAACCCACTTCAGTACTCTTGCCTGGAGAATCCTGTGGACGGACGAGCCTGGTGGGCTGCTGTCCATGGGGTCACAAAGAGTTGGACACGACTGAAGCGACTTAGCATGCATGCATGCATTGGAGAAGGGAGTGGCAACCCACTCCAGTGTTCTTGCCTGGAGCTGCCCTCTAGGGGGTCGCTCAGACTCGGACATGACTGAAGTGACTTAGCAGCAGCAGCAGCTGCTTCTCCCCTCAAGCATCTACTGCGTGCCAGGTGTGACCCTGATGTTGGCTAGTGATAATCAGACCTCTTTCCTTGCCCCTATGCCCTCAGTTACTTGGAGAGGGGTGTTAGGAAATAAATTTGCTATTAAGGTGCTTTGTTTTTTCAGAAATTTTATGAGTTAATAGTTTTCGGGGGCTGAATTGAAAAATTCTCAGAAGAATTTCGTGGGAAGGATGTTGAGAAGCCTCCATGTTTTGACAGAATACTTCGAGAGGAGTCAGGCAACCTGCCTCACTCTATGACAATGCTGTTACTATGGAACAAAATGTCTTGGTGAAATGATCAACTTGAAAATTGTATTCTATCAAGTCGGGATCTTTTTGTCTCCAGTATCCTGGTATGGACCGAATACTGCATTGCCTTTAAATTCATATGCTGAAACCCAATCCCCAAGGTGATGGTTTTAGGAGCTGGGACTTTTGGGAGGTGATTAGGCCTTTAGGGCAGAGACCTTGTGAGTGGCATTAGTTTCCTTGTAAAAGAGATCCCAGAAAGATCCCTTGGACCTTCCTTCATGGAAGACTGTAGCAAAAAGTTAGACAAATGAGGAGCTGGGTTCTCACCAGACACCGAATTTGCCAGATCCTTTATCTTAGATTTCCCAGCCTTCAGAAATAACTTTTTTGTCATTTAGGAACTTCCAAGTCTATAGTATTTTGTTATAGCAACTCAAACTAAGATATACCCCTTGAAAGTGTTTTCCAGCATGTCTTGACCAGGAATAAACTTTTCTTCCCCCCATTTACTGTTAACTATGTATAAAGTCATCTCCCAGCTCCAGTCCCTAATACCTGCAAACTGTGATTTTATTCTCACTGTTTTCAAATGTCATCCTTCACAAAACATCTGGATTTTCTAGGGTGATTAGGAAAGTAGACTTGAGCTTTTCCCTGTTTTCTTTTGCTTCCCACTATTAATCTCTTTTGTGCATGCTAAGTTGCTTCAGTCACGTCTGACTCTTTGCAGCCCTATGGACTGTAGCCCGCAAGGCTCCTCTGTCCATGGGATTCTCCAAGGAAGAATACTGGAGTGGGTTTCCATGCCTCCTCCAGGGGATCTTCCCAACCAAGGGATCAAACCCACGTCTCCTGCAGCTCATGCACTGCAGGCAGATTCTTTATTGCTGAGCCATTGGGGAAGGTCCGTATTAATCTCTTTTACCATCATTTAATTTCTGAAGATTCTGGATGTGGATATATCAGCTTGGGAGCTGGTATGAAAAGGTGAAACAAGATTTCAATTTCTGTCTTGAAATCTTCCCCTAGAGATGAGCAACAGTCAAGGTCATGCTGCTGTTCACAGTTCAGATAGTGCATCCCCTTATGAATTAAAGATAATGTAGCATTGGTAGACAGGATTCAGATAGAAGAATGTTCTGATTTATTAAACTTGTCTTTCTAAGTAAGATAAAGTAGTTGAGCTAATAGACAATTCAAACCTTTTCTTCCCAAGTCTCAGAAGGAAATAATTGTCCGGCACGAGCCTTGGGAGAGAGAGAACTCTGAAAACAGGTTCCACTCTGATGGACAGACATTGGGAGAGGGACTGTATAATTTGGTATATCAACTGAGGCTAATTCAAATAGTATTAATTGCTGGAAGCAGAACTTCCTGTCATGGTGATACCTGAGACTCAACACAATTCCCCTGAATCTCCTCCCAGAACTGAGAGTTCTGGAAGCTGAACTGGATTCCAGGAGGAGTGATGGAGCTGGCTCTAGCTGTGTACCCTACCCACTGCAGCGTGCCCTGGGGCCAGAGCTGGGAAAGCAGAGAAGAAGGCAGGTGCTAGTATCACTTTTATTACTTTTTGTCACTTTTGCTGTTAAAGCCTGCTTAATTAAACTGTGCAGAGAGATGAGGGAGAGTTGACATGGGCTATAGTGTTAATAGCTTAAAATCTTTTGTTTGGTTCCCTTTTGACCTTCTGTGCTTCATCCACTAGTATCTACCTATGTAGGCATGCAGCCAGGAAGAGATTTCATGTCTAATCCACTAGGAAGCTTTTTGCATCTATACTTTGCCTTGAAAGCCAGGTTATTGTTAGATGAGATTTTTGTGGTTCACATCCCTTTAGGCATAGAAGAAATCTTGTTTGGTAACCTAGATCCCTGTGTTTAAACAGGGGAAATGTTGTTAAGAAGAAGAGGAGGAAGAAAAGGGGAGAACTCGCTTTCCTAGTCTTGATGGATGGAGAGGAGACAGATGTGAGGCAGATGGCATGTGAAGGTGTCAGCTGCAGGGCCCTGCTTTCGATTCTTCAGGTTTCAACCCAGAGTGGTCGCGTGTCAGGTAAATAAGGGCATCACCAAGCACACAGGGTCAGGCCTTCATGCTGTGTTTGCACTTGGCAGACTGACTGAGGCCATGTCACTGAACACATGCCTGGGAAAGAAGTCTCGACAAAACCCTGGGCCAGCAAGCCTGGCCCTGCAGCGGCGGCTGTAGGATCAGGTGTCTGTGCTGGAAAGTAGAAGGATCAAAGTTAGACTCTGGCACTGCCTTCAGCAGCAGCAGGAGATAAAGTGAACCCTGAGCAGAAACCAGGGTCCAAAAAGGTGCAAATGAACTGACTTACAAAGCAGGAACAGGTTTATGGATATCGAAAGCAAATTTCTGGTTACCAAAGGGGAGCAAGACAGGGAGGGATAAATCAGAAGTTTGGGATTAACACACATACACTGCTGTATGTGTGAGAGAGAACCAAAGAGGAGCTGCTGTACAGCACAGCGAACTCTGCTCGACGTTCTGTAATAATTCATGCGAGAAAAGCGCCTGAGAGAGAATGAATGCATGTAGACGAATAACCAGATCACTTTGCTGCACACCTGAAGCTAACACAGCGCTGTAAATCAACTCCAAAACAAGAGAGAAAGAGACACAGACCCAACCAAAGAAGGACAGACTGAAAGTTTACCAACGGTTGGCATCCTAGAGGAGCCTTGAGGTTGGTAAGGAATCTTCATCTAAGAATCATAAAGTGTTCCCCTCTGCCTCTGAACGACTGCTTTGTCTTAAGGAGAGAAGCAGCTGGAAGGAAGTTATCTTTGAGATTGAGCCTTTTTATCTGTAAGATGGAACATATCCTGAAGGGCCCTTTCTTGATATCAGACTAAACTTTAAACTGTTTACTCAACACAGACAAGGAGGGGTGCCGGGGTCCAGCCCTGGTAGATCCAGGGAATTTGAAGCGGGGACAGAGTCAGCATCTGGGAAAGGACTATTTAATCAGAAATATAAAGAGAGACTAGGGAAGAATAGTATAGTAGGAAAATTGGTGGAGAAAAGATGCTGAATAACTTGGTTTACGCAGAAAGCTAATAAAACCTCGAGACAAGAGGTTTGCACCATCTATGTAGGCCACCGGCACCCACTTGAATAGCGGAGGGTGCCCCGCCTTGGGCTCCGTCTCGCGTGGGTCTTAGAAGCCAGGGCAAGTTAAATATATGTGGTGAGTCTCCATGCTCCAGATGAGAATTCAGACAGAAAAGGAGAGGGAGGGAGAGGGAGAAAGAGAGAAAGAGACAGAGAGAGAGAAAGTCGACACAGGGAGCCAGATTTCCAAGAAACCAGTTTGAGAAGCTGGTCTGAGAAACTGGTCCATCATTTATTGTTCAGGAAAGCTTTTTATACTTTTGGTTGTACATAGAGATCAATGGATAATACAAAATTATGCAGCGTCAGTTTCTCAGAGACAGGCTTTCTCTCTGCATACCTAGCTGTATACACAAGTCTTGGGTGATTTACATCACCTTCTGGCCAGGAGGCCAATTGACATTTTACGGCCCTTTTCTGATAAGGGTCTGTCAACCAGAAAACTTATTTGCCCTTAAAAGTGTTGTTCTTCCCAAAGTCTGGTGCCACTCTCAGAAAGCACTAATTAAGGTTACATTCTTACATAGCAAAACACAATGATTTATAACAAAGAAAGAGGAGTACAGTGATTTATAACAAAGAGAAAGTTTACTAACGTGAAAGCCTAGTGTTGCTAACATCAAAACTACTATATTCCTTTTTCTGTATCTCAATTACATTGGTTAATATCCTCCAGGTGCCTAAAAGATGAAGAATATGGAGGTCTGGCAGCAGTCATTGACTCAACAGTGAAACCCATCACCAATATAATTCTTAGCTCTTTAAAAAAGGGGCTCTATATCTTTAAGATGCTTTAAGCTTCGTGCCTCTCCTGTTGGGGGCCATAAACAATTCACAAGCATAGTTGTAAATATCTGGACAGACCGGTCAGGTAAGTTAAAAAGCCATCAAAGGGGTTTTAGCTAAAACATTCTTTTCATATGCAGGAGACTAATTGGAGCTCTAAGTTAACTTTTTCCAGAGAAAGGTGGTCAGGGATAGCCCCCCTGTAACGTCAGAAGAGTGGAAAGCACAGTACAATAAGGCAGGCAGACTCTGGTTTTGGGGGTAGATGTTCAAGAAAATTCAGGGAGGCTCCCTTAAGGCCCGACTCGCCTTTGCCTTTCGGACGCCTTAACCTCATGACCTTTGCCATGGGCAGGACTCCTCGTGCTTTCTCCCGGCAGAGGGGCACAGTAGGAAGACCAGGTTTGTTATAGAAAAAATGATAAGCTCTGTGTGACCCCACCCTTATGGCAGAAAGTGAAGAGGAACTAAAGAGCCTCTTGATGAAAGTGAAAGTGGAGAGTGAAAAAGTTGGCTTAAAGCTCCACATTCAGAAAATGAAGATCATGGCATCTGGTCCCATCACTTCATGGGAAATAGATTGGGAAACAGTGGAAACAATGTCAGACTTTATTTTGGGGGGCTCCAAAATCACTGCAGATGGTGACTGCAGCCATAAAATTAAAAGATGCTTACTCCTTAGAAGGAAAGTTATGACCAACCTAGATAGCATATTGAAAAGCAGAGACATTACTTTGCCAACAAAGGTCTGTCTAGTCAAGGCTATGGTTTTTCCAGTGGTCATGTGTGGATGTGAGAGTTGGATTGTGAAGAAAGCTGAGCGCTGAAGAAGAGATGCTTTTGAACTGTGGTGTTGGAGAAGACTCTTGAGAGTCCCTTGGACTGCAAGGAGATCCAACCAGTCCATTCTAAAGGAGATCAGTCCTGGGTGTTCATTGGAAGGAATGATGCTGAAGCGGAAACTCCAGTACTTTGGCCACCTCATGAGAAGAGTTGCCTCACTGAAAAGACTCTGATGCTGGGAGGGATTGGGGGCAGGAGGAGAAGGGGACAACAGAGGATGAGATGGCTGGATGGCATCACGGACTCGATAGATGTGAGTCTGAGTGAACTCTGGGAGATGGTGATGGACAGGGAGGCCTGGCGTATTGCGATTCATGGGGTTGCAAAGAGTTGGACACGATTGAGTGACTGAACTGAACTGAACTGAACTGATGTAAAAAGGTTTTATGTAACAAACTTTTAGTTCTTCAGATTACAGGATAATAGAAATTGGCAATTGCTCTTTAGATGTAAATTACTGAATGAGACCACAGATGTCATTTTGAAAAATATTCTACTTTTCCCTTTAATTTTTTTTAAAGTTAAATTCTGATTAAAGTTGATTAAATTCTGATTAAAGTTTATTTATTTTCCAGTATGGAGAAACTTCCATACTGTTCTCCACAGTGATTGCACAAATTTACATTCCCACCAACAGTTTAGGAGAGTTCTCTTTTATCTACACCCTCTCCAGCATTTATTTGTAGACTTTTTTGATGGCCTTTCTGTCTGGTGGGAGATTTTAATATTATTTTTTAAAATTTTTATTTTTACTTTATTTTACTTTACAATACTGTATTGGTTTTGCCATACATTGACATGAATCCACCACGGGTGTACGTGCGTTCCCAAACATGAACCCCCCCCTCCCACCTCCCTCCCCATAACATCTCTCTGGGTCATCCCTGTGCACCAGCCCCAAGCATGCTATATCCTGCATCAGACATAGACTGGCGATTCGTTTCTTACATGATAGTATACATGTTTCAATGCCATTCTCCCAAATCATCCCGCCCTCTCCCTCTCCCTCAGAGTCCAAAAGTCAGCTATACACATCTGTGTCTCTTTTGCTGTCTTGCATACAGGGTCATCATTGCTATCTTTCTAAATTCCTATATATGTGTTAGTATACTGTATTGGTGTTTTTCTTTCTGGCTTACTTCACTCTGTATAATCGGCTCCAGTTTCATCCATCTCATCAGAACTGATTCAAATGTATTCTTTTTAATGGCTGAGTAATACTCCATTGTGTATATGTACCACAGCTTTCTTATCCATTCATCTGCTGATGGACATCTAGGTTGTTTCCATGTCCTGGCTATTATAAACAGTGCTGCGATGAACATTGGGGTACATGTGTCTGTTTCAATTCTGGTTTCCTCGGTGTGTATGCCCAGAGGTGGGATTGCTGGGTCATAAGGCAGTTCTATTTGCAATTTTTTAAGGAATCTCCACAGTGTTCTCCATAGTGGCTGTACTAGTTTGCATTCCCACCAACAGTGTAGGAGGGTTCCCTTTTCTCCACACCCTCTCCAGCATTTATTGCTTTCAGACTTTTGGATCACAGTCATTCTGACTGGTGTGAAATGGTACCTCATTGTGGTTTTGATTTGTATTTCTCTAATAATGAGTGATGTTGAGCATCTTTTCATGTGTTTGTTAGCCATCCATATGTCTTCTTTGGAGAAATGTCTGTTTAGTTCTTTGGCCCATTTTTTGATTGGGTCGTTTATTTTTGTGGAATTGAGCTGCATAAGTTGCTTGTATATTTTTGAGATTAGTTGTTTGTCCGTTGCTTTATTTGCTATTATTTTCTCCCATTCAGAAGGCTGTCTTTTCACCTTGCTTATATTTTCCTTTGTTGTGCAGAAGCTTTTAATTTTAATTAGATCCCATTTGTTTATTTTTGCTTTTATTTCCAGTATTCTGGGAAGTGGATCATAGAGGATCCTGCTGTGATTTATGTCTGAGAGTGTTTTGCCTATGTTCTCCTCTAGGAGTTTTATAGTTTCTGGTCTTACATTTAGATCTTTAATCCATTTTGAGTTTATTTTTGTGTATGGTGTTAGAAAGTGATCTAGTTTCATTCTTTTACAAGTGGTTGACCAGTTTTCCCAGCACCACTTGTTAAAGAGATTGTCTTTACTCCATTGTATATTCTTGCCTCCTTTGTCAAAGATAAGGTGTCCATATGTGTGTGGCTTGCGTTTCTCTAACAACTAGTGATTTTGAGTGTCTTTTCCTGGGCTTTTTGGCCATGTGTATATCTTCTTTGGAGAAATATCTATTTAAATCTTCTGTCCATTTTTTGATTGAGTTGTTTGTTTTTTTGATATTGAGTTCCATGAGCTGTTTGTATATTTTGAAGATTAACACCTTGTTGGTCAATTCTTTTGCAAATATTTTCTCCCACCCTGTGGGTCGTCTTTTCAGTTTGTTTATGATTTTCTTTACTGTGCAAATGCATTTAAGTTTAACTAGGTCTCATTTGTTTTGTTTTTCTTTTTATTACTCTAGGAGATGGATACAGAAAGATATTGATGTGATTTATGTCAAAGAGTGTTCTAGCTGTGTTTTCCTCTAAGAGCTTCATAGTATCCAGTCCTACATTCAAGTTTTTAACCCATTTTGAATTTGTCTTTGTGTATGGTGTTAGAGAATGTTCTAATTTCTTTTTTTTTTTTTTTTGCGCTTGGTTGTCCAGTTTCCCCAGCACTACTTACTGAAGAGTGTCTTTTCCTATTGTGTATTCTTGCCTCTTTTGTCATAGACGAATTGACTACAGCTGTGTGGGGTTACTTCTGGGCTTCCTATCCAGCTCCGTTGATCTATATTTCAGTTTCGCACGTGCGTGTGTGTGTGCGTGTGTGCCTGCACTGGTACTATACTGTTTTGATTACTTCAGCTTTGAAATCAGGGAACCTGATACCTCCAGCTTCACTTTTCTTTCTCAAGACTGCTTTTGCTATTCAGGGTCTTTTATACACATTAAAAAATTTTTTTATTCTAGCTCTGTGACAAAAATGTCATTGGGAATTTGATAGGGATTGATTGCCTTGGGTAATATAATCACAACAACCTACCTAAGGAGGAAATATGTCTTTATGAACATAGAAAAACTTTGCTTTCTGATTATAACATAAAGGAGAAAAAAGTGAGAAATTATATATGCCTTTAAAGGCATAAAATTGTTTTGTTATGTGTTCCTTGGTTTATTTTATTTAGCTGTATGTCTTTAGTTATTTTAAAGCAAATAAATAAAGATAAAACCAACAGAAAGATCAACAAACACCCTTTGGATTTCTTTTGACCTTAGAAAGAAATACAAGTGAATTAATACTTTTAGAAAATTGTTTTCCAAATAGAAACACCATTTAAAAATTTTTAAATAATAAATTATGTAAAAAAACATTTAAAACATTTAAATTTTACTTGAAGAATATGTGTATGTCCTAAAATCTTGCCACCCAGAATGAACCACAGTATATCTTTAGAAAGAAAAAATTAAATATCTTTTGTATTAACAAAGAGTTTAAAATAAATGGGGTCACAATATAATTTGTATTTTGTAAACTGTCTTTCCCATTGAGTACTATATTATGGTCATTTTCCCACAAAAGAGAAAATCTAAACCATCATTTTCAATGCTATATCTATTTCAATTTATTATATATTCACATACCACAATTAATTTTATGTTTCCTATTAAAAGTTTATTTTAGCTTTTCCTAGTTGTTCACTGTTAATATATTCATGTGTGACATTTTTGTTTATCTCTACATTTTTATTTTAATTTAAAAATTTTATTAAGATATATTTCAGACATACAAAAATATAGAGGAAAATGTAGTGGACATCTCTTTACCCACTACTAAACTCAAGATATAAGGCCCCAAGATGGGGGCTCGGAGAACTGAGCCCCTAGATGTACTGACATCTTTATATCGTTATCTAACTGACTACTTCAGATAGAATTCTTAGAGACTGAATTTCAGCATCAAGTGCACAGTGAAGTCATTGTTTTATATACATTTTACTATTTGTACTTATTTATTCAATAAGTATTCTGTGCCAGTTGAGTGCCAGGGGTCTGTGCTTAGGTCAGGAATTGAGAGATAAAAGGTACACAGAGGATACCATCTTTGGTCAAATAATTTGTCAAACAATATAAGTAAAATATTGCATGAATAGTGATTAAGGACTAAGAGTAGGACATGAAGGAAACAATGGGAGCTGGGCTCTCCTGGCGGCTCAGGTGGGAAAGACTGCCTGCAACGTGGGAGCTGCAGTGTTCCCTCCTGGGCTGGGAAGACTCCCCTGGAGAAGGAGGCCGAGGGTGCGGACCTAACCGCATGGTCATGACAGATCTGGACGATGAAGTGACTAGATCTGGACCAGTTACGACGTGACGCGAACGTGGAAAAGTTTCCAAGTGTGGAGCACCACTTGCAATGCGAGACTTGCCACCACGGAGAAACTGTCCCTGGTCAGCGCTGGCTGTGACGCGGAGTTCTCAGAACGGCGACGGACGGAGGCTTCTGCAAGAGGAGGTGGGATGTGACTGTTAGAGAAAACAGTAGGCGGGATCACTGGTATCATCAGCTGACTTTTTTTTTTTTACTTAGTAATTAGCATGATAGAAGGCAGAAAGGGAAAATTTATAGCAGGAGAGACCAAGGACACTGAAAAACCATTAAACTATTAAGTGGGTCTAGTATATTTGTTGCTCTGTTTCTGTGTCTTGACTACTTAAATTTTAAACCTTTTCTTTTGAAGTCAGTATAATACACATTCATTTCTTCAGCTGGCATCTAGGGTTCAGCTTGCAAGGAGAATCTATGGTTCTCCCTTTCACGTCCCTTCCCTTCTGGCTGTGTGGGTCTGCAGGCAATACCAGGTACTAGCTGCTTTGTGTTTAGACAGTCTCTGTGTTCATGTTGACTGTACAGAGTTTGGTGATGTGAAGACTGGAACTAGTGAAATTATCATGTCTCTTTTTGCTAAAAATAAAGCACCCACGGTCATCCCCCAAGAGTAAATCGGCATGCATAGCAAATTGTTCATGTTATAGGCCATTCACTTTCAAGCTTTCAGTTCAGTTCAGTTCAGTTACACAGTCGTGTCCGACTCTGCAACCCCATGAATTGCAGCACGCCAAGCCTCCCTGTCCATCAACAACTCCCAGAGTTCACTCAAACTCATGTCCATTGAGTCAGTGATGCCATCCAGCCATCTCATCCTCTGTCGTCCCCTTCTCCTCCTGCCCCCAATCCCTCCCAGCATCAGGGTCTTTTCCAATGAGTTAACTCTTCACATGAGGTGGCCAAAGTACTGGAGTTTCAGCTTTAGCATCAGTCCTTCCCATGAACACCCAGGGCTGATCTCCTTTAGAATGGACTGGTTGGATCTCCTTGCAGTCCAAGGGACTCTCAAGAGTCTTCTCCAACACCACAGTTCAAAAGCATCAATTCTTCAGCGCTCAGCTTTCTTTACAGTCCAACTCTCATATCCATACATGACCACAGGAAAAACCATAGCCTTGATTAGACGAACCTTTGTTGGCAAAGCAATGTCTCTGCTTTCGAATATGCTATCTATGTTGGTCATAACTTTTCTTCCAAGGAGTAAGCATCTTTTAATTTCATGGCTGCAATCACCATCTGCAGTGATTTTGGAGTCCCCCAAAATAAAGTCAGCCACTGTTTCCACTGTTTCCCCATTTATTTCCCATGAAGTGATGGGACCAGATGCCATGATCTTCATTTTCTGAATGTGGAGCTTTAAGCCAACTTTTTCACTCTCCACTTTCACTTTCATCAAGAGGCTTTTTAGCTCCTCTTCACTTTCTGCCGTAAACGTGGTGTCATCTGCATATCTGAGGTTATTGATATTTCTCCCGGCAATCTTGATTCCAGCTTGTGTTTCTTCCAGTCCAGCGTTTCTCATGATGTACTCTGCATAGAAGTTAAATAAGCAGGGTGACAATATACAGCCTTGACGTACTCCTTTTCCTATTTGGAACCAGTCTGTTGTTCCATGTCCAGTTCTAACTGTTGCTTCCTGACCTGCATACAGATTTCTCAAGAGGCAGGTTAGGTGTTCTGGTATTCCCATCTCTTTCAGAATTTTCCACAGTTTATTGTGATCCACACAGTCAAAGGCTTTGGCATAGTTAATAAAACAGAAATAGATGTTTTTCTGGAACTCTTTTGCTTTTTTAAGCTTTACTTTATGGCAAGTTCTGTATGAAATGCCTTGCATTTCAGGTTAATGCTGTTGATCACCAGGGAGGACAGTAAAAATTGAGAGTGTGTGCCAAATAATCTTCTGTAATAGTAGAGTGTGTGCTCTTCACTTGGCCTTTGATTGCCTAGACGTTGTGGGTGCACTATGCTGGAACAGTGAGCAACGCCCAGGACCTTCTGAGTCTGAGCATCTGCTTGAAGCTTAATGACGCACATCACTCCTGGCAACTGTGCATTGGACTTGGAGCAGTAAAGCTGGTTCATGTGGATAATGGAAACAGTTTTCTGCTGTTGTGGTAGTGAATGGTCTCAAATGAACTTTGCTCAAAAACCTTTTCCTTATAGAACCATTCACACTGCTCTGACCTTGTACAGAAGTCATTGTCCACTACAGAAATGGTCATTGCTGGTTGGAGAGATAAAACTACTTAACTATCATACACAGCTGTCATAAAGTGAACCATTAAAATGGAAGAAAAGGGATTTTTAGAAAATCACTTTCTTTCCTTGCTAAGTAGAATTATTCTTTCCTCTGTTTTTATGTTTGAGAGCAGCTTTTTGGGGATTTATATTACCCAAGTAATTGCCTATCTAATTTCCCTTGGGAATTATTAAACTGCCCAATATACTGAGTTGTTTAATGTCATTTTTATGTGTTTTGACTTTTAGGTATTTAGAATTCTAATGAGGGATTGCAGTTGTTCTAATTTACCCCCAAAATAAGTAAATATACTTCAATTTTGAATTTTAAGAGTGCTTACTTAAGAAATGAAATATCACAATAAGTACAATAAGTATAATACATTATTTTATGTTTTTAAAATTAATTTGTTAAATGTATGTGTGTGTTTGTGCATTGTATTTGACAAGGCCTATGATGGTGACAGATCTGAAATATTATAGAAAAAATCAGGAGTCTGAGGAAGCATTTGAACCTATGAATGTCAAAGGGAAAGTGAAGCCGCTCAGTCGTGTCTGACTCTGTGCGACCCCACGGACTGTAGCCTATCAGGCTCCTCCGTCCATGGGATTTTCAAGGCAAGAGTGCTGGAGTGGATTGCCATTTCCTTCTCCAGGGGATATTTCCGATCCAGGAATGGAACCCGGGTCTCCTGCATTGCGGGCAGAGGCTTTACCGTTTGAGTCCCCAGGAAAGCCAACATTTAATTTTGTAGAAAAACCTTACATGAAACCAAACAACCAGTGAACTCACTGAAAATGATAAAATTAGAACTAAAGTTGCAAAATGGATCATTTTAAAGATCTAGGAGCATTGCTGGGATATTGTTCAGATATATTTTACGAGCTGATTTTCATTACATTCTTTATAAGAAAATACTTAGATTTCTATGAATTCAGATCTTTTCTTTTAAGATATATTAAAACAGCATTTGTTAGGAAATTTATTCTAAGTATTGTTCTAATATGCAAGTGCCATAATAGTCATTTCAAGTACATATTTTTATTTCACAATTTTAAAATTGAGCTTTGTCTAGTGAGTTGCTGGAAGCTTTTAGGAAGTTAAAAACTAAATCCCTTCTGTTTATTAGGAAGGCCTTTGGTAAACTAGGGTGTGAAGGGGAGTGAAATAACACTGATTTAGAGGTAATTCAGTAGCCGAAGAATGAAGTACAAATGACCTAGACCAAGGTTGTGGCAATGGAAATAAAAATAAGGAAATGGGTTGAGAGAGATTTTTAAAAAGCCAATACGTTGGCTATCTTGCAAATTTTGAAGCACTGGGTCTCTCATTAATTACAGACCCAACATGTGTCTCCTGGGTATGGGTAGAAAATGCTACAGGAAATATCAGGAACTTTAGAATGAGTTAATGCAGTTTGAATGGAGGGAAATTCTCATCAGAGGCTTAGGAAATTTCAGGTAAATTTCCTCTGCAGCCATGTGTATGTGAACGGGAGCCCAGACCTCAGAGGCAGCCCTGCTTCTCTGTAGGAAACTACACTTTTAATAACAGTGAAGGAGATTCATAGCAGAGACTATTTTCTCTCTTCCCCATTCTTTCAAAAGTATCTTTGGAGAAGCAAATGTTTTAGACTTTGATGAAGTTAATTTCTTCCTTCATAGATCATAGGATCAAACATATTTTTGTCTCACATAAAGTAATGCAAATTTTATCTTATGCTTTCTTCTAGGAATTTTATAGTTCTACATCTGACATTTAGGTCTGTGAGTCATGTTGAATCAGTTTTTCAAAATGGGATGAAATATAATTTGAAGTAGAGCTTGATGGATAACTGCCTATTTGTCTTAGAATCTTTTGTTGAAAGACTGTCATTTCTCTATAGATTTGTCCTTGAGTGATAGTGAATGTCCGACTCTTTGTGACCCCATGGACCGTAGCCCACCAGGCCCTCTGTCCATGGGATTCTCCAGGCAAGAATGCTGGAGTGGGTTGCCATTTTCCTCTCCAGAGTATCTTCCCGATGCAGGGACTGAACCCTGGTCTCCCGCATTGCAGGCAGATGCGTTACTGTCTCAGCCACCAGAGAAGTCCCTGAGAAAATATCAATTGGCCATATATATGTAGATATATTTTTGGATTTTATTCTGTTTCATTGGGCTTCCCGGTTCAATTCCTGGGTCGGGAAGATCCCCTAGAAAAGGAAAAGGCTACCCACTCCAGTATTCTGGCCTAAAGAATTCCATGACCCATGGGGTCACAAAGAGTCAGACACGACTGACTTTCACTTTCTCTTTACTGCTCATTAAGTCATTCTTTTCTCTAATACTACACTGTTTCACTAGCGCCGTTTTATAGTAAGCTTTGAAATTATGTATTGTTAGTCCTCCAACTTTGTTCTTTTCTTCAAAATTGTTTTTGGAATTCTAATTAGTCTTTTCGTATTAATTTTAGGGTTAGCTTGTTGAAAAATTTTGCTTAGATTTTTGACTGAGGTTGTATTGAATCTATGTATCTATTTGGGGTTAATTGACATGTTTATAATGTGAAGTCTTTTAATCCATAATTGATTTATTTCTCTTAATGACTGAGATTCTCTTTGACTGTTTTCATCAGTGTTTTGTGTTTTAAGCATACACAGCATCATGTGTTTCATTAAATTTATAACTGTGTATTCAATTATCCAGTGCTATTATAAATTATATTGCCTTTTAAACTTTAATTTCCAGTTGTTTATTGCTAGTATATAGAAAAATAATTGGATTTTGTATATTAGCTCCATACTGTGTGACTCTGTAAAGCCACTGATGGTTCTAGAAGCCCCCCAGCTCCTTTTTATATTCTGTAAAGACTTTCTAAGTAGGAAATTGTGTAGTTTTTATGAAGCGTGATACTTTTTTTGTTTCCCTTCTGGTTTTTAGTTTATTTTTCAGTTGTAGGAAGATTGCTCTACAATGTTGTGTTGGTTTCTGCCATACGTCAGCTCGAATCAGCCGTGATTACACATGCATCCCTTCCCTCTGGGTCCTTCCTCCGCACCCCCACTCCACTGCTCTCGGTCATCACAGGGTGCCAGGCTGGGCTCCCTGTTACAGAGCAGCTTCCCACCAGCCATCTGTTTCACATGCGATAGCGTGTACATGTCAATGCTACTTTTTCCAATCGTCCCACCCTATCCTTTTCCCACTGAGTCCACGAAACAGTTCTCTACATCTGTATCTCCATTCCTTCCCTGCAAACAGGTTGATGAATATCATTTTTCTAGATTCCATATAAATGCGTTAATATATGATGTTTGTTTTTCTCCTTCTGATTTGCTTCACTCTGTTTAATGGGGTCTGAGTTCATCCACCTCACCATCCCGGACTCAAGTCTGCCCCTTCTTGAGTAATATTCTGTTGTATATATGCACCGCACCCTCCTGATCCGTCCATCTCTTGTGGACATCCAGGTTGCTCCCAAGCCTGACTGTTGTGAATAGTGTTGCAGTGAACCTTGGGTGCGTGTGTCTTTTAGAACTGTGGCTGTCTCAGGGCATATGCCCAGTAGTGGGATTGCGGGGTCATATGGTAGATTTGTTCCTAGATTTTTAAGGAATCTGCATTCTGTTCTCCACAGTGGTTGCATCAGCTTACATTTCTACTGACAGTACA
The DNA here is from genome assembly GCF_042477335.2 of Ovis canadensis. NCBI lineage: Eukaryota > Metazoa > Chordata > Mammalia > Artiodactyla > Bovidae > Ovis > Ovis canadensis. The sequence continues at coordinate 103,488,579 of NC_091253.1, read as the reverse complement.
AGACGGTTCCCTTTTCTCCATATTCTCTGTTTGTAGATTTTTTGATGATGGCCATTCTGACTGGTGTGAGGTGATACCTCGTGTTAGTTTTGATTTACATTTCTCTAATAATTAGTGATGTTGAGCATCTTTTCATGTGTTTATTGATCATCTGTATGTCTTTGGAGAAACATCTGTTTAGGTCTTCTGCCCATTTTTTGATTGGGCTGTTTTCTTTCTGATTTTGAGTGGTATGAGCTGCTTATATGTCTTGGAGACTAATCCTTTGTCGGTTGCTTCCTTTGTAGTTATTTTCTCTGGTTCTGAGGCTTGTCTTTTAATTTTGTTTATTATTAAGTTTAATTAAATCTTGTTTGTTTATTTTTGTTTTTATTTTCATTACTCTAGGAGGTGGGTCCAAGAAGATCTTGCTGTGATTTACGTTAGAGCATGCTGCCTATGTTTTTCTCTAAGAACTTTATAGTTTCTGGCCTTCCAGCTAAGTCTTTAATCCATATTGAGTTTATTTTCGTATTGTGCTGGGAAGTGTTTTAGTTTCGTTCTTTCGCGTGTCCGGTTTTCTCATCAGCACTTATCGGAGAGGCTTTCGATATTGTATTTCCGTTGTATATTTGCGCCTTCTTTGTCAAAGATGAAGTGTGCAGCGGTGCACGAGTTCGTCTCTGGGCTTGCTGTCTTGCTCCGTTGGTCTGCATCGCTGCTCTTGCGTCAGCACCACACTTTCCTGATGAGTGCAACTTTGGAGTACAGTCTGAAGCCAGGAAGGTCCATTCCTCCAGCTCCATTTCTCTTCCTCAAGCTGTTCAGGGTCTTTTGTGTTTCCATACAGATTGTGAATTTTTTTGTTCTAGTTCTGTGAAAAGTACCATTGGTAATTTGATTCCCTTCTACTTTGTATGCATGCTTATTCCCCTTGTGTTATCAGTATGATGTTGAATAGGAGAAAGTGAACATCATTGCTTTTCCTCAGTCTGGGGAAAAATTCAGTCTTTTACTATTAAATATGTTTGCTGTGGTTTTTTTTTAATGCTACTTATTAGACTAATGGAAGTTTCTACACATTTCTAGTCTGCTGAGAGGTTTGTTTTCTATTAACAGTTGTGGAATTTCATAAAATGCTCATTGTTTGAAAAGCTCTCATGGGTTTTTTTACTTTCATCTGTTTATGAGATCAGGTGAGTTTTGAATATTTAACCAGCCATGCATTTGCAGGGTACGTCCACTTGTTTCTTTTTCACATGTTACTATAATTAGTTTGGTATGTGATGTTGATTAGTTTTGCATTTATGTTCATGAAGGGTATTTTGCTATAGTTTTCTTGTAATGTCTTTGTCTACTTTTGGTGTTGATATGATGCTGGCATCACAGAACGAGGTGGAAAGTATTCTGTCTTCATCTTGTTTTTGGAATAGATTCCATTCTTTCTCTCTACAATGTTTGGAAGAGTTCACCACTGAAGCCACCTGGAGCAGGATTTGTCTCTGATAAAATGTCAGATAGTTTTAAAATGCAATGAGCACCTGTTAGGTGTCTGAAATAGTGGTCACTTTATCACACCTTTTCTCGATTTCTGTGATTATTACCTGTACAGTGAGTTTTGGCTTATGTTAGCATGAGGTATTGTTGGAAGAAGAGATCACTAAGTAGATTGAATGCAAAGCAGACCCTGTTCTGTTAGTGCTCTTGCTTAGTCCCCTTTCACTGAGGACACTGAAAATGCCCAGTAGAAAAGCTAGGCTTGGCACTTCCCTGGTGCTCCAGGGCTTATGGTTGTGGGCTTTCACTTCAGGGGCCTTGAACTGATCCCCATTCAGGGACCAAGATTCCACAAGCTGCAGGGCCAAAAAAAAAGCTAGGATGGTAGCTGTTATTGTTCAGTTTGCCTGTCATGTCCGACTCTTTGCGACCCCGTGGACTGCAGGGCACCAGGCTTCCCTGTCCCTCACCATCTCCCAGAGTTCACCTCAGTTCATGTCCATTGCATCAGTGATGCCATCCAGCTGTCTCATCCTCTGACGCCCTCTTCTGCTTCTGCCTTCAGTCTTTCCCAACATCAGGGACTTTTCCAATGAGTCGGCTTCCCAGGTGACTCATTGGTAAGAATCTGCTTGCAATGCAATGCAGGAAAGTAGTTAAAATGACATAAATCTGTGACTTCAGATCAAGTCATACAACTCCTTTGAGTCCAGGTATTTTTAGGAAATGGATATATTGCATCATAAAATACATCATATGAAGTATTTTGAACTTATACCAAGTTTATAAATGACCTAATTACTCAGATTTTTATGAAGTGTAAACATTAATTTTTCACAAAGTATAATTTAAGTTATTTAACTGTGAGAGAAGCAACTAGTTGCTCATCAAAATATGCATTCCCTTTGCTTTCTGGGTACACAGCATGGTCTTATTTCTCAGCTGGTGCTTAGAGTTCTGATCGTCATAGTCAGAGTTGCCGTGAGGAGGTGCGGAAAGCCCCTCCCAGTGCTCTGGTGGGCAGCCCTTGTTTCATCCCCTCAGGCTGGTGGGGATGATGATCACCAGTCAGTGGCAGTCTCACCCATTGCAGAGGTGCTGTGAAGCTGCGCCCCTGAGTTATTACATGGGTGAGAGTTCTCCCACCAAAACATTTACCTTCCCAGTAATATTGTGAAATGCAAAATAACCTAAATTGTTTGGATCATTTTGAGATACATTTGTTAACAACAGCTGTGTGCTAAGTTTGCGACCCCATGAACTGTAGCCCACCAGGCTCCTCTGTCTGTAGGATTTTCCAGGCAACAATACTGGAGTGGGTCGCCATGCCCTCCTCTTAATAACAGCTAGTGTTACCCTAATGTGTACAATTTGATAGATTAGCATTCTCTCTTATAGTACGATCATTTTCTTACTAGGAAGGATGAATGTTCAAATTTGAGGAATCCGAAATGGAACAGAAGTATCCTATGTCAGAGAGGACACCATTTATGATCCCTTAAACCTATGGATCAAAGGTAAAAAAGAAAAACAAAATGTATGAGTTTGTTAATCAGGTGAATATTCCAAGGGAGGATATTTGTGATGATATTTGCTCATTTGTGTAAGAAGAGGCATAATAGTCCGAATCATGCTCTGACATAGGGCAGTCCAAGCCGCAATGGTGTTCAGTTTATGTAGCTGGAAGCTGTGAGAGACAGTGTATGAGCAACGTTTATTTCGAATTACTAAATAACTCTTGGAAAAGCTGAAGTACTTTATGTCCTTCAAAATAATAGGAGCATTTGGGTATTTATGTGGCTGACTAATAATTTCTATAATTCTACTTTAATGATGAGAAATATTTGCAGACATTTAAACTGAATTCCACAGTATTTTGGAAAGACCAAGCCAACAATTAAAAAACACAGAGAGATAATAGATTCATGTGCTTTCTGTATGATGGAAGATTGTTTAGATCTCAAGGTTTATTCTGTCCTGCCAACAGTGTTATTAATCGCCGTTCCTCATTTCCTTCCACTGCTGGGATTTGACAAGGATTTTCTTTCACCTTGAAAAACTGCACATGGTGGAGAGTTTCTTTGCCTGATTCCTGCAGTCTGAACATATCCTACTGGGTAAAGGTAAATTGCTTTTTTATTCTGTATTCTGTTATATTTTTGAAAAATGATTTTCAAATCAGGGATTTGATTTCTCTCTTGGTATTGAAAGATCATAAACAAATACATTTTTATGTTATTTTTCTTTAGTAAGCTTTATGATTTTATCCCCAGCAACTGGACTAATTCAATAAGCAACAGACCGTAAGGCAGTAAATGGATACCCTATTAATTTTTATTGCTAAAGTTTCTTTTATGTACTATTTGATCTAAAGATGTTATTCACATTTTTATGGTGATACTGGCAGACTGGAAAAAAACCTAACTCTATAATTCTTATTGATGAAGTCTGGGTATTTTTAACTCTGCGGCTCAAGGAATGACAACGATTCACATCTCAGGAGCCAGTTCATTAAGTGAAAAGCCTTGTGTGAAAAGGGAAGAGCAAAGAAGTTCGAGCAGAGTTTCATTGCTCAATCAATAGAACACAGTTGGGAAGGTTTAACCACGGTGCTAATATCAGTTCACGACACGAGGTTGGTGGATGATTCATTCTTTTCTTTGTTCATGTTCCAAACGGGAAATATAGGCCTGACTTACCTCGAAAATAGTTTCTTTAAATCGCTTTGATTCTGAGGTTGCACAAAATCGGAGCTAAAACAGTCGACCATTAAAACAGAATGTTCAAATTAAAAAAAAAAAATTAAGGAAAGGAAAGGAAAACAAGAATGTACCTGGTTCCCAGATGGACTGACATTGCATAGGTCCTGGTTTCCAAGACTAATTCGCTGCTAACTTTGAAGCTGTACTAACTGCTGAGTACAGCAAAGTCTCCTAGCCCAGACTCTCCCTGGTTAACCTGGGTCTTGAAATGTGTATTCCCTCCCCTTTGAAAACAATCTTCCCAGGTGGCACTAGGGGTAAAGAACCTGCTTGCCAATGCAGGAGACACAGGAGGTGCAGGCTCAAGCCTTGGGCTGAGAAGGTCCCTTGGAGGAGGCATGGCAACCACTCCAGTGTTCTCACCTGGAACATTCCACGGACAGAGGAGTCTGGCGGGCTATCGTTCACGAAGTTGCAAAGAGCTGGATACGACTGAGCACACACACAACACAGCACCTCTGAAAAAATGAGTGTCCTACAGAGACATGGAAGAAATGCTGAACCCAGTGTGAACACTGGGGTTCAGTGCTAGGCCAGGACTTTCCCGGACTGTGCTTATAGTGCTTTGACCATCATTTACTGAGAATGTACATTTAAACTTCATGGAAATACGAATAAATACAGTTAATGCCCACTAGGAGCTTAATAGGAGAAATAAGATGCAGTCATAAAAGATAACATAAAATTAGTTGATAATCATGAAAAGCTGTTTTAAATCTGTTTGGCACTACATGTTAAATGGCTACCAGGGGTGTGTCGGGGTGAAGTAGCTCATTCTATGCTGGTATAGCCTGGGAAGTTATGACATTCATTTCACTCTGAAAGTTGTTTAGTATTAAGCAATATTGGAACACGAAGATTATTATCTTTGCATGTATGATGCAGACAGTAAATATCAAAGACACTCAAAGAGGAAGATGTGATTCAGGGCTGGAGTAGTCTGAAAATTCTTTATGGAGAATGTAAAATATGAGTTGGCTATCTCTCAAAATCTATGGCAAACAAAAAGAGTCATGATTAAGCATTAGAAACTTTCCCTGAAATGAGAAATGAGATATGTATGACCACTGTGATTTTTTTCTCTTTAACATTAGGCTAGTCATCCTCATAAATGTATTAAGAGAAAAGCTAATAAAGGATTGAGAATTTGAAAGCAACATACGAAAAAGCCAGGTTGCTGATCACAAATCTAAAATAGATACTTTTTTGAAATAGTTTTCATTTAGTACCATAAATAATAAAGTGTAAAATTCAATATTTTTAATGTTAATTTTAGGATATCTGCAGTTACACAGCTACCATCATAATCTAATTTTACTCCATTTTCATCAATCAAAAATCTAGCATTACTTTAAAAAGTAAAATCCTTGTACAAGCATTCCAGATACCCCAGCCTTAGGTGACCATCAACATATTTGTCTTCAAAATTTGACTACCATTGTTTCCTATATGAAATCATACAATATATGGTCTATTGTGACTGACTTCTTTCACTAGAGTATACTGCTTTTGACCTTCATCCATTACATTTTATGTTTTATTAACAAAGAGTATTCTATTATCTACATAGGTCAGATTTTATTATTTATTAATAAGTAGATATATCCATTCATCAGTTAATAAACATTTGGGCTGTCTCCACATTTTGGCTGTTATGAGTAATGCTGCCTTATAAACATCCATGTACAAGTTTTTATGTGGTTGAATGTTTTTATTTCTCTGGATTGGGAGGAGTTGCTAGATCGCATGGCAATTCTCTCTTTAGCCGTCTGAGGACCTGCCACACTGTTCCTGTGACTACTGCAGCATATAAGGCTCCCAGCTTCTCTGCACCCTCACCAAACGCGCGCTTTTTGGCCGTCCTTTGCCGCAGCCAGTCTTGCAGGTATGAAGTGGTGCCTGGCTAATGCTGATTGCACATATTTTCCTGTGTTTAATTAGCTCTTTGAATATGGTTTGTGCAGAAATACCTACTCAAATTCCTTGTCTGGTTTTAATTGCTTCATCTTTTTATTATTAACTTGTAAAAGTTCTTTATATATTCTGAATGCCTTTCCTTTATGACACATGTGATTTAAAAATGTTTTTTCCTTTGGGTTGTTGTTTTATTTTTTTCAGTGGTATCCCTTAAAAAGCAAATGTTTTTCATTTTTATAAAATTAATTTATCTACTTTTTGTTTGCCTGCTTGCATTTCTAAGAATCTATAACCTAATCCAAAAATCACAAAGATTTCCTCCTATAATTTCTCCTAAGAGTTTTAATGTTTTACCTCTCGCATTCAGCTCTGTGATCCATTTTGAATAAATTTTTGTAGTTTTGATGCCCTAAATCCCCAGAACCCATCACTCTGTTACCTTACCTTGCAGTTGTGATAAAGGTTATGGACCCTGAGATTGAGAGAATATTCTGGATTATCCAGATGTGCCTGATCTCATGACATGAGTCCTTAAATTCAGAGACTCTTTCCTGACTGTGAAAGAGAGAGATGGCCGCGTGGAAAGGACTTGGCGCCCATCATTGGTTCAGAGATGTAGCGTTCCGTGTGTGAGGGCTGGAGAAGGGCCTCTGGGAGCTTAGTGTGCTCCCAGGTGTTGACAGCCAGGGAGATGCCCTGTGAAGTCTTCAGTCTCACAGCTGCAAGGGCCTGAATTCTGTGAGCGTGCAGATGACCAAGAAATGGATTCCTCCAGATCCTGCAGAAAGGAAGACAGGCTCACGGGCACCTTGCTATTAACCCTGTGAGATCAGTGCTAGGCTTCTGACTACAGATAAAAAATCATGAAATGTAACAGTTTTGTATTGTTTAAGCCATCAAATCTGTGGCTACTGCAACAAAGAAAATGAGTACAATTTTCAATTTTGTTATGGGATCTTCCAAGTTAGTCTTTTCTTTCAATCTGGGGAGAATAGTCTCTGTCCTCAGATTTGGGAACACTCAATGGTTTATTTCATGCCGTGGATTTCAGTTTTACTCAATTCTATGTTCCTTTGCAGTCTCCTGCTACTGATGGCTTTGCAGAAATTTCTACCACACTCTTCAAGGATTCTTATTATGACATCATTTGAAAAAGATTTATTTTCTGATGGGGTGTATGACACATTTTCTGGTTATCCCTTAAACTTTGCCTTTGAAAAGTGAAGTGGAAGTGAAAGTTGCTCAGTCATGTCCGGCTCTTTGTCCCCATGGTCCAGGCTAGAATACTGGAATGAGTAGCCATTCCCTTCTCGAGGGGATCTTCCTCACCCTGGGATCGAACACACGTCTCTCCTGCGTTGCAGGCAGATTCTTTATCGTATGAGCCACCAGGGAAGTCCATAGTTCACATATGTTCTGAACATTTGAACAACTTAAATTATGTCTTAAAAAAAATAAAATAAAAAACTTGTGGGAAAGCCATGTAAATGAGAGCAATATCTCAAATAATAGTGAAAATTTTGGTAGCCACACTACTGAACTGTACTCTCCGGAAATCACAGAATCTTAGAGTTGGAAGTGATATTAACCTCTTAAACTTGGAACAGAGGAAACTGTTGCCAGAAAATGTAAAATATAAGTGACTGGCAAAGAGTTGTCTGGTATGTTGTGGTAGACACAGAATCTGACCTCCAGTATTATGTTTCCCAGTTGCAGTCACTGTCCACTAAATATTTCATTCTTTAAGACAGACAGTAGAGGAGTTACGTATAGATACATTTATATCTTTATATGTAAAATGTAGATTTAAAGTGCACCCCATAAACCCAACAGTTTAATGAAAGGACAATATATTAAACTTATGGGTTTATGGGATCCAGTTTAAAATAATTGTAATGTAAAATATGATGGTAAGTTTATTACTTCGTGGTTCAAAGTTTATTTTCCTTTAAAGGGCACACAACTCTTTTTTTTTTTTTCCAGAGATATGCTGAGATTGGAAAATGTTAATCACTATTAAGATAAGAAGTAGATAAAATATCTTATACTATTTTCATACATTTCTATATGTTTGAAAATTTCCATAATTAAAAAAAAGAACATGCTGTAGTTCATAAGGAAACTGGAGCCTATTATACAGAGTGAAGTAAGTCAGAAAGAAAAACACCAATTCAGTACACTAATGCATATATATGGAATTTAGAAAGATGGTAGCAACAACCGTATATGCAAGACAGCACAAGAGACACAGATGTAAAGAACAGTCTTCTGGACTCTGTGGGAGAAGGTGAGGGTGGGGTGATTTGAGAAAATAGCATTGAAACATGTATATCATCATGTGTGAAACAGATCGCCAGTCCAGGTTTGATGCACGAGACAGGGTGCTCAGGGCCGGGGCACTGGGATGACCCAGGGGATGGGGTGGGGAGGGAGGAGGGAGGGGGGTCAGGATGGGGAACACATGTTCACCCATGGCTGATTCATGTCAATGTATGGCAATTGGAGGCTAATTGCTTTACAACATTGTAGTGGTTTTTGCCATCAGTTCAGTTCAGTTCAGTCGCTCAGTTGTGTCCGACTCTTCGCGACCCCACGAATCACAGCACGTGGGTGATGGACAGGGAGGCCTGGCGTGCTGCAGTTCACAGGGTTGCAAAGAGTCGGACACGACTGAGCGGCTGAACTGAACTGATGGCAAAAACCACTACAATATTGTAAAGTAATTAGCCTCCAATTGAAATAAATAAATTAATTTAAAAAACTGTCAGAGGTGTAACAAACACGATGGAGTTTGAAACTTTGAAATTATCAAAAAGATGTTAAACTTCATTTGATTTTAACATGTCATTTTTTTACATCCTTTTTTTTTGGAATGGGAGTGGATGTGAGCCGTGCATGTTATTCACTCAAAAGCACAATGGCAAGAGATCGTTTCTAGAAAAACAGTAAAGCTCTAGGCTGATGTTAGAGTTAGCTGATGGGGAAGGAACAAGGAATGCATTAAGACAAGGAAAAGCTGGGCTGAATATCAATTTGTTGTATAAAATATATGGAGTTCTAGATATTTGTGTATGTAGATATTATGACTGTTTAAACGCTGATCTTTAAGCAACTTTCTCCTTTGTGTGTTTTTTTTTTTAAAAAGTATAGCAACTTTGAAAAAAATGATAAATTTTGTTTCTTCATTTTAAAATATCTTTAATATTAAGACTATAAATTTAAAGTTAGCAAAATTATACTCCTTCAAATTTAAGAGAAATTAATAGTGGAAGAAAATTTTGCAATTTAATGGTATCACCATTAGCAATCTCCTTTTCTTCATTCAGATATATTTGGGGAAACAGATTGCAGTGCCGATATGATTTTCTTATTTGTTAATAAGTCAGTGAAGGGAACCAGCTCCAATTGGTTCTGTTTTGTGCTTTTTTACCATTGTGCTCCAGATCATTGTACTAGCAGAGTCAAGCAAAGTTTTCATCTCATCCTCTGATCTGTCAATTTTTAGCCCTTTAAAATGAAATTCCAATGACAATCCTATCTTAACTCCAACAAGACATGCAGTTTAGGACTAAAATTTTATCCCCCTGTCCCCCATCCCCCATGCAAATGAAAGAATAATGACTCATTTAAGTGCCTTCCTTCTTCTAGATATCATTTCAGTGATATGCCCTGGGAAAAATTCCATATTTGTGTATCTGACATTAATGGGAAATGTTGATAATATCTTTTACTAGCCCTAATATTCTGGTCATTTCTCTGTGTACATCTCCTATTGGACAGGTCTTGGCCTCTACTTTTGTTTCATAGAACATCTTTTAAAAATTCAAGGACAATAATGAGAATCAGAATCATGTCTAAAAACTCAGGGGCAGCTGTGAGGATCTCAGTCATGTCTTCTCTTTACAGACTCTCCCATGACACAGCAGATCTCAGTTCCAGTCTTTTTCGTCCATGGAGCAGAAGTTGGGTCTTAGTGGCCCTCTGATTTTGCCTGCTTCCCCAGAATCCTGGAATTAGAGCTGTGTGATTTATTTCTACAAGTATGTTAGGACTAGCTCTGGCCTTTCACTGATATATTTCCTTGTGTTAGGAGTGTTAGGTGCCCAGTTGTGTCTGACTCTCTGTGACCCCGTGGACTATATAGCCCGTCAGGCTCCTCCGTCCATGGGATTCTCCAGGCAAGAATACTGGAGTGAGTTGTCGTTTCCTCCTCCGGGGTATCTTCCTGACCCAGGGATCGAACCCACATCCCCTGCATTGGCAGGCAGATTCTTTACCATCTGAGCCGTCAGAGAAGCACTGATATGTTTCCCTATTTTAGTCTTTAAATGCAACTAAAAATGACCATGTTTCTGTATCATGTTTCAAATCATCACTAGATCATTTTAAATGATTTTATTGAAAGGACCTAGCTAGGAATGTGTCTTCTAGGTCCTTCCCTTCTGAAGACCCTTGTTTGTACAAAATGATGATTTTCCATGTCCCAATGTATGTGATACACTCACCATCCTGTTCAAAGCAGCAGCATCTCACCTTTCATTGTGAAAATTCCTGATTCTTCTTAATTTGGGTATGCATTGCCTAATCACTGTCTCTGTGTTTTTTCCTTTATTCAGGAATCCAGGGGTTACTTTTTAAATTTTTTTTTGTCTGGTGATAGTGCCGCCAGCGGCAGGGTTTTGAGTCGCATTAGGATCAGGGCCTCTCCCTTCCAGGGGCTACCTGATACAGGTCAAAGCCTCACAGGAGAAAGCATGAGCATTTGTTGGTCAAAAGATCTGGGTTTGAATCTAAGTTTCATCTGATAAATTTTCTGAGAAAAATAAGTTTAATGATATGTACAAAGATCTGACACAAAGCTGATGTTCACAGATGTTATTTCCTTTTCCTTTATTTCTTCGGCCACACATGATTTCTAATTTATATTTTTGGTTCAGTTAGCACCTAAAGTATTTGGTGTAGTACCTGTCATAAAGCATTGCTCAGCAAATATTAGTCATTATTAAAGTTATTACCATTATCTTTCCACCCCAACTTTTCCTAACTAAATTTCCTGTGAAGTTCTTTATGTTTTCAATGTCAAACATATTTATTGTCCTCCTCTAAATGTAGGCTGAGAGTATTTTGTCTTGAAACTAGCTCTTTTGATGTCCTTTCAGGAAGCTGAATTCCTAAAGGTGAAAAGAGAAGAACACTTTCTAACACTGTACACAAAAATAAACTCAAAATTGATTAAAGGCCTAAATGTAAGACCAGAAACTATAGAATTCTTAGAGGAAAACATAGGCAGAACACTCTCTGACATAAATCACAGCAAGACCATCTATGACCCACCTGCCAGAGTAATGGAAATAAAAACAAAAATAAACAAATGGGACCCAATTAAACGTAAAGCTTTTGCACAATGAAGGAAACTATAAGCAAGGTGAAAAGACAGCCCTCAGAATGGGAGAAAATAGTAGCAAATGAAACAACAAAGAATTAATCACCAAAATATGTAAGCAGCTCATGCAACTCAATACCAGAAAAATGAACAACCCAATCAAAAAGTGTGCAAAAGACCTAAACAGACATTTTTTGAAAGAAGACATACAGATGGCTAATAAACACGAGAAGATGTTCAACATCATTCATTATTAGTGAAATGCAAATCAAAAGTGAAATGAGGTACCATCTCACACCAGTCAGAATCAGTTCAGTTCAGTCGCTCAGTTGTGTCCAACTCTTTGCAACCCCATGGACTGCAGCACACCAGGCCTCCCTGTCCATCACAACTACTGGAGCTTGCTCAAACTCATGTCCATCGAGTCGGTGATGCCATCCAACTGTCTCGTCCTCTGTGTTCCCTTCTCTTCCTGTCTTCAGTCTTCCCAGCATCAGGGTCTTTTCCAATGAGTCAGTTCTTTGCATCAGGTGGCCAGAGTATTGGAGCTTCAATTTCAGCATCAGTCCTTCCAGTGAATGTTCAGGACTGATTTCCTTTAGGATGGACTGATTGGCTCTCCTTGCAGTACAAGGGACTCTCAAGAGTCTTCTCCAACACCACAGCTCAAAAGCACCAATTCTTCAGCACTCAGCTTTCTTTATGGTCCAGCTCTCATATCCATACATGACCACTGGAAAAACCATAGAGCTTTGACTAGATGGACCTTTGTCGGCAAAGTAATGTCTCCGCTTTCTAAATTGGTCAGACCAGACAGAGTGGCCACTGGTCAGAATGGCCACCATCAAAAATTCTACAAACAACAAATGCTGGAGTGGGTGTGGAGAAAAGGGAACCCTCTTGCACTGTTGGTGGGAATGCAAACTGGTACAGCCACTATGGAGAACAGTGTGGAGATTCCTTAAAAAACTGGGCATAGAACTGCCATACGACCCAGCAATCCCACTGCTGGACATACACCCAGAGGAAACCAGAATTGGAAGAGACATGTTCATCGCAGCACTGTTTACGATCGCCAGGACATGGAAGCAAGCTTGATGTCCATCAGCAGATGAATGGGTAAGAAAGCTGTGGTACGTATACACAATGGACTATTACTCAGCCATGAAAAGGAATGCGTTTGAATCCGTTTTAATGAGGTGGAAGAACCTGGAGCCTATTATATGGAGTGAGTCAGAAAGAGAAAGACAAGCATTGTATATTAATCGTATGAACCTAGAAGGACGGTGCCAATGACCCTACATGCAGGGCAGCAGAGGAGACAGAGATGGAAAGAACGGAGTTTTGGACCCTGTAGGGGAAGGCGAGGGTGGGGTGACATGAGAGAACGCCCCTGAAACGTGTACATTACCATGTCTAAAATAGATGACCAGGGCAAGGTTGATGCATGAAGCAGGGCACCCAGAGCTGGTGCTGTGGGGCAACCCAGGGTGGGAGAGGGGTTCAGCATGGGGGCCACATGTATACCTGTGGCCGATTCATGTTGACGTATGGAAAAAATCATCACAATATCATAAAGTAATTATTCTCCAATTAAAATATATTAATTAATTTTTAAGAAAAGAAAGGAAAAGAGAAACAGGTAAAGTGGAAGAGTAATTACAGCATTAAGTGATATAGAAAAGTTGGAAAGGGAAAAGAATGAGGCTACTGTTGTCTTATTTGGATAGTATTTACGAAAGACAATTTTAAAGAGTAATGTGTACTCTATAAAGAATTGTTAAGATATTGATTTTTTAGATTCACTATGTAGCCTTTTGATTGACCCATTGTATTAATAGTGCATATTGATGCTTGACCAATAGAACAGAAATTGAATGTGACATGATGCATGGAATCCTGCTATGTGATTACTGTCAAGATAAGAGTTTTATTTCATGAATGATATGAAATCTGTTTGGAAAAGGAACTTCAGATTTCACCTTGAGATAAAGCTCACAAGATTTCATGACATGTGGTTAGATATATTGTTCCAATACATTTTGTAGAAAATGGAATAAACCATGACCACTTGTGTGTTCATTAAGCATATGAAGTTAATGGGTTGATACTTTCTTTGAAAACACATCTTATTTGATATCAGCCTTCTTGAATGCCTGCTCTAAGTAATGCTAGTTTAACAGTTTCATACCCTGTTATCAATGCTGGCCATCACCTTCCCTAATTGTTTCTTCCTATATGGTCTATTGTCCCAGAATGACTTTTGGCGTCTAATGCTAGTTTACGATAAAATCTCCTCCCTGGAAGAAATGTTATATTAAAAATTGAAAGCAAATATGTGAAGTGCCTTCACTCTTTTACGTATTTCAAATGTTTAGTCAGTTTACTGTGTAAGATGGTATGTGAGTGCCCTCAATGGGAGGGTCTTATTCTTTCCAAGGTCTACGAGTCTAATGTTCCAAAGACTTCTGAATCTACTCAATCAAGCCAGGTCTTTCTTTTGAATTCCATGCCTACATTCTGTACTGCCTACTGTTCATTACTACAGACATTCAGCTACAGTTATGAAGCGCTGAGCTCATTAACTTCCCTTCTCACAACTCTTAATGAAACCACCACCCACGTTTGCTTTGCTTATGTTCTGGGAAGACAGAGTGTAGTCCAAATGCCGCCTTCTCTGTAGACAACCTCTGTGTTCGATCAATAAATGCATCTTTGGATCCTACCACCCCAGTTGAATCTGTTTCCTTCTCTGCATCTCCCAGCTCTAACCCTTTTAGGCCATCAGCCTCATCCGCCGTCTTATGCAGCAGCCTCCAGTTCAGCTAGCCGCCTCTTGCTAAACACAAATGCAGGCATGGAATTGTTTGTATCATGTCATTCCCCAGACACTCCCTCTGCCCAAAGATTGAGGCTAAAACTCCCAAGCACGGGTTACAGTTTCCTGCATGAGGCATTCAAGCTGCATTGTTGTTCAGTTGCCAAGTCCTGTCTGACTCTTTGCAACCCCATGAACTGCAGCACTCCAGGCCTCCCTATCCTTCACCAACTCCTACAGCTTGATCAAATTCATGTCCATCAAATCGGTGATGCCATTCAACCAACCATCCTCTGTTGTCCCCTTCTCCTCCTGCCCTCAATCTTTCTCAACATCAGGGTCTTCTCCAGTGAGTCAGCTCTTCCCATCCAGCTTCAGCACCAGTCCTTCCAATGAATATTCAGGACTGACTCCTTTAGGATGGACTGGTTTGATCTCCTTGCAGTCCAAGGGACCCTCAAGAGTCTTCTCCAACACAGCTTTATCTTTGTGCTCTTCCTCCCTAGGATGCTTACTACAGCTCCATTGAACTTCTGGTTCCTTATTCATTATCCTGCATCAGAGATTTGCCTGCTTTATTCAGTCTGAAGCACTTCTTTCTCTACTTTATTTTTATGATTCACTCTTAGTGAATCTTAATTAGGGTTCACTAGAGAAGCAGAACCAATATTATTTACTCTAAGGAATTGGCTCACATGATTATGGAGACTCGAGGTCCCAAGATCTATAGTTAATAAGCTCGAGACCCAGGAGCAGTGATAGTCTGAGTACTCGTCACAGCCTAAGTCCAAAGGCGGAGAACCAGTGTCCAGGCTCAAAGTCAGGAGAAAATGAGTTCTGTCGTGGTGCGGTTCAGTCGCTAAGTCGTGTCTGATTCTCTGCGGCCCCGTGGGCGGCAGCATGCCAGGCTTCCCCGTCCCCCACTCTCTCCAGTCCTGCGCCCCAGACTTTTGTTCTCTTCAGGACTTCACTGGATTCGGTGAAGCTCATTCACATGGGGGAGAGCATTCTGCTTTGTTCTGCTACAGATTCAGATATTTATCTCATCCAGACACACCCTCACAGACACACCCCAAATAATGTTTAACCAATTATCTAGGAACTGTGCGGCGCAATCAAGTTAGCACACAAAAGTCACCATCACAACCTTCTAGAATCATTCTGGCCACCTCTTTTCTCAAGACAAACTGCTGTGACCCAAGTCCTGATGAGATTGTTCTTACTCTCCCACCTCCTTCTGTAGCGCTGTCTGTCCACACGCCAGCACTCACACGTCTCCCTTGCCCGCTTACACACATCCTTAGAAACCCTGGTTCTTGCTCCTCCTTCCCTTTGTGATTCCTAATCTGGGAGTTAGAAAGTATACTTTGGCACTTAGGTGTCCAATAAATATGCATTGAATGCATGAGCTATTCTATTAACCTTTAGCTTGAATCCTCATGAACATTAAATTATTTTGGCTTGATTGCTGATATAAAACCAACATTTACTCCTGCCCAATTATGGCTGAATATATATGTAACCATATTCAACATTCTGGTTTCATTAACTTTCCTCTGCGATTGATACACTAAACTTGCTCACTCTGTGCTGATTAAAACTGTGGCTACCTTGTTAGAATTCTCTCGGTTGATCACCACCAGGGAAAAGGGCATTCCGTTTCATTGTTCCAAGTGAGAAAGTAGCATGTGAAGGGGGCAGAGGCTTTGGAATAAAACACAGCCCAGGGTGGGAGACCAGCTCTTGTGATCTGCGTTCTGAATTATTGACTTCTGCAGGCTGAGCATGTAGGTAAGCGCTTGGCAGAAACTAGGTTTTAAAAGTTGTTAGATAACTTTGATAAGTTACAAAAGGTATTTCAGTCCCAGGCTTCTCACTTGGTGACAGTAATTGTGACCATTTCACAAAGATATTTGTGACTATAAATGAGTTAATGTGCTCATATTGAGTGCAAAGAATATGCCAAAGGAAACTCTGTTTATACTTGTTGTTTTCATAGCATTGGAGGATCTGCGAATGTGTTTCTAAGTGCAAAATTTTCCATCCTGTCCCCTCCAGTTACGTACATTTCCCTCTATTTTTACGGACTTACGTGAGCCAGGAACTGCCTAAGTGCTTTACATACGTCATCATTTCATTTCATTTTAATACAGGATTGTTCTTCTCAGTTAACAGAGAAAGTCTGGTTTCATAAAGACTAAATAACTTTGCAAGTTCACACAACTTGCAAAGCCTAAACTGGCACCTGAAATTATACCAAAATTCAATGGCAAGTTCATTCTCTAGGTCTGTGAGTCTGCTTCTGTTTTGTAAGTAAGTATCATTGGTATCATTTCTTTTTAGAGTCCACATATAAGGGATGTCATATGATATTTCTCCTCTGTCTGACTTACCTCACTCAGAATGACACTCTGTAACTTATGGTTGCCGGGGGAAAAATGAGGGGAAGGGAGAGTGAGGGAGTTCAGGATGGATGTGTACCACTGCTCTACTGAAAATGGGTACCCAAGAAGGACCTGCTGTGTAGAGCACATGGAAATCACTCCATGCTATGATGCAGCTGGGGTGGAAAGGGAGTTTGGGGGAGAATGGATTCATGTATATGTAAGCCTGAATCCCTTTGCTGTTCACCTGAAACCATCACAGCATTGTTAATCGACTATACTGCAATGCAAAATAAAAAGATAAAAAAATTCATTGGTGATGATTGTGCTCAGTTTGGGGCTTCCCTGGTCGCTCCGATGGTAAAGCATCTGTCTGCAATGCAGGAGACTCGGGTTCGATCCCTGGGTTGGGAAGGTCTGCTGGAGAAGGAAATGGCAGCCCACTCCAGTATTCTTGCCTAGAAAATCCCATGGATGGTGGAGCCTGGTAGGCTACAGTCCGTGGGGTCACAAAGAGTCCGACACGACTGAGTGACTGCTCAATTTTAAAACACGTGGAATAAAGCCTATGTGGATAAGTTAATTTCTTTTCCCGTCTTGTCCTGTAGGATCAGCGTCCTGTTGCTCTGTATCCTTTGCATTTGCACAAGCAGAGGGCATCTGACATTGTCCAGGGGAAGGTGCTTCCAGCCGAGCGTGTGAAGATGTTTGCTCCCGCTCCTCCCGGCTCTGCTGACTCCTCCCCCAACCCTCAGGGGTGTTATGGGGCGCAGCTGACTCAGCCATGATTGTGCAGATGAAGCCTCCCCTGGATGGACTTTGGTCAGACTACACTGGAAAATTTGATGGAAAGATGGTTTGTCTTTGATCTTTGAGAAAGTCAAAGTCCCACCTGGCTACATCCAAGTAAGTTCAGTTCAGTTCAGTTCAGTCGCTCAGTCGTGTCCGACTCTTTGCGACCCCATGAATCACAGCACGCCAGGCCTCCCTGTCCATCACCATCTCCCAGAGTTCACTCAGATTCATGTCCATAGAGTCCGTGATGCCATCCAGCCATCTCATCCATCCTCGGTCGTCCCCTTCTCCTCCTGCCCCCAATCCCTCCGAGCTTCAGAGTCTTTTCCAATGAGTCAGCTCTTCACATGAGGTGGCCAAAGTACTGGAGCTTCAGCTTCAGCATCATTCCCTCCAAAGAAATCCCAGGACCAATCTCCTTTAGAATGGACTGGCTGGATCTCCTTGCCATCCAAGGGACTCTCAAGAGTCTTCTCCAACACCACAGCTCAAAAGCATCAATTCTTCAGTGCTCAGCCTTCTTCACAGTCCAACTCTCACATCCATACATGACCACAGGAAAAACCATAGCCTCTACTAGAGGGACCTTTGTTGGCAAAGTAATGTCTCTGCTTTTGAATATGCTATCTATGTTGGTCATAACTTGTCTTCCAAGGAGTAAGCGTCTTTTAATTTCATGGCTGCAGTCACCATCTGCAGTGATTTTGGAGCCCCCAAAAATAAAGTCTGACACTGTTTCCACTGTTTCTCCATCTATTTCCCATGAAGTGATGGGACCAGATGCCATGATCTTCGTTTTCTGAATGTTGAGCTTTAAGCCAACTTTTTCACTCTCCTCTTTCACTTTCATCAAGAGGCTTTTTAGCTACTCTTCACTTTCTGCCATAAGGGTGGTGTCATCTGCATATCTGAGGTTATTGATATTCTCCCAGCAATCTTGATTCCAGCTTGTGCTTCTTCCAGTCCAGCATTTCTCATGATGTACTCTGCATAGAAGTTAAATAAGCAGGGTGACAATATACAGCCTTGACGTACTCCTTTTCCTATTTGGAACCGGTCTGTTGTTCCATGTCCAGTTCTGAAGTTAAATAAGAGGGTGACAGTATACATCCAAGTAAAGGAAAAAGCAAAGGTGAAACTTGTGTCTCTGTGGTCCTCCGTCTGCAGCATCAACTCCGCCTGTAAACTGAGTCCCCGCGTTAACCGTCGCTGCTGAATCCAGTGCCCAGCGACACTCTGCCACTGTGTTCTGGAGACTTTGCCTTCTCTCCTCTTCTCAGATTTCCTTCCACAATAGCCATCCTCCTGGTGGTATCTTTTTCTTCTGTTCTTATTGCCCTTACTCTTCCAGTCTACTGTCAAGAATACGAATAACAACAAGTATCCTGAATTGCTCTGATTTTTTTCTTTTAGTTACCATTTTTTCTTTTTCCATTTGATAGAAAACCCTTAGAATGTATGGTAATCTTAAGTTTTCTCCTATTATCTTCCAAAAAATACAACTTAAAATTTGCTAAAAGAACTCTAGTAAGATGCTTTATTGAATTAAAAACCATCAGTTGAACTATATTTACAACTTAATAATTAACTGAATGATACAAATTGGCTTATTGATTTCATTGTTTTAAAGCTCAACTTCATGTATTTTAAAAAGCCTTTATTTACAGTTAACAGTATAATATTTTATCCCTGAAGAATCAAAGATATTCTCTTCAGTTAGTAGGGGCCATTTTTTTATATTGCAAACATTTAGCTAATTTACAAATCAGTGCCCTTTTTCACTCAGGGTTTAATACATTGATTTTAATAATAAATGTATTCAATCATAATAGGAAAATATAGTTAATAAGAAATGTTAGTAATTTGAAAATTAAATATGTGAGTAGCCAGTTGGTTTTGTTCTGGATTACTTTAGGTATACAGAGGCACAGACACACTCTTTTCTGTTGCCTGTTTCTACCCATATAAAATTTAATAGTAGTTTGACTAATATGATGGGGAAAATGATTCTATTTATAGTTACTGAAAATTTGGAAGAAACTTGTGCATTTTGTTCCTAAAGTAGAAATTAACATTTTCCTTAAAATGTTAATACAGTGTTGTCAGAGAGTTCAGCCAAGCATTCGGTTATTTTTTAACCTCAAGAAGTGGGAAAATTGTACTTATTTAAATGTCACTGCTTTGCAAAGAAAGACTTCAGTCTCTTGTTCCTTTGTCTCTTTATCCTTCATTTGCAAGCACTTGCATAATATATCCAGTAACTGTATTTTTTGAAGCATAACTATTTTTAAACAGATGCAACCCTTACTTTTATTGCTTCATATTTACATTAGAGATTAATATATTTTCTTGAATGCTTGGCAGATTAACATCTCTTTGTTTAACTTTATGATTTTTTTTAAGCACTAGAGAAGTTTGTCATTGACAAAACTGAGCTACTGTCAATGAGTCTATTTTCAAGAGTTTTTCTGTGACACTAAAATTTTGGAAAATCATGTACACATATAAATTAGATGATAAGGGTAGAAACTGAAGCTTCATTTCCAAGAGTTACTACTCAGTGTATTATTTTTCTTAAGCTTACTAGATGAGAACATTGAAGCTGTCATTCCATGTTTATAAAATAATTTATTGCTGTTTGTGAAACCTTGCCATTTTTATTCTGATTCTTTAATTCTTTTAATAAAATAATCTAATTAAATCATTGAAGGTTAAAATCAAATTCCATTTCAATATTATTTACCTAAGATTCCTAAGAGCTTCTAAGTGTTTAATTAACTCAGTTGGAGAAGGGTTAACAGTCAGAAATATATCCAGGTCATCTAAGTCATACAATTGTCAGATGGTTGCTAGGCAACAGATATCAGGTTTGGCTGATGCATGTTCTAGGCAAAGATTATAGTGTGAAAAGAACAAATTACATGATACCTGCATTTTTATTGTTATGCTTTTTGAAAATAAAGTTGTATTGGAGGAAGAAAAAAAGCCTTGACATTTATTATGCACATCGTATTTCTTCTAAATGTCAAAACTATATTATTTGATAGTTAAGTGATAAGGGACAATAAATTCAAATGACAGATGACATTTTATTTCTTATGTGGTTTTAGAGATGAGCCTTCCATTTAATCCTGTTTTTGTAGCGTGTCATCAAGTTAATTAATTTCTAAATTCATTGTGATCGAAATGAAACTGCAAATGAAAATTAATTGAAATATAATTAATTTAATATATACACATTTTAATGCTACTAGGGAAAAGAAAGGAAAATAACTTATATTACATGATTCTAGCAAAATACCAGAATATTTCAGCAGTGATGAAAATGATATTGAGAGAAGCCACAGTTTAGAAATTTAGGGTGAAATGTAATTATTTGCAAATGACTTAAAACTGCCATAGTTACATATTACATGATTTATTTTTATAATCCATGTGATGCCTAATGCCTGTATCTTTAGTTATAAAGTCCTGTAACATTAGTTCTTCCTCATTGCTTTACTATCCTTAATAATTGATGAATAAGGAATAGGTGAGAATTTTGATTGCAAGAGGGAAAAAATGAAAGTTATCTATTGGATGTCTAGGAAACAGAAATATATTGTGTGATCATTAGTTTTCAAACATACAATATGTTATGTTAAGCAAACTTTTAAAGATCTCATTTTTATCTCCAAATGAGTAGGTGTGGCAGAATCATAAAAGAATCTTTTGATTAGTTCTTCTTCAGGAAAATTTAATTCAAAACTTAGCAAAACTGATGTTTTCTTTTGTGTCAGTTGGGAATGCAATCTCTCACCAATTATGAGGTCTCTTGGTGAATTTCTAGTTCTTAGGATTAGAGGAAAATCATAGAAGATATATATTTAAACTCAACATCTTTACAAAAGAAAATTTTTATTAAATTTATATCTAAAATTATGATCCTGACGCTTCTCTCTGATTTCTGGTATTGGATAATAGAATTTAAGAGAACTCAGTTGACAATGATTTAGCAAGCCAATTGAAAAGTACCACCGTTTTTTTCTAATTCAAACCAAACTTGTTGCTTATATAAACCTGAATTCTGTATTCAGTTCACAAAGCAGACACCCACTCAGTTATTACAGACTGTAAAATGTCAGTCCAAGATTTATCTTACTTCTTGGAAAATCAGCCAGAGAAGATGTCTTTATGTTCTTGATATGTAAAGTGACAATTCCAGACTCCATGTGAGCTTGTTGATGATACCATATAACAATGAGGACAATAAAATAATATTACTTTAAATTGAGAAAACTAAGCTATTTATGAATATGTCCAACATAAAGAGAAATGTAATCATGCTTAATATGAATCCTCTATATAAAGCTTTTATAATGTGTGACCTTGCTCAAGAGCAAACTGTCTGCCTAACACTTTTTAAAATAAAGAATAGACTCAAGTAAATATTGTCACCAGGTTTCAGAAATGTCTCAACATGTTATGAAATAAGAGCATTTAGAAAATCAAGGCTGTTACAATTTGAGGACTAGATTGCTCAGAAGGTGATGCTGTTTTCAAAGTTATGCCTCTTAAGACTATTATGCTCAATTTTCTTTTTCTTTTTGACATCCAGAAACAGGCATGTCTGGATGAAAAGAGCTTTATTTAAAAGGTAAGAGAAAACCCTTTAAAGAATTAGTATAGATGCTTGATGATTTAATATGCATTTCTGGGGATATTTTGGAAATTAGTTGTGTTTAATTCAGCTTTGCTCGTTTCTTCTAGCATTATTCCACTTTGAGGGACATGTGAAATTAGTGGAACCAGACATACAGTAGAGGACCAAGCTGTATAAACCCCATCTCCCTTAAATTGCTAACTACCATGATCATATTTTAATAAGGAGACTTTTATTGGTATTGAGGCTTCTTCTTGTTTTATACCCTCCATTGAGTTGTTATATCTTCAGTTACTTCCTTCTTCCCACTGGGGGTTTCCCTGGTAGCTCAGCTGGTAAAGAATCCACCTGCAATGCAGGAGACCCCAGTTCAGTTCCTGGGTTGGGAAGATCTGCTGGAGAAGCAATAGGCTACCTACTCCAGTATTCTTGGGTTTCCCTTGGGGCTCAGCAGGTAAAGAATCTGCTTGCATTGATGGAGACCTGGGTTCAATCCCTTGGTTGGGAAGATCCCCTGGAGAAGGGATAGGTTACCCCCTCCAGTATTCTGGCCTGGAGAATTCCATGGACTGTATAATCCATGGGGTTGTGAAGAGTCAGATGCAGCTTTCACTTTCCCATATTTTTAATAGATTATCTGTATAGAATTTCATGACCATTCTAAGAAATAATGATGGAAAAACTCTTTAGACTTGAAATGAGGTAGAGTAAAACAGTAAATTTTTGTTAGGTCAACTAAATTGTAAGTCTTTTCAGTCATTTCATAAAGCACATTAAGGCAGAGCCATAATGGGGTCTTAAGACTTTCCTTTCCTTCCACCTACGGACGTAATCTGCTAGAAACTGACAGATGCCTCTACTGGATCGCAAATCACCCCATTTATATGGAAGAGATTCCAGATGTCCAAAACTGACCTGGAAGTTTGTATGTTATTCTTGAGTTACGGAAGGAGACTGGTCCAAACAGGGGGCCTGCTCAGTCACGAGTAGGAGAATAGAAGAAAACAGACATGGGGTGGAAGAAATTAAGAAAATCACGATGTCATTACTTTTGTTTATATCATACTTGAAATTAATTTGATTACATTATAATTGCATTATAAAATAAATATAAAATTAGTATCTGAGAAAGGCCTTTGTCAGAAGACCAAGCCTGGATTCTCTCAATGCTTGCTGTACACGTGGAGACTGGAGAAAGAATGAAGAAGAAGACCGATGTTTATTAGATGTCTTCCACCTCTTAGACACTGTTCTAAGGGCATGTTATCTCATCTAACTTTATAACCCAGTAAGGCAGAGAGTGTCATCTCCAACTGACAGAGGAGAAAAAAGAAACTTATAGAAGTTTTGCAGTTTGCAAAATGGCTTAAACTGATGCCCAGCAGAGAAGGCATTTGAACTGAGGCACGTCTGCCTGCTGGGCCCATGTTTATAGTGGTTGCTGAACTTGAAATTAGCAGCAGTAGCAGCACCTATAGCGAAAGAGCCGTAAGAATGTTCCTCGTTTTGTGGCTTCCTTATAGTGGCTGAATAAACATTCAGTGACATGGGCAGAAAGCAAACAAGTCTTCGCTTCCTTTGTTTCCTAAATCTTATGTAGGACAGATATACAGATAACAGCCTGAATGTATGCATTTGGCTAAATGAAAAATGCTGGTGTTAGGAAAACACACAAATGGTGAACATCACTTACAACAGTGGTTTGCAAACGTATGTTTCCAACTTATCTTTGAATATGACTCATAGTATGAAAAATATACTTTCTTTCACCATCAACACACACACATACACAGAAATGTGTAAAGCAGCACTTTACCATAGTTACAAGTAATGTGGTGCATATTCCATCTCATCTTAGTTCATGCTATGGTATAATATTCTACCATTACAAAAAAATACTAGTTATAGACACACTGAAATGATTCCATAACACACCATGGGCCATGATTTGTAGTTTGGAAATTACTGATTGAAAGGTATCAGGTAAACTTTCCTAAGGGGTTTCCCTCTTAGCTCAGATGGTAAAGAATCTGCCTGCAATGTGGGTGACCTGGGTTTGATCCCTGGGGTCAGGAAGATCCCCCGGAGGAGGGCATGGCACCCCACTCCAGTATTCCTGCCTGGAGAATCGCATGAACAGAGGAGCCTGGCAGGATATAGTCTATGGGATCACAAAGAGTCGGACATGACTAAGTGACTCACACCCACAGGCTCACAAATGTTCCTAGGGAATTTATTTATTTATTTATTTATTTATTTATTTTTATTTTAATTTACAATACTGTATTGGTTTTGCCATACATTGACATGAATCCGCCATAGGTGTACATGAGTTCCCAATCCTGAACCCCCCTCCCACCTGTCTCCCCATATCATCTCTCTGGGTCATCCCCGTGCACCAGCCCCAGGCATCCTGTATCCTGTATTGAACCTAGACTGGCAATTTGTTTCCTACATGACAGTATACATGTTTCAATGCCATTCTCCCAAATCATCCCACCCTCTCCTCCCACAGAGTCCAAAAGTCTGTTCTATACATCTGTGTCTCTTTAACTGTCTCACATACAGGGTTATCATTACCATCTTTCTAAATTCCATATATACGTGTTAGTATACTGTATTGGTGTTTTTCTTTGTGGCTTACTTCACTCTGTATAATAGGCTCCAGTTTCATCCACCTCATTAGAACTGATTCAAATGTGTTCTTCTTAATGGCTGAGTAATACTCCATTGTGTATATGTACCACAGCTTTCTCATCCATTCATCTGCTGATGGACATCTAGGCTGCTTCCATGTCTTAGGGAATTTAAACTGTAACCTTAGAAAATAAGTAGAAGGCCACTAGGCCAAAAGTAGGAAGACGAGGCAGCATAGACTTGTGCTCCAGGCAGAGGCAACAGGAGGCGTGCCAGCCAGAAGTGGAAAGGGATTTGGTTAGTTCAGGAAACCGAGAGGAGGGACAGGGTGGCTGGCATGAACTGGCAGAGGGGAGAGCAGTCAGATATGTGACACGTGGCTCTCCATGGGGCCGCCAAGAGCTGGACACGGCGGAGCGGCCGAGCGTGCACACGTGCAGACTGCAGCCACAGTGGCCCATGGAGGATGCTGCTGGAGGAGGGAGTAGAGCCGACTCAATCAGATTGTCTTCGTACAGAGGTCAAGGTGGGAAAACGCTGAAGAGGGACAGCACTGGACATCAGAAGAGCAGTTCGGAAGCTGTGCCCGTGGTCTGGATGTGAGCTGGAGAGTGGGCTGGGTGGGACATACTTTAGAACAGGCCAGTCAAGGAGAGCTGGAGGAAAGTAGGTGATATAAAAGTATATTAGGAAATAAAAACAAGATGATTTAGTGATGAACTGGTGGTGGAGAGGAAATGAAGAAACGTGGCTATAATAGTTATAATAACTGTTTCCATTTTGGACTGTTTATGTCAGATACTTTTAAAGCAATTTTTGTGCTAAATTTGACTTTGAAACATCCTTCTGAATGTAATCTGCATTAAGTCTGTTTTCTGCTGTCATTTACACACGTTTATTTGTGAAACAGCACCTCTCAGATTTTTCACTTAATTGGGTAAAGGCTAGTGCTGTAAAAGTGTAGTCACGTAAAGCTACTTCCCTGGTGGTGCAGACGGTAAAGTGTCTGTCTACAATGCAGGAGACCTGGGTTCAATCCCTGGGTCCGGAAGATCCCCTGGAGAAGGAAATGGCAACCCCCTCCAGGATTCTTGCCTGGAGAATCCCACGAACGGAGAAGCCTGGTGTCCATGGGGTCACAAAGAGTCAGACACGACTGAGCGGCTTCACTTTCCCTTTAGTGCTGTAAACGAAAATAAGTAGTGGAGATGTTTGTTTTTTAGAGTGGAAATGAAGGGTTGCTGAGTTTGGTTTGAATGTCATGGACTTTGGATGCCTCTATGTGGATCTGTTGTTCAGGCACTCAGTTGTGTCCGATTCTTTGCGACCCCATGGACCACAGCTCGCCAGGCGTCCCTGTCCATCACCGACTCCCAGAGTTTACTCAAACTCATGTCCATTGAGTCAGTGATGCCATCCAACCATCTCATCCTCTGTCGTCACCTTCTCCTCCCACCTTCAATCTTTCCCAGCATCAGGGCCTTTTCTAATGAGTCGGCTCTTCACATCAGCTGGCCAAAGTATTGGAGTTTCAGCTTCAGCATCAGTCCTTCCAATGAATATTCAGGACTAATTTCCTTTAGGATGGACTGGTTGGATCTCCTTGGAGTCCAAGGGACTCTCAAGAACCTTCTCCAACATCACAGTTTGAAAGCATCTGACGGAGGTTGTCGACTGTGTGTGTGATGGGAAAGATTTTCAGGTTAGAGCAGATACAGAAGGCATGAAAAAGTAAAGCGCCGGAGTGATTAAGAACAGACGACTCCTTAAAGAGGACATGGCTGATTCATATTGATGTTTGGCAGAAACCAGCGCAAAACTGTAAAGCAATTATCCTTCAATAAAAAATAATTTTTTTAAAGAAGGATTGCTTGCCTATAAAGAGAAAAAGACACTAGGTTAGTGTTTGGGATCTCTTTTTAGAAGCATTTATTTTCTTAAGGGATGAGGCTGTCGGTTTGCAACCCCGAGAGGTCCGCAGATGAAATGAAGCACTGACTCCCTTAAATGAAGGACAAGAGGAAGTAGGGAAGAGGCGGACCTCTCCAGATTGGTCGGTGGCAGGAAGTTTCAATAAGCAGAAACGTACATGAGCCGAGGTCTCTGCCTGTCAGAATCTTAACAGTTTGTATAGAGGCTTTCCTGGGGCTCAGCACATACGCTTTCCCGATGGTCTCAACAACAGGCTATTCTCTCAAGGCTTGCGTCCTTGACAGCACTCACTGCAGCAACGGTGGAGAGAAAGCACATGCCAGGGGGAGCGCTCCAGCTCCTGGGCAGCCAGTGGTCACTTCCTCTCTGTGATGCCCTCCAAAATACCACATCTGTGTAACAGGAGAGAGGCGAGGAAAGAAGGAAGCCATTTTCGGTAGATTTATGAATGAAGAGAAAGTGAAAGCGTTACTCCCTCCATCGTGTCCGAATCTTTGGGGCCCCATGGACTGTAGCCTGCCAGGCTCCTCTGTCCATGGGTTTCTCCAGGCAAGAACACTGGAGTGGGTTGCCATGCCCTTCTCCAGGGGTTTTTCCTGACCCAGGGATCAAATCCTGGTCTCCTGCCTGGCAGGCAGATTCTTTACTGTCTGAGCCACCAGGGAATCATGAATATGATGGGGCAACGTTGAATTGATTATTTCCTAAAGACTTTTGTATCCTCTGTGAAATATATAGATAAACTCTTGAGAGAAAGAGAAAGGGAAATAACAGGTGGTAAGAGAGTCAACAAGAGAGATAAGAGGAGCCTCGTAGGATTCCTGAGCTGGACTGAAGCCCCATTTTAGCTTCTAATGGTCTCAGTCTCCTCACATGTGTGAGTGTTTCCAGCTCCACAGCTTTTGCTCCAGGGAGGTGGATCATCCACCTTGTTTCCTGAAAGGACTGGAAGGCTTGTTCAGGGAGGATAGTCTGAGTTTAGTATTCCAAAGTCAGGGAAATTCTGTAGGTGACCGTATCCAGAGTATGCCCAAAGGAGCTGTCAGCTGAGGCAGAATGATGCTCTTGCAAACAGCAAGGTGATTCCCTTCTGGCAAGACTGGTGTGTGGTTTGGGTCCTCAACATGGACTCAGAATCATCCAAGACCTCAGGTTTCCCCGGTGGCTCAGCGGTAAAGAATCCTCCTGCAATGCAGGGGACGTGGCTTTGACCACCGGGTCCGGAAGGTCCCCTGGAGGAGGGCACAGCCACCCACTCCAGTGTTCTTGCCTGGAGAATCCCATGGGCAGAGGAGCCTGGCGGGGTACAGTCCATGGGGTCACAAAGAGTCGGATAAGACTGAGCAACTTAGCAGGCAAGACACACTAAAGAGCTGGAATGGAGATTGAGACCATGATCCCAAACCTTCAGTGAGCAAGGCAAGAGCTGCAGACGGCAGTAGCAGATGGATATTAAGTGTGATTTTCGGAAGGACTCTCTGATCATTATGGAACAATAGAATTGAAGGGAGAAGATACATTCTAGACGCTTTTTAGAGTTAGCATGCAAGGAGGAATTTATAACTGGAAAGGGGTCAAAGAGAACAATGTTGGAACTTTCACAGTAAGACTTGCTAAAGAAGACATAATTTCTGATGCATTTAGACGTTTTGTCATTGGCCCTCACATGTTACTGTGATACAGCATAAAGGCTTCCTTCACTTCTTCATAGATCAGGGGTTGTTTGGAAAAGAATAGGCGAATGGTGGGGTGAAAGTCCTCAAGATGCCCTTCCTTTTCCTGACTCCTGGTCTCTGCTGTGGTGTGGAGCAGCCTGTGGAGGCACTGCGGTTACTGCCGATAATTCTGTCTGCTCTTTGTGGGCATTTTACATAACAGAGTATGGAAGTCAGTTGTGAATAGTAGTCACTGCCCTTTTCTTGCATTTTGATCAAAAAGACAAGCTGAACTGTCCTTGGACGCATGGAGCTTGGTGAAAGTGGTTTCAGATCTCTCACCCTGCTAACCTAATGTGACGTGCAGGAGCCAGTGGGGTGGTGTGGGCAGACTGAAGGAAGAGACATGGGCAATCCTTGGCTAAACGTCAGCTGGGAGAGGCTTTGAAGTGTACTGCTTAATTGTGACTAACTAGTTGAGCCCTTGATTTAATTAGTAGTTGCTCAATTAAAGAAGAATTTGCTGGGTATTTTTTTTTAAATTTCCACAGCTTCATTTAGTGGGTAGATTGTATCTATTATAAAATGCATTTCCATGTAAGACTGATTTATTAAAATGATTTTTCATACAGAATTCTAGAATTGACACTTTGAATAAAGTTCCATATTATGCACACTAATCTTTTAAAGAAATATAAACCAAACCATTCTGATGAATTTGCAGAGTTGTCATGCGGTCTCTTTATTTACAATGATTAGAATTTATGCTCTTCTCAGAAATTATACCTTATTACATGGCTAATTTTTTTAATGCTAAAGGTGTTATCTAATTATGCCATAATTAAATGTAATTTATCAAATAGAAATAAAGACAAAACCAGTAATCAGAGACTCTTCTTCATTCATAGATATTCAGTGAAGGTGTATCATGTAATGAGTTTACCAATGTTTACTCTAGAACAAGTAGAATAAAATTGTCATCATTTTTCCTTTCATCATCTGACAGAGCACTTGGAATTCATTTGCATAGCTATACAATGCAAGTCATTACCCTCATCACAGATCTATTGTTATATAACCAGCAGGGGGAAAAGGGAAGCTTTTGAAGAGGGACAAGATAAAGAAGACGGATTTCTTGCTGAATGAAAGAGTTCAAAGTTCCTTTTCCTTTTGAGCAACTTGTGTTAACATAGAGCTCGTGTGATCTCAGGTTTGGCCAAATCTCCAAGAAGCAGTTTCTGCACAGCAAAGAGAGGAAGACTTCAGAGAGGCCTGACTTACAAAGGAGAGCTGGCGCTGTAATGTGTCCAGTCCGCATCCAAAGTGATAAAGAGGTTAAAGTGGAGATAAGCGGACAATAAAGGACTTCTTCAGAGTTGGTGTGCTGTGTCCTTCCCCTCCCCAAGGTATGTGTGTGCACACGAGCGTGGATGTGTGTGTTGGAATGGTGAACTGTTTACTGATTCTCATTCTACCCTTCAAATCTGTTGAGAGGCGCTGCATGAAAACCTCATGAAGCTCCAGACACGTGTATCTGCGGCTTGGAGAACACAGAAGCTGAGGGGGGAGACGCCTCTGCCGTGCTCAGTTACTTGGTCGTATTCGACTCTGCGACCCCATGGACTGTGGCCTTCCAGGCTCCTCTGTCCATGAGATTCTCCAGGCAAGAATATTGGACTGCGTTGCCATCATTCCCTTCTCCAGGGGGTCTTCCCGACCCAGGGATTGAACCTGGGTCTCCAGCATTGCAGGCAGATTCTTTACCGTCTGAGCCACAGGGAGGCCCAAGTTCAGGATAGGGAAGCATCTCTTCCCAACTCTCATCCCCCACCTCCATCCCTTTCCACTCTTGACTTTCTGCAGTAATGGTCTCTCTTAATCCATTTATCGTGATTAGCAACACAGACATTCAGGTCAACACACTTGGAATAGAGTTTTGACTCCACCCTTGATTGACCCATGAGAAGTTGCAGTTTACTGAAACCCGTAGGCTCTGTTTTATCATCTGCAAAATGGAGAGAAGTATAGTGCTGACTTCACAGTTACTATGACGAACCGATGCATGTCAAGTCACGAGCTCAGTGCCTGAAACACGGAGCTAAATAGATGTTAGCTATTGTAAAATATGGGCTTCCCAGGTGGCACTAGCAGTAAAGAACCCGCCTGCCAATTCAGGGGACATAAGAGACATGGGCTTGATCCCTGGGTCAGGAAGAACCCCTGGAGGAGGGCATGGCACCCCACTCCAGTATTCTTGCCTGGAGAATCCATGGACAGAGGAGCTGGGTGGGCTACAGTCCAGAGGGTCACAAAGAGTTGGACACAACTGAAGCAACTTGGCAAAATATACACTGCAAATGAGTGATACGGAATGGGAATTCTTTCATAGCCAGTCATAGCCGTCATATGACTACTGAGTGGGGGACAGAGGAGGCTTATGCATAAAGTCAGGGAAATATTCTTGCTTATGAATTGAGTTGGCAGGAATAGCTCTATGAAGCTACCAACCATTCTCACGTAAATGATTCATGAAATGACCAGCTGCATCAGATCTGTGGAACAATTATGGATCCTAGGCATTTGAATGGTGTCCCTTAAAGAGCCTTTCTCCAGAATCTTTCACTGAAAAATTTTCCCATCAACCATTGTACTTTGGAGTCTAGGAGGGCAACGCCTTCAGCTTTGTTCTTTTCCTTACCATTGCTTTGACAATTCTGGGTCTTTCCCCTAGTTAATCTTTCCTGTTACCCTAAAAGAGTGGTATCATGGGACTTTCCAGGTGGTCCAGTGGTTAAGACTCTGTGCTTCCTGGGCAGGGGTTCAATCCCTGGTCAGGGAACTAAGATCCCACATGCAGCCAAAAAAATAAATTAAAAAACCCACCAAGAAACAGAACGGTATCATGATCTCAGTACATACGAGGAAGTCATGGGTCAGAGAAGTTAAATATCTTGCTTAAGTTTGCATCGCTAAGTAAGGAGCAGAAATATACAGTGTCTCACTCTTTGCGGCCCCATGACCTCTATGATTCTTCAGGTTCAGTTAATTTGTATTCCTTGAGTAGAGATGACCAAAGCATGGACCTTCTTCTGGAAAAGGTGACATAATGACTCTTCAAAGGTCCTCGTAACTGTTCCTGAAACGCATTTTCCCAAGGCAAAGAGGAAGATATATTAAAAAAAAAATACCGAGAAAGAGAAATATAAATTTGGTTCACTTTATCTTGTGGCCTAGAGGTTACACTGGTGTATGTGTTTAATATTTAAACACATGGAACACAGTATTACCAGCTATAGAAATTCCAATATTCCCGCATGTGGAAAGGAAAAAAATGATTTAACTGGCTTCAGTTTTTGTTTTTTGTTCCCCTCAAAGTGCTGGTCTTGAGTTTCCATATAGTAAAATGTTTCCAAATTTCATTTTTTGAGACATTGTATCTTAGATCATGAAATATATTAGTCCTTACTGTTTTATCATTCAATATAGTTGTATAAATTTTGAGCAAAAATTTCAGATGCAGAGACACATTTAAATGGCATTTAAAAATCAAACAAGAACATATCTTTCCTCTGGTCATATGCTCACGGCAGGAAAATTAACATTGGGTATCAGATGTTTTTTCTCCAGAAGTAACATGAATTAATGGATTCATATCCTACTTTTCAAAACTACAGCTAAATAAATAGTTGTTGAATTTGAGGATTGGATAATCTGTGTAATATTATACACAGGCTCCTGGAGGCTATAAATTACCTATATTTTTGTAGATCGAACTAAGTTTTGTTTTGTATATTTGTTTTTTGCTTTTTAAAAGTTATATGAATACCATCACAGTATGAAAATATACTGAGACATATTTTATAACATACAAAGTATTTTATGTCAATTGTCATTTCTAATCTGTATTTTTTGTACCTAAATTATACAGGCATTCACAACTGGTGAATTGCAAATATTCATGGAATAAACTGAGAATAAAATCTAGATAATATACCCCTGATGTGCATATTGTAAAATATTATATTAGATAAATATCTGTCATATACTCCTTATCCCTTAGAATTTAGACTTCCTTAAGATATCACTATCTGTACTGTATTTTGAAAATATATTTTTGTTGCTCATGTTTATTAAAATTTACAATGGTTGTTATTTTACTGTTTAGCATAAATAAGAAAGAATGTAAAAGAAAAAAATCTAGTGTTTTTATTGGTATCAGTATGTGCTTATATTATGTCCAGTGGAATTTATTAACCTTTATTTACATATTTTTTTTCTTTTGCTAACTAAATATCTAAACAAATTTCTATAATTTTCACTTAATTTTAAAATTATCTTTTCCTGTATTTTGTTGATCAGAGCAATGTAGGAATTGATGGTGATGGGGCATGATGAGAATACCAGTCTTCTGGGTTAGAGCTGCCCCGGTGCTGCTGCTAAGTTGCTTCAGTCGTGTCCGACTCTGTGTGACCCCATGGACAGCAGCCCACCAGGCTCCCCCGTCCCTGGGATTCTCCAGGCAAGGACACTGGAGTGGGTTGCCTTTGGCTTCTCCGTAGAGCTGCCCATATTACATCAAAAAGCCACTGAGGACTCACATTTACGTGTGAATGTTTTCTTGAATTTGAGGGGCATATAGAGACACTGCGGTGGAGAGAAAGTAATTTCCACAAAGTTGTTTCAAACCAAGGTTTCACTTAGAAGTCTTTTCCTCCAGATATTTAGGTTACTGTACTTACAGTGAAGAGTTCTTTCTTTTTCAATCCACGTGTTTCCGTTTTAGCACATTTCCCCAGAAAAAGTAGGAGATTGGTGCAGTCTGATGTTGATTCCCCTGAGGATTTAGAAATCCTGTACACTAAAGGCACCCCACTCCAGGACTCTCGCCTGGAAAATCCCATGGACAGAGGAGCCTGGTGGGCTGCAGTCCGTGGGGTCGCTAAGAGTCGGATACGACTGAGCGACTTCACTTTCACTTTTCCTTTCATGCACTGGAGAAGGAAATGGCAGCCCACCCCAGTGTTCTTGCCTGTGAGGCCGCTGGGTGCAGGTCAGTGGGTAAAGCTGGTTTCCTTCTCTCTTCTTCACTGCAAAGTCCAGAAGCAGGGCCCGTGCTTTTCGTCATGGGGTCGGGACGACTCGCCAGCACACTGCTCTCAATCTGAGAACTTCAGCAGACAAGCCGGAGAAGAGCAGTCAGTGAAGGCTGTCACATTGTGAGTCACAGCTTCACGCTTATCACCCCGCTTGCTCTGAGGGCACAAAGCCCCAGAGGAACCCGACTGGCTGTGATGGGCCTGGAGACTTGTCTCCGTCCTTGTGGATTCCTGTCTCCCTGCCTGCAGCCAATACCCAGTGTTGATCATCGCATCCTCAGAGGCTGTCTGGAGAAGGTAAAAAAGGTTCTCATAAGCATTTTGCTGGCAGGAAAAATATAGGTTTGAGGGAACTGCTGGCTCAACCCGTTTGTGATATGGTTATAAAATGAGAACTGTGATTTTGTTTCTTATATATTTTACAGCAAGTAAAATGAGGGCGTGGAAGCCACTTGCAAAGCCTGTTCCGGGGGCAGGAGCCTTGCCCAGGTCCCCTGTGCTCAGGATGAGAGTGGGAATCACGTGTGCAAGAGCTCAATTGTGGCTTTAGAAGCCAAACCCACTCTTCCAGGTCAATTTCATCTGTTTGCTCTGATTGTTGTTATCATTCTTTGCTGGGCCCCTTCTGCTTTGTGCTTGTTTTATAGAAAGGTCCTTACATTTGTTAT
Source organism: Ovis canadensis (assembly GCF_042477335.2). NCBI lineage: Eukaryota > Metazoa > Chordata > Mammalia > Artiodactyla > Bovidae > Ovis > Ovis canadensis. Next base: position 103,454,414 of record NC_091253.1, on the reverse strand, counting down.
TTTTTGAGTAACTGGGAAAATCCTTTGCCTCAGTTTTCAGCGGCTCCACAGCAAGGCTTCCTGCTTTTGCTCTTGTGTTCTTGCTCCTTTCCGTTTATGTACTGGTAGCTTTCTTACATAGATCCCGCGCTTGATCATTCCTCATCTTGAAAAGAGGAAATCTTTCCAGATCAGAAATTTGTGTGAGGTCTGCATGTGCATGGAGGTGCGTGTATATTCACACATGTGCATGTCTGATTGAGGCTACAGGAACTTTGCTCCGGAGTCTTGTGCGGGTAGTCGGCTCTTTGTGCCGTTCAGCTCAACGAGAGGCACAGTGCCGCCTTCTCTCCCCTGTTCCTCTGCTAGGCTTCCCTGGTGGCTCAGATGGTAAAGCGTCTGCCTGCAATGTGGGAGACCCAGGTTCAATCCCTGGGTCAGGAGGATCCCCTGGAGAAGGAAATGGCAGCCCACTCCAGTACTCCTGCCTGGAGAATTCCACGGGTGGAGGAGCCCGGTGGGCCACAGTCCATGGGGTCGCCAAGAGTTGGATGCGATTGAGCAACTTCACTTCACTTTGTTCCGCAGCAGCGAGGTTGGTTGTAAAACAGAGGGCCTATGCGACCTCTCCTTCAGGCCATTTTTTGAGCCAGAGCCTAATCACTAGCATCCACCTGCTAATTTTGGTTGATATTGTTATTACAAAGTTATTATATTTTAGTATTATGAAGATAATGGTTTTGTAAAATGGTTTGGTCGTAAGATGTAACTGGGAATCACACAAGCTTAGAATGCTGAGGCTGTAATTTTATGCGGGCCCTGTGTGTCAAAAACCAGGTCTCTGAAAGCTCAGAAATAGTGTTTTCCGAATCAAAGTATACAGCTATAATAAAATTCTATATTTTTGGAAATGGAAAATACAAACCAGAATACTGACTGTTTTTTCACTAAAGACAGCATAGGTTCCTATATGGAAATGTGAACCTTCTCTAGCTAGTAAATAACAGGAAATGAATGACTAATGCTGTCATAGCTTTATTTTCTCAAATCATTTGTTTACATAGTAACCAATCAGATAGATCAGAAGTGTTTACGATGAACAGTGAAAAGTCCTAGTGTCTTCATTCCAAACCCCTACCCACTACCCAGAGGAAGTCTTTTTAAAGGGTTGCTCTATTACAAATCTTCTCAACTAGATGGTGTGATCACACCTCTATTTTTTGCTTTCCTAACCTAATAAAATCATCTGCCTGTTGTTTAATGGACAGTATCATTTTTATTGCACCTGTTATTTTCAGTCATGCTTCTGTAGGGCACAACTGGATTGGAGGGTGGCCTTGAGAGGTATGGGTGTGAAGGAGTCAGAGGCAGCACACACAGCCAGTTCTGAGGAGTGACGGCTCCAAAGGGAGCTGGGGAAATGGCCCTGTAGTCAGAGAGGCACGTGCGGTAAGAAAGGTGTGTGTTTGTGTTTTTTCTTTGTGTGTGTGTATGCTCAGTCACGCAGTCGTGTCCGACTCTCTGCCACCCCGGGGACTGTAGCCCACCAGGCTCCTCTGTCCGTGGGATTCTCCAGGCAAGAATACTGGAGTGGGCTGCCCTTTCCTCTTCCAGGGGCTCTTCCCGACCCTGGGATCCAGCTCACGTTTCTTGTGTCTCCTGCATTGGCAGGCGGATGCTTTACCACTGTGCCAGCTGGGAAACATCATTTGCTTCTTTGGAACTAGAGAACTTACATGTTTGTAAGTCATTGGAAAAATGGAAAAGATGGAGCCATGCAGGAGAGGCAAGAAGGATCCAGAGCCACGTCCCCCGGAACAGAAGCCTGGGCGAGGTTTGTTGCAGCAGCCGAGGGGCTGGCTCGAGACGTTTCACTGCCACGACAGCTCACCCATCTGAAGCGTGAGAAGAAATACCCAGGCTTTTGTGGTTAGTTTCCTTGCATTCTTTCTGCTCTTTCCTTGTTATTTTTATTACAATTTGTTTCTATTGTTGGCCTTTTAACTTCAAATGACACATTTATCATTCCGAATCTTTTCTCCGTCTTATTTTTATCTTCTTTACATCCCACATTACTTGCATGTTATCAAACTCTTAGTTTAGATATTTTGTCCTGAAGTCAGAACAAACTACTGCTAAGTCTTCTATGCTTTGGACACAGATTAAATTAAAAGTTCAAAACAATACGCGTAGCATAAATTACCATGACTCCTATTATCCCTTCACTCTGATTTGGATAGGTAGTTGTTTTCAGGGAAAAAAAAAAAAACACCTTTCAGGTGTTTTCCTTCATTAATGTCTGCTTAGTCCACTGGATACAAGCATCCTTTCTGCTTTCTTTTCCTCATTTTGTTGTATTCTGGTATAGCCTCAAAATCTTTTAACAGGCAATTGTATCGACATCTCTAAACATGTCTTGTTTTCATATCTGCTTAGTAGCTTTATAGTGTTTAAAATTATAATTTTAAAATATCTTTCCCTTGAGAAAATTGAAGGCATTCTTTCACTACCTTTGAGCATCTAGTGTTGCTGATGAAATGTCTAATAATAAGAGAAAAGCTGATATATGGTGCCAGAGACTATTCTGAGCACTCTCTCTCTCCGTCTATACTTATATCTGTGTGTGCATGCTAAGTCCCTCCAGTCGTATCTGATTCTTTGTGACTCTATGGACGGTAGCCTGCCCAGCTCCTCTGTCCATGGGATTCTCCAGGCAAGAATACTGGAGTGGGTTTCCATGCCCTCCTCTAGGGGATCGTCCCTACCCAGGGATCGAACCCATGTCTCATAAGTCTCATTGGCAGGTGGGATCTTTAACACTAGAGCCAGCTGGGAAGCCCGCTTATATCTCTATATCAAATCTATGTGTATATATTTATTGAATTCATACAATATCCCTATAAGACAACATCATTACACTCATTCTACAGAAAAGAAACTTGGGAACTGACAAGTCAAGTAACATTCTCCAGATCATGAAGCTTGCAGGTAGCTGTGTCAGGATTCAAATCAGAATGTCTAAGTTAAAGAAGACTTAATCACTGTGGTCTATGGCCTCTGGTCTATGCCAGTTCATTTGTAATATTCTTTTCTGTTCAGTTCAGTTCAGTTGCTCAGTCATGTCTGAATCTTTCAGCCCCTTGGACTGCAGCATACCAGGCCTCCTTATCTATCAACAACTCCGGGAGATGGCTCAAACTCTTGTCCATTGAGATGGTGATGGCATCCAACCATCTCATCCTCTGTCATTCCCTTCTCCTCCTGCCTTCAGTCTTTCCCAGCATCAGGGTCTTTTCCAATGAGTCAGCTCTTCCCATCGGGTGACCAAATTATTGGACTTTCAGCTTTAGCATGAGTCCTTCTTGTGAATATTCAGGACTGATTTCCTTTAGGATTGACTAGTTGGATCTCCTTGAAGTCCAAGGGACTCTCAAGAATCTTCTCCAACACCACAGTTCAAAAGCATCAATTCTTCAGTGCTCAGCTTTCTTTATAGTCCAATTCTCATTTCCATGCATGACTACTGGAAAACCCATATATTTGACTAGACGGACCTTTGTTGGAAAAGTAATGTCTCTGCTTTTCAATATGCTGTCTATGTTGGTCATAGCTTTTCTTCCAAGGAGTAAGCGTCTTTTAATTTCATGGCTGCAGTCACCATCTGCAGTGATTTTGGAGCCCAAGAAAATAAAGTCTGTCACAGTTTCCATTGTTTCACCATCTATTTGCCATGAAGTGATGTGACCAGATGCCATGATCTTAGTTTTCTGAATGTTGAACTTTAAGCCAACTTTTTCACTCTCCTCTTTCACTTTTATCAAGAGGCTCTTTAGTTCCTCTTTCTGTCATAAGTGTGATGTCATCTGCATATCTGAGGTTATCGATATTTCTCCTGGCAATCTTGATTCCAGCTTGTGCTTCTTCCAGCTGAACGCTTCTCATGATGTACTCTGCATAGAAGTTAAATAAACAGGGTGACGGTATACAGCCTTGATGTACTCCTTTTCCTGTTTGGAACTAGTCTGTTGTTCCATGTCCAGTTCTAACTGTTGCTTCCTGACCTGCATACAGATTTCTCAAGAGGCAGGTCAGGTGGTAACTCTAGGTCAGAAGTTCGGTGGGTTCGGCTGGCTTCTTCAGTTAGAGTCTCACAAAGTTGAAATTAAGGTGTTAGTAGGGCTGTGTGCTCTTCTTCGGGGTTCATAGAAGAATCTGATTTCTTGCTCATTCAGTTGTTGGCAGAATTGAGTTCCTTTGCGACTACAGAAACAGAGGCAGGGATGCAGAGAATGATGTATGAACACCAAGGGAGGACGTGGGGTGGCGAGCGAAGGTGGGGTGAACTGGGAAGCTGGATGGACACAGACACACTAGTGATGCTCCGTATAAAATAGTTCAGTAGCCAGAGTGCACTCTATAGCTCAGGGAACCCTGCTCAGCGCTCTGCAGTGACCTAAACGGGAAGGAAATCCAGTAAAGAGGGTCTGGACAGCTGGCTCACTTTGCCATATAGTGGAAACTAACACAACATCATAACGCAGCCATATGCCAATACAAATCAGTTTTTAAAAAGGACTGAGGTCCTGCTGCCTTGCTGACTGTCCCCCAGGGACTGCTCGCAGTTCCCGCAGGCTGTGTGCGTTCCCTGGCTCACGGCCCGCTCCATCTGAAACGCCAGCAAGACTTCACCGATGCCTCCAGTCTCCTCTTTGCTTATCTTTATCAGCCAGAGAAAAGTCTGCGCTACTAAAAGGCTCACCTGGGTAAACTGAGTCCACCTAGACAATGCTCTCTTGATTAACTTAAAGGCAACTGACTACCTTTTCACATCTGCAGAACCCCCTTGGCCAGGTAGTGTGATACAGTGGCAGGTTCGATATCTTGTCATGTAGGCCATCTTAAGGTAAGCTTCACGGTTATCTCTGGCACAGCCCCTCTGTTTCCTGTGTTTCCTTCACTGGTGTGTGTTGCGTTTCTTTGGCTGGTCCCCTGTGTTTATTTTTTTTTTTTCTATTTTTTCCACATTTCTGCCTTTTTCTTCTATTGTTTAGGAGATTCCTTCTACTGTACTTTCCATTTCACTCTTTTTTTTTTTGGAGAAAATTTTTTTTCTAAGAGCTTTTCTTTTTATCTTTTAAGAAATGACATTTTGTTATTATTTCATTGGTTTATGATGTAATAGTAACATGATTTTGAACTCACTAGTTACATAATTAAAGTTTTTAGAAGTTGCCTTCTGTGTTCTGAATTATTTCTGTCTTCTCTGTTGATCACTTTGACTGTTTTTACCTAAATTTTTAGCTTTTCTGTATTTAATATCATATATGACGATTCTTAGTTATATGTTCATATTTGAGACAGTATAACTGAGAGGACATGGTGGGTTTCTTTGACTTGTTTGAAGGAGGTTTATTTTGTTAGGGGACTGAGGATTTAACTAGAAGTGAGGATGCGGTTAGATGGCTCATGTGTATCGATAGAGCTGGAAGCTGTCTGATAAACTGTGGGCCACACAGATACAAGAACAAGAACTTTTGGAGGTTGCTTGCTTTAGACTCATACTTTGGCTTTCTCCAAACAGATTCTTTCTTTTCTTTTCTTTTTTTAGAGTATGCTATCAAACGCTATGCCCCAGGGGAAAGTCTGGCTATCAGTGCAGAGATATTAGAAGAAAAATTATGTTGTTGATTGGCAAATTTATTTGTTGTAAACATTGTAAATCAATCTTCCTGTTTTTAATATTATTTCTCCCTTTGGTTCTTTGTTGTACTGGTTGACTTCGAGACCAAATCCTTTCCAGGTTACCATCAGGTGAATATTTTCCCAGCCATTTAGCACTATTTTTACGGCATATTCTGGCCTGTAGTTTTAGCTCTTCTCTTTCATCTGTCGATCTGCTCACATATCCCTTAATCTTTGAAAAGTTTGTTGAAATATCTTTTATTCCTTGATGTACCTCTCATTATTGTCTCTAGTAGGAAGGTATTTATTTTATACTTCAGAATCTTTTCAGAGTAGTTGGAGGGATGGATAAAACACAAATATATATTTCCAGCCTACCATCTTCCACTGCAAGTGAAAATTATGGCTCTTTTTTAAACAGATAAATTGACAGGTTGTGTATTTTTTGAGTTTGCTGATGTCAGCATAGTAGTTAAGGACAGAAACTTAAATTTCAGTCTAAAACTAGATGTACCATTTTTACTATATACCAGCTACACCCCTCTTTAACTGAATACTTAACCAGTTACCCTAAGAATACAATGGTTGAAACTAACTGAGACAACATAAGATTGACATTCATTATAGAGTATATCCCATGTTAGTACTTAGTGAACTGTACCTGCAACTTTTCTTGGGTGATGGTAATCGTAAAATGCTGACAGTTACCAAAAAATATGGGTTATTTGATCTATATTGTTGGCATGATCATTAACATCATCAAATACTGATCGAAGAAGCTTTCAATGTCTTGGCAATAAGAATACAAAGATATGCTGATAAAAATTGTTTCCCTATAATTGTTATTAAAAATAGTTGCTTCTTGTGACATGGATGTAGTATTGTTATGTTACAATGTGGATAATATTTTTTTTTGAGGAAATACTTCTGATTTTTATTTACAAATTATTTTAATCAGATGTTCTCAGGTTCTGTGTCTTTTTCCTATGGGTAAGTAGATATGTTTCTTATTTAAATAGTTATTTTAAAGGAAACACTGCTGAATATAACATATATCTGAAACACAAAAGTAGTTTTCAGTTTACATAATTATCTTTTAGTATATAAATTTTATAATATATTCAATATTTTCTAATATGTATTGTATATTTAAGTATATAGTATATATTATGTAATCTAATTGCAATATATATATAATTATCTAATATATGTGTGTATATGTGTGTGTGTGTGTGTGTGTGCTAAGTTACATCAGTTTTGTCTGACTCTTTGTGACCCCATGGACTGTAGCCCACCAGGCTCCTCTGTCCATGGGATTCTCTAGGCAAGAAGACTGGAGTGGGTTGCGCTCCTCCATTTATATGTGTGTGTGTGTGTGTGTGTGTGTGTGTGTGTGTGTACATATATATGGATTTCCCTGGTAGCTCAGATGATAAAGAATCCACCTGCAATGCAGGAGACCCTAGTTCAATACCTGGATTGGGAAGATCCCCTGGAGAAGGAATAGGCTGCCCACACCAGTATTCTTGGGCTTCCCTGGTGGCTCAGATGGTAAAGAATCTGCCTGCAATGTGGGAGATCTGGGTTTGATCCCAGGATCCCCTGGAGAAGGGCATGGTAACCTACTCCAGTATTTCATGCCTGGAGAATCCCCAGGGACAGAGGAGCCTGATGGGCTACAGTCCATGGGGTCACAAAGAGTCAGACACGACTGAGAGACTAAGCATAGCACAGCATATATGTGTGTGTGTGTGTGTGTCTCTCTCTCTCTCTCTCTATATATATATATATATCTCATATATATCTCCTATGCAAAAGGCCTTGTTGGTCACTTTGCTTCTTCTCCATTATTCAGCCAAATATTAATTCTAATTATTGGGATGGTGGTTGATTATTAGCTTTGAGAATAAGAACATTGCTTCACTTTGAAAATTTAAGTCATTTATCATTATGTGGTTGGGACAACTCTGAGATGTCATACGTTAAATTAAAAAACAAAAAACAGAGGAACAGCATAAAGATGGCAGAGGAATAGGATGGGAAGACCACTTTCTCCCTCACAAATTCCTCAAAAGAACATTTCAACGCCAAGCAAACTCCACAAAACAATTTCTGAATGCTGGCAGAGGACATCAGGCAACCAGAAAAGCAGACCATTGTCTTCAAAAACAGGTAGGAAAAATATAAAAGACGAAAAAGGAGACAAAGGAGGTGGGGAGGGAGCTCTGTCCCAGGAAGGGAAGCCCATCCGGGAAGGGAATTTTAAGAAGAGAGGTTTCCAAACACCAGGAAACACTCTCCCTGCCGAGTCTGTGGTGAGCCTTGGAAACACAGAGGGCAACATAACAGGAAGGAGAAATAAAGAAATAATTAAAACCAAGAGAATTTACAAGCCCAACAGTAACTCCCCCAGTGGAAAAGCAGCACAGACGCCTGCATCCGCCACTGGGAGGTGGGGGCAGGGCAGGGACGCGCGGGAGGCGCGGGCTGCAGTGCTTTGTAAGAATCGGGCAGGAACGCCCCACGCGCAACCAGAACGATCTAACTTGGGCTAGCAAACCAGACTGTGGGATAGCTACCACGCGAAAAGCTCGAACATAAGACACCGCCAGGACCGAGCACAGAACAAAGGACGAAACGGAAAAAGCCGGCTGCAGACCATCCCCCGCCGGGGACAGGCAGCCAGAGCCGTAAGGTCTGGAAAGGGGCAACTGCAGACCCGGAGAGACTTTACTTACCTAACTGCAAGCAGGCTTCTTTGCTAAGACTTCTGGGGGTGCTGGACAGTCACCATCTGCCTCACGGGGTGCGCCAGCGGTCCACCCAGAAAGCTGAGCAGCAGTGGCAGAAAAGGTGACAAGCCGCGGAGATCGCGCTCGCCAAACTCCTGAGCTACTCGGACCTGGGAAGGGCACAAAGCGCAGTCCCAGCCGAATCTGTGCCTCTGAGGGCTGCCTGAGCACCGAACCTGAGCGGCTTGGACCGGGGAAGTGCACGCAGCCTAGGGCCGGCCCCAGATGGTTCCCGGCTGAGCATTGTAGAGGCAGAGCGGTTTGTGCGCCACGAGAAGGGACAGGTCAAGCGGGGCTGAGACACTGTGTGCACACAACAGTGCTATTTGTTTGCAGCATCCGCCCTCCCCACAGCACGACTGAACTAGTGAGCCTAAGAAACCAGCAAACAGAAGAAGTTAAACAGAGGGAACCACCTTGGAAGTGATCCCACACGGCCCACAACATCAGAGAAGGGCCAGAAATAACTTTACTATTTTTACAATCATTCCTTTTTTTTTCGTTGTTGTTGTTGTTGTTCTTTTTTTCTTTTTTTTTCTAACTTTTTAAAAAATTGTTAAGTCTTCTATTTCTCCTCTAATTTTTATTTCTATAACCTACTATTACTATTTAAAAAAAAAGACTTTTTTTTTTAAGGCAAACACCATATATAGTCTTTGGATGGTTGTTGGTGGGTTTTTTGTTTGTTTGTTTGTTTTTAATGATTCTTGTTTTTTTTTCTTTCTTCCTTTTTCCTCTGCTTCTTTTCTTTAATATTGTATTTTTGAAAATCCAACCTCTACTCTAGATTTTTAATCTTTCCTCTTAGGTTTTTCTTGTCAATTTTGTACATTTAAAAACCCAAACTTCACTACCCAAGTTTACCTGAGAGCGAGATTACTGGCATGACCACTCTCTCCTCCTTTGGACTCTCCTTTTTCTCCACCAGGTGGCCTCTGTCTCTTTTCTTCCCCATCTCTTCTCTATCCAACTCTGTGAATCTCTGTGTGTTCCAGACGGTGGAGAACACCTAAGGAACTGGTTACTGGCAGGATTTGTCTCTCTCCTTCTCATTCCTCTCTCTTATCCTCCTGGTCACCGCTGTCTACTTCCTCCCTCTCCTCTTCCCCATATAACTCCGTAAATAACTCTGAGCAGTCCAGACTATAGAGCGCACATAAGGAAGTGACTACTGGCTAGCTTGCTCTCTCCTCTTTTGATCTCACTGCAGCTCATTCCAGTTACCTCTAACTACCCCCTCCATCTTCTCTTCTCCTTGTAACTCAGTGAACCTCTCTGAGTGTCCCTCAATGTGGAGAAACTTTTCATCTTTAACCTAGATGTTTTATCATCGGTGCTGTATAGATGGAGAAGTCTAGAGGCTACTGTAAAAATAAAACTGAAAACCAGAAGCAGGAGGCTTAAATCCAAAGCCTGAAAACCTTAGAGAACTCTTGAATTCAGGGAACATTAAGCAATAGGAGCTCATCAAATGCCTTCATACCTACACTGAAACCAAGCTCCACCCAAGGGCCAACAAGTTCCAAAACAAGACATACCACTCAAATTCTCCAGCAACACAGGAACACTCCCCTGAGCTTCAATATACAGGCAGCTCAAAATTATCCCAAAACCTTTGATGTCTCATAACCCATTACTGGTCACTCCACTGTACTCCAGAGAGAAGAAACCCAGCTCCACCCACCAGAACTCCAACACAAGCCTCCCTAACCAGGAAACCTTGACAAGCCACTGATAAAACCCCACCCACAGTGAGGAAGCTCCATAATAAAGAGAACTCCACAAATTACCAGAATATAAAAAGGCCACCCTAAACGCAGCAATATAACCAAGATGAAGAGACAGAGGAACACTCAGCAGGTAAAGGAACAGGAGAGTTGCCCACCAAACCAAACAAAAGAGGAAGAAGTAGGGAATCTACCTGAGAAGGAATTCCGAATATTGATAGTGAAAATGATCCAAAATCTTGAAATAAAAATGGAATCATAGATAAATAGCCTAGAGACAAGGACTGAGACGATGCAAGAAAGGTTTAATAAGGACCTAGAAGAAATAAAAAAGAGTCAAAATATAATGAATAACACAATAAATGAGCTCAGAAACACTCTGGAGGCAACAAATAGTAGAATAACAGAGGCAGAAGATAGGATTAGTGAAAAGGAAGATAGAATGGTAGAAATAAATGAATCAGAGAGGAAACAAGAAAAATGAATTAAAAGAAACGAGGACAATCTCAGAGACCTTCAGGGCAACATGAAACGCTCCAACATTCAAATTATAGGAGTTCCAGAAGAAGAAGACAGAAAGAAAGATCATGAGAAAAATCCTTGAGGAGATAATAGTTGAAAACGTCCCTAAAATGGGGAAGGAAATAATCACCCAAGTCCAAGAACACAGAGAGTTCCAAATAGGATAAACCCAAGGCGAAACACCCCAAGACACATATTAATCAAATTAACAAAGATCAAACACAAAGAACAAATATTAAAAGCAGCAAGGGAAAAACAACAAATAACACACAAGGGGATTCCCATAAGGATAACAGCTGATCTGTCAATAGAAACTCTTCAGGCCAGGAGGGAATGGCAAGACATACTTAAAGTGATGAAAGACAATAACCTACAACCCAGATTACTGTACCCAGCAAGCATCTCATTCAAATATGAAGGAGAAATCAAAAGCTTTACAGACAAGCAAAAGCTGAGAGAATTCAGCACCACCAAACCAGCTCTCCAACAAATTCTAAAGGATATTCTCTAGACAGGAAACACGAAAAGGGTGTATAAACCCGAACCCAAAGCAATAAAGTAAATGGTAATGGGATCATACTTATCAATAATTATCTTAAACGTAAATGGGTTGAACGCCCCAACCAAAAGGCAAAGACTGGCCGAATGGATACAAAAACAAGACCCCTCTATATGCTGCTTACAAGAGACCCACCTCAAAACAAGGGACACATACAGACTGAAAGTGAAGGGCTGGAAAAAGATATACCACGCAAATAGAGACCAAAAGAAAGCAGGAGTGGCAATACTCATATCCAATAAAATAGACTTTAAAACAAAGGCTGTGAAAAGAGACAAAGAAGGCCACTACATAATGATCAAAGGATCAATCCAAGAAGAAGATATAACAATTATAAATATATATGCACCCAATATAGGAGCACCACAATATGTAAGACAAATGCTAACAAGTATGAAAGGGGAAATCAACAATAACACCGTAATAGTGGGTGACTTTAATACCCCACTCACACCTATGGACAGATCAACTAAACAGAAAATTAACAAAGAAATGCAAACTTTAAATGATACATTAGACCAGTTAGACCTAATTGATATCTATAGGACATTTCACCCCAAAACAATGAATTTCACCTTTTTTTCAAGTGCTCATGGAACCTTCTCCAGGATAGATCACATCCTGGGCCATAAATCTAAACTTGATAAATTTAAAAAAATTGAAATCATTCCAAGCATCTTTTCTGACCACAATGCATTAAGATTAGATCTCAATTACAGGAGAAAAACTATTAAAAATTCCAACATATGGAGGTTGAACAACACACTTCTGAATAACCAACACATCACGGAAGAAATCAAAAAAGAAATCAAAATATGCATAGAAACGAATGAAAATGAAAACACAACAACCCAAAACCTGTGGGACACTATAAAAGCAGTGCTAAGAGGAAAGTTCATAGCAATACAGGCATATGTCAAGAAACAAGAAAAAAGTCAAATAAATAACCTAACTCTACAACTAAAGCAACTAGAAAAGGAAGAATTGGAGAACCCCAGAGTTAGTAGAAGGAAAGAAATCTTACAAATTAGGGCAGAAATAAATGCAAAAGAAACAAAAGAGACCATAGCAAAAATCAACAAAGCCAAAAGCTGGTTCTTTGAAAGGATAAATAAAATTGACAAACCATTAGCCAGATTCATCAAGAAGCAAAGAGAGAACAATCAAATCAACAAAATTAGAAATGAAAATGGAGAGATCACAACAGGCAACACAGAAATACAAAGGATCATAAGAGACTACTATCAGCAGTTGTATGCCAATAAAATGGACAACGTGGAAGAAATGGACAAATTCTTAGAAAAGTACAATTTTCCAAAATTGAACCAGGAAGAAATAGAAAATCTTAACAGACCCATCACAAGCACGGAAATTGAAACTGTGATCAGAAATCTTCCAGCAAACAAAAGCCCAGGTCCAGATGGCTTCACAGCTGAATTCTACCAAAAATTTCGAGAAGAGCTAACACCTATCCTCCTCAAACTCTTCCAGAAAATTGCAGAGGAAGGTAAACTTCCAAACTCATTCTATGAGGCCACCATCACCCTAATAACAAAACCTGACAAAGATGCCACAAAAAAAGAAAACTACAGGCCGATATCACTGATGAACATAGATGCAAAAATCCTCAAGAAAATTCTAGCAATCAGAATCCAACAACACATTAAAAAGATCATACACCATGACCAAGTGGGCTTTATCCCAGGGATGCAAGGATTCTTCTATATCCGCAAATCAATCAATGTAATTCACCACATTAACAAATTGAAAAATAAAAACCATATGATTATCTCAATAGATGCAGAGAATGCCTTTGACAAAATTCAACATCCATTTATGATAAAAACTTTCCAGAAAGCAGGAATAGAAGGAACATACTTCAACATAATAAAAGCTATATATGACAAACCCACAGCAAACATTATCCTCAATGGTGAAAAGCTGAAAGCATTTCCCCTAAAGTCAGGAACAAGACAAGGGTGTCCACTTTTACCGCTACTATTCAACATAGTTCTGGAAGTTTTGGCCACAGCAATCAGAGCAGAAAAAGAAATAAAAGGAATCCAAATTGGAAAAGAAGAAGTAAAACTTTCACTGTTTGCAGATGACATGATCCTCTACATGGAAAACCCTAAAGACTCCACCAGAAAATTACTAGAGCTCATCAATGAATATAGTAAAGTTGCAGGATATAAAATCAACACACAGAAATCCCTTGCATTCCTATACACGAATAATGAGAAAGTAGAAAAAGAAATTAAGGAAACAATTCCATTCACCATTGCAACGAAAAGAATAAAATACTTAGGAATATATCTACCCAAAGAAACTAAAGACCTATATATAGAAAACTATAAAACACTGATGAAAGAAATCAAAGAGGACACTGATAGATGGAGAAATATACCATGTTCATGGATTGGAAGAATCAGTATAGTGAAAATGAGTATACTACCCAAAGCAATTTACAAATTCAATGCAATCCCTATCAAGCTACCAGCCATATTTTTCACAGAACTAGAACAAATCATTTCAAGATTTGTATGGAAATACAAAAAACCTCGAATTGCCAAAGCAATCTTGAGAAAGAAGAATGGAACTGGAGGAATCAACTTGCCTGACTTCAGGCTCTACTACAAAGCCACAGTCATCAGAACAGTATGGTACTGGCACAAAGACAGACATATAGATCAATGGAACAAAATAGAAAGCCCAGAGATAAATCCACACACCTATGGACACCTTATCTTTGACAAAGGAGGCAAGAATATACAATGGAGTAAAGACAATCTCTTTAACAAGTGGTGCTGGGAAAACTGGTCAACCACTTGTAAAAGAATGAAACTAGATCACTTTCTAACACCGCACATGAAAATAAACTCAAAATGGATTAAAGATCTAAATGTAAGACCAGAAACTATAAAACTCCTAGAGGAGAACATAGGCAAAACACTCTCAGACATAAATCAAAGCAGGATCCTCTATGATCCACCTCCCAGAATACTGGAAATAAAAGCAAAAATAAACAAATGGGATTTAATTAAAATTAAAAGCTTCTGCACAACAAAGGAAAATATAAGCAAGGTGAAAAGACAGCCTTCTGAATGGGAGAAAATAATAGCAAATGAAGCAACAGACAAACAACTAATCTCAAAAATATACAAGCAACTTATGCAGCTCAATTCCACAAAAATAAACGACCCAATCAAAAAATGGGCCAAAGAACTAAATAGACATTTCTCCAAAGAAGACATATGGATGGCTAACAAACACATGAAAAGATGCTCAACATCACTCATTATCAGAGAAATGCAAATCAAAACCACAATGAGGTACCAAACTTCATACCAGTCAGAATGGCTGCGATCCAAAAATCTGCAAGCAATAAATGCTGGAGAGGGTGTGGAGAAAAGGGAACCCTCCTACACTGTTGGTGGGAATGCAAACTAGTACAGCCACTATGGAGAACACTGTGGAGATTCCTTAAAAAATTGCAAATAGAACTGCCTTATGACCCAGCAATCCCACCTCTGGGCATACACACCGAGGAAACCAGAATTGAAAGAGACACAAGTACCCCAATGTTCATCGCAGCACTGTTTATAATAGCCAGGACATGGAAACAACCTAGATGTCCATCAGCAGATGAATGGATAAGAAAGCCGTGGTACATATACACAATGGAGTATTACTCAGCCGTTAAAAAGAATTCATTTGAATCAGTTCTGATGAGATGGATGAAACTGGAGTCGATTATACAGAGTGAAGTAAGCCAGAAAGAAAAACACCAATACAGTATACTAACACATATATATGGAATTTAGAAAGATGGCAATGACGACCCTGTATGCAAAACAGGAAAAAAGACACAGCTGTGTATAACGGACTTTTAGACTCAGAGGGAGAGGGAGAGGGTGGGATGATTTGGGAAAATGGCATCTAACATTTATACTATCATGAAAGAATCGAATCACCAGTCTATGTCTGACGCAGGATACAGCATGCTTGGGGCTGGTGCATGGGGATGACCCAGAGAGATGTTATGGGGAGGGAGGTGGGAGGGGGGTTCATGTTTGGGAACACATGTAAAAATTAAAGATCTTAAAATTAAAAAAATAAAAAAATAATTTAAAAAAAACCTAAAAAAAATGTTATGCAGATCAAACAAACAAACAAACAAAAAACCCAAAAAACAAACAACAAAAAACCCCCACAGAAGTTCAGACTGAATGTGTTCTGGTTAGGAAAAACGGGACTTGTGACCAGTTGATCATTTGGTTTCCCTTTTCTCTATCAAAGCCAACTCTGTTGTTAGCTCCGTTCTGGTGAGCTCTGACTTTCTTGAGAAGTACTGTCGTCTGTGGCAGGGCTGCAGTCACTTTGTGTTTACCATTACTGACTTTTAGAACTTTTCGCTTTCGTCTAGAGAGCATGAATATATTCACACAATTTACCCACAAATAAAATATATGAATTTATAAACGGAAAATGCAACATTAAACAAACTAACTCGGTTTCTAACATTTGTCACATTTGACACTTTTTTTAGAACCTCTATTTTGAACTCCCAATTTTGGTTACTTGACTACTTTTTTATTGTCTGTATTGCTTCTTATACTCTCTGATTTTCTTCTAAATCTATATCTTTTTTTTGGGACAGGGGGAGGGACAATCCCAATAATCACTCAGCTGCAAACCCTACAAAGCACAAATAATGACCATATTTGTATATCCTTTATTTTCTAAATGGTGTGTTTCTCTGCCTCTAATATCTCAGCTCTATTTATCTGCCTACTCACCTATGTACCATCTACCTATGGATCATCTATCTATGTACCATCTACCTATGGATCATCTATCTGTCTTCCATCTGTCTATATATCTCTGTTCCTAGATTTTTACCAGATATGCCTGCCTGAGAATCCCAAGGGCTATCTAAAACTCACCGCATTACAAAGCAAGCACACCGATAGCCTTTCCCATGCAAAATACTCTCTGCTGTGGTCCTACAGCAGGCACACGACATCCACAGCAGCCCCGAAACCTGATGCTTGTGTTCAGTTAATAGAAGTGCGAACAGACCAGTTTCCGGACTAATAAATCAAGGGTCTTCTCAATTTCTGATCTTTTTTTCCCCATTTAACGTTTACTTTGAAAGTATTTTCAGAACTATCATAACTTGCTTTCTTCAAATTTAATTTATCACCAAATCATGTTGATTTTGATTGAAAATATTTATTAGATATCTTATTCCATTTCATTAGATATGGATATCTTATTGCATTTATTAGATATCTATGCGGGGCTTCCTATGTAGCTCCATCCATAAAGCATCTGCCTGCAATGGAGGAAATGTGGGTTTGCTCCCTGGGTTGGGGAGATCCCTTGGAGAAGGGCATGGCAACCCACTCCCGTATTCTGGCCTGGAGGATCCTGTGGACAGAGGAGCCTGGCAGGCCAGGGTTCATGGGGTTGCAAGAGTCAGACATGACAGCGCTATCTTTCTTTGTTTCTTTCCATTTCATTCTGAACTCACCTCTCTAAGTCTCCGTTTTCCCGTTCATTCTTTATTGGGTGTCTTTTCATTACTATAAATTTGGTCTTGTTTTCTGAAAACCATTGTGAAGAGTCAGTTGTGAGCCTGTTGCTCTGTCAGGGGCCTACTCCAGGGAAAAGCGGAGGAAGTGCTCCACGCGGTGACGGGTGAGCCAACAGCAGCAGAAGGCGTGGCCCAGCGACCTGCTGTCGCAGCCTCTCTCCCCTGGACGCTGCTCCCAGCGCTCATGCCCCTGTGCCCAGTGCCTTCCAACCTGCACAGGGCCTGAGACGCAGATATTGTTGTGTTAAAATTACTGAAAAACTTTAATTGCCTGTAGTGTTAAATCCAAATTCCCTCAAGCCCAGCCCTTTGCTTTCTTTGCCAGCATGAATTCTTTCCTGCTCTTTCCTCTACTACAGAAAAATCAAAACACAAAGCATTTGCATTTCCCAACCAAATCTGAACAAAACAGCACAAAGTAAATGTGAAAACTGTCCATTGCTTATTGCTATCACTGCCTGTGCCCAATATACCCACCTTTTCTTCTTGTCTTCCTAGCCCACCCTTCAGAACTCCTTCCGAGTAAAACCTCCTCCATGAAGGTGTCCTGAGTGAATGGGATTCTTTCTCAAGCCTCTGCATTCCCTCTGCCTCAAGAAGACACTTCAGTTACAGTCCCTGCCAATAATCTTTTACATGTTTATTTATTTAACTAGGTTGAGTTTGTTCAAGTCAGAGCCTGAGATATTCATGCCTGCTATTTCTGGTGTCCAACTCAATGCCCCGCATTTTAGGAGTTTAATACAACTTTGATGAATGGATAGATGGATGGGTGGGGAGATGAATGGCAAAAATTTGATTCTTTCTAAAAATAATTGCTTTGAATATACCATTAGTCTTGTTCTTACTTCAGTGCCAACAGTTTTGAGCGATTTCAATGACATGACTTTTCTGATCCTGGAAATAAATTTCCATATTTTACAACTCCAACACAATGAGCTAAAAAAAAAATTCTCAAATTGTGCATTAGATTCTTTTACGTTTCTAAGATTTGAGGCATGGAGGGAGAAGCTAATGGAAATTCAAAGTAGATTTGAAGGACAACTCAGTAGTTACCTGCAAATAAGAATATTCTGTTTATTTTCTTCTAGTTCAAAATAGGAAAAGTACTCAATAAAGGAAAATAAGGAAAAAAAAATCACTCAACAAAAGTGGGGGAAAATAGATCCTGCATTTTAGGTCACAACAAAGAAAACTAATAAGGAGCAAACCACAGAAACCTGTCAGCTGGAAGGAAGATGCAGCATTCATTTTATAAACAATGCACTAGAGTGTCAACAGTCAGTCTCACAGAGAAAGAAATAAAACTTTAAAGATATGTCTATTTTGCTGAATAAATCTTGAGCAAAATATTGTGTATGTTGTACAGATCTGGAGTAAAGGCCATGCAAATATGACGCCATATCTCTAACATTAGATAAATAATTTTTTGTTGAGATACATTCACTTTGAAATTTGAGAATTATCCCACTGTCATGATATTACTTCCTTTCCCACAGTAAAATATTTGAATAGATGTCACAGGAGACTTCCTAATGATGAAACGAATGAGGTATGGGGATAGAAATAGGAAGGCGCGTGTAATTATCTTGATATCAGTGACCTGACTCTGGTGGTAGCAGAGGAAGTCATGAAAATGGAAATTGATTAGAATTATTGACAATAGATCAACTCGTGATTATCCACGCAACTTATCAAGAATGCTTGGACTTTGTTACAGAGAGGATTAGATTAAAATTCAGTGTAATGAGATTCTTATCATAGTTAGGGGTCTCCCGAAAGCAAATCCTTTGATTTAGGCACAGGTAGTTTGTTTGATCCCAGGATGCTGCAGTGAAGCAATGGGAAAAGTGAGAGAGACAGGAGGGAAAGCCAATTAAAAGTGGGATCTTGAGCTAGTTAGTAGTTTAAGCAACTGGACTCAGACTTGCTGAGGGGTCCTTTGGGAAACCAGGTGGAATGAACCTCAGAGTTATCCTCCCAAAGAATGTGGAGTTGGACATCACCCACTGACATTCTCGTCTCACTGCCTGAAGGTTGCTCTTGGAGATTATATATATATATATATATATATATCCTCACGCTTAAGTGCTGTGCCTTTAGAGTAAGAGGCTCTGAGAGCTTGAGGAGGGAAGCCACAGCACACACAAGCTCTTCCTGCCACAGCTATGGCTGAAGCTTGCTCTAGGGCGTGTGGTGTGGGCCACCAGCAACGCCCAGCGTACATGTGCCTTTGCATTTAACTTATGATTTCTCCAGCAACTATTTGATATGTAAAGATGTATTTTTTTGTAATGTTATTGCTCTAAGAGGTAGGTGATAACCTAAAGAGAATAAGCTAGTATTTAAAAATCTTCAACATTTTTGAAAAATTTTTGAAAATGCACTAGTTAAACACATCCTATCATCTACTTGCTGCTACTACTAACTGGCTGGAGATAATTCTGCTTTATGTAATTGTGAGGACATCGTTTCAGTGAGGTTCTTTCTAGTCATTCTTTTTTCCTTTGAGTGGATCAAGCTAACAAAGAGGGAAAAAGGACTTCTGGCAGCTAGGAGAATATTTTTGCCATTCTCATTCCCTTATAGGTAGAGCAGTCGTCCTCTCCAGCCCTGGAAGAGCACTAATTTTCATTTTCAAGTTGTGTCTTAAATCCTTTATAGAGGATATCATTAAACTTGTAAGTTATAAATTATAAAAATTTTCAACAAATATATATTTTGTAAGTCTTCAGAAAAATATATGTGAACAGAAGTTTCACACGTGTATATTTCACACTGTTCAAAGGAAACGATCTGTAGTCACATATTTAACCTTAATTAAAGCACTGTGAAGGAAGAAGTATTGCTTCTTTATTGAACAGATAACAAAATAGGCACAGTGAGGAAGGTCCCTATGAACTTCCTAAAGCTCATAGAGATGGTAAATATTTGAATGCGGTTTTAGACCAGGCACTCTGACCCTAGAATTGTGCTTGTAACAAAGCAAGTGGCTATATCAGAATTTATTCATTTTTAAATTTTATTTTATTGAAGTACAGTTGATTTTACAATGCTGTGCTAATTTCTGCATTTTAGCAGATGAATTCAGTTATACATATGTTGCTGTTCAGTTGCCCATTTGTGCCCGACTCTTTGCGACCCCGTGGACTGCAGCATGCCAGGCCTCCCTGTCCTTCACCATCTCCCAAATTTGCCCAAGTTCATGTTCACTGCGTCAGTGATGTCATCCAGCCATGTCATCCTCTGACCCCCTCTTCTTCTGTCCTCAATCTTTCCCAGCATCAGGGTCTCTTCCAGTGTGTTGGCTGTTCACATCAGATGACCAAAATGCTGGAGCTTCAGTTTCAGCATCAGTCTTTCCAAGGAGTATTCAGGGTTGATATCCCTTAAGACTGACTGGTTTGATCTTGCTGTCCAAGGGACTTTCAGGAGTCTTTTCCAGCAGCACAGTTCAAAGGCATCATTTCTTTGGTGACTTGCCTCTTTACAGTCCAGCTCTCATAGTCATGTGTGACCGCTGGGAAGACCATAGCCTTGACTATACGGACCGTTGTCCGCAGAGTAATGTGTCTGCTTTTCAACACATTGTCTAGGTTTGTCATTGCTTTCCTGACGAGAAGCAATTGTCTTCTGATTTCATGGCTGCAGTCACCATCCGCAGTGAGTTTAGAGCCAAGAAGAGGAAACCTGTCACTACTTCCGCCTTTCCCCCCTCTAATTGCCATGAAGTAATGGGGGCAGATGCTGTGATCTTATTTTTTTAATATTTAGTTTTAAGCCAGCTCTTTCTCTCTCCTTCTTCACCCTCATCAAGAGGTTCTTAAGTTCCTCTTCACTTTCTGCCATTAGAGTGGTATCATCCAAATATCTGAGGTTGTTGATGTTTCTCCCGCCTGTCTTGATTCCAGCCTGTGACTCATCCAGCCTGGCATTTCCCATGATGTGCTCAGCATATAGGTTAAACAAACAGGGTGGCAGCAGACAGCCCTGTTGTATGCCTTTCTCGATCTTAAACCAATCAGTTTTCCATGCAGGGTTCTAACTGTTGCTTCTTGACCCTCATACAGGTTTCTTAGAAGACAGGTAAGATGGTCTGGTATTCCCATCTCTCTAAGAGCTTTCCACAGTACGTTATGATCCACACAGTCAAAGGCTTTAGTGTAGTCGATGAAACAGAGATAAATGTTTTTCTGGAATTCCCTTGCTTTCTCTATGATCCAGCGAATGTTGGCAATTTGATCTCTGGTTCCTCTTCCTTTTCTAAACCCAGCTGGGACATCTGGCAGTTCTTGGTTCACATTATGCTGAAGCCTAGCTTGCCAGATTTTAAGCATGACATTACTCTCATGGGAGATGAGCAGACTTGTCTGATGGTTAGCACATTACTTGCTGAACTGGGATGATTTTCAGTCTCGTGGCCACTGTTGGGTCTTCCAGATTTTCTGACATGCTGAATGCCAACACCTTGATGGCATCATCCGTTAGGGTTGTGAATAGCTCTACTGGAATTCCATTGCTTCCGCTAACTTCACTCAGAGCAGTGCTTCCCAAGGCCCGCTTGCCTTCACACTACAGAGGTGTGGCTCTGGGTGACTGGCCACAGCATCACAGTAATCCAGTTCATAAAGATCTTTTACCGTGTATTTTTTCCATCTCTTCTTGAGCTCTTCAGTGTCTACTAGGTCCGTTTCTTCTGTGGGATTCTTGCCCACAGTAGTAGATTAAATGGTCATCTGAGTTAAATGTGCCCATTCTCACCCATTTTAGTGCACCGATTCCTAAGATGTCAGTGTTTATTCTTATGACCCTGTCCAATTGATTCACAGACCTAACAGTCCAGGCTCCTGTGAAATACTGTTCTTCGCGGCATCAGACTCTGCTTTCCTCACCAGACACATCCACCACCAAGCTCCATGTCTGCTTTGGCCCAGGCGCTGTCTCCTTTCTGGGGCAGCTTGTAGTTCTTTTCTGCTCTTCCCCAGGAGCATATTACACACCTTCCGACCTGGGGGACTCATCTTTCGGCGTCATATCTTTTTGTCCTTTTACACAGGTCGTGAGGTTCTCATGACACGTACACAGGGGTGGTTTGCATTCCCTCCTCCAGTGAATCACGGTTTCTCAGAACTCTCCTCTATGACCCATGCATCTTGGGTGGCCCTACCTGGAATGGCTCATAGCTTCATTGAACCATGCAAGCCCCTTTGCCATGAGAAGACAGTGGTCCCTTAAGGGGAGTCATACATATAAGAATTTATAACATTCTATTTCACATTCGTTGCCATCACAGTTCATGGAAGACATTGAGTAAAGTCCCCTGTGCTATATATGGGGCCTTGTGGTTCATCCATTCAACACGGAATAGTTTGCATCCGCTCATACCAAAATAACAGGGGTATCTCTATTAGGCATTATTATTATTATATCATATAATTATGTGTTTATATCACTTTGATTACATAACTGTTTTCCTATTAAGCCACATGCTTTTTGAAGGACTGGAGACTCTCTTTTTTTTCTGATTTAATTTTTAAAAGTTGAGATATAATTGACATAGGACATTATACCAGTTTCAAGTATACAACAATTATATTTGATATGCTGAGGTTCATGGGGTCCCAGAGTCGGACCTGACTGAGTGACTGAACTGACTGATACACTGCAAAGTGATCACCACAATGTCTAGTTAACCTCCTTCAATACACACAGTTGCATTTTTTTCCTATGAGAAGAATTTATAAAATATACTGTCTTTGCAACTTTCAAATACACAGTGCAGGACTATTAACCACTGCCACGCTGTGCATCATATCCCCATGGCATCTGTCTGTAACTGGGACATCTTTCTCCTTGCTCCTCACATTCTTAGGCGACATGCTCAGCTCACGTGGCTCCCTTTCTTCCTCCTGCATGGCCCTGTGCCCGGGAATTATGGCACATTAAACTCTCACCGTGCGTGAGAGGCTGGCAAGTGGGATAGAAGCCTCAGCCTGCTGTTAGAGCTTGAAGCTAAGCTTTTGCCAACTTGCTACCGTATCTCACTGCTGATGGTGGTTTAGCCACTAAGTCATGTCCAACTCTTGTGACCCCTTGGATGATAGCCTGCCAGCCTCCTCTGTCCATGGGACTGACCAGGCAAGACTACTAGGGTGCATTGCCATTCCCTTCTCCAACTCTATCTTACTACTCTTATTTATACACTTACTAAATAAAGGAGTGAGGCAAAAGCAAGGATGATTGATGAATAAGCTCTTTAGTTCAGTTCAGTTGCTCAGTCATGTCCGACTCTTTGCGACCTCATGGACTGCAGCACTCCAGGCCTCCCTGTCCATCACCAACTCCCAGAGCCTACTCAAATTCATGACAATTGAGTCTGTGATGCCATCCAACCATCTCATCCTCTGTTGTCCCCTTCTCCTCCTGCCCTTAATCTTTCCTAGCATCAGAGTCTTTTCAGAAGAGTCAGCTCTTTGCATGAGGTGGCCAAAGTATTGGAGTTTCAGCTTTAGCATCATTCCTTCCAAAGAAATCCCAGGACTGATCTCCTTTAGGATGGACTGGTTGGATCTCCTTGCAGTCCAAGGGACTCTCAAGAGTCTTCTCCAACACCACAGTTCAAAAGCATCAATTCTTCGACACTCAGCTTTCTTTGTAGTCCCGCTGTCACATCCATACATGACCGCTGGAAAAACCGGAGCCTTGACTAGACGGACCTTTGTTTATGAAGTAATGTCTCTGCTTTTTAATATGCTAAGTTGGTCATAACTTTTCTTCCAAGGAGCGAGCGTCTTTTAATTTCACAGCTGCTGCCACCTGGGAAGCCCCAAAACTGCGTGGGACTTATGTGCAGGTACGTGCAGTTGGAGTAAATTCTGGAGAAAAGATACAAAATGACCAAAAATGCCTACTGCCACTTCTGAAGAGCTGGGAGCAAAAGCAGGGTGTCGAGAGCAAAAGCAGGGCACTGAGCATGCCTCCTGCACACAACACTAGCTGGGGGGTGGGCAAAACGCCGAAGCCACCCCCGGCCCAGCCGTGAACACAGTCCTACTCTCGTTCCGCACAAGGAGCAAACCTGCTCCCTCAGCAAAGAAGGAAGCAAGGGGATGTGTGTGGCTTGTTCCCTGCCCCGCTCCCGCAGCAGGGCCCTGTACAGCCTTCCCTGAGTTTCTTGTCTGGCCCCTGGGGGATTTCCATTAATTACTGAAGGCCAAGAACCCCGGGCAGTATTAGGTCCACCATCGTTGGCTTCTGTGTCGCGTGAACAGCATCCTGGGCTTTTTTTGACCTAATACTCACAGGTCAATCTTTTTCTCTGTTGACAGAGTACTTTTTTCACTTAAAATGCACATCTTACAAAAGTATGTAGTACTGTTAAAATATTATCTAAGAATGGTCACACTTAAAGGAAGTTGTGGTAATTTAACCCATCCTGGCAGTGAAAGTAAAATATTATTCTGGAAAAGGTAAATTTTTTCATGACAATTCACTAATTGTAAATGATGTTTTATGTCCTTCAATTTGTCACAATAACTCAGAAACAAAAGTTTATATTTTCTTTAGAATCTTTTTATCTTCATTCAGATTTTATTTTTGTATTTTTATTAAAATTTAGTTGATCCACAATGTTAGTTTCTGCTGTACAGCAAAGTGAATCAGTTATATGTATATATTTATCTACTTTTTAAGATTCTTTTCCTATATTGGTCATAACAGAGTTCCCTGTGCTATCCTTGTTAGTTATCTATTTTTTATATATAGCAGTGAGTATATATCAATCCCAATCTCCCAGTTTATCCCTCTCCCTTTCCCCCTTGGTAACCATAATTTAGAAATTTTAATATAAATTCTACTCACATTGCAACACAGTTTTACTGCTATAATAATTTGGGAAAGATCAGCTATAGTTATATATTTATATAGTTAGTTACATTGGTATGTAGGTAGGTAGCTACTTAAACCCTACGGTAAGTACAAAAGAGAAGTTAATCAAGACTTAGGGTCCTAATTCTTTCCTGCTTCTGCTAGAAACATTTATAAAAACTTGGGCAAGTTATCTAGGTAGCCTAAGTTGTAATTAACTTATTTTAAAATATGTAAGTACCCCAGAGAAAAAAGATCTAAGGAGGTAAGATTTAGGTGAAATAACTAAATGAAAACTTAAACAAAAGATCTTGGGATAAAGAATACTGGGTTATATTTTTAGATTTGTCGATGATTCATTGCCTAGAGAAACCAATTTATTTGAACACTGTGAAGAAACTGTTGCAATACATGAAATCTAAAATTACAAGATTCCAGAACATTTTGTTCACCTAAGCAAGTATTTAATGATCAAATATCATAACTATTGAGTGTTTCCTATGGCCTAGGCAGCACACACATGCATCTCTCCTGAAAAATTAGGAGGAATCAGGACAGTTCTATCTTAGAGAAAATGAAATAAGTTTCAGGGAGACATAGCAACATGTTTCAAGTCATAATTCGTGGCACTGGGAACCACATATATCTGGGGATCGCATGCCATCCCCTCAACACACAGGCATGTACACATTCTCTGGGAAGTTTTGCAGAATGGAAACAAAGAATGTTGTAAAATTGTCTGATGAATTATACATTTCCTGATAATTATATGAATAAAATCTGTCATTGGGCAGTGGTCATATTTATTCATTTTCATATCTCTAGCAACAGCTAAATCTCCTGCCATATGGATGCTCAAATAATATTAGCTGGAGTGAGTGAAATGATCTGAGTGCCAGTAAACAGCACAGTGCTTAGAGTTGCTGGATATGTGTCTCGGGCTCTTGATAGATGCTGTGATGCTCTTCTATCTCCTATGGTGTTGCCAGACCAACTCCATTTGCATCTTGAGACTTTAACTTTTGTTCTTTTCATGAAACAGCACCAATAATATTTTATTTGTTCATTTTCAGTACACTGAAATGTGGATTTGAGAGCACAATTAAGTATATTTAAAGAGCCAATGGTTTAGGTAAAAATAGCCCCAGTGGGAAAAAGTCATAGATTCTCAGTTAAATTTACCTCCTTATTCCCTGCTGAGTGCCGAGGAATTGATGCTTTTGAACTGTGGTGTTGGAGAAGACTCTTGAGAGTCCCTTGGACTGCAAGGAGATCCAACCATTCCACTCTAAAGGAGATCAGCCCTGGGATTTCTTTGGAAGGAATGATGCTAAAAGCTGAAACTCCAGTACTTTGCCCACCTCATGCAAAGAGTTGACTCATTGGAAAAGACTCTGATGCTGGGAGGGATTGGGGGCAGGAGGAGAAGGGGACGACAGAGGATGAGATGGCTGGATGGCATCACGGACTCGATGGACATGAGTCTGAGTGAACTCTGGGAGTTGGTGATGGACAGGGAGGCCTGGTGTGGTGCAATTCATGGGGTCAGAAAGAGTTGGAAACGACTGAGGGACTGAACTGAACTGAACTGATTCCCTGTTACTACTATTGATACAATGTTCTTCTTTTAAATGATATATGTAAACACCTTTTTAAATGTTGTTACACTATATAACCCAAGATGATAGAAGGAAAAAAACGGTATTATTTTTTTTTCCTCTTCTATCTAATGAGAAATACTACTCATTTCTCAGGGAAAAAGGATAATTTAGGGATTATTTGAGACAGCATCTGTCATAGCTTTAAACTCAGTTCTTTCTTAGAACTCTTGTTATCCAAGGAAGTATGTAATTTTTAAATGCTCTTTTGGAATGAAATGGAAAAGACACATGGTCTTTATCTGTTGCTTCCTCCTGTTGGTGTCTATGCTTTCAAGGTTTCCTCCGTTTTAAAGATTTGCCTCATTAGAGTTCACTTTCAGGCCTGTTTCAGAAAGCTGCTAGCATGTCTTTCCTATTGTTGCTGACTGGCTTCCTGCTATCTGTTTTGGTGCTAGAAATAGTTCACTGGTACAATCATGATTTTTTCCCACAAATTTATTCCCATATCTTTATTGGTCAATTAAAAAGCAGAGCACCTTGACTTGGTGGCTGGTCAGGTTTTGTTCAAGTATTTTGTGTTCACTTTGTCCTTAGTTTATCCTGGAAAACGCACACGATAAAGTTGCCGTGAAAACCTGTGTGTCACTTATCACATGCCAGACTCACTGTTTTGTTCGGTTCTAGAGGGGAAACGTAGAACTGATAGGTACATATTACATAAGGAAAGAGTAG
The DNA here is from genome assembly GCF_042477335.2 of Ovis canadensis. Lineage (NCBI taxonomy): Eukaryota > Metazoa > Chordata > Mammalia > Artiodactyla > Bovidae > Ovis > Ovis canadensis. Next base: position 103,427,355 of record NC_091253.1, on the reverse strand, counting down.
AATTTGTACTAGAAATTAATTCTATACTGTTGCCGTTGTAATCATTTTAAATGATAATCAATTCTACATGCTTGGAAATGTTGAAGAAGAGAATCAATGATCCCTTCCCTGAGATATAATAGAGGAAGTTTATAGACATAAAATGTAAGCAGAGATAAATTAAATGATTTAAGATTTTTTATAGCTACAAATATGTAAATACTCTAATGTGTACATACCTAATTGTATCACATATTCCTCTAAATTGTGTGTGTGTGTGTGTGTGTGTGTGTGTGATAGGGAAGGTTGAACATAAAATGTTGAGTTGAGAGAGGAGCTATCACATTGATTAACAAGGAAACTCTACAATTAAAAGGTACGGATAAATCCATGGATACAGAGGGAAACCACAGTACTGACGCTGGCGCGTGGTGAACACTGCTGAGGCCAGACGCTGCTGGCAGAAACGAAGCAGGCAGGCAGCGTGTTCACTGTGATTTGTGGGCTCCTAGACTGGGAACTGATGATCTGTCTGCCCAAACCCCGAGAAGACAGTGACGGAAGATACAGTGGTTCAGCTGGAACGCATCGAGAGGCATTTTCTGATTGCTTTCAAGACTTCGTGAGTGTGAGGTTTGGACTGAGGAGAAAAGGAGTTATTTAAGTTTACAGGAGTTTTCATCTAGAATGGTTTTGGGAAAGAATGGAAGAACATCCATGTCCTTAGAAAGCGTGGAGATCAGACACAAATCTCATATGCTTACCTGGTGATCAGTGGGAAATGCCTGGAGTGAGCTGGGTTTGTGCTTTAAATCTATTAATGAGAAATGTGTTGATGGATTAGTGATGTAATCAAACATGCTCCCCAAAAGAATAGAGCTCAAAAAGAGGGCATTGCCTCTGTGTCAAAAATTGGAAAGTGTTACAGCTTCAGAATACATAAATTTCCTTTCTAAAAAAATGTGTCGATGCTGATATCAAAAACAAAACCCTTGAATAGGTTTTCAATAGGGAAAAAATAAGGAAACCTCTTAAATTACCGAGATGTTTCTGATTTTTCCACATTGCAGTTTGTAAAAGATCTCAACCTGCCCAAGAGTTCATATGCAATTGTCAGGTAGCATGCTGATTTATTGCACCAATTTATTTTTATATTATGGGCTCATAATATCCACATTTCCTGATCACTTTTATGACGAAAAACTTTTGGAAGCAAAACACAGATAAAATTGGTAAATCTTAAGATTAAATGCTGTTTCTTTCTCTATAAAAATATTTTAACTTGTCTTTTCCATTATTATTTCACCCACTTGATGAGGTCAATGATTTGCACTAGAATAAAAGACATAAAGGGTGGACAAACAAGTGAGGCAAAAATATCTGATTATAACGTGAAGAACAACAGACTGAACAACTGATAAAATAACTAAGTGAGGAAGCAGCAACCACTGAAGAGACTCATATTTTTTATGTAGTTGAAAGGGGCGCTATTCCACAGGTTCTGCGCTAGAATTGTCATGGCAAAAATAACACAGACGCAGATTCTTGCACGCTGAGACAGTCTTCAGCTTCTGCCCTGAAATGACTACTGTTACATAGTTGCAAACATTCAAAGTCCTATGTTAAAAACTTTCTGTTAGGAGAAATAGCTGGTCCTGTTGTTTTGTGACAATATGGCGGTAAAACTAACTTTATGCCAAGAATCCAGGTGGTGCCAAGGGCTTTGCTCATTTTCTGTGTAGAGCAGCAGTCTGGGCCACTCCTCACGATGGACACATTTGGGCAGAGAAAGTTTGGAATAATCCTGAACTGATAATCCTTTGAAATATTTTATCTCTTGCTCCAGTGACCCTGCATTTCCGTGACCAGCTAAAGAGTGGTTTTAGAACTTCCACTAGCATGTTCGTCATTTGTAACCTTGATGTATCCAATGTCTTTTCTTGCCAGAAGACTCAAAAGAAAAACGTGAGAGAGGTAAAAGGTGAAGGTGAGAAAGAAAGGGAGAAAATCGTCACGGTTAACCCCAATCTAAAAAAAAAAGAAAAAAAGAGCTGAAATTCTAGACCAGTCATCCTAGTGGTATCGAGAGGAGACTGATGGAGACAGAGCTTAGACATGGGCGAGCAAGCTGTATTTCAGTGTTATCCCTTACGGTGTGTGCACATGAATGTGTGTGTGTGTGTGTGTGTGTGTGTGTGTATTACATTGCTTCTGACTCCCGTATAATTTTCTGCTTTCTTTATCTATCCTTTTTGACTTTTTCATTTCCCAAGTGATGTTCACCACAGTTGTTTCCACTCTCATTAGCCTCAAACAGTACGGAGACAGACAGCCTCGTTCGCGTTCCCGAATGGGTTTACAGTTTCTCTGATTCATTTACTGAGATCGGGGGTTACTGAGTCGCTGTGTACACACCTGCCTAATTCCTCCTAGATCCTGCATCCCATGCGGTGCTCGATTGCTTCAGTCATGTCTGACTCTTTGCGACCCCATGAACTGTGGCCCGCCAGGCTCCTCTGTCCGTGGGATTCTCCAACCAAGAACACTGGAGTGGGTTGCCATGCCCTCCTCCAGGGGATCTTCCCGACTCAGGCGTCAAACCTGTGTCTCTTAGGCCTCCTGCATCAAGTGGATTCTTTACTGCTGAGCCACCAGGGAAACCCAAACACTGCATAATATTTACCAAAATAGCTTAGCAGCTTGGCCTCCTTTCAACAGAGAATATAGGATCCTGCTTTCCTATATGTTTGATAATCCCTGAAATCCCCTGATTAGAATATTTTTGCCAAATTTAAGGCAAAGTATATCCCATTGTTTCAATTATTCACTGATTATGTGTGAGACTTTATATATGTTTCAGTCATTTGGATTTCCCTTCTTTGTATGATGGTTGTTTATGTTTTATTCTATTAAATTTTCTGTTTGTTGTCTATTATCAGCAGAACCTTTTAATGTTCCTGATATTAATTCCTTGACAGGTTTGACACTGAAATGCTGCTTCCCACATGGTGATGTCTTTATATTGAACTGAAACATTAATTTCAATGTAGCCAAAAATTGTGATTATTTTGAGTGCCTAAAAAGGATGAAGTGTTTATATGCAGCTTGCAAACATCTATTAACTCATGATTACTGATGAGATGTTGAAATCCTTTCTATCTTTACCTGTTTTGTGTCCCGTTTTATCTGCTTCAGAAAGTGATGTGATAAATTCTCTAATTATTATTGTGTAATTCAGAGTCTCCTGGTAGTTTGCTAATTCTTATGGCTCTGATGCAACATTTTCTGAAAAGCTTAATGTTTATCTTTGGCTGTGCTGGGTCTCCGCTGCTGCCTGGGCGTTTCTCTGGCTGCGGTGGGTGAGGGCGCCTCTCCAGCTGCCGCGTGTGGACCTCTCTAGGCGGGGCTTCTCGCTGCAGATGGCCCGCTCCAGGGGCACGAACTTCAGGCGTTTCGGTGGTGGGCTCCGTGATCGTGGCTCCTGGGCTGTGGAGCACAGGCTCACCGGTGGTGGTGCGTGGGCTTACTTGCCCCAGGGCATGTGGGGTCTTCCTGGATCAGGGACTGAACCCACGTCCCCTGCATTGGCAGATGGATACCCCACCGCTGCGCCACCAGGGAAGCCCCACTGCAGCCTTTTTGCTTCAGTGGTTGTTTGTACGGGAGATGGGGAGTGGAGTGGATTGCAGACACACAGATTATGGCATGCCAAACTCAACCATCTTTGCAATTCAATGTTTGCTTTATTTATTTACACATATTTTTGCTTCTTCATTCTTTTGAATTTTTTCTCAAAAGTCATTTTTAAACTGGGTCTAGTGGACATACTTTACCTTGCTTTTGCAATTAAATTAATTTTAACTGGACGTTTAAACTTTAGGGTCACTTAGACCGTGGGTGGCTGTATGAGAGCTGTTAGATTGTACAATATGACATCACTTTAGCAGGACATAGACAAGGAGACAAAGAATCAAGTGGACTAAGAATATCTGACTCCCACTTGGAAGTATGGCTCTTTATCTAGTAATTCTACAAGCTTGGTTTATCTCTGTATGTCACTTCTCATATTTGTGAAGTCTGTTGTGAGCAAAAGATAAAGAAATGAATGAGAATGTGGTTCGAAAACTTAAAAAAAAATCGGCTCAAATATTCTTTCCTTCAGCACTTTGAGAGTATTTTTCCATCATAATCTTGTATCCAAAGTCAATTTGTGTACCATTACAGATAATGTGTTTCTTTTGATTTCCTTTGCTGTCTCTTTCTATCTGATCTTAAAAATCTATATTGTTGTCATTATTTTTTTCTTATCCTATTTGTTTTGTGATGAAAGCTTTCATTTTGTAGGTTCACATCACACTTCCTTTCTTAAATTCTAAGGCAGTGTTAATCATGATTTCCTCCCCTCTTCTTTTTTCTTTTCACATGAGTGTCCAGATTTACGATAACACTCCTACACCTTTTTCTTTATATTTTACCTTTAATATTTTCCTTTTATTTAAAGTGTTCTGTTTGTGCTCTTCACATATTTATTTTTCCTTACATGCATGTTTTCTAGACGTGTCAAGATAACACGTATCCAGAGAGAAACAAAATTTCTAGCCTGGCACAGTCTGTGCTCTTCATGGTGAATTTTTAAGAGATAAAGAAAATTTTTAGTTACAAAGGAACAAACTTCAGATAATCCAATAGAAAAATGGGCTAGACGCTAAAAGAGGCGATTAACAGAAGACAAAAGCAAAAAGGAGACAATGAAAGAAAAGGCACTCAAACACATTAACAGTCAGGGAATGCCAGTTAGTACTGTGATGAAATATTAACACACACACTGAATTAGCAACATTAAACAAAGCACAACAAATCAGATGCAGATGAAATGCGAAGTAGAGAAACTCTGACATGCTGCAGGTTGGGATAAAAATTGGTATATCCATGGGGAAAAGAAATTAGCCAACACAGAAGATATGTGTGTGAATGGTAGTTGCTCGATCGTATCTGACTCCTTGCGACCTAATGGACTGTAGCCCGCTAGGCTCCTCTGTCCTTGGAATTCTCCAGGCAAAAATACTGGAGTGGGTAGCCATTATTTACTCCAGGGGATCTTCCTAAACCAGGAATAGAACCTGGGTCTCCTGCATTGCAGGTGGGTTCTTTACTTTCTGATACACATGCTCTAAAATTAGAATTCCACTCCTATGAATAGCTTCTGAGGAAATGAAGACATATATTAGAGGAAGAATGCATCAATTTTTTCACAGAAGCACATTGTAAAAATAATCTGCAACTCTCCACCTCCAAACTATTCATCTGTAGTATAAAAAAATACATGTCTTTGTGTAATTGTACAATGAAACGTTATACAATAACACAACAATGGCAATGGGTGAACTGTACCTTTACACAGCAACAGAATCATACAGTCCCAATGTTGTAGAGAAGAAGCCTTATACAAAAGAGTTCGTAGCGTGTGATTTCAAGTATATAAAGCTCAAAAACAAGTGAAAATGCTTATATTGTCCAGGAACTAATAGAAAGTGAGCAAGGAAAAATATCTTAAAGCGCTGGCTAAAAATTAAAAGCACATTTTACAAACATAGAGGAAATGGCAAAAACGTATAGAAAATCCTTAAAACCAAAAAAGAGAACAGAACAATCCTGCCAAATATGTAAGCACAGAGGTTCCTTGATAGTTCTTGGCCCAGAACTTCATTTCAAACAGGTCTTCATTCCAAAAGGAACAGACCACAAAACTTAGGACTCAGGCACAGTTAGCCATTAGATCTGAAACCTCTTTATGAAGTCAGCTGAGTAAAATCGGTCAACTAAAAAACACACATATATGTAAACAAAGAAATAAAAAATCCATTCTGTCAACAAAGCAAGCTGTCTGGAGAGGAAACATTTTCCCTGCACAGATCTGAACTATTCCTAATGTGGCTATAGATTCGAATTTCAAAACATGTGTGACCAAATACTCTAAACTTCAGAATTTGCTTTATAGTAACTCTGGCTTTTATAGTTGATAGAGGCAAATGAAAATCCTCTCTGGAAGATTACACTTTAATGCAAGACTCAAAAAATTCCCATGGGTGAACTTCCAAGGAAAATAAACTGACATGAAGGATATCACAGAAATACAGGAGGAAACTTGCAATGAGGAAGAGCAGGCAGAAATAAATAGCAGTTTCAGACTTGAATGCAGTTACTAAGAAATTGATTAGATTAAGGTAAAAAAGAAGAAAACTATATGTCAGAAACATTTTGTAAAATGTAACCACCATTCATGATAAAATACTCAGCAAGCTAAAATAGAAGTAAGTTGTCTTAATCTAATAAAATGTGTGTTTACTCATGTTTGGGTTCAGCTACAGATAAGACAAAGCTCAAGATATCTGTCATAAACAAGATAGTTTCTCTTTCAAATAAGTAGTTTGTAAATAAGTGGCTCAGGGGCGCTGTGGTCGCTCAGTGATCACCAGCTGTCCGTCTGATTCTGTCTTTTGGCCCCTTTGTCCCCAGCAGGTGGCATCCATTGCGTTGCTCGGCATTCCCACCGTGGGCCCGCCAAGTCCCACTAAGCCATGCGGAGAGGAAGTGTGGGCTTACACAGCGGGCCTACAGACGCTTCCTCTTCCATGCCATTGGCCAAAACACAGCCACATGACCATACCAACTGCAAAAGAGACTGGGTGCACAGCTTTTAATCTAGAGAACTATTTCTCAGACTAAAATATGGCTATTATCCTATTATTAAATGTATTGGGCTTTTTTTGTAAAGCAGCATTTGAGCAAACATTATGCAAAATAGTGAAATGTTAAAGAACGCAATAGGAATTGGATAAGGAAGGCCCCTATAATTACTCCTAGTTAACACTGCAACAGAAACAAGACATGTAAAAGGAACAGAATTTATAAAGATATAAAAAAGTATCTACTGTCATATTTGTTAACATTATTATTACATAGATGAACTCAATATATCCTAGAGATAGCAATTAGACTTAGTAAGAGAGTTGAACAAAGTTGACAAATATAATGTGCAAAAATAAAATTTATTTATATACACCAGAATATAGCAATTAGAAATATGGTTTCAAAATTGGCACTAAAAATTTGTTGCCAAGAAATAAATCTAGCAAAATATGTACAAGAACTTTATGGGAATATTTATAAATATTGTCAAAAGTGCTACAGACTAGCTAAACAAGTCAAGAAATAAATAGGTTTGTGCCAATTCAGTTCCAGATAATCTATTAATTCTAGGCAATTTAAATAAAAACTTGAATAGAAATGATGTTGGGAAGGTAGATTATTCAATTAAGGTATTATTTCACACTATATAAAAATTCAACTTACAATGAATTAAAATTTAAATATAAAAGGAAACCTTTCAGTATTTTGAAGCAAATGTAGGTAAATACTTTATGATCTTGGAACTGGAAGTATATTTTTAATAAAGAACCAAAAAACAAGATTAAGAACCAAAAATCTAATCAAGAAATGAAAAGCTTGATAAATTCCTAGATTTTAAAGTTAGGGACATGTCTTCATCATAACGCACAAAGTGAGTGGATACACATACATGGACAGGAATGTTCATGGCAGCATTTTTCATAGTAGCAAAATCCACAAGCATCCAACATATCCAGAGCACACTGGATTAATTGCAGGGTATTTATAGGAGAGTATACTATAATTATTTGGAAAAATGAATAAGCTAGGTTTTCACCCAGTCACAAGAATGAATCTCATAAACACAATGAAAACACCATTGTTTAAAGCCCATAGTTTAAAAGAAACTGCAGAGTATGATTCAATTTCAATAAAACCAAAACAGTCATAAGCAAAAATAAATTAGCAAACTATAATTATGATAAAGGTATGATAAACATACAGTATTCAAGATAACAGTTGCTACTAGGGGAGTGTAGGTATGCCATCCAGGAGTGGCACACAGGAAATTTCAAGGTATATGTGTTTATAAATGTCTTAAAGCTAAGAAGGGAATATAAAAATATGAATTAGATTATTATTTTTTAATATGAATGAAATATTTAACATAAAAGAACAAGAAAAATGAATTCAGTAAATCTACAAATACTGATATATAAAGTTTCACTTTCAAAAACAAAAACAGTTGGGACAGTGTAGTAAATAAAAGTGACATATTTGCATATTTATGCCCATGTAAATTATTTTAGGAGATGTTACGCAGGAGACCATTGAAGTTTTTTGGCTACTACTGGGGAATAGAGCTGAAAATCTTGTTTGGAAGGACAATCAATAAATATACAATTATCTTGATTTCTGTGTTATTTTATGTCTAGGTGCATACATTATTTTTATATTCACTTAAAATAATAGTGGTAGTTACCTGAATGATAAGATTATGAGAGATGCTATGGTGTCTTCAGATAGAGTATATTTTAAAAAATTTCCCAAAGTTGTTATTGAAAAATAGTTTCCTCTGGGTAATTCAACTGGAATGAATAAGAAGACTTAGCTTTACATTTTATACCCTTTGAGTTTTATTTGTTTGTATTACTTTTTGCGGCTATTTCTGTTAATAAAAAAACAAATAATAGACTCTGGTGTGAAAGAGAGAAACCTGTCCTGTTGTTAATAAAACCTTTCACACTGGAGAGAAGTAAAATACCTGAACTTTCAGATCAGAAGATTTTTTCCCCAAAAGTCACAGATACAAAGCAAAATTTAAAAAGGTGCAGAATAAATTTGGCCGGTCACAAGGAAATAACTGATGAGATGATTACTGGTGACCCAACTGAAACTATTCTCTGAATAAGTTTTGGTAGATTGTTTACTGGAAGAATTAAGCACTAAGGAGAATTGGTCTCCAATAAAATGCATTGTGAAAACTAAAGCCCAATATTTCTTTTCTTGTGAAAATCTCCTCCCTTCCTAAGTTAAGTGGCTCAGTCATGTCTGACTCTGCGACCCCATGGACTGTAGCCTACCAGGCTCCTCCATCCAGTGGATTCTCCAGGCAAGAATACTGGAGTGGGTTGCCATTTCCTTCTCCAGGGGATCTTCCCAACCCAGGGATCAAACCCAGGTCTCCTGTATTAGAGGCAGACGCTTTAACCTCTGAGCCACCAGGGAAGCCCATTCCTCCCTTCCTATGCCTTGTTTATGTACCCTATTCTTCCTTTCAGTAAAAAGCTCCATTTTCCCCAGATCATAGAAATATTTTGGAGCTTAGTTTGAACAGAGTTGCTCCCGCTCTCTTTCTTTCAGTCAAAACATCCTTAACCAACTCTCAAAGCAGTAGCTTATTCTTTTTATTAATAAAAATAGCTTTGAGATATGATTCATATGCCCTCCAGTTGACCCCAGTTAAAGTGAACAGTCCAGTGTTTTTTAGTCAAAGGACTGTGATTAAATCACAATCTAATCTTACAGCGTATTTATCTCCCCCAAAAGAGCTCCATTAAGAAGTTAACTTCACTTCAAGCCTCGATCTCGGTCCCTACAGATCTGCATCTCCTGGACATTTCACACGTGAAGAATCGCACGGGGTCTGGTGTCTGTGACCGCCTTCTTCACTGAACCTACTATTGTCAAGGTTCTTTCATGCTGAGCATGTATCATTTTTAAAAATTTCTTTTTATTGTTGAATAACATTGCGTTGTATGGCTAAAGCACCTTTTATTTATCTATTTACCAGGTGGTAGATGCTTGAGTTATCTTCACATTTGGGCCTTTATGAATAATGCTGTTGTGAACATGCGCGTCTAGGTTTTTGTGTGAACATGTGTTATTTCTCTTGGGTGTGTGCCTAAGAGTGGAATAGCTGGGTCTATATTTAACTTTCTGAGAAACCATGAAACTGTTTTCCACAAAAGGGACACCATTTTTCATTCCCATGCAACAATGTATTAGGGTTTCAATTTCTCTGCTTCCACACCAGATCTTGTTATTTTCAGTCTATTTTATGACATTTATTCAGAAAACGAAGATCATGGCATCTGGTCCCATCACTTCATGGCAAGTAGATGGGGAAACAGAGGAAACAGTGGCTGACTTTATTTTTTGGGGCTCCAAAATCACTGCAGATGGTGATTGCAGCCATGAAATTAAAAGATGTTTACTCCTTGGAAGGAAAGTTATGACCAACCTAGATGGCATATTAAAAAAGCAGAGACATTACTTTGCCAACAAAGGTCCGTCTAGTCAAGGCTATGGTTTTTCCAGTGGTCATGTAAGGATGTGAGAGTTGGACTGTAAAGAAAGCTGAGCGTGGAAGAATTGATGCTTTTGAACTGTGGTGTTGGAGAAGACTCTTGAGAGTCCCTTGGACTGCAAGGAGATCCAACCAGTCCATTCTAAAGGAGATCAATCCTGGGTGTTCATTGGAAGAACTGATGTTGAAGCTGAAACTCCAATACTTTGGCCACCTGATGCGAAGAGTTTGCTCATTGGAAAAGACCCTGATGCTGGGCAAGACCGAGGGCAGGAGGAAAAGGGGACGACAGAGGATGAGATGGCTGGATGGCATCACCGACTCGATGGACATGGGTTTAGGTGCACTCCGGGAGTTGGTGATGGACAGGGAGGCCTGGCATGCTGCAGTTCATGGGATTGCAAAGAGTTGGACATGACTGAGCGACTGACCTGAACTGAACTGTCCTGGTGAGTATGAAGTAATATCTCACTGTGGCATTGGTTTGCATTTCTCTGAAATTTTAAGACATTTAACATCTTTTCATATGCATATTGGCATTTGCATGTCTTCCTCAGAGTAATGCCAATTTTCAATTACATTATTTTTTTAATTGATGTCTTGTATATTGTATAAACTCTTGCTATATTCCATATAAAATTCCCTTATTAGATATATGATTTGCAACTATTTGGTCTGTGGGTTGTCCTTCTATTTCTTGATGGCATTGTTTGCAACATGAAAGCTTATATTTTAATTTTGATATGGTCCTATTTGCTTTTCTTTTGTCAGTTGCACTTTAGGGTTATATATCAGAAGACTTGCCTAACTCAAGGTCAAGAAAGCTTGCTCTGTTTTCTCTGAGAGTCTTTAGATTCTGCTTTTTTGATGCAGATCTATGATCTATTTTGAGTAACTTTGCATACAGTGTGAGATAGTGGTTTGACTTTGTTCTTTCGTCTGTGGCTATCATATTATCCCAGTACTATCTGTTGAAAAGAATATTCTTTTGCCGTTGAAAGGCCTTCGTACCTTTTTCCAAAATTAATTAATGATGATTAAAGAGCCTACTTTCATTCTGTTTCATTGAGATATGCTTCTGTCTTTATGCCCATACCACATTGTATTGATTAAGCTGCTTTGCAGTCAGCTCCAAGACTGGAAAGTCTAAAGCACTCTTACTTTATGCTTATTTTTCTATACTGTTTTGTCTATACCCTTAATTTCAGTATAAACTTGTAAAAAACCAGCTTGGATTTTTAATAATAGCTGCTTTGAGTCTGTAAATTAACTAGGGGAGTATCACCATCTTAGGGCTTCCCTGGGGGCTCAGCTGGTAAAGAATCTGCCTGCAACGTGGGAGACCTGGGTTCCATCCCTGGGTTGGGAAGATCCCCTGGAGAGGAGAATGGCTACCCACTCCAGGATTCTGGCCTGGAGAATCCTCTGGATTGTTTATTCTATGGGGTTGCAAAGAGTCGGACACAACTGAACAACTTTCGCTTTCACTGCCATCTTAATAACGTTTTCTAATCTATAAACTTGGAGTATCTTTTCATCTATTTAAATAATTCTTCATTTTTTTCAGCAATTGTTTTGTGTAATAGCTTTTAGTGTACAAGTTTTGTGCTTCTTTGTTAAATTCATAACTAAGTATTTTATTCTTTTGGACGCTGTTATAAATGACTCATTTATTTAATTTCATTTTAGAAATGCTCTTTACTAATATCAGTTCAGTCCAGTCACTCACTTGTGTCCGACTCTTTCAACTCCCTCCCTGTCCATCACCAACTCCCGGAGTTCACCCAAACTCATGTCCATCGAGTCGGTGATGCCATCCAGCCATCTCATCCTCTGTTGTCCCCTTCTCCTCTTGCCCCCAATCCCTTTACTAATATAGATAAATGCAATTACATTTATATGTTGATCTTGTATAATGCCATCTTGATGAACCTGTTTATTCTAAGTTTTTTAATGGACTCTTTAAGATGTGTCTGTGTGTGTATATATATGTATAACTATATATACCTATAATTTGAAAGGAAAAGTAGCTTAACTATTATCTGTCAAACATGGATACCTTTTTAAAAATTTGCCTTACTCCAAATTACAATGCAATGTTAAATAGAAGTGGTGAGAGCAGACATTTTTCTTTTATTCCTGTTCTTAGGGAAAAAGTATTCACTCTTTCACCATTAATTATGATGTTAGCTGTTTCACATAGCTGCTCTTTCTCAGGTTGAAGAAATTCTCTTTTATTCTCAGTTTGTTGAGTGTTCTTATTATGAAAAAGAAAGTTGGATTTTTGTCAAATGCTTTCTTTGCCTTGACATGATCATATATTTTTCCTCCTTTAGTCTGTTAATATTAATGATTTTATATTGAATCACCCTTGCATTCCTGAGAAATCCCACTTGGTCATATGCAGAACAGAATTTTCACATATTGCTAAGCTGAGTTTGCTAGGATTTTGCTGAGCACGTTCCCATCTGAATTCAAAAGAGATTATGGCTTGTAGTTGTATTTTCTTGTGCTTTCTTTTTTGTCTGACTTTGGTATCAGGGTAATATTGTCTTCAGAGAATGAACCAAGAAGTACTCTCCTGACTTTTGGAAGAGCCCGAGAAAGATTGTGAGGAGTTCTCTTTGGATTTTTGATATAATTCACTCATGAAGCTAGCAGAGTCTACTTCTCTGGGTCTGAGTTTTCTGGATAGCTTTAAAATTACTAACCATATTGCACCATTTATAATAGTTATCTATTGCTGTCACAATGTATTATGGTGAAGTTAGTGGCTTAAAACAAAATATTTTTCTATCACACCTGGATGTTAGGAAGTAGTTTGAGATGGGTCTGACTTGATTAAAATCAAAGCATAGGCAGGGCTTTTTTCTGTAGACTCTACTTGAGAATTAATTACTTTGCCTTTTCCAGTTTAGAGAATGTACATATTTGCTCACGTTTCCCTTTCTCCATCTTTGGCAAACCAATTTCTTTTACATTGCATTCCTGTGACCTTACCATGGTCCATTCTCTCTAACAGACTTCAACTGGGAAGTCTTCTGCTTTTAAAGACTCATTCCTATTATTGAGATTATTCAGGAGAATCTCCTGTCTCAAAAGCCTTCTTCTTAATCACACTTGGAAAATTCCTTTTTCCATGTAAGATAACAAATTCACAAGTCCCAGAGTTCATGATGTAGACATTATACCAACCACATTTTGAAAAGTATATTCAATTTTATGCACATTGATTTATGCAATTTCTTCTTAAATTAGTCTAAAGGACAAAGGTAAAGAATTATTCTCCTATACTGTCTTTAAAATAACCTTTATAATTTCCTTTGCTGACACTAAGTCTTTTTAATGGGTCTTGATTCAGATTACCATCTGGAACTCCCTCCTGGAGTTTGATTAATTTGCTAGACCACTCCAGAACTCAGAGAAATATTTGCCTCCTCAGATTACTGATGTGTCCCAACCGAATGGAAGTGATTTGCTGGACAAGGTACAGAGACAGGGCGTGGGCCGTCAGTGCAACCCGACTGTCTGCGTTCCCCAATGGCCGTGTGCTCACCAGCCCAGAAGCTCTGTGAACCCCTTCCTTTTGTGTTTCTATGGAGACTATTTTACATAGACAAGAATGTGCACAGCGGTAAACAATCCGCTTGCTGATGCAGGAGACTCAAGAGACAAGAGTTTGATCCCTGGGTCGGGAAGATCTCCTGGAATAGGAAATGGCAACCCACTCCAGTATTCTTGCCTGGAAAATTCCATGGACAGAGGAACCTGGCAGGCTACAGTCCACGAGGTCCCAAGGAGTTGGACAGGTCTGAGCATGCACACACACACCCACACACACTCACACACACAAGATGGTTAAATCATTGGTCATTGGTATTTGAACTCAACTTCCAAGCTATCTCCACTCTCCACAGGTCAGGGAGTAGGTTCCAACCTTCCAATCATATGGGTGGCTCCACTGGCAGCTACCAGCTACCATTAAGGTCTTTCTAAAAGTCACCTCATTAACATAACAAATTACACCTGTATCAGTTCAGTTCAGTTCAGTTCAGTCGCTCAGTCATGTCCAACTCCTTGTGACTCCACAAACTGCAGCACGCCAGACCTCCCTGTCCATCACCAGCTCCCGGAGCCCACCCAAACCCATGTCCATTGAATCGGTGATGCCATCCAACCATCTCATCCTCTGTTGTCCCCTTCTCCTCCTGCCCTCAATCTTTCCCAGCATCAAGGTCTTTTCCAATGAGTCAGCTCTTTGCATGAGGTGGCCAAAGTATTGGAGTTTCAGCTTCAACATCAGTCCCTACAATGAACACCCAGGACTGATCTTTAGGATGGACTGGTTGGATCTTCTTGCAGTCCAAGGGACTCTCAAGAGTCTTCTCCAACACCACTGTTCAAAACACCTGTTGCACTCTCATCAATTAGGAAATTCCAGGGGTTTGAGGAGGTCTGCCAAACATGATGACAAAGACCAAATATGTATTTCTTATCATAAGTCACAAGACCACAAGATGTATGATTATGTGATTCATCAAAACTGCTTTCAATGTATAGTTTTCATGACAACAATCAAAGTGAGTATTTATGCTACAGTCCATTTGTTTGCTGCCTTTCCACACAACTTGAAAGTGCAAAGAAAGTTAAATTGTTAGAAACTATATACAAATAATATACCAAACATTCCAGGCATGTTATGAAATATCTCTGTCTATTATTGATCTGGGGCTATTTTATGAAGAAAGTTTGTAATCATGTGTTAGAAAAGACACTCACTGGCGGAGGAGACCAAGTCAAACCTTAACACTTCTCATGGCCCTGGGTAAGTCATTTAAGTGTTAATCATATCCTCTTGAGGTTTTATAGTACCTGTCCAGTCTGATTTGCTGAGATGTTCTGGGGATCGAATGAAATTCATATGAAAAGATATTGAAAAGCCAAAAGCATTACACAAGTCATAGACAATAGTCACTAACAGAATATATTCAGGGGAGTTATAAAATTTTCAGAGAAAAGTTGCAAACTAAATATAAAATTGTATTAGAAGCTCAGGAAAGTATTCCCTTGAATGAATAAACTTTTGGCTTCTGGGTGATAATAAATAGAGGAAAGCTAACATCTATTGGGGCACACGGCTAATAAAACAATTGCAGGCATGAAAAGAAGAGCCAGAGGCGAAGCGCTCAGGGCCAGAGGCATTGCTGTGTTGCTCTGGGAACCCATGAAGCCCACAGAGGAACAGGATTTTGGCAGAGGATAAGGAGACTGTTTTGTGTGTAGATTCCTGCTGGATCTGTGACATTTCTATTCATTACTCACCCACTCGGTGAGTTTGATTACTGCTGTGGCCAGAGAGTCTCTGGAAAAGTAAAAGGAAATGGAGGGAGCAAAGATCTTTGATGTCTTACAGTATAATAAATGACCGCAGAAGAGGGATGTCTGAGGGGTGGGGAAATACGAGGCTTGCACATGCCCTGACAAGCTCTTCTGCTGCTTGAAAAATTTCACACTGGTATTTTCAGAAAGGCTGAGAGCTCTTTTCCTGGAGAAATAAAAAATTTTCACACTAGTTCACCAAATAACAGAAAATTAAGAGGGGTGGTACAAATACATAAATAATAGCCATTAATGAACAGTAGCTCAAACCTTCATTTAGCCATTACAATAATTCAGATAGGTACTATAATCACCATTTTAAGGCTGAGAATTTGAATGCCTAGGCTAGGTTACACCACTGATAAGTTGTAGACTGTAATCAAGACCTAGACGATTCTAACTCTAGAGGTCATGTTCTTTGCCCACATCCTTGATTTCCAAACACCAGTCCTTGGACCAGTGTTTCTTAATGTCAAAGTTTTCACAGGTTACTGAATATCTTGAAGGGAAATTCATAACTAAATGTTTGATAAGTCTTGGAGACAGAATTAAAAGTTGAGTAGTCTGTGTCTGTTCTTCCATACTATATTGTAAATTCATGAAATGCAAACGTCTCTACCCAATAATGACTATATAAGTAAATGAATAAACAAATTTTAAGTGCTTGTAAATTTGTATCTCTGAAAAATATTAGATCTGGGGCCAAATGACTTTTTCATATCCAAATGCTTCAGTCATTTATTCATTTAAATGTATTAAAGCAATAAATATATGAACAGAATAGGAAGAAAGCTTAGCAATAAACTTCATAGAAAGATCATTGGTATTTAAAGCATTTGCCATTGAAGACACCTTTCAATACCCGCGAAGACTGGAGTGCACCTGCCCCGTGCAGGCATCCTTTGAGGAAGCAAATGTTCCCTGTCCTGCTTGTCTGAGTACACCTGGCATTTCCGAGGGTTCCTTCCATGAACTTTACTTTGTCTGCTTTCATTGGGGCCTTCATCCAATTTGTGACTGAAAATATTAAAGTGGTTGCTTAGAAACGCTGAAGTTGGAAATTTACAAGTTTTCAAAAGGTTACATTGAACTATAGGGGTAACACATGGTGATCTGATATGTTTTGTTCCCTAGCCTGCTAGAGGGGTAGCCTTCTGTGATCTCTTTAATTATTTAATGGCACTTTAAGATGCCAAGTTGAATTTAGAAACCAGCAAGGCATCAAGGCTAAGAAAAAATAGAATGTTCTTTTTGTTTCCCATATTTTTGACTGAAGAATTTGTTGTTCATTTAAAAAATTAATTGGATGGTTTTGTAAATCTGAAAGCAGAAGGCAAATTTTATCTAAAGGATAGAGTTAAGACTCATTATTTTGACTGAAATAGAAAGGAAGTAAGAATGCTTGTTAACGTGGAAAGAAAAAAGACAGCATTGAAATGAAGATATTTCCTAAGGAAGGGTTATTGTCCTAAAAGTAAGTTTTAACATATAAAAATTAACTTAATAACCACATAGTATCAGTCACTTAGTCATGTCCGACTCTTTGTGACCCCATGGACTGTAGCCCACCAGGCTCCTCCATCTGGGGGATTCTCCAGGCAAGAATACTGGAGTGGGTTGCCATTTCCTTCTCCAGAAGATCTTCTTGACCCAGGGATCAAACCCAGGTCTCCCGCATTGCAGGCAGATTCTTAACCATCTGGGCCATGAGGGAAGCCCAGTAACCATATACTGGAAGATAATTAAATTTTTTCCTAACAGCTCAAGAGGCTTATGGAAATTGAGAGACAGGATCAAGGAGACAAATATAAATGGTAAATTGAGAAATGATTAAAGAACTGAAACCCTGGTAAAGCACAGTTGTTGTGTTATGATATCAACCAGGTCTTGGGGAAAATTTGGATAGATGAACTAAATAATTCACTTATTTTCCTATGTTAAAAAAAAAAATGTTTACTCAGAGCCAAGTGTTCCAGGAACCATGATAGGATACAAGGATGAAAATAAGAGAAAACATGAATTTGCCTTCATAGAGCCTATAGTGTTTGAGACACAGACACATAAGCTAGTGTGGAACCCCTTATGAAAAGTATAATGATGTAATGACAAAGTTATGGGGCTTTGTGAACACAAGGAGCATTTACTATAGCTGTGGAAAATCAGTAAGGCTTCAGGGTGGGCTAATTACTGTAGTAATTCCAGAATATCAGTGGTTTAACACAGTCAGACTTTTTTTCCCTTTACTCAAGCATGTCTGTATATTTGCTATCTTCGATGTGGCCCCTTTCACTTGTGTTTTGAAGGCTCTTCTTCCATGCCTTTGGTGTCTCCTAGAACCGTAGAGTCCGTTGATGGTTCTCTGTGGCAGACAGGCCGCTGAAGACAGAAAGACCTGGAGGTGTTTTCTGGGGAGGAGATGAGACCTAGGTGCGGCATGTTTAATGACGACATGGATCCTCAGGGAAGGCTGAGAACTGTAGTGAAAATAAGCTTGCTGACTGACCAGCCTTCCTTATGACACAGCCTATGAGAGGGGATTTCCTCTCAACTGAGGAAGATGGGAACTTGGGATCCAGGTGAAGAAGACTGGGCAAGAATGTTCTAGGAAGAAGAGGTACCATGATAAGACAAGGTTTCAAAACTTATGGGAAGCTTACAGACCAGCGTCGTTGGGCCATCCATCGCAGGTCCTGACTGGTGAGTGACGAGGCTGGCTCCTGCTGCTTTTTCCTCAGCTGTGTCTTTCTGTGAACCGTGTTGCCGGCTGGACACTTCCTCCGATGACTCGGGGGCATGTCAGACTCAGCCAGCTGTGTAAGACCAGTTCCAGGGCCTACTACTCGACTTGCTCTGGCTTCCCTTCAAACCTAGTTCTTCTTCATCCTAACACACAAATTTTTAAAAAAGGAAATAATCCTTCACATCTCCTCTCCCTAATTCCAAAAAGAAAACTAATCTCTCATCAAATCTTACATGCTAAATTCAAACTTTTTTGTGAACATGCTCATTTCTCTCCATTTCCACTCTACGATTCTACTCGAAACTAACCATCACCTTTTGCCCTGTCTGTCACGAAAGGCCCTCACCCTACTCTACTCCTGGCAGCCATTTTTGCTTCTCTTTAGTCTGTTACACGGAGAAGGCGATGGCACCCCACTCCAGTGCTCTTGCCTGGAAAATCCCATGGATGGAGGAGCCTGGTGGGCTGCAGTCCATGGGGTCGCTAAGAGTCGGACACGACTGAGCGACTTCACTTTCACTTTTTCACTTTCATGCATTGGAGAAGGAAATGGCAACCCACTCCAGTGTTCTTGCCTGGAGAATCCCAGGGCCGGGGGAGCCTGGTGGGCTGCCGTCTACGGGGTCACAGAGTTGGACACGACTGAAGTGACTTGGCAGCAACAGCAGCAGCAGTCTGTTACACCCAGGGATCCATGGGAAGCCAGGCCCATCACACCACAACCATTTGCATTTTCTGGGTCCTCTCATGTGCTAGGCATTACAGTCCATATATTCGCATCGACTGCCTCATTTAGTCCGCACATGCTGGTTCATGGCAGAGCTTATTTCTGTTTCATTTCATCAGTGATGAAGAAGAGGCTTGGGATGTCTAGGTTGCTGATTCAATTTCACACAGATGTTAGGCAGAGTAACTTTCAAAAATATAATGGTTTGCTTCCTAAGCCTGTTTTCTAAATCATTATGCTAAAATTTCTCAGTGTAGACATTTAAAATATTTGCTTACTGACTGAATGAATGAATGAGAAAAAGGGGCGGATCGCCAAGTGCTGCATGTAATGGAGGGTCATGTGAACACAGTTTATTTTGTTCATGTGGTGGAAGTGTGGAAATTTTTTAAAAAGTGATGATATGCAATGACGACCCTGTATGCAAGACAGGAAAAAAGACACAGATGTGTATAACGGACTTTTGGACTCAGAGGGAGAGGGAGAGGGTGGGATGATTTGGGAGAATGGCATTCTAACATGTACACTATCATGTAAGAATTGAATCGCCAGTCTATGTCTGACGCTGGGTGCATGCTTGGGGCTGGTGCATGGGGATGACCCAGAGAGATGTTGTGGGGAGGGAGGTGGGAGGGGGGTTCATGTTTGGGAACGCATGTAAGAATTAAAGATTTTAAAATTTAAAAAATAAAAAACTAAAAAAAAATAAAAATAAAAGAAAAAAAAAGAAAAAAAAGCGATGATATGGATCTATAGATTTGAAAGATGTCTTCATTACGTACATGGTAGATGTGCTGGAAGAGGAAGTTCAAAGCAAGGAGTAATTTCATTAGAGCTCAAAATAAATTGGCAAGGGGAATATGGACAAAATTATATCACAGAAGGATTGAGGATCTTTCAAGTTCTTGAGGGCACACTCCTTCTTTGCCTACTTTGGAGTCTCCTTTCCTTCTCCAATATACCACCTGGTCCAAAGGCAACATTAATTGCATCTTTCAAAAACAAGTACAGCGTCTACTGACTTTATCATGGTGAAATGAGATGTTATATAGAGTGCTCAATGAAGTCCTTCAAGAAAAGAAAATTTGTTTCTTCACCTTCCTACCATTACATTCTAAAATGACTTGGATACGACAGAGAAATGGATGTAAAATTACCCATCTTGAGTTTAGAAGATTAAACACAGTCACAAAAGTATTAAAAGATAAGGATAAAGTGTCCACACTTGGAAAACTTTACTTTGTAACTTTTGAAGGTAAAGTCAATAAACATGTTTTAATTGTGCTGACGTTTTCCTTATCCTGGTTAGTTCTATGATTCCAAATGAACTCTAAAATTTGGTTAAATATAATCTTATATTCAAATGGGAATAGAATCCTTGTCTGTCTGTTTGTTTGCCCCTCCCCTACCCCCCATCCCTCTCTGTACCAATACTTAAAATGGGTCTCTTAAACAGAACCCATCTAAGAGAATTTATTCTGATACATGTGATATGACAAGGTATCAGAGTTAAATAACATGTGATGAAATACATTCGGCTAAATTTCTAGTTTCTACTTTAAATGCCATAAATCTATTCATGTAATTAGGGGTTGAGATGAGATAGGAAACCTAATATGTAAGAAGCATATTCTAGGAACACATCAGAAAATGCAATCACAAAAATGCTAAAGATAGGGGATCTGCAAAATGTTATTCAGTTTTGCTGAGTGTGTAGGACCTTCATTTTCTGAAAATACAGAGTCCCACTGTGCATTATTTAACTTTCAGAGCAACGGAAAGCAGGGACCAGACTTGCAGAGTGATTTTTTTATAATAAAGAATCTGGGGAGTGACACAGAAGAAGAGAATGGAAAATAGGAAAGGAAATTTATTCTATGTCTCTCTGTTGATGTATTTTTTTTTTTTTTTGGTGTAGAGAGAACATTAGCTGACTAATCTACAACCATCCTATTAGCATTAGTCTTATCAGAGATAAAATGAAAAAACTTGCACGCACTGTTACTATTCTTTCTCTGTATTTTGTGTTGGTTTTTGATACTTTCATTTTTCTCTCTAGCTTTAGATAATTTATCTACTAATAATATCAATAACTTCCCATAATCTAAAATATTTTGTTAATGATCCCAGCATGAATGTGATTAAAAAGAAATACAAATAGCATGAAAGAATCATCATAATTTCCTATGTGGGAAAAGTACGGGAAGATAAATTAATGCTTGCACTTTTGCCATTGAATAATAATTAGAATGAGTCTGGAAGGTGGGAAGGAAGAAATGAGTGAAATGGGTGAGGGGGGTCAAAAGGTACAAAGCTGCATTTAAAGAATAAATGACTGAGATGTAATGTATAGCATGGTGACTATAGGAAAGTGAAAGTGAAAGTCGCTCAGTCCTGTCCGACTCTTTGCAACCCCATGGACTATACAGTCCCTGGAATTATCTAGGCCAGAATACTGGAGTGGGTAGCGTTTTCCTTCTCCAGGGGATCTTCCCAACCTAGGGACTGAACCCAGGTCCACCGCATTGCAGGCAAATTCTTTACCAACTGAACCACAAGGGAAGCCCTTTGACTATGGTGACTACAGTCAAGAATATTTTATATCTGAAAGTTGCCAAGAAAGTAGATCGTATAAGTTGTCCTCACAAGAAAACCTGTTTTGTAACCATGTACGATGATAGGTGTTAACTAGACTTATTGTGGCCATCATTTCACAATATATACAAATATCGAATTATTATGTCGTACACTTGAAACTAATATAATGCTATGCATCAGTATATTAAATAACAAAGCATTATGATCCACAGAGAAAAGTCAACTGGAACGATCAAGAACTTTAAATTATTAGTAGTAAAATGTAACTTTGAAAAAGATTACAGATTGTATATAGAAAAGATTCTATTGGAAATAATGCTTTATTTCCTGAAAAAGTATCAGTCACATGCTCTTCCAAGAAACATATATGGTGGAAAGAACTCATTAGAGTCTGGTAAGACTAAAAGTAGTTTGGTTATTTTGACTATCAATAGCCCAATCGTTCACCCACGTTAAACACTGCTTTACCGTTGTGGGGGTGGAGTAAGTCAGCCGAGATGCGGGGGTCAGCTCCCTCCCCGCGGCCCCTGGCTCTTGCCCCTGTTCTGAGATGTGACAGCTGGGATCACTTCCGGCCCCGGGCACGCGGCCCAGAGGCGCTGCTGGAGGCCCCGGGTGTCTCCGTGCGCTCTGCACACGCGGGCTCCACCCTGCAGACAGCGTTCCCGCCGCGTCACGGCTGCGGGCACCGGGTCGGCCGCGTGGGGAGAGAGGAAACACGCCTGCAGGTCCTCGGAGCTTCCGGTTTGCTTGCAGCCTCCGAGCGGGCACCGCGCCTACCGCGAGCTCAGCGCGGACAGTGTGGATAGGAGTGGACTGGCGCCGTGAGCAGCACATATAGGACTGTGTATGGAGATATAGTTTCAGAAAGAACTGCAGCTGCGGACATAGTGCCATCTGACAAATATTCAATAGATACTCTTTCAAGAGTATATAGTTTTCATCATTGTCAGCATTTTCTGTCTCCCGTGTAATCTCACGGTGTGGACGTTACCCTCTCGGATTACTGGAGGAGGTGCTTCCTCCAGTGCAGACTCTGCAGCCTCTTTCTGCTTCTGTCTGGGCCACCATCACTCCCGGTGAGGACACAGCTCGGGGCCAACAAGCCAGAGAGCTGCAGCCTTCTCTCCTGAACTGTGTTATCCACCCTGCCCTGTGGCCCTGCAGATTTCCGTAACGACTTTAGACGTCCCCGCTGACCCCATTATCAGCGTTTCAAGGAAAATATCTGACGCTTCAGGAACAGGGAATCAAGCACAGGGAAAAGATTAAATCCTGGAGATATACACTAGGTAACCACTTATACTGGACATTGTGACTTTGAGCTATGAACATCAAATGAGATTTTCACTTAGTATTTGAAAAAAGACTTGAAGTATCCAGGAAAACAGCGACACGAGGGGAATCCTTAAGAATATGCCTGTATTCCGATTAGCTTATAGACTATGTCTTCCTTATTACAAAAATAAAAATAAAAAATACTTCTAACTTGAATCTGGCAGACAGGACAGACACAAACACACACACAAAATGTGTCTTCTTTTATACTGAATTTAAATGAGAAGTTCCTAAATATAAGAAAATAAATTATTCCTAAAAGTAATCAGCCATCTCAACCTAGCAGCAGAGTTTATCCCAGAAAAATTCAAACATAGCTCATTTGTCTAAAATATAAAGGATATGTACACAGAAACAGACACATATACGTATCACATTAAGAAATAAAAATGCATATTATAATGTATCATTTAAGAAGATAACCCAAACTTTCATTCATTTCTTATGCTTTAAAGATAAAAACTCTTGGAAAAATAGCAATAGGATATTTAAATAATAGGTATTTAGCCAAAAATCTATATTTTACTTAATACTGAATCAGAAGCACAAGGAGTCTGGAAACAAGGTAGTTGATGATTATTCTTTAATATTTTTAAAATCAAAGGAAGACAGGAGATAAATTTGAAAGAAGAGGAGACTGAGTTATTGTATGGAAGTAATTGCAGGTGTGAAGATTTTATAAATAGAAAATATAAGGAAATGAATAATTCTTAAAATTACTAGACAATTTCTATGAATTAAAAATATAAATAACAAATACATGTGAAGAAAAAAATGAAATAGCGTATTCATACAAAATCATGTTCAGTTCAGTTCAGTTCAGTCACTCAGTCGTGTCCGACTCTTTGCGACCCCATGAATTGCAGCATGCTAGGCCTCCCTGTCCATCACCAACTCCCAGAGTTCACTCAGACTCACGTCCATTGAGTCTGTGAAAATCATGTTAAACCTCATTAAAACCTACAAAAAATAATAAGTACTCCATTTCTTATGTGACTGATAATAGAGTAGAATAAATATAAATAAGAAAGCTATAGGAATAGATATTTGATTTTATGTTGACAAAGTAAAGCAAGGACAGTGTGAACACATAATCTTTGCAAAAACTGCCACTGTCCAATCATCACATCCTTCATGGTTTGAGCATAACTTACGTTTAATTCCCTTCAAAAGTCTATCTGAAGAACAGACAACTCAACCATGTAGGGTTTAGGGTTGAAAGCTCTGTCTTTGTTGGGTAGGCTAGACTTGTGCAATGACTGAATCAAAAGAGCCCTGGCTTAAGTATTTATATCCAAAAGGCAAGAATGGTTAATACATAATTTCATCTTCACAGACAAGTAAGAAATTCTATGTTAAAATGCATTTATTCAACAAATATATATTACATTCTTCTGCTATACCAAGCCCTGGAGATTCAT
The DNA here is from genome assembly GCF_042477335.2 of Ovis canadensis. Classification (NCBI taxonomy): domain Eukaryota; kingdom Metazoa; phylum Chordata; class Mammalia; order Artiodactyla; family Bovidae; genus Ovis; species Ovis canadensis. Next base: position 103,402,975 of record NC_091253.1, on the reverse strand, counting down.
GATGAGTTAGAATCAGTTCCTGCCTCAGGGAGCCTGTGGCATTCTGCATAGAAAGAAATCTAATAAACTGAGTTTAAAATTGAAGACTTCAAGCTTTTCTTATGAATCTAAATAAACCCTTATTCACATACAGATATTATTCTTTCTGACAGGATTTAGATATAATCTATAGATGGTGAATTTAATGTGAGGATATTAAAGATAAGCCTGCTCTTTAAGGGATTGTGCACTGCAAAAGTTGTTGGCATCTGTTCTTGAAATGGGTAATTTGTATATAAAATTGAATTAGACTAAGAGAGACACAAATACCTTAAGTCACAGATATTTAGGCTGTATGTATATTCATTAAGAACTATTTTGATTTGAAATGAATCTATCTTGTTTCTGAATATCATTATTACTCTACAGGAGTGTTATGTGATAAAGTGCCATGCTTGTGTGTGGGTAAAAATGCAGCTTTTGAATTTCTGGCAGGAGACTGAGGTTGCAATTAAAGGAATAATTGTCAGAGAGAAGGTTACATTCTACCTTTCGTTTCTAATGCTGGAAGTTCCTTTTTTCAGACACATAGCTTTAGCTTTACTTCAGATATCTAACTTTATAATGATATTTGTTGTACACTGATAAAAAAGTGAATAAAACCTATCCGAAAACTTTATAGGCTGGTGTATATGATCATTCAAAATTAATTCATGTATATGTTCAGTTGCGTATATCTAAGATCCAATTCTGGAAGTGATATAAGAAATTAGATTAAATATTTGATTTCAAACATCTTTGTGGTAAATTTTTCCTGAACTTCAAGTTAACTGCTTTTTATGAAGGTCTATAGAGCAGCCCTGTGGCTCACACGGTAAAGTGTCTGTCTACAATGCGGGAGACCCAGGTTCTATCCCTGGGTTGGGAAGATCCCCTGGAGAAGGAAATTGGCAATCCACTCCAGGACTATTGCCTGGAAAATCCCATGGACAGAGGAGCCTGGTAGGCTACAGTCCATGGGGTCGCAAAGAGTTGGACACAACTGAGCGACTTCACTGTATAGACTGTGGAAGAACATAATCCATGAGCTTGATGGATATGAAATATTGAAAATATTTATGAGGGGATATGTGCCGAAAAACTCTGTTATTAACCAGGTACATCTTACCAGTGGACTCTTCTAGTGATTTTGTAGAATAACTCTTCCTCATCCATTCAACATAGGTCATGCCCTTAAATACAGTTTATTTATATTGGGGGTAAATATTTGATTTTTTTCTATTTAATAATCAATTTTCAGGGTAGTGAATAAGTACTTTTTCAACCAAATATTATATACAAAGCAGTTTGTTTCATTTCTCTATTTCTTTCTCTAATCAGCCCACTGGTCAATATTAGCCAGACTTCATGTGATGATGGGGTGATGTGATATGATGTAGAAAGCATCAGCCTTGAGATCGTCTTTGTTTCACTCTGCCCCCCAAAAAATTGAACTTAAATCTGTATAAGCCTTTCCTTCTGAGTTCTCATCAACAGAATATATGAAGCCTAAAGGCAAGATGAGCCTGCTCTGTCTGAAAGAATTTGGGAGACAGAACAATCAAATGCAGTCAGTACGCTTTGTTTAGGTCCTGATTTGGATATTCCAACTGTCTAAAGACTTCTTTGATAATAGGGAGGATTTGAAAATAGACTGGACATTAAATAATAGTAAGAAGCCTTTTTAAATTTTAGGTGTGAAACTGTCATATGGTTATGAATAAAGGGTCTTCATTTATTTCTATTTAGATATTATTGGAAACATTTAGAGAAGAAATGGCAAAAGAAATGTCATAGTGTCTAGAATTTGTTTTAAAATACAGCAGCAGACAATTATAAAAGAGAAACAAGGGAATAGAAACCATTACAGAAAAATTCCAATTAGTGTTGAAGCTTGATATTGATTCTGCCATATTTATGGTGTGTTTGAAGCATTTTATATTAAAATTTAAAGAAAGTGAAGTCAAAATAAAGCTCTTCAGCAGTGTTAGAATTGAATAATCAACCATTAATATATCTATTAATACTATGCAATCATGTAAATATTATTGGGATAAATATACCAAATATTTACTGTCTGAGCCAGGGTTTCCCTGGTTGCTCAGACAGTAAAGAATCTGCCTGCAATGAAGGAGACCAGATTTGATTCCTGGGTCAGGAAGATCCCCTGGAGAAGAGAATGGCAACCCACTCCAGTATTTTTGCCTGGAGAATTCTATGGACAGAGGAGCCTGGCAGAACCCAGTCCATCGGGTCTTGGGGTAGGGAGTCGTACATGACGGAGTGGCTAACGCATGCCAAAGTGAGAAAGAATATGATAGAGAAAAAAAAGCAAACAGGTTTGGATGCAATTGCTTGCTTTTATCTTTGTGTACCCTGTGACCTTGGGTAAGTTTCTTAGCCACTCAGGATTTCTATTTTTTCTTATTTAAAATAAATACAATATTTTCTGCATGACTAAAATAGGACAGTCTTTGAAAAATGACTAGTAAAATAAAATATACTAAACTCTACAAACTTTTCCTTTTGTAATCGTTTCTCATAGTTGTTGATGATTTTAATGATGGCAATATCGTCATTATTATCATTCTCACTTTAGAAATCTCACTTGACGTTGCTTTAAAAATCTAGGTCAGATGAATTCAACAACTCTATGGCATGGACGTCTCCAGAAAAGAAATAATCTCACACACCTTTCCATAAGAAAGACCCCAAACTGTTAAGCATATATTTAATGAGTACCTACCATATACAGACAGAGTCCCTTCTCTAAGAGTTAGGAAAAAAGCGCTAAACAAGATCACCAGTGCCTCTATACTCAATCTGACTGCTATTCTAGTTAAAATGTTGCACTAGGCTTGAAAACATAAATTCAGTAGTTTGAAGTATTGAAGTGTATGAAATTCAATAAATTTCAATGAAAGTACACTAATGTTAGTTATAATCTATACAGAAGCATCGGGTGGAAAAGTTTGAATATGATCAGATTCATACCAAAATCAGTATTCACAACTAAAATGAGAGATTCACTATATTTTTCTGAACCATAACTAACAAAACCCAGATTTTGGTTTATTTCTTTTACATTTTCTGTTATTCATCTTCTGCATGCAACATAGATAAATAAATACAGGAAAATATTTACAAATTATGACAAATTTTAATTAGTTAAAGTGCACCACTTTATTCAAATACACAATATTCAATTCAGTTCAGTTCAGTTCAGTCGCTCAGTAGTGTCCGACTCTTTGCGACACCATGAATTGCAGCATGCCTGGCCTCCCGGTCCATCACCAACTCCTGGAGTTCACCCAAACTCATGTCCATCATGTCGGTGATGCCATCCAGCCATCTCATCCTCTGTTATCCCCTTCTCCTGCCCCCAAATCCCTCCCAGCATCAGAGTCTTTTCCAATGAGTCAACTCTTCACATGAGGTGGCCAAAGTACTGGAGTTTCAGCTTTAGCATCATTCCTTCCAAAGATCACCCAGGGCTGATCTCCTTTAGAATGGACTGGTTGGATCTCCTTGCAGTCCAAGGGACTCTCAAGAGTCTTTTCCAACACCACAGTTCAAAAGCATCAATTCTTTGGTGCTCAGCTTTCTTCACAGTCCAACTCTCACATCCATACATGACCACTGGAAAAACCATAGCCTTGACTAGATGGACCTTTATTGGAAAAGTAATGTCTCTGCTTTTGAATATGCTGTCTAGGTTGGTCATAACTTTCCTTCCAAGGAGTAAGTGTCTTTTGATTTTCATTATTTACTTTCTAATATTACTTCTAATTTCCAGACAAATATTTCTCTATGTTTTAAGATATGTGTAATTTTAAGTCTGTGCATCATTTTCAAATTTCTGCAACAATATGGTTCAGTTTCTTCAGCCCAGTTTATGAGACTTCATTTTTGGAGTAACAGGGCAAGCAATTATTTAAAAGTCTTACATGTGGTAAGTTTATTGCATTTTACATTTAATCTACTATAGAATGTGACTCTTCTTCTTCTTTTAAGTTATATCTTCCTAATCTACCTCAATTTTGAGAAAACTATGAGATTTTGTTTTAAAAAAGAGTTATGTAATTTTTTTTAAAAAAACTTATAAAGCAGAAAGAAAAACATTAGAAAAATCCTGTAATACTATATTTATTTTCAACTTGCATTATGATCCTGACCACTGGAATATTATTAGCCTTATTAATGTGTCTCTCTTACATTAACTTTTATTCCTATAAATACAATTGTTGTTTAGGTCTTCATCATTGCAGGGAACTATTTACTTTTAAATTTTAAGTAGGTGTCATGATGATCTTGGTGACAGTACAAATCAAGGATTTTCTGTTTTTGATGACTTCCAGAAGTATTCCCCACAGATATTTGTAGCAACTTTAGCTATCTGATCAGGTAACCTTATTTTATCCACCAGAAGCAATTTGGATCCAACTTTTCTCTTATGATTAAGTGATATTTGCATTATTGAACTTGTCTCAAGGCTGTTTTTTTTTTTTTTTAAAGAGCTATAAGATCTCTGCATCTGTCTTCAAGTTTATATATGTCTATATGCATATGTTACTCCTGGGGGCTTTCAAGGGTTTCCTTTTGTTAACTCTTCTGACACCAGAACTGTTAAAAGATAAACTGGGGCATATCAAAAATTTGAAGAGTTCAATTGAGCAAAAACGTATTTGAATGGACTAGTACCAAACCAGAGGAGGTTAGGAATATTCTGCTTTAGTGGGCTTCAAAGAATGAAGAGATTATTATAAAATATATGGAATATTTGTCTTTGTCTGACTTATTCAATTTGTATGATAATCTCTCAGTTCAGTTCAGTTCAGTCACTCAGTTGTGTCCGACTCTTTGTGACCCCATGAATTGCATCACGCCAGGCCTCCCTGTCCATCACCAACTCCCGGAGTTCACACAAACTCAAGTCCATTGAGTCGGTGATGCCATCCAGCCATCTCATCCTCTGTCGTCTCCTTCTCCTCCTGCCCCCAATCCCTCCCAGCATCAGAGTCTTTTCCAATGAGTCAACTCTTTGCATGAGGTGGCCAAAGTATTGGAGTTTCAGCTTCAACATCAGTCTTTCCAATGAACACCCAGGATTGATCTCCTTTAGGATGGACCTGTTGGATCTCCTTGCAGTCCAAGGCACTCTCAAGAGTCTTCTCCAACACCACAGTTCAGAAGCATCAATTCTTTGGTGCTCAGCTTTCTTCACAGTCCAACTCTTACATCCATACATGACCACTGGAAAAACCATAGCCTTGACTAGATGGACCTTTGTTGGCAAAGTAATATCTCTGCTTTTCAATATACTCCAGTAAAATTATTTTTTAAAAAAGATGGAAGTATTAATTCATAAAACATTCATTTGATCACAGAGCCAGCATTAAGTCTGAAGCTGAGGATTTAAAAGTGAATAAGGAAGTCTTTGCCTTACATAGCTTACAGCTCAGTGGAGTTTGTAAGACTTAAAGTGGGAGGTCATACATGAATTAGGGGAAAATCATAGACTCAAGATCTTGTACACCATGCCGTGCAGCTTTATGTAAAGAATTTGCTTTTGGGACTCCCCTGCTGGCACAGTGGATAAGAATCTGTCTGCCAACGTGGGTTCAATCCTGGTCCAAGAAGATTCCACATGTTGTGGAGCCACTAAGACCGTGAGCCGCAGCTCCTGAAGCCTGCACACTCTAGGACCCAGGAGACACCACCAATAGCCCCTGGGAAGCCCATGCTCCCCAGCAGCTAAGCTCTGCAATGAGACAAGCCATGGCAACCAGAAGCCAAGCACAGCCACCAGCGAGCAGCCCGGCCCCAGCAACCAGAGGAAGCCCACGAGCAGCAACCAAGACCCAGAGCAGCCCAAGGAAAGAAAGAAAAATAAAGGAGCAGCAACCGAGACCCAGAGCAGCCCAAGGAAGGAAGGAAAAATAAAGGAGCAGCAACTGAGACCCAGAGCAGCCCAAGGAAAGAAGGAAAAATAAAGGAGCAGCAACCAAGACCCAGAGCAGCCCAAGGAAAGAAAGAAAAATAAAGGAGCAGCAACCGAGACCCAGAGCAGCCCAAGGAAAGAAGGAAACGTAAAGAAGGAAGGACGCCTACCATGAACAGCTTTCTGCAGCAGAGATCACCAATGCTTGCTTCGAGCCAGCCAACCAGATGGTGAAACGTGACCCTCGCCCTGGTAAACACATGGCCTGCTGCTGTTTGTACCATGGCGACGTGGTTCCCAAAGATGTCAGTGCTGCCGTGGCCGCCATCAAGACGAGAGCAGCATCCAGTTTGTGGACTGGTGCCCCACTGGCTTCAAGGTTGGCATTAACTACCAGCCTCCCACTGTGGTACCTGGTAGAGACCTGGCCAAAGCACAGCAAGCTGTGTGCATGCTGAGCAACCCCACAGCCATCGCTGAGGCCTGAGCTTGCCTGGACCACAAGTTTGACCTGATGTATGCCAAGCGTACCTTTGTTCACTGGTACTTGGGTGAGGGCATGGAGGAAGGAGAGTTTTCTGAGGCCGGTGAGGACATGGCTGCCCTTGAGAAGGATTATGAGGAGGTTGGAGCCAACAGTGCTGAGGGAGATGATAGGGTGATGAGTATTAGCATGTCTGCTGCAGTTTCATCTTGGGACTGTATTATTCGTGTTCGGTGGAGCTGCCCACTGTAGCCCTATCTTGTCAATAAAGGTGATATTTCCACTTCCAAGGTTACGCTGTATCATAGTAAATATTTACTTATTGAAGGCCAGTTTGGGATGGAGGAGGCTGGCAGTTTCCATCAGATCATTTGCTCAACATTTCAAGTGGTTTCTGTGTACTGTGCTAAGGGGTTTGTCTATTTCACTTAGACCTCAAACGATGACTGGTGATAAAATCATAAGTGAGGCAATAATAATAATAAATGATTAAAATGTCAAAAAATGATTTTTAAAAAAGTTGCTTTCGATTAGCTCACAAAATGGTTAAATTCTCTGCTTTTTCTCAAGATCGAAACTTCTGGGTTCTTGCGTCCACCTCCATTTCACTCTTTGTTTAAATCATTTTAGGAGGACCTCTCTCTTTCCTAAGCCGTCTTTCACCTCCAGGAATGTATCAAAAGCCCTGACGATTTCAGGGGAGCCACAGACTCAGAGGAAAAGTAAATTAGTATTTTAGTTAAGGAGCACTGACTGTGTTATGAGATTCACATGGGCCTGACAGCGCAGAACAGGGCGTTAAATTCGTGGTCAGGGGATCAAGACTCTGCAAGGTCCACAGCTGAGCCATAGGCTTGCTTAGCACTGACCCGAACTTCCCTGTCTGCGTGTGGCTGGTGGAGTGGTTGTATGCATGCATGCTGAATTGCTTTCGTCTGTCCAACTCTGTGCAACCCTATGGACTGTAGCCCGCCAGGCTCCTCTGTCCATGGGATTCTCCAGGCAAGAATACTGGAGTAAGTTGCCATTTCCTTTTCCACGTGGAGTGCTTGGGCTGGGACAAAGACACGTTTATTTGTTTGTTTCTTTTCTTTTTTAAAGTGTGTGTTTACATATAATAGTTTTTATCTCTTACTGCTCTACCACTCTCTTGCCCTATCCCCATCTCCCCCCACGCCCCGCCCCACACCCCGCCCTGTGCCCCGCCCCACCATAACCACTAGTTTGTTCACTACCGGGGTCCAGCCCTGGTGGATCCAGGGTAATTCAAAGTGGGAACGGAGTCGGTGATTAGGAAAGAATTATTTAATTAGAGATATAAAGAGAGATTAGGGAAGAATAGTGTAGTGAGAGAAAGGAGAGGAAAAAGAGGCTGTATTCCTTGGTTTACATAGAAGGCCAATAAAGCCCCGAGACAAGGGACTTGCACTGTCTATGTAGGCCACAGGCGCCCGCTTGAGTAGCAGAGGGTGCCCCAACTTGGGCTCCCTCTCGCGTGGGTCTTAGAAGCCCAGGCAAATAAGTAGACACAGCGAGCATCTATGCTCCAGATAGGAATTCAGCCTGAAAAGGAGAATAAGAAAAGAAGACACGGGGGGAGCCAGATTTCCGAGAAACTGGTCTGTCTCTTTATTTTCCAGGAAACCTTTTATACTTTAAGTTGTACATAGAGATCAATGGATAATAAAAAGTCATGCAGGGTCAGCAGCCCTGACCCTTATTGAGACCAGGCTTTCTCTCTGCATACCTAGCTGTATACACAGGTCTTAGGTGATTTACATCATCTCCTGGCCAGGAGGCCTATTAGCATTTTACGGCCCTTTTCTGATAAGGGTCCGACAAGCAGAAAACTTATTTGCCCTAAAAGTGTTGTTCTTACTAAAGTCTGGTGCCACTCTCAGAAAGCACTAATTAAGGTTACATTCTTACATAGCAAGGACACAACAATTTATAACAAGGAAGGAGGAGTACAGTGATTTATAACAGAGAAAATTCATTAACTCAAAAGTCTAGTAATGCTAACATCAAAACTACTATATTCCTTTTTCTATATCCCAATTACATTGATTAATATCCTCCAGGTGCCTAAAAGATAATGGATATGGAGGCCTGGCGGCAATCATTAACTCAATGAAAACCTTCACCAATATAATTCTTAGCTCTTTGAAAAAGGCTCTATATCTTTAAGATATTTTAAGCTTCCGATGCCTCTCGCGGTTGGGGGGCTATAACCAATCACATGAGTAACTGTAAAAGTCCGGGTAAACCTGTAAGGCAAGTTAGAGAGCCATCAGAGGGGTCTGAGCTGAGACACTCCTTTTATATGCAGGAGACTATTAACTGGAGCTCTACGTTAACTTTTTCCAGAGAAAGGTGGCGGGGGATAGCCCCCTGTTAATGTCAGAAGAGTTGGTGACAGGCGTAATACAATAAGGCAGTCAGACTCTGGTTTTAGGGTAGATGCCTGAGAAAGTCCAGGGGGACCCTCGAGGCCTGATCTCGCCTTTGTCCTGTCAGGCCTCTTCCTCATGACCTTTGCCACAGGCGGGATTCCCCATGCTGGCTCCCAGCAGTTCACTGTGTCTGTGAGCCTGTTTCTTCTTTGGTTATATTCACTAGTTTGTTGGGTTTTTTAGATTTCATGTATAAGTGATGCCCTACAGTGTTTGTCTTTCTCTGTTTCCTTTAAATATTCATCTATAGAAATACTGTTCAAATTAGCAATTTTATTCTTTAATTGAATCTTCCCATTTGCAAATTATTCACAAAAATATTTTCACTAATATAAAGAAGAAAAGTGAACGGATAACAGTATCAGACACTGCTTAGCAAAACAGAAGCATTATTTCTTTGTGACTAAACTACTAACTGGCAATACAACTAAATTATTTTTCCAACTAAATGGGTTCTGTTTTGTTTTGTCTTTTTTTCCCTCATTCAACATGAAGGTAATGATGAGTTAAAGTGTGTAAATTACTTGGAGTTCTCAGAAGAAAAGCACAATATGAATATAATCATCAGAATAATCATCAAAATCTTAATATCATTAAGGTGTCTGGGTGTAAGCTGATCCTTAGTTATTGATTTGACAAATGATATTTTCATGATTTTTTAAAAAATCAAATATCTTGGTCTGGTGCTCTTCATTACGCTTGGAGTTGGGTCATAAAATTTAGCTTACACTGTACTCAAATGTGCAGAGAAAGTTTTAATTAAATTTATTTGGTGTTTAAGTCACTTTGAAGTTCCCCATGGGAGGAAATATAAATAAAGGCCCAAATCGTTTAAACTTTGACCAACATGCAATATTATAATCTGTCCCATGTGGTGAACTGGCCCCCCTGTCACCTTCCCCCCTTCTGTGGGAGCAGCAGGTACCCATGGAGGGGCTGATGGGACCGTGACACCTGGAGGACAGCCGGTCCTGTCCCACAAGCATCCTTGCAGTGTCCTTCAGTAGGAGGTCATCTCTCTGGTCTGAGATTGCTAGGGACCTCTTGAGAACAAAGCTCAGGAAGGAAAAAGAGTGACGTGTACATCACTCCCTTGTTCTTCTTCTTATCAACCCACAGGCTAGAAAAAGCAATCTTTTACTTAAAAAAAAAAATACCGTCTCTCTCTATTGTCTAGGTGGAAGAGCCCTTCTAAAGGAGATCTCTTAATTCTAAGATTTGGAAAGACCAGTCTTGGGCTTTCATGTGTTAAGGAGCCCACCAGGATATTTGGGGGAAAAAATCTTAATACTGTAGATTGATCTGAAAGACTACTCTAGCCTCACTGAATAACTCAACCTCCCAGAAATTGAATATTCATATATTCTTTTTCTTTGCATTTTCCCTATAAGAAATCCTATTCTTCCTCTAGACAGAAGATGCCTCAGGCCAACAAAGTGAAAATCATGTACACAGAAAAGTAAAAGAGAAAGCTCATTAACATTTTTTCTAATTAACTCTTGGTTTCACACAATCTTTGAGATCTTTAAAACGGGGTTAGTTGTGAGGTTTTCTGTTTTGGAAATGTCATGAAAAGCATACAGTGGTTTCATCTAACCTGTGTAGGGTACTCAATCTCTTAGTTAACCCAAACCTTTGACTGTGTGGATCACAATAAACTGGAAAATTCTGAAAGAGATGGGAATACCAGACCACCTGACCTGCCTGTTGAGAAATCTGTATGCAGGCCAGGAAGCAACAGTTAGAACTGGACATGGAAACACATACTGGTTCCAAATAGGAAAAGGAGTACGTCAAGGCTGTATATTGTCACCCTGCTTATTTAACTTATACACAGAGTACATCACAAGAAACGCTGGACTGGAAGAAACACAAGCTGGAATCAAGATTGCCGGGAGAAATATCAATAACCTCAGATATGCAGATGACACCACGTTTATGGCAGAAAGTGAAGAGGAGCTAAAAAGCCTCTTGATGAAAGTGAAAGAGGAGAGTGAAAAAGTTGGCTTAAAACTCAACATTCAGAAAACTAAGATCATGGCATCCAGTCCAATCACTTCATGGGAAATAGATGAGGAAACAGTGGAAACAGTGTCAGACTCTTTTTTTTTTTTGGGCTTCAAGATCACTGCAGATGGTGACTGCAGCCATGGAATTAAAAGACACTTACTCCTTGGAAGAAAAGTTATGACCAACCTAGATAGCATATTGAAAAGCAGAGACACTACTTTGCCGACTAAGGTCCGTTTAGTCAAGGCTATGGTTTTTCCTGTGGTCATGTATGGACGTGAGAGTTGGACTGTGAAGAAGGCCGAGCACCTAAGAATTGATGCTTTTGAACTGTGGTGTTGGCGAAGACTCTTGAGAGTCCCTTGGACTGCAAGGAGATACAACCAGTCCATTCTGAAGGAGATCAGCCCTGGGATTTCTTTGGAAGGACTGATGCTGAAGCTGAAACTCCAGTACTTTGGCCACCTCATGCGAAGAGTTGACTCATTGGAAAAGACTCTGATGCTGGGAGGGATTGGGGGCAGGAGGAGAAGGGGACGACCCAGGATGAGATGGCTGGATGGCATCACGGACTCGATGGATGTGAGTCTGAGTAAGCTCCGGGAGATGGTGATGGACAGGGAGGCCTGGCGTGCTGCAATTCATGGGGTCACAAAGAGTCAGACACGACTGAGTGACTGAACTGAAGTGAACTGAGCAAGCACTCTCAGAATAGCAAGCACTGGCAAGGCTCAGCATCATTTCACATATTTTCTTATCGAGTTATTTACTTTTCCTTTTTGATCTTTAGGGCTGTCCTTTCTGTCCTAGTAAAACCATCCTGAGTTTTATTTAAATGTGTATGTTCGGTACTTTATTTTACATATATTACATATTATGTTTTACCTATCTTTATTTCTTATTAAGATTTTCAGGAAATCTGAAAATCATGTTGCAGGAAATGAAAGTCTCTTCTATTTCCAAACTTCACATATTATCAGCACCACTGCATGTTTACTTTCTATTTTTAAAAATTGTTTGTCATTTCAAGCCAAAAGTTATGTCTTATTCTTTGTTCTAAGTATAAAAGAGCAAGGCTTATGCAAGAGTTGAGAATAAACAGAAGCAAAAAGACATACTTCTATGATTAAATAAAATTTGTAAATATAGTTACAACTCTATCTGTAAGTTTAAGGGTATTCCACACTGACCAGATAGCATATTTTAAGTATATGCGGAAAACTAGGTTATGCCTAGGTTATGTTACTGCTCAGCAAGAAAATGTCAACCAGGAGAAGATAATCTAGCTAGTAGCGCTGTTTCACCCTCCATCAATGTACACATTGTGTTTCTAAACAGATTCACATAACCAAGGCAAGCTAGAGATAAAATAACAAATGCATTTGAGCATGTATAATTGTAAGGGAAAGGAACAAGCTAAAAAAAAATATCTGGTAGATTTCCATTCTGAAGATTTCCTTTTACCTACTGACTGTAACCAAATTCCGTTTTATAAAAGTTCATTTCAGTTGAGTCACTCAGTCGGGTCCAACTCTTTGAGACCCCATGAACTCTAGCACATCTGTTCATCACCAGCTCCTGGAGTTTACTCAAACTCACGTCCATTGAGTCGATGATGCCATCCAACCATCTCATCCTCTGTCATCCCCTTCTCCTCCTGCTTCAATCTTTCCCAGCATCAGGGTCTTTTCAAATGAGTCAGTTCTTCACATCAGGTGGCCAAAGTATTGGAGTTTCAGCTTCAGTATCAATCCTTCCAATGAATGTTCAGGACTGATTTCCTTTAGGATGGACGTTGGCAATTTGATCTCTGGTTCTTCTGCCTTTTCTAAATCCGGCTTGAACATCTGGAAGTTCATGGTTCATGTACTGTTGAAACCTAGCTTGGAGAATTTTGAGCATTACTTTGCTAGCCTCTGAGATGAGTGCAATTCTGTGGTAGTCTGAACATTCTCTGGCATTGCCTTTCTTTGGCACTGCCTTTATTTGGGATTGGAATGAAAACTGACCTTTTCCAGTCCTGTGGCCACTACTGAGTTTTCCAAATTTGCTGTCATATTTTATTTTTTTAATTTTAATTTTTATTATTTTTTTTATTTTAAAATCTTTAATTCTTACATGTGTTCCCAAACATGAACCCCCCTCCCACCTCCCTCCCCATAACATCTCTCTGGGTCATCCCCATGCACCAGCCCCAAGCATGCTGTATCCTGCGTCAGACATAGACTGGTGATTCGATTCTTACATGATAATATACATGTTAGAATGCCATTCTCCCAAATCATCCCACCCTCTCCCTCTCCCTCTGATTCCAAAAGTCTGTTATACACATCTGTGTCTTTTTTCCTGTCTTGCATACAGGGTCGTCATTGCCATCTTTCTAAATTCCATATATATGTGTTAGTATACTGTATTGGTGTTTTCCTTTCTGGCTTACTTCACTCTGTATAATCGGCTCCAGTTTCATCCATCTCATCAGAACTGATTCAAATGAATTCTTTTTAACGGCTGAGTAATACTCCATTGTGTATATGTACCACGGCTTTCTTATCCATTCATCTGCTGATGGACATCTAGGTTGTTTCCATGTCCTGGCTATTATAAACAGTGCTGCGATGAACATTGGGGTACTTGTGTCTCTTTCAATTCTGGTTTCCTCGGTGTGTATGCCCAAAGGTGGGATTGCTGGGTCATAAGGCAGTTCTGTTTGCAATTTTTTAAGGAATCTCCACACTGTTCTCCATAGTGGCTGTACTAGTTTGCATTCCCACCAACAGTGTAAGAGGGTTCCCTTTTCTCCACACCCTCTCCAGCATTTATTGCTTGCAGATTTTTGGATCGCAGCCATTCTGACTGGTGTGAAGTTTGGTACCTCACTGTGGTTTTGATTTGCATTTCTCTGATAATGAGTGATGTTGAGCATCTTTTCATGTGTTTGTTAGCCATCCATATGTCTTCTTTGGAGAAATGTCTATTTAGTTCTTTGGCCCATTTTTTGATTGGGTCGTTTATTTTTGTGGAATTGAGCTGCATAAGTTGCTTGTATATTTTTGAGATTAGTTGTTTGTCCGTTGCTTCATTTGCTATTATTTTCTCCCATTCAGAAGGCTGTCTTTTCACCTTGCTTATATTTTCCTTTGTTGTGCAGAAGCTTTTAATTTTAATTAGATCCCATTTGTTTATTTTTGCTTTTATTTCCAGTATTCTGGGAAGTGGATCATAGAGGATCCTGCTGTGATTTATGTCTGAGAGTGTTTTGCCTATGTTCTCCTCTAGGAGTTTTATAGTTTCTGGTCTTACATTTAGATCTTTAATCCATTTTGAGTTTATTTTTGTGTGTGGTGTTAGAAAGTGATCTAGTTTCATTCTTTTACAAGTGGTTGACCAGTTTTCCCAGCACCACTTGTTAAAGAGATTGTCTTTACTCCATTGTATATTCTTGCCTCCTTTGTCAAAGATAAGGTGTCCATATGTGTGTGGATTTATCTCTGGGCTTTCTATTTTGTTCCATTGATCTATATGTCTGTCTTTGTGCCAGTACCATACTGTTCTGATGACTGTGGCTTTGTAGTAGAGCCTGAAGTCAGGCAAGTTGATTCCTCCAGTTCCATTCTTCTTTCTCAAGATTGCTTTGGCAATTCGAGGTTTTTTGTATTTCCATACAAATCTTGAAATGATTTGTTCTAGCTCTGTGAAAAATATGGCTGGTAGCTTGATAGGGATTGCATTGAATTTGTAAATTGCTTTGGGTAGTATACTCATTTTCACTATATTGATTTGTCCGATCCATGAACATGGTATATTTCTCCATCTATCAGTGTCCTCTTTGATTTCTTTCATCAGTGTTTTATAGTTTTCTATATATAGGTCTTTAGTTTCTTTGGGTAGATATATTCCTAAGTATTTTATTCTTTTCGTTGCAATGGTGAATGGAATTGTTTCCTTAATTTCTTTTTCTACTTTGTCATTATTCGTGTATAGGAATGCAAGGGATTTCTGTGTGTTGATTTTATATCCTGCAACTTTACTATATTCATTGATGAGCTCTAGTAATTTTCTGGTGGAGTCTTTAGGGTTTTCCATGTAGAGGATCATGTCATCTGCAAACAGTGAAAGTTTTACTTCTTCTTTTCCAATTTGGATTCCTTTTATTTCTTTTTCTGCTCTGATTGCTGTGGCCAAAACTTCCAGAACTATGTTGAATAGTAGCGGTGAAAGTGGGCACCCTTGTCTTGTTCCTGACTTTAGGGGAAATGCTTTCAATGTTTCACCATTGAGGATAATGTTTGCTGTGGGTTTGTCATAGATAGCTTTTATTATGTTGAGGTATGTTCCTTCTATTCCTGCTTTCTGGAAAGTTTTTTATCATAAATGGATGTTGAATTTTGTCAAAGGCGTTCTCTGCATCTATTGAGATAATCATATGGCTTTTATTTTTCAATTTGTTAATGTGGTGTATTACACTGATTGATTTGCGGATATTGAAGAATCCTTGCATCCCTGGGATAAAGCCCACTTGGTCATGGTGTATGATCTTTTTAATGTGTTGTTGGATTCTGATTGCTAGAATTTTCTTGGGGATTTTTGCATCTATGTTCATCAGTGATATTGGCCTGTAGTTTTCTTTTTTTGTGACATCTTTGTCAGGTTTTGGTATTAGGGTGATGGTGGCCTCATAGAATGAGTTTGGAAGTTTACCTTCCTCTGCAATTTTCTGGAAGAGTTTGAGTAGGATAGGTGTTAGCTCTTCTCGAAATTTTTGGTAGAATTCAGCTGTGAAGCCGTCTGGACCTGGGCTTTTGTTTGCTGGAAGATTTCTGATTACAGTTTCAATTTCCGTGCTTGTGATGGGTCTGTTAAGCTTTTCCATTTCTTCCTGGTTCAGTTTTGGAAAATTGTACTTTTCTAAGAATTTGTCCATTTCTTCCACGTTGTCCATTTTATTGGCATACAACTGCTGTTAGTAGTCTCCTATGATCCTTTGTATTTCTGTGTTGTCTGTTGTGATCTCTCCATTTTCATTTCTAATTTTATTGATTTGATTGTTCTCTCTTTGCTTGTTGATGAGTCTGGCTAATGGTTTGCCAATTTTATTTATCCTTTCAAAGAACCAGCTTTTGGCTTTGTTGATTTTTGCTATGGTCTCTTTTGTTTCTTTTGCATTTATTTCTGCCCTAATTTTTAAGCTTTCTTTCCTTCTACTAACTCTGGGGTTCTCCAACTCTTCCTTTTCTAGTTGCTTTAGTTGTAGAGTTAGGTTATTCATTTGACTTTTTTCTTGTTTCTTGAGGTATGTCTGTATTGCTATGAACTTTCCTCTTAGCACTGCTTTTATAGTGTCCCACAGGTTTTGGGTTGTTGTGTTTTCATTTTCATTAGTTTCTATGCATATTTTGATTTCTTTTTTGATTTCTTCTGTGATTTGTTGGTTATTCAGAAGTGTGTTGTTCAACCTCCATATGTTGGAATTTTTAATAGTTTTTCTCCTGTAATTGAGATCTAATCTTAGTGCATTATGGTCAGAAAAGATGCTTGGAATGATTTCGATTTTTTTGAATTTATCAAGTTTAGATTTATGGCCCAGGATGTGATCTATCCTGGAGAAGGTTCCGTGAGCACTTGAAAAAAAGGTGAAGTTCATTGTGTTGGGGTGAAATGTCCTATAGATATCAATTAGGTCTAACTGGTCTAATGTATCATTTAAAGTTTGCATTTCTTTGTTAATTTTCTGTTTAGTTGATCTGTCCATAGGTGTGAGTGGGGTATTAAAGTCTCCCACTATTATTGTGTTATTGTTGATTTCCCCTTTCATACTTGTTAGCATTTGTCTTACATATTGCGGTGCTCCTATATTGGGTGCATATATATTTATAATTGTTATATCTTCTTCTTGGATTGATCATTATGTAGTGGCCTTCTTTGTCTCTTTTCACAGCCTTTGTTTTAAAGTCTATTTTATCGGAAATGAGTATTGCCACTCCTGCTTTCTTTTGGTTTCTATTTGTGTGGTATATTTTTTTCTGTTGAGTGCAGCACTTTCACAGTATCATCTTTTAGGATTTGAAATAGCTCAACTGGAACTCCATCACTTCCATTAGCTTTGTTCGTGGTGATGTTTCCTAAGGCACACTTGACTTCACATTCTAAGATATCTGGCTCTAGGTGAGTGATCATACCATCGTGGTTATCTGGGTCATGAAGATCTTTTTTGTACAGTTCTTCTGTGTATTCTTGCCACCTGTTCTTAATATCTCTGCTTCTGTTAGGTCCATACCATTTCTGTCCTTTATCGAGCCCATCTTTG
This sequence comes from Ovis canadensis, assembly GCF_042477335.2. NCBI lineage: Eukaryota > Metazoa > Chordata > Mammalia > Artiodactyla > Bovidae > Ovis > Ovis canadensis. The sequence continues at coordinate 103,385,765 of NC_091253.1, read as the reverse complement.
CATGAAATGTTCCCTTGGTATCACTAATTTTCTTGAAGAGATCTCTGGTCTTTCCCATTCTATTGTTTTCTTCTATTTCTTTGCATTGATCACTGAGGAAGGCTTTTTTCTCTCTCCGTGCTATTCTTTGGAACTCTGCATTCAAATGGGTATGTCTTTCCTTTTCTCCTTTGCTTTTAACTTCTTTTCTTAGCTATTTGTAAGGCCTCCTCAGATAATAAGATCTGTTTCACTGCATGCCACAACTACTGAAGTCTATGCCCTAGGGATGGTGTTCTGAGAGAAGAGAAGCCATGGCAGTGAGAAGCCCATCCCTGCAACTAAAGAAGAGCCCCTGCTCGTCTCAACTGGAGGAAGCCTGCGTGCAGTAGTGAAGACCCAGCAACCAAAACTAGAGAAATAATAAAAATGTCTATCTCACAAGCTTATTGAAATTATGAAATTAAAGTGGAGTACCTTATAGTTTACTGTACTATTCATCACTGTGTAATTATAAGATTTGGGTATTTCTGGGTGCCTGAAAGTTTATTGAATCAAATTTTTGTAACTATTTACAGATTTCTTCTTCTATTAATCCATGGAGGAGGCAAACTTTTCCTTCAGTGGAAAGCAGAGTAAAAGTCTACATCAGTGCAAGTCTCTAAACTATTTCCACTCTCAGGTTTAGATACCTGGATTTCAAACTGGGTTCACATTCCTGTTCTGTAACTTGCTAGGGGCATGCTTTGCTCCTAGCAAGAAGCAAATTACATGCCATTATTTAATCTCTATGAGCTTCTTTATTTTCCTCTTTTCTCAAATGGCGATAATATGTCTAGCACATTAAAAGCACTCAACAAGTGTTCGCTTTTTACTGTTTAGTAGTGCTAGAGATGAATATAATAAAAATTTTAACTTTCCAAGTTCACTATAACAAGAAAAATAACTGTCAGACTCAATGAATAAACAAAGGAAAAAAAGAAATAGCTTGTGGTACTGAGAATGGAATCTTAGGAATCATAAAAAGTACAATATCCTCAACTCTAAAATATGCTTAATTAGAACTTATGAACATTCAATATATGTATATAAAAGGCCTCTTTTCTTGGTTACTTTCTTATTTGTTTTAGTTTCTTGTTTTGTCTTTCAAGTCTTTAAGGAATTTGATCTTGTTCACACTAATATTTCAGTAGAGTTACAGGATTTTGTGTTTTGTGTGTGTGTGTGTTGGCTATGTTGGCAAGATTAGATAAATAAAAGATCACGAACTTTCACCAATTTTTAATCAACTATTTCACTGCTTCCCTCATAGCTCAGTTGGGCTTGCCTCATAGTTCAGATGGTAAAGAACCCGCCTGCAATGCAGGAGGTCCCAGTTCAATTCCAGGAAGATCCTCTGGAGAAGGGATAGGATACCCAGTCCAGTATTCTGGAGAATTCCATGGACTGTACAGTCCATGTGGTCGCAAAGAGTCTGACACGACTGAGCAACTTTCAGTTCACTTCATGTGACTGCTTGGGGTCCCCAGGCGGCACCAGTGGTGGGTTCGATCCCTGGGTTGGGAAACGGCAACCCACTCCAGTATTCCTGCCTGGGAAATCCCTGGACAGAGGACTTGGCAGGCTACAGTCCAGGGGGTCACAAAGAGTTGAACACTGCTGAGCACAACACAGCAATCACAGCAGTCACTGCTTAAACTTTTTTATCCAAGATGATGTCACTGTCATGTTATGGCAGCTTTCAGATTTGCAATGTAGTGGAAGAGCCTCTTAGGAAGTTATTTTCAAGTAGTTCCATGGAATTCATTTAACCCTGGATGTGAAGGGGTTGGAGAGAGAAGGTAGATTCCTCAGGGCTCACCCCCAGTTTAACTAAAAATGATTCTCTAATTGACCTGTTTTCATATTGAGTTTCCTTGCACAATAAGAGGTGGGGACTGGTATTCACAGGATCATTCTAACAGTTTGTTTAGTAGTTAAGAGAAAGGCATGCTGAATTGTTTTGTCTAATAAAGAAAAAATACTTTTGTACTGTAGAGAAATCTGTTGAGGGTGGGTGAGAAGATAAGGAAAGAGAGAGAGAAAACAGAATAGAGGCTGGGACTTGGTGAAGGTGGGTCAATAAAGCTTTTCTTTGGTAGGACGGCCAAATGGTGATGCTTACTCTCCCATTGGAAATTATGGCATTTCTGTGATATGAGACCTGACTCTACTTTTTTAGTGAATAGAACTTATTGAATCGTGAATGTTGCTCATAACTTCTATTTCTACCAGTGCTGAAAAAAATATTTAACATTTTACTTAGGGGCAGTTCTCTTGGAAAGGGTTACTGAGGCAGAGAACTCCATGAAAATGTCATCACAGACATTTGTATAAATACAACAGGAGAGTCTGACTTTCCTGGGGGCAGAATTTTAGGGTTTGGAAGTGTTGAACCAACATGTCTAGAGTGTCAAACTGGAATCTGGGCTGCTACGTGGGTAACATTTCATTTGGAGAAAGAATGCTTCGTTGGAAAAATATTCCTATAGTAAATGTTTCTTATAATTTCATCCTATTTTGAACACAGAAGAAGGTATTCTACTTCCCATATACCATAAATTTTTTTTTTTACTGAAATTGAATTTACAGCAAGAATCTCAAAACACTGATCTATCCCAACCCATTTCTGGATGTATTGGAGGCAATATACATAGAAATGAAGTAGAGATCATAGTCACAAGACGACTGGTGATTTCCAAGAACTAACTAAGTAGGTACAGGAAGACCCTTGGCAGAGAACCTTTTACTACTTCACACTTGAGTAAACTTTGTTATAAGGTGTGGTATTCCCAATGTGCTGTTTGCTATTCAACACATGGCTTCACTATTCTAAGTCACTTCATTGGCCAAAGTGTGAGTCTCTACTAAAAAGTTAATAGTTTAAAAAATTGGTGGTCAATACCTGGTTGAAAATTGATGGTCAGTATTCATTGGTTGAATGAATAGTTGCATGAAGAAATGAGTGGCATTTACAACTTTGCAAATATCATATTATCTACTGCTAGACTTGTCCTAATCTCATTTTCAGAGATTATTTCATTACTAATGGAGAAATATAAACATAAGCCTTATCATGGTAGTATTTTGTTAATTGTGAGGGTAAAACCAATATTTAATAAAACCACTTGTGATAGGGAAATTTGGACATGAAACTAAGTAATAGTCATATAAGGTCAGTTATATGTGGTTATGATTAGTGGGCCTGTGTATCCTCTTAGCATGACATATAAGGAGTCTTCCAAGTAAAAACTCACCCAAAGAGTGAGAAAAATGAACATGAGAATAGGTGGTGATTGTATAAGAGCAGCAAGCTTGGTGTCTGTGCTGACCATGTTAACAATTAGCTCTAGTGCTTCCCTTTCCCCCTTCTACTTGTTCCAGGTATCTGAGCCAGAGAGCAGTGGAGTGGGGATTAAAAATATATATTTGAAATAGCTACTTCATTAAACTGTCTGTTAGGCATTGGTATCATAAGTCAGTAATATTATGGGATCCATGTAAAAGGAATGTGAAAAAGAAAGTGGTATTTTTACTTTTGTGGTGAACTCTGACCACAATGGAGCCACTTTTTATAAATCTTAGAATCAAGAGTGTTTGCTGGCGGCATCAGGAACAGAAGTCCTCTCGGCACAGCAATCCTGGAGAGGCATCTGTCTACTCATTCGGTTGTCCACTCAGCCAGCACACGTTTATTCGCGGCTTGGGTGATGTGCTAAGGAGATCATTCAGGTTTTTGGTGTGCTCAGTCATTCAATCATGTTCAACTCTTTGCAGCTCTGCGGACTGTAGCCTGCCAGGCTCCTCTGTCCATGGGATTTTCCAGGCAAGAAATACTGGAGTATGCCACCGTTTCCTATTCCAGGGGGCCTTCTTGACCCGGGATTGAACCCACCTCTCTTATGTCTCCTGCATTGGCAGGCAGACACTTTATCACTGTGCCACCTGGGAAACCCTCACAGACATGAGACAAAACTAAATTTGCAGAATGTTTTTACAGACTCCATGCCACCATCTGCTGAATCTTTTTTGTCTTCTAATTTTTTTTTGCTCATGAGGTCACGAAACTCGTACAGTGTTAGTTTTGAAATGCTCAGAAGATACAGATGTGTTTCTTAATTTGGTCTGCTCACTCTTTCTACTTCTTACACCACTTACTTCTTAGTATTGGCTCTCGGTTTTCTGTCCGTTGTTTCTCTGTTGGTTGCTTTTTATAGCACCCTGGGTCAGGTTTCTTGGATGCCAGACAATACCTGTGGATCCTTTCTGTGATGGTGACGAGAGCGCCAAAACCTTCTGTCCTCACACCGCCTCTGCAGAACACAAACCAGCCTCTATGTTTCTCTGTAAACCTCCTTAGCACAAAAATTCACAGATCTAACTGGATATTTTTGGGCTTCTCAGGTGGCGCTAGTGGTAAGACCCTGCTTGTCAATGCAAGAGATATACGAGATGCGGGTTCTATTCCTGGGTGGAGAAGGTCCCCTAGAGGAGGCATGGCAACCCACTCCAGCCTTCTTGCCTGGAGAATCCCATGGACAGAGGAGCCTGGCGGGCTGCAGTCCATGGGGTTGCACAGAGTCAGTCAGTCAGTCAGTTCCGTCACTCAGTCGTGTCCGACTCTTTGCGACCCCATGAATCGCAGCACGCCAGGCCTCCCTGTCCATCACCAACTCCCGGAGTTCACTCAAACTCACATCCATCGAGTCCGTGATGCCATCCAGCCATCTCATCCTCTGTCATCCCCTTCTCCTCCTGTCCCCAATCCCTCCCAGCACCAGAGTCTTCAATGAGTCAACTCTTCGCATGAGGCGGCCAAAGTACTGGTTTCAGCTTTAGCATCAGTCCTTCCAATGAACACCAGGACTGATCTCCTTTAGGATAGACTGGTTGGATCTCCTTGCAGTCCAAGGGACTCTCAAGAGTCTTCTCCAACACCACAGTTCAAAAGCATCAATTCTTCGGCGCTCAGCTTTCTTCACAGTCCAACTAGCAGCAGGTAACTGGATATTCGTTTTGCTTAAATGATCTTGGTAGCTGGGCTCTGCGACTGATCACCTCACAGGTGAGCAGTTTCCATAATGAAGGAAAAAGATGAAATCATGTTAATTCAAAATTTGTGATGTCTTCTGACATCCATTCCAAGTACCTGTGGTTCAGATAGATGTTCCTGGTAATGTTCTGCAAAGTTAGAACAACATTGCTCTGTGGGTTTCTGGGAAACATTTGTGATTTTTCTCGTGTGCTTTGTGCTAGAAGCAACTTCTAATCAGCAGGAAACAGAGGGTGTGTGTGATTTATCCTTTAAGTGAGTCATACAGGGTAAGTAAAAGAAAGACTTGCTGATGCTTAGAGGTGATACTCTTACATTTTGGTCAAAGACCGTTTCTCGTGATTTAAAAAAAAATTTGAGTACAGTTGAATTGCAGTGTTATATTAGCGTGAGATGTACAGCCAAATGAATCGGTTACATGCATACATATATCTACTCTTCTTTAGATTGTTTCTCCATATGGGTCATTACAGAATATTGGGCAGCATTTCCTGTGCTATACACTAGGTGCTTTTTAGTTATCTATTTTGCATGTCGTAGTGTGCATATGTCCTCATTAGTGAATTAACATATGCTAAGCTGGAAATATTTTGGTTCTTCTGTTAATGAGGTAACAATATCTCATTAATGAATTAAAAGAACTCAAAAAATAGCTATGGGACTTTTTCCAAGACTACATAAAAATCACTTTTGAGTTGAGATGCCAGAGTTTTAAAATCATTTTTGAGAAATATATTTAAATTTGCCAATTAATATAGAAATAATTTAAACAAAAAAGGAAAAGTAAACAAAGCTAAAATATGATAAATCTAATTTTTAAGGAAATTTAAAACACCTTTAAAGTATAATTGCATTTATATTGCTATATAGTTCTCTGCACTGATTTTTAATTTTTAACAATTTAAACCTATATAAGAATTGCAAGAATAGTACATGCATCAAAGGATAACATTTTATCATGCTTTGTCTTTCTCCAATACTTTATCATGGACCTTCAAAAAACATGAATATTCTTCTACATTACCAAAATAAAATTATCCCAATCAGAAAATATAACTTTGAAAACAATAATTATTTGATAGTATAGTCCATATTCAAATTCCTCCATTAGTCCAGCGGAATTCTTGATATATTTTATGCTCCTGAGTACATTAGGAACACACACTGCATTCAACTGTTACTCCCCTTAGTCTGTTAATAAAAGTAAAGGTTTGTGACGATGCTTGTGGTTTCATCACTAAGTCGTGTGTGACTCTTAGGACCCTATGGGCTGTAGACCACTAGGCTCCCTGTCCATGGGATTTCCCAGGATAAGAATACTGGAGGGGATTGCTGTTTCCTTCTCCAGGGGATCTTCCCAACCCAGGAATTGAACTTGAGTCTCCCACATTGCAGGCAGATTCTTTAACTGAGCTATGAGAGAAGGGTTGCTAATAAATAAAAACTAAATTTATTACAACTAATTGAAGTGAGGGACAGAATTTTAGCAATATCTGAAAATAATTAGACTCAAATGGTTCCAAATTGGAAGAAAGCACCTCAATATGGATTCGTCTAATGTTCTCAGTGAATTGATTGAGGTGAAACACTTCTGCCAGACATGCTACAAAGGTGACTTTTGTGTCCTCTGTACAGAATATGATGTCAGTTTCTTCCACTATTTGGTGATACACGGCTTGATCACCTCGTTAAGGGTTATCTCTCGGGTTCACTCATTGTACAAGTTCTTTTTAATAAGTCACCTGTGGGGGAAACCTATGAATATCGAGTTCTACATAAATCCATTAATATTATTAGCACCCACTGATTATTTCTGTTATTACTGTGATTGGTGAAAAACAGTACATATTTTGTCTTCTTAAAAAATTAATTACTTTATTTTAATTGGAGGATAATTACTTTGCTATAGTGTGGTGGTTTTTTCCAAACCTCGACATGAATCAGCCATGGGTGCACATGTCACCCCCAACTTGAACTCCCCCTTAATCTGTAATGTCTTTCAATATTTACTCATTGATATTTATTCACAGGAAGAGACTTTCTTTTTCTTCTCTTTGTAACTATTTTTATTTAATAAAAATAGAGCTATTGGCGTCCTTTCTTTTTTTTTTTTGCAGTGTGTTATATTCTTATTCATGTTGCTACCCAAACCATCCCTCATGTGGCCACTGGGGCCTATTCAGGCTGGCTCCGGGATACTTTCGATGTATTCCTGTGACTTTTAAAATAAATTCCTCACTTTCTGGGACAGGAAGGCTTTTGTGGGCATTCTTTTCCTGCCTTAGGCCTGGAATCGGCATTTTTCTCAGGAACCCGAGTTTTCTTGCCCATCTCTGTGCGCTGGTCACCCGCCCTCAGCCAGCTGTTAGTTTCACTAGCTTCAGGGTTTCACCTCCTATATTTATTTTTCAAAATTTAGACAATAACCTATTAACTATTCCTTCTCATTCATTCTTATCCAAAAAGAAGTGAATTATAGATATTTATTATTATTATTTTTTCACTTAAAGAGCCTATCCTTGAAATTAGGGTTAGGGTTAGCACTATATACGCATTCACAAAAACTTACTCCATGGTTTTGTGAAAGCTGTATGGTTATTTCATTTTGTGGTGAACAGTTATGTATACAATCTCTTGTATGCGGAGTATGTCTTTTAATTTTATTTTTGGAAGTGTGTCTTAAGGGTAAATTCCTAAAACGGTATCTTCTTGTCAAAGGGTAAACACATATAATGTTGTGCTAGACACCGCCACATTCTTCCCATTGAGCTGAATCTATTTCCTTTTGGTCAGTGTTATTGGAATATAGTTGATTTCCATTGTTCTGTTAGTTTCAGGCGTAGAGTATAGTGATTCAGTTATGTATATACACATATTTATTTTCAGATTCTTTACCCATAGAGGTTATTGTGGAATATTGAGTAGAATCCCCTGTGCTATACAGTAGGTCCTAGTTGGTTATCTATTCTCTATATAGTGATTCCCCTGGTAGCTCAGACAGTAAAGGATCCGCCTGCAATGCAGGAGCCGCAGACTCAATCCCTGGGTCAGGACAATTGCTTGGGGAAGGGAATGGCAACCCACTCCAGTATTCTTGCCTGGAGAATCCCAAGGACAGAGGAGCCTGGTGGGCTACAGTCCATGGGATCTCAGAGTCAGGCATGACTGAGTGTCTGAGTGACTAACACTTTCACTTTAACTCTGCACAAGTTAATCCCAAGCTGCTGGTTTATCCCTCTCCATCATGTTTCCCCTTTGGTAACCATAAGTTTGTCTTCTTTGTAGACCTATCTCTGTATTGTATATAAATTCATTTGAATCATTTTTAAAAATTAGATCCACATATGAGTGATATATATTTGTCTGACTTATTTCACTTAGTATAATAATCTCTAGTTATATACAGACTAAATCCACTTTCTATTCATCCCAGTAATACACGAAAGTGTTTCCCACACTTTCAAACAGCATGTGTTTTTAGACCTTTGTGCTTTTGTCAATCTAGTAAATAATACATAGAATTGTAGTGTAGGGGAGGTTAATATGAAGTTTTGAAATTACGAGTGCATTTATATAGTATTTACATGACTATCATATTCTCTCAAGGGATTTATATTGTAATTCAAGATTAGTTGAGCATAAGTTAATAAACTCTTAAAGTATTAGTCAAATCTTCTTATGCAAAGCTCTGAAAGATTCTCAAAAAAAAAAAAAAAAACAGCTATAATGTACCTGGAGATACACTATAGGGAATTCATAATATTCTTTTAAAATAATAATATAGTTAAAGCAATGTATTTACTCATTTCCTTTTTTATTTACCCTGGTGTATGTATTTGCCAGAGTATATAAATCATAAAGCTTTATCAATCGTTTTCTTTCTATTTGCCTTATTTGTTTGCTTTTATCAGTCACTTTTTATTTTGATATAATTTGAAATAATTTAAAGCTTCTGCAAAACTAGCACAAAAACTTCTATTGTACTATAGGAAAATCATAAAAATCCAATCATTGATAAATATTGATACATCTTACATTACCATTGATAAATATTATCTAATCTACAGTCTATATTTATTTTGAATTGACCTATTAATGTTCTTTATATCTACATTCTCCCTCCGGCTCCCCAGACCATAATTTACTCCAAGATAAGTCCTTAGTTTTAGTTGTCACATTTCTTTAGTTTTATTTAATGTAAAATTGTTCCTTAAAATTTCATTGTGCTTCATAATCTGACATTTTTGGAATTAATTAGACACTGTAAAATTTTCAATTTGGGTTACCTTTGTTTATTAACTCTTTAAGATGACTAGACATCATTATATTTAATTACATTGCAAAGTTGAATTGCTTTTTGGCACCCCACTCCAGTATTCTTGCCTGGAAAATTCCATGGACAGAGGAGCCTGGTAGGCTGCAGTCCATGGGGTTGAGAAGAGTCAGACACGACTGAGTGACTTCCCTTTCACTTTTCACTTTCATACATTGGAGAAGGAAATGGCAACCCACTCCAGTGTTCTTGCCTGGAGAATCCCAGGGACGGGGAAGCCTGGTGGGCTGCCGTCTATGGGGTCACACAGAGTCGGACATGACAGAAGTGACTTAGCAGCAGCAGCAAGCTGTTCTAACTTAATCATTTATGGAGGACTTTCATCACGGTTTAAGTGCCCAGACTTTGGAGTAAGATTTAGATTTGCAGTCTGCATTTTTTAACAATCAGTTTCACTAATCCTCTCCAAGCTTCAATTTTCTAATATGTAAAATAGAGAAAATGATGAGAAAAAGACAGCACATGAAAGCATTTGGTAAGGTGCCTCCCAGGTGACACAGTGGTAAAAAATCCTCTTGCCAATGCAGGAGTCACAAGAGACACTGATTTGACCCCTGGGTCGGGAAGATCCCCTGGAGAAGGGAATGGCAACCTGTTCCAGTATTTTGGCCTGGGAAGTTCCATGGACAGAGGAGCGTGGTGGGTTACTGACCAGGGGTTTGCAAAAGAGTCAGACATTCCTGAGTGACTGAGCATGAGCTGCTGCTGCTGCTAAGTCGCCTCAGTCGTGTCCGACTCTGTGCGACCCCACAGATGGAAGCCCACCAGGCTCCCCCGTCCCTGGGATTCTCCAGGCAAGAACACTGGAGTGGGTTGCCATTTCCTTCTCCAATGCATGAAAGTGAAAAGTGAAAGGGAAGTCGCTCAGTCATACCTGACTCTTAGCGACCCCATGAACTGCAGCCTACCAGGCTCCTCCATCCATGGGATTTTCCAGGCAAGAGTACTGGAGTGGGGTGCCATTGCCTTCTCTGACACATAAGACAAAGCTTTATATTAATAAAAGATTGGCTATTACTATGTTGGCTGATGGAAAGTAACATGAAAAAAAGTGACAAATTTTTTAAGGAACATTAAATAAACAACAGCACCACCAATATTCAGGAGAGGATAAAAGTGAGTCATATTGTTTTTTAAATTTGAGGACCCTTGAAATATTTATCTTTCCAAGTACCGAGTCTTTTTGGGTCTTTTTAATGTATTTTTTTCTTTAGTGTTTAGGGTTTTGAATACAATTTTCCAAAGCAAAATATGTTTATGTTTTTAATATAGTTCTTTTTGAAATAATAATCATAGGTAAAGGATTTCTTTCTGATAGTGTAGAATTTAAGACAAGGGTTTACTATAATTTTGTTTTTCAAAATTACATATTTACTTATACACTGTATATAACTGACATGTTTATTTACTAATATAGTAGTATTTTATAAAAGTAGATCAAAAAGGTCAGTCTAGCTTCCAATGTAGCTGAACTGACAATAAGAGTAATGATTTTGATTAGGGCTCTGGAAACAGTGGTTCAATCAGAGCTGGAAAAGTAGGCATTTTTAGCTTATTGCTTGATTCAGGGCAGATGGCATGAATTATCTTGATCTAAACTCCATCTTAGGAAATCAGTCCTGAATATTCATTAGAAGGATTGATTTGAAGCTGAAACTCCAATACTTTAGCCGCCTGAGCTGACTCATTTGAAAAGACCCTGCTGCTGGGAATGATTGAGGGCAGGAGGAGAAGGGGATGACAGAGGATGAGATGGTTGGATGGTATCACTGACTTGATGGACATGAGTTTGAGTAAACTCTGGGAGTTGGTGATGGACAGGGAAGCCTGGGGTGTTGCAGTCCATGGGGTTGCAAAGAGTTGGACAGGACTGAGCGACTGAACTGACCTGAAGCTCTATGTGGGTTTAGCAACTTTCAGTGACCCTTTCTGGTCAATTTCCCAGGGATCCTCTGTCCCGGTGGTCTTAAACTTGTAACTGTTTTGTTACAGCTTTTGCTGCCCTGCCATATTCATATAAAATTCTCCTTTCTTCAGTGTGAAGAACCCATACACTTTTAGGGAAAGTTAATCCATCCTAAAGGAGATCAGTCCTGGGTGTTCTTTGGAAGGAATGATGCTAAAGCTGACATTCCAATACTTTGGCCACCTCATGCGAAGAGTTGACTCATTGGAAAACACTCGGATGCTGGGAGGGATTGGGGGCAGGAGGAGAAGGGAATGACAGAGGATGAGATGGCTGGATGGCATCACCGACTCGATGGACATGAGTTTGAGTGAACTCCAGGACTGGGAGGCCTGGCGAGCTGCAATTCATGGGGTCACAAAGAGTCAGACACGACTGAGCGACTGAACGGAACTGAACTGAATCCATCATCAAGTCATTTGGGATTCTTTAAATTTGTTAAATGTTCCTTAAACATGTCCATTCAAGAAATAATGTGCGATATTTAAATGTCCAATTGGTTGTCTTCCAGGCTTTGTTTTGGTAGACAGTTAAAAAGTGTAGGCCAACTTGTGTGCAGCAGTGTTCTGTGGGGTCTGTCGTATCTAAGAGGATATTGTTCTTCACAGCTTCTTTTTTCCAGTTTTGAAGATCTCAGTACCGTTAGTGTACTAAGTCACAGTACTCACATCAAATCCAGGGAGAAGAGACGCCCAGCTCTGCAGGGCAGAATGGCCTGCCCGCCTGGGGAAAGCACGGTGTGCCGTGCGGGTGTAGGTGGTGACGGTCTCTGACTCTGAGAGGCCGACAGGCTGCGACCTGGGGCCTAGGATGCTTTGCTCGCTGCAGCGCTTGCCCTTGGACAAACATCTGCTCACGCAACAGAAGACAAAGAAGCTATAAAGGCATAAAAATAACTGCAAGCATGAGTAGTTGGTGGCAATTTTGTTCAAAAAGTCAAAATATGATTGTCACTTCGGGTGGGCCAGCAGCAAAGGCAGGGTCCCGAGCATGGTCCACGCACCCAGAGTGCCAAAGCTTCGGGAGGACGCCCAATCCGCCCGTCTCGCTGTCCGCGCTGTCGGACTGTCTGCTGAACCCAAGGTAGGCAAGGCCGAGCTAAGAGGAAGAGAGTGCCAGGGGCTGGAAGAACTGCAGGCGAGTTTCATCCCTCCCGCCAGTGCTGCAGCCCTTCCAGCAGATGCAACCCGAACCTGGGGGCTCTTCCCGGCGAAGCTTCCGTAGTGCCGGCACAGTGCAGCCGACGCAGCCGGCGCCTCATGCGCGCATGCGCGGCGCTGTAAGGCGCCCGCCGGCGCACAACCTGGTTCACAGGCGCTGGCGAGGCCCTCGTTTACAGAACTTGGCCGGGAGCCTGGCCGGCGCCATCTTGTTGCTTTCCCCACACCACCCCACAGTCTCCACCCACAAATCTGATCCTTTTGTTGTTGTTTAGTTTCGAAGACCTCTTCGACCTTTTGTGACCTCATGGACTGTGGCCCGCCAGGATCCTCTGTCCATGGGAATCTCCAGGCAAGCATCCTGGAGAGGTAGCCATTCCTTTCTCCACAGGGTCTTCCCAACCCAGGGACTGGTCCGGCGTCTCCTGCATTGGCAGGCGGTTCTTTACTGCTGAGCCACGAGGGAAGCCCATAGCCTCACCCCTGTTTAACTGAGCACTCTGCACTCCCGCCCTTGGGGGTGAGCAGGGGCATCTGGCAGTTTTTCTTGCTCCCTTGATGCAGCACGAGTCTCCATAAAGCTTTGCCTGAAGCCGTATCTGGCCCCTTACCAAGTTCTGTCAGTTAAGGGGTCCAAGAGCCCTGATGGAAAACAAGATTGTCTGGCTTGAATGTGCCTGTGGCAATTTTGCACTGGGTAATTCACAGCAAAGGTCCGTCTAGTCAAGGCTCTGGTCTTTCGAGTGGTCATGTATGGATGTGAGAGTTGGACTGCAAAGAAAGCTGAGCGCTGAAGAATTGATGCTTTTGAACTATGGTGTTGGAGAAGACTCTTGAGAGTCCCTTGGACTGCAAGGAGGTCCAACCAGTCCATCCTAAAGGAGACCAGTCCTGGGTGTTCGTTGGAAGGAATGATGCTGAAGCTGAAACTCCAGTACTTTGGTCACCTCATGCGAAGAGTTGACTCATTGGAAAAGACTCTGATGCTGGGTGGGATTGAAGGCAGGAGGAGAAGGGGATGACAGAGGATGAGATGGCTGGATGACATCACCAACTTGATGGTCGTGAGTTGGGATAAACTCCGGGAGTTGGTGACAGACAGGGAGGCCTGGTGTGCTGCGGTTCATGGAGTCGTAAGGAGTCGGACGCGACTGAGGGACTAAACTGAACTGAATTTCAACAGAACAGAATTTTCGTTTTATTTAAAAGTATAGAGGCTTGAATTAAACATGTCTAAGTTTGTTTTGACCTCTGTCAATATAAATAAAGCAAAAAGCAAAAAAAAAAAATCAAAAAGAAGAAAAACTATGACATCATTTCAACTATTAGGGTGATTTGCATGCTTTTTTGTCTATAAAATTCTGGTCACTCAATTTTCTCTGTGTGTATACACTATGTATAACACAATATATATGTTTATACATAGTGTTATTAACTTTTCATATCTGTATGCAACAGCTGCAAAGTCACTTTTGAAAAACTATTTAAATGGCTTACAAATTGATACCCTTTCCTTTTTAAATTCAAAAATTTTTTTCTGTAGGCCATGCTCACAATTTTCAAACACCAGTGTACTTTATGGTTTTACATTTTAGGGACTATCTTTTCTGTGAAATTGAAATTTGACGTTCAGATACATAAGTGGCCAGGACATTTGAAAGAACTAGAGATTATTTCAGAAGTGTTCTTCTAGTGGGGAGGCATTCATACAAAAGATACGTTTTTTATTTAAAAGTTAGAAACCTTGTATTGCTATTTAAATAATTTTCTCACATAATAATTCCTTAAAAACTGTAATTGCTTTAAGTTTTACTACTGATTGTAGTCATTTGTGTGATTGTATCTGTGATTGATGCATTTTAATGTTGCAATTGTCTGGCAATTTTCTATGATTATATCCATGACTGGTGTTCTTTTGGTGCAATTGTGTGGTAATAGTCTGATTATATCACTATTAAGATTTTTACATAACTTTCTCTCAGGACACATTTGAAGAATAGAGGCTTATTTGTAAAAGTATAAGCTCTTCTGTAAAGCAGTCAGTGCCCCTGCTTGGTGAGATTTCTCTGTATCAGGTCAACAGACTGAATGATTTTCAGAAGAAACCCACCAGGTTCATTTTCCATATTATAGTATTGAGAATGTTATTTAGAAATTTATATTGTTCAGTTCAGTTTAGTTGCTCAGTCTTGTTCGACTCTTTGTGACCCCATGAACCACAGCACGCCAGGCCTCCCTGTCCATCACTGACTCCCGGAGTCCACCCAAACCCATGTCCATCGAGTCAATGACGCCACCCAACCATCTCACCCTCTGTCATCCCCTTCTCCTCCTGCCCTCAATCTTTCCCAGCATCAGGGTTTTTTCCAATGAGTCAGCTCTTTGCATCAGGTGGCCAAATTATTGGAGTTTCAGCCTCAACATCAGTCCTTCCAAAGAACACCCAGGACTGGTCTCCTTTAGGATGGACTGGTTGGACCTCCTTGCAGTCCAAGGGACTCTTGAGAGTCTTCTCCAACACCACAGTTCAAAAGCATCAATTCTTCAGGGCTCAGCTTTCTTTATAGTCCAACTCTCACATCCATACATGACCACTGTAAAATGGTCTTATTAAAATGAAATCAGGAAAAAAGAAAAAACAAAAGAGATCTAATGACAAAAATGGAAAAGGAGTGGCTAGCATATTTGGAAAAAATCTCACAGAGAACAGCATCAGGGAAGGCCCAGGGGAAAGAGGAACTCAACAAACGGCACAGAAAGATCAGCTGGTGTAAGTTCTGAGAAGAGTCTCCTGCACCTGGACTTAGACAACAAACCTGACCTGCTTGAGAGCAGATTCAATGATGTCATGGGAACAGAAAACACGTGGAAATGTAAGTAGGAATCAAAGGGAGATAAAGAAAATTCCTTTGGGAACTAGCTGTGAAAAAAGGAGAAAGATAATATTCATAATATATGGAGAAAAATAATTTTTGTTTTATCTTTTTAACACAACAGTGATGATTATACACTGAATATAAGAAAACAAAAGAAGAGGATAAAAAATACTGAGCGAAAATGTCTCTTAGGAGGTTCAGGGTTTCATTAAATTTCAAAGCAAGTGTGAAACAGGTAACTCTGTACTTATATCTCACTGAGCTATAGAAGGAGAAGGGGATGACAGAGGATAAGATGGTTGGATGGCATCTCCGACTCAATGGACATGAGTTTGAGCAAGCTCTGGGAGTTGTTGATGGACCGGGAGGCCTGACATACTGCAGTCCATGGGGTCGCAAAGAGTCAGATACGACTGAGTGACTGAACTGAACTGAGCTATAGAAGAGGGAGGGAAGGTGGTCACTGAAGATAAATTCACTTGTGGTAGGTGAAGGAAGTGGAAGGAATTTCTGCTACTTGGTGACTATACTTGCTGTAGTTTAAGAAAATACATTTCCTCTCCAGAGAAAGGGCATGAAGGTCTGTATGGGGTGAGGACTGAATGAGAACTGGGAAATGTTCGAGGAGATCTGGCCGGTAGAAAGGCGGCTGGGGTGTGCCGGTTAGAGCACGCAGAAGGATTACTAGCTGAGCTTGCACGGAGGAACTTTGCCCTGGCACAGACAGATGGCGTTCTCCCAGCAGCGGTTAATGGTCTGCGTATAAAAGCAGGCCAGCAAATGTCCCGAGTGATTTTCTAATAATGATTGACAGATCCCGCGTAGTAGAAGGACAAGCAAACAAAGTAATTGTGGGTAGAGTGAGGGACCTCAGGGTCTGGTTCAAACAGGGATAAAAATGCAGTCACCAAGAGGCTGATGACATAGATGAGACACCAGAGTTCTGGTTTCTGGTGAAATTCAACCATTTGCATAGTGAGACTATGAAAGGAAAACGGCTAACAAGGTAAATATTTCTAATAAGAAAATAAGATTTTCAATTCAGTGGTTTTGGCAAAATCACAAGAGAATTGATATTAAGATCAATAGTGTTGTTCATAATTCTTTTAATTAGCTTATTTATTCTTTTGAAATGTAAAAGATATCTGAGACATAACTGATTAATTCATTTTAGTGGTTCTCAAGAGTATCTCACATTTAAAAATTTTTTAATTGAAATATAGCTTATTTATAATGTTGTTTTAACAAAATGTATACAGTGATTCAGTTATACAAACATACGTATATATATACACACACACACACAAATACATTTATTGTTTGTTTTTACATTCTTTTCCATTGTAGGTTATGACAAGATATTGACTATTGTTCCCTGTGCTATACAGTAGGTCTTTGTTGGTTATTTATTTTTATATAATGTATGCACACATGCTAAGCCACTTCAGTCATGTCTGACTCTGTGACCCCATGATCTGCAGTCCGCCAGGGTCCTCTGTCCATGGGACTCTCCAGGCAAGAACACTTGAGTGG
The DNA here is from genome assembly GCF_042477335.2 of Ovis canadensis. Classification (NCBI taxonomy): domain Eukaryota; kingdom Metazoa; phylum Chordata; class Mammalia; order Artiodactyla; family Bovidae; genus Ovis; species Ovis canadensis. Next base: position 103,368,826 of record NC_091253.1, on the reverse strand, counting down.
GTAGACATTTCTTTCTCTAGAGGATCTTCCAGACCCAGGGATCGAACCTGTGTCTCTTCTGTCTTCTGCATTGGCAGGTGGGTTCTTTACCACTAGTGCCACCTGGGAAACCAATGTGAGTCAAAGTCGTGTCCAGCTCTTTGTGACCCCGGACTTTATAGAATCCATGGAATTCTACAGGCCAGAATACTGGAGTGGGTAGCTGTTCCGTTCTCCAGGGGATCTCCCCAACCCAGGGATCGAACCCAGGTCTCCTGCATTGCAGGTGGATTCTTTACCAGCTGAGCCACAAGGGAAGCCCAAGAATACTGGAATGGGTAGCCTATGCGTTCTCCAGTGGATCTTCCCAGGAATTGAACCAGGAGTTGAACTGGGCTCTCCTGCTTTGCCGGCAGATTCTTTACCAACTGAGCTATCAGGGAAGCTATCAGGGAGACCCATAATAGTGCATATATTTTCATCCCAAGGCTTCCCTTGTGGCTCAGCTGGTCTAGAATCCACCTGCAATGCAGGAGACCTGGGTTTGATCCCTGGGTTGGGAAGATCCCCTGGAGAAGGGAACAGCTACTCACTCCAGTATTCTGGCCCAGAGAATTCCATGGACTGTATAGTCCATGGGGTTGCAAAGAGTTGGACACGACTGAGCTATTTTCACTTTTTTAATCCCAACTCCTAATTTATCTCTCCTCCCAACAGTGTCTGTCTTTTGAGGGAATTTTCCATTATAAGTTATAATCTCCCAATATCTTTGTATCCACAGTCCCACAAAATGTTTTTGCACTTTGATTAGGTCCCCTTCTCTACTCTGAGTTTGTAAATGGCTGCCTATAAAAAAGGGAGATTTCAGCATTTTCTCCCAATGTGTTTTTCTCAAGAATCACGGACCTGGATTGTGCCAGTTCAGTTCAGTTCAGTCACTCAGTCGTGTCCGACTCCTTGCGACCCCATGAATCGCAGCACGCCAGGCCTCCTTGTCCATCACCAACTCCCGGAGTTCACTCAAACTCATGTCCATCGAGTCAGTGATGCCATCCAGCCATCTCATCCTCTGTCATTCCCTTCTCCTCCTGCCCCCAATCCCTCCCAGCATCAGAGTCTTTTCCAATGAGTCAACTCTTTGCATGAGGTGACCAAAGTACTGGAGTTTCAGATTTAGCATCATTCCTTCCAAAGAACACCCAGGTCTGATCTCCTTCAGAATGGACTGGTTGGATCTCCTTGCAGTCCAAGGGACTCTCAAGAGTCTTCTCCAACACCACAGTTCAAAGGCATCAATTCTTTGGCGCTCAGCTTTCTTCACAGTCCAACTCTCACATCCATACATGACCACTGGAAAAACCATAGCCTTGACTAGATGGACCTTTGTTGGCAAAGTAATGTCTCTGCTTTTGAATATGCTATCTAGGTTGGTCATAACTTTCCTTCCAAGGAGTAAGCGTCTTTTAATTTCATGGCTGCAATCACCATCTGCAGTGATCTTGGAGCCCCCCAAAATAAAGTCTGACACTGTTTCCACTGTTTCCCCATGTATTTGCCATGAAGTGATGGGACCAGATGCCATGATCTTCATTTTCTGAATGTTGAGCTTTAAGCCAACTTTTTCACTCTCCTCTTTCACTTTCGTCAAGAGGCTCTTTAGTTCCTCTTCACTTTCTGCCATAAGGGTGGTGTCATCTGCATATCTGAGGTGTTTTCCCAAAATGTGAAAAAATATTGTTTCATGTTTATCCAGTGTTCCTGTTTTTTATGGTGAGAAGGCAAGTCCAGCATCAAGGCAAATTCTGTCAAAGTTAGAGGTAGAAACCATTTTTCTTTACAGTTCACAATTAATTTCTTGTGTGCTCAGTCACTTCAGTCGTGTCCCACACTTTGCAATCCTGTGGACTGTAGCCCACCAAAGTCCTCTGTCCATGGCATTCTCCAGGCAAGGATACTAGAGTGAATTGTCATGCCCTCTAAGGTATCTTCCTGACTCAGGGATTGAACCCACATCTCCTGAGCATTGCAGGTGGATTCTTTACCCACTGAGCCACATGGGAAGCCCAAATAATTTATTGCATGATAGTAATAGAGCATCTTGGAAATATTCTTTTGATTTTTTAGGATTATTTAAGAAATAACAATAACAATAAATTAAAAAATTATCATACTCTTGAGTTACTTTGTCATTGAACTTTCAACTCCCAATTTGATTTATGGTAAATCACCAAACTGAGATAGGTGAATTCAGATTAAATATCAGGGGCACCTTATCAATAAGTATCAATGAATATTGTGAATAGAAACATTTCACAAAGATTTATTAGAGTATCTAAATTATGTACATCTTTATTTTTCCTATTTTAATTTAGGCATTTGTTATTTAAAATTTAATTAATTTCTATATTTTCACATAAATATGCATATATACATATATCTATGCACCGAACTCAGCACACAAAACACTTGGTTGCCTAGTGGTTATCATAACTCTCTTCTGAACATCTATCAGCAAGGTATCCAGAGCAGAGAAATAAAGTGCCTGAAGGCTGAGATCCAGGATTTAGGATTGATGAAAATGTGAGTGAAGTTCTTCATCTTCTTAAACAAAAGTGAAGGAGTTTTCTGGATTAAGGGAATATAACCAGGGGAAGGAGGGAGACAAAAAACCATAGATATAATATTTCTATCCTTAAGTTCCTACCTTGGAACTCTCTCTGACTATATCCTGTTTGCCCCACACCTGTTCCTAGCAGTAAAGCACACATTGCAGATGAATAAAAGGAGACTCAGAGAGATATTACTGATTGTCCCAAGATGTAAGTTATGTCAAATATGTTTTTATGGAACCAAACTCAAAAACTCATCTGAAAATGACACAGGCATGAGCAAGCATCCCTTTCCATATCCAAAACAGTTTTCATCTCCATCCAGACTGGAAACATGCTGCTGCTGCTAAGTCGCTTCAGTTGTGTCCGACTCTGTGCGACCTCATAGACGGCAGCCCACCGGGCTCCCCCGTCCCTGGGATTCTCCAGGCAAGAACACTAGAGTGGGGTGCCATTTCCTTCTCCAATGCAAAGTGAAAAGTGAAGGAAGTCGCTCAGTCGTGTCCTACTCTTCGTGACCCCATGGACTGCAGCCCACCAGGGTCCTCCATCCATGGGATTGTCCAGGCAAGAGTACTGGAGTGGGGAAACATGCTAGGCTACCTGAATAATTACACCAGTTCTTCATCCTCCATGCCAACATTCAGTTAATTCCCAGCACTGGTAAATTTGATCATCAAACTGTTAATTCAGTCAGATGGAGGTTACAACTTTATAAAAATGAAGAAAAATTACACTGATTAAGTTTAAAGGGCACTTGTGTCTTATTAATTACTCATTTTAATATATTTTCCAATGAAGGAAATTTCAGAAAGCATTATGTATGATAAAGTAATTTATTTCCCAAAGTCTTCTAAAAAATTCACTAAAGTGGGATAGAAAGTTTGAAATTCAGTAAGAATTTTGTGAAAATTGTTGTGATATATACTGCTACCATGCTATTTTTGCAAAGACAATAGTATCTAATTTAGATTTCTTTGATTTATTGCAAGAATTGTAAGGTAACAAAGATGCTTAATTTAACAGCTCTGCACTTTTGCTGGTTAAAACTAGAGGAAGCATTAAAAATATAACTGGCCTTTTAATCTAAGATTCATAACATTGGCATCAGCAAAAAGTGAAATGTATAATTATATTTTCCCCAGGATGTTTACGTTTTTTTTCCCATTGTCTTGCTTTTGAAAACAATTCTGGGCACCATATTGAAGTATTCAACTGTTACGCTAGCATTTTACAAACATCTGACATAACAAAAATAATTGTTTTAACATCTGTTTCTTTTCAATTGAAATCCCATGATTCTATAAAGATTCTGTAACAATCATCTATAAAATATCACAAGCATGGAGGTGACTCAAATTTACGACTGTTCACTTTGATTTTATATGCTCTTCTAAATACCTTACTGGTAATGAACACACTTTTAAAATCACATCTAAATCTGAACGTTAAGAGAAATTTACCCTTCTTAAGATTGTGCTACCCATTAGACACATTTCAAGACCCCTCCCTTCTTCAAGAGCTCTCTGTTTTGGTTTTTACTATCCTACCCAGACCTGCCCTGCTTCCAGATCCCTCTATCATGCGTCCCTTGTGCCAATCACACAGTCTCACGTACTCTTCACTTCTGTGTGGGGCTTGGACAACTACACTTTAAGATCTCTGAGGATGAATGCCTTTTTCTTCTATCTCCCCTCAGCACGGTGTCAGAAATAGTGTTCCAAAAATGCTTGATTATTCTTAGTTGACTTTGAATAACAAAAGAGTCTCCTGGAACCTGAATTACTGATAAGACCTATGTGGTCTTCAAAGTTGATCGAGGAACCAAATGTAATAATCAGGGCCAGTTAGCTGTTATCTCACATCTAAACCCGTTTGAGTAAGTTTTAAGAAAATTTACTTAGAAAAGCCATAAATTGATGAGTTCTGGGGTGGTTGGTCCTTAGTATTGAGAGTCCTTACCCATAACTGAGGCATCGTAGTCTCCAGGAGGTTCCTCAGGAACCCTTTTGTTACTATTCCTATCTATTGCTCTATTGTCAAATATATATCTCAAACTTTTAACCTGAGATATTTTTCAGTATGGGGACTGAGAAGTTGTCTTACTATAGCACATTATTTTGTCAAAGATAATGAACCACAAAATGTCAATATTTATATAGTCGGAATACACACAAAAGAATCAAAAGAAGATAGGAGTTCAGAGCAAAAACACAAGAGACTTAGCACCTGCTTTGTCCTTAAGATCTAGATATAGAAATATGTGGGAATCTGCAAATTACCAATAATATTCCTTGATCACTACTCTTTTCAGCTATATGTTTCATAACTCTCCTAAGAAAAGCATTGGAGGAAACATCTTTGAATACCCAATTGCTTTTTGTTATATTCAGCTGAATATATTTGGTTAAATTTTGCAGATACAATCTTGGTAAATTTATTATGCACACAAAGAACAAGGCAATGTTTTATTTCTAAATTCTACACCCAAAGATTCTCTCAGGGGGTTTTGTTTAGTCGATAGTTTCTTTTGAAAAGGAGCAGAAAAGACATTGACCAGTCAATCTGATAATGGAGTTTAAAGATTTCTTCATTCTAGGATAACTGTTCTTTTCTCAGAATTAATTTCTCCAGCCCAATAGTAAGAAAAGCCTTTCCTTTGCTCCTTGACAAGGAGTATTTTCAACTGGGAGAGTTTGGTCTATTTCTTCTTTGTAAATGTCTTGAAAATATTTGTCTTATGGAATACCATTTTCGCTGACAGAGAGCACAGTTCCTGCACTTGATGAATAACCTATTGACTCGAGAAATGCTTTGTTTTCTGGAGAATCTGAACTCATAAGGCAATCAGAAAATTACATTTAAATGAAATTCCGCAGCAATATAACCTTCTTCATTCTGTGCAAACACTTGTGGAGTTTGGTTTCCATGGTTACTTGTTACTAGTCCTCTGTTCTTTGTGGTTCTGTGCAGAGCTGGACGGGAGATCAAGCTTAGTGTCATCATAGTGAGGCAGAAGCTGAAAATAATTCTTTAGCTGATGGCCATGCAGCAGTTTAGAACACATACAAATTTAACACTATAATTATTACAAAATATCATTGGAGCTTTTCCCCCTCATTCCTAACCTTTGATAGAAATAAGAATAAGAAAGACACGATCGTATAACCATATTGATTATCTATCTGCTATGTATGACTAAAACACTGTACTCCTTTATAAGGTTAGAATTTTCAGAACGCATAGAATAAAGTACAATATTATAGTTTGTGTCTATGCATATTTGTGTGTATTAAAAGAAAATACTAGTTTGCAAGTGAGTGATTTTACCTAAGATAAAGCTAACAAATAGAAAAGCTGTTCCCAGGATTTTATATTCAAGGGTAGCTCTGATCTGTTTTATTTATGGAAATTATTTATCTTGTGAAGTAATGATATGATATTGATTTTGAATACTGTTTCAAAAAACCAAACTGTACCTTGGAAATTATGTTTTGGCTGTATATATGCTATCTGTGTAAAGTTAAAATGGTTTGATATATCTTTAGTGTAATTTGGCATCTGAACAGTGACCATGATATGACTGTTACCTCCAGATCACTTCCCAAAATGTCAGGATTGTCACACAGAAATCGGACAGATGGAACTGATGATGGAACTCTTTGACAATGAACCTTCAATGGGTAATCTAAATAGGAGACAATTCAAGAGACAGCTGTATCCCTTATCATTTTGACCTGCTGGACAAGACAAATATAACCTGTTATCTAACTACTATCTTCTAGCTGTTCTTGGACACACAGGATCTGTACCAATAAGAAAACTGCATGTTTTCCCTCTGCTTCAAGGCATGGTTTTTTGAAAAAGGCAGAGTGTAATCCTTTCCCTCTTGCAGCTTCTAGGGCCCCCATCCCCACAAATGAAGGATAATGGCAAAACTAGAGATGCCTTGAAAATTGTGTTTCTGTATCTCATGTTTATGCATAGAATTCATTAATTTAGACTTTTAGGATATTATGCAAGGAAATAGATTATTCCAGTGGCATAACACTAGAACAGGTGCCCTAAACTGCAGTCCAAGTTAGGAGATCTTGGATATTAGCTGTGAAAAAAGAAATCCTTATTTTCATGAATATGAAACTAAAATGCAGTATTCTTTTCAAGTAAATAATAAACCATAGTTAATTAGCAGGACTGATCACTTTCTCCCCAAAAGAAATCATTAGTAATTTGAAGCCATATTTCAGTGGCTTCAGCTGTCTCAAAATGTCTGTTATGAGACCTTTCAATAGCTGTTGGTGTCAATGACTAATACCAATACTAAGAAGCACATTTGTTGGTATGTATTTTATTTTTAAAGTGGAATGAGATCTGATTTTAATATACAGTTTTTCCTTGGAATTTTCTTTAAACATTTCCTTATTGTTCAATATACAGCCAAATCTTTTCAAAGTGCAGAAAAGTAAAGAAGCCATAGTCTAAGCAGAATATTTTCTGGAAATTGGGTGATAGCTTAGGACTTCTGTGATCAACCTGATCCTCAGCTCTGTGTCCAAAACAGGAACTGAGCAGACATCCAAGCACTAAGCAGTGAGCAAGCAAGGCCACACCAGATGTCTTGGTGGCCACCGACTCTGCTAACTCCTACAGAGTTTAATAATGAGAACAGTAAAACACCACAGATCAAAGAGAAGAAAACATCAGATGAAGACTCAAAAAGACAGTGCCTTTGAAAATGAGCTATTAATTCAAAAAACAAAATTACTTCAGAAAGTTCTTTGACATCCTTGATGTGGAAAACGATCAAGGTTGGACAGGATAAGATGAAAAGGGAGAAGAAAAAGATAAAGAAGTAACCAAGAAAACAAATAACCATGTATGAATGAAATTTTTACCAGAAAAATTAAAAATCAGGATTTAATGATATATAAGACTTAAGACTGCAGATGGTGACTGCAGCCATGAAATTAAAAGATGCTTACTCCTTGGAAGGAAAGTTATGACCAACCTGAACTGCATACTAAAAAGCAGAGACATTGCTTTGCCAACAAAGGTCCATGTAGTCAAGGCTATGGTTTTTCCAGTAGTCACATATGGATGTAAAAGTTGGACTATAAAGACAGCTGAGTGCCAAAGAATTGATGCTTTTGAACTGTGGTGTTGGAGAAGACTCTTGAGAGTCCCTTGGATTGCAAGGAGATGCAACTAGTCCATCCTAAAGGAGATCAGTCCTGAATATTCATTGGAAGGACTGATGCTCAAGCTGAAGCTCCAATACTTTGGCCACCTGATGCGAAGAGCTGACTCATTTCCCTGATGCTGGGAAAGATTGAAGGCGGGAGGAGAAGGGGACGACAGAGGATGAGATGGTTTGATGGCATCACTGGCTCAATGGACATGAGTTTGAGTAAGCTCTGGGAGCTGGTGATGGACAGGGAGGCCTGGTGTGCTGCAGTCCATGGGGTTGCAAAGGATCAGACATGACTGAGTGACTGAACTGAACTGACTGAAGACCTAAGACACTTTCCTCCATAACAGAGGGAGAAGAAAATAACAAGAAATGACAGAGAATGAAATTATAGGTATTTCAGCAGGAGAATAAAACATAATAATTTTATTAAGCATTGTTCAAGACATTGCATGATTGTTGGAGATAAGTCTCTTAAAATTTACAAACATATACAAAATTAAACAGCCTGCAGGAAAAACTTTACCATTTAAGGTAAAATGTTTCAAAAGGGAAACCCTTCTTTTAGAAAAGTCAGCTAGAAAAGAAAAATGATGATGAGAATAAATAAAAAAAGTAAAATCTATAGCAGCACACAAGAGAAATAAAATACATAACAACACAGATTAAAAGAAAAAGAAAAATAGATTATTAGTAAAAGAAGTAGTCTAACTTCCAAACTATCTGAAACATTAAATACCAGATGTTAGTAAAGAGTGTTTATGAAGACCTGTTTATGAAGAGAATTTTTATCCAAACAAATTTTAGAAATCAGTATATAAAGTATTCAAATATGCCAAGTCTTCAAAATATAAGTAATCAAATAATAAAGGATTTATTTACAAATTACTTTGAAAAATGTTTGAAAGTTTTCAGTGTATGTTTCAGTAATATTCCACTAACATAGAATAATTCTAAATTAAATGTTTATGATTAGAGAAATAAAGTATAAAATGCAAAAACTAATGCAAATTAAACTTAAATAATTGCTTCAGAGAATTTATGATTGTAAAATCAATTGCAGTATCCTTGGTGTAAATCATGTTACATTAGATACTATACTGTGGGAACGTGCAAGGAAAAAATGAGGGATATTAAACTCCTTATCATAAAAGAGAGATGACACTTTGTTTTGATTCTAATACTGTTCAGTATTACAAATTATCTCCAGGCTTGTTATTAAAGTTAAATTTATTAGAACTTTCTGCAGTAGGTAGAATAATGCAAAATCTTAGTAGTGTCTCAAAAGGGTAATCTAAAGTGGGCAACTTACAGACTGCATTTAGGAGCAAATGATTTCCATCTTTGCAAGAGGGAATCTGATGGAGATAAAGCTAAATTCATGATATCATAATTTAGTTTTCATGGACACAACAAAGCAGGGATAATGAACTGAGTCTTGACTGACAAGCAAAATTTTTGTCCAGGTGAACAGATTATCTCTGAAATAAATATTGTGAGAATTTCCTGGATGAACTAGTGAAATTATGCAGTGTTTTATAGCCGTATCTTTCATAGACCAAGTGTTTTGAAAGGAATGACTGCTGCTGCTAAGTCGCTTCAGTCGTGTCTGACTCTGTGCGACCCCATAGACGGCAGCCCACCAGGCTCCCCAATCCCTCGGATTCTCCAGGCAAGAACACTGGAGTGGGTTGCCATTTCCTTCTCCAAGGCATGAAAGCGAAAAGTGTAAGTCAAGTCTCTCAGTCATCTCCGACTCTTCGCAACCCCATGGACTGCAGCCCACCAGGCTCCTCCGTCCATGGGATTTTCCAGGCAAGAGCACTGGAATGACTAAATCACCCTAAAAGAGGTAGTCTTTAGGCATATATACATCACTGATACACATATTGATACTCAATAATGCTTTTAAAACTTCTTGAAAATGACCAGTAATAAAATTAACCCCATGTAATGCATAACTACAGAAGATGAGTATGTACATCTATTTGTATAACAAATCTATTTATGTAAAGATATTTAAAATTCAGTTAAAATGTCAGTGTTTAAACTATCATATTGTGAGGAAGAGACTATTAGTTTGAATAAAGGTAATAAAATTCCAATATATGCTGTTTACATGAAACATACCAAAAAAAAAAAAACACCAAAAAGTAATGTGCAAATGTTGAAATAGTAAGTGCAAAAAAAAAGGGAAAAAAAATCAATATTTATTTCAGACAAAGTTGTCATCCAGGTAAAAGTCCTGAAAGGGAAAATAAATTTTAAATAGAAATAAAAAATTCAGGCCTCAATGATGAGATGACCTGCTTTCCAATGTAAATAGCAGAAAACTATATATAGTAAAATAACTTTCAGGAATCTATGAGAAAATAATCAAGGAGTTACTTTTAATACATGAAAAAAAAATCCAACCCTTACCAGAATAACCAGACATAAATTTGTAAGTAGGTTTGCAGGATATAAATTATTTATTAATAAGTTTAAATATTGTGGAAACAGAGAAGATTGAGTATCCATTCAATAAGATCACAAGCAAATTTTGTGTATATACTAATGGTTCAATTATATAAGACCCATTGTCTGATTTGTGTGCAATACAGATGGAAATTATTATCAGAGGTTTAAATGTCATCAATATCAATAGCAACAAATTACAACAATTCTTAGATTTAAAACTCGCCAGGCTCCTTTGTCCATGGGGATTCTCCAGGCAGGAATACTGTAGTGGATAGCCATTCCCTTCTCCAGAGGATCTTCCTGAACCAGGGATCAAACCCAGGTCTCCCACATTGCAGGTGGATTCTCTATCATCTGAGTCACCAGATGATACAAACTTTCCCAAACAAGTGTTTAGTCAAAGCAGCAATTAAAACCATTTAAAAAAGCAATTAAATGTGATAACAGAGATTAAGCCAAGAGGAGAAGGGGGCGACAGAAGATGAGATGGTTGGATGGCATCACTGACTCAATGGACATGAGTTTGAGCAAACTCTGGGAGTTGGTGATGGACAGGGAGGCCTGGTATGCTGCGGTTCATGGGGTCGCAAACAGTGAGATACAACTTAGTTACAAAAACCACAGTGGATGAGAACGCTGCTTACACAAACTTACACGATGCCGCTATTTTCGATGTAGATCTCTACTAACTCTTCCTTCAGGGCGTGCTGGCTGTTATCCCCTTTAGAGGCGGTATGGCTGATGTGGTGGTGACCGGGCTCTTGAGCAGGGCCTGCTCTTTGCTCTGTGTGTGTCCCTGCCCTATTAGGGGCGGGGTCTACTCCCTAGGTGTTGGAGTAGTGAGTGAAGTGAAAGGGACTCAGTCGTGTCCGACTCTTTGCGGCTCCATGGACTATACAGTCCATGGAATTCTTCAGGCCAGAATCCTGGAGTAGGTAGCCTTTCCCTTCTCCAGGGGATCATCCCAGCCCAGGGCTCGAACCCAGGTCTCCCGCATGGCAGGCAGATTCTTTACCATCTGGGCCTCTCCTCCAACAGGGAAGGCCTGTTGGAGGAGAGGTCCCTGATTTGTTCCTTAGCTGTGTTTCTGATCTGCAATGCCAAGTTCCACCGGGGGAGAGACCGCTGACTAGTCCTCCTCTGGAGGTGTTCTCTGCTGTGTCACCTTTCACCCCTGTGCCAGCTCCCAGGTTACTCTTGCTGGCACTGCTCTCCGCCTCGCCTTGACTGTAGGTCCACCAGCAGTTCACTCTGGGATCTCTCAGACGTTCTTTTCACCCCCGGCGCAGGCCCACCAAAGGATTGCAGGACTGCGGTAATCACGATCTGGATCTGCTGTGTGTGCCGTGGGGGCAGCTCCGACTCTGACTCGCCCCAGCCCCCGGTGTTTGTGCCCACATAGTCTTCAGCTGCGGAGGCTAGACCCATCTAGGCTGCAGGAGCAGTTGTCTGTTCAGATCCGCAGGCGCTGAGTTTGCAAAGCTAGGGTCTACATTTGTAGTTTTCGCAGCTGTGAGGAGAGATTTCTGCTTTTCTTCCTTCGTTGCCTGGCCCCGGGGCTCAGCTCTGCTCAGCCCCACCTCTGCATGTGGGTCCCCCTCCAGCATCTGCATCTGAGGCTGCGGAGCCTGCAAACCCAACCAGGCATGAGAGGGCCGGGGCAGAGACTGGGGCACCCGAGACTGCCCGGGTGGGAGGCGCCCCTGGGACCCCGTGGAGGAAGGAGCGTGCTGGGGTAGAGAGCTGGGTGCAAGACTGTCGGGTGGGAGGAGGCGGAGACAGAGACTGGGGCTAGCAGGCTGCCTGGGAGGGGAGGAGGTGGAGGACGCGGTGACCAGGGTGGTGGTCACAGGGTTTCGATTCTTCAGTTTGTTGAGGTGGACCCAGTGTTCATCACTTCCCAGATGGCATGGTCAGCAAAGTATCGGCCAGCAGTGCGGGAGACCCTGATTCAAGCCCCGGGTCAGAAAGATCCCTTGGGGAAGGAAATGGCAACCCACCCCAGTATTCTTGCCTGGAGAATCCCACAGACAGACAAGCCTGGTGGCCTACAGCCCTGGGGTCACAAAGAGTTGGACACGAGTCAGCGAGTAATCCACCGCCAGTGGTCACTGCAACCTTATTTACAGTAGTCAGGACAGAGGAGCAACCTAAATATCCGTTGACAGAGGACTGGATAAAGAAGATGTGGAATACAGTGGGATATTACTCAGCCATTGAAAGAACACAAGAATGCCATTCGGAGCGGCAGGGACGGACCTGGCCTTTACCAAGTGAGGCAAGTCAGACAGGGGAGGAAAAACGTCATACGACATCACTGCTATGTGGAATCTAGACCATGATGCCAGTGAACTCATTCACCAAACAGAAACAGACTCACAGACATTGAGAATAGCGTACAGTTACCTGTGTGGAACAGCAGGGAGGGATAGACTGGGAGTTTGGGATTGGCATGTACATACTACTATATTCAGAATGGATAACCGAAATATTCTGTAATAGCCTAAACGGGAAAAGAATTTGAAAAAAAAAAAGATACATGTATATGTATAACCGAATCACTTAGCTATACACCTAAAATCAAGGAATTCTATTCACAATCTTAATTTCTCTTGCCATATTGCATAACACACAGGTTCTAGATATGAGGATGTGAGCATGTTTTGGGGACCTGCCAAAATAGTATGCTTAAAATGTTTGCTCTCCCATGTACTGCCTTTTTGAAATGTAAAATATGAAGTTCTGATGGGAGAAAATATGTTGAGAAATTAGAAATGAATATACTTAAATAAATAAATTAGGTTTGTAGTGGGTAAAGGTCTTAAGAAGACACTCTAGCTTGTTTGGGTAGGTTGTTTAAGTAGCTTGTTCTAGCCTGCTTAAGTAGGAAAAAATTTACCGTGAAATATCTCTTGCTCACAGGACCTTTAGAGGAGCTGCAACAATATGACCAAACAGAACTGGCCCAGAGGAGCGGTTTTCTCTTTCTGTGGAGAAGCTGCCTGCAGCTCCTGCTGGCTCCAGATTATTCTACTGTCTTTCTTTTCACTCTTGTTTATTTTCTTGAGCTACCATTGCCACTGGCTGGATGCAAACAACAGAAACTGATTTCTCACATCCCAGCAGGCTGGAAGTCCAGGTCTGGGTGTCAGCATGTTCAGGTCCTGGTGAGGCTCTTCTCTTCCTTGTTTGCAGAGGTGGATGTCATTTCTTATAGGACACTAATCTGATTCGACTGAGAGCTCACCAATATGACTTCATTTAACCTTAATTATTTCCTTAAAGGCCCCATCTCCAAATATAGCCACATTGCAGGGGGCAGGGGATTAGGGTTTCAGCATATGAATTTGGGGGCTAGAGGGCACAAACATTCAATCCATAACAGTTTAGTAATATGGAGTTTTCATGTCTGATCTGGATTATTATGCAAGTAACTTCTAAACATAAGAATCCTGTGGCTACTTGAGAAACCAGCTGCATTTCTATATACTAACAATGAAACATCAGAAAGAGAAATTAAGGAATCAATCCCATTCACCATTACAACAAAAAGGATCAAATATCTAGGAATAAACTTACCTAAGGAGATGAAATAACTGTACACAGAAAATTATAAGACACCAATGAAAGAAATCAAAGATGACATAAGCAGATGGAGAGATATTCCATGTTCCTGGGTAGGAAGAATCAATATTGTGAGAATGACTATACTGCCAAATGCAATCTACAGATTTAATGCAATCCCTATCAAATTACCAATGGCATTTTTCACAGAACTAGAACAAAAAATTTCATAATTCATATGGAAACACAAAAGACCCCCAATAGCCAAAGCAGTCTTGAGAAAGAAGAATGGAGCTGGGGAAATCAAGCTTCCTGACTTCAGGTTATACTGCAAAGCTACAGTCATCAACACAGTGTGGTACTGGCACAAAAACAGAAATACAGACCAATGGAACAACATAGAAAGCCCAGAAATAAACCCATGCACCTATGGGTACCTTACTATTGACACAGGAGGCAAGAATATACAATGGGCAAAGACAGTCTCTTCAATAAGTGATGCTGGGAAAACTGGACAGGTACCTGTAAGAGAATGAAACTAGAATGCTTCCTAACACCATACACAAAGAGAAACTCAAAATGGATTAAAGACCTAAATGTAAGACCAGAAACTCTAAAATTCTTAGAGGAAAACATAGGCAGAACACTCGACATAAATCAAAGCAAGATCCTGTATGACCCACCTCCTAGAGTAACAGAGATAAAAACAAAAGCAAGCAAGTTATACCAGAAAAACAAACAACACAATCAAAAAGTGGGAAAAAGACCTAAACAGACAATACTGGAGTGGGGTTGCAATATCCTTCAGGGGATCTTCTCGACCCAGGGATTGAACCCGGGTCTCCGGCATTGCGGGCAGACGCTTTACCCTCTGATCCACCAGCGAAGCCCCAAAGAAGATATACGGATGGCTGACAAACACATGAAAAGATGCTCAACATGGTCATTATTAGAGAAATGCAGATCAAAACTACAATGAGATATCACCTCACACCGGTCAGAATGGCCCTCATCAAAAAGTCTACAAACAATAAATGCTGGAGAGGAAGTGGAGAAAAGGGAACACCCTTGCACTGTCGGTGGGAATGTAAATTGATACAGCCACTATGGAAGACGGTATGGGGATTCCTTAAAAAACTAGGAATAAAACCATCATATGACCCAGCAATCCCACTCCTAGGCATACACCCCGAGGAAAACAAAATTGAAAGAGACACATGTATCCCATTGTTCACTGCAGCACTATTTACAGTAGTTAGAACGTGGAAGCAACCTAGATGTCCATTGAGAGATGAATGGATAAAGAAGCTGTGGTACACATACACAATGGAATATTACTCAGCCATAAAAAAGGAACACATCTGAATCTGTTCTAATGAGGTGGATGAACCTAGAACCTATTATACAGAGTGAAGTGAGTCAGAAAGAGAAAGATAAATACCATATTCTAACACATATATATGGAATGTAGAAAAATGGTACTGAAGAATTTATTTACAGGGCAGCAATGAGAAACAGACATAGAGAATAGACTTATGGACATGGGGAGAGGGGAGGAGAGGGTGGGATGTATGGAGAGTAACATGGAAACTCACAGTACCATGTGTAAAACAGATAGCCAGTGGGAATTTGCTGTATGACTCGGGGAACTCAAACAGGGGCTCTGTATCAACCTAGAGGGGTGGGATGGGGAGGGAGATGGGAGGAAGGTTCAAAAGGGAGGGGATATATATATACCTATGGCTGATTCATGCTGAGGTTTGACAGAAAACAGCAAAATTCTGTAAAGCAATTATCCTTCAATAAAAAAATAAATTAATTAAAAAAAATTCTGTGGGTACTTTGATTGGAAGAGCTGAAATCTAGTAGTGTTAGTGGAGGAGAGTCTGGAGACCACTCCTCCTGTGGGCCTTGGTTCTTGGTAAGAATACAAAGAATAATCTGAGGTCTTATCTGTTGCAAGAAAGTTGATTGATGGTAAGGAAAGAATAGAGGGGATACCTCAAGAGAGAGGTGGGTTACGCCAAGGGAAGCAGTCACCAGGAGGGCTGGGGTACACAGTTTTGAGGGCAAAGTTATTTGCATATTTGGGAGGGTCCTTGATTGACAGTTGCAGATTATACAACAAGATGCTCCACTGTGCATGTCCTTCTTGTAATTCAGTCTGTTATAATTAGATGTATGTATTCATGGAATATTTATGAGCAGTTAATGAGTCCAGTGGCCACTGAAGATTACTTTGGTACATGATAGTGTGAGGTGTGGAGAAGGCAATGGCACCCCACTCCAGGACTCTTACCTGGACAATCCTATGGACACAGGAGCCTGGTAGGCTGCAGTCCATGGGGTCACTAAGAGTCGGGCACAACTGAGGGACTTCACTTTCACTTTTCACTTTCATGCATTGGAGAAGGAAATGGCAACCCACTCCAGTACTCTTGCCTGGAGAATCCCAGGGACAGAGGGGCCTAGTGGGCTGCCATCTATGGGGTCGCACAGAGTCGGACACGACTGAAGCGACTTAGCAGCAGCAGTGTGAGGTGTGCACATGGGCTAGAGTAGGGAAAGTCTCACCAGGTTGTAGTGGGGGATATTTCCCGGCCCCTGGCTCTTTGCTGATGGGGAACGTATTAGAGGCAGAGCTGGTAAATTGCTTGATGGGATTAGGTGGCCATTGGATGTTTAGCTGAAAGGGCTGCTTCTCCTTGCTCTTAGCTAACTTCTTGCCTAACTAGCACCATAGTGACAGGGATGTGAAGAAAGGTAGTGGCTGTATTTGTTTTTTGGAAAGTGAGACTCACTGATGGGAAACTACCAGATAGATGTTCAAGATATTGTTGGTGATCACTTAACACAGAAAGTGCATGAAAATAGATACAGAAGAAGTGTGAAAATGAATGCATTCTGTAAAAGCCTCAGTAATCTCAAGGTTCTTTTTGTGAGATAGATAAATCAGCAAGAAAATATCAATGTTGGCTAAGTCATTATAGAAAACTTGATAAAGCTGAACTAAATGAGAATATTGCCCTATCCCCTAAAAGACTGAAATCAGATCATTTAATAAGACACTTTTTTTTTCAAATCCTCAAGAAACAGATAATTTTCAGCCTATTTAAATGTTTCCAGAGCATAGAGAAAGACGAAAAGCCATCCTGTAATGCTGATAAAAAGACCTAACAAAGAGTAAGAAAGAAAATATCAATCTCAATTATGAATATAGATGAAAAAATAGAAAGTAAATTATCAGCAAATGATATCCAGCTGTATTTAAAGAATTTAATTCATCATAGCCAGTGGGGTTTATTTCATGAATGCAAGAATAGATCAATGCTAGGAAATTTTTTAATCAAATCTTTCATTCTAGCAAGTCTAAACGGGAATATATTTAACTATCTACATGTGTAATTTAATGGACTCTAGTTATCATTTCTGCCTCAAAAGACCAGAATTTTTGCTTTGACCCAATAAAACTATATACAATATATAATCTCAGAGTCAAAATCTTCATCATGCTTTGTGTTTGGTTTGAATCTGTTTAACAGGCTAGTTCAGCTAGTCTACATTAAAAGAGAGACAACATTTTTGTTATTTACAAACAAATTATCTATAGAAATTTGGTGTCAGAAAAACTGGAAGAACCCATGTAGCATCATGTAGTATATATAAGGATGAGCACGTGTTTGAGGTCTGACATCTCACCGGGCTATTTATTGTCTTGGAAAATTATTTAACATTAATCATTGAAGTAGATAATAGTTCCAATTTTATAAATCTCATTTTGCACGGGTTAAACTGGGCATGATACTGGTGCCTGTCTTTCATTTTGAGAGGCTTAAAAGAGATGATACACCTCAAACAGTAAGTATGAGGCTGATGTGCTGTGACCACTGGTATTGTTAGTCTAGTATTATTATAGTTTCAATATTACTATTATCACTATTATTATTTTCAGGATATAAAGAATAACAGGTAAACATAAAGTAGATATAAAAAAATATTATATTCCTTCTATACCAACAATACCTAGTCTGAATTAAAAAAAATCAAATTCAATTTCCTTTGTTTTACTTATAAAACATAAAAATTAAATCATGATTAAATAATCAGAAAAGTAGTCTCTAAATTTTATAGTAATGCATATACAACAGCAATGTGAAGGAAAACAGAATAATATAAGAAAGATAACTTGATTGACTTTAAAGACTTAATTGATTAAAATGATGACCTTTAGTTGTTGTCTACAAATCTGTGGAGAGTTGAGGTGAGGAATTGACTTAATGCAGCTCTGCTAAGTGTGTGGGTAGTGGTGTTATCACTAGCAGCTGTCGAAGAAGAATCATGTGCAATCTCTGGAACCTACGAGTTCATTCCATTGACTGCCTCTCTCAAGTGCAAATCAGTATCCGGCTGTGATTTCATACAAGCGAACCATTTGTGAGCATGTCAGAAGGAAGCCCAGTGCAAATATTGCGCTTACTCTGTTACTATCCTTTAATTTCACAGATACGTTACTTCATGGATGTATTGACTTTATTCTTCCTGATTTAGTAGTCCCAAATAAGTGAGAATCACCTCTAAGTTATTAATTTATCCAATGATTTCTTCACATAGCTAGTTACTCAGTACCTGTTCTATGTCAGGCACTGTACTGGATGATTGGAATACATTAGTGAACAAAAATGATTTTTTTGAGCTTATATTCTAGTAGTAATTTCCTTCTATTGTAGGTGTATAAGGCCCAAGACTATGTAGATTAAAAAATAAATTACAGCATATCTGAAAATCTCTCATCCAAAGAAATTAGTATTACTTTGTCAGTAGAAGTCACATTTGGATATGTTAAATGTCTTTCCATATATTTTATCCCATGAAACTGTTCCTATGCAACAGAAGATTCAACCTTTGATCTGAATTTGCAAAACCTTTTTTTCATATGCTAATTATAGGAGTCATAAAAATTTTCTATAATATCCTTTGTCTTTTGACAAGCTTTACATTTTCTCTCTGCTGTAACAAAGGAAATATTTAATTCAAAAGATATTTTGAATAGGTGTGATTGTGTTACATTTTATTTAGAGAAGACATTTATCTAGAAACTCATTTCTTAAGCATCCTGCACTAGAGTGTGTGAGACTGTCTCAAAATAATGAAGTTAACATAAATAAAGGGAACTTAAGAGAAAGAAAAAAAGGCAAAGTGAAGAAAGACAAACAAAGGCTAAGGGCATCATCATAAAGCTCAGCCTTGAAAAACTGAGCAAATATTAATAGGCACATAAGGAGCAAAGGAGGAAAGGGAGTCCAGTATGAGAGAAGACGATCATTAAAATCACTGAGGTGTAAGAGGGAACATATATTTGAACTCTGAACGATATTTAGAACTTCCAAGTGGCTAGAAAATAGAGTACATAGAAGGAGCAGCAATAGACACATCTGCAAATGTGTGACCAGGAAGAGTCTCAACACTTAAGGGAAGGAGTTTAAAATTTTATCCTACAAGTAATAGAATATGGTAAAAAATCTTGAGGGACAAAATCTAAATTGCAATTTAGTTTAATGATGGTTGATAATTTGGAAGAGCGTAGAACATTCATGTATGACCTAAATCAAATCCCTTATGATTATACAGTGGAAGTGAGAAATAGATTTAAGGGACTAGATCTGATAGATAGAGTGCCTGATGAACTATGGGCGGAGGTTCATGATATTGTAAAGGAGACAGGGATCAAGACTATCCCCATGAAAAAGAAATGCAAAAAAGCAAAATGGCTTTCTGGGGAGGCCTTACAGATAGCTGTGAAAAGAAGAGAAGTGAAAAGCAAAGCAGAACAGGAAAGATATAAGCATCTGAATGCAGAGTTCCAAAGAATAGCAAGAAGAGATAAGAAAGCCTTCTTCGTCGATCAATGCAAAGAAATAGAAGAAAACAACAGAATGGGAAAGACTAGAGATCTCTTCAAGAAAATTAGAGATACCAAGGGAACATTTCACGCAAAGATGGGCTCGATAAAGGACAGAAATGGTCTGGACCTAACAGAAGCAGAAGATATTAAGAAGAGGTGGCAAAAATACATGGAAGAACTGTACAAAAAAGATCTTCACGACCCAGATAATCACGATGGTGTGATCACTCACCTAGAGCCAGACATCCTGGAATATGAAGTCAAGTGGGCCTTAGAAAGCCTCACTATGAACAAAGCTAGTGGAGGTGATGGAATTCCAGTTGAGCTATTTCAAATCCTGAGAGATGATGCTGTGAAAGTGCTGCACTCAATATGCCAGCAAATTTGGAAAACTCAGCAGTGGCCACAGGACTGGAAAAGGTCAGTTTTCGTTCCAATCCCAAAGAAAGACAATGCCAAAGAATGCTCAAACTACCACACAATTGCACTCATCTCACATGCTAGTAAAGTAATGCTCAAAATTCTCCAAGCCAGGCTTCAGCAATGCATGAACCGTGAACTTCCAGATGTTCAAGCTCGTTTTAGAAAAGGCAGAGGAACCAGAGATCAAACTGCCAACATCCACTGGATCATGAAAAAAGCAAGAGAGTTCCAGAAAAACATCTATTTCTGCTTTATTGATTATGCCAAAGCCTTTGGCTGTGGATCACAATAAACTGTGGAAAATTCTGAAAGATGTGGGAATACCAGACCACCTAACCTGCCTCTTGAGAAATCTGTATGCAGGTCAGGAAGCAGCAGTTAGAACTGGACATGGAACAACAGTCCAACATGGACTGGTTCCAAACAGGAAAAGGAGTATGTCAAGGCTGTATATTGTCACCCTGCTTATTTAACTTCTATGCAGAGTACATCATGAGAAACGCTGGACTGGAAGAAACACAAGCTGGAATCAAGATTGCCAGGAGAAATATCAATCACCTCAGATATGCAGATGACACCACCCTTATGGCAGAAAGTGAAGAGGAACTAAAAAGCCTCTTGATGGAAATGAAAGAGGAGAGCAAAAAGTTGGCTTAAAGCTCAACATTCAGAAAATGAAGATCATGGCATCTGGTCCCATCACTCCACGGGAAATAGATGGGGAAACAGTGTAAACAGTGTCAGACTTTATTTTTTTGGGCTCCCAAATCCCTGCAGATGGTGACTGCAGCCATGAAATTAAAAGACGCTTACTCCTTAGAAGATAAGTTATGACCAACCTAGATAGCATATTCAAAAGCAGAGACATAACTTTGCCAACAAAGGTCCGTCTAGTCAAGGCTATGGTTTTTCCTGTGGTCATGTATGAATGTGAGAGTTGGACTGTGAAGAAGGCTGAGCACCGAAGAATTGATGGTTTTGAACTGTGGTGTTGGAGAAGACTCTTGAGAGTCCCTTGGACTGCAAGGAGATCCAACCAGTCCATTCTGAAGGAGATCAGCCCTGGGATTTCTTTGGAAGGAATGATGCTGAAGCTGAAACTCCAGTACTTTGGCCACCTCATGCGAAGAGTTGACTCATTGGAAAAGACTCTGATGCTGGGAGGGATTGGGGGCAGGAGGAGAAGGGGACGACCGAGGATGAGATGGCTGGTTGGCATCACTGACTTGATGGACGTGAGCCTGAGTGAACTCTAGGAGTTGGTGATGGACAGGGAGGCCTGGTGTGCTGCGATTCATGGGGTCACAAAGAGTCGGACATGACTGAGTGACTGAACTGAAACAAACTGAACTGAACTGAAAATTCTACCTTATCATACCTTTTATTTTGAATATTAGTGACATTAACTATCTTTTTATAATGTTACTTATAATTACAAAATATGTTAAACTTTGGCAAGGAATTGAATATGTAAATATTTGCAGCCTCATCATTGGTTGTATTGGGTTTATGTGTTGAGTTTTAAATAATTGTTAGAAGGGAGTTCAAGAAAGAGAGAAGAGTTGGAGAAGAAGCAAGGTTAACATTTAGTACTATCCAAAGAAAATGTTGAATTACTTTTATTCTTTCCACTCACATTAAGAGTCAATAGAAACACAGATTTTGAAGAATCACTGAAATATGTCATTAAGATCGCCACATACAAATAATCAGTGGTCTGTGTTCTCCAAGGCAAGGACCCATAGACTTGGTTTACTGTCAAAGAAGCAGATTTCAGATTAATGTATTTCACACTTTAACTCATACAAATCTAATGCACTTTAAGAGTCAGACACAACTGAGCAACTGAACTGAACTGAGTCCTAAGAGATATATTTTGACATAGTGGGTCTGGAGTGGGATCCAGTATTCGGCATTTCTAACAAACGCTGGACAATGCTGAAGCTGCTGGTTAAAATTTACAATGCAAACTTTGGAAGAGAAGAGAGGAATTTGATAATTTAAAATCCCCTAAAGAATGTTCTAGCAGTCCATAGAAAAAGCAAGCCGTGGGGCTTTTTGTATTAATTATTGAACTTAGTTTTCTTACCTAACTTGATACGATTCAGATTCTGAACACTGGCCATGTAGCTGGAAATGGCTGATCACACTGCAGAATGCGAAGTCACAGGGCTTTTTCAATCTCAGTCACTTGAAAATTGAATCTTGAGTTGTGACGAATTCTTAATCTTGGCTCCGCACAGGGCGGCCTCAGGTGCCACATGTACCTGGAAGCAGAGCATCCTGTTCTAACGTTGCTTTGAGATTTCCAACAGCCTGTTCATTTTCCCCTCTTTGCTTTGAAGTTTCTTTGATCTCACAGGTACCTGAAGAGAATGGGCAAACTTTCTGGCCTATCAGGAAAATAATTTCTCCACCACCCTTTCTGCAAATAAAAACAAAAAATAAAACTCAAATGCACAATCCATTTTTTTCCCCTTCTGGTGTTCTTTCAGAGAAGGCAATGGCACCCCACTCCAGTACTCTTGCCTGGAAAATCCCAGGATGGAGGAGCCTGGTGGGCTGCCTTCTATGGAGTCGCACAGAGTCGGACACAACTGAAGTGACTTAGCAGCAGCAGCAGCTGGTATTCTTTGCTGAATATTTGATAATGGGTTCAGTCAGAGGTAAATTTATAAAGTAGTAAAGATTAACTTTAATAACTTTACAACCCTCAAAAATCCCTTTTTTATCCATTATTAGGAACCCATAATCTTAATTTCTTCCCTCTGCTTGTTGATCTTCTGTGTACATGAAGGTAGACATGATTAGCAGGTGAAGAATTACCTCTGCCCTGAAGAATTGGCACTGTAGTTTAAATAGTCTGTTTTTTAAACATTTTCCATTCATGTGCTTATTTATTCTTGGCTATGCTCGGCCTTTGCCGTTGTGTGCCGGCTTCCCCTAGTTGTAGTGTAAGGACTTTCCATTGTGGTGGCTCCTCTGTTGCAGAGCATGGGCTGAGGGCACATGAGCCCCAGTAGTTGTGACCCATGGACTTAGTTGCCCTGAGCATGTGGGATCTTCCTGGACCAGGGATTGAAACCATGCCCTCTGCATTAGAAGGAAGATTCTTAACCAGTGGACCACTAGAGAAGTCCAAAATATATGTGTTTTAACTGCTAATTTTCAGACCTAAAATCAAGAACACTTAAGAATTAGGATATTCAGTCCTTCTCTATGGTCCTTAAATCACACCCGTTTTCTAATCAGTCAGTAGAAGACTACCAGAAAAGGCAGTATCCTGAAAGAATTCACAATGTATGACTTGATAAATGATGACTCAGTGACGCTTGAGTGATAATCGTTAGTCACTGGAGGGCATTTCTATTAACATACGACAAGGACATTAGGAGTCTGCGGTATCAAGTGTCATTGCCATTTATGGGCGAGTGTGGGAAGCAACAAGAACCAAAAAATTTTAGGATTTTATGTCTGAATCTAAGTCAATTTTTTCACCTTGTTTCACTAATTTGATAATTTTTACAGCTGATTAACATCTCTGAAATTTTGTTTAGGCAAAAAATTAAATCATGTGCACTGTGAGAACTGCCATCTAGTCCGTGAATGTCTCCAACTGGTACTTGGCATCTGCGTATCAATATGGCCTTTCTCTCTCTTTGCATCCTTACCTATACAGCAATTCTTATAAGTTATACTGTGCTGCACAAGTAGCAATATGTTATGTTAAAAATATCTCAGAAACTATTCTCAGACATATATTGAGAATCTATTATGCTAAGACTGAAGATAGGAACTTTTTTCATACTTGCGTGTTCCTACTTCAGTTTCTTGACTCATTCTAAGCTAACCGTCACTTTGTACTTCTGAAAACTAGAATACTCAATCCATTAAGACCATTAAAATTGGTCTAAAAAGCTCACGTATATAGGAAATTCTATATGTTCATAGATTTTAGGGCACTAGAGATTTCTTCAAAACATGTTTTCTTGTCACAGTTTCTTAGTTATTTAAAAGACAACAAAGTTGTTTAGTATTCAATAATTTTGAAAATACTAGGGAGTTTTTCCCTATAAGTTGTGCATCTTAAAGCTTCTTGACTCACTATTTGAATGTTTTTTGGTCGTTCTACCTCATGTCTTTCAATAACCCACTTAAATTACATGAGTTATTTGCGCTTCAGTGGAATATTTGTTGTCTTTTATTTCTTTGTACTTAAAAAAACCCCACAGTTATCATAACACAAATGAAGAATAGTTTAGATTTCCTGTCTGACTCTCTGTGGCCCCATGGACTGTAGCCTGCCAAGCTCCTCTATCCATGGAATTCTCTAGGCAAGAAAACTGGAGTGGGTAGCCATTCCCTTCTCCAGGGGATCTTCCCAACCCAGGGACTGAACCTGGGTCTCCTGCATTGTAGGTAGATTCTTTACCATCTGAGACACCAGGGAAGTTCAAGTTTTGGTATACTCTCTTGTATTTTGCAAACCATGAATACTTTATTCTTTATCACTGTAGTGTATAAATTTCTGGTATTAGAATATATAGTAAATACAGGAAGGTAGAGAGAAGCAGATCGCTAGAATTTATTACTCTAAGGGAAAGGATCAAGAACACTAATAATCACATGTCATGTAAGATTGATTATTGATTTAATTTAATATCTCTAAAGGAAGTATTCAGAGTCTTAAAAGAAAGAGAGAACATTTTGATACTAAATTAAAGCTAGAATATATCTGAAGTTACTTTTAAAACATTTCAACATTCAAATATTTAAAATATTTTCCAATTATCCCTATCTTGGAGTAGTTTTGATTATATAAGTGTATTATGTTGGTTTATCATGGTATAGAAACAGATAATTTCATTTTATCCATTTATAGAATTTTGCAAATAGATTTCTGTTTACCTGTCTCTACTTATTTTAATTTTAGGGCTTCCTGTTTTCTCTCAATAATTATTATTCCTAGTGATACTCTCGATGATTTTTGTATTTTCTCTCTATCTTGGTAATTCTAATTGCCTGTTTTCTTTTGCTTGACTAGTATGAGGGATAATCTGGTAGATAGTGAAGGACAGGGGAGTCTGGTGACCTATAGTCCATGGGGTCACAAAGAACTGGGCACAACTTAGTGACTGGGCCACAATAACAAAAACTATAGGGATATGAAAAAATACATTATTGTATACTGGAGCATTTATGAAGATTTTTTAAACAGGAATTTTAAGAGAGACAAATTGGGTGATTTAATACCAGTTCAGTTCAGTTGCTCAGTCATGCCCGACTCTCTGCGACCCCCTGGACTGCAGCACACCAGACTTCCCTGTCCATCACGAACTCCTGGAGTTTACTCAGACTCATGTCCATTGAGTTGGTGATGCCATCCAACCATCTCATCCTCTGCCATCCTCTTCTCCTGTTTTCAATCTTTCCCAGCATCAAGGTCTCTTCCAATGAGTCAGTCCTTCGAATCAGGTGTCCAAAGTATTGGAGTTTCAGCTTCGGCATCAGTTCTTCCAATGAATATTCAGGACTGATTTCCTTTAGGATGGACTGGTTGGATCTCCTTGCAGTCCAAGGGACTCTTAAGAGTCTTCTCCAACACCTCAGTTCAAAAGCATCAGTTCTCTGGCGCTCAACTTTCTTTATCGTCCGACTCTCACATCCATACATGACTACTGGAAAAACCATAGCTTTGACTAGATGGACCTAAACTTCTGATCAAGGGGTATTTTCTGAGACCAGGAAAATAGGTAAGATTTAGCTGATTGAGAATAAAAGGAATCACCTTCTAGGTAAAGGAAAAACATAATTATACAAGTGAATTATGTAAGTTTATCATGTATAGAAACAGGTAATTTCATTTTCTCTATTTACAGAATTTTGCAAATAGTTTTATGTTCATTTGTTCCTACCTATCTTAATTTTATAGCTTCCTGTTATCTCTCAATAATTATTATTCCTAGCGATACTCTTAATCATTTTTGTATTTTCTCTATCTCTTGGTAATTGCAAAGCAGAACATACACGGTGAGTTAATAGATCAGAAAGTGTCAGGGTTTTTAGATTATAGTGAGCAAAGTGAGAGACGGACATGGAATGCTTTGGAACAGTAGTTATTGAAATCTGTGAGAAAGATCTGGTCTTTGGAAACTTCGGGAGTCACTATTGTTGGAGAAGGCAATGGCACCCCACTCCAGTACTCCTGCCTGGACAATCCCATGGACGGAGGAATCTGGTAGGTTGCAGTCCATGGGGTCTCGAAGAATCAGACATGACTGAGCGACTTCCCTTTCACTTTTCACTTTCATGCATTGGAGAAGGAAACGGCAACCCACCCCAGTGTTCTTGCCGGGAGAATCCCAGGGATGGGGGAGCCTGGTGGGCTGCCATCTCTGGGGTGGCACAGAGTCAGACATGATTGAAGTGACTTAGCAGCAGCAGCAGCATACTATTGTAAGCAATATTTTTTATATTGAGTGAACATTCATATTAAGGGAGAATTTTGTTTTTTTTTTTCCTCAGGTTCCCACAGGGAAATTTTTATCTTAATTTTCTTAAGGTCCATAATAGTTTTTTAAAGTCACCCTTCTGGAAGACTAATGTAAATCCCTGGGTTCTATTACCATAATTATTTTTATTGTTCTTTTTCATGTATATATATTTAAAGAACATGTGCATAAAGAAAACACAGCTTTATTCTCATTTTTGGAACATTTTTAGCTCTGTAATTTTTATATACATTAATCTCTATAAGATGAGTATTTTCAAAATGTTATGATTAATTTTCTATTGAAATCAGAAAGTCATCTTCTATTGACACAAGTAACCAAAAAGCCACTAAACAACTCTATCCTCAGTAATATTTACTTCATATCTCCTCATACTCTGATGGAATTTTTTTCTCTTCTTAGACTACTGAGGCATTTTATTAATGAGACAATTCATTTCTTGGAGCTTTGGGTTTAGATGTTTTTTAATTATGCCATATGCTTCACTACAAATGGAACTATTATAGATATCATTAAATTGAAACTTTTAACACAATTGTTCCAATTGGAAGGCTTTGCATGAAAAAAAATGCAGACAAATATAGATACTGAGAATAATGTCAAACCCATAAAAACATATTGCATTAAATTTTTATAATTTTAATTGATTTAGTTATTGGACTTCCGCCATATTGCTTGGAAAGACCATTGGATCAATAAGATTATTTGTATTGCTATCAAATTATAAAAATATTGAACACGTATTTATTCAAAAACAAACTCTCTTTTTCTTAATTAGATACATAAGTATTTTAGGTTCTTTGTCCTTCAAATTGGTATCATTTTAAATTAATCAGTATACCTTTAAGGTATTTCCATTATTTTTATGAGTGATTTCGTTGAGCTTTACCACTGTTTCATATTCAGTTAAGTCATCTTTTTATGATAATGAAGAACTAACTGAATGCTGAATTAGCCATCTGATCTAACCAGAGATTATATTAGATGATACAGGAGATATAGGACACAACTTGTTCTTTTGATAATAACTTTTCATCTCAACCCCTTCAACACTTTTAATGCTCTTTTTTGTGACTCAAATTCATACTTCCTTGTTGTTTCTTTTTGCTCTGTTAATGTATTTGATAAGATCCAGAGATTTAAAAATTGTAGTTAGCTTTGTGACAACTTAATATTGTAAAAATATTCATTATTCTGTGATGAATGGATCTATAAATTCAATGCAATCTCAATTACTATCACATCATGCTTTTTTGGTGTGAAAATTACAAATTGGCTTTCAATTTTGTATGAACCAAAAATTCTTGGGCCAGCTATAACCAGGAAAATTTAGAAGAACAAGAACAAGATATCAAAACTTTTAGTAAAAGGATACTAATGAAGACAGTAGGCAGAGGAATCAGAGATCAAATTGCCAACATCCACTGGATCATTGAAAAAGCAAGAGAGTTCCAGAAAAACATCTATTTCTGCTTTCTTGACTATGCCAAAGCCTTTGACTGAGTGAATCACAATAAACTGTGGAAAATTCTGAAAGTCATGGGAATACCAGACCACCTGACCTGCCTCTTGAGAAATCTGTATGCAGGTCAGGAAGCAACAGTTAGAACTGGACATGGAACAACAGACTGGTTACAAATAGGAAAAGGAGTACGTCAAGGCTGTATATTGTCACCCTGCTTTTTTAACTTCTATGCAGAGTACATCATGTGAAACGCTGGACTGGAAGAAACACAAGCTGGAATCAAGATTGCCGGGAGAAATATCAATAACCTCAGATATGCAGATGACACCACCCTTATGGCAGAAAGTGAAGAGGAGCTAAAAAGCCTCTTGATGAAAGTGAAAGAGGAGAGTCAAAAAGTTGGCTTAAAGCTCAACATTCAGAAAATTAAGATCATGGCATCTGGTCCCATCAGTTCACGGCAAATAGATGGGGAAGCAAAGGAAACAGTGACAGACTTCATTTTCCTGGGCTCCAAAATCACTGCAGATGGTGACGGCAGCCATGAAATTAAAAGACGCTTACTCCTTGGAAGGAAAGTTGACAATCTAAACAGCATATTAAAAAGCAGAGACATTACTTTGCCAACAAATGTCCATCTAGTCAAAGCTATCGTTTTTCCAGCAGTCATGTATGGATGTGAAAGTTGGACTATAAATAAAGCTGAGCAGGGAAGAATTGATGGTTTTGAACTGTGGTGTTGGAGAAGACTCTTGAGAGTCCTATGGACGGCAAGGAGATCCTAGCAGCCCAACCTAAAGGAAATCAGTCCTGAATATTCATTGGAAGGACTGATGCTGAAGCTGAAACTCCAATAATTTGGCCACCTGATGTGAAGAGCTGACTCATTTGAAAAGACCTTGATGCTCGAAAGATTGAAGGCAGGAGGAGAAGGGGATGACAGAGGATGAGATGGTTGGATGGCATCACTGACTCAATGGACGTGAGTCTGAGAAAACTCCGGGAGTTGGTGATGGACAGGGAGGCCTGATGTGCTGCAGTCCATGGGATTGCAAAGAAGTTGGACATGACTGAGCAACGGAACGGAACTGAACTGAATGAAGACAGTATGGAATTATTCCAGATACAGATTAAAGTAATAAAGTAGAGATTCCAAAAGCAGACTGACAAGGTCAGCAGAAAAATGCTTTTTATGACAGCAGCTACGAAAGCTAGCACTTGAGACGTGTGTACAGGCTTTTCCAAGAGAGATGTTAGTGACCTGGCTTTACCATTGGAGTGAGTGGGAAGGGAGAGAGCAGTGGAAGTCACCAGTTTATTAGAAGCTGAGCCTTCATGCAGCAGGTTGTAAAATTTACAGTTAAGTCCCTTTGAGAGAAAGATGAAGAAACGGGTGTTTTCACATATTTCCTCTGTGGTGAGCTCTAGGGTGTTAGTCTGAGTGCTTACAACCTAGCCCTTAATGAATTGCTTCTTTGTAAGCTACAGTATTTTATGTCTCCTGAGTCCAAGTGTCATTGGCCACACAGCCAGGAGATCCAGGGGCCATCCCTTGAGTGGCAGATACGAAAACTGGAATTTGAATTGTTAAAATCTAGTAGACTGATGTTAACACAACTTTGGCAAGAATGTAAAGCAAATGGGAGTCTTATTTACTACTGGCAGGACTGTACATTTGTGTAACCACTTTGGAACACCATCTCATAATATTTACTAAAATTGAACATCAACTTGCCTTATCATTGATGAAGGAAAGTTACATGGCTCAAAATAGCCTGGAGTTAAAGCTCCCCTCCCCACCATTCTATGCAAAACAAAGAACCCTCTCACCGGAATCAAAAAAAGGACATGATGGTTGATTACGCCCAGCTCCCACCTGGTCCAGCCTCTGGCCGATCTACAAAATTCCTTGCCCCAGCTGTTTAAGAGATAACTACTGGGAACAACTTTGGAGAAGAACAGGCCCCCTTCAGACAGTAACTTTCCACATAATGCTTATATATACTTACTCATTTCTTGGGGCAGCAGCTTGCTAATCTGACTGCTGCCCCTTCTCGCCTCATTAAAAGTGATCTGTTCCTGTAAAGTGCCGGTCTCGTTCTTGTTCTGAACCTCGCCTTCTCTGACCCCCTTACCTTACAGTCGACCTCTTCTGCTCCTAGATATTTTCCAAAGAGATATTAATGTCCCAAAATGCATGTACAAGAATGTATATAGCAGTGCTGTTCATAGTATCTCTCAGTGAGACTCTGCCCAGTATTCATTGAAAGCAGATTTTGGCAAATGTAATCTGGGCTTCCCTGATAGTGCAGCTGCTAAAGAATCCATCTATCCATCTGTAATGCAGGAGACCCCAGTTCAATTCCTGAGTCAGGAAGATCCCCTGGAGAAGGGATAGGCTACCCGTTTCAGCATTCTTGGGCTTCCCTGGTGGCTCAGATGGTAAAGAATCCAACTGCAATGCAGGAGACCTGGGTTTGACCCTTGGGTTGGAAAGATCCCCCGGAGAAAAGAAAGGCTACCCACTCCAGTATTCTTGCCTGGATAATTCCATGGACAGGAACTTGACAGTCTATAGTCCATGAGGGGGTCTCAAAGAGTCAGAGTGAACAAGTTTCACTTTCATTTTCATATACCTATGAAACCCATTGATCTGTTACTACTTATAATAACATGAAAGAATATCACCAATTCTTTGAAAATTAATGACCTTAGCATATGTGATTTTAGCATCTTATTTGATTGCATAGTAGACTGAGAAAATAATGTAAGTATAGTGAAGTATAAGCACTACACAGATAACTTACATTTTAAAAAGAAAATATTTTAAATTTAAAATGAGAGGTAATAGGGAATGATAAGAAGCAAAGAGAAAGGAGAGAAAGAGAAAGGATGAGAGAAATTAGGAGTTGCAATATTTATTTCTATAAGTTTTTTTTTTTAGTGATTATCATTTTCCCTGGAAAGCAGTAATGCTATAAGAAATAAAAAAAGTTAATAAATTATCCTTTGTCCCCACTCAGAAAAAAAATCTGATAAGCCTAAGCATGATATAAAGTGAAGATAACAGAATTTTGAATTTTGATGGATACAAAGAGGAGGAAATGGCATTGGGATAACTCTTGAAAGCGTAGGTAAGACACTTGACATGTGTTTTTATAATGGAGGGTCCTTCAGAGGGGTAGGTGTACTTTTTAATATTTATGTGTCTATTTTTGGCTGCCCTGGGTCTTCGTGGAGGCGTGTGGGGTCTTCACGGTGGTACGCAGTCTCCTTGTTGTGGCTCCCGGGCTCAGTAGTCACGATAAGCTAGCTTAGTTATCCCACCGCATGTGGGACCCGAGTTCTGACCAGGGAATGAACCCACTTTCCCGGCCCGGGAAGTTGGATTCTTAACCACTGGACCACGAGGGAACTCCCGGGGTTAACGTATTGAAGGAGGAAGGTGCAGGGCAGATTTGAGAAGTGAACAGATCACAAGTCAGCGATTTCTGGATTGCATGTGCTTGGAGGAAAAAAGGATCCGGAAACGATGAGGTGTGTTGAGTACAGATACTGAGTAGTGCTGAATCCCAGTCTAAGTAAGCTGAATTTTTTCTGTCAATATCGAGCTCCTGCATGAAGAATTTGAGTAGGAAGTTGATATTTGATCTATATTTGAGAATATAATGAAAGGGAATGTGAAGGGAGAATTTAACTGGGGGAAAATAATAATCTTTTAGAGGGATTTTGAGAGCATCTCCTCCTTTTCCTTAATAGATAATAAGAGAGGCTCATATCAGCGGATAGCTCAGGAAATTATAGAACCCAGGTTTCTGAAATTCTAACCCAAGAAATCTTTTCTTCAAAACTAGAACTAAGAACAGGTAGCAAACTGCTGTGTAATCCAGGTGAGACAAGATGACGGCAGGGACTGGGGTGGTGGGAATAAGAATTAACTGATACATGAGAAGGACTTTGAACAGGTGTGACCGACAAGATTTGGGAGGTTATTACATGTGCGGCTAATGGAGAATATTTTTGGATTCCAGCTTGAATGACCGAAAGGAGGAGGGAGCTTTTAACTGGGTCAGAGAATATGGAAAGCAGCAGGTCTGGGAGGGAAGAAGAGACGTTGCGTTTATTTCTGTGTGCAAATCACTAGCTCTGCTCTGGAGGCAGCAGGCAGTTCAGAAGTCCTTTTTCAGACTTCTCAGGACCAAGATAGTGTCACATGAAAATGACT
This sequence comes from Ovis canadensis, assembly GCF_042477335.2. NCBI lineage: Eukaryota > Metazoa > Chordata > Mammalia > Artiodactyla > Bovidae > Ovis > Ovis canadensis. Next base: position 103,336,499 of record NC_091253.1, on the reverse strand, counting down.
GGATCGGCCTTTTGAATGATTTCTTCACATCAGCTACTAAGAATTTGGTGGACTGGTTGGGTAATCAGATTTTTAAGTGTCCTTTTTTTCCATTTAGTTGTTTTAGTGCTAGCTCCCAGATGGCTCAGTGGTCAAGAATCCACCTGCCATACAGGAGACATGGGTTCAGTCTCTGGTTTGGGAAGATCCCCTGGAGAGGAAATGGCAACCCGCTCCAGTATTCTTGCTGGGAAATCCCATGGACAGAGGAGCCTGGTGGGCTACAGTCCATGGGGTCACAAAGAATCACTCATGACTGGTGGCTGAGCACGTACAAGACCTATTAAGACTTTTCCTCATAAAAACATTACTAGTGTTTCTTTGAAATTTATTTTGGGCTTCATCTAAGTTAAATGTGGTAGGAGGAGAAAAATGATGCATTGTTCAACAGCAGCTGTGTTTTCCCTCCCACACCAGCCTTTGAAATACTCGATCAAGAATTCTCTATCTATAATGAGTCATGTATTAAAAAACAGTGGTTGAGTCTTCCAATATACAGATAGTATAGTCATATTAATGATATTAATTCATCCAATCTAAGAACATGCTATGTCTTTCCATCTGTTTGTGTTTTCCTAAATTTCTTTCATCAGCATCTTACTTTTTTTTTTTTGAGTACAGTTCTTTTACTTCCTTGATGGTAAAGAATCCACCTGCAATGCAGGAGACCTCGGTTTGATTCCTGGGTCAGGAAGCTCCCCTGGAGAAGGGAAAAGCTGCCCACTTCAGTATTCTGGCCTGGAGAATTCCGTGGGCTGTACAGTCCATGGAGTTTCTAAGTGTCGGACATGACTGAGCGACTTTCACTTTCACTTTTACTTCCTTAGTTGGATTTATTTTCAGATAATTTACTCTTTCTGACATGATTGCGAATGAGATTGTTTTCCTAATTTGCTTTTTTGATAGGTAATTGCTAGTGTATAGAAATACAACAGATTTCTGTATATTAAGTTTGTGTCCTGCGACTTTACCAGACTCATTGATGAGTTTTCTAGCAGTTGTTTGGTGGCGTCTTTAGGATTCTCTAAGTGTAGTGTCATGTTATCTAAAAACAGTTACAGGTTTACTTTCTCCTTTTCAATTTGGATTCCTGTCTTTCTTTTTCGGTCTTGTCTGATTACTGTGGCTAGAACTTCCAAGCCTACGTTGACTAAAAATGGCAAGGACAGGTGTCCTTGTCTTGTTCTTGATCTTAAAAGATATATTTTCAGCACTTCAATATTGAGGAGGATGTTCTCTGTGAGTTAGTCATATTCACCATTGTTATGCTGAGGTATGTTCTCTCTATGCCAGATTTGTTGAAAGTTTTCACTGTAAACAGATATGAATTTTTCAAAAGCTTTCCTGAATCAATTAAGATGATCATATGATTTTTTTATTTGTTAGTGTGGTATATCTCATTGATTGATCTATGGAACTGAACCATTCTTGTATCCTTGGGATAAATCTCACTTGATAATATGATTCTTTTACAGTATTATAGAATTTTGTTTGCTAAAATTTTGTTGAAGATTTTTGCATCTATATTCTTCAGTGATATTGGCCTGTATTTTTCTTATTGTGGTATCTTTGTTGTGATTAACTATTAAGGTGATGCTGGCCTCACAGAACACATTAGGAGGCACTCCCTCCTCTGCAGATTTTTGTAATAATTTCAGAAGTATAGTTGTACATTGTTCTCTAAATGTTTGGTAGAATTCACCTGTGAAGCCCTCTCGTCCTGAGTTTTTGTTTGTTGGGAGTTTTATTTTTATAATTACTGACTCAATTTTGTTACTGATAATTGAGCTTTTCATATTTTCTATTTCTTCCTAATTATGTCTTAGGAGATTGTACATGTCTAGGAATTTGCCCATGTTTTTTAGGTTGTCCATTTTATTGGCATTTATTTGTTTGTAGTAATCTCTTATGACCTATTGTATTTCTGTGTTTTTTTTTAGAACTTCTTTTTCATCTATGACTTTATTTATCTGGACGCTCTCTGTATTTCTAGTTTATGAGCCTGGCTAAAAGTCGGACACGACTGAGTGACTGAACTGAACTGAAAAGTGAATCAACTGTATCTTTTCAAAGGACCGCCTCTTAGTTTCAGCTATCTTTTCTATTGTCTTTTTATTTTAGCTCTAATCTTTATGATTTCCTTCCATTAATTTAGATTCTGTTTGACATTTTTCTGGTGTAGAAAATACATGTTTTGTATTTGAGATTTTTTCTTGCTTCCTTAAGCAAGTTTATATCACTAGAAACTTCTCTCTTCAAACTGCTTTTGCTGTATCTAAGAGGTTTTGGATTATTATGTTTTCATTTTTATTTGTATCCAGGTATTTTAAATTTTATGTTTGTTTTATTTCATGTTTTGTTTAGTAGTGTATTGATTAACCTCCATGTGTTAATGCTTTTGCAATATTTTTTCTTGTAATTGATTTGTAGCCTCACAGCTTTGTGCTCCAAAAAGATACTTGACATGACTTCAGACTTCTTAACATTACTGAGACTTGTTTTGTGACCTAGGGTATGTTCTATCTTAGAGCAAGCTGCATGTGCATTATAAAGAATGTATATTCTGCTGCTTTGGTATGGAATGTTCCATGTATATCTATCAAGCTCATCTGAACTTATGTGTTGTTTAAAGCTAGTGTTTCCTATCTTTTTGTCTGAATGATCTATCCACTGATGCATAGGGTATTATAGTCTCTTACTATTATTGTGTTTCTGCCAAATTCTCCCATTATGTCTATCAATATTCACTTTATTTAAGTGTCCCTATATTGAGTAAATACATACTTATAACTGTAATCTTTTCTTATTGGATAGGTCCTTTTATCATTTTGTAATGCCCTTGTCTATTGTTAAGTCTTTGTCTTAAAGTCTATTTTGTCTGATGTAAGTATTGCTATCTTGGATTTATGTTTTCATTTGCATTGACTACCTCTTTCCATCTGAAATGAGTCTCTTGTAGGCAGCATATGTATGGGTTTTGTTTTTCTTTCTATTAGGCACTATACTTTGATTAGAACATTTAACCCATTTACATTTGAAGTAATCATTGATAGGCATCTGTTATTGGCTTTAAACATCAGTTGTTTTTATGGTTTATTTCTGGTCTTTCCTCCTTTTGTGTTCTCTTTCCTTGTGATTTGACAGCTGTCTTTAGTGTTATGTGTGAATTCTTTTTTCCTTTTTTAAGTGTATCTGTTGTAGATTTGGGGTTTTAGTTATGATAAGGTGTATGTGCATACATGTTGTTGTTTAGTCGCTCAGCCGTGCTCAGTCATGTCAGACTCTTTGCAACCCTATGGACTGTAGCCCGCCAGGCGCCTCTGTCCACAGAATTCTCCAAGCAAGAGTACTGGAGTGGGTTGCCATTTTCTTCTCCATACATATATATGTATATATACTTAAGAAATCAAAAACAGATTTCTTAAGTTCAAAGGCATTTTAACTCTCTCGCCCACATTTACACCTTTGTCTTCATATTTTGTATATTTTTGTTTTGTGTATCCATATTGCGGACATAATGTTTTTAGTACTTCTGTTGTTTAACCTTCCAACTAACTTTATGTGCTGATATACTATATTTGCTATATATTTGCCTTCACCAATGAGTTTTTTCTTTTGTAATTTTTGCACCTGTAGCTGGGTCCTTTGCTTCTCCTCTTAAAGAAGCCCCTTTAGCATTTCTCATAAAGATGGTTTGGTGGTGCACAGCTCTTTTAGCTTTTGCTTTTCTGTAATACTCTTGATATCTCCATCAAATCTGAATAAGTCTTGCTGAATAAAACATTCTTGATTGTGGTTTTATCCTTTTCAACACTTTATCATGCTACTGTCCCTAGCTTGCAGCATTTTTGCTGAAAAGTCATGTGATAATCTTATGGAGATTCCCTTGTATATAACTAATTGATTTCCCCTTGCTGGTTTAGAACAGAACTCTTGGGAGGATTTCAAAATATCACTTGGCAGCACCAATGTCCCAGTGGTAGAATGAGCTACTCCAAAAGGCTTCTGACAATATCTATATCCCCTGTTATTGTTGTTGTTTAGCAGCTAAGTTGTGTCTGACTCTTTTGTGACCCCATAGACTGTAGCCTTTTGGGCTCGCCTGTCCATGGGATTTCCCAGGCATGAATACTGGAGTGGTTTGCCACTTCCTTCTTCAGGGGATCTTCCTGACCCAGGAATCAAACCTGTGGTTGAACCTGCATCTCTTGCATTTGTGGGTGGGTTGTTTGCCACTGAGCCATCAGGGAAACCCCTGTATCCCCCAGGGTGGGGGTGTCCCAATTGCTCCTGCCTCTCCAAGATGTTCTCCAGATGAGCAAGTGGGTCTGACTAGGCTATTTTAAGTCACTGCTTCTGCCCTGGGTCTCAGAGCATGTGATATTTTGTGTGTGCTCTCTAAGAGTGGAGTGTCTATATCCTACAACCCTCTGGGTCTCCTTGAATTAAGCTCCACTGCCCTTCAAAGCAAAATGTTCTGACTTGTCTTCCCTGTGCAAGACCCTGGACTGGGGAGCCTGATGTGGGGCTTGGGCCCCTCGCTCCTTGAGGAAAGCCTCTGCAATTACAGTCATCTTCCCGTTTATGGGGTGCCTACCCAAGGGTATGTTTTCTGACTGGAGAGTGTTCCTGCCGCCCCCACTCACATCACTGTGGCTCCTTCTTTGTAACTTTCTTGTAGCAGGTCATTTCTGGCAGTCTTCAGATCACTCTGAAGGATAGTTGCTCTGTGAATACTTTTAATTTTGGTGTGCCCATGGGAGGGGGTGAGTTCAAGGTCGTCCTACACTTCCATCTTGGCCACTCCCAAGAGCTCTGTTCTGAAGTTTGAATTCTTTAAGTTTGAATTTTTACTTCACAAATTACAGTTATGTGCCTTTAAAGATGTTACTTAACTTCTCCATATTTTGATTTCCTTTCTTCTAAAATGATAGAACAGTGATATATATATATATATTATAAGGTTTTGAGGTTTAAATAAGGTAATATATAAAAGTGCCTAAAACATTAATGTTTATGAAAAGAAGTTGAACCTCCAAGTTGCAGAGATGAAGAAATAATTATTAGATCTATATCTTTATTAGATTTATTAGATTATTTTATTTCTTCACTAAAAAATTTTATGTCAGGTTATAGAAGCTATTATTTGTTGCAGTGAGAGTTAAGGCAATAGTACATTTTTTATAATTTAAAATGTCTCTCAGATATTTTAAGACAAGATGATAAAATGCATTAATGCTTACATTTAAATCTAAATGCTAATAACACATAGCATAATAAAAGCCAATACAGAGATATAGATAGGTGCAAACGGGGCACATGTTTACACAGGGCAGAATGTGAACAGTGGTGAGGAAAACTGGTCTGTGGGTCTTATGTTATGAAATGAGTGGTAGATGCCAGAGTTTAGCTTCTATCATTAAACAACCTTGAGGTTCTTGGTACTGGGTTTTCACATAAAATGTTTCATCAGTTGAAATCAAAGATTAAGGTGTGGCGGGTTGCTCAAATTAGCAGAAAAAAAACGCTTCAAATTCACCTTGGGGTTACGCTGATCTGCAAGAACGCAAAGTATCCTGACTGTGTCTGCCATACCCCTCAATGCATCAGCAGTAATGCCGTATTACTGACAGATAGGGCCAGCCACAGGCCTCATTAAGAGGTAGACAGAAGAGGGTGACATACAGAAGGTGAAACACCTTACTAATATATGCCACATAGTAAGAACCCAATAAACATTCCAAGAGAAAACAAAACATGTAGTGACATCACTTATAAATATAAGTCCACTTTCAGGAGATTAAATATTTGTAAATGAAACTCAAAGTGCTCATAGAGCAGTATAGATTGGTTGCTGTTTCTCAGTTGCTAAGCCCTGTCTGACTCTTTGTGACCCCATGGGCTGTAGCACACCAGACTCCTCTGTCTTCCGCTGTCTCCTGGAGTTCTCAAATTCATGTCCATCGAGCTGGTGTTGCGCTCTAATCATCCCATCCTCTGCTGCCTCCTCCTCCGTTTGCTGCAAATCTTTCAACATCTGCATCAAGCATTTGCATCAAACATCTGCATCAAGCATTTGCATCAAGCATTTCCTCCAGTATTCTTGCCTGGAGAATCCCCTGGACAGAGGAGAACGTCCGTGGAGTCACAGAGCTGGACAAAATTGGGAGGCTGCTCATGCACCAGGTTTCCCACAGCTTTCCTTCCAGGGAGCATGCTGCTTTAATTTCATGGCTGCAGCCACCATCTATCGTGATCTTAGAGCCCAAGAAAATAAAATTTGTCACCGCTTCCACTTTTTCCCCTTCTGTTTGCCATAAAGTGGTGGGACCAGATGCCATGATCTTAGTTTGTTTTTAGAGTTGAGTTTCAGGTCAGATTTTTCTCTCTCCTCTTTCACCCTTATCTTTAGTTCCTCTTCAATTTCTTCCATTAGAGTGGAATTATTTTTATATCTGAGGTTGTTGATAACTTCTCCCTGTAATCTGAATTCCAGCTTGTGATTCATTCCACCCAGCATTTCATATGAGGTACTCTGCATATAAGTTAAATAAACAGGGTAACAATATACAGCCTTGTACTCCTTTCCCAGTTTTGAACCAATCTATTTTTCTGTGTCCATTTTTAACTGTTGCTTCTTGATCCACATACAGTTTCCTCAGGAGACAGATACGCTGGTCTGGTACTCCCACCCCGTTAATGATTTTGCTGTGATTCAAAGAGTCAAAGGTTTTAGCATAGTCAGTAAGGCAGAAGTAGATGTTTTTCTGGAACTCCCTTGCTTTCTCCATGATCCAATCAATGTTGGCAATTTGATCTCTGGTTCCTCTACCTTTTCTAAATCCAACTTGTACATCTGGAAATTCTCAGTTCACATACTGTTGAAGCCTAGCTTGAAGGATTTTGAACATAACCTTGTTAGCATGTGAAATGAGCACAAAGGAATGGTAGTCTGAGCATTCTTTGGCATTGTCCTTCTTTGGGATTGGAATGAAAACTGACCTTTTCCAGTCCTGCGGCCACTGCTGATTTTTCAAATTTGTTGACACTTTAACAGCATCACGTTTTAGGATTTTAAGTAGCTCAGCTAGAATTCCGTCACCTCCACTAGCTTTGTTTGTAGTGACTTCCTAAGGCCCACTTGACTTCTCACTGCAGGATGTCTGGCTCTAGGTGAGTGACGACATCATAGTAGTTTGTGCCATAAAGCCTTTTATTGTGGAGTTCTTGTATGTATTCTTGCCACCCCTTCTTAATTTCTTCTGCTTCCTTCGCATTTCTATCCTTTATTGTGTCTACCCTTGCATGATATATTCCCTTGATATCTCCAATTTTCTTAAGAGATCTCTAGTCTTTCCCATTCTATTATTATTCTCTATTTCTTTATGTTGTTTAAGAAGGCCTGCTTCTCTCTCATTCCTGTTCTCCAGAATTCTGCGTTCAGCCTTTCCTTTTCTGCCTTGACTTTCACTTCTCTTCTTTCCTCAGCTATTTGTAAAGTCTCCTCCGTTAACCACTTTTCCTTCTTCCACTTCTTTTTCCTTGAGATGGTTTTGATCACTGCCCCCTAAACAATGTTATAAATCTTTGTCCATAGTTGTTCAGGCACTTGACAAGATCTAATCCCTTGACTCTATTCATCACCTCCAAATTCCATATAATTGTAATGGATTTGATTTAGGTCACACCTGAATTGCCTAGTGGTTTTCCTTACTTTCTTCAATTTAAGCCTGGAATTTTGCAATAAGGAACTCATGATCTGCGCCACAGTAGGTCTTGTTTTCACTGACTGTAGAGAGTTTCTCTATTTTTGGCTGCAATCGACAGGATAAAATATTTGCAAATTAAATTAATAAATATGTATATAAAAATCAGTTTATGATCAAATATGGTTTATCCCAGTAATGCGAGGAAGTTCAATGCCACAACATTTATTATTGATGTATATATTTCACTGATGCTGAGATGTACCACTAAATACTCCTTCTGGATTTTAGGATTATTTTCCTAGTGCCCAGGAATGCTACAATTAGTTAGGCCTCACTTACTGGTCATTTTCCAAAATGATTGGCTAAAGAGAGTCACCTTGACCATGGTCAAGTCCTTTTCCACCCGAATAATTTTCAACAAATGACTGGTCCATGAGGGAGTGTAAAAACATGGCCCCCAGTCACTAACTCAGGAAAAACGTGATACAGCATTCCGTCTTAGCTCTGGAGCTTCTTGTAGTGTTAGCTGATGCTGTTCTTGTGGTTGTTCTGCAGCCTAACTCCTCCCTCTGTCCAATCCTGCTTCTTTCCCCTTCTTTTCACAGATAATGATTCTAGGACTGATCAGCTTGCTACATGTAAATTTTCATCTCAGAATCTTCATCCTGGGAAACCCAGCTAGAAATGGAATCATACTAATATGTTTTTTTTAACATTTATTTTTTAACTGAAGGAGAATTGCTTTACAGAATTTTGTTGTTTTCTGTCAAATATCAGCATGAATCGACCATAGGTGTCCATACGTCCTCTCCCTCTTGAATCCCCCTCCCATCTAGAACAAGGAAGCAACCTAGATGTCCAGCGACAGATGGATGGGTAAAGAAGTTCTGGTACATACGCACAATGGAATATTACGCAGCCACAAAAAGGAACGCATTTGAGTCAGTTCTAGTAAGGTGGATGAACCTAGACCCTATTATACAGAGTGAAGTAAGGCAGAAAGAGAAAGGTAAATATCGTATACTAATGCACATATATGGAATCTAGAAAGATAGTAATGATGAATTTATTTGCAAGGCAGCAATGGAGAAACAGACATGGGGAACAGACTTATGGACACCAGAGAGGGGAGGAGAGGGTGAGATGTGTGGAGAGTAACATGGAAACTTACAATACTAATATGTTTTAAAAAGGTACAAAAGAATAGATTTGAACAATTTAACACTCATTCAAGGTGTACATATCCTGTGTTGTTCAGTCACTAAGTCAAGTCTGACACTTTGCAACCCCACAGAATGGATTGCACCAGGCTCCTCTCTCTTAGGAAATTAGAAATTGAAGATTACATTCATAAACTGATAAATATACATTAAAACTAGTAGCAAATCCAAGAAAATTCACATAAAGCTCATTGTGAATAAAAGAAAGTGAAACAAGTATTCTTATACACAAAACCCACAAGCAAAACTCAAAAGCATCTTATGCAATATTAAAAACTAGCAGAATATAACATATGCACTTTACTTATAGCAGTTAACGGTTTTTGAGTAATTATTATTTACTTGCAGTTTGATAATGACTTTACATACTCCCAAGTAAGGCATGAATAAACTTAACTAAAGATGGCAATGTGTATATAGAGAAAATTATAGATGAGTATTTGAGGATAGAAAAGAGAATCTGAATAAATGAAAGACGTCATTTTAATGGTTATAAGATTCACAAAACTTTAACAAGCTAATCTTAAAATTTAAACATAAGATCTAAGGTCAGGAAGAGCCAATACATTTTTTAAGAAATTGGAGGAACTTTCCTTGTATATAATCTTACTATGAAAGTGAAACGTGAAAGTCGCTCAGTCGTGCCTGACTCTTTGCGACCCCATGGACTATACAGTCCATGGAATTCTCCAGGCCAGAATACTGGAGTGGGTAGCCTTTTCCTTCTCCAGGGGATCTTCCCAACCCAGGGATCAAACCCAGGTCTCCTGCATTGCAGGCAGATTCTTTACCAGCTGAGCCACAAGGGGAGCCCATAACCTAACTATAAATCTAGGAAAATAAAGACAGAGTGGTATTAGGCTGGAGGGAAAAACAGATCAATGTAATCAAAGAAAGACCTCGAGAACAGTCTGTGAGCATCTGGAGCCCTGATACATGACAAATGGGGCTTGCACGTCAATAGAGAAAGAACACGGTCAATGATCTGGCACAGATGGCTCACCTTATAGAAAAGACGCATTTAGATTCAAACTGTACCGCGCACAAGGATCAATTCCAGCTAGGTTAGGAGCCTTATTACAAAAGAGAAAATCTTTAAAACCTTTCAGAAGAAAATATTAACTGCTATGTTTACAATCTTGTGGGTGAAAAGATAGTTTCAAGAAGAGGAAAAAAAAAAGCATGATTCATAAAGGAGCCAATAGATACATTAAATTAAAATTTAAATCTTGCATAGCAAAACAAATCATATGAATTTATTATTTATTATGCCTTAACTTGCTTTTGTACTTTGTTCTATAGATTTTCAAATTATATATATATATATATATAATATATTGGCACGATTTTGTACATTTCATAAATAAAATCCTAACTTGGATTTTCTTTTCATTTAACAATATATTTTTTAAGATGATGAAAATCCTGTAGTTCATTCATTTTTAATTTCCACAACATATGGAGTTGCAAGAATATCCCTCAGTTGATTGATGGAACAGACTGATGGGAATGTATATTGTTTATAATTTTTTTTCTTTCGTGAAGAGTGTGGCTATGAACACTATTGCATTGTTACCTTGCAGGAGGTTTTCTCTGGAGAGAAGTTGCCTGGAAAGGTAAATGGTGGAGGCAGAGAAAGAGACTGTGGAAGGACAGACACAATTCCGCGCACAAAAACAGAACGAAAGAAGCCTGGAGGAGACACTGCATAGAGCTGAGGTTTGCAGAAGTTGAGTGGGGACTTACATATATGTTGGCCACATTGTGTTGCATAATTTTTAAAATTATATTTGAAACATTTCATGAATAAGCAAGAGCTCCTTTTTTCCTATCTTCATTTCCACCTTGTATGCTGTTAATATCATGAATTTCCTTTTTGTTTCCCTTTGACGTATATTTGTATGATGTTACTTGCAACATTACTGAACTATTTTCTTTTAAATGCAGCTTTTGAATGTTATAAATATGGACGTTTCTTCTTTATGCAGTTGGATATCCCTTTTTCCTTTCAATAAATAGATGAGTTGATTCTCCTCATGTTGGGCTGGCCAAGAAGTTTGTTTGGGAGGAAAAACCCGAACAAACTTTCTAACCACCCAGTGTTTTTCAACAGCTTCATGTACTATACAGTTCATACATTTAAATTTACCCATTTAAGTACACAATTCAATGCCTTTTTAGTATCTTCACCCACAAGGTTATGCAGCAATCACCAATCAGTCTAATTTTAGAACACTTTTGTTGTCCAAAAAAGAAAGGTCATACCCCTTGTAGTTAGTTTCCATTTTTTCCCACCATCACTCTCACTGTGAAGCAACAATCACTCTAATCTCTGTCTTTCTAGCATTGTCTATTCCGTGTAAGCGGAATCACACGCGTGGTCCTTTCTGTAGGGCTTCTCTCACTGAGAATGCTGTCTGTGATGTTCCTCCGCACTGCGGTTTACACCATCACTCTATTCCTTTTCATTGCCAGGTAATAGACCATTGGGTTAACATATCACATTTTCATTTACTCACTAAGAAGTCTTACCAACTATGTTTCTTCCCTGCCCACTCCCGCCCCCCCCACTATTGTGAAGGATTCTGTGCACATTCATGTACAAGATTTTGTATGAAAGGGTTTCATTTCTTTTTGGCTTTATACCTAAGACTGGAATTGCAGGACACTATGGTAACATTTTGTTAAACATGCATGTTTAATATTTTAAGGACTTCCAAATTGCTTTACAAAGCAGCTGCACCATTTTACGCTCTCACCAGCAACAAATGGGGCTTCCTGTTTCTTCACATCCTTCTGAATGCTCATCATTATCTGTCTGTTTAATTATAGACACCAGGTGGGATGAAATGCTATTTAATTTCGATTTGATTTGCATTTTCTAAGTGACTAGTGAAATGACATGTTTTCATGTGGCTATTGGCCATTTGTGTGTCTTCTTTGGAGAAAATGTTTACTTAATCATCTGCCCGTTTTTGCATTGGATTGCCAGTTTATTACTGGATTATGAGTTATTTATACATTCTGAGTATAAATTCCCTATCACAATATGATTTGCACGATAGCCTCTTACTGTATGGAGTTTTTACTTTATTAGTGCTAACTATTGAAGCACAAAAGTTTTTTATTTCAATGAGATTCTCTTTATCCATTATATTTGCCGTGATAGTAGCGTTTAGAGACGTATCCAAAATGCTTTGCCTAATCCAGGGTCACAAAGATTTACTTGGATGTCTTCCTCCAAAATTATTCTAATTTAGCTCTTGCATTTGGGTCTGTGCTGCATTTTAAGGTAATCACTGTATATGATATGAGTAGATGTCTAAACTCATTCTTTTTTTGTGGAAACCCAGTTGTCTGAGTGCCATTTGTTGAAAAAGATAATTTTCCAGGGACACTAAGTGTAAAACTGGTATTTCTGGTCTCTTATTTTTATTCCAGAGATAAAATGGCTATTTTATGCCAGGGTCTCACTGTCTTAATTTCTGTAGATATTCAGTAGAATGTGAAATTTGGAGGCATATGAGTCACCCAGTTTGTTTTTCCCAGTTATAATATGTTCTTATTAAGCATAATAAATATAATATTATACATTATAATGCATTCAGTTCAGTTCAGTCACTCAGATGTGTCCCACTCCCTGCGACCCTGTGAACTGCAGCACTCCAGGCTTCCCCATCCATCACCAACTCCTGGAATTTACCCAAACTCATGTCCATCGAGTCGGTGATGCCATCCAGCCATCTCGTCCTCCTTCGTCCCCTTCTCCTCCTGCCCCTAATCCATCTCAGCATCAGGGTCTTTTCCAATGATTCAACTCTTTGCATGAGGTGGCCAAAGTATTGGAGTTTCAGCTTCAGCATCAGTCTTTCCAATGAACACTCAGGACTGATCTCCTTTAGGATGGACTGGTTGGACCTCCATGCAGTCCAAGGGACTCTCAAGAGTCTTCAACACCACAGTTCAAAAGCATCAATTCTTTGGCCCTTAGCGTTCTTCACAGTCCAACTCTCACATCCATACATGACCACAGGAAAAACCATAGCTTTGACTAGACGGACATTTGTTGGCAAAGTAATATCTCTGCTTTTCAATAGGCTATCTAAGTTGGTCATAACCTTCCTTCCTAGGAGTAAGCGTCTTTTAATTTCATGGCTGCAGTCACCATCTGTAGTGATTTTGGAGCCCAAGAAAATGAAGTCTGACACTGTTTCCACTGTTTCCCCCACCTATTTCCCATGAACTGATGGGACCAGATGCCATGATCTTCATTTTCTGAATGTTGAGCTTTAAGCCAACTTTTTGACTCTCCTCTTTCACTTTCATCAAGAGGCTCTTTAGTTCCTCTTCACTTTCTGCCGTAAGGGTGGTGTCATCTGCATATCTGAGGTTATTGATATTTCTCCCGGCAATCTTGATTCCAGCTTGTGTTTCTTCCAGCCCAGCGTTTCTCATGATGTACTCTGCATAGAAGTTAAATAAGCAGGGTGACAATATACAGACTTGATGTACTCCTTTTCCTATTTGGAACCAGTCTGTTGTTCCATGTCCAGTTCTAACTGTTGCTTCCTGACCTGCATATAGGTTTCTCAAGAGGCAGGTTAGGTGGTCTGGTATTCCAATCTCTTTCAGAATTGTCCACAGTTTACTGTGATCCCACAGTCAAAAGCTTTGGCATAGTCAATAAAGCAGTAATAGATGTTTTTCTGGAACTCTCTTGCTTTTTCAATGATCCAGCGGATGTCGGCAATTTGATCTCTGGTTCCTCTGCCTTTTCTAAAACCAGCTTGAACATCAGGAAGTTCACGGTTCACGTATTACTGAAGCATGGCTTGGAGAATTTTGAGCATTACTTTACTAGCGTGAGGTGAGGTAAGGTGAAGTCACTCAGTCCTGTCCGACTCTTTGCGACCCCACGGACTGTAGCCTACCAGGCTCTTCCATCCATGGGATTTTCCAGGTAAGAGTACTGGAGTGGGTTTCCATTTCCTTCTCCAGAGGATCTTCCCGACCCAGGGATTGAACCCAGGTCTCCCACATTGTAGGCAGATGCTTTACTGTCTGAGCCACCAGGGAAGTCTCACTAGCGTGAGAGATAAGTGCAATTGTGCGGTAGTTTGAGCATTCTTTGGCATTGCCTTTCTTTGGAATTGGGGTGAAAACTGACCTCTTCTAGTCCTGTGGCTACTGCTGAGTTTTCCAAATTTGCTGGCATATTGAGTGCAGCACTTTCACAGCATCATCTCTCAGGATTTGAAATAGCTCAACTGGAATTCCATCACCTCCACTAGCTTTGTTCATCGTGAGGCTTTCTAAGGCCCACTTGACTTCCCATTCCAGGATGTCTGGCTCTAGGTGAATGATCACACCATCGTGATTGTCTGGGTCATGAAGATCTTTTTTGTACAGTTCTTCTGTGTATTCTTGCCACCCCTTCTTAATATCTTCGACTTCTGTTAGGTCCATACCATTTCTGTCCTTTATCGAGCCCATCTTTGCATGAAATGTTCCCATGGTATCTCTAACTTTCTTGAAGAGATCTCTTGTCTTTCCCATTCTGTTCTTTTCCTCTATTTCTTTGCATTGATCACTGAAGAAGGCTTTCTTATCTCTCCTTACTACTCTTTGGAACTCTGCATTCAAATGGGAATATTTTTCCTCTTCTGCTTTGCTTTTCACTTCTCTTCTTTTCACAGTTATTTGTAAGGCCTCCCCAGACAGCCATTTTGCTTTTTCGCATTTCTTTTCCATGTGGATAGTGTTGATCCCTGTCTCCTGTGCAATGTCATGAACCTCCGTCCATAGTTCATCAGGCACTCTATCTATCAGATCTAGACCCTTAAATCTATTTCTCACTTCCACTGTATAATCATAAGGGATTTGATTTAGGTCATACATGAATGGTCTAGTGGTTTTCCCTACTTTCTTCAATTTGAGTCTGAATTTGGTAATAAGGAGTTCATGATCTGAGCCACAGTCAGCTCCCGGTCTTGTTTTCGTTGACTGTATAGAGCTTCTCCATCTTTGGCTGCAAAGAATATAATCAATCTGATTTTGGTGTTGACCATCTGGTGATGTCCATGTGTAGAGTCTTCTCTTGTGTTGTAGGAAGAGGGTGTTTGCTATGACCAGTGCATTCTCTTGGCAAAACTCTATTAGCCTTTGACCTATAATGCATTATATCTTATATAATACATATTCTTGTTACTCTCATTTTTTTGTTGCATTTTTGTTTTTGAGAATTCCTTACTTCTATATTGTCTGTTTACTATTGTTATTGTTATCCATGTATATGGGTGTTTTCTTTTCATTAACTTTTGAGGTAATCTGTAAGCAAGTAAATTTTTGTTATTTTTGAGTTAAATTATATGCTTGAAATGTTTAAGGTTTGAATTTATTATAACTTCCAAATGGCATAGAGCATAATACCACAAATACTTATGTAGCTACCATTTAGAATAAACAACTGTCAATATTTTATCACTTTTAAACTCAGATTTTTGATAACATAAATGCTTGCCTTAAAGTTATAGTCTGCTTTGGATCCCTTTTATAAAAAATTAAAAAGGCAAACCACAACTTGTGAGAACATGTTGGGGTGGCCAAAAAGTTTGGGTTTTTCCGCAAGATGGTGCAGAAAAACCCATTCAACACTGTGGCCACCTCAATATTTGCTTTCTCTGTCTCTCTGTCTCGCTCACTGTCTTTGTCACCGCCTCTGCCCTCTGGCCCCCTGGCTCACTCTCTCTCTTTCTCTCTTTGATTCTTCCACAGGAAGCAAAACAAAACAAAACAAAACAAAACCTGTCGCCATGGATTTGATGTTTCTCTCTCAAGTACACCTTTAAAGAATAAGTTTTAATTTATCATCCATTCACTTACTTATTAAATATAGATTGAATGCCTGGCATACAATAGACATTATTCTAAAGGTCAGGGATAAAGCAGCAAAAAATACAGGAAAAATTCCTTCTTCCACTATTGGGGCATACAGTCTGGTAGAAAAGGTAGTAAATACGATTTTAGAATTAAATAATGCTATCTGAAAAAATCAGTTAAGGGGATTGACTGATGAATTGGTCAGGAAATGAAACTGCGAGCATATGTATAAGCAGAGATTTGAATGGCACAAGTAAACGAAAAACATCATGAAAATTTAGAAGTAGAGCATCTCGAGCAGACATTTCTCTTGACTTTACGGAACAGTCACAAGCACTTTGAGTTACTGCTTTTGTGCTTGTTTACCTGCTGCACTGACATTGGTCAATAGCCAGATGGTGTCTGCGGTTTCTCTCTTTTACTCTTCAAGTTCTTGGTGCTTCTGTTGACTTCAGGCAGAGTCACAGAAAATGATAAGGACAGCATACTGGACTTTAATCACCCTTTTTCCACTTTCCCTGAGAAAACAGTAGGAATCTTTCCTGAATTTGCCATTGGCCTGTTAATGTTTGTCCCATGGCTTTAAGAACAGGAGTGGTACTGGAGGTTTTAAGGATTACAAAAATTATTTTATTTAAATTGCATAATTTATTAAATTTTGAAAATTATTACATTTAAATTAGTTATCACTGGGTTTCCCAGGTAGCTCAGTGGTAAAGAATCCATCTGCCAACGCAGGGCTGCTGGTTCGATCCTGGGTCAGGAAGATCCCCTGGAGAAGGAAATGGCAAACCACTCCAGTACTCCTGTCTGGGAAATCCATTGGCAGAGGAGACTGGTGGGCTATAGTCCATGGTGTCACAAAGGAGTTGAACACAACTTAGTGACTAAAAAGAGAACAAATTATTATATATGAGAATAATGCGTCTTGTCAAACATCCTGGCTGGCATACATGACAGCTGTTGTTTTCCTGTGTGGACCAAACTCTATTCCATTGCGTAGATAGTCACACTATGTTAATTGCAGATAGTCTGTTGCATAGTTAAAGGTATCTCTCTTTTCATTTATTTTTAAATTTTATTGATTTTAGTACTAAGAGGAAAATGGACAAAAAATGACGGACATCTTTTATATGGGGTGACACCTTTTATAGGAAGTCAACATATCATCTATTTAAATTTTATTTTTTTCTAGTTGCTTTTTTCTTTTAGATTGTCTTACATATAAAATATATCTCAATATAATTTATCAACATGATTATGGGACACTTTTCAAATCATGTTTAAAATTTATATGGTGAAACAATTTTTAATTTTCTGTTTTATCCATGCTATTTTTTGTCATATTGTGAAGTAAAATTTAGATGATGCACTTAGGTTTACCAGTTATGTGGATTAATATCCTCAAAACCTTTACTATAAAACCAATATCATTTGTATGCTGTGTATATATTGTTGTATGCTGAAATTTTGCACATAATTACAATTATTATTAATAGATTTTTGCTGTCATTGGGCTTTATTTTAACCTAAACCTACTATTTTTTAAAAACAATGTTTTAAAAATCACTTTCTCTTTTACCTGCTGAGGTTTTAATGCCTATTTTTGGCAAGCAGGATTTGAAAATGGCTGCCATGACTTCCACCCTGTGCTGTTACTTCTATGATGATGTTATGTTCATGGCAAGAGGGAAATTTTCTTGCCAGGTGCAATTTAGTCACCGGAAAAGTCCTTTTAAAAGCAGAGAAGTTTTCCACCTGAAAGTAAGAGGGAGTCAAAGAGCAGAGAAAGAATCAATTCTCCATTGCTGGCTTTGAAGATAGAGGAGCCAACTGTACCCTTTAAAACCATGAGCCACTCCTGGAGGATAGTTACTAAGGAAAAAGAACCTCAGCACTACAGCCACACGAGCTAGATTTTACCAACAGCCTGAATGAGCCTGGAAGTGAATTCTTCCCTGAGCGTCCAGATAAGAGCCAGCTCAGGCCACACCTTGATTTCAGGCTTGTGAAGCCTTAAGCAGTGAATGCAGTGAAGTTCACACAAACGTCTGCCCTATAAAACAGAGAAATAATGAATGGATTCTAAACTGCTCTGTGAGAATTTGTTATGCAGTTGTAGCTAATATCGGGGAAGGCACTGGCAGCCCACTCCAGTACTCTTGCCTGGATAATCCCATGGACGGAGGAACCTGGTGGGCTGCAGTTCATGGGGTCGCCAAGAGTCAGACATGACTGAGCGACTTCCCTTTCACTTTTCACTTTCATGCATTGGAGAAGGAAATGGCAACCCACTCCAGTATTCTTGCCTGGAGAATCCCAGGGATGGAGAAGCCTGGTGGGCTGCCGTCTATGGAGTCGCACAGAGTCGGTCACGACTGAAGTGACTTAGCAGCAGCAGCAGCAATAACTAATATGCTGTTAAAACATTTTAAAAAATCACAAAAATGTCTTATTTTCTTTTTAAATAATGAAAATGCTTCAAATGATTTAATATAGTTTCAACATCTACTTTGGTTTTATATCATAGGTGATAAGAGTAGTTTTTATTTGTTTTTAAGGGTCTCTCTGTAAAGGAGCCCAGATATGGAAGATGAAGTTTCTGTAAACTTAAGTTCTTAGACCGTATTGCTAGACCTGGGTCCAATCTAAATACATCTGATAATATAGTGAGCCTTGACAAGTAAGTCACTCTCTTGGAGGAAATAAATTTTTCCACTGTGAAAAATGAAACTTTGTAAAGCAGCATGAACTATTTGGTGTAGTTTCCCTTTCCTTTAATATACTCTTAGTGTTTTCAAAGTGACTCACTTCACATGTGGGATCAGTTTACTGCTGGCTTAGTATAAATCAGAGCTGTAATTAACTTGTAATGATATACCTTAAGGCTTCTAAAATTCTTTGTTTCTCAACTTTCAGCTTTATAAAAAAGCCTGAAAAATACTATTCCAATAAAAATTTATTTATTTAAACAGTATCAAGGGAGACATCTTTCCTCATATCAAACATATATATGCGTCTATATATATTTGTAGTCTATGTACATTAAACACATATTTATAGATAATCTATTACAGACTTCAAAGGAATCTCAACCTCATGGGTATCTTTTGGCTTTAATTAAAGCCTACAACATATTACTAAGTTATTCATATAGTTTAAAAAATTTAATTAATTTTTCAATTGAATGATAATTGCTTCACAGAATTTTGCTGTTTTCTGTCAAACTAACAAGAATCTGCCATAGGTACACATACACCCCCTCCCTCTTGAGCCTCCCTCCTCTCCCTCCCCATCCCACCCCGCTGGGTGATGAGAGCCCTGTTGGAGTTTCCTGAGCCACACAGCAAATCCCGATGGCTGTCTGTTTACATATGGTAAGGCGGTGTCCCTGCTACTCTCCACACATCCCACCCTCTCCTTCCTCCCCGCCCCCTGTGTCCATAAGTCTGTCCTCTGTGTCTGTTTCTCCATTGCTGCCCTGCAAATAAATTAATCTGAGCCATCTTTCCAGATTCCGTGTATGCACATTAGTATACGATATTTCTCTTTCTCTGACTTACCTCACTCTGTATAATCGGCTCTATTGAATGTCAAGTGCCACCACGTGTGCTATGATTGTATACCTACACTAAATAACGTATGGCCTCTGCCTTTCATGAGTTACATGGAAACAGATGAGACACATAGAATGAAATAAAATTTATAAGCCATATGCCAGGGTAGTAAAGAATTTTGATTGACAGGTATAGGAATTTATAGTAATAGTAGGGAAATACTAAAGGGATTTTTTTTTTTTACTATATTTGTTTAAATGCCTTATGCTATACTTTATCCTGAATTAATTCTTCATTATAAACAACAAAATATGAATAAGATACAATTTAATTTAAAATTTTTATTCTTCAATAAAAGCTGAAACAAGTATATTATTTTATCTTATTTATCTGTTTTGAAAATTTTTAAAGAGTGAAAATAAAAACACTCAATTTATAGTTTTGTAGAAATATCAAGGAACTAACTTTTCCAATACGTCAATTATAGCTTCATTATCACAGGCAGAAAGTGTAGAGGATATATATAGATACACACATATATATATGAGATCGGTAACAACAAAGAGAGAATTGCATTTGATAATACCATTTGTTATATTCTTTTAATCTCTGATACTTGATTACATAGCCCAATCCACAATAAAACATTTCATAATCACCACAGACCATACAAGAAGAATAAATGAAGTATGATAAGAGTTAAATGTATAGAGAAACTTTCATATTTTGGTAAATATGGTAAATCAGAAAAGCTTAGTTGTCTTATGATATTAACTTTGATTTGACTAATTAAAGGTATAGAATGAAGGACAGATTTAAGGTCAAAAGATTAGTGTTTAAATCTTGACTCAACCATTAAAAAACTTTATTTTATTTTTTAAAATTAATTTACTTTTACCTTGGGTAAGATGTTTCTTGGCAAAAAAGCTGTGATAAACTTGGCATGTTAAAAGGAAAGACATCACTTAGCTGACAAAGCTAAGCTATGGTCTTTCCAGCAGTCACGTACTGCTGTGAGAGCTGGACAATAAAGAAGGCAGAGTGACAGAGAATTGATTTCGGAAGAAGAATTGATGATTTCGATCTGTGGTGCTGGAGAGGACTCTTGAGAGTCCCTTGGACAGCAAAGAGATTAAACCAATCACTCTTAAAGGAAATCAACTGTGAATACTCATTGGAAGGACTGATGCTCAAGCTGAAGCTTCAATAGTTTGGCCACCTGATGTGTAGAGCTGACTCACTGGAAGAGACCCTGATGCTGGGAAGGATTGAAGGCAGAAGGGGAAGAGGTCTACAGAGGATGAGACGGTTGGATGACATCACCAGTTCAGTGGGCATGAACTTGGACAAACTCCAGGAGATGGAGGGGGAAAGGAGGCCAGGCATGCTGCAGTCCATGGGGTCATGAACAGCGATAGATGCTTGAACTGTCTTGGAACTCTGAATTCTCTCTGTTTAAGCAGCAGAATTCTCTTTAAGGATAGCTTTCTGTCCGAGCTGTTGGGAGATTCAATATTAATACTATAAGTGAGATTTCATTTTAAGCTGCAAGATATGCCAAAATCTCAAATGGTATACTTGATTATTTATAATAATAATATTAAAAAAATAGGCAACTTTCACACCAAAGACCTTTCATTTGTTAAAGAGTTACCAACAGTCATTGCTTGGACACGTTTACATGGAGGCTGAGCGTGACGCTAAGTGGTAATAAAGGACACATGCATGATGGAGTTTGCAGCTTTCAGGATGCGCAGAAGAATGAGGTGTGGGTAACAATACGGGCAGATGGCACGTAATCAAGAGGCTTCTTGATGCAACATCTCTGTTTTCCTCCGGTTAAAGAAGATTCTGTGGAAAAGATTCTGTTAAGCTTTTAAGTTGGACGTGCCTCGCGCCTTTTTATACAATAGTGTAAGAAGAACTTTCTAATGTACATTCTTGATCGTTTGGTTGTTTGAATGATAATACATTCTTACACAAAGTAATCAGGTTACATTGTTAGCAGTTTTCAAGACAGAGCGGCAGTGTTGAATTCACAAGGGCTAGCTCTGTGTAAATGGTCAATCTGTTTCCATGGTTACTGGCTGGCTGAGTAAAGTATAAATTTGTAGGTGTTGGTTAGTGCCCTCTTATCTTAAAGAATCTCAAGAAGATTGTTTCTATAAATATGGTTTCCATCTCCGAGCTAAGTGTGGGTTTGAGGATAAACTTAGGGAAGAGACAGCTTTTAAGTCGTATAAATAGCAATTCAAAAAGATCCCTTTCCTTGAAGTTTGCATCATATTTTCAGTATTAAGCATGAACATATTTGTAGTTTCCACTATTCTAATTATAAGGAAATCCACTTTATCACATCTTTTCTGAAGGCATCCATTTTTATGACTCTCTTGGCCACAGGTGCTAATGTAGTTCTCGGTAATGCAGAAGGCTGTCTTTTTAAATACAATCTATTACCTTTTCAGAACTATTACCAGAACCAATTTTAGCAGACACAAAGAGGATTTTAAAATATGATACAGGAGAGATATTTTCACATCCAAAATAAGCTTTAGGAACTTGCAAGAAGCATAAATGAACATATTTGAGTTATGTTTAAAAGAATGGAAAGTTTTCATTTCTCATACAAGTACATAGCTATTTTAAAAAATCTATTCTTTTTGTGCTTATTTTCCCTACAAAATAATATTTAGAATTTTATTTCTAATGCAAAATAGTGGTCTTCTCATTTTTTAATCTTTGAAACTGTTGAACTGTTTTTTTTATTTGCTTTGATTTTATTCAGTGTTATAGTACAATTTTTCTTTCTTCCCTACCCCACTCCCCAGTGCCCTGCTGAGCTGAACTGATTATAGAACTCCCATAGATTTCAAAGGGAGTTCCATAGCCCTAGAACCTCCCTGGCTGTGTGTATGTGAACATAACCAAGTGATAAAGTGGTTGAGAATTACTCACAGCATGTGCAAAATGAAGATTAGAATAATAATTTCATCATTATCATGATTATTGCTATTTAATATTTATATAGCACCTTCATCTGTGAAGCTCAAGAAACTTTATGAATTTTAAATTATCCAGTGGACTCTAATCTTAACTATACCCCTATGTGCTGGGAAAGGCACAAAATGAATAATAGATTTGAATGACATATATTGCTAGGGAAATTTAATCCCACTGCTGTTTAGCTCTCTTCTGTTATTGGAAAATGGCATTATATATTTGCCTAGAAAGTTGGATTGCTATCTCATTATTTTAGTACTGGGAGTCCATTTGCTATTTATTCTGAAATCACTCCAGGTGACAGCTTATTCAAAAGTAAAGAGATACACTGATAATTTTTATTATATTTGGCATTAGTCATCAGCATTCCAAACTAATCCTTAATGAAAAGAGAAAATTTTATTGTGTTTCATCTTGTATTGATAAAGCTGGATTTGGCATTCTGTCTTTGGGCCTGTCTTACACACGGAAGTGAATTTCAAATCATTACAAGAAAGTATTTCATGCTATTTTAATCCAAAATTATAACAGAATGTACAGCATCATGAATTTCATGAATCTAATGGAGTTATTAAAATATTCATTTTCTTAATAATCTGTCCCAAGCCTTAATTTCTTTGACTTTTGAAGTATAATTACAGCTTATTATATTTAGATGCAGATTTTAGATATTTTTTCTTATATAATACACTGCTGATTTTCTGTAAGACTTTTATCTTTCTATTCCTCTTTTTCAATTAAGTGGTAATAATGAAAGACCCTGAAAAAGTTTATCCAGAGTTAGTTAATTATCCAGGAAGATATTAGAATAATCACATAGATAAATAAATAGAGTAAAAGCTGTTATATAGGCCTGGACATGTTTTTAAATGTCTCATTACAATAAATAGATTTATGATTGTAGTATAATCAAGTAAAGAATTTGCTGATGTTCAGTCACTCTGTTGTGTCCAATTCTTTGTGACCACATGGACTATAGCATGCTAGGCCTCCCTGAACATCACCAACTCCTGGAGTTTACTCAAACTCATGTCCATTGAGTCGGTGATGCCACCCAACCATCTCATCCTCTGTCGTCCCCTTCTCCTCCTGCCTTCAGTCTTTCCCAGCATCAGGGTCTTTTCTAATGAGTCAGTTCTTTACATCAGGTAAAGATGAGCCCAAAGTATGAGCTTCAGCTTCAGCATCAGTCCTTCCAATGAGTATTCAGGACTGATCTCCTTTAGGATGGATTGGTTTGATCTCCTTGGAGTCCAAGAGACTCTCAAGAGTCTTCTCCAAGTAAAAAATAAAATTTTGCAAAGAATTTGGAAACAGGAGAGGGTAGTGTAGATAGAAATAAGTGAGGTAACATTATTGACATTCCTTGATTTAATTTAATAATCTTCAATTCCAAATATGTATATTACTCAACTATTTTGCACATAAGAAAGTTGAAACTGAAGAAAGGTAAGTTGAACAAAGTCATACGGCTGGTGACTGGTTGAAGCAATTATTCTCAAAAACCTGTGCCCTCAAACCCATGACCTTCCTTGCCAAGGAGACCAGTAATGGACTGGGTTTGACAGAAAGGAACACGTCTTGAGGGCGTCTCGATAACCCCGGTGTGTGAACACTAAAGTGACACGTAACTTGCCCTCATGGCTACTAGTTTATAGCTTAGGATAATTGCTCTTTTTGTTTTTATCCGAAACTTTTTTACTTCTATGTCCACTCCCACTGTGGGTTTTCATTTATCAGCCATTTTGCATTTCACCTAAACAAATGAGTTTTGCAAGGCTTTTCTATGTGAATAAATAAATTCTAAATACTGCAACAGCTACTTCAGCCTCACTGAGTAGTGGTTTTTGGCAATCAGCTTATCTCGCTTGCCTGCTCGCCATGCCTGTTTTTCCAAATCATATGCACAACAAAACTGCAAATAACTACATGTTGCAGATATTCAAAGCGACTCTAGTCAGTAATTCTGCTGTTGCCAAAGCTCTACTAGAGTTATACTCCTTTAGGTTTCAATTTGTTTGCTTACTGTTCTTAAGCCTTACTTATATTTTTGAGGACTCACTCCGCGATAAATATGATTGTCACATGGATTTCTCATCGCTAGGGAGACTAGATAGCCATATATATGGGAGAAATGCTGGCAAAGTCACATGGTCCTGATGTACCAGTAGTTCCAACACTTGAACTTCATATACCAGTGAAATACAAGTATGTGTGTGTGTATTTAACATACTGTATACACATAAACACAGTCATCACTATTCTAATTGATCCAAATGGCTCCTGGGCTTACAACAATAGAGAAGCCTTGTTGCAAATGATAATGAAAACTCTACAGGCCTCGATGATACACGATCGCTCAAAGACTAGACTGTGTTCACTAAGATAAGCTTGAATGCTGCATATAAAACTTTTAAAGCCAAATCCTCAGAAATGGTCTAAATAAACATTTCATATGCCTACAAAACCCTTGCAGTATAGTTTTATATAAAATATATGCATTTTATTTACTAATATTTTATGTGTACTATTTGCTTCTATATCCATTAGTGAAACTATTTCCCTTTTTTTTAATCTGGTAATTACCTCTGATAATTGAATCCTGAGAGTATAAAGAACAGAATGAGATGAAAAGTGCCAAGGGACTATGGTCTCTCTGTATACACTGTTACTCCTCTTACTTGCTGGCCACTAGTCCACTGTGGTTGGAGAAGGCAATGGCACCCCACTCCAGTACTCTTGCCTGGAAAATCACATGGACAGAGAAGCCTGGTGGGCTGCAGTCCATGGGGTCACTAAGACCTGGACACGGCTGAGCGACTTCACTTTCACTTTTCCTTTCATGCATTGGAGAAGGAAATGGCAACCCACCCCAGTGTTCTTGCCTGGAGAATCCCAGGGACGGGGGAGCCTGGTGGGCTGCCGTCTCTGGGGTCACACAGAGTTGGACACGACTGAAGCGACTTAGCAGCAGCGGTCCACTGTGGTAGACAAAATACGGAACTCTGGATTCCACTTCAAGGAAGGACTGCTTGCTCAGCTATGAGGGTGTGGTGAACCTCCACCTGTTAGCTCCTCCATGGCCTTCATCAGAAGCAGGGGGCTGTCTCAGCAAGCTCATGTCTTTCCCAGAGAAATCCGTATCGAGTGACTGAGCCTGGCAGAGGGACCGACGCCACTGTGGTCAGGTCATGCGTGGCAGCAGTCTTGCTCCCCTAGCTCTACTTTCAGACCAAGGATGTGTCAAGTCTGCATCACTGTTTGATTTCTTTCTCTATCCAAGTCTGCTTTATTGTCCTTTTTCACAGGTGTTGGCCTCTGGTGGCATCTGGTCCCATGACTTCATGGCAAATAGATGGGAAACAATGGAAACAGTGAGAGACTTTATTTTCTTGGGCTCCAAAATCACTGCAGATGGTGACTGCAGCCATGAAATTAAAAGATGCTTACTCCTTGGAAGAAAAGTTATGACCAACCTAGATAGCATATTCAAAAGCAGAGACATTACTTTGCTGACTGAGGTCCGTCTAGTCAAGGCTATGGTTTTTCCAGTGGTCATGTATGGATGGGAGAAAAGGCTGGACTGTGAAGAAGGCTGAGCGCCAAAGAATTGATGCTTTTGAACTGTGGTGTTGGAGAAGACTCTTGAGAGTCCCTTTGGATAGCAAGGAGATCCAACCAATTTATCCTAAAGGAAATCAGTCCTGAGTGTTCATTGGAAGGATTGATACTGAAGCTGAAAGTCCAATACTTAGTTCACCTGATGCAAAGAGCTGACTTATTGGAAAAGACCCTGATGCTGGGAAAGATTGAGGGCAGGAGGCAAAGGGGATGACAGAGGATGAGATGGTTGGATGGCATCACTAACTCAGTGGACATGAGCCTGAGTAAACTCCGGGAGTTGGTGATGGACAGGGAGGCCTGGTGTGCTTCGGTTCATGGGGTCGCAAAGAGTCAGACACGGTTGAGCGACTGAACTGAACTGAACTGACCTGAACTGAACAGGACTGAACTGGACTGAACTGGCCTTTAATAAATGCATTGTTCCTCAAACTCTATCTCAGTTTCTGCTTCTGAAAGCCCTGACCTATGACAGCTGCCCTTATGCCATTTACCCTGTTGTACCAGCCTGGGCATGGCTGTACAAGGAGCAATGCTCAGCCCAGTGTAAAGTGGAAAAGAACATGGTTAGAAGTTCTCCTTTGGTCGTTCTATCCACTCTTATGCCATTTCCCTCCAAGAAAATGACATATATATCCAAAAAAATTCTTAAAACTGTATTGTCTCAGGTCCCCAAATTTCCTTGTTTTTTTCCATCACCTCTCTAGGGTTGGGTTTAGGAGAGAGACCCAACAGTCTGCATTAATTCACCTTCTTGCCGAGAAAGAAGGTGGTATGTTTGTGGTATGTTAAAAGATTAAAAAGTATTTCAGTGGTATCAGGTGAGAGTAGGCCTTCATATATTTTGTACTTCAATTGTAAAAATACAAAGTACTTTTCATATCATGGTATTGAAATCATTCAGGATTGGGAACTCATGTACACCCGTGGCGGATTCATGTCAATGTATGGCAAAACCAATACAGTATTGTAAAGTAAAATAAAGTAAAAATAAAAATTAAAAAAAAAATCAGCTTGTTAGAATTGAATTGAATGAAATTGCTACAGCATCTATCCCCACTAGAACTTTACTCTTAATGATTTATTTGTCTAAAGAAGCATGTTTAGTAGGGAATTTGTTTTCTAGCAGTTAAAATTTAATTGGTTAATTTAAACTAAACTCATTTGAGGTTGACATTTTGTGTTTTCCTGTCATTCTTATCAATGAAATTCTGCCGTAACAGCTAAATGTGACGTCAAATGCACAATTGTAAGACTGAAAAATAGGCACTTTATGAAATTAAAGGCACTCTCTTTAAGAATATATTCTTTAGTAAAGCTCTAAGTGCATCATTAACCTCAGGCTACCACACTGTATATGCAGTAATTTGATAAAGGTGCTATGAAGGAAACAAAAACCTGGATGAAAGCTTCTGAGTCATCTCTGCAGTGGAGCGTGAGGAAACCATAAAGACATGGCCCCGGAGACATTTATGTAAATGCTGTAGACCTGACTCCTGGGAACAAGGCTGAGAGGTAGCCCCTGGCGTTCCATTTGAGTGAGAAGGGCGAGCCAGTTGACTGCTATTAGGAGTCATCTGAATGCACTGAACTAAGTTTCTGTCTTGCTGATTATTCCAATTAAGCAGGAATGCCATTTAGCAGGGTAATGAACAAGTGGAATTCTCTTAATCGTGAGGCTCAATTTCTTACATTCTCCTCAGTTTATTTTCTACTTGTTTAACTGTACAAGTTTCCACAGTATGGATTCTTAGACCTTGATAGTTACTTGTTTGGAAGTGATTTCTTAATTCTCTGGTGCCCGTTTCAATTTGACCACTGAAAATACATACTTGGACAGTTCTGAACGGGCACTCATTCTGAGTGTTCTTCAGCACCACTCAAAAGGCCAGTAACTGGAAAGTTATTTCAAATTTCACATCCATACACCCATATAGAAAATATTAACAGTGGTTATGCCTGGGTGATAAGATTACAGAGACTTTTCATTTTTCTTTCATAAGTCTTTGTATTTGAAACAATGAACAGGTAGCACTCATGTGATAAGAAAAGTGTGATTAAATGTATTTTCTTTAATTCACATATTTAAATAAAGGTGATAAAAATGAAAGTTTTAGAAGCAGGAACCATTAGTACAGTTACTTGAAGTAGCGCAGAATGAAGAGGAGAATAACCAAATTTCCTTCCTTTATAAACTGTTTAGCTACCAAGAGCACTGTCTTTGGTTTTCTTTTACTCCCTTAGTAGAAGTGTCTTTTACCCATTTGTTT
This sequence comes from Ovis canadensis, assembly GCF_042477335.2. NCBI lineage: Eukaryota > Metazoa > Chordata > Mammalia > Artiodactyla > Bovidae > Ovis > Ovis canadensis. The sequence continues at coordinate 103,308,204 of NC_091253.1, read as the reverse complement.
CTCTCACATAAACATGTATAAGAGACACCGAAAATCTTACCGATAAAAGAAGCCTTAAACTTCAGTGATTCTCCCAGCTTTATTTCACAGATGCTGGTGCTGGAGCTGCAGGAGTCATTTTTTAGGGGCGTGGTTGTCTCCTGATTTGTAGGCAGGTCCACTTGACTATAGTTGATTTTATTGCTTAATCTTTGGAAACCTGAACTCTCGACAGAGAAGGACTATTTTTCTGATATGACATCACTGCCTTGACAGTGCTAACATGACCTCTCAATTCATTATCGGTTATGAAGCTCTAGCTCTGTTATCATCCCTTGCAGAGGTTACATGCTGGCCCAGGTAAGAGCCTGGAAAATATTTCTTTAACCAGGGAATAAAATCGAATGACTTTTTCCTCTCGTTTATATCTGTGACAAAGAGGCTGTCCACTTCATTTTACCATCTTTAGTGAAATTATCTTTTTTTTTTCTTCAGCAGCTCAATAGGAAAAATAATATGATGCTGAAAGATGAAATATGAGTCTTAAGATTTAGAAGTAATAGCGAGGTGAGTGAGAAGAATTGCTTGTCATTTATCCTGGGCTTTGTGCAGCTGCAAAGTCCCTGTCCAACAGATGCAGCTGTTTAGGCTTGCGTTGCCTTGTAATTTTTCCAGCAGCACTTCCCTTAAAAAGGGTCATCGACTATTATGATCATCTATTTTGTGTAACAATAGAGTGCTATTTAATTGGAACCAAGTTACTCTTTATAACTGTCTTCTCACAATTGCAAAATGAAGTAAAGTTTTGTGTTATTATAATTTCATCTACAGATTTTACTGGCTATGCTTTGTCATCTCGTTGTAGCTTTGTGGTTCCAGCCAGTATAGACTCAAATTTTACTAATCTTATATTAATCCATCGGGATTCACCTGGTGTTAACAGGCAGGGTAGCTCTATGATCTATTTTGCTTTGTGTGTTTCTTTGTTTTTGCTTCAAGTGGAAGAATTTATGTCCAGAGTGTATCCATTAGAAAGAAAAGAAGGAAACAAGTCATAACATCTGGAAGTCAAGGGTTCTTTTAATTCTCTTTTTTCCCAGGTTTGTTGGGCTGAACTGCAAGGTTGTGGCTGGCAAGCTCTTTACTTCCAAATCTGTAGAGATGTGAGAGATGATAGCTCTTAAAAACTGATTGGAAAATGTGTGTTTATTTTCGGTTGAAGTTCATTTTGCCAGTGAGGCTCTTGAGAGTCTTTAATAATAGTTCTTTCCCAAGTTCTTGAAGCAACTGAGAAATGTGATGGAAAGGTCAACACATGGGGGACAAAATATCACCTTTATTTTATAAAAGGTCTGTGTTTATGGGCAATATTGAATCCTAGAAATAGCAGCCTTAGCTATGGGGCTGGGCTGGGCCAGGCCTCTCCCTGTCTCTTTAGGAGCCTCCTTTAAAAGCGACAGAATGGAGGAAGAGATTGGGGGGTTGTATTTCTTGAAGGAACATCAGTTTCAAGAAGGCCAGAAGCAAGCTGTGTTCTACTCTTGTGCGATTCTTCTTTCAAATACAGAATTAGGGGACAAGGAGAGAGTTGAGCCTGGCCAGGGTGGTTATAACCAGTGAACTTCACCCTGTGGGGAGGAGTGTTAGAAGCAGGGCATTTCCCACATCACCCTGCAAGTGGGAATAACCCCAAAGTAGGACATGCTGTCACATTTTACTGTTTTTAATTGAAGAATAGTTTATTTACTATATATAGGGCTTGCCTGGTGGCCCAGTTGGTAAAAAACCCACCTGCAACGCAGGAGACCCTGATTTGATTCCAGGATCTGGAAGATTCCCTGGAGGGGAGCATGGCAACCCACTCCAGTATACTTGCCTGGAGAATCCTCATGGACAGAGGTGCCTGGTGGGCTACAGTCCATGGGTCACAAAGAATCAGACACGACTGAGTGACTGAGCGCATGCACACACATACACACATACACACATACGTATATATATATACGTATATATATATCTGTTTCATATTATTTTCCATTGTGGTTTATCACAGGATATTGAATATAGTTCCTGATAGTTCCGTGTGCTGTAGGGTAAGAACTTGTTGTTTATCTATAAGATGTGCGATTTGAAAAGAAACACTTCACCATTTTATCTAACAATATTTATATGGTGTCTTTTAATACATATCTTTCCTTGTTTATTTTATTTTACCTTCTCATTCTGTGAAATAGCAGCGGACTGAAGACATTTAGGAGGCGGGAGACACCTTTCTTCCCGTGACTGACTGCCAAGTCGAGCAGTTTGCGCCAGCTGGCAAGTGTCTTCTGTCATTGTTCCATGCGATAAAGAATTAAGGGACATTCTGATCATATCCAGAGTTGCAGCAGACATCTGAATCTGATTTATTCATCTTCTTGGGGCCCGCAGATGGTCAGGTCTCCCTGTCATTGCCTTAGGGATCAATCGATTTCCTGAGCTGATGTAACTAACTAGCCTGCTTTTGGTACACCTGTCCCCGTTGACGGAAAAGATTGCTGCTTTGCCTTCAACATTCTTGTTAGGGTCTTTGGGCAGATGTTTGTTTGTGCTACCTGTCCAAGGATAAATTACTGGGGGAAAAAAAAAGACCTGGATGGTATCTTTGATTATAATTGATAACTTCATTTATCTGAAAAGGTAATTCTTCCCATGAACTTTTTCTTCATGGAAATTTTATTTTACTGTTCAATCACAATAAACTGCAGTTTTTTCATTTCAAACATAGGCTGATATTGGTAATTTCATGATTCAATCTACTGTGATCTGAATTCATTCATATAAATTCATTATACATTCAAAATTTATAACATACTATCTACATGCTCTAAGTAAGTAAGTGAGTAAGTGAAGTCGCTCAGTCGTGTCTGACTTTTTGTGACCTGATAGACTGTAGCCTACCAGGCTTCTCTGTCCATGGGATTCTCCAGGCAAGAATACTGGAGTGGGTTACTATTTCCTTCTCTAGGGGAATCTTCCCGACCCAGGGATCAAACCCGGTTCTCCCACACTGGAGGCAGGTGCTAAATTCATGTGTAACATTTAGGATACATACAATATATATGTTGCATGTAGGACGCAGATTCTACACACTGTGTACATGCAGTATCTAGTTTTTGAGTGTGTGTAATGTTTAAGATATATACGATATATATGTTACATACATGTGGTGAAAAGTGAAAGTGAGAGTCACACAGTCATGTCCAACTCTTTGGGACCCCATGGACTATACAGTTCATGGAATTCTCCAGGCCAAAATACTGGAGTGGGTAGCCTTTCCCTTCTCCAGGGGATCTTCCCAGCCCAGGGATTGAACCCAGGTCTCCCACATTGCAGGCGGACTCTTTCCTAGCTGAGCCACAAGGGTGGGTAGCCTATTCCTTCTCCAGTGGATATTCCTGACCCAGGAATCAAACTGGGATCTCCTGCATTGAGCGCAGATTCTTTACCAACTGAGATATCAAGGAAGTCTACTTGGCCAACAAAGATCCGTCTAGTCAAGGCTATGGTTTTTTCAGTGGTCATGTATGGATGTGAGAGTTGGACTGTGAAGAAGGCTGAGCACTGAACAACTGATGCTTTTGAACTGTGATGTTGGAGAAGACTCTTGAGAGTCCTTTGGACTGTAAGGAGATCCAAGAAGTCCATTCTGAAGGAGATCAGCCCTGGGTGTTCTTTGGAAGGAATGATGCTAAGGCTGAAACTCCAATACTTTGGCCACCTCATGCGAAGAGTTGACTCATTGGAAAAGACTCTGATGCTGGGAGGGCTTGGGGGCAGGAGGAGAAGGGAATGAACAAGGATGAGATGGCTGGATGGCATCACCGACTTGATGGATGTGAGTCTGAGTGAACTCCAGGAGTTAGTAATGGACAGGGAGGCTTGGTGTGCTGCGATTCATGGGGTTGCAGAATCGGACACGACTGAGTGACTGAACTGAACTGAACTGAACAGTATTTAGCTTTTGAGTATATGGAAAAATATCCTGAATATAAAAATATGTTTATAACTTAGAGGTTAGTTGTAATGTGGAATCCGAAGATATTTTAATGAACTTTCATATTTTGTATACTCGTGACAGGACAAGAGCCTAAAAGGAAAATAATGTCTTAGTCTTATTATGAAAATAGCTTTGACCTTTGGTCTACCTGAAAATGACTGGTGATCTCCCAGAGCTGCTTGGAGTACACTTTGAGAACCCTGACTTAATAAAATATTCTAATACAGTAGGACATAATAGGGAAGTGTGTGTGTGTGTGTGTGTGTGTGTGTCTTGGGGCAATATTCTGTAGACGGTGGTATTTCTGCAGGGAAGGAAACCTTGCTGTGCTGTGCTTAGTCATTCAGTCATGTCCTGCTCTTTGTGACCCCATGGACTGTAGCCCTCCAGGCTCCTCTGTCCATGGGGATTCTCCAGGCAAGAATACTGGAGTAGGTTGCCTTGCCCTTCTTCTCAACCCAGGGATCAAACCCAGGTCTCCCGATTGCAGCCGGATTATTTACTGTCTGAGCTCACCAGGGAAGCCCAAGAATACCAGAGTGGGTAGTTTATCCCTTCTCCAGGGGCACTTCCAGACCCAGGAATGGTAGGCAGGGTTTCCTGCATTGCAGGCAGATTCTTTACCAGCTGAGCTACCTGGGAAGCCCAGGACATCTTGAGCCATTGGCTAATAATGAAGAGAAGCCAGCACATGACCACCTGGGAGAAGGACCTTCTCTGCAAAAGAAACAGCCAGCAAAGGTGCTCCTAGCAGAAAGGAGATTGACTTAGAAATTGTTGACTTAGTCAGATAATTCCATACTTCCTTCATAGAAAGACTGGTTGTTGTTCAGTCGTTATGCTGTGTCTGACTTTTTGGGACCCTAGGGACTGTAACGTACCAGGACTCCCTGTCCTTCCCCATCTCCTAGAGTTCCTCAAGCTTAGGTCCATTGAATCAGTGATGCCATCTAACTGACTCATCCTCTGACACCCATTTAAGGCTCTTCTGGCCCTCAATCTTTTCCAGCATCAGGGTCTTTTCCAATGAGATAGCTCTTTGCATCAGGTGGCCAAAGGATTGGAGCTTCATCTTCAGCATCAGTCCTTCCAGTGAATATTCACGACTGATTTCCTTTAGGATGGACTGGTGTGATAGCCTTTCTGTCCAAGGGGCTCTCAAGAGTCTTCTGCAGCACCACAGTTTGAAAGCATCAATCTCAGAAAGTTACATGTGTAAATTTCAGTCACTGGAAATGACTTTTGTTTCAATTTAATAAAAGGTTTGCCAAATCTAAGAATGTGACTTTCTCTAACAAAGATGCCCTGATTTTATCATAATGCTGCTTTACTCATAGCTGTTCTAACTTGTGGTGTCTAAACCATGTCTTGTGCCTGTTTTTCTACTGATTTTGAATACTTGAATTTCAGGGATTATTCATAGTTATTTTCTCTAACTCAGGGAAATAAAATATTTAATAAAGACATATATTTAAGCAGCTAAAATACATGCCTTTTAAAATTTAACTTATGAATATGGGAAAATAATTTGTTAAAATTAGCCATATGTGAAAGATTTAAATTTGCCTTTAAATCTTTATCTTAAAGATTAAATCTTAAATCTGATGCAATTATGTATAGCTACTTTTCTTAAGAAATCCTCAAGTAGAATTTTCATTTATCATTGAAATAAGTAAGTGAGAAATGTGACTTTTATTTATGATTTTACAAAGCAGAATTTATAATCCTTTACCCCAGAATATGCCTGAGAAAATTTATGAAAGCATAATCTATTTTGTAATCATGTTTCTCTAAAATTTATTTGTTGTTCCCTATTCATTTTTAGAATCCTTTTATAAGAACGTTCACTGGTGATGCAGTTTGAAAAATCCCCAAATTGCCTGTGTGTTTAGGGATACGTGGCCTTAGAATTCGCTGTTTTAATTCAAAATAACAAATGAAGTTATTCATCGACTTCTTCCTTTTTTCCGGTCTACCTCAATCTGCGAAGCCTATTCTGTTAGGGAACAATCTTGGGCTGTTCTATCGAAACACTGTCTCACTGCTGCCGCTTCATTTAAGTGCAGCTCTCTGTTCTTAGTAGATGTGAGGGACAGATGATCCAGACTGCATCTAGCCAAGGGAACTTCCCGGGAATTTGTTTTGTCTCAGGTTAAGGGCTTTCCTGGTGGCCCAGCGGGGAAGAATCCACCTGCAATGCAGGAGATTTGGGTTCCATCCCTGGGTTGGGAAGATCCCCTGGAGAAAGGAATAGCTACCCACTCCAGTACTCTTGCCTGGGAAATCCCACGGACAGAGGAGCCTTGCAGGCTACAGTCCATGGGGTCACAAAGACTGGGACATGACTGAGAGACTCACTTTCACTTTCAGGCAGTCAGAATCTGAATAACCATCTTTCCTAAAAGAATCATGACTTACATCCTCTGCCAGGCGGTCTGTGACAACGGGAAATGTTCCATAGAAGGACTGGGAAGATGGTATGAACCCCGTCAACAAGTGAACACAGCACCTTTTACAGCTTTCCTTTTTTTCAAATATGACCCTTTCTGGTTCCGCTGCTTATGATTCATTTCTATGTCTTTTCTGAATCATTTCAAAATCCTGCTATAGGCAGTGCGACCAAATACCACCTCCCTTGGGCAGAGTTCCTAAATCCCCTTTTGTGCTTCTCTGACATTGTCTTTCAGAAGCAGACGGGGTTCTCCTGTAAGACGCTTCTTTCACAGCATTAGCGCAACACCTTTTTCTTGCCCCTGTTGTCATGCCAATCACACTGCGCTTTGCGTTAGAGTTATTCGTGGACTGTAAGCTGCTGAGCTACTGTGGTGGGGTTAGTGGGGAAAGGACATGTCTTGGATTTAGACAGTGATCACTTGGAATCCACCTTGATGTTAGAAATCTTTTGTAAACTCTTTGTTCTTTAGCTTCTTCAGTGGTAAAATAGGGTAAATATATATTTTGAGATTTCATTGGTAATTATATGCAATTTTAATTGTAAGGCATATTGAATGCACTAGCAATGTTTAGTCCACTTACTTCCCTCCTTGCCTCCTTGCCCAGGGGTCAGAATGATGTTTTATTTACCATTTAATCTCATAGAGTGCCAGGCCTAATCTGGGGGGGGGGTGGTTTCTAGAAAAAAAATTAAATTCTGCTACCTCATTTTAAGTATTTGGAAAATTGTTTCAATTATTATCAGTGCTCTAATCTGAGAAAAAGTTAGTTCAAACTATTACAAAGTTGAAGAATGTGAATAAGTTATCTAGGGGAAGAAAGGCAAGTACAGGTAAGATCGTGGAGGGGAGTTCTCCTGCAGGAAAGAGCAGTCACGTCACATCGTAGGGATTTAACCATGGAAGGCAAGGGTGACTAAAGTAGTTGGGAGAGAAAGTAGGAAAATGCATATTATTTGAGCATAGTTGGTCTTTCAGGATGTATTAAAGACTTAAAACTAGATCTGAAGGAAATGGCAACCCACTCCAGTACTCTTGCCTGGAGAATCCCATGGAGGGAGGAGCCTGGCAGGCTACAGTCCATGGGGTCGCAAAGAGTCGGACATGACTGAGCCACTTCACTTTCACTCTCCTCAGGAAGAGACATGATATTGAAATACTTTAATCATCAGGGCAATATCAGTTCAGTTCAGTTCAGTCGCTCAGTTGTGTCCGACTTTTGCAACCCCATGGACTGCAGCAGGCCAGGCCTCCCTGTCCATCACCAACTCCCAGAGCTTACTTAAACTCATGTCCATTGAGTTGGTGATGCCATCCAACCATCTTGCCCTCTGTTGTCCCCTTCTCCTACCTTTAATCTTTCTCAGCATTCAGGTCTTTTTCAACGAGTCAGCTCTTCACATCAGGTGGCCAAAGTATTGGAGTTTCAGCTTCAACATCAGTCCTTCCAATGAATATTCAGGACTGATCTCCTTTAGGATGGACTGGTTGGATCTCCTTGCAGTCTAAGGGACTCTCAAGAGTCTTCTCCAACACCACAGTTCAAAACCATCAATTCTTTGGTGCTCAGCTTTCTTTATAGCCCAACTATACATCCATACATGACCACAGGAAAAATCATAGTTTTGACTAGATGGACATTTGTAGGCAACGCAATGTCTCTGCTATTTAATATGCTTTCTAGGTTGATCATAACTATTCTTCCAAAGAGCAAGCATCTTTTAATTTCATGACTGCAGTCACCATTTTGGGCCCTTCAAAATAAAGTCTGACATTGTTTCCACTGTTTCTCCATCTATTTCCCATGAAGTCATGGGACCAGATGCCATAATCTTCATTTCCTGAATGTTGAGCTTTAAGCCAACTTTTTCACTCTCCTCTTTCACTTTCATCAAGAGGCTTTTTAGTTCCTCTTCACTTTCTGCCATAAGGGTGGTATTGTCTGCATATCTGAGTTTATTGATATTTCTCCCGGCAAATCTTGATTCCAGCTCGAGATTCATCCAGTCCAGTATTTCTCATAATGTACTCTGCATATAAGTTAAATAAGCAGGGTGACAGTATACAGCCTTGGCATACTCCTTTCCCTATTTGGAACCAGTCTATTGTTCCATGTCCAGTTCTAACTGTTGCTTCCTGACCTGCATACAGATTTCTCAAGAGGCAGGTCAGGTGGTCTGGTATTCCCATCTCTTTCAGAATTTTCCACAGTTTCTTGTGATCCACACAGTCAAAGGCTTTGGCATAGTCAATAAAGCAGAAATAGATGTTTTTCTGGAACTCTTGCTTTTTCTGTGATCCAACCAATGCTGGCAGTTTGATCTCTGGTTCCTCTGCCTTTTCTTAATCCAGGTTGAACATCAGGGAGTTCACAGTTCATGTATTGCTGAAGTCTGGCTTGGGGAATTTTGAGCATTACTTTACTAGAGTGAGAGAAGAGTGCAATTGTGCGGTAGTTTGAGCATTCTTTGGCATTGCCTTTCGTTGGGATTGGAATGAAAACTGACCTTTTCCAGTCCTGGGGCCACTGCCTAGTTTTCCAAATTTGCTGGCAAATTGAGTGCAGCACTTTCACAGCATCATCTTTTAGGATTTGAAATAGCTCAACTGGAATTCCATCATCTCCACTAGCTTTGTTCATAGTGATGTTTCCTAAGGGCCACTTGACTGCCTTCCAGAATGTCTGGCTCTAGATTAGTGATCACATCATCATGATTATCTGGGTTGTGACGACTTTTTTGTGCAGTTCTTCTGTGTATTCTCTTCCTACTATCTTCTGCTTCTGTTAGGTCCATACAATTTCTGTCCTTTATTGAGCCCAATCTTTGCATGAAATGTTCCCTTGGCATCTTTAATTTTCTTGAAGAGATCTCTAGTCTTTCCTTTTCTATTGTTTTTCTCTATTTCTTTGCACTGATCACTGAGGAAGGCTTTCTTATCTCTCCTTCCTATTCTTTGGAACTCTGCATTCAAATGGGTATATTTTTCCTTTTCTCCTTTGCCTTTTGCTTCTCTTCTTTCACAGCTATTTGTAAGGCCTTCTTAGACAACCATTTTGCCTTTTAGCATTTCTTTTTCTTGATAATATAATCAGCTTTATATATTGGATGGCCTCACTGGCTCAATGGACTGAGTTTGATTAAGCCCCAGGAGATGGTGTTGTACAGAGAAGCTTGGTGTGCTGCAGTTCATGGGGTCACAGAAAGTCAGACACAACTGAATGACTGAACTGAACTGAACTGATGTCTTCCCTGGTGGCTCAGTGGTAAAGAATCCACCTGCCAATGCAGGAGATGTGGGTTCAATCCCTGGGCCAGAAAGAGACCCTGGAGAAGGAAATGGCAACTCACTCCAGTATTCTTGCCTGGAAAATTTCATGGAAAAAGAAGTCTGATGGGCTATACAGTCCATGCGATTGCAAAGAGTCTGACAGGACTTAGTAACTAAACAACACTAACAATACGTTTTTCGTGATCTTTTTAGGTACAAAGTGGAGGAAAGGTAGGGTGGTACGTAAGAGGGCCAACAGATGGAGTGAGAATGTCGTGGTGTGAGTGCGGCACGCATAGTGAGTATATACATATAGAAACTTGCACATACTGAAACATACAAGGATGCGTGCCTGCTCAGTTGCTTCAGTCACGTCCAACTCTTTGTAACCCAGTGGACTATAGCCCGTCAGGCTCCTCTGTCCATGGGATTCTCCAGGGAAGAATACTGGAGTGGGTTGCCATGCTCTCCTCCAGGAGATCTTCCAGACCCAGGGATGAAACTTGTGTCTCTTTTGTCTTCTGCATTGCAGTGGATTCTTTATCCACTGAGTTGTCTGGGAAGCCCCGAAGGAAACATCGGTTCAGTTTAGTTCAGTCGCTCAGTCGTGTCCGACTCTTTGCGACCCCATGAATTGCAGCACGCCAGGCCTCCCTGTCCATCATCAACTCCCGGAGTTCACTCAGACTCACGTCCGTCGAGTCCATGATGCCATCCAGCCATCTTATCCTTGTTTGTCCCCTTCTCCTCCTGCCCCCAAGCCCTCCCAGCATCAGAGTCTTTTCCAATGAGTCAACTCTTCACATGAGGTGGCCAAAGTACTGGAGTTTCAGCTTTAGTATCATTCCCTCCAAAGAACACCCAGGGTTGATCTCCTTCAGAATGGACTGGTTGGATCTCCTTGCAGTCCAAGGGACTCTCAAGAATCTCCTCCAACACCACAGTTCAAAAGCATCGATTCTTTGGCACTCAGATTTCTTCACAGTCCAACTCTCACATCCATACATGACCACAGGAAAAACCATAGCCTTGACTAGATGGACCTTTATTGGCAAAGTAATGTCTCTGCTTTTGAATATGCTACTTAGGTTGGTCATAACTTTTCTTCCAAGGAGTAAGCGTCTTTTAGTTTCATGGCTGCAGTCACCACCTGCAGTACACTATTTTATTTAACCCTTTCTATGTATCCCTCCCCCTATTTTTTGAGGACTGCTGCTTGTTTCAAAACTCTCTTCTCTCAGCTTTTCACTGTTTCAAGTGCTGCTTATTTCCCTCCTTCTTTCCCATTTCTTTCTCAAGCTGCATTTTTTTTCTTCCCTTAGCTCAGTTTGAATAAGGCTGCATTTGTTTCTGTTGTGAACTTTTGTTTTGGTTTGATTAGTCTTTCTGGGACACATTCTTCTCTCTTCCCAAAGATGAGGTGGTCAAGGACACTTCTCAGATGTCCTTTCCTCCACTACAGTTGAGAGCTCATATGTCCCTTCCTTATGTAGTAAATAATAATCTATAATTACATTAACACTGCTCCAAGCACGATCTGTTTCACTAAGCACTTGAATAGGCTTTGTGTTTGAGAACAAGCAGCTCCAAAACAAGACTAGGCAGCATGTCTGTTTACCTAACATATATTCCTGAACCCTCCCTAGGTGTTTATTAATCAGGAATTCTAGATGGGACCTCAGTACACGTATTTTTAACAGTCTTTGCGGGTGATACCTATATGAACCAGATTTACTTACCATGTATTAGGCGTTGTCCTAAGCACTTTAGGTATTATACTATTTAATACTTGCAATCCTATAAATATTGCTATAACAATTACAGGCATTTCTCCTTTTATTGTGCTTCACTTTGTCACACTTCACAGATAATTGCATAAAAAAAACAAATCGAGAGTTTACAGCGATCTTGCTTTGAGCAAGTCTGTTGGTGCCATTTTTTCAACAGCATTTGCTCACTTTACGTCTCTGTGTCACATTTTTGTAATTCTCACAACACGTCAAGCTTTTCCATTTTATTAAACTTATTAACAGTGATCTTTGATCACTTTGGTGCTTACTACTGTGACTTGCTGAAAGCTTAGATGATGGCTAGCACTTTTAGGCAATATTTTAAAATTAAGATATACAGTTTTTGACATATGTGATTGCACACTTAATTAACCAGAATGTAGTGTAAGTATAACTGTGTATGCTCTGCTGCTGCTGTTGCTAAGTTGCTTCAGTCGTGTCTGACTCAGCGACCCCATGGACTGCAGCCTACCAGGCTCCCTCGGCCCTGGGATTCTCCAGGCAAGAGCACTGGAGTGGGTTGCCATTGCCTTCTCCAATGCATGAAAGTGAAAAGTGAAAGTGAAGTAGCTCAGTTGTGTCTGACTCAGGGACCCCATGGACTGCAGCCCACCAGGCTCTGCCATCCCTGGGATTCTCCAGGCAAGAGCACTGGAGTGGGATGTCATTGCCTTCTCCAGTGTATGAGGTTGGGAAACAAAAAATTTGTGGACTTGCTTTCTTATGGTAGTTGCTTTCCTGAAGTGATATGGAACCAAATCTGTAATATTTCTGAGGTCTGCCTGAACTTCCTATTTTACAGGAGGACAAACTGGAATATTACTTTCATGTAAGATTTTCCAAACAAGGTCAAGTATGATATACCTAAACAGGCTGATTCTGGAAGGTCGGCTTTTAACCAGTATGAAATGTATATGCAAGAATCCCTCAGAAGAAATGGAGCAGCCATCGCAGTCAACAGAAGAGTCCGATATGCAGTACTTGGATGTAATCTCAAAAAAGACAGAATGATCTCTGTTCATTTCCAATGCAAACCATTCAATATCACAGTGATCCAAGTCTATACCCTGGCCAGTAATGCTGAAGGAACTGAAGTTGAACGGTACTATGAAGACCTACAAGACCTTCTAGAACTAACACTGAAAAAGACATCCTTTTCATTGAGGGGACTGGGATGCAAAAGTAGGACGTCAAGAAACACCTGGAGTAACAGGCAAATTTGGCCTTGGAGTACAGAATGAAGCAGGGCAAAGGCTAATAGAGTTTTGCAAAGAGAATGCACTGGTCATAGCAAACACCCTCTTCCAACAACACAAGAGAAGACTCTACACATGGACATCACCAGATGGTCAACATCAAAATCAGACTGATTATATCCTTTGCAGCCAAAGATGGAGAAGCTCTATAGAGTCAGCAAAAACAAGACCGGGAGTTGACTGTGGCTCAGATCATGAACTCCTTATTGCCAAATTAAGACATAAATTGAAGAAAGTGGGGGAAACCACTTGACCATTCAGGTATGACCTAAATCAAATCCCTTACGATTATATAGTGGAAGTGAGAAATAGATTTAAGGGTCTAGATCTGATAGACAGAGTGCCTGATGAACTACGGACAGAGGTTTGTGACATTGCACAGGAGACAGAGATCAAGACCATCCCCAGGAAAAAGAAATGCAAAAAAGCAAAATGGCTGTCTGAGGAGGCCTTACAAATAGCTGTGAAAAGAAGAGAAGCAGAAAGCAAAAGAGAATAGCAAAGATACCCATTTGGAGAAGGCAATGGCACCCCACTCCAGTACTCATGCCTGGAAAATCCCATGGACAAAGGAGCCTGGTAGGCTGCAGTCCATGGGGTCGCTAAGAGTTGGACATGACTGAGCGACTTCACTTTGACTTTTCACTTTCATGCATTGGAGAAGGAAATGGCAACCCACTCCAGTATTCTTGCCTAGAGAATCCCAGGGATGGGGGAGCCCGGTGGGCTGCTGTCTATGGGGTCGCACAGAGTCAGACACAACTGAAGTGACTTAGCAATAGCAGCAACCCATTTGAATGCAGAGTTCCAAGGAATAAAAAGGAGAGATAAGAAAGCCTTCCTCAGTGATCAATGCAAAGAAATAGAGGAAAATAATAGAATGGGAAAGACTAGAGGTCTCTTCAAGAAAATTAGAGATACCAAGGGAATATTTCATGCAAAGATGGGCTCGATAAAGGACAGGAATTGTATGTGCCTAACAGAAGCAGAAAATATTAAGAGGTGGCAAGAATACACGGAAGAACTGTATAAAAAAGATCTTCATGACCCATATAATCATGGTGGTGTGATCACTCACCTAGAGCCAGACATCCTGGAACACAAAGTCAAGTGGGCCTTAGGAAGCATCACTATGAACAAAGCTAGTGGAGGTGATGGAATTACAGTTGAGCTATTTCAAATCCTAAAAGATGATGCTGTGAAAGTGCTGCACTCAATATGCCAGCAAATCTGGAAAACTCAGCAGTGACCACCGGACTAGAAGAGGTCAGTTTTCATTCCAATCCGAAAGAAAGGCAATGCCAAAGAATGCTTGAACTACCGCACAATTGCACTCATTCACCCACTAGTAAAGTACTGCTCAAAATTCTCCAAGCCAGGCTTCAGCAACATGTGAACTGTGAACTTCCAGATATTCAAGCTGGTTTTAGAAAAGGCAGAGGAACCAGAGATCAAAATGCCAACACTGGCTGAATCATTGAAAAAGCAAGAGAGTTCCAGAAAAACATCTATTTCTGCTTTATTTTGACTATACCAAACTCTTTGACTGTGTGGATCACAATAAACTGTGGAAAATTCTGAAGGAGATGGGAATACCAGACCACCTGACCTGCCTCTTGAGAAATCTGTATGCAGGTCAGGAAGCAACAGTTAGAACTGGACATGGAACAACAGACTGGTTTCAAATAGGGAAAGGAGTATGTCAAGGCTCTATATTGTCACCCTGCTTATTTAGCTTCTATGCAGAGTACCTCATGAGAAACGCTGGACTGGAAGAAACACAAGCTGGAATCAAGCTTGTCGAGAGAAATATCAATAACCTCAGATATGCAGAAGACACCACCCTTATGGTAGAAAGTGAAGAGGAACTAGAAAGCCTCTTGATGAAAGTGAAAGAGGAGAGTGAAAAAGTTGGCTTAAAGTTCAACATTCAGAAAATGAAGATCATGGCATCTGGTCCCATCACTTCATGGAAAGTAGATCGGGAAACAGTGGAAACAGTGTCAGACTTTATTTTGGGGGGCTCCAAAATCACTGCAAATGGTGATTGCAGTCATGAAATTAAAAGATGCTTACTCCTTGGAAGGAAAGTTATGACCAACCTAGACAGCATATTAAGCAGAGACATTAGTTTGCCAACAAAGGTCCATCTGTTCAAGGCTATGTTTTTTTCCAGTAGTCATGTCTGGATGTTAGAGTTGGACTCTAAAGAATGCTGAGCACTGAAGAATTGATGCTTTTGAGCTGTGGTGTTGGAGAAGACTCTTGAGAGTCCCTTGGACTGCAAGAAGATCAAACCAGTCCATCCTAAAGGAGATCAGTCCTGAATATTCATTGGAAGGACTGATGCTGAGGCTGAAACTCCAATACTTTGGCCACCTGATGCAAAGAGCTGACTCATTTGAAAAGACCCTGCTGCTGGGAAAGATTGGGGGCAGGAGGAGAAGGGGATGACAGAGGATGAGATGGCTGGATGGCATCACCGACTCAATGGACGTGAGATTGATAAACTCTGGGAATTGGTGACGGACAAGGAGGCTTGGCGTGCTGCAGTCCATGGGATCGCAAAGAGTTGAAGACGACTGAGAGACTGAACTGAACTAACCAGTGTGAAATCTGTCTCCAGGAATGTACCTTTCCATATGTATTATGCTACTGAGAGTTTTTACCTAATATCTGGGCAGGTGTTATTTAGATTTCATGGTTTTATATAGAAAATATTGATGGTGAAAATTATTAGGGATAGCAGAAGGATAGGTCTACTTGGTGAAATAAAGGTCAAAGAAATAATGTGCTGTCATAATCACAAAATTGCTTCTGAGAGACTTAGAGAGTGAGCTGCCCTGTTTTTTATGTGGGCATCCATCTTTGAGTTAGGGCTATGCAGTGAGGAAGGTGCAAAACATCTTATCATTTTCAAGCAGCTTCTGTTTCACAAGACAAAATCTACTGGCATGGACTGCAGTGTGTTCCTTCAAAATTCATAAGTTGTTTTTATTAATTTTTCCTGGAGGGTGCTTGATTTACGGTGCTGTTTTAGTTTCTGCTGTGCAGCAAGATGCCAATTACTCATGTACATCTATCCGTTCTTTTTCAGATTCTTTTCCCATTTGGGTCATTACAGAGTAATGAGTTGAGTGTCCTGTGCTGTACAAGTTCTTACTGGTTATCTCTTCCGTATGTTGTAGCGTGTGTATTTCAGCCCCCATCTCCCAGTTTATCCCTCCCATCCCTTTCTGCCTTAATAGCCGTCAGTTTGTTTTCTAGAACTGTGACTCAGTTTCTGTTTGTAAATAGGTTCATCTGTACCATTTCCTTAGATTCCACTTATAACTGATACCACATCATATTTGTCTTTCTCTGTCTGACTCATTTCACTCAGTATGACAATCTCTAGGCCCATCTATATAGCTGCAAATGGCATCATTTCATTCTTTTTTATGGCTGAGGAATTATCCATTGCATATCTGTGCCACATGTTTATCCATTTCTCTGCCAATGGACATTTAGTTTGCTTCCATGTCTTGGCTATTGCAAACAGTGTTGCAATGAGCATAGGAGCATATGCATCTTTTTGAATCATGGTTTTCTGCAGATATATGCCCAGGAGTGAGATTCCTGGACCATGGGGTAGCTCTATGTTTTATTTTTAAAGTCTTAGCTCTCAGTGTGATGATATTTGCAGGTGGGATCTTTGGGAAGTGATTAGGTTTCGGCACCGTGTCATGAAAGAGTCATAAAAGTGGGTCCTCAAGATGGGCTTAGCGGCTTTGCAAGAAGAGACACTAGAGAGCACACTCTCTTTTTCTCTACACCATGTGAGGACGCCGTGAGACAGTGGCCATCTGCAAACTAGGAGAGAATCCCTTATCAGATGCTGGCAGCTTGATCTTATACTTCCCAGCTTCCAGATCTGTGCGAATATAGGTTTCCATTGTTTAAATCATCCAATCTACATATTTCATTAAGGCAGCCCTAGTTGACTAATACATCCAAGTGTAAGGACAGAACCTTGGCATAAAAACGGCCAAATTTTACTGAGGACTTACTATGTAGCTGCTGCTAAGTCATTTCAGTCGTGTCCAACTCTGTGCGACCCCATAGATGGCAGCCCACCAGGCTGCCCCGTCCCTGGGATTCTCCAGGCAAGAACACTGGAGTGGGTTGCCATTTCCTTCTCCAATGCATGAAAGTGAAGAGTGAAAGTGAAAAGTAAAATTGAAGTTGCTCAGTCATGTCCGACCCTCAGCGACCCCATGGACTGCAGCCTTCCAGGCTCCTCCATCCATGGGATCTTCCAGGCAAGAGTACTGGAGTGGGGTGCCATTGCCTTCTCCATACTGTGTAGCTAGGTATTTGTAAATACTTTCATATATGTAACTTAAACTTCCTAACTGCCAAATGGCATAGATTAACAAAGTCCTCCATTGATCTATTCTTAAGCTTCATTGTATTTGACCTATTACTATTATTGACACATCTATGTTCCTTCTTCTTGAGACAATTATTTGATTTCAGGAATACTAGCTTCCTTTTCCTGGACTGGCTATTCCTTTTCTAAAAAAATTGAAGTTACAATTGACATACAATATTATATTATTTTCAGTTACAACATAATGATTCCATATGTGTATAATTGTGAAAAAACCACCACAATGAATCTAGTTAATATTCTTCCCTATATATATATATACACACACACACAGTATTTTTTTCTTGTAGTGAGAACTTTTAAGATCTATTCTCAGCAACTTTCTAATATGCAATCAAGTATTACTAGGGTTGTGATGCTGAGTATTAGAACCCCATGACATTTATTTATTTTATAACTGGAAGTGTTCACCTTTTGACCCTCTTCATCTGTTTTGCCCACCTCCCGCTTCCTTCTGTGAAAACCTTACCGGTCTGTTCCCTTTATCTCTGAGCTGGTTTTTTTCACTGACTTCACTTGGCATAATGTCCTCAAGGATCACCTGTGTGGCTGCCAGCGGCAAGCCTTCACTCTTTCTATGGCTGGATAGCATTCCCCTGTGTGTTCCCTTCTATTTGCCCTTTTGCTCATTGAGGGGCGCTTAGGTTGTCTCCATGTCTTGGCTATTGTCAGTAATGCTGACATGAACACTGGGGTACATGTATCTTCTCAATTTAGTGTCTTCATTTTCTTCTGATAAAATGCCGAGGTAGAAATACTTAAACAGATGGTCATTAGAGTCGTAATGTTTCGAGGACGCGTCATGCTCTTTTCCATGGAGGCTGCGCTGCTTCACCTTCCCCAATACTGCGTCAGGTTTTTTTTTTTCTTTTTTCCTACACACCTTCGGCAGCATCTGTGAAGCGGCTATTTCTGTCTTTGTGGGGCGGCTATTCTTTTCCAGTCTCCTTTGCTGGCTCTTCCTCCTCTTCACGGCCCGCTGTGATTCGGCGCCCAGTCTCTGGGCCCCCTGCACTCACTCCCTGTGTGGCCTCACCTAGTCCCATGGCTCCAGACGCCACTGGCGGACTGACTTGTACCTGTTTTTCTATGACCCAGGCCTCTTGTAAAAATTTACTTATTTTTAATTGAAGGATAATTGCCTTCCAGCGTTGTGTTGGTTTCTGCTGACCATCAACATGAGGAAGACCCAGGCTGCTTTTCTTGAGCTCCAGTGTTGAACCTAGACTTGATCACTTGCATGCCCATGAATGTCATCCTAGCATGTCCAAAACTCCACTGTCCTCAGTCTACACTTCTCAGTTTATGAGCAATTTGTTCTTCCTTTTCTTCCACCGACAGCGCTGACCTTGAGTCCCACGATTAATAATCTGATCCTATCAGCCACCGTCGGGACTAATCCGGTCCCGTCAGCCACGTCGGAACGTGCAGAAGGAAGCCCCTTCCCAGCATCTCCGCCTCTGCCACCGGGCTGTGCTTCTCGCTTGGATCACTGAGTGAGCTCTTAACGGACTCTCCTCTTTCTACCCTTCGCATTTGGTCTGTTTTCCACACCAAACAGAGTGGTCTTATCACGAAGGTCAGAAAGCCGCCAGTGCCTTTCTCCAGACCTGCCGGCGGAGGACCGGCTCACCCAGAGCGGGACGTAAGGCCTTCGACCGGCTCCCCGACCGGGACCCCGCCCTTGCCTCCCGCTCCCCTGCCCCGGGCCCCTCTCATCGCGTGCTGTTCGCCTCCCCGACTGTCCCCCTCACTGCCCTCGTTCTCAGCCCCCTTCAGCGTTCGGCTCTTCTCGGCAGAGGCAGACCCACCACTGTCCTCCGACTTTCCCCCCTGTTTCGCTTTTCCCTTGGAATTATCGCCTCCAGTTATCCTCCTGGAGGGACGCTCCTCGCGGCTTGCAGGGCATTACTTCCTGGAGAAGTTGTTCATGATCATTCTTCTTAAAATGACTATTTCCTTGTGTAAATTATTAACATTTTTTTGGCCATTCCACGAGGCTGGCAGGATCTTAATTCTCTAACCAGGGGTCAGAAGCAGAGCCCTGGGGGTGAAAGCGGCAGGCACGAACAGCACTGAGTCCTAATCCCGGACACCCAGAGAATCCTCTTTATGGTTGTTTTTAAAACTAGTTAAACCAATTAAATCTCCATCAGCACTCTTCACATAATATTTTTTGGGGGAGGGAACATTAATATGTTAATGTTCATATTAACATTATTTAATTGGACTTTTTTTCTATTTTAGGCAGTTTTGATAATTCACATAATTGTAGTCTACTTACTCAAACTGTAACAGTGACTTTTTTAACTCTAGGAAGGTAGGGTAGAAGAAACTATCTCATGTTTGAATTACCTACATAATATTAATTAAAATTAAGGTATTACAATGTTGTTTCTAGAACGTTTGTTAACCACTGTGTGGAAGAAAATATTTTCGTAGGTACGTTCAGATTATTTTGGAATATTTGACTGAATGCTTTGCATAATTTCGGTAGCTGATGGCTTTGTTTTACTTTTGTAAGCATCCAGATTAGGGTACTGGAAGCCTGTCGTTTCATCCTGGCTGCCTTTCACTCCTGGCTTTTCTTGTGGAAACTGAGTCATTCACAGTTGGGTGAAGCTGAAAATTTGGAGCCTTGATTCGTGTCCCTTTCTTGAGACATTAGTCTTGAGCAACTTGGAGTTTTGTCACTGAATTTCAGACTTAAAAAAAAAAAGAGCATATGATATTTGTATTTAGTGGAGTAATTGAATGTAAACATACCTTGCTCATGAAGAAAGGCAGGATGGCTGCTTAGAAGACATACTCATAAAACCATGATCAGGGACACTCCATCCGTAGTAGCACAGTCTAAGAGCTTGTGCCTATTTCTTGCGTATAAAACACTGGGAGACGGCAGCCTGACCACTGATACATGCTCCAGAAACTAGCGGTACATCCTCTATTTTAAAAAGTTGCTTTATAATTTATTTGAATGTTTTCCAGGGCATAATTATCAGGTCCGTCTTTTCAAGGATGCATATTGATAAAAATTTATCCCTTTTTTGCCCTTCATATATATTCACACAATTCATTGTTTTCATCTCCACTTTGTTTCCTTTGAAATCTAGAGAAATAATGCAGAGTTTTGCTGACTTTATTGATTCTGAGTAATGCACTATCATTTATTTTTTATTGCTTTTGATTCAGGCTAAATTTTTATCAAGTGTTTCTCAAATATTACATGGGATGTACTTACAAAAAATGTATTCATCATTTATCTGACACTCAAATTTAACTGCACATCATGTATTTTTATTTATTAAATTTGGCAACTCAAGGAAGTTTGTTAAATCTCTCCAAATGTCATAGAATACAAACATCAATAATTTTGCATTCCTGTATATCTGTAGGAAAAAAATTACAGTTGAGGAAACACAGCCAATAAAAGGAAACAATTGAGTCAAGTCATATGCGGCTCTTCCACACCACGAGAAGTCCGTTCATTTTACCATCATATTGACCTATTTTAAGACTGATGCGGAGAAAGCTGTCTAAGTGGTTCAGAGTTCCATCTCTGTTGTTAACAGGACTGGCTATACAATTTGCAGGGCCTGGTGCTAAGTGAAAATGGTAAGCTCCTTGCTCCAGAAGGTTTAAGAATTAGAAATCAGAGGCAATAGAATGGCTAAGCACACAGCCCTTCCAAATTCAGGGTCCTTGGAGCTATGCAGGTATTGAGCCCAGGAAGACTGTGATGGTGATTAGACAGGTCAGGCTCATGAGGAGATACTACTGCAGATATTATGATTGCCATTTTGCAGATGCAAAATATGAGGTTTTGAGAAGCTAACTAACAAGATTTGAATCTAGATCATCTGAGACCAGAATGCTCCTAATCAAGGACAATATTAGATTCTGCAATGTTGAATCCAGAGAAAATCAGTGGACCAGGACTAGGAGAGGTAACTGTTTAGATGGAATTCAAATGTCTGTGGAGATTAAGCAGATCAAATAAATGAGTAAAGCAGATTAGGAGTTATTATAGCAGGATTGGTGAGAATTGTAGGAAATTGGAACTCATATAATGTGCAAATCCATTTAAACCCAAAGTGCTAAAGCATGTTTGTGAACTAAATTTGACCAGGGAGGAGAGGCAGTTAGTGATTCTATGACCCTTGTTTAGATATTGTGAATAATCATATTCATCGTCTTTCCTTTTTTTTAATCCCACGCTTCCTAAATAACAGTCTTTGAAATAAATGTAAGTGGGTGTTAGGGAGCCTTTTACAGCGTGATAATAGCAGTCATATTTTTAAAAAGCATTCCTTCAATTTGATGCAAAGGAATTTATAGTATCCGTTCCAATGATAATGTATAAAGCATTCTGGTTTGGTGTATACTGACCATATAAAGCCTTTATACTTCTGATGCTTTGGGCTTTTATCAATTGATTTTCATAAGGGATAATTAAGTAAGTGTTTAAAACTGCCACATACTTTTCATGTACTTCAAACAGAAAACCCCCTTCTTACCCAGAGCTAGGATCTGAAAGTGCTAAGCATTAAGGAGAATGGATTAGTCTTCAGCCTGTCAGTGCCAGAGGGGTTAATGGGAAACAGTGTAACGTATTTGCCATTTCCCCTATATTATCTTGCCCAGAACACCTGCTTAATGAACTAGACATAAATTATCATACTATAAGCACATTCTTTAATAACAAAAGCCTTGTGGAAACATTCCATCTTGTTGAAATAGTAAACTTAGGAAAATGATTTTGATGAAGTTTTCTCAAATGCTACATGCAAAAAAAAATGCGAAAAAAAATCAGTTGATGGTGCTACCAGATTTTTGCTTTCTCTGGGGGCAGCAAATATCATTTTACAATTTTAAGTGGCTTATTTCACCTTGAATTTGAGTATTGCTTTACAGAGTCATTTGATTTAGTATATTCTGAAGCCAGTAAATGGTTCTTTAAAGATCTTTTCTCCTTATGTTTCTTTCAGTTGTAATAATTCCTTTTCAAATTTCCCCTTTGAGAAGTATAATATAATATATATCTTGAGTATATATGGTTTCTATATCTATTACATAGATATACAGATATTTGTAAAAGGAAAAAATAATTATCAACTATATATTTAATGATGGTCATATATCATTTGTTAAAAACAAATCACTTTAATTAGGAATATATTAATAAATATTATTTGTCAAAGCCTTGCTTTTTCCAGTAGTCATATATGGATGTAAGTGTTGGACTATAAAGAAAGCTGGGCGCTAAAGAATTGATGCTTTTGAACTGTGGTGTTGGAGAAGACTCTTGAGAGTCCCTGCAAGGAGATCCAACCAGTCAGTCTTAAAGGAAATCAGTCCTGAATATTCATTGGAAGGACTGATGTTGAAGCTGAAGCTCCAATACTTTAGCCCCTGATGCGAAGAGCCGACTCAGTTGAAAAGACCCTGATGCTGGGAAAGATTGAAGGCAGGAGGAGAAGGGGACGACAGTGGATCAGATGGTTGGGCGGCATCACTGACTAAATGGACTTGACTTTGAGTAAACTCTGAGAGTTGGCGATGGACAGGGCGGCCTGGCGTGCTGCAGTCCATGGGGTGACAAGGAGTTGGACATGACTGAGCGACTGAACTGAACTGCACCGAACTGAGATGTGATGCTGACACATGGTGCTTTTACTTCTGTTTTGATATTTTATTAGAATTTTGAAAAGTAGATAAAGCTAAATGAAATTACTAAGCTATTATTTCTTCTTACAATGTTAAATAAGAAATGAATTGAGATCCACTATATAAATTAGTATTTTCTTCCTCAAATCCAAAGCATTTCTTCAAAGCACTGTGTAATTTTACCCCATTCATATTGCTCTACTCCTCCTGATTCTTGCTGCCTTTTTTCTTCTCTTATCTATAGCTAAAAAAATGCTTCATTGTGCAGATTGGATGATATAGTCCTAGTAAAGAGGGAAGGGATTTCCAAACACTTTGCTTAAATATTTTCTTTCACTGAGAACTCACAACCAATAATCTTCACATGAAATATCAAAAAGAAATAGCAAAGATATTTTTATAAATCCTCAAAGCCATGAAAAGTGATGACAGTTTCCCCATTTTGTTTTGTATTCTGTTCTTTCTAGAACTTTCCCAACTTCAGAGTGAATTTCACACTGAAGTGCTCAGTGGCACCCAGCTTCTGCCAGCTGTCACTAAAATATAAGATCCTCCTTCTTTGAGAATTTTTTAATATAATCATCCAATATGCACATTTTAAAAGCTGGATTTATCATTTCAATGACTTAGGAACAATTTTTACTTGGAAAAAACTCACTTTTTTTGTGCTCTAAAATGAAGGTTCTTAAGCAGAGATGATGCTACTCGGTATTTCAGATCCAGGAAGCAGGGGTTTAAAGAAAGTAACAGCTATGCCAGGACCCTGGGTTTTACTGTTCTCGAGTTAGAGGTAGACAGACTGAGGCTACACTATTTCTCCAACATCATGCAGAGAAAGACATGTGGAGCCGCTCTTCAGTGGTACTTTCAAAATTTCCAGCGGGCCTTGGGGCTGAGAATGGAGATGCTTCTTGATAACTAACTGGGAATATACAGTACTTTAAAAATTTGATTGTCTAATTACTTAGATTGATTTAACACACCTTTTCATATAAATTCATTTGCTTTGATAAATAAATCATAGGCTCATTTTGGAGGGTTAGGAAGTAGTGAAGTAAGATTTTGTAGGGCTGAGTTACAAATATTCGAGGACTAAGTTTTCCAGTGAATATTTAACATATAGAATAAAACCCCTCATTGTTGTACTGAGCAAGGGTGGTATGCTCAGAAATAAGAGGAGCGGTTTATTCTATTTTGATAGTTTAAAAGACAAGCTTATATACTCAGTTTGATCTTCGGGTCTATATAAACACCACCTGTGGTAAAGATGAGACGTTTTCATCAACAAGAATCTTATATCACTCTAACTCACATAATAGAGATTTTTGGAGGCTGGTATCTATATTATGGAACACATAGCAGAATTTTCAACTAGAAATTTCAGCATAAAGATGGCAAAATATGTTATTTTTTGTGTTTTCTTAGAAATTAGTTATTTGTCAAGAAGTGCAACCTAGCGTGATAATTACGATTTATTAATTAATACGTGATTATGATACTAACACTTGCTAAAATAGCACAGTAGGTGAGAATAAATTTAACAAACACAAAGTCTCTGTCTTTTTCTGGCTTACATCATGTTATTCACTGTACAGTCTAATTAAAAACAAAGATTATTATTAACATTTTGATTCCTTCTTTCTCACTTAGTCTGCTGCTGCTGCTAAGTCGCTTCAGTCGTGTCCGACTCTGTGAGACCCCATAGACGGCAGCCCACCAGGCTCCCCTGTCACCAGGATTCTCCAGGCAAGAACACTGGAGTAGGTTGCCATTTCCTTCTCCAATGCATGAAAGTGAAAAGTGAAAGTGAAGTCGCTCAGTCGAGTCCGACTCTGTGCGACCCCGGACTGCAGCCTCCCAGGCTCCTCCACCCGTGGGATTTTCCAGGCAAGAGCACTGGAGTGGGGTGCCAGTGCCTTCTCCACACTTAGTCTAGTTCTTGTTAATTTTTCCCACTATGTCTGTTTTAATTTTCATTTCTTTGAAAATTTTCTGTGTGCTAGACACTATATTTTAAGATATAAATTTGTGTTCTCTTAAGATTAATTTTATAGGCTTTTAAACTATGCACAAGCATCCTATGAAAAACTAGATTTTGATCTTACAACTTGCTCACTAATAAGTTTGAATATGTTTAAACAGCTGACTAGATATGATAACTAATTTATGTTCTTATTCATCATTCAATCTGTTGCTTTCTTTAAAAATTCTCCATAATTGCCAAAACACTCCACACGCTGGCTATGACACAAAGGATCAGACTGTTAAATCAAATGTACACAAAGCAAAGGGTATGTTTTATTAATGATTATTCAATAGTCAGGAGACACTGGGGAAACAAGATGCTCAAATCCCCCAGTGTGACGCTACTCTTTCATTGGGTGCTTGCTAACTCAGGTTAACGAATAGAGATAAGGTGCCTTGCACAGAGAGATGGATAGAGCATTTCAAGCCAGGAAAGATCTTAATTTTATCCTCTATTATTCTTTCCAAATTTACACATTTGAAGCCCTACCCCCCAGTATGGTTATATTTGGAGATGAAGCCTCTAAGAAGTAATTAAGGTTAAATGGGGTTGTAATCAGGTGGCCCTGGCCCATCAGGATTAATATCCTGATAAGAAGAAATACTAGAGAGCTCTCTCTGGGTGAGAACCCAGCAGGATGGCAGCCAACTCCAGGCTGGGAGGAGAGCTCTGAAGGGGAACCTGAATTCACTGGGACCAGATTTCAGCCTCTAGAACTGTGAGAACAGAGATTTCTTTTGTTCCAGCTACCCGGTCCATAGTGCTTTGTTATGGCAGTCCTAGAGGACTAATACGTGCTCATATAGCTTTTGAGACTTTTTTCCAGGGAGCTGAGTCCTATGCAGTTATAGATTGCACATCTGTTTACTATTATAGTCTTTGAAAACCAGGTACCTTCTGCAAGAAGCATACTGAAGAAAAGGAATCTACTAGCAAAAAGCATTTAGCAAATTTCCAAGGAGGATAGACTGGATTACATGCCATCTTTTTTTTTTTTCTAGGCGTGTTTCCCATCCAAATCCCTCCCAAGGTACAACATATAAGCGGCCTGAAGATTTGCTGCTATGATTCATATTTAACAACATCGGTAACACTTTTCTTTAATTTTATTTGAGATGTATTTGTAATGTATTTGCTATCAGAACCTGTGGAAATAACAGTTTTAAAAATGGTTGTAATACAGTTTGCCCATTATATGAAAACACTCCATTTTATAGAATGCATTTGCCATCTTCCCCCCATGGATTGTACATTTTATTGTTTTGTGACTCAGTATTTTACATCTGATTCATCAATGATATGGAATCTAGAAATCAAACAAATGTTTCAGATGTATTTCTCATGTGACTGATAGAGGATCCGTATGCATTTCTTTCCTCTTGATCCTATTCGTGTCCAGATACCTGGTTACTGTTCTTAGAAACCTGCTTGTCATCCCGGCTGTCAGCTCTGACTGCCCCCTCCATACACCCGTGCATCTCTTTCTCTCCAATCTGTCCTCTGATGCTATCTGTCTAAGCACAACTAGAGTCCCAAAGATGGTGAAAACACGCAAGCGCAGCATCAGAGTGTCGCGTGTGCGAGCGGCTCCATCCATGTCTTGGAAAGTTTTCTCCTCGCTGCATGGCCTGTGACTGCTATGTGGCCACATGTCACCCTCCTGAGGCACATGGTCATCAGAACCCCTGCTTCTGTGTTCTGCTGATTAAACATGTTCACTATTGATGGACAGGCTGGCTCAGCTTTCAATGCAGGAGACCCGGGACATGTGGGTTTGATCCCTGGCTTGGGAAGATCCCCTGCAGGAGGAAATGGCAGCTCACTCCAGTATTCTTCGTAGGCTAGGACAATCTCACGGACAGAGGAGCCTGGCGGGCTACTGGCCATGGGCTTGCAAAGAGTGGGACATGACTAAGTGATGGAGCATTCGGATGATCTGATTGACGGGTATCTCAAGAGTTTGTTAACAAGAACTGCTGCAGCCTATTTGTATATTTAATTGTATTTGATTAACTTATTGTAAACATATTTACTCTCTTCCTCTCATCTTCATGGGGTCAACATACTTCCTTTTTGATTTTAGATTCAGCCACACAACTTGTTTAGGCCCACAGAATGGGCAGAAGCAACTGTGCGCTGATCTCAGCCCAGACCCTTATAAGCCTTGCAAGTTCTGCTTGTTCTCTGGAGCGTCTGCTGTCAGCCTGGGAAGAATAAGCCCAGCAAGACAAACAGACAAATCTCTCTAGCTAAACGTGGCCAAGATCAGACAAAAAGACCCTCAGATGCACAAGAAAGCCTAGTCTCAATCCGAAGAGCTCAGCCTAGACCAGGCTGAATTTCAGAATAGTTTGTTACTGAGTACTCTGCGGTCATAACTACAACTTGCATGTCTAGATGAAGGATATATTCCTAGAACTAGAATCGCTGAGACTGAATATGTCCTTAATTCAGGGTATTATAGATTTCATTCTTTATTGATACTCTTAATATATGTTTAATGGTAAAATATAGACTGAGTCATTAGAAGTCATGATTTATAGTTTCTATATTTGGAAATTCAGCCAAGCATGATACCAGCCTGATACTGTTAATCCTAATAGCTTATTCTTACTTTATATGTTAATTCCACTTACCTATATAAATTATAGACATGGATGTCTTATTTTCATAGAAGCACAAAGTTAAAGATAAGACACTCTGCTGCCTAGAATGGGCTTCCCTGGTGGCTTAGCAGATGTCTCACCTGCAGTGCAGGGGACACAGAGACATGGGTTCGATCCCTGGGTTGAGAAGATCCCCTGGGAGAGAAAATGGTAACCCATTCCAGTAGTCTTGCCTGGAAAATCCCTTGGACGGAGGAGGCTGTTTGGCTACAGCCCAAGGGTTCGCAAAGAGTCGGACACGACAGAGTGAGCCCCCACACACACTGCCTCGAATAATAAAGTCAAATATGTAAATTTTGTATAAATAAATAGATTGTCTTAAAATGATTTACGTGGGCACTCTGGAAGTAGAGTATGCCTGTTAAACTTCTCAGATTCCCCAATAAAATATCTGTCTTCTCAGATCCTAAATCTACATGGAAATGAAGCTGCATTTCAGGTACTTACCAGGGAGTAAAATCTGGACCCGAGAGCAGCTCAAAAGCTACAAAATCACCTTGAAAACCACGTTAGCTGCTTAAGTCTTGTTGATCCACCCACTTTTCCAGACATTATAAGTGCCTGTCAAGAGCCTCCGAGAGTCGTGGATATCTGGATCACACAGGTTTCCCACCCAGTTGTCTGACATTGAATTGGCTGTTGAGTTGTCATTAACTTATATTGAGAGACGTTAGAGGAAACGTTTCTGTGAAGGTTATAGTTGCAACTATTTTAAGCTGTTGATATTATTTAGCATATACTACAGGGTCTTCTCTTTGAAATGTCATAATAAATTTTTTCCCATCCTACATCAACACCATATATTTCTTTGCCTCAAATGTTAAACTATTTTAAATTCATTCAGCATTGTGTATTGCTTGGGTTTTTGAAAACCACTCTGAGCCTTACAAGAACATAGCAAAGTACAAATGTGGCTGTAAATAAAATCTGGTTGGAGTGTGATAAGGTGAGGCAGGCATCAGGGTGCTCTTTCTTTATGACATTGAATTATGAGACAGAGATGGGTCCTGCCGCTCACACTTCATTCCTCTGCGCAGCTGTTATTTAACCGCCTGCTTGTTTTGGCATTAGGTTAACGAGAATGAATATGCAGCATGGCGGCTCCCTGATTCTCTGTTCCACGTTGGAATGCAAAGAAACTGTGGCCTTGAGAAACAGGTGCGGGGTGATAGTCATGAGATCTATCAAGCAACTCCACTGATTCATGACATGTCACAGGCCTTAGGACACTAAGAATTATATGATGCACGCAGACTTATACTGGGTAGAGAAAGAGGAATACCTTTCAACAGTTCAAATGACTATCTTATTCTTTTAGTCTCAGATTGCCTGTACAAAGACCCGAGTCAGTATTTTCAAACCATACAGATAACAGACATGTATACTTGTTAAGGGTTAAAATAGTTAATAATTAAAAGTTTAAAACATTAAAAAAAATACACAAATGTTCTTAATTATCACTGGTGAATTATTTTTGAGTACACATAATAATGAAAACGTTCCAGTATTTTTCTCTGTACAAAAATCTTTAAATGATTTGAACTATATATTTTTATGTGTTTGAGGTTATTCTTTGGCTTAACCTAACTTGCTTGAGCTAGCAAAATTTTTAAAGAACACGTGTACACCCATGGTGGATTCATGTTGATGTATGGCAAAACCAATACAGTATTGTAAAGTAAGATAAAGTAAAAAAAGAAAAAAGTCCTGAATGACAGAGCTGGAAAAAAAAAATTTAAAGAAACATAAAAAAAAACAATTGTAGCTGTCAAAGAACATGTTTGTTTTGAAACACACACATATACACCCACAAGATTTGCTCTCAAAGCATGCCTAAAGGTTTTCCAAACTCTGTGATATTTGTAAAAGGAAATCAGTCCTGAATATTCATTGGAAGGACTGATGCCGAAACTCCAAAACTTTGGCCACCTGATGTGAAGAACTGACTCGTTGGAAAAGACCCCGATGCTGGGAAAGACTGAGGGCAGGAGGAGAAGGGGACTACTGAGGATGAGCTGGTTGGGTGGCATCACTGACTCAGTGGACATGAGTTTGAGCAAGCTCTGGGCGTTGGTGATGGACAGGGAGGCCTGGTGTGCTGTGGTCCATGGGGTCGCAAAGCATTGGACACGACTGAGCGCCTGGACTGAACTGAACAGGTCTTCCCAGGTGGCTCCCGTGGTAAAGAACCTGCCTGCCAAAGCAAGAGACATAGAGACCCAGATTCAATCCCTTCCCAGGGTTGGGAAGATTCCCCTAGCCAGCTCACCCAAGTACTCTTGTCTGGAGAATCCCATGGGCAGAGGAGATGGCAGGCCATGAGGTTGTAAAGAGCCAGACATGATGGAAGTGACAGCTCACACGTGTGTAGAGCTGGAAGAACTATTCCTTCTTAGTATGTGTGAAACAGGAGGAAACCAACCATCCTGCCAACACTTCCAAGCGCTGCAAGGAAAACTGCCTTTTCACTGAACAGAATTAGGGACAAAATCTTTTGAGACACTGTGACCACAAGTTTGCCAGTGATGACTTACAGGACAAAGCACATCACCCAGGCTGCCCAAGATACCTTAGGATGCGAGTGTCATTTAGAGTGGGGGTGAACCAAGGTGCTTTGCAAAAATCAATGTCAGTACTGTCTAGAAGGAGGCCACTAATCTTAGACAACAACAAAGAATTTGCAGCAATAACTGGCCAAGGAAAAAGAATCGCTGACCATGAACAAGAATAAAAGATAAAAGCAAAGCACTAGAAATTAAAAAAAATGACCTGCAAAGACGACTTCAAATATCTGAGTCATCAGTCACATATTAGTAAATTATCATACATAATGTGCTTAAAAGAAAAAAGCTTGAAAAGATCTTTGAAGTGCAAGAAACTACTAAAAAGGACCAAACAGATTTTGGGGAAAAAAGAATATCTAAGAAATGAAGGATAAAATAGAATTGGAAACAAAATAGAATGGCTTAATGGATCTATTTAACAGGTAATTAGATGAAACAATAGGAAAATTAGTTAATTATAAGACTGAAAAGAAATTATCTTCAGTTTTGGTGATCTTTGTGATTTGAAGTGAGATGTATTACAGTTTGATCTAGAAAATGAAGGAACTAGAAGAAAAGACTGTTTTCATAAACTCCAGGTTAAACTTTCATAAACTCCAGGTTAAAGTTTCATAAACTATGGTTATAGCAATGGTGATGCTGATGATAGTAGTCACTGTTGCTACTATATTGTAGCATGTTCCCAATACTACCATATATTGAGCTCAATTTAAAAAAAATCACTATTGATTTGTAAACATTTAAAACATACTCTAGGTACTATATCTTTACCAGTTATATTCACTGAAAATACCTGTTTCTTCTGAGCAGACTGTATTTTATGAGGTCATTTGTTAAATGAATAATAATTTCGATATAATCATTTTCATTATTATTTTCTTTTAGTTTTTGGTTCCTGTGCCTTGGTAAGTGTCATTATTTGAACTAAATGAACATTCTATCTTCCCACTTATTTATTACTACTATTTTATAAAGTTTCTTATTTAATATCTTTGTCTTTTAATGCTATTTTACAGTTTTACAAAATATACATTCAAGGCTAGATATATTCAAAGGTTCTTAGAATTTAAACATCTGTGTTCTGTATCCTTTCCCCTCTAATTTATTGAAACTCCGATTCTTTTAAGTATTCATCTTGTTATGTGGCAAATCTCTTGAACCCTTTTATTATAATTATTGCCTACACATTATCCCATGTTTGTTACATAAATGACCAAGTCATGTATGCAGAATAGCACTCTTTATGATTCTTTTCAACTTTTACCCTTTTATCACTGTTTAATTTTTTATGATGCATTGAAGGAAACTTCATTACAGTGTTGAAAACAAATGATCCTAACCAATAGCCCTGTCTCCTTTTCTCACTTGTTAATGGTCAAGTAACCCCAGCACTCATTACCTGACAACAGAGTCTGCTTTTTCTCTCTTAACTATTTATTATGAACATTTTACTAGATTACCAATTAATTCTTAATAAAATAATTTCTAACAGCTGCAGAGTGACCCAGGAATGGATGCATTGTAGTTAATTTAACTGCAATTCTATGGTTAGATGTTTAAATTCTTTTGTCTCTTTCCATTTTAGAAACGACTCTGCAATGAACATTCTTTTAGCTAAATCTGTGCAAAGGGGTTTAACTATGTAAGTTAAATTTCAGGTGCCTACTTTACATTTTTGTACACATATTAAAATGTATCGCCTATATAAGATTAAAAAAAAGAAATGCTTCTTACAAATCACTATAAAGTATGAGGCATTTTAAAGAACTTTGGAGAAACCTAGCACTTTATATTATACCACACTGCCTTGATAGATTGTCTTATAACAGCATTTAAAGACAAGAAGCTTAATAATTTGTGAGAGGAAGTCCTGATGCCCTTCAGAAATATGATGAAATATATGGATTTTCTCTACAGAAATAAAATAGGCTTTTGCACATTGACATAAGCACTTTGTGTACAATTTTAGGGGTTCATGGATCTGTTAAACTTTCTCTATTGACTCAAAGTTAAGACCCTTTGACCTCAAAGAATTTTATTCATTAAGACATTCAACAAATATTGATTGAATTTCCATTATGACAGCGACTGTGGAATGTACTATGTACATAGAAAAGAGCAATCAACACCCACGAACTCTAGGTCGTCACGGTGTAAGGCAGAAACGAATGCAGACGTTAACGTGAAATAGGACACACAGTACTTCCGAGGAGGAGATATGAATTCTCATCCCAGTGACCTTCTTTGGGTGTTTTGGTGACAATGCAAGATCTAATTCCTAACACCATTTTGTTATTATGCAAAAGTTCCCAATGTCAAGGCAAACACAAGTCTGGACAAATGAGAATGAGTTCATGTAGTAACAGGTTAACTCTGGCCTTTCTGTTAGCTCGCCCCGCCCCTTCTTCTAAATCTCGTATTTCGCCATCCCGCACCGACACTAGCCGGGATGGGACCATGCTTTGTTTCGGTTCAGCCAACCTAGTGATGCTCACAGATTTTTTTATCAGTAGTTTTGCAAAAATGTCTGCAGGTTATTTTGCTGAAAAGGAATAACAGATCCCTTAGGCTTTATAGAAGAAGCTTTGTCTGCTTTTGCTTTCTAAAACATCGCTGATAACTTGAAAATAAATAAATGGATAAAACGCTTTGGTTGAACTGATTGTAGTGATGGACAAGGCGCCTTCTCTGGGGAAGTATGGCTGCAGGCCGGCTGTGCGGAGGATGGATTTAAAGCCCGGAACTTTATCTTACCTGCAGCTCTTGTTGCCTCTCGGCGTGAAGAGCAGATGATTATTTTCGCTGGACCTCTCAGCTGCTCCTCAGACCTCCCGCACGTTTCACTGGTTTCTACACTCAGAGGAGGCATTCTGTCTGTGGCTGGATTAACCTCACTGGTTTTTTATTTTTATCTTTAAAAGGAGGATGTTAAATTGGTCAACATTTCCTTGGGTGTATTTCTATTCCATCAATCTTTTGAAATGAAATTGCTTACACCTGTTTCTAGGGAGGTTTCAGGAGGGAGTTTTCATTCCAAGTGATTAATACATACAGTGTCTTCCTCACTAACAAATAAGGCTAAAAACAGCACACAGAAATACTTGAGGGTTAAGAAGGAGGGGATGTATATTATATATATATATATATATATACACACACATATACATATATATATATACACACACATATACACACACTTATGGCTGATTTGTGTTGTATAGCAGAAACCAACACAACATTGTAAAGCAATTATTGTCCAATTAAAGATAAAAAGACTATAAAAATACTTTTTTAAAGTTTGCAGCAAGTTTCAGGAGCAAAGTCTAGTTACCAAATTTGCATATGTATCTTTGCTTATCAACTCACATTGTTTTCATATGTGTCATAAAGAAAAGATTCAAGGAGAGAACTATAAGCATAATGTGATAAGGCCAGCTCCTCAGTGCATCTGTCACTACTGAAACTCACACGTCATCTGACTTATCCTACACACATGGTCTTGGATATAATTATGTCAAGTGTCAGTCAGTTTCTTACCCAGAATTGGCAAAATTAACTGTCAAAGTAAAATAGAGTCCATTTCAGAGAACGGTTGAGTAATTCCTCTAATAAATGTTTAATATTCATATAAGCTATTGAATCATTAGTTCATGCCCAGTGTTGAACTTGATCTAAGACTTAAAGCCTTGATCTTTTGTTTCATGAATATTTAATTGGACTGAACTCTTTTCCTTTTATAGTGTGAGTGAGAATGAAACATTCTTTACTACTAAAGTTACCCGTTGTGCTTGGCATTTTAATTTACTTTCTTAAACTTTTTAACCAAGGACCATTTCAATTCCAATGAGCATACTTTATCACACTTTTTCAGATGATTACATTTTCTCTTTGAAGTTTTTTTTTTTCTTTTTAATTCTTTGGAAGCTTGAGAATATTTCTCATCTAGTTTTGGCTTACTAACGTGACACTGAGGTCACACAGAAATCATTCCTTTATGGGTGGGGATTTTGGTTGGTAGGTGGCTAGCTATAGCTCAAAGAATATTTCATCATTCTACTAGAAATTATCAAATGTGATCATATTCATTTCTCTGCTTAATGGAATATTTGATTTATTAAGAATTAAGTGTATTAATATAAATCACTATCTCATGAAGAGAATTTAATGAACATTACCAGTCATGGTTATGAAATTGTTTACACTTGTTTTGAGGGGGGTTACCTTTCAAATGATTAGTACATACAGTGTCTTCCTCAGTAATAATTAACCTTAAAAATAAAATATATAAGTATCCTTTTAAAGTAAATGTGTAGTAAGTTTGGGACAAAGTAATTCCCTCCCAAATATTGTCTATCTTCGTTACATAGTGAAGTGGAATGAGAATCTTTAATATTGGCAGGTGGTGAATTTTTACTATATATTCTATATATCATGTATATAGTGTATACATATATAGACATTAATTAAAAGAACTACACTGAAGTTATTTATTAGAAAATAATCATTAATAACAGTTTAATTACAATGCTTCAAATGTTTAAGTATTTTATGACTTCCCAAGCATTTTCTTTTTTCTCATTTTATTCTCATCAAAGTATGATGAGCAGATGAGGTTCCCATATATTTACTAAGTAATATAATTAGGCTAGGAGAACATATTTTTAAAGCCCAATGTGACTGTCTTTCAGCTATTTGCTGTTACATAAATTTCCGTGCTTTGCACATACGTTAAGAAAATCATTGCCTATATTTGGGACTTCATTTATTTAAACCAGTTATATCTATGTTCTTTTAAACACAGATTTTATCCAGATATTACAGAGGCTCAAAAAGGTGAACATAAGACTGAACTGAACCTGGAAATATCCTTTGTTTTATGCACTGTTCATTATTTTAACATAGGAAATACAATCTGTATTCCCAGCTTTTCCTGAAAAGTGGGAATGATAGGCAAGAAAGATTCAATGTCTCTGTGTGGAAATCATCAGATAGTGCTAAGGAGTTGCTGTCTCTTTGATGTAAGACATTCTGTTTTCAGTAACCCAGCCCCTTGTGTCTTCCTGACACAGACACAGTGTCTCATGCTGAACTAAGAGCAAAATATGTTGACACTACATTACCAGAATTTTTTCATGAACTCACTTTATTCTTCTGTGTTTTGTGACCTAACTACTTCAGGCTGTTGCTTTGTGACCTTTGTTGAGTCACTAACCCCTACTTCTGGGTTGTTTACATTGAGTTCTTATTTAAATTTCTTCATTGCTTATACCTCCTTTAAGCAGTGGTGTTTGTATGTGGAAGATCGAATTTGATCGCATTGTGGAAGGCCTTCTCAACCCACAAAATTCTCCCGGGAAGCTTCTAATCTCAGCTTTAAAGTGAAAAGTCTTACATCTCTATCTGTAGATCTTTTTTTTCTTTATTTTCTTTGATGTTTCAATTTTTATATCCCCCTTCTTATTACACATCTCCATTTGAGTTTGGGGTAGATATTTCTTATTAAGCTGATTTTTATACTATTATCAAGGTTTGATTGTCCTTATATATTTCTCAACTCAGATAGTGGCAATATCATACCCTAGTTATCAAAAAATAGAAACATTGACATTTTTCATCTCTTTTGCTCTTTTTATCAATTGTTAAGTCCTCAAAACTAACCAGCCTATGTTCATTTGACCTCTGAAATACACTTTTAACTTAAAATTTTTATTAAAATATTTACCATCTCTGGGCTTTCCTGGTGGTTCAGATGGTAAAGAATCCACCTGCAATGCAGAAGACCTGGGTTTGATCTCTGGGCTGGGAAGATTCCCTGGAGAAGGGAATGGCAACCCACTCCAGTATTCTGGCCTGGACAATCCCAGGAACAGAGGAGCCTGGCGGGCTACAGTCTGTGGGATAGCAAAGAGGCAAACACGACTTAGCGAGTAACACTTTCACTTTTCACATATATGTACTAGAAATATACAATGAATATAATGAAAATAAGAAATATGATGTATATAATAAAATTCAGTTTTAACATAAAATTTTATTTAAAATTCTTACTGCCCACTATCATGTACTAGAAATATACAATGAATATAATGAGAATAAGAAAAAATTTTGACTTCCAAATGCTCTTGATTATGAATACAAAATTGTGATTTAATAGAAATTGTGATTTAATTTGCATAAAAATGAGAAAATTATACACAGGATGTCATAGGACTCACACTAATGTCACCTAGGCGATACTGAGGGGACAGGTATGGAGACTGGTGGTATTGCTCCAGCTGAATGGTGTGCTACAGTTGAGTTCACCAATGACCAATTTAAAGAATGAGAATTCAATGTAAAGGGAACAGCCTGAAGCGATAGAAGGGCAAGGTATACGTGGGAAAATTTAAAAGCAGCATAGTTTGCTTGAGTATAAAGTTTAACATAGAAAGTATGGTTGATAAGCTGGAGAAACAACTAGGAATCACATTCTGTAACTCCTGAACGTTATCTTTTCAGGAGAGGATTTAAAAACACCCAGGGAAACAGGTAATTCAGTCAGAGATGTAGTTTACTGGGGATTTGGTTTCGTGTTTTTATTTGGTACAAACAGAAGGGTCCGATATAGAGATGCAATGGTTATGAAAATAAATTGTCAGGGAGTGAAACCGAGTGGGTACAATAAGGACATAGAAGATCTGAGCTGGTAAATATTTAGAAGTTAAAGTCTGATGAACCCATCAAATGTAGGAGTGGGACAAAGAGACAGATAAAGAATATCTTTTACCTTTCTAGCTTGTAATTGAGTAGTTGGTGGTGCGCTCAACAATAGCAACAAAAAATAGGTATTGACCTGGAAAGGCATTTGTGGTAACAGAAAATGGAGGAAAAGATAGGTAGTTGTGTAATACAGAAGCACAATTCTACTTTTCATATGACATAAAAATAAAGCTCCCATAAGCATTCATAAGTATTAATATGTTCTTACAAAATGTTTCCTTGAAGAAGTAAACATAAGGATGCTGAATATTTGAATAAATGCTGGAGATAATGACTGATTGAATGCGCTAAGTTTCAGAGCTTTGCAAACTGACTCATTAGAAAAGACCTTGATGCTGGGTAAGATTGAAGGTGGGAGGAGGAGGGGATGACAGAGGATGAAATGGTTGGATGGTATCACTGACTCAATGGACATGAGTTTGAGCAAACTCTGGCAGTTGGTGATGGACAGGGAGGCCTGGCATGCTGCGGTTCATGGGGTTGCAAAGAGGCGGACTTGTCTGAACGACTGAACTGAACTGAACTAGACCAATTTAGATGCTCAAGCCCTGCTGTAAATATATGAGCTACTTTTCCTCTGAACAAATTAAGTATTTTTTATTCCTATCAATAAAATTAAGTGTAAAATGATTATGATAAAATAATAGCCCATATACTTACCATGTGCAGGTGTTGTGGTAGGTTTATTGAATTCCTTACAATAAATGATTCTCGAAGCAATCACAGAACATTTGGATCAGAAACTAAGGCTTAGAAAAGCTAAATGAAAAGTGCCAAATTAAACACGACTTTATATTGCACACATGTAACATGCTTGACTACAATTAGGAATTCAGTCTTTCTGAAGCATGCACAAGGGGAAGACATCTGAGCAGTTTCACTGTCCTTCTAGTTTATTTGTGGGTGCCTAAGATTAAAAAAAGCACTAACATGATATGTAAGTAGTTTAATTTTTTTTGCTGGGTGGCAGTTATAATAAGCAAGGAAACTTACATTTGAGGCCTGTCTTCAGTTCAGTTCAGTTCAGTTCAGTTCAATCCAGTCGCTCAGTCGTGTCTGACTCTTTGCGACCCCATGAATCGCAGCACGCCAGGCCTCCCTGTCCATCACCAACTCCCGGAGTTCACTTAGACTCACGTCCATTGAGTCAGTGATGCCATCCAGCCATCTCATCCTCTGTCGTCCCCTTCTCCTCCTGCCCCTAATCCCTCCCAGCATCAAAGTCTTTTCCAATGAGTCAACTCTTTGCCAGCTACTGACCTGGGGAGTTCCTCTTTCAGTATCCTATCATTTTGCCTTTTCATACTGTTCATGGGGTTCTCAAGGCAAGAATACTGAAGTGGCTTGCCATTCCCTTCTCCAGTGGACCACATTCTGTGAGACCTCTCCACCATGACCCGCCCGTCTTGGCACACTGAAACCATACTCACTGAAAACTACTCAATCTAATCACACTAAGACCACAGCCTTGTCTAACTCAATAAGGCCTGTCTTAGGCAGCTACAAAAAGGAATAGACCTCTGTACCCAACAAACAGAATGCTCTGAGGCCTTAACAGCATTCAGTCACTGTCCAGTGCACCTGGTCTCAGTAACACATTACTCTCTCAAGGTCTCGTCCCTGGAGTGGTTCTAGGTATGAGGACAGTGGGCTGAAAGTACATTTCAAGTACAGGGCGTGGGGTAAGGAAACTCTGATCGCCTGCGTCCAGCTCATGCTTTAACCGCGGTCATGTCCTCTCCATGACCTAGTCTAATGAAACACTTCGGTCCTGTTACCTGCTCTGACAATCTACGAGCACCGCCTCCCTCAATGTGGCCCAGTGGTCAGTACAGGTTCCATCAGCACGCAGGGAGCTGGTTGGTGGCTGTCCGGGTGCACTGGAGGTGGATATCATAGCACAAGATAGGCATATCTAAGAGAAGAGAGGCCCCCCCCCCCCCCAAATAAAGTCTGACACTGTTTCCACTGTTTCCCCATCAATTTCACATGAAGTGATGGGGCCGGACGCCATGATCTTCGTTTTCTGAATGCTGAGCTTTAAGCCAACTTTTTCACTCTCCTCTTTCACTTTCATCAAGAGGCTTCTTAGTTCCTCTTCACTTTCTGCCATAAGGGTGGTGTCATCTGCATATCTGAGGTGATTGATATTCTTGATTCCAGCTTGTGTTTCTTCCAGTCCAGCGTTTCTCATGATGTACTCTGCATAGAAGTTAAATAAGCAGGGTGACAATATACAGCCTTGACATACGCCTTCTCCTATTTGGAACCAGTCTGTTGTTCCATGCCCAGTTCTAACTGTTGCTTCCTGACCTGCATACAGATTTCTCAAGAGGCAGGTCAGGTGGTCTGGTATTCCCATCTCTTTCAGAATTTTCCACAGTTTCTTGTGATCCACACAGTCAAAGGCTTTGGCATAGTCAATACAGCAGAAGCAGATGTTTTTCTGGAACTCTCTTTCTTTTTCAATGATCCAGTGGATGTTGGCAATTTGATCTCTGGTTCCTCTGCCTTTTCGAAAACCAGCTTGAACATCAGGGAGTTCACAGTTCATGTATTGCTGAAGCCTGGCTTGGAGAATTGTGAGCATTACTTTACTAGCATGTGGGGTGAGTGAAATTGTGTGGTAGTTTAAGCATTCTTTGGCATTGCCTTTCTTTAGAATTGGAATGAAAACTGACCTTTTCCAGTCCTGTGGCCACTGCTGAGTTTTCCAAATTTGCTGGCATATTGAGTGCAGCACTTTCACAGCATCATCTTTCAGGATTTGAAATAGCTCAACTGGAATTCCATCACCTCCACTAGCTTTGTTCATAGTGATGCTTTCTAAGGCCCACTTGACTTCACTTTCCAGGATGTCTGACTCTAGATTAGTGATCACATCATCATGATTATCTGGGTCGTGAAGAACTTTTTTGTACAGTTCTTCCATGTATTCTTGCCACCTCTTCTTAATATCTTCTGCCTCTGTTAGGTCCAGACCATTTCTGTCCTTTATCGAGCCCATCTTTGCATGAAATGTTCCCTTGGTATCTCTAATTTTCTTGAAGAGATCTCTAGTCTTTCCCATTCTGTTGTTTTCCTCTATTTCTTTGCATTGATCGCTGAAGAAGGCTTTCTTATCTCTTCTTGCTCTTCTTTGGAACTCTGCATTCAGATGCTTATATCTTTCCTTTTCTCCTTTGCTTTTCACCTCTCTTCTTTTCACAGCTATTTGTAAGACCTCCCCAGACAGCCATTTTGCTTTTTTTGCATTTCTTTTCCATGGGGATGGTCTTGATCCCTGTCTCCTGTACAATGTCATGAACCTCATTCCATAGTTCATCAGGCACTGTATCTATCAGATCTAGTCCCTTAAATCTATTTCTCACTTCCGCTGTATAATCATAAGGGATTTGATTTAGGTCATACCTGAATGGTCTAGCGGTTTTCCCTACTTTCTTCAATTTAAGTCTGAATTTGGTAATAAGGAGTTCATGATCTGAGCCACAGTCAGCTCCTGGTCTTGTTTTTGTTAACTGTATAGAGCTTCTCCATCTTTGGCTGCAAAGAATATAATCAATCTGATTTTGTTGTTGACCATCTGGTGATGTCCATGTGTAGAGTCTTCTCTTGTGTTGTAGGAAGAGGGTGTTTGCTATGACCAGTGCATTTTCTTGGCAAAACTCTATTAGTCTTTGCCCTGCTTCATTTCACATTCCAAGGCCAAATTTGCCTGTTACTCCAGGTGTTTCTTGACTTCCTACTTTTGCATTCTAGTCCCCTATAATGAAAAGGACATCTTTTTTGGGTGTTAGTTCTAAAAGGTCTTGTAGGTCTTCATAAAACCGTTCAACTTCAGCTTCTTCAGCATTACTGGTTGGGGCATAGACTTGGATAACTGTGATATTGAATGGGTTTGCCTTGGAGACGAACAGAGATCATTCTGTGGCTTTTGAGATTGCATCCAAGTACTGCATGTCGGACTATTTTGTTGACCATGATGGCTACTCCATTTCTTCTGAGGGATTCCTGCCCGCAGTAGTAGATGTAATGGTCATCTGAGTTAAATTCACCCATTCCAGTCCATTTTAGTTAGCTGATTCCTAGAATGTCGACGTTCACTTCTCTTGTTTGACCCCTTCCAATTTGCCTTGATTCATGGACCTGACATTTCAGGTTCCTATGCAATATTGCTCTTTACAGCATCGGATCTTGCTTCTATCACCAGTCACATCCACAGCTGGGTATTGTTTTTGCTTTGGCTCCATCCCTTCATTCTTTCTGTATTTATTTCTCCACTGATCTCCAGTAGCATATTGGGCACCTACTGACATGGGGAGTTCCTCTTTTGGTATCCTATCATTTTGCCTTTTCCTACTGTTCATGGGGTTCTCAAGGCAAGAATACTGAAGTGGCTTGCCATTCCCTTCTCCAGTGGAACACATTCTGTAAAAATCACTGCAGATGGTGACTGCAGCCATGAAATTAAAAGACACTTACTCCTTGGAAGAAAAGTTATGACCAACCTAGATAGCATATTCAAAAGCAGAGACATTACTTTACCAACTAAGGTCCATCTAGTCAAGGCTATGGTTTTTCCTGTGGTCATGTATGGATGTGAGAGTTGGACTGTGAAGAAGGCTGAGCGTGGAAGAATTGATGCTTTTGAACTGTGGTGTTGGAGAAGACTCTTGAGAATCCCTTGGACTGCAAGGAGATCCAACCAGTCCATTCTGAAGGAGATCAGCCCTGGGATTTCTTTGGAAAGAATGATGCTAAAGCTGAAACTCCAGTACTTTGGCCACCTCATGCGAAGAGGTGACTCATTGGAAAAGCTGGGAAGGATTTGGGGCAGGAGGAGAAGGGGATGACAGAGAATGAGATGGCTGGATGGCATCACGGTCTCGATGAAAGTGAGTCTGAGTGAACTCCGGGAGTTGGTGATGGACAGGGAGGCTTGGCGTGCTGTGATTCATGGGGTTGCAAAGAGTCGGACACGACTGCATGACTGAACTGAACTGAACTGAAGAGAAGAGAGTGGAAGATTACTCAGGGGTTAGGATAACAGTTTTCTTTGTTATGAAAAGCAAGATGGTTTTATTTTTGTACTTCCTACTTAATTCTTATCTTCTGCTGTTCTCCTGCAG
The DNA here is from genome assembly GCF_042477335.2 of Ovis canadensis. Classification (NCBI taxonomy): domain Eukaryota; kingdom Metazoa; phylum Chordata; class Mammalia; order Artiodactyla; family Bovidae; genus Ovis; species Ovis canadensis. The sequence continues at coordinate 103,266,174 of NC_091253.1, read as the reverse complement.
TCTCAGAGTTCCTTCCTCAATTTTATTGCTGTGACATAGACAACATTCCTTCTTGAAGGAAAAAGCGCCTAATTCCCAGGGAAGCATGACGCCTCACAAACGTGGACTGGGATACTTAGTAAATGTCTGTGAGTTAAACCTATATTAAGAACTGGTATAACATTAGACACTTTCTACAAAATGCTTAAAATGTGATTTTATTATTACACATGGCTTTTGATCCGCAAGCCATAGTGCAGAATCTGTCTAGAGAGCATGCTAACCTCTTTCTCATGAAAGTGATAAAGTTGTCCTTTTAAGATTTAACACAAAGATTAAAAATATTATGAATATTCTTGAACCTTCTATCTGCAGTTATGTAGACTATATGAGGGCGGTTCTTTGTGGACTTTATCTGAGGATGGTACTTATAGTCATTAACATAGATGGACAGAGCACAGCACAGGGATGACTCCAGCCTGGACTGCAGTCAACACAAAGGCAGCAAAGTACATGCCGGCCAGTCTCACAGAGCTTCCAAGTGCTCATATCATTTCAAATATGAAGTCAGGAAAGAACACAACCAGAAGAGGATAGTAATAAGTACAATATTATAGCCATGCTTATTTTGTCTTTTGCCTCACATAGAACAAACTCAAGGTGGTAAATGTACTTTCAATAATGAGATGTAATTTTACAATGAACAGGATATCCCCAATAATATATAAACTGCAAAGAATCATTATATATAAATATATTTATCGATATTTTAATGTATTTACTTCAAATAATATTTCTTTAACCTTTTTGTCACTCAAAATTCCCTTTAAATAATATTACTAAATCATTGGTTTTCTATTTGATAATAGAAAAATGTACTTTCACAATTTCTTAACAATGCTTTTCTGAAATTAAAATTCTCTATATTCACTAGCTTATATTGAATCAATTTTCCACCAAGAACAACTGTAAAGTCTACATTTAAAAACAGAAAATCAAACAAACTGAAAAACCTTACTTATTGGAGGCATTGGACAGTATCCAGGACAGTCAGCAGTTGTTAGGGTGATATCCTAATAAAAGGAATACAGAAAATGGGTCCTGTTTTCCACAAATTTTTCCCTTGAGATATTTTTTAATTGCCAAATGGCCGAGGGCATAAAGACTAAACAGAAAGCAAAATCTCAGAACTTTCGGCAGCCATATAGGGCTAAGGAGATATGATAATATGAAGTACAAGTCTAACTAACCCAGTCAGAATTAGAGGGACTGAGACCCTCAAGGTACATAAGACATTGAGAAGTGTGTCTGACTTTCTATGTCGTCATTAACTGTGAGACAATTTTCAACTGCTGTGGAATGAGAGACAAAGAAATCAAGACAACTGAAGTTAAGCAGAAGCAGAAGTTAAGTTAAGCAGAAAGCTTAAGCAGATATTTTCTGGTTTAATGTGCTGGGAAAACAAAATTGGGAGTTTAGTCTGCCAAGGAGGAAGGGTCCAGGTAATCACTGGAGTATTCTATCTGAGTCCTTTGCAAAAGTACACCTGAAGAACGTGGGCAAGTTATAAACAGAGCACACCATAGGAGCTAAAGCCAGCTTCCTGGGACGGAGAGGGCGATGGCACCCTGCTCCAGTGCTCTTGCCTGGAGAACCCCAGGGACGGAGGAGCCTGGTGGGCTGCAGTCACTGGAGTCTCTGAGTCCTGACTGAGCGACTTCACTTTCACTTTCATGCATTGGAGAAGGCAATGGCACCCCACTCCAGTGTTCTTGCCTGGAGAATCTCAGGGAAGGGGGAGCCTGGTAGGCTGCTGTCCATGGGGTCACACAGAGTCGGACACAACTGAAGCGACTTAGCCACAGCAGTGACACCCTGGAGGTCCAGTGGTTAGGACTCAGCACTTTCACTGCCAAAGCTCTCGATTTCATCCCTGAAATGGGAAGTAAGATCCAGTGCAGTGGGGTGAAAAAAAAAAAAAAGAAAAAAAAAACAGACAAAAACAAAACAAAAGCCCCAGCTTATCTAGATAAAAATTAAAATTCTAATTGGATCAAATGACTTGCCCATTTTCTGCCTGGGTGTGTATGTGTGCTCAGTCATGTTTGGCTCTCTGTGACTGTGTGGACTGCAGCCCGCCAGGCTCCTCTGTCCATGGGGTTCTCCAGGCAAGAGCACAGGAGCAGGGTGCTACGCCCTCCTCCAAGGGATCTTCCAGACTCAGGGATCAAATCCACGTCTCTTACATCTCCTGCCTTGGCAGGCAGGTTCTTTACCACTAGCGCCACCTGGGATATTCTATCCACTAGCTACCAATTACGGAGGAGTTGAGGGGAGTGAAATCTCTCTGGAAGAAGATAAAACCATCCAAGCAGAGTTTTTATAACACTTTATTCACAATGTCTGGAATTAAATTAAAAACTTACCTGGCATATTAGCATCAAGGAAGGAATGAGTGCCAACCAAAGAAGTAACAGATACTAGATGCAGACTTACACCCAAATATTCCGTTCTCTTCACTCTAAAATACTGCTGATCAATGTGTTCATGAAAACATTTGATATAAAATTTTATCAGAGAAATGAAATCTGTAAAAGTAATCAAATGGAAAATACAGTAACTGACATTAAGAACTCAGTATGTGTTTGATCGTAGATTAGATACAATAATAAAAGCGATAAACTGGGCTTGAAAAGAAAATGGAAAATATCTTTACTGAAACATGACTAACAGGAAAAAATACAAAAATTATTGTAAGCGATGTACAGGTTATGGTGAAAAGCATCAATATGCATTAAATGTTAATCACAGAAGAGAAGAACAGACAAAAGCTACTTTTAAATTGGTTCCAGTAAATTTTCCAAAACTGAATCAAGGTGTAACAGCCACAGGTTCAAGGAACTCAAGGAATTTAAAATACTTAGGCATATCTTAATGAAACTCCTGCTTCAAAGATGAACTATCCATAAAAGTAGACAAAAAAAAAAAAAACACCATCATTATTAGATGGTTTAATTAAGACTGATTACTGATCTTTTAAGAATAGTAAGGTTGAAATTCAGAAAATAATAGTATAACTTGATTGTGCTAACAGGAAACAAAGCCAGAATAGAATTCTATAGCTGGCAGCAATTTCTTTATAAATGAAGGTGAAATAAAATATTTCAGGCAAACAAAATCAAGATTTTATAGCCAGCATATGTGCACTACATGAAATACTAAAGGTGTGTTACAGAGAGAAGGAAGATGACCCCAGATGAAAGCCCAAGAGCTGAAGAGGAAATCAAGAATGGGGAAGGTAAACAGATGGATATAGGTAAGAAACACAATAATGTCACTTATTGATTTTAAATATCTGTTGTTGTTTAGTCGCTAAGTCACTTCCAACTCTTTGGTGACCCTACGGACTGTAGCCCACCAGGCTTCTTTTCCATGGGATTTCCCAGGCAAGAATACTAGATGGGGTTGCCGTTTCCTTCTCCAGGGAATCTTCTCAACCCAGAGTTACAATGTGTGTCTCCTGCATTGGCAGGAGGATTCTTTACCACTGAGCCACTAGGGAAGCCCGTAATTTTAAATATATGTAGGATTAAAAATACAGGCTTCCTCAATGGCTCAGCAGGTAAAGAATCTGCCTGCAATGCAGGAGATGCTGGTTTGATCCCTGGGTTAGGAAGATCCCCTGGAGAAGGACGTGGCAACCCATTCCAGTACTCTTGCCTGGAGAATTCCATGGACAGAGGACACTGGTCGGCTACAGTCCATGGGGTCGCAAAGGGCCGGATATGACTGAGCGACTGAGCACAGCACACCACGGAGGGATTAAAAATCAGTTCAGTTCGGTCGTTCAGACGTGTCCGACTCTTTGCGACCCCGTGGACTGCAGCACGCCAGGCCTCCCTGCCCATCACCAACTCCCGGAGTCCACCCAAACCCATGTCCATTGAGTCAGTGATGCCATCCAACCATCTCATCCTCTGTCGTCCCCTTCTCCTCCTGCCTTCAATCTTTCCCAGCATCAGGGTCTTTTGTAACGAGTCAGTCCCTTGCATCAGGGATTAAAAATACATAACCACAATAATGCAAAAGACAGGGAGGAATACAATAAGATGTTAAAGACAGTTGTGTATATTGTTTAAATGATTTTACTTTGATTGTTATAATCTCTATTTCTTTTCTGTGAGTTTAATTAGCTCTTTTTTTTTCTAGGGTTTTTTTCTTGATTTATTTGTTTTTTTAAATTTAAATTTTATTTTTTTTTACTTTACAATACTGTACTGGTTTTGCCATACATTGACATGAATCTACCACAGGTGTACATGAGTTCCCAACCCTGAACCCCTCTCCCACCACCCTCCCCATATGGGAGAATGGCATTGAAACATGTATACTATCATGTAAGAAATGAATTGCTAGTCTAGGTTCGATACAAGATACAGGATACTTGGGGCTGGTGCACTGGGATGACCCAGAGAGATGATTTTCTAGTTTTTGAATGTGAGTTATGAGGTCATTGATTTGAGCCTTTTCTTCTTTCTATACTAAGCATTTAATGCTATAAACTTCTCTTTAATTTGCTTTGGGTGATTACCAGAAATTTTTATATACCGTGTTTTCACTTTCTTGTATTTCAAAATAGATTCTAATTTCTATTTTGACTTATTTTTTTGACCCAGTGAGTATTTAAACACTATTGTGTCTCCAACGTTTTTTGAAACTGTGGTAATTATCAAAATCCAGCGTTGAGGTAGCCTTTTAAATGAAGAAGAATAATTAGAATCGGGCTTCCCTGGTAGCTCAGGTGGCAAAGAATCTGCCTGCACAGCAGGAGATCCAGGTTCAATTCCTGGGTCGGAAAGATCCCCTGGAGAAGGGATGGTCTACCCACTCCAGTATTCTTGGGCTTCCCGGGTCGCTCAGACAATAAGGGGTCTGCCTGCAATGCGGGAGACCTGGGTTTGGTCCCTGGATCAGGAGATCCCCTGGAGGAGGGAACGGGTACCCACTCCAGTATGCTGGCCTGGAGAATTCCACAGACAGAGGAACCTGGTGGGCTGCAGTCAATGGGGTCGCAAAGAGTCAGATACCACTGAGCAACTAAGCACAGCACAGGACTCTGACAATAGCAGACATATTTCCTCGGGTGATTGTTCATGGTTTAGTTTCCAGAATTCCATATAGCTTTGGATAATCCCCGCACCTTGCTCCTCTCTGGGGCTTCTGGCCAGTCTCTACTTTGACAATTTTGTACCCCTGTAAACAAAAACAAAAATGTATTTCTCTCCTGTTCTTTCATAATATATGCTGATGCTCATCAGTCATAAATCATTAGCAAAGTAAAAATGTTTCCTTTTCCAGGAGGAAATGAACAACTTAAACTTAACCCTCCAACTCTCACAGGAAGTGAGTAAGAGTATTTTAACTTTCAATGTGAAAACAACAAAAAAAACAACTGGCTTTCTCATTTAAAAATGACAAATATTTCTATCTTATATTCGTAAATAAAAAATTTCAAAGTATATCTGAGAGCATTATACAGATATGTATATAAGTGTGTATATATATATATTTAATGTATAAAATTTTCAGTTAAGAATTTTAGGGGAGTTGGTGATGGACAGGGAGGCCTGGCGTGCTGCGATTCATGGGGTCACAAAGAGTCGGACACGACTGAGCGACTGAATTGAACTGAACTGAGGATATACCTTAGTTAAAATAATGAAATTCATACAAGTCTGCCTGAATGAAGGTATCATTTTTGCAATATTATGTATAAAAGTTTAGAGTAATATTTGAAAAATGTTTGTTTCAAAAACTTTAAGCATCAATTTCATATTATGAAATCTTTAACTTGAATTATCATTAATTCTTCTTGTAATTTCAGACATACTGCCATTGTTTTACTGATGAGACTTTTTTGTGGAAGTATCATTTGATTGTAATTCCCAAGTTCAAAGTGATTTGGCTTGGAAAATAACCTTCAAGTCATACATGGTTAAATAACCATCATTTCCCAGTTTTTCAAAAGAAAATAAGAATTATATTTAGATCAAAATACAATAAATATTACACCTTCTGTTGTATAGGTTTAGATGAAAAAGTTAACCACTTTTTCATAGTAAAGTTAGCTAACTACTAAGTTTAGGAAAAATATTAATGATATGAGTAATTGCTTTTCCTTGGAACTTATTCTTCTTTGAAATACCATTCATGCCATAGGGCCAAACTACTTTACTTTTGGATTTGGCCCATGGATGTATTAGAATGTGCAGGGCTGGTTCAATGTATATTCTTTCCCTTTTAAGGAAATTGGGTGGTATTAATTCATAATGTATATACAGCTTTTGAGTTTAGCAGATATTCATTAATCTGCCAATATTTAGCTTCCTTTTGGGGCATCCAGGGAAATTAAACTGCTAACCTTGCTGAAGAAGAGCAAGGTTATGTTTTCCTAAAAGAAGATTTAGCATGGGCATTGGTATGAGTGTGTGTTTAGTCGCTTCAGCTGTGTCCAACTCTGTGACCCCATGGACTCTAGCCCGCCAGGCTCCTCTGTCCATGGGATTCTCCAGGCAAGAACACTGGGGTGGGTTGCCATGCCCTCCTCCGGGGATCTTCCTGACCTAGGAACTGAACCCTTGTCTCCTGTGTTACAGGCAGATTCTTTACAGCTGAGCCGCTGGGGAAGCCAGGTGCTTTACTACCAAGTATAAGCCGTACATTCCTTCATACCGTATATTATTACCCAGGATATCTTTGGGAATTTATGACAATTATTTTTTGCTCTTTTGACATGTAAAAATGCCATAGATAGTCCCAATACTTTTTTCCTACCTATATCCAATGTTTTTGTTAATAAAATAAATACATGATTAGCTACACATCCATCTGAGTGAAAGGAAATCAGACATTTTGCCAAGGAGTGAAATTCTGCATTTTACATTTAAGAAACATACATTGTCCTTTATTATTTATTATGTCATAAGGAAGAATCATTTTACTCTCACTGTCTGCAAATAGCACTTACTAGTAATGGAGTGATTCATAAGTCAGAACGTTCCCAGCAATGACTGCTGCAATTTTTCAGCAATCAATAGACAAGCCAGTAGATTTGTCGTATGGAATGCTAAAGTGCAATTTTAAATTGGGAGATAGTGTTCTTAGAAAGCCATTATGACACTGTGGCTTTTTTTTTTTCATGAATTTTTAAGAGTTTTAGAGCATTCAATTAGTTTAACTCACCTTCTGTAATGTACAAGAAAAAAATCTCTTAGATTTGCTTTCCTTCAGTTCAGTTCAGTTCAGCTGCTCAGTCGTGTCCAACTCTTTGTGAGCCCATGAATCGCAGTGCCAGGCCTCCCTGTCCATCACCATCTCCCAGAGTTCATTCAAACTCACGTCCATCGAGTTGGTGATGCCATCCAGCCATCTCATCCTCTGTCATCCCCTTCTCCTCCTGCCCTCAATCCCTCCCAGCATCAGAGTCTTTTCCAATGAGTCAACTCTTCACATGAGGTGGCCAAAATACTGGAGTTTCAGCTTTAGCATCATTCTTTCCAAAGAAATCCCAGGGCTGATCTCCTTTAGAATGGACTGCTTGGATCTCCTTGCAGTTCAAGGGACTCTCAAGAGTCTCTTCCAACACCACAGTTCAAAAGCATCAATTCTTCGGTGATCAGCCTTCTTCACAGTCCAACTCTCACATCCATACATGACCACAGGAAAAACCATAGCCTTGACTAGACGGACCTTAGTCGGCAAAGTAATGTCTCTGCTTTTGAATATGCTATCTAGGTTGGTCATAACTTTTCTTCCAAGGAGTAAGCGTCTTTTAATTTCATGGCTGCAGTCACCATCTGCAGTGATTTTGGAGCCCAAAAAATAAAGTCTGACACTGTTTCCACTGTTTCCCCATCTATTTCCCATGAAATGATGGGACCAGATGCCATGATCTTCGTTTTCTGAATGTTGAGCTTTAAGCCAACTTTTTCACTCTCCTCTTTCACTTTCATCAAGAGGCTTTTTAGCTCCTCTTCACTTTCTGCCACAGGGGTGGTGTCATCTGCATATCTGAGGTTATTGATATTTCTCCTGGCAATCTTGATTCCAGCTTGTGCTTCCTCCAGCCCAGCATTTCTCATGATGTACTCTGCATATAAGTTAAATAAGCAGGGTGACAATATACAGCCTTGACATACTCCTTTTCCTATTTGGAACCAGTCTGTTGTTCCATGTCCAGTTCTAACTGTTGCTTCCTGACCTGCATATAGGTTTCTCAAGAGGCAGGTCAGGTGGTCTGGTATTCCCATGTCTTGCTTTCATTACTTACATATTACATATTATAAAATAAATTCACATTTATTGTAAAATACTTGGAAATGTGCATTAGAAAATGAAGCAAATTAAAGTGTTTTATAATTGTACTAGCCCCAAATAATCTCTCTTAAAATTAGGAATATCCAATTCCATTTTTGGATATGTATAAGTACAAATATCCGTGTGTGTGTGTGGGTGGGGGGTAGACAAAGAGAAAAACAGTAAGAAGGACACTTTATAAATCTATAATTTTATTTCTTAAAACTACTCTACCTATATTGCAGTTTATTTACAAAATCCCATATTTCTTGTCAAATAGCTGTTGTCAATATTTTATTGTTATCAGCAGTGTACCATTATATATTTCTGTAGCTAACCTTTGGCTACATCTGTAACTATTTCCCTTGGATTAATTTTTAGTAGTAAAGTGCAGGAGGTGCAGTTGGTAAAGAATCCACTTGTAATATGAGAGACCGGGGTTCGATCCCTGGGTCAGGAAGATCCCTTGGGGAAGGGAATGGCTATCCTCTCCAGTATTTTTGCCTGGGAAATCCCATGGACAGAGGAACCTGGCAGACTACAGTCCATGGGATTCCAAAGAATCAGACAGTGAGTATGCGTGAGTGCACACACACACACACACACACACACACACACACACACAACCTTTGTCTACATCTGTAATTATTTCCCTGGGATTAACTTTTAGTAGTAAAGTGAAGATCATAAAACAAAATACTTGTTAAGCTTTTCTAATACATATTGATAGAAATTGCCAAATAAATTAATAGATTTCTTTTTCCAAATTGCTCTTATAGCAGATTGCACACTTTTCCAAACTTACTTGTTATTAGAGTTGAAAACAAATTTAGATCTATTTAGATCAGCATTGATATAAGTGAACAAAAAGTTAAACATTTATGTTTATATATTCTAGTCAATCTTTTTAAACTGTATAGTAAAATCCTGTATACATTTTACACTAGCCTTTATCTATTTTTATAAATTTATAGAAAGTCTTTAATTAAAAATATATTGGTTTTTCATATTTTGTATAATTTTCTTTAGCCAGTTATTTTCCTTTTATGTCAACTATTTCATAATCGAAGAAAAAATATTACATATACACAGGTAAAAATCCATTCTCATTTTTCCCCTTGATATTTTTTCTCTTTGCTGAAAATGTTCTCATCTAATTACCCTATTTCCATTTAGATTTTTAAAAATATTTTGAATTTTTTATCAAAATTGTTAATTGATCCTCAATTTATTACTGTGTTAGTATAAGGTGAGTTTAAAATTTATATATTTTATTGAATATCCATACTTTTTATAATATAAAATGCTGTATCAGTCAACATTTTAATTATTTCAAGCTCTTTCTAAATTTTAAAATTTAGATTCACAGGGTTCATATACCATGCCACCTATTTCTTTTCATGCTCTTTTTCTTGGCACTGTAACTTTCTTTTATGTTTGAATGCTTAAATACTAATGAGAAGGTTCTCAGAGAGATTATCTGCAATTCCATGTTCGCTGTAGCATTATCCTCATATCCAGAACATAGTTGCCATGGTAATGCCAATCAATGAAAGAACAGATAAAGAAAATGTGGTGTAAGCATAGCCTTTAAAAAGGGAGTTTATTTTCAGTAACATGGATAAACCTAGAGGATATTACACTAAGTGAAATAAGCCTTTCCAGAGGGACCAGCCCTGCATAAACCACTTAGACGAGGAGTTTAAAATTGTCAAACTCAGAAGAGTAGAACGGTGGTTACTGAGGACATGAGGAGATGGGGAAGATATTGATCAAGGCGTTATGTTCCAGTTAGAAAACATGAATAAGACCTAGACATCTTCATGTACAAGAAAGTACTTGTAGTTAACAATACTGCTTTGTATACTAAAAATTTGCTAAGGGGGGTATCTTACGGTAGGCGTATTCATCACAAATAATGTTAATAATACAGAGGACATAGAGAACTTTTGTTGGTGATGGATATGTTATGCCTAGATTGGGGTGGTGGCCTCACTGTTGTTCATTTACCTCCAAACAGATCAAGTCATTTAATTTAAGTGTGTAACAGCTTTGTGTATGTCAGTAGTTACTTCAATAAAGTAGTTGTGAAAAAGAATCTTTCAACCTTATTACAGGGACAGAGGCAGTAAATGAGTGTCAATAAGTGATCACATGGTGATCACATGGAAGTAAAGTTCAATTAAATATTTAGATAATTAATATTTGCTGTTGTTCAGTCACCAAGTCTTATCTGACCCCTGTTACCCCATGGATTGCAGGATGCCAGGCTTCCCTGTCCTTCACTATCTCCTGGAGTTTGCTCACATTCATGTCCATTGAGTCAGTGATGCTACCTAATTATCTCACCCTCTGCCACCCTCTTCTCCTTTCCCTTGAATCTTCCCCAGCATCAAGGTCTTTTCCAGTGAGTCAGGTCTTCGCATCAGCTATCCAAAGTACTGGAGCTGCAGTTTCAGCATCGGTCCTTCCAATGAATATTCAGGGTTGATTTCTTTTAGGATGGATTGGTTGGATCTCCTTGCAGTCCAAGGGACTCTCAAGAGTCTTCTCCAGCACCACAGTTTGAAAGCATCAATTCTTCAGTGCTCAGCCTTCTTTATGGTCCAACTCTCATATCCTTAAATTTCTTGGTGGCTCAGACAGTAAAGAATCTTCCCGAAAAGTGGGAGACCTGGGTTTGACCCCTGGGTTGGGAAGGAAATGGCTCTCCACTCCAGTATTATTAGCTGGAGGATTCCAGGGGCAGAGGAGCCTGACAAGCTACAAACCATGGAATCCGAAACAGTGGGACATGATTGAGCAACTAAAACTGATTAAGATTAACAGACAGTAACCTGAAGTTAGACTAACAGGCCCTGTGTTTGCACTAAGCCTTATATCACAGGCACTAAATTTACTGTAAAAAGTCCAACCCACACTGCTCCTTTTCCTGCTTTCCTGTGCCACTCCGCCTCTCACTCTTTTTCTCACTCCCCCCAGACTTTTTCATCTGAGGTCCCCCGAGGTCCGCTCTGAGGAGCTGTATTGCCTTGGGGTTTTCCCCATCACTTCTGACAGCGATTGCCCCTATCTAGCCCAGAGATGTGGTAACGCGCTGCTTTAGGCTTACTTTTTTCCTTGCTTCCTCTGTGACAAAAAAAAAAAAAAAAAAGATCAGGAACCTCTTGCTAAAAGTTTGAACTAGTGTCTGTGTGGGCAAAATAGAAAAACTACAAAGAAATGTCTTTTCATACATTTTGAGTTTTTTTTTTTTTCTCTTCTTAAAGGGTCATGTGCTTAAATGCATGAATTCTATTCCCCAGTGCATAGAAATGTGGTGCTTAACATTGTTCACTGCATTCCCAGAGATATTTATGCATGAATTTCAAGGCAATTTCATCTAGGCCATATGAAGAAAGAAATCTAATCAAATGGACTGCTTCAGAATGATAGTGAATTCAAATAAATGCAAATTATGTGCTAAATAATTTTTATTAATCTATCTATGAAATTGTCAGTTCGACGGTCAGACACTGCTTACTGAATGACTTTTGTTTATTGAAAACACATAGGACAATTAAGAGCAATTTATTTGTAAGTTCTTGATTCACTTGTCTTTAGAATTCCTTTATGGATTAATTGCCAAAATTTAGGAGAAGTCTCAAAGTGAAATATGCTTAGAGAGTCCAAGTTGGTCAAGGGGAGGAGAGGCGCCCATATCTGGTTGGTCTTACTACAGCTTGGCGCTTCCATCTCCCCAGTCCTTCTGTTTCCAATCTCTGACAATCTCTCAAGATCCTTCTAATCCTGGGTCCTGAATTCACTTTACTCCAGCCTTAAACACCTAAGCAGCAGGATTATATGGATTTTTTTGTTCAACTATCTTTATCTTGATTATCTTTGTTTTCCTTTTAGTCAGCCTCGGTGGGTGACTCAGTTGCCCTTTCAGAATCCAGCTCCTTGGTAATTGAGTGCTTTCCTGAAATTCAGCTATTTATTGACAAGCTACCTGATTGCTGAGTGACTTGCTCATGGTAAGAAAATGTCAGGATTTCTTAACTGGGCGTCTTTGTCCTCATTGACTGGGTTATCTCGCTTTCACTGTGACTGTGTTCCAAGGATTTCCAATTTCCAATTCCTTTTTCCTTCTCATATAGACACAAACACACATGCAAACACACACACACACACACACGCACATTCAATGACTCTACGAACAGAATAATTCAAACTATTATTCTGTACTTTTCATTAAGTTATATCTATGAATTTATATTCCTAAATTTCTTTGTTTTAAAAGTATAGAGACAAGCTCCCCTTTTCAAAATAATTCTCTATAGATAATTTAAATTCCTTTGCATCCTTTAAGTTGGTTTGAAGTGTGTGAGAATATAAACTAGTTCCATCCACATATAGAGATGAATACATTAAACTCAAGGAAAAAGCTATTACTATGTCCAAGACCTGGGAATAATAATTGAAAAGAGAGTTATCTCTAGTTTGTCTGAAAAAAGGGAAAGAAATCACTCCAAACCTAAAGCTATTTCTGTCACCTAAATTAAACTCTGTCTGGTAAGCTTTAAAAGCTGAAAAAATTAATAATACTTAATTCTTAGAAAAATAAGAATATAGGATAGTTCTTAATTTAATTGATGTTTTTCTTCTAGAATTTGGCTCTTCAGTATTTTAGGACCCTGTCATTCTGTTAATTTGATTTGTTTCTACAGTGTCTTTGCTTGTACTATAAAGTGTATATAACTAATTATATTAGATTCATATCATATTTCATTAATTAGACTTTTTTATTTTCCTCTTTATATATCATATTTGCATCTCAACTAAATATTGAATACTTCATTCATTTGGTGTGTATAATGCAAAAGTATTTTTACAAAAAATGCTTTGACCAGTAATATTATGGAGTTCTAGGTTATATTTCACTTAAATGTGGACAACTGTGCACCCTTCTGTCTTAAAGCTCAACATTCAGAAAACTAAGATCATGGAATCTGGTCCCAGCACTTCATGGCAGATAGATGGGAAACAATGGAAACAGTGAGAGACTTTACTTTTGGGGGGCTCCAAAATCACTGAAGATGGTGATTGCAGCCATTAAATTAAAAGACGCTTGCTCCTTGGAAGGAAAGTTATGACCAACCTAGATGGCATATTGAAAAGCAGAGACATTACTTTGTCAGCAAAGGTCCGTCTAGTCAAGGCTCTAGTTTTTCCAGTGGTTATGTATGGATGTGACAGTTGGACTGTGAAGAAAGCTGAGTGCTGAAGAATTGATGCCTTTGAACTGTGGTGTTGGAGAAGACTCTTGAGAGTCCCTTGGATTGCAAGGAGATCCAACCAGTCCATCCTAAAGGAGATCAGTCCTGGGTGTTCATTGGAAGGACTGATGTTGAAGCTGAAACTCCAATACTTTGGCCACCTCATGCGAAAAGCTGACTCATTTGAAAAGACCCTGATGCTGGGAGGGATTGGGGGCAGGAGGAGAAGGGGATGAAGAGGATGAGATGGTTGGATGGCGTCACTGACTCAATGGACATGAGGTTGAGTAAACTCTGGGAGTTGGTGAGGGACAGGGAGGCCTGGCGTGCTGTGGTTCATGGGGTCGCAAAGAGTCAGGCAGACTGAGTGACTGAGCTGACTGTGCATCCTTAGTGGAACACATGAGGGGAAGCATATGTTAGCAGTTGCCATGTTGCCAAAAATACTCTTGACATACAGTGGGCAAGTCTCCCTCCTTCCCTTCCCTGCCTTCTCTCTTTTTCATTTTCTTACCTGATTTGCCTTTTGTTTGCTTGTTTATTTTGTTTGTTTTATTTTACAATGTACTCAAAACCTTCTAACATAGTATTTACTTATTTATCTTTATTTTTACTTACTGCTCTTTTTGCTATATTTGTTTTTGGATCCAAGGCACCATTAAAGAAATTGTTTAAACAGTTTAAGTCACCTTTCAGTCCAATTTATATGAAGTTGTCATTAATAAAGTGATAGAAATATTGACAATTTTATATCAGAATAATTAATAAGAGTGAACAGATGGGAGAGATTTATGTAAATTGACACAAAAGGCCACCCCAAATCAGCAAAACAAATTAGGCAAGGGAAGTTACATAGATGAATCAATTTAGGAAAAAATTAATGGGAAGCAGAGAAACAGAAATTAGTTTACTTTATAAAATATGAATCAAAGATAAAAATACTATGATGCCCATCATGTATTGGGCATATCCAACATGACTGCCCATGGTACTCATAATCTTACTCTATCTAGCTTTCCTGTAAAGTAGTTTGGTTAAACAATGGAACTCAAAGAGGTTATTGGTCAAAAAATACTCTAACTATACATTCTCTAACTCTAGTAGTAACCATATAAAGAGGAGAGGAAGATTAAAATACTTTGTGTGAAGAGTGTTTCTTGTGTCCAAAAGACACTACACTGGCCGCATTACACAGGCAAGGAAGACTTTATCCAAGGTTACACAGGAAAGGAAGACTTTATCCAAGGTATCGCAACAGGGGAGAGGGACTGAGCTGAATTCTACTGAAAGAAAAAGTGGAGAATTTTGGGGTTCTAGGGTCAACTAGTGGAAAACTACTAGGACTTTGTGGAGGAGGTTGGTTGATTGCACCATCTGTGTTTGCTATGATGTTAATGGAGGTTAGACTCCTACCCTCCCACGGAGACTGCTTGCTAGGGGCTCTGTCTTTCTTGATGGTTATATTTCAAAGGGATGGCTCCCAGGGCTTTGTGAAAGACATTCCTGGGTTGTAAAATTGGCAAGAGGCTGAGAAGATTTACATTTCAAAGGAACGGTGGAAAAAACCTCCAATTTTAAGTGTCCTAGAATAATTACCCTAAGGAAAGGAGGACCAAGGGTGTATAGTCTGAAAGGAACTTGTCTAAAGTTTAGTCCTGCTGAGGGGTGTGTTCAGCCATCTTGTTCAGAAAAGGAAACTGATCTCAGCTCTCCAGAGTGATCATTTCTCTCCCTCCCTCCCTCCCTCTCTCTCTCTCTCAGTCTCTTTCTCTCTCTCATTCTTTTAATTTTCTTCTAGTAGCAAACATTTGCGACCTGGAGAAAAATGTTCTTTTGTTGTGGTATGTCAGAGATGAACAGGTGAAGGTATGATTCCAATGTAAGACTTATATTCGAGAAACTTTTCATTTTGTCCTGGTGTTTAGAGTTGTAGCAAATGAGCATGCCTGATCTGAGGGGTCAAAATTAGTAAAAATCTTGACACAATTCTGTAACACAGTATATTAGCCATGTAGAAAACTATGTTATTGGTGGTAGAAATTTAAAGTAATTACGTGTATATTATTTGTTTGCTATCAACATCCTGTTTGCTATCTATGAACAATTTGGAATTGTTAAAAACTAGTCAACATAAGAACTATATCCCAGGGACTTGTTAGCGGTCACAGTTGGACATTAAGAATAACTTGGACAGGGGCCTCCCTGGTGGTCCAGTGGTTAAGACTCTGTTCTTCAGTGCAGGGGGGATGGGTTGGGAGAACCAAGACGCTGAGGCTCAGCCAGAGAAAGTCAACTGACCAATCAACCAAGCAAACTAACAAAGGAATAATTATCTTCAAGAAGACAAACACAAGCAACTATATGACAGAAATCTGTAGCTTAGATCATTGTCAAGTAGGTGAATCTTTCTATTTAACTATTAGGTTTAGATGTACCTATTTATACAATTGTACATTGTTAATTATAAAATAAGGATGTACATTTAATAGTATATATGATACTTTCTGTTAGTTGTGTTATTTCCAGAAGATAAATATATATATATATATATATATTTATTTAGTATTACACTTTTGCTTTCTTCAAATAACTTCAATTCAGTTCAGTTGCTCAGTTGTGTCCACCTCTTTGAAACCCTGTGGACTGCAGCATGCCAGGCCTCCCTGTCCATCACCAACTCTCGGAGCTTGCTCAAACTCATGTCTGTTGAGTCGGTGATGCCATTCAACCATCTCATCTTCTGTCATCCCCTTCTCCTCCTGCCTTCAATCTTTCCCAGTAGCAAGGTCTTTTCCAATGAGTTAGTTCTTTACATCAGGTGGCCAAAGTGTTGGAGTTTCAGTTTCAACATCAGTCCTTCCAGTGAATATTCAGGACTGATTTCCTTTAGGATGGACTGGTTGGATCTCCTTGCAGCCCAAGGGACTCGCAAGAGTCTTCTCCAACAACACAGTTCAAAAGCATCAATTCTTCAGCACTCAGCTTTCTTTATAGCCCAACTCTCACATCCATACATGACCACTGGAAAAACCATAGCCTTGACTAAATGGACCTTTGTTGGCAAAGTAATGTCTCTATTTTTTAATATTCTATCTGAGTTGGTCATAGCTTTTCTTCCAATGAGTAAACATCTTTTAATTTCATGACTGTAGTCACCATCTGTAGTGATTTTGGAGCCCCCCAAAATAAAGTCAGCCACTGTTTCCATTGTTTCCCCATCTATTTGTCATGAAGTGATGGGACCGGATGCCATGATCTTAGTTTTTTGAATGTTGAGTTTTAAGCCAGCTTCTTCACTCTCTTCTTTCACTTTCATCAAGAGGCTCTCTAGTTCTTTGTTCTCTGCCATAAGGGTGGTGTCATCTGCATATCTGAAGTTATTGATATTTCTCCCGGCAATCTTATTCCAGCTTGTGCTTATTCCAGTCCAGCGTTTCTCATGATGTACTCTGCATAGAAGTTAAATAAGCAGGGTGACAATATACAGCCTTGACATAATCCTTTTCCTATTTGGAACCAGTCTGTTGTTCCATGTCCAGTTCTAACTGTTGCTTCTTGATCTGCATACAGATTTCTCAGGAGGCAGGTCAGGTGATCTTGTATTCCCTTCTCTTTAAGAATTTTCCACAGTTTGTTGTGATGCACACAGTCAAAGGCTTTGGCATAGCTAACAAGGCAGAAGGAGATGGTTTTTTGGAACTCTCTCGCTGTTTTGATGATCCAGCGGATGTTGGCAATTTGATCTCTGGTTCCCCTGCCTTTTCTAAATCCAGCTTGAACATCTGGAAGTTCATGTTCATGTATTGTTGAAGCCTGGCTTCAAATAACTTGAATATATTAATGTATAACTTAAAATATGATTTTTATTACTATTGAAATTACTATTAAATTATGATCTTAATTAAAATTTTACCCAGTAGAAATAGATGGGGAAACAGTGGAAACAGTGGCTGAGTTCATTTTTCTGGGCTCCAGAATCACTGCAGATGGTGATTGCAGCCATGAAATTAAAAGACGCTTACTCCTTGGAAGGAAAGTTATGACCAACCTAGATAGCATATTGAAAAGCAGAGACATTACTTTGTCAACAAAGGTCCATCTAGTCAAGGCTATGGTTTTTCCAGTGGTCATGTATGGAT
Source organism: Ovis canadensis (assembly GCF_042477335.2). Classification (NCBI taxonomy): domain Eukaryota; kingdom Metazoa; phylum Chordata; class Mammalia; order Artiodactyla; family Bovidae; genus Ovis; species Ovis canadensis. The sequence goes on along the minus strand of NC_091253.1, from coordinate 103,248,443 downwards.
GTGAGAGTTGGACTATAAAGAAAGCTGAATGCCAAAGAACTGGTCCTTTTGAACTGTGGTGCTGGAGAAGACTCTTGAGAGTCCCTTGGACTGCAAGGGGATCCAACCAGTCCATCCCAAAGGAGATCAGTCCTGAATATTTATTGGAAGGACTGATGTTGAAGCTGAAACTCCAATATTTTGGCCACCTGATGTGAAGAGCTGACTCATTTGAAAAGACCCTGATGCTGGAAAAGATTGAGGGTAGGAGGAGAAGGGGACGACAGAGGATGAGATGGTTGGATGGCATTACCAACTCAATGGACATGGGTTTAAGTAAAGTCTGGGAGATGGTGGTGGACCGGGAGGCCTGTCACGCTGTGGTTCATGGGGTTGGAAAGAGTCGGACACAACTTAAGGAATGAACTGAGAGCAGAAAGCATGTATATCACAGTTTATATTGTGCTTTTCATATCATGAAGTTCTAAGTTAGACAATGCTTAATCATTAATCTTAGAGGTCGATCTACTTGCCTGTTCTGCATCATTGATTCTCAACATCCAAAGAAAGATAAGCCTCACCTGGCAGGTGTACTAGAGTCTGTGTTCATGAAATTTTTCATATTATTGCATGATTTATAAAAAAATGTTGCATTTGATTATATGTAATTTAATAACCTTATTATGTACATGGCTTTTATTGATTTAAAGTCTTTCTATAAGAACAATTAATATGATATATTTTTTATTCCGATAAGTATGTAATTTTTCCCTTGAAAAGTTTAAAGTAATTATTTAATAAAATAATATAATTTTTAAAATAAAGTTTACCAAGCATTAATTGAACACTATAAAATATACTGTATTGTAGAAAAAAGTATGAATGTCCTGACTTTTCTCCCCTGGTAAATCTCAGTAGGGAAAGGAATATTTAAAGATACCATTCAGTGTCGTTTATAAGAAATAGTATCTACAGAGATGTGAAAGCTGATGAACTCTGGAATCAGACTAAATGAATTTAGATTCTCAGGTTTGCAATGGACTAGCTGTGTGGCCTTCTGCATTCTAATTAACCTTTCTATATTTCTATTTCATTATGCATAAAAGGATAGTAATATTAACTACTTCATATGCTTGTTGTCTGGGTTACATAATTAATGTATGTGAAATCCTTAGCCTAGAACTAGAATTATATCATTAATCAAATACAATTTATTATTGTGACTATTGGGGGCTCAAGTTGGTGAGGAAGGTTAGGGATGACTTCCTGGAAAGCCCTCTTGTGGAGATGATTCTGGTTCTTGAAAGCTGAATAAACATTCTCTAAATGAAGAAAAGAGCCATAGAGAAGCTCAGAAATGGAGAGGGATGAACAACCGACAGAGACAAATGGAGGTGACTTTGTAATCTCGAGATGTCATCAGCTGTGTGGGACTGGATCGGGAGAGTAAGGGGGGAGAGGAGGGAGCACTGAAGAGACAAGCTGAAGCCTGTTCATGAAAAGAACTGCATGTCCCTCGAGGGAAATTTGACTTCACCTTGTAGGTGATGGCTGTAAATGAAAAGTACATTGAAAAAGGGAGTTAATTGGTCAGACTTGGCTTGGCACAGTTCTCTTAGGATGTGATAGCTTGAGAGAGACAGATGGAAGGCAGGAAATGGCTCAGTCCGCAGGGTGGCGGCAAGGCAGATGTGACTGAAGTGACTTGGCCCTCACACGCAAGTTCGTGGAAATTGCGCTGGACTCCATGGGCGTCTCAGTCCATGGGATTCTCCAGGCCAGAATCCTGGGGTGGGCAGCCATTCCCTTCCCCAGGGGAGCTTCTTGACTCAGGGACTGAGCCCGGGTGTCTTGAATTGCAGGCAGATTTGTGGCCTGAGCCCCCACGGAAGCCCTGATAAAGATTCGATTGTTCTAATCCTAAGGACTGAGTTACAGGTTTTTGAAACAAAACTATTTGCTTTCCTTACTTATTTTGCATTTAGAAACTTCAGTGAAAATAAAAAATACCAGCGACAGGGGGACAAACTCACACGAGAATCACATAAATGTGAGAAAGAAGTTGGCATCATCGATGCTAATATTACCCAGAGAGAAAAAGCTGGCTTCCTGCTGCATTACGCGTGGTTTCTAAATGTTTTTGTAGGGGGTTTGTAAACATCGTATACCACGGTTCTACACACAGGGGCAGAATTAATGCCGTGACTCTGTCCTGCTCTACTTTTCAAAGGCGGAGCAGCAGCAACAGCAGTGGCAGCAGTCGTCTTATAACACAGTTGGCAGGAAAGATTACATGATATTTGGAGTAAAGTAATATAATTAAAATGCATTTAAGTTCATGTCTTCTCATTTGAGTTAGTTCTTGCTTCAAGAATTAATTTCCCTTCTACTGTTTGCATCTTCCCTTTTGGAGTATCATTGTTTTTAAGATTTTTAATATAAACATACTTTTTTTTTTTTCAATAGGAAATACCGGTGTTCTTTCTCTTAGGTATAATCTGTGATCGTATTAAAACCAGTGTGCATATGCACGTGGGAGAAGCTAGGATGAGACATGCATGAAGCTCAAGCACCTCTGTGGAGCACACGCTAAGCTGACACGTGCTCACACGCAGGAGTGTGAGGCACACAACCCTTTGCTGACGTAGAAAGGGCAACGTTCTCCTTTTGGCATCTCAGGAAACTGTGACCTGGGCTAGTCAGATGAGGTGCACAAGGAGTAGCCTGAAACTTATATATATGGGATCCATTGAATCCAGTTAGATCCATATTGGGATCTGTTGAATCCATTTGCATCCAGTGTTTGATTTCAATATAGCATTGCTCTGTGTCCTGAGAACAGTAGGGGGAAAAAAACTATTCTGAACCTTAACTCAGATTCAGATACTTGAGTCTTAACCCTATTACTGAGGATGGTAAAATATCTGGGACATTAGAGGATTTACTCTGAAGTAGGGCATGTTGTGAAACTGTGAACTGAGCCAGAAAAACACTTGAACAAACAGCTACACGAAAGCAAAGGCCAGGTGTTGGTATATGTTTACTTTCCCAGGCAGATCATTCAGTCTCTCCAGGTCCCCTTTAAGATAATGTATCTAGTGTTATAATAACAAATGTCTCACAGAGCGGTAAAGATTAAGTCATAATTATATACAAAAGCACAAATATTCTGGGAATTTAAGTTCTCCATGCCTATTAGGCTTTTTTATTCTTCATCAGTTAACTTTCCAGCGCTTTGACTGGATTCCTGTGTTACTGACCTTATTTTTCTTTGTCTACCTGCTTATCTTTGGCAGTGCTGGGTCTGCTAGTCGCTCCATGCTGGCTTCTCTTGTGGAGCCTGGGCTCTGGGGGTCCACGGCCCCCGGGCTCCAGAGCTCAGGGTCTGCTGCTGGGGCTCGGGGCTCAGCTGCTCCGCAGCAAGTGGGATCTGTTCATATGGTTCACGGGGCTCTCGAGGCAAGAATGCTGAAGTGGATTGCCATTCCCCTCTCCAGTGGACCACGTTTTGACAGAATGCCCCACTGTGACCTGTCCAACTTGGGTGATCCTACATGGCAATGGCTCATAGTTTCATTGAATTAGACAAGGCAGTAATCCAAGTCTATGCCCCGACCAGTAATGCTGAAGAAGCTGAAGTTGAATGGTTCTATGATGACTTACAAGACCATCTAGAACTAACACCAAAAAAGATGTCCTTTTCATCATAGGGGACTGGAATGCAAAAGTAGGAAGTCAAGAGATACCTGGAGTAACAGGCAAATTTGGCCTTGGAGTAAAAGCAAAGCAGGTCAAAGGCTAACAGTTTTGCAAAGAGACTGCACTGGTCATAGCAAACACCCTCTTCCAACAACACAAGAGATGACTCTACACATGGACATCACCAGAAATCAGATTGATTAAACTCTATACAGTCAGCAAAAACAAGACAAGGAGCTGACTGTGCCTCAGATCATAAACTCCTTATTGCCAAATTTAGACTTAAATTGAAGAAAGTAGGGAAAACCACTTGACCATTCAGGTATGACCTAAATCAAATCCCTTATGATTACACAGTGGAAGTGAGAAATAGATTCAAGGGAATAGATCTGGCAGACTAGGTGCCTGAAGAAATACAGGCCAAGGTTCATGACATTGTGTAGGAGGAGGTGATCAAAACTATGCCCAAGAAAAAGAAATGCAAAAAGGCAAAGTGGTTGTCTGAGTAGGCCTTACAAATAGCTGTGAAAAGAAGGGAAGCGAAGGGCCAAGGAGAAAAGGAAAGATATACTCATTTGAACGCAGAGGTCCAAAGAATAGAGAGGAGAGATACGAAAGCCTCAGTGATTAGTGCAAAGAAATAGAGAAAAACAATAGAATGGGAAAGACTACAGATCTCGTCAAGAAAATTAGAGATACAAGGGGAACATTTCATGCAAAGATGGGCTCAATAAAGGACAGAAATGGTATGGACTTAACAGAAGCAGAAGATATTAGGAAGAGGTAGCAAGAATACACAGAAGACCTACACAACAAAGATCTTCATGACCCAGATAACCATGATAGTGTGATCACTCACCTAGAGCCAGATATCCTGGAATGCAAAGTTAAGTAGGCCTTAGAAAGCATCATTATTTCATATACTGAAATAAAATATTGAATCAGGGCTGGTACTGCAGCCATGAAATTAAAAGATGCTTGCTCCTTGGAAGAAAAACTGTAACAAACCTATACATTAAAAAGCAGAAGTATTACTTTGTGGACAAAGGTCCGTCTAGTCAAAGCTATGGCTTTTCCAGTAGTCATGTATGTATGTGAGAGTTGGACTATAAAGAAAGTTGAGTGCCAAAGAATTGATGATTTTGAACTGTGGTGTTGGAGAAGACTCTTGAGAGTCCCTTGGACTGAAAGGAGATCAAACCAGTCCATCCTAAAGGAAATCAGTCCTGAATATTCATTGGAAGGACTGATGTTGAAGCTGAAACTCCAATACTTTGGACAGCTGATGTGAAGAACTGACTCATTGGAAGGGACTCTGATGCTGGGAAAGATTGAAGGTGGGAGGAGAAGGGGACGATGGAGGATGAGATGGTTGGTTGGCATCACTGACACTGTGGACACCAGTTTGAGAAAGCGCCAGGATTTTTTGATGGACAAGGAAGCTTGGTATGCTGCAGTCCATGGGTCTCAAAGACTCGGACACGACTGAACAAGTGAACTGAATGACTGATGTGGAATCCTTCTGGATAAGTCCAAAAAAAAAGTGCTTGGCTTTTGACAAGGTAGTTCCTCAAAGTGAAGTGTGACTTTGGGCCTGTAGGGGGCAGCAGAGCAGCAGCCCCAAATCCAGAAACCTGAAGGCCGCCTCCTAGGGATTTTACACATCCCATTGTCCATGATATTCCCAAGCAAGAATACTTAGTCAACGTGAAAGTCGCTCAGTCGTGTCTGACTCTTTGCGACTCCATGGACTATACTATTCTCCAGGCCAGAATACTGGAGTATTTACTGAAGCCTTTACCTTCTCCACGGGATCTTCCCCACGGGATCTTCCCCACCCAGGAATGGAACCCGGGTCTCCAGCATTGCAGGCGGATTCTTTACCAGCTGAGCCATCAGGGAAGACCCGGAGGTAGTATGGTCTTCTCCAAAAATTGTCTCTCTTCTTAAACTCTTTCTGGAATATGGAAACATTTTGCTTTTGTTAAAGTGTTTTGAATGGCTGCTCCCTTAAATCTTCCCTCACGGGCAGGTCAGTGACTTGTACTCACGAGTCTCCAGCACTGCTGTATTCCATCTTTTACCTTCAAGAAAGCTGCCTGTATCTTCGGTTTCAGGACACTTGGCTCCCGGAGGGATGATGACTTAGCACCGGCTGCTATTCAGCTTCAAGTCGCTCGGAAGGGCCTTCTGCTCTGAGCGAGCACTAGAGGGGTGTGCGCAGAGTCGTGTCCCCCAAAGTTCACACGCTGAAGTCTACACTCCTGTTGTAACCCCTCAGAATGTGACCTCATTTGGGAAGCTTTCCTGGTGATGTTAATTAAGCTGAGGTCGTTAAAGTAGGCCTACTCCAATACCACCGGGGTTTTTATGAAAAGCGAATCCGGGACACAGAAACGACAAGCGCAGGGGAGCGCTCCCGCGGTGCTCCGCCGCAGCCCGGGCAGCCCGGCTCAGGGGGCCGGAGCGGACGCTTCCCCAGCGGGGCCGGGCCTGCAGGCTCGCGGGCCGGGACTCTGCGCCTGCAGAGCCGGGCGGAAGGCAGTCTCTGGGAAGCCCTGCAGACTGCGGCGCTCTGCTTTGGCAGCCCTAATTCCAGAAGGAAGCAAAGAGCTCTGCTGAGCGCGCCGTTGAGAGTCAAAGTGGCTCATTCCTCGGGACAACATTCTCACCAGAACGCTGTATCTTTTACGAAATGGCTCCTTGCCACTGAACTGGCACCGGAAGTGTAACCTTTCTGTTCTACGTAATTTCCGTTTCCCCTCCACCGTGGAGGCAGGATTCAGTTCCATCCAGATCTCCTTTAAGGGTGAATTCATAAGCTGAATACCTTTGTTCATATTGATTGTGAAAATGATTACTCCAGTACTTTGGCCACCTGATGCGAAGAGCTGACTCACTGGAAAAGACCCTGAGGCTGGGAGGGATTGGGGGCAGGAGGAGAAGGGGACGACAGAGGATGAGATGGCTGGATGGCATCACAGACTCGATGGACATGGGTTTGGGTGGACTCCGGGAGTTGGTGATGGACAGGGAGGCCTGGCGTGCTGCAGTCCAGGGGGTCCCAAAGAGTCTGACACGGCTGAGTGACTGAACTGAACTGAAAATAATTAAATGAAAATATCTTCTGTCCATCAAAAGGGATGATGTGAAGAATGGATGTCACTTCTGTGACGTATCTAATTTTGGCAAAGCATCTTATAAAGATCTATAGGCCACTACCTCTGCTCCAGCATTCTAGGTGAGACTCAATGATAATATTAAATCTACTGAAAGTCCTCCAGTTGCACATGCAATTATTTTCTGCATTTCTGTATTGATTACTTTACAAACCTCTCTTCCACAGTTCATTTGGTGACATCAAAGTTCTGCACCACCACAGTTATGAGATGAATGGAAATTCGATAGAATGTCATGAAGGTAACTGCAAGACTTGTGAATATGAAAAATGAAAATAATTGAGAAAATAATTCAATAAAAAAGTTATTTACAATTTTGGCAGTATCTGGATATTCATAGACTGAAATAAAATATTGAATCATAATATTTTAATCCTTAACTTACTAAAGTTAATGTCCTATCTGTAAAGTATAGCCTGAAGTCCTCAGTTAGCAAAGGGACTGTGAAACATGGTTCAGTGAATCCCTCTTTGGTGAAGGATGTATTACTCTAGATATTATTTCACAGGGTGATTGGTAACCCCAGCTTTCTGAGATGGCAGCCAGCACATCTGAGATGCTCAAAATATTTCCTTATTAGACAGGTGTCTTTCCAATATGGAAAGGTTAGTATTGAAAATAAAAATGGCATTATAAATGAAACCTACTATATTCACACTTTGGTGTTAGAGTTAGTAATAATATATATAACTGGCATTTTGAATATGTATAATGTTTAAGGTAATTTGACATTAAACTGATATTTTATTAGATCAAAATTTATAATTTAAAGTACACAATTGATTTTAGACATCATTTCAAGATGAAAAGTATACAGTGATTTGGTCAACATCCAAACTGCACTGGGATGATCAAAATAACTTGAGTAACTGTATTTATATGTTTAATTTCCCAGGTTCTCTAAAGTTTTGTTTAAGCACTTGTAGAGATTTCACTTGTTAAATCCTACATTTTAAAAACATAAAAATAAAGGAGAATTATTAAAATTGTAAGTGGATTTAAATGTGATTTATAATTGGGTTGTAAGCAATACTTTCTGAGAGGGGTTAATTTGTTTCATTTAATACAACAAAGAAAAAATGAAGATTGTTGTCTTTTTTACTAGCTTTTAAATGGAATAACATTATTCATATGTGAAATTATGAATAAAGTCATATTTCCATATTTGTTTCTTTGAATATAAATTTTAAACCTAAAAAAATGTCAGTAGTGCTTTCTGTGAATAAAACAACATCATGCAATTCATTTTGGCACTAGGTTGTGCCCTAAAATTTTTGGTAAGAAACAAGGACATGAAAGCTGGCTATTTAAGCTTGGAGATCTTACCTTCCCAGCGATATCAAATGGTACAAACTCTGACAGAAGCTGTTGTTAGCCTCTATCTGTTTCTTCCTGTGGAAAAGTTTTGAATATCAAAGGCCATCCAGTTCCAGCACCTCATTTGCAGGAGCTTTACAAGATCTTGGTTTTTTTGACTCTAGATGTGGGAACCATTGCCCGTTTCAAAGTTATATTTTAGAGTCTTATTGCCCTGTGGCAAGACTGCCATTCTTTATGCTCTCAAAAGTGTAGTATTGAAGGACTATTACATAGCTTTCTGAAGTGACATTGTCAAATTCACACATTATCTCTTTTTGTGGGCTGAGAGGAATTATTTCACTCTTTGGTATATTGTGTATCAAGTAGACATTTGACACTTTTACTCAGGGAACAACAGGATGTTGATAGCATCAACATAAATTAGAATTTCCAGAGCTGTGAGTTCAGCCACATTTCCGTTACTTGTGGTACTTAAACTGCCAGAGATGCCACTTAGGGACTTTGGAAATTCATCCGCACTGGAATTCTGTGTTATATATTTCTGCTTCTTGAATTAACAAGTTCTGGGACTGAGGGTAAGCTGCTTTATCTGTAACCTTTGCTAAATCTGTAAAATGCATTATTTAAACCACAGAGCACAAATCTTCCTAAGGCTTGAAACTCGGATAGATGCTATAACTTGCTGTGGATGGTTTCAAAATGTAGTAAGAAGTGCACCATATACATGTCTATAAAAAGATGGGTTGCTTTGCTCTCTGTTTTCTTTAGCTTGCATTTAGTTTCTCTCTTCCTGCTAACGAAACAAATTGGTATACCATCTCTCCGTCTGTCTCTGGTGAAGAGGGAAGCCAAAGTAAGGAGCTTTGATTTGAGCCATATAAGGGAAAACTTCTAGGCCAAGGATTGAGCATTTGACTCTGGTTCATGAGATACGTTTTTGATGAAATTAGTTAGCTTGGACACATTTTGAAATAAAATGAAAGTTGTGATCATCATTGTTCATTTATCCAGGTTGCGAGGTGAATTTCTTTCCTTCTGCTTTGTGTTTTCCCAAGGATTTTTTAAATGCTGCTTAATCATAAAGAATTGGGGCAATAGGACTTTTACAATTAAAGTTGTTATAATTCAGTAAGCCAACAAAACAGGGCTTTTGTTTTGTTCTTACACTATTTCTTTCTCAATGAATTGTATGCTTCTTTGCCTTTGCTTAGGGCTTCCCTTGTGGCTCAGCTGGTAAAGAATCCACCTGCAATGCGGGAGACCTGGGTGCGATCCCTGGGTTGGGAAGATCTCCTGGAGAAGGGAAAGGCTACCCACTCCAGTATTCTGGCCTGGAGAATGCCATGGCCTGTATATTCCATGGGGTCGCAAAGAGTGGGACACGACTGAGTGACTCTCACTTTTACGTTACCTTTACCTTCGTTCCTGACTTTCCACTTCAGTGTCTGGTGCATGATATTTTATAAGCAGTGGAGGAATGAAGGAGTGAACTGCCGTTCTCTATCTGTTAACTATAGAGACATAACGAATTGCCCCCAGACTCACTGGCTTTAGCCAACAATAGAGATTGATTGTCTTGGATACTTTCTGTGGACTGTGACTTTGGAATGGCCTTAGCTGGATGGTTCTGACTCAGAGTCTCTATGAGGTTACAGTCAAGATGCCTGGATCTATTCTTAGAGCTACTTGTATGTGTTCACATCATAGAAGCTGGCTTCTCCCAGAGGAAACGATCCCAATGAGAACGAGACATAAGCTGTGACATCTCTTATCATTTAACCTTAGAAATCCCCCATCATTTTCTCTATAGCGTTCTGCAGGTTGAACAGGCCAGCGCTGTTCAGTATGGACACACGCTACAAGCAGAATCAGTACTAGGAGACAGGGATTACTGGGGCCAATTGGGGGTTAGCTAGTAAATATCTACAGACACTTTACATCTGACAAAAGTTTCCCCATTTACTAAGCCATTCTCTCACCTAGTTTAAATCTCTTATGTTAGAATAAGGCAACGGTAGCACACAAAATTAGTCAACTCATTATTATTCTTAAGAGGCAAGAAATACATTCTCAGTAAACTCTAGAAATCTGCAGTGAGCTGAAGAATGATGTTAAAATGTGCATCTCTTCTACTTAGCTGTTTTTCAAACCTCCTACTATAAAATTCTGTGTATATTTCGATGTCATCTAGAATCTGAAGCATCTTTATCAATCGGAGATTTGTCTAGTTAAAGCCTGAGCTTTTCATGGGAATGAAACAACCTCAGTTAACATCAGTAAATCCCTTTAGCTTAAGTGCAAGAAGTCAATCACAGAAAAATCACAAAGCATAAAGTAACCCATAAAATAACACCGCCAGCCGGATCTCTCAGGAAAAACGGCAGCGAGAGAGAAAGAGGGTCTCTGGAAGCATGCACAACCTCTCCTGGCAAAACAAACGCCGAAAACAGACCACAGTGTATGTTTACGCTAGAATGGCTGTTACCTTAAGAAAATTCAAAGCAATTTTCCACAAAAATAAGGTCATCACACCCCAAAGTAAAAAAAAAAAAAAATCACCGAACTGAGGCCAACCTTACTGATATAAACAGTGGCAATGGAGGTTGGGGGTGAGAGGGGAACCAGACCTGACCCTTTAAGAACATCATGCAATTAAAACTCACATTTTCTGTGATTTTGGCTTTTGTTTCTTTTACATTTTACCTGGATTTCCTTTTCTAACTTTTTTTTTGTTTGCATTTTTTTTTTTGCTCTTTATGTTTTTTTATTTATTTTTTTACTTTACAATACTGTTTTGGTTTTGCCATACATTGACATGAATCCGCCACAGGTGTACATGAGTTCTCAATCCTGAACCCTCTCCCACCACCCTCCCCATATCATCTCGCTGGGTCATCCCAGTGCACCAGCCCCAAGCATCCTGTATCCTGCATCGAACCTAGACTGGCGATTCATTTCTTACATGATAGTATACATGTTTCAATGCCATTCTCCCAAATCATCCCACCCTCTCCCTCTCCCACAGAGTCCAAAAGTCTGTTCTATACATCTGTGTCTCTTTTGCTGTCTCACATACAGGGTTATCATTACCATCTTTCTAAATTCCATATATATGTGTTAGTATACTGTCTTGGTGTTTTTCTTTCTGGCTTACTTCACTCTGTATAATAGGTTCCAGTTTCATCCACCTCATTAGAACTGATTCAAATGTATTCTTTTTAATGGCTGAGTAATACTCCATTGTGTATATGTACCACAGCTTTCTTATCCATTCGTCTGCTGATGGACATCTAGGTTGTGTCCTCTTGTGTTTGAGGATAGTTAGCTAGGTGGTAATAGTGACATCCTTTCAGTAAAGTAGTAAATCATTCAGAATGGAGGAAGTTACTGTTTACAAATTACCAAGTGTACCCAGTTCTGAGCATTTTGTGTTTGAAGAAGTGTTTTATCATGAATGGAGAAAGGGAGAAAGGCTCTCTCACTGTTTTTCTCCTTCTGTGTACCTGGCATTGTATCAATACCAAGCAGTCTACTTTTGTTATCTCATTTAATCTCCACAACACACTGATAAAGGGTAACCTGAGGTGCCAAGTGTCTGGGGAAGTTGGAGATTAGTGGTAGCTGTTGCTTGTGGTCAGCAGCTAAGAAGGGCAGAGATAGAATTTCGTCTGACTGCCCAGCTCTCTCTGCTGCTCCTGCTGTTGCTTGGGGGAAACAAAGGCTTTGCAGATCTTCCATCATAACATCAATTAAAGACTGAAATAAGGCAGATGGATGAGTTTACTGGGAACCATAGTTTTTGGAGCGAGGCAGAGAACTAGAAAATGGTGACCAAATCATAGCACATTTTACAAATGAACAAAACTTAAAGTTTCTAAATAATTCTGTTTTTTAATATAAATTTACTTATTTTAATTGGAGGTTAATTACTTTACAATATTGTATTGGTTTTGCTATACATCAGTATGTATCTGCCACAGGTATACACGTGTTCCCCATCCTGAACCCCCCTCCCTCTTCCCTCCCTATACCATCCTTCTGGGTCATCTCAGTGCACCAGCTCCAAGCATATGAATGGATAAGAAAGCTGTGGTACATATACACAATGGAGTATTACTCAGCCATTAAAAAGAATACATTTGAATCAGTTCTAACGAGGTGGATGAAACTGGAACCTATTATACAGAGTGAAGTAAGCCAGAAAGAAAAACACCAATACAGTGTACTAACACATATATATGGAATTTAGAAAGATGGTAACGATAACCCTGTGTGCGAGACAGCAAAAGAGACACAGATGAATAATTCTGTTTTCAAACAGCAGTAAAGATGTCTCTTGAACAGAAGAATTGTCTTCTCAGTGACAAATAGGTATGATGGCAAACCCTAACTCAGTGGAGTGTTGTGTGATTCACTCTTGTCTGGACGCTGTCACACTAGTTGTGTGTGTGTGATGGCAGACCCTAACTCAGCTGAGTGTTGTGTGATTCACTGTTCTCTGGACGCCGTCACACTAGTTGTGTGTGTGTGTTTACTCAGTTGTGTGATTCTTTTGAGACCCTGTGGACTGTAGCCCGCCAGGCTCCTCTGCTCATGGAATTTTCCAAGCAAGAATACTGGAGTGGATTGCCCTCTCCAGGGGAGAAGATCTTTCTGACCCAGGGATTGAACCTATGTCTCCTGGGTTGGCAGGATTCTTTCCCACTGTGCCGCCTGGGAGGCCTTGTCACACTGTTTAGTTTGGCATAATTGCACTAATACTGTTTGGCCAGAGTGTCCTTCCAGCATTGCACTCAGATTTGTGTTTAATTCTGTACCAATTACTATTGGGATGATGATCAGGCGTGACTCCTGTCTCTCATTAAACGTCCCTTCAAATGTAGCCTCAACAGCTTCTTTAGGCGATTAACTAACGGTCACCATATGGCTTCCCAGGTGACTCAGTGGTGAAGAATCTGCCTGCCAGTGCCGCAGACACGGGTTCCGCCCCTGGGTCAGGAAGAGCCTTTGGAGGAGGAAATGGCTCCCCACTGCAGGACTCTTGCCTGGAGAGTTCCATGGGCAGAGGAGCCTGGTGGGCTACAGTCCATGGGGTCATAAAGAGTTGGACACGACTGAGGACGCAGAGAACACCACCACACTAGTGTTTTCCAAACGCTGAAATGATAGCATGGTTAAGGGGGAAACCACTATTTAAAGACTATCGTTTAAAAACATACTATCGTTCTCCTAGCCCAATACCTTACTTTAGTGAAAGAACTGTATTAACACAAACACCGCCAGCTGGCCAGGCCTTGCCCTAGAGTTTGATAACCTCCTTCAGCTTCTGGCTCTAAAATGATGCTCCCAGGGTCATGAAAGTTTTTTTTTTTTTTAAAGTGGCTTTAAGTTTCAAGATACTCAAGTCCTCCTAAGCTCTTTTCAATCTTTTGTTTGCTTTCTAGCGATCAAGCCCGGTATATTTTACCCCCCAGTCTAAGTGATTCACTGTTCAATTAACATTTTTTGGCTTCTATAAATTGTTCCTCTATTAAGGTTGGTGCAGGGTAATTGGTTTACCCCGCGGCGGCTCCCGCCCATCGCTGACCAGAGAGGCTCTCTGCCTGAGACATGGTGCTGCTCTTAATGCCGCATGTGTTCCACACGCTGCTTTCCTTCAAATAAAGTGCTACCGAGGTCTGAGGAAAGGTTAAACGCTCACTTAAGTGAAGTCCAGAGTGATTAGCATGGCGTTTTCAGTCCTTCTCAGACTCATCGCTGTATGGATCTTCATGAATTTATGTGACTCTCTGTTCCACAGAATCTGTCCATGGAATTTTCCAGGCAAGAATACTGGAGTGGGTTGCCTTTCCCTTCCAAGGATTGAACCTGCATCTCCTGCATTGCAGGCAGATTCTTTACTGCCCGGGGAGGCCAGGCAGGGAAGCCCGGCACAGAGAATACAGACGCCTTTGTCGGCATCCTGGTGGACCCTGCTGTACTTCCTGTGGAGTCTTCTTGTGTCTGATAACTTTTACAACATTTCAGAGCATCAGCATTTTTCTCTAATGAAATGACTGATCCAGGGTTGAAGAAGGGAGGCAAACCGGGAGAAGTCTTTTGGTGCCTCTGTAGTGTGTGTGTGTCAACTCAAGCTTAACCTTGACGAAGGAAAATGCAGACAGAATGGGGAAGCCTCCCTTCCTGTGAGGATCAGCAGAAAGAGATTCATTCACTAGCTGAGTGGAGCTTAATGAAGTGGGGGAATAAGACAAAGTCGGGCTTTGGTCCTGTCCAGTCCGGGGCTTCTCAGCTTTTATTAAGTATGATATAAGTCACCTGGTACCTGCATGCTAAGTCGCTTCAGTCATGTCCAGCTCTTTGCAACTTTATGGACTGTAGCCCGCTAGGCTCCTCTGTCCATGGGATTCTCCAGGCATGAACACTGGAGTGGGTTGCCATGCCCTCCTCCAGGGGATATTCCCAACCCAGGGGTCAAGCATCTTTCTCTTATGTCTCCTACATTGGCAGATGGGTTCTTTATCACTATCACCACCTGGGAAGTCCAAATCACTTGGGGATCTTGTTAAATGAGCTTCTGCCTCAGTAGTCCTGGGGTAGGAGCTGAGATTCAGAATTTCCTGTAAGTCCCTAGGGGATATTGACTTTGGCCTTTGGGTAGAAAGAACTTGGTTAACTAACTCTGAGAAAGTTCCTTGTCCTTTTTTCCTTTCATTTTGCTTTGTTTGGTTTGTTTTCCATTTACAAATAAAATGGCTACACTCACTGGTATGCAAGTGACCTGAATTGCATATGCCCTCAGTACCTCTACTGAGATATAGTAAACTGTATCCCCTGGTGATTTTCTCATAAATTTACTTAAGAAGAGAATGTAGTTCCCTACTTTTCATGCCCTGGTGCAACTAGAATTACAGTTAAGGAAATATCTGAGGTCAGTTAAAGATTGTTTTCAAAAATTATAAGCCATGGCTTCCTGATACAGAAACATACTAAGAATGTAATTGAATGTCTAGAGCAAGAGCTGTGTACGTCCATGTGGTCGAGTAATATGTACTTATCTGTGAGTTCATATATATATATATATATTTCTTGAAAATCTAAATATATATACACACATGCACATGTAAGAGAATACACATATATGTGCATATGTGTATTTTCTTGTTGATAGTTATTTTTAACATCATTTTATGGAAAGCTTCACAAATGTAAAAATACTAAGAAACCTGTATACTAATTCTGAAATTTAAAAATGTTTAATATTTTTACTAATTTTGTTTTATCTATTCTTTATTCTCTCACCAACTCAGTTTTTGTAAGGGAGAGTTGGATTACTTCAAAGTAAGTGTGAAATATAATATAACGGTGACTATTATACCAAAAGTTGCTCAGTCGTGTCTGACTCTTTGCGACCCTGTGGACTGTAGCCCACCAGGCTCCTCCATCCATGGCATTCTCCAGACAAGAATACTGGAGTGGGTTGCCATTTCCTTCTCCAGGGGATCTTCCCAACCCAGGGATCGAACCCAGGTCTCCCGCAATGCAGGCAGGCACTCTACCCTCTGAGCCACCAGGGAAGTCCCAATGGTGACTGTTACTACAGCATTATTTTAATACGTTTACCTCAACATGAAAAATCTTCCAAAAAGATTGTTGCTGTTTCAGGATAGCACATTATTTGCATGCGTAATTCTGAAACACTGCATGAATCCAGCGATGTTCTGGTGGATGTTTGACAAGTGGCCTCTAAAAACAACAAAGATGCTTGCGCATGCTGAGGTATGCAAGTTCATGGACGGCAGCCCACCAGGCTCCTCTATTCATGGGATTCTCCAGGCAAGAATACTGGAGTGGGTTGCCATTTCCTCCTCAGGGGATGTTTCCTATCCAGGAATCGAACCCATGTTTCTCGTGGCTCCTGCATTGCAGACAGAGTCTGTACTGCTGAGCCCCCAAGGAACAAAGCAAACTAAAAACCACAATTTTTTTGTGTTTATCATTTCTCTGGTGTAAATATTTCTACCATAGCCAGTTTCCAGCCAGCAACTTGCCATTATTGAATGTGGATTTGAAAAGGATGCTTGCCACAGTTTCCTTGGGCCAAAATAAGCCCACTCCAGCACACCGCTGTATAAGCCTCCTCATGCAAATGCGTGGCTCGGGCCCACAAATGTACGTTTCACTCTGCAACTCAAATATCGAAGTCTTGCGTCATTTGCAATGTAAAATGGATAACTTATCTCTGTAAATAATTTATGCCAGCAAATTACCAAAATATTTCTGTCAATTGCTGCATGGAGTCATTATTTCTTAATTAAATTAAACAATGTCATACATCTCTATCATGGCACCTTGTACCAATGGGCACTCAATAAAAATGAAATATTGGAATATGCAAATGAAGTTATAATTATGAAAAAAATATTCTCTTTCACATATAATCAAGGCAGAGAGTTGAGTATTTTATTTAAAATAACATTCTTAAGTTATATAGGCGATTTATAAGCAAAACTGAAAATGCCTGGGGCTGCTCTGTTTGCAGGCATGAGTCATCTAAAATCAGGAGATGGAAATCCAAGGGTATGATGTTAAGTAATGCATGAGTGATATAATTTTATTGTGTATCTCATTAGTAAAATGCTGCAGGAGACAGTGATGTTAAAAAAAAATAAATCTTTTTCTAGTCACCATTTTTCGGCATCATCACATTTAAAGAGGCAATTTTCAGACAACCTGATGGGAAATCATATGAAGTTATAATGCAGTACAGACAGTTGTTATTCTGTGAATCAAAAGGAAAATCATGAATCTCATTTTAAATTCAAGCTTCTGTTTCTTTCTCTTTATTTTCCCTCTTTTTAATCTTCTGCAACAAACAATTTCAAAGCTCTTCCACCTAATAAAATGTAAATTACCTCTTGGGTTCAAAGTTATTAAAGCAGTTTTATTAGCTCTTGCATTGTAAAGTATTCTGGTAAGGAACAGGGTTTATAAATAATCATCTTTTCCCTTATCTCCTGACTTCCATCTATAATTAATGGTCTATATCATGTTCCTTTACAGACAGCCATTTCTTCATAAACAAATATGTGAACTGGTGCAAATGTGGCTGAGTGCCCTAAAAAAACAGCATATCAATTTACTGCATTTTAAAGCCTACAATTTCATGCCCAAGACTTGGCATTGTAACCATGGTATCTGCAGTTAGATGCCGGATGCATAAACATCAAATAGAAGGATTATTTCCTGGGTCTATTACATGCAGTCAAGAATCTAAAAGGGACAGATTGTGAGAGCATGTTTGTATAGTAAAGATACTCACTATCTTTTTAAAAATGCTCACTTTAGGAAATCTGTTATTTGAAAATAATTTCAAGCATGTTTGTTTGCCTTACATACAATCCTTGGTTTTCACAGTTTCTTTTCAAATAAAAATATATTAGCTGGATTTTCCCGTGTTCCTTTATTAAGAAAGTCATACTGTGGGGGATAACTGAGTTGTGTCTTTCCAATTTGGAAGTCTTCATATAAAACACATACGTGTGCACACGCACATGTGCACACACACACACGCTCGAAATGTAAACGTAGAATTTAAAGAATGACGGTGACCTTATTCAGGTGCATGCTAAGTCACTTCAGTTGCGTCCAACTCTGCGCGACCCCATGGACTGTAGCCCGCCAGGCTCCTCTGTCCGTGGGATTCTCCAGGCAAGGATAGTGGAGTGGGTTACCATGCCCTCCTCCAGGGGTTCTTCCCAACCCAGGGATCGAACCTACGTCTCTATGTCCTCTGCATTGTTAGGTGGGTTCTTTACTGGAGTCACCTGGGAAGCCCCAGATTCCAAAGCATTAAAAAAAAAACCAAAATCTTGGTGTGTTGATTAGCCTCTGGTGGAGTCTATTTTATTTTTAATTTTTCCTGCTCAGCATCTGTTTCTCCTTTCTAACACCTTTGCAATCTACCTTTAGGAATATTTTCCACTCATTGATGTTTTGTTGGCGAAATTAATCCAGGTGCTGTACCTCCAGTCAACAGAAAGGAGAGGAGTTCTTGAAAACTCGCTCAGCCGAATGTCTTCTCTCCCTCTCAGTGTTAAATCTGTGTAATGGGCAGTAGCACGATCTGACTTTGAACAAGGGACGCTCTCTCTTAGGAATTACGAATGTTACTCTATATAAGAGATTAAAATAGAGAGCAATTTTGTTATCGTTGTCAGCGTTCTTTTGTTTCTTGTGCTTTTCTGGTTAAAGCTTGAGCCTTAATTTTTATAATAATAATAATAAAAAACCCCATCAATGGACTTAACTAAACCAGGTGAAATTTACTCAAGAAAGAATTTTTAAAAAATTTATATTATTGAAATATCATTGATTTACAGTATTGCATTAATATCTTCTGTACAGCAAAGTGATTCAGTTATATATATATATATATATTCATATTCTTTTTCCATTATGGTTTATTACAGGCTATTGAGTATCCTTCTCCATGCTATAGAGTAGGCCCTTGTTGTTTGTCCAGTCTATATATAATAGTTTGCATTTGCTAACCCCAAACTCTCAGTTCATCCCCCCTCAGCCCCCTCTCCTTGGTAACCACAAGTCCATTCTCTATGTCTGTGAGTCTGTTTCTGTTTTGTGGCAGTGAAAGTCCTGTCCAACTCTTTGCAACCCCATGGAGCATACAGTCCATGGAATTCTCCAGGCCAGAATACTGGGGTGGGTAGCCTTTCCCTCCTCCAGGGGATCTTCCCAACCCAAGGAATGACCCAGGTCTCCCACATTGCAGGTGGATTCTTTACCACCTGAGCCACCAGGGAAGCCCAAGAATACTGGAGTGGGTAGCCTGTCCCTTCTCCAGCGGATCTTCCCAACCCAGGAATCAGACCAGGGTCTCCTGCACTGCAGGTGGATTCTTTACCAAAGCCCATTTGGGTCATATTTTAGATTCCACATATAAGTGAGATTATATGGTATTTGTCTTCCTCTTTCTGATTTATTTCACTCAGTATGATAATCTCTAGGTCTGTCTGTGTTGCTGCAGATAGGTTTATTTCATTCTTTTCTGTGGATTAGTAGTATTCGCAAAAAGGAATTTAACTACTTCCTTACAAAGTAGAAAAATCTGCCTTTTTGCTATTAAGAATATTTCCCAGTTACCTTTCCCTCTACCTGTCTACTTAATATTATAAATAAGTATTATGATAGAAAAAATGGTGTATTTATGTCCTCTATCATGAGTCTATGGTACCGCTATACAGTGAAAACATTGGTCTGGAGGCTGTTTAAGAAGTAAAACAGCCTGGAACCACTTACCCCAGGATGCTGTGGGATGTGCAGGGTCAGAGGCTGGGCTGGGACGGCTGTGTCGAGCCAGACTCACTGCCAATAGCTGGTTAACTGACACACTCACTGGCCGTGTTCTCAGAAACCCTATAGGAACCATATGATTCGGGATGAGAACGGCACGTATTCTTTAATAAGAGTCAAGATATTACTTAATAAGGAGAAAACCTTTTTGTTTTCCTTTGGTTTTGTTTCCTGAAAAATGGCTGAAAGTTCTAAATTCTACACTATTTTTGGTTCAGACCAAGGGCAAAACATATTCTTGTTTCACCTCCAATAAGTCATTTATCCTGGACCTTATTTTTCTTTCCCTACAATAAAATCCAGGCTAATTATATAACAGTGTGTTTAGCCTATGAGTTAAAGTGCTTTACATTTTCTAGTTAAAATGAAATATGTAGCATAATTAAATAATAATATAATGATGATTAATCCTTTTTCACAATTTAATTATTCAATGTGTATGATTAATCATCATAATTTAAAGGGTGTAATAAGCAAGTAGAATAATTATGTATAATAGAATGTAAGGTGTAGGTTAAAAGGTATATATTAAAATTACTCATAAGTATCTTGGAAAAGTTATTAAATGACATTACTGAAGATGCCTTTAATGTAATTAGTCTCAGGGTTTTATATGTAAAAGGCAGACATCCCCTCCCTTAGCACGAGGTGAGGGAATTTCATCTTGCTTTCTCTATCATCTTTCTCCAGCTGAGTGTATATTTTTTAAGAGCTCTGCACTTTTTATTCAAGTCTTCCAGAAAGGGAACAGAGAGAGACTTGAGATTTTCGGAAGGACAGACAGGGTCAACCCTCCTGGTAGAATCCTTAATGCTAGTCTTAATTTGAACAAACTATTTAAATATAGACAGCTTCCATCACACCAGCACCTAATCTTTAATGGCCTGGTTTATCCATACAATGTCAAGGAAAGGTCAGAGTTTTCAAAAATTTATTTTAGCAAAAGGAAAGTGTGCCATGAGAGGACATGATCCAATATTCTCTATGGTTCTTGCTGCTTCATATCAAGAATGGTGGTTATTAACACTTTTCCTCTGGCATAGTACTTAGGGAAAATATATCTGTTCATTTATTAATTTAATTATTCATTTAGAAAATACACGGATTGTGTCCATGTTGTATATAAACATTCAGTGGATGAAATCTACAACTACAAAATGTGCCTATTACAATCCAGTGCCTTCCCTAGGAGGGAAGATGAGTTCCCAGAGTGCCAAGGTGAAACTGGTGCTCCAAATAAGGGTTATATTTTCAGTAGAATTTACTGGAAAAGAACTCTAATTACTTTTAATATAATGAGCCTAACTCACTGAATTGTCTACTTTGAAATTTTTTTGAGCCTATTTCAGGAAATTAACTGACATTTAGTAACATTTTTCAATAGAAAAGACATAGTTGATTCCTGACAAATAACTAAAAGTTTAATGTTGTAAAACAACTTAGTGGTAAATTAGGGCCTAGCTATCCGAAAAATATACCATAAAGACCATTATGTCTTGGCAGGAGTAATAAGATGTAAGTTGCTTTTCTTGCTTTAAGAGCATTGGAATCCACGATACTTAACATTGAGCACGGTGCTTTGCTGAATAACTGAACAAAAGAAAAAAAGATTTGAAAAGCAAGTATCATTTGTAATGCCTTCAGGGAATTATCCCTCAATCCGATACTTGTGAATAGCTCCCAGCAAAAACAGTGGGAACAAAGGACATCTCCAGAAAGGCACGTAAGCAATCCGAGGGGCAAGACCCAAGCTGAGTCTTGCAATTAAGACTGGTGTTAAAGCAAAGCACCAGGCGTGCAGCAGAGCTGAGGATGCGAGGGAAGAGCTGCAGATGGGCGTTTCTCAGGAGAGAGCACTGTGGCTCCTTGGAGGAGTGTGCATTTCCAGTGAGAAGGAGAGGAAAGGAAAAAGGAGCTATATAGAAAAGGAGTGGAACGCTAGGGTCCAGCCCTGGTGGATCCAGGGAATTCAAAGCGGGGACAGAGTCGGAGTCTGGGAAAGGACTATTTAATCAGAAATATAAAGAGATTAGGAAAGAATAGTGTAGTAGGAAAATTAGTGGAGAAAAGAGGCTGAATAACTTGGTTTACACGGAAAACTAATAAAACCTCGAGACAAGAGGTTTGCACCATCTACGTTAGGCCACTGGCGCCCACTTGAATAGCAGAGAGTGCCGCGCTTTGGGATCCCTCTCACGTGGATCTTAGAAGCCAGGGCAAGTAGTATACTTGGCGAGCCTCTGCGCTCCAGATGGGAATTCAGCTGGAAAAGGGGAGAAAAGAATGACACGGGGGAGGCCAGCATCAGTGCAAGACTCACAACTTTATTTTCAAAATCAGTTTATATACCCCAAGTTGTACATAAAGAAATAATGGAATATGCAGAGTTATGCAGGGGCAGCAGTCCTGACCCTTATTGAGACCAGGCTTTGTTTTTGCATACCCTCCCGTATACAAAAGGTCTCAGGTGGTTTACATCATCTTCTGGCCAAGAGGCCTGTTAACATTTTCATGGCTCTCTTCCTAGATAAATGTCCATCAATCAGAAAAACTTTTTCCCTAGAAGTGTTTTTTCTTTATTCTGCATCACCCTCAAAGTACTAAATAAAGTTACATTCCTGTAGAACAAAGGTGCAGTGGGTTATAACAAAGAAAGTACTTAACTCAAAGATCTAATGTTGCTAATACCAGGTCTACTACCTGTTTTTTCTATATACCAACTATATCTAAAAATAAAGGATATGAAAATTTGGCAGTAAGTATTGGCTCAACAAATGAAACCTTTAATCAGTCCTATTCTAATGATTTTGACTCCTTGGAAGCCCCTACATTCCTAGGATGTTTTGAGCTTCCTGTGCCTGTCATGGTCGGGAGGCCGCAAACAATTACATGTGCAGCTGTAAGAGTCCGGCAGGCAGGCTAGAAAGCCATAAGAGGGGTTTTTGGATTGAAACACTTATTATGCCCAGGAGATTTATTATCTAAAAGCTCGAAATTAGCTTTTTCCAGAAAAAGGTGGTGGGGGGACAGCCCCCTGTTAACGTCAGACGAGTAGATGGAAAGCATAACACAGTAAAGCAGGCAGACTCTGTTTTTTGGGGGTAGATGTTCAGGAAAATCGAGGGGGAACCCCTGAGGCCTGACTCGGCTTGCCCATCCGGCCTCTCCGCGTGACCTTGTCATGGGTGGGATCTCCCGTGCTGGCTCCCGGCAGTGAAACAAAAGCAGATGCAGTCCAAGCCAATTCCACTGGACAAGAGGCAATCGCGCTGATCACCAGAGAATGTTTTGATCTCTCCACGTATTTCTGCCCCCTTTGCCATCAGAGTAATATTTTGACTAAAGTAGACTAGTTTATGAAACCATTCTCTTTGTTTGACAAGGGCCAATGTGGTCATGCATTTTCATTTCAATCCCAAAAGAGACAATACCAAAGAATGTTTAAACCGCGCACAATTGAGCTCATTTCACATGCTGGCAAGGAAATGTTCCAAATCCCTCGAGCTAGGCTCCAGCCATATGCAGTATGTGAACTGAG
This sequence comes from Ovis canadensis, assembly GCF_042477335.2. Classification (NCBI taxonomy): domain Eukaryota; kingdom Metazoa; phylum Chordata; class Mammalia; order Artiodactyla; family Bovidae; genus Ovis; species Ovis canadensis. The sequence goes on along the minus strand of NC_091253.1, from coordinate 103,225,355 downwards.
AGCTCACACTTGTACAAACTAGGTTTAGAAAGGGAGAGGAACCAGAGATCAAATTGCCAACATTCACTGGATCACAGGAAAAGCAAGGGAATTAAAAGAAAATCTACTTCTATTTCACTGACTATACTAAAATTTTAACTGTGTGGACCACAACAAATAGTGGAAAATTATTTCAAAAATGGGAATTACAGACCACCTTACCTATCTCCCGAGAAACCTGTATGCAGGACAAGAAGCAACAGTTAGAACCAGACATGGAAAAATGGACTGGTTCAAAACTGAGAAAGAAGTACGTCCAGGCTGTATATTGTGACCCTGCAAAATGCAGGGTGGACGACTCACAAACTGGAATTAAGATTGCTGAGAGAAATATCAGCAACCTCAGATACACAGATGATACCACTCTAATGGCAGAAAGCAAAGAGAAATTGAAGAGCCTCTTGATCAGTGTGAAGGAGAAGAGTGAAAAAGTTAGCTTAAAACTCAGCATACAAAAACTAAGATCATGGCATCTGGTCTCATCACTTTATGGTAAATAGTTGGAGGGAAAAGTGGAAACAGTGACAGACTTTATTTCTTGGGCTCCAAAATCACGGTGGAGTGTGACTGCAGACATGAAATTAGGAGATGCTTGCTCTTTGGAAGTAAAGCTATGACAAACCTAGACAGTGCATTAAAAAAGCAGAGATACCACTTTGCAGACAAATGTCTGCATTGTTCAGGCTATGGTTTTTCCAGTAGTCATGTATGGATGTGAGAGTTGGACCATAAAGGAGGCTGAGCACCGAAGAATTGAAGCTTTTGAACTGTGGTGTTGGAGAAGACTCTTGAGAGTCCCTTGGACTGCAAGGAGATCCAAACAGTCCATCCTAAAGGAGGTCAGTCCTGGGTGTTCATTGGAAGGACTGATGTTGAAACTGAAGCTCCAATACTTCAGGCACATGCTGTGAAGAGCTGACTCATTTGGAAAAAACCCTGATGCTGGTAAAGATTGAGGGCAGGAGAAGGAGATGATGGAGGATGAGATGGTTGGATGGCATCATTGACTAAATGGACATGATTTTCAGCATCCAGGAGATAATGAAGGACAAGGAAGCCTGGCCGGCTGCAGTCAATGGGGTTGCAAAGAGTCAGACACAAATGACTGACTGGTCAACAACAAAATTAATATGCTAATGAGTACATTGAAAGTGAATAACCTCAAGGGGGGCTTAGGCTCAGTGGTAAAGAATCTGCCTGCCAATGTAGGACACAGGTTTGATCCCTAGGTTGGGAAGATCCCCTGGAGAAGGAAATGGCAACTCACCTGGAAAATCCTAAGGACAGAGGATCCTAACGAGCTACAGTTCATGGCGTGGCAAAGGGGTGGACACGACTGAACACAGATGCAACATGAGTACATGGGTATTTAACTTATTCATTCATTCAATTTGTGAAATGTGGTGGTCTGTTTTATATGTCAATGACCAGTTTATAGTACACAGTAATTCAGTTGAACACTGATCTTTGTGTTGCTGTGAAGGTGTTTTTTAGATGTGATTGAAGATTTTAAATAGTTTACAGTTAGTAAAGAGGATTATCAAATCTGAACAGGCCTGATTTAATTTTTTAAAAGACTTTTGGAGTAGAACTACTACTGCTTGACAGAGGAAAGGGGAATTCTGTCTCTGGGTAGAAGCTTCAGCTCATGTCTGAGAGTCCCTGCCTGCTCTTCTTGATAGCTGATTTCAGATTTCTAACTTAGCCAGCCACAATCACATTAGCCAGTTCTTTGCAATAAATCTCCCTCTCTCTCTTTGTCTGTCTCTAAGAGAGAGACAGATAAACTGACTGATGCAAAATGCATAGCAAATAGATTTGGAGGGATATAATGATAAATACTTTAATGCCTCAGTAGGAAGATGCTTTGTAAAAAGTGGTACTTAGAAAAGATTCAATCCAGTGATAATGCACAGGGGAGACTGCAGGAAGAATGTAGGTTGGAGGCAACCTGACTGGAATGTGGAACTAATTCAGACGTCCCAGTTTTATAGAACTGGATGTGGAGTACAGGAACCCTGCTAAAAGAAGCAACAGCCTCAAGGACTTAGAGAAATAACCGAAGTTAAAATCTGTTGAAAAAAAAATTGATGATGGAGAATATCTTGAAAAAAACTGAATCAAAATAGATCCAAAGTAGGAGTCTTGGTGGCAGGTGTTTGGAATCTGCTAGAGATCAAATCAAGGCTAGAGCAGATCACAGACTGAAGAACCCCTGATGATGTGGTTCTAGGAATATGCAAAGCGGCTTAAAAACCCAAGGGTGGGATGTGATTGGAAGCGCTAAGTCAGGTTAGGACGCCATAGCGGTCGATTGTAAATGAATAGCATGCCTTAAGTAAGGCAGGACTTACTATGGGAAATATTGAATGGAGGAAGATGTCATTAAAAAAGAAAAATATTCATATTTGCCAAAAAGTTACTACATTAATGGAAAAAAAAAAGGAAAGCATGGCCCTCCCAAGATCACAATGTGTTCAACCGTGAGACCAAATGCTCACAGCAACATATCCCTTTGTGACTCTTAACAGAGTAATGATGAACTATGACACGAATATTCTACCATGACTCAGATATTCTAATATCTTATGCCTCAATCAAGCTGTAGAGATAGCAAACTATCGGGCAATGACTTTATCTGGTCCCTTCATCTGGGTCATAACTTTCTGCTTTTTCATCCTGGTTACCTTTCCGTAATGTGGTTTTTGTATTAGCTGCTGTGGGACTGTGGGGGCAATGACTTTAGACTGCTTTATTCCAATCTAATTTTTCCTTATTTTCTTTTTTCTACTTTATTTTTCTTAATCAGTAACTTATTTTCCAGTATGACAGTAGTTAAGACAGTAAGTTCTCTCATAAATGGCCCTGGTTGCAGATGTCAATAGCCCATTTTTAATTGTAAACAAAACTAGATATTCCAAGCATTGGAATCTTTCTTTTATTCTCAGATTTTGACAATCCAGGAAGGCAAGACCTCTGAAACACCATCTTCTGTGTGTGACCTCAAAGATTTGTCTGTGAAAAAAATAACAAATTTAATGAGCTAGGCTTGAAAATGTGGCCCTGAGTTTGTATTGTTCATTTGCTTTTTACTGAATCATAGTTGACTTACAATTATACCAGTTTCAGGTATATGACATAGTGATGGGATATTTTTTATGGATTATGTGCCTTGCAAAGTTATTATAATATTATTGACTATATTCCCTGTAAAAGGAAGGGGACCAGTGTTAATTTCAACTTACTTTTCCAGAATATTTTTCTGGAATAGTATTAGCTTGAGGTTGGATTATGCTGTACTCTAGCTACTTGTAGACAAATGCTTGTCGGCAAGCATCTATTTGATACCCTTTAAAAATGGAGTAGGTTTAGAATTCATCAGGAACATTTGAGATTAGATATTAGAAAGATTATTAAAGTTTAAAAGTATTAGTAAAGGTCATTGAGAAAGAAAGAGGCATTTAAGAAAAGGTTCTGAAATTTATTTTTCTGAGATGATTGACATCAAATGCAGTTCAGAGACAGGGTATTTAAATGCCACCTTCTGGAAATATTTCGCTGAATATTTATACATTAGAATATGTTCACATAGATTAGCATTCCACTGTCAGATCCACAAAATACTTGCATGTAAAATTAGATCGGAAAAATTAGACAATGACAAATTGTTTAAACCTTTACTTCATCTCTAAAATGGGGAGGTGGTAACACTGCCTCCCAGTTGGAATTCAGTTAGAACACTTACCGTAAATGCAGCTAAAATGTCTAGGGCCATGCTAAGAGCTGTGGCCTCTGCGAGCGTAAGTTGCTTCAATCGTGTCCGACTCTGTGAGACCCTATGGACTGTAGCCTGCCAGGCTCCTCTGTCCTGGGACTCTCCAGGCAAGAACACTGGAGTGGGTTACCATGCCCTCCTCCAGGGGATCCTCCCAGCCCAGGGATTGAATCTGCATCTCCTGCATTAGCAGGCGGGTTCTTTACCACGAGTGGCACCTAGGAAGCCTCTGTGGCCTCTATTCTCTCATAGTTGGTACAGATTGGCACAGCGATGCTAATTTAGCAGGCAAACTTTATTTAGTAGACAGTTATTATGAACTGGGCTTCCCTGCTGGCTTGGATGGTAAGGAATCTGTGTGCAGTGGAGGAGACCCAGGTTCAACCCCTGGGTCAAGTAGATCCCCTGGAGAAGGGGAAAAGCTATCCACTCCAGTGTTCTTGCCCGGTGAATTCCATGAACAGAGCTGGGCTACAGTTCATGGGGTCACAAACAGTCAGACATGACTGAGTGACTAACATTTTCATTTCACTTTTTTATTATGAACTAGAGTTTGGAAGATACAAGCAAGATTGGGATTTTTAGCTGAGTATATAAAAATTAGGTTAAAATTAGATGGACAGGTATACACTGCTATATTGAAATGGATAGCCAACAAAAGACCTACTGTATAGCGCATACAACTCTGCTCAGTGTTATGTGGCAGCTTGGATGGGAGAGGAGTTTGGGGGGAAAATGGGTACACAGCTATATACATGTGGCTGGGTTCCTTTGCGGGTCATTTGAAACTATCATGATATTGTTTATTAATCAGCTATACCCCAGTGCAAAATAAAAAGTTGTAAATAAACCAATTTTTTTAAAAAGAAAAAAATCAGATTATCATCATGCCGCCACTGGGTAACATGTGTGGTTTTCCTTTTAAAGCGGTTCTCATGTCTTTTCAAAAGGACACGCCAGCAGCAGCCGAGTGGTGTCCAGTGTGGCACGGTTCACGCGTGAGTGCTGCCTTACGCAGGGAAACTTCTTGCAGAATTGCCCTCATCCCGAGTAGTACTGGGAGGCTGTCTGCCTAAGTGGATTATTGCGTACGACTTGATCAATCTAGCTGATTCTCTGAAACCCTCATGCTCAGTTTAATGGTTAAAGTTTCAGGCCATTCCCAGTGAGAGGGAATTATAATTCAGACCATGGGCAATCCCAGGCAACTGAGGCTATTCTGAAAGAGCTGCATCTAAATGAATGAATCCCCTTGCTAGGGTTTCAGAACAGCTGTCACAGCTGGCCTGCTTGGAAATGAATAAATTCTACAGATTTAAAAGAAGAGTAATTTTCCCAGAAAAGGTTGAATAAAAGACAGAAAAGAAGGAAAAGAAAACATTTTTTGTGTCCTCAGTAATGTTATATCAATTGAAATGCATATTAAAACCAAAGATTAATACTCGCCAAAGATAGATAGCATTAGTGATGCTAATGATGGTGATGAAACAGCATGTCTAAAATTCTTTCAAGAAAATATCCTTGTTTTAAAAATTTGATGAGCAAAAAATATAATCTTATTTGTCATTAACATTAACAAACATTTTCTTTTTATTGAAATATAGTTGACTTACAATATTATATTAGTTTCAGGTGTTCATAATGATGCAGTATTTTTATACATTAAGCATCTTGGAAAGTTTTTACAATATTGTTGGCTATATTCCTTGTGCTGTGCAGTACATCTCTGTGACTTATTTATCTGAGTTTGTATGTCTTAATCCACTTCACTCATTCCCTTCATCCTTGAAGCCACTAGCTTGTTCTCTGTATCTGTGTCTTTTTGTTGTTTTGCTGTATTTGTCTGTTTTGTTTTTTAGATTCTACATACAAGAAAAAACACAATATTTGTCTTTTTCCATCTAGTATTTCATTAAACATAATACTTCCCAGGTCCATCCATGTTGTTACAAATGTCAGCACTTCATTCCCTTTCTTTTTAACTGAAGTACAGTTGGTTTTCGATGTTATATCAACTTGAAGTGTACAACAGTGCGATTTGATATTTCATAGCTGATGCTCCGTTTGCAGTTGTTATAAAGCACAGACGGCGCTCCCTTGGCTGCACGTCAGGCCGTTGCACGTATTCATTTTGTTTATTGCATCCTGAGTCTCCTTCCCGCATCTGCTCACCTCCCTCCCTCTCCCCGCTGACAACCACTAGCTTCTTCTCTCTCCCTGAGTTCGTTTCTCCTTTGTTATACTCATTCATTTGCCTTCGTTTTTAGATTCCACATATAAGTGAAAACGTACAGTATTTGTATTTCTCTGCCTGCTTTACTTCACTTGGCATAAGGCCATCTAGGTCCACCTGTACTTCTGAAAATAGCAAAATTTCCTTCATTTTTATGGCTGAGTAGTGTTGTGTGGTAGACATACACAAAATCTTCTTCATCCATTCATCTGTTGAGGGACACATAGGTTGCTTCCATGTTTTGGCTATTGTAAATATGTTGTTGTGAACAATAGTTGCATATATCCTTTCTGAAATCCAAAGGAAACAAAAAGATTTCTTTCTTTCCTATGGCTAAGTAATTTTAGAAATGTGCGATTATGTCAAGTTATAGTAATTATTAGGAAAGGATATCATAAACAATTACTAATCAATACTATATAGAAATAATAAACAGATCAATGAAACAAAATTAAAATTTATGAATATAAATACTGTGGCTTATACTAGGCATTTTTAGTGTATGTTAGATTTGACATTTCAAATTAATGAAAATGGTTATTATTTAATGTATAGTACAGGAAAGCTGATTTTGTCAAAAAATAAATTAGACAACTTTTTCATGATATGTCAAAGATATCACATTATAGTTAACTTCATTAATGCCATAAAAACAGAAAAAGAAAATGAATGTTTATCTGATCTTGGTTCTGGGAAAAACTTTCAAATACGGTTAGAAATATTTTTGGATATTATCTTTTTTCCACCTCTTCTCTACATTCTATCCTTTCTATCAGATACACTGAACAGACACCTGGCTCTGTTTTTCGAGGGATTGTGGCCTACCAAAATATAGAAATAGACTACATCTATTCTTGAATTTCTTTTCTTTCAAAGGCCAAAATTTTGGAGTGAACATAGTTTATGGAGCAGGGGAAAAGGATGGTGGGCCCTCTACCCTCATTGCCTGTTGCCTTAGCTCTGAACACAGCGCATGAGCTGGGCACCACTCGGGATCAGTGGCGAATTCTGCCATGGCATAGAGTTTTCAGGCAACTTAGGTGACTGAAAGCAAGGCAGATCCCGTAAAGGAAAAACACGATGTGTCTCCCTGCCCAAATATGAAAAACAATTCTGTAGGTCACTAAATATCTTCTCAGGTACCAAGCAATATTTTCTCATACTATGTGCTAAATTTTATTGATTTGATCAGGTACCAATTTCTGAATATTTAGTTGTTTTCCAATTTGTATTTTAAGTACTACTGTAATATGTAATTTATATGTTTATTTACAAACTCAGCCTCAATTGTTTACTAAGAACAAATTCCTCCATTTGGAAATCCAGAATAAAAAGGTATACATATTTTTAAGTGTCTTGATGCATATGGGCATGTTGCTTTCTGGAAGTGGTTATCTCACTATACTTCTGCCATTATTATCTTTTTCCCCTGCTTTTTGGATCAGTTTTTACTACCAAGGAAGATGTACCTTTAAGTAAAAAAAAAAAAAAAAAAAAGAAGTCAGTTTGTAATTTTTTTTAAAGAAATGTCTATTTGTTCTAACATGGGTAAGAGTTTCTAGTGCTTTGTATGAACTTTATCTACATTAAAACATGACTTGCCCATCAAATTTTGTCAAAATGTGCCCCATTTGCCTTTGCCATTTTAGTCCTATACACAACTCTTAAAATTAACGTTAGTTTTAAATGTTTGTGTAAGCCACTCTATTTTTCATATCCTTTTAAAATAATTAATAGTATGCCTTGCTTCCATTTTCATTTAGAATTAAGCTTAAAAAGTGACACATATGGCTTTCCTGGTGCTCAGTGGTTAAAAAAAAAAATCTGCCTGCCAATGTAGGAGACACAGGTTGGATCCCTGACCCAGGAAGACCCCACGTGCGGCCGAGTGACTGATTCCATCCACCGCAACTACTGAGCCTGCGCCCTAGAGCCAGGGGCCTCATCTCTGCGGCCCCACGGCCTGGAGCCCGGCTCTGCAGCGGGAGAAGCCTCCTCAAGGAGAAGCCGGTGCCCCGCAACCAGAGACCGGCCTCTGCTCGCCGGCAAAGAGAGCCAGCACAGCCACAGCCTAAAATAGAGAGAGGAGATTATAAATCAGTGAGGCACACTGTGCTCAACTTCTACCATATTTTCTGTTTTGCTGCTAAAAGAAAATCAATCTGGGACTTATGTCTTTAGGCTACAGTACAAAAGCATTTTTCCCTATTCACTTATTCACTATTTCTTTACTGATACCTATTGATAGCTAGTCATGTGCTGTGTCCTGGGGATAAAGGGAGTGTAAGATACAGCCCGTGTCTTCCAACACTTGATCCCTTTATGCAGACCACCAAGAGGCAAGAAGAAACTGCAGAATAAGATGAACGCTACCGTGGTGCTAGGTATGGGGCTAAGGGGCTCAGTCTTGTGGAACAGAGGGCAGGGGGCTCTTCTGGGATTCCAAGAAGCGGCACCAAGAAGCGGCATCTAGGCTGAAACGCAGATTTACAGAACTCCCCGCAGGAAAACGAAGGAAAGGGGTTCCTTATGAAAGGATAACAGGCACAGAAGGAAAGGCTGAAAAGAAGAAGGTACATGAGAGATTGTCGCTCTTTCAAGAGGTGGAAATAAGTCAGCGGGATGATGCAAAGAATACGAATTGCAGGATAAAAGCCACAATAAGTCACCAAAAACTCACATCGCAGGGAGTCTCATGAGAGACATTAAAGAGATTGGACTTCCTTGCTAAGTGCAAAAATGCCACTGAAGGAAGCAGGAATGGAGCATCACAAGATTTTGCATCAGCTCGAGTCCCTGAACTAGTGTGAAGCTGGACAGCGGTACCACATCTCCCTTGCAGGAAATCTCACGTTGGGCTGCTCTTTGTTGAGAGAGAAACACTTTTTTTCCCCTTTAAACTACTGAGGCTTGAGGATAGTTATTACAATAGCAAGCCGTTGGCTGTCCACACAAGGTGAACAAAGATAATCCCCATTGTTGAAGTGCAACTCCTTCACGAAGTATTCAAAATGTGATGAAAGATTTCTAAAGAAAAACGCATATGTTAAACACTATTGTGATTTTTAAGAAATGTTATTTTCATTTGAGATGTAGGGAGGGATTTAACAGTTATGAGTGTGGGAAATCTTTTTTTTTTTTTTTAAAGGAAAGGAGGTTTAACAGTGTATTCACTCAGTTGCTCGGTCGTGTCTCCTCTTAGTGACCCCAGGGACTGCAGCCTCCCAGGCTTCTCCGTCCATGGCATTTCCAGGCAAATATACTGGAGAGGGTTGCCATTTCCTGCTCCAGAGGATCTTCCCAAACCAGGGGTCACAACTGTATTTCTTGTATCTCCGGCATCGGCAGGCAGATTCTTTACCACTGCACCCAAACTGCAATATACCTTAGTACACAAAATTGCTAGCTGGGTTATTAGACTGGGAGTTTTCTCTCCTCTTGGATATTCTTCTCAGATGTTCAGTATCCCATATCAGTAATACAAAGGGTCACTTTAAATGATTAAACAATTAAAAGGAAAAAGGTGGGCTATCAATCTGTTTATCAAGGTGTTTGAACTCTGTGCACATCAAAGCAGAACATAAATAGTATATTGTAAGTTTGCATGCTTACATACAGTAATGGTTATTTTTAAATTCAAGCTTTTTGTACTAGTCGGGTACAATAGTTATTGAGATTATTGGTTTACTTTAGTGGATATGGGGAACTTTTGGCTCCCAGATTTCTAAAGGTCTGTTTTATAGCCCGGGCTTCCCACGTGGTTTAGTGGATAAAGAATCCGCCTGCAATGTGGGAGACACAGGAGATGTGGGTTTGATCCCTGGGTCAGGGAGATTCCCTGGAGAACGGCATGGCAACCCACTGTAGTATTCTTGCCTGGAACGTCCCATGGACAGAGGAGCCTGGTGGATTCTAGTCCGTGTAGCTGCAAAGAGTCAGATATGACTAAAGAGACTGAGCATACACTTCTGTGATTGATTCACTTTGCTGCACAGCAGAAACTAACACAGCGTCGTAGAATAGCTAGACTTCAACAGAAAGCATCTTAAAGAATCTGAAAAGAGTTTGAAACACTCTAAAAAAATCACACATATTTCAGACTAATCTTCTCTGCTTCTATCTAGGACTATTCTAAGAACTGCAATAAGCCATAGAAGACCCACATCTAATATAACATTTATTAGTTTTCACTTATTAGTGATCAGTAATCAGGCAGCAAGTATATATGTCTAAAAATATTTATTTATGGCTGTGTTGGATCTTGGCTGCTGTGTGTGGGCTTTCTCTGGCTGCAGCGAGCGGCGGCTGCTCTTCACAGCAGCGCGCAGGCTGCTCACTGAGGGCCTCCCCTGTCGCAGAGCGCGGGTTTGAGGCCCGGAGGCTTCCGCAGAGGCGGCATGCAGGCTCAGCAGTTGGTGCGCAGGCTGAGTTGCTCTGTGGCGCGTAACGCCTCCCGGAGCAGGGATGGGACCCGTGGCTCTTCATTGGCAGGCGGATTCTTACGCACGGACCACCAACAAAGTCCCAAGTACATGCATTTTGAAAGAAGTATCTTATATCATATTAAAAATCTAAAATTTCAACTTTGTCATGAAAATTTTCCTATGAGTTATGAATGTTCAGTCTTGTTGGTTATGTCATCTAATAAATAGTTACAAAGAGATTTGAGTGCTATACGTCTAAGCTCTTATCTATTTATCACAATGTCCTTAATTACGTGAAATAGTGATGTTTTTCTCTCAATGGATTGCATTATTTTTAGAAGGTGCTTTTAAGATATATATAGGGTGTTCATGGAGTACAGGTTCCCTTTTTAATGTCTAAAAATAAGTAGCATAAACAAAGAAGTCAACTGAGGTTGGCAGGTACAGAGAACAGGATTGGCGTTTAAGCTATTGTCTGCAGAAGTAAATTGTACGGACAAAAGCAATCAGCATAGATCAATTTAGCCTGTGGAGTTGACTTTCTGATAAAATACTTCTCTACAGTCCCCCTCCATTTGTATTTGCCCTACAGGTTATTATTTGTTATTGAACAATATTACAAGTCTTAAGGGAAAATTGTAGAATTCATTCGAAGTGAAGCTACGCTGTTGTGCATGAAGTACACTCAAATTCATGCAATTATTCTTCTGACTTAAAGGGTAAGGAGTTATTCAAGAGTTTCTTCTTGTGGTTTTCAACTTTAGCGGGTTTGTTTCTATTTCATAACATATTATGTTTATATTCAACAGAAAAAATAGTTTTTAGGTAAGCAAATTCTATGAATCATTATGTCTGAATAACTTTCATTCTTTTGTAAAACGAGCTGAGCATTGTGTTTAGCTTGATACAGCATATAAAGATCCATGAACTATTTGGGGCTATTAAGTGTTGGGGGGGAGTTTTTATCCTAGTTATATTTCAGAGATTATGACACATTAGGGATAAGCACTGTATGCTTATTTCTAGGTCATATAGTTATTATAAGACTGATGTTATGATGTTTGTATTACAAGATGAATTGTGTATACATAATGTTATCATTGTCAATAAAATATCAAGTGTTAATTACAGAAAAATTTGTGTAAAATTTAAAGAAAGCATGGAGTAAATGATAGCTAGAACTTTGCTAAATACCCATGGTAGACTTTGCATTAAACTAGGACCTATGTGCTATACAAGTTGAGTGTGACATAGTTCTTTCCCATCTTATATTTGGGAAGACAAAAGGAATACATGAAAAATAACAAGAGAAATAAGACAACAAAGTAATAAATCACATGGCTACCGACTGGGGAAGTTCGGGGAAAAGTGAGATAGGTAGAGGACTTTATAATTCGAAGAATGTTTCTAAACAATTTTAAAGTTGATTTGGTGTGATAATGTGAATAAAATTCAGATAATTAGAGAAAACGACCATTTTGGACTTGTAGAATACCAGAAGCACATATATGTTGGATGTAGCTTTGTGTCTTAAGGGAACCAAAGACTAGAGGAAACACACTTATCTCTCAGTGAGAAAACAATTCTAGTGACTAGAGTGGGCAAGATCAGTGAAGGCTTCAAAAGCTATGGGCCAAACACATAAAAATAGCTATCATCTATTTATCTATCCATCATCTATTACCTATCTCCTTCAGAAGCTCCTGACTCCCCAGGTCAATAATAGGAATACTTTTGTGAATTGGAACTGTGTTTGAGTAACACTGACAGTCCATGAGGATAAATTTCGATTCAATATATTTTCTGTCCCAGAGCAGTGCTTCCTCCCCAAGCCTGTTCATTTTAGTCACTTACAGTAACTTACATAATAATAGATGATATTTCCTTTGTGCCAAAATTAACCAGTTGGTTGATGTATGGAAGGGAAGCTACCATTAATTAACTATCCTATTTTAAACTTGGGGTTGGGCACATCACGCGTTTTATCATACACTTCTTCACAGCAGTGCTTGGAGTTAGACATTTTTTACCATTGAAAGCTAGAACTTAGGGACATTAGGAATAAGTTATCAAGCAAATCCAAACTTCTCTAACTCCAAAGTCTGTGCTTTATTTTATAACCAAGCTGCCACAAAAATTGTAAGTAGTTCAATTTAGTAGATATACTTTTCTTTGCTTCACTCCCTTCTACAATAATATGCCCCCTCTCCAATTTCTCGTAATGCAGATGTGCATATCAATACCAGCTGCCCGTGTAGCTGAGCATACGGTTGATGCAACCAAAGGCAGGCACTTGATGGCGGCTGAGTCAATTGTTCTTCCTTATATAGAAATTCTACCTAAGATACACTGAGATGAATTGAGCTGATATTGATAAGTGGATCTCTAACTTATAAGGCAAAGCCAGAATCACCACCATGAAAAGCCGTGGCATGTTGTAAGGGAAAGCAAAACGTAAAAGCCTTGGATAGGAAGCGCGACCCCCTAAGAGAAAACGAAACAGACGTGGGTTGAGAAACAGAGGAAAGCAGGAGCCTGTGACTTGGTTTAACTACAGGTGTCTTTGTTAGTTCCTCTTGCTTGAACAGACATGACTCTAGGTTCAAAATCCTATTTTCATGGCAAGTTGTGGATTTTATAAAATTTTACAGCATCTTGTGACACAGAGGAAAAGCTGAGTCTTAGTTTGTATTTATCTCTTTTAAGCAGTTTGTATTTTCTTAGTGGAAGCTTATAAGTTTTGTTGTCATTTTTGTTTGCTTGACGTTGCTGTTGTTCAGGGCATCCGTCCCAATGATCCATTCTGATTTAGGTATGCGGAAATGGCACATTCGTCTGGTTTTATTGAATGAAACTCTAGTAATTTGCAATGTGAATACAGATATAAGGGACTTATACATAAGCAAAAGAAATTACCTGGTAGAAATAAATTTACCTTTGTTTTTCTTTAAGAAGGGGCGTTAATAGTAACATAACTTAAACCAACGTTTTTGCTTTGCATGTCTTTAGAAAAGTGATTATTTCCAAGACTTTTATAGACAGCTATCATGTGTGAATATTATATAAGAATATCAAGACAGTGTATAGACAGTGAATCTAATGCATTTAGATTTAATTCAATAGTAATGGTTCAGTTCAGTTCAGTCACTCAGTCGTGTCTGACTCTTTGCGACCCCATGAATTGCAGCATGACAGGCCTCCCTGTCCATTACCAACTCCCAGAGTTCACTCAGACTCATGTCCATCGAGTCGGTGATGCCATCCAACCATCTCATCCTCTGTCGTCCCCTTCTCCTCCTGCCCCCAATCCCTCCCAGCATCCGAGTCTTTTCCAATATGTCAGCTCTTCCCATGAGGTGGCCAGATTACTGGAGTTTCAGCTTTAGCATCATTCTTTCCAAAGAACACCCAGGACTGATCTCCTTTAGGGTGGACTGGTTGGATTTCCTTGCAGTCCAAGGGACTCTGAAGACTCTTCTCCAACACCACAGTTCAAAAGCATCAGTTCTTCGGCACTCAGTTTTCTTCACAATCCAATTCTCACATCCATACATGGCTACTGGAAAAACCATAGCCTTGACTAGATGGACCTTTGTTGACAAAGTAATGTCTCTGCTTTTGAATATGCTATCTAGGTTGGTCATAACTTTCCTTCCAAGGAGTAAGTAATGTAGGAAACCGTTATTAGTTTTGGGTGCTCTGTTATATAATAAATTATTTCTTTAGTGTTAATATAAAATGTGACAGCAATTTCTGAGAATATCTACTTGCAATAAAAGTCTAATTAGAAATGAACAGCATATCTGTAAGGGGGCAATAGTTTTTCATTTCATATGACAATATCACAAGGCTAGAAATATTTTATAAACTGGATATAATTATTTGCCTATTATTTTTTTATTTTTCCTTTCAAAGATGTTTTATGTGAAGGCGGGATGTGTAGATAGAGATTAATGCTTAAATGCTATAGGGACTATTCTGCAGATGTCTGTAGATGACTCTGGGTCTATTTGGCCACATAGGAAGGGGTTACTTTTTTTCCCCTTTTAAACAAATTTAGACCACATTTCAAAGGATGATAGAGTAACAGGTGCAAAGAGGAGGGATTGGAAAGAACAAATGCCAAGTTGCTTTGAAGGATTCTGGTGAACTTTATTCCTTAAGCCACTCTGTCTTCATTTAACAAACATTGACTGGGTGTCCAGTCGTGGGCCAGCTCTCTTCTTATGTGTCCAAAATAGCTCAGTGAACCAGACACACAAAAATCCCTGCTCTTGCTGAGCTGAGACTTTTTCATGTGTCCATTTTCCCACACCTGATTAAAACGCATCATCGATGGCTTGGCAGCTTTCACCACTAACATACACAGTTCGACTGTGTATTTATGCTTCTCCACTGTGTCTACTTAGTCACTCAATTTGCTCATTCTCTCAAATGTTAAGAGCAAAGGGCTTGTAAATGCCTAGATTTCCTAGTACAAGATCATTTAACAAAGACCCATGGCAGGGGTACTTCAGAGAACATATAAAAACTGTCATGAAAGTACTAAGGAACCATTTTGAAAAATAGACCACTTGTAAAATCAGGCAATTTATAGACATAAGTTTTATAAATATAGTTTGGGAAACTGAAAAAAATCATACGTGTACTTGAAATTCCATTTGCACATAATACTTCATAAGGAAGATGAGAAATAGGCAGCGAATTCAAGGAAAGACAAATGAGGGGATATGGACAAATCCATGTAAAATCTCAGCCTCGACATCAGCACAAAGTCCTTGTTGACTCTACAAAAGACGCACACTTAAAGAGGTAGGAAGTCTCACCGCCAGCTATAGTAATATTACTGAGCCAGGATTAAAATTTCCCCAGAGCAAAATGAAATTGAGAAAGTAAGTAAAAATATGTAGTTTTGTATCATTATGCGGAGTGTTTCCTGGGTACACACATGGGAGATCTGAGAGAAATACACAGCACAGCGCTTACCACTGGAAGCAAGAGGCCAGGAAGGATGCCGTGGGTAGCGGCGCTGAGAACCAACCGAAGGTGATCAGGCGCTGCTTCACATGCCTAGCGACTCCAGAGAGAAACCAATTTCTCAACATTCTGTAGCTGTAATGCACAACAGAGAGTTCCCGAAAGCGACTCTTAGTTCAGAGAGAAGAACTTCTGGGTCCTGACACCAGACAAGCACAGAGTTCTTGCCAGCAGCCAGCCACCGACATCCACAGCCATCAGGAGGCACTGGTTTTAGGAGAGTTTCACAGAAGCTAGAACTAGCATCAGGAAGCCTTTGCAATATAATATCAGGGGAAAACAAAGACTCCCCACTTTATATACAATACAATATTGAGAAGCACACGTTATATGTTTACAGGCAGAAAGTGAGTGAAAAGGAAAGTGAGGTCGCTCAGTCGTGTCTGACTCTTTGCAAGCCCACGGACTGCAGCCCACCAGGCTTCCCTGTCCTTTGCTATCTTCCAGAATTTGCTCAAACTCATGTCCATTGAGTCTGTGATGCCATCCAACCATCTCATCCTTTGTATCCCCTTCAAATACATTTTTTAAAAGAAATGCCTAAAACATAAGTCCCAACAATGAGAGTTTTGTGATTTGGATCCAATTCTCGTGGAAGCCAAAAGGAGCTTTTGGGATTCATCGCCGTGTGCTCCTTTCGGGTGATGGGCGCAGACAGGAGCCCACCAGCCGTGCTGAGGGTGTGCAAGATGAGTCAGTTCCGTGGAGACGTGACTGGTGGTCGTGCCTGAGAGGGTCAGGCAGTCCCCCGATGAGGGTTCAGTCGGAGAGAGAAGCTGTCGCAGCAAGGAAAATAGGTGGAATGAGAGCTGCTAGACATTAAAAAAAAACACATGACTTTGATTTTTTCCAGATTAATGCCTCTTCTTTTCTTGAGAACTGTTACCAGGCAAAATGTAACATGACTTCCACAGTAACGTTTTTTCCATTTTCGGTCCAAAGCCCACCTTCAAGTTTCTTGCTAATAATATCATTTGCTGTTTTGGTGAGGGACTCACTTGGTGGCTCAGACGGTAAAGCGGCTGTCTACAGTGCGGGAGAGCCGGGTTCGATCCCTGGGTTGGGAAGATCCCCTGCAGAAGGAAATGGCAATCCACTCCAGGACTATTGCCTGGAAAGTCCCATGAGCAGAGGAGCCTGGTAGGCTGCAGCCCATGGGGTCTCAAACAGTCGGACACGACTGAGCAAATTCACTTCAGTTCACTTGTTTATACACCCGAAGAGAAAGTTGATGCATTTACACTGAGCACCAAAGGCCTTAATTACAAACTGTACAAGCAGGTAGGCTGATATCTAGACAGTGTAGGTGACGTTAGCCAGACAAAGGGAAGCAGACTTTATGATCTAACCCTTTAGGAAGCTGGGGGGGCCTCCACGGGCTTTGGGATAACTGTCCCCAGGCGTGAAAGAGTGTATCCTTTCAAAGATTATCAGGATCAGTTAGAATCTCTGTAGAAATCTGTATTAGGAAATGATATGTCAGTTGGTCAGTTTTAATCCTACAGTCACCGCAAAACCAATACAGTATTGTAAAGTAAAATAAAGTAAAAAAAAAGAAATGCCAAATAAAATGAGAATGAAAATAGCAGGCAGAGCTGTCTTCCACGTGTGCTGAGATCAGTTAGGCTCAGACTGGAATCGTCAATTAGCAACCCGAGTGACGAAATAAATGGAAAGAAAATAAACCTTAACTTTGTGTGTGAGAGACTATTAATCAGTCTCCGGTAATATGTTCATTCAAGTTAACATGGCAATCAGTACAGCAGCAGATGTCGGGGTCCCTTTCTGCCGCACACACCCGGTAGTTCATGCTTTGGAAACCCTCGATCTCCTGCACGCGAACTCTTGGGCAGCCGCTTTGCTTTTCACCTTGGCCATGAGTTTGTTGCACTGAAGCAAGCCGCACACAGTCTAGAGGCCTTGTTGACCTTAATACAAATTGCTGAGGACGGAGGTCTCTTCTTCTTAGTTGAAAAACACAAAACCAAAACCAAAAAAACCTGGTGAGTCTAGCTGTGAAAGTTTACATCCATCGCTTGTGTTTATGATACAGCAACAACGTAACAGTCTGAGTGTTTCATCAACAAACCCACAAATGCGGAGTTCAAGGAGACTGCGAGTCTGACAGCGACAGGGAGACCGCACTTTCCCTAAAGCGATGCTAGTTCAAGATCCGAGGACGAAGGAGCTGCAGTCAGCGAAAGAGGCCTCCAGTTTACCCGCTTCCTCATACTTCGTTTTTACAATCAAGACGATTTTGGTTTGAGCATGTGATCTTTTATTTCACTTATCCATCAGCTTAAGATAGAAAACATTGTTTGATATCCTGTTAGAATTTATCGAAAGTGAAAATTACTAAGCTTAATTTTAACTTACTACGTAATTTTATCTTAACTCTGTATTCCTAAATAAATGAATTCTCTATCCAAATACCATTCCTATTATAATGCTATTGAGCCCTGAAAGTTTGATCTAGCTCTCTAATCTCAACCAGCTCTGATCTCATAGAACTAGAGCTTTTAAAGTCTTAACTTTCATGTCACGTCTCTGACATTTATTTTGGGTACAACAGAATGAGCTTAAAACAAAACAAGTGATACTTATATGCAAGGTATACAACTTCTTTCTGGCAAGGTTCTTATCTTTTCAATAAACCATTGAATTTATTGCCCATGTTTTTTCTTTAGAAGAAAACTTGACCTTGTTTCATACCACATTTAGTGACATTTCAGCTGTAATAAAGGGGCTTCTTTTCTTTCTGATAGCTGGTTTCTTTTATAGAATTAAATAGGAAACTTTTCTCTACTGGCATCTAATTCTTATCATTTTCTGCTATTTTTTGTTATTGTCAGAAAATATATTCTCAAGGCCATCTTCAAAGTTAAATTTACTTAGAAGGCTTTGTCCTTCCTAAAGCCTCAGTACAATTTTGTGTGCTCACTGCACAATGAAAGGAAAACCAAAATTACAGACTAAAGTAGAAAAATCAAGTTTTACAAGCATGAAACAACACTTGTTTACCATGGGACAAGCACTTTTCTAAATAATTTATATATATATATATATATATCATTATTTAAATGGACACAAGGTGAATCTCAAACTCAGAGAAGATAAGTAAGTTGCTCATGTCACATGTCAGCCAGGAATTAGGTGATGGAGTCAGAAATTAGGCATGTATTTATTTGCAAACTCTGCCATGTTATGACTATGCCACACTGTTTTTAGATATTGCTTTGAATATGTTTCTGATTGATGCGAAGCACAGAATTAAGTAAATCAAATGTTTAAAACGTAAATATATGATTCACATGAAATAAAAGAAGAATTTCAACAGCATGTAAGGAAACCTGTGGAGCTTTCCAAGTGGCAGAGTGGTTAAAAATCCACCTGCAATGCAGGAAACCTAAGTTCGGTCCCCGGGTTGGAAAGATCCCTTGGAGAAGGAAATGGCAACCCACTCTAGCATTTTTTCCTGGGAAATCTCACGGACAGAAGAGTCTGGCAAGCTACAGTCCATGGGGTTGCAAGAGTCAGACAGGGCTTGACAACTAAACAACAACAAAGTAACCTTGTACCATTTTATTTTGCTCAACTATTTATCAAAGTTCTGAAAACGTTTGCTACCATACTTTGACTTTTGTTAAAAAAAGTAAATACACAGTTGATGCCTTTTTAATTTTCTTGTGGAGGATAAGTATAAAGAATGAGTGTTCTCATTGTATAGAAAGATCCTTAGTCAATACTTCCAAAGTTCCCTGAAATAATAAACTGTTGCTTTTTTGTTATAGATAATATTTACATTTTAAAACTTTCTTGCTGTTATTGGGTGGGTTTGAGGTTAGACATGAGAGACGTGGGTCAATCCCTGGATCAGGAAGACCCCCTGGAGGAGAGGGCAGGACACCCTACTTCAGTGTTCTTGCTCTAGAATCCCATGGGCAGTGGAGCCTAGTGGGCTGCACAGAGTCAGACACAGCTAAGTGTCTTAGCATCATATCATGTTGTTATGGGGCACAAGCCTAATATTGAAGTGTATTGGGAAAAAATTACAAAGTCAATAAAATATAAGGCGTTCATTACACAATATGTTAATACAGATGTAAGAGATTCTTTGTAAAGTTAAAGAGAAAAAAACAGCCTCAGTAAACTATATAATGCTATATATTGGTTTGTTATGTTTTTAAGCCTGGAGAATGACATGGACATAAACCATTCAACTAAAGAAACCCTCAGATTTCCAGTGAAAATCTTGAAACTACTAAAAATGAAAGGGTAAAATTCCATCATCATGGATGACTGGCCCTGCCAACATCCTTATTTTGAACTTCTAATGTCATTATGCCTGGATTAAAAGAAAATAATTTGTGTGCATATACCATAATCTACACAACTGACTGCTCTATATTTCTGTACATTAAGAATAGTTCTAATGAAACTTGCATTTAATGCAGTGCTTGTAATTTTTCTTTGAACATAGTGTTGCTAAACTATGAAACATTAAAATATTTTTTTCTTCTAAACTACAACAATACTAAAATCAATGTAACATTGATCTATTTATTTAAATTATTTGTTTTAATTAGAGGATAATTACTTTACCATATTAATCTTTTATATGTTCCCTGAATTAAAAGTTGCTTTTACTTTCTCCTCTGTTAGTTGAAATGCCTGAGATGGGATTAAGAGGATACAGATTCTGTTGTAATTGTTTTGTCTTCTCTGCTGCTGCTGCTGCTGCTAAGTCGCTTCAGTCGTGTCCGACCCTGTGCGACCCCATAGATGGCAGCCCACCAGGCTCCCCCGTCCCTGGGATTCTCCAGGCAAGAACACTGGAGTGTGTTGCCATTTCCTTCTCCAATGCATGAAAGTGAAAAGTGAAAGTGAAGTCGCTCAGTCGTGTCCGACTCTTAGCGACCCCGTGGACTGCCGCCCACCAGGCTCCTCCGTCCATGGATTTTCCAGGCAGGAGTTCTGGAGTGGGGTGCCATGCCTTCTCCGTTGTCTTCTCTGCCTCTTATGATTTAAAGATATTGACATCATAGGAACAACAGTAACAGAATAACTCATCAGGGGAATGGATTTTTTTTAAACAATTCTTATTATCACCTTTATAACCTCAGAATATATGTTATTATAGGGAATTGTACTTTACTGAGGCGGTTTGGTTGCTAAGTCATGTCTGACTCTTGTGACTGCATGGACTGTGGTCCACCGGACTCCTTTGTGCATGGAGTTCTCCAGGCCAGAACCCTGGAGTGGGTCCCCATTCCCTTCTCCAGGGATCTTCCCAACCCAGGGATCAAACCTGGGTCTCCTGCATTGCAGGCAGATTCTTTACTGACTGACCTTCGAGGTAAGTACTTTAAGGCTGAAAATGATTGTAATCAGATAGCCACAGGTGGTTATTTAAAAATGCTCTTTTAAAAGCATTTCCATACAAATTATAAATGTCAGTGTAGAGCCTTTTTCATTGCACAGGCCTAGAGAAAGAAATCATTAGATATGTAACTTATTATTATCAAGTGGCCCAGAATATATGCATCTGCTGCTAAATGTCATAAGAAGTATTTATTAAATATGAATGTAAATGTAAAAATGCCACTTAAACCACCATCTATTCTCATTCTGGCGAAAGGCATTCAGCAAATGGCGAACATGCTTTCAGTTTTCATCCAGTGAAAACTTGCTCTACGTTATTATCTTCTGAATTGAATGTTTTTTTTTTTCTTTTCTGAATGATAGCTTTCCTCTGTCATCCAACTACAAAATTCTTGGGGTAATTGTCACGGTGTCTGATACATTGTCCTTAGTATCTTATGTACAGTTTTAATTAAATCCGGAAAGCTTCATTTCCACACTATCACGTGGAACTGAATGGCTCAACATTCTCCGGCTGCAGTCTCGGTATCCAGCTTATAATAGTGTCTCTTGCTGTGTTAAACAGCTATTCAGTCTGTATAGTTGTTGGGCTTGACCTTTTCATCTTCTAGCGTTCAGATTAACAGAAAGTAGAGTGGCTGAGAGCCCTCACTGATGAAATCTTTGTGCTTGCTTCTTAATTCAGAGTATGGTGGTAATAATAGTTCTTAACTTAAGCACAATCCATTTTAAAAGTTCTGTAATTGCTAAATTATAATAATCATGTGCGATGAATGCAAGGGAGGTGATCAGAAAATATACTTTCATGTTTTAAAAGGATTTTTATTTATCCATTTCAAAGCATGCCTGCTTGAAGCGATATATAGCCAGTATTTCAATTATGCAATTTTTAAGAGGCTATTGCTGCAATTACTTACTTGGAAATAATGAAGAACTTCTCATTCCATCACTTTCTGCAATATGATAGCATATATCCACCAATCTTTGGATATACTGGTAATCAGTAGCAGGATATAGCAAATTTTTTGAAACTGGTTATTTGCTGGCTTAAAATAAATAAGTAGAAAGAAAAAAATGTATTTCCATTTATCAAAAATGAATAATTATGTACATTTAGTAAACTTTATGCTCAGTTTGGAGATCATCTCTCCTTTGCAAACATGATATTCTCAGTCTTCATCTCATTAAAGAAGCCCTGCTTGTGGTTTAACTTACTAAACATTGCTTTTAACCTGGGAACACTTGGCCTACTGTCTCCTTCACCTACTGTGAGCCAGACTAGACTGTGAATGTTTTGATGCTTCATAGATCTTGGCAGGCATATGCAAATTCAAAGGTTGAAAATTACACACTTATAATAAAAGCTTGAAAAAGAGTCTAAATATTAGTATTTAAAATGCAACATCCAGGACTTCCCTGGTGGCCTAGTGGTTAAGACTTTGCCTTCCAGTGCAAGAGGTGCTGCTTCCAGGTGAGCTAAGATCCCACATGCCTCTTGGTCAAAAAACTGAAACACAAGACAGAAGCAATATTGTAACAAGTTCAACAAAGACTTTATTTTTTTTATTTTTTTATTTTTTTAATTTTTATTTTTTTTATTTTTTAAATTTAAAAATCTTTAATTCTTACATGCGTTCCCAAACATGACCCCCCCTCCCACCTCCCTCCCCACAACATCTAAAATGGCCCACATAAAAAAATAAAAAACCACAATGTCCAAGAAGTGAAAAGAGAATTTTACAGTTTAACTTAAACTCAAAGAAGGTTGAAATCTGAGTATCATAATAACATAGTCTGAGTGATATCAAATATACATTAATGAGTTCCCTTTAATATCATCCACTGATTAAATTAGCATATTTAAATAGTATAATCAGTTCAGTTCAGTTCATTCACTCAGTCATGTCCGACTCTTTGCGATCCCACAAATTGCAGCATGCCAGGCCTCCCTGTCCATCACCAGCTCCCGGAGTTCACTCAAACTTAACATCCACCGAGTCAGTGATTCCATCCAGCCATCTCGTCCTCTGTCATCCCCTTCTCCTCCTGCCCCCAATCCCTCCCAGCATCAGAGTCTTTTCCAATGAGTCAACTCTTCGCATGAGGTGGCCAAAGTACTGGAGTTTCAGCTTTAGCACCATTCATTCCAAAGAAATCCCAGGGCTGATCTCCTTCAGAATGGACTGGTTGGATCTCCTTGCAGTCCCAGTGACTCTCAAGCGTCTTCTAATAGATTCTGATTAAACAATGAGGATAGCTTAAAAATGCAAACGGATAGATAAGATCGCATGTATATTACCTCAATATCACTTGTAACAAGTCTCACTGAAAAAGTCACAGATTTTGAAGTTGAGACATATTTTGAAAAGTGAAATTGTTAGTTGTTCAATCGTGTCTGACTCTTTGTGACCGCATGGACTGTAACCAGCCAGGCTCCTCTGTCCATGGGATCCTCCAGGCAGGAATGCGAGAGGGGCCTGCCATGTCCTTCTCTAGGGGATCTTCCCACGCCCAGGATTGAACCCAGGTCTCCTTCGTTGCAGGCAGATTCTTTACCATCTGAACCACCAGAGATTATTTTAATCCCTACATTTTCTAGATGACTAAACTGGAATTCAGAGTTGTTAGGAGGATTGCTGATGGTCACATATCTAAAGAGTAACAGGACTAAGAATGTCAGTCATTGTTCCATTTCCCATGTGTTATTCTGGCCAGAAAGACTTAGTTTAGAATCTTATGTCTATCATTCAATGTTTTGGGGACCTTGGGAAATTTACCTAAACTGTACAGGACCAAGGTTTCCTCATTTGTAAAGAATGAAAACATATGAGAAGAGTTGGTAAATATTTTTAAATGCATGGTCAGATGACATCAATATATACTAAAAACTGGTAGATATTATTACTCTTAAAGGTCATTTATGCAACCTTGGAAAGTTTTAAATCTACATATAATTGAAGGAAAAAGAATGAATTAAATAATCCTTGGGCTTTCTCTGGATGAAGAGAAAACATTTTTCTATGGTGCGCTTTCTGTTATAGATATCAGCATTTTATGGGACCTCATTAAGTATTTAATCATTTAAAGGAAAAATTCTAACTCAACTCTGCTCCAGTTCTTGGTATTACTCAAGGGTAGAAAACCTACAAAAGTGTCTCTTTTCTTTAGAAGAGATGCTTAGTGTGTGTTTGCATACAGGTTCGTGATGAGAAGTTAGTTTCTGGTTTAAAAAAAAAAAGTGGATGCCTAAAGAATTCTCTTTGCAAAAGAGAAGGATAGTATGTAGGGACACATAATACTACTGAGTGAAAGAGGGAGATTCAAAGAGAGGAAATGCAACCAGCAACCGACGTTTTAGGAAATAGCTCAATAATATTAAGAACACTTTTAATATTAAAATTTATTCCACTGAGATCTAATAATACATATATTTTCATCTTTTTTTTAGCTAAAATTTAGTACCAAAACTTTAGCTGTACAGAGTTATGCCAAGAAAAATGAAAATGACCCTGTCAATAACATTTTGATGCAATGTGAATATTTTGGGCAACCTGAAAGAATGATGCCTAGGACTAGTTAATTCAAAGATTAACGTCTTCCCCGCCCTGTACATTTTCCAAAATATAATCAGGTGAAGGCTACAGTGGTCAACCAGGGGACTGGCAAAGGGGCACCCGAAGGCTTGCCCGTGAACGCCAGTGCTGCCGTCGTCGGCCCCACCCCGTGTGGGTGGCGGGGTCCTGCTCTATTCCTCAAGAGGCTGTCCAGTGCGGCTCTTCTATTAATCTGTGAGTGACAGTCACTCTACACTGAAAGAGGGTCTCTGACAAACAAAGCAATTAAAATACTTACAGAGAATAGCAGGCTGCGTTTACATTGCTTTTGGTGCCAACATCTTTTGTCCGATGACATTTGAAAGCGAGCATGTCCTATGCATGTGTCTGTGTGCCTGTAATATTTATACAGTATGTATGCGGAGATTTATATATGCGCATATATGCTCACATTCGCTCACTCTCTACATAGGTAGATAGATGGATAGAGTGATCAGAAATCACCTTTTACTCCAGCACTGAGGACCACAGAACCACACGATGGACCTTTCTTCCCTAACATTTCGTTGGCCATAGTGAGCTGCTTAGCCAAGCCTGACATCAACGGGGCAAGTCAGTGTAATTATCTCCCAAGTTGCAGTAACTGAATACAGAACCAAACACAGGTTATCTCAAACATAATTGTTGCTGTTTCTCCGGGTCTAAGTCATGTCCGACTCTTTGCAACCCCACGGACTGCAGCACGCCAGGCTCCTCTGTCCTTCACTATCTCCCAGAGTTTGCCCAAATTCATGTCCATTGAGTCAGTGATGCTACCTAACCATCTCATCTTCTGCCACCCTCTTCTCCTACTGCCCTTAATCTTTCCCAGCAGCAGGGCAAACATTAATTAAAAGTATGTAATTTAGCCATAGGTGCACAGTTTTCAAGTTGAAACAATTGAGGCATTATATATCTAGATATCCTCCATGCCTAGGTTTATGAATGTGACTAAATATGTTTGGAAAACAGAAATAAAACTATTTTTGGAAGAAAATATACACAATGTAAACATATTGAGATTATTATACTCACTATAAATCCTCAATCATACCATCGAATTCTAGAAATTGTAGGGGATTTAGAGCCTGTCCCAGTTTCTTACTAATTGATGAAGTTTCAGAAAGGACAACTCCATACAATAAATCTAAGAATTATACTAATATGAATTGCAACAGATTTAATTTCATGACAATTATTTTAGTCCAACTAAGTTCAACTAAGGCAAAAAATAACTGACATAAATGGCTTCACACTGCAATACAGCAATTACCTGAGAAATGACTAGGCAGTGTTTCTGTACCACCCCTACCATCACTCTGTATTGAGGGGCACACTGCCCATATCACGTACATGAGAGACTAGGATATATGATCTCTGTGAGAAGTGGCAAATAGATGGGGAAACAGTGAGTGACTTTATATTTTTGGGCTCCAAAATCACTGCAGATGGTGACTGCAACCATGAAATTAAAAGATGATTGCTCCTTGGAAGAAAAGTTATGACCAACCTAGATAGCATATTCAAAAGCAGAGACATTACTTTGTCAACAAAGGTCCGTCTAGTCAAGGCTATGGTTTTTCCAGTGGTCATGGATGGATGTGAGAGTTGGACTATAAAGAAACCTGAGCACTGAAGAATTGATGTGTTTGAACTGTGGTGTTGGAGAAGACTCTTGAGAGTCCCTTGGACTGCAAGGAGATCCAACCAGTCCAGCCTAAAGGAGATCAGTCCTGGGTGTTCTTTGGAAGGACTGATGCTAAAGCTGAAACTCCAATACTTTGGCCACCTGATGTGAAGAACTGACTCATTTGAAAAGACCCTGATGCTGGGAAAGATTGAGGGCAGCAGGAGAAGGGGACGACAGAGGATGAGATGGCTGGATGGCATCACTGACTCAATGGACATGAGTTTGGGTAAACTCCAGAAGTTGATGATGGACACAGAGGCCTGGTGTGCTGCAGTCCATGGGGTCACAAAGAGTCGGACACGACTGAGTGACTGAACTGAACTGAGCTGAGAATCGGGAGTAGCAGCGGCCTCTGCCCCAACCTTCCACTCTATTACCAGTTGCATTTTTATTTATCGATATAGAAACAGTACATCTCTGAGTATAAATTGATTGGAGGGAGGGAAGAATGAAATTCTAGAACGTATTGAGAGCCATGTATCTCAAAGCAATATATATGTAGGTGGAAAGAAGAAAACAAAAAAGCCAATTAGCTTTTCGGCATCCACAAAGTATGAAACCCTGTGTTAAGACAAAGTGGGAGGAAAAGCATACCTAGTTCCTGCATTCTTGAATATTTGGAGAATAAAAGCATGGTGCCAGTATTGTGAACAAGTACATATTTGCAAGTGGGACACAGAGAACTCCGGCATGGTACTTTTGAAGCAGAGACATAAAGAATGAGAGAGGACAAGCTAAGTGGAATGAGGCAGGAAATGGAAGAGAGGGCCAGGAGCCCGCAACCACAGGGTGAGAACCAGAAGCAGCAGGCAGCACGGATTACAAAATGAACAGTACTGAGGATGGCCAGCATGGAAGGCGAGCAGAGACGGAGGTGAAGTCCAGCTGAGAAAGCAGAAACAACAAATAGTTCAACCTATGGTGGGTGTAATGAGCTGGGAAGGGTACAGTGTTCTCACACTATATCATAAGGGAATTTACTCCAATCCTCAGTTCAGTTCAGTTCAGTTCAGTCCCTTAGTCGTGTCCGACTCTTTGCAACCCCATGGACTGCAGCATGCCAGGCTTCCCTGTCCATCACCAACTCCCAGGGCTTACTCAAAGCCAAGTCCATTGAGTCGGTGATGCCATCCAACCATCTCATTCTCTGTCATCCCCTTCTCCTCCTGCCCTCAATCTTTCCCAGCATCAGGGTCTTTTCCAGTGAGTCAGTTCTTTGCATCAGGTGGCCAAAATATTGGACTTTCAGGCTCAGCATCAGTCCTTCCAATGAATATTCAGGACTGATCTCCTTTAGGATGGACTGGTTGGATCTCCTTGCAGTCCAAGGGGCTCTCAAGAGTCTTCTCCAGCCCCGCAGTTCAATCCTAGGAATCAGGAAACGTCTCCATCAAAACATGGTACATACAGTGAGAAATCAGCGAAGAACATACGGGAGTGAAACGTACTATTCTGTGTGCGTGGGGGTAACACGTTCACAGGTTGCATCCCCAAGAAATAGAAAAGCAGGTTACAGGAAGTGACCTTGGCATTGACACCCGTTGAAGGGAAGAGAGAGAAATTGGAATGAGCAGGATTCAAGCTGTGATGCGGTTTCAGCAGAAACCTCGTCCAGTCCTTTCGGGGACTCTGAAGTACTAATCCACTTTAGAATTGTCCTGCGCTAAGCTTAGAAAGTCAAACTTATATCTTCTCAACGAGTAGTTAGGTCCGGCTTTTCAGCCCACCCTACCGCAAAGGGGGCGTGTCTTTGAGTGAGGCTCTTCTTTTCAGTTCTTGCAGTGTCTGAAGAGGGCTAACAGTTGAGACCATGCCTCTGGTGACAACTCCCGGAGCTGAAGCAATGAATCTTTCATTTCTGGGATGGGATCTGGGCAACACCTCAAAGTATCCACCCCACTTTGTTGGAAAGATTGAGCTAATTTAATATAATGAAAGAAACCTGGGAAGCCTGGCTAAGAGAGAATATAAAGGATAGGGGTAGAACGTTAAGACTGGAAACAATGTTAGGAGCTGGATCAGGAAAGTGAAAGTGCAGTAGCTCAGTCGTGTCCGACTCTGCGACCCCATGGACTGTAGCCTATCAGGCTCCTCCATCCATGGGACTTTCCAGGCAAGAGTACTGGAAGGACTTTGCAAACAGCGTCATGAGTCTGGACTTCAGTTTAGAGACAAAGTGAAGCCAGTGGGATTTCTAAGAATAGGAGTGACATAGTTAGATTTGAAATTAATGGTCCTTTTTGCAGCTTTGTGGAAAATAGATTGGAAGGGGCCAGTAGTAATTCTGAGTAGCCAGTATAACCAAAGCCTCAGTGAGAGACAGTTGAATGCTAGAAATAAAATTCTACTCGGGGAATACCACAGTCCATATGTTGATCTAAATGACTGTCAGATGTTTCTCCAGTAAAGATGAATCCATTTGGAATTTGCAGAGAACTGCAATTTGGGGTCTGCAACCATGGTGAACCGTGTGCAAGTCCCTGCCCAGCAAAGGGAGGGAACACTTACAGAGAGGAAAAGGGAACTGGGAGCGCTGTAGCAACCCAGGTCATGACTTTTCAGTGGCCGAGTCTCTCTAGGACAGAGGAGTCTCTCTTCTTTCTGTTGAGCTTTGTTATCGTTATAGGCTTGAGAGCTCCCCCTCTGGTCTCCCAACTCTACTTAATTGAAGTTTCTGTTTATTAAGTGTTTACATATATATGGTCTGATGTGGGCTTCCCAGCTGGCACTAGTGATAAAGAACCTGCCTGCCAAAGCAGGAGATGTAAGAGACGTGGGTTTGATCCCTGGGTTGGAAAGATCCCCTGGAGGAGGAGGTTGCAACCCACTCCAGTGTTCTTGCCTGGAAAATCCCATGGACAGAGGAGCCTGGCGGGCTGCAGTCCATGGGGTCACAAAGAGTAGGACACAACCGAGTGACTAACACTGTGGTGTGATATTTATGAGCACTTCTATGGGATTAAGCATGTTTATTGCCTGCTAAGTCTAGGAAATAGATGATATCATAGAGGGGATGCATATATAATGGGGAATGTGGAGATCCTGGGAAAGAAACCAGATGTACTCCAACATTTCTTGGTCAGGAAGGAGAGGGAGACTGGCAACTAGAAATCCATGCAGTTAAAGGCAGGAAAACTACAGTCGGCTTTCACTGAAAGTAAGAGCTGAGAGGCTTTGTCAAGACCTTTAAGTAAGGTCTTTTTCAAGTGCTGCCGAAGATTTCTGGAGATGGAAAGAGAAAATGATTAAAAAGACCAAAGAAACTTACTGATTGTTTATGTGTTGGTATTTCTGGTGATAAAATTATAATACTATTGAGCAAGTTGTATTATTTACTGATTTGTTTACTTATTTATTTGTATTATCTGTATAATTTGGGTGTAGGCAAAAAGAAAATAGTGGTGTTTAGCTGGGTAGATGCTTACAGAGTAAGCAAAGGACCTGGGATTTTGATAAGACAGAGCCTGAAATGGTGAAACAGATAATTTAGATTAAGCAGGGTATTAAAAAAAGTGTATAATTACATTTTGGGGCAGAGCTATCTTCTAAACTGCAAATACAGACAAGTTTGAAACTAACAGCAGGACTTCAAATTAAACATGGCAGACCAAATATACCTGTTTACCTGAGTGCTCCTTGAAATACCATGAAGATGAGAGTAACATGAATTTTCACAAAGGTGTTAAGCCTACATGGCAAGGAGGACCTGAGGGAAGAGGCAAGCTACAGTAGGGGCAAAACAGAGGAAGCTTGAGTGGTAACTAACTTGGCAGAACTGAGTGAATTACAATTATGTCAGCCCCAGGGACAGCACAGAATTAGGCTGATTCAGGAACTCTGACAGGTTCAGAATCTGGATGTACAAAGCACCTCTAAGAGTGGGACTACAAAAAGATCAGAAAACATAAATATTGGTTAAAATACATCTAAACATTTAAATGGCATTAATTACAGTGTCTCTCCACTCACCTTCTTGTTAATAAGAACATTAGCAAGTCTATCCTTACTTTCACCTACTCTATATCATATCTACACTTTTATCTTGCATTTTAATTATCTGTCTATATTTGAATTTCATATTTGCACTTTTATATTACATTATGACAAGTAAAATGATAATCATTTGGATATTAAAGGATGAGTAATTAGGAGTCTTTTGTTATCCTCATCAGTTTGAAATTGAGAGAGAAAGAAGGAAGAAGGAGGAGAAGGAGGGGATTGCAACATGA
Source organism: Ovis canadensis (assembly GCF_042477335.2). Taxonomy (NCBI): domain Eukaryota; kingdom Metazoa; phylum Chordata; class Mammalia; order Artiodactyla; family Bovidae; genus Ovis; species Ovis canadensis. The sequence continues at coordinate 103,194,953 of NC_091253.1, read as the reverse complement.
GCTATGTTGCTAATAGAAGCTAAACGGAAAAATAGGAGCTCAGGAGACTTCCCTGGTGGTCCAGGAGTTAAGACTAAACCTTCCAATGCAGGGGGTGTGGGTTCGATCCCTGCTTGAGGAGCCAAGATTCCACATGCCTCATGGCCAGAAAGCCAAAACATAAAAACAGAGACAGTATTGTAAAAAAATTCAATAAAGACAAAAAATGGTCCACGGCAAAAGTAAAACCTTAAAACCAAAAAAGGAAATAGAAGGCCAGAGTCTAATTAACTCACAGTACACTGAACAGGACTCATGTCTATTGGGTGTGTGAGCAGACTGCGTGGAGAGAGCCGAGCAGCACGCCCCTTCTCTGAAAGTCGAGGGAGGAAGAAGTCGAGGAAGGAAAATGCTGAGATCAGCATAAGCAATCCGTCCTCCGAGGCACGCCGCTTGGATACCGCGGAGTGCCGAGGAAAGGAGAGAATCTGGGAGTGTTTCTCCCTTAGTTCCCACATTTAAGAAGTCAAGTGATAATTCCTATTCTTCTTTAGCAAATTAGGGTAGGGGAAAGTATCCCTCCAGTTACAAAGCTAAATAAAGGTCAGTGATATTTACATACTACAACTATGCGAGTATTGTTTGTTGCCAAGTCAACTAGTATACTATGAATGTATTCTATGTGTCGTTTACAATTTTTGCTTTATTTTGCCTTTGTTTCTTCTTTTGAAATTTCCTTGGACTCTCATGGAGTCAGACTGACTGATTTAAAACATCCTAGCAGTATGAACTTACTCTCCTGATCTGTAATATGTTGGCCACCTGTTGGCCGGCTGACTCATTGGGAAAGACCCTGATGCTGAGAAAGACGGAAGGCAGGAGGAGAAGGGGACGACAGAGGATGAGATGGCTGGATGGCATCACCGACTCGATGGACATGAGTTTGAGCAAGCTCCGGGAGATTGTGAAGGACAGGAAAGCCTGTAGTCCATGGGGTCACACTGAGTCAGACACTACTTAGCAACAACAACAAATATTGATACTAATAGTATGTCCTTTGTGCAGTTATTGTGATGATAAATCTAGTTAATATACTTGGGATGCTTAGAACAATGCCTGACACATTGTAAGCACCCAAAGTATTTGCTATAATTATGTCTTTATTATAGTATTTATTTTTGGTTTCTCAAGTCACATACCATTACCTAAACCATAGAGATAAAATTTTTCCTCAAAATTTTCTCCTTGAGTCTCCTGCTCTCCTGCCCAAAGCTGCGTAAACTGCGAAAAATGCCTACAGACAAGGAGCCATATGAAATTTTCCTCATGGGTTTTGTATATCTGATCCTCAAAGGTTCTATTTCAACTGATCCTCGTTTTACTGAAGTTCAGTTCAGTTCAGTCGCTCAGTCCTGTCTGAACCTTTGTGACCCCATGGACTGCAGCATGCCAGGCTTCCCTGTCTTCATTATCTCCTGGAGCTTGCTCAAACCCATGTCCATCGAGTCGGTGATGCCATCCAACCATCTCATCCTCTGTCATCCCCTTCTCCTCCTGCCCTCAATCTTTCCCAGCATCAGTGTCTTTTCCAAGAGTCAGCTCTTTGCATCAGGTAGCCAAAGTATTGGAGTTTCAGCTTCAGCCTCAGTCCGTCCAAAGAACACCCAGAACTGATCTCTTTTAGGGTGGACTGGTTGGATCTCCTTGCAGTCCAAGGGACCCTCAAGAGTCTTCTCCAACACCACAGTTCAAAAGCACCAATTCTTCAGCACTCAGCTTTCTTCACAGTCCAACTCTCATATCCATCCATGACCACTGGAAAAACCATAGCCTTGACTAGATGGACCTTTGTTGGCAAAGCAACGTCTGCTTTTTAATATGCTGTCTAGGTTGTTCGTAGCTTTCCTTCCAAGGAGCATGCGTCTTATTTTTAATAACACGTAAAGGTATGTGTACGAGGTTAATTCCTGGAGTCTTCACAGTTTATGTGCTGCGTGTGCTCAGCCGCTCGGTCATGTCCAACTCTGCGGCCGCGTGGACTGTAGCCTGCCAGGCTCCCCTCTCCATGGATTTTTTTTCCAGGTAAGAATTCTGGAGTGGGTTGCTGTATCCTACTCCAGGGGATCGTTATCACCCAGGGATCGAACTGCATCTCCCGCGTGGACAGGCAGATTCTTTACCCTCGCCCTCCGTGGGAAGCCCTGCTCTCACTTTCAGTGATAATACGGTTTCCATGGTGAGCATAGGATAGTGAAGTTGCTCACTCTTGTCCGAGTCTTTGTGACCCCGTGGACTGTAGCCCACCAGCCTCCTCTGTCCATGGGATTCTCCAGGCAAGAACACCGGAGTGGGTTGCTGTTTCCTTCGCCAGGGGATCTTCCCGACCCAGGGATCGAACCCGGGTCTCCTGCATTGTAGGCAGACGCTTTACCCTCTGAGCCACCGGGGAAGACGGGGTTAAGCCGAGATCCAAATTTGGGTCTGCCTGCCTCTAACGTGGCTCTTTTATTTCACACCACCTGCGGCATTTTTCTGCTGGATTTTAACTCTTTAAAATCTTGATTTGCTTATACACGGCTGCTCTGCGTGTTTGCTCCTTTGCTCAGGCTTTCTCCTGATGCAGCTGCGGGGTTTGCTGTTCGTCGCGGGGCACAGGCTTCCTATCGCAGCGCCTCCTGTCGCAGGGCCCCAGCTCCGGGGCTCACAGGCTTCCGTAGTGGTGGCTCGTGGTCTTTAGAGCGCGCTTCCCTAGTTCTGGCGCTGGGCCTGGTGACTCCTCGGCATGTGGAATCCTCCCAGACCAGGGATCAAACCAGTGTCTCCCGCACTGGCAGGCAGATTTTCATCCACTGTGCCACAAGGGAAGCATAGGTTTTCTGTTTTCCCTCTGATCCCTTAAGGTGTTATCTTTTTTTCCTAACTGCCAACTTTGATGGTGAGTCGTCTGTTTGCAGTCTGAAAACCATCCGTTCATAAGAAATCAGCTTTTCTTTTCCTCTTTAGAATCTTTTGGGATCATTTTTATCATTGAGGATATGAAATGTCAGACTCTGGGTCACTTATTTTTGTTCCTCCTGATCAATAGCTTATAGGATATTCATTCTGATGCTGAACATCTCTCCTCAGCCTTGGTATATTATCTTCTAGTATTCTCACACTTCTATTTTGTTCTTAAATTCATGTTAGATAACGTCTCTCAAGTTAAAAAGTAAATCCTTGCTTGCTGTATATGTATATATTTTTTAAGCCTTCAAAGAATACCTCTATTTTCTTTCCATTTTTCACTCTTAAATTCTGTTAAAATTTTGCTCTTTGAATTTGAAGCATCTGCTAGGTGGGCTGACTGCTCACCAGAATTCTAGGTGATGTTGTCTTAACTCTGCCTCCCCAGAATTAGTTGGACTTTTTTCGTCATTGATGGCTTTCATTCTATTTTTTATTTTAAGATTGTATTTTTCTTTGTATCTTTACTTATAATATGACTTCCCTGGTGGCTCAGATTGTAAAGAATCTGCCTGCAATGCGACTGATTACTTGGGTTCAATCCCTGGGTGTGGAAGTTCTCTTGGAGAAAGGAACAGCAAGCCACTCCAGCATTCTTGCCTGGAGAATTCCATGGACAGAGGAGCCTGGCGGGCTACTATCCATGAGGGTCGCAAAGAGTCACACCTTTTTCAGGAAAGATATAGTGTGAACATGCCTGCTTAGACTGCCATCTTGACCTGGGTCCAAGCTTAGTTTTAAAACGCTGCATGTATGAGGCATGTGGATTAGGGCAGAGGAGGAGCAGAAACTGGAACATGGTTAGAAGCCTGGTCCAGATGGATGACGGTATGTTTAATCAGATTGGCTCCTGAGCAGGTAAAGAAATGGGCATAGACTTAAACAGAACTTTAAAAGTAAAATTGACATTTCTTATTTAGCAATTTAGAATTTGCATAGTTCAGATTTTCCTTCTTAGTTTCAGTTGCTCTATTAGCTTTTATTTTTCAGAATAAAAGGTGATTCGAATCCTTTTTTAAACCTTTAAAACAAGTATATTTTACTCTTTTCCAGGAGACTTTATAGAAAATGGTAAACAGTATATGAATATAGAAAGAACTGTTAAACAATTTCAATGTACAAACAGAGCCAGTGAAAGTAGGTTCAATCACTAATCTTTTAAATCTCAGTTTATAAAGCAGTAGTAATTAAAAAATTATTTAAAATCATCTATTATTATTTTCAAGCTCTATTATCTTTCTTAAAGAATAGTAATCATAAATGCACACAGTATTCCATGTGCTGACAGATATTGTATTTGAAATTTATGAGAAAGTCAGTCCTTGTAACTCATGATATTACACAGCTGGAGGCAATTCCTGAGCCAGTCTTGGCTAGGTCAAAGTAATATAAGAAGCCTTAGTCCCAGTGGGGCTAGAATGCTCTTGGTAGTTGTTAAGATTCAAAGTTATATAGCTGTGATTCAGATTCTCTAAGTCCTTACCTGTTAACTACCGTGACTATAGATATCCTTTGGGAAAGATATATGTTCATAAGGTAAGGTCAAAAGAAGATTTTTTAACTAGCTTAGATTTGGTTTTAAAATCTTGGTTGGGACCCCATTAGTTCTGGTGATTTGCAATGTATCATGTCAGAGGGTATTACATCAGTAATTAATTTTATACCTGATAAATCAATGCTGAAAGTCTTCTCAAGTCAGAAATTCTTCCTGAATAGGAGAACTGCTCAGACAACATTGTTTCTTGAGATTTACAGATGACCACAATATGGAGACAATCCAAAAAGATGAATGTTGAAAGTGTTAGAGATAGAAATAGATCTGATTATTATTAAAGGGAAACCTTTTCTCTCATTGATTTAGTCTATTCAATGCTTTTCTATTTGATCCATCCATCCAAGAGTCCAATATTTACGAAGATGGAGTAAAGAAACAGTGGATTCAAATTCCTATTCAACATAGATGTACCAGTGAAATTAAAGTTGACAGGAGGAAACAGAAGGCAGAGGTACAAGGGAAATAATTTGTAAATCTAGCTGCATATCAGGCACCATTAGGATTTTTAAACTTGAAGATGGGTTTTAGGGGTGAAGTGATTTTCAAAACTTCTAAGCTGCAAGTCCATAGATGCATGGAGGGAGGTTAAATTCAAGTACATGGTAAATTTAGGATGTTTTGGAATATGAGACTCAGATTGTGTTTGCTGATGATCTTTCTTTTTTTAAAAATTAATTTCAAGTGCATTTTTTGATTAATTTCAAGTGCATTTACTGAAAATTCTTTCCCCAGGGCATGCTCTTGACCTCTTTGCTGTAAATTAATTGACCATATATGCACACATTTATTTCTGGAGTCTCTATGCTGTTCCTTTTATCTATTTGTTTTTACACCAATACCACACTGTTTGATTACTATAACTTTACAGTATCGTTTGAAAGCAGGAAGTGTGATGCTTCCAGCTTTGTTCTTTTTTTAAAAGATTTCTCTGGCTATTCAGAATACTCATGGTTCCACACAAAACTATTTGTTCTGCTTTTGTAAGAAATGTCATTGGAATTTTCATATGGACTATGTTAAGTGTATAGATTGTTCTGAGTAGTATAGAGAATTTAATAACTCAATAGCAAAAATATTTTTAAAAGGGCAAAGAACCTGAATAGATTTTTCTAAAGAAAACATAAAAAAGGGCAACTCTTTTATGAAAAGATGATCAATATCACTAATTATCAGGGAGATGCAAGTCAAACCACAATGAAATATCATATCACACCTATTAGAATGGCTATAAGAGATGAATAATAACAAATGTTGTCAAGGACTTGAAGAAATAGAAACCCTCTTGCACTGTTGTTAGAAATATCAATTCATTCAAGTACTATGGAAAAGTCTTATGGAGGTTACTCAATAAATTAAAAATAGAACTATCATATGATTCAGCAACCTCACTTCTGGGTATTTCCAACAGAAATGAAAACAGAATCTCAAAGAGATATCTGCACCTCCATTTTTGTTGCAGTATTAGTCACAAGATACTGAAAAAATGTAAATGCCTCTTTACGGATGAATGGATTAAAGATATATGGTACATTACACAATGAGATCTTATTCAGCCATGGGAAAAGAAGGACATCCTGCTATTTGCACCAGCATAGATGGACTTGGTGAAATGTCGAGAAGAACAAATACTGTATGTATGATGTCACCTATGTGTAGAAACTGAAAAAGCCAAACTCACAAAAAGAGTGACTAGGATGGAGATTACCAGGGACTGAGAAGTTGGGAGAAAAAGTAAGATACTGATAGGGGAGTAGAAACTTCCTGCTATAAGAATAAATGCTGGGGATTGAATGTATGGTTGTCTCTTGGTATCTGCTGGATTTTGGTTCAAGGAGGGCGTGCTTCTCTGGACCATAGGTATATAAAGCACTTGAATATCTGTGGATTTTGGCATCTGGAGTCGGGGCAGTTGTGGTTTCTGAACCGAGTTCCCCTGGATACCAAGAAATGATAGTATTTGTTTCTGAACCAAACACAAAATAGGAGATTAAACATTAGTTATTGATGCTTTGCTTTTGGAACAGATTATTAAAATGAGATTACTGTTTTGGGAGCAATATATATTCAATATCACCTGTAAACAATACTGACAATGATAACATATATGGATAATTTCTCTTAAACACCTTCTGTGGAATCTACTGAAAAGAATAATAGAAAGAGAGTAAGAACAAGATTGAGGGAGAAAGATATTAAGTTTCAGATTAGAATTTCTCCAAGACACTGTCAAATAAAAACCATATGTAGCATTTTTGCTAGCATCAAATTGGCATAAATATTTCTAATGTGGTGCTTATGGTATCAGTTTTAGTGGAAGGTCTTAAAGATGTCTCTTTCCCTATTGAATTTTTTTCTAATTTTCTATTTTCTTATATTCCATCTTAATGTCAATGGAGATGACCCATTCTATATAATCTTTAAAAGTTTATGTTATCCTACCAGTCCACTATGAGAGAAAATGGAAAACAAATCACATTTTTGCATCTGCGGTATTATACTTTACAGTTTTGAAAACGCAACAGTGGCCACAAGACTGTAAAAGATCACTTTTCATTCCAGTCCCAAAGAAGGGCAGTGCCAAAGAATGATCAAACTACCACACAATTGCGCTCATTCTGCATGCTAGTAAGGTTATGCTCAAAATCCTTCAAGTTAGGCTTTAGCAGTATGCAAACTGAGAACTTACAGATGGGTAAGCTGGGTTTATAAAAAGCAGAGAAACCAGAGATCAAAATGCCAACGTTCCTTGGGTCATAGAAAAAGCAAAGGAATTCCAGAAAAACATCTACTTCTGCTTCACTGACTGTGAGGTTGTGTGGATCACAACAGACTGTGGAAAATTCTTCAAGAGATATTAATATGAGACCATCCTACCTGCCTCAAGAGAAATCTGTATGCAGGACGAGAAGCGACATGGAACCAGACATGGAACAACTGACTGGTTCAAAACTGGGAAACAAGTACAAGTTTATATATTGTCACCTTATTTTGTTTATTGTTTATTTAACTTATATGCAGAATACATCATGTGAAATGCTGGGCTGGATGAATCACAAACTGGAATCAAGATTGCCAGAAAAAATATCAACAACCTTAGATATGCAGATGATACCACTCTAATGGCAGAAACTGAAAAGGAAGTAAAGAGCCTCTTGACGAAGGTGAAAGAAGAAAATGGAAAAACTGGGTTAAAACTCAACATTCAGAAAACTAACATCATGACCTCTGGTCTCATCACGTCATGGCAAATGGAAGGGAAAAAGTGGAAGCAGTGACAGATTTTCCTGGGCTCCAAAATCACTGCAGGTGGTGACTGCAGCCTTAAAATTAAAAGACACTTGCTTCTTGGAAGGAAACCTATGACAAACCTAGATAGCATATTAAAAAGCAGAGACATCATTTTGCAACAAAGTTCCATCTAGTAAAAGCTATGGTTTTTCCAGTAGTCATGTACGTATGTGAGAGTTGGGCCATTAAGAAGGTTGGGCACGCTTTCAAACTGTGGTGCTGGAGAAGACTCTCAAGATCCCCTTGGACTGCAAGGAGTTCAAACTAGTCAATCCTTAAGGAAATCAGCCCTGAATATTCATTGGAAGCAAAGATGCTGAAGCTCCAATACTTTGGCCACCTGATGTGAAGGACCAATTTGTTGGAATAGACCCTGATGTTGGGAAAGATTGAAGCTAAAAGGAGAAGAGAGCAGTTGAGGGTGAAGATGCTTAGACAGCATCACCAGCTCAGTGGACCTGAATTTGAGCAAACTCCTGAAGATAGTGAAAGACAGGGAAGCCAGAAGTGCTGCAGTCCATGGGGTCACAAAGAGTTGGACATGACTCAGTGACAGAAAAACAACAATTCTGCAGATAATTAATTAGTGTTTATAAAACATGAATCCTTCATCCGCAAATTCTTGACTTATTGTGGGGAATGTTCCTGTAGTAGAATCTCTACATATATCCCACACTATTTAAAATTATTTTTCAGTCTTTTATCCACCTCTTTATTCTGCAAACATGTACAGAGAACGTACTAAGGGTGAGGAACTGAGCTAGGCAATCAGAGTTAAAGAAGATACATTTCCTGTCTTCAAGAGACTTAATAAGTTTTTTTCAAAATAGTCAAGCTTTATAAGGATAGTCTGGAAGCACGTGAGATCCTGATAAGGTTGGAAAGAGTAGACAGTTTCTAATCAGTATGTATAACCATTACCTTTGCAGGGCAGGTCCCCTTTTCTCCCACCCTGCAACACTCCTCCCTATTTGAATATTCAATATATCTTTTACATCACATCATCTCATGCAAAACCTGATTTTTCAGAAGAGTCAGTATGTAGCGTGATTGGTATTAATGCACTCCTTCTCTGACAATACTTTTCAAGCCAATCTCAAGTTGTAGAAATCTAACTCATAATCACAATTACAAAAATTTTGGTCATCTCGATTAAGTAGGGAAACTTTAGTTCGGGTCTAAATTTCATTAAGCACAGCCTTTGCAAACTGTGCCAGGTAGGAGCTGGTGCATCTCCTGTTGCCTGCTTCTTACCTGTTCCGTATACAGTTTTGTATCCTGAGTTCTGACCTACTACTTTTATAGGTAGTATGAGACCCACTAAAAACAGAATCACACATACACACACATGTAATAAGGATTTTAAAAAATAGAGCAATGAGGTCAATGCCCAATGCTTCATGTGTGCATATGTGTGTGTGGGCTCAGTCATGTCTGACTCTTTGCAACCCCATGGACTGTGGCCTGCTGGGCTCCTCTGTCCACGGATTTCGCAGGCAAGCATATTGGAGTGGTTTGCCAAATCCTACTTCAGGGGATCTTCCCGACCCTTGGATTGAACAAGAATCTCTCCATCGGCAGGAGGATTCTATACCACTGTGTTACTTGGGAAGTCCCAATACCTCATACTTCAATAAATACATTAATTAAAAAAAATTGTAATAGCGGCCTATATACTTCTTTGTAGTTTTCTTCTGAATGTGTAGAGATAATCTAAGATGAATTTTATTTTGTATGAAATTATCAGACTTTTAATTTCATCCTTCTGCTGAATAGGTTGATGGACTAAATAGCAAATTCAAATACGGAAAATACTACCAAACATTAAGATGATCAAAAGACCTAGCATAGATAAAGGCATTTCCAAGGACCAAAGCTAGAACAATATGAAGAAAAAAAAAAAAGGAAGAAAAGAATAACTCTATCAGTTTTCTATTGCTGCTGTTAATAGATTACAAGCTAGTGACAATGTAAATTTATTGTCTTACAAGACTGTGGGTCAGAAGTCTGACACAGGTGTCTGCTGGCTAAATCAAGGTGTCTGCATGACTGCATGACTTTCTAATGGCTCCAGAAAGCGTCCATTTCTTGGTTTTTTAATGTCGCTAACAGAATCAGTTCTTTGCCATTACAGGGCCGGGGCACCCATTTTCCTGATGTTTCTTGATTGAAGATTGATTACAGCTTCTAGAGGCTACTTCATTTCTCGGCTTGGGGCTCCCTTCCTCCATCTTCAGAACTCAAACAGCAGTTTGAGTACTTTTTATGTCTCATCTTTCTGGCACATTCTTCCTTTGTTTTCTGCTTTTAAGGACTCATGTAATTACATTATACATTCTGGGTAATTGAGGATACATTTCCCTTCTGAAGGTTTGTCTTTTTTAAAGCTACATTTGCAAAGTGTCTTTCTCCATGTAAGGTAGCACATTCATGGACTCCAGGGACTATTTGGGGTACCATTATTCTACCTAACATAAAAGTATTGAAAAACCAAAATAATTGTATGTGAATCCATACTCCTGTACATATTTAGAAAATCTTTGATTGGGGGAAAGGTATAACTCTTCCTTAAATAATTCCAATTATAGAAGTAATGGGGGAAACAGGAACACCATAGCGATAAACATCAGAAGCAAGATCTACTGGAAGATACTGAAATTAGTGAGTCAATTTTTAAGAGAAAATATTATTTTCAGAATCTGAAAATAATCTTCAACAGGTATATTAATTACAAAGCAATATAGCAACCTTACAGTGGAAAACTTAGTAGACATCCCCTTAATTAATGGATCAAAACGAATTTCCTAGGAATAAGATATATCACCATCATATACACCCTGACAGGACACACTGAGAAGGACACATCGTTTATACCATGTTTCTGCCAAAACTGTATTATCTCATTCTGATCAAGAGAAAAGCCTCAGAAAACCAAAACTGAGTCACTTGGCCAATGCCCTTCAAAGTGTCTAATTTACCAAAGACAAGGAAAACCTAAGACCTGTCACAGATTGGAGGAGCCATGTCTTTTTAAAACTTCTTTGTTTAAATAAAAATATAGTATGTACATAATCATTACATTAAAATCAGAAAAATTATTATAGAAAAAAGAAAATTAAGATTATTCATAACCCTACGAGGCACTTTTTTTGGTTATCTTTAAAAAAATGATTTTAGAGTGAGAAAATTAACAAAAATAGTAGAGTCTCCACATGATTGTCTTCTACTTTTAGCTAATGTTAACTAACAACTTGTATAATTGCAGAATAATCAACAACCCAGAAAATCAACACTGGCTTAATATTATTTACCTAGCTAGAGATCTAATTTCACCATTTTTTTGGTATGTTAATTACTTTCTTCATTGTTCCAGATTCTCATCAGACATCCCACATTGCATCGCTTGAATTAGTTAACTTGAGTCACTGTTTATTTTTCAACCATAATGAAACTGTTTTTTGTTGTTGTTTTTTGTTTTCAAGGATAAAATGACACAAATTGGTAATGTGCTCTGATACATGTCAAATGCTCTTTACTTACCCATTCCTATTATTGACAAGTAAGCCACTGGCAAACAGAATTTTTTGTGATAACAGATTTGAGAAAGTTAACTGAGCTCTATGTGAAAGCCGATTTTACCTTCACTTACCTAAAGCGTGGCTTCAGGGAAGGCTTTGGTGAAGTGGGAGATGAGTGAGCCCTTTTCTCTTTGGAGCCTACACTCTGGATGAAAGTTATATGGAAATTAAGTCATTTGCAGTTCATCTTGCTCTCCTCATCCCTTGCTGACCTTTCTTTGCCCCTGAGCTTTCTCAGTGCTGAGTGATGATCACGTAGGTAGGAATCATATGGAAAGCATATCATGCGTGCAGTATGCACAGGGGTGCAAGAATTTAATTTTCTTTCAGAGCAAAGCAGCCCTGCCTGTTTAAAACTGATTTCCCTTTACAGCCAAATCTACAGAAGTGTATTGGGAGAAAAAAGTTTTCCACTTTAAATAAATTCTGCTGCTTGTGCTTTACGTGAGGAGATTTGTGAAGTTCATTAAAAAAATTGGCTAAGTAAAGGGAGTTTTCAATCCAAAATGAAGACAAACTAAGGGGGGAAAGAAAGCATAAAAATATATGGAGATCTGACTCATCCTAGCCCATTAGCTCAGCACTGGGGCTTGCATACATAATGCTAATGCAGGAGAAGAGTTTTAAAACCTGATTAGAGAGGAGACTGGGAGTTTAAAAAATAATCAAAGGAATCAGCTTTACAGTACGCATCAAAGTAGACTCTTTGTGCTGATGAGAATGAAGAGAAACAGGGAAAAAAATATCGTGTATTTAATCCTTGATTCTCAGGCCATGTGTTTTAAGAAAACAGATAAAAGATTCAAGTCCGACTCGAATGCAGATAAGAGAATCCCATATATTTGGGGCCTGAAAGAAACAAATCTCTTCATTCTTAATGTAATTTCCAATCAGCCGTAAACTTCTAACAGCCAAATACAATCATTAATAATTGAAAATTAATATGCACAGCAATTTTTAATACTTATTTACATTTCTGTCACTTAGTTTTGAATTTGTGGTTACAGAGCTCTTACCCAGGTTCCTTCCAGCAAAGTAAAGAAAAAACATTTCTATTAAAAAAATATTCATTATTTTTTCTCTGGGTTGCACAGTAGCAATAAGAAGGCAGCTCCCTAACACAGACAAAAAAAGAGTGATGTGCTATGAATGAATGCGTCAGCCTAATACGATTAGCATAGTTTGCAGGGAATTCTTTTTTTTTTTCCTTATGAGGGAAAAGCATTCCATACCCATGGCGCATTCCTCAATTTATGTAGATGAAAATGAGTCATTAGGGATGGGTTATTGTCCGTGGATGAGGAGGTCCACTCATCTTGCAGTAGTATGCCTTTTCCATTTTAGATTCTACACATTGCTCCAAGTTACCCTGCATTGCCTAAGAAATTAAATGTCTTTCTCCGCACTGAGAAACAAACGCAGAGCAGCTCGTTTTCTGTTGCTGAGAGGCAGAGCTAGAGCCAGGTATGAGAAGAATCATTCTTAATATAGATGAAAAATGTTTCCCCCAAAGTATTGAAAATCCCTTTTGTCTGAGCATAGTGGTTCTTAAAGAGAATCTTGCACAATCATTAATGCCAATTTATGTGGGAGGGAATTTGAAAAGACTTTTAAAAAGCCTGGGAAGCTGAGACTATAACACATCTGTTCATTAGCTCTCAGTCTAACTACTCAGCCATTCTCCCTCACCTTCCCGCATCAATGTTCCCATTAAATGGAGGATGTCCTTCTCTGGGCGCGGAGGAGCTGAGCCTGGCCAAGACTTGGAGCACACACAAGGAGCCCCACTCTGAGGTCACCTGCCTTATCTATCACCCATAAGAGCCGTAAGGATAATCAATATTAATGGCCATAAAGACTGAATCGAAAACTGTAAATTTTAAGTATAATTTGTATTTGTCAGCATCATAAGAACAGAAGATGACTCATCAGTTTGTGTTACATCCTGTAACCCTAGTTTGGCAGTCATTGATAGAGCAGTTGGAACGTCTCTTTGGAGAGTCAAGAATATGTAAGTATTGCGGTTTCCAATCTAGATGTGATTTGGCGATATAAGAGACAGCACAAATGGGCTTTTGCTAATACAAACTAGCATTCTGCAAGCCCAAATGTGGTTTTAGTCTGTTATCTTAAAAAAAAAGAAAAGAAAAGAGCATATTCAGGCGATGTGTGGAAGCTGAATGTTGTTAAATGTCCAATCCCTTAAAGACTTAATTCACTCTATGCAAAAATTCATGTTCTAAAATTCTCTGCAGATAATTGGCTGCTGCTATGTCTTGCCAGGAAAGGGAGTGGTAAGGGACAGATATCTCCTGTATGCAAGGGATTTGGGGGTCTATTAATTTGACAGGAAAATTATTTAAACTCATTTTAGATTTACAAGATGTAAGCCTAAAGTCGATGAGGACAAAGACAAAGCAAAAATTGAAAAAGTACCTAGAAGATTCTCAGTTAATTTTCAAAACATTTCCCAAATTTCAGAAGCTATTTTCCCCAAATCATAAAGCAAATAAGTGGTAGAATTAAATTGATGATTATTGTAAAACTCTCAGTAATTTTACTGTGAACATGGATAACCACATTGCTCTGAATTTCATATGTGAAGGCTAAGAGGCCGGAGGTGAGGCAGCAATCCTGGGCCCTTTCCTTCCTGTGCAGCTTGCTTCACAGATGCCACAGATCGCTCTTCAGGTATTGAAGCTCTGTACCACACCAGGACTCAATAGTCCTGGCTTGCATTTTTTCAAATGATATCAAAGAAAGAGGAAATTAGACAAACATTTAAGCCATTGAGACCTGCACAGTCAATTACATAAGTTTTGTGGGAGAATCATTGTTTTGCATGTGTTTACATGAATGACTGAATTTGTTTTTATGAGCTGAGATAGGGGAAAAGAAAAGCCACTCACAACTAAGCTGTGTCAGTTTTTCTAACAAAACAAAAATGTTTATGATGTATAACAAGGTAGAAAGCAGATAAACAGATAAAGAGAATCCTATCTATTTCTCTATACCAAATATACTTGCCACTGTTTCAGGATCATCAGCTAAATGTATATACAGAGATTCATGTCAGGTATAAGAAATGTGAAATCCTTTCACCTGCAGTGAGATAACCTGGATTATGTGGAGAGATTCTTTTGACAAAACTAGATGCAAGAGGAAGGCCAACACAGAGCCTTTTATACCATAGCTTGTTTATTAATATTTATTGCAAGAAATTGGCTTAGATGATTTGGGGAGCTAAGTAGGCAAGTCTAAATTCTGTAGGGTAGATTGTCTGCAGTTCACATGTGGAATGTATTCTTCAGGAAAACCTTGGTGCTGGGTCACTCAGTTGTGTCCGACTCTCTGCGACCCCATGGACAGTAGCCTGCACCAGGCTCCTCCGTCCATAGGATTTTCTAGGCAAGAGTACTGGAGTGGGTTGCCATTTCCTTCTCCAGGGAATCTTCCCGACCCAGGGGTCGAACCCAGGTCTCCCACATCGTAGTCAGACACTTTACCGTCTGAGCCACCAGGGAGGGCCATGTGGACTCGCATCACCCGCCTGTCCTGCCTGTCCTGTTCCTTCCACCAGGCTTCCATCTCCTCCACCACCACCCCCCCCCCCCCCCCCCCCCCCCCCCCGCCCCACTCCTTCCCTCCAGATTTAATCTGAGGTTCAGTTCAGGCCTCCTGCCTTCTAAGCGTTCTTCCTGACTACTCAGTTTCATCTCTGGGATCTACGGTTTCTTCCAATGATGCCTCAGCCAGCACTGGATCTATGACATGGGGCGGCCTGGGTTCCCCTCCCTGTCCCCAACCCATGCCAAGCACAGAACGAGACCTTCAGTAGAGACTTTCCAAGGCTAAGGGCAAACGACAGTGACACCAACAGGCTCTCTTTCCATGAGACTCCAGACACCTAAGACTGCCTGCCTCCCTGCCCACCGTGACACCAATCACTGAGGTCTTGGTTCTTTAAAATTCACCACAGTGCGCACTTAAGCTTTAGTAATAGCTCTTCCATGCATCTTGCTAGGAGCCCGGCACTGCTCTAAACACGTTTCATAGATTTATTCATCTACCAACACCTTAGTTCTGCTTTTAAAGCTTTTCAACTGATTGGATCAGACTTACCCAAATTATTCAGGATAATCTCCTTTATTTAAAGTCAACTGAATATAGATTTTAATCACATTTAGAAAATAATCCTTGCAACAGCTTGATTAGCATTTTATCAAATCATTAAGGATGGCACATAGAACTGGTCATCATATCATATGATTGAATAAAAGAGTGATTGCAGGATCAATTAGATCCAGATGCAGAAAAATCTTTGGACAAAATTCAATATTTTTTAGGAAAAGCACATACAGACAGATGAACACATATACACTCAGTAAACTCAAAGTCAATGTCCTATAGACTTTGAAAAGTCTATCTGAAAAACAAAACCCAAAGTTAATATGATACTAATGGTAAAAGATGGAAAGATTCCCTAATATGATTAGGAATAAGAAAAGGATGTGAACTCTCAACCCTTCTACTCAGTATTGGATGGAGAGTACTCATATCAATTAGACAAGAAAAATGCAATAATTCAGTTTGGAAAGGAGAAGGAAAAGTATTTTTATTCTCAGATGATATTTTACATGCTAAAAATTCCAAGGAAACCACACATATGCAAAGACTATTCTAAGTTCAGCAAGGCTGAAAGATATAAGTTCAACACTCAAAAAATCAATTATCTCAATGGCCCACCTTCTAGAATAATGGAAATAAAAATAAACAAATAGGACCCAATTAAACTTAAAAGCTTTGCACAGCAAAGAAAACTATCAGCAAGGTAAAAAGACAACCCTCAGGATGTAAGAAAATAATAGCAAATGAAACAATTGACAAAGAATTAATTTACAAAATATACAAGCAGCTCATGCAGCTCAATACCAGAAAAACAAACAATCCAATCAAAAAGTGAGGAGAAGACCTAAACAGACATTTCTCCAATGAAGACATACAGATGGCTAATGAGCACATGAAAATGTGCACAACATTTCTCATTTTTAGAGAAATGAGAATCAAAACTACAATGAAGTATCATCTCACACTGGTCAGAATGACCATCATCAAAAATTCTACAAGCAATGAATACTGGAGAGGGTCTGGAGAAAAGAGAGCCCTCTTAAACTGTTGGTAGGAATGCAAATTGATGCAGCCACGGTGGAGAACAGTATGGAGAGTCCCTAAAAAACTAGGACTATAGCTACCATGTGATCCAGCAATCCCATTACTGGGCATATACCCTGAGGAAATCATAACTGAAAAAGACACATGTACCCCAATGTTCATCGAGCACTGTTTATAATAGCTAGGACACAGAAGCCACTTAGATGTCCACTGACACATGAATGGATAAGGACGTTGTGGTATGTATACATAAATATTATTTTCCAAAATATTGTTTTGGAATATTATTCAGCTATAAAAAGGCATGCATTTGAGTCGGGTCAAATGAGGTGGATGAACCTAGAACCTATTATACAGAGTGAAATCAGTCAGATAGAGAAAGAGAAATATCATATATTAATGAATACATATGGGATCTAGAAAGATAGTACTGATGATTCCACTTGCAGGCCAGCAAAGGAGATATACACTTTGGACACAGTAGAGGAAAGTGAAAGTGGGATGATATGAGAGAATACCACTGAAACATAAACAATATCATAGTAAAATAGACAGCCAATGGAGTTTGATGTATGCAAGTGCTCCGTGACAACCTAGAGGGGTGAGATGGGGAGGCAGGTGGAAGGGAGGGATTCAAGAGGGAGGGGACAGATATGTATCTAATGCTGATTCATGTTGATATATGGCAAAGAAACATTACAATATGTAAAGTAAATATCCTCTAATTAAAAAATAAAATCTAGAAAAACTAAAAGGGAAGAAAGAGAGAATCCTGGTATTTAAGCCAAAAATAATCAATTATGTTTGATTGATTAGCTATTAATCACTATTAACACTAGATATAAAAAATCTGAAAATGAAATATGAAAAAATATTTCACTTACAATAGTCTCACAAGGAATAAAACACAGACATAAATTAAAAAAAATAAGGGAAACTCTTCTCTACTGAAAAAACTAAGGAAGATCTAGGTAAATGAAAAAAATCCCGTATTTGTGAGTTGGGAGACAATGCAGTTAAGATGGTAAGACACCCAAATTCATCTAAATATGCAATGCAATTTCTATCAAAATTTCAGCAGCTGATTTGCAGAAATAAATGAACTGATCCCAAAATTCATACAGAAATCAAGAGATCCAGAAGAATCAAAATGCCATTTAGAGATTTGATTCAAATTTGTTCAGTGCTTATTGTTCAGTGTTCATTGAGGAGTTACTCTTCCTGATTTCAAAATTTAGAAAACACAGAGGAACCAGAGATCAAATTGCAAACATTTGTTGGATCATAGAGAGAGCAATGGAATTCCAGAAAAACATCTTTTGCTTCATTGACTATACTAAAACCTTTGACTCGGTGGATCACAAAAAAACTGTAAAATTCTTAAAAGATGGGAATGTCAGACCACCTTACCTGTCTCCTGAAAACCCTGTATGCAGTTCAAGAAGCAACAATTAGAACCAGACATGGAAAAATTTGACAGGTTCAAAATGGAAAAAGGAGCACAACAATGCTATTTATTATCACCTGCTTATTTAACTGACATGCAGAGCACATCATGTGAAATGCTGGCTGGCATGAATCACAAGCTGGAATCCAGAGTGCTGAGAGAAATATCAACAACCTCAGACATGCAGGTGTTACCAGGCTAATGGCAGAAAGTGAAGGGGAACTAAAGAACCTCTTGATGAGGGTGAAAGAGGAGAGTGAAAAAGCCGGCTTAAAACTCAACATTAGAAAAACTAAGATCATGGCGTCTGGTCCCATCACCTCATGGCAAATAGATGAGAAAAATTTGGAAGCAATGACAGGTTTTGTTTTCTTAGATTCCATAATCACTTGGATGATGACTGCAGCCATGGATTTAAGACACGTGCCCACTGGAAGAAAAGCTATGACAAAGCCAGACAGCATATTAAAAAGCAGACATCACTTTGCTGACAAAGGTCCGTCTAGTCAAAACTATGGTTTTTTCAGTAGTCATGTGTTATGGATGTGAGAGTTGGATCATAAAGAAGGCTGAGCACTGAAGAATAGATGCTTTCAAACTGTGGTGCTGGAGAACACTCTTGAGAGTCCTTTAGACTGCAAGGAGATTAAACCAGTCAATTCTAATGGGAACACACACATACCACTACCATGGGGTCGCAAAGAGTCAGACATGACTGAGCAACTAAACTCATGCTTAGTTCATTTAGTAGTGGTATGTGTGTTTTAGATTAAAATAGTAATAAAATCAACATTTTGACTAAAAAGAATTGATATGTTACCAGGTACGATAACTTTTATCAGTATAAGTGCTATTATTTACAAAAAGAGTATAATATCAAACTCAAAATCTATATTAACAATAATCTTTTTTGTGATTAATTTTGATGTTCACAGAATCTGCAAATTTTCTTTCATCTTAAATAAATAATTGTATCACATATAATGTTTGAAAGTCAGTGGTATCTATACATGACTTTGATTTGTTTTTGACAATATAATTTCCCATGTACAACATTTATTGATTAACTAAATGCATAAATATGAATCATAGTTTATTTAAGTGGCTTAAATTAAAAGAACAATTTTTGGTTGGAAACACATACAATAAAGCTAAGTATAATGCTCTAAAATGAAGTTAACCTTATAAGTAATGCTGGATTGCATTTCACACTTTTTTGAAAAAGACTTATATTTCATAATGACCAATAAAAACTAGATTTTAAATGTTTATGTGTGTGGCTCTACGGGCTTCCCAGGTTGCTCAGTCGGTAAAGAATCTGCCTGCCAGCCGAGTTGATCACACGCATCATTTATTCCATTTGTCTTTGTCATATTATGAAAGGAGGGTTATTTTCCTATCTTTTCTTGGGATATCATGTATCTCCATTTTCTAATTCTTTCTCAGAACTCAATATCCAAAATTTTTTATGTGCTAGCAGCATAGGTGTGTCAGCTTTCTTTTAGCCACTAAGTACCGATTTTTGGTAACGACATGATTGAAAGCCCTTTATTCTGTTGAAAAGATATCATTGTCAAATTGTGTTGCTTCTGAAACTATAAAACTTTCCAGGATAGGTAATCTCTTGATCTCTAGATATATATAGCTAAAAAGAACTTCAGTAATTTCATTGCAAGAGATATTATACTTAAAAGAAAACTACAGATATTTAGGGCACCCCAGGAGGCTCAATGTTAAGAAC
The DNA here is from genome assembly GCF_042477335.2 of Ovis canadensis. Classification (NCBI taxonomy): domain Eukaryota; kingdom Metazoa; phylum Chordata; class Mammalia; order Artiodactyla; family Bovidae; genus Ovis; species Ovis canadensis. Next base: position 103,175,190 of record NC_091253.1, on the reverse strand, counting down.
CCACTTGCCAATGCAGGAGGCATGAGTTCGATCTCTGGGTCTAGCAGATCCACTGAAGAAGGACATGGCAACCCACTCCAGTATTCTTGCCTGGAGAATCCCATGGACAGAGGAGCCTGGCGGGCTACAGTCCATGGGGTCACAAAAGAGCTGGACATGACTTAGCAACTAAATAACAAAAACGTGAGATATTTTAACAGTCCAGTTGGCCTTATCTCTTATGGTTAATTTGGGAATATAAAGAACTTTCCTATTTGAAAATGTTTTAATAAAAAAAACATGTATTTTCTCTTGATGAATGACTAAGTGACAGAAAATCTAAGAATATTCTGACTTCAAAATAGTCTGTTACTTAAAATCTTTTTCTCCTTTTGGTACACTTCATCTGGTGTTAGCCACTTACACTTTCTGATATTACTTTTTTGTGAAAGTAATGAACCTACTTCTTAACCGTTTTAGATCATTTAGAAGTAGATAATAAATTATTTCAGAAATAAATTATTATCAAACTAATCAAGTTGTACTGTAATCTGTTCATAACAGTTTTGAAAAGTGATTGGTGCTTTGACTTGAATCACACATTGACACCCTGACTTGCATAAACAGCTTTCAGTTATTTGGAAGAGAAAACCAGAGTTCATCTTGTCTCTTTCACCTGAGTTTCATCAGTACTTCCCATGTGAATAGGAATCAACATCAAGTTGGCATGATAACCTCAGGTTCCGACGAGCTATTTTAGGAAGACTTGATATTGGTATCAAGATATATTGATGCCTATTAAAATGCATTTAGAGCATTTCTGTAAACTAATGTTAGTAAACCACATGTTTTCACTTTTCACATCTGTTATATAATAGTAGAGTACTAGGTACTGACTATGTATTCTTGCCAAATTCAGACATAAATTGAAGAAAGGAAAGAAAACCTCTAGGCCACTCAGGTATGATCTAAATCAAATCCCTTACAATGATACAGTGAAAGTGACAAATAGATTTAAGGGATTAGATCTGATAGAGGGCCGGAAGAACTATGGCTGGAGGTTTCTAACACTGTACAGGAGGCAGTGATAAAAACCATCCCCAAGAAAAAGAAATGCAAAAAGGCAAAATGGATGTCCGAGGAGGTAATGCAAATAATTGAGAAAATAAGAGAAGCAAAAGACAAAGCAAAAAGGAAAGACATACCCATCTGAATACAGATTCCTAAGAATAGCAATGAGGGATAAGAAAGCCTTCCCAAATGAACAATGCAAAGAAACAGATGAAAACTATAGAATGGGAAAGACTAGAGATCTCTTCAAGAAAATTAGAAGTACAAGGGAACATTTCACGCAAAGATGGGCACAAAAAGGAGCAGAAATGGTATGCAGAAGTTATTAAAGGAAGTGGCAAGAATACACAGAAGAACTGTACAAAAAAGATCTTCATGACCCAGATAACCATGATGGCATGATCACTCACCTAGAGCCAGACATCCTGGAATGTGAAGTCAAGTGGGCCTTAGGAAGCATCACTACAAACAAAGCTAGTGGAGGTAATGGAATTCCAGTTGAGCTGTTTCAAATCCTAAAACATGATGCTATGAAACTGGTGCATTCATTATGCCAGCAAATTTGGAAAGCTCAGCAGTAGCCAGAGGACTGGAAATAGTTTTCATTCCAATCCCAAAGAAAGGCAACGCCGAAGAATGTTCAAACTATCACACAATTGTACTCATTTCACACGCTACCAAAGTAATGCCCCGTATTCTCCAAGTTAGGCTTCAAGTGTATGTGAATTGTGAAATTCCAGATGTCCAAGCTTGATATAGAAAAGGCACGGGAACCAGAGGCTAAGTTGTCAACATCCGTTGGATGATAGGAAAACGTAAGAGAATTCTGGAAAAATGTCTACTTCTGTTACATTGACTATGCTAACCTTCGACTGTGGATCACAACAAACTGTGGAAAATTCTTAAAGAAATGGGAATACCAGACCACCTTACCTGTCTCCTGAGAAATCTGTATGAAGGTTAAGAAGCAACAGTTAGAACCAGTCATGGAACAAGGGACTGGTTGCAAATTGGGAAAGGAATATGTCAAGGCTGTATATTGTCACCTTGCTTATTTAACATATGCAGAGTACATCATGTGAAATGCTGGGCTACATGTAGCACAAGCTGGAATCAAGATTGCCAGGAGAAATATCAATAACCTCAGATATGCAGATGACACCACCCTTATGGCAGAAAGTGAAGAGGAATTAAAGAGCCTCCTGATTAAAGTGAAAAGGAGAGTGAGAAAGCTGGCTTAAAATTCAACACTCAAAAAACAAGATTATGGCATCCAGCCCCATCACTTCCATGGCAAATAGATGGGGAAACAATGAAAACAGTGACAGATTTTATTTTCTTGGGCTCCAAAATCACTGCAGATGGTGACTGGAGCCATAGAATTAAATGACGCTTGCTCCTTGGAAGAAAAGCTTTGACCACCCTAGACAGCATGCTAAAAAGCAGAGACATAGCTTTACCAACAAAGTCCATACAATCAAAACTATGGTTTTTCCAGTAGTCATGTATGGATGTGATAGTTGGACCATAAAGAAAGCTGAGCACTGAAGAATTCATGCTTTTGAATTGTGGTGTTGGAGAAGACTCTTGAGAGTCCCTTGGACTGCAGAGAGACCAAACCAGTCAATCCTAAAGGAAATCAATCCTGAATATTCATTGGAAGGACTGAAGCTGAAAGTGAATCTCCAATACATTGACCACCAGATGGCAAAAGCTGACTCACTAAAAAAGACCCTGATGCTGGCAAAGATTGAAGGCAGGAGAAGGGTACAACAGAGGATGAGCTGGTTGCATGGCATCACAGACTCAAAGGATAAGAGATTGAGCAAACTCTGAGAGATGGTGATGAACAGGGAAGCCTGGCATGCTGTAGTTCATGGGGTCACAAGTAGTCAGACACGACTGAGCCACTGAACAACATTATGTATTAGACACTATTCTATGTCCTGAGATATCAACTCATTTTGCAAAGTAAACCTATGAGATGGATTCTATCATTAACCGTCTTTATAGATGAAGAAACAAAGATAGTTAAGTAATGATCAAATTCACACATCTAATTAAATAGTGAAGCTCAGATTTATCCATAAGCAGTCTTGTTCTAGAGCTCAGATTGGCAAAACATAAAAATACGTAACCTTTCATTTATATATTTGACGATATTATACACCAATAATACCATTAAATCTTGCAAAATATTCATGTAGAAACTTTCAGGAAGATATATACAAAGATGGCAGACCAGGGCTGACAGTGACATTGTCTATTCATTGCAACTGTCTAAGAGTATATTCTTAATTAATAGACAGTTGTCCTAGCCAAGTAAGTTTAGTCACTCAGTTAAATCTAATTATTTTTAAAATTGATTATATAATTACTTTTTCATTCAAGCTTCACTTTTACTATTCAGTTTTTGATTGAGTGGATGTGAAATTTCTGTGTGCTTTAGATCTCTGAAATCATTTACAGCAAGTAAGAGGTTTTAAGATTTCTCAAGAGGCAGGTCAGGTGGTCTGGTATTTCCATCTCTTTCAGAATTTTCCACAGTTTATTGTGATCCACACAGTCAAAGGCTTTGGCATAGTCAATAAAGCAGAAGCAGATGTTTTTCTGGAACTCTCTTGCTTTTTCAATGATCCAGTGGATGTTGGCAATTTGATCTCTGGTTCCTCTGCCTTTTTGAAAACCAGCTTGAACATCAGGGAGTTCACAATTCATGTATTGCTGAAGCCTGGCTTGGAGAATTTTGAGCATTACTTTACTAGCATGTGAGATGAGTGCAATTGTGCGGTAGTTTGAGCATTCTTTGGCATTGCTTTTCTTTGGGATTGGAATGAAAACTGACCTATTCCAGTCCTGTGGCCATTGCTGAGTTTTCCAAATTTGCTGGCATATTGAGTGCAGCACTTTCACAGCATCATCTTTCAGGATTTGAAACAGCTCAACTGGAATTCCATCACCTCCACTAGCTTTGTTCACAGTGATGCTTTCTAAGGCCCACTTGACTTCACTTTCCAATATATCTGGCTCTAGATGAGTGACCACATCATCATGATTATCTGGGTAAGTTTGATCATATTCTAAAGGTCTACATTTTTATTATCTTTTACATATTTTTAATGTCATAGTTCATTTTCTTTTATATATTTTAATTATTATATTTATGGTTATTTTACTATTTTTATTTTTAATTCATACTAGTTTTATAAGTGATTTGCATACTGTCTTTACTATATATTTACCTTTCCAGTGAGATTTATTCTTTCTTGTGTTTTCTTCTTACTAAGTAGCATCTTTTCAGCTTAAAGAATCCCTTTTAACATTTCTTGTAAGGGCAATTTAGGGGTGATAAAAATCCTTTAGCTTTTGATTCCCTGGAAAATTCTGTTTTATTTTTGATTCTGAATGATAATACTGAGGAGAATATTCTTGTTTGGAGGATTTTCCAACACTTTGAGTATATCATGTTGCTTTAGCCTGCAATGTTTCTGCTATAAAATCTGTTGATGGTCTTATGGGGGTTGCTTTGTATATAACAAGTTATTTTTCTATTGCTACTTTTAGGATACTGTCCTTATCTTTAATTTTCAACATTTTCATTTTAATGAGTTAATTAAAATTCATCCCAAGTTCATCTTGTTTGGGACCTCTGGACTTCCTTGATCTGGTTGTCTATTTTCTTTCCCTGATTAGGGAAAATTTCAGTCATAATTTCTTCAAATAATTCTTCTCTTATCTTCTGTCTCTCTTCTCCTTCTAGGTCCCCTATAATAATATGAAGGCTGGTCTATTTGATGTTGTCCCAGAAATCCCTGAAGCTGTGTTCACTTTTTATCATTTTCCCCCTTTTTATTGCTCTGACTGGATGAGTTTCACTGCCTTATCTTTGAGTTCACTGGTCCTTTCTTCTGCTTCATGTAGTCTGGTATTGATTCCTTCTCGTGTATTTTTCAGGTCAGTTGTTATATTCTTCAGCTCTGTGATTTATAGTTAATAGTTTCTTATACTTTTTCTATCTTTTTGTTGAAGTTTTCACTGTGTTCATTCACTCTTCTCCCAAGCGTGGTAAGCATTCTTATTACCATTATGATAAAGTAGATAATTTATCAGGTAAGTTAATTATCTGTTTCATTAAAGTTCTCTTTTTTTTTTCCCCCTAAGGTTTCATTTCGTTGTTGTTGATTTTTTTCCCTTTGGAAGATATTCTTTTGTTCCTTCATTTTGCTTGACTATCTGTGTTTGATTTCTGTGCCCTAGTTGAAACAACTAACTCTCCCAGTCTTGAAGGAACCCTGCCCTAACTTGGTTGTCTCTGAAACGTTTGTGACTGTCTGAGTTGGACTATAAAGGAAACTGAGCACAGAAGAATTTGTGCTTTTGAACTGTGGTGTTGGAGAAGACTCTTGAGAGTCCCTTGGACTGCAAGGAGATCCAACCAGTCCATCCTAAAGGAAATCAGTCCTGGGTGTTCATTGGAAGGACTGATGTTGAAGCTGAAACTCCAATATTTTGGCCACCTGATGCAAGGAGCTGACTCATTTGAAAAGACCCTAATGTTGGGCAAGATTGAAGGCAGGAGGAGAAGAGGACAGAGGATGAGATGGTTGGATGGTATCACCAACCCAAAGGACATGAGTTTGAGTAAACTCTGGGAGTTGCTAATGGACAGGGAGGCCTGGTGTACTGTGGTTCATGGGGTTGCAGAGTTGGACACGAGAGTGACTGAACTGAACTGACGAAGCCTATTATATTTTTTAATAGCTCCCAGTAGTTGAGGGTATATTGCCAATTGTCATTGCCTCAAAGAGGAGGATCTTAGTCAGAACTTAGATTCAAGCCAATTCAGCAACCACTTTCAAAGTATGGAAATATACACAGTCCTGTGGGCCTGCAAGCATAAGCCTTGCTGAATGCCATCACCAGGTATCTGGAGGTATCCCCTTAGTGGCAGTCACAGTTTTGAGCTCCAGAGAAGTGTTTAAAACCTTTTCTGAGAGATACTGGTGAGCTGTCTTGAGGCAAAGGGGAGCACAGAGAGGGCATCCATCAGCCTACTTTACCCAAGACCACTGCTAAAGGTGCTTATTTGTGTTTCAGACTGCTCTTCAGACCAAGGAACCTGGATAGGAAACTAGGCCTTTTTCACAGAAAGAATAGGGGTGGATTTAGGCAGGCTATCTGTGAAGTGCCCTGTGAGCAGAAGCCTGAGAAGAGCTGTCTCTCTGATTGTCACAGCCCAGGAACACAAATCACCCTTGCCACCAGGGCCAGGCAGTCAAGGGACCTCCCTGGATGACAGCTGCAAAACCCGGGGCCAGCAACTATAAAAATTGAGGCACCAGAAACATGAAGCGCTCCCTTCCAGGAGACACAGGTGCTCTGGAATGCAGCAGAGAGAGAGTGTGAAGACAGCGCCAACCCTCTGAGCCTCTGGGAACTGTTGCAGGCGACCGTAGATGTTTGTTTAATAAGAAGCCTACTCCTCAGGCTGAAACTGTGCTAATAAGCTAACAGGCCTCTGTCATAGAAAGACAGCTTTTGGGTCTATAGCCTCTGGTACATAGGGCTCAGTTCAGTTCAGTCGCTCAGTCATGTTCAACTGTCTGCAACCCCATGAATCGCAGCACACCAGGCCTCCCTGTCCATCACCAACTCCCGGAGTTCACTCAGACTCCTGTCCATCGAGTCCATGATGCCATCCAGCCATCTCATCCTCAGTCGTCCCCTTCTCCTCCTGCCCCCAATCCCTCCCAGCATCAGAGTCTTTTCCAATGAGTCAACTCTTCGCATGAGGTGGCCAAAGTACTGGAGTTTCATTCCTTCCAAAGAACACCCAGGGCTGTTCTCCTTCAGAATGGAATGCTTGGACCTCCTTGCAGTCCAAGGGACTCTCAAGAGTCTTCTCCAACACCACAGTTCAAAAGCATCAATTCTTCGGCGCTCAGCCTTCTTCACAGTCCAACTCTCACATCCATACATGACTACTGGAAAAACCATAACCTTGACTAGACAGATTTTAGTCGGCAAAGTAATGTCTCTGCTTTTGAATATGCTATCTAGGTTGGTCATAACTTTTCTTTAGGGAGCTATTTAAAAACTCTTTATCTATTGGTCATTATCTTGTAGGGCCCATGACTATAGGCCCTGCTGACCACAGAGCCAGGTTATGTATAGGTGTCCTCTGGTAGCAGTCAGAAATTGGGGCACTAGGCAAGGGTACACGCTCCATTCTAGAAGTTGCTGGTGAACTAGAGTGAGACAGATGAAGAGTGAATGATGTTCATCAATCTATGTCCAGAAATGATGTCCACCAACCTATGTTCCTCGAGAGTAGTTCTGTAGCCACCTAGACCTGTACCAAACCTGAAGCCTGCACCGTAGGTCAAAGATCCAATAGGCCTCCCTCACAGACAGACCATGCTTCAGCCTTGTTTGTGTAGTGTCTTGGGAGTGAAAGCCTGCCAAAACTCTCTGATTATCACAGTCCCATGGGACCCAGGAATACCAGCTCCCCTGTCATCCAGAGCCAGGTGGCCAAGGGGTGTCTCTTGGGAGACAGCCACCAAAATCAAGGACCCAGCCGCTTGTCAAAGCTCCCTTCCAGGAGACATGTTCTCTGGAGCACAGCAGAGGTGAAATATGAAAATGGCACCCACTGGCTGTAGCAAGGCAGAGGAGAAGCACAGATATGGTGCCTGCAGAAAAAGAAACCATCCCCGCCTACCCTCCACTCCCAAATAGAAAAAGAAATAATAAAGAACAGACCTTGATCGAGGCAGAGGACGAGCGCAAACACAGCACCCGGTGGCCAGAGTGAGGCCGCAGGGGAGCGTGAGGGCGGAGCCTGGAGAAGACAAAATGGCGCCCCCGGGGCGACCGAGGAGACAGCGCTAAGATGGCCGCCGCCGTCTCCGTTCCCGCCGAGCGGTCCAGCGGTCCCCCAGTGTGTACTGAGGGAGACCCCTCCGGCCAGGCTTCACCGTAAGCAAATGAACCTCTTTCACTTGAAGTCTGCGTACAGTTGGCTGCCTTCGAGCTGGGAGCTGCGCCCTGCGTGGGTGCGTCCAAGCTCACGAGCTTCGTTTAAGCTAGCCGACAAATCTCTTCCAGTGGGACCTGCGGTCTGGCCGTGGAGGGCAGGGCACACGTCCCCTTTCTCCTTCTGACTCTGAACCTATCACGTTTTCTCCATCTCTTCGTGTCTGTTTCTCCATACTTCTTAAAGTGGCGTTTTGCACATCATCCTCTTAGGGAGAGAGAGAGAGAGAAGCTGATTGAGACCGAAGGAACAAGTTTTACAAAGCATGTTATGCTTTTTACATCAATCTGCTATAATAGGAACTGATAAAATAAGGCAAGAACTAGCTTGGCAAGCCTTGCCAAATTCCCAAGAAGTTCTGAATATATCACAATTTTAATAAATTTCCATCTTTTTTATTTCCTATAACAAGCTTTTAGCTTTATAAATGCATTGCAAGTTTGCAGTTTTCATTGTGAATTCTTTGTGCTTATTTTATTTGTTTTTACTGGCTTATTTGCTGCTTTTGGATATAAGACACATATTCTCAAGAGTAGAGATTTTATATATCATAAGTCTAAGGCCCCTACCTCCTGAAACAGCATTCAGGGATTTTAGACATTCAATTGTTATGGAAAGAAATGAAGAAACTGAGAATATTGCCAGAGGTCTTCCACAAATAGCAACCACTTTTCACATCAAGATTTCTACAATAGAGAGAAAAACAAAATGATTAATCTGGAACTTTTGGTCTCATTCAAAATGTTCTGCATTAATCTGTCCTAAAGAGCTAAAAGTGCCCTGCTAATATCCAGAAGCACCTTCTTTCAGAGCACTGAAAAGCTGAATAACTTCAACATATTAATTCTAGAACACATTGACATCAAGTCATCCCTAAAGTAGCCATTGCTTTGAGCTCTTTTCTTCATCTGCAGGATTTATTTGCTTTTTAGGTATCATTTCTTTCTAAAGTGTTTTAATATTACAAGTGAAGGCCTATATTACTTGCCATATCAATAAGAGCTCAAAAGAAAATTAGCTTTGGGTATTATGAATGGAGAGAATTTAGGCGTTTATTTGTATTCTTATCCTAACATAGTGGCTGGTACATAGTACATAGTAGTCATTCATAACTGTAGGATATGTATTTTAGAGTTTACATACACTTTCACATACACTTTCATTTGTTATTTACTGCAGCTCAATTATTATTCACCATTTTTGCAATTAAAAACAAACACAGAGTAACTTTAATATGATAGAATTTCTTTGGGGTTAAATGAAGACACAGCACAGACATTTTAATGTAAGAGGAGCTGAAGTGAGAAAAGGAGGAAGGCATAACCAGGCATACTGAAGAAGAGCTGTGGAGATGGAAAAGGAGAGTCGTTTAAAAAAAATCTCATCTTCTCCTCACTCAAAAATATGAAAGTTTCAAAGCCACTGATTCTTCGCTTCCTGCTGATACATGTAGAACCCAAACTGAAAATCATACTGTGCTTAGCAAATATCAAATATGAAATGCAGCCCTAACCAGCAATAGACTAGAGGGTTGGTAAAGGCTGGTGATGGACTGTTCCTGCCTGTTCAACCACACATTTACCTCTGACTAACAAATGCCGTCACTGATTTAACATCTACTGCGAAGGCAAGGCATAATCCCTTGTTAATACTGTATTAGAGATTACAAGCAGCATCACAAAACAATTATTTTTGGACATACAACATACAAAGTTGTTATTTTGTGACATCGATAACTAAAAGGGGATGGAACAGTGCCTTCAATGAGCAAACTTATGTATTATTAAAGTTAAGCTAGTAAAATTAGAGTCTTAAACTTTAAAATGTGAACTGTAGTCCCCATGATAACAACAAACAGAATAGTTATGGAATATACACAAAAGGAAACAAGAAGGGGATTAAAATGCTTCACAATAAAGCATCTACTAAATATAAACCAGACACTAATAGAGAAAAAAGGGACAAAAAAGCTATAAAGTATATAGAAAACAAATAGCAAGAGACAGAAGTAAGTCCTTCATATCAACAACTACTTTAAATGTAAATGGATTAAACTTTTTAATTAAAAGAGAATGTCAGAAAGGATGAGAAAAATGAATAATCTATATGTTACCTACAAAAGATTCAATTTAGATACAAAGACATGAATATGTTGAAAGTCAAAGAATGAATAAAGATATTCCATGAAAAGAGTATCTAAAAATAAAAGGAGTGGCCATGCTAATAGACAAAATATATCTTATTAAGATAATTTCATATGAAATGAAGGATATTATATATTAATAAAATATTCAATATGGCAAAAAGATATAATGATTACAAACATTTGCATATCAAATACAATACCATCAAAATATTTGAAGTGAGAATTTAAGAATAGAAAGGATAGATATATATTTCTATATTAATAGAGGATTTAAGATTCCACTCTCAATAATGAATAAGGCAATCAGATATAACATAAACAGGGAACTTGACCAACACAAACCAATTAGATCTAACAGATACTCAGAGAACTTTATCCAACAATAATAATGTAAACATCCTTCTCAAGTGAACATGGAATATTTTCCAAGAGAGATAATATGTTAGGCCACAATTTAAATCTCAATAGATATAAAAAGGTAGATATCATTCAAGGTATCTTCTCTGACCACAGAGGGATAAAATTGGAAATCAGTAACAGAAGGAAACTGGGAAATTGGCAGCTTTGTGAAAATTAAAGGACACATTCTTAAAGAACCAATGGATTGAAGAAGAAATCACAAAGGAAATTACAAAATACTTAGAGATAAATGAAGATGAAAGTATAACATGAAAATCTGCTAGACACAAAGCAGTGCTAAGTGAACAATTTATAGCTATAGTTACTTACATCATAAAAAAGTAAGATCTATAATCAACAATATAATTTTGCAGTTTGAGGAACTAGAAAAATAATCAAACTAAAGCCAAGCCTGAAGAAGGAAGGAAATAATACAGATTAAAGTAGAAAGAAATGATACAGAAAATAGAAAAACTATAGAGAAAATTAATGAAATAAAAATTGGTTCTTTAGAAAGACTAACAAAATTGAGAAAACAATTAGCAAGATTATCTTAGGGAAAAAAAGATTCAAATGACCAAATCAGAAATGAAAGTATAACATTACTACCAATTCTACAGAAATAAAAAAAGGATTATAAGATAATGCTATGTACACTGACAACTTATATGAAACTGACAAATTCCCAGAAGCACAAATGGACATTCCTCATAATGCTTGAAAATGATAGCATATTTCTAACATACAGTGGGGATGTAAACTAGTATGTTAAGTATGGAAAACAGCATGGAGGTTCCTCAAAAAATTAAAAATATAACCACTATATAATGACACAATTCTATTTCTGGATACTCATTATTGAGATTCATTTATTTTATTTGGATTGATTGTAGTTCTATTTTAAATGAGCCCTCAGAGTAGTCACCATGTTCCATGTTTGGTAAAAGAATTTCCATTCTCCTCTTTCATTATTTGGCTGGAAATAAAGCTTTTGTTCCTTTCATAATTATTTCCAGTTATGTCTGTGGGTGCTGTCATTTCACTTGTATCCAGCTCTTTGCGACCTTATGAGCTGTAGCCCGCCAGGCTCCTCTGTCCATGGGATTTCCCAGGCAAGAATACTGGAGTGGGCTGCCATGCCCTTCTCCAGGGGATCTTTCCGACCCAGGGATTGGACCCACATCTCTTATGTTTCCTGCATTGGCAGGCAAGTTCTTTACCGCTAGCGCCATCTGAGAAGCCCTATTTCCAACTGATAGTCATTCTTTGTGAGGAAGTGTTCCCTCCTCTCAGACATAAGCAGTAGAAACCCAGGAAATGTAAAAGTATTCCAGAAAGATAAAAGTATGGAAGTATTTTTCAATTCTAGCATCAAATCATTGACTAACACTGGGCTTATTCTCTCCTAGATTATAACCCATTCTACTAGCTAAAGACTGATTTGTTGTTAAGTAAGAAATGTATGAATGAATAAAATACGAAAACAAAGATAGAACATTTTATTATGCAAGCATAAGTGGAGAGCGATGACTGCCGGTGTTGCGTTATTCTCAGAGGCCCAGTAAATGTAAAGAGGTGGGCAAAACGAAGAGGGCCAGAGAAAATGATTTATGATAAAATATCGGAAAATTATATTCACTTTGGCCGAACTTGAAGTTGTGTGAGAAGTGAGTAGAAATGGATCACATATTCTATTCAATTCAATGCCAATTCAAACATTCACATTGAAATTGCATCAGTTCAGTTCAGTTCAGTCCCTCAGTCATGTCCGACTCTTTGCGACCCCATGAATCGCAGCACGCCAGGCCTCCCTGTCCATCACCAACTCTTGGAGTTCACTCAGACTCATGTCCAGAGTCTGTGATGCCATCCAGCCGTCTCATCCTCGGTCATCCCCTTCTCCTCCTGCCCCCAATCCCTCCCACCATCAGTCTTTTCCAATGAGTCAACTCTTCGCATGAGGTGGCCAAAGTACTGGAGTTTCAGCTTTAGCATCATTCCTTCCAAAGAAATCCCAGGGTTGATCTCCTTCAGAATGGACTGATTGGATCTTCTTGCAGTCCAAGGGACTCTCAAGAGTCTTCTCCAACACCACAGTTCAAATCATCAATTCTTCAGCACTCAGCTTTTTTCACAGTCCAACTTTAGTCAGTAACCATATGAAATTAAATTATAACTTGCTGGAGAAGACAACATGGTATATAAATCCTTTTTCCTATGCAAAATAGAAGAGAGGCAGAATTATAATAATAAAAACATTTTGAGAAAAATTTACCATGTGATGGATTCTAAGCACTTTCATGTAACAAATTCATCCTTGTAAGAAGTTGATAAAACAGATAATATTACTTTTTACAGATGAAAATTCTGAAGCAGCTATTGGTTAAATAACTTTACTTAAGATCGAATAGTTAATAAGTGTGGGAGATAGAATTTGGCACATGCATTTTAACATTCTTAAATGTGAGGATTTAAAAAATTATGTTCTTGCAACAGAATATTATTTTAATTTAGGTTTAGAATATTAGGGTCTGTATGATATTGATTTTGTAATATTTGTTGAGACATAATTTGTCAACTATGTACTCTATTTTTATAAATATTTTGTATGCTCTTAGATATCTATTAGATCATTATATATTATATAGTTTAAATGAAAATTATATATGGATCTACTGGTAAAAGCTGCATATTTTGCTTAAATAGTGCATATTTTTGCCTACTTTAAAATATTTATTTATCTTTAATTGATTGATGATTGGTTTACAATGTTGGTTTGATTTCTGTCATACATCAACATGAATGGATGAACCTAGAGCCTATTATACAGAGTGAAGTAAGTCAGAAAGAGAAAAATGTATATTTTATTTTTGAGTGATTAAGTACTGTAAAAGATGTGCTAAAGTGTCCTACTAAGTTTTCAGATTTCTGAATGTCTTTTTGAATTTTTCCATTTGTGCTTAATATGCTTTACTATTAGGTACATAAAAATTTAATTTTTTCCTGTTGAAATATACTTTTGATTGTTATGAATTAATCTTCTTTATTTAAAAAATATTGTTGCATTTTTCACTTGGTGTTGTTATGTTATTGCAATCTTAGAGGCCCATTAGTGATTTAAACAATTCTATTTACTTATTTTCTGGATTATAAATTATTTGTATTATTTTCCTCTTGGTCTGAAAATGTGGTATGTATTTTCTATATTCTCTTCCTCAAGAACAAGACAACATACATTATCTACATATATGTTAATATCTGCTTACACCAGATTCTCATAACACTTCGTCTTTGATCATTATCTGCTGTGTTCAGATTATTGGAATACTATATTTTAAATATACCTTAGGTTTTATTTCCCCAAATTAGATACCCTATTGCCCTTTTCTGTGTGTAATGTTACTACAGATTCATGCAACTGTTTGCAAGTTCTTTTAATACTATATCTTCTATTAGCTCTGACTGTATTTGGGGATAATTATCTTTTTATTTTAAGCACATTCCTTAGAAGTTCGTTATGAGGGTTAAGAGAGATAAGCTCTTATTAGGAATGTTTTCACTGTATTTCTTTGTCTGATCGTTTAGCTTTTTCTTTGTGCTCTCTGCTGTTTTGAGCTGTACCTCCTGGGTGTTAGGACTCTATATGTAGAAATCTTGTGAGCCTTATATTAAGGAAGCATTCTTCCGTAGGGTCTCTGCTTTTTCTCTTCAACGTTTACTCACATCAGCCACTCAGTATTCCTCTTATAACTTATTGTCCCTGTTCTGTGTTTTCAAGATTATGCAGGTGCAGTTTAATACAAATTCAAATCCCTTGGGGAAATATTTTTTCCTTTGTATGATTGAAAGAAAATTCATTGAATTTGTAGCTCCTCAAGGACACTAATTTAGTAGGAGGGTCTCCATGGAAACACCTACCTCCCAGGCTTGCCACCCACTACCTCAAGTATGAGTCTGGCTTCTCCTTCCGTTTATCACTCTGGCTCTTGCCTCTAGGGATTTTCTTTACTTTCCAAAGTCTCAGTTCTGTATTTAAAGTTTCTGTTTCTGGTCGAATTCTGTATAGCCTTCTTAATTGTTACTGAGGATGAGTATCCTATCTGCTTTGCTGTTTTGATTGGAATGTAACAATCCATTCATTTATTCTTTCAACAAGAATTTGACATGAGAAATTTGCCTATAATTAGACTATAAACAGAAAGCTGAAGTCACATCTCCAGAGGTTTACTATTCAGCATATCATGACAACATATCTGACACTTTAGAGATCGTCCTGATTTCAAATATTTCACCCTGTGTTTGTTTTATAGATCCATATGTTCTTCAGGAAATATACTAACTATTTATATACTAATATATACTAACGTCATTTTTGAGAAGTGCTCAACTGAAAAATGCTTGTTGCTTTGCTCCTTTCACTTCTCCCTGCTACTTCAGGAGTCAAATGTTATCACTATTTACTTCAACAAAAATGTATTTAAAACTTATTTTAACTCCAGTGCTAGGTTCTGCAGATGCAAAGGAGAAAAGAATAGAGAATCTTTCACTGAAGGTAAATTAATATTTAGAGTGGTAAGTAGAGGATTTTTTTTAAAGTGTTGATAAGAGAATACAGAGAAGGACATCCTTAACAATGACTGCAAAGGCAAAGAAACCCTCACGGTGCTGTCTTAGCTTAATTGTGAACAAGTCAACATGATGCCTTCATGATTTCATAAGCAATGGGGAGGGATGTTAGGAGATGAAAGGGAATGTTTGGCAAAGTTGAAATCTTAAAGGATTTTATGTAGCTCTAAGACACTTAACTAACCTCATAGACAATTAGGAGTGATTATTTGGATTCAAGCAGGGAAATGCATAATTATATTTGCATCACAAAAAGCTTTTGAAAGATGTGTTGAACATTGATGAGATTGGTGTCAGACAGAACTTAGAGTAGCCTCTGTCCTTTAGACAGAGCCTCAGATTCTCAAGCTTTGAAAATATTTGTTTTGTGAAATTCTAGAACCAAGAACAAGACACAAGTGGAGATGTTGTGACTTAAGTTTTGAGTTTTTTATCATTGCCATATCACCAATATTCTTTAAATTTTTTTTTTATTGAAGTCTAGTTGCTTTACAATGTTGTGTTAGTTTCTGCTGTACAGTGAAATGAATCAGCCATATCAGAGGCCCCTGAACCTTTATGGCGTCAGGCACTGGTTTCATGGAAGACGGTTTTTCCATGGACTGGGGTAAGGGGTATGGTGTAGGGGTGATTCAAGCTCATTACCTTTATTGTGCACTTAGTTTCTATTATTATTGCATTCTGACATTTAATGGAGTATTTATGCAGGTGGCCATAAGGCAGAATCAGTGGGAGCCCTGAGCTTGTTTTCCTGCAACTAGGAGGTCCTCTTATCTGGAGGTGATGAGACACTTTGACACCCAGAGTGTGTGGGGCTCCCATGAGAATCTAAGCTCACAGCTGCTCTGACAGGAGCTCAGGCAGCAGCACAAGAGATGGGGAGCGGCTCTAGATACAAACCAGCCTTTGCTTCTCACTCACTGCCCATCTCTTGCTGCACCCCAGTTCTGAACAGGTCACGGGCCAGTACTCGTCCGTGGTCAGGGAGTTGTAGACCATACATATACCCACGTTTTTAAATTTTCTTCTCATATATCCCCAACATTCTTAAAAATATTAAATATAGCTAGTCTTTGGCAGTGTCCTTCTGCCATAAAAGGAAGTTTTCACATTCTAAAGAGAGTATTATTTCAGTGCTAAATAGATACTTTCTCATAAGTCTATCTGAATCGATCAGTGTTTGGGGAATTTTATTTTTCTGTCTGACATTTTTCTGTAGAACCTCTTCAGAGATTCTTTTATTGAATGAAGATATTGTGTCCTCAAGTTCTTTATCAACAGTCAATAGCCCTTAAAATGATGCATTTACATATAAAAAAATTCAACTTAGGATCTAACAATTTTGAAAAAGCATTCCCTTATCTATAAATGTCCAAAGTCTGGAATCTACCATGGGTATGAAACTAAAGAAAGGTCTGTCTGAAGGGATATTGCTGGAAAGGATAATTTTGGGTGAAGTATTGATGTGTTAGAGGTAGGATCAAAGGAATTATTAGTTGTTTTTACAAGACTTGAATAGATGGGGAAAAGGGAAATGTGAAGAGGTACGTTTCCAGGCCGGGACAGGAGGGCCCTCAAGGGGTTCCGTGAGCCATGGGGGCCACTGCGGCCCTGCTCCTGGGATCACCGTCATGTGGGACAAAGCGACCCGAAGGCCGCGAGAAGGCTTCCACTTCGGGCTCGTATCTCCCATTCTAGGTCATGTTTAAGATCCTGAGACCGTGAATACCTGCCTAAGAGCACCAACACTGCTCTCTGTCTGTTTAGTTTTCTTCTTTGTGTTTGTCCTCTTGAAGGTGCCCAGAGGTGTTTTGTGGAGGTAGGAACGGAGCTTGGCAGTCCCTGCAGGGGTCTTGACATGCATGCCCACACCGTCCATCATGGGGCTGGGAGGGATCTGGAGGGAAGAGAGGAAGAAAGCTGCCATCAGGCACGGAATTGGATCTTTGAGATCATTTTGAAGTTATTTAAACAAGATAGGAATGAAGAGCATATTGCATTTAACAGTTTGAATCATAACTTCAATATTTAGATATATGATGCGTGGGCTTTTTTTTTTTTTTTAATCTTTTATCCTGCATCACAAGATGTTAGAGGCAGGCCAACAGGAAAATGCGAAAGAAACACTTCCTTACTTTCCAGTTTCTTCTTGTGCATGTTCATTGTAATCGCCTCCAAGCCAGAGAGTAAAATTAGACTAATAAAATCAGAACAAACTTCTAGAATCAGAGAACTGGTGCTGGAGAAGCACTTAGACTCTGCTCTGAATCTTAAGCATGAATCAACTGAATTTCATCCCTAACCATCCAGAAAGGTAGTGGCAGAGCCAAGATAAAAACACAGATAGCTTTGTATTCCTCTTTGACTTTCATCTTTTATTAATTAGGTTTTTACTTTATATCTCTCTTAGCAGGCTTCTTAATGCAAATAGCTCCTTTTTATTAATACAACTTATCAAAAGTTCAAAAAATCGAAATCATGTAGATACATGTCGGAAAGTCAAGACTCAATAGCTTTTAGCACAGTTGCATTTTTAATTTTGAAAACAATGTTGTTTCTACTGAGTCAGTGCTGGCAATTTTAAGGACTGTTAAATGGCATTAGTTAGGTTTTCCAATTAATATCTGTAGAAAACATAATCTAAATTTGCAACTATGATTTAATTTTATGTTTACATAACTATTAGAAATTCCAAGACAGCGTAAAAATATAAACAACTAAAACTTATGTTCTGTTTAGTGAATAACACACATATTCCAAACATTAGAAAAAAATTAATGTAGCTCAATTTTAAAAAATTTAATGGATAAATTAAGTCTGTGCTAATATGTTGTACTTGTTTTAAAATTGCTTAAATAATGACATTGCTCCAAAACGAAAAATCTTTAGGGAATATAACTTACAGTTTTAATATCTAGATGAAGGTATTACTGTGACTGACTTATGCAATTCCACTGTGGATATCATATTACATATATTAGGAATCAAGAACTAAAAATTGCTGCACAGAAAATTATTGCATATTTTCCATGCAAATATCTTCCAACTATTTAGCCATATCTGATTACTTCATTCAATTAATTAAAACTTTATGTCCACTCACATTCATTATTTATCAGACACCTATTTTAATTACAGTGAATAAGGGAGCACTGACATTCATTCTGGAAAATGATTCTGAATTCTGCTCAGTGAAGGGTAAGTGGTCATGGAAATAGAAATGTTGCTTAAAAATGCATCATAATAAAAATGAAGAAAAAATTGTTTCCAGAATCATTACACTAAGATACTCACGTGAAAATATTAAACTTTCAGTATGCATGAGTCTATCTACTTTCTTTCAGCACATGTTATGCAAACTTTACTAATGAGATCAACCTTCAACCTTGATATCCTTTTGTATGTGATCTCTTTTAATTCTTTTAAGAAGGAAAACAGTCCAGAAAAGAAGAATAAAAAGAGATGTTCCCAGATTCAAGGAATTAAATAAGCTATTAACAATATGAAATAATATTTTATACACTTATTCTTCTGAGTTTATTTGTCTATATGTCTAATAATTTGATCTTAGCCAATTGACTTTAAGCTATAAAAACTGAGATTTTCCCAATAATGTTGATGTGTTCTTTTATTAAATACCTTGCAGTTGTTTTAATAGGAGGAAGGATTTAGCAGTTGGGCAGAACCTTTGAAAATATTTTTGCCATTTTGAATCTGGACAAAAGACTATATAAATATAAATAGGAAAGATAAAAGTCAGTCAATTACTATGTACTCCAGTTGCCAATATAGCTTTCCTAGCTTTTTAAAGTGGAGAACGAAATGGCAACCCACTCTGGTATTCTTGTCTAGAGAATCCTGTGGACAGAGGAGCCTGGTGGGCTGCTGTCTATGGGGTCGCAGAGTTGGACACAACTGAAGCGACTTAGCATGCATGCATGCATTGGAGAAGGAAATGGCAACCCACTCCAGTATTCTTGCCTGGAGAATCCCAGGGACGGGGGAGCCTGTTGCACTGCCGTCTATGCGGTTGCACAGGGTTGGACACGACTGAAGTAACTTAGCAGCAGCAGCAGCAGCAGCTTTTTAAACACCTGCAGATCAAATCAATCTAAACTCTCAGTTTGTTAGCAAATTAGGGGCATTTATAGAGTCAAGAAACAAAAAGGGTAACAGTGGAGCTTGGGTTTGTCTGTCTGTGGAAGGAGACTGACTGGTTCCATTGACCAGGTTGTGGATATTGTGATGCTTTTCCTTGCTGTGTTCAAAAGCAGAGTCAACCTGCTACCACACACATTAACAGTGGCTCTTGGGAATCATAGAACAGAAACACAGTTCACGTAATTCCTTCCGGGTAAATGATTATCTAGAGATGAAGGTAAAAGTTAATCATAGCGTGTGTCTCCTGAAAAGTAATCCCACAGTCATGGATTCTCTCAGGAATCATCCCCAGGACGCCCATGCCAGTGCACAGCCCAAAGGTAAGGGAAACCTGGAGCAAGTGCCAGTCTAAGATGCAAAATGTGCCGAAGCCAGCAGAGTATTGTAGTGCTGGGTCAGATTAAAGAGGGCCACAAGCGGTGTGACATTTTCCTATCTGCCTTCTTGAGTGTAGGCGTCCAAGTGACTGCTTTGACCAATGGCGTGTGGTGGAAAAGTAGGTCCAGGATGAGCAGTTAAGACTGGAACTCCCTTGGTCTTCTAGACTTCTGGGCCAGCCATAAACTTTCCTTCTGGACAGGATGAATGGAGAAACCTTGCGATTTGATGCGGAAGAAGAGGATTCTAGGGACTCCCTCCTAGATCAGTTGGTAAAGACTCTGCCTGCAGTGCAGGAGACCCGGGTTCGATTCCTGGTTGGGAAGAGCCCCTGGAAAAGGAAATGGCAACCCATTCCAGTATTCTTGCCTGAAGAATCCCATGGAGAGAGGAGCCTGGTGGGCTACAGTCCTTGGGGTCGCAAGAGTTGGACATGGCTTAGCGACTAAACACCCCCCATACACCCCCCACCCCCACCCCTCCTCCACCCTCCTCGCCCCTCCAAGAAGGTTCTAAACAGGCCCAGGTTTTACTATCCCTGATAAGGCATGTGAATGAAAGACTCATATATGAGTGACGCTATCCTGGATAACGAAAGCAAGGGGACCTTGAAGGTGAACGTCACTGAGTGACCAGCGTGGTGCCACAGGGAACAGGAGACTCACTCACTGGCCCAAAACAATGTGATCCGTTAAAATGATTTCAATCCCTAAAATTTGGAACAGTTTGTTACACAATAATAGCTAAAAGGAAATGCTCATGTGGAATTTGTTTTCATTCTTTTAATGTAATGAATTGCCTTTACTACAAAAAAAATACCTCTGCAAATAGTAGGATTAGAGACTTTTTAAGTGTGGAAACATTTGGAACAGGGGAAACATTCAAAAGTGAAATTAGAAAAAGATCTAAGCGTAAAGAATAATAAAAATATCTTATTGTCAGAAGTATTAATCACATTAGTTGAAACTGACTGGCTAAAGAACACTGTCTCTATGTTATAATATTTTGTTTCTTCCAAAGGATGTGTTGCTTTTAATTATAAAATAAACACAATTCATAATGGAATTTGTTTTGTCCAACTGCTTGCCTTTCAGTACAGATCACATAAGACTTTCTAAAGGTTTGCTTCAGTTTGAATATTTTAAGAAGATAAGAGATAAGACAGAACTCCTTTTTATTTTATCCTAACCTAATTCCTAATTAATGAAATTCATGATTCATCATTAGGAACCTATGGTAGAAGGCACTAAAATTTCAGCAAAGGGATAGAAAATGATCAAAATCATCTTCATTTTCCATCAAAAACAGAAACTGGCAGTCAATAAAATTCTTACAGTTAAATGTTGCATATAATTTTTAAAGTTTAGAAATTTAAAAAGTCCAGATGGTTTCCTTGAAAATACATGATGCTATTAAAAAAGTCCACTTTGAGGTTGATAAAGATCAAAATACTGAATAGACTGTGAAAGTTTTCATGTACCATCAAAGATTTTAATTGACTGAGTCTTTATATAAGATATTCATTAGATGACTATTTTTTATTACCTCAAGTTAGCATAGTTACAATTACACAGAGATAACCTTTCAATTTTGGGATGGCTTATTCAGACTATTTGCAATTATGGCTGAAAGGGTCACCTTTATTCATGCACTAAATGAAAGATGCTCATATCTTGTCCCTGCCACTGTTTCATAGCTTTACCTAGGAAATTAATCATATCAAATTGACCCCTAAAGGCTCATGCCAACTGCAGAAAGAAAGTTTAATATCTCATGATCTTGGTGTACTTCGGAAAAAACACAGACATGAGTACTTAAAGGATTGTTATAGCAAATTCATTTTTAATCTACTCATTGGAATCAAAGTGTTTTGGCCAGGAGGTATACAGGAAGGTGCCGACGTACATGGCAGCAAGGGCTAGGAGACGGGTACTGTGGGAGTGCTGGCCAAGCAGCACGGTCAGCAGGAGAGCCAACACGGTTACACAAGCTATCGAAAAAGCAGAGACACTACTTTGCCAGCAAAGGTCTGTATAGTCAAAGCTATGGTTTTTCCAGTAGTCATGTATGGATGTTCACTATAAGAACATCCACACAGAAAGAAGGCTGAGCACTAAAGAACTGATGCTTTTGAAATGTGGTGATGGAGAAGACTCTTTTTTGAGAGTCCCTTGCACTGCAAGGAGATCAAACCCATCAAGTCTAAAGGAAATCAGTCCTGAATATTCATTGGAAGGACTGATGCTGAAGCTGAAACTCTAATCTTTTGGTCACCTGATGCAAAGAACTGACTCATTGGAAAAGACCCTGATGCTGGGAAGGATTGAAGGCAGGAGGAGAACGGGACGACAGAGGATGAGATGGCTGGATGGCATCACCGACTCAATGGACATGAGTTTGAGTAAACTCCGGGAGTTGGTGATGGACAGGGAGGCCTGGCGTGCTGCAGTCCATGGGGTCACAAAGGGTCGGACACAACTGAGTGACTGAGCAACAACAACCACAACAACACAAACTGTGCTCTGCACACAGCTGAAGGGAGTGAAGGTGAGCGTGAAAAGCTGTCTGTGCTCTGCTTATCAACCTGCATACAGAGGCAGACCTCTTGTCAGCTCAGAGAAAGATCCACTGTTTTCTTACCGGTCTACACACAGGAGTTGTCTTTTTCTAACTCTCACAAAGATGACCTTTTAATACCAGTGGCTCTAGGTCTAGCTTTCCCAAAGAGTGGGTTCAAAAAGACACAATAAAACACATCTGCATTTTTAGTCTGATCTAGACTAAAGGATTGGGTGGGGCAGAGGTTGGATGGCATCACCGACTCAATGGACATGAGTTTGAGTAAACTTTGGGAGTTGGTGATGGGCAGGGAGGCCTGGTGTGTCCATGGGGTCGCAAAGAGTCAGACACGACTGAGTGGCTGAGCTGGACTGAACTGAGGCGGAGCAGTTCGTAAGGCAGAAGCGCTTGAAGTAGGCTGATCATCCTGGATAGGGTTAATATAAATCTTACTAGACTGTGATAACCCAAGCTGCTTTGAGGTTGGTAAACTGAAGTTACCCACTGGCCTAGGGCACAGTAGGGTGCCAGTCCCAGCAGAAACACCATCTGAGGCTAACTGATGTACCCTGGCTTGTCCTCAGGTACTCAGACTGGGTGCGGCTGAGCCAGCAAACTTGCTGCTGTTCCGTCACGAAGTCCTGTCTGACTCTGCCCCAGCCTGGACTGCAGCACGCCAGACTTCCTTGTCCTTTACTCTCTCCCTGAGATTGCTCAGGCTCAGGTCCACTGAGTGTGTTCAATTCAGTCAGTCAGAAATATGTGAAAATGAACTTCCGTTTTCAAGCACTCAGCCTGTGGTTTTTCATTACGGCAACCAGAGGACACTAACATTTGCACTAAGGTGTTCCCACGGACCTGCCCCGGTGGTGCTAGTGGGCAGCCACCTGCCTGCCCGTGCAGGAGACAGCGGAGATCCAGGTGGGACCCCCGGGTCGGGAAGAGCCCCTGGGGGAGGGCGTGGCAGCCCACTCCAGTGTTCCTGCCTGGAGAACCCCACGGACGGAGGAGCCTAGAGGGCTACAGTCCAGAGCGTCGCCAAGAGTCGGACACAGCTGAAATGACTTAGCACGTACACAGCGTTCCCGTAACATTTTCAGCATGACCTCATATCTTCTGTACATCATAATTTATCATTACTCCTATTACTGGATGTTTCAATTATGTAAATGTATTCATATTTTTTAATAATTGATTTTCATAGGAGAAAATTTCCAGAAATATTTCTAAAGAAAAACAATGCTCACATCTAAATTTTGATTGGTATTTCTAACTATTTAGCCCAATTTTTACTTTTATAAGCTCTATGGTCATTTTGCAGTGTCTCCACAGGCAAAGGGATTATCTTTTCTCAAAAATCTCAGTACATCTGGTAACCAAAAATTACATCTGATTTTTTTAACCAATTTGAATTTTTCTATTTGTAGTGAAAATTTTATGTTTCTGTTTTGTGACTAACATATGCATCTACTTGTAGGTATTTCTTCCTTTTTGATACATGTAAACTATGCTATAATCACCTATTTTCCTATCATAACAAAATTATATGCAGAACCAAAAGATTCTTATTAATGATATTTATTTCAGTGATATGAAAAACACCTTTATCTGTGATGAATATTGTATTGAGTGGTGGATGAGCATAAAAAGCATGAGAAAGACTTGGCTTCCATACTTGGTTTCTATATCACTATTTCATGTTTTTACTTCCAGCTACTCTGTCTCACGAAATGTTCATTTTCTCTACCACTTTCTTAAATGGTGATATTTCCCAGAGCAAGCTCCTCATTTTATAGGCTCTCATTAACATCCTCTATCCATTTGCTGCTGAATATGCCAAATCTGTAGCTTCTTATGTTCATTTGAACCAAATGTGTCTTTCTGATATCTCTCAAAGAATAACCTCACCATGGGCTCAGGTTATTATATCAACAACATGGATGCCAACCTTGACACATTTGTCTTCTTAAATTCACAACCTTTAATGAGCAAATACTTTGATTACTTCAGTAAACATTTATTGATATGCTGAGAACGTTGGTATATTAGACAATGTTCTAGGCTCTTGTGGTACAATAGGAAACAAAAACTGGGTCTTTGTTTTGCAGAATTTATATTTAGTGGGTATATTTTTAGTCACTGTCCAGTCAGAACATAGACATGAACACAGAACGTCTAAAGCGTTATAATTAATAGGCAACTATTGGGGATAAAGAGAGCTGTAAAGGATACAAAAATAGCAGATGCAGAGAGCAGCTACTGCTTCCGGGGCCGGGAACATATGCATGCAAAGAACGAAGTCGGAAAAGATTTCCCTCCCTGAAAGGCTAGGGTTCAGACCGTAGTGGGAAGGATGTGGATGTAGTCCCATTGGATGGTAGAAGATTTAGCTGAGGTGCTACTGGCAAGCAAGAAGCTACTTGCTGGGGAGAAAGTGCTTAAAAGTCCATGTCTGAGTCACCAGAGGAACATCCTGGGACATTTCCTACTGGATTGCCACCGGGACTTGTTGAGAAGCTTTTCCTTGAGTATTTGGTAAATCTTGCTGGAATGTCACCAGCTGGGGTGGTGCTGAAAGTTACTGGGAGTCCCCTGTCCTGTCCAGACTGTGAGCTTCGCTGGAAGGTGAACGCCACTGTGTGTCCGCATCCTTCACACCGACGGTGCTGTGCGCTGTGGGAGCAGAGCTGGGGCCATCCCCCTTGCAGTCTTCTTTTGGAGTTGTTTGCTTACAAAGTTAACATTGTGCCAACTGGCAGAGTAGAAATCCTTGCAGGATTCAGATTCAGTATCACAAACAAGTCAAAGAAAGAAGGATTCACTAAAAGGCAAAAAGTTGTTAAGGGGCACAGTTCATTCTTTTGATTTTAATAACAAAATAACAGTTTCCACTAAACCAGAGAGATATAATTAAAAGTAAAATTGCCAACCATTCCCTAAAAAGTGAAGGGACAGAGTCCCAAGACACAGTTAATCCATTGCTCTGTGTGTGTGTGTGTGTGTGTGTGTGTGTGTGTGTGCTTAGTTTCATGAATCAGTCATGTCTGATTCTTCCCAACCTCATGGAGTGTAGCCCACCAGGCCCCTTTGTCCATAGGGATTTTCCAGGCAAGAATACTGAATGCCATGCTCTCCTCCAGGGGATCTTCCCAACCCAGGGCCAAGCTCAGGTCTCCCACATTGCTGCTGCTGCTAAGTCACTTCAGTCATGTCTGACTCTGTGTGACCCCATAGATGGCAGCCCACCAGGCTCCCCTGTCCCTGGGATTCTCCAGGCAAGAACACTGGAGTGGGTTGCCATTTCCTTCTCCAATGCATGAAAGTGAAAAGTGAAAATGAAGTCGCTCAGTCATGTCCGACCCTCAGCGATCCCATGGACGGCAGCCCACCAGGCTCCTCCGTCCATGGGATTTTCCAGGCAAGAGTACTGGAGTGGGGTGCCATTGCCTTCTCCACTCCCACATTGCACGTGGATTCTTTACCATCTGAGCCATAAGGGAAGTCCATGAATACTAGAGAGGGTAGCCTATCAATTCTCCAGGGGATCTTCTCCACCCAGGAATCAACCCGGGGTCGTTTGCATTGCAGACAGATTCTTTACTAGCTGAGCTACCAGGGAAGTCCAGTCCATTGTTAACTATATTAAATCACTCTTCAAATTTTGTCACAGTCCTCTTGTATATGTCACCTAAAAACTAAATCATAAGGTTAGCCTATGACAATTTGTATATAAATTAATAATTGGTAGAAGAAGACAAAAAAAGAAAATAAGTAGCATACAGAAACACATGCATAGACAAGCAAAGAAAAAATAAAGTTACTCTGTATCTCTGTCTCATAATTGGTTACAAGTCTGTAATTGGTCTGTAATTGATCTAGGACTACCTTCTTCAGCTACCATTCCATATTACCTTACTCTCAATGAGGACCTCAATTAGTTGGGATTTTATTTGTCATAGTCACCTAAACACTTGTTCTCAAAGGATTTGATTGTCCAATAGTTCTGATTTTGGGGGTTGTTAAAGCTTTCTTAGTTTTTTTTTTTTTTTAAGTACCAAAAGGCATCTCAGAGAATTCCCTGGGTTCTAGACATGGTGCTCTGGCCCCCTCCCCATTGTGTAGTATTTGCCCAATTTCTCCTTAGTAACTGGGATTACTTAGTGCCTGAACAGCGACAACCCTGGCCTCTCAGATAACTCCTTTTCCTGCCTCTTGTTTCAGTGGCATCAAGGCCCTAAATGGTCAAGTGGCGAATTCATCATTCAACTTAATTAAGTGCTGTTGTGCTCCATGGTGGGAGCACTCTTCCCCTGGGAACTAAGTCCTCCAAACCACCAGAGCTCAGAGTTTCTCAGGAGAGAAAGCAACACGTATGGGAGTGACTTATTCAGTAACACAGAGGGAGGAGCCATTCCAATGAGTACCCTTAGACTGTAGGATCCACGTTTTCTGGACCTAGGGGAGAGGACACCATAAGAGAATCCCTAATTCAAAGGATAAATGGCATCCTTGAGGACAGTTTCCGTTGCCTACCGACTAGCATCTTATCTGAGAGTTTAGTAAGCCATTGTACATTTGGAGAAGGAGATGGTGAGGGACAGGGAAGCCTAGCTTGCTGCAGTCCACGGGGCTGCAAAGAGTCAGACACGCCTGAGCGACTGATTAACAACAAGAGTCAACAGCAGCATAGCAACTGCCAGTGTGTATGCTTGTCTGCTCCAGTAAAGACAGCACATTTAGAATAGTGGCTTTAATTACATTCACTGTCTGATTAAGTTTATTATTCTCCACAGACATTTGCCAAGATGCATCTTTTTTGTCAGAAAGCCAAACAGTTTATTTAGAGGGGAATATGATATGGCCAAAGGCCATAGTTTGTAGAATTCTACTTTATTGACTGCTCATATCTTTTATTCTGATCGCTGGTACACTGCTGTTACACTTAACGAGTGATGTGCCCATATTGTTTTTGATGATTAAATATTGCCTCTTAATCTATGCTACCCAGAGCCCATGCTTTCCACTGAATTCAGAGAGATTATCTCAATGATTGTATTTCAATAGCCATAGATGATTTATAAAAGAGAATTACTACCAAGAATATAAATGCTTGATTTGCTAATGTACTTCTCCAGACATTAGTGAAAGGAGTGTCTCTTGTGCTTCCTTGGAGGATATATTTGGGATAAATGCACAGGTCACATACAATAAATCCATGCCCAACTCCCCTATGTTCTTAAGACATGAATTTTTATAAAACTTAATTTGTGTATCCTTAAGACTTTTAGTTCTCTCGCCACATGCCAGACAAGTTAGAAATATTAATGTCATCTATTATAGGACACAAGTGAATTAAAGTTTCCGTAAGATGACGAAGAAAGTTGGTGATGCCACCTCTAGCTCCACAAAGTGATGCATTTAATCTGGAATCTAGTAAGTGCATCTCTATCAATGACCTATTACTATGATATATATCAGAGAAATCAATGATATATTTGTGAATCAGAGCACAGAAAACCCAGTTCTCCAGTTTTCAAATGGTGCTTTTAACAGAGAAGTAAAGGACGTGAGCTTGGCATTTTCTTTTTGCAACTTTTGTAAATGTTTCACTGAAAATACTGTAGTTTCTTAGTCAGTGCCACTGCCATAGGGCTTCCCACCTGCCTGCCAGTGCAGAGACATAAGAGATGTGGGTTTGACCCCTGGGTTGGGAAGATCCTCTGCAAGAGGAAACAGCAACCCATTCCAATATCCTGGCCTGGAGAATCCCATGGACACAGGAGCCTGGTGGGCTATAGTCCATGGGGTCGCAAAGAGTCAGACACAACTGAGTGCCTTAGCACGCGTGACCACTGTCGTAACAATCAAGAGCAGCAGGCACCTGAGACTCAAGACAGTTGTTGTCGGTGGTATAGTCAATGACGGGAAGCGGTTTCACTGTTTATCCTCCACTGCATTCCATGGGTTTCAAGAATTCCATTTTCCACTGGAAAGGATCTGGGACTTGAGCTGAAAACCAATTCTGCCAATGAAGCAGCACTAAAATCCCATCTCTGAGGGTCTGTCTCACGGAACCATCCCCACCGCCAATTCTGTCCACTCATGAGACAGAGAACAAACCTCCAATTCGAACAGGTATTTAACTTAACATAAAGAGTATACAATGTCAAGTGAATACAAAGACTTATTAACTCCAAAAAAGGAATTACAACTGAACAGTAGAGAATACTATATTACTTGTGTTTTCATTATTGCTTAAGAAATTTCCACACATTTAGTGTCTTGAAACAGCAAAAATTTGCTATGTTATAGTCCTCTTTTTGTCAGAAGTCTGACCTGCATTTTACTGAGCTAAGTCAAGATGTCAAAAGGGCTGTGTTTTCCGGTGGAGAATCCATTTCCTTTCCTCCTCCAACTTCTTAAGACCACTTACACTCTGCCTCATGACTTCCTTCTTCACCTTTGAAGCTAGCTGTCATTTAATCCCCATGTTGCATTTTTTTCTGCATCATCATATCTCTCTCTGACTACAAGGGAAAGCTTCTCCATTTTTAAGGACTCATGCAATTATATCAGACACAGAGATAGTCCAAGATAATCTCCCCATTTTAAGATTAATAACTTTAATCACATCGGTTTTTGTTGTTGTTCAGTTGATAAGTCATGTCCGACACTTTGCAACCCCATGGACTGTTGCATGCCAGGCTTCCCTGTCCTTCACTATCTCCCAGAATTTGCTCAAATTCATGTCCATCGAATCGGTGATGCCATGTAACCATCTCATCCTCTTTCACCCCCTTCTCCTTTTGCCTTCACCCTTTCACAACATCAGTGTCTTTTCCAGTGAGTCTTCTTTGCATCAGGTGGCCAAAGTATTGGAGCTTGAGCTTTAGCATTGATTTTTCCAATGAATATTCAGGATTTGTTTCCTTTAGGATTAACTGGTTTGATCTCCTGGCCATCTAATGAACTCTCAAGGGTCTTCTCTGGCTTTACAATTTGAAGGCATCAATTCTTTGGCAGTCAGCCTTCTGTATTGTCCAACTCTCACATCTGTACCTGATTACTGAAAAAACATAGACTTGATTTTATATGGACTTTTGTCATCAAACAGAGAAGGCAATGGCAGCCCACTCCAGTACTCTTGCCTAGAAAATCCCATGGATGGAGGAGCCTGGTAGGCTGCAGTCCATGGGGTTGCTAAAAGTCAGACACGACTGAGCGGCTTCACTTTCACTTTTCACTTTCATGCATTGGAGAAGGAAATGGCAGACCACTCCAGTGTTCTTGCCTGGAGAATCCCAGGTGCCAGGGTCCAGCCCCAGTGGATCCAGGAATTCAAAGGGGAGACATAGTCGACGAGGTAAAACTTATTTATTTAGAAATATAATGAGAGATTAGGAAAGAATAATGTAGTAGGAAAATTAGTGGAGAAAAGATGCTGAATAACTTGGTTTATGTGGAAAACCAGTAAAGTTCCAAGACAAGGAACTTACACTGTCTATGTTAGGCCACCGGTGCCCGCTTGAATAGTGGAGGGTGCCCCGCCTTGGGCTCCCTCTCACGTTGGTCTTAGAAGCCAGGGCAAATAAGAAGACTCGGTGAGCCTCTGCGTTCCAAGGGATCAGCCTGAAAAGGAGAGGGAGGGAGAAGGAGAAAGAGAGAGAGTCGACACGGGGGAGGCCATGCTTGTGCAAAAACGCCATAACTTTATTTTTAAAAGGTGTTTATATACCCTAAGTTTTACATAATGGAAGATACAGAGTCATGCGGGGGCAGCAGTCCTGACCCTTTCTGTATATCTTTTTGTATACAAAAGGTCTCAGGTGATTTACATTATCTTCTGGCCAAGAAGCCTGTTAACACTTTATGGCTCTCTTCCTTAATGAATGTTAATCTCATTTCCCCTGAAGTGTTTTTCTTTAATCTGCATCACCCTCAAAGCACTAAAGTTACATCCCTATAGAACAAAGGTGCAGTGGGTTATAAGAAAGAATGTACTTAACTCAAAGATCTATGTTGCTACTTGTTTTTCTTTTTATACATACCAACTATGTCAACAAATAAAAGATATGAAAATTTGACAGCAAGTATTGGCTCAACGAATGAAACCCTTAATCAGTCCTATTTTAATGATTTTGACTCCTTGGAAGCCCCTACATTCCTAGGATGTTTTGAGCTTCCTGTGCCTCTCGCGGTTGGAAGGCTGCAAACAATCACATGTGCAGCTGTAAGAGTCCGGCAGGCAGCCTGGAAGGCCATCAGAGGGGTTTTTGGATTGAAACACTATTATGCCCAGGAGACTTATTATCTAAAAGCTCTAAATTAACTTTTTCCAGAAAAAGGTGGTGGGGGGACAGTCCCTGTTAATGTCAGAAGCGTAAGCGAAAAGCACAATGCAGTATGGCAGGCAGACTCTGGTTTTGGGGCAGATGCACGAGCAGATCCAGTGAGGCTCTCTTAAGGCCAGACTCACCTTTTCCTGTTGGACCCCTTAACCTCATGACCTTTGCCACGGGCGGGACTCCTCATGCTGGCTCCCAGTGCCCAGGGATAGGGGAGCCTGGTGGGCTTCTGTCTTTGGGTTCCACAGAGTCAGACACGACTGAAGTGACTTAGCAGTAGCAGTTGTCATCAAAGTAATGTCTCTAGGCTGCCTAGGATTGTCATAGCTTTTCTTCCAAGAAGAAAGAGTCTTTTAATTTCATGGTTACAGTTGCCATCCACAATGATTTCAGGACCAAATAAAATAAAACGTGTCACTGCTTCTACTTTTTCCCTTTGTATTTGCCACTAAGTAATGCAACTGGATGCCATGATCTTAGTTTTTCTGATGTTAACTTTCAAGACAGTTTGTCACTCTCCTCTTTCACACTCATCAAGAGGCTCTTTAGTTCCTCTTCCCTTTCTGCCATTAGAGTGGTGTCATCTGCGTATCTGAGGTTCTTGATATTTCTCCCGGCAATCTTGATTCCAGCTGTGATTCATCCATCCCAGCATTTCTCATGATGTACTCTGCAGATAAGTTAAATAAGCAGGATGACAATATACAGCCTTGACATACTCCCTTCCCAGTTTGGAACCAGTCATTTTTCCATGTCTGGTTCTTACTGTTGCTTCTTGACCTGCATACAGATTGCTCAGGAGACAGGTAAGGTGATCTGATACTCCTGTCTCTTCAAGAATTTTCCACAGGTTTTTTTTTTTTTTTTGATCCACACAGTCAAAGACTTTAGCATAGTCAGTCAAGCAAAAGTAGATGTTTTTCTCGAATTCTTTGCTTTCTCTATGATATGTTGGCAATTTGATCTCTGGTTCCTCTGCCATTTCCAAATCACACCAGTAAATTACCCTTTTTTTTTTTTTCCTGTAAAGTAACATATTTACTGGTTCCAGGGATTAAGGTTGAACATCTTTGAGGTAGTGTTTTTCTGCTTGCTATGAGATCTCTAAAGAATCCAAGAAAAGCATATATAAGAAGGAGCTGCTACATCTATGGCTGAGACAGAATACTCACTGAAGGAACAAACGTGGATAAGTGTATCCCCTAAGGTTCTGATTTAGACTTTGTTGGCAAAAGTATAATGTGTGGATGAAAGTGGAAGAAATAAGTTCCATATTTGAGGTTTTCTTCTGTCTTGTGGGCAAGATGAAAAACAAATATGCAAATAAGTAAATAACTTTAAACATTACTATATGTGCTGAAAAATATATAAAAGTATCATACGATAAAATGTTGTTGGGAGAGATGACTCGTTTCGATTTGTGGGCCAAGTGGAAATCTCTTATGAAAAGTCATATTTGCAGGTTCTTCACTGGTATTGATTAGCTAGTCTTGCAAAGGTCTGTAGAAAAAGAAATGCAAAACTCTCCTCTTGCCTAAATAGGAGCAAATATTATATCTTTGTGATGTGCTATGAAGGTCAACTGGAGAAGGTAATGACAACCCCTGGAGAATTTCATGGACCGAGGAGCCTGGTGAGCTACAGACCATAGGGTCTCAAAAAGCCACGACTGAGCGACTGAACACATAAAGGTCAATAGGTCTGGAGCCTGGTAAGTTAGGTCAAGAGAAAGGATATTATGCTGAAGAGGTAGACGGAGGTCAGGTACCATGTGGGTCTTTAACTCAGGAACAGTGATGAAAGTGATGAAAAATGAAAAGAACATTTTTCTCTTTCTCTGTTTCTCTGTTTTGAGTTTCATCAAACTAGAATGTGATTAACAAGTGTTCGAAAGGTAGTGACATGACCCGATTTATATGTTTTAAACAAAGCATTCTTATTACTGTATGATAAATAGATCGTGTCTGTTTATCTGTCTGCCCTTTGAAATGTGAGTTGTTGTTGTTGTTGTTGTTTTCTGAAAGGGTCTCTAACTTTATAGTCCTCTTCTTTAGCAGCTGGCACATTTCTTAAAACTTAGTAGATGCTCTGTACAATTTTTGGAATAAGTGAATGATTGAATAAATAAATAAAATAAATAGAACAAAATTATCTCTTAATAAGGAGTTGTCAATAGAGAGAAAGGTGTGCCAAGCGGTAAGAAAAATGTGTAGTGCCTTCTCTGGGTACAGACAGTCTCAGGCAGTGATGACAGAGGCAGGGAGATTAGTCCAATTACCAGGAGGCCTGTTCCTTGAATGCCTGCTAGCGGTAACTAAAAAAGTGAGCCGCTGCTCACCTTTTCTCAATTTTGGATTTCTTCCTGGGCATCAGTGTTGGGAGACACAATTTAAATAAAGTGGAATTATCATTTCATAATGTTAACCTGAATAACTATGGCTTTAACCAAAGACAATTCAATAAGTGATCAAGTAGCTGGACCAGGATATTTTCTTTCTAGAAAACAGGCTCATTTATACATGTCAAGTTCTCACCCTTCATGAACTCATTTCTTTTTGGTAGCATACATTCTTTCCAAACTACTTCCCAAAGTCGAAGTATTTGGATCACATACAGTTCTGCAGCTAATTGCAATGAATACTTTTTACTGAACTTATTGTGTTTTATTAAAGTGTTAAGTGTGGATCATATGGTTGAGATAGCCAGGAGAATACAAGTAGACCGCTTTGATACAGGTCCAAACATTTTATCTAGTAGTTTTGATCTTGACTTTTCTTTCTATTAAGGTTAAGAAATAAAGTGTTCTTTAATTTTGCCTGTTTTCTTTTTTGGTTAATTTTTCTCTTTCTCTGTTTCTTTATGTATTCTCAAATGGTGGATTATCTATTCTGTTATTCATGAATTTATTAATTCAGATCTTCCTTCTGACAGTCAACCTTGAGATTTGCCTCCTCCCATAACACTGATTTTCCCTATCATCATGATTGTTTCTGGAGGAAACCAATCATCTTGGTCTCTTATATCTTTTTATAACATTGTTTTTTAGACTAGGAGAATGCTGTGAAATGGGCAGTATAACAACAATAGAAAGATAAGCAGTCAGCTGCTAGAAAAAGTAAAAATATGTTTGTTGAATGCCAGATGAGTATCCAATCTGGTTACAAGAACTATGAGTGTAGCATGGAGAGTGATGGATGCACAGACACAAAAGACTTGCACAAGTAGAGTCCTGTGAACTGTGAAGATGGAGTTTACAACTTTTGAACCAGAAGAGGATTCCAAGTCATTTTCTTTTTAATTATAAAAGAAAAACTGTCTACTGATACAGAGACGGGGATAACAGTGCTCCATCCCAAGTCATGATATACCTGCCCATTTGTTCACAGTCTTCTCCATATCCTTTATTAAAATTAAAAGCTCTGATCCCTGGAGTTTTTGTATGTTCTTGGTCAAACTAATTCGGAGATTTTAAAATAGATTTGGAGGCTATGATGATTGTATCTTTTTGTTATTTTGCATTATCTATTATATTTTTGTATTGTTTAATGCTGATGTAGAAAAATCTTAATGTTTTCTGTTTTTCTCTATTTCTAAAATAAATTGTCAGTAATGTATATATGCAGAGAGAGACATCAGATTTAGTCAAGCTACTTTATATCTCTGTGTCTCAGTTTCCACATCTGTATCTCTAGTTCACAGGGCATCAGAGGTGACTCTAAATGATAGGTAGTCAACGTACTGAACTGTGACTGGCACTTTTTAACTGTACAATATATATTAGCCATTCTTCTTATTATTGCTTTACTCTTGTTGCTCAACATACTAACTATTTAGACAGAAACAAATTCTATTGTTGTTCTAAAAAAAAAAGACTTTATAAAATTAAAAATTTTGACAAGTTGTGTTTAAAGAACAAATCACCACATCCCAGTTGGCAAATTTCACCTTTGAGGTGCAATTTTAACTCTGATGTGTTATTTCAAGTACCTACTTAACCCAGAAATGTGATTCTCAATTCTCCATTTATTCCTAAGTTGTAGAAGTTAAGTGAGTTAAAATTCTTGCTTTTCCTCAGAGGGAAATGGTCAAAATGGACTGAAATCCTTTCATTATTTGTAAAATCCATGGCTTGTAAACTGGATAACATTATTTTGTAAAGGTTCGTTATACACTTAGCTTTCACTTCCCTCCATTCTAATTCTCCACAAAATGACAGAGGATGAGATGGTTGGATGGCGTCACTGACTCAATGGACGTGAGTTTGAACAGACTCTGGGAGACAGTGAAGGACCGGGAAGTCTGAAGTGCTACAGTCCATGGGGTTGCAGACTCAGACACGACTTAGCAACTGAACAACAGCAACGTGTTTGTACTAATTTTGAAGATACACTAATAATTTCTAAATGAAGTTAAGCCAATATATACCACTTATTATTGACAAGAAAATAACTTTTTTTATTCTTTTAGATTAGTGTTGTTTCACAGGAGTTCCTGTGTTAGTCATTAACCTATCTTAAAGCAAATATCACATTCTAAAATGCCTATTGAAAAACATGTTTAACTGTGAAGATTTTTTAAAACAACTTTGCACATTTGTTTTCTTGAATATTTTCATGTCAGTGACCAGCACTTAAAACCTGGGACAAATTAGGTATGATACAAAAGAGTACTGAACAATTAGGAGGTAAAATCTCTATTATCTATATGTGAACAAACTGTCTTGATCCTAAGAATATGAGAATGAACAAAACTAGAGGATTCTGGTGATATTTTTTATACCTGAAGTATAGCATAGAGTCTCTGTTAAAGACATACTAGAACACTCATTAAAACCAACATGCTGGGGGAGGGATAGACTAGGAGTGTGGGATTAACATGTACACAATCCCATATGCAAAACAGATAATCAACAAGGGCCTACTACATAGAACAGGGAGCTCTACTCAGTATTCTGTAATAACCTATATAAGAAAAAGAATGGATACATGTCTATGTCTTAGCTGAATCACTCTGCTCAATCTGAAACTAACACAGCATTGGTAATCAATTATAACCCAATATACAGTCAACATTAAATTTATAAAATCAAGATGAATAGAAGGCCAGCTTGACTGTGATTTTGCACTTCCTGAATCTCTGTAATCCCGGAGAGCAGTTCAGAAGTGCTGGGGATCAGGGTTGAAGAGGTGGACAGACGTGCAGCAGTGCTAATACTGAGAAGAGCTCCTGTGTATTCAGCATTCACAACACACAATCACCCATCTTCAAACTCTTGAACTCAAATGTTTGACATGATACTTATTCAAATAAAATTCAGACTGAACAGTTTTAATGGACAGGAAGGAATTATCAGTAGGGAAAACATGCTTTACAGAAACACAGTGAATCCCTAATCAATATAATAATAGAATATGACCTTTGCCTTAAGGTAAATACCATAGATATGGTGTGGCTAAAAAAACAAATGTTATGTGCTATTCAACCTAAAGGCCTATTTATAGTGTGAATACTTTCCATTCCAATATTAAAATGTATAGCATGTACACTTGTGCTCTCTGATAATGCTTCCTTTTTAGGTAGTAAATGTATGACTGGACTTTGTCACCAGCCTTTTGAGAGCTTAACATATTGAAATACTCAACTGTATAACATCTATTACAGTGAAAGTGAAAACCTAAAAGTGTTAGTCACATCTGCCTCCATGGACCATAGGGTTCCAGGTGCCTCGTCTGTGGGATTGTCCAGGCAAAATACTGGAGTGGGTAGCCGTTCCCTTCTCCAGGGATCTTCCTGACCTCAGGGTTGAGCTCAGGCCTCCGGCACTGCAGGCAGGTTCTTTACCCTCTGAGTCCCCAGGAACCCCATCTGCCACAGTACCAGGGGTACTGACCCTAAGCATATACTCCTTAATTTGAATTGAGTTGTGTTTAGTAAGTACATTTCCTGTGATAACTGCAATAGGTAAAGGAAAATAAGGTGCATAACCAATGGCACTCCACTCCCGTGTTCTTGCCTGGAGAGCCCTAGGGACGGGGGAGCCTGGTAGGGGGAGCCAGGCCACGGGGTCGCTAGGAGTCGGACACGGCTGAGTGACTTAGCAGCAGCAGCAGCAGTGTACTTAGGAGAAGGCAATGGCGCCCCACTCCAGCACTCACTCTCGCCTGGAAAACCCCATGGATGGAGGAGCCTGGTGGGCTGCAATCCATGGGGTCGCGAAGAGTCGGGCATGATTGAGCGACTTCCCTTTCCCTTTTCACTTTCATGCATTGGAGAAGGAAATGGCAACACACTCCAGTGTTCTTGCCTGGAGAATTCCAGGGATGGGGGAGCCTGGTGGGCTGCTGTCTATGGGGTCGCACAGAGCCGGACACGACTGAAG
The DNA here is from genome assembly GCF_042477335.2 of Ovis canadensis. Classification (NCBI taxonomy): domain Eukaryota; kingdom Metazoa; phylum Chordata; class Mammalia; order Artiodactyla; family Bovidae; genus Ovis; species Ovis canadensis. The sequence goes on along the minus strand of NC_091253.1, from coordinate 103,138,108 downwards.
CGACTTAGCAGCAGCAACCAGGCTAAAATAATCCCCCAGTTCAAACACCTGTATATTTATTTCTAGAAAATAGTCAGCCAGACACTTCTAATGCAAGTGTGATAGTGCTCAGAGACTACAGGCTATCCACAACACAGCCTTTCCTAGTTTTTTACCAAAACAGATATTAATGGAATACAATAGTTACTAATGGGCTGTTGAACAACAGGACTGAAAGGAAGCTAGACTGGGGAGATATGTGCTAATTAGCAAGTTCTTCCAGTAGCTGCAGAGTGAAGTTCCGGTGGCCCCAGGCATACATCTAAGCAACAGTGAAAGAGGAGTCAGCTCTGAAAAAGGCCACACCTGAATTTCTGCCTCATGGAAGATTTCACAGTGCTTGATCAATGTGTAATCAGAATGATAGATGGCAAAAGACCTTTCCATTTTGAAAAACTAAAGAGATTGTGAATGTTATTATTTTACAAGAATTTTACTTGAAAAACTAAATGTATTTCCCAAGTGGAGAATAAAATGCAACCCTTCAGGAGAGTGAAATGAGTTTTGGAGCATCTCAAACTCTAAATTTTAAGAAACAATTACAAACTCTCAGAGAAGAGCCAGCTAACTTCATATTTACGTGTGAAGTATGACCAGTGACTCCAACAACAATGTGAAGGTGATTTTACAGTTTAGCTCAGGGTCCACGTTGCATGATGTAGATGACTCGAACAATAGACAATAAATTTCAGGGACAGTTCAGTTTTCGTTCTTGGTGTAAATCACAGGGCTCCCATTACAGATAGACATATTGTTGGAATGATAAAAGCAGTGAAGTAAAAAAGTCTTATCCTGCTTTAAGTATCTGAGCTTCAGAAGAAAGAGAAACTCAGTGGGGGAGATATCGAGTGGTGATAGGGACAGAAAAGAACTAATCCCGGTGTCAGGAATAAAAGGGAGACTCAAAGCGAAGGCACCTGTGTGACCGATGTTAACAGTCCCGGGGTGAAATGAATCAATCCAGCTTCCAATTTGTGACCAGGCTGTAGGAATGGATCTAGAAAAATCAAAGGGGATTGGTCAGGGGAGGCAGGAGGGTGAGCCTGCTGGGCAGCTGTTTGATCAAGCTCAGCTTTGCTCCATCAGATGAGAAAAATCGAACAGTTTTGCTGTGTGGTGGTGGAACACTTATGGATTTTAATTCTGCTGGAATGCACACATTAATTTTTGCTAGGCGTGGAGTGAGACACGTCACTTACATTTCTAATCTGTATTTAACAAACATTCAGCTTCATTCCTTTCATGGATCCAAAGAGCTAGAAACTCAGAATTCATAAGGTTTTGTAAGTAAAATCAAATAGTTGGAATCAAAGATATATTTGGTATGTTTGAAGATGCATGTGCATTTTTAAAGTCTAAATAAGCCTGCATAAAACCATTTAATAGAAAAGCAAAATAAAACTCTTTTAATATAAGGTTTTGTTACAATTTACAATCCCCTTGTTCCTCCCTCAGGGAAAAATAAATTTTCTGTATAAAATCTACATGTCTATAAATCTTCTGAATCCAGTAAAAAATTACTTTTCGGTAAATCTACAAGTAAACAATAAAACACATTTCCAAAGCGGATAGATAAATAGGTCAGGAAAATTTCATGAATCATTCACAGGGTTATTAAAAATTACAGAGATACATTGTTAAGGAATTTCTTTTCATTATTTTCAGTAAGGTTTTTATTCAAAGATGCATATTCATGAAAGAAAAAATAAAACCTCCTCTTTCAGACTTTCCTCAAGATACATGGACTGCTAAGTGCGTAGAGGGCATATAGATTGAATGACCAAAAAAATTATATCAAAATTTATGGTCATTTAAAGTCAAAGGTAAAAGGAAATAAAAAGAGAATAGGAGTTATTTTTGAACAAAGATATTCATTTTGATAATGTATCCATAGGCGAGATCAGGGATTCAGATTCTCTGCAGAACAGTTACCTTGTGTTTATCAGCTGGTTTCCTCTTACATGCTTAACGTGAAAATAGCTTACATTTCTTTAGCTACAATTAACCATTTCAGAAGGGATCACAGTTAGGCAAAAGAAGACCATGAACGTTTTACGTTTGCATATTATAATTGAACTTTATTGTTCAGTTAACTTAGTGGAAAAAATAATACTAATAATGGTGGTAATGCCACTGGATAGTATTTGGGTAATAATTAATATAAAAAAACGCATCTGCAATCAAAACCCAGCTTAGTCGCTGGCTAGTTGTATAATCTTGAGAAAGTCACTACACGGGTGAGCTTCAGTTGCCTCATCTACTAAATAAGAATGTAAAATGTAAATGCAAAACCAAATGCAGCACTTTAGGCATCTGAAGCGCAAACTAATATTTAATTTTGATTAATGACTTTAGGCTTCCCTGGTGGCTCAAACCATAAGGAGTCTGCCTGCAGTGTGGGAGACCCGGGTTGGATCCCCAGGTCGGGAAGATCCCCTGGAGAAGAACATGGCAGCTCACTCCAGTATTTTTGCCTGAGAATCCCATGGACAGAGGAGCCTGGCGGGCTACAGTCCATTGGGCTGCAGAGAGATGCACACAACTTATTGACTAAATAACAACAAATAGATAATATTAGAGAGAAGAAAAAGCTTATTTCATTTACTTGGATTTGTATTTTCACAATTTTGTGGCTATATGAGGTGTTCAGAGTGTATATCAGTCTATGGAAAACAGGAGAGCTTTATTTAATTGATGAATGCCTTACTAATTCGAAGGGCTTCATTAGAAGAACTTTTGTAAATTATTTGCAAGAATAGCAGGATTGCTCATGCATAAACTTAATGAACTAACCAGAAAACAAATTGGTAAGATTATTAACGAGATTTTTATCCAAGAGTTCTTTAGTGACTTGTGGAGGTCTGGTGTGCTGCAGTCCATGGGGTCGCAAAGAGTCGGACGTGACTGAGCGACTGAACTGAAGTGAACAGGATCTTTAGAAGACTTTAGTGAATTTTCTCACATTCTTGTTTGTCTGCACTTGCCAAGAGTGCCACATGCAGGATGGAAGAAAAATGTGGTCACCATTTGTAATGTTTACAGTTGTTCCCATTAAAATTACTATAAATATCATGGTAAAAACCAGTGCAGCAGCAGGAGCAGTAGCAGCAGTGAGGAAGATTATTTTTCTACTGAGACTAGAATTATGTCAATCATACTTAACCAGGTTTAATTGATCTGATTTTTTTGAATTATCATCATACGATTTCCAAGGTGAATGTCAAGACATTACATTTTTATTCAAAAATCCTTGTTAAGCATGTATCCTGTATTTGACACTTGGCCAAAACTTTGCAGCACAAAAATGAGTAAAACATTCCTTTCCTCCCTGTCAAATACAGAGGACAGACAAGGAACCACAAATGAGAATACAGACCACTGTCATCCTGGAAAACTTGTTTTTGACAATGTATGCATTGTCTATGTAAGAAATTAAAGAAAAGCATGAGTTAAAACATGAGATGTTTTTCACCACATACACAGTGAATCTCAACCTCTTTACCACGACTAAACACTCTTTTTTAAGGATTAGATTTCACCTTTATAATTTTTGTGAGCCTAACAGTGTAGGAGTTAACACCAGTTCATTGAAATTTAGGTGACACATGAAATACTTTTGCATTTCTGGGCTAAGTTTCCATTCCCAGGATAAACTCAGATGGTGCAGTTCATATGCGTCTTTAAAAGTAAATGTAATTTAAACTACAACATACTTACAGAAGAGGGCACAGATCATAAGCTTTTATTTAGGTCAATGCATCATTTCACAGTGAGCACTATTTAACCTTTTCCCTGGCCAATATATAGGCTATTATCAAGTCAAAGCCTCCCTCACACCCTTTCCTGGTCTCTACTCCCACCCATCTTATTGGGGGTGATGATATTTCAGCACAAACTGCCTTTGCTGATTTTTCTGAGATTTATCATTATTGAGTTTAGCAGTAAATTCTTCATCTCCATTGCTACACAACAACTGGTGATATGAACATGTCCCGATATAATTATTATTCTACTGTTATTTGATATTTGTATGATAGAGTTTGGGCTTATTATGAACTATGCTCCCTGGGATATTGTTGTATATGACTTTCAAAGGCATTTCTCTTGGATATATATTCAAAAGTGGAAATGCTTTCCTGTAGGATTTATATGCCAAGTATACTCAATAAACATATTCTTTTGGCTTGTCTTTCACTATTTAAATATCACATTTTATAAACATGATGTCTATCATTTTAAATTAAACTTGGTGTTAAATGAATAGGCTTTCTTGAGGCATTTCCAGTTTTATAGAAAAGGTGAGCAGAAAGCACAGAGAGTTCCCATTCATGATCTAATTTAATTCCGTTCACTTTGGCAATATATGTCTTCATCTTTAACGTTCATGTGTTCCATTAAAAAAATAGCAAATTCAGATTATATCTAGCTATATCAAGAACATTTCATTCTGTCGCTTGCATCTGGATTTACAGTCCACATAAAGTTTTCAGCACTGTACATTTTCCCACTGATCTGCATGGGCAGTATTGCCATCAGTCAAGTATCACATATGCATATCTATTTCTGAAGTCTATTCTCAGTCATTTAACAATTCGTCGACCTTTGCACTATTGCACTGTTTTAATTACTTGTATTTTAGTAAGCCTTGGTGCACAATTGTTATACACCTCTATTTTATTTTTATTTTATTTAGATTGCTTCTTGGTTCTTAAGACCTCTCTACCTTGTTCTGTGAGGTGACATTCTCCTTGCTCTCCCTTGCCCCTTTCTGAAACTGATAAAAGCAAAGAAACATAGATCACTTGATGCATTGAGCATAATGAAATACATTTATACCATCATATTTCCTGCCTCCCCTATGGAGAGTTACCCGTATTTGTTTACTTATCCTCTCATTTATTACTTACTTTTTAAAATTTATTCATAGGTTTTTTACTTTACTGTCTGCCATAGAAAACCTTCTATGTTAGGTTTTGAGCTGTTTCTCCCTTAAACTCACACGCTGAAGTTCAATCCCCCCAGTATCTCAGAATGTGATCTTATTTGAAAATAGTGTCATTGTAAATCTAGCTGGTTGAGATGAAGTCCTACAAAAGTAGATGCTCACATCCGTAAACAAATGTGAATTTGAAGACAGAGATCAAGGTGATACATCTATAATCCAAGCACTTACAGAAATTGCTAGCAACCCCCCAGAAGCTGGCTAAGAGCCACAGAATACACCCTTCCTCACAGTCTCAGAAGGAACCAATACAGCCAACACTGTGGCTCAGACTTCTAGCCTCCAGAGCTGTGAAAACATAAGTCTCTGTCATTCAAACTTCCTAGTCTATGGCACTTTGTTAAGAAAGACCTCACAGGCTGAAGCATCCTGCAAGACCGACATGTACAGTTCTGGATTCTCAGTTCATGTCCCCTTCCTAGCAGTCAGCTCTGTGCTTTCATTGTTCATTGACACTGCAACCAATGAGAGCCAGACATCATCTTACTTTCTGAATGATTAATGCAAAGATTTTTGGCAAAATGCCCTTTTTCAAAATGTGTGCTTTTCCAAAAAGAAAAAGTGAAAGTGTTAGTCACTCAGTCATGTATTCATGTCCAACTCTTTGCAGCTCGATGGACTGTGGCCCACCACGCTCCTCTGTCCACGGGATTCTCCAGGCAAGAATATTGTGTGGGTTGCCAGTCCCTTATCCAAGGGCTCTTCCTGACCCAGGAACTGAACCTGGGTCTCCTGCATTGCAGGCAGATTCTTTGCCATCTGAGCCACCAGGGAAGCTGTGTTCTTCCAAACTAGGTCATAAATGTGGTGGTGGTTTAGTCTCTAAATCGTGTCGAACTTTTTGCAACCCCACGGACTGCAGCCCACCGGGCTCCTCTGTCCGTGGAATTCTCCAAGCAAGAATACTGGAGTGAGTTGCCATTTCCTTTTCCAGGGGATCTTCCTGACCCAGGGATCAAACTTGCATTTCCCGCATTGCAGGAGGATTCTTTACCTCTGAGCCAGCAGGAGAGCCCAGATTATAAATGCTACCCACTAATGACCTTTATTTCTCCTCATAGTTTCACTTCCTCCCTTAGATAATTTATGATTCTATGATTCTAATAAAACTGTCACCAATGCATTTATCAATACTCAGTGTGTTGCACCTGTATGGCAAATATTCAGTCATGGAAAAAATCAGAAAGCTGTTTTGTTCCTTCGAACATGGGAACATCAAAATGCTGCAAATCTAAGTACAACACAGTTCAGTTCAGCTCAGTTCAGTCGCTCAGTCTTGACCGACTCTTTGTGACCCCATGAATCGCAGCACGCCAGGCCTCCCTGTGAATCACCAACTCCTGGAGTTCACTTAGACTTGTGTTCATCGAGTCCGTGATGCCATCCAGCCATCTCATCCTCGGTCGTCCCCTTCTCCTCCTGCCCCCAATCCCTCCCAGCATCAGAGTCTTTTCCAATGAGTCAACTCTTCGCATGAGGTGGCCAAAGTACTGGAGTTTCAGCTTTAGCATCATTCCTTCCAAAGAAATCCCAGGGTTGATCTCCTTCAGAATGGACTGGTTGGATCTCCTTGCAGTCCAAGGGACTCCAACACCACAGTTCAAAAGCATCAATTCTTCAGCGCTCAGCCTTCTTCACAGTCCAACACAGGAGATCAAAAATATAGAGAAGAGAAACAGTATCAAAAGTCCAAATATATATAATTTTACCAACTAAAACTAAATGTTTGTTTAAACACACAGATATCCATACTAGAATTTTAATTAAAAAATCTCACTCCTACTGTCTTTACAAATAATATGCCTACACCTAAATCCAGTTCAGTTCAGTTCAGTCGCTCAGTCGTATAAATTAGACACCTTAATTAAAGAGTGGAAAAGAAAATATCAACCAAATAATAAAACTGAACCAAGCACATGAATATTGCATGTGAAGTTGCTTCAGTTTATCCGACTCTTTGCATCCCTGTGGACTCTAGGCCGCCAGGCTCCTCTAACCATGGGATTCTCCAAGCAAGAATACTGGAGTGGGTTGCCATTTTTTTCCCCAAGGGATTTCCTGACCCAGGGATTGAACTGGGGTCTCCTGCATTGCAGGCAGAATCTTTACCAGCTGAACTACAAGAGAAGCCCAAGAACACTGGAGTGGGTAGCCTAGCCCTTCTCTAGGGGATCTTCCTGACCCAGGAATCAAACCGGGGTCTCCTGCCTTGCAGCCAGATTTTCTACCAGCTGAGCACCAGGATCAGGTTGGTGACATGGCAGGCTCCTGAACTTCCCTCTTCCCACAGACACTACAGTTAATACAACTCCACATGGAGTAACTCCTTCTGGAAGAAATCCAGAAACTGGCTGAGTGACTACTACCAGTGACTACTAGGGCCAGCGAGAAAATACCCACATCAAACACTTAGCAAACTCTACGATGGACTGTCACCACAAACCTCCCTCCTCTCACAGCTCATCCACTATCAACTGAAGAAAAGCTTACAGCCTGCAAGTTCCAAGCTCTGTTTTCCCTGGAGACCTTGTTGAGGACTGTGGCCCAGGAGGCAGCATCTAATATAGCTCTGAGCGTGTTGTCTAGATGCTCAGTCATAGCCGACTTGTGACCTCGTGGACTGTAGCCCACCAGGCTCCTCTGTCCATGGGATTTCCCAGGCAAGAACACTGGAGTGGGCTGCCATTTTCTCCTCTAGGGGATCTTCCAGACCCAGGGATCACACCTGTGTTTCCTGCATTGGCAGGTGATTCTTTACTGCTGAGCCACCAGGGAAGTGCAGCTCTGAGCCCACTCAGGAGGAAATTCTCAACTGCCAACCTTTCCATGAAGAGCAACCTGTTCAGATTTCATATGGGGCCTCAATTTTTTTAAGTTTTTCATTGAGGGACAGGCCTGCAAAACACGTAGCTCTGAAAGCCAGTGGTGCTTGCATCCAAGACTCCTACAGGACCATAGCCAACAACAAAGGAGGTCCTAAGTTGTACAGTGGCAATTACTTTGGCTAAACTCCAGGGCTCAGTGTTGAGAGAGCAGGCAAAACACTCATCCTTCAGCCAAGCGACTAAGCCCACAGACACACTCAGCCTTCCTGGCAGAGGTTGGTTGCACACTTTACAAACCATTGTCTGAGGATCACTCTTGCAATTAGCATGCATTCTCCCTGGAGCTTGAGGGCTAGGAACTCTCCCTAGGAACTAGGCACTTCCTAGCTAGGCCAGGGGGTTCTCTGTGATCTTCTCTGGAGCCTGTGGGAGCCTTGGCTACTTTGCCACCTTCTTTCCCCAGCTCACTCCAGCAATGAAACAAAGGTGCCAGCGTGCCTCTGGAAGAAGTTTTCACAGAGTACTTAGAATAATGGTGCTGGATAAACACTTATAACTTTAGGATAAAGGTTAAAAAACAAAAGTAATAAAAATAACTACAGATACTTGTTAATAAATAGTATAAAAAAAGATGTAAATTTTGGGTGGTGTAAAAATGTAGAGCTGTTGTATGTATTCAAGATAAGTTGTTATCAGCTTAAAATAGACTGTTACATGTATTATTATGTCATGGTACACACAAAGCAAAATCCTATAGTAGACACAAAGTGTAAAAAGAAGGGAATTAAAGTATGTCACTACAGAAAATCATCAAGTCACTGAGAGGAGGAAGGGGCAAAGGAATCATAAAACAGAAAACAATCAATCAAATGGCAATATTAAGTCTATACTTACCAATGATTACTTTGAATGTAAATGTAAATGAATTTAACATGCCCAATCAAAAGATACAGAATGGCTGAATGGGTTAAAAAAAGGATTCAAATAAATGCTGCTTACAAGAGGCACATTTGGGCTTCAAGGACACATATTGAAAGTGAAGGGATGGAAAAATATGATCCATGCAAATAGAAACTAAAAAAGCAGAGGTAATTATATGACATGAAATAGACTTTAAGCCAAAAACTGTAATAAGAGACAAAGAAGGTCATTTTGTAGTGATAAAGAGGTCAATGCATTTAGAGGACATACGAGTTGTAAGTATCCCTGCACCCAGCATTAGAATGCCTAACTATAGGGAGCAAATCCTAACAAATCAGAAGGGAGTAATAGACAGCACTTCAATGAGTGGAGAGGACTTCTCCACCGCCACCGGGGAACTGTACGGAGGTTCCTCAAGAAATTCAAAATGGAACTGCTGCAGGATCAGCTTGCTTTCTTCGGGGCGTGTGTCCTCAGAGAAGAAGTCACTGCCTCAGAGACAGCTGTGCTTTCATGTTCATCGCGGAATCATTCACAATAGCCGATAGCTGCACGAAAACGGTTAAGTGTCCGCGGAAAAAATGAATAAAGAGAATGTGGTGTGTGCACGCGCGCGCGCGCGCGCGCACACACACACACACACACACACAAGAATATTATTCGGCATTAAGAAAGAAGGAGACTCTGACACTGGTAACATCATGGATGAACCTAGAGGACATTACGTTATTACGTTACGGGGAAAACTTCAGCTAGAGAATGATATACGCTGCATTGCATCACTTATATATGGAGCCAAAACTTTTTTCTTTTTTGAACAGATAGATACACAAAACAGTGTGTTAGTTGCCAGGGACTGAGGAGTGCAAGGAATAAGGATAGGTTAATAAAAAGGTACAAACTTTTAGTTGTGAGGGGAACATAATATGAGGACCTAATGTTTAACATGGTGACTATAATTGCCGTTACTCTTTTGTATAACTAAATATACAAGGTGATGGACATGTTGGTCAACTCAGTGGTGGGACTCCTTTCACTATGTATATGTGAACCAAATCACGTTTTAGACATGAAATATATTATTATATCTCAATAAAGCTGAACAAATAAAATTAGTAGAAAAAAGATATCATATGATAAAAACGTTCTCAACAATACAACAATCAGGGACTTGAACTATACCTTATATACATGTATATTCATGTGTATATATATTTATATATGTTCAATAGCATTATTAAGATTTTATGCAGCACCTCTTGTATTCCAGGCACCAGTTAACCCCATTACATTTATGAAATCCAATCAGCAAGCTTCACTCTAGGTGTACTTATCACCCTCCTTTTATCCGCTAGGAAACTCAGGGATAGGAAACAAGTAACCTGCCTGAGATCACACAACTGGCAAGTGAGGGAGCCATTCTGAGAACCCAGGCAGTTTAACTCCAGTGCTTTTAGGTATTTAGCTAACTTAACTTAGCATGTAGGGCTTCTCTGGTGGCTAAGCAGTAAAGAATCTGTTTACAAGGCATGAGACACAGGAGACCTGAGTTCAATCCCTGGGCTGGGAAGATCCCCTGGAGAATGGAATTACAACCCACTCCAGTATTCTTGCCTGGAGAATCCCATGGACAGAGGAGCCTTGCGGGCTACAGTCCATAGTGTCACAAAGAGTTGGACATGACTGAAGTGACTTAGATAGGGAAACAGTGGAAATAGTGAGAAGACCTTATTTTCGGGGGCTCCAAAATCACTGTAGATGGTGGCTGCAGCCATGAAATCAAAAGACGCTTGCTCCTTGCAAGAAAAGCTGTGACCAACCTAGACAGCATAGCAGAGACATTACTTTGCTGACAAAGGTCCATCTAGTCAAAGCTATGGTTTTTCCAGAAGTCATGTATGGATGTGAGAGTTGGACAATAAAAGAAGCTGAGCAGGGAAGAATTGATACTTTTGAACTGTGGTGTTGGAGAAGACTCTTGAGAGTCCCTTGGACTGTGAGGAGATCCAGCCAGTCCATCCTAAAGGAAATCAGTCCTGGGTGTTCACTGGGAGGACTGATGCTGAAGCTGAAACTCCAATACTTTGGCCACCTGATGCGAAGAACTGGCTCATTTGAAAAGACCCTGATGCTGGGAAAGATTGAAGGTAGGAGGAGAAGGGGACGACAGAGGATGAGATGGTTGGATGGCATCACCAATTCAATGGACAGGAGTTTGAGTAACCTCTGGGAGTTGGTGATGGACAGGGAGGCCTGGTGTGCAGCAGTTCATGAAGTCGCAGAGTCGGACATGACTGAGTGACTGAACTGAACTAACTGAAGTGACTTAGCACACACACACACACAAGTTAGCATGTAACACATAATATCAATGTAGATAAATGGAAAAAATGAGATAGTCACAGCAGGAAATTTAGGAGGGTATTCTTGGAAAAACGTGTTTCTGAAATCGATAGCTCACACAGGCAAGAATATTAAAGAGATAAATTTAGGAGCAGCACACTTAATAAGACTGTCCTAATAGAGCTATGCACAAGCATGAATCCAATCAATAGTAAAGAGCTATATTTCTTAAGCATATCTGAATATTGCAGAAATTGGTTTTTCCATGGAAACAATATCATACTGACACTATGTCCTGAATATAATAATAAAAATTAGAAATAAAAGAATAAATATATCACAGATATTTCATAAACTGGCAAACAAGATCACATTGTAAATTTTGAATTGAGTTTTTAAATTATAATAAACTTTTGAAACCATATACATAAATTTTAAAATATCACAGTAGGTGAGATGCAGCTAGACAATTAAATGAATATTACAAGACCAGGAGCTGACTGTGGCTCAGATCATGAACTCCCTATTACCAAATTCAGACTTAAATTGAAGAAAGTAGGGAAAACTGCTAGACCATTCAGGTATGACCTAAATCAAATCCCTTATGATTATACAGCAGAAGTGAGAAATAGATTTAAGGGCCTAGATCTGATAGAGTGCCTGATGAACTATGGAATGAGGTTCATGACATTGTACAGGAAACAGGGATCAAGACCATCCCCATGGAAAAGAAATGCAAAAAAGCAAAATGGCTGTCTGGGGAGCCTTACAAATAGCTGTGAAAAGAAGAGAGACGAAAAGCAAAGGAGAAAAGGAAAGATATAAGCATCTGAATGCAGAGTTCCAGAGAATAGCAAGAAGAGATAAGAAAGCCTTCTTCAGCGATCAATGCAAAGAAATAGAGGAAAAGAACAGAATGGGAAAGACTAGAGATCTCTTCAACAAAATTAGAGATACCAAGGGAACATTTCATGCAAAGATGGGCTTGATAAAGGACAGAAATGGTATGGACCTAACAGAAGCAGAAGATATTAAGAAGAGGTGGCAAGAATACACAGAAGAACTGTACAGAAAAGAGCTTCATGACCCAGATAATCACGATGGTGTGATCACTCATATAGAGCCAGACATCCTGGAATGTGAAGTCAAGTGGGCCTTAGAAAGCATCACTATGAACAAAGCTAGTGGAGGTGATGAAATTCCAGTTGAGATATTTCAAATCCTGAAAGATGATGCTGTGAAAGTGCTGCACTCAATATGCCAGCAAATTTGGAAAACTCAGCAGTGGCCACAGAACTGGAAAAGGTCAGTTTTCATCCCAATTCCAAAGAAAGGCAATGCCAAAGAATACTCAAACTACTGCACAATTGCACTCATCTCACATGCTACTGAAGTAATGCTCAAAATTCTCGAAGCCAGGCTTCAGCAATACGTGAACTGTGAACTTCCTGATGTTCAAGCTAGTTTTAGAAAAGGCACAGGAACCAGAGATCAAATTGGCAACATCTGCTGGATCATGGAAAAAGCAAGAGAGTTCCAGAAAAACATCTATTTCTGCTTTCTTGACTATGCCAAAGCCTTTGACTGTGTGGATCACAAGAAACTGTGGAAAATTATGAAAGAGATGGGAATAACAGACCACCTGACCTGCCTTGCCTCTTGAGAAATCTGTATGCAGGTCAGGAAGCAACAGTTAGAACTGGACATGGAACAACAGACTGGTTCCAAACAGGAAAAGGAGTGTGTCAAGGCTGTATATTGTCACCCTGCTTGTTTATCTTATATGCAGAGTACATCATGAGAAACGCTGGACTGGAAGAAACACAAGCTGGAATCAAGATTGCCAGGAGAAATATCAATAACCTCAGATATGCAGAAGACACCACCCTTACGGCAGAAAGTGAAGAGGAACTAAAAAGCCTCTTGATGAAAGTGAAAGAGGAGAGTGAAAAAGTTGGCTTAAAGCTCAAAATTCAGAAAACGAAGATCATGGCATCCGGTCCCATCACTTCATGGGAAATAGATGGGGAAACAGTGGAAACAGTGTCAGACTTTATTTTGGGGGGCTCCAAAATCACTGCAGATGGTGACTGCAGCCATGAAATTAAAAGACACTTACTCCTTGGAAGAAAAGTTATGACCAACATAGATAGCAAATTGAAAAGCAGAGATGTTACTTTGCCAACTAAGGTCCATCTAGTCAAGGCTATGGTTTTTCCAGTAGGCACGTATGGATGTGAGAGTTGGACTGTGAAGAAGGCTGAGTGCCGAAGAATTGATGCTTTTGAACTGTGGTGTTGGAGAAGACTCTTGAGAGTTCCTTGGACTGCAAGGAGATCCAACCAGTCCATTCTGAAGGAGATCAGCCCTGGGATTTCTTTGGAAGGAATGATGCTAAAGCTGAAACTGCAGTACTTTGGCCACCTCATGAGAAGAGTTGACTAACTGGAAAAGACTTTGATGCTGGGAGGGATTGGGGGCAGGAGGAGAAGGGGACGACTGAGGATGAGATGGCTGGATGGCATCACGGACTTGATGGACGTGAGTCTGAGTGAACTCTGGGAGTTGATGACGGACAGGGAGGCCTGGCGTGCTGCGATTCATGGGGTCGCAAAGAGTCGGACACGATTGAGTGACTGAACTGAACTGAAAGAAAGTTAAGGTAAGTTATAAAATCATGTAACCCAAGCATTTGAAAAGGAAAAAAAATGCCATAAGATATAGATGTCTGGAAATTCAATTAAAGAGAGTATTTTGTGGAAAACCCAGGCCAAAAGATGTACAGAGAGGATACCCATCATCACAAAACCCCACAAACAATAAATTCTGGAGAGGCTACAGAGAAAAGTGAACTCTCTTGTACTGTTGGTGGAAATGCAAATTGGAACAGCCACTATGGAGGACAGTATCAACATTTCTTGAAAAACGAGGAATAAAACCACCGTGTGACCCAGCAGTCCCACTCCTGGGCATGTGCCGTGAGGAAATCACAGGTGACAAAGACATGCGCGCCCCAGTGCTCGCTGCAGCCCCATTTACAAGAGCGAGGACACGGAAATGAGCTGGATGTGCATCAACGGCCGAACGCATAGGGAGGCTGCGGTACATAAACCCATGGAATATTATTCAGCTATAAAAAGGCATGCGTTTACTCAGTTCAAATAGGATGGATGAACCTAGAGCATATTATACAGAGTGAAGTAAGTCAGAAAGAGAAAAAACAAATATCATATATCAATGCATATATATGGAATCTAAAAACATGGTTCTGATGAACCCATGTGCTGGGCGGCAATGGAGATTTAGAGAGAACAGACGTATGGACCCAGCGGGGCGAGGAGAGGTGGGACGTAGTGACAGGGCAGCGCTGAAACACTTACATCACCGTTCCTTACAGCAGGTGGACCCGGAGGCTGCTGCGTGACGCGGCGCTCAAATCTGGCACTCTGCTACAACCTGGCGGGCAGGGTGGGGATGCGGGAGGGACGCTCAAGCCGGAGGGAACGCACGCACACCTACGGCTGATTCACGCCGCCACATGGCAGAAAGCAGCACAATGCTGCAAAGCAATTACCCTCCAATCACTAATGAATTCAAAGAAAACAAGTGGGACTACCAATAAACAGACGACTTTATGTCTCAATGCTCAAGACAAAACGTGAAGAATGCAAATAACAGTATTAGAAATATTTAAAAAGATATATATATCTGTCGATGAACAGTTAGAAATATCGTAAGAAAATGTTATGAATATCTAATGATAATACATTTAAAATTCAAATGAAATAAATCTCTTAGAAAAATGCTATTTAAAGTTATTCAAATATGACTGGAACCCTGAACATACCCGTTGCTATTAAAATTATCCATAAAAGTCAATAAAAATAAAGTAAACCATGTTCTAACATTTGAAAATCTTAACATCGAAAAAGTCAGCAAGTGATAACAGTGTGAGTTAACTCAGATTGCTGAATTCTTCCCCTGAAGTCAATCCTGAAAAAATACACAGGAGAGTAAAGTATGGATTTTATAGGATGCCATAACTAGTGTTAGAAACACTTAGAGGAACTAAGGCTCTTTTGAACTAATATGGGTGAATGTCAAAGGAGCTTTCCTGGGAAGGCAGTTTTGGAAAACAATCACATTTCTCCTGATACTTTTCTTTCATTCCCTAGCATTGAGCACACCCATCCACCAATTTAGATACAATAGTACAGTTAGGTATAATTGGTTGAGATGTATTTAATTTTGCATGTTGAAAACTAAAATTATACCTTTTTTAACTAAATACATCATTAAATATATGACACTTTAAAAAATTAAAGTCTTCTGTATATATTCAGATGCAAATATATTTGCATATACACAGATTACACACATTATATATATATAGAATATTATTACTCTATTTGATCTATAATTGTGGGAAATCAAAATGTTTCATGTGACTGCTAATCCATGAGAGTACCACAGGGATTTCTGTGCACAAGAAAAGGGATGCATCAGGTCTGGCTACAATACAACCTTAATTCTATCGATAATGTTTTATATCTTAAGCTAGATAGTGCCTACATCAGTGATTTGTGATTATTCTTTATATTTTGTAATGCCTTAAGTGAAAGTGAAAGTGAAGTCACTCAGTCGTGTCCGACTCTTTGCCACCCCGAGGACTGTAGCCTACCAAGCTCCTCCATCCATGGGATTCTCCAGGCAAGAATACTGGAGTGGGTTGCCATTTCCTTATTCTTTATATTTTGTAATGCTTTAAATATTTACTAAACCGAATAAAGCTGTCATAAGAGCACATTTGTTCTGAATTAATTTGATCCATTTTCTAGAGTCAGATTTTGCATTCTCTCTAAGATGTAAAACACATCTGGTCAATCAATCTTTCAGTAGCTAGGCAAATTTTATTATGCCCCAGAACTGGACGAGAGAGGTCCCATTTGACTAATTTGGGGCCACTTATGCTATCTCTCTGGTTTAATTCACATGGTACATCATTTATTACGATATAAATAAACTACCTACTGATATTCTGAGCATTTTAGTTCAGGACAGATGGCTTTAGGGTCAGTAAATTTAACAGAATTAGACTATATAACACTTGCTTAGCATTTTTAATGTGCTCTTAAACACCTTGTGGAACAATGGATGTGTGTCCCAGGCCAGCCCATATGGATAAAGGATAATATACCATAGGCAGTCAAGAATATAAAATCATGGTATCTTGAATAGTTGTTTGTAAACATTAATGTCCCTGTCAAATTGATTAGGGCTTAAATATGTATAGTGAGCTTTCCTGGTGGCTCAGTTGGTAAATAATTTGCCTGCAATCCAAGAGACTCAGGTTTGATCCTTGGGTTAGGAAGATTCCCTGGAGGAGGAAATGGCAACCATGTACAGTATTCTTGCCTGGGAAATCCCATGGACAGAGGAGACGGGTGGGTTACAGTTCATGGGGTTGCAAGAGTCAGACACAACTTAGCCATTAAGTCATAATTACGTATAGTAAGAGTAATATAAGAAAAGGCAGAGGAACCAGAGATCAAATTGGCAACATCTGCTGGATTGTGGAAAAAGCAAGAGAGTTCCAGAAAAACATCGATTTCTGCTTTCTTGACTATGCCAAAGCCTTTGACTGTGTGGATCACAAGAAACTGTGGAAAATTATGAAAGAGATGGGAATAACAGACCACCTGACTTGCCTCTTGAGAAACCTATATGCAGGTCAGGAAGCAACAATTAGAACTGGACATGGAACAACAGACTGGTTCCAAATAGGAAAAGGAGTGCGTCAAGGCTGTATATTGTCACCCTGCTTATTTAACTTCGTTGCAGAGTACATCATGAGAAATGCTGGGCTGGAAGAAACACAAGCTGGAATCAAGATTGCCAGAAGAACCTCAGATATGCAGATGACACCACCCTTATGGCAGAAAGTGAAGAGGAACTAAAAAGTCTCTTGATGAAAGTGAAAGAGGAAAGTGAAAAAGTTGGCTTAAAGCTCAACATTCAGAAAACAAAGATCATGGCATCTGGTCCCATTACTTCATGGGAACTAGATGGGGAAACAGTAGAAATAGTGTCAGGGCTATTTTTCGGGCTCCAAAATCACTGCAGATGGTGACTGCAGCCATGAAATTAAAAACGCATATTCCTTGGAAGAAAAGTTATGACCAACCTAGATAGTATATTCAAAAGCAGAGACATTTCTTTGCCAACAAAGGTCCGTCTATTCAAGGCTATGGTTTTTCCTGTGGTCACGTATGGATGTGAGAGTTGGACTGTGAAGAAGGCTGAATGTCAAAGAATTGATGCGTTTGACTGTGGTGTTGGAGAAGACTCTTGAGAGTCCCTTGAACTGCAAGGAGATCCAACCAGTCCATTCTGAAGGAGATCAGCCCTGGGATTTCTTTGGAAGGAATGATGCTAAAGCTGAAACTGCAGTACTTTGGCCACCTCATGCGAAGAGTTGACTCATTGGAAAAGACTCTGTTGCTGGGAGGAATTGGGGGCAGGAGGAGAAGGGGATGACAGAGGATGAGATGGCTGGGTGGCATCATGGACTAGATGGACGTGAGTCTGAGTGAACTCCGGGAGTTGGTGATGGACAGGGAGGCCTGGCGTGCTGCGATTCATGGGGTCGCAAAGAGTCGGACACGACTGAGCGACTGAACCGAACTGATGAGTTATATATATGTGTGTGTATTCAGATATATATGAAAAGTTTATATAACAGCATCTTTTTATCCTATATTGCATTTAAAACCAGATACAATAAAATATGTTAGTGTAGTTATAATAAAGTAAGCATTAAAATATAAATATCTATTCCCAGATATCACTTGCTTTTTTCAGTGCTTTCACAGTGTTAAGTTACTTCAGTCACGTCCAACTCTTTGAAACCCTGTGGTCTGTAGCCCTCCAGGTTCCTCTGTCCATGGGATTCTCCAGGCAAGAATACTGGCGTGGGTTGCCATGCCCTCCTCCAGGGGATCTTCCTGACTCAGGGACTGAACCTACATCTCTTACGTCTTCTGCATTGGCAGGCAGATTCTTTACCACTGGCCACCACCCACCACCTGGGAAGCCTTGCCTTCATGGTATCCTCAGACAACAAATATTTCTAATTCTAAAAATGTTCAATTTATCAGTTACTTATTTTATGATTATTCCAAATTATACTCTGTTTAAGAATTCTTCCTTTATCTTCAGTTCATGAATTTTTTTTTTTTGCATTTCTCCTAAAAACTTGGGTGTTTTCTTTTTGTATATTGTGTATTGCATACTTTCGGGTTTCCAGAGCATTAAATTCAGAGCTCAATGGCTGGGAAGCTTTCATCCAGGAAGGTGTGGCTTCGCTAAACAGACTCCCTTCTTTCAGGAGGCTGACTGTATGCTCACAATAAACGTAGAAAACTAGGGGGGAAAGCTGGAGGAAAGTGACACTATTCGAGGAAAAATGACAAGATGTGGGAGATATCAGCCGAAGCCTTGAACACACTTATTCTACTCTAGTCCACTCTGACCACGACTATTCATTTTTTCCTCCCAAATTCAATATGACTTTTTTTTTAAAGATATTTTTATCTTCTAAGGTACTTAAATGAATCATTCAATTCTATTATTAGGCTCAAAGACCTGAGCACTTTAACAACTCCAGATGGGTCTCCTTCGAAGTTACTCTTCCGGATCTATAAAATGAAAAGATAAGCTATCTGCTCTCCACACAACTAATATGCAGTGCTTTTATGATTTACCTTCTTCACAGCTCAGCTGGGAAAGAATCCGCCTGCCATGCAGGAGATACCGGTTCAATTCCTGGGTCGGGAAGATCCCCTGGAGAAGGGAAAGGCTACCCACCCCAGTATTCTTGGGCTTCCCTGGTGGCTCAGCTGGTAAGGAATCCACCTGCAGTGCAGGAGACCCCAGTTCAAATCCTGGGTCAGGAAGATCCCCTGGAGAAGGGAAAGGCTACCCACCCCAGTATTCTTGGGCTTCCCTGGTGGCCCAGCTGGTAAGAAATCTACCTGCAATGCCGGAGACCTGGGTTTGATCCCTGAGTTGGGAAGATCCCCTGGAGAAGAGAAAGGCTACCCACTCCAGTGTTCTGGCCTGGAGAGTCCCATGGACTGTATCGTCCGTGGGATCTCAAAGAGTTGGACACAACTGAGTGACTTCCACTTCACTTCTGTAAACACTGCTATAAACACAAAGGGGGAAAAATGAAAGCATATAGCTCTTGTCTGAGCAATTCTGAGTCCAGCTGCATTGAAGTTCCTGGGTTCTAGTACTCTGGGGTTGGGGATGTCTCGACTGAAGCCCCAGTTCTGTTCCTAGGAGTGACTCCCCGGTCCATTGCTGCCCACGGCTCTCGGGCAGCCTCTGAGGGTTACTACTGCTCCATCAGGATAAGGTGATTGTCTAAAGGGTGAACCTGCATGTCACGGCTCATCGAATTGCCTAAGTTAAATATGTTCAGTATATTATATGTCTAATATATTTTAATAAATATAGTTAAGTATTTGGGAAAAAAGTAAGTGAACCAGCACCATGGCATGTATGAATCATGGAAAAATAATGAAGTCAGTGAAGATGTAAGTCTGAAAACACCATGCAGTCCACATACCATCGTGGTAAAACTTGAAAAACAGCAAAACTAAGGAGAGCATTATGGGTAATGTTTTGTTTTTAATTCACAGGATGTGTTCAATTATGCATATATGATTTATTATTCTAATGACAATAAATAATAAAATATTCAAGTAAGTAAATAATATAAACTATAATAATTATCATTCAGCAAAGGGATTTTCTTGGATATTTGGCAAGTCAGAGAGATGCCTCAAAGTATTAATGATAAAGATGGTGATATATTATCACCCAGAAGCTGGATTCCTAAGAGGGGGCATAGTTTTTTGAAAATTGTGTCTTCTATTATCCTAATGTCCTCTTATTGGTTTGTTTACATTAGGGTCTATAGATCTGAAAAATATGACATTGTAAACTCTAAAAGTTTTTTCTTTTTTTAAATTTGAAGTGGTTAAATTTTCTGTCAGAAATATTTATAACCTGTATGTTTTTATTCTCAGGGCTCTTTGTGCTATATCATTGAAGTACCTTGAGTATAAGATATATTAACGATATAATAAGAATAGATAAGTGATAATTAACTGTTAATAGTTTTTTTCAAAACTTAATGGTGTAAAACAGTGAATTAATCTGCTCATAATTCAAAAATGTTTCCACTATGGTAGTAATTTTCTTTAATATAAAGATGGAATCCCCATGTGATATGCTTTAAGTCTGTTCCAGTCATTTCATTATTTTCACAGTACACAGCAGACGAGGAGCATCTGGTGTTTACGCGTTTTCTGCTAAGTCGCAGACGACTCGTTGCTTTCCGCGTGTCGGGAAAGAAGCTGATCGACCGCCCGTCCTTGCTCGCTCAGTGTCCTGCGACCCAGATCTGCTCTTCTAAGCGTTCAGTCTCTTTTGTACATTTTGTCGCCAGTTTTAGCTAAAAAGATCTTTATTTCCATATGTTTCCAAAAATCTTTTCAAATATTCTTTCATCTAGGTGTTACTAGGATTGTAACTTCCAGGAACTTTTAAAAATATAACTGGACACAGTCATAGAAATTCTTTTTATGATTTTGACTATTTGAACACGGATGAATTTGGAGAAACCAGGTATCTCCACTGCTCCATTGCTGCTTCCCCATGCTAAAAATATTTGCCAAGTTACTTATGGCTTTATATGTATTTTAGTAAGGTTTTATAGTTTTCACTGTGTAGCTTTTACATATTTCTGCATTTTTAAGTAGAGTTTTCATGCAATTTTTAACTAAATTATGTTTCTAACATATAAAGAAGTTATTAATTTTTATATATTGATTATTTTATAATCTCTAGGGTGGATAATGCGTAAATTAGGATGAGAGGACACTTAAAATTGAAATACAGAGACAAATTTGGAAGATCTGTTCTGTAAGAAACTAGTTTTTACGGCTGTTTTACTCCCATTCTGCTTTACAGTGCTTTTTACATTTGGGAGAAGTAGGCTTTCCCTAAAAGATCTTCACCCCCCTCTCCCATTCAGGATAACTCACAGCAAATTTCCACTAGCTGTCTGTTTTACATATGGCAAGGTATATGTTTCAAAACTGCTCTCTCAAGTATGATGCCGGGAACCAAAGCTAGTGCTCCGTGACAACCTAGAGGGGTGGGGTGGGGAGGGAGGCGGGAGGGAGGCGGAAGAGTGTGTGCCTGCAGGGGACTCATGGAGGCATGGCAGAAACCATCACAACATTGTGACGCAATTACCCACCAATTAAAAATAAAACAAAACTGAGATAGCAAAAGAGCAACCCTTACTGCATTCCAATGACACCCTTATTGTGGTGTCTTTTTGTTTTGTCTTCGTTTTCTTTCTTAGTTTGTGGTATAAAATTAATATTCATAGTTGCCATTTCCTTCTCCAATATTCATAGAGGAAAGGCAAATGATTGGGAAGACAGTGAGCAAACACATTTCTTGCAAAGAGCAGAATCCAATTATGGCGGACATGTTCACCGAGGGGACTTCTCCCATCATCAAAGCAGGCTGTGTTCACCATCTCTGCCAGGGTGGGTTCTGTAATTGCTTAAGACCATTGACTTGGATGTTATGTATTCTGTATAACAATCGTTGGAAATAATCATGGTGCTTATCTCTTTTCTTTCTTTTTTTTTTAATAAGCAATCAGACCACAGGTAGCCACAGCCAGTCTAGGTAGAAGACCCAGAGGTCCTGGACGCTGACATGAACACAGTTCCTGAGTAGAAGGGGAGGGACTCCCTTGGGGAAGTCTACATGCTTATAGGATGGTTGGTGGAGACTCTAGTGACGGTAGGTACACCCTTCGTGATAATAATTCTACTTTCTTCCACTATTAATACATTTCAGCTGGGCACGTCTTCTCTCAGCTAAAGACTGCATTTTCTTTCCCTTTTTCTTATTATACATGTCTAAAGTGTACAAATTAATTATTATATGTAAAGATTTTAAAATAATCACCACAACATACTTAGGATAGTTGTCACCTCATGTAGTTACCTTTGTATCAGTTTGTGTGTGTGTGTGTGCACGCGCGCGTGAATGGCAAGAACACATAGGATCTACTTTCTATCACATTTCAAGTACAAGTTCCAGTGCTGTTACCTACAGTCACCATGCCATATGTATGCATTAGATCCTGCACTTATATAACTCAAATGCGTGGCCCTCGACTAACATGTCTTCATTTCTCTAGCTCTTAGACCCTGGTAATCACCCTTCTGTCTTCTGCTTCTATGACTGTGACTGTTTTAGGTTCCACATGTGAGTGAGACTGTACAGTATTTGTCAGTCTGTATCTGGTTTATTTCAATGAACACAATGTCCTCCAAGACCAACCATATTGTCATAAATGGCAGGATCTCCCTCTTGTAAAAGCTGACTAATATTCCATCGCATGTGAATCCCACGTTCTCTTTCTCATCCCCGGATAGACTGTGAGTCATTTCAGTGTCTTCTCTATCGTGTATGGTGCCGCAGTGAGTGTAGAAGCGCAGGTAGGCTTATCTTCAGGATCTTGATTTCAATCGAGCTGTTGTTCAGTCACTAAGTCATGTCTGATCATGCAGCCTCATGCACTGTAGCACAGAAGCCTCCCCGTCCTCCACTATTTCTCCGAGAGTTTGCTCAAACTGATGTCCATTAAGTCAGTGATGCTACCTAACTATTTTATCTTGTTTCCCCCTTCTCTTCCTGCCCTCAATTTTTCCCAGCATCAGGATCTCTTCCAATGAGTCGGCTCTTTGCATCAGGTGGCCAAAGTATCGGAGCTTTAGCTTCAGCAACAATCTTTCCAATGAATACTCAGGGTTGATTTCCTTTAAGGTTGAGTGAAGTCCAAGGGACTCTCAAGAGTCTTCTTTAGCACCACAGTGAGAAAACATCAATTCTTCAGTGCTCAGACTTCTTTATGGTCCAATTCTCACATCTGAACATGACTCCTGGAAAAATCATAGCTTTGACTATATGGAAATATGTCAGCAAAATGGTTTGGATAAATATCTAGAAGTGGGATTGTTAGATCATAAGGTAGCCTGAAATAAACTTTTTGAAAAACCTCCTTACTGTTTTCCACAGTTGATGAACAGTGTTCTATTTCGTGTAAAATTACTGCATCTTCTTGAATCCATTCATCTATTGATGAACATGTAGTTTGTTTCCACATTTTGGCTACTGCAGAAAATGCTGCAATGAACACAGAGGTGCATTTGTTTGTTCTGAGTTAGTGTTTCTGTATTCTTTTGATAACTTCCAA
Organism: Ovis canadensis; assembly: GCF_042477335.2. Classification (NCBI taxonomy): domain Eukaryota; kingdom Metazoa; phylum Chordata; class Mammalia; order Artiodactyla; family Bovidae; genus Ovis; species Ovis canadensis. The sequence continues at coordinate 103,114,623 of NC_091253.1, read as the reverse complement.
GACATGGAACTGCTAAATAATATGGTAGCTCTAGTTTTAATTTTTAAAGAACTTCCATACTGTTTCCCATATTGGCTGCACCAGTTTACATTTCCATCAACAGTGCATGAGGGTTCCTTTTTCTCCACATCCTCTCCAAGGCTTGCTATTGTTTGTATTTTAATAAGGCTGTCCAAACAAGTGATATTTAATTGTGATTTTGATTCATATTTCCCTGATGATTATTGAAGGTGAGCAGCTTTTCATATACTTGTTAGCCACTTGCTTGGCCATTCTTAGGAAAATGTTTATTTAAATCTGTTGCTCAGTTTTACTCCAGTTATTTACTATTGTGTTATTGAGTGGTAAGAATTCCTTATATATTTTAGGCATTGACTCTTCTTCAGATTCGTAGTTTGCAAATATTTTCTCCATTTCATAAATAGTCTTTTGAGTATTTCTTTTGTATGCAGAAGATTTTTATTTGATGTGGTCCAACTTGTTTATTTTTGGTTTTGCTGTCTTTACTTTTGGTGTTATATCCAAATATTTTTTAAGGCTAATATCAAGCAGCTTTATAGTTATATTTTCTTATAAGAGTTGTACAGTTTCGGTCCTTACTTTTAGTTCTTAATCACTTTTGAATTGATTTTTATGTATGGCATATATTAAAGATCCGCAATTCTCCCTTTTATTTTTCATTCTCTCTTCTTTTTCTTCTCCTTCTCTTCCATGTTATTTTTTTGGCATGTGGATATTAAGTTTTCCCAACATGATTTATTGAAGAGGCTGCCTTTTCCCCATTGTGTGTACTTGGTGCCCTTTCAAAGATTAGTTAATAGTATATCTACGTGGATACTTCCTTTTCAAATCTCCTTTGCAGGTAGGTATGACTAAGTTCTGTTTGGGGCCATGAGAGAAAGTTGTGTATGTGATTCCTGGCTCATTCTTATGAGAAGAATTGTGTCAAACCTTCCCCTCTTAATTCCTTTTGATCAACTCAGATGCATAGAGATGATGTAAGTTACCATGCATATCATGCACAGAATCCAAGCCTTGAGGATAACTTGGGCAAAAGGATAAACAATAAAAAAGCTCAGCATATTTGTTCTGAGTCTGGAACTTAAGAATCTAAGCTAAATCTGCACTTATAAATGATTTTATTTATTTTTATTGGAATATAATTGCTTTACAACGCTGTGTTAGTTTCTGCTGTTCAACAAAGTGAATCAGATATATGTGGACGTTTATCCCCTCCCTCTTGAACCTGCCTCCCATCCCCTATCCCCCTCCTCTAGGTCACCACAGAGCTCTGAGCTGAACTCCCTGGGCTGTATGGCAGTTTCACACTAGTAATCTGTTTAGACGTAATAATGCCTATATGTCAACGCTACTTTTCCAGTTTGTTTCTTTGGAGTCCAAAAGAGAGTGGATTCTCAATATTCCATTGACAGAATCATTAGGTGGTTACTTGGGAGAGAAAAGCTGTATATCTTGCTTATAAACAAATATTTCTCCTAAAGCAACTAAACCTGTATACAAAAGATAATTTATATTTATTTAATTTTATCTTTTACGACCACTTTAAAGCCATTTAAAAATACATATTTATGTTGCTGTTTAGCTGCCCAGTCGTGTCTGACTCTTTGTGACCCCACAAATGGCAGCACGTCAGGATTTCCTGCCCCTCACTGTCGCCTGGAGTTTGCCCAAATTTGTGTTCATTGCATCGGTGATGCCATCCAGCCATCTTGTCCTCTGACACCCTCTTTTCCTCCTGCCCTCAATCTTTCCCAGCATCAGGGACTTTTCCAAAGAACTGACTGTTCGCATCAGGTGACCAAAATACTGGAGCTTCAGCATCAATCCTTCCAAATATATATTTAACTTAGATACAAATATAATTCCTTAAGTCCCAGATTCAAGACAATTAAGACAAAGATTTTTACTGTTTAACTATGACATATAGTCAGCTACAATGAGTTCATCAAGGTATTACTGATAATATTAATATATCTAAAGTTAATATGTTAATCAAAATTAATTAATTAATTAAAAGTGAAAGTTTTACCATTAATACATGCTCTTTGAAAATTATCTTCATTTCATCTTTTTAATTTTCATTTTAATGTATATTTTATACCTTTCATTCACAAAAAGGTAGTGTGTATTATATACTCTATTAATAAGTTGCAAATGTTTTTAAAAATAACTCTTTGGTTGGGTGTATTTTCAGCCCATGCCAAAATTTAAGTGCTAATACTTCAGTAGGGAGCAAGATAGCAGAGAAGATGACTTTAGAATGAAGCGGGAAGAAAAGAGCAAATATTTAACTTAATGCATTACTGAGCTGATCACAGCTTCAGAAGTATGTTACGTAGTGCTTGGGTTCGCAGGGAGTCTTCAGAGAGGAAAAAGGAACCACTGCTTCTCCAAATAGCTGACTAAAGAAGAGCAAAGGAGACCATTTGTGTGTGTCTCATTTTCCTTTAAAGAAAGCCGCTTTATCAGTCATCCACCACGCTCCTCTTCCAGGTGGTGCTACCCAGCTCCTTAACGTGTGTGGGCTCAGTCCTGTCCGACACTTTGCAACCCCATGGATGGTAGCCTCTGCCCATAGCATTTCCCAGGCAAGAACACTGGAGCGGCATGTCATTCCTACTCCAGGGGATCGTCCCAGCTCAGGGATGGAGCCATGTCTCTTGCATCTCCTGTACTGGCAGGTGGGCTCTTTACCACTGTGTCACCCGGGAAGCCCGCCCAATTTATTAGAAGAACACTTGTTCCCGGAGTGAAGCGCAGCTCATGGGGAAAGGGAGGCAGCCAGCAGGGATGAGTCTGGTCCCTGAGCAGTCCCTGGAGAGGCTGGCATCTCAGCAACAGCAGAGGTCAGGCCCAGGGTGCAAGGAGCTGAGAAGGTGGGCGGGATGCTGTGTGTTAGTCTCTGCGAATGTCCTGAGGGGCTTGTTTAACACAGTAGGTAACACAGATGCTTCCCTTTCCGTCAGGAAGCTGGCAACAGTGCTCTTTGGAGCCTTTCTCAAAAAGATCTTGTGGCTTTTAAGAAAGCATTTAGTACTTAGCAATCTTCCTGGAGTGCCCAGTGTCACATTAAGCAGAGCACATTTGAAGAGACAAAGTACACAATTGAAAAACAGCCTGCAGACTAGTTCAGTGGGCAGGGACATTAGAGAGAGATGAAGTCCCAGTGAAAAACAAATGTTAGTAGCTTCTTTTAAGGGCTATATATAGTTTTCTTTCTTTCTTTCTTTTAATAAGAAATCATTGGATAGCTTTAAGGTAAAGGGTATTTTTAACCTAAAACATCTGAAAAGGATTGACTCCCACTACAGAAGCCTGAAATTTGCAGCCTAAAGAGTGGGAAATGGCTGAGAACCCTGAGCGTGCAGGGCAGCGCTCTCCTGGCGGTGTGGCGCGTGCCAGCAACTGCCGACACTGATGAAATGCAGCACTTATGCCTCCCTCGTAGCTCAGTCAGTAAAGAGTCTGCCTGCAGCGCAGGAGACCCGGGTTCGACTCCCAGGATGGGAAGATCCCCTGGAGAAGGAAATGACAACCCATTCCAGTGTTCTTGCCTGCAGAATCCCTTGGATAGAGGAGCCTGGCGGGCTATAGTCCATGGGGTTGCATAGAGTCAGACACAACTGAGCGACTTCACTTTCTTTCTTTCTTCTTTCTTGCTCTATTATGGGTTCAAATTCCCTAGTATCGTGGTCCCCAATCTTTTTGGCACCAGGGACCAGTTTTGTGGAAAACAATTTTTCCACGAATGGGTGGCAGGTAGCGGTGCTGGTTTTGAGATGATTCAAATGCATTACTTTATTGTGTACTTTGTTTTATTGTTATTACGTCAACTCCACCTCAGGCCATCACGCCTTAGATCCTAGAGGTTGGGGACCCCTGCCCAAGGACCCCTATTGGCAGTCTTCCTATGTCCTATATCGTTTGCATATATTTACATTTATTTCCTGAAAATCTATATATAATAGATAATTTTATGGGCTATGGCTTGGGATGAATCAACTAAAGCCATCTATTATTTTAGCAAAAGAAAGTCATACAGAGCAATGGTTTAATTAAATTAAAATTTTCAATGTGTTAAGGAAAATTAAGTCTGAAACTTTCTGTACTCAAATGACTTTTAGGCTGTTTTAATTGTGAGATTATTTCCATGGGTAATATTTTTAAAAACTGATGATGCCTTTGAAACGACCACTTGATAGTATCTCAGAGGAATTCATCTGAAGGATGACACATATTAACAGCAAAGAAAAAAGAAAAAAGAAACAATATCTATATTATACATCTGCAGTTCTATAGAGCACAGCACAGTGATTAAACAGTATTTCATGATCTGGTAAATTTTGTCCATATTTATAAGAAAGCTTCTATAAGTTAAGCATGACTCTTTTAGATACACGAGAATAAATATCATCTCACCAACTCTCTGAAGATATCATATAATATAGCTATATATCTGTGGAATCACTCTATGAATGTAGAATAATGGTCTTTGATGCTTTATACTTTTGGTTAAAATCCCATTTTTATGGTTCAAGAAATGTGTTTTGACCCATGCACTCTATGTACTGATTTATCTACTTCCTATCTAGTGAACCTAAAATGGTTTTAAAAGAGTTCTGAAGATGCCAGTGAACATCTGAAAGTATTTTATGATACCTACGAAAAAAAAAAAAAAAGGAGAATTCCTGTTACAGAGGAGTTTGAAATTGCCCAGAACCATAAAAGGATTATTTCTCTAACAAGTGAACTTCGTTCTGTTCCTTGGCCCTTCCTGTATTCTGTAGACTGCAGAAATCCACCATCAGTCCTGCCAGCACCCAAACCATTAACTCTTTCACTGCAGGAGGCCTGCAGTGAATATCCCATCCTCTTATTCGATGCTGAGATTGTATTCACTCGTCTTGACAGGTCTCTGAACTCAGGGCAGTACTGTTACGTGAACTAGATTTTATCTCATTTAAAACGAATGTATCCTCGAAAATAATACAGTATTATAAATCAACTATATATCAATTAAAAATAAATAGAAGTGAAGTTGTTCACTCACATACACACATGGAGAAAAGGCAAGGGGTTCTTCAGCAGGAATTACAGTGTTCACTATAGAAGTAAATGGTGGCTTTTTGAGTCCATTCTCTGTTTTCTAAAAAAATAATGTTTAGTGCTTAATCAAAGAAGCTTTTCCTCCAAAAATGCAGTTTAAAAAAAATTAAAATATTGTGATAGACGGAATGTTTGCGTCTTCTCACTATTAATGCGTTAAATCCTAATTTCCAGTGTGATAGTATTTGGAGGTGGAATCTTTGGGAAGTGATCAGGTTACGAGGGTGGAAACTTTATGAGTAAAATGGATGCCCTTATAAAAGAGACTTCAGAGAACTCTCTCGCACCTTCCACCAAGTGACGCCACAGAGGAAAAACAGCTGTGTGTGAACCGAGCAGTGGGCTCTCACCAGATCCCACCTGCCGGGGCTTTGAGCTTGAGCTTAGCCTCCGGAACCAGGAGAAACGATTTTCCGTTGTTTATGAAGCCACCCAGGCTGCGGTAATTTTGTTACATGAAGTAAGAGAAAGATATCATTAACAGGCTTAGGAATTCGAAGACTCGTTTTCCTCAAGGACATTGAGGAAGTAGTTGTTTTTCAGCTTTTTCATAATATTCTGGGATTTTTCTTTTTCTAATATGCTGCAAAGAGGTATGAAGACGGTGAAAACCCTGACTGTTCCCTGTTTCTCCAAACATAGAGTAAACTTGGTAAACTGCAAATCCAAACTGTTGACTACCTCCCAAAACCGCCCAGTTACTACTTTCTTCAGAGATTCTTCAGAGAAACCTGCCTTCCAGCGGTAAGGACTGTTAGAGTGAAAGCTGATGATCTTAGACTATAAATTCAGAAAGGCAGCCATTACCCTCATCTCTCCTAGGAAGAACATATTAAGGGAAGGGTATCTAATAAAAAATATGTAGACTATGTAGTTGCTTGCCTTTCTTTTTAATCTGGGATATTACTAAGTGGTACTATAGAAAGGAGTGTGTACTGTATTTGAAATAGTAATGCATAAATTAAAGCTAGATTTTAAAAATACAAGTTTTTAAAAAATTCTTGGTATTTAATAGTCATATTACAAACTACATCTTTATGAAGGCTATTCAAAATCAGCTGCACAATGTTTTTAATATGCATAAATTCTATTGGTAAAGACAGCAACCTTATATCAGGAATCAGTATTGGAAGTGCTTCTAAATTATCTATTATAAATGAATTACTTTAAAACAAGCCATGTGCAATTTATTTTTAATTCTGATGTGTATATACAGCATCTGAATGCACATACTTCTTTCATGCAGTTTAATCAAATTCATGTATTTACAATTTTTTAATCAAGATTTTAACTTCAGTGAAAAGCAAACGATATTATATAATATATGCTAAACATGGAAATATATAGTCCATAAAATTACCACAAAACTATAAAATATTACCTCCAAGTGTGTATATTTGAATTAAAATGCTATGAATTGATTTGCATGCATTAAAATAGATTAGCTTTATATTATCAAGCAAGCATTTGCAAATATTCAGTCCTCTTCTAATTTTGGATTCCTTAATTTTATAAGGAAGAAACATCTCAGCAAATCAAAGGGTGTGATTTATCCACATTTTCAGAATTATATACCAGTTGAGTTGAGATTATCATCATTGTCATTTTATTTAAACCCACAATTCTCTTTCATATAGGAGTAGGTGAACTCTATTTCTGGAAAGTGAGGGAATATTAATTTAGGAGTTGATATTATATAGGAAAATATCCCAAACATGATGTCTTTAATATCTGTATTCCATGATTATATTTCTGTTTCAGCAACATCATGTTTCAATTTAGTAGTTTCTGGAGTACCTTCTCTGTGCAAAGATGTGTTCAGTATTTGGCGAAGCAAAAATAACTGAGTTAGGTGCTTCCCACAGAGAATCTTCCACCTTAGAAGAGAGTCACGTGTGCTTTTGGAAGAGCTGTAGCTACAGGCCTGCCATGCAGCCTGTCTGAAGGGAAGTGGGAATCCATTGTGAAGGATGCTGGCGAAAGATGGTTAATGGTCACTCAGGATGTGAAAGGAAGCTTGAGTATCTTGATGCTTTTTCAACAGTCCTTGTTTATTATCAGTAAATTTAAGTGTGGGTTGCCCTTTTCAGAAACCTACAATCTGTGGAAAAAAATACAAACAGCAAAAAGAAAAACTGGAACATATGAAATGGTGATTAGTTTTCTGAACTCCTCTGAACGTGTAACTTTTGCAAATTTTATAGTAACTGATTCATGATTAAGAGGTTAGACTATTATTCCCACAGTATGCTATTCTTGATTTCCTCCCTCCCTCTGCTACTTTTATTTGACTGTAGAACTAAGTTGACTGGTCCTTAGTTCTTTTAAAATAAAAGGATTACTTATACAATTCTCAACAATTTTAATCTTGTATCTTATTTTATATAGTTTTGAGATGATTATCTCAACATATTGCTCAAATATTTATTTTATCATTTCTTCAAATATGATTTTAAACCTGTCAAATGTACCCTGAAATTGGATTTCAAATTCTAATTAAACTGAGATAAACATACGTGACCTTGAAAACCCCAATGCAGAAAGAAGTCATGTTTCTTTCTTTTTACTTTAATTTAGAAGCAATATTAAACATGTCTGAATTTATATTTGTCTAATAGATTTTCATTATTGCTCAAAGTACCATAACATCACTTATAGCAATTATTTTTCTACAGGTATTTCTATATGCTATTCAACCAAAAAGTGCAATTATTTTCATTAATTTGATTTTGTTTTTAATATTCTGGCAGTGCAGAGTATACCTTGTTAAATAAGCAAATACAGTTGTGGATAATATAATTACATTGTAGCTATAAATATAAATATTTAATTAGACATATTTGCATTTAGGGATTAGAAGATGTGTAGTCATGGAGAGGTTTGGAATGTGTTTTATCATTTTGTTACTACCAAACGACTTTATAAGGCTCTCCTAAAAGGAAGGCTGGATGTTTATCTTTTTGATATCTTATTCTTAGAGCTATCTTTATGGATAATTAAGATAGTAAGTTTCAAAGACTTGTACTTAGTGTGTTTATCAGTCAGAGTCCCAGTTGGAAGCAGACAGCAAGATAAAATGAGGATAATTGAAGGAAGACTTTATAAATGGACCAAATATAAAGAAGGCCAGATACAAGGGAACTGCATGAAACAGTCAGGGCTCCCAGGCTAGTAAGAGTGGTTGTCATCAGCCTTGCCCCTTTTTGATGAGCGTGCTGCTGCTGCTGAGTGCTTCAGTCGCGTCTGACTCTTTACGACCCCACGGACTGTAGCTCACCAGGCTCCTCTGTCCATGGGAGTTCCCAGGCAAGAATACGGGAGTGGGTAGCCTATCCCTTCTGCAGCGGCTCTTCCTGACCCAGGAGTGGACCTGGGTCTCCTGCAGTGCAGGTACATTCTCTATCTCTGAGCCACCAGGGAAGCCCTTCCTGAGCGTGGGGAGAAAGCATTTCTGGAGTTAGAAGGGAAATCTCTTCTGGAGAGAGCTGCCTTGGAAAGAGAGGTTTCATTTGGGTGAGGGACATAGGCAAACCCCAAATAAAGGAGCAAGGAAATAAATATCTAATGTGTTCACCCATGAATCTTTGAAAAAGTTTTCCTATTAACTAAATCTAACCAGAATCCTGAGCACATGGCTGTCCCTTAATATCATTTATACAAGTTCTTCGGAGACTCAAGTGCACAGTGGATATGAGAGGCAAATAGAAGATATCAAATGCAAGAGATGTCAGGAAGCGGTCAAACAACTGGGTCAAGTGATTCACAGATAGTTCATGGACCTTTGACATAATCCAAGTAAGTTAAGACTTTATTAATAGCTCTACAACATAATTTACACCAGGCTAATTTACTCAAAGAGCAGGAGATGGTAAGAATAAACATCAACATCTTAGGACTCAGTGAACTAAAATGGATGGGAATGGGTGGATCTAATTCAGGTGACCATTATATCTACTATTGTGGACAAGAATCCTATAGAAGAAATGGAGTAGTCCTAGTAATCACCAAACAGTCCAAAATGCAGTACGTGGGTACAACCTCAGAAATGACAGAATGATCTCGGTTCATTTCCAAGGCAAGCCACTTAACATGCAGTAATGTAACCACAGTAATTCAAGTCTATGCCCCTACCACTGGTGCTGAAGAAGCTGAGGTTGATCAGTTCTGTGAAGACCTAGAAGATCTCCTAGAACTAACACCAAAAAAAAAAAAAAAAAAGGTGCTCTATTCATCATTGGGGGTTGGAATGCAAAATAGGAATTTAAGAGATACCTGGAGTAACAAGCAAGTTTGGCCTTGGAGAACAAAATGAAACAGGGCAATGGCTAACTGAATTCTGCCAAGAGAACACACTTGTCATAGCAAGCACTCTTGACAAGAGATGACTTTACACATGGACATCACCCAATGGCCAATGCTAAAATCAAATTGATTATATTCTTTGTAGCAGAAAATGGAGAAGCTGTATACAGTCAGCAAAAACAAGACCTGGAGCTGACTATGGCTCAGATCATCAGCTTCTCATAGCAAATACACACCTACATTAAAAAATAAGAGAATCGCAAGTCAATAGCTTGCTATTGAAGTTCAATTGGTTATTAATTTAAACTACAGTGTTACAAGAACTGAGTTGTTCCCACAAAACTCTTTCAGGTTTATAGCGTATTCTCTGTTAACAGTCATTTTAATGGCTGCATTTTGCCTATGGACAGAGTGCATGCTTCTCTTTTTGAAAAGTAGCAATGGGAACATTGAGGATGCAGCGTGGCAGAGTCCCTGGTGTGCTGTCGTCCGTCTATCCTTGTCCCGTTCAGGCTCCTGCCCAGTTGTGTCCGACTCTTTGTGAACCCGTGGACTATGCCCTCCAGGCTCCGCCGTCTGTGGGATTTCCTAGGCAAGAATCCTGGAGTGCCTTGCTATTTCCTTCTCCAGGGGATCTTCCCGACCCAGGGATGGAACCCACGTCTCCTCCATTGGCAGGTGGATTCCTTACCATAGAGCCACCACAAAAGTCCACTGCTGTGTTAATGTGAAGTAATCTGTTGACAAAATAAATGGTGAGTTTTAAAAATGTAGCCTCAATCAGACTTTGGAATTCATACCCACTTTTTTTACACTCTGTCAAAAATTATATAAAAAGCATATGTCTTGTTTGGACAGAATCTTATTTTCAACCTTGGAATTGAATATATGCTCAACATCATTTATTCATCTATTTACTCAAATGCTAATGAAAAATGCTGCACTAATTGCCATAGATCCTGTGCTCCAGGACACAGAGAACCAAAGCTAATTAAACAATAAAACTTCTGCGTGAAGGAGACTAACAAAAAACTAAGAACTATTGCAGAAAGGAGGAGAGATACGTTACTTCCTGTATACACATTCAGTTCAACTCCGGGAGTTGGTGATGGACAGGGAGGCCTGGCGTGCTGCAGTTCATGGGGTCACAGAGGGTCGGACACAACTTAGCTACTGAACTGAACTGAACTTGAACAATCTTTGTGACCCCATGAATTACAGCAGGCCAGGCTTCCCTGTCCATCACCAACTCCCAGAGTTCACCCAAACTCATGTCCATTGAGTCGGTGATGCCATCCAGCCATCTCATCCTCTGTTGTCCCCTTCTCCTCCTGCCCCCAATCCCTCCCAGCATCAAAGTCTTTTCCAATGAGTCAACTCTTAGCATGAGGTGGCCAAAGTGTTGGGGTTTCAGCTTTAGCATCAGTCGTTCCAAAGAACACCCAGGACTGATCTCCTTTAGGATGGACTGGTTGGATCTCTTTACAGTCCAAGGGACTCTCAAGAGTCTTCTCCAACACCACAGTTCAAAAGCATCAATTCTTTGGCGCTCAGCCTTCTTCATAGTCCAACTCTCACATCCATACATGACCACAGGAAAAACCATAGCCATGACTAGATGGACCTTAGTCGCAAAGTAATGTCTCTGCTTTTGAATATGCTATCTAGGTTGGTCATAACTTTTCTTCCAAGGAGTAAGCATCTTCTAATTTCATGGCTGCAGTCACCATCTTCAGTGGTTTTGGACCCCCCCAAAATAAAGTCTGACACTGTTTCCACTGTTTCCCCATCTATTTCCCATGAAGTGATGGGACAGGATGCCATGATCTTCGTTTTCTGAATGTTGAGCTTTAAGCCAGCTTTTTCACTCTCCTCTTTCTTTTTCATAAAGAGGCTTTTTAGTTCCTCTTCACTTTCTGCCATAGGGGTGGTGTCATCTGCATATCTGAGGTTATTGATATTTCTCCTGGCAATCTTGATTCCAGCTTGTGCTTCTTCCAGCCCAGCATTTCTCATGATGTACTCTGCATAGAAGTTGAATAAGCAGGGTGACAATATACAGCCTTGATGTACTCCTTTTCCTATTTGGAACCAGTCTGTTGTTCCATGTCCAGTTCTAACTGTTGCTTCCTGACCTGCATATAGGTTTCTCAAGACTGTACAAAATTATTATTAATCAGACTTTATTATTATTCCCAATAGAATGAAAACATCATTTAGGTTTCTCTGTTGAGCACCCCAGACTCTTAGAACTATGCCTGGTATCTTATAATTAGTCAGATATTTGTAAATGAGGGGGAAAAATGAAGGAAAATGAAAGAGGAAACAAATGATCTACTGTTCAATAAGCAAATTGTCATTTAAGATGAGATGACCGAAGCTCAGAGAGGTGGTCATTTGTCTGAGGTCATCACATGCAGTTGTTTATGTCATATGTTAAAATGTACCTTGGAAACTATTTTAAGTCAGAAACAGTCACAAGGTCATGAGCTTAATTGTGAAGAATTAAACTCTCAACAATGTGTTCTTACCTAATATATTTTTCTTTTTTTTTTTGCTACAGATGATAGTCTTAAATTTAATGAAAAATATGTTGAAATGTCATTTCAAGGAAAGGACCTTTTTAAACTATAGCTTTAAATCTAGTATCAGCTAGTACTAGCTCATATTCCCAGAGATCCTTCAACAGGATGATTCTGATGATCAATAGCATAGTGTCTAAATAAGGTAGGTTTCAAACAACATTCAGGCCTTTGATAGATAGGATACTGAATTTCATATAAATGCAAAATCCTACTGTATGCATCAAAATTTGTGTGAATTATATTATTATTGACAGAATGCTAGATAAATTGAGACTTTTGATAAACTTATTTTAAACCACATCCTAACAGTGTATGATGATGTTCAATGCAATGTTCATATTGCTTTTACTTCCATTTAACTGAATAGAAATATTTGAGCTTAGTATTACATATAATTAGAAATGATGCCAACTCAAGTGTAAAAAGTGCTTTTCATCAAGACATTAAATATTCTGACATCAGGTGCTTACGATTTTTAAATAAGTGAATATTTTTTGCATCTAGATATATTTTTCCTAATGTGTTCATACTAATAGTTATTCATTAGTGATATTTTAAATGTTGTAAGTATGTTTCATTGACTGAAATATTCAGAGTGTTCAGTAATAATAACTGGTCAACAATAGTAATAATTACAGGAAATACTTGTCATAAATAAGTCTCCATTATGTTACTAGATTGGAATTGACTTCAGAAGGATCCACTAGATTAATGGTATTGCTTTAACAAGGGCTTGCTGCATAGCTCAGTTGGTAAAGAATCCACCTGCAATGCAGAAGACCTGGGTTTGATCCCTGGGTTGCGAAGATCCCCTGGAGGAGGGCATAGCAACTGACTCCAGTATTCTTGCCTGGAGAATCCCATGGACAGAGGAGCCTGGAGGGCTACAGTCCATGGGGTCAAAAGAGTTGGACATGACTTAGTGACTAAACCACCATCACCATTACTTTAACAAATGGACTTGAATACTCCACTTATTTTGCATATGCCTCAAGAGGCTAGACAAATTCACCACCCATTTTGCAGATAAGGAAACAACAGTGAAACAACATGACTAATTTACAAGTTGATAATCACAATTGCAGATTCAATTACACACAGTCTGTTTGACTCTAGAGATCTTACCCTACAACAGCTCCCACAGGGATTTCATTTTACACTGCTCTTGTGGCTGTTCAGTTGCTGAGTCCAACTGTTTGCAATCTCATGGACTGTAGCATGCTGGTTCTTTTTTCTTCCACATAGTGGAATATGTGGAATATTGTAAATACTTGTAAATATTCAAAAGCAGAGACATAACTTTGCCGACTAAGGTCTGTCTAGTCAAGTCTGGTTTTTCCTGTGGTCATGTATGGATGTGAGAGTTGGACTGTGAAGAAGGCTGAGCGCCGAAGAATTGATGCTTTTGAACTGTGGTGTTGGAGAAGACTCTTGAGAGCCCCTTGGACTGCAGGGAGATCCAAACAGTCCATACTGAAGGAGATCAGCCCTGGGATTTCTTTGGAAGGAATGATGCTGAAGCTGAAACTCCAGTACTTTGGCCACCTCATGTGAAGAGTTGACTCATTGGAAAAGACTTTGATGCTGGGAGGGATTGGGGGCAGGAGGAAAGGGGATGACCAAGGATGAGATGGCTGGATGGCATCACGGACTGGATGGACGCGAGTCTGAGTGAACTCCGGGAGATGGTGATGGACAGGGAGGCCTGGCGCGCTGCAATTCATGGGGTCGCAAAGAGTCGGACACGACTGAGCGACTGAACTGAACTGACCTCCTGTTTGTTCAAATTCTTGTTCCTTGAGTCTGTGATGCTAATCTAACCATCTCATCCTCTGGAGTCCCCCTCTCCTCCCACCTTCAATCCTTCCCAGCATCAGGGTCTTTTCCAATGAGTTGGCTCTTCACATTAGATTACCAAAGTATTAGAGCTTCAGCTTCAGCAACAGTTCTTCCAGTGAATATTCAGGGTTGATTTCCTTTAGGATTGATGGTTTTGATCTCCTTGCAGTCTAAAGAATTCTCAGGAGTCTTCTCCAGCACCACAATAACAAAGCATCAGTTCTTCGGCATTCAGCTTTTTTTTTTTCGGTCCAACTCTCGCATCCATACATGACTACAGGAAAAACCAGAGCTTTGACTATAATGACCTTTGCTGGCAAAGTGATGTGTCTCTTTTTTAATACAGTGTCTCTGTTGGTCAGAGCTGTCCTTCCAAGGAGCAGGCGTCTTAATTTCACAGCTGCAGCCATTGTCTGCAGTGATTGTGGAGCCCAAGAAAATAAAGTCTGTCACTGTTTTCGTTTTTCCCCATCTGTTTGCCATGAAGTGATGGGACCGAATGCTGTCATCTTAGTATTTTGAATGTTGAGTTTGAAGCCAGGGTTTTCACTTTCCTCTTTCACTCTGATTAAGAGGCTCCACAGTTCCTCTCCACTTTCTGCCATTAGAGTGGTATCATCTACATACTGAGGTTGTTGATATTTTCCAGGCAGTTGGATTCCAGCTTGTGATTCATTCAGCCTGGTATTTCACATGATGTGCTCGAAATAAAAATTAAACAAGCAAGGTAAAAATACGTAGCCTCGTTTCCCAATTTTGAACGTCTGTTTTTCCATGTTTGGTTCTAACTGTTGCTTCTTGACCCGCATACAGGTTTCTTAGGAGACAAGTAGGGTGGTCTGGTACCTTAAATTAAATTAGATAACTTATCATAGCACTCTTAATCTGCTATGGGATTAAATATCGGTAATTAAGTGCATATTATTGGACAACGTTTTTTATGAAGCAATTTGTTACAGGTAATATTTTTGTTGATTGTTAAAAGATCTTAAATTTTGACTCATCTGCATTTTCTAACATCTAAGTTAGCTTTTCCACTTTACTTTTCCATGTAGGAAAATAATCGTTGTGTTTTTAGGGAAGATGGAGTTTGAGGTCAGAATATCCTATGTTCCAATTGAAGCTCCATGTGTGATATCTTAGGAAAGTTGATCAACTTTTCTGTCTCTAAATTTCTTTGTCTATATATATAGAGAGACAATACCTACTATGTATTTTTGCTTAAAAATTAAGAAAATATAGAATATAAAGCATTTATATTATAAAATTTGACACAGAGAAGAAATTTATTTTAAAAAGATAGCATTCTCAATAAGATATTTCTATTATATTATTTCTATTATATTAGAATTAATGAAAGTGAAAATGAAGTCGCTCAGTCGTGTCTGACTCTTTGCAACCCCATGAACTGTAGCCCACCAGGCTCCTCCATCCATGGGATTCTCCAGGCAAGAGTACTGGAGTGGGGTGCCATTTCCTTCTCCAATGTTAGAATTAATAATGACTATCAAAAGCTTAGGTCAGGTTAGAAAGTCAGACTACTACATTCAATCAATTTTGAATATAAATGGTGAAAACTAGCTGCTAATGAGTCATAGTCCACATTTCCGATTGAAATTCTTATGAAAATATTTCAAGTAAAGCAAATGAAATATAATACATGAAATAGTACTATTGATGAACAACATGCCAGAAATCACAAAAATAAGTTTATAAAGTATCTCCATTAATCATAGCACTGAGGCAGAATGGCAGTCCACCCAGGTTGAAAATGTTAATAATTCCAACTACATCTCTGATGGCAGTTGTGATTCAAAGAACCTAGATCTGTTTCAACCCTGTCCACCTTTTCTCCTTGTTCCCCACACACTCTCTACAAGACTTTTCAGTTTTTCCAAAACTTTATTTCCTGGAGCACTTCTTGGAGGTAATAAGATGAGAGGTTGGAAAAAAAAACAACAATGAAATAAGGTTGCATAATTCAATTTGCAGATCCCAAATACCTTATCTAAAACTTTTGGGAATGATGCGAGTAAGCTGAAATTTCATTTTGATTTTTCAGAGGGAATGCACTTCTTATGTAACATCTAAGACAATTCTTACACACTGTGTATGAAAATTCACATAAAGGCAAAATGATGAAAAGTTCTAGATCACCTCACATTGATTTTGGCCAGATTTTACTACTAAATTAGCTATGGGTTATGGCAAAGCAATTTTGATTTCAGGGTTTGGCATTAGGAACTGTAGTTAAGGGAAAGTGAGCTTGTACTACACCCCTTTCCTTAGAAAGCCAGAATGCAAGTTTGAGTCTAAACATCCTTGCAATGTAGAAAGCTCTGGATCTGACTTGACCTTCTGTTGTGTAATATATTTCTTTCATCTATTCCACTTAGTGCTGACCAAGTATCAGGCTTCACACTAGCAAGAGAGATTCAAGGATGAACAAGACACATGATGTTCATGTCCTCAGGAAATTGATGGTTTAGAACAAATAAAAGTCTCCAAACAATAGTTAAATACATGGATTAGTAGGCAATCCCAACTGGGATCAGGAGTGCAACGGCTTAGAAAGAAGAGCTCTGATGGAGATGAGTGAAGTACCCAACCTTGTCTGAGAGGGAAGGGAAGATTTCTTCGAGAAAGTGCCACTGAAGTTGGGAGCTAGAAAGGGGCGTGGAGTAAGAGTGGCTCTGAGGGGAGGGGAGTCAGTAGACCAGGATAAAGGAAAGACTTCCACAGGGAAAAAGGAAAGTGTTTTCTGGGGACAGATTGAGTCAGGGCTTGTGAATAATAATTATGGATTTGGGCCTTTATCCTAATAACAATGAAAAGTCAGTGAGGGATTTTAAAATGAATCATCATGCTCAGACTTGCATTAAAAATAATACTGTGTTTTCAGCAAGGGAAATATATCAGAGTGTGGGAGATGAGTTAAAGGCCTATTTTGAGAAATACTGCTTTATCAGCAACTCTCTGGGGATGCTGATTCTGCAACTGTAATTCACAGCAAGGGAGCACAATTAGTGGCCCTTTACATGCACTACGCATCACAATGTGAAATGGATGGATGTTGCGTCTGGGAAAAGATATCATAAACATTGGCATATTTTAGAGAAGGAGGTAGAAAATAATCAAAGGCAAGATGCAAAGAACCGATAGGTGTAATATATGAGAAACCTTATATTTTGATAAAAAAGATAAATGATACATTTAATAAAAGGCCAATATATCTATTTCTGTCAGAAAATATGTATTAAGTGACAGCTGTCAATAAAATGCAGTTTCTTGAATCTCAAGTACTAGAGTATTTTACACACACACACACACACACACACATGGAGAAGGAAAACTATGACAAACCTAGACAGTGTATTGCAAAGCAGAGGCATCATGTTATTGACAAAGGCACATATAATCAAAGCTATAGTTTTCCCAGTAGTCATGCAAAGGTGTGAGAGTTGGACTATAAAGAAGGCTGAATGCTGAAAACGTGATGTTTTCAAATTGTGGTGGTGGAGAAGGCTCTTGAGAGTCCCTTGGACAGTAAGGAGATAAAAGTAGATAAAACAAATCAATCCTAAAAGAAATCAACCCTAGAAGGACTGATGCTGAAGCTGAAGCTCCAATACTTTGGCCTCCTGATGTGAAGAACTGACCTACTAGAAAAGATCATGATGCTGGGAAAGACTGAAGGCAAAAGGAGAAGGGGGTGGCAGAGGATGGGATGGCTGGATGCGTCGACTCAATGGACACGAATTTAAACAAACTCCAGGAGACAGTGGAGGACACAGGAGCCTGGCCTGCTGAACTCCATGGTGTCGCAAAGAGCCAGACAAACTTGGTGACTGAACAACAATTATATATATATATATGTATATATATAAAGATAGCAATGGTGAACTCTACTATCCAATGGAAATTAACTTAGTGGGAATATATATATATATACACCTACTAAGTTGCTTCAGTGGTGTAAAACTCTTTGTTACAACATGAACTGCAGGTTTCCAGGCTCCTCTGTCCATGGAATTCTGGAGTGGGTAACCGTTTCCTTCTCCAGGGAATCTTCCTGGGTCTAACCAAGGGATCCAACCTGGGTCTCCTGCATTGCAAGAGGATTCTTTACCATCTGAGCCACCTAGGAAGTCCATATATATATATGGATAAAATACATGTATAAAATCATGATTGCTAATATCTAAAATCTGTGTTAGATAAATATTGCAGACCTGAAAGTTAAGGAATAAGATCTGAATTCATTGATCCTATTCTCTGGGACAAGTCTGAGATAAATAGTAACGGTGAATTTGAGAGAAAAGAACAATGCTTCAAGAAATAAGCATTCTAGAAAAGTCCTAAATATTTGATATAACTGGTTCACTAGTAAGCAAATACTCTTGCTATAAAGTAGGATTTTAAACTGTTAGTATATAGTTTTGATGATCACAAAAATTATTCAGTGACTTACTAATAGCAATTGATAAACTAACATTAAAACCTATGTCAGAAGGAGCCTCTATTGTTCCCCATTTTTGTGAAATCACAATGCAGAGAGACTGGGCACAGAAATAAATACAATAGAAATTTACGTGTCCAGAGATCATATTAAAAATTCAAGGTAAATATCAATATTTTTGATGAGTTTTCTAAAAGCAAAGGTAAACATTTCATTTGTTTTTTGTTTGCGTTGTATTATTTTTTAAGAGCAGCAAAGTTGGTTTTTATTCCTTTGTTCAGGAACATCAATATAAACAGTTCATTAATCTGAACCTTCAGAAGCCAGATCAAGATTTATATATAAAAGCTGATGAATTTTGTTTACCTGTCATATAGGTATATCTATACAAGTTCCTTGATAGTATTTTATGTCAAGGACTTTATAGTTTTGTGCAGCCTTGGACTGATAAATGACTCAAAAAGTGTACTTACACTTCACTTGCTGTTATTTCAATCTAAAAAATTGTAGGATTGAATGCTTTGTAAGTTTCCACTGCCCTTAGGCAATAGCAGTATTATTTGTACCTTTGTTTAAACCTTTTAAAGCCATGAAATATTGTATAACTAACTGTGTCCCAAGAAAGTTTGAAATCGAGGCCTTTTAAAATTGATTTCATCTTCATTTCATATAATATAGAAATTAAAAATCCTCCTGCTCATTCATAATTACCAAATAAACTGTAGTCTCCGTGGTCAATGCTGCTGATCTTAATTATTACTTCATTGTGATGTTAGGCTAGTTAGACTAGTAACTTGGACATATTTTCTTAAATAAAATTAAAGTCAACTCTTCAGTTTTGCTGTAAATATAATCTAGTCTTTAAATTTGTATTCACAAATAATAAAAATTTCATCCATATGCATGAAATAAAATTTTATGGAGCTTTATTTTATCATTTGGAGAGATAAAATTATTAAAAATAATTATAACATAAAATTATAGATCAATAATAAAAATTAGATATTGTCAGAAAAAGGGTCAGTAGTATGTGGTCTCAAAAAATAGAGAACCAAACTGGAAGTCAAAGAGATTTATCTTAATTCTGACTCTGATTTGCAGTCTGTGATGGGCAAATCACTTGGAGGCCCTTTGACTGGATTTTTCACCTTCAGAGAAATGTCACCATTATATCTGTAATCCTCCAACAAGGGTAATGTAATGTTTAATGAGAGTAGTTGAAAATAGTATTTTGGGTGCTTAGAGGAAAGAGGTTTTAATAACCCAAAACTTGTCCTTAAGGCTTGAACAACCAATCATAATGTAAAAATAATCAGTTTTGTTTTCAGATCAACTCCATCTATTTTAAAGTGCTATATTCTTAAAACACAAAAACAAAAAGCAGTTTCTTATGAGAAGTATAAATATCAAGCCTTCTTATACTATCAGAAAGGAAGAATATAAAATAGAATGAATATATATATATAACTGAGTCACTTAGCTGTGGAGCAGAAGTTAACACAACCTTGTACATCAACTATATTTCAATAAGAATAAAAAAACACACAAAGAAATTCTTTTCACATAATATTTATAACTAAAAATAATACACAACATTTCTAAGATAAGCAAACAACGTAAACTTATAATACATTTAGGTATTAAAAGTAACTCATTAGTTAACAGAGTGATTAATTCTATGTATCAGTGATGTTGTTTAGTTTCAGTAAGCTCACTGAATATAAAATTTCTTTAGAGTTGAAGGCCCACAGCAAGGTGCTGACTAGTGAGTGATTAGATTTAAGAGCCACATCTCCGCATTGAGAAAATGAATGGCAATTGGCACACGGTCATATATCGTTTTATTTTTTCATTTTTGTTTAGCTAATTCACAACAAATTCCAAGAAAATTTAGATCTCTGAAATTTACTCCAACAATAGATGATATTGTTGCTGTTTCAATCTATAGCTTTCTCCTACCTACCAATGGAGAATTAGTACTGCATCTATATTCAAAGGTATATGAATTCTGCTAAAGGTCAGTAAGAAAGTTGACTAGAAAAAGTAATTTCAACTATTTCATATAAAAGTCAAAGTTTGTGTGTGTGTCACTCAGTCGTGTCTGACTCTGCAACCCCACGGACTGTAGCCCACCAGGTTCCTCTGTGCAAGAGATTCTCCAGGCAAGAACACAGGAGTGAGTTGCCATAGATTTTAATTTTAAGATGACCTTGAGAAATGACCTGATATTCTAAAAACCTTTGCTTCCTTTTTCTGTACTTCCTGACGGCCTGTAACACTTGGATGTGATAGAAATGAAGTTACCCTCTCAGAGCCTCTTCTCTTTCTTCTTTATCAATGTATCCCTGACATTTAGCTGACCAAAAAAATATCTAAAGCAAGGACCAAATTGCCAATTCTCTTTTAGCAAGCTGTGTTCATGTGAAAGAGAGGGAGAAGATAAAAGTGGTATGTATAATTTCTGGGATGTTATTTGTGGGAGGAGTTTTCTCTCTCTCCTCTCTTACCTGGTTGAGAGCCTGGTTGGGATGCAGACGTAACAGCTGAAAGTGCTTCAATCAAGTTGGTGTATAAGGCTGAAACTATTTTAGTGAAGACGGCGAAACAAGGAAAGACTGTTCCGCAAAGAAGCTTTAAAATAACATATGTAGGGAAACTAGGGCCACTCATGCCAGTATTAGTATCATCATTTTAAAGCTTTTTCTTTTTCTAATAGAGTTTAGAGTACTTCATGTATAATGGTGGTCCCACCATTTGGTCCCACCAAAACACTAAGGTAAAATGTGTCAGTTTTCAATAAGCTTTACTTATAGACATATAGTATCAAGGTGGATTTCCTTTTCTTTCGTTCTCAAATATAAGTAGTATCTTAGCCAACTTGGGAAGCTACTATAGAATATTATAGACAAGGTGACTTAAACTGCAAACATATCTCACAGTTTTGAGGTTTGAGAAGTCCAAATTCAAGGTGCCAACAGATCCAGTGTCTAGTGAGAACACACATCTTGGTTTGTAGACGGTCATCTTCATGGCAGAGAGCAGAAGGAGAGACAAGGTTTTCTGATCTCTTTTCATAAAAGCACAAATCCCATTCAGTTCCGTTCAGTCAGTCAGTTGTGTCTGACTCTGCAGCCCCATAGACTGCAGCACACCAGGCCTCCCTGTCCATCACCAACTCCTAGAACTTGCTCAAACTCATGTCCATTGAGTCAGTGATGCCATCCAACCATCTCATCCTCTGTCGTCCCCTTTTCCTCCTGCCCTCAATGTTTCCAGGCATCAGGGTCTTTTCAAATGAGTCAGCTCTTCACATTGGGTGGCCAAAATATTGGAGTTTCAACTTCAACATGAATCCTTCCAATGAACACCCAGGACTGATCTCCTTTAGGATGGACTGGTTGGATCTCCTTGCAGTCCAAGGGACTCTCAAGAGTCTTCTCCAGCACCACAGTTCAAAAGCATCAATTCATGAGGGGTCCATTTTCATGATTTCATTACTTTTCAAAGGCCCCATTTTCTAATAACATCACATTAAAAGTTTAGGATTTCAACTTGTGAACTATGATTTTTTTTTGGGGGGGGGTACAACCATTCAATCCATAACACATGAAAGCTTAAGGCTACAATTTTCTGAAGAAATCCCAATGTGTAAGATTTAAAACAAACAAAAATAGAAAGTCTGTGAGGTAAATAAGATTATCTAATAGAGCAAAATAGAACCATAAAATACTGATTAATATCCTGAATGAGATTAGAAAAGATATTGACTGTCTATGAATAGAATTTCATAAAGAGCAACAGGCAGGAAATCTTGAAAATTCTTTAGAATTTAAAAAGGGTTAGAAGTTTTCAAGAAATCTTCCAGAATAAGAGCCAATGGTTGTGGAAAGTATGAAAGGAAAGATAAAATACTTAAAGGTTTAGTTTGAGGCATCAAATATCCAAATAACTTTACAAATAGAGAAAAGAGTTAAAAAGGGAAATGATTAAATTGATTAAATAAAAAACTGTTCTAAAGAGAAGAGATTTTAATTGAAGGAATCCATTAAAAGTGGAAAGGATGATAAGGAATAGAGACTCATATCTGATAAACTGCAGCAAAACCTTAGGATGTCAGGAAAGGCGAGATACATGCAAGGAAACCACAATGATGAAAAGCATGACATAGACATCCTGCCGTTTCTCAATCAGACACAGAAGTGTCATCTGAAATTTCACTTACTATACAAACTACATTGTTATAGATTGTTAGTTCTTTTTTAAAAATTTATTTATTTAACTGGAGGCTAATTACAATATTGTAGTGGTTTTTGCTATACATTGGCATGAATCAGCCATGGGTGCACATGTGTTCCCCATCCTGAACTTCCCTCCCACCTCCCTCCCCATCTCATCCCTCTGGGTCATCCCAGTGCACCAGCCCTGAGCACCCTGTCTCACGCATCGAACCTGGACCGGCAATCTGTTTCACATATAGTAATATACATATTTCAATGCTATTCCCTCAAGTCATCCCAGGATTGTTAGTTCTTAATTTTTTAAAATATTTTTCATAGATTTGCTGTAAGTGAGGTAGCAGGCACTTTTCAAAAGGCTGCTATTGTATCAGTACAAGACTATATATATATTTAATAGAAAATCTATTTGAGTATTAGAATTTGTTTTTATATCAATTTTGATTTGATCGAGACAGTAGAACTGCGGTGAATTATGTGGAATATGGAATTGATCAGAGAGTGCACAATTTTGATGTCAATTAAAAAGACCTCGGAAGACTTTTGCTGTGTATCTGGTGAAGGTCCTGAAGTTGCTGTAGAACAGCAGGCTGGTCGTCAAGAAGAAAGGCCTGAGTGAAGCAGAGGAGAGAGAGGATAAAGCGGGGATAAAGTTTATCTTCTAGAAGATAAGCTGGAAGCGGCGTCTTTCACTCACCACTTCCGGCCTCCATGATGAGGACCGCTGCACCGTCTGCAGTGCTGCTTTGCTTCAGTAGTGCCTGCCAGCCCTTCCCAACCTGCTGCGGGCTGAAGACAGGCAATTCAGTGAAATCTGGAGCTGCTTCCCAAGGCCCCAAAGTGAGGCAGCAGATCTGAGCCAATAAAGTGAGTTTCAGTAGTCTCTGATGCCCTACACTGACCTTCAGGGAAAATGGTTCTGCCTCTCTCTGTCTTCCAACTCTCACCTAACCTGAGAGCATCCAGGTAAGGAGATTTGGAGGATAGTTCAGCTTCCCTGGTGGCTCAGAGGTTAAAGCGTCTGCCTCCAATGCGGGAGACCTGGGTTCGATCCCTGGGTCGGGAAGATCCCCTGGAGAAGGAAATGGTAACCCACTGCAGTATTCTTGCCTGGAGAATCCCATGGACGGAGAAGCCGGGTAGGCTACAGTCCATGGGGTTGCAAAGAGTCGGACACGACTGAGCAACTTCACACTTCACACTTCAACTGAACTAGGTTGAACCAGTAACCAAAACGAAATATTTGGACTCTATACAGTTGTGCTACTAGGTTTAGCAAATTTAGCCGAATAGAGAAAATGAGGCATTGATCACAACAATGATAATATACACTTGACTGTGGTAAGCTACACACTATCAGAATGTTCACCCATAGGAGCATGTGGCATTAAAGATCACCAGATTCTTGCTGAGTTCTGAAGACAAAACGTTGTTGTTGCTGTTGTTTGGCCACTACTTTTTGGGATCTCAGTTCCTCAAATAAGAATTGAACCTGGGCCAAGGCAGTGAAAGCTTGGAATCCTCACCACTAGGTAACCAGGGAACTCTCAAAAAAGATTTATTTTTATAGGTTGAGTTTATTTATATCCATCTTTTTTATTCTCAGCTTGTGGTCTTTTCATCAACCAATCTGTCACTTCTTTTGATTCATTTTTGTTTTGTTAATGACAACAGCTATAACTAGAGAAGGATAGGCTAAAATTCTGACTGAAATCTGACTTGTAAAATATTTTTGAGAAAATTGCTTTAATGTGTGTTCATGATTCTCTAAGTTCTGAAAGTCCTCACCCATAGAGGCCAAGGCCAAGGACACGTGCTTTATATCAAGCCACTCACGGTAAAGTCCTGCTGATACGGACATGCAAGAAGCCTTTTGTTTCTCCTGAGTTGCTGCCACTCAAGGCTACTATTATTTAGCCTTGAAAGCAAGTACCACAGGGGTCAAATAAAGGCCTTGGTGGCAATAATCTGGACAGTTTTGGAAATCTGGAATGTTAATTACCAGAGCTCAACTATTCTTAATGGCATGTAAACATTATTTTTTTTAACTGTTGTGGTACTACTCTATATATTTTTGTGACGTGAAAGTCATTCAGTTGTGTCGGACTCTGTGACACCCCCCCATGGACTGTAGCCCACGAGGCTCCTCTGTCCATGGGATTCTCCAGGCAAGAATATTGGAGTGGTTTGCCATTTCCCAAACCAGAATCAAGCCCAGGTCTCTCACACTGCAGGCAGATTCTTTATCATCTGAGCCACCAGGTAAGCCTGTACATACGTGTGCTTATCTATAACCATATTTAAAATTTTCTCTTTTACTTGGAAGATTTCAAACAAAATTTGGTAGCTGGTTTATTGGACATTTTGAACTTGGTAGGGCATAAACATGGAAATTAATTGGCATATTCTAAGACTATAATGGTCTAAACTCCATAGGAGGTGAAGTGAGTTATATGAAAATGAATTAGACATGATCCCAGTCCCAGAGAAAAAAGCTTAATAGGGAAAATAGGGCATGAGTTGCTACAGTTGTATATAATCATTATGTTCACCATTTAAAACTGTATTCTTTTAACCTAATAAAGGAATAAATTATAACATTTTATGGAGAAAATATGTTCATGTTTAAGAACTTGCTTAATATTATATTTTACCAATAGAGAGGTAACATATCATCTACAAATAATTATTACTGATTAACAGGAACACACAGTTTTCAAACTAAAAAGAAATTAAACTTTAAAGAAGTCATTTGTATAAATTCATACAGCTAGTCAATGCAAGAATCAAGAGATAAATCCAGTGACTCTGACACTCAGGTTGACATCATTTTTATTAAATCATTTGCAAAATGTTTTCCAAACTATTTAATTATACAGCTTTATTTGCATGAAATATCTATACATATCCAAAGTATGTAAACCCAGAGATATAGAAAGTGGATCGATGGTGCCGGGGGCTGGAGGGGAGATGGGAAACGGAGAGGGACTTTTTAATGAGGACAGGTTGTTTTATTTTTATTTTTGAAGACATGAAGAAGATGTTCTGGATCTAGAGAGGGGTATTGGTTGAAAACTCGTACAAGTTACATGGAATTGTTCACATTAAAATGGTTAATTGTATGTTATGTGAAAATCGTAGAAAGTGAGAACATATCTAACAAAAGTAAGAATGTAAATTGGTATAGCTCTTCTAGAAAACAGTTTGGCGTTGCCTCAAAAAATAAAAAAAATTGAACTACTATATGATTTAGCAATTCCACTTGTGGGCATATTCACAAAGAAAACAGACTAGGCATCATGAAAAGATGAGATGACCGCACTGCCATATTTTATAGCAGCATTGTTCAAAACAAACAAGAGAAGACCCTACACATGGACATCACCAGATGGCCAACACCAAAATCAGATTGATTTATATTCTTTGCAGCCAAAGATGGAGAAGCTCTATACAGTCAACAAAAACAAGACTGGGAGCTGACTGTGGCTCAGATCATGAACTCCTTATTGCCAAATTCAGGCTTAAATTGAAGAAAGTAGGGAAAACCGCTAGACCATTCAGGTATGACCTAAATCAAATCCCTTATGATTATACAGTGAAAGCAACAAACAGATTCAAGGGACTAGACTTGATAGACAGGGTGCCTGATGCTCTATGGATGCGGGTTTGCGACATTATACAGGAGACAGGGATCAGGACCATCCCCAAGAAAAAGAAATGCAAAAAGACAAAATGGTTGTCTGACAAGGCCTTACAAATAGCTGAGAAAAGAAGAGAAAGAAAGAAAGTGAAGTCACTCAGTCGTGTCCGACTCTTTGCGACCCCATGGACTGTAGCCTACCAGGCTCCTCTGTCCATGGGATTCTCCAGGCAATAGTACTGGAGTGGATTGCCATTTCCTTCTCCAGGGGATCTTCCCTTCCCAGGGATCAATCCTGGGTCTCCCACATTGTAGACAGACGCTTTACCGTCTGAGCCACTGGGACTAATAAAAAGAAAAGCTAAAGGCAAAGAAGAAAAGGAAAGATATATGCATTTGAATACAAAGTTCTAAAGAATGTCAAGGAGAGATAAGAAAGCCTTCCTCAGTGATCAATGAAAGGAAATAGAGGAAATCAATAGAATGGGAAAGATTAGAGATCTCTTCAAGAAAATTAGAGATATCAAGGGAACATTTCATGCAAAGATGGGCTCAGTAAAGGACAAAAACGGTATGGACCTAACAGAAGCAGAGGATATAAAGAAGAGGTGGCAAGCATACACAGAAGACTGATACAAAGAATATCTTCATGACCCAGATAATCACGATGGTGTGATCACTCACCTAGAGCCAGGCATCCTGGAATGTGAAGTCAAGTGGGCCTTAGGAAGCATCACTATGAACAAAGCCAGTGGAGGTGATAGAATTCCAGTGGAGCTATTGCAAATCCTAAAAGATGATGCTGTGAAATTGCTTCACTCTATATGCCAGCAAATTTGGAAAACTCACCAGTGGCTACAGGACTGGAAAAGGTCAGTTTTCCTTCCAATATCAAAGAAAGGCAATGCCAAAGAATGCTCAGACTACTGCACAATTGCACTCATCTCACAAACTAGCAAAGTAATGCTCAAAATTCTCCAAGCCAGGGTTCCACAGTATGTGAACTGTGAACTTCCAAATGTGTCAGGGTCCAGCCCCGGTGGATCCAGGGAATTCGAAGGGGGGATGGAGTCAGCATCTTAGAAAGGACTAATTAGAAAAGAGAGATTAGGAAAGAATAGTATAGTAGGAAAATCAGTGGAGCAAAGAGGCTGAATAACTTGGTTTACGTGGAAATCTAATAAAGTCTCAAGACAAGAAACTTGCACCACCTACGTAGGCCACCGGCACCCACTTGAATAGCGGAATGTGCCCCGTCTTGGGCTCCCTCTCGCGTGGGTCTTAGAAGTCAGGGCAAGTAAGTAGATATGGTGAGCCTCCACGCTCCTGATGGAAATTCAGCCAGAAAAGAAGGAGAAAAGACCACACGGGGGAAACCAGTCTTTCCAGTGACCGGTCCATCCTTTATTGTCCGGGAAAGCTTTTTATACTTTTGGTTATACATAGAGATCAATGGATAATACAAAGTTATGCAGTGTCAGCAGCCCTGACTCTTATTGAGACCAGGCTTTCTCTCTGCATACCTAGCTGTATACACAAGTCTTAGGTGATTTACATCATCTTCTGGCCAGGAGGCCTATTAGCATTTTATGGCCCTTTTCTGATAAGGGTCCGTCAACCAGAAAACTTATTTGCCTTAAAAGTGTTGTTCTTACTAAAGTCTGGTGCCACTCTCAGAAAGCACTAATTAAGGTTCCATTCTTATATAGCAAGGACACAACAATTTATAACAAGGAAAGAGGAGTACAGTGATTTATAACAAAGAGAAAATTCATTAACTCAAAAGTCTAGTGTTGCTAACATCAAAACTACTATATTCCTTTTTCTATATCCCAATTACATTGATTAATATCCTCCAGGATTAATATCCTGCTGCCTGGAGGCCTGGCAGCAGTCATTGACTCAACAGTGAAACCCATCACCAATATAATTCTTAGCTCTTTAGAAAAGGCTCTATATCATTAAGATGTTTTAAGCTTCCTGCCTCTTGTTGTTGAGGGCCGTAAACAATTAACATGTGTAGTTGTAAAAATCCGGACAGACCGGTCAGGTAAATTAGAAAGCTATCAGAGGGGTTTACGCCGAGACATTCTTTTTACTCACAGGAGATTTATTAACTGGAGCTCTAAGTTAATTCCTTTTTAGAGGAAGGTGGTGGGGGACAGCCCCTGTTAATGTCAGAAGCATAAGCGAAAAGCAGACTCTGGTTTTGGGGTTAGATGCTTGAGAAATTCCAGTGAGGCTCCCTTAAGGCTGGATTCACCTTTGCCTGTTGGACCCCTTAACCTCATGACCTTTGCCATGGGCGGGACTCCTCATGCTGGCTCCTGGCACAGATGGATTTAGAAAAGGCAGAGGAACCAGAGATCAAATTGCCAACATCCGCTGGATCATCGAAAAAGCAAGAGTTCCAGAAAATAATCTGCTTCTGCTTTATTAACTATGCCAAAGCCTTTGACTGTGTAGATCACAAGAAACTTGAAAATTCTTAAAGAGATGGGGATACCAGACCACTTGACCTGCCTCTTGAGAAACCTATATGCAGGTCAAGAAGCAACAGTTAGAACTGGACATGGAACAACAGACTGGTTCCAAATTGGGAAAGGATTACATCAAGGCTGTATATTGTCACCCTGCTTGTTTGACTTCTATGCAGAGTACATCATGAGAAATGCTGGGCTGGATGAAGCACAAGCTGGAATCAGGATTGCCGTGAGAAATATCAATAACCTCATATACACAGATGACACCATCCTTCTGGCAGAAAGCAAAGAAGGACTAAAGAGCTTCTTGATGAAAGTGAAAGAGGAGAGTGATAAAGTTGGGTTAAAGCTCAACATTCAGAAAACTAAGATCATGGCATCTAGTCCCATCACTTCATGGCAAATAGATGGGGAAACAGTGGAAACAGTGAGAGACTTTATTTTGGGGGGCTCCAAAATCACTGCAGATGGTGACTGCAGCCATGAAATTAAAAGACACATGCTCCTTGGGAGAAAAGCTATGACCAATCTAGACAGCATATTAAAAAGCAGAGACATTACCTTCTCAACAAATGTCCATCTAGTCAATGCTTTGGTTTTTCCAATAGTCATGTATGGATGTGAGAGTTGGACTATAAAGGAAGCTGAGCACTGAAGAATTGATGCTTTTGAAGTGTGGTGTTGGAGAAGACTCTTGAAAGTCCCTTGGACTACAAGGAGATCCAAGCAGTCCATCCTAAAGGAAATCAGTCCTGAATATTCATTGGAAGGACTGATGCTAAAGCTGAAGCTCCAATATTTTGACCACCTAATGTGAAGAACTGACTCGTTGGAAAAGACCCTGATGCTGAGAAAGACTGAAGGCTGGAAAAGAGGATGACAGAGGATGAGATGGTTGGATGGCATCACTGACTCAATGGGCATGAGTTGGAGTAAACTCTGGGAGTTGGTGATGGACAGGGAGGCCTACCATGCTGCTGTCCATGGGGTCACGAAGAGTTGGACATGACTGAGTGACTGAACTGAAGTGTTCACATCAGCCAATACATGGAAATAATCTAACTGTCCATTGATGAATGAATGGACAAAGAACATAAATAGGAGGAAATATAATTAGTAATAGTCCATCCTGTCTATGTACTTAGACCCTCAGTTGGTTCTGGCTCTTTGCCACCCTATGGACTCTAGCCTGCCAGGCTCCTCTTTCCCTGGGATTTCCCAGTTCAGACTACCGGAGTGGGTTGTCATTTCCTCCTCCAGGGGATCTTTCCAACCCGGGGATCAAACCTGCATCTGCTGCATTAGCAGGTGGATTCTCTACCACTGAGCCACCTGGGAAGCCCAAGAAATAGTTCTAACCAAGCGATCAGGAATCATATTTATCTCCACCCCTGGCACTGGGAAGAAGAGAAACCTCATTGTGAACAATAGCGATCTGCTCACCTCTATTATCCAGGGAGATTTAAAGCTAATGAAACCATAGGCAAAAAATCTTTGGTCATGAGAGAAGTCCTTGTTAACCTGGAACATTGTTCAAGACATAAATCTCTAAATCACCAGTCCTTCAGCTATGAGTAATCACAAAGACGTCTATACAGGATTTGAAAGTCAGCAAAAAATGTAAAAGAGGAAAGAAAAAGGTAAACATGATAGATAGATACCAAACAGAAGAAACACATGTTGCCAAGGAGAAGATAAAAACTGTGTCCAGTCATTTTGGTAGCATTTAAAATACAACATTTAATGAAACAATTGAAGCAAGATCAAAAGCATAATTATAAGAACTCAGGAAAAAAGGTACAAGAAGATAAAGGGTGAGCTGAAATATCTCATGCAATGAGTGAAAGGGAACACAATTGACCCTTGAACAACTTAGTAGGGGTGGGAATTGGGGGGGAGTGTGGTTAGGGGTGCTGATCTTCTGGGTAGTTGGAAATCTGCATATAATTTACAGTTGACTCTCTGTATCCACGTGTCCTCCATGTCTGCAGCTCAGATTCAACTAATTTCAGATGTTGTATTATTGTAGTATTTACTAAAGAAATAAAAATGACATATAAATGAACTCGCATGGTTCAAATTCCTGTTGTTCAAAGGTCAAATGCATATCCCGCTCTTCCTATTGGTCAGTCTAGATGGGACTTTCCTCTGAATGCTGCGGGGTCGCTGTTTTGGGTACAGCAGGTGCAGGGCACAGAGGGCTATGAACTCTGCTTTTCCACTGATTTCTTAAGGGGTGCAGCTTCAGTCAGGTCTGAAAATCATTCTAGACATCTGTATTTTGGGCCTTATTTAAACTCTTTTGGTGACCTCATCTTTATTTTAGGCATACATCAGGTGCAATGAGGACTTTAATGTCTCTGACAAGTCATCACGTAGAGAGAAATATAAATATGTCACTGAGATTTGCACAATTATGGAGGCATTTTGGAGCAAAAGGTATAATTTGTTTCCTGGCTTTTTGAAAAGGTTTGACTAAAATATTTGCCTTTTACAGGAAACGTGTGGGCACAAGTTATTTTGGAATGAGGTTTGAGAACATTTTCAGTCTGTCTATAGGGTATAAAATTGGAAGACACAGTGGGACTTCCTGTGCTGGGCGTTTGAAGCATGAATGTTTATTGTGTTTCTTACTTACCCCAATCTATGTTGCAAAGAAGCACTCTCAGATGTTTTGAACAGGGCCGAATTTCTGTGAACATTCTAGGTACATGCAAAGCATTCAAAAAAGCTAGATCATTTTCATAAATTGATATTATAGTAAGTGTATCCTAGGATAAGATATTCCTACAAAGGTTAATGTTTCTCTGTCCCAGTGTATTTTTAATATTTATCACAGAATAAAGGAAAATATCTTTAACACTTATTCCATTCATTATTAGAAAAAGAAAAAGCTATCTTATCAAACAGAAATTATCTGAAACAAACAGAAACTGACTATAATAGCATTAATCAACATAGATAAAGCCTCAGAAAAAACATTATTATTCTCCTTTGTATTGGAAAAATAAAAGAATTAAAAAGGCATGTAGGCTTTTAAAGTCTAATTTCCCTTTCTTTTTCTCTCTTTCACACTTGCTGTGCTTTTCTCTGTAGAAAGGTTGAAAAAATTATGCCGAAGAGCAATTTGCTAGGTTGGAAGAATTAAATTGACGGGTTCTAATATCTTAAGAAATAAATCAATGCAGTGCATCCTTTCAAATCCTGTGACAAGTTTGCTTTAAACTCAACTGGTTTTTTTTTGGTCCTTCATCATGGTTTTTTCAGCATTTCCCACTGGGAGAATGCTGTTTTATTAGTAACATGTACCTTGAATATAAACACTGAGAATAAACATAAATTCAGTAACTGTCCTGCACAAAGTGATAGTTGAAAACTCTTCTGGGGTAACAGCATTCTGATCTGATATTTCAAACAAACCTTATGGCTGCCGCTGGGTGAGTTCATTATTCACACCATTGTTGTTGTTCAGTTGCTTATACATGTCCGACTCTTTTTAACCCCATGGACTGCAGCACCCCAGGCCTCCCTGTCCTTCACCATCTCCCGGAGCTTGCTCAAACCCATGTTCATCAAGTCAGTGATGCCATCCAACCATCTCATCCTCTGTCGTCCCCTGGTCCTCCTGCCCTCAATCTTTCCCAGCATCAGGGTCTTTTCCAGGGAGTCAGCTCTTCACACTCATACCGTTATGGTTATCTTTTTCCTCAATGGGTGAAGTCATTCATTTATTCGTTGAGTAATAAAGAAACAGAAAGAAATTCAGATAAAAAACAAAAATTCTGAGAGTTTATAGGAGAGTGGGAAAGTGCTTACTTATGTCTTTACCATCTGAGCCACCAGGGAAGCCCCTAGATGCATGTGCCTGCATATAATGTTTTGAAACTCTTCCCATTTGCTATTATAGAATATGAAACAGCGTTCCCTGCTGCTATGGAGTAGGCCCTTGTTGGTTGTCTGCTTATTACAGTAGTGTGTATATGCCAATCGCATCTCCCAAACATTCCTTCCCTACTCCCTCCCTCCTTGTTGACCATTGGTTCGTTCTCTAAGTCTGTGAGTCTGTTTCTGTTTTGTAAAAAAGTTCGTTTGTATCATACTTTTTAGATTATGCATATAAGTGATATCGTATGGCATTTGTCTTTCCCTGCCTAATTGACTTCACTTAGTATGATAATTTTCAGGCCCATTGATATTGCTGAATATGGCATTAATCCATTCTTTTTCATAGCTGCACAATATTCCACTGAATATACGTACTGAGTCTCTTTTACTCAAAAGGTTTTGCATGACACATCTGTCCACAGATGTTTAGGTTGCTTCCGTGTCTTGATTACTGTAAATGAAATGAATAGTTGGGTTCATTATGCTAAAAAAAATATGGGGTTTTTTTGGATGCATACCCAGGAGTGAGATTACTGGGTCATATGCTTTCTTTATTCTTCATTTATTTAAGGAACCTCTATCTTGCTCTCCACAGCGGCTGTACCAGTTTATATTCCCACCAACAGTGTAGAAGGGTTCGGTTTTTCTCCAAACTCTTTCCATCATTTATTGTTTCCAATTTTTGATGATGGTCATTCTGAATGATGCATTATCTCTTGGCAGTTTTGACTTGAATTCCTCCAATAATTAGATATGTTGAGCATCTTTTGATGTGTCTCTGGGCCATCTGTATGTCTTCTTTGGAGAAATGTCTATTTAGGTCTTCTGTCCACTTTTTGATTAGGTTGTTTCTTTACTGGATATTGAGCCACATGAGCTGTTGGTAAATTTCGGAGACAAATACCTTATCAGTCACACCAGTTGCAAATATTCTCTCCTTTTCTATGTGTTGTCTCTTTGTTTTGTTTATGATTCCCTTTGTGGTGCAAAAGGTTTCGAGTTTTACTGGGTCACATTTAATTATTATTATTATTTTTTAATTCCATTAGCTGGGAGACTGCTTGAAAAAGATATTGTTGCAATTTATGCCAAAGTCTCTTCTGCCTATGTTTTCCTCCAGGAGTTTTATAGTATGTGTTCTTGCATCTAGGTCTTTAATTCATTTGAGTTTATTTTTGGTGTGATGTTAAAAGTGTTCTGATTTCATTTTTTCTTGTAACTTTCCAGTTTTCCCAGCACTGTTTGTTGAAGAGACTATTGTTCCTTCATTTTATAGTTTGCCTTCTTTGTCATGGATTAAATGGCCAGAGGTGGGTGGATTTATTTCTAGGGTTTCTATCTTGTTCTATTGATGTATATTTTTGTTTTTGTGCCAGTACCATACTCTTTTGGTGACTGTTGCTTTTAGTATAGTCTGAAGTCTGGGAGCCTGATTCCTCCAGCTCTGTTTCTCTTTCTCAAGATTACTTTGGCTCTTTGGGGTCTTTTGTGTCTCCATACAAATTTTAAGATTTTTGTTCTAGTTCTATGGAAAAGGCTCTTGGTATTTTGAAACGGATTGCACTGAACCTATAGATTGCTTTGAGTAGTATTGTCATTTTGCTAATATTAACTCTTCCAAGCCAAGAAAATGGTATATCTCTCCAACTGTTTGTGCCATCTTTGATTTCTTTCTTCAGTATCATCATTTTCTGAGTGCAGTTCTTTTGTCCCTTAGCTAGACTTATTTCTAGATACTTTATTCTTTTTATATGATTGTAGATGGACTTCTTCCCTTAATTTCTCTTTCTTATCTTTCATTGTTAGTGTATAGAAGTGGAAGAGATTTTCTCTGTATTAATTTTGTATTCCACAACTTTACCAAACTCATTGTAAGTTCTAGTAGTTTTCTGGTAGCATATTTAGGATTTTCTATATATAGTATCATGTCATCTGCAAACAGCAAAAATTTCGCTTCTTCTTTTTCCAATTTGGATTATTTTTATTTGTTTTTCTTCTGTGATAGCCATGGCTAGGACTTAAAAAACTATGTTAAAGAAAAGTTGTGAGGGTGGACATCCTTGTCTTTATCCTGGTCTTAGAGAAAATGCTTTCAGTTTCTTACCATTGAGAATGGTTTTTGCTGTGGCTTTGTCATTTATGACTTATATTGAGACATGTGCCTTCTACACCCACTTTTTGGAGACTTTAAAAAAAATCATAAATGGGTGTTGAATTTTGTCAAAAGCTTTTTTCAGCATATGAGATGATGATATGGTTTTTATTCTTCAGTTTGTAATATGTGGTGTATCACATTCATTGATTTATATATTTTGAAGAATCCTTGTATTCCTGGAAGAAGCACAAGCTGGAATCACGGTTGCCGGGAGAAATATCAATAACCTCAGGTATGCAGATGACACCACTCTTATGGCAGAAAGTGAAGAGGAGCTAAAAAGCCTCTTGATGAAAGTGAAAGAGGAGAGCGAAAAAGTTGGCTTAAAGCTCAACATTCAGAAAACGAAGATCATGGCATCTAGTCCCATCACTTCATGGCAAATAGATGGGGAAAAAGTAGAAACAGTGTCAGACTTTATTTTGGGGGGGCTCCAAAATCACTGCAGATGGTGACTGCAGCCATGAAATTAAAAGACGCTTACTCCTTGGAAGAAAAGTTATGACCAACCTAGATAGTATATTCAAAAGCAGAGACATTACTTTGCTGACTAAGGTTTGTCTAGTCAAGGCTATGGTTTTTCCTGTGGTCATGTATGGATATGAGAGTTGGACTGTGAAGAAGGCTGAGCACCGAAGAATTGATGCTTGTGAACTGTGGTGTTGGAGAAGACTCTTGAGAGTCCCTTGGACTGCAAGGAGATCCAACCAGTCCATTCTAAAGGAGATCAGCCCTAGGATTTCTTTGGAAGGACTGATGCTAAAGCTGAAGCTCCAACACTTTGGCCACCTCATAGGAAGAGTTGACTCATTGGAAAAGACTCTGATGCTGGGAGGGATTGGGGACAGGAGGAGAAGGGGACGACAGAGGATGAGATGGCTGGCATCACGGACTTGATGGACATGAGTCTGGGTGAACTCCAGGAGATGGTGATGGACAGGGAGGCCTGGCGTGCTGCGATTCATGGGGTCGGAAAGAGTCGGACACGACTGAGCGACTGGACTGAACTGTATTCCTGGGTGAATCCCACTTGATCATGGTGTATGAGTCTTTCAGTACATTGTTAGATTCCGTTTGCTGGTGTTTTGTTGAGGGTTTTTGCCACTACGTTCTTCAGTGATACTACTGCTGCTGCTAAGTCGCTTCAGTCGTATGCGACTCTGTGCGACCCCATAGACGGCTGCCGACCAGGCTTCCCCATTCCTGGGATCCTCCAGGCAAGAATACTGGAGTGGGTTGCTATTTCCTTCTCCAATGAATGAAAGTGAAAAGTGAAAGTGAAGTCACTCAGTCGTGTCCGATTCTTTGCGACCCTATGGACTGCAGCCTACCAGGGTCCTCCGCCGTGGGATTTTCCAGGCAAGAGTACTGGAGTAGATTGCCTTCTCCTGGCCTGTAATTTTTTTTTTTTTTTAATGATATCTTTGTGTAGCTTTGGTATCAGTGAGAGGGTGGCCTTATACAATGTGTTTGGGAGTATTCCTTTTTCTGCAATATTTTTCAATAGTATCAGAAAGATAAGTGTTAACTCTTCTCTAAATGTCTGATAGAATTCATCTTTGGACTTTTGCTTGATGGGAAGTTTCTAATCACAACTTCAGTTTCGTTACTTATGATTGGTCTGATTGCATTTTCTATTTTTTTCTAATTCACTCTTGGAAGATAGTACTTGTCTACAAATTTTTTCGTTTCTTCCAGATTATCAATTTTATTGGCATGTAGTTGCTGTTAGTAGTCTCTTGTGATCCTTCCTATTTCTGCAGTGACATTTGTAGATCCTCTGTTACATTAATACTGTTACTGATTTGAGATCTCTCCCTTTTTTTCTTGTTGTGTCTGGCTAAAGCTGTGTCAATTTTGTTTATCTTTTCAAAGAATGACCTTTAAGTTTCCTTTTGTTATTCTTCATTGCTCTTTTGTTTATTTTGGCTCTGGTCTTTATGGTAGCTTTCCTTCCACTAACTTTAGGCTTTCTTTGTTCTTCTTTCTCTGGTTGCTTTAGGTGTCAGGTTAGTTTGCTGCAGTCCATGAGGTCACCAAAAGTCAGACATGACTGAGTGACTGAACTGAACTCAACTAGGTTGTTTATCTATAATTTTTCTTGTTCCCTGAGGTAAGATTTTATTGCTATAAACATTCATCTTAGTAGTCCTTTCCCATCTCCCGTAAGTTCTGAATCAATGTTCTTCTGTTTTCATTGTCTCTCTCTAATATATATACATATATATTCTATTTGATTTATTCAGGGTCTACTGTTTGTTGAGCAGCATATTATCTTGCTTTCATGTGTTTGTGTTTGTTACAATTTCCTTGTGGTTGATTTCAAATCTCATAGCACTGTTGCTGTTGTTCAGTCACTCAGTCGTGTTTGACTTTTTGTGACCCCATGGGCTGTAGCTCACCAGGCTTCCCTGTCCTTCACCATCTTCCAGAGCTTGTTCAAAGTCATGTCCATTGAGCTGGTGATGCCATCCAGCCATCTCATCCTCTGTTAATAGTCACAAATCCCCTTCTTCTCCTGTCTTCAGTCTTTCCCAGCATCAGGGTCTTTTCCAGTGAGTCAGT
Source organism: Ovis canadensis (assembly GCF_042477335.2). Taxonomy (NCBI): domain Eukaryota; kingdom Metazoa; phylum Chordata; class Mammalia; order Artiodactyla; family Bovidae; genus Ovis; species Ovis canadensis. The sequence goes on along the minus strand of NC_091253.1, from coordinate 103,077,348 downwards.
TCTTTGCATCAGGTGGCCAAAGTATTGGAGCTTCAGCAACAGTCCTTTCAGTGAATATTCAGAGTTGATTTCCTTTAGAGTTGACTGGTTTGACCTCCTTGCAGGCCAAGGGACTCGCAAGAGTCTTCCCACAGTTCATTTGTGGTCCAATGCTCACATCCAAACATGACTACTGGAAAAACCACAGGTTTGACTAAATGAACCTTTGTTGGCAAAGTAACATGTCTCTGCTTTTTAATATGTTTTCTAGGTCTGTCAGCTTTTCTTCCAAGGAGCAAGTGTCTTTAAATTTCATGCAAGCAAGCTTCTTTTAATCTCATAGCATAGCGGTCAGAAAATTTGCTTGATATGATTTCAATTTTTTTAGTTATAAAAGTCACTTTGTGGCCCGCCCTGTGATCAGTCTTGAAGAATGTTCCAGGTGCACTTGAGAAGAATGTGTATTTTGCTGTTTTTAGATTGATTGCTCTATAAATATCAATTAAGTCCATCTGGTCTAATGTGTTATTTAAAGCCCGTGTTTCCTTATTGATTTTCTGCCTGGATGATCTGTCCATTGATGAAAGTGAGTTATTAAAGTCCCCTGCTATTATTGATTTCTCCCTTTATGGCTGTTGGTAGTTGCCTTAGATGTTGAGGTGCTCCTGTGTTTGGTGAATATATAAATGTTATATTTTCTTCTTGGATTGAAACCTGGATTTTTATGTACTGTCTTCCCCTTCTTTTTTATCAGTCTTATTTTAAAGACTACTTTGACAGGAGTATTACTACTCCAGGTTTCTTTTAGTTTCATTTGAATGGAGTATATTTTTCCATCTCTTCACTTTCAGTCTATATGTATTCCTAGATCTGAACTGGGTGTCTTGTAGAGAGTGTAGGGAGTATACATACATTTTTTTTTTTTGCTTGTTTGTTTGTTTTTATGCATTCAGACAGCCTATGTGTTTTTGTTGGAGCATTTAATTTGTTTATGTTTAAAGTAATTGTCAATGTGAAGGTCCTTATTGCCATTTTCTTAAAGGTTTGGACTTGTTTTGTAGTTTCTCTTCTCTTCCTGTTTCATTTTCTTTTGTAAACTGATGACTAACTTGAATATTGTGTTTGTATTCCTTTTTCTTTCCTGTGGGTGTGTCTATTGTAGATTTTTGGTTTGCAGTTACCATAAGGTTTTAATGTAGCAGTCTATGTATAAACAAGATTGCTTTAAGTTGTTGGTCTTTTAATTTCAGATGCATTTCTACTAGCCTGCATTTGTGTTCTCCTCTTCTCACAGTTGCTGGTGTTGATACCATATTTGTCTATGAGTGATTTCTTACATTGACTGTGTGTAAAGCTTTTTTTTTTTTCCCCCATAATTTTCCTGTTTCTAGCCGTGGCCTTTTCTTTTCTGGCTTAGAATCTCCTTTAGCATTTTTTACAAAGCTGGTCTGGTGGTGCTGAATTTTCTTAGCTTTTGCATTTCTGTAAAACTTTTGATTTCTCTGTCAAATCTGAAAGATAGCCTTGTTGAGTAGAGTAGTCTTGGTTTTAGATTTTTCCCTTTCATCACTTTAAATATACCATCCATCTCCTTCTGGCCTGCAAAGGTTCTGCTGAGAAATCAGCTGATGACTTTATGTGCGTTCCCTTGTATATTATTTGTTGGTTTTCCCTTGTTGCTTTTAATTCTTTCTCATTTTCTTTAATTTTTGTCGATTTGACTACTCTATGTTTCTGCAAGTTCTTCCTTGGTATATCCTGCCTGGGATTCTCTGAGCTTTCTGGACTTGAATGACTGTTTCCTTTCCTTTGTTGGGCACATTTTCAGCTATTATCCCTTCAGATATTTTCTCAGGTCTTTTTTTTTTTCTCTGTTCTGCTTCTGGGACCGCGATAATGAGAATGTCGATGTGTTTAGTGTTTCCCAAGAGGGTTTTCAGGCTGTTGCCTTTTCTCTCCACCCTTCCTTCCATCCCATGGCAGAGGCCTCCGTTGTCTCTCGCTCTGTCTTCCAGCTCATTTATCGGCTCTGCCTCAGTTACTCTGGGATTTGATTTTATTGTGATCTCACCCCCCTACTGCCTTTGTGCCTTCTTTTGTCTTTGGGTGTAGGATAGCTCTGTTGGTAGCTTCAGCATTTTTTGTTAATGGTATTTAGCAATTAGCTGTGCCTTTAGTGTTTCTAAGGAGTGAGCACAGGTTCTTCTATTTTGCCATCTTGAGTTAAACCAAGGGCCACATACTTTGGAAAAAGAGAAGTGTATTCTCAAATTTGTACCTAATACTCTGGCCAGGATCCTCTTCTATCATATTTCCTGAGAAAACCTCTTTGTGTATCATAAATAAGCAGTGAGACAGTAATGTGATAAGTAGACTTTCATTAAGTGTTCTTATAGGGAAAGCAAAACAAACAAAAAAATCCATAAATATTATATTTACCATTTTTCCTTCCTCTATCTCATATATTTCCATTATAGAATTATACCACTAAAATAAAGCAATGCTATAAAAATATTTCAGTTGTATTAAATAAAAATGCCTCCATATGAACACAACACTATACTCATTATTTTAAGGATTACATGAACTGTGTTTATTTTCATGAATGTTATCTTGAATTCCCTATAACCTTCACTTTTTCAATTTTTGAGTTTTAATTATCATCTGTAAGTATAGAACTTATATGATATGTATATGACAGAATATATTTTTCTAGAAGATAAGATTCTAAATAAAATTATTTTACAAACTTTTGAAATACTCTTTCCCTTTACACACCTGAGATTTAGCTAAACATAATGGCATTGATTCATGAAAGAGCTCTCTAAAATTGGATGAGATGACGTTGAATCCAGGTGTCTAAAACATGAACTGAGTTAGTTCCATTAGTCTGATCTTTCCAGCAAACAAAATACCAAGTGCAGTGCAATGTAGAGGATTCCATTTGACTGAGCTAGCATTATTCCTTTCAGTAAAGGAATACATAATATATTGGTGAGAGAGAGGGGGAAAAATGCAAAAGTTTGTCAGGGAAACAGGTAATTTCCATGTTGCTTGTGTTCGTTTTCCATTTGATACAATGAAAACACTGCCAGCAGTTACATAAAATAGATTAATATTGTCTGACTAATGGCCATTATTGTAGCATAACTGTGAATCATAAAAAAATATACATTAAAAAGTAAGAAGTGTGCACTGTTAGAAAAATTTTATTAATAAGTAGGGTGGCTGTCTTAGCTTGCCAATTAAACCTTCTGTCTTGGAATAATTGTAGCATCTCTTTCACTTTCAAAAGTATCATCTTAATGTTTCATCTCTCTATCTCTGACCTGCTGAAATGTAAGATATACACTCAGGCAGCAAATCATTAAAAAGAATGATATTCTCTTCCATATGGGTAAGACAGATTCCTGAGGAGTTCCTCTGGAACTGTGGCTCTCATTGCCTAGAATAATGGCTGACATCTGCTGGAAATTCTAATGTTTGGATGATGAGTTATAATAAATATCAAACACCACAAGAACATAGATATATCACTGTTACCGGACAAATAAGAAAGGTCCACCACTACAAGTGATTATATGATGAATTAGCAAGATTTTTGACTAAAGGATTACTCTAAAACTGAATGCCATCACTGACTCAATGGACATGAACTTGAGCAGACTCTGGGACATAATGGGGAACAAGGAAGCTTGGAATGCTGCAGTCCATGGAGTCGCAGAATCAGACATGACTTAGCAACTGAACAAACAAACAAAATGTTTTAAGAATGTTTAGCAGCTTAGTTTATCACATATATTTGACAGTTGTTTTTATTGCCTTTTGATTACTAAGTGATGCTATGAGGTAAAAAGGATCTTGATGTCATGAATGTTCAGGATCCCAGTGAAACATTTTATAATGCCATTACTGTACTATATGCCTATATGCCATTAAGTGATCTTTAAAACTTTCATTTTATCACTATACAAATTCTAACTAGCATACAAAATGAGCAAGCAATATGAAAATAATACTTTAAAGTGATTTTAAAACTAATCTTTAAAGAAAGACTCTAATAGTACAAAAATTTGATTTCCAGAAGAAAACAAAATTTCCCATTTTTGAATCACATATGCTGTGCTTGATTCTTTTGAACTGTGGTGTTGAAACAGACTCTTCAGAGTCCCTTGAAGAGCAAGGGGATCTAACCAGTCCATCCTAAAGGAAATCGTTCTTAATATTCATTGGAAGACTGATGCTGAAGCTGAAGCTCCAGTATTTTGACCACCTGATGCAAGGAACTGACTCATTAGAAAAGACCCTGATGCTGGGAAAGATTGAAGGCGGGAGGAGAAGGGGACGGCAGAGGAGGAGATGACTGGATTGCATCACTAACTCGATGGACATGAGTTTGAGCAAACTCCGGGAGGTGATGATGGACAGGGAAGCCTGGCGTGCTGCAGTCCATGGGGTCACAAACAGATGAACACAGATGTGCAGCTGAACTGACTGATGCAGTGCTTAGTTGCTCAGTCGTGTCCAACTCTTTGCAACCCCATGAACCATAGCCCGCCAGTCTCCTCTGTCCATGAGGATTCTCCAGGCAAGAATCCTGGAATGGGTTGCTATGCCTTCCTCCAGGGGAGCTTCATAACCAAGGGATCAAACCCAGGTCTCCCACATTACAGGCGAATTCTTTACTCTCAGTGCCACCAGGGAAGTTTCATGAATTGTAATGACTTTTGGTGGTTGTGGAGGATGTGGATGTGTATGGGGCAGTCAATATGTGGGAACTGAATACATTCTGCTCAGTTTTGCTGTGAAGCTAAAACTGCTTTATGAATGTCTATTTAAAAAAGGCATACACATAGAACAGAGGTGCTCAACCTTGGCTATATATCAGAACAACCTGGAGGACTTGTTAGACTAGAGATTATTGGGTCCAACCTTAGATTCTCTGATTCAGTAACTTTGGAAGAGGAACACTGACATGGAGAAGCCCAGAGCATTTGTCTTATGGTTGATGAATCTTGAAAAAGTTTCTCCTTTAACGTGTAGAAAAAATAACGAGATCCAAGTCATCCTTGTGTTAGTAACTGGTTAATTACTCTTGAAAGAGATTATGTGATATTTGTGAGATAAAAATCTTCCCAGATTTTCTACTTAAAAGTTATTTTCTATTTAAAGTTATTTTCTAAATAATGAATGGTCTCATCCTATTTACTGAAATGGGTAACTCCTTTCTAAGTTGTCTTTGTGAATATTTCTAGGAACTTCGTGTTTTAGAAAAAAAAAGTTTGTTTTTATGTACATGAAATATTTAACAGGAGGAATCAGTAAGTAGATAATGTGATAAATGATTTTGGATTTTTTTCTCAGTAACAGATTACTATCTTGCTTATATATTATAATAAATGGTATAGAATTCACTGCATTTATCTCTGATAAATTATGGTTGAGGAAATATATAATGCATGTTGTAGGGCAATAAAATGCTATTATTCTATCAACATCATTGAATTAAAAGGAAAAATAATTATTTTAGTTGCATTTGAAAATGCTAAAAGTGGCAATTACACAGACATATTGTGTTGCTAAAGTTACAGGATAATTAAAAACTTTTATTATGTTAGTGCTACTTGGACTCGTCTTGAAATCTAGAGAATATAGTGAGAATTAAACTTGAAAGAATTATTCATTGTAAGAATTATTATTAACTTCATTCTCTTGCATGCTTTAATCATTAGTTCTAAAAAAAGTTTGAACCCAAGACATTCCATACTCATTCGGAACACAGCTTGGTAATATTTTAAATTTTATGTCATATATTGATTCAAATCAATACAATTATTTAAATACCAGTGTTTATATTTGATTATAGCTTTGCAAACATCAAATGACATTTCTCAGATGGCTATTAGATATAATATTTTTTAGGAGGGCTTCCCTGGTTTTGCGCTCAGAGATGTCTTGAATATGCAGAGCCAACACTGAAATCTAGCTCTTTGTTCATTTTTCAGTGGTACCTCATACTTAAAACATGGACCTCTTAGACTGACTAGAAATTAACTAAGAATTTTAGCTTGCAAATAAGCAGAAGTATAGAGAAATTCTCTGGCCTTTCCAGCTTAACGCAGTCAGTGACAGGACCGAGGAGATCTTAGACCTGACTCTTGCTCAGTGGGCTTGCTTCAGTACCTTTCTGCCTCTCTGCTTTGCAACCTGATGAGGAAAATGAATAGTTACCTTCTTTTATTATAGAGAACAAAAGCATACCAGTGTCATAACAGGCACTAGAAAACAAACTATGACTGGCTTGCGGATGCTTCTCTCCTAAAATTCCCCTCAGGCAGTTGACTAACAAAGTTATTTTTCCTACTCATTTATGAACTGATGAAGCATGATTCTATCAGCTTGTATAATGCTGTGAAAGGCATTTAATTGATTTTTGTTTAAGTTTAGAAAGCTCTTATTCACAGTATAAAGAATAATATTTTCATTATCAATTGTTCGGTATCTTTTATATACAATGATGCTTTGGACTATGAAAGGTGAAAATCCAAATCAGTTCAGTTGAGTCGTTCATCCATGTCTGATTCTGTGACCCCATGGACTGCCCCACACCAGGCCTCCCTGTCCATCACCACCTCCTGGAGCATATTCAAACTCAAGTCCATTGAGTCCATGTTGTCATCCAATCATCTCATCCTCTGTCATCCCCTTCTTCTCCTGCCTTCAATCTTTCCCACCATTAGGGTCTTTTCAAATGAGTCAGTTCTTTGCATCAAGTGGCCAAAGTATTGGAGTTTCAGCTTCAGCATCAGTCTTTCCAATGAACACCCAGGACTGATCTCCTTTAGGAGGGACTGGTTGGATCTCCTTTCTGTCCAAGAGTTACTCAAGAGTCTTCTCCAACACCACAGTTCAAAAGCATCAATTATTTGGTGCTCAGCTTTCTTTATAGTCCATCTCTCACATACATACAGGACTACTGGAAAAACCATAGCTTTGATTAGATGGACCTTTGTTGGCAAAGTAATGTCTCTGCTTTTTAATAAGCAGTCTAGGTTGGTCATGACTTTCCTTCTAAGGAGTAAGCGTCTTTTAATTTCATGGCTGAGGTCACCATCTGCAGTGATTTTGGAGCCCCTCAAAATAAAGTCTGCCACAGTTTCCCCATCTATTTTCCATGAAGTGATGGGACCAGTATGATCTTAGTTTTCTGAATGTTGAGTTTTAAGCCAACTTTTTACTCTCCTCTTTCACTTTCATCAAGAAGCTCCTTAGTTCCTCTTCACTTTCTGCCTTAAGTGTGATGTCATCTGCATATCTGAGGTTATTGATATTTCTCCCGGCAGTCTTGATTCCAGCTTGTGCTTCTTCCAGCCCAGCGCTTCTCATGATGTACTCTGCATATAAGTTAAATAAGCAGGATGACAATATACAGCCTTGACGTACTCCTTTGCAGATTTGGAAGCAGTCTGTTGTTCCATGTTCAGTTCTAATTGTTGCTTCCTGATCTGCATATAGATTTCTCAGGAGGCAGGTCATGTGGTCTGGTATTCTCATCTCTTTAAGAATTTTCCACAGTTTGTTGTGATCGACACAGTCAAAGGCTTTGGCATAGCCAACAAAGCAAGAGATGTTTTTCTGGAACTCTCTCACTGTTCTGATGATCCAATGGATGTCGGCAATTTGATCTCTGGTTCCTTTGCCTTTTCTAAAACCAGCTTGAACATCTGGAAGTTCATGGTTCATGTACTGTTGAAGCCTGAGTTGAAGAATTTCCAGCATTACTTTGCTAGCATGTGAGATGAGTGCATTTGTGCGGTAGTTTGAGCATTCTTTGGCATTGCCTTTCTTTGGGATTGGAATGAAAACTGACCTTTTCCAGTCTTGTGGCTGCTGCTGAGTTTTCTAAATCTGTTGGCATATTGAGTGCAGTACTTTTACAGCATCATCTTTTAGGATTTGAAATAGCTCCACTGGAATTCTATCACCTCCACTAGCTTTGTTCATAGTGATGCTTCCTAAGGCCCACTTGACTTCACATTCCAGGAGCTCGTCATTATCTTCATCACCTCCACCACAGTTTGGAGTCAGGTCAAATAACAGGGAGGGAACACAACCCCGCCCATCAACAGAAAATCCAAATACAAAAGGGAAATTTGGAAGCACAGTTGGTAGGGATTTAAACAGTTTTAAATATTTGGGAAGCCATGTTTTATTTATTTTTTAAATTTATTTTTAATTGGAGGATAATTGCTTTATAATGTGTTGGCTTCTGTCGTATAACAACATGAGTCAGTCACAAATATACACATATCCCCTCTGCTTGAGCCTCCCTCCAGTCCCACTGTCCCATCCCGCCCCTCTAGGCCACAGAGCAAGAGGTGGAACTCCCCGTGCTATACAGCACTTTCTCAACAGTCAACTGTCCTACACACGGCAATGCGTCTATTTCAATGCTCTTCCCACATTCTCCTCTCCCTGCTATATCCACAAGTCTGTCCTTTATATCCGTGTCTCTATTCCTGACCTGCAAATAAATTCATCAGTACCATTTTTCTAGATTCCATGTATATGTGTTAATATGCAATATTTTATTTTTCTCTTTCTGACTTGCTTTACTCTGTAGAACAGACTTTATATTTATCCACCTCACTAGAACTGACAAATTTGTTCATTCTCATGACTGAGTAATATTTCACTGCATATATGTACCGCAACTTCTTTATCCATTCTTTTTTTTGGTAGACATTTATGTTTGTTTCATTACCTAGTTGTTGTAAATAGTGCTGCAATGAACATTGGAGTACAGAAATCCCTTGAATTCCTATATACTAACAACTGAAAAACAGAAAGAGAAATTAAGGAAACAATCTCAAACATCATTGCATCAAAAATAATTAAATACCTAGGAATAAACCTATCTAAGGAGACAAACTTCCCTGGTGGCTCAGATGGTAAAGTGTCTGTCTACAGTGTGGGAGACCTGGGTTCAATCTCTGGGTTGGGAAGATCCCCTGAGGAAATGACAACCCACTCCAGTACTATTGCCTGGAAAATCGCATGGACAGAGGAGCCTGGTGGGCTACAGTGGAGGGGTCGCAGAGTCGGACATGACTGAGGTACTTTACTTACTTACTTAAGGAGACAAAAGACCTGTATGCAGAAATTATGACAGGAATAAAAGAAATCAAGGACACTACAGACTGATGGAGAGGTTGCATGTTCTCAGATTGGAAGAACGATTATTGTGAAAATGACTATCTTGCCCAAAGCAATGTACAGATTCAGTGCACTCCTATGAAATTACCAATGGCATTTTTCACAAAACAAGAATTAAAAATGTTACAATCTGTATGGAAACACACACACACAAAACCCCATGTAGCCATTGCAATCTCAAAAAAGAAAAATGAAGGTGGAAGAATCAGGCTCCCTGACTTCAGACCACACTAAATCTACAGTAATCAAGACAGTATGGTACTTGCACAAAAGCAGAAATATAGACAAATGGAGCTAGCCCTGAGATAAACCCATGCACCTATGGACACCTAATCTTTGACAAAGGAGGCAAGAATATGCAGTGGAGAAAACACAGAGTCTTCAAGAAGTGCTGGGAAACCATATTTTAAAATGTGATCACTGTGTATGTTATAGGAGGTGTTTGTTATGCTGGGTACCACATTGAGAACTCATTGGGTAGATGAATGATGCTTACTTGAATCAGAAATTTCATTTTTATGACCAAGAGTGTAATATTCTCAACCCTATGAGTGCCACAAAGAACCAAACATTGGGAACTAGAGCATAGCCTGGGGAATTCAGAAATGAATGACTCAACTTCTAGATCTCCTACTTAATAAAATTGGGAAACAGCATAGAGCAAGGTGAGGGCCTCCAAAAATCAGTCTGTGTGCACTGGCCTTGATATTTCACTTTTCTGAGTCTGAAGTTCCTCTTCTGTGAATCATGATTAAGAGAACTTGGCTCATGAAGTTATTGAAAGTATTTGGCAAGCTATGTGGAAGAATCACCAGCCTAGAGACTGACACATGCGTGTGTGAACTCACTTCAGTCATAGTCGACTCCTTGAGACCCAATGGACCTAAGCTCACCAGGCTCTGTCCATGGGATTCTCCAGGCAAGAATACTGGAGTGAGTTGCCATGCCCACCTCCAGAGGATCTTCCTGACCCAGAGTCAAACCCGTGTCTCTTATGTCTATCTGCATTGGCAGGAGGGTTCTTTACCACTAGTGCCCCCTGGGAAGCCCAGAGGCTGACTCACAGGACTTTAATTCTTGTTTTACAAATCTATATATTAAATTATGAATTTTCCAGTTTTTCTTGCTTATTTTCCATCTTTATTTTGAAACTGTAAACCAATTTACATTTCTTTGTTGCCTAATGGATTTTAAGTATCAATAATGTAAAGGAATAAATTAAACTGTCCTAAAACAAGAGAACATATGAGATTAAATAAAGGGTTTGACTCCTGGGTTGGGAAGTTCCCCTGGAGAAAGAAATGGCAACCCACTCCAGTATTCTTGCCTGGAAAATCCCATGGACAGAGGAAGGAGCCCGGTAGGCTACAGTCCAGGGGGTTGCAAACAGTTGGACAAGACTGAGCCACTTCACTTCTATGGATTAAAGAAAACATGGATTAAAGAAAGATTTAAGGAAAAACTTACAAAGGTTGTTAAAATATACAGTCTTCTCATTCTTAATCAAACTGAATAAAATAATCTGCTTTTAAAATGTATGTACTTATTTATGTTTAATATTTGGGCAAATAGGTAAGTGAAAAAAATTATTTAATTCTGTAACAATATACCACAATTACTCTAAAGAGAAAGCTGGGAGTGCTAGAAGTTAGGTTGCTTTTAAAGAACTACTATGTGTTTTAGGACCATATTTTAAAATTTTGAACAGACTGAACCTCAGGGATAGAGGAATATTTGCTAATTTCTAAAAAAAAGTGTTGTTTGAAGAAATATGTTGCTTGTGTAGAGTTTTGTCTCACACTGAAATGACAGTTCAAGAAAACTTGAGGGGCAAAATGATTGGCAAAAATTTATAGACAAACTGAGCTACAGAATTGTTTTTCAAGATTATAAAGGTCTATTCAAGGTACATAAGCAACAAGAAAAGTGTTCAGGAAAATCTACATAAGTGTGAAAGTATAGACTATCCATGCCTGTCATGCTTGCATGCGTGTTCATGCCCAGTTGTATCCCAGTCTTTACCACCCCATAGGATCTAGCCAGCCAGTCTCCTGTGCCCTTGGAATTTTCCAGGCAAGAATACTGGAGCAGGTTGCCATTTCCTTCTCCAGGGGATCTTCCCTACCTAGGGATCAAACCTAGCTCTCTTGTATCTCCTGCATTGGTAGGTGGGTTCTTTACCAGCTGAGGCTATCCATAATTATATATAAAGAACTTGAAAAAAGTATGCAGAATATTTCAAGAAAAAAGGTGCAGAATATTTAAAGCACCTCAATGCTTGTAACTTTTTTATGGATGAAGAAATTACTGGAAATAATATTAAATAGCAAATATTTTTATGAACAAGTCACAAAAACATGATGTCACTAGTGTTATCAAAGTTCAGTACTAAAAAAAAAATCAGTTCTGAATTAAATCTCAGTGATAGAGTTTTGGGTAAAGTAGAAAGAAATAGCTTAATTACAGGGCACCAAGCAAGGAGTCTAGGGAGGTTAATGCTTAAAAGATCAGAAATCCATGAAGGATTAAAGGGGAAAGTTTGTAAAGACTAGGTGAGCAAGGGTATTTGTGGGAATTGCAATCAAGTCATGGATGTTTCCTCTGATTGGTTGATGGTGAGCCAACTGAGAGTCAGCATCAGTGATCTTTTTACCTTTTCATATTGTTCATGGGGTTCTCAAGGCAAGAATGAGAAGCCTGTATGCAGCTCAAGAAGTAACAGCACCAGATGTGGAACAATGGACTGGTTTAAAATTGGGAAAGGAGTCCGTCAAGGCTGTATATTGTCACCCTGCTTACTTAACTTACACGCAGAAGGCATCATGTGAAATGCTGGGGCTGGATGAAGCTCAAGCTGGAAGCAAGATTGCCGGGAGAAATATCAATAACCTCAGATATGCAGATGACACCACTCTAGTGGCGGGAAGTAAAGAGGAACTAAAGAGCTTCTTGATGAAGGTGAAGGAGGGGAGTGAAAAACCTGGCTTAAAACTCAACATTCAAAAAGCTAAAGTTATGGCAACTGTCTCATCACTTCATTGCAAATAGATAGGGAAAAAATGGAAACAGTGACAGACTTTATTTTCTTGGCTTCCAGAATCACTGCTGATGGTGACTGTGGCCTTGAAATTAAAAGACACTTGCTCCTTGGAAGAAAAACCATGACCAACCTAGACAGCATATTAAAAAGCAGAGATACCACTTTGCCGACAAAGGTCGATATAGTCAAAGCTATGGTTTTTCCAGTTGTCATGTATGGCTGTGAGAGCTGGACCATAAAAAATAAAGCTGAGCATCAGAGAATTGATTGTTTCAAACTGTGGCTCTGGAGAAGACTCTTGAGAGTCCCTTGGACAAGAAGGAGATCAAAACAGTCAATCCTAAAGGAAATAAACTCTGAATATTCATTGGAAGGATGGGTGCTGAAGCTGAAGCTCCAAACCTTTGGCCACTTGATGTGAAGAGCTGACTCATTTGAAAAGACCCTGATGCTGGGAATGATTAAGAAAAGGAGGAGAAGGGGTGGCAGAGGATGAGATGGTTGGATGGCATCACCAACACAACAGGCATGTATTTAAGCGAACTCTGGGGGTTGGTGATGGACAGAGAGGCCTGGTGTGCTGCAGTCCATGGGGTCACCAAGAGTTGGACATAACTAAGCAACAACAATTAGCAACCTTCTGGTTCCAACTGGTCTGGGGTCTGCATGCATATGGGCAGCACATAATTAACTTCTTCCACATGGGAGTTTCAGAATCTGCAAAACAGCTCAAAGAACATGGCTCAGGGTATTATCTATACTCTTTGAAGAGGAGCAAAAAGCTCTTGACTTTGATGGCTAAAGTATTATTTTGCCTTGCTTGAATGTTTTCCCTTCTTTCTGCTTTTTCTCACTTCTGGATTAAATTTATTCTTTGACTAAATATTTTCTACAAGCAGAATGCAGATGGAGGGTTTATTCTGGGATGGCCTCATAGGGTCCTGCTCTGTTAAAGTATTAAAAAAAAAAAGAATTTTATTTTGACCTCCAGCCTATAAAATCTTATGAGGATCATTTCTCTTAATGACTCTAGACATCTTAGGGAAGACAACAAACACACAACTAAGCATAATGAAGAGAGGATACTTTTATTTTTTTAATCTAAATAAAATTTGGGAAGATATGAATGTCACCTAGGGAAGAAAATAAAACTAAGTACTTGAAATCCAAATGGCTAAATTTCATTCCTGACTTTTTACTTTTTAATTCTGTGACCTTGAAAAAATAATACAATTCTTCTGGTACCTGGTTTCATCATATATTAGTTGAGGACACTCCATAAAATAATTTCCTTAAAGATATTTAGCATTTCTCTGATGTCAGAATTGTAAGTCTCACAATATTTAGAAGAGTAATCATCAAGGAGACAGCTCATCACACACTAAGTCTTTATCTAATTCTGACTCATATGTATTCAGACTTCAAAATTGTGAAAGCATGGAAGAAAAGTAGGATTCTGTAACTATGAAATCACAAGTTAGTTGAGCTAATACAGAATTCATAGGCAAAAAGAAAAGCATGTCTCACAAAGCTTGGTTCAATGCTATTAACAGTTCCTTTGGAAGTGAATATTCACTATATGCAGACAGTGGAAATCACGCCTTCCTCTGGGATCTCCTGTCCCTCAGCATACTGCACGTTACTTGGTGACATACATGGAAGTCTCCTCCGTTTGACCATGTTCCTCTCTAAATAAGGAACATTTGTCTTTATTTTCTCAGCATCTAGCAAAATACCTGACACTTTGTAAGCTGGTGGTAATGCTTTTCAATCATATTGAAATCTCAAATTTTACTGAACCTAATGTACAATAGAAAGCTTTTTTAAAGCAGAATTCTTTACACACACACACACACACACACACACACTTACAAAGGCACAGAGAAGCTAGTAGAAGATTAATATGCAAAGATTTGAATAATTAGTGGGAGTTTGTTGAATTAGTGGTGAATATTTTGTACAATTATTGTTACTAGGAAAATTTATATATGCACACACATATGCATATACTTACATAGAACTTTATTTGGTTATATATATTTGGCTTTCTGAAACCCATGAAAGTCAAGAAAAACTGATGATCTGTTAAAAATTATTGGGCTAAATTATAATTTATTAAAATTACAACTCCCCCAAGTCCTCCAATAGCTATCACATTTCACTTGCTTTGAATTTTTTTTTTTTAAAACTCAGTACATGCTGTATGGGCTTCCCTGATGGCTCAGCAATAAAGAATCTGCTTGCAATGTGGAGATGCAAGAAATTCAGGTTTGATCCCTGGGTCAGAAAGATCCTCTGGAGGAGGAAATGGCAACCCATGCCAGTATTCATGCCTGGAAAATCCCATGGACAGAGGAGCCTGGCGGGCTACAGTCCATGGGATCACAAAAGAGTTGGACAGAACTTAAAACAATAAAAGACAATGAGGGTTTCTGTTGGTTTGTTATTCTTATAATTCAATAGTCTTTCTCACGTTGACAGTCTAAGTAAGAAATTCCAGACAGAAAATTGACTCTAAAAATTCTATTTACAGTCACTGTTTGTGTTCCTTATTTGGTAATTTTCACAATTTATAATCGTTATAAGAAAGAGGTGTAACTACTTTGTTTTGTAATCCTCCTCCAAATACTGCTTTTCTTTATTAAGTTTAGGTAAAAAGTTAGAGCTTTGAAAAAAAATTTTTAAAGTATTACTCTGTGGGAGGAACATCATTAAAATATCAAATAAAGTCTATACAGATCATTACCTGAGAAGCAGGAAAGTCTACATTTGAGGAGGCTTTTATAAGTAATTGCACAACTGATATATTACTTATAATTTTCTGCGGGAGTAAGCTCTGAAGCCATGATCCAAAACAGACAAGGCCTTAATACCAAGACTTCTTTCTTTGAAGAGGATCACCTTGAAACCCTGACTCAATGATCTCAGAAGATGAGAGAGAACGGCAAAACCAAGAAGTAAGATAAATAAGTGAGGCAAAACCAGAAAGTCATTTAAAGGTCAAAAGAAGATGAATTCAGATACATTATCCTTTGAAAAGTGGTTTCTGTTCATGCATAAATGCCAGCATTTGAAAGTCATTATCAGGAACATTGAAAGGGGAAAGGCTCTTCTTTGGCCCTTGCAAAGTACTGAGCAAGAAGTTTCCATGGTAAAGCATGAATTCAAACGTTAAACCTGGAGAGCATGCAACCTGCAAGTTTTAGGTTCCAGTGTTATTCCTAGTTTATCAGTAACAGCTGATAAACTATCATATTTGTGACATATCCATGACAAATGCATGCATTCATCATTGGTAAGCACAGGCATGTTTTCTTTGGCTTTGGATGGGAAGTAATAACATAAAAATCTCTCAGCTTCCATGAGCCATTAGTAAGATATAACAAACCCAATGGGGCTTTTCTGGTGGCTCAGATGGTAAAGAGTCTGCTTGCAATGCAGGAGACCAGAGTTCAATCCCTAGGTCAGGAAGATCCCCTGGAGAAGGCCACGGCAACCCACTCCAGTATTCTTGCCTGCAGAATTTATGGGCAGAGGAGCCTGGTGGGCTACATACAGTCCACTGGGTCGCAAAGAGTCGGACACGACTGAGCGACTAATACACACAGCAATACACACACTAATACAGACAGTATCTCTTAGCTGTTGCCCCCTGCCTCCTGACTTCTGCCTCTCTAGAGTCTTCTAGCCCAGAGATGGGGCCATGGTTGGAACAGGGTGCTGAAAGAGGCTTTTAAAAAAAGTCTTGTTGAATTTGTTATAATGTTGCTCCTGTTGTTTATGTTCTGGTTTTTGGCTATAAGGCATGTGAGATCCTCCTAGCTACCCCGACCAGGGATCAAACCCTTAGCCCTGGGATTGGAAGGCAAATTCTTAACCACAGGACTGCTTAGATAGTCCCTAAATGGGCCCACACAAATGGCTGTAATTCAAGGGAGGCAGTTGTAACTGAGTCCTGGACCCAGCCCAATTCCAACATGAGTGAAGGTCAGGCCAAATCACAGTGTCAGCACCGTTCTGATATCCTGATCTTGCAGTCAGTGTGAATTTATGGAGGACACAGTGCCAGCTAATGGTGATATTGGTTGTGGGGGCAGAGGGCAAATATGGACTTATCCGTGGTTAGTTTAGATAAGGTATTGGATTTTTTTTCTCTCATCTCAAGCTTGTCAGGCTTCTAAGCTGTTACTTGAAGGTATGATTAGCAAGGTGTCTTTTGATGTTCAGATTAAAATTAGGAATGGAATGTACTTACTGGATTTTACTCATGTCTTTATTCTACTGCCAACAATTGGACTATACCTTCCTTCTTGACTTTAGTGCTGTGTTTCCTTATCTTACGTTTTAAAAGATTTTAAATCATCCATTGCCTTTGTAATGATAACCTTTTTTTTCCCCTGTTTTTTCTATCTTCTCATCCATTATTTACCGGGGTCCAGCCCCGGTGGATCCAGGGAATTCGAAGGGGAGACAGAGTCGGCGATCAGGAAAACAATAGCTTAATTAAGTATTAATTAAAGATATAAAGAGGGGTTAAATAAGGATAGCTCAGTGAGGAAATTCAGTGGAGAAAAGGGGCTGAATAACTTTGTTTATGTGGAATACCAATAAAACCTCGAGACAAGAGGTTTGCACCACCTACGTAGGCTGCAGGCATCCTCCCGTTCTCCCAAAGGAGAGAAGACACTAAGGCCTCCCTGGTTGGATCTCAGAAGCCCAGGCAAAATTAGC
This sequence comes from Ovis canadensis, assembly GCF_042477335.2. Lineage (NCBI taxonomy): Eukaryota > Metazoa > Chordata > Mammalia > Artiodactyla > Bovidae > Ovis > Ovis canadensis. Next base: position 103,060,382 of record NC_091253.1, on the reverse strand, counting down.
AGGCTTGGTGGGCATCCACACTCCAGATGGGAATTCAGCCAGAAAGTGAGAGAAAGAACGACGTGAGGAGACCAGTCTTTCCAGAAACTGATCTGTTTTCTTTATTTTTCAGGTTCACTTATATACTTTTTGTTACACATAGAGATAGAATACAGAGTCACGTGGGGTCAGCAGACCTGACCCTTCTCAAAATCAGGTGCTTCATACAAATGTATACAAAGGTCTTAGGGGCTTTACATCAGCTTCTGGCCATGAGGCCTGCTGACATTTTATGGCCCTTTCTTCTGATAATGGTCAGTCAACCAGAAAACTCATTCTTCCAGGGGTGATTATTCTTAAACCAGGTGCCTTCTTCCGAAGGCACCAGATAAAGTTGCATTCCTACAGGGTGAGGGTGTAGTGGGTTACAATTAAGAAAGGAATTTACTTAGCTTAAGGTTTAACATGATTAATCTTAAAGGTTAATACTTATTTCTCATATATGCTAGTTATATATGTGTATAAGGGCAGGGGATATGGAGACTTAGCAGCAGACATTGGCCCAATAAATGAGAAACCCTTCACCAATATAATTCCTAGTCAATCCACTATACTATACTAATAATTTTCTAACCTCTCAAAAGAATCTGTATTTAGAAAGTTTAAACCATCTCATGCCTCTCTCAGTTGGGAGGCTATGAACAATCACATGTGGCTGGACGAACCTGTTCAGGCAGGATACAGAACCTTCAGAGGAGTTTGTAAGTTGAAACACTGTTGTCACGCCCAGGAATTTTTATTAACTGGAGCTGTAGGTTAACTCCTTCTCCACGAGAGGTGGTGGGGGACAGCCCCCCGTAAAGTCAGAGGTGTAGGTGAGAGTATAAAGCAGTAAAGTAGGCAGACTCTGGTTTTGGGGGTAGTTGCTCAGGAACAGGGGGTCTCCTGAGGCTCGATCCCGCCTTGGCGTATGCCGAGCCTCCTTCCTCATGACCTTTGCCACTGGTGGAGTTCCTCACACTGGCTCCCGGCAATTATTTCAGTTGAATTATTTCTACTTATTCATATGATAATGCATTCATTGTCTACCTTCATCTTCATCTTTTTTTAATTGTGTGTGAGTATTTACATATTTTAAAATGCCCACCATAGGGTTTTGAAAAAAATTTCCTCAGTCATTTCGATGACATGACATCAACCTCTTAGTAGAATCTGTAATTAAGACTGAAAAGTGCAGAATTTCCTGAGATCTTGAATATTGAAAACTTTTTTCCCTAATGTGTTTGATATTTGAAAGGCATCTGGTTTAGATATAAACTAAGTTTTAAAAAATACTACCTACATGAGCATCTTCATTTTATATTGGTTTTGCAAAATTTGATGCTTGTTTAATTCTTTTTCCCTGTACACGATTAAATTTTTTGTTTGAGGACCGTGAATACTTTCTTTGAGATGTAATATTTTTACTAGAAAGTTTCCAGTTTTACTGGAAAATGTCTAGACATTGTTTTGGATTAATTTTCTTGTGCTTTGAAAGCCTTTTCTTTTAAAAAATTATTTATTTTTTAATATAAATTTATTTATTTTAATTGGAGGTTAATTACTTTACAATATTGTATTGGTTTTGCCATCCATCGACATGAATCCATCACAGGTGTACACGTGTTCCCCATCCTGAACCCCCCTTCCTCCTCCCTCCCCGTACCATCCCTCTGGATCATCCCAGTGCACCAGCCCCAAGCATCCAGTATCATGCATAGAACCTGGACTGGCGATTCATTTCATATATGATATTATACATGTTTCAATGCCATTCTCCCAAATCATCCCACCCTCTCCCTCTCCCACAGAGTCCAAAAGACTGTTCTATACATCTGTGTCTCTTTTGCTGTCTCGCATACAGGGTTATCGTTACCATCTTTCTAAATTCCATATATATGTGTTAGTATACTGCACTGGTGTTTTTCTTTCTGGCTTACTTCACTCTGTATAATAGGTTCCAGTTTCATGAAGCAAATTCACATTCTTTCCTATCTCTGAAAATTTTATTGATTCATAGTTATAAAAATTATAGTTGCTCAATTTTTTCTTTTCAGGGACTCCAATTATGTGAATATTACTTTTTTGCCTGCTTTCCAACTTTGCTGCTTTCTAATGCTTTTGCTCCATTGTGCTATTTTCATTATTATAATTTTTCCTATATTTAATATATTTTTCATTTAATTTGAATCTATTCTCTTTTAAGCATCTTAAAATTTTTTTGTTTCTGTATATTTCAATCTTTATTGACACATTTTTCCTAATTTAAATCAACTTTTCTTTTCATTTTTGTACTTAATTTAAAAATTTTTTATTCAAGATAATATTTCATTTCCTCATATTTGCTTGAGTATATTTAATTCTCTTTGAAATATAGGCTTATATTTTTTTCCTGATATTTTTTTCTTTTCAGGATACATTTATTCAGTTGATTTGCATAAGGTTTTACTTCTTGAAATGGAAAATTTTTTTCTCTTAACTTTTCATTACTTTTATTTGTTTCAGATATTAGGGAGTTTTACTAGATTGCCATTTTACAGGTGTTGTTTCCTGATAAACTAGGAAAAATTGGGTGCATTAGACAAGTTAATTGCTTATTTGTTTGTTTTCTTGTGTGGTTGTGAGTGGGGTAGTTGTGAGTCTCAGTCTGGAGTATGTATGTGTTTTCCCTGTTTGCCTTGTAAGACTCTAAATCTATCCCTTTTTCATCTTTCTGTCTCCACCTCCTCATTGCCAAATGACACTTCTGCCTTCCTATAGTCTTTTTATTTTTGTAGAGGTTAGATGTTTAGAGTCCTTTCCCACTATATTTCCCTCATCCCTTTAAGCTCAGTCTATCCCTTTAAATGGTATACCTGGTCCTTACTATGCCATCTATTATTTTTTTAGCACCTGCTTTGAAATTCCTTCTCTATGGTCTGTGCTCTGATCTGCTGGGTTAACATTTTCGTAGTTTAAACACTGTTATTGTTTTCTTTCAGCTGCTAAGTCACATCCAACTCTTTGTGACCCCATGGACTGTAGCATGGCGGGCTCCTCATCCCTCCGCTATCTCCCAGAATCTGCCCAAATTCACGTCCATTGAGTCAGTGATGCTATCTAACCGTTTCATCCTCTGCTGTTTACTTCTCCTTTTGCCTTCAGTCTTTCCCGGCATCAGGGTCTTTTCCAGTGAGCTGACTCTTCACATGAGGCAGCCAAAGTGTTGGAACTTCAGCTTCAGCAACCGTCTTTCCAATGAATATTCAGTGTTGGTTTTCTCTAAGACTGACTGGTTTAATCTTGCAGTCCAAAGGACTCCTAAGAGCCATAATTCAAAAACATCAATAGAAAAATAATGAATGTTCTCTTAAAGTAGAAACAAATGGTGACAAGCTCACACATGCATCCATCACTCTGTCTCTGTTTTGGGTCAGTATTTTCCACTTTGTGTTCGAACTCATGATTTAGTAAGTGTTCTCTGGAAAATGGGATCTATATGCTAATATGTTAAAGATATACTAAATAATATATAGTCCATTTGGACTATAAGTCATTTACAGCCTCTGTGGCATCATATATTCAATTTCTGAGAAACGTCATAATCTTAGAAGAGATACATCCAGATTCTTTTTTTTTGATACATCCAGATTCTAACATAAGATTTGTGTGTAGCATATAAATACATTTGAATGTTACTTATGAAAATTATTCAGAGTGTGTCTGACAAGCAGTTAATGATACATTTTTAATTTTTAAAATTTAATTACTTTTGCTTTCAACAAACACAAAAAGCTTAAATTTTCAAGTGAGAAAAGCAACTTTTTTCAACTAACATAAAAAATGTACATTCTTCATTTATCTCAAGTGCTGAAACTGTGTTTGGTAATTTTTTTTCCTAGAGTAATTCTTGTGAAAAGTAATCATGTGTTTAAGTGTGTTAGGGAAGAGAAAGAAATGTGCATGTCTAATGATAGTCCACTTTTAATGATAGTTTTGCTTATGTAGGAAATATGGAATTAAAACAGCACTGTTATAAAACAGTCAGGAAAGACAAGAGCTAAGTATTGCAAACATACAATAAATTTATCATGAGACAAGGCCATGAATATAATCTATATTATAGGAATCATATTACAGGCATTTCATGTTTGCTTTTTGATTTTATTAGAAGTTTTCCAGTGATAACAAGGAAAACTAGGGAAAAAACAAACAAAAGAAAAAGAACTAGTTGGCAAGTGAAGGAGAAGTTCCTGAAATTCACATAGAGGTTTCTAACATGAATGAACCATGAATCTGAGACAGAATACTGGAAGACGAAGGTGTATAGAGAATAAGATAATACACTTATTTTAACAATTTTGAGTCAAAGGATCAATATTTCCATGAAAAATTGTGAGTAGGCATTTGGAAATTTCAGAACTGTCTACATGGACAAAGTCATGTATGTTTAGGAGATAGAAGATCTATGAGAGAAGTCCAGAAATAGACTGAGCGGTAGAAGAATGAACTTAACTGTTTAAGGTGAAGTGTAGAGAGAGGAAGATGGGCAGAAAATTGATCAATATCAGTCAGAGCAATTAGGGGATTGGTAGATAAATACAGCATAGTAAATCTAGGAGTGACTCCAGAAAGGGACAATCAATATCAAATGTTTGGAAGTAAAAAATAATGAAGAAATATAATGTCAAGTGTTTAATGAATGAAGCTAAAATAAATTTGATAAGAAAGCACAGAACTTTTGGCTGCATGTATGGGCAGATCCAGTGGTCACGTATGGATGTGAGAATTGGACTGTGAAGAAAGCTGAGTGGCAAAGAATTGATGCTTTTGAACTGTGGTGTTGGAGAAGACTCTTGAGAGTCCCTTAGTTTGCAAGGAGATCCACCCAGTCCATTCTGAAGGAGATCAGCCCTGGGATTTCTTTGGAAGGAATGATGCTAAAGCTGAAACTCCAGTACTTTGGCCACCTCATTTGAAGAGTTGACTCATTGGAAAAGACTCTGATGCTGGGAGGGATTGGGGGCAGGAGGAGAAGGGGACGACAGAGGATGAGATGACTGGATGGCATCACCGACTTGATGGACGTGAGTTTGTGTGAACTCCGGGAGATGGTGATGGACAGGGAGGCCTGGCATGCTGCAATTCATGGGGTTGCAAAGAGTCAGACACGACTGAGCGACTGAACTGATGGGTAGATTTAATTCATAATGCAAGTATTTAAGGAGTGAATGACAATTGAGATAACATTTGGAAATTCTTTCCTTTAACAAAAGTGCAACAAAAGAGATAAGGGAGCAAGGGTTTGAAAACTTTTGATTGATTTTGGGAGAGTTGTTGATTTTCTTCCATGCTTGCTTATGTTTTAAACATCATAAGGACTTGGAAATGTTTAGGTCAAGGAGAGCAAAATTCTTGGAGAGAAAAGTTGATGTCATCCTACTCCTTGAGATATATGAAATGACAGAGCAGACATAAACCAAGTATAACACATAGGGAATAACAAGGCATATGTCAAAATAAGTCAATTTAGCTCCATAGTAAAACCAAGAAGAATTAGAAAATGAATGGATTCATGAAAAATTTAAAGAAAAAGCAGAAATTGACCATTTACTTTCTTCATTGAAGTTGGAATGTTTCAGACTGTAGAGTTCCACATTAACGCTGAGGGTATTTGAAGGATGAATAACTGACCTATTCTTATTGCTCATGGGAATTCATTTCTATTTTCTATAAGTGTCATATATTCCCTTAAAAATTAGTAAACACCATCTTACATTTTGGGAAGTGATTCATCAGAGTATAAAAAAATAATTTTTGCAAAAAAGATAATAACATTTGGCCATATGTATATATATTTAAACCAGCATGATATATACAATATATATATCTCGTTACCTTTTCTTCACCATTAATTGTGAATGATGACCAAAATCTTGTAAATTGTAAAAGTCTAAGATTTAACAATCTATATGTGTGTCAGTTAGATGTTCTCAAATCTTTCACAATTGGGAAGAACCTCTCTTATTTAACAGCTATAACAAATAATCCTATCTCAATTTCTGAGGCTTCTTGGCAGACTCTATGTTCTCATCTACAGGTCTACACAACTCACACAAGATTTTTTGCTAGTTTTCATTTTTTTTTATTACTTCAGTCATTATTTTACATACATATGAAAGTGGATGAACTACTTCATAACACACACTAGAGAGTGACTGGAAATTGGCTGCTAGGTTTGAATTATTTTCCCATGTTCTGTGACCATTCCTCCTACTGTGAACAGTTTTCCCTTCCCCAGAGGACTGTCTAGGACAGTTGCATTTGGTTGAGTACAGTATGCTGAGGGATGCTGAGCTGAAGGGGCAAGTGAAGTCTGAAATGCAGCCCAGAGCTGAGAGCCTCAGCCCATGGCTACTCTCATCTGATCGAAAGGCATTTATTGTTAGTTACACACACATTGTTCAATTATTTAGTCATGTCGGACTCTTTGTGACCCCCTGGACTGCAGTGTGTAAAGCTTCCTTTTGAGCATTCTTTTGCATTGCTCTTTGGGGTTGGAGTGAAAACTGACCTTTTCAAGTCCTGTGGCCACTGCTGAGTTTTCCAAAATTGACAGCATATTGAGTGCAGCACTTTCACAGCATCATCTTTCAGGATTTGGAATAGCTCAGCTGGAATTCCATCACCTCCACTAGCTTTGTTCGTAGTGATGCTTCCTAAGGCCAAGTTGACTTCACATTCCAGGATGTTTGGCGGTAGGTGAGTGATCATACCATCATGGTTATCTGGGTCATGAAGATCTTTTTTTGTATAGTTCTTCAGTGTATTCTTGTCCCCTCTTCTTAGTATTTTCTGCTCCTGTTAGGTCCATAACATTTCTGTCCTTTGTTGTGCCTATCCTTGCATGAATTGTTCCCTTGGTATCTCTAATTTTCTTAAAGAGATCTCTAATCTTTCACATTCTACTGTTTTCCTCTATTTCTTTGCATTGATCACTGAGGAAAGCTTTCTCATCTCACCTTGATATTCAGAACTGAGCGTTTGAATGGCTGTAACTTTCCTTTTCTCCTTTGCCTTTTGCACCTTTTCTTATCTCAGCTATTTGTAAGCCCTCGTCACACAACTGTTTTGCCTTTTTGCATTTCTTTTTCTTGGGAATGATCTTGATCACTGCCTCCTGTACGATGTCACAAACCTTGGCACATAGTTCTTCAGTCACTCTGTCAATCAGATCTAATCCCTTGAATCTATTGGCCACTTCCACTGTATAATCATAAAGGATTTGATTTACGTCATACCTGAAACAGGAAGAGGAGTATGTCAAGGCTGTATATTGTCACCTTGCTTATTTAACTTATATGCAGAGTACATCATGAGAAACACTGGGCTGGAAGAACCACAAGCTGGAATCAAGATTGCCGGGAGAAATATCAATAACCTCAGATATGCAGATGACACCACCCTTATGGCAGAAATTGAAGAACTAAAAAGTCTCTTGATGAAAGTGAAAGAGGAGAGTGAAAAAGTTGGCTTAAATCTCAACATTCATAAAACTAAGATGATGGCATCTGGTCCCATCACTTCATGGGAAATAGATGGGGAAATAGTGGAAACAGTGTCAGACTTTATTTTGGGAGGGCTCCAAAATCACTGCAGATGGTGACTGCAGCCATGAAATTAAAAGACGCTTACTCCTTGGAAGGAAAATTATGACCAACCAAGATAGTATATTGAAAAGCAGAGATATTACTTTGCCAACAAAGGTCCGTCTAGTCAAGGCTATGGTTTTTCCAGTGGTCATGTATGGATGTGAGAGTTGGACTATGAAGAAAGTTGAGCGGTGAAGAATTGATGCTTTTGAACTGTGGTGTTGGAGAAGACTATTGAGAGTCCCTTAGTTTGTGGGGAGATCCAACCAGTCCATCCTAAAGGAGATCAGTCCTGGGTGTTCATTGGAAGGACTGATGCTAAAGCTGAAACTCCAGTACTTTGGCCACCTCATGCGAAGAGTTGACTCATTGGAAAAGACCCTAATTCTGGGAGGGATTAGGGGCAGGAGGAGAAGGGGATGACAGAGGATGAGATGGCTGGATGGCATCACTGACTTGATAGACGTGAGTTTGAGTGAACTATTGCAGTTGGTGATGGACAGGGAGGCCTGGTGTGCTGTGATTCATGGGGTCACAAAGAGACGGACATGACTGAGCTACTGAAACGAACTGAACTGAATGGTTTGGTGGGTTTCCCTACTTCCTTCAAATTCTCCAAGCCAGGGTTCAACAGTATGTGAACCATGAACTTCCAGACGTTCAAGTTGGATTTAGAAAAGGCAGAGGATCCAGAGATCAAATTGCAAACATCCGACGGATCATCAAAAATCACGAGTTCCAAAAACACATCTTCTGCTGTATTGACTATGCCAAAGCCTTTGACTGCGTGGATTAAAACTAACTGTGGACAATTCTTAAAGAGATAGGTATACCAGACCACCTGACTTGCCTCCTGAGAAATCTGTATGCAAGTCAAGAAGAAACAGTACAGAGTACATCATGAGAAACTCTGGGTTGGATGAAGCACAAGCTGGAATCAAGATTACTGGCAGAAATGTCAATAACCTCAGATATTTAGATGATACCACCCTTATGGCAGAAAGTGAAGAAGAATTAAAGAGTATATTAATCAAGGTGAAAGAGGAGAGTGGAAAAGTTGGCTTAAAACTCAACATTCAGAAAACTAAGATAATGGCCTCTGGGTCCCATCACTTCATGAAAAATAGATGGGGAAACAATGGAAACAGTGACAGACTTTATTTTTGGGGGCTCCAAAATCACTGCAGATGGTGGCCTCAGCCATGAAATTGAAAGACACTGCTCCTTGGAAGAAAAGCTATGACAAACCTGGACAGCTTATTAAAAAGCAGGGACATTACTTTGCCTACAAAGACCCATCAAGTCATATCTATGGTTTTTCCAGTGGTCATATGGATGTGAAAGCTGGACTATAAAGAAAGCTGAGTGCTGAAGAATTGATTCTTTTGAACTATGATGTTGGAGAAGACTCTTGAGAGTCTCTTGGACTGCAAGGCGGTCCAATCAGTCCATCCTAAAGGAAATCAGTCCTGAATATTCGTTGGAAGGACTGATGCTAAATCTGAAACTCCAATACTTCAGCCACCTGATGAGAAGAGCTGACTCACTGGAAAAGACCCTGATGCTAAGAAAGATTGAAGGTGGGAGGAAAAGGGGATTACAGAGGATGAGATGGTTGGATGGCATCACCAACGTGATGGACATGAGTTTGAGTAAACTCCAGGAGTTGGTGATGGACAAGGAAGGCTGATGTGCTCAGTTCATAGGGTCGCAAAGAGTCAGACATGACTGAGTGACTGAACTGAACTGAACTGAACTGAAGCTTCCCTTTCCTTCACTAAATCCCAGAGATTGCTCACATTCATGTCCATTGAGTCAGAGGTGTCATCCTACTATCTCATCCTCTGTCATCCCCTTCTCCTCCTGCCTTTAATCTTTACAGCATCAGGGTCTTTTCCAATGAGTTGGCTCATCACATTAGGTGGCATAAGTATGCACACGGATACACACCCATGGTGTAGAACCAGCTGTGGCTTGTCTGGTCCACACAACCTTTTAAACTCCCCTCTCAATAAAAGTATTTCTTCCTTACCCTGTATACTTTCCTAGATTCAATTCTTCCTATCTCCTGCTGTCCTATTGCAAAGAAGCTGGATTACAAATTCTACTCTTGTGATTTGTCTAGACATCTATCAACACTATATCCACTGGTTTCAACTTTTTATTTAAGCTCACAGTAAAGTGTTTTTCTGAAATTAAGAGTTCTTTCTCTAATATATTTTCTGCTTTCCTGCAATTTTTAAATCACCTTTTTCTTTCGACTTTAACTTTCTGCTTTTTAGTTTTGTCCTTCTAAGTAAGAAACAATGTTAATATTTATGCCTCAACAAAAACAACAAAAAAGTCCTTTAGGACCATGGAATAGTGAAAGAAGTTGAGTTTCCATAGATATGGGGGTCAGTCTATACAGCATTATTCAAACTTCTTGCTGGCATAGTCACTGACTGTTTCAAAACAAGGAGTAGACTTCAATGGTACCAGAAAACAATCAGATAACAATTAATTCAAAGAAAAGAAAAACACAGACAATATAAAACAATGTATTTTGTTTCCTTGGGTAGAGAATAACATTCTGCACATGAAGAAAATGAGAACAAAAACGAAAGACTGTTGATTGATACAGAGGAGCCTTGAAAGTGAAAGTCGCTCAGTCGTGTCCGACTCTTTGCGACCCATGGACTGCAGCACGCCAGGCCTCCCTGTCCCTCACCAGCTCCCGGGGTTTACTCAAACTCACGTCTGCTGTGTCGGTGATGCCATCCAACCATCTCATCCTCTGTTGTCCCCTTCTCCTCCCACCTTCAATCTTTCCCAGCATCAGGGTCTTTTCCAATGAGTTGGCTCCTCCCATCACGTGGCCAAAGTATTGGAGTTTTAGAACATCAGTCCTTCTGAAAGGTTGTTGTTGAATCACGACGCCGGGATTCCTGGCCCCTGGAGGAGAAGAATCAATCGGGTGCCAGAGATGAGGCTTGATCGCTCAGAGCTTTTGTGTAATAAAGTATTATTAAAGTATAAAGGACAGAGAGAAAGCTTCTGACATAGGCATCAGAAGGGGGCAGAAAGAATACCCCGCTGCTAGTCTTTAGCTGGATGTTATATAGTCACGAGCAGTCTGTTAATGAAAGAAAGAAATGTCTTAAAACTCAGAATGGCACCAGGCCCCTCCCCCATAAGATGCATTTTGGTATAATCTTGGCACCAAATTGTTTATCTTGGGCCATAAAATGATTAACTTGAATCTTGAAGAAGGGCAGATCACCATACAAATAGTTTCATTTACATAGATGAGAGGTACAGTATCTCAGTATAACATACTGGTTTATCAAGTACGTTCTGAGCCAAAAGGCAGAACTGACTTGAAGACAGAGTTTGGGGTAAATGAATAGTACATTAGCATAGCTTAAGATAAACATTTCCGTAAGAAAAAGTCATTGGTTATCTCTAGGTTTGAGAATAGTTAACTTCAAGTGAAACCAGGTGTCATGGCAACACAGCATTTTAAGAGAAACCTCCTTTTAAGTTTGTATAGAGAAGGAAAAAATATCCCTAGTTTGCTTCCTCCTGCTGCTTAAGAGAGATAAAAATGTCTGACACTTGCAGGCTATTTCCTCGCTTGGAGACGCCTGGCCTTCCTGCCTGTTACCCTCTCACTTTCAATGAATATTCAGGACTTGTTTCCTTTAGGATGGACTGGTTGGATCTCCTTGGGGTCCAAGGGACTCTCAAGAGTCTTCTCCAACACCACAGTTCAAAAGCATCAATTCTTCTGCGCTGAGCTTTCTATACAGTCCAACTCTCACATCCATACACGACTATTGGAAAAACCATAGCTTTGACTAGACAGGCCTTTGTTGGCAAAGCAATGTCTCTGCTTTTTAGTAAGCTGTCTAGGTTGGTCATAGCTCTTCTTCCAAGGAGCAAGGGTCTTTTAATTTCATGCCTGCAGTCATCTGCAGTGATTTTGGGGCCCCCCAAAATAAAGTCTGTCACTTTTTCCATTGTTTCCCCATCTATTTTTCATGAAGTGATGGGACCGATGCCATGATCTTCCTTTTCTGAATGTTGAGTTTAAGCTAACTTTTCCACTCTCCTCTTTCACTTTCATCATGAGGCTCTTTAGTTCTTCACTTTCTGCCATAAGGGTGGTGTCATCTACATATCTGAGGTTATTGATATTTCTGCCAGTAATCTTGATTCCAGCTTATGCTTCATCCAGCCGGGCATTTGGCATTCCCTGGTGGCTCAGATGGTAAAAGCATCTGCCTACAATGCGGGAGACCCGGGTTCGATCCCTGGGTTGGGAAGATCCCCTTGGGAAGGAAATGGCAGCCCGTTCCAGTATTCTTGCCTGGAAAATCCCATGGACAGAGGAGCCTGGCAGGCTGCAGTCTATGGGGTCGCAAAGAGTCTGACATGACTGACCGACTTCACTTGACTCACTCTGTTAAATAAGCAGGGTATTAAAGTTAAATAAGTACGGTGACAATATACAGCCTTGTTGTACTCCTTTCCAGATTTGGAACCAGTCTCTTGTTTCATGTCCAGCTCTAACTGTTGCTTCTTGACCTGCATACAGATTTTTCAAGAGATAGATAAGGTGGTCTGGTATTCCCATCTCTTTAAGAATTTTCCACAGTTTGTTGTGATCCACAGAGTCAATGGCTTTGGCATAGTCAAGAAAACAGAAGTAGATATTTTTTGGAACTCTCTTGCTTTACAGTCCATGGACTTCTCCAGGCCAGAATCCTGGAGTGGGTAGCCTTTCCCTTCTCCACGGGATCTTCCCAACCCAGGGGCTGAACCCAGGTCTCCTGTATCACAGGCAGATTCTTTACCAGCTGAGTCACCAGGGAAGCTAGAGCAGCCTTGGGAGTGAGTCTAAAGATCAGTTCATCCTGGTCTTGGTCCAAAGGAAACTTTTCTAGTATAGTTTAAGAAGTCATAGGCAAGACATTTGATATTTCAGAGCTGTTTAGGACCATCAGGAATACAATAACATGGTGAACAAATTATTCATTATTAATTTTATGAAACAGTATCATAGAATTGGCTGAACATTTTCACTTTGCTTATCTCTGTGGTGAATAGTCATAAAATCTATCTTCTATCAGAAGTAAATACTTCAGGCTCTTACAACAGAATACATGATAATTTATTATGAAAGTACTTTGCAATTGAGCAGACATTGGTAGATGCTTTTCTTTTCCCTTGGAGTTGTGCCAAACCACATTTTGTGCCTAAACAGAGACTTTACATTTTCTTTAGGGAAGATTCCCGTATATACTTTACTGTGAACATTCCCCTCCAAAAAAGAAAAATTCTATGAATTTGTATTACCCATTTCTATGTGGGTGATTTTCTCCAAAATAGTGGAGTAGAGATGTAGGTGTGGATATATTTAAATCCTGTTAAATTCTTTTAAATTTACAGTGACTTTAATAAATAAAGCAGATTTGTTTTTTAATTGTTATAAAACTGCATAGATAATTATGTTATCTAAAAGTCTGACTAGCATGATGCTATTTTGGATGGCCACACGCCTTTTAGCAAAGAACTAGATTGAGGTGTTTAAAATAACATAAGCAACTAGGCATATGTCTTTACATCAAATGAAGATAGATGGAGACTCTGATAAAATGATTATCACCACCCAGCAAGAGCCAACAAGTACAAAATAGTCCTCTCAATACTTAGAATATTTTAGGGTATTATTCTGGAAAATGCCCAACCCTAAACCCTAGCAAATCAATTTGTTCTCCTTCTCACTAGGCAGATGTCTGGGTGAAAATAACTGCTCCTGGTTATTGTCATTTTTCTTTCATACTCACAGGTTGAATAAGACTGAAATCTAATTGAAAACCAAATTCCAGCATCATAAACTTGTCTCACCTGTACCCCTAAGATAGTCATTAGAAATGGCAGAAACTTGACCCCTAGAGATTCTTCAGATACACAAATTTGCATTCCATCTAAAATCAAAAATAATGCTCAACTGAGGTTATTAATGTTTTCCAGTAAGCTTTTATTCAACGCGAATACAGAGTCCCAAAACAAAGAAAAAAAGAAAAAGAAAGCTTATTGTTGTAAGACAGAGTGCTTCAAAGAACAGAGGTGAAAAATGAAAACCACAGAATGCATCTGTCTTCTGCTTGCACAGGGATACATCTTTTCCATCCCAACTGAGGTGAACTTAAATATTAAGATAGTCATTTATATCACACAAGGGTGCAACTAAATAGGCCTTAAATTTTAAGCTTCCCATGGTGCCCTGATAGAACCCCACAGCTGCTGAGGCAATAATCTGTAACAATCAGCTGACCGAGTGATCCTATAATGGTAAGCTATCAGAATTCAATTTGGCCATTGTGAAGCCTGTGATTTAAACAGAACACTGCTGGGATTTTCATAAATTGAAGTCACAAAATAAGTGCTAGAAGAATCTTGACTTTTTTCATTTGCACATTCAGATCTGGATTATTCTAATTTCTAAAATACAGACTTTTTTTTTCCCTACCAACTACAGTAAGAAATCGATTTTTAATGGAACCTCATAAAGACAACTCTTTATATTTTTTTTTAAAAAGTATATAGTCAAGGATTTCTAAGAGCAGAATGGATTGCCAAAGTAATATTTAGCTCTCTTGATGGTGTTGTTTAAAATTTTGATTTCTGTTTTCTGGGAAAATTTATGTCCAGTTGTTAAAATCAAAGGTTTGCAGAGGCTCTGTAATTCTCCTTTTCCCCTTTTTAATTGAAGTATAGTTGACTTACAATCTCATAGTAGTTTCAAGTATAAAACATAGAAAACAAAATTTTATAGGCTTACGCCACATGCTATTTTTTATTTTAATTAAAATTTTAATTGAAGGATAATTCCTTTACAGAGTTTTGTTGTTTTATGTCAAACCTCAACATGAGTCAGCCATAGGTGTACACATGTGTAGTATTAAATATATTTCTTGTGTTGCCCATTACATCCCCGTGACTTATTTTGTCTTTGATGAAGTTCTCACTGTGTGTCTCTGTTCTTCCCCTAAGGTTAGTGATGATTTTTATGCTTTGAACTCTTTATCAGGTAAATTACTTACCTCTTTTTCTTTAGAGCTTTTTAATATGAGGATTTTATCTTGTTCTTTTTTTTTTAGAATCTGTTCCTCTGTCCTCTCATTTTGCTTGCTCGCTATGCTGTGTCTCTCTGAATTCAGGGGAACGGCGGTTACTTCTGTTGGTCTTGAAGGCTTGTCCTTTTGCAGGTGCGTCTGTTTCCAGACTGCCAGGAAGCGGTGTCACTGGCGGGAGGGCCAGGGCTTTTCTGCCTTGCCCAGGAGCTGGTGCATTGGCAGGATGGGGGAGGAGGCGGTTTGGAAGTGGACGGGCTGCAGCTGGAGTCTGGCCAGGCCGGTCTGCCCCGGGGATGCGGGGCGGTCGCCTTGGCCGGGCATCCAAAGCTGAGCAGGCTGCGTGTGTGCTGCGTGGCCGTGGAGGGCTGACTCCAGCGCCGGGTGCTTTGCAGTTGGATGCTCTGTACTGCAAGTTGGGGAGAGTCATTTCACACGTGAGCCTTAAGAGAGGAGCTTTAGTTTCCCACAGCTCTCCGCTCATAAGCAGCCCTCGTTTTCACAAGTAGCTAGGGGACCTCGTCCTCCGGGTGCAGGTCCCCAGGGCTGCGCCATCAGTGAGGGTCAAGCTCTCTTCTAGGTGAAGACCTCTGAGTTCGTGATACCCCTCCCTCTTTTGCTCATCCACTGGGGGTACGCTCCTGACTAGATTGCTTCCTACCCACCTTCCTGTCCTATAAGTCACAGTGTGTGTGTGTGTTTTCCCCTTTACATACTTAATTATAAAAGAATTGTTTTGCTAGTCTTCAGATAATTCTCAAAGAGAGTTGTTCTCTATGTAGCTGTGGTTTTGATGTGTCCGTGGACGGAGGTGAGTTCAGGGTCTTCCTATTCTTCCATCTTGGTCTCTCCCTCTTCAGAGGCTCTTTTAGGCGATCTTTTACATTTGTATTTAGATATTAGTTTATATATGTTTTTAATACATCAGCCTAACTGGGAATATATATTTTTTTAATTCTAAAACTTTACAAAAACAAGTAGAGCTTTAAACGGAATAATGACTGATAGAAGATACACAAATGCCCAAATAAATACATAAAAATAAATGTATGGAAGTAAATGAATATGTAGAAATATATAAATTATATCAAATAAACATATAAAAAGTATAGCAACTAGTAACTTAAAAATATGCATATAGTATAATGTGGTATCATTGTCTATCAATTTATCAAATATTTTAAAAACATATTACTAAAGTTAGACAAGTATTCTTGTTTATATCTGGAAACCAGTCTTTCATAAGAACCATGAGATTAGATTAATTATATCACATTGGTTTTACCAAATACATTCACTTCTAACCCAAGAAAGTGAAAGTGAAAGTGAAGTCACTCAGTCGTGTCTGACACTCTGCGACCCTGTGGACTGTAGCCTACCAGGCTTCTCTGTCAATGGGATTCTCTAGGCAAGAATACTGGAGTGGGTTACCACTTCCTTCTCCAGGGGATCTTCCCGACCCAGGGATCAAACCCAGGTCTCCCGCATTGGAGGCAGACGCTTTAACCTCTGAGCCACCAGGGAAGCCAAGAAACAATCAGAAATATACACACAAATATTTTTCTAAAATGTAGTTTGATTTTAATAATAATGATGATGATTGTTGTTGTTTAGGCACTAAGCTGTGTCTGACTCTTTGTGACTCCATGGACTATATCCCTCCAGGCTCCCCTTCCATGGGATTTCCCAGGCAAAAATCCTGGAGTGGGTTGCCACTTCCTTCTCCAGGGGATCTTTCCAACCCAGGAATTGCACCCATGTCTCCTGCATTGGCAGGAAAGTTTTTTACCACTAAACTACAAGGGAAGCCCCCATAATAATGATAGGTAACACTTACTCCTTGGAACAAAAGTTATGACCAACCTAGATAGCATATTCAAAAGCAGAGACATTACTTTGCAGATTAAGGTCCGTCTAGTCAAGGCTATGGTTTTTCCAGTGGTCATGTATGGATATGAGAGTTGGACTGTGAAGAAGGCTGAGTGCTGAAGAATTGATGCTTTTGAACTGTGGTGTTGGAGAAGACTCTTGAGAGTCCCTTGGACTGCAAGGAGATCCAAGCAGTCCATTCTGAAGGAGATCAGCCCTGGGATTTCTTTGGAAGGAATGATGCTAAAGCTGAAACTCCAGTACTTTGGCCACCTCATGCGAAGAGTTGACTCACTGGAAGAGACTCTGATGCTGGGAGGGATTGGGGGCAGGAGGAGAAGGGGACGACAGAGGAGATGGTTGGATGGCATCACTGACTCTCGATGGACGTGAGTCTGAGTGAGCTCTGGGAGTTGGTGATGGACAGGGAGGCCTGGTGTGCTGTGATTCATGGGGTCGCAAAGAGTCAGACACGACTGAGTGACTGAACTGAACTGAACTGAATGAACAATTGTCATGTATCAAGTCCTTTTTTGAAGCTATTAATGAACTCACAACAGTTACATGAAATGTATACTATTATAATCTCTACTTTATTCATGAGAAAACTAAGCACCAGAAGTTTTAAGCAAATTATTCAGAGTTCATAGTAATGTGTCCAGATTACATATCACTCGAGCAATTCTTGTTCCTGAGTATGTTCTGTTGAATTCATATTATTTTTAGGAATAATAGTAATAATAACAGAAATAGCCAGAATGCCTCACAATCAGTGTGTTGCTAAGTTACTTCAGTTGTGTCTGACTCTTTGAGACCTCATGGGCTGTAGCCCTGCAGGCTCCTTTGTCTGTGGGATTCTCCGGGCAAGAACACTGGAGTGTGTTGCCATACCCTCTTGTAGGAGAACTTCCCAAAACATGGATCGAACCCACATTCATAATGCTTCATAATAGTGGAGTTTTTTGTATAAATATGGTATATACATATCAAAAATTATATGTAGCATTCAAAACATGTTTTTAAATTACTAATGAAATGGCAAAAGCTAATATTTAAAAAAATAAATAGGATACTACAAAATATTTATATATATTTCCAATTATTTATAAACATATACATATACTATATTGTAAGAAAATTACTTTATCAGTCATAATTTATCATCATAATGGAATTGTCTTTGTTCAGGAAAGTACCTTAATATTTTGTCTAAATATATATTGTGAGATACAGATGTAATTAAATAGTAGGAGATAATAAAATATGCAGATTCCTGTGTGGAATATTTGATATATCTTCCTCACTAAAAATACATGTATGTGTTTACATATTTGTTCATTCAGGAACAGAATTTTAGGGTGAGGAAAGAGTTACATCAAGGAAAGGAAAAGACAAAGGAGGGGGAAAGTATGGTATGCTGAAAAAAGTGATGGAAGGAACTCAAGAGGAATAAAAGGCAAGAGAGGGGGGCATTACTAACATTGCTAAAATTAGAATCACATATTAATAAAAATTATGAAAAATGATCTAATATTTCATTTTAATTTTTGCTTTGTGGCAGCTATAGTGAAACTCTTCTATTTCTCCTGAAACTCAAGTCAGTCTAAACACCTCTATCTCATAGTTTTTGCTTTGTTTTGTCCTTGCTTTTTAGTTTGGTAGGATAACATAACAAAACTATCTTTGAGCGTTGAAAGACGCTGTTCAGGCCTTTGAACAATGCGCCTTTCCATACCATCTTCCGAGGCTTCTTTCAGAGACCGCTGCGGCCTCCGCTTGCTGCCTCTCCCTCCCCGCCTGCTCTGCTTTTCCCTGTAGCTCTCGGTGCCCCCCGGAACATTAGCTGCTGTGCTTGTGTGCCTGCCCATATGTCTGCTGCTCACACCCATGGAATGGAACTCGAGAAGAAAAGATTCCATCCATCTTCCTCACTATTGTTTTCCCAGGGCCCTGAACAGTGCCTAGCATGGCGGTGGCTTTCACTGAGTATTTTTAATAAGTACAAGGGTATATGACAATATTGGAGTGAGCACAGATAAACTGCTAACCACAAAGTGAAGAGCGCTGAGAAGAACACAGTAGGAAGCCAGAGTTGAAGGCAGAAAAAAAAAGAAAACAACTAGCCTAGATAGATAGATAGATAGATATACTTATAAAATGCATATATTTATTTGTGTTCACAGTGTGCCTATTTATATACGGGGCTTCACACGTGGTGCAGTTGGTAAAGAATCTGCCTGCCAGTGCGGGAGCCACAAGAGACCCGGGTTCCATCTCTAGGTTGGGAAAATCCCCTGGAGTAGGAAATGGCAACTCACTCCAGTATTATTGCCTGCAAAATGCTATGGACAGAGGAGCCTGGTGAGCTATATGAATTTTTAAATATATCATACACTTAGATGGATAGATAGGCATCAGTTCAGTTCAGTCGCTCAGTCATGTCTGACTCTTTGTGACCCCATGAATCGCAGCACCCCAGGCCTCCCTGTCCATCACCATCTCCCAGAGTTCACTCAAACTCACGTCCATCGAGTCGGTGATGCCTTCCAGCCATCTCATCCTCTGTCGTCCCCTTCTCCTGCCCTCAATCCCTCCCAGCATCAGAGTCTTTTCCAGTGAGTCAATTCTTCGCATGAGGTGGCCAAAGTACTGGAGTTTCAGCTTTAGCATCATTCCTTCCAAAGTACACCCAGGGCTGATCTCCTTTAGAAAGGACTGGTTGGATCTCCTTGAAGTCATAGACATATGTAAAAGGCTCACTAAGCTCTTGGAGAAGATATTGGATGTACGACAAGATAGGGAAATGCCATTTGATATGGTCTCACCTTTGTCTTAAGATGAAGTCAACCTAGTTCACATAGGAAATGGAGATAAGACTGGAGTATATATATCAGAATGTTATGATTTTTATTTCCTTGTTAAGTCACTACAGGCATTTTAAAATTCTAGTCTTTGTATCTCTATATGAAGTGAAGTTGCTCAGTTGTGTCCGACTCTGCGATCCCATGAACTGTAGCCTACTAGGCTCCCCCATCTGTGGGGTTTTTCAGGCAAGAGTACTGAAGTGGGTTGCTATTTCCTTCTCTAGAGCATCTTCCCGATCCAGGGATCGAACCCGGGTCTCTCACACTGTAGGCAGACTCTACCATCTGAGCTACCAGGGGAGCCCCGTATCTCTATATAATTCTTCATTAAAAAGTAAACTTGCTGTATTAAATTACAGAAACATTTAGGAAGGGGTAAAATGTATAACCATCCACAAATGGTGGCAACAATTGAAACCTTTCTCTCCACCACTTTCATCTTCATCAGTTTGGAAGTGGAGCTTGTTAAAAACAAAGAATGACAATCCTACCATCAGTACTGTGGCTTGAACACAGTTATTAAACAGTATACTCCCTTGCAGTTTAGCATGGAAAATATTTCTTTTCCAAATCCATAAAAACCCATAAGAGGAAGGATTAGCTTAATAAGACGATTCTGTGAAAACTGGGCTACCTACTCCCAGAAAGTCTTTCCCTCAGGAAAACTACTGCCCTATCTCAAATCCTTCCAGTTGTAAATTCATTTAAAAAATTCTCATTTTTTTAGCTCTAACATTTTATATTGATTATTTTTCTTGAAATAGGATCAGTTTTTTTCAGAAGATTCACATAAAATGTGCAACGGCATATATCCTTGATTGTTAAGTCTAAGATATATATTTTTTTTGCAGGTGATTTAATTTTTTAATTTTTTAAAATATAAATTTATTTATTTTAATTGGAGGTTAATTACTTTACAATATTGTATGGATCAGTTGCCTCTAAATAGTCCACAATGAAAAATGTATAAAAGAATAGTAATTGATCTTTATTCGACAACTGTAGAGAAATTGTCATTTTGTATACTTACTTTCCAGTTTTAGATTATCGTTTTAATACTTTGGCTATTTGTGCTGTAGTTACCCATTCATTCATTCAATGAATGATCTAATATTTATTCAACATCTCCTCCACACAAAATGAAGTATGAGTTCCTGCAATATATTAAGATGATCACGTATAAAATAATTAAGCAAGACAATGAAGAGAGTACTGCGAAATTATGTAAAAGTCCATCTGTTATCACGTCAAGCAAAGTGGATGGAAGTAATAAATTAAATATGTGGAGGATATTTGAGTAATAATTTATCTTAAAATATTAGGTATTTGTGGTATAGAGGTTATTCATATTGGATATACTTTGGAACACTTCCTAGTGAATGTAGGCATATTCCTGAAATACAGGGAGAGGCTGTATCATTACCAATCTGGAGATGTATTTTTAACCACCTTGGAAGAGAAAACATACAGTTGTATAAATGAGCTCCAGATCAAATCACAGGAGGATTCCCTAGAATTGCAGATGCTGATTTGTTCCTGAGGTGCTTTCCATGTGGGCAACTCTATGGAGGGCCTTGTCCATGCAAAGCAGCACTTTCTTAGGCTATGATTATGATTCACCTACGCAGAGCTGTGGGGGCAGGTGGCAGCTAATAAATTCAAGAAGTTCAAGGAATAACTGGGTTGGATGAAGTTAGATCGTGCCTACACAAAAAGAATACAAATAGAAGCAGAAAAAAAAAGCAGGGCATCTGAAATAGGTAAGAAGGCGTGAGATTTTGGCTTTGGAATTTACCATAAATCTGTCCTTGGAAAAGTTATTTGACCTGTTTTTAGTGTTGCTGTGTGAAAAGCAGAAATAATTTTAATTTTTCAGGGTTCTTGTTTGCAAAGTGTCTGCCTTCAGCACACAATAGCAGTGGTGACTGTTATTATCTCCAGGTTACACAGAGATTTAAGGAAAAAAATGATTCTTAAATAGGAGTTTCTCTTATGGAAGAAAGCAAAGGTGATCTTGTCTGATAATGAGAAACTGTCCATTTCACTATTTCTAGTGAGTTTAGAACAGTGTTTATGCTAGGTGACAAGAGTATCAATTTTTGTTAAATTTCAGCTTTCTTGGAGAGTCTGAATGGCTAATGTGGGGTTTATGATGGTCTTTAATCTCTCTTCATATATATACATATATGCATATATGTTCTGCGTTATGGGTCCTTTCTATTTGGAGACTCCTGGCTAATATGTGACAGGGAAGGACAGAGGAAGTGGTGGGTCCAGCACGTGAACTTTATCTCTCTGTCAGTCACCATTCTGAGTATTGAAGTTATGTTTCTTAGCAAAGCACGTGCCACAGACACAGTTGTCTCACTGCTTTCTCCTAGAATCTGTGGCTAAGAGTGACTCATTGGCTCTGGGTAGGGCTGAGAGAATCTTGCAACTCATTCTTTCCTGGATGAAAGCAGTCAGCTGGATAAGGGTCTATAATCTCCCAGCTTTCCAGCCATTAGCTCTTGCATTCCCTGACATGAAAACCTTGATGTGGTTGGCAAAGCTAAAACATGGCAGAGTTTGACTTTGAAGATTTTAAAAAGTGCTTTGAAGGGTCACTATTTATCAGCTTATTTGCTGACTTATCTTGGGTTGGCTAGAAAAGATATTTAACTGCTGAAGCACATAGCTGAGTCAATTGAAATTTATGACATTTTCACAGGTCACCTTTAACATAATTAAACTGGAGTTAATTGTACATATATTTTATTCTACAGGTAATAAAGACAAATAAAGTAGGTATTTAATTTACTATACTTATAAGCAGTTTTCTGTTCAAAATATTCTATGTCCATCCCACTTAAAGCTTCCATTGCATTCAGGCATATATTAGGCAACTGTCCAAAATCTGGAATGAGTATGAAAGAGGCCATTTGATTTCATTATTATTAGCCTCTTCACTTCTTGAACAAAGCTCATCTCCCCACTTAATCTACATGCAATGTAACCTTAAGAGAAAACATATTTCAGGAAGGAAAAGCATTTCAGGTAAAATTAAACATCTGCAACAAGGACTAGTCTCCTTTGTACCTAACTATGATTTTTGAGACTAAATTAAATCCTCAGCTGAGTGCAATATTTTCAGAAAACTGTTACTTCAGGCTCTTCCTTCAAAAAACTAAATAGAAGTTGTTAGTTTTACTTTTAATTTTCACTCTTTTCTGTCTGGTTTTCTAAAATCACTTCAAAATTCTTCAAACTGATGCTCCCCTACAACATTTACTTAGGAGATTATAGTAAAGGTTCTCTCTTCTTCCTGATTCTTATTCTTGAACTTTCTTTGGATACTCTTTTCATTTAATACTTCATATTATGAACCATGATGATTTTGCTACAATAATTAAAATAGATTTTTGTCTGTATGTTCATTTTAACAAGGAAAACTCTTGCCTTTTATTTCAGAGTGGCTTCTTGTTATTATCTAAATTTAAGGTTAAGATAATCTTCCATCATAAATGTAATGTCTGATTTAGTTGAATAGTAACAGCAAGGATACATTTTGTGTCCAAGAGAGAATTCTGATAACAACAGAATTAAAGAACCAGGGGAGAAATTATTAAATTAATAAAACTAACAATGATCTGAAAGCCACGTCAAAATTATGGTTTTACCTATCCCCTGCCTTAGAGTACCATTTGCCACCATTTCAGGTTGAGAGTTGAAAGTGCCAGGGTCATAACATGTTAATAGATATTCATTAAGAGGAAGTGCAAAGTCATTATTTTGTTCTATTTACTCAGAAAATGCACAGAAACATTGATGACAAAAAAATTTCAATGTGATTTTTCATTTAAAATAGGTTGGGAATTGTAAAAAGAAGTCTCAGCATTTGATATCAGAATTCTAAAAATAGTATTGCTTTACTTTATAATTTGAGCATGGTTATGAAATTTTTAGTAAGAAAAGCTAAACTGACTAATTAAAAAATGTAAATACTTAACACCATGGATAAATTCCTGGGCTTTAAATATATTGTTCCTATTTAAATACTTGGTATTCATCAGTAATTTTTTTCACTTAATTCAAATTTCATTTGCTTCAAATTAGCTGATTTTCACCCATCGCATCTTCAACATAGACAGTACTTATAAAATTGGGTTCCTTTATGAATCTGAATGCTGTTATTTTTTCATGGCTAAGGAGCCTTTACATCTTCACTCCTAAATCATGTTAAACCATTATTGCCTGGTTCCAGTGATCTTATATCTTCAATTATCTCCTTCTCTGAAAAAGTCATGGAGAATGTAAGTGGATTTGAATATTTCTTTTTGTTCTTCAAAAAGTCCTTGATGATTCTGAAGAAATTTGTAAGCTTTCTGATAGTCTGTCCCTTCAGAAAGCCCAGTCAAAAAATTTCCTGTTAACCAATGAAAATATACAGAAGAAATTGAATGCTCAATAATTTTAAATGTGTTGTGTGTGTGTGTGTTCAGCTGTGTCTGATTCTTTGTGACCCCATGGGCTGTAGCTCACCAGGCTCCTCTGATCTTGGAATTTTTCAGGCAAGGATGCTGGACTCAATTGCCAGTTACTACTTCGGGGGATCTTCCCAACCCAGGGATTAAACCTGTGTCTCTTACATCTCTTGCATTGGCAGGCAGATTCTTCACCACTGAGTCATCTGGGAAGCACCAATAATAACAAATAATCTTATGGCAAGCTCAGCGATACCTACCGTAACTGTTTTAATTTGTCAATATCATGCTAAAGGTATAGAGGGTCATACTGAGCATAAGCCTAGTGTGATGTTACCTTTTTATTTAATAAAAATGAAGGCCTTTTTATAGGGCAACCAAGCCATATCAACAGTTTATATTGCATTGGCAAACTTTACCCACCTACCCCATGTAGAATAGTCTTAGAATAGTGGTCCTGTTTATGTTTCTGTAGCTGGTCATTTGAACTTATGGTTAGTATTTATGTTTTCTAAAGTGAATGTGCTAATATATAGAGATGTATACAAGCGTACTGGAAAGATGGGCTCTTCTATAGAGAGAGAGCCCATCTTCACAGTATCTTGAGTTTTATTGATCTTTAATATATTTACTACTTGATAGTTCAGTTTGGAGTAATGTTCCTCCAATCACTATCTATTGGAAAGAGCCAGTTTCTTCTTGTGAAACAATCAGATATTTTCTATGATTTTATCTAGTTATTGACAAATAATCACAAGATACAGAGTCAAATTTCCTGCTGAAAACTGTGCAAGCTTTCTCTATGGCATAACTATAAGCAAGAAGATACAGAGGAGCTCAGTTCTTTGTCACTGGATTTGCTGCATTCTTACATCTGCTCGTGACCCTAGGTTTCTTCTCCATGTGGTCCCAGGTAACCAACAGATAATCGAGGTCTCTAGCAATGTTCTCTCCAAAGGACTGAGGACTTAAAATTGGTTTACTATTTCAGCATTTAACATTTTGGTTCTAATTTACCTTGTACACAAGGATAGTTTATAATCGCTGCAGAAATGTCTTGCTAGACAAAGTAGTGTAGCGTGTAGGAGTCTGAGCTTTGAAGTCAGTCAGAACTGGATTAAGGGAACTGTTCCCACACCTTCATTCTTTCCTTTGTAAACTTTAAACACTAACTCAACACAAACTGGTATACTTTGAGCATTAAATAAGAATTCATGTAAAGGGTTCAAAATGGTGTTCATTTACTATCAGCTGTTATTAAGCGTACAATGAAGTACCTATTGTTATCTGATTACTTTGTTAAGGAGAAGATTTGAGAGGAAGATTGACAAGTACCTAGTGCGTTTTCCACTCTTCTTCTATGCACGTTTTCTCCTTTCCACCCTTTGTCGATATCATCTGCTCTCTCTTACGTTCTGTGGTTCCTATTGCCACGAACACTTTATAATGTAAACTCTCCATTCTCTGGCTGTTCTACCTTCCCATACTATATTAAAATAACTTAACTGACTGCTTAGAGCCCAGTTCAGTAATCAGGAGTGCACACGTGATCAGTTGCTTCAGTCCTGTCCAACTCTGTACAGTCCTACGGGTTGTCAGTCAGGCTCCTCTGTCCACGGGGTGCTCCAGGCTAGAATACTGAAGTGCGTTGCCGTGCCCTCCTCCAGGGGATATTTCCAGCCCAGGAGTGGAACCCACACTTCCTGCACTGCTGCTGGACTTTTCACTGTGGAGCCCCAGGTGAAGCCCTCTCTAATCACTACACCAAAGCAACATCTCCTGGGTCAGTTAAAGACCCCTTTTTTGCACTCTTAGAGATATTATTACTTATTAATGCTCTCAATCACTCAGTCACGTCTAACTTAGTTTCACACAAAGATTTTCCTACTTCTGCAGTTTCGCATTTGCTTTTCTGACATTTCACTACACTATACATTATGTCATATTAAGAATCGGGTTGTTTTTGCACAAATTTAGGTCTAGGATGGAGTACATTTTCTGGCACAAAAAGATGCTTAATAAATACTTTAAATAAATTATAGATAAATGAATTCCTAAAAATAATTTATAAGTTCTTTATAGTATCTTCATACTTGTTAGCTTTTTAGAGCTGCTGTAACAAGTTGCTGTTAACTGAGTGGCTTGAAACAATAGAAATGGATTCTTTCACAGTTTTGAGGGACAGGATTTTATTATCAAGGAGTCACTAGGGATAGTTTTCTGGAGTCCTAAGTAAGAACATATTTTATGCCACTCTCCTCGCTTCTGGTGGCTTCCAGCCATCATTGGCATTCTTGGTTTGTAGACTTTATCGTGCCAATATCTGCTTCCATTTTCATACGACTGTCTCACATGCTTCCATGCCTTAAATCACCCTCTCCTTTATATGGACACAGGTAATTGGATTTATAGTGCACCTTAAGTCTAAGATGATTTATCCCAAGATTCTTAAATTATGTGGCAAAGATTCTATCTCCAAAAAAAGTCTCATTTATAGGTACTAGGGATTAAGAATTGGATATATTTTTTTTTGGGGGGGGGTAAGACTAATCACACAAATAAAGCAGAAATAGATGTTTTCCTGGAACTCTCTTGCTTTTTCAATGACCCAGCGGATGTTGACAATTTGATCTCTGGTTCCTCTGCCTTTTCTAAAACCAGCTTGAACATCTGGAAGTTCACGATTCACGTATTGCTGAAGCCTGGCTTGGAGAATTTTAAGCATTACTTTACTACCATGTGAGATGAGTGCAATTGTGTGGTAGTTTGAGCATTCTTTAGCATTGCCTTTCTTTGGGATTGGAATGAAAACTGACCTTTTCCAGTCCTGTGGCCACTGCTGAGTTTTCCAAATTTGCTGGCATATCGAGTGCAGCACTTTCACAGCATCCTCTTTCAGGATTTGAAATAGCTCAACTGGAATTCCATCACCTCCACTGGCTTTGTTCATAATGATGCTTTCTAAGGCCCACTTGACTTCACATTCCAGGATGTCTGGCTCTAGGTGAGTGATCACACCACTGTGATTATCTGGGTCATGAAGATCTGTTTTGTACAGTTCTTCTGTGTATTCTTGCCACCTCTTCTTAGTATTTTCTGCTTCTGTTAGGTCCATACCATTTCTGCCCTTTATCGAGCCCATCTTTGCATGAAATGTTCCCTTGGTATCACTAATTTTCTTGAAGAGATCTCTAGTCTTTCCCATTCTGTTCTTTTCCTCTATTTCTTTGCATTGATCACTCAGGAAGGCTTTCTTATCTCTCCTTGCTATTTTTTGGAACTTTGCATTCAGATTCTTATATCTTTCCTTTTCTCCTTTGCTTTTTCACTTCTCTTCTTTTCACAGCTATTTGTAAGACCTCCTCAGACAGCCATTTTGCTTTTTTGCATTTTTTTTTTCCCATGGAGATGGTCTTGATCCCTGTCTCCTGTACAATGTCACGAACCTCCATCCATAGTTCATCAGGCACTCTATCTATCAGATCTAGGCCCTTAAATCTATTTCTCACTTTCACTGTACAATCATAAGGGATTTGATTTAGGTCATACCTGAATGGTCTAGCAGTTTTCCCTACTAGTTTCTTCAATTTAAGTCTGAATTTGGCAATAAGGAGATCATGATCTGAGCCACAGTCATCTCCCGGTCTTGTTTTTGCTGACCGTATAGAGCGTCTCCATCTTCGGCTGCAAAGAATATAATCAATCTGATTTCAGTGTTGACTTCTTGAGAAACCTATATGTGGTTCAAGAAGCAACAGTTAGAACTGGACATGGAACAACAGACTGGTTCCAAATTGGAAAAGGGGTACATCAAGGCTGTGTATTTGCACCCTGCTTATTTAACTTAAATGCAGAGTACATCATGAGAAATGCTGGACTGGAAGAAACACTAGCTGGAATCATAATTGCCGGGAGAAATATCAATAACCTCAGATATGCAGATGACACCACCCTTATGGCAGAAAGTGAAGAGGAACTAAAAAGCCTCTTGATGAAAGTGAAAGAGGAGAGTGACAAAGTTGGTTTAAAGCTCAACATTCAGAAAATGAAGATCATGGCATCTGGTCCCATCACTTCATGGTAAATAGATGGGGAAACAGTGGAAACAGTGTCAGACTTTATTTTTTGGGGCTCCCAAATCACTGCAGATGGTGATTGCAGCCATGAAATTAAAAGACGCTGACTCCTTGAAAGGAAAGTTATGATCAACCTAGATAGCATGTCAAAAGCAGAGATACTACTTTCCCAACAAAGATCCATCTAGTCAATGCTATAGTTTTTCCAGTGGTCATGTATGGATGTGAGAGTTGGACCATAAAGAAAGCTGAGTGCTGAAGAACTGATGCTTTTGAGCTGTGGTGTTGGAGAAGACTCTTGAGAGTCCCTTGGACTATGAGGAGATCCAACCAGTCCATCCTAAAGGAGATCAGTCCTGGGTGTTCATTGGAAGGACTGATGCTGAAGCTGAAAGTCCAATACTTTGGCCATCTCATGTGAAGAGTTGACTCATTGGAAAAGACCCTCATGCTGGGAGGGATTGAGGGCAGGAGGAGAAGGGGATGACAGAGGATGAGATGGCTGGACTTAATGGATGACTTAATGGACATGGGTTTGGGTGAACTCCAGCAGTTGGTGATGGACAGGGAGGCTTGGAGTGCTGCAATTCATGGGGTTGCAAAGAGTCGGACACAACTGAGTGACTGAACTGAACTGAATCACACAAATACAATCTACCTTCTGTCCCACAATAATCTATGTCTAACCTGTATATAAAATAAATTCATGCAACCCAACATCCCTATGAGTCTTATCACATTCTGACATTAGTCCTAAGTCCAAAATTTCATTTAAATATCATCAACTCAAGAATTTCCAAATGCCACCATCTAAATCAGATATATGAGTTTCTGGGTATGATTCATCCTGGCCAAAATTCCTTTCCATTGTGGATAGTTGAGTTTCACTCTCCAACTTTACCCTAGTCACTCTTAAAATTCTTATTTCCACCAATAGTTTCTTCAAAGGAATCCAGGTTTTCCTACTACATTCCTTAGAATTTCTCTAGCCTCTCTATATTGTCTAATTTCAAAGTCGCTACACAGTTTTAGGTACTTGTTATAACAGACCTCCCTTCTGAGTAGCAAAGTCTTATCAGTTTCCTAGGATCACCATAAAAAATTACTAAAACTTGGTAGCAGAACTTTATTCCCTCACATTTATGGGGCCAGGAGTCCAAAATAATGGTGTTGGCAGGTTTGGTTCTTTGTGAAGGCTCTAAGCGAAAATCCATGTTATGCTTCTCCTATCCTTGATATCCCTTGGCTTGTACAAATATCACTTAAATCTCTGCCTCCATCTTCTGTGGACATCTTTGCCTCAAATCTCTTTTCTCTGATTAGAACACTTGTCTTTGGATTTAGGATCCACCTTAAATCCAGATTGATCTCATTTTAAAATCCTTAATAATATCTCTTTACAGTCTGAGCTACCAGGGAAGCCACTTAATTATATCTACAAAGATCCCATTTCCAAACTAGGTCACATTCACTATATCAGATAATGCTTGCAAATGTAAATGATTGTTTTAAAATATATGTACATAGTGAATAAATATGTACATATATATGTATAAAACATTCCCAAGAAAAATTTTATTTAACATTTTAGCATTTTAAAATTTAAAGTGTGTCCTCTGATAGATGAGCACAGTTAATTCAATTGGACTTATTTTGCCTTATTCTCTACTATTAAAGTATATTAATCATTTCTTTAACTTATTGGTTTTAGAACAAAAGTTAACAAGAAGTGAATTTCCAGAAATGCTATCAAGTGTATGTGGCACAGGTTTTTGTGGATAGGAGTATTTGTATGGATGTGACTTTTAAGAGTCAACTGTAGGTCAAGAAGCAAGAGTTAGAGCCAGACGTGGAACAGCAGACTGGTTCCAAATTGAGAAAGGAGTACGTCAAGATTGTGTATTGTCACCCTGCTTACTTAACTTATATGCAGAGTACATCATGCAAAATGCCAGGCTGGGTGAAGCACAAGCTGGAATCAAGGTTGCTGGGAGAAATGTCGGTAACCTCAGATACACAGATGAAAGCACCTTTATGGTAGAAAGTGAAGAAGAACTAAAGAGCCTCTTGATGAAAGTGAAAGAGGAGAGTGAAAATATTGGCTAAAAACTCAACATTCAAAAAACTAAGATCATGGCATTTGGTCACATCACTTCATGGCAAATAGATGGGAAAAAAATAGAAACAGTGACAGAATTTATTTTTGGGGCTCCAAAATCACTGCTTATGGTGACTGCAGCAATGAAATCAAAAGACACTTGCTCCTTGGAAGAAAAGCTATGACCAAACTAGACAGCATGTCCATATGAAAAGGACATCTTTTTTGGGTGTTAGTTCTAGAAGGTCTTGTAGGTCTTCATAGAACCGTTCAACTTCAGCTTCTTCAGCGTTACTGGTTGGGGCATAGACTTGGATTACCGTGATATTGAATGGTTTGCCTTGGAAATGAATGGAGGTCATTCTGTCGCTTTTGAGATTTCATCCAAATACTATATTTCAGAATCTTTTGTTAACTATGTGGGCTACACCATTTCTTCTAAGGGATTCTTGCCCACAGTAGTAGATATAATGGTCATCTGAGTTAAATTCACCTATTCCTGTTAATTTTAGTTCGCTGATTCTTAAAATGTTGACGTTCACTCTTGCCATCTCTTGTTTGACCACTTCCAATTTGCCTTGCTTCATGGACCTAACATTCCAGGTTCTTATGCAATATTGTTCTTTACAGCATTACTTCCATAACCAGTCACATCCACAACTGGGTGTTGCTTTTGCTTTGATCCCAGCTCTTCATTCTTTCTGGAGTTATTTCTCCACTCTTCTCCAGCAGCATATGGGCACCCACCAACCTGCAGAGTTCATCTTTCAGTGTCCTATCTTTTGCCTTTTCATGCTGTTCATGAGGTTCTCAAGGCAAGAATACTGAAGTGGTTTGCCATTCTCTTCTCCAGTGGACCACATTCTGTCAGACCTCTCCACCATGACCTGGGTATCTTGGGTGGCCCTATATGGCATGGCTCATAGTTTCACTGAGTTAGACAAGCTGTGCTTCATTATAGAGGACAGGAATGCGAAAGTAGGAAGTCAAGAGATACTTGGAGTAAGAAAATGAAGCAGGGCAAAGGCTAACAGAGTTTTGCCAAGGGAACACATTGGTTATAGCAAACACTGTCTTCCAACAGCACAGGAGATGGGCATCACCAGATGGTCAATACTGAAATCAGATTGATTATATCCTTTGCAGCCAAAAATGGAGAAGCTCTTTACAGTCAGCAAAAACAAGACTGGGAGCTGACTGTGGCTCAGATCATGAACTCCTTATTGCCAAATTCAGACTTGAAGAAAAGTAGGGAAAACCACTAGACCATTCAGGTATGACCTAAATCAAATCCCTTTGCTTATACAGTGGAAGTGAGAAATAGATTTAAGGGACTAGATTTGATAGATAGAGTGCCTGAATAACTATGGATGGAGGTTCATGCCATTGTACAGGAGGCAGTGATTAAAACCATCCCCAAGGAAAAGAAGAACTGCAAAAAGGCAAAGTCGTTGTCTGAGGGGGCCTGAAAAATAGCTGAGAAAAGGAGAAAAGCAAAGGGCAAAGGAGAAAAGAAAAGAGATGCTTATCTGAATGCAGAGTTCCAATGCAGAATAGTAAGGAGAGACAAGAAAGCCCTCCTTAATGCAAAGAAATAGAGGAAAACAATAGAATGGGAAAGACTAGAGAACTCTTCAAGAAAATTAGAGATACCAAGGAAATATTTAATATAAAGATGGGCACAAAAAGAACTGAAATGGTATGGACCTAACAGAAGCAGAAGATCTTAAGAAGAGGTGGCAAGAATACACAGAATAACTATACAAAAAAGATCTTCATGACCCAGATAACCACAATGGTGTGATCACTCACCTAGAGCCAGACACCCTGTAATGTGAAGTCAAGTGGGCCTTAGAAAGAATCGCTATGACCAAAGCAAGTGGAGGTGATGGAATTCCAGTTAAGCTGTTTCAAATCCTAAAAGATGATGCTGTAAAAGTGCTGCACTCAATATGCCAACAAATTTGGAAAACAGCAGTGGCCACAGGACTGGAAAAGGTCAGTTTTCATTCCAATCCCAAAGAAAGGCAACGCCAAAGATTGTTCAAGTTCAGCTCAGTTCAGTCACTCAGTCGTGTCTGACCCTCTGACCCCATGGACTGCAGCATGCCAGGCTTCCCTGTCCATCATTAAATCCCAGAGTTTACTCAAACTCATGTTCATTGAGTTGATGATGCCATCCAACCATTTCATCCTCTGTTGTCCCCTTCTGATCCCACGTTCAAACTTTCCCAGTATCAGGGTCTTTTCAAATGACTCAGTTCTTCTCATCAAGTGGCCAAAGTATTAGAGTTTCAGCTTCAGCATCAGTCCTTTCATCAAATATTCAAACCACTGCACATCTGCACTCATCTTACACACTAGCAGAATAATGCTCATGATTTTCAAGCCAGGCTTCAGCAGTATGTGAACTGTGAATTTCCAGATGTTCAAGCTGGATTTAGGGAAGACTGAGGAACCAGAGATCAAATTGCCAACAGCTGTTAGATCATCAAAAAAGCAGGAGAGTTCCAGAGAAACATCTACTTCTGCATTATTGACTATGCCAAAGCCTTTTACTGTGTGGATCACAACAAACTGTAGAAAATTCTGAAAGAGATAGGAATACCAGACCACCTTACCTGCCTCCTGAGAAACCTATATGCAGGTCAGGAAGCAACAGTTAGAACTGGACATGGAACAATAGACTGGTTCCAAATCGGGAAAGGAGTTCGTCATGCTGTATTTTGTCACCCTGCTTATTTAACTTATATGCAGAGTACATCATGAGAAACGCTGGGCTGGACGAGCACAAGCTGGAATCAAGATTGCCAGGAGAAATATCAATAACCTCATATATGCAGATGACACCACCCTTATGGCAGAAAGTGAAGAGGAACTAAAGCACCTATTGATGAAAGTGAAAGAGGAGAGTGAAAATGTTGGCTTAAAACTCTACATTCAGAATATGAAGATTATGACATCTGGTCCCATCACTTCATGGCAAATAGATGGGGAAATACTGGAAACAGTGACAGACTTTATTTTCCTTGGCTCCAAAATCACTGCAAATGGTGACTATAACAATGAAATTAAAATACTCTTTTTCCTTGGAAGAAAAGCTATGACCAAGCTAGACAGCATATTAGCAAGCAGAGATATTAGTTTGCCAACAAAGGTCCATCTAGTCAAAGCTATACTTT
This sequence comes from Ovis canadensis, assembly GCF_042477335.2. Classification (NCBI taxonomy): domain Eukaryota; kingdom Metazoa; phylum Chordata; class Mammalia; order Artiodactyla; family Bovidae; genus Ovis; species Ovis canadensis. The sequence continues at coordinate 103,027,060 of NC_091253.1, read as the reverse complement.
TCCAGTAATCATGTATGAATGTGAGAGTTGGACTATAAAGAAAGCTGAGCACCAAAGAATTGATGCTTTTGAACTGTGGTTTTGGAGAAGACCCTTGAGAGTCCCTTGGACTGCAAGGAGATCCAATCAGTCCATCCTACAGGAGATCAGTCCTAAATATTCTTTGGAAGGACTGATACTGAAGGTAAAACTCCAATAATTTGGCCCCCTGATGTGAAGAAGTGACTCATTGGAAAAGACCCTGATGCTGGGAAAGATTGAGGGCAGGAAAGAAGGGGACAACAGAGGATAAAATGGTTGGATGGCATCACCAACTCGATGGACATGAGTTTGAGCAAGCTCTGATAGTTGATGATGGAAGGGAAGCCTGTCGTGCTGCAGTCTATGGGGTCACAGAGGGTCGGACACAACTGAGCGACTGAACTGAACTGATCATTTTTATTTTTATTTTTTTATTTTTATTTTTTTAATTTTAGTTTTTTATTTTTTAAATTTTAAAATCTTTAATTCTTACATGCATTCCCAAACATGAACCCCCCTCCCACCTCCCTCCCCATAACATCTTTCTGGGTCATCCCCATGCACCAGCCCCAAGCATGCTGCATCCTGCGTCAGACATAGACTGGCGATTCAATTCACATGATAGTATACATGTTAGAATGTCATTCTCCCAAATCATCCCACCCTCTCCCTCTCCCTCTGAGTCCAAAAGTCCGTTATACACATCTGTGTCTCTTTCCCTGTCTTGCATACAGGGTCGTCATTGCCATCTTCCTAAATTCCATATATATGTGTTAGTATACTGTATCGGTGTTTTTCTTTCTGGCTTACTTCACTCTGTATAATCGGCTCCAGTTTCATCCATCACATCAGAACTGATTCAAATGAATTCTTTTTAACGGCTGAGTAATACTCCATTGTGTATATGTACCACAGCTTTCTTATCCATTCATCTGCTGATGGACATCTAGGTTGTTTCCATGTCCTGGCTATTATAAACAGTGCTGCGATGAACATTGGGGTACATGTGTCTCTTTCAATTCTGGTTTCCTCGGTGTGTATGCCCAGCAGTGGGATTGCTGGGTCATAAGGTAGTTCTATTTGCAATTTTTAAAGGAATCTCCACACTGTTCTCCATAGTGGCTGTACTAGTTTGCATTCCCACCAACAGTGTAGGAGGGTTCCCTTTTCTCCACACCCTCTCCAGCATTTATTGCTTGCAGATTTTTGGATCGCAGCCATTCTGACTGGTGTGAAGTGGTACCTCATTGTGGTTTTGATTTGCATTTCTCTAATAATGATTGATGTTGAGCATCTTTTCATGTGTTTGTTAGCCATCCGTATGTCTTCTTTGGAGAAATGTCTATTTAGTTCTTTGGCCCATTTTTTGATTGGGTCGTTTATTTTTCTGGAATTGAGCTGCATATGTTGCTTGTATATTTTTGAGATTAGTTGTTTGTCAGTTGCTTCATTTGCTATTATTTTCTCCCATTCAGAAGGCTGTCTTTTCACCTTGCTTATAGTTTCCTTTGTTGTGCAGAAGCTTTTAATTTTAATTAGATCCCATTTGTTTATTTTTGCTTTTATTTCCAGAATTCTGGGAGGTGGATCGTAGAGGATCCTGCTGTGATTTATGTCTGAGAGTGTTTTGCCTATGTTCTCCTCTAGGAGTTTTATAGTTTCTGATCTTACATTTAGATCTTTAATCCATTTTGAGTTTATTTTTGTGTGCGGTGTTAGGAAGTGATCTAGTTTCATTCTTTTACAAGTGGTTGACCAGTTTTCCCAGCACCACTTGTTAAAGAGATTGTCTTTACTCCATTGTATATTCTTGCCTCCTTTGTCAAAGATAAGGTGTCCATATGTGTGTGGATTTATCTCTGGGCTTTCTATTTTGTTCCATTGATCTATATGTCTGTCTTTGTGCCAGTACCATACTGTCTTGATGACTGTGGCTTTGTAGTAGAGCCTGAAGTCAGGCAAGTTGATTCCTCCAGTTCCATTCTTCTTTCTCAAGATTGCTTTGGCTATTCGAGGTTTTTTGTATTTCCATACAAATCTTGAAATTATTTGTTCTAGTTCTGTGAAAAATGTGGCTGGTAGCTTGATAGGGATTGCATTGAATTTGTAAATTGCTTTGGGTAGTATACTCATTTTCACTATATTGATTCTTCCGATCCATGAACATGGTATATTTCTCCATCTATTAGTGTCCTCTTTGATTTCTTTCATCAGTGTTTTATAGTTTTCTATATATAGGTCTTTAGTTTCTTTAGGTAGATATATTCCTAAGTATTTTATTCTTTTCGTTGCAATGGTGAATGGAATTGTTTCCTTAATTTCTTTTTCTACTTTCTCATTATTCGTGTATAGGAATGCAAGGGATTTCTGTGTGTTGATTTTATATCCTGCAACTTTACTATATTCATTGATTAGCTCTAGTAATTTTCTGGTGGAGTCTTTAGGGTTTTCCATGTAGAGGATCATGTCATCTGCAAACAGTGAAAGTTTTACTTCTTCTTTTCCAATTTGGATTCCTTTTATTTCTTTTTCTGCTCTGATTGCTGTGGCCAAAACTTCCAGAACTATGTTGAATAGTAGCGGTGAAAGTGGACACCCTTGTCTTGTTCCTGACTTTAGGGGAAATGCTTTCAATGTTTCACCATTGAGGATAATGTTTGCTGTGGGTTTGTCATAGATAGCTTTTATTATGTTGAGGTATGTTCCTTCTATTCCTGCTTTCTGGAGAGTTTTTATCATAAATGGATGTTGAATTTTGTCAAAGGCCTTCTCTGCATCTATTGAGATAATCATATGGTTTTTATTTTTCAATTTGTTAATGTGGTGTATTACATTGATTGATTTGCGGATATTGAAGAATCCTTGCATCCCTGGGATAAAGCCCACTTGGTCATGGTGTATGATCTTTTTAATGTGTTGTTGGATTCTGATTGCTAGAATTTTGTTCAGGATTTTTGCATCTATGTTCATCAGAGATATTGGCCTGTAGTTTTCTTTTTTTGTGACATCTTTGTCAGGTTTTGGTATTAGGGTGATGGTGGCCTCATAGAATGAGTTTGGAAGTTTACCTTCCTCTGCAATTTTCTGGAAGAGTTTGAGGAGGATAGGTGTTAGGTCTTCTCGAAATTTTTGGTAGAATTCAGCTGTGAAGCCATCTGGACCTGGGCTTTTGTTTGCTGGAAGATTTCTGATTACAGTATCAATTTCCGTGCTTGTGATGGGTCTGTTAAGATTTTCTATTTCTTCCTGGTTCAGTTTTGGAAAGTTGTACTTTTCTAAGAATTTGTCCATTTCTTCCACGTTGTCCATTTTATTGGCATACAACTGCTGATAGTAGTCTCTTATGATCCTTTGTATTTCTGTGTTGTCTGTTGTGATCTCTCCATTTTCATTTCTAATTTTATTGATTTGAATTTTCTCTCTTTGCTTCTTGATGAGTCTGGCTAATGGTTTGTCAATTTTATTTATCCTTTCAAAGAACCAGCTTTTGGCTTTGTTGATTTTTGCTATGGTCTCTTTTGTTTCTTTTGCATTTATTTCTGCCCTAATTTTTAAGATTTCTTTCCTTCTACTAACTCTGGGGTTCTCCAATTCTTCCTTTTCTAGTTGCTTTAGTTGTAGAGTTAGGTTATTTATTTGACTTTTTTCTTGTTTCTTGAGGTATGCCTGTATTGCTATGAACTTTCCTCTTAGCACTGCTTTTATAGTGTCCCACAGGTTTTGGGTTGTTGTGTTTTCATTTTCATTAGTTTCTATGCATATTTTGATTTCTTTTTTGATTTCTTCTGTGATTTGTTGGTTATTCAGAAGTGTGTTGTTCAACCTCCATATGTTGGAATTTTTAATAGTTTTTCTCCTGTAATTGAGATCTAATCTTAATGCATTATGGTCAGAAAAAATGCTTGGAATGATTTCGATTTTCTTGAATTTATCAAGTTTAGATTTATGGCCCAGGATGTGATCTATCCTGGAGAAGGTTCCAGAGCACTTGAAAAAAAGGTGAAATTCATTGTTTTGGGGTGAAATGTCCTATAGATATCAATTAGGTCTAACTGATCTAATGTATCATTTAAAGTTTGCGTTTCTTTGTTAATTTTCTGTTTAGTTGATCTGTCCATAGGTGTGAGTGGGGTATTAAAGTCTCCCACTATTATTGTGTTATTGTTGATTTCCCCTTTCATACTTGTTAGCATTTGTCTTACATATTGTGGTGCTCCTATATTGGGTGCATATATATTTATAATTGTTATATCTTCTTCTTGGATTGTTCCTTTGATCATTATGTAGTGGCCTTCTTTGTCTCTTATCACAGCCTTTGTTTTAAAGTCTATTTTATTGGATATGAGTATTGCCACTCCTGCTTTCTTTTGGTCTCTATTTGCGTGGTATATCTTTTTCCAGCCCTTCACTTTCAGTCTGTATGTGTCCCTTGTTTTGAGGTGGGTCTCTTGTAAGCAGCATATAGAGGGGTCTTGTTTTTGTATCCATTCGGCCAGTCTTTGTCTTTTGGTTGGGGCGTTCAACCCATTTACGTTTAAGGTAATTATTGATAAGTATGATCCCGTTGCCATTTACTTTATTGTTTTGGGTTCGGGTTTATACACCCTTTTTTTGTTTCCTGTCTAGAGGATATCCTTTAGAATTTGTTGGAGAGCTGGTTTGGTGGTGCTGAATTCTCTCAGCTTTTGCTTGTCTGTAAAGCTTTTGATTCTCCTTCGTATTTGAATGAGATCCTTGCTGGGTACAGTAATCTGGGCTGTAGGTTATTGTCTTTCATCACTTTAAGTATGTCTTGCCATTCCCTCCTGGCCTGAAGAGTTTCTATTGACAGATCAGCTGTTATCCTTATGGGAATCCCCTTGTGTGTTATTTGTTGTTTTTCCCTTGCTGCTTTTAATATTTGTTCTTTGTGTTTGATCTTTGTTAATTTGATTAATATGTGTCTTGGGGTGTTTCGCCTTGGGTTAATCCTATTTGGGACTCTCTGTGTTTCTTGGACTTGGGTGATTATTTCCTTCCCCATTTTAGGGAAGTTTTCAACTATTATCTCCTCAAGGATTTTCTCATGATCTTTCTTTCTGTCTTCTTCTTCTGGGACTCCTATAATTCGAATGTTGGAGCATTTCATATTGCCCTGGAGGTCTCTGAGATTGTCCTCGTTTCTTTTAATTCGTTTTTCTTGTTTCCTCTCTGATTCATTTATTTCTACCATTCTATCTTCTATTTCACTAATCCTATCTTCTGCCTCCATTATTCTACTATTTGTTGCCTCCAGAGAGTTTCTGATCTCATTTATTGTGTTATTCCCAGACGGTTCCCGGCTGAACATCGTAGAGCCGGAGCGGTTTGTGCGCCGCGAGAAAGGACAGGTCAAGCGGGGCAGAGATACTGTGTTCACACGACAGTGCTATTTGTTTGCAGCATCCCCCCTCCCCACAGCGCGACTGAACTAGTGAGCCTAAAAACCAGCAAACAGAAGAAGTTAAACAGAGGGAACCACCTTGGAAGTGAGCCCACATGGCCCATAACATCAGAGAAGAGCCAGATATATTTTTAATTTTTTAATATTTTTAAAATCATTCTTTTTTTTTTTTTGCTTTTTGCTTTTTTTTTCTTTTTTTTCCGAGCTTTTTTTTAAATTGTTAAGTCTTCTATTTCTCCTCTAATTTTTATTTCTATAACCTAGTATTACTGTTTAAAAAAAAAAAAACTTTTTTTTTTTTTAAGGCAAACACCATATATACTCTTTGGATGGTTGTTGGTGTTTTGTTTTGTTTTTTTTTTTTTGCTTGTTTGTTTTTTAATAATTCTTTTTTTTTCTTTCTTTCTTCCTTTTTCCTTCTGCTTTTCTTTAATATTGTATCTTTGAAAATCCAACCTCTACTCCAGATTTTTAATCTTAGCTCTTAGGTTTTTGTTGTCAATTTTGTACATTTAAAAACCCAAACTTCACTACCCAAGTTTACCTGAGAGCGAGATTACTGGCTTGACCACTCTCTCCTCCTCTGGACTCTCCTTTTTCTCCACCAGGTGGCCTCTGTCTCTTTTCTCCCCCATCTCTTCTCTATCCAACTCTGTGAATCTCTGCGTGTTCCAGACGGTAGAGAACACCTAAGGAACTGGTTACTGGCAGGATTTGTCTCTCTCCTTCTCATTCCTCTCTCTTATCCTCCTGGTCACCTCTGTCTACTTCCTCCCTCTCCTCTTCCCCGTATAACTCTGTAAATACCTCTGAGCGGTCCAGACTATAGAGCGCACATAAGGAAGTGACTACTGGCTAGCTTGCTCTCTCCTCTCTTGATCTCACCGCATCTCATTCCAGTTACCTCTAACTACCCCCTCCATCTTCTCTTCTCCTTGTAACTCAGTGAACCTCTCTGAGTGTCCCTCAATGTGGAGAAACTTTTCATCTTTAACCTAGATGTTTTATCATCGGTGCTGTATAGATGGAGCAGTCTAGAGGCTACTGTAAAAATAAAACTGAAAACCAGAAGCAGGAAGCTTAAACCCAAAGCCTGAAAACATTAGAGAACTCTTGAATTCAGGGAACATTAAGCAATAGGAGCTCATCAAATGCCTTCACACCTACACCGAAACCAAGCTCCACCCAAGGGCCAACAAGTTCCAAAACAAGACATACCACCCAAATTCTCCAGCAACACAGGAACACTCCCCTGAGCCTCAATATACAGGCAGCTCAAAATTATCCCAAAACCTTTGATGTCTCATAACCCATTACGGGTCACTCCACTGTACTCCAGAGAGAAGAAACCCAGCTCCACCCACCAAAACTCCAACACAAGCCTCCATAACCAGGAAACCTTGACAAGCCACTGATAGAACCCCACCCACAGTGAGGAAGCTCCATAATAAAGAGAACTCCACAAAGTATCAGAATATAAAAAGGCCACCCCAAACGCAGCAATATAACCAAGATGAAGAGACAGAGGAACACTCAGCAGGTAAAGGAACAGGAGAGTTGCCCACCAAACCAAACAAAAGAGGAAGAAGTAGGGAATCTACCGGAGAAGGAATTCCGAATATTGATAGTGAAAATGATCCAAAATCTTGAAATCAAAATGGAAACACAGATAAATAGCCTAGAGACAAGGATTGAGAAGATGCAAGAAAGGTTTAACAAGGACCTAGAAGAAATAAAAAAGAGTCAAAATATAATGAACTGATCATTTTTAAAATTGGTTTAGAGCAGTTTACTTGAAAAACATCCAGCATATACATTGATCACAACCAGTGGCCCAAAAATATTTTAAAAAGTTTCCCAAAATGTCTTGCATTTTTACAACTTTCCCTCCTGAGTAACAGATAATTTCATGTTCTTCTCAGTCAGTTCATTTCTAAATCACTGTGTTTAATGCAGAACACCACGTCTCATGATTGACATTGATGAAACAGGGCATGTGCAGAGAGATTGATTAATGCCTTTGAGGAGGGCCAGAATGTTTCAGAGAATTAAGGATTATAGCTCGGGAAAGAGGAGGCTAATAGATGACATTAAATTGTGTTTAAAATCTTGAAACAATTCCATGGAATTGGAGTGAGAATTTTATAGGTTTTCTATACCTATAGAATAGGTATAGATAGGGCCAGAAAATAGAAATAATGAATATAGCACAATTTTTTACTGCTACTATTATTATTATAAGTTTATTAGTATATGAATATACCATTGCTCTGTATTTCAGATATCAAAGTAAGCCTGTTTGCTTGCTTTAAGTCTCACAAGGCATAGGCAGACCCTCACCTGGGGTCTCTGGAGGAGAATCCGCTTCCAGGCTCCTTCAGTCTGTTGTCAGAGTTCACTCCCAGACATCCCAAGTCTGAAGTCCCTGTCCGTCACCAGTGCTCAGCTGCCCGTTCTCCTCAGCTTCTCGAGGTGTCTTGAGCTCGTGGCCCCTGCGTCTCCAAAGGCAACAGTGCCTCACTGAGTCCTTATCCAGCCTCTGCTTCTGCCTTATGTCTCTCGACTCCAGCTGGAGAAAATTCTCTGCGTTTATGGCTTCGTGTTTATATCAATTTCAATTGATTAATATTAATAGATTGGGTCCACTCTAACCATTCCCAATACCCTACTCCTATCAATTTACATTTACATTTACATTTAAAGTTGCTCAGTCGTGTCTGACTCTTTATGACCCCATGGACTTTACAGTCCATGGAGTTCTCCAGGCTGGAATATCAAAATCTTAGTCTTTATTTACATTTGCAAAATCCTTTTCACCATGTAACATAACATATTCAGAGGCTCCAGGATTTAGAGTGTGGATACTTTGGCAGGGTCATTTTGCTGCCACAAACACAAACAGGAGTTTCAGAAAAACAGCTTTTGGTTCAACAAGAAGAACTTTCAATGAAGAATTCTGGCCAACACTAGGATTTTCCTGCTTTAAGGCTCTCTCCTTATTCCGTGTTCAAGAACAAGTTGAATGCCCATTGTTTGGACTTCAAGAAATAAAATGTTACTATAAGCAGGTCCATTGAAAGGCATTTAGTTCAGTCTCCAATATATATTGTTAAGCATAATTAAAGTTGCTTTTAATAATTACTACTTTGCCTTATTGTTTTAATTGTTTAGAAGTCTTACATTTAGCAAACTAGATGTTGTCTACAGTCCATGGGGTTGTAAAGACATGATTTAGTGACTGAACAACAATATTTTCTGCATTGCCTCTTGCATTTATTTCCATGTTTCTGTTATTCTTACTTAAGAGATAAAAAAAAATAATAATGTTTTCAAGTCGCTAAATCATGCTCAAATCTTGGTGACCCCATGAATTGCAGCATGTCAAGCTTCCCTCTCCTTCAGTACCTCACAGAGTTTGCTCAGATTCCTGTTCATTGAGTCGGGGATGTTATCTAACCATCTTATCTTCTTTGGCCCACTCCTCCTCCTGCCGGCTTTTTCCAATAAGTCAGTTATTCACATCTGGTGGCCAAAATACTGCAGCTTCAGCTTCAGCATCAGTCTTCCAGTGAGCATTCAGGGTGGATTTCCTTTAGGATGGACTAGTTTGATCTCCTTGCAGTCCAAAGAACTCTCAAGAGTTTTCGAACACCACAATTAAAATGCATCAACTCTTTGGTGCCCAGTCTTCTTTATGGTCCAGCTCTCACTTTCATGTATGACTATTGGAAAAACCATAGCTTTGACTAGCTGGACCTTTATTGGCAAAGAGATGTCTTTGCTTTTTAATACACTGTCTAGGTTTGATGTATCTTTCCTTTCAAAGAGTAAGGTTCTTTTAATTTCATGGCTGCAGTCACTATCTGCAGTGATTTTGGAGCCCCTCAAAGAAGGCAATGGCACCCCACTCCAGTACTCTTGCCTGGAAAATCCCATGGATGGAGGAGCCTGGTAGGCTGCAGTCATGGGGTCGCACAGAGTCAGACATGACTGAAGCGAATTTAGCAGCAGCAAAAAAATCACTGCTTCCACTTTTACACCATTATTTGCCATGAAGTGATGGGACTGCATGCCATGATCTTTGTTTTCGAATGTTGAGTTTTAAGCCAGCTTTTTTACTCTCCTCATTCATCCCCATCTAGAGGCTCGTTAGCTCTTCTTCACTTTCTGCCATTAGAGTGGTGTCATCTGCATATCTGAGGTTATTGATATTTCTCCCAGCAATCTTGATTCCAGCTTGTGACTTATCCAGCCCAGCGTTTCTCATGATGTACTCTGCATAGAAGTTAAATAAGCAGGGTGACAATATATAGCCTTGATGTACTCCTTTCCCAATGTTGAGCCAGTCTGTTCCACGTCTGGTTCTAACTGTTGCTTCTTGACCTGCGTACAGATTTCCCAGGAGGCAGGTCAGGTGGTCTGCTATTCCCATCTCTTTAAGAATTTTCCACAGTTTGCTATGATCCACACTGTTAAAGACTTTTATGTAGTCAATGAAGCAGAAGTTTTTGTGGATTTCCCTTGTTTTCTCTATGATGCAACAAATGTTGGCAATTTGATCTCTGGTTCCTCTGCCTTTTCTAAACCTTGCTTGTACATTTTGAAGTTCTTAGTTCACATAATGCTGAAGCCTAGCTTGAAGGATTTTGATCAATACCTTTCTATCATGTGAAATGAGTGTAATCATATGGTAGTTTACTTAAGAGATCAAAAAAAAATTATTAGTCTTCTGATAATAGGCCTGGATACAAAATAGGTTGGAACCCAAGTTCTCTGAACCTGATTTACCTTAGTTCTGAATAACACTTCAAAACTTAAATTAGACTGTTGAAGACTTTTGGACTCGGTGGGAGAAGGCGAGGGTGGGATGATTTGAGAGAATAGCATTGAAACATGTATATTATCATATGTGAAATAGATCACCAGTCCAAGTTTGATGCATGAAACCAGCCACTCAAAGCCGGTGCACTGGGATGACTCTGATGGATGGGATGGGGAGGGAGGTGGGAGGGTGGTTCAGGATGGGGAACACATGTACACCCATGGCTGATTCATGCCAGTGTATGGCAAAAACCACCACAATACTGAAAAGCAATTAGCCTCCAATTAAAATAAATAAATTAATAATAATAAAAAAAACAAATTAGACTGTTGAAACCTTAAAAAAAGAAATGTTTCCATGAACTTAGCTTTTATGTCAACTTTCAGACATAACTATTTTATCTAAACATTGTTTTTCATTACATGGTTTCAGAAAAATAAACAAAGAAGAAAAATTATCCAAAATAAGACCAGACTCATAATTATAATCACCTACTGTTTCACAGTGCACATACGATTTCTTAAAATGAAAATAAATCTGTAGATGAATTTCTAACATTTCTATTGTCAATACACAGATTAAAAAGTACATTATTGACTCTGGCAATAATTATTCTGGGAAAGAAAGTGATAAACTTTAAAATGTCAAGCTGTTTAAACTTTTCAACTTTAGAAAACACATTATTTGTGAGACACTGTCAAGAATGTTTAACTAATAAGCGTGCTACTAGAATGTGCTGGGAGTAGGCTGACACGCTCTAAGACAGAACAGGATCAAGGCAGCTTAGAACTTTATAGAAACTGCCTATGTAAGTCATATAATGGTCTTCTAAATGTCATGTTTGCAGTAAGAATGAGAAGAGATGCCTTAATGAGATACAAGGTACTTGTGTTGGAGGACTCCAGATTGTGACTGCCATTAATAAATGGTGGTGGATTAAGAGGATATATCACCAAGTCAGAATTATGAAAATTTTAGAGATTCTTCAGTGGGCTTTATCTTCAAATACCAAGAGTCTTTTTCTGGCATGTAAATTGCCTGGTGCTGGATAATATCTAAGTATCTTTTCTTTATTTTTTTTTCATTTTGGAAAGGATTTTGGTGTCATTCAAGTCAATGAACAGCTGAACTGACATGAACACAAACTGTCACTTCAAGAATCCATCTCCGTGGCAAATAATGAAGCTGGAATAAAAAAAGAAACAAAACATATTTCCTGTCAGTCAACTGTCAGGGTGTTTATTTGTTTCTTTAAGCAAAGTACTCAGATAAGAGCTGGGGAAACAGATTGTCACTTATAATATTGTTTAATAAAGCATTTGGGTGAACTGAAGATATTCTTTGTTTATCTGTCAGGTAATTCCAAAATAAACTTCTTTCATGATTCTACAGAAACCAGAAAACCTTTCCTTCAAATTTTCCTATTCTGAGCAAAATGTGAATAAGCTAAAAGATACGTAAAAAAATAAGCTAAATGAATAAAATCAACTTGAAAGAAATAAAATTTCCTAACGAGTTTTTCTACCCTTGTGATTTTAGGCCATTTATGTCTGATGTAAACTGAAAGGAAATGTGTTTAATGACCTAAAATATACATATATTTTATCATTAAACTGGCTTCAAAACTGGCAATGACATGAATGCGAGCACATGATTTGTATAAGCATTCCTGTCATGCTGAATGAAAAATCTTGAATCATGACTGAAGTTCACCTAACCTTGTGCTTTCATAACAAAGGCCACTGCAGCAAATTATTCAAATCATTCCATTTGGAACCCTTTGTTCATTATAAAATACTTTTGTATTCTATGGATCCAAGGGTAAAAATTATGAACTGAAAATTGAATGAGATGACACAATTTAGACAGTAGAGGCGTTGTAATTTGCAGCCAGGTTCACTGCAGCAGCCAGAATATCCTTAGGTTACATCCTTAGACGGAAAGACCTTTAGGCCAGTTTGCAGGTGTAGACACTGAATGAGCGCCGCTGCAGGGTCCCCGCCTGCCGACACGTGGCTCTCGCCCTTCTGGCTCAGTGCTCTATTTCTGTATTTCCTCAGTATATATTGAGCTAAAAAATGTGCTACTTTTAATTCCAATTCTTGTTCTTATTGAATGTAAAATGCAAACTTTTTTTGTTACAGTTACTCAGTTTCTTTGTCCATTTCCTTACACAATTTGAAAGAAATAAAACATCCTAAATGGTGCCTTTCCTTTCCTTTTCTTTCCCGTTTCTTCTTCAATTTCTACCAAGGTGTAACCCTGCCCTCTGATTACCCTTCCTGATTACCCTTCTTCTACAGTTTGCCCTGATTTTAGTATTGAATCCCAAGGGAAATGAAGTTCCCTTTCGTACATTTCAAATATTTCCTGCATTTCAAATTGACTAATGTACATTAGTACTTAGTATAAACTTATTCCTAGAGTCTTTTCATAGGACTGTCCCAGAAGAGGTTTGTAAATAATATGGATATATTTGGAGACTTCAGGAGAAATATAGAACATATCAATATAATTTATAACTTTAGTTCTGAGTTAAATTAGTATTGTGTTTGCACCATTAAATACAGTTTTCAAACGAGCCAGTTTCTCTCACTGAAATGGTAGTTTAGAAATAACCTACAAGGGTCTGTAAAACAATCATAATTATTATTTTTACCAAGTTAGAATCTTTAGATAGTTTACTTTTATTTTTTAATTAATTAATTTTAATTGGAGGCTAATTACAATATTGTAGTGGTTTTTGCCATACATTGACATGAATCAGGCGTAGGTTTACTTTTAACTAAAATTCTTTGCTTTTGGGAAAAAAACACATTTTTTTTTCCCATTTGTTGCATAAAGATAACATTTCAAATAAGTGGGTAGAGATCTTGATCTCTTCAATCAGAACAGTGCCTCTGTGCGCACCACAACGTTTTAAAGCAATTATCCTCCAATATAAAAATAAATAAATAAATAAGTAAGCAGACTGGTGAGAAAGAAACATTTCTGCTAACTCAGCTCTCTAGTCTGAAGGATCTTAGGAATTAGGGGTTACAATTAATTGGAGGTGAAGAAGATAAATTTAGTCAGATACTCAGTGGTTGTTTATAAGAAACTTTTAATGGTGGTATGCACACATTTGGAGGGTTATATTGCACAGTAAGATATTAAAAGCTCAGAGAAGCCCTATAGTAAAAACAAGCAGCAATCACAATAAAAGGTACATTATATCTTTCTCAAAGTTGTTTGACCACAAGCCTTCTGCACATTAGTTTCAGAAAATTATTGACACTTCAGAAAACACTCATAAAATAAAATTAAATTCCAAGTTCTTGAGTCAGAGTACATTGATCATAAAACAAAAACTGTCTCAAAAACTATTAGCTTGATTCTTTTCATTATTTATTTATTTATTTTTAGTTTGATTCTTAACTAGTAACTTAAATATTTTTGAACAGCAATGTGTTTATCTTCAAAATTAGTATCATGCAAAAAAATTAATAACTACCTAACATGATAATTCTAAAGATTAAACAAATATTGAAGAGTTAATTATAAACCACAGCTCTAAGCAATTGGTTAGAATAAGAAAATGTAACTTTTGAGTGTTCAGTTTTGGGTTCTGACAAGCTTATCTTCAAATCCTCACTGCCTTTGTGGCAATTTGCAAATATCTTTTCATTCATGTACCTAACTTTTCTCATCTGTCAATTGGGGTTAATAGCACATAACTTGCATTGGAAGAATTGGACATAAAGATTAGAAATCCTATAATACAGTTATTTTCCAATATATGATAATAACTTAATTTGAAATTTTATTTTTTAAATTTGTGTTTGTATTCAATATGTTATAAAGTGTGTAAAAAAGTGAGAAATACATGAGCTATCAGGATCCTGGTAAAAGAGAATTTTTTTTCACAGTAGGGAAAAAAAAAAACATATCTAGTGGTTTTTGTGTTTTTCAAGAAAAATGATGAAGAGGACAGTGCTAGAAATGACAAGCCATTTTTAAAACCAGATCATTAAAAATAAAAATGACTATGTTGTGATCAAATAGTGTTGTTTAGTAGTTTAAACTGTGTATCATATGTGATCAGAATTTGACGTTCAATATGTGATAACACCTTGAAGCAATTTATGGCCTGGGTATTATTACCTTTTCTTTTAGATACTAGGCTCTATAAAAACAGCTGTCAGTAGAACTTTCCATCAGAATTTGCAACAGTCCTCCGTGAGAGCACAGGTTAGGCGACTATCTGGCTCCATCAGTGTTAGTGGAACCATGCGACTAACTGTGGTCAATGAGTTCTGATGGAAAATCAAGAATTTAATTGACAGTTCAAAATCTTCCAAAGCTCTCTTTGGCTTCTGGAAAAGTTACAGAGAATATTCAATTCTGACTGATACTACTTTTTCCAAGAGTGAGGGACTGGGGTGAGAAGAGTTTCACTTAACATCCACTTTCCCTAGATAGATCTCAAAGGACATATAGCATGCATAAACAAAAATAAAATGTTCTTATTCTAAGCTTGGGAAGTGTTTCCTGGCTCAACGTAAATTAGACCATCCTGGTTAATATACCAGAGATATGATTTTAGCTCTATGGCTATTAAAGAAAGAGCTGGTTTTGAAGCTGTTCCCTAACACCAGAGCTTTTGCTCTTATTCCTACGTCTTACTGTAACTCCCCAAATGCGCTATGTACATACGCAACAATTCTAAGAATTATGAGAGAATGCTGTCTAATGACACACGGATTGAATTAATAGCACTTCTACTCTTGTATCTTATATGTGTTCATTTGGGCTAATCAAACATTTTTGGCATTCTGTTTTATTTTCTCTGCTGCTGCCTGGAGAATCCCATGGACGGAGGAGCCTGGTGGGCTGCAGTCCATGGGGTCGCTAAGAGTTGGACACGACTGAGCGACTTCAATTTCACTTTCACTTTTTGCTTTCATGCATTGGAGAAGGAAATGGCAGCCTACTCCAGTGTTCTTGCCTGGAGAATCCCAGAGGCGGGGGAGCCTGGTGGGCTGCTGTCTATGGGGTCGCAGAGAGTCGGACACGACTGAAGCGACTTAGCAGCAGCAGCAGCAGCAACAGCAGCAGCTGGTTAGTAGCTTCAGTCGTGGCCAACGCTGCGACCCTGTGGACTGCAGCCCGCCAGGCTCCTCTGTCCATGGAGTTCTCCAGGCAAGAATGCTGCAGTGGGTTGCCATGCCCTCCTCCAGGGGATCTACCTGACCCAGAGATCGATCCCAGGTCTCCCGCATTGCAGGTGGATTCTTTACTGTCTGAGCCACCTCTACCAGATTTAATCTTGTAATATTTTTGCACATTTTGGTAATCGTGTTGGAAATGGGTATATCTGTATACATGCTGCAATGGACACAGTTGTCCCACTCGATGGAAAGTGTAAGAAGCTCATAAAGTACTCACATTTGTCACACAATCTATTGCAAGTCTGGCATATTTTCCTTTGGCATGGTAGAGCCTCTGTGGTACAATGTTTTGGCCTTAAAAATAATTGCCTTTTAAAGAAATCAAGAAAAATTTAAAGAAAAATACAATACATGTTCACATATTTACAGTTCCTGGGGATTGTCTATTCCTTCCTATACTCTTCTGACTATAACTCTTTTAGTATTTATTGGATACTGTCTTTCCTACTGGATCATTACTAAAGGTTTGTTTTTTTTGTTTGTTTGTTTTTTTTTTTTTCTGGGTGCCAAAGTCTACCTGGTAGCTTCTTGTTTTTAGCATTTGGCAACATTTGTCCTTTGTATCACTGTTGCCCTGTACGTAATGTGTCCTTTTTAAATTTTTTAGAATTTTTCTTTATCATTGCTGTTTATCATTTGGCGATGATGTGCCTTTGTTTTATTTTCCTTTGCTTCATCCTGTTAGAGTTTGCCAAAATCTTGGTTCTATGGACTAATGTTTTCAAAAGTCATTGGGAAATTTTCACCAGTACTATTTTGGATCATTCTCTGTCTTCCATCTTTCCGGGACTTGTAGGTTATTACATGTTGGTAGTGTGTAGATGATTACAGGTGGGTTATGCTTATTGTCCTATAAGTTGAAAGTGAAGGTGAAGTTGCTCAGTTGTGTCCTACTCTTGGCAACCCCATGGGCTGTAGCCTACCAGGCTCCTCCATTCATAAAATTTTCCAGCCAACAGTAGCGGAGTGGGTTGCCATTTCCTTCTAAAACTTGATATTTTCCCCCTAATTTTGCATTATATTCATCAGATTGGGCACTTTTACTGAAGTATGTTGAAGTTTATTATTCTTTCCATAGTGTCCTATATATGAATGTTTAGAATTTTTTTAAATTTCATGTATTATATTTTTCAGGTGTAGAATTTTAATTTGCTTTGTTTGTGGTTTATATTACTGTGTTGAAATCCCCTATTTCAGATCAATTTTTGCAAGCTTAATAAAATACTTATAATAGAAGCTTTTTAATTTCTTAACTGATTATAACAATATCTTTGTCATCTTGGAATCTATTTATATTTACTAAATTTGCATTGATATTATGTAGTTTCTTCTGGTTTCTCATATCTAGTAATTTTGATTGGATGATAGACAATGAAGATGGTATATTTTATGGAGTTGGATCATGTTACCTTTTCATTTTATTTTGTCTTGGTGAGCAATTATATACTTACAGAAACTTCTGATTCTCTCATCCTTGGGTTTTATGTCTTTATTAGGAAATACCTTGCTCAGTTTTGATTTTTAGTCTTAGTGTGTGTTTCTTTTAAGACTTTTCTTGAGGTTTCATTTCATTTCTGGGATATCAACTAAATGTTACAGAACACAGCTAGTTCTCCCCCTTCGGACCACCCTAGGACTTTACAGTCTCCTGATACTACACAACCGTTTTTTTAAAACCTCTCATCCCATAAAAGCTGCTTTCTTCTGAGCTCCATGAAGCCTTTCTTGCACTATGTAGCTGACACTTTTCCAGGAATTTGCAAGAGTCCCTCATGAGGGCTTCTGAAGCCGCCTTTCTGCTGAGCTTTCTCCCCTGCTGCGTGCTACCTCACAAGTTCCAGTCACATCATTAGCCGTAATGATCCTATCTTGCTATTTAGCTCAGCAAGGCCATATAATCTGCTTGGATTTCATATCTCTGCCCCACATTCTGTAAAATATCTCAGGAAAGAAATTTGAGGCAATGTTGGGTTTCCTTCTCACATGTATTAAAATCTGATGCTTCCTACTTTCCAATACCTACTAACATACATGCCTGGGCTTCCCTGACGGCTCAGCAGGTAAAGAATCCACCTATGATGCAGGAGACACAAGAAACACAGGTTCGATCCCTGGGCTGGGAAGATCCTCTGGAGGAGGAAATGGCAAACAAATCCAGGAGTCTTGCCTGAAAAATTCAATGGATAGAGGAACCTGCTGGTCTCCAATCCACAAGGTTGCAAAAGATCAGACTTGACTAACCATGCAAATTGGTATTTTCTTGGGAAATATATACATACTTGTTCCTTAGTCTCTAAGTCATGTTCAACGTTTTTCTGATCCCATGTGCCGGGGTCCAGCCCCGGTGGATCCAGGGAATTCGAAGCAAGGACAGAGTCGGCGCCCTAGGAATTAATTAAAGATATGGAGGGAGATTAGAAAGAAATAGTGTAGTAGAAAAATAAGTGGAGAAAAAGATGCTGAATAACTTTGTTTACATGGAAAACCAATAAAACTCCAAGACAAGGAGTTTGCACCATCTACATAGGCCACCAGCACCCACTTGAATAGTGGAGGTGCCCTGCCTTGGGCTCCCTCTCACATGGATCTTAGAAGCCAGGGCAAGTAAGTACACATGGTGAGCCTCCACGCTCCAGATGGGAATTCAGCCAGAAAAGAAGAGAATGAGAAAAGACCACACGGGGGAAACCAGTCTTTCCAGGCACTGGTCTGTTTCTTTATTTTCCAGGTCCACTTTTATACTTTTAGTTATACATAGAGATAAATGTAAGAAACAGAGTCACGCAGGGTCAGCTGCTCTGACCCTTATCAGCATATCTTTGTTCTTACAAGGGTCTTACATTTGTTCACAATATCTTCTGGTCTGGAGACCGATTAACATTTTATGGCCCCACCTTTCTTTCTATTGATAAAGGTTAATCGATCAGAAAACTTGTTTCCCCTTAAGATCTATTTAGTCTTAGTTCAGTTCAGTTCAGTCGCTCAGTTGTGTCCAACTCTTTGCGATCCCATGAACTGTAGCAGGCCAGGCCTCCCTGTGAGTCTGAATTTGGTAATAAGGAGTTCATGATCTGAGCCACAGTCAGCTCCTGGTCTTGTTTTGGTTGACTGTATAGAGCTTCTCCATCTTTGGCTGCATAGAATATAATCAACGTGATTTCGGTGTTGACCATCTGGTGATGTCCGTGTGTAGAGTCTTCTCTTGTGTTGTTGGAAGAGGGTGTTTGCTACAACCAGTGCATTTTCTTGGAAAAACTCTATTAGTCTTTGCCCTGCTTCATTCCGCATTCCAAGGCCAAATTTGCCTGTTACTCCAGGTGTTTCTTGACTTCCTACTTTTGCATTCCAGTCCCCTATAATGAAAAGGACATCTCTTTTGGGTGTTAGTTCTACAAGGTCTTGTAGGTCTTCATAAAACCGTTCAACTTCAGTTTCTTCAGCATTACTGGTTGGGGCATAGACTTGGATAACTGTGATATTGAATGGTTTGCCTTGGAGATGAACAGAGATAATTCTGTTGCATCCAAGTACTGCATTTCGGACTCTTTTGTTGACCATGATGGCTACTCCATTTCTTCTGAGGGATTCCTGCCGGCAGTAGTAGATATAATGGTCATCTGAGTTAAATTCACCCATTCCAGTCCATTTTAGTTTGCTGATTCCTAGAATTTTGACGTTCACCCTTGCCATCTCTTGTTTGACCACTTCCAATTTGCCTTGATTCATGGACCTGACATTCCAGGTTCCTATGCAATATTGCTCTTTACAGCATGGGATCTTGCTTCTATCATCAGTCACATCCACAACCAGGTATTGTTTTTGCTTTGGCTCCATCCCTTCATTCTTTCTGGAGTTATTTCTCCACTGATCTCCAGTAGCATATTGGGCACCTACCGACCTGGGGAGTTCCTCTTTTGGTATCCTATCATTTTGCCTTTTCCTACTGTTCATGGGGTTCTCAAGGCAAGAATACTGAAGTGGCTTGCCATTCCCTTCTCCAGTGGCCCCCATTCTGTCAGGCCTCCCCCATGACCCACCCGTCTTGGGTTGCCCCGCAGGCATGGCTTGGTTTCATTGAGTTAGACAAGGCTGTGGTCCTAGTGTGATTAGATTGGCTAGTTTTCTGTGACTATGGTTTCAGTGTGTCTGCCCTCTGACGCCCTCCTGCAACACCTACCATCTTACTTGGGTTTCTCTTACCTTGGGTGTGGGGTATCTCTTCACGGCTACTCCAGCAAAGTGCAGCCGCTGCTCCTTACCTTGGACGAGGGGTATCTCCTTACCGCTGCCGTTCCTGACCTTCAAAGTGGGATGGCTCCTCTAGGCCCTCCTGTGCTGCTCAGTCACCACTCCTCGGGTTGCTTCTCCCAGCTGCCGGCCCTGGCCTCGAGCGTGGGTGGCTCCTTCTGGCCATTCCTGCACCTTCACAGCCTGGCACTCTGGGCCGCTGTCCCTGACTTCAGACGTGGGGTAGCTCTCGGCAGCACTTAGTGCGCTGGCCTGCCACTGCTGCCTGCGCTTAGTTCTTTGCAGCCAAAGATGGAGAAGCTCTACACAGTCAACAAAAACAAGACCAGGAGCTGACTGTGGCTCAGATCATGAACTCCTTATTACTAAATTCAGACTCAAATTGGAGAAAGTAGGGAAAACCACTAGACCATTCAGGTATGACCTCAATCAAATCCCTTATGATTATACAGTGGAAGTGAGAAATAGATTTAAGGGCCTAGATCTGATAGAGTGTCTGATGAACTATGGAATGAGGTTTGTGACACTGTACAGAAGACTGGGCTCAAGACCATCCCCATGGAAAAGAAATGCAAAAAAAGAAAATGGCTGTCTGGGGAGGCTTTACAAATAGCTGTGAAAAGAAGAGAGGTGAAAAGCAAAGGAGAAAAGGAAAGATATAAGCATCTGAATGCAGAGTTCCAAAGAAGAGCAAGAAGAGATAAGAAAGCCTTCTTCAGTGATCAATGCAAAGAAATAGAGGAAAAGAACAGAATGGGAAAGACTAGAGATCTCTTTAAGAAAATTAGAGATACCAAGGGAACATTTCATGCAAAGATGGGCTTGATAAAAGACAGAAATGGTCTGGAGCTAACAGAAGCAGAAGATATTAAGAAGAGGTGGCAAGAATACACGGAAGAACTGTACAAAAAAGATCTTCACGACCCAGATAATCATGATGATGTGATCACTAATCTAGAGCCAGACATCTTGGAATGTGAAGTCAAGTGGGCCTTAGAAAGCATCACTATGAACAAAGCTAGTGGAGATGATGGAATTCCAGTTGAGCTGTTTCAAATCCTGAAAGATGATGCTTTGAAAGTGCTGCACTCGATATGCCAGCAAATTTGGAAAACTCAGCAGTGGCTACAGGACTGGAAAAGGTCAGTTTTCATTCCAATTCCAAAGAAAGGCAGTGCAAAAGAATGCTCAAACTACCGCACACTTGCACTCATCTCACATGCTAGTAAAGCAATGCTCACAATTCATCAAGCCAGGCTTCAGCAATACGTGAACTGTGAACTTCCTGATGTTCAAGCTGGTTTTAGAAAAGGCAGAGGAACCAGAGATTAAATTGCCAACATCCGCTGGATATTGGAAAATTGCAAGAGTGTTCCACAAAAACATCTATTTCTGCTTTCTTGACTATGCCAAAGCCTTTAACTGTGTGGATCACAATAAACTGTGGAAAATTCTGAAAGAGATGGGAATACCAGACCACCTGACCTGCCTCTTGAGAAATCTGTATGCAGGTCAGGAAGCAACAGTTAGAACGCGACATGGAACAATGGACTGGTTCCAAATAGGGAAAGGAGTACGTCAAGGCTGTATATTGTCACCCTGCTTATTTAACTTCTATGCAGAGTACATCATGAGAAATGCTGGACTGGAAGAAACACAAGGTGGAATCAAGATTGCCAGGAGAAATATCAATAACCTCAGATATGCAGATGACACCACCCTTATGTCAGAAAGTGAAGAGGAGCTAAAAAGCCTCTTGATGAAAGTGAAAGAGGAGAGTGAAAAAGTTGGCTTAAAGCTCAACATTCAGAAAACGAAGATCATGGCATCCGGTCCCATCACTTCATGGGAAATAGATGGGGAAACAGTAGAAACAGTGTCAGACTTTATTTTTTTGGGCTCCAAAATCACTGCAGATGGTGATTGCCACCATGAAATTAAAAGACGCTTACTCCTTGGAAGAAAAGTTATGACCAACCTAGAGAGCATATTCAAAAGCAGAGACATTACTTTGCCGACTAAGTTCCGTCTAGTCAAGGCTATGGTTTTTCCTGTATGGATGTGAGAGTTGGACTGTGAACAAGGCTGAGCACCAAAGAATTGATGCTTTTGAGCTGTGGTGTTGGAGAAGACTCTTGAGAGTCCCTTGGACTGCAAGGAGATCCAACCAGTCCATTCTGAAGGACATCAACCCTGGGATTTCTTTGGAAGTAATGATGCTAAAGCTGAAGCTCTAGTACTTTGGCCATCTCATGTGAAGCGTTGACTCATTGGAAAAGACTCCGATGCTGGGAGGGATTAGGGGCAGGAGGAGAAGGGGATGACAGAGGATGAGATGGCTGGATTGCATCACTGACTCGATGGACATGAGTCTGAGTGAACTCCGGGAGTTAGTGATGGACAGTGAGGCCTGGCGTGCTGCGATTCATGGGGTCACAAAGAATTGGACACGACTAAGTGACTGAACTGAACTGAACTGAGGCCTCCCTGTCCATCACCAACTCCCGGAGTCACTCAGACTCACGTCCATCGAGTCCGTGATGCCATCCAGCCATCTCATCGTCGGTCGTCCCCTTCTCCTCCTGCCCCCAATCCCTTCCAGCATCAGTCTTTTCCAATGAGTCAACTCTTCACATGAGGTGGACAAAGTACTGGAGCTTCAGCTTTAGCATCATTCCTTCCAATGAAATCCCAGGGCTGATCTCCTTCAGAATGGACTGGTTGGATCTCCTTTAGTCTTAAGATAGTGATAAAGTTACATTTTTACATAGCAAGGACACAATGATTTATAACAAAGAAAGAGGAGTACAGTGATCTAGCACAAAAGAGAAAATGCATTAACTTAAAAAGTCTAGTATTGCTAACATCAAAACTACTGTATTTCCTTTTCTACATTCCAATTACATTGATTAACTTACTCCCAGGTGCCTAAGGATATGGAGGCCTGGTGGCAATCATTGACTCAACAATGAGAAAAGCCCTATGCTAATTAAGACTTTCAAAATACTCCAAACTCTCTGTGCTGTTTATGGTTGAGAGGTGGTAAACAATCATGTATGTAGTAGCAAGAGTGTGGATAATCCTGTCACACAGGCTAGTCTGCCAGCAGAGAGGTTTGACCTGAGACACCCTTGTCACGCCCAGATTTATTATCTGGAGTCCTAAGTTAACTCCTTTACAGAGAGAGGTGGTGGGGGACAGCCCCCCGTAAAGTCAGAGGTGTAGGTGAGAGCATAAAGCAGTAAAGTAGGCAGACTCTGGTTTTGGGGAAGATGCTCAGAACAGGGGGTCTCCTGAGGCTTGTCCCGCCTTTGTGTATGCCGAGCCCCCTTCCTCATGACCTTTGCCATGGGCAGAGTTCCTCACGCTGGCTCCCAGCACCCATGGACTATAGTAGGACAGTAAAAAGCTATTTAATGCTAAACACTCAAAAAAGATGATGGAACTCGGTCCCATCACTTCAGGGCAAATAGATGGGGAAAAAATAGAAACAGTGACAGAACTTTATTTTCTTGGGTTTCAAAATCATTGCAAATGGTGACTGTAGCCATGAAATTAAAAGATGTTTGCTCCTTGGAAGAAAAGCTACGACAACCCTAGACAGCATACTAAAAAGCAGATACATCATTGTGTCAACAAATTTCTATATAGCCAAAATTATGTTTTTTTTTTAGGAGTCATGTATGGATGTGAGAGTTGGATCATAAACAAAGCTGAGAGCCGAAGAATTGGTGCTTTTAAACTGTGGTGTTGGAGAAGACTCTTGAGAGTCCCTTGGACTGCAAAGAGATCAAACCAGTCAATCTTAAAGGAAACCAATCCTGAAAATTCATTGGAAGGACTGATACTGAAGTTGAAGCTCCAATACTTTGGCTACCTGATGTGAAGAGCTGATTGGAAAAGACCCTGATGCTAGGAAAGACTGAAGGTGGGAGGAGAAGGGGGCGACAGAGAATGAGATGTTAAATTATTGGAGCTAATATATTTAATTGTCAAATTCATTTAATTCTCCAAAAATTGTTGTATCATTAGAAGGAAGAGCAAAGGGGTGGGGGAGGAAGGGAATGAGAGACAGGAAAGGGAGGAGTGGGGGAGGAAGAGGAGGAGGAGCTCTTCTTCTTAATAAATATAAACACCGTTTATGAAATGCTTGGGAGTGAAAATCTAATGAACAGAAAAGTCTTCGGTTTTAATAATAACACAGAAACCTAAAAGTATAGACATGTTTTGAAGGATCGAATGATACTAATTACTTTATAAAAAGTAAAATTGAAATGAAAAATTTCAAAAGGGCAATTTTCCAAGGAGTCACTTCATTAACTTTAGTTATTATTCCAGGTTTGTTCCAGGATATTTTTAATATTTGCTGAACTCTGATTTCATTTCAGATATCAAAGTAACAACTAGCCCAAAAGGTCAGCAATTAAATCACAATTTGGTGACTACTTCCTCAGTGTAACACTTTGCTAAAATAGATATGTACTATAGGTGAAGAAAAATTAAATATAGATGACTAAAAACTTTATTTTACTGATATTTGTTTGATTTTTTATAGTTTAACCCAGCATAAACATCCCTCCAGACCCCAAGACTACTGTCAGAAAATCAGCTAACTGTCAAGAAGAGTTCATGTTACTGAAGCATTGTGAATTATTATTTTTTTATGTGATGAAAAGTAACACAAATGGAAAACAGCTGTCAGGCATAATTCAATTCATTATTATTTAATGCAATAGACAAAGGTAGAATCTTATGAAATATTAATTCCTGTAAAAATAGAAGCACCATCACAGCCATTTTTTTCAGCTCCTGACGGCACTAAGGGAGCCAACACAAAGCTGTGTGATGTCCATAGGGTTCTGTACGTTGGCTGATCTTCACCTTGTCACCAGAAGGGTCTAAGAATGGTCATATAATTGTGGGCAGTGGAGTCAGAAGAGGCTTCTTTTTCCTACAATCCACAGAGAATAACTACCATGCAGTGTTAGATAAACCATGCATTTAAAACATTTAAGATCAAATTATTGAACATTTACAAGATAAATTTGGTAATCAGTCTTTAAAAATACCTGCTTTATTTCTGTTGATGTTGTGGTTGTTGAGGTTGTTGACCTTTGTCTTCTGTGGCCACAAAGTACCAGTTCTCTAATTTAATTTTTCCTAAATGAGACAAGCGGTCTCCACTCTTACCAGGAAGAGATGACTAGTGCTGATAAAGCTGTGAAATTAATACACCCTTCCACTCTTTTAAATTCTTAATTCTAAAGAACACATCTTTTTAAAGCACAGTCTTTACTTCTGATTCCCGAAAATCTGTCCATGGTTTTCTGTGTTTTTAATAGTTTTTCCTAAAAAAAAAAAATGGTATGATGGCACATAACAGAAGACATTATATGACCTGGCCCTGTGTATTTCTCCAGATTTATGCAAAACACTTCCATTTTCAGTCTATAAATTTTAGCTTCTAGTGTTCTTGTATTATGCTACCCTAGAATTTATGCGTTTACCTCATTCTTCCCCATCTTTTCTAGTTCTATAACTTGTTTATTCATTTTCATTCTCTGAATTTCAAAATCTCAGGGAGACAGTCTCTAAGCTTCTTTTGCTATGACTATTACTTGTCTTCTTACCTCTGCATTTTCCATAAGTTACTATTTTTAAATTAAGTACAAATCATGGTTCTTTGAAGTGCATCCCTCTCATAACCTGAGTCCCATAAGGCCAAGGACTGTGTTTCGACAATTTCTTTATTGAATGTATGGCAAGTAACAGGTATTAATATTTGTTGAATAAATAAAAATGAAGGGTTTTACTACTTCACAAACCATAGAATAGCAGTAACAGGAAAGGAATTTGTTTTTAGGACAGTGCCTCATCAGCAGAGTTAACACAAATATTTCCATCTAACCATTAGAAACACATGCCACACTTATGAAGAATAAGCATAGTAATTTGCAGTAAATTTGATCCTAAGTTTCATTCAATTCTTGACTTATTTGTAAAGCTGTTTCGCCGTTTATCACGTGCAGGACTGTGTCCCGACCGAGAGTTCCCTCCTCTGTTTGCAGTGATTTTTGCTCGGCAGAGTTCTGTCACGCCCTTCACAGATTCCTGGTCCTGTCTTGAATAACTTACAGACACGTAATACAAACTTGACTAATTACATTGTAATAGCTTTCACATCTCTGCGTTTTGCTATCAAAAATAACTCCACATGCAGCTGAGAAAGGGCGTCACAGACGCACACACAGATATCCTGTCTTCTTATAGACAGAAAAAAAATGTTTAGCATATTAAAATTGTGCTCTACATCAGTTGTTTTGTCACTGCAGGGACCCAGACACATAAGCGATGCATCTAGCCTCCCCTTCACAACGAGGCCCTGACGCTCATGGCAGATGGACATGGGGAGGGGCGTCACTTCCGCCTGCTGTTTGATCATCTCTGATTTGATTTGTGGTTTTTGTTGGGAAGAAGCAGTTTATGACCAGCAGAAACCAGACTTCGCGGAAACTTATGAGCTCTGTTTTGAAGGAGTGTGTGATGAGAAAATGGTATTCATAGGATGATAAGGAAAAAAGAAAAATGATTCTCTTTACCTAAAAGAATGATTTTAACGTGAACTGCTCTTTGTGTTCAGTCACACACACAATTTAGTTTTTATGAAGAGCACAAAAACTAAAGCTATATTATACAGATAGAAAATAAGGGTATTAAATTAGTTAAAATTTAATAGTTTTCCTTTTTTCTTTATTCTGTAAACTATCAAATCAGTTTTCACATGAGTTTAGAAATTATAACAACTACAATAGTTAAATATCTATGTTTTGCATAATAAAAACTATTTAAAATTTCATGATATTCAAAGTGGCGTTTTTATCATAGCAATTTTCTTTCAAAGAGAAGAAACATTACTGTCAGTAGCATTTTATTTTGTAAAAATTAGAAAATTAAAGTGCAATTATCTTTTCTTACATCTAAATTAAGCAACCAAAAGTATAAAATGTCAGTTGAACTAATAATTATATTTGAGGAATTACATTTTAGAACCCATGAAATACCTATGGAAATTGGAAAAAAATAATAATTTTCTCTCAACAGATAAGACTGTTTTATTTACCTAAAATTATTTAGAACAAAATATATTTTCTAACTCTGTAAACTTATCTCTTATATGGTGATTGAATTATGTTTGTGACTAATAAATATATTAGAGTTCCCCAGAGAAACAGATCCGTGTGTGTGTGTGTGTGTGTGTGTATACACATATCTGTTATATGAATTGGCTTATGTGAGTGTGGAGACTAAAAAATCCTGTAATCTGTTATCTTCAAGCTGGAAGCCTGGAAAACTGATTTTGTAATTCAGTGTGAGTCCAAAAGTCTGAAAACCAGGAGCAGAGATGACCCGGCGTAGAAGACAGGCGTCTCAGCCTGAGCACATAGAGCAAACCAGCATTTCCTGCACTGTTTTCTGTAGTCAAGCCCTCAAGAGATGAGACGATGCCCACACGTGTTAGTGATGGTGGTCTTCTTTACTCAGTCTACAGGTTCAAAGAATAGTCCCTTGAGAAACACCTTCACAGACACACTGAGAAGTAATGTTCTATTAATACCAGCTATCTAGATATCTTTTAGCTCAGTCAAATTGACCATAAAATTAACCAGTCCAAGGTGGTACCAGGATAATAAAATATGTGAGATAGGAAATGTTTGTTGATATCTTCCCTAGATTTTCCATTCTATCATCAGGTCCTTTCATGGGTATCCAGGCCTGAATTTCAATTTAACTGAAATTCATTGACTATTCACTCAGTTCTTACCTGGTTTCCTCTTTTCCTCACACCGACTATACCTGAAGCTCTTCTGTAAATCAATCTATTCGTTAACATGGATTGCATTCTATTTTCTCCTTCTCCATCTCGCTATTCTGGAGGATGATTTACATGCTAAAATAACGAAAATAACCCAGTTGAATTCTGTTAGTTGACTATAAACCTGGTTAGTTTTATAGTTCCTAGTTATAGTTCAATAGTTCCACTCTAAAATAAAGCTCCTCTATGAGCAACTTGAACTAGAATAGAGATTTTTAAAATGATTTCTGAGCCTGCTGTACCCTGAAACCTCTGGATTTGCCCAGATTTAGATATATACTTTTCTGGGATCTTAGCACCAAGTTTTACTGTGTTTTGTTTGTGTGCAAATCTCCATATAGATCTTAAAATAGCATATTTCTTATTTCACACTTATAGAGGCATCTCTTAGCTCATGCTCATATCTTTTACTAAACTTTATATATGTTTTTTGACTTAGAACAATAAACACTTGTTCTCATGCATCTGTGGTTGGATGTGTGTGTGTGCTCAGTTGCTCAGTCATGTCCCACTCATTGTGACCCCACGAACTATAGCCCACCAGAGTCCTTTGTCCATGGAATTTTCCAGGTGAGAATATTGGAGTGCTGCTGCTGCTGCTAAGTCGCTTCAGTCGTGTCCGACTCTTAGTGACCCCATGGACCACAGCCTACCAAGCTCCTCCATCCATGGGATTTTCTAGGCAAGAGTACTGGGGTGGGTTGCCATTGCCTTTTCCATATTGGAGTGGGTTTTGCTATTTCCTATTCCAGGGGCTCTTCCTGACCCAGAGATGGAACCTGGAGTGAACCTGCATCTCTCTCCTCTCCTGCACTGGCAGGCAGCTTCTCCACCACTGCTCCACCTGGAAAGACGCGTGGTTGTGTGAGAGCTTGCTGATCTAGGCTAGCCCGGACTCAGATGATTTGTTTCTGCTCCATGACTCTATTCTATTCTGTCTCTTACAACTAATGGATCCATTCAGGCAATTTTTTTTTTTTTTCCCCAAGGCAATGTCAGAAGCACAAGAAGGAAAGGAGAAATATATTAGGCCTTTTGAGGTCTAGGCTCGAAACTGGCACGTCGTTACTTCTGCCTTATTCTATTGGCCAAATGTAGACTTCTACTTTTTACAGAAGTTTTAGATGTACATCAATACTAAGCAGAAGGGACAGAGTTCCCATAGACCACCTTCCCAACCCATGCAAACAACTTGTCCATTAGCAGCATCCCCCTCACCTCAACTGGTACTTTTGTTACAACTGATGGACAAACATGGACACATCATTACCACCAAAGGTTCATAATTTCCATTAGGATTTAGTCTTGACTTTGTACATTCTATGAGTTTAGACAAATGTATAATGAAGTATATCCCTCATTACAGCATTGTGCAGAGTAGTCTCACTGCATGCAAACTCCTCTCTGCTTTGCCCCTTGTTCTTCCCTGGTGGCTCAGAGGTTAAAGCATCTGCCTGGAATGCGGGAGACCTGGGTTCGATCCCTGGGTTGGGAAGATCCCCTGGAGAAGGAAATGGCAACCCACTCCAGTACTCTTGCCTGGAGAATCCCATGGAGGGAGGAGCCTGGTAGGCTACAGTCCATGGGATTGCAAACAGTCAGACACAACTGAGCCACTTTACTTACTTACTTACTTACTTACTTGCCCCTGTTCCTTTCTCTGTCCTACCCTCTGGCAGGAACTGATCTTTTTGCTGACTCCATAGTGTTGTCTTTCCAAGTGTGTCGTATTGTTGGAATCACACAATTCCAACTCAAATCCTTTTTGACATCATTTTCCTTATACACTGTTCTCTTTAATAAGAAGGAATAAGCACTTAAATTACCTGTGAGAAAATATTCAATAAATTGTTGTTACATTTTTCTCTTTCCAGGAAATAATAGACTCTTCAGTCTTTAGAAGGGAGAAACGCTTCTGCTTCAACCATTCTAGGCATTAATTAAGCAAACTTTATCAAACAAATACGTCCATCTGGAAAACAAGAAATCAGTCTTGAGAATAAGATATTATTTGGTGTAAGATTATTAACATTTAGAAGATATTTATAAATAATATATTAAATTTGAAGTTCTGTGATAGGTAGTACAAGGTGGTCTGCTCTTTTTTTTGTCTTTGCATTACTTAGAGAATGTTTCATGTTCTTCTCTGTTTAAAAGTAAATAAATAAACTTGCTTCTAACTCTTAAACTATAGAAAATATGTCTGTATCAAGGTTGGCCCACTAATTAGAAATAACTGCAATCTTCACAATGGGAAAAAATAGGTTAACTCTTTCAAATGTTTTGTTAAACATGGCATTTCCTATAGCAGTTAGTAGAAACTGGAAATTTTTTTCCAATAAGCATTTAAGTATGAAATTATTGAAAGATGAAGCTTTAGTAAGTTTGATGTAAAATCTGTGTCCATCTATTAAAAAGCATATGTGAGTCATGTCATAATAATCCAAAAATCATAAACATTCATGTATGAAATGTGATTTTTTTCCTTAAATTTGGTATTATTTCGAAAGCATTCAACAAGTGATATTAAACATCTAGGAATAGAGAATGTAACCTAATAGATTCACAGTCTAATAAGGCTTGGGACATATAAATAAATTACCATCGAAATTGTGTGCCACATGTGATACAAATGTTGGGGAGTGAGAAGAGTTATTTTATTCCTCCATGGAATACCTCAATGAGGCTCTGACACTTAAGAGGTTATATGTATTTTCTCTTGATTTTCCAGATTTATTTCCAATATCCTTATTTTTCCTAATTTTCAAAAGAGGGTATGCTTATTTTATTCAATTTTATATATGAAGAACTTGGCAAAACATACCCATAATTTACCATTCATAAACATTTGAGTATAATTCCAAAATATGTCAACATATATTAAATGTGTATTATTAATGAGATATCTTAAATTCCATTTTTTGTAGTTTTGAAATTCAGTATGTATTTTACACTTAGAGCATACCTCATTTTATACCATTTTATACCAGTTCCATTTCAAGGGCTTAATAACCACAAGTAGATGATAAATAATATTAGAGTATAGCTCAGTATAGAGTAAACAGCTTAATATACATATATTAAACATTTGCATTTTCCAAGAGCCTTAATTAGTGTTAAAATATGCTGCATTTTTTTGTTTGTTTCTGCCAATTCTTATTGTATTGTTTCTGCCAATTCTTGTTGTATGACTGCTTATGTTTACACATTTTCCTCCTGGGCTAATTATCTAAAAAATATGTGACTTTTATGATTTATTAGAAATTACCTATATTAGGAGATCCAACCAGTCCATCCTAAAGGATATCAGTCCTGGGTATTCACTGGAAGGACTGATGGTGAAGCTGAAACTCCAATATTTTGGCCACCTGATGCGAAGAGCTGACTCATTGGAAAAGACCCTGATGCTGGGAAAGATTGAAGGTAGGAGGAAAAGGGGATGACAGAGGATGAGATAGCTGGATGGCATCACCAACTCAATGGACATGAGTTTACATAAACTCCGGGAGTTGGTGATGGACAGGGAGGCCTGGCGTGTTGCAGTCCATGGGGTCGCAAAGAGTCGGACACAACTGAGCGACTGAACAGAACTGAAATTGTTATTATATAAGTATCATCAATTTCCTGTTTATTCAATAATGTTCTAAATTTTACTTCAATGTTTAAATTTTTCTGATTTCCCTTATGGGATTCTCTGATGGCTCAGCTGGTAAAGAATCCTCCTACAACACGGGAGACCTGGGTTCGATGCCTGGGTTGGAAAGACCCCCCTGGAGAAGGGAAAGGCTACCCACTCCAGTATTATGGAATTTCCCTAATGCTTTCGTCTTTGAGCCATGAAGTACGTATGTGTGCATGCATGCTAAGTCACTTCAGTCGTGTCTGAGTCTTTATGACCCAATGGACTATAGCACATCAGGTGCCTCTGTCCTTGGGATTCTCCAGGCAAGAATACTGGAGAGAGTTGCCATGCCTTCCTCCAGGGGATCTTCGCGATCCAGGGATGGAAACCACGTCTTTAATGCATTGCGGACCAGATTCCTTACCATCTGAGCCACCTGGGAAGCCCAAAGTACGTATAAACATGCTTTTTAATTTCCAGAATTGGAGGAAAGAAATTTTTTATTCATTTCCATTATTTCATCCATGTAAACTTATTGATATTTACTGTGGTTTGGTGTACTTTCTGTCCTGAAGAATGATCCCATATACAATTGGAAAGTGGAAGGGAAAGTTGCTCAGTTGCGTCTGACTCTCTGTGACCCCATGGCCTATACAGTCCATGGAATTCTCCAGGCCAGAACACTGGAGTGGGTAGCCTTTCCCTTCTCCAGGGGATCTTCCCAACCAGGGCTCAACCTGGGGTCTCCCGAGTTGCTGGCAGATTCTTTACTGGCTGAGCCATCAGGGGAGCCTTATATCCAGTCGGGGTGCTCTGTGAAAGTCAGTTCAATCTGACTGATAGTGCTGTACAGTCCTCTATGTCCTTCTGATTTTCTGCCTATTTTTTCAATTATTGAGAGAGCAGTTGATATCTCTAATTAATATTGTTGTATTAACCATCCATTTCTCTTTTTAATTCTGTAAGTTTTGATGAATGAATTTTGAATCTTTCTCCCTAAATGTGTGTATATTTGTATTGTTATACCTTCCTGATATAGTGAATGTTTTAGCATTGTGAAATAGTTCTGTTTCTCAGGAATATTTGCCTTAAAGTCTGTTTTGTTGATGTTACTATAACCACTCAAGCTCTCTTCAGTTCCTGTTTACATAATACACCTTTTCTTTCTACTTTCAACTTATTTTATCATTGAATGGAAGGTTTACTAATACATGAAACATGGCCAAATTTTGCTTTTTAATCAAGTTTGACAATCTATGGACTATTCACATTTATTGTAATTATTGATATGATTGAAATTTATATTTGGCATTTCTCTGTATGTTTTCCATATTTCTTCCTTATTGTTCTTCTTCTTACTTGACTATTCTTTTGTGTCAAGTAAATATAAAATTTTAAAATACTATCATATTTTGTTATTTATTTTAACTATACACTTTGAAGTTGTCTTTTTTATTGTCTAAGTGATAATGATAGGCATCTTACCGTTTGAGATTAATAATAACTTAATTCAAGTAAAATATAGAAATCTGTTCAAATGTAGCCCCATTCTGTCCTTTTGTTGCTATTATTGTCATATATGCTATGCTTTTATGATGTGCATCCCAACAGTCGGTGTTATAATTTTCTATGAAATCTGTGTCTTCAAAGTGTTATGATAGTAAATGATCTAAGAACATATCTATATTCTTTTATTTTCACCTACGGGTTCACAACCTCTGGTACTCTTTATTTCTTCATTTGAATGTCAGTTATCACCTGGAATTGCTATCTTTCATTTTAAAGGACTTCTTTCAGTGTTTATTTGAAGAAGGTTACGTGGCTCAGTGGTAAAGAATCTGCCTGCAACGCAGGAACCTTAGGAGACTGGGGTTCAATCCCTGGGTAAAGAAGATACCCTAGGGAAGGGCATGGCAACCCACATCAGTATTCTTGCTTGAAGAATCCCATGGACAGAGGAGGCTGCCGGACTACCCTCCAAAGGGTTGCAAAGAGTCGGAAATGACTGATGCAAATACCCATGTGCACACACGTAATGAAGCCTTTCAGTCTTATATTTATCTGGAAATGGCCTTATTTCATCTCCAATTTAGAAAGATACAGGTTTTTTGCTGGATAGAATTCTGGCTTCATAGAGTTTTTGTTTGCTTGCTTTTTTTGTTTTTCCCTTCAGAACTTTAAATATAATTTAAAAATAATTGCATTTTCTTTCACCATCTGCTTTATTTAGAGACAAATTGTATTGATGCTCTTCTGTACATAATGAGTCAATTTTCTCTTCCTATTTTCAAGATTTTCTGTTTACATTGATTTTATCAGTCCTGGGTGTTCACTGGAAGGACTGATGTTGAAGCTGAAACTCCAATGCTTTGGCCACCTGATGCGAAGAGCTGACTCGTTGGAAAAGACCCTGATGCTGGGAAAGACTGAAGGCAGGAGGAGAAGGGGACGACAGAGGATGAGATGGTTGGATGGCATCACCGACTCAATGGACATGAGTTTAAATAAACTCTGGGAGTTGGTGGTGGACAGGGAGGCCTGGGGTGCTTCGGTTCATGGGGTCACAAAGACCTGGACACGACTGAGCAACTGAACTGAACTGAACTATCAATAGTAGTTGACCATTACATGTCTGTGCATGTTTCTTGGAAGTTTAGCTTGTTTTTCACTAAAATTGTGAAGTTTTCAGCCATTTATTGCCCATTTTTTCCCCTTATCTTCTTCATCTCCTCTTTTTCTCAAATTCCCATTACATATGTATTTATGCATTGAATTGTTATCCTACAGGTCTCTGGGATTCTTTTTCTCCCTTTCCTTTTTAGCTCTGTCCTTCAGATTGTGCTTTTTCTTTTTATTCATCTCTGGATTCAATGACTCTTTCTTCTTGCAATTCAATTATGTCCCCCTGAGTAATATTTTTAATTTTAATTCATTTTATTTTACTTTGCAACTTGAGATATGCCACTTGCTTCCTTTTCATAATTTCCATCTCCACTGTTTCCATACTGTTGTTTAATTTTTTAAGCATGATTTTCCTTACATGTTGGAATAAATATATATTTATAGCAGTTTCAAAATGTTAGTCTATTGTTTGTTACACGGAACATATGAAGATACATGAAAACTGATTCTATGGACAATTTTCTCCTAGAAAATGGCACACATTTTCTTGTTTCATTGAAAATTCAATATTTTAGGTAATATATTATGGAAACTATGGATTTAATTTCCTCTCTGAAATTTATTGTTGTTGTTTTATGTTTGCTTACTTGTGAAGTAACTTTTCAAACCAGATTTGTGAAATCAGTCTCATTCACAATGAGTTATTGCTGGCCTCTCCCTATGATCTTTCAAAAATAAATGTTCTTTTTAAAAATTTATTAGACCAGGCATCACAGATGTCACCCTTATGTGCTTATAGATAAGTGGTCAGTTAAATATTAGAGATTTGTCCTAAATACCTCAAACTAGTGGCTCTTACGTCTAGTGGATTTATTTGTGAGTAGGGAGACATATTGAAAGCTCAGGCCATCTGTAAGCCTTCCTAGCTTTGACTTTCCTTGGGCTCTTTTGCATCTCCAATCCATATGTGCATAACTTTAGAATTTTCAGTTCTAATGAGTTGGATGAACCTAGGGCCTATCTGAAGTAAGTCAGAAAGAGGAAAAGCAAATATTGTATATTAATGCAAATATATGGAATCTAAGAAAATGGTAGTGATGCCCCTACTCATTTTGCTTGGCAGCCGTGGAGAAGGTGACACAGAGAACAGAACAGTGGTGGAAGGAGGGGGAGGTGGAGATGGACGGGAAAGAGAGACACTGACGCATCCCCATTCGCATGTGTAAAAACAGAACAGTGGTGGAAGGAGAGGGAGGGGGAGACGGACGGAGAAGAGAGACACTGACACACCCCCATTCCCATGTGTAAAATGGAGAGCCAGTGGGAGTCCGCTGCAGGAGGCATTGGCTCAAACCCGGTGCTTTGTGACAATCTAGAAGGATGAGACGGGGTGAGAGGCGGGGTCAGGAGGGAGGGGACATATGCAAGCCGATGGCTGCTTCATGCGGCTGTATGGCAGAAACCAACACAGCATAATAAAGTGATTCGCCTCCAATTTAAGTTTAAAAAATATATACACAATTCATTTTTCTCTTTCTGACTTATTTCATTCAGTATAACAGGCTCTCAGTTTATCCACCTCCGTAGAGCTGACTCAAATGTTTCCCTTTTATGGCTGGGTAATATTCCATTATTCCATAATAATATTACATATAATATTACATATGTACCACAACTTCTTATCCCTTTATCTGCTGATGGACAACTAGCTTGCTTCTATTGATACAGTTGCTATGGAGAATAGTATGGAAATGTCTTTAAAAAAATAGTAATAAAACTATCATATGACTCAGAAATCCCACTATTGGGCCTATACCCTGAGAGAACCATAAAAGAGAAAGACACATGTACCCTAATATTCATTGCCACAGTGATTTTATCTGTTCTTGAATTCCACCTCTTTTCCACTATTTAGACTGTTTTAATCTGAAATGGTATAAAATGTTATTATACAAATATTATCAAATTTATTTCTAGGATTTTGTCTTCAATTTTCCCCCATATCATAGCATTCTATTTTGCTTCATGTTTTATTAGCCTAAAGTTTATTACTAGTCTTTTCATATCCTGAATTTCTTATTTCAAACAAAAAATCATGTGACTAATTATTATGTATAATTACATACAGTTTTCATTCACATGTGAAAGTATAGTGAGATATTCTTCCACATTCAATGGTATAGAAAATGAACTACCCATACGTTTCCTGAAAAATCCATGTAATTGTAAACATGGTTAGTCAAGCACGTTGTATGTGTATGCATCCTTTTCATACTCATTTAGAATTTTTAAACTCAGCCAAGAGCTGTGAATATTCAAATATGTCATTAAATATTCTTTCAAATTACAATTTTTTTCTTTTTGTGTGCTTTTTTTCTTTTTTAAAAAATTATACTTTTAAAAACTATTTAGATTTGAGATATATTCATTATTATATTTATGTAACTATTATGGAGGGAGGAGCCTGGTGGGCTACAGTCCATGGGGTGGCAAAGAGTGGGACATGACTGAGCAACTTCACTTCACCATTATGCGTGAGGCAAGACAGCAGATTACCTAGGAATGTTCACTTTGGGTTCTAATTGCCAGAGGTTTGAAAATTAGTAACAGTTTGAATTCTTGTGAAGTAGCTTACATTCTTTGTTCTCCTTATAGGAATGTCCACCTGATAGAGTTGGGAGAGTTAAATAAATTAATGCAAGTAACTTTATAGAGAAATGCCTGGCATCTTACAAGTAATGATGGTAATGCCTTTTCTGTTTCCATTCCTCATTGAGCATATTGCTACCTGCAGTTTGTCAAATCAGAGCGGAATTGTACCTACTGACCTCATCTTTACAGCATGTAGCATACATTTCTGGAATTATCTTATCACTTGACTGACAGACGCCCCTAGTGTGCAGTGCCTGTGTTGACGTCTTTCTTTATACACACACGTACATTATAGTGTGAAGAGTTTGATGAGTGTATTTCCATCTCATCTGCAAGTCCACAGTAGTCTCCACATTTAAATAGTTCATCATTACCACAGAACACTTTATTTGCTTCTCATCCCTTCTAATCAGTCAAAATGAATTTCAGCTTTGTTTTAAAATGGGTCATTTGAGCATCTCCTTCATAACTAAACGTGACTATTTTGGATTGTGACGCAAATGTGACCTTATATGCACGTGTTTAATGGTTTTTTTTTTTTCTCTAAAAAGCTTTATATTGAGCAGAAGGAAGTGCACCGCAGAAGTCTGAAGTAAAAAAATTCAATCAACTGCCTTCAAGCTGAGCCCAGTTTCAGGCAGCTTATTGACTGGAGGATCACCAGTTCAGGTTAAAGTTGAATTGTGTTCCTAATTAAGCTAAGTAAGTTTAATAATATATATTATACAGCAATGAAAAAGAAACGCATTGCATATAAAAGGAAAATATCAGTAACTAGAAATCTTACACTCAGAAATGACATCTCATCCTCGACTTTTCGAATGTTTTACAGACATATTATATCATTTATTTTTATTCATTCATCCTTTCACTAATTGTTTATCATCATTTCTTGGGCACTTACTAGGTTCAAGATACCTTTTTAGGTACTAGAAATACAAACTGAACAAAAAGTATCACTGTGCTTTTTAAAAGAAGGGTAGCAGAGTTTATACAATAATAGCAATTGTAGTCTACGCTGATATTTTGGAAATAAACTAATAGAGACAGAGAATAAGGCTGGTAATTTACATCTTTCCTGTGTCTAACACAACTGGATGTATACTCTTTGTAAAGTTATTTAACATCTCTAGACCACATGATTTACCTATTAAGTAAGAACTGTGATGAGATTATTTCCATGACCACTTGTAATGTTAAAAATCTAAAAACAACCTTCACTTATTTTCTCAAGTTGTCTTCCAGCAGACACAATATGATTATCCTAGATTTAACTTTAAAAATGATCCTCAGATAGGGTAATAAATGAGCACATGTATTATAGAAACTAGCATTTAATTGAAGACAATTTAATAGAATGCTTATATCGGTCAGTTTTAGCCATTAATAATCTGCCCTTCAAATTCTCTATATCCAAAAACTTTTCTGAAGGAGTACAGGAGAGGTATTTTGTGGTACCCATGATAATTACATTACTGGATGTATCTATTAAATTACAACAGTAAGGAATTTAGTAAATGTAAACATCATAATCCAAAGATATACTCTGCCATGTTCCTGACATGTGATTGTCACTTCAAAACCAACATTTTTAGTGAACTGATAAGTAGCTAATTGAGATGGAATTTATCATCTGTGATAGGGTTTGTATTTTTTATTGAAGAATAATTGATTTATAATACTATATCATTGTAGTTTGAGATGTACAACATATTAACTCAGCATTTTTATAATTATGCTTAAAGTTATTTCAAAATAATGGCTTTATTACCCTGTACTGTATAATATACCATCCCCAAGAAAGAGAAATGCAAAAAGGCAAAAAGGTTGTCTGAGGAGGCCTTACAAATAGCTATGAAAAGGCAAAGGAGAAAAGGAAAGATATGCCCATTTGAATGCAGAGTTCCAAAGAATAGCAAGGAGAGATAAGAAAGCCCTCTTCAGATCAATGCAAAGATATAGAGGGAAAAATAGAATGGGAAGGACTAGAGATCTCTTCAAGAAAATTAGAAATACCAAGGGAACATTTCTTGCAAAGATAGACTCAATAAAGGAAAGAAATGGTATGGACCTAACAGAAGCAGAAGATATTAAGAAGAGGTGGCAAGAATACACAGAAGAGCTATCCAAAACACATCTTCAAGATCCAGATAATCATGATGGTGTGATCATTCACCTAGAGTCAGACGTCCTGGAATGCAAAGTCAAGTGGGCCTTAAGAAGCATCACTACAAACAAAACTAGTGGAGGTGATAGGATTCCAGTTGAACTATTTTGAATCCTAAAAGATGATGCTGTGAAAGTGCTGCACTCAGTATGCCAGCAAATCTGGGAAATTTAGCAGGGGCCACAGGACTAGAAGGGAGAAGGCAATGGCAACACACTCCAGTACTCTTGCCTGGAAAATCCCGTGGATGGAAGAGCCTGGTAGGCTGAGTCCATGGGGTTGCTAGGAGTCAGACACGACTGAGTGACTTCACTTTCACTTTTCACTTTCATGCATTGGAGAAGGAAATGGCAGCCCACTCCAGTGTTCTTGCCTGGAGAATCCCAGGGACGGGGAAGCCTGGTGGGCTGCCGTCTATGGGGTCACACAGAGTCGGACACGACTGAAGCGATGTAGCAGCAGCAGCAACAGGACAAGAAGAGGTCAGTTTTCGTTCCAATCCCAAAGAAAGGCAACGCCAAAGAATGCCGAAACTACCACACAACTGCAGTCATCTCACACACTAGCAAAGCAATGCTCAAAAGTCTCCAAACCAGGCTTCAAAAGTACGTGAACCGTGAACTTCCAGATGTTCAAGCTGAATTTAGAAAAGGCAGAGGAACCAGAGATCAAAGTGCCAACATCTGTTGGATAATCAAAAAACAAGAGAGTACCAGAAAAACATCTATTTCTGCTTTATTGACTATGCCAAAGCCTTTGACTATGTGGATCACAACAAACTGTGGAAAATTCTTAAAGGGATGGGAATACCAGATCACCTGACCTGCCTCCTGACAAATCTGTATGTAGGTCAATAAGCAAGAGTCAGAGCTGAACATGGAACAACAGACTGGTTCCAATTCAGAAAAGGAGGACATCAAGGCTGCATATTGTCACCCTGCTTATTTAACTTATATGCAGGGTATATCATGAGAAATGCTGAGCTGGATGAAGCACAAGCTGGATTTCTGGGAGAAATTTCAATAACCTCACATATGCAGATGACACCACCCTTATGGCAGAAAGTGAAGGGGAACTCAAAAGCCTCTTGATGAAAGTGAAAGAGGAGAGTGAAAAAAGTTGGCTTAAAGCTCAACATTCAGAAAACGAAGATCATGGCATCTGGTCCCATCACCTCATGGCAAATAGATGGGGAAACAATGGAAACAGTGAGAGACTACATTTTTTGGGCTCCAAAATCACTGCAGATGGTGATTGCAGCCATGAAATTAAAAGATGATTGCTCCTTCAAAGCAAAACTATGACCAACCTAGACAGCATATTAAAAATCAGAGACATTACTTTGCTAACAAAGGTCCATCTAGTCAAGGCTATGGTTTTTCCAGTAGTCATGTATGGATGTGAGAGTTGGACTATAAAGAAAGCTGAGCACTGAAGAATTGATGCTTTTGAACTGTGGTGTTGGAGAAGACTCTTGAGAGTCCCTTGGACTGAAAGGAGATCCAACCAGTCCATCCTAAAGGAAATCGACCCAAAATATTCATTGGAAGGATTGCTCTTGAAGCTGAAACTCCAATCCTTTGGCCCCCTGATGTGAAGAGCTGACTCATTGGAAAAGACCCTGATGCTGGGAAAGACTGAAGGTGGGACGAGAAGGGGATGACAGAGGATTAGATGGTTGGATGGCATCACCAACATGGGTTTGAGTAAGCTCCAGGAGTTGGTGATGGACAGGGAAGTCTGCTGTGCTGCAGTCCACGGGGTCGCAGAGTCGGACACGACTGAGAGACTGAACTGACTGAACTGACTGTATAATACATGCTTGTTGTATATTTATCTTATACATAGCGCTAACAGTTTATATCTCTTAATCCCATATTCCTTACTTGCCACATCCACTTGATTCTATTCACTAGTTTGTTTTCTATATCTCTGAGTCAATATGTTTTAACATATACAATAATTTGCATTTTTAAAGGCTCCACTTATAAGTTAAATCATACCATATTTGTCTTTCTCTGACTTATTTTGCTAAGTATAATACTCTCTGGGTTCATCTACATTGTTTCAAATGGTGATATTTCATTACTTGTTATGATTAAGTAATATTTCTCCACAATATATATATATACATATATGCATATATGTGCACAAACATATGTGTTCTATGTATATACCACATCTTATTTACCCATCCATGTGTCACGGGAACTTAAGTTGCTTCCATCCCTGGCAGTTGTAAATTATGAACATTGAGGTGCATGTAGTTTCTCAAATTAGTGCTTTCATCTTCTTTGGACAAAAAACCATCAGCAGAATGGCTGGATCAAATTGTAGTTTTATATTTTCAAGACTCTCTATACTTTTTGTCACAGTGACTGCACCAACGTACACTCCCAAGAAGAGTGTACAACGGTTCCCTTTTCTCCACCTCTTTGCCAACATTTATTATTTATCATATTTTTGATGATAGACATTCTGACATGGAAGGTGTTGTTTTAATTTGCATTCCTCTGATGATTAGCAATGCTGAGGGTCTGTTAATTTTCCTCCTTGTCTGCCTGCTCCTCTTTTTGCATTTTGTCCAAAATGCCAAGATTAATTTTCACTAACCTCAAACAGTTCTTCCTGTCCTTGGACATACCACACATGTTCCTGTATCAGGGCTTTTTCACTGTCTCATACTTCTACTCTTAATATTTTTTTCTCAACACTTCCACCACCTAGAAGTCACTATCACATTACTTTATTTTACTTTATCAGATTCAGAAACCAAGATCAGATTAGTGCAAAGTTCCATGTCAGCACCCTGGCTCTTCACACAAGAATGTCAGCTCCTCAAGGGCCTTGGTATTTGCATAGCATAACTCACTCATTAAATACATTCTGCTTTGCCTTCACTCTGCCTTTATTGTCTGGAAAAACTACAAATGCATATTTTATTCCCCAATTAGTGTTTGTTACTCAGATAAATGGTTAATTTCATGTGAGAAGTTAGAAAATAATTCTCAAAATGAATAATACTAAACTAAGACTTTAAAAGTAGCTAGCAGTTAAGCAATAATAAGATGGGATCTGAAGTAGAAGGGTCACTATTTGCAAAAGTAGATTAAGAAAATAATGTCAAAAATTAATTAAAATGATGTCATTTGGATTTTTTTCCCAAAATACTAAATGTAAGTTGTAGAAAATTTTAAACATTGACTTAGAATAAAGCTGATAGATGGGCTTGCAAAATGTAATTTCAGATGACCAATTCATTTGAGAAGCATGTAAAACTAAAATTTAATGTTTTAAAAACAAAACAAAAGCAGACTTAATTAATGCAGCCTGGTAGGTGCCAGAGGAAGGGAGAGTGAAAGTTTGGGTGGAACAGGTGAAAGGGATTAAGAGTCAAACTTTTAGTTATAAAATAAGTCATGGGGACTTACTATACAGCATAGGGGATATAGTTAATAATACTGCAATAATTTTGTATGGTGACAGCTTTACCATAGCAATCATTTCATAATATACTTGATTGTTAAGTTACTATGTTGTTCACTTGAAATTGGGGGCTTCCCTGTGGCTCAGATGGTAAAGAATCTGCTTTCAATGCAGGAAACCTGGGTTTGATCTCCAGGTCAGGAAGATTCCCTGGAGGAAGGAAAGGCTACCCACTCCAATATTCTTGCCTGGAGAATCCATAGACAAAGGGGCCACTTTCTACCCATCTATTTGTGATGAAGTGATGGGACCAGATGCTATGATCTTAGCTTTTCGAATGTTGAGTTTTAAGCCAGCGTTTTCCACTGTCCTTTTTCACTTCATCAAGAGGCTCTTTAGTTCTTCTTCACTTTTTGCCATTAAAGTGGTGTCATCTGCATATCTGAAGTTGTGGATATTTCTCCCGGCAATCTTGAGTCCAGCTTGTGCTTCATTTAGCCCAACATTTCTCATGATGTACTCTGGTGGCTCAGATGATAAAGCGTGTGTCTGCAATGCGGGAGACCTAGGTTCGGTCACTGGGTTGGGAAGATCCCCTGGAGAAAGAAATGGCAGCCCATTCCAGTAGTCTTGCCTGGAAAACCCCATGGACAGAGGAGCCTGGTAGGCTACAGTCCATGGAGTCACTAAGAGTTGGACACGACTGAGAGACTTCACTTTCACTCTGCATAAAAGTTAAATAAGCAGGGTGATGGTATACAGTCTTAGTGTACTCCTCTCCTGATTTGGAACCAGTCTGTTTTCCATGTCTGGTTCTAACTGTTGCTCCTTGACCTGCATACAGGTTTCTCAGGAGGCAGGTAAGGTGGTCTGGTATTCTCATCTCTTTAAGAATTTTCCATAATTTGTTGTGATTCACACAGTTAAAGGCTTTAGTGTAGTCAATGAAGTAGAAGTAGGTGTTTTTTAAATTCCTTTGCTTTTTCTATGATCCAAAGGATGTTGGCAATTTGATCTCTGGATCCTCTACTTTTTTTAAATCCCCCTTATATATCTGGAAGTTCTCAGTTCATGTACCGCTGAAGCCTAGATTGAAGGATTTTGAGCATAATCTTGATAGCACATGAAATGAGTGTAATTGTAGAGCAATTTGAGCATTTTTGGCATTGCTTTTCTGGGGGAATTGAAATGAAAACTGAATTTTCCAGTCCTGTGGCTCCTGCTGAGTTTTCCAAATTTACTGGCATATTGAGTGCACCACTTCAACAGCATCATCT
Organism: Ovis canadensis; assembly: GCF_042477335.2. Classification (NCBI taxonomy): domain Eukaryota; kingdom Metazoa; phylum Chordata; class Mammalia; order Artiodactyla; family Bovidae; genus Ovis; species Ovis canadensis. Next base: position 102,983,698 of record NC_091253.1, on the reverse strand, counting down.
TTAAGGATTTGAAATAATAGCTCACCTGGAATTTCATCACTTCCACTAGCTTTGTTCATAGTAATGCCTCCTATTTACATTAATAAACAGATCATCCAGACAGAAAGTCAACAAGAGAACACTGGCTTTAAATGATGCATCATATCATATGGGATTAATGGATATGTATCTAGTCAAGGCTATGGATTTTCCAGTGGTCATGTATGGCTGTGAGAGTTGGACTGTGAAGAAAGCTGAGCACCGAAGAATTGATGCTTTTGAACTGTGATGTTGGAGAAGACTCTTGAGAGCCCCTTGGACTGCAAGGAGATCCAACCAGTCAATCCTAAAGGAGATCAGTCCTGGGTGTTCATTGGAAGGACTGATGCTGAAGCTGAAACTTCAGTACTTTGGCCACATGATGTGAAGAGTTGACTCATTGGAAAAGACCCTGATGCTGGGAGGGATTGGGGGCGGGAGGAGAAGGGGATGACAGAGGATGAAATGGCTGGATGACATCACCAACTCGATGGATATGGGTTTGGGTGAACTCTGGGAGTTGGTGATGGACAGGGAGGCCTGGTGTGCTGCGATTCATGAGGTTGCAAAGAGTCGGACATGACTGAGTGACTGAACTGAACTGAACTGACTGATACCGATCATCCCATCCAAACGTAAGAATGTACATTATTTTCAGTTGTACATGGAACATCCCCCACCTTTTTCTTCTTTGGATGAGTCACTTCAAGACTTCTCATTGAAACAAATATCCTTGAAGTCATAGTCTAAAATGGAAGAGAACAAATGTCTTTTTCATAAGACTTGCAGATGGCAGTGACGTGGGACACAAAATTATTCATGTTACTTGTTCATGTTATTCATGAATAATTATCTTCTAACACTATTTTAAGTGATAGAACTTGAAGGAAAGTGAAAGTGTTTGTTGTCCTGTAATGTCTGACTCTTTTCAACCCCATGGACTGTAGCCCGCCAGTCTCTTCTGTTCATGGAATTCTCCAGGCAAGAACACTGGACTGGGTTGCTATGCTCTCCTCTAGGGAATCTTTCCAACCCAAGGGTTGAATCTTTTAATTTTGGGCAGACTCCTTACTGTGAGCCACCTGGGAAGCTCCAGGAATTGAAGGAAACTTGAGTCAACTGCTTGAGCCCTTACTCAATGTTAGATTAGGTATAAGGCTTTAAGTGTTTTAATTTAGAATTTCACCACCTTTAATTTTATAAAATTAGACATTTATATTGTTTCATTCTGCTTTGCAGTTTGTGGAGATCTGCCCTCATTTATCATGAAATCGTGTGTAGATGGACAAAACCATTTATTATGATTTACACGTGGCAATGCAAATGGCCGGTGCAGACCACCGTGCATGCATTCAGCTGTAGTACAAACTGAATTGTCTTTTATATGGTCTTCTACTATTTGTGAAAGTCACTCATTTGTGTCCCACTCTTTGGGACCCCATTGACTATACAGTCCATGGAATTCTCCAGGCCAGAATACTGGAGAGGGTAGACTTTCCCTTCTCCAGGGGATCTTCCCAGCCCAGGGATCGAACCCAGGTCTCCCACATTGCAGGTGGATTATTTACCAGCTCAGCCACAGGGGAATGTGAAAATTGAGTTGCCTAATTAATGAAAATTGTACAGCTTATGTTTTATATCTGATTTTATAATTGAGAAGCTTAGTTTTAACTTTCTTAATAGTGCTTCCCCCCTTTTCCTTCTCAAAAGGGAGAATTACATAGGCAAAAAATTTGATGTGTTATAGTCGGCAAATTAGGTTTATATTTTTATTACACTGACCTCAAATTTCACCTAAGTTACCTGTGACCAGGCAGGTCTTACATCTAAAGTACAGCATTTTATTCCAAGGAATGACACATTTTTAATGAATTTTTAAACAAGAATGTCTGAAAATAGAAATACTGAACTTTAAAAAAGCAGGGTAATACATTTTCATTCATTTGAACACTTCTGATACAATTTTAAAAAATTTAATCATCATATCCAAAAGCCATACAAACTATACATTATGTGTAGGCAGATCTTGGTATAGGTGAACTTTTCTGGTCAATTGTGATCTGAAATTATATATATATATATAAAACTCTGCGTGGTAGGAAAAAGGGAAAGAATTGAATGTATCCTGTTAGCATGACGTCTCCTTGGGGGTTCTAGGACTAACCTTTCCAGAAATATATTTTAGTGAGTTTTCTTCTGAAGCAGAATGAAACATTCAGTACTTCAAGGGACATAAGGATTAAACGAAAGTGGAATGTGACAACTCAGAGTGAAGAGAAAGAAAAATCACTATGGTAGTGTTTTTCATTATTTAACATATTTTTTTACTGCTTTAAGTCAAAAGGTCTTTCAGCATATAATGCAAATCAGTAGCAGAGGGAGAATGTGAAGTTTCAAAAAATCAAAGCTACTATTATTATTATTTCAAGAGGAGTGATTTCCAAAAGTACGAGGAAACATTTTAAGAATGCAACATAATAACCCTGAGTCATTTAATGAATTACATGTGACTCAATCAGCAAGTTAGTCATACTTTAAAATATTCAAAATACTGACCACTGCATTTTAAAATTACTTCCAGTTAATGATGGAGAGTTATGAATATATACATGCAAAACATAATATTCTATTATACACTGATGTATTTTTTTCAGTTAAAAAGAATTAAATATCGACAGCAAATAATACATTCAGGGGGAAAGAAATTATGGCACTGATGAAAGCAGAAACTATTTTGAAAATAAGAAACAAAAGAATAAACCTACTTGCTAATCCCTGACATGGAAGATAATTTATTGCACAAACAAAACAAGGGTAGGCAGCAAATATTTTCTCCAAATATAATCATCCAACCTTAATATGCTTGTTGCTGTTTAGTCAGTAAGTCATGTCTGACTCTTCGGTGACCTCATGGACAGCAGCACACCTGGCTCCTCTGTCCACATCTGGTAAATTGCCAGACAAGAATACAAGAGTGGGTTACTATTTCCTTTTCCAGAGGATCATCCCAGCTCCTGTGTCTTCTAAACTGACAGGCAAATTTTTTGCCACTTAACCACCATAGAAGTCCTAATATGAGTTTTCTTCTTCCCATCCCCATTCCGCTCACCAATAAGACTTAGGAGAAGAAAGTCCCTTAGAAGTACAGAGGGCTCCTTTCAATATATTTATCATTTTTATTATGAAGAAGATATAAAATGACCTAGTCCCTTGATTAGAGTGCATCTTGATATGATATTCCTCCTTTTGGGTACATGGGAGATATATTAGAGAGGATCATGAGTTACAAAGAAAGAATCTTAAAAAAAAAAAAAGAGTCTCTGTTCCAGTCATTAACTGCATGAGGCTGTACCGGTCACTAAACCCTCTGGCCTCAGTTGCCCTCCATGTAAAATGTATAATATCTACCTCATAAACTACTGAAGAAAATAGTAGATGAAAAGTGTTTAGAAAAGTATCTGCGAGCTACTGAACATTAAAAATCCACTTTGACGATGGCATTTTTCTTCTACAGAGACTTTCAGGTGCCTCAGTTACTTTGGGGCATGCTGCTGTTGTTCAGTTGCTGAGTCATGTCTGCCTCTTTGCCACTCCATGGACTGCCTCATACCAGGCTTCCCTGTCCTTCACGATCTCCTGGAGCTTGCTCAAACTCATTTTCATTGAGTCGGGGATGCCATCCAACCCTCTGGTCCTTAGCTGCCCGCTTCACGTCCTTCTCTCCATCTTTCTCATCATCAGGGTCTTTTCCAATGAGTCAGTTCTTCACATCAGGTGGCCAAAGTATTGGAGTTTCAGCTTCAAAATCAATCCTTCCAATGAATATTTTGGGTTGATTTCCTTTAGGATTGATTGGTTTGATCTTTTTGTGTCCAAGGAACTCTCAAGAATCTTCTCCAGCACCACAGTTCAAAAGCATCAATTCTTCAGTGCTCAGCCTTCTTATGGTACAACTCTCAACAGTCATGTATACATGAGTCCTGGGAAATCCGTAGCTTTGACTATATGGATCTTTGCTGGCATCGTGATGTCTCAGCTTTATAATATGGTGTCTAGATTTGCTATAGCTTTCCTTCCAAGTAGCAAGCATCTTTCATTTTCATGACTGCAGTCACATCTGCAGTGATTCTGGAGACCAGGAAAAGAAAATCTGTCACTGCTTCCACTCTTGGCCCTTCTGTTTGCCACCAAGTGATGGGACCAGACAGTTCCTGGGACTGCAAGGAGATCCAACCAGTCCATCCTAGAGGAAATCAATCCTGAACATTCATTGAAAGGACTGATGCTGAGCTGAAAATCCAAACTTTTGGCCACCTGATGTGAAGAACTGACTCATCTGAAAAGACTGATGATGCTGGGAAAAATTGAGGGCAGGAGGAGAAGGGGATGACAGAGGATGAGATGGTGGGATAGCGTCACCGACTCAACGGACATGAGTTTGAGGAAACTCTGGGGGCTGGCGATGGATAGCAAGGCCTGGTGTGCTGCGGTCCCTGGGATTGCAGAGTTGGACATGACTGAGCGACTGAACTGACTGATGCAACCAGATGCCATGATATTAGTTTTTTGAATGTTGTTTCAAGCCAGCTCTTTTCCTCTCCTCTTTCACCCTCACCAAGAGGCGCTTTAGTTCCTTTTCATTTTCTCCCATTAGAGTAGTATCATCTGAATATCTGAGATTGTTGGTATTCCTCTCGGCAACCTGGGATCCAGCTTGTGATTCATCCAGCCCAGCATTTCACATAATGTATTCTGCATGGAACTTCAATAAGCAGGGTGGCAAAACCAGTCTTGTCATACTCCTTTTCCAATTTTGAACCAGTCTGTGTTCCATGTCTGGTTCTCATGGCCGCTTCTTGACCTACATGTACACTTCTCAGCAGGTGGGTAAGGTGATCTAGCACTCACATCTCATTAAGAATTTTTCACTATTCGCTGTGATTCACACAGTCAAAGGCTTTAGTGTAGTCAGTGATGCTGGACTTGCCTTGCTTCCTCTGTGATCCAGTGAATTGTAGTCAATGATGCTGGACTTGCCTTGCTTCCTCTGTGATCTAGTGAATGTTGGCAATTGCCCATGGGGCAAGAGTCATGTTTTACCTTTTACTTAAAAAAGTTATTTTACTGAAGTATAGTGTGGAAAAATATTTAGTATATGTTTACAAAGACTACTCCTTTGAAGCCACACCATAAATACACAGATAAAATCTCAATTGCTTTCAGAAGCCTGTTTGTTTTCTTCTCAATTGTCACCATCCTAAGTTTAAATTTTTAATGGGTTACATGGCCATATATTAATTTAGCTGGCATTTATGCTTTATATAGATGAAAGTATAGAGTATATGCACTTTTTAGTCTAACAATATTCATTTGAACATGTTTATGAAATTTATGTAAGTTATGTATGGAGTAGTGTGTCAATTTTTATTGCTATAAAATATTCCACTTTATGAATATGCAACAAATTAAAATTCTATATTATTTCCATTTCATGGATATTATAAATATTGTGCCTGGGACTATGTGTACATATTACATATATATATATATGTAAAATATACATAATGTATGTAATTATACACATAGCTACATGCTTTATCACACATGAAAAATATATTAAATGCATATTATACATAGTCATATATATATTGAAATGGGGTTCTCATGGAAGTGGAATTGCTAAGTCATAAGGCAATGGTACCGCCACTCCAGTACTCTTGCCTGGAAAATCCCATGGACGGAGGAGCCTGGAATGCTGCAGTCCTTGGGGTCACTGAGGGTCAGACACGACTGAGCAACTTCACTTTCATGCATTGGAGAAGGAAAGGGCAACCCACTCTAGTGTTCTTGCCTGAGAATCCCAGGGACGGGGGAGCCTGGTGGGCTGCCATCTGTGGGGTCACACAGAGTCGGACACGACTGAAGCGACTTAGCAGCAGCAGCAGGGTATGTTCATGTCCAGCTGATAATGTGCAATCACTTTCTGAAGACTTTTAACATGTTACATTTATTACAAAACTTTGATTTGCTTCTGTTTCTGAAAATAATTTACTATTTTCTGATTATTTTAAAAAAGTCTTCCTGGTGGATGTGGAGTAGTATCTCATTATGGTTTTAATTTGCATTTCTTTGATGACTAATAAAGTATATTAGGTATCTTTTCATATGTGCATTATCCATGTGATTTTCTGTGAAGCTGATACTGAATGTCGCAGTTTTATGTGTGTTGACTTGTTCATTTAATGAAGTTCTCTGTGTGTTCTGTATATGAAACTAGTATATTTGCCAAACACATTTTTCTGCTCTGTGGCTGACCTTTTCACTTTCTGAGATTTTTATTTTGATAAACACAATCTTTTAATTTTAATGTAGCCCTAATTTAATGTAAATGTTTCTATGAGTGTTTTTTATTTCCTGCTTAAGAAATACTTCCTACCACAAGCTCATGAAAGCTCCTGTGTTATCTATTATAATTTTTATTGTTGCAGCTCTCAAAATTAATTTGCAATTCAATTAGTATGAAATATGAGTCAAAATTATAGACTTTATATAGATATGCAATTGCTTATGATTACTGAGAAAAGTGCCAATTTCCTTATTACTGCATTTTCAACTTTTCAGAAAGCAAGTGTGCATACACAGGTGATTTTGTTTCTAGTCACTATTTTCTCCCATTTGCTTCTTTCTTAATATTTGTGTTAATACTCCATCACCCTAATTACTGGAGTTTGCAATAAACCTTGAACTACTATGTAAATTCTCAAACTTTGTTCTTCTTCAGGATTGTCTTGCTTTGTTTGGATTTTATACTTTCATATAAATTGTGGGATTGTTATGTCAATTTCTACAAAACTTCTTGCTATATTTCTGAATGGAAATTAATTTAATCTAGATAGTTCATGACAATATACCCAGGCTAGGATGGGACATTCAAAATTTACTCTGTTGTCCTAGCATAATTGTTAATTATGCACACTGACTCACTGTAAATAAGGGATTTTAATAGGTATCTTATTGTACATGAATTATAGTCTAATACCTCTTTTGCCTGAGAGGGTAACCAATATGGTTTTAATTGTTGAGGTTTGACTTGTAATACATTTCATGGTCAAGTTAGGTAAATGTTGCAGGTATACTTGGAAATTTTTGAATTGCACAGCTGTTAGATAAAGTGTTCACTACAAATTAGTTAAGAAAATACTGTTCAATATTTTCAACTATTTATGTACTTATTTTTTCCTGCTTTTTCAGAAGTTGTTATTAGAGGTTTTTTTTTTTTTTTTAAAAATCTTTTTCTAGTATAATTATGTATTTATAATTATGTATTTTCTTTAAGCTTTTAGTTCCCTGAATCTGATCTGGTATATTTTGAGGTTTTGTTATTAGTTGCATACAAACATTATTTGATTTAATTCTTAACAGTGACAGACTTTATTTTGGGGGGCTCCAAAATCACTGCAGATGTTGACTGCAGCCATGAAATTAAAAGACTCTTGTTCCTTGGAAGAAAAGTTATGACCAACCTAGACAGCATTCCAGTAGTCATGTATAGATGTGACAGTTGGACTATAAAGAAAGCTGAGCGTGGAAGAATTTATGTTTTTGAACTGTGGTGTTGGAGAAGACTCTTGAGAGTCCCTTGGATTGCAAGGAAATCCAACCAGTCAGTCCATCCTAAAGGAAATTAGTCCTGAATTTTCAATGGAAGGACTGATGGTAAAGGTGAAACTCCAGTCCTTTGGCCACTTGATGCAAAGAACCAACTCACTGGCAAAGACTCTGATGCTGGGAAAGACTGAAGGTGGGAGAAGCAGGGGATGACAGGAGGAGATGGTTGGATGGGATCACCCACTGGACATAAGTTTGAGTGAACTCTGGGAGTTGGTGATGGACAGGGAAGCCTGGTGTGGTGCAGTTCATGGGGTTGCAAAGAGTGGGACACTACTGAGCGACTGAATTGAACTGAACTGACCTTAAATTCCTATGTCTGCGAATATCTACTTACTTGCACCAATATTCTGGGATTTTTTCATCTGATTAGATTTTTAGATATTTCATTTGTTATAATTTAGATTTCCATATTTTGATTTTTTGCAATTATGAATGATTTTTATATCTGAATTGAGGTACAATTAATACATATAAACTGCACATATTTACTGTGTACCGTTTCCTAAGTTTAGACATACACATACACCTATGACACCACGATTATAATCAATCTAATAAACATATCAATCACCTCAAGAATTTCTGTCACGTTGTGTTTGTTTATTTAGTGGTAAGGATAATTAACATAAGGTCCCAGTTCAGTTCAGTCGCTCAGTCGTGTCCGACTCTTTGCGACTTCATGAACTGCAGCACTCCAGGCCTCCTAACCTTTAGCAAATTAAAATGTTTGTGTACTGAAATATAGTTGGCTCACAGTATTTACGTTAATTTCAGGTATATAACTGTACTGCTCTTCACCCTGCTGACTATGACGATTACAGCGCTGTTCACACTGTGCGCAGTGAACCCAGGGTCGGCAGGGCGCGAGCGGAGAGGCTGGAAGAGCCCACGAGCCAGGGACCTGCAGACATGCTCATTCCCTTCCGTCCGGCACGGCGGCCATAGCAACGTTCTCTCCTGGCTGACGCAGCAGCCTGCCAAGTTCTCTCCTCTCGCGCCTGACGCAGCGGGCCCGGCCGTGACCCAGAGTGACACAGAGGCAGAGCGGCCTTCTCCCAGGCCGAGCTCCCCTATATGCGCCCTGCGCGAGGTAAGCCGACACCGCCTGAGGGCCTCGGGATGCGCATGCGCAGTGCTCCGCAAGCCCTCCGCGGTTACCCGGTCAGTCTTCACAAAATGTCGAGAGAGACCGTGGACGCGCCATCTTGGCTAACTTCCTCTCTCCCGCCGATAGCATAGTGAGTTGATACTTTTATAGATTGCATACCATACTAAGTTGTAAAATATTGACTGTATTACTTCTGCTATACAGTACATCTCTGTGACTTATTTATTTTATAACTTCAAGTTTGTACCTCTTAATCCATTGCACCTGTATCATTCCTGCCTCCAACTCATCCCCTGTGGTAACTAAGTTTATTTTCTGTAACTGGGAGTCTGTTTCTCTCTTGTTATTTTTTATCATGTTTTATTTTTAGGGTCTGCATGGAAGTGAAAACGAACAGTATTTATCTTCCTCTGTCTGACATTTCTCTTTATCTGTATTATTTCACCAGTGTAGTACTCGACAGGTCCCTTCATCTTATAGCAAATGGCAAAATGTTATTCTTTTTTATGGCTGAATAATATTACATTCTATATTTATATATAGATATATGCATGCATATTTTGTATAAACCATGTGTATGCACACATAACTTATCTTTTTTATCCATTCAATTGTAGGTGGATACTGAGGTTGCTTTTGAATATTAGCTATTATAAATAATGCTACTGTGAACCTTGGTGTGCATATATCTTTTCAAATTAGTGTCTATTTTTTGGGGGGATAAATACCCAGGTGTGAGATTACTAGACTGTATAGTAGCTCCATTTTTACTTTCTTGATTTCTTAAGGAATTTTCATATACTTGTTATAGTAGAACTTGTTTCATTTCCCATCAACACTGTATAAGGGTTCCTTTGTCAGAATCCTCTTGCTTGTTATCGCTCTCTCTTTTTTTTTTTTTTGAGAATAACCATCTTAACAGTTGTGAGGTGATTACACATAGTGGTTTTGATTTGTTTTCTCTGCTAATTAGTGATATTAAGTACAGCTTCATGTACTGCTGACTATTTGTATGTCTTTGGAAATTGTCTATTCCAGTCCTTTGCCTATTTTAAATTGATTATTCTTTTTTTTTCTTGCTATTAAATTGTATAAGTTATGTGTGTGTTTTTTATATTAATCCCTTTTTTTTGACATATGGTTTGGAAATATTTTCTCCCATTCAGTGGCTTGCCTCTACATGTTATATTTATGGCTTCCTTTTTCCTTTGCTGCACAAAAGCTTTTTGTTTGCTGTAGCCCTATTTGCTTATTTTTGTTCTTGATGCCTTTGCTTTTAGAGTCAAATCAAAGCAATTATTGCCAAGACCAATGTCAAACAGCTTAACTTCTATGTTTTCTTCCAAGAGTTGTTCAGACCTTATGTTCAAGTCTTTAATAAGTTTTGATTTGATTTTTGTGTACAGTGTTAGTTGTTGTTCGGTCTCTAAGTTGTGTCCAGCTCTTTGTGACCTGATGGATTGCAGCACACTAGGCTTTCCTGTCCTTCTTTATCTCTTGGAGATTGCTCAAATTCCTATCCATTGAGTTGGTGACTCTATCTAACCATCTCATTCTCTGCCCCCTCTTCTCCTTTTGCCTTCAGTCTTTCCCAGCATCAGAGTCTTTGCCAATGAATTGGCTTTTTCTATCTGGTGGCCAAAGTATTGGAACTTCAGGATCAGCCTCAGTCTTTCCAATCAATATTCAGGGTTGATTTCCTTTAGGATTGTGTACAGTGTTAGAGGCCCAGTGTCATTCTTTTGCATGTGGTAATTCAGTTTTCCCAACATAATTTATTAACGAGTTTATCATTTCCACAGTGTATATTCTTAGCTCCTTGGTGAAACTTTAACTGACCATATATGCCTGGTTTTATTTCTTGGCCTTCTGTTCTGTTGCATTAATCTATGTGTCTTTATGGCAATATCATACTATTTTGATTACTACACATTTGTAATATATTTTGAAATCAGGAGATATGATGACTTCAGATTTATTTTTCCTCTTCAAGATTCCTTTGGGTGTCCAAGGTGTTTTGTGTTTCTATATGTATTTTGAAAACACATGAAATTGTATTAAAATATATAGGGTACTTTTTAAAAAGAAAGAAAATAGGGTATTTTTATTAGAAAATTGTACAAAGGAGTTGCATTTTCTTCAGGAGGTGAGAGTGCAATTAAGCAATGTCATCATACACCCAGTTCATATTCTATGTCTCCTCAAATCCTCTGATTCTTCTGTGGAAGGATAAAACTTACCGAACCATAAAGAAAATGGCACTTCCTTTAAATTTTTCTGAGATGTAATGTTTTATTTAGCTCTTTATATTTAGTATTGCCATAAAACTGTTTACTCATGTTGGAAGATTTTTTTTTTTTTTTGCTTGTTTCTTCCCCTCTCCTCAGTAGAGGCAACTGCTTTTGAATCAGATATGCTATTAAAACATGGATTAACATTATTCCTCACTCTTTACTACAAAATAATATTGGCAAAATTTAAAATGTGGGTGTTTTATCTTGCTTAGTTGATGCTCCTGTACTTGTTATTGATTATTTCTTAAGATTGGTTTTCCTCTTGTGTGAATCTTTTCTCAATCATTAAGAATAACTTGCTTGATTGTTTTGGAATGGATTTAATTCTGTTTTTCAAATTTACCAAGTCTCTTTATCTCACTCATTAAAATGAAAAGTTTTTTCTCTTCCATAGTAAAATATTTTATGGTTTAGCTTTAAGTGTTGGGAGGGAAGCATTAATAGTGCTTTATACCTCCCAGCAATGAATTTAAGATCTACGAAAAATCCAATTATATTTTCTTAGTCATTCCATGAATAGATATTTAGCACTTTTTTTTATCATGTGTTGTTGTAAGAACTATGGATACAACAAAGACCCTACCTTTCCATATAAAATTATGTATCCACTCTGTAATTATTTATATGTTATTTTTATCCAGCAAATTATTCCTAAAACTTACTATATTCAGGGTGCAGTTCTAGCACCATTGATATAAAGAGGAATAACATATGGTTCATGTTCAGAGAGAGAAAAGTATTAAGAAGTCGATTTGTGTGTGTGTTAGTTGCTCAGTCATGTCTGACTCTTTGTGACTGTAGCCCACCAGGCTCCTCTGTCCATGGAATTCTCCAGGCAAGAATACTAGAGTGGGTCGCCATTCCCTTCTCCAGAGAAGTCTATTTGGGAAGCTATAGTAAAGTATTTTCCAAATGTAACATGGGACTTTGAGAAGATCAGTTTGTTTCTGTGGTATTTCTTTGGGTAATGGTTGAGTAGGCTGGTATAAGGAAAATTTGGTGGAAGCAGTTGAAGACTGGTGAAAGGTCTTTCATCAAGATTTATAAGCTGAGATACCTATGTGGTTTTGTGTTAATAGGAAAAATCAGTGTGCTGACTAAAAGTATCTCTCCTTCTCTCTCCATAGTTCTCTCTCTTGCAACTGGTAAGTATTAAATTGTACCAGCAGAGGCAAAATTCACCTTATTTTCTGGATTTCATACTATCTTCTATTTCACAGTAATGTCATTGCTCTGAATTTTCTCAGTTCTCTGTCATCTTGCAGCTTCAGGCAAATCTCTAGTCACTTTTATCTGTTATATCTGTCCTCTTGATGCTTTGTGATATTGCTCCTGTTGCTGGCCCAAATCTTGGCCTTCTCTGCCCACCGAAACTGAATGAAAAATATGGAGACAGAGTCTGGAGAAAGTAGAAAGGTGGCTTTTATTCTCGGTGGGCAGAGAAGGGAACAGTAGGCCCCTGCCTCCAGAACTATGTCCTCCCTGCCTGCTCAGCGAGGAGTCTCAGGGCTTATATAAGGCAGGGCTTACAGTCAGGAGTCAGTGATGAGGAACGAGGTTGGGAGGATCTTGATTTCTTCCTCTTGCATTGTTTTAAAGGCAGTCATAAACTGGCCTCAGCAACCCAGTTACTGAGTCTGGCATAGGTGGCTCCGTAGCCTTCTTTCCGATGTGTAACTATAAGGGGAAGGGTGTTGTAAGGGTAAACACCAGATAGGGGGTGTATTTAGCATAGAGTCGAAGGAGAAAATGTGAATTGTAGGGCTTCCTTGGTGGCTCAGTTGGTAAAGAATATGCTTGCAATGCGGGAGACCTGGGTTCGATTCCTGGGTTGGGAAGATCCCCTGGAGAAAGGAAAGGCTACCCACTCCAGTATTCTGGCCTGGGGGATTGCAAAGAGTTGGACGTGACTGAGCGACTTTCACTCAGCTCCTGCAGAGTTAGTGGGCAGAAAAGCAAGCTTATTACAGACATGCAGAATTACAAGCAGTCAAAGTAAAACAAATAATCAAAAACCTAGGAATGTTCAGGCATGCTCTCCGTTCTCTTTATCTTCTTTGTTCTCAGAAAGGGGAGAAAGAAAAACTCATTCCTCTTTTTTCCTTTTCACTGCGACACTCCCTGTATTTCCTCAGGGGCTTTGATTTTTTTAATCATGACAAATCTTTCAGGATTCAAACCTCTTTTTTCCCTGAATTATTCCTTTACTTTATGTACATTCAATTTATTTCTATCTACAAAAATGAATTATACTCCCAACTTGAATTCTTCTCTGGCGAGTGCACTCTTTCTTGCTTTGTACAGATAAGATTCACTAAAGAATAATCATTCTTTCCCTTACTACCTCTCATGAACAATTAAATTATTTTTTTAGCAAAATAACTTTCCTGGTTGCTCAGACATGGTAAAGAATCCGTCTACAATGCGGGAGACCCGGGTTCGATCCCTGGGTTGGGAAGATACCCTGAAGAAGGGAACAGCTCCTCACTCCAGTATTCTGGCCTGGAGAATACAGTATACAGTCCATGGGGTTGCAAAGAGTTGGACATGACTGAGCAACTTTCACTTTCACTTTCAACAGTAAAGACTCTCCTGCAATGAGGGAGACCTGGGTTCAATCCCTGGGCTAGGAAGATCCCCTACAGAAGGGAATGGAAACCCATGCCAGTATTTTTACCTGGAGAATTCCATGGACAGAAGATTCTAGGAGGCTACAGTCCATGGTGTCCTGAAGGGTCAAACACGATTCAGTGACTAAAAAGGCATGCTGAGTGCATCTGCTGCACTTGTCACTGTTTCAGATGCCAAGGGTCCAGACATGCAATAAACAGTCTGCTACAGATAGAAACAGAAACAGAGGCCAGCAGCTTAAAATGTCTGTTCATGCTCTTAAGGTCCAGAGAATGGACAGTTCAACGTGAATGGATTGTTTAGATTGAATAGCCAATGAAGGTCTTATTTGAATGGAGTCTTGAGAATGAGGAATGAATAGGAAGCAAGGTATTTAGAACAAACAAAAAAGTGCAAGAAATTTAAATATTGAGGAATATGATATTTTCATTAATTAAAGATTACTGAGTAATTTGAAGAACAAAATACACAGTCATATTGATGTACTACCAAGACAATAAAATATGTGCCCTTTAATTCATCCTGAATGAATGATTGAATAAATAAATAAATTAGAGAATTTTTCCCTACAGAAGAATCACAAATTGCCAACATAAAAAATATACACAACCCGAAAGTTGAGAGCTGTGTTTTATCCAGTGGGAATTTTTAGGACTTCAAGCCCAGAAGACAGCATCTCAAGTAACCCTGAACTGAGAGAACCATTCGAGGAGGCAAAAGGAGGAGCCAGACTATATAGACGTTAAGGGCAAGTAGTCTGAACATCAATAGATTATTAATTGAAGACAGTCAGATGTCCCAGGTTAAGGAACTTAGCCCTTTCTCTGTATGGGAAGATGCAAGAGTCTGGGCTCATTGAAATCATTCCTTTCAGCAGCAGCTCAGCTGTTCTGGGGCCTGTCTCTTGTGTTTTTCACATCCTGAGCTCCCTGGGGCTCCTTGTAGGGAGTGGCTACAATCTGATGCTTGCTAGACAACAGACATTTTTCTCCTTCCTGAGTGCCCTTAGGACTCAGAAACTCACACTGGAGGGCTGGGTGACATCCTTGTTTATGGATACGGTGTAAAACATTCCGTTTCTCAAAATAATACATGTAGAAGGGGTTAGGGGAACCAAAAATGATTATTAGAACCATATTAATAAAGGCTCAGGCCAGGACAACTGCAAGATCCTAAAGTTAGTGGGCAGAATTATAAAGAGAAACAGATTATTTGCATAATCCCACAGGCTCTCCTCTGAAGTACTAATAGCCAACTGTGGTATTGTAACATATGCCCCAAACGTTCTGATACTCTTTTCTCAATAAGTTAGAGGTTATTTCAACTCCCTTAAATTTTGCTCTAAAAATAAATTATGGAAACAGGTAAATAGTAACACAATAGAGAATACAGAAAAAAGCTGTAACCAAATAATCAGACTTAAATTGGAGAAAGTAGGGAAAACCACTAGACCATTCAGGTATGGCCTTAATCAAATCCTTTGCAGTTATACAGTGGAAGTGAGAAATAGATTCAAGGGTTTAGATCTGATAGAGTGCCGGAAGAACTATGGATGGAGGTTCGTGGTTTTGTACAGGAGGCAGTGATGAAGACCATTCCCAAGAAAAAGAAATGCAAAAAGGCAAAATGGTTGTCTGAAGAGGCCTTACAAATAGCTGAGAAAAGAAGAGAAGCTAAGGGCAACGGAGAAAAGGAAAGATATACCCATTGAATGCAGAGTTCCAAAAAACAGCAAGGTGAGATAAAGCCTTCCTCAGTGATCAATGCAAAGAAATAGAAGAAAACAATAGAATGGGAAAGTCTAGAGATCTCTTCAAGAAAATTAGATATACCAAGGGAACGTTTCATGCAAAGATGGGCGCAATAAAGGACAGAAATATTAACAGAAGCAGAAGATATTAGGAAGAGGTGGCAAGAATACACAGAAAGTGAAAGTTAAAGTGAAGTCGCTCAGTCGTGTCCGACTCCTAGTGACCCCGTGGACTGCAGCCTACCAGGCTCCTCCACTCATGGGGTTTTCCAGGTAAGAGTACTGGAGTGGGTTGCCATTGCCTTCTCCGAGAATACACAGAAGAACTATACAAAAAAGACATTCATGACTCAGATAATCACGATGGTGTGATCACTCACCTAGAGCAAGACATCCTGAAATGTGAAGTCAAGTGGGCCTTAGGAAACATCACTATGAACAAAGCTAGTGGAGGTGATGGAATTCCAGTTGAGCTGTTTCAAGTCCTGAAAGATGATGCTGTGAAAGTGCTGCAGTCAATATGCCAGCAAATTTGGAAAACTCAGCAGTGGCCACAGGACGGGAAAAGGTCAATTTTCATTCCAATCTCAAAGAAAGGCAATGCCAAAGAATGCTCAAACTACTGCACAATTGCAGTCATCTCATACACTAGCAAAGTAATGCTCAAAATTCTCCAAGCCAGGCTTCAACAGTATGTGAACCATGAACTTCCAGATGTTCAAGCTGGATTTAGAAAAGGCAGAGGAACCAGAGATCAAATTGCCAACAACCAATGGATCATTTAAAAGGCAAGAGAGTTCCAGAAAAGCATCTACTTTTGCTTTTTTTGATTATACCTAAGCCTTTGACTGTGTGGATCACAACAAACTGTGGAAACTTCTTTAAGAGATGGGATTACCAGACCACCTGACCTGCCTCCTGAGAAATCTGTATGCAGGTCAAGAAGCAACAGTTAGAACTGAACATGGAACAACAGACTGGTTCCAAATCAGGAAAGGAGTAAATCAAGGCTGTATATTGTCACCTTGCTTATATAACTTCTATTCAGAGTACATGATGTGAAATGATGGGTTGGATGAAGCACAAGCAGGAATCAAGATTGTCAGGAGAAATATCAATAACCTCAGATTTGCAGATGACACCTCCCTTATGGCAGAAAGTGAAGAAAAACTAAAGAGCCTCTTGATGAAAATAGGAGAGTGAAAAAGTTGGCTTAAAACTCAACATTCAAAACACTAAGATCATGGCATCTGGTCTCATCACTTCATGGCAAATGAATGGGGAAACAGTGGAAACAGTGAAAGACTTTAATTTTTTGAGCTCCAAAATCACTGCAGACTGCTGCCATGAAATTAAAAGATGCTTGCTCCTTGGAAGAAAAGCTATGACCAACCTAGTGAAAGTAAAAGTGCAAGTCGCTCAGTCGTGTCCAACTCTTCACGATCCCGTGGACTGCATAGTGTATGGAATTCTCCAGGCCAGAATACTGGAGTGGGTTTCCTTTTCTTTCTCCAGGGGGTCTTCCTGACCCAGGGATCAAACCCAGGTCTCCCGCATTGCAGACAGATTCTTTACCAGCTGAGCTAGAAGGGAAGGCCAAGAATACTGGAGTGGGCAGTCTATCCCTTCTCCAGCTAATCTTCCTGACCCAGGAGTTGAACCGGGGTCTCCTGCATTGCAGGTGGATTCTTTACCAACTGAGTTATTAGGGAATCCTGACCAACCTAGACAGCATACTAAAAAGCAGAAACATTGCTTTACCAGCAAAGGTCCTTCTAGTCAAAGCTATGGTTTTTCCAGTAGTCATGTATGGATGTGAGAGTTGGACTGTAAAGAAAGCTGGGCTCTGAAGGATTCATGCATTTGAACTGTGGTGTTGGAAAAGACTCTTGAGAGTCCCTTGGACTGCAAGGAGATCAAAGCTGGCGATCCTGAAGGAAATCAGTCCTGAAAATTCATTGGAAGGACTGATGCTAAAGCTGAAGCTCCAATACTTTGGCCACCTGATGCAAAGAGCTGACTCATTTGGAAAGACCCTGATGCTGGGAAAGATTGAGGGCAGGAGGAGAAGGGGATGACAGAGGATGAGATGGTTGGATGGCATCACTGACTCAATGGACATGGGTTTGGGTGGACTCCGGGAGTTGGTGATGGACAGGGAGGCCTGGCGTGCTGCAGTCCGTGGGGTCACAAAGAGTCGGGCAAAACTGAAGGACTTAAGTTAGCTGAAAAAGAATAATCTTTAAACAGTAAGTAGAGTAAATAAAATGGTGATTATTTCCCCATGATTTTCTTATGGATGGAGAGTGAGAGTAAATAGGTAGAAATAGCATTTTGGTAGCAAAAATTGAGAACAGGATATGAGGTTGTTGTGGTTTGTTGTAGAGAGGGACTTATGGGAGGACTTAAATGACTAATAAACATATAATTTTATTGGGAGCAAAACACCATGGTTGTGTTGCCTTTAATAAAGCTATTTTCCTACCTCGTATACAACTTTTATTAAAGATATGAACAAAGCCAAATATAATACCTTGATTTAACTTTTATTTGAGAACTCAATGAGGGTTAAAGTATGGGACAGGAGCAGGTCCACTCAATAAAGAATTATCAATATCCTACTGAATATACATGTAAGTGAAGAAATACTTTTCTCACCCAAAATTGTACCCCATTTGTTTTAAGTCAGTTTTTGCTTAAGTTTATGGTAAAAATCCTGTTCTTTAAACAGAGTACACTTCTACTAAGCCGGTGTTTACCTCCTAGAATTGCACAAATACATCAGAGAAAAGGACGAATTAAGACCCACTGTGTGGTCCCCTGCAATCACAGTCTGCAATATTGAGTTTGTAGCTTGAAATTGGCATGATAGGGGTATTTATACCATTAAAAAAGGCAGATATTACAGTTAGAGTACTATTATAGTAGTATTAGTATTTTGGTAAGCATATTTTGAGCATTTACTAGAATAACAATGTTTAAGCCTGCCCTAAAATCCAGTCAACCATTGGCTTCCCAAGTGGTACCCTGGTAAAGAATCGGGCTGTCAGTGGAGGAGACTGGAATTTGATTTCTGGCTCCGGAAGATTCCCTGCAGTAGACAATAGCAACCCACTCCAGAATTCTTGCTTGGAAAATTCCATGCACAGAGTCAGACATGATTCAACCTACATATATACACACAAACATTCACACAGAATATCCAATCAAAACTCTTGACTATTTTTTCCCTACCTCTTTAAATATTGCAACTCCTTTAGCAATGAAAAGTGAGCCTCAGGCAAAGAAGTAAAAATAAAATGGTAATAGAAGACCATTACATACTCGTCTAATAAATTATGATCCCCTTAGTAGCCTGACTGCATTGCCTCCTTGAATTTAATGTATCTGTACCAGCTTCTTCCTCCCAGCAGATAAAATAAGTGGACAGGCAGAGAAAAATGGTGCGCTCCAGCTGGAAGCCAAATCCCTCTGTGTCTGACACTGAAGGTGACTGCTCAGTGAGTCACCAATGTAATATGACTGTGTTATAAACCAGAATTCACTCATGTTTTGTGCAGAGTTGAGACTATACAGAAGACCCGCAGATTAGGAAAGATGTATCAATATACACAGAGAAGTGTATTTACTTGTTAACTGTACTTTCTCTTTTCAACTAAACTTGCCCTTTGTTCAATCTCAACATTTTCCAAAGAGACACATATCACCTAAGATGCTAGTTATCTCTCATAGTGACAGCAATTATTGTAAAGTAGTATATTAATTTTAATAATGCCACATTAACAGGAAACATTGCTGTTTCTTCCAAATTAGTCATAAATATGCGCCTTCCGTGGATTGCAGTGGTTTCCGAGCTTAATTTTGAGGGATGCTCCTGCTGTATTTGAATATGTCATTGGTGAACAATGATTTCCCTAAGCTGCTCCAGTGGCTGTACATCTCAGAAATGCAGCAAGCTTCCTGGGTAAATCAATTTATGTTAGCTGTGCAGTGCAGATTTGCAGCAGCATAATTCAGACTGACTTCTCCAAATAATACCTCCTCTGACAACACTTTTAAAGTGGCAAGATAACTTGGAAAAGTACAGAATTGTCTTGAGATATCACATCCCGCAGCAGAATTCAAAATACTGCTCCAAGACTGACAAAATAGAACCTAAACTGTAATGTGATATAATAAAGCAGCTGATAGATTGCACTTTGCACCAAAAATTGCTAACTCAATGCCCAAGAGAGAACCTGTATGACTGTAGCAACAGTAAGGGAAAAAATCCTGACTCTATAGGGTGAAAAAACCAAATGAAAATAGAGTAAATACGTGGTATTTTCAACTTTGTTATCAATAGATACACAATGGCCCTCTTTTTAAAATTATAAAAGTGGTTTGGAACATTGGTGAAAGTATATGAGTTACCATTTGAAAGTTTGAATGTGCTTTTTAAAATTATATGTCATTTGTTAAATACTTTGTGCAGTGCTAAGCTAAAGCTGAGTGCTAGAGAATTAATGCGTTTGAACTGTGGTGTTGGAGAAGACTCTTGAGAGTCCCTTGGACTGCAAGGAGATCCAACCAGTCCATTCTGAAAGAGATTTCTGGGATTTATTTGGAAGGAATGATGCTAAAGCTGAAACTCCAGTACTTTGGCCACCTCATGTGAAGAGTTGACTCATTGGAAAAGACTCTGGTGCTGGGAGGGATTGAGGGCAGGAGGAGAAGGGGACGACAGAGGATGAGATGGCTGGATGGCATCACCGACTCAATGGACGTGAGTTTGAGTGAACTCCAGGAGTTGGTGATGGACAGGGAGGCCTGGCGTGCTGTGATTCATGGGGTTGCAAAGAGTCGGACACGAATGAGCGACTGAACTGAACTGAAGCTAAGTTTAAGGGAAAAGTGAATATTTAAATGTTATGTTTACTGATAGTTGAATTATATTGAGAATTTACACTATGATTTAAAAATATCTTGCTTACTTTTGTAAATAATGCTTTTTTCATAATTAAGAATGCTCATGATATGAAGTGTTAAGCTATCACCTAGTCTTTTAAAGTAATTTGAGGTTTTTTTTCCCATATATGTGGTGGGAGAATGATTGCATTTTTTAATAATTTGGGAAAAAATATAGTCCCATGAGATGGCACACCATACCTAAATGCTTTTGCCCTTCAGCTAATTTTAGATTCACAGCAGTCTCATACCTTACATGTAAAGCCTTAATTTGAATTTCACTGGATGATGCTATTTATTTAGTTATTATTGACAAATATTTTATTGCTGTGCAACTGAAAATGCTTTGTTTGCTGATGTAGACTTGCTTTAAGATGGATGTGACCATAGTTGCTAAAAATAATGCTAGGCACAGAGTAGATCTTTATTATTGTTGATTGAGTCATTGATTAGGCTTTTAAATCAGGACATGGGAACGAATTAAAGTGAATTGTGAAGCCCTAGAGGTGTGGCTTATTTTGTAGAAGAGTTTAATGACCTTTACTTGTCCCATTCTTGTCTGTATTTCTTGAAGTTTTGAAAGTGGCTATTGACCATGGTTCTTAGATTCCATCTTCTGTGAGGATAATCAGAGGCGTGAGAACTCTTGCTGGAGAAGGCAATGGCACCCCACTCCAGTACTCTTGCCTGGAAAATCCCATGGATGGAGGAGCCTGGTGGGCCGCAGTCCATGGGGTTGCTGAGGGTTGGATATGACTGAGCGACTTCACTTTCACTTTCCACTTTCAAGCATTGGAGAAGGAAATGGCAACCCACTCCAGTGTTCTTGCCTGGAGAATCCAAGAGACGGGGGAGCCTTATGGGCTGCCGTCTGTGGGGTCGCACAGAGTCGGACACGACTGAAGCGACTTAGCAGCAGCAGCAGCAGAGAACTCTTGCATTATGAAACGTAATTGACAACTACTCTTTCATGTCCATCTGAAACAGAGGTTTTACTCTACCTTCACTTGCTGTCTTCAAACCGGGCCATCTTGCAAATCAGCCTATCAATACATAGCTGAATTTTTTTTTCTTTAAAATCCATCATTTACAGCTTAAAACAATGAGTGGTGAGGAGAATCTATTCTTGATTATAAAGGATTTTGAAATAGGGAGGAAAAAGCTCTATTTCAAGAAGGAGAAAATCATGTTTTTGCTAACAAAGACGAGCTCAGTATTCTTATTTATTCATCTTTAGCTTTCAGTATAGAAAACTTAATGTATTTTCAGTAATATACACATATTTCTCTTGAAAGGAAAACAAAGTTAAAATAATACAGTCAAGAAGATTAATGAGTTATACACAAAAGGGAAACAGTCAAAGGCCAAAAAACCTCCATGTCAATGTAAAATAATCCTTAGGATGTGGTCTATTGTAGTTATCAATAAAGAATGCTTTTTCCTTTTCTTCAACTGGAGACATATAAGGGATTAGGGCTTTCTGCTGTCTGTCCACACTGAGCTCCATGAAACTAAATTCAGGGCCATTATGCAAACTGAAAATTACCTTCTCTTGCCTTACACTTAGATACATAGTAATAATGAACTGTCTATGTATGTAATAATTTTAAATATCTTACCAATTTAAACACTAAATAAATAGAAAATATACTCATTTTAACATTCTTATCAAGTCTTCTCAGAAAACTCCCGGCGGCCTTTTGCAAAGTTCAACAGTGTATATCTACAGGCTCATTATCTTTTCAGTGGATTAGTTTCCTTTCCGTTTTAACCCTGTATTTTTCATTTTACAGTCCATTATTCTCACCAAAGTTTATTCACCTAAATAGAGACTCTGCAACGTTATGAACACTTGCTAAAATCGACAGTGAAGCGTGTATAATACTGCAATTTTGCTAAATCATACAAATACCATTTTTTTCTAAAGCAGTCAGATTTTCTAAGGTATTTCACCAAATACTGGAGAGATTGTTGGTTCACTTTTTTTTTCCCCCCCAGATGAGCACTTTGCTATAAACTGTATAAAACTTCATAGACTAACTCGCTCCATGTGCACCGAAGCCAGTACATGTTGAATTGTACCTGTGCACGTCAGTTAAAAGAGGTCGTAGAGCATTCTATGGGTTAATTTCAGCTGATCTGGACTGACCACGTGCCAATCTCCAGATCGGCCAGAAGCATGGTGGTGACCCTCCGCCAAGGCTAGAGGGTCCCTGAGTTAGAGAGAAACGTTCTGTAATCATGAACCTGTGAATTGTTTTAGAGGCGGGATACATTTACATGTCAGCATTATTTGGTAATAACAACAGGGATTGTACCTGATTTTTGTAGAACTACTATTAAGACTGTGTGACTAGTTTACCCCAATGACCTCTCCACCAGGAGATGACTTTGGGTTTGTTGATAGTGAGGTGTTTTAAGATCTGGAGGCAAAGTGTGCCCTGTGTAACCCAGTCTTAGGAGGAAAAAGTTTACACTTGACATCTCCAGACTGTTTTCAATGCATGTCCTTTTTCCTCTGTTC
Source organism: Ovis canadensis (assembly GCF_042477335.2). Taxonomy (NCBI): domain Eukaryota; kingdom Metazoa; phylum Chordata; class Mammalia; order Artiodactyla; family Bovidae; genus Ovis; species Ovis canadensis. Next base: position 102,960,755 of record NC_091253.1, on the reverse strand, counting down.
CCGTTTCTTTCTTTTTTTTTTCCTTTGCCTGTAACAAAGCTCTTTGGTGAGTTAAAGTTGAGGTCTGTGAGTCCTTTCAATAATCTAACACTTAAGGCAATCACTGCATAATTAATACAGATGTAAACAAGGAAGTCTAGTAAATAACAAACTTTTTTTTTTTTTAAAGCAAGAGACTATAAAGCAAATCAATAATGTGATTAAAGAAACTAGTGTGGATTGGCTTCAGGGTGTTTAAAAGCATATTAATATTAACTGAGGTGTATAAATTGAGGAAAGAAAATTAATTAGTAAAAGAAAAAGAGCTGTTCCTTGAAGCATTATGTCAGAAACCTGTGAAGGAAACCTTGATTGGATATCTTGGCAATGTAGTATATAGTGCAATTAGCTGAATAGTTTCCATTTCTGGAAGGAAACTAAGAGGTGCTGCAGGTTAACAGTGGGTTTTCTAGAATAACTGAACTAAAACAAATTTGACTAAGAAAGAGGGAGTGAATAAAAACTAATTGGCCTTTTAGAACTCCTCCCAGCTAGTCTTCTCTAGCTCCTTTATTTTACTGATATAGCATGTTTTCCAATTATCTGAGTCATTGGAAAACGCTTTAGTGCTGGGAAAAATTGAAGGCAAAAGGAGAAGAGGTTGGCAGAGAGTGAGATGGTTAGATAGCATCACCAACTCAATGAACATGAATCTGAGCAACCTCTGGGAAATAGTGAAGGACAGGGAAGCCTGGCTTGCTGAGGTCTGTGGGGTCAGAAAGAACCGGACATAACTTAGCAACTGAACAACAACAGCATGTTTTCATGTTTCCCACTTAATTACGTATTCTTAATACCACAGATTACATATGATAATATGATACACACCATGAACACCAAAGTGTTATTTGGCAACTGATAGTGCCATCAGTCTGGAGGACAGTTTTATTTATTTTTTATTAAATTATTAGACAATTACTCCTTCAAGTAGGGCATTTCCCTGTTCAACCCTCATTTAGAAAATCAGTAAAATGATAATTTGCTCCTTTGAAGGAAGAGGGTAGAGAGACCTCCCGGCTTACTGTGTCTATAAACTTGGTCTTTGTTGGAGACTGTGTCATGCACAGTTTTATGTGTTCCAGCTACTCCTAATGTGGAAATGTTGAGATATGGATCTTTGGGGACACTATTTCTTCAGTTTGATCCTGACAACAGATTTAAGGAGAAGACAGGGCAGTTGCTGCAGTTATTTAGTTGCTAAGTGTTATGCCCAAGTCGTGAAATCTCCCAATGACCACCAGGGAGCTGATATCCGATGCAAAAGCAAGAGAGTTTTTATTACCAAGCTCAAGCTGGGGCTCCCACCATTACCGATGGCAGCGGCTAAGGAGAGGAGCCCCGAGCTCTGGGTTACACTGCTTATATAGGGTATTCTCGTGCGAAAAATTTGAAAAACAGGAGTTTCCGGGTTGGGAGACCTGTAATTGATTACCTTCTGTGGAAGGGTTAGGTGTTGGGTTCTGATTGGTTCCCATTTCCCGGGCTGGCCACGGATTCTGATTGGTTTTTTATTTCCACAGTAAATCATTACTTTCAAGGTAAATCACAAGTGTAACTAACTCATTACTTCCAAGGTAAATCACAAATATAACTCATTACTTCCGAGGTAAATCACAAATTCTTGAACTTAAAGTCAGGAGGTTTAACCTAAGGGCTGATTGGCAAGTTTAGGCGATATCCAAAGTCTAAGTCTGTCTGCCCGGTACCTTTGCAAAATGGAGCTCTTTTACAAGATGGAAAAGCTTAGGCTCTTCAAAGTGATGTCCCACTCTTTGAGATCTCGTGGACTACAGCAGGCCAGGCTTCAGAATGCTTCACTGCTTCCTGGACTTTGCTCACATTCATGTCCATTGAGCTGGTGATGCTATCTAACCCTCTCATTCTCTGCCATCCCTTGCTTTCCATCTTTCCCAGCATCAGGCTCTTTTCCAGTGAGTCAGCTCTTCTCACCGGGTGCCCAAAGTATTGGAGTTTCAGCCTTAACCTCAATCCTTCCAATGAATATTCAGGGTTGATTTCCTTTAGGGTTGACTGATTTGATATCCTTGCAGTCCAAGGGACTTTCAAGAGTCTTCTTCAACACTGCAGTTTGAAAGTATCAGTTCTTTAGGACTCAACCTTCTTTATGGTTCAATTCTCACATCCATACATGACTACTGGAAAAACCATAGCTTTGGATCTTTGTCAACAAAGTGATGTCTCTGATTTTTAATACAATGTCTAGGATTGTCATAGGTTTCCTTCCAAGGAACGAGTGTCTTTTCATTCCATGGCAGTAGTCACCATCCTCAGTGATTTTGGAGCCCAAGAAGATTAAATCTGTCCCAGCTTCCCCTTTATCCCCTTCTATTTGCCATGAAGTGATGAGAAAATGGATGCCATGATCTTAGTTTTTTGAACGTTGAGTTTTAAGCCAGTTTTTTCACTTTTCCTCTTTCACCCTCATCAAGAGGCTCTTTAGTTCCTCTTCATTTTCTGCCTTTAGAGTGGTATCATCTACATATCTGAGGTTATTGATATTTCTCCAGGAAATCTTGGTTCCAGCTTGTGATTCATCCAGCCCAGCATTTTTCATGATGCATTTTGCACAGAAGTTCAATGAACACGTTGACAATAATACAGACTTGTCATATTCTTTTCCCAGTTTTGAAACAGTCCGTTGTTCCACCTCCAGTTCTAACTGTTGCTTTTTGACACACATACATGTTTCTCAAGAGGCAGGTGAGTGGTCTGGTATTTCCATTTCTTTAAGAATTTTCCACAGTTTGTTGTGATCCACAGTCAAAAGCTTTCCCATAGTCAATGAAGTAGAAGTAGATGTTTTCTTCTGGAATTCCTTTGTTCTATCTATGATCCAACTAATGTTGGCAATTTGATTTCTGGTTCCTCTTCTTTTTCTAAACCTAGTTTATACATCTGAATGTTCTCTGTTCATATACTGCTGAAATCTAGCTGGAAGGATTTTGACCATAACCTTATTAGCATGTGAAATGAGCACAGTTGTGCAATATTTTGAACATACTTTGACATTGCTCTTCTTTGGAATGAAAACTGATCTTTTCCAGTCCTGTGGGCACTGCTGCATTTTCCAAATTTGCTACATATTGAGTGCAGCACTTTAACAGCATCTTCTTTTAGAATTTTAGGTAGCTCAGCTGGAATCCCATCACCTCCACTAACTTTGCCCATAGTGATGCTTCCTACGGCCTGCTTGACTTCACACTCCAGGATGTCTGGCTCTAGGTGACTGACCACATCATCGTCGTTATGCAGGTGATTAAGATCTTTTCTGTATAGTTCTTTGCATATTCTTGCCACCTCTTCTTAACCTCTTCTGCTTCTGTTAGGTCCATACCTTTTCTGTCCTTTATCATGGCCATCCTTGCATGAAACATTCCTCGGTATTTGCAATTTTCTTGAAGAGATCTCTAGCCTTTCCTATTCTGTTGTTTCCCCATTCTATTGTATTCTGTTTTTACAGGGCAGTAGGTGCGATAACACCAGTGAGTGATGTTTTGGAAGCGTAGCCTTCTAACCCACACTTACTGATATCTAATAATCAGATTGATATTTAATCATCAGATTTTCTGGGGATGCGACAGTGAAACCCTTAATCAGGGACAGAGAAATCTTACATTAACATTGTAAATTCACGTGAAGAGTGCCTAAAATTTACTTAGCATCTTTGTGGTTCAGTTTTCAACTGTTCAGTGTTGATCTATATAAAGCCCCACATAACGATTTACTGGAGTTTTGTCCCCACATAATATATACATAATTTATCTGCAGAGTTATGCTTTTTGTGCTAGTTTTGTACCACCTGTAGGGCAGTTTTCATAACCTATTTGTATAGCTTGTTTTAAATGAAATGAAAGAAATCGATTTGTTTTCCCTTCAGTATTCTTAGATGTTCATCCTGCATTTGCCTCATATGGCATGAGCACGCTTCTCATTTGCATTCTGATATTACACATAAAGAGTTGTCATGCTCCTCCCATTCCTTCTGAAAAAGCAGGTCATAGGAAACAGTGGTTCTGCAGTGATTCTCCATGTCATAACCTTTACCTGGGCGAGCTTCCCATATGGGAAATGCTTACCTCATTCTAGAATTTTGCTTGTTGGGCAGATGTCTCTGGTTAATCCTGGAATTTGTATGAGATAGCTCATTTAATTCTCAGACTAGCTTTTTCACAAGTAAAAGTGGTTTTCATTTGCCATCCCTACTTTCCCACTTAATTTTGGGTGGGGAGAAAGCAGAGTCTTCCTTATCTGATTCACTTGAAGATCCAGCTCTTTTAACTTTACCAATCTGATGACGAGAAGATGCATTTCAATGCTGTGTTAGCTTGCATTTCACTAATGTCTGGAGAGACCAAGAAACTCTTTATTACTTAATTTTTTAGTACTTTCGAATCGTTCTGTAAATTTACTATCCTACTGCTGCTGCTGCTAAGTCGCTTCAGTCGTGTCCCACTCTGTGTAACCCCATAGACGGCAGCACATGAGGCTCCGCCATCCCTGGGATTCTCCAGGCAAGAGTACTGGAGTGGGTTGCCATTTCCTTCTCCAGTGCATGAAAGTGAAACGTGAAAGTGAAGACACTCAGTCGTGTCCGACCCTCAGCGACCCCATGGACTGCAGCCCACCAGGCTCCTCCACCGTGGGATTTCCCACAACCTTTGCACATTTATGTGTCATCATGTCACATCATTTGCACAAAATTCTTTGTATGGTAGTGATTTTGTTCAGTCCCTGTAAGACACTAAAAATATTAACATACACTTTTACTCTTGGCTAACTTTAAATTCTCTTTCCCTCTTTCCTGAAAAAATTTAATTTTCACTTAGTCAAGATCACCACATTTCTGGCTAATATTTTTTTGTGTATTATACACACCCTTTGCTATTTCTGAATCACAAAGATATAGTCCTATATTTTCTATTAACTTTGCTCTGTTAAATCTTTTAATTGATTTTCTTTTGTACTTTTTTCTTTAGAAATATAATCCACATAATCCACTTTTTTATGTAATGTTAATAGAGAAGTTATGATACTGTTTTATTATTTTCTATAGAATAAGCCATTATTTGCAATACCGTCTATTAAACATTCAATTTCCTTGTTGATTTCTGAAGGTCATCTTTATCATACCTTATATCCCTATATAGATGTATCATATCTTAGGTCTTTTATATCACCATAGTCTGCTATGAAAAGGTTGTGGAAATAAGCTATAGTATGGCAAGGGGAAAATACCAAACACGTTTTTCAAATGCTTAGTTGGACTCTACTGAGGTGACATTTTTGCTTTTAATTCATCAATATAAATTATATGGACAATTTCCATACTTTATCTGTGCATTTCTATAACAGTGTCTTTCTGACTTTCACTAGTGTGTAATTATATAAATGGATTACAGGTTACTATTGATTTACATTCTGTCTAAATGTACATACATTTTTGCTTCATATTAATGTGTGAACTGAGTATTTAACTTATTTCATTTCATATGGTTTCAATGAAAAATTAAGCATAGACAAAAAAAAGCATAGACATGAATCCCAGATAAATGATTAAAGATCAAATATCTGGTAGTATAATTTCAAAGAAACTATTTACTGTGTCGTGGTTTTCAAAGTAGTACTTACATATTTTTAATAATTCTGCTATCCAGACCTGGCATCTAACTCTCAAGCTATGAATCTGGGTTGCATGTTTGACTTGCAGCTATTAGAATGCGGCATTAGATGCTGAGTGATTTTAAAGTTCTATGAGGAAAATACAGGAACTTTTTCTTCCCTTTAAAAAAAATTAATTCGTGGGAAATTTCTTTACAACTTTGTGCTGGGTTTCTGCCATACAACAATGTGAGTCAGTCATAATTACATATGTATCATGTCTATATATAACTATATATGTGTATATATATACCAAACCCTGATGCTGGGAAAGATTGAGGGAAGGAGGAGAAGGGGACAACAGAGGATGAGATGGTTGGATGGCATCACCGACTCAATGGGCATGAGTTTGAGTAAACTCTGGGAGTTGGTGATGGACAGGGAGGCCTGGAGTGTTGCGGTTCATGGGGTCAGACACGACTGAGCGACTGAACTGAACTGATATATATATATCGCCTCCCTCCTGAGCCTTCCCCCTTTCAACCATCCCTCCCATCTAGGTTACCACAGAGCACTAGGCTGGGCTGCTTATTTGGCAACTGCCCACTAGCTGTGCATTTTCTGCACGATAGTGCGTGCATAACAATGCCACTTTCTCACTCCGTCCTAACCTCGCCTTCCCCTGCTGAGTCCACAAGCCCGTTCTCTACCGGGTTCAGCAGCACCGTTTTTCCAGATTCCATATATATATATATATGCTAATATGCAAGACTTGTTTTTCACTTTCTAACTTATTTCACTCTGTATAAGAGGCTCCAGGTTCATCCATCTCTCTACACTTACTCAAATTCATTCCTGTTTATGCTGACCAGTGTTCCAGTGTATAAATATACCACAGCTTCTTTTATCCATGCATCTGTGGACGGAAACCTAGATTGCCTCCATGTCCTGGCTGTTGTAAATATTGCTGCAATGAGCACTGATGTATGTGCCTTTTAAAACTGGTTTTCTCAGGACATATATCTCGTAGTGAGATTGCTGGGCCATATGGTAGACCTATTCCTGCTTTATTTTGTAAGGACTTTCCATACTGTTTTCCATAGTGTCTGTATCAGTTTACATTCCCACCAGCAATGCAAGAGGGTTCCCTGTTCTCCACATTCTCTCCAGCAATATTGTCTGTAGATTTTTTTGATGATGGTCATTCTGGTTGGTGTGAGATGACACCTCATTGTAATTTTGATCTGAATTTTTCTAATAATAAGTGATGTTGAGCACCTTTTCATGCAGTTGTTGGATTAATGTATGTCTTGTTTGGAGAAATGTCTGCGTAGGTCTTCTGCCCATTTTTTGATTGTGTTGTTTGTTTTTCTGATATTGAACTATATGAGCTGCTTATATATCTTGGAGATTAATCCTTTGTCAAATGCTTCCTTTGCCATCATTTTCTCTCATTCTGAGAGTTGTCTTTTTACCTTGTTTATGTTTTCCTTTGCTATACAAAAGCTTTTAAGTTTAATTAGTTCCCATTTATTTTTGCTTTTATTTCATCAATCTATGTGGCGAATGAGAGAGACTCTTGCTGTGATTTATGTAAAAGAGTATACTGCGTATGTTTTCCTCTTTATAGTTTATAAACTATAGAGCTTTATAGTTTCTGGCCTTATACCTAAACTTTAATCTATTTTGAAGTTATTTTTGTGTATGATGTTAGAAAGTGTTCTGATTTTATTCTTTCACACATAGCTGTTCAGTTTTCCCAGCACCACTTATTGAAGAGGCTATCTTTTCTCCATTGTATGTTTTTGCCTCCTTTGCAGAGATGAAGTGCCCATATGTGCATGGGTTTACCTCTGGACTTCCTCTCTTGTTCTGTTGGTCTGTATTTCTGTTTTATGCTAGTACCATACTGCCCTGATGACTGTAGCTTTCTAGTGTAATTTGATGCCGGGGAGATTGATTTCTCCAGCTCTGTTTTTCTTTCTAAAGATTGCTTTGGTTATTTGGCTTTTTTTTTTTTAAATTTTTTATGTTTCCATATGAATTTTGAATTTTTTGTTCTAGTCCTGTGAAAAATGCCATTGGTAATAACTAAAGAGACCAAGAAAACAGGAGGGGTCCTGCCGCTTGGGGAGGGAACTGTGAAGGAGGAAGTTTCAGCATGCTTGGAAATGCCCGCAAGGGCAGAGACAGGGAGCTTTGGAACCTCAGAGGGGAGCACGTCAACAAGTGTGGCGAGAATTCAGGACAGAAATAAGTGCCAACCAGCAGTTCCCAGCTGAGGATCTGTTTGGATGGCTGCCATGGGGAGTGGGGGCTGGGTGCTGAGGCTCAGACTTTGGGGGCTGGACCCCAGGAAGGGACTGGGGTTGACTGCATGGAGGTCCTCTGAGAAGGCTGATATGATGTAGGTGAGAGTCCAGGAAAGAGCCTGAGACTGCCAGAGAGGCAAATGTATCATTGTCCTGATGCAACAAATTTAATCCCCACAGTGAGCTGGAGGCTGTGGACTTTGGGGAGATTGTGGACTTTGGAAGACAGAACAAGCTGGAGAAAGGCCAGATCAGAATAGGAACTGATCCCACAGTGCCCACAGAAGGCCTAGACATCTTAGAAGTACTGATGACTTTCTAAGTAGGCAGACTGGCTGGAACTCCCTGTGTGGAGAGGACATCTAACATCGCAGGATAGCATTCTTTTTACTACTGGTCTCTCTCTCTCTCACGCGAGTGTGCTCTCTCTCTCTCTCTCTCTCTCTCTCTCTATATATATATATATATATATATATAGTTTTCTTTTTCTTTTTGTTCTTTTTTATTAATCCTTTAATTTTTGTTTCATTTTTCCTTTTTAATGCTTTTATTTATAAATAAATTCCCTTTATTTTCTTTTTTCCTATTTCTTCAATTTTTTTTCCTAATAATGCACTTTTTTGCATTTCTGTTTTTTGTATTTTTGCTACTTTACTTTTCAGTGATTATTTTCATTTATGGGTTTGTTTATTGGTTTGATTGCTCGCTCTCTATCTTTTTGTTGTTCTTTTTCTTCTCTTTATTCTTTTTTTTCTTTCTTTCTTTTTAGGAGTATGAGTTCCTTTGTTTCTGTCTAGTTAATGTTGCTTTTACCAAGTGCATTGGCTGAGTCAATAAAGCAGAAGTAGATGTTTTTCTGAAACTCTGTTGCTTTTCCTATGATCCAACAGATGTTGCCAATTTGATCTCTGGTTCCTCTGCCTTTGCTAAATCCAGCTTGAACATCTGAATGTTCTCAGTTCATGTACTGTTGAAGCCTGGCTTAGAGAATTTTGAGCGTTACTTTGCTAGTGTGTGAGATGAGTGCAATTGTGCAGTAGTTTGAGCATTCTTTGGCATTGCCTTTCTTTGGGGTTGGAATGAAAACTGACCTTTTCCCATCCTGTGGCCACTGCTGAGTTTTCCAAATTTGCTGGCATATCGAGTGCAGCACTTTCACAGCATTATCTTTTAGAACCTGAAATAACTCAACTGAAACCCCACACCCTCTGCTAGCTTTGTCCGCAGCGATGCTTCCCAAGGCTCACCTGACTTCTGACTCCAGGATGTCTGGCTCTAGGTGAGTGGCCACAGCACTGTGGTTCTCTGGGTCTTTAAGTTTTGTGTGTATGCGTGTGTGTGTGTGTGTGTGTGTGTGTGTAGTTCTTCTGTGTATTCTTGCCAGCTCTTCTTAATATCTTCTGCTTCTGTTAGGTCCATACCATTTTTGTCATTTATTGTGCCCATCTATGCTTGAAATGTTCCCTTGGTATCTCTAATTTTCTTGAAGAGATCTCTAGTCTTTCCCATTCTGTTGTTTTCCTTTATTTCTTTGCACTGATCACTGAGGAAGGCTTTCTTTATGTTCATGTATCAATTGCCACTAAATACACTATACCAAGAAGAAAAAGAAAGATATATCCTTTTTCTGTTTTCCTCAGATGAATACCTCTTTCCTTTTCTTCTTGGTATAGTGTATTATGTGGCAATCGATACACTGGACAAAGCCTGCTACTAGGACTGGGATATTGGCACAACAAAAGCTGAAATCTGTGATATTGGCTCTGCGCTCCCTGGCTTTGGGCCTGAGTAGTGAGCACCCATGTAATTAAAAGACATTTGCTCCTTGGAAGGAAAGTCATGACAAACCTAGACCACATATTAGAAAGAGAAATGTCTTTGCAGACAAAGGTCTGTAAAGCTGTGGTTTTTCTAGTAGTCACATATAGACATGAGAGCTGGACCATAAAGAAGACTGAGCACTTAAGAACTGATGCTCTCAAATTGTGGTGCTGGAAAGATTCTTGAGAGTCCCTTGGACTGTAAGGAGATAAAATCAGTCACTCCTAAGGGAAATCAACCCAGATTATTCACTGGAATGACTAATGTTCAATACACTTAAATGTGTATTTTAGTGGTTTGGGATAGTGTTATCAGTAATTATCAGTTGGGTCAGGCTCCTTGACAATTTTGTCCATGAACTGTATATTCTGATTGAATTTCTCAGTAAGTAATTTTAATCTATTCAGAGAAAAGTGTTGATTTTTCCAATTATAATTGGTATTGGTTTATTTCTCCTTTAACTTTCTCATGTTTTCTTCAGTGTATATGAAACTCTTATTATTAGGTGCATACAAATTTAGTTTTATTTACTGAAATTGAACTAGTTCCAATAACATTAAATAGTTGAATCTTCTCATGCTTATGTTTTTGCTAAAAATAAACTGAGCTATTTCAAACTGCAGAAAAAAGAGAGATAAATTTATTCCCTTTATCACTATAAAAACTACTTTTGTATGTCTGAAATATTCCTTATTTTCAAATCTAATTGCCTAATATTAATATTGTTATTCTAATTTTGTATGTATAATGTTTACATTGTATGTCTTTTCCATTCTTTTGCACTTAACACATAAATGACTTCTATTTAAATTGGTTTCTTGTAAATAACGCATAGCTGACATCTATGTTTTAATTGACTGATTAGAAAATTTTACACTTACGCACAGCATTTACCAGCAGGGCAAGTTTTATTCGCATTTTTGCTACTTGGTTCTCTTAGTCCTACATGTTCTAGCACTTCTCCTCTCTTGTCCTTCCTCCTTTTCTTGTGTTAAGTGTTTATTTTTAATCCTCCTCCTGTCTTATTGGCTAGACTGCATTGTTTTATCCTTTTAGTGTTTTTGTCTTATTTGTTTTTGAGCTGAAGGTTTTAAAATGTTTAACAGCTTGAGGTCATAAGAGGTGGTTTTCAAAATTCAGAATGCCTTAGAATCACAGGGTTTCTTGTTAGGAATGCAGGCTCCTAGTGTTAAACTCTAAGACTGTTTAATCTACACTCTATCTTATGCAGACATGGGAAGGCAAGTCACAAGACTAAGCCGAGCGCCCAAGCACACCAGCTGGCTAGTAGAGGTAGGACTAGAGTCTGGGTGTCGGAGACCATAGTATCCGGGTGTTTCTCTCTCTAACACCCTGCTTCTCGGTTCACTTGTGGCAGAAATGAGCAGCTAGCTGGACCAAGAGGTCCAGAAGGGTTCCCCAAAGAAAACTCGGACTCTGTGGAGTTGGGGCGCGCTGCACTCCCCAGCTGTGGCTGTGCTCACCAACTTGGAAGTTCCCTGAACTTTGCTGTTTGGGTGTTTTTATTGTGGCTTCATTATGTAGGTTTCTACGTAAATGTGCTTTTTTTTTTTTTTTTAAGTGATAGCCATCTACTTTTAAACTGTACAATTTTAATTTTAACAAAAATCCTTGCAGAAATATCCTGCCTTTACTCCCCTTCCATCCTTCATGCTATTATTTCCACATATTTTACCTTTTGAAATGCTGAAAACCCATTATACCTGATTACTGTTTCTACTTTAAATATTTAGTTTTATTTTACAGAGATTACAAATGACTAAATACATCTTACACAGTTTCCCCCAAATTTAGAATTCCTAATATTCATCATTCTTTTCTGTAGGTCCAGTTCTTTCTGTAACATTTCCTATTTTCTAAGAAACTTCCTTACCATTTTTCATAATATAGTTTCATCTATACCTGCACTTAACTCAGGGGATAAGATTCTGGACCTTGAGCTGATGCTGCAGATGAAGGGGACGTTGAAGACCTGTGGGGGAAGTGAATGTATTTTCCATCTGGAATCAAAGTAAATTGTTGAGGGTCAGAAGGTGATAAGCAGGCTCTGAAAGGGCCCTCAGGGTTCTCTGCCCTCTGCTATGGATGTCCTAATGTCATGCCTCCCCCTTTAAGTGTTCGATTAGTGTATCACCTGCTTTAAACAGATAGAGCGAGGGAAACGAGGTGTGACATCTATGAATGGGTTATTTCCTTCTCTCTCTGTCTTAGAGATCTTGTTCTGGTAGAAACAGGATGCCAAGTTCTGAGTACCTCTGGCCAACCTCCAGTGAGGACTTGAGGTGCTTCTGTGAATTTGGAAGTGGTCTCCTAAAGCCTACCACCAGTCATGTGAAGGAACTGAGGAGTGGAATTTCGAGACCTTCCATGAGCCTTGAGGGTGAGCTGGTAAGCAGTTGGGCCCTGAAGAGCCCTGAGACAACTGCAGCTCCAGACGCTGCTTTGCTTGCAGTCTTGTGAGGGCCCCCTGGACAGGGGTGCCCAGCTAAGCCATGCCCAGATAATTGATCCGCAGAATCTGTGAGATTAAAACAAAGTTTTTTATTTTAAGCCACTATATTCTGGGTGTTTTTTTACACTATAACATATAACAAATACGTATTACCTCCTTTATATCTTATAATAATGATATGCATTCAAGATGATGCAAAAATTGACTGACTACTCAACACTAAAGACAAAAATAATGGTAGATATATAGTGTATTCTAGTTGATAAATTTGTTTTTCACAAAAATGTGAATTAAAAATTCAGAAACCACCCTGGGAGGAAGAGGTTATAAAGAAGGAAGGTGGATAGGCTGGAAGGACACCTGGAATGACAGTGGTTCTGAATGAGGGCAGTGGCATCAATCTGCACCGATGGTTTTTAAAAATATAAACAAAAAGTTTAGAATCATAAATATCCTTGTGTGTGCAAGCATGAGATACATGTGTGTATTCTCTAGGCAAAAGCAGTGACTGCACAGTGGCAATGAGCACACTTACTACCACCTATAATAGAGTCCCTACTTGCAACTCTCTAATAAAAAGAAGTAAGTTTCATTGGAGAACTAATTGATTCTGAGTCTGGACAGGAGAAATACAAAATGAATTTGAGGAATCTGTGGAGCTAGTAAAGAAGCAGCAGGGCGTATGAAGAAATGTGTGCACCCGAGAGTTGACCTTGAGTTGTTAGGGTCACAACTGGAACTTGAGGAAAAAGAAGTGTAGTGTTGTATTTTAAGCCTTCAAATAAACACAGTAAGTCTATGCTGAAGTAAAAACTGGATCAGAAGAATTCCAATTAATTAATGTGGATGACGTGAGAGAAACAGAAAGTCACTATTAATGCTACCTGAGTCATAACTGCTGCAGGCAGTCTCTTCCACTGGGTGCTGATATGAATAGGTGAGATTCTAACCTGAACAGAATAGTCCCAGAGTGTCAAATAACCCTCAAAAAATGTAATTATTACAATTACATTTTATCATAAATATATTAAAAAGCCTCTTGATGAAAGTGAAAGAGGAGAGCGAAAAAAGTTGGCTTAAAGCTCAACATTCAGAAAATGAAGATCATGGCATCTGGTCCCATCACTTCATGGCAAATAGGTGGGGAAGCAGTGGAAACAGTGTCAGACTTTATTTTTTGGGCTCCAAAATCAGTGCAGATGGTGACTGCAGCACAAAATTAAAAGACACTTACTCCTTGGAAGGAAAGTTATGACTAACCTAGATAGCACGTTGAAAAGCAGAGACATTACTTTGCCAACAAAGATCCGTCTAGTCAAGGCTCTAGTTTTTCCAGTGGTCATGTATGGATGTGAGAGTTGGACTGTGAAGAAAGCTGAGCACCAAAGAATTGATGCTTTTGAACTGTGGTGTTGGAGAAGACTCTTGAGAGTCCCTTGGATTGCAAGGAGATCCAACCAGTCCATTCTAAGGGAGATCAGTCCTGGGTGTTCATTGGAAGGACTGATGCTAAAGCTGAAACTCCAATACTTTGGCCACCTCATGCAAAGAGTTGACTCATTGGAAAAGATTCATGCTGGGAGGGATTGGGGGCAGGAGGAGAAGGGAATGATAGAGGATGAGATGGCTGGATGGCATCACCGATTCCATGGACATGAGTCTGAGTGAACTCCGGGAGTTGGTGATGGACAGGGAGTGCTGCGATTCATGGGGTCGCAGAGTCGGACGCGACTGAGCGAATGAACTGAACTGAACTGAACTGATATTATACAGCTACAATATATTGTAATCATATTACAATTATAATATAATTGCAGTTAGATGGCATGGATATTTCTGACAGACACCATTAATGGCCAAATGATCAAGACTGACATCAGTATCACAAACAGATGTCAGGCGTTCCATAATACAGTGTGCTGAGAAGAGTATATAGCCTGTCTACCATTGTTTCCAACAATGCAAAACCTCAATGTAATGTTGAGAAAAACAGTAGACTAGACAAAATGGAAGAGAATTATGAAAAATTATTTTAAAAGGAACTGATCGGTACACTTCAAAATTGTAAAGACTAAAGAAGTGTTTAGTGTTTAAAGAAGACTGAAGAAGTGGGGAGAGGGAGAGGCTGGGATGATTGCGGAGAGCGGCATTTAAACATGTGTAATATCATATATGAAGTGAATCGCCAGTCCAGGTTCAGTGCATGATACTGGATGCTTGGGGCTGGTGCACTGGGACGACCCAGAGGGATTGTACGGGGAGGGAGAAGGGAGGGGGGTTCAGGATGGGGAACACATGTATACCTGTGGCGGATTCATGTTGATGTATGGCAAAACCAATACAATATTGTAAAGTAATTAACCTGCAATTAAAATAAATAAATTTATATTAAAAAAAAGAAGTGGGGAAACAATGGAAACAGTGACAGACTTTATTTTCTTGGGGTTCAAAATCCCTGCAGATGGTGACTGCAGCCATGAAATTAAAAGACGCTTGCTCCTTGGAAGAAAAGCTATGACCAACCTAGACAGCATATTAAAAAGCAAAGACATTACTTTGCTGACAAAGGTCTGTCTAGTCAAAGCTATGGTTTTTCCAGTAGTCATGTATGGATGTGAGAGTTGGACCCTAAAGAAAGCTGAGCGCCGAAGAAGTGATGATTTTGAACTGGTGTTGGAGAAGCGAAGTTGGAGAAGACTCTTCTAAAGGAAATCAGTCCTGAATAATGATTGAAAGAACTGATGTTGAAGCTGAAGCTCCAGTACTTTGACCACCTGATGTGAAGAGCTGACTCATTTGAAAAGACCCTGATGCTGGGAAGGATTGAGGGCAGAAGGAGAAGGGGATGACAGAGGACGAGATGGTTGGATGACAACACCGATTCAATGGACATGAGTTTGAGTAAACTCTGGAAGTTGGTGATGGACAGGGAGGCCTGGTGTGCTGCAGTCCATGAAGTTGCAAAGAGTCAGACACAACTGAGCGACTGAACTGAACTGAAAGAAGTGTTTCTGATTAGAGGAGATTAAGGAAACATGACAGCTAAGAAAAATGTGGGACCCTGGGTTGGATCATAAAACAGAAAAAAAATACACTAATGGGAAAAATCACTGAAATGTGATTAAGTTTGTGTGTTGGTAAATAAAATTGTACTAATGGTAATTTCTTACATTTTATAATAGTTTTATTGTTATATACGATGTCAGTCTAAGCAAGGGACTTCCCAGGTGGCAAAGTAAAGAATCTCCCTGACGATGCAGGAGATACAAGAGATGTAGTTTCGATCTCTGGGTTAGAAGGATCCCTTGAAGTAGGAATAGGCAATCCACTCCAGTATTCTTGCCTGGAAAATTCCATGGACAGAAGAGACCAGCAAGCTACAGTCTATGGAGTCGCAAAGAGTCGGATATGACTGGCACACACGTACACAATCTAAGCAGAAGCTAGGAAACAAGTCTGTAGAAAGTATCTACACTATTTTTACCTTTCTTACAAATTCAAAATTATCCCAAATGTAAAAAGAAATAGTTAAAATGCAGCAACAACTAAGTGAAAATACTAGTTAGAACAATAAAACATCAGTGATATTCTCTCCTTCCAAAGCCTTAACAACTACAAAACATTCTTCAGAATTCTTTATTTTGTCCAAAAGTTTCTAATAAAAAATTGAAAGTTTTTTTTTTTAAAGGAAGAAATAAACTAACTCTTTGGAAAATATACAGTAAAATGCAGAGATTCACAAACGTTCTTTCAGCTGCTATAATAACCTTCTGCAGTATAATTAACTAGGATTGTACAGATTATTAATAAGGTGGCAAAGAGACTCAAGGACTTTCAGGTATAAGTATGATAGATGTAGAGAAGGATCACTGTGTCAATCGAAATTACTTTAGCGTGGGTATGCAGAACAGATTCTAGCAATTCTTTTATAAGGATATTTGGCAGATGGTCTCATAGAGGATGTGTGTAGTGCAAAAGATATTCTGTTAATAGACCAATAGTGCCGACAGCCGACGCGTCCTGGAGACATAATGGTCCATCATATCGATGATCAGCGGCCTTAAAGGCTATAAATACACTGTGACTGTCTCCTGTGTCAAGGGTCTGCAAGCTAAAGGGCGCCCAAGCACCATAACTTGCAGGGGTGCAGGCTCTAAGTATGACTCGATGTGACGGACCGTGACGGCTGAGAACGAGCAGTATAGTCTCCTGGATCAGTAATCGGCATTGTTAATATTCATAGGAGTTGTGCAACAAAAGCCTCCGTACCTGCCCGGAAAGGAAAAATGCACATTTTGCCCTTCATAGGTCCCGGTTAATTTTTGTAAAAAGTCAGCCACCATGTCTTGAAACACTGTTATGAAAGATTATCAGTAATGTCTGCATTAAAGGAGAAAAAAAATAGAAGCTATGTTGAGAAAATCTTTGTTGCTTACTTGGATCATTCTCATAATATTTTATTATCCTAAACACGGCAGTTTCCACAATAGCACTTTCCATTTCCTGTCTAAATATGCATATCATCCTTTTATTTGCACATTTAGTTATAAAACTGGAAGCATAATGGTAATCTTATTGAACAACAAACATCCACTTTTTTCTCAACTATATGCTTATCTTTTTCTTTAATACCTAGGAAATCACCTCAATCTCATCTTTCTATTTTCATACCAAAATATACTTTTTTTTTTCTCATGGGTACATTAACATTATTTCAGAATACTCTTTCATCTGTTATACTCATAATTTAATTTTTCCAAGTGTTAGCAGGAAGGATTAAAAGGATGTGTGTTTGGTATAATAAAATTAGTGTTGGGCATTATTTTGAACTCCAAATATTTTATACACATCCACACACCTGCGCATATACACCCTTGTGGTAATCAGTCATGAAAACAAGGGATGATATTTCTAGGGACACTGAGATTAGTTGTCAAAGTGATCCTAAGAATGAGATATCATGAAGAACCTGGCTCTTGATTGAATGTATTTAAAAGAAATACTCCATTTCTTCTCTAAGGGGCTCTATAACTTGAATTATCCAAAAATCACTGCAACTTATTGATACCATAAAAATGTGTGAATTGGCAGCACCTGCTAAAACATATGCAAAAAAGAACAGATAACGTAATAGAATAAGCAATAACTTAAAAACTAGGCAGGAGTCAAAAGTTAGGGTGTATGAAAATAATTGCAAAGTAAAAATGAGAGAAACAATGATTTATTTTTTTAATGAGGTATTGCATTAAATAATTAATTTTTATGGAAGGAAAAATTGCTTTCATCAGCTTACTCTTCT
Source organism: Ovis canadensis (assembly GCF_042477335.2). NCBI lineage: Eukaryota > Metazoa > Chordata > Mammalia > Artiodactyla > Bovidae > Ovis > Ovis canadensis. The sequence goes on along the minus strand of NC_091253.1, from coordinate 102,943,192 downwards.
AAATGATTAAACATAACATCATCATGTCACAAGCCTGCTTTTAGCAATATGGTAAAAGCCATTTTGACCGGTACACCCTGATAAATAATTAAATGATATTTATCTAAAAGTATGTGATGTGCATGCTAAATTAGATGTAAAAGTTCAAGATATCTGTGAGTCAATAATGTACAAACTGCTTCTTCTCCTCTGAATATTATGTACAGAAGCGTCAAACATTTGTCCAGATGACAAATATAAACGTCCTCTTGTAGCCACGCGTTCCAGGAAACGAACTAACTCAGAAGGACAATGCAGATAGTGGAGTGCAGTTTATTACACTGGCGCGCCCAAGGCAGAGTCTCCTCTTAGCCAAGGGCCCTGACCAGCATTTGTGAAAATCTTATATACCCCATGTGTACGTGTCTGAACCCACCAGTCCAAATTCCTTGAGACTTACATAAACCAAGGGAAATACAATCCCAATAACCCCATCATTCACATGCTATGTGCTCATGTGCTCAAACAGGCAAACAATTAGCCAATAATCAATAAACCCGAGGTTACACTCCAATAGACACAGAAAACTTTATGGCCTGTCTGGAGGAAGGGGTGATTAGTGTATGTTTTCTCTTAGGCGATGAGTAACCTAGATACGATCTCCAAGGTTCCCCTGTCTGGAGGGGGTCTTACCCTTCTGTTGTTGTTTTCAGAGGCACTGAACACAGAGTTCAGAGTCCATTGGAAAGGTGGCTGAGCGCGGTCAGCATGAACAGGCGTAAGATGGAGTCCAGGCCCTAGGAATTCCTTCTTCACGCTGTCACTGGAAAATATAAAAGTGAATTTAAAAATAAGAATTATATGATAAAACTTAGTATCTTTAAAGATATAAATTACTTTAACTTGTAATATAAAGAACGCTGGATTCAGAATCAGGAGATGGATTTGAATGCCAATTCTAATAATTATTAACTAGATGCAGAGAATATTAATTTGTTCTTTTAATATCTGCATCTTTTTCTAGAGTAGAATTAAACACTTTGTGAACACTGCATCCAGTATACAGGACCTTACTAAAACAAGGCAGTTTTATTCTCAGTGAATTTTTTTAAAATGTACAAAGTTGTCCCTACTTCTAGTCTGCTAACCACTAACCTGTTTCCATTTTATTGTTTGCCTTTCCCAGATGGTATGTAGATGGAATCAAAGAACATTAATTCTATTTAGATGGAATCAAATACAAGAGTATTTTGATTTGGCTTCTTCCACTTTGAAAATGGGTTCAGGATCTATCTCTATTTTTTAATGAATCAATAGCTTATTGTTATTTATTGCTCTTGTACTTTGCTTATTCTTGTATATTCCAACTCTTTGAGCCAGAGTTTATCCATTTGCTAGTTGAAACACATATGGGCTGTTTTCAGTTTTGTTTGATTATAAGTAAATATGCCATAAATATTACCATATAGAATTTGTGTAAAAATAGGCTTTTATTTCTTTGGGATAATATCTAGGCATATAATACTTTTATCATGTACATGCTTAATTTATAAGAAATTGTTAAACTATTTATGCCATTGTTAAACTATATAAGAAATTGTTAAACTATTGTTGAACTGCAAAACCACCAGTTTGCATTGCCAATAGAACTGTATGAAAATTGCTCTGTGTCCTCTCCAGTACTCAGTATCGTCAGGATTTTTCTGAGGGGGCGGTGGGAGGCTGGGAAGCAGGTTTTGGAGGAGGAATCTCAGGTAATAGGTGTGCAGTGTATTTCATTGTGATTTTGATTTGCATTTCCCTAAAGGTTAATGACATTGAGTGTCTTTCTGTGTGCTCATTTGCCATTGATATCTCTTCTTTGGTGAAGTTTATATGTAAATCTTTTGCCCATATATTTATTGGATTGTATGATTTTTAAATTCAGAATTCCTTATATATCCTGCGTACTTTTCCAAGAATATGACTTGCCAATACATTTATTCTCTCAACTGTTGCTGTCATTTTTCATAGCAAGTTTTTAATTTTGATAAACTATAATTTTCTTTAAGGATGCTGATTTTAATATTGCAATAAAATTCTTTATTTTTCATAAGCTTATAAAATTTTCTATGTCATTTATTTTCATAATTTAAAATTTACAAGGATGTCTATGATTCACTTTTAAGTAATTTCAAGTTTGCACTCTAGGTCAAACATGTACATTTTTGCATATGAATTTGAATTGTTCCAGTAGTGTTTGTTGAGAGACCATCTTTTTGCTATTGGATTGTTTTTATGATTTTGTTATGAAGCTGTGGACTCATATTTCATAGATCAACACTCCATAAATAGAGTAATGTATATGTTTATCTTGCCATCAATATCACACCGCTCCGATTGTTTTAATGGTAAATCTTGATTTGGAGAATGGTAAGTTTTCTAACTTTGATCTTCTATGCTAAAGTTGGCTATTCTCTTCTGCCTTTCTGTATAAAGTTTGGAAAAAGTTTGGAAAAGTTTAGTGATAAAAATATTTGTTGGAATTAAAACTTTCACTGGGATTTTAATAAACATAAATATAAAATTTAGAATTGGCATTTTAATATTGAATTTTCCAATTTAGCAGCATTATATGCCTCCCTATATAATTAGGTTTTTAAAGATTGCTTTTAACAATGTAATGTAGTTTTCAAAATATTGATCTTATATTTATATTGTTAGATTTATATCTATATATTTCATACGTTTGGTGATACTGTATATGGTACAATTTTTTTAATTTAATTTTAGATTCCAACTGTTTATTACTGTTAGATAGAAACATAATTAATGCTTTTATATTGACACTTATCATGTGACCTTGCTAAATTGTTAACTATGAAATACTTAGGAGTTCTATACAATACTGTCACTTGTAAATATAGCAGGCTTAACTTTCTTTCCAATTATTTTGAGTTTTTATATATGTAGATATTAAAATTTTTTCAAATGATTTTTTGCATCTATTGAGATACTATTTGGATTTTCTGTTTTAGTTTAACACAGTGAATTACACAGATTGCTTTTTGAATACTGAATTAGCTGTGCATTCTTGGAACAAACTCCTCTTTATCAGCGTGTGTTACCCTCTGTATAGTGTACTGAATTTGAGTTGCTAAAACTTTGCTGAGAATGTTTGTATATGTGTTAAGAGATGTTGATCTCTAATTTTATTTTCTTATATTTTTAGTATAAAGCTAATGCTGGATGCTTTTGAACTGTGGTGTTGGAGAAGACTCTTGAGAGTCCCTTGGACTACAAGGAGATCCAACCAGTCCATTCTAAAGGAGATCAGTCCTGTGTGTTCATTGGAAGGAATGATGCTAAAGCTGAAACTCCAGTACTTTGGCCACCTCATGCGAAGAGTTAACTCATTGGAAAAGACTCTGACGCTGGGAGGGACAGGAGGCAGGAGGAGAAGGGGACGACAGAGGATGAGATGGCTGGATGGCATCACTGACTCAATGGACGTGAATATGAGTGAACTCCGGGAGTTGCTGATGGGCAGGTAGGCCTGGCGTGCTGCAATTCATGGGGTCACAAAGAATCGGACACGACTGAGCGACTGAACTGAACTGAACTGAACTGAACTGAACTGAATGCTGGCCCCCACCATAAATTGGGAAGCATTCTTTCCAACTATAATCTTTGAAAGATATTGTATAGAATTTTTTTTTTTCCCTTAACTATTTGAAAGAACTCACCAGTGAAACCCACTGGATCTAGAGTTTTCTTTGTCAGATAGGTTTAAACTATGAATGATACTACTTTAATAAATTCTGAACTAGTCAGATTTTTTATTTTTTCAGTGCTGATCTTCATAGTTTAAGAAAATATTCCATTTTATTTAAATTTTAAAACTCTCAGTAATCATTCCCTTATTATCCACTTAATATTTGTAGTATCTATAGTGATGTTCAGTTTTTCATTATGGTATTAGTAATGTGTGCTTGTTCTCTTCCTACTAGTTAGTATTCTTAGAGATTTATCAATTTTATTTACCTTTTCCAAAAACTAGCTTTTGGTTTGTTAATTTACCTTGTTTTTAATTCTGTTTATTTCTACTCTTTATCATTACTTTTTTTCTTTCTTATTTTAAGTTTCCTCATTTTCTTTCATTTTTCTAGACTTTAAAGTAGAATCCTTTATTACTCATTTGAGACGTTTTTGTTTTGCTAAATTCCATTTCATGCCATAAATTTTTATCTAAGCATTGCTTTAGTTCTATCTTTCATATTTTGGTGTGTTATGTTTTTGTTTTCTTACACTTCAAATAGTAACTTTCCATGAGACGGCATGAGTTGTTGAGATTATGCATTTTACTCTCAAAATATTTAAGATTTTCTAGGTAGTTTCCTGATATTCATGTCTGGTTTTAATTCTAGTCATCAGTCAAGAACATAGATTGCATGAATTTGTTTATATCTCTTAAGTTTCGATTTGCTTTATGGCTCAGATTGTGATGTATCTTGCTGGCTGTATCTTGTTCACCTTAGAAGTACTTTTATTTCTTATTATCTTTCAGGTGCATGGTTCTTTGATGTCAATTAGGTTGATAGTATTCTTCAGATCATCTGTTTCCTAGCTCATTTTCTATCTGCATTTTTATAAATATTTGAGAGAAGAATAGCACAGAGAGATAAGAAAGCCTTCCTCAGTGATCAGTGCAAAGAAATAGAGGGCAATAATAGAATGGGAAAGACTAGAGATCTCTTCAAGAAAATTAGAGATAAAAGGGAACATTTCATACAGAAATGGGCACAATAAAGGACAGAAATGGTATGGACCTAACAAAACCAGAAGATATAAGAAGAGGTGGCAAAAATACACAGAAGAATGGTACAAAAAAGATCTTCATTACCTGGATAACCACGATGGTGTGATCATTCACCTAGAGCCAGACATCCTGGAGTGTGAAGCCAAGGGGGCCTTAAGAAGCATCACTAGGAACAAAGCTAGTGGAGGTGATGGCATTCCAGTTGAGCTGTTTCAAATCCTAAAAGATGATGCTCTGAAAGTGCTGCACTCAATATGCCAGCAAATTTGGAAAACTCAGCAGTGGCCACAGGACTGGAAAAGGTCAGTTTTCATTCCAATCCCTAAGAAAGGTAATCCCAAAGAATGCTCAAACTACCACACAATTGCACTCATCTCACATGCTAGTAAAGTAATGCTCACAATTCTCCAAGCCAGGCTTCAGCAATACGTGAACTGTGAACTTCCAGATGCTCAAGCTGGCTTTAGAAAAGGCAGAGGAACCAGAGATCAAATTGACAACATCCACTGGATCATGGAAAAAGCAAGAGAGTTCCAGAAAAACATCTATTTCTGCTTTCTTGACTATGCCAAAGCCTTTGAATGTGTGGATCACAATAAACTGTGGAAAATTCTGAAAGAGATGGGAATACCAGACCACCTGACCTGCCTCTTGAGAAACCTGTATGCAGGTCAGGAAGCAACAGTTAGAACTGCACATGGAACAACAGACTGGTTCCAAATGGGAAAAGGAGTCCGTCAAGGCTGTATATTGTCACCCTGCTGATTTAACTTGTATGCAGAGCACATCATGAGAAACTGAGAGGGTAGCAGGCAGGAAGGCCAGGGGTCTCCAAATGGAGGAAATAGGCTTCAAGGGTCAGGCTTTTTCTTATCTCTCTCTTAACCAGCTGAAGGAAACAATCCAGTGTTGCATTTTCCCTTCTCTGTACACATTTAAAGAGAGGTTTTTCTTAAAATTCTGTGTTGCCGTAATGACACCTGGTTCCGCCTGAATTTACCTTTTCTCAGACCTTGAGCTAACCAATGCATTTTTCTTACGGAAATGTTTGTCTGAAGCTATGTTAATGTCCTGTATATTTATCCCAGACTCTGTCTTCCAGTCTGTTCCACCTAAAGGCTCAGAAGCCACTGATAAATCAGTATGTTATACTCATGCATTCTTCTCTTAATCTATGTTAATGAAACTATATATTTGTATGGAAATCTGCCTTTCTTCAAGATTCTTGTCAATTGTTTTATGGCCTGGGATGACTCAGGCCGTATCTGTTGCCAATGGTATCTCAAAATGCATGTTGTGGGTGAGGGGCCTGGTGTCATTCTCTGAATTTTGAGACATTTCCTTTCTCTAATTAGCAGACAGCTAGTAGCTATATGTTCTTCCCTGGTGGCTCAGAGGTTAAAGGGTCTGCCTGGAATACGGGAGACCCGGGTTCGATCCCTGGGTTGGGAAGATCCCCTGGAGAAAGAAATGGCAACCCACTCCAGTACTCTTGCCTGGAGAATCCCATGGAGGGAGGAGCCTGGTAGGCTATAGTCCATGGGGTCGCAAACAGTCGGACACGACTGAGTGACTTTAATTACTTACTTAGTAGCTACATAACATCCAACTAAAGACTAGCAGGGAGACACTCTTTCTGTCCTTTTCTGATGTCTATGTCAGAAGCTGTTTTATACTTTAATAAAACTCTATTACACAAAAGCTCTGAGCGATCAAGCCTCATCTCTGGCCCTGGATTGAATTGTTCTCCTCCGGAGGCCAAGAATCCCAGCGTCTTTCGTGGTTCAGCAACAACCTTTCAGAATGCTGGGCTGGATGAAGCACAAGCTGGAATCAAGACTGCTGAAAGAGTTACCACTGACCTCTTTATCATAGTTCAAGCTATTTCAAATGCCATTTTAGTTTCCTATAATGATCTTTTTGTATTATTCCTTTTGAGATTTCTCATGAACTCCAGGCCCTGGAACCATCCTTTTCGCAGAGTTAACTTTCTGATATCTACCCGCAGAGAAGCGCCACTTTACTCCCTGTGTATAATCATTCTTGATACATTAGAACAGTCACTTTCTTGGTAGCACAAACTATTTATACACATGCTAAGTTTATAGGAAGAAGCTGTGGCTTGACTATAATATTTTAATATCACTTTAGTGTCTTAGTTTTTCATCCACAATTATATATATCAAGTTTAGATTTGGGGTTCAGAGGTCAGATGGAGACAGACTCTTCGTGAAATTTAACCTCATTGCCTGTTCAGCTTAAACACATGTAGATAATTCTTCAACTGAAGAATTATCTCTCTTGATTGCTTTTAAACTAATACAATGAGCTCTTGTGGAGACTGAAAAAAAAAAGAGCTATTAATTCGATGATTTGAATTGAAAATTAATGCATATTTAGTCTTCTCTGTATGTTAAATACACAATGTTTTTGAAATTTAACCAGTTGTCTCTTTGCTATATTTTAATTGAGTGTTGGAGTTTTACATGGTGAATTCCCCCACACCCATATATATTCACAATGGAAATTTCATGTTGGTTGCATTCAATGTAATTACCCATTTATAAATTGGAAAATTATCTGGAAAATTAAAGAATAACTCTCATGCTAAAATTTGAAATGTAAATTAACTGCAAATTAGTATTAATTTCTAACATCATACATGGGCTTTTACACGTAACGCTTCATTAGGGTAATAGGTGAGATGTCCATCACCTATCATTTCATCTTTACTTTTAGATTTAGTTTTTCTCTTTATCTTTGAGATCCTTAAAGACAAATAGGAAGAAATATACCAGCCTGTGTTGGAGAAGGCAATGGCACCCCACTCCAGTACTCTTGCCTGGAAAATCCCATGGACGGAGCAGCCTGGTAGGCTGCAGTCCATGGGGTCGCTGAGAGTTGGACACGACTGAGCAACTTCACTTTGACTTTTCACTTTCATGCATTGGAGAAGGAAATGGCACCCCACTCCAGTGTCCTTGCCTGGAGAATCCCAGGGACGGGGGAGCCTGGTGGGCCACCGTCTATGGGGTCGCACAGAGTTGGACACGACTGAAGCGACTTAGCAGCAGTATTGGGTTTGTCAGGGTGTGTTTGGTCTTAGGTTCATCAGGGTTTGTATTTCCAGTGAACTGTAGGTGTAGAAATGAATAATTGAATTTTTAAGGGAAGTATGAGAAGGTTATGGCGAAAGATGCAATTTCCAAGTAATTGCCATGTTGCCGTGTGAAAACAATCACAGTGACTAAGGGGTTAATCCTTTCCAAAGTAACATTATAGTCTACTTCTTACTAGCTTTACTTATTTCTCTAGAATCAAAGGGATTTCAATTGTGTTAAAACACACACACACAGTATACAGCAATTCATTTTCATTAAGCTCAGAGAGCAGCTTATGGAGCCTAGCAACAAGGAATAACGAAAGAATTAACCGGGAGCTTTTCTACCGCTGAATTTTGCAAATCGGTGTCATGGTGTTCACTCTGGAGAATTCTAATAATATATTTAATTCTTTTCTATCAGAATCACTTAGTGCTTAAAAAACCTGGAAGGTATGGTATGGGTAAAGGAAAAATATTTAAGACAGTATATGCTGTTGAAGTAATGTCACTTTAAAAAATAATAAGCAGTTCATTGTGTTGCTATAACTCCTAAAAACGTCTGAGAAACACACATTAGTGTACAAGAAATGCGGTTGGCTGTCTACTTTGGGTTCATTTTGCACTCAGTAACTATGCAGTCATTTCCTTCTCTGTAATATTCAGGTCCCCAAATTTGGTAAAATAAAACAAAATTTCACTTGAGTCTTGAACTCAGAATATTTAACTATTTTTAAAATGTTTTGTTCTCATTTCCTAACTGGTTTCTCCGTCTCTTGAATTGACCTGTTGAAATTTATTATCAGAAGAGATGCAGAGTGATCTTTGGAAACAAAATCAGTTCAGATGATTCCTTAGTTTAAGAAGAGTTTAAAGGCTTTCTTCACCTGCATAATAAATCTCCAAACTTGACCTCAATCGCATATCATGCCAAAACTCCTGGGCATGATTCTAGCTCCCTCTTCGACCTCTCAGTCAATTCAGTCACTCAGTCGTGTCCAGCTCTTTGCATCCCCATGGACTGCAGCACGCCAGGCCTCCCTGTCCATTACCAACTCCCCAGAGCTCGCTCAAACTCATGTCCACCGAGTCGGTGATGCCGTCCAACCATCTCATCCTCTGTTGTCCCCTTCTCCTCCTGCCTTCAGTCTTTCCCAGCATCAGGGTCTTTTCCAATGAGTCGTTTGCATCAGGTGGCCAAAGTATTGGCCCTTCAGCTTCAGCATCAGTCCTTGCAATGAATATTCAGGATTGATTTCCTTTAGGATGGACTAGATAGATCTCCTTGCAGTCCAAGGGACTCTCAAGAGTCTTCCCCAGCACCACAGTTCAAAAGCATCTTTGACCTCTAGTCTAATGATTTACCACTTGACTTCTTTACTTAATTATCATTCCTTTTGCTATTCATACATACATGGCACAGAATTAGGACTGAAGTTTCTTCTCAGTTATCTTGGCCTGTTTGTTTTCTACCAAATATGTTTCAGCACATAAATCAACTCAGAAGGACCTTCTAGGACACTCTATGTATTATGTTACTGTTCAAATTTCTTGACAGTGATTATCACTGTACAAAATATACTATTTTTGCTCTTTTATTTTCTTCTTCTCATCACTTGTATATAAGGTCTAGAGAGTGAACCAGGAAAAGAAATATTGTGTGCAGTTGAGGGGGGTCCTGCTAGTGTAGGACTTATGGAAGTTGACTGGCCAGAAAGATAAGTGAACTTGACCTTAGAAAAATGATACACTTACTCAAATGTCTTCATCAACATGCATGAAAAGAGGCACATAGCTATGTATGGTGGAGAGAAAAAAGAGCAATTGAAGGCCTTGAATGTGGTTGGAAATTCTATGTTGGCACAGTTAATTTCTCTGCAGAGTGAATATCTACTCCTTATTAGATATTTAAAGCCCAGTGGTCATCAGAATATACTCTTATTCTTTTGCATAACATATTGCAAAAATTTTTGTGAGGCAAATTATGAAAATATACTTGAGAAATATGTGACAAAGATGTTTTGACTGAGGTCATTATATAGGGGAAAGCATTCACGAGGTGGGCCTGCAATCATTTATTGCTGGATCACGGATCAGAGGAGTGGGGGATGTTCAGGGGAAGGGAAGGAAGGCTACATCTAGTCTTCTTGTAAATATATTAACAGCGGATCTCTTGAGAAGCTGACTACTGGTATTTTCTAGAAGGCAAGTTCTTATTTATGAGATAGTCTTAGCAAAAAGTTCCCAGATCAAAATGCATATGGTTCAGGAAGGAAAATTCTGTAGATTTATAGAACATGTCTCTCAGTAAAAGAACCTGGTAACCTAGGATATTGTCTATGGTATAAGATGGAGATATTTCATAACCAACATGTTCTTCACTTTGTGAGGTGTCCCAAAAACCTTACTTAGAGAATCAAGCGTTTATTCTTGGTCATGGAGGTATGTCTAATGAGTAAAGAAATGACCCAGAAATCCACATAGGATGTCGCAGATTTCTGTTCCTCTGACCGGCTTTCTTGATTACTCGTCTCCTTGGCTTCATTAGTAAAACTTTATATAGGATAAGAGTTCTGAGGGTCTGATTTGATCGTTTTAACATCTGTGTTTGACCTTCTACTGTATGTAAACATATTGCAAAAGATCACTCTAATTAGAGTACTCTTCTCTAGGTAAAACCTCACGACAGTCTCTTTAAGCTTCTGTGACCATATGTTGGTAACATTTCAAGTTCATGTTGTCATTCATGCTTCATACATTATCAAGAACACATAATTACAAGCGAAAGAACTAAAACATATTGAATTTCACCTGCATGCTTGAGGTTTCAAATATATATGTCACTAGAAACTTATTTGAGTAGGGATTATTAGTTACAGTATTAGGTGAATAAAATGATGTTCCGCTTGCTCATTAACTTACTCAAGCCAGAGAGGGAAAAACAGAACAGAAGAGAGCAGCTAGAAGCGTAAATTAGGCAAGCTTTATTTATGAAAGTGAAAGTGAAGTCGCTCAGTCGTGTCCGACCCTCTGCGACCCCATAGACTAGTCTGCCAGGCTCCTCCCTCCATGAGATTCTCCAGGCAATAGTACTGGAGTGGGTTGCCATTTCCTTCTCGAGGGGATCTTCCTAACCCAAGGATTGAACTCGGATCTCCCGCATTATAGACAGATGCTTTACCGTCTGAACCACCAGGGAAGAATCCATTTATGAATCTATGCTCAAATGAAGTTTTACATAGATGATTCATTTCACGAATAAATAAAAGTGGTCATTTTATTCTTGGAATCAAGGTTCAGAGCTGTTACAGCTTCATCAAATTGGAAAGATTCGTATGACTTATTTGTATGATCTGAGTAGCTAACACCTAGCAAAAGAAACTTAATCAGCTCAATCTACTTCAGTATACTTTATTTCATACTGTTGTCAAATATAAGTAGAGAAAGTGATTTTAAAAGTGCTAGTAAAGGACTGTGAGACAACAATACTACTTTTAGGTTGGTGTAGACCTCATTCAGGAATATATTCTGGATGTAGAGGAGGAGTGGGATTCAAACGTGAGAGAACTCCTGGACTTTAGCTAAATTAGAAATAATTAGGACATTTGGGATAGTATATACTTTTAGGGATCAAAATTCAGAAATACGTAATATTTTATATATTCAGTCAGTTCCTTCAGTCGCTCAGTCGTGTCCGACTCTTTGTGACCCCGTGAATCGCAGCATGCCTGGCCTCCCTGTCCATCACCAACTCCCGGAGTCCACCCAGACTCACGTCCATCGAGTCCATGATGCTATCCAGCCATCTCATCCTGGGTCGTCCCCTTCTCCTCCTGCCCCCAATCCCTCCCAGCATCAGAGTCTTTTCCAATGAGTCAACTCTTCACATGAGGTGGCCAAAGTACTGGAGTTTCAGCTTTAGCATCATTCCTTCCAAAGAAATCCCAGGGTTGATCTCCTTCAGAATGGACTGGTTGGATCTCCTTGCAGTCCAAGGGACTCTCAAGAGTCTTCTCCAACACCACAGTTCAAAAGCATCACTTCTTCGGCACTCAGCCGTCTTCACAGTCCAACTCTCACATCCATACATGACTTCTGGAAAAACCGTAGCCTTGACTACACGGACCTTAGTCAGCAAAGTAATGTCTCTGCTTTTGAATATGCTATCTAGGTTGGTCATAACTTTCCTTTCAAGGAGTAAACGTCTTTTAATTTCATGGCTGCAGTCACCATCTGCAGTGATTTTGGAGCCCCCCAAAATAAAGTCTGACACTGTTTCCACCGTTTCTCCGTCTATTTCCCATGAAGTGTTGGGACCAGATGCCATGATCTTAGTTTTCTGAATGTTGAGATTTAAGCCAACTTTTTCACTCTCCTCTTTCACTTTCATCATTAGTTACAGTAAATCTCATATTATTCGTCACAAATATCCCCCCCAAATTATAATGCAAAGAAAATCTGTATAAATTCAGAGACAATGTAAGACCTTAAAAATTAAAACTCTCATTTTAGTTACTATGAATTTACACTTTGATTAGCATGTGATGTTCTTCAGCTAATATACATTGTTCTGTTACACATGAAAAATAACTACACTACTTACTAGGACATTAAATGGAAACAAATAGCAGAAAACCCTTTTAAAAAGATTAAGAAAAAAGTTAATGCTTTGTTTCTTGTACAACTCATCTGCAACAAAAATAAAAACAAAAAATGCTGTATGTTCATAGGGGAAGTCTCAGCCAGAAGAACTCATTTTAAACTTTTCTTATTTTTGCCAAAATTATACAACTAGCCTCTTGATTCTCCATTTCCTCTTCAAAGATATATGCTTTGGAGTATTTTACTTCCCTTGAGGATTAGCATCGTGTGTACTGCTTTGTATGTGATTCTGTAACAACTCAATTCTGGGGCTTATAAGATGTTGCTTATCTATGTGGAACCAAAAGTAACATGAATATAGCCTAGAGAAAGTGTAAAATGGAGTTAAGTGTTCATGAAAGTCACAGTAATACCACATGAAGTAACTAGTTGCTGACCTCGTTCCTGTTTGGTCTGTTTCAAGAGTAAGTTCTAAGCTGCCAAAAATGGATATATACATATTTTTAAAATTTCAGAGCATAGTATCATTAAGAAGAATGAAAGCTAAACTGGAACCTAGTTTTAAAATTTATTTCTTTTACACCCGTGCTGGATTCATGTCAATGTATGGCAAAACCTATACAGTATTGTAAAGTAAAATAAAGTAAAAATAAAAAGAAAAAAAAATCATTTTGTCTTCAATATGTCACCTCATGCATTATCCTGTCTATCACTTGCCAAATAAAAGACTTACTTTCATCCATCACAAATCTTATTAGATGTATTGACTCGGAAATTAAAAAAAAATTATTTCTTGCTTAAATTTGTTTTAATTGGATACATGAAAATGGAAAAACTGGAATGAAAATATGTAGCACAAAACTGTAGGAAATGAATGATCTTGCTATTAAACCCAAAATTCACTTGGCAAAAAAAAATTCATGCTGCTTAGGAGGGTGGAAAAATATTTTAGGCTATCATATTCACAAATAGTTTCTCCTTTACATGAGAGATACTGAGTATACAAGGTAAATCTTATAATTTACATTTTTTAAAACTTCAGAATCACAAAGAACTTTCAGCCATACCACAGTGATAAATTTGTCCTTAAAATGTTTACCTCTGATAATCACTTGAAGTAAAATGTTACTAAAAAGTTTAGATTTCATTTGTAATGGGGAGGGATTGAAACATTATTTTATTTTAAAGTTTTATATATCATTAATTACAGTGCATTACAAATCATATGAATAGGTAATCATTATTTTGTATAAACAAAATATATCTAAATAACAAAGTCATTAAGTAAGTTTTTATTCCAGAGAAAATATCTGTTCCCAAAGTGCAGGCTGATCAATGTACCACAGAGCAGAAATAGATATTTAGAGTGCTGTTTCCACTTGCCTAGAGCCCTTTCCATAAATTATGTCTCCAGCTTCATTATTTGCTTTTTAGTATATAGATTTTGCTTAAAGCAAGTTTTGTGTTTCAGAGTTGTTATTATTTCTGATTCTCTATATTTTCCAATTATCAAAAAATAAAAAAATAATAAATCAGTTTGCAAATACTTTCTCAGTTATTTTTCTGGGATTATTGGAAAATATAAATTAACAATGATAGATCTTTAGTGTTGCTTTTTTCATTTTTAATTGAAGAGAAAAATCTGTCCTCTAAGAAAAGTAACATAACTGCATATACTGATGGGGAAAGAATGCCTACAAAGTTATTTCTCTGTGTGTATCTATATCTCTATTGTGTCAGCATCATTAAGTCAGGTAGAGGGTAGCATGAACTCAAAACTTAGATTCAGGATACAGGACTAAGTCATGAAATATAGCAGATTTTTGCAGAGATCGGATCTGGCAGTTGCAAGAATATAAAAAGATTCAATAAAATGATATTTATTCCTAAAGGAAAACATGGCAGTGTTTTAGTTGCAAATTCGTGTCTGACTCTTGTGACCGCATGGATCCTATGTAGCCCACCAGGCTCCTCTGTCCACCAGATTTTCCAGGCAAGAATACTGGAGTGGGTTGCCATTTCCTTCTCCAGGGGATCTTCTGGACCCAAGAATTGGACCTGGGTCTCCTGCACTGCAGGCAGATTCTTTACCAACTGAACTAGAAGGGAAAACATCCTGTACTTATTATCTGAATATTCATGCATATGTAGATTCCTCAGCCAAACCACAAAAGTGCCTAGAAAAACACCATCCTTAAGACTAGAACCCACCCTTGTACCTGGCAATAGGTTATGAAATGGAACCCAAGACTGTCTCTAAGTCTTTGAATATCTGGAACTGAACACATTCAAAGTTAAGGAGGATTTTTTTTTTTTTTTTTGCACCTTAGTATTTCAGACTTTGAAGATGAGAAATACAGTTCATTTAGGAACTTAAACAGGGTAACCAAAAAATTAGGTACAGTTGATGTCTTTTAAACCTTCAGTCTTTCTGTATGATTGTATATTCTGTTTGGGTACACTAATGGACCATATAGATGGGCACATTTAAAGATGGAAAATGGAATCAAGAGTGAATCTTGGGAAGAATAGATGATTTTTGTAAATTTATTCTTTTCAAACCAGTTTAGTTCTAGAATCAATATTATGATATCAATAAATATTGAGTGCCTTTCAACTATCTTAGAACTTTTTTAAAAGATGAATTGATCTAAAAAATTTTCTCATCTCCTACAGAAATGAAACCAGTCCCAAACTAGTGGCTATTCATAGCCTAACTACATACAAACCATATTCAGTTCAGTTCAGTTGCTCAGTCGTGTCCAACTATTTCCGACCCCATGAATCAAAGCACACCAGGCCTCCCTGTCCATCACCATCTCCCGGAGTTCACTCAGACTCACGTCCATTGAGTTCATGATGCCATCCAGCCATCTTATCCTCCGTCGTCCCCTTCTCCTCCTGCCCCCAATCCCTCCCAGCATCAGAGTCTTTTCCAATGAGTCAACTCTTTGCATGAGGTGGCCAAAGTACTGGAGTTTCAGCTTTAGCATCATTCCTTCCAAAGAAATCCCAGGGCTGATCTCCTTCAGAATGGACTGGTTGGATCTCCTTGCAGTCCAAGGGACTCTCAAGAGTCTTCTCCAACACCACAGTTCAAAAGCATCAATTCTTCGGCGCTCAGCCTTCTTCACAGTCCAACTCTCACATCCATACATGACTACTGGAAAAACCATAGCCTTGACTAGATGGACTTTAGTCGGCAAAGTAATGTCTCTGCTTTTGAATATACTATCTAGGTTGGTCATAACTTTTCTTCCAAGGAGTAAGCGTCTTTTAATTTCATGGCTGCAATCACCATCTACAGTGATTTTGGAGCCCAAACAAATTCAATCATAAGATCTTTTTGGCACATATTCGTTTATTAATTTTGGAGATGGCAATGGCACCCCACTCTAGTACTCTTGCCTGGAAAATCCCATGGATGGAGGAGCCTGGAAGGCTGCAGTCCATGGGGTCGCTGAGGGTCGGACACGACTGAGCGACTTCACTTTCACTTTTCACTTTTATGCATTGGAGAAAGAAATGGCAACCCACTCCAGTGTTTTTGCCTGAAGAATCCCAGGGACGAGGAAGCCTGGTGGGCTGCCGTCTACGTGGTCACACAGAGTCGGACATGACTGAAGTGACTTAGTAGCAGTCTATTATGTGTATACCACCTTGAAACCATTTTCATAAGCCTACTGATTAAGAAGAGACACTATAAGTATTTCATTTATAACTTTCTGCCATATGCATGGAATGAATATATGTATAACTTAGAGATATTCTGGGTTTAGTTCCAGAGCAATATAATAAAGAGCATATCAAAAAAAAATTTTTGCATTTCCCAATACATATGAAATCATGTTTATACTGTACTGTAGTCCAGTAAGTGTACAACAGCATAAGGCTTAAAAATGTACACACTTTAATTAAAAAATATTTCATTGCTAAAAAGTGCTAACCTTCCTCTTAGTCTTCAGCGAGTTTAGTAGTAACTTCAAAGACCACTGATCAAACACACTGTAGAAAATAAGGTATAATGAAAAAGTTGGAAATATTGTAAGAATTACCAAAATGTGATACAGAAACAGAGAGTGGGCAGGTGCTGTTGGGAAGACGGCACCTGTAGATTGGTCCATGCATGGCTGCCGCTAAGCTTTTAGTTTGTAAAAATGTGTGGTATCTGTGAAGAGCAATAGAGTGAAGCGGGGGGAGCAAGGTTGTCTGTATTTTTTGTGAAGTCATAGGGAAAATGGGGAAACATAATTCAGAAAATTACTGCCCACATAAATTTTGTGTATTCAGTTTAATAAGTATGCTTGTTTTTCTTATCTTAATAAAATTATCACATGTAGAATAACCTGCTTTCTTCTTTGAGTACTATATTGTTGCCATTATGTCTTATATTATTATTGTATTTGAACACATGATTTTAATGATTACATAAATGTTTATAACATAAAATATTATATTTTTATCATTTCTTTGATGCAGGATATTTGTTATTTTAATTTTTAAAAAATTATAAGCAACTCCTTAGAAAACAACTTTGTATATGAATTTTGCTGTTTTTCTTGGTAATTTCCTTCATTTATTTTTCCTTAATATAAGCATATGATCTACTGTTTATAAATTTCAGGTGAATTTGGTTTATCTATTTTCATGATTCATCAGAACATACATTTGAATCTTGTTTTTACGCAGCCTGAAAATATTGTCTTTTAATCAGATTATATAATTTATTTACATTTAATGTAATAAATGGTGTGGTTGGAAGTCTGCCTTCTCAGTATTTATTTTCTGTTTGTGCATTATCTACTTTTTAAATTTTGGAGGTTGTTGTCTTATCGTCTCCTTTTTAACTTTCTTTTGTGGAATAAATTTTTTGCATATTTGGTTTTAACAGTTTCACTGAAATTTTAGATACATCATGTTGTACAAATTTTAGATGTTTCTCCGAAGCTTGAAATATGTATCTTTTAGTGTATTACATTATAAATGGATAATGTTATCCCACTTCAGACACAAGAAGTATAAGACTCTTATAACAGTGAAACATTATTTTGTCTCAATGATACCTCAAATTAATAAATTTACATGCCCAGTTATCAAGCATCATGAAACTCTTACACTGAAGAATACATAAATTGTATCTTTACCTTGGGCTTCGCTGGTGGCTCAAATGGTAAAGAATCTGCCTGCCATGTGGGAGACCTGGATTTGATCCCTGGGTCAGGAAGACTCCCTGGAGAAGGGAATGGCTACCCACTGCAGTATTCTTGCTTGGAGAATTCCATGCATAAAGAAATTCTTGCTTGGAGAATTCCATGGATAGAGGAGACTGGCAAGTTACAGTCCATGGGGTTGCAAAGAGTTGAACAATACTAAGTGACTTTCACTTTCTTTTTCATCTTTACCTTAATACTAGCTGAAATATCACTTTTCTCACAAAGGTCCATATGGTCAAAGCTATAGTTTTTCTAGTAGTCATGCACGGATTTGAGAGTGGGATCATAAAGAAGGCTGAGTGCCAAAGAGTTGATGCTCTTGAACTGTAGTGTTGGAGAAGACTCTTGAGAGTCCTTTGGACTGCAAGGAGATCCATCTAAAGTAAATCAACTATGAATATTCATTGCAAGGACTGGTGCTGAAGCCAAAGCTCTAATAATTTGGCCACCTGATGGGAAGAGTCAACTCACTTTAAAGATCCTGATGCTGGGAAGGATTGAGGGCAAGAGGAGAATAGGGAGACAGAAGTTGAGATGGTTGGATGGCATCACCAACTCAGAGGACATGAGTTTGAGCAAATTCCAGGAGATAGTGAAGGACAGGGAAGCCTGGTGTGCTGCAGTCCACAGGGTCTCAAAGAGTTGAACACGACTGAGCAATTGATAAAACACAAGCTGAGATATAGTGGTGCTTCATTTTCAGTGTAACATGTTTTAGTTCAGTTCAATCGCTCAGTTGTGTACGACTCTTTGTGACCCCATGGACTGCAGAACACCAGGCTTCCTTGTCCATCACCAGCTCCCAGAGCTTGTGCAAACTCATGTCCATTGAGTCGGTGATGCCATCCAACCATCTCATCATCTGTCATCCCCTTCTCCTCCTGCCTTCAATTTTTGCCAAATCAAGGTCTTTTCCAATGACTCAGTTCTTTCCATCAGGTGGCCAAAGTATTGGAGTTTCAACTTCAGCATGAGTCTTTCCAAGGAATATTCAGGACTGATTTCCTGTAGGATGGACTGGTTGGGTCTCCTTACAGTCCAAGGGACTCTCAAGAGTCTTCTCCAGCACCACAGTTCAAAGGCATCAATTCTTCAGTGCTCAGCTTTCTTTATAGTCCAACTCTCACACCCATACATGACTATTGGAAAAACCATAGCTTTGACTAGCTTGACCTTTGTTGGCAAAGTGATGTCTCTGCTTTTTAATATTCTGTCAACGTTGGTCATAGCTTGTCTTCCAAGGAGCAAACGTGTTTTGATTTCATGGCTGCAGTTACCACCTGCAGTGATTTTTGGAGCTCCCCAAAATAAAGTCTCTCACTGTCCATTGTTTTCCCATCTATTTGCCATGAAGTGCTGGGGGAGATATCATGATCTCTAGTATAGCCACTATGGAGAACAGTGTGGCGATTCCTTAAAAAACTGGAAACAGAACTGCCATATGACCCAGCGATACCATAGCTGTGCATACCCACCAAGGAAACCAGAATTGAAAGAGACACACGACCCCAATGTTCATTGCAGCACTGTTTACAATAGCTAGGACATGGAAGAACCTAGGTGTCTGTCAGAAGATGAATAGATAAGGAAGTTGTGGCACATATACCCAATGGAATGTTAGTGAAGTGAAAGTCACTCAGTCGTGTTCGACTCTTTGCGACCCCATGGACTATAGAGCCCACAGAATTCTCCAGGCCAGAATACTGGAGTGGGTAGCCTTTCCTTTCTCTAGGGGATCTTCCCAACCCAGGGATAAAACCCAGGTCTCCCCCATTGCAGGCAAATTCTTTACCAGCTGAGCTACAAAGAAAGCCCAAGAATACTGGAGTGGGTGGCCTATGCCGTCTCCAGGGGATCTTCCAGACCCAGGAATCAACCGGGGTCTCCCGCATTGCAGGTGGATTCTTTACCAACTGAGCTATGAGGGAAGCCCAGCTACAAGAAAAGAACACATATGAGTCAGTTCTAATGAAGTGGATGAAACTGGAGCCTATTTTACAGA
Source organism: Ovis canadensis (assembly GCF_042477335.2). Taxonomy (NCBI): domain Eukaryota; kingdom Metazoa; phylum Chordata; class Mammalia; order Artiodactyla; family Bovidae; genus Ovis; species Ovis canadensis. The sequence continues at coordinate 102,923,498 of NC_091253.1, read as the reverse complement.
GTGAAGTAAGTCAGAAAGAGAAACACCAATACAGTATATTAACTCATATATATAGAACTTAGAAAGATGGTGAGACAGCAAAAGAGACACAGATATAAAGAACAGACTTTTGGACTATGTGGGAGATGGCGAGGGTGGGATGATTTAAGAGAATAGCATTGAAACATGTATATTACCATATGTAAAATAGATGACCAGTGCAAGTTCAATGCATAAAGCAGGGCAATCAAAGCTGGTGCTCTGGTGCAACCCAGAGGGATGGGGTGGGGAAGGAGGAGGGAGGGGGTTCAGGATGGGGGGCACATGTACATCTGTGGCTGATTCATGTCAGTGTATGGCAAAACCCACCACAATATTGTAAAGTGATTAGCCTCCAATTAAAGTAAATAAATTAATTTTAAAAATTCCTTGATGAAGCTGGTGCAAACTCCAACCACATCCCATGCCAGAATGTCTCCAATCATGAAAACAATTTCAGTGGAGATGACACAGTCGTCAGCACCATGCTTATGATGGAAAGCAACTATATTTTCTAAAGGTGATAATTCCACCATAATAATAATGACAGGAAAAGAACAGTTTTTAAGTAAGGGGATACTGAGTGGAAAAAAACAACAGATTTTTAGGAAGAGGAAAATGCCTGTTTTGGGGAGTGATAATAATTTCACAAGAAAATTCTTACATTTTCCAGTGTGCCAATTTTCCAACGCAATAATTGACTTTCTTTAAAAAGATGTTTCACATAAGTATATCATGTTTTTACTACTACCATTTAAAAATTTTTTTTATCATATTGGCAGCTAATGCTAATATTAAATTTTATAGTAGGTTAAAATAGATGCAAGATGGGTAATAAAATATATCTTTTTTGATAGAGTTTTCAAAATGATGATATATTGACCTCTTAATAAATTTTGGATGCTGAGAAATTTTATCAAATTGACTAAGACACCATAAAATGAAAGATACATTAGTAGAGCCCTCTTGTAAATTTCCTAATGCTTATAATGATAATAATTTGATAAATTACCTGCACTAGGAACTTTATCAAGAACTTTAGATATATTGAGAAATGATGATTAGCTGTAATAATAATCTTATGAAAAGGTGTTATTATTATCTTCTTTTGTATATGAGGAAACTGAGGCACAGAGATAGTATATACATTCTCCAGGATACTACAGAATCCTGGGCCTTCTTTCTTAGATACCATCACATGTACTGCCTTCTTCTTGGATAAAATATTTCCAATATAAATGTCTAAATACAAAATACAAAAAAAAGTTCCGTTGAAACTTAGAAAAAAATAGGAGAAAAATACTATTATTTTACTCAAATATATAAATATGAATATATTATATTTGAGGCTATTTTGTTTACTCATATTTATAATTATTAGTAGTAATGATATTTGTAGTAGTAGCAAGGTCATAGTGGGAATATTAAAAGTAATTGTAATAGTAATATTTAGTAATAGAAATAATGGTGTTGGTAGTATTAATAATAGTTGTTTAGTTGCCAAGTCATGTCTGGCTCTTGTGACTCCATGGACTATAGCCCACCAGGCTCTCCTTTCCATGGGATTTCCCAGGCAGGAATACTGCAGTGTGTGTGAGTCACTCAGTCGTGTCTGACTCTCTGTGACTGCGTGGACTGTAGCCCACCAGGCTCCTCTGTCCATCGGATTCCCCAGGCAAGAATGCTAGAATGGGTTGACATTTTTTTCTCCAGAGAATCTTTTCGACCACTGGCAAATACTGCTGCCGCATTTGGCAAAGGATGGTCACAAGTCCAATTAAAATATAAAAGGAAGAGGAGAGAATTTTCATTCTTGATGGTCGCCAAAAGTCAGATTGAAATATCCATAGTTACAAGGAGAGAAATAAGTGTGACCATTTTTGCTGCTAGCACACAATGTGTTTAAGTTCTAAATGCACACTCTGCTGTATGGTGACCTGAACGTGGCTATTCAAATCTATTCAAGTTAATTTAAGTGTGCACTGTATTTATTTATTTTTATCTATTATAGTTTATTAAGTAGAATGTGATGAGCAGGCTCCTTTTTTTTTTCTCCATATATATATGTGGAGAAACTATGTATATATATATATATATATATATATATATATATATATATACTTGGCTTACAATATTTCAGGCTCACAGCAAGGTGATTCAGTTATACATATACACATATATTATTTTTCAAGTTACTTTTTTTTGGGCTCCAAAATCATTGCAGATGGTGACTGCAGCCATGAAATTAAGACGCTTACTCCTTGGAAGAAAAGTTATGACCAACCTAGATAGCATATTCAAAAGCAGAGACATTACTCTGCCAACTAAGGTCCATCTAGTCAAGGCTATGGTTTTTCCCGTGGTCATGTATGGATGTGAGAGTTGGAGTGTGAAGAAGGCTGAGTGTCAAAGAATTGATGCTTCTGAACTGTGGTGTTGGAAAAGACTCTTGAGAGTCCCTTGGACTGCAAGGAGATCCAACCAGTCCATTCTGAAGGAGATCAGCCCTGGGATTTCTTTGGAAGAAAGGATGCTAAAGCTGAAACTCTAATACTTTGGCCACCTCATGCGAAGAGTTGACTCATTGGAAAAGACTCTGATGCTGGGAGAGATTGGGGGCAGGAGGAGAAGGGGACGACCGAGGATGAGGTGGCTGGATGGCATCATGGACTCGATGGACGTGAGTCTGAGTGAACTCCGGGAGATGGTGATGGACAGGGAGGCCTTGCGTGCTGCGATTCATGGGGTTGCAAAGAGTCGGACGCGACTGAGCGACTGAACTGAACTGAACTTCCATTATAGGCTATTACAAGATATTGATTGTGGTTCCCTGTGTTATACAGTAAATCTTTGTTGCTTGTTGCATATCTAGTTTTTAAAAAATTTTAGTCATATTAAATCAAACAAGTGGAATCAAAAATGTCATAAAGTTTTTAGTTAGGCAAAAATTCTTAGCTTTTTAATTAAGATGGATAATTATACATGCTATTTATATAAATGTATATGGAAGCTTTTCTACCATGCTTGATAAAGTCTTGAGAAAGAACATCAAAAAAAAAAAAAAAGAAGAAGAGATGGAGAAATTGGAAAATAGAAACTAAATGAAATGGGACCACTGAATCTGAAATACAAAAAGTGAAACAAATGAGATAAAAGTAAAAGATCCTCGTATAGTACAGTTGTTTCTAGGCATGGCCGCTCATTAGAAACATATCTGGAGCTATGGAGAAAAAGAAGTCATATCTGGATATTTGTATTTTTCAAAAAATTCCAAGATAATTCTGATATGCATCTGGCTTTTAAAAAAATGATTACAGATTTTTCTATTAAATGGTAATTTCGGTGATATAGGATTCTGTTATTTTTCTGTTGACCAATCATGATACAGTGGTATTAAGTGAGTAATAGTTACACAATCACCATGGTAAATGATGTTTATCAGTTTTCACAATCAATGGCCAGACAAAAAACAAGAGATAATTACAGCTGTAAGCCATAATGGGAACAGGATTAACCTGACAATATAAAATAGCTACATAGAGTTTGTGGGGGTCAAGCAGAGTGATGTGGTGTGTGAAATTGCATATATGTACAGTTTCATCTGCCCAGCTAGTCTATGTCGTTTGATTGATGCATTTAATCTATTTACATTTAAGGTAATTATCAATATGTATGAAACTATTAACATTTTCTTCATTGTTTGGGTTTATTTTCTGTATTTCTTTTCCCTGCCTGTTGTTTCCTGCCTAAAGAAGTTCCTTTAGCATTTGTTGTAAAGCTGGTTTGGCGGTGCTGAATTCTCTTAACTTTTGCTTGTCTGGTAAGCTTTTGATTTCGCCATCAAATCTGAATGAGTCTTGCTGGGTATAGAATTTGGTTGTAGGTGCTTCCTTTTCGTCTCTTTAAATACATTGTGCCATTCTTTTCTGGCTTGCAGGGTTTCTGTTGGGAAAGCAGCTGATAATCTGATGGGAGTTCGCCTGTATGTTATTTGTTATTTTCCCTTGTTGTTTTTAATATTTTATCTCTGTCTTTAATTTTTGTCAGTTTGATTACTAAGTGTCTTGGTGTGTTTCTTCTCCTGGGGTTTATCCTGCCTGGGATTTTCTGTGCTTCCTGGACTTGATTGTTTCCTTTCCCATGTTAGGAAAGTTTCAGCTATTATCTCTTCAAATATTTTCTCAGGTCCTTTCTCTCTCTCTTCTCCTTCTGAGACCTCTAATGTGGATGTTGGTGCATTTAATGTTGTCCCAGCGGTCTCCTAGGCTGTCTTCGTCTTTTTTCTTTCTTTTTTCTATATCCTGTCTGCAGCAGTGGTTTCCACCATTCTCTCCTCCAGGTCATTTATCTGTTCTCCTGCCTCATTTATCCTGCTCTTGATTCCTTCTAATGTATTCACGTTTGCTTGCTCTTAGTTCTTCTAGGTATTTGGTAAACATTTCTTGCACTTTCTCCATTGTTTCCCTGAGATCTTGAATCATCTTCATTATCATTACTCTGAATTCTTTTTCTGGAAGGCTGCTGATCTCCGCTTCATTTTGTTGTTTTTCTGGGGTTTTATCTTGTCCTTTCATCTGGGATATGACTTTCTGCTTTTTCATCCTCATTAACTGTCTGTAATGTGGTTTCTGTTTTAGCTGTAGGATTGTGGTTCTTCTTGCTTCTCTCTGCCTTCTGATGGATAAGGCTAGAGGCTTATGTGAGCCTCCTGATGGGAGGGACTGGCAGTGTGAAAAGCTGGATCTTGCTCTAGGGGGCAGGACCTTGCTCAGTAAAGATTTAACCCAGTTGTCTACTGATGGGTGAGGTAGTGCTCCCTCCCTGTTAGTTTTTCTGCCTGTGGCAACCCAGCCCTGGGGTCTATAGGCTCTATGGCAGGGCTAATGACACCCTCCAAGAGGGCTTATGCCAGGGAGGCATTGCAGGATTGCTGCTGCCAGTGTTCCTGCCCCTGTGCCGAGCCCCTCCTGACCCAGGCCTCCGCAGGAGAGCCTCCAACACTAGCAGGTAGCTTTGCTTCCGTCTCCTCTGGAGTCACTGCTCCTTCCCTCTGTGTCTCAGTGTGCACACGATTTTGTGTGTGCCCTCCGAGACTGGAGCCTCTGTTTCCTCCAGTCCTGTGGAAGTCCTATAATCAAATCCTGCTGGCCTTCAAGGTCAGATTCCCTGGGGTTTCTCAGTTCCTTTGTGGATCCCCAGGCTGGGAAGCCCAACGTTAAGTTTCGAGCCTTCACAACAGTGGGAGCATTTCTTTGGTATTATTGTTCTCCAGTTTCTCGGTGAGAAGTTTTCATTCTACTGTCTCAGAATAGGCACTAAAGTAGTCGGTTGTGTTAGTTATGCTAGTTTTCAAAACAATTCTTAGAAATATGCTGTAATTTAGACACTTATCTTTGTTTTATGACTATGGAAGTGCAATTCAGAAGCTTAAACTCATTGAAAAATGTTAATTTGGAGGGCAAAGTTTTCACTATAGGCCACAGGCAGATCCCGCTTTAAATTCTGACTGTGTTTGCTATTTCCACATCATCTTGCCTTCACTCTTCATATGTTGCTTGTATTTTATTGCTTTGTTTTCCATATAAAAGTAATTTTGGAAAATGAAACCCCTAAAATAAACTCATACCCTGACCATGCAGAGAAAATTACGGTTAACATTTTGACATGTTCCCTTATAGTGATTTCTCTAGATATGTGTATTTATCTCACATAGTTTGATCATATAGTGAGCAATGTTTTGTGCCCCACAATTGTTTTTTCCAATTAAGCCTGGCTAATAGTATTTTTATCACATCACTAAACGACTTATTTAAAAAAGAGTGCTGTGAATACCTTTCTATTTAAAATTGCCTTAATTTGGAATGACTATAATGCTTTTCATTTTATTATATATATATATTTACCAAATTCATGTGCATTTAATTATTGATTACTTCTTATATGACAAGAGTATATGATAAGTGTTCCCTGTACGTTATTTCAATTAATCTTGATAAACACCTTATGAATTAGGAATCATAATTCTTACTCATAAAAGAGAAAAAGAGGATAGCATCCAATCCTTTTATTCTAAAGCTCAAATGATCCTTGTTTCTTCTTGGAGCCCACCTTTCTAAATAATGTATTTAGTATTTATTCTTATATATTACCTTTCTGGATTAAATTTTCTATAAAAACTTAAGGCTTAGCTGCTGTTACTTAATTATATATGAGAAGTTAATATAAATTTTCTGGCCTACCATGGATCCAAACTTTTTATTATAACATTTACTATAAATTTTTTGAATAACTGTGGCCTGGATGATAAGTGTTGATGCTAAGTATCAATAGCTGATAAGTTAGGTTTCCAGAATGTCCCAGGGCTCTGTGAAACTCTTAGTGGTCACAAATATCCTCGGGGTTTACCAGGTATTGAAGAAAGGAATCAATCAACTATAGCCTTTTACTTCAATAATCTGTTTCCTGTTTCCTTAGATCTATTTCTTTAGGCCCCTGGTGACTCAGACAGTAATGACTCTGCCTGTGATGAAGGAGACTGAGGTCCTCCAGACTCCCTAGAGAAAGGAGTGGCCACCCACTCTGGTGTTCTTGTCCGAGAATTCCGTGGATAGAGGGGCCTGGCAGGCAACAGTCCATGGAGTCACAAAGAATCAGACAGAACCGAGGGACCGACACTTTCACTTCACCTTTTCACTGTGCTTTCAATATCACTGAGCTCTTTAGCTATCTCAAAAGACCTAGTGATTGTTTTCCAGACTGCTTGCCATTTCCAATTACTCTAAATTGATATAAATGGATTCATTTATTTCTGAGATGAGTAATTTATTAGACATAATGCTATAGCAGCATATGAATTCCAGAAGAAGCTGTATTTTTGCAGTTTCCATATTTCACTATTTTGGGAGGCCTGGCGTGCTGCGATTCATGGGGTCGCAAAGAGTCGGACATGACTGAGTGACTGAACTGAACTGAACTGATAAGGCTTTTTCATCTGTATCTGGGCTGCGTTATATGGATTCTCTCTTTTATTTTTCACTGCTGTGTAATATTATCATGCAACTGTATTGCTCCTCTCCCTCTCATCTTCCTTCACCACCGTATCTCATACAGAGATTTCATCCATAGGATAATAGAATTCCAGACAGGCTTATTATATCTTCTTAATGTAAAATGAAACTGTACTTTACCTAAAAGCTTGTTAGTGATTTTGAACAAGATCTCTTTTCCACTTAAGAAACACAGGCATGAAAATGATATTGTCACATCTGTGAATTCTTATCATGTTGAAATAAAAAGGTAACTTTATTTTTCATTTTCATGGGTGGTGCTGAGTCATTAAATGGCCTTTATCATCTTTTTTTAAAAATTAACACAAAGCTTATTTGTTAAACTAATTTCTATAGTAGAGGAAATGTTTTCTATAATATTAATTTATACTTTTTTACATGGATTTTTTTTTTCACTCAAAGTCTGTTTTATGTGAGTTCAGTCCTCTTTGATAAGGCCAGTGAGTCTTTGACAAAAATGGCCCTTTCTTATTTTTGTATGATAAATACCAATCATACTAGCATTTACTATATACATGTAAACATTTTATTGATCATATCAGTGTAATCAGTTACATATATGTGCCTGTCTTTTCTGAAGCCAAATATCTCACTTCAGAGAAAGAAATGAAACTCTAACTTCAAACTAAGTGATTTTAACTGAGCATTTCTTTTGTTCATCCATCTACTCATTTAGGCAGGTATGAGTGACTGTGTTTCTAATTTATTCAAACTCATTTTTTCATTATGTTTAGTATCAACATGTGAAAAGTTTCATCATTTTTTTCTTTTTAGCTTTCTATTTTCTTTGCAGAATGTTTTATTCACATAGTAATTATCATATTTGTAACTCATTAATAGTATAATTTTAAAATTACAAATATCTCATAATTTAAAACAGATTTCCTGTAATTGATATTGTTTCTCCATTTACTTTTAAAAGTTGATGATGTTTAGAGAAATAGTCTGAGAATATCAATAATTTAGCAGAACATGGGATCATAAGATAGAATTTGCTGACTAAACGTTCTATGTGTAATGGTAAAAGTTCATAGCTGAAGTAGTTTCCTAAGTACACACACACACATTTCCCATAAACACAGAGTCGCATAGAGATAAATGTCCAAAAGATCAAAAAGGAAGCAGGCTGTTGTAAGCAATGATTTGCATTCATTAGTAAAAGTGCATAAAGAAAAACCTTAATAGCTTACTATTGACAGGAAGGCTATTTATAAAATATGAAGTAATTACAAAGTGATATTTTGAACATATTTATAAAAAGCACCAAATATAAAATAAAGCACACAGAGTTGCTAATGTCAACATTTTGTCTTATAGTAGTCTGTGAGTTAGATATTGATGTAAAAAATACAATCGTATGATTAATGAGCTTTGTATTATGGTATTATGGATGGACAAAGATAAAAAAGAAAACCAAAATTTGTAGTGATCAGTGTTCTCATAGGAAGAATATGATCTATTTTGAAGCCACTCAAATCAGAATACATTTTGTTTTCTTCCACATTACCTTGTTTAACCTGATAGCAACAACTGTTTTTTAAGTCATTTTTCAATTTTATTTGTTAGAGCTATGAGCTTCAGTAATCCTTCAGTGTGCGTATTGATTCTGAAGCTTTGCCAGGGCATTTGGCTTTTGTTGCTATGCAAAGAAGTACATGTTAACCTTTCAAATTATTGATCATTTGAAGACAGCAAGAGAGAAACATGTTTTTATTTAGTGTTAATGTTAGATTACCATAGCATTTTCCTGACATTGGTTCACATTTTAAAGTCAATATACAAGCCTCAAAAAATCATCTAAAATGTAGATATTTCAGGTTCCCATAAAAATATTTCCCCCATGTCTCTGGTACTCATGTGTTTGCAAGATATCTGCATTTTTAACAAATTCAATAGTAAATGAACTCTGAGTTCTTCAAATATTCACATTGTAAATGCCATTCAATTCAATTAGATGGATACTTTCTTGAGCACAAATATGTGCCGGGCATCATGCTTAGAGATGGTAAGGCAATCCTGCCTAAATGCACATAGTCCTTGACCTCACTCACAGACCTTAATAATAATGCATTACTATATATCTGAATATTTATGTTTTTGTGCTTAAAATCTGTCACAAAACCATGTCTCAGGAATGTAGATGCAAGATGATTTAAACAGGCATATGATAAAAGAAAAGATTAGGAAAATATTAAGAAATTATGTTAATCAAAATCCTGCTTGCAGATAATAGAAAGTTACTGAAAATTTGCTTCTAGAAAAAAGAAAAACAGGGTTAATAAATAGAAAAGTGAAACAAAAATGGTTGATTTTTTACTGGGACCATAAAGTACATTGTAGAAGCCGTAAGTAATTATGTCAGATATAATTTTCACCGCATGATCTCTTGTAGCTACTTTTTTTTCCTGCATGTCTGTTTTATTTTCTTTCTCTGTAGCACGTATTTACCTTTCTTATAGCTGACTGTCTCAGAGCACTAGTTTTGCAGTCTGGATCCAGTTTTCCTCTCCTCAATATCCCTCAAGCACTGGTTTTCGTCTTGGGCCTGTCATCATCTGTCATGATTGTGAATGCACAGGATGGAGAGGAAGGATGTGAAGCAGAAGCAGAGAGGACTCCAAGGATGACCAGTCAGTCTGCATTAGTTGTTTCCAATCTAGGCTCCTTAACTGCATTGATATGATCCATGAAGTGTTTATTGGTATTACATTTTATAGAATAATAAGCATATGTAAAGATGGGTGGAGTTTTCAAAACCTATGCCCTTAGGAAGTAGCAGAGTCAAGTTGACCCAACTCTCCTATTAACCACTATGTTCCTGGCTCCCTAGAAATAGAGACGAGAAATAAGGGCAAGAGCTTAATTCTGGAGGTGAAATCATGGACACTGAGGATGAAGAAGAAGGGAAGCAAAGTCAGAGTTTGAGGAAGATGCAAGGTGCCAAGTAGGAGCACTGGCCACTTTTTTACAAAGAGCACCAAAGGGGAATTCATAGACAGCTCCTCAAGTCAATTCTACAAGTGTCTGGACAGATACCATGGAGAATCTCTTCCTTGGAACAATTCAAGAGAAAAAAGTAACCCCTTCCTGCCTCTTTCTCATCTCCTAACTCACAGAGGTCAGTGTTGCTAACTTTGAACTTTGGAAGACCCTTAGGAAGGCAGATATAAGACCCTGTGACACGGATTCTCCATGGAGTTGGGAAGTGAAAGGAGAACCAAAGGGATAAAATGTGTTTTTGTAACATGTAAGGTGGAGGAAACATGCGGGCTGGTCAAGAGGAGATCCACTGTGGAAGAGACTGAAGTAAAGAAATGGACTTTAGTAAAGATACTGAATCAGTATTCAAAAGCATTGCAACCTAGAACTTGATGACTTCACTGGGGAATTCTGCCAAACATTTAAAGAGTTAATATATATCCTTCTCAAACACTTTCAAAAAATCAAGTAAGGAAATACTTCCAAACCCCTTTTAAAAGGCTAGCAGTACTCTGATATCACAAAGCCAGTAAAGGTAATTATAAGAAAAGAAAATTATGGGCTGGTGTGCCTAAATAAAATTTGATATAAATAACCTCAAAAGTATTAGCAAACTATGCACCTTACAACACAATGATGGATGGCGCATTAAAAGGTTAATACAGCATGATCAATTGATGTTTATTCCAGTTATGCAAGACTGAATTAACATCAGAAATCAAAATGTGATATGCTACATGAACAAAATGGAAGATAAAATTATATGATCATCTTAATAGATATAGGAAAAGAATTTGCAAAATTCGATAGCTAGTCATGATTAAAGTCCTCAACAAGGTAAGTGTAGAAGAATGTACCTTAACAAAATGAAAGCCATATATGGCAAGCCTATCAACTCAAAATGCATTAAAGACTAGAACATAAGATCTGCAACCATAAGCATCCTAGAAGAAAATATAAAAAGGGAATTCCTCAACATTAATATTGGCAATGATTTTTTTTAATTAACACTAAAAGCAAAGGCAACAAAAGCAAAAATAAACAAGCTGGGCTACATCGAACCAGAAATTTCCTTATCAAATGAACCATAAACAAAATGAAAGGCAAATTGTGTAAGGAGAAACTATATGCAAACCATGTACCCAGTATGATTTTAGTATTCAAAATTTTTAACTGACTCATACACCCCTAAAAGAAAACCCCACAATTAAAAAACAGATAAGTGTCCCGAACTGACATTTTAGAAATACTATGTGAGCTCAGTTGGTAAAGAATCCGCCTGCCGTGCAGGAGACCCGGCTGGATTCCTGGGTCAGGAAGATCTGCTGGAGAAGGGACAGGCTACCCACTCCAGTATTCTTGGGCTTCCCTGGTGGCTCAGCTGGTAAAGAATCCACCAGACCTCGGTTCAGTCCCAGGGTTGGGAAGATCCCCTGGAGCAGGGGAAGGCTGCCCACTCCAGTATTCTTCACTTTCATGTGATCCAGTAATCTGAAATTTGGCTACATATCTAAAGAAAAGTGAAAGTGAAAGTCACTCAGTTGTGTCTGACTCTTTGCAACCCCATGGACTGTACAGTCCATGGAATTCTCCAGGCCAGAATACTGGAGTGGATAGCCTTTCCCTTCTCCAGGGGATCTTCCCAACCCAGAGGTCGAACCCAGGTCTCCCTCACTGCAGGCAGATTCTTTACCAGCTGAGCCACAGGGAGGCCCATCTAAAGAAAATAGAACCATCATTTCAAAGAAATATCCGTGTTCCCATGTTCATTGAAACATTATTCACAGATGCAGTAAAGACTGGAACCCATGTTGCTGTCAGTAGACTAACAGACCAAACATATGTGGTGCACATAATAAACACAATGGAGTATTTTCAGCCTTACCCCCACCCCCACCTTCCCCCCCCCAAAAAAAAAAGAAAGAAAAGAAAAGAAAATCCTGCCATCTGCAAATACAAAGATGAATCTGGAAGACATTATAGTAAGTGGAACCAGCCAGAAAGATAAAGACAAATACTGTACCAAGTATAAGCGGAAACTAAGCCAAAGCAAAAGTTGGACTTAAAAAAAGCAGAGAATAGAAAAATGGTTGCTAGGTGCTGGTGGGTGAGGGAAATAGAGAGACTGGTAAAGAGTATAAACTTTTAATTATAAGATGAATAAAATCTGAGAGCTGACGTACAACATAGAGACTCCATATGATATCACTGTATTAGGTAACTGAAATTTGCTCACAGTAGAACTTAAACATCAGTCTCACCAAAGATGATTAAAAAAGAAAAAGGACTATGAGAGGTGATGCATTGGTTAATTAATGTTATGGAGGAAATCCTTTCACAATGAATACATATATCAGATCATCACACTGTATGCTTTAAATATCTTACAATTTTATTTGTCAAATAATACCTCAGTAAATCCAGAAGAAAGAAAAATTAAGTGAGGGCCAGTTCGTAACATATTTGAAGATTTGAATGTTTGGCAAGGTTGAATGACTGAGAGTACCTTGATTTGTTCAAAATTAATTCAGAACATGGAAAAATACATTTTAAATAAAACTACAATGACTTTGATTTTGAAGAGATTTGAATTTGATATGTGTGAAGGGCATTTGCAGGAATATTTGAGCTAGTAATTTGTTAGAGATGGAATTTGGGGGAAACCCCATATTCAAGAATTGGATTGAAAAGGAAAAGAAAGCCCATAGAATAAATTTAGGTAACAGACTCCTTCCCTAGCGACCAGGACATTAGAGAAGGGAAAGAATAGCCTTGATCAGACTCATAAATGTTCTAACTCGGTTACTATTGGAAATTCAATGGAGGAACCTTCCTTAAAATACCTCTTTATTAGTCTATATTTAATCTATCTAGATTGCCTGTTACTAATATAATTATGAGTTTATGGGGCTTGGCTGGCTGAGATAAGTAATATTCTCTATAAAAGTATTAAACTGGGTAGCTCAAAAGTAAAACAACTTTCTCTGTGATCAAGGTAATGATTCCCCCTTATCTTTTTCATTCCAAGAGCATCAGCAGATGCCTAAAAGTGCAGATAATAACACCCCGTCTATGTATTATGTTTTTTCCTATTCAAACATGCCTATGATAAAATATAATTTATTAATATATAGTGAGGGGTTAACAACAGTAACTTGACTGCCATACTTGGAACCAAGCACTGCAATACTGCAGATATTGATCTGATAACCAAGAGAGCTGCTGAGTGACTCAGAGGTGAATAAATGTGTACAGGTGAGTAAAATGTATACAGCATACATTCACTGGACCAAGGAATGCTTCACGCAATAGGCAGGAAAGAGCAGCGTGGTACAAAATTTCAACACACCACTCAGAATTGCTAGCGATTTAAAACTAACGAGTTGTTTCAGTTCAGTTCAGTTCAGTTTAGTCGCTCAGTCGTGTCCGACTCCTTGCGAATTGTTTATTTCTGAAATATTTTATTAAATATTTTCAGATTATAGTTGACCATTGGTAACTGAAATTACAAAAAGTAAAAGCTCAGATGAGGGAGGTCTACTGTATTTTTGCATATACTCTTCAGAACTCTTTGGTTTTTCTGAAACCATTTGGAAACTCTGATAGATGTGAACTTCTACAGAAGAAAAATCAGCATCTGGATTTTTACATTATCGATATAGTTTGATATTGGGTATGATCTACAAGTTTTGAGATGCTGCTTTAACAATCTTATGCTTTTGGTAAAACTGTAACATGCTTGGGTCACTGGAGTTCTATTGAATAGGGTTAAGAGTGATAAAAATCTGAACATATTGATGGAGTGGAAGAAAACTAGAGGATGGGAAGATCTTGGGGGGAAAAATCAAGGGCTAAAATGTCAACTGTCAAATTCCAGAGTAATTTCTGAGGAAGAGGACAGAGATAATTTTAGCAAAGATCAAAAATTTTAGCAAAGGTTAAAATTTGGAAAACTCAGCAGTGGCCACAGGGCTGGAAAATGTCAGATTTCATTCCAATCCCAAAGAAAGGCAATGCCAAAGAATGTTCAAACTACCGCAAAATTGCACTCATCTCAGATGCTAGTAAAGTAATGCTCAAAATTCTTCAAGCCAGGCTTCAGCAATATGGGAACCGTGAAATTCCTGATGTTCAAGCTGGTGTTAGAAAAGGCAGAGGAACCAGAGGTCAAATTGCCAACATCCGCTGGATCATGGGAAAAGCAAGAGAGTTCCAGAAAAACGTCTATTTCTGCTTTCTTGACTATGCCAAAGCCTTTGACTGTGTGGATCACAATAAACTGTGGAAAATTCTGAAAGAGATGGGAATACCAGACCACCTGATCTGCCTCTTGAGAAATCTCTATGCAGGTCAGGAAGCAACAGTTAGAACTGGACATGGAACAACAGACTGGTTCCAAATAGGAAAAGGAGTACATCAAGGCTGTATATTGTCACCTTGCTTATTTAACTTCTATGCAGAGTACATCATGAGAAACGCTGGACTGGAAGAAACACAAGCTGGAATCAAGATTGCTGGGAGAAATATCAATCACCTCAGATATGCAGATGACACCACCCTTATGGCAGAAAGTGAAGAGGAGCTAAAAAGCCTTTGATGAAAGTGAAAGAGGAGAGTGAAAAAGTTGGCTTAAAACTCAACATTCAGAAAACGAAGATCATGGCATCTGGTCCCATCAGTTCATGGGAAATAGATGGGGAAACAGTGTCAGACTTTATTTTTTGGGGCTCCAAAATCACTACAGGTGGTGACTACAGCCATGAAATTAAAAGACGCCTACTCCTTAGAAGAAAAGTTATGACCAACCTAGATAGCATATTCAAAAGCAGAGACATTACTTTGCCGACTAAGGTCCATCTAGTCAAGGCTATGGTTTTTCCAGTGGTCATGTATGGATGTGAGAGTTGGACTGTGAAGAAGGCTGAGTGCCGAAGAATTGATGCTTTTGAACTGTGGTGTTGGAGAAGACTCTTGAGAGTCCCTTGGACTGCAAGGAGATCCAACCAGTCCATTCTGAAGGAGATCAACCCTGGGATTTCTTTGGAAGGAATGATGCTAAAGCTGAAACTCCAGTACTTTGGCCACCTGATTAAGAGTTGACTCATTGGAAAAGACTGTGATGCTGGGAGGGATTGGGGGCAGGAGGAGAAGGGGACGACCCAGGATGAGATGGCTGGATGGCATCACAGACTTGATGGACGTGAGTCTGAGTGAACTCCGGGAGTTGGTGATGGACGGGGAGGCCTGGCGTGCTGCGATTCATGGGTCACAAAGAGTCGGACACGACTGAGCGACTGAACTGAACTGAAACAAAGGTTCCTCAGTCGTGTCCGACTCTTTGCGACCCATGAATCGCAGCACACCAGGCCTCCCTGTCCATCACCAACTCCCGGCCGGAGTTCACCCAGACTCACGTCCATCGAGTCAGTGATGCCATCCAGCCATCTCATCCTCGGTCGTCCCCTTCTCTTCCTGCCCTCAATCCCTCCCAGCATCACAGTCTTTTCCAATGAGTCAACTCTTCACATGAGGTGGCCAAAGTACTGGAGCTTCAGCTTTAGCATCAGTTCTTCCAAAGAAATCCCAGGGCTGATCTTCAGAATGGACTGGCTGGATCTCCTTGCAGTCCAAGGGACTCTCAAGAGTCTTCTCCAACACCACAGTTCAGAAACATCAATTCTTCGGCACTCAGCTTTCTTCACAGTCCAATATCTCACATCCATACATGACCACTGGAAAAACCATAGCCTTGACTAGATGGACCTTAGTCGGCAAAGTAATGTCTCTGCTATTGAATATACTATCTAGGTTGGTCATAACTTTCCTTCCAAGGAGTAAGCGTCTTTTAATTTCATGGCAGCAATCACCATCTGCAGTCATTTTGGAGCCCCAAAAGTAAAGTCTGACACTTTCCCCATCTGTTTCTCATAAAGTGATGGGACCGGATGCCATGATCTTCGTTTTCTGAATGTTGAGCTTTAAGCCAACTTTTTCACTCTCCTCTCTCACTTTCATCAAAGGCTTTTTAGCTCCTCTTCACTTTCTGCCATAAGGGTGGTGTCATCTGCATATCTGAGGTGATTGATATTTCTCCCGGCAATCTTGATTCCAGCTTGTGTTTCTTCCAGTCCAGCGTTTCTCATGATGAACTCTGCATAGAAGTTAAATAAGCAGGGTGACAATATACATCCTTGACGTGCTCCTTTTCCTATTTGGAACCAGTCTGTTGTTCCATGTCCAGTTCTAACTGCTGCTTCCTGACCTGGCTAGAGGTTTTCTATATATCAATACTAATACACACAATTATTTTCCAACCAATATATTTACTTGGGCTTCCCTGGTGGCTCAGATGGCAAAGAATCTGCCTGTAATGCAGGAGACACAAGCTCAATCCCTGGGTTGGGAGATCCCCTGAAGGAGGAAATGGCAACGCACTCCACTATTCTTCCCTAGAGCATTTCATGGACAGAGGAGCCTGCAGGGCTACAGTCCATGGTTCTCAAAGAGTCAGACATGACTCAACGACTAACACTTTCACTTTAATACTTTATTTAGATTATCTCATTACATTGCTTTAAGCAGCTGTATATAGTAACTACTGTAATTAATCCATTTTCAAGGTTGAAGGAATTGAGTTTCAAAAGTGATACAACCACCAAAGATTACAAAATTATATATTTTAAAACCAGACTAAAATCCCAGACATTTTGTCTACAAAATCTTCAGTCTTACACCTGATCCCACACAGACAGAGGGCCACAGAAATACCAGTTACATTGTCAGAACTCAATAAGAGGCAAGCAAAATCAGACACTTGCTCATTAACTGAGAAAATAGGGAAGTGACATGCACATGGTCTGCCAAACGGGAGTTAGAAGTGAGAAAAATGAAAGCACACGTGATTTTGTTCAGAAAGGAAGCTTCACAGTCCAGTCTTAGAATCCTGTGAAAACTTTAAGCTATAACTAGGTTGGGTTAATTGTTGAGGAAAAATCAGTGCAAAATAATAAGCTTTGATTTAAACAGTTTAAAAACTGCACAACTTGAGAAATACATCAATCAAACAAGACTAATTGTAATAACAGGGAGTGGAAGTTTACATCCAGTGGTTTTAAAGATTGTATAAAAAGAAAAGGAAAATAGTGTTCAGTTGGGTTTATCAGTTGGCTTTCCTATAGGAATGGGTTATGGAAGTTCTCTGGGGAAATTATACTAAAAGTCACTCAGTTCAGTTCAGTCTCAGTCGTGTCTGACCCTTTGCGACCCCATGGACTGCAGCACTCCAGGAGCTACCCTGTCCATCACCAACTCCCAGAGCTTACTCAGACTCATGTCCATTGAGTCGGTGATGTCATCCAACCATCTCATCTTCTGTCAGACCCTTCTCCTACCTTCATCTTTCCCAGCTTTAGGATCTTTGCCAATGAGTTCATATCAGGTGGCAAAAATATTGAAGTTTCAGCTTCAGCACCAGTTCTTCCAATGAACACTTAGGATTGATCTCCTTTAGGATGGACTGGTTGGATCTCCTTGCAGTCCAGCACTCTCAAGAGTCTTCTCCAACACCACAGTTCGAAAGCATCAATTCTTCTGCACTCAGCTTTCTTTAAAGTCCAACTCTGAGATCCATACATGACCACTGGGAAAACCATAGCTTTGACTAGACAGACCTTTTTTTAGTAAAGTAATGTCTCTGCTTGTTAATATGCTGTCTAGGTTGGTCATAGCTTTCCTTCCAAGAAGCAAGCTTCTTTTAATATCATGGCTGCAGTCACCATCTGAAGTGATTTTGGAGCCCCAAAATACAAAGTCTCTCACTGTTTCCATTGTTTCCCCATCTATTTGCCACAAAGTGATGGGACCAGATGCCGTGACCTTGGTTTTCTGAATGTTGAGCTTTAAGCGAACTTTTTCACTCTCCACTTTCACTTTCATCAAGAGGCTCTTTAGTTCTTCTTTGTTTTCTGCCATAACAGTGGTGTCATCTGCATATCTGAGGTTATTGATATTTCTCCCAGCTATCTTGATTCCAGCTTGTGCTTCATCCAGCCCAGCATTTTGCATGATGTACTCTGCATAGAAGTTAAATAAGCAAGGTGACAATATACAGCCTTGACAAACTCCTTTCTCGATTTGGAACCAGTCTGTTGTTCCATGATGAGTTCTAACTGTTGCTTCCTGACCTGCATACAGATTTCTCAAGAGGTAGGTCAGGTGTTCTGGTATTCCTATCTCTTTAAAAATTTTCCACAGTTTATTGTAATCCACACAGTCAAAGGCATTGGCAGAGTCAAGAAAGCAGAAATAGATGTTTTTCTGGAACTCTCTTGCTTTTTCCATGATCCAGAAGATGCTGGCAATTTGATCTGGTTCTTCTGTCTTTTCTAAATCCAGCTTGAACATCTGGAAGTTCACGGTTCACAGAAGGTTGAAGCCTGGCTTGGAGAATTTTGCCATCTCACACATAGTATGTGAGATGAGTGCAATTGTGCAGTAGTTTGAACATTCTTTGGCATTGCCTTTCTTTGGGATTGGAATGAAAACTAACTTTTTCCAGTCCTGTGGCCACTGCCAAGTTTTCCAAAGTTGCTGGCAGATTGAGTGGAGGACATTCACAGTATCATCTTTCAGGATTTGAAATATCTCAACTGGCATGCCAGCATCATTCCTAGTGGTGCTTCCTAAGGCCCACGTGACTTCACACTCCAGGATGTCTGGCTCTAGGTGAGTGATCACACCATCGTGGTTGTTTGGGTCATCAAGAACTTTTCTCTACAGTTCTGTGTATTTTTGATACCTCTTCTTAATATCTTCTGCTTCTGTTAGGTCCATATTATTTCTGTCCTTTATTGTGCTCATCTTTGCATGAAACTACAAAAGAAAAATTTGAATGTGTTAAAGTGGAGTTTGTCTTTGCTGGAACTGTTACTAATACTTGG
The DNA here is from genome assembly GCF_042477335.2 of Ovis canadensis. NCBI lineage: Eukaryota > Metazoa > Chordata > Mammalia > Artiodactyla > Bovidae > Ovis > Ovis canadensis. Next base: position 102,904,495 of record NC_091253.1, on the reverse strand, counting down.
TATTAATAGCAGCCTTGATATCTAACAAACAATGGACATTTATTTTTCACAGTTTTGGAGCCTGGAGTCCCTTCATCGTGTTGCCAGTGTCTTTAGATTAGGCCTGGTTCATTTCTGATGCCTTCTTTCTCTGTCTTCACACGGTGAAAGTGACTAGGAATCTCTCTGGAATCTGAGAGACCAGAACTCCACCCTCTGGTTTAATTACCTTCTAAGGCCCACCCTTTGCATTTCAACACAGGAAGTTGTGGGGACGCAGTCAGAACCTATCAACATTTAAGAGTCATTCACACAGGCTGGGCTATTTGTCCTTGCTTTTCCTGTAACTTGCTGTGATGTTGGTCAAGCTTCTTAATCTTTTGTAGCATTTTAGTTCTCTTAAACGTCAAACTTCGGTATTAAAAAAAAAAGCTATCACCAAAGACTCAGGTGCTAAAAGAAAAGTTACGTACAGATTTGTAGCACTTACCTGCCATATACCATCTGTAGAACACAATGGTATCAATATTATTATTTCAGATATTTTTAATAAAATGTATTAAATTCTCATTGATGACTTATAAAAATAACCTTTGTTTTTAAAATAGTTTTTATGCTATCATGCTTGAATTCAAAGCACAAAAAAGCATTTGTTCACTATAATTTTATCCTATTATATTAGATTTTCCTGTATTATCTATCCCTTTCTCCTTTACTTTTCTTAAGGAGCTATTACCACACCAGGAGCCAGTAAGATGTCAATATACCTGCATTAACCTTGTTTTGAGTGTTTCTTATATGGTAGCTATTAGTACTAACTGTTTGACAACTGAAATTACTTTTTTTAAAATGCAGTTGTTTGTTTAAAATGTAAGATGAGAAATAGAAATCAATTTGAAAAGCAGAAAGAAGAATGTTAAAATATTACTTTCAGATGGAGGCAAATTTAACAAGTGAGTGCATTTATTTATTGTGCCTGGAATTCTCTATATAATTGCATTGTATTTCCCATCTTCTATTTGTGTATGAATAAAGTCTTGCCCTCACTACACAGGGCCTCCTCTCTCCTATTAGACCTTGGGTTTGAGTTATAATAGTAGATTAAGTTTTAACTGCATACATAAAGCTGCCCCCATATCTGAAAGTATAGCTTTACGCATCCACAGTTTCACCAGGCAGCTTCCAGTATCTTTTATGCTTCAATTTTCTCTTTTCTAGAATTCTCTAGGTCCTTGAATGTGATTGTTTGTAGGCAGTATATTAGGTCAGTGAGGCATGTAATGCATTTATAAATTACATAGTCAAGATTTTGCATAGGAGAACTCTAGGCTTTATTCATAGCACTTCAAAAAAAAATCAGTCTTTGTCATAAAATAATATCAGGATTAAACTGCAAAATAAAAGAAATAGCATTGAAACTAGCTGAAACCCGTGAATCATTGTATCTGGTTCTCTTTGTAATTTGTCTCTGATAATAGCACTTAAACTTAAACCTGATTACATTTGTCCTTTGTGCCACTGAGAAAAACATAAAAAAGTCACTTCAGAAATGTTTATGGTAGGTAGATAGTATAAAATAGCAAACACATATTTAAGTACTTTGCACTATTTCATTTAATTCTTAAAGCAACCTGGTATATTATCTCTATTTTATAGATAAGAAAAGTGATGCTTAGGTTTAAAGGACTTGACAAAATGTGTTTATTTAGGAAGTAATGATCTAGATGTGACCTCAGGTAGTCAGGTCTGGAAGCCACGCACGTAACCAGCAGGTGTGGGGCTACATTTCTGGTACAAGTAGCGAGAATGCGCATGGCAGTTCAGAGTCTACTGTGTGCCAGTCATTTATAGTATGTTATGTTATTTCATCCTGAGAGAGGATATATCATCCACAAATAAAATCCACAATGAGGTTAGCTAGTCACATCATTATGAACAGACAGAGCTCACATTTAAGTCACAATTTTTTTCCCTCATAAGAGAATACCCTTTCTATGCCTTACATAATGAGTAGAAGATATTTGGCTATGTTGGTGCTGGACAAGTAAAAGATTGCTTTGGGGGCATGTGGTCGAAAGAAGGAAAGAACATAGAAATGTGAAAATCAACAAGAATGTTTTCAATTATGCCCAGCTGTCCAAGTTTTGTTGATTCCTTTTTTTTTCTTTTTAATCCAGAAATGGCTTTTTTTGCACATTAGACTTCAGCGTGCAGAAATACCTTTCCTTGTCCTCCAAGCTTGGCTAGGTCAGGGAAAAAATCTTGAGGTCGGATTGATTTTATGTTAAGCCATCTCAGATAAATTGACAGTGAGTTTGAGAAAGGATTTTCTGGGCTCCAGAGTTTCAGAAATCTTGCTATTTTATCTTGGAGAGTGTAGATGGTGATTAAAGAGGAAAACTTGCAGTAAAGGAACAGAACTATATGTAATATAAACAATCATAGCCGTGTGAATACAAGGTTGTATTACAGTTCCGCCATATCTCTGAGAAACTCTGTGATTCATATGATGGAAGGACCACTTTACATCCCTAAGCCTCAGTGCTCTCACCCATACATGGAATAATGAAATGCTGCTCTCTAAGAAAACTCTCAGCTCAATAGTCTATAAAATCATGGAAGCAGATGAAGCAAAGCATGTTATTTTTAGAAGAAAATATTGAATATACAATTAGACATAGGAAACATGCTAATGAATATATTTTCTAAATCATGTCAGCAACATTCCTTCAATTGATGCTATACTTGCTGAGAAGCAAAGGTTTCAATTGTTCAGGAAATATTGGGCTAGCCAAAAAGTTCATTTCTCTTTTTTTCATAGTGAAAGTGATAGTGAGTCATGTCCGACTCTTTGTGACCCCATGGACTGTAGCCCACAGGCTTTTCTGTCCAAGGAATTCTCCAGGCAAGAATATTGGAGTGGGTTGTCTTTCCCTTCTTCAGGAGATCTTCCCTGCCCAGAGATTGGACCTGGGTCTTCCATACTGCAGGCAGATTCTTTATCATCTGAGCCATCAAGGAAGCCTGTAAGATGTTTCTAGCAGTGCTTAGCTGTCTTCAACTTCATTCGGAACAATTTTATTAGATTGTATTTTGACAGTTGTCACATCAGTGTACATTAAAAAAAAATCAAAGCTGGTGAATTTTTGTGTAACCATTTTAATATGGAAGCCATTTAAAATGGAAGAAAAAAAGCCATGTTTTTAGAATCTTATTTCAAGAAAGGCAAAAATGCAACTGTAATGCAAAAAAAAAAAAAAGAAAGAAAGAAAGAAAAAATGATTTGTGCCATGTATGGGGAAGGTGGTGTAATTGATGGACTGTGTCAGAAGTGGTTTGTGCAGTTTGGTGTTGAACATTTCTCGTTAGATGACGCTCCACGATCGGTAGACCAGCTGAAGTTGATAGTGATCCAGCTGAGACATTGACTGAGAACAGTCAGTATTACACCACTTGGGAGATAGCTGTGCCTTCATGGCGCACAAGTGCTCCGTCATGTGCAACCTGATATATCCAAAATATCCAGATCAAGAATTCAGAATCATCTGCACTAGCTTGGTCATCTTAATTGTCTTAATGTTTTGATTCCCCTTAATTTCAGTGATAAAAACTTTCCTGATTATATTTTTGCATGCAATTCTCTACTTAAATGTAATGAAAACATTCAATTTTGGAAACCATTGTGATGGGTAATGAAAAGTGGATACTGTACAGTAATGCGGAACACAAGAGATTGTGGGGCAAGCAAAATAAAACACCATCAACCGTATCAAAGTCTGGTTTTAATCCAAAAAAGGTGATGTTGTGTATATGGTGTGATTGGAAGTGAGTCTTCTATTACGAGCTCCTTCTGGGCAATCAAGTATTAATTCCAACAAGTATCATTTGGAATTAATCAACAGAAAACACATAATCTTCCATCAGGATAACACAAGATCTCATGTTTCCTTGATGACCAGGCAAAAACTGTCACAGCTTGTCTGGGAAGGGCTCATTCACTCTTCACATTCTTCAGACACTGCACCTATGGATTTACATTTATTTTGGTCTTTACAAAATTCTCTTAATGGCAAGAAAATTTCAATTTCCTGGTAAACCGTGAAAGGCACCTGGAACAGATTTTTGCTCAAAGGATAAAAATTTGGTAAGATGGAATTACACCTGAAAAATGACAAAAAGTAGTGGAATAAAATGGTGAATATGTTGTTTAATAAAGTTCTCGGTGAAAGTGAAAAATGTGTCTTTTATTTTTACTTGAAAACCAAAGGAAATTTTTTGGCCAAGCCAATATAACAATAAAGACAGAGAAATCCAAGTCTTATATTTGTGAGCATTTTTTCTGGAAAATAAATTATCTGTCATTTGGTCAGAAAACTTCCGTAAGAAAAGCACATTAAAATATATTTCATTGTCCAAGTTACGCTTTCAATATTCATTATGCCAACAGGCATCATTTTTATGATTTCATATTTTATTACATATACAGTAACCAACATATACAGTCACCTCTCCTATAGTGCTTGCTTTGAAAAGAAATCCATTCCATGCAACTGATACATTAATGAGCAATTTGGATACAATGGGAATTTTATGTCTGCTTGTGGATAATTTTGTGCCTGGGAAATATGAGGTAAACACAGATAATCACATCCAGCTGAACTGTGCTTTATACGAATGCATAAAACACACACAAGCAGAGCTACCTGGGTCTGGTTCACTGTGTATAATACAGCTTGATTGTGTTTTGCTATTTTCTTACATTTTGTGAGAAGATACATGTACGTAGCAGTTGTTGCTGCTGTTGTTCAGTCATTCAGTCGTGTCTGACTCTTTGCAACCCCATGAACTGCAGCACGCCAGGCCTCCCTGTCCTTCACCATCTCCCCGAGCTTGCTCGAACTCATGGCTGTTAAGTCTGTGATGCCATCCAACCATTCCATCCTCTGCCGTCCCCTTCTCCCACCTTCAGTCTTTCCCAGCATCAGGGTCTTTTCTAACAAGTCAGCTTTTTGCATCAAGTGGCCAAAGTGTTGGAGCTTCAGCTTCAGCATCATTCCTTCTAACGAATATCCAGAATTGATCTCCTTTAGGATTGACAGGTTTGATCTCCTTGCAGTCCAAGGGACTCTCAAGAGTCTTCTTGAAAACCACAGTTTGAAAGCATCAGTTCTTCAGTTCTCAGCCTTCTTTATGGTCTAACTCTCACATCCATACATGACCACTGGAAAAACCATAGGTTTGACTAGACGGATCTTTGTCAGCAAAGTAATGTCTCTGCTTTTTAATATGCTGTCTAGGTTTGTCATAGATAAGCATATTTTAATCTCATGGCTGTAGCCACCATTTGATTTTGGAGCCCAAGAAAATAAAGTCAACTATAGCTGTGAAGTGTTGAGATATATATAGCTTCCAAGGGTTTCCCTTGTGGCTCAGCTGATAAAGAATCTGCCTGCAATGTGGGAGACCTGGGTTCGATCCCTGGGTTGGGAAGATCCTCTGGAGAAGGAAAAAGCTACCCACTTCAGTCTTCTGACCTGGAGGATTCCATGGACTATACAGTCCATGGGGTCACAAAGAGTCAGACACGACTGAGCAAATTTCACTTGTGGCTCAGAAGCTAAATAATCTAACTGCAATGCAGGAGGCCCAGGTTCGATCCCTGGGTTGGAATGATTCCCTGGAGAAGGGAATGGCTGCCCACTCTGGTATTCTTGCCTGGAGAATTCCATGGCCAGAGGAGCCTGGTGGCTACAGTCCATGGTATGCATATATCAGGCCATTCAACATTCCAAACATTAATAAATCTTTTTTCCCCAAAACACCAAACAGTGAGCAAGAAAGGAAATCTTTAGGTATTGAGATAGAAATAATGTGTTTTAGAAGAAACTATAGAATAGTTATATCTCTCAGCTCATAAAGGAATCTATACTGCGGAATATCACAACCATGACACAAAAACAAAAAAAAATCTTCAGGTTCTGCAGTCTCGTAAACTATCGTCTTAAGAAGAGAAATGGGGAGACTGGGGAGCTATAGACTGAAGAACAAATAGCAAAAAAAAAAAAAAACACAAAACCCACATGTCACACAATCGAAAAGAAAACATTATTTGTATGCAAGGATGCTTTTGCCATACCATGTAGCAGCGGCTCATTTTAGTCCTTCAGTGGTTGGTTTAGTCATATCAAGTATTGCTGTAATTTCTAGAGTCTTTGGCTATTAGAGGAAGTGACTGGTGCATATGAGAAATTTGAGGGGAAATATTTTTCCAGCCAGGATATATAAAATATTTGAAATAGAATGCTATGCATTACATAAAAAAATTCAATTTTGATAAAAGATGTTTCTATTGGAAACATATTCCTCAAAGCATTTACATCTTTAGGATTAAGAGTGAGACTGATTTGTAACTGATGTTCAGTGCCAACCTGGTAAGGAAGACACTGAGTCTCAAGCACTCACATCCGGCATTGAAGCTTTACATCCACCTTTATATGTTGCTCCTTCTAACACTTGACAAGCTGCCGATGCTGATATTCACCCTAGAAGCAAGTGTCAAGTCTTCTTCAGGACACTGCTGCTGCTGCTAAGTCACTTCAGTCGTGTCCGACTCTGTGCGACCCCATAGACGGCAGCCCACCAGGCTCCCCGGTCCCTGGGATTCTCCAGGCAAGAACACTGGAGTGGGTTGCCATTTCCTTCTCCAATGCATGAAAGTGAAAAGTGAAAGTGAAGTCACTCAGTCGTGTCCGACACTCGTGACCCCATGGACTGCAGCCCACCAGGTTCCTCTGTCCATGGGATTTTCCAGGCAAGAGTACTGGAGTGAGGTGCCATTGCCTTCTCCATTTTCAGGATAAACTGACATTTATTATGGTATTTATGCATTTCTTAACCATTTACCATATGTAAAACTCTGCTACCATGTTTAATAGGTTTCTATCTTTCTTAGAAGTATGTCAGCAAGGGAAGTTTTGACGGTTGTTTCTCTATATTTCCATAATCCCTGTAGTTTTTATTGTGAAATTTTTCATAGTGAGGCAGTTAAAAAAATACATCTATCACATTATGGCAGAACTGACTGTATATTCCATCAAGGGTAAGATGGCCCAGCTGGTCTTTTGTTTTCTTCTATTTTCGCTCCTCCTTACTTAGCTTCTTCTTCAACTATAAAATTGAAATGCTTATTAATTTTTTTTTTGCTTTTTAAAAAATTATTTACTTTTAATTGAAGGATATGGACTGCAAGGAGATACAACCAGTCCATTCTGAAGGAGATCAGCCCTGGGATTTCTTTGGAAGGAAGGATGCTAAAGCTGAAGCTCCAGTACTTTGGCCACCTCATGCGAAGAGCTGACTCATTGGAAAAGACTCTGATGCTGGGAGGGATTGGAGGCAGGAGAAGAAGGGGATGACCGAGGATGAGATGGCTGGATGGCATCACGGACTCGATGGACGTGAGTCTGAGTGAGTCTGAGTGAACGCCGGGAGATGGTGATGGACAGGGAGGCCTGGCGTGCTGCGATTCATGGGGTCGCAAAGAGTCGGACACAACTGAGAGACTGAACTGAACTGAACTAAATTACAAAATTGTGTTGGTTTCTGCCATACATCAACATGAATCAGTGACAGGTGTACACATGTCCCCTCCCCCTTGGAACTCTCTCCCACCTCCCATCCCATCCCATCCCTCTAGGTTGTTACAAAAACAACCTAGGTTGTTGAGTTCCCTGAGTCATACAAAAATTCCCATTGGCTATCTAGTTTCCATATAGTAGTGTATATGCTAATTTTTAAAAAAATAATAAGCATTTGCAAAGGTTAAGGACTGTTATCACAAAACTGGATTAAGTTCAAAAAATGAAAGTGCATTAATTGTGAGTTCAGGTTTAACTTCATTATTCACAGGCAAGCAGTATCAGCTGTAAAATCATAAGTATTTAGAGAAATAGGGCTTCCCTGGTGGCTCAGTGATAAAGAATCCATCTGTCAATGCAGGAGATGCAGGTCCAGTCACTGGGTGGAGAAATCCCAGGAAAAGGAAATGGCAGCCCACGCCAGTGATCTTGCCTGGAGAATCCCGTGGACAGAGGAGCCAAGCAGGCTACAGTCCAAGGGGTCACAAAAGCGTTGGATATGGTTTAGCAACTAAGTAACAACAGTAACCACAACATCAAGCTAAAAAGTAGTATAGTATATTCTTTTGCTACGTATTCCAGTGGCCATGCAGATAACATCCATAGGTAACTGATTCACCTATACCATATCCAGATAAGTTGAGAGGAAAAATTGTGTAATTTAAACCAGTGTTTTGGAAAGTATGCTCCTGGATCAGCAAACTCAACATCACCTGAGAATTTGACAAACATACTAATTTCAAATAGACTAACTGAAAATCTCTGGGAGTGAGCCCAAGGAATCTGTGCTTTGACAAGCTTTCCATATAAATGTGATGCATGTTTGCCCTCGTATGTGATAACTATGCAGCTTAAACATCCTCAATGGTAATTTAGGAACAGAAACTCTGAGACTAGATTACCTGGATTCAAAATCTAGGTTCTGGAACTTTCTGATAATCATGTAACCTGTTCAAGTTACTCTGAATGTCATATGCCTCTTTGTTCAACTCTTTGGGGATTACATGAAATAATTAAGTACCAACAGAATGCTTAGAAAGAAGCCTGGACCACAGCAAGTGCTCAGTGCATGCAATGTAACATTTTAATCTCGTTGTAAGCATTTTTTCTCATGACAATTTAATGGGCTAAATAAAATGCTCAATTCATATGATTAAGATCTTAATCATATTAATAGTATTTTGAGTCACGAGCTTGAATAATAAAATAGAGTTCAGTGATTGGGAATGTGAAAGCAACAATAAATATTCCCCTGTACCATAAGCTGGGTTTTCTGGAAGGGTTCTGAGATGGACTCTGAGACAAATTGACACTTGTGTATGAGAGAGAGAAAGCAGCATTTGGCATCAGGAGTAGCCAGACTTTGATATTTACTTGATGGCACCTCAACCAACTTCCTGTGAAAGTTCAAGCCAAAAATAACCTGTTACAATTGCCCTTCACGTGCCAGAATCATGTGACATTTGCATATCCTCCTCCATCAGTTATTCGATGTGAGCTACTCCTCGAAGGGCGTGGCCTTGGTTGAAGTTCTCTAAAGCTGAAATTATCCCTGGAGGTGCTGCTAAAGTTTGTCTGACAACAGCATTGCTTGCACGTAAAGGCAACAATTTTTTTCAAAGGAAAATTTGAGCAACAAGTAATTTTTAGAGGGGAGATGTAGAAGAGACACCACTATGGCTATTGCGACTCCCTTTATCATGGACAAGTGCTTTGTCAGGTGGGAAAGGAGTGCAGATATGAGTGGGCTTCTGGTTGCACATAAAAATAAGTAACCTTTATAATTTCCATAGAGGGAAAAAGAATTTAAAGGGAAAAATAGCAACTAAATACATTTTTTTCCAAATAATTCAATGTGTCAAAACAAGCAGCATTTATATAATGTAAATGGGATTACAAGCAGCATTTATATAATGTAAATGGGATTATTTCTGTAAGGGAGATGGGAGCTTAGATTTCAAAAAAAATTATGATGTCTTGCTTTGTCCTGCTTTAGTCTGGAATGAATTTAAACCGGTGGAAGCCCTCTCTGTAACAAGTTGGTATTACACTTATATCCCCTACCATAGGTGGAATTCCACATAATAAATAAAATTAACCGCTATAGTAAAGGTCTGCATTATCTCTATTTCAAGAAAATGAACGATTTCTCAGGTGTGAAATTTTGATTATATAAAGAGAGAGAAACCAGGACAATGTTCCATTAGATATTAAACAGTATAAAATACAGAAAAAGATAAAACATCTTCCCAAATACACTTCTTTACTTTTAAAAAGTTTAAATGGCTTTAAAGTTTATATGGCTTAGTAAATTTAGGTATGTATCATAAAATTTTCTGTATACTAGGCACTTAACTGTCAACTGTCTTACAGTGCATGGTCTTTATCAACCTCTTGATCCAGAAACTAATGATAGTGGGCTACATGTTATATTTGTATTCCCAACTACCAGAGAATAATTCTCCTGACTGTTACGGTATGACCCATGCAGAACCTAGACGTGAATTTCTGAATAATCCCACTCTATGGTAAACTTGGTACTTTTGATTAGATGTTGCTCTGAAAAGGTTATCTTATCAAACTAATAAATAAACTGCTGAACAAGTTGACAGATTGTGGCTGAAAATGGCTTTTGCCCCATGGCTCAATTACAAGCCAGACAATAGGAAGGCAGAACAGAGTGCCAAAGGTGATTAATTGATTGCAATGTCAGAGTGAGCAAGTTAACTCTCACCGCCCTAAATGCAAGTTGACATTATAAATGAGAATAGGGGAGACACAGTTAGGATGAAAGCTATCAGACCACTTACTACATGGAACCACCGAGAAACAGGTGGGGCTCAGTTAGAGAGAGTGAGGACATTTTTCCAGAGGAATGTATTTTCACCCTGTTTGACTTGGTAATGTTCCTCGTATTGGCCCCTCCATTTTTGTGTGTTTTCTGCCTTATAGAATTTCTAGCATACTAAGAGTAGATTTCCTGAAGAAAATCACTTGAAAAATAAATCCAGAAGTGTTTGCTTGAGTGAATGAATTTTTATGTGTCTGAAAAAGCCTTATGGGTAAAATTATAGCTGTCAGGATATGAAGAAGACAACTCACTTCCGTTTAGTCCAAAAAGGAAGAAGAATCGGAGGCAGCAGCTTGCTGTTTTGTTCTATAAAAAGTGTCCTTCGTCAGACAGTCCTATTTCTCCACTTAAAATCAAATCTGCTTTCCAAACAGTACCGGATCAATGTGAACTGCCTCCTGAGTAATCTGATGTCAGTGTAAGGAGATATTTGGAATGAAAACCAAAGCAGGCAAAAAAAAAAAAAAAAAGAGAGAGAGAGAGAGACAAAAGAGAAAAAAGGAGAAGAAAAGGGATCAAAGCAAGGTTAGAATACTGTGAAAAGCAGAATAAAGAGGGAATGTGTTAAAAGCCATTTATAACAGGAAGATTTTTTTTTTTTTTAACAGCCTGAACAGAATGAGGAGGAAGCTGCCAAGGAAACTGCAAAAGATGGTGACGATGATAAAAAAAAAAAAAGAGAGAGAGAGAAGGATTTAAAGCCTCTTCAAAACACAAAGACTAGGAGGACAACCAGAGAACAAAAATTCAAGCGCCTGTTACGTGGATTGCACAGAGCTCAGGTTGCTCTTTCTTCCTCTATCCATAGATCAGCCTAGGTTTTGACAATGGAGGCAGAACAAGAAAAGTGAATAAACTACCCACACTGTGCCTAATTCATACAGGTCTAAGTTCCCCAGAGCAGGAGCCTCTGCAAGCATTTATCAGGCGCCAGCTTTGTTAGGACATGAAAAAGAGGCAAACCTCTTCTTAAATCCAGAGTCAGAGAAAAATTAAGGAGACTCCTTCCTAGAGAGGGAAGCTTCAGGAAAAATTAAATATGGTTTGGATGTACCAGATTAGAGGCTCAGGGGAAAAATAACCTTATCCATAACAAATACTAGAATTCCTTTAAATTCTTTTGTGAACTCACAGCTGTTTATCTATTTTAAAACCAACATAATTTAAACTGATTGTATTATTTCATATTAATCTAAACCAAGGAAAATATCAGCAAAAAATAAGATGCTGATGTAATCTGTTTTCTTACGTCATTGTGCACAGTCTGTACAATCAGCGTTATATCCTCTTCATCTTCCATTCAGTTAGTGCATAATCATGGCTTTGGTCAAAAGTTCTTTCAGGCAAACCTTTCATTTCATTGCAACGTGGTTATTAGTTAAGTGAGATGGTTCTTGCAAAAATATACAATGTTTAAAGTTATTCTAAAGATTGAAGAATTTGAATAAATGTTTCTACCACATGTGCTAAGTCACTTCAGTCATGACCAGCCCTGTGAGACCCTGTGAACTGTAGACCACCAGACTCCTCTGCTCATGGGATTCTCCAGGAGAGGACGCTGGAGTGGGTTGCCAGGCTCTCCTCCAGGGGATCTTCCTGACCCAAGGATCAAACCCATATCTCTTACATCCCCTGCATTGGCAGGCAGGTTCTTTACCACTAGCACCAGCTGGAAAGCCCTTCTACAGTTATACACTAACATTTTGAACACAGTATTTTCATATTATTTATATATAATCTACCCTTAACTATGGCAGAAAAAGAAGATGAAATTTTAAATTAAGCACAGAAATTAAACATTTTATCTCAGAAAACTTTTATTTTAATAAACAATAATGAGCTGTATGGTATTCATGAATAAAGTGGTTTTATGAATAACTACTTTTCAAGATAATTTGTCTATTCATTGCATGTTTAGTGCAAATTTAAGAAATTTCACATAAGGACTTTTCAGTGGTCTTTTTTTATAGTGTATTGCATAATAAGATTTTTATTTACCAAAGCAAATTTAAATTTGCCATATGTAGTGATCATTTATCAATGTTTTAATAAGAAAGAAAAGCAACAACTACTAGATTATTTTAAAATCATTGTTTTGAGTCAATTCATACTATAGCTATTCAATCAAAGATAGTATATATATATATATATATATATATATGGAAAAGTCAAGTTGTTTTCATTTGCTTCTTCTCCATCTTATTAACAATTTGTTAAGGTGTCAGTGAGTTAATACAAAGAAAAAATTATGATGAAGTAAAAAATTATTGACAGCATTCAAAATTTATTTTCTTACAAATGCCTTAGTTCATAGATATTGTACACACATATATATATGTAACATGTATATGTTATTGCAAAACATATATTTGATAAGGGGTTAATATATAAATTGTATAAGGAATTTAATAGCAAAAATACAAGTAAATCAATTAAAAACTGGCAAAGGGCCTAAATAAACATTTTTCTAAAAAAGACATACCACTAGCCAACAGGTACTTGAAAAGGTGTTCAACATCACTAACAAACAGGGAAACGCACGTCAAAACTACAGCGGACTATCGCCTCATTTGTGGCTCAGAGGTTAAAGCGTCTGCCTCCAGTGCGGGAGACCCGGGTTGATCCCTGGGTCGGGAAGATCCCCTGGAGAGGGAAATGGCAATCCACTCCAGTATTCTTGCCTGGAGAATCCTATGGACGGAGAAGCCTAGTAGGTTACAGTCCACGGGGTCGCAGAGTTGGACACCACTGAACGACTTCACCTCACCTCACCTCATCACCTCGTTAAGCAAGGACGGGCATCATCAAAACACAGGAGGTGGTGAGTGATGGTGAGACTGAGGAGAAGGGGGGCCCTTGGGGACGGTTGGTGGCGATGGGACTCGTGTGGCTCCCGTGGGAAAGAGGACCCGGGTTCCTCAGAAAGGTAACCTAGAGCTACCGTGTGGCCCCGCACCCCCGCATCCGTGGTGCAAAGGAAACGGAACACGTTTTGAAGAGATATCTCTTCTTCTGTGTTCATTTTAACCTTCATTTCACAACAACCAAGACCAAGATATAGAAGTACATATATATATATACTTCCCTGGCAGCTCAGTGGTAAGGAATCCGCCTGCCAACGCAGGAGACGTGAGTTCAGTCCCTCAGTCTGGAAGGTCCCCTGGAGAAGCAAATGGCCACCTGCGCCAGCATGCTTGCCTGGGAAATCCCATGGACAGAGGAGCTGGCCGGCTCCAGTGCACAAGGTTGCAAGATGTTCAGACACGACCTCACCACTAAACACACACACACACAGACATACATGTATATGTATCTGTATAGTACATGTGTATATAGTGCTATATACACGCATATATTATAATATTATATGTGTATATATAATGCAATCTATATGTTATATAAAAAGTATAAAGAAATATTATTCAGCCATAAAAGAAGGAAACCCTGCCGCTAGTGACAATACGGAAATATGGATGAATGTGGGCATTATGCTGAGTGTAATAAGCAAGACAGAGAAAGACAGTATGTGATTTAACTTACATGTGCAATCTAAAGAAAGACAAATTCAAAGAAACAGAGTAGAATCGTATTTGCCAGGGGTTGGAAGGTGAGGTAAATGAAGGTGTATTGGTCAAAGGGTACACATTTTCACAAGTAAGGTGAATAAATTCTGTAATGCCATGTATAGCCCAGTTAATAACACTGTATTCTGTATTTGAAATCTGGGCCAGACATCTTGGAAAGTGAAGTCAAGTGGGCCTTAGAAAGCATCACTATGAACAAAGCTAGTGGAGGTGATGGAATTCCAGTTGAGCTCTTCCAAATCCTGAAAGATGATGCTGTGAAAGTGCTGCACTCAATATGCCAGCAAATCTGGAAAACTCAGCAGTGGCCACAGGACTGGAAAAGGTCAGTTTTCACTCCAATTCCAAAGAAAGGCAACGCCAAAGAATGCTCAAACTACCACACAATTGCACTCACCCCACATGCTACTAAAGTAATGCTCACAATTCTCCAAGCCAGGCTTCAGCAATACGTGAACCATGAACTCCCTGATGTTCAAGCTGGTTTTAGAAAAGGCAGAGGAACCAGAGATCAAATTGCCAACATCCGCTAGATCATGAAAAAGCAAGAGAGTTCCAGAAAAACATCTATTTCTGCTTTCTTGACTATGCCAAAGCCTTTGACTGTGTGGATCACAATAAACTGGAAAATTCTGAAAGAGATGGGAATACCAGACCACCTAACCTGCCTCTTGAGAAATCTGTGTGCAGGTCAGGAAGCAACAGTTAGAACTGGACATGGAACAACAGACTGGTTCCAAATAGGAAAAGGAGTATGTCAAGGCTGTATATTGTCACCCTGCTTATTTAACTTCTATGCAGAGTACATCATGAGAAACGCTGGACTGGAAGAAACACAAGCTGGAGTCAAGATTGCCGGGATAAATATCAATAACCTCAGGCAAGCAAATGACACTACCCTAATGGCAGAAAGTGAAGAGGAGCTAAAAAGCCTCTTGATGAAAGTGAAAGAGGAGAGTGAAAAAGTTGGCTTAAATCTCAACATTCAGAAAACGAAGATCATGGCATCTGGTCCCATCAGTTCATGGGAAATAGATGGGGAAACAGTGTCAGACTTTATTTTTTTGGGGCTCCAAAATCACTGCAGATGGTGACTGCAGTCATGAAATTAAAAGACGCTTACTCCTTGGAAGAAAAGTTATGACCAACCTAGATAGTATATTCAAAAGTAGAGACATTACTTTGCCGACTAAGGTCCATCTACTCAAGGCTCTGATTTTTCCTGTGGTCATGTATGGATGTGAGAGTTGGACTATGAAGAAGGCTGAGTGCCAAAGAATGGATGCTTTTGAACTGTGGTGTTGGAGAAGACTCTTGAGAGTCCCTTGGACTGCAAGGAGATTCAACCCGTCCATTCTGAAGGAGATCAGCCCTGGGATTTCTTTGGAAGGAATGATGCTAAAGCTGAAACTCCAGTACTTTGGCCACCTCATGCGAAGAGTTGACTCATTGGAAAAGACTCTGATGCTGGGAGGGATTGGGGGCAGGAGAAGGGGATGACCAAGGATGAGATGGCTGGATGGCATCACGGACTCGATGGATGTGAGTCTGAGTGAACTCCGGGAGTTGGTGATGGACAGGGAGGCCTGGCGTGCTGAGATTCATGCAAAGAGTCAGACACGACTGAGTGACTGAACTGAACTGAACTGAACTGAGGGATCTTAAGTGTTCTCAACACATACACACATTCACACACAACGGTGTTGTATGAAGTGATATCTATATTAATTAGCTTAATTGGCATAATAATTCTGTAGGTATATATATAAATATTGAACAACCTGAATGGATACAATATTTGTCAGTTATACCTCAATGAAGTTAGATAATTCTTAAATAAAATCATTTCATAGTATAATAACAAGAAAATTGATCTTTGAATATTCAATAGAGACTCAGGGAAGCTAAAGAAACTTCCCATGATCATACAGGAATGTTATAAAATTAGAAACTTCAAGATATGTTTTTACGTCAGTACCTTCAATTTCTTTTTTAACAGCATTACTAGCAGGTATATTTTATTTGTTTGAATGTTATAAGGACTTTTTAAAGTGAATTTATACGTATTACATGTAATCACAACATAAACAATTTTACTAGTTATCGTGTCAAATATGGTGGTGCAGATTTTGAAATGATTGTCTAGGAAATAAGAAAAAAGCACAGAAGAGTGATTCATGCATGGCAAAAAGGTGAGAGGTGGTTGGAACCATGACGGTTGAAATGCCTCAGCTGCAGCAACGGGCACAGTTAAACTAAGAGTTGCACCACGCCCTTTGGGTTGGTAGCTATGTGATCACTGTCAACGGGGACTGATGGTGCTGAGTTCAGGGAGACACGCCTGGCTGGAGTGCCGCTTTGGTTGCAGGGGTTAGATGGGTCAAGGGGAGCAGCTTCCCAGACTTTATTGATGCAGAGTTTCCTATTTTCCACTCATTTGCCCACAGATAGGAGGCGCTTAGTGGTGTCCTGCTCCATCTTTGACTCCTCCATCTGGCGACATTTCCAAAGCCAACAAAGTCAGAAAAACAGCGCTGGGTATCCTGTTTCCTCTCTTCCTTCTCAATCTTGTAGCATGTATCTTGTATTGCCAAAATGAATATAAGAAATGATGCATAAGGGTAGTTTGGAGACATTGTAAGTCTTAGATCATACTTCATCGCTAATTAGTTTTAGGTTAAAACCCTTTATAATTGGAGAAAGTTTAGGGATCTTAGTTAGCTTTCAAAATTCCAACTCAATACAGCACTTCAGAAAGGAAGCTTGGATTTGGGGCAAGGTAACAGACTTTCACGGAGAAGGCAATGGCATCCCACTCCAGCACTCTTGCCTGGAAAATCCCATGGACGGAGGAGCCTGGTGGGCTGCAGTCCATGGGGTGGCTAAGAGTCAGACACAACGGAGCGACTTCACTTTCACTTTTCACTTTCATGCATTGGAGAAGGAAATGGCAACCCACTCCAGTGTTCTTGCCTGGAGAATCCCAGGGACAGGGGAGCCTGGTGGGCTGCCGTCTCTGGGGTCGCACAGAGTCGGACACGACTGAAGTGACTTAGCAGCAGCAGCAGACTTTCAACTAGTTTGGTGTGTTAAACAGCTGAATCTAATCCCACAAACTGGAATGATAATATAGCTATGGAAGACAGGGGATGAGTGATGATGCAACCTGGAATTTACAATCAGTTGGATACCAGGTTTATTGTTTTATGTCGTGATAGCTCCAACATTTTTATATAGGGTTTGATTATGTCATATGTTCTGATTGTCGTTTGAATAATGCCTACTATTTCAAAGCATGCCCAGTGCTTTCAAAAGGACGAACAATTTTCTTCTTGAAAAGAAGACAAATGATATACATGAGCAATCAGATGTGTACAAAATTATATCTAGATCATATTGTTGATTCTTATTCTGTTATTTATAATATAAAATCTGAAAAAATATTCTCTTATCTGGACTTGTGACAAATTGGTTGGGATGAAATTTAATTTTTCTTAAATTCTAAATGCCAAGAGGAAAAAATTGGCAAAATATGATGATGATTTGAGAAAAAAATGTTGGTAAAATTGATTGTGAAATAAAACCTTTAGGAAAAATTTATAAGTGTGAAATTATTTAAACTGGAGTACTAAATATAGGTATATGTAAAGTGTTATTAAAACTAATTCTCCAGCTCCTGTAATAAGGGAGTTAGACTACAAATTAACTACGAGGGAACTTGGAAACCCTATTACTCTAGTACCTTAAAAATCAAAACTCCCCCCACTCCAAACCCCCAAAATCCTCCAAATATCCGTATTTGTTGTTAAACATGGTCTTGCTTGAGTGACATATCAGGAAGATAGGTTATCAGTTTCACTTAGAACTCTCAGGAAGCAGTTGACAGGCCACACAGTGTTACAGTAATTTGAAAAGATAAAGACTGCTGAGAGATAGGTATATGGGCCTTTATGAATGAGGTTTTAGAGAAGAAAGTGATTCTTAAATGTTTAAAAAACCGTTAAAATAAATTTTGCAGCCTCGCTGCAATTAAGCTTGTGTAGTTTATGTAAACATGGACCAACAGCAGGATTCAGAACATGTTACAAAGAAAATAAAAGAAGAAACAGATGACCAATAAACTGATTGCCTTTTATTACTAAACCAAATAGGAGTTCATTAAAATTTAAAGAAAGGAAGAGAGAAAAATACAGTCATGGTTATTCATTTAAATGTATGCAATTAATTTGGAATTAATTAAAATTCTCTTCTTGTTTCTTACTAATATAATATGAAGCATATTCCAAGTTTCCTCTTGTGAGCTGATTAAGATCCTTCCATATATGCTAATATAGAGGGTAAATGCTTGGACAAATTTTACAGTTTACTCATCCTGAGAAAGGGAGAGACGACGAATGGGCTAAAGGAAATGGGAGGTGGGAGTGTCAACATAGATTATTAACGGAAAACATAGTTTGTTTCAGTCGTAACTTACAGTAACAGAAACGTGCATCATTCGTCTCCTTTTCTGTCTTTGGAAAACTGAGACTTGAGGAAAGAGTCACATGAAAGAAAAAACACAGTCATTTTTGATGTCTTCATTATAAAAAAGAGGTCTCTGCATTTGAAAATGTTCCACTCTTTTACCTAGCAAATCCTCAAAATTATGCAAAAATTTTGGTTTTTGGTTCAAGCTGGAAGGAAAGAAAGTGACTTATAACCCACCCGAGGCTTCAGATCATGACTTTAAAGTGATACCGATTTGCTTAAGTGTGTTGTTTTCTGTATTAAGAAACAAGAGAGACAAATTTTAGTGGTCTTGCAGGACAGCTATGTTGTAAAGGCATACTGGACTGGAAATGCCTCAGAAGTTTGGCAGAGACATTTCATTTTGGGTTGAGCCAAGGTAAAGGGAATTAACTGCAAACAATAAGAGGGGGTAAAGTATCCAAAACCAGAGAAAAAAGGAGGACTGGTTATCTCAATTAAGGTTTTTTTCCCCATGGGGTTTGATGGTGCTGGGTCACTCAGTCGTGTCCGACTCTCTGCGACCCCATGGACAGTAGCCTGCACCAGGCTCCTCCGTCTGTGGGATTTTCTAGGCAAGACTACTGCAGTGGGTTGCCATTTCCTTCTCCAGGGAATCTTCCCAACCCAGGGGTCGAACCCAGGTCTCCCACATCGTAGACAGACGCTTTACCATCTGAGCCACTAGGGAGGGCCTTGATAATTTAGTTGAAAATTGAGTGGGGTCAGTTATTCCAAATGATGGCAAAATCCAGCATGTTTTCATGGAAATAAGTGCCAGATGAGACAGGACAGATAATCAAAGTGGAGATGTATACATAACTGTAACACTGCTATATTGGATAGATTACTGGTTTCAGAATTTGTGTGCGACAACAACAAAAAGAAGTCAATGTTTGCAGAATGTGGGGGTGGAAAAATAGCAAAGAGTTAGTAGCTGACCTGCTTAGGTATCACTGAATCTCAAAAGGATTTTTTTCCCCCCTATTGAAGGTGGAAGCATACCCTTCTAGGGGCTTTCCATGTGGCGCAGTGGTAAAGAGTCCACCTGCCGATATAGGAGGTGCAAGAGTTGCCAATGAGATCTGAGTTATGAGTCAGGAAGATCTCCTGGAGTAAGAACTGGCAGCCCACTCCAGTATGTTTGTCTGGGAAACTCCACGGACAGAGGAGCCTAAGGGGCTATGGTCTCAGTTCAGTTCAGTCTCTCAGTCATGTCTGACTCTTTGTGACCCCATGGACTGCAGCACGCCAGGCCTCCCTGTCCATCACCAACTCCCAGAGCTTGCTCAAATTCATGTCCGTCGAGTCGGTGATGCCATCCAACCATCTCATCCTCTGTCGTCCCCTTCTCCTCCTGTCTTCAATCTTTCTCAGCATCAGAGACTTTTCAAATGAGTCAGCTCTTCACATCAGGTGGTTAAAGTATTTAAGCTTCAGCTTCAGCGTCAGTCCTTCCAATGAATATCCAGGGTTGATTTCCTTTAGGATGGACTGGTTGGATCTCCTTGAAGTCCAAGGGACTCTCAAGAGTCTTTTCCAACACCACAGTTCAAAAGCAACAATTCTTCGGCACTCCTTTACAGTCCAACTCTCATATCCATACATGACTACTGGAAAAACCATAGCCTTGACTAGATGGACCTTTGTTGGCAAAGTAATGTCTCTGCTTTTTAATATGCTGTCCAGATTGGTCATAGTTTTTCTTCCAAGGAGCAAGTGTCTTTTAATTTCATGGCTCCAGTCACCATCTGCAGTGATTTTGGAGCTGCCAGCCCCCCTCACAAAATAAAGTCTGTCACTGTTTCCATCATTTTCTCATCTATTGCCATGAAGTGATGGGACCAGATGCCATGATCTTAGTTTTCTGAATGTTGAGATTTAAGCCAACTTTTTCACTCTCCTCTTTCACTTTCATCAAGAGGCTTTTTAGTTCCTCTTCACTTTCTGCCATAAGGGTGATGTCATCTGCATATCTGAGGTTATTGACATTTCTCCCAGCAATCTTGATTCCAGCTTGTGTTTCATCCAGCCTAGTCTAAGGTCGCTATGGTAGCTACAGTTTGCTGCTGTTTACAGGGTCAGATCCACCCAGTCCATTCTGAAGGAGATCAGTCCTGGGTGTTCTTTGGAAGGAATGATGCTGAAGCTGAAACTCCAGGACTTTGGCCACCTCATGCGAAGAGTTGACTCACTGGAAAAGACTCATGCTGGGAGGGATTGGGGGCAGGGGAAGAAAGGGATGACAGAGGATGAGATGGCTGGATGGCATCACGGACTTGATGGACGTGAGTTTGAGTGAACTCCAGGAAATGGTGATGGACAGGGAGGCCTGGTGTGCTGCTATTCATGGGGTCGCAAAGAGTCAGACACGACTAGGCGACTGAACTGAACTGAACGGGGTCACAAAGAGTTGGACAGGCATGACTGAGTGACCGAGTGACTGGGCACACAACATAATCTTCTGGAAGAGGCAACTGGAACTGGAGAGAACAGGATTCTACTGTGTAGTGCAGGCAAATCTGCTCCATGTTATGTAGCAGCACAGATAGGAGGGGAGTCTGGGGCAGAAGAGGTACATATATATGAGAGGGGACAGGTAAGGGCGAGGGGTCTCTACACACAGGAAACAGGCTGCACGTGTCAGAGACTTTTTATCCCTCCCTTAAGTGGCAGGAGGGAACAAACTACAAGTGTCAGATTTTTTTCCATCTCCATAAAAAATTATAAGGAGCTTTCTCCATGGATATGTTTTTCTTAAGCTGTGTTAATGAAACTATGTCTTTGCTTTGGAATTTGCGTTTCTTCAAAACAATGCTCCCTAAGACTAACATTGTTCCTTTTCTCAAACCTTGGGCTAATGGTTGCTCAGCAAGACAGTATTCATATCAATAGTTTTATGGCTGGGGGCTGACACGCCTCATGCCATCCTATCTCAAAAATGCACATTGTGGGAGAGGGGCCGGGTGACACTCTGCCAGCCTTGAGGTGTCTGTCTTATCTGATTAACAGCTTTCTAACAGACATAAAACATCGGCTAAAGACTAGCAGGGGCACTCTCCGGGCCTTTCTGATGTCTGTGTCAGAAGCTTTGTCTGTCCTCTTTCACTTTAATAAACTCTGCCACACAAAAGTTCTTGTGTGATCAAGCCTGGTCCCCGGCCCTGAAGCTAAATCTTCTTGGGAAATCGTGGATCTGACACGGTTCACCATAAGCTATCATATATGTATGGCTGAGTCCTTTTGCTGTCCCTCTGAGAATAACACAGCATTGTTAATTGGCTATACTGCAGTATCAAAGTAAACACTTTTTTAAAAGATACACGTGACCCTCTTACACTGTTGGTGGGAATGCAAACTAGTACAGCCACTATGGAGAACAGTCTGGAGATCCCTTAAAAAATTGCAAATAGAATTGCCTTATGACCCAGCAATCCCACTGCTGGGCATACACACCGAGGAAACCAGAATTGAAAGAGACGCATGTACCCCAATGTTCATCGCAGCACTGTTTATAATAGCCAGGACATGGAAACAACCTAGATGTCCATCAGCAGATGAATGGATAAGAAAGCTGTGGTACATACACACAATGGAGTATTACTCAGCCATTAAAAAGAATACATTTGAATCAGTTCTAATGAGATGGATGAAACTCGAGCTGATTATACAGAGTGAAGTAAGCCAGAAAGAAAAACACCATTATGGTATACTGACACATATATACGGAATTTAGAAAGATGGTAATGATGACCCTGTATGCGAGACAGCAAAAGAGACACAGATGTGTAGAATGGACTTTTGGACTCAGAGGGAGAGGGAGAGGGTGGGATGATTTGGGAGAATGGCATTGAAACATGTATACTATCATGTAAGAAACGAAGTGCCAGTCTATGTTCGATACAGGATACAGGATGCCTGGGGCTGGTGCACGGGGATGATCCAGAGAGATGATATGGGGTGGGAGGTGGGAGGGGGATTCAGGATTGGGAGCTTGTATACACCTGTGGTGGATTCATGTCAATGTATGGCAAAACCAATACAATATTGTAAAGTAAAATAAAGTAAAAATAAGTTAAAAAAAAAGTAAAAAAAAAAAAAAGATACATGTGAAATGGAAAAATGGACAGTCTTAACTGACTCCAGACTGTGTAGTTCTAGAAAGGAGAGAAATAAGTCATATTTAATTAATCTTGAGAAAGCAAATGAAATTATTTTAATAAGTTAACAGGGGAGGTGAAAAGGTTGTGGTTAACATAGACCTTAACAAAGTGTTTCCAGGGAATGTTTGAAGAAATGTGGTGAGATGTCAGTAGCAGTCAGGGGGGGCAGGAAATTTGACTCAGCAAATAGAATGTAATAGAAATTTTTTTCACTAAGTCAGTTCTGCACTTTTAAAAACATCTCACTCTCAATAAATAGCTATGAAACAGTTTTATGAAAACTTAAAAAAATAACTCAAGTATATATACAGTTTAGAAATTGGAAAGATTGGAGCCTTGTCCTTTAGTGATGCGGACTTGTATGGTGCAGAAATGAAGGAGAAAGTTGAATCACAGATTTCCTTTGTTTAAGATTCCATTTGGATGCATGCCCATGAAATAATGTCATTCTAAGTGGCTATATTTCAACTCCTTGAATTAATACCCCAGTGGACTGACTGGATGGAGTCATCTTCAGTGTGAGGATAAAAATATGATGATATGTGCCACATTTTCAAAATTATGCTAAATTTGCTCATCTAAATTTTAAATTAAAATGACCCCAAATAACAATTATCCAAACAATGCACTATTGCTGTAGACGACAAAGATGAACCCTGTCCTCAAGGAGAAAATTCTTGTGTAAAATTTAACAATTTGATATAAACTTGTAATCTTTGGAAACTATATTCTGAGAGACATCTTTATTTTAGAATTAGAAGGCAGTGAATAGACATATACAGCATTAACCTTGAATGAGATTTATGCAGAAAAGATCTTTCCATTTTCCACAATGTGTTCAACATTTTTGTAGACAAATTTCTATAGATAAAAACAAACATTTTAATTCTTTATCACACAAAAAAGCAGCTGGATTCAAAAGAGAATAGCAATCTAAACACATCACTGTACAACCTAAATACAGAAAAGAAAGCATAAGAAAAGTTTATGTTCTGACATTCATCTTTGGAATCTGAGGCTGCATAGACATAGCACTTAACTGAATCAACAATGAAAAGAAAAAAAACATATTCCTTAGGCTCAGAGGTTAATGTAGAATGATGCAATTTAACATAACATGCTGCTTTTTTCCCCATTCAGAAGAGTAAAGCATTTTAAAAAGGCATATTTCTCTAAATGAAAGTGAGAATATTATTTTTATGATTAAATAGAAAAACATTTGAAACTTGCCAAGCCCATTCAATCTGGAAAAGAGACATTAAAAAAACCTACTAACTTTCATATTTCATAATTGCAGAGGCAAACAATGAGCCATGAATCTCACTAAATTCCAGCGCTCCCTCTAGACATACATCGTGGCTGACAGCTTAAGAAAATTGATTTAAGCTTCTCACGGACTATATGCCAAATATCTGAATTCCTTGAGTGATTTCATTTATTTACCATACCATTTTTAGGCTCCCAATTATTAAAATTGCACAGATAAGAGGAAAAGAGAAATAACAAGACACCACACCAGCTGCGCTGAGATATTTAGGCTTACACTGCTTGAATATTAAATTATCCAGAAGGTGAAACTATACAGTAAACATGAAAAGCATATTCTCTCAGAGACTCAAACCGTTCTCAGACCTAATAATGGTCTTGCTGCACATCTTTGTGGCTAGTGAACAAATCCCTTTCTAGCGTATTCAACACATATGGAGATCCGTCCTTCATCGGACATGGAGCACAAAATTACTAGCTGAAAAACCAGATTCTCACAGAGCTTTAACCAGATCTTGCTGTAAATTAAGTAGCTTTTGGAAGTTGTTTTGAGCCATAATCGTCTCAGAGTGTCAGCTTCTTTCACATAAGAAAGTAATAGATTGCATTAGGCTCTGGTTAAAGAATTGTTTCTGAAGGTAATGCGATGACCACCAGTGCTAAGTAGAAATGTGGAGAATAGGAAGGATGAGAGCACTTTCCAAAATGCCTAATTTACAGTAAGGGAGTCATTCAGGCATCGGAAGGCTGACTGCAATGACAAAAAGGTAATGATGAAGTTTCATTAAGCAACTCCTTAATGGGATGGTAGAGATAGAACAGAGAGTTCAATTAAAAGCAAAATCGTAGTTGCTAGTTGCTATATAACACAGAGACCTCAATCTGGGGCTCTGTGACAACCTAGAGGGGTGGGGTGGGGTGGCGGGGGTGGAAGGGAGACTCAAGAGGGAGGGGAAATGCATATACCTAGGGCTTCCCCGGCAGCTCGGTTGGTAAAGAATCTGCCAGCAGTGCAGAGACCCCGGTTCAATCCCTGGGTCAGGAAGATCCCTTGGAGAAGGAAATGGCAACCCACTCCAGTGTTCTTGCCTGGAGAATCCCATGGACAGGGGAGCCTACAGTACATGGAGTTGCAAAGAGTCAGACATGACTAAGCAAATCACCATGGCTGACTCACATTGTTGTATGCAGAAACCAACTCAACATTATTTTAAGCAATCATCTGTCAACTAGACATTAAAACAAAAAACACAGAATCTTCTTATACCAGTGTTTGCTCCACTTAGGATGAGTCTTCTTCTCCACATGTCACTTTGCCCTTCTAGTGACCTCTGTGTTCTTACAGTCCACAGTGCTTATTCAGTTCAGTTCAGTTCAGGTCAGTCGCTCAGGCGTGTCCGACTCTTTGTGACCCCGTGAACTGCAGCACACCAGGCCTCCCTGTCCATCACCAACTCCTGGAGTTCATCCAAACCCATGTCCATCGAGTCGGTGATGCCATCCAGCCATCTCATCCTCTGTCGTCCCCGTCTCCTCCTGCCCCCAATCCCTCCCAGCATCAGGGTCTTTTCATACTTGGCAGGGGTCAAGACTAAAGTGGTTTAGTAGAAGACTAGCAGAAGAAAAAATCTTTCTCTTTAATCCAACGGAAGGTGCTTAGAAAATAGCAGTTGGTGAAAGTGGATTTTCCTCAGGTGGATCCTAAGAGAAAAGAAAATGAAGAAACAGAAGACGAAGGAATAAAGAAGGAGGCTGGGGAGAAAAAAGGAGAAGATGAGGAAGAATCTGAATAGAAGGAAACAAAGAGAAGGAAACAAAGAGAAAACGGCGATTAAGATTAAGACAAGAGAGAGGCAGATGGGAAGGGGAGGAAGAGGAGGAAAGGGAGGAAGGGGAGAGGGGAGTCTGAGTTAACTTCAGATCCAGAAGGAGGAAGCTGCAACAAACGGGAGAAGGCAGTGCGCAGAATGTTAAGTGTGCCAGGTTCTTAGAAACAAGCTTCCCCTGAGGTCCTTGCATCAACTATTTCACCTTTTTACACTGGCTAATTCTTGCACAGCAACTTCTTCCTCTGAAAATAATACTCCCTCACTCCTCAAATATAGGATAGAGAATTCTATAATTTTCTGTGCCCCAACTAGATTTGATTTCCCTAACGATTATGACATTTTTAATGTTGCTGCTAAGTCGCGTCAGTCGTGTCCGACTCTGTGCAACCCCAGAGACGGCAGCCCACCATGCCTCCCCGTCCCTGGGATTCTCCAGGCAAGAACACTGGAGTGGGTTGCCATTTCCTTCTCCAATACACGAAAGTGAAAAGTGAAAGTGAAGTCACCCCGTCGTGTCTGATTCTTAGTGACCCTGTGGACCGAAACCCACCAGGCTCTTCCACCCATGGGATTTTCCAGGCAAGAGCGCTGGAGCGGGGTGCCATCGCCTTCTCCAATAGTCTTCTCTAGCCGGTTCATCATTTATGCCAATTGCACCGTAATAATATAAGATGCTAATATCTGGGACAATTAAAATTGAAGTATAAGGAATCTTTTCATAATATCTTACAGATTTTTCTGTAAATCTTACACAGTTCTAAAAGTTTATTGCTGCTGCTGCTGCTGCTAAGTCACTTCAGTCGTGTCCGACTCTGTGTGACCCCACAGACGGCAGCCCACCAGGCTCCCCCATCTCTGGGATTAGGCAACCTTGTGGCTCTGCTGGTTTAGAATCCACCTTCAGGTGCTCAGCCAGTAAAGAATGCGTGCTGTCAACATGACTTGTGACTCTTGATGGTGACCTTGATCTCCTGGCTGACAGTTTGTCCTGTTTTTGCACTCTAAAGTTACCCCTCTCATTTCTACACTGTACCATTTGGAAGGAATTAACTATATGCAGCTCATACCTTAGAAGGTTGCTTTTGCTTTAAATTTTCAGAGGATTTCAATATAGTTTTGAACTATGAATAAATTTGAAATTGGAGTGTGAATAAATTTGAATTTGAACCATGAATAAATTTGAATTATAATTATTGAATTTGAATTAATTGACTATGAATTATGAATAAGGCCAATTTTTTTATTTCCAATTTTTATAACTTTATTTCTTATCTTTTTGCACTAGCTAGAATTTCCAGTGTGATGTTGAATATAAGCAGTGAGAGAAGACATACCTGCATTGCTCCTGATGTTAGAGAAAAGGAATTCAATCTCTTACCATGTAGTATAATTTTAGGCATAGATTGTTTATAAATTTTCTTATTAGATGAAGGGAAGTCTCTTTTAATTTTAAAATTTTACAAGGTTTTATCAAAGTTTATTTTGTCAACTGCTTTTATGCAGCTGTTGATATGATCATATGTGTTTTGTTTTGTATTTATTCTGCTGCTGATGAATTACATTGACTGCTGTTGACCCAAGAGTTTCTTTGTATAAAATGCACTTGACTGAATGTACTATCCTCATGTATACTGCTGGATTCAATCTGGTATGAATCTTGGTGTCTAGGTTTGTGAAAATTATGATATTAGTTTCTTTTCCTGTGACGCCTTTATCACCTTTATCTTGTTTTAAGTGGGCTTCCCAGATAACTTGCTGGAGAAGGGGTGGTCTACCTATTCCAGTATTCTTGGGCTTCCTTGTGGCTCTGCTGGTAAAGAATCTGCCTTCAGGTGTCTCAGACAGTAAAGAATTCACCTGCAATGCGGGAGACATGTGTTCAGTCCCTGAGTTGGGAAGATGCCCTGGAGAAGGGAAAGGCTACCCACTCCGTTAGTCTGGCCTAGAGAAGCCCATGGACCATATAGTCCATGGTGTCGGAAAGAGTCGGACACTACTAAAGGACTTTCACTTGTCTTGTTTAAGTATTAGAGCAGAGCTGGTCTCATTCATTTTCACGTTGTATTATTAGGTGCAAACACATTTAGGATTGTTATGTATTCTTGAAAAATGATAGCTACCCTTTTTGTCTCTGATCATCTTTCTTGTTCTGAAGTCTGTTTTCCTGAAATTAATATAACTACCCAAGAGTCCTGAATAGTGTCAGCAAGGCACATCTTTCTCCATCTCTTTACTGTTGCTCTGTTTAAGCCCTTATCATTAAAGCAGCCTTCTCATATACCACATAAGTAAGGCTCCTTTCTTGTCTTGTTACTTTCTTTTTCCCTCTTTTTTTGGGGAGTGGCATCTCTGCTTTTACCAGAACATTTATGTTTACTTTATCCCCCATCTCATAGGGTTTCATCTACAGGGTTGAAAATTAATGGCTATTTATCCTAGTGTTCGAAATATGTTTGAAAGTGAAAGTGAAGTCGCTCAGTCGTGTCCAACTCTTTGCGACCCCATGGACTGTAGCCCACCAGGCTCCTCCATCCATGGGATTCTCCAGGCAAGAATACTGGAGTGGGTTGCCATTTCCTTCCCCAGGGGATCTTCCCTACCCAGGGATCGAACCCAGGTCTCCTGCATTGCAGGCAGACACTTTAACCTCTGAGCCACCAGGGATGCCCCCAAATAGCAAAGTCTATAAGTTTACCTTCAAACAATATGACATAGCTTCACATGTAGTGGAGGTTGCTCATAGTGAAATATTCCCAAGGCCTCTTTCTTGTGCCTTGAGACATTGCTATCATTTATTTCACTTCTTTCTACTTTATCACCCAATAAATAGCTATCGATGTGAATTTAGACAATTATATTTCAGATTAAGAATAAGAAAAGCAAAATGTTATATTTTATTTTAATTAATTCATTTTCTAACACTCTTTCTTTATGTAGTCCTATCCTTTTAACTTTATATTGCTCTTTTGTCTGAAGAAAACTTTTAACATTTCTTTATTTTATAAGAGAAATATATTTCCTTTTTGTATGAGAAAATCTTTTTTACTTAATTTATGAAGAGTGGTTTTACTGAATTTAGAATTTTAAGCTGGAATTTTTTTTTTTCTTTTTAGTACTTTAAGGTTTAACTTCACTGTCTTATTTTTTGCAAGGATTTTAAAGGTAGAAAGCCTATTAGAATTTTTGGTCTTGTTTCTTAACAGGTATGCTTTTTTTCCTTTAAGGTGATGTTCTTTAAGATTTTATCTTTCTGCATTATTTTTACACTCTGAATATGATCTGTTTAGATGTTTTGGTTTGGGAAATTTGTGATACTTAGTTTTCTCTGAGCTTCCTGAATTTGTGGTTTGATATCTGTCAATAAATGTGGGTAGATCTCAGACTTTATTAATTAAAATATTTCTTCTCTTTGGTTTTCTCTTTCTTTTGTATCTGATGTTTAAATTAGGTGTTTGCTACATCCTTTGGATACTGTTCCACAGTTCTTGAATATGCTTCTCTTAAACTTTTTTAAAGGCTTTACATTGAAATTGAGAAGCCTTTACTGAACTGTTTCTGTTCAACAATTCTTCAGTTATGATATTATAGCTTCTATTTCTAGCATTTCCTTTTGATGCTTTCTTAGAGTTCCCATCTTAATTTACTTTGCCTATCTGTTATTGCCTGTTATCTAATTTCCCCATTGTAGCCTTTAATATATATCATAGCTCATTTAAAGACCTGCCTATAATTCCATTATCTCCAGCAAATCTCAGACTGAATCTGATGACTGTTTGTCTCATTTCATGCCTTGTTTTTGTTTGTTTTGAATGTTGAACTGAGTAATAGAAACTCAGGTAAATAAGATTTTAGTGTTAAGATTTATGCTAATCTGGGTAAAAATTGTTCTGTGTTTTTTATGTAGCTACAGGTACCAGAGTCCTTCAGTTCCTCTTGAGTATTTCTTTCTGTCTTCCTCTTGAATCTATGCCTCGCACATCTTTCAGTTATAATCCACAGCTGTTAGCATGGAAACCTTTTTGATGTTGTAGTAAGATGTGTGAGAGACAGAGCATCCTGTAATCTTCAAATTAAATATCAGTATTTGAGTGGACCTGTCTCAGAGCTGTGACCATATCAAATGTCTCCCTTTGGTCATACTTCTGCCTGATCTCCACAGCTTCTTTATGTGGATACCTACTTCCTTGCCTGGCTATAGCATCTGCAGTCGTTTTGTTTTTTTTTTTTTGCTCTGATTCTTGTTGAATATGTTTTATACTGTTTTGTTTCCCCCCTTAGCTGTCATAAGAAGGCTGAAGAACTGACATCAGAGCTATCCCCTTCTTCCATTTGGGAGACAGTTTCAGAATTACACACTGTTCAAGTCCTTTCCCATGAATAGCAGAATTTTTTTATTTTTTATTTTTATTTTTTATTTACAAAAGGCCTTTATTTTTTAATTTAATTTTATTTTTTAAAATGTTAAAATCTTTAATTCTTACATGCATTCCTAAACATGAACCCCCCTCCCTCCTCCCTCCCCATAACATCTCTCTGGGTCATCCCCATGCACCAGCCCCAAGCATGCTGTATCCTGCATCAGACATAGACTGGTAATTCGATTCTTACATGATAGTATACATGTTAGAATGTCATTCTCCCAAATCATCCCACCCTCTCCCTCTCCCTCTGAGTCCAAAAGTCCGTTATACACATCTGTGTCTTTTTTCCTGTCTTGCATACAGGGTCGTCATTGCCATCTTCCTGAATTCCATATATATGTGTTAGTATACTGTATTGGTGTTTTTCTTTCTGGCTTACTTCACTCTGTATAATCGGCTCCAGTTTCATCCATCTCATTAGAACTGATTCAAATGAATTCTTTTTAACGGCTGAGTAATACTCCATTGTGTATAGGTACCACAGCTTTCTTATCCATTCATCTGTTGATGGACATCTAGGTCATTTCCATGTCCTGGCTATTATAAACAGTGTTGCGATGAACATTGGGGTACATGTGTCTCTTTCCATTCTGGTTTCCTCGGTGTGTATGCCCAGCAGTAGGATTGCTGGGTCATAAGGCAGTTCTATTTGCAATTTTTAAAGGAATCTCCACACTGTTCTCCATAGTGGCTGTACTAGTTTGCATTCCCACCAACAGTGTAGGAGGGTTCCCTTTTCTCCACACCCTCTCCAGCATTTATTGCTTGCAGATTTTTTTATTTTTTTTAAAAATTTTAATATCTTTAATTCTTACATGCGTTCCCAAACATGAACCCCCCTCCCACCTCCCCATGTGCTTGCAGATTTTTGGATCGCAGCCATTCTGACTGGTGTGAAGTGGTACCTCATTGTGGTTTTGATTTGCATTTCTCTAATAATGAGTGATGTTGATCATCTTTTCATGTGTTTATTAGCCATCCGTATGTCTTCTTTGGAGAAATGTCTATTTAGTTCTTTGGCCCATTTTTTGATTGGGTCGTTTATTTTTCTGGAATTGAGCTGCATAAGTTGCTTGTATATTTTTGAGATTAGTTGTTTGTCAGTTGCTTCATTTGCTATTATTTTCTCCCATTCAGAAGGCTGTCTTTTCACCTTGCTTATAGTTTCCTTTGTTGTGCAGAAGCTTTTAATTAGATCCCATTTGTTTATTTTTGCTTTTATTTCCAGAATTCTGGGAGGTGGATCATAGAGGATCCTGCTTTGATTTATGTCAGAGAGTGTTTTGCCTATGTTCTCCTCTAGGAGTTTTATAGTTTCTGATCTTACATTTAGATCTTTAATCCATTTTGAGTTTATTTTTGTGTGTGGTGTTAGAAAGAGATCTAGTTTCACTCTTTTACAAGTGGTTGACCAGTTTTCCCAGCACCACTTGTTAAAGAAATTGTCTTTACTCCATTGTATATTCTTGCCTCCTTTGTCAAAGATAAGGTGTCCATAGGTCTGTGGATTTATCTCTGGGCTTTCTATTTTGTTCCATTGATCTATATGTCTGTCTTTGTGCCAGTACCATACTGTTTTGATGACTGTGGCTTTGTAGTAGAGCCTGAAGTCAGGCAAGTTGATTCCTCCGGTTCCATTCTTCTTTCTCAAGATTGCTTTGGCAATTCGAGGTTTTTTGTATTTCCATACAAATCTTAAAAATTATTTGTTCTAGTTCTGTGAAAAATATGGCTGGTAGCTTGATAGGGATTGCATTGATTTTGTAAATTGCTTTGGGTAGTATACTCATTTTCACTATATTGATTCTTCTGATCCATGAACATGGTATATTTCTCCATCTATTAGTGTCCTCTTTGATTTCTTTCATCAGTGTTTTATAATTTTCTATATATAGGTCTTTAGTTTCTTTAGGTAGATATATTCCTAAGTATTTTATTCTTTTCGTTGCAATGGTGAATGGAATTGTTTCCTTAATTTCTTTTTCTACTTTCTCATTATTCGTGTATAGGAATGCAAGGGATTTCTGTGTGTTGATTTTATATCCTGCAACTTTACTATATTCATTGATTAGCTCATTGATTGAGCTAATCAATCATTCATTGATTTTCTGGTGGAGTCTTTAGGTTTTTCCATGTAGAGGATCATGTCATCTGCAAACAGTGAAAGTTTTACTTCTTCTTTTCCAATTTGGATTCCTTTTATTTCTTTTTCTGCTCTGATTGCTGCGGCCAAAACTTCCAGAACTATGTTGAATAGTAGCGGTGAAAGTGGGCACCCTTGTCTTGTTCCTGGCTTTAGGGGAAATGCTATCAATTTTTCACCATTGAGGATAATGTTTGCTGTGGGTTTGTCATATATAGCTTTTATTATGTTGAGGTATGTTCCTTCTATTCCTGCTTTCTGGAGAGTATTTATCATAAATGGATGTTGAATTTTGTCAAAGACCTTCTCTGCATCTATTGAGATAATCATATGGTTTTTATTTTTCAATTTGTTAATGTGGTGAATTACATTGATTGATTTGCGGATATTGAAGAATCCTTGCATCCCTGGGATAAAGCCCACTTGGTCATGGTGTATGATCTTTTTAATGTGTTGTTGGATTCTGGTTGCTAGAATTTTGTTGAGAATTTTTGCATCTATGTTCATCAGTGATATTGGCCTGTAGTTTTCTTTTTTTGTGACATCTTTGTCAGGTTTTGGTATTAGGGTGATGGTGTCCTCATAGAATGAGTTTGGAAGTTTACCTTCCTCTGCAATTTTCTGGAAGAGTTTGAGTAGGACAGGTGTTAGCTCTTCTCTAAATTTTTGGTAGAATTCAGCTGTGAAGCCATCTGGACCTGGGCTTTTGTTTGCTGGAAGATTTCTGATTACAGTTTCAATTTCCGTGCTTGTGATGGGTCTGTTAAGATTTTCTATTTCTTCCTGGTTCAGTTTTGGAAAATTGTACTTTTCTAAGAATTTGTCCATTTCTTCCACGTTGTCCATTTTATTGGCATATAATTGCTGATAGTAGTCTCTTATGATCCTTTGTATTTCTGTGTTGTCTGTTGTGATCTCTCCATTTTCATTTCTAATTTTATTGATTTGATTTTTCTCTCTTTGCTTCTTGATGAGTCTGGCTAATGGTTTGTCAATTTTATTTATCCTTTCAAAGAACCAGCTTTTGGCTTTGTTGATTTTTGCTATGGTCTCTTTTGTTTCTTTTGCATTTATTTCTGCCCTAATTTTAAAGATTTCTTTCCTTCTACTAACTCTGGGGTTCTCCAATTCTTCCTTTTCTAGTTGCTTTAGTTGTAGAGTTAGGTTATTTATTTGACTTTTTTCTTGTTTCTTGAGGTATGCCTGTATTGCTATGAACTTTCCTCTTAGCACTGCTTTTATAGTGTCCCACAGGTTTTGGGTTGTTGTGTTTTCATTTTCATTAGTTTCTATGCATATTTTGATTTCTTTTTTGATTTCTTCTGTGATTTGTTGGTTATTCAGAAGTGTGTTGTTCAACCTCCATATGTTGGAATTTTTAATAGTTTTTCTCCTGTAATTGAGATCTAATCTTAATGCATTATGGTCAGAAAAGATGCTTGGAATGATTTCGATTTTTTTGAATTTATCAAGTTTAGATTTATGGCCCAGGATGTGATCTATCCTGGAGAAGGTTCCATGAGCACTTGAAAAACAGGTGAAGTTCATTGCTTTGGGGTGAAATGTCCTATAGATATCAATTAGGTCTAACTGATCTAATGTATCTTTTAAAGTTTGCATTTCTTTGTTGATTTTCTGTTTAGTTGATCTGTCCATAGGTGTGAGTGGGATATTAAAGTCTCCCACTATTATTGTGTTATTGTTGATTTCCCCTTTCATACTTGTTAGCATTTGTCTTACATATTGCGGTGCTCTTATATTGGGTGCATATATATTTATAATTGTTACATCTTCTTCTTGGATTGATCCTTTGATCATTATGTAGTGGCCTTCTTTGTCTCTTCT
Organism: Ovis canadensis; assembly: GCF_042477335.2. Classification (NCBI taxonomy): domain Eukaryota; kingdom Metazoa; phylum Chordata; class Mammalia; order Artiodactyla; family Bovidae; genus Ovis; species Ovis canadensis. Next base: position 102,870,271 of record NC_091253.1, on the reverse strand, counting down.
CACAGCCTTTGTTTTAAAGTCTATTTTATCGGAAATGAGTATTGCCACTCCTGCTTTCTTTTGGTCTCTATTTGCATGGTATATATTTTTCCAGCCCTTCCCTTTCAGTCTGTATGTGTCCCTTGTTTTGAGGTGGGTCTCTTGTAAGCAGCATATAGAGGGGTCTTGTTTTTGTGTCCATTCGGCCAGTCTTTGTCTTTTGGTTGGGGCGTTCAACCCATTTATGTTTAAGGTAATTATTGATAAGTATGATCCCGTTACCATTTACTTTATTGTTTTGGGTTCGGGTTTATACACCCTTTTTGTGTTTCTTGTCTAGAGAATATCCTTTAGAATTTGTTGGAGAGCTGGCTTGGTGGTGCTGAATTCTCTCAGCTTTTGCTTGTCTGTAAAGCTTTTGATTTCTCCTTCGTATTTGAATGAGATCCTTGCTGGGTACAGTAATCTGGGCTGTAGGTTATTGTCTTTCATCACTTTAAGTATGTCATGCCATTCCCTCCTGGCCTGAAGAGTTTCTATTGAAAGATCAGCTGTTATCCTTATTGGAATCCCCTTGTGTGTTATTTGTTTTTCCCTTGCTGCTTTTAATATTTGTTCTTTGTGTTTGATCTTTGTTAATTTGATTAATATGTGTCTTGGGGTGTTTCACCTTGGGTTTATGCTATTTGGAACTCTCTGTGTTTCTTGGACTTGGGTGATTATTTCCTTCCCCATTTTATGGAAGTTTTCAACTATTATCTCCTCAAGGATTTTCTCATGGTCTTTCTTTCTGTCTTCTTCTTCTGGGACTCCTATAATTCGAATGTTGGAGCATTTCATATTGTCCTGGAGGTCTCTGAGATTGTCCTCATTTCTTTTAATTCGTTTTTCTTGTTTCCTCTCTAATTCATTTATTTCTACCATTCTATCTTCTATTTCACTAATCCTATCTTCTGCCTCCGTTATTCTACTATTTGTTGCCTCCAGAGTGTTTCTGATCTCATTTATTGCGTTATTCATTATATTTTGACTCTTTTTTATTTCTTCTAGGTCCTTGTTAAACCTTTCTTGCATCTTCTCAATCCTTGTCTCTAGACTATTTATCTGTGATTCCATTTTGATTTCAAGATTTTGGATCATTTTCACTATCAATATTCAGAATTCCTTCTCCGGTAGATTCCCTACTTCTTCCTCTTTTGTTTGGTTTGGTGGGCAACTCTCCTGTTCCTTTACCTGCTGAGTATTCCTCTGTCTCTTCATCTTGTTTATATTTCTGCGTTTGGGGTGGCCTTTTTATATTCTGGTAATTTGTGGAGTTCTCTTTATTATGGAGCTTCCTCACTGTGGGTGGGGTTCTATCAGTGGCTTGTCAAGGTTTCCGGGTTAGGGAGGCTTGTGTTGGAGTTCTGGTGGGTGGAGCTGGGTTTCTTCTCTCTGGAGTGCAGTGGAATGACCAGTAATGGGTTATGAGACATCAAAGGTTTTGGAATAATTTTGAGCTGCCTATATATTGAAGCTCAAGGGAGTGTTCCTGTGTTGCTGGAGAATTTGCGTGGTATGTCTTGTTTTGGAACTTGTTGGCCCTTGGGTGGAGCTTGGTTTCGGTGTAGGTATGAAGGCATTTGATGGGCTCCTATTGCTTAATGTTCCCTGAATTCAAGAGTTCTCTAATGTTTTCAGGCTTTGGATTTAAGCCTCCTGCTTCTGGTTTTCAGTTTTATTTTTACAGTAGCCTCTAGACTTCTCCATCTATACAGCACCGATGATAAAACATCTAGGTTAAAGATGAAAAGTTTCTCCACATTGAGGGACACTCAGAGAGGTTCACTGAGTTACAAGGAGAAGAGAAGATGGAGGGGGTAGTTAGAGATAACTGGAATGAGATGCGGTGAGATCAAAAGAGGAGAGAGCAAGCTCGCCAGTAGTCACTTCCTTATGTGCGCTCCATAGTCTGGACTGCTCAGAGGTATTTACGGAGTTATACAGGGAAAAGGAGAGGGAGGAAGTAGACAGAGGTGGCCAGGAGGATAAGAGAGAGGAATGAGAAGGAGAGAGACAAATCCTGCCAGTAACCAGTTCCTTAGGTGTTCTCCACCGTGTGGAACACACAGAGATTCACAGAGTTGGATAGAGAAGAGATGGGGAAGAAAAGAGACAGAGGCCACCTGGTGGAGAAAAAGGAGAGTCCAAAGGAGGAGAGAGTGGTCATGCCAGTAATCTCGCTCTCAGGTAAACTTGGGTAGTGAAGTTTGGGTTTTTAAGTGTACAAAATTGACAACAAAAACCTAAGAGCAAAGATTAAAAATCTAGAGTAGAGGTTGGATTTTCAAAAATACAATATTAAAGAAAAGAAGCAGAAGGAAAAAGGAAGAAAGAAAAAAAAAACAACAAGAATTATTTAAAAAAAAAAAAAAACCACCAACAACCATCCAAAGACTATATATGGTGTTTGCCTTAAAAAAAAAAAAAAGTCTTTTTTTTTAAATAGTAATAGCAGGTTATAGATATAAAAATTAGAGGAGAAATGGAAGACTTAACAATTAAAAAAAAGTTAGAAAAAAAAGAAAAAAACAAACAAACAAAAAAAAGGAATGATTTTTAAAATAGCAAAAATATTTCTGGCCCTTCTCTGATGTTGTGGGCCGTGTGGGCTCACTTCCAAGGTGGTTCCCTCTGTTTAACTTCTTCTGTTTGCTGGTTTTTTAGGCTCACTAGTTCAGTCGCGCTGTGGGGAGGGGGGATGCTGCAAACAAATAGCACTGTCGTGTGCACACAGTGTCTCAGCCCCGCTTGACCTGTCCCTTCTCAAGGCGCACAAACCACTCCGGCTCTATGATGCTCAGCCAGGAACCGTCTGGGGCCGGCCCTAGGCTGCATGCACTTCCCTGGTCCAAGCCGCTCAGGTTCGGTGCTCAGGTAGCCCTCAGAGGCACAGATTCGGCTGGGACTGCGCTTTGTGCCCTTCCCAGGTCCGAGTAGCTCAGGAGTTTGGCGAGCACGATCGCCGCGGCTTGTCACCTTTTCTGCCGCTGCTGCTCAGTTTTCTGGGTGTACCACTGGCGCCCCCTGTGAGGCAGATGGTGACTGTCCAGCACCCCCAGAAGTCTTAGCAAAGAAGCCTGCTTGCAGTTAGGTAAGTAAAGTCTCTCCGGGTCTGCAATTGCCCCTTTCCAGCCCTTACGGCTCTGGCTGCCTGTCCCCGGCGGGGGATGGTCTGCAGCCGGCTTTTTCCGTTCCGTCCTTTGTTCTGTGCTCGGTCCTGGCGGTGTCTTATGTTCGAGCTTTTCGCGTGGTAGCTATCCCACAGTCTGGTTTGCTAGCCCAAGTTAGATCGTTCTGGTTGCGCGTGGGGCGTTCCTGCCCGATTCTTACAAAGCTCTGCAGCCCGCGCCTCCCGCGCGTCCCTGCCCTGCCCCCACTTCCCAATGGCGGATGCAGGCGTCTGTGCTGCTTTTCCGCTGGGGGAGTTACTGGTGGGCTTGTAATCTGTTGGTTTTAATTATTTATTTTTCCCTTCCTGTTATGTTGCCCTCTGTGTTTCCAAAGCTCGCCACAGACTCGGCAGGGTGAGTGTTTCCTGGAGTTTGGAAAACTCTCTTCTTAAAATTCCCTTCCCGGGATGGAGCTCCCTCCCCACCTCCTTTGTCTCCTTTTTCGTCTTTTATATTTTTTCCTACCTGTTTTTGAAGACAATGGTCTGCTTTTCTGGTTGCCTGATGTCCTCTGCCAGCCTACAGAAGTTGTTTTGTGGAATTTGCTCAGCGTTGAAATGTTCTTTTGAGGAATTTGTGAGGGAGAAAGTGGTCTTCCCGTCCTATTCCTCCGCCATCTTTTCGGTAACCTCTGAATAGCAGAATTTTAATGTTGAAGTCTCTAGTCTTCTTTCAAGGAGGTTTAATTTCCCTTCTCTCCACTGGAACTCCACAGGGATCTTTCCAAATCCTCACAGTGGGAACTTGGTGGAACCACACTGCAAGAAAAGCCCATGAAACTGAAAACACGTGTCACAGGCTTTAGTCCCAAGCAGTTTACTGATCTCATATTACTCTGCACTCAGCCTCCAGCGATTCTTCAGATTCTTTAAAACTGCCATTCAATTGTTCTTAGCAGCCCGTGGTTCCAGCGGCTCTGCCTCCACATATGCAGATCTCTGATGCTGCAACTCAGGGAGTCATCTGCCCTGTGAAACCGCGTTTTGTTAGGTGCAAGACATGGTAGATTTTCAGTCTGTCTTGTTGTTGTTGTTTGTTTGTTTGATAAAGACAGCTTCCAAGTCTTTACATGTTGGTGCTGAAACTGGAACAGCCTCCATTTATTTTTAGAAGGAGGAAAACTCACTTTTCTTCAGGAGTAATACTACATTCATGAATGTTACTGTAGGGTCAGACCCTGTGTTTATGAAATAACTGATTTTCAGTTAATGGACATAGGGCTCCTTCCAGGTGATGCCGTGTTATCCTCAGATAGTAACTAAATGTGAGGTGACAATTTGACATCTTTTGTATTCCAAGTGAAGTACAGGATCCATTATAATTTTCATACGGTATTACAAGTATTCATGGGGTTGAAGACATTTTCCCAACTCCACCAAAAGTTTCTCATTTGATCTTTCCTTTGATCTCCTCTTTGATGTCAGAATGAACTCTCCTGCTGCTCATGAGAGGATTCATGGGAGGACTGAGGAATAAGAAATTAACTGCCTTCCATGCTTTCCAGAAATCGTTCTTCAGTGACAGCTAATACAAAAAATATGTCTAAAAAAGTTAGAATTTATCCCCTCCCCACATCCTACCTAATATATTAAATATCATCTGTTTCAGTTCAGTTCAGTTCAGTTCAGTAGCTCAGTCGTGTCCTGCTCTTTGCGATCATCTGTTTAGTTAACCTAAAATTGGATGCAACTGCATTCAAAGGCCAGCATTAAATGCACTAAGGTATTCTTAATGGATTGCAGTGACGTCTGTTATTAATAGCAGATGTAGCAGATATCCTAGCATTATGAAATGATGAGTCAAAGGAGATGAATAAAATATAACCACATGAGAGAGTAAGGTGAAAATAATCTATTTATAAATGTGTCAAAATTTTGCAAACATATATAATATGATTTCTGCATCCAGAAAATTGGTATATTATTGATATATTTATATTGAATGCTTCCAGATGGCTCAGAAAGTAAAAAAATCTGCCTGCAAACCTGGAGACACAGGAGACATGGGTTCAATCCCTGGGTCAGGAAGATTTCCTAGAGAAGGAAATGGCAACCCACTCCAGTATTCTTGCCTGAGAAATCCCATGGCTAGAGGAGTCTGCTAGTCTACAGTCCAGTGGGTTATAAAGAGTCAGATAAGCTGAGTGACTAAGCAGAGCACGTACTGAATGCTGAGTTCAGTCACTCTGTTGTGTCCAACTCTTTGCAACCCCATGGACCACAGCACACCAGACCTCCCTGTCCTTCACCATCTCCTGGAGCTTGCTAAAACTCATGTCCATTGAGTCAGTGACCTCATCCTCTGTCGTCCCCTTGTCTTCCTGCCCTCAATCTTTCCCAGCATCAGGGTCTTTTTCAATGAGTCAGTCCTCACATCAGGTGGCCAAAGTATTGGGGCTTCAGCTTTAGCATCAATCCTTCCAATGAACACCCAGGACTGATCTCCTTTAGGATGGACTGGTTGGACCTCCTTGCAGTCCAAGTGACTCTCAGGATTATGCATTAGATCATAAGATGTTAAAAGACATATATTTTTTAATATTTATTTTATTATTTTTATATATCACAACTAAACTAGATTAAATAAATACAGATCCTTTATTAACTGTTGCTGCTGCTAAGTCACTTCAGTCGTGTCCAACTCTGAGTGAACCCATAGATGGCAGTCCACCAGGCTCCCCCGTCCCTGGGATTCTCCAGGCAAGAACACTGGAGTGGGTTGCCATTTCCTTCTCCAATGCATGAAGGTGAAAAGTGAAAGGGAAGTCACTCAGTCGTGTCCGACTCCCAGCAACCCCATGGACTGCAGCCCACCAGGCTCCTCCATCCACGGGATTTTCCAGGCAAGAGTACTGGAGTGGGGTGCCATTGCCTTCTCCTATTAACTGTTGAGCATATGTAAATATGGATTTGGATCATGCTTTTACTATTTGTCAGACATTATGTCTCCAAAGAGTAATAATAACAAATATTGTACATTTGAATATTTTTAGCATGTGTTCTATTAATTTTTCATACATATATTTTCATTTTCATCTTATACTAGCTCTTTGAGGAAAGTAATATGATTTTCAGTATTTATACAAACAGGAAAATTGAAACTTGGGTTTTGAACATATGTTAATTTCTTCTTCCTGTCTCATAAGTAGTGTAGTATAATCAGATTTAATAATAGGTGTGATTGAAGTCCTCATCCTCATCTACTAAGGAGTAAGGCGAAATGTCAGTCACATCAATAAAGAAAATGACTTAAGCTTATCTAAATAAAGAAAAATAGTTTCCTATAGCATATATTGTCAGGGAAATGAAAATTGAAACAACAATGAAAGCCCACTACACGTGTATTTGAATGGCCAAAATCAGGAAAATTGAAAACATACAATGCTACCACAGACATGGAGCAAAAAGAGTTCTCAATAACTACCACTGAGAATGCAAAATGGTACAGATGCTTTATAAGACAGTTCAGTGATTTCTTACAGAACTAAATATATCCTTACTATTTGATCCAGCAATTATAGCTTTTGATATTTACCCAAACAAATTGAAAATTTGTGTCCACCCAAAAACTTCCACAAGGAAGTTTATGGAAGCTCTAGTCATACTTAGCAAAACCTGGAAGCCACTAAAAATGTCTTTTAAAAAGCAAATGGATATCCATCTAGGTCTTCTGCCCATCTTTTGATTGGATTGTATGCAAATTACTATCTTGCCAGTCCCTTCATTTGCATATATTTTCTCCTTTTCTGGAGGTTTTCTTTTCCTTTTGTTTCTGATTTCTTTTGTTATATAAAAGCTTTTAAGTTTGATTAGATCTCCTTTGTTTATTTTTAACTTTATTTCCACTACTCTAGGAGACAGATCAAAAAAACCACACACACAAATTTGCTGCACTTTATTTCAAAGAGTGTTCCACCTGTGTTTTCTTCAAAGCCTTTTGTATTATCCAGGCTTACATTTAAATCTTTAATCCATTTTGAGTTTTTTTTTTCTTTTTTTTGTATGATGTTAGAAATGTTCTAATTTTATTCTTTTACATGTTGCTGTCCAGTTTTCCCATCATCACTGATGGAAGTGACTGCCTCTTCTCCACTGTATATTCTTGCCTTCTTTGCTGTAGGTTATTTCTGGTGATTCTGCCCTTTCCCTGCTTTCTTGCTCTATGTGTTTATTTCTGTGCTAGTCTCATACTGTTTTGAGGGGATTGATTCAAGATGGTGGAGCGGAAGGACACGTGCTTGTCTCCTCCCGTGAGATCACCAAAGTCACAACTAGCTGTTGAACAACCATTGACAGGAGAATACTGGAAACCACCGCCAAAAAAAAAAAAAAAAAAAAGATGTCCCATGCCGAAAAAAAAAAAAAGGAGAAGCTGCAACAAGATGGTAGGAGGGGTGCAATCATGATAAAATCAAGTCCCATACCCACTGGATGGGCAACCCGCAAACTGCAGAACAAGAGCACCAGAGAAGTTTTCCCGCTCTAGGGAAGGTTCTGAGCTCCCATGTCAGGCTTTGCAGCTTGGGGTACTGGCAAATGGACTAGGAATCCCTAGGGGATCTGACTTTGAAGGCCAGCAGGATTTGGCTGTAGGATTTCCATAGGATGAGGCGGGGACAGAAACTCCAATTTGGAGGGCACAAACAAAATCTTGTGCATACCACGACCCAAGAGAAAGGAGCAGTGATCCCACAGGAGACTGAACCATACCTAGCTGTAGTGTTGTGGGGGGGGGGGGTCTCCTGTGGGGCCATGAGTCAGCAGAAGTTCCCCCCATCGTGGGGATGGGGTCACTGGAGCAGCGGTTCTCAGAGAAGCCCTCTTGAAGGTTGTCATTAGCCATACCTTAGAGCATGTAGGAATGAAAGCTGGGTTTCCTCAGGCCAAACTACTAACAGGGAGGTGGAGCAACCCCATCTATCACCAGATCAAGTTTTCCTGAGCCATGCCCACCATGGCAAGACCCAGGTTTTCCCACACCAGTACCTCACATCAGGAGGTGTGCACAAAACTCTTAGCTTCATCCACCAGAGGACAGACAGAAGAAGCAAGAACTACAGTCCCATAGCCTCCAAAATGAAAATCAAAATCATGGAAAGTTCATCAAAATGGAAAAGCAGATTATCTCCAAGATGAAGGAACCCCAGGAAAACAACTAGATGAAATGGAGATAAGCAAACTTTCAGAAAAAGAATTCAGAATAATGATAGTGAAGATGATCCAAGATCTCAGGAAAACACAGAAGATGCAATAGATGTTTACAGAAGATTTAGAACTAAAGAACAAGCAGAGGTGAATATACTATTTTGATTACTGTTAGTTCAGTTCAGTCACTCAGTCATGTCCGAATCTTTGCAGTCCCATGAATCACAGCATGCCAGGCCTCCCTGTCCATCACCATCTCCCGGAGTTCACTCAAACTCACGTCCATTGAGTCGGTGATGCCATCCAGCCATCTCATCCTCTGTCATCCCCTTCTCCTCCTGCCCCCAATCCCTCCCAACATCAGGGTCTTTTCCAATGAGTCAACTCTTCGCATGAGGTGGCCAGTGTATTGGAGTTTCAGCTTTAGCATCATTCCTTCCAATGAACACCAAGGACTGATCTCCTTTAGAATGGACTGGTTGGATCTCCTTGTAGTCCAAGGGACTCTCAAGAGTCTTCTCCAACACCACAGTTCAAAAGCATCAATTCTTTGGTACTCAACTTTCTTCACAGTCCAACTCTCACATCCATACATGACCACTGGAAAAATCATAGCCTTGACTAGATGGATCTTTGTTGGCAAAGTAATGTCTCTACTTTTTAATATACAATCTAGGTTGGTCATAACTTTCCTTCCAAAGAGTAAGCGTCTTTTAATTTCATGGCTGAGGTCACCATCTGCAGTGATTTTGGAGCCCCCCAAAATAAAGTCAGCCACTGTCTCCAATGTTTCCCCATCTATTACCCATGAAGAGATAGGACCAGATGCCATGATCTTCTTTTTCTGAATGGTGAGCTTTAAGCCAACTTTTTCACTCTCCTCTTTCACTTTCATCAAGAGGCTTTTGAGTTCCTCTTCACTTTCTGCCATAAGGGTGGTGTCATCTGCATATCTGAGGTTATTGATATTTCTCCCGGCAATCTTGATTCCAGCTTGTGTTTCTTCCAGTCCAGTGTTCCTCATGATGTACTCTGCATAGAAGTTAAATAAGCAGGGTGACAGTATACAGCCTTGACGTACTCCTTTTCCTATTCACAACCAGTCTGTTGTTCCATGTCCAGTTCTAACTGTTGCTTCCTGACCTTCATACAGGTTTCTCAAGAAGCAGGTCATGTGGTCTAGGATTCCCATCTCTTTTAGACCACGCAGAAGCACGCTGGCTGTGAAGGACTGTGCAGGAGCGGCTGAGAGGAGCTACCCCATGCCCGAGGTCAGGGGCGGCGGCCGGGAGGAGCTTGATTACTGGAGCTTTTTAACAAGTCAGAAAGCATGATTCCTCCAACTGTTCTTTCTCCACCCACATTTTTTGGCTATTTGGGGTCTTTGGTATTTCTATAAGAATTCAAAAAGGTTTTGTTTTTGTGTTTGTTTTAGTTCTGTTAAAAATACCATTTTAATAAATATTAATTGTTTGAATTTGTTGATTACCCTGGGTAGTATGGTAGTTTTAAGCATATCGATTCTTCTAGTCCAAGATCATGGTATTTCTTCCTATTTGTTTGAGGTCATCTTCAATTTTTATCATCAGTGTCTTATATAAGTACAGGTATTTTGCCTCCTTAGGTAGGTATATTCCAAGGTATTTTATTCTAGAAACAGACATAATGAAACAAATTAGAGTAACAGAAATAGAGCCTGGAATATATGGGAAGTTGATGTTCTACAAAGGTTGAGTTTCAGTTTAGAGTTTATTAACAGAAGTGGCACAATAGGATGGCCAATCTGGAAAAAATACATGTCATATGCAAAGGTAAATTTCAGAAGAATTCCAGATTTAAATGTCAATTAAAACATAAAACTTAAAAAGAAAAAGGCAACGGGGGAGTAATGAACCTTGTGATGAGAGAAGCATTCTTAAATAGGACAGAAAACTCAGACCCAATAACTGAAAAAGAGCACACTATTTGACAACACATAATTTAATATTTTTATAATAAAAATAAAAAGTCAAATATATTTGGGAAAAATATTTGCAAGACAATTCATTTAAGAAATATTTTTCGAGCACATTTTATGTCATAGCTGCTACTGGGTGCCATGCTGAATAAAATATTGAGCAAATGGTACAAGCCAAGTTTGATTTATTATTTTATTATTTGTCTAAATGAATATTCCTGTATTCATGGTGGTTACCTTTTAGTGGTAGATGATAGATATGAAAGATAACATACAGGATTCTTGCAAACAAGAGACAGAATGAGAGGGGAAAGGGAGAGAAAGGTGAGAGAAAATCCAATGGTAAGAAAATATACAAAGCCAATTCAAAGAATGCAAAATAGCAATAACACGTGAAATTACACCTATCACATCTACGCACTGGAAACGCTGCTTGCTTCTTCCCAAGTCTGTTCAATGGCCTCATGCTGGTGACTTGGACTTAGTCATGATGAGAATATTTATATCATGGAAATCAGCAAGTGCTATAGATCAGAGTTGCTTTATTACTTAAATTGTCTAAAACAGTTACTGTTACTATCTTAAAAAGTAACAGAGGAAAATGTAAAAAATGCAGATTAAACTCAGAAGTGTGGCGTGTCTGTGCTGTTACATGATGAACGGCACAGAAACTTAAGGAAATATTCATCCAGGACTTGAGAACTATTATCCATTTCAACACAAAGTCAATCGCTTCATTAACAGATGAGTGAAGTTTAGACATATAGAGAGCTAAAGCTGAAAGAATATTCAGGTAATAAATATAGTTTATAGTAGGATAAAAAACAGTTTAATAGTAGATCACATTTCAGATTTAATGACACTAAATTTATTGGGGAAAGAGTGAATTTTAATGGAACTCTATTTGCCAAATCAAAGGTGAACAGCAGTCATAGTTCGCATACAAATATGAGAGTTCAGCAGACTTTCCAGGTGGCCCAGATAGTAAGGAATCTGCCTGCAGTACAGGAGACCCAGTTTGATCCCTGGGTCAGGAAGATACCCTGGAGGAGGGCATGGCAAACTACTCCAGTATTCTTGCTTGGAAAATTCCACAGGCAGAGGATCCTGGTAGGTTACAGTCCACGGGGTCACAAAGAGTTGGATATGACTGAGTGACTAGCACTTATGAGAGCTCAGCAACAATCACCCAAAGCCCTGTAATAGTCAATAAATTGGCTATAAAGAACGTGTGATACAGTACCACATGCTCTATTATTATTTATGCTGTGTCTTTACTATCGATAAAATCAATAATGAACTTCTGTGCTTATATGTAAAAAAAGTGAATGGATAACTATAATGGAAATCCAGACAATGGAATATTATTCAGTGCTAAAAAGAGACAAGCTATAAAGCCGTGAAAAGACATGTGGGAATATTAAATGCATGTTGCTAAGTGAAAGAAGCTAATAAGAAAAGAAGGCATACCAGATGGTTCTAAACATTCTAGAAAAGGCAAAACTGTAGGGACAGTGGAAAGATCAATGACCCAGGGTTCAGGGGTGGGGGAATAAGGCAAAACAAATGATTTTTAGGGCAGGTTAGGGCAGGAAAAATCTGCTATCTGCTGCTATAACTAAGGATACATGTAATTATTTACTAGTCCACGCTAGTGTAATAGTAATGTAAATTATGGACTTCTGGTGGTTATGATGTGCTGATAGACTTAGCAGTCTTACCAAGTATTCAACTCTAGTGAGGAAACGTTGACAGTAGTGGAGGCTATGCCTGTGTCGGGACAGGCATATATGGGAAAACTCTGAATTCTTCTCTCTTTTGCTATGAAATTAAAACTCTCCAAACACTGTTTAATAAAAGGAAAAGAAAAGAGAAAGATGAGTCTAAGGCTTCTGAATAAGTATTGATAATTGGTACAGTTTTTCATTAATAAGCAAATAAATCTATTTTATTCCTGTCTCTGACCCTCATCTTGGAAGCTTTTACTTTTTCAAAAGGAAATTAAGTTGTATTTCAAGTTCAATGATTATATTTTTTAAGCAGTATGTGAAAAACATTATCTTGAAGTCAATGTAACTTGAACTCTGTGAAGCTCCCTAAGATTTTATATTGGAAAGAATAAGGATCAATTATCACTAGAAATTTTAATATACTTTGTTAAATGAATATTTGTACATGCCAAATGATATAAATTATACTTGTATACACAACAATAAGCTCATTAGTCATTTTAAAATATAATATATTACTGTTTATTAAAATTCACATTAATTGAAAGCTTATATACCCCAAAAATGTTTAAAATGTATAGTAATATTTGAAACCCTATTTGGTAATTTTGACTTTGCTAAAAAGAAATGAAAATAGGTTTTCATTCCTGTGGCTTGTGTAGATCTCTTTACACAAGGGACACATGTTTTGTATGCTAAGTATCAAACTGACCCTTTGTGTCAGTTTAGGAAGTGACTATCTGGAAATTTACTACTATGACCGTCTGTGTCATTGACAGAATGGCAGGGTTCCTATTTTGCTTTACCAAATCTTAACACTTTATTGGACAGGTTAATAACATTCATGGAGATATAAATTACTCTTCTTATTTTGGTTTACTAGTTAGAAAACATCTCCATTTTCATTGTGAAAACCTACCCAGTGCAATTTTAAAATAATTACCTAACTTCAATGAGCCTTATTCACAGGCAGAAAAGTAGTTTTAAACATTTTGAATGAAAGCCTAATATACCCTGGGGTTTATTAGATATAAGCTGAAAGAAAAATGTGATTTCTGAATGACTGTATTTATAACTTCTATGTATTTATATTTACATCTCTTCATATTTCTTATTTTGTGATTTTCTGAGAATTTTATCACAATATTTTACAATGTTTATAAATGTAAGCTGTCATATGTAGCACTTTCTGAAAAATAAGCAGAAACATGGTAATTAGAATTTCTTTTCAAACAGAGTACACTGAAATTTTACTTAGTCACCAGTGTTATTTTCAGGAAGTCAGTAACATTAACATTTGCACCATCTTTTTGAAATCTATAATTTAATTAAACTGTTTGCCTGCTGAAATTGCTGTCTATTACAGAATTTTTAGTAGTCATTAATTAGGATTAATATTGCCAAAAATAAAAAGTAATTTTACAATTAATATACTGCAATCTTTCTGTCACCACAAAGTATTAACAAAATTATTTACTCCAAATATATGTATATGTATATATATATATATTCAGCAGAAATATTACAGGTAATCATCTTTTAAAAAATCATTTCTGTATTTATTGGAAGGTAGTCCCTTTATAATATTGCAGTGGTATTTGCCATACAACCACAGGAATTGGCTGTAGGTAAACACAAGTCCCCTTCCTGATTCCCCTTTCCCCCCGACCCCCCACCCCCCCCACCCCATCCCTCCAGGTGTCACAGAGCATGGGCGTTTTGGGCTCCCGGCATCAAACATCAAACTCCCTCTGGCTGTTTATTTTACATTCGGTGATGTACCTGTCTCAGTGCCAGTCTCTCAAATCATCCCACCCTCTCCTTCCCCCACTGAGTCCAAACGTCTGTTCTTTACGTCTGTGTCTCCTCCACTGCCCTGCGTGCAGGATCATCAGTACTCTCTTTCTAGATGCCATAATACACGTTAATATGTGATATCTGTCTTTCTCTTTCTGACTTACTTCACTCTGTACGAGAGTCTCTAGGTTCACCCAGTTCACTAGAACTGACTCGTGTGTTCCTTTTTATAGCTGAGTAATATACCATTGTGTGTATTTACCAAACTTCCTTACCCATTCATCGGTGGATGGACATTGAGGTTGCTTCCATATCAAATCTATTTGTGCCTTCCACACAACAGCTGAAGAGGGATCTCTTTTCTCCAAACACCATCCAGAATTTATTGTTTGTAGACTTTTCGATGAGGGCCATTCTGACTGGTAAGAGATGATACCTCATCGAAGTTTTGATTTGTTTTTCTCTAATAATGAGTGATGTTGAACATCTTTTCATGTGCTTATTAGCCATCTGTGTATCTTCTTTGGAGAAGTGTCTGTTTAGAGATCCTTCCCACTGTCTGACTGGGTTTTTGTTTTTCTGATATTGAGCTGCAGGAGCTGCTTATGGTACTCACAGAAAAGCAAAAATACAGACCAATGGAGCAAGGTAGAAAGCCTGGAGATAAATCCACATGGCTATGGTTACGCTATCTTTGACAAAGGACACGAAAATATACATTGAAGAAAAGACCATCTCTCCAACAAGTGGTGCTGGGAAAAGTGGTCAGCTATGACATTGTAACACTTCCTAACTCCATACACAAAAATAAACTTAAAATGGATTAAAGATCTAAATGCAAGACCAGGAACTATGAAACTCTTGGAGGAAAATGTACACAGAACACTCTGACATATATCACAGCAAGATCCTCTACGACCTAGAGTAATGGAAATAAAAACAAAAGTAAATAAGTAGGACCTAATTAAGCTTAAAAGCAACGAAGGATACTATAAGCAAGGTTAAAAGACAACCCTCAGAATGAGAGAAAATAATAGCAAATGAAACAAATGACAAAGAATTAATCTCCAAAATATGCAGATAATCATCTCTTAAAAAATATGTCCTTTCTAGGTTGGGAAATAGACTTTAGCTCCTTGAGAGAAAACTTCCACGCAGCTCAATTGGTATGTCTTTTATTTGACTCACAATAGCAGTCTTTGGTTTAAAAAAGGGCCCTGAGGACAGGTTAGATTTTGCCCCCTCTCTGAACCTTTTGAATTTGATGTTGCAATGGCCATGAAGATAGCATTAACTGCATTACCTAGGAGATGCAGGGCATAAATCAAGTGCAATATGCATACATTAAAGCTCTATTTCAGGGATTGCCAGAATGTACAGTAAAGGCGGAGAAGACGTGACTCAAATTCACCTCTATTCATTTTCTCTTATTAAGCCTCCTAACATGAAGAATGCTGCTGTATTATTACCAATGTATAAACCGGCAAGATCATATAGAAACAAAATACTCGAAGATGTAAAACTTTGCTGGGATAGTGTCCAGAAAACTAGTTAACACAATGTATTTTGTCTTGTCCCTGGAGTAGTTTCGTTACCATTCATCAATCTCAAAATACCTGGGGGATCAAGGGTAAGTTTTTAATGAATTTGCCATCTTCTGCTGCTCTTGGAACACACTGGTAAGTGGCAGTGGCTGAGAGCCCAGCACAGAAGCTCTGGCATCCATGCACCTGCACGAAAATACGGTTGCCTAAGCATCGAGAAGGGGAGGCCACCGTCCAGAAAGATGGTGTATGCTCATAACGTTTGAAGAATATGACATTCTAAATACTGCTCTCGTTCACAAAAAGACAGATGAATTATTATTTTGTTACACTTGCTTTCTTTACCCCATCAGCTCTTATTTTTGCTAAAACACTTTAGACATTCATGTCATTTAATGAAACATAGGAATATTTTCTTCTTGACTATAATTATTAATAAAATTAACAATACGTTTTGAGTTGTTTGGTATCTAATTCATATTCAAATATCTATTCAAATATCGTTGGGGAATAGTTTTGCAGAAATCAGGTTCAGAACAATGTTGGCATTGCAAGAGGTGATTGTTTTTCTAATCCTCTATAATCTCTAGCTGCCTTTTCCTCTTTTTTTTCTATCCCATTATGTTATTACAGAAACTGGGTTTATGGTAGAAAAGCTGAACTTCTGGATTAGTCTGTTAGTGTCCTTGAAATGTCATTTCACTTGAACTCTTTCTACATGTCTGTATTTATAGACAATTGAAAGTCATCTTTAAAGACAGGAGAAGATACCTGCTCAAATTTTTTTTCCCTTTCTTTTTTATAGGAATCCTTCAAGCTGATGCTTCCTATTGCAGTGTATTAAGCGTTTCAAATGTCTGGTTATCTCATTCTTAGGGCTACTAAGGCTGTTCAGAGAGTCAGGAAGTGACGTTTGCTTCCTGCTTTGTAAAGCCCATATTACATTTTTTTCTAAGGATTTGCCTACTAATGATATTTACCTGAATAAAATCTTTCATCAAAACTGAGATGTTTATTTCTCACAAACCTATACTCCAAAAAACTTGCTCTCTCTCTCTGCATTAAGCACTAGTCATGGTTTCCCCTTTCTTGGTTGTTTGGAATAACACTCTATTTGCGACCGCAGACCCTCACCATGTATTTGTTTATCAGATAATCAGACATCCACACAGCTGATATCTGTCAGGGACAGAGCCATTTCAAATCTTTAAAATAGAATAATATTTTTGGCCACACTTGAAATAGAGACTTATTGTCTTCTTAGATATCCCATCCAGAGTGTTCACATGCCATTGTATCATCTGCAAACTGCGATCTCACAAACTGGACCTTAGACAAGGCTGTATTGACATTGACTGTTTTGACACACTTTTATAACCTTATGGAGAAATCTGTGATAATACATGTGGAACTTTCTTTTGTCTTTGATTCTCTGTATAGCAATAATTTATCAGCTAAGCCACCTGATGCATATGTTCATCGGTAGGGGCTTTCAAATTTCTTGCCTCTCAATACACATAAACACTCCCCCCAAACTGGGAGTATTTATTAGCTTATTTTTAGCTGATTTACTTATCAGCTTAATTTTTAGTTGGTTTAACTAATATTATTGAAGCATTTATTCTATCAGGAACTGGAAATAAAATGATGAGCAAGGCACAGTCATTTTCTTATCTGCAGTGGAAGTGGCTGACAAGTGAAGAGGCGATTTAATATCAATGTGATAAGTACTATGATAAGGACAAGCATCATTTGTATTATGACACCTAAAAGAAGCACTTGTTTGACTTTAGGATATAGTGAGTAGTTTTCTGAGAAGGTAATGTCTAAGCTAAATGTTTAATTGATTACCAAGTTGAAAGAGTTAGGGGTGGCCATGCAGGAAGAGAGAGTTGCCAGTATGAACCCGTGCACTCTGCATGCATGTGCTTTATGAAACATCAAATGGTTTGACTAGTCTTGCTGAACTCTGAGTAAAAAGGGGGGCAAAATGGAAGATGAGGCTGAATGAGCTGAGTGATTTAATTTACTTTTATGTGGCAAGGTGGACCATTAAAACATCTTAGGAGTTAGTCCAGTTTTTATTTGAGGTAGGGCTTCCCAGGTGGCGCTAGAGGTAAAGAACCCCCTGCCAATGCAAGAGACACAGACAGTGGGTGAGATTCCTGGGTTGGGAAGACCCCCTGGAGGAGGGCATGGCAGCCCACTCCGCCATTCTTGCCTGCAAATCCCATGGACAGAGGAGCCTGGGGGGCTACAGTCCATGGGTCTGCAAAGGCTCAGACATGACTGAAGCGACTTAGCACGTAGCACACTATTTAGTATGTGAACAATTCATACAATTAGGAACTATAGCTTACTTATTTGAAAACAAACACACTATTTAGTATGTGAAGAATTTGCGCAGTTAGGAAGTAGAACTTAGCTTAGTTGACAACTAATTATAGTAAGTGCTACCAAAAAGCAGGTCTATAGATGACATATTTTCAAACAAAATAAATTTGATAGCCGTCTACCTTTAGTCAGTTTAAAAGAAAAAAAAGACTAATACTATACAGTAAATTAAGATATTCAATTAAATAGACATATACGTTATGATGATGTCAGTTGGAAAATATGTGAGTCGCTATATAGATCAATGTGAACATACACTTCACAATGATAATTTGAAAATTATAAAATTATAATTATTTTAGTTGTTTCAAATTTTAATGTATTTTTAACAGCAGATATGTTTACTGATCTCTTTCACATTTTTCTCAACATTAATATTATGGTTTTTATTTTTTAAGGCTTTGAATCTTGAGGTCTTAGTCATGCTTAGACATATATTGTATATAAACCCAAAGTGAAGTTGAAAGTGAAAGTTGCTCAGTTGTGTCCAACTCTTTGTGACCCCATGGACCATGGAATTCTCCAGGCAAGAATACTGGAGTGGGCACCCTTTCCCTTCTCCAGGGGATCTACTCAACCCAGGGATGGACCCCAGGTCTCCCAAATTGCAGGCAGATTCTTTATGAGCTGAGCCATCAGGGAAACCAGTGTGTAAACCCAAATACCTAGTTTGTTTGCATGTTTTTGATGGGGAAATGTATGGTACATCTCTTTATATCACTCAAGAATTGTGGTTCCAAATACATTAACTCTTTACACAGACTAATAGCTTGACAGTGATAATATATGAAAGATTAACTAAATAATATCTAGTCATTTATCTTAAATAAGAAATGGCACATATATTTTATCTCATATGAAAACTGAAACCATTTATTGGCTGGCTAGAGTAGTTATGAGAAGGGTGATGAGCTAGGCTCAATTTCAGAAAATAATAGAGAGGGTGGATGAACAAATTTTGTTTGTATGAAAATTATAGTTGTAGGTGAATGGATTACATGCTTAAGTTTTCTTATTTTGAAAAGAGAAAATTAATTTTGCTGAATTTGCCTAAAACCTGATGCACTTGGCACTAAGGAACAGGCATTTCCAAGAACAGTTCTAGGTGACTCATTGCTATATGTATTGGAAGAAAGTTAATGAGAATGCTGTTCAGACAATATTGAGCTTCATTAAAAGCCCGTGGAGAAATGTCCTCCTCAAATTCTTGCCAGGCTTATCCTGAGTCATGAAGTTGATTTTAGAAATCCTGTGAATGCTTATAATATCTCCTATCTTAAATTTTTACTGTTAGACATTTTAAAGATTTTTGTTTGTTTGTTTCAATCCTAACAAACTAATAAGGGAGTTTTGCAAAATTATTTTTGTCTTTTGACTTCATTCTTGATTTTTTTTTCTATTTCTTATGATTTTTTTGGCCTTTTTTATGCTTTGCCTTTCCTCATTCTTTCAGTCCTTATTTTATTTGTGAGTGAGTGTGTGTGTTTGTATGTGTATATGACCTTAATTTTTCCTGAAAGAAGACCGAGATTTTAGTAAAAACTCAGCTTTTAATAAAATTTAGTAAAATTAGTAACTTTTAAATTCTTAGGAATTGTGGTGCAGTCATTTTTTCTTTTTTAACATAACATGGGTTTTCATTAATTCATACTGAAAAAAATTAAGTACTTATTTTTCAGGGACTTTCCCAAATATTGGGGACCTCCCTGATAACTCAGCATATAAAGAGTCCACCTGGAATGCAGGAAACACAAGAGAGAATGGTTTGATCCCTGGATGGGGAAGATCCCCTGGAGAAAGAAATGCAACCCACTTCAGTGTTCTTGCCTGAAAAATCCCATGGACAGAGGAGATTGGTGAGCTACAGTTCAGACATTGATGAACTGACGGTTAACAAGAGAAACACACCAAAAAACAGTAAAAAGGTGACAAAAATGAAAAAAAAAAGACAAAATAAAAAGGAAAAGATAAATGAACTTTGTAGGAATCATATATGAGTGATTTTGTTTTGATTTTTATAACGACAGATCCTACTTGATTGAAGTAGACATGTATGTCTCTGTTTAAGGGATCTAGAGAAATTGAAACACCGTGAAAGCAAAATCTGTTCCTTTGATGCAGAAACTCCTTATTTTAAATTAAACTTGCTATTTCTTAATGGAGGATAGTTGCCTTATCACACTGCCTTGGTCTCTGCCATCCAGCAATGTGAGTCAGTCGCGTACACCCTCCCCTGGGCCTCCTTCCCACGCCCCCCAGCACACCCCTCTGGGTGGTCACAAGCCTTCAGGCTGAGCTCCCTGTGTCACAGAGCAGCTTCCTGCTAGTTATCAGGTTTGCACACGCCGGTGTGTATATGCCAACGCTACTCTCCCAGTTTGTCCTAGCCTCTGCTTCCCGTGCTGTGTGCAAGTCTGACCTCTACATCCGTGTCTCCATTGCGTCTCTGTAAATAGCTTCACCCGTGCTACTTTTCTAGATTCCATATGCATATATATATATGTTAGTATATGATACTTGCTTTTCGCTTTGACTTACTTCAGTGTATATAGCAGGCTCTAAGTTCATCCATCTCACTAGAAAGGACTTAAATTTGTTCCTTTTCAAGGCTGAGTAATAGTCTATTGTATCACAACCTCTTTATCCATTCATCTTTTGATGGACATCTAGGTTTCTTCAGTGTCCAGACTATTGTAAACAGTCCTGCAGGGAATATTGTGGTGCACGTGTCCTTCTGAATGTGGCTTTCTCAGGTTATATGCTCAGTAGTGGGACTGATGGGTCGTACAGAAGCTTTATTCCTATTTTTAAGGAATCTCCATCCTGTTCTCCACAGTGGCTGTGCCAATTTACATTCCAACCAAAATGCAGTAGAACTCCCTTTTTGCCACACCCTCTCCAGCATTTATTATTTGTAGTTTTTCTGATGATGGCCTTTCTGATTGATGTGAAGTGATACCTCATTGTAGGCTTGATTTGCATTTCTCTAATAATGAATGACGTTGAGCACCTTTTCATGTGTTAATTGGCCATCTGTATGTCTTCTTTGGAGAACTGACAGTTTATGTCTTCTGTCCATTTTTTGATTGAGCTGTTTGTTTTTCTGATATCAAGCTACAGGAGCTGCTTATGTATTTTGAAGATTAATTCTTTGTCAGTTGCTTCTTTTGCAATTATTTCTCCCATTAGGAGGGTAATGTTTTCACATTGTTTATAGTTTCCTTAGTTGTGCAAAAGCTTTTTAAGTTTAGTTATATCCCATTTCTTATGTTTTTATTTCCATTACTTTAGGAGGTGGGTCAAAGAGAATCTTGCTGCACTTTATGTCAAAAGAGTGTACTGCCTATGTTTAACAGCTTTATAGTTCTGTTAACCAACAAAGGTGTGTTGAAAGGTATTTCATTTTGTAAATAAAAATTATGCCTATATTAAAAGAATTACTAACTGTGAAGTAACATTATTATGAATATAAAAGCCTCTCGCTCTTGGTGTACTTTTGGTTTGCTTATTGAAACATATAAAACATAACTTTTGAAACAGTGCTACTTATTAATAATGCAATCATCATATCTCATTATGAAAGAAAAATCAATGAAATGCAGTGCTACTTTGGGGGAATTTCTACTTGGTGTATAAAGATTCTTTTGGAGAAGATTGAGGACCGAGATGTTCAACTTGCCTTTTCAATTCAGTAATAATCAAATTAGCACTCAATCAGGTTATGTCCAGATTCTCTGGAAATGGCAGTTCAGTTCAGTTCAGTTGCTCAGTCGTGTCCAACTCTTGCGACCGCATGACCTCCCTGTCCATCACCAACTCCTGGAGTTCACTCAAACTCACATCCATTGAGTCGGTGATGCCATCCAGCCATCTCATCCTCTGTCGTCCCCTTCTCCTCCTGCCCACAATCCCTCCCAGCATCAGAGTCTTTTCCAATGAGTCAGCTCTTCGCATGAGGTGGCCAAAGTACTGAAGTTTCAGCTTTAGCATCATTCCTTCCAAAGAACACCAGGACTGATCTCCTTTAGAATGGACTGGTTGGATCTCCTTGCAGTCCAAGGGACTCTCAAGAGTCTTCTCCAGCACCACAGTTCAAAAGCATCAATTCTTGGGCGCTCAGCTTTCTTCACAGTCCAACTCTTACGTCCATACATGACCACTGGAAAAACCATAGCCTTGACTAGATGAACATTTCTTGGCAAACTAATGTCTCTGCTTTTGAATATGCTATCTAGGTTGATCATAACTTTCCTTCCAAGGAGTAAATGTCTTTTAATTTCATGGTGGCAATCACCATCTGCAGTGATTTTGGAGCCCTGAAAAATAAAGTCTGACACTGTTTCCACTGTTTCCTCATCTACTTCCCATGAAGTGATGGGACCAGATGCCCTGGTCTTAGTTTTCTGAATGTTGAGCTTTAAGCCAACTTTTTCACTCTCCTCTTTCACTTTCATCAAGAGGCTTTTAGTTCCTCTTCACTTTCTGCCATAAAGGTGGTGTCATCTGCATATCTGAGGTTATTGATATTTTTCCCAGCAATCCTGATTCCAGCTTGTGCTTCTTCCTGCCCAGCATTTCTCATGATGTACTCTGCATATAAGTTAAATAAGCAGGGTGACAATATACAGCCCTGATGTACTCTTTTTCCTTTCTGGAACCAGTCTGAGCAGTCCAGTATTCTCATCTGGAGAATTCCATGGACACAGGCGCCTGGCAGGCTACAGAGAGAGCATTTGAAAGAATGAAAGGTATATGCAACAAACTTGGTGTTCAAGTTTTAGTCATGGCCTCCATATCTATACTTTTGGAGGAGTAGTTTAACTACAATGAAAATATTTTCATTTGCAAAACAGATTGATATAGTATGTGATTGTATCAATAATCAATGTAAACAATTTATACATTATCTGATGCATAAACTCTCAATAGATTTAATCCCTAGTGAATGTAGATGCTTTCTTTTCCAAAACTCCTGACTATTGGCTCCTACAGAAATTCCCAGCTCATGCAAAAGTGTACATTCTGGCAGCATGTGCTCAGATGCAGAATGATGGTGTTAGCACGCTGGAGGTTGGTGCAGCTTTGGCTGCAGGGGTCTGAAAATATGCACAGCGGCAGCTTGGCAAGCAGAGGAAGGGCCAAACCCCACCACTGTGCTCTGGGGAGTTTGACTGGTGACGTCTGCTTTCTGCATCGAACGGCACTCAGTGGACACGGACGGATAACATGCCAAAGAGTCAAAGTAAACCCACCACACAATCTTATTTTGTTGTATAAAATTAGCAGAACATTTTCCTGACCTACAAGGATGATTTTGTTATTTGGAAAGAAATTCATAATTGAGGCATTTCTCTCTCTCTTACTGTGTATGATAATACTTAGTTTAACTTTATTTGAGAGTTGATTTCATATACAACACAAATGATTGTTTCTTAATGGTTTTGTAGATTATAGCTCCTTAAATATATTTGATAAATGTTTGAATTAACTGGGGCTTTTATTGTATTTTTTTAACTTCAATTATTTTATGTTTTACCTGCATGGAAGTGAAAGTGAAAGTCGCTCAGTTGTGTCCAACTCTTTGCGACCCCTTGGGCTGCATGGACTTCCCTAGTGGCTCAGACGGTAAAGTGTCTGTCTACAATGCGGAAGACCTGGGTTCAATCCCTGCGTTGGGAAGATCCCCTGGAGAAGGAAATGGCAATCCACTCCAGGACTATTGCCTGGAAAATCCCACGGACAGAGGAGCCTGGTAGGCTACAGTCCATGGGGTCGCAAAGAGTCGGACACGACTGAGTGACTTCACTTTGCTTTGCTTTCACTTTTAGACTGTATAGTCCATGGAATTCTCCAGGCCAGAACACTGGAGTGGGTAGCCTTTCCCTTCTCCAGGGGATTGTTCCAACCCAGGGATCAAACCTGGGTCTCCCTCATTGCAGGCAGATTCTTTACCATCTGAGCCACAAGGAAAGCCCAAGAATACTGGAGTGGGTGACCTATCCCTTCTCCAGAGGATCTTCCTGAGCTAGGAGTTGAACCAGGGTCTCCTGCATTGCAGGCGAATTCTTTACCAACTGAGCTATAGGGAAGCCCTTACTGCATAAAAGCGATATAAATAAGATTCTTGAAACTAAACCATCTAATGGTACACTGAACTGTTACTTAAAATTCCAAAATTTCCTTTTTAGTTTCATTTCAAAGCTCAAATCATATAAATAACCTCTATTTTGTAAATGTCAGTGTTTCTGAGGTTAAAATTGAGCATATAATCAAAAGTATATTCTTGCTGTATTATAAATGAAGTTGATGGTAACTTTAATCTTTCACATGCTTTTTTTCATCTTTCCATTTTTAATTAGAAAGGACTTAAGTACTGTGTTTACATACAGACTTGAATTATTTTGTCAGAGTAAAAATTAAATAATCATATATGATGTGGAGAATCGTTTGATGATTGTAACTTCATGCTCACTGAGTTTGAAGAATATTTCCTGTGTCTATTGAGGAGCAATATTGCAAAACCAGATGAAAGTTATTATCATAGGAGTGATCGTATAATGGTTGAAGTTAGAGAAATAATTTATTATTTGATCAAAATAAATTTTTCATTTGTAATTCTAATATAACAACTAAATGAACAACTGTCCTCATTTTTTTTATAATATTGCTCTTGTGCTAGCAATTTATTCAAAGATGAAGTTACAAGCTGAACCTTGAATTTTGTACCAAAGATTATTCTGTATGACGAACTGCGAAATTATTGCTGTTGTTCAGTCTTTAAGTTGTGTCTGACTCCTTTGAAACCACATGGACTGGAGCCCACCAGGCTCCACTGTCCATGGGATTTCCCAGGTAAGAATACTGGAGTAGGTTGCTATTTGCTTCTCCAGGGGATCTTACTGACCCAGGGATTGAACCCACACCTCCTGCTTGGCAGATGGATTTTTTAACACTGGGCCACCTGGAGAGCCCTGTACAATTATTGCTTTGAATAAAAATGCAATTTTGCCTTCCAAAAACTAGTAGCTATTATGTCAATACAACTATCTATAATAATATAGTTCTTTTTTCTACCGCTTAGTTTTACTTCTTTTTACTTCTTTTTTTCTGGCATTATGTCCTTGAAAATCTTTATTTCATAGAAATCACCCATATTTTAACAAGTATGTGAATTTTCTTATTTTAGAATACATTAAGTGGTTTTTACAGTGATCATATGAGCATTTTTATTTATTTTATTCAAAAAGTTTGCACTAAGATATTTGCCAAAAAAAGCTGTTATTGTGATTAATTGATTATATATTGAAAATGACAACTAAGTAGAACTTTGGAATGATGGATAGTCAGTCATAAAAGTAACATTATGTGAATTTATCTCCTAACACATTTCAGAGCAAAGAGGGATGGAACTGGTGAGCAAACAATCTGAAAATATTGCTTCAGGAGGAAGTGAAAGAAATCATTAAGAAATTCTTAGTTACTCTAAATGTAATTAATTTCTACTCAAGTTTACTTTGCATATTGGAAACCATCATGTCAAAACTGGGGAAGGTAGAGTATCTATCTATTCATTTTTATCTTTATACCTTTGTGTTTGTGAATTGTTATTTTATTCAGTTATTGCCTTTGTAAAGAAAATAGTATCAGAACTATTCTCTTTCCAACAGACAGGAGTTTATGATTATCTGTAGGAGATGCATTCAGAAGAATTCCTAAAGTTAGGAAATTGCATTGTTACTTTTTTAAAAGTCTCTTTTCTAACAGAAGATTTCAATACACTAAGTTTCTTTTCTCTGAAAAATAATAGCAGCAGAAAGAAGAAATTTGTATATGGTGATTGGTGATGTGGTTACTTATTTATTCATTACTGTATCTAGCCAGAAACTGTGGGGATGATGGTTAGTAAGACAAATCTCCCAGTCCTTAGCTTGTTCACAATGTGAAAGAATAGGAATATGACAGAACTGCATAAAATATTAAAAATGTAGCCACAATAAAATGTATTATGCAAATATTACTTGCTACTTTTTAGCTTGTTAGAACATAGATATCAGGAAAAAAGGGTAAAATAATCTTCAACCTTATTCATGCATGCATCCTTACTCCAGGCAAAACTACAGAGTAAAAAGTGCTGGAGATAAACAAGATGTGATACATTTATCTGATTTTTAAAAAGCAAATAGGAGAAACATAGTTTGACTGTAGCTTATTAACGAACACATTTAGGGAGTGCAAAAAGCAAAAGGGGAATAGTCACTATAGAACACAAGCTATAGTAGAGCTTCTCTGTATCTGGAACCTCAGCTGAGCAGATAAAGCCATTCTTGTCCCCCATTCCTTACACTTGAGTGTTTTTCTTCCACACTCGTCGTCGTGACGTGCTGGGGCACGGACTCGGTCTCCCTGGCTGTGTCACAGCTCTCCCCACGCTGCGGCGCGGCACCCAAATGCAGCAGGCACACTCAGTTAATGTCGAACCACTGACTGGTCAGTGAAGACCCGGCTATAGTCTAATATCAGCAGCACTGAAAACTGACCAAATATCTAACTACCTTTGCCCTGAATCTGAGCTCACTCATACAAACTCTTGATTAAAGTGTGTCTTCCTATTGCATTCTTTTGAGGTTGAAAAAGTCAAAAGCCATATACTGTGATGATCCAGTTTATCTAATAGCAGAAGTACATTGCAGTAATAGTTTGTGCACCAAGCACCTCTGAATTTAGTTGAGGTAAAGAACAGTGTGAGAAATAAAGCATCTCTGCTTGCGTGCTCACAGGACTAAATCTCCTCTTGTATGCACAGACTCAAGGACCAGTTCTGGAAGTTTTCTAGCAAAATGTTATCAGTCTTGAGGGCCCTGATTCACATATCAGCTTTATCACACATATATGGGGTCAGTCACTATTTTGACAACCTGAAGAAAGCTCATAAAACTCTCATTAGGGAAAAAAAAAAGTGTTCCTATACATATACATGTATGTCCATTTAAGTGTGTTTGGAAGGCTTTATACATTTACTGACTATGAAGTGAAATCGCTCAGTCATGTCCGACTCTTTGCGACCCCATGGACGGTAGCTACCAGTCTCCGCGATCCATGGGATTTTCCAGGCAAGAACACTGAAGTGGGCTGCCATTTCCTTCTCCAGGGGATCGAACCCGGGTCTCCTGCACCGCAGACAGACGCTTTACCATCTGAGCCGCTAGGGAAGCCCTTACTGACTATAGTCTACAGAAAATTCTTGATGCAACATCTTAGATAATTTCATTATCAGAAATGAGAGTAACTTACTTATGAAGGTATCTTGAATTATTTGTATCATTTCAGCTGCCTACAGTCTATCCTCATTTCTATCTGATGAATGGCCCTTTAAAAACAGTAATGTCTCAGCACTGTAAAACACAATGCAAGTATGAAATTTGGAAGTGATTTAGTATATTGAGAAAATAGAGAAGCCAGTGTGGATAATCAAGAATAATTGTTTTCCAGTCACAAACTCCCCTCTTGCCAACAGTCAACACCAACTCTAATGGTAGCTGATCTAGAAATTGGATTTATTGATTTTACTAAATAACACAGTCTATATAGAACCAATTTAAGTTCAATGAATGTGAACTTTATTAAATTAAATATATATAGAATTTATGGACTAAACTAAGTCCCCATTCCCCAAATTTATAAATTAATGTTCTAATCCCCAGTACTTCAGAATGTGACAGCATTTGGAAATAAGGCTTTTAAAATATAGACAAGACAAAATATGGTCTCATGATCTCTAATCCAGTATGGCTGGTGTCCTTCTAAAGACAATGTTAGTACACAGATGCTTGGGGGAAAGACGATGGGAAGACAGAGTGTAAAGTTGGCCATCTATAAGCTGAGGACAGAGGCCCGTAGAATTAGACCAACACTAAGCCAACTGTCTTAATGCCTTGATCCAGAACTTCAAACCTTTAGAACTGAGAAGTAAATTTCTGCTGTTTAAGTTCCCTGGTCTGTAGTTGTCAGTTATGATAGCTTCAGCAATCCAATTTGATAGCCTTTTCTTATTAAAGAAAACAATCATAATAAATTCTAACAGAGGATTATTCTGTTACTAAATTTGATCTAGCTCTTCAAATAGTTTATAAAGCAGCCTAATATGTGTTCACTGCATATGGAATACTTAAAAGTCATAAGCAGTGTAAAAATCCACTCCCCAAAGGTGATAGAGTATTTTCTATCCATTCAGGAGTATAAGAATATAGTGGGTCCTTTCCTTTGTTGCGGTGGATTTCTTCACCAGGACTTCCCTTGAACGCAATATCCAGAAACATGCTGAGAAATGGAAAAGCAGGTTTATTTCTCTGGAGTCAAGAAAATGCCTTTCTATGTGCAGGGTAAAGGTGAAATATTACCATAGAAATTGGCTAGAAAAAAAATTGCTGGCCTTTAAAGTCTCAAGACTACTTTCTTCACTATTTTCTAGTAGATCTCTTCAGACAAATGGGAATAAGGAGGACTTTATTGGTTTGCAATATTTCTTTAGGTTTGCCACTTTGCGTGGTTTAAAATCTGTCCTCTAACTTATTTATGAAGGTGTCTTGAATTATTTGTACCATTTTATTTGCTTACAGTCTATCCACATTATTTCAAGGTTAATCTCTCTGACTTCATTAATGTTTGTGTTCAGAATAATCATTTTTGATTTCCCAGTTGTAGCCAAAGAGCTGTGCAGTGTCTTAAAGTCCATCGGTTTTAGATTCCTTTCAGGTTTTCAGGAACTGTTAAGAAGACTGAAAATAGCAATGATTGTAGTCTTCTCTAACACTATTCGTTGCTTAAGGAAACATCTTCAGCAGGTAGACATTCCAGTTTTTCTAGGTTACCTGCAAAGAGTATATTCCAAAGAATAATTTATCAGTTTCCCCAGATGGGTTGAAGATATGCATTTAATATTTAACACATGCATTGATTTTGCACATATTTACTGAATGCCATTTTTGCATGAGGTACTTAGTCATGAAATAGCAACATAGGAAAACAAGCTCAGCGTCTGTCCTCAAAGAACAAAACCAACAGAAAGACGACAACCAACCGTCTGCCAGTGTTTTGAAATGTTGTTACTTTCAAATCATGTGTCACACTATTAAAATGCAGGAAATGACTTTTTCCAACAGTCTCTTCAACTATTTGTTTGTTATTAATAAAAATATTATGAGCTTTCCAGTTGGCACTGATGGTAAAGAACCGGCCTGCCATGGCAAGAGATGTAAGAGACCCATATTCATCCCTTGGGTTGGGAAGATCCCTCAGAGAAGGACAACCCACTCCAGTATTCTTGCCTGGAGAATCCCACGGACTGAGAAGTCTGGTGGGCCACAGTTTAAAGGATCACAAAGAGTCAGATACGATGGAGTGACTAAGCACACACACAGTGCTAATTGCTAAGTAGGGTTCCCAGCCAAAATGGTACAGTTTTAGGAGAGTTTTGTTTTTGCTTTTGGCAGGAATTTTAGATTCTACCCTCTTCTATGAGCCTTATTAAGTAGATTATAACCTACAGGATAGAGTCTTGTGATAGCATTGTCAGTAGCAAAAAGACCATTGTAGGGTGGGCATTTGAATTTATGCTTGCTGCTAAGTCACTTCAGTTGTGTCCAACTCTGTGCAACCCCATAGATGGCAGCCCAAAAGGCTCCCCTGTCCCTGGGATTCTCCAGGCAAGAACACTGGAGTGGGTTGCCATTTCCTTCTCCAATGCATGAAAGTGAAAAGTGAAAGTGA
This sequence comes from Ovis canadensis, assembly GCF_042477335.2. NCBI lineage: Eukaryota > Metazoa > Chordata > Mammalia > Artiodactyla > Bovidae > Ovis > Ovis canadensis. The sequence continues at coordinate 102,840,748 of NC_091253.1, read as the reverse complement.
AGTCACTCAGTCATATCCAACCCTCAGCGACCCCATGGACTGCAGCCTTCCAGGCTCCTCTGTCCATAGGATTTTCCAGGCAAGAGTACTGGAGTGGGGTGCCATTTATGCTTAATAAAATACAAAATAGTAGTTACACGGTTTCATGTAGGAAATAGCTAGGTTAGAGGGTTACAGAAAAACTGACAATTAGAGAGTGAAAACTATATTCTGTTGGGAAAGGCAACCTAATTATTTTATTTTGTGACTCTGTTTTCCAAAAAAATACATTTGGAAAAAGTCTAAGCTGCAGGAAATAAACATGCCCTGTGGAGAAAATTGTACTGTTATCTGTCCAGGATACAGTGGTGTGTTTATAAATATGAGGATAACAGAAATGAGGTGAAGAGGTTTCTGCCAGTTTGGTTTCCAAGCTGTAAACTTTTTCTGGCAGTTTCAACAGAAGTAGAGGCTAGCAATTTAAAGTTTTTCATTTTGTGGGAAAAAAATCAATCCTAAGTCAGGTACCAGGTTCAGAGAGGGACCATCTGAACATGGCAGAGCAGTGCAGAGCCGATCACTTACTGCTTAGAACTCAGTTTATAGATTTCCTCCTCACAGAAGTAATCCCTGGTCTCCCTACACAGGCATCCCTCCTATCAGTTCAGTTCAGTTCAGTTCAGTCACTCAGTCATGGCTGACTCTTTGTGACCCCATGAATCGCAGGACGCCAGGCCTACATGCCCATCACTAACTCCCAGGGTTCACCCAAACTCATGTGCATCAAGTCGGTGATGCCATCCAGCCATCTCATCCTCTGTCGTCCCCTTCTCCTCCTGCCCCCAATCCCTCCCAGCATCAGAGTCTTTTCCAGTGAGTCAACTCTTCCCATGAGGTGGCCAAAATATTGGAGTTTCAGCCTCAGCATCAGTGCTTCCAATGAACACCCAGGGCTGGTCTCCTTCAGAATGGACTGGTTGGATCTCTTTTCAGTCCAAGGGACCCTCAAGAAACTTCTCCAACACCACAGTTCAAAAGCATCAATTCTTTGGTGCTCAGCTTTCTTCACAGTCCAACTCTCACATCCATACATGACACCTGGAAAAACCATTGCCTTGACTACATGGATCTTTGTTGGCAAAGTGATATCTCTGCTTTTGAATATGCTATCTAGGTTGGTCATAGCTTTCCTTCCAAGGAGTAAGCATCTTTTAATATCCCTCATATATGGACCCATAAAATCCTGTCTTTTTGCTCCTTGCATTAATTAAGCTTTATTAGTAATTACCTGGAGAAGGCAATGGCAACCCACTCCAGTACTCTTGCCCAGAAAACCCCACGGACAGAGGAGCCTGGTGGACTGCAGTCCATGGGGTTGCTAAGAGTCGGACACGACTAAGGACTTCACTTTCACTTTTCACTTTCACTTTTCACCTTCATGCATTGAAGAAGGAAATGGCAACCTACTCCAAGGTTCTTGCCTGGAGAACCCCAAGGACAGGGAGCCTGGTGTGCTGCCGTCTATGGGGTCACACAGAGTCGAACATGACTGAAGTGACTTAGCAGCAGCAGTAGCAGCAGTAGTTACCTATTGATTACTTTGTAACCTGCCTTGAAATGAATCACTGGGCAGGATATGGCAACTGACGCTGGGAGTACGGGTGGAGGTTGCTTCTCTCCGGGAGCTAGATGATGTCAGTGGAAAGTCCTAGGGCTGCCCTCCTCCCTTCCCCACGATTCTCACGGTGTTCATTACCTCTGTGCTATAGACGTGTGCAGTCACTAAGGCTAGTGTCTGGCTAGTAAGGAGCAGGAATGACCGCCATGATAAGCAGCCGATGAAACATTTCTGCTCTTGAGCATCGCTTCTACATTGCTTGCCTTGAAACCCCAGGGTTCACATATCAAAATTAAGTCCTCTGTCCACTCTCCTTACTGCATTTCCTGGTGGTATAAAGGCAAAATCCTATCCTATCTATAGTTTTGACTGATAGGGTAGTCAGCAACTGTTCTCTGATGCCTGGGACACATTGCCTGAGAGACAATAGTTAAACACTTTCAAACTCACTGGAAGGGACAAAAGCTGGACTTGTCTATCTTTTAGTCCTTGTACAATATTTGTTCTTTACAAAGTAACCAATGCTCCGAAGAACTGTGATCCCAAACACGGAAATCCTAGATAACCCTGAAGTGCAACAAATGTATGAGAGACACACATGCTAATCAATCGTTGGTAAAGCGTCTGTCTACAGTGTGGGAGACCCAGGTTCGAGCCCTGGGTAGGGAAGATCCCCTGGAGAAGGAAATGGCAATCCACTCCAACACTATTGCCTGGAGAATCCCATGGACAGAGGATCCTGGTAGGCTACAGTCTAGGGGGTCGCAAAGAGTCGGACACGACTGAGCGACTTCAGTCAGTCAGTCAGAAATAATGAAAGTGATACCATGGTGATTTTAAATAAATTGTTCAGATGTATAGAAGGTAGGATATTAACATGTAACAAGAATAAGAATCTTTAAAGAAAAACTAGGTAGAACTCTCAGGTCTGAAAAATATGAGTTTAAAATAAAATTTTGAGTTTAAAACTCAACAAATGAATACATGCCAGGGTAGGTATAATTTATATTGGATACTCTGTATTTAGCACTTCAGGATTCACTCTCCACAGTTATCTACCTTGTACTTATTCTGTGATCTGTGCATTAGGGGAAAACCTTGCAAGGAACCCTCGTGCACTGTTGATGGGTGTGTAAATTACTACAGCCACTATGGAGAACAGTATGGAGGTTCCTTAAAACACTAAAACTAGAGTTACTATACAGCCCTGCAATCCCATTCCTGGGTATGCATCTGGAGAAAACCATAATTTGGAAAGATATATGCAATCTGATATCCATTGTAGCACAGTTTACAATAGCCAGGACATGGAAACAACCAAACTGTCCATTGACAGATGAATGGATACAAAAGATACTGCTGCTGCCGCTGCTGAGTCGCTTCAGTCGTGTCCGACTCTGTGCCACCCCACAGACAGCAGCCCACCAGGCTCCGCCATCCGTGGGATTCTCCAGGCAAGAACCCGGGAGTGGATTGCCGTTTCCTTCTCCAATGCATGAAAGTGAATAGTGAAAGTGAAGTCGCTCAGTTGTGTCCGACTCTTCGAGACCCCATGGAGTGCAGCCTACCAGGCCCCTCTGTCCATGGGATTTTCCAGGCAAGACCTCTGGAGTGGGGTGCCATTGCCTTCTCCACAGAAGATATATATATGTATATATATATATATACATATATGCATATATATACATACACCCATATATGCATATGTAAATGAATATTATTCACACATAAAAAAGAATGAAATAATGCTATTTGCAGCAACACGGATGGACCTAGAGATTATCATTCTAAGTGAAGTAAGCTAGACAGAGAAAGAACAAGCATATATCGCTGGTGGGGGTGGTTTAGCTGCTCAGTCGTGTCCAACTCTGTGCGACCCATGGACTGTAGCCCGCCAGGCTCCTCTGTCCATGGGATTCTCCAGGCAAGAATACTGGAGTGGGTTGTCATTCCCTTCCCCAGGGTATCTTCTTGGCCCAAGTATCAAACCCGGGTCTTCTGCATTACAGGTAGATTCTTTCCTGTCTGAGCCACCAGCGAACCCCAATCACAGTGGCTCAGCTGAGCTGTGTCTGAGTCCTTGTGACCCTATGGACTGTAGCCCATGAGTTTCCTCGTCCATGGAGTTCTCCAGGTGAGAATACTGGATTGGGTTGCCATGCCCTCCTCCAGGGGATCTTCCTGATCCAGGGTTTGAACCCAGGTCTCCTGCATTGCAGGTGGATTCTTTACCATCTGAGCCATGGGTCTTCCCTATCAATGTTGCTGATCTACAAATCACAAAGCTGTAGAGGAAAAAGTCTATATGGTCAGAAAGTAGAGACGTTACATTGTAACCTTCATTTGCAGTATCTTCAGTTTCTCCTTCTCAGAAGCTCTCAGGAGACAGATGCTTCACCACCACATTGCAAGAAAGGGGCTTTAATGAAACAACAACATCTTTGGAAGGCTCTTGGGTGGTGGCCTCTGCACGTTGGCTGTTGGATGGAAGATGCCGCAGGGAAGCTGGACTCCCTGATGTCGATGGAAATACAGAGAAATAGAGGCCTAGTGGCTGCACTGGGCCATCAGAAACAAGTCACGGGCCACAGTTTTTTGACTGAACAGAGATCTCTGGTGAAGGCTATTTAATTATAAGTCCCTTAGAAATGAGCCAGACAGGCTGGCGTATATTAGCAGGAAGGGAGGTCTGGGAGCAGACATCGACCTAAACCTGGGTTCAGGCTTCTAACTCAGTTTTCAGAAATAAGTACAACCTTAAACCCCTGACTAGAGGATCCTGAACCTCTGATGATAATCCTGAAACTCTTCAAGTTGCAGTTTTAATGTATTTTTTATAGCAAATCATTGTTGTTGTTTTATTTTAAAATAGCAACATTTTCATGTCAATCCCAAACTCCCAATCTATTCCAGCTTCCCCCCCCCGCCACACCCCCCTCCATACACCCGTTTTCCCTTTGGTAACGGTATTATACAATCTCCAAGTCTGTGAGTCTGTTTCTGTCTCGTGGATAAGTTCGTTGTGTCATCTTTCAGATGCCATTTATAACCAATATCATATGATACTTGTCTTGGTCTGCCTGGCGTCAGTCAGGTGACAATCTCTAGGCCCATAGACGCTGCCGCCACTGGCATGACTCCGTTATTTTGGTGACTGAGCTCTTCCCATTGCAGCTGTGCCCACACCGCGCGCCTCTGTCGATGGGCGTTTCGGTCGTTTCCACGTCTTGGTGACTGTAACCTGTGCAACAATGAACACTGAGGTGTGCGTTTGCTTTTGAACCAGGCCTTTCTCCAAACATACGCCCAGAAGTGGGATTTCTAGATTATATGGTAGCTCTATTTTTAGTTTTTAAGGAACTTCCCTACTGTTTTCCATAGTGGCTGCACCAATTTACGTTCCTGCCAGCAGTACGGGAGAGTTCTCCTGTTTCTACAGCCTCTCTAAAATTTATTGTTTAAAGATGTTTTTGATGATGGCCATTCCATCCGGTGTGAGGTAATATCTCATTATAGTTTTGATTTGCATCTCTCTAAAGAGAAGTTGCATTGAGCATCTTTTCCTGTGCCTATTGGCCATCTGTATGTCTTTTTTGGAGAAGAAAAAAGAATAAGGTCTTCTGCCCATTTATTGATAGGGTTTCTTGTTTTTCTGATATTGGGCCAGATGAGCTGTTTATAAATTTGGGAGTCTAATCCCTTTTTGATCACATAGTTTACAAATGTTTTCTACTATTCTGTGGGCTGTCTCTTCCTTTTGCTTATGTTTTCCTTTTGAATTTAATTTTAATCTAACTCCATTTAAATCTAATCTAATCTCATTTGTTTAATTTTGTCTTTATTTCCATCACTTTGGGAGATAGATCAAAAACAGATAACTACTCTGATTTATGTCAAAGAGTGTTCTGCCAATGTTTTCGTCTGAGAGTTCTATAGTATTCCACCTTACTTTTAAGTCTTTAATCCATTCTGAGTTTATTTTTGTGTACATTTTTAAAGATTGTTCCTGTTTAATTTTTTAAAAAACATGTAGCTCTCCAAAATTCTGAAAATCATTTATTGAAAAGACATCTTTTCTCCACAGTATAGTCATGCCTTCTTTGTCATAGATTAATTGACCATATGTGTGTGGGTTTATTTCTGGGCTTTCCATCCTATTTTATTGATCTATATTTCTGTTTTTGTGCAGTACCATACTGTTTTGATGACTTTGGCTTTGTAGTATAGCCTGAAGTCAGAGATCCTGACGTCACTCAGGATGATGATCTCTAGGCCCATAGACGCTGCCGCCAGTGGCATGACTCTGTTATTTTGGTGAATGAGCTCTTCCCATTGCAGCTGTGCCCACACCGCGCGCCTCTGTTGACGGGCGTTTCGGTCGTTTCCACGTCTTGGTGACTGTAACCTGTGCAACAAATGAACACTGAGGTGTGCGTTTGCTTTTGAACCAGGCCTTTCTCCAAACATACGCCCAGAAGTGGGATTTCTAGATTATATGGTAGCTCTATTTTTAGTTTTTAAGGAACTTAAATATACCTCTGCTAGAGGTATGTTATGTGACTCTTTTGCCAAAGTCTCCTCAGAAAGATCAGTTCCTATCTGCTACAGTGACTTTGTAGTAGAACTAGGGAAATGCTCAGACTCTCTGAGAGTGCATAGGTAATTACTCTGAACTATGGCTAACTCTGGAGAAGGCAATGGCACCCCACTCCAGTACTCTTGCCTGGAAAATCCCATGGATGGAGGAGCCTGGTAGGCTGCAGTCCATGGGGTCGCTAGGAGTCAGACACGACTGAGTGACTTCCCTTTCACTTTTCACTTTCATGCATTGGAGAAGGAAATGGCAACCCACTCCAGTGTTCTTTCCTGGAGAATCCCAGAGACAGGGGAGCCTGGTGGGCTTCTGTCTATGGGGTCGCACAGAGTCGGACACGACTGAAGTGACTTAGCAGCAGCAGCATGGCTAACTCCTTGAGATCTGTGCTGGATTTTAGGCTACAAATAGAGTCTTAGACAGCATGTACCTCAGTCTGTGAAGTAGCAAACATCGTGCCCCTTTGTTTTGCCAGTTCTAGAAATTATTGTGCACACACACACTTATATGTACACACATATTCTGAATAGATTGTCTGGAATGACTCCTTCATTGATAACAGCTGACACCCAGAGAGACAAGCACCAGGACGGGAGGAGATGATGAAACTCCTCGAGAGAATTGCAAACTTCCCCACTGACAAGATGTACAGTCTCACTTAATTTGACTATTTGTTAAGTTCAAATATAAGATGAGACTTTGAAATGATTATAAAATATTATGTACATTAATCAGAGAATGCTTATTTTCACTGCCATTCCACATTTTATCTCTTTCTGGAGCAAATCAAAGAACCCATTTCATGTAAGTATCACCCTATAAAGTGCATCGTTTTTAATTCCCAAGAATTGAATTAAATTCAAAACGACAATCAAAAAACACTTTACTCTCTTGTGTTAGGGTTTGCAGCATATCTTTGTTATTATGTTATTATATATATATATATATAATATATATATAGTTGTTGTTGTTAAGTCTCTTCTCTTTCACATAAAAAGTCAGGAGGGCTGTCTTGATTTTTGAGTCAAACAAACTGTTCTGATCACAGAAGTGGAGGCGGTAACAATTATGTCTAATGTAAATGCATTATCTTACTTCCCTTATCCCCCAATAATGGATATACAAGCACAGCATTTTAGGTTTCAGCTCAGAGCATAATTGATTTATTGTTAGTGGATGATATAAGAACTGATAGGGGTTAGTGAGCTTCCTGTGTTGTAAATACACATTTTCATTGGATAAAAACAAGATAACTATTGAATGTTTAAAAGTCGGACTATGCTGAATAGTCACCATTGGTGAATTTAGATCTTCTTTCTGATCTTCTTTAAAAAAAAAAAAAAGGAAAACTAAACAATGATGTATTCAAAAGATTATTATGTGTGTCTGTCCTGTGCATTTTGTGTTTGCTTCCTCCCAGTTCTTGCCTGGAAGATTCCATGGACAGAGACACCTGGTGGGCTATAGTCCATGGGGAGTCACAAAGAGCAGGACACGACTGGGCCACCAAGCACAGCACAGAAGAGTATAGGTCACAGCTGCTGCAGAGACTTTTGTGATCACCCCAATTTGAAGTTTTCCAAAAGAAATAAATTTAACGACTTACCTTTTCCTCATCTTGGCGGCATCTCAGATATCTTTACCTCAATGAATTAGTTAAGAAATTATCTTTACTTGTAGCATATCCTAATATACATATCTACTATAATGCAATATAATATGTGTGTATAGATGCATATATGTGAGGAAGGGATAGGCTACACTCTTCAGTATTCTTGGGCTTCCCTGGTGGCTCAGACATAAATAATCCACCTGCAGTGTGGGAGACCTGGGTTTGATCCTTGGGTTGGGAAGATCCTCTGAAGGAAGCCATGGCTACCCATTCCAATATTCTTCCCTGGAGAATCCCCATGACAGAGGAGCCTGGTGGGCTACAGTTCATGGGGTTGCAAAGAGCTGGACGCAACTGAGTGTCTAAGCACACAGCACAGTAGCTACTTATATGTAATTTTTTCAGACTAAAGCTGGACAATGTGTGGATAAGTAGGCAATAGCCATGGTATCTAAGATTACATGTTCAAGCTTTGAAGGTCATAACTGAATAAGAGAATTATATAAGCAGCTCTTCTATGTTCTGCAACCAATTTTAAAACATTGTGGGGGTGATTGTGGGGGTAGTTTCCTCACACCTCCCACAAGCAGTTCTCGGGACATCAGCTGGAGATAGCATCAGATTCCAAAGGTTAAGAGTTCAGTCCTGCAAGACTGCACTACCCGCATCCTACCAGCCTCACCACCCCATCTCACTACCCCCTGCACCTCAATCAATTGCAAGCCCAAGTTGTTATATGCACATCTCTCTACCCAAGCCAGAAGTTCCCAAGACCCCTTTCCTTGGGGGTCTAGAGTGGCTCATAGAACTTAGAATAGCTATTTAGTCCCTGGATTACTGATTTACTGTAAAAGGATACAACATAGAAATAGCCAAGGAGAAGAGATGCTGAGGGTGAGGTATATGGGAAGGGGCGCCCATGCCCTCTCTAGGAATGCCTGGCTCCACAAATTTCCTTGTGTTCACCAATCTGGATGCTCTCTGAACTCAATCCTTTTGGGGTTTTATGGAGATTTCATTGCATAGACATAACTGATTAAATCATTAGCCATTGGAGAGTAATTCAACCTTCACCCCTTCCCCTCCCTGGGGACCAGGGGAAGGGATCTGGAAGCTCCAACCCTCTAATCACACAGGTGGCTCACCTGGTGGTCTGCCCCCATCATTATGTGACACATTAGCATTCCAGAAGCAACTTCATTAATATAACAAATGATAGATTTATCATTCTCACCACATAAGAAGTTTCGAAGACTTTAGGAGCCCTGTGCCAGAAAAGAGGACTATAAATCTAAATATATCTTCCTTGTTCTAAATCACAGCATCACAGCAGGTAAACACACCATCCACATATGAATCGTAGTAAAGCAAACACAACTCAATTACTTTTAGTTATTATTCCATACACAATGTGTGTGCTTAAAACAATTAAATTAAATCTCTTATGCTGGAAATTCCAGATAACAGATTCAGTTAAGAAAAAAACTATATATCGGTTTTACTTAAAGGTCATAACTTTAAAAATATGCTGCAGAGTCTGAATAAAGAAAATTTACATCTATGGAGTTTAGAAATAAACCAATATTCTTGTAATCACCATGGGGGATGTTTTGTTAATCTTGTTGGCAATAATCATAGTGTTCTCAGTAATGTCTCTCCTTGTCTTTGCTTTCAGTCTTCATATTAAGTTTTTAATAGAATTCGAGTAAGAGTGTAGGTAGTATTGGTTTACCTGGTGGCTCAGCGGTAAAGAATCTGCCTACCAGTGCAGGACATGCCCATTCGATCCCTGGGGCTGGAAGATCCCCTGGAGAAGGAAATGGCAACCTACTCCAGTATTCTTGCCTGGGAAATCCCATGGACAGAAGAGGCTGGCAGGCTACAGTCCATGGGGTTGCAAGAGAGTTGGACAAAACAACTAAACAAGAACGCTGTAGAGAATATACCTTTGGCATCAAATTGCTTGGGCTCAGTTTTTGTCTCCATGTTACACTGTGTGACTGAGTGTATCCTTTACCCGTTTCTCTGGCCTTAAGTTTCCTAACTGATAAACGGGGATAATGATACTGCCTAAGCAGGTTTGTTTGAAGAATCAATGAAAATACACGAAGACACTTGAGACAATGTCCGACACGAAAAGGCACTCCGTAAATCTACATTTTGTGCGTCGCGATATCTGCTATTAACGCACAGATGAAAATATCCCCATGGAATGGGATTCCTAAAGATGGAATAATTCCTATTCTCCATAACGACAGATTTGAGCTCTTGGAGAGCAAAATACATTGCCAGCATGTCCCAAGATACTGAATAGAGAAAAGCAAATTTGGAGAAAAGTCTGAGTTAATATTGAACTATTATGCATAGCTCTATGGGAAGTTTTCCTGATACAAAGTAAGACAAATGAAGAGGCCTATGCTGAAAACAGGAGAGACAGAAAACATTCCTATTTCCTGTAATTATTTCAAGAGAGGAAAAGGCATTATGATGAACAACAAGCTGAGGAAAATTACTTTTTATTTTAAAGATAAGCCATTCGAGCCATGTTTTTGCGGGCTGGCGTAATTCATTTGAAAAACTTGATAGAAAATGCCATGCTCCATAGTTCCAAAGAAACATTGTTTTATGCATTTAAATCTTTTTCCAGCCCTAGAACTTAGTGACTTAGATACAGAAATATGTTACTGATGGCCAAAATTTTTCTTTTTTCTTTTTTTCCAGGAGATGGTGAGTTTTATTTTGTCTTGTCTGGATAGAGGTTTGATTTGCTCTCGAATGTTCCAGGTTGGAGAGAGACTAGGAGAAAGCACAGAATGCAGAGGTCTATTCGGTGTAATCTCCCTCATTTTCATCTTCATCGTCAACGGCAAGAGCAGCGTATTTGCTTGCAGAACTGAACTTCGAGGCTGGATTTTCTTCAGCTTTCTTTGGCTCAGGTGCAGATCTGGAGTCGTGATCCTTTTTGCCATCTTTCCTGTCTGCCTCCTTCCAGTGGTCTTTGTTCCCTCCGTCTCCCGGACCACGGCTGGAGTTCCCACTTTGGCCTTTTGGGGCACTCACCCCATCTACTTTATTTTCATCTTTCCTTGCTGATCCGTCCTCAGATGGTTGAGCTGGAACTACTTTCCCTCCACCACTTGTAGGGGACTGCTGCTCTGTGTCTGAGCTCTGAGCTCGAGCAGGAGGGTTAGAACTTCGCTTCACCCAAGCATTCTCCTTTGGTGGAGGGGCTGGCATTACCTTTAGAGGCTGTTCAGGTTTGGGAGGCTTAGAAGTTGGAGACTGACAGTCTTCCTCTTTATTGGGGGTTTCATTTTCTAGAGACTTCTCACTCTCTCTTCTTCGTGCATTTCTGCCAGATGTGGCTGAGGTCCCAGCCTGTGATGACTCACTTCCTGTCCTCGATCGTTCCCCTTCCTGAGTTTCTTCACTCCGCCAGCTCGGGTGTCTCTCCCGAGGCCGTCGCTCTAGTTTTGGCTCATCCAGCTGGCGCTGCGGTTTCTCCTGTTCCTTCTGAAGCCGCTCTTCTACTTCTCGTTGTCTAGCAGCTGTGTCAACAGGCTTTGCCCCTCCAAAGGTGGAGGCTGCGCGACTGGACTGGGAGGTGCTAGCGGAGGAATCATCTTCCTTAGGAGTCCTCCGAGGCTTTAGGTTCAGTTTGCGTCTTTGCGGGGGGGGGGGGGGGGGGGGGACCTCTGTCATCCCGCCTATAATCATCCTGAGAGTAATCATCTCTGGAACTCCAGGACCGGTCATCTCGTCTGTCGTATCTGTCTTCATAGCGGTCCCTGCCTCCTCTGTAGTCGTCGTCCCTACGGTACCCGCTACCGAACGCTCTTCTGCCACTGCCTGTCCTGGAATCGTAGCCTCTGTCATAGTCTCTGCCACCTCGGTCATCATAACGATCTCGGCCCCCGTATCGATCCATGTCCCAGCGTGGGCCATCACGGTAACTGTCCTGATACCCGTCACGATATCGGTCTGAATCGTAACGATCTCGATACTTGTCTCCAAAGCTATCATCACCCCTTCTAGGCGGGTAGTCATCAAAGCTGTCTGCAGCAGGACGGGCCCTCCAGTCTGTATCTGTTTTGTCAGAATCACGATTTCTATCTCGGCCAAAAGAACGATCATCCCTGTCTTTATCCTGTGCTTGATCAGCAACGTCCACTCGAATTCTCCTGTTACCTAGAGACTCTTCGTTGAGGCTCAAGGCACTGAGCAAGGAATCCAGGTCCTCAAACTCAGCATAACCAAAACCTTTTAACCTCTCAGGATGCTGGGCTCACGCGGTAAACGCACCGCACTGATACTTAATCCTCTAAAGAATTCCTTAATGGAGTCTTCTGTCACATCATAGGGCAGGTTCCCTAGGAAAGCAGTGTAGGGTGGAGATTTGGGAAGACGGCTCCGGTCGATATTGGGTTCCGGAGCAGCCCGTGGAGCAGTGGGCAGGATGGAACGGTCAATTGGAGGTGCCTGATACACATCATCATCATTACTATGCCAAGTGGTTGAAACATCCCCTTCCAGATCGTCTGTTTCATCAGCCCAGCTGACTGGTTTGGGGACATAGGTGCTGCCTCCACCAGTCCCTCCATCCTCAGCCAGAAAGTCTGTTAGGGAGATAGTCTTCCCCTTCTTATTCTTCTTTTTTGCTGAGGCCGCCATGTTGGGAGAGGGAGAGAGAACGCAAAGCACCAATATTTTTCATAAATAAAGGCTCCTTTTTATTATTTCCATATTTTTGTTAAATATCTTTTGCTCACAAAGGTAATTCATGCTGATTAAAAAAATCAAACAACACATAAAGATTTAATTAAAAGATAGTTTAATTTTTCCTCTTTTTTCTCCCCCAATATTACTCTATTACAATAATGGAGATAAATATTTTATTATGAAATCTCAATTCCTTTGTATAAGATTATGAAAGCATTTGCAAACACAGACATGTAGAGAATAGTCATATTTGGGTATGCATATTCATAGTATTTGCTTTTCTTTAGTTTCACTGATTTGTTTTTCAAAATTAGGGTTTTACAGCAGAATATGTTTTCAAAATTTGTGGTATTTCTAGGTTAATGCACACTCAGACTTGAACATGCGATGTTATATATATTTTTTTTCCTAATACCAATCAGAGCTTCCAAATAACACGAAGTAAAAACTGTAACTTTACCAAACTGATACCACCTGGTCAAAAGCAAAATCATTTGATATTTAGAATAGAAAGTTTCTATCATTCTGGCTTTTAGAAATTTTGAAAATAGTGTGAAGGCCATTTTTAAGTTTTTAGCTCATAGAGGTCCATAAACTCAAACAATGAATTGCTAGATTTATCTTTTTTACTCCTGAAAAGTAAGATGAATAACAAACACTGGGAAAAGATGCTGTTAACTTTGAGAATTCTGTTAGAACTTCTATTGAGCAATATAAAAATGTTAAATGTAGCATGAGTTAACCAAATGCTTTTGAATAACTTTAATATGCATTTCACTTATGTTATTTGCTAGAATATAGCATAAATTCTAGGATAATTTTTTCATTTTGAAAAAAGATATTGATATTCAATTTTGAAATTTTGTTTATTTAAACCTTTAAAATATTTAAATATAATCTGACTCTATAGCATTGTATGCATTTAAAATGTGGATAAAAATATCCATATAGCTTTCAGAAACCATGATTTTAAGTCCTGGATTGTCAAGAAAACCTGAAGAGATAGACTGTAAAATCATATCCACAAATTTGGGAACATATACACTATTAGAGCCTTCCCTGATAGCTAAGTTGGTAAAGAATCTGTCTGCAATGCAGGAGACCCTGGTTAAATTCCTGGGTCAGGAAGATCTGCTGGAGAAGGGATAGGCTACCCACTCCAGTGTTCTTAGTCTTTCCCTGCGGCTCAGCTGGCAAAAAATCCCACCTGCAATGTGACAGACCTGTGTTAGATCCCTGGGTTGGGAATATTCACTGGAGAAGGGAAAGGCTTCCACTCCAGTATTCTGGCCTAGAGAATTCCATGGACTGTATAGTCCATTGGGTCACAAAGAGTCAGACAGAACTGAGAGACTTCGACTACAGTATTAGAATTTACTAATAATTCTAAGGATATAGAAAGGCAGAGACACAGAGACATTAAGAGGTTTTAGACTACTAATGTTAATTCAAATACTCTTTTGATAGTATTAGGATTCATTTTGATCCTGATTTAACATAAGATCTTTAAGTTTATATGTGAGAACACCATACACAAACGTGAATTATTTCTACCATGAGCTATCTAAATCTGATGTTAGAATAACTGAATAATATAAACAATATTTTCCAGGAAGTCATACATCTAAAACCATAGATTTGAATTTGTGTGTTACCTGCAAAATTAAACAGACCAGGATCATTCTGCTAAAGTATTCCAGAGTTAATGACTAGGAAAGACTATTGGTGTGGTTGCCTGGAAGTCTGTCATTAGCATTTTAGGACTTAATGACTTAGGTTTTGACTTACTCACATTTCTTTTAATTCCCAAATGTGAAAAAACTGTAAACTCCATGATCATATTTACTTTTTAAATGAGATTCTTTAGTAGCTTGCTCAGTATTACCTGATGTCAGCATTACATTCAGCAGTTTAAAAGATTTTTGAAGCCTATTAGAAAAGTGACCCAAATTATTAATATGTGCCAAAGTCATGTCTAATTTCTTGACTTCAGTTTCAGGGGGGTGATTTGACTTAACTTTAAAACTGAAATAATTTTGGGTCTGGTTCTTGTAGTATTGCATAAAGCAAACATATACTCTACTTCAAAGGCTTCTGGAAACTGTTCCTAGATGATAACGGTGATCGTTTTTCCCTAGGTTAATGGTACATGGTCATGAGACAGGAAGAATAAAATGATAAACTTTAGCACACTCCACTGCTGCTAGTCAAGTACTTAGTTGCTATCATATCCGGCTCTATCTCCCATTCTGGATGCAAAGCACATTCAGCTAGCGGTCGCCTCTGCAGGCCTCCATTACTGACTTACTGGGGAATGCCAGGCAGTCATCCCTATGTTATGAGTTCCCATCCCCCATGATTTTCCAAATCACGTGTACTCCAGTCAGCTACTGACACACAAGGACGGGCAGCAGGGTAACAGTGACATCAAGGTGAATCACCTGGATGCCAGGTACATTTATTTCAACAAATTTAGCAATTTACATGATGGGGAAAGGCCTAGAAAAATATTTATGACCAAAAGTAAGTCAAGAGGAAAAATAATCTCAATATCAGTTCAGTTCAGTTCAGTTGCTCAGTCGTGTCCAACTCTTTGTGACCCCATGAATCGCAGCACGCCAGGCCTCCCTGTCCATCACCAATTCCCGGAGTTCACTGAGACTCACGTCCATCGAGTCAGTGATGCCATCCAGCCACCTCATCTCCAGTAGCATATTGGACACCTACTGACCTGGGGAGTTCCTCTTTCAGTATCCTATCATTTTGCCTTTTCATACTGTTCATGGGGTTCTCAAGGCAAGAATACTGAAGTGGTTTGCCATTCCCTTCTCCAGTGGACCACATTCTGTGAGACCTCTCCACCATGACCCGCCCGTCTTGGGTGGCCCTGTGGGCGTGGCTTGATTTCATTGAGTTAGACAAGGCTGTGGTACTAGTTTGATTAGATTGACTATACATAACAATAAATAGAATTATTATTTAGAAATCTTTTTCTCTCCTCCCAGTCAACATACATACAAAGAAATCGACAGTTAGATACAATTAAGTGGGGAAATTTTATCAAATAAGTAAAGAAGGAATTATTTCAGTTCATAAAATCTTTATAAAACAGAAACTAGACCACTTCTCATTCTATGAGGCCAGTATTATTTTGATTTTAAGGCTAAACCAAGACTTTTCAAGAAAGAAAAGCTTATAGATGAAAACCTCTTGTGAAAATATATACAACAATACTCACAAAGATTTTGAAAAGATTACACTAACATAGAAATTATTCCACAGTTTAACGAAGTGGAGATTATCCTAGAAATTCAAGATTGGTTTAATATATAAAATTAATTAATATAAAGTGAAGTCACTTGGTCGTGTCTGACTCTCTGCGACCCCATGGACTATAGCCTTCCAGGTTCCTCCACCCATGGGATTTTCCAGGCAAGAATACTGGAGTGGGTTGCCATTTCCTTCTCCAGGAGATCTTCCCAACCCAGGGATTGAACCTAGGTCTTCTGCATTGTAGACAGATGCTTTACCATCTGAGCCACCAGGGAAGTCTAATTAATATAAAGGATCATATTAATACAATAAAACATTCAAAGTTTCACCTTAATGTTTAAGGAAAAAAAATTAGAACAAAATTTAAAGCAGATTTTGAAAAAAACTCTTAACATATTATGAATAAAAGGAAACTTCCATAACCTGATAAAGGCACCTAGAAGTCCATAGCTAACATAATGCTTAATAGTGAAAGACCAGATTCTTTTCTCCTAACATTGGGAAGACTTTGCTTTCTTCACTTCTACTCATAATTGTACTTGAGGGTCTAGAAATTAAACAATACAGATCAGAAATAAAGTAAAATTGATTCATTTGTAAATGCCTCAACCTTATATGGAAAAGCCCATGGAACACGCACACACACACACACACACACACACACACACACGTACAACTAACAGATGTTTTAGCAACTCCACAAGATGCAAGACAAACATACAAATTCAACATGCTTTCTATACACTTAGAAAAAAAATCTGTCAATAAAATTTAGAAGATAATTCTTTTAACAATAGCATGAAAAATCCAAACACACTGAAGTACAAGTTTAACAAAAATTACTAAATGTTGGTGAGAAAAATGTAAAAGTTAAAAGTAATATAAAAACGTACCATGAGGATGCATTAAAATACTCAGTTTCAGCAGGATGATGATTCTTTTTGAATTGATCTATAGTTTAAATCAAGCCATATTGAAATAAAGTAGGCTTCTTTTTCTTAGGCTATAATTTATGTCAAAATGCAGAACCTTACAATTACCAAGCAATTTAGGAAAGAAGAAATGTGGCATGACTTGCAAATTTTATTTTAAAATTCATTATAAAGATGTAGTAATGAGGTATGATATTGGCCAATATAGAAATATTAAAATTCAGATCTAAGTATACTTTGCAACAAGAGTACAGAATTAACTCAACTTGAGAATATTCTCCTCCACAAATATGTAGGACCATTTGGACATCCACATGACAAAAAGAGATATTGTTCCTCACCTCAAATCATAACAGAGATTAGAAATAAAGTTCTAATTCCAAATAGATGGCAATATTAAATATAAGAACTAAAACCATAAATCTAGAATAATCATAGGAAAATATCTTAAAATCCTTGGATTTTTCCGAAAAGGTATCATTGGACATGATCCAAAACATTTAAAAAAATAATTTGTGTGACTTTATAAAAACTAAAATTTGTGCTTCAGAGACATCAATAAGATGATAAAAAGACAGTGACTGGAAGAGAATATTTGCAATCATGTATATGATCAAAGAATTATATTCAGAATGTATAACACAAATTAATAAATAGAGGACAAAAAAAACAATTAAAATAGACAAAAGAATAAAATAAACATCTTGAAAAATGATCTCTATCATTAATAGCACATGAAAAGATGCTCTAATTTATTAGGGAAATGCAAATTTAAATCACAATGAGATACCAGCACATATTTCACTATATTGGAGATATATGTTGACATATATACACGTATGAATATATATATATATGTATATTTGCATACGCCCACAAATAAGCATTCCATCTGCTTGTGAAGGTGTGGAAAAATTGAAACCTACACAGCAGGTGTAATATAAAATGATAGTCATTTTTGAAATTTGGAAGTTTCTTAAACATTAAATACATGCTTACCATTTGACCCAGCAATTACAGTGGTAAAATCTAGCCAGGAGAAGTGACGCTTATGTCCACACAATGCTTGTAAAAGTTTTCATAGCAGCATCATTCATGACAGCTAAATAGTCGAAGGAAATCAAACGCACATCAACTGGTGAATGTAAAAACAAAAACGTGGTGTGCGCACGCAATTGGAGTAGGAAATGGCAACCACTCTAGTAGGCTAGCTTGGAAAATTCCATGGACATAGGAGCTTGGTGGGCTAACGTCTATGGCGTTGCCAAGAGTTGGACACGACTGAATAAGAGCACACTCACATGTACACAATAGAGTTTATTGAGCAATACAAACAAGCAAAACACCAATACTTGGCCCAAAGTGAAACAATGTCAAGCTACTATGTTATGCAAAAAGTATTAGCTGCAAAAGTCAACTTATTGTATGATTTCATTTATATGGATTGCCTAGATGCCAGGAGCCAGCGTGAGGAACCCCGCCTGTGGCAAAGGTCATGAGGAAGGAGGCTTCGGCATATACAAAGGCAGGATCGAGCCTCAGGAAACCCCCTGCTCCCAAGCATCTACCCCCAAACCAGAGTCTGCCTACTTTACTGCTTCATGCTCTCACCTACACCTCTGACTTTACGGGGGGCTGTCCCCCATCACCTCTCTCGGAGAAGGAGTTAACCTACAGCTCCAGTTAATAAAAATTCCTGGGTGTGGCAAGAGTGTTTCAACTTACAAACTCCTCTGAAGGTTTTCTAGCCTGCCTGAACAGGTTCGTCCGGCCACATGTGATTGTTTACAGCCTCCCAACCGTGAGAGGCACGAGATGTTTTAAACTTTCTAAGGATAGATTCTTTTAGGGAGTTAGAAATTATTAGTATAGTGGGTTGACTAGGAATTATATTGGTGAAGGGTTTTTCATTTATTGAGCCAATGCTTGCTGCTAAATCTCCATATTCCCTGCCCTTATAATGAATATAACTAGCATATAGTAGAAATAAGTATTAACCTTTAAGATTAATCATGTTAACCTTAGGCTAAGTAAATTCCTTTCTTAATTGTAACCCACTACACCCTCACCCTATAGGAATGCAACTTTATCTGGTACCTTCAGAGGGTGGTGCCTCGTTTAAGAAAAATCACCCCTGGAAAATAAGTTTCTGGTTGACTGACCATTATCAGAAAGAAAGGATCATAAAATGTCAGCAGGCCCCCTGGCCAGAAGATGATGTAAAACCCCTAAGACCGTTTTGTATACATTTATATGAAGCACCTGATTTTGATAAAGGTCAGGACTGCTGACCCCCACGTGACTTTAAAATTTCCATTTGTCTCTATGTGCAACAAAAGGTATATAAGCAAACCTGAAAATAAAACGGATCAGTTTCTGGAAAGACTGATTCCCCCTTGTCCTTCTTTCTTTCCCCTTCTGGCTGAATTCCCATCTGGAGCGTGGATGCTCGCCATGTATACTTACTTGCCCTGGATTCTCAGACCTGCGTGAGAGGGAGCCCAAGGTGGGGCACCCTCCACTATTCAAGTGGGCGCCGGTGGCCTAGTAGATGGTGTAAATTCCTTGTCTTGGAGTTTTATTTGTATTCCATGTAAACCAAGTTATTTAGTATCTTTTTCTCCACTAGTATTCTCCTACTACACTATTTCTTTCTATCTCCCTCCATATCTTTAATTAAGCAATTAATTCCTAGGATGCTGACTCCATCCCCACTTCGAATAACCCTGGATCCACCGGGGCTGGACCCCGGCACCTAGCAAAACAAGTTTATATAATAAAGACTTAGACCATTGGCTGCCTAGGCCTGAGGTGCTTTAAGAGACAAGTGCAGAGAGGCTCAATCATGAAAGAAATTTTAGGGCTGATGAAAACCTTCTAGCACTAAGCTGAGCTGAAGGTCATATGAACTTATATGTTTGCTTAAGATATTGAAGTGTACAGTTATAGTTGGTGAAATATTTCTCTATAAAGCTGTTAAAAAGTTAGGTGTATACATTATAAACATTTAAAATCTGCTTTTTGTGAAAATATGTGTAAATCTATCTACATCTAAACATATTTAAGTTTTCAGATAATAAAAAGTAAGACTTGTTAGAACAATAAAGAGCAGAGCAAGGAAGCTAAATTTAATGTGAATTTATATGCTAAGTGTCAGCTATTGAAAAAGCTGACACTATAAAGCTATATAATATTCCAAGACATCATCACTATTTTCCTTGATGTTAAACCTTTTTTTTTTTTTTTGCTATTCAATTAGTTTACTGGTGATTGTAAATATGAGAAAAATGGCTGATGTAATACAGAAATATGATATAGTGGCACAAAGATATTCCACTAACTCATTGTAATTCAAGAACAGGAACTTCAGGACTGAGCACTGTGAAAGAATCAAAAGATTCGCCTCCTGCTTTGTTATTATTATTTTTTTAATGTTAATTTTCATTCCCACCACTTTTAAAAATTTCTTCACCACCAATGACTATTTTCTTCCACTTTCTCACTATACAACAGGCTTATTATTTATACGCATGCCAACAATTGTCTTCCAATAGCACTTGAGTTAATATGCAATGAGCCACCTAGATGACTCCTGAATTGACGCAGACTCTGTCGAAGTCCATCCTCTCTGGGAAAGTATGTAAGGATCCACCGCTGGGTTAAATAACTAAACTAAAATGGTAAACTACAGCTCAAAGGAGTAGGGAGTGAAGTTTCTCATGTTTGAACATATCTGCTCTCAGTGAAACCAGAGATGTGGGTGGGAGTTCTGCTCACAAAATAGAGGTAAGAGACAGGCTATCTGTTAAGTAATTAACACTGTAATATTTCTAGATGTTTCTCTAAAAGACAGAATTTAATTGGATCATCTTTATTTATGGAATACAGAGGACACTCGGGAGGATATGAAGAATATTGTAAAAACTAATAGGAAACACCTGGAAACTCCCTCAAAAGAGCACTATTATCTCAAGAAGAAAACGTTTCTGCTCAGTTCCTTCTTCTTATTGTCGTTTAGTTTATTTATCAAATAAATTACAAAAATATTTACACAAGAGCAGTAATTTTCTTACTTAAGTGAGAACTGGTCCTAATAATGCACATTGTTGCCATTAATGTTGGCTTAAATAATGCACCTGATTTCTATGAGGGGTCCCTTGTATAACTTCACACTTTAACAAGAATTTGGAGATGAAATGAAGCTTCACAATTAAGTTTTCAAGATAAAGATATGTGAGGGGACAAAATTAGAAAAGTCAGGAAAATGTACAAATGTCTGTAATATAAATAGATCCATAGATAAGTCAGACTCACGACAAAGGCTCTAAGTAAAATATTTATTAAATCTTATTATTACTGTATTTAGTAGCTAAGTAATGCTACAGTTTCTGACATATCTGGGGTAGTAATAAAAAGCTTTTGGTGATTCTTTTTAGTGCTCTGACAGCACCCTTAATGGAACTGTGAGCTCAGCAACTGTGAGCTCAGCAACTTTGGTTTAGTCTTTGCAATTTATACAAATGCTGAAGTCTCCATTTCAAAGGAAAGGGCTCCCTTGGGGAATTCACAGATGCCAAAACATGCCATTTGGGATGGATAGATTATACTTTCATGCTGAAGAAGCCCAGAAACTTCTCTTCAACATAATTTCCATTCCCAAATCCTGACCCTTTCCTGGACATAAGATATTTATGGAAGGCATCCCCACTAATTAGCAGCCTTATGTCAGCAATCAGAGTAAGGAAGGGAGGAGAAACAGCAGCTCAGTTGAGAGTACTTTTCCCAGCAATAGCGAAACTTCTAATAGGGAGGTGAAAGTGGGGACTGCCTCAGAGATATCTGTGCGAGACTGTTCTAGAAAATTGGAATGGACATGTTCATAAGATTTGTTTTTGAATGCACGTAGTCAAGATTTCTCAAATTGTGAAAGCCAAAGCTTCTGAAATCCCAAAATTCCAAAATAGCATCCTGTCACTTTTACTAGATTTTTATTCCTTAGGGAAAAAAAAAATTTCACTAACTCTTGTCCATACAAATGGAATTATAAAAAGAAGCAAATTCCAGGTGTGTCAAGATTACCTGGAAACCTGTCTGCTCAGAGCTATCCTTTTTCTTCCCTACTCTCTGAGAATAAAATCCAAAGACCTGGCTTTGACCTCTGGGAACCTTTATGACCTCGCCTTCATACCCGCCAGCCACCTCTCTGACTACACCTTTCACTTCTTTCCTTCTATAGCATCATTCTAGCCATTCCATCCCCTCTATTCTTCAAACATTCCAATCAAGCTTCAGCCACAGGAGTTCTTCCATTAAAATTTCTCTGCCCATAAATTCAAATTATTATTTGAGTGACTATTTCTTTTAAGATTTTTCTCAAAATGCCTCCTTAGCATAGAAATTCTCCTTGACTGTTCAATAGAAAGTCAGCATTAATAGAAAGACTGCAATCTCTACCTCACTTACATTGCTTAATTTTCTTGATGGACCCAACACCAAAAATACATTCTGCTTGCACACTTCTTAGGAGTAATAGCGACTTTCTAATCTAAATGTTATCCTGACTTTTCTTCCTTTAGTCCCATTTTCTTCATTTTCTCTTATATACTTCAGATTACTTCTTTAATTATACTTTGCATCAAATCCTTTTCCAACCTAAAATATCTAAACTGGTTCTGTTTTCCTGTCCAGACACTGACTGGTGAAATCCTTGGTCTCAGGAATAGTTCCATTTAATAGACTTTCAGTGATGGGAATTGCTGCTTTTGTCCTGATATAGTGGGTGTACTGATAACCACATTGCCACTAGTGAGATGATGGTATCTCATAGCGCAAGAGTGGACAAGAATTCACTGGATTGAAATGAAGTACTTACTGAAAACAAGATCTGTGGACCCCAAATGGGTGCAGCAAGTGCCACCCTTTGAGGAGCAGCCGCTGTGCGGGTCCCAACGGTAGCACCCAGGAGCTCACAGAAATCATTTATTAGCTAAGGATTATTAAAGGATTAGCTAAGGATTTCTAAATCTCTGTGCAACACATGGTCTTGAAACTGGAGATTTTGCACAATGGCCCTAAAAACTGAGAATGATATAGGAGTAAATAAGACCTCAAATATTTACCCTTGAATAGAATTCAAGAATGTATTCCCATGTGGCTCAGTGGTAAAGAATGTTCCTGCTAATGCAGGAGACAGGGGTTTGGTCCCTGGGCTGGGAAGATCCCCTGGAGAAGGAAATGACAACCCCCAACAGTGTTCTTGCCTGGGAAATCCCATGGACAGAGGAGCTGAGCGGGCTACAGTCCATAGTGTTGCAAAACATTGGACACACTCAGAGACTAAACAACACTTTGAAATATCTAGTATTTTTTCAACATTCCACTTGACAGTTTAAGGTCATTCGTGATCCCCAAGAAGAAGATTTGGCTTCAGGACCAGGGACCAGGCTTGATTACTCCAGAGCTTTTGTGTGGCAGAGTTTATTAAAGTTAAATAGGGCAGAGAAAGCTTCCGACAGAGACCTCAGAAGGGGGCAGAGAGGGTCCCCTGCTAGTCTAGCAAGGCAGCTGTATACGTTTTCACTTGGTTATTACAGTAAATCAAAAGAATGTCTCTGGGTTGTAATGGGGTCTTACTAGACCCACTCTCACAACACATATTTTAAGATGACAGGATTAGTTAGACGGCTCTCAAGAAGGAGAAACATGTCCTCAAGCAGGATACATTGTCCTTACATAATCCTTAGTACAGAGTTTAAGGGGAAACATAATCTTGAGCAAGATGAGTTGTTTTGTTGTGCAATCATCAGATCTGGGCTTAAAGAAAAAAGAAGTTTGTGCTTTTCTCCTTGAGAGCCCCAGACCCCTCTCTCTTCCTCGGGGACCCCAGACTTCTAATCAACCTACCTAGGAATTGACTCTCTCACATTCGAATGATGAAGCCAAGAAATGAGCAAAAAGTTATATTTTATTGCTTTCAACAAAACTGAATGAAACATACGTCAGCTGATAGAGCACTAAGATAATTTTTGAGGATAGGGAATTTTGATTATTCTCATGTAACTCAAAGGAAGCTTAAAAATTGGGTAAACTTCAATTACAAAAGTACATTTTAACTTGCTTATTTATATAAGCAAAGTATACAATCAATTACATGTATAGAAACGATAGCAGAAAATGAGTGTAGGCCCCAACATTATTCTAGAAATAAGTAATTTTGATCATGGACATAATATATTTTAATAGATAAAATAAATTAATATTTTGATATTTTCTCTGTTTATAATTGCTTGTTATTTACCAACAATTTAAACTCCATTTATGTTGCTTTGATCAAGTATGTACTAAGGATCGTGTGATGACTAAAATGTAAATATGCAATCCTTAGAGCATACATGTTCAATGAAATTTTTTAATATTATGCAACCTTGTGCTGCAAAGAAGTATGATACAGTGATTGCTAAACTTTGTTTTTATCATAAAATATGTTACATAAGAAAAAACACATAGAAATTTGGAATGTATGTATAGGAATATATACATTTTTATAGGAATAATGACATTTTCGTTACTAAATAAGTTGATCACAAAACTATTCATTAAATTGTGGATATTAAATCTACATAACATTTCCATTCTAATGAATATCTTAAAAGGCTTTTTAAATTAATATTTTCCTTATACTGTAAGTCACATACTTTGAAACTTTTAAGCACATAATAACTATTTTAATTGTCAATGTAAAAATGATGAATAGATATATGGTTTGAAAATATTTGAGTTGTGTTTTATCAAGGACGATTGAAGAAAATTGATGTTTATTGTGTATAATCTATTTGATGGAGCTATAGAAAAAAAGCTTGAGATGCTTAATTTGAAGTCTGTCAAAAGTAAGAGGAAACACTAGAATGATATATAAACAGGAGGTGGAAAGAAGGAAACTAATTCTAAGAACCACAGAGTATAGTAATGTATGAATAATTTGAAAGCCTATTGTTTCCAGTAGCTAAACACAGTTAGAACTTAAAATGTATGTAGCTGTACAAATTTTCTTTTCTTTTTTTAATTTAAATTTATTGGAGGCTAATTACTTTACAGTATTGTATTGGTTTTGTCATACATCAACATTATTTTCTTCTTCTTAAAAATATGTATATGAAGACCCAAATTTTTATATGAAGACCCAAGAATGCCTATATATAAAAATAACCCTTATTAAAATAGTATTTTAAAATATTCTTACTGACTCATCTTAAACTTAAAAGACTTAAACTCATCTTTCTGTTGATCACAGGACAAACCATGCATTATTATTTATATCATGTGATAAAAACATCCCAATGTGGATGTATTCTAATTTTACATAGAAAAATGCCTCCCTGTGTGGTACCACAGCTGAGAATGGTCATTATCACTGTTAGCGGCCTTATGATTAAATGATTATAAAACCAAAACTGTATATATTCAGACAACAAAGTAACTGTTTAAAAGAAATAATGATGTGATATTAAGTTAGGGACAGGTACTTTGTCGACTAAGGTCCGTCTAGTAGAGACTATGCTTTTTCCTGTGGCCATGTATGGATGTGAGAGTTGGACTGTGAAGAAGGCTGAGCGCCGAAGAATTGATGCTTTTGAACTGTGGTGTTGGAGAAGACTCTTGAGAGTCCCTGGGACTGCAAGGAGATCCAACCAGTCCATTCTGAAGGAGATCAGCCCTGGGATTTCTTTGGAAGGACTGATGCTAAAGCTGAAACTCCAGTACATTGGCCATCTCATGCAAAGAGTTGACTCATTGGAAAAGACTCTGATGCTGGGAGAGATTGGGGGCAGGAGGAGAAGGGGACAACCGAGGATGAGATGGCTGGATGGCATCACTGACTCGATGGACATGAGTCTGAGTGAACTCCGGGAGTTGGTGATGGACAGGGAGGCCTGGTGTGCTGTGATTCATGGGGTTGCAAAGTCGGACACGGCTGAGCGACTGAACTGAACTGAGCTGAATGATTCCTGGACTTCCTTCATAGCTCAGTCAGTAAAGGATCTGCTTGCAATTCAGGAGACCCAGCTTCAATTCCTGGGTTGGGAAGATCCCCTGGAGAAGGGAATGGCAACCCACTCCAGTATTGTTCCCTGGAGAATCCCATGGACAGGGGAGCCTGTCAGGCTACAGTCTATGGAGTCGCAAGAGCCAGAGACGACTTAGCAACTAAACCACCAACCACCACCCCCAGTGATTCTTGGTAAGAGTAAACATCAGCATCCTAGGAATCAGCAAACTAAAATGGACTGGAATGGGTGAGTTTAATTCAGCTGACCATTATATCTACTACTGTGGGCAAGAATCCCATAGAAGAAACAGAATAGCCCTCATGATCAACAAGAGTCTGGAATAACAGTACTTGGGTGCAACCTCAAAAGTGACAGAATGATCTCGATTTGTTTCCAAGGCAAGCCATTCAACTTCACATTAATCCAGGTCACTGCCTCTACCACTGATGCCGCAGAAGCTGAAGTCGATGAAGTCCTAGAAGACCTCCTAGAACTGACACCTAAAAAGGATGTTTATCCATCATCAGGAATTGCAATGCATAAGTAGGAAGTCAAGATATACCTGGAATAATGGGCAAGCTCAGCCTTGGAGGACAAAATGAAGCAGGGCAGAGACTGACTGAATTCTGCCAAGAGAAAGCAGTAATCATAGCAAATACAACACAAGAGACGGCTTTACACGTACATGGATGTTGACAAACGATCAATACAGAAATCAAATTGATTGCATCTTTGTAGCCAAAGATGGAGAAATTGTATCCAATCAGCAAAAATAAGACCTGGAGTTGACTTTGGCTCAGATCATTAGCTTCTCATAGCAAAATTCAGGCTTAAGCTAAAGAAAGCTGGGAAAAACACTAGGCCAGCCAAGTATGACTTAGATGAAATCCTGCATGAATTTGTAGCAGAGGTGATGAAGAGACTCAAGGCACTAGATCTAGTGAGCAGTGTAGCTGAAGAACTGTAGACAACATCCAAAATATTCCACATGAGGCGGCAAATGAAACCATCCTGAAGAAAAAAACAAGAAGGCAAAGTGGTTGTCTGAGGAGGCTTTACAAATAGTGCAAGAATGAAGGGAAGTGAAAAGCAAGGGAGAGAGGGAAAGAAAGATCCAGTTAAATGCAGAGTTCCAGAGAACAGCTAGAAGAGACAAGAAGGGCTTCTTCAGTGAACGGTGCTTAATAATACAAGAAAACAACAAAAGGGGAAAGACTGGAGAGCTCTTCAGGAAAACTGGAAACATCAAGGGGTCCCAAAGATGGGCCCAATAAAGGATAAAAATGGTGGAGACCTAGTAGACACTGGAGAGATCAAGATGAGATGGAAAGAATACACAGAAGAACTGTATAAAAAAGGTCTTAATGAACCGGATTGCTGCGATGGTGATATTAGTCACCCAGGGTCAGACATTCTGGAGTGCAAAGTCAAGTGGACCTTAAGAAGCACTACTGTTAATAAAGCTAGTGGATGCGATGAAATTCCAGCAGAACCATTCAGATCCCTAAAGGGTGATGCCATCAAGGTTTTGTGTTCATTATGTGAGTAAAGTTGGAAGAACCAGCAATGACCACAGGACTGGAAAAGGTCAGTCCTCATCCCAATTCCCAAGCAGGGCAGTACCAAAGAATGTGCTAAGCATCAGACACTTGTACTCATCTCCCATGCTAGTAAGGTCATGCTTAAAATCTTGCATGCTAGTCTTCAGCTTTATGCAAGCCAAGAACTTCCAGATGTCCCAGGTGGGTTTAGAAAAGGAAGAGGAGCTAGTGGTCAAATCACGAACATTCACTGGATTACAGAGAAAGCAAGAGAATTTCAGATAAACATCTACCTCTGTTTCATTCACTACACTAAAGCCACGGACCGTGTGGATCTTGACAAAGTGTAAAAAGCCCTTAGAGAGGTGGGAATACCAGACCATCTTACCTGTCTGCTGAGAAACCTGCTTGCGGGTCAAGAAGCAACAGTTAGGACCCTGTGTGGAACAACTGATTGGTTCAAGACTGAGAAAGGAGTAAGACAGGGCTGTCTGCTGTCACCCTGTTTGTTTAACCTATATGCCGAGCAGCACATGGTGAGAAATGCCGGGCTGGATGAGTTACAAGCTGGAATCAAGATAGGTGGGAGAAACATTGACAACCTCAGTTATACAGATGATACCATTCTAATGGCAGAAAGTGAAGAGGAACTAAAGAGCCTCTTGATGAGGGTGAAGGAGGACAGTGAAAGAGTCTGCTTAAGCCTAAAGATAAAAAGAAAACTATGATCATGGCATCCAGCCCCATTAGTGAAGTCGCTCAGTCGTGGCCGACTCTTTGCGACCCGTGGACTGTAGCCCACCAAGCTCCTCCATCCACGGGATTCTCCAGGCAAGAGCACTGGAGTGGGTTGTCATTTCCAGCCCCATTACTGCATGCCAAATAGAAGGGGAAAATGCAGAAGCAGTGACAGATTTCCTCTTCTTGGACTCCAGAATCGCTGCGGATGGTGACTGCAGCCATGAAATCAGAAGACGTTTGCTTCTCGGCAGGAAAGCGATGACGGAACTAGACAAAGGCAGGAGAAAAGCAGAGACATCACTCTGCCGACAAAGGTCCATATAGTCAAGACTATGGTCTTCCCAGTGGTCAAGTAAGGTTTTTAGAGCTGGACTGTAAAGCAGGAAGAGCACCAAAGAAATGATCCCTTCCAACTGTGGTGCCAGAGAAGACTCCTGAAAGTCCCCTGGACAGCAAGGAGATCGAACCAGTCAATCTTAAGGAAGATCGACCCTGAATATTCACTGGAAGGACTGATGCTGAAGCTTCACTATTTTGGTCATCTGATTCAAGCAGATGATTTGTTAGAAAAGTCCCTGATGCTGGGAAAGATTGAGGGCAGAAAGAGAAGAGGGTGTCAGAAGATGAGATGGCTGGATGGCATCACTGATGCAATGGACTTGAACTTGGGCAAACTCCAGGAGATGATGAGGAAAAGGGAGGCCTGGCGTGTTGCAGTCCATGGGGTCATGAAGGGTTGGACCCTACTGGGTGACTGAACAGCAGCAACGGCTCCTGGAGAATCCCACCAAAAGAGGAGCCTGGAGGGCAGAGGGTCACAAGGAGTCGGACGTGACTGAAGTGACTTCACACGTACACACACAGTAATTGAAAAGCCAATAATGTTGAAGAAATAAGATTTTTTGCAATTTTATTTGGAATAAAAGAGACCTTGCCCATTTGTTGTTTTTAAAAATATGCACTATGTTTGTAATATTTCTTTTTTTAATCACATTATAATTCAGTGCATTGCTTATGTGTCTGCTTTCGACTGCACTGGGCCCTGGTTGCTGCAGGCAGTTTTCTCTGGTTGCGGGAAGCAAATTCCAGGAGATAGTGAAGAACAGGGAAGGCCAGCGTGCTGCTTTCCCTGGGGTCACAAAGGGGGGGGGGCATGACTTAGCAAACTGAACAGCAACAAAAGCATTGTAAGCATTCAATTCTAGAAATTCACTGTGAAAGTGAGAGCTGCTCAGCTGTGTCCGACTCCACAATCCCATGGACTATATAGTCCATGGACTTCTCCAGGCCAGAATATGGAGTGGGGAGCCCTTCCCTTCTCCAGGGGATCTTCCCCACCCAGGGATCAAACCCAGGTCTCCCGCATTGCAGGCAGATTCTTTACCAGCTGAGCCACAAGGGAAGCCCAAGAATATTGGCGTGGGTAGCCTATCCCTTATCCAGGGGATCTTCCTGATCTAGGAATCAAACCACGATCTCCTGCATTGCAGGTGGATTCTTTACCAACTGAGCTATCAGAGAAATTCACTGCAGCCATCTTTTAAGAGATGAAGAAAAGAGACAGTGAGCCTTCCCATTCATGAGAATAGTTTCTAATCTCCCTCACCCAAGTTACCCCATATACCAAATCCTCTATTTCACTAAAGCATCTGACAGATTTGAAAGTGTGCTTTCAAATTTTCCTAATACATATTCATTAATTTCAAAGTGAGGCTAACTTTTCAAAATTGTTTCCAGAAGAAAATAGGATTATGAGTAGAGAAAAGTGCAAATCTATGTAGAATAACCTGTTTTGTAAACATACTCGTATACAGAAAACACGAGAAGTCGGTTTCTAAGTCCATGCAAACACAGCATTTAATTAATTCATTACTACCAAGAAAAAAATAATTTCACTGCACTATTTTTTCAATAGTGGCATTTTATTTCCATGAAGAACCTAACCAGGTGGTTCATATATAATAAGTAATTACATTGCAAATGACAAATTTATATTATTAAAAATATAGTCTCATTCAAACTGATGATTTTTTAGGTGGAAATTCTACATTATGTTACTGACCATAAGAATTTTCTTGTTTCTTTTTAATCCTTATTTTTAACAAGTGCCGCAAAATAGTATAAATTTACCCTGAAGCTATATATTATTCCTACTGCCATACATTTTCTATGTTAATATAGATGAAACATGGCAGGTGTTGCATTTAGTTTTGTATTGCCAATACTCTCACTTGTCTGTCTTACAAAGGGTCACTCGGTACTCCATGAGGCAAACAATTCTGCCCGTCAGCTTACCTTACAGATCTTGGAATAATGAACACATCAGATGCTGACCTCAAGCCATATTCCTTCTGGTTTGCTCCCTTTCACAGCACACTTGGGTTATGCCCCATTACGTCCCATGCGTTGTTTCATCTCATGCATTTTCCAAAAAATGAAGGTGTGGGGAGAGGGAGAAATAGAAAAAAAAATGATGGATTTTCCAGTAATAGAACAATTGCTTTCAATAAAGACCAAATATGTTGAAAAGCTAAATCTGTGGAAACTCTTTAAATAAGAGGTGGAGCCCATCAGTTTTTGTAGACTTCTGTGATCCTAATATCCATTTACTCTGCTCCTTTCTAATCTAACCCACAAGATTAAAAGAGCTGGTGGCCCACACTAATAATTTTTGTCTCTTTGTTTTAGACCTGCTGCTGCTTTCTTGAGCTAGGAAAGTCAGCCTTACTACAAAAATAAATGCACCATATGAAAATAATTTTGAGAATTATTAAATCAAAGACACTTCCTGCATCAGTTTCTTGAAAATGTTATTAAAATCTTTAAGTACAAGTGTATTTTCCTCATGATATATGTGTTTACTATTCTTTAGGAGCTAAAATATTCAGTTCTGTCTTTTGCCTGTTGTTATCCTCTCTGTTTTCATTATGCATGTATTTTCCTTCCTTATTGTTTGTCCCGATGATTCATGATTACCTTCCAGGAGTAGAGTGTATTAGAAGCCAATAAAATTGGATGATCCAACTCATAAGTAACATAAATCAGAAAAAAGAATATGGTAGCATAGATGAATTTTTGCCTTTTGGTTTTATTCATCAATATCTCATATTAAATTTCTTGTCTGCTTTCAATTTTCATACAATACTGAATCCAGTGTTAGTTCTAGCGCATAAGAAAAAAACTTAGCTCATAAAAAAAATTCTTATTTTAAAGCACAATATCCTGAAGACACTATAATTATTAACATTATAACAGACAACTTTGTTGTTTTGAACTGTATATTGTTTTGACTTTTAAATTGATACATGAGCTTTATTCAACTTTTTAAGTATTTTTATTTTTCTTTAACTCAATAAACATATTGTTTTAAGTATATGTATTATAGTCATGAACCCAACTGTGATAAATCCACATAAAACATATTGCTAGTGTATTCAAAAGTAGGCCCAACTTTGCTTCACAGAAAAGATAGATCTGCAAATGCAAAAGCAATCAAGCTAAGTATTTTGGTCATCTGAAGCAAGCAGAGAACTCATGGGAAAAGTCCCTGATGCTGGGAAAGATTGAGGGCAGAAGGAGAAGAGGGTGTCAGAAGACCAGATGTCTGCACGATATCACCAATGCGATGACCTTGGGCAAACTCCAGGAGATGCTGAAGGACAGGGAGTCCTGGCGTGCTGCAGTCCATGGGGTCCCAAAGTTCCAACACGACTGGATGACTGAACAAGGGCAACTGAAAGGCTCTTTTCTGGTCCAACATCATACAGGCTGGATTTAAATTCAGTTCTCCTGTCTGACTGAACCATTCATTCATGTATCGCTGTGAGCAGGGTCCGTCAGGATACGCTTACGTGGCAAATCCTCCACACCCTGACTCTGCTTAGTTAATGCTGACAGCTGCCATAGAGGAAGACAGGGACCCGCCCTGGGGGAGTCGCTGTCACATTGTGACTCATCTCATAGTCGTCCGTGTCAGATCGTGAGGGCAGAGGCTACTGTACCACAATCAGTTCAGTCGCTCAGTCCTGTCTGACCCTTTGAGGCCCCATGGACTGCAGCATGCCAGGCCTCCCTGTCCATCACCAACTCCCGGAGTTCACTCAAACTCACGTCAACTGAGTTGGTGATACCATTGAGCCACCTTATCCTCTGTTGTCCCCTTCTCCTCCTGCCTTCAATCTTTCCCAGCAATATTGCTATTGCAGCAATAGCACAGTAAAAAAGAAAAAGAAAGTAAATAGTATATATATGTATGTATGTATGTATTTATATGCATGCCTGGGTATTAAGTCCCGTCAGTTCAGTCGTGTCCAACTATTTGAGACCCCATGAGCTGCAGCACGTCAGGCCTCCCTGTCCATCACCAACTGCTGGAGTCTACCCAAACCCATGTCCATTGAGTCCATGATGCCATCCAACCATCTCATCCTCTTTTGCCTCCTTCTCCTGCCTTCAATCTTTCCCAGCATCAGGGTCTTTCCAAATGAGTCAGCTCTTAGCAGCAGGTGTCCAAAGTATCGCAGTTTCAGCTTCAACATCAATCCTTCCAATGAACACCCAGGGCTGATCTCCTTTGGGATGGACTGGTTGGATCTCCTTGCAGTCCAAGGGACTCTCAAGAGTCTTCTCCAGCACCACAGTTCAAAAACATCAATTCTTCTGTGCTCAGCTTTCTTTATAGTCCAACTCTCACATCCATACACGACCACTGGAAAAACCATAGCCTTGACTACATGGACTTTTGTTGACAAAGTAATGTCTCTGTTTTTTAATATGTTGTCTAGATTACTCAAAACTTTCCTTCAAAAGAGTAAGCATCTTTAATTTCATGCTGCAATCTCCATCTGCAGTGATTTTGGAGCCCAGAAAAATAAAGTCAGCCACTGTTTCCACACCTATTTGCCATGAAGTGATGGGAACTGGATGCCATGATCTTAATTTTTTGAATGTTGAGCTTTAAGCCAACTTTTTCACTCTCCTCTTTCACTTTCATCAAGAGGCTCTTTAGTTCTTCTTCACTTTCTGCATGTCCAATTCTGTGCAGCCCTATGGACTGCAGCCTACCAGGCTCCTCTGTCCATGGATTCTCTAGGCAAGAATACAGGAGTGGGTTGCCATGCCCTCCTCCAGGAAATCTTGCTTGAACCTGGGATTGAACCCACATCTCTCATGTTTCCTGAACTTGCAGACAGGTTCTTTACCATTAGCACCATCTAGGAAGCCCATGTATGCATATGTGTGTGTGTGTGTGTGTGTGTGTGTGTGTATAAAATTATATTTACTACCACATTATATCTGCTCTTGTGGACAAGAATCCCTTCCTTAGAGGAAATGGAGTAGCCACCATAGTCAATAAAAGAGTCTGAAATGGGTCCTTGGGTGCAATCTGAAAAATGACAGCATGATCTCTGTTCATTTCCAAGTCAAACCATTCAATATTGGAGTAATCCAAGTCTATGCCCCAACCAGTAATGCTGAAGGAGCTGAAGCTGAATGGTTCTCTGAAGACCTATGAGACTTCCTAGAACTAAACAACCAAAGAAGATGTCCTTTTCTTTATAGGGGACTGGAATGCAGAAGTAGGAAGTCAAGAAACACCTGGAGTAACAGGCAAATTTGGTCTTGGAATGCTGAATGAAGCAGGGCAAAGGCTAATAGCGTTTTGCCAAGAGAACACACTGGTCATAGCACCCTCTTCCAGCAACACAAGAGAGGACTCTCCAGAAGGACATCACCGATGGTCAACACCAAAATCAGAATGAGTATAGTACTTGCAGCCAAAGATAGAAAAGCTCTATACAGTCAGCAAAAAATAAGACTGGGAGCTGACTGGGGCTCAGATCATGAACTCCTTATTGCCAAATTCAGACTTAAATTGAAGAAAGTAAGGAAAACCACTGGACCATTCAGGTATGACCTAAATCAAATCCCTTATGATTATATAGAGGAAGTGAGAAATAGATTCAAGGGATTACATCTGATAGAGTGCCTGATGAAGTATAGTTAGAGGTTTGTGACATTGTACAGGAGACAAGGATCAAGACTATCCCCAAGAGAAAGAAATGCCAAAAAGCTAAATGGAGGAGACCTTACAAATAGCTGTGAGAAGAGAAGCGAAAAGCAAAGGAGAAAAGGAAAGGTATACCCATTTGAATGCAGAGTTCCAAAGAATAGCAAGGAGAGATAAGAATGCCTTCCTCAGTGATCAGTGCAAAGAAATAGAGGAAAACAATAGAATGGGAAAGACTAGAGATCTCTTTGAAAAAATTAAAGATACCAAGGGAATATGTCATGCAAAGATGTGCTCAATAAAGGACAGAAATGGTATGGATATAACAGAAGCAGAAGATATTAAGAAGAGGTGGCAAGAAAACACAGGAGAACTATACAAAAAAGATCTTCACAATCCAGATAATCACGATGGTGTGATCACTCACCTAGTGCCAGACATCTTGGAACGTGAAGTCAAGTGGGCCTTAGGAAGCATCGCTACAAACGAAGCTAGTGGATGTGATGGAATTCCAGTTAAGCAATTTCAAATCTTAAAAGATGATACTGTGAGAGTGCTGCAGTCAATATGCCAGCAAATTTGGAAAACTCAGCAGTGGCCACAGGACTGGAAAAGGTCAGTTTTCATTCCAATCCCAAAGAAAGGCAATGCCAAAGAATGCTCAAACTACCGCACAATTGCACTCATCTCACATGCTAGTAAATAATGCTCAAAGCTCTCCAAGCCAGACTTCAACAATACATGAACCATGAGCTTCCAGATGTTCAAACTGGATTTAGAAAAGGCAGAGGAACCAGAGATTAAGTTGCCAGCAACCGCTGGATCATTGAAAAAGCAAGAGAGTTCCAGAAAAACATCTATTTCTGCCTTGTTGACTTTGATTGTATGAATCACCACAAACTGTGGATGATTCTGAAAGAGATGGGAATACTGGACCACCTGACCTGCCTGTTGAGAAATCTGTATGCAGGTCAGTAAGCAACAGCTAGAACTGTACATGGAACAGCAGACTGATTCCAAATAGGAAAAGGAGTACGTCAAGGCTGTATATTGTCACTCTCCTTATTTAACTTATATGCAGAGTACATCACGAGAAACACTGGGCTGGAAGAAACACAAGCTGGAATCAAGATGGCCAGGAGAAATAAATCAATAACCTCAGATATGCAGATGACACCACCTTATGGCAGAAAGTGAAAAGGAACTAAAAAGCCTCTTGATGAAAGTGAAAGAGGGGAGTGAAAAAGCTGGCTTAAACTTGAAAAAGCTCAACATTCAGAAAACTAAGATCATGGCATCTGGTCCCAACACTTCATGGCAAAAAGAGGGGCCAACAACGGATACAGTGAGAGAATTTATTTACTTTTTTTTGTGGGGGGTGGCTCCAAAATCACTGCAGATGGTGACTGAAGCCATGAAATTAAGAAATTTACTCCTTGGAAGGAAAGTTATGACCAACCTAGACAGCATATTAAAAAGTGGAGACATTACTTTGCCAACAAAGTTCCATCTAGTCAGTTCAGTTCAGCTCAGTCGCTCAGTCATGTCCGACTCTGTGACCCCATGTACCACAGCATGCCAGGCCTCCCTATCCATCACCACCAATGGACCCAAAGCCATGGCCATTGAGTTGGTGATGCCGTCAAACCATTTCATCCTCTATCGTCCCCTTCTCCTCCTGCCTTTAACCTTTCTCAGCATCAGGGTCTTTTCAAATGAGTTAGCTCTTCTCATAAGATGACCAAAGTACCGGAGTTTCAGCTTCAACATCAGTCCTTCCAATGAACAGCCAGGACTGATCTCCTTTAGGATGGACTGATTGGATCTCCTTGTAGTCCAAGGGACTCTCAAGAGTCTTCTCCAACACCACAGTTCAAATGCATCAGTTCTTCGGCGCTCAGCTTTCCTTATAGTCCAACTCTCACATCCATACATGACAACTTGAAAAACCATAGCCTTGACTAGACTGACCTTTGTGGACAAAGTAATGTCTCTGCATGATTTTTCCAGTAGCCACATATGGATGTGAGAGTTGGACTATAAAGGAAGCTGAGCACCGAAGAACTGATGTATTTGAACTGTGGTGTTGGAGAAGACTCTTGAGAGTCCCTTGGACTGCAAGGAGATCCAACCAGTCCATTCTAAAGGAAATCAGTCCTGAATATTCATTGGAAGGACTGATGCTGAAGCTGAAACTCCGATACTTTGGCCACCTGATTGGAAGAGCTGACTCATTTAAAAAGACCCTGATACTGGGAAAGATTGAAATCGGGAGGATAAGGGGATGAGGGAGGATGAGATGGTTGAATGGCATCACCACCTCAATGGACATGAGTTTGAGGAAGCTCTGGGATTTGGTGATGGACAGGGAGGCCTGGAGTGCTGCAGTCCATGGGGTTGCAAAGAGTCGAACGTGACTGAGTTACTGAACTGAACTGAACTGAACTGAATATGTATAACTAAAACCCACACGTGGATAGATGGATAGATAGATAGATAGATAGATGATTCAAGAATCAAGAGTGGATGATAAAGTGGGAAGAAACAAGATATGTAAAACCTGAAATCACTAATTGCTCAGAAGCTAAACAGATGGATCATTGATGGTGGGCGACAGCAGAAAGGGATTATGGGTGAATCAGCTTGGTCTATCTGCTGTCCATGTCACTTATCTCAGAGGAAAGACTGACATTAGACAGTGAGCCAGGTTAATGCTGGTAGCCTACATAAGAATATATTTATAATTATCTAAAAACAAATGAACTAAGGCTCAACTGACAATAATTCCCTATAGCTTTTAAGATAAAGCTTTGAATCCTTAAAGTTGGTAAAATATATATGTTGTATGAGCTTTAACTTTCTTCTTCACTCTCTACTTTCATTGAACTCTACCTTGAAGACCTCATTTCCATCAGTAATGTGCTATTTGTGATTCACTGTGAGTGTCGAACTTTCTCTTATTTCCTAGCATACGCATGTTCTTTTGTTTTTTTTTTCCCCCTCTGACCTTCTGCAGAGTTTGGTTATGTCATTCAGATATTTTCCTTTGGAAATGTGTTTTATATGTATTTCAACAATGGATTAAATTTAACCATTTATTGCATGTCATCTCCACTGGACTACTTTTCATTCTATCTGTCACTTTCCCCATCATTCAGTACAGTTCTGGAATATGATAGGCACTTGTATATATATGAAATGGTGGAGACTATGTAGATAGGAAGTAGCAAGTACATAAGTTATTGACAATATAAGAGACTTTCTTCTTGAATGCTTGTCTTGGAAACCAAGATTAATAAAAGAGCTCTGTGACAGTATGGCATTTCTGCTAGTATAGAGCTTTCAACATTGCAGAAAGACAGCACTTGTTGATAGGTTAATAATCAAATTCATATCTGGAACCCAGCAGCAGTGGATTGCATAGAATCTCTAGGTTCCAGAAAGCTGTAACCTACTCTATCCAGCACACCCAGTGTTTTTGTTCCCAGCTCCCGTGCATCTGTGGACATAATCACGCTCTCTTATATTAGGAACTTTACACCACTCTTGACAATGGAGTCTGCAGATTCAGTATTTGTCCTATGAGCCCTCTTATATATTTTGACTTAATACATTAATCAGAGACGGCAATGGCCCCCCACTCCAGTCCTCTTGCCTGGGGAATCCCATGGATAGAGGAGCCTGGTGGGCTGCAGTCCACGCAGTCGCTAAGAGTGGGACACGACTGAGTGACTTCACTTTCACTTTTCACTTTCATGCATTGGAGAAGGAAATGGAAACCCACTCCAGTATTCTTGCTTGGAGAATAATTTTTCAACATCTCAGATCTGATTAAACTATCAAATACATTAGATACTCCCTGCACCTTTCCACAGATAAATAAAAACAGAACAAACAAACAAAACAACTCAACCAAATGCCAAACAGAAAAGTTATTTCATGGACTGCTGTGAGTTCGGGACATGATACATAACTATAGAACTAACTGAATCCAGAATTCTGAGGGATCACAGAGCAACATCAAGTACTTTGTAAGAGTTGGCTTAAACACAAGCTAAAAAATGATGTATAGGTTTTAAACTTTAGTCTCGTTTCCCCTTTCTTCTACCCAAAAGAGAATGGAGTACATTGGGAAAACTCTCTTAAAGAGTGATACAAGATAGCATTAGGTTGGTGCAAAAGTAATTGCGGTTTTGGACTGTGAATTTTAAATCATCATAACTAGACTCAAACATATCTTTATTGGTCAAAATAGAAACCATTAAAATCAACACATTTTTGCCAATGAGAAGTAAGTTTTTTCCTCTTGCATAAAAATTCATGCTTCAGGATTCAACGAAATCTTGGAAAGCATTTTCTGCATTCTACTGGTTGTGGAAGTGTTTTCCCTGCAAAAAGTTGTCAAGATGCTTAAAGTGCTGGTCAGTTGGTGAGAGGTCAGGTGAATATGGCATGTGAGGCAAAACTCTGCAGCTCAGTTCGTTCAACTTTTGAAGCATTGGTTGAGGGTCTTGCAGTCCAGTGTTATTGTGGAGGATTGGACCCATTCTGTTGACCAATGCCAACTGCAGACCTAGTTTTCAGGGCATCTCATCAATTTGCTGAGCATACTTCTCAGATGTAATGATTTCACTGGGATCCAAGGGATTCAAAAAGCTGTAGCTTTACAAAAATACAATAAAGAAGTAAGCAAAGAAAAAAAAAAATTAAAGAGCTGTAGTGGATCCAACCGGCAGCAGACGACTGAACAGTGACCAGGATCCTCTCTTTGGTGCACGTTTACGTTTGGGAAATGCTTTGGAGCGTCTTCCCAGTCCAACCACTGAGCTGGTCATCACAGGTTGTTCTATAGAATCCACTTTTCATCGCATCTGACAACCTGATTGAGACATGGTTTGCTGTTGTTGTGTAGAATAAGAGAAGGCACTTCGAAACAACAATATTTCTGATTTGCAGTCAGCTCATGAGGCACTAACTTACTGAGCCTTTTCACCTTTCCAGTTTGCTTGAAACACCGAATGACCATAGAAAGGTTGACGTTGAGTTTTTGGCAACTTCTCATGTAGTTGTTAGAGGACAAGCTTCGATGATTGCTGTCAACTGGTTGTTGTCAACTTCTGATGGTCAAACAGTATGCTTTTCATCTTCAAGGCTCTCGTCTCCTTTGCAAAACTTCTTGAACCACGTCTACACAATATGCTCATTAGCAGCTCCTGGTCCAAATGCTTTGTTGAAGTTGTGAATTGTCTTCACTGCTTTACCCATTTTGAACTCGAATAAGAAAATCACTAGAATTTGCCTTTGTCTAACATCATATTCACAGTCTAAATCTAATATAAAATAAACAGAAAGTAACAAGCTATTAACAACAAAAAAAACATACAGCAAGAAATACACGTTAAAATGATGTACAACGTAACTGCATTTCTTTTGAAATGTATTCCAATACAAATGGCAAATTTCAACAATGCAAAAACTGCAGTTATGCTTGTACCACATAATATATTTTTAAGTGTGTAATTTAATAAGACATCATTTAAAAATCACAAATTCTGTAGAGTAAAAGTTAGGTTATTCAAGTTGTTTTAATATTAATAATTATTTGGCAGGAACTTGTTTTAATACGAGTCGTAGTGACAGCAGAAGGAACTAAGAATAGTAAATCCTTAGACCATAGAGTTTAATCCAGCTTTTGAGATGCTTTCTAGTCTACCAGAGTACATGAAATAAATGATTTCAGGTTAGAAAATCTCATTATCTGCCTGATATATGGTGTTTTTATTAACATCATCATTCGTCTAATTTACAATTCTTTTAAAAGTATCATAGGTCTAGTGAGTTTATGAAAAACTTGTAACTTCACTGGTTACCATACCCTTATTTGGTCGAATCAGAGAACTGATTTGATTCTTAGGTTTTCACGTGTTAGATGAGGCAGCAAAATATGGCATAAGCATGTGTGGGAAGAGAGACATAAACGAGGCAGAGAAGGATCTGAAAACTGTGTCGAGTCAAGCTAGATACATAACTTGGTCACAGAAGACACAGAGAAAGGAAACTTGGTGTCTTGTAATCACTGAAGGATTCTGTGTCATGGAAAAGAAAGAGCTGCTACACGTAGCTCTGAAATGACAAGTCAGGGAAGGTTGTTAGAGGTGAATATAAAGGGCAATCCCTGATAATTGATGCCACAGGTTGACTCAGGGCTGAAGATGTGTTCTCAGGAAATTCACTACCTAGGTTTGAATCCATGCATCCTGATTTATTAGATCTGCACAGACAAACATTTTTCATCTTTATGTATATAAGATAAACAATGGCAGCAAGTATCAAGTCATAGAGTTAGCATTTGGATAAATGACAGAATATAATAAAACTTGTATAAAAGTATTTACAATATGTAGAATTATTAAGTACTATTATTGCGACTGAACTGATGACTTTCTGTTGTAATAAAACCTATGTCACTTTTAGAAGAAATTAGATGTGGTATGGAAGAAATTATTACCAGACTTAAGAGACTTGAACCATGTGACTTCAAAGATAATCAGAATTCAACCATCTAGTATTTTCTGGGTAAATGCTCTAAATGAAAGGATTCCCTTTAGTTGACTAGTAAATATACAAAGTCATATGGACTTACATTAGTTATTAAGGTATACATAATTCAAAAGTTTTCACTTTAGTGAGATGAGTAGGATAAATATTAGTGGGCTTTACTAAACTGTCCTTAATTACACTAAGTGTAAGGGACAAAATACCATAATATTCTAACATAACATGTTCTTACTATACATGTAGAGTTATTGTTAAATATTGTAAGATAAATTGGGAGAGTCATAGCTTTGCAGTCACCTTTAATTTTAATCTTAAGTGGTATAATTTTTTGTTTTTTTCTGTCCTTCTCAGAATCTTGAAACAATAGGCCAGTGGCACTTGCAGTGAGAATCTAGACATTTTACACTGAAGTCAGTGTGAAGCTCAATAACCTTATTGAGAGAAAACAACCAGAAATAAATTGCTACAAAACCAATTTCCCCAGAGAAAAGCTATCAGTTTACTATGTAGCAAAGCAAAGAAAATGACAATGAAGTTTTCTCCCCATGGTAGGCTAAGTTTGCTGTTTCTGTAAGTTGTTTATTCACTTATTAAAAGCTTGCACATTAATACTTGGTCCCACTCCATTTTTTCTTACCTGAGAAAATGAAAATTGACTTTATTTTTTATTTCATTTATAAAATCCACTATGCAAATATTTTA
Organism: Ovis canadensis; assembly: GCF_042477335.2. Lineage (NCBI taxonomy): Eukaryota > Metazoa > Chordata > Mammalia > Artiodactyla > Bovidae > Ovis > Ovis canadensis. The sequence goes on along the minus strand of NC_091253.1, from coordinate 102,799,422 downwards.
AAAATGGGAAATTTTATACAGAAAAAGAAAAAACTAATAAAAAATGAAAATGTGAGTTCCCTGTAATTTTGAGATAAGATTTAAATAAAAATGCAATTCTTCAGATCCTAAAAATATTAATAAGTCACTATTTTCATTCATTCAAACTGATGAAAAGAGTGGGAGCATTTCAGATTGGTAAATATTATTAAACATTTGAATATCTAAACAAAACAAAATAAGGTCTGAATCTTGATTGCGTGATCTGCTTTTCCCCCCTCTTATTGGATTTTTTGAGGTCTCAAATAGGCAATTACATTATTTCTTGCACAAGCTTTGGAAAGACAGTCCCACACAAACACTGGGAAACAACTTAAAATGCAAATTTTTCCAGGCTTTTCTTCCTAGGGAAAGAATGAACAAAATTATTGATTCTTGTCCAGCGTTCTTACTTTTGCTGAACATCAGTTGTTTCCATGTAGTATTAATATGATCTATTACAGGGCTTTTATTTCCACCTTAATGAATCTTTCCAATGGGAATATGCATATTTTAGGAGGTCAAGCAACAATATTCTGCAAATGACAGTATGTAAAATATTTTCTGATAAAAACAGTTAAATCAGAAAAGCTATAAGTGTTTAGATAATCAGCTTTGACAATAAGAAAGATCAACATTAATTATTGCCTAAACTTCTAGGCAATAAATGTTACATTTCCATTAATGTTAATGGGGATTTTATGTTTTAATTTTCACTGCTTTGAAAACATATTATTATGTAATGGCCACGTTTCATTTTATTATGATCACTAGGTTTTTTTTTTTTTTTTTTTTTTTACTTTCAGTATCATGAATCAAAAATATGTAGACCTTGGTAATATAATCCAACCAAGGAAATTGAAAAACTTATTTTCTATCATAACACTAGAAAACAAAGAATAAAGAGAAAATGCTAGTAAAATAATCAATGATTTTACAGACACGTGTGCACACTCGTAGTATAAAGCAGGTAAATCGGTTTAAATTTTATTGTTGATACCCATAGTAAATGAGTTAGCACAGTTAAAAAGCCATTTCAGATCATACATTCATAACCCCTTTATTCCTCTAAAGGCAAAAAATACATAAATATGTCCCATACACCACATATGTCTATATTTGTGTGTATATGTCTAATCTATATTATCTATCTTCCCAGGTGGCTCAGTGATAAACCGTGCCCCCCCTTACCCCGGCCCACCTATGCAGGAGATGCTGGGGACTTGGTCCCCTTACCCCGGCCTACCTATGCAGGAGATGCTGGGGACTTGGTCCCCTTACCCCGGCCCACCTATGCAGGAGATGCTGGGGACTTGGTCCCTGGGTCAGGAAGATGCCCTGGAGGAGGAAATGACAGCGTGATCCAGAACTCTTGCCGGGAGAATCTCGAGGACAGGGGAGCCCGGCGGGCTGCAGTCCGTGGGGCAGCAGACTGCTGGAGACAAGTGAGTGGCACAGCACACACGCACTCATGAAACCCCTAACGCAGCTGATTTTCCAGATGGAATCAAATAAATCGCTGCACTGTTTCTGCATCATCTACTCCCAGCCTTTTATTGATGATATTTTCTCTTTTGAGTTTCACAGGGCACTAGCAGCATGGTTTCTTTTATGTGCAGCTGGGAAGGCCTTGTTTCAACTGCTGCTGAGGTGGTTGACAGAGGTATGTTTTATTTTAGAAGAAAATAATTTATCAGAAATAACATGCTGTGCTATGAACTCTGTAAGGGCAGGTACATTATATTATTCCCAGTTTGTCTCTCGGTTTCCTTAAATTTATTTTCTCATTTTATTAACACAATCTGAGCTGTAATTTCCATGGAAGCAGGGAGTATATCTTTCTCAGACATTCTGGTATATTTACCCCATGGGTGTCAAGCTTTTATTCATTTATTCATTCAGCAAATATTTGAGTGCCTAGGAACACCAGGCACATGGTTTAAAGGATGAACAAGACACATGTGGTCTCTTTCCCATTATATTCTAGAAGGTAAAAAAAGTCTTTTTTTTTTTTTTTGGTAATGAACCAATATGTTTTATCTTTGTGCAATCCAGTACCAGATGAGGGTGGCATCATGATATTGTTGCCATATCCACAAAGAATCTATATTAAGGATTAGACAGTAGCTTTCTTTGAGCCAAACTGAGGACTATGGCCCATGAGACACAGGTTCAAGAAGCACGTCAATAGTGCTCCCCCAGATACCAGTGAAGGAGGCCTATCTCTGCAGAAGTTTTGAAGCTGCATTAGTTATTTGTCAAGAATTAGGCTTGGGGCTGGCAAAAAGTAAGGGTGCTCATGAAGAAGGAAGGATTGGCTGTACTCCTAAATGGCTGTATATTTATAAGGGGAAGCTTGAGACCATAAGGTTGCAGCTGCCAGCTGCTATCAGACTGTGAGAATGACTGGTGCTATCCTTGAGTCTCATACAGCCCAGAAAATTCAAGTTCTTGGGAGGCAGGACCATGTCTGAAACCACATCCACAGTGGTTACCTGGCTCCACAATTTTACATCTCATAACAAAGAAGAAGCACCAACGCGACAGGTGTATACTTCTTCAAGGTTTCAAAACAGACATGTGCCCATACACAGCTGGTCAGGATGAGCTTGGCGTCTGGAAGGGAACACCACATTTGAAGGAGTACCAGCTATGGTGTCATAGGGAGAGAAGATGTTTATCTATATCTTCAAAGTGGCGGTTCTAAACATACTGGTAAACATATTTGTTAACAGTTAGAGCAGACGTGCCATGCCTGTGTGAAAGGCCACGAGACCGGCTGTTAGAGCTGGCATAAAGCTCAAGTCAAACCACGTATAAATCAAAATGACAACCCCACACCTTAATACGTGAAAATCCTTTCCACCAGTGCGCCTGCCATGGATGAGGAAACTGAAGCAAAGGCAGCTCCACGCCTCCCCCAAGGTCACAGGTAAGATGGATGTGAGTCACTGGAGTCCAGGCATTGAAGACACTTTATGTAATGCATTTTTGATAGTTAAATTGATTATCCCCTTGGCATTACTTTATTTGAGGGCTGTTTATGAATTTAAATGAAAGGTTCACTGGTACCTAATGTAAATTTATGAAGTAATAATCCTGAAAGCTTCAGAAGGATGACAGCTTTCCTGGACATCAAGGGCAACGACAAAAGAAAGAAAGAACACCCCTCTTCAATGTCTAGTCGACTGTGGCCCTCACGACTTGCAGCAAGTTACCACGTTTCGCCTGTATGTATAACATGAGTGTTGGACCAGCTCTATGGAAGTGTATGTCTAGCTGCATGTAATGGTCTTATATACATACATATTTATTCAACTTACAGTCACACTTTTTTAGTCACATCTGGGAAAGAGGTGTTCTATGTTAGAGGATTTTTGGATAGCTGAAATTCACCTAGCTAATAATAAACACTTTAATTTATGGAAATCTTCAACGTGTTTCTTGTTATTTTGCTTTTCTGTGATTTCTTAAAAACTACTGGAAGTAACCTAAGTTTGCTTTGCTTTGTTGGTGTTGTGATTTTGGGGGGCATATTTTCAATATTGGGATATTTTTTCCCCAACTGTCTTCTCTAGCAACACTTCTATCTTTATATTTTTCTCCTTTTCCTTTGATATTGACTTCAAAATAAAGGATAGATGTATTACATAAATTGTACCATTGCAAAAAAGAATTGGACAAGGAAAGTTCTGATTTTAAATCTATAATACTTCTCTGTGGAGAAATGTTGAGAAATACAACTTATATGCAGAGTACATCATGAGAAACGCTGGGCTGGAAGAAGCACAAGCTGGAATCAAGATTCCTGGGAGAAAGATCAATAACCTCAAATATGTAGATGACACCACCCTTATGTCAGAAAGCAAAGAGGAACTAAAGAGCCTCTTGATGAAAGTGAAATAGGAGAGTGAAAAAGTTGGCTTAAAGCTCAACATTCAGAAAACTAAGATCATGGCATCTGGTCCCACCACTTCACGGCAAATAGATGGGGAAACAGTGGAAACAGTGGCTGACTTTATTTTTCTGGGCTCCAGAATTACTGAAGATGGTGATTGCAGCCATGAAATTAAAAGACGCTTACTCCTTGGAAGGAAAGTTATGACCAACCTAGATGGCATATTAAAAAGCAGATGAATATTCAGGACTGATTTCCTTTAGAATGGACTGGTTGGATCTCCTTGCAGTCCAAGGGACTCTCAAGAGTCTTCTCCAACACCACAGTTCAAATACATCAGTTCTTCGGTGCTCAGCTTCCTTTATAGTCCAACTCTCACATCCATATGTGGCTACTGGAAAAATCATGCAGAGACATTACTTTGCCAACAAAGGTCGTCTAGTCAAGGCTATGGTTTTTCCAGTGGTCACGTATGGATGTGAGAGTTGGACTATAGAGAAAGTTGAGAATTGACGCTTTTGAACTGTGGTGTTGGAGAAGACTCTTGAGAGTCCCTTGGACTGCAAGGAGATCCAACCAGTCCATCCTAAAAGAGATCAGTCCTGGGTGTTCATTGGAAGGACTGATGCTGAAGCTGAAACTCCAATACTTTGGCCACCTCATGCGAAGAGTTGACTCATTGGAAAAGACCCCGATGCTGGGAGGGATTGGGGGCAGAAGGAGAAGGGGACGACAGAGGATGGGACGTTTGGATGGCATCATTGACTTGATGGACATGAGTTTGGGTGAACTCCGGGAGTTGCTGATGGACAGGGAGGCCTGGCGTGCTGGAGTCGCAAAGAGTCAGACGTGACTGAGGCGACTGACCTGAACTGAACTGTGGAGAAATGGAGGAATTCCCATTCGTATCCTTCGTTAAGTACTGGAATATTTCCCCTTTGTTTTACACTATATTTCAGGAGATTGAGTTCTTTATTAGAATCTTATTAAAAACTAGTTTATAAGAGAATTGACTGAGGTTTATTGATTCTTTGGATATATTTATGTATACATAGGTAGAAGGGTGCTGTACATAATAATTAACTGATTTGCTGCTTAAAACTTAAACAAAAGTTGAAAAAAGGAAACACTTGGCAATTATAAGATTGTAAACCCATATTACTATTATATAGAAGGTACATAAAAAGTCTCTTATTATCTTTGTCTCTCACAAAGCACTCATTCCCATGGAAATAATCTTCACTTTCTACCTTTATATTCATTATGTCATTGAATGCATGTACAATTTTAAATTGTGAGAAATATCATACTGATTCCTTGTTTATGTTTTTTAAGATAAGCAGGTCTCATGAAATACAAAACTGAATCATTTTAAGCATAATTGGAATAATCTCAGCTCTATAACTTGTGGAAATACTTACTTCACATATGAGGAAGGCAAATTTACAGAAGATGATATATATGTATGCGTGTGTGGCTATGAAACACAGAGGAGAATGTATATAAGTTTCAACTTTAGCTGTTTATGAGTATGTATTCACTACTGCTCCTGTTGCTTTCCGTCACATGCATAAGTTTACTGTTTTAGTTTTTTAAAAAGTTTTTAAAAAATGAACTTTATAAAACTAAACCTTTAATTCTTATCTTCATAAATTTATATTCTTCAAGTTCCATCATTTCAAAGTTGTTATGAAGCAAATTGATTTTTATAGGTTTAACGGAAACACTGTAACACCAAAATTTCAGAACTCATCATGCTAGTTGTTCATAAAATAACAGAATTTTCTGTACCTATTTGCTTCTAGGAAAGTTATTTAACCAAGTAAGACAATATGGAAATTAAATAAAATTCCTTCTTGAATTAATGCTATTGAAATATCACAGCATAATATTTCATAGCCTTTACCTTCCTTTAATTATGTCTAACTATAAATTTTATTTGGAGAAGGAAATGGCAGCCCTCTCCAGTATTCTTGCCTGGAGAAACCCATGGATGGAGGAGCTTGGTGGGCTACAGTCCACAGGTTACTTAACCATAAAACTACACAACTCTTCTTAAAAGCTTGCCATACAAACTCTTAGAACAATTTCTTTCATTTCATTGTTTAAATAGTCCACATGATTTTACTTCTTCTCAGAAATATTCCTAGAATAGGAGAAGTGAATATTATTTCCTTTTAGTATCCACTTGATAAATATACCTGCTAATGTATTTTCATATAATTAAATAAAAGCTTTTTATTTATTTATGTGCTTAACATTTCTTAATATCACAATGTGTTTCAATACCATCAATTATGCATATTAAGCTTTCACAGCACAATTAAAATTTTTATTTTACTCATGTAAATATATCATAAATAATCAGTTATAGACACATAATCATATATGTGCAATTATAATAATTATTTAATTACATCATATCTTACTGTAAACATACCACCAGTTTGAAAAAACAAAATATTTTTGTTCATCTGGATTCAAATCATCAAACATTTTCAGTAAGTTCCTTCACATCATGAATTGAAAGTAGACATTCATTTTCATACATCAAAAAATCTAATCCATGTTAATTCAAATCTGCTCATAGCGGTTTTTAATTTAGAAATAGGTATTATTTACATTATCTTTACATTGTAGGTTTTTTAAATGACAGGTTGTGGTACCATCAGACCTTTTCAAAAACAGTATACAGAAGATCAGCTCAGAATTTTAGAGGTTGTACGAAGGAAAAGTATGCTAATTGAATCTCTTTTCCTTCTCTTTTTTCGTAAACTTACTCAGCTTGTTTCACAGTAGACTAGATGAAACATCAAAAAATTAAATGTAAATCAGTCAATCTAGGAAATTTTGTTAGTTCTAAATAATACAAGAATGGTCATAGGGAAGATTGAAGTTTTATTATGATAAAATTCAGGGATTATTTGTGGATATCATATAGCCAGTGTAACTCTTGCAACCTGTTGGCATAGGTTATTATGGTTTCGATGTATAGTAAGATTTTCCACATAGTGAACTGCAGCTCAGATCCCAATAAAGTGAGAAGCATATGCAGGACTCCATTCCCCCCAAATGCCTAAGTAAACTGTTCTGCAGTTGAAGGTAAATAATAAATTAAGCTGCCCCAACCTGCACATTGCTCTGGTGCTCCTTTCTACCATCTGCCATAAGATACCATATATGATATAAGATGACTATTTATATAAGACAATTATAAGATAACCACAAATGGTCTGTGGGAGCACAGTCACATGTCAGTTGTGGATCGGGCTGGCTCTCTTCCAAACTACACTTGATGTCTTTCTGATCTCAGTTCCTAACTACCTTATTACTCTCTATATACATTTAAAAAAATCATTCATAGTCATCATTTAAAAACCAAGATGTTACATACATTTTAATTGCTGTAATACCCCAAACAGGGATTTTTCACATAGATGATTATAAAGGAAATCTTGCAATTTGAATATAATATAAAAATAAAGGGAGATAGTATATTTTTTGATATAACATTTTAAAGACTGAGTAAACAAAAGTGGAAAAATTTCATAATATTCCTACTGCTTTCTACATATTAATATTTCACATTCCTCACTGGAAATAAACATCAGTATTATACAATTACTTTTCTAACTGTCTTATGTATGTCTCATTTCCAAGTAACATGGTCATCCTTAGTCACATAGCATGACTCAGTGAAGTGAAAGTGTTAGTGGCTCAGTTGGGTCTAACTCTTTGCAACCCCGTGATCTGGAGCCCCTCAGGATCCTCAGAATCCGTGGAATTCTCCAGGCAAGAACACTGAAGTGGGTAGCCTTCCCGTATCCAGGGGATCTTCTCAACCCAGGGATAGAACTTGCGTCTCCTGAATTGCAGGTAGATTCTTCACCATCTGAGCCACCAGGGAAGCCTCCCCCCCACCCCACCCCCGCCAGATAATTAATATTTTATATGAACAGTTTTCCGACTCAGATTGTCTTTGGTTCCTTGCAGAACAGGTACCATGCAGGGCTTACTTTTCCTTGATCATATGACCTTAGTGAAGAGCTTCTGCTTTGGTTGCTAAGCACCAGCATGAGACTATCTTTTTGTGATAGAGAAAAAGTTCTGGGTTGAATTGAGGAATATATAATTAAAGTTGCTCACACTCAACAAGCACTAAATAAGGGACAAGTGTCTCTTTAATATTCTTCTTTAATTAATATGTTTTCCTTTAACAAGATAGTAATAGTGAATAATAAATGATAAATAATTATGTAAGAAAGCCCCTGGTTAGCTTGAAACCTAAAGCATATTATCACATTTGCAGTGTTGTTCTTTTAGGTAAATATGCGAAGTGCTATCAATATAAGGGCTATAAGGAAAAATGCTGCCAAAGGAGACTGTCTCAGAAAATGCGATCGTTTGAGTGTTTTAGAACACCTAGAAAGCTTATACTAGAAGAGAAGCTAAAGCAAAAGAGATCAGTTAAGAACAATGACTCAAATACCCAAAAGGCCTGACAATCTCATATAATACACAATGTCTCAATTCAGTTGCTCCATCGTGTCCGACTCTTTGCAGCCCCATGGACTGCAGCATGCTAGGCCTTGCTGTTCATCACCAACTCCCAGAGCTTGCTCAAACTCATGTCCATCGAGTCTGTGATGCCATCCAGACATCTCATCCTCTGTCGTCCCCTTCTCCTCTTGCCTTCAATCTTTCCCAGCTTCAGGGTCTGGGAGTCAGCTTCTCCCATCAGGTGGCCAAAGTATTGGAGCTTCAGCATCAGTCCTTCCAATGAACACCCAGGACTGATCTCCTTTAGGATGGACTGGTTGGATCTCCTTGCAGTCCAAGGGACTCTCAAGAGTCTTCTGCAACACCATAGTTCAAAAGCATCAATTCTTCACTGCTCAGCTTTCTTTATAGTCCAACTCTCATATCCATACACGACTACTGGAAAAACCATAGCTTTGACTAGAGGACCTTTGTTGGCAAAGCAATGGCTCTACTTTTTAATGTGCTTAGAAACAATGTCTAAGTTAGTGTAATATATTTGCAGCATTGTCTGTGATCTTGGGCAAAGAAACATTTTCCCTCCCCTCCTGAATGTTCATGCTCATTCTCGGCTCTTCTGGGCTCAGTTGATCCCCCTCAAATTCCTCTGTTGAAATCCTAACGCTTAGTACCTCAGAATATGACTGCTTGGTAAAAGACTCTTTAAAGAGGCAATTAATGTGAAGTGAAGTCCTTGGAGTGGGTCTTAATCCATACCTGTGGTCCTCCTAGAAAGGAGACTTTAGGAGACAGACACACACCGAGGGATGGTCACATGAAGCCATCATATGAAGACAACCACCTAGCAGCCAAGGAGAGGAGCTAGTTCCTTAAAAAGCAATACTGTTCATGCCTTGATGTTGGACTTCTAGCCTCCAGAACTATGGGGAAATAAATTTCTTTAATCCACCCAAACTGTGGAAATGTGTAATGGCAGCCCTAACAGACTAATACACCTGACGCATATTTTCCTGTTGGAAATATGGTTATTACATTAATCCTAATTCTTATTGCATTTCATTGTAAGTTCTTTGATTCTGGCATCAGACCGCTGATATTCTTATGCTATCATTTGTCCTTGAAAAATTTTATGATCTTATGTAGATTGGGACTCCAAAATTAGCATTGATTGTTAACAGAGTGATTTTTATTGCAAAAGCCCTTGTTGAATTTAGACTATATGATTTCTACTGCTACAAGTAATATAAAGTAATAAAATGTTATTGTACCCTTTATTATGAAAGAGACTATCTTGCCGGGTAAAAATTTCAATTTGGGTGTTCTAGTGCTGGTTCAGCCTTGTAAAAGACTGGTCAACCATTCCACTCTTCTGTGCCTCGAACGCTAGCATTTCTAGTCAACTTATTGTGCTTGATGCTTTCTCAAATAAAGAATAGGTAGATGACATTTCAAAGGTAGTAATCTCATCCCCTTTAGTAGCAGAAATAATTTCAATCATATATTGCTTCAACTGGGTGAATAAAGCAGTCTATAAATGTAGCATAAAATCACTAAAAATGCTAAAAGCTCTTTTCCTTAAAATGGAAATTACGTGAACATTTTAGAACAACAAATTTTATTTGGAGTTCTTAAAATATCTACTTAAACTATTTAAATACTTATTCAACATATATTGACATTTATAAAGTAAGTCTCTTGTAAGCTAATAATTTTATTAACATGAAAGAAACTTGACCACATAGGACTACCAGACTGACAAAACAGTGTGAGGAAAATCATGAAGAAAATATAACCATTATGTGAATAATGATTTATAATGGGTCAGATGAAAACATTGTCAAATCAAAAATAATTGTGATCTTTTCATATCTTAAAACTTGAAAGTTGACAGTGGAACTAGTCTGGATCCTCAGTTTTTAGATCACAGACATCTTACTGGAAAATTATGCCTTTGGATTAGAATTTTAAAGGCTGAATTTATAATATATTCTCTACTTGCCCTCACTATAGGAAAGAAAAAATGCATATATCCTCAGCTTTTGATTAATCAGTTCTTTTGGCAACTAGTCATCAATTGTGCAAAATGAAGAATTATTTGAGGGTTACAACTAATAAATAAAGCATATATCATGGCCCCTATCCTTGAGAGACTATTTAGTCTCAGACGAACTCTTTCATAGCTATTACAGAACAAAGGGAGATGAAATGAGTAATACATTTGCAAAAGGAAACAACGGTATATATGTTGAGATTTTTGCTTTTTTATCCACTTAAGTATTGTTTCAGAAATAATATTCACATATGTAACTTTCCACATATAATATATAAGTATGTGAAAAAGAAATGTAAACATATTTTGATACTTTGAATCTGAAGCTGCTGAGAATTTTTTCTCTCTAAATTTATTAATCTCCCTTTGGAAAGACAATATCTTTTGAAGAAATCTTAGGGGAAAAAAGCTGTAATTTATTGCAAAAAGGTTAATCTGCTGATGCTAGCATTTAACCAAAAGATGATGTCTTTTTATTTCCCTACTGGAACTTACATTTGCTACCTTTCTATTTAAGAGTTTAGCAATAATAAAAACAACTTCAAGTTATTTTCATTGTTCTGTTCACTATTTACATTAAAACAGTAGCATATGAAAAGCTATTCATCTCAGAAGTGTTGTTTAAGGTGTGAAAAACATAGAGCTGGGCTGGGGGTGGGGGGTGGGGGAACATTAAACACAGCAGTTCTTAGACTGAAATCTATGTCTCAAAATACCCAAACTGATATAACTGTATTTTCTGACACTTGGAAGCTTAGTTGAAGCCTCTGCCTTTGATTGTTCATCCCCCAGCATATACTCACCGCAAACAGCTCTCTTTTCAATTGCCCTTTTTAAGTGTACCTATAAATCAACATTATGAGAAATGTCTTCAGTGCATACAGAAGAGCACGGTCTATGAATGGTAAATAGTGATCTGAGACCATTCCATTGACCTCAGACCTTTCATATAAATGCTACCAATGAAAGTGGTGTGTTTATTCAGTATCTTAAATCCAAAATTATTGATTTACTTAGACAACTTTTTCTTAAGAGCAACAAACTCCTCAGATATATCTTCTCTTCCTATTTACCCAATCTGATGTTTTCTGATAGCTTACATTTTTTGTGAAAATTTAGAGATGTTTTGGAGATTTACTATAAACACATTACATTAAAGTCTGGGAAAGCCATTTGTTAAAAAAATAATTTTATTGAAATTGAATTCTGCAAACAAAATGCGAGATCAATCGGCCAGTTCAATGGGGTTGTTGGTAGCTTCTTTTTATTAAGTCAAGAAAAACTGTTGGAAATTAGAATTTATTATCTGTTACCTGCTTGGTTGCATCAGGTATGGAAGACGCATTTGATCTGTACTCATCCTTCCTCAGAATAACTTTTTAAGTAGTCAACAATATAATAAAGAAACCACCAAAGGCACAATTTTGCAATTAATGACAAGCTTCACTCAACACAAAGCAAAGTAATAATTCTGGTAATATCTTTGCTGCCTGGTGGCTCAGACTGTAAAGACTCTCTCTGCAATGCAGGAGACCCATGTTCAATCCCTGGGTAAGGAAGATTCCCTGGAGAAGGAAGGAATTGCAACTGACTCCAGTACTCTGGCTTGGAAGATTCCATGGATAGAGGAGCCTGGCAGGATACAGTCCACGGGATCTCAAGAGTCAACTCGGCTGAACAACCAACGCTTTCATTTTTATTAGAGATTTAACTAAACTAACTCAGATTATATTAGTATTAGTACTAAAAATAACTGATTTAATTTTCATCACAGATAAAAAAATTTAAAAATCTCTTGTATGTTTATTTTTCTCTGTTCATTCATATTCAGAAATTTTAGTAATTGACTTCTGCTTTCTTAGTGAAAGTCCTTTTTACATTTATTTTAGATTTAGAGTCAAAGGCACTGGGTGAGGAAAAATATCTTTAAATTAATGTCATTATGCAACTCCAAGAGAGGGCCATGTTTTTAGGACAGCCTGGTAGGATTCAAGGGATTTGATTTTCACCAATATATTGGATGCGTGCATGCTAAGTCACCTCAGTCGTGTTCGACTCTTTGTGACACCATGGACTGTAGCCCACCAGGCTCCTTTGTCCAAGGGATTCTCCAGGCAAGAACACTGGAGTGGGCTGCCATTTCCTCCTCCAGGGGATCTTCCCGACCCGGGGTTGAACCTGCGTCTCTTATATCTCCTGCATTGGCAGGTGGGTTCTTTATCACTGAACCACTTGGGATATATTACAATAAATTAACTCATATGTAAAGAGTAATGGGTTTAGCTGAATATGTACACACACATATGAATAAACACAATCAAGTGCCAATTATTAAAACTAAGATACAGTCATAAATAGAACAGCAACCCAAATAAATAAAGGAAATTCAAAAAAGTGCATTTTTAGGTAAGTCACTAAAGTGGTCAGCTAAAACTTATCCTCACTGGTGTCTCTGAAAACAGTCTATCAAAATATGCCTCAGAGTTACCTCACCAACTCTATTAGTCAGTGATCGATAATTCTTATTGTGATGGAGGGTAGATCATTAATTCCCAGATATTTCTATTTTCCTATGCCTTCAGGCAGAACAGAATCCTTCAGCCAGAGGAAATTTAGGGAAACTAATGTACATGCTGGCTATTAACGAAGATGGTGCAGACTAAAATAATTAAAGATAAGGTATGGAGAGCACGCACATATATTAGGAAAGGATTTACATTCTAAGACAAAACTCTCTGTAATGAACACACTCTCAGAAATGGTACCAGATACATCCCTTAGAAAATGATGCTCACACTGTATATGGAGATACACGGGTATACATCACCAAGATACATTCTTTGAATAGAATCTCCTCTTCGTCTTGCGCTTAACCAGAACTCACTAAAGTAGTTTAAAGGGTTGAATTATTGAGTCAATGGTAGCAATAACATTGCACATTACGTGTGTTAGATTTTGTGTTTTATAGAGGCTGTTATTCTCTCTAGTCTCATCATAGTTTGAAAAATAAGAACACGCAACATAGATAAGTGTCCACTAGTGAGTTATCTTTCTGCAGAGACACATCAAAACAACCACTAACACAAGAAAACCCCTGCACATACAAACCTGCACTCGTTTGCCCTGTACTGACCGTTTTACCTTCAACAGTCACACCAAATAAAGAAACCTAATTTGATGACTTTCAAACTATTATTGGCAATTCTGTGTAACAAATGTGTATTAAAAATAATCACAGATTTTGTTCAATGAAAATTTTTGGTAATATCTCATGGGATATTTGGAGGTATTTGACTGCAACAAATGCTTATCCAGGTTCTGAATTTCATCCAGTTTCAGGAGCTTCATCCAGCTTACTGAGATATTATTGATTTCCTTTACATACTTATTTCACAGAGACTCCCAATCATTAAGCATGGTGTATCTCCCATTTAAAAAAAAAAAAAAGCTATTTTCTCTCAGTAATGTTACTTTTTTTTTAAAATTTTCTGTGTATAGTTCTTGAACAACTTTCACTAGATTTGTTTAATTATTTGGTGATTTTTATATTGTTATCAGTGACTCTTTTAGAACTTTGAGTTATTTAAAAATCTTCACCTACAATTATTTCATTGTGAATAATGATGATTTATCTGTCCCATTCCAATCTTTATGATCTGACTGTGGCTCAGATCATGAACTCCTTATTGCCAAATTCAGACTTCAACTGAAGAAGGTAGGGAAAACTTCTGGATCATTCAGGTATGATTAAATCAAATCCCTTATGATTATACAGCAGAAGTGACAGATTCATGGGATTTTATCTGATAGACAGAGCGCCTGAAGAACTATGGATAGAGGTTCATGACATTGTACAGGAGGCAGTGATCAAGACCATCCTCAAGAAAAAGACATGCAAAGAGACAAATGGTTCCCAAGGAAGCCTCCCAAAAATACTGTGAGAAGAAGAGAAGTGAAAGGCAAGGAGAAGAGGAAAGATATACCCATCTGAATGCAGAGTTCCAAAGAATAGCAAGGAAATATAGGAAAACCTTCCTAAGAGAACAATGCAAAGACACAGAAAAAACAACAGAATGGGAAAAACTAGAGCTCTCTTCAAGAAAATTAGAGATACCAAGGGAACATTTCATGCAAATATGGGCACAATAAAGGACAGAAATGGTATGGACCTAACAGAAGCAGAAGATATTAAGAAGAGGTGGCAAGAATACACAGAAGAATGGTACAAAAAAGATCTTCATGACCCAGATATTCATGATGGTGTGATCACTCACCTAGAGCCAGACATCATGGAATGTGAAGTCAAGTGAGCCTTAGAAAGCATCACTACAAACAAAGCTAGTGGGGGTGATAGAATTCCAGTTGAGCTGTTTCAAATCCTGAAAGATGATGCTGTGAAAGCGCTGCACTCAATATGACAGCAAATTTGGAAAACTCAGCAGTGGCCACAGGACTGGAAAAGGTCAGTTTTCATTCCAATCCCAAAGAAGGGCAATGCCAAAAAATGTTCAGATTACCACACAATTGCATGCATCTCACACGCTAGCAAAGTAATGATCAAAATTCTTCAAACCAGGCTTCAACAGTATGTGAACCATGAACTTCCAGATGTTCAAACTGGATTTAGGTAGAGAAGCCAGAGATCAAATTGCCAACATCCATTGGATCATTGAAAAAGCAAGAGGGTTCCAGAAAAATATCTACTTTTTCTTTATTGACTATGCCAAAGCCTTTGACTGTGTGGATCACAATAAACTGTGGAAAATTCTGAAAGCAATGGGAATACCAGACCACCTAACCTGTCTCTTGAGAAATCTGTATGCAGGTCAGGAACCAACAGTTAGAACTGGACATGAAACAACAGACAGGTTCCAAATAGGAAAAGGAGTACGTCAAGGCTGTATATTGTCACCCTGCTTATTTAGGTTATATGCAGAGTACATCATAAGCAACACTGGGCTGGAAGAAGCACAAGCTGGAATCAAGATTGCTGGGAGAAATATCAATAACCTTAGATATGCAAATGAGACCACCTTTATGGAAGAAAGTAAAGAGGAACTAAAGAGCCTCTTGATTAAAGTGAAAGAGGAGAGTGAAAAAGCTGCCTTTAAACTCAACATTCAGAAAACTAAGATCATGGCACATTGTCCCATCACTTGATGATAAATAGATGGAGAAACATTGGAAACAGTGACAGATTTTATTTTCTTGGGCTCCAAAATCACTTCAGATGGTGACTGCAGCCGTGAAATTAAAAGACGCTTGTTCCTTGGAAGAAAAACTATGACCAACCTAGACAGCATATTTGAAAGCAGAGACATTACTTTACCAACAAAGTCCATCTAGTCAAGGCTATGGTTTTTCCAGGAGTAATGTATGGATGAGTGTTGGATGATAAAGAAAGCTGAGTGGTGAAGAATTGATGCTTTTGAGCTGTGACGTTGGAAAAGACTCTTGAGAATCTCTGAGACTGCAAGGAGATCCAACTAGTCCATCCTAGAGGAACTCGGTCCTGAATGTTCATTGAAAGGACTGATGGTGAAGCTGAAGCTCCAATACTTTGGCCACCCATTGCAAAGAACTGACTCATTTGAAAAGACTCTGATGCTGGACAATATTAAAGGCAACAGAAAGAGGAGACGGTAGAGGGTCGGATGGTTGGATGGCATCATCAACTCGATCTTCATGAGTTTGAGCAAGCGCCTGGCGTTGGTGAGGGACAGGGAGGCCTGGTGTGCGATAGTCCATGGAGCCGCAAAGAGTCAGATCTTCCTGAGTGACTGAGCTGAATTTAATCTGTTAAAAATCTTGTTCAACTTTTCTTTGGAACTGATAATAGACATTCTTTCTCTTTTCTCTTCTTAGGCAGAAATTTCTCAGTCTTTCATATTAAAAAATAATGTTTCCTATGGGTTTTCAAAAATATATATTAAATGAATCCATTATAGTTCTAGTCTTCTACTTCTGCTATATATCTATTTCAATGATTCCACTTTTCTCATTTATTCTCTTAATGTGTTAGAAATGATGAATTGATATTTTAATTGGTAAACCACCTCTGCTTGGTTGACAAAAGCCAAGTTTGCTGAAGTGTATTCTCTAGTTTACACATTACCAGATTTTCTTTCCTCATATTTTGGTTAAATCATTGCACCAGGCACTTCCCTGGTGGCCCAGGTGTTGATAATCCACCACGCCTTCTGGGGGACGCAAGGTCGACCACTGGTCAGGGAGTTCAGTTCTCATATGTTGCTGGACAACTGAGCCCACGCAGCTCAGCTTCTGAGCCTGCACTCCCGGGCCCATGTGCCACCACTAGAGAGGCTATGCGCCACAGAGAAAGATCCCTCGTGCCCCAACTCAGATCTGCTGCTGCTGCTGCTAAGTCACTTCAGTCGTGTCTGACTCTGTGCGACCCCATAGACGGCAGCCCACCAGGCTTCCCTGTCCCTGGGATTCTCCAGGCAAGAGCACTGGAGTGGGTTGCCATTTCCTTCTCCAGTGCATGACACTGAAAAGTGAAAAGTGAAAGTGAAGTCGCTCAGTCATGTCCGACTCTTAGCTACCCCATGGACTGCAGCCTACCAGGCTCCTCCATCCATGGAATTTTCCAGGCAAGAGTCCTGGAGTGGCGTCCCATTGCCTTCTCCAAACTGAGATCTGAGGCAGCAAAAAAATAAAGTTTGTTGTCCCAAAGGTCATGAGATCATTCTACAAATTTTCTTTCTTACTATAGTGCTTGGTATGGGTAAAAAGGCTACACCAGCTCCATCAAATGTCTGGAAAATGTCCCCTTATTGCTTCTGGAAAACAATTTGTATGATATTGTTGCTATTAATATTATGCAGCTGTTTATCGCCACCTGATCTTTCGCTGTGGCTCTGGAATAGTCTTCCTGCAATATTTTAACTAGAGATTTAGTTTTTAAATGTTGTTTGCTTCTTCTTGTTGTTTAGTCATTAAGCCACATCTGACTCGTCTATGACTCTGCGGACTGCCGCCCGCCATGTTCCTCTGTCCATGGGGTTTCCCAGGCAAGAATGCTGAAGGGGAATATTTTAAATAGACTTTGACAAACCAAATTTTCTCTTTTTCCTTATTTCAGTTTAGGAAAGCTGTACTTTCCAACAGCTGTCTCCACTTACATTGCTCAATTAGTTGAGATAAAATGTTCTTATATTTACCGGTGATTTTTATGCCAATTATTTATTATTGAATGTTGGTCTTTGGATATGAAATATATTAGAGGTTCTTTGAGCTCTGATTAAAGCTCCCTGCATCAATACTGTAAGTGTTATATGCCTGGCAAGAAGTCGTTGTTGGGCATAATCATCTCTTTCCATCATATTGAGTTGAATTGTTGACATTTTTCAGATTTGTAAAGACTTTGCCTATTTTCTGTTCACTCTTCATTCTTGCTAGCAGCTCTCCGTGACCCGACGGAAAAGTATGGGATGATTACCTTGCTCAGTTTCTCCGTCGATTCCTGTTCTTTGCAACCCTATGGACTGCAGCCTGCCAAGCTCCTCTGTCCAGGGAATTTTTCCTGGCAGGAGTACTGGAGTGGGTTGCCGTTTCCTCCTCCAGGGAATCTTCCAGACCCAGAGACTGAAACAGTGTCTCCTGTGTCTCCTGCATTGGCAGGGGGATTCTTGACCACTAAACCACCGAGGAAGCCCATAGGATGATTCCCAGGGCCCTGTTCATCGGCGGGACTTCCTCCGCTGTGTGAGGCTGTCAAAAGGACGCTATCTACTCAGCGTCTCAGCGTTCTTTTGGAGACAATGAATAGCTCAAGAGGAAGAGCAGTGTCCAGCATTGAGCTTACGTCTTGAACACCCCTTGCTTTGGAAGCTTGCCCCACAAGTCTTCAATATCCTCAAAGCTCCCTGACTTATACAAATGCAACAGGATGACCTTGCTTTTGTGTTTTAACTGCTCAGAGCTTGTGCAAGTGAGGCTGCTAGGTGAGCTACAGAGAAGTTAGAGGAAACCTGCACACAGATAGCAATTACTTGTGTACGTGTGTGTGTATGTGTGTGTGTGTATGTGTCCACTGTGTGTCTGGGAATGACACTTCCTCCAGATTCAAAACAAGAAACAGACCAATAATAACAGATTGATCTTTATGTCTGTTACAGAGTATGGGTAATGAAGTTTCACTAATGATATTTCAGTTAATTTCAAGGAGGGTCTACATTTACATGACTATAATTTGTTAGTTCATCATAGTATAAAGATTCTTCAGAATTAATTTCAAGTATTGCAAAATTCCCAGGAATTGAGTCCTTATAGTAACATTACACTCTCAAAGAAGAGATCATGAGAGTATTTTTCTCATTATTCATAATTACAAATGTTGTCCAATGGAGCTGGTGAAGAGCTTTAATTAAAAGCAAGATATAATTTCCAGTGAAAAGGTCAATTATGGGTTTAGGAAAAAGAGATGTTACAGATCAGATTTTTATATTTCATGGTATTTTAGGCAGAAGGAATGAGTAGAGATTTCCCGAGATTAAGAAACTTTTAATTTTAAAAGTTTTTAAGAATATGAAAGACAGACATTTAGGGAAATAAGGAATAAATTAAAACATTGTGAAAAAAGTTGTTCATTTGGCATCTGGAGACTGGTTACCATCTCATCTCATTTAGCAGATGCATAATGTTGGGCAAGCTATTTAACCTCTTGGAATCTTAAATTGCTAATCTTTCAAAATAGATCTAGTAACACTGACCTTATATGACTCATGAATAATAAATATGATCATAGGAAATAGCAGTATGAACAGACCCTGACACTTATTAAGGGCTTGATAATTGTTTGTTGAACACAACACATTTAGTATACGTGACAATGCTAACCCAGTGCACAAACTATAATATTACTTGTTGTGTCAACGCAAGAGAAGCTGCGCTCAGCAGTCTCAGTGTTCTGTCCTGTGCAGGCGAAGTCCTCTCCTGGCGGCTCCTCCTCCCCGCCCCCCCCCCCCCCCCCCGGCTTCCCCCTTCCCCCCCCTCCCCCCGGCTCCCCCTTCCTCCCCTCTCCTGCCTTCCCCTTCCTCCCCTCTTCCTGCCTCCCCCTTCACCCCTCCCCCCCGCTCCTCCTCCTCCCCCCCCCCGCTCCTCCTCCCCCCCCTCCCCAGCTCCTCCTTCTTCCCCTCTCCCAGCTCCTCCTTTGCCCCCCTCCCCGGTTCCCCCTCCTCCCCCCCAGCTCCCCCTTCCTCTCCTCTTCCCGCCTCCCAGTTCCCCCCCTCCCCCCGGCTCCCCCTTCCTCCCCTCTCCTGCCTTCCCCTTCCTCCCCTCTTCCTGCCTCCCCCTTCACCCCTCCCCCCCGCTCCTCCTCCTCCCCCCCCCCGCTCCTCCTCCCCCCCCTCCCCAGCTCCTCCTTCTTCCCCTCTCCCAGCTCCTCCTTTGCCCCCCTCCCCGGTTCCCCCTCCTCCCCCCCAGCTCCCCCTTCCTCTCCTCTTCCCGCCTCCCAGTTCCCCCCCTCCCCCTGGCTCCTCCTTCCTCCCCTGTCCCGGCTCCTCCTCCCCGCCCCCCCCCCCGCCCCCCACTCCTCCTTCCTCCCCTCTCGTCGTCTCCTCCTTCATCTTTGCCTCGCCCTCCTCTTCCCCATCACCATATCCTTTTCCCCTTATTTCCTCTCCTTTGCATCTATTCCTCCTTCTCCTTCTTACCCACTCTCTCTCAGTTAAACTGTGAATCTTTATTTTATCTTCTCTGATGTTTTAAGAAGTCTTGACATCAATTAAAAAAAGATTGGATAATAAAATGTGAGTGGAATAATATTGTTGAACAAAACATAGAAAAACAAAGATCATGGCATCCGGTCCCATCACTTCATGGGAAATAGATTGGGAAACAGTGGAAACAGTGTCAGACTTTATTTTTCTGGGCTCCAAAATCACTGCAGATGGTGATTGCAGCCATGGAATTAAAAGATGCTCACTCATTGGAAGGAAAGCTATGATCAACCTAGATAGCATGTTGAAAAGCAGAGACATTACTTTGCCAACAAAGGTCCGTCTAGTCAAGGCTATGGTTTTCCCTGTGGTCATGTATGGATATGAGAGTTGGACTGTGAAGAAGGCTGAGCGCCGAAGAATTGATGCTTCTGAACAGTGGTGTTGGAGAAGACTCTGGGACTGCAAGGAGATCCAACCAGTCCATTCTGAAGGAGATCAGCCCTGGGATTTCTTTGGAAGGAATGATGCTAAAGCTGAGACTCCAGTACTTTGGCCACCTCATGCGAAGAGTTGACTCATTGGAAAAGACTCTGATGCTGGGAGGGATTGGGGGCAGGAGGAGGAGGGGACGACCGAGGATGAGATGGCTGGATGGCATCACTGACTCAATGGACGTGAGTCTGAGTGAACTCTGGGAGTTGGTCATGGACAGGGAGGCCTGGCATGCTGCGATTCATGGGGTCGCAAAGAGTCGGACACGACTGAGCGAGTGAACTGAACTGAACTGAACATAGAAAATCAGAAGTGTAATGTTCTTTCATAATTCTTTACACTTCTATTATCAAGCTTTATTTTCTCTTTTTGTTGTCACCAATCAGCTTGGTCATTTCTGTCTCCTCCCCTACCATTAGAAAATGTTGTGTAACTACTGATGTGAGTAGTAATGACATGGCAGTGATTTGGGATCCTTCAGCCAAACAAAGGTAAGAGAAAAGAGAGTGCTTAAAAGTCTGGGATTAATATTCAGGTGTAACAATTTTTATGTAAACTTGGGTAAGTTATTTAGCTTCTGGGGTTTCCTCTTATGTAAAATGTGAATAATTATACCACCCATCTCCGAGGGTTGTTTGTAGTTCATATAAGCCAGCCATTATAATATATAATATATAATTACATATCACAATACTTATTATGGTATGTACTTCTTAAAAATAATAGGAAATATAACAATGTCATTCTGGGAAGGATTATTAGAATTCATGAGATAAATAGAATGAACATATTTAAAAATAGGATGAAATGACTATTTTACGCTGGAATCCCAGGGAAACAAACTCTGATACAGATGTCTGCATGTAGGACATTTCTGAGGGAGTGCTCATTAGAACCACCTCGCAAACTCCCAAGCCCCCAGACCTCCTCTAGGAGCACGTGGAGAAAGGTTGGGAAGAGGAGTTGAACTGTGGCGAAGTTCTAAAAGAGTTTTTGCCAATCATACAAGGGATTCTGGAGCTGAGATTGTTCTAAAGAGATGCTCTAATGAAAATAAAGAGATTGGGCCTTACCCCCCACCGCCCCCCCCCCCCCCACCACATTGAGCACTAGTTACACCCAGGGAGGTGTCAGAGCCTCGGTAGTGCAGTCCCCTTCCTGAAAGGTAGTTATCAGATAAGACTCACCTCAACTGAAAACGGCGATAAACATCCTTCTCTCTGCACGTTTCCAAATGAATGCTTTGGTCTGAAGGAAGCACATTTGTTGCATTCTACTACTTTCGTGATACACCCAATGGTTGGGGCTTCCCTGGTGGCTCAGATGGTAAAGAATCTGCCTGCAGTGCAGGAGACCAGAGGGAACCCCCGCGTTGGGAAGATCCCCTGGAGAAGAGAATGGCAGCCCGCTCACTTCAGTGTTCTTGCCTGGAGAACTCCATGGACGGAGGAGCCAGGAGGGCTACAGTCCATGGCGTGAAAAGTGAAAGTGAAAATGAAGTCGCTCCGTCGTGTCCGACTCTTTGTGACCCCGTGCACAAACAGTTAACAACCACTGAGGGACTAACACACAGACACACAGACACACATACATACATAGGTATGTGCACACATATAAACACACACTATTTATATATCACTATATATGAGAGTTTACATGAAATGTATGTGAGTTAGCGTGGAAGCAGTCTATGGTTTTTATATATATATTTGAACTAACATATTTACAAAGATAAAATTTCATACTGTGAATTTTATATTGAAGTCTGCTTTTACAATAAGAACAAGCAAAAATATAAACAAATAAAAATATTTTTCCAGATAGACATTTTATGCTTTTAATACTGAATGCACAAAGATTCTCCAGGCACGAGTGCTGGAGTGGGTTGCCATTTCCTTCTCGAGGGGATCTTCCCGACCCAGGGATCGAACCCTGGTCTCCCGCATTCCAGGCAGATGCTTTAACCTCTAAGTCACCAGGGAAGCCCAAGAACAAGCAAAAATATAAACAAATAAAAATATTTTTGCCAGATAGATGTTTTATGCTTTTAATACTGAATGCACAAAGTACCTCAATTCTTGCAGACACTAAAAAAGTTACCCCACCGTCAGTATAGAAAACAAGTCATTTCAAAGGCTTTCACAGTCTCAGACATCCAGCCAGATCTCAGCAAAACCCCACATTTCTGTAAGTCATTTGACATAAGAAGGTTTTGCTTATCAGTTAGTTTGAAAGTCATACCTATTCAAATATATATAAAAATCAAGATAAAGACTTTCTGTAAATACAAAGAATGATAAGACAAAATTTAGTCAGTAAATTAATCCCAAGATATTAAATAAAGAATCTCATAAACTATTACATTTTATTTTTCTCAGAGAAGTTTTTGGAAGGCAAAGAAATAGACCAGATATCCTTATTATTTTATAAAGTACACATCTTATGAACTTTGGAAGCAATTTGACTTTTTAAAGGAGTTTCCTGGTTTGGGGAAACTTTGGGGACATGAATTATAGAATTCATGTTTCAAGTTGCTATAATTATTAAATATGCAGAACACAGAGTTCTTGTCTCATTATCTTCTTTGTTATGAGCTGAGCCCCTTATCATTTGGAGACATATCACCTGTGATGCACCTTAGATTGTTTCCTCGAAGAATCTGAAAAATTTTTCCCAGAAGAGCATTTCTAATTGGAGATAAAGTGTCCATTTGCAACAGAAATGGCAGAAAAAGAAAAAAAATCTTGCAAATAATATAGCCATGTCTCAGATAAGCAAATGAGGACACTACAGGTAGGTACATAGTCAATACAAAAGAATTCATCTATGTAGAGGCAGGTTTATGGAATACTTTGTAATTATCTTCATCTGTTTGGAACACTGTGATGCTTCTGTTCCAGAGCTGGAAAATAGTTCGTTTACAACAGTGTGTTAGTTTCTGCTATGCAGAAAAGTGAATCTGTTTTAAATATAGATATATATATATACATATATACACTCTGTTTAGAATATTTTCCCATATAAGCCATCACTGAGTATTGAGTTCCCAATGCTATACAGTAAACCCTTTAGAGTAATTGATTTTATACATGCTGCTGCTGCTAAGTCGCTTCAGTCATGTCCGACTTTGTGCGACCCCATAGACGGCAGTCCACCAGGCTCCCCCGTCCCTGGGATTCTCCAGGCAAGAACACTGGAGTGGGTTGCCATTTCCTTCTCCAATGCACGACAGTGAAAAGTGAAAGTGAAGTCGCTCAGTCGTGTCCAACTCTTCGCAACCCCATGGACTGCAGCCCACCAGGCTCCTCTGCCCATGGGGTACTGGATTTTATATCTAGTAGTGTTCATATGTTAATTCCCCTCCTTACTCCCTTTACACCGTACGTTTGTATTTTACATTTGCTGCTTATGTGTAGAATCTAAATAAACAGGAAGGGGGTAGAGGTGAACTCATTTGCAGGCAGAAATATTCTGATTCTTAAATATTGGTTGGCATTCTTACTTTTTGCATGAATATGTATGATCACGGCTAGGGTAAGAGGAGGTGGGAAAAGACAGGAGTGAAGGGAAAGGGGAAAAGGAAAGGGGAGAAGCAAAGAAGGAGGGAGGGAAAAGGGGGTGGTTAGAAAGAGGAAGAAGGAAAGAAGGAAGAAAGAAAGGGGATGATGAGGATGGAAGAATTCCACTTTGGTTTTAAAAAGAACTGGAAGGAGAAAGTTACCACTATGAGGCAGACAGCTTGCCCATTTTTCCAGAGTTTTCTCACTTAGTCATTAATATAAGTCTCAGAAGTATGTATAGATAGCTCCCTTGTACAAATGAGGAAACAGAATCATACTGTTGTACATATAGAAATAGTCATCTAGGACTGACATATGGGCTCGACTTCCTTGAATCCTAATATCAAACAGATTTATGAGATGGGACCAAATGGTGAAAATATTCCCAGTGGCTTTCAGAAGGGAAATCCCCTCATACTTCTGAACAATGGTATTTATGCCTATTTTACAATAAACTGCTCAGTTCAAAATTATGGTATTTTTTCCCCACTTGGCAAAAGTGACGCATACAAAAAAGTTCAAAATCCGTGTGCATATTGTTTAGGGAGTAACTGTGTGTTTTTAAATTGTGTTACCATTTCCTGTAATGAACTGCCTTTCTGTTACACAAGCATTATCTGTTTGAACATACTATAGCTTGATTCAATTAGGGTTGAACCAGTTCTAAACTGGCTTTCAGTCTTTGTGAGGTGTGGCCCACTTCTGGTCCATTTGCCTCTCAGGCTGTGGTGGGAAAGTTTAGAAATCTCCTGAGGCTCAGCAGGGCTCCCTTTTGGGGGCCCCGCATTTCCACGTCGGGTCCCTGAAGCTGTGAGACTGCCTGGACCACTGCAAAGGACTGTGGCCTCCAACTGCCGCGTTTTGCTAATTTTCCCTGCGTTTGGACTGCACCAGTGAAGCGAAGTGAAAGTCGCTCAGTCGGGTCCAACTCTGCAACCCCATGGCCTGTAGCTCGCCAGGTGCCTCTGCCCACGGGATTCTCCAGGCAAGAATGCTGGAGTGGGCTGCACTAAAATGTGGTAAAAGAGGAAAAACATAGCAGGCTTAGGCTCGGACCTTGGCGTCTTTCCTTCATCTTAAACTCCAGTGTTCTGGCTGCCACTCTATTTCTCTTTCAGCAAAACAAATTCATTTCAACAAGTTTTGTCCAATTTCCTAGAACTCAACCCACCTCCCAAGACAGTAAGTATGGTGGTTTAGGCTTGTTAGCCTGCCATTATCAGAAACTGAGCGACTGTTACCAGTACAGTGATATTTTAAATAAAACTGAAATAGAACAATAATATAACAAGAGGAGGCATTATTCAAAAATTTCTTAAAATATTAAAGCTAAGTGAAAAATTATATAGTGATAAAAGCACATAATTTAATCTTGGACTTACTAATAGATAATAATAAGACTTTTGAAGATTCATGTTAGGCTCACATATGAACTTACCCTATTCATGAGAACTGAGAATATCTTTTACATTGTGTCATTTTAATGCACATGGATAATCTTCCCCCCTGATTTGACAAGGTAGTACCTACTGAGGAGAAGAATTAAAATCAAGCCATACTCTCCTTAGCTATATATTGCTTTTGTTCTCTATCCTTCAGGAGAGAAGAATAAAATTTGGAAAAAAAAATCTCCAAAAGCCATTGTATATTTTTTTCAGGCACTATAGTCCTAGTGGAAACTGCTTTAGCCTGAAGAAACATTGCTGAATTAAAAAGGTAGACTCTTTAGAACCCACGCTTTGAGTGAATATTTCACACTCAAACATACTTATGTAAAACAGTCATCATTTTCCTTGACCAAACAGTCATCATTTTCCTTGACCGGAGTTATCTGTGAGTGAGGGGAGGCGGCTGGGAAGAGATTTGAGAAAGCTCAGATACATTATTTACTAGCTTTCTATATAGAAACATTTAAATTGTGCAACAGTATCCTGCTACAGGGACATAGTTACTTTTGAGTACCAAAGCAGGTGATTCTACTTTGGAAGTTGAGAACAGATAAATCTGCATTTTTGAGTGATTACTCTGTGGCCTTCTTGTGCTCTATGCTTTTAATGTCATACTCAATTCAATCCTCCATTGCCCATTAGCTAGTAGTAGTGCTGACCTGAAATAAAGAGATCTCCAGATATTTTTCCAGCAAAGATGTGTTTATTTAGGATCAGCAGAGAATTGCAATTTAGGGTTGGCAACCATGGCAAGCAAAGTGCAAGTCTTTGCAGAGGAGGGGGAATGCTTCTATGCAGAGGGAAAAAATGCCAGAAAGCTGTAGGAAGCAGTGCGTCCCTGGCTTTTCACTGGCTGGGTCCTTGCCAGGAGAGAAGCGGAGTCTTTCTTCTCGTCCTGCTCCGCTAGTTTTGCGAGGATGAAAGCTCCCGTCTGCTCTTCAACTCTGCTTACCTGAGGCTTCTGTTTATTGACTTTTTAACAGTAGCCCATTAACTCTGTATCACAGAACAGAAAACCGAGACTGGGAAAGATCAGTGTCTTTCCTAGATTCACAAAAGTAATCAAGCTTGGATATAAACCAACTTCAGAAGAACTTCTTGGTCTAGAAAACCCATGCTGCTTTTACCTGGATTATTTTGCCTTTTATATCACATTAGTCTACAAGCATGTTAAAAGGTAAGAAAATCAACAAGTTCCTTATCAATTTTTAAACCTTGCTTCTATTACCATATAGTACAAATAACTTTGGTTGATAAAAAAGAAAAGATAAATTATTGTGAGAAACCAGCTTCCTGAAATAAAAAGAGTTCACAGTGGGGCATTGTTCTGGGCTATTCCATTGGAGGGAGTTTGATTTATTCAAATCCTGCTATAATTGTTTCAAAACTAAATGAAAATGGAATCGTCTATTATCATACAGAAGGATTAAGCCCTAAATTGGATTTCCGAGTTTAAGATGAAAAAGTAAGCTAACCTCTAAAATGGCTTAAAATTGAACTTTATCTCCTGGTATGGAACAATAGCTTTAAGAGATTTA
This sequence comes from Ovis canadensis, assembly GCF_042477335.2. NCBI lineage: Eukaryota > Metazoa > Chordata > Mammalia > Artiodactyla > Bovidae > Ovis > Ovis canadensis. The sequence continues at coordinate 102,772,232 of NC_091253.1, read as the reverse complement.
GGCGAAGAATGAGTCTCTGAAAAATGGCATAGTGATAAAAATGGCAGTTTTATAAGCAAATTAGGGCAAATATTCTATTTTGCCCTTTAACCCAATATTATTACGAACTCTGATAAATGTATAATCTTTCAGTAAAACTTCTTTTTGTCATATGTTAATGTCTTGGAGGTTAAATTCAGAGTTCGAGGATAAATGCAAAGTCATGCAGACACATGCACGCACGCACACACACACGTGCACATCAGCATAATATGAGTAACTTACACTCCTAATTTAGAAAGATAGTCATGCATTGCTTTTTAAATTATACAGTTACACCTAGTAAGGATAACAGAAGCATCTGTTTTTAAGGTCATATCCTGAACAGTCTGCTTGCCTTAAGGTTAAAAGATCCTTCATAGAGTTTCTAGTTTTGGTAGTCCTCTAACAATGTTACTCAATGAAACTGGAAGAGGTTTGGGGTTTGGGAAATAACCACAGGTACAGTGTTTTGGCTCCAAGTCTGAAACATAGTAATCTACCAGTGGCTCTTTACTGGGGCTTATTTCTAGCCCCCGCTCCCAGGCACATTTGACATCAAGACATTTTTGCTGTCGCAAGTGTGAGAAGGGTGCACTAGAGACTAGACGGTCGAGATCAGGGCTGCTGCTAGTTCACAACGTGCAGGACAGCTCTGCTCAACCGAGAGCTGCCCAAGGGAGTCAACAAAGGGTTGTGTGTGGGGGCTTCTGACTTTTGATGGTAAGTTCCAGAATAGACGTCACACAGTTGTACTGGAGTCAGCATCACTATGCTTCAGAGCTTATTCATAGGTAAATGCTTTTTACTTTGGCATGAAATTCAAAGTAACACCCTCCTTCCCATGAATGTTCGCATGAAGAAAGCAAAAACTAATGCTCTAATTTATATTTCTGTCTATTTCATGACAAGGGTAGAATTTGTATAAATTAAGCCAATCAGTTTCAAGATTGAAATATTTGAAACATACGCCATATATTCTCAAAATATCTGTAATTAAGAATCACCTGGTTTGCTCTGGAATAAAATAAATATCCAAAACCTACACCAGAGGGTTATTTGGTTTGTTAAATGTGAAGTAGAGGCGAACACATTTTCTCTTTTACTGAGAACATCGCGTGGTTCTGATGCGGTTCGTTCACTTGGAGTCCTATTTGGGAAAATGGAATAGAATTCCTTCAGAACCAGCGGCTCTAGTGGCATATTAAGTAGCAATTTCTAAGTTTGTACTTGAACATCTTTGATACAAGATTCAATGCTAAATGAATAACTGTCATCTAGGGCATGAAAAGTACAAATAAAAATGTTAAAATGAAACATATGTGTTTAGATCAATATATTCAAGCACTGCCACCTCACATTATTTCAAAACATGACCTTGTATTTGACATGTAATCTTGTCCCCAAATTACCTTCAAATGAGTGAGCAAATGAATGAATGGTAATTATTTACAATAAATGCATATGTTAGATACATTTCCTTTTGCTTACACACAGTGCCATCAGCTTGTATAACAATGATAGATTTATGGCAAAAACATATGAGAGAAGAGTCCATTAGCAGGGAAATAAATGAGAAATGCAAATGTATCTACTCATAAAGTTAGAGTTTTATTATTGCTTATTTTCTAGTCAATTTAAAATTATTTGATTAAACCTTGATATGAACTATTTGACATTGTTTACAGAAGCTCAGAAGAAAGCACACTGCTGACTAACACAATGGGAGACAAAATAATGAGTGAATATCCTGTTTGGAGAATTGTTGAAAGAAATTGAGAGAGAACGGAGAAAGCAAGAGCACAGAAATGAAGACCCTAAAAAATATACTAGAATATGGTTCCCTGTATTTTTTCATACGCTTTGCCTAGCTTTATCCTGATTAAGGTGGTCTTTCAATATATTGAGTCTAAAATCTAGCCATGCTATGAGAGAGAATACCAGCAAGTGAAATTTCTCTTTGAAAATTTTAGTCTGTTACGCATAATGCAAAGATTCAAGGACAATGAGAGTTTAGAAAAGGCATAAAGGAAAACAGCTCAATACAAAAAAGAGGCTTAAAATAACTGGGTCCTGTCAACTGTAGAGAAATATGTGTACCATTCTTTGAACTCCAAGTATATTCTGAATCAGACAGGAAAAGTACTGGATCTCATCTCCTTACCCTGTAGATTTTTTCCACTTACAAGACTTTGATGAGAGCTAAACGAACATACACATTTGACAATTAAAACACACGTTGTCACCCACCAAACACCCGCTGCTGAAGTGGACAAGTGTAGTCAACACATAATTTCATATATGCACATGGATGCAGCGTGTTACCAGTAGCCACACGTATGCTGGCCGTCCTTTCATAGCTACGCGTGTTCTGTTTCCTCTTCCTGCGCCTCCAGGAAGCTCAGTGAGTGCTTGGCCAATAGCTTGTGCTGATAGTGACCTGCCGGTGTCTGGTGCAGGCCTGAGGAGGCTTGCAGTTTCTCCGTCTTGTCTTTTGGAGAACTCCACCTGCGGGCCTCGAGCCGCACTGTAACGCCTTCTCCTATTCCGACGCTAGGAAGACAGAAGCAGCCCTGGGATCCAGACCTCACGGTCACCCGCCGAGAAAAGCAACTGAAGTGCACACAGTCCAGGGTCACTCGTTCACTGGTTGAATACCACCAAAGGGCAGCAGCTGACCCAAATCTGCGGAACTGCACACCTTTACCAGATGTAATAAAATCCATTTAGCATTCATATGTTGCGCCAATTGTTAAACAGAGCTCAGTTCAGTTCGATTCAGTCGCTCAGTTATGTCTGACTCTTTGCGACCCCATGAATCGCAGCATGCCAGGCTTCCTTGTCCATCACCAAATCCTGGAGTTTACTCAAACTCACGTCCATTGAGTTGGTGATGCCATCCAACCATCTCATCTTCTGTCATCCCCTTCTCCTCCTGCCCCCAATCCCTCCCAGCATCAGAGTCTTTTCCAATGAGTCAGTTCTTCCCATCAGGTGGCCAAAGTACTGAAGTTTCAGCTTCAACATCAGTCCTACCGATGAACACCCAGGACTGATCTCCTTTAGAATGGACTGGTTGGATCTCCTTGCAGTCCAAGGGACTCTCAAGAGTCTTCTCCAACACCACAGTTCAAAGGCATCAATTCTTCGGTGCTCAGCTTTCTTTATAGTCCAACTCTCACATCCATACATGACTACTGGAAAAACCATAGCCTTGACTAGAGAGACCTTGGCTGGCAAAGTAATGTCTCTGCTTTTTAATATGCTGTCTAGGTTGGTCATAAGTTTTGACCAAAATTTATGACCATCTACTTAGAATGATTAATCTCATGTATAATATTTATCAGTGTACAGCATTACATTTCTTTTACTTATTTGTCTCTTTTTTTCCCTACAGAATATATGTTTAACAAAAGGTAAGACTTCATATGATATGTTTATCATATGCCAATAGAACAGTTTGGAATATCACAGGCACTTAAAATACTTACCACAATGTTGAAATTACTAACTGAAAAATATTCTAGCAAACATCATCAAAATGCATGCAGGCATTTTGCTAACTACTCTCAGAAATTGACTAATGGAGAATTTATTAAAACATGGTGATAAAAATATCAAGTTCAACTGAGAATGAAAATCTAGGATAATACATTGCTTTTTTTTTGTAATTTCTGAGGGCTTAAATGTGATTTAGGGAGATGATAAGAGATGTGTAAGGTAAAATGGCATTAAATGGTATTTAAAAAAATAGTTTGATTTTGACAAAAGTGTTTAAATTCTGAACCCAAATTAATGAAAATTTTGTAAAAGAAAATTTGTGTGCAGCTGAAATGACTTTTGGCTTTTTGCTTGCTTGTTTGTTTGTTCTCTCTGTTTTCCCCCTCAGAAAGGTGATGTTTTATTATTTTGCTGGTGAATACTTCAAATAAATCAGAGATTTAAGAAAATGGCTAATAGGAAGACAGGACAGAGAGCAAGAAATACGGTTCATACTTTCTTTGAAATATCAGACTAAACCCCTTTCAGCAGAAAAACTGCTATGATTAATTACTTAAAAGCTTCAGAACTTATGCAGCAATCTTCAAGAGTTGCTTTGAACTGAGGTCTAAACTCATACAAATCAGTTTTGCTAGTAAATTAGTTCTGTACACTGCACAACAAACATGCCATTTTTTTTTTCAAAAAAGTAAATCCACAAGAGTAATAGTGTTCAACTACTCATTTTGAGAAAATCTTTCCAAGTAACTCTAGTATGATGAAAGAACAAAACAATATCATAAGCGAAACAGTGAAGAGGAAACAAAATGGAAATATGTATTGCAATCAAATTCTAACCAAAATGAATTATCTGTCATCTGTGTAAAATATTAAATATATATAATTTTATATGTTTGGGTCTAAGTTCAGAAAGATATAATTTTCAATTCAGGTTTCATCATGTTAAAACTGTGTGACTTTGAAAATTTAAATTTATTTAGTCTCTAGTATCTTTATTTATGGGCTTCCCAGCTCAACTGGTAAAGAATCTCCCTGTAATAGGGGAGACCCCAGTCCAATTCCTGGGTCAGGAGGTTCCTTGGAGAAGGGATAGGTTACCCGCTCCAGTGTTCTTGGGCTTCCCTGGTGGCTCAAACAGTAAAGAATCCACTTATAATGTGGGAGACCTGGGTTTGAGCCCTGGTTTGGGAAGATCCCGTGGAAGAGAGCATGGCAACCCACTCCTGTATTCTTTCCAGGAGAGTCTCAGGGACAGAGCAGCCTTGTGGGCTACTATCCATAGGGTTGTGAAGAATTGGCCATGGCTGAAAATTAGCACAGTGCATTCACCGGAAGGACTGACGCTGCAGCTGCAGCTCCGATCTTTTGGCTGCCTGACGAAGAGGCAACCCACTGGAAAATATCCCAATGCTAGATGGCGAAAGGAGAAGCAGGTCAGAGGATGAGATGGTCAGACAGCCTCACCAACTCAGTGGACGGGAATCTGAACAAACTCTGGGAGATGGTGGAGGACAGAGGAGCCTGATGTACTGTTTTGGGGGGTTGCAAAAAGTCGCACACAGCTTAGCGCCTGAACAGCAACAAGAAAGCCATGCTGCCTCTGCAGAATCCTTCAAACCACCTTCACCTGTGCTGATTTACTGCGCTTTCACTAAAAAAAAAAAAATGGTATATAGCTCCCCTCCCCCTCCCCATGCTCCTCTCTAGGAGAAATTACTTGCTTTTGCTCTGGATTCCATTCCCTTTTACCTAAGCAAAGACAGCAATTATGATGTTTTATCTTGACTGTTGTAGTATCATCAATGTTTTCTTTTCCTATGGATTCTTCACTTCATTATAATATCTCTTATGCTTAAAAAGAAAAATCCCTTTGACTTCTCATTCTCCCATATAATCCTAGTTTTCTAATTTCCTTTATAGTGAAATCCCACTAAAGTTTTGCACATACTCTTTGATGATGCTTTCATATTATCACTACTTTTTCTCTTTCTTTTTGGCTTATGTTAATCCTCTGAAACAATGGAATTCACATGACCCTCCAGCTTCATGAATCTAATAGTTGATTTTCAGGCCTTTTGTTCTGATGCAGTATCATTTGCACAAATGTTTTACTTTCTTTTAAAACATTTCTTTACTTGGATTTGAAGATGCTATACTATCCCTTTTTTTCCTATTTCACTAAATCTTCCCTTTAAGGTCCTAAATTAAATGCAGATATTGGAATGTCTCACGTCACAGACTTCCTCATCTTTCTTTCTTTCTATCCAAACTTTTCAATCTAAAACGGTCTTAAAGTGCCATGGCTTTAAATATTTTCTGTGAAGATGTAACTCTCAGATTTATTTTCAACAGTAACATCTTCACTGAGGTCAAGATTCACATATCAAGATCCTCCCTAATATGTACCTTACTATGTCCAGAAGAACTCCCAGACTTCATACACTGTCAAGAGAGTCCTTCTTCAATCTTTCTCAGATCATAATTACCTTCTCATTTATCCAAATGTTCAGAAAATTTTTTTAATTTCTTTTTTCTATTGAGTACTCACCCAAACTCAACAACCTGTTGCTGACTGCAGTACACATCCTCAATTACTTAATCATTACTAAACCTTTCCCTGACAGCTCAGTTGATAAAGAATCTGCCTACAATGCAGGAGACTCCAGTTCAATTCCTGGGTCAGGAAGATCCGCTGGAGATAGGATAGACTACCCATTTCAGTATTCTGGGGTTTCCCTTGTGGCTCAGCTGGTAAAGAATCTGCCTGCAATGCGGGAGACCTGGGTTCAATCCCTGGGTTGGGAAGATGCCCTGGAGAAGGGAAAGGCTGCCCACTGCAGTGTTCTGGCCTGGAGAATTCCATGGACTGTACAGTCGCAAAGAGTTGGACATGACTGAGCAACTTTCGCTTCATTAACCATTACCACTTTAATCCTAGCAACTCTAGTAATTAGGCTGGACTATTGTAATAATCTAGTTTATCTCCTAAACAACCTATAGGTCCATCAACAGATGATAAAAAAAAAAGTGTAGTACAAATATACAATAGGATTGTATTTGGCTATAAAAAGAACACATTTGAGTCAATCTTAATGAGGTGGGTGAACCTAGAGCCTATTATACAGAGCGAAGTAAGTCAGAAAGAGAAAAGCAAATATTGTATGTTACCGTATGCATGGGGAATCTGGAAAGATGATACTGACGATCCTATCTCGGGCAGCAGCGGAGACACGGGTAGGGAGGAGGGACTTGCGGACACCGTGGGGGAAGGAGAGGGTGGGACGGATTGAGAGAGCAGCCAGGAAATATATTCATGACCGTATGTAACATAGTGCAGGCAGGAACTTGCTGTGTGACAAGAGGGCTCAGCTCAGAGCTCGGTGACAAGCTCGAGGGATGGAGCGGGAGGGAGGTGGGAGGGGCGTCGGGAGGGAGGTGGGAGGGGCGTCGGGAGGGAGGTGGGAGGGGCGTCGGGAGGGAGGTGGGAGGGGCGTCGGGAGGGAGGTGGGAGGGGCGTCGGGAGGGAGGTGGGAGGGGCGTCGGGAGGGAAGTGGGAGGGGCGTCGGGAGGGAGGTGGGAGGGGCGTCGGGAGGGAGGTGGGAGGGGCGTCGGGAGGGAGGTGGGAGGGGCGTCGGGAGGGAGGTGGGAGGGGCGTCGGGAGGGAGGTGGGAGGGGCGTCGGGAGGGAGGTGGGAGGGGCGTCGGGAGGGAGGTGGGAGGGGCGTCGGGAGGGAGGTGGGAGGGGCGTCGGGAGGGAGGTGGGAGGGGCGTCGGGAGGGAGGTGGGAGGGGCGTCGGGAGGGAGGTGGGAGGGAGGGGACATGCGTATACTGTGGCTGACTTTTGCTGATGTATGGCAGAAACCGGTTCAATAGTGTAAAGCAATTATCCTCCAATAAATATATATATATATATATATATTTTTTTTTTTTCTTAAAGAACGCACCCGAGTTAGCCTGGCATCCGTTTACGTTTCACGGCTCTTCTACCACTTATCTTTCTGTTCACTCACACTTTGGCTGTAGCCACCCTGACCTTGTGGCTTCTCAAATGCGCTTGGAGTTTTCTAGCTCCCCGTTTGCATGTGATATTCCCTTTGCCCAGAGGTATACCTCCTCAGAACTTTTATGACTTGCAGGTTCATGTTATTTATAGCTCTGTTTGAATGTTACAGCCTCAATTTCCCATGACCACTCCAGAATTCCTCTGTCCCAAATGATTTTTTCATAGATTTATCATTTATTATATTTTATGCTAATTTGTTTATTGCTAGTCTATTAATTTATAAAATAAGCTCCATGAAATTGGGGACTTTTCCTGCCTTGGTTAATATTTTACCACCAATAGCCAGAAAAGTCTGTGGAACAAAATAGTGAAAGTAAGTATGGTACATGAAATAATAAATTTCATCATTATTTCAACATGATTTTAGCCATACTGAAATGGTGCAATGAAGCAGCAGAATAAACACTTCCTACAAAAGTTCTGACATATATCCAAATATTTAAAAAAAAAGCCACAGATTCATGTTTCAGATTCTCATGAGCAAGTATGTATCTACAAGTGAACAGGTAGATACATACTAAAAATTAACTCTACTTAAGCATTTTAACTAGAGCTGAGGAGACAAGTCACAGATCATGAAAAACTGTAAGCTAGCCAAGTTTTGTTTCATTTTGCACTAAATAAATAATTTGCACAAAATAAATAATTTGCACTGATTATTTTTATTTCAAGAACTGTTTAAAATGTTTTAAAATGAATACAGAATGAACTGAAGCATAAGTCAGCTTCTAATTAGTAGAATGGTATATTCATGTCATATTCAAAATATATTCATCCTGTATTATAGACATTCTTTTATAAGTTGTTGTAGACTCTATTTTATTAGTATTTAATGTTGAATAAGATATATCTTTTCTGAGCTTACTTAACATTCTGAAATATGAGATTTTAAACTAATAAATATGCCTTTACTCTTCCAATTTAGCCTGTTAGGTAATAAAGAGTTGAGAGATTGTTGTAAAAAGAAAGAAAGGAAAAAAAAAAAAACCTCTTCAACCTGAACTGTATCATTTACTTTGTTTGCTGATGAGATGTGTCAACATTTACACAGTGAAGTGAGCCTAAATGTGTATTTCTATTTAAATCAAATTCATCTTTCTCAGAGTTTATGTGTATACTCAAGGAATGAAATTGGATTCTCTTAGAGAACTAAAATCAGTTACCATTTATTTCAGGCAAAGAGGTAATCAACATGCTTGACTGGAGAAACCATTCAAGACATGAGAGTTCCTAAACTGTCTTTGCACAAACATTCTAAAACATGAAATATTAGGACATCTACTGAACTAATTTTGGAGGAATAGTATATTACACACAATTTATGACTGTGGGTCTTATGTGCAATATCTAAACCTATTAAAAAAAGAACCCCAGAGTGTCATAAAGAATGGGAAGCAGATAAAATTCAGAAAAAAGGGGGTCTATGAACACATAAATTTAACCTGTTTAATTTCCCAACATTCTCACCTTAGAAAACAGAGAATGACATATTGCTCTAGAGAGATGTGATCCAACTCACACTGCTGCCTGCCCTTTAGTTGGCCAGACTCTTCACAGTCATTTTCCTATCCACCAGCGTATAGTGTTGCATTAGTAATTCTTCCTGAAGCATGCTATCTTTCAGGAAAATAAAAGTGGTGAAAGCAAAATTAGATTTCTATCGCTTTCCCCCCTACTTCCTGTTAGAATGTAGATTGGATTATTTGCATGACTTGATCACTCCTCAACAATCCTAATGAACCGCATGAACTACTGTGTCAAATGCCTTCAGGACCTTACAAATTGATTATTTGCTCAGTGAAAACTCATATGAAAATGCAGAGGAAACTGCCAAAATTCTTGAGTCCCATCTAAAGAATAAATTGTATGCAAAATTAGCTTCGAAATGTGACCTGGTATGTTTGGTCTTTAGGAAAGCTTTCTGAGGACCCAGAGTTTCCCTTTGTCCCGTCCCCAGCTCTCAGCTACCTGCACGTCTCTCACGGCAACCTGTTCATCATTTCTCAAGTACCCAATAACTTGTCTCTCTCTGATGCCTCGGAATTCCACACTATGTCTTCGTCTCTTCAGCTTTCAGAGAAGCACACACATTTATCTTCCATTTATTGAGCATCTGTTATTTCCAGCACCTGTGCTAGGCCTTTTTACATATGTTTAATATTCAAATAATCATACATATTCCATTTCCATTTCACAGGTGAAAAACCAAACAGATTGAGATTTGTATAAATGAAAACTAAGTTTTCCTTTGGTCAAAAAATATTTTTCAGATTATTAACACACTATTCTTTAATGTAGCACATTCAAAGTATTTGGTGAAGCACAGCCTGAATAATATAAATGAATAGAATGTAGAGAAAAAAGAAAACTATTTATAAACCCACCAGCAAATGATAATTACTCTAAGATTTCTAAACAGTGCAGTCAAGTCTTTGCACACATATGTGATGTAATCTCATTCTAATGGATTCAATATTGGCTCTTGTATATCCCAAAAAGTTTTCTTAAAAACTGCATTCCAACAATGTCTAACTACCTGATAAATACCTCATAGGATTGTCATGTGAAGTGAAAGTCACTTAAGTGTGTCTGACTCTTTGCAATCCCATGGACAGCAGCCTGCCAGGTTCCTCTGTCCGTGGAATTCTCCAGGCCAGAGCACTAGGGTGGGTAGCCTATCCCTTCTCCAGAGGAACTTCCTGACCCAGGAATCCAACTGGGGTCTCCTATATAGCAGGTGGACTCTTTATCAGCCTGAGCTACCAGGAACCCAACACCAAATTCAATACGTTTAAAACTGATCTCATGATTTAGCCACTCCCCAAATGTGTTCCCCCTACTGACTTCTTCACAGTACACTTTCAAATCATTAAGACTGAAAACTTTGCTATCAATTCTGACTTATCTCATTCTTTACCAGAATCTGTTTATTTTCATATTTTTATTTGGATTTTCTCGTTTGCATTGGCCCGATCAATCCCAGTGTGTCTTTGTACTTGAACACTGCAATAAATTCAGGCTGTCTCCATGCTCTCCCTTCACTCAGGGGTACCTGCAAGTGTGCACCTTTAAATCTAAAGCCTTCAGTGATTTCCGTATATATGTCAAATAAACACCAAATTCCTTGGCTCGAATGAATGCCTGTAAGAATATATTACATTCTCATGGATTAATTTAAAACCACAAAAGGGAATAACTTATCTTTTTCAGACACCTTAAAGATAAAGAGGAAAATCATGGTTTTTCATTTTAATGGTGATCATCTCAGTGGGACCTACTAACAAGTAAACACGTATTACATGGCAGCCTTAAGTGGGCTATGATGGGAAAATAAAATTTCTTTGTAGAAAATAAAATAAACACAAAGTTGGGGGATAAGAGAACTCTACTAGTAGAAAATTAAATTATACATAAGTATCTACGAAAGTGAAAGTGAAATTGCTTAGTTGTGTCTGATTCTTTGTGACCCCATGGACTGTAGCCTGCAAGTTTCCTCCATCCATGATATTTTCCAGGCAAGAGTACTAGCGTGGGTTGCCATTTTCTTCTCCAGGGAATCTTCCCTATCCAGGGATTAAACCCACGTCTCCCACATTGCAGGCAGACTCTTTACTGTCTGAGCCACAAGGGAAGCTCTAAAGTATAAGTGAAAATCGTTCAGTCATGTCTGACTCTTTGTGATCCCAGGGACTATTGTAGTTCATGGAATTCTCCAGGCCAGAATACTGGAGGGGGTAACTGTTCCTTTCTCCAGGGGATCTTCCCAACCCAGGGAAGTATCTATATGCATTTCTAATATAGCTACCTAGAGAAAAAGACAGAAAGAGGGGAGAGAGAAAGGTTTGATCTTACCCAACTTTAAGCAGTCTTTATAGCAACACGTCTGATGGTTAATTCTGCTGCTGAGTCTTAAAGTTTACGGGATAGGTGATGAGGAAGGAAAGAATGATGTCAAGTATGGGAAAGCAAAACAATTCTTGAGTACAAAATCTTGAGCCAAGGAAGATTTACTGACATGCCTGCCAGTAGCTGTTGCCTCTGGATTGATGGTATGGATATTCTGCATAAAAGCTCTTCCCCACAGGGAGCCAAGTAAAAATATACAACTGCCAGAAAACTGGGGAAAGCTTAAGGAGAATCTAGGGAAAGGTCAAAGTTTTATGCCTGGCCACTGTCTTACGTCAACAAAGAACCAGGGTTTATCAGCTACCGATGACAGTTATTTCATTTCTTTCCTCTGAATGTCACACTGAAATTGCTCTTATACCCAGTACTGTTTGGAAATATACAGGAAAAGGAATTCTGGGAAACGCAGTCCAGTTGAGTCAAGGTGACACAGTCTAAAGTGATAACAGCTTGGTCTAAAGACGGATGGAAGTTAATCAAGAGAGAAGCTGTGAAAAGAAAAGTTCAGGCAGTGGGGAAAATGCGTACCAAAATGGAATTTTTAAGAATGAATCCTCTAAGATCTGGTTAGAGCAGGAAGTGAATAGATGGTTTGAATAGTGAGCATGAAAATAGCGAAAGTGAAAAACTCTGATTTCAAGTCATATTTTGGAATTCTTTTCAGTTTCCTTTTTAAAGGTATAGAATCCCTCTATCACAAAATTTCTCTATGCTTGCTTGAAGCCACACTCTTCCCCAGATTCAGTAGCCACTGATCTGTTTTCTATATCTATAGTTTTGCATTCTCTGAAGTGTTATTTAAATTGAATTGTACAGGATGTAGTCTTTTCAGTTTAACTTAGCAAAAAGTATTTGAGATTTGTTCATGTTGTTGACTGCAAGAGTGGTTTTCTCCTTTTCATTTATGTATGTTCCAAAGTCAGTTTGACTAATTAGCAAATTAAAGGCACTTAGTTAATTCCATTTCTTGTTGATTATGAAAAATATGGTTATATTAATATGAAAGTTTTTGTATGAACCTGGTTTATTTATTTCCCTTGGGCTAATACATAGGAGATGATTGAATCATATCTAATTTCATAAGACACTTTCAAAATGTCCAAAGTTATCTGCCAAAGGACTTGCAAGCAACCTATGAAAATTCAAATTGATTTGCATCTGCATCAGTATTTGACATTATTATGGTTTTATTTTAGTGACTCTAACTGGCATCTGGTTATGGTTAATATATCCATTGCCCTAATGATTAATGGGGTGGAGCATCATTTCTTTGCTAAATTGCCAGTTGCATATTTTCTTTGTTAAACTGTCTCCTCAATGTTCAAAGCTTTTGCCTATTCTTTATTTGGCTGTTTTATTACTGAATTTTGAATATCCTTTATATGTTCTAGACGTGTGTGTGTATGCTCGTGTGTGTGTGTGCGCGTGTGTGTGTGCTCAGTCATCTCAGTTGTGTTTGTTTGTGACCCCTTTGAACCACAGCTGGCCAGGCTCCTATGTCCATGGAATTCTTAGGTCAGGAATACTGTAGAGAGTGGCTGTTCCCTTCTCCAGGGGATCTTTAGGACCCAGGTATTGAACCTGTGTCTCCTGCATTGAAGGTGGATCCTTTAGCCACTGATACAAGTTATTTATCATGTATGTGACTTTCAAATACACTCCCCTTCTACATACACATGTAGTTTGATTTTCATTCTTTCAGTTGTAACTATCCAATGAAGTGAAGTGAAAGTCACTCAGTCATGCCCGACTCTTTGTGACCCATGATCTGGAGCCCTCCAGGCTCCTCTGTCCATGAAACACTCCAGCCAGAATACTGGAGTGGGTTGCCATTCCCTTCTCCAGGGGATCTTCCCAAACCAGGGATTGAACCCAAGTCTCCCACATTGCAGGGAAATTCTTTACCATCTGAGCCACCAGGGAAGCCCAACTATCCAATAGCAGACCAATTAATTTTAATGTCCAATTTATCCATCTGTTTCTTTAATATCATCCTTTTGTTGTTGGATCTAACACATTTTTGCCTAGCCCAAAGTAAAAAAGATATTCTACATCAAGTTGGACTTGACTTTAAGTAATACTTGTAATTTTCTAAAGGATAAGAGTGCCAAAAGCATCTTTTGTTCTAATGAGGCAACTCTGGATAGGATCCTGAATGCTCCTGGAGAGGGGCTTGTCACCAGAAGAAAGAAGCTATGATTGGAAGCTTGAAGGTTTCAGCCTCAACTCCCCTCCATCTCCTAGAGAGGGCAGACGAGCTGGAAATGCAGTCAATAAATGGTCCTGTGAACCTGAGGAAGCTTCCATAAATCCCAATAGTGTGAGATTCAGAAAGCTTCCCAACTGGGGAACATATCCACACTGGGGGAGGGTGATGCACCCCAACTCCATGGAGACAGAAGTTCCTGTATTTGGGGCACTCCCAGAACTTTCCCTAAGTAGCCTTTCACCCAGCATGAGTTCATCTGTGTCCCATATCATTTCCTTTAAAAAACTGGGAACCATAAGTAAGTGTTCTTCTGAGTTCTGTGAGCCACTGTAGCAAATCAGTCAAACCTGAGGAAGGGGTTCTTGGAGTCTCCTAACTACAGCCAGCAGGTCAGGAGCTGAACTTGTGACTGGAACTGGAAATGGAGGTGGGGGAGGCCGTCTTTTGGGACTGAGCCCTTCCCTGTGACCTGGATGCTAGTTCCCGGCAGACAATATTAGAATTGCGTTAGGACACAAGAATGGTGCTTACTTGTCGCTGTGGGAAAAATCAACACACATCTGGTGACTGGAAGTGTCACAAGTGAACTGTTCTGTTTGATAATTAAAGGCAACTCACAAAGGAAGAGAGACAGTAGGGAAGAGCTAGGTTTTTCCCCAAACAGAAAGAAAAAAAAAAAGTGAGTTTTTTTCCTAACAGAAAGGAAAAAAAATTCAACCCATAACACATACTTACCTGTAGTTTCTCTTTGAAAATACTAAAATCTTTCTTCTTTAACAAATTAAAACTGATATTCAGATTTGTCAATTTGAAAATCAATGCTATCTTAATATAAAGCAATAGTTCTCTATGCAGAAGAATTATATTTTCCCTTAAATTTTTGAAAAATTTAAGCCAGATTAATACCGGTAAAATTATCATAAAAACTTAGTTTTCTTTTTTGCTAATTCAGTTTAGTTCAGTTCAGTTCAGTTGCTCAGTCGTGTCTGACTCTTTGCGACCCATGAACTGCAGGACACCAGGCCTGCCTGTCCATCACCAACTTCTGGAGTTCACCCAAACCCATGTCCATTGAGGCGGTGATGCCTTCCAACCACCTCATTCTGTGTTGTCCCCTTCTCCTCCTGCCCTCAATCTTTCCCAGTATCAGGGTCTTTTCAAATGAGTCAGCTCTTTGCATCAGGTGGCCAAAGTATTGGAGTTTCAGCTTCAACATCAGTCCTTCCAATGAACACCCAGGAATGATCTCCTTTAGGATGGACTGCTTGGATCTCCTTGCAGTCCAAGGGACTCTCAAGAGTCTTCTCCAACACCACAGTTCAAAAGCAGCAATTCTTCAGTGCTCAGCTTTCTTTATAGTCCAACTCTCACATCCATACACGACTACTGGAAAAATCATAGCCTCGACTAAATGGACCTTTGCTGGCAAAGTAATGTCTCTGCTTTTTAATATGCTATCTAGGTTGGTAATAACTTTCCTTTCAAGGAGTAAGCATCTTTTAATTTCACTGAGTCAGTCACCATCTGCAGTGATTTTGGAGCCCCTAAAAATAAAGTCAGCCACTGTTTCCACTGTTTCCCCATCTATTTGCCATGAAGCAATGGGCCCAGATGCCATGATCTTAGTTTGAGCTTTAAGCCAACTTTTTCACTTTCTTCTTTCACTCTCATCAAGAGGCTTTTTAGTTCCTCTTCACTTTCTGCCATAAGGGTGATGTCATCTGCATATCTGAGGTTATTGATATTTCTCCCAGCAATCTTGATTCCAGCTTGTGCTTCCCCCAGCCCAGGGTTTCTCATGATGTACTCTGCATTATTATTTCCTCTAATTCAACACTGTCTATGCTTCATGTTTTATGGTAGACATCTTTAATATTTATATAATAGAAATAAAAAATACTGAACAAATTTTGTTGCAAACATCAACTCATGAATAGCCACATGTCAAAATAGCTAAAAAATTCATTTTTCTTAGAGCCAAAGAGAGTGGAAATAGTAAGAAAACACTCTTTCTGGCTGTCAGCAGAAGGATAAATTATAATCAAGCAAAACATATTAATAACAACTTTATGACATCAGAATACATTAAAAGTGCTTGTATTTATAAAGCTGCACTTAGAAACTTGGTGGTTATGATCTGTACAATTAGTTTGTGCTGGGTCCGTAAAGGCATGTCTCTTTTGTATTTGGTCATAGTTAAGAAGAGGACATTCCTATTAAAGAGATATTTTGCTCAATACAGAATTCTCCATCTGTTTTCAATAACATTATTCGGGTTATATGTTATGAACTAATTGAATACACTGTATGTTTAATCAACAAGATATATAAGAGTCAATAACATTAAACATTAATAAAAACGAAATAAACTACTTTAGATTTGAAGGGGCATCTAAGAAACTTGTTTAAGAACATTGACTCCACCTAGTAATCAAACACTCAGTCACTGAATGTTCAACAAAATGAACGCTGGAAAAAACATTGTTGTTATAACTAACACAGTCTGGCAGTGGAAAAGAGAGGGGGAAGGGCAAGTATCTTATCTCCCCTTGTCCTGTATACTGGTAATTCAAGGATCACGTTTATAGTTGAGAATCTTCTAGTCACAACTAAGGACATTTACAATGTGTTTACTCTGAAAAAATTCTGAAACTATTAGGACTGGCAAAATCTTAGGTCAGAGTGAAGATACTGTTCAGAGGTAGGTTGTCAAAAAGGGGCAAACAAGAAACGAGGGGGTGCAAGAAGAAATTCTGGGAACAGGTTGGAATTAGACAGATCATTAATGTGAATACACCTGTATGTGCTTATTCACACATGGTTCATCTGAGTGAAAAGAAAACACTCAAAAAAAAAAAAAGAACAACCAAGAAACACGCACACACAACTTCACGTGCACACACACAACTCACATGCACACACACACAAATTGATGCTTATTGTAGCACTGCTTTTAGAAATAAGCAACAACAAAATAATAACAACTCGCATATTCATCTGAAATGGAGTAGTGAAATAAATTGTTGGGTATATACAGAAAAGATTTTGCTTAAACAATAGACAGTTTCACTTACACAGAAGATGGTTCATGACACAGCAAGTGTATAAGCAAGTGCAGGTTTTGAGTGTATTAGTATCTCACATATTTAATGACAAAATCAATGAAAAAGATAGGAAGAAAAAAAGAAGAAAGGGAGAAAGAAGAGAGAGAGAGAGGCAGGAAAAAGTAAAGGAAGTAAATAAAGGGATGAAAGAAGGGAGTTAGGAAGGTCTCCATATTAACCCCAAATACTCTCAGGATACTACTTCTGGAAAATCTGACTGCAGGCAGAGGGCAAGATTACACATATAAAAATAGTATAATATATATGTGCATATGTGTGTATATATATATATATATCTTCTCATGCATGCGTATCTTATATGAACACTTTTATAAGCTCATCTTAATTTTTATATAAAGATGTTTAAATAATTCTGAAATAAAAAATCACAAACAGGTTGCATCGTATACTTGAAGTCAACATAAGGTAATTTTTATGGTATCAAAATTCAAAACCATCTTATTGAAAAGAGAATAAATTTAAAAATAAAAGGATAAGGTGGCTCAGATGGTAAAGAGTCTGCCTGCAAGGCAGGAGACCTGGGTTCAATCTCTGGGTCAGGAACATGCCCTAGAGAACGGTATGGCTACCCACTCCAGTAGTCTTCCATGGAGAATTCATGGACAGAGGAGCCTGGTGGGTCACAGTTCATGGGGTCGTAAAGAGTCAGACATAATTGAGCGACTAACACTTGTACTTGAAATCAATACAAGGTGATTTTCCATGGTATCAAGAATCCAAAACACCTCATTGAAAATGAAATAAATTCAAAACTTTAAAAACAAAAGAAAAAAAGCAAATCTTTTAAAATACATATCAGGAATTCATGTATGAAAACCAAAGAGAAATTAGTATTTTTGTTGAGATAAATAATTGCATCAATATTGCTGCATAGTATAATTCAAATTTCGGTTTTGAGTTGCATTCTGTGAAACCCATTGCATTTGTGTTTTCAAAGTTTATACCTCAGTTCAGTTCAGTCACTCAGTCATGTCCGACTCTATGACCCCATGGACTGCAGCACGCCAGGTTTCCCTGTCCATCACCAACTCCTGCAGCTTGCTCAAACTCATGTCCATTGAGTCAGTGATGTCATCCCAACAATCTCATCCTCTGTTGTCCCCTTCTCCTCCCGCTTTCAATCTTTCCCAGCATCAAGGGCTTTTCCAATGATCAGTTCTTCACATAACATGGCCAAATGATTGGAGCTTCAGCTTCAGCATCAGTCCTTCCAATTCAGGCCTGATTTCCTTTAGGGAATCAGGTTGGATCTCCTTGCCGTCCAAGTCTGTTTTACTATACTGAACTAACAACCACTTTACCCTCTAGAAGTATACCAAATTGTGATGTTCATCTCCATATTTCTTCAATTATTGATTTGATAAGTCCTTTTTTTCATGAAACCATGAGTAAGGTTCAGGAACAAAATAAACCTTGAGTGAATAAGTCAATTCAGCTAAGTTCTGTTCTTAAAGTAAAGTAATAGCTGAAAGGCTTAACTTCCTCAAAAATATTTTAAAATATTGCATCATTTGTTCCAATGAGCAGACCAATCACCTCTATTTTTATTATTTTTTACTATAAACACATTACCAACATTAATTCAACTGTCTTTTGGATTTTCAAGAAATTAAATTCTGTTTTAATTTTCATGAGGATAGAGTTATAATTCTGGACACTAAATTGGCATATTTCTAGATGTGAGCCTATGAAAAAGCTCTATATTTTTTCAACACTGTTTCTTTGGAAGTGTCTCCAATTTTTATCCTCACAAAATTATTTTTCTTTTATTCTAAAAAATCTTGTTTTTAAATGCTTTTCTCATTTTGAATATGAGAAGCTTAAATGGAGTATCTAGTTTATTGAGAAAAAAGCTTTTAAAATAATTGCACGAAAATTGATTTCTATTATGCTAAGTTCAGTGAGCAAAAAATTCAGTATAATCCCCATAGATTCATGGTCCCTATCTCAGTCTAGAGATGAAATAAGTGGTAAGAAAAATTTTGCTGAAGAAAGTGACATGTAAACAAATACCTGATGCTGTAAGTAGACAGGTTAAAGATCAGCAGGGTGCCTGATGATTCCAAGAGAGGTAATAACATCTTAGAAAATCTTAATGAGAGAAGGATCATGACAAATTCAAGAAAACTGAAGGAGGAGAATCTGGCAAAACAAATATAGAGAGGAGTAGAGCATTCTGATGGGAGGGCGGAACATACTGAAGAGTCAGATTATAAAATTTATTGAAAGCCACATTAGACGGTTTAGACTTCAGAAGCTT
The DNA here is from genome assembly GCF_042477335.2 of Ovis canadensis. Classification (NCBI taxonomy): domain Eukaryota; kingdom Metazoa; phylum Chordata; class Mammalia; order Artiodactyla; family Bovidae; genus Ovis; species Ovis canadensis. Next base: position 102,753,150 of record NC_091253.1, on the reverse strand, counting down.
TTAATGACTGGTTATAGTTAGAAACCAAGAGTCAGGCTCATTTTACTTTTAATGATTTCTCCAAATATTGGAAGGAAAAATCGATTGTAGAAAGAATGGATACAAGTATATGAGGTGAAGCCTACTGCAATATGGTTGGAGACGGAGAATAAAATCTTGGATTAGAGTAAAGAATTTAGGACAAGAGAGAAGTGGAGATGAATCGGAAAAACATATTGGTGATTAAACTTGTTAAAAAAAGATTGAGCTAGATTTCAGGGAGAAGGTAATATCAGGAATAATTCCTAATCATTTTCAAGATTAATTTAGTAAATATACTTTCAAATAGTTAGATGACACTTACCATTTTAAATCTATGAAAATAGTATGTTTCTAATTCTCAAGTATACAAAATATGCAAACACTGTAGTTTTTAACTGGCATTTACTGGCTGCCTGTAAATGGACCATTTATTGAGATGCATAAGTCATTTCAGTGTATGATTATCCCAGTTTGGAGGTAAATAAAATAAATAAACTGTAATTTTAACTATCAAACATTTAGCACAAATAGTTTAACAATAGTCTTTTTGAAAGAAAGAAATCAAGTTACACAGAATTTAAAACTTGGTCATCAAAATTTTGTCAGTAAAAAACAGCATTCTTAAAATGTATACCTATAATAAGTCTACAAATGTCTGTCAGTAGCATTTACTAACTTCTTTGATTCACCATATGATGAAAGAGAGATGGGAGTATCACCATTGACATAACAACTTTAGTGCAGAGAGTTGGGTCAAGCAAAGGTCTGGCTCTATTCTGAGATGAATTGAGATCATGAGTTTTATAAATGGTCTGAATATTTTATAGTCTGAGCTTACTGTTGTTTTATCAATCTGTTTTAATAATGGTCTGACACCAAACATCATCTGATGTACAAACGACTTCTTCTTAGAATGCAGAAAGTGGAAAGAACAGCATTCACATCCACGCAAGAAAATATAAATGACCTATAAAATCCAAATATTATTGGATCCTATAAATGAGCTGAAGTTACAGGCCCAAAAACTAACATAGGATCTAAGTGAAGACAGCTACTTCCAGGAATGATGGGAAACGAGAACCAATTTCCTGGTAGCAGGTTTTTGGAAGGAAGGGTTGAGTTGCAAGCTAACAATTTTCATAATTGTTATTGTTCGGCCGCTCAGTTGTGTCCAGCTCTTTGCGGCTCCATGGACTGTAGCACACCAGGTCTCCCTGCTTCTCACCAGTGCCTGGAGTTTACTCAAGCTGATGTCGTTGTGTTGATGATGCCATCCCTCCATCTCATCCTCTGTCACCCTCTTCTCCTCCTGCCATCAATTTTTCCCAGCATCAGGGTCTTTCTTTTCCAATGAGTTGGCTCTTCACATTGGAAGAGGTGGCCACAATATTTAGTAACTGGCTAATGACCAAATGTGAGCTGACAGAGAGTATAAAACCAATAGAAACTATACAGAGTTTCTGCAGTGGCGTTCTCTTTCCAAGATCTGCTGGGTATTCACAAGAAAGATCAGGAGACTGGAGGAAGCTTTCACAAGAAAGGCAGGTCAGGAGACTAGAGGAAGCGTCTTTCTTGCTATCTGAGATGCACAGAGTAGTTGTTGTCATAATGATGGGAATATCTGCTTGATACTTTTTGCCTGTAGAAATTAGCCGTAAACTGCTGCTGAAGTGCAGCAAACTCTGTTAACCTCCAGATACATTTGAAAACTCACTGTGGCTGGATCTTTTCTTTGAAAACAAAAATAAAACTATACTCCTAAAGAAAGGACATGAAACCATAATGGGCCCAGATTATGAGGGGGTCTCTTACCAATGGGGCGAGGGCAAGGTCAGTGAGAAAGTTCCGTCCCTGAGGTGCAAGAACCTAGGACATGACTAAAACTGAGAACAGATCAGATTAACAGTGACTGTATTAACCCCCGTTACCAGCGCAGCAAGCTATGCTAGCCAGGGTTCTCCACGTGAGACACTTGACTATCATAAAGGAAAGTTATGACCAGCCTAGACAGCATATTAAAAAGCAGAGACATTACTTTGCCAACAAAAGTCCGTCTAGTCAAGGCTATGGTTTTTCCTGTGGTCATGTATAGATGTGAGAGTTGGACTATGAAGAAAGCTGAGTGCTGAAAAATTGATGCTTTTGAACTGTGGTGTTGGAGAAGACTCTTGAGAGTCGCTTGGACTGCAAGGAGATCCAACCAGTCCATCCTAAAGGAAATCAGTCCTGAATATTCATTTGAAGGACTAATGCTGAGGCTGAAGCTCCAATACTTTGGCCATCTGATGGGAAGAACTGACTCATTAGAAAAGACCCTGAATGTTGGGAAAGATTGAAGGCAGGAGGAGAAGGGGATGACAGAGGATGAGATGTCTGGATGACATCACCAACTCGATGCATATGAGCTTGGGTAAACTCCGGGAGTTGGTGATGGACAGGGAGGTCTGGTTTGCTGCGGTTCATGGGGTCTCAAAGAGTTGGATACGACTGAGCGACTGACCTGAAATGAACTGACTATCTGTCTATCTTATCTGTCTATCTGTTTATCTATCATTTGAGGAATTGGATAACTATGGAGGCCAAGTCCTAGAATCTGCAGATAAAAGGCTTGAGAACTGAGAAGATTAATAATATAAGATCCCATCTGGTTCTGAACCTGAGGAGACTGACGTCTTAGCTCAAGAAATGTAGGAAGAAAAAGCCAATTTTTCCTCAGTCTGCCTTCTGTTCTATTCAGGCCTTTCATGAACTGGATGATGCCTGGTCATATTAGGGAGGACAACCCACTTTACTCAATCTATTGATTCAAATGTGAATCCTCCCCAAAAGCACTCTCAAAGATACACTCAAAATAATGTTACCAAGTATTCAGGCACCCTGTGGCACGGCCACACTGACATGCTAGATTAACCAACATGCGAGACGTGAACAATCACCCACAGCAGCTTACCACGTGGTAGTCAGCAAGACATGGAGAGAAGGCCACACGAAGCGAACCGTGATGGAGAGTATATCATGATGGAGAGCGTGTCACGGAAACATGTACACTGTCATGTGTAAGACAGATGGCTAGTGGGGACTTGCTGTGTGACTCAGTGACCTCAGACCAGGCTCCATAAGCCCAGAGGAGCAGGAAAAGGTAGGAGGCGGGAGGAAAGTTCAGGAGGGCGGGGACGTACGTGTACCTGTGGCTCACTCATGTTGTGGAATGCCTGAAGCAAACACAATATTGCAAGGCAGTTATCTTTCAATTAAAAAAATAGATTTTTTTAAAAGTATGTGAGGGAATTTATGGGAAAAGTGGAATTATTTTATGTATTATTGTGGTGGTTACATGTAAATTCATTGAACTGAATGCTATAATGCATGAATTTTTTATCTTATTTTTAAATTTTACTTACATAAAAATATTTGACTGACTTTACCTACTAAATGAATATTCTTCCAGGAAATAACATACTGAAAAGTAATGGCATCCCACTCCAGTACCCTTGCCTGGAAAATCCCATGGATGAAGGATCCTGGTGGGCTGCAGTCCATGGGGTCGCTAAGAGTCGGACTCAACTGAGCAACTTCACTTTCACTTTTCACTTTCATGCATTGGAGAAGGAAATGGCAACCCACTCCAGTGTTCTTGCCTGGAGAATCCCAGGAACAGGGGAGCCTGGTGGGCTGCCATCTATGGGGTCGCACACAGTTGGACACGACTGAAGTGACTTAGCAGCAGCAGCAGCAGTATTAATACAGCGTCCAATGTCAATCTCAAGAAACCAGAAATAATACTCCATTAATAAATATATTGGTGCTTCCCTCATGGTTCCACAGTAAAGAATCTGCCTGCCATTGCAAAAGATGCAGGTTTGATCCCTGGATTGGGAAGATCCCCTGGAGAGGGAAATGGCGACCCTCTCCAGTACTCTTGCCTGGAGAATCCCATGGACAGAGGGGCCTGGCAGGCTATAGTCCCTGAGGTCGCAAAGAGTCACAAATAACTTAGCCACTAAACAACAGCTACAACAAATAAACATATTACACCTGATGCCAGATATAGCAGAATGAGCAACAGACATTCATTGCTCAGTTCAGCTCAGTTCGGTTCATTCGCTCAGTCGTGTCCGACTATTTGTGACCCCACGGACCGCAGCACGCCAGGCTTCCTTGTCCATCACCAACTCCCGGAGCTTACTCAGACTCACATCCATTGAGTCGGTGATGCCATCCAACCAAGTCATCCTCTGTCGTCCCCTTCTCCTCCCGCCTTCAATCTTTCCCAGCATCGGTTCTGTGTTAAAACACCTGCATTTAATTTTTCAAATAACTTAAAGAGTTTTGCATTTACTTAATAGATTTTGATGAATTAGAGAAAAACGGATAAGTTAGACTAATTTTGTCTATTTTTTTTTTTTTTACAGCTAAGTACTGGATTTTGTACCCAGATTTCAAAAATGAAAAAGACTGATTTCTTGCCCCAAAGATGATCTCAGTATATTGGAGTCCAAAAATGTTATCAAATACGAACAACACATTTTACATGTGCTGTGATCCTCACATGCACAGGAGTTTGAGAGCTTCTACTGACAGTGGCCTTTCCAAAAACAAGACTGCACGGAAAAGAAAAGGATCCGATCCAAGCATCTGTGAATGAAACAGTTGATGGATCATAGCTGTAGTAAGGTAGTCAGTTCATGAGAAAGACAAATACATCTTTCTCCCATTTGATTTTCGCCCAGTGCGTATCCTATCAACTCCCACACGCCTCCAAGGCCTGCTCTCCATCTGCTTCCGCCTCTACCGCTGTAGTTAGGGAAATACACACAAGCGTTAATTTGTTCTTACTAAGTTGAGTGGTTCCGTTCTTTCAGTTCATATATAGAACTATATTTCCTCATCTAATTTCTCTTCTCAAGTTTTATCAGCTTCATACTTAACTGTTTCCAAGTAATTTTAAGCAATGGAGCTAGCAATGAATACTTTTAATAAACGGTCGCTGAGATATCTGATATACTCAATACCCTGTAATATAAAGCAGAGCGGCATAAAAGGGAAAAAAAATCACTGCTGTATTCACAGAAGTGATTTCAAATTGACACTTTAATAATTCTGAAGATTTTTCAAACACTGAATTGCATCTTTTTTTTTTTTTTTGCCAATTCAGTTTCCCTGTCCTTCAACTGGGTGCTCCCATCCAATAACAATACTAGGTATAAAACTGATTTTGAGTAACTCTTCACTTGCTGATGTACAGTAGATAATTTTGACAGCTTTTTCTGATTTATTTGCAGTAGTCATTTAGGAAACTGGGAATTTCCTTTTGGCCTAACTCTGTTTCATACAGGGTGGTCACAGTCCTGGCTGTGAAGTACCCAATTTTTAAACAAAGGGGAAAACTAACAGGGGATGTAATTTTCAACAACAGGAAAACAAGTTGCTTCATGCAGGAGAAGGATCTCTGCGTTTTCTTTCATTGGATTTTGGAACTGCATTTACAAACAATGAATTTAGCAGACCCGGGTTGGGTGCATATCTTTATTATAATGTGCTATGGTTTTACCTACTTCACCTGTCACCAGCATAATGAAATTGGACTTTGATGAACATGCTGAACAAGAAAACAAAAATCCACCGAGCAGAATCTAGCGAGCAACAATATGTTTAATCCTATAGTAACACAATTTATCCACTGCCTTTTGACATTTGATTGGAGCTATTCACAGGAAGCATACTTCATTCCCTTTATCAAGACCTCCAGGTTTGGATTTATTTCTGAGAGGATAATCCTGCTGTGTGTTCGGTAGTTCTGCAGCTGGAGCATTTAGTCACTGATCTGTTGCAATAATATGATAGGAATGAAACGAGTGCTCCTCAAAGGAATGGATTTTGCATTATAAATATGTAGTCATAGAGCAAATAAAGCAAGCACTGAATAAAAATTTCCATATCTGAGAAGAATTGCATGTGTTTTATATTGAAGATCTGCAATGCATTTAACATTCCCTTTAGGCCAAATGCCTAGAGAAATAAAAGAGTAGCAATATAATACATATTTCCAAGAAAACTTAGAAAAAGAACCAGATTTAAAGCCATGAGTCAATTTGGATTTCTCTAATTATAAAAACGATCTCATAAGATTATTATAGCCTTATAAAATACAGGTTTTGCGCTTTAGTATTTTGTTTCAGATTTGTTGTCAATTATTTCTCACTGCTGCTTGGCTCATATATTTAAATTTTTTTTACAGAATGTTGATAGTCTAACACAAGGGTATTCTCGACATACCTGAATATAAAATCAAATATATAATGTTTAAAGTGATACTGTATTATTATCATTATCATATTATAATACAAGCTATATAATTAACATATGTAAAGCTCATCAAGGATGAATATGGTTAGCCCTAAATAATATCTGAGAATTTAACTTAATGAAACAATTTAACTCTTAATTTCCTAACATGGATAAGTTAATTACAATTTTTACTGAAAAAAACTTTTTTACCGATCCTTAGTCCTGTATAAAGTATTCATTAAACACATAATGTTCACATCATATTCTAATCAAATGCATTTTTGTGTTTACTTTGCTCCTTATTTGTATATAGCCAATCCTGGTAACTGAAAGTTTTGCTTCTTTTTTATTGCAAATTTCTTTTTGTAATTCACTCTCCGAGTCATGTACAAAACTGCTGAATTCATTCATTAAGCTGCTCTCATTATGAAATGAGTAATTTCCTTTTTTATTCTTATCATCCTTTTTGCTCTCTGATATCTGACACTTTTCAAGACCCTCTGAAACTGTTTCCTGAGCCTTGACTCAACATTTTCACACTTCCTTAAATTGCTCCCTCCACCTCCACGACTGTTTCTGCTCAAACTCCTGCGTGTGTGCTTATGTGTGTGTGTGTGTGTGTGTGTGTGTGTGTGTGCGCATGCGCGAATGTTGCGACATTTCTCCTCCCTGGCTAAAATCTGGTTTTCTCTGAGTTTTTTAACCACATAACCTTCCCTTTTCACTATCTTGGGTGGTCTTACTGTTTGAGAGAATGTATGTAAAACCACAATAAAGCCACAAAAGCATCACCATCATTCTCTTATTTAGAACAAACGCACATCTGTAAGACTCCCTAGAACATTTTCTCCATTATTTAAATTTCTGCATGGTGATTTGAAGGGTTGTTATTGACTGAATTGTATCCCCTCAAATTCCTATGTTGAAGTCTTAACTCTCAGTGTGATTGTGTTTGGAGACAGAGCTTTTAAAGAAGTACTTAGAGTTAAATGTAGTCATAAGAGGGATTCTTTAATCCAGTAGGGTGATAATCCAGTAGGGCCTTATAAGAAGAGGAAGAGATGCCACAGCTATGGGCACTGAGGAAAAACCATACGGAAACAACTAGAAAGCTGCCATCTGCAAAACCAGAGGAGAAGCTCGGGAACCACCATCCCTGCTGACCCCTGCCTCTGGGGCGTCCAGCCTCCAGAACTGTGACAGCACGCGTGTCTGTGAAGCGACTCAGTTCCCATGTTGTGACACCCCTAGCAAGCTAACACAAATGGCATTATTGTGTGATGTGCCTGAGACACGCCGTGAGGGTTAACGACATCAACACTCTAACGACAGCTTCGATGTCTCTGCACTTCTCACATACATGGTTAAGGTCAAGCTGTGGTCTGAACCTTTTTGTCTCCCCCTAAATTCATATGTTTAACCATAACAGGTGATGATATTTGGACTTTGGGAGGTGATCGTTCATGAGAGTTCCTGAATGGGGTTGATAGTGGTGGTGGTTTAGTTGCTAAGTCGTGTCCAACTCTTGTGACCCTGTGGACTGTAGCCAGCCAAGCTCTTCTGTTCATCAGATTTTCCAGGCAGCAATATTAGAGTGTATTGCCTTTTCCTTCACTGAATGGGATTAGTGGCTTTATAAATGAACATAGCACCCTAGGCCCTTCGGGTCATGTGAGGCAACTGTAAGTCATGTATGTAACTGTAAGTCTACGGGAGGGGTGGAGATCCTCAAAGTTATACTGACTTTGCAAAATAAAAATACTTGGACATGTTGGCATCCTGACCTCAGACTTCCAGCCTCCAGAACTCTGAAATAAATTTCTAGTATTTATAAGCCAGCTAGTCCATGGTATTTTGTTATAACAACCCGAAGACAGGTCAGGACTGTTATAACACTACAGAGTTCCTGACCCCTAAGAAGCTTGCCCAAGGGCAGACGCAGGGAAGGGCCTGCCCTGAGGACTAAGCGGTGATAAAGCAGTGTTAGCTGTTGCCGCCTTTCTTGCTCTTGTTTCTTTGCTCTTTATTCCTTCATTTTGTGTTCTGAAATCCTGGACTTAGCTCTATCCTTTTTTGATCAGAACTTCAAAAAGCCAGACCTTCCAGTGTATATAGTGACTTCTCTTGATACAGTTTTGGATATTTTTACCTCCCAAGACTTTCTGCACTTTGTAGATTTATTCTACACTTCCTTTGGCTCTGCCCAGATAAATTCCAAGGTGAGTGAATTATGATGAACAAGCATTGGACAGGAAGAAACCTTGCGCAAGCATCAAGTAAATATTGTAATCAAATTGTCTTTAAATGTTTTTAAATATGTGGGTTAAACAGTCCACAGTTCATTTATTGAACAAAGGCATATCTGTGTGCAGCAGACATTTTGTAATAGAAAGACAGTGTGGTAGAAAGCTGCTATCTGAACGGAGCATTTACATCCTGCTAAGGAATGCACTGATTGCTTCACAGACTTACATACGTTTGAGAGCACCATGGCTTTATACCTACTGTTGCTCGCATACCCATTTTATGGAAGAGGAAAATACAGTAAGGTTCCACGAGGTCACAAAGCAAGATAATCATTCTCTGATCCATAAGGTTATACTAACTTTGCAAAATAAAAATTAGTATGTTCCTCAGTGTGTGCATATGCTCAGTTGCTCAGTCGCGTCTGACTCTTTGCAATCCCGTGCACTGTAGCCTCTGACTTCTCTGTCCATGGGGTTTTCCAGGCAAGAATATCGGAGGGGGCTGCCATTTCCACCTATAGGGGATCTTCCCCGTTCAGGGATCGAACCGCATCTGCTGCGTCTCTGGCATTTGCAGGCGAATTCTTAACACTGAGCCGCCTGAGGAGCCCATGTCCCTCTGTGCCTTGTCCAAAGCGGAATTTCAGTCTTTGAGCCAACATCAGGGCATGGAGTAAATAACATCCTGAAAATCAATGGACCTAGAAATTATTTTCCACTCTTGTCACTTACTAGATTATACACATAGTTTGTCTTAGGTAAGTACTGTAGCTCCTAAAATTTTAATTTCCTTTACATTCAGATGTCCAGTTTAGATCAAAACTCATGTATTCAATGCATATTATGAAGAAGGAGTAGTAATAACACTGAGTACTCAGAATATAAAAATAGAAAAAGATCCAGTTTATAGTGAACTGTAGCATAAGGTTTAAAGTAGATTTTCTGTGAGTTCCTTTAATCATTTTAAATTTTTTAATAACCAGGCCAAATAAAAATTTTAAAGTTTGAAAGTAAAGATAGCTTCAACACAGACCTTCAAACCATTTTATTGGAATGAATGTGGATTTTGATTACAGTTTCTTGCTAGTCATCAAAGAAAATTTAAAAAAAAAACCACAGTTTTCAAATGAATTCAGAACTATTTTCACATTTTATGTACTTATAATGCTTGTTTTCATTATGGATTATAAATAAGATAAACATTATTTTTGGTTATATCTCTCTCTGGAGTCTCAATGTCCAACATTTACTATTACTGTGTCTTTGCAAGACTTTGACTATATGACAAAAAAGGTGTTATTTCACTACAACAGGTACTTCATCTACAAGCGTATTTTGTTTATTGCTCTGTTTTCTTCTTCTGGACACAGCTCTGCTCATTTACACATCTTCAATATTTTATAATGATCAGGCACTATTTTTTTATAAGACAAGTTTTCAAAATTCCAAAATAGTGTGATATATTTTACTAAAACGAAGTAAGAGCTGAAAAATTTTGCGATCTTACTAAACTCTTCATTAGTTTGGCTAATAAGAATAACCAGACAGATTTCTCTTTTTTATGTATGCTTAATATACATTATTTCAAATTTGCATGCTTAGTTCTACTCCCTGAGGCCTAAAACCTTCAATTTGCACTAAATTCTCTATAATCTGTTTTCATGCATTTTAGCCTGCCTAACTCGCCTTTGGCCCTTTACTCTAAACATAACTCTTCCATTTTTTTAGACGGCTAATCCCTGTATCTATCGAGTTGTGCTGTGACTCACATTTCTCTAGCAATGGTTTCTCATTGCTCTCCACTGACTCATTCATTTATTCAGCATTCCTTCATTAATTCACTCTCCAAGTAGTTACTGAGCATCGACTTTCACCGGGATGACATTTCTTCACTCATGAAATTTCTATTCTAATAGCCAAATATTTATTGGGAATCTTAATCTTTTCCTACATTGAGTTAGATGGTGAAAACAAGAACAGAAAGACATGGAAATAGGTCTTAGGGCTTAACAGGCAGCTCAGTGGTAAAGAATCCGCCTACCAGTGCAAGCAAAGCAGGTGATGTGGGTTTAATGTCTGGATCAGGAAGATCCCCTTGGAAAATAAAGTGACAACCTATTCCAGTGTTCTTGCCTGGAGAATGCCATGGACAGAGGACCTGGGGTCTATAGTCCATGGGGTCTCAAAGAATCAGACAGGACTGAGCACGCATATGGCAAGTATAATGTTATATTGGTTCTTATCCTGTGTGGAGAACACACATATGCACATAATTATCAAGATAATATACTAAGCTATACGGTAGACAGAGGTACGGGATGTTGTGTAAGGGACACCCAAAGAATTCTGGAGTAATCGGAGGAATCTTTGTGATGGCAATGGTACATGAGTTAAACCATGAAGGATTATCAAAGAAATGGTATAGGTGAGATAATCTCAAGACCTTGATCAGATTCTAAACTTAAGATAACACTGCAGATCATTCTGCTATTTGTGGAGAGGGCAAACAAAAGAGAACGAGCTGGGTTAGAAATGAGGATGGTGTTTCCAGTCACGAACATCTGGAACTCAATGTCAATGCCATTGCCTGATAGGCAACTAACTGTGGGACACTGGACAGGTTTCCTTAAACTCTAAGCTTCTATTGCTTCCCTCCAAAAGGGCACAGTAACAACACAGAGATCGTATGAAAGTTAAAAGCGACAGTTTACATAAAGCACTTCGTACAATATTTGAAACATATATGTCCATGAACTCAGGCCATAACTACTCAATAAACATTCCTTTGTCAGCCTAAATCCTCTTTCAAAACTCTTATGATTCAGATTTTTAAAGTCTGCTTGTTAATTTTTAACAGTTTAAAAGCTTTCCTTAACTATATGTATCAATATTGTTCATTATTACACAGTAATTGTAAGGTAATTTTGATGGCCCAGCATACCCGATTTCCCAGCTATTCTAACTCATCAATTTTTAATTTGATTTGATTATATATCTATCCCAGTGTTGTATTAAGTTAGACATTTGTCTCTCTTGAGATAAGTTAGTGTTCATCCTTCTGTGTTGCTGTATAAAATGTGCAATATTTTGTTCTCAGTATGTATTCACTTCTGTGTTAACTTCAGTCCAGTTCAGTCTCTCAGTCATGTCAGACTCTTTATGACCCCATGGACTGCAGCACGCCAGGCCTCCCTGTCCATCACCAACTCCTGGAGTTTACTCAAACTCATGTCCATTGAGTCAGTGATGCCATCCAGCCATCTCATCCTCTGTCGTCCCCTTCCTCTCCTGCCTTCCCTCTTTCCCAGAATCAGAGTCTTTTCAAATGAGTCAGTTCTTAGCATCAGGTGGTCAGAGTATTGGAGTTTCAGCATCAGTCCTTCCAATGAATATTCAGGACTAATTTCCTTTAGGATGAACTTGTTGGATCCCCTTGCAGTCCTAGGGACTCTCAAGAGTCTTCCCTAACACCACAGTTCAAAAGCATCAATTCTTTAGAACTCAGTTTTCTTTATAGTCCAACTCTTACATCCATACATGACTACTGGAAAACCATAGCCTTGACTAGATGGAACTTTGTTGGCAAAGTAATGTCTCTGCTTTTAATATACTATCTAGGTTGGTCATAACTTTCTTTTCAAGGAGCAAGCATCTTTTAATTTCATGGCTAAAGTCACCATCCGCAGTGATTTTGGAGCCCCCCAAAATAAAGTCTGTCACTGTTTCCACTGTTTCCCCATCTATTTGTCATGAAGTGATGGGACCGGATGCCATGATCTTAGTTTTCTGAATGTTGAGTTTTAAGCTAATTTTTCACTCTCCTTTTTCACTTTCATCAAAAGGCTCTTTAGTTCCTCACTTTCTGCCATAAGGGTGGTGTCATCTGCATATCTGAGGTTATTGATATTTATCCCAGCAATCTTGATTCCCACTTGTGCTTTATCCAGTCCAGCATTTCTCATGATGTACTCAGAGTATAAGTTAAATAAGCAGGGTGACAATATACAGCCTTAACATATTCCTTTCCCTATTTGGAACCAGTCTGTTGTTCCATGTCCAGTTCTAACTACTGTTTCTTGATCTGCATACAGATCTCTCAGGAGGCAGGTCAGGTGGTCCGGTATTCCCATCTCTTTCAGAATTTTCCACAGTTTGTTGTGATCCACACGTTCAAAAGCTTTGGCATAGTTAATAAAGCAGAAGTAGATGTTTTTTTTTTTTTCCTGGAACTCTCTTGCTTTTTCGATGATGCAAAGTATGTTGGTAATTTGATCTCTGATTCCTCTGCCTTTTCTAAATCCAGCTTGAACATCTGGAAGTTCACGGTTCATGTACTGTTGAAGCCTGGCTTGGAGAATTTTGAGCATTACTCTGCTATTGTGTGAGATGAGTGCAATTGTGTGATAGTTTGAACATTCTTTGGCATTGCCTTTCTTTGGGATTGGAATGAAAACTGACTTTTTCCAGTCCTGTGGCCATTGCTGAGTTTTCCAAATTTTCTGGCATATTGAGTGCAGTACTTTCACAGCATCATCTTTTAGGATTTGAAATAGCTCAGCTGGAATTCCATCACCTTTCATGTAAGGCTCCAGCTTACATTCATGTGAATCTGTTAATGCTCGCTCAACACCATATCCTGTTTCCAGTTTATTGTATGCTCTATTTACAGATCTGGTTAAGATTCTCATTCTACCGCCCTCTATGACATCTTGTACATGGCTACTGTATATGAAAATGTAATCTAAATTATCATGGGGTAATAAAATAATTTCATCTGAAAACTGTGGAAAGTCACTGCATTTTTTATCATCATAAAAGTAGCAAAGACCTTCACAACTAATTGTGGACATTTGGAACTGCTTGTTTAATAAATTTGTTTATTTATGATATTTTTAATATCATAAACTTTTATTCAATTGAAGTATCACTGGGACTCATGGAAATTTCTTTTTTGAGGTTTTTATGTCCATATGACAACAGAGAACTGAGCTCCCTAAATTTGGTATCTCTGAAAGTAAAATAAAACATAGGAGTGTTTTACTTTGTAGAATGTTTCTAATAATCTCATCAAATGGAAACTGAGCTATACCTTATTGAAAGGCAATCTACCATAAAAATACGGAGCAAAATACTTTTCCTCAGGGAATTTCTGCAGAAAGCAGAAGAGGACTCAAGACAGGAGATGAATTTTATATAAAATGTGAAATATTTAGGTGAATTTTAGATGGATGAATTTAATCTCCTTTGAGGAGGATTCCTGCTAAGGCATATGATTTAGACTATGCTTGGATAAACTTGGATCAAATAGCCTGGACCCATAGTTTTTCAAGTTTGCAAACTTACTTTAAATTGAAACTAAACTTATGGGACTTATTCTGTGGCAAGTAAAACTCTTATTTCCCATTGGATCATCCACCTCATAGTAGATCATGCTTTGTTCCATTTAGCTAAATATATTCATACTGTTAAATGCAGGTTCATTTATTCTGACTTCCCAATACAGGTCTTGGAGGTAAATTCCCTCAAGCATATCTAGAGGAAAAGAGAATTTTCTACTGTCCCCATATCTCTACTCATTTCAAATTATCTGAGTTCAGAGATGGGAAGATTTTAATTGTATTTAGGTATATTTATCTAAATTTTATTTAGATACCTAGATCAGCTCTAATTTTATACAGAATCAGTGTTAAAATTTCTGCCCTTTGCTTCCTGTTTCTCCTCTGCTTCTTTTCATTGTACAGTTAAATCTGCATTGGTAAAGGGTACTCTTGCAGCTTAAGAACAATACCCAACATTTATATGCCAGTATCCTTAGAGATACTGTCCTATTTAAACCTCACAATTTACAGCATAGTTGACTTTATTGTCCCATTTTGGGGATGAAGAAAACAAGAAGCAAAACATCTGTATAAATAGCTCTTTTGTATAAATATCTCATTATCTCAGTGCTGTAATGAGGGAGACGGGAGTTAAAAATAGACTAGATTCCCCAGGGCGTTATCTTTTTCAATACAATACACTTCTCTTTGGAAAGTGATACAGCTAAAGACAGACACAGATATAGATAGAAACCAGTGTAGTCAGTATATTTATACAGGTGGATTTCGACATATAATTAGACGTAGTTAATAGAAACAGATAATTTTCTGCTTGCAAAAAATTGCAGAGAAAAAGCAAGAGGGAGCAAGGGAAAGGATAGAGTTCAAGAAACTATTTTCCTTTGCTTATAGTGGTTTAGAGTAGTGCACCTACAGATTTAACTGCATCCTCAGATTTAACTGCATCCTCTCTGGTGGCCACATGAACCTTTCTTCAAAAAATGTTGACAAAATATCAAAGACTTTATTGTGAAATACAAAATAGTTGAATATATTTATTTATTTCATTGACTGATTTATAACACTATGGTAGTTTGATATTTTTACATGTTAAAAAAGTGATCAGCACAGAGAGTCTACTTACCATCTGTGGCCACACAAAGATATTACAATATTATCACTGTATTAATATATTACAGTATCAACATTACATTCTCCTTGCTGTACTTTTCATCCTGTGACTCATTCATTTCATAACTGGAAGTTGTACCAGTTACTCTCCCTGAACTACTTCCTCATGCTCCCATATCCCTTCCCTCTGGCAACCACGTGCTTTTTCTCTATGACTCTGTTGCTGTTTTATTATCTTTGTTCATTTGTTTTGGTTTTTAAATTCCACATATAAGTGAAAGAATATGGTATCTCTCTTTCTCTGTCTGACTTATTTCACTTAGCATAATAGCCACTAGAATTATACCATCAAAAATGGCAAGATTTTATTCCATTCTTGTCTGAGTAATATTCCCTTGTATATATCAGTTCAATTCAGTTCACTCGCTCAGTAGTTTCTGACTTTTTGGGACCCCATGAACTGCAGCATGTCAGGCCTCCCTGTCTATCACCAACTACCAGAGCTTGCTCAAACTCATGTCCATTGAGTCAGTGATGCCATCCAACCATCTCATCCTCTGTCATCCCCTTCTCCTCCTGCCTTCAGTCTTTCCCAGCATCAGAGTCTTTTCCAATGAGTCAGCTCTTCGCATCAGGTGGCCAAAGTATTGGAGTTTCAGTTTCAACATCAGTCCTTCCAATGAACATTCAGGACTGATTTCCTTTAGGATGGACTGGTTGGATCTCCTTGCAGTCCAAGGGACTCTCAAGAGTCTTCTCCAACACTGCAGTTCAAAAGCATCAATTCTTCAGCGCTTAGCTTTCTTTATAGTCCAACTCTCACATCCACACATGGCTACTGGAAACACCATAGCTTTCACTAGGTGGACCTTTGTCAGCAAAGCATATATAATTATTGTGTATATAATTATTAAATAAGCACATCATTCATCTCTTGATCACTTTTAGATATAATTTTCATACAAATCCCTTTTTTAGAAAGCTTTGACCTTTTTTGTTACTTTATTTGTAATTTCTTTACTGCTCTCAGAGGAATTTGGCACATGTGATGTAGAATCTGTTTTGCTAAGGAAATGGAAAGGGTTGGAAAGGGAAGAGTCGGGAACAGACAAGTTTGAGGTGAGCTGGTTCTTTTAAGGAAAATTGGAAGGAGTGATGATTTCTATTTCAAGGCTGACATCACATAAAATTAGCTGGTGCCCAAGAGGATGACCAACATATATTCTGGGGAGTCTTCTTTAAGGATTCTTATTTTAAGAGAAGAAAAAATGCAACTGGTATGAAATTCTTTCATTATAAGCTAATTTGCCAAGAACAACAATTGTATGATTACCAGCAATACTTGATGTAAGAGAAGAGAGAATAGTGGCGGTATTTCCAAGGGAATGTTTGTCTCTGGTCCTTAGAATATTCCTTCAAAGCCAAAGGTAAATCATGCTACATAGTATCAAAATCTTCAGGGCATAAATGTATTGCACATGACTGCTTCAGAATGAAACATTACATCTGAAACAAAGTAAGCAAATAATACCTGGAATTTATGGGAACCTAGCTGGGCTGATTAAATTTTCACCATATTAAATCTTCCAACACATATTTCCTGAGCACACACCTGGTATTTGAATGTGAATATTAGTTAATGATTGGTCCTTGTGTTTGAGGCCACATGCCTCAACTATTTACTAGAGATGTTTCAGATTTCAGTACCGTGCCAAAGAAGAAACATTCAGAAGTGGTTCAGGGATTGAAGACCTCAGAGGAAGAGACATAGTGATAATTAATAGAGAGCATTCTTGGATTCTTAAAATATTAAGCCATTTCAGAGTAATTAATTTTTTAAATTAATTTTGGCCCCAAGTCATGAAATCAGCTATTCTCAAAGAACTCAGTTTCTTTTATAGGAGACAGATAATTCTGGATTCAAAGTACTGGATTAGAAAGCTGTAAGAGCAGAAGCACGCTTGGCTACTGAATGTAAGCAAGGTTGTTCAGGGCTTCACAAGCAAAGTAAAATAAGGGACTCTTGTTTCTTTGAATCTAATTTGGGAGTTTATCAGTTTACTTTCTCCACATACAATGAACGAACTGCTTTTTCTCTTCTGTTGCTAAATTTAACATTATTCTCTCTCTCTCTCTCTCTCTCTCTCTCTCTCTCTCTCTCTATATATATATATATATATATATATATATATACATTTCTTTTAATATTAAGTGTTATAAAAACATTACTAGAACTAAATGCGTATTGTTTATATTAATGTGAAATAGTGCAGCTTCCCAGGTGGCTCAGCGGTAAAGAATTTGCCTGCCAATGCTGGAGACGTGGGTTTGATTCCTGGGTCAAGAAGATCCCCTGGAGGAGGAAATGGCCACCCACTTCCGGATTCTTGCCTGGACAACCCCATGAGCAGAAGAGCCTGGTGGGCTGCCATCACAGAGTAGGACATGACTGAGTGATGCGGCGTGAGCAGGAAGGTAACAAGTACAAAATCAAGTGAAATAAAGTGAAATAAAATGAAGGTTAATAACCCATTCACCATTACTACAAACAGAATTATATATGTTGTAAATGTAAATGGTGTAAATGGAGTTTTTATTAATGAGATCTAGATTGCTAATTTTAATTATTAGTGGATTTTAACAAATAAGCTTTCAGGAACCTTAAAAAATTTTGAAAATAGATATCAAATTGTGATGAGAATAAATAATCCTTTATTTAAAAATATTTTATGGAATGTTATTATTCAAGTATGATATTAACCCAGAAAACTAAGTATATACTGAATGTCTTTTTATAAAGCGATCACACACGTTTTCCCAACACTGAAAGAAGGAAATAGAACTTTACCAGCAACCCACTCTGTCCCCTTCCTGTCGCATTGCACCCTCCAGGGTGACAGCTATTCTGTCTTTCAATGGGACACACTACAGTTTGCACTTCTTATAAACGGAATCATAACAGATGTGCTTATTTAAAGTCTGGCTTTTTTTCTGAGCATGATTATAGGAGATTCATTTATGCTGTTGCCTAGAGTCTTACACTGTGTTTATTCTCACAGATATATGGTGGTTTTGTCAACCAGTTGTGTCTGATTTTTGGGACCCCATGGTCACAGAGAAAGCAGCCAGGCTCCTCTGTCCATGGAGTTTTCCAGGCAAGAACAGTGCGGGTTGCCATTTCCTACTAGTATTATATGAATGCACCACACTGTTTTGTTTGATTTGACATTTGTTTGGAGGAGGAGGCTAATTATGTTTCAGATGAACATTTGGGCTTTTTCAATTTCAGGTTTAAATTGGCAGCACTGCTGTGGAAATACTTTTTAGAAATTTCATAGTGTATATCTGATAGTAGCTCAGTAAGGGTCAGTCGCTCAGTCCTGTCCGACTTTGCGACCCCACTGACTGTAGCCCACCAGCACCAGGCTTCTCTGTCCATAGAATTCTCCAGACAAGAATATCAGAGTGGATTAGAGATTAGATAGCTGTTCCCTCTCTCTCTCTCTCTCTCTCTCTCTCTATATATATATATATATATAATATATATATTAAATTATATATATAATATATATATAATATATATATAATATATATATTAAATTAAATATATATATATAATTATATATATATATATATATAATTAGCGAACTTGGTAAGTTATAGGACTGCAGGTATTTAGCTTTGTTATATGCTGCAAAAGTTAGAACTGGACATGGAACAACAGACTGGTTCCAAATAGGAAAAGGAGTACAACAAGGCTGTATATATTGTCACCCTGCTTATTTAACTTATATGCAGAGTACATCATGAGGAATGTTGGGCTGGAGGAAGCAAAGCTGGAATCAAGATTGCCAGGAGAAATATCAATAACCTCAGATATGCAGATGATACCACCCTTATGGCAGAAAGTGAAGAACTAAAGAGCCTCTTGATGAAAGTGAGAGAGGAAAGTGAAAATTTGGCTTAGAGCTCAATATTCAGAAAACTAAGATGATGGCATCTGGTCCCATCACTTCATGGGAAATAGATGGGGACTTTATTTTGGGGGGCTCCAAAATCACTGCAGGTGGTGACTGCAGCCATGAAATTAAAAGACACTTACTCCTTGGAAAGAAAGTTATGACCAACCTAGATAGCATATTCAAAAGCAGAGACATTACTTTGTCAACAAAGGTCCATCTAGTCAAGGCTTTGGTTTTTCCAGTGGTCATGAATGGATGTGAGAATTGGACTATAAAGAAAGCTGAGCACCGGAGAATTGATGCCTTTGAACTGTGGTGTTGGAGAAGACTCTTGAGAGTCCCTTGGACTGCAAGGAGAGCCAAACAGTCCATCCTAAAGATCAGTCCTGGGTGTTCTTTGGAAGGACTGATGCTGAGGCTGAAACTCCAGTACTTTGGCCACCTCATGCGAAGAGTTGACTCATTGGAAAAGACCCTGATGCTGGGAGGGATTGGGGGCAGGAGGAGATGGAGACGACAGAGGATGAGATGGTTGGATGGCAACACTGATTCGATGGATATGGGTTTGGGTGGATTCCAGGAGTTGCTGATGGACAGGGAGGCCTGGCGTGCTGCGATTCATGGGGTCGCAGCGTCGGACACGACTGAGCAACTGAACGGAACTGATATGCTGCCAAGTAGCTTGCAATGTGGATGGAGCAGTTTAGCACATTATCAGTGATGACTGTACTAGTTTTAATTGTTTAACACAGTAGACACATGGTCTTATAGGTACATTTAATCACATTCCTTCAGGGAGCTGCAAAGCAATGTTGCTTTGCGGCATTAACTGGCATTTTCTTCAACTCTGATATTCATATGTCATGGGCTGAAATATTTTCTCTCATGCTCTAGGTTATCTTTTCATTTTGCAATGGTTTCCTCTGGTATATAAAAGTTTTTAAGTTTAATTGGGTCTCATTTGCTTATTTTTGCTTTTATTTCGTTTCAGGAAACTAATTCAAAAAATATTTCTATAATTTATGTCAAAAAGTGTTATGACTGTTTTCCTCCAGCAGTTTTACGGTTTCTGGGCTGACACTTAGGTCCTCAGTCTATCTTGAGTTTATTTTGTATGGTGTTAGAGAATACTCTAACGTTCATTTCCACGTAGCTGTCAGTGTTTCTCGGCACCACTTATTGAGGGGGCAGGCTTTTCTGCATTGCACAGTCTTCTGACACCTTTGTTCTAGATTAATTGGTCATATGTGTTTAGGGTTATTTCTGAGCTCTCTACTCTGCTCCATTGGTGTATGTGTCTGATTTTGTTCTAGGAATATACTGTTTTGATTACTGTAGCCCCGTAGTATGGTCTGAGGTCAGGGATTATGATTCCTCCAGCTCTGTTATTCATTCTCAAGCCAGTTTTGGCTCTTTAGGGTGGTTTGTGTTTCTATACAAATATTAAAGTTATTTGTTCTCGTTCTGAGAAAAAAAAATGCTCTTGGTATTTTGATAGGGACTGCTTTGAATCTGTACGTTGCCTTCAGTAGTATGGCCATTTTAACAATATTAGCTCATCCAATCTGTTTGTGTCATCTTTCATTTCTTTTATCACTGTCTTATATTTTTTCTGAATCTATATCCTCCATCTCCATAAGTAGTTTTACTCCTAAGTATTTTATTATTTTTGGTGCAATAGCAAATGATATTGTTTCTTTAATTTCTCTCTCTGATAGTTAAGAGTGTATAAAAATGCAACATTTTCTGAAAATCAGATTTATATCCTACAGCTTTTCTGAATAAAGATGAGTGTGTATTTTGGCATTTCGTGACTTGTTTTCAGGCTGTCTCTATAACTCTACCTCTTTCAGCCTCTCTCTCTATGGTTCAGTGAATTTATTTAGTACTATGGTTGGGCTCCTTTCTCCTGTGTTTGTGTGGGTCTATTATAGAATTTTGGTTTGCGGTTATCATGGACTTCATATCCATTAACCTATAGCAATATCATTTGCTTTACGCTGATGGTCATTCAAATTCAAACACGTTTTAAACAGTTTGCATTTGACTCCCTCATATTTTTTATGTTTATTATGTCATATTTTACATTTTTGTGTTTATCACAAAACTGCTTATGTAGTTAGAGTGAATTTTAAAATTCTTGTCTTTTAACCTTTGTGCTAACTATTTAAAGTGGTTGACCCTCTGCTTTTATTATGTATCTGCTGTTTTCAGGGAGATTTTTTATTCTTTTTCAGTCGCTAAGTCATGTCCTATTCTTTAGACCCCATGGACCGCAGCACACCAGGCTTCCTGTCTTTCACGTCTCCCGGACTTTGGGCCAACTCAGGTCCGTTGAGTCGGTGATGGCGTCCAACCATCTCATCCACTGCCACCCCCTTCTCCTCTTGCCCTCAATCTTTCCAGAATCAGGGTATTTCTCAGTGAAGAAGCTCTTCACGTCAGGTGGCCAAAGTATTGGAGATTCATTATGCCTTAGGGTATTCTCTTAATTTTTGTTGCTTATTTCTTTTTTTCTCTTAAAGACCTTTTAATGTTTTTTGTATGCTGGTTTTTTGGTGATGTACTATTGGTTTTTGATTGCCTAAGAACCCATCTCTCTTTAAATCCTAAATGATGATCTTTCTGGGTAGAATATCCTCATTTTTTTTTCTTTCATCACTTTAGATATATCATGCTTCTTTTTTCTTATGTGAAAAGTTCCTACTGAATAATCAGTTGGTAATATTATGAGAGTTTCAGAATACTATCAACTTGCTTATGACTCTGTTTTCCTCTTGCTTCCTTTCCAGTCATCTCTTAAATCTTTGTCATTTTGATTATGATATGCACTTGTGTGGGTCTCTTTGTTTGAGACTTTGTCTGTCCCTTTTGTATCTGGATGTCTGTTTCCTTCCTTGTTATGGAATTTTTCAGCCATTATTTTAGCAAATACATTTTCTGTCCCCTTTTCTCACTTTTCTCTTTCTGAGAGCTATATAATGAGAATATGACTATGTTTGATTTGGTTCCAGAGTTCCCTTAACCAATCCTCATTTATTTTCTTTACTGTTCTCCTTACTTCTTGGGTTATTTTCATTATTCTCTCTTGCAACTCACTTGCATCTCCTTCTGCTTCTCCTATTCTATTACTATTTCCTTCTAATGAGATATACACACACACACACATATGTGTATATATATATATATACGTATATATATATATACACAGACACGTATATATATACACACACGTATATATATATACACACACATATATATATACACACACACATATATACACACACACATATGTATATATACACACGTATATATATATATATATATATATATATATACGTACATACATACAAGCTGTTGTGGGGGAGAGGGTCTAGGAAAACAGATTTTTTTTTCATATTTTCTAGACCTTTGCTATAGCTCTCACTGTGACCTATTTTTTTTCCCCCCTAGTCAAGTGAGCGTTTATCTTATTATCGCTTTTAACATCTTGTCAGGAAAGCCGTCTGCTTTCTTAGATGCTCTCCCCCCACTCTCTGGGATTTTAGCTCATTCTTTAATTTGAAACATAGTCCTGTCTTCTCATTTGGCTTGACTTTCTCTGTGCGTTTCTATCGAATTAGATGTGAGTCACCCCGTTTGAAGGGCTGTCCTCGCGCGGAGCCCGCGTGCAGTCCGCATTTGTGCACCGGTGCGCGGCCGGCTCTGCGGCGAGCACAGGCTGCGTGGCTTTCTGGGCTGTGCTGGCGGCCCCCGTCTCGGTGGGTGGTTGAGCTAGAGCCGAGTGCCGGCTGGCGCTCTCCGGGGTCCAGTGGTGGTCAGCGTCCTCTCTGGGGTTAGCCCCCGCGGGAGGCCCTGGAGACCACGGTGCTGAAGCAGAAGCCCTGAGGGTGCTGGGCTTCTCCCCGGCATGATACAGGGCAGGCCTCTGGCTCGCTTGCCCGGGTGTGAGGGCTTGGGCCTGCGCATCTAACCTGGCTCTGCTTTCTCCCAGGCGCAGCTGCACAGGCGCCTGACGGCCGCGGTGGTTTCGGCCTGAGCAGGCACAGTGCCTGAGCAGGCGGTGTGGAGGTGGGAGCAGAGTCAGGACGGAGGGGCTCGCCGAGGCAGTCCTCCTGGGCGGGCCAGAGCCGCAGGCGATTTTCAATCGGCCCCCTCCACCCTGGAAGTGGGAGCAAGCCAGTCCGGGTGTGTGCTGTGCAAGCGCAGAGCTGCTTCTGACGGCTCTCCAATGACCCCCTGACTGTCAAACCCACGACGGGGACCCTCTCCCTGGGCTCCCACCCCGGGCCTGGGGTGCCTAGTACGGGGCTGGGACACCTCACTCCTTAGGGAAGATGCCTGAGCTTGCAATTTCTCTTCTTCTGGGGTTCCTAGCGGGTATGTCGGTTAGGACTGGATCATTTCTCTTCACCGCCTATCAAATTCTTTTTTCTCTACAGCCTTAGCTGTAGATGAGACCTTCTGCTAGTTTTCGTGTCATTCTTAGTGAGAGTTTCTCTATATACAGTTGTAGTTTTGATGTGTTTTTAGGGGAAGGTGACAGGGTCTTCTTACTTTGTGTTTTGATCCCACAACGTCTAAAAGAATTCATACTATATTCTTAATGGTTAGCAGAACATACGTTAAGTTAATTGCTATATCATTAACAAGTATTGCTAGATTTTTTTAAATATTGATTTTTTTATTTGCCTAGTTCATACAATCCATCTTTAAATGGTTTTTAATGTCTCCTGTAATTTTCTGCATAGAGGCTTTGCAAAATTTTTACCTGATATCTAGAGGCCTGTGTACCTATGAATTAGACATTATGCATATCACACATTATTATTATTAATTCTTTTACAAAAGCTGAGGCCATGGGGATTTATTTGATAAAGTCACTGTGTGGAAGCAAACCCCAGGCTAGAGGCCCATTCTCCCGCTCTCAGTGCTTCCTGAGAAGTAGTTAGGAGACTAGCAGTCTCAGAGTAAATGTTGTTTCAATGAATCCATGCAATTTGTATTATACTCAGTCTCATAAGTTTTTAAAAAGAGTATTTAAGAAAAGTGTTATTATTTTTGGAAATTTTTCTTTAAAAATCAAAAGATAAAAAGTAAAATAATAGAAATATTAAATAAGTGCAATGAGGTTGTTCAATGTACTAAAGTTAGTACCTAATTAATAAGAGAGAAATAACAAGAAGCTAAAGAATATTTGCTGTTTAAATTCAGTCTTGTTCAGGGAAATATTTTCAGCATTTAATTGGAATGATGCTTTCATTCTCAGAATCAGCATTTTCTCATACACATGCACACGAACTCACACCCACACACATAAAAATTTTCCCCTTAACTTCTCACTTGGTTTTAGTAATCCATTCTGGTTTTAAAGGTAACATAGTAACATATTATCACTATGTATAAACAAAAAAGCAAACACAAAACTCACAATGTTTTATAATTTTCCAGCTAGGGAAGCAGAAATAAAATTTTAAAACCATGTTTTAAAGCATATTTTTGCAAGATCTGTTGTGACTTGAATATTTCCATGTTAAATCAATAATGTAGATTGACATATTTGAGATAAACCCGTAGTGTGATTTAAAAATAACTTACATCACTATAGCTTATTATGAGTGTGTTGTAAAGTGAGAAAAAAATGTTTTCTGCTATTTCCTCAACATATCTTCACTGTTTTATTGCGGGCAGGTTGGTGGATGGTTCAATGGACTTGAGTTAAACATTTTTCTATTAAATAGGAAAATTGAATATGATTTTAAAGTACTTTTTCTATGTTTGCAGAATAAGACATTTATCATCCAGGTCTAACAGAAGTCAAAAGTAAGAACAATTAATTAAAGAAACATTTAATGAGCACTTTCTATGTTCTGGTACTATATCCGATACTGAATTATGTCAGATGCTGAACTATGTTAATATGGCTCCAGAGACATTGATTAATGTTAGTCCCTTAGTCATGTTCAGCTCTTTGCGACCTCATGGACTATAGCCTGCCAGGCTCCTCTGTCCATGGAATTCTCCAGGCGAGAACACTTCCCAGGTGGATAACCTTCCCTTCTCCAGGGGAGCTTCCTGACCCAAATCTCCCATACTGTGGACAGATTCTCTAGTTTCTGAGACACCAGGAAAATCCCGAGACATTAACTAGGAAATGATAAAGGTTCATGGTAGTTTCTAAGAGAACTCTGAAAACAAAACAGAGCAAACCCCTGAGCATTCTAGCAACAGTCCTTAAATGTTCATTGGGTTACTGAATTCTCAATATACTATCTGCCCCAATAAAATTCTCTCTCTTTTTTAAAATTTGTTTTTCTGTCTCTTAGAAATTTAAAATTGAAATCTGAATGAAGTCTGCAGTATTATACCAAAGTTAAATTTTTATTTTTGGCGAACATATCACTGCTACGTAAGATGATAACTTCGGGAAATGGAAGAAGGATGCATGAGCCCTCCGCACCGTCTTCTCAGTGCTTCTGTGTTGTTGTTTTTCTTCAGTTGCTCCGGCGTGTCCGGCTCTTTGCCACCACATGGACTGCAGCACACCAGGCCTCCCTGTCCTTCTCTCTCCCAGAGCTTGCTCAAACTCATGTCCATTGAGTTAGTATTTGGGTTCAACCATCTCATCCTCCTTCATCTCCTTCTCCTCCTGCCTTCAATCTTTCCCAGCATCGGGGTCTTTTCTAACGAGTCAGCTCTCTTCACTTCAGATGGCCAAGTATTAGAGCTTCAGCTTCAACATCAGTCCTTCCAATGAATATTCAGGATTGATTTCCTTTAAAATTGACTGATTTGATCTCCTTGCTGTCCAAAGGATTCTCAAGAGTCTTCTCCAACACCACAGTTCTAAAGCATCAATTCTCGGGGCTCAGCTTTCTTTATGATCCAACTCTCACATCCGTACGTGATGACTGGAAAAAACATAACTTTTACTATATGGGCATTTGTTGGCCAATTAATGTCACTTTTTTAATACACTGTCTGGATTGGTCATAACTTTTCTTCCAAGGAGCAAGCGTCTTTTAATTTCATGGCTGGAGTTACCATCTCCAGTGATTTTCGAGCCCAAGAAAATAAAGTCTGTCACTGTTTCAATTGTTTCCCCATCTATTTGCCATGAAGTGATGGGACTGGATGCCATGATCTTTGTTTCTTGAATGTTGAGTTTTAAGCCAGCTTTTTCACTCTTCATTTTCACTTTCATCAAAAGGATCTTTAGTTCCTCCTTACTTCCTGCCATAAGCATGGTGTCACTTGTCAATATCTGAGGTTATCGATATTTCTCCCTGTAATCTTGATTCTAGCTTGTGCTGCACCCAGTCAGCATTTCACATGATGTACTCTGCATATAAGTTAAATAAGCATGGTGACATTGTACAGGCTTGACATACTCTTTTCCCAGGGTTGAACCAGTCCAGTGTTCCATGTCTGGTTCTAAGTGTTGCTTCTTGAACTGGACACAGGCTTCTCAGGAGGCAGGTATGATCGTCTGATATTCCCATGACTTGAAGAATTTTCCACAGTTTTTTGAAATCCACAGTTAAAGGGGTTAGCGTAGTTGATGAAGCAGAAGTAGATGTTTTTCTGGAACTCTCTTGCTTTTTCTATGACCCAGTGGACATTGGCATTTGATCCCTTGTTCATCTACCTTTTCTGAATCCAGCTTGAATATTTGGAAGTTCATGGTTCGTGTACAGTTGAAGCCTGGCTTGGAGAATTTTGAGCATTATTTTGCTCGTGTGTGAAATAAGTGCAATTGTGTGGTAGTTTGAACATTCTTTGGCATTGCCTTTCTGTGGGATTGGAAAGAAAACTAACCTTTTCAAGTCCCATGCCCATGATGAATTTTCCATATTTTCTGACATATTGAGTGCACCACTTTAACAGCATCATAGTTTAGGATTTGAAATAGCTCAACTGGAATTCCATCATCTCCACTTTGTTTGTTGTGATGCTCCCTAAGGCCCACTTGACTTTGCACTTCAAAACATCTGGCTCTAGGGGAGTGGTCATGCCATCATGGTTATCTGGTTCATTAAGATCTTTTTTGTATCATTCTTCTGTATATTCTTGCCACCTCTTCTTGATATCTTCCGCTTCTGTTAGGTCCATATCATTTTTGTCCTTTATTGTGCCCATCTTTGCATGAAAAGTTCCCTTGGTATCTCTAATATTCTTGAAGAGATCTCTAGTCCTTCCCTTTCTATTGCTTTCCTCTATTTCTTTGCATTGTTCACTTAGGAAGGCTTACTTCTCTCTCCTTGCTATTTTTTGAACTCTGCATTCAGATGGGTATATATTTTCTTTTCTCCTTTGCTTTCACTTCTCTTCTTTTCTCAACTGTTTTAAAGCCTCCTCAGACAGCCATTATGCCTTTTTGCATTTCTTTCTCTTGGGGATGGTTTTGATCGTCACCACCTCTGGAAGGAACCTCTGTCCATAGTTCTTCACGCACTCTGTCTATCCCTTCATTCTATTCGTCACTTCTACTGCATAACCATAAGGGATTTGATTTAGATCATGCCTGAATGATCTAGTGTTTTCTCCTACTTTCTGCAATTTAAGTCTGAATTTGACAATAAGGAGTTCATGATCTGAGCCACAGTCAGCTCCCACTCTTGTTTTTGCTGACTGTGTAGAGCTTCTTCATGTTCGATTGCAAAGAATATAATCAATCTATTTTGGTATTGACCATCTCATGATGCCCATGTGTAGAATCTTCTATTTTGTTGTTGGAAGAAGCTGTTTGCTATGACCAGTGGGTTCTCTTGGAGGAACTCTATTAGCCTTTGCCTGTTTCATTCTGTATTCCAAGGCCAAATTTGCCTGTGACTCCAGGTAGCTCTTGACTTCCTATTTCTGCATTATAGTCCCCTATAATGAAAAGGGCATCTCTCTCTCTCTCTCTTTTTTTTTTTTTTTGGTGTTAGTTCTACAATGTTTCTGCAGTCTAAAACTATTTTTTAATGGAACAATTTATTCAAAGTGCATTAATATCAAAGTGATGTGTTTGCAATGACCACGTAAAATCTGAGTCTAGAGCAAACTCATGAAGACAGTAAACATCTAAGAATAGGAGAGGCTGTAGGAATGGGATATACACGTGGATATTCTCTTTATCTGGATCTGTTACTCCTTCTTGAGGTCTGTGGCATACATCTTCAGTCACTCAGTTGTGTCCGACTCTCTGTGACCCTGTGGACTGTAGCCCACCAGGCTCTCTGTCCATGGGATTCTCCAGGCAAGAACACAGGAGTGGGTCACCATGCCGTCCTCCAGGGGATCTTCCCGACCCAGGGATGGAACCCAGTCTCCTGTGGCTCCCACATTGCAGGCAGATTCCTTACCTCTGAGCCACCTGTTAAACCCTTTTTAATGCTTATTTTGGCTCTTATTTTTAACTTTCTTCTTAACAAACTTACTATCTTTGTTTCACTGAACATGGCCCAATCATGGATGCTACAGTTCTAAATTTATGTAACCTTCTAACTGAACATACATTAGTCACTGAGAAGTGATCTGTTTTATGCAAACTGACTGTGCCAAAGCCTTTGACTGTGTGGATCACAATAAACCACGGAAAATTTTGAAAGAGATGGGAATACCAAACCACTTGACTTGCCTTTTGAGAAACCTGTGTGCAGGTCAGGAAGCAACAGTTAGAACTGGGCATGGAACAACAGACTGGTTCCAAATAGGAAAAGGAGTACATCAAGGCTGTATATTGTCACCCTGCTTATATAACTTATATGCAGAATACATCATGAGAAATGCTGGGCTGGAGGAAGCAAAGCTGGAATCAAGATTGCCGGGAGAAATATCAATAACCTCAGATATGCAGATGATATCACCCTTATGGCAGAAAGTGAAGAAGAATTAAAGAGCCTCTTGATGAAAGTGAGAGAGGAGAGTGAGAGAGTAAAGCTCAATATTCAGAAAACTAAGATGATGGCATCCAGTTCCATCACTTCATGGGAAACAGATGGGGAAACAGTGGAAACAGTGTCAGACTTTATTTTGGGGGGCTCCAAAATCACTGTAGATGGTGACTGCAGCCATGTAATTAAAAGACACTTACTCCTTGGAAGAAAAGTTGTGACCAACCTAGATAGCATATTCAAAAGCAGAGACGTTACTTTGCCAACACAGGTCCGTCTAGTCAGGGCTATGGTTTTTCCAGTGGTTGTGTATCGATGTGAGAGTTTGACTATAAAGAAAGCTGAGCATTGAAGAATTAATGCTTTTGAACTGTGGTGTTCGAGAAGACTCTATTTTTTTATTTTTTTTTAATTATTTTTTTTAACTTTACAATATTGTATTGGTATTGCCATACATTAAGAAGAGGTGGCAAGAATACACGGAAGAACTGTACAAAAAAAGATCTTCACAACCCGGATAATCACGATGGTGTGATCACTCATCTAGAGCCAGACATCTGGGAATGTGAAGTCAAGTGGGCCTTAGAAAGCATCACTATGAACAAAGCTATTGGAGGTGATGAAAGTCCAGTGGAGCTATTTCATATCTTGAAAGATGATGCTGTGAAAGTGCTGCACTCAGTATGCCAGCAATTTGGAAAACTCAGCAGTGGCCACAGAACTGGAAAGGTCAGTTTTCATTCCAATCCCAAAGAAAGGCAATGTCAAAGAATGCTCAAACTACCAAACAATTGCACTCATCTCACACGCTAGTAAAGTAATGCTCAAAATTCTCCAAGCCAGGCTTCAAGAATATGTGAACCGTGAACTTCTGATGCTCAAGCTGGTTTTAGAAAAAGCAGAGGAACGAGAGATCAAATTGCCAACATCCGCTGGATCATGGAAAAAGCAAGAGAGTTCCAGAAAAACATCTATTTCTGCTTTCTTGACTATGCCAAAGCCTTTGACTGTGTGGATCACAATAAACTGTAGAAAATTCTGAGAGATGGGAATACCAGACCACCTGACCTGCCTCTTGAGAAATCTGTATGCAGGTAAGGAAGCAACAGTTAGAACTGGACATGGAACAACGGACTGGTTCCAGATAGGAAAAAGAGTACATCAAGGCTGTATATTGTCACCCTGCTTATTTAACTTCTATGTAGAGTACATCATGAGAAACGCTGGGCTGGAAGAAGCACAAGCTGGAATCAAGATCGCCAGGAGAAATATCAATAACCTCAGATATGCAGATGACACCACCTTTATGGCAGAAAGTGAAGAGGAACTAAAAAGCCTCTTGATGAAAGTGAAAGAGGAGAGTGAAAATGTTGGCTTAAAGCTCAACATTCAGAAAACAAAGATCATGGCATCCGGTCCCATCACTTCATGGGAAATAGGTGGGGAAACAGTGGAAACAGTGTCAGACTTTATTTTTTTGGGCTCCAAAATCACTGCAGATGGTGACTGCAGCCATGAAATTAAAAGACGCTTACTCTTTGGAAGAAAAGTTATGACCAACCCAGATAGCATATTCAAAAGCAGAGACATTACTTTGCCGACTAAGGTCCATCTAGTCAAGGCTATGGTTTTTCCTGTGGTCATGTATGGATGTGAGAGTTGGACTGTGAAGAAGGCTGAGCGCCGAAGAATTGATGCTTTTGAACTGTGGTGTTGGAGAAGACTCTTGAGAGTCCCTTGGACTGCAAGGAGATCCAACCAGTCCATTCTGAAGGAGATCAGCCCTGGGATTTCTTTGGAAGGAATGATGCTAAAGCTGAAACTCCAGTAATTTGGCCACTTAATGAGAAGAGTTGACTCATTGGAAAAGACTCTGATGCTGGGAGGGATTGGGGGCAGGAGGAGAAGGGGACGACAGAGGATGAGATGGCTGGATGGCATCACTGACTCGATGGATGTGAGTCTGAGTGAACTTCAGGAGTTGCTGATGGACAGGGAGGCCTGGCGTGCTGTGTTTCATGGGGTCACAAAGAGTCGGACACGACTGAGCGACTGAACTGAACTCAATTTGCCATACATCAACATGAATCCGCCATGGGTGTACATGTGTTCCCAATTCTGAACCCCCCTCCCATGTCCCTCCCCATACCGTCTTTTGGACTCTGTGGGAGAGGGAGAGGGTGTGATGATTTGGGATAATGTCATTGAAACATGTATAATATCATATAAGAAACTAATCTATAATATCATATAAGAAACTAATCAGTCTAGGTTTAATGCAGGATACAGGATGCTTGGGGCTGGAGAATAATCTTGAGAGCCCCTTGGACTGCAAGAAGATTCAACCAGTCCATCCTAAAGGAGATCAGTCCTGGGTATTCATTGGAAGGACTGATGCTGAAACTCCACTACTTTGGCCACCTGATGCAAAGAGCTGATTCATTGGAAAAGACCCTGATGCTGGGAAAGATTGAGGGCAGGAGGAGAAGGGGACGACAGAGGATGAGATGGTTGGATGGCATCACTGACTCAATGGACACGGGTTTGTGTAAACTCCGGGAGTTGGTGATGGACAGGGAGGCCTGGCGTTCTGCTATTCATGGGGTTGCAAAGAGTCAGACAGGACTGAGTGACTGAACTGAATATCATAGAACCTTCGTTAAGAAAATAGGGAAACATTAGAAAAAAAGGCTCTATTGTAGCTATTATAAAATATGCAATGAGTTCTTATATCAGTTATTCATTTTCTGAAGCCCTATTTGTAGTATCATTAGCTTTCTTTGGGTAATATATGACATCAAATGAAGTATACTGAAAGAAAATAAAACACTTATTAAAATGTTTAGTGAGCAACACTAAGTACTAGTGATCAAAGTTTTTTCTTATCTTTGTTCTGTCATTGCTAAAAAAAAGTCACATTATGGGTAGATATTAACACTTAGCAAGAATGTCTATCAGTCTTCTGAATATGTGATGCCTAATCAGTTCATATACTAACTTGCTCGCCTGGTCTGAGGAAAGCAGTCATTAACGTAAAACTCAAGTGGCTTTGTGAGATGTTTTAGTAAAATTCTGTATTTCATGCTGTTTTTACTGATAAAATCCACCTGTTATTTCATTTTATGTATTTGGTATTTAATGATTCAGGCAGTTTGGCTGTTGAAAATTATTATTTTTCTTTATACTAAAATCCTAGATTAATAGAAAACACTATCTACCTGACAAGAGAAAACATTTTAAAAGATAGTCCTTTGTCAATTAAATGTTTAAAAATCATTTGTTTTTTTATATAAACAAAACAAGTTTTCTATTTTTTCTAGTGCTGGTGTCATTTCTTATTTGTTTGTTTGTTTGCTTTTTTTTTTTGCTTTTAATGTCAGGGTGGAGTTGAGTAAATTATTCTCTCCAGTTAATGGCAGGAGAATATTCTACTTTAAAGTATAACCTTGTTAATGCTTTGTTTTAGATTTTTTAGATTTCTTCCCTTTTATATCCAACCTCCACACCCATTTTTATCCTTCATCCAAATTTCTAGTATATGTAGTATATATCCTCAGTGTATTATTGAATACTTGAAAATCTAAGTACTTATGCTATTTCGTACATGCAGTTTAAAACCATGTCAAATTTATTGTTGAGTCTGTTTTCCTTTAAGTCTTACGTTTTAAAAATCTAGAAAAGGTGTCATGCGAACATGCGGCTCATTAGATTCCGGTGCTACTTCACAGCCCAATTTGTGCAATGGGGGGCGTTATCAGTTCTCATTGATTATCAAAGCTCTTCCTCTTCACAGCTCTCCAAGGGAAATATTTTCAGCTCACCTGTACCAAAAATTCAAGGTACAATATTCTCCAAAATACAAAATAAGCTGAAAAACATAATTGAACTTTGGCCAATTCATTATTTGAAACTAATGCAATCAATTAAAAAAATTTAAATGCACAAAAATAAAATTGTAGGCCTAATTCAATTAGTTATTAAATTTGAATGTGAAAATTCAGTGTGAAATATTGGCTAACTGATTTAAATTGTGTTTTCCCAAATAATACATATTGATCAAATGAATTATCTCAACAATGCAAGAAGGCTTAATATCAAATTTGAAATACACCATAACATCAATAATCTAAAAGAGAGACATTGTTTTTTAACTTACTGGATAAAGACAAATGGCAACCCACTCTGGTGTTCTTGCCTGGAAAATCCCAGGGACAGAGGAGCCTGGTGGGCTGCTGCCTATGGGGTTGCACAGTGCCAGACACGACTAAAGCAACTTAGCAGCAGCAGATAAAGTCAAAAGCATTGCCTAAGTTTAACAGTTCATTGTAACTAAGATAAAATTTTAAAAAAACAAAGAAAGTATGAAAAATTAGCTAAGGCCTACTGAATTACATCAGTGAAGTTTCAATTTTAAAAAGAAAATATAGATGCATTAAAGAAAAGATAAGAATGATGCCTGCTTATGGTGATGCCTCACCATGAAAAAGTGAAAAACAAATTATTTAACAAATAAGACATATAAAAGATAAAATAGTTATATTTGCAAATAAAATAGCTCCATTAATGTTAATGGAAAACATTGGACAATGAACAGGTAGATATTAGATCTGAAAACAGACTTCAGAAAACGTGTCAGTATAAAGTCATTCTAGAAAAATCAGTTGTACTAATTTACTTTGGCATTGAGCCATTAGACAAGTGAATCGCTTCTGGGCGAGGGACATACTTGGAGAAACACTGCATCGATTAGCCCCTTCACAGTTACAGCAGGAACAGTGGGTGTGAAAGGGGTAACATAAAAAACTGCACAAAAAAATCTATGGAAATATTTTAAATTATTTAAAACACAAATAAATGGATAAATATATCATTTCAAGGAATGTGAAAATTTGAAATTGTCCAGATGGCAATTTAATTCAAGATGTTTTAAAGGACTGTGTAATTTTCTATATTTCTCCGAAATTTTCAACAAAATGTTAAAATGTATTGAATTTTTACTGTTTTTTATTAATATTTATAGTCAAGTGGTAGATATATACATCAGTGAAACAAAGTAAAGAACTCAGAAATAGCCCCATACAATTGATTTTTGACAAAGGTATTATTTATGAGGATTAAAATGTCATAGGAAGCAAAATTACTTCTAAAAGAAAGGTTATTTTTGAAGTTCTCCTTAGAGAAAAGAAATCCTTCCAAATTTTGACTTAGATAATGCTCTTTAATGGATTCTCACATAAAATTGAACATTTGGCACATTTCCAGTTGCAATCTCTAATTCATTAAATGGAAAGGGAAGGATGTAAAATGTTTTATGTTTAATTTAAAGGTGAGGTATGGCCAGTGACCACTTTCCTTGTAATATATAGATGCATCTTGTCCCTCTACTTTTATCATTTTAAAATAGTTAGGCACTGTTATAACACGTCATTCCGATTGCAGAATTTTTTTTTGATTCTGTTATTTTACTCTATCAGAGTCTTCAGGAATAATATATAAAATAATCATGTTCTATGCATCATGTCTATATTCATCTAAAACACATAATTATGGAACGCTGGTGATGCAATATACAGACAATAATAATAAATATGGAAATTAAGGACTGCTAGCTCCCCATCCAATAATTATTTTTGTCTCTGAAATACTAATTTCCCTAAGAGCGTTACCGTTTTCTTCACTTACTATGTTTGAATGTAATATATGAACATTTCACTACAGTGCTGTATGACTCATGCTATCTGATTTTGCCTTGAATACCCCCAAGAGGATACGAAATTTATTCTGTAAAGAGTATTATACATGCATCTATTGTCATTAAATGTCATCAACAACAAAGCAAATATAAAATTCACTTCAAAGCCAAAATCTGATCATAGTACTTTCTTGTTTAAAACATTATACTTATCTTTACAATGTATCAGTATAATTTTCTAAATTCCAGGACTTCCATAATCAAATTTCTACCCATCCTTGGACAAACTAATCTATAGAAAATAAAAATTAGAAACCTCTAATACAACAATTATTTTGGAATTATCATGGGAATAAGGGTTGTAGAGAATTAGTAAGCAAAGTTTTCTTTGATAAAGTGTATTCAGACAAGAGATTAAAAAATATTTTTAAAAGTTCCTCTCTCCCTACTGTTGTTATTGTCCAGGGACAAAGTCATGTCTGACTCTTTGCAACCCCATGAGCTGCAACACACCAGGCTTCCCTGTCCTTCACTGTCTCCCGGAGCTTGCTCAGACTCATGTCTATTGAGTCAGGGATGCCATCCAACCATCTTATCCTCTGCCACCCCCTTCTTCTCTTGCCCTTAATCTTTCCCAACACCAGGGTCTTTTCCAATAAGTCTGGTCTTCACATCAGGTGGCCAAAGTATTGGCCAGCATCAGTTCTTCCAATGAACACCCAGGACTGATCTCCTTTAGGATGGACTGGCTGGATCTCCTTGCAGTCCAAGGGACTCTCAAGAGTCTCTTCCAACACCACAGTTTGAAAGCATCAGTTCTTTTGCACGTAGCCTTCTTTATGGTCCAACTCTGACATCCATACCTGACTACTAGAAAAACCACAGCTTTGACTTTACAGACCTTTGTTAGCAAAGTAGTCTCTGCTTCTTAATATGTTGTCAAACTTTGTCATAGCTTTTCTTTCCATTCCATGAACAGAGGATCCTGGCAAGCTACAGTGGGGTTGCAAAGAGTCTCACACAATTGAGTGGCTAATACTTTGACTTTCTTTTAAGGAGCAAGCATCTTCTAATTTCATGGCTGTGGTCAGAGTTTAATTCAAAATAAGATATACCATAGTTCCCCAAGGTATCCCTGACTATAAAATACTCTAAGGCTTTTCAATCAACAAACTTTTCCTTACCTTTGAACCCAAAGAAACTGTAATCAAAGTAACCCTATGGCTGCCATCATTCATCTGTGAACTGAGTATTGTGTGAAATATTTTCTTAGAGAATATGTCTATTTCATAGTGACCCAAACACTAACAAAGGCAGGCCCCTTGAAATCACATTTTATACATTAAAGCAGAAGCATTAAAAACTATTTCATGCATACATATAGGGAAAGTTTCATAAAACAAGGTATGTATAACCCATATTTTGCTTCTGTTAAAATATGGCAGAGTCTAAAGAGCATTTAAAACAAGCTGAAGTTGCCAACGTAAGATGGTTACGTCGGGCTGATAGATGGCTGAAACTGACAAAATTGGAGAGATGAGTGAAGAGAGCAAAAGAATGTAGGGAAGGAGAAAGTTAAAATTATATTGAGGTTCATGTAGCTATAGCACCTGTAGGTGCTATGTTAGGTCTTAATAAGTTTTGTTCTAAAAATCAGTTTCTGAGTCTAATTGTTCTCTGATACAGTCCCTTATTTTCTCATATTATTTTGAAGCGAAATGCAGCAAAAAGCATTGGCAACTTTGACAGAAAAATTTTAAATAATTTGATTTAAAAGTTTAACCCAGGAACTGATTTTTCCTTCAGCTTCCACAATGTGATGCACGTGTGTGTGTTAGTTGCTCACTCATGTCTGACTCTTTGAAACCCCATGCACTGTAGCCCACCAGGCTCCTCTGCCCATGGACTTCTCCAGGCAGCAATACTGGAGTGGGTTGCCATTTCCTTCTCCAGGGGATCTTCCTGCATTGCAGGCAGATTCTTTACAGTCTGAGCCACCAGGAAAAGCCCCCATAATGTGATACTCACTGGAATAATTAATGTCCTAAGTGTTGTCTTACTATTTGAACAAAACCCTGGAATCAGGAGAACGTAAGAGGTAACAATACAATGATGTGGGTATCTTTAATACATGACTCATAGATTCAAATTTATTGCCTTACAGTCATATCTGCTTATATTCAATTTGTTGTCAACAAATAAAGCAGAGATTTATTTTGAATCACAAATAGTAATAAATGGAATAACTATCATACTGCTTGGCAGTTAGCCCTCAATCTGTAAGCAGCTCATAGACGTGATAGCAATTATTAATAGTGTCATACAGTCAAACATGATTTTAAATTCTCTGACTTTAAATTGTCAGCTCCCTGTATCTATACTCAGCTTGAATAATAAAATTTTCTCTCCTTAGAGGAGTATTTTGAGAAAAATTTCAAAAGATAAATTTAGATTTCCAACAGGTATGGTTAATTAGCTCTGCTTCTTCTTGCCTTATAGCTTAAGAATCCCTGCCCATAACATAATAGTTCACGGCTCACATATAATCCTTTTTTAAACCTACTCTTTATGACACTCCCTCTCTCTGGCTACTGATTGGAGGATGTGTAGACAGAACATTCTAAAGAGAGTTACTGCTTGCTCTTCAGTTTCCCAGGTCCTCCGTGTGTACTTTGAAGCAATATGAATGTGTCGTCTAAAGAATCATTGGTACTTTCCCTGTGTGTTTTGGCAATACTGAGGGTTGTAGGTGGGGTGGAGACTGAACCACTCTAAGAACATGGCATTTCCACATAGCAAAAAAAATGAATAGAAGATTCAGATCACTATTGGTTGATCAAGTAAGAGGAGCAGGTGAAAATGATCCTGAATATCAGGCATCTGGATTTTGTTGATGAATGGATGAGCAGGAGCGTGCTACATTAAAATGCACAGAGGGGGATGGAGTTTTGGCTTACCAAGAAAGTAAACCACGCTACATCCTTTTTTTTTTTTTTTTGGTTTGTTTATTTCTTCTAAATTCCCATCATTCTGAGGCAAGATATGTTACAAAACAATCAATGGATTTAACAGAATCAGAATCTATCTGCCATAATCAGAATTCACCTATACGTCAGTTTTGTGCACCACGCATGCGCGGATTTTATGCGTCATCATCCAAACCACTGATCTGGTCTGCAAAACGCATATTTGCCACTTGAGGTTGCATGTGCTGTCTCTGATCTGGACCATTTGGCTCATGAGTCTGCACTCAGCTGGTGCTGGCTTATGAAGGATTTGGCCTGGGAGGCTGTGGATCAGGGTTTCTCTCATCCTCCAGGAACATAACCTGGGCTTGAATATATGGCAGCAACATGTCAGAAGCAGCGAGAGAAGACGGGCCCTGGTGAGCAATTGTGTTCCAGGGCTCTGCTTTTGTCCTGTTTGCTACTATACCTTTTACCAAAGCAAGACTTGGATTCAGTGGAAGATTCCACCTTTCAGTGAGAGGAAAGTAATTGCCAGTGTAGATACACAGAGGAGGATGCTTTGCGCCAATTTCATAATGTGTCATGAGAGAGCAGTAAAGAGAATGGAGAGAACTGTAGATACGGTTAAATTTGGGGGGAAATCAAATTCGATCTGCTCTCTTCCTCTAAATACTTGCATAAAACCCAAACTTTCTGTTCATAAAAGTCAACATTATATAAATACGAATTGCTTCAGGTATACTGAGGAGTCAGAATAGCCTAGAAAATTTCCTCTACTCCCTTTATCCAAAGTTAAATCATTTCTATCCTTGATTAGATAATGTTAAGAACAGAGAATGAAACAGGAGTAAGTGGAAGAGACAGAGTGATATATCTCTAATATATCATTCAACATTCATTAACATTTTTAGTGCCGCTACAAGAAAAACTGTAATAACTTGGCAAACTCCTTAGTATCATTAGGAAAAGGACATTATACTTGAAAGAGTATTATAGAAGCAATTTTGAAAACAGAAAATATAAGTTACCCAGACAGACTCCCCATTTAGTGGAGGGACATAAAAAGAGGGAAAAAGACACTTACTCATATAAGACACGAAAATTCCTTTGAACTATGTACCTGTTCTAATTACACCTAAGCAAATACATGCCTGTGTATATGTATGGCTGAGTTCCTTCACTGTGTTCACCTGAGGCTACTGTAATGTTGCTAATTGGCTATACCCTGATATAAAATGTTTTTGGTGCTGAAAAATAGACAAATGAAAAAATTTTAAAAATGAGCAAATAAATTTCGCGTTTTTCCTATTTTACTCATGGTACCAGGACACTGAAGCAGAGAGTCCCTTTTATATTTAACCAGATTGAAAGCAATGCTTGTGTTCTAGTCCAATTACGTAAATCAGAAATCCTGTATACAAAGCAGAAATAAGGAGTGTTTTCAAACCTGGAATATCTCCAACACATTAGAAATAGGTTGTATCATTTTTTATTCAAGACAGTCTTCAAACTACTGAGATTAAAAGTAATTGAAAGTTTCAAGTTTGATTTTTGCAATAGGTTTAAGCAGTTTTGTTGACTGGATAGTGTACACGACTCATTACAAATGTGTGCTTATTCTTAATTCTTCTAACCGCATTGGACCTGTATGGACTAGACTTTGAAAGCATCAGCCGAGACAGTGACTCACAAATATCCACACTGGTAATATTGTTTTATCGAAATATTATCCTTTATTTCACTGGATTTGATGAAAACTTGCTTTGACATTATAAGACAATCTTCCTTTAGATAGAATTTTGGGAGAAAATTTATCTGACTGCTTTGTTACTAGAAGGGAACTACTGTTTCCCCTTCGAGGAAAAAAATACTCTAGAAGAATGAATAAAAAGCCCTGAAAATCACTGATATTTTATTAATAGTGACTTTAAGTCGCTTTGATTTATATATTGGGCTTATTCTTGGCAAGTTGGTTGGAATAAGGATATCTCTTTTTCTTTGGAGATAGCTACATTATTAAAATAAGTTGTCTATATAGCCTCAGAAGCAAAAATTACACAATGCACATGGTATACCTGACACCGTTTCTGTTGCAATGGGAAACACCAAGGCCTGCAGAGTCAAGGTTCCCAGAGTCCTGCCCCTTCTCATACTCTGCGCGGGTCTACAAGAGCTACCAGTTTCAACAGCAGACCTGCTGCTATTCCGTATCTTAAATATCATGAGACAAGTCTTTCGGTGTTTTGTTAAATACGTATTTCCCCAGACATAAGGCAATTCACTGATGCACTGGATGCTAAATGGAAAATAATCTTACCATTGTATATTTGAGGATCATTCTTTATTGCAAAATTTCTCTGTAAAAATTACTTAACGGCTGTTACATATTCCTGAGATGGGGAAATTGCAGTCAAAATCTCAAAACCTTCATGCTCATTCTTCTCACTTACCTACGTAGTGTCTACATGGCCAAAATATTTAATTTGAAAATAGCTTTTATTAAATTGAAAATACTAAGTCTGTAATTATGAGGGAAACCTTGTTGACAATTGTAATGGCATTCGTTGAGTTCATGAACTCCACTGACTGCAGACATCAGTGTGATACGGTATTTCTTGTGTTTCTCAGGCAGCACTAGTGGTAACAAACCCCTCTGCAGACGCTGGACACACGAAGCACAGGTTCCATCCCTATATTGGGAAGATCAGGAGAAGACCTGGAGAAGGGCATGGCAACCCGCCTCGGTTCTCTTGAGAATGCCACGGACAGAGGAACCTGGCAGCTTACAGTCCGTAGGGTAGCAATGAGTCAAACAAGACTGAAGCAACTTAACGTGCAAGCATGCAAGACTCTATTAAAATATCACTCCATGGTTTCCAGGAAAAAAGAAAATAAAACATGGTCTTTGCATTTGACTTAAAGTTCCCAGCCATGACTGAAAAAGTCTCAGGAATCATAAGTTTCCAAAATTTCCCTAGCACATAGCAGGTACTCAAACATATATTGCATTAGTGTATGGATAACCAATTGCTCATTTTTGGTGTCTATACATTTGAAATAGTCAATAAAAATTGCTACAACAAAACTAAAAATTGTATATTCAGGCAAATTAAGAGAAATGTACATAATTAAATTAAATAATCAGATATCATATCTTTGTTTTGACTCTAGAGAATCTAAAGTTTGACCAATCTTTGAATACATATATTTGATTATTTATACTAAATTTGGTATTTAGTTAGGTATTGACTTTTAGGTTTTCTAAATGAGTGGTGTTATAAAAGTATTGACTACTCATGAAATAAATATATAATTATTTAAATTATCATGCATATATCCACACTGAGACAACCTTACTTTTTTTTTTAAAGGAAAGTGTTGTTTTGGGGACTTATTTTTATTCCTGCACACTGACAGAGACCTTTACATTTATTTAGTATTCTATTATGATTTTTTTTCTCTTAGCTTGATGTCCATTAGACACAGTTTTTCAGAATATCTATGTTGACATTTTGGCAGTGATTTCTGCCTGAATTAGAAAAGAGATGAAAACCCTTAATAATATTGGAAAAACAACAGCTGTTACTGTTTACCTATACTTCCAACAGCAAGATTAGGAATCTCCACAGTTGTTAGATAAATGAAGTTTCAGTCCATTAAATATCCACTAACATTGCAGTAATTTATATTAATATACAAACAAAAATTTAAACAGCTATTTTTCCTAATACTTTTTGTGTATATAATTAAATTTATACACAATACAATATTCTATATAAAGTATCTTACTAAGCAACTGTATTGTCCATAATAATCTTCATGAATTGGTGAAGATCATTTGGTGTTTATAATTCTTTTCATTTTATACCATTAAATATTAAAATGCCAATCTTGAGATCAACATAGCCACCTTTGAGCCAATATGTAAGATGTTGGAATTTTGTTTCCTCAGCAGCCAAGCTGAGCCAAATATACAGAAATTGGGTTCTGTATCTACAGCCTAAAAGTGATTACTAGGGATCAACTGAGGTTTTTATTCCTTTTTCTTTTCAATCTCCCCTTAAAATATATGCCCTTCTACCTGGCCAAACATTTGCCAGACCATTGCCTCCACAATAGATTATGATTTCCAGATTCTGACCAAGGAATAGACCCTTCCTTTTCCTTTCAAAACTTTTGCTTTTGTTCTCAGGCTTCATGTCAAGCCCTGCATTCATTTTGGAAGACACTGAAATTAACAATTACTCTCCCTGTTTTCTCATTTCCATGAGCTCTTCCTTTCAAAACCACATATTCAAAGCCTCTTGGAGCTCCATTACAATGTAGAACCTTGTTATCACCCAGAGCTTCTTCCTCAGACAGCGTGAATTCAAGGACCCCACCGTGTATTCTCTTTTTGGTTAGTTTGCACAGCTATCTCCATGACAAATGCTCTTTGTTCTTATAGGATTATCCAGTCTACTGACTTTTTTATATTTCTTATAATTCATCAACATTCTCTTTCATTTACCTCATCATCAGGTTACAACTGCTATTATTTTAACAACACTCTTTCCATTTATCTAAAATTCTTTATTCATCTGCCATTGGTCCTATCATTTAAGCAGAATATAAATCTAGGGAAAAAAATATTTTCTGTCTTTATGCCTATAGCTAAGTACCTTAGCACAGTCCACCGCAGTAGACAGGCTCCACAGCTGGTTCAAGACTGCCATCTTCAAATCACATCTTAAGTACTGACAAATATTCTCTTTTTTTCTGATAAATATTCTTATAATTTTTTTTCTAGCTATCAGAATCCAATCCCGAGATATATTGACCTTCCACCTGAAAGAAAAATGGATTTTTTTTTCAACTTCCTGCAACATGTACACAAACTTAACTATGTATGTGTGTGTGTGTGTGTGAAGTCCCTCAGTCGTGTCTGACTCTTTGCGACCCTGTGGACTGTAGCCCGCCAGGCTCCTCTGTCCATGGGATTCTCCAGGCAAGAGTACTGGAGTGGGTTGCCATTTCCTTCTCCATAACTATGTCTGCCCCCAGCTTATTATATTCTGCGTAAGATAGTATAATTCCCTCCCTCCTTTACTCCCTTTAACAATATTTTACATTTCATCTCCTCTAGCCTTTTAGAAAGTGAAGTCACTCCGTCGTGTCCAGCTCTTTGCAACCCCGTGTACTGTAGCCCACCAGGCTCCTCTGTCCATGGGATTCTTCAGGCAAGAATACTTGAGTGGGTTGCCGTTGGCAATATTTTGCATTTCATCTCCTCTAGCCTTTTAAGCAAACTAAAAGATTATTTTCTTTATCTATTCTTATTGTTCCATACATATTTCCCTTCGGCTGCTTCCAGATCTGTTAGATACTGTAGATACTACGGGCTCCTCTGATAGCTCAGTTGGTGAAGAATCACCTGGCAAAGCAGAAGACCCTTGTTTGATTCCTGGATTGATAAGGTCCCCTGGAAAAGGAATAGGCTTCCCACTCCAGTATTCTGGCCTAGAAAATTCAGTGGACTGTATAGTCCATGGGGTTGCAAAGAGTTGGTCACGACTGAGTGAAAAAAAAAAAAAAAGTCAAGTAAATCATTTCAAAAACGACGACTTCATTTTATAATACACAGGCTTCATTCCCTCATCTCCCACTGGGTCTTCAAGACAGTCTAAACAGACTTCCACTCCCCTTTCTCTAACTAGACCACATGGCTAATTAACAAATCTTCCATCAAAGCGAATTTGGCATTTACTTAGCCTCTGAAAATGCTTCCTCATTGTTTCCCACTGTTTGTAACAGGCTTTTATGCTTGTCCTTGACAGAGCCCCTCTATCTTCAGCCTAAAGCTTTATTCCACATCAGTCTGCTTTTAGCATCCCGATCGGTGAAATTCCATGCAGCATGTTGCGTCAGTCTTGCGACCCCTTTTCTTGTTAGCGCTCTGTGCATTTTTTTCTCTTTACTTCTTCCGTCCATGGAAATGATGTCACATATTGGGATACGAAGATGGCTTTCACTTCAGCCTCAATTCTCTCCCGAGGTGTAGACTTTTACAATTACCTTCTCAAGGAACATTTTAAAGAGGATGACTCTGGTTATCCATCAGCCCCAGAAATATTAGTATTTCTTCTCAAACAGATATTTGGCTTATGTTTCCAGTGTTGTGAATGTCACTACTATCCAGCCAACTACTCAAGGCAAAGAGTAAGAAGTCACCCTCTTACCACTCTCCTCACCATCCTCCATTTCAGTCTCTTGACAGTTTTACCTCTGATTTCCTTCTTTGTATTTTTTTCTTTTTTTGACATGACCTCTTTTTGAAAAGGCATCACCGTTTTCCCACGTAGATCAGATGACCTCTTACCCATGTTCCTACTTTAAAATTTATTCTCTTCATTCTTTCTGTCAAGAAGCATTCAGACTAACTTTGATATTACAAATATGATTATGCTACCTATTTTAGGCATTCAGAGGTTTCCAGGGGCTATAGATGACTGTAATATTTAAAATCATCTACAAGTTCAGCAGAATTTGAATGGTAATACCTCCCTGGTGGTTCAGAACATAAAGAATCCACCTGCAATGCAGGAAACCCGGGTTCGATCCCTGGGTCAGGAAAATCCCCTGGGGAAGAGTGACTACCCACTCCAGTATTCTTACCTGGAGACTCCATGCATAAGAGCCAGGCAGGCTACAGTCCTTGGGGTCACGGAGAGCTGGACATGACTGAGGGACAAATACTCATTTTTTATCACCTCTCTAGGGGTCGCTAGGAGTTGGACACGACTGAGGGAATTCACTTTCACTTTTCACTTTCCTGCATTGGAGAAGGAAATGGCAACCCACTCCAGTGTTCTTGCCTGGAGATTCCCAGGGACTGCGGGAGCCTGGTGGGCTGCCGTGTGTGGGTTCGCACAGAGTTGGCCATGACTGAAGTGACTTAGCAGCAGCAGCAGCAGCACCAGGGTTACTTTATACTGTCGAGCTTTTAAACAACCTATATAACCCATTCTGAATTATATTCTGGAGGAACTCTTAATATTATATTTGTCCTAACTGATATGTTTCCTAAACAAAGTGTATGTGTATTCTGAGAGTATTGCCAATGACTGAACCTAAGAACGGGATTGTGAAATGGAAAGATAAATAGCTGGAGTCA
Source organism: Ovis canadensis (assembly GCF_042477335.2). Classification (NCBI taxonomy): domain Eukaryota; kingdom Metazoa; phylum Chordata; class Mammalia; order Artiodactyla; family Bovidae; genus Ovis; species Ovis canadensis. The sequence goes on along the minus strand of NC_091253.1, from coordinate 102,708,492 downwards.
CTACCTCCTTTCTTAACAAAACTCAGTTAATTGTCTTCTTTCCTTTTTAGAAAGCATGTGAGCCAAATGAGGTTTGGGGATCAGAAGACAATACCTAGAATTACTAGGGAAACTTGATTTTATATATTAGTATATATTTAACATGTATATATAATAGTTGTATCATACACAGGTGTATCATATTATATGCGTGTGTGTGTGTGAGTTGCTCAGTTCAGTCAGTTTAGTTCAGTTGCTCAGTCGCGTCCGACTCTTTGTGGCCCCATGAATCCCAGCACGCCAGGCCTCCCTGTCCATCACCAACTCACGGAGTTCACTCAGACTCGCGTCCATCGAGTCCGTGATGCCATCCAGCCATCTCATCCTCGTTCGTCCCCTTCTCCTCCTGCCCCCAATCCCTCCCAGCATCAGAGTTTTTTCCAATGAGTCAACTCTTGGCATGAGGTGGGCAAAGTACTGGAGTTTCAGCTTTAGCATCATTCCTTCCAAAGAAATCCCAGGGTTGATCTCCTTCAGAATAGACTGGTTGGATCTCCTTGCAGTCCAAGGGGCTCTCAAGAGTCTTCTCCAACACCACAGTTCAAAAGCATCAATTCTTTGGCACTCAGCCTTCTTCACAGTCCAAGTCTCACATCCATACATGACCACTGGGAAAACCATAGCCTTGACTAGATGGACCTTAGTCGGCAAAGCAATATCTCTGCTTTTGAATATGCTATCTAGGTTGGTCATAACTTTTCTTCCAAGGAGTAAGTTTCTTTTAATTTCATGGCTGCAATCACCATCTGCAGCGATTTTGGAGCCCAAAAAAATAAATTCTGACACTGTTTCCACTGTTTCCCCATCTATTTCCCATGAAGTGATGGGACTGGATGCCATGATCTTCGTTTTCTGAATGTTGAGCTTTAAGCCAACTTTTTCACTCTTCTCTTTCACTTTCATCAAGAGGCTTTTTAGTTCCTCTTCACTTTCTGCCATAAGGGTGGTGTCATCTGCATATCTGAGGTGATTGATATTTCTCCCGGCAACCTTGATTCCAGCTTGTGTTTCTTCCACTCCAGCGTTTCTCATGATGTACTCTGCATAGAAATTAAACAAGCAGGGTGACAATATACAGCCTTGATGCACTCCTTTTCCTATTTGGAACCAGTGTGTTGTTCCATGTCCAGTTCTAACTGCTGCTTCCTGACCTGCATACAGATTTCTCAAGAGGCAGGTCAGGTGGTCTGGTATTCCCATCTCTCTCAGAATTTTCCACAGTTTACTGTGACAGTCATGTTCAGATCTTTGTGATCTCATGGACTATAGCCCACAAGGCTCCTCTATCCATGGAATTCTCCAGGCAAGAGTATTGGAGTGGGTTGCGGTTCCCTTCTCCAATCATCATGTACAGCATATCAATTTTTCCTGGGATATTAACATTGTTATCCTAACTGATTTAACAATGAAATCATGACGCATGGAAATTCTTACACTTATACCTTAAGATGATATCTTATTGATGTAAAATATAATATAATTACCAGCTTTAGGCAATAAAATGCTAATTAGACAAGCCAGAAGTTCTAATGATAAATTTAAGAAAATTGATGCTTCAAATATTGTATTTTAAATTACTGTGTGAGATTATTTTTTGCTGAAATGAAATCATAAACTATATTTATAACATAACTTATTAATTAAACATAGAAAGCAAAATAAAGTCTTTTATTGAAACATCTAAATTTATGGTTTGAGCCTTTATTAAACTATGCTATGATGTGAAAAATGACTGGAAAATGTAGTTTTAATAGAAGGCAGTTTTCCATTTCCATGAGGTGTTGGAAACTACAGCAAGCAAGGTGACTCCGATAGACCTAAACCTGATCCTCAGGACTGTGAGCCCTGGCACTAATTTTTTGACTAATACAGAATCCACGTTAAATCCAGCTGTAAAATTACTTCATGCCACAGGTCCACAGCTAAATGTGGTTGGAAAAGAATGTGTTAACTGCATGATTTTTAAACTCATGCCCACTAAGCTTAAACATGAGTGAGCTTCTGAAGCTGTGCAGAAATCCTTTAATCAGTCATACCTGTTTATTTTCTTTTCTCTTTCTCTGGGGAAAAAAAAAATGGAAGTAATAGGTGAATTTACTCCACAAGCAGCATTTGTGACATACGCTCTCGCTTCCACTAATTGCTACATACACGTCCTTGACTTCTACGTAAGACGAAGCCTTTGTGTGATAGAGACTGTTTACTCTTGTCTACTCAAGAACGTTCCCCCCAACAATCCTTCTCTATCTTCTCTGCATATTTCTTGAATCATTTATTTTCCACACTGGCACATTTACTTGCAAATTCTTTGCAAATATACATTCAGCTTAGGTCCAAAATGCAGCCGTTGCTCACCAGGACCATGACCTCCACCCTGGTGCAGGTGCCATCATCGCTTATCTGATTGATCCCACACACCCTTTGCCTGTATCCCTCCTGCAGGCATCCCTAGTCTAACTTTAGAACAGCAGCCAGAATGATTCTTTCAAAATATAAGTCAGACCATGTTTAACCTTTTGGCCAAACCCTTTAATGCTTTTCTACCTCGTTCAACGTCAGTGACTGATACTATCTTACATCATCTGTTTCCTTGCTAACTTTCTGAGTTCATATCCTATTACTTATATTCTTCCCGTATTTTTCTGCCCCGAACCATTTAGCCTCTCTGGTGTTTCTGAAACATGCCAAGATGGCATGCACCTCATGGGTTTTTAATATGCTCTTTGCTGTCTCTATAACCCCCTTAGTTCCCTTTCTTCCCTCCTTCAGGTCTTTACATATATGCTACTTTCTCAACGAGGCCTTGAATGCATTCTTCCTTAAAAGTGCAACCGCTGCTCTCCAATATTCAATGTATTTTTCTCTACTTAAACTTTCCCTTTAGCATTCAGTGCCATCTTCTATAGTCTGTATCTTATCTGTTTTTATACTCATCTTCATTAACTGGAGTGCAAACTCTTAAAAAGCAGGGTTTTTTTCCCTTTTGTTCACTGCTGAGTCCTCCATGCCTAAAATGATGCTTAGTACATTGGAAGTTTTCAATAAAGATAATTTAAATTAATAAGTACATTTATTAATTGTATTAATAAAGTATTAAATAGAGTATTACTTTATTGTCTAAAGTATCTAGTCAAGATACACAGTCAGCCAAAATTCACATAGTCTTTAGTAGATCTCACCTTTTACATTCTCCCAAACTAGAATAGGAAAATGTATTATTTACATCCTAATTCTGCATGAGGGAGTACTAAGCTGCTTCAGTCGTGTCTGACTCCTTTGCGACCCATGAACTATATATAGCCTGTCAGGCTCCTCTGTCCATGGGATTCTCCAGTCAAGGATACTGGAACAGGTTGCCATGCCCTCCTCCAGACATCTAAGACTGCCCAAAGTAAGAGCTACCCTGGAAACTATAATTCTTGGCCATAGATATGACATTTGAACTTCAGGCTTCAACTATGAACTAACCAGGATTAGACTTCTTTAATCTTTCCTACAATGAGCTTTCTTATTTGTGGTCTCAGATGACAAACTAGACATGGAAATATTAGGCTTGTCTTTTGTCTCTAGGCAAACTCCTTCAGGCCAGACTAAAACATACTGCTTGTGAAGGTAATACTCCTTTAGCTACAGCTGTATTTGTTTCGGAGATAATTAGTTTCCCATCTGGCGTTTAAGGAAGTATATTACATTTGCTTTAGGGAGAAAACAAAGAAACTCTCACACTTGTGTAACCAAGCACATTCTTCCAACGTGCACGGTCTAGAAATGACATACAACACTTACTGTATGCTGCCTTAGCAGTTACAGTGATAAACGGGCAGACCAACTCTGTTTATATGCACTGAGATCTGGAAGAAAAATCTCAGTAAACAATTGCTGTAGTTGGCAACGTGCTTCATTGTGCAGTAATTTACTATGCTTATCAACTGGGTGATTCCCGAATTCAGTTTGAAAAGTAATTTAACATGCATGAATTTATAATGAATGACTTAAAGTGATAAGATGCTCACCTATTAAGGTGGAAATAAGAGCTCTAGGAAATTAAAAGCATAAATTCTAATCACGTCTTTCAAAAATTGTGTGCAGCATGGCTTGCAATGTCATTAAACCACACACATGTAAAGACATCAGCAAATGTGCACAAAAAGGCTGTGATGCTCGTGGTACTCTTGTTAAAAAAAAGCTGTTAATAATTGCTTATGGAAATGTATTAGGATAGAATAATAGCAATGTTATCAAAGTTACTGAGAGACCCTTGTGTGAGGAAAAGGCTAGATTACAAAGACTTGTCAGTGTTGGCAGATGCAGTGTCAAATGTTGCAAGTGGTTAAGCTTTCCTGCCGGTTGCATCACGTGGCATTTCAGTAACTCACTACCAGGAGGAAGCCTTACTATGTATATCTTCAGTTAGACAGTCTCATAAGAACTGGAGCAGTAAGCATGCAGTCTAAAATTGAACTTTGGTTGTTCCAGCCGATATTTCAAAACAATGTTCTTAGAAGTGCCCAGCGGAGGCAAACAAGGAAGGATAGCACATCCATGTCCATGACTGCTGTCTGAATGATCATGGTACATTTCAGAATCATTAGTTAGGAATACACACAAGAAAATTTCAACATAGGAGCTTTGTTTTCGATGTTGCTGAAAACTTACGTTTCAGTTCTACATTGTGTAGCTAACAATGTTTTAAAGGTTGTCACAAAAATACTAAAGTTGTGAAGCAAAGAGTATACACAAACATGGATTGTAATGGTAATGAAATAACATAAGAAAAAGAGATCCTTGTGTCCATTGTTCATTCATTTAGAGATAATAGCTCTAGTACATTCTATTAAGGTAAATCAAGCCCTCCACTACAAGTAGAATTTCATGAATTGTCTTCATTAAATTATATTTCTAAGTGCAAGGGATAATCTAAAGGAAAGAGATTTTTAAATTATCTAATAATAAAATAAAGGCTTGTAGAAGTTATTATAACAGAAAATGATGTGAGACTTGGTACTGTCATATAAATACATTAATGCAATATTACCAGAACTATACTTTGGATGTCATGCCTTTCAAACAGTAAATAATCACCTAATTTATAATTTAAGGCATACATTCAAAACTTTGAGAGTTCAGTGAGGGAGCGTTGTGTATATTGGGGCAAATCTGTCCAAGGCTTTCACTTATTTCCCAAGTGCTATTAAAAAATAACATTCACTCCACTCTGGTTGGCATCTTTGATGTTTTCTAAAACTTCTGAACTTGAAAATATTGCCACGTGAAGTGAAAAGGAATACAGAAAATTAATTGCATGCATTTCTATGTGGTTCATTTATTAAGTGCAAAATATGACAAGGTCAGAATCCTGCATAATATTGTATTATTAGAGAGTGAGTAGAAAATTAGACTTTAAATTTTTAATAGAAATTAACACATTGATTTAAATGAGGAAAGCAATTCACAATCTTAACAAATATTCTCAAATTCTTTGAATTTAATTAGAAAGCATCCAGATTTATTCTGTCATTTAAAGATGATTTATCTTTATATTTAGTGAAATGAAACTACTGAAGTCTGGTTTCTTAAAACTTTGTCTCTTGCCTTTTTACTTTCATGAAGCTGGCAGACCGTGTGCTATACTTGAGGTCAGCAAACTGAGAAGAGCTATAAAGTCTTAGTTCTGATTTCAAAAATCTAATTAAAAGTTATTGTAGATTTCACAAGGAGTAAGGAATGAGATTGCACCATGATGCTGTTTCACAGAAGGAAGGAAGTTCAACATGGCTGAGAAGCTGTCACATTTTCCACAATTGGATAGTTCCTCTTAAAATCAATGCATAAAACCAGAAGTCATCATTACTCTTCTCCCACCGCAATTAAATCCTTCTATCTTGTCTGCCTTCCTTCTGTCTCAGAAATCCTCGTTCACTTGCTCAGGTGAGAAAAGCCTCCTATTTCTTCAGCTTATCATATATGGTTCTCCTATCCGGATCATCTCATTTTTCCACTGAGGCATCCACCGTCTGCTCTTCTTCATAGATACTACCTCCACATTGGTTTGGACCATTGGTCCCTCAGTGCGCTCACAAGCCTCTAGGGCAATACAGGAGCAGAGTTCACCTGCTCCCCCCTAGATGTCCGTCTTCCTCTGTTAGCAATCACGCCTAACGCTCCACCTTCCAATCTTGATGAATTATTACTAGACTCTCTTGACTTCGGACTTTGATATCTGTTGTATTGTCTCCATGAAAGATTCAGGTTTTCATCTTATTAACACTTAGTCTTTGTGTATCGATAGTTTTTTCCAGGTAGCAGTTTTGTTATATCTCCAAAAGTGAGTCGGATTCATTTTGATAGCTTAAATATCATATCTCATATAATGTCTCATATTGCAGATATGTTTTCATCTATAGCTTTTTTTTCTCTTAAATGTTAACTCTTTCACTGATTGAATTAACTGTTGTCCCGTTCCCTAGAATATTAAAAATTCTTAATACCTGCTACTAAACAGTATAGTGTAGTTTCATCCACTGATACTGGCTACCACTATGTACACTGCACCCAGTATTTTAAATTGTCAGTCATTACATGAAGATGTGCACATAAGTTGGCATTATTTGTGTTCTATTACAGCCCATTGACCTTAAATTCTATATTTTGCTATTTTTACAGATAAGTAAGAGTTTAGAGGATGTGCATAATGAACAGAAAGATCTTTCAGGCTATTTTACTAAGAAATTTATTTCATCCTATCTCCAGACCTCTTTACATTCCCTCACTAATTTTGCTGAAGCATTTAGATACTTAAGCAATTGAGTATTTTGAGCATAGTAAAATACATAGTTGTGTGAATGAATGAGAAAATCCAATGCTTCTAAATTACGTTTTGCTCATATATCCTATCTTTAAAAGAGATAATTCTAAAAAGCATTTTGGAATTGCATCTTCTTACTATCTCATATATTAGCTACTTTAAGAATAAACATTGTTTCCAATATGAGTCAATTGACTTGCAAATCAAAATTTTACAAATTCAAAAATTTGTTTTCATGATGAAGCTAATTGCTTAAATTTTGTTATAATTAATTGTGAATTATATGCAGGAATTGTTAAAAAAAAACACTATTCATTTCCTCAAAACAAATTGGAAACCAGAAACTATATTAAGTACATAGAAATGTTTACCATATTTTCATTTTTTTTTTCATATTTTCATTTTGATATAATTTATGCATTCACCTTTATATTTGCATCTGCTTAAATACAGCATTTGTTTCTATTTTTAATTTTTTCTATATAAATATTAATTTTACAGTGTTTCAGGTCTTCATTTGCATACTATAACTAAACCTATCATATGTAAAAATATAAGATAGTTCAAGTGTACGGAACTAGTAATCTCTGTGAAAAGGAATCGCTGCCTGACATTCAAGAATCTAATTAAAAACGTGTTAAGACATCTGAGTGACATAGTTCCTCCCTATATTTCTGTCTATGCTTATAAAATTTAAGGACGATGTCTAGTTGACAAAAATCACACAGCTTGACATTTAATTTAGAAAAGTAAATGGTAGGTGCCAAATATGATATGGAGATAACATGCTAAGTAGAAAGAAGCTAAACACAAATGGAAAAACAAAACTGTATCAAAGTTATGCATTTTCTCTGTTGACCTTAAGAAATCATGTTTCTCAGCGTATTCTTTCCAGAAAGCATAGTCGAGTAATAAAATATTCTAATATTTGAATATTAGCATCATCAACACGATGGACATGAGTTTGAGTAGGCTCTAGGAGTTAGTGATGGACAGGGAAGCCTGGTGTGCTGCAGTCCATAGGGTCGAAAAGTGTCGGACACAACTGAGCAACTGAACTGAGCTGAATATTTGAATAAAAAGCACTATATTTAAGAGATATTGTGTCACGTGACTAGTTTACTGTAGATATGCTAATTTGCAATGTAAATTTTTCAATTAGATCTTCAAAGAATGAGTGAGAATTCAAAAAACCTTCAAAATATCTAGGACTTGAGATAATCTTCACTGAAGATCTCTTGTTAAGTTTTCTCACCACAAAAAACCAAACAAACAAAAAAAACCCTCACCACAAGTACAAAGAGAGACAAGGAAACTTTGGGAGGTGTTGGCTCTGTCTGTTACCTTGATTGTGAAGAGGTTTTCACAGGCGTTTGCATATTGCGGATCTTTGTTCATTATGCTTCAATAATCCTTTTAAACTTAGCAGATAAATGAAGTTCTTTGGAGATGCAGGTTTTCATGTTTGCTCAATAACAGTACTTGTTTAGGGAAAGCCACTGTGTTGACTTCTACAGGTGGTCTGTTCTAACAGTCATAAATATGCTTTAAAATTAGCATTTTGATATATATTTTAAAGACACATTTGAACATGCACCTCAATTTTTCTTGTTTTCATCCCTTGAAAGGACCACATTATTATACTACATCAAATGTAGCTAGCAAGACCAGAACCTACACCAAATTTACAACAAAATGGCCTGAGTGAGTCTGAAGGGAAATGCAGACAATATAAAAACAAGTTTCCACAGAGTCAGGGAAATGGGCTGCCTTAGACTGGTTGATAATTTCAACTATTACATGGAGGTGAAGCAAAAAGAAGTTCTTTGGACTATATAAATATATGATTCCACATAATTTTGGAGTGCATGTTTTAGCACATAATTTGATGGGGAGGCACAGTCATTGGCTTCAGAAAGTGGAGTCAATAGGAAAATATTTAGATTTCATTTTCTTGCTGCTGCTAAGTCACTTCAGTGGTGTCCAACTCTGTGCGACCCCATAGATGGCAGCCCACCAGGCTCCCCCATCCCTGGGCAGGCAAGAACACTGGAGTGGGTTGCCATTTCCTTCTCCAATGCGTGAAAGTGAAAAGTGAAAGTGAAGTCGCTCAGTCGTGTCTGACTCTTCACAACCCCTGGACTGCAGCCTACCAGGCTCCTCCGTCCATGGAATTTTCCAGGCAAGAGCACTGGAGTCTGTATACTCTTTACAAGTTGCTCTTGCACTGCACTGTAACTTCACATTTTAACTCTGTGAATTCAGTGCATGAACCCTAGGAATCCAATGTTTTCTGTATTGGCACTACTTCAAAAGTCTATCAAACTGGAAGGTTATTTTTTTAGATAGCTTTAAAATTAAACTTTTTTTAAACCCTCACAATTCAAACTCAAATCAAAATTATAAATAGTACCTTCCTAAAATTACATCATCACTAAAACTCCCAAAGTTCAGAAAAATAATAAATCACAAAAGTTGAACAAACTCAATTTAAGAAAACATAATGGGAGTTGGAGAATATAGTCGTTGTAGGGGGTGGGCTCCTGGCTTGTCCTTCTTACAATGTGTACAGCTGCAGTAAGGTTTTATAGCAAGAGTGGCATTTATATATGTTTCTCAAAACTGTTCTCTGTAAGAGTATAATACAGGAAAAAAAAAGACTCTTAAAAGAGAAATATGGAATGAATCATATACCCACTGGATGACAAAGAAAATAAAAATGTTTAAGGAAACACAACTACATCAAATACTAACATGCACTACAATTAATCTGACAAACTGTACATGTCTAGTAATTTTTTCCAAACTTAGTGTTAAAAGATGTGAAACTTTTAATTCAATAGAACAGATCAATCTCTATTTTGCCTGAGTTTCAAAAATTCCACTATGTTAGGAACAGCAAGCCGTCTTCAGTACTGCTTCCATACATCATGGACTTCCTTGCAATAAAATGTTTTTGTGTTTTTAACTGATCATAAATTCACAATCAGGACAGGGAGAAATAACAACACTCTTCCCAAGTCCATGTTCTGAATGGGGATTTAGGTATAAAGAAGCAATGCTTGCTAAAGAGAAAAAGAATCTCTGTAAGCATTAAAGCTTTGATGATATAGAAGCTCTTTGTATATGTCCCACTTCTTATTACCAGGACACTTTATTTTAGGTGCCCTCCACTGTGCTCCAGAAAGGTCAGCTTTTAACAAGGCTCATGACCTAACTCACTCATGACTGCTATCTGCATAGTCACTTGCACAATCCATGTTTTCATCTTGGCTTCAGCACCAAGTCTTGCTATTCTGCGGTTGTATTTTTACAGCAGTATTGAATGGCCTGTAGAATACCTCTCCCACTTCTATCTGGAAGCCTGTATTAGAGCACAAGCAATAACAGACTTACTGACTACATTCCCCAGGCTTCTCCAGTGGGACTTAAACCCTTCAGCCAAGAAGGCCATCTGACGGCAGGTCTGGCCTGGGGAGATGGAGATGGACTTGGCCTCTGACAGTCCTCAAAGCCAACCTAACTCTTCTCACATCTGTCCTCTCCTTCTCGGGCCCATCAACACTCACCCTCTGCAGGCACACTCAATAACCTAAGCTAACAAAAGGAGTTCCCAAGAGAACGCCCCCGGACAGTTACCTGCCTTACTTGCCTGTCATCGACTAGGCTCTCCAAGCAATTATAAAGGCGACCTAATTCTTGCGACACAAGAACTTCCTCTTTGACTCAGAAGAGTAAGAGAGTATGTACAACAGAAGCGTAAAGCAATAAATTCTAATCGATGTTGCAAGACATGCAGTTATTATAACACCAATCAGCTCAAACTAACTTCCAAAAACAGTTTTTAGGATAGGCTGGCGAACATTCAAAAACTGCCTATGTAAGTTCTTAGCTTACATTCTATTTAAAACATTTCTAGAGCAAGTAGGTACGATTATAGACAAAAAGCAGTAGATCTGGATCTAACCCTAAATGTGAAATTGGGTCCACAGACACACTCTTAATCATTTTTCCAAAGAAATACTTGTAAACGGCTTTACCATGCGGAGCTATGGCTTCCTGGAAGGGCTGCTAATCAGTCTCTACAGACGAGCTAGTTTCCGTCGCAGTAGCTCGGTTAGGGGACACTACAGTCAGTCTTGGGGGAGCTCTAGAATTTCGTGGTGGAGGAACCTTTCCACACAGGAAGCTGATCAGATCTTCTCTACGAATAGTTCTTCTGCGCGTTTTAACCCAAGCCAACACATCCTTACTGCGTCGCTGATAGCCAATCTGAATTCCAATGTCAAAACTTCTCTGCTGAGTATCCCTGCTTTCTTTGTAGAGGTTCCTGGCGGCGGTGGCTGCGTTTTGGAAGGGAACCCACAGAGAAAGTCCTGGCTGCTGACACACCCGGTCTTTCCATTTCCTTGGGAACTGCTTTTGCCCTTGCAGTTCCCTGTCTCTCTGGAATCTCTTCTTCCTCGTCCTCATTCCTCAAGGCCCCTCTTAAATGGCCTTTAGGAGCAGAGAGCCCTCGACAGACCCGCCTCGTTAAAGCACCATCCTCTTCACCCCCCCACCGCCCCCTCCCCCCCCGCCCCCTCCCCCCCCGCCCCCTCCCCCCGCCCCCTCCCCCCCGCCCCCTCCCCCCCGCCCCCTTCCCCCCCTCCCCGTTGCCTGGTTTTGTCTTTTCATTAGCCTGAATCAGTATCCGAAATGACTCATGTATGTGTCTCTTTTCACTGAAAAGTAAGGAGGTTTTCTCGTTAGGAAGACCAGTGCAGACAGCAAACTGGCAGGATGTTCTGGTCTTTCTATTCCTTGATTCTTTCTTCACATTAGCGATTTAATATCACCATCACGGCAATAGCATCTATTAATACAGCACACAAAGGTACAAGCTCTGCAAAAGCATTTTGTGCTTTCCCTGGAGTCTGTTGTTAAATTTTGCCAGCATACCACGGCTCATCCCCTTAATGGGTTTTGACTGCTACATCCTGCATATATGCTTGCTCGTATGTGTACACTTACTTTTGCCTATTTTTGACATCTACGAAAATGATTATATTCTCCTGAGAATTGCTTATATCACTTCAAGACTGTCATTTAAAATGCATCTATGTATCTAAAATGCAGCTATGTTATTTTACATAATTATATTATCTTATTCTGTGATGTTCTACTATATGTATATACCAATTAATTTTTCAGTTTTCCAGTTCATGATATTTGCATTGTTTCCCATGTTTCACTACTGTTAATAATGCTGTGCTATTTTTTCTATGTTTCTTGTTTTAAATCCAAAGTGTTTTCTCTTGCTTATATAGCTAGAAGTAGAATGACTCAATAGTTTTAAATTCTGAGATTAATGTTGATGTTTTTCCACATGGTTCTAACAACTTACATGTCTATTAGAAAAAACTCTATTCATATTCTTCATATACTTTCTGCCATTTGACTACTATAATAGATTTTAATTCTGTACAGGTGTAGGGGTAGAAAGTCTCATTTTGATCTAAATTTGTATTTTTCTTGTTAATGTTTTCTTTGGATTTCTCTTCCCGTGTGTATGTGTGTGTGCTTTTTAAAAACCATATGTATGTTATTTTCTATGAATTGTCAGATTGTGTCATTTGCAATTTTTCTATATATGCTTTATTTTTATCTATTAATTGGCAGGTTATTTATATATTCTTGATACTGTGCCTTGTTGACTAAATGCAGCTGATATGAAGAAGCATGTATATACTGACTATATACAAATGATTTCCATTCTATAGATTCATGTCTAGGCTTTACTGATTATTAATTATTTCAAATATTCATCTTAATATGTACAAAATTATCCTCTTCTAGTTGATCGATTTTCTTTCATCTATCAGTTTGGGTATATTTTCTTTGCTCCTCCAATCCTTCTCTTCTCTTCTTTCCCTCATTCCATCCATTCTTACTTTGTCTTTTCTATTTGATAAACTTTTTTTCTATCTAATTCTTTAGTATATTTTATTCTTGACTATGTGTTATGCTATCTTTGTATGATATCAAAAGTTCCTTTCTATGCTTGTTGTTTCAAAAGTTTTATTGCCTCAGTCAATTTGTCCTGCGTTCCTTGGAAGAAAATCTATGACAAACCTAGATAGCATGTTAAAAAGCAGAAAAATTACTTTGCCAACAAAGGTCCGTAGAGTCAAAGCTATAGGTGAGCCATGTAGTTGAGCAAGCTCTGGGAGATGGTGAAGGACAGGGAGGCCTGGTGTGCTGCAGTCCATCCATTATAGTTTTTTAAAATTTCATTCAAGTTTTTTGCCAGATATTTATCCATTAACTTGAAGTTTTGCTTACATTTTAAGCAGTGTATTTTATAAATATGTTTCTAATTTTTTCCTGATTTTATGTAGAAATGCAGTCAATATATGTATGCTGATTTTTTAATAACCACTTTGCTAAAGTTTCAAATTAGTTTTATAATATGTTAATAAATTTATTTGGATGGTCTGTGGAAACAATTATATCACCTACTAGTAATTACAGTTTTACGTTCTCTTTTTCCTTCTTTAAATAACTTGTTATTAATGCTTGTTAAGTAATTTCTGTGAAACTATACAACCTTGTCTAGAGGGAGTCATTTAGCAAGTATTGGTTTGCTAGTTTGAAACAGTTCTATAATTTTACTGTGCATCAGAGCCACCTAGAGAGCCTTCTAAAATACATATTGCCAGAACCTACTCCCGATGTTTATGATTTTGATATGTTGTTCTGGAGTGATGTTTGAGAATTTACATTTTCCATTTCTGAATGTTGCTAATGCTTCTGACAAGTTTCCAGAAAATGCTAATTATTCTGTTCTCAGAGCAGGATTAGAGAACACTAGTTTTGAATACCCAGACTGGACACTCAAATGTATCTTTTTGAAATTTGATGACTTTGCTGAAGTAATTCCATACGTCAGATACAGAGCTTTCTATGCCAGTAAATAAGGATAATATTTTTTACCTGATGAGTTATTTAAATATTAACTATTGGAGTATTGAAAAATATTTATCCTAATATTTTGAGCACAATGTGTTGTTGTTGTTATCTATTAGTAAAGTGTATCCACAGGCATTCAACAGATGGGCTAATTGGATTACCTAGATATTTCTACAAAGTACCAGAAATTCTAAATTGAATTAAATACTACGATTTCTGATATGGCAATGCATTCTAACCTGATGTCTGCTAAAACAAATCCCTTCAGTAAAGCTTTGGGGATAGATGAAAGAATTAACAACCTTTATTTGACAGTATCAATACGAAAGTGAAAGTGACTCTGTCTTATCTGACTCTGCGACCCCATGAACTAATGGAAACAGTGAGAGACTTTATTTTCTTGGGCTCCAAAATCACTGCAGATGGTGACTACAGCCATGAAATTAAAAGACGCTTGCTTCTTGGAAGAAAAGCTATCATCAACTTAGACAGAATATTAAGAAGCAGAGACATTACTTTGTCAGCAAAGGTCCATCTGGTCAAGGCTACAGTTTTTCCAGTAGTCATGTATGGATGCAAGAGTTGGACTATAAAGAAAGCTGAGCGCTGAAGAATTGATGATGCTTTTGAACTGTGGTGTTGGAGAAGACTCTTGAGAGACTGTTGGACTGCAAGGAGATCCAACCAGTCCATCCTAAAGGAAATCAGTCCTGAATATTCATTGGAAGGACTGATGCTGAAGCTGAAGCTCCAATACTTTGGCCACCTGATGCGAAGAACTGACTTTTTAGAAAAGACCCTGATGCTGGGAAAGATTGAAGGTAGGAGGATAAGGGGAGGACAAAGGGTGAGATGACTGGATAGCATCAGTGACTCGATGGACATGAATTTGAGCAAGCTCCGGGATTTGGTGATGGACAGGGAAGCCTGGCACACTGTAGTCCATGGGGTCTACATGTTGTTTGGACACAACTGAGTGACTGAACTAACTGGACTGTACAGTCCATGGAATTCTCCAGGCCAAAATCCTGGAGTGGGTAGTCTAGCCCTTCTCCAGGGGATCTTCCTGACCCAGGAATCAAACTAGGGTCTCCTGCATTGCAGGCAGATTCTTTACCAGCTGAGCTACAAGGGAATCGCTATATGGCATATATTTTTTGTGAAATCATCTTTATTAAAGCTTAGAATAGCAATTACTTGGAAAAGAGTCAGAGGATCAGAGAACTGGAAAGTGACCAACTTAAACACATGGTTCATAAATGGTTTTACAACAGGGTTATGTTATTGTTTCTCATCAGTGCAAACAATCCATTAAAAGCTCATTGAATATAGCCTACAGGTTGAACACAGGCTATTGCACGTTTTCCGATAGAAATCACCAGTCTTAAAATCATATGAAACACAAGTTTTGCCTAATTTCACCCTTGAGATTGGAAACTATAATTGGCCAATTTATCACACATATCCAGAGAACCGATTGACTAAGACAAATAAATCTCGCTCTATATTTCTTTCTAAAAGAGATGGAAAGAGATTCATCTTTTATATAATCAAAGTCTGTGTATGGATAGAAAGGCTAGAATCGCTTTGTTGACTTATGAAACTGGTCTAATTAAGTTTTGTGTCCTCTCACTTGAGGATAGAAGTTAATTTGTTGCTTGCTTATTCTGCCTTCAAATGTAGTAAATCATCAAGTTAGCAGAATACAAACGATTAGAAAATAGTAATTCTTTTTATTGGATAAAGAGAAACCAATATAAACTTAACCAACATGCTGTGTGTTTCAAGTTATTAATTATAAAGATAATATAAATAACACAACTATTATGGTTCTTCATGGCTGTTAAAAATTTTACTTTAAATGGACTAGATCAAGCACAATCCTACTCTGAGAATATTATTTGTCTCAAGAAGAAGTAAGATTGGTCATCTGTAGTAACCCTAGTATGAGCGTCTTGCATGAAATAATTACTTAATCCTCCATCTTTAAAATTTCTTCTCAAGAACTCTTGCATTAAGGGATACTAATACACATGGGCTTCCCATGTGGCTCAGCTGGTAAAGAATCTGCCTGCAACGCGGGAGGTCTGGGTTCTATCCCTGTGTTGTAAGATCTCCTGGATAAGGGAAAGGGTACCCACTTCAGTGTTCTGGCCTGGAGAATTCCATAGACTGCAGAGTTCATGGGGTCGCAAACAATTGGACACAACTGAGTGAATTCACTCACTCAATATACATGGCAATCCTAAGAAAAATAGCATTTAATAAATGAATCAGAAAGTCTTAAAGACTTAAGTAGCTCCCTAGCATCACATTTGAGTAAATGGAAAGTTCATTAACTTTCCCAAATACTGGGCACTATGGCAACTCTACCAATAGAAGGGTCTTTGATTCATTGCTTTCCCCAAGAGATATTATAACAAATTAAAATAAAACCATAATATTTTTCAAAAAGTTTGTTACATCACACAATTAGTTGAAACCCATAATTTAATGAATTAATATATGAATAAAATTTTAATCAAAAAGGCATTTAATACTTTGCCAAAGAATTAAACTTAAAAAAATAAAAAGTATTAGCCTAAAGTTGTAAAACCCCAGGAACTGGGACACAGCTCAGTGGCTCAGGAGATACGGGTTCGATCTCTGGGTTGGGGAGATCCTTTGGAGAAGGAAATGGCAACCTACTCCAGTATTCTTGCCTGGAGAATCCCATGGACTGTGGAGCCTGGTGAGCTACAATCCATGGGATGGCAAAGAGTAGGACATGAATGAGTGACTAACACACTGATACTCAGCATCAGTCTGACCTTTGGCATTTTGCTTAACTTTCCTCAAAGTAAACTCACTCAACTATATGAGAGAAACAACGATACCTGGCAACTTAAGTCATTAGTTATTTTGTGAGGGTCAAGTAAGATAATGAATGGTATAAAAGTTGTTTGCTTCGTTTTATGTGACACGCTACTGAAATGATGTATCAGTTCAGTTCAGTTCGGTCGCTCAGTCGTGTCCGACTCTTTGCGACCCCATGAATAGCAGCACGCCAGGCCTCCCTGTCCATCACCAACTACTGGAGTTCACTCAGAGTCACATCCATCGAGTCAGTGATGCCATCCAGCCATCTCATCCTCTGCCGTCCCCTTCTCCTCCTGCCCCCAATCCCTCCCAGCATCAGAGTCTTTTCCAATGAGTCAACTCTTCACATGAGGTGGCCAAAGTACTGGAGCTTCAGCTTTAGCATCATTCCTTCCAAAGAAATCCCAGGGCTGATCTCCCTCAGAATGGACTGGTTGGATCTCCTTGCAGTCCAAGGGATGCTCAAGAGTCTTCTCCAACACCACAGTTCAAAAGCATCAATTCTTCGGCACTCAGCCTTCTTCACAGTCCAACTCTCACATCCATACATGACCACAAAAGCATAGCCTTGACTAGATGGACCTTAGTCGGTAAAGTAATGTCTCTGCTTTTGAATATTCTCTCTAGGTTGGTCATAACTTTTCTTCCAAGGAGTAAGCATCTTTTAATTTCATGGCTGCAGTCACCATCTGCAGTGATTTTGGAGCCCAAAAAATAAAGTCTGCCACTGTTTCCACTGTTTCCCCATCTATTTCCCATGAAGTGATGGGACTGGATGCCATGATCTTCGTTTTCTGAATGTTGAGCTTTAAGCCAACTTTTTCACTCTCCTCTTTCACTTTCATCAAGAGGCTTTTTAGCTCCTCTTCACTTTCTGCCATAAGGGTGGTGTCATCTGCATATCTGAGGTTATTGATATTTCTCCTGGCAATCTTGATTCCAGCTTGTGTTTCTTCCACTCCAGCGTTTCTCATGATGTACTCTGCATAGAAGTTAAATAAGCAGGGTGACAATATACAGCCTTGAGGTACTCCTTTTCTTATTTGAAACCAGTCTGTTGTTCCATGTCCAGTTCTAACTGTTGCTTCCTGACCTGCATACAGATTTCTCAAGTGGCTGATCAGATGATCTGGTATTCCCACCTCTTTCAGAATTTTCCACAGTTTCTTGTGATCCACACAGTCAAAGGCATTGGCATAGTCAGTAAAGCAGAAATAGATGTTTTTCTGGAACTCTCTTGCTTTTTCCATGATCCAGCAGATGTTGGCAATTTGATCTCTGGTTCCTCTACCTTTTCTAAAACCAGCTGGAACATCAGGAAGTTCACAGTTCACGTATTTCTGAAGCCTGGCTTGGAGAATTTTGAGCATTACTTCACTAGTGTGTGAGATGAGTGCAACTGTGCAGTAGTTTGAGCATTGTTTGGCATTGCCTTTCTTTGGGATTGCAATGAAAACTGACCTTTTCCAGTCCTGACTGCTGGAGTGGACACACCCAATTCTGGCTTTCATATTGTTAATCCTTTGTTCCTGCCCCTAGGCCATCCCTGGAGCCTTATGTTTGTGCCCCATGCAAATAGGGCAGAGCCTGAGACCAAAGCCTTCTTCAGCGATCCATGCAAAGAAATAAGGGAAAACAACAGAATGGGAAAGACTAGAGATCTCTTCAAGAAAATTAGAGATACCAAGGGAACATTTCATGCAAAGATGGGCTTGATAAAGGACAGAAATGGTATGGACCTAAGCAGAAGATATTAAGAAGAAATGGCAAGAATACACGGAAGAACTGTACAAAAAGTATCTTCATGACCCAGATAATCACGATGGTGTAATCACTCTTCTAGAGCCAGACATCTTGGAATGTGAAGTCAAGTGGGCCTTAGGAAGCATCACTACGAACAAAGCTAGTGGAGGTGATGGAATTCCAGTGGAGCTATTTCAAATCCTGAAAGATGATGCTGAGAAAGTGTTGCACTCTATATGCCAACAAATTTGGAAAACTCAGCAGTGGCCACAGGACTGGAAAAGGTCAGTTTTCACTCCAATCCCAAAGAAAAGCAATGTCAAAGAATGCCCAAACTACCACACAATTGCATTCATCTCACACGCTAGTAAATTAATGTTCAAAATTAATGATGGATATCTGATTTCTTTGGAAGGAATGATGCTAAAGCTGAAACTCCAGTACTTTGCCCACCTCATGCAAAGAGTTGACTCATTGGAAAAGACTCTGATGCTAGGAGGGATTGGGGGCAGGAGGAGAAGGAGACGACAGAGGATGAGATGGCTGGATGGCATCACGGACTCGATGGACGTGAGTCTGAGTGAACTCCAGGAGATTGTGATGGACAGGGAGGTTGGAGACGACTGAGCGACTGAGCTGAACTGAACTGAACTGAGATCAGTCAGGGAAGGGGACATACTTTCCCACTGCCAGTCTTCACTCCAGTCCAGTTTCCCTTTTTTGCACGGCTTTTACTTTTCTTTGTCTGCCCTCTGAATGTATTTTTTTTTAAGCTGCTACTTCCTCTAACAGCCATCCCTGATCCCTTTTTCCTTCCTCTAACTGCCTAACAGAAATAACAACAACAAGAGAAGTCATGCTAAGTAGCTAGTGAAACTTACCGGGAAATTTTTGTTTTCTCAATTTATGAATAATTATATTTTGGGCAAGTTAAAAGATGTGTTCTCTTTTATTTCCACCTCCCATCTTCCTCTTTCACTTAAGAAACTATAATTAAATCTATATATGTCTAACCTGATGTCACATCTATATTTTGGACAGCAATTAAATTCTTGGCCAAAAAATAATCCTTGCTATTTGTATTTGGCCACTGAGAGACACAGAGACAGAGAAACAGACAGAGAGGAGGACAGAGGGAGAAAGAAAGGGTTTTTACAGTAGGAATATATATCTGTTTGCATTTGTTTTTACCTAACCACTACCTTTGCTAGGAACTTCCCCTCTTTAAAGAACAGTAGTTATTCTTGTCTTTCTTCAGCCCATACATACCCAGAACTGTGACAGAATTATAGAAAAAGAAAATGAATTAGAAACATACCATAAATATATATATATATACTTATATATATATATACAATTTGAGAGGAGTTTGAGTACACTCCGGG
Organism: Ovis canadensis; assembly: GCF_042477335.2. Classification (NCBI taxonomy): domain Eukaryota; kingdom Metazoa; phylum Chordata; class Mammalia; order Artiodactyla; family Bovidae; genus Ovis; species Ovis canadensis. Next base: position 102,688,710 of record NC_091253.1, on the reverse strand, counting down.
AGTTGGTGATGGACAGGGAGGACTGGCGTGCTGCGACTCGTGGGGTCGCAAAGAGTCAGACACGACTGAGCGACTGAACTGAACTGAACTGAACTGCATTAGGAATAAGAAGGTAGAATTTTTTTAGTCTATATTTTATTTTTAATGTGTGCCCTTGATCCAACTATTATTTTATTTTTAACCTTGAGTCATTAATTTGAATATAAAAAAAGTTGAGCAAGAAAGTTTTGGATAACATTTCATTTTTAAATGATCAATGAAATTAGAAAATGAAACCTGTCTTATTAAAGGGCAAAAATACAAGGTCATGATTTTCATTTTGTTTACAAAATGAACAAAGTAGAACTTTGAATTATATTCATCTCAGATTAGTTTGTTAAGGTCACATTTAGAATTAAATATGACATGCATATTAATAGCATTTATTTAGAAAAATCAACAAATGCTTTCCTATTTTTATATACTTACATTCAAAATAAAATGTATTGACTATGTTGATATTAATATTTCATGCTCTTTAAAGCTTTGAAATGATATTTTACAATTGTTTTGTTTAGTGGCTAAGTCACGTCAGACTCCTTTGAAACCTCCTGGACTGTAACGGTCAGGCTCCTCTGTTCTTGGGATTTCCCAGGCAAGCATACTTTTGCCGTTTCCTTTTCCAGGGCATCTCCCCACCCAGGAATTAAATGCATGTTTCTTGCATTGGCAGGCACATTCTTTACCACTGAGCCACCAGGGAGGCTGACATTTTATAATACCTGTCATATAACAATTAATTGATAAGCAAAATTTTTATAGATTGTATTGTATTTTAATACTTTGGAAGACTGATTATTTAAATAAATAATAAAATGAGTCTGCACTTTAAAAAAAAGTATTTTTCATACAAATGACTGTTTTTCAAATTCAGTTATGTATGTATTACTTAAAAATTATAGCGGTTAAACATCTCACTTTAAAAATCTCAACTATGATATACTGATAGCTTCCTATGAAGCTAAACCCTCTCAAGAGACAAGGCCTATAGACATCATCTAATTTCTATTTCCTTTTAGATATTAGTTCTGTGTCTACCTAATATGATGTTGATACCTAGAGGATGGGAACATTAGAAGCATCAGCTTCACTCTTTACAGGGTACATCCCTGTTCGAACCAGCCTGTATTGCATAGCACCTAGGGAAGAACAAGATCTTTCTGCGATTCAAAGGCCTTCTAAACCAGGCATATCAGCATGGTTTTTCTGACAGAAGTAGACAGATGACAGCGGAAGCAACAGCTGCCTAAGCTCATGCATGCGTCTAAATGTGATAATGTCTGCAAATTTGACATCCCGGATCAGAATCTTTTGGATGAAAGGATGAGAGAAACAGGTTGATGACTCTTCACTGGCTTAAAGTCACCCACGGGATGGGTGTTTTGTGACTACACTGGTGATAAGGAAACCGGAGATGCTGATAAAGAAAGCAAACTCTTTTCATCTCTGGGCCTTCCTTTTTCCCCTAGCTCTCTTCCTCACCTTTACCTGCTCCTATCATTCTTCACGATTCTTGATCAGTTTCCCCTATTATATTTCTTTCTTTTAGCATAGTTTACTTATTTATTATAATTGGAGGATAATTGCATTACAATCTTGTGATGTTTTCTGTCATCTTACATATTCTTTTTTCCTCTTTCCTTTTATTACTTTAAACATTGACTAACCTATGCCTTCTTTTATTTTTTTACTTCATTTATTTATTTATTTATTTTAAGTCTATCAGAGAATAAAACAGAAAGCAAATTCCCACATTTGGGAGTTTATGTTATAGTGGAGGAAAGCAAACAATAAAAGCAAAAACATTAAATGACTGCATTATTCATTAAAAAGGGTGAGTGATTTAAAAAATTAGGAAAAGGATCAGGTTCGCACATGGAAGTGGTGTGGAGGGTTGGAGAGGACAAGGTGTGTATATTGTGAAGAAGCATTTGAGTAGATGTATGAGGTGGCCAAGTCAGTTAGTCACGTGTACCTACACAGTGGCCTAAACAAAAGAAATGGCCAGCGCTCTTCTTGCCTGGCAAATCCCATGGACGGAGGAGCCTGGTGGGCTGCAGTCCATGGGGTCCCAAAGAGTCGGACACAACTGAGCAACTTCCCTTTCACGTTTCACTTTCACGCATTGGAGAAGGAAACGGCAATCCACTCCAGTGTTCTTGCCTGGAGAATCCCAGGGACGGCGGAGCCTGGTGGGCTGCCGTCTATGGGGTCACACAGAGTTGGACACGGCTGAAGCGACTTAGCAGCAGCAGCAGCAGAGGAGATAATGAGGAAGTCATCCTCACTCTTGAGTGGCAAGAACCCAGGAATGGGGAACGAGGACTGAAAGGTCTAAGCAGAGGCGGAGCGGTAACAGGAGTCAGGGAAACAAAGGATGAGGCAGATGACCTAGAACCTTACAGACCATTGTGAGAACTTGTACTCAGAGAAACTGGGCTGTGTGTGTGTGTGTGTGTGTGTGTGTGTGTGTGTGTGTGTGTAAGTAGCTCTCAAGCCTTTTAGACAGAAAATTTGGAAGTATATCTCCTAAAACACAACTTCCTCACTTCCCACCCCCCACCGAAACTAAAATGCCTGTCTTCCCAGGGTATTACTGAGGGCTTATGAACTGGGGGCCGTGAGCATCACAGTTCTCTACAGGTACTGGGAAATTGTATATTTTTCCAGAAAATGTTCTTTTCTTTTGCTTTCCTGCCCATTTATGTCAGCAGACTATTGCTAAGGCAATGAGCCTGAAAACGGTGGAGGAAACATGGAGGGACACAGTTTTCAGAAGACATTATGTAGATTCATTTTAAATGAAATGAAATAAGAGACCATAGGTTGCCATTTTATCTGATGTGTTCCTCCCCCGTATCTGCACATCTCCTTCCCACCAGAGCACTCTGCCTTTTACATAAGTTTTACAAAGAACAGGAAAAGTTATTCTCAGACATTATGAGAAGCACATTTGAAGGGGTTAACAAAGTTTTGCCTGATCATCAGTATGTTCTATCTGCTGGTAATTTTGCCACAAGTTTATTCCCCTTACTTGGGAAGGCAACTCAGACAAAAAAATATAGCAGGAAACCCTTAATTGCTTGTTCATTGCCTCTTATTTTTTATGTAGGCTCTTTTTAGTCCTTATTTTGTTCTAAATATAAAGTATAACTGCTAAATATACAGTATGCTAGATATAAAGTATAACTGCAAGATTATTTTAAGATCGAAAAGATAAGCTGCATCAAATAAAACCCACAGGAAAGCTGTAATCAGGCAGGCTGATATAGTACAGTCTAAATTGAGCTCTGTACTCTCTCTAGAGAATAAATAATTCATCAGTCTTTCTAGGTCATCGGCTTTGTAAGATGTTATATGAGTGGAGTAAGCATTGTCTTCATTAAAGGCCGATAGCTTAATTAAAAGATTATGAATGAAAATGACATTTTTTATTGTTCTATAATTTTTTAGAGTATACTGGTTAATGAGTGGTTATATCAAAAGCTACTTTTACAACAAAAAACTGTCTATAAATTAGCACATTTCTTATCTTTGCTAAGTGTCACTATTTTCACCTGTGAATTTTAAGTATAATATTAACAGTTAGGAAATATATTTGGTTTGGATAAATTGAAATCATTGTACTTTTAAAGTTACATGGATTGTATACATTAAAAAAAACTAGAATAGAAAAAAATCGGCATCTTAAATTCAGATATGGAAAATTGCATATGTATTCCGATACATAGAGAGGCATTCTGTAATGGCATAATTTTTTTTCTTATATGTTTTTTAAAATCCAACTCATTATTTAAAAGTAATCAGTTGAGGCATTATTGCCATATTTATTAGGGAAAGTTAAGGTCAAGTCTTATAGTATTTTCAAATTTCTTAAATTTTAAAGGTAACATAAGTAAATACCTATTTGCTATGCTAAGCCACTTCAGTCATGTCTGACTCTTTGCGACTCTATGGACTGTACCCCACCAGGCTGCCCTGTCCATGGGATTCTCTAGGCAAGAATACTGGAGTGGGCTGCCATCTCTTTCTCCAGGGGATCTTCCCAACAGAGGGGGCAAACCTGCATCTCTTATGTCTCCTGGAGTGGCAGGCGGATTCTTTACCACTAGCACCACCTGGGAAGCACAAAGTACATATTTACTAAGTAGTCAGACTACATCAAATCCATTGACTGTGTGGATCACAACAAACTATGTAAAACTCTGAAAGAGATAGGAAAACCAGACGACCTGACCTGCCTCTTGAGAAATCTGTATGAAGGTTAAGAAACAACAGTTAGAACTGGACTTGAAACAACAGACTGGTTCAAAATTGGGAAAGGAGTAACGTCAAGGCTATATATTGTCAATCTGTTTATTAACTTCTATGCAGAGTACATCGTGCAAATATCAAGCTGGCTGTAATCAAGATTGCCGGGAGAAATACCAATAACCTCAGATATGCAGATGACACCACCCATATGGCAGAAATTGAAGTGGACCTAAACAGCTTCATGATGAAGGTGAAAGAGGAGATTGAAAAAGCTGGCTAAAAACTCAACATTCAAAAAATGAAGATCATGGCATCTGGTCCCATCACTTCATGGCAAATAGACTGGGGAAACAATACAAACAGTGAGAGACTTTATTTTGGGGGGCTCCAAAATCACTGCAGATGGTGACTGCAGCCATGAGATTAAAAGATGCTTACTCCTTGGAAGGAAAGTTTTGGCCAACCTAGACAGCATATTAAAAACCAGAGACATTACTTTGCCAACAAAGGTCCATCTAGTCAGAGCTATGGTTTTTCCAGTAGTCATGTATGGATGTGAGAGTTGGACTATGAAGAAAGCTGAGTGCAGAAGCTTGATGCTTTTGAACTGTGGTGTTGGAGAAGACTCTTGAGAGTCCCCTGGACTGCAAGGAGATCCAAGCAGTCTATCCTAAAGGAGATCAGTCCTGGGTATTCATTGAAAGGACTGATGTTGAAGCTGAAACTCCAATACTTGGGCCACCTAATGTGAAGAGCTGACTCCTTCTAAAAGACTCTGATGCTGGGAGGGATTAGGGGCAGGAGGAGAAGGGGACGACAGAGGATGGGATGGCTGGGTGGCATCACCGACTCGATGGACACGAGTTAGAGCAAATGCTGGAGAGATAGTGAAGGACAGGGAAGCCTGCATGCTTCCGTCCATGGGGTCGCAAAGAGTCAGACGTGACAGTGGAGGACAACAACACAGAGCACCAATGATGGGCTATGGCGCATGCCCTATGCTTTTCAATTATATATAACCTTTAAGCTTTAGAATCACTTTCCTACTGTGGTCTGCTTCAAGTGCTTTGCTATTATGTTATATAACATTTTATTTTTCGAAATCAAACTCTTTGCAATCTGACAGAGCAGCTTAAAACACAATGTTTACAACAAAATGAATAGAAGTTATTATTTGATTTATATGTGGAAATGAGGAGCAGGTCTAATCCACCTTTATTAAGTTACTTCACAGGAAATCTATGCTAATGAAGAGAATAACCAATTATCTTGACTCTTGCAATATCACACCTATAATTCTTCATGATCTGAGTAATATTGGTCTGCACTGAGTTTTTTCAGTTACATAGTACATTTAGAGTTGAATTCTCTTTCTAGTCTAACTTGGCAATGCATGTTCCAGAAAGATATATGGTATAGTGAAAGAAGAAGATTTAGTAAGACAAGACATTTTTCCTCTGGACTTTTTGGTATATAAAAGGCTTATCTGTTTGACGTTTGCTACTTTTGATTTATGCTTTTGTACAATTTCCTTTTCTTCCCATGCCATCTTTATCAAAGTGCTGAATTCCCAGGTGCCTCAGTGGTAAAGAATCCTCCTGCCAATGCAGGGGACCCAGCGGGTGTGAGTTCAATCCCTGGATAGGGAAGACACCCTGGAAGGGGAAACGGCAACCCACTCCAGTACCCTTGATTGGAAAATCCCGTGGGCAGAGGAGACTGATGGGCTGCAGTCCCCGGGGCCACAACGCGGCGTGCGATTGAGGGACTGGGCGGGGGCAGCGCGGATGGAGCCGTGGCGCGCTCCATCCCGGAGAGAAGCCAGGAGGACGGCCAAGCTTCTGTGACTGTTACAGCCCCGCATTTGGAACACACTGTGTGATTCTACTCGTCCCCATAAGTGCATTATCACTGCTAAATGTTTACGAGTTTCCTGAATGTCTCAGTTCCTAACTTGAGTTATGTCCAATGCATGGTGTAGCATTAGGCACTTAACAAGAAAAATAAGCTAAATGATGACTATTTGTTCACTTTTCCATGGTATATGAGGATGATGATTTTATTTTAGCACAGAAAAGTATATGCAGTATACGCAATACGACGTGTGTATGGGACTTCCCTTGCGGCTCAGTGGTAAAGAATCCATCTGCAATGCAGGAGACATGGGTTCAGTCCTTGGATCAAGAAGACCCCCCCACGGCACCCCGGTGGAGGAAATGGCAAACAACTCAAGTGTTCTTGCCTGGAAAATCCCAGGGACACAGAAGTCTGGTAGGCTACAGTCCATTGAGTCACAGAGAGTCAGACGTGACTGCCTGAGCACTCATGCCCGCAAGCATGTGCGATGCAGACAGAAAAGAAACTCAAACCAAGTCTTCATTTCAGCACGCTATAACTTAATCATTCACTGTAGAGAATGAAACAATCTTTGCTGTTTAACAGGCCTAACTGCTTTATCAATGAAAGGGATATTGACTGTAGAGTAACCACACCATTTCAGTTTTGATTAGTTATAAAAATGTTAAAAACCTCTACTTTGATTAATAGCAGACAAGATGCTTTACACAGATCCCCCCACCCAAAATATTTCTAACATGTGGAAGAAGTATAAATGTTGGAAAATATTATCCAGCCAAGAAACAGAGGATAGAAATATAAAGATGAGTCAAGACAGAAAGTTTAACAGACTAGATATGGTTGACTACTTCGCAAGAATGGAAGTATAAAATTAGAGTTCAGGACTTGATAGGGTGGGAAAAAGAAAAGGGTGCCTCATAAAACACCCACATTTTAGTTTGGGGCCATAATATGCAGTAACTAGACATAAACATGAAGAGAAAGTAAACCATCACTTGTCTACTAAGAAGGAAAGTAAAGAGAAATAACAACTAACTGCACTGTTGTATCTTAGTTTGACTCTTAGAGCAAGGAAATAGCTGTAGTGGAGGAAAAAAAAAACCTGAAGAAATCTAAGTAAAATTTGTAATTTAGTTAACTATTATACCATTGTTAAATTCTTAATGTGATAATCATATCATGGTTATTAAGGAGGCCATTACTTTTTCAACCTAGCCATATGGAATTCTTTATATTAGCATGACAGTTACTTAACAAAAGGTGATTTGTGTGTCTATGTGAATAGTAAGCTCAGTAAATCTAACAAAAAGCAAGGCTATAACTAATGAGAAAAATTCATAATAGCAAATGGTCCACCCTCCAAGAGAACGTAATGTTTCTCTATTTGAAGGTACCCATTTATGTTGTCTGGCAACATAAGACAAAGATATCTCCAGAGAAATTATTGAGATCTTCAAGGAACACAACAATAAATTACAGAAATACAGATAGAAAAGCATAATGACAAAATTATTGGGAGTTGTAAGATACAAATATAATACAGAGAATCAACACACAAGTTGGTGCTTTGAAAAGTATAACACATTTTATAAACTCTCAAGAAAACATAGCAATAAAATGAATAAGTACAAATAGTCAATGTCATAAACAGTGGATATCAATACAGAATCCATATTGAAAAAATGGAAAACACTATTAACATATTCATACTATCAAACATAAAAATGTGGAGAAAATGGACAAATTCCTAAAAATAAAAGTAACTATCCAGAACTGACATGAGGTGAAATTGAAATATTGAAGTATCATATTGTTATTGAATGAACCCAAATATATAATAGAACTATCTTCAGTTAAATCCACATTCAAATGACTTCACAGCATCTTAATTAGTGAAAATATAACATCATACTTACAAAATATTTTGAAGGAAATATAACAAAGAGGATTTATGGCCTGACTTATTTCACAAGAATATGAAAACCTTGATACTAAAGTATAAAAAGGACATCATAAGAAAGGGAAATTGTAATCTCTGACGAAGATATGTTAGTTCAGTTCAGTTCAGTCGCTTAGTTATGTCTGACTCTTTGTGACCCCATGGACTGCAGCACTCTGGGCTTCCTGTTCATCACCAACTACTGGAACCTACTCAAATTCATGTCCATCACGTCAGTCATGCCGTTCAACCATCTCATCCTCTGTTGTCCCCTTCTCCTCCCGCCTTCAATCTTTCCCAGCATCAGGGTCTTTTCCAAAAAGTTGGTTTATCGCATCAGGTGGAAAAAGTACTGGAGTTTCATCTTCAGCATCAGTCCTTTCAATGAACACTCAGGACTGATTTCTTTTAGGATGGACTGGTTGGATCTCCTTGCAGTCTGAGGGACTCTCAAGAGTCTTCTCCAACACCACAGTTCAAAAGCATCAGTTCTTCAATGCTCAGATTTCTTTATAGTCCAACTCTCACATCTACAAGACTTCTGGAAACACCATAGCTTTGACTACATGGCCCTTTGTTGGTAAAGTACTGTCTCTGCTTTTCTATATGCTGTCTTGGTTGGTCATAACTTTTCTTTCAAGGAGCAAGTACCTTTTAATTTCATGGCTGCAGTCACCATCTGCAGTGATTTTGGAGCTCAGAAAGATAAAGTCTCTCACTGCTTTCACTGTTTTTCCTATCTATTTCCCATGAAGTGATGGGACCAGATGCCATGATCTTCATTTTCTGAATGTTAAGTTTTAAGCCAGCTTTTTCACTCTCCTCTTTCACTTTCACCAAGAGGCTTTTTAGTTCTTCTTTGCTCTCAGCCATAAGGGTGGTGTCATCTGCATATCTGAGGTTATTGATATTTCTCCCGGCAGTCTTGATTCCAGCTTGTGCTTCATCCAGCCCAGCTTTTCTCATGATATACTCTGCGTATAATTTAAATAAGCAGGGTGACAATATACAGGCTTGACGTACTCCTTCCTTAATTTGGAACCAGTCTGTTGTTCCATGTCCAGCTCTGACTCTTGCTTCTTGACCTGCATACAGATTTGTCAGGAGGCAGGTCAGGTGGTCTGGTGTTCCCATCTCTTTAAGAATTTTCCACAGTTTGTTGTGATCCATACCGTCAAAGGCTTTGGTGTAGTCAGAAAGCAGAAATAGATGTTTTTCTGGAACTCTCTTTCTTTTTCAATGATCCAGTGGATGTTGGCAATTTGATCTCTGGTTCCTCTACCTTTTCTCAATCCAGTTTGAACATCTGGAAGTTCATGGTTCACGTATTGCTGAAACTTGGCTTGGAAAATTTTGAGCATTACTTTGCTAGCATGAGAGATGAGTGCAATACCTAATCAAAGATTATAAATAAAATTTAAATAATATGAATACAAGATCCTAAAAGGACAAAATCTCCTCCTGTCATTGATAAAAATTTAATGATTAAAATGAAAATTTCTAAATCTGCTTATAACCACAAATATTCTTAGTGCAAAATATCATACTTAAAATTAAAATATTACAAGTTTTTATCTGGATGCAAAGAATAAGGAACGTTATGTGTCCCTCTATCAATGCTATCTCACAGCCCATATTCATTATAGTGCAACGGGACAGACTGAATTGTCTTTGAAGTATATTTGAAATGTATTTTTGAAAAAAAATATCTCCCACTACACATGGTCTTAGAGAACATCAAAACTAATCTTACAGTGTATTATATATGTCCCCTCCAGTTCAAATGATAGAAGTTTCCATAACAAATAGAATATGGTGAAAGAGACATTTTATTAATCTCAAGATGAGATCATAAAAAAGGCATGAATCCTTTTTTATTTGCTTCTTGCATGCTCAAACTAAAAAAAAAAAAACCAGTTTCTAGAAATTTTCAGGAATTATAAGCTTCCTGTTTCATGTCACACAGAAAGGGAAAATATTTCCAGGAAACAGTTCAAGAGTGATACAGCGTTTCGGTATGCCAAAATAATTTTTATGTATCTCACTGGCTTGGATTGAGCTTCTTTCATCAGTCACCCTCAACTAAGACATCTAGAGACTAATCCTGAATTTAGTACTGAGGTTTACTTGTCTCAAAGTATATGAGCCTTGTACCAGTGGTAAATAATTGAGAGAGTTAAAGAACAACAAAGAAAGCAAGGTAAACAGATATGGAAAACAAAAATAACAAGTATCTTCATAAACTAGAGAGACTGTGTTCTCTGATATAAGTAAAACAATTTAATCTTCTGTAAGCAATTCAAACTTTGAGAAAATTTAGACAAATCTATAAAATTTGAGTTTCCTAATTTTTGATAAAATTATTTATTAAAAATAAAAAAGTATGTTTTTTCTATTAAGTAGTTAAGTAATTTGTAGATGCATCAAGGTTATTCTTTGGCTTCTTTGCCACATTATCTATTTTTCTATAGACATATATTTCATGATATAAGTGATTTTTTGAGAACATAGTTTACTAAAATAGTTTCATAATTTCACAAAATAAAAGTTATCAATACATAGTATTCCTTTGTTTTCATGGAATGTTTTGTGAATCTTTCTCCATGTCAATGCGTAGGAATCTGCCATCAATTTTAAGAGACACATAGTTGTCTATTTACCTCAAGGACTGGAATTAGAGGCAGTATGTGATAAAGGAAGATGGATGTTTAAAATACAGTTGGTAGTATTATAGGGGAGGGAAGCAATAATGATCACCCCACATGACTTCTAAGATATTATTATTGATAGTAAATTTCCCAAACACAGAAATTGCCTATCAATGGCCTCAGCTGCAGATTTTTAGCAAAATCTCACATGGAAACTGATCTGTGTTTCACATCAGCCAAGATGTCTATTTCTTCCAGGAGAGAATAGTGGTTTTCCCTTCTGTTTTGTCTTTAAATATTGCAAAAGTACCTTTCATGAATGTGAATGAGAATCCTATCTATAGGAGCCTCTACGAAATATAATCAATTCCTGGATATTTAATTAAAAGTTGACAAGGTTAGTATGAGGATGAGTATCCACCCATCCCTCTGCTGATAGACAGATTATTTGTTCTTTTAAATTAACAATACACTCAAAATATGCATTAATTTACATGCCATTATTTTAATTGGATCAAATGATACTACTTTTATGCTAGGATATGTATTTCACACAACAATGAGATTTAAAATGAGGAGGTTATTAAGTAAGTTTTGCTATATAATTAGTTATTCATTTTTTAACTACCTTCCTCTGGGAAAAGAAATCAGATAGCATTTATAAAAACCATTCACTAGAATACTATATGAAGTTACAAGTTTTCCAACAGAAATACACTTAGCTTTTAAAATAAGTCTATATATAGTCCAAAGAATGATGTGTATTTTTTTATTATGCAATACTACATAGTTTAATATTCTGTTATAATAAATTGACTCTGGCTGATCACTTTTTGTAGCCTTCATTTTTTTGCAACAAGTTGGGAATCTGTCCCTTCCTTTGATTATTGTGGTGAAAATGAAAGTGTTAATCACGGTCTTATCTGACTCTTTGTGACCTTATAGACTGTAGCCACCAGGCTCCTCGGTCCATGGAATTCTCCAAACAAGACTACTGGAGTGGGTAGTCATCCCTTTCTCCAGGGGATTTTACAACCCAGGGATTGAAGCCAGGTCTCCTGCATTATAGGCAAATTCTTTACCACCTGAGCCACCAGGGAAGATTGTTGAATATTGCAGGTTATCACATTTCTTTTTACCATGGGCTCCAACTCTAATAAACTAATCTGCAAATTTCCTTCAAATTTCCTTCTTTACATTTCCTAGGAACCACATCAATAAAAATTCTATATTCTAACAAAGAAAATAACATTCTGACTGCAAACAAGAAGAAAGTTAATAACAAGATACAGAGATATATTTTTCCTCTGGAACTGAGAGAACTGATCAGACAGACCAGGGAGTAGGCAGCTTGCCCTTTTTTGCATCAGTTCAGTTCAGTTGCACAGTCGTGTCCGACTCTTAGCGACCCTATGAACTGTAGCATACCAGGCCTCCCTGTCCATCACCAACTCCCGGAGTTCACTCAAACTCATGTCTATCGAGTCGGTGATGCCATCCAGCCATCTCATCCTCTGTCGTCCCCTTCTCCTCCTGCTCCCAATCCCTCCCAGCATCAGGTCTTTTCCAATGAGTCAACTCTTCACATGAGGTGGCCAAAGTACTGCAGTTTCAGCTTTCGCATCATTCCTTACAAAGAAATCCCAGGGCTGATCTCCTTCAGAAGGGACTGGGTGGATCTCCTTGCAGTCCAAGGGACTCTCAAGAGTCTTCTCCAACACCACAGTTCAAAAGCATCAATTCTTCCGTGCTCAGCTTTCTTCACAGTCCAACTCTCACAGCTATACATGACCACTGGAAAAACCATAGCCTTGACTAGATGGACTTTTGCTGGCAAAGTAGTGTCTCTGCTTTTCAATATGCTATCTAGGTTGGTCATAACTTTCCTTTCAAAGAGTAAGCGTCTTTTAATTTCATGGCTGCAGTCACTCTCTGAAGTGATTTTGGAGCCCCCCAAAATTAAGTCTGACACTGTTTCCACTGTTTCCCCATCTATTTCCCATGAAGTGATGGGACCGGATGCCATGATCTTCGTTTTCTGAATGTTGAGCTTTAAGCCAACTTTTTCACTCTCCTCTTTCATCAAGAGGCTTTTTAGTTTCTCTTCACTTTCTGCCGTAGATGGTTTTAATAAGATGTAATGCTGACTTAGTAAAGAAAAACAAAACACACAAACTTTTCAAGAGCTAGATTTTAAATTACTGAAAAGTTATGCAAGTCAAATCACACTGTGGAAGTGTTTATTTTTTCAATTATATTCTTATTTTTAGAGATGAATGTTTTGACACATCACTCAAACTTTAAAGTAGTACAGTCTAGCAAAAGGAGTGAAAGTGTATCCCTTAGGAGAGTTGCTTTCATTATGTAAAATTGTAAAGTTATTCTGCCTCTAATTTGTAAAAACAATGACAACTTGGTAACAAGATGAGATAGTTTTGAAAATTCTATACATTTTTAATTTGCATATTTTTACATTCATAGTTTACTCAAACCACCAGATAATAATATATAAATGGTACTGTTGACTGAGTATGAGATTTGGGCACAACAGGCCTGGCTTTACCTTCTGTTTCTCCCATTTATGAGTTAGAGATTTATCATTTAATTTTAATAATCTTTTTTTTGGTCATCACTGAAATGTAAATAATAATTCCTGTGCATGGTGTTGTGAGAATAAAATGACATATTAGTAGTAAAAAAAAAATGGGTATAAGCTATAATAGACTAAGTCTTATTTACTATTCCTTAAACATATTTTGGACCCTTCAGGTGGTTTAGCGGTAAACAAACAAACAAACAAACAAAAACCCACCTGTCACTGCAGGAGATGCTAAAGAGAAGGGATTGACCCCTGGGCCAGGAAGGTGCCCTGGAGGAGGGCATGGAAACCCGCTCCAGTGTTCTCACCTTGAGAATCCTTGGACAGATGAGCCTTGAGGCTTAAGTCTATAGGGCTGCAAGGCGTTGGCCATGACTGAGCAACTGGGCATACATGCATGCACCAACATGTTTGATAAAATTCATACTATACTTATTGGCAAAATTCTCAACTCTGAAGAACAACTTTTATTTTTTAAATTTATTTTTAATTTAAATTTGTTTATTTTAATTGGAGGCTAATTACCTTACAATATTGTATTGGTTTTGCCATACATCAACATGAATGCTATGATGGCTCATAGGTAAATAATCCACCCGCAATGCAGGAGACTCAGGAGATGCGAGTTCAATTCATGGGTCAGGAAGATCCCCTGGTAGAGCAAATGACAACCCACTCCAGTATTCTTGCCAGGAAAACCCCATGGACAGAGAAGGCAGGCTGCAGTCCATGAAGTCCCCAAGAGTCAGACTTAACTGAGCTACTGAACACACCCACATCCTACAAGTGATAACATGATTTATTTTTAAGTGGAGATAATTGCTTTCCCATATTGTGTTCATTTTTGCCATACACCAACATTAATCAGCCATAGGTATACATATGTCCCCTCCTTCTAAAACCTCCCTCCCACCCCATCCAACCCCTCTAGGTTGTCACAGAGCACCAGGTTTGAGCTCTCTGAGTCATACAACAAATTCCCTCTGGCTATCTTATGTATGGTAGTGTATATGTTCCAATGTCCCTCTTTCAATCCATCCCTCCCACTTTTTCTACCACTGGGTCAATACGTCTGCTCTCTGTGTCTGTATCTCCAATGTTGTCCTGCAAATAAGTTCATCAGTATCATCCTTCTAGATTCCATATATATGCATTAATAGTATTTTTGTTTTACTTTTCCTGACTTACTTTACTGTGTATAATAGGCTCTAACTTCATCCATCTTATTAGAACTGACTCAAATGTGTTCCTTTTTATGGCTGAGTTATATGCTAATGTACCACAGCTTCTTTATCCATTCATCTGCCGATGGACGTCTAGGCTGCTTCTATGTCCTGTCTGTTGCAAATAGTGCTGCAGTGAGCACTGGAGTACACTGATTGTTTTCTCTTATAGTTTCTTCAGCAGCAAACAGGAGGTTTGATTCCTGCAGTTCCATTTTTATTCCTCAAGAGTGCTTTGGCTATTGGAGCCTTTTGCATTTCATTACAAATTGTGAAAATTTTTGTTCTAGTTCTGTGAAAAATACCACTGTTAATTCAGTAGGGATTGCACTGAATATGTAGATTGCTTTGGGTACTGTAGTAATTTTCACAATATTGATTCTTCCAATCTAAGGACATGGTATATCTCTCCATCTGTTTATGTCATCTTTGATTTGTTTCATCAGTGTCTTATAGTTCTCTGCACACAGATTTTTTGTCTCTTTAGGTAGGTTTATTCATAGGTATTTTATTCCCCCCCCCTTTTTTTTTTTGCTATGGTGAATGGAGTTGTTTCCTTAATTTCTCTTTCTAGTTTTTCATTGTTTATGTGTAGGAATGCAAAGAATTTGTGTGTATTAATATTATATCCCTTGACTTTACTACATTCATCAATTAGCTCTAGCAATTTCTGGTGGCATATTTAGGATTTTCTATGTACTGTATCATGTAATCTTCTAGGAGTAAGATTTTTACTTTTTTTCCAATATAGAGTCCTTTGATTTCTTTTTCTTCTTTAATTGCTATGGCTAAGACTTACAAAACTATGCTGAATAATAGTTGTGAGAGTTGGCACCCTTGTCTTCCTGTGAATTTCAATAGATTAAAAGTAGGTTTAGGGTGAAAAAGTAATCTTGAAAAAGTAAGAAAGAAGCCATATGCCATCATGCCATATGCCATCATGGAAAATAATGGAACAGAGAAATCACTTATATCACTGTTGCAATAATTAATATGGAAAAAAAACTGTAAGAATTAATGTTTTGAAAATCTGGAACCTTATTACTTACTTATAGCAACCGAGAGAAGTACTTGATGAAGGGAAAGGCTGCTGAACTTTGGTGAGAGAGCAGAGTGAATATCTCTATGCCCTTTATACCCCTTTGCTGTGGCAGAGATGAAACCTTACATTCCTAGAGCATGTGGCTGCCATTAGAGTAGACAGCAAGAATTTTGGCCTCCAATTATTTGTATTTGTGTGTTTTGATTAGTCTAGTGGTTCCCTGAGAGGATGATAAGAGTTACATTTTACTCATTTTCCTAGGTATGATTTTCCCAACAGCATCTATTGGAAGCAACTTTTTTTGTTGTTTTTGATCTAGAAATTTAAGGAAATCTATATCTGGCCATAGGCTGACCACACACAGAAAAGAACACAAATTTTGCCAATATAGTTTAGATTAACTACTTTAAAAATGGATGAAGGCAAGACTCAATAAGAAGCAAAGGCGGTACATCAGAGAAAGGAAAATCTGATTTCCAGAGCTGCATTGTAATGTATAAAATGTTTCATTCTCAACAACAAAAGGAAATGACAATGAAGTGGAAAAGTATAGCTCATTCCCAGGAATAAGTAATTTTAAAAAGCTATCTATCATGAGAAAGCCTGGACAGCGGGATTACTAAAGACGTTAAGTCAACTGCTTTAACAAACCAAAGGAAACCAGAGGTGAAGAACTAAGGTGCATCAGAATAATAGTGTATGAAGAAAAAGGCAACGTAAGATTATGAAGGACTTAGAGATGATACAAATCAGCTGCAGATTTGACTAGACAGAAGAATCACAAAACTTAAGGCAATTAAAATTACCCATTTTAAGAAATAGAAAGAAAAAAATATATATATATGAAAGAAATGGAAAGAACCCGAGGGACCTGCAAGACACCACCAAGCTCACCAACATGAGGAAACAAAGGAGAAAAGAGAGAAAGAAAAGGAGCAAAAAACCAAAAAAGTTGAAGATGTTATGACCAAAAACTTCTGAAATTAGATAAATTTGATAAAATACATAAATCTACAAACCTAAGAAGCCCAGTAAACTCAAGAAGATAACCTGAAAGAAGTACAGACTGAGCTACATTATAATCAAATTTTCAAAGGTCAAAGCAGAAAAAAAAAAAAGTCATCTTGAAGAAGCAAGAAAGAAGCCATATGCCCTGTGCAAGAGTCCTTTAATAAGAATGACAACTCTTTTATCACCAGAAAACATAGACGCCACGAAGAAGTGATAAGACTTAATTTTAAAGCTGAAAGAAGAAGAAAAAAAAAAGTCTGTCAACTAAAAATTCTCTATCTGGCAACACTAGTCTTCAAGAATAAAGGAGAAGCTAGATATTCTCAGATAAACAAAAGTTAACAGAATTTATTAGTAACAGACCTTCCCTACAGGAAATGCTAAATGAAATCCTTCAAACTGAAGTGACATGACACTACATAGTAATCCAAAGCATATGAAGAATTGAATACTACTGTGAAATTATTACATAGGCAAATATAAATAATTGTTATAACTTTATCTTTGGATCTTTTTCATATGATTTAAAAGGCAAATGAATAAAACAAAAATTCCAAATCTTATGTTAATTGGCACAATATACAAAGATATAATCTCTGATAATACCAACATAAAGCATGGAGAAGGGAGAGCTATAAGGGCAGAATTCTTGTATAGTGCTGAAACCAAATTGGTATTTCTGCAACTCAGTTATTGAGTATGGATTGGTTTTAGAAAACAACTAAAAATACATAAAAAAGGAAAGAAAAAGGGCAAGAAAATGATACACTACAAAAATAACATACTGAATATTAATACAAAAAGTCAGTACTAGGTCATTAGATATACAGGAAGCAAGTAGCTAAATGACATAAATAAGCTTTTGATTATCACTAATTATTTTAAATGTAAATGGATTAACTAGCTAATTAAAAGTTTGTCAGAAGAGATTTTAAAATATATATATTTACATAGTCTACAAGAGATTTATTTTAGGCACCATGGCCCCTCAAAAAAAATGAAAACAAAGGATGGAAAGAAATAGCTCATGCAAATATTAACTAAATGCAGCCAAAGTAGCTTTATTACTATTAGGAGAAAATAAGTTTTTAAGCAAAAAGTGTATATAAAACCGAAAGGTGTTATATATTATTAAAGTATTTACTCTATCCAGAAGATGTAATAATTATAAACATATGCACACATAATGGGATGGCCCCAAAATATATAAAGCAAAAACTGATATAATTGAAAATGGAAAGAGTTTTACAGTAATAGTTGGGGACACCAGTATCACATTTTCAATGAAAGATGGAGCAACCCAACAGAAGATCAGCAAGAAAATAGGGGAATCGAACAACTCTTTAAATCAATTAAATCCAGGAGATATACATATGTAAACAACAGAGAACAAGGGAATACGCATTCTTCTTAAGTGTTCATGGAACATTCTTCAAGATAGACCATATGTTAGATCACAAACCAAGTCATAATAAATTAACAAAGATTGAAATCATACAGAGTAGCTTTTTGACCACAACAAAACAAAAACTATAAAACTCCTAGAAAAAAATTAGAGGAAAATCTTTATTTACTTGAACTTGGCAATGGTTTCTTAAATATGACCTCAAAAGAACAGGTCAAAGTGCTACCAATAGAATGAAAAGACAAGGCACATAATAGGAAAAGTACTTTTATATCACATATTTGAGATAAGGATTTACTATCTAAAATATGTAAGAACTCCTAAGACGTAACAACACAATTACAGAATGGGCAAAGGACTCAAAATGACGCTTAGGCAAAGAGGATATAAACTTTCAAATAAGCATGTCAAAATATGCTCAGCGATATTAATAGATAGGCAAATGCAAATTCAAATCACAGTGCAGAGAAACTGGAACCCTTACTTATTACTGGTGGGAAAACAGAATACTGCAGCCCCAGTGGAAGACGCTGTGACAGTTCCTCAAATAATTAGACCTAGAATTACCATGTGATCCAACAATTTCCCTTCTTCGGTAGGGAGCCGAAAGAATTCAAAACAGTGACTCAAACTCATACTTGCACACATATAATTCAGTTACACTGCTTACAACAGCCGAAAGGTAGAGAGAATCCAAAATTCTATCAGCAATGAATGGATAAACAAAAGGTAGTACAAAGTACGTGAACTGTTAGACATGAAAGTGGCTGGAATTATGATACATAATGGTGAACTTTGAAGACACACTTAGCGATGGAAGTTAAGCATAGAAGGGCAGACATTCCATGACCCCCACTTACTTGAAATGTGTAGAATAGGTGAATTCAAAGAAACAGAAATTAGATTCATTTCAGTTCATTTCAGTTCAGTCATTCAGTGATGTCTGACTCTTTGTGACCCCATGGACTGCAGCCTGCCAGGCCTCCCTGTCCATTAGCAACTCCCGGAGTTTACTCAAACTCATGTCCATCAAGTAGGTGATGCCATTCAACCATTTCATCCTCTGTTTTCCCCTTCTCCTCCTGCCTTCAGTCTTTCCCAGCATCAGGGTCTTTCCCAACAAGTCAGTTTTTTGCATCAGGTGGCCTAAGTATTTGAGTCTCAGCTTTAGCATCAGTTCTTCTGATGAATATTCAGGACTGATTTCCTTTAGGATGGACTGGTTGGATCTCCTTGCAGTCCAAGAGACTCTCCAGAGTCTTCTCCAACACCACAGTTCAAAAGCATCAATTCTTCAGCACTCAGCTTTCTTTATAGTCCAACTCTCACATCCATACACAACTACTGGAAAAATCATAGTTTTGACTAGACAGATCTTTGTTAAGCAGAGTAATGTCTCTGCTTTTTAATATGCTGTCTAGATTGGTCACAGCTTTTCTTCCAAGGAGCAAGCATCTTTTCATTTCATGGCTGCAGTCACCATCCTCAGTCATTTTGGAGCCCCCTGAAAATAGTCTCTCACTGTTTCCATTGTCTCCTCACCTACTTGCCATGAATGATGGGACCAGATGCCATGATCTTAGTTTTGTGAATGTTGAGCTTTAAGCCAAGTTTTTCACTCTCCTCTTTCACTTTCATCAAGAGGCTCTTTAGTTCTTCACTTTATGCCGTAAGAGTGGTGTCATCTCCATATCTGAGGTTATTGATATTTCTCCCAGCAACTTTGATTCCAACTTGTGCTTCATCCTGCCTGACATTTCGCATGGTGTACTCTGCATATGAGTTAAATAAGCAGGGTGACAATATACAGCCTTGACGTTCTCCTTCCTGATTTGGAGAACCCCATGAACAGCATGAAAAGGCAAAAGATAGGACACTGAAAGATGAACTCTCCAGGTCGGTAGGTGCCCCTTACATTACTGGAGAACAGTGGAGAAATAACTCCAGAAAGAATGAAGAGACGGAGCCAAAGCAAAAACATGTTGTGCATGTGACTGGTGATGGAAGTTAAGTCTGATGCTGTAAAGAACAATATTGCATAGGAACCTGGAATGTTAGGTTCACGAGTCAAAGTAAATTGAAAGTGGTCAAAGGGGAGACAGAAAATGTGAACGTCGACATTTTAGGCATCAGTGAACTAAAATGGACTGCAATGAGTGAATTTAACTCAGATGACCATTATATCTACTACAGGGTACTAGGGTCTGGTATAGCAAGGACTGGAATTAATGCTTAGTGGATACAGATTTCTGCTTGGGATGATAAAAATATTTTGGAAGTAAATAGTGGTGACAACTATACAACACTATGAATGTAATCAATATTACAATATTTTACATCAAAAATGATTAAATATCAAATTTAAGTGTTATAGACATTTTCTCACTACATGTGAAATATATTCAATTTCATTCAACTTTTGCTGTCTCAAGTTAAATACAAATGATAGCTTGTTTCCTTTGTATTTCAGGAGTTTCAAACTTATTATTGCACTTAATAATCAGTTCAGAAAATTATTTTAAAGCTACTCTATATTTTCATTATTTTTATTCCTAAGATTACAATTCAGTTTTAATATACCGGTGTGTGTCTGAATGTGAATGATACATTTTAGAAACACTTTTTAACACAAAACTTTAGTGCCCTTGAAATAGGAAATGTGTTGCACTGGGTTCTGTAATAACCAAGATAACTTTTCAATTTCAAGAGCAATACTATCTCAAGGGTCACTTTCTCCATTCCGTTTCATACCCTTATATTGTTGATTTGAACAGAGAGTTTCCTTTGCTTTCAAAAAGGTTATGTACAGACATAGACTGTAAAAGGGCCTGGAGCCTAAATGAAAGAAGAATAGAGATTTGAGATGATCTGGAATTTGCTTCGGTGGATTCACTCAATTGGAATATGGTTATAGTAATATATCAAATAAAGTTTATATAGTCAAATGAAAACTGTACCAGCGATTTTCTGCAAAATAATGAAAATATTTTTCTTTTGTTTCAGTTGCTTTTTAAAAATTTGCTTAAGAGAAAATCAGATTAAACCTAAGAGTTGTTAGGGTGTTCTGCTCTCTCCATCTAAGTTTCTTGATTAAAATTTTAAAAGTTGTATATGTTTCCTTTTTCCATTATGCCTTTATCTCATCCACTATACTGTACTGAATGCAGTAATGGAATTAAGATGTAAATAAACCATATGGACATAGTTGGTGTAGAACTTATGTTGAACTACAGTACATAAAATTATTATATAAAACTTTATTTTCATTTAACTTAATTTCTAAAAAATAGCTACTGTGAGTTCCTCAATATACTGTCAAATAGAAGTGATGAGTGAGGTCATTATGCCTGATCATGGAAGGAGAACATTCAGTCTTCACAATTAAGTATATTTGCCATAGGTTTTGCATAGATGTCCTTTATCAAGATGAAATTTTCTTTTATTTCTAGTTTTATGAAAGTCCTTATCAGAAATGTATAGTACATTTTGCCAAATGCTTTATGTGTACTGAGATGAGCATTTTGTTTTTCTTATGTATTTTTTAATTTGATGAATTACATTGATTGATTTTTTACTGTTAAAACAACCTTGTTACTCTGATATGAACTCCATCAAGTCATGTTGCATTATACTTTTCTGTACTGCTGAATTTGATTTGCTAAATTTTTATTAATAATTTTTGCTTGTATTTATAAAAGACATTAGATTGCTTATGTGTTTCTAGTCTTATAAACATCTTTGCCAGTTTTTTTTTTTTTGTCAGAGTTAGGCTGATTTAATAAAAATAATCTGTGAATTTTTCTTAGTCTTTACTATATTGAAAAAATTTGGATAAAATTGAACGGTTACAATTTTGGGAGATTTTGCCAGTGAGGCCTGGCATTTTCTTCCTATGAAGGCTTTTGGCCACAAATTTAATTTCCTTTGAAGATATAGAGATATTTGGATTGTCTCTTAAATTTTAAGATTATCCTTGTTTGTCTCAGAAGAAATTTGTCTATATCACTTAAGCTGTCAAATTTATTCACCTAAATTTATTGATAATGTTACTGAAATTGCAAGTCTATGTGCCTGAAACAGATTGAGGCCCATCAATACTAAACATTAGACGTCAGAACAGAGAAAGGTTTATTACAGGTTCATACAGGGAAGAGTAAGGGTGTCTCATGCCCTAAGAATGCCTAAGCTACCAAAAACTTTCAGCAAGTCCCTTTAAAGTGAAAGGTGAAGGATGGGGTGTGGTCAGTTGCTGCAGACTTCTAGGTGTCAGACCCTTTGTTCTGGATGTCCAGTCATGGTGGGTTAATGACGGTCCTGTAAATCTCTACCAGATACATTTTATTCTCTGTTCTGACACGAATGGGCAAAGTTCCCAGGGACAACGTTCCTTCTCCAAGGCCCCAATTCTGGCTGAGAGGAGAGAGATCTCAGTTGGCAGCTCCTTCAAGGCCAGGCTCCCACACCCTGCCCAGCCATCATCCCTGAGTGAGCCGGGCATCCAACCCAGCTGGCCCTTGGTCTCCCCAAGCCACCTAAATGGGGAGACCAGGTCTCACAGGCTGTGAACGGGACAGATAGACGCTGCTATTAGGCCGCATAGGCAGGGACGGGGAGAGGATCACTGCGGCCTCATGGCCTGGGCCACAGCTAGCGGAGGCCTCAGTGAGGTTCTGGAGCCCTTTAGGACCCCGGTCTGCTCCCTGGGCCCTCTAGCTCACCCTCTGTCCCGAGGCTGGGTGGTGGAGGGCCTCCAGAAGAAGGCCTCAACCTGCCTCACTCTCCTCCTGATGACCACCACACCAAGGACACTTGATTGAATCACTTTCCCAGTGTTCCCTCATCAACAGTTACCAGTGGGTGGGGTCCACTGCAGTGCTGACCGATAGCTGAGCAGGACCTGTTGCCTAGTAAGAGGGTGTAGAGTAACGCGGCACAGCAATGGCTCACCCTGCTCTGTTGCAATAATATGCCCTTACTCAGTTCCGTTCAGTCGCTCAGTCGTGTCCGACTCTTTGCGACCCCATGAATCGCAGCACGCCAGGCCTCCCTGTCCATCATCATCTCCCAGAGTTCACTCAGACTCATGTCCATCGAGTCCGTGATGCCATCCAGCCATCTCATCCTCTGTCATCCCCTTCTCCTCCTGCCCCCAATCCCTCCCAGCATCAGAGTCTTTTCCAATGAGTCAACCCTTCCCATGAGGTGGCCACAGTACTGGAGTTTCAGCTTTAGCATCAGTCCTTCCAAAGAAACCCCAGGGCTGATCTCCTTCCGAATGGCCTGGGTGGATCTCCTGCACCCTTACTAGCAAACTAATCTTTGTAGAGTCAGTGGAGACACCGTATCTTTTTTTCATATTGATGATTTTTGTAGTCTCTCTCTCTCTTTATTAGTTTGGAAAGAGTTTTGTCAAATTCATCAGTCTCAAAAATAGCACTTAGTTTTATTTATTATGTTTTTTGGCTTTCTCTTTTATTGTTGTTCTCTTTGATGTTTATCACAGCATCCTTACTGTATTGTGAATTAATATTATTTTTCTAAATGTCTTAAAGTGCCAATGAGGTCACTGATGTGACATTTTTCTTTTTTTCTATTCTATAAATTTCCTTCTAAGAAGCATTTTACATGCATCACAATAATTTTGATATAATATATTTGCACATTCATTTAATTTAAAATGCTTTCTAATTTTCATTTCTTCTTTCACCTACTTTTTTTTTTTATTGCAATCTGCTTGTTAGTTTTTAACTATTTGGAAATTTCTCAAGTATCTTCCCATAATTAACTCCTAATTTAACTCCGCTTTAGTTAGAAAACACATTTTGCCTCACTTGAACCCTTTCAATCTTATGAAACATGTATTATGATCCAGAAAACGATCTTTGTCATTTTTTCCCACATGTACTTCAAAATAATATGCATTCTGTTATAGTTAGAGAGATTGGTCTCGGAATTAAAATAAGCTGTTTGATAGTGTCGTTTAAATCTGATGTAACTATACAGATTTTCTCTATACTTGTTCAGTCAGTTATTGAGAGAGGTATTTTGAAATCCCCATTATAACTTTAGATTTGTCTGTTTTTTCCTGTAGTCCCACAGATCCTGCTTAATGTATTTTGGTGCTCAGTTATTATTTTTAAGATGGTTCTGTTTTCTTGATGATGCATTTTGATATATTATTATCTGGTGCATTTTGATAAAATTGCCTTATTTTTCTGATAATATTATTTCTACAACTTTCATCTAGCACTCATATAGTCTCTTCAATATTTTTTACTTACTGTTAATATGGGAATGCATTTTTCCTTAAACATTCATTTTTACTGTGGTAAAACAAAAATGTGTTATTTTAATCATTTTAAATTGCACAGTCCAACAGCATTAAATATATTCACAGTGTTGCGTAGTCATCACCAAAATCTATCTTTAGAAGGTTTTCATCATCCTAGACTGAAACTCTGTACCCATTAAAACGTAGCTCTCCATTTCTCCCTTCACCCAGACTCTGGCAACCATTTTCACTTTGTGTCTCTATCCATTGACTCTTGACCACTTTATGTCTTTACATAAAATGTGAGATTTTTGTAGGAAGCATGGATTTGTTCTATTTTTTAATGCAATTTGATAATCTCTGTCTCTTTATTTGAAGGTTTATAACTCAAGATCTAATATGATGCTATTCTCAGGCGTAAATGCGTCATTTTGCTAGCTATTGTCTTATGTTTTTTTCTTCTCCTTTTCCTTTTTCCTGTCTTCTTTTGAGTTGAGCATTTGCATGATTTTATTTTATATCATTTCTGGATCTTAGGCAGAAAAACGGCTTGATTTCTTTATGTTTCAAAATCATTGTCTGTGTGGAGAGAATAGATTATGAGGAAAAGGAGACCAGTGAAGCCTTGTTCTGAGATTGCTTGGGTAGGTCTCAGACAAACAAACAAACAAGTGACTTGTTTCTTTACCTTCTCTTCTAAGAATAGAAATGAGAATTCTGTTTTGACCACATGATATTGAGATAATGATCAGGGAACTAAAATTTACTAAATTAAATTTATAATTTTAAAATTAAATTTTCTCTCTATATAAATCTGATGGCAGAATTAATGAAAAACTCAATCACTAGAAATTAAAAACTGGGAACCAATACCACATACAGACCAAAGAATTCATTTTAAATCCATGGGGCTGGTTACATAATCTTGAGCCAGAATAAAGATAAAAGAGAAAGTCTCTGGCCTAATCTGGGTGACTAGAAAATTTATGTTTGAACAAACAAGGAGATTCAGGAGGAACAACTGATATGTAGAAGAAAAAAAAATGGGTGCAGATAGTATCATCAACAAAAAATGAAACCAATATTATAAGTGCATAAATGTGAAAACTGCCTAGACATCAGTTAAAATGAAAACAGAGAAATAGCCATAGATAGCACTGATGAGATTACCATCAGTAGAAGCATTCAGACAAAACAAACTTGATTAGGACGAGGAAATTGCAAGTCAAATAAGTGAATTTAGTAACTATAGATGATGTATAAATCTAAGAATTTTTCTATAAAACACTTTTTTATAAAACAGTGTTACATGGAAGGGATTGTGAGGTGAATGGAGCTTGTAGCCCTGCTTTTTATTTTTTAATATTTGCTTATTTTTGTTTATTTGTTAAGGGCAAACCCAAGAGCATAGTTATCTTCAGTAAAGATAAAGTAATAATTTACAAGAAGGGACTTTTAGAGCAGCAGCTTCTTGAGTAGTGCAATTGATAGAATTAGGAGTATAGGTTTGAAAAGACCCAGATGCTGGGAAAGATTGAGGGCAGGAGAAGAAGGGGACAACAGAGGATGAGATGGTTGGATGGTGTCACCAACTCAATGGACATGAGTTTGAGCAAGCTCTGGGAGTTGGTGATGGACAGGGAGGGAGGCCTGGCATGCTGCAGTCCATGGGGTCGCACAGAGTCAGACACGACTGAGCGACTGAACTGAACTGAAGAGTGTAGGTAGAGGAACTGGCTTTTTAAAATTTATTTATTTTTAATTGGAGGATAATTGCTATACAATATTGTGTTGGGTTCTGCCTTGCATCAGCAGGAATCAGCCATAGCTATGCATAGGTGCCCTCCCTCTTGAGACGCCTATCCGTATATGAGGAGCTGGCTTTTACCGGGGAAGCAGCCCTGATGGCTACCATCACTGCAGAAAATGCAGAGGTGGGTTAGCTCAGGGAAGCATGTCGGATTATTAGTGAGGAAAAATGAAGAAACTCACAGTTGTTGTTTCATTTTCATTAGAGAATCTGAGATAATATCCTTAGGTCTCTCAGGTGAGCAGTCTCAGAGAACGGAACTGGAAGTTTGAGGTATGAGAGGAATATATAAAGTAGTTGCTTTGGAGATGGAAGGAACACACTAACAAAGTGTGGACAGTTTTCAGGGAGTATGGAAGGCCTGTATGAACTGAGACAAACAGGGACTGTTCAGGTTTTTTTCAGACAGCATTCACCTGCTCAAACTGGCTGTTGTTGTTGCTATTGTTGCTCAGTTGCTGAGTCGTGTCTGGCTCTTTGTGACCCTGTGTCCCATAGCACGCCAGGCTCCTCCGTCTTCCACTGTCTCCCAGAATTTTTTCAAATTCATGTCCACTGAATTGGTGATGCGATTTAACCATCGCATCCCCCTGCTTCCCCCTTCTTCTTTTGCCTTCAATCTTTCCCAGCATCAGAGTCTTTTCCAGTGAGTCAGCTCTGCAAACCAGGTGGCCAAAGTTTTGTATCTTCAGTTTCAGCAACAGTATTTCCAATGAATATTCAGTGTTGATTTCCTTTAGAACTGACTGGATTGATCTCCTTGCAGTCCAAGGGACTCTCAAGAGTTTTCTCCAGCCACACAATTTAAGAGCACCAATTCTTTGGTGTTCAGCTTTCTTTATGCTCCAACTCTAATATCTGTACATGATTACTGGAGAAGCCATAGCCTTGACTATATGGATCTTTGTCAGTAAAGTGCTCTCTCTGCTTTTTAACGTGTTGTCTAAATTTGTCATAATTTCCTTCGAGGAGCAAAAGTCTTTTAATTTCATGGTTGCGGTCAACATCCACAGTGATTTTGGAGCCCAAGAAAATAAAATCTGTTGCTGCTTCCAATTTCCCCCCTTTTATTTGCCGTGAAGTGATGGGACCATTACCTTAGTTTCTGAATGTTGACTCTCAAGCCAGCTTCCCAGGCTCCTCTTTCACCTTCATCAAAAGGTTCTTTAGTTTCTCTTCACTTTCTGCTATTAGAGTGGTATCAGCTGCATATCCAAGGCTGTTGCTACTTCTCCTGGCAATCTTGATTCCTGCTTGTGATTCATCCAGTCTGGCATCTCACATGATGTACTCTGCATATAGGGGCTTCCCAGGTGGTGCCAGTAGTAAAGAAAGTGCAAAACAGAAAGTCGCTCAGTCGTGTCTGACTCATTGAGACCCCTTGGTCAGAATACTGGAGCGGGTGGCTGTTTCCTTCTTCATGGGATCTTCCCAAATCCAGGGAATGAACCCAGGTCTCCCACATTGTAGGCAGATTCTTTACCAGCTGAGCCACAAGGGAAGCCCCATAGCAGTAAAGAACCTGCCTCCCAAGGCAGGAGACACAAGGGACATGGGTTCGATTACTGGGTCAGGGAAGATCCCCTGGAAGAAGGCATGGCAACCCACTCCAGTATTCTTGCCTGGAGAATCCATACAGTCCATAGGGTTGCAAAGGGTCGGACAAAACTGAAGCAACTTAGCACACGTACGTGCACTCTGCGTATAAGTTTGATAGACAAGGTGACAATATACAGCCTAGTCAGACTCCTTTCTCAGTCTGGAACCAGTCAGTGTTCCATGTCTGATTCCAACTGTTGCTTCTTGACCTACCTACAGGTTTCTCGGGAGACAGGAACGGTGGTCTGGTACGTCCATCTCTTTAAGAATTTTCCAATTTGTTGTGATCCACACAGTGAAAGGCTTTAGCGTGGTCCATGAAGCAGAAGTAGATGTGTTTCAAGAGCTCTCTTACTTTCTCTATGATCCAAAAAATTGTTGGCAGTTTGATCTCTGGTTCCTCTGTCTCTTCAAAATCCAGCTTGTATATATGAAAGTTCTCAGTTCATGTACTGCAATAGTCTAGCTTGAAGGATTTTGAGCATTATTTTGCTAGCATGAGAAATGAGCAAAATTGTGTGATAGTGTGAATATTCTTTGGTATTGCCCTTCTTTGGGATTGGAATGAAAACAGACTTTTTCCAATCCTTTGGCCACTGCTGAGTTTTCCAAATTTGCTAATGTATCGAGTGAGGCACTTCAGTTCAGTTCAGTTCAGTTACTCAGTCGCGTCTGACTCTTTGTGACCCCATGAATTGCAGCACTCCAGGCCTCCCTGTCCATCACCAACTCCTGGAGTTCACCCAGACTCACATCCATTGAGTCAGTGATGCCATCCAGTCATCTCA
The DNA here is from genome assembly GCF_042477335.2 of Ovis canadensis. Lineage (NCBI taxonomy): Eukaryota > Metazoa > Chordata > Mammalia > Artiodactyla > Bovidae > Ovis > Ovis canadensis. The sequence continues at coordinate 102,660,225 of NC_091253.1, read as the reverse complement.
TCCTCTGTCATCTCCTTCTACTCCTGTCCCCAATCCCTCCCAGGATCAGGGGCTTTTCCAATGAGTCAACTCTTCGTGTGAGGTGGCCAAAGTACTGGAGTTTCAGCTTTAGCATCAGTCCTTCCAACGAACACCCAGGACTGATCTCCTTTAGGATGGACTGGTTGGATCTCCTTGCAGTCCAGGGGACTCTCAAGAGTCTTCTCCAACACCACAGTTCAAAAGCATCAATTCTTTGGCGCTCAGCTTTCTTCACAGTCCAACTCTCACATCCATATATGACCACTGGAAAAACCATAGCCTTGACTAGATGGACCTTTGTTGGCAAAGTAATGTCTCTGCTTTTCAATATGATATCTAGATTAGGCATAACTTCCCTTCTAAGGAGTAAGCGTCCTTTATTTTATGACTGCAATCACCACCTGCAGTGATTTTGGAGACCCCCCCAAATAAAGTCTGACACTGTTTCCACTGTTTCCCCATCTATTTCCCATGAAGTGATGGGACCAGATGCCATGATCTTAGTTTTCTGAATGTTGAGCTTAAACAGCATTAATTTTTAGAATTTTAAATAGCTCAGGTATAATTCCATTACCTCCACTAGCTTTGTTTGTGGTAATGCTTTCTAAGGCCAACTTGACTTCACACTCCAGGACATCTGTCTCTACATGAATGACCACACCATCAGGGTTATCTGGGTCATTAAGACCTTTTTTGTATAGCTGTTCTGTTCTTGTTACCTCTTCTTAATCTCTTCTGTTTCTGCTAGGTCCTTATCATTTCTGTTGTCTTTTTAAAAAATATTTATTTTTTAATTGAAGGATAATTAGTTTATAGAATTTTATTGTTTTCTGTCAAACCTCAACATGAATCAGCCAGAGGTATATGTATATCCCCTCCCTTTTGAACCTCCCTCCCATTTTCCTCCCCAACCCACCCCTCTAGGGTTATAAGGACCCCTTGTTTGAGTTTCCTGAACATACAGCAAATTCCCATTGGCTATCTATTTTACATATGGTAATGTAAATTTCCATATTACTCTTTCCATACATCTCACCCTCTCCTCCACTCTCCCCATTCCATAAGTCTATTCTCTATGTCTGTTTCTCCATTGCTGCCCTATAAGTAACTTTTTCAGCTTTTTCACAGTTGAAGTAACTAGAAGCCAGGTGAAAAGACAGCCCTCAGAATGGGAGAAAATAATAGCAAATGAAACAACTGACAAAAGATTAATCTCCAAAATATACAAGCAGCCCATACAACTCAATAGAAGAAAAACAAACAAGCCAATCAAAAAGTGGGGAAAAGACCTAAACAGACATTTCTTCAAAGAAGACATACAGATGGCTAACAAACCCATGAAAAGATGCTCAGCATCACTCATTATTAGAGAAATGCAATCAAATGTGAGATATCACCTAGCACCAGTCAGAATGACCATCATCAAAAATCTACAAACAATAAATGTTGAAGAGAGTGTGGAGAAAAGTGAAGGCTCTTGTACTATTGGTGGGGCTATAAATTGATTCAGCCACTATGGAAGACGGTATGCAGATTCCTTTAAAAAGTAACAAAGCCACCATATGACCCAGCAATTCCACTCCTAGGCATGTACCAAAATTGAAAGAGACACATGTATCCCACTATTCACTGCAGCACTATTTACAATAGCTAGAACATGGACGCAGCCTAGATGTCCAATGACAGATGGATGGATAAGGAAGCGGCACATATACACAGTGAAACATGACTCAGCCATGAAAAAGGAACACATTGACTCAGCTTTAATGAAGTGGACGAACCTAGAACCTATTATACAGAGTGAAGTAAGTCAGAAAGAGAAAGATAAATATTGTATTCTAACGCATATATGTGGAATCTAGAAAAATGGTTCTGTTATTTATCTTCCCCATCCTTAAATGAAATGCAAAGATGTTCAGCCAGGTACAGTCACCTAATACTTAACATTTGTTTGTAAACAGGTTTGAACTTTTCCTACTTTAGATACAGAAATGGGTAAGAAAGAATAGGCTATAAGGAAGCTCGTAATGTGATAATTATATTAATCATGAAGGGTCAATGTATTCAAAGTCCCAATGAGGCCTGTAGTAATGACACTGAGGGATGAATGTCTCTCTCTTTGATTTATTTGATGATAGTTATACAGTGATTAGTGAACTTCTACAGTGATGGATGGATTTCTCTGTTGGCTCAGATGGTAGAGAATCTGCTTGCAGTGCAAGAGACTCGGGTTCAATCCTTGGGTCAGGAAGATCCCTGGAAAAGGGAATGATTATCCACTCCAGTGTTCTTGCCTGGAGAACTCCATGGACAGAGGAAACTAGCAGATTACAGTCCATGGGGTCGCAAAGAGTCAGACACAACTGAGCGACTAACACTTTCACTTTCACAGTGGTGGGCAGCATTGAAAATTAGGTATAATAAAAAAATGTACTGTCCTGGGAGTGATAATAACAATAGAAGCAAATATAATTAGAAGGTAATAGCTAACACTAACTTCAACACTTCTATGTGAACAGCATTACATTACACCATTAACCTATGAAGTTACTAAACTTATTTATCTTGTATCATTTTCACTAGTCTCATGATGTACTATAATTGCTTATTCTGCTTGTTTTAGCTTTTTTGTTCCATTTTTAGAGTAGGGAAACTAAGACTGACAGAGGTTAAATGATTTCCTATGAGTCGAAACCCTGTAAGATATGGAGTTTATAGTAGAAAGGAATGCCAAATCAATGATCCCCCAATACTGTTCTGTACCAGAGAACTGGATGATATCACTAGTTCTGTGATTGCCTGGTTTCATGACTTAGAGAAGGTTACATTACTTTAAATTTCCATCACTTCATTTGTATTGTAGTAAATGCTGTAATAGCCCTTTGTCTCCAATTTGGTCTTTAATTTTCTAAAAATTGCAACTAGGGGGATAAAAATATCCCTCTAACTGCTTTGTAATTTGTGGAATGACACTTTGGTGAATGTTCCAAGATCATGACTTAAAATTCACTGTTCAGCTTCATGCGCTGCCATGCTCAGTCACTCGGTCATGTCTGATTGTTTGTGACACTATGGACTGAGGCCACCCGGCTTCTCTGTCCATGGAGATTCTCTTGGCAAGAATACTGGAGTGGGTTGCCATGTCTTCCTCCAGGAGATCTTTCTAACCCAGGAATCGAACCCAGGTCTCCCACATTGCAAGCAGATTCTTTACCATCTGAGCCACCAGGGAAGCCCATTAGACTTCACATTCCATTATAATTCTTGATAGTACAAATCCAGTACCTATTTAAAGTCAAGGATTCTTTACTATCATAAACATAGTTTTTCTCAATATGATACTATACTTAGTGCTCTTACATGAATCTTTTTGTTTAATCTTTACAAATAATAGGAAATGGTTTGATCTACAATGGCTAAGTTTACCTTCAATACATGTAGTGATGTCAACATGGTTCCATGGACCGTAGCCGGCCAGGCTCCTCTGTTCATGAGGATGCTCCAGGCAAGAATCCTGGAATGGGTTGCCAGGCCCTCTTCAACACAGTTCACTACATGAACTTCTATATAAAATATATGGAACTTGTCTTTAAATATTAAGCATAGTAAAAAATCATTTTGAATAATTTTCTCTAAATGAGAATAACCTGAAACTAAGAAGTTTGTTTTCTTGTATGTAGAACTAAATGAGACAAATCAACATAATGTTTGTGTAATATAGGGAGTGTCTGGTGTTGCAAGAGTGTGTAGTAAATATACCTGTTACTTAATTTCTTGTGTGACACATCAAAGCTCTAGATTTGGGGTTCAGAAATTCATTAGAAATTCTGAAGTGTTATGAAACAGCAGTAATTTGTTCTAGAGAAAGCATCATATATAAAACCAACTGCATGCATTCCCCCATCTTCTCACACAACTCTAGTCTTGATTACTGTATAGTAAATACGTACATTAGCTGAGCACTATTTTATATAATCATAGTAAATATAAATATACATATATGTGTATTAAGTATATGTGAATAAATATATTATCCCTTTTGTTTTCATCCTTACTAAACATCCTAAGAACAGAGTGCAGCCTGCATTGCCTTTTAATTCTCCAATGCTGTAATAAAAAGTTCATAAACTTAAGTTATTGCATTTATTCATACTTTGATTCCCCAGAAATTGCCATAATATTGTGTGTGAGGGAATAAATGTCTCTCCTCTCAAATGCATAAGGTTCGTGATTTGGAGTTATAAATTAGAAGTTCAGCATATCCACTAGCTTATGAAACAGACTCATGAAGACAAGAGTTTCTCCAAATTATTCACTGCTAATGTCCTTCACACAAAGATGCACTTGGAAGAATAAATTCTGTTTGTTTTGGTTGAAAATTTTCAATACATGTTAATAGTAAACTATCAGGGCTACATATTCAGGTAAAATGCTTGTGTCAAGTGAATATACATGAATCCAAAAGAGCTTGGGTGTGACTGAGATCCCCAGGCTTCCATTGTCTCCTTACATCCCTAAATCATGTTTTCCCTGGGGCAAGATAGAGAGATAAATAGGTAGATAGACAGAAAATATAGGTATTGTTTAGACATATTGGGGAAGGTATGATTGATTTTAATTAAGTATTTAGAAGATCATTAAACATGATATTTAATTTTGTTGTCCTCAGGATACTATCATTCTTGCAAAGGCTAAAGTGATATATTTAATTTGTGTATATATTGGCTCTAAGCTGTAACATGATCTACTGTGCACTATTTGATTACAAAATATAAAGCATTCAGTCCAGTTCAGTTCAGTCAACTCTTTGCGACCCCATGGACTGCAGCACACCAGGCCTCCCTGTCCATCACCAACTCCCAGAGCTTACTCAAACTCATGTCCACTGAGTCGGTGATGCCATCCAGCCATCTCATCCTCTGTCGTTCCCTTTTCCTGCTGCCTTCAATCTTTCCCAGCATCAGGGTCTTTTCTCTTTTCAAATGAGTCAGCTCTTCTTATCAGGTGGCCAAAGCACTGGAGTTTCAGCTTCAACATCAGTCCCTCCAATGAATATTCAGGACTGATCTCCTTTAGGATGGACTGGTTGGATCTCCTTGCAGTTCACAGGACTCTCAAGAGTCTTCTCCAACACCACAGTTCAAAAACATAAATTCTTTGGCCCTCAGCTTTCTTTATACTCCAACTCTCACATCCATACATGACTACTGGAAAAACCATTAGCGATATAAACCATTAGTGATAATTTATTACTAGAACATATACAGGTGAGATAGCAGATATTTATAACTTTTCATAACATGTAGAGCACAAATAGTACAAGGTAATGTTTGTCTCATTTAGTTCTACATACAAGAAAACAAACTTCTTAGTTTCAGGTTATTCTCATTTAGAGAAAATTATTCAAAATGATTTTTTACTATGCTTAATATTTAAAGACAAGTTCCATATATTTTTTTTTTAATTTTAAAATCTTTAATTCTTACATGCGTTCCCAAACATGAACCCCCCTCCCACCTCCCTCCCCATAACATCTCTCTGGGTCATCCCCATGCACCAGCCCCAAGCATAGACCTAAGTTCCAAAATCCAAAATTTATACAGACCTAAATTGCCAGCATCCACTGGATCATGGAAAAAGCAAGAGAGTTCCAGAAAAACACATCTACTTTTGCTTTATTGACTATGCCAAAGCCTTTGACTGTGTGGATCACCACAAACTGTGGAAAATTCTTCAAGAGATGGGAATACCAGACCACCTGACCTGCCTCCTGAGAAATCTGTATGCAGGTCAGGAAGCAACAGTTAGAACTGGACATGGAACAACAACAGACTGATTCCAAATCAGGAAAGGAGTACATCAAGGCTGTATATTGTCACCCTGCTTATTTAACTTCTATGCAGAGTACATCATGAGAAATGCTGGGCTGGATGAAGCACAAGCTGGAATCAAGATTTCCTGGAGAAATATCAATAACCTCAGATACACAGATGACACCACGCTTATGGCAGAAAGTGAAGAAGAACTAAAAAGCTTCTTGATGAAAGTGAGAGAGGAGAGAGAAAAAGTTGGCTTAAAGCTCAACATTCAGAAAACAAAGATCATGGCATCCGGTCTAATCACTTCATGGCAAATAGATGGAGAAACAATGGAGACAGTGGCAGACTTTATTTTGTTGGGCTCCAAAATCACTGCAGATGGTGACTGCAGCCATGAAATTAAAAGACACTTGCTCCTTGGAAGAAAAGCAATGAGCAACCTAGATAGCATATTAAAAACCAGAGACATTACTTTATCAATAAAGTTCCATCTGGTCAAAGCTATGGTTTTCCCAGTACTCATGTATGAATGTGAGAGTTAGACTATAAAGAAAGCTGAAAACTGAAGAATTGATGCTTTTGAACTGTGGTGTTGGAGAGAAGACTCTTGAGAGTCCTGTGGACTGCAAGGAGATCCAACCAGTCCATCCTAAAGGAAATCAGTCTTCAATATTCATTGGAACGACTGACGCTGAAGCTGAAACTCCAATACTTTGGCCACCTGATGTGAAGAAGTGACTCATTGGAAATTGCCCTGATACCGGAAAAAGATTGAAGGTGGCAGGAGAAGGGGATGACAGAGGATGGGATGGTTGGATGGCATCACTGACTCGAAGGACATGTGTTTGAGTAAGCTCTGGGAGTTGGTGATGAACAGGGAGGTCTGGTGTTCTGCAGTCTATGGGGTCACAGAGAGTCAGACAGGACTGAGTGATTGAACTGAACTGAAATTCCAAAATGTTAACCCATGTTAAAGAGAAACTACAGCACATGAGAATTTCTACCTGGATATAAAAGCTCAGTAGCTATTATATCTGTGCCTAAGTCAACTCACTTAATCCAATTTAAATAGAAACAACATTTGTAACTTGAATAGATTTGACAGTAGTGGTGAGTTCTGCAGTGTCGACTTCATATCACCGGAAATTTTAAATGATAATAGAACTGAAGGACCTTGAGAAATTGTTTAACTCTACCTTCTACAGGAAGTTATGTATCACTAAGAAAATCTATTTTTACTTCACCTTCATTTAGAATTGTCCCCAAGGTCTCCTAGAATTTATTATACAACACAAAAATCTTTATTACCCATGCATGAATGTCTCATATTTTGAATCATTTTAAAAATATTGAGAATTTTGGAATAATTCAGCTGTAGATACATCCAATGTAGTCTACTAATAAATATTAACTTATACCTAGAACTGAATATGTTACTTAGAATGGAAAAAAAATATAGGTATTGGCCAATTTGAAGGTTGAATTCTTAAGAGTATTCCACCAGCGCCATTTAATAAATCTTTGAATTTTTATTCTGAATCTCTTCAAATGTAAAATATGAAATAAAATAATATAAAAGCACCTTAAACATGATAGATTTTCCCAGATAGTGACTGAAAATGATATATTTTGGTTTCTAGATGACTGCATGTTTAGCAAATGTGGATACATTAATGCACATTTCAGAGATGCCAATTCCTTGTATTCAGTGGAATGAAATTAGTAATTAAAATATTGATCAAAATTTCATTGACATTTAGGAAAGTACCAGGTCTCACAGCACAACCTGGGCCATATAGAAACAATTTGCACAGATTCTAGAAAACAAATCATGATGAATACATAAGTATCATGCTCTTAAACTTGTTAGGGAGACACGGGGCCATGTGATCTCATCTTGGGGAATGTCACTGAGCCCAAGAATACTGGAGTGGGTAGCCTATCCCTTCTCCAGGGGATCTTCCTGACCCAGGAATCGATCTGGGGTCTCCTGCACTGCAGGCGGATTCTTTATCAACTGAGCTATGAGGGAAGCCCTGTATCAAATTAGCCACTGCAAGTAAGGTAGCTGTGGAAATGATCAGCAGCTGCAAAGGGAGCGTTGTTGCTGTTTAGTCACAAAGTCTTGTTCAACTCTTTGCGATCCCATGGACTGTAGCCTGCCAGCTCCTCTGTCCATGGGGTTTCCTTACTGGAGTGGGTTATCATTTCCTTTTCAAGGAGATCTGTCTGCTCTAAAGATAGAAACTGAATCTCCTGCATTGGCAGGGGGATTCTTTCCTGCTGAGCCATTAGGAAAGCCACAGCAAGGAAAGTAGGGGCAAAGAAAACAAGCCCAATCACAGTGCATGCTCTTTTTTTTTTTTTTTTTGGTCTTGATTTCCTGCTTGGGCAAGATGGGACTTTGGTAAAGGTACCTAACAGCTACATCTAATTCTCCACTATCCAGTCAAATTCTATCTGTGTTAGACAGTCTTCCAATATGGTGAATTTCAGGTTCAGGAGCCTCATTTTGGAGAAGACACTAGATACGTGACCACGGGTAAAGGCTCTCTTTACTTTCATTTCTTTTCTAGTATCTTTTGCAGACAACTGGATGTAAAAATCATTGTCCAGCTCAAAAAATAAATGTATATCAAATGCCTACAGGGCAAACAGGAAGGATAGCTAAAATATGAGGATATACCCACACTTATTTTGAAAAAATGACCAGCCCTAAAAAATGTTTCATCCTTGGGAAAAAACAAAAACAGAAAATATCATTAGATATTTATTTTAAAAATCTATAGCAAAATGCAAGGCAAATAATACATCACACAAGACCCAGAAAGTAAAATATTATGGAATACCTACTATCAGAGAAAAGGGAAAAATTAAAATAGCCTGAACAGATTTTCTACAAAGTTAGAAAAAATTGGAATTAGTCTATATAAAAAGAAGAAATCAAAATTAAATGAGCCAGAATTAAGGACATAAATTTAAAGTAAACTACTTATAACAACAGCAACAACAACAAAAAACTTCTGATACACATAAGGAGGACCCTCCACAACAATATGCTCATCAAAGAGGACAGTGTATATTGTATGATTCCATATGTTTGCAGTTAACAGATAGAAAAAAGTAATTTTTGATCATATAAATTATAATGATTTATTGAGGAAGTGAGAAAAGACCGGAAAAGACAGAGAATTTTGGTGAGAGCAGTTCCCTATCTGCTGGAGAGTTTTGGTTACTCAGGTGTGCAGATTTCAAAACGCATCCTATTAAATCTTCATATTTGGCATTTTACTATATACACTTATAGATTACTAAAAATGGTTAAAATGGTTCCTGATTTAAATGTAACATATCTACAAAACACTAGAGCACAAAACATTTTTTATTGTGATTGCCTCGTGAAACTTCTTTGAAATCCTCGACAGAGTTAGTGAATTGATGCATGGTAGCAGAAAGCAGATATGTAAGGGTGCACTTATGAGACAGAGCTGAATGATGGGTTGATGAGTAAGAGAATAGCTATCCTTCTTTATTCTTGGTTCATGGGAGTTCCACATCAAAATCTCAGCTTCATTTACCTTTGCCAACATGCATCAAAGTATGTCTTTAGGGACTGATGTATTTTATATTGATGGATGGTTAATTGCATCCACTGACTCCCAGTAGAAGAGCTAATGACAACTTTAAATTAATACATTTACAATGATTAGATCTGAAGATCTGTTTTCAGTTAATATAAAGGTAATATTTTCTTTATATAATTTGAAATTTAGACATGTTTCTTCAGGTTAGGACAGTTAGAACCACAAAAAATGATTAAATTTCTTTGTAGCTTACAACTGCTCTCATTTTATGCTGCTGATGATAGAAGGAACAAAAAAAATTAACATTGAAAAGTAAATGAGGCTGTACTGTTTTAAAAAAAGAAATTTAGAACAATAAAGACAAAATAGACTTGCCAACAGAATCAATGTTGCTAAAACTTAGGCAAAAAATCGGAATGAAGAAAAAAAGTTAGAAGTTTCCAGAGAGGAGAGGAATAAGTCCCTTACTAAAGAAAACAAACAGACAAAACAATCAGAAAAAGAATATGAAAAAAAAAAAGAAAAAGAATATGATATCCAAAGTCAAATAGCTGGGCTGCCTGCTGGTTGACAAAAGACAAGGTCTTCAAATTGTGAGAGCAATTATCAGATATTGTTTGTCATCATAACATTTGGACTTTTTAAAATTTACATTTATTTTAATTGGAGGCTAATTACAATATTGTATTAGTTTTGCCATACATCTGTAATATGGTTGTTTGGGAAGAGATCCTAACTTTTGTGGTCAATTTCTTTTGTTCATAAAGAGTTTTATTTTCAAGTTCTAAGAAGTCAAATATAAGCTGATACCAAAACCGCAATCTCTCATTCAGTCTGAAGCGTCCCCCACCTTCTCAGATTCCCGTCTGATCCTGTCTCTCCCCCAGCTCAGGCCTCAGATGTCTGTGGGAGGAAACGTTAGCGCGGACAGGTCTTCTCCCCTTTCTGTGCCACGTCGTGCCTCCTTCATCGTGGACACTTTCAGCTCTCCCGGGGCATGTGCCTCAGAGACGGCAGGAGGCAGGCAGGGGAGGGCGCGGTTTGCCGGGGCCGGTCCGGCTGTAAGTGACCGTGCAGGGTTAGGGCTAGGGTTGCAGCTAGCGTCTTACATTTTCCCCACGCTTCTCTTGGACACCACAAACAGCCTTCTCAAAGGAGAGGAAATCAACCTTCTGACTTTTTCTGGCAGGCATGTCTCTTCTAGAATGTTTCTCAAAATGCCTCATGCATGACAACCTTTCCCATTCTGACCATAGCATCTTTGCAAAATCAGATCCTGAAAATGCAGGGTGCATTCACCTCAGCCCTCCTCGCTCTTCTAATCTTGACAAGACAAACAGCCCTACCTGGTGAGAGGTCTTCTGAGTGCTATCCTGAAAGAAATTCTCACCTTACCGTTCATTTCTATTAATCCTTTTGCAAAACCTTTAATTTAAGATAAATTGGTGATCGGCTATAAGGTTCTGCCAAATCTGTTTTGAGATTTGCATGTTTAGCAAAGGTAGTGCCATACTGTTCGTTAGGATTTCTTGTTTTCATAATAGAGTCTCAGCTGAGACATCTGCGTAGGAAAATAGAATTTTAGAAATTTATTAGTAATTGAGTGCTGGTTAATTTAGAAATGGGCACTTTATTTTCCTTTGGTTTAATTGTAAATTGATTTAATTTTTTGAAATGTACTTTGGCAATATATATAAAAACATAAAATGAAACAAATTCCAAAATGTGTATGTATTAGGCATGCTTATTACAACATAATTTAGAAAGACAGACTGAAGCACATTATATTTTCAATAATAGAGAGCAGATGTCTACAGTATGAAGTGAAAGAAAATCAAATACCATGCAACTATTCAAAATAGTAGTATTTATTAAAATGAGTAGGTGTCCATGGGTGTGGTGTTGCAAAAACTGTAGCTTATCCAAAAGATGATATATATGAATCTATCCATGTACAACTTAGATATATATGTATTTATTTGCTTGAACGTCTTTCATATAAAAAGTTCACCAAAAATAACAATAAAGATATTTTAAGATTTCTGAATATTTATTTCCTTTTTATTTTTCTGTGTGGTTTCCATTTCTCATGGTAAGGAAATGATTTTTTCAAAAAATAAATGTCACATTGATGTTTTATTGAAAAATAGAATGATGTGCCTATAAACACCATTATAATTATCAATAATAATAAGAATAATATTACTTATATTAATAATAACTTTATGATAATGAAAACTTTTTCATGTTTTTATTTGGCCCAGCCACACACGGCTTGCGGAATCTTAGTTCCCTGACCAGAGATTGAACTTGCACCGTAGGCCGTGACAGTACAAAATCCTAACCACTGGACCACGAGAAAATTCCCATCATATCAAGTTTAAAAGTTAATTAATGTGATTGCTGAAACTAAAAGTATCTATTCTTTAAATAATTCATTAGGTGGTGGCATTAGATTGCCCCTGTGTGCTCAGCCCTTTATCATCACTTGGATGAGAATTCATAGCAGCCATGATAATAACTGCTGTAAAGGGGTTGCCATGTATGGACACTTTATATGGTATTGAAATTTTTGCACAGATGAGTATACTTATATAATTATCTATTATTCTCTCAAGCCCAAAATCAATAAACACGGAGTCAGAACATGAGCAAAGAGAATTACTCTATTTTTCAGTCTGTTCTACATAAACTCACAAAAAGTCCTTAGTTAGAATATAAAAGTTTCATGAACTTAAAGGAAAAATTATTGAGTAATACTTTGCTAGTGTGTTAGATGAGTCAAATTGTGCAGTAGTTTGAACATTCTTTGGCATTGCCTTTCTTTGAGATTGGAATGAAAACTGACCTTTTCCAGTCTTGTGGCCACTGCTGAGTTTTTCCAAATTTGCTGGCATATTGAGTGCAACACTTTCATAGCATCATCTTTCAGGATTTGAAATAGCTCGCTGGAATTCTATCATCTCCACTAGCTTTGTTTGTAGTGATGCTTCCTAAGGCCCACTTGACTTCACATTCTAGGATGTCTGGCTCTAGGTGAGTGACCCCACCATCAAGGTTATCTGGGTCATTAAGATCTTTGTTTGAATAGTTTTTCTGTGTATTCTTGCCACCTCTTAATATCTTCTGCTTTTGTTAGGTCCATACCATTTCTGTCTTTCATTATGCCCACTGTTGCATGAAATGTTCCCTTGGTATCTCTAATTTTCTTGAAGAGATCTTTAGTCTTTCCTATTCTATTGTTTTCCTCTATTTCTTTGCATTGACCACTTAGGAAGTGAGAAATTCTTCAAGCTAGTGATCACAATTCTCCAAGCTAGACTTCAACAGTACATGAACCAAGAACTACCAGAGGTTCAAGCTGGATTTTAAAAAGCCAGAGGAACCAACTATCAATGCCAACATCTGTTGGATCATAGAAAAAGCAAGAGAGTTCTAGAAAAAACATCTACTTTTGCTTTATTGACTAGGCCAAAGCCTTTGACTGTGTGGATCACAACAAACTATGGAAAATTCTGAAAGACACGGGAATACAAGGCCACCTTATCTCCTTCCTGAGAAATCTGTATGCAGGTCAAGAAGCAACAGTTAAAACCAGACATGGAAGAACAGACTGGTTCCAAATTGGGAAAGGAGTACATCAAGGCTGTATATTGTCACCCTGCTTATTTAACTTCTATGCAGAGTACATCATGAGAAACGCTGGGCTGGATGAAACACAAGCTGGAATCAAGATTGCAGGGATAAATATCAATAACCTCAGATACGCAGATGTCACCACCCTTATGGCAGAAAGTGAAAAGGAACTAAAGATGAAGACGAAGGTGAAAGAGGAGAGTGAAAAGTCTGCCGTTAAACTCAACATTCATAAAAAGAAGATCATGGCAACTGATCCTATCACTTCATGGAAAATAGATGAGGAAACAATGGAAACAGTGAGAAACTTTTTTTGAGGGGGCTCCAAAATCACTGCAGATGGTGACTGCAGCCATGCAATTAAAAGACGCTTACTCCTTGGAAGAAAAGCTATGACCAAACTAGACAATATATTAAAAAGCAGAGACAAGACTTTGCCAAAAAAGCTCTGTATAGTCAAAGCTATGGGTTTTCCAGTAGTCATGTATGGATGAGAGAGTTGGACTGTGAAGAAGGCTGAGCGTGGAAGAATTGATGCTTTTGAACTGTGGTGTTGGAGAAGACTCTTGAGAGTCCCTTGGACTGCAAGGAGACCCAACCAGTCTGTCCTAAAGGAAATCAGTTCTGAATATCAATTGGAAGGACTAATGTTGAAGCTGAAACTCCAATACTTTGGCCACCTGATGTGAAGAACTCACTCCTTGGAAAAGACCATGTTGCTGGGAAAGGTTGAAGGCAGGAGGAGAAGGGGACGATAGAGGATGAGATAGTTGGATGGCATCACTGACTCAATGGACATGAGTTTGAGTAAACTCCAGGAGTTGGTGATGGACAGAGAAGCTTGGCATGCTGCGGTCCATGGCATCGCAAAGAGTCAGACACGACTGAGCAACCGAACTGAACTAAAAGGAAGTCTCACATTTATTTTCACACACTTTTTCAAGAACATCATAATTTGTTAATTATGAATGTAGACCAGCAATATTAGTAATAACAGTACCTGTGAATTTTTCGCCAACAGAAACCCAGGCATGTCAAAATGTAATTTACACACAATAGTACCTCAAACTCACAGTGGCTACCAAACCTTCCTGAGAAGTCTTTCAGAATTCCCTAACGGTATTAAGTTCATCAGGCTGCCATAACTACCCTAAACATAACAGACAGGATATATTAGTCAGTATATATTTATTTTCTCACGATTTTGGATGCTATGAAGTCTAAACCAGGATACTGGTAAAATAGCTTTCATTCTGAGATTGCGTCTTTGAATGTGTGCAGAAATAGAGAAATCTTTCTCCTTCTTCTAAGGCTACCTTGGGTCCTTACAACCTCATTTAATCTTGATTGGCACCTTAGTGCCAACCCATTCCAGTACTCTTGCAGGGAAAATCTGTTCATGGGATCACAAAAAAGTCAGACTGTTTGCAAAGGGATGATTGAGCACATGCCAAGTAGTGGCCACTCTCAATGCACTGGTTTGAGGAATTTAACATATGAATTTTGATGGGGTACAATTCAGTCCATACAATGAATTATTAAAAAAAGGAGACTGGGGCCTTTATCAGTCAGTGCTTGCCGCTTTTTTGGTGAACTTTTGCTGTGGGGAGAATTTACTCCCTCCACTTCCAACGTAGCTTCCCTGTGAGCAGAGTCCCACAGCTGAAGAGGAACAAAATGGAGCCCCTAATCAAGGTAATGTGGTGTAAAATGGCAGAGAAAATTTGAGTTTTGAGGAAATTTTCTACCACACCCACAACTGAAAGCAGAACTGAGCTGCTGGCATACGTCAGTTGGCATAAAAGCACATTGTATCCACTATGCTGTGGACGCTGCATCTTTGAGAGACGTGTCAGCAGCTCTCAGGGGCCTTGACGGAGAAGAAGCTCCTTACAAATGAAACATGGGTTTGCCTGATGTCTTTGAACAAAAACGACGGCCCATTTGTTGGAGATGTCAAAGAAAGTGAGAATTTGCTCTTGCCAGCAGATAAAAGTGTCTTTCTTTGGATAAGTTGTTACTTTACCTGTATATTTGAAGTAAGGGTTGCTTTCACATCTTAGGGATTTACCATTTTTTACACGGAAAGCCAGAAAAGTGAACACACAGTAGCTGACATACAAAGGGGAGGCCAGCTGGAAACTGGTGAGCTTAAACTGAGTACAGCTTCTACTCGCATCCCTCTCTGTTATACGTGTTATACGGAAATACGAAATTTGTTTTGACTTTCGTTCTTAATACCATGTTATGAAATCTTGATTGTATTGTTTAAAAAAAGACATTTTAGGTGTACCAGCTCCCAAATTCTACTAATATTTTTAATATATGTCATAAAGCATTCTGAACAGTTTGTACTAAGGTAGAGCACAGCATCTTTCTCCC
The DNA here is from genome assembly GCF_042477335.2 of Ovis canadensis. Classification (NCBI taxonomy): domain Eukaryota; kingdom Metazoa; phylum Chordata; class Mammalia; order Artiodactyla; family Bovidae; genus Ovis; species Ovis canadensis. The sequence continues at coordinate 102,644,783 of NC_091253.1, read as the reverse complement.
AGTCAGATTCCAATTACTACAATTGTGATTTCAAAAACTCAGTCGATGTGTGATAAGGTTTACAAAAGCACAAAGCTGACTGAAGTCCTATTTTAGGAGGGGAAGTCATATTTTTGGACAAACTAAAATTTAACCCACTTTAAAAAACTTTAAACAAGGTCTTCCATTTGAGGTACTCTGACCTATCAGTCGGGGCTTCCCTGATGCCTCAGTGGTAAGGAAGCCACTTGTCAATGCAGGAGACACAGTTTTGATCCATGGGAGGGGAAGAGCCCCTGGAGAAGGAAATGGCAACCCACTCCAGCGTTCTTGCCTGGAGAATCTCAAGGACAGAGGAGCCTGGCAGGCTGCAGTGCGTGGCATCGCAAAAGAGTTGTACATGACTTAGAGATTAAATAACAATGATGATGACAACCCTATCAACTAATATTCTAAAAAATCAAGGATAAGTAGACTTACAAAATCAAGTAAGCACAATCAAACAGGAAAGCAAGCATGCCGTCTATTCAAACAGGTTCTGACTTTTTAACTCAGAAGAGAAGCTGGAGAAAGAAAGGGATAAATATAGATACTGGTGGCCAGGCTGGATAGAAAACAAAGGAAAATTGAAATAGCAATTTATCTAAATATTCTAAATGGCTAGATTAGGAAAGATGACAATTTTCACTATTATACAGACACAGAAGTTGACCAAATTAAGTCTATGGCAAGGAAAGGGATGGCTTGTGAAAATCTAAGGAACTTTGGATTTAATATATTATTGAGACAATCTCATACAAGATGTGGGAAAACAAAAGACAGCCCATAATTTGATGTTTGAGAAATCTATACTGGGTGGTTACTCAAGAGACAAAAGTGGGAAGAGACTGACTGTTATGTCACTTTAAGCAGGGTTAGATGAGATTCGAGATGTCACAGTTATTGCAGCTGGAAGGAAGGAAAACACGGCATATCCTCTAAGGGAACTGTCTGAGAAATTTATTGAGTTAGGTCTCTAAGGATAGTTATAGCTGAGCAAAGAAAAACCCGAAAGGGGAGACAGCAAAGGCAACAATAAATATAATCCTGGCATGCGTCTGATTTCGGTCTCGCAGAATGGAACCAACTGTGTGTAATAATTCTATTCAGGTAGGTGAAGATGGAGAAGGCCTGCTTTAATAACAGATTTTTTTTGGAGCCCCCCCCCATTACATTTTTTTATTTTATTCTGTAAAGAATCCTATTTGAAAGAGGAAGACATTCAGAGAGCAAAATGTCCAAGTTTGAGATAAAGCGAAGATAAATGGTAGAAACCATTAAGGAAGCTAGGTTGGTTGGTACAAGTATCCAAAAAATAAATAGACACATTTAAATAGGCTAAAAATGGTAAACTCAGCGGATCCTATTTGAAGAGAGCAGGGAAATATTGAGAGCACAAGGAAGAAGAGCATTGATCTTTATTGGGTTGCTGCGATTGTAGAATTTCAAGGACCCCTCTTTTATTCCTTAAATTTATTTCTTTTTGAATCGGTGAACACATTCTTAACAACAACAATTAATAATAGTTAGTGTTTTGTTGTTGTTCCATCGCCGAGTCATGTTGACTCTGAGACTTCACGGACTGCAGCACAGCAGGCTCCCCTGTCCTTCCTAATTTCCAGGACTTTGCTCAAATTCATGTGCAAAAAGGTGATGCCACCCAATCATCTCATCCTCTGTTGTCCCCTTCTCCTTCCGCCCTCAATCTTTCCCAGCATCAGGGTCTTCTCCAATGAGTAAACTCTGCATCAGGTGGCCAAAGCATTGGAGCTTCAGCTTCAGGATCAGTCCTTCCAATGAATATTCAGGGTTGATTTCCTTTAGGTTTGAACAGTTTGATTTCCTTGCAGTACAAGGGACTCTCATGAGTCTTATCCAGCATCATAATTTAAAAGCACCAATTATTTGGTGCTCAGCCTTCTTTACGGTCTAACTCTCACCTCTGTACATGACTACTGGAAAAACCACAGCTTAGACTATATGGAGCTTTGTCAGCAAAGTAATGTCTCTGATTTTTAGTATGCTGTCTAGGTTTGTCATAGCTTTCCGTCCAAGGAGCAAATGTCTTTTAATTTCATGGCTGCAGTTGCTGTCTACAGTGGGTATGGAGCCAAGAAAATAAAATAATAATAAAATTATAGCTATAGCCAACCTCATTGATTATTTTTTCTTAATATTAATATGAAACATCTCTACCTTTTAAACCTTAAATATCATTTTGGCTATTAGCATGAGATATGTATATCTCAACTACATAAGTTTGTGCTTTAATGTTTTAAGATAATTTTTGTATTAATTATTGCTAATGGATTTTATTGAAAGCCCTTTTATCATCTATTGAAGCCATGAGTTTTATTGATATCTTCTAATATATTTATATTTATGCCCAAATTAATCCATCTTTGCTTCCTGAGCTAAATAAATAATATTTAAATCTGGTCAATGCTTTAAGTAATTTTTGTAGTTTACATATTTACAATTCATTTAGTAATTTAGCACATATTTCATATATAGGATTTAGAAGCTGGTGTTTTATAATTGACCTTAGAACTGTTATTCTTAAAGGTACCTATCAAGAACAAGGTTCAGTAGTTAAATAGATATTAGAAATGATTCTTTATTAAATTTTTCTCAGAATATACTGTATATTCACATATTAAATCCTTCATAGGATTTCCCTGATTGTCCAGCGGTTAAGAGTCTGCCTTCAGTGGTTGGAGATGCAGGTTCCAGCCTTGCTCAGGTCGCTGAGCTCCCACATGCTGTGGGGGCAACTAAGGCCGTGTGCCATCACTACTGAGCGTTTACGCTCTGGAGTGAGCACCACGACGAGAGAGCCCATAAGCTGCAGCGAAACATCCCACATGCTACCATTAAGACTTGGTACAGACATAAATATATATATGAAGTGTCTTCCTTAGGAAAGCCTTCCTTTGAGATGACTCTAAAATATAACATGTTTTTTTAATGCTTCAAAAATCTTCCATTTAATCTGTCATGAAATGATTCACTTATTCTGTCTGCTTAAAAAAAGAAAAATATTTTCCTGATATTTGTCTAGCTTATTGCTATAACACATCTTTTCTCTAAGATGTATTTGTGATAGGCAGAATGTTATCCTCCATGACTTTTGCCCCCTAATGTCATACCTGTGAATACGTTGCATCAGATGGCAAAAGGGGCTTTGTAGATATAATTAAATTTACCCATCAGTTGGTCTTCATGTGGGGAGATTATCCTGGATTATACTGATAGGCCCCATGTATTCATGGGAGCTCTTAGAAACTAAGATTTCTCCTGGCTCCGAGGAGACAGGATGATAAAGAGGCGTGAACAGGTGGCAGCAGAGAGATTCAACGCTTCCCCGTGAGCTGTGACAAAGGAGGGGCTACCAGTCATGGGATGAAGGTCATTTGAAGAAATCATGAGAATGACTGTTAACCAATTGTTAGGTATATGGACAAAGGAAGAGGGACCTCAATTCTACAATTACATGGAATTGAGCTTATGACCGATGACAGCATATTAAAAAGAAGAGACTTTACTTTGCCAACAAAGGTCCATCTGGTCAAAGCTATAGTTTTTCCAGTGGTCATGTATGGATGTGAGAGTTGGACTATAAAGAAAGCTGAGCGCCGAAGAACTGCTGCTTTTGAACTGTGGTGTTGGAGAAGACTCTTGAGAGTCCCATGGACTGCAAGGAGATCCAACCAGTCCATTCTAAAGGAGATCAGCCCTGGGTGTTCATTGGAAGGACTGATGTTGAAGCTGAAACTCCAATACTTTGGCCACCTCATGTGAAGTGTTGACTCACTGGAAAAGACTCTGATGCTGGGAGGGATTGGGGGCAGGAGAAGGGGACGACAGAGGATGAGATGGCTGGATGGCATCACAGACTCGATGGACGTGAGTCTGAGTGAACTCCGGGAGTTGGTGATGGACAGGGAGGCCTGGCGTGCTGCAATTCATGGGGTTGCAGAGAGTCAGACATGACTGAGTGACCAAACTGGACTGAACTGAACTGAAAAACCCAGAAAACCCCATATGTTGATTCTCCCTTAAAACTTCCAGTTTAGACTCCAGGGTGGCCTGCGTTTTGATTCCAAGCTGTCGAGATGCTAGGCAGGGAATCCGGTGGAGCCCGTCTGGACTTCCAGCAGGAGTAACTGCGAATAACAAATGGGTAATCTTCCAAATTAGTACACTTGTGGTGGTTTATTAGGATAGAAATTGCCTAGTATGTAATATAGTTTCATTGAAATAAATAATAGAGAAGGGTATTTAAATTAAATAAGGAGAGTCCAGTAACCTTAAACTGTAGAGTGACTCTAAAGTCATTACCAGATGAATTGACTTTACTGTGAAAAGTGGCCATAATACTGTTATTGAAAGGTTTACAAAACATGAAATTGGCCTAGAATCAAAATAGGAATTCTAGCAGCTGCTAAGTATACTGCTCAAAGTAGAGAGGAAAGAGATGGAGACACACACACACAATTAGAAAGACACAGAGATAGGGGGAAGACAGAGAGGGAAAGGCCAACTCCTTCTGAGTCTTCTCCTGCCCTCGAGTCTGGAAGCACGGGCCGAGTTCGGTGGCAAGCCTGTTGACAGAACAGCCCAGAACGACAGCCGGGAGGAACCAGTCATCTTGTGATACCAGGGAGTCGGTGCAAAGGCAAGGGATTTCAGGGGAAATGGGATGAACTTGGAACAAATGAGAGGTCTAATAAACTGTTGGCAGCTGCTTTCAGTAAACCGGTCAATTCATATTCTAAACAAATGTTTCCTATAAAATAACCATATAGAGGCTCTATCTCGAGCAATGATACGTACACAATATGACAAGGGCTTCCCTGGTGGCTCAGCTGGTAAAGAATCTGCCTGCAGTGCGGGAGACCTGGGTCCAATCCCTGGGTTGGGAAGATCCCCTGGAAAAGGGAACGGCTACCCACTCCAGGATTCTGGTCTGGAGAATCCCACGGACTGCGTAGTCCATGGGGTCGCAAAGAGTAGGACACGACTGAGTGACTTTCACTTTCACTTTCTCTTCATGATTGACATATGCAACACTATAGTTTTTGAAATTTGCTTTAATATGTGATCGCTTAAATTGATAAAATTACATATTATCATAGAATTTTAGAGACAGTGTTTTAAAGATCATCCAGTTCCCCAATTAATGGATGAGACATTTGAAACCACTATAGGGTAAGTGAATTATCAGAACCTCATCTTTTTCCTTGTATCCGTGCATGATGTCTATGACACTACTGCTACCTCTTAAAAGTTCTGAGAAAATGTGTCTACTTTACCGTAAAAGATACACAATTCTCACATGTGACATTATAAAATCTCCATACAAAAAAAGTACATGCAGTTGCAACTTTGGAAAATCAAAAATATAATCTAAAACCTACATGATATATATAATATGTATCAATGAAATATCTACAAATAATAATTATGCGTTTAAAGGGGTTGTCTTTGATGGTCTTAATAACCCATTCTCCTAACAAAAATCTGTGTGCAGAAGCTTTATTATTTTCTTTTCTATTGATAGTATTTTCTATAGCATTTTAAAAGGATACAAATCTTTATATATGTAATATTCAAGTCATTAACTTGCAAGCAATAGAGACATTACCTGATTTAAAGAATAAAAGCAATTTAATAAAAGAGGACTGTGTAGCTTAAAGAATTTTAAGGAAGCCTAAGGAGCAAATTTTGGAAAATAAGGGCCACGAAAAGGGTGTTAAGAGCCAGAGTCACAGCCAAATTAGACTGCGCATCAGGGAGGCGAGAGCACTGCTCACTGAAGCTGCAGCTGAGCCCTGAGCATGACAGCTCATGTTGGGACTCTTGGTTCTGAATTGCCAGCTTGCCAACAGTGCTGGGCCAAAAACAAAACAACAAAAAAAACAGAATGGGAAAAAAGGAAGAAGCCATGTTGCTACGACTACATCCAAACAGGAGTCACTGACAGCTCTGCTTATTTGCATCCCTTGATTACAACCCTAAGCCGGCAGCTGGTGCATTTGGTTGGCTGAGCCTAGATTAGCAGCCACTAGATCTGGGTTGCTTGATGTCAGCCCAAAACTACCTCCTGGCAGGGCTTTCTGATTTGTAGAGTCTTGAAAAATAAAACCCTCATTTCCGATCTTCACTCGCAGGAAGGGTTTGTGTGTCTGTGCTCAGTCATGACCAGCTCTTCGGGATTTTGCAGATGGTAGCCCACCAGGTTCCTCTGTCCATGGCATTCTCCAGGCAAGAATGCTGGAGTGGGTTGCCATTTTTGACTCCTGGGGGATCTTCCTGACCCAGGGATTGAACCCCAGTCTCCTGCATCTCCTGAACTGGCAGGCTGACTCTTTACTGCTTAGTTCAGTTGTTCAGTTGAGTCCAGCTCTTTGCTACCCCTTGGACTGCAGCACACCAGGCTTCCTTGTCCTTTACCAACTCCCGGAGTTTACTCAAACTCATGTCCATCGAGTTGGTGATGCCATCCAATCATCTCATACTCTGTCATCCCATTCTCCTCCCGCCTTCAATCTTTCCCAGCATCAGGGCCTTTTCCAAGGAGTCAGTTCTTTGCACCAGGTGGCCAAAGTATTGGAGTTTCAGTTTCAGCATCTGTCCTCCCAATAATATTCAGGACTGATTTCCTTTAGGATTGATTTACTGGCTGGATCTCCTTGCAGTCCAAGGAACGCTCAGGAGTCTTGACCAGTTAGCCATCTTGCTTTATTTCCAACAGTCTAGTTTTGGGAGACTTCGGCTCGGAGCTTAGAGGCTTGGGGGTGTGAAGCATCCTCATTTCTGGTGCAGATCGTGTAACGATGGTCCTATGGTTTTGGAAGGTGAAGTTTGACTCCACAGTGTCCTGAAATGGTGATGGGCAGCATTTTCTCTCTTTCTGTCTTCTCTCTTTACCCGCATAGTATGATACTGTGAATTCTTTAGAAGCTCCAATTAGAGTTTCATTTTTTGGTCTTTCTAATGACGCTTTGAGTTATACATGCCTCAAAACATTTCTTCATGCTTAAGACTGCTACATCTAGTTATGCTGCCTATAGATCAAGAAAGTCTATAACATAATTAGAATGTGGAAGTGGTTCCCTGTAACAGACTTAAAGAAAATACTTTACAATATCTTGTTTTGTCCTGGGTTGTTTGGAAGCTGGGAGAATCCATGATCCCTAGAGAAAGTAACCCTGGAAGCCCAGGACATTCAGTGATGGAACAGTTAAATTAACTCCCCTCGTTTCCTGCATAAAAGTATATTGAAGACAAGCTTTTCTGGATAAAGTGGACAGTACAGTGGAGTTGAGGGATATGAGAACTCTGGAGCGGGCTGCTTGCTTATAGCTATAGTAGAGAATTTGGAGTAAAGATGTTAGCCTCAAAGTGTTAATTTTGGGCTCGATTCAGTCAGGAAACCATGAACATTATAATTCTGCCCTAAAATATTCTGCTATTCCTGTTGTTACAGGGCTTCTATACCTGAAACTCAGATGGAGCTTGAGTTCTTGTGATCTGCTGAAGTGGGATTTGTGATGGTTTAATATCACACTGCCTACGATGAAACTAAAATTCCCAGAATTCCCTTTATTGCCTACTTCTAGGTTAGCGTTGATCAGAAATTTGGATGTTATTTGGAAGGCTGAAGTGAGTACAAATTGCTATTCCTCTCTGAAGGCTATCATAGATAGAGGTGGGGAGAGACAGATATGGAGATGCTACCAGATTCCTTCTGGTCTTTGCTCTCTCCTTGGAGACAGATGCAGAAATTCCCAGTGGATTGCCATTTGGCCTCATTCTACAATGAAAGTGAAAGTGAAGTCACTCAGTTGTGTCCGACTCTTTGCGACCCCCTAGAGTATAGCCCACCAGGCTCCTCTGTCCATGGGATTCTCCAGGCAAGAATACTGGAGAGGGTTGCCATTTCCTTCTCCAGAGGATCTTCCCGACCCAGGGATCAAACCCGGGTCTCCCACACTGCAGGCAGATGCTTTACCATCTGAGCCACCAGGGAAGCCTTATTCTACAATATTCCATGTCTAATTTTTCTCCTTTACTTCTGTCCCTACTGATCAACAGCAGGTCCACCATAAGACTCAGAGCAAAAGGCTTCCACACACAAATGCATCATTTCCCCTCTGGAATCCCTCTCTGACAAAACTGGCAGCTGGAAGGCTGGTGAGCAAATATCCCTTCATCATTTATTTCCCCTTGTGGACCTTTACTTCCCTAGCTCCGTCCACATTAGTATAAGATATTGTTCCTATCAAAATTATTACTCTATAAAAATCACGTTAGCTTTTATTCCTTGACTGAAACTTCACGGAGGTACCTTGCAAGCGTCAACTTCCCTTAGGACTAATCACAACAAATTCTTATTATCAATCCAGACTCTCTTATCACACCATGCACCACATAAAGTCAAAGTCGGGTAGAAATATTTGAATATCAAAACAACTTCAGATTTTCTGTTTATATTAGCAAATTCGAGAGAAAATGTGTAAGAGTAGATTCTACGAATATTGCACAAAACAGAGAGGAACAGAATTTAAGATCATGTTGGATTTGTCCATATGAAACTCTTAAAGATGACTTTAAATGTATTGTGATAGACTCATTAATGGGGAATAATTCAAGTTGTTTACTTGCTTGGTTAATTAAATCATAAACTCAGTTTACGTCTACATTGAATTAAGAGAGAGTTAAAGACAATTCATTAAACTATGAATTAAACTATTCATTAATTATGTTCATTGTGAAAGTCAAAAGAATCTCAATAATGACATTGATAAATATTTTGAATAGTTTCAGTAGCCTTGGAAAGCCCATCAGAACCATAGGAGCATAAGCACATGATGGCTAATATAATGGAGTACCTCTGATAAGGTACTGCTGCTGCTGCTGCTAGGTTGCTTCAGTCGTGGCCAACTCTGTGCAGCCCCGTAGACAGCAGCCCACCAGGTTCCTGTGTCCTTGAGATTCTCCAGGCAAGAATAGTGGAGTGGGTTGCCATTTCCTTCTCCAATGCATACTTGCATGCTAAGTTGCTTCAGTCGTGTTCGACTCTGTGTGACACCATGGACGGCAGCCCACCAGGCTCCTCTGTCCATGGGATTCTTCAGGCAAGAATAGTGGAGTGGGTTGCCATTGCCTTCTCCATTGATAAGATGCTAGCACAGAAAAAAAATTATGGAAAATTAAGAAAATCTGAATAAACTTTGGGCCTTGGTTAATAATAGCTTATCAATATTGTTTATTAACTGCAGAAATGTATAATTATAAAGTACAGTAATAATAACAGGAAAAGCTGTGTGGAGTATATGAGGGCCCTGTTCTCCCCAATTTTTTTTTTGTAAAACCAAAACTATACTAAAAACTTTACTTAACAAAAGAGGTATTATAGTTAATTTTCTCTGAAGTATTAAGATAAATATTGCAGATATTGTTATTAATAGGGACTTATTTTAGTGAGAATGAATTTAGCCCCTTAGTACCAAGAGAAATGGTCATCGTCATAGAGACCAGGGCTATGCTTTGGCTTGGAGGAGTCTTTGAAGATGTTGAGCCCAGTGATTATTGGACACTGACTTATGAAAAAGTTATTCCATGGGTCACAGAGTGGGGTCAGGGAGCGTTTAGGTGGTGAATAGAATGCTTCCTGTGTCCACTCACAGTGGGGTAGTGATTCCATGAACCCATTATGTGTCGGTGACAGACATTCAGGAGTTGCATGAAGTCAAACACGTGGGTCATCCTTGCCACAGCTGATTCCGTTACCATCACAACCGCTTTTCCATTCTGCCAGCGGCAGAAACCAATGTCAAGGCCAAAATGACATCATAATCAGTGAGAAGGGGAAGCAGGAGCCAGTCAGCCACTTGCCTGTGTCTTGACTGTATTTAATGTCTTCTGTCCTGGAGGAAGCAGTGATTTGTTCACCTTAGAGTGGATACTTATCCTGGGTATGGGTTGGCCTTTCTTTACTTGCCATGCGTCACAGGCAATGAAAACCACAGGAAAAAATCCCCTGCTATGGTATGCCAATTGTTATAGCATTGTTTCTGAGCAGATAAGTCATTTAATAGGAGGAAGTCTATCCCATCACTGATAAGGAGGTGATCGTACAAGGAGATATAACGACTCACGCAGGACTCAGACATAGAACTCAGGTATGGTACCAGCGAGGGGATAAAAGCTCATATCTTAGTTTTCCTCTTATACCAGAAGAGATATATTCTGAATCAGTGAACAGAATGCTGTTTATGTTGTAGTAGGAGTAATCAATAGGTGGAAAGATGCTTCTGATCATTGTGTCCAATTAAAACAAGAGAGCATAGAAAGAGTTACCTTGAGCTGGACTATGAGACTGGTATTTGACAATATGTTGCTAACTGAACTCTGGACCAATAGACCAAAGATTAAGTAAAGTGTTGATCGGGATGACTAAAGGTGAGCAAGAGAAAACAAGGTTGCTGCTTCACGGTGAGAAGAGGAAGGAGAGTATATGCAACCTAAAGAAATCTCTTAGGGTGTTTTCCACTATTGTAAACTGTAATAAAAAGGCTAGGTGACCCAATACAGGTAGGAACAGGAGGTGTGAAACACACATTATGAAAGATTTAAGTTACTTTCTAGATAAGGTTCAAGCTTAAAAAACTGTCAGTACAAAGAAATTTGGGGGGCTTATAATATCCTTACTATTGTGTTGACTTCATTATATATATGTGATGGAATTTCAGTTGAGCCATTTCAAACCCCGAAAGATGCTGCTGTTAAAGTGCTGCACTCAATATGCCAGCAAATTTGGAAAACTCAGCAGTGGTCATAGGACAGGAAAATGTCCGTTTTCCTTCCAATCCCAAAGGGCAATGCCAAGGAATGTTCAGACTACCACACAATTGAACTTATTTCATACGCTAGCAAAGTAATGCTCAAAATTCTCCAAGCTAGGCTTGAACAGTACATGAACCAATAACTTTCAGATATTCAAACTGAATTTAGAAAAGGCAGAGGAATCAGAGATCAAATTGCCAACATCCACTGTATCATAGAAAAATGACGATAATTCCAGAAAAATACATCTCTTTCTGCTTCATTGATCATGCTAAAGCCTTTAACTGTGTGGATTACAACAAACTGTGGAAAATTCTTCAAGCGATGGGAATACCAGACCACCTTACCTGCCTCCTGCAAAGTCTGTATGCAATCAAGAAGCAAAAATTAGAACAGGAGGAGGGGATGACAGAGGAGGAGATGGCTGAATGGCATCACTGACTCTATGGACATGAGTTCAAGCAAGCTCCAGGAGAAGGTGATGGACAGGGAAGCCTGGCATACTACAGTCAATGGTGTCACAAAGAGGCAGACATGACTGAAAAACTGAACAACAGCTATATATATAAGTATATATATATATGCTTCCCAGGTGGCTCAAATGGTAAAGAATCTGCCTGCAATGCAGGAAACATGGGTTAGATCCCTGGCTTGGGAAACACCCTGGAGAAGGGAATGGCAACCCACTTCAGTATTCTTGACTGGAGAAATCCTTGGACAGAGGAGCCTAGACTACTACGGTTTGTGGGGTATACACACACACACACACACACACACACGTATACATGTGATATCATATACTATTTGTCTTTCTTTTTCCGACTTATTTCACTGAGTATAGTAATCCCTATGTCCATCCACGTAGCTGCAAATGGCATTATTTATCCTTTTTATAGCTGAGTTGTATTCCATTGTATAGATGCCTCAGTCTTCTTTACAGAATTATGTTGTTATGTTACCTAGACAGAGGAAGAACAGTTCAGAAAGGATATATTGAGGCATCAATTGGGCATAAGCAAAATGTGTATAATGACAGGGCTTATAAGGATGAAAAGGAGTACGTCAAGGCTGTATATTGTCACCCAGCTTATTTAACTTCTATGCAGAGTACATCATGAGAAAACGCTGGACTGGAAGAAGCACAAGCTGGAATCAAGATTGCTGGAAGAAATATCAATAACCTCAGATATGCAGATGACACCACCCTGTGGCAGAAAGTGAAGAGGAACTAAAAAGCCTCTTGAAAGTGAAAGAGGAGAGTGGAAAAGTTAGCTTAAAGCTCAACATTCAGAAAACGAAGATCATGGCATCCGGTCCCATCACTTCATGGGAAATAGATGGGGAAACAGTGGAAACAGTGTCAGACTTTACTTTTTGGGGCTCCAAAATCACTGCAGATGGTGACTACAGCCATGAAATTAAAAGATGCTTACTCCTTGGAAGAAAAGTTATGACCAACCTAGATAGCATATTCAAAAGCAGAGACATTACTTTGCCGACTAAGGTCCATCTAGTCAAGGCTATGGTTTTTCCTGTGGTCATGTATGGATGTGAGAGTTGGACTGTGAAGAAGGCTGAGCACCAAAGAATTGATGGTTTTGAACTGTGGTGTTGGAGAAGACTCTTGAGAGTTCCTTGGACTGCAAGGAGATCCAGCCAGTCCATTCTAAAGGAGATTGGTCCTGGGATTTCTTTGGAAGGAATGATGCTGAAGCTGAAACTCCAGTACTTTGGCCACCTCATGTGAAGAGCTGACTCATTGGAAAAGACTCTGATGCTGGGAGGGATTGGGGGCAGGAGGAGAAGGGGACGACCGAGAACGAGATGGCTGGATGGCATCACGGACTCGATGGACGTGAGTCTGAGTGAACTCTGGGAGATGGTGATGGACAGGGAGGCCTGGCGTGCTGCGATTCATGGGGTCACAAAGAGTCGGACACGACTGAGCGACTGAACTGAACTGATAAGGATGAAAATTCTTGTAGGGGGTGAGTAGTTGCTAATAATGTCAAAGGCTATGGGCAAGAATATAAGATGAAAGTGTGCAATGGATTTAGCTGTTAAGTTGTTTGCTCATTAAGGTGATAAATTCACTATTAGTGAATCTGAGGGCCGTGGTAAAAGAGAATTATGATTGTAGCATTCTCAGCACTAAAACCACAGTAAGTAGGTCTAAGAGAGAAAATACTGAATATTTTTGAAAGAATGCAAAACCATGAACTTGTTTATCCAATCTTATAACTTAAGACTGATGGTTAAACTATCACATTTCAAGAAAGTACTCAAAACAAAATTAAGGAAGAGGTAAAGAGGGTTTATACATTAAGCAGTAACTCATGTTCTATTTTGTAAACAAGTTAAACAGGCTAAAAATACAAATCCTATTTATAAAGTACTTAAATTATCTTCTCAGTTAGAGATAAAAATTTATATATGCTAAGCAGAGAAGCTTAAGAAACTATCTCTGCCTCATATCACAGAAGATAGCTATCAAAAATCTTATTGTAAGCAACAGTTTTCTATTCCTGGACCAATGTGGAATAGCCTACTTGATTTTAGCTAACTACATCTAGGAAATATGAGTACTATCGTCATGCAGTTGGAAATCTTATAGGACAATTTTATAAAGAAAATATCATCTGATGGGGTTGTTAGTGTGAAGTAGGGGCAATGCGTGGAGTTACGGTTTAGGCTGTTGCACCACATCGTCATGGGTCACAGCCTGATCATGGCAAAGGGACTTGTGTAACTCAAGAAAGCTGTGAGCCATACCATGCGAGGCCACCCAAGATAAATGGGCCATCATGAAGAGTTCTGACAAAGCCCAGTCCCCTGGAGGAGAAATAGCCACCAACTCCAGTGTTCTTTTCTGGAGAATCCCAGGGGAAACATATTGTTGCCGTTGTTGCTCAGTTGCTAAGTTGTGTTCACCCCTTTGCAACCCAATGACCTGCAACACACCAGGCTTCCTTATCCTTCACTATTGCCTGGAATTTGCTCAAACTCCAGTCTGTTGAGTTGATGATGTAGCCCAAACATCTCATCCTCTGTTGTCCCCTTCTCCTCACTCCCTTAACCTTTCCAGTTATCAGAGTCTTTTCTAGTAAGTCAGTTCTTCACATCAGATGGCCAAAGTATTGGAACATCAGCTGTAGCATCAGTCCTTCCAATGAATATTCAAAGTTGATTTCTTTGAGATTGACTGGTTTGACCTATTTGCTGTCCAAGGGACACTCAAGAGTCTTCCCCAGCACTGCAGTTCAAAGACATCAGTTCTTTGGTGCTCAGCCTTCTTTATGCTCAAACTCTCACATCCGTACATGACTTCTGGAAAAGTCATAGCTTTGACTTTACAAACCTTTGTTGGCAAAATGATGTCTCTGGTTTTGAATATGCTATCTAGGTTTGTCATAGCTTTTCTTTGAGGGTAATATGGAAAGGCAAACACATATTACACCAGAAGATAAGCCCTCCCAGGTCAGAATGTCCAATATTCTACTGGGGAAGAGTGGAAAGCAATTACTAATAGCTCCAGAAAGAATGAAGCAGCTGAGCAAAAGCAGAAACCATGTACACTTGTGGATGTGCTGGTGATGAAAGTAATGTCAGATGCTGTAAAGATCAATATTGCATAGGAACCTGGAATGTTAGGTCCATGAATCAAGGCAAATTGGACTTGGTCAAGCAGGAGGTGGCAAGAGTGAACATCAACATTTTAGTAATCAGTGAATGAAAATGGGTGGGAATGGGTGAATTTAATTCAAATGACCACTATATATACTACTGTAGGCAAGAACCCCTTGGAAGAAATGGAGTAACAGAGTCAACAAAAGAGTCTGAAATTTGGACGCAAAGTGAAAAATGACAGAATGATTTCTGTTTGATTCCAAGGCAAAGCATTCAATATCTCAGTAATCCAAGCCTGTGCCACAACCACACATATCAAAGAAGCTGACATTGACTGGTCTATGAAGACCTAACTCCTTCTAGAACTAACACCAAAAAACGAAAAATTATCCTTTTCATCATAAGGGGTTGGAATGCAAAACAAGGAAGTCAAGAGATACCAGGAATAAGAGGTATGTTTGGCCTTGGATTATAAAAGGAAGTAAGGCAAAGACTCATATAGCTTTGTGAAGAGACTACACTGATCATAGCAAACACCCTTTTCCAAACATAAGAGACAGCTCTACACAGGGTCACCACTAGGTGGTCAATCAATATCAAAATCCGATGGATGGCATTATTTGCACTGAAGATGGAGACTCTCTGTACTTTCAGCCAGAACAAGACCTGGAGATGACTGTGGCTCAGATCACGAGCTCTTTATTGCAAAACTCAGGCTTAAATTGAACAAAGTAGGGAAAACCTCTAGGTCATTCAAGTATGCTGCTGCTAAGTTGCTTCAGTTGAGTCTGACTCTGTGCGACCCCACAGACAGCAGCCCACCAGGCTCCACCATCCCTGGGATTCTCCAGGCAAGAACACTGGAGTGGGTTGCCATTTCCTTCTCCAATGCATGAAAGTGCAAAGTGAAAGCGAAGTCACTAAGTCGTGTCCCGACTCTGTGCGACCCCATGGACTGCATCCCACCAGGCTCCTCCGTCCGTGGGATTTTCCAGGCAAGAGCACTGGAGTGGGCTGTCATGTCCTGCTCCATTCAGGTGTGACCTACATCAAATCCTTAATGGTTATACATTGAAGGCGACAAATCGATTCAAGGGATTAGATCACGGATGGAAGTTCATAACATTGTACACGACGCAATGGCCAAAACTATCCCAAAGTGAAAGAAATACAAAAAGGCAGCGTGGTAGTCTGAGAAGTCTCTACAAATAGCTGAGGAAAGAGAAGTGAAAGACAAAGGAGAGGGGGAAATATACACCCAACTGAATGATGAGCTCCAGAGAATTACAGAAGATACAAGAAGGCCTTTGTACAGGAACAGTACAAAGAAATAGAGGAACAGACTAGAATGCGGAAGACAAGATATCTCTTCAATAAAACTGGAAATATCAAAGAACCATCTCATGTAAAGATGGGCATGATAAAGTACAGAAATAGTAAGGATCTGACAGAAACAGAAGAGATTAAGTAGAGGTGGCAAAAATACACAGACGTACTGTACAAAAAAGGGCTTAATAATTTTGATAACAACAGTGGTCTGGTACTAACCTAGAGCTGTACATCATAAAATGTGAATTCAAGTGGGCCTTAGGAGAAATTATTGTAAACAAAGTTAGTGGAGGTAATGGAATTCCAACTGAGCTATTTCAAATCCTAAAAAAAAAAAGAAGACACTGTTAACATGCTTCACTCAATATGTCAGCAAATTTAGAAAACTCAGTAGGGTATGCAGGACTAGAAAATTTTTTATTTCCATCTCAAGTAAGGGCAATTCCAAAGAGAGATCAAACTGCCATAGAGTTGCACTTATTTCACATGCTATCAAACTCATGCTCAAAATTATTAAAGCTTGGCTTTGGCAGTAGGTGAACTGAGAGCTGCCATATGAACAAGCTGGATTTAGAAAAAACAGAAGAACCAGATATCAAATTTCCAAAATTCCTTAGATCATAGATAAAGTAAAGGAATTCCAGCAACAACATCTACTTCTGCTTTATTGACTAGCCGAAGAATTGATGCTTTTGAGCTGTGGTGTTGGAGAAGACTCTTGAGAGTCCCTTGGACTGCAAGGAGATCCAACCAGTCCATGCTAAAGGAGACCAGCCCTGGGTGTTCATTGAAAGGACTGAGGGTGAAGCTTAAACTCCAGTACTTTGGCCACCTCACGCAAAGAGTTGACTCATTGGAAAAGACCCTGATGTTGGGAGGGATTGGGGGCAGGAGGAGAAGGGGACGACAGAGGATGAGATGGCTGGATGGCATCACTGATTCAATGCACAAGTTTGGGTGAACTCTGGGGGTTGGTGATGGACAGGGAGGCCTGACGTGCTGTGATTCATGAGGTCGCAAAGAGTCAGACACGACTGAGCGACTGAACTGAACTGAAACCCTTTGACCCTATGGATCACAACAAACTGTGGACAATTCTTAAAGTGACAGGCATACCAGACAACCTAATCTGTCTCCTGGGAAACCTATATGCAGGTCAAGAAATAACAGTTACAAGCAGACATGAAACTAACTGGTTCAAAACTGGGAAAGGACTACATCAAGCCTGTGTTTGTCACCCTGTTTATGTAACTTATATGGATAGTACATCATGTGGAATGCCAGGCTGGATGAATTGCATGCAAGAATCAAGATTGCTGGGAGAAATCTCAACCATTTCAGATATGCATGTGATATCACTTTAATGATAGCAAAGAGGAACTTAAGAGCCTCTTGAAGAGGGTGAAGGAGGAGAGTGAAAGAGCTAGCTTGAAACTGAACACTAAAATAACTATGATCTTGATATTCGATTCCATCACTTCAAGGCAAATAAGAGAGGAAAAAGTGAAAACAATGACAGATTTTATTTTCTTGGGCTTCAAAATCTCTGTAGCTTCCCAGGTGGTGCCAGTGGTAAAAAGCCCGCCTGCCAGTGCAGGAGACCTGAGTCATGGGCTTGATCCCTGGGTCAGGAAGATCTCCTGGAGGAAGACGTGGCAATCCACTCCAGGATTCTTGCCTGGAGAATCCCAGAAGAGCCTGGAGGGCTACAGTCCATGGAGTTTCAAAGAGTCAGACACAACTGAAGTGAATTAACATGCACGCTAATATCACTGAGAATGGTGACTGCAGCCATGCAATTAAAAGAGCCTCGATCCTTGGAAGGAAAAGTGTGATAAACCTAGACAGCAGATGGAAAATCGGAGACGTCACGATTCTGACAGAGGTGCATGCAGTCAACGCTAGGGCTTTTCAGCAGGTCACGCTCTGCCATGTCACGTCCTGCTGTGACAGCTGGGCCATAAAGAAGGCTGAGGGCTGGAAACTAATGCTTTTTAATTGTACTGCTGGGAAAGACTCTTGAGAGTTCCTTGGAATGCAAGGAGGTCCACTCAGACAATTTTAAAGGAAATCAACCTTGACTGTTTCTTATAAGGAGTGATACTGACGCTGAAGCTCCAATACTTTGACCACTTGATGTGAATAGCTGGGTGACTGGAAAAGATCCAGATGATGGGAAAGACTGAAGGCAAAAGGAGAAGATGAGGCATGAGATGAGATGGTTAGATAGCACCTCCAACTATGTGAATATGAGTTGGAGCAAACTCTGGGACACAGTGGAGGATGGAGTAGCCTGGTGTGCTGCAGGGTTGCGAAGAAACAGATATATCTTGGCAATTGAACAGCTCAACTATTACCATAACATATTAGCTGTAATGTTCAGAAGTTATTAATTTATATGATGCATGCTTAATTCCTCAGTCATGTCTGACTCTTTGCGAACTCATGGACAGTAGCCCATCAGGCTCCTCTGTCCGTGGGGATTCTCCAGACAAGAATACTGGAGTGGGTATTCATGCCTCCTCCAGGGGTTCTTCCCCACTCAGGGATTAAACCCAGCATTGAATGCTGATTACCTTCTGAGCTACTATGATAGATAGCCATTTACCTAATTTTTCCAAGTGTAAATTTCAGTGTCCAGATTAGTAAAATATAGCCCATAACAGTACCTATCTCATGAGACTATGATGAAATATACCCTAATATAATCCACATTAAATCATTTACAAATTGGTGCCTAGTGTTTGCTGGATCCTTAATAAACCTTTGTCTTACCATTGCTTTTAATTATTGTATTATAAGGCATCATCATAAAATCATATCAAATATCTACTGTTCAATAGCTAAGGGATGATATTGTATTTGAGTTAGAAAAACTCAGTTGCAGTTTATTATGATTATTATCATTAGAAATTTTAAAAAGTTTACAGTAGAATGATCATACATGTAACCCACACTCCTTCAGGGTGTCCCCAACATGAAGGAGCAAATATAAAATGAGAAGTTTTGCAATTTATCTGCTGCAGCCCTGGGCCTCTTCCCAAATATGAAACAAGAGATTAAGAGCTCCATTTCCCACAATGTATTTGCTTCAAGCAGAAAACTTGAGTTTTCAGGGATAGCTCCCTTGAGCACGTGTATTAGGGTGAGAGGCTTCATCTATTCCTTAGATTATTTTTGTAGTCACACTTACTGATTTCATTTTGATAACAGTAGGAGACTTCAGGTATTTTGGGTTCCCCAGTGATTTAAAGACTATGGCAGAAAAATTGTCCCCAATCAATTCATCTACCTTCCAATCATTTTTAGTTTGCTTAATGTAAAACTGAAGCAAATTTCAATAGTATTGAATTATCAGAAAATAAGATGAAAATCTGTACTCATGTTATTATGGTAAGGACATATAAACAGCATACAAGAAATGTGTATTTTTACTGCTTTTACATAACTTTAAATAGCTTACAAGCTTTCTATTTAAACATTGGTTTTTTTTTTTTTTTGTCTCACCTCAGGTCAAACAAAATCTTTTTTGTTTTTGTTTTTTTGGTTTATATTTTAGAACTTTTTTTGGGAACTCATGACATAGTAACTATTCATAACAAATTCCTATTTCTAGTATTTCCATAAAGCTATCCAGTATACAGTATGGATGCTATGGCTGTTCAAAAATACTTTAAGTGCAGGGCTTTTTATAAATAAAAAGAAATGGACATCATTAAATATTAAATAGGATGTCCATGAAACATGACGTCCAATGAGGAATAGACACCATTAAATAGATTGTCAAGAAGCTGCAGAGTGCCAACAACCAGCCAGAAAAAATTAAGCAGAAATTGTAAAGACATATGTAACTATATATTAGCTGTTTATTATTTCTCCATTACTAGACTTTGTAGAAATTCATTAATAAATTACACTGATTATGTATTTAACAAAAACTTCTATAGAACTCAGAAACTATATCTGAGCGCTTTGAAGAACTTTCTGGTCAAACAGCAGAAGAATCTTGGAATCTTGCTAAGACTCTTCAAAGGCATTTAGTTATGAAGACCTGTAATTGAGTCCTAAACAGCAAATGTTTCAAGATTCTAGCCATAACTTTATCTTTCATTGACTTACACTTTTCCTCCATATTCCTAAATTCTTATTGAGATATTTTTTCTTAACTTGAAAATATATGTATGGTATATAATCTTAAGTCTGTCTTTATTTTTCATCTACTAGAATACAAATGTCTTTCCTTCAGGGTAGTTATTCATTACCATTTCAAGGTCCCCTGAACATGGACACTATCTTTCAAAATGTGTTATCTTACTTCTTTTCCCAGCGTGTATACCAATAGTGCATTTCAATGTTTTGGGTCTGTTATGAACCATCCCTCATTTCAGTCACCTACCGAGCCAGAGAGCATCTACATGTATTTCTGGAACTTTGACGTCTAGTTCATTGCAAATTAACTGAGTTTTTCAAGAGCCTGACTTTAAATTCTTCTCCAAAGTTCTTGCCCCCAGCCCACTTTAGCCACCCACTCCAACCATCTTTGCCCACGTCAACAAATCTGAAATTGCAAGCGTCCTGTGTCATTTCATCATCTCTTTGCCTTCCAGCCGCTCCGTCACCCTAACACCCTAATTTCCGCTCGCATCACGCTGCTGCCACCTCTGGCCACACCCTCTTTATTTCCCTGGCTTACTGCACACTGGCTTTTCTTTCTGTTTCTTTTTATTTTATTTCTTTTCATTGAAGTATCGCTGATTTACAAAGCAGTGCTACTTTCAGGAGAGCAGCAAGGTGATTTGGACGTACATATGTCCTCTCTCAGATTCTTTTACCTTATAGGTTATTGAAAAATATTGATAACAGTTCTCTGTGCTGTGTAGCAAGCCCTTGTTGGTTGTGTTTTATATATAGCAACGTATGAATGCTCACCTCAAATTCCTACTTTATCCCTCCCTGCATCGTTTACATTTTGGTAACCATAAGCTTGTTTTCTATGACTCTGGGTCTACGTCTGCTTTGTATATAAGTTCATTTGTGTGTGTGTATACACACACACACACACACACACGAGATATCATATGATGTTTGTCTTATTCTGTCTGGCTTCCTTCACTTTGTACCCTAATCTCTAGGTCCGTTCATGTTGCTGAAGATGGCGTTCTAACTGCTCCCCCTTCAGCCACACACACACACCCCACATGCGTCTTCATTTCCCTCTTTACGTAGGCTATGACACATTGTCCACGATCATGATCATTCCCTGGTCGACCTCTTACCCGTCCTTATCCCTCACTCCTTCTGTCCTTTAAATGCAAATATGCCAAACTTTGTTCAATTCAACTCTTGACCTATTCTGCCCCTTTAAATAAGCAGCTTAACAACACTAGAGAAAAACTTTAACCACATACTTCCCAAGATTTCTGCATAGGTCCCTACTTCATTCAGTCCCCATCTGGCCTCTATAATTCTTTTGTACTTCTCCCTTCTTATTATATCCCTTTTTCAGCCGTTCTTGAAATCACGGCAGTCAGGGATTCAGAAAGTATGTGCTTACCAAAGTCACAGGTGACTTCCAAGTGTCCAAGCCCATTGATCACCTTATTGACCTATCAGAAGCATGTGACAGTTAGCTATGTCCTACTTCATGAAATAAATACTAGACTTCCTTAGCTTGCAAAACACCATTAATGGCTGGTCTTTCTCAGCTATATTTCCTGTCTCTCTGATGTATTCATGTTGGACTGCCACGGCACTCAATCATTACATGCCTCCATCTCAACATTTCTTATTACCCACGATTATGGCTTGATATACCAACAGTGTGTTAACAATCCTGAACATGTGCCTCTAGCCAGACATTTACACTGAAATCCTGACACGTCTATACAACTCCCTATGCATTCTCTCTTATATGCCTAATTTTCAAACTTAGCATCTCCAAAATCAATTTCTCCTCTCCACCCAAACCTACTCATATCTTCATCCCTGTGAAGAATCAACAGAATCTCTTACTCAGCTTTAAAAGTGTAAGCATCATTCTCTACTTTCTTCCTTGCATACCAACACAGAAGACATGGCAAATTAAGCCAAACTTATCTTCAAAGTACACTGTCTACCGCTGCATTCTGAGACACCACCATTTAATATAATTATTCTAATCATCTCTTGATTGTTCTTTCTGCTCTCATGCTTAGCCTTGTAGTCTGTTCTCCTCTGCCAGCCAAGGTGATCTTCTCAACATTTAAATTAGATAATATAATTCCTGAGCTCTGGCTACTTAAATGAATTCACATGTTAATACAGTAAAGGCAACATCAGGATAACATCAGGATTTTTTCTACTATTCTTACCTTGTTATCTATCAAATTATGCTGCCTCTCCCTTCTCCAGCTTCATGAGACTATTTATGTTTCTCTAACATCCCAAGCATATTTTGCATCCTGGCCTTTGAACTCACTCTTTTTCTTTCTGGAATGTGACTCTTATACATATTCACTTCTCTTGTTTCCTCAATTGTTTTAACTTTTTCTGTGCACGTGATGTTTCTCTGTGTATATAAGTATTTTGCTATCTATACACACTCACCAGAACTTATAACAGTTTTCATAATTTCTGATACATAATATACATTTTATAAATGTATGTTGAATAAATGGATAAATCAGAATTTAAAAACTGAAACTCCTTGGTGTTTGGTGTTGGTATTTGGGCTTCCTGCTATTTTAAGTCATTTTTACTTCCCTAATGGGATCTGGTTTGGCCACCCTTATGGAAGATCTATAGATTCCTGAGCACAAATCTAGGCTTTAGGACAATATATGAAGAAGTCTATCCTGAATCGAGCCTCATGTCCACTGATCTAGCCAGGTCATCCTATGACATTTAAAGGTAGAATTAATTTAAAGCACAATCATATCTTCCTTTTACTCTGGCTTTCAGTTAAGCTCAGTTGCTCAGTCGTGTCTGGCTCTTGGCGACCCCATGAACTGCAGCACAGCAGGCCTCCCTGTCCATCACCAACTCCCCGAGCTTCCTCAAACTCAAGTCCATTGAGTAGGTGATGTCATCCAACCATCTCATCCTCTGTTATCCCCTTCTCCGCCTGCCTTCGATCTTTCCCAGCATCAGGGTCTTTTTTCAAATGAGTCAGTTCTTCGCATCAGGTGGCCAAAGTACTGGAGTTTCAGCTTCAGCATCAGTCCTTCAAATGAATATTGAGGACTGATTTCCTTTAGAATGGACTGGTTGGAGTCTTCTTCAACACCACAGTTGAAAAGCATCAATTCTTTGGCTCTCAACTTTCTTTGTAGTCCTGCTCTCATATCCATATATCACTACTGGAAAAACCATAGCTTTGACTAGATGGACTTTGGTTGGCAAAGTAATGTCTCTGCTTTTTAATATGCCATTTAGGTTGGTCATAACTTTTCTTCCAAGGACCAATGGTCTTTTAATATCATGGCTGCAGTCACCATCTGCAGTGATTTTGGAGTCCAAAAATTTTAAATGTGTCACTATTTCCCCATATATTGTCCATGAAGTAGTGGGACCAGATGCCATGATCTTAGTTTTCTGAATATTGAGTTTTAAACCAACATTTTCACTCTCCTCTTTCACTTTCATCAAGAGGTTCTTTAGTTCTTCTTTTTCTGCCACAAGGAAGGTGTCATCTTCATATCTGTGGTTAATATTTCTCCCAGTGATCTTGACTCCAGTTTGTGCTTCGTCCAGCCTAGCATTTCTCTTGATGTCCTCTGCCTATAAGTTGGCTTATAAGTTAAATAAGCAGAGTGACAATATACAGCCTTGACGTACTCCTTTTCCTATTTGGAAATCAGTCTGTTGTTCCATGTCCATTTCTAACTGTTGTTTGCTGACTTGCATACAGGTTTCTAAAGAGGCTGGTCGGGTGGCCTGGTATTCCTATCTCTTGAAGAATTTTCCACAGTTTGTTGTGGATCCACATGTTCAAAGGCTTTGGCATAGTCAATAAAGCAGAAATAGATGTTTTTCTAGAACTCTTTTTCTTTTTCGATGATCCCCCAAATTTTGGCAATTCGATCTCTGGTTCCTCTGACTTTTCTAAATCCAGCTTGAGCATCTGGAAGTTCACGGTTCAGATATTGCTGAAGCCTGACTTGGAGAATTTTGAGCATTACTTTGCTAGCCTGTGAGATGAGTGCAACTGTTCAGTAATTTGAACATTCTTTGGCATTGCCTTTCTTAGGGATTGGAATGAAAACTGACCTTTTCCAGTCCTGTGGCCACTGTTGAGTTTTTCAAATTTGCTGGTATATTGCGTGCAGTGCTTTCACAGCATCATATTTTAGGATTTGAAATAGCTCAACTGGAATTCCATCACCTACACTAGCTTGGTACGTAGTGTTGTTTCCTAAAACCCACTTGACTTCACATTCCAGGATGTCTGGCTCTAGGTGAGTGAACCACCTAGTGAATACACCAGCATGGTTATCTGAGTCAGAAGACTTTTTTGTACAGTTTTTCTGTGTATTCTTGCCACCTTCTCTTAATATCTTCTGCTTCTGTTAGGTCCATACCATTTCTTTCCTTTATTGTGCCCATCTTTGCATGAAAGGGAATGAAATACAAAAAGGAAAATGGTTGTCTGAGGAGGCCTTACAAATAGCTGAAATAGAAAGAGAAGCAAAAGGCAAAGGAGAAAAGGAAAAATATACCCATTTGAATGCAGATTTCCAAGGAATAGCAAGGAGAGATAAGAAAGACTTCCTCAGTGATCAGTGCAAAGAAATAGAGGAAAACAATAGAATGGGGAAGACTAGAGATCTCGTCAAGAAAATTAGAGATACCAAGGGAGCATGTCATGCAAAGATGGGCTCGATAAAGGACAGAAATGGTATGGACCTGACAGAAGCAAAAGATATTAAGAAGAGGTGGCAAGAATACACGGAAGAACTGTACAAAAAAGAGCTTCACGAGCCAGATAATCACAATGGTGTGATCAGTCACCTTGAGCCAGACATCTTGGAATGTGAAGTCAAGTGGGCCTTAGGAAGCATCACAACAAACAAATCTAGTGGAGGTGATGGAATTCCAGTTCAGCTATTTCAAATCCTGAAAGATGATGCTGTGAAAGTGCTGCACTCAATATGCCAGCACATTTGGAAAACTTAGCAGTGGCCACAGGACTGGAAAATTTCAGTTTTCCATGCCAATCCCCAAGAAAGGCAATGCCAAAGAATGTTCAAATTACTGAACAATTGCACTCATCTCACAGGCTAGCAAAGTAATTCTTAAAATTCTCCAAGCCAAGCTTCAGCAGTATGTGAACCACAAAATTCCAGGTGTTCAAGCTGGATTCAGTAAAGGCAAAGCAACTATAGATCAAATTGACAACATCCATTAGGTCATGGATAAATCAAGAGAGCTCCAGAAAAACATGCCATGCTCAGTAAATCTTTAATCCAATTTTCTGTTGATGCTTGTGTGGGTGGGTGTGTGCTGTTTTTCCTCCCTGTTTTTGAACATATGCCAAAGTATGGTGGAGGTAATGAGGATAATGGTGACCTCCTTCAAAAGATCCCATGCACACATTGTCGTACTCGCTGCCCCCAAACCTGCACCAGGCCACTGCTGACCCACGTTTCCACTGGAGAATCCAGGACACCGGCAAGTCTGGGTCAGTCTCCCGTGGGGTCACTGCTCCTTTCTCCTGGGTCCTGGTGCACACAAGGTTCTGTTTGTGCCCTCCAAGATTCTGTTTCCCAGTCCTGTGTAAGTTCTGGCGTCTCTATGGTGGGTTAATGGTGACCTCCTCCACACCCGGGTCTGCAGAACCCAGAGGCGCTGCCCCTGCGGCAGGCCACTGCTGACCCGCACGTCCTCAGGAGACACTCAGGCACAGTTCTGGCTTGGTCTCTGTGGGGTCTCTGGGTCCTGGAGAGCGCAAGATTTGTTTGAGCCCTCTGAGTGTCTCTGGTGGGTATGGAGTTGGATTCTAAATATGATTTCACTCTTCCTACCATCGTGCTGGGGCATCTCCTTTGTCCTTGGGCATGGGGTATCTTTTTTTTTGGTGGGATTCAATGGCAACCCACTCCAGTACTCATGCCTGGAAAATCCCATGGATGGAGGAGCCTGGAAGGCTGCAGTCCATGGAGTCGCTGAGGGTTGGACACTACTGAGTGACTCCACTTTCACTTCTCACTTTCATGCATTGGAGAAGGAAATGGCAACCCACTCCAGTGTTCTTGCCTGGAGAATCCCAGGGACGGGGGAGCCTGGTAGGCTGCCATCTATGGGGTCGCACAGAGTCAGACACAATTGAAGTGACTTAGCAGCAGCAGCAGCAACATTCTCCTATTGGTGGTTGCTTAGCAGCGAGCTGTAATTTTGGAGTTCTCATAGGAGAAGAAGGTAATATATAAACACATTAATGGAGGGATAAATTATTTTTCTTTCAAATACATTTTCTCCGTCACTCCATCAAGGGCCTATTCCACATCTATTTCTACATGTAGATTTGATTTTAAAGTTTATGAATGTCAACATCTTGGTTTAATTGTGTAACTCTTGCTCTAGACATTTAGAATATAATGAACAAATATCAATCAATCTTTGCTGAAAGAACTTATTGCTGTAAAATAAATGAATTGCAAAATTAGGATACAAGATAATTGCAGCATTATCTTTTTAATTTTGTTCTAATAGCTTCTATGAAAATTGAAAACAATTTCTGGCAAAGCACAATTTTTATTCTGTAAAAATTAGTTCTAGATTTAAAAGTCTTATATGCTTGAATTTTTTGAACTACTATGATACATGGTCTCTGTACTACCTTACAGAATAGAAAAAAGAAATAAATAAAAGTAGAATGGTGCCAGTACCTGATTAAGTCACACAACAGTTGTAGAGAAATCATTAAATAGTATTACTGAATTGCATTTCTACTTGGAAGAAATTAAGTCTGTATAAAATCAATTTCAGATGTATCAAAACTATATTTTGAAGAGTTTAGAATAAACTACAGGAAAATGATTTTACAATTTATGGAGCAGCAGATTTTCTAAGCCAAGATTTAAATATCAAGTCATAAAAATGTGATAAAAATTAAAACAGTGAAAACTGTATCAGTTATTCATATGTGCATAGCCAACAAGTTCAAACTGTAGTGTAACATAAAAATGAAAGCACCTATTATTACTCAAGATTTTGCGGTTCTCTCATAGTTCTGCTGATCTGAGCCAGGTTAGACTTGCACGCCCATAGTAACATCACTGATGGGCTGGCCCTTTCACCTGTCAAGACACAGGGTGACTGTCGGCTGAAGTGGCAAGGATACCTGGACCGCCTGTCTCACCTCACCCGTTAGGGTAGAGTCTAGGCATCTTCACATCAAAGCGGCAGGTTTCTAGATTAATAACCTTCAGTGTGTGGGGCCTCTTGAGGCTCAGGGTCAAAACTGACACATCGTCTTTTCTATTTTGCTCTGTATACCGAAGTAAGTTATGCAGTGAGCCCAAATTAAAATAATGAAACAGAAAATATACTGCTTTTGTTATTGGAGAAACTTCAAGTTAGACTGCAATGCATGTGAACAGAGAAAGCGGTGAGGAATCAGGGCCATTTTTTTTTGTCAGCAATTTATTACAACAGCATGTGCAATTTTATGCCAAACAAAAGACTCATATCTCTAACGTAAATTTAATTCCCAAAGAAGAAAAAGTAAGATATCATAATGAGAAGAATAGAAACATGCAATTTCTATAAGAGCAGATATAGGTGAATAATAATCTGAACATTTTTCAAAATTATTAAAAGTTGGTGAAATGCAAATTGAGGAATAATAAGCTTAACTTTGAAATGGGCAAAAACAATCTAGCAAATGAAAGTCTGACAATCACTAGAAAGTTGAAAAAGCAGGGATTGTGTACACGTGATTATTATATTAGTGGGAATGTAAATAAGTTAAAAAAACTTGAAAAAATTGATATACCTTAAAATGCAAAACAGTATTGTTTTCTAAGAGCCCTTTTTTGTATATTTATTCATAGACATTATCCATAAAGAAAAAAATATAGTCAAATAGAGTGTATAAAAGGTAGAACTCCAGTTCATCAAATAATATAATTAAAAGAGTATATGATGAATTATCTATATGATATTTGTCTTTATAAAGCAGAAACTAACACAACATTGTAAATCAACTAAACTCCACTAAAATTAATTATATAAAAAGAATATATAATGAAAGTTACAAAGTCACATAATGGGAGAATATTTTCACCAAAATAAACAGAAGTGTCTCATGTCTGAATAATGTTTTTGAAAATACCTAAAAT
Organism: Ovis canadensis; assembly: GCF_042477335.2. NCBI lineage: Eukaryota > Metazoa > Chordata > Mammalia > Artiodactyla > Bovidae > Ovis > Ovis canadensis. The sequence continues at coordinate 102,616,635 of NC_091253.1, read as the reverse complement.
CAGTAATACCCAAATAGAATAAAAAATGAAAGTCTTAAACAGACGTGTAGAAACATAAGATATACTAATGGGATAATCATCATTATTCTCATTAAGATCATTGCTTTAAGAAAATGCACATTGAAAGCATCAATATAATACCAAACTACTTACCATCCTTAATGACTAAGAGAGAAAGGAAGGAGGGAATGGAGTTAGAAATTAATAAGTGTTGGATCAAATGTAAAACAACAGGAATTCTCATATATTGCTATATATAATATACATTTGTTTAATCACTTGTAAAACAGAGATTCTCTATTATACTTAGAAATACGTATTCCCCAAACTTAGCAATTCTATTCCTAAGTGAAAATGTTAGTTGCTCAGTCATTTCCTACTCTTTGGGACCCCAGGGACTATAGCCTACCAGGTTCCTCTGGCAAGAATAACAATCCAGGCAAGAAAATGGGTAGCCATTTTCTTCTCCAGGGGATCTTTCCAACCCAGGGATTAAACCCAGGTCTCCTCCCCTGCAGACATATTCTTTACCACCAGGGAAGCCCAATTCTATTTCCAAGTACATACTAAAAAATTGCATAGAAATGCAATTAAGACAAAATTTCAATAAGGTACATAAAAGCATTATAACAGACACAAACTGGAAACAATCCACATTTCATAACCAGAAAAATGCTTAAAGAATGTGTGGTGTCCTCCTAAAATATAATATCATACATAACTTAAAAAATGGGGAAAATATAATAGCAAAAAGTGGTTAAAATGACACAGGCTTTGTAAAATGTATTTTACCAAAAATAAAAGGGAGAGAAATAGGTAAACTCCTTTAAAAGCAAACTTACATGGCAAAATCATTAGAAAAAGAATAAAAGCAGTAACAACACAAATTAAGATAAAGAGTATTTTGCCAAAGAGACAGATGATTAGAAGAAAATATGACGGAGTCTTTAGCGTTGTTAGAGATGTTTTTTTGTGGTATGCTCACTCAACTGTTTACTTGGAGCTAAGATGCATCTGCTTTTGTTTTTAGTCCATTCGTATGATTTGGAGAAGGAAATGACAACCCACTCCAGTGTTCTTGCCTGGAGAATCCCACAGACAGAGGAGCCTGGTAGACTACAGTCCACGGGGTCGCAAAGAGTCGTCGGACATGACTGAGAGACTTCACTTTCACTTTCACTTCCATTTTTATGAATACATGTTATTTTTACATTTTCAGGATTACAAAACACACCTTGACATTTTATTTTCTGAAAATATTCTATTGAAAAATCAAAATTAATACTCCAGGATTAAAGAAGAATACCATATGAGAACAAATAATGTTATTATATATATTCAATAATTGGGAGAAGCTTAGTTCTTTACACTTTTAAAATAACATCTTTGGTTCTTAAGGCTTCTGTCTACTCAAATGCTATGATAATGTCCCTTCATATATATTTGGTGTGCTTATTTTATACAGAAGGAAATTGAGCTTCAGTTTTGCTATGTGATTTCATTTAGAATACACAGGGCCTGGTCAATAGTGACGCGAAAAGAGTAAAGTTCTTTACTGCTAAGTCAGTGTTCTTACTAACACATCAGCGCTCCATAATGTAGCTATTATCCAAACTGTGGTATCTCCTGCATGTTAACACTTTTGATGCCCCCATAAAATCTTGAGTTACAATTAACCTTTTCATGCTTTCTAGAAATTTTGATAAATAAACATGTTGGTTTGGAAAAGTGTAGACTTCAAAGATTTGGTACTATATAGCAACGTGACATCTAATGCAATAAGAAAGCTTTGATAAATAAGAAAAAAAGAAATTTCTGGCAGCTCTGGGAATAAATCTGGAAGTATCACATTTCTAGAAGAAATCATTTTGGGCAGAACACACATTTCAGTAAGTGTAATGGACCTCATTGGACAACCTTGTAAATATTCTATGTGTATATATTTTCCTTTCTGTTAGGAGAGAAATCTTGTAATTGCAGAAGAAAATTTGTCACTGGAAATAAAGGTGGATATTTTATTAATATTTCTACCTTTTAAATAAAGGTGGAAACATTAACAAGGATACCACTTCCTAAAGTGATAGAATTAACAAAGTATCCATCTGCCAAACATTTAAGGAAGAATTGACACTGATTCTTCTGAAACTTTTACAAAAATAGATGGGGAGGAAATAATTTCAACCTCATTTTACAAGGTCAACATTTTCCAGATACCAAAACCAAACAAGATTTCTATAATAAAAGAACATTACAGGTGAATATCCTTAATGAACATAAATGCAGATATCAAAATATTAGCAAACCAAATTCAGCAGTACATTTTAAAAAATCATACACTGTGCTCTAATGGGATTTATCCAGGGGTGCAAGTATGCCTTTATATATGCATCAATGTGATGGATGCAAATATACCCTCCACTAATAAAATGGAGGGTAAAAATAATTTGTTTGGGACTTCCCAGGTCCTGCAATCAGGGGCCTCAGGTGTACCCTCCAGCCTGGGAACTAAGATCCCACATACCACGGGGTGGACAAAGCCCATCCCACGTGGTGCAATGAGGATCTCACAGCTCTACCTGAGACCAGATGCAGCCAAACAGACAAACGCATATTTTAAAAGTAATGTGGTTATTATCTCAATAGATGTTGGAAAATCTTTTGAAAATTTTCAGCTTTCATTCATGATTTAAAAAAAAGAAAAAAAAAACATCTATAGCCTACGGATTTCTGCTCAATATTTTGTAACACTCTAACTGAGAAAAGAATTTGAAAAAGAATAGCTAGAAGTATATGTAGCTATATACTATATACATTCAAGTATATGTGGCTGTGTTACATATAATATTGTTTTCCTCTATGTCTTTCCACTGATCACTGAGGAAGGCTTTCCTATCTCTCCTTGCTATTCTTTGGAACTCTGTTTTCAGATGGGCATATCTTTCCTTTTCTCGTTTGCCTTTCACTTTTCTGTTCTTAGCTATTTGTAAGGCCTCCTCAGACAGCCGTTTTGGCTTTTTGCATTTCTTTTCATTGGGGAAGGTTTGGACCACTGCCACCTAAAGAGCTGCGTGAAGAAGGTGAAAGAGGAGAGTGAAAAACTGACTTCAAGCTCAACATTCAAAAAAAGAAGATCATGACATTTGGTCCCATCACTTCATGGCAAATAGAGGGGAAAACAATGGGAACAGTGACAGACTTTACTTTTGTGGACTCCACAATCACTACAGATGGTGACTGCAGTCATGAAATTAAAATGCCCTTGCTCCTTGCAAGAAAAGCTTTGGCAAATCTAAAAGAATATATTTATATTTAAAAGCAGAGACATCACTTTGCCAAAAAAGTCCTGTCTAGTTAAAGCTATGATTTTTCCAGTACTCATGTATGGATGTAAGAGTTGGACTATAAAGAAGGCTGAGCATGAAAGAATCGATGCTTTTGAACTGTGGTGTTGGAGAAGACTCTTGAGAGTCCCTTGGACTGCAAAGAGATCCAACCAGTCCATCCTAAAGGAAATCAGTCCTGAATATTCATTGGAAGGACTGATCCTGAAGTTGAAGCTCCAATACTTCGGTCTCTTGATATGAAGAACTGACTCATTAGAAGGGACCCTGATGCTGGGAAAGATCAAGAAGGGGGCAACGGACAATGAGATGGTTATATGGCATCACCAACACAATGGACATGAGTTTGAACAAGCTCTGGGAGATGTTGAAGGACACGGAACCCTGGTGTGCTGCAGTCCATGTGGTCTCAAAAAGTTGGACATGACTGAGTGACTGATCAACAACAACAAGTATATGTATAATAATCACTTTTCTTACCTCTAAAACTAACACATTTTTGATCAACTATACTCCATTATATCATTACTATAGAGGGGATATACCTCAATAAAATCCTTATGTGGAAAGTCCACAGATAATATATAATTAGTAAAATCTGAAAGCATTTTCTCTAAGGAAACAATGCTACCTGTCACCATTTGTATTTAACATAGTACTGAAAGTCCTAGCTAGAGCAGTTCAGTTCAGTTCAGTTCAGTCGCTCAGTTGTGTCCTGACTCTTTGCAACCCCATGAATTGCAGCATGCGAGGCCTCCCTGTCCATCACCAACTCCCGGAGTTCACTCAGACTCACGTCCATTGAGTCCATGATGCCATCCAGCCATCTCATCCTCGGTCGTCCCCTTCTCCTCCTGCCCCCAATCCCTCCCAGCATCAAAGTCTTTTCCAATGAGTCAACTCTTCACATGAGATGGCCAAAGTACTGGAGTTTCAGCTTTAGCATCATTCCTTCCAAAGAAATTCCAGGGCTGATCTCCTTCAGAATGGACTGGTTGGATCTCCTTGCAGTCCAAGGGACTCTCAAGAGTCTTCTCCAACACCACAGTTGAAAAGTATCAATTCTTCGGCACTCAGCCTTCTTCACAGTCCAACTCTCACATCCATACATGACCACAGGAAAAACCATAGCCTTGACTAGACGGACCTTAGTCGGCAATGAAAAATCAATCAATAAATAAAAGCATCCAAAACAGAAGGAAAAAGTAAAATTTTCTTAATTTGTAGATAACTTTATAGTATATATAAAAACTCTAAAGATTGCATCAAAAATCTGTTAGAACTAATCAACAAATTTAGTAAAGTTACAGGATGAAAAATCCACATGGAAAATATTGCATGTTTATACAGTACACGCTATCAGGAAAATAAATTAAGGAAATTATATTTGTATTTTCATAAAATAAGATTACATCTAGGAGTAAATTTAACCAAAAAGGATAAGGATTTGTACATTGCAAACTTTAAGACACCGATAAACAAAACTAAAGACACAAATGGTAAAGAATATTCCATGCTTATGAGCAGGAAGAATCAACATTGTTAAAACGTTCAGGTTACCCAAAGCGATCTGTAGATTCAACACAATCCCTATTAAAACAGCAATGAGAATTTACAGAAAAATTGAAAAAGAAATCCTAAAAATTTTATGAAACTGTAAAAGACCTCAAGGAGCCAAAGCAGTCTTAAGAAAGAACAAAGCTAGAGGCAGCACAGTTCCTGACTTCACACTGTATTACAAAGCTGTAGTAATCAAAATAGTACCAGATTGGCATAAAAAGAGATATATTAATTAACAGAATAGAATAGATGGCCAGACATTAACTCATGCATACATAGTAGACCCTTGAATAACACCAGTTTCAACTATGTGAGTCCACTTACACATAGTTCTTTTCAGTAAACACATACTCCAGTAATACAATAATCTAAGTTTGGCTGAATCCACAAATGCAGAACTGTAGATATGGAGGGTTGAATTTAAAGGTCTATGTAGAATTTTGAATGCTGGGCAGTGGCGGGGGTTGGGGGGGGTGGGGGGGTGGTGGTGTCAGCTTCCCAGCTCCCACGTTGCTTAAAGGTATACTGTGTATAAATACGCATACACACACAATAATAACATATAGCCATACAAAGAAGGAAACCATGACATTTGTGACATAACAGATGGACTTCGAGGTCATTATAAGGAAAAGTGAAAGTGAAGTCACTCAGTCATGTCTGACTCTGAGATCGCATAGACTCTAGCCTCAAAGCCTCCTCCATCCATAGGATTCTCCAGGAAAGAGTGACACCAAAGAAGAGTCAACACCAATCCTTCTTAAACTGCTTCAAAAATTTAATGTAGACAGAATACTACCAAACTAGTTTTAAGAAGAGATAACCACCCTTGAACCTAAACCAGACAAAGAGGTCACAATAATGGAAAGCTATAGTCCATGTGGTTGCAAAGAGTTGGACATGACTTAGCAACTAAACAGCAAAAATAACAAGCATATATCTCTGATGCACAGATGTGCAAATTTCTCAGTGAAATACTAGCAAAATAAATTCAACAATACATCAAAAAAGATTTTACACCAAGATCAGGTGAGACTTATCTCAGAAACAAGAATGGATTTAAGACATGTGCATCAACCAATGTGATACACTACACTAAAACACTAAACTATAAAAACCACATAATTATCTCATCAGTTCAGTGCAGTTCAGTAGCTCAGTAGTGTCCGACTCTTTGCAACCCCATGAATCGCAGCACGCCAGGCCTCTCTGTCCATCACCAATTCCCAGAGTTCACCCAAACTCATGTCCATCGAGTCAGTGATGCCATCCAGCCATCTCATCCTCTGTCATCCCCTTCTCCTCCTGCCCCCAATCCCTCCCAGCAACAGAGTCTTTTCCAATGAGTCAACTCTTCACATGAGGTGGTCAGATGCAGAAAAAAACATTTGACAAAGTTCAACATCCATATATGATAATAAAAATGTGAAAAATAAAATAGATAAGAATGAAAATTGTCTCAACATAACTAAGACCAACTATGAAGTTGTTTTTCAGTAGCTAAGTCATGTCCAACTCTTTGCGACCCCATGAACTGCAGCAGGCCAGCCTTCGCTGTCCTTAACTATGTCCCAGAGCCTGTTCAAACTCATATCTGTTGAGCCAGAGATGCCATCCGACCATCTCATCCTCCATAGCTCACTTCTCCTCTTGTCCTCGAACTTCCCCAGAGTCAGGGTTTTTCCCAACGAGTAGGATTTTCATTCAGTTCAGTTCAGTCACTCAGTCCTGTTCGACTCTTTGCAACCCCATGAATCGCAGCATGCCAGGCCTCCCTGTCAACCATCTCTCGGAGTGGACTCAGACTCACGTCCATTGAGTCCGTGATGCCATCCAGCCATCTCATCCTCGGTCGTCCCCTTCTCTTCTTGCTCCCAATCTCTCCCAGCATCAGAGTCTTTTCCAATGAGTCAACTCTTTGCATGAGGTGGCCAAAGTACTGGAGCTTCAGCTTTAGCATCATTCCTTCCAAAGAAATCCCAGGGTTGATCTTCAGAATGGACTGGTTGGATCTCCTTGTAGTCCAAGGGACTCTCAAGAGTTCATTCCAACACCACAGTTCAAAAGCATCAATTCTTCAGCGCTCAGCCTTCTTCACAGTCCAACTCTCACATCCATACATGACCACAGGAAAAACCATAGCCTTGACTAGACGAACCTTAGTCGGCAAAGTAATGTCTCTGCTTTTGAATATACTACCTAGGTTGGTCATAACTTTTCTTCCAAAGAGTAAGCGTCTTTTAATTTCATGGCTGCAGTCACCATCTTCAGCGATTTTGGAGCCCAAAAATATAAAGTCTGACACCGTATCCACTGTTTCCCCATCTATTTCCCATGAAGTGGTGAGACCGGATGCCATGATCTTCGTTTTCTGAATGTTGAGCTTTAAGCCAACTTTTTCACTCTCCTCTTTCACTTTCATTAGAGGCTTTTGAGTTCCTCTTCACTTTCTGCCATAAGGGTGGTGTCATCTGCATATCTGAGGTTATTGATATTTCTCCTGGCAATCTTGATTCCAGCTTGTGCTTCTTCAAGTCCAGCATTTCTCATGATGTACTCTGCATAGAAGTTAAATAAGCAGGGTGACAATATACAGCCTTGACGTACTCCTTTTCCTATTTGGAACCAGTCTGTTGTTCTATGTCCAGTTCTAACTGCTGCTTCCTGACCTGCATACAGATTTCTCAAGAGGCAGGTTAGGTGGTCTGGTATTCCCATCTCTTGAAGAATTTGCCACAGTTTATTGTGATCCATGCAGTCAAAGGCTTTGGCATAGTCAATAAAGCAGAAATAGATGTTTTTCTGGAACTCTTTTGCTTTTTCCATGATCCAGCAGATGTTGGCAATTGATCTCTGGTTCCTCTGCCTTTTCTAAAACCAGCTTGAACATCAGGGAGTTCATGGTCCATGTATTGCTGAAGTCTGGCTTGGAGAATTTTGAGCATGACTTTACTAGCATGTGAGATGAGTGCAACTGTGTGGTAGTTTGAGCATTCTTTGGCATTGCCTTTCTTTGGGATTGGAATGAAAACTGACCTTTTCCAGTCCTGTGGCCACTGCTGAATTTTTCAAATTTGCTGGCATATTGAGTGCAGCACTTTCACAGCATCATCTTTCAGGATCTGAAACAGCTCAACTGGAATTCTATCACCTCCACTAGCTTTGTTCCTAGTGATGCTTTCTAAGGCACACTTGACTTCACATTCCAAGATGTCTGGCTCTAGATTAGTGATCACATCATCATGATTATCTGGGTCGTGAAGATCTTTTTTATACAGTTCTTCCATGTATTCTTGCCACCTCTTCTTAATATCTTCTGCTCCTGTTAGGTCCAGACCATTTCTGTCCTTTATCGAGCCCATCTTTGCATGAAATGTTCCCTTGGTATCTCTAATTTTCTTGAAGAGATCTCTAGTCTTTCCCATTCTGTTCTTTTCCTCTATTTCTTTGCATTGAATCCTGAAGAAGGCTTTCTTATCTCTTCTTGCTATTCTTTGGAACTCTGCATTCAGGTGCTTATATCTTCCCTTTTCGCCTCTCTTCTTTTCACAGCTATTTGTAAGGCCTCCCCAGACAGCCATTTTTCTGTTTTGCATTTCTTTTCCATGGGGATGGTCTTGATCCCTGTCTCCTGTACAATGTCACAAACCTCATTCCATAGTTCATCAGGCACTCTATCTATCAGATCTAGACCCTTAAATCTATTTCCCACTTCCACTGTATAATCATGAGGGATTTGATTGAGGTCATACCTGAATGGTCTAGCGGTTTTCCCTACTTTCTTCAATTTAAGTCTGAATTTGGCATTAAACAGTTCTTGATCTGAGCCAGTCAGCTCCCAGTCTTGTTTTCGTTGACTGTATAGAGCTTCTCTATCTTTGGCTACAAAGAATATAATCAATCTGATTTTGGTGTCAACCATCTGGTAATGTCCATGTGTAGAGTCTTCTCCTGTGTTGTTGGAAGAGGGTATTTGCTATGACCAGTGCATTTTCTTTGCAAAACTCTATTGGCCTTTGCCCTGCTTCATTCCTCATTCCAAGGGCAAATATGCCTGCTACTCCAGGTGTTTCTTGACTTCCTACTTTTGCATTCCAGTCCCCTATAATGAAAATGGCATCTTTTTTGGGTGTTAGTTCTAAAAGATCTTGTAGGTCTTCATAAAACCGTTCAACTTCAGTTTTTTCAGCGTTACTAGTTGGCGCATAGACTTGGATAACTGTGATATTGAATGGTTTGCCTTGGAGGTGAACAGAGATCATTCTGTCATTTTTTGAGATTGCATCCAAGTACTGCATTTCAGACTCTTCTGTTGACCATGATGGCTACTCCATTTCTTCTGAGGGATTCCTGCCCGCAGTAGTAGATATAATGGTCATCTGAGTTAAATTCACCCATTCCAGCCCATTTTAGTTCGCTGATTCCTAGAATGTCGACATTTACCCTTGCCATCTCGTTTGACCATTTCCAATTTGCCTTGATTCATGGACCTGACATTCCAGGTTCCTATGCAATATTGCTCTTTACAGCATCGGACCTTGCTTCTATCACCAGTCACATCCACAGCTGGGTATTGTTTCTGCTTTGGCTCCATCCCTTCATTCTTTCTGGAGTTATTTCTCCACTGATCTCCAGTAGCATATTGGGCACCTAATGATCTGGGGAGTTCCTCTTTTGGTATCCTATCATTTTGCCTTTTCCTACTGTTCATGGGGTTCTCAAGGCAGGAATACTGAAGTGGCTTGCCATTCCCTTCTCCAGTGGACCACATTCTGTCAGGCCTCTCCACCATGACCCGCCCATCTTGGGTTGCCCCGCAGGCATGGCTTGGTTTCACTGAGTTAGATAAGGCTGTGGTCCTAGTGTGATTAGCTTGACTAGGTTTCTGTGAGTATGGTTTCAGTGTGTCTGCCCTCTGATGCCCTCTTGCAACACCTACCATCTTACTTCGGTTTCTCCTACCTTGGCGTGGGGTATCTCTTCACGGCTGCTCCAGCAAAGCACAGCTGCTGCTCCTTATCTTGGACAAGGGGTATCTCCTTACTGCCGCCGTTCCTGACCTTCAAGTGGGATAGCTCCTCTAGGCCCTCCTGTGCTGCGCAGCCACCACTCCTCTGGTTGCTCCTCCCAGCCACTGGCCCTGGCCTCGGGCGTGGCTGGATCCTCCCAGTTGCAGCCCCTGGCCTCCTGCTCGGGGTGGCTCCTCAAGGTCACTGCCCCTGGCCTTGGGTAAGAGGTGGCTTCTCCTGGCCGCACCTGATCTCCGACGTGGGGTGTCTCCTCCCGGCTGCCTCTGACCTCGGACTCGGGGTGTCTCCTTTCGGCTGCCGCCTCTGACCTCAGATGCGGGGTAGCTCCTCCCAGCCACTGCCACTGATCTCGGATGCAGGGTAGCTCCTCCCAGCCGCTGCCCTGACCTCGGACGCAGAGTAGCTCCTCTCAGCCATTCCTGTGCCGTCGCAGCCTGGTACTCTAGGCCGCTGCCCCTGACCTCGGAGGTGGGGTAGCTCCTCTCGTCTGCCCGGCTCGCCGCCGCCTGCGCTCGGTGAGCCGGCTCGCCGCCGCCTGCGCTCGGTGAGCCGGCTCGCCGCCGCCTGCGCTCGGTGAGCCGGCTCGCCGCCGCCTGCGCTCGGTGAGCCGGCTCGCCGCCGCCTGCGCTCGGTGAGCCGGCTCGCCGCCGCCTGCGCTCGGTGAGCCGGCTCGCCGCCGCCTGCGCTCGGTGAGCCGGCTCGCCGCCGCCTGCGCTCGGTGAGCCGGCTCGCCGCCGCCTGCGCTCGGTGAGCCGGCTCGCCGCCGCCTGCGCTCGGTGAGCCGGCTCGCCGCCGCCTGCGCTCGGTGAGCCGGCTCGCCGCCGCCTGCGCTCGGTGAGCCGGCTCGCCGCCGCCTGCGCTCGGTGAGCCGGCTCGCCGCCGCCTGCGCTCGGTGAGCCGGCTCGCCGCCGCCTGCGCTCGGTGAGCCGGCTCGCCGCCGCCTGCGCTCGGTGGCTTCATAGCAGGTGGCTAAACTATTCGGAGTTTCAGCTTCCGCAATAGTCTTTAAAGAGCATATTCAGGACTGATTTCTTTTAGAATTGACTGGTTGGATCTCCTTGCAGTCCAAGGGACTCTCAAGAGTCTTCTCCAACACCACAGTTCAAAAGCATCAGTTATTCAGTGCTCAGCTTTCTTTATGGTCCAACTCTCACATGTCTACTGAAAAAACCATAGATGTGACTGTGGACATTTGTTGGCAAAGTGATGTCTCTGCTTTTTAATATGCCGTCTAGGTTTGTCATAGCCACTCTTCCAAGGAGCAAGAGTCTTTTAATTTCGTGGCTACAATCACATCCGCATTGATTTTGGAGTCCATGAAAATGAAATCTGACATTGTTTTAAATTTCCCCCGCCTATTTGCCAAGAAATGATAGGAAGGGATGTCACGATCTTAGTTTTTGGAATGCTGATTTTTAAACCAGCTTTTTCACTTTTCTCTTTTACCTTCATTGAGAGCCTATTTAGTTCCTCTTCACTTTCTGCCAAAAAGTGGCATCATCTCCATATCTGAGGTTATTGATATTTCTCCTGACAATCTTGATTCCAGCTTGTGAGTCATCCAGCCCGGTATTTCATATGATGTACTCTGCATATAGGTTAAATAAGCCAGGCTACAATACACAGCCTTCATGTACCCCTTTCCCAACTTTGAACCAGTCTGCTGTTCCATGTGCAGCTCTAACTGTTGTTTCTTGTCCTGCATAAAGGTTTCTCAGGAGGTAGGTAATGTGGTCTCGTATTCCCATCTCTTTAATAAGAATATCCCGCAGTCTGTTGTGATCCACACAATCAAAGGCTTTACTGTAGTCAGTGAAGCAGAAGTAGATGTTTTTTTGGAATTGCCTTGCTTTTTCTATGACCCAGTGTATGTTGGCAATTCAATTTCTAGTTCTTCTTGATTTTCTAAATCCAGCTTGTATATCTGGCAATTCTTGGTTCACATACTATTGAAGCCTAGCTTGTAGAATTTTGAGCATAAACTTGCTAGCATGTGAAGCAAATGCAACTGTATGTTAATTTGAACATTCTTTGGCATTGCCTTTCTTTGGAATTGCAATGAAAACTGAACTTTTTCAGTCCTGTGGCCACTGCTGATTTTTCCAAATTTGCTTGCATAATGAGTGTAGTACTTTAACAGCAACATCATTTAGGATTTGAAACAGCTCAGCTGGAATTCCACCATCTCCACTAGATTTGCTCATAGTAATACTTCTGAAGTCCCACTTGATTTCACACTCCAAGATATCTGGTTCCAGGTAAATGACCACACCATGATGGTTATCTGGGTCATTAAGAGCTTTTTTTGTACAGTTCTCAGGTATACAACCTGGTCAACAAAATAGTTCAAAATGCAGTACTTGGTTATAATTTCAAAAATGAGAGAAGGACCTTAGTTTGTTTCCAAGGCAACCCATTCAACATCACAGTAATCCAAGTCTATGCCACAATTACCAATGCTGAAGAAGCCACAGTTGAACAATGCTATGAAAACCTGTAAGATCTCCTAGAACTAACACCAATAAAATATGTTCTTTTCATCATAAGGAACTGCAATGCAAAAGTAGGATGTCAAGAGATACCTGGAGTAGCAGGCAAGTTTGGCCTTGGAATACAGAATAAAGGCAGAGCAAAAGTTAAGAGTTTTGCCAAGAGAACACACTGGTCATAGCAAACACCCTCTTCCAACAACACAAGAGATGATACTACACATGGACATCACCAGATGTTCAATACCAAAATAGATTGATTATATTCTTTGCAGTTGAAGATGGTGAAGCTCTATACAGTCAGCAAAAACAAGAGTGGGAGCTGACTCTGTCTCAGATCATGAACTCCTTATTGGCAAATTCAGATTTAAATTGAAGAAACTAGGGAAAAGCACTAGGCCATTCAGGTATGACTTAAATCAAATCCCTTATAGTTATTCGGTAGAAGTGACAAATAGAATGAAGGGATTAGATCTGATAGACAGAGCACCTGAAGAACTATGGACAAAGCTTCATGACATTGTGCAGGAGGCAGAGATGATCAAAATCATCCCCAAGAGAAAGAAATGCAGGAGGCGAAATGGTTGTCTGAGGAGGCCTTACAGATTGCTGAGATAAGAAGAGAAGCAAAAGGCAACGGAGAAAGGGAAAGATATGCCCAACTAAATGCAGAGTTCCAGAGAATAGCAAGGAGAGATACAAAGTCTTCTTAAGGCAATGCAGAGAAATAGAGAAAAGCAATAAAATGGGAAAGACTAGGGATCTCTTCAAGAAATTTGGAGGTACCAAGGGAACATTTAATGCTAAGAAAACGCAATAAAGGACAAAGGCTATGAGGAGCCCACAGCTAAAATCATAATCAATAAGGAAATTTGAAAGTGTATTTTATAAACTCTAGTACAAGGCAAGGATATCCATTCTCTCCACTTTCATCAAACATTGTATTGGAATTACTAACAAGAGCAATCAGAAAAGAAAAAGATATAAAAGGCACCAAATTGGAGGAAGAGATTTATCTCTTCAGAGGACACAGCATCTTGTGTGTAGAAAACCCTGAATATACCACAAAGAAACAAACAAATAAAAAAAGTTAGAACTAGTAAATGCATATTTATGTCAAAGGGCTTCCCTGGTGGTTCAGATGGTAAATAGCCTGTGATGTGGGAGATCCAGGTTTGATCTCTAGTTTGGGAAGATCTCCTGGAGAAAGAAATGGTTATCCATTCCAGTATTCTTGCCTGGAGAATTCCATGGAGAGAAGAGCCTGGCAGGTTACAGTCCGTAGCGTTGCAAAGAGTCCAACATGACTGAGTGAGTAACTGCATTGGGTTTACATCAAAAACAGTCAATCTTAAAACTAAATAATGAAATTTTCAATTTATAAAGTATTAAAATGAAGAAAATGCTTAGGAATAAATTTAACCAAGGTGGTAAAAGATCTTAACTGGAAACCATGAAAAATTGATAAAAGCAATAGGAGATGCAAATAGTCGGGGGAGACAGATTGCCCATTTTCATGGGCTGGAAGAAGTAATACTGTTAAACTATCTATGCTCTCTAAAGTGGTAAAGAGACTGATCATTTCTCTATCAAAACTTACAATGACATTTTTAGAAAAGTAGAACAAACAATCCCGAAGTTTTTATGAAACCACAAGAGAGCTCTAGTAATGAAGTGATCTAGGGAAAGAAGAATGGAGGCTGAGATATTATATATCTCAAGCCTAAATTTCAAATTACATTACAAAATAATAGCAATCAAAATAGTTTGCTACCGACAAAAAAAGAAACAAAATAGAAAGCCCAGAAGTAAATTAAGCATATACAGTCTCTTAATTTTCAACACTGGTGGCAAGAATACACAACAGGAAAAGGATAGCACCTCCAATAATTTTACAAAGACCTGTCTCCTAGTTTCCTTGCATTTTTTTTCTTTCCCACAAGTTCTTCCCTCCCTCTCCATATTTTGTACCATGTAGTATATGTTTTCTTATAATGATAATCACAAAATTGAAGGTTTTCAGATGTGGTCCTTCTTTTCATTATATGTAAGATATTGATGTTTAAATTCTTTATTTGATATGAAAGGATATTGACCATCTGGCCTCTTGCTATATCTCCCTACCACTCACAACACATATTTTTTAGAATGATCAATTTTTCAGTCAAACTGAAAAACCTGAGTTGTCAGAAATTTTCTGTAGTTGCATATTCCTTTGCCTGTTAGTTCATATCTGCTCTATGTTAAAATCACCTTTCTCAATCCAGCATCTTTTATCACAGTGAACTCCTATTTGCATGTCAAGCCTCAGTCCATAATCTATATATTTTGGAGTTCTTTCCTTTCCTTCTCAGGCAAACTTAGGTTTCCCCTTCTTTGCATTCTATGTAGTAGGACTAGGTGAGATATCATTTCACGGTTGAATTCTTAACACATAAACAAATTATATTTTCAAAAATATTTTTTAATCTGATGATAAAAAATTTATAATTACTATCTTATATTATGTCTAGAATCACATGTTATTTATTTTGTCACATCTTAGAATTAGGAATCATGTAAAATTGAACATGAATTTATAATGACCTTAATCTGACCCAAATGTTTATATCATCTGATATATCCAGTATTATATTTTCTCATACATATTATTTCTGGTTGTTGTAGAAAGAAAAATTACATTTTTACTTTAAATATAAGTTTTAGAAATGACAAAGTAAATTCTAATAATACTTGTCATGGCCAGTGACTATGTAAATATAAAAAATACTAAGAAAAAATGTTTAATTAAGAAAATGCAATCAGTCTTCATGTACCAAAAATAATTAGCACAGCAGGATGCTGTTCAATTGTTGATTAAAATTTTATATAAATATATTTATAATAATTATTTTTGCTACTGTTTTACATTGTGCAATAAAATAAGAAGGGATATTTTTGAGTTTTAAAGACTCCTTTATGCAATAAGGGCTAAAACCTAGCATTCGAAGGTGTCTAGTTAGTGCAAATCAATGAGTGGAAAAGCAGAACAAATTTCTTGGCTTATTGAATAACTTTTCAGTGAAGTAAATGTCAAATATAAATATTTCTGCATAAATATGACATCTTAACAGTAGCTGCTCTCAACTTGGCACAAAAGTACCTAGAAGAATAGAGGAATCATAAAAATAGGTATAATGGATAAAGCTTCTAGATTTTAAAAGCAGAGAGCAGAAATAGAATGTCTATTAACTGTAAAATTATTTGTACTACATTAAAATGCCAAAGCACAATTAAATGTGTTTTACACTATGAAAAAATTTATGAACAGTAATAGCAAATTTGTCTGTATACTTCTGAATCTCTGACCTCTACTTGAGAACAATCATTTATAAAAACTAAAGATATCTATATGTACAAATGTTCCAGGTAAGCCATGCTTTAGATGTTGCCAAAGTATGTTTTCCAAATGTCTTTCTATATTAACACAGAATTACTATTAGAAAGAAGACAGAGAGTTTTGGGAGGAGAAAGAATGGAGGCTTATTCTATATATATTGGGAAACATAATAAGAATAAATGAAACTTTGGATTCTGAATTGAAAGTGGAAAAAATAAATCATACCAGCACTGTTCCCTGGGTACCAGAAGAATGAGAGGATAAAGGAAACTGAAAAAGACAAACACATGTGAAGCTTAGAGAAGAGCCGAGAAACTTAAAAATTGAAATGAAACATTTCACATCACATTGGCCCAAGCCTAGTGCACACAGTTGCAGATACGTTTACACTCAAAAATAGGTTGTATCAAAGAAAAAAGTGAGTTGAATGAGTTTTGCTTTGTTGAAAAATAACTACACGAACAATTTATTTGAATATTTTAGTTAGTCCTTACACATACACAAATGTACAAAATAGCTATTAATATCCCCTCTCAGCAGTGTAAGATATTAAATCTTTCTAAATACAAGTGGCATTACTAAAATCACAATAGGTAGCATTTAATACCAACATTATCTGAAAATTAACTCATCTGCTTATATTTTCCATCCAGTATGTTTTAAAAATATATTTTAAATATGAACTTTCCAAAATATTGACTGAGTATGCATGTACATATTTCAAATTGTTTAATGTTTGTATACAGTAAGATGAGATTTGGTAGCTGCATGGGTCGTCAGAGTGCATATGTAAGATACGACACACTCTCGAGTTAGAAAGTTTTACAGCAAAACACAAGAAAGATGACCGTAAAAACTGTGACCCTGGACATCCTCAAAGAGCAACTGAATGAAGAAGACAGATCGCCTCACGTAGGCGAAGTTCTGAGGGCAAAACGATATCCGTGCTATCAAGCATATTATTTACGATATGATATTATGGTATTTCTTAGATGCAAAAGCCAAGGCGGTAACCTTCCAGTTGAGTGACCCAGCGGGCATAGACTTAACCGTACAATCAGTATGGTATCTCCAGTAACAGGGCATACATATCGACATTATGAGCTCCAGGCTCTGACATACTGAGATAAGCACAATGCAATCTTTTGTGGTATTCCCAGCGGAAATGTACAGCTTTCTTATCCCAATCATGGAAAAATATAAGACAAATCCAAGCTGAGAACATTTTAGAAATAATTTGGTGCTCCTGCTAAGCTTCAGGATCACAGAAGACAAGGAAAGACTAAGGAAATGCTATGATCTGGCAAAGATTAGGGAGAAATCATAACAAAATGCAATTGAAATCCTTCGTAGAAACCTGGGACAGGAAGATATTAGTAGGAAAAATAGTAAAGCTGCTGCTGCTGCTGCTAAGTCGCCTCAGTCGTGTCCGACTCTGTGCGACCCCATAGACGGCAGCCCACCAGGCCCCCCCATCCCTGGGATTCTCCAGGCAAGAACCCTGGAGTGGGTTGCCATTTCCTTCTCCAATGCATGAAAGTGAGAAGTGAAAGTGAAGTCGCTCAGTCGTGTCCGACTCTTCACGACCCCATGGACTGCAGCCCACCAGGCTCCTCCGTCCATGGGATTCTCCAGGCAAGAGCACTGGAGTGGGCGCCATCGCCTTCTCTGAGTAAAGCTAGAGTGGGTCATATAATTCAGTCAATAATATTGTACTAATATTACTTCTTGTTTTTTATAATTATATATTTACTTAACAAACTCATTGCTATTACGAGAAAATGAGAAACATATGGAAACTAAATTTGCTATTTATGCAACTTTGTAAAAAATAATTCAAAATTAAATATTTTGGAAAAATTATATATTGTTTTCATGTGTACAGTAATACATCTAAATTAAGCTATGATATCTGGGACCTGAAAGATTTTACTTTTCCTACATTTGCTTCTGTTCTGTATTTTATGTTGATTCCAATTTAAATTCTAACTTCATCACAATTCATTACTTTCAGTACCTTTTCTCTGTACAAGAGAATGATTGCATTTATAAAATAACCACTTTAGACTTATTTGTACACATCAACATTGCACGTTAAAATATCACTTCTCTTTTAATGAAATAAACTATTAAAATATTAATGATATATTAAAAATATGTAGAAAGCTTCAGGAAATATTTTTTAAAAGATTTAATTTCCAAACAATCAACCAATTAAGTTAAAAATCTCAATTGTGTCATTATAATCTGATTAGTTTTGACATGGAGCTCTGGGTGTTCTGGAGATCTGAGAACTATACATAATATAATTTTCAATGAAAATGCCTAAATAAAATGTTTAATTTGTGATCATTTAAATTAGCTTTTTGTCTCAGTTAAAATATGCATATTAAGTGTATCTTTTGAGAATTACAAGCATTGTTCTATTTTTATGTTTAAGTACATTTAAGCTTTAAATAAGTTCATTTTCTACAAACATAAGAAAATTTTTCCTGATATGAATATTAAACTTACAAATACATGTGGTGAGTTCACGAACATGGTCAAACCATTATTAAATTGTATTTAGGTTTTTAAAAATATATATTATTCGTGTTCATGAACACCTTCATGTAAACTGGTGGTATTACTAGTGAGAAAGTGTCTAGGAAAGAGACAGTCTTGTATAAAATGCAAAACTATGCAACTTCTGCGAGAGAACGTAGGAAAAAACTTAGACGATCCTGGGAATGATGATGACTTTAGATACAACATCAAAGGCATGATCTGCAAAAGAATTAATGGACTTCATCAACATGAAGAAGTTCTGATCCCTGAAATACAATGTCAGGAGAATGAGGCCAGCCACAGAGTAAGAGAAAATACTTGCAAAATATACATCTGATACAGGACTGTTCCCCAAAATATACAAAAAAAAAGTGGTTAAAATTCAAGAATAAGAGAAACAGACTATGTTATTAAGAAATGGACCTAAGACCTTTCCAGTCATCTCAGGAGACAAGCTATGAAAACGAAAAGTAAGCAAATGAATAGATGTTTCACACCATTGATCACAAGGGAAACACACATTAAAACAATAACAAGATGGCACTACACACCTGTTAGGGCCGAAATCCAGATCACTGACAACACCAGATTTGGTGACGACGTGGAGCAACATGAACGTCGTTGCTGGTGGGAATACAAAAAAGGTACAGACAGAAACACTGGGAAACAGTTTTGTGGTTTCCCACAAAAGTAAACATCCTCTTATACATGGTACAGCAATTGCTCTCCTTGATATTTATCCAGAGCATTTGAAAACTAAGCTCCACACAAAAACCTGTGCAAGAATTTTATAGCAGCTTTATTCATGTTTGCCAAAACTCAGAAGCAGCCAAGATGTCCTTCAGTAGCTGAAGAGATTAATGAGAGTGATACATCCGATCAATTGAATATTAGTAGGTACTGAAAAGAGATAAGCTATCAAGCCATGAGAAGTCCTGGGGAAAACTTTAAATGCATATCACCAGGGGAAAGAAAAGCGAATCTGCAGACTCTGCGTACTGTGGAATGCCAGCTCTATGACATTTTAGAAAAATCACAGCAATAGAGACAGGAAATGATCAGTCCTTGCAAAGAGTTGGTGGGGGGGTGGTGGTGAGAAAAGGGCAGGGCACAGGGGATTTGGGGGAAGTTAATATACGCTGCATGATACCGTAACTATTGAGGATACATGTCATTGTACATTTTTTCCAAATCCATAGAATGTACGATACCAAGAGTGAACTCCTGTGTAAATTATGGACTTTGAGTGATTAATATGTATCAGTTCAAGTTCAACAACTGCCATCATACACCACTCTAGTGGGATGTTGCTAACTAGGGGACAATGCATGTGTAGGGGGAGTATAAAGGAAATCTATTTTCCTGTGAAGCTAAAACTGCTCTACAATTTTTCCTTAAACAGATAGTCTTGTATCTTGTTAAATATAAATCTTCAGTTACATATTTAAATGTCTTTTAAGCATACGTATAAAATAGCAAAGCCTTTTATAAAAGATTGACAGTCTTTTGAAATTTAATATTTCACCCACAGATTGATGTTTGCCAAGAAGCAAAAACAGCAGAGACGACTAAAACACTTTTCAGAATATCTGAAATGAGTTCACGTATCATTCCGTTTAAGTTTTGGGGATTTCAATTTACATTAGAAATTCAAGAACTCAGTGCATTAAAGATCACTTAACGTACTTTAATCACTACAGGATTAATCAGAATCAATAGGTTAGCGGTGATTAAGGCTTACTACTTATTGCAAGTGTTAAACAGTATGGTAGCAGTGAATCTTACCCTACAATTTAAGATAATTAATCAGATGATTCAGAATACTGAGTGGGGAGAAGTCTATGTCCCACAATTTTCCTCAGTGAAAGAATATACCCAGAACGCACCCTGAAAGTGTTAGTGTCTGGCTCTTTGAGACCCATGGACTGTGGCTCACCAAGCTCCTCTGTCCTTTAAACTCTCCAGGCAAGCATACTGGAGTGGGTGGCCATCCCCTTCTCCAGGGCAACTTCTGGACCCGGGGGCAGAACCTTTGCTTTCTTGTTCCTTGGGTTCCTAATGTGAGCTTGTCAGGTGGTGACACTGCTTGAGCTGCCAAATTCTTGTCAGAATTTAAAAACGCATCAGCTCCTACTGTGTCATTGCTCTTTTGACCTTGGGGCTAAGCTCTTAAGTCCATGAGAAATTAACCTTCTAAAAGACAGTATTTGGGTTAATAGTTAGTATTATTTTTTTTGAAAGGACTGTTTAAAATATCTGCTTCTCATTGGTTAAATCGCACTGAGCATCCACAAGACCATATTTTCATTTAGGGATGAAAAAGACACTGAGAAGGGCCTAGGTACTCCTGTACAAGACTGACAGAAATACAGATACAGATGAGCTATATAAGAGAAGCAAAGGTATTAAACCTAATCCTGGATTGCGTGTATGCAAACTGAAAGAACAGGATAGCTGCCTTCTCATACTAGTCAAGATAACGGTGACAGGAGGCTGAGTTCCTCATAGTGTGAAGTAACTCTTTTTTTACTTTTTAAAAAAATTTTATTTCGTTATTATTATTTCATGTTACAGTACTGTATTGGTACTGTATTGGTTTTGCCATACAGCAACATGAATCAGCCACAGGTGTACACGTGCTCCCAATCCTGAAACCCCCTCCCACCTCCCTCCCCATACCATCCCTCTGGGTCTGCTCAGTCATGGCTGACTCTTTGTGACCCCATGGGGAACAATTAATTTTTAAAAAATTCTAAGATTCATTTGGAACAGTTAATAGAAAGGAGTGCTAGTTTATTTTCAGAAAATAGATTTAAAGAGAGGGAACTGAGATTAGGGACCTTAGCAAAGGCATTTTTATCTTGTTGATAGCAACAGAAATATGATCATTCATCATCATGTATTTAGAAAAATTACCGGCTATGAGAAAGTTCTTTCATGCTCTTGTGTACTAGAGAATGGAAGAGGAGCATGAGCCGT
The DNA here is from genome assembly GCF_042477335.2 of Ovis canadensis. Taxonomy (NCBI): domain Eukaryota; kingdom Metazoa; phylum Chordata; class Mammalia; order Artiodactyla; family Bovidae; genus Ovis; species Ovis canadensis. Next base: position 102,595,310 of record NC_091253.1, on the reverse strand, counting down.
GAGCAGGCAGGCAAGGTCAATAGGCGCACTACTATCTCTGCTTACTAAGAGTCTTTAATAAAATGATTATGTATGTGACTGGATTCAATAAAGAGAAAGTGAGGTGAAGTCGCTCAGTCGTGTCCGACTCTTTGGGACTCCATGGACTGTAGCCCACCACGCTTCTCTGTCCATGGGATTCTCCAGGCAAGAGTACTGGAGTGGGTTGGCATTTCCTTCTCCAGAGGATCAGGACTCAGGGATTGAACCCAGGTCTCCCGCATTGTAAGCAAGATGCTTTACCGTCTGAGCCACCAGGGAAGTCTGGCAATTATTAGGATAAATTTAATATAGAGAATTATTAAACTACAATAAGAAAGTAACTATAAACATGTAAACGCAATGCAAGAGGCTGCCTGAGAGCTGACAGAGTCCCCAGGAAAATCAACCTTGAAAGGGAAGGCTTCTTCCCCAAAGCTGAGACGCACGCCCTGTTTCATCAGCTGTAGATCCCGATTACCACGGAGACACCGGGGAAGCCCACCTACAAGACTAATCGACCACGTATCTTTTCAGGAGCCAGGATCTAGTTCATTACCCTGACAGAGGCTCTTGAAATGTCCCTTTGCAGCTGAGAGGCACTGACTCCGTAACTGGGCAGTCTCCTCTCTGGGTACTCAGTTTTCCCATATATATCCTCCACATTTGAACTCCCATCTATAAACAAGATTCAAAAACTTCTCTCCCACAATCAACTAGTAGTAAAGAGGGCATAGACACGGACTGTGGAAGGAAAGGCAATGAAAATAGAGTTGTTATATAAGAAGCCTCCGCTGCTTCCTTACTCTGCTTCTTCCGTCTGGACATGCTCGAGCGCGGTCTCCTAGGTGCCATTTTCCCGTGATGATTGATTGCAGCTGTGCTAACTCAGCCTTATGCCTACCAGCTCAGACAGCACCAAGTTCAAGATGGGAAGCTGCACGGTCACTTGATGGTTAAGGGTCAGACTTTCCATACTTACCAAGGCCCAATATTAAACAGAAGATTTTTTTTTTTTTGGCAAAATAATAGTAATCAAAAGAAGAGGGCATAGATTTGTTTCAAAATTATATAGGTCTGCGCTATGACCCTCCTGCTGGTGCTGGCCAGACTGCACACTGGTTGACTGTATATGGGTCAAAGTAATACTCTCAAATGTTTACGTCCACTCCAGAATTACGAGAGGTCCATTAAGCATTTGCCTCATTTTCACTTGATCGATGGGACAAACTGAAGCAGCTTGTGTTTTGCTTTGAATGTGTGCACTCAGCTTGTGTCCAAACCTGCAGCCCGGTGGACTGCAGCCGGCCAGGCTCCTCTGTCCATTGACTTTCCCAGGCAAGAGTACTGGAGCATGTCGCCATTTCCTACTTCAGAGGATTTTCCAGACCTCAGGATCCAACCCGTGCCTCCTGCATTAACAGGCGGATTCTTTATCACAGGGCCTCCCTGGTGGCTCAGCTGGTATAGAATCTGCCTGCAATGTGGGACACCTGGGTTTGATCCCTGGGTTGTAAGATCCCCTGGAGAAGTGAAAAGCTACCCACTCCAGTATTCTGGCCTGCAGAATTTCATGCACTATATAGTCCATGAGGTCTCAAAGAGTTGGACACAACTTGAGAAACTTTCACTTTCACTTCACGTGGGAAGCCCCTTTGTTTTGAGAGGGGTATTTAATTAATTCCCAATATCATTAAGCCCTTAGAAGTCTCCCTGGCACAGTGGCCACTGAATTTTTCTGTTATTCATCTTCCATCCTGTAGTTTCCAAATTTCTCACTAAGGTCATGAAGTATATGCATTCCCAGCTCATCATGTCAAATCATCTCAGTGCCCTCAGTACAGAGGACCAGTGTGATGCTTTGTTGATACCAAAATGACTAAGATCTTTGGAGACTATATTGTACTAGAAAGCAGAAGAATTTATGTTGTTTTAAAGCAACAATGTGGAGTTATATTGTGACACTTGTGAGTTAAAGCACTTCAGGTTGTCTTTGCAAGCTGGTATGCAAAAAAAAAAAAAAAGACATTGGCAAGGCAAATAACTGGATACCAAGGACCAGAGATGCACTGGTTTCCTCCAGTAAAGAGACTATATCCTGTACAGGAGCTGCAATGCGAGTCATCACCCAAAATGTTTTTGATGGTCTGCACTAGCTTCCAAGAACCAGCTGACTTGAGCAGAAGTCAGATTGATGGATGACATAGAACAGAGAAAGAAATGACCACACGTTTCCTTTTATGTCTTTGATGTAGACTTAATCTCTGCGATCTTACTCCTGGTTTACTTTCTTCATACATGGAAGCTTTCAAGGGTTTTCACTTAGCTTGTAGAAGCCAATGTGAGGATTCTTTGGATCACTAAGTAGGTCTATTTCAATTATAGCTTCAGGAACTGGGGGAAAATGTATAGTGGAACTATGGACCAGCTATGGATTGATATCTAGGGATATACCATCAGGGAACCCTAAATTTCCACTTGATGGACCTCTGTGAACCCTAGGCCCTCAGGATTACTGTTCATTCTGACCCAGTGTCTCAAAGTCTTTAAAAAATATGGGTATTTACTTTCCCCCTATTCCATTACTCTTGTACATGGCCAGAGTCCTTCAGGGAAGACACAGTGGAAGACTTATTATGTGTACATATGGCAGGGGCCCATTATTGGTGAGAAAGTAGTAAAGAGTGAATTAGGAGCAAAGAGGCAGTAAATTGATACCTGGCACAGAATGTGAAGAGAATATAGAGCATTTCCAGCTGAAAACCTGGACAGTTATGATGAAATGTGGCAAATTTTATGTCAAAGACATTTAGTCTCTAAGGAGAATGAATGTCAAATAAAATAAATGTCCTTTTTGAGGAGTGGATATTTGATACTAGGTTACAAAACATAAGAGAAGATATTCAGTCCTAATCAGTAGTATTATAAGGTTAGTTATATCAAGAAATCTGTCCTAGGAACATTATCCTTCCTGCCAGGTGGACGTGTGACACATAATAAGATTATACTAAATGCATTTTTTTCTCATTGAGGTTAGAATACATCAATATTTCTAATGACTATAATATTTAAAATTATTTGTTGTGTGTGAATAAAATTTTTAATCATGAACATGTATTTCAAATGTGGTGTTTAACTGTCAGTAATTTAATCTTACTTGATTTTCACATCTCAATTCAATATGTCTGTTAACAGCTCTCTATTAACATCAGATGCAAAATATTTATTATTTCAAACATATTAAATTTGAGAAATATATTGTTTTGGCTGATACAGTTACCTTGTTAATGGCAACTTAAATTTTGGTGAATCTAGAGAAAGTTAGAGTCTTCTTCACTAATAGAATATTTTTGAGAACATGGAATAAGAATGGGAAAAGAGTAATTTCACACAGTCTATGAATGTGACACAAATGATAAGATAAATACCTATCAGGTAAGTAATAAATGAGTGGCTCTCTATCACAGTGACAGGAAATACCTAGCATAGTTATCTTTGTTTCCTTACTTGATTACTTACATGCATATACTAAGTCGTCTCAGTCCTGTCTGGCTTTTTGCAACCCCAGGGACTCTAGCCCTAGAGGCTCCTCTGTTCCTGAGAGGCAAGAAGACTGAGTGGGTTACACGCCCTCCTCCAGGGGAATCTTCCCTACCTAGGGAGCAAACATGCAGCTCCTGCAGCTCCCGCAGTGCAGGCAGACTCTTTACATCTGAGACAAAGGGGAAGCCCTTCCTTACTTGCTTGCAAACAAGCCATTAGGTATCCTTAAAAAGATATAAGAATGCCAGCATGAATTGATTTAATGCATTTTTTATTACTGAGAAAAAAATGAATTGAGCTTTTTTAAAAAATCTGTGTTCAATTTTTAATTCAACTAGATCAAATATATTGCATTTAATAAGTAGAGATAATATAAATGTTAAGCTTTATATTTCACCAAAGTAGGCTGATAAACTCAACATTAGAGGACATATTTGAAAATCATTCTAGAATTTCCTGTGTGTATCCTTCCTTAATAAAACAAAAACGTATCAGTGAACATTTATTCCTAACAGAAAAAAAAATTACAGAATTAAGTATATGTACAATACGAGTCAGCCCACTGCAGTATTCTTGCTTGGAGTATCTCGCGGACAGAAGAGCCTGACTGGCTACAGTCCCTAGGGTTGCAAAGGGTCAAAAATGGCTGAAGCAGCTTAGTGTGCATATAATATGAGTCTGCCCTTAATAACCGATCTTATGGAAAAAGCTAAGGAGGAGAAGGGGATGGCCGAGGAGGAGGTGGTTGGATGGATCACCAACTCGATGGACGTGAGTTTCAGCAAGCTCCAGGAGTTGTCTACGGACAGGGAAGTCTGATGTGCTGCAGTCCATGGAGTTGCAAAGAGTAGGACACGACTGAGAGACTGAATTGAACTGAACTGATGGAAAAAGATAGAAAATTTTCTCTCTGCCAAATGTTAAAGATGACTTCAGATTTCACAAAAACACTTGGAGACTTCAGTTATCTGAATATACATAGCTAAATTGACAAGATGCAAGGAGCAATGTTTTCAGAAGAATTAGTGTTTTAAAGCTGCACTACATGGCATGGTCTTATGGATATTTCATGAGAAATTGATGAGGGCCTCATATTTTAGTCCTGTTAAATTATGAACATGCACAACCTTTGTCATATAGGTAAAAAGAGCTCTGAAATCTAGGTGTATGTGATTGATCTCATTTAGGCAAAACATACAGCTGGAAATAAATTTAGTTGGAAATAAAGAAGTAATTGTAGAAATTCTTCCAAATCTGCTAAGTATGCTTGTTGATTATAGAATTCACAAAAAATAGGTTTAGAAAGTAGGTACTCAATAAGTAAAATTTTTATAGCAAATATTGTTCAAAATAATCTATTTGACTTTATTGGGAGTTTGGATTATTCTCTCACCAAAAATCTATTTTTATGTGAGTTATCCAATGATGACCTTTTCTATTTCCTATTTTCCCTCCTGTCATCTACTATATAAAATGCAGACAATTCTTAAATGAACTTACTAATTATTTTTGTTAGCTTTGAATTATAGTACAAATTACCAATCCATGTGAATCTAGCATCTCACTACCCAGCAACAAATATTTTACCTTTGTGACAAGATATATTCCATTTTCCTGCACAGTCTCCTCTAGCAAAATACTGTGCTGAAGTTAATTTTCACTGTTTAAACAGTACCATGTCCATTACAGCACATTTTACAATAGCTGGCTCAGATGATAAGGAACCTCCCTGAAATGCAGGAGACCCAGGTTCAGTCTCTGCATTGGGAAGATATCCTGGAGAAGGGAATGGCAACCCACTCCAATGTTCTGGTCTGAAGAATTCCATGGACAGAGGAGCCCATGGGCTACAGTCCACGGAGTCACAAAGAGTTGGACACAGCTGAGCAACTCGCACAAGCAGGACATGGAAGCAATCTAGATGCCCAGTGACAGATGGATGGATACAGAAACTGTGGTGCATACACACACACACACACACACACACACACACACACACACACGCAATGGAATGTTACTCAGTTATGAAAGGAGGCATTTGAGTTAGTCCTGATGAGGTGGATGAACCTAAAGCCTATTGTACAGAATGAAGCAAGTCAGAAATAGAAAGATAAATATTCCCTTAATATTCATTGGAAGAGGAGTGGAACAAAAAACAAAATATCAACCAATGGAACAAAATAGAAAGTCCAGAGATAAACCCACGCACCTATGGTAACTTATTTTTGATAAAAGAGACAAACATATAAAATAGGGCAAGGATAGTCTCTTCAATAAGTGGTGTTGGGAAAACTGGACAGCTATTTGTAAGAGAATGAAATTGGAACACTTCCTAACAGCATACACAAAGATAAACTCAACATGGATTACAGACCGAAATGTAAGATAAGAAACTATAAAACTCCTAAAGGAAAACATAGACAGAACACTGTATGACATAAAGATCCTCTATGCCCACCTCCTAGAGTAATGGATATAAAAATAGAAATAAATAAGTGGCATTTAATTAAACTTAAAAGCTTTTGCACAGCAAAGGAAACCATAAACAAGGTGAAAAGACAATCCTTAGAACAGGAAAAAAATAATAGCAAGTGAAATAAATGATAAAGGATTAATTTCAAGAATATGAAGCAGCTCAGACAAATCAATGCCAAAAAAATAAACAACCCAATCAAAAATGGGCTAAAGACCTTAACAGACATTTCTCCAAAGAAGACATACAGATGGCTATTAAGCACATGAAAAGATGCTCAACATAGAGCATTCTCAACATAGAGAAATGCAAATTAAAACTGCAATGAGATATCACCTCACACAGGTCTGAAAGGCAATCATCAAAAAATCTACAAACAATAAATGCTGGAGAGGGTGTGGAGAAAAAGGAACTCTCCTGCACTGTTGGGAGAATGCAAATTGATAGAGCCAGTATAGAGAACATTACAAGATTCCTTAAAAAAAATAGGAATAAAACCACCATATGACCCAGCAATCCCACTACTAGGCATATACCTGAGGAAAGCAACACTGAGGAAGACACATGTAATCCAATGTTCATCACAACTTTATTTACAATAGCTAGGACATGAAAACAACTTAAATGGCCATCAACAGAGACTGGATAAAGAAGCTGTGGTACAGATACACAATGGAATATTACTCAGCCATAAAAAGGAATACATTTGAGTCAGTCCTAATGAGGTTGGATGTACCTAGAGACTATTATACAGAGTGAAGTAAGCCAGAGAGAGAAAAGCAATTACTGTATAATATCAATGCAAAGAAATAGAGAAAAACAACAGAATGAGAAAGACTAGAGATTTCTTCAAGAAAATTAGAGATACCAAGGGAACATTTCATGCAAAGATGGGCTCGATAAAGGGCAGAAATGGTCTGGACCTAAGAGAAGCAGAAGACATTAAGAAGAGGTGGCAAGAATGCACAGAAGAACTATACAAAAAATATCTTCACAACCAAGATAATCACGATGGTGTGATCACTCACCTAGAGCCAGACATCCTGGAATGTGAAGTCAAGTGGGCCTTAGAAAGCATCACTATGAACAAAGCTAGTGGAGGTGATGGAATTCCAGTTGAACTGTTTCAAATCCTGAAAGATGATGCTGTGAAAGTGCTGCACTCAATATGCCAGCAAATTTGGAAAACTCAGCAGTGGCCACAGGACTGGAAAAGGCCAGTTTTCATTCCAATTCCAAAGAAAGGCAATGCCAAAGAATGCTCAAACTACCGCACAATTGCACTCATCTCACATGCTAGTAAAGTCATGCTCAAAATTCTCCAAGCCAGGCTTCAGCAATACGTGAACCGTGAACTCCCTGATGTTCAAGCTGGTTTTAGAAAAGGAAGAGAAACCAGAGATCAAATTGCCAACATCTGCTGGATCATGGAAAAAGCAAGAGAGTTCCAGAAAAACATCTATTTCTGCTTTCTTGACTATGCCAAAGCCTTTGACTGTGTGGATCACAAGAAACTGTGGAAAATTCTGACATAGATGGGAATACCAGACCACCTGACCTGCCTCTTGAGAAACCAATATGCAGGTCAGGAAGCAACAGTTGGAACTGGACATGGAACAACAGACTGGTTCCAAATAGGAAAAGGAGTACGTCAAGGCTGTATATTGTCACCCTGCTTATTTAACTTCTATGCAGAGTACATCATGAGAATTCTGGGCTGGAAGAAGCACAAGCTGGAGTCAAGATTGCTGGGAGAAATATCAATAAGCTCAGATATGCAGATGACACCACCCTTATGGCAGAAAGTGAAGAGGAGCTAAAAAGCCTCTTGATGAAAGTGAAATAGGAGAGCGAAAAAGTTGGCTTAAAGCTCAACATTCAGAAAATGAAGATGATGGCATCCAGTCCCATGACCTCATGGGAAATAGATGGGGAAACAGTGGAAACAGTGTCAGACTTTATTTTTTGGGGCTCCAAAATCTTTGCAGATGGTGACTGCAGCCATGAAATTAAAAGACACTTGCTCCTGGGAAGAAAAGTTATGACCAACCTAGATAGCATATTCAAAAGCAGAGACATTAGTTTGCCAACAAAGTTCCGTCTAGTCAAGGCTATGGTTTATCCTGTGGTCATGTATGGATGTGAGAGTTGGACTGTGAAGAAGGCTGAGCGCCAAAGAACTGATGCTTTTGAACTGTGGTGTTGGAGAAGACTCTTGAGAGTCCCTTGAACAGTAAGAAGATCCACCCAGTCCACTCTGAAGGAGATCAGCCCTGGGATTTCTTTGGAAGGAATGATGCTAAAGCTGAGACTCCAGTACTTTGGCCACCTCATGAGAAGAGTTGACTCATTGGAAAAGACTCTGAAGCTGGGAGAGATTGGGGGCAGGAGGAGAAGAGGACGACAGAGGATGAGATGGCTGGATGGCATCACTGACTCAATGGATGTGGGTTTGGGTGAACTCCGGGAGTTGAGGATGGACAGGGAGGCCTGGCGTGCTGCACTTTATAAGGTTTCAGAGTCGGACACGACTGCGCGACTGAACTGGACTGAACTGAACTGAACGCATATAATGGAGTCTAGAGAGACAGCACTCCTGACCCTATCTGCAGAGCAGCCATGGAGACACAGACACTGAGCACAGACTTGTGGACACGGTTTGGGGAGAGGAGAGGTATGGAGAGTGTACCATGGAAACATGCATTGCCATATGTAAAATAGATAGCCAACGGGAATCAGCTGTATGACTGGGGAACTCAAACCAGTGGTCAGTAACTGCCTAGAGGGGTGGGATGGGGAGATAGTTGGGAGGAATGTTCAGGTGGAAGGGGACATTTGTAAACCTATGGCTGATTCATGTTGATATTTGGTAATGAATGCAATACTATAAAGCAATTATCCTTCAATTTAAAAAATCAAGAATTTTAAAAATATCTGTTGGAAGAACTCACGCTGAAGCTGAAGCTCCAAAAGTTTGGCCATCTAATGTGAAGAGCTGACTCATTGGAAAAGATGCTGGTGCTAGAAACGATCAAAGGCAAAATGAGAAGAGGGCAGCAGAGGATGAGACGTTTAGATAGCATCACTGACTCACAAGACATTGAATTTGAGCAAACTCTGGGTTCTTCCTGAAGGGCAGGGTAGCTTGGTATGCTGCATGCCATGTGGTAGCAAAGAGCCAGACAAGACTCAGCAAGAGAACAACAAATGTACTCTAGACAGATGGTACTAATGAACCTATTTGCAAGGCAGTGATGGAGACGACTCTTGAGAGTCCCTTGGACTGCAAGGAGATCCAACCTGTCCATTCTGAAGGAGATCAACCCTGGGATTCCTTAGAAGGAATGATGCTAAAGCTGAAACTCCAGTACTTTGGCCACCTCATGCGAAGAGTTGACTCATTGGATAAGACTTTGATGCTGGTAGGTATTGGGGGCAGGAAAAGAGGGGGACGACCGAGGATGAGATGGCTGGATGACATCACTGACTCGATGAATGCGAGTCTGGGTGAACTCTGGGAGTTGGTGATGGACAGGGAGGCCTTGCATGCTGCAATTCATGGGGTCGCAAAGAGTCGGACACAACTGAGCGACTGAACTGAACTGAACTGATGGAGACACAGGCATAGAGAATAAACCTGTGCACACAGTGAGGGAAGGAGAGAGACAAACTGAGAGAGCAGCATGGAAAGATATACATTATATATAATAACACAGCTGGTGGGGATTTGCTGTGTACACAGGGAGCTTAACTGAGGGCTCTGGGACAACTTAGAGGGATGGGACGGGGTGGGAGATGGGAGGGAGGTTCAAGAAGGAGGGGACATGTGTATGCCCTTGGGTGATTCAAGTTGACGCAGGACAGAAAACAGCACAATATTGCAAAGCAATTATTCTCCAATTTAAAACATGTAGAAAGAAATTAAAAGCAGACCTCTCTTCCCCCTCCATGTGGTATTTCAATAAATTAAAATTTGATAAAAAATATAAATAAAATATGCTTAGAGTGAATTCACTGAAGAAAGTTAAGGCCTCTAATGGCAATATAGATGGGAGATTAATGATGTTAGGATGTTAATTAATCTTATGGGAAAAGTAAAGTTTCATGCATTTTTGTTAAATCTGAAAAAATATTTTAGATGTCCATAAACATAACTGTATTACAATTATGAAGAGCTGACTCAACTAAAAACCCCCTGATGCTGGGAAAGACGGAAGAAAATCAGAGAAGGGGGCAGCAGAGGATGAGAAGGTTGGATAGCATCACCGACTCAATGGAGTGAATTTGAGCAAACTCTGGGAGACAGTGAAGGACAGGGAGCCTGGTAAGCTGCAGTCATGGGGTTGCAAAAAGTTGTACATAACTTAGTCACTGAACAGTAACAAAAGGTTCATCTCACTTTTTACTTTGAAAAAGGCTTAGAATTTAATTTGTCTTACTTTTAATGTAATACTTTTATACTTTTTTGTTTTATTAAAGATCAGTTGAAGTTAAATTGGTATAGTCTAATAAAATAGGATGTTGGTTTCATAAGAAAGAAATTCTAAATTTAAAAATAAAATATTTTTTGAATGTTAGCAATTTTTTAGTAATATTTTGGGAATGTGACTAAAAATATTCAGGTATCATTTTGATAAAATAACCATACAACATGTGTTAACCCCAGAAGTAGACAACATGGTCACACAGAATATTGTAAATAAAGACTGGGAGTCATAAATAACTCTTCCTGTTACTTTCTGCTGATAATTTCTTAAAGTGCACATAATGCTGACGCAACTAGTGCTACAATAAGAGACCCATAAGGTTATCTGCGTGTGCATGTTGTGCTGGAAACATACAATAATTTAAAAGTTAATTTCAGACAAAGCAAAGGAAATAATCATTCATTTTTGACAAAGTTTGAAGGAGAAATTTAAAAATCCATATATACATATATACTAAAAATTAAAAATAAATGATTATCTTCATTAACCTTTGCATGTTTCATACTAAATAAAACATTTTGATTTTCTTCAAAAGAATATTTGAGATGCCAATGATGGCTTATTGAATAATTTCTACCTACCTCGTTGCTGTTCAGTCATTCAGTCGTGTCCTGGCTCTTTGCAACCCCTATTTGCACATCAGGCTTCCCTATCCACCATCTCCCAGAGTTTTGTCAAATTCATGTTCATTGAGCCGATGATTGCACCCAATCATTTCATTCTCTGTCGTGCCCTTCTCCTACCTTAGATCTTTCCCAGCATGAGTCTCTTCCACCTACCTAGCATCAGATTTCAAAGCATAATAAACTAAATTACTTAGTCCAAGAAATCATATTTAGTATCCCTTATTTCTTTCTCAATTCAATTCAGTTCAGTTGCTCAGTTGTGTCTGACTCTTTGTGATCCCATGGACTGCAGCATGCCAGGCTTCCCTGTCCATTGCCAAATCCCAGAGTTTACTCAAACTCATGTCCATTGAGTTGGTGATGCCATCCCACCATCTCATCCTCTGTCTTCCCCTTTTCCTCCCACCTTTAATCTTCCCTAGCATCAGGGTCTTTTCCAGTGAGTCAGTTCTTTGCATCGGTGGCCAAAGCATTGGAGTTTCAGCTTCAGTATCAGTCCTTCCAATGAACATCCAGGACTGATCTTCTTTAGGATGGACTTGTTGGACCTCCTTGCAGTCCAAGGGACTCTCAAGAGTCTTCTCCAACACCACAGTTCAAAAGCATCAATTCTTTGGTGCTCAGCCTTCTTTATAGTCCAACTCTCACATCCATACTTGACCACTGGAAAAACCATAGCCTTGACTAGATGGACCTTTGTTGGCAAAGTAATATTTGCTTTTAAATATGCTGCCTAAGTTGGTCATAACCTTTCTCCCAAGGAGCAAGCATCTTAAATAAAATAAATAAAGATCCTCAGCACAAGAAGCATAAAAGATAAACATTGTGAAATTAGAGAAGTTTAGTATTAATCTGCCTATTGAATGGTTATACCCTCACTCCATATGCTTCCTAACTTCCAAATGACAACTATCATGCATATATCACAAGGAAGGAGACGGACGTTGCTTTTCCTTTCTCTGTAGAATCTGAAGAGAATATTTCTATTTTGAATTCCATAATGAAAAGGCTGACTCATCACTCAACAATTTTTTAGTAGCAGATTGAAATGATCTGAGGCTAACACACAAAGCACTTCCAATCTTATTTTATTTTATTTTTTGCTTTAAAAAAATCAGTTTTACTGAGTTATAGTTGACAAATAAAACTGTAAGATTTTTAACATGTACATTGTGTTCATTTAATATACATTACACTGTGAAAGAATTACTCTCCTATAGCTAATGAACACATCCATCAGCGCATTGATCTATTTATTTATTTATGCATTTTTTGATAATATTTACATTTTATTTTCAGAAAATTTCAATTAACATTAAAGTTGCCAGATACAAAATCAACAACAAAAGTCAGTTGAATTTCTATCTGCTAATAATGAATTTCCAGAGACATTGAGAAAACAAACTCACTTAAACTACATTTAAAAAAGATAAAATAACACGAATAATTTTAGTTAAATAGGGGAAAGATATGAACACTGAAAGCTATAAGACGTTGATGGAATAAACTGAAGAGAGCACAAATCAAGGGAAGGATTTTCCACACTTCTGTCCTTTATCACATCCTCGTATAAAATGTTATTTTAATACCTCCAATTTTCTTGAAGATATCTTTGGTCTGTCCCATTCTATTGTTTTTCTCTATTTCTTTGCTTTGTTCATTGGAGAAGGCCTTCTTATTTTTTATTACTTTTCTCTGAAACTCTGCATTCAGCTGGATACATCTTTTCTTTTCTCCTTTGCTTTTAGCTTCTCTACTTTCCTCAGCTGTTTGTAAAGCCTCCTCAGACAACCACATTGCCTTTTTGCATTGCTTTTTCTTTGGGATGGTTTTGGTCACTGCCTCCCATACAATGTTATGAACTTCTGCCCATAGATCTTCAGGCACTTTGTCTATTGGATTTAATCCCTTGAACCTGTTTATCACTTCCACTGAATAATCTAAGGAATTTAAATCATACCTGAATTGCCTAGTGGTTTCCCCCACTTTCTTTAGATTAAGTCTGAATTTTGCTATAGGGGACTGATCATCTGAGTTAGTCAGCTCTGGTTCTTGTTTTTGCTACTGTATAGAGCTTCTTCATCTTTGGTTGCAAAGAATACCATCAATCTGATTTTGGTCTTGACTATTTGGTGATGTCTGTATGTAAAGTTCAGCTTCCCTGGTGGCTCAGATGGTAAAGCGTCTGCCTGCAATGCGGGAGCCTAGGGTTCAATCCCTGGGTTGGGAAGATCCCCTGGAGAAGGAAATGGCAACCCACTCTAGTACTCTTGCCTGGAGAATTCCATGGATGGAGGAGCCTGGCAGGCTACCGTCCATGGGGTCACAAAGAGCCAGACATGACTGAGCGACTTCACTTTTTCACTATATGTGGAGTCATCTCTCTTGTTGGAAAAGGGTGTTTGCTATGACCAGTGCATCTGCTTGGCAAAACTCTGTTAATCTACTTCCTTTGTTACTCCAAGGCCAGACTTGCCTGTTACTCCAAATATATCTTGACTTCCTTGTTTTGCATTCCAATCCCCTAAGATGGAAAAGATGTGTGTGTGTGTGTGTGTGTGTGTGTGTGTGTGTTAGTTCTAGAAGGTGTGGTAGGTCTTCCTAGAATTGGTCACCTTCACTTCTTTGACATCTGTGATTGTGGCATAGACTTGGATTACTGTGATGCTGAATGCTTTGCCTTGGAAACAAAACGAGATCATCCTGTCATTTTTGAGTCTGCATGCAAATACTACATTCTGGACTCTCTTGCTGACTCTGAGGGCTACTCCATTTCTTCTTAGGGGTTCTTGCCTACAGTAGCATATAGAGTGGTCATCTGAATTAAATTCACCCATTCCCACCCATTTCAGTTCACTGGCTCCTAAAATGCCGATGTTCACTCTTGCCATCCCCTGCTTGACCACACCCAATTTACCTTGATTCGTGGACCTGACAGTCCAGGTTCCCGAGCAATACTGTTCCTTACAGCATCACGCTCTACCTTCACCACCAGACGCATCCGCAGCCGAGCACTGTTTCTGCTTTGCCCAGCCACTTCAGTGTTTTTGGAGCTAGTAGTAATTGCCCTCTGCTCCTCCCCAGTAGCAGATTGGACAGCTTCCAATCTGGCGGACTCATCTTTCACTGTCACATCTTTTGCCTTTTTATGCTGTTCACGGGGGTCTGGAGCGTCTTGCCATTCCCTCCTCCTGTGGACCATGTGCTGTTAGACCTCTTCACAACGGCCTGTCTGGCGCTGCTCACAGCTTCATTGCATTGTGCAAGCCACTTTGCCATGGCAAGGCAGTGATCCATGAAGCAGGAAATTAAAATACTTTGATCCACATGTGGAAGTTCATAGAATGTAAGATGAAATTCTGTTAAACAAAAGAACAAAATATTAAAAAATTGAAGTAATTGAAAAAAAAAAAGATAGCACAGGTCTCAATGTATCAATGGAATCCAGAAGGAAATAGAGAAAGGTATTAATCATTCTAAGTAAAAAATATTTTCAAATAAGATTTCTGTTGCTTGCAAGATTATCAGCCAAATGTAGTAGCATGTCACACTTACTTTAAAACCTCAGAAAATTCTTTGAAATTATGTTCCTCCAAACATGAATAAATAAGAGAGAGAGAACATGAAATCCACATCACAAATCTCATTTTAAACAAAAGGAAAAGGAAATTTCTATAATCTTGATCATTATCAACAGTATGGCAGGTCTAAAGAGCAAAAAATATGAAAGAAAACAGGACACCCTAGGGCTCCAGAAGAGGTTGCAAAAATGTTCAAATATCATTCATACTTCATTAGGTTATCAATTAACAGTTATCTCATCGATATTGAGATGACTTAGCAAGAGGAATATATATATATATAAAAGGAAAAAACTAATGGCTAACTCCAGTGAAAATAACAGCTCTAAAAAGAAAATATAACCGTATAAAATTATTTGAGTCTGTATTAAGTTATTCTTATATGCAGAGTAGATCATGAGAAACGCTGGACTGGAAGAAGCACAAGCTGGAATCAAGACTGCCAGGAGAAATATCAATAACCTCAGATATGCAGATGATACCACCCTTATGGCAAAAAGTGAAGAAGAACTAAAAAGCCTCTTGATGAAAGTGAAAGAGGAGAGCAAGAAAGTTGGCTTAAAGCTCAACATTCAGAAAACGAAGATCATGGATCCAGTCCCATCACTTCATGGGAAATAGATGGGGAAACAGTGGAAACAATGTCAGACTTTATCTTTCGGGGGCTCCAAAATCACTGCAGATGGTGATGGCAGCCATGAAATTAAAAGACGTTTACTTCTTGGAAGGAAAGTTATGACAAACCTAGATAGCATATTGAAAAGCAGAGACATTACTTTGCCAACTGAGGTCTGTCTAGTCAAGGCTATGGTTTTTCCTGTGGTCATGTATGGATGTGAGAGTTGGACTGTGAAGAAGGCTGAGCGCTGAAGAATTGATGCTTTTGAACTGTGGTGTTGGAGAAGACTCTTGAGAGTCCCTTGGACTGCAAGGAGATCCAACCAGTCCATTCTGAAGGAGATCAGCCCTGGGATTTCTTTGGAAGGAATGATGCTGAAGCTAAAGCTCCAGTACTGTGGCCACCTCATGCGAAGAGTTGACTCATTGGAAAAGACTCTGTTGCTGGGAGGGATTGGGGGCAGGAGGAGAAGGGGACGACCGAGGATGAGATGGCTGGATGGCATCACGGACTTGATGGACGTGAGTCTGAGTCAACTCCAGGAGATGGTGATGGACAGGGAGGCCTGGTGTGCTTCGATTCATGGGGTTGCAGAGAGTCAGACACAACTGAGCGACTGAACTGAACTGAACTGAATAGCTAAAACACTAAATATGAATTTAAGCAAATATTTATGAGGAAGATGAATGAAGAAAAAATGTGGGCTTGCAAGTGAGCTTAAATCTTCATCTCTGATACATGAAGTCACTAAAAAGTTTAAATGCAAAGAATTAGGAGATATAAGAATATTATTGTTTTCCACACGTTTTCAACATACCTTTCAAAACACACACGAACATGTGCATGCCTTACTGTTGACAGTGGTTTCCTCTGGGAAGGGAGAAAGATTGAAAAAATGATGACAGAGGAACTTCTATTATTGTTATTTTTGTTTGTGGTATCATAGTGTTTTCAGCACTTTAGAACTGTTTGAACAACTTGTATGTTGTAATTTAACAAAAATCAAAATTAGCACAATGAAATTTAAAGAATGGTCTCTTGTTTCCAAAAACAATAAATGAAAGAATGTAAGTAAATTAAATAACTTAATACATAAGCTGCCTGGAAATTATAGCAGTGAGTTTAACTTTTTCCATTAATTAGCAAAATGCCCTAAACTCTTGGTGTTTCGTTAATTATCTTCACCGAATTATTGTACCAGTTTGGCATTCCTTAGGCACTACTCTGCTTCAAGGACTCTTCTCACTGCTAGTTGGTAAATTCTCTCAGAATGTAAATTGACTTTAATATTAATCTAACTAAAATATAATTAGAGAGTTGACCCTGGAGCACTATCATCAACCTTTTGCATAAGAACCTATAATTTTATGGGTATTCTATGTTCCTTAATAAGGATTTTTAAAAACATGTAATTTTACTCATTTTATTTGAGCTGGTGTTGTTTTTAATAATTTATTGTCTTTTTAATGACATAATTAATATTACATGATGTTCATCTCTGGCAAGCTCCAAATAATTTGTATTAAAATGCTTAAAAATATTGTGGTAGAAACAAAATTAGCACAAAGAATAAATGTCATAAAATGTAATTTAAAAGTAATAATACATTTACCTTTAAATAATCTATAGGAAAATAGAATATACAGTGCCAAAAATGTTTTTCAAAATGGCATGAAGCAACAGATTAATATGAGTAATTAGAAAGTGTTTATCGGCAAATTCACAAAACTTAGAAATTAGTATAATAACGAACCAATGGTCATAAGCGTATTCAAAGCACTCACAGCTGTAAGAAGTCATATTTCGGCAACAAATGTATCCTATCAAGGCAGTCACATGATGGATGGCAAATTCATGAACACGCATTTGGAAGAGTCACTTTCACGTTGTCAAATGCGCTCCAATCCCTGTCTTTCGGTCCTGCCTTCTCCCCGCTCCTCCCCTTCCTCTCGGCGTTTTGCCCTTCTCCCTTTCCTCTCTGCCTTCCTTCTTTCCTCCGCCTTTTGTTCCTTCCTGCCTTTCTCCTTTCTTTCTTCATTTTTTTTCTTTGACAGCAGAAAGACTGGTATTTCATAAGTATTAAGGTAGATATATAAGACTATACAGATGATCAGTCCAGTTTCCTATATCCACCTAATTAGCATTCCATTTAAAATTTACATTCATATTGGGTATAAATAGTCTAAAAACAACAACTAAAAGTTAGAGATCGACAAGCTGAATAAAACTGAACACTCTGGGAGGGGAAGGAGGGGACACGGGGGTGCCTCTGGCCAATTCTTGTTGATGTATGACAGAAAACCACAAAATTCTGTAAAGAAATTATCCTTCAATTAGAAAAATAAATTTAAAATAAAACAAATGAAACCTCTTATATACACAGCCTATAAGAAATCTACTTTTAATAAAGCAAAAAATACATTAAATCTAAAAGGATGGTAAAACATATGTGAGATAACATATGTGAGATAAAACATGTGAGATTATTCCAAAGAAAGCTTGATTAATTCTGAGTGTAAGAAATGATCTGGCTAGGGATAAGTTTTTTATCCATTATCCTTCTTCACAGATAATTTTTTCTTCTAACTCTTTTTCTTCAAGCGGAGTAAACTAGTTATAAAAGAAATGAGAATGTGTACAGATAACATTTCTTCCATATCCTAAATCAGATTGGTTATATCTGTCTTTAAACTTACTCTTCTTTAAACAAACCATAAGTTGTTGTTGTTCAGTCCCTCAGTCGTGTCTGACTCTTTGCAACCCCATGGACTGCAGCATACCAGGCTTCCCTGTCCTTCACCATCTCCTGGAGTTTGCTCAAAATTATGTCCATTGAGTCGATGATGCCATCCAACCATCTCACCTTTGACCATCACTTTCTCCTGCCTTCAATCTTTGACACCGTCAGGGTCTTTTCCAATGAGTCAGCTCTTCTTATCAGGTGGCTAAATTAATGGAGCTTTAGGTTCAGCATCAGTATTTCCAATGAGTATTCAGGACTGATTTCCTTTAGGATTTACTGCTTTGATCTCCTTACTGTTCAAGACACTCAAGAGTCTTCTCCAACATCACAGTTCAAAAAGCATTGATTCTTTCTTTTATAAAGCTTTCTTTATGGTCCAACTCTCACATCCATACATGACTACTGGAAAAACCATAGACTTGACTATCTGGACCTTGCAGGCAAAATAATGTCTCTGCTTTTTAAAATGCTGTCTAGGTTTGTCATTGCTTTTCTTCCAAGGAGCAATCGTCTTTAAATTTCATGGCTGCAGTTGCAATCCACAGTGATATTGGAGCCCAAGAAAATAAAGTCTGTCACTGTTTCCACTGTTTCCTCATCTATTTGACATGAAGTGGTGGAACTGGATGCCATGATCTTAGTTTTCTGAACACTGAGTTTTAAACCAACTTTTTCACTCTCCTTTATCAAGAGGCTCTTTAGTTCTTCGATTTCTGCCATAAGGGTGGTATCATCTGTATATCTGAGGTTATGATATTTCTCCCCTCAATCTTGACTCTAGCTTGTGCTTCATCCAGCCGAGTATTTAGCATGATGTACTCTGCATATAAGTTAAATAAGCAGGGTGACAATACACAGCTTTGATGTACTCCTTTCCCCATTTGGAACCAGTCCATCGTTCCATGTCCGGTTCTAGCTGTTGCTTCTTGATCTGCATACAGGTTTCTCAGGAGGCAGATAGGGTGGTTTGGTATTCCTATCTCTTTCAGAATTTTCCACAGTTTGTTGTGATATACTTATTTGAGAAGTCAAAGTAAAAAATAATGTAGACGATTTAACAAAACTAATTAGGCAAAGAAAGACACAATGCAGTCATTGTGTGATTAAGCTCTCCATGTAAAGAGACATGATTTTGGCAGCCAGTTGCTCTTCAGACAAATTTGCTATGGAAAGGTTGCAAAAGAAACCCACACACCTGATAGTGCCAGGTTAGACAGAGAAGAAATCACATATTTCTTTGTCCTCTCTCATTTTCTATTGCTTGGGGTACACCCTGAGTGGGAACTATCTTCGCCACTGTTCATGTTGTTTGTCCATGAAGTTATATCTCAAAACCTGCTGGGTATTTGTTTTTACTGTGGCTCAGACAGTAAAGAAACTGCTTGCAATGCATGAGATCCAGATTTGGTTTCGGGGTTGGGAAGATCCCCTAGAGAAGAGCATGGCAACCCACTCCAGTATTCTTGCCTGGAGAACGCCATGGACAGAGGAGCCTGGTGGGCTACAGTCCTTGGGATCACAGAGTCGGACATGACTGAGCAACCAACACTCTCACAGAAGTAAAGACAACCGTCTATGAGGAAGGTGTGAGCTGAGATAAAGAAGGATGTAGTGGACGGAGGCTGATAAGCAGCACAAAATTCATACATATGTCTCAACTTTACACTTTTTAATTTCCGCCCCATCACCCCTTACTTCCAAAATTTAATATCACAGTTTTTTCTAAGAAAGGGAGTTCATTAAATGCAATATTCATTATATCAATGAACAAACTCATCTTATTGGAATTAATGTACTTGACATTTATACTTCTCAAAACACCATCTTAATTCTAAATGGAAATGAACAATAAATCAAATAAACTTTTGAGTAAGTAAAAACAATATTATGTGTAGAAATGATGAAGAAAGAGTGAGAGAAATATACCATGACATTTTATCCCATTTGAAGGAGGTGGGTTTTCACTTTTGTTGTTTAACATATCATCATGTTTCCCCCTTATTTTCAATACTACATTTTAAATGCATTGAAGAATTTTAATGATGTCACTAAAATAGACTAGTTTTCTTCTGAGCAGGCCACTTAGCCACTTGATTTTTTTTTTTCTATTGAGAAATTTGTGTGGCCGCATATTTATCTTGGTAAATAGGTGACTAACATAACGAAAAGGGGAAATCTGGTGTTGGACTGAACATTTAACATTCTCTCCATGTGTAAAATGTTAAGTGTTGGCTGGGTTTCTGCACAGTAAATATGAAAAAAAAGAGTATATATTCTTCTTTGATTTTCAGCCAAAAATGTCAAAGGAATGACATTTTTATTTATTCATGTAGTTGATTCTAAGCACTAGAATTTTAAAATTATGATATAAAGGAGAGGAGACAGACCCAGGATTTTGTACACTCAGGATGAGCAGTAGTATAAGCATCTGTAAACTGAAAGAAGAGGAGAGATTAAATATGAAATACGTTGATCATTTTTATTTGAATAATTTTCAAAATTCAGTTTGTTAAAATTTTAGAGATAAAAGTTTTGCTCTATATGGCAATTTAAGACTCTCATAGGACAGGATGGTAAATACAGTCAACAGTTGAGCCGGGTAAAATCAAGCAAAATAAATTGGACAGGTGGTATTCTTTTCGTATTTCTACGTAATTTTCATTGACACTGATTTCATTATCAACTTGAACAAGAATTTGTTGAATAAATATTTTCCCTTCTGAAATTTTTTCCAGCATTGATAACCTTACTTTGACTTACTATTCGAAGCCGTCCTAGAGACTGAATCATTCTTAACAAGTATCTTAAAGTGATTTATAAAATCTTTATAAAATTGAAAATAAATATTAGTGTGTGTTTTTGAAAAATGTGATAATAGTTCTAAACTGTTTAACACTTGGCCCTCTCACAGCGCGCTATACAAATATGCCATTAATACTCTACCACTCTCAATTCCTTGAACATGTTATTGATAAAGCAACTAAATTCCTAAGTCTGTCAATGTTTTTCAATAAGATAATGCAACATCTAAGCAATAACATGAAAGGAAAGGTAATAGAGTGTGTCACGTATACTTCAGGACGTTTGAGTTCTTACAGAGAGCAAACGCAAATGCTTTGAAAAATCAGTTTAAGAGAAATTGAATAAATCCTTGTCTTTTTTTCCTTCTCATGGGAAAGGTGATTTTGTGTTGTCTAAGTTGAAACCTTGTGTGTGAAAACTCTCTGACTACTGCCTCCCGATTTTTTAACCAATTAGTTAAAAACCTCCTCAAAACTACTGCCGGCAAATCATCCAGATTCCTCTGCTTCTCAGCACGCTCACTGCCCGTGTCCCACCATCTTTCTCCGCGACTCCCTCAGGAGCTTCTTTTGCTTACCTTCTGGTATCCAGTATTGTCCCCATAGCATTCAATGCCGTGCATTACTGAAGCAGACGCGGCCCAAGTTTTTGACCCGAAGATCCTTTTAAAGGCTTAAAATTCACTGCAGAACAATTTTATTTATTATTATTATTTTTTAATTTGGGAGGATGTGCAAATGGAATTGTAAGGAAATACACAGAAGTGTACGGGCATAGTAAGCCTCAATCGACTTACATTTCAATGAAAGTCTATGTCCCAAATCAAACCTAACTATACAAAGCTTTCTGTGTGTGTTGAGCAATTGTAAATGAGAGAGACCTATTGTCACTTATGTACCTGTAATGGGTGCCCAAGCATTTCAAAATATATATGGTACCCATTTAAAAATAAAGCGCAGATATCTAGCAGAACATAAGAGTTAAGCTGAGTGGAGAGAAATTTAGACTTCTAGGATAACGGAAGTGTTAAGTTTTATATTTTTATGATAGAGACAAGCAATCAGGATTCAATAATACTATAATAATAACCAGTGTAAATCAAGCAATGATTAGATAAATTATAAAAATTCATATAAAGTATGTTTCTAACTTCAGGATTAAGTGAAATATTATGCAATACTGCAATGAAGTGTTTTATGGTAATATAACATTTAAAATATATTCTAATTTGTTTTTATGTATTTGCTTCACAGAGCATTTTGAAATAATTCATTTATAAATAAATTAAAAAGTGAAATTTCTAAAATGACTTATCAAAAATCAATTGAAATAAATAAATAAATGAAAAAAAAAACAAAAAAATCAATTGAAATGCTTGAAATTCCAAATAAAGTAAGAAATTCAAGTAAGCAGTTTATACATTTTGGCAAACTGAAAGAACCACCCTCCTAGGCAATGATTAAAGCTGATTAAATTTAGGCTTTCACTATTAAGAAAACTGACCACTATGCCTTACAATTCATATGCCTCTATAGAAAAGGGGAGCTTTTCCAGGTAATGAATAGATAGAGACAACTATTCGAGATTTGAAATGGTAGAGTTTAGAGGCCATTATTTATTTATTGAGAGCAAGAAGTGATGGAAAAAAAATGAAGATACACAAGTAGTTGTGCATAAGACATACCCATAGAAAACGTGAATTCATTCAGTTGCTTTTAAAATATCATTAATGAATACTATTTTTATATGTTTTAAGTTTATGCAAAATTCAGTGGATAATACAGAGAGATCCAATACATTTTCTCTGCTTTTCTTACAGTTTTCTCTATTTGGAACATCTTGAATTAGCAGGGCACATTAGCTAAAACTGATAAGCCAATATTGACATCTTACCATTAACTAAAGTTCATCATTTATATTAAATTTATCTATTTTATATAGCTTTATGGGTTTTGACAAATACAAATGTCATATATTTATCATTGAAATGTCACCCAAAATAGCTTCATTGCCCTAGAAATAGAAAGTGTGCCACCTCTTCCTCCCTGTTTGCTTCCTCACTAGCCCCTGGAAATCCTGCTCATTTTACTCTCTTCTGAAGTTTTGCCTATTTCAGGATGTCATACGGTTGGAATGATATGGTTGGAATCATAGAGCATGATGTAAAGAAAGTATAGAAAGCCCCTATGCCTATGAATTATAAGCAATATTTAAAAAGTCATAGTTACTATGACTTCCCACATAACCCCCCCAGACATGCAAAATCTCTCCCATTATTAACATCTCCCATTGAGTGGTACTTTGTTATACCTGATGAATTTACCTTGAAAGTGAAAGTGAAGTCGCTCAGTCGTGTCCGACTCTTTGCGACCCCGTGGACTGTAGCCCACCAGGCTCCTCTGTCCATGGGATTCTCCAGGCAAGAATACTAGAGTGGGTTGCCATTTCCTTCTCCAGGGGATGTTCCCGACCTAGGGATCGAACCCAGGTCTCCTGCATTGCAGGCAGACACTTTAACCTCTGAGCCACCAGGGAATTTACCTTAGCACCTTCTAATCATTTACAGATTATCATTACAGTTCACTTTTCAGATTGTTCCTTCAGTCGCTCAGTCATGTCTGACTCTGCGACCCCATGAATCGCAGCACACCAGGCCTCCCTGTCCATCACCAACTCCCGGAGTTCACTCAGACTCACGTCCATCGACTCCGTGATGCCATCCAGCCATCTCATGCTCAGTCGTCCCCTTCTTCTCCTGCCCCCAATCCCTCCCAGCATCAGAGTCTTTTCCAATGAGTCAGCTCTTCACATGAGGTGGCCAAAGTACTGGAGCTTCAGCTTTAGCATCATTCCTTCCAAAGAAATCCCAGGGTGGAACTCCTTCAGAATGGACTGGTTGGATCTCCTTGCAGTCCAAGGGACTCTCAAGAGTCTCCTCAAACACCACAGTTCAAAAGCATTAATTCTTCGGTGCTCGGCCTTCTTCACAGTCCAACTCTCACATCCACACATGCCCACAGGAGAAACCATAGCCTTGACTAGATGGACCTTAGTTGGCAAAGTAATGTCTCTGCTTTTGAATATGCTATCTAGGTTGGTCATAACTTTCCTTCCAAGGAGTAAGCGTCTTTTAATTTCATGGCTGCAGTCACCATCTGCAGTGATTGTGGAGCCCCCCAAAATAAAGTCTGACACTGTTTCCACTGTTTCCCCATCTATTTCCCATGAACTGATGGGACCGGATGCCATGATCTTCGTTTTCTGAATGTTGAGCTTTAAGCCAACTTTTTCACTCTCCTCTTTCACTTTCATCAAGAGGCTTTTTAGCTCCCTCTTCACTTTCTGCCATAGGGTGGTGTCATCTGCATATCTGAGGTTATTGATATTTCTCCCGGCAATCTTGATTCCAGCTTGTGCTTCTTCCAATCCAGTGGTTCTCATGATGTGCTCTGCATAGAAGTTAAATAAGCAGGGTGACAATATACAGCCTTGACGTACTCCTTTTCCTATTTGGAACCAGTCTGTTGTTCCATGTCCAGTTCTAACTGTTGCTTCCTGACCTGCATACAGATTTCTCAAGAGGCAGGTCAAGTGGTCTGGTATTCCCATCTCTTTCAGAATTTTCCACAGTTTCTTGTGATCCACACAGTCAAAGGCTTTGGCATAGTCAATAAAGCAGAAATAGATGTTTTTCTGGAACTCTCTTGCTTTTTCCATGATCCAGCGGATGTTGGCAATTTGATCTCTGGTTCCTCTGCCTTTTCCACCAGATTGTACATATGAATTTGGACAAGCATATAATGATAAGTGGGAAAGAATGAATTATGTATTGGATCACTTGTTGAATATTTAAATATACAATTTTGATACCACTGGAAGTAGAAAAATATATTATCCACCCATTTTAAATTTCTATGTGATTGATGCAAGAAAGCAACAGAGTACATTCATATTTAGCAATTGATATGAAAACAGTGCACTATCTCCATGAAAGTATATCATATTTTGTTATAGTTTTGAAAGTCATTAAAATTAAAATTTCAAATGAATAGATTAAAACTGTAGAATCATATATCAAAAGAAAATTATGCATTTCATAAGAGCATAGAATGTTCAATACATTTTTTAAATTTTTAATTGGAGGATAATTGCTTTACAAAACTGTGTTGGTTTCTGCCATATATCAGCATGAATCAGTCAGAGGTGCATATATGTGCCATCCCTTTTGAAACTCCTTCCCTTCTCCCACACCAGTCCCACGCCTCTAGGTTGTCAGCAACTGATGTGAGCTCCCTGAGTCATGCAACGCATTACCACTGGCTGTCCATCTTACATGTAGTCCTTTACATGGTTCCATGCTGTTCTCTCGATTCATCCTACCCTCTCCTTCCCTCACTGCATCCACAAGTCAATTGAAAAATTTCCCAAAAGTATTTTATTAAAAAAGCAAACTTCCTTTATAGCAATCATAAATTATATTTAAGATGTTATTCATCTAATAAATAGCTTATCTATATGTTTAAAATTTTAAAAAGTTAAATGATACTATATAATTTTGCTATTAGTAATAAGTAAGTCCTATATTGGATGAATTGAAAATGGGATGTAGATATGGAACTTACAATCACAAAACCTTAAGATCTATTGTAATGGATTATAAGCATCTTTAGGGCACTTACGATGGCTTGTTCCTTGTTGCAGGCTTCAAAGTTAGTTTGTGTGCCAAGTTGCTTTAGTCGCGTCTGACCCCTTGCGGCCCCATCTACTGTAGCCTGCCAGGCTCCTTTGTCCTTGGGGGTTCTCCAGGCAAGGACACTGGAGTGGGCTGCCATGGATGGAACCTGCATCTCTTAGGTGACCTGCATTGGCAGGCAGGTTCCTTACCACTAGTGCCACCTGGGAAGCACACCATAGTAGGTTCACAGTAAAGATTTATTTTAGGAAGATAAATTAATTAAATACTGAAGGAATTATAACATTATAAATGAGGAAATTAACTATTTACTCAGATAAAAACCTAAATCTAGAATGTCTAGTCCTTTAGAGTTAAATATTCGAGACCCCACAGCTTCCTAATTATCTGGGTTCTTTTTTCTCACTGATATCACCGTAATTGGAGAATGATGCTTCATTGGACATAGAAAAAGTGCGAAAGGACACAGTGATTCAGCAAAAAAAAAAGGCATAGGGGTTCATATCTGTTAAGTCTTTATGCAAAACAAAAGTGTTATATGTTTAAAATGTAAAGGAGCTGTGGTTTTCCTGGTGGCTCAGTGGATAAGAATCCGCCTGCCAAGGCAGGAGACACAGGTTTTATCCCTGATCAGGGAGGATCCAACATGCCGGGGAGCAACTAAGCCCGCTAACCGCAATTACTGAGTGCGCGGTCTGGAACCTGGGAGACACAGCTTCTGCGCCCCGGTGCCCTAGAGCCCGTGGTCCACAGGAGAGGCCTCCAGGACGAGAAGCCCCTGCCCTGCAGAGCCGCGCCGCGCCGGCTCACTGCTCGCGGCAGCTGGAGGATGCTTGAGTGCTCTCAGTGCAGAATGGACGGACTTCACAGAAACTCATCCGGGTGGACCCCAGAGGGCTTGCACTGAAATAAAACATCCTAAGGCTGTGTTGACAGTGAGCCTAGGAATAATGTGCCAATATCTGAACTTCAGCAAAAACTCATCAACTGTATCAAGGGTTTCCTATGAATACCGACTTAAACAAGTACTATTTTATAGATATGCATAAACCACAACAAAAGAAGGTTATGCATGAGTCCAGTTTTGTTTTAGCTCATGTTAATTTAGATGTTTGATATTATTTCTAATATGGATCAATCGGGATGCTTGGCATGTGCTCTCTGATAATAAGCGCAATTGCAAAATTGAGTCTTCAATCTATCTTAAATTGAACATTTACAGAAATGAGACCTCTGAAGGCTTCCTTATTTAATATTTTCATAGGCCAGATTATCAATCCTGTAACTTTGCAAAATATACATATTTTTGTGTGAATGTCTGATAGTGTTGTCTCTAAAAATATGTAGGAAAAAGAATGAGTAAACTTTAATGCATAAGCTTTTAATATTCATACTCAAGAATATCTCAAAGTTTTTTGGATTAACTCATAGATTACTAATAGCAATATTCTCTTAGCTTGATGTAAAATTGCCTGTGTTTAATACTGATTCTCAAATGCATCTGATTTCTTTTGTTATGACTGAATTTACACCAAACTGGTAAAAGAACAATGCTCTTTGCTATTTCCAACTCTTTCAGATGTATTGAAGATATACATGACCTTAAGCAAATATAAACTTCTGGATTATTTTATAAGGAAAAACAAGTAATGCACCATAGACACACAATTTTTTCTTGTTACACTAATCTTACGGAAAACAATTTGTCTAGGAAGACAAGAGTTCAGTTGTGCACAATTATTTTTTTTAAGGGGTTCCAGTCAATACCTAAGAAGAAGCAATTTACTAGGTTGTGTCTTGAGGCATTGTAATTCACCACACATGGGTGAATATTCTGCTTTGGGAAGGTAGCTACTCATGGCAAGATCAAATCTATCCAGGTCTAGTTTGCAATGACAACATAACTTTTATAAGCACAACAATTGCAGTGTAGAGTCCACTTTTCTTATGTAGCTGTGTTTTACTCTCTTAAAAGGTTAGTCTGCTTTTTAGCATCTTTCAAATTGATTTTCTCTGTGTAACAGTATAACCTTAACAATGTGACATAGCTAAAAAAAAGAATCACTGAAGCGTTTTATGCAAGTAGGCATGTGATTTCTATCATATTAATTACGCTTTCTCTTGACTCTATGAGACAATAATGATAACCATTTTCATATGTCAAAAAACAGTAGTGTTTCATTCAAGATATATTCATTGAAGGACTGATTAATATTATTCTTGCTATTTGATCAGGAAATGTTGCATATGTTATATCATTTAATCTTCTAAAGAACATTATGAGTATCAGTTCTTTCCATATCAATAAACTAATATTAGTATATTGTCATTTTAAGGTCATTTAGTTATTAAAGAGCAGAATCTGGCTTCAAAACATTCTCTATAAATTTAGAGTACAGAATATTTCTGTGAATTTAGATGTAAATTATATTTACATTTCTCATTTCTTTTTATCATGCCAGTCAGTATTGAACTTACGTATAGGCTTCCCAGATGATACCAGTAGGAAAGAACATGCCTGCAGGAGACATAAGAGACATGGGTTAGATCCCAGGGTCAGGAAGATCCCCTGGAGGAGGGCACGACAACCCATTCAAGTATTCTTGCCTGGAGAATCCCCATGGACAGAGGTGGGCTAGAGTCCATAGGATCGCAAAGAGTCAGACATGACTAACGCAGCTGAGCACGTATGCCCATATTGATGCAATAGATCTGACCCATACTAGGTGTTCACTGACAGTTTAATAACGAAGGGCATATACCTCAATTTTGGAATTAGTTGAGGCTCTAGAGTAAAGGCTATGGTTTTTCCAGTGGTCATGTATGGATGTGAGAGTTGGACTGTGAAGAAGGCTGAGTGCCAAAGAATTGATGCTTTTGAACTGTGGTGTTGGAGAAGACTCTTGAGAGTCCCTTGGACTGCAAGGAGATCCAACCAGTCCATTCTGAAGGAGATCAGCCCTGGGATTTCTTTGGAAGGAATGATGCTAAAGCTGAAACTCCAGTACTTTGGCCACCTCATGCAAAGAGCTGACTCATTGGAAAAGACTCTGATGCTGGGAGGGATTGGGGGCAGGAGGAGAAGGGGACGACCGAGCATGAGATGGCTGGATGGCATCACGGAGTCGATGGACGTGAGTCTGAGTGAACTCCGGGAGTTGGTGATGGACAGGGAGGCCTGGTGTGCTGCGATTCATGGGGTCGCAAAGAGTCGGACACGACTGAGCGACTGAACTGAACTGAACTAGAGCCATTCAAATATATTGTCATAAAAGAGACATGTAGTCTTATATAACTTTTAACTGACGCAAATTCAAATAACTAGGTTTTAGGGATCCATGGTGTGTACCTCCAAGTAATAAACCATTCCCAGAGATTCTGCACCCATTATTTATGAAGAGCCTCATGGTAATCTCTCAACACTCAAACACTTAGAAAGTAATGTGAATTATTTCAGATATTTCAAGTATTTTAGTTGTCGGCAATTGAAGAGTCTTATGTGGATGCTCCCTCCCTCCCATAGGACCATTGTAGATTAATGTTCTAATATGTCATTGTAACTATAAAAGATCAGATAACAATTTTGTTCTTGGCTGCCTCATTGCTTTGAAACCTCTTTACTAAGTAGAAGCCTAAGATAAGGCATGTTTAGTATTTCTAATACTGCTTTGTCTTTTGAACTGTTTATTAAAATGAAACTATCCTGGTAACCCGGGCCTTCCTGGTGGCTCAGCGTTTTGTAAAGAACCCAGCCTGCCAATGCAAGTGAGCACAGGTTAGATCTCAGCTTGGAAAGGTCCCCTGGAGAAGGACATGGCGCCCCACTCCAGTATTCTTGCTGGGGAATCCCGTGGACAGAGGAGCTGGCAGGCTACAGTCCATGGGGTCGCAGAGTGGGGCACGACTCAGCGACTCCGCAACAGCAACCGTGCTAGTAGCCATTTCCCTTTGTCTTTCTTTTTCCACCCCTGTTTCTAATTTTATGTGAGTTGGGTTCTGTGTGATGACTGGCGCTCCTTGACGTTCAGAATCAAGTGCAAACCCCTTGGTTTGGCAGCCCAGACCCGCGTTAATCCCAGCTGCGGGCAATCCTCCCGCCTCGCAGCCTGGCCGCCCCCCCGCACCCTGAGCAAGCTCCTGCGCCTGGGCGGTGTGGCCTTCGCTCACGCCCGGGTGCCTTGCGTGCTCTGCCTCCCGCTCATTCCTCTGCTCGGCTAAACCCTACAAATCTGTCAAACCTCAGTTCAGAACCCGAGAGGGATATTTCCCATTGACTGTCGCCTAGATAAGATAGACCCGGATATAGATAGATATAGGCACAGAGAGACAGGTTAGAGTTTCACTACAGCCACACTGAGATTTCCTCAAGACTTTGGAGCCTGTTTAGAAGACCCAACCTCACTAGCTTGTGCGGTCTCTATAAAAATATACAAAAATGCAGTAATGTTAGGTTTAATAAAGCTTTATGTTATAGCTGAATGTTGAAACACTAAAGGCCAGCAAGAAATTTCACCCATCTTCAAATTTTTCTCTAGGTGTTCTCTAGTTGGCAAAAGGTAAGAATAGGTCAAATATCCAGATCTGCTAAATACATCTCTCATGTTCCTTTCTTTGAACCGTCTCGAGTGTTCCCCATATTTCCTCATTCACCAGAGTTTACACAAAACCACGTATAAAGCATTTGTTGGGGTGTGGAGAGAAGTGTGTGTGGGGTTCAGGTTGTAGGAACGCACACACACCCGTGGCTGATTCACGTCGCTGTATGGAGAAAACCACCACAGTACTGTAAAGGGATTATCCTCCAGTTACAATAAATAAATTCATTTGAAAAACATATTAAGTATTTGTTAATAAGTTAAGAAATTTTAATAGTATTTTTCATTGTACACTGTTTTAAAATATATATTGATTTGAGGACACATTCCTCAGTTATAATGTAACTCCAATTGTTTTATATACCCACAAACTCATTTAGCATGCTGTGCTTTTAAAACATTTTCCAAATTGAAATAAAAAGTATAATTATATACATATAACTGGGTGAACTCTGGGAGAAGGTGAGGGACAAGGAGAGCTGTCCTGCTGTAGTCCATGGGGTCACAAAGAGTCAGACGCAACTTGGAGACTGAGCAGTAACAACAAACATATAAGTATTATATATAATTATATATATAAAGTTATATGATATATAATCTGATATGCATAATTCTATGCATACATTTATATATAATTATACATAACATTATTTAATTATACTATTTATGTGTATTATACTATATATATATATATATATATATATATATATATATATATATATATATAGGGTTTTCTCAGGTGGCACTAGTGCCAAATCATGAGATGTAAGAAATCTGGGTTTGATCCCTGGGTCAGGAAGATCCCCTGGAGAAGGACATGACAACCCACTCCAGTGTTCTTGCCTGGAGAATCCCATGGACAGAGGAGCCTGGCGGGCTACAGTCCATGGGGTAGCCACTGGTCAGACATGACTGAAGCTACTTAGCATGTGCACAAATAATCAAATAATCAAAATATGTTAAAAATAACATCTTTTCTTCTAAAATCTCTGTTCTTCCTTATGGACTTCTCACTGACAGAACTATATCCTCTTTCTTGGACCAGTTCTTAAATGTAAGATAATACTTCTTTTAGAGTATTTAGGTTGCAAAACAGCAATACTAAGTAGTTTATATTTAAAGCTTTTATTTATACCAAAATCCAAATTTAATTTACAATTTTAAGAAATACGCCAATATATGCTTCATTTATTCATATAATTGAGATAAATTTGGGAGTGTGATTTTAAGAAATATATGAAAATATATGATAAAGAATATTTACAGTTTGGGGGCGGTTTACTAGCAGTCCAAACTCTACAATTATGTATGATATTTATGTATATGGGGGGCTTCCCTGGTGGCTCAGCTGGTAAAGAATTCGCCTGCAAAGAGGGAGACCTAGGTTCGATCCCTGGGTTGGGAAGATCCCTTGCAGAAGGAAAGGCTACCCACTCCAGTATTCTGGCCTGGAGAATTCCATGGACTGTACAGGCCTTGGGGTCACAAAGTCGGACACGACTGAGTGACTTTCGCTTTCCCTTCACCATGTAGATGTTAGTCTAAAGAGAACAGCATTTCCATGCTTTCAGTTTTCTAGTCTATAAAATGAATCCGTTATCATACTTAATATTCAATGTCCATTTTATATTATAATTAGTCATAAGATTCTAGCAAGTCTAAATAAACCTAATTCTGAGATTTTTTTATCTCCATCCTTTATTCTTCACTCTACTATATAGGACGTTTATGTTAGAGTAGTTTTACAAGACCAAAGTGCCTCCTCTCATCGTTATTACTTACTCTATAAATTAGAAAATAATGAAAACATACCTTCTTCAGTGTTGATCTAAAATATACAAGGAAAATAATTAGCATGAAAGTTTTCACACATATGAAAGTATGTAATAGTAAATAAATGGAATGTTTATGCATATGCATATTTTGCCTACATAATTCTATCAATTCTTCAATTTATTTTTTAGAAAATATTAACTGAATTCTTAAGTTGGAAGGACCTTTAGTGAGGATTTTGAGAGAGTGTATAAAGTTACTGTAGCCTTAATTACAAGGCAAACAGCTTTACATGAATAAAAGATCTTTAATGAAATCAAAATGTTTCCAATTGTTTTGAGAGGTAGAGTGAACTCAGTTTTGTGCATGTTGAGATTGATATTCAAGAAAATACAATATTAAACTGGAAAAAGAAAATAATAATTTCAGTAATTGATAGAGATGAATTTGTATATATTGTAGCTACATGTTGCTATTGGATGGCTAAAGAAATATTTAATCGAAGAATGAGAAAAGATCAGAGTGGATGATGACTGTGAGTAATAAAGTGGGTAACAAAGTGTTGATTGAAGAAGAGGAGCAAATGTGTTTTCATAAAAATAATGTATTTTTAAAATTAGTTGTCACACTCAAGACAATGAACTTGTTCTGCGGTTAATAGATATAATTATTTAATTCATAACTTTAAAAATACATTTACCTTGCCTACAGTAAAGAAAAAATATTTGCATGCCAAGGTGCATTCTGCCATTTGGCCTCAGTCAAGAGCATGCATATATCTGTGTAGTATAACTGTATGTCAGCGTTAGGGCAGCACAAAGAGAAAAATATTTAAGTGCATTTTCAGTAATCAGGCTATCTTTTGAGAGTGAATGCTGGAAACTATTGAAAATCTGTTCAAATGTGAAACCAAGTAGCTTAATTTTATTGAAAAATAAGGTTTTAATTAACATTTTCTATATCAACTTCCTTCAGTAATTTTATGAGATGAATGCATGGTTATAGAATGCTTCAACTATAGGGAATTTTTGGAATCCTTTCAATTTTAACTTAATAGAAAATTGTTCTTTCTACAAATGTAAGGCTGCAACAGATTCTCTCATCAATTAATAAAAATCACCATGCCCTAGTCCATTGGGTCACAAAAGATTTGGAAACGCTTAACCACTAAACAACAAGAAAATGATGGATGTTACTAGCTGCTGTGCCGTGCCATGTCAAGTTACTTCAGGGGTGTATGACTCCCTGTGACCCCATGGACTGCAGCCCTCCAGGCTCCTCTGTCCACGGGATTTTCCAGATAAGAATACAGGAGTGGGTTGCCATTTCCTACTTCAGTTGAATGCCTATTAATTGTTAAAATGTGTATACTGATTTCAATTTATTTCTTGAAACAACTGCAATGAATGATTTTATTAAAGTTTTATAGACGAACAGATTAATGTTCAGAACAGTTAATGAATGCCCAAATCTACTTAAGATTTGCCAATTTCCCCAAGGTTACTCACTAAAACCTACATTATGATCCTAGCTACAAAACAGAAACAGAGTCATAGAAAACAAAGAGATGGCTACCAAATGGGAAAGGGGAGTAGGGATAAATTGGGAGATTATAGTATAGTGAGTATATATACTCAGTATAACATATGAAATAGATAATAAGAACCTCTTGTATAGACCAGGGTATTCTATTAACACTGTGCAATGACCTATATGGGAAAAAAAAAATCTAAAAACAAGAGTGGATACATATATATGTATAACTGGTTTAATTTAAAGCAGAAACTAATACAACATTGTAAATCAGCTATTCCCCAATAAAAGTTAATTTAAAAATTAAGACCCACATTCTTTCCATCACCCCCACCTCCCCAAACACACACACTTTCATGAACACAGCAGCTTTTTTCCTTAACCCCTTCATTTTCCTGTGACTGGACCTTATCTATTTATTTATCTCATAAAGACAAAGGGAAACTTTCAAGTCACTTACCAATGAGTCTTTATGAATGAAAATAGGATGAATAAACAGGGATAAGTCAATCGTGTGAAAAGTTGTAGAAAATTTATTGAGAGGAATAGCATCATTAAATCACAGCCCATCATTTTTGACTGTCTCAGCATTCAGCTTCAGTATCAACAATCGTCATAATGTCTTGGTTTTTCCATATGATGCTTCCCAAATGACACAAACCTGCATTCAAGGTATTCAAATTTAATTAGCATAGACATGGATAATTTGCATTCCCTTCCATGGGAGCAAGGATAATAATGATCCCTCACCAAAAAAATGTCCATGTCTTATTTCCCATAAACTATTAAAATGTTCCCTGACTTGGCAACAGGAAATTAAGATTTCGAAGGCAATTAGTTGACTAATCAATTCATTTTTTTTAACTGAAGAGGCTTATCCAAGGTTATCTGGGTGGCCCAAATCTGATGACACGATTCCTTGAAAGTGGAAGAAGAGGAGGCAGAAGAAAAGTGTCAGGAGCTGTAACATGAAGAAGATTTCACTCCGCTGCTGGCTTGGAGGGTGAAGATTGGCCACAAGCCAAGGAATGTGGGCCACCTGTAAAGCCCAACAATACAAAGAGATTCTTTTCACTGTTTCCAGAAAGTCACACAGCCCTGCTGACACCTTGATCTTAGTCCAGTAAGATTCTGCATCAGCCTTCTGTTGCTTTAAGCCACTGCTACTGCTGCTGCTAAGTCACTTCAGTCGTGTCCGACTCTGTGCGACCCCATAGACAGCAGCCCACCAGGCTCCCCCGTCCCTTAGATTCTCCAGGCAAAAACACTGGAGTGGGTTGCCATTTCCTTCTCCAATGCATGAAGGTGAAAAGTGAAAGTGAAGTCGCTCAGTCGTGTCTAACTCTTAGCGACCCCATGGACTGCAGCCCACCAGGCTCCTCTGTCCCTGGGATTTTCCAGGCAAGAGCACTGGAATGGGGTGCCGCTGAAGCCACTACGCTGCCCCAATTAGTGATAGCAGCGACGGAAGAGTGCAGAGTTGTTACATTCAAATCCGTATGCTTCAGACGGACCGAGGAAACGGGAAAGCTATTTTTGCATGTTATTGCAATGGTTTATAAATAATCTTGGCTAAAAATGAAAAAAAAATATATATATAGTAGCCAGTTAGATGTATACTTGGATATTAACACTGACCACCAGTCTTCATTTCCAGATCTTTTGTGCATGTATTTCCACTTCTATTGTTTCTTTGGTCTGTAGCTATATCAACTTCTTTGCTCATATATCTAATTTTGAGCATGCAAAATTAAATGTTAAATATTATAGAGATAATCTGAGGCTAAGGCTGATGTATCTTTCCTCAGAAAGAATTTATTTGCTTTTGGCAAGTATTTACCTGAGAGAATCAGTAACTGCATTTCACGCTAATGCAATCAGGGAACAATCCAATTCGAAGCTGGATTTTCATTTTTATGGGGGCTGCTTAATATCTGTTACTCTACACCTCAGGTTACAGGGGTTCGGGAGGGTACCCATCCCTCCTGTCTCTAGAGGGTTTTGTGCTGCGGTTTTGATTTCTCTCAGCTTGAGACACTATTAAAATCCCTCATTTTCTTTCTCAGTCACCTATCAGGACATAGCATCTTTTCGTAGAAAGTGGCTCAAAATATTTGACTCAGCTCATTCAGTTTCTTTTTTCTACATCTCATATAACGCTGCTCTGTCCTCATGATCTCATGTTTTTGATTTTTGAAATTTTTTCTACAGCTTTCTCAGCTGTTCTCAGTGGAATGATCAGTTCAAAGTATCAGGCTGCCCTACTGGCTGTTTGTTATTCTACATGCTTAGCAGTAGAAGGGGAAAATGCGGCATCTATATGCTCTGGTCTGAAATAATGAATTGCTTACAAACTCTGAATATATATAACAATGGAAACTATTAAAATAGTACAGCCTACCCTTTCTTTAAAAACGTGTGTGCCTTGCTTTCCTATTTTCATCTAGCAATCTAAATTCCTTTCATTTTGGAAATGAAGACTTCCTGAATATGGAACACCTCTTTTTTAATCGCAGCTTTTGCTTTATTGTTCTGAACATGATTTAAGGAAAATGACATTAAAGGGCACAGAAGTCATAGATTCAAACATATACATTGGAGTATATTCTTTAAAATGGAGCCGTTACAACGAAATTGGACTCTGTCTCTAGAATTTTAACAAGATTACATTGTACTTGCAAGAAGGAAGAGCTGAAGCAATATCTTGATAAAAATAAGAGTTTTGTTTTGCTTTTTTGTAAATTAACACAATAAATAAATGTGGAGACTAACTCAAGGGCGGTTGCTAGCATGATGAGAGAAATAGTTTGCCATCATTTTTTTCCCCACTGGAAATAGGTCTATAATTACACAGATGGCTTTTTCTTTTAGGAAGTTTAGTTGTCATTCACATTATATTTGATACATTTTGGAATGAATCAAATATGATTTTCTTCCATATGTCTAGCAGATCAAGCCCATTTATAAACACTAGTCACACCCATTTCAATCTGGTTCCACCAAGTGTAATTCCTCAGAGATAAATGAATCTCCTAAAAGTGCCTCAGATGACGGTAATGATATACTTCAGTTAAAATTTTCCTGGAAAATAGTATGATATCTTCTGTCACGCTGGTTCTTATGAGCTAGAAAAAAAGGAGTGTCAGCAATTTGAAGTATTTTTATTTTATTCACTGGCATTAGTTAAGAACCAAATGTTTCCTTTATTGAGTTACACATGAATACTAATATATGCTTTTATTTCTTAACAGTCCTTATGTAAAAGAAGAAAAAATAGATGAGATTTTTATTTTTAAAAATTGTTTTAATCTAATTGTTTGAAAGACAATTAGAGGAAATTCCGTTCAACCAGGTGTCTTTTTCAGCTCTCTGCCCTATAACCCCAGCAAGTAGTCCGAACCTGCTCGTGGTTTAGTCACTCCGTCGTGTCCGACTGTGACCCCATGGACTGTAGCCCGCCAGGTTCCTCTGTCCATGGGATTCTCCAGGCAAGAATGCTGGAGTGGGTTGCCGTTTCTTTCTCCAGGGGGTCTTCCCCATAGACAAATCGAACCTAGGTCCCCTGCATTGCAGGCAGATTCTTTACTAACTGAGCTGCATTGAATCTGCTTAAACACTTCTAAAATTTGAGGAGTCATTTCCGTATATGCTGGAAAATTCCTCTATGGAGATTTATCTGACTCATTGAAAACTACCAGGTATTCTATCTCATGTATGTGAAAGAGGCCGAACTTTGGTTGATGAAATGAAGGATTCTTAACCTTTGACATGGGTTTCCCAGGTGATGCAGTCATAAAGAATACGCCTGCCAGTGCAGGCGACGTGGACGTCAGGAAGATCCCCTGGAGGAGGAAACGGCAACCCACTCCAGTGTTCTTGCCTGGAAAATTTCATGGGTGGAGGAGACTGGCGGGCTGCAGTCCATAGGGTGGCGAAGAGTCGGACAGAACTGAGCATGCCTCTAGGGAAATGATAGAAATCGTCTTATATAGGCTTCAACTACTGCTGCAGGTGTCGGCCATGCCTGCTGAGAGTGTTGGAATAAAAACACAATAGATAACAGGAAGCAGATCTTTGGAATTTGTTAAGCCCCTGGAGGAGGTCTGGCCAACCACTCCTGGGTTTAGCAACATTCCAAGATTTGCAGAACAAAGCAAGCGGCTTTGTAAAGAAAAATTAGTAACATAATATGAGGGCTGCAGTTTGGCTCCCAGTCTGAGGATGATAAGCAGGAACCCCAAACTGCAGTCTTTGAAGTCTCAGCGTGGAGTGGAGGCGCTGCCTGGGACCTTCCCACCTGGGACTCCAGATGTGCTGGGTCACAGGACTTCGCACTATTTGAGTCAAAACCCAATTTGGTGATATGTCCTCTGCTGTTTCTATTTCTCTTTTCTTTTAATGTTGGTGTGTTGAAAGTAAGCTAGATAATTCTCTAATAAATATTAGTATTATTTATTTGTATAGAATGAGTGACTTTTTTTTGTTAATAAACGCTTTGAACCCGAGACGAAAGTAAAAGCTTTCAGCAAAATACACAGGCATTCACACAAACTTTGACATTGTACCGCTTACCTCAAACATTGGTTTAATGTTTTTATTTTGCCATTTGTTTAATAAGAAATCACTGAAAGATCTGCTATTTTTTTGTTTGGTTTTGGTTTAGCTCATAATTAGTTGTCATCTTCAGGATCATTGGAAATTTTAGTCTCTTTTCTCTGGAAGCTTTAGCCCTGTCGCACTGCTCATCACAACTATGTATCATCTTATTCTATGTGCCCCCCTTTTTACATATCCTTTTAAAAGGAAGCTTAAGGTGGACTCTGCAATCGAAGTCAATTCTTTGGGCATGTACCATGCTTCATTTAACATATAAGAAACGTTTGTAGCTATGAAGTCCTTATTTGAGAGCCCTGTGAATTTTTGAATAATCTTTATTGAAGAACATTATTCATAGTTGACTTCAACACTATGTGTAGGGCCATGACTGGCACCCACTGTTTGCTCACACCTCTTATCTTCCGTTTCTTCCTTACTCTCATGCAGTGAAAGAAATCCTTGTAAACCCTTTTGTTTTTCTTAATTAGTAAGCATTCATTCATACATAGGAGCGCACAGCATGGCAGCAATGAAAAGGCCTATGGGGTGGGGTGAGAATGATTTATTTGCACTTCATTTTGATCTATTCCTCCAAGAGAAGAATGAAGTCCCTTCACCCCAGAAGCTTGTAGCTCTAGGGGGCTGATCCTCGGAGGCACAAAGAAAAATATGGCATTAAACTAATGGGGCACTCTTAGAGCAGAAACCACAAAGATGTTTGTTCTTTTAGCATCAAGAGAGGCATAATATGAGCACAACTGAGAGCTGGTATAAAGAAAAAGATAAGAAAATGGATTCAGAGTGCATTAGCGAGTAACTTTTTAAAGAAAGGATACTTTGTGAGTTCCATACTTTCTGAATCCTAAAATGTGTAAAGTGCCCTCTGCTTGTGTATTTGAAAACCTTAGCTGATTATGTTTTCTACATTCTAATTCTCTTTTTTTTGTAATGTTTTAGAGCATTATTATGCTACATCTAGTCTTCAGTACTAGATATGACAAATGTGGATTTTTTTCTCTTTTATGAGAAATGTGGATTTCGTTTTTTCTCTCTATGTATACACACACACACAAACACTCACAAATATACACATATATATTTTTCCCTTTATCACACTAAATATATGGCACCTCTCCCTTCTAGCCTGCAGAATTTCTTCTGAAAATTCAGCTGATAGCCTAACAGAAGTTCCCTTATACGTAACTTACTGTTTATCTCTTGTTGCTTTTAATATTCTCTCTTTATACTTAATTTTTGTCATTTTAATCACAATATGTCTTGCTGTGGCCCTCTTTGCTTTGATCCTGTTTGGGACTCTCAAATAGGAGATGACTATTGAGATGACTCTCAAATAGGAGATGACGCACAGGATGACTGATTGTGGGGTCAGGAGTTTCTGATTCAGTGTCCGCCTGTTAATAAGCAAAGCCCACTCCTGACATGATAGCTGCAGGGTCTGGGGTGTCCCAAAGCTACTGCTGCTGCTGCTAAGTCACTTCAGTCATGTGCAACTCTGTGCGACCCCATAGACAGCAGCCCACCAGGCTCCCCCGTCCCTGGGATTCTCCAGGCAAGAACACTGGAGTGGGTTGCCATTTCCTTCTCCAATGCAGGAAAGTGAAAAGTGAAAGTGAAGTCGCTCAGTCGTGTCAGACTCTTTGCGACCCCCTGGTCTGCAGCCTACCAGGCTCCTCCGCCCATGGGATTTGCCAGGCAAGAGTACTGGAGTGGGGTGCCATTGCTCTCTCCGCCAAAGCTACTGAGTGGGGCTCAATCCCAGGGCTGCTGACTGAGAAGCCCAAGGAGTCCCAGTCTTACTGATGGGTGGGGTCACAACACAGGACATCCTGAGGCTGGGGCTAGCAGAGTGGCAGGGAGAACCAGGACGTACCGTGAGTCGCTGCGTGTCCAGGGTCTTGGGTCAATGATAGCTGTCTAGTGGGGTGCCCGATGACATCTCTGATAACATAACTGGCTGCAAGGTTCACTTTCCAAAACGTTCGTTAGCGCCTCTGTGGGTAGAACTGGACCCAGGATCCTGACACAGCA
Organism: Ovis canadensis; assembly: GCF_042477335.2. Lineage (NCBI taxonomy): Eukaryota > Metazoa > Chordata > Mammalia > Artiodactyla > Bovidae > Ovis > Ovis canadensis. Next base: position 102,555,179 of record NC_091253.1, on the reverse strand, counting down.
GGCTGCTGGGCTTAAGCTGTCCTGGAGCTGGTGTTGGCGCTCTGTTCAGCACAGCCGTGATCTAGAGTGCTGTGGGGCTGTTGTCTGCCCCCTGGTGGTGCGCCCAGCCCCTGCGATCTCTCCTGTGGGCTCTGCGGGACCCGGAGCTGGTGTCAGCCCATTGGTGAACGGGACGTGGGCCGTGGGGTCCCAAAAGTGGTGCTAGACACGCGTGGGTAGAATGAAGACCTGAGGTCTCTGTCTGCAAGTGCCTGAGCTGGGGCGGGTCCACTGACGGGTGAAGATGGTTCAGGGGCCATGCCGCTGCTCTGGCAGGGAGGCCTTGTGATCTTCCTCCTAATGCGGTCAGAGTTTCCTAGAATTTCATACTGATAGAATCATGCCAAATGTGTCCTTCTGTAGTCAGCTTCATTCCCCAACACAATGACCCACCTGTCAGGTTTTTGCACATATCAGTAGTTCATTTTTAAATTTTTAGTTCATTTTGCTGAGTAATATCTATTATGTGGGTATACCGCACATATCAGTTTTTTGCACATATCAGTAATTCATTTTTAAATTTTTAATTCATTTTGCTGAGTAATATCTATTAGGTGGGTACATCGCATTTATTTTATCATTGCTTTCTTTTCTATAGTACAGAAACTAGTTAACATATCAGCTCCAATTAGCATAACATGATACAAATAACTTGTAACTGAAGAGAGTAAATAGGAGATACATCGTCCTTTGTGCTTGCTTTATAATTTGTATTATAGACCATATTACCAAATTACAGACTTGTCATTTGCAAAGATCTCTGAATATATTCACAGAGTTTATCACATGAAAACCAGCAAGAACAAAAATTATTGCTTCTTGAAACATTCCATTCCTTATGTTGCCAAAAATTGTTGCTTTGAAACTGTTATGCATGAAACCATAATACTGGAATAATAGAACCCTAATGAATGTAAGTCACTATTTAAAACGGAAGCTAATCAGTGGGATAGCTCTGTAAAGTGTTTGAAGATGGATATTACTGCTATAGTAACATCAGTCATGTTTCTAAACCGCTTTATGCACGTTTGTCTTAAATATATTTCCATCATTTAGTTCTAAGAAAAGTGTCATTTAGACCACAACAACTTCAGAACAACCAATGAAAGGGGGAGTAATTTTAAAAGCTTTCTAGTGTTTTCCCCTCCTCATGCCTTTCCTGACGCCCACCTTCTAATTTGTCTTCTCAGTCGATGAGTGAGATAAGACCTTAAACCCAATTAACAGATCACAAAGCACAGGAGTCCTTGCTTCAGAGCATCTTGAATTGTAAGGAGCCCTGCACTTCACTACCCATGGCTACACTCCTTTCCATGGGATCAGGGATTTCAGGGTCAAGGAGAGTTTCCCGTTTAGAACCTAAGACTCTGCACTCCAGACTCTGCTCCAGAAACCTGGCAACTGTACCACAAGGCCCTGAGAGTAATTCGGGTGTCTGTGTATCTGAGCCTTGAAAAGTATTCTGACTGGCTACTTGGAAGGGGTTTGGACCGGGAAGAGCAGGGCCTGGACTTGGTTGTCCAAATCACCCCGGTGATAACCAGGGAGCAGAGGCTCACGGGCCGGGAACTTGAAGGCAGCGACCAGCTCTCCCTTTGATCTGCTGTTCAGCCATGGGTATATAAGGAAGCGAGAACTCTACATCTGAACCTGGCCTGCGAGGCCATCGTGAAGAGTATTTGTCAAGTATAAACATAAGATCCATTTTAATGAAAAATCTGATGGCTTAAATTTTAAGCTACGTTCACATATGGTGAGTCTCTATGTGTATTCTTGCCCAAGTCCTCAAAACGTAAGAAACAAACTGAATATGTTTTTGAGACTAATGTTAGATGAAGATCACAAGTCAAGTATGAGACGTTTTAAGTAACTCTGTTCCCAGTAAGTTTTTCCTGGGAAGTTGCTCAAGAGCTAGATCTGTGTCTCTGTGGAAAGGAGGAGGAGAGTGAAATGATCTGACCGTGGCCTCTTCCTGTGCTCCCGTCAGTGAAGGGCGGGAAAGCGAGTTCATGCTGTTTCATCAGGTGTTAATAACACATGCTTCTTTCCATTCCAGTCACGTAACCGCTCTTTATTTAAAACGGTGACGACTCTTTACCAGTTTCAAGGAGATGATCACACTGCTCCCCGAGATGTTGTTTGCATATTTACAAGAAGACATTGAAACACTGGAAAACCAAACCAATAAGTAACTTTTCTCATGAATTTAAATGTGTATATTAAATGCTAAGTATTTTAGAGAAGATGAAGGATACAAGGAAGCTTATATTTTTAGAGCTGACATTTTTACACAGTTTTACAAGGCCATGTGTCATCTGTGTAAATGCCTAACACAATAGCTTTGACAATATAAGTTTAAAACTAGGTATGCCAAGAACAGCATAAAAATAATAAAAGGAAATAAGAATCCTGCTCTAATAAATGTCACATTTTAATACCTTATAGAGCATAATTATTAAGAAGGAATTAAAAATATAAACAATTCCAGAGAGCAATTGGGCAATGAGTAAGAACAATTAACTGGAAAAGTAATAAAATAGATAAAAATATGTAAACTTTTAACTTATCACTTGTTAGTAATAAAAAATGATAAAATAGAATGACAGGTAATTTTTAAATTTGTCAAATTATATAAAATGTTAAGATAAAAGTAATATTCTATGTTTGAAATTGGGCATTCAGATTAACATCACCATGTTCTGCCATTCACTTTCTTTTTCACCAAAAGAAATTCAATCACATATATTAAAGAGCGGGTCTAATACTTTAACCCAAGAAAATGACCTCATACACAGGCATTTATGAATATTTCTCATATCAACATTACTAACACTAAAAATAAATGAGGTAAATTATGGATAAATTATTTCACAAGCATATAATGTGATAATCTAAAACTATTAAAACAATGTGCTCAAAAAGATATTTATGGTATTGAATTATTTATTTTAAAAGGTATTTCATTATATTAAGATAATGATCACATTTTTCTGATACAAATGATAAAAAGGATAACATTTATGATGTCTCACTGCCTAAACTATTTTTTATGTCTCTTCATATTTTCCAACACACATGTATTATATTTTTAACAAGAAAAAATATATTTTGAAGAATCATGAATTAAGATTCTCATTTTACTGCATTTTGGCACACATGGGACAGGGGTTTTCGAATAGAGAGTTAACAGGTCAAAAACTCATCATTCCAAACCAAAATTCTCCCCAGGTTATCTTTTCCCTCCACAGTCTGACGTCCCAAGACTTTCACACATTATTGTCTGGACTGATCTGCCTGAATTCACCTTGAATACTTTGTACCGCATCCAGCCGTGGTTTTTCAGTGAAAAGGCACTGAGTTTTAAAAATAATAGAGCCTCAAATGTTGATATCGATATATTAAACAGCTTCACAGTAAAACTCGCCATAGGAGATGGATGGAGAGGAACTGGAGCTGGGAGTTTGAGGGGATGGGGGCGGTTTTCTGGGGAATGACAATTTCCAAGTTAAATTTTGTACAGGATCCAAGCCAAATTAAAACAGTAAGAAATGAAACTGTACAAAATCGCAGGCTTAAATCATGGAGGAAAAGAACAGAGCAAATTGTATCATGAGGGTGACCACATATCTGTTAAAAGTGGCACCCGGACTGGGCATTCTCATGACCACAGCACCTGCAGGAGGAAACGGCCACCCCCTGCAGCGCGCACCTGCAGGATTCCGGCTGGAGGAGCGGACGGGCTGCGCCCGTGGACTCGGAGTCAGACTCGGCTGTGGACTAACGGTCGCTTTTCACCCAGCGCCTGAAGCACCGCAGTGAAGAGACACGATGGGGCAGGTAGCAATCACAGTTCTCATTGTCTTCCTTTAATGTCAGCCCTAGACTATCGTAAACCTATATTTTGAACACAAATACTAGTATAAAAATGAACTATTATCGCATAAGCATGCGTATGTGTACCTGCGTGTGTGCCTATGTGTGTATGTGTGTGAGCGTAAATAGTTCTTGGATATCTTGCCTGGAAACAGTTTTCCGTCTTAATCTGGCTACTCTAAGAATAGAAGTGTGCGGGTTTGTCTCCGTCAGAGGAAGCACTTGGAGCATGTTTACAGTTCACAGAGAGGTGTCTGGATTAGATGCCTGCAGGATGCCTAGTCTCTGTGAGTTCCACTAACATAAACTGAAATACCTATGCCCTGGACACTTTCTTTTGAAGAATTGACCAGAAGATTCACATCCAGTCCCATTTCCAAACTTTTTATTGATAATAAAAATTACTTAAGGTGTACTGAGAAAAGTGCAATATTAATTAAACATAAAATTATACAGGAATAGCAGCATTCCTGATTAAATAACATATGGCAGTTCATTACTTAAAAACTAATCTAAAAACTGAATAAATTACTATTTATTTTCATCATTACAATCAAATTCTCTATATAACGGTTAATTTTTAAAAAAATGAGATACTTTTCCTTATATGTTTTACATTTTCGATTATATTTTTTTATTCATGTAATACTTGTTAAAGATGTTACATTTCATAAATCTACTGGTGAACATTACCTTTTAGAAATCTATATTTGCTATTATTTATCTATATTTAAAATTAAACTATTTAGGACTCTTAAATATGACTTTGAAAGGTACTCAGAATAATTTTTTCAGAACTGTATCAAAGTTGAGTCACCATTACGAAGTAGATGCGCTGTGCCTTGTTATATATAGCTGGTTTGGCATTCTTTTCTTATTTTTTAAATATATAAATATCAACTCACTGAAGTAGCTTGTCTTTTCTTCCATAAAGACTTGAAGGTCATATTTTTTACTAAATGAAAATTATCCTTTCATTTCAACAATATTTTACCCAGTTTCATATTTACACATAGACCTAAGTTATATGAAAATAGCCATCTGATATGAAATTGAAATTCTAGTGCTTTGGATTAATGACTGCATGTCTTTAGTAATCTTGAACACTGTACCTACATGGCCTCTTTGATACATATTGAAGACGGAATTGGAAATTAGGACTATAAGAGGAAGATAAATATTAACGTTGCATGAGATGAAGTATATGAGAAAAGGCAACCTTAGTTGTTGCTATATTTTGTATTACCTACAAAGAATCACAGAGATTTTAAGGGCATGAACATTTAAAATTTTTCCATCTTTGATTATTTTCTCACAAGACAAAATTTAAAATGCTAATATTAAACTGTGGTCACAGAAGGGGGAAAAGGCAGATTAAAAGAATAAAAAAGGAAGACACTAACTAATAAAAGGGAATGGGAAACATCCTAATTATACATTGCAAAATGCAGAGAATCGTCCTTGAAAAGCTTGGCTCAGAGTGGGCTGGATTTTTGTGTTAATTAGGTGCATCCTTCATTAAGTGTGTCTGTAACTTACTTAAATTCTTTCCAGTTCAGCACTTAATGTTTAGAAACAAACAGAAAATAGCTCTGCTCCCCTTTAAAAATCCAGATAAAGATTAAAAAATATTGCTATAAGCATAGGCTCAGATTTTTTTAATTAAAGTATGAAAAATCTTTTCATTTATTTGGTTTGGGAAGATACTTTTTGTTGAACACTCTTTTCTTCAAGAGTCAAGTACAAATTAACTTTGAGAAGTTTAATATAATATTTGGGGGACAAATGTTAGTTCCTGAATTGTTTGGGAACAACAAAAAAGAACCTAAAAGTCATTAAATCATCTAGACATAAGAGAATAAGGCTGACTCCAAAATTCAAGAGCTCATAATATACCATACATCATTCTTTAACAATGTCATACTGGGTATTCATAACAGAAAAATTGCACTTTTCAGTTATATATTAATACAAACGTTCATATTTTCCTTTTAAGTTCCCTAAAACACTATTTAAATTCACCTGGCAAAATACTATAAAACTTACCTTAAGCTTGCTAAAATTTCCATTTTTTGGTTTGGTAGTCTTCTTATGAATTATTTACAATAATCAGTCCCTTAAAGTGATTAGACATGATATTATTGAGCAAAGCATTATTAATGCTATCACTGAAGATATTAAATTATTTTTAATGGAGAATCTCTGCACAGATACATGGATAGATACAGGATGATAAACAAGGAGGAAGAAAGAAAATACTACTTCAAGTAATACATTTTAAAGTCTATGTGTAGTTTTTGAATGTAAAGTTTAATAAACATGTGAAAGAAAGAACACCTATCCAAGGACATGAAATGAAGAAAGTTCCAAGAACTACATAACTGTAGAATTTAAATTATTCAGCTTTTTATCAGACACCTACATTAGGACTTCCTTGGTGGCTCAGACGGTAAAGCTTCTGCCTACAATGTGGGAGACCCAGATTCAATCCCTGGGTGGGGAAGATCTCCTGGAGAAGGAAACGGCAGCCCACTCCAGTACTCTTGCCTGGAAAATCCCATGGACGGAGGAGCCTGGTAGGCTACGGTCCATGGGGTCGCAAAGGTTGGACACGACTGAGCGACTTCAGTTTCTTTTCTTCCTTTCTTTCTACATTAGAAAATAATTATCATTAAAAATTAGAAGGTGAAGATATAAACAGAACGTCTCTGATGTAATATTAATAAATAAAGCACATGAACTGAATACCTGACGATTGCCAAAGTCACTTAATCATGTGTTTGTACCAGCATGCGAAGTGTGAACTTGGCACAAATCATGAACTCTTTCACAGCAGTCATTTTAGGTTAGCCCCTATAACAATAGCGTCATTGCTAGTAACATTAGTGATTTTTTAAAATAATAAGCTATTTCTTGCGGTAGTTTTAGGTTTACAGAAAATTAGAAAATAAAGTACAAAGTGTTTCCATAGAGTACATATTTCCCCCACTAAGGGCCCCACCCAGTCTCACTATGATTAAAATTTGCTTTCATATAGTAGATTTGTTATAATTGAAGTAATACTTATATATTGTTTCGAATGCTCATAGGTTGTATTAGGTACGCTTTATGTTGTACAGGTCTATGGGCTTTGACAAACACATGTCACATAACTACCATTAGAGTATCATATAGGGTAGTTTCACTGCCCTAAAACCCCTGTGGTCCACTTATTCTTTTTTTCCCCCTAAACCTCTGGAAATTCTCATGTTTTTACCATCTCTATAGATTTTTCCTTTTGCAGAGTTCCATGTAACGGTAGTTGTACGCTATGCAGCTTTACCTCTTTAATTTACCAATATATACGGAAGTTGCCTCCATGTCTTTTTATAGCTTGAGGTGAAGTCATTTAGTCGTGTCTGACTCTTTGAGGCCTCATGGACTGTAGCCTACCAGGCTCCTCCATCCTTGGGATTTTCCAGGCAAGAGCACTGGAGTGGGTTGCCATTTCCTTCTCCAGGGGATCTTCCTGAGCCAGGGATCAAGCCCAGGTCTCCCACACTGCAGGCAGATGCTTTACCATCTGAGCCATAAGGGAATCCCTTGAAACCTCATTTCATTTTACCAATGAATTATATACTAGTGTATAGAAGTATCATAGTTTCTTTATCCATTCATCTATTGAAGGACATCTTTCTTGCTTCCAATTCACTGCCATGAATAAAGTTTCTATAAACAATATTTTGTATGTTTTTGTGTGACCATATATTTTTAACTAATTTTGGTGAACACTTAGAAACATACCTGGGGATTATATGAGAAGACTATGTTTACCTTTGTAGGAAGCTGTGAAACTTCTCCAAACCAGCTGTTTCATGTTGCGTTCCTTTCAGCGATGAATGAGACGTTCTGTTGCTTTGCATCCCCTCCAGTATTTGGGGTTGTTGGTATTCTGGAGTTTCATCATCCTAACTGGTGCATAGTATTATTTCTTGTTTTATTTACAATTCTCTATTGACCAATGACTTTGAGTACATATTCATTTGCTTATCCAATATATATCTTCTATATTGAGGTGTCCAGATCTTTTTTCTCATTTTTAAATTGAGTTGTTTATTATTGTTGAGTTTTTAGAAATTTTTGTGTAATTTGGATATTCATCCTTCACCTAAAATGTTATTTGCAAATATTTTCCCTAGGTCTTTGGTTTGTCTTTTCACTTTTTAGTAGTATTTTTCACAGAGCAAGTGATTCTAATTTTACTGTTGTTGAACTTACCAATTTTCTTTCTAAACAGTTTTTTTTTTTCTGTTGTATCTAAAAAGTCATAGCCAACCAAGGTCACCTAGGTTTTCAACTGGGTTGTTTTCCAGAGCTTATAGTTCTGAATTTTGTGTTTAGGTCCATGCTTCATTTTGTTACTTGTAGGAAGAAGGCTTATTCTCAGTGTTTAAATCCATTTGATTGCATATGATTGTCCATTTGTTCCAGTACCATTTGTTGGAAGGTCTTCTGTTCTTCATTGCATGGCCTTTGCTCCATGCCAATGATCAGCTGACTCCATTGTGTGAATCTGCTTCTGGTCTCTCTCTTCCATTATATTGGTCTGTTTGTTTGTTTGCCAGTACCACCCCGTATCGGTTCATGTAGCTTCATGGTAAGTCTTAGAGTAGAGTACTATTGGTTCACCTCCTTTTTTTTTTTTCAGTATTATGTTGTCTAGTCAAAGCTTTGGTTTTTCCAGTGGTCATGTATGGATGTGAGAGTTGGACTCTAAAGAAAGCTGAGCACTGAAGAAATGATGCTTTTGAATTGTGGTGTTGGAGAAGACCCTTGGGAGTCCCTTGGACTGCAAGGAGATCCACCAGTTCATCCTAAAGGAAATCATTCCTGAATATTCATTGGAAGGACTGATTTTGAAATGGAAACTCCAATACTTTGGCCACCTGATGCAAAGAACTGTTGCACTGGGAAAGATCCTGATGATGGGAAAGATTGAAGGCAGGAGGAAAAGGAGAAGACAGAGGATAAGATAGTTGTATGGCAGCACCGACTCAATTGACTTGAGTTTGAGTAAACTCTGGGAATTGGTGATGGACAGGGAGGCCTGGTGTGCTGCAGTCCATGGGGTCACAAAGAGTTGGACATGACTGCACTGAGCTATTTCAAATCCTGAAAGATGATGCTGTGAAAGTGCTGCACTCAATATGCCAGCACATTTGGAAAACTCAGCAGTGGCCACAGCACTGGAAAAGGTCAGTTTTCATTCCAATCCCAAAGAAAGGCAATGCCAAAGAATGCTCAAACTACCACACAATTGCACTCATCTCACATGCTAGTAAAGTCATGCCCAAAATTCTCCAAGCCAGGCTTCAGCAATACATGAGCTGTTAACTTCCTGATATTCAAGCTGGTTTTAGAAAAGGCAGAGGAACCACAGATCAAATTGCCAACATCCGCTGGATCATGGAAAAAGCAAGAGAGTTCCAGAAAAACATCTATTTCTGCTTTATTGACTATGCTAAAGCCTTTGACTGTGTGGATCACAATAAACTGTGGACAATTCTTCAAGAGATGGGAATACCAGACCACCTGACCTGCCTCTTGAGAAATCTGTATGCGGGTCAGGAAGCAGCAGTTAGAACTGGACATGGAAAAACAGACTGGCTCCAAATAGGAAAAGGAGTATGTCAAGGCTGTATATTGTCACCCTGCTTATTCAACTTATATGCAGAGCACATCATGAGAAATGATGGGCTGGAAGAAGCACAAGGTGGAATCAAGATTGCCAGGAGAAATATCAATAACCTCAGATATGCAGATGACACCACCCTTATGGCAGAAAGTGAAGAGGAACTCAAAAGCCTCTTGATGAAAGTGAGAGAGAAGAGTGAAAAAGTTGGCTTAAAGCTCAACATTCAGAAAACGAAGATCATGGCATCTGGTCCCATCACTTCATGGCAAATAGATGGGGAAACAGTAGGAACAGTGTCAGACTTTATTTTTTTGGGCTCCAAAATCACTGCAGATGGTGACTGTAGCCATGAAATTAAAAGACGCTTACTCCTTGGAAGGAAAGTTATGACCAACCTAGAAAGCATATTCAAAAGTAGAGACATTACTTGGCCAACAAAGATCTGTCTAGTCAAGGCTATGGTTTTCCCAGTGGTCATGTATGGATGTGAGAGTTGGACTGTGAAGAAAGCTGAGCACTGAAGAATTGGTGCTTTTGAATGCGGTGTTGGAGAAGACTCTTGAGAGCCTCTTGGACTGGAAGGAGATCCAACCAGTCCATCCTAAAGAGATCAGTCCTGGGTGTTCATTGGAAGGACTGATGTTGAAGCTGAAACACCAATACTTTGGCCACTTATACGAAGAGCTGACTCATTTGAAAAGACCCTGATGTTGCGAAAGATTGAAGGCAGGAGGAGAAGGGGATGACAGAGTATGAGATAGTTGATTGGCATCACTGACTCGACAGACATGGGTTTGAGTGGACTCTGGGAGTTGGTGATAGACTGCAAAGCTTGGTGTGCTGTGGGTCATGGGGTTGCAAAGAGTCAGACATGACTGAGTGATTGAACTGAAATGAAAAATAGCATGATGGCTACATTTCTTTATTAATTACTTTATTTTCTAGTCATTAAGACCAGAGCTTAGACTGTAATAAACATTTAATAAAATACACTCAGAGTAAATGAAATTTTAAAAGATAAAATTTCAATTAGAGTCATTTAGAAATCTGTCTCCGTGGAATTCATATTCTACTAAGGACAGAAAATCACCTATCTGGTTGATCTGTTAGTGGCAGTTTTAAGAATTCAAATTATTTGTACTAAAGTTGAACCTCTGATTCAACTTACTCAAGAGTAGTCTGTAATGAACATTATATTAATAATCATAGATTATTTGTCAATGTAAAAGGTTATCCACACTGTGGATAGTACAGACAGGTTCTAAATAGAAATGGTGCAAATACAATAGAGTTTCAATAAATAACAGAGAAATGGTGGTTAATGTGATATCTTTCATTTTTCCTTTTACATTAATGATAAATATTCTTCAAAATGGAAAATCTTTGAAGATATGTAGCAGCCTAAATACCATAAATGTAGAAGAAGGCACAGCTTACCAGGAAGAGTTGATATTATGTCAGCTCAAAATAGCAGATACTTTCCTTACATTGTGAGGGAACATATCAATTCTATTCAATAAATTTAGAACTAGAACTTGCTTTATGAATATAGAAAGGGTTGTCATATTATCAACATTGAAGGATTCTTTTGTTGGTTTCGTGGAATCTGTTTTGTTTTTCATGATAATTCAGCAGAACTATATTGATATTTTAAGGCATACCTCATTTAATTGTGCTTCACTTTAGTTTGTTTCACAGATATTGCTTTTTTTGTTGCTTTTTTTTTTTTTACACATTGACAGTCTGTGGTATTGCAAACGTCTATAAGAGTCATTTTTCAAGCATCATTAGCTCCCATTGTGTCTGTGTGTAATATTTTAGTAATTCTTTCAATATTTCAAACTTTTTTTATTCTTTTTACATTTATTATGGTTAGCTGTGATCAGTGATATTTGATGTTCAGTTCAGTCGCTCAGTCATGTCCAACCCTTTGTGACTCCATGACTCACAGCACGTCAGGCCTGTCCATCACCAACTCCTGGAGTGCACCCAAACTCTTGTCCATTGAGTCAGTGATGCGATCCAACCATCTCATCCTCTGTCGCCCCCTTCCCTTCTCACCTTCAATCTTTCCCAGCATCAGGGTCTTTTCCAAAGAGTCAACTCTTCACATGAGGTGGCCAAAGTATTGGAGTTTCACCTTCAGCATCAATCCTTCCAAAGAACACCCAAGACTGGTCTCCTTTAGGATGGGCTGGTTGGATCTCCTTCCAGTCCAAAGGACTCTCAAGAGTCTTCTCCAACACCACAGCTCAAAAGCATCAATTCTTTAGTGCTCAGCTTTCTTCACAGTCCAACTCTCACATCCATACATGACTACTGGAAAAACAATAGCCTTGACTAGACGGACCTTTGTTGGCAAATTAATGTCTCTGCTTTTGAATATGCTATCTAGGTTGGTCATAACTTTCCTTCCAAGGAGTAAGCATCTTTTAATTTCATGGCTGCAGTCACCATCTGCAGTGATTCTGGAGCCCAGGCAAATAAAGTCTGACACTGTTTCCCCATCTATTTGCCATGAAGTGATGGGACCAGATGCCATGATCTTCGTTTTCTGAATGTTGAGCTTTAAGCCAACTTTTTCACTCTCCTCTTTCACTTTCATCAAGAGGCTTTTGAGTTCCTCTTCACTTTCTGCCATAAGGGTGGTGTCATCTGCATATCTGAGGTTATTGATATTTCTCCTGGCAATCTTGATTCCAGCTTGTGCTTCTTCCAGACCAGCATTCCTCATGATGTATTCTGCATAGAAGTTAAATAAGCAGGGTGACAATATACAGCGTTGATGTACTTCTTTTCCTATTTGATGTTTTTATTGCAAAATATTATGACAGTGAAGGCTCAGATGGTGGTTAGTATTTTTTAGCAATAAAGTATTTTAAATTAAAGTATGTACTTTTCTTTGACATAATGCTTTTACACTTAATAGACTGCAGTATAGGATGGACATAACTTTTATATGCACTGAGAAACCAAGAAATTTGTGTAACTCTGCCGGGAGCCAGTATGGGGAATCCCGCCTGTGGCAAAGGTCATGAGGAAGGGGGCTGACGTGCAAAGGCGGGATCAGGCCTCGTGGGGCTCCCCTGGAACTTATCGAGCATCTCCCTCAAAACCAGAATCTGTCTTATTATTTTATGACTTTCACCTACTCCTATGACATTAACAGGGGCTATCCCCAACCACCTTTCTCTGGAAAAAGTTAACGTAGAGCTCCAGTTAACAGTCTCCTGCACATAAAAGGAGTGTCTCAGCTCAGACCCCTCTGATGGCTCTCTAACTTGCCTGACAGGTTTACTCCGCCTTTTATAACTATGCATGTGATTGTTTACTGCCCCCCAACCGCAAGAGGCAGGAAGCTTAAAACATCTTAAAGATATAGAGCCTTTTTTAAAGAGCTAAGAATTATATTGGTGAAGGGTTTCATTATTGAGTTAATGACTGCCACCAGGCCTCCATATCCTTTATCTTTTAGGTACCTGGAGGATATTAACCAATGTAATTGGGATATAGAAAAAGGAATATAGTAGTTTTGATGTTAGCAATACTAGACTTTTGAGTTAATGAAATTTCTCTTTGTTATGAATTTCTGTACTCCTCTTTCTTTGTTATAAATTGTTGTGTCCTTGCTATGTAAGAATGTAACCTTAATTAGTGCTTTCTGAGAGTGGCACCAGACTTTAGTAAGAACAACACTTTTAGGGCAAATAAGTTTTCTGGTTGTCGGACCCTTATCAGAAAAGGGCCATAAGATGCTAATAGGCCTTCTGGCCAGGAGATGATGTAAATCACCTAAGACCTGTGTATACAGCTAGGTATGCAGAGTGAAAGTCTGGTCTGGATAAGGGTCAGGGCTGCTGACCCTGAATGACTTTGTATTATCCATTGATCTCTATGTACAACTTAAAGTATAAAAGCTTTCCTGGAAAATAAAGAGATGGATCAGTTTCATGGAAATCTGGCTCCCCCCATGTCTTATTTTCTTTTTCTCCTTTTCAGGCTGAATTCCCATCTGGAGCATAAAGGCTCGCTGTGTCTACTTATTTGCCTGGGCTCCTAAAACCCACGCGAAAGGGAACCCAAGGTAGGGCACCCTCTGCTATTCAAGCGGGCGCCTGTGGCCTTACATAGACGGTGTAAGCCCCTTGTCTCGGGGCTTTGTTGGCTTTCTATGTAAACCAAGGAATACAGCCTCTTCTTCTCCTCTATTTTCTCTCCTCTCTCTCACTGCACTATTCTTCCCTAATCTCTCTTTATATCTCTAATTAAATAATTCTTTCCTAATTGCCGACTCCTTCCCCACTTCAAATTACCCTGGATCCACCAGGGCTGGACCCCAGCATAACTCACTTTATTTTGCATGCGTGCTCAGTTGCTTCTGTTATGTCCAACTCTGTACGGCCCTATAGACTGTTCTATCCATGGGTTTCTCCAAGTAAAGAATACTGGAGTGGGTTGTCATGCCCTCCTCCAGGGGATCATCTCGACTCAGGGATCGAACTCATGTTGTCTCCTGTATCTTCTGCATTGCGGGCAGATTCTTTACCACTGAGTCACCTGGGAAGCCTCCATTTAAATGTGATATTCACTTTATCATGATAATATGAAATAGAACCTGCAATATACCCTGTATATGCCCATATCTTTGAACTGTCTTTGAATAAATTATGAACAGAGCAAATAGTAGTATAAATAAAAACTAGAAGAATAATATTTTGCCACTTAAAAAATAAAATATATTAAATATAATTTATAATTTATAATTTATAATTTATCTAATATAATTAGATAAAAACAATTAACTAGTTATTTATGAACTATGTATTTATTACAGGAGACAGGTAAGATATCAATGGGTTAACAAATCATTAGCATTAGATTAAATTATCTTACATGCTATGAATTTGCATGTACTTATTAGATATACAGTGGCTTTAAAACTTTTACAAATCAGGTTTTACTTTAGTTTACAATGACCCTCTCCCTAATTAATTTAAAGTAATGTCTTTACTTTGATGAGCTGCATGAAAGAGAAATGTATAAACTCACTATAGTCATATCTTAGTATTTGGGTAGATTGGTTCTGTAACCTCCTGTGGAAATCAAAATCAGAGAATGCTCAAGTGCCTTGTATAAAATGTCATCAGTTCAGTTCAGTTGTTCAATCGTGTCTGACTCTTTGTGATCTCATGAACCACAGCACGCCAGGCCTCCCTGTTCATCACCAACACTTGGAGTCCACCCAAACCCATGTCCATTGAGTCAGTGATGCCATCCAACCATCTCATCCTCTGTCATCCCCTTCTCCTTCTGCCTTCAATCTTTCCCAGCATCAGGGTCTTTTTCAATGAGTCAGCTCTTCACATCAGGTGGCCAAAGTATTGGCATTTCAGCTTCAACATCAATCCTTTCAATGAACACCCAGGACTGATCTGCTTTAGGATGGACTGGCATAGCATTTCCATAAAACCTGCACACATCCTCCCCCATATATACATTAAATCTTCTCTAGGCTATCTATAATACCTGCTGCTGGTGCTGCCAAGTCGCTTCAGTTGTGTCCGACTCTGTGTGACCCTACAGACAGCAGCCCACCAGGCTCCCCCGACCCTGGGATTCCCCAGGCAAGAACACTGGAGTGTGTTGCTATTTCCTTCTCCAATGCATGAAAGTGAAAAGTGAAAGTGAAGTCACTCAGTCGTGTCCAGCTCTTAGCGACCCCATGGACTGCAGCCTACCAGGCTCCTCCATCCATGGGATTTTCCAGGCAAGAGTACTGGAGTGGGGTGCCATTGCCTTCTCTGGTTATAATACCTAATATAATGTAAATTCTATGTAAATAGTTGCTAGACTGCAACAATTTAAGCTTTGGTTTTCTGAAATTTTCTGGATTTTTGTTTGTTTGAGTATTTTCAATCTGCAATTAGTTGAACATGTGTATACAAAAATTGATGGACAAAGAATCCGTGGATATGGAGAGCTGACTGTATTTACTATGTTCTTTTAAAAGAGAAACTGTGGAAGGAAACTTTTTAGACGCAAAGAGTGTAGAGAAGCTAAGTATGCACATTGCACTAATGAGCACTTGTCTCACAGGGAAACGTCAAGTGTTAGCTGCACAGTGGTGCCATCTCTTCGGTGACCTCATGAGCTATAGCCCACCAGGCTCCTCTGCCCATGGCATTCTCCAGGCAAGAATACTGGAGTGTGTTGCCATTTGCTCCTCCGGGGATTTTCCTGACCCAGGGATCTAACCCGGGTCTCCTGCATTTCAGGCAGAATCTTTACCATCTGAGCCACCAGGGAAGCTGTCTCACAGACTGGTTACATTTTAATTATGGGGACATTTTGCTTTTAAAGGTAGATCACAACTATTATCCTGCTTATTTTTTATTTGTTGTAAAATTCTCCCATAAAGTTTCACAAGTGTAAAAGCAACCCCAGATGGGTATAATTGATGCAAATATGTATTTTATTACTATTTTTACTTTATAATGTAACTACTGAAAAGAAATTTCCTACTAGGACCCATTTAATATTTTTGTACAAGTTTTGGAAGAAGTTATCATATAGGTAAAAATAAATTCAATTTTAAGTATGGACAATTAAGCTGATAGATAAGTTTTATAGATTGTTAAATATTTCTGTTAATAATGTGCTCCTATCAAAAATGTGACCTTTTTCTAAACTGAGATTATTTAAAATTATCTATTAAAAGTATTAAAATGTTTTTTCTATTTTCTCACATAGTCCTATTGACATTGGTTAGCTTCTATAATCACAATCATGCTAAATTAAGAATTAAATGTAAAAGATTAGACAAGATAAAAGATATCAGAAAGTCATGTGTAGGAAATTGTATTGCTCTTTGCAAATTAAGAAGACCAACTATATAACAATGAGGAAGAAATAAAGAGGAAAAAAAGGGGCTAATTTAGAATACAGATAATATTGTCTCAAATCTATAAGTTCCCTGCATGCATGCATGCTCAGTCACTTCAGTCGTGTCCGACTTTTTGTGACCCGATGGACTGTAGCCCGCCAGGCTCCTCTGTCCATGGGATTCTCCAGGCAAGAACATTGCAGTGGGTTGTCATGACCTCCTCCAGGGTATTTCCTGACCCAGGGATCAAACCCACATCTCCTGCATTGGCAGGTGGATTCTTTACCCACTGAGCCACCTGGGATATCAGTAAGTTCCCTAATGCATTTAGAAATACAATTCATTTTGCTAACAGAGAAAAAGCACACAGCTGCCACAAAACAAACAAACAAACAGACAAACAAACACAGCACTTCGATAGTTTAGTGGAAAGTTGTTTTGAGCACTAAATGTAAGGAACTGAAGAAGTTATCCTAGGAAGACCCAAACTGTGGTGCAGAAAGCTACTTGCATATAGAGGCTTCCCCATGAATTTCAGAAAGTATATTGGCTTAATGAGGTGACATATAGTTAAATGAACAGACGGGGAAAGTGATCTGAGATATGGAATAAGTAATTCTGGGGATGAGATTGGAGGTCACATAGGGAGGCCTATGTCTTAGGCAGGTGTAAATACAAGAGGTGATAAGCTATGGCTTTATTTTCGCCTAGCTCACACTCACTAATCACTGATCCTTTGTTTACCTTTCCTTAGCAGTCCTTGGTTTCTTCAGATTGTATTTTCATTCCTTGCTGTATCTTTGAGAACCTGTTTTAAAACAAAATCCTAATTGTTAACCTTTCCTTAAAATTGCTATGGATTGAATAGCTTAAAAAATAAACACAGAGGAATATTATTGTCTTTTGATATAATATTAAACATAAGTAGGGAAAAGAAAAGAAGTTTGAGCTGAACTAAGAAATGCCTTTCCTTTGAGAGCCTCCATTTGTATTTACACAGAGAATAGCTTATTAAGTTTTATTTAATAAGCTAATATTCTTTTAATTCTGTTGAATATTTTATTTTTCCTTTCCAGAGAAAATATGAAGTGTTAGTCACTCAGTCATGTCCGACTCTTTGTGATCCCATGGACCGTAGCCCGCCAGTCTCCTCTGTCCATGGATTTCTCCAGGCAAGAATACTGGAGTGGGTAGCTGTTGCCTTTTCCAGGGGATCTTCCCAACTCAGGAATCAAACTCAGATCTCCTGCACTGCAGGCAGACTCTTTACTAACTGATCTACCAGAAAAAATATAGAATTGGATGATTAGAAAAGTACACATGGCATTCTGTAGTTCCATAGGCGCAGCCCCTCTGATTTTAGTGAGCATTCGAATCTCTCTGGGAAGACCTCCTCTCTGAACACTTTTTCTTACAATTAGCTTGGCTGTGAAATTCTGAATCCTAGTGAGATTCAGCTTCATTCTTTCTCCAGGACTATGAAAGACAATTTGATTCATAGTTTTAATCATTGTGGCTTTAATTAAAATTTAAATAACATCAGTTGCTCTAGTTGCTGTTTTTTCACTCTTCAGGGATTCTAGTCATTTTTGAGATTGTGTCTTGGGTGCTGATGCAAGTGTTTGGTTAACAAGAATAGTCTCAGTGTTTGGAACAGGCAGTTTCCACCATCTTGGCCATTTCTAGTTTTCCCGACTTTATTTGTGCTACTTCGTGCGCATGCATGCATATGTGATTTCCAAGGTAGATTCCCAGTACTTTCTCATCCGTTATTTCGTTTTAATTACCTTTCCTGATTTCCTGAAGGATGAGGTGGAGATTAGTTTTTATATTTTCCTTCCTAAAGCTGATGCTTGATTGCAAACTAATAATTCTCTCTCTTACCAAGCTTGAAATGACATTGCAGATCATTTTAGCATTTGGCACATAATTCACGCCAGATATTAGAGGACTGAACCATCTTTCAGGTGCTGGAGTAGACAAGAAAACACTCCAGAGAGCCCATGACTGGTCTGCTCTCCTCGCCTTATTTTTTTTTCCCTTTACGCTCTTTCTATGTTTGTGTGACTTGACGCTTCAGAAGCCACACACAAACAAGGAAGTTCATGTGTAATGCTAAAGGTATTCAGACTCCTCCTTTCCACACACAAAAGGCTCTATGTGCAGAAACTGGGATGCTTGGTGTCACAAGAGTGATTTTAATCCAAGGGTTACTGTCTTTAAGGACTCTATTGTTAATTTGAGCAGAAGGTAAATGATATAATAATAGGATATCAATTAAAAAAAAAAACTCTCCTGAAAAATCTGCTAAGCCAACCTCTAACAGCTTCTGAAGAACAGAAAATTATGACTGATTGGCCATGTATTCCAACCTACCGAGCACAGAACCAGATGTGTGGTTTAAGCTCAATGTTTGTTTGATAGGTAAAAATAAGGAAGAAAGAAATGAAGTAATGAAAAGAAGGAAGAGAGAAGGAGAGATATTTCTCTTTAAAACTCTTCAAAGATGTTCCATTGCAGTTAATAAAATAGTTTTCTTAACAGGGTCTTCAAACACTTCATGATCTCATCTTTGCTATTCCTCCAAACTCACCTGTCTCTATTACACCGTTACTTATGCCTAAAAAATTACTCTTTCTTCAGGCCCTCTAAGTCTCCAAGCTATTTACGACATCCCGAGGACATCACATATTTTATTCCCTCACCCTGTAATTTTTCTCACAACCCTCAACCTCTCTACACATTTATCAAAATAATATCATTTTAAATTCCTCATCATAAGCATCATATTCTCAAAGTTCTTTCCTGACAACCTGAACTTAAAATGCTTTCCTCTCCGCTGTAGTTATGTACGTAACACCTTTTTTTTAAATTTATCAATAGCACCATAGCGTTTTATATATTTGTTTGATTATAGACTCCATGGGATCAAACCCAGCCTGTTTCATTCACTGGAGTACACTCAGGAGTTCCTTAATTTATACTTTGGTACAAGTCTGCATAGTAGTTATTTTAATATTTGTTAGATGAGAACGTTAATACATTTAAGACCAATAATTTAATTTAAATGAATTAAAGTTTACAAGCATAGAAATACCTTATCCAGTGGTGATTACGTAAGAAATCATTGGGGTTGCATCGTCTGGGATAATCTCTGTAAGTCTCATAATTTGACATGGTACTAAGGCAAAAACATGCTTTCAAGTTAAGTTGAATAAAAGATAAGTTCAACAGAGATGGGTGATCTAAGGCCAAATGGTATCTCAATCTTAAGGCTTAGATTGAGATATGATATGGCTCAGAAGTAGGATGGGAAATAATGAACAGTGTTGCTTACAATAAACAATAGTTGAAATTAGGGGTTATGTTAGGGGAAAAATGAGAAAAAAGCAGCCGGCTGAAGACCTAGAGTAATTAATTTGTCCTCTGCTCCTGAATGTAAGTTGAATCATATAAGTTTAGAATTTATGTAGAGAATTTAGTGAAATTGGCATTTAAACCACAAAATTATGAGATATAAAATCACCTTGAGTGTGTTGATAACTCATACAAAGGATGAGGAGAAAATTTAGTTTTAGTAGGGATGGTAAAGACCAAAGGAGAAACAATGGTAAAGAATAAACATTGTATAAAGTTTTTATGATTTATAATCTTAAAATATAAGAATGAAGGATTGAAGAATGGATGCAGGATTATGATTTATTTTAATACTCATTTTTGTAGTTTTTATTTTCAAATGTTTATAGCGGAAGTTATCACTTATTTGTGCATTCAAAAATAGTTCTTACTACTTGGTTTTCTTTGGATTTTAATATCATTTGCTAAATAATACATTAAATAATATAAAAATACTCAGGCAATACAAATTCAGAGCAAAAATCAAGGTTTTCCTTTTCATTTCCTCAATTCTCTGGCATCTGTCTCCAATCTTGAATGTCTTGTTTTTGCTATAAACTACTTACTAAACTGTTAGAAATACAAATTGTAGTAAGTAAAAGTCTCTCATATATTACATTATTTATATCACTTGTTTTCTCTGATTACAGAGCAAAACCCAAAATAACGTTCAACAGTATGAATTCATTTGAAACATCTCACCAAGGACAACTCTTGATCTTATATAGCTTTTAAAGTAAAAAAGCATCATATATAATTTTTTTTTTAGTTTTTTATTTTTTAAATTTTAAAATCTTTAATTCTTACATGCGTTCCCAAACATGAACCCCCTCCCACCTCCTTCCCCACATCATCTCTCTGGGTCATCCCCATGCACCAGCCCCAAGCATGCTGTATCCTGCGTCAGACATAGACTGGCGATTCAATTCTTACATGATAGTATACATGTTAGAATGCCATTCTCCCAAATCATCCCACCCTCTCCCTCTCCCTCTGAGTCCAAAAGTCCATTATACACATCTGTGTCTTTTTTCCTGTCTTGCATACAAGGTCGTCATTGCCATCTTTCCAAATTCCATATATATGTGTTAGTATACTGTATTGGTGTTTTTCTTTCTGGCTTACTTCACTCTGTATAATTGGCTCCAGTTTCATCCATCTCATCAGAACTGATTCAAATGGATTCTTTTTAACGGCTGAGTAATACTCCATTGTGTATATGTACCACAGCTTTCTTATCCATTCCTCTGCTGATGGACATCTAGGTTGTTTCCATGTCCTGGCTATTATAAACAGTGCTGCGATGAACATTGGGGTACATGTGTCTCTTTCAATTCTGGTTTCCTCGGTGTGTATGCCCAGAAGTGGGATTGCTGGGTCATAAGGCAGTTCTATTTGCAATTTTTTAAGGAATCTCCACACTGTTCTCCATAGTGGCTGTACTAGTTTGCATTCCCACCAGCAGTGTAGGAGAGTTCCCTTTTCTCCACACCCTCTCCAGCATTTATTGCTTGCAGATTTTTGGATTGCAGCCATTCTGACTGGTGTGAAGTGGTACCTCATTGTGGTTTTGATTTGCATTTCTCTAATAATGAGTGATGTTGAGCATCTTTTCATGTGTTTGTTAGCCATCCATATGTCTTCTTTGGAGAAATGTCTCTTTAGTTCTTTGGCCCATTTTTTGATTGGGTCGTTTATTTTTCTGGAATTGAGCTGCATAAGTTGCTTGTATATTTTTGAGATTAGTTGTTTGTCAGTTGCTTCATTTGCTATTATTTTCTCCCATTCAGAAGGCTGTCTTTTCACCTTGCTTATATTTTCCTTTGTTGTGCAGAATCAATAAAATTAGAAATGAAAATGGAGAAATCACAACAGACAACACAGAAATACAAAGGATCATAAGAGACTACTATAGCAGTTGTATGCCAATAAAATGGACAATGTGGAAGAAATGAACAAATTCTTAGAAAAGTACAATTTTCCAAAACTGAACCAGGAAGAAATAGAAAATCTTAACAGACCCATCACAAGCACAGAAATTGAAAATGTAATCAGAAATCTTCCAGCAAACAAAAGCCCAGGTCCAGACGGCTTCACAGCTGAATTCTACCAAAAATTTCGAGAAGAGCTAACACCTATCCTACTCAAACTCTTCCAGAAAATTGCAGAGGAAGGTAAACTTCCAAACTCATTCTATGAGGCCACCATCACCCTAATACCAAAACCTGACAAAGATGTCACAAAAAAAGAAAACTACAGGCCAATATCACTGATGAATATAGATGCAAAAACCCTCAACAAAATTCTAGCAATCAGAATCCAACAACACATTAAAAAGATCATACACCATGACCAAGTGGGCTTTATCCCAGGGATGCAAGGATTCTTCAATATCCGCAAATCAATCAATGTAATTCACCACATTAACAAATTGAAAAATAAAAACCATATGATTATCTCAATAGATGCAGAGAAGGCCTTTGACAAAATTCAACATCTTTATGATAAAAACTCTCCAGAAAGCAGGAATAGAAGGAACATACCTCAACATAATAAAAGCTATATATGACAAACCCACAGCAAACATTATCCTCAATGGTGAAACATTGAAAGCATTTCCCCTAAAGTCAGGAACAAGACAAGGGTGTCCACTTTCACCGCTACTATTCAACATAGTTCTGGAAGTTTTGGCCACAGCAATCAGAGCAGAAAAAGAAATAAAAGGAATCCAAATTGGAAAAGAAGAAGTAAAACTCTCACTGTTGGCAGATGACATGATCCTCTACATGGAAAACCCTAAAGACTCCACCAGAAAATTACTAGAGCTCATCAATGAATATAGTAAAGTTGCAGGATATAAAATCAACACACAGAAATCCCTTGCATTCCTATACACGAATAATGAGAAAGTAGAAAAAGAAATTAAGGAAACAATTCCATTCACCATTGCAACGAAAAGAATAAAATACTTAGGAATATATCTACGTAAAGAAACTAAATACCTATATACAGAAAACTATAAAACACTGATGAAAGAAATCAAAGAGGACACTAATAGATGGAGAAATATACCATGTTCATGGATCGGAAGAATCAATATAGTGAAAATGAGTATACTACCCAAAGCAATTTACAAATTCAATGCAATCCCTATCAAGCTACCAGCCATATTTTTCACAGAACTAGAAAAAATAATTTCAAGATTTGTATGGAAATACAAAAAACCTCGAATAGCCAGAGCAATCTTGAGAAAGAAGAATGGAACTAGAGGAATCAACTTGCCTGACTTCAGGCTCTACTACAAAGCCACAGTCATCAAGACAGTATGGTACTGGCACAAAGACAGACATATAGATCAATGGAACAAAATAGAAAGTCCAGAGATAAATCCACACACATATGGACACCTTATCTTTGACAAAGGAGGCAAGAATATACAATGGAGTAAAGACAATCTCTTTAACAAGTGGTGCTGGGAAAACTGGTCAACCACTTATAAAAGAATGAAACTAGATCACTTTCTAACACCACACACAAAAGTAAACTCAAAATGGATTAAAGATCTAAATGTAAGATCAGAAACTATAAAACTCCTAGAGGAGAACATAGGCAAAACACTCTCAGACATAAATCACAGCAGGATCCTCTATGATCCACCTCCCAGAATTCTGGAAATAAAAGCAAAAATAAACAAATGGGATCTAATTAAAATTAAAAGCTTCTGCATCATATATAATTTTGACTCTCTTTGGTAGGTAGGTTCATCCCAGGTAGCTGGGTAGACTAACACCTACCCATTCCATAAATCTTGAAAATGATCTTGAACTACACTATCTTTCAAAAGGGGGATGAATTGAGATGAATACAATAAGGCTTCCCTGATAACTCAGATGGTAAAGCGTCTGCCTACAATGTGGGAGACCTGGTTCGATCCCTGGGTCGGGAAGATCACCTGGAGAAGGAAATGGCAACCCACTCCAGTATTCATGCCTGGAAAATTCCGTGGACAGAGGAGCCTGGTAGGCTACAGTCCATGGGGCCGCAAAGAGTCAGACACGACTGAGCGATTTCACTTCACTTCAGTAAGGACAGGTCTATTATTTAACATAATACGTGCCTAGTTAAAGGGCCTCCCGAATAACAGATTCTTATAAGTATTGGTTTACATTAAATGAACAAGTATTCTGGTTCCTATGACTCAAAGCTTTTCCCTCTAGGTGCTGGCTAATCCATAGATACATGTCAGGCTTCTGTGAGCTGCTGACAGATACCCAACAGGAAAGGATGGACAGGATTTCTGTTTGCAGGCTCTGAGAAAGGGAATAGTTCTGAAGAGAAATGAGCTGAGGTAAGATCACCAACACAAAGATCGAAGGTGGAGTAGGCCTCATACTGAATAATTAAGATCTAGAATAGGACCAAGAAACAAGTTTGCCCTTTAAGACCGATTCAAGAATTGACATTGACATACACCTGTTCAGTCACGTCCAGCTCTTTGCGACCCTATGGACTGTAGCCCACCAGGCTTCTCTGTTTATGGAATTCTCCAGGCAAGAATACTGCAGTGGGTTGCCACTCCCTTCTCCTGGGGATCTTCCCAACCCAAGGATAGAACTCAACTCTCTTTCATTGGCAGGCGGTTCTTTATCACTATTGCCACCTGGGAAGCCTTTATATAAATATGGATACAGTTATTAGACCAGGAGATATTGCAAGACATAAGACAGGCTTCTGCTAAAG
This sequence comes from Ovis canadensis, assembly GCF_042477335.2. Lineage (NCBI taxonomy): Eukaryota > Metazoa > Chordata > Mammalia > Artiodactyla > Bovidae > Ovis > Ovis canadensis. Next base: position 102,530,574 of record NC_091253.1, on the reverse strand, counting down.
TAAGTAAATGAACACATTTAACTGGGAAAAGCAATTGGAGCAGAGATGAAATTAGGAGAATATACATTCCTGTATGTCTGAAATTCTGTGAATTGTAGAAAGGTGTATATTCATGAGAGAGAAGTGAATGCACTATTTTTAGTATCTGTGATCTATAATTTATGAAATATTATCTTCAAGGCTAATATATTGATTGGATTAACATGCTTAGCTTCTTGTAAGATTTGAGCAATTAATTAGTGGCTTTGAATCAACAACCAATAGAATTTCTAGGTGGTTTTCCCATGAAAAACACTCCTTGAAACATCATGGTTCTAGTCCTAATAAGTCCTCTGCCATAGATATTATCTGTCTTCTTCTCCCTGTTTTATTTTAAACTATATATATAGTTCATTTTAAACTATATATGTATAGTTTATTTTAAACTATATATATATATATATATATATTTCTCTAGGAAACCTGATTTTATCACATAAATTCTTTTGAACATCTGAATTGTTATTGTAGCTTGATATTTATAATATATATTTTGTGTGTCCACTAATGAAGCTTAACATTAGTTGCATTAATAGTTATATTAAATATTTTCATATAAAACACACTTTATTTTAGACCTTCTAAAATATGGAAAATATTTTTAGGTCATCAAGAATTATAGTTTTCTAAACATTCTTTATCACATACTATAAAAAGGTAAAATTTAAAGAAAGCAAAATTTAACTTATATAGGAGAAATTTGGGCAAATTGTTATAAGGTTATATTGTCTTAATTTCCCTATACCCGTCTCATAAGTTTTTGTTTGCAATGCTTTTTTTATTGATTGAATAGCAGATTTATGTTTCCAATATCTAAGGACATTAGAAACACTGAAAAGCATGATTAGACTTCCCTACGAAGCATTCTCATAACATTCACATGGAAGTGCTGATTTCCTCGGCCATTCGTGTGTCCTTGTAATGGCACTGATTCTCAAGCGATGTGATGTTTTTTTTTGTATCACTGAGCACTTTAGGTAAATTTGTATTCCTGAGCCTTAGAACAGAACTCAGTCCATAGTAGATATGTAATACATATTTCTTGAATTAATATAGAAAATAGAGATGGCCTAAGAATGAAAGAAATAGGGAAAACAAAACAGGAAAGCCAGAAGGTGATTAGAATGTGTTGAATGAAAGGTTTGTATAAACAAATTTAACACTGGGAAATTGAGCATGTTCAGCTGCCCATTTTATGAAACCAACATTTAATTAAATGCAGTTGTCTCATAACATACTCAATGGTTAAGCTTCCTCACAGCTGAACTGAAACTGTTTGAATAAAATGAGACTCATTAACTCTTCTAATTGTTGTTTGTGTGAAGACTTGAACTTTGATTTTAGAAAGAAACTGCTCCATCTGCAGCTAGTAAAAAGTATCAGCTGGCAGTGTTTAACCCTCATGAATCATCGATTCATTTTTCTTTCCCAAATCAGTGAGGATTAGGGAGAAGGGATTCTATAAAAATATTCGAAGAATGTTTCTGAGCTTTATTTTGTGCCTGTCTTCTGAGCTTATGCATACTGAAAATATGGTTTGCCTAGTTGGTATAAAGGTAAAAGTACAGGTAGAATGGGGCTGTAACAGCTGCACAACTTAAGCCTTCTTAGTTGTCAGCAGAGAGGAAACAGGTCATCAACAGTTGAATGCTTCATCTTGTAATGGTGCTTCACATCGTACAGCTTTAAGATGGCAAGGACCTCTTGTCGAAGAAAGTGTTTCATTGCTACCAGCTGATAACATATATATGTTCTCGCATAAGGGAAACCTCAATTTGATTTTTAGTATTTTAAGGTTAACACAAATAATTAAAAAATAAATCTTTACTATATGTTGAAATTCTGCAGTAAACAATTCATTGCATCCCAGTGATTTTTACATGTAATGGTATTTTTCATGGACTAAGTCAATTTCAAGCCTAGCTATTTCTGGCAACAGATGTCAGCTAACTGTGCTTATTTGGAAGTGACTTTTTGTATTTAGAAGGAAAAAAAAAAATGTTCCATGATTTTCTCCTGAGTACAGATGTAAAGACATTTTCTAAGAAGTACAGATGCAATTATAATGAAATCTGTTGATGTAAGAATTAAGAGTTTGGTTCTGGTAGAAAGAGTACCTTGAAAAATCGCTATGGATTTATGCTTACATACAGAAGAAGGCTGAAAGTAAGCCTTGCAGGTAAAGTGGAAGCTCCAGTAATATCAGTAGCTCCTGCCCTACATTTTCCGTTCTCAGCTGGAAGCTTCCAGTGTGAAGTTCCCTCAGCTGAATGTTTGCTAAAGGTCCAATCGTTGAGCCTCAGATTCTGAGAAACAGAAATAGGAGACAGTGGGACGACATTAAGAGAGTCCCAAATAGAAAGGTCATTTGGAAATCCTGAGCCACACTTCTGAAAATTGCCAAGAACCGACTTTGGAATACTGGGGCCACATCTTCAGAAATATAGTTGTCTAGGGAGAGACTAGGAAGAGATGGAAAGAATACAAAGAACTACCCAGAAGGTCTTAACGACCTGGAGAACCACGATGGTGTGGTCATCCACCAAGACCCAGACATCCTGGAGTGGGAAGTCAAATGGGCCCTGGGGAGCGTTACTGCAAGCAAAGCTAGGGAAGGTGATGGAATTAGGATATTTTAGAATTTAAACTCTTAAAAGATGATGCTGTTAAAATGCTCCACTCAATATACCAGCAAATTTGAAAAGATCAGCCGTGGCCACAGAACTGGAAAATGTCAGTTTTTATTCCAATCCCAAAGAAAGGCAGTGCCAAACGATGTTCAAATTACCATGCACATGTGCTCATTTAAACATGCGAGCAAGGTAATGCTCAAAATCCTCCAGGTGAGGCTTCAAAAGCATGAGAATCAAGAATTTCCAGATGTACAAGCTGGGTTTTTTAGAAAAGTCAGGAAAGCAAAGGTATTAATAAAAAAGCAAAGGTATTAAAAAAAAAAAAAAAAGGTCTGCTTCTGCTTCATTCATTCTGCGAAAGCCTGTGTGGATCACAACAAACTGTGGAAAATTCTTAAAGAGATGGGAATACTTGACCACCTTATCTGCCTTCTGAGAAACATGCCTGTGCGTCAAAAAGCAACAGTTAGAATTAGCCATAGAACGATGGACTGGTTCAAAATTAGGAAAGGACTATATCAAGGCTATGTATTGTCACCCTGCTTATTTAACTTATATGCAGAGTGCATCATGTGAAATGCTGGGCTGGATGAAACACAAGCTGGAATTAAGATTGCCAGGAGAAATATCAACAACCTCAGATGTGCATATAATACCACTCTAGTGGCAGAAAGCAGAGAAGAACTAAAGAGCCTCTTGATGAAGGTGTAGTAGGAGAGTGCGAGTGAAAAAGTTGGCTTGAGCCTCAACCTTCAAAGAGCTAAGATCATGGCATCTGGTCCCATCACCCCTTGTCAAATAGAAGGGGAAAAGGTGGAAGCAGTGACCCGTTTTATTTTCTTGGGCTCCAAAATCACTGTGGATGTTGACTGTAGCCATTAAATTAAAAGACTCTTACTCCTTGGAAGGAAAACAATGACAAAACTAGACAGCATATTAAAAAGCAAAGACATCACTTTGCCAACAAAGGTCCATATAGTCAAAAAGATGGCTTTTCCTGTGTGCTTAGTCACTCAGTTATGTCCAACTCTTTGCAACCCCACAGACTGTAGCCCACCAGGCTCCCATGCCCATGGGATTCTCCAGGTAAAAATCCTGGAGGGGGTTTCCATTTCTTTCTCCAGGCTTTTCCTGTAGTCAAGCACTTATGTGAGAGTTGTACCATAAAGAAGGCTGAGCTTCGAAGAACTGATGCTTTTGAATTGTGGTACTCTAGAGGCCTCTTGGGAGTCCCATGGAGATCAAACCCGTCCATCCTAAAGAAATAAAACTCTTAATAGTCATTGAAAGGACTGATGCTGGAGTTGAAGCTCTAATACTTTAGATATCTGCTGTGAAGAGCTGACTCATTCTAAAAGCCCCTGCTGCTGGGAAAGATTGAGGACAGGAGGAGAAGGGGACGACAGAGGATGAGATGGTTAGACGGCATCCCTGACTCAATGGACGTGGGTTTGAGCAAGCTCCAGGAGATGGTGAAGGACAGGGAGGACTGACATTCTGCAGTCCTTGGGGTCACAAAGAATCAGACACAACTTAGTGACTGAACAACAACAAGGAGGCACTTAGGTTAGGATTTCGCTATAACTGAAAAATCAGTGAAAAAAAAGTTAAGCTCTCTAGTCACTAGCACACAGGAACAAATCTATCATATTTTATATGATAGCATCAGACTGAGTTAAAATTCAACTAAAATAAGACAGAAATAAATCAAATAAAATGTGAGAAACTTTTAGTGTGGGAATTTATAAATATTTATTCTAAGGCATTGACATTAAAATAGAGTAATCTACCATGCTCATTAACAGAAATAGGCTATGCTTAAATTATGTCAGTTCTCAAAAATTCATTTTTAAACTAACACAGTTTCAATCTAGATATGAACACTTTTATTTGTGAGATCCTGAGGAAAATGACTAGTTAATTTCAAATTTTATATGTAAATGAAAATGATCAAGAAGAGTCAAGATATTCTTTAGAAAGAAGAATCTAAATACATAGCTTATATTGAGTGATTACATTTCACATCAAAAGTAATGACAACAAAAGCAAAAATAGAGTGGTCTACATCATAATAAAAAAACTTCTGCACAGCAATAGCAAACCTTTAACAAAATGAAAAGGTAGCCTACTGAAAGGAAGAAAATATTTATAAATTATATATCTGGTAGAAGATTAATATCCAAACTATAAAATAAGTCATACAACTAAAAAAATACCACATAAAATACAATAAATAATTGAAGATAGAATCTGAATAAACATTTTCCCAAATACTTGTAGATGGCTAATAGGTCTATGATAAGGCACTCCTCTGCACTAGTCATTTCTGCTGCTGCTGCTGCTAAGTCGCCTCAGTCGTGTCCAACTCTGTGCGACCCCATAGACGGCAGCCCACCAGGCTCCCCCGTCCCTGGGATTCTCCAGGCAAGAGCACTGGAGTGGGGTGCCATTTCCTTCTCCAATGCATTAAAGTGAAAAGTGAAAGGGAAGTCACTCAGTCGTGTCCGACTCTCAGCGACCCCATGGTCTGTAGCCCACCAGACTCCTCCGTCCATGGGATTCTCCAGGCAAGAGCACTGGAGTGGGGTGCCATTGCCCTAGTCATTAGGAAAGTGCAAATCAAAACCACAAAAAGCTTTCATCTCATACCTATCGGACTGGATATTATCAGACACACAAGGTCTCAAGTATTGACAAGGGAGTATTTGGAAAAGAGAGCCCTTGTGCACTGTTGGTGGGAATGTCAATTGGGGCAGCCTCTTTGGAAAACAAAATAGAAATCACTAAAAACAAAACAAAAAGTAAAAGTAGAACTAATATGATACAGCAATTCCACTTCCGAATATTTATCCAAAGCAAATAAAAGCACCAACTCAAAAAGGTACCTACATGTCTATGGCTGTTTTAGCATTCAAAACACAGAAGCAAGCCAAATGCCACTAAAGGATGAATGGATACAGCAGATGTAGCATACGTACACACGCGCGTGCGTGCGCGCACACACACACACACACACGCACACGCACAGAGTAAGATATTCAGCAGCAGTAAACAAAAGAGGGAAACGTCACAGTTTGCAACAACATGATTGGACTCTGAAGACATTGTGCTGAGACATTGGACATTGGACGGTGGACATGGGACGGTGGACATTGTGCTGAGTCAGAGAAAGACAGTTACTATATATGATCAAACTTGTGCCTGGAGTCCAAAGAAACAATACTGAACTCAGCAGAGACTGGTGGTTGGCAGGGGCGGGAAAGTTTGGTGAAAGCAGTCAAAACGTACAAACTCTCACTTGTAAAAATATATTTCCTAGAACGTAATGTACAGCATGCTATCTATAGTTATAGTACCGTATGTTTAAAAGTTTAACCTTTTAAAGCGTATGTTTAAAATTTTAAACTTCTAAAATGTGTGTTTAAAGGTTGCTAAGTGTATACATCTTAAGAGTTCTCATCACAAGGAGAAAGTGCAACTATGTGCGTGCTATGTATTAGCCAGATATTGTCCTGGTCATTTTGCAACATACAAACATCAAATACTGATGTTGTACATCTGAAATTAATATAATGTTCTATGCTATTTGTGTTTCCGTAAAAAGAGTGACTGCAAAGTTAGAGTAACAAAGGCATCATGCTATTAACGTGATAACAAAATAAAACACATTAGCAAATGCAATGTAACAGAAAATCCTAATACTTATGCTCTTAATTTTTTTAATTGTAATACAGAAGATCCTGTATTGCAGATTAGTGTAGAAAAGAAAGACTATTCAATATGTGATACTGAACATCTGCTTTTCTATATTTAAAAAAAACTGATTTTTACTTCAATTTCAAATAGGTTACAAATAAAAATATAAAAAGCTAAAACATGGAAACATTTAGAAAACCATATGAGAGAATAAACATGACTTTGAGGCAGGAAAGAACTTCTTTAACAATCCAAAAGCTACAGTAAAAGTAAACAGATTGATGAATTAAAATATGTATTTTTTAAAAAATCATTAATGCATAATTGACTTACAATGTTATGCTAGTTTTAGGTGTACAGCAGAATGAATCAGTTATACATATACCCACTTGGCGTTTGGTTTTTGAGATTCTTTTGTTATATAGCCACTACGGAGAACTGAGTAGAGCTCATGTTCTCGTCAGCAGATTCCTGTTATTTATTTTCTACGTAATAGTGTATGTATGTCAAACCCAGTCTCTCAGTTCCTCCTCCTCTGCTTGTCCTCTGGTAATCATGAGTTTCTCTTCTACCTCCAAGGCTCTACTTCTGTTTTGTAAGTACGTTCACTTGTGCTTTTTTGGTTTAGATTTCACACGCAAGTGATACACCGTGATATTTATTTTTCTGTGTTTGACTTCAGTCAGTAGGATGATCTCTGGTCCATCCACGTCACTGAAAATGGCGTCACTTTGTTCCTTTCACGGCTGAGCGACACTCCATTCTGTACGTGTCCCACACCCTCTTCATCTGTCCCTCTGTCGACGGGCATGTAGGTTGCTCCCATCCCCAGGCTGCTGTGAATAGTGCCCTAATGAATACTGGGGTGCAAGTACATTTTCATCATGGTCTGGTCTGAATATATACCCTGGAGTGGGACTCGTGGGCCTTATGATGGTTTTAGTTTTTTTAAAGAAGCTCCATACTGGTCTCCATAGTGACTAACAATTTATAAGCCCACTAACACTATAAGAGGGTTCCCATTTCTCCACACTCTCTCCAGCATTTATTTCTTCTAGATTTTATTTGATGGTCATTTAGACCATTGTGAGGTGGTAGCTCACTGTACTTTTGATTTGCTAGACTAAATTTCAATTCATAAATTTAGTTTCTAGTTCAATATTGCCTCAAAGAAACGGAAAAGAGAAAATGAACTCTTGAAGATTTTCTTAACACATATAATCTTAAATTATTTGCATTGTATTATATAAAGAACACTGAAATTATAAGAAATAGACACTTTAATGGAAAATTAGGTAAAAGTATGAACACGTTAGGCATTTTACAGAAAAGGAAACATGCATTTTCATAAACAAAAGTGAATTACTCATAACCTCATGATTTTCCGAGAAATTCAAATTAAAATGAAATAATATACTACTGCCACTACTCCCCCCAGACTGGCAAAAATTAAAAGACAATAACAAATGTTAGGCAGTGAAATGGAACATCAGGGATTTTTATATTCTGCGTGTGGAGAGTGTCAATTGAGACAACCTCCTTGAAAAACAGTTTGGTTCTGCATAATCGCCTTGAAGATGTGCACGCTCATGTCCTAGAAATGCTGCTCCCAGATGAACACGCCCAGCATGTGACCGCACATATACTCAAGGAAGCATTCTCAGGACTATTCCCACCAACACTGATCTTAATGTCAAGAAACTGAAGGAGCACAAACTCTTTAACAATCAGAGAGATGAGTCAATTGCTTTATGTTCAGAAGGCAGGGTGCTAAAAAGCTGGCAAAATGGTGAACTATGTTCACCACTAACACATGTATTGAATGATGAAATCAAGTCAAAGAATTTATGTCCTATGATTTCTTTTTATTCAGTTTATTGCATCTCATGGTTTATTTATTTTATAACCGGAAGTGTGTACTTTTTGGCTCTCTTCACCTACTCCACTATGCCACACCTCTCCGACCCTCCGCCTCTTCACTTCTGGCAACATCTAACCTGTTCTTTGTGTCTATGAGTCGGGTTGTTTTGTGTGTTTGTTTTTAGAGTTCATATATAAGGGAGATCATATGGTATTCATTTTTCTTTCTGAGTTAAATTATAGGAGTATAGTTGATTACAACATTGTGTTAGTTTTAGGTGTACAGCAAAATGAATCGTATATATATATATATATATATATCTCCACTCTTTCTCTAGACTCCTTTCCCATGTAGATCATCACAGAGTACTGAGGAGAGTTCCCTGTGCTATGCAGCAGGTTCTTACCAGTCATCTATTTTACATAGAGTAGTCTGTACATGTCAGTTCCAATATCTCAATTCATTCCTCCCGCATTTGGCATGGCTAGCTGTCAGTTTAAGAGGTTTAATAGATATGGATGGCCAATAGAGCATCTGTGTTCCTGTTGATGGGTTTAGGACACTGGGGTGATCCACTGTCTCAAGCTAACTCAGTGCAAAGCAGGAACTCCTAAGAAGAGAACACTTCCTCAGATCTCAGTGACACTTTATTGTAACTGTGCTGCTAAGTACGGTTATCATCTTGATTTTACACACTCTCCTCAGCCTTTCTGGAGAAGGAAATGGCAGCCCACTCCAGTATTCCTGCCTGGAGAATCCCAGGGACAGAAGAGCCTGGCGGGCTACCGTCCATGGGGTCGCCAAGAGTCGGACAGGATTGAGCAGCTAACACACACACATCCCCCCCTGGTGACCGTAGCTTTGCTTTCTACATTTGTAGCTCTGTTTCTGTTTTGTAGATAGGTTCATGTGTACCCTCTTTCTAGATTCTACAGTCTCTAGGCCCATCAGTATTGCTGCAAATGGCATTGTTTTGTTCTTTTTAACAAAGAACAGTGGCTTCAGTGGCTGAAGAATAGGCCACTGTGTATTTGTACCTCATCTTCTTTACCCGTTTCTCTGCTGATGGAAATTGAAGTTGCTTTCATGTCCTGGCTTTTGTAAACAGTGCTGCAGTGAACACCGGGGTGCATGTGTCTTTTTGAACTACGGTTTTCTCCAGGTGTAGGCGTAGGAGTGGGAGTGCAGCCACATAGACAGGTCTCGAGAGCCCACTGAGCAAGAAAAGCTTGGTGTGGACCGAGGGCACCAGTGTGTCCAGCTCCATTAAGCTCAACAAGAACGTGGCTGCACCGGAAGCCCAGCCCAAGACCCAGAAGGCAGGGCTCCTACATCAGAGAAAACTGCAGGAGCCACACTTGAGTCCAAGGAGGCCGTGAGGGTGAAGGGAGCCTTGAAGAAGATCCCCAAGAAGGCGAAGAACCCCGTGGCTGCCAGCGACAAAAAGGTGGCCAAGAGTCCCAAGAAGGCCAAACCCACAGCAACGCTGAAGAAGGCTGCCCAGAGACCCGCTAAGCCCCAGGCAGGGAGCCAAGCAAGGGTGGTGAAATCCACAGCTGCAAAGGTGATGAAAGGGACTTCCAAGACTAAGTAGGAAGTTGGCACTGAAGAAGAAAACCTCTTTCTAACTTATTTCACTTAGTGGAATGGCCTCAAGTTCTACCCATGTTATCACAAATGGCAAGACCTCCTCCTTTGTAAGGCTGAATATTAAATTTCCTTTTCCAATGCATGAAAGTGAAAAGTGAAAGTGAAGTTGCTCAGTCATGTCTGACTCTTAGCAACCCCATGGGCTGCAGCCCACCAGGCCCCTCCGTCCATGAGATTTTCCAGGCAAGAGTACTGGAGTGGGGTGCCATTGTCTTCTCCAATAAAATCATAAGCAGACACCATTTAACAACATGCTTCAACATACGTGTATATATGTAGCAAATGATAAAAAAGGCAAGGAAATGATCGACAAAAAATTAACAGTAGCGTTTAACCTAAGGGTAGTATAAAATATAAGAGGTTCATTATAGAAAAACACAGAGGGAGCTTCAAAGTATTAATAAATTATATATCTCAGGTTGTGAGATAGGTATGTGGCCATTTATTATATTTTAAAACAGTACATGAATACTATTTTATTCTGTATAAATGATGCATGTCATAGTAAGACTAATTTTGTTATGAAAGTGAAAGTGTGAGTCACTCAGTCACATCCAGCTCTCTGCAACCCCATGGACTGTAGCCCGCCAGGCTCCTCTGTACATAGGATTTCCCAGGCAAGAATACTGGAGTGGGCTGCCATTTCCTCCTTTAGGGGATCTTCCCAACCCAGGGATCAAACCCACGTCTTTTATGTCTCCTGCGTCAGTAGGCAGGTTCTTTACTACTGGCACCATCTGGGAAACCCAGGGCAGCCCTTACGCTAAGTCTATTTGATAGAGCTTGCAGGAGTGTAATATACGTAGATATAAAGATGTGGCCTATGTAATATATTCATACTGAAGCCAGAATAAATATTTCATGGCACCAGGTATTAAGGAATTTGATTTCTTTTCTGATTATTGCAAATGCAAAATTCTTGACTGTAATTGTTCTTTGGAATTCACCTTTTTTTCACATATATTTAAACTATACCTGGAGGATTTCCTTCAATTGAGATATCATGTATTATTCAGGACTGTTGCATTATAAGTAACAGCAAAACAGTTGAGCTTAGGTAAAATGGAAAATTTACAGGCTAACATAATTTTGCCAAAGGGAAAAAAAAAAAAAAAACCTGGATCAACAGTGCCAAAAACAGCAAACCAAAACCAAAATAAATAAATAAAATCTCAATGTTTACAGTATATTCACCTCTGCGTCTCTTCTTTCTGCTTACAAATTGGCTCTGAGACCAACAGGCTGGACAATTATTGCTGGCAGCTTAAGTTTCACATTCTCTCACCTTCATCATAGTAATACATGTTGACTCTAAATCTCTAATAGATTGATTTCATAAACACTTCAGCATTTAAGTTATTTAAGTCACTTTTAAAACAATACATTTTGAATGATAAATATGTAAGAGACACTTGGGAAACAGAACGCAACTCTTTTTAGGAAGTTTCTTACTAAAAATAGTCATAAAATATGCTCAATAACCATGAAATAAATAAAGTGTTTCTGTACGGAAATTACTAATATGGTATAGAATAGTAGATTATTGGAGCTCATTGAGAAAACTGAGTAATTGATTCACAGAAATATTTAGCTTTAAAGAATTTAGCTTGGATATTTGGAAGTTAGGGAAGAAGCTAGGTTAAACTCAATCAATCAAATAAAAAAAATAATATATTTATTTGGACATATTAATTGCTTACATTATATAATTGGCATTTAAACACATAAAGAAGACTGTAATCAAGCAAAACCATGATTAAACTGTTGTCAGTAGAGTCTAAACAGTTACATGTGTGCATATCTAGTCTGTGCAACAGCTCTATCAATCAGTTGTGATGACATGACTCAGGACCGAACAAAAGAGTATAGTTATTTTACTTTCACATATGACATTTAGTTTTAGCACAGTCTTATCCGAGATAAAAAATTATCTATTCTATTTCATACACTGTTTAACAAATTTTAAAAAAAATGCACGTCCATTCCCAATTCGTAATCTCAATAGTTTTAATTTTTACCCTGTCTTTGTTCTGTACTTTCTGCTTTACATATGAAATGAAAAATAACTGATACCTCAGTCATCTGCCTTAGACCTACCTTTGACTGCTTTAACAGAAAAGACTGGCTCACACAGTTCATCACTCTATCTACTCTTTTATTAACACTCTATTCCCTGTATGTGTGGCACTTAATGTTTATTTATACTGGGTAATGATTTTAAATCAGCTCACAGACTATCACAGAGAATATCCAACTTTTCTTCTCACCCTTTTATTTCTGTTTCTGAAGTCGGGTCGATCCACTTCCCTTGCTAAGGCTGTCCAATGTTTCTTTAAATACATCTCTTCCATTTTTGTCTTTGTGTTTTTGTCTTCCTCTTTCTGTACTCATTCCAGGCTATAACACTCCTGCAAACAGCCACACACCCCTTATCTCTGCCTCCAACTTCTCAGCTAAAAATAATTAAAGAAATAAAGGAAGAGCAGAATGGGAAAGACTAGAGATCTCATCAAGAAGATTAGAGATACCAAGGGGTCAGTTCATGCAAAGATGGGCTCATACAGGACAGAAATGGTCTGGACCTAATAGAAGCAGAGGATATTAAGAAGAGGTGGCAAGGATACACGGAAGAACTGTACAGAAAGATCTTCACGACCCAGATAATCACGATGGTGTGATCACTCACCTGGAATGCCAAGTGGGCCTTAGGAAGCAACACTATGAACAAAGCTAGTGGAGATGATGGAATTCCAGTTGAGCTATTTAAAACCCTAAAAGATGACGCTATTAAAGGGTTTCACTCACTATGCCAGCAAATTTGTAAAACTCAGCAGTGGCCACAGGACTGGAAAAGGTCTTTTTTAAAATTCCAATCCCAAAGAAAGGCAATACCAAAGAATGCTGAAACTATCGCACAATTGCACTCATCTCACACACTAGCAAAATCATGTTCAAAATTCTCCAAGCCAGGGTTCAACAGTACCTGAACCATGAAATTCCTGATGTTCAAGCTGGATTTAGAAAAGACAGAGGAACCAGAGATCAAATTGCCAACACCCGTTGGATCATTGGAAAAGCAAGAGAGTTCCAGAAAACCATCTACTTCTGATTTATTGACTATGGCAAAGCCTTTGACTGTGTGGAACAACACAAACTGTGGAAAATTCTTGAAGAGATGGGAATATCAGACCATATCTGACCTGCCTCCTGAGAAATCTGTGTGCAGGTCAAGAAGCAACAGTTAGAACAGAACATGGAACAACAGATTGGTTCCAAATTTGGAAAGAAATACATCAAGGCTGTATATTGTCACCCTGCTTATTTAACTTATATGCAGAGTACATCATGTGAAATTCCAGGCTGGATGAAACACAGGCTGTAATCAAGACTTCCAAGAGAAATATCAATAACCTCAGATATGCAGATGACACCACCCTTTTGGCAAAAAGTGAAGAGGAACTAAAGAGCCTTGATGAAAGTGAAAGAGGAGAGTGAAAAAGTTGGCTTAAAGCTCAACTTCAGAAAACAAAGATCATGGCATCCGGTCCCATCACTTCATGGCAAACAGAAGGAAAAACAATAGAAACAGAGGCTGTTTTCTTGAGCTCCAAAATCACTGCAGATGGTGATTGAAGCTATGAAATTAAAAGACACTTGCTCCTTGGAAGAAAAGCTATGACCAACCTAGACAGCATATTAAAAACAGACATTACTTTCCCAACAAAGGTCTGTCTAGTCAAGGCTATGGCTTTTCCAGTGGTCATGTATGGATGTGAAAGTTGGACTATATAGAAAGCTGAGCTGAATAACTGATGCTTTTGAACTGCGGTGCTTGAGAGTCCCTTGGACAGCAAGGAAATTCAACCGGTCCATCCTAAAGGAAATCAGTCCTGAATATTCACTGGAAGGACTGATGTTGAAGCTGACACTCCAATCCTTTGGCCACCTGATGCAAAAAGCTTACGCATTGGGAAAGACCTTGATGCTGGGAAAGATTGAAGGCAAGAGGAGAAGGGGATGATAGAGGATGAGATGGTTGAGTGGCATCACCCACTCAACGGACATGAGTTTGAGTAAATTCTGGCCATTGGTGATGGACAGGGAGGCCTGGCGTGCTGCAGTCCATAGGGTTGCAAAGAGTTGGACACGACTGAGTGACTGAACTGAACTGAGCACACTCTTTGAACTTCTCAGGTGACTCAGTGGTAAAGAGTCTCCCTGCCCATGCAGGAGATGCAGAAGTGAGTTCAGTCCCTGGGCCATGAAGACCCCATGGAGAAGAAAATGGCATCCCACTTCAGTGTTCTTACCTGGAGAAGTCCATGGACAGACGAGCCTGGTGGGCTACAGTCCACGGTCATGACTTAGCTATTAATATCCCTCTACAAACACACCTGCACACAGAATCTTTAGTTTATCTGCCTTGTATATATTTTATTTCTTATTGGAATGTGCCAGTCATATGTCACTAAAGTGAGGTAGAAAGCCTCCTCAGAAATTGTAATGTTTTCATTTGGGTGTTATATTCCAACTGCGACCTAAAAATCATTGATTCTCATCAGGATCGGGCCTCTTTTCTTTACAAAGCATCCCATTTGACCCTCCAGGGACTAGTGACACACACTCCAAGGGTATAATACAGGAACATCCCTTATCAATGTCATTGCTTCCTGAGTATCCATAGGGTCCATATTTCTTTATCTGATTAGAATCAGAGAACCTGAGACATCCTTATCACTTGAAAAAAATGTGACTTAACTTTTTTTCCAAACATCCAAGAAAACTGTTACAATTTATATCAGAAATCATTTCGCCTAATAGTTTTATAGTGTCATATCCTTTGAATCATTAAGCTATTTTGAGTTTATTTTTGTGTTTGGTGTGAGGATGTATTCTGACTTCATTTACCTACATGCTAATTCCCCTATATTCTTGAGACAAGCCATAATCCAGTTAATATTATTCAAATATGTTTGAATTATTTAAAATTTACTTTTCATTATTTATAAATGAGATAGGAGATTTGCTTTGGGAGAAAAAGAAGCAGCAGAAAAGGGATGTCTTATTTAATTATTAGAATTTCAGCATACGTGCTGCGGCTGCTGCTAAGCCACTTCAGTCGTGTCTGACTCTGTGCGACCCCATAGACGGTAGCCCACCAGGCTCCCCCGTCCCTGGGATTCTCCAGGCAAGAGCACTGGATTGGGTCGCCATTTCCTTCTCCAGTGCATGAAAGTGAAAAGTGAAAGGGAAGTCGCTCAGTCGTGTCCAACTCTTCACAACCCCATGGACTGCAGCCCACCAGGCTCCTCCGCCCATGGGATTTCCCAGGCAAGTGTTCTGGAGTGGCGTGCCATTGCCTTCTCCTTAGCATATGTGAGAGGAAGCATATACCAAACTGGACAAAAGTTCTTTCACCCATGCTAAAGGGTTAATATTTTAGCTGCTCAGTAATATCTGACTCTTTCCAACACATGAACTGTAACCTGCCAGGCTCCTGTGTCTATGGAATTCTCCAGGCACGGATGCTGGAGTGGGGAGCCAGTCCTTCTCTAGGGGATCTTCCCGCCCCAGTGACTGAACTTGCTTCTCCTGTTTGTCGTGCCCTTGGCTGGCAGACTTTTTACCACTGAGCCACGTCAGAAGTGGGTTTTCCAAATAGCAGGCAGATTCTCAACCATCTGGGACACCAGAGAAGCCCCAAAACTGTTGACATTATTGTTAAAAGACTGACCTTAATTTTCATAGAATTAGGACATTAATTACCATTGAGCAATTCACAAAGAACTTTAATGTTATCCTTGCAATAGAAAATATACCTTCCAAATATATTAAATGTCATATGCAAACTTGGGACACCTTAAAGTGAAATGCAGTTCCATACTTGGAGAAGAGAATGGATACCCACTCCAGTACTCTTGTCTGGAGAACTCCATGTGCAGACGAGAAGGCAGGCTACGTTCCATGGGGTCGCAAAAGAGCCGGACGTGACTGAGCAACTCACACCTACTTACTTAATTAATATTAATAACAAAAGAAATACTCACTTCTAAACTGAGAGAAAAAAATCATGAACTATGTGGTTAGAAGAATAGTTTTTCTTAGTAAATCTTTATTATTTTATTATAACGGCTGCTTCCTGGTATTATCATAAAACTATAGAAAAATAAATATTGCTGATAATAAATTACATTTTTGATCCATTATTTGTCTGATAGAATCCAAGCAAAAGTCTGTTTCCTCTTCCTAAACCTATACTCTTGTTTTCCTTTAGTTTAGCAGACCAAGAATATTGAGACAAACAAAAGTCCAGAAGAAAATGAAATGATACAGCAGGCAGAATGACTGAAGGATGGTTTGTTTTTATTTTTTCACACAGAAGGGTTTGTGGGATCTTAGTTTCCCAACCACGGATTAAACCTGGGTCCTCAGCAGTGAAAACAAGGAGTTCTAACCACTGGTCAGCCAGGGAATTTCCATGATTTGGGGAAAAATATCAGCGAATAATTAGTCAGTTTCTAAGTATAAAACATTTTCAGTAACAAAATTAAATTTTTCCTACTGAACTTAAGCTAAATACAAATTGTGTGTTAGTAGATTGATTCCTGAACTGTTGCTTAATAATGCCACACAATTTCTTTAAAAGAAAAAAATGAAATATGTTCAAGGTACTTGTTCTAAAAAAATCAAGAGTCTAAGAATAGTGTCTACATTTATTAGAAGAAAGGTTTGATGTATATATATTATCAGTGTAAAGCCAGATAATTACTGAAATAATTATGTTGGGAGAAAAGTGAACGGAGATGTGACTTGAGTTAAATTTTTACATGCTGTTGCAAAGCTGATAAATCAAAAATTAAAATATTTGAATCAGTTGATCTGTTTACATAGAAGTAAAATCAATTGTTAAAAACTTTGCTGGTGCAAAATCTGGCTAAAACAAGACAGCAGAAAGAAAATATTTACATATTTAAAATCAATTTTGTTGTTTTGACCCTAAGCATGTTTTTGTTATGGTAAAATTCAAAGTAGACTAAATAATGCAAAACAAGATGTGGACATTTACTGGTTATAAGGCTTATAAAATGGATTGAAAAGCAATGTTAATACCATAATAAACATTGATCTTTAGATGGTGGAGCACTACAGTTTGTTGCATGTAGACAAGTTCAAGCTACCAAAGACCTTTGTGATCTTGTGTAAATGATTTTGTAGCTAAGTTGAAAGAAACTCCACTAGCTCTTTCAACAAGAAGAATAACTATAGATCGATATATATGTGTATATAAATTAATAAATACATAGCAAGGATTACAGCAATCCATGGTTCTCATTTGTGGAATGCTATTGGGTCAACTCATTATTTTTTTTTAATGGTAATATACAAAAAAGAAGCAAATATTTATCCTGTCTTTAGAGCTTTATTATAGAATAGGGAAATTTCTCACTAGGGAAAGTTCTTATTTACAGACAAATTTCAGTTAACAAATGAAGAATTATGGTACGTTTGTAGCCTTTAGTTAATTGATTTAATCCAAGCAATTTACATCCATTAGGTATGGATGTAAATCAGACAGAAATTTTGTAATGAGCAGATAAGAATGACAGCGCCTGAATGCACGATTTCAAATGTCTAGAAAAAGAACTATGTCTCTTGATGGATGCTGTAGGAGTTACCAAATTTTATGTATAAAATGTAACTGTTAATATAGAACTCAAATATTCATTAAGGTGTTTAAAAAAAAGAAATGCCAGTTATAGGAAATATAAGGGTTAAAGAGGACAAGAAATGAAATTAGAAAAGTTTAGACTACACGAATTCTAAACTTATACTTCTGGATATGAAACTTATAAATAATTTCCTAGAAAAAAAAAATAGGAGAATGACCTATAAAATAAGCGAGACTTGCATTATCAACCAAATGCAATATACAGAGCTGGTTTAGTTTCTGATTTGAACAATCTATTAATATATAAAAATGTTTGAGATAATCAAACGAAAAGCTAAAATGACTCTTTACAGTATAAAGGGTTATTTCTAATTTTTATGGATATTGTCAACATATTAAAATGAATTGACTCTAACTTTAAAAACAAATTACCAGACTATTTATACATAAGTGATGTCTAACACTGACCCAAAATAATACACTGGCTTGGCTGTGCAGCACAGATGGGGAGGTGGGTGTGTAGGCAGGTTCTGAGAGAAATAGGTGGGGATATAACTAAAACAATATGGGGAATGGGTTTATATTGTTGAAGTAAATGATGGATATCTGAGGGGTTTTATATTTGTTTTTATACTTTGGTATATACCTTTTTGCCATAATGTTTTTAAAAGAACACATTCGCTATGGAATTTAAAATACAGGGGATAATAACAAAGTAAGAAAACAACTATAATCCCACCATTTCAAACATTAAGCTTTTTAAAAATTATTTTGCAATGATAATACATAAACATGAAAATAACTAATATAAATGTGAAAATGATTTAGAATTTTAATTGTCCCAGGAAATCACCATATCACATGATTTAAAGATAATATGTAAAGCAAGCCAGAATTTTCAGAACTTTGTAATTTCCTTGTGTTTGACCACTCTTGCTTTTAATCTCTGTAACATTATACACAAGTCTGAGCAACATTTAAAGGGATAATTAGTATCCTTCATTAGTTAATATTCTTTGATATTAAAAAATGAGACTTGATATTTTATGAGTGATTATCACATTAATAATCAATTTATATAACATCACATTAAACTTTATACGATAAATGGGAAATCAGGCATCTGTTGCTAATATGCAGTGGACGTTTTCTGTGAATTACACTGAAAATTACAGTGTTGATTTTTAAGAGTTACTTTTAAAAGTCTAGGGAACTATAGTTGCCTTTCCTTTGACTTAATTCTTTATTTCTGAAATATTAGTTGAACAGAGAATGCTGACTACATCTTGTAAGAACTGCAACATATGAGACCAGTGATACAAGCCAGTACAATAGAGAAAATAAACTATAAGGCTAATTGTAGGTCAACAATAAATGCATATTCCTGCTGAAAATTGCAACATTTTCAGAGCAATGTCAGGGAGGTGCTTTTCTATTGATTTTTTTTTGAATGCAGAAGCAATTTAAAGTCAAATAGACCCATCGAGGATGTCGGTTTCATCTTTTGAACCTTCTCGGAGAAGCCATTTTTTTACTGTCAAAAATAATGCACCATGATCAATGTCAGTTTTCTTGTCTTTCCTTCATATTTGGTCCTCCAAAAAAGGTTCTGATTTTAAAAATCTCGGCTACCTATTGTGTCAATTGCAGAGTTACCTTAGGAAGAAAACTTATGGTCAATTAGAAAAATAATCATTTAGTTCCCAAAGAATAGTAGTACTGTGAAAATTAGCTAGGAAAAAATTCACTGAGCTCAATAGAAATACAATTATCCTAGTAAGATTCAATTGGGTAATAAGAGTAATAATTAGTTTTTATGTAATAAATATATCTAAGAAATGACACTGAAAGCATCTCTATGGGTTTTAAAAAATAATTTTCACAGCATGCTTTCTTTGTAAAGATATTATAGATTTGAAAAGTTGTTTCTAGTTCCCTTTTGAATTGGAAGAATAGCATTCATTGAGAGTGTGAGGCTTTATGAATCAGAGACTTGAATATCAATTGTGACTTTGTTCCTCTTTACCACATTATGACAAGCCTCTTAGAAACTTGGTGCCTCTCTTGTCAAATTGGACCATTTTGCAGTTTTTTGTCTGTTTTGTACTATTTTTTCAAGTCCCCTTTCCTTCAGTTCGGTTCAGTCTCTCAGTAGTGTTCAACTCTTTGCGACCCCATGGACTGCAGCACACCAGGCCTCCCTGTCCTTCACCACCTCCTGGAATTTACTCAAACTCATGTCCATCGAGCCAGACATTCCCCCACAGTAGTCCATCCCATCAGGAAGCTTCCACAAGCCTCAACCTTCTCCATCAGAGGGCAGACAGAATAAAAACCACAGTCACAGAAAATAAACCAAACTGATCACATGGACCACAGCCTTGTCTAATGCAACAAAATTATGAGCCACGCCGTGTAGGGCCACCCAAGGTGGATGGGAGTTCTGACCAAACATGGTGGAGAGGTCTGACAAAACATGGCCCACTGGTGGAGGGAATGGCAAACCCCTCCACTATTCTTGCCTTGAGAGCCCCATGAACAGTATGAAAAGACTTTGCTTAGACTGGGGTCATTTCCACGCAGGGGCAGTCTAGCCAGTGCTCTGATGAGTCTTCTGGGGCATTTTCTTCCTGTCTCCTGAAGCTTTCTTTGCATCTTTCTCCTCACCAGCACATGGACCTGTGAACTCTGTCTGTTTTGGGGTGTGAGGTGGCATCTCATTGTGGTTTTGATTTGCATTTCCCTAGTTATTAGTGATATTGACCACATTTTCATGTACTTGTTGGTCGTTTCCGTATTCTTTAAGGAAATATCTTTTCTAGTCCTTTGCACATTTTAAAATCCGAGTTTGTTGGTTTTGTTTTCCTTTTTTTTTTTTTCTGCTGTTGAGCTGTAGAAAATCTTTATACATTCTAGATTGTAATCTTTTGTTGGATATGTAACTTGCAAATATTTTTTTACATCCTCAGGGATCACCATGTATGCTGTTGATTGTGTGCTTTGATGCACAGATGTTGGTAATTTTGATAAAGTCCCACTTCTTGCTTGTTTGCTTTTGCTCATGTTTTGGAGTCATATATAAAACTCCTTGCTTGATACAATGTCATTAAACTTTTACCCTAAAGATTTCTTCTAAGCAATTTATAGATTCAGCTTTTACATTTAGGTCTTTGATCCATTCTGAGTAATTTTTGTAAATGGTGTAAGGTAAGGATCCAACTTTGTGTATGGGGTAGGGGAGACGGAATGAGAGTTCTTTGAAAAAGAGTGTGCTGATGTGGTTGACCTGAAACAAATAGACTGCCAGAGTAAATATATGGGTTTATTTGGGGTCCACAGAAAATTTTAATTTGGGGTCTGCAACCATTGTGAGCCATGTGCACGACCTCACATACAGGAGAAGGAGAATGATTCTATAGACAAGCAGGGAAAGTTGGGAAGTGAAGTGAAGTGAAGTGAAGTCGCTCAGTCGTGTCCGGCTCTTTGCGACCCCATGAACTGTAGCCCACCAGGCTCCTCTGTCCATGGGATTTTCTAGGCAAGAGTACTGGAGTGGATTTCCATTTCCTTCTCCAGAAAGGCAAGAAAGGAAAGTTGGGAAGGCTGGGGTAAACAAAGTGTCCATGGCTTTTCATTGCCCGAGTGTCACCAGGAGAATAAAGGTGTCTTTCTTCTTCCTGTCGGGCTCTGCTATCATCAGTGTATGGGGGGGGGGGTTCCCATCTCGTCTTCATTTAATTGAGGCTTCTATTTATTGATTTCACAATATGAAGCATCGCCTATAGAGTCTGTTGTCAACTATCATTATTGTTTTCATGATTCTATTTTAAATTAAATCCAGCACCTTTTGGAACTCTTCCTCTATTTGTTGAATTTCTAATTTTGAAAGACCTCCCAACAGGAGGAGTCAGAAGCTGAGTTTCTCAGCTCCTCTTGGAGCTGAAACACACCAGTCAGATGAGCCCACTGATGATTTGCTCTAGAGGTGAGTACACGGTGGAGCTCCGTGACAGACTTTGGCGTGGTGCAAGGACAGCTTACAGGCGTCTGAGAGTCAGGGGCTGCAGTTTCTCACTGCAGTGTTTCTTGCCCAGGTCAAAATGTGAGCATCGCAGAGTTGACATATGTTCTTGGCCACATAAGTCCTGAATCTGCCAACTGTCTCTGACATATTCCATCTCTGCTTAACGTAGCCAGAGTGACATCTGTGCCTTTCAAATAAGAATACAAACTGATTCAGGAAAAGAAAAGAAACTTTCAACCACCACCCAAAATCCCTCTTCACTTCAAATTGCCCACAGTTCATGAAAGAAAATAGGAAAAAAAAAAAAAAAACTTTCAAAGATATGACACTTTATCTGCCTGTATGCACATACCCATACTATCCACACACACAGACACCACACAAGGTGACCTTCTGAAATGTAACTGGATTTTAATCTTACATAATTCACAAACATTACCCCACTAACTTTGGAGAATCCATTTTGTCATTCGCCATGAAAGAAACTTCATTTATCTCATAAATGTGACCATCCATAGAATATAAAGATGCTAGAAAAGAAGAAAAATAGTTAGCTGATATAGTTGAGGTTAATATCTGAGAGCATTATGGCAGACATATTGAATCCTATTCATGAACTAGTAAGTATAGCATGTATCTGAACTTCATGGAAATTAGATTAAAATCAGAATTCTTTCCATTGTTTTGTTTTATTTTTTCTCTTAAGATTGTTTAGTAGCATCTTTTTAGCTGACATAGGCTTGTTTTTTTTATAGCTTCTTCGTATGCCTTTTATTTCTAATCTCAAATTCCACGGAAATGAAAAGCAAAAGAAAGCTGGAGTACCAATACTCATATCAGACAAAATAGACTTTAAAAAAAAAAGACTGCCATAGGCGTAAAGGACACTACATAATGATCAAGGGTTCAATTCAAGAAGGTGATATAATGATTATAAATATATATGTGCCCAACATAGGAGCACCTCAATACATAAGGCAGCGACCAATAACCATAAAGGGAAAAATCAACAGTAACGTGATAGTGGGGAATTCTCATCCTCTTCCTTTCAGTCTGCAAGTGTCTCTGGGTGTGAGGCAAAGCTCTTGTAGACAGCATATGTATGGGCACTGTTTTTGTATCTACCCGCTGGGCTGTGTCTTTTGGTTGGTGCATTTAATCCACATATGTTTAAGCTAGTTATAGATATGTGTGATTCTCTTAGGGCTTCCCTGGTGGCTGAATCTGCCTGCAACGCAGGAGACTCAGGTTGGATCCCCTGGAGAGTGAGTCAGTGAATGAAGTCGCTCAGTCATGTCCGACTCTTTGCGACCCCTTGGACTGTAGCCCACCAAGCTCCTTTGTCCATGGGATTCTCCAGGTAAGAATACTGGAGTGCCATTTCCTTCTCCAGGGGATCTTCCCCACCCAAGGATTGAACCCGGGTCTCCTGCATTGCAGGCAGATGCTTTATCCTCTGAGCCACCAGGGAGTAGGCAAACTGGAGAAGGGAATGGCCAATCACTCCAGTGTTCTTGCCAGGAGAATTCTGTGGAGAGAGGCTACAGACCACGGGGTCACAAACAGTCAGACGCGGTTGAATGACTAACACTTTTCCTTCCATTCTATGATCCTATTAGCACTTAAACATGCAAACAAGTAAGAAATTACTTTGGGTTTATTTATCATAGGTCTTTTTTCTTTTCTTGCGTTTCCTGCCTAGAGAATTTCTTTTAGTATTTATTGTAAAGTTGGTTTGTTGGCACTGAATTCTGACTTTGCTTGTCTGGAAAGCTTTTGATTTCCCTATCAAATCTGAATGAGAGTCTTGCTGGGTAGATTATTCTTGGTGGGAGGGTCTTCCTTTTCATCACTTTAAGGATATCACATCATTCTCTTCTGGCTTGTAGAGAGCTAAGCTGATAGCCTTATGGAAGTTCCCTTGTATATTATTTGCTGTTTTCCCTTGCTACTATTATTATTTTGTCTTTAACTTTTGACATTTTGATTATTTTGTGTCTTGGTGTGTTCCTCCTTGGGTATCCTGCCTAGGATGCTTTGTGCTTCGTGGGCTTGGTAGACTCTTTCCCTTTCCATGTTAGAGAAGTTTTTAGCTAGTATCACTTCAAATATTTCCTCTGGTCCTCTCTCTCTCTCTCTCTCTCTTCTCCTTCAGAGACCCCTAGAATGTGAATGCTGGTGCATTTAATGGTGTCCCAGAGGTCTCTTAGGCTGTCTTCCTTTCCTTTCATTCTTCTCCCTCTATTCTGTCTTGGGAAAATGATTCCCACCATTCTGGCTTCCAGGTCACTTTTGGTCTTCCATTATTCTGCTTTTGACCCCTTCTAGTCTATTTTTCATCTCTGTTCATATGTTTTTTGTTCTTCTAGATCTTTTGTAAACATTTCTTGCATCTTCGCCTTTCTTTTTTCCCAGATCCTGGATCATCTTCACTATCATTATTCTGAATTTTTTATCTGGAGGTTACCTATCTCTACTTTATTGAGTTGTTTTTCTGGGATTTTATCTTTTTCCTTCATCCCTGGTGGCTCAGAGGGTAAAGCATCTGCCTACAATGCAGGAGACTTGGGTTCAATCCCTGGGTAGGGAAGATCCCCTGGAGAAAGAAATGGCAACCCACTCCAGTACTCTTGCCCGAAAAATCCCATGTATATAGAAGCCTGGTAGGCTACAGTCCACAGGGTCACAAAGAGTCAGACATGACTGAGCAACTTCACTTTCACTTTCATCTGGGAAGTAATTGTCTACCTCTTCACTTTGACTAATTTTGCATAATTGTGTTTTTCATTCTGGAGACTACTGGATTGTGGTCTGTCTTGCTTCTTCTGCGGGGTTCCCCAGTGGCTCAGAGGGTAAAGCGCCTGCATGCAAGGCGGGAGACCCGGGTTCGATCCCTGGGTCGGGAAGTTCCCCTGGAGAAGGAAATGGCAACCCACTCCAGTATCCTTGCCTGGAGAATCCCATGGATGGAAGAGCCTGGTGGGCTACAGTCCATGGGGTCGCAAAGAGTTGGACATGACTGAGCGAGCTCACTTCACTTCTTGCTTCTTCTGTGTGCCCTCTGGTGTATGAGGTTAAGAAGTTTGTGCAGGCTTCTTGATGGGAGAGACTGGTTGTGGGAAAAACTGGGTCTTGGTTTGGTGGGCCAAGTTTTAAGGTGTGCTCCTTAATACTTGAATCCAATTGTCTGCTGATGGGTGGGGCTGCCCTCTCTCCTTGTTAGTTGTATGGCTTGAGGTGGCCCAAGCTAGAATCAAGATTGCCACGAGAAATACCAATAACCTTAGATAACCAGATGACACCACTCTTATGACAGACCTAAAGGGACTAAAGAGCTGAAACAGCCTTGTTTTCAGAGAACTAAAGCCTCTTTTTCAGAGAATGAAAAGAACTAAAAAGGAACTAAATAGCCTCTTGATGAAAGTGAAAGAGAAGAGTGAAAAAGCTGGCTTAAAGCTCAATATTCAGAAAACTAAGATCATGGCACCCATTCCCATCCCTTCATAGCAAATAGATGGGGAAACAATGGAAACAGCGACATACTTTATCTCCTTGGGCTCCAAAGTCACTGCAGATGGTGACTGCAGTCATGGAATTAAAAGACACTTGCTCCTTGGAAGAAAAGCTATGGCCAACCTAGACAGCATATTCAAAAGCACAGACATTACTTTGCCAACAAAGGTCCATCTTGTCAAAGCTATGGTTTTTCTAGTAGTCATGTATGGATGTGAGAGTTGGACTATAAAGAAAGCTGGGTACCAAAGAACTGATGCTTTGAACTGTGGTGTTGGAGAAGACTCTTGAGAGTCCCTTGGACTGCAGGGAAATCCAATCAGTCCATCCTGAAGGAAATCAGTCCTGAATATTCATTGGAAGGACTGATGTTGAAGCTGAAACTCCAATACTTTGGCCACCTGATGTGAAGAACTGACTCATTTGAAAAGACCCAGATGCTGGGAAAGATTGAGGTCAGGAGGAAAAGGGGATGACAGAGGATGAGATGGTTGGATGGCATCACTGACTTAATTGAGATGAGTTTGGGTAAACTCTGGGTGTTTGTGATGGACAGGGAGGCCTGGCGTGCTGCAGTCCCTGGGGTTGCAAAGAATCAGACATGTCTGAGCGACTGAACTGAACTGAACTGAACTGAATTACTTGGAACTAAATTGTTTTAACTTACTGCTAATATCCAGAGCAATTGCTAAGAAAATATTTCAAAAATGTTTTAAGGAAAGCTACATGGAAATTAAGGTGGTACATAAGGAAACATCTATTGTCAAAGAGGAAAGGCAGTAATGGGAATTAAGGGAAAGAAAAAGTCTGAGACATAGAAACAAGTAACAAAATTGCATATGCAATTCTTTCTTATGAATAATTAAAGCGAATGTAAATGATTTGAATATGCCAATCCAAAGTAAGAGTTGAAAAGAATTGAACAAATACTTTAAAATAAATATATTTAAAACATAAGTAAGTCAAAAGAAAATAATGGTAAAACATATCTATGCAAATGCTAAGCAAAATAGGACTAGATATATTGCAGCCGACACTAAAGAAAACAAATGATAGTAGAGACACAGATTTTTTACCATCTGAGCCATAGTAGTGAATGTCTTCTACAATGATAAAGCTATCTATGTATTAAAGCATAACAATTACCAACGCTTATTCACAACAATATAGTCCAAAATATATGAAGCAAAAAGAGACATAGCTGATAAAGAAACTGAAAATTAAATGTTATTTGGGTATTCCAAGCTTAACTTTCAATAATGAAAAAATCAGGTAGAAATAATACTCATGAGGAAAAAGAAAACTCTAGGTGATAGTAAAGGACAGGGATGCTTGATGCACTGCAATCTATGGGGTCACAAACAATTAGACATGAGTTAGCAACTGAACAACAAGAAGAAAACTTAAACTACAAACCAACTATATTGTTGTTATTCAGTGACTAAGTTGTGTCCGACTCTTTAGTGATTCCATGGACTGTACGCTGCCAGGCTTCTGATGTATGGAATTTTCCAGACTAGAATACTAAAGTAGGTTGCCATTTCTTTCTCCAGGGGATCTTCTTAACCCAGGGATCAAACTCACATCTCATCTCCTGCATTGGAGGGGGGATTGTTTACTGCTGAGCCACTGCTGCTGCTAAGTGCTTCAGTCATGTCTGACTCTGTGCAACCCCATAGATGGCAGCCCACCAGGCACCCCTGTTCCTGGGATTCTCCAGGCAAGAACACTGGAGTGGGTTGTCATTTCCTTCTCCAGGTGAGCCACTAGTGAAGGACAAACCAAACATAGCTGAGAATTATCTATAGAACACTCTACCAACAACTGGAAACTACTTTGTTTTCAAATACGCATAGAACACTCTTCAGGATATACTATGTATTTGGCCATTAGACAATCCTCAATAAATTTAAAAGGATAGACTTCACAAAACATACATTTTCCCACCACATTGGAAGTGAATTAGAAATCAATAGCAGAAGGAAATTTGTGAAATTTAAAAGAAAATATGGGAAATTTAAAATTATGTGAAAATAAAACAACGCATACCTAAATAACAGAAATATCAAGAATAAACAAAGGGGAAAATGAAAACATACTTAGAGGTGAATTAAAATTTAAATACAATATACCAAAACATATGGAATGCACCTAAATAGTGCTTATGGGGGAATCCATAACTGCTAACAAATAGGAAAAAAAATCTAACAAAAGTAGAAACTAGGAAAAATATTAAATGAAACCCAAAGAAGTGAAAAGAAGGAAGTTATATGGATTAGAGTGAGAATATACAAAATTAACAGAGTGAATTAAACTATAAGTTAGTTCTCTAGAAAGATCAACTTAATAAGCACAGAGAAAGTATCTAACAAAATTCAGCACCCTTTGGTAACAATGACATTCAGCAAACTGGGACTGCAGAATTTCATTAACATGAAAAAGACACCTGTGAAAAACTAGCGTCATACTTAATGCAAGGAGACTGCTGTTTGTCTAAGATCAGGAACAAGACAATGATGCCTGTTCTTGCCGTTTCTGTTGAATACTGCACAGGAGGGTCTATTTAGAGAAATGAGGCAAGGAAATAAAAGGAATTCAGATAAGAAAAAATAAATTATTTCATTTGCAGATGACATATTCTATATTTATGAAATCCTTAAAAAAATTCACAACAATGGACAAAAACAATTTCCTAGAGATAAAAAGTGCATGTGTTTTCCCGAAAGGGAGAAATTGGGGGGTGTCTGTTGGCTGGTGTGGAGTTTCTTGTGGGACTGATGAAAATGCTCTGAATTAGATATTGGCAGGTGGCACAGTGGTAAAGAATCTGCCTGCCAGTGTCAAGATACGGAAGATGTGGGTTTGATCCCTGAGTTGGGAAGATCCCCTGGAGGAAGGCATGGCAACCCACTCCTGGAAAATCCTAGGGACAGAGGAGCCTGGAGGACCCCAGCTCATAGCGTCACAGAGTCAGACGTGACTGGGCACACACACGCTCGCGTGCACACACACACACATTCAGTGGCTTACAATGTGTGGCGTGGGGGAAGTACTAACACCAGGAACAGTGATGGATGAACGACTCTGTAAATAAATTAAACCTGAATTATAGAGTATGAAAGGGTGAGTTTTACATGTTAATTTTATCTCAACAAAATTGCCATTAAAAAAATATATATATACAAGGTTAATAAAAAGAAGCGCTGTGATTCAGGCCTACATCTAAATTCACTGTCTTTTATTATAAAGGATTAGCTATGAGGAAGGTATTATTCTCATTAATCAAAGCCATAGAGACCGATACACTGAGTGATTAAAATACATGACCACTTTACAAACAGAAGACCTGGAAGTAAGGTTCAAAATAAGACTTGTGTGCCCTCACAAAGGCTGCCTAAGTGCTTTGTGCAGAGGAAACAGAACCTGAATTTGCATCTGATTGTATCATTTTACACACAGCACTCTCAGTTTCTGAATTAATACAGGATACATTTTGTGCTCATAACTTTTAGTCATCAGTGTTGATTTTCTGATCAAACTTGATTTGATTCAGTTTCTTACTATCTTGAATTTTATAGACATGCCCTACTTAATTTTCATTTCTAGAATTTACCCATTCAATATCTGCATATTGAGTAGCTGGGTGTGGGCATACGCTAAGTCACTTCAATCGTGTCTGACTCTCAACACTATGGGCAACAGCCTGGCAGGCTCCTTCGTCCATGGATTCTCCAAGCAATGCTGGAGCGGGCTGTCATGCTCTCCTCCAGGGATCTCCTGACCCAGGGTTCAAACCCGCATCTCTTATGTCTCCTGCATTGGCAGGAGGATTCTTTACCACTAGCGCCACCTGGGAAGCCTTGAAAGAAAGTGAAAGTGAAGTCGCTCAGTCGTGTCCGACTCTTTGCGACCCCGTGGACTGTAGCCCACCAGGCTCCTCCATCCATGGGATTCTCCAGGCAAGAATACTGGAGTGGGTTGCCATTTCCTTCTCCAGGGGATCTTCCCAACCCAGGGATCAACCCCTGATCTCCCACCTTGCAGGCAGACGCTTTAACCTCTGAGCCATCAGGGAAGCCCATTAGATGCCAATACTTATTATTCACAGTGAGTGAAAAATTAAGTATTTTGCTCTCATTTTTTTTCTCAAATGTTTCTAAATTCTAATTGCACTGTATTCGTTTTATAAGGTTTTCTTATAGTTGGTGGTATTTTCTAGTAGTAGTTGGTCTTGTAGTCGAGTTGTCTTCTTATTGTTAGAAATAT
The DNA here is from genome assembly GCF_042477335.2 of Ovis canadensis. Lineage (NCBI taxonomy): Eukaryota > Metazoa > Chordata > Mammalia > Artiodactyla > Bovidae > Ovis > Ovis canadensis. The sequence goes on along the minus strand of NC_091253.1, from coordinate 102,501,223 downwards.
TTACACATTCTCAAAGTGTTTTGTCCATCCATGAATATAGTGTAGAAAAATATTGCAACACACAAAATATCAATAATTGAAGTATTAAAGAGATTTCTTTGTTAATTTGAGAGAAGTCTTAACTATAAATGAGTCAAGTTAACATATATGTGCATATTTGTATAAACACACATTAAAAATACATACACACGGTGTACAACCAAGCTAACACCAATTACAAATCATTCACCTCATTACATGTGCTCCTCAAGCTTCCCATCAGGCCTCTGTTGATTAATTATTCAGGATGGAAGTCATACTCTCCTGGTTTCTTCATTACTCGTCTTGATTCTGCTTCATTTTCTGTTCAGGTTCATTGTGGTTAATGATGCACTCCATTTAGCGCAGCAAAGAATTACAATTCTCCGTGAATTCAGAGTTTGTTCTGTTGTGAATTACTACTCTCTGGTCACTAGACAGCCCTGATGAATGCTACTTCTTGTTTAATGGCATAAAGGTCATTAGGAAAGATCATAGTATGATCACTTTTGACGAGTTATTAGATAAATACATTTTCTAGATAGTTTAATCTCCTCATTAGACTTCAAAGTACTTTAAGGAAAGCCTTTCAATATGTATGTCGGTTCTCAATTATCAATGTTAATGAAGAGGAGTAGCAGTGTGTATAATGTAAAATGGATGAAAATATACATATATTTGACTTAGAGGACAGCTGTGTCATGCGCTCAAAGTATAAGAAAAATTCAAATCAAACAATGAGATTGAGTTAGAAAGATCCTTCGTAGTAAGTGATCTGATGTTGCCAATGCATAGTCCATGCTGCTGCCAAACTTCTGCCCATATTTTCTCTTTCCTGTCATAATGGTGGACATCCTCATCTCCCAGATTTAAATAATGGTGCCAGCACAAGCAGAGAAGTACCCAGACTCCTCTGAGTTTTCTGACTAAATGGCTCGTCCCTCCTTGAGTAGCTGGGAGACAGAATTATAGTATGTTGTAAGTGCCTTTCATTCCAATTGCTGGGCAGAACCCAAGGAGTAACGACCCCCAGAGAATCAGGATAGATAAAGGTGTAGGAATTGAATAAACTATTGCAGACCTGCGAAGGGCTTTCTACTGAATTATTGCTACTTACTAATTAATTTCAGAACGCTAATTCAGACTCCCTCTATGCGCAAGACAATGTGCTAGAATCTGAGGAGTCTACAGTGAGCTTAACACGCACCAGGGGAAAACTATATCCAAAGAGTAATCACAAATGACTTAGCCATGAATTTTGTAATTTATTATTTCATTTCAAAAAGGCAAACTTTGAGAGTTAAGCAAACTTATGTAAAGTGTGTTTGCTAAGTATAAAAAGCAGAGAGATCAGGGAAGATCTCTGGTTAACAGATATTTCATTTGTGATCAGACGATATGACAAGGAATTGTAGGATGATATGGGGAAATGATACATAGAAACAATATATGCAATGATCTAGAGTCAAGATTGGAAAACCTATTTGAGGAATTCAAAGAATTTTAATATTAGCTTTAAAGAGAAGAAAATATGCTGTGAAAACTGATAAAAATGTTGGTTCATGGTTTCTTACTTCTGGGACAACAGCTCTTTCCTGCTGTGAATAGTGTTCCAGGCTAGGAGGGGATACCAGGTTATTCTCCAGAAATATTTCAATGTAGAACTTCTTTTCTTTTTTCCAAAAATTTCTCAAGTTCTGAAAAGAAAGGAATCTGTATCTCCAAGCCTCTCTTAATTTGATGAGATTTATTTTCTCCTGCTAATAAGTATTGATTTTAGCACCTAACTTTGTATTTATGTTTTTTTTAATTGGTAAAATTATATAAGCTTCAACTACCCATACCCATATACACCCTGGCTTTAAGTAGCAGCAAGTTGAACACAGTATAGCCCAGCAATGAGGATTCAATCAGAGTGGCTACTTGGATACAACCTGATTAGATCTTTTCAATTTTTAAGACTACTAAAAACCATCACAAATTAATTTTTCTCTAGAGAGTGAACTTTGCAGTCTTTGTTTATACCTTTAAAAAAGCAGCACCAACAATTATCAGAATTTTAAGCATAACACATATGGCCCTATTTACTTAGAGAAATCAGGATTTAAAAGTGGAATTGTCTCTTTGAAAAAAAAAAATACATTGATTATGCAAAATCCTGAACAGACTCCAGAATACTGTGGATTGCAGAATGATTATCGGGGTCTAACACAGTGGCAAAAATGGGGAAATGGCAAAAACCTGGAGAAAACTGGCAAAAATTGGAGAAAACTTCCAGAAAAGAAACATAAAATTTGACTAGCTATTACAAGATTTTACTTTATTTCTCTTGAAGGAAAATATCAAATATTGTAGTTATAGATATAAGATTTTTTACTTCTAAAAATCTCGTAAAATGTTTGTCTTTTTAAGAGTTATCTTTATTGTTAAATCTATTAATTTGACAATAAATAGGAAAAAAACATAAAGAATCAAAAAAAAAAAAAATAGGAAATGAACCTTAGACGTAGAGGAAGACAGTTTGACGTAGTGGCTAGATATGTGGGCTCCAGAGCTAAGGTGCCTGAGTTCAAATTTGTGTTCAGCTGCATGACCCTGAGTAACTTTCTTCTATCAGTTTTCCAAGCAGTCAAATGAAGATGATTAATAGCCAATACCTCTTGGGTTGTTAAGAGTTAAGAATCACGTGAAAACAGGTTGAGGCTATATTGGCAAGAAGTTAACAGAAAATAGAATATTAATGTTCAGCTTCATTATTGGTAAACAATAAAGTATAAGTTAAAATACTGGAAATTTATTAAGTTTTTTCTATTTGCAAAGAATAATAAAAATTGTCTTACCCAGTATTTTTGATATTACTGGGAAAACTTACTCATCCACAAATTTATAGTATTATAAATGGATGTGTTTTTTTTTAAAAAACCTTTGAAATTAGATATAAGATTTGAAAATCTTATATCAATGTTATAGTGAATATCAGATTTTAAAGTTGCAATTTTATTAGGGCATATTTGCAGCATTATTTTAAGGAAAATAGAGAAAATCTAGGAGAAGGCAATAGCAACCCACTCCAGTACTCTTTCCTGGAAAATCCCATGGGTGGAGGAGCCTGGTGGGCTGCAGTCCATGGTGTCGCTAAGAGTCGGACACGACTGAGTGACTTCACTTTCACTTTTCACTTTAATGCATTGGAGAAGGAAATGGCAACCCACTCCAGTGTTCTTGCCTGCAGAATCCCAGGGACGGGGGAGCCTGGTGGGCTGCCGTCTATGGGGTCACACAGAGTCAGACACGACTGAAGCAACTTAGCAGCAGTAGCAGAGCTAATCTAATAGCTAGCAATATGATACTCATAAAATCAGTGTACGTCCAAATCACATACATGTGGCCTCAAAATATTGACTTATTTTGGATATTTGTGACAATACAAGGCCTGTACAGACATTATTTAAAGGAAGTGTGATATTGAAATCAGGTTTATTTTATTCTGTATTTGCAAATGTTTAGTAGTCATTTCGATATGTCATTACAAGTAGGGGAAAGGAACATTGAAATAATGATGCCATCCATATCCATTTTAGAACTGCAGAACAAGATCCTGTTAACTTGGAACAGAGCTATATTTATTTACTAAAAGGTTTAAAAACAGTGAACTACTGAATGAGACAAAAGGATTTGTATTAGTTTTCTATAATTTATTTCCAATGTTCAGTTTTCAGTAGCAGAATATTTTTTTCTTTTCTTTTTTTTTCTTTTTAAATTTTTTTTAAATTTAAATTTTTATTTTTATTTTTACTTTGTTTTGCTTTACAATACTGTATTGATTTTGGCATACATTGACATGAATCCGCCACGGGTGTACATGAGCTCCCAAACATGAACCCCCCTCCCACCTCCCACCAAAGACTTCAGTATTCTGCACGGTATGTCAGATCTTGTTTTAGGGAAAAAAAAAAATAGCATCTACATATTTAGTACACTAAAGATACACTAAGATCTGTTACTTACTTTTATTCATTCACTTAACATATTAGAGCTTGCTATGTTTCTCACTAAAAGAAAACCAATAATAATGTTTTCCTAAGGGAACTTGCATTATTCTCGAGGGAGAGGGGCAGAACTAAGGAAATGTATTAAAAAAAAAAAAAAACAAAACAAAAAACAGTGGGTGAGGAGAGAGAGAGCTAGAGATGACATTTCCTGGTTCCCCTGAAAACAGAGCCTGATAGAAATTTGGGACAGGAGTTCATCTGAAGGAATAAAGTGCTGTAGTAGACTGTATATGAAATAAGAGAAGAAAAAGTCAAGGAAGTGTAGATCATTTGAGGCTGCTCATATAGACAATGCTCGAGTGCACATATATTTTAAGAAAATGAGCAGACAGGCTCCCAGAAAAGCCCATCCAAAGAGCAGAGGTTGGCCTCGTATCCCCTGCCTCCGTCCCCATCGTTCGGGAAGCATCAGGAGACCCGGGCAGGCGTGGGCTAGGGATGCGGCCGTGAGTCAGCCGAGAGAAGGAGCTGGCGGAGCCCAAGGCAGCCGCCCCGCGTTGGAGGCTCGCTTTCTTCCCCGGTTCAGCAGCCAGCCAGCCCAGGACTGGTCCCTATTACGAGTGCTCCGTGAAGAACAGGCTCAGGACTGCCCACTGAGCGACGGAGCTGCGGCCGCTGCTGGATCAATAGAAGCAGGTGGAAGGGCAAGAACGAAACCCTGGAAGGGCCATGATAACGTGAGCCCAGGGCTTGCAAAGAGAAGCTTGCCTTTGGAAACCCTTGCAGACATTATCTGTAAAAGGGGGCAAGGAAAATGGGAAATCAAAAGAGGAGTTTTTATTTCATTAATTAATTTATTTAAAGACTGCAGCCATAACTCCGTTCTTGGGGAATATTCCAGTAGAGAGGTTAGAAACTTGACCTTTAACAGAGACCAAGGAGGAAATTTCTGAAGCGATGTCCTTAGAAGGCAACGTGTTACTTAAGCTGGTGACACTAACCCGCTGCTGAGTGAGGATTATGGAATGTCCATTCACCAAGTAGACATCACTGTCTGGTAGGAAGCAGAGACTTGAGGCTTACATTAAATCGATAAAGTACAAACAATTTCCGCTTAATTGTTCCCGGTGCCAATGGGGAGAACAGGAAAGGAAGGGCGCGGGAAGGAGGGTCCGCCGTCAGCTACCGTCGGGCTTCCACTCACTAGAAGCTTGACCCTGACGGCTCCTCTTTTCTCTAAACACTGGAAAGATTAATATTCGTAGCCGATGAGTCAATAAAAATCAAGCATAAAACTAAATTGAGTTACTTCTTTTCTGGATGTATGCAAATTTATGGTTTCCTCTTTTATGATATTTTGTGCTGTTTAATAAAATACACACAGAAGAGTTACTATGGCAGCTAATGTCTCTTTTTTTAGTATGCGGCTTCTTAACATAATTTTAAAAGTAACTTTATTGTTACATGACTTGAAAGAAAATCACCTTTAGGAAAAAGATTATTTGGATGAATTCTTTGGCATTTTTTCTTGTTACCTTTGCTTCAGTTCCATTTTCACATTTTATATTATCACAATCATAGACACACAATAGCAACTGCTTGAAAACTACATTTATTTTAAACAAGAAAAAGGATGTATAGAAATATACTTAGCACTTTCTAGCTCATATGTATTCTACAAAGATTTTTTTTTTAATCACTATGTAATAGCACTTTCAAAAGCAGAGACATTACTTTGCCAACAAAGGTCCGTCTAGTCAAGGCTATGGTTTTTCCTGTGGTCATGTATGGATGTGAGAGTTGGACTATGAAGAAGGCTGAGTGCCAAAGAATTGATGCTTTTGAACTGTGGTGTAGGAGAAGACTCCTGAGAGTCCCTTGGACTGCAAGGAGATCCACCCAGTCCATACTGAAGGAGATCAACCCTGGGATTTCTTTGGAAGGAATGATGCTAAAGCTGAAACTCCAGTACTTTGGCCACCTCATGCGAAGAGTTGACTCATTGGAAAAGACTCTGATGCTGAGAGGGATTGGGGGCAGGAGGAGAAGGGGGCGACCGAGGATGAGATGGCTGGATGGCATCACTGACTCAATGGACGTGAGTTTGAGTGAACTCCGGGAGTTGGTGATGGACAGGCAGGCCTGGCGTGCTGCGATTCATGGGGTCGCAAAGAGTCGGACACGACTGAGCAACTGAACTGAACTGAACATATATTACATTTAGTTCTAAAGTTCCATTTCCTATTCTCATTTCTTAGCAAGTTTAAAGTTTAAATTTATTTGAAGAGTCGGTAAAGATAAATGGAGAGATTTAGAAACTTGGAAATGTCTAAACTGAAGCTGAAGAATCTAGAAAAAAAAGACATTTCCAATGATCTGATCATTGAACTGATCTGTTAGAGTTTATTTGTATTTTAAATGGAGCTTTGATATCCATATCATGTTTGAAATTCTTTCATTTATTTTGATGCAAATGATTAAGCAATATCAATAATACAGAAAGAAAAACTTGGAAATGTTTGTGTAAATCAGATGCTGTTGATCAATCATGTAACTTGCAGAGTTAATATAATAATGATTGTCACAGACTTCAATATTTTATTTTTCTTCAAAAACAAATTTGTATTTATTACTGTGCAACTATCTAACTAGACATTTTTTTAGGTGTCAACAGAGAAGAATATGTGATTATCACTGATAAAATGTCACAGGCAACTAGATATATTTTATGACTATAAAATTTATTTCAGCTTATATGCACCATATGCAATAACATCAACATTTATTTATATAAGCTCACTATAAATATTTTCTTGTATAATATTACATGTCACTCTCTAAAAATCATTGAGAGTACGGTTGAGATGTATTCTTAATAAAGAACAGAATATTTTGCTTTGATTTTAATTTAACATGCCAAATCTTAACTAATGTGCTTTAAAATTTTTTAACTTGCATATTACTGTAGGATTTTTATGTCACTCTTTCCATTGTTAACTGGTCAATTCTATTTGATTCCTCTGTAATGAGTTTAAGAATCAATTTTTCTTTTTTCTTATAAAGGCAATACATTGAAAAACAATACAGCTAGATTATTAATATAATAAAATAAATATTACATGGAAAGATCAAAATGAATACATTTAGAAAATGGATATTATACATGAAAGATTGTGGGGAGGGGTAAGTGTCATTGCTGAAACTAAGACTCTACTCAACAGTGCCAAAAGAAATGTGGAGACACTTTTAGGTGAAGTGGAAAAGAATAGCTTTATTTCTTGGCCAAGCAGGAGGGCTCTAGTGGGCTAATGTGCTCAAGGCTATGTAACCCCCTGGAGGGGTGGTGAGAAGTCTTACAGTTTTCAGGCAGCAAGGTGTGTTGAGCTCATGAGCATTCTCAGACTGGTTGGCATCAAGGGGAACTTTCAAGCATCATCAACTTTCTGGTTTCAAACAGTCTACGTACTTGCGTCAGCAGTTTTCTTCTGAAAGGGGTCAGCTTCCTGTAAAAACAGTTCAGGAGTATGTGTCGGCCTTTTTATGTTTCAGGGAGCTGCCAGTTTGAGGATTCTGCTGTGTGGCAGAATGATGGCCTTGCTGTTACTGGTTTCCCAGCCCAATAGCTACTCTGTTTCTACCTCTTCACATTTCCAACCATTAACTACTGAATCAGGCTTTTACTTCAAAGAATGGATTCCGGAACTTGTCCATGGCTTCATTTTAAGACTCGTGATAGTTTAACCAAGAGTGTTTCAAAATCTGAAGGAGAGAGAGAAAAAGCATCAAACTGGACCCTGCTTTTTCTGACTCAGAAGAAATAGCACGATACATAAAAAGCACAGTAATTCTGAGAATCAAATATCTATGATGTCCTTTTTTCCCTTTATGTTCCAGTTTCTGGCTATCAAAGAACCCCACTAACCCAAACTGACTATGTGCCATGCTCTAATATGTTTTAATTTGGCGGTAGGTCACAAAAATGTGGCTCTTCTGAATCTCCAAAGGCTATGGATGGCACAAAGCTCTAAGTAGATTCCTTTCAGAGAGCACAGAGTTCCCAGCTCAGCCCTTGCCTTTCAAACGGAATTTGAAGAACATTCCCATAAGTGTGCGCCTGACGAAACTCAGTTCTGGTGCTTAGGTGATGTCTAAACCCCTCAGGCTCAGCCCCTGCTGTGGGTTTGATATGGGATCCAAGCGCTAGCTAAGTTACTCCCATGTTGCCTCATCTTTCCTTGAGCCGTTTAGCTTCATGTTTCCCTTTGGTTTTTCCTAAATCAAAAGTAACATCAACTGAGTCAACAACAGATGACAGAAGTGGATGAAAAAGAGCCGGACTCGTGGGCACACGTGAAATGTATCAAAGCAGGATTAATTGGCTACAGCTTTTTGCTCTGGCTTTTCTCAGAGCATGCTCTTGAGGTAGAAGACGGAAATAGTATGTACTATTTTTAAAGGAGGAAAAATGCCCAGAAGAGATAGCAACGTACCGACAATTAAGTCAGGATAAACTCCAAATGTAAGTGGGCAAACATACAGATATTTAGTAGAAGGTGAGGGCCACGTGAAGCAGGAACAAATGCGGCCTATTTCTGCACATGTATTCTGTGTTCTCTGCAGAGCTTGATGAAAGCGTGCACCTGCTGGTAATCTGTTTTCCAGAGAGCCTAGACTCCACCGCTTCAGCTCTTCTCTAGTGTAATCGGTGTATGCTGCTTCTTCAGTGCCTCTTGGACCACCATGCATTCCATTTTGCAACTGGGGACTACAGCATACAAAAGGCACTCATCTGATCCAGTTTTCCCCTTCTTCCTAAACATCTTCTCCTTTTTATTCTTAAATCTGAAATGTAAAAATATTGCAAGTCCTTCCCAGTTTCCACTGAATACTGTCAAGTACAGAATCTCCAAACCTTTCACATAGTGAAGAAATATGACCAAGAATATTGCCTCAAATAGAAGTGTATATATATATATATATATATATATATACACTTTCATATATATATATGAAAGCTGTATAGTTGCTAAGGCATGTCTGACTCTTTTGCGATCCCAAGGGTTGTAGCCCACCAAGCTCCTCTGTCCATGGGACTTTCCAGGCCAGAATACTGGAGTGAGTTGTCCTTTCCTTCTCCAGGAGATCTTCCCAACCCAGGGATCGAACCTGCATCTCCTGCACTGGCAAGTGGGTTCTTTACCACAGAGCCGCCAGGGAATTGTGTGTGTGTGTGTGTGTGTGTGTGCATGCGTATACATACACACACATATATATGAGATCCTCTGTTTTTTTAATATAAATTTATTTATTTTAATTGGAGGTTAATTGCTTTACAATATTGTACTGGTTTTGTCATACATCAACATGTATCCGCCACAGGTATACACGTGTTCCCCATCCTGAACCCCCCTTCCTCCTCCCTCCCTGTACCATCCCTCCGGGTCATCTCAGAGATCCTCTGTTTTGTTTTTTTTTTTCTTTTCTTTGCCTCAATTAAAATTCAAAGCTTCATTACTTGAGTTATTATAGAATACAAGTTTGAACTATTTATTTGAAGTAGCCACAAAATAGATTGTATCTCTTTCTGCCTTCTACAGGCTTTTTAAAAAACCTTTTTACTCTTGCTATTTCATCAGAATTGTGGAAGATTTTAGTCTTCAGAAATGGACCCTGTATTTGCAATCTCCCAGCCCCCTAGGCACTTATTTTAAGATAGGAACCAAGTTTTGCATCTAACCAAATGTGAAGTCCGATGGTATCACATTTCTCCAAACACTGTGCTCAGAGCGGCTCTGTAGGCTTGGTGTTTGGCCTGATAATACTTTGTGCCAGCCTCCTTAGTGTTTAACTTCATGTTTGAAAAAGTCCCAGATTAATTTAAAAATTTCACCTTAAAATATGTATTTTTGAATTTTTGTGCCTACCTCTCCTATCTCCCATTTTAGAATGGAGAGAAGTGCACCAGAAAAAGACAAATAGAAAGTGTGAAGTCATTCATGGCTCTGCAGTCCTCCGTTGATGCACACCGATTGGCTTGCATGTTGCTGAAGGAGCAGGGATTCCAGTGTTGACATTTTCATAGGGCACGTTTATAGATTTCTTGGAAGCTTTATATGTCCTTTCAAACCAGGTGATATATAGGCTGGCCTCTTCAGACAGTCAATGTGCTTTGGTCACTACACATTAGCCCCTTACAAAGTCCAATAAAGAAATTATAACCCAGTTATTTTTTTTCTTTAATGTCAGTCACTGTACATTTTATCTCCTAGCCCTGCGAGCAGTGTGTGGAGTATAACTTTCACTCCTGCCTCTCTGTAAAACCATCGTAGGTTGATGTGGTAGGTTTTCACCTCCATTTTGCTTTTCAACGGAAAGCAATATTTATGTCCAAGCTCCTGGTGACAGATGTTGAGGTCACAAAAGAACACCCCTGTCATCACACTTTGCTGCAGCGGGCCATAAAAGGACTGTGACACTCAACCCCCGCTTCTTATAGGCGCATCAATTTCTACATCATCTTTCACTCCTTGGACCTCTCGTAATTTCCTTGGAGACACTGAAGACGTGAGAGGAAACTCTAGCTGATAACACACACTTGGGGAAACCCCTACTTCATTAAATTCCCTTGATGATCACTGTTTAAAAAATATGCATAGATCAGTTAAGGAGTAAAGTAAAGCCATCTGTTAGTTTACTTTATTGTTCAAAATCCATATTGCCTTTTTTTTTTTTGGTTGTGAAGACTTAGATACATTTCTGAGACAATAAGCACATCCAGTTTAAACTCCTGTTATAAACACTATCTCTGTTTTGTGTTGGTGAATCTATTTCTCAACTTCACCATCAATCTGTAGTTTCATAACCAGTATCTGGTAGTCCTTCTTTAAGTGTTCTCCTGACCCGATGACTCATTCCCTCTGGTCTTCCCTGATTTTTTCCAAAACTGTGCAATGAGGCAACACATGGAAAATTGATTCATTTTCTCTGCAGTGCCTTCCTTAACACTTGATCTCATCAGCCACCTTCCAAGATATGAATCAAAAACATGTACCTCTATTAATATTTTTGTTACTGGACCCACTATTGATATTGTCTCACAATTTCCGAGCTAGCACAGATGGATATAATCACACTGGCAGAGATTCTGAAAGGGAACTAATGTCAAGAATCTGATAATGTTTTTTAATTTATTTTTTAATTGGAGGATAATTGCTTTACAATGTTGTGTTAGTTTCTGCAATACAACAAAGCAAATCTGCCATAATTATATATATATATACATATATATATGCATATACATATATATGTGTGTGTGTGTCCCGTTCCCTGTGAGGCTCCCTCTCCCCTTCCACCCCACCCCATTATGTTGTCCCAGAGCATCAGGCTGGGCTCCCTGTTATACAGCAGCTTCCCACTAGATATCTGTTTTACACATGACGGTGTATATATGTCAAAACCACTTTCTCAGTACGGCCTACCCTTTCCTTCCCTCACTATACACAAGTTTTCTCTCCTTTTGCCTCTCCGTTCCTTCCCTGCAAATAGGTTCATCTGTACTGTTTTTCTAGATTCCATACATACACACACACATAATGTGTGTGTGTTAATATAGATATTTGTTTTTTCTCTTTCTGACTTGCTTTGCGTAACAAGCTCTAGGTTTATCTACGTCACTACAATTGACTCAAATCCTCTCAGTTTTATGGCTCAGGGAATATCCCATTGGATACACGCAGCACATCTTCTTTGTCCTTTCATCTTCGGATGGACATCTAGGCTGCTCCCCTATCCTGGCTATTGTGAATAGTGCTGCAATGGACATTAGGGTACATGTGTCTTTTTCAGTTGTGTGTGTGTGTGTTTACAGAGCATTTGCCCAGTAGTGGGTGTGCTGGGTGATATAGAAGTTTTATTTCTTCTTTTTAAAGGAATCTCACCAGGGAAGCCCCTTTGCCTTCCTGAGGCTTTCACAAAACCATCCTCCATGTCTGTAAATCCTTTTAGTCTTCCTCCAAATAGAAGAGACTCTGGGATTCTCCTAGATGCTGATTAGGTAACTCCACATGTGTTAAAACTCCCGTGTTCATACTCACTGAACAGAGAGTCTTCTTCACACCCAGCCTCATCCTTTCTACTGAGTCTTCCATAAACATTTAAGTATTCTGGCATTAAAGACCATGAAGAAAGGAAAATTTCCTCCCGGAGCAAACCATTGGCAATTTAGGGCAGGCTGGAATGCCGCGAAGCCTCTATAGGTTTCAAAGGGGAATTTCTTCCTTTGTAGTCATACAGCACCGCTGAAACTCAGACCCAGGACCCAACTATAGCATTGGAAGTGTTGCAAAAGAAAAAGAATCCTCAGCTTTAAGTGGCTACCATGACAAGGATAGAGCTCTGAAAAGGAACCTGTCAATACCTCAGATGTGGGGACCTGAGACTCCCATAGTCCCCAATTGTTTTGAAACTGAACCGTGTGCAGGTAAAGTCCCTTTTTCCAAGCAAGAGCAGGGCAATTGCCCCATGCTCAGGTATCACGTAGCAACATCAGTTGAAGCGGGTGAATCTTGTCCACTTTAAGATCCAACCGTGACATTTTTCATTGCCCCCAGGACAATATCTAGAGTCAAGTCTCAACAAAATTTGAGAAGTACAGTCTTACCTAGGAAGAAATAGTCTTAATGACCCAGGAAATATAAAAATTGGCTAATATCTGCTAGCATTAATGGAAGAAATGAGCATTTTAACAGATCTTGGGGTGCTAGACTGGATATCAAAGAAGATTAAAACCAAATAAATAAGAATCACTTGACAAAAGCCGTTCATTTGTGACCTGTGAGTTAATATTCTGACAGTGACACTTGACATCAGCTCACCTTGCTTCTTTCAGATTGGATATGGCAGGGGCCTAAAACAAATTACATATGGATGCTTGAACTATGGTGACATGCTTTGGAGAAGGGTTTTGAAGGCTTAAGAAGGTGGGGATGTCATGGATTTATTCTTTAGACCTGAGAATGCACTGCTTGAGTTTCTTTAGAAGAACCCAGAGGAAAACCACTTCTTAGATTATTAAGAACACTGGAGGAGCACTGACACCTTTGGGAAGCAAGTTGATGGCTATCACACAGCCTGGAGATGTCAAGATAGGCTGGGGGAGACGGGAGATGCTGTCTAGAACTCTGTGTGACATCGCACAGAGAAAGAGACTAGATGGCATTACTTAACTGTCAGGGCCAAGGTAGATGCAATTACCACAAAAGATATCAAGGAAGAGTGGAAATTATAGGTATTTAATGTGATGGCTAATAGATCATGGTGTCACTTGGGGCAAGACAGAGTGTTAGTCAATTAGAGTATTGCTCAATTTACATAATGGTAATCATATGCTAGGAGGCTGTGAGCTGCTGCTCTCCCTTGCACATTTTCCAGAGGCAAGCAAGTTCAGAGACCCCGACCCTATTAGTTAGACTGCCTTTCTACTGAGGAAAGAGCCTGCAATTCCAATACAAGTATATATAATAAAGAATCACTTGAATTTTTCATAAAGAAGTCTACAATCATTTGCTAAAATAACTAAACACTTACAAAAGAAGATTATCAATGTTTTCATATCTCTTAGATGAAGAGTTCTGAGCCAACACTAATGAACACCTAAAGTGTGTTTATAGTCTTTGAATTAAGTAAGACTCATGGAAACCAGGTGATAAATGGAAACTAATCCAAAGCTATCTCACAAGCTAACCTATTCTGTATTTCTTCAGTTTACAAATATAAATTTCAGAGATCATATATATGTACAGTGCATATATGGAGAAGGCAATGGCACCCCACTCCAGTACTCTTGCCTGGAAAATCCCATGGATGGAGGAGCCTGGTAGGCTGCAGTCCATGGGGTCACTAAGAGTCGGACACGACTGAGCGACTTCACTTTCACTTTTCACTTTAATGCATTAGAGAAGGAAATGGCAACCCACTTCAGTGTTCTTACTTGGAGAATCCCAGGGACGTGGGAGCCTGGTGGGCTGCCGTCTATGAGGTCGTGCAGAGTCGGAAATGACTGAAGTGACTTAGCAGCAGCAGCACAGTGCATATATAAATGTATATATGTATTTTGGAGATTACAACTATGTCCACCATGCCCAGCATATATATATTCTTGCCGAGAGAATCCTGTGGACAGAGGAGCCTGGTGGGCTGCTGTCCATAGGGTCACACACTGAAGCAACAGTGTGCATGCGTGCGTGTATATACATGTCATCTTCACCTTTGGAGGGAGGGTTAACTTCCTGGTCCAGGAAGTTGCAGTCATCAGAGTAGAAGAGATGGAAGTGGAATCTCCTACGACTTCCCTTCATGTGTGTCAAGACATTAAGCCAAAAAAAAAAAAAAACAAACAAACAAAACCAAAAACCAAGTTCTATGAGGACAATGCAGATATCTACTGTATAGACAAAAACTCAAAGAGTGCAGCTATGAAAGTCTCCATCATATAAACTAGCCTCTATGATATGAATAAAAGTCAGATGGATCATGGCAGATGACTCTGGAGTGTTTTATGTCTAACAGGTTTATAGCCATAGCTAGTGTATGTTTTAAAATAATGCTTATTTTAAATTTACTGTTATGAGATGAAGGGGGTATAATAAAAGTTTGTCCTCAAACTTTTGAAAAAACAGAAATTTCCTCAAGGTTTGCTCAAGTTTGTAACCTTACAGCCTACACCCTATAACATAGAGTGGGCAAAAGAAAGAACCACACGAGGGACTGCAGACACAGAGACTTGCGGACACAGCGATGGGAGGTGACGGCAGGACAGACGGAGCGAGTAGCATGGATGTGTACACGTGAGCAGGGGTTAAAGAGATGGCCAGGGCAATCTGCTGTGTGAGGCAGCGAGCTCAAACCAGTGCTGCATGACAAGCTGGAGGGGGCATGGGGCGGGAGGCGTGAGAGAGTTTGAAGAGGAGGGGACATTGTATGGTGGTGCTGGTTTAGTCGCTCAATCGTGTCTGACTCTTGTGACCCCGTGGACTGTAGCCTGTCAGGCTCCTCTGTCTGGGATTTTCCAGGCAAGGATACTGGAGTGGGGTGCCATCTCCTTCGCTAGGACATAGCATACCTATGGCTGATTCATGAAGTATGTTAGATACCAACACAATATTGTAAATTAATTATTCCCAAATAAAAAATAAACACATTGACAAAAAATAGATAAAAAGATGAATTAATATTAGGAATGTAATGAACAACATGATAAATATAACTAACACTGCTGTATGTTATATGTGAAAGATGTTGAGTAAATCTCGAGTTCTTATTACAAAATGTTTTTACATATTTTTAAAATGCTGTATTTAAATGAGCTAATAGTGTTCACTAAACACGGTGGTAGTCATTTCCTGATGTATGTAAGTCAAATTGCTATGCTGCGCACCTTAAGAATATACAGAGCTGGGAAGATAGACCCAACTGAATACAGAGTTCCAGAGAATAGCAAATAAAGATAAGAAAGCTTTCTTAAGTGAATGGGAAAGACTAAAGGGCTCGTCAAGAAAACTGGAGATACCAAGAGAAGATGTCACACAAGGATGGGCACAATAAAGGACAGAAATGGCAAGGATCTAACAGAAGCAGAGGAGATTAAGAAGAGGTGGCAAGATTCCGCAGAAGAATTCTACAAAAGAGGTCTTAATTGATCCAGATAGCCATAATGATGTGGTCACTCACCTAGAGCCAGATATCCTGGAGTGTAAAGTCACATGGGCCTTCAGAAGCAATAGTGTGAACAAAGCTAGTGGAGGTAATAGAATTCTAGTCAAGCTATTTAAAATCCTACAACACATGATGCTGTGAAAGTGCTGCACTCAATATGCCAGCAAATTCAGAAAACTCAGCGGTAGCCACAGGACTGGAAAAGGTCAGTTTTTATTCCAATCTCAAATAAAGCCTATGCCAAAGAATGTTCAATCTACCATAAAATTGCACTCACTTCACATGTTACCAAGGTAATGCTCCAAATACTTCAAGCTAGTCTTCAACAGCACATGAACTGAGAATTTGCAGATGTACAAGCTGGTTTTAGGAAAGGCAGAGGAACAAAAGGTCAAATTGCCAACATCCATTGGATCATGGAGAAAGCAAAGTAATTCCGGGAAAAAAAAAAAAGTCGATTTCTGCTTCATTGATTACACTAAATTTTTGACTGTGTGGATCACAACAAATTATGAAAAATTCTTAAAGAGATGGGATTACCAGACCACCTTACCTCCCTGCTGAAAACCTGTTATGCAAGTTAAGAATCAATAGTTAGAACAGGATATGGAACAACAGGCTGGGTCAAGTTGGAAAAGGAGTACGCCAAGGCTGTATATTGTCACCGTGCTTATTTACCTTGTATGCAGAGTACATCAAGTGAAACGTCAGGCTGGGTGAATCACAAGCTGGAGGTAAGACTGCCGGGAGAAACATCAGCAGCCTCAGGTATGCAGATGGCACCACTCTAACGGCAGAAGGTAAAGGAGGAAAGAGCTTCTTGATGAAGGTGGAAGAGGAGCGTGAAACAGCTGACTTACAACTCAGCCTTCAAAACACTAAGCTCATGGTATCCAGTCCCGTTACTTCACGGCAAATAGAAGGAGAAAACATGGAAGTAGTGATAGATTTTATTTTCCTGGGCTCCAAAATTGCTGCGGATTTTGAATGCAGTCACGAAATTAAAAAGACTTATGGAAAGGAATGCTATAAGAAATGTAGATAGTGTATTAAAAGGCAGAAATGTCACCTTGCTGTCAAGGGTCTGTATTGACAAAGCTATGGTTTCTCCAGTAGTTATGTATGGATATGAGAGTTAGACCTTAAAGAAGGCTGAAAACCAAAAAAAAAAAAAAATGATGCTTTCAAATTGCAATGCTGAAAACTCTTGAGAGTCCCTTGAATAGCAAAGAGATCAAACCAGTCAATTCTAAAAGAAATCAACCCTGAATATTCATAGGAAGGACTGATTCTGAAGCTGAAGGTCCAATACTTTGGCTACCTGATGCAAAGAGCTGACTCATTGCAAAAGTCCAGGATATTAGGAAAGATTGTAGGCAAAAGAAGAGAGGATGACAGAGGATGAGATGATTGGATGGCATCACCGACTCAATGGACATGAGTTTGAGCAAACTCTGGGAGATAGTGAAGGACAAGAAAGAATGGAGTGCTTCAGTTCACTGAGTCACAGAGTCAGACATGACTTCGTGACTGAATAACAACATCTATTTTGTCTTAATAAAGCTGGAAGAAAATAAATAATTGCAGTCAGCTATTCCAGTATGGCTCAGTGGTAAAGAAACCGCCTACCTGAAACTCCAGTACTTTGGCCACCTCATGAGAAGAGCTGATTCATTGGAAAACACTCTGATGCTGGGAGGGATTGGGGGCAGGAGGAGAAGGGGGCGACCCAGGATGAGATGGCTGGATGGCATCACAGACTCGATGGATGTGAGTCTGAGTGAACTCTGGGAGTTGGTGATGGACAGGGAGGCCTGGCATGCTGCGATTCATGGGGTTGCAGAGTCAGACATAACTGAGCGACTGAACTGAACTGAACTGAAACAAGGAAGGAGACACAGGAAATGTGAGCTGGTTCCCTGGGTCTGGACGATCCCCCAGATGAGGAAATGAAAACCCACTCCTGTATTCTTGCCTGGCAGATCCCATGTACAGAGGAGCCTGGTGGGCTACAGTCCATATACCAGAGTCAAGCACAGCTGGGCATACACATACGCACTGCAACTCATCAATAAAACTTCCAGCACTTGATATACATTTCTTGACTTGTCAAATGTTTTTCTTGATTACAATAGAAAAAACAAAAATCAAGAGCAGTTGAGCTCTAAATGGAAAGAAGAGGATACTCCTTTATGAAAGTGCTTGCGGCTTCAGTAACCTGTCCTTCTTTGTCACAGTAGAGTCACAGAGTTCTTGATCATCTTAATATTCACTAGACCATAATATGAGTCCTGTATATAATGATATTAGGTAAATGAATCCTATAAGCGGAAAGTACAAAATAGATGCTCTATTAGGAAATAATTAGCAGCTACCATCCTAATTACCACCTATCAATTCAGTTCAGTTTAATTCAGTTCAGTCACTCAGTCATGTCTGACTCTTTGCAACCCCACGGACTGCAGCACGCCAGACCTCCCTGTCCATCACCAACTCCCAGAGTTCATTCAAACTCACGTCCATTGAGTCGGGGATGCCATCCAACCATCTCATCCTCTGTCGTCCCCTTCTCCTCTCGCCGTCAATCTTTCCCAGCATCAGGGTCTTTTCCAATGAGTCAGCTCTTTGCATCAGGTGGCCAAAGTATTGCAGTTTCAGCTTCAGCATCAATCCTTCCAATGAACATTCAAACCTGATTTCCTTTAGGAAGATGGTAATTGGAGAGTTAAGGATCTACTTTATCAGGGAATGTCTCAGGAGTTAAGTGGCTTGCTGTGTCATGCCAGGACCTTTCCTCTGAAATAACAGACAAATTGCTATATTTTATAACTTCACCAACCAGGAAAGAGTAAGAATGGGCTTCTTTGGACTTTGAAAGCACAATCTATAATATCTGGGAATTCTACTCTGGTGAGACACCTTGTTCAAATGTGATTCAGGGAAAGAGAGAGTTATACAGCAGATCTAGGCTCCAGATTAATCTTCAGCCTATGTGAAGGTGTTGAAAATTTCTAGGGTGGATAAGAGTGTTATAGGAAGTTGTTGCTAAGCATCAATAGGTGAGTGGCAAAGTATACCTTTAACATTCTGGAGAAGCGCTATTTTCCATTTGTAAAGTTCTTACTATGTTACTCAGACACAGAAGATAACAATTTTTAACCTTAGGGATTAGAGGTAATTCTCAATATATTTCAAGATTGGATGAGTATAGCAAAAATCCATTGTATATTGGAAAAGGCATATTAATAATCAAGTTTAAAGAGACTCAGACGGCATAAATAGAAACATTAAGAGAAGCGTAGATTCATGTATCATCTTTCTATACTGTACTGATAAGTTTCTAGTTCAGTCTTATAATTTAATGTGGGTTTTCCTTTGAGTAAATGATGATGAGTCTGGCACACATATATGTCATTAATTCTATTGGCAATAATCAGGAATAGTCTGCAACTCCATTTAAACCAGTTAAACTTAGGCTTGATGCTAAATTTTCACATGCACAACACATAACAGATTGGAATACCCTCAATCCCCTGAAAACGAAACAAAACAAAAAAGCAAAACAAAAAGAAAACCCTACCATTAGGCACAATTGCACTCATCTCACACACTAGCAAAGTAATGCTCAAAATTCTCCAAGCCAGGCTTTAAGAGTACATAAACTGTGAACTTTCAGATGTTCAAGCTGGATTTAGAAAAGGTAGAGGAACTAGAGATCAAAATGCTAACATCCATTGGATTATTGAAAAAGCAGGAGAGTTCCAGAAAAACATCTACTTATGCTTTATTGACTATGCCCAAGACTTTGACTGCATGCATCACAACAAACTGTGGATAATTCTTCAAGAGATGGGAATACCAGATCACCTTACCTGCCTCCTAAGAAATATGTGTGCAGGTCAAGAAGCAACAGTCAGAACTGGACATGAAACAACTGACTGGTTCTAAACAGGGAAAGGAGTATCTCAAGCCTGTATATTGTCACCCTGCCTATTGAACATGTGCAGAGTCTATCATGTGAAATGCCCGGCTGGATGAAGCACAAGCTGGAATCAAGATTGCTGGGAGAAATATCAATAACTTAGATGACACCACCCTCATGGCAGAAAATGAAGAGGAACTAAAGAGACTTGATAAAACTAAAAGAGGAAAGTGAAAATGCTGGCTTAAAACTCAACATTCAGGAAACTAAGATCATGGCATCTGGTCCTGGCAAATAGATGGAGAAACAGTGGAAACAGTGACAGACTTTATCTTTTGGGCTCCCAAATCACTTCAGAAGGTGACTGCAGCCATGAAATTAAAGAACTCTTGCTCCTTGGAAGAAAAGTTATGACCAACCTAGACAGCATACTAAAATGCAGGGACATTACTTTGCCAATAAAGGTCCGTCTAGTTAAGGCTATGGTTTTTCCAGTGGTCATGTATGGATGTGAGAGTTGGACTATAAAGAAAGCTGGGTGCCGAAGAATTAATGCTTTTAAACTGTGGTGCTGGAGAAGACTCTTGAGAGTCCCTTGGACTGCAAGGAGATCCAACCAGTCCATCCTAAAGGAAATCAGTCCTGAATATTCATTGAAAGGACTGATGCTGAAGCTGAAACTCTAATACTTTGGCCACCTAGTGCGAAGAACTGACTCATTGGAAAAGACCGTGATGCTGGGAAAGATTGAAGGCAGGAGGAGAAGGTAATGATAATGAGATTGTTGGATGCCATCACTGACTCAGAGATTTAGCAATCTCTGGGAGTTGGTGATGCACAAGGAGGCCTGGCGTGCTGCAGTCCATGGGATCTCAAAGAATCAGACATGACTGAGCACCTGAACTGAACAATTAGGGGGTGCTGTAAGCAGTAATCACATCATCCTAACAATGAGGTCATGCAGCAATGAAAAAAATTAGCAGAATGGAGGCTTCTCATACTAGCAGGAGTCCTTTCTCAGATAATTTATTTTAATATTTTATTTTTTGTCCATGCCTGGCAACATGTGGGATTTTAGTTCCCCAACCAGGGTCAAAACAATATCCCTTGGATTGGAAACCTTCATCACCACTGGATCACCAGAGGATTCTCTATCACACAATTTAAATGTAAAATTATTGGTGATCTTCAAAATCAGTAATTGAATTCTGATGAGATTTCAGACAAACAATCCAAATTATTATGAAGACAGTTTAAAATAAAATTTTAATGGTTCCTATTAAAATTTCTAGACTTTGCCTTTAAGCTGAGAGTTACTCAGCCATGTCTGACTATTTGTTACTCCATGGACTCTAGCCTGCCGCGTTCCTCTGTCCATGGAATTTTCCATATAAGATGACTGGAGTAGTTTGTCATTCCCTTCTCCAGGGGATCTTCCTTGCTGACCTAGGGATGGAACCCAGCTCTCCTGCATTGCAGGCAGATTCTTTACCATCTGAGCCTCTAGAGAAACTTGCTTTGAACATTAGATAATAACAAGTTAAAGACATAAATAATAAGATATTTTAGAAGTAAACAGGCAAAGTAAAGAGATAAACTCTATAATTTTAATAGCATTTAAAGCCATTTTATAGTATTATTTTACTACCTTATAAAGCTACTTAATGAGCTATTTTATGTTGTTTTTGATTAAACATGGAGTGGAAGTTGACATTTTATGAATTTTGTAGAAGTTTTTTTATTAAAAAATGCATGAGCTACTTTTTTAATGTCCTTCTAAAGGAAAGAATATGCTTGAGAAAGTGTATGTTCAGCTGAAAAGCACCTTTTTTTGATGAAAACTAGATTTTAATGGAAACCTAAAACAGTGAAACCATTCGTAGTGTTACTACTTTGACATTCAGGACAAGTAAAAAGACAGACTATGAAACAAACACATAGTCAACAAATGATTCCATCACAAGGGTTCAGAGCTAGAACCACCTGTGAAACACGCGAGTGCATCATTCACAGGTAACTGATTGCAGAATCACACACACACACTTTGTATAATTAGGTGAGTAAGTAAGTGATGTCGCTCAGTCGTGCCCGACTCTTTGCGACCCCACGGACTGTAACCTATCAGGCTCCTCTGTCCATGGGAATTTCCAGGCAATAGCACTGGAGTGGATTGCCATTTCCTTCTCCAGCGGATCTTCCCAACCCAGGGATCGAACCCAGGTCTCCCGCATTGTAGACAGACGCTTTACCGTCTGAGCCACCAGGGAAGTGGTGTATCATTGTATAATTACTGGAGGGTAAAATGAGTATCATAGTTTGTGAACCTTGGTTCAGTTGAATTTATCTATATTTGTGAGATATCTTTTCCAGTCATTATAGATTTTAAAATCAAATATCAGAATAAGTATATCAGTTTGCCCAAAACAGTGCCTTCATTTTTTTTAAGTAAAAATAAAAGATATTTTCACCAAAAACTTAACAGAACAATGTTTTCACTATTTTGTTCCACTGCCTTTTGACATTTTTCAGGCAACTTCATAATTGCATCTTCCCAAAACTTTTTATCTTTTTGAACAAAGAACTATTCCAGGTGCCTTTTACAGTCTTCCATGGAACTGGATTTTGAACTTTGTAAATACTGAAATAAATGGACATCCAAAGGTACAATACCTGGTGAATATGATGGATGAATCAGAACTTCCCAGCCAAGCTCTAACAGTTTTTACCTGGTGATCAAAGACACATGCTGTCTTGAGTTATTTTGATGGAAGATTATGTGTTTTCTGTTGACTAATTCTGGAGGTTTTTCATTGAGTGCTGCTTTCAGTTGGTCTAATTGGGAGCAGTACTTGCTGGAATGAAGCGTCTGGGTTTTCAAAAAGAGCTCATAATAGAGGACTCCCTTCCAATCCCACCATGCACACAGCATCACCTTCTTTGGATGAAGACCCCTAGCCTTTGATATGGTTGGTGGTGGTTCATTTTGTTCATCCCCAAATCTCTTCCATTCCACATTACTGTTCAGTATCCACTTTTCATCATCTGTCAGACTTTGTTTTAAAAGTGGAGTGTTTCCATCATGTCGAAGTCGAGAACTGCATATGGAAATATGGTCAAGATTTTTTTTCTCAACTTATATGGAATCAGAGTGATTAAAATAACCAAGCTCGTGCAAATGGTTCTCAACATTTGATTTGGATATTTTGAATTGGTCAGCTATCTCCCGTGTGGTATGGCGTTGCCTGTTCTCAAGTAATGCCTCAGCACTGTCAGCGTCAGCTTCAACCTGTCTATCTGGCCATGGAGCACCGTCCAGCAAGAAAGCTCCGGCAGGAAGCTTCGCAAGCCGTCTCTGACGTGTTCAAGCAGTCATAGCAGCTTCTTCATACACTGCACAGACCACTTATTTATTTTGCATTTCAGTTGCAATAATACCTTCCTTGAAATAGAAAAGTGTAATATGCCAAAAATAGTGCTGTTTTCCTTCCAACTTCAATATTAAAATGGCTACACAAAAATTCACCAATTTTGATGTTTTCTTTTAAAAATATGCATGCTGATATATTTTTTAAAATTTGACAGCTGTCACAACACAATCTAACAAAATTGTTTTGCATGAGTGAAGCTGTCTTCAATTAAGTCATCCTACAAAAAAAAAAAACAGATGAACCTATTAGCCAACCCAATAATATAGATTCATATTGTTGAATATAAGAAATGTTCAATTATAATACTTTCATAACTAACAAATATTAACATTATTTTGATGATAAAATTTTCCAATAATAAAAAAACTGGTGTATTTATAATTTCAAATTCCTGCTTGATATATTTGTTTATACATATTAAATCATAGACGTATATGTATAACAGTTTTGTATAAATATGCACATATGAAAGTACGAAGAGTTAAAGAGCTATTTCAGAAATCTTAAGACTCCTACTTTTTCCACTGTAGGCTAACTTGCATGTATACTGCTAAATTGTGCTAAAAATTCCTCTATTTCTAATAGAAGGCATCTGCACAGCGCCAAATAACTTAGAAGGCTGAAAAATATATTTATCGGCCTATTTATACAGTACATCTCAAATACGCATAGTAATTGTCTCTTTCCTACTTTATAATGTTTGGCAGTGTTCATAATGATTTTAAGAATAATGAGGTGTTGTAGATATCATGCTTTAGAGTATAACAGACAGTTTAGCTGTTATTGGTAGGGCCAGGTGTTTCGGTATGATTCTTTAGACTTCACGGCTCCTGATGAATTTCACATGGCCCTGCTAGTGAATTCTCGAGGCTGGGAAGGTTGAAAGCAGACGAGAGGATGCATTCTGTCATAACAGGGTCAAAAGCAGTCAGCGTTCTGGGGACTTGGAAGCAGTGGAGAGCACGCCAGCTCCGTGTCGCCCTTCCCGCTCACTAGCTGAGGTTTTCACACCACACACAATCGCCGTCTAGTTAACTCCGTGTGCTCAGTTGCTCAGTTGTGTCCGACTCTTTACAACCCCTGAGCCTTTCAAAATCTTCTCTGCGACATTCTTCCTGGATTTGGCCCTTACGTTGCCGTGTTACAGATCAAGACTCTCTCTGCTGGGCTTCAGCCTTACTCTTCAGACATACTATGGGGTAATGTTACCCCCTTGTGAGAGGAGTTTTATTTGGATGCATTTTATGGAGAACCCACTGATTCTGTCCTCAGGCAGGGTCACTGGACAACATCAAGACATGCAAATATGTGGTGTCCCCGACAGTTCCCAACTACAGCCATTTATTTTAGGTGAGTGGAGTCAATGACTTTCCAGAGTTCACTGATAGACGGCTATTAGACGGAAACTTGGACACAACACTCTCTGGAGACTCTTGAATCTGCTCAAGCTTAAAATGGCAACTTTCCATGAGCTTCATAGACCTCTAATGCAAAGTCCTGCAGGTAAACAATGTAGCCTTCCCAGGCCAGCTGTTTGGGAAAGGACTCTAATTATACCCCCACTGATTTGCGATTATTTAAATATGCATTTCACATCCTCATTATAGATCACTATCTCTTTGAAAAGGGAAAAGAGTACTGATCAGCATGTACTAGTAAGTTTGAGCTTCTTTGAAGAAATGGGCCATAGAAGTTGAAAAGTATCATTATAAACATTACACACACACAATATAAATGCATGGATTTAAGCAGTGAAGTCCTGGAAAATATCTGCATTTAGCTGAGACTGAGCAACAAACAATCAATAATTGTATGCAAATTAGTCTTTTATTCAATATAATCAACCTGCATAACATTTTCAGTGCAAATCAGCAAGTGCTGTAGAATTAAAAACCCTGAGGGTAGCTAGTGACCAGAACATTTCTTGCATGCATGATGTCTCAAGAAAGTACATTTAGCCTGGTTATACCAGCAATTGGTATTTTGTACAAACTGCCACCTCCCCTCCAAAAAAAACCTTCCAATCACGCTCTACTTAATTTCACTTAATTTTAATCACAGTGTTCTTGTGTGGACAGGTTTCTTTTAAACACTGATTTATTCTCTAAATGGAGAGGCATGGTTGTTATTTAAGATCTAATGTTCCCCGCCGGTCACATTTGGGAGGCTTTCCAACAGCAGGGCACGATTGTTATTTAAGATATAACGTGCCTCACTGGTCACATTTGGGAGCTGTTTCTGGCTGTGCTGAGCTCTTGCCTGCCTGGCAAATAATGTACCAGCGCCAGAAAAAAACGTATAAATTCCTTGATGTCTCTGTGGACTTTTCTCGAATTAGGTTAACCTCTTGTTTGCTTTCAGTTCTAATTAAAATGTTAAATGAAAGAGGCAATTTTTGCTTTCATTTTGTTGCAACCAGCTTACCTCGGCTATTTATTTTGGGCATGCTTGAAAAAGTGTTAGAATCCTGAATAATAAAATCAAGCAAGGTATAAGGCACAGATTAACTCAAGAAAATGGTACTTGAGCTTTAAGTTTGCCTTATAAATGGGGAAAAAAAAAAATGACAACACACGCTCCAGAGCAATAGTGTAACATCTGAAACTCATGAAGTAGATGATGTTCATATGGACATCATATGGACAACTGCAAAACACTGACATCTAGCTTTGCACTTTATCTGTTTTGATGAAGACATTCCCTTGCACCTAAGGATCCGAGGACATTATCATTTTTACCTCTCTTCCTAGGGCTATTAAATCATGCGCTGGACTCCAATATAGTATTAAAATAAAAACACAAGACTTACATACTTTGCTGTTGACTTTTTAAAATTGAATGATAATTTTATACAATAAAATGTACAGATCTTAAATGTTCGACTTGATGACTTTTGACAATTCTCATAAATTTATAAACCTGCCACTCAGTAACAGATATATTGCACTTTCATTACTGGAAATGTCTCTTGTACTTCATCTCATACACTTCTAATCCAACAGGTAATCACGTGGTTGGTAAGACGTGAAATATGGAATTGGATAGGATGTGTGATTTTTTTTGTCTGTCTTCTTTAATTTGAGACAGCAATTTTGAAATTAATCCACCTTGCTGTCATACATTAGTAGTTCATTCTCGTATTATTACATAAATATATCAGAATATGTATTGATCTAATATTTTGTTGTTGGCTTTTTTCTTTTTGTGCTGATATAAATAAGACTACTATAAGCATTCTTGTTAGCATATGTTTTATTTCTCTTGGAAAAACATTTAAAATGATATTTCTGAATCATTGGCCAGATATATACTTAAGCTTTTAAGAAATCACCAAGAAGTTCTCCAAGATGGTTTTATTATTTTATGTCCCCACCAATAATAAACAAACATGCAACTTGCTTCAGTCCTTGCCAATATCTGGTAATTTCAAAAAAGTCTTTTATTTTAACCATCATAGAGCTTGTGAAATGGTATCTCACTCTATATTTGTTTTTATCTCCCTGGTGACTACTGTCACTGTGAACATTTTCGTGTGCTTACTGGTTATTTCTATGTCTACCTTCATGAATGTGAGGGGAAGGTTTCTGAGCTCTTACAAAATAAGTATTGGAAAAACTAATTTCAACATATCAAAAACCTTTAGTCAAATGTGCAAACACTCATATTTTAGAGTGGTCAAAATAGATACTTTGATATTTTCTATCAATGCTTTTGAAATACACTGATAAGCACCATTTAAAAAGGTAGTTTTCTGAATTATTTAAAACTTTCAAGGTGGATAAAACCTGAATTTTGATTAAAAATTACTATTAATGATGAGCCTAAGGTGTTTTGTTCAGTTACCTTTATGTTTGTTTTTGTGTCAGGAGTTCCACCTGAATCTTTCAGCTCCATCTGGATATATTGTGAGATTAATTTAAGTTCCATAAATAATGTGTTTTTAGAGTAATACACAAAGCAAGTTAGAAATGCAGAGAAATTAGGTCCCTTGATGATAACTGATTAGTGTAAATCAATGAGAAGATGGTCTTGGGAGCATAATTAACCAGCTGCTTTCCTGAAATGCTGGCTTTCCTTGTGGCTCAGCTGGTAAAGAATCCACCTGCCATGCGGGAGACCTGGGTTTGATCCCTGGGTGGGAAAAGCTAACCACTCCAGTATTCTGGTCTGGAGAATTCCATGGAGGACTGAGCAACTTTCACTCACTTCCTGAAATGCAAAAGTCTAAATCTGTGGTTCTTTAAATCTAGATTTAAAGAATGGCTCATAAATTTTAAGCATTACAATTTTTCACTTATTTTCTAATAGAGCATAACTTACACTCTGATATGTGCATTCAGAAGTCAAGAAAGAATATGAGTTGGATACATAATAATTCTATTGGAAAACCTTGGGGCAAGCGGTGTAATATGAGACTCATGGTGACTAGCTCAAGCATTAGTTGCCATCATGGGCATATGGGCTTCCCCAGTGGCCCAGCGGGAAAGAACCTGCCTTCAACACAGGAGCTGAAGGAGACCAGGGTTCAGTCCCCGGCTCAGGAAGATCCTCCGGAGGAAGGCAGGGGAATGCACTGCAGTATTCTTGCCTGGAGAATTCCATGGACAGAAGAGCCTGACAGGCAACAGTCCATGGGGTTGTGAAGAGTCAGACACGACTAAAGTGACTTAGCAGGCACGCACACGTATTGTGAAGCAAGACATGCCATATGCTATTCTATGTCAACCACATGCTGCTTTTAAGTGTCACGGCAGCATTTTTACAGTGGTATCTGGTTTATATCCACAAGGCACATTGTATATTTAATTACTAGTAGGCATTTTAGGCATTTAAAAATAAAATCTCTCTGGGTACCATCATGAGACAATAGTGTTGTGAAACCTTCCCAAGTGTTTACTGGGACTTAGGCTGGATGTCAAAGGTTGAACCTTCCCATTTCCAAGAGCAACAGACAGGAGCTAATTGCCCTCTGTGGATAAATACACTGTAAGGCTACACTTATCTGTGATCTAATATAACTCGAGTCAGTGGATTTTTAGTTCAACTCAGTTTTATGGTTTTCCAGTTTGAAAGAACTTCAGTCTTGTCCAACTCTTTCAGATGCTATGCACTGTATCCTGCCAGGCTCCTCAGTCCCTGGGATTCTCCAGGCAAGAACACTGGAGTGGGTTGCCATTTCCTCCTCCAGGGGATCTTCCTGATCCAAGGATCAAACCTGTGTCTCCTGCATTGCAGGCAGATTCTTTACCACTGAGTCAGCAAGGAAGCCCTAGTTCTTGATAAAGGAGCCCCACTTCTCCTGAGGAGCATCCTAACTCCATCCCAGAGGAGAAGACAGGATCCTGAGCCTGCTTCTATCACGTCACACAGTATCGAAGAGAAAGGAGAGAGTCTGAGTCCCGTTAGCAGTCAGCCAGCCACTGGGAGGTAAGGGAGGTGATCTTAGGGTTTATTCCCAATTAACTAAAAGGTAACTGTGAAGAATGGGAGAACAGTGAATTATGATCGCTGATAAAGTCCCAGGAATCCTTCATGTGGATAAATATTTCAAAAACTATTGAAATTTTTGAATGATTGCATGATCTCCCTATAAGTTAGTTCCAGCAGTTTGTGCACAATCAGGTTTTGGTCAGATCTGTGTGTCTGGTCACAGTGGTGGCTTCTATGCTGGAAAATCTACTAGATATGACGGAGGCTCAGTGGGAAAGCTTCCCGAGGCATCCATGGGCAGCATACCAAACTTGCAAGGTGCTGAAGGGAAAGCGGTGCCCCTTGGATGGCACACCTTTCCTGTTTACCAGGTTTAGGGCAAGTGGCCAGCCACACTCAGAGACCCATGGCTTACTGCCTTTGACTGCTTGTCTCACAGCCCAGCAGTCACACTAAACCTGGAGCCATAGAGTAACTGAAGTTGAGTGCCCCAGTCAGTTCATCGTGTGGCAACAGCAGACCTCCAGTGACTTAGTTTTGTTAACCTGTATCAGTTCAGCTCAGTTCAGTTGCTCAGTCATGTTCAACTCTTTGTGACCCCATGAACTGCAGCATGCCAGGCCTCCCGGTCCATCACCAGCTCCCGGAGTTGACTCAAACTCATGTCCATCGAGTCAGTGATGCCATCCAACCATCTCATCCTCTGTCATCCCCTTCTCTTTCTGCCTTCAATCTTTTCTACTATCAGAGTCTGTTCAAATGAGTCAGCTCTTTGCATCAGGTGGCCAAAGTATTGGAGTTTCAGCTTCAACATCAGTCCTTCCAATGAACACTCATTGGACTGATTTCCTTTAGGATGGACTGATTGGATCTCCTTGCAGACCAAGGGACTCTCAAGAGTCTTCTCCACCACAGTTCAAAAGCATCAATTCTTTGGCGCTCAGCTTTCTTTACAGTCCAACTCTCACATCCATACATGACCTCTGGAAAAATAATAGCTTTGACTAGACGGACCTTTGTTGACAAAGTAATGTCTCTGCTTTTCAATATGCTGTCTAGATTGGTCATAATTTTCCTTCCAAGGAGTAATCGTCTTTTAATTTCATGGCTGCAACCACCATCTGCAGTGATTTTAGAACCCCCCAAAATAAAGTCAGCCACTGTGTCCCCATCTATTTGTCATGAAGTGATGGGACCGGATGTCATGGTCTTGGTGTTCTGAAAGTTGCCGCATCCTTGAAACCTGTATCACGCCTTCAATGGTGGTGTTGGTGATAAAGAACGTGTCCGCCAATGTAGGAGATGTGAAAGATCTGGTGATGTCCACGTGTAGAGTCTTCTCTTGTGTTGTTGGAAGAAGGTGTTTGCTATGACCAGTGCATTTTCTTGGCAAAACTCTATTAGTCTTTGCCCTGCTTCATTCCGCATTCCAAGGCCAAATTTGCCTGTTACTCCAGGTGTTTCTTGGCTTTCTACTTTTTGCATTCCAGTCCCCTATAATGAAAAGGATATCCTTTTGGGGTGTTAGTTCTAAAAGGTCTTGTAGATCTTCATAGAACCGTTCAATTTCAGCTTCTTCAGCATTACTGGTTGGGGCATAGACTTGGATACCGTGATATTGAATGGTTTGCCTTGGAGACGAACAGAGATCATTCTGTCATTTTTGAGATTGCATCCAAGTACTGCATTTCAGACTCTTTTGTTGACCATGATGGCTACTCCATTTCTTCTGAGGGATTCCTGCCCGCAGTAGTAGAAATAATGGTCATCTGAGTTAAATTCACCCATTCCAGTCCATTTTAGTTCCCTGATTCCTAGAATGTCAACATTCATTCTTGCCGTCTCCTGTTTGACCACTTCCAATTTGCCTTGATTCATGGACCTGACATTCCAGGTTCCTATGCAATATTGCTCTTTACAGCATCGGACCTTGCTTCTATCACCAGTCACATCCACAGCTGGGTATTGTTTTTGCTTTGGCTCCATCCCTTCATTCTTTCTGGAGTTATTTCTCCACTGATCTCCAGCAGCATATTGGGCACCTACTGACCTGGGGAGTTCCTCTTTCAGTATCCTATCATTTTGCCTTTTCATACTCTTCATGGGGTTCTCAAGGCAAGAATACTGAAGTGGTTTGCCATTACCTTCTCCAGTGGACCACATTCTGTCAGACCTCTCCACCATGACCCTCTGTCCTGGGTGGCCCCGCAGGCATGGCTTAGTTTCATTGAATTAGACAAGGCTGTGGTCCTAGTGTGACCAGATTGACTAGTTTTCTGTGATTATGCTTTCAGTGTGTTTGCCCTCTGATGCCCTCTTGCAACAATTAGCAACAGTTAGAAATGGACATGGAACAACAGACTGGTTTCAAATAGGAAAAGGAGTATGTCAAGGCTGTGTATTGTCACCCTGCTTATTTAACTTATATGCAGAGTACATCATGAGAAATACTGGGCTGGAAGAAGCACAAGCTGGAATCAAGATTGCTGGGAGAAATATCAATAACCTCAGATATGCAGATGACACCACCCTTATGGCAGAAAGTGAAGAGGAACTAAAAAGCCTCTTGATGAAAGTGAAAGTGGAGAGTGAAAAAGTTGCCTTAAAGCTCAACATTCAGAAAATGAAGATCATGGCATCTGGTCCCATCACTTCATGGCAAATAGATGGGGAAACAGTATCAGACTTTATATTTTCCTTCTCCAATGCATGAAAGTGAAAAGCGAAAGTGAAGTTGCTCAGTTGTGTCCAACTCTCAGTGACCCCATGGACTGCAGCCCACCAGGCTCCTCCGTCCATGGGATTTTCAAGGCAAGAGTACTGGAGTGGGGTGCCATTGCCTTCTCCAAGCATTTCAATATATCTTTTTGAGGGGACTCAATTCAACAGTAGAAGTTTCTTTCAAATATTATTCAGAAATAAAAGCTATCATGTCATCACAGAGAGCATTGGATATAGATGATATACAAACACAAAGCAGATTCTGGAACCATGCTGCCATAATTCACAGCGTGGTCTTGTCACTTAATTGCCATGTTATCTTAGGTAAATCACTTTGTGACTCTCAGTTGCCTCATTTCCTCATCCATGAAAGAAAGTAATAACATTGCCACCTGTCTTAGGCTGTCCTGGTAGCTCAGTTGGTAAAAATCTGCCTGCAATGCAGGAGACCCCAGTTTGATTCTTGAGTCGGGAAGATCTGCTACAGAAGGGATAGGCTACCCACTCCAGGATTCTTGAGCTTTCATTGTGGCCCAGCTGGTAAAGAATCCACCTGCAATGTGGGAGACCTGGGTTTGATCCCTGGGTTGGAAAGATCCTCCAGAGAAGGGAAAGGCTCCCCACTCCAGTATTCCGGCCTAGAGAATTCCATGAACGTATACTCCATGGGATCACAAAGAGTCGGACACGACTGAGCAACTTTCACTTTCATTTATCTTATAGGATTGGTGTTCAGTTCAGTTCAGTCACTCAGTCATGTCCGACTCTTTGTGACCCCATGAATCACAGCACGCCAGGCATCCCTGTCCATCACCAACTCCCCAAGTTCACTCAGACTCACGTCCATCAAGTCAGTGATGCCTTCCAGCCATCTCATCCTTGGTCGTCCCCTTCTCCTCCTGCCCCCAATTCCTCCCAGCATCAGAGTCTTTTCCAGTGAGTCAACTCTTCACATGAGGTGGCCAAAGTACTGGAGTTTCAGCTTTAGCATCAGTCCTTCCAATAAACACCCAGGACTGATCTCCTTTAGAATGGACTGGTTGGTATATAAAGATGCATACAAATTGACTAGTATATGTAAATACTACTGTGTTAACTGTTCATTATTTTTTATATTTGAAGAAACTACCATCAATGGATGGATGCCTTCCAAGGCTTTCTGCTTACTTCAAAACAATGGCAGTTAAAAATATTTGCATTCTCTTGATAAGTTTCTATTAATCTATTAGAAACTCAGCCATATGAAGATTTACTCAGTCATAAAAATAAAATTGAAATAAGACTACTTGCGGCAACATGAATGGACCTAGAGATTATTATGTGAAGTGAGGTAAGCCAGACAGACAGAGACATATATCATGTGATGTCTCTTATGTGGAATTGAATTTAAAAAGAAACAAATAAGCATATTTACAAAACAGTAGCAGACTTACAAATATATGGATACCAAAGGGGAAAGGTGTGGAGGGAGGGATAAATAGGTATTTGAGAGTAACATATACATGCTGCTAAGTCACTTCAGTTGTGTCCGACTCTGTGCGACCCCACAGACGGCAGCCCACCAGGCTCCTCTGTCCCTGGGATTCTCCAGGCAAGAGTACTGGAGTGGGTTGCCATTTCCTAACTATGAAATAAACAAGGACCTACTGAATAGCACAGTGATCTATACCCAATATTTCAAAATAACTTATACAAGAGAGGAATCTGAAAATGAATATGTAAATACATACATATATATGTATGTATAACTGAAATACTCTGCTATGTGCCTGAAACCAGCACAACATTGTAAATTAACGATGTGTGTGTGTGTGTTAAGTCACTCAGCTGTGTCTGACTTTTTGTGACCCCATGGACTGCAGCCCGCCAGGCTCCTCTGTCCCCATGGGATTCTGCAGGCAAGAATATAACTACACTTCAATACAAAATAACTCTACTTATTTTATAACTAAATTGTATAACAATGCAATATAAAAAATAACTATACTTCAATACAAAATTAAATAAAATACAAAAAGAATGTTCAGTGTTAAAATCTAATAAAATACATACGCTTCTCTGTGGCTACCTATGGCACAGCTTTTTCCTTTTCACAAGTTTTTTGAAACACAATTCACAAGTCTAAATCTATTCAATTTATCGTTTCTACAATCTCATGGAAATGACAAACTACACATGTTTTTCTAAGGCCAATACATGAAATATATATGGAATTGTGGATTCAAAATAATACCTTCTATTTCTCATAAAGTGACAGTTTGTCATATGGTAACAAAATGAGACTGTTCTTCAGCTTCTTCCTCAAATAGTGACTTGCTACTGGGAATTAAGAATTTGGCAGCCACAAAAAAATGTTGCCTTATATCTATGCATTTTTCCTTCCCATGCTGAAATTTTATCTTTACATGACTATAAATGGTGATAAATATTCAGTGAAAATGAAACGGGGTAATGTGGAAGGAATTGGGATAATCCATTGCTAGTTGGCATGATGTATTTTAGCAGTAGTAATAAATGACCCCAAACTTTGAAGGCCAGAGGGGAAATGCATATCGCTGTTTGTTTTTTTTTTCCTCCCTCCCAAGCTCATACACTTTAAAATCTTTGGGAAGTGCTTTAGTAGATATCATAAAGAAGGCCACTTGTATACTTCTGCTTTTATACTAAACTCAGTCCTGCATTTTAATTCAGAAACAAAAAGAACTCCTTAACTTATAAATTTTAAGTCACTTTATTAACTATAAAACTCCTGATATAAATTATAAATATATGACATTTCACATATATTTTCCAGTGGAAACTATTTAAATGTTTTCAGTAAAAAATGTGATGTCAAGATTTTAATCTAAAGAGAAGAAATTATGTAAATATACAACTTAGATCCTGAAAATGTCAGTGAATAGCGAGTATAAGAATGCTTCACTTCAATACTATCTGTAAGCCTGAAGAAAAAATAAGCTTTGAAAGTCTGAAGATGTAAGTGGCTCACAAGAACAAAATTATAAGATGTGATAAGCTATGATATAGCTTGCCTGGAAAATCCCGTGGATGGAGGAGCCTGGTAGGCTGCAGTCCATGGGGTCGCTAAGAGTCGGACACGACTGAGCGACTTCCCTTTCACTTTTCACTTTCCTGCATTGGAGAAGGAAATGGCAACCCACTGCAGTGTTCTTGCCTGG
This sequence comes from Ovis canadensis, assembly GCF_042477335.2. Lineage (NCBI taxonomy): Eukaryota > Metazoa > Chordata > Mammalia > Artiodactyla > Bovidae > Ovis > Ovis canadensis. Next base: position 102,466,821 of record NC_091253.1, on the reverse strand, counting down.
AGAATCCCAGGCACGATGGAGCCTGGTGGGCTGCCGTCTATGGGGTCGCACAGAGTCGGATACGACTGAAGCGACTTAGCAGCAGCAGCATGATATAGCTTCCCAGGTGGCGCTAGTGGTAAAGAACCTGCCTGCCAGTGCAGGAGATGTAAGAGACGCGGGTTTGGTTCCCGGGTCAGGAAGATCCCCTGGAGAAGGGAAAGGCTACCCACTCTAGTATTCTTCCCTGGAGAATCCCATGCACAGAGGAGCCTGGCGGCTACAGTCCCTGGGGTCGCAAAGAGGCGGACGCAACTGAGTGACTGAACCCACGATGGACAGGGCTTCCCAGGCAGCGCTGGTGGTAAGGAACCCACCTGCCCAAGCAGGAGACTAAGAAACGTGGGGTCGATCTCTGGGTCCGGCAGATTCCCTGGAGGAGGGCACGGCAGCCCACCCACTGCAGGACTCTTGCCTGGAGAATGCCCGTCGACAGGGGAGCCTGGCGGGCTACAGCTGATAGGGTCGCACATGGTTAGACGCTGCTGAAGTGACTCATCACGCACGCACACACACGATATAAACACGCAGTGAGGAAAACCAGAAATCAAAAGACTCCTAACGCTCCCCTCAGAGCATTAAGAAGCATTAAAACGTCCTCAGAAGCACGATCATTCTCTGAAAGGCAGTAAACTCCCTCAAAATTAAGCAGCATATTCAAAGGAGGAGCATCCAGCTAAATCAGCCCTGAGAACTGGGGAGTATTCATTCTGTTCTGCTATTACCTGTTATGCGTTACTTGGGGTAGCCCATCTGTTTGCAACAGATGCCTGATCCCTTCACAGAGGATGGCGTGCTCTGTAGTTATCTGCAGCGAGACCACGGGAAAGGAACAGGGGCATGGCTCGTCAGAAGTGGGTTACTGCACCCGGGAAAGTATAGCGGGAACAAAAACAGCTTTGATTTGTCTTCCGCGGGGTACTTAAGAAGATGATGGATAATATTCTCTTATCTCCCTGGGTGCTACAAGAGCCCAGTCCTCACGTAGCATCTCTTTAAGGTACCTCTTAACCAATCTTAATCTAATTCAGTGGGTATGAGAAATAGCGAGACTATTTTGTATGCCAGATCTGGAATTGCCAGTGAAACACTCCAGCTGTGTTTGACATGAAGAATCAATATTCCACATAAGCTCATTCTGCTCATGGAAAAAATGCATTCATGACCCTCTTGACTGTGTAAGATGCTTTTATGAAAATTACTAATATTGACTCAGTAGAAAAGGATACAAAAAAAGCATTTGCTTAAGTATTTTGACAATGTGCCCATGAAATATTTTGAAGAATACTATTAAATCCTTCCACTCTTCTACCGTATCACACTGCAATTCAAAAATGTAAACATGGGCTGCCGGCTGGTTTATCAAGAATATGCATTTATAACCATTTTATAGACAGCTGTTTAACAATTTGTATAGAACACCTAGAGAGAGATTACCATTCACAATATTCTTAACGTTCCCATTGAATTTCTGTGTGCTTTAAAATTGCCCTTAAAATAGATGGGATGAATAGACCAAAAAAAGAAAAAATACCCATGCTATGTGTTTGCATTGATAATATACAGGAAGAGAAAAAGTAATATAACATGAAGAAATCACTGAAAAAAAAAAACACTTCAAAGTTTAAAGATTAACATTGGAAGGTCATTTGGCCAGTAGATAATTTGTGAATACTTACTATGTTACTGTAAATAGAACTTGAGTATCTATCAGTTTAAGTGTCCTGTAAAACATTTTGTCACTATGTTAATACTCCCCTCTTAAAGGGGATTCCCTGATGGCTCCAGGGACAGAGAGTCTGCCTGCAGTGCCAAATACCTGGATTTGATCCCTGGGTTGGGACGATCTGCTGGAGAAGGGAATGGCTAACCATCCCGGTTTTCTTGCCTGGAAAATTCCACAGACAGAGGAGCCTGGAGGGTTACAGTCCATGGGGTCACAAAGAATCGAACATGAATGAGTGACTAACACTTTCACTTTCCCTCTTAAAGAGAATCCAACTATAGATATGGTTTAATATTTAAAAAGGTCTTCATAATGATTTTTTTGTGTGCAAAATAATTTAAAAAATCATTCTTGAAACAAGAATTGGATATAAACTCTTGAATGCATCAGTTTCTCCTGATGTCATACAGTTTTCAATCTGGTTAGGAAATTCATTGTAAGCAATAAACTTTAATGGACTCACGTGCAATAAGGCTGTGAGATCATTTTATCAGGCAGTGTAGTTGAAGAAGCAAACTTTTATTTTTCAAAAAATTTTATTGGAATATAATTGATTTCCAAACTGTGTTTTGGCTGCAGAACACAGTGAATCAGCTGTTCTGTACTCATATACCCCCTCTTTGGATTTCCTTCCCGTTAGGTCACCACAGAGCAGTGAGCAGGGTTCCCTGCATCCTACCGTAGGGTCTCCGCGGTTCTCCATTTGATGCATAGTATCGGCAGTGCATAGGCCAAGCCCCGCCTCCCATTCATACCACTTTCCCCACTGGTGTCGCTACTTTGGTTCTGTGCTTCTGTCTCTCTGTTTCTGCTTTGAAAATGAGTTCATCTGTACCGTTTTTTAAGATTCCTCATATACATATTAATTGTTTTTCTCTTTCTGACTTGCTTCCCTCTGTACCACAGTCTCTATCTCTACTCTCATACAATGACAAAGAAAGGGAAGTGGAGGGTTTTCATGGTGAATCTTTGTTACTAAGGAGATGAGCAAAAATCTAGAGGCACTTGTGCACGTCTGAATTGAGAGTTGTTGGTAAAACTGACTTGCTCTGTGTACCTCATTTTTTGATTTTATGGCCTGAGCTGGGTATATAATGAAACATTAACATTCTCAGATATTGGTTGGTTTTAATGTCCTTATCTATAAAATAAAAGCTGGGAAGGTATGCTGGTATCCTCTCTTAATATTTTTTGAGAGGGCCCTGATTTCAAAAAGTTCAAGAGTCATGGATTTATAGATAAGAAAATTCAGATGTGTTAATTTTGTGACTTAAAATAGCCAGCAGAAATCCTATAAAGCTCAAGTGTCTGAATTTCACAACAGTGATTCTTGAATTATTAAGATTTTAAAGTGCAAGCCAGTGATATGGAATATGAACAAAAGCCACTCTCCAAGAAATGCATTTGCTCTGAACAGATCTAAAGAGAAAACAAAGCTCATTTGTATGTAGGAATCCACAAACAAAAGTTACTTTAGGCTAAGGCATATGGGGAGAGACATGGAACTGGACTTCCTTCTGAATCTACATGTCAGTTGTGGCTTTCCTTTCTCACCTAGGCCTTCCCTGATGGCTCAGCGGGTAAAGAATCCGCCTGCAATGTGGGAGACCTGGGTTCGATCCCTGGGTGGGGAAGATCCCCTTTGAGAAGGGAAAGGCTACCCACTCCAGTATTCTGGCCTGGAGAATTCCATGGACTGTAGAGCCCATGGGGTCACGGGGTCACAAAGCGTCGGACATGACTGAGTGACCTTCGCTTTCACTTTTCTCACCTAGCCTGCCATCAGATGTGTCGAAGTATTGGCACTACAACAGCTGGGATCCTTTTAGCTGAGCTTTCCTGTCAAATTCTGTCTCTGTAACCACATCTGGTCTCGCCTACGTGTTTAATTTAGTGTTGCGATTCTTCAGGTTGCTCTTCTTTCAAGCTGCTTTTAACATTGTCCAGAGACTGAAAAAACAAATGTTTATTCATTAGCACCATTTTTTTTTTCCCCCAGCTCAACACAGGTGAAATGTTCTTTCATGTGTTATCTCTTTAGATAAAGAACAGCACAAGGTAGACTAAAGCCAATTTAGCTTTCTCCGGATGAAGCATCACGTTTCAGAAATGACAGAGACAATGGAAAACATTAGTCAGGAAAAGAGCTGTCCTAAGAGAAAGGTAATGCTCTAAAGAAAACATCGATTGGCCAGTTCATGCTGAGATAATTGCACTTTCATTAACAAATGCATCCTAATAGGCATAATTTAAAAATCCTGTAGAAAAGATCATCTGTGCACAAAGGTTTTCCAGTCCTCTCCATCTGGTCATGCAAGCTTCCTGCTGAGGTCCCAGCCCTTGTCAAGACCTGTAACAATCCTGCCCACTTTGCCAACTTCACAGTGACTAGTATCTTGAGTTATTTTTATAGTGCTTTTCTGATATTAATACATCCCAAAGTATCCCACATTTTCTTATACAGCACACAGATCACTTTTTCTCTTTGTCTTCTTTATCTGCCATGATTGGCATATCACAGTGCTCATAGCTTACCCTCTGGTTACAGATCCAGAGACTTCTATTGTGGATGGCAGGCTTCTTGGCCTGGAGCACAAAGAACCAATTGAACTCTTGAAAGTTTCTAACTTGGAGGACTGGATTCTTTCTTATTATCCACAATCAACAATTAGAATCCACCTATGAATTATCTATGGCCATATGACAATAGAATGTTACAGATTTACTTAATGGTGACTAATAACCAATAAAATCAGCTGTGTCCCACACATTGTGTAGAAGCTCTGTATTAGACCCAGGAGACCCAGGTTCAATCCCTGGGTAGGGAAGAACCCCTGGAGAACAGAATGGCAACCCACTCGAGTATTCTTGACTGGAGAATTCGAGCAAAGAGTTGGACAGGACTGAGCAAATGGCACTACCGCTACTACAGGGCAGAGGACAGGAACATCATCCTTTTGTCTCCAAGTAAGGGGGCTGCTGAAGTTAGTTTATAGAGAACTAGAGTTAAGGGCGTTAAGTTATTCTAAAGAGATGCATTTCTTACACACAGGTTTTGTACCAAAGATGCAAGTCTGCTCTAACACAAAGTAGACGGCCATGCTGGTTTGCAAATACAATATCTCTCCTAAAGACATTTCATGTTTTAATTTTACATCTTAAGATTTATTTTATACTTTCATATTACATGTTTGTTTTTTTTTCCTCAGGGTTATAATGCTGTTCCATTGTAATACATTCCAACAAACCTTGTGTGAAGTTGCAAATGTCGATGGTAATGTCGCTAAATTATTCCGATAAACCTAAGGATGTGGCGGTGACCGCAATCAGAGTACACAGTTCTCTGGTCCTAAAGATTTTAAGAGGGAGCTAGGCCCACAAAGGAACCTGCAGATCAGAGTGAGGGTCCCTTCAGTCCTTTAGGTACTTCTCTATCTATAATTCCCTTTGGGTTTGTCCAGCATTTCTGACTATCTGGCTAACTTCCTGCTTTCTCTTCAAGGGCAAACAACTAGTAATAACTTTAGAATATTTAGTACTTACTGTGAAATCGAGAAATTCATATGGCAAACCATCTCCTTAGCAGGTCCAGGTTTTAGGCCTTCAGATATATTTTTTAGGCCTTAATAATAACACTTTTATTAACTTTCTCTTGAAGTATAACACACAGAGAATAAAAGTACAAGATCTTAATACCTGTATAAATCAATTAAATTCTACAGAATGAACATATCTGTAACAGCACAGAGGAAAACATTTAGAGAATTATCAGAATCCCAGAAGGAGCCTTCACCACTTTCCATTTGGTAATGCCTAGGATAAATTATCCTGAGACCACAAACTAATTATTATGCTTTCTTGAGCTCTATATGATGAGGAGTATATAAAATGGGCTCTTTTATTTGTGTCTTTCATTTTTTGACATGTATGTGAGAGTCATCCACGTATTTTTGAACAGTTGTTTGTTGTTCAGTTGCTAAGTCATGTCTGACACTTTCAGATCCCATGGACTGTAGCATACCAGCCAGCTCTGTCCTCCACTATCTTCCCTAGTTTGCTCAAATTCATGTCCATTAAGTCAGTGATGCCATCTAACCATCACATTCTCTGACATCGACTTCCATTTTTGCCTTCAATATTCAGCATCAGGAAATTTTTCAATGAGTTGACTCTTCACATCAGGTAGTCAAAGTATTGGAGTTTCAGTTTTAGCATCAGTCTTTTCAAATACTCAAGATTGGTTTATTTTAGAATTGACTGGTTTGAATTCATAGCAGTCCATGGGACTCTCAAAAGTGGTGTCTCCACTTTTTAATATGCTGTCTAGGTTTGTCATCTCATCCCTCCCAGCATCAGAACCTTTGGATGGCATTACCGACTCGATGGACATGAGTTTGGGTGAACTCTGGGAGTTGGTGATGGACAGGGAGGCCTGGCGTGCTGCGATTCATGGGGTTGCAAGGAGTCGGGACACTACTGAGGGACTGAACTGAACTGAACTGAGGTTTGTCATACAAAAAGGAATGCAAAAAGGCAAAATGTTTGCCTGAGGAGGCCTTGCAAATAGCTGAGAAAAGTAGAGAAGCTAAAGGCAAAGGAGAAAAGGAAAGAGATACCCATCTGAATGCAGAGTTCCAAAGAATAGCAAGGAGAGATAAGAAAGCCTTCCTCAGTGATCAGTGCAAAGAAATAGAGGAAAACAATAGAATGTGAAAGACTAGAGATCTCTTCAAGAAAATTAGAGATACCAAGAGAACATTTCATGCAAAGATGGGTTCAATAGAGCACAGAAATGGTATGGACCTAACAGAAGCAGAAAATATTAAGAAGAGGTGATGAGAATACATAGAAGAACTACACAAAAAAGATCTTCATGACCCAGATAACCACAATGGTGTGATCACTCACCTAGAGCCAGACATCCTGGAATGTGAAGTCAAGTGGGCCTTAGGAAGCATCACTGTGAACAAAGCTAGTGGAGGGGGTGGAATTTCAGTTGAGCTGTTTCAAATCCTAAAATATGATGCCACTAAGGTGCTGCACTCAATACATCAGCAAATTTGGAAAACTCAGCAGTGGCCCCAGGACTGGAAGATCAGTTTTCATTCCAATCCCGAAGAAAGGCAATGGCAAAGAATGTTCAAGCTACCACACAATTGCACTCATCTCACACTTTAACGATGTCATGCTCAAAATTCTCCAAGCTAAGCTTCAACAGTACATGAAACGTGAACTTCCAGATGTTCAAGCTGGATTTATAAAAGGCAGTGGAACCAGAAATCAAATTGCCAGCATCTGCTGGATCATCAAAAAAGCAAGAGAGTTCCAGGAAAACATCTACTTCTGCTTTCTTGACTATGCCGCAGACTTTGTGTGGATCACAATAAACTGTGGAAACTTTTTAAAGAAATGGGAATACCAGACCACCTGACCTGCTTTCTGAAAAATCAGTAAGAAAGTCAAGAAGCAAGATCCAGTTAGAACTGGACTTGGAGCAACAGACTGGTTCCAAATAGGGAAAGGAGTACGTTAAGGTTGTATATTGTCACTTTCTTTTTTTTAACTTAAATCCAGAGTACATTATGCAAAATACTGGGCTGGATGAAGCACAAACTGGAATCAAGATTGCTGGAAGAAATATCGATAACTTCAGATACGCAGATGACACTACCCTTCTGGCAGGAAGGGAAGAAGAGCTAAATAGCCTCTTGATGAAAGTAAAAGAGGAGAGTGAATGGCAGAAAGTGAAGAACTAAAGAGCCTCTTGATGAAAGTGAAAGAGGAGAATGAAGAAGTTGGCCTAAAGCTCAACATTCAGAAAACTAAGATCATGGCATCCCATCCCATCACTTCATGGGAAATAGATGGGGAAACAGTGGAAGCAGTGACTGATTTTATTTTTCTGGGCTCCAAAATCATGGCAGATGGTGATTGCAGCCATGAGATTAAAAGATGCTTACTCCTTGGAAGGAAAGAAATGACCAAACTAGACAGCATATTGAAAAGCAGAGATATTACTTTGCCAACAAAGGTCCATCTAGTCAAGGCTATGGTTTCTCCATTGGTCATGTATGGATGTGAGAGTTGGACTCTTAAGAAAGCTGAGCGCTGAAGAATTGCTGCTTTTGAACTGTGGTGTTGGAGAAGACTCTTGAGAGCCCCTTGGACTGCAAGGAGATCCAACCAATCCATCCTAAAGAGATCAGTCCTGGGTGTTCATTGGAAGGACTGATGTTGGAGCTGAAGCTCCAACACTTTGGCCACCTGAAGTGAAGAGCTGACTCATTGGAAAGGACCCTGATGCTGGGAAAGATTGAGGGCAGGAGGAGAAGGGGACGACCGAGGATAAGATGGTTGGATGGCATCACTGACTCAATGGACATGGGTTTGGGTGGACTCTGGGAGTTGGTGACGGACAGAGAGGCCTGGTGTGCTGCATTTCATGGGGTCGCAAAGAGTCAGAGACGAATGAGCGACTGAACTGAACTGAACTGAACTGACTGAACTGAAGATCGTGGCATTATTCTTCCAATATTTTCCTATAAGGGTTTTGTAGCATCCAGTCTTACATTTAGGTTGTTAATTCATTTTTTGGTTTGTGTTTGTGTATGATGTTAGAAAGTGTTCTAATTTCATTTTTTTACATCAAGCTTTATAGCTTTCCCAACATCATGTATTGAAGAGATTGCATTTTCTACATTGCATATACGTGCTCCTTTGTCACAGACTAGATGACACATAATAAGTATGTGGGATAATCCCTGGACTGTTTCTCATTTTCCATTGATCTGTTTGTTTGTTTGTTTGTTTGTGTGCCTGTACCATACTGTTTTAATCAACTGTAGCTTTATAGTATAGTCTGAAGTCAGGGAGCCTGATTCCTCCAACTCTCTTTTTCTCTATCAAGAATGTTTTAGCTATTCAAGATCTTTGTGTTTCCATATAAATTGCAAACGTTTTTGCTGTAAATCTCTGAGAAATGCCATTGATTATTTTATTTGTTGTTCTTCCATCCTGAAATCACGTCCAGCTCTCTGCAGCCCCGTGGACTACAGCATGACAGACTCCCCTGTCTTTCACTGTCCCAGAGTTTTCTCAAGTTCATGTCCACTGAGTTGGTGATGTGATCTAACCGTCTCATCCTCTGCCACCCCCCTCTTTTTGCCTTCAGTCCTTCCCAGCATCTGGGTCTTTTCCAGTTAGTCAGCTCTTTACATCAGGTAACCACAGTATCAGAGCTTCAGCTTTGGCATCAGTCCTTCCAATGGATATTCAGGTTTGATTTCCTTTATGATTGGCTGGTTTGATCTCCTTGCAGTCCAAGGGGACTCTCAAGAATCTTCTCTAGGACCACAGCGTGAAAACATAAATTCTTTGGTGTTCAACCTTCTTTATGGTCCAACACTCACATCTGCACATGACTACTGGTAAAACAAATTCTTTAACGATATGGACCTTTGGTCAACAAAGTGATGTCTCTGCTTTTTGATACTCTGTATAGGTTTGTCATAGTTTTCCTTCCAAGGAGCAAGCATTTTTTAATTTCATGGCTGTTGTCACTCTCTGCACTGATTTTGGAGCCTAAGAAAAGAAAATACATCACTGCTTCCAGTTTCTCCCCTTATATTTGCCATAAAATAGTGGGACCAGATACCATGATCTTAGTTTTTAGAATGCTGCTTCAAGCTAGTTTTTCCTCTTTCACCATCATCAAGTGGCTCGTTAGTTCTTCATTTTTTGCCGTTAGAGGGGTATCATCTGCATATCTGAGATCACTGATATTTCTCTCAGCAATCTTGGTTCTACCCTGTGATTCATTCAGCCTGGCATTTCTCAAGATGTTCTCTGCACATAAGTTAAAGAAGCAGAGTGACTATAGACAGCCTTGACGAACTTGATATACTCATTTTCCAATCTTGAACCGGTCTGTTGTTGCATGTTCAGTTCTAACCATTGTTTCTTGATCTTCATACACGTTTCTCAGGAGGCAGGTAAAGTGGTCTGGTACTTTCCACAGTATTTTTATGATCCACCCAGTCAAAGGCTTTTTCATAGTCGACGAAGCAGAAGTAGATGCTTTTGAGGAATCCCTGCTTTCTCCATGATCCAATGAATGTTGGCAGTTTGATCTGGTTCTCTGCCTTTTCAAAACCCAGCATGTGCATCTGAAAATTCTCCTTGCATGTACTACTGAAGCCTAGCTTGAAGAATTGTGATCATAATCTTGCTAGAATGTGAAATGAGTGCATTGTATGGTAGTTTGAGCATTCTTTGGTATTTCCCTTCTTTGTGATTGCAGTGAAAACTAACTTTTTCCAGATGACCAATTCAGTCTCCACAAAATGCTACAGATAGTGCACAGACTGTCATACATACACAACACACAATAGACACTATGCATATATTAATCAGCACTAGATGATATATGAATAAATAAATTAATGTGGACACATGTAAAGGGATGATTACATAAGGAAAACACACACACACACACACACTAATTTACCTAAGCATCCAATTCACCTGCTTTGACCTCCACTCAGGATAGAAAGATCAACAATATGTCTCTAAGTCCTTTGAAGAGAAACTAGACAGGATTTCTTTGATTTTAGGATGATAGAGGATAGTTAATGGAAGAATATATGTTTTTCCTTGAAAAATGATTTTGAAGCATGTAGTAAGAACTTAGAAAGATCCACAACTTTGTAGATATTCTGAGGAATGAGTGCCATAAACCCTACTCCCATGCAGAATCTCATAGAGAAAAAAAAAAAAATCTCGTGGAAAATTTTACCTAAGGAAGTTGGATCCTAGATCCTAGGGCTTCAGTTTTCAGTTAAAATTTCCACTCCCTATGAGCACAGTCTATGAAGCTTCCTACCTTGTAAAAGGACCGTATATGCTTAAAAAGCTAGCCTATCAACATTGACTGCTTGAAACAAGAGACCTCTAATCAAGTATTCTGGGCTGCTACATACCTCATGAAATCTCTAATGACTTTGCAGTTGGGTTCATAATGAATGGAATGGAAGCTCCCCACTATTTCAACTTAAATGAGAAAAAAATAAGTTCTCTATATATTTATTTATATTCTATTTTCATAGTTGAATAAAATTCATGCACATACACTCATTCTTAGAAAGGCAAATAAATCATAGATTGATAAATCACTGAGCAAACATATTGATAATTAGTAGATAGATGAGATACTAGCTTATTGGGGAAGTTAAAAAGATAGATGGATAGACAAATTGACAAACACATATAGGACATGCATTTAGATAATTGTCTGAACAACGATATATACAGACCTGCATGCAGATTTCTCATGAGACAGGTAAGGTGGTCTAGTATTCCCATTTCTTTAAGAATTTTCCACAATTTGTTGTGATGCACAGAGTCAAAGGCTTTGGTGTAGTCAGTTAAGCAGAAGTAGATATTTTCTGGAACTCTCTTGCTTTTCTCGATGATCCAACAGATGTTGGCAATTTTTCCAGTGGTCATGTATGGATGTGAGAGTTGGACTATAAAGAAAGCTGAGTGCTGAAGAATTGGTGCTTTTGAACCGTGGTGTTGAAGAAGACTCTTGAGAGTCCCTTGGACTGCAAGGAGATCCAAGCCAGTCAATCCTAAAGGAAATGAGTCCTGAATATTCATTGGAAGGACTGATGCTGAAGCTGAAACTCCAATTCTTTGGCTACCTGATAGGAAGAGCTGACTGATTGGAAAAGACCCTGATGCTGGGAAAGATTGAAGGCAGGAGAAGACAGAGATGACAAAGGATGAGGTGGTTGGATGGCATTACCAACTCACTGGATATGAGTTTGAGTAAACTCCAGGAATTTGTGATGGATAAGGAAGCCTGGGGTGCTGCAGTCCTTGGGGTTGCAAAGAGTTGGCCAGGACTGAGTGACTGAACTGAAACAGCTATTTTAAAAATCCTTATAGTGATTACAAGAATAGGCAAAAGCCCTTGGGCATCTCTTTAGCCATCACTGAATAATGGTTAATTCCGGGATGCTGATTTAACAGTCCTTTAGGGAAAGTTACAAAACATATCTAACTAGCTGAAGCTTCAGGCTAGATTTGGGCAGGGAGTTCATAATGGCACAATTAGAAAGAGGCCAAGATGATGAAATTAGTGTCTCTCTTAAAGGAAGGAAAAAGTTATTCAACTACTGCAAAACTAGAAAATAATTAAGCTATTAATTAACAATAGTCTTTAAATGTCTTTAATGGGAAAGACTCATTTAACTGTTACTGAGTGACTCTACATCAAATCATTTAATAGACACTTGGGAAATGATTTCTACCCTTATCAATTGCAGAGTCTAAAAGGATACTGAATGCATAGCCACAGAATGATTTACTATAAAGCAGAATACAGTAAAGGATTAAAATAAGTGCAAACCAAATTATATAAAGCGCAGCAGAGTAAATATTTTATTGTGGCTGAGAAACTTTGTAGTTGTACTATAAGAATACTCAAAGACCTTGGCAATTAGTTTAATCTTTATGATTTAGGCATGCTACTTATTCTTTATGAACCTTTATTTCCTCATCTTGAACTTGATTTTAAGAGTTCCATCTATCATATGGTGTTTCAGAAAGGATTTAAAAAGATAATCTGAGTAAAGTAGTTAACATTGTAATATCATTTAATATTGTTAGGATTTCTATGTCTTCATCTACTTCATCAAAGTTGTGGAAGATATTTTGACAGAAAATATTTTAAGGCAAGAAGTCTCAATTGTTCACTAGGGACAGTGAGAAGAAAGAAGTTTTTATTTTAAGATAGTGTCATTGGAAATAAAATGAAAATAGGAGATAGAGCAGACATTTTAAAATCTGAATAAAATTGTTGGTTTTCTCAATTTCTCTGTTCTTGGCTTATAGAAAAGTGGGCTTTCAGGAGTTGTTGAGTAGGCAACCCCTAGGAAAGCTGATGAGTAGATGTTTGGAGTGAGGAAGAAAGTTACAGAGTGAAAGGGGTAGACGGTTTGATTCATTAGGTCAATAAGAGTTTCAATGGTAAATGAATGAGCATTGTAATGATAGTAGTGAAGCAGTGAAATGAATGAGTGGGGAACTGACATGAGGAGATGTAGGCCATCGTGTCTAGGGTAGATTAAAGAGAAAGTTCCAAGTAATGCACTAGAAAATCGGTCAGTGATTTATCTTTGAGGTAATTTATGGAAAGATTGTAAAAACCAAATAATCAAACAAAAAGCCTTCTTAAAAGTGATATAAAATCCCACAGAGAAGGAGCTGTAAGTCTGTGTTACATTCTAAAATGCTTCTGAGATTTTATTTCCATATATAGTAAGATTGAAAAAAAAAGCTTTCAACAAAGCTAGATTACATTTATTAGAATTGAAGAAAGAGCGCAATACCACTTCACACTAAAGCGTATTTTAAGCTGAGTTGTGAAAACGTTCCATCTCCTCCACATACAGCCTGTTAAGAAAACATAAAAATGAGCAAAATTTAACTGGCAAATGAAAAATCATCTAATGAAGAAAACCAATGAAAACTTGGCAAGAAAGACTTTGGTAGTTGGACAAGAATGAGTTTTGCTCCTCAGCTCCTTGGCGGGGAGGTAGAGAATCCACTCCTGACTGCTGCAGGCAGGAACACGGAGCTCCCTAGACTCCCCCGAAATGGCCCAGTGAGTCACTGGTGCACTAAGAAGGAGAATAACGAGAGCAACACTGGAGAAATGGAAGGCCAGAACCCAGAGCTGCAAAATATATCACTTAAAATGTCCAGTTTAACAACAAAAATAATATGAGAAATGCCAAGAAACAAGAATATCTATTTACATGCTGGAAAAGCAACAAATATTTCCTATGAGAGTTACCAGATGTCCAGATTTATTAAGAAAAAAAAAAACAAAAACAAAAGCTTCAAATTACAAAGTGTTTTATAAAGCCCATTATAAACAGGTTTTTGGAATTAAAGGAACTGTAATTAAGGAAATACATGAAAGCATAATGGCTATATCACATCAAGTAGAGAATATCAATACAGAGATAGAATTCACTAAAAAAAACAGAAGAAATTATGAAGTTGGAAAATAAATAACTGAAATGAAAAATAATATTTACAGGGGGTCTCAAAAGTAGATATGAATTGACAGAAGAAAGAATAAGTGATCTGATGACAGACTGATGGAGATCATGCATGTCAAGAAATAAACAGGAGAGAATGAATGAAGATCAGTGAGGAGAGCCTCAAGGAGATGCAGGTCACCATTAAGCACGCAAAAATACATGCAGTGGTGGTATCAGAGAGATAGGGGAGAATGAGAGGAGAAGAAAAATATTCAAAGAAACAACAGTTGGCAACTACTCAAATTTATTGAAATTTAATTTATGTATTAAAAAAACTCATCAGACTCTAAGAATACCTTAAGGAGCCACATAAATGAAGATTAAATAAAAACTTCCTTAGATAAACAAATGCTGATATAATGTGTTACTAATTTATTTGTCTTATAAGAAATACAAAAGGAAGTTCATTGAGCTGAAAACAATTGGTAACAGACAGTAATTCAATACACACACACACAGAGACACACATACACATGCATTAAGTGTCAATAAACATAATTATATAGATAATTTTAAAAACATAGGATTCCATGTTTGGGAATGCATGTAAGAATTAAAGATTTTAAAATTTAAAAAATAAAAAACTAAAAATTATAAAAAAAAACCAAACAAACAAACAAACAAAAAAAAAACATAGGATTCCATATTTCTTCATGTTTGTCCTCTGGACTGATTTAAAAGGTAACCATATAAAGTGATGTGAATAAAAGTAAGTAATCACGTTTATAAAAGTGATTAACAAGATAATGCCTCCTACCCAAGATGTCCACAATCTTGATTTCTGCAAACTGTTAATAAGTGCCTTCTTTCATATGAATTGCAATATAATGACAAAGATGGCAGTAATATATTTTTCATAAATGTGTGGGAAACCATGGATTATTCTTGAGTAGCACTCAGATAATTGCTTACATGAAGAAAATTAGATAAGATTATTACCATTTATTACCATATGCGATAAATAAAAATACATAGATGTTATCACTGAAGATCTGGGCTTCCCTGGTGGCTCAGAAGTTAAAGCCTCTGCCTGCAATATGCGAGGCCTGGGTTTGATCCATGGATCAAGAAGATCCCCTGGTGAAGGAAATGGCAACCCGCTCCAGTACTCTTGCCTGGAAAATCCCATGGACAGAGGAGCCTGGTAGGTTACCATACACAGGGTCTCAAAGAGTTGGAAACAACTGGGCAACTTCACTTCATTGCTAAAGAGCTATATGTATCTCTAAACCATAACTCTTTTTCTTTAAAATATTTCTCCTTGCTCCAACAGGTTTCTAAAAGAGACATATCCAAAATTCATCACAGAGAATGCAAGATGTGTTATGCCTGGAGCATCTGGTGTTAAGAGTAAGCCAAACTTTGGAGTCTCTTGTTCAATTTGTCACTTATATTCCAGATGGAAAAAAAAAAAATTGTATTTGGGTTGGTGCTGGTGAGTTGGTAGTTGTGTCCAGCTTTTGTGACCCTGAGGACTGTAGCCCACCAGGCTCCTCTGTCCACGGCATTTCTCAATTAAGAATATAAGAATACAGGAGTGGGTTGCCATTCCCTTCTCCAGGGGGTCTTCCTGACTCAGGGATGGAACTTGCATCTTTTACATCCCCTTGCAGGCAGATTCTTTATTTACTGGGAAGCCCATAATTTGGGGACCACGTCTAATATATTCTGGGACATTTGACTAATGTCATCTTTTAAAGCATTTTCTATGATTGGAACATTTCTACAGTCTTCAGTTTTGTATTCCTACCAAACTTAGGGCTCAGGTGGATAGATAGGAAGGCTGTGATTCAAAATTAAGGAGGATATGTTGTATGACAAAACCATGATTCCAAAA
Source organism: Ovis canadensis (assembly GCF_042477335.2). NCBI lineage: Eukaryota > Metazoa > Chordata > Mammalia > Artiodactyla > Bovidae > Ovis > Ovis canadensis. The sequence continues at coordinate 102,451,106 of NC_091253.1, read as the reverse complement.
AATTCTGAACAATCTGGATAAATGGGTTCAAACTATCTTTTTCTTAGATAAAACTTAATATGAATAAACACTGCATTCTGTTCTTAAGGCATAATGATTTAAATGCAGAAAAGCAGTATGAGGAGAGTATAAAATATTAGGCTGTTAAGTTGAGCTTATAATTATATGTGAGTCAGTAATATAATATCTGTGATTAAAAAGTTAATATAATGTTAAACTTCATTAAAAGACAATGTATAGTATAAAAGGAGTGAGTTTTAACATTTATTCTGGTATTTTCTGGCAAGGAAAATTCTAAATATAATGGATGCAAAACTGCATTTGTTTATAAGAGGCAACTTTTTAAGGAACAATAGCATTTGAGTAAGCAGAATGTTGAGCAATAAAAGCCATTGACTCAAAATATTTACCACCATGTTCCAAGCATAATGTTAGGCAATACCACAGAGGAAAATAATTAAAGCGAGTAAGTGCTGTATATTTTGTTATTGCTTCCAATTATTATGATTTTTTTTGCCTCTCCTTGTGAAATGATTATACTTCCTATTTCATTTTCTCCCAAATTGGTCATTTGCCTCTGAAAACAACTTGTAAAAATGACAAGTGCTACTACTGAGCAGAAACTTAAAAATCCATGTATGCTTCCCCAATATATTTATCTTTCATCCATGCAGCCCCTAGATGGTCTGTTTTACAGTGAAGAATACCTATGCATCAGAGCCATTGCTAACTTGCAGCCAAGCGAACAGGTGTTATAAGAGAAATAAATCTTTTTGGCTTCAAACACTGAAATTTAAGAGTTGTTTGTTATGAAAACATCACCTGACAGAGTTTGACTAAGGTTTTAAGGTTAACGAGAACAAGACATTCAGGGAGGCCACTGTCCCCAGTCACCTGATTGAATATTATAAGGAAAAATCATCAGACCTCATTGGTGAAATTGCAGCAAATGCTCCAAGCAAGAGGTTGCAAGATAGGGTAGGATATGTTCAGCTATGCTGCAACAGCAGAAAGCCTGAAAGTCTCAGGTGCTCAGTCCAACCAAAAGTGATGCATTGCTCACAATGCTCGTCAGATCTCGTCTGCGAGGGCTCAGCTCCATGTGCCCATTCAAAGACTCCTGATGATAGATGCGCCCACACCATTTTGTAAATGCACCAGCTGAAAGACGTGATCTTCAGGTCCCGAGAGCAGAAGAGGAGATACTTGGAAAATCATGCTCTGACCCTTCCGTGCATTGGCCTGAAACAGACCACTGTTTCTTTCTACCCACAGCACATGTGCCACAGTGGAAGGTCCCACGTGGCACGGTGTAGATCCCGCATGTCACAACTAAGACTCGAAGCAACCCCCCCAAAAAATTCCCTTCGCATTGTACTGAATAATCATAATTATACTTTAGTTCATTGTATTTTGTATAGTTACTTCAGCGTTAGTCTCTCAGTCATGTCCGATTTTTTGTGACCCCATGGACTGTAGCCCACCAGGTCCCTCTGTCCTTGGGATTTCCCAGGCAAGAACACTGGAGTGGGTAATCATTCCCTTCTCTGGGGGATCTTCCCGACACAAGGATCAACTCCTGATCTCTTGCACCCCAGGCAGAGTTTTTACCATCTGACCCACTAGACAGGAGTAATTGGGAAGACTTATTTTACTCTTTAAGTTTTAGGATTTTCTTATTCAAAATTTTTTTCTTTTATTTATAAATACTATTCTAATCTTATATTTCCGGGTAAATCCCAGATTATGCACAACAGCATCCTCATTTTTCTCTCTTTGGATAGGTAATTTTAGAGCCAAAAGTCTTCATGAGGCTTTCATGTGATGAATTCTGATTATCTTGTTGAGTTTCAAATGCTGGTTTTGGAGGGATTTTCTTTGTGATGGTAAAGAGTTGCTTTCTTTAGTGTTCAAATAACTCCCCAGCCTTGACTCTCAGCTTGTCTACATTTAGAAGTCTTCCATATTATCAATTTGTCTGGCTTGTGTTAAAGACTAAACACTTGAAATAGAGCACTGACTCTTTACAGAGGCCTATCTATTTTACTTAAGCAAATATGTGCCAAAGAAAAATTTGGTGGAGTTGATAACTTCTGTTATTAAAGGAAGAATATTCTTCAGTTTATGGAATATCAGAATACATAATTATTCTTGGGTCAGAGTAAGATAATGTTTATCTACAGGATAATTAGGATTCATTTTATTTTAGAATATCTTTTCTCTTCTTCAGTGAGCATGAACAACAGTGCAATAAAAACACTCTAACTTTTGAATTAAAAGCTTTGCTTATCAAATTTAGTTAATCTATACTACTTAAACAGAAATGATTATAATAAAATTGTGTTAAAATCATCGGTGTTTACTGTAAAATATTTTTTGGAAGTTGATACCTATTGGCAGTGCTTGCTATGGTAGTGACGGTCCCCTGCCATGTAAAAACCAAAGTTACTGTTGTAGATGTTCATTTGCTCAGCTTGTCCAGCTCTCTGTGACCCCACAGACTGCAGCGTGCCAGGCTTCCCTGCCTTTCACTATCTCCCGGACTTTGCTCAGATTCATGTCCATTGACTCAGTGATGCCATTCAACCAGCTCATCTTAAGGTTATTGTAAAATATTATAAAAAACTTCTTACTCTAATACTCATTGAGGCCTTATTTTGTAAAGCCATAAATAATAGCAAAATTAAATCTCCAGAGACAAATTAAATTCCAAGTGAAGTCATTACATGATAAAGTTTGCAAAACAATCATTTGCATATATTAATATACACAGCAACAACAAAAGAGAGTATTCTAAAGTCTACACTTTTACTTATTGTGATATTAGGAGAGAGCTGTAAGATGAAACTACCTCTTCACTTCCCAAAGCTCACAGCATTATAAGAATGGAATCAATAAGAGTATATTTTTCATTACAAATCATGTGGCTTATCAGCAAAGACATAGATTGATTAGTATTAAAAGATAGACTATATCTATTGTTTGTAACATAAATCACCACATAGTTGGGTGGTATTCTGAAAATCAGTGTTTGACAGTAATTTATGAGGTTTCAGTACACTTTGGTCAATAGCAAAAAAAAAAAATCAAAGTTTGACTAACAGTTAATGTTTTATTCTTCACAGGAGACAAAAGAGCTTTATTTTTAAACATTCTTTATATCAGACATTAGCATGTATGTTCAGCTGCTCAGTCCTGTCTGACTCTTTGCGACCTGGTGGACTGTAACCCACTAGGCTCTTTTGTCCATGGAATTCTCCAGGCAAGAATACTGGAGAGGGTTCCCACTTTCTAATCCAGGGGATCTCCATGACCCAGGCTTGAACCTCCGTCTCCTGCATTGGCAGGCAGATTCATTACCCCTGATCCACCTAGGAAGCCCACTTCGGACCTTATAAGTTTTAAAAAACCTCTATGGCCATATGGTTAAAGCACAATGTATAAATGACTTCTCATTTATTCTTTCATGTATTTATTTTCTAAACCTCCAAACCTTTCTGGTTACTGTGCTAAATCTGAGATATAAGTCAGGTAGAATAATTTACAAAATGAAAAGGCCTGAAATAAAAGAAGTAAATAAAATGAATCAATAAAGTATATGACAATTAAATAATCTGAAGAATGAACTGTCTTTAACAAAATGAAAGCCAAACCATTCAAATTATTTAAATTAGTTTACATTAAAATATGCATTTTCTTATATTTTACACCACTTAAAATATATATTGATGTTTTAATCTATTTTTGTGATACAGTATTAAGTGCATGAGAAATAAAATGTAGGGACAGAAGGGGAAATGTGCTAAATTAAACCCAAAGAGAATTTTTAAATTGGTGGATTTTTTTGGTTTCACTGAATCATATCACTATAAATTAACTTAAGTGATGTCTAAACAACTGTGCATCTATCATTGGCAAAATGTAAAGAAGTCTTTACATTATTTAAACATGGACTGCTGAAGCAGTCAGTAGCACTGCTCACCAATTTTTCTTGTATTGTACTTCAAGATAGAGTTCAGATTCCCTGAACCTTTCAAGTTAAGCACGGCCATATGATGTGCTTTAGACAATAAACTGAGAGAAACAAAAGCAATCTTTCTCACTTTTGCATGAAATCATTTACGATTGTTCCTTTGTTGAGAAAATCATTACAGTACATGTTTACAGAGAACCTTTATCTGCCTGCACTTTAACTGGTAAACATTAGCAAATGTCCCTACCAATCAGCATTGCCTATGCAGTTATATGAAATTCTGTGATTGTGTATTATTGAATCATCTAACCCATCCATTAATAATTTTGTTATATGACAGTCTTATAGATTCCACTTAATTCTGTGTTCTTGAAACCCAGAAACAAAGCTATAATATCTGTGTCCTGAGTGAAATAAGGCATGTGATATGTAAAATAAAATCCTCCGTAATCAAGTTCAGGTCATCAATTCAGAACATGTCTTTGTTCCTGATCAGTTCAGCTTTAGTGCTTTTGATATTCATTCCTTCTAGGTTAATTTAATCACAAGGTTCATGTTCCTTCTGAATGATTTTTAAAAATTTCAAATTCTAGAAAGCAAATGTTGTGTTATTGCCCTTTCTCTCTCAGAAGACCAGTGTTTTCTTTATTCAAACCATCTGTTTTCTTGGTATTCCATAGGCTTTGAAGAATTACAGTCTCATAAAATTACAAAATATTTTATTTCAAAATTTAAATAACCTAATGGGACATTCTCTCATTTTACTTTTGTGTAATTAAGAGAACTTTTACATGATCTTTCTCATAGTAAAGAAGATCTATCCAAAGGTGAACTTTTTTCTCCTCTGTATATATTTAGCAGTAGTAATTTTGTCTTAATTCTTCACCAAATATCAGGCCCAGGATGAAGATGAGATGGTGAGATAGCATCATCAAGTCAATGGACATGAATCTGAGCAAACTCTGGGAGGCAGTGTAGGAAAGGGAAGCCTGGCCTGCTGCAGTCTATGGGGTCCAAAGAGTCGCACGCAACTTAGTGACTGGAGAAGGACACAACAGCAGGGACAGAGCAGTCATGTAGCTGTAGACGGGGCTTCCCTCGCGGCTCGGGGGTGAAGAATCCACCTGCCAAGGCAGCAGATGCAGGTTCAGTACCTGAGTTGAGAAGATCCCCTGGAAAAGAAAATGACAAGCCACTCTGGCCCTCCTGCCTGGGCAATCCCATGGGCAGAGGAGCATGGGGTCTACAGTCCTTGGGGTTGCAAGAGTCCGATACAACTTAGCAACTAAAACAACAACAACATAGCTTTTGACATTATCAGGGGCATTTTGGAAGACATGTTGCACTATACCATTCAGGACTATTGCAGAAAATAACTACCTTGGCAAAATCATGAGGATAGACAGAATATGTTTGTATAAAAAAAAAGCTTTCCCAAAATTATCATATCAAAGTTCCCATGAACAACACTCTCTTCCTTATGTGTTATTTTAATGTTATTCTAAATTAGAATATGTAGTATAAACACTAATCAATAATGATAGATAAACAATAAGAGGAACATGAACCTTTAACCTTAGGAAAATATAAGCAAAGAAAATACAACACAAAAATATGAAAGAAAATAGTGCATAACTGTACGGTCAGGTGACTCAAGATGGCTGTTCTCCTGTTCTCTGTACATCCCCTGCCTGCCCGTGCCTGCTTCCCGTATCACACATGACTCACCTTTCCAAGTCTTTTCCCCAGGCCCCAGCTAGTGATTGTTCTTATCAAAAGGGTAGTGAGGGGCGTGCCCCTATGCTGGCTCCCTAGTAACTAAGGAGCCCACTGGACATCAGTTCCCCTGTAACTGGTGATCTCTCCTTTCCTTCTCCCCCCATAACAAAGACTGCGACCAGATGCTGCCCACCTTATGCTGCAGAGGGTGGGGTATTGTCCCAGGACCTTGCTTTAGACACGGAAGCTCCCCCATCCATTAAACTATTGAAGTCTCTGTTATTAACCCTGGGTTCGTTCTTTGCTCTTAAAGTTAGACAAATACAAGCCTTTTAGTCCTGTGGAGTACAGCTCAACAGTAACAAATTGACTTATCATGATTTCGATACAATATTGAGTAGTTCCAAGTAACAATTTTTGATCAAACAACATGATTGTTGATCAAACAACATTTGATCTTTTCATTTATTAACCTTACTATCTGGCCAATCTGATGAGAATTTTAGAAAATATTGAGTCACAAGGTAAGCCATGCATTTGTTACTGAACAAAAATGTGAGGAAAGCAAGAGTGTAAAGATAATTATAGTGAAGTGAAGTGAAGTCACTCAGTCGGGTCCGACTCTTTGTGACCCCATGGACTGTAGCCTACCAAGCTCCTCCATCCACGGGATTTTCCAGGCAAGATTACTGGAGTGGGCTGCCATTTCCTTCTCCAGAGGATCTTCCCAACCCAAGGATTGAACCTGGGTCTCTCGCATTGCAGGCAGACGCTTTACCATCTGAGCGACCAGTGAAGCCACAAGATAATTATAAGCAGATAGCAAATATACAAGGAAATATTCAAATATTTAATGGAAGGGAAAAAGAGAATTTCTATTCAAACATCACAATAAAACATTAAATATGATCTCTCATTGCACAATTCATAAAGTATGTGAAAGGAATGAGATATTTCAAATCCCAATTTTTTTCAGAAGGAAAAAAGAGTAAATAAGTACCACAATAAAATGTAAGGTGCAATTATTATTAATTAACAAACATTGCATAAAGAACAAAGGAATGGAAATCCTTAACGTAATGAACTGTACATAACTGACAAGTCTAAGAAAGACTTACGTGTAAATTTATACGACCATGAACGTCTAGCTCAGATTGGTGAACTTAAAACACTGCAGTCTATTCCAAAAAAACACTGACCAAAGAAAAATTTTGAGTAAATGTTATACGTGTTATAGATGACGCAATAGTGAATCCCAATGAGACTATTCAAGTATTTGAGTTGTATTCTCACGTTCAATGATTTAAGAGTTAAAATGAAAGAGTGAGAAAATTACCCTTCTAAATAATCTCACACACTTTTTCATACGCAGACATTCAATAAACATGCAAATTATGCAAGAAGAGCAAATTTGGAAGCTGCCCCTAAGAATGATATAGGCCTTTTATCAGTTTTAAAGTTAATAATGGAATCGCCTTGGAGACAACAGGACCCTTGGAGAGAAGATTTAATACATGTAACATATAAGCCAGATAAGGTGGAGCAAAAACCACTTGTGGTTTGTGATTTTGTTTGAAACCACAGATGAAATGGACATTATTACAAAGTCAGATACAGATTAGAAGACAGTTTGAAGGGGGGAAATGCCAGAAAAAGGAAGTAGAAAACACAAAGAAAAAACTTGAAAGATATATAATGAGTGTTGGTGTTAGCAGTTTAGCCAAAGGTTAGTGAGGTGAAGTGAAGTCACTCAGTCATGTCTGACTTTTTGCAACCCCATGGACTGTAGCCTACAAGGCTCCTCTGTGCATGGAATTTTTCAGGCAAGAGTACTGGAGTGGGTTGCCATTTCCTTCTCCAGTTCTTCCCAAGCCAGGGACTGAGCCCAGGTCACCTGACTGCAGCTGGATGCTTTACCGTCTGCGCCGCCAGGGCAGTCTCAATTGTTCATTCATTATTTGGTCTGTTTTTGTCAAACTTCTCCAGCAATGCTGATGAGAATTGTAGAAACAATTGAGTTACAAGAGAAAGTAGAAAATACAAAAAGAAAGTGTAAAAATATTTAGAAACAGAATTTCTCTTTTCTAGCTATATTTCTTAATTAAGCTAATTTGCTAATACTAGCTATATTAAAATCCAAGTAAGAACTAAGACCTCTGGGATCTTACTGTAGGGAGAGCTTAAAAAAAATGAAAACACAAACTATAGGGAAAATAACAATGGAAAGCATAATGTAGAAATTAAATACTTGAAATGTCCTAGGAACTTCAAGAAAGACATTTCTAAGGGAGTATCATTGAAAGCTATACTTAAAGAATTAGAATTTAGTGACTGGAGGAAGAGGCTGTTGGACCATCCAGAAGTGATCAGAAGTAACAGAGAAACTGGAGCCAAGATATAAAAGGTTTGTAAAAATAAATAGCTACCATCTCAAGGAAGAGATTCATTGCCTCTGCAAGAGAAGTGCATGGAGAGGGGAGACTGAGTTAAACAATGTCTCCAGCTGGAAATAACACAACTTTTGGGGGTTGATAAAAAGATTATAGGAAGTGAAGGTAGCAGGTGATCTATAGATGAAAAAATAGTTTCTAAGATGTAACCAAAAGGAAAGGGGGAAGAAAAAAACACAATTTAGGATATTTTCCAGGAAGGTAAAAATATTGGAAAACCAAGATATGTTTTAAAAAGACCAGGCAACTTATTTGCAGAAGAAAATACATTTTATAATAGAGAATAGTGACAAAATTTAATTGAGAGTAATAACAATGAAGATTCCTGGGTTATGAGAATTACTAGTGGAAGAAAAAACTTATAATACATAAAATATTTCATTATAAAGATAGGATAGCACATTTATTTAAAATGGAAATGCTTTTAAAGTTATAATTCTGTTCAAATACAAGAATTTATTATTCTTATTGTCACAAGTGGATTCCTTTAAATTACAGTTACAGCACTGTGGATGTCATATACTTTGGGGAATGAAAATGAGCAATAAAACAAAATGAAAAAGCCTAAAGAAAAGTACATTCCAGGCAAATTTTCCAAAGTATTAGTTGACATATAACATGTCAGAAATAATTGAAATACCCAACTACGCAAATGCATCACAGGAAAAAAAAATGAAATGGAATCCTACATATTTACTTCTGCAAATATTTAAATAATATTAGTAATTTTCATATTTTATAAGCCTCACGAAAATGAAAAATATTTGAGATTTTTAAACTTGCTACTCTCTTTTGATTCTGTAGTAATTGATCATCAATTTGAAAAAATTTTTAAATGTATTTATACCCCTCCACTCTAATATAGTTAGGCTTCCCGGGTGGCTCGGTGGTAAAGAATCCACCTGCCAATGCAGGAGACGCTAGCGGCACGGGGTCTATCCCTGGATCAGGATGATCCCCTGGAGTAGGAAACGGCAACCCACTCCAGTGTTCGTGCCTGGAAAATTCCATAGACAGAGGAACCTGGCAGCTACAGTCCCTGAGGTCGAAAGAGTTGGACATGACTGAGCATGCATACCCAATGCAATATTGTTAAGAGGTGTGTGTGTGTGAGTGTGTGTGTGTATGTATATTGGTTCTTCAACATCTACATTTAATAAAATCTAACTTAAGTAATTACATTCACATTAATAGCAAAATTCTAGTGCATTGACTTCACTGAATCTAGAAAAAATATTTCAAAACATTATTTTGTGCTACAGTAGCCCATTTTGGCCTTCCATATTTAAATTTTTGAAAGTTATAGTCATAAGTTGTTAATTTAAAATCTCAAAGCTGTTTAATAGAGGCATTTTATCCAAGATTTTATATTCCCCATATATTGTTCCTTCTTCAACACATAAGTCATCTAATTCTGATTTTTAATATCCAGCTTCAAATTCAGTAACTCTTAGTAAGATAAATGTTTGTCAATGTACTTGAGGCACAGCAAAATATCAGCTAGACAAAAGGAGTTTGAGTGCACTGCCTACTGTTCCTGGGTGGAAAAAGAAGAGCATTTAATTCAAAGGTCATCTATATTTGATATACTTGCTGATAGCTTAATTTACTTAATTCTTAATGGTGCTATCATTTATTAAAATTAGACTACATTCTTTTAGTCCTATAATGGAAGAACTGGGTGAGGTGAATGACTCTGTGAATATATTACATATTCTATTACCTCATTTGATTTTGACCTTAAAATATCAAAGCCCATATATAATTTTTGTCTTGATTTTCAAAACAAGGGAAGTGAGGACGTTCCCTGGTGGTAAGATTTCGACTGCCAATGCAGGGAGTGCAAGTTCGATCCCTGGCTGGGGAGTTAAGATCCCACAGGCCTGGCAGCCAAAAGCCCAAATGCAAAACGGAGACAACACGGTTCACTCAGGCTCACGTCCATTAAGTCGGTGATGCCATCCACCATCTCATCCTCGGTGTCCCCTTCTCCTCCTACCCCCAATCCCTCCCAGCATCAGAGTCTTTTCCAATGAGTCAACTCTTCACATGAGGTTGCCAAAGTATTGGAGCTTCAGCTTTAGCATCATTCCTTCCAAAGAAATCCCATCGCTGATCTCCTTCAGAATGGACTGGTTGGATCTCCTTGCAGTCCAAGGGACTCTCAAGAGTCTTCTCCAACACCACAGTTCAAATGCATCAATTCTTCAGTGCTCAGCCTTCTTCACAGTCCAACTCTCACATCCATACATGACTACTGGAAAAACCATAGCCTTGACTAGACGGACCTTAGCCGAAGGTTGGTTAAGGAGAATAGAATACAGCGAGGATCCCAGATCTCCATAAAGCTATTCTTGCTTTTGAATCAAGTGCAGAGTTATCTTTACTCACCAAGCATGTCAAGGTCATTAGCGTTTCGCAGTGAGTGCCGGGCAGACTTGCGTACCATCCCCAGACCCTCTCTCCACATTTTCTCTCCAGATCCTCATAAAGCTACTCGAATCAAGCGCAAGGTTATCTTTACTCACCGCAGCATGTCAAGGTCATCAGCACTTCGGGGTGAGAGCCGGGCAGACTTGTGCGCCATCCCCAGGCTCCTCTCCACCTTTTCCCTCCCCATTTGGTGCCTTGATTTGTTGTTCTGCAAGAACTGCGCTGGTGGACCTCCTCGCCTTCTGGCTCTTCACTGGTTTCAGCCTCAGGGAGGAAGGAGAATGGGGCCTCGAAGTGTCTCTCTTCAATCCCTGCGCAGTCGGAGTGGCTGTGGCCTGGCTGAGGGCCCCGAGAGGAGGCAGCGCTCCCTGCACAGCGCTCCCTGCACAGCGCTCCCTGCACAGCGCTCCCTGCACAGCGCTCCCTGCACAGCGCTCCCTGCACAGCGCTCCCTGCACAGCGCTCCCTGCACAGCGCTCCCTGCACAGCGCTCCCTGCACAGCGCTCCCTGAGGGGGTCCCAGGCCCGCTCATCTGCCTTCCCCTGCTTCAGGCCCAGCCGGTTAACGACTTCCAGGTTTCACCCTATGACTTATAGTTCCCTCCATCTTGCCCAAACCTGTGCCGACGGTCATTTCATTAAACTTTTCTCTGAATAACCATTTTTCAGCTTGTATCAGTCAGATCTCTGAGTGATACACAATAGAGGAAAAATGAAATTCCTGTTGTAGGATCTTCAATAATATACAAGCTCCTTAAAGACAGAAAGTACGCCTTTTTGTCTTGGAGGTCTAACCTTTGAAATCAATATATTTTCTTACTGTTCAAATCACACCTATAATTGGGGATCTGCTTTTGGTTTAAGTGAGATGATGAACAGTTCAAAGGGTAGTGAGTAAACCTGTTAAAAACAAGTTCATTAAGACCATTATATCATTAGAATCTTTCTATAAATAGGATACAATGGACATAACTATAACATCAAGATTCCAAATAACACCCTTGAGCATCTTATGATTATAGCTGTATCATAGCATACATATCATCTGATCATTAGATATATTGACAGCTCAATGTATGTTCCTTACTAGTACCTTGTAACTTTTACTTAATAGGCTAAAGATGAACACGAACACGTCTTTAGTACTTTTTAATGTCTCCACAGCTTCTGGGATAGGCTTGGGCAAAAGAATTAGAACCTTCATCCATGGTCTTGCTTGCTCTGCTCTATTGATAGTCTAGGACAGAAATGGAAATGATAGTTTTCAGGTGTTTTTGAATGGAAATATACTTGAGATTAATATACATTAGATTGGGGTAAGAATAAAGTACAAACTTGCACATCTTCAAACTAATTGTGTTTATTACCAATATTTTGGAAAAAATTAATATTTTCATATTCTTAAATGATATTCAAATATTTTCAATTTAGTACACTAAATTAATTTTCCCCCATTTCTTTCTGGGTTGAAAAACTGGTTATTCAATTTACCAAGATCAACCTCCTTTTCCTTCTACTGACAGACACACATGGAAGAGGAATACTTTCTGAAACTCACAAATGAATGTTTTAACATTTTTTGATGGGAACATTTATCATGAGTTTGACATGAGTTTTAGAAACTATGAATGGGAAATTGAGAACTTTTATATCTATATTATAAATATATAGCAATAATAAAGTATCATTTCCAAGCAAAGCTGAGAAAAATGGTAAAAAATATAGCAACCTAACTTCAGTGACAGTAATATTTTTGGAAGTTTATTTTGCTTTAAATTCAATAGTAGAAGAAATAATTCAAGCAAAAAAAAAAAGGCTCATAGCTTTCCAAATCCAGCAATCTACAGGGCCAAGATAATGTGGGGAAAATCTCATTACAGACACTCTACATGCTGAATAAAATAGAATAAAAACTATTTTAAATGCATAGTTAAATTCAGAACATGTGAGAAAAAGTGACATATCTCAGAGAAAAGAAAGACCTATAAATTAGACAAACACTTTGCTTAAACCTGCAACTGAATTGACTAGGTATTTGAAAGGAAAGAAAAACTATCTATTCCTATTACACACAATACATGTTTTCATAGCAAACACATATAGGAGACATGGTTTAAAATTTTTTTTCTTATTCTTGAGATAATTGTAGATTCACATGCTCAAAATGTAATTCCATAATAGGGATATTGCAATGATACAGTCTATAGATATAGAGACAAGCTATAGATTGCCTCCATCACCATAAAGATGCTTCATGTTGTCTTTTAACATTCATTCACCCGGCTACTATCTCCTCTTTAAACCCTTATGTCCACAACATTGCCATCCATTTTTACAATTTAAGAACCTTGACCCCTTGAGATTGGCTTTTCTCTCATGACATGATTCTCGGGAGATTTGACAGGATGTTGTGTGTATCAGTAGCTCACTTATTTATACTGTTGAATGGTAGTCTATGATTTGATGTACCATAATTGGTTTAAACACTATCCTCTAAAGGATAGTTGCATTACTTCCAGATCTTGCTATTATGAATAAAAAAGCTATAAGAATTCATGCACAGATACTTGCATGAATCTAAATCTTTGATTAGGGCTTCCTTGTGGCTCAGTGGTGAAGTACTAGCCTACTAATGCAGCCTTGTTTGATTCCTGGGTTGGAAAGATCCCCTGGAGAAGGAAATGGCAACCCACTCCAGTACTCTTTCCTGGGAAATCTCGTGGACAGAGGAGCCAGCAGGCTATGTATGGGGTCACAAAGAGTCAGATGAGACTTAGGAACTACACATCCACACACACACACACGAATCTTTAATTGGCATAGATGACTAATAGTACAATAGTACATTTGGTGCATCATACAGTAGTAGTATATTTAGTTTTAAAAGCACTGCTTATAATTAACAATCAGATATTTTGCACTTAAAATTTGTTAAGACGGTAGATCTTATGTAAAATATTCTTGCCACAAAAAACGCAGGAAGCAAAAACAAGCAGGTGAAACAAACCAAAACACCCAAGGGATACAGAGAAACTTTGGAAGCTGTAGATATGTGTATTACCTTGATTGTGATGATAGTAGCAAGAATGTATACATGTGGCCGAACTCACCAAATTATTTACATAATCACATGCTGTAGTTTGTAAACTAGTACATCCTTAATAAAACTGAGGGAAAAAAAGCCAGACTATTTTTTCTGGAGTGGTTGCACTCTATAGCACACATTAGCAAAGCATTATTAATCTAGTTTATTTACATCTTTTCCATCACTTTTTTTTAAGCCACCCTGATAGGTGTATAGTCCTATAACATTTTGACTTTAATTTGTATTTCTCTAATTTCTAATAAAGATGAACATCTTTTATGTGCTTTGTTTTCATCTGTATATCCTCTTCAATGATATATCTATTCATGTTTCTAATTTTAAACATATTCTTTTGATTTTTTACTAGTAAGATTTGAAAGTTCTTAATATGCTCTTGATCCTAGTCTGTCAGAAATGTGTTTTGCGGGTATCCGCTTTTTCCACTGTATAACTTCTCTTTTCATCCTAAGAGGTCTTCTTCCATTTTATTGTGAAATAATTGACATTTAGCTTTTCAGATGAATGTTTTCATTTTCTTCATATAAATACTTAGAGGTGGAGTTGCTAGATTGTATTGCAGGCCTATTTTCAGTTCTGAAGAGCCTCCATAGTGTATTCCATAGCAGCAACATCAATTCACAACTCCAGAAACAGAGCACACATATACCCTTCTTTCTACATCATAATCAATGCTTGTTTTCATCTTATTAAATATATCCTTCCTGAGACATTTTAGGTAGTATGCCATTGCACTTTGATTTCTGTTTCCCTAATGATTAGTGATCCTGAGCATCTTTTCTGTGTCTGTTGACTGTCTTTATGTCTTTGGAAAACGTCTATTCAGATCCTCTACTCATTTTTCAAAGGGTTTTGTTGCAATTTATTTCTTTTGTTTGTGACGTTGAGTTGTATGAATTATGTACAAATAATTCATTTGTATATTTTGGATATTAACCCTTCACCAGATATATAATTTGAAATATTGTCTCCTATCCAAAGTAGATGACCATTTAATTTTGTTGATAATTTTCTTTGCTGTGCAAAGGCTTTTTTTGTTGTTGTTTTTTGATGTAGTTACATTTGCTTAATTTTGATTTTCATTTTTTGTGTGAAAACGCATCCTTGGAATAAACCCTACTTGATCATGATGCATGATCCTTTTAGTGAGAGTGAGTCGTTCAGTTGTGTCTGACTCTTTGCGATCCCAAGTACTATACAGGCCATGAAATTCTCCAGGCCAGAAAACTGGAGTGGGTAGCCTTTCCCTTCTCCAGGGGATCTTCCCAACCCAGGGATCGAATCCAGGTCTCCTGCATTGCAGGTGGATTCTTTACCAGCTAAGTCACAAAGGAAGCCCATGATCCTTTTAATATATATTTTTAATTTTGTTTTCTAATATTTTGCTGAAGATTTCTGGATCTGTGTTTATCAGTGTTATTGGCCTGTAATTTTATTTTTGTAATGTCTTTGTATGGTTTTGCTATCAGGTTGATGCTGGCCTTATAGAATGAATTGGTAAGCATCATATGTACATTCTGAATAGCCAAATGGATAATAAAAAGAAGTGCTCCCCATTTTGTGACATTCCAGAACCAATCTCAGTTCTATTTCTATAATTTTACACGTATACATCTAACACAAGGGAAGGCAGAAAATATTATTTCTAACCAATGTAAATGTACCCAACTAAAGACTGGAATGTTTAATTCTTTTAGAAGGGAGAAGAGAGTGGAAATTCGGAAGAGCTGGCACAAAATTTCTGCCATAATATTTTTGGAGAATTAAATTCCGACTGTATTATTTTATTTGTCTAATAGTCAATTCAATATCATTAAATTTTCCAAAGTGTAAAATTTTGGTGTTGTTGAATTAGAAAATTTAAAACTACATGCAGTGACATGGATGGACTCTGAGCACATTTGCTAAGGAAGAAAAAGAAAAGCACCAAATGATGACACTTAACCATGTGTAATCTAAAAATGTTAAACTCATAAAAATCAGAATGATAGTCACCAGGGGGTGGGAGGTGATAATATTTATGTTTAAGGGTACACAATTGCAATTGGTAATAAATATCAACCATAGAAATCTAATCCACAGTATGAAAAACATATCATGCTATAACTAGTAGAAATAAAGGATAATTATATAATGTGATATAGGTTCTTAATATAGCCATACCAAAAATAACATTATAATATAGAAATGCATTGAATCAATGCTGTATGTCAACTATGTTCACTTAAACTCTACTCAATATGTAGTCAGGGGAGCCTGGTGGGCTGCTGTCCATGGGGTCGCACAGGGTCGGACACGACTGAAGCAACTTAGCATGCATTGGAGAAGGAAATGGCAACCCACTCCAGTGCTCTTGACTGGAGAATCCCAGGGATGGGGGAGCCTGGTGGGCTGCCGTCTATGGGGTTGCACAGAGTCAGACACGACTGAAGCGACTAAGCAGAAGCAATATGTTGTAATAAACAAAAAGGGAAAATAATTGAAAAACAATGTGTGTGTGTGTATGTGTGTACGTATTACTGAATCGCATTGCTTTATGACTAAAACAAACAAAATTATACTCCAATATAAAATGAAAATTAAAAATTTTAAACGCATGCAATATACTAATTACTTGTTACAACATTGTCATATGCATTGTGTTATCCTTTACTTAGAGCTAAAATGGCTTAAAACACAGATTCCAAGAAATGGCAGATGTTATTTGCACAGTTCAGTTCAGTTCAGTCGCTCAGTTGTGTCCGACTCTTTGTGACCCCATGAATCGTAGCACACCAAGCCTCCCTGTCCATCACCATCTCCCGGAGTTCACTCAGATTCACATCCATTGAGTCCGTGATGCCATCCAGCCATCTCATCCTTGGTCGTCCCCTTCTCCTCCTGCCCCCAATCCCTCCCAGCATCAGAGTCTTTTCCAATGAGTCAATTCTTTGCATGAGGTGGCCAAAGTACTGGAGCTTCAGCTTTAGCATCATTCCTTCCAAAGAAATCCCAGGGCTGATCTCCTTCAGAATGGACTGGTTGGATCTCCTTGCAGTCCAAGGGACTCTCAAGAGTCTTCTCCAACACCACAGTTCAAAAGCATCAATTCTTCAGCTCTCAGCTTTCTTCACAGTCCAACTCTCACATCCATACATGACCACAGGAAAAACCATAGCCTTGACTAGATGGACCTTAGTCGGCAAAGTAATGTCTCTGCTTTTGAATATGTTATCTAGGTTGGTCATAACTTTTCTTCCAAGGAGTAAGCCTCTTTTAATTTCATGGCTGCAGTCACCATCTGCAGTGATTTTGGAGCCCAAAAATATAAAGTCTGACACTGTTTCTACTGTTTCCCCATCTATTTCCCATGAACTGATGGGACCAGATGCCATGATCTTCGTTTTCTGAATGTTGAGCTTTAAGCCAACTTTTTCACTCTCCTCTTTCACTTTCATCAAGAGGCTTTTTAGCTCCTCTTCACTTTCTGCCATAAGGGTGGTGTCATCTGCATATCTGAGGTGATTGATATTTCTCCTGGCAATCTTGATTCCAGCTGTGCTTCTTCCAGGCAAGCGTTTCTCATGATGTACTCTGCATATAAGTTAAATAAGCAGGGTGACAATATACAGCCTTGACGTACTCCTTTTCTTATTTGGAACCAGTCTGTTGTTCCATGTCCATTTCTAACTGTTGCTTCCTGACCTGCATACAGATTTCTCAAGAGGCAGGTTAGGTGGTCTGGTATTCCCATCTCTTTCAGAATTTTCCACGGTTTCTTGTGATCCACACAGTCAAAGGCTTTGGCATAGTCAAGAAAGCAGGAATCGATGTTTTTCTGGAACTCTCTTGCTTTTTCCATGATCCAGCAGATGTTGGCAATTTGATCTCTGGTTCCTCTGCCTTTTCGAAAACCAGCTTGAACATCAGGGAGTTCACGGTTCACGTATTGCTGAGGCCTGGCTTGGAGAATTTTGAGCATTACTTTACTAGCATGTGAGATGAGTGTAAGTGTGTGGTAGTTTGAGCATTCTTAGGCATTGCCTTTCTTTGGGATTGGAATGAAAACTGACCTTTTCCAGTCCTGTGGCCACTGCTGAGTTTTCCAAACTTGCTGGCATATTGAGTGCAGCACTTTCACAGCATCATCTTTCAGGATTTGAAATATCTCAACTGGAATTCCATCACCTGCACTAGCTTTGTTTGTAGTGATGCTTTCTAAGGCCCACTTGACTTCACATTCCAGGATGTCTGGCTCTAGATGAGTGATCACACCATCATGATTATCTGGGTCGTGAAGATATTTTTTGTACAGTTCTTCCGTGTATTCTTGCCACCGCTTCTTAATATCTTCTGCTTCTCTTAGGTCCAGACCATTTCTGTCATTTATCAAGCCCATCTTTGCATGAAATATTCCCCTGGTATCTCTAATTTTCTTGAAGAGATCTCTAGTCTTTCCCATTCTGTTGTTTTCCTCTATTTCTTTGCATTGACCAGTGAAGAAGGCTTTCTTATCTCTTCTTGCTATTCTTTGGAACTCTGCATTCAGATGCTTATATCTTTCCTTTTCTCCTTTGCTTTTCACATCTCTTCTTTTCTCAGCTATTTGTAAGGCCTCCCCAGACAGCCATTTTGCTTTTTTGCATTTCTTTTCCATGGGGATGATCTTGATGTCACGAATCTCATTCCATAGTTCATCAGGCACTCTATCTATCAGATCTAGGCCCTTAAATCTATTTCTCACTTCCACTGTATAATCATAAGGGATTTGATTTAGGTCATACCTGAATGGTCTAGTGGTTTTCTCTACTTTCTTCAATTTGTGTCTGAATTTAGTAATAAGGAGTTCATGATCTCCTTATGTTCATGATCTCATGGTAGGCTACAGTCCATGGGGTCTCAAAGAGTCGGACATGACTGAGCAAGTTCTTTGCACAGAGATTAAAGAAATAGTGAATTCTAGAAGTATTCCTTTGGGTCTATTGATTTTGCCTATGCATTTGCTTTTTTAAAAACCCCATCCACCAAAAAGTCATACATATAATAGACAGGTATTTTTATTAGCTTTAAATTATTTTTTCCCATAAATATATTGGCACTCTTGTGTGAAAGTCCCATAGTCATGTATGTTTATAAGTCAGATAACTTTATTTAAGAATATGAATAAAAATAAATGTGATAAATAAAATTGTATGTGCTTTTGCAACCCATCAATAGAAGGAGTATGCTATTAAAAGGAGAATCAATTTTGGAATCATAGAAACATAAGTTTGAAATAAAGTTCTACATGTAGTATTTATGGCAACTTTGAGCCTTGTGTTCTTCATTTGTAATGTGAGGGCAATAGAACTGCCCACATAGGTTTTTGTAGTAATTAAATGAGATAATTTATGTGAAATTTCTAACCCGGTACTTGAGATGTCAGCCTTCTCTCAACTCAAATAATGTTACTGGGAAAATAGGTCACAGTAAGAAATATTTACTTTGGGGTTTTTGTTTAGTCAAGAGTCTAATATTAGTAATATCATTAGTGACTTCTTTATGAAAAAGTGATTATGGTAAAACATACATATATTCATAGGTACTGCACTCATCTAATGCCTATCTCACATAAAAAACATACGTCATTTAAACATATTCATCAACATCAAAGTGTGTATTTACATAAATATTCATCAAATTAATTTAAGAACCCCTATCAACCTAATCTCTTGAAAGTTGGAAGAAAAATGTCAAAATTGCAATGGCTCTTACCTCTGGCTTCATTTCAGAAACCAGTATCTATATATTTAAAAACTAACAAAGCATTATTGTTGGCTACAATGGATTAATAGCCCCTGGATATTCCCTCCTGTCTCAAAAAACCAAAACACAAAATATATGACACTATGGTTTTTGAGACGTTGCAATTAAGTCAGTGACAGTTGGTGATTTCAGAAAGATGAAAAACAAAGGAGATAATCAGTATGATTGCTGCGGTTTACTGTCTTGAGAGCATTTGCAGGCCTTGACATATGAGGCTCAAAGAGGAGCATTATAGTACCCTGAGTGACGCAACAGAGCGGAAGCCGGTGGAGACTAAATTGGCTAGAGTTCACGGGATGTTTTACGGTTTAGAAGAGGACCAAACAGAGAGAGAACTTGAAATAAACATGGGAATTTTTGCTCAGTAATGTTTGACTCTTTGTAACCCCATGGACTGCTGCATGACAGGCTTCCCTGTCCTTCACCATCTCCCAGAGTTTGCTCAAAGTCATGTCCATCAAGTTGGTGATGCCTTCCAAGCATCTCATCCTCTGTTGTCCCCTTCTCCTCCTGCCTTCAATCTTTCCAAACATCAGGACTTTTTCCAATGAGTTGACTCTTTGCATCAGGTGGCAAAAGTATTGGAGCTTCAGCTTCAGCATCAATCCTTCTAGTGAATATTCAGGGTTGATTTCCATTAAAATTGACTGGTTGATTTCCTTGCTGTCCAGGTATTCTCAAGAGTCTTCTTCAGCCACAGTTTTGAACCACAGTTCAAAAGCATCAGTTATTCAGTGCTTAATCATCTTTATGGCTCAACTCTCACATCGGTACATAACAGCTGGAAAAACCATAGCTTAGACCAGATGGATATTTGTCAGCTAAGAGTGACATTTCTGCTTTTTAATACTCCATCTCGGTTTGTCATAACTCTTCTTCCAAGGATCAAACGTCTTTTAATTTCATGGCTGTAGTCACCATCCATAGTGATTTTGGAGGCCAAGAAAGTAAACTCTGTCACTGTTTGCATTTTGTCCCCGTCTCTTTGCCATAAAGAGATGGGACCAGATGCCATGATCTTAGGTTTTTGAATGCATGGAAAATTGGGGAAGACACAAATATTAAGCCCATATCACCATATTTTCTATGAATCTAGTGTTTCTCTTTTACCAAAAACAGAAAAAAAAAAAAAACGAACTCAAGGGGAAAAAAAAAGGAAACTGCATATCATGAATAAAAACAATTATTAACAAGATATTGAAAGACTGAATATAGAGGCTTATAAAAACTACTATTTGCTTATTATAGAAGAATTTCCAAAAATATGTGTGTGCATTCCCCCAACCAGGGTCCTGGCTCATTTCCTTGCACGCTCCCTCAAGACTGAGCTTGACTTTGTGGTTTAATTTCAAAGAAGAGAGTAAGTAAAGGGAAAAATCATAACTTAACAGCAGAGAAAACTAGTAAACACTTTGCATTAACCAAATGCTGAAGGCTAAGTTTTTTGTGATGATACATGCACACACACACATACATATATATATATATATATATATATATATATATATACCATGTATATATATATACCATGTACCCTCTGATATTATGTAACAAGAATGGCCATTAGCATTATATAATAAACCAGTTTTAAAAGTGAGCTTGGAAAGTATTTCATTGACTAATTGCTTTGGTTTATTAGTCATTACAAGTGACCTTTGGCTACTTTAACAACCTTGGAAATTTCAATAGCCTAACACAACATATGTTAATTTACATTCAAAGAAAGTTTTCTGTAATTACAAAAAGTTTTCTATAGCAACTGTTCTCTATGAAGAAACTCAGGCTCCACTGATCTTTGTACTATCATCCATCATTAATCTCTTCTGATTTTTGCAGAAGTGAAGGGAATAATAAGAATCTCTTATTAGCAATTAAATGTTTTATTAAAACAAAACAGCTCATTGGCCACATATATCTACAATGGGAAGAATAAATGTTTTCTTCCTATAAACCTATAGAGAGGACACTCATATCTAAAAAAGTCCTTAGGATTATGTAAGGGTATAAAGAAATGACCACATAAAATTTGTCTTCCATGTAACTGTCTCATAGAAACCTTTCCAGGAAATATGGTGTTTCCTTTCCACACAGCTGTGTTAGCACCATCCTTTGCTTGAGTTCTAACTGGTTTGAAAGGTTATTGTTGGTTCTTAGGTGGAGGTACTTGACACGCTTGGAATCCCTCTGGGATTCTGTACCAAATCCACACGTTGTGAATCTGGCCTTGATTTCACACACCAGGTTTTACATTGGAATGTGCGTCTTGTCCTTATTTCCAGTTTGAGAGGACGACTGCGTTGATGGTCTTCAGCCTTTCGCGTGCGGCTGTACTGGTGCTTTTCGGGGATGGTCTTCCATCTTCTGTGGATTGTCCGCGTGTGTTGGCAGAGGGGACAATGACAAGATGGCCACAAGCAGAAGCTTTAATAAGCACCTGTGAGTATTTGCTTCCACTCCTGGATCTCTGCCATCAGCACAGGAGTAGACCTGGGATTGTTTGCTGGAGGGGTCTGAGAAAACCTCTCATGGAAAAGTGTCAAATGGTCCTGGGTGAAGCCATTCCATACAGGTAGCCCTCAGCCTGTCTGCTGGCTGACTACAGGTGCGTGAGAGAGCCTGTGTGAAATTAGTGAGATAGGCTCAGATCTGTAGAATTACTCAATCAACACGTAAATATATGAGCCACAAAAAAACTGTTTAAAACTGTCGGGTTTCAGGAGTGGCTTACTACATACAGATAGCTCCCTAATACACACAGTCACCAACTATATATCAGCACTAATAATAGAACTTCTCAGTATATTGTTGCTTGTATAGGTGCTTCTTCCTGATGCAGGGATTTTGGGTTGATTGTGGTCTTTTCCTCTTGGTCTTCCTTAGGAACTGTACTCTTTATTTTCAGTTCAAATTGAATGTCTAGAAGCTGCCACTTCCATACAGAGTCCTGATGCTTGTCTACCTAAACACATTTGTTCCACGTTTAGACTCTCTCTTTATCCGTCAGTGATGTTTAGGGTGCATACTCACCCCCATGTTATGAACACCATGATCTCTCCTCACTATCCTTTTCAGAGATATTTGTAAGAAGGGAAGTCCACACTGTAATTTTAATAGCAGAGTTTCATCTTTGTCTTGTAGCTTCCTCATGTACCCGACACAGATTAAAGCTCACATCCTCATTCTCTCAAAATACCTGCTTTATGTATTTGGATTATGTTAGGTATAGTTATATATTTAGTAGAAAATAAACTTTAAAACATGTAGCCCTTTTGAAGAAATACTAATTTGTATCTCAGTCTTAACAACGGTGAGACTGCATCAAAAACTAAAAATATTAAAACAATATACATTCTCACAAAAGACTGAATAAAATGCCAAAACATGATGTCATTTAATAACATGAAGCAGAGGATAAGATGGTTGGATGGCATGACTGACTCAATGGACATGGGTTTGGGTGGACTCTGGGAGTTGGTGATGGACAGGGAGGCCTGGCGTGCTGTGATTCGTGGGGTCGCAAAGAGTCGGACATGACTGAGCAAGTGTATTGAACTGAATAACATGAAGGGGAATTTACTAAAAACTTTCTCCAGTATTTTCCATGGTTACAAATAGCTATAAGAGAAAGATAAATCAAGATTGGGCAGATAAAAGAGAGAAAAAAATAGCCAAAATTTATGGTAAAGTCCATTCTTAATTTGATTTAATGATTATGAATATCTATCATGAGTGATTTTTGCCTTTCAATTTGTTGAAATATCTTACCATGTTGAATGATATTCTATTATTAAAAAACTGGCACTATTCACACAATTTTACATTCTAGCTATTTTAACAGATTCAGATGTTGAAAAATCACATTCCCTTTTAATATTAGAGGATAACTTCAGGGTATTTTGCCTGTAAGAGGTGATTTTCATTCTGCAATGTTATGTCTTAACAAGAAATAAGTAAAAGACATTTAGGCTGTACATAAAATTGTATTATAGACTGACTACTGAAGTGAACATCAAATGAAGGGTAATAATGTACACGTGTCTTCTGCCTTGAAAAGCATTTTCTTCCCAATTCTCCCCAAATACTCCAAATATCTGAAATATCTTCCTCCATTTCATCTGTGTTATATCTTCTTTCAGGTAATTTTTTTTCCATTTCAATGTGACTATGTATAACTATTTTCAGACCATCTGAATTTTTTTCTGACTATTAATGCTATTTTGCTAAATAAGATCCAAAGACTTTGTTTACATAGCTCATGGTATCAGTAGAAAAAACATAAATACTAGCTTGAAAATATAATTTTTAACTTTCAGAAATCCAAATTCCTTCAAACTTGTTTATATTTCAATTCTGTGGCAAAGTTCATGTTTATCTTTTGAAGTTAATAAAATCACCACAGTTCTCATTTTATGTGGACTTATTTTTGCCAAGAGTTGTTAGATAACTTCAAAATGTTGACTATTTCTTATCTCTCTAATGTTTCTCAAATTAAGTACCTGGTTCAAAATGCATGCAGACAGTTTTCATATTCAATATTGAATATAAATCTTCAATGACTCGTTTTTCATGCTACCACATTCTCTGATGATTGAATCCATCATGTTCCCTTTCATTTGATTTCATATAGAGTCAAAAAAGCCTCTTTGAAACTAAAATCTACCTTGCATGATTGCTTTCACAAATAGAATGTGTTTGGTGAATAAAATATAGTAATTTTACACTTATTTAGTTCTCATAGAAAAGTAACAATCTGTCAAACCAGGCTAATTTCCACAGTAATTCCAGATAATGGATGAGTTGAGGAAAACAATACTACAATTTTGATGACCTAGGCTGGATTATCAGGGCACTAAGTTGACAGGATTCTCAAATTTTACTGATCAGAAGGAGAGGAATAAGATGTTGGGTAAGCCTGAATAAACATATATATATATATATATATATATATATATATATATATATATATATATATATATGCTCATTCAGCTAAAAGATATATATATATATTATACTATATTATATTTATCAGGGGAAGCTCAGGTACTGAGAGGTTATTTATATTGCAAAAGCAAGCTGTGTGAGCAGGCATGATAACCCAAAAGACATTATACCATCAGTCTACACATTTTGAATAAGCAATGGTAATAAGCTGGTACAAGACACTTTCTAAGGTGTTTTAGCCTTTAAATAGAATATTGTGAATTACTAGCTACCCCACGCCAAGGTAAGAGAAACCCAAGTAAGATGGTAGGTGTTGCAGGAGGGCATCAGAGGGCAGACACACTGAAACCATACTCACAGAAAACTAGCCAATCTAATCACACTAGGACCACAGCCTTCTCTAACTCAGTGAAACCAAGCCATGCCCGCGGGCAACCCAAGACGGGCGGGTCATGGGGGAGGCCTGACAGAATGGGGGCCACTGGAGAAGGGAATGGCAAGCCACTTCAGTATTCTTGCCTTGAGAACCCCATGAACAGTAGGAAAAGGCAAAATGATGGGATACTAAAAGAGGAACTCCCCAGGTCAGTATGTGCCCAATATGCTACTGGACATCAGTGGAGAAATAACTCCAGAAAGAATGAAGGGATGGAGCCAAAGCAAAACCAATACCCAGTTGTGGATGTGACTGGTGATAGAAGCAAGATCTGATGCTGTAAAGAGCAATACTGCATAGGAACCTGGAATGTCAGGTCCATAAATCAAGGCAAATTGGAAGTGGTCAAACAAGAGATGGCAAGGGTGAACGTCGACATTCTAGGAATCAGCGAACTAAAATGGACTGGAATGGGTGAATTTAACTCAGATGACCATTATATCTACTACTGCCGGCAGGAATCCCTCAGAAGAAATGGAGTAGCCATCATGGTCAACGAAAGAGTCCGAAATGCAGTACTTGGATGCAATCTCAAAAACGACAGAATGATCTCTGTTCGTCTCCAAGGCAAACCATTCAATATCACAGTTATCCAAGTCTATGCCCCAACCAGCAACACTGAAGAAGCTGAAGTTGAATGGTTTTATGAAGACCTACAAGACCTTTTAGAACTAACACCCAAGAAAGGTGTCCTTTTCATTATAGCGGACTGGAATGCAAAAGCAGGAAATCAAGAAACACCTGGAGTACAGGCAAATTTGGCCTTGGAATGTGGAATGAAGCAGGGCAAAGACTAATAGAGTTTTGCCAAGAAAATGCACTGGTCATAGCAAACACTCTCTTCCAACAACACAAGAGAAGACTCTACACATGGACATCAGCAGATGGTCAACACCTAAATCAGATTGATTATATTCTTTGCAGCCAAGATGGAGAAGCTCTATACAGTCAACAAAAACAAGACCAGGAGCTGACTGTGGCTCAGATCATGAACTCCTTATTATCAAATTCAGACTCAAATTGAAGAAAGTAGGGAAAACCGCTAGACCATTCAGGTAGGACCTAAATCAAATCCCTTATGATTATACAGTGGAAGTGAGAAATAGATTTAAGGGCCTGGATCTTATAGATAGAGTGTCTGATGAACTATGGAGTGAGGTTTGTGACATTGTACAGGAGACAGGGATCAAGACCATTCCCATGGAAAAGAAATGCAAAAAAGCAAAATGGCTGTCTAGGAAGGTCCTACAAATAGCTGTGAAAAGAAGAGAGGTGAAAAGCAAAGGAGAAAAGGAAAGGTATAAGCATCTGAATGCAGAGTTCCAGAGAATAGCAAGAAGAGATAAGAAAGCCTTCTTCAGCGATCAATGCAAAGAAATAGAGGAAAACAACAGAATGGGAAAGACTAGAGATCTCTTCAAGAAAATTAGAGATACCAAGGGAACATTTCATGCAAAGATGGGCTCCATAAAGGACAGAAATGATCTGGGCCTAAGAGAAACAGAAGATATTAAGAAGAGGTGGCAAGAATACACAGAACTGTACAAAAAAGATCTTCACAACCCAGATAATCATGATGGTGTGATCACTAGTCTAGAGCCAGACATCTTGGAAAGTGAAGTAAGGTGGGCCTTGGAAAGCATCACTATGAACAAAGCTAGTGGAGGTGATGGAATTCCAGGTGAGCTGTTTCAAATCCTGAAAGATGATGCTGTGAAAGTGCTGCACTCAATAGGCCAGCAAGTTTGGAAAACTCAGCAGTGGCCACAGGACTGGAAAAAGTCAGTTTTCATTCTAATCCCAAATAAAGGCAATGCCAAAGAATGCTCAAACTACCGCACAATTGCACTCATCTCACATGCTAGTAAAGTAATGCTCAAAATTCTCCAAGCCAGGCTTCAGCAATACATGAACCATGAACTCCCTGATGTTCAAGCTGGTTTTCCAAAAGGCAGAGGAACCAGAGATCAAATTGCCAACATCCGCTGGATCATGGAAAAAGCAAGAGAGTTCCAGAAAAACATCGATTTCTGCTTTCTTGACTATGCCAAAGCCTTTGACTGTGTGGATCACAAGAAACTGTGGAAAATTCTAAGAGAGATGGGAATACCAGACCACCTGACCTGCCTCTTGAGAAATCTGTATGCAGGTCAGGAAGCAACCGTTAGAACTGGACATGGAACAACAGACTGGTTCCAGATAGGAAAAGGAGTGCATCAAGGCTGTATATTGTCACCCCGCTTATTTAACTTATATGCAGAGTACATCATGAGAAATGCTGGACTGGAAGAAACACAAGCTGGAATCAAGATTGCCGGGAGAAATATCAATAACCTCAGATATGCAGATGACACCACCCTTATGGCAGAAAGTGAAGAGGAGCTAAAAAGCCTCTTGATGAAAGTGAAAGAGGAGAGTGAAAAAGTTGGCTTAAAGCTCAACATTCAGAAAATGAAGATCATGGCATCCGGTCCAATCACTTCATGGTAAATAGATGGGGAAACAGTGGAAACAGTGGCAGACTTTATTTTTGGGGGCTCCAAAATCACTGCAGATGGTGACTACAGCCATGAAATTAAAAGAGGCTTACTCCTTGGAAGAAAAGTTATGACCAACCTAGATAGTATATTCAAAAGCAGAGACATTACTTTGCCCACTAAAGTCCGTCTAGTCAAGGTTATGGGTTTTCCTGCAGTCATGTACGGATGTGAGAGTTGGACTGTGAAGAAGGCTGAGTGCTGGAGAATTGATGGTTTTGAACTGTGGTGTTAGAGAAGACTCCTGAGAGTCCCTTGGGCTGCAAGGAGATCCAACCAGTCCATTCTGAAGGAGATCAGCCCTGGGATTTCTTTGGAAGGAATGATGCTAAAGCTGAAGCTCCAGTACTTTGGCCACCTCATGCGAAGAGTTGACTCATTGGAAAAGACTCTGATGCTGGGAGGGATTGGGGGCAGGAGGAGGAGGGGATGACCGAGGATGAGGTAGCTGGATGGCATCACAGACTCAAGGGACGTGAGTCTAAGTGAACTCTGGGAGATGGTGATGGACAGGGAGGCCTGGCGTGCTGCGATTCATGGGGTTTCAAAGAGTCGGAGACGACTGAGCGACTGAACTAAAGTGAACTGAACTGAGCTATTACTTTTCATTCCTATTATGTCTAAAGTTCAGTAGCATGGCAAAAATCATCACTGAGGACTAGCATAGAGTTCCCATAGGCCAATAGTGAGGGTACCCTTACTTCAAACTCAAGCTATCTAGTATAAATGGGCTCTTCACCCCTATTCTAAGCTATTCAGTTAGTAACTCTAATCTTTCCATTACACTATTTTAAAACTTGCTTTACAGATTACAGGAAAGAAAAACACAGAGTTGTGTGCTTCTCAGAGAAATTCTGCTATTTATATATGTATAGCCCCAATTCTGTATCTAAAACTAAGAAGGTACTTGAGTTTAATTGGCTTCTAGAAGTGCAGCAATTAACACCATTGATGCTTAGGTCGGGTCCCAAATGCCATTCTCTGTGTAAGTCTCTGCTTTATGAATTCATTTATCAAATAGTTACTAACCCTTCTATATGTCAGTATTCTTGCCTGGAGAATCCCATGGACGGAAGAGCCTGGCAGGCTATAGTCCATGGGGTCACAAGAGTTGGACATGACTGAGAGACTAAACCACCGCCACCACCACTCTATGTCAGACATAGGTTAGGTACTAAGGGTGCAAACACAATAAAGAAGCAAGCAGAAACTTTACACATACACACATTTATGTAAATATTATACACACAAACAGGGAGACAGAGGGAAACTAAAAGCTCTCCTAAGGCTATATTACAAGCTTCTTGATCCATGTTGAATTATCTGGAAAAACTGTCAAAAATTTTAAAGACTAAAATGAAATGAGCAGAATATGCGTCAGAAAGATAACTCTAGAAGCAATGTAGAAAGTGGATCGGAGCAGTAAGAGAAAGAACAAAGTAGGAGGAGTTCACAAAAACATCAGTTCAGTTCAGTCGCTCAGTCGTGTCCGACTCTTTGCGACCCCATCAATCGCAGCATGCCAGGCCTCCCTGTCCATCACCATCTCCCAGAGTTCACTCAGACTCACGTCCATCGAGTCCGTGATGCCTCATCCTCTGCCGTCCCCTCCTCTTCCTGCCCCCAATCCCTCCCAGCATCAGAGTCTTTTCCAATGAGTCAACTCTTCTCATGAGGTGGCCAAAGTACTGGAGCTTCATCTTTAGCATCATTCCTTCCAAAGAAATCCCAGGGCTGATTTCCTTCAGAATGGACTGGTTGGATCTCCTTGCAGTCCAAGGGAAGTATAAATAAACACAAATTCCTATATGTGGAAATTTAGATATCATTACTGTATAGTCCATGGGGTTGCAAAGAGTTGGACACGACTGAGCGACTTTCACTTTCAAACTAAATTTGGGTCTGAAAATACAATAGATTTTATATTTTGTATATCCCACGTAAGAAAGAAAACTAAGAGCTGTTTAATATAAGTGTAATGTGCTGTATATTTAAAACCGTGGGCAAATAAGAATAAGTAGTTGAGTCATGCTCAGAGAAGAATGCCTTTGGAATCAGAGTCACCTGATTTAAATTTGAAAGCTCTGCTACTCACCTAGTGTGTGATCATGGGTAGCTATTTTAGCCCTATAAATCTCACTTTTTGCATATAAAATATAGGATAATAGTCTTACCTAAGAAGATTAAATGAGATAATCCATGCAAAGGTATTACCACTGGATATGGGACACATATTTTTTTAACAAACACAATGATTCCATCAGTTATGGTCTTTGGTAGTAAGTTTCTTAGCTCTTGATTAGAAGTGGCTTAAGTAAAAAGTTTATTTGATTATATTTAATTGCAAATAATGAATTCAGTAGATGATGAATTCTGTGCAATAACAAACTTTCCTTTTTTTTCTGTTCTGACACCTTCAAGGTGTTTTCCCTTTTTCTCGTGATAGTCTTCCAGTGGCTGTAACAATTTTAACCAACTTTATCGCCTCCTCTTGGAATTATATACCTTAACAGAAAATCAAATATTCTTATTTTTTTCTTCTTCAGGATAGGGAAAAACTACTTTCAGTAAGTTCTCAGACAGACTTTCCCCAGCAAATTATTCCCCAGGGTAGAATCACAGATCTCTGCCTAGACTGTGTGTGGCATGCACAGTCCTTTCAGCTGTGTCTGACTCTTTGCGATGCAATGAGCTGTAGCCCAACACTTCCTCTGCCCTTGGGATTTTCCCCGCAGAAATACTAGAATGGGTTGCCATGTCCTCCTCCAGGGGATCTTCCCCACCCAGGGATCGCACCCTCGTCTCTCGCATTGCAGGCAGGTTCATTATGTTGAGCCCCTGAGGAAGCCCATGCCTAAGCCAATCAATGGCGAAAGGAATGGCATCGCCATGATCGATGTATTGCAACCATTTTGCCTTGCCAACATTCATTGCTTAGATTAGGAACAGAGTCGCCTTCTGTGAGAGTACTGAGCCTGAGAACGGAGCAAAACTGAGATTCACTCGGCACAGAATAAATGAGAATGGCTCTTGGGTAGGAGCCAGCTGTGTTTGTGACGATACAACTATGATAACACAGAGGTCGATGCTCATATCAGTATTTACTCTCCAACTGTGTTGCCAAAATATCCTAGGATGTAAAAGATAAATGGCAGTATCACCTGATACAACTTTAGATCTTTATCATATGAATTTTTCATTGCTTAACTTTTTAAAATATATGCAAATTTTTAATCTGCTCCATCTAATTAGATAATAGGACTAATACAGGAAATGTATGTATACATACACATACATCTGTATGTTTACTTATCCTAAATATATATACATATTAAAGCATTAAGGTAAGTTGCATTACTCTAATGTCACAAGTTCCTGAAATATCATTATTTTTTATTTATTACTACCCTACACTTTCCTAAGAATAACATTTTTATCATTATATGATAATTGTTTTAAACATACCCACTAGGGAGTACTATCAGGTCCTAACTAATTAAAAATTATTAGAATAGTTAAGCATGAGTAATTGCAATTTAAATAGTAAGATAAATAGAATGCTATGAGTTGGCATTATAACTACTTTGAAATAATAAGATAAAAATTAATTTTAGGGTAATGAATTTTAAAAAGCTTCACATTTTAATCTCAGTCATGCTATACTTCTCTCTTCGTAACAACATCATATCTTGGTAACACTTTTCACAATACTAAGTAGACAGTAGTTGAATGTCATCTGTCAATCCAACTCCATGAGGGCAAAGACAAATTTTACTGTGTTTACTGTTCTGGATGCAGAAGCAATAATAGATCCTGAGATAGTAGAGAAATTATTCACAAAATATAGGAGCAAATCTGTGAGAAGAAAAAGAAACTCTGATTAATCAAAAATAATTACAACATACCTGCTTACTTCAGCATATTTCTCTATAGAAATGACAGTATCTTTGGATTTCTTAGAAATAATATACCTGTCAAAAATTCACCTTTAAATAAAGGTTCAGTGATTACAGATACATTTTCGAAGACCTTAGTCATGGCTAGTAACCAACTGAGTACTCCGAGAGGTATTCAAGAGGATATGAAGGTGTGAGCTCTTTGAAAATGGACATACGTAAGGTCAACACCCTCTTATGCTTCAGCTAAATTTTAATAATATGTAATAAGAATCTGTAAGTAGTGGCTCCCTTTCATAAGCGAGCAGCTCCTGGTTCTCACTTTGAAGGTTTGGTGTTATTAGGGTTACCATTCATAGTGTTGCACAGTTAGTCACTCAGTCGCGTCTGACTCTTTGTGACCCTGTGAACTGTAGACCTCCAGGCTCCTCTGTCCATGGGATTCCTCAGGCAAGAATACCGGGGTGGGTTATAATGCCCTCCTCCAGGGGATCCTCCCAACCCAGATGTCTAACTCAAGTCTCCTGCATTGCAGGAGGATTCTTTACCTACCAGAGCCACCAGGGAAGCCCAAGATACTCTTCCTGACTCAGGAATGAAACCGGGGCCTCCTGCATTGCAGAAAGATGCCTTCCCAGCTGAATTACCGGGGAAGCCTATCCCACTCTCTACCCATAGCCATATTAATCAGCCTGGGAGTTGGTAAATGTCCTGTGTTGGTCCAGAGACCTTTTTACTGATTTCAAAATCAGAGCCAAATCAAGAAAGATGTCTCTCTCTGGTGGTGGAGCCGTAAAAAGCCTGCTCTGTGAGAATGATGCCGACATCCAACACAAACAAAAACTAGAGAATGAGGAGGCTGGAGAATTCCGATTCTCTTTTTGGAAGTGGTACTTCAGCACCCTTCCAATAATTGATTTTCTTAGACCTAAACCAACTCACACCTTGTTTGTCATTAGTGCAAGGGCTCAACAGACTGAATTTATTTTTTTCAAAAACATATTTTCATTTTTCTAGATTTCTATTATTCCAAGTTGCCCATTATCTGCTCCTTACACTCAGCTCCAGCCACATGGTAATTTGATATTTTCTGAACCTGCTAGACATACACCTGCCTCAGGACTTAATTCATGGTTTTCTGTCTGGAAATCTTCTTTCCTAGACAATTGCATAGCTCCTTTCCTCCTCTTCATCAGGTCTTTTCTCAAATATCACCTTCTCAGCAAGGCCTTCCTTGACCATGATTGAGAAAATTGTATGGCATGCATTAAACCCACAAAGAAAATGAACAAAAATACAGCATCTCTCCTTTTCACTATGTATTAACCACTGTTTATTAACCTCTTTCACTAAAATATAAGATACAGGAATTCAGGTAGTGTTCTTTGCTGCAAATAGCACCTAGTACAGTGTCTGGCATATAACTGGCACCCTCATGAATAAAAACAAAATAAACAAAGCAATAAATAAGCATCCTTAACAGAAAATATAATAATAAAATTAGAGTGTGGATGTTGGCTTTTTCCAAGTTAAATATTGATATTGAGCTGTCCCAAAAAAGTCAGTTTATTTATTAATACACATCTAGAAAAATTGAAACCACCTGTTTGGGAGGGAAAGAGCTACTTTGAATAAGAGATAAATGTCACAGGAAGCCCATTATTAAACTACCATTTAAAACTATATTACACACATACAGTGCAATTTGGGAAATAGAATAAAATATTCAGTTAAAAATAGGTTCAAAAGTCTAAAGATCTAGAAATGAAACTGAATGAGAACCATGAAGCAATTTGAAGGAAGAAAAACTTTAAAGCTCTACTGAAGGAAATGAAATAAGACTTCAATATAGTACTATATCCACTTATACAAGATATAGGAAAATTATTATATACTAGTAATTTATCCTTATATTGATCAATACATTGAATGAAATATGGCTGGTGTTGCTGGTAAGATGATGATTTATCATATATTGATGGCTCTCTTCATTAAATTTATGCCAAGGGAAATAATGAAAACCATGTCTGATGTGAAGAGCTGACTCATTGGAAAAGACCCTGATGCTGGGAAAGATTGAAGGCAGGAGGAGAAGGGGATGTCAGAGGATGAGATGGTTGGATGGCATCACCGACTCAACGAACATGAGTTTGGGCAAATTCCAGGAGCTGGTGATGGACAGGGAAGCCTGGTGTTCTGCAGTCCTTGGGGTTGCAAAGAGTTGGACATGACTGCGTGACTGAAATATAACTGCACTGTTGTAAAAGGATTGTTGGAGTTAAGACTGATGAAGCTGACAAACTTACATTAAAATTGCAAACAACCCTAAAGGCATGGAGGTGTTTGATTCCTAGAGAGGTAGGAAAAAAAGAAAAGGAGGCCGAATCAGAAAAGGGAAGGACATTTAGGGAAGAAGGATCTTTGCTTTGCTTCTAGGTAAAGAAGTCTGGGAGAGTTGTGACAGAGAAGGTTTGTTTGTTTGTTTCCATTGTTTTGTGCTTATCTTGTTAGACTGTTGCTAAAGACTTTGTATTGAGGCTAAGGTCATAAAAAGTCTACCTGCTGTGCAGGAGATGTAAAAGATGTGGGTTCGATCCCGGGTTAGGAAGATGCCCTGGAGAAGGGAATGGCAGCCCATTCCAATATTCTTGCCTGGAGAATTCCATGGACAGAGGAGCATGGCAGCTACAGTCTATGGGGTCCACAGAGCCAGATGCGACTGTGCAGCTAACACTTTCACTATTCACGTGTGTGTATTGCATTCTCAAATGAAAATAAAACATAGGTTAAACATTCCAAAACATAGATTTTGTGATCTTTATAATTTTTCAAAATCCAAATCTTTTTTATTATCCTTTGCTGTAGTATTTTTTTGTTTGTTTGTTTGTTTTCATTTTTTCAGCCTCTTTACATGTGGCTCAAGGTGCAAATTTTTTTCAATTCTTGAGATACTGCAGAATTGAAACAAAACACAAGCACTGCTGTTTTATATTTTAAGGTAACTATTAACTGAGACTCAAGTGGTAAAGCATCTGCCTACAGTGCTGGAGACCTGGATCCGATCCCTGGGTCAGGATGATCCCCTCAAGAAGGGCAAGGCAACCGACTCTAGTATTCTTGCCTGACATTCCCATGGACAGAGGAGCCTGGCAGGCTACAGTCCATGGGGTCACAAACAGTCAGACACTGCTGAGTGACTAGCATACACATTAACAGAGAATGATATGACCAGATTTAACATTTGTTTAGGTGCAAAGGCGTTTTTCCACAGTGTGGTAAACTCTCATTTTCACTCTCCCCATCCAGAGTCTGCTACCAACAACAACAGAAGGGCTCAAAGTGGGGGAAATAAATATTTTCTTATATTATGCTTAAATACTCAGATCACTTCTTATATTTTTCCAGGAATCCTCTCTCCAATGTTTGATTATTTTTATTGAAAATTAGAGATTTCTCAGTGTGCCCCTATCTACTTGTTTATGAGAGGAGTCATTTCTTTTTCACTGAAAATATATGAAAATTAGATTTCCATTTTAAATATTTGCATCTATCTTGAAACAAATGTCTTTATGTAGTCTAAATTATTTAAAATAAAAATCAACAGCTCTGTATTAATTTTCAGTGTCTCAAGAGCTTCTCAGTTTTATCCTTTAAACAGACAACATAGCAAGCAGGAGCTTTTTGTGATATCTAGATATGCTCTAGATAAGTCTCTTCCCAAATGCAGAACACATTCTGATGTTAGAAGCTAATTGGATATATTCTCATGAATTTTTTTTTTCTTTTTTCCCGTAAGAAATATAGTATTGTCTTTGGAAACAGCCTTAGGGACATCAATAATTTATTTGTTAGGAAAATGACATCATGTATGACAGCCGGATGAACAGAAGAGCAAGCCGTATCCTCTCCCTGAGACCCATATTGTATTATTCTGAAGCTATTTCTTTACTTTCACTGTTCTTGCAGAATCCACATTAGTTCACAATTGCTGGGTATGTTATCTTTCAAGCTCTGCAAAAGTCTTCATTAAGGTAGTGACACAGTCCATTGTTACTGTCACGTTTTTATTATTACACTCAGAATTCACAATTACAGCCCTCTGAAGCTCTACCAAAGACAGCAGAAGAGGAAATACAGCTTTATGCATTACATTGGTATTGCTTGTGCTGGGCTAAAAAGAATCAGTTCTTTGTTTTCCCATTCAGATAGCTGTGTCCTTATCTTTTCATAATATTAAGTAAATGGGAAATACATTAGTATCACCTCATTTTTTCCCAATAGAAATCAACCATGCTGTAAAGTCACTTAAAAGGCACACACTGCAGTCAACTAACAAGTCAAACGTCAGTCATCTTATTGTAATTAAAACATTTCCTAACATTATTTACCATAATCACCACTGCATTCACATGTATCAGGTCCATTGTACATACCATATAAGCACATCTGCTGCTGCTGCTGCTAAGTCGCTTCAGTCGTGTCCGACTCTGTGCGACCCCAGAGACGGCAGCCCACCAGGCTCCCCCGTCCCCTGGGATTCTCCAGGCAAGAACACTGGAGTGGGTTGCCCTTTCCTTCTCCAATGCATGAAAGTGAAAAGTGAAAGTGAAGTCGCTCAGTCGTGTCCGACTCTTTGCGACCCCATGGACTGCAGCCCACCAGGCTCCTCCATCCATGGGATTTTCCAGGCAAGAGCACTGGAGTGGGGTGCCACTGCCTTCTCTAAAGCACATCTATATATAGCTAATTTTCTGTTATATACTTTCTGAAACATTACTTTTTTACATCTATTAAGGTAAATTATAAATGAAACCATAATCACAGAAAACTAATCAATCTAATCACTCTAGGACCACAGCCTTGTCTAACTCAATGAAACTAAGCCATGCCCTATGGGGCCACCCAAGATGGGCAGGTCATGGTGGTGATGGACAGGGAGGCCTGGCGTGCTGCGATTCATGGGGTCACAAAGAGTTGGACACGACTGAGCGACTGAACTTAACTGAACTGAAGGTAAATTATGAAAGAATATTTGAAAAGAGCGCTCTATTCAACAATAAAGAAACCTGAATTAATATAGAGGAACAAGAACTGGGTTCAGGGAAAAATAAATTGATTTACATTTGGCTTTGTAATTTCATTTACAATATTTTCAAAGACTTTTTTTTTTTTTACAACATGTTAAAGTTTACAACAAAATTGAGAGAGAGGTATGGGTATTTCCCATGTAATCTCTGCCATCATAGATGCATAGACTTCTCCATTATCAACATTATTCATCAGAACAATACATTTTTTATCAAAGACGAAGCTCTATTAAGACATCAGCATTACCCAAAGTCCATAGTTAATATAATTCATTCTTTGTGTTGTGCATTATATGGGTTTGAAAAAAAAAATGTAATGACACGCATCCAGCATTATCATACCATACAGAATATTTCATTGTGCTAAAAATCCTTTGTGGTCTGCCTGTTTCTCACCCACCTCCACAGCCCTTGACAACCTCTGATCTTTTCATTGTCTCTAGTTTTTACTTTTCCAGAACGTTGTGTAGTTGGAATCATGTAATATCTAGTCTTTTCCGCGTGGCTTCTTTCACTTTGCAGTTTGCATTTAAGGTTCCTCTATGTCTTGTCATGACTTAATAGTTGTTTTTCTTTTTTTTTTTTTCAGTATTGAATAATATTCAATTGTTTGGATGTACCATAATTTATTAATCCTTTTGCCTACTAAAAACATCTTGGTTTCTTTCAAGTTTTGACAGTTATGAATAAAGCTGTTAGAAACATTCTTGCGAAGGTTTTTGTGTGGACATAAGTTCTCAAATCCTTGAGGCAAATATTAAGGAAAACAATTGCTAGATTGTTTGGTCCAAATGTGTTTCGCTTTCTAAGAGACCACTAAAATCTCTTCCAAAGTAGCTGCAGCATTTTGCGTTCCCACAAGCAATGAATGTGTTTCTGCGGCCTCATGTTCTTACCAAAGTTTGATGTTGCCAATGTTCTGAACATTCACCAACCTAAGAGATATGTTGTGGTATCACACTATTGTATTAATTTTCATGACAAACCATGCAGAGAATCTTGTCATATGTTTATTTGGCATTTATATATCTTCTTTGGTGTGGTAAAATGTTGACTTTAAGATTCTGGCTATATACTTAACAATACTGTCGTTTCATTTGGAAAGTATTTATGATAAAATTTTTGGGCTTCCCTGGTGGCTCAGATGGTAAAGAATCCACCTGCAGTGTGAAAGATCTGGGTTTGATCCTTGGGTTGGAATGATGCCCTGGAGAAGGGAATAGCATCTCACACCAGTATTCTGGCCTGGATAATCCCATGGGTAGAGGAGTGTGGCAGGCTACAATTCTTCATGAATTTCATTTTGAAAGTATTTCTGGCAAACTTTAGCCAATTCTATATACTTTATTGAAAATGTCAAATTTTCTAAACATTTTAAAAGTTTAAAGATTTTAGTTTACCAGCTCTAACTCTTGTGATGTTAAATTTGGAAAATATTCTTAAAATCCCAATTGCTGGGATGTTTGCATTATAACTTTTGAATATTTTGTATAAGATTCTATAGTTTGAAGTTCATATTTGTAATTGTATTTTGTTTAATATTTACTTATTTAAGAGGGATGTTGCTGAAAATCTTTAATTTTCCGATGATATGGATTGAAGCATGGTATCCAGTATTTTCAAATTAATTTTACTGAAATATAATTACAGTGTTTTACTTTCATAACATTTTTGTGATTATCTTTAAAATTTCATATGAGCTAGTTAATATCTGACAATCACAGTCAACATTAATAGCAATGTCAAGTTTCACAGACTCTGCTAAGTTCCATCACTCCAGGTTTATATTTTACTCTAAGCGGAGATTTTTAGTCCTCTCTGCTAAGGTCATATCTCTAAGTTCACAGGTCTAGTTCCCACCAACTTTCTCTCAGGGGAGTGTGCAATTTCCTCAGTTCTGTCTCTTCACAACAAAAATTTGGAGCAACAGGCCAGTGTTACAGCCCTCAGATAGACCAGTGTTACAGCTCCGTGTTACAGCTCAGTTTTATTTAGAAAGTAAAGGAGAATACATCCTTGAGAAGTGAGGCATGCAGACCCAAAAGACTCTAAGAGAAGAGGGACCCCGGCCCAATTTTGGCTCCTCTTGTCATGTCTTCTCTCCTCCCCGAGGCCTGCCCTCAGTGACCGGGCTAGCCAGGGGTGCTGCTTGTTCTCCCTGAGGTCTGTACCCCGGTCCTCCGATAGTCCTTTGTTCTATCTTCACAGGCTTTTCCTTGCCTTGTCTTAGCCACCGCCATCCTGGCCTCCTTTCCCCTATTCTAACTACCTAACACAACAAAGAAGCTCAATTCTCCCATGGAATTCTCAGGAATCTTCATAAAAAGTTGAGAATATGTTCAAATTACAGATATTATTAAACTTTAACCTAGCATATCACAGATAAAGGAAAATGCTTTAAGAGTTACAATGCTGCTAATACTAGTGAGATTTACAATCTTTTTAAAGCATGCTAGCTGGAGCCAAGGATTTAGCGAGGAATCAACTACAAATATATACAGAATGCAAATCTCCTTGTATAATAATAGAAGGGATCCTCGGGTGCTAATGTGTCCCTACACAGCCTAAGGCAATGAAAGACAGCCTGCTCCCATCCATGGCTCCTCTGGCCTTGAAGACACCTTACTTCACATTGGCTGTATTGATCCCTGACCTTTGGCTGCGGTTCCTTTAAGAAATACTTGGAAGCTTCAAAGTCCACTTTCCCTGACATGTGTGCCTGCTCTTGAGACTGGCCTTTGCACAATTTGTGTCGTGACTTGGTAGCAAAACAAAGCAAAAGGAACTTGAATCAATTCCAAGTCATCATTCTAGTTAATCTTCAAATCCAGGCTGGTTATTTTGGAAGAGCAATATTTTCTTCTCTTACATTTTTCAACTTTCCTCTACTTTGTGTTTACTTCAAAGATTACATACCACTTATTTTTAGAACATGGCATTAAGTAATAATTACTCCAATTATCTAACAACCTAAAATTGCAATGAAAAACAGTTTTTTTTTTTTCTTTTCTTCATTTCAATGAAGAAATCTGTAGAGTCAATAACTGGCACAGTGCTTAAAATAAAATATATATTATTCTGCTCATGCTCTTTCTGTTAACATACACAGTAGTCATTACTACATCACTATGATTTAAATACTATTATAATTTTCTTAGGCTCCAAGATGACCGAGGATGGTGACTGCAGCCATGAAATTAAAATATGCTTGCTCCTTGGAAGAAAAGCTTTGACAAATCTAGATAGCATATTAAAAAGCAGAGGTATCACTTTGCCAACAAAGGTCTGTCTAGTCAAATCTATGGTTTTTCCAGTAGTCACGTACAGATGTGAGATTTGGACCATACAGAAGGCTGAGTGCTGAAGAATTGATGTTTTCGAACTGTGGTGATGGAAAAGACTCTTGAGAGTCCCTTGGATTGCAAGGAGATCAAACTTGTCAAACCTAAAGGAATCAACCCTGAATATTCATTGGAAGGACTGATGCTGAATATGAAGCTCCAATACTTTGGCCGCCTGATGAGAAGAGCCAACTCATTAAAAAAGATCCTGATGCTGGAAAAAATTGAGAGCAGGAGGAGAAGGAAGAGACAGAGGATGAGATCATTGGATGGCATTGACCCAATAGACATGAGTTTGAACAAACTCTGGGAGGTAGTGCAGGACACGGAAGTCTGGTCAAGCTGCAGTCTATGAGGTCGCAAAGGGTTGGACATTACTGAGCAACTGAACAGAGACAATTATAACGTTCCTTTTACAGATAACAAAATTGATGCACAGAGAGGTCAAATACATTGCCAGAGTCACACAGCTAGAAATTACAAAGGTAAGAATTAAGAGTTATCAATGTGGTTCTCTGGTGGTTCAGCTGATAAATAATTCACCTGCAATGTGGGAGACCTGGGTTTAACCTCTGGGTTGGGAAGATCCCCTGGAGAAGGGAACAGCTACTCACTCCAGTTTCCTGGCCTGGAGAATTCCACGGACTATTGCATGGGGTCGCAAGGAGTCAGACACGACTGAACAACTTTCACTTTAGGGCTTCCCTAATAGCTCAGTTGGTAAAGAATCTGCCTGCAACACAGGAGACCCGGGTTCGATTCCTGGGTTGGGAAGATCTGCTGGAGAATGGATAGACTACCCACTCCACTTTTCTTGGGCTTCTCTTGTGGCTCAGCTGGTAAAGAATCCACCTGCAATGCAGAAGACCTGGGTTCAATCCCTGGGTTCGATCCCTGGGTTTGATCCCCTGGAGAAGGGAAAGTCTTCTTACTCCAGTATTCTGGCCTGGAGAATTCCATGGACTGTATAGTCCATGGGGCTCAAAGAGTCGGACACAACTAAGTGACTTTCACTTCACTTCACAATGTGGTTCCAGAGTTCATATTCTTAATGAACAAACTATATGCCTAACCAAAGGGACAGAGGCCTTGAGACTACTAATGGCTAACAGTCTGTCGAGAGAGAGCCCTTTCTATTTCTCTTCTTCCCAGTCTTTTAAATCATTAATCACCTTCTTCTTTTGCTCTCAGTT
This sequence comes from Ovis canadensis, assembly GCF_042477335.2. NCBI lineage: Eukaryota > Metazoa > Chordata > Mammalia > Artiodactyla > Bovidae > Ovis > Ovis canadensis. The sequence goes on along the minus strand of NC_091253.1, from coordinate 102,410,213 downwards.
CCTGCCCTTGTTCACCTCTCTAAAACTGAAACCATGCTTTCTCTTCCCAGATCTAGAGGTCTCCCTGTGATTCCTGGTTAAGTGCTGGGCTTAGAGTGATCCATTGACTGATGCTGAGGTCCCAGGTATTCACTTGAGTGGCACAGTTTATTAGATTTTACTCCTTGACAGTATGAGTGCTTTGTGTCATGAGACCTGGCTTCCAATATCATGTCACATGTTGGTTGCAGTACCTATAGCTAAGGGCATGAGCATAACCCTGACACTACTCTCAAACAGGGCATTTGGGTTTTCATAGCATGAATCCACCAAGGCCATTCACTCTTCTGCCTCCACAGTTCAGTTCAGTTCAGTTGCTCAGTCGTGTCCGACTATTTGCGACCCCATCAATCGCAGCACATCAGGCCTCCCTGTTTATCACCATCTCCTGGAGTTCACTCAGTCCATTGAGTCCGTGATGCCATCCAGCCATTACATCCTCGGTCGTCCCCTTCTCCTCCTGCCCCCAATCCCTCCCAGAATCAGAGTCTTTTCCAATGAGTCAACTCTTCGCATGAGGTGGCCAAAGTACTGGAGTTTCAGCTTTAGCATCATTCCTTCCAAAGAAATCCCAGGGCTGATCTCCTTCAGAATGGGCTGGTTGGATCTCCTTGCAGTCCAAGGGACTCTCAAGAGCCTTCTCCAACACCACAGTTCAAAAGCATCAATTCTTCGGTGCTCAGCCTTCTTCACAGTCCAACTCTCACATCCATACATGACCACAGGAAAAACTATAGCCTTGACTAGATGGACCTTAGTCAGCAAAGTAATGTCTCTGCTTTTGAATATACTATCTAGGTAGGTCATAACTTTTCTTCCAAGGAGTAAGCATTTTAATTTCATGTCTGCAGTCATCATCTGCAGTGATTTTGGAGCCCAAAAATATAAAGTCTGACACCGTTTCCACTGTTTCCCCATCTATTTCCCATGAAGTGATGGGACCAGATGCCATGATCGTTTTCTGAATGTTGAGCTTTAGGTCAACTTTTTCGCTCTCCTCTTTCACTTTCATCAAGAGGCTTTTTAGTTCCTCTTCAGTTTCTGCCATAAGGGTGGTGTCATCTGCATATCTGAGGTGATTGATATTTCTCCTGGCAATCTTGATTCCACCTTGTGTTTCATCCAGTCCAGCATTTCTCATGATGTACTCTGCATAGAAGTTAAATAAGCAGGGTGACAATATACAGCCTTGACATACTCCTTTTCCTATTTGGAACCAGTCTGTTGTTCCATGTCCAGTTCTAATGGTTGCTTCCTGACCTGCATACAGATTTCTCAAGAGGCAGGTCAGGTGGTCTGGCATTCTCATCTCTCTCAGAATTTTCCACAGTTTCTTGTGATCCACACAGTCAAAGGCTTTGGCATAGTCAAGAAAGCAGAAATATATGTTTTTCTGGAACTCTCTTGCTTTTTTCATGATCCAATGGATGTTGGCAATTTGATCTCTGGTTCCTCTGCCTTTTCTAAAACCAGCTTGAACATCAGGGAGTTCATGGTTCACGTACTGCTGAAGCCTGGCTTGGAGAATTTTGAGCATTACTTTACTAGCATGTGAGATGAGTGCAATTGTGCGGTAGTTTGAGCATTCTTAGGCATTGCCTTTCTTTGGGATTGGAATGAAAACTGGCCTTTTCCAGTCCTGTGGCCACCGCTGAGTTTTCCAAACTTGCTGTCCTATTGAGTGCAGCACTTTCACAGCATCATCTTTCAGGATTTGAAACTGCAATAACTGCATAGCCTGAATTTTGATACCAACTTGATTTCATGTATTCTGTGTGTTGTCAAACTATGTTTCAGTTCATTTGTTTGACTTATTTGAAAATATGTTTCCAATAAATTAGTATAGTTTCATAAAAGTTGGCCACGGTGGAGGAAGTTAGGCATGAGCAAAAAGGGGTAGCCCAGTCAAAAAATGTTCAAGCTGATCTTTAACCCCCACAAGACACCCAAATGCAGCCAAGGAGAGCTCACAGGTTCACTACAAACTAACCAGAGAGGTTTTTTTCAGTCAGGAGCACGTGCCCTACTGTGGACAGTGGATGCGAACTAGCCGCAGGGAATTCTCCAACTTCCTCACATGTGCCCTGAGGCACAGCTGTGTCCTCAAGTGGCCTTAGGCAGCCAGGAGCACATGAAGAGTTCATAAATATGCTATGCATACATGCATCTGACTATAACAGACTGAACTATGGGAAAGGCATGTGCAGTAGAGCCTGCTCTCATGTAACTTGCAACTGTCCTTCAAAGCTGTCAGTCTACACCCAGCTAATGAATACGTAAGAGCCATGTCTGGATAACCTCTATACCTCATCCTTTCAGAGTCAGCTTCTCTCTTGGCTTGGCCCATCTCTCCCTTGAGGTATTGCTTCTGTTCCTTCTTCAGTAGACTTGTTTTGCCATGGGTACGACCTCAGATTCTTCTTTGTGTCCTTACAAGTAACTGAGACCAATGAATAAGAGTACTCCTTAACTCTTCCTATCTGGGAATGACTGTTAAGGAACATTTTCTTTATAGAACATTTTTGAAGCTTTCATTCTATAGGTCTTATGCTACCTGGCACATAAATAGTAACACTTAAAGTGAAATTCTTTTTTCTCCCTGAAAATAGATCTTCCTACTTATTCCTTTGTGTGAATCATCCATTTCTTATATAACATAAATTGCAGAGTTAAGAAAGCTTGTTATTGCTACAAAAATTCTATTAATATTCACTCTATTCATCCAGAAAGCAGCTCACACACAGTGGAACTGCTTTGTTGAGCACATCAGAATATTTTATCATAATTATATTAAGAAAAGAAAAAAGAGAACTGAGATTCACTTAGATTGATTTATTTCATTTGTTGATAATAACATCAATTATCAGTTCCAGGTTGCTTTACTAGAATAAGACTTATTAGAAGGCATTGACTGACTCAGCATGTGCACTGCATGTGAAAATGAAAACGTTATGAGGAACATGTAAGAGCTTAATATTCTGAACATGTACATCAATAGCTGAAAGAAGATTAGAATTCACTATACATTTTGCAAATCTGAATCTTTAAATTGCTAATTGAACTTTAATTGGATTTCATTCTAACTTAATTGTTAACATAAATCAAAAATGTTTACTTACATATGAGTATTCAAGAGATTTGATGGTCAAGTAATAGACTCTACTTAATTTATTAATTAAGCATAAGTCTGGTTTCTAGAGACTAAAATTCTATTCAGAATACAATACTGCTGAATAAATTTGGAAAATATTTTTTTCTAGTTTGGAAGGTAAAATAATATTATTCATTAAAATGGTGCTATTCAATGAAAAATAATCACAGGAAAAGTTAAAATCACACTAGTGTATTTCATACAACAGTCTCCAAACATGAATTTAAAGCAAAGTAAAAATGTTCTAATTCCCATACTCTCTTTTCTTCTGAAAACAATTTATTTAAGTGGCTGTAAAACCTTGTCTAGGTTTCTTTCTTTTTCTCCTTTGTAGTCTAGGGATTTATTTCAACAATCTTATTAAGCAAATCTTATTGGATATCTTGCCTTTTCAAGCCAGTTTATTTAAAATAATTTCAGTTTAGTTCAGTCGCTCAGTCATGTCCAACTATTTGCGACCCCATGAATTGCAGTGCGCCAGGCCTCCCTGTCCATCACCATCTCCGGGAGTTCACTCAGACTCACGTCCATCGAGTCCGTGATGCCATCCAGCCATCTCATCCTCGGTCGTTCCCTTCTCCTCCTGCCCCCAATCCCTCCCAGCATCAGAGTCTTTTCCAATGAGTCAACTCTTCGCATGAGGTGGCCAAAGTACTGGAGCTTCAGCTTTAGCATCATTCCTTCCAAAGAAATCCCAGGGTTGATCTCCTTCAGAATGGACTGGTTGGATCTCCTTGCAGTCCAAGGGACCCTAAAGAGTCTGCTCCAACACCACAGTTCAAAAGCATCAATTCTTCGGCGCTCAGCCTTCTTCACAGTCCAACTCTCACATCCATACATGACCACAGGGAAAACCATAGCCTTGACTAGACGGACCTTAGTTGGCAAAGTAATGTCTCTGCTTTTGAATATGCTATCTAGGTTGGTCATAACTTTCCTTTCACAGAGTAAGTGTCTTTTAATTTCATGGCTGTAGTCACCATCTGCAGTGATTTTGGAGCCCCCAAAAAATAAAGTCTGCCACTGTTTCCACTGTTTCCCCATCTATTTCCCATGAAGTGATGGGAGCAGATGCCACGATCTTCGTTTTCTGAATGTTGAGCTTTAAGGCAACTTTTTCACTCTCCTCTTTCACTTTCATCAAGAGGCTTTTTAGTTCCTCTTCAGTTTCTGCCATAAGGGTGGTGTCATCTGCATATCTGAGGTTATTGATATTTCTCCTGGCAATCTTGATTCCAGCTTGTGTTTCTTCCAGTCCAGCGTTTCTCATGATGTACTCTGCATAGAAGTTAAATAAGCATGGTGACAATATACAGCCTTGATGGACTCCTTAGATTTTACCAAATCACATTTCCCATTTTCCAATATCTTTTCTTCTCTCAATTATAAAAGATAATTTTACAGAAGAATTTCAAAGTATGCACTATTTCAGATACAAAATTTCTCTCCTTTGAACATATTTTTGTAATATTGAAACCAGTAAAAATGCTAACTCAGAAATTTATTTTAAAAAATTGTTATAATTATATTATTGAAGACAGTTGCATTAAAAATTTCAGCAGCAAAACACTGAAAATAGCATTTCCTTATTTTATAAATGAGAAAATTGATTAAAGCAATGTTAGATATGTCTAAACTTATGAAGCTGATGCGATAACTATCCCATCAGCCCCTGGCCATTTCCAGAGTAAGTTCATTTTATTATGTGGAACAAATAAACATGAATGTCTCCTTGTGAATTATGAACTAGTCCAAATAACTCCCAGTAATCTCTATTGTAAACTGACACTCTCAGTAACGGTGGTTAGCATTGCTGTTTCAGCAGTTTAGGTCTTTTCCCTCTCCTTTTGGTAACTTCCAGTCTCCTGATGAATTATTCAGGTACATACTGCCCGTGTTTATGGTCTGTGCCATTTGAGAGGAAAGAGCCTAAGTAAGGCAGAAAGGTAAGAGACGAGTCCAGGTTGTACCGAGCACTTCACTGTCGGTTTTGTTCTGAGAACAAGTTTATCTGGGTGTCTCCTAGTCTCAAATCTATGCATCTGATGCTATCATATCTGCATTATTTTACTAACAAGAGGTAACCTGTATTCTTAGTCTCCTGCTATTGTCTGTTCACTGAAACCATGATAGAAGAAACATTTATCCGCCTCCTCAGACAGCATATTTATATTGTTCACTATTGTTTATTTAAGCAAATTTAGGCATTCAGATTCTGCAAAAAAAGTTAGGTAGTCCTCCAAAGTAGAAGACTTTGCCTTCAGTTCAGGTCAGTTGCTCAGTCGTGTCCGACTCTTTGTGACCCCATGGACTACAGCATGCCAGGCCTCCCTGTCCATCATCAACTCCTGCAGTCCAGCCAAACCCATGTCCATTGAGTCGATGATGCCATCCAACCACCTCATCCTCTGTTGTTCCCTTCTCCTCCTGCCTCCAACCTTTCCCAGCATCAGGGATTTTTCAAATGAGTCAGCTCCTAGCCTAAGATTTATAACCATGGCCATTTATTCACTTTCCTTTGAGATGACAATGCAAGCAAAAAAAAATGTTGCAAAAATACACCCAATACCAGACAACATACATTCAGACCATAATAAACTTTTGAAAAAAATATGCACTGGAAAGAAATTCTTATGCAAAGATTTATTCATGCAAAAACAAAATCTCTATTTTTTTATATCTCAGTCTTCTTGAACCTACTATTCTGCCTAGGTTTGAGTTACTAAATCTCTAAGATCTTGAAATGATGTGTGAGTACAGCAGTTTTTCAGTCCTTCAGCCATTTACAACCTACATTTTGGTCAAATGCAAATTCCTCTGTCATTATTTATATGGGAAGCACCTGGTCCACAGCCGTCTTGTGCTGGCACCTGCCAAGACGTACCGTCTTGTTCTCTGGTTGTTTCCCACCAGAATATACTCATGTTGGAATCGGCAGGAGTCAGCATTTGGATGCACTGTCATCCAATGGAGTAGCCCCGTCCTCAGGTGGCATCCAGCTCTCATGTTCCATTTGATTGGCTTATCCTTGTCACATTGTGGGGCATGTGCTCCAGTCAGTTTGTTTGCTTTTGTGGGGGGACAAGAAGAAAATGGCTGACCAGTGGCTTCAGAGCAGAAATTTCTGTGCGGAAACCTCTTAGTCGCCATTACCTGAATGTTCTGGAGCAATGTTTCATTGTTTCATCAGTGGGCTTGCTGTTCCCTGAATCTCCTGTTGGTAAGTAGGCTAAATTTCCTCTGCATACCGAGTAGGTACCTACCAACCAAATCCCAATCCCCTGCCTCCCTTGGTGGTACAATCAGACAGTCTTTCCTCAGGCTGAAAACCTATGAATCTCTCCAGTGATTCTCTTACTGGCCTCCCTTGCCTATCCCAGGACACTCCCCGGACAATAGAATGTTAGGGACAGAGGACTTTACCGCCTTACATTTTATTGTTTGCACCAGGACTTCCACCCATGAATGCTCACAAAGTGTGTTCACCTAACACTGCTTGTCACAGACGGAATTATGTTCCCTCTAATCCGTGTATTGAAGCCTGAGGTGCCCCTGGTATTTCCGAATGTGCTCTATGTGGAGACAGGGCCAGGAAGGAGGTATCTAGGGTGGGATGTGGTTACACAGGTAGTGCCCAGTCCGTTACTGTGCAAGGGGGAATCCTGAACAAAAAGACTCCAGGGATGCAGGAGCTTAAAGGAAAAGCCGTGTGAGGACTCAGCGAGACGGTGGTCACCTGGAAGCCCAGGAGGGAGGCCTCAGGAGAGGTCAAACCTGACAACGCCTTGGTCTTGGACTTCTAGCCTCCAGATCTGTGAGAAAACAAATTTCTGCTGCTTAAGCCACCCAGGCTGTGACATTTTGTTAGTCCCACTAGCAAACAAATACATTAATATTTCAGCCTTGAATTATACTGAGCCTATTTTGAAACTGAAAAATAGATCATAGACTAAATCTTTCTTTCAAAGATCTGAGATATCATTCTTAAACCTCCATGAATCTGTAATTTTTCTAAATAACTAGGGATTAGATTTACACTAGGAAATGGGAAATACACAAACCTATCATTGAATGTTTTGTTTGTACATATCATTTTTAGAAGTAAATATTTGCAATTGAATTATGAGTTGTAAACATTAAATCAAATTCTGCATCTAAAAGGAGTATTTTGTTTGTAGGATTGAAGTTATAACAAGATTAGAAATTCAGCAGGGTTTAAGTTAGCAGTCAAAATTTCAACTACTGAATAAAATTTACCAGTAATCTAACAAACACTACTTCATTAAGATTGTAAAGTAATATGCTGGGCTCACATTGCTACCCCTATAGCATCCCAATTCAGTTCAGTTCAGTCACTCAGTTGTGCCCAACCCTTTGCAACCCCATGGACTGCAGCACACCAGGTCTCACTGTCCATCACCAACTCCCGGAGTTTACTCAAACTCATGTCCGTTGAGTCAGTGATGACATTGCATCCCAACTAACATACAAAGTAAGCAGAAGAGTATGAGGCAGCATTCAAATACAGCTCGATAAAGAAGGGAGACGCGTCTGCGAAGATCAAACACTAGAGAAGTAAATTATGCTGAAGAGATAGCAATCCAGAATATTTTAGAAGGACATTTCATGCATTATATGGATATTTTCCCAGGATTCCACAGTTATTATGTCCCAGCTTTATGCCTTTGACACTTCTGCACTCATCACATGAACTTCATCTCAAAGAAAGCGTATTTGGTAACTTCAACAAATTGTATCTAACTAGGCTCTATGAGCATGGTGTTATTACATGATCCTATGGAGTGTGAAGTCAAGTGGGCCTTAGGAAGCATCACTACAAACAAAGCTAGTGGAGGTGATAGAATTCCAGTTGAGCTATTTCAAATCCTCAAAGATGATGCTGTGAGTGCTGCACTCAACATGCCAAGAAATTTGGAAAACTCAACAATACCCACAGGACTGGAAAAGATCAGTTTTCATTCCAAACCCAAAGAAGAGCAACACCAAAGAATGCTCAAACTACTGCACAATTGCACTCATCTCACACGCTAGTAAAGTAATGCTCAAAAGTCTCCAAGCTAGGCTTCAGCAATATGTGAACCGTGAACTTCCAGATGTTCAAGCTGGTTTTAGAAAAGGAAAAGGAACCAGAGATCAAATTGCCAACATCCGCGGGATCATGGAAAAAGCAAGAGAGTTCCAGAAAAAGTCTACTTCTTCTTTATCGACAATTCCAAAGCCTTTGACTGTGTGGATCACAATAAACTGTGGAAAATTCTGAAAGAGCTGGGAATACCAGACTACTTAATTTGCCTCTTGAGAAATCTGTATGCAGGTCAGGAAGCAACAGTTAGAACTGAACATGGAACAGCAGACTGGTTTCCAAATAGGAAAAGGAGTACATCAAGGCTGTATATATTGTCATCCTCCTTATTTAACTTATATACAGAGTACATCATGAGAAACGCTGGACTGGAAGAAGCACAAGCTGGAATCAAGATTGCTGGGAGAAATATCAATCACCTCACATATGCAGATGACACCACCCTTATAGCAGAAAGTGAAGAGGAGCTAAAAAGCCTGTTGATGAAAGTGAAAGAGGAGAGTGAAAAAGTTGGCTTAAAGCTCAACATTCAGAGAACTAAGATCATGGCACCTGGTTCCATCACTTCATGGCAAATAGATAGGGAAACAGCGGAAACAGTGACAGATTTTATTTTGGGGGCTCCAAAATCACTGCAGATGGTGACCGCAGCCATAAAACTGGAAGACACTTACTCCTTGGAAGAAAAGATGTGACCAACCTAGACAGCATATTCAAAAGCGGAGACATTACTTTCTCCATGAAGATCCGTCTAGTCAAAGTTATGTTTTTTCCAGTGGTCATGTATGGATGTGAGAGTTAGACTATAGAAATGCTGAGCACCGAAGAATTGATGCTTTTGAACTGTGGTGTTGGAGAAGACTCTTCAGAGTCCCTTGGACTTCAAGGAGATCCAACCAGTCCATCCTAAAGAAAATAAGTCCTGAATATTCATTGGAAGGGCTAATGTTGAAGCTGAAACTCCAATCTTTTGGCCAACTGATGTGACGAGCTGACTCATTTGAAAAGACCCTGATGCTGAGAAAGATTGAAGGCAGGAGGAGAAGGAGGTGACAGAGGATGAGATGGTTGGATGACATCACTCACTCAGTGGACATGAGTTTGAGTAAATTCTGGGAGTTGGTGATGGACAGGGAGGCCTGGTGTGCTGCAGTCCATGGGGTTGCAAAGAGTTGGACACGACTGAGGGACTGAACTGAACTGAACTGAACTGAACTGTGTCCTAAAACACTGCCTTGGCATTTATACTGGATTGTTTTACTTTTTGAAATTGGATACACATTATACTATACTGCAAGGAATCAAGTTTCTTCTGAACATGGCTTTGCAGCTTGACCAGGAATCTCAAACTTTAAGGAATGACAGCCTTTAGTATAGTATTGGGGGATATTAAAAAGCAGCCTTTGCAAATCCATCTTTCATTAATATGGAGATTATTCTTATTAGGTCAAATGTAAGCATTTGCAGAGAGCACTGCACCATTAGTAAATAATAAGAAAACCAATTCAAAGGAGAAAAAAACAAACAAACACCTTGATTTTTAGATATTTTCATAACAGAAATGTTTTTGTTTCAATTCATATTTGATTTAATTACACTCTCAAAATGTGATTTTCTCAGAAGAAATATAAGCTCAAATCATTTTCAGTCTAAATGAGTAACAGTGAGTAACAAAGTGAGACAAAGAAGGTTTTTCTGGGTTTTGCTTTTTGAAGATAGAAATAGTAACTGCTTTGTTTCAAATAAAAGGTTAAAAGGATGATTTTTAAATGATTGATTGCTCCAAGAAAGTTGAGTAATTGTGCATTACTAAAGCTAAAAGCAATCTAGAATTTTATTACCACTGGTACACTTACAATTCTGTTTTTCTATACAAAAAATATTTGCTATAATAATAATGTGATAGTATTTTACATAAATTCTTGGTTTTCTATCGCCATAAGATATGAATTCTAAAAACATGACATGCAACAAAATCTTGTCATGCAGAATTCATTAACTATAGATTCATTATTAAAATCTAAAGAAATTTGAAACATAGTTTTAAAATTTCTTAATAATTCGAAATTATGGAAAAGATTAAATAGGAAGGAGTCTATATATCTTCAGCAAAAAATAACTTTTTAAATAACTTGTGAAAATATTGAATGCTTTGAAAAGACAAAAATAAGAATTATTCCTAAGGATATATTGAATGTCCTCTTTCAGTTGAGAGTTATCTCAGCTCATTTAATCTAGAGCTTATTCTGCTTCTTACATACATATCTCTATATTCATATACACAGGCATATGCATGTACATATGTGATGGCATCTCAGGTTTGAGCATATCGAGTATGAGAAAAACAGAACTGGAAACCACAGATTTGGGTAAAAGTCATGAGTCTAAAAATGAACAACTGCAATACACTGAGATAAATGTTATACAGAAGGAAAGCATGGATCCTTCAGAAGACCGAGGAAAGACAGCGAGCTTTCCTCATCAAACAAAATAAACAAGGAACATAAACATAGCTTCATAAGATAAACAAGAAACACTGCTTGGATAAAACACAGAGACATGTTAAGATTAGCTGTATAAACAGAGGTGAGTCATTCTCAGAGTGGCAGCAAATGGAGGAGCTCAAAGCTGAAAAAGACTGGGGACTGCAGGTGAAGAGGTTCCCACTCTGTAGGTGAAGAGACTCTTGGGCTTCAAGTATTTACCACTTAGAGTTTGACAAGAGTGTATTTTTGAGCAAACCAAAATTCCAGGTGAAAAACTCTTCTTGTGGCTGACACTGTAAGTTAGTTCTATCTGTTGTTGGAATTCACATAATTGGAATCATAATACATATACCTTTTTGTTTCTATATGCTTTTAGTTTGGAATTTATCCATGATGTTGATATAACATTGTTAGTTTACATTGCTGTATAGTATTCCATTGGGTGTACATACAAGTTTATTTATCTGTTCTGTTGTTGATAGACAGTTGGGTTATTTTCATATTTGAGCAATTATAAATAATGGTAATATAATCATTCCTATATATTTATAGTGAGAACATGTTTTCAGAGCTTTTTAAAGAAGATTTACATTGTCAGGTATAAAATAACAAAAGTGCCTGATACTAGTTTTGATATTGTATTATGACCCTGATGAACCACACCTACTTTGTGAACCTACTGTCAAAAATCTTTTTTCTCAGTGAGTGATATTGAGACTTCAAGAATAGCACACAGTTTATTTCATAACACTTAATTTGTAAGTTCTAATCTAGTCCAATATGACTTAGGTATTTAAGTGGGAAGATTTTCAAAACAAGAGAATAGATGAAAATAAGATCAAAATCATAAAGATCTCTGTTCACTACATGAAGCATTTGGGCTACATCATCAGTGACTTGTGGTATATTTTTGAACAGTGCAATACACAACTATGCTTTTTAAAACTATTGTTCAATGGGTGTGGAAGATAAACTGAAGAGTACACAAGAGTCCTTTCAAATGAGTCAGTTCTTCGCATCCATGCATGACCACTGGAAAACCATAGCCTTGACTAGATGGACCTTTGTTGGCAAAGAAATGCCTCTGCTTTGCAATATGCTATCTAGGTTGGTCATAACTTTTCTTCCAAGGAGTAAGCATCTTAATTTCATGGCTGCAGTCACCATCTGCAGTGATTTTGGAGCCCAAGAAAATAAAGTCACTGTCTCTTCCATACATCTATGTAAATCAGCCATAATTATACATATATGTGTACTCTCCATCTTGAGACTCCCCCCACCCCACGCCAATCCCACCTGTCTGTCTTCACAGAATGCCTAGGGCTCCCTGTGTTTTATACTAGCTTCCTGCTAGCTATCCATGTTACACATGATAGCACATATATATGTCAGTTCTGCTTTCTCAGGTTGTTCTACTCTCTCTTAATAAACTTGTCATGGTCAAGTTTTCTTAAGAAGATAAGAAAAAGGAAGCAATGTCAGCCTGTGTATGGAGTTTCATGGAAATCTCTGTGTGGTCAACTGAGAGTTACAATGAATATATTAACACAGAGGCACTGAATATATTTTGATTTCAAAATATTTAATCAATCAAAGTTAACTCTTACAGGAATCTCTAGCTATAAAATGCTTTAAAACAAAACATTTGCACACTTTGTTTTCACAATGCTTTAAAACAAAATATTTGTAGACTTCGTTTTCATAATTAAAATATAGCATTTGTGACAATATTAGAATACAGCAGTTTGGTCTTAAAACAGTAAAAAGCTATGTTCTCTATTACTGTTGGAATAACTTGGAGGAAAAGGGTCAGTGGAACTGAGGCATTGCTGTGATAAACGTAACGCTGATCTGGAAGGACCATATGCAATGTTGCAGTAGGAATATCACATTCATCCTTATTTCATAATGCATTGAGAGACTCAAAAGTACTTTTTAAGCTCTCCTGGAAAATAAAGTTGAAAACATTTTCAATGATTCACAGCAGTCATTAATACTGTGTAGGACATCAATCATTAACATCCAGGTAGAAAGAATATTGACTTCTAGGGCTGAGGTGAATGGATAGGGTGATTTGCATCACTCCCCTGGTTGTCTGCAGATCACCAGCAGTACCTGTTTACACGCACTTGGTAATAAGTGCTTGATTTATTTAATATAGTGTGGCTGTGTGGATATTAAAATCTCCCTTTCTCCTAAAAAGTCTGCTCTTTAAATTGGAAGACATTTCTGAACAGGCTTACAGTCATTTGTTCTAAGGTTTCCTTTCCAGGTATATCTTCTGTTTTTACTCATAAACACTGTGCCTCAGGCAAACTGTTCTGTTTTATTCTTTAGGGGGAACATCTCTCCAGGTTTGGCTGTCACCACCCCTTCGTCTACTGTTCCAATTTCAACTCTTCCTCAAGACTCTCCAATGCTATTCATTCAGGTAGCTGAATTCAGAAAACCCTAGTCTGCAGTGATCTTTTTTTGGGCAGAAACTCTATAAGAATACAGCAGATACATTTCTGAGATATTTACTCATAAGCTTCAATGTGATAGTTCTTTGGAAATTTTCTTCAGAAAAGTGTTTATTTGCGCCTGCCTTTAAACGGGGAAAGAAGATTTTGCTGACTATCACGATGTTGAGTGCTTTGCACCAACCTTTTATATGATTGATATTATTTTTAGTGGTTGCCAAGGTTGATGACAAAAGAAGTTTGAATTTCTGCTGGGATAGTTACTGCTTGTGTCACAGATTAAAACATCTGAAGCAGTGGTGAGGACGGCTCAGGGTTCTGCCTTCTCCTGGTCCTGCTTTGCTTGACCATTCCTGCATCAGGAAGCTTCCTCACCATACCTGTTTCCTTCTGATTATTTCCATCTTGATCCAAGCATCCATTCAGAGAAAAACTCTCTGAGCATTTTAAAATAATTTCCCAATCGCTTTGGTCGTCTGGCATCACCCTCTCCACAGAGCTTACCTTCCCCTCCCCCCGTTCCTTTTCCATCTGCCCCTCCTTTCTTTCCTTCTTTTCTGGTTTACATCCACAGACTGGAAGCAAGCTGCACACAGGACTCTATCCTAGTCACCATTTTGCCCTCAGCTTCTAGAACAGTGCCTAGTGCCTGATCAATGTTTTTAAAATATTAAGTGGATAGCTGATAGAATGACTCACTGACTATGTGATTCAGAGGTAAAAATCAGACAAGGAGAAGCAAAATTGTTTTCTGATAAAAATAGCTTTGGGAAGAACATTCTGGTGAACCACAAGCCTTTCTTTGCAGATTTGTTCAGGGAAGGAATTGAAGTCTGGCAGCCATGTAATAGGACTGAGGCAGAAGTGCCATGGGAAAGAAATGCATTGCAAAATATATTATCTGTAGAGATGATACTTTGAAAATTAACCCCTTTGACTCCTCCTACAGTGTAAACTTTGGGCTTGCCAGGGACTACTGCACATACCACAAAATAGACAGGATCCAAGTGTTTGCCACTAATAATGTGCAAGCTAATTTATAGGCAAATATATTCCCTTTGGTTTGCATTTTGTGTTCCTACACGTGTGTCTTTATGATGTTTTAGGATTCTAAAAGTAACTTTCAAATTGGATACACATAAAAACAGGCTACAAATTAGACTAAGCACAAAGGTCATACTTGGTTGACCTCTAATCTAGTGGTCTCAGTTTTTGAAATGGGACTGTTTCATTGATACCTGATTATAACTTGAATTTGTTAACTCTCTGGTACACCAATATATTTTGGATTACTCATTCTGTTTTTCTCGGATTGTTTCTTTTTTTATTTTCTGTTCAACAAATTGCCTCTTTCTTTTATTATTTTCTCATTCTCTGTGTTCTAGCAAATAAATATTAAAAGTTGAAAGAGTGAACAATGTTTCTCAAAGTTCAAAGCCTTGTTGACAACCTTTTCCAGGACTCTGCTACCTACAGAAATATTCTGAATTCCAATGACCAGGCATTAATCAGTGTTGGAGTCCTTTAATGGACCGGAACCTGGTGGTCTGGAGTTGATGATAAAAAAGTGAAAGAGAGAGGTGGAGGGAGAGGGGGAGAGAGAGAGAGGGAGAAAGGAAGACAGGGGGACCCAAGCTCTGATGGAGCAAAGGTATTTTATTAGCAGAAATGCAGGCTTATGTAGCTTTAGTAAGATGATTACTCAGCTATTACACAGGATGAAATTTTATCAATAGTCACAATATGGATAGTCTAATACATACAAGGTCACTGACGCTGAAAAGAGTCACTGAGGGGAGTTACTGAAAGGAATCCAAGCAGATACCGTTTCTCATGATCTCAGTCCTGGGAGCTGCGTTCAGCCCTACTTGTTCTCAGAATAAGAACTGATAAGGCACAGAGAATCTATGAGCAACAGCACATAGGAACCCTCCTGCTAAACATTCTTTGACAATTTTCCCTTATTTATTTATAATATTTGTAAAAAGGGTTCTGACCATTTGAGTTTGTTTAGCTTTAACAATTTTTGCATGAAGGCAATGGTAAATGACAAATATAATTGTCAAGACAATCACCAAAATTACAGTACCAGACACGATGTTGTGAGTAATGTTTTGAAAACATCTGCATGGGTCTAGCCCAGATGATTGATCAGCTAGGTATTTAGCTAAAGTTTTCAAATTAGTGGAAGAGGGCAGATTTTTAGAAAAGGTTTCAAAGATTTCTTTTTGTAATAACTGTATATTCAGAGAGGCATTATCATGTATGTTTTGCAAATGAAATTTGATTTGTTCCCAGTTGAAGGCACTATCATTGAATTGAACCAGGAGCAACACAAAATTGAGGAGTATTTCAATCGCATTTTAGCATCACCTGTTTTTGTACATCTATTAATTGATCACCAACCCATTTGATGGCTGTTTTTAGTTCCTGTATTTCATCTTGAATATCTTCATCTATCTGAGCCTGAGTGGCCCACATAGTATGAGCATCTTTAGTCCAATTTTGGATAAAATTATGTGTTTGAGTTGAGGTTTGTAAAGCAATGCCAGTGACGGCAGCAGTGGTGCAAATAGCTATTAATCTAAAAATGTCAAAAATTAGCCATCCAATGAATCGTTTAGATCACCGGAGCAATTTAGTAAGTAAGCAGAAAGCAAGTCCAGCCATGGGACCTTCTTTCTAGGGCTGCTGGAGATTTATTGTTAACCACAGATTACATCAAGATCGAAGAATCAAAAGGGATTCATTTCTTAAGGAAACAGAAGAGTTAAGACAAGTATATAATTTGCAATTTATACAAGTTACAGAACGTAAAGTCTTATTGAATTGTAAATTTCTTATAGCTACAACAAAAGGAAGTGGAACACAGGCTTGTATGAAATATGATCGATTACAGTGAAAGAAATAATTACTATGACCATGATTGGCCTCTCTGAAATGTCCAGTCTAAGTCCCAAGTTCTTAGGTGTTCGAAACAAGTTTCCAGATGTCTCATTGTTTAGGCCCAATCTGTTTATTGAGGACGATTTGAGGGCGAGAATGTATCATTTCACCGTCAAGCCAGCCAAGGAGTCCTTCTTATGGAAATGTTTCATTGAACTGTGGGTAATCTTCTCTGCTACTTGAGTAGCATAGTCACACATAGTGCTATTAATATCATCTGAGCAGTTAGATGCCCACACACCATGGGGTCCCCAATCAACAATGGGGTAATTGGCCATAAACATTAATTTCCCTGAATTAGCTTGACATTTATTCCAATAAACAGGAGTATATTTAAAGTCTTCATAAGTAAACCCCTTGTATTTTCACTTTTGTCTTTTTTTTTTTTAGAGTTTTGGTAGTATTGACATGGTTTTTATAAAAGGACAGGGCAGTAAACAGTCCAAGCAATGTGTGGACATTCCTTTTTGGAGTCAGGACAAAAGCCCGTGCTTGTCGACTAACATTAATACATACTTTTGCTGGGCCTGTGCATATAGGAAGGATTTCATAGCCTAGAGAAATGTTAATTAGTCTTCTTTCTTCCTCAGGATAAGAGGGCCCCTCCAGGCTCCAAGGAGGGGGCTTATGTGTTGAGTCATTAGTGGATACGATTGGTCCTATATCTGTCTATTCTATAACCTATAATAAAAGGGGAGGGGGTAAGGTATATAAGCCCAGTAAGTGTGATCAATCAAGTCAGTCTGAGCAGGGGAAGCAAAATAAAGCAAAGCAAGCATAGTGAAAAAAAAAAAGTTTTCAGGATTTTGAGGCATTTCCTGTTGAGAAATCAGATTTTCAGCTTGACTAGTAAGGGTTTTCATCTGTCCCCACGTAGGGAGCTCATAAGGTTGATGATGTCGAGTGCGGCGTTTTTTGGAAATTTTTAAAGCCACCATGGCTTGTACCGGAATTTTTTCCTTCTGAAGTTTTTGTTATTTTATCTCTAGTTTGAATGTTGGGGGCCCCCCTTAGGTCGACTCTTCTGAAGAAGAAGCCATGTGAGTTCACTGGATCCATTTGCAGAAACACAAGCATACCCCTTTTCCTGTAAAATTAGTTTCTTAGATTTTCATTGATTAGTTAACCAGTCTTGATACCAAATGGGCAAAGGAAGGGAGGTGTCCTTCAAATGTCTCGAAATGTTTTTCTGCTTTTGTCAAAATATCTCCTTGTGGTAAGTTTAAAAAACTTAAAACAAATAAAGCTACATTAACAACAATTATAGGCTTAAAGAATATATTGCGTTCTGATCTAGTAAAGTTTGCTCTGGATAAGGAAGATAAAAGTGTTCCTGTGTATTCTCTCTTATTTAACTTTTTACTTGTCCTTTCAGTGTGTAATGTGTTTGTTTAATTATGTCTTGTGTTTGTGGAATATAAGGAATGTCTGTAATCTGTTTAATAGAGAAAGAATGTAAAAATTGTTTGAGCTGCTTAGAAATATAGGCAGGGCCGTTGTCTTTATTTATAGAAATTAGGTGTTCTCATTATTGCAAAGCAAGTTAACAGGTGGGTTATAGCATGTCATGTAGCTTCACCTCAGAGAAAGGAGTGGCCCATATAGAAGAAGAATTTATATTGATGGAGACATGTAAGAAGGAAGAGGAAGAAAGTTCAGGGCAATGAGTTACATCCATTTGCCATAAAATTTTCTTTTATTTGTCATAAAACTTTTTTATATTTTTATAATCATCATTTTATTTGTCATTTCTTATATCTTTTTATTAAAAGCTTATATCTTACCTTTTTTTAGCAACTATGAAGTGTCTTGTATATTAGCATTTTATAAATTGGTGAATATATTTATTATATTATATATTATAATATATATTTATTAACAGTCTAAAATCTCTTTAGTTTTTCTCTAAGAAAAACTTTTTGTAAGAGGAAGTTAGTGTTCAGTAATTAATGTTTTAAAATTTTACTTTATTTGGAAATGACCTAGCTATTTAATAAACTTTTATCATTTAGTTTAGTACAATTTTAGAAATTTAAGTTACCCCAATCCTGAGATTATTTTAGATAGACCTTTTTTAAATATAATTATTTTTAATAGTTTATTTACAAGTTTTCATCTTATTTATACATATATATATAAAGATTTAGTTTTTTGTTGACAAATTTAGTTTTACCTTAAACCTAGGCATAATGAAAGTATTATACAATGTTGATGACTTAAGGCATGTCTTAATTAAATTAGCAAACAATTATATTTAAATTATATATTTAAATTATACTTATATTTAAATAAACATATTTAATTTTGAATATTTTTCAGTTCATGTGAACTTGAATTTAAATAGAGCTCATTAACTTTATATTATCCAAAAACAAAGACACACATTGAGATGTTTATGGCTGGAGTTCTAGATAGAGTGGGCTGTGTATCCCAAGGACATGATAAGAGTTAACTTTAGGTTTTTTCTTAGGCCTGTTTTTGTTTTCCAGGCAGAACTGGAGTTCCAGAAAAGTATTTTAACAAGTTAACCTTTTTCTAACTGCACGTGTAGGAAGAACCGGTTTTGCAACTTCAAAAAATATTTTATTTTGATCAGTTTTCTTCTGGAGTCTAATGAATATCATGGCCATTCAGTGTCAAAAATATCACTTCTCCTTTTTGTAGTTACAGTAGATTATTAATGATGCAAGCATGAGGGAATTTTTGTCACATCGGATGTAAAGTCTTGGCTACAAAATTTTAACACATACCCACTCCAGGGATCTTGCCTGGAGAATCCCAGGGACGGGGGAGCCCGGTGGGCTGCCGTCTCTGGGGTCGCAGAGTCGGACACGAGTGAAGCGACTCAGCAGCAGCAGCAGCAGCAGCAGCAGCAGGACTGTTAAGCATACCATGAGCCAACACAGTCTACTGAAATCTTGTGCGAGGCCCTTATGATTAGGATAAGGGAGAGAGAAAGTGAATCTCTCTCGGTCTAAAGGGTGTAAAGTTATATTAAAAACGCAATCTTGTAAATCAGTAATAATGTGCCAATTTTGAGGAATAGTAGTAGGTGATGGGATCTCTGGTTGTAATGTACCCATAGGTTTCATAGATACATTAACTTTTTTAAGGTCTTTTAAGAGGTGCCATTTTTTTTTAAATAACAAAAATAGGAGAGTTCTAAGGAGAACAAGATTTCTCAATATGTTTTAATTTTAATTGTGTGTCTGTAAGTTCTTTAGTGGCCTGTAATTTTTTTTTTTTTTCCATAAGGGACCATTGTTCTGTCCAAATAGGCTTGTCATTCTTTCAAGTTATTTTAATAATTGCTTTGTTTGCTAAATGAGCAGTGGCCCTTAGGAAAAATGTGGATGAATATCTGAGTTTGTCGTTGCATAAGTAAGTCCCTTTCTATTAGATTAAGGGGTGTCTTTATCACATAATGTCTTAATGTTGTAGGCTGGCCTTTTGGTCCTTCACATGGGTAGATTTGAACACTTTGATACATTTCTTGTACTTTGCTTGAGAAATTCCTGCAATTTGGCAAGAGATTTTTTTGTATAGGCCAGGATTTGGGCCATCAGTGTTTGGAAATGATAGTAATATTAATGTTAGATTCAATGTCGAGGAGACCAGAAAACCTTTTACCATTAATTTTGACACTTATATTTGGTCGGGCATATTCAGATACCAATGATGTCCATAGGATTGTTTCTGATCTGTACTGCCGAATCTGTCTGTCTGTACATTATTAGAGGAGTTAATAGAAATGTAAGGCAAAAGGAGTAATTGAGCAATTCTGTCCCCTTTTTGAATTGTCATAGAATCTGAGATGACATCATAATTTGAATCTCTCCTTGATAATCTGAATCAATTATTTCAGAGTGAACAGTAATTTCTTTAGAAGTCAAGCTAGATCGTCCAAGTAAAAGACTGAAGGTTTGTGGCGGCAGGGGTCCGAAAAGTCCGGTAGGTATTTTAGAAGGGACCGCTTGAGGGTAAAGGAAAAAATCATTTAAGGCTGGTGTATATCGATGGCAGTACCGCCAGATGTTTAGGGTTTGAAGAGAAGATAGAATTTGTCCCTGGCTTTTATTGAAGGGGACCTGCGGGGGTCCCCTGCTTGGAATTTTCTGGAATAGGTTTTCTTTCAATATCAAATTTAGATTTACAATCTTTGGCACAATGCATTTTTTCTATGGCAGAGAGGGTAGATTTTTGTAGGTTTTTTATTAGCCTTCTGAGGATAGTCCCTTTTTAAATGGTTTTTATCTCCATATGTAAAGTATCCTTTATTTTCCTTTCTAAAGGCAGCAGCCATTGTCTCAACTAGCATTTGTATCTTTTGAGTTTCTGATCCTAGATTGCAACAAGCCTTTAAGTAATCAATAATATTCCCAGTCTCATGAACTGGAGTGATAGATTTCTGACATTTTTGATTTGCATTCTCATAAGCAACTAATTTCTCTAGCTGTTTTTTTGGTTTCGTCTCCAATTACAGTGTGGGAAATAGCAGTTTCTAATCTAGCTAAAATATCAGCATAATTTTTATTACGTCCTTGTAATATTTCAGTGTAGCTACCTGTAGGCTCTTCTGGAGGAGTAATTCGATCCCAAGTTTTAAGGGCCACTGTTTTTAATTGTTTATGTAACAAGGGAGGGCATTGTATTTGAGCTTCTATGGTATCAAATTGTCTAGTGTCAGTTAATATTTCAAAAGTAAGTTGGTTTTGGGGAGTAGCAGCTTGAGCATCCTTGTTAGCATGATCTCTGGCTAGATCATGAAATCACATCGTCCACTGAAGACATTTTCCTGGTTTAAGGAGAGCTTTTATTAAAACTCACCCATCGTAGAGAATAAAGTTTCCAATAGAAGATGTCACAACATTTAGAAGCTCTTTAGTAAAAGGCTAATGTGGGCCATACATAGTTACAGTCTTTTTCATTTGTTGTATGTAAAAAAAGTTAATAGCATCATATGGAGGTATTGTGTGCCCTTGAGTGTCAGGATTTTTTAAAACTGGAAAGATGGAGAAATCGTCCACGTCAGAAACTTGTGATTGCAAAGCCAGTATTTCAGAGAGTCTCTGTCACGGAGGAGAGGGAGTAAGTGCCGATTTTTTGGCAAATGTGAGTCTGTGTTAAGGACTTATCGTTATTATCTAAAAAAGTATTGTCAGTTTTGGTGTCAAAAGGTCTCAGGAGAGTTGTTATCAGAAGTATTAGGTTCTAGCAAAGGAGAAACTTTTGGAGTTGCGCCTGTTGGCAGAGGAGGAGCATTTGGAGTAGCCGGGGTAGGATTAGTAGGAAAATTTTGAAATATTTTATGTTGTTTAAATTGGGCCTTTTGTAAAGTTTTATCATTTTATTTATATTTATGTAATAAGTGATCTGTCTGTTGTCAAATATTGGGAGGGCTAGAATTTACCTAGAAATGGCAGAATTACAGCTTTAATGAGAGCCCATAGGGGCCAGCAATCAACTGGAATATTTTCTCTCTGTCTGGTGGCTTGTTCAACATTTTCTTTGACCCAATGCCAAATTTCTAAATCAAAACTGCCTTTATCAGGGAACCAAGGATTACATTTAACCACTGTTTGAAAGAAAGCCTCTATTCATTGGTGCAAAACCAAAAGTCTCTGAGCTTTAAACAAATGGTGAAGTAAAGTAGAGAAATAATGGGGCTTTTCAGCTGCTTGACCCGTCTCTTAAGTACTTACCGACCTCAATAGGTCCCGACCTCAATAGGCCTCCTGTGTCACTCTCTCCGAAATGCCACGTACACCAGAGTCCCTGTTCAGGCGCCACTTGTTGGGGTCCTTTAATGGATCAGAACCTGGTGGTCCAGAGTCGACTATAAGAAAGTGAAAGAGAGAGCCGCAGCGGGGGGGGGGGGGGGCGTGGGGGTGGGGAGATGGGGGGATGGGGGGTGGAGGGGTGGGGCGGGGAGAGAGAAAGAAAGAAATAAAGACACGGGGACCCACGTTCTGATGGAGTAAAGGTATTTTATTAGCCGAAATGCATGCTTATATAGCTTTAGTAAGATGATTACTCAGCTATTACACAGGATGAAACTTTATCAATAGTCTCAATATGGATAGTCTAATACATACAAGGTCACTGACAGTGAAAAGAGTCACTGAAGGGAGATACTGAAAAGAATCCAAGCAGATACCATTTCTCACGATCTCAGTCCTGAGAGCTGCGTGTAGCACTACTCATTTTCAGAATAAGAACTGATAAGGAACAGAGAATTTATGAGAAACAGCACATAGGAATCCTCCTGTTAAACATTCCCTGACAAATCAGCAATGAGGGCAGGTTGATTATCCATGCTAGACCCAAGAGAAGCCTGTGTTTGCACTAAACTTGCTCTTTATTTACATATGGTGTTGCTACCACCTCATGGTTCCCAAACTTGACTTCTTTCAAATACATGTCAATGAATCTGTCACTTCATTCCTGCCTTCTCACTGTTGATTGGTTTAGTTCCAGACAGTGTTTCCTTATTGTCTTATCATCTCATTTTATCCCACAGTAGCTTGGCAGTACATGTCTTGACATATAATTTTTATTTATCTACTTTTAATAGAATGATCTCTCTTCATTTCCAAGGTGACCCATTTAATATCACAGTATTCCAAGTCTATGCCCCAACCACTAATGCAGAAAAAGCTGAAATTGAATATTTCTATGAAGACCTTCTATAACTAACACCAAACAAGATGTCCTTTCATCATAGGGGACTGAAATGCAGAAGTAGGAAGTCAAGAGATACCTCAAGTAACAGGCAAGTTTACCCTTGGAGTACAAAATGAAGCAAAGAAAAGGCTAACAGAGTTTTGCCAAAAAAGCACTGGTCATAGCAAACATCCTCTTCCAACAACACAAGAAATGACTACACATAACATCACCAAATGGTCAATACCGAAATCAGATTGATTATATTCTTTGCAGCCAAAGATGGAAAGGCTCTATATAGTCAGCAAAAGTAAGACTGGGAGCTGGCTATGGCTCAGATCATGAGCTCCTTATTGCCAAATTCAGACTTAAATTAAAGAAAGTAGGGAAACCACAAGGCCATTCAGGTATGACCTAAATCAAATACCTTACAATTACACAGTGGAAATGACAAATAGATTCAAGGACTAGATTTGATACAGTGCCTGAGGAACTATGGACAGAGGTCATAATGTTGTACAGGAGACAGTGATCAAAACCATCTCAAGAAAAAGAAAAGCAAAAATGACAAATACTTGTCTAAGTAGGTCTTACAAATAGCTAAGAAAAGAAGAAAAGTGAAAGGCAAAGGAGAAAGGAAATATAAACCCATCTGAATGCAGAGTTCCAAAAAATAGCAGGAGAGATAAGAAAGCCTTCCTCATTGATTAATGCAAAGAAAGAGAGGAAAACAATTGAATGGGAGAGACTAGAGATCTCTTCGAGAAAATTAGAGATACCAAGGGAACATTTCATGCAAATATGGGCACAATAAAGGAAATAAATGGTATGAACCTAACAGAAGCAGAAGATATTAAGAAGAATACACAAAACTATACAAAAATATCTTCATGACCCAGATAGTCACAATGGTGTGATCACTCTTCTAGAGCCAGACATCCTGGAATGTGAAGTCAAGTGGGCCTTAGGAAGCATCATTGCAAACAAAGCTAGTGGAGGGGATGGAATTCCAGTTGAGCTATTTCAAATCCTGAAAGGTGATGCTGTGAAAGGGGGTAACTCAATATGCCAGCAAATTTGGAAAACTCAGCAGTGGCCACAGGACTGGAAAAGGTCAGTTTTCATTTCAATCCCAAAGAAAGGCAATGCCAAAGAATGTTCAAACTACCGTATAATAGCACTCATCTCACAAGTTAGCAGAGTCATGCTCAAATTTCTCCAAGCCAAGCATCAACAGTACATGAAGTGTGAACTTCCAGATGTTCAAGCTCGATTTAGAAAAGACAGAGGAATCAAAGATCAAATTGCCAACATTTGTTGGATCATAGAAAAATAAAGAAAATTCTAGAAAAAATATCTTATTCTGCTTCATTGACTATGCCAAAGCCTTTGTGTGTGTCACAACAAATTGTGGAAAATTCTTCAATTGATGGGAATACCAGACCTCCTTAAATGTATCCTGTGAAACCTGTATGCAGGTCAAGAAGCAACAGTTAGAACAGGACATGGAACAATGGACTGGTTCCAAATTGGGAAAGGAGTATGTTGAGTTTGTATATTGTTATCCTACTTATTTAATGTATATGCAGAATACATTATGTAAAACGCCAGTCTGGATGAAGCATTAACTGGAATCAAGATTGCTGGAAGAAATATCAATAACCTCAGATATGCAGATAACACCACTCTTATGGCAGAAAGTGAAGAGGAACTAAAGAACCTCTTGAAGAAAGTGAAAGAGGAGAGTGAAAAAGCTGGCTTAAACTCCTATCCAAAAAACTAAGATCATGGCTTCTGGTCCCATTACTTCATGGCAAATAGATAGGGAAATGATGGAAACAGTGACAGACTTTATTTTTCTGGGCTCTAAAATCACCACAGATGGTAACTGCAACTATGATATTGAAAGACGCTTACTCCTTGGAAGGAAGTTATGACCAACCTAGACACCATTAAAAATCAGAGACATTACTTTGCTGACGAAGGTCCATCTAGTCAAGGCTATGGTTTTTCCCGTAGTCATGTATGGATGTGAGAGCTGGAACCATAAAGAAGGCTGCACGCCCAAGAATTGATGCTTTTGAACTGTGGTGTTGGAGAAGATTCCTGAGAGTCCTTTGGACAACAAGGAGATCCAACCAGTCAATCCAATGTAAAGCCACCCTGGATACTCACTGGAAGGACTAATGCTGAATCTCCAATACTTTGGCTACCTGATGCAAAGACCTGGCTTGTTAGAAAAGTCCCTGATGCCTGGAAAGATTGCAGGCAGGAGGAGAGGAGATGACAGAGGACAAATGGTTGAATGACATCATCGACTCAATGGACATGAGTTTTAGCAAGCTCTGGGACATGGTGATGGACAGGGAAGCCTGGTGTGCTGCAGTCCACGGTGTCACAAAGAGTGGGACACAACTACGCGACTGAACATCACTAATATACTCTTGATACCCTGGAACTGTATTCTTTCCTTGACTTTAAACTTATTTTCTCATGCCTTTATTCTCATGACTATGACCATTCTTTTCATTTCTTTTTACAAAATTAGTTGGGTCTTCTTTATTAAAATGAAATAATATTTCTTCCCTTTACAAAGCTATGGTCTCAAGTTCCCAATAATTATCTTCCACCTCTAGCCAAAGTTGTCAGTATTATTGATGAGTTCAAGTTAATTTCTGTCCTTCCATTCTATTCAGTGATTCATTAAGTTCATCAAAATAAAAATTGCATGCTATCTCTCATCCTACATAGCCCTCTCCAAAAAAAAGAGAGAGAGAAAACTTTAAATAATAAAATGTTCTTTGGAATTTCCAAATCATTAGATACTGATCAAATTATTTACATATTGTCATTCAAATATTTTCAAAAGCTTAAAATTGCATCCAAAATATATTTACAACAATATTTAAACACAAACCATGTTTTGTTACCAAACATATTTGTGATATAAGATAGAATATTTTCTTTTAATTAAAGCATATATATATTATATATATATAGAATATATACACTCAAAAGCTTCTGCCAAAAGACCTATAGATCGCATTCTGTAAATGTTTTGTTTAAATCTTGTGTAATCTACAATTCCATTCAGTTAACAACCTAATACTACCATGTTATAAGACCATATTATATATATATGGGTTCTTACACTAACATATGCTAATTTTAAATATCTATACAAAAAGTGATGAACATTCTGATTTTTCCTTAGTGGCAATCCTTCCCAAGCAATATTTTAATTGATGTGACTTATTTTGGGATGCCCAAATGTGTTTATAAAATATTTTCATGCTACATTGCCTTTTAGTTTAACATTTTATGATAATGAATGAAAATGAAAGACAATAAGCTTTATAAATCTCATTATATTTGAAATATTAAGACAGTGGTGGTCCATCCTGTGTGCCAAAAATCAGTGAAAATTTTAGACCCAAGCAGATGGTTATTTGGCCAGTACTATTTCCCTGCGTTCTACTTTGTGGTAAAATAAAATTATTTAGTACCATGTCCAAAATTTTGTAAATATACTAGTTAATACTTTTTAACATTTCTTCTCTGTGTGTTTTATTTTTTAATTAATTTATTTATTTTAATTGGAGGCTAATTACTTTACAATATTGTAGTGGTTTTTGCCATATGTTAACATGAATCAGCCATAGGTGTACATGTGCCCCCCATTCTGAAACCCTTTTCCATCTCCCTCCCCATTAAATGTGAAAATGAAGCATGAAGATCAGTGTTACAAATTTTATAAAATGTCACTTTTAGCTTGTTGTATGTTATAAGAAAGTATGTTTGAACTTACAATATTATATTCATAATTAGTAAGTTGCTATATAGCATATTAGCATTTTTCTTTAAAATAGATTACTTTTGTTTTCTAACATAGGCGTCATGCAAGTGAAAATCAGATTGTTCTAGTACACATTTTATAATAATTTTATAAAGCAAGTTATTTTGAATTATTATATAGCATAATCAGAATATTTGAATATAAGGATTGGTCTAGTGGTAAAGAACCTGCCTGCCAATGCAGGAGAATTAAGAGATGCTGGTTCAATCCCGGGGTCGGGAAGATCCCCTGGAGGAGGAAACGGCAACCCACTCCAGTATTCTTGCCTGGAAAACCCCATGGACAGAGGAGCCTGGTGGGCTACCGTCCATGGAGGTCACAAAGAGTTGGACCCAACTAAGGTGACTTAGCACAGCAGAGCACAGCATTGCTGTTTACTATTCTTCTAATGAGGAAATGAAACTGATTTTGTTTTATGCCTCAGGATTTAATACACAGCAATTTCAACTGAAGCAGCAGCTACTTTGTTTTGATGACTGACAGCTTCAGGATAAGTAGTTTTAATGAACTCACATTGAAAAATTGCCATATTTTTGGAGATATAGGGAAGAATTTATTCTCCCTCAATTTCTTGAGATTCTAGTTTGGATTATCTCAAAATATAATCAAAACATTGTAAGATTTTACCAATAAATTCTAATCAAAACATTGTAAGATTTTACCAATAAATTCTTAAAGTGGAAGAAATTACACCAGTGGGGATATTTCATCAAATGCTCTTTTGTTTGCAAAAGAATCAGTTCCAAAGTAGGGACACAACCTAAATATCAGATTATCTTTACAGATTTGTAGTATAAGAATGAAATTTTCAAGTAATACACTTTGATTACACATATGTACAAATCAAACTTATTCACATACGAAACACAACAGAAAAGAGTGATTTTATATTTGCACAGATTTTTTGAGAAACATGAAGTACTACTTGAGAAGTTGTTTTGTAAAACATAAGATATTGTAATAATTTAAAGAAAACACATTATTAGTAATCTGTGGGAATAAATACATACAGCAGAATTTCTGGAAAGATTTTTCTTGTAACGGAAAATTGTATAAAGGGCATTTAACTATTATTATACTAATTACTTTTTAAATTTTAACATTATCATTTAAAATCTGTGTCTTCTAAACAATTTGGTATCTTGCCATTAACAGTAAAAATCTACATATATATAACTACATATAGACGATGTTAGAAAATATATATTATGAACTCTTTTTGAAGAAAATTATTTAAAAGATAAAATCTAAGTCTCAGAACTTTTCATTTTCAAATCACTTTTAGTTTGTGTGGCAATAGTTTTTTGTGTGTGCAAATTCTACTTGCACACATAAAAATGTGCAGAAATGCTTTTACTTAACTGAAGTCTATGTAAAAGTAGCTATTTATACCTTCATAATTAAGGTTAAGTATCTAATTACATTTAAAAATATCTCACTACTCAGCCACGTAAGACATATCCATTCAATAGAGTCTAATCACAATTTATAATTTTATGATAAAACACAGCTACCATTGTTAGTAATAAGTAGGAAAGCATGAGTTGGAATTAGGTTTCATAATAATATAATTAAAAGAAATATGCTCACTTATTGCTTGGTATTTATGGTGAGCTTTTAGAGCTGCAGGCTATTCACCATATTTTTTCATAATTTTCAAAGATTAATTCTCATAACAAATTATACATTAAAGCAAAGTTATAACCTCATGTCTAATAGTACCAAAATTAACTTTGAATTCCCTGAATCCCCACACTTTCTTACTATAAAATGTCTTCACACAAACACACACCCACCCAAAACACACAAATCAGTGAGAGATTTAAAGTACAATAACTCCTTTGTATTTAAAAAAAAACAAATTTGTTTCTCCTTCATATAAGTTACACCAACGTATTGTCTACTTAAGTACATTTTGTTTTCTTATAATAAATACACAATTTGTGACTCATTATTAAAACTCTTTAGCAATAGAAAACTATTTGGTAATATCTAACCAAGCTATGTAAGCATTGAATCTTTGACCTACTAATCCCATTCTGATGAATTTACCCTAAAAGTATAGCTTTTGCTGTTGTTCAGGTGCTAAGTTGTGGTCATCTCTTTGCAACCCTAGGGACTGAAGCACACCAGGCTCCCCTGTCCTTCGCTGTCTCCCAGAGTTTGCTCAAATTCATGTTGAGTCAGTGGTGCTGTCTAACCGTCTTGTCCTCTGCAGCCCCCTACTCCTTTTGCCTTCAATTTTTCCCAGGATTAGGGTCTTTTCCAATGAGTCAGCTCCTTGCATCAGGTGGTCAAAATATGGGAAAGACCCTGATGCTGGGAAAGATTGAAGGCGGGAGGAGAAGGGGACGACAGCGGATGAGATGGTTGGATGGCATCGCTGACTCGATGGCGTGAGTCTGAGCAAGCTCTGGGAGCTGATGAAGGACAGAGAAGCCCGACGTGCTACAGCTGCAAACGGTCACACACGACTTCAGTTCAGTCGCTCAGTCGTGTCGGACTCTTTGCATCCCCAGGGACTGCAGCACGCCAGGCCACATGACGTAGCGACTGAACAATAACATAGCTGTATTTATACCCATATATACTATTATTAACATTAATATTTAAAGCATATCCAAAAAATACATTCAACATAAAATCTCTCTATTGCCACGGCCACTTGCTCAGCCTATAGCTGGGAATCACCAGAGCTCGAGGGTAAAGAAGCCATTTTCTGAGTCCGTAGCGTCCTTCTAGCATCGCGCCCTGCTGTCCCCAGGGAAAGCCGGCTCACGGGTGCGCTCTCTGTGGCCTTTCTCCCTGCCTTTTCTCTTTTTCTTTTCTTCCTCACTGACTCCAGAGATTAGCTCTCTGATAGGTTACCTAGACCTTGCCCACGCTCTGCTTTTAGGAGAACTCAGACCCAGGCCACTTTGACAAAATACCAAAAATGTCTAATAATTTATACTAGACGCGATGCTGTTATTGTGATGCGTCACTATGGGAAGTAGACAGTCATAAATGAAGCGCTGATGCGAGAAGCCTGCCTAAAGCTAAAGTCGGATCCTACGGAAGTAAACATTCTTGTGGAGTTTCTGAATGTAAAACCTAAGTGTTCTTGCTTCTTCTCCAGCCAGGGAGTTTTGTCATGCATACTAACCAGGAGCTCAAGGGTTATAAAGGTAGGCTCAGGTCAAGAGCAGATGGACCATTGTAATTAATACACTAAAAGTGATTTCTGTGTAAAATTTATTCACCACAATAACAGTTTAATTATTTCTCTATCAAATTATCCACTTTAATTCCCCACCATATTGTTTTCTTAAATATATTTTGTTTATTGATCCTGCATTTTCTCTAGTACTAAGTCATATAGAAGTTTTCTAAGCAAATATTTTATTAGTTAAAAATAGTTAGTTACATTAGAAAAAAATTAGCCAGTAAGAGGATTGTTGCTAATTTTTTAAAAATTTTTCAAAAAGCGTACTCATCAATGTTTTCAGATATTTGCTTTCATTACAGCATGCATGTGAAAGAAAGAAAATTTTGAACAAAAAGGTGGGCAAATTTTAATCAACAGCAAGAGAAGAAATAGAAAAATAATAACAGTGTTTCACTTTGGTATGACAAATTTGGCTCATTTCCTACATGAATTACAGAAAGGAGAAAATGTTGATGTATAGATTTAAGTTGAAGTGAAGCCTATATATTTGACATAAAATATTTGTTCTAATTTAATTCCTAATTTATATTTTTTTCTTTTAAAAAATTGTACATATGCAAATAGTTAAATTTACCTTTTTTCAGCCCATTATAACACATACAGATCTGGAGGTGGGAGATAGAAAGTTTTCCCTTTGGCAGAACACCACGTGTTTAAAATTGGGGAAAACCTTCTGATTTTAAACTCTTCCTTCAAGATAAAGCTGGGGAGAAAAATTAAAAACCTTGAGTCAAAAATTAAGTTTTCCACAAAACTACATGACTGTTGCCAAGAATTAAGAATTATTGGTGAAAAATCTGAGATGAACAATATAAACTGTCATTAAACGAAAATGAAAATTCAATAGTACAATAATCAAAATTATACTATGCAAAGAAAGCTTACTACCTTCATTTTTGTTCCTCTTTCACGTATTCCTTAATTTACATAAATAAATTGTTACGCAAGATATTGTAGCTTTCATTTCATTGAATCTTCTTTTCATTTTAAATCTAAGTTGTAAGTAAAGTTCTAATTCTAGTTCTCAAGTATGCTTGAGATTTTACAATATACTCTGACAAGTTCTATTTATATTATAGGAGAAACAAAAATGGGTTTTTAAGAGCTAGATACTCCATAAAAGCTATAACTTCTTATAGCTTCTTTACATTTTCTCCAAGGATTAAAATTAAATGTCTACAAGTCTAAGAGAGATACTACATATTTTTAAATAACAGTAGGACACATCAGGTATTATAAGGTTATTTTTTATTCCAAAAATTAATGATCTACATTTTGAGTAGATGATTATTTTTATAAATTTGAATCACATTAACTTCAAAACAAATCTGAAGAATTATACTTCCAGGAATATAGAACGAAATACATAAAAATGAATACCCATCTTACACCCTTACTCAGACTTCACTGGTCTCCCATGATCCATTTTTTAAATACCTTGGTGATGTTAAAGTTCTAGATGGAGAAATTAACTAAAATTTGGAATTCCACTTAAAGACATAACTACTTTACTGAAATCATTAGAAATATTTAAAATGCGGCCAAAATTTATATTTTTGTATAATCACAAATTTTCTTCCAAGTGCAGAAAAAGACCACCGTAAACCACTAAGCAAGAGGAAACAAACAGCTACTTCTAATAGTGCTGCTGGAGACACTAGTAGTAGAAAAAGGGATTTCAGGTAATAATTCACCTCCTCAGTGCAGCCTGAATCCTGTCTGCTGCTCACTGATGATATGATTCAACAGTATACAAAGAAGTATTGGAAAATTAAGGAGGACACCTACCACCATTCTTCAACTCGACATGTAGGCGCAAAGGGACAACAGGCTCAGCGACCAGTGAGTTTGAAAAATATACCTAGCCATGACTGAGAACTGATATTACTATGATGAAGAGTATAGAATGGAGAGATAAAATGGGGTTTGGTAGAAAGGATACTAAAGGATATTTAGTCACTTAAAGAAAGAGTAATTTCCTCAATTTCAAAGCCACAAAAAATATGTCTGAGCCAAGAAAAATGAGAAATTCAAGATTCTTTTCAGTAGTCTAATTTTTCATGGGTCACATGTCATCTGCTCCATTCATAACTATCGTTTGTAAGTTTTTCTCAACTTTTAAAACAATTGTTTAAAATAGTTTTCTATACTACCTTTAAATTTTCTCATATTGAGATAAATATATTAAAAGCAAAGAAACATTGCTATATATTCCCAATTTGACATATTAAATAATAAAATTTTCCATTGTCCTGAATTCAAACTTTAAAAAGCATTTTAATAAATGTTATACCATTTTCCCTCATGAGTTTTTAAGGCAAAATACCTACATTTGCAGTCTATCATTTTCCATCTTGTATTTACTCTTAAATCAGTTTAGTCTGTCAGTCATGTCCAACTCTTTGTGACCCCATGGACCACAGCACGCAAGGCCTCCCTGTCCATCACCACTCCCGGAGTTTACTCAAACTGATATGCACTGAGTCGGTGATGCCATCCCAACATTTCATCCTCTGTCATCGCCTTCTCCTCCTGCCCTCAATCTTTCCCAGCATCAGGGTGTTTTCAAATGAGTCAGGTCTTCACATCAGGTGGCCAAAATATTGGAGCTTCGGTTCAGCATCAATCCTTCCAATGAATATTCAGGACTGATTTCCTTTAGAATGGACTGGCTGAATCTCCTTGCAGTCCAAGGGACTCTCAAGAGTCTTCACCAACACCACAGTTCAAAAGCTTCATTCTCCTCCTTTACTCTATCAACACATGTGTGGCCTGCCTATTCCACACCACCCACAGGGATAGGCATTGCTATATTTTGTGCTGGAGGGAGATTTCCACTCTAGCTTGGGAACTGGGCAGTTACACAGCCACAGCTGTCAAGAATGCCCATTCCCATCTCAGTGTAGCCTCTACTGAGAGACCCTGCTTCCTGTGTCCTCCGCTCCCCCATCTCCCCTCCTGTCTCTCCTCGTTCTCTTTCCCCTCTCCTGTTATTCCCCCTTTTCCCCCCACTTGTTCTGTCTCTCTGTCCTCTCCCTTTTCTTCCCATTCATACTTTCCATCCACTTGAGGATCAAGCTCAACAAATTAGGGACCATTTTTTCCCCAGTGCAGTTAGACAAACTTCTGAGATTTATGTAGAGCCAGATGTTGGTTGGGAAGATCCCCTGGAGGAGGGAACGGCAACCCATTCCAGTATTCTTGCCTGGAAAATCCTATGGACAGAGGAGCCTGGTGGGCTACAGACCATATGGTCCAAAGAGCTGGACAGGACTGAAGCAACTAGCACACACAGCACACATGCACAGACATTGATTATTGATACAGAAAAATCAGAATAATTGGTACTCATTTTATCAACTTTCTGAGTTATGTACCAATCAAGTTGTTCTTCAGTTGCTAAGTCAAGTCTGGTGTTTTGGGACCTCAAAGATTGCAGCACAGCAGGCTTCCTTGTCCTTCACTATCTCCCAGAATTTTCTCAAATTAATTGAGTCAGTGATGCTATCTAACCATATCATCCTCTGTTGCCCACTCCTCGTCCTCCTCTCAATCTGACCCAGCATCAGGGTCTTTTTCAGTGAGTCAGCTCTTCACATCAGGCGGCCAAGTATTGGAGCTTCAGCATCAGTCCTTCCATGTTCAGGGTTGATTTCCTTTAGAATTGACTGGTTTTATCTCCTTGCAGTCCAAGGTACTCTCAAGAGTCTTCTCCAACACCACACTTTGAAAGCATCATCTTTGGCGCTCAGCCTTCTTTATGATCCAACTGTCACATCTGCGCATGACCACTGGAAAAATAATATCTTTGAATATTTGGACCTTTGTCTCCAAAGTGATGTCTTTGTTTTTTAACTACACTGTCTAGGTATGGCATAGCTTTCCTTCCAAGAAGCAAGCATCTTTTAATTTCATGGCTGCAGTCACCATCTGCAGTGATTTTGGAGCACCCCCAAAATACAGTCTGTCACTGTTTCTATTTTTTTCCCATCTATTTGCCGTGAACTGATGTCAGAGGCCATGATCTTGGTTCTTTAAATGCTAGTTCGCAGCCATCTTTTTTCATTCTCCTCCTTCACCTTCATCAAGAAGCTCTTGGGTTCCTCTTCACTTTCTGCCTTTAGAGTCATATCATGTGGATATCTGCGATTGCTGACACTTCTCCTGTCATCTTGATTTCAGCTTGTGATTTATCCATCCTGGCATTTCACATGATACACTCTGCATATAAGTCAAATAGACAGGGTGACAGTGAACAGCCTTGTCATACTCAATTCCCAAGTTTGAGCCAGTCAGTTGTTCCATGTAAGGTTCTAACTGTAGCTTCTTGCTCCACATGAAAGTTTCTCAGGAGACACATGAAGTGGTCTGGTACTCTTGTGTCTATCTATTTTCCACAGTTTCCTGTGACCCACAAAGTCAAAGGCTTGAGTGTAATCAATGAAGCAAAAGTAGATGCTTATCTGTATTTCCCTTGCTTTCTCCATGATACAACTAGTGTTAGAAATTTGACCTCTGGTTCCTCTGCCTTTTCTAAACCCAGCTTGCACATCTGAAATCCTAGGTTCATGCACTTCTGAAGCCTAGCTTGAAGACTTTGTGTATAACCTTACTATTATGAGAAATGAGCACAATTGTACAATAGCTTGAGCATTCTTTGGCATTGCCCTTCTTTGAGATTGGAAAGAAAACTGACCTTTTCCAGTTCGGTGGCCACTGCTGAGTTTTCCAAATTTGCTGACATATTGAGTGCAGCACTTTAACAACATAATCTTTTAGGATTTGAAACAGCTGAAATTCCATCCCCTCCACGAGCTTTGGGCTTCCTAAGGCCCACTTGACTTCATGCTCCAGGATGTCTTGCTCTGTCGAGTAGCAATAACAAAATATGAAAGGATCTAATATCTGGATTTAGACTGAAAATGTTTCAAATATGAAGGAATATAAGATCAACTAGTGTGTGTGTGTGTGTGTGTGTGTGTGTGTGTGTGTGTCTTCCTTTAGGGATCTCTCGCTTAGTGATGCAACTTCCTTCACCTTGCTACCTGTTCAAAGAAAACTCACCAAATTATAGCATCAATTGTCCTCAGGAACATCTCTTCACATTGATTTCAGTATGTTTGGGGCATTTTGGTTTTTATTTCTCTATCTTATTTTCACTCTCACTCTTTTACTACTTTGTATATAGATTTTTTCTTTATTTGGTTTATTTAATGGCTGCTGCTGCTGCTAAGTCGCTTCAGTCGTGTCCGACTCTGTGTGACCCCAGAGACGGCAGCCCACCAGGCTCCTCTATCCCTGGGATTCTCCAGGCAAGAACACTGGAGTGGGTTGCCATTTCCTTCTCCAATGCATGAAAGTGAAAAGTGAAAGTGAAGTCACTCAGTCATGTCCAACTCTTAGCGACCCCATGGACTGCGGCCCACCAGGCCCCTCCATCCATGGGATTTTCCAGGCAAGAGTGCTGGAGTGGGGTGCCATTGAATGGCTAGCAAAGTATTAAACAGTAGGTTTTAAACAGATTAAGATGTATTATACTGAAGCAGATCTTCAAAATATTCCAAATAATAAGCTCACCGAAAAGGCAAATTAGAGCTCAAGCCTCCCAGGCCCTGCACATGTGGCCTTATCTGGAAATAGAGGAGGCCCTCGTCCACTATGGCTGATGCCTGAGTAAGCGGAGAAGAGACACCTAGACGGAGTCCCACATGCAGAATGCCCAGTGAAGACAGAGGCAGAGCGCGGAATGACGTGTCCACAAGCTTAGGAAGGCCAATGACGGCCTGCAACGCCAGAAGCTAAGAGACAAGCAGAGAATCCTTTTTCTCTTAGAGCCTTGGGAGAGATGATGGCCCTGCCTTCAGATTTCCACCCTCTAGAATTCTGAGAGAATGAATTTCTGTTGTTTTAGCCCACCTAATTTATGGTATATTTTTTTTACATCAGCTCTAGGAAACGAGTACAGCAGGGCTCCAGTAGCTCAGGTAACTAAAATGGAGTAGAAAGTGAAAGTGTTAGACACTCAGTCATGTCCGACTCTTTGTGACCCCATGGACTGTACCCACCAGGCTCCTCTGTCCACGACATCCTCCAGGCACGAATACTGGAGTGAGTAGCCATTCCCTTCTCCAAGACATCTTCCTGATCCAGGGATCAAACCCAGGTCTCCTGTATTGCAGGCAGATTTTTACCATCTGAGCCACCAGGGAAGCCCAGCAAAAATAGAGTAAAAACATCTAAACAGGAATATCAAGATGCCCTTCTATGCAGACATTTAATCTAAAATTTGTGAGTGTGCAAAAAGAGATGGAGAAAACTTGAGGCTGCTATACTTATAAAGGCCTATTACCAGGTTACCCATCTAGCATTGGGGAACTTGGCTCTTGGAGCATTTCCAAGCAACAATTAACTAAAAAATGTTGATGAACAAGGCTTAGTCTGCCTATTCTGTTTATGTAAATAATATGAATAATGGTGAACATATGATTTATTCCAGAGTCTGCTTTCCTCTGAAATCCGGAGTTTTGGTACCTGCCTGACAGAGGGTACCTATGTGACCAGGCCTCAGTCAAAATCTTCACAGCTGAATCTCTAATGATCTGCCATGAATACAGCTATTGTACATTTTGTTGTTCAGTCACGCAGTCGTGTCTGCCTCTTTGTGGCCCCATGGACTACAGATTATCAGGCTTCCATGTCCTTCACTATCTCCCTGTTTAACCTCATGTCCGTTGAGCTGGTGATGCCATCCAACCATCTCATTCTCTGTCTCCCTCCTCTCCTTCTGTCTTCAATCTTTCCCAGCATCAGAGTCTTTAATAATGAGCCGGCTCTTCGCATCAAGTGGCCAAAGTGGTGGAGCTTCAATGTCAGCATCAATCCTTCCAATGAATATTCACGCTTAATTTCCTTTAGCATTTACTGGTTTCATCTCCTTACAGCCCAACTGAATCTCAAGAGTCTTCTCCAGCACTAGATTGAAAGCATCAACTCTTTGGCACTCAGCCTTCTTCATTGTCCAACTCACATCCCTACATGACTACTGGAAATACCATTTTGACTTTTTTTTTTTTTTTTTGACTGGTCAAAAACCATGTTGACTCTATGGACCTTTGTATGCAAAGTAGTGTCTCTGCCTTTTAATATGCTGTCTAGGTTTGTCATAGCTGTTCTTCCATGGAGCAAGCATCTTTGAATTTGATGGCTGCAGCCACCATCTGCCATGATTTTGGAGCCCAAGAAAATAA
The DNA here is from genome assembly GCF_042477335.2 of Ovis canadensis. Taxonomy (NCBI): domain Eukaryota; kingdom Metazoa; phylum Chordata; class Mammalia; order Artiodactyla; family Bovidae; genus Ovis; species Ovis canadensis. The sequence continues at coordinate 102,373,051 of NC_091253.1, read as the reverse complement.
AGTCTGTCAGTGTTTCCATTTTTCCTCATCTATCTGCCGTAAAGTGATGATACCAGATGCCATGATCTTAGTTTTTGGAATGTTGAGTTTTAAGCCAACTTTTCACTCTCCTCTTTCAGTTTCATCAAGGGGCTCTTTAGTTCCTCTTCACTTTCTGCCTTTAGGGTGGTGTAATTTGCGTATTTGTGTTTACTGATATTTCTCCTGGCATTCTTGATTCCAGCTTGTGATTCATCCAGCCCTGTATTTCCCATGATGTACTCTGCATAGAAGTGAAATAAGCAGGGTGACGATATACAGCCTTGACGCACTCCTTTACCATCTTTGAACCAGTCTCCTGTTCCATGTCCAGAGGTCCATTTCTAATTTTGCTTCTTGACCTGCACACGGGTTCCTCAGAAAGCAGGTCAAGTGGTCTGACAGTCCCATCTCTTTAAGAATCTTCCACCATTTGTTGTGATCCACACACTCAAAGGTTTTACCATAGTCAATGAAATGGAAGTAGATGTTTTCTTGAAATCCTTTGCTTTTTCTATGATGCAATGGATGTTGGCAATTTGATCTCTGGTTCCTCTTCCTTTTCTGAATCCATCTTGTACATCTGGAAGTTCTTGGATCACATATTTATGAGGCCTAGCTTGAAGGATTTTCAGCATTACCTTGCTAGCATGTATATAGAGAGCAGTTGTGTAGTAGTTTGAACCTTCTTTGGCATTGCCCTTTGGGATTGGAATGAAAACTGACCTTTTCCAGGCCTGTGGCCATTGCTGAATTTTCCAAATTCTCTGGCATATTAAGTGCATCAGTTTCACAGCATCATCTTTTAGGATTTGAAATAGCTCAGCTGGATTTTCATCACCTCCACTAGCTTTTTGTTTTGTCATTGAAAGAAAAATATGCTTATGTGACTTCTCATGGGAGGCAGGGAGGAAGCATAATGAAGCCTTCACATAGATTTCTTTAGATTTCATTGTTGTTTTTTTTCTCTTATGATCTAGGTATCTGTCCTTAAAATGTCCTTATAATAAATCTCAGTCACGCGTATAGCTATATGCTGAATCTTTTGAATTATTATATCAAATTTCTAAACACAGGGATACCGGTGGGACCCTAGAGGCAATGACGCATGAAAAATTTTGTAAATATACTCTTCTATTTTATCTCAAGAAACAGCCATTTAATTTTCAATCACATATAGCCCAAAATATATAGTTAAATGCCTGTACATTTCAATGAGTATTTAGAGTTTCATTAAAACTACAAGCTGCTTTCAGTTAAATTCTGCTATATATCTTTTAGTTGTCTGTCAGTATATTTATTTTCTAATTTTAATATAATCTGAGTAATGCTTAATTTAAAAAATATTACTTTTTAAATTTGACTGCTAATGAAAACATTTTAAATGTCCTTTAATGTATAATTAGTCAGCAATAGCAAAAATGAGCATATATGTGGAAAATAAAGTTGCATTTAAAGGAAAATCTTAATAAAACTTATGTAAAATGTGTTTCTTTTAAATCCCCACAGTTTAAAGACAGTTGCAGACTAGTGCACTGAGATCCTATTAGATTACAAAGTCACCCATAACCCATTCATTTCATGACCACCAGTTTTATATATGATGCCATTGCGCTTCAGCAACCTTGAGTGCTTTTGGGGTATAAAGATGTCCTGTTAGGAGCAGTCAAAGCTTCATCTGTTCTTTTGGTCCTTTCTTCTCTCCTATCCTAATCCCATTCTTGATATGCCACAAGCAACATACTCCATGTTGTACTAAGCTTGAGTTTGCCTGGAAGACTACCTATGGTCTACCACTGAAGACTTTTTCTGTTTTTTCCTCTGTATTTAAGACTGAAGTTAGTATCTGTCTGTTGGCTTGACAATATAGCATTTTCTGCACTCTGTTAAATTAGCTCAAAATTAATGCAAAATAAAAATATCAATCAAATCCCACTTAACTCCTTGTGATAATTAACTTTAATTTTGTAAATGTTAAGACTTTCATTTAAAAATATTTCTTTAATTAAAACCCTTTTTGTTGTTGTAGGCTCTTTTGTAGCTTGAGGGAGTGGTGTTTTGATTGTTGTTTTTTGCGTGTTTGTTTTGTTTTCTTGCCATATTTTTCCAAAATTAAAATTATATAAATTAGCAAATAAGAAATAACAACTAGAAAAATAGTACATTTTTTTCAAATGGCATTTCCACAGACACACATCACCATTTCATCTTGATTAGTTCAGTCATGGTTACTGTGAGTATAGATACGAGGATAACAGTAGGTAAAGAAGAGAAAATATTTTCATGACTAAAGTAATAAAGGGCATATTTGAGGAAGAAATAATTTCCTTATTGGAGAAACAGTCAGAAATAAATTAATGACAGTATTGTGATTAGATGAACTGGCCAATACGAGGTAAGATACTCAAAAAACAATTATTTTACAATAAAATACACTAAATCAGATGAAAAGAGGAATCTTTAAATAGTCTAAATAAAAGTTCTCTGATGAGTTGGCCTGCAATTTTGGGAAAAGCCTAAAGCAAACCCTTCCCTGATGTTTGCCCTTACATGCTAATTCTTCCCCAAACATTTTACTGTCAGAACCATCTGGCTTTGTCAGTGTGATAAAATTTGAAAAACTAAGTCTGTGTCGCTATCTAAATCCTGAATTATGTATTTTTGGGGGTCTGGTTATCACTTAGTTTGCAGTTAGCAGTAGCACTACATAGTTGAGCAAATTTATGTGTTATAAAGATAAAATTGAATGTATGTTTTTACTTTTCATGTTTGATTGTCAGTTAGAATAGAGATTGCCATGAAACAATCACAGGTAAAAATCTTGTGAAATTCTACCTGAAGACTTTATTCATTTGTTTTGAGTGTGGTTTGGTCTCTTCTCTGTTACCTTGGATGATCTCCTTGATAAAAGGAAGGGGGGGAAGTAGACACTTCAGTTGGTTCAGACTGGTTCAGATCATCAGTATGATCATTTATAGCCCCGGAAAATTTGCAGCATTCAAGGGACAAGTGTTTAGCATTGATCAAGTTCAAAAGATGCAGAATAGCTTATGGAATGAATTGGAAGAATGTGCAAAAAGTAGAAAGAAAATCAGGAAGAAGCGATGTTATGGTTTCCAAGAGATTTCTTTCAGAGAATATGGAGGGTTATAGTGTAGAAAGCTACATAAAAGTGACGTCAGAATTATACTGAAACACTGATCATCGTTAACAAAAGACTTTCAAACAGTCTCGTCTGAAAACCATGCTTTTTAAGGGCCCATATCAGTGCCTGACATCATCTGCTTTCATTTCGGAAATGTCTATAATCTAACAGAGGGTTATACGTGCTTGTGTGCTAAATTGCTTCTGTCTTGTCCTACTCTTTGAGACCCTATGGACTGTAGCCCACCAGGCTTCTGTCCATGGGATTCTCCAGGCAAGAATACTGGAATTGGTTACCATGCCCTCCTCCGGAGAATCTTCCTGACCGAGGGATCGAACCTGCATCTGTCTCCTGCATTGATAGACAGGCTCTTTATCACTACTTCCATCTGCAAAGCCCCTAACAGAGGGATGTATCTTGCCTTTAAAGTTACTACTTGCATTGCTAGCACATTGTTTATAGATTGAATGTGTAGTTCCCAGAGGCTTTTTGGACCACCTCTCCAGTGCAGAAACTCTCATTGTCTCATGGTTTCAGAGTCTGCAAAACAAATTTTTGCAAACAGAAAAACAAAGCAAAAAGCTGTTGGCATATGGAAAGTCTCTCTGACTTTACAGAGTGATCTGATTGTTGCAATTTAGAAACGGATATCATGTTGAGGTTTGAGAGAAAACAACAAAATTCTGTAAAGCAATTATCCTTCAATTAAAAATACATTAATTAAAAAATGGTTGTGATTAGAAACATTAGGTTTAACTTTAGCAAAGCTTCTACTATAAATCATCAGTGAAATGATTAAAGGGGCTTGAATGTTGACAGAAAAATTCATCTTTACCGCTAACTGGTAGCATACTTCAGAGAAATCAAGAAAGTTGATTCATTCTGAATAGCAGCCTTCTCATCTTAATGCTATAAAATTGCTTTCGACAGCTTAAGGCAACAAAACTCTCTTATCAGTACTTTCCATATAATATCATCTTTCAAAAAGTCAACAATAGTATACAATGTACCTTTCATAAATGTGCAAAATATTAAGCCAAATCTAAAATGAAAAAGGGATATAATAACATGTTTATAAAGTGAACAAAAAAAAGAAGAGGCTGTATGTTAACAATTTTGACCTTGGTTTTAGGGAATGTCAGTGGCTAATCTGAATAGCTAGACATATTTCCATATGGATAACAAGCCCTGCACACTTAAAATAACATTGATTTTATTTGGTGACCAGGCTTATATTTATTAAATAGTTTAGTTTTCATTATGGCATATAATTTAACTTTAAATTACTTTCTTTATCTGTCCTAGCATTAAGCTTTCAGAAAATATGGTCTATGCATTATTATGAATTTCATGACAGTGCTTGTATTACCTTAAACTTTTATCTTCGGAAAATTGTGTCTCACTGAAGTGATACCCAAAAGGCAACAGAATTTAACTTTGTAATCTTTGGAGCATGGTATAAAATCTATCTTTCCAGTCCAAAAGACCGTAAGTCAGTACATTTCTTAACTTTGGTGTTTTATTGCTCTTTGGAGTTTTAGTTGTTTTTGCAATATTTCAAAATATATTTATATTCTCAGAGATGTAATCGCTGCAATGCAATCTGTACAAGTCCTTAGAGGTAATTTTGGGAAGAAAATCTGAAAGGAATTGCTGCCAGTAAGAAGGAAAGAATTCCATCCAGAGAAAAACACCAGGGGTAATATATTTTCTTTACATATCCAATAACATTTTATGAGACAGCTTTGTGAAAGCAGATATTGTCTGATATTTTTTAAACAGCCATTTGAATAAACAGAATGTCTTTACTGAAATGCAAATTCATAATTAGAGTTTCATGTGTAATGACTATATTAATTCTTATTTAATAGCTTCTGAACAGAGTATAAATATTCATTTAGTGAAAGTATTTATGAAATCTTTTCAATTAGACATTTTCAAGACATGTTGCAGTCTTAATTTTGGCTACATAGAAGTTGTGATTAGCAGGCATCAGTGGATACTCCCTGGTAGTTCCAGAGAGAAGAAGATTAAAAGCAATTTGCCATTTTCATAACCTGGCTAGGGCTGCCTAGCTATAGGCCAGGAGAAGTGCTCCGGCATACAGGGTAAAGTTAGGTAAAACTACACTGAATATTAGGATGGTATTTAGCTCATGAAGTTAAGTGACTGCATCAAAGAAAAGAAACTTCTTTGAATTTTGCTGTCTTAAAGTTATGCTGTTGGAGAAATTTTAAAAATATATTTTAATTGCTGAATACCCATTGTTTACAAGATGTTGCAATAGCAGAAGACATACCAGTTTTCCTTTATCTTCCCTTGAATTACACACGCACACATTCCGATACAAACCTTAAGAGTGTGTGTACTACATATGTTCACCAACAACTGTTTAGCATGTGTACACCCGCTTACTCTATGTCCCACTGTGTAATGATATATACTGATAGAGTCTAGACTAAGTGGGTGTGCTGTGCTTAGTCCGTCAGCACTTCTGTGACCCTCTTTGTGGAACCATGGGATGTAGCCCGCCATGCTCCTCTGTTCCTGGGATTCTCCAGGCAAAACTATTGAAGTGGGTTGCATGACCGCCTCCAGGGGACCTTCCCAACCCAGAAATCGAACCCAGGTGCTTACAGGTGGATTATTTACCATCTGAGCCACCAGGGAAGCCCAAGAGTACTGGAGTGGGTAGCCCATCCCTTCTCCGGGGAACTTCCTGATCCACTAGTTGAACCTGGGTCTCCTACATTACAGGTGTATTCTTTACTAAGTGAGTTACCAGGGAAGCCAGACTGAGTGGATATGCAGTCGTTTAGTGAACATACTACGTACACACTAAATAAAAAGTATATGCATATGCATGTGTGTGAAAGTCACTCAGCCATGCCGGACTTGTGATCCCAGGGACTGTAGCCCGCCAGGCTCCTTTGCCCATGGAATTCCCCAGGCAAGAATACGGAGTAGGCAGCCATTCCTTCTACAGGGAATCTTCCCAACCCAGGGACTGGACCCAGGTCTCCTACATTGCAGGCATTTCTGAGTAACCAGAAAAGCCCATATGCATATGTATTACATACGTAAAGTTATGTGTGTATAAATATATATGTGTGTGTATATATATATACACACACACACTAAGTAACAAGTTGCTTAATGCATAAACATACATAACACACAATATTAAATACAGCATCTATATTATATGGTATATATGTAGTACACTATAGATACTGTATAAATATAAATTTGAATAGCTAATCATACTCAAATCTTTTTGAGCTCTGACACTTGATAAAGCTACTATTCGTGCCTTTTCTTAATTATATATCTACTTCTGAATTTGAGAATCAAACCATGGTTTGATGATAATAACCTCCCGTATGCATCTGGTGTTTGGAAGGCACTGTGATAAGGATCAAACACAAATTTATTGAGTTTTCAAAGTAGAATGCATGACAGACATTGCTATTATAGTACTATTTGATTACTTCAGAAAATAAAATGTTCTATAACGTTATAGAAATTTAGCAAATTTATTCACCCAGGAATTATCAGAGACAAGATTCAACCCTAAGTTTTTATGTTGACAAATAATATCTTCTTTTCATTAAACCATTCCTTCATAGAAATTTTCCAAAAGTCAAGCCAAGACAAAGTTGGAAAAAATTTTCAATTTTGCTCAGTGACATATATTCTTGGTGCAAGAATTTAAAGTTTGCTACTTTTTCTAGAATCTCCATTTCTTTACATGTAACAGAAATATTAATTTACTTTAGATAATAGTTGCATAATAATTACTGAGAAGTTGTTATAAGGACTTTTAATAGTAGAAATTTTCAATAACTATTACAGAGTTTTACTGTATTAAAATTATATTTGTGTAAACTTTGCTTAGATTATGTGGTGAATAATTAAACATTGAAAGAAAGAGAGGAAAAGACTCATTAATGAATATGGAGAAAATGGCTCCAACTGTTCTGAAAGAAAACAACCAAATACCTGCTTTGTCAATTTCATGGAAATTCTTTTATTTGTTTATTTATTTTTTGCCTTATTATCATTCTTCTCTAACAGGGTAGAAATAGATTTCAAAGGGAAAATAATTGCAATCATCCAATCTTTGGTATTTGAAACATCTTTCTCCTGTAAATCATTCAGTGAGTCCAAAATTTCCCTTTCCTTTTGCAGTAGTTTCTTATTCCCCGATTTCAGTTACTGAAATCTTTGAGACGTCAGAATAATAGAAAAGGTTCTACAACCTACGGGCTTCCCAGGTGGTGTAGTGGTGCAGAACCCGTCTGCCAATGCAGGAGACATAAGAGTCTCAGATGTGATCCCTGGGTCGACGAGTCCCTGGAGGAGGGCATGGCAACCCTCTCCAGTATTCCTGCCTGAAGAATCTCATGAACAGAGGAGCCTAGCGGGCTACGGTCCACAAGGTCGCAGCGTCAGACACGACTGAAGCAACTTAGCACACTCGCACATTCAATCTATGTCCCTCACACCTTTCTTCTAACAAGACTTGGAGGCAGGAAAGTTCCTAGGTCTTTCTTTGCATTCTGATTTGATGCCTGCACATTCCCTTGTGGCTCAGCTGGTTTAAAAAAAAAAAAAAATCCGCCTGCAATGCGGGAGACCTGGGTTTGAGCCCTGGGTTGGAAAGATCGCCTGGAGAAGGGAAAGGCTATCCACTCCAGTGTTCTGGCCTGGAGAATTGCATGGACTGTATAGTCCATGGGGTGGCAAAGAGTCGGTCACAACCGAGTGATGTTGGCTTTCACTTTTCACACCGTAAATAACTAAATATCAGTGACTGATATGTACAGATACTCATTCTTACCTAACTTAATGGAATGTCACATAGCTACTTCAAGTTTATGTTTCTTGCTGAACGACAATGTTTTACATTTTAAATATATGTATCTTGATAACAAAGATCATGGCATCCGGTCCCATCACTCCATGGGAAATAGATGGGGAAACAGTGGAAACAATGTCAGACTTCATTTTTTGGGGCTCCAAAATCACTGCAGATGGTGACTGCAGCCATGAAATTAAAAGAGGATGAGATGGCTGGATGGCATCATGGACTCGATGGACATAAGTCTGAGTGAACTCCAGGAGTTGGTGATGGACAGGGAGGCCTGAAATTCATAGGGTCGCAAAGAGTCAGATATGACTGAACGACTGAACTGAACTGAACTGATGTTATTTCGTTAACATGCAATCCATGGTTAAATATTCTTTTATGCATTTTGCATTAATTATGAAAACACATTTCCATAGACAGCAGAAAGAGAAAACGAAGATTGTTTTCACTGTTGCATAATGGCATGCTTTAACTGAGTAGAAATTGAGGACACTTTACTTTGAAAATATTTTATTTCCTATTTTCAAAGTTTTCTTCTATATGTACCACACTGCTCAGACTACGTGACAGATAATTTATATAACAAGCTAAATAATTTAAATTTTTTTAATAACATAATGTCATCATTATGATTATAGTGAATTATCAGTTTGGTTCAGTTCAGTTCAGTCCCTCAGTCGTGTCCAACTCTTTGTGACCCCATGAATCGCAGCACACCAGGCCTCCCTGTCCATCACCATCTCCCGGAGTTCACTCAGACTCACGTCCATCGAGTCCGTGATGCCATCCAGACATCTCATCCTAGGTCGTCCCCTTCTCCTCCTGCCCCCAATCCCTCCCAGCATCAGAGTCTTTTCCAGTGAGTTAACTCTTCGTATGAGGTGGCCAAAGTACTGGAGCTTCAGCTTTAGCATCATTCCTTCCAAAGAAATCCCAGGGTTGATCTCCTTCAGAATGGACTGGTTGGATCTCCTTGCAATCCAAGGGACTCTTAAGAGTCTTCTCCAACACCACACTTCAAAAGCATCAATTCTTCGGTGCTCAGCCTTCTTCACAGTCCAACTCTCACATCCATACATGAACACAGGAAAAACCACAACCTTAACTAGATGGACTTTAGTCAGCAAAGTAGTGTCTCTGCTTTCGAATATACTATCTAGGTTGGTCATAACTTTTCTTCCAAGGAGTAAGTGTCCTTTAATTTTCTGGCTGCAGTCACCATCTGCAGTGATTTTGGAGTCCCCCAAAATAAAATTTCTTACTGTATTAAAGTGGTACCTGCATTGCTCACAGGTTAAATATCTAGTCTCCTGTAGAATTTTCTACAGTTTCACGAAATTGCTCTTTCCTACCCATGCCTAACTGTGGCTTGTCAAGGGGAGAGAAGGGAGAGCATCCAAATCCTTACCTTGGTGCCTAGAGGATGGAGAAGAAGGTCAAATGGGGATCTTGGAGAATAGGGGCGAGCTACTTGCTGTTTCCAAAATTTTATTTAGCATTACATTTTAGAAAATGAAACAATTTCAAAGATTTTTGTACAATAGTAAAGAAACTTCGTATTCTGTTACAAGTTAGTCACTAAAGGGATGCTGCCTATAAGTCTAAATTATACATAACGCCCCATCTCTGGGAACCCTGCCTCCCAAGTAATGAGCATGCAGTTAAAAACACATTTGTTTAGCTCACTGGAAACATCCTGACCAGGCCAGTCTCTGAAGGAAGGAAGAAATTAATATCGTCTCTGGAGTCTGGCTGAACCAGACTTTTGCCTCCTCCACTTTTGGTATAAAAGAAGCCCAAGTTCTCACTCAGGGAAGATGATTCTTTAGGACATTAGTCCACCATCTTCTCTGTATGCTGGATTTTCAAATAGTCACAGTTCCTTGCCCCAACAACTAATTTTTTGGTTTATTGGCCTGTTGTATAGCAAGCAGTAATGAGCCTAGACTCAGTAACATTTTTTTCTTGAAGTACATAGAAGCATAATCAGGTAATGTTGACAGGCCTCTGTCATCAATAACGATAAGGTTATGCAAAAAGTATGCATGGAGAAGCAGTGCTGATAAAAACAACAACACCCAAAACCTATGTGTAGAACCGGAGATATGGGCTCTACTCAGCAAGTCTGGCCTAACCATTGCTGCTGTTGAATGCCCAGCCTTCTTGCAGCAGAGATCAATGCTCTAGCAGTTCAGGTCTCCGACAGTGCAGGCAGATTCTCTACCATCTGAGCCGCCAGGGAAGCCCACCAGTATGGCACCATCCCACAAAGATACTAGCTACTTCTTGGCAAGTCTATGAAAAAGGATCCTTTTTATCTTGAAAGAGACAGTAATTCATCTTGATTAAAAATGACACATTTTGCAAGCATGGACTTCCCTTTTCCGCCTTCAGTGTATTAACAAGCACCACTGTCCAAGTGCCTACAGAGTGTTTGGCATCTCAATTTAAAAAAAAAAATTGTGCAATCACTCCTGTGACCAAGAAAACTATAATACACAAAAGGAGCTGTGGTCATATATCCAGAAGTATGGAAGCCTCGGTTAATATCACACACTGCATCACCAAAAGTTTGCCAGCCCAATCGATTATGAAACAGCCTTTTAAAGGCAGAGCTGAAGCATCAGCCAGAAGAAAAAGATACATCGTAAGAAGTGGATGAGATATAGATGATCAGTAGGTAGACAGATTGATAGAGAGAGAGAGCACATGGATACACGGTGCTGGGAAATCAGAGGAGGGAGGAGGAGCGACTTTGTCTATTACTTTCTTTCAAAATTACCCAGAGAAAAAGTCCATCCAGAATCTCTGAGGAAGGTCTCTGTCCATTGAGAATAACTTGGAAGAAGTAAGAGGATCTAGTTCTGTACAAGACAGACTGTGATATATACTAAGGCACTGTGCTTAAATCCTCTCTTCAAAGCCAGCATGTATATCCCCTGCTGCTGCTGCTGCTAAGTCGCTTCAGCCATGTCCGACTCTGTGCGACCCCATGGATGGCAGCCCACCAGGCTCCCCCGTCCCTCAGATTCTCCAGGCAAGAGCACTGGAGTGGGTTGCCATTTCCTACTCCAATGCATGAAAGTGAAAAATGAAAGTGAAGTCTCTCAGTCGTGTCCGACTCTCAGCGACCTCATGGACTGCAGCCCACCAGGCTCCTCTGCCCATGGGATTTTCCAGGCAAGAACACTGGGAGGGGGTTGCCATTGCCTTCTCCGTGTATATCCTCTATGATCTGGGTATATTATAACAACTTCTCTTACTAGGAATTCTTCCCAGTTCACAAGGAACTGCTTCAGAAAAATCATATGCTCTGCTAGGGAGTGTCCTGTGGCAATGACAGGTGCAAAAATGCAGCTGGAGACGAGTCTGCAAGACCGTCCAGCTCTCCATATAAGACTAGCTGAAGCTTCAGCTGTCATGATATTGAGAGTCAGCTTCCCTCTCTTTCCAGTCTTGTCTTCCTTACTTCCTCCCAGGACTGTATTTCAAAGCACTCTCCAATAAATACTCAGCATGCACTATCTCCTTTCAGTCTGTTTCTAGGGAAATCATGCTGAGACAATACACTTGAAAAATTTTGTCATAGCTAATCTTCTTGCTGTCATTATTTAAAAGGAAAGCATTGCTTTTCCACCCACTGTAACCTTCAAAACCAAGTGAGGGGTCTACTCTTCATCTACGTGTGACTACGTACATTCTGGTGACCCTTTTGAACTTGCAATTCTTCATTTGTTGGTATGCCTGTTTTATTAAAAATAATTAGCTTCTTCAAATCAGGGATATTTTCCTCTAGAAATTTTCTAAGGCTTAGCAAATTCTTAGTACATGGGAGTACATAGTTAAAAATAATCATTAACTGAATGAAGAATTAACTGAAATATGTAATATTTACCAAGAAAAGGCTAGTAGCTCTAATAAGCTTGTTCTTAAAACATTCAAAAAGAAAATACCATGACGGAATTTAGAATAGCTCAATTTAGCACTATTTACTCTTCAGTGATGAAAATATATCTATCCATCTGAAATTAAGGGATAAAAAGGAAAAGACCAATACATCTGGGGAATATAAAAACTATATACATATATATACACACACACACACATATACTCACATACATATATATACACATACATATATATAATATGAACACAAGCGTACAATGTCTAAAAAGTCTTTAAAAGTATCTAATTAAAAGACACTTTTACAAACAAATGAAGGAGCTGCAAATTCAGAAGAGCCACCTATACACGTACAAACATTTAGCTTCTCTTAAGTGATATTGTCGAGGCACATTTCAGTATTTTGATGAACTGCAGATTCCTAACATATGGGTCTTTCATATTCTTTTGTAAGTATGAAAATGTGTTTCACTGCCTTAGCAGTAAATTCTTTTAAATTATCCATAGAGTCCATTAGCATAAATAATTTAGTTTTCACTAGATGCATAATTAGACATATGTTCGGCATGAATTCAACATAGTACTGGAGTCAATGTCTCTTCCCTTTATTGAAAAGCTTTTTCTTAGGCTAGCCACTGTTTGCCAACTCGCTTTGCCTTTTATCAATCCAGGACTTCAGCATACTACCTATCAATCCTCTCAGCCTTTCATTTATTCTTAGAACATTTATTTTCAACCTTTTACTAGTATTTCAGGAATGTTATAGATGTCAGGACTATAATTTTAAAACAGCATAGTATCTCACTTTAGAAACTGGAATCAGTCAAAATTGTTAAAAGAAATTTGAGAAAAAATATGGTAAGAATATAGGAAGCATAATCATTTACAACTTTTGTTGTGGAATTACCTATTACAGATATATCTGGCTTTAGATAAATGAAGAAAATGATCATTGCAGGAATTATGCAGTTAGAAATGTGCACTTCATTTTCTTCTATGATTTTATACTTGAGGGAAAACTCTGTTTAACCATTGTATTAACTGATGGGGCTTCCCTGGTGGTTCAGAAGGTAAAGATTCTGCCTGCGATGTAGGAGACTTGGATTCAGTCCCTGGGTTGGGAAAATCCCCCAGGAGAGGTTAATGGCAACCCACCCCAGTATTCTTGCCTGAAGAATTCCATGGACAGAAGAGCCCGATGGGCTGCAGTCCATGGGGTGGCAAAGAATCAGACATGACCGAGTGGCTAACACTGTGCTGTATTAAACTGAGAAGTTAATTTTAAAGATTTTGGTGATTCTCAAAAGAGTTTAGGTTATGGGTAATAGGGTCCTTTAGCTCTTTGCAATGGAAATTGGTAAGAAGTTCATATTTTAAATGATTTTTATTGACAGTCTTCCCAAATGGACTAAACCATGCCTTGTTACAGCTGCCTAACATACAATAGATTTTAATTAGAGGATGAATAATAGAATAGACTTTAGAAAGGATTGAAAGAATAATCCAGACAAAAGGAATTTATAAATCTTCTTGAGTCTCTCTTAGAGAGTCAAAGAGTTACTATTCTTATAGTCATTTCTTGAAATTCTAAGGGAAAATAATCTAATTTTTCTGTACTTGGAATATACACACATTTTCTTCCTTAATTTTTTAGAACAAATGGACTCTAATTCAATTTTAAGTGATAAAATTCATTTAATGGCATTGCCACTAATTTACATTTTATAGACATTAATCAATTTATGTTAAGGATTTTCTGTGTATGCTTCCTTAGAAGCACATATACAGCTATAATGAAATTTATGCAGCGAGAATATTTTTCTATCATCCAAATATTTTACAGATATGAATATTTCAGCAATTTGACATTCATCCCTTTACATGTTTACTGTTTTTGTTATTTAGTCACTAAAATGAGTCTAACACTTCTGTGCCTCCATGGGTTATAGCCCACCAGGCTTCTCTCTCCATGGAATTTTCCAGGCAAGAATACTGGAGTGGGTTGCATTTCCTTCTCCAGGGAACACATTTACATACTTAAATTTAATTACTTTTTAATAAAACATTTCAGCATCCAATTATGCATCTTATCCGTGCTCTCTTTTATTTGCCTGCTCATACTACTTTATAGAAGTAACTTACTTTACTTTTTTTCTGAATTTCCTCTTCCTCTACTTCTCAGAAATATTTCTAATGTTTGTTCATCGTTTTCATGGACAAGTGTCACAGATACCTTTGGCCTAAAAGCTATTCTCCACTTCTCCGATTTTGGAGCAGTACTATTTTCTAGCCTTCTCTGTAGCAAGGGTTTGTTATAGAACACAATTCTGAATAATCAGATATAAACAGAAATTGCTTAGTTTGGCTCCCAAGAAGGTTCTTCAAAGAGGGCAGATCCAGAAATCTATAGTAAAACTTTCACTGGCTTTGCAAGAATGGATTTTGCCCATTTATTCGCAATTCCATGTTTACTGACCTTATACCGGTATCTTAAAAGTTAAGTTATAGTGGCTGTATTTATATTAGCAAAATCAGCAAATGCTACAAATCAAGGACATCCCCTCTGCATGCCCTTTCCAAATGTAGCTAGATGTAGCTTCTAAATATATCACTGGAGCAGACTGTTACCAACTGCCTCTAGCCCTTCCTATTGTTTCTTCCTAAATTTCAAATAATGATATAGAGGAAAAGTAACCACCTGTGTCTATCTAATGGCATAATGGAACTGACATAATAACCCAGGATTGCCTACTTCCAAAAGTTTTGTTACAACAAAAAATTAAAAACTCTGCTCTATATAAACCACTGTCACTGTGCATTTGGCTGCAATTATATATAATTCTAACAAAAACAAAAATTTTTGCAGATGATCTATGTTTCTTATGAAACAAATTTTCATTTCAAATTATCTCACACATAAGTTAAGGGTTAAAAGATACATCAACGAAGAACTGGTAAGTTTTGATATCTAGAACTCACTCTGATGATAATTTCAAAGATCTGGTGAAACTCATTTATGAGTGCTGATTTGACATGGACATTTCACATGGAGCATTTGAGGATGTAGGGCTCACCTGAAGTACCGTAGGACACAAATAACTTAATAATAGAAAGATGGAATGAAATGGCTATTCCATCACCCAATACCAACTGAACCTCCTTTCAGGTTGCAAGTACAACTCCTCAACCTCACACAATATTTACAAAGAGCCAAAAATACCTTAAAAGTGCAGCCTACTATACTTTGACTAGTAATGAATCTCCTGCAGAAATGTGGAGGAAATCTCCATTATTTATAAGAGCAGTGCATTTATAATGTGGAGCGGGTTAGTAGCTCTTGCAGGGTATACTGGTGAAAGCAGAGTGAAGCGATTCATCTAAAAGACAGTATAAAAAACCTACACCCTTCTTGTACTGTGTGGTTAGAAAGACAACTTCGTGCTATGCAGAAAACTAGTATTGTAAAAAAAAAAAATAAGATAAAATTTAGTAATATAGTAGTTATTTAGTAAATTAACTAATATAAAAATACTCCAAGTGTCGTTTAGGAAAGTTTTGTACAGTAGACAAGTGCATTTAGTTATTTGATTTATAAATCTACATTGCCTGTCTGTGTGCTCACCACTTTCCTGTATTGTTTTCTTTATATGAAATATTCAGTGCTTTCTTTGTGTCTATACTGCCTTGTTAAAGATTTGTCTTTTTTATTACCTTTCAGAAAATTATACTATAAACAAAAAATAATAAAAGATGCTTTCAGGGAATTATATTGCTAATCATAAAAGTTGATTCTTCCAAAACATTTATTGTTCCTTCTCAAGTAGTTCTGATTATCACCTCTGAAACAGAGAAAATATTTTCTTTCAGCTTATGAGAAAATAGCCCAGATGTACATAAAGATCAAGGGTACACTTTGTTATAAAAATGAACTGTTTAGAGGAATAAAAACTCAATTTCTGTAGAGTTTTACATATATTCACATATTTCCCAATGCTTTATCTATATGAGAATTAAACTTTAACCTGCCTAAGATGTGAAATAATGTCCCAAAGAATTTGTTATTAGCTCGCATGCTACTCTCCTTATCAAGGCACTACTGATTCCGACGGTAGTACAGGCCAGTAATGTTAAATTTTTCACAGCATCTCAGATGTATCTGTTGCAAGTGAACCTCAACTCATGGGTCTCAAAAGGCTAAATTAAAGGGACAGCTAACAGTCTAAGAAAACAGTGTTGAATTTCTAGCTGTTTTGGGTGAGGGAAGACTATTTCGACTTTTTTGTGACATTAATATGAATAAGGTAGGATTCATTCCATCAGTAAAAGAACCTCACTTGTCTGAATCCTGAGGGAAAATGAGAAATTTTGAAAATACTTCTCAAAAGATTTTGATATGGCCACCAAAGTGTTTAAGATATAGCTAGGTCTAGATGGAGAAGAGGGTGATTCATGACACAGAGTTTAGCAAAAAAGCAACAGCAGCAAAGGCATTGCATTCATCTGTTTGGGCTGCCATAACAAAATGACACAGACTCGGTGGCTTAAACAACAGAAACTTGTTTCTCACAATTCCAGAGGCTGTAAAGTCCACACAAGGTTTTATTCTGAGGCCTCTTCTCTTGGTGTCTAAGTAGCTGCCATCTTGATAGGTGCTTAGATGAACCTTTTATTTGTGCAAGAGAGTACAAGCCCATTCTGATGTATCTTCTTATAAGGACACAAATCCTATAGAATCAAGGCCTTCATTTTATGAAATAACTTAACCTTAATTACTTCCTTACAGCTCCCACTTCCAAATACAGCCACACTAGAAGTTAGGGTTTTAGTACAGAGATTTGGAGGAAACATTTAGCATGTGAATTTGGAGGAACATTGGAGGAAACAGAAGCATTCCACCTGTAACAGTTAAACCTTAATTTTCTGAATCATTGGTTACTATAGTATCTACATATATATATATACTATAGTATCTACAGGAAAATAAAAACTAGATTCAGAAGATTATTTCTAACTCTAAATTATTTTTAACATCACTCCAGAGTGGCTTATATCTTTAAAATAGTAAAGAGAAAGACGGTAACGATAACCCTGTATGCGAGACAGCAAAAGAGACACAGATGTATAGAACAGTCTTTTGGACTCTGGGAGAGGGAGAGGGTGGGATGATTTGGGAGAATGGCATTGAAATATGTATATTATCATATTTGAAACGAATCGCCAGTCCAGGTCCGATGCAGGGTACAGGATGCTTGGGGCTGGTGCACCGGAACGACCCAGAGGGATGGTGCGGGGAGGGAGGCGGGAGGGGGCTTCAGGATGGGGAACATGTGTACACCCGTGGTGGATTCCTATTGATGTGTGGCAAAACCAATACAATATTGTAAAGTAATTAGCCTCCAATTAAAATAAATAAATTTAAATTAAAAAAAATTAAAAAATGAAAATTAGAAAAAAGACAAAAATCCAAGATAATAAATGATAAATCTATTTTTGAAAGAGCTTATAGTACAGAAGAAGGAGAACACAGAAGCAAGAATTAGTTTACAGCATAGTGGCATTTATGTTAGGCAAATTAAATATACATGTATAAAAACATTATAAATTCTAAGGATGTTAACAAAAGATGAGAAGAAAGAGTGGAGGATGACATTAGAACAAAAGAAAAATAAAAATTTAAACAACAGAGACATCAACTGGACTGAAAACAGTATTTCATCATCTGAAGTAGATGATTAACTTGATTAATACATCTGTTCCTGAAAACTATTAACAAGACAAAGGAGAAAAAAAATCACACGAGCAAGTATTATACTTAATAAAACATTTGCTAAAAGCCTTGTGTAAACATTCTTTAATTCTTTAAAAGATGATGAGATCAAATATCTGTTTATAGGATAGAAAATTTATTTAATGTCTACTTGTTTATTGTTATACAAGGCAATGGGAATTTAATTGTAACTATTCTAAAATATCTTTTCCATATGTATTGTCTTCACAAACTTTACTACCAATAGCTCCTATTCTAAACATGACCTAAGAAAACAGAAGTCTTTGAAAAAATGAGTATAAAAATTTCCAAAAGCTAGTAAGAATCCTCAAAAACTAATATCAATGTCAAAGTAATAAAAAAAAATGCACTCGGTGGTATACGCATCTTTTGTATCTATGTTTGTGTGCTTCTGTGTGAATACATATCGGAATGAATGGCACTAAGGATCACGAGAGGCAAGTGGGAGGAACTAGTATTATTTTATTATAAGGTATTCACACTACCCCTGAAGTGATGCAGGGGTATTTGAAAGTAGATTTGGGTTAACTATAAATACTACAAATTCCAGGGCAGTCCAGAAAATAAAAAAGTTAAAAACAGCGTAACTAATAAACCAATAACAGAGATAAATGGAATCATATAAAATGCTAAATTACAAAAACAAAAGGAAGGAAAAATAGATGTGGAAATCCAAAATAGGGAAGAAGAATGAGGGCAATAAGGAGAAAACAGTAACAGTACGGTAGACACTAATCCAACTGTGAATGATCACTAGGGTTGTTAATGGCCTAAAGAAGTAAATGACAAAAGCTGTTTGAGTGAACTCCGAACCAAGAAACTCACTTAAAATAGAAGACACATATGAATTAAAAGTAAATGTTTAGAGAAAAATATGCCATATTAACACTAATCAATAAAAGGCAAGAAGAGCTTTATTAATTTCAGATAAAACAGATTTTAAAGGAAGACAAATTATCAGACATAAAGAAGGGCACTGCATAATGATAAAGGCTCAATTCTCAGAAAAATACAATAATCTTAACATGTAAGTGCCTGAAACAGAGCAGCAAGCTATGTGAGGCAAAAACCATCAGAACTGCAAGGAGAAATAGATGAATCTATTATCATAGTTGGAGACATTAACACCCTTCTTTCAGAAATGGGCCAATCTAGCAAACAGGAAACTGACAAGGACATAGTTAAACTCAGCGATACCATCAACGGATGTAAAGACATCTGTAGACTACTTCATCAGACAACAGCAAAATACACATTCTTCTCAAGCTCATGTGGAAAAGTCACCAAAAGACCCCATATTCTGGGCCATAAAGCACACTTTCATAAACTTAAAAGAGTAGAAAGCATGCACTATTTGCTCTCAGACCACAATGGAATTAAACTAGAAATCCGCAACAGAGAGATAACAGGAAAATAGCAAAATGCATAGAGATTGAGCACCAGGGATCAGAGAATAAATCTTCAGAACAATTAAAAATATTTTTAACAAAATGAAAATGTCAGCTGTAGTAAATGAAGTACTCTAGTGGAGATATTAGAAATGGGAGAGGGTATGCACGTGTGGGGACAAGGATTCAGTGGAAAGGTGCTTTACTGTCTCCTCAAATTTGCTGTGAACGCTTAGCAGCTCTAAAAAAGAAATCTAAACTAATAAAAAATGAAAAGATCCTGTGGAATTTTCTAGATGAACCAAACAATCAAAATGGAGTTCTGAACAAAGGAATAGTGTTCATAAAACATATTTACAGAGAAAGAAAATTAAAGGAAAAAGGGGTCTGGTAATATATTGAGAGAAATCTGGCCATGGATTGCAATAAAAACTCAACCTGGCACAAATATGCGATGAAATACTGCTGCTGCTGCTGCTAAGTCACTTCAGTCGTGTCCGACTCTGTGTGACCCCATAGATGGCAGCCCACCAGGCTTCCCCGTCCCTGGGATTCTCCAGGCAAGAACACTGGAGTGGGTTGCCATTTCCTTCTCCAATGCATGAAAGTGAAAAGTGAAAGTGAAGTCGCTTAGTCGTGTCCGACTCTTAGGGACCCCATGGACTGCAGCCCACCAGACTCCTCCGCCCATGGGATTTTCCAGGCAAGAGGACTGGAGTGGGGTGCCATCGCCTTCTCATCCATGAAACATGGCTGGACCTAGGGATTAGAGTACTAAGCGAAGTCAGAAAGGAAAAGACAAATACCGTAGGATATCATTTCTATGCAGAATCTAAAATATGATATAGATGAACTTATCTATAAAACAGAAACATACTCGCAGACATAGAAAACGCCCGTGTGGTTGCCAAGGGGGCGGGGCATGGTGGAGAGCAGGATTGGGAGCTTGGGAAGAGCAGACGCAAAGTACCGAATACAGGAGTGACAGACAGCAAGATCCTACTGTGCAGCACCGGGAACTGTATTCAGTGTCCTCTGATAAACCATAATGGGCACGAAGATGAACAAGAATGTGCGTTCTGCTGTATAGTAGGCATTAACACAGCGTTTTAAGTCAGCTATACTTCAATACATTTTTAATACTATATTAAATATAGTATTATATATTAAATACTATAATATATATAGTATATATATTAAATACTATAATAGTATTATACTATTATAGTATTTAGTCTTATAGTATACTATTATAAATACTATAATACTACAATATACTTCAATACACTTTTCAATACTGTATAAGGCTCCATGTAACACAGTTGGCATTTGTCCAGTGGAATAATATGGGTACTGAATCCTGTCAACATCTTGGAGGATTTATGACTCTGGGAAGATGACCGAGATGTAAGATCCTCGTGTTCCTCAGAAGTAATGCTGGGGCGAGAACACCTACATTCCGTAAGTTGTAAGGATTAGAGATGACGTAGGGAAACAGCACTGAACTTCCCACAGGTCAGTCTTTAAAACAAAATAAAACTCATATTTCTGCTAAGTTCTTCCCTTTAACAATTCTTATAGCATATTTTTAGGACTTTTTAAATATTGATATTGCAAATCTCTTTTTGACGCCAGGTAGGTGAAGTCTCACTTAAATAGCGAGTCACCATTCATTTCACTATTTGCCAGGAAATACCATGGAATTAAAGTCTATTGAAAAAAATTTTTAAACATGTATTATAAAAATCATTAATAGATAACACTTTTATGGACTGGGATATACCTTCAAATGTATTTCACAACATTTATAATACAACAGTGATATTCTTTGCACATAAGTATGCTCTATCTTGCTCTTTGCAGTTCCGTAGAAAAATCAGATAGCTAAAGCAGTAATAGAAACAGACTGCCAACACATAAAATGTTTCTTTTCACTTTAATTGCTGCATGACATTTCAGTTTACAGGTAATATGTACCGTTAATCTGAATAGCACAGCCTTTATCTTGCTTCAGTTAAATGTTCAAAAAATGAACGACCTTACATTTACTAAAATCTAAACTTGGGAGAGACGCTCAAAGCTGAAGTATTCATCTTGATAATAGCCAAGAAGTCAATTGAATGTCTTTTCCAAAGAAGAACTGAGTCATACTGAGCTATTTTCAGTAAATTTTATGTTTGCTCATTCAAGTCAAGGTCTCAAAGGGAATTGTTTGTACATCGTAAACATTCAGCTAAAAACACTTAGTGGAGAAAGCATCAGAATGACTCCGCGTTTTTATAAGGCATAGGAATCTTTAAGGAAAATATTTTTATCCTTTAATTTTTTTCCAGCATGAATCAAATATCCACATACATCATGATAAAATCTATTTCTGTTATCTTGCTCTTGTTTATACTTTTAAAGGGGATTAATGTCTACAATTTGCCATCTTATTTTAGTCTATTTTTCTATAAATTTAAAAGTATATATGTTTCAAAGAGTGGTGTGATGTTTTGATTTATTCAGGCAAAGGCTAACTTTAATGTCAGATATTGTGAGTATCAGGTGGGACATTCCCTAAAAGAGGCCATCTTCGAAGCTGTAATCATGAAACAGATTTAACAAGACTCAGCAAAGCAGCAGTATCTTCTTCGATTTGTTTCATTTGTAAAGTTCAAATTACTGAACAACCTGTGACTCCCTGTTTATAATTCGTTTCATAAGTTACAAGTTTAACGAGTACTCTAGGCCGTGGTGAGGAAGGGTTAGTAAAACAACAGGTTGTCAAATCGTTGGAGACCTGGAGTTTATGCAGCACGCAGATGTTTGGCAGTCATTATTATTCATGACAGCACACAGCACGGATTGTATTTGATCCTTCTGAGCATATGTGCTGTCGTGCGCTTAGTTGCTCAGCCATGTCCTACTTTTGGAGACCCCATGGACTACAGTCTGCCAGGCTTCTCTGTCCATGGAATCTTCAAGGCAAGAATACTGGATTGGGGAGCCATTCCCTTCTCCAAGGGTTCTTACTGACCCATCTAATCCAGCTCTCTTGCATTGCAGCTGGATGTTTTAGCCTCTGAGCTACCAGGGAAGCCAAATGACCTAAATATAAGATAGAAATTACAAACCAAATGGGACCTACTTAAATTTAAAAATCTTTTGCACAGCAAAGGAAACTATAAACAAAATGAAAGACAATCCTCAGAATGGGAGAAAATAATAGCAACCAAAACCACTGACAAAGGATTACTCTCCAAAATATACAAGCAGTTTGTTCAGGTCAATACCAGAAAACCAAACAACCCAGTCAAAACATGGGAAGAAAACCTAACCAGACATTTCCCCAAAGAAGACATACAAATGGCTAAAAAACACATGAAAAGATGCTCAGCGTCGCTCATTATTCAGTTCAGTTCAGTCGCTCAGTCATGTCTGACTCTTTGTGACCCCATAAACTGCAACACACCAATATTTCCTGTCCATCATCAGCTCCTGGAGCCTACTCAAGGTCATGTCCACTGAGTCAGTGATGCCATCCAACCCTCTCACCCTCTGTCATCCCCTTCTCCTCCTGCCCTCAGTCTTTCCCAGCATCAGGGTGTTTTCCAATGAGTCAGTTCTTTGCATCAGGTGGCCAAAGTATTGGAGTTTCAGCTTCAGCATCAGTCCTTCCAATGAATAATCAGGACTGACTTCCTTCTGGATGGACTGGTTGGATCTCCTTGCAGTCCAAGGGACTCTCAAGAGTCTTCTCCAACACCACAGTTCAAAAGCACCAACTGCTCTTTATTAGAGAGATGCAGATCAAAACTATATTGAGGTATCACCTCACACCACGCAGAATAGCCATTATCAAAAACATCCACAAACAACAAATGTTGGAATGAGTGTGGAAAAAGGGGGACCCTCTTCCTCTGTTAATGAGCATGTAAATGAAACAGCCACTGTGGAGAACGATATGGAGATTCCTTAAAAAAAGCTAGGAATAAAACAACCATATGACCCAATAATCCCCCTACTGGGCATGTTCCATGAGGAAACTACAAGCAAAAAAGATACGTGTACTCCAGTGTTCTATTTACAATAGCTAGGACATGGAAACCCCTCATTGACAGATGAATGGATAAAGAAGTTGTGCTATTAATACATACGCATGGTGGAATAAGATTCAGCCATAAAAAGGAATGCATTTGACTCTGTTCTAATGAGGTGGATGGACCTAGAGCTGAGTATATGTAAAGAATAAGTCAAAAAAACAAATATCTAAATTAATGAACATATTTGAAGTCTAGAAAGATGGTGCTGATAAAACTTAAAAGTACCTGCGGGACACCAATAGAGATGCAAGCATAAACAGACTTGTGCACACAGGGCAGGAAAGGAGAGAGGGGGGTAAACTGAAGAGGAGGGCTGATATATGAACACACTGAGCTCATGCCAAGTCGCTTCAGTCCTGTCCGACTCCTTACGACCCCGTGGACTGTAGCCCACCAGGCTCCTCTGTCCATGGGATTCTCCAGACAAGAATCCTGGAGTGGGCTGTCATGCCCTCCTCCAGGGGATCTTCCTGGAAATATATACATATGTAAAATTAGATAGCTAGTGGGAATTTGTATGATGCAGGGAGCTCAAATCTAGTGCTTTGTGACAACTTAAAGGGATGGTGCACGGTGGGATGTGGTACGGAGGGTCAAGAGGGAGAGGACAGATATATTCCTACGGCTGATTCATGTTGACATGTGGCAGAAACCAACACAAAATTGTAAAGCAATTTTTCTCCAATTAAAGAGAATAAATTTTTAAGAAAGACTAAAAACCTCATAATGTCTGTTGTGCTCAGTCATGTCCAGCTCTTTGTGATCCCATGGACTGTAGCCTGCCAGGCTCCTCTGCCTGTGGAATTTTCCAGGCAAGAATATTGGAGCTGGTTGCCATTTCCTATTCCACAGGATCTTCCTGACTCAGGTTTTGAACCTGAGTCTCTTGTACCTCCCACATTAGCAGGCAGATTGTTTACCATAGTTGCACCTGGAAATAATTAACTCTAGGCTGTGTGTGTCTTTGGTGCTGCCTGAGAAATTTTAAAGGCAAGAAGCAATGTGCTCAAGTGTCTTGATTGTGTCCCATACCATCTATATAACATTAACATTTCCAGGCTTCCAAAAATATCGAGAATGCATAGAAGCGGTAATATATCGCTGGAATGAAGATAAAAATGTATCAATTAAAGCTGACTTTCTGTTTCCTCCACTCATCGCTGAATACTGTATTTTAAAGAGCTATCTCTGTTGCTATCTTGCGTATATCCTGTTGCTTCTAACAGTTGTATAATACTTCCTGGCTCTGATCTACCATGTTACATCTGCTGTTTCTTTCAGTGGTGCAGAACAGCTCATTGTCAAATCACGAACAATAAATGCAATGCATATCACTGCAGATAGTGTTACCTTTATCTGTCTCACATCGGCCTCTTGGCTCTTAGTAATCTATTCTTACAGACAAGCCATTCTTCACGTGTATTTCTCCAATGCGTTCCTTTTACATTCTTTCCTCGAGACCTTATTCACCCATTAAATGCCTGGAACTGCTTATGGCAATATGAGACTTTGGAAAGTTCTCTCACTGAAAATAAAAGGTTACTCTACATGCCAAATGTGATTGTCTACAACAGTCCAAAATCAAAAGGCATGAATCTACAAGTAACTCACGGCAACTAAAACTGAAATGTGTCATTTAGAAACAGGATAGGAAATTCAATCAAATCTTTGAAAAACAGCTAATCATTAAAGTTCTTAAATAAACTACCGGGAAAGCTGACACTGAAAATCATCTTTGTGAGGGGTTCTTAAAGTCCTTGTGCTCTAGAGTTAAACTTAGGTTTGTGTTATGCTTTATATGTTTATTACCTTTCATGATAAAATTTACAGAAAAGTATTCCCAGTCATCAGAGAAACTGTTGTCTTTTCTCCATTTTGTCAATGTTTCTTATAATTATGGAAATTGCCTCCAAAATTCATTTAATATTCATATTGGAACAAAGCATCTGTTGTGGCAGATGGGGCAAACGACATCAAGTTCAACTGTTTAAATAACCCTTAAGGATCAATGTGTAGTTTACAAAAATAATTTGTAATTCATTTTGGATTAATTAATTTGAATTTATCGTGTTCCATAAAGGCACACTGCAGCTGCTCCCAGCATTGCACTGATTGTTTTCAACTGATTACTCCTACTAAAATACGCATTTTGACAGTAAGCAGACAATACTTCTATTATTCACTCTTTGTCTTTGCCAGTGAGCACAATCTTCAAAACAATCTGAAAATATAGCATACCTGAACATGACTTATTTGCATAATTGACTAGGGATTTACATTTCTATACTGTGAAATTTCTATTCAAATGTGGCAGAAATAGACACAGACACACGTGAGTTTATTCAAATACCGCTGAATACGTTCTGTTTTGCATTCTTTTCTCTTCCCATTGACCTCGACCCGCTACAAGATGCGAGGAAAATACGTGTGCATTTCGCACTCACAATAAAAAACCTAGGGCAATTAATTTAATTCTATTCTTGGATGAGGATTAAGAGAAATGATAGTTATAATTTAGCTCAAGATTTATAGATGCAAATGCAATCATTTTTAAAAAGACACTTTTTTGGCTCTTGTGAGAATTCATTAACTTTTAGAGCCATTTTTCAATCTTCATTGTCAGAGCTTACAGTTCTCAGAAAGTATCACTGAAAAATATTCTCCCATGGTAATTTAACTATTATTTCTTAAAAAAGGGTTCTACTGAATAAAATGATCTCATTTTGATTGAATGTTTATAATAATTACTAACTGGATTCTGTAATATATTCATATTTTATTGCACAATTTTTTATATTTTTGGCTTTTATTTTCTTCCCCTCTCTACTTTGTACTTCTACTTAAAAAAAAATAGAAATACTCTAGTTAGATCAATACCAAACAGAGTAAATATTTGAATAAAATGAGAAAAAAAATATGTTTCAATTTCTAGTAGTACTAAATTTTGCCTGGATGATTAACAGGATATTCTCAGCATATTCCAAGCAGACCATAGTCACAAGCGCAAGAGAGGATATCAACTGGTGTCTTACCCAAGAGCACAAAGTTTCCTATTTAAGGGTTAAAAGGTTCATCATTGTTGCTGTTGTTCAGTCCTAGTTTTGTCCAAACCTGTGACCCCATGGACCGCAAAACGTCAGGCTCCTCTGTCCTCCGCTGTCTCCCGGAGTTTGCTCTAACTCATGCCCACTAAGCAGGCTATGCTATCTATCATCTCGTCCTCGGTTGCCCCCTTCTCCTTTTGTCTTCAGTCTTTCCCAAGATCAGGATCTTTCCAATGAGTCAACTCTGTGCATCAGGTGAGCAACGTATAAGAGCTTTAGCTTCAGCAGCAATCCTGTCAATAAATAGTAAGGGTTGGTTTCCCTTAGGATTGACTGACCTGATCTACTTGCAGTCCAGGGGACTTTCAAGCGTCTTGTCCAACACCACAGTTTGAAAGCTTCAATTCTTAGGAGCTCAGCCTTCTTTATGGCCCAACTCTCACATCTGTACATGGACTACTGGAAAAACCATAGCTTTGAATATATGGACCTTTGTCAGCAAAGTGATGTCTCTGCTTTCTAATATGCTGCCTGTGTTTGTTATAACTTTCCTTCCAAGGAGCAAGGGATTTTTAATGTCATGGCTGCAGCCACCATGCACAGTGATTTTAGAGCCAAGAAAGCAAGACCCGTCACGCTTCTGCTTTCTCCTCTTCTATTTGCCATGCAGTGATGGGACCGGATACCATGGTTTTCATTTTTTTAATTAATATTGATTTTGTACTCTCCTCTTTCAACCTCATCAAGAGGCCCTTTAGCTCCTCTTTACTTTCTGCCATTAGAGTGGTAGCATCTGCATACACGATAGTGTTTCACACTGAGATGATTCCTGCTGTGGGTCCAATCACAATTACTTGGGTGTGATTTCTTCCATATGACTTTCATTTACAGCAATTCAATAAGATGTCTAAATTAGTAAGACAAAATGGGCAAAGACTATGAGCAGACAAATTAAAAAGAGGGACCACAAAGGCCTAAGAATCTGATACAAGTGTTTTCAACTTCCACGGTCGCCTGAAAAGTTAAAAAGAAGTGTTTCCACCCATGAGTCTGGTAGAGATTTAAAAGAAAAATATATTGATCACATTCAAGGTTGGTGAGAATGTGAAAAGACATGTAATTTTATACACTCTGGTAGAGGCAAATTTTTTATAGCCTTTTACAATATAATTTGTCAGTGACTATTGCTTACATCCTTTAACTCAGTAGTTCTATCATGAATCCTCTTTCTTCAGAAATACGTACCTAAGTACACATTAACTATCTACAAATATGCTCACTACAGGCTTGTGAATGTTAATAAGTAACTGCAAATAACTTGATCGCCAATATAAGGGTTATTAATTCCATGTTGTGGAATATTATACAGTGATTAAAAAGCACTACATGAACAGGCAAGGAATGATCTCCACAACATATTTTTAAATGAAAAGGAAGTTTTGGGATGATACATGCAATTTGAAAAATAATACAAACACATAAATGGATACAAATATATTTTTGTACCTGTTTTTGTTACACACACATATACAGATAGATGACAGATAAATACACATTTTGAAAGACAAAAATATCTGGAAAGATAAACACAGGTTTGAAAACGTTGATTATCCTTGGGAAAGGAAGGTTGTAAATCTGTTTAGCAGGAGAAAAGAGACTGTGGTTCAGAAAAGGGCACAGATTTAAAAGCAACTGTAAAGCAAACAAAAAGGAGAATGGGGCATTGCCTCAAAAAACAAACAAACAAACACACATTGTTTAAATGTGAAACAGAGAAAGACAAATACATTGATTATTCCCTTGGCGCTCCTTATGCATGGGACGGTTCTTGTGCTTAAAAAGAGTGACATCTTCCTGATCTATTTTGGCAGCAGACCTATCTCTATTGAATGGCAATGACAGCTCCCAGGCACAGGAAGACTTGCACATGTAAACGCCACTGCCCCTCCTCACCTGTTAGTACTTAGAGAAACAGCTACTTCCCCTGCACAGACAGACACATGACTGAGCATCGCCTTGAAAGGCAAATTTCTAAAGCTGAAGAAGTTATAAAATTGGCATATACTAAATTAGATAAAGGATTTATTTTGTTTGCTCTAAATAAAGTGACCAGGTGGAATAAATCTGCATCAGAAATAAGAAGCTATAAATTTGCTACCAATTAGGGTTCTTGGACTCTTCAATCAATAGAAACTGATGAGGCCAGAAGAGAGATTTACACAAGATTTTATCAGGACTCACGCTGCTGCAGGAGAGACAGAGTAACAAATGCCCTTGCTAGCTCCCCAGGGGTTCCTTAGATCGGGTGAGGACAGGCGTGGTGTGGAGAGAGAGGAAATTAGCCAAGATGGCATGTTCAGACTTCCTCGACCCGCGTTTCATAAATAATGACTATGAAATCACTTCATGGCAAATAGATGGGTAAACAATGGAAACAATGAGAGATTATTTTGGGGGGGAGCTCCAAAATCAGTGCAGATGGTGACTGCAGACATGAAATTAAAAGACGCTCCTTGGAAGAAAAGCTATGACCAACCTAGACAGCTTATTAAAAAACAGAGACATTATTTTGCTGACAAAGGTCTGTCTAGTGAAAGCTATGGTTTTTCCAGTAGTCATGTATGGATGTGAGAGTTGGACCATAAAGAAAGCTGAGTGCTCAAGAATTGATGCTTTTTTCTTAGAGATTCTTGCCCATAGTAGTAGATGTTACGGTTATCTGAATTAAATTTGCCCATTCCAGTTCATTTTAGTTCACTGATTTCTAAAATTTCAGGGTTCACTCTTGCCATCTCCTGTTTGATCACTTCTGATTTACCTTGATTCACGGACCTAACATTCCAGGTTTCTATGCAGTACTGTTCTTTACAGCATTGGGCTTAACTTTGACCACCAGTCACATCCACAGCTGGGCGTTGTTTCTGCTTTGACTCAGCCTCTTCATTCCTTCTGGAGCTATTTCTCCACTCTTCTCTCATAGCGTATCGGGTACCCACCAACCTGGGGAGTTCATCTTTCAGTGTCCTATCTTTTTGCTTTTTCATAATGTTCATGGGGTTCTCAAGGCAAGAATACTGAAGTGGTTTGCCATTCCCTTCTCCAGTGGACCATGTTTTGTCAGACCTCTCCACTATGACCCATCCGTCTTGGGTGACCCTACATGGATTGCTTCATAGTTTCATTGAGTTAGACAAGGTTGTGATCCACATGATCAGTTTGGTTAGTTTTCTGTAATTGTGGTTTTCATTCTGTCTGCCCTCTGATGGATGAGGATAAGAGGCTTGTGGAAACTTCCTGTTGTAGGGAACCTAGGTTTTGCTCTGGTGGGCAAGGCCCTGATCAGTAAATCTTAAATCCAGTTTTCTGCTGATGGGTGGGGCTGTGTTCCCTCCCTGTGCTGTGGCTTCCTCTCACAGGACTTATGACAGCTTGCCCAGGCTCCCAGGCCTGTGGCAGTTGGTGCCCCTGGGCCTGCGGCAGGCCACTGTCGGCCCACACCTCCACTGGAAGCTCCCAGACGCTCCCGGCAAGTCTGGCTCAGTCTCCCGTGGGGTCGCTGCTCCTTTCTCCTGGGTCCTGGTTCACACAAGGCTTTGTTGAGCCCTCCATGAGTCTGTTTCCCCAGTCCTGTGAAAGTTCTGTGATCAAGTCCCACTGGCCTTCAAAGTCAAATTTGTCTATAATGGTTTCTCTGCATTTTGTTGCTTTAGGAGACATTTGTCCAGCTGCAAGCCCTGCAGCAAACAGTCCTAGGTCCCAGCCAGTCTTTGTTTTCTGCCAAAACACCAGCTCCACATACAGAGCTGCTGCCTCTCATATCCTTTTCTTCCCATTTTCAAGTGTAGCTATGGGTCAATTGTGATTATTTTAAAAAGAGTGGGGCTGATACAGAAGGTCCAAATATTTTATCAAGAACCCATTAGGAATCTTTGATTTCACATGAGGCATATGTATTCTATCTCTGGACTGAGGCATATCTATTTCTTATGTAAATTCTGCTGATTGGGATGGTTGCTTTAACCAGAACTCTAAACAAGAAGAAATAACTTCCAAGGTCTGAAGGAGAGGGATGAGGTCAAATATCAAAACAAAATCTTGACCCTTATGAGGACGTAGAAATTAGAAAGGAAGTTCTTACTGTTGCAACTTACTTAATAGTTTCTGAAAGAATTTTGTATTTAACTCCACCTCTTCACCACATCAGCTGACAAGAGTCCCTTGCCTTTTATGCTAAAAGGAAAAAAAAATCACAAACCACATTATTTCAAAAGATCAGGCATAACAAAGTATACATAGTCTCCAAACAACACTGTCAATGTGGTGAACTTTAGTATACCTACAACATTTCTGAAGCTATAGAATTAAAAATGATTTATTCAGTCCAAGACTCCTCAGTCATATTGATTGCAAAGTAACTCTATTTTTCAAGAGTGATTCCTCGACAAACACCAGTGATGCCGTGGGATAGCATTCTCCAGCCAGTTATTCTGATCATCTTCAACCATACATCTCCCAGCATTGCCATCTGTTATAATTTGACACTAGTCTCCTCTTTATTTAATTATTTTTATTTTTATTTTTTTTTTAGTCTCCTCTTTAGGGAGCAACCATCATTTCACCCTATTTTTGCTTCTCTGGATTTGAATGTGCTGAGAGAAACCATGATAACCTACACTTCAACCCTTCTTTCAGGAAAATAAACACCACTTGGAATGCATTTCCCACTTCAATCTTTTCCACCTACAGAAAGTTTTTTTCTAATGCACTTTTCATGTGGATGTCCTTTATCCTAGACATTAACATCAACGTTTCAATCTTAGATCTCTCAAGGAAAATTCATTTCTTTAGGGCTCTCCACGCTCTTTAGGATGAGTACCTGCTAACTTTTCCTGGTTATACCCCTGTATGGATGAGAGAATGCCATTTGTGATCATCCGCTTTGAAGATTCAGACAGGTACACATATTCTCCATTTACTGGTGCCTCTTAACAACAACTTTGATCTCTTTTTAGTATTTTAAAGTTAATTCAAAAAATGTTTTTTAGTATCATCTTCATAGGTATATACCCTTTTCAAACAGAGTTCAACTTTGTTGTAGATTCTCAGAAATTAACATGATTCATTATCCATTTATAACACACAGCTCAGGTTGGGGTTTTAACCTAGTATTTGTTCTCTAATGATTGTGAGGAAATGAATGTAACCAAAAGCCACCGTATTAAAAGAAGATGAGAAGATGAAGTTTTGAATATACTCATCAGTGTTACTAATTCAAAAATCTTAAAATTACCACCCCAGAGTTTTCTCTGTTACTATTCCCAGCTTCCTTTTGTATGTCCTTTTCATCTCAAAAACTTTAATTGCCTAATGTCTGTCTATTTTAATTTACAATTGCTTAGTGGCATTTCTACCTCTCAATTTCATAAAGTAATATTTGATCATTACAGAAGAGCTGAAACTTATTAGTACTCTGTTGTTACATGGATATTAATTTATTATGAATTCTGGTTGTTGTTTTAATTGCTAAATCGTGATAGATTCTCACAACCTGATGAACTGTAGCCTGGCAGGCTCCTCTGTCCATGGGATTCTTGAGGCAAGAATACTGGAGTGGGTTGCCATTTCCTTCTCCAGGGGATCTTCTGGACCCAGGAATTGAACCCAGATTTCTTGCATTGCAGGTAGATGCTTTACTGACTGAGCTATGAGGGAAACCTTCCTATTATGAAGTGTATATGTCATATAATATTTATTATTGTATAGACAGTGCCATTTTTAATTTTGAGGGAGGTATTTACTTTCTTGGTATAACTCTATTTTGACATATTCTCAATTGCACACCCAATTTTGGGGGAATAAACTGGGACAGATTTTTTTTCCATTTAAGTTGTTTCTTTTGGCTCCTTAGCTGTTCTTAAGCTTCTTTGAGGTTTCTACCATCAATAATCTTTTAACATGCTGACACAGGAAGCTATCAAGAGGCATTTTTATCTCTCCTTATATGATTTCATTTATTATGTTCTGTGATATAGTTGCAGTAATATGCCTGTGCATCATCTCAACTTTGTGCTGAATTAAAAAAAAAAAGAGTTTCAAAACCCATAGAAATATTTCTATATTCCATTTCATTACCTAGTGAAGACATTAAATGTAAAAGTTCTACATTGCTTAAGTTATTGATGAGCCATGATACAGAGATGGAACAGAATACAATTTCACTCTAATAAGATCTTCATGTGAAAAATGTGCCGATTTCTTTCAGCACATTTAAGTTATACTGCAGCAACTGAATTTTAATAAATATTTAAGAAGAAATTTCAAGACTTATAAAATAGATTTTAATGACATTCTAAAACCAGATTTTGTAATTTTGAATTTTCATCTTACAAGTACTCATCATTATATTTTTAAAATACATACAAAAATAAGTACCTATGATCATTAGCTATAAGTATTGAAAGGTGGTATGGACACCTGAACTACAAAGAAAAAAGATGTTAATATGTTTAAATCAATGGCTTATTTATTGAGTATTTTTTTTAGTTGAGAACAGCTCCACATATAGCTTCTGATTATATAGATTTTACTGTTGAGCACTGAAGAATTGAGGCTTTCGAATTGTGGTGCTGGAGAAGAGTCTTGAGAGTCCCTTGGACTGCAAGGAGATCCACCAGTCCATCCTTAAAGAAATAAATCCTGGGTGTTCATTGGAAGGACTGATGTTCAACCTGAAGTTCCAATACTTTGGCCACCTGATGCAAAGAGCCAACTCATTGAGGGCAGGAGGAGAGGGAGGCCACAGAAGATGAGATGGTTAGTAGCATCATCGACTCGATGGACACGAGTTTGAGTAAACTCGGGGAGACAGTGAAGGACAGAGGAGCCTGGCGTGCTGCAGTCCATGGGGTCACAGAGTCAGACACAAGTTAGTGACTGAACAACAACAACATTCTCCTTTTTGATTCATAGTTGTACAATGTGAACTAAGACTCAACAGTTCCACGAGAAGTTCACAGATGAAAATGTGGTATTAAGCAGAGGACACTGAAAAGGTCCAGAATTATTTTTTAGCATAACAAAACAATAAGGTGTTATTATATATTGCATATCATTAAAATTACATATTTACTTAACCCTCAATAAACTTATGGAGAAGGCAATGGCATCCCACTCCAGTACTCTTGCCTGGAAAATCCCATCAATGGAGGAGCCTGGTGGGCTGCAGTAAAAGGGGTCGCTTGGAGTCGGATATGACTTCACTTTCACTTTTCCTTTCATGCATTGGAGAAGGAAATGGCAACCCACTCCAGTGTTCTTGCCTGGACAATCCCAGGGACCGAGGAGCCTGGTGGGAGGCCATCTATGGGGTCGCACAGAGTCGGGCACGACTGAAGCGACTTAGCAGCAGCAGCAGCAGCAGCAGTAAACATCTCTTGGTATGAAAAACATAGTACACATATGCACATTATTCTAATTGCTTCATTAGTAAACATTTTCCTATTCTTACTAAAATGATAAAAATCATAAATAGTATGTATCCGTACGTAATAAATGAGAAAGCTGGACTAGAAAATGTTGAAGGAATATCTCCCATCAGAAACCTGTTCATTTTGAGCACAGAGCATCACTGAACATCTAAGTAAATCACAATTATCAATTTACGGGAACAGCAAATGCGTGCTCCATAATTCATCGCTCTTGGGGGAGAAAACGAAGGACAAGCGTATGAGTGCACTCACGGTAGACCCGCTCCTCTCCCGAAAGGGCGCCGGTCACCAGGGCAAAGGCAGAGCCTGCGGAGCACGCACACGTCGTCTGAGCTGATTCGCAAATGCCCATGCCTGGTTCTAGATCCTGGGTTTAACTTCCATGCGGTGCTGCCTCTCTGAGCTGTGGGTTCTTAATTTGTTGCTGAAAATGAAATAACTGTTCCTACCTCTCCAGGTTTAGAGTGAACATTCCGTACTATTTCCTCCCTTGCAGAGTGTTAATCACATTGAAATAAATGCATGTTAAACCAACTCTAATTTTCTTGTTAAAATAAGCATTACCTTTTCGAGACGCTGTATGCGTATTCTCTGGGGCATGAGAGTAAGTCTCCACTGTATGTAGGTTTCTTTCAAGCTGCTGAGCTGCAAAAAAGGCTGATTGCTCCATGCTCCCCCAAATACCTACTGACGCAGTATCTTAACTGTAGCCAAAGGCGTTTATATAGATTCCCACCACTAAATCTGTTTAGTTATTAAACTCTGTGTGACTTCTCTGCCCTCACTCATGCACACATAACATTCTAAAGTGTGTTTTATGCCTTTAGTAAGTTACTTATTTTGTAAAATCCACTTATCCTACACAGTAATTGAATCTGAACGCTTTTCATAAATACATTTCCTAGCATTTTTAATCGCCTGTAATCACTTTGAAAACAGGGTTAATACATCATATATTGTATTAATTCTTATAGTATGTACAATTGTGTCAGAAACATAATAGGTGCCAAAATATTTTGCATAATGGAACAAATGAGTACTGGAAAAAAATTGATGGGAGATGCTACTTTGCAATAACATCATGTGGCATTATGTAAATTCCTTACTTAAAATTCATTTAAAAATATAACATTAAAAAAATAAGACAGGAATTTTATATAGAACACAACATGAGGAGTTCTTTGCTATCTTGAATATATTTGGAATTAAATCAGTTCATTAACTTTATATCGTTTTGTACTTACTGAAAATGAACATTGTTTAAACTGCATATATTGTAAACATATGGGCATTTACAATATTATAAAATTATGGAAGAGATTAAGCCATCTGGTTCTCTAATTCATGTGTCCATAAGACAAGTCAATTGATATCTAGGGTCATCGATACTATAATAGAGATCTATCTATAATGACCTACTTATGGAGCATTCTTTTCAAAAGAAAATGTTTTAAAAGTCAGAAAGCATAACTTTTTAGTAACAAAGATGCACTGGTCAAAATGAGAATTAAAAAAATACACTATAATAATGTAATTACTCAAATCTGAGCCCATGAAGAAAAATATCAAACCTATAAACTGTGATAAAGAATACCATCTTCTACCCAACATTAGCATCCCATAAATACACCTGTCATGAAAATGACTATTTTGTTTATTATTTAAATACATGTTTCTTCTAATAAACCTGTTTTTAAGATTTTGGTTTGCCTTTATAAAAACATTTATAATCTTTTTTAGTCAGAATTTAGTCCACTGATTATGATGTCTTTTATTTGAAAATAACAGATAAATGAGTGAAAGGTTAAGAAATATATTTAAACCATGCTCTTTATATCTGTGAGTGTATTTAAGTTTTTTCAATATTCATTCATTTTATTTTTCAGGTTCCACAAATAAGTGATAGCATAGTATTTGTCTTTATGTGTAAATAAACTATTTCAATGATAACAAATAAAAAATAAAATCAAAGTAACATGGATTTTTGAGTTTCATCGAGCTCACATAATTACAGTCAACTTCTGACAGAAACAACTCTCAAAATTAAAAAAAAAAAAATCCCTAAAAAGTCAGCTATTTGATGACTCTGAAAACTAAAGCTCATGAGTGGGCTGGAGAAAGGGGAAACTTGAATTAAGTGACTCGTACTAGGCCAAGTTTTTTCTTTGGTTAATTTTTTCTTTTATGTTCTCCTCTGTCATTGGTCTCAGGGTTAGCCTCGCACCAAGTAAAGACCGGCCTTGACATCAGGGACAGTCGCTCAGTCGGGTCTGGCTCTGTGCGACCCTGTGACTGCTGCCCTCCAGGCTTCTCTGTCCATGGGTTTTCCAGGCAAGAATACTGGAGGGGCTTGTCATTTCCTTCTCCAGGGGATCTTCCCCATCCAGAGATTGAACCCAGGTCTCCTGCATTGCAGGCAGATTCTTTACTGTCTGCGCCACCAGGGAGGCACCCTAAGACAGGCTTTAAATGTACCTAAAGCTGATGGAGTTCCTAGCCTCTAGGGGAAGACATGGACTGTTAGCCTCAGGTCATAGCAGGAATCCTTATTACTGTTATTATTTTAATTCAGAGGCTATTTTTAGCAGGTTAAAAGTATAAGAAATTGAGTGGAAAGTACGGAGCTCCGTTTATCCTCCTCACTCGCGACCCTCCTCCTCCCACAGTCTCTTCAGTTATTATCATTCTGAATTTGTGGACCACTGTTTTTATAATTGATGAGTCAATATTGATGCATTATTACTGACTAGTAATAATAAAAGTCACATTTCTGTTTATTGTCCATGTTGCACATTATAT
Source organism: Ovis canadensis (assembly GCF_042477335.2). Classification (NCBI taxonomy): domain Eukaryota; kingdom Metazoa; phylum Chordata; class Mammalia; order Artiodactyla; family Bovidae; genus Ovis; species Ovis canadensis. The sequence continues at coordinate 102,336,521 of NC_091253.1, read as the reverse complement.
TGGTTTTGACATATTTTACTGACATATTTCAACATCATACAAAATAATCTCACTGTCCGAAATACGTCCCACGTTCCACGTACTCATCACTTTTTCCATCCCCAGCCCTAGTTCCTGGCAACCACTGGCTATTTCTTCAAATCTCCATAAGTTTTCTCTTTTACAGAATATTCTATATTTGCATTCATTCAATGAGTAGCCTTCTCAGACTGGCTTCTTTCATCTTACAATGCGAATCTTATTTTATTGTGACTTGGCAGCTAACGTCTTTTCATGGCTGAATAATATTCTGCAATATGATGTACCTCAATTTATGCATTCATCTACCAAAGGGCATTTCATTTGCTTCCAAGTTTAAGCAATTATAAATAATACTTCTAGAAACATATGTCGGGGGAGATTTTGGCGTGGATATGTTTTCAACTTATTTGTGTAAATATCAAGAAGTGTGATTGCTAGATACTACTATAAGAGCTTGTTTAGTTTTGCAAAATACTGCAAAACATTCTGCCAGAGTGACTCTAACATTCGCACTCCCTCCAGAAATGACTAGTGTGTCTTTTTGCTTCACATCCTTGTCAGTTTTTGGTATTGTCAGTGTTTTGGATTTTAGACTTTCTACTAAGTGAATTGTGATTTACCATTTATTGTTTTAAACTGCAGCCCTGGATAACATATAATGTTGGGCACATTTGCACATGCTTATTTTCCCTCTGTATATTTTATCTGGGTAAATGTTTATTCAGATTTTTTTTGCCCATTTTTATACTGTAGTGTTTGCTCTCTTTTTGTTAACCTTTAAGGATCTTTGACTATTTTTGGTATCAGCCTTTTATTAGATATACACTTTGCAAAGATCTTCTCCCATTCTTTTTATTCTCTTAAGAGTGTCTGCTTCAATTTTCATTATTCTTTCTCTTAATTATGTTTTCCTGACCCTTCCTGACCATAAAGGCAAGCCCTAGTCATCCATTGCAGCCCATTTTAATCATGAGAGAAACTCCAAGACGTAAGCTAATAAACTGGAGAGGAGACCCGCTATGAGCAGGATATTATGTGGTTATTCATGGCAAAGAAAAAACAGAAGATGTGACAGAATCAAAACAGCAGAGCAAAACAGAGAAAGTCAGATGACAAAAACCACCATTTCAGCAAATCACAGGTTAAACTATGAGTGGCACCTATCAGGGGAAACTCATAGCATCATAAAAGAGTCATTGAAATCACATCTCCCAGATGAAATCAAAATTATATTTTCAACCTAAATGGATTAACTGCATGCTAAAACAAACAAAAGCAAAAAAAAAATCAATATTTTTTAAATATTTTAACAGATCCCAGTAAATCAAAGCATAATACTAAATCTGTTCATGAAAAAAATTCAAGAATATCATTTAAAGAAACAAGGGAAAAGGCAATAAGCATGCTGACACTCCAATGAGCCAGATATGGGGATTATCAGACAAATACTTTAAAGCAGCTCCTATAACACTGCTCAGGGTTTCCCAGGTAATGCTAGTGGAAAAGAACCTGTCTGCCAATGCAGGAAATGTAAGAAATGTGGGTTCAATCCCTGGGTTGTGATCCCCTGGAGGAGGGCGTGGTAACCCACTCCAGTATTCTTGCCTGGAGAATCCCATGGACAGAGGAGCCTGGTGGGCTACAGTCCATAAGGTCGCAAAAAGTTAGATACAACTGAAACAACTTTGCATATGCATGACACTGCTCAACGAGGTGAAAGTAAAGTCTCTCAAAATGAACAAAACAGACATTCTCAGAAGAGAAGTAGAAATTATATGAAAAAAAGAACCAAATACAAGTTTGAAATTGAATTATATAATATTTAAAATAACACATTTACTCAGTGGGCTAAATAGTAGAAGGGAGATAAACAGGAAAAATAATGGAAGTGAAAGTAAAAGATTCCATTAAATAAATGAAGGTAGATAAATAGTAATTAGCCAAAAGAACAGAGACAAACAATTGAAAAGTTAGCAAGAAATTATGGGAAAATTTTAGAAGATCTAATATTTATTTACTTGAGGACCAGAAAGATAATATGAAAAGACAGCTAGGAAGGCAATGGTGGAATAAGTAACCCTCAGAGTTTGCATTTTTTTTTAATATGAAGATTAAGATTCAGGAAACTCAATAAACCCTGAATAAGGTCAACTCAAATATTCAATACACTCACAGATAGGCCACAATAAAATTTCTGAAAACACAAAATAAGCAAAAAATCTTGAAAGCATCTAGAGAATAATGACATCTTACATAGAAGTGAATATTATTTTGAATGAGTGCAGATTCCAGTGGCAATGAAACAGCAAATTTAAAGTGTTGACAAATAAAACTGTCAATGAACAATTCTGTATAAAATGATAATATCACTCAGAAATGAATTGAAACATATTATCAAACAAAAGAAAACTAAGGGAATTTTCCTCCAGAAGTATTTTTTCTTTCTTCAAACACACACAGACTTTACTTTACAGACCAAAAAAAAAAAAAAAATCAGATAGAAACTTGGAACTGTAAGCAAGATATAACATAGTAAACATCAGTACAAGTATAAACCACTGATTTTCTGAAGTCTGAAATAAGAACAACTATGTAAGCAAAACTGAAACAGATAAATACTCAATGTGTATAAATATAATAAATACGATAATCACAGCACAATGATTTTAATCACTGATATTTTACTTATATTGGTAAAATATCAACTAAGAAATCTATGAATGAGTAGGTATTTATACTGTGAGGCTTTCAACAACCACCAAAAACACACAGCATTACTAATTTATACCAATAGAAAAGTTCAATGATAAAAATATCCATGTAATCCTAAAGTAAGTAGGAAAGAGGAACTAGAATAAAAACCAAAGGGAACCAACAAGTTTAAAACAGTGAAATGGGAGACTCAGATCATATTATATCAATAAACTACAAGATGCATTCATTGCAATTGGTTGATTATAAAATTTAAATGTAACTTACCTAAACACCAAATAAAAGAGAAAAATTAGCAAATTGCATTAAAAATATCAACTATAGGCTGCCTATAATAAACAACTTCATATATAAAGCTCTACATTAAAATTCCAAGCATGGAAGAAGATGCAAACACTGGTTAAAAGTAAGGTGTATTCAGCATACTAGTATTATACAAACTTTCTTCAAAACAAGGAATGTTTTCAAGGATAAAGAAGAGTATTACTAATTGATAAGGGCAAATTTAGCAATGAGATATAAATTTTTAGGCCATTTTCCCCTAACTACATAGCTTTACAATTGATCAAGAGGCAATTGATAGAAATCAAAGAGGTTGTTGTTGTTAGTTGCTAAGTCATGTCTGACTCTTGCAACCCCATGGACTGTAGCTCACTTGATGGACATGCGTTTGAGCAAGCTCTGGGAGTTGGTGATGGACAGGGAGGCCTGGCATGCTGCAGTCCATGGGGTTGCAAGAAGCTGTACATGACTGAGCGACTGAGCTGAACTGGACTGTAGTCTGCCAGGTTCCTCTGTCCAGGGGATTTCCCAGGTAAGAATACTGGAGTGGGTTGCCAGTTCCTTCTCCAGGGGATCTTTTAACCCTGAGATTGAACCTTTATCTCCTTCACTGGCAGGTGGATTCTTTACCATGGAGCCATCAGGGATGCCCAAAAGTGAAATAGAAATACTGAAATTAGAAGGCCTGGATAACACTCTGCACCAATGTGAGACGTATGAAAATTATATAACACACCATCCCAAAACAGCAGAATATATATTCTTTCCCAGTTCCATATGACAATATTCTGTACATTAAAATTTATAGCAAGCTTGTATTCAATTTTTCTGTGCATATATTAAAACTGAAGTGAGTTCTCAAATCAGATATAAGCTTTTAGCTGAATAAACTAAAAGGTAAGATCAAATTAAATGCAAAACTATAAAATGATGGTTATAAGAGCAATTTCAATGAAAGTGAAAAGAGAAAGCAATAGAGGCAATTACTGAAATAAAAAAATGCTTTTTAAAAGAGTAATACATTTGTTAAACCACTATTCAGAGTTATTAAGAAAAAAAAGACCACTATCAAAACCATTAATAAAGAGAGGAAATATGTACGGACCATAAAAGCAATAAAAAGATAAAACATGAATAAGATATTGGAAGTGTCTATCAACAGATGAAGGAATAAAGATGTGTTGTGTTACAGTGAAGTGTGACTCAGGCAAAAAATTGAATGAAATCTTGTCATTCACACCATCATGGACCCATAGTGTATTATGCTAAGTGAAGTAAGTCAGGCAGAGAAAGACAAATACTGTACCATTTCATTTGCACGTGATATCTAAACAGAAGCAAATGACTAGGCATAACAAGACAGAGTCAAGTACACAAAGAAAAACCAGGGGGCTACCATGGGAGAGGAGCGTGGAGGGATGAGAGACACAGGGGAGGGAGATTTAGGGGTACCCACTTTAAGCTACAAAATAAATGAGTCAAGGGTATGAAATGCAAAGAAACTATTTTACCCTGCTTTTATAATTTATTTTCAAATATTGCTAATAATATTCTCTTATGATTCCTGTTATTTCTATATGGTAGTAGCAGTGTTTCTTCTTTCCTTCTGAATTTCATTAATTTGAGAATTCTCTGTCTCTTTTTTGTGGTCAAACTAAATTTTGGTCAATTCTATTTATCCTTACAAAGGAGCCACTTGAAATTTTTTGACATTCTCTGTATTTTTAAAATTACTTATTTTGTTTATTTCTGTTCTTATCTTTGTGATTTCTGCTTTCCTTTTACTTAATTAGCTTTTCTCAAGGTTTATACGGTGAATTTTGAGTTACTGACTTAAAATATATCTTCCTTTTAAAGATGTTTTCAGCTACAAACTTTCAGACAAGCACAGTTGTAGCTGAATCCCATAAGTTCTCAGATGTTTTCTTTTCATTTTCATTTAGCTCAACACTTTCAGTACCGAACTTTTTAAAATTTCATTTTGAAAAACGATAGTTTTGAGACATATCACTTATTATCCAGATATTCCCAGATATTCTGCCTTTTCAAATTTATTTTTATTATTTATTTTAGGTTATAATATTGTAGGTGAAGAAAAGCTGGCTTAAAACTGCACATTCAAAAATTGAAGATTATGGCATATATTCCCATCACTTCATGGCAAATGGGGAAACAATGGAAACAGTGGCAGACTTTACTTTCTTGGGTTCAAAATCACTGCAGATGGTGACTGCAGCTATGAAATTAAAGACACTCCTTGGAAGAAAATATGTGACCAACCTAGACAACGTGTTAAAAACCAGAGACCTCACTTTACTGAAATAGGTCTGTATAGTCAAAGCCATGGTTTTTCCAGTGGCCATGTATGGGGGTAAGAATTGGACGATAAAGAAAGCTGAGCATCATAGCATTGATGCTTTTGAACTGTGCTGTTGGAAAAGACTCGAGAGTCCTTTGGACTACAAAGAAATCAAACCAGTCAATCCAAAGTAAATGAACCCTGAATACTCATTGGAAACATCAGTTCTTTGGCGTTCAGCTTTCTTTATGGTCCAACTCTCACATCCATACACGACTACTGGAAAAACCACTGACTAGGTGGACTGGATGGCATGATTTTAATTTTTCGAATGTTGAGTTTTAAACCAGCTTTTTCACTCTCCTCTTTCACTTTCATCAGGAGGCTCTTCAGTTCCTCTTTGCTTTCTGACATTAGGGTTGTGTCATCTGCATATCTGAGATTATTGATATTTCTCCCGGGAATCTTGATTCCAGCTTGTGCTTGCTCCAGCCCAGCGTTTCTCATGATGTACTCTGCATAGAAGTTAAATAAGCAGGGTGACAATATACAGCCTTGATGGACTCCTTCCCCTATTTGGAACCAGTCTTTTTTGTTCCATGTCCAGTTCTAACTGTTGCTTCCTGACCTGCATACAGATTTCTCAAGAGGCAGGTCAGGGGGTCTTATATTTCCATCTCGTTCAGAATTTTCCACAGTTTGTTGTGATCCACACAAAGGCTTTGGTTTAGTCAATAAAGCAGAAGTAGATGTTTTTCTGGATCTCTTTTGCTTTGTTGATGATCCAACAGATGTTGGCAGTTTGATTTCTGGTTCCTCTGCCTTTTCTAAATCCAACTTGAATATCTGGAAGTTCTTGATTCACATACTATTGAAGACTCACTTGGAGAATTTTGAGTATTACTTTGCTTGCATGTGAGATGAGTGCAGTTGTGCAGTAGTTTGAACATTCTTTGGCGTATTGGGCATAGCTGGTTTACTGTGTTGTTTAAGTTCAGTTTCTTTTTTGATTTCCTGCCAGTTGTTTTATTAATTATTGAAAATAATTTATTGATGTCCTTAGTTAATATTATCAAAGTTTTCTTAGCTCCCTTTCATTCTATTAGTTTTGCTAATATTTTTTATTGCTATATCTTTTTATTGCTATTTTCTTTATTATTTTTTATTTTTTTTTTACTTTACAATATTGTATTCATTTTGCCATACATCAACATGAATCTGCCGTGGGTGTACATCTCCAGGCTAGGTTTATTGCTATTTTCTATTTGATGAGATATTATTCTCCTACTTCCATGCTATGGACATGCTTTCCTTTAGTTCTCTAACTGTGTATATAACAGTTGATTTAAATCTTTCTCTCAATAAGTTTAACATCTGGTCTTTCTGAAGAGCAGTTTCTATTGATTGCTTTTTCGCCTGTGTATTTTTCATGCTTTCTTGTTTCTTTAACTTTCTCTTGAATTTTTGTTGGTAAGCAGAATATTAAAAATAAATGTGGTGACTCTGGAAATGAGCTTTTTCTTATGTTCATGGTTTGCATTTGTTTGTTGCTACTATTACTATTGTTATTACTACTATTATTATTTGTTTAGAGACTTTACTAGAATACTTCCATAAAGTGTGTTATTTCTCAATGTAATCTCCGCAGTCTCTACTCAGCGCAGTCAGTACTAATTGGACAGAAATTTTCTTAAATTCTTTGACTCAAAACCCTCCCGTCTTTTGAGGGGAAGGTGGTAGAGGCAGGCTGTGTATGTGCAGGGACTTATGTTCATTTTCCCAGCAGGCATTTTACAACTCATTTCCGCATCACTCTCTGCTTGTCCATAGTCTTAAATTCGGCCCAAGGTGAGTAACGAGGCTTTGCCTAAGTCCCTACCGGGCGTGTGCACAAGCCTGCATGCTTTTATGGTCTTATGAATTCAAGGAATATTATAAACGTATTCCAAGCTTCCTACAAACATCTTGTTCTCCTATACTTAGGCTTGTTGGCCGGCCTTTTCTTAGCCCTAGATGATCTCACTGCTTCAGACAGACAGTTGTGATTTTGAACAGTTGTCTCCGATTGTTTTCGAAAAGTGACAGGGAAATAGAGCTTTTTTCCCACAGGTGTAACTCCAAATCAAATAAACACAGGTTCTGAAAACAAAGCGTTTCATGGAGCTGCCAGATCAGTCACATAATGACAATCTGGAAATGCAAATTTGCGTTAATTTCAAACCCACTTATCCTATCCTTCGGCTGTCAGGTTGCTCTGATTTCATAGTTATGAATGTTGAAAAGTATCAATTTTCAAGGCTACCATGGATCTGGAAAGGAGGAAATATTAATCTTACAAAGTTATAATTGTTCTTAGAGCAGTTAAGCCATTTTTCTTAACAAAGCATTCTTAATCTGTGATGATTTTAGTTAGCTCCTAGGTTTCTTAAAAAGTTAATAACAAAAGCTGTTGCCTATGTTTTTATTTTTATGCAGCAGCAATTTCAAAGAACATTTTCTCTACTATCTTGGAAGTGTTTATCCTCAAATAATTTTCAAATAATTTGAAAAAAAATTAGTGGAGGCTGTCTGGCCTTTTAATATTGTACTGAACAAATTGGATATCTATATGCATTAAAATTGATCTCTAATTAAGTCAAATATCACTTAGTTTTATTTCACTAAATTATAGATTTACTCAGTACATAAATAATTTTGGTATTTGTGAAGATGGTAAATTTTACCTACTGAAACGCAAAAGCTATGAACTTTCTCCCTTCAAAGTATTATCAAAAGTAGTAACTAAACCATTGATAATCAATGAAGGCCTTTCATCCTTGAAGCACCTTGATATGTGTATTGCATACCCATTAAATTTAATTTAATATTAAAATATTCTAGCTATATAGACACCATTAGCTTCCTCACTTTATAAAGTGAGTTTGGAAATGTTATGTAAATATTCAAAGTTCACACAGCTAATCAGCCACTTTAGTTTAAAATAAAATATCTCATCTTGTATCAAGGTTTAGTCACTGAAATGGTGTGTTTCCTCACTAAAATTAATATTAACATACGTGTTCCCAGATTTCACATGTGTGGACAGTTCTCCTAATTCTTATTACTTTTCTGAGTGAGATTTGATCAAGAATTTATGCATTATCTACTAAAATAAAGAATATTCAGCTTTTTTAATTTCTAGAAGTACTTTCTCACCCTATAATTAGATTATATTTTCCTGTAAAACAAACTGAGACAACTTTTTATCTAGAGGATAGTACTAGAAACTTAAATGTGTTATTTGAGGAAATTGAGGATATTAGACAATTCCATCATTTGCTTGCAAAACATAAAAACTTGCAGCCTTTTTTTTTATAGAAAATGATTTTGAATATATGTCCAAAATTTCAAAACAGCACATATGCAAAGGTTACCTAACTGAGTTTTCATTGCTGCCTTTGCATAGAAGCTAATAACTGAACTCATTAAATTGGAAGTGGAATATATGAAGCAAAGATGTTAGAAATAGGAAAGCATGAGATTTCCTTAGGCCTGATTAGTGGAATGCAATGAATAGGATCAACCTTTTCATTTTATGACAGAAAATAAATGTCAACATTAATTGACTAGCTCAATATCATTTTTATTAATCAGGGTCTTATACTGATTATGCTTCTGAAGTGTTCATTTTCTTTAAATCATAACTTTTGTCTTTTAACCTCTATCTACTCATTTATTGTCATTATGAGTACAAGAAATCAATAGGTGACATCTAATGAGAGATTATAACATTTTGACTTCACATACAGATCATTAAATTGGCTAACAAGTTTGCTGCATTTTTATGAAGGGGTCAGTTTTAAGGTCATTTGTCTTTTTTAATGTGAAAATCAAATGGAATTTGCCTTTATATAAGTGAGGAACCAGCGTAGATAAGCACACTTAATTACAGATTTAATTTGTGTCTTTTTTGTAGTTACCATATCTTTCATGTTGTTGCCTGCTATTTAAATTCCATGGAAATTTTATTTTCAAATTCTTTGATACAGTATATTTTCTAACATTTTGCTTTTATGTTATGCATGATGCCTGATATCATTTAATATATTATTTTTCTCATCAAATCAATTTAGTTTTACTTTTACATCCTGCTTCTTTGAATATTTTAAAGACTCCAGTTCCGATTAGCTTTTGCACCTGATTTAAACAAGTTAAAACTTTTAATTCAGCTTTTGTACCCTCAGGACAAATTTACTCTGTCTAGGTTACATATGTTTGGTAAAGATAAAGGCAAAGTGCTAGAAAATTATAAATGGGAACTGGTTTAATAAACTTAGATTTTAGTGTAGTTACAGATATTTGATATTTTTATCATATACCTTTTAAGGTTTCAAACATGAGGGAACTTTCATGGGTAATCCATAATCGAATAGAATAAAAATAGCTATTCTCAAGATTGCTGGGAGAAATATCAATAACCTCAGATATGCAGATGACACCACCCTTATGCCAGAAAGTGAAGAGGAACTAAAGAGCCTCTTGATGAAAGTGAAAGAGGAGAGTGGAAAAGTTGGCTTAAAAGCCCAACATTCAGAAAATGAAGATCATGGCATCCGGTCCCATCACTTCATGGGAAATAGATAGGGAAACAGTGGAAAGAGTGTCAGACTTTATTTTACTGGTCTCCAAAATCACTGCAGACAATGATTGCAGCCATGAAATTAAAAGACGCTTACTCCTTGGAAGAAAAGTTATGACCAACCTAGATAGCATATTAAAAAGCAGAGACATTACTTTGCCAGCAAAGGTCCATCTAGTCAAGGCTATGGTTTTTCCAGTGGTCATGTATGGATGTGAGAGTTGAACTGTGAAGAAAGCTGAGTGCCAAAGAATTGATGCTTTTGAACTGTGGGGTTGGAGAAGACTCTTGAGAGTCCCTTGGATTGCAAAGAGATCCAACCAGTCCATCCTAAAGGAGAGCAGTCCTGGGTGTTCATTGGAAGGACTGATGCTAAAGCTTAAACTCCAGTACTTTGACCACCTCACGCGAAGAGATGATTCATTGGAAAAGACCATGATGCTGGGAGGGATTGGGGGCAGGAGGAGAAGGGGATAACAGGATGAGATGGCTGGATGGCATCGCCAACTCAATGGACATTAGTTTGAGTAGACTCCGGGAGTTGGTGATGGACAGGGAGGCCTGGCATGGTGGGATTCATGGGGTTGCAAAGAGTCAGACACGACTGAGCAACTGAACTGAACTGAACTGTTGGCTCAGACAGTAAAAAATCTACGTGTAATATGTGAGACCTGGGTTTGAAAATCTTTTTTTACAGGCTCTTTAACATTAGAACAGAAAAAGTATGGTTTATGTTGAATGCTAAAGCTTATTGGTAATTTGTGTCTGTGTAGACTGTGGTGGCGAGGAAAGTTCTCACATCTTATCTAAGTTTAATGGGCCATAGATTAATTAATATTTTGAGCACAGAGGAAGCAAAATCCAGTTCATGTATTATTAAATATTTGGGGAGCCTATTCTCAGATACATTACATCAGATGATTAGATAGCAGCATCCAAATAGACAAATTATGTTTAAAAAATAATTCACACATAAAAGCAATGATAATCTCTTTCCTATTTGATACACACAAATTACTTGATAGATTGCTATGCTGGCAGACCCTGCAATACCACGTAGACACATTTTTGTATTTGAAGAAATGCCAGATCCCCAGAATGAAAATAAGCCTGATAGATAATGATCCTTTCTTTTTCTCCACAGAGAACTGCATTTAAACTATTAAACCTCCTCCATCTTCTGTTGCTATAACAAGTGGAATGCATAAAAGGAGACTCCTTACCTGACGCCTGGGTTCAGAGACGCAGTGATCTGCGCACAGATGCCTTCCTTGTGTATCTTTCAGATGAGATAATGCATCAAGTCACACATCACTTACCTATGAAAAAATAATTAATTTCATAAAGACACTCTAACCTACTAGTTTAAAGAAGTATCAACTCTGCTATGATTCATTCCAAAGGGCTTAAAGTCAATTACACATATAAATCGCTTAAAACAAGGTATACTAGATGTAAAACCTTATAGCTATCTGCTTCTAGAAATATGTTCAACCACAATTACTGTATAGTTTTAGTTACTGATTTCACAAAAATTCCTCACTAACAGACTGTAACTGAGAGGCAACTATAAAATCACATGCTAGGTCCTATTCCAAGTGTTCCAGTTAAAAAATTCAGGTCATATAATTTAATATCACCACTAGGCTTTCTTTCCCATGTTATTACAACTAAAGAATACAGGTGGCAAGTTAAAGATTTTCTTTCTTATAAAATCTTAATTGTACACTACTGCCAAATTCCCTTTTAGAAAATGTCTCAAAGAATAAGGAAAATAAAATTATATTCTCTAAGAGGATTGCTGTTTACCAAACCAGTTAATATATGACTTTTCTCTGCAAATTTAAGGAGGCAAGATGGGCTAGGTGTTCCATGTCTTTATTCATCAGACTACTTGCGTTATCTCATTACTGCACAGGTGTTCTTTCATATCCATCTCCCATTTACTTTATATTGCTTTCCAGTCTCTGGGGGAAACAAACGCGCTACTTAAGGAGGCTAGTGAAAGCTACCATATCAAGGGAATACAGATAGAAGGTGAGAGGAAAAAAGGAAAACAGCTTTTGTAAGGCCAGGGAATTAGGTACAGTTGGTAATAAATTGCATGACAAAATAATTGTTGAGATGCTTAACATAGAATTGGAAAAGAGAAAACGTCACTAAAATATAATGAATTTTTAATTTAAAAAGACATGTATTTCATGCTTCTCAAGAGATTTCTCGTACATATAAATTCAAATGCTTTACAAATATACTGCTTGCTTCATTCATTGTTTCGTTTTTTTGAGGTACATAGATGGTAGCAATTATACCAAGTGACTCCTCCAAAGCACTGTTCATTGGTGGTTAATCGAGCGAGCATCCTCACTGTGCTACTCTCGATTTAGCCAATTCTATTAGATTGTAAATAATAAAGATATGGCAAACCTTTATATAAATAAAGTTGTGATTATCATAAAATTATTTTGTGTAATACACAAAATACATTTGGCATAATAACATCCTATATATGTGCTTTGGTTTGGGCACAATTCAATCTGAATGATATACATCACTGTTCAATCACCTTTTCCTACTCCAATCTCATCTTTAGGGGTCCCCAGGTGGTGCTTGTGTTAAAGAACCCACCTGCCAAGGCAAGAGATGTAAGAGACACAGGTTCTGTCCCTGGGACGGGAAGACCCCCTGGAGGAGGGCATGCCAACTCCCTCAGGTATTCTTGCCTGGAGAACCCCCCAGACAGAGGGGCCTGGTGGGCTACAGTTCATGGGGTCAAAGATCAGACTCAGTTGGAGTGACTTAGCCCCTACACATGCACCGTGTCTTTAAGCTATGTCTCTCACTTTTGCTAAAGTTACTGTCTTAAAAAATAAACTGAGACGGGAAGAGGGATCAGATGGAAGAGTAGGAGGACCCTGAACTCACTCCCCCTCAGAGAGACATCAAAATTACAACTTCAGATACAACAGGCATTGCTGAGAGCCATATGCAGACCAGCAGAGCAGTTCTCACACACACAAGGCTGTAGAGAAAGATGCATGAGGTCTGGTAGAGGGAACAAACGATGCACTCAGGACCCAGACCACCAGCAGGGCATGTCAAAGGGGAGGGGAATGTCCAGGCTCAAGGGTCCTCCCCGGAGAGTGAAGGATGTGAGCCACATATTAGGCACCTCAGCACTGGGATTCAGTGCCAAAATGTGAGTACCTTTAGCTGGTTAGAAGACCAGCAGGGTCTATCAGAGGGCTGGAAGAGACTGCAGCTCCACCCTTGGAGAGAGCACGCACAGGTTTGCTTGCGTAGTGTTCCAGCAAGGAGGCAGCAGACTGAGACTGCCCGATGCTCTGCAGGGCCCACCCCTGTGTACCCCTTCCTCCGCGCTGGCTTCCTGCTTCAGCCTGGCCTGTTGCTGCACCGCTTTCCACCAGAGCGGAAGCCACCGTTGCGAACACGTGTGCATATACATGGAGGGAACTAGGCCAGCCTGGGCCCTGACCCTGCCTCCAGCCAGGCAGAGATTGGCGTTACCAGATGTGCTTGTTCGCTCTTAGGAAGAAAGAGTTCGCCCCTAACTAAGGCACACACACCCCAGGAGAAGTGGAACCAGCTCAGAACCATAGTCCCAAAGCCTGGGCCCTGGCCACACCCTCCCCCCTCCCCTAAGGCAGAAACTGCTGTTGTACCAGGGGGAGGTCAAATCCCCTGAGGACCCCTGCTCCAGGACCTCAGGCCCGAGTCACTGCCAGGGCAGGGACGGAAAATGAGCCCAGGAGTCCCTCCTCACACCTGGCAGCGGTCAGCAGAACACCCCAAAGGAAGGCTCAGCCCAACATGTGTCAGACCCCAAAGGAAGGCTCAGCCTGACATGTGTCAGACCCCAAAGGAAGGCTCAGCCCGACACACAAACAGATTGCATGGGGATGCTCCCTCCCAAGGACATGCCTACAGGATCTACATAGGTAACAGTTTCCTCTAATCATTTTGTATCCCTCATTTCTAACTGATTAATTTTATATTTTCTAGCCTTTTCTTTTTCTTTTTTGCTGAAGTTCTCAGTGTGCTTGTCTTTTCTTTCTCAAATTGAGCTAGCATTATTATTGCTATTATTTGAACTATTTATCAGGTAAATTATGGAAGGTCTGATGCTGAAGCTGCAATGTTTTGGCCACCTGAGGGGAAGAACTGACTCACTGGAAAAGACCCTGATGCTGGGAAAGATTGAAGGTGAGAGAAGAAGGGGGCGACAGAGGATGAGATGGTTGGATGACATCACAGACTCAATGAACATGGGCTCCGGGAGTTGGTGATGGACAGGGAGGCCTGGCGTGCTGCAGTCCATGGGGTCGCAAAGAGTCGGACATGACTGAGTGACTTTCAGTTTCACTTATGGTAGAAAGGAATACAAGCATAATACTAAAGAAGATTGTTGGGCTTCCCTGGTGGCTCAGAGGTTAAAGCGTCTGCCTGGAATGTAGGAGACCCGGGTTCTATCCCTGGGTTGGGAAGATCCCCTGGAGAAGGAAATGGCAACCCACTCCAGTGCTCTTGCCTGGAGAATCCCGTGGAGGGAGGAGCCTGGTGGGTGACATAAATTGTTAAACTGCAGTAAAGAGACTAAAGTAAGAAGAGAACAGAGAAGAACTACACAAAAAAAACAGAAAAGAGTAACAACATGTCAAGAAGTACAAACATATCAATAATCACTCTAAATATCAGTGGACTAAATGCTCCAATCAGAAATATCAGATAGCTGATTAGGGTAAAAATTGATGTGCTCTCTACAGAAGATTTACCTCAGAGCTAAAAACACATGCAGACTGAGATATTCCTTTCAAATGGAAATGACAAGAAAGCAAGGTTAGCGATATTGACATAGGAAAGTAGACTTTATGAAATCTAGAAGGATGATGCTGCTGAACCTGTCTGCAGGCCATCGGTGGAGGCAAAGGGCACAGAGAACAGACTTATGGACACAGTGGGTGGGGAAGAGGGCGGGGCAAACTACATGAGTAGAATTGGAACACACACATCACCTTGTGTCGAAAAGACAGCCATTGGGGATTTGCTGGTATGACTCAAGGGGCCCAAACCTGGTGTTTAATGTGGGATGGGGTAGGGGCTGGGGGGAAAGTTCAAGAGGAAGGGGACATAGGTATACCTATGGGGGATTTGTGTTGATGTGTGGCAGAAACCAACACAATATTGTAAAGCAATTATCCTCCAATTAAAAATAAACATTAGAAAAATCAGTCTGTAATAAAGCACCAAAACAGCATTATATAATAATAAAGGAGTTCATCCAAAAATATGTAAAATTTTTAAACATAAGTGCACCTAATTTGAGGAGCACATATTATGTAAAGCATGTGTTAAAAATATAAATGGAGAAATTGAAGGTGATCAAATAATAATAGGGGATTTTAAGACTGCACTTACATTAATAAATAGATCAATCAGACAGAGAATCAATAAGAAAACAGTGTCCTTAAGTGACTTATTAGGCTGAAAGGACTTAACAGATATGTATAGGACATTCCTTCCAAATCCTGAAGAATACATATTCAAGTGTTCATGAAACTTTCTCCAGAACAGATCACAAGCTCAGTTCAGTTGAGTCGCACAGTCATGTCCAACGCTTCAAGACCCCATAGACTGCAGTATACCAGGCCGCGCTATCCATCACCAACTCCCAGAGCTTACTCAAACTCATGTCCATTGAGTTGGTGATGCCATCCAACCATTTCATCCTCTGTCATCCCCTTCTTCTCCTGTCTTCAACCTTTCCCAGCATCAGGGTCTTTTCAAATGAGTCAGCTCTTCACATCAGATGGCCAAAGGATTGGAGTTTCAGCTTCAGCATCAGTCCTTCCAATGAATATTCATGACTAATTTCCTTTAGGATGGACTAGTTGGATCTCCTTGCTGTCCAAGGGATTCTCAAGAGTCCTCTCCAGCACGAGTTCAAAAGCATCAATTCTTCACCACTCAGCTTTCTTTATGGTCCAACTCTTACATTCATACCCGACTCCTGGAAAAACCAAAGCTTTGAATGAATGGATCATTGTTGGCAAAGTAGTGTCTCTGCTTTTTAATATGCTGTCTAGGTTGGTCATAACTTTTCTTTCAAGGGGGAAGTGTCTTTTAATTTCATGGCTGCACCCATCATCTGCAGCGATTTTGGAGCCCCAAAAACTAAAGTCTGACACTGTTTCCCCATCTATTTCCCATGAAGTGATGGGACCAGATGCCATGATCTTCATTTTCTGAATGTTGAGCTTTAAGCCAACTTTTTCACTTTCCTCTTTCACTTTCATCAAGAGGCTTTTTAGTTCTTCTTCACTTTCTGCCATAAGGGTGGTGTCATCTGCATATCTGAGGTTATTGATATTTCTCTTGGCAGTCTTGAATCCAGCCCAGGGTTTATCCAGTCCAGAGTTTCTCATGATGTACTCTGCATAGAAGTTAAATAAGCAGGATGACAATATACAGCCTTGACGTACTCCTTTTCCTATTTGAAACCATTTGGTTGTTCCATGTCCAGTTCTAACTGTTGCTTCCTGACCTAAGTACAGATTTCTCAGGAGGCAGATCAGGTGGTCTGGTATTCCCATCTCTTTCAGAATTTTACACAGTTTATTGTGATCCACACAGTCAAAGGCTTTGGCATAGTCAATAAAGCAGAAATATATGTTTTTCTGGAACTTTTGCTTTTTTGATGATCTAACAGATATTGGCAATTTGATCTCTGGTTCCTCTGCCTTTTCTAAACCCAGCTTGAACATTTGGGTGTTCACAATTCACGTTCTGTTGAATCCTGGCTTGGAGAATTTTGAGCATTACTTTACTAGCATTCAAAAGTTAACTGTAGTGTTTCCCTTTTTTCTAATACTTTATGTTAATGTTATGTACTGCTATTATCTTAAATAATTTGCAACACCATTTTGTCTCTCTGGATTGGTATACAGATTCCATTCTCTGCCTCTTTACTTTTATGGTTTTCAGTCTATCTATGTTTATCTTTCAAACACTTGATAGAAGACATAGTATTTTTTTTTTTTGCAGAAATGTGTCATTCATGGAATATTTTTGTTCCTTCTGCTATGAATATTATTATCCTCTTGTACATAGATCCTTGCACCACTGCTTTCCATTGGTCATATCCAAAATTTGATAACTTTTCTACAAGATGACCTATTCTTTTTCTTAGATCCTCTGTTATGTCTACCTCTTGTTAGATCATTGAATTGCAACTTCCGTCTTCCTTCCTATTTATTCCTTACATTGTAACATCCTTGTGGTAGTGATTGGTGTGTTGATAGGGAACTGAAATAGTTCATTCTACATTATGGAAATAAGCTTTTGATATCCTCTTCTCAAGAGCCTCAAAAAATATAAAATAATTCTGAAATATTTTTGGTAGGTATTGACTATAGTACAGTTACAGGTACAAAAGCTAAAGATATATATCTGCTAAATAAAATAGGTGATTACTTTTTTTCTTAATGATATTTTTGATGGATTTGTGTCCCTCAGAATAAGCAGGCTTGAATAACAATGTTGACTAGAAAGAGATAAAGGTAAAAATTCTACAAGATCATTCCATTTAAATGATATTTGATGATGCAATGAGCTAAAAAATAAACCTGTGAAGCTACCATGCAGCTTTTATTTGCAATATTACTGCTTTCATATTTTTTTTTCCAATTCTGTCAGGACACTTCAAAGAGAATAATAATTAAGCAAGTGATTGAAATGGATTGACATGCTTTATTAATGTTTTATGTGTGAAATGTGAAAACCAGTCAAGATTAACTCATCTGACTCAAAGTGTCATCTTTTTTTCCCCTACAAAATAGTTCCTTGAAGTCTATGTTTAAAGCATTGTCTTTATAATCACTGACTGAAAAATTCAGAACATATCATTATTATTTTTAATATAATAGTTCTTTTATATTCAAAAGAGCTTCTATTGTTAGAGAAAAAGAAAGATAACAGAGTTCACATAATAGCAGTTTCTTCAATCTAAATCTTGTCATATATTTTTCAATAAAACCACCCAGAACAACATGGAGAATATATTATATCATTCACACTCTAGGCATAATAAGTAAAACGGAGACTATTACAAGTTTTGAATTAACTATGAGTGGGAAGTGAAGAAGTCACACAGTCTTTTCCAACTCTTTGCAACCCCATTGACTATACAGTCCCTGGAATTCTCCAGGCCAGAATACTGGAATGGGTAGCCTTTCCCTTCTTCAGATCTTCCCAGCCCAGGGATCGAACTCAGGTCTCCTGCACTGCAGGTGGATTCTTTACCAGCCGAACCATAAGGGAAGCCCATGAGTAGGAAAGTAAATCTAAATCAGCAAAGCCAACTTCAATAACCAGATAATGGACTGGGACTACATACTCTTTTCATCAACAGTAAAGAGAAGGTTAAAATTCTAGATGAGAATGTAGGAAGAATACCATTCTCTGGGAAAGTGGGGCAATTTCCAAAAGGAAGAAGATCATTGGAGCCTATATAGGAAAGAGAAAGAACAAAAAAATAATAAGAAGAAAATTAAAGAGGCCTGTGATGACACACCACAGCCAAGCAAGGATAATATTGATTACACTAACAAAACAGAGAAGATTTCAACTAAGAACTAGTAATTAAGCAAGCTTCTCAAACTCAATACTTACCTGAATGCAATTGTTATTGAAAGTCCAGGAAATATATAATATTGTGAAATAAAAGCAGATAGTAACTATACAATGACTGTCTACAGATAGAACAGAAAAAGAAAATTGAGGCATTTCAAATGGCAAAATTATTTCCATAACCAAATATGTAGTAGATGAAAATCATATACAATGTCTTAATATTATCAAATATCATTTAAAAACAGTGAGAGTTACTAAAATGAAATCTTATAAAATTGGAAGTGCAAACAGGCAAAATAAACATGATTTTAAAAAAAAAGTAAGCTTTAAATTGAAGAAACTAACAGACTCTGCATTAACCAAATTATCCATCACAAGCAACAAGCCATGTCATTATTAACCAAATCATCAATCACCTGCAATAATCAAATTATCAATTACCAGCAATAAGCCATGCTAATATGTACCTCTTAATAGTGTGATGAAAAGGGCACTTCAGTTCTTTGGTATTGTTCTAAAAAGTCTATAACACCAGCCTAACTATGAGAATATATCAAGCACAGCCAAATTGAAAGACATTTTTTAAAATATCTGACTAATATTTTTCAAAAATATTAAGGTTGATGGGTATGTAAAATGGTATAACCTCTTTGGAAAATGATATGAAAGTCCCTATAACATATAAAAAATAATGGTGTCATTTGATCTATCCATCCCACTTCTGAATATTTGTCCAAAATAATAAAAATCAGGTTCTCAAAGAATTATCTTCACTCCTATGTACATTAAAATATTATTCAGTATAGACAAAACATAGAAACAACCCAAATGTCCATTTACAGATTATTAATAGATGAAATACAAATATATATACAATGAAATATCACTTACAAAGTTTTTACAAAGAAGGCAATCCTGCATTTCGTGACAGTGAGGGTGAACCTGGGAGACATTAGGTGAGTGAAATAGCCCAGTCACAGAATGGCAAATACTGAATGATTCCACCTAAAGTAGGTTCCGAAATGGTCAGATTCATAGAAACTAAGATGGAAAAAGACTCAAATGAGAAGCATAATTAGAATTATTGAGGAAAAGCATGAAATAGGTGAGGATATAAAAATACAATAAAGAAACATCAGAGAAAGGGAATAAAGTAGAAGTTGGGAGAATAAACTCAACCTCTTAATACTAGAGTCCCAGAAGCGAAATAACTGACTTTATATCTTTAAAATGTACCTAGAACTAAAAGAAAACCTAATTTACTTATTAAAAAGGCCTATATCTGAGAGATATATAAATACATTATTATCTTTAAGGGGAATAATCCATAGAGCTTCTGTTGAAAAGACTAAATAATTTTCAATAGAAGGAAAAATCAAGCAAACAAGATACTTTTCAAAAGCAACAAAACAAAATAATATGAATGCATTTTAAGAAAACACAGGAAATAATAATGTAAGGTTTTGTGTCTAAGCTCCTCTTCATATACCCAGGCTATAGAAAATCGCATGAAAAATATCTATACTTCAGGTGATTCTGCATTTAAGCATCTTTCCTGAGCAGTCCAGTGGAGGATAAGTTTCATCAGTCAGTGCTTGGAGAAATTTTAACAAATAATTTGATAGTAACATTCTTATTAAAAATCAGAATAAAATAAATTTTGAGACAATAAAAATACAAATATATAAACTTTTATGTTTCCTTATGCACTGTTGTTTGGAATGTATAATGGAAAAATCACTTTGGAATATGGTGTGGTAGTTATTTTTCTTTTTTCAACTTTATCTATGTGTAATCGACAAAATTGTGATAATGAAGTGTACAATGCATCAATTTATGCAAAATGGTGCATTTCATAAGTCTGCTGTACAGCAGCATTTCTATAGCTAGCAGTGCTGTATTGTGTACTTAAAATTTGTAAAATGTTCTTTCAGTTCAGTTCAGTTCAGTCGCTCAGCCGTGTCCAACTCTGCGACCCAATGAACCACAGCACGCCAGGCTTCCCTGTCCACCACCAACTCCCGGAGTTCACTCAGACTCGCGTCCATCGAGTCAGTGACGCCATCCAGCCATCTCATCCTCTGTCGTCCCCTTCTCCTCCGGCCCTCAATCTTTCCCAGGATCAGGGCCTTTTCAAATGAATCGGCTTTTCACACCAGGTGGCCAAAGTATTGGAGTTTCAACTTCAAAATCAGTCCTTCCCATGAACACCCAGGACTGATCTCCTTTAGGATGGACTGGTTGGATCTCCTTGCAGTCCAAGGGACTCTCAAGAGTCTTCTCCAACACCACAGCTCAAAAGCATCAAAATGTTCTTACTATTAAAAAAATAATGAAAGGAGACACAAGGAAACTTGTATGTATATAATGTGAAAGAATTTCCTGTACTGAGTTTTACCAGTTGCTTCACATATATATCTTTATGGATGTGTGTGTGAGAGAGAATGTTTGAGTTTCACTCTTTTAGCCAATTTCAATCAGACAATTCAGTGTTATACACTATAGTAACCATGTCAGACATTAGATCCTCAACCCTTATTTATCTTAGAACTAGAATCGTGTGCACTTTTACCAGCTTCTATTTGCCACATCTGCCATCCTGTGGCAATCATTTCTCTAGTTGCTTCCACTTTCTATGTGTTTCTATGAGCTTCCTGCTTTTTATTTTTAGATTTTATATACAAGGGATGCCATGTCATGTTTTTTGTTCTTGGGCTTAGTTCATTTAGCATGATAATCTTCAGTTTCATATGTATTGTTTCAAGTAATAGGCTTTTATTCTTTCTTAGGGATGGATAATATTTCATTGGGCTTATATACCATATCTTCCCTATTTATCTGTGGATATACACAGCTTGTTTCCATAACTTAGCTGGTATGAGTAATCCTTCAATGAACAGGGGAGCACAGATATATATTGAATGTAATGATCTTGTTCCTCTTGGATATATATGCTCAGAAGTAGAACTGCTGAATCATATTTTTAATTTCTTGCAGAACCTCTATAATGTTTTCCATAAAGACTGGATCAGCTTAAATTCCCACCAATGACATACAAGTGTCTTCTTTTCTCTCCATCCTTGTCAGCACTTGTTATCTCTGGCTTTTTGATAAAAGTCATCCACTCTAGTACTCTTCAGAGAAGGCAATGGCAACCCACTCCAGTACTCTTGCCTGGAAAATCCCATGGACGGAGGAACCTCGTAGGCTGCGGTCCATGGGGTTGCTAGGAGTCAGACACAACTGAGCGACTTCACTTTCACTTTTCACTTTCATGCATTGGAGAAGGAAATGGCAACCCACTCCAGTGTTCTTGCCTGGAGAATCCCAGGGACAGTGGAGCCTGGTGGGCTGCCGTCTCTGGAGTCGCACAGAGTCGGACACAACTGAAGCAACTTAGCAGCAGCAGCAGCAGCAGTAGGTGCCAAAAGATATTTCATTGTCATTTTGATACATGTTTCCCAGATGCTTAGTGATGTTCAACACATTTTTGCATACCCTTGACCAATTAGATGTCTGTGGATAAATATCTATTAGGGCCCTTCACTTATTTTTAATTGCTTTCTTTTTTCTTTTTGTAATTGTTGTTTGTTTTATGAGTTTCTTGTGTATTTTGGATATAAACGACTTATCAAATATGCTTTTTGCATATATTTCCTCCCAGTCTTTATCATATTTTCTTTTTGCTAAAGATCTCCTTTTTTGTGTAGTGTGATGACTTGCTTATTTTTTATTTTATTGGCTTTTCTAAGGTATCAACACCCCCAAAATACTGCTGAGACCAATGTCAAGGAGCTTATGCCCTATGTGTTCATCTAGGAGTTTTATGTTTTCAGCTTTTATGTTTGAATCTTTAAACAATCTTGAGTTTACTTTTGTCTGTGGCGTATGATAGAAGTCTGGTTTCACTCTCTGTCATGTGGCCATCTAATTTTCCCCACATTGTTTGCTGAAGAGATTATACTTTCCCCATTGTACGTTCTTAGCTCGTTTGCTGAAAAATATTTGATCGTGTGTGGGGGTTTATTTCTGCGCTCTCTTTTTATTTATATTTACCTAATCCACACTCAATCATTCTACTTTTATGTATTTACGTAAGAGAAACAAAAGCATAAGTGTGTACAAAACCAGCACGTGCGTGTTCATACCAATTTTCAATGTGCACAAATCTGGACGCCGCCTAAGTGTTTCTGCATGTGGCCCCGTGCTCAGTCGCCTTCAGCTCTTTGCAACCCTTGGGACTGTAGCCCACCAGGCTCCTCTGCCCATGGGATTCTCCAGGCAAGAACAGTGACGTGGGTTGCCACTTACTCCTCCAGGGGCTCTTCCTGACCCAGGGATCTAAACGTCCACCAACAGATGATTGGATAAAAGGCAATACAGCCATAAGATGAAGGACTGATAACTAACAAACGGCCGACTCCCAAAATTATTGTAACCTTAAAAATCCAAACCACAATAAGTGCTTACACAAGGATTCGATTTGCATCAAGATCTTAGAATATTCAGTAGCATATTATGGTTACGACATGTAGGGAAAGAGCAACCAAGATGGCTGGCTCAGGCTTTCTAGCCCCGCGGCTTCTCACTCTTGCCCCAACAGCCGAGAGCACCTATAGCACTGCGCATGCGCATCACAAGGCACCCGCTTGGTCGGGGACAAGTTTGCGCTGTTCCTCTGTAGGAGCTTCACCATGAAAGCCCCGGCTGCTGCTCTGCTGGGGCCGCACTGCGGCGGCATCATGGTTACGCTGCATAAGGCTGTGCTCTGGTTATGTTACGGCTGCTGCTCTGCTGGGGCCGCACTGCGGTGGCATCATGGTTACGCTGCATAAGGCTATGCTCTGGTTATGCTGCACGAGGCTGTGCTATGGTTATGTTCCACGAGGCTGTGCTATGGTTATGTTTTGGCTGCTGCTAAGGCTGCTGCATCAGCCAGGAGGGAGGCTGTGTCAGGGCTGACATGCCAACCAGGAGAGAAGAAACATTTCCGCAGCTCCTACTGCTCCTCCAGCAGGCTGGAAGCCTCTTAGCTCACGCCTTGCCTACCCTGGGTTCAGTGAACAGCAAGACAATTGGCGTCTGGAACAGGATCAGCATGCCCAACACCTAATGGGCAGACACTTAGTTAAGAATATATCTAACAACTAATTTATCTTTCAGTATTCAAACATGACCAAAGTATTGACTTTTACTCAATATACCCACCATATTGGGCTTCCCTGGTCGCTCAGCTGGTAAATAATCTAATCTGCCTGCAGTGTAGGAGACCTGGGTTCGATCCCTGGGTTGGGAAGATAGCCTGGAGAAGGGAGCGGCTACCCACTCCAGTATTCTGCCTGGAGAATTCCATGGCCTGTATAGTCCTTGGGGTTGCAAAGAGTCAGCTGTCACTGTGGGGTCTCCCTCGTAACTCAGTCGGTAAAGAATCTGCCTGCAGTGCAAGAGATCTGGGTTTGTTTCCTGGGTCAAGAAGATCCCCTGGAGAAGGAAATGGCAACCCACTCCAGTATTCTTGCCTGAAGAATCCCATGGAAAAAAAAAAAAAAGAATCCCATGGACAGAGGAGGCTGGCAGGCTACAGTTCCTGGGATCACAAGAGTCAGACACGACTTAGCAACTACAACAACCACCAGATCACTGATCACACCTTTTGGAGATTTAGTTTTGTAAGGTGGATTCATTCACACGCAAATAAATTACTTTGATTTCATGTGGAAAATAGCCATTATAAAAAATATCAAATATAAAGAAATACCTAGTGAACTGTAGCATTGTTTTTCTTTTTTTTTTTTATTTATTTACCCACATATACAGAATCCTAGTTTCTCAACCAGGTATCAAATGTACACTCCTTGTATTGAAAATACAGTGTCTTAACTACTGGGCCTTTAAGGAGGTCCTGGAAAATTGTTTTTAATGTGGAAAAAAAAAAGAGTGCATACTTTTTGAAAATATTAATAGGCCAATTTTTATGTTTTGCAATAAGGATGGCAACTTATTGTAACCCCATGGACTGTAGCACATCAGATTCTTCTGTCCATGGAACTCTCCAGGCAGGAATACTGGAGTGGGTAGCCATTCCCATCTCCAGCATATCTTCCTGACAAAGGGATCGAATCTGGGTCTCCTGTATTGCAGGCAGATCTGAGCCACCAGGTATAGCAAACCTAATTGGAAAACATAGTTTTAACTTTAGCCGTCCTACTTTTGACTATATTGGTCTTTTCTTTCAACTTTTCTTGTTGCGGTAGCAACAGGCAGCAGCTGTCTCAGAACAGAGTCTATCCAGATAAAATTTCACTATTTGAGAGATAATACTGCTATAAATGAATTTCTGACCATTATAGCAAGCAAAGGGAATTCAATTAAATATTAGTATGCTAGTAATTAAAATTATCTCAATTAATTGAGTTGGGGTTATTCAATTCTGGATTTTCATTTGAATGTTTTTCACACAATATAAGTATTTATATGTTTTCTTCAGATGGTAAAGAGTCAGACTGCAATGAAGGAGACGCCTGTTCGATTACTAGGTAGGGAAGATCCTCTGGAGAAGAGAATGGCTACCCACTCCAGTATTCTTCCTTGAGAAATCCCGCCGACATAAGTGTCTGGCAGGTACAGTCCATGGGGGTCGCGAAGAGTCAGACACCACTGAGTGTCTAACATTTTAATTTTCTCTTTACTTGAATATCTTATCAATGTTACATGGAGACTCAATTATATTTTATTGGACTTAAAAATAAGATGTAAAAATCTACCATGAAAATTAAAATTTTGTTTTTCTGACATCTAATTGCAATATTATTTTTATTATTGTGTGTTTGAGATGTAATGAGGAAGCTTTGAGAATATATGTGTAAATGTAATTCAGGCATTATGAAAATATATCTTGCACAATTTCTAAGGAATTTCTTGATGATATTATTAATATTCCTTGTTATGCACACAATTTAGTTACAAATTTATAAGTGATACATATAGATAGATATATAATAGACACATTATATATATGTGTTCTATATATAATATATATGATTATATGTTAAATATATATATACATATAACTTAGTTTTCAACCAGAATATATATGTATATGTACATGTATAATTTGTATAAACACATGTATACATGTTTTTAAGAGTACATATATTTGTGGTTTCTCTCATAAAAAATTAAGCATGAAATAGTAACAGTTGTGATTTTGAGACTTATTTAGTCTGAATTTTTAATTCAACTTATCCCTCACTACAGATATATTTAAAACATTTTTTTTCACAATATGCTTAACTTATTTTACTGATGCATGTGGTCTTTAATATAGCTTTAATTGATAAGTCAATGAAAGCAAGCCTTAAAATCACAAGTACATCCATTTTATTTTATACAGATTTATAGTAAAATCTTCTCTCTCTTAATCTTTTGAGAATTTTGACAAATATATCCTGTATTTTAAATTGTCTAAGCTTAAACAGCTGATATAATTGTATTATTAAAATAATATGATTGTTAGCATAACCATTTCCTATGTGAAGCATCCAATCTACACTTACTGACTCTTTAGGGTATTTTCCTTCCTCACAGACTACAACAGAGAACATGTATGAATATGGCCAATGAAATATTGATGTTTTAGGAAAGCGAATTTTTATTTTAGGGAAAATTTTGTAGTATCACCACTGTTTTCTATACTTCTCCTTCCCACTGCTCCTGACATTTCACTGCTACGACCCAGAGGGATGGTACAGGGAGGGAGGCGGGAGGGGGTTCAGGACAGGGAACACGTGTATACCTGTAGCGGGTTCATGTTGATGTGTGGGGAAACCAATACAGTATTGTAAAGTAATTAACCTCCAATTAAAATAAATAAATTTAAAACAACAACAAAAAAAGAAAAAATGGCAAAGGAAAGTGCCAGATTGTGAAGAAGAGAACAGCTGTGAGGTGGACACCTATTAGCCACCAAAATCCCTGAAGACATAGCTGCGACCATTCAGGCAGGAAATATATTTTCATTAAGTGATCCCTAATGTATCCCCTAGTTTGTGCACATTATATCAGCCTAAAATTACTTCTGCATGGCTATATTCTTTAAGAACTACAATTACATTAGTATGAGATAATGAGAGGTTTTTAAGTATAGATCTGGATGAATGATAGCTAAATAGATAGAGAGATCGTTAGTATGAGGAATTCTTCGTTTCCTACCATTATTCTAAGTTGTAGTATGACATTTAATGCAACTATTAACAAGTGTAATAATAATGTTAAATGATAGCAATTAAAATAAATCATAAACATTATATGTAGTAAAGGAGAAAACCTAGGCTCAGCTACTTAACTATATAATACAGATCAATAAATTGAATATTTCCAAACTTTTGTTTCCTCATATGGTAATGTAAGTACATACTAATCTTCTGTTTTACGGGTTGACGTATAATGTGTGTGAGGAATTTAAGAAGGAGAGATGGACGGTCACTACTTAGTAAGTGTTATTTTGATGATGATGATGATATTGAGAAAGAAGATAAAGACCAGTAGAGGTTTTCCTAACCACTATCTTCCTGATCGTGAGTCCTCAGAACTTAAATGTCATGTTGTATGGATATGAAAAAGAGTCAATGTCATGTAACTATCTTATATAGAAATTAAGTGGATAAAACTGTTTACACTCCTTCTAAGTTCCAGTATTGATTTATATATGCCAGTACAAAATATCTCTCACATTTGTAAATTCAAATTTCTTTGTGTGAGTGTATAACTAATGGATAAATTTCCCAGGAGTCTGTAAACTTTATCTTGGTAAGGATTTTTTGTTTGTTTGTTTATTTATTCCATATTTTATTACTGAGGCAAATAACTTGGTATATATTGGGAAATCAATAAGTAATCATTGACAAGTAAATTGTTGATAATAAATAATAAATTGTTAATAATAAATAACTAAATGTAAAAGAATATAATAACTTGAAAATGACTCACAATTTCAAAATTACATTTTAAGGTCTCTTTGAAAAAGAATTGGGCTTCCCTTGTGGCTCAGCTGGTAAAGAATCCACCTGCAATACGGAAGACCTGGGTTTAATCCCTGGATTTGGAAGATCCCCTGGAGAAGGAAAGGGCTACCCACTCCAGTATTCTGGCCTGGAGAATTCCATGGACTGTGTGGTCCATGGAGTTGCAAAGAGTCGGACACAACTGAGCAGCTTTCACTCACTTTGAAAAAGAATTGAGTTTTATGAGAATAGGAAATTTCTCTAGTAAGAGAAGAAGAATAGGAAAGTTTGAGAATAAAAAGAATAATTAAAAGTAAACAGAATTTCTGTATTTAGTATTACATAATAATAATGTTGCATTTTAAAATTTATAATTATTATAATAGAATATATTTAACAATGTATCAATTGAATATTTTTTAAGTTAATAAAAAAAATTAAGCTAATAGTATTACTAAATAGAAAAGAATTAAATCTCTAGCTGGTTTAAATGTTTATCAGTACCATTATTTACTGAAATACATTTCACTGACCATTTTGGACATAAATTGTACTTTTTAAGTGTCATATTTGATTGCTCTAATCTCCACTAAATCATTTTCCCCAGGTGTCACTCCAAAGGCAATGATTAATGACACAATAATAAACTCACTTTGGCAGTCTGAATAAAGTGTCATTTCTATGGGTAAGAATAATTTTCTGCTAAATAGAGCTTTCTGTCAGTAATGAGATGCTCATTGAAGTATCTTAAACCATTTTAAAAGCAACCAGAAGCAGAAGTGTAATGTTGAAATTATGTAGATGATAGAGTGGTTTGAGTTTTGGTTTTGTTTCTATTTTTTGATAAAGTCTTATCTTATTTTTGGTTTAGAGAGGCCAGGGGTAATAACTATTATCAATCATCAACTGTAATCAGATTTTTTTGTTGACAAAGGAAAGCCAACCACGATGATGAACCAGCATATCTCTCAAGAGATTATTTTCCTTTTTCTTTAAGAAATCTACCTTTACAGAAACCAAAAGCATCATTTTTTTCACTAGACATTTTCAATCTAGTGTGCTGAAATTGAGTTTATTCATGTTAGTGACACCTTCTTTAAATGTAATAATGTTTGCTTTGGCTTTTTAAAAATAAATTTATTTCTACAGTGTTAAATACAAGGTACCATTTATTCAACTTTGAAATTACATATTCTTTCTTTGTGAAGGTTAATATGTATGTTGTTATTTATCAGGTAGAAAATTTTGATAGCTGGTAACAAATGGTAGAACATTTTATATTGAATAGTAATAATTTATCTATTTTTATCTTATCACCAGTTGTGTTGAATAAATATATTGTAAGTCTCTACAGTTTCTATGATTTTGCCATCTCTATTTTTCCACGTGTGAAATGCTACAATAAAAGTAGCATCGACTCATCAGTTTTAATATCAAATTCAGTATATTATTTTGAAAACGTTACTTACAATTTTACTTCTACCTGTATACACACCCTCTCTAGTATGTAAAATTAATTAGATATGTCTAATTAGTCAAACCACCTTGTTAGTGAGTGGTTTCTTTAAATTCTTTCCTTCCACCTTAAAATAAAACTGATTTAAGCATACAGCTACCAATCCCTGACAGAGGCCTTGTTACATTCTCAATAAAACCCCTATGTAAATAAGTAAATAAATATGTATATATGTATATATATATATACACACACATACAACAATATGGAAATTTAAGATACAACTTATTTTTAAATTATGAGAGTATATTCTGTTAACTGCTGGGACTGGTGACATTAGATTTAAATATACAAATCTGTTTTAAGCTTTGATAGGGAAGAAATCTTATCTGTCTGGAAGCAGGGAAAAATCAGTTTAATTTCCATACTATGGATTTTCTGCACAAATATACAGTATCTGAACCAACCAAATTTCAGATTGAAATTTTTTATTAGTCAGATACTACATACTATTATTTATTGGAGCTTCCCAGGTGACTCATGGTAAAGAATGTGCCTGACAACCAGGAGATTTTGGATTCCTGGGTCAGTAAGATCCCCTGAAGAAGAAAATCACAACCCACTTCAATATTCTTGCTTGGGAATCCCATGGACAGAGGAGTCTGGTAGGCTACACAGTCCATGGAATCACAAAGAGTCGGACATAACTTAGTGACTAAACAAAGATAACACTGCATATTATTACAGAAAAGTGATACAAACCACATCACCTTTCCATTTTCACATTCATTAAAAAGCAAAATGTTTAGTTTCTAACCGTTCAACTTCAGTTTCTTCAGTGTTACTGGTTGGGGCATAGACTTGGATAACTATGCTATTGAATGGTTTGCCTTGGAGACGAACAGAGATCATTCTGTCGTTTTTGAGATTGCATCCAAGTACTGCATTTCGGACTCTTTTGTTGACCATGATGGCTACTCCATTTCTTCTGAGGGATTCCTGCCTGCAGTAGTAGATATAATGGTCATCTGAGTTAAATTCACCCATTCCAGTCCATTTTAGTTCACTGATTCCTAGAATGTCGACATTCACCCTTGCCATCTCTTGTTTGACCACTTCCAAATTGCCTTGATTTATGGACCTGACATTCCAGGTTCCTATGCAATATTGCTCTTTACAGCATTGGATCTTGCTTCTATCACCAGTCACATCCACAACTGGGTATTGTTTTTGCTTTGGCTCCATCCCTTCATTCTTTCTGGAGTTATTTCTCCACTGATCTCCAGTAGCATATTGGGCACCTACTGACCTGGGGAGTTCCTCTTTTAGTATCCCATCATTTTGCCTTTTCCTACTGTTCATGGGGTTCTCAAGGCAGGAATACTGAAGTGGCTCACCATTCCCTTCTCCAGTGGACCACATTCTGTCAGGCCTCTCCACCATGACCCGCCCGTCTTGGGTTGCCCCGCAGGCATGGCTTGGTTTCACTGAGTTAGACAAG
Organism: Ovis canadensis; assembly: GCF_042477335.2. NCBI lineage: Eukaryota > Metazoa > Chordata > Mammalia > Artiodactyla > Bovidae > Ovis > Ovis canadensis. The sequence continues at coordinate 102,305,981 of NC_091253.1, read as the reverse complement.
GCTGTGGTCCTAGTGTGATTAGATTGACTAGTTTTCTGTGAGTATGGTTTCAGTGTGTCTGCCCTCTGATGCCCTCCTGCAACACCTACCATCTTACTTGGGTTTCTCTTACCTTGGGCGTGGGGTATCTCTCACGGCTGCTCCAGCAAAGCACAGCTGCTGCTCCTTACCTTGGACCAGGGGTATCTCCTCCCACTACCGTTCCTGACCTTCAATGTGGGATAGCTCCTCTAGGCTCTCCTGTGCCCGCACAGCCACCACTCCTTGGGTTGCTTTGTAAGCAGTGGCATAGATAGAGAGAGGAGCTGAGGATGGAAGGAAAAGGCAGTGGGAGAAATGTCCCAAGGAATCCCTTTCACAGCCTAAATATTTTACCTGTGCTCACAGTTTTCATTTGCCTGATCCTTAGCACAACGAAGATTAAGGACAGAAGAACCCCCACCCACTTGGGCAACAGGTACTAAGTAGCCCTTGCCAGAGTCCCTCAGTTGCACCCACTGCCGCCCGCCTGTTTGTGGAGTTTCGAGGAAACAAGAAACCAGAGATTGTAAAGGAATTAAGATGCTGTTGGCTATATGTCCTTTGAGCCACAGGAGCGAGGACATCCTACCTTAACTGGAGGTCTTCTGGAATCTGAGACTGAGCTGCGTGAGCTTTCTGCTGAGTTTGTTTTTGCTGTCCCAGTTTCCAGAACACTTCTTGTCACTTCCCCTGCACTGGGGTTTCTTCGGGTTCAGCTTCCACCGTGGGAGCTTTCACTGAGCTGGGCTCCTGCTGTGTTTGCCTTCCACCTCTCAGGGGCCAAGCCAAGATTGTTTCAGCCAGGTCAAATCTGAGACACAGCACCATATATGTCAGAGGAGAGTGCAATTTCCTCTGTTCTGTCTTGCTGCAGCAAAAATTTGAAGCAACAGATGGACCAATGTTACAGCCCCGTGTTACAGCTCAGTTTTATTTGGTAGGCAAAGGAAAATACATCCTCAAGGCATGAGGGTGAGCTGATCCAAAAGTTGCGAAGAGAAGAGAAGCCCTCAGCTCAATTTTAGCTCCTCTTTTTATATTTTTTCTCCTCCCCTGAGCCTGTCCTGTGTAAATTGGGCTAGCCAGGAGGGCTGTTAGTTTTACCTGAGGTCCTCACTCTGGTCCTTGGGCTCTCCTTTGTTCTATTTTTGTTCTATTTTCCCTTTCTTCGTCTTTTAGCGATCACCATTTTGGACTCCTTTTTCCTATTCTAACTAACAAGATCAACAATGAAATTTTTTAAAAAAATCTGAATCTAGATACCTATTCTGATATTTCATTGGAAAACTTAAATTTCGTCATCCTCAGGATGCTCTCTCTTATCCCACGGGTTGTACCTTGATTGTAGAAACTTCCGTGTGCCAAGATACTCATAGGTATTGTGGTGACCAAGGACGAAAGAACAAATAAAACCAATGAGGGTCTTGGAATGCAGGAATGGAAAAACCAGACCCTTATTGCCCTTCCCTCCCCTATGTTGTAACTATTAACGGAACTGTATAACCTGTCTCCCCTCCTACCCCATAGGAAGGAGGTATTTGCCTTACTCTTCTCTCCACCCAGTATATGCACCTTATCTAATCAGCAAGTGACCCCCAAGACCCCTAACCCACTCCTTGTTCCCTGTGTACAGAGGAGAGTGCATTCAACATCAGTCCTCCCCCCAACCCCACCCCACCCCCCATTCAACATCAGTTCTCCCCCCCACCCCTGCCCCATTCAACATCAGTTCTCCCTTGAGCTGGCCGGCCGTTCTAACAGCATCTCCCACTCTAAAGAAACTTTATTCCCCTCGCATTCTGTCTCATGTCTCGAAATTATTTTCCAACCCACACCTGGACCACTACAGGTATGAGAGGACTGATTAAGGCACCAGGCACTGATTATGAAACTTTGCATGAATTTACTGAGACTTCTGTTGCAGATTTTAATGTGACCCCATTATTAGTTGCTACTCTCTATGAGTTCTGAATCCTATCCAGGTTGAAGAAATCTGATGAAACTGTCTAAGGTTCCATTTCCGTGCATATGCACTACCCAGCCACTGCTTCCTAGTGTAAGTTCAGTCACAATTTCCCTTTGCTCTGCTCCTTCTCACGCTCTTCCCTGCCACTGCCGAGGTTTGTTTGCTTATTTCTAATCACTGTTATTGTCTGGGTGGAAATTCTGTCTTCTCTATCGTTTCTGTCCAACATGCTTTACATATGCCTTAAAGTATCCTTCCCCAAAGTAACACAAATGCTATCAAAATGCTTCCTTTTCTCCTCCTATATAGTCTGCCTCTGAGGCAATGCATCCTCTTATTGAATGAGAGGAAAGAAAGGAGAAAAAAAACAAGGGAAAACTAGAGACAAATGTAGATCTTCTTTGGAAAAATGTTTATTCAAGTCCTTAGTCCTTTTTTAAAAATCAGATTGTTAGTTTCTTTCTTTCTTTTTTTTTTTGCTTCTTTACTATTGAGTTGTGTTTCTTATAGATTTTGGAGACTAAATTGTTATCGGATGTATAATTTGCAAATACTTTCTCCCATTCTGCGTGTGCTAATTCGCTTCATCATGTCCAACACTTTCAGTTCCATGGGCTGGAGCCCACAGGCTCCTTTGTCCATGGGATTCTCCGGGCAAGGATACTGGAATGGGTTGCATCTCCTTCTCCAGGGGATCTTCCAGCACAGGATCAAACCCACATCTCTTGAGTCCTCTGCATCGCCCAGCAGGCTATTTACCACTCACTCCACCTGGGAAGCCCTCTCATTCTCTATGTAGCCTTAAACTAAAATATTCATGAGACTTGTATGTAGGCATGGCATGTTCCATATTATGCTGCTATTATTCAGTCACCAAGTCGTGTCCAGCTCTTTGTGATCCCATAAACTGTTGCACATCAGGATTCCCTGTCCTTCACTGTCTCCCAGAGTTTGTTCAAACTCATGTCCATTGAGTCAGTGGTGACATCCAGTCATCTATCCTCTGCTACCCTCTTCTCCACTTGCCATCAATCTATCCCAGCATCAGGGTCTTTTCCAATGAGTCGATTCTTAGCATCAGGTGGCCAGAGTGCTGGAGATTTGGTTTCAGCATCAGTTCTTCTAGTGAATAGTCAGGGTTGATTTCCTTTAGGATTGGCTGGCTTGATCTCCTGGCTGTTCAAGTGATTATAAATACACTCATTTACTAGAAGCCAATATAAAGGTTCAAAAAAACGCTGTAAATGAAAACTAGCTACTTGAAACTCATTAGCTCAGCACACAATAAATGAATGGAAACACAGTCACTTTAGTTTCCATGACTACTTTATTCAATCTTTTTAAAATGACTTCTTAAAATAATAATAGTTGACATGCATTTTCATTTATCAAATGCCACTAACTGTACAAGGCATTTTACATGTATTTTATCAGAGTAGGCTTAACAGATTGATACAATGACTATCTCACTTATTTAGGATAAAAATTTTGCTCGCCATTTTTCAACCCTCCTATATACACACAATTTGTATGTAACTTTTCAGATTCACCACAGAACATTCTGTGTTTTCTCTATATCTTTACCAAAATGTCACTGTATGAAAATGCTTTCCTTGGTAAGTTTGTTCATTCAAACTCGGCCACCAAATCATCCCATTTGCAGGAATGGAAAAACCAGACCCATATCTTCCTTCCATCCCCCATGTTGTAACTATTAATGGAATAGTACAGTCTCTCTCCCCTCCTGGTACAACCCAGGTACAACAACTCCATTCTTAACTGAATACAGTTATTCAGTTAAGCTCCCCATTGCCCAAACTGAATTGAAACAAATCTTCCCCAAGTGAGCTGCTCTAATCAGACTTGTTGCCATTGTTGTCCAGTTGGTAACTCATGTTCAACTCTTTGTGACCCCACTAACTGTAGCATGCCAGGCTCCTCTTCCCTCCCCTATCTCCAGGTGGTGGTATTAGTCTCTAAGTCATGTCCAACTCTTATGACCCCATGGACTGTAGCCCACCAGGCTCCTCTGTCCACAGGATTCTCCAGGCAAGAATACTGGAGTGGGCTGCCATTACTTTCTCCAGAGGATCTTCCTGACACAGGAATTGAACCTACAGGTAGGTTCTTTACTGACTGAGCTAGGAGGGAAGCCTATCTCCTGGAGTTTGATCAAGGTCATGTCCACTGAGTTGGTGATGGTATCTAACCATCTTATCCTCTGTCACCCCCTTCTCCTTTGACCTTCAACTTTCCCAGCATCAGGGTAATTTCTAATGAGTCAACTGTTCACTTTAGGTGGCCAAAGTATTGGAGTTTCATCGTCAGCATCACTCCTTCCCGGGTTGATTTCCTTTAGGATTTACTGGTCATCTTGTTACAGTTCAAAGGACTTTCAGGAGTCTTTTCGAGCACCATGATTTAAAAGTGTTAATTCTTCAGTGCTCAGCCTTCTTTATGGTCCAACTTTCACATCTATACATAACTGCTGGAAAAATAATAGCCTTGACTAGATGGGCCTTTGATGCTGGCCAAGTGATGTCTCTGCTTTCAAATACACTATTTAGGTTTGTCATAGTTTTTCTTCCAAGGAGCAAGTGTCTTAATTCCACAGCTGCAGTCACCATCTGCAGTGATTTTAGGGGCCAGTAAAATAAAATCTCTCACTTCTTCTACCTTTTCCCCATCTATTTGCCATGAAGTGATGGGACTAGATGCTATGATCCTAGTGTTTTGAATGTTGAGATTCAAGCCAGCTTTTTCACTCTGCTCTTTCAACTTCATCAAGAGGCTCTTTAGTTACTCTTCAATTTCTGCCAATAGGGTGGTAACATCTGCATATCTGATATTATTTCTATTTCTCCTGGAAATATTGATTCCAGTTTGTGATTCATCCAGCCCAATATTTCACATGATGTACTCTGAATACAAGTTAAATAAGCAGAGTGACAATATACAGCATTGTTGGACTTTTTTTTTTTTTTTGCCAATTTTGAACCAATCCGTTTTTCCATGTCCAGTCCTAACTGTTGCTTCTTGATCTGCATACAAGTTCCTCATGAGATAGGTAAGGTAGACTTGTACTTCCATCTCCTGAAGAATTTTCCACAGTCTGTTGTGACCACATAGTCAAAATCTTTAGCACATTCAATGAGGCAGATGTAGAAATTTTTCTGGAACTCCTTTGCTTTATCCATGACCCAGGGAATGTTGACGATTTGATCTAATCACAAATCATATTAATGAACATATAAATATTTTTTATTGTTATACTACTGAGATTTCTCAGGAGTTCACTTTGCAGCAAGAGCTAAAAAATGCATAAATTAATACACACAAGTGGCACATCACCATAAAAAATGTCTAAGTATTGCAGCAGTGTAATTTGGAATTTTGGATTGTATTTTAGTATTGTATTTGCAATTGGGTGATAAATGTCTGGAGAGAACTCTTATGTGGAGTTGAAACAGTAGTACACCTGTCATCTGAAGGAAATTTTAATTAGAAAAAAATTATGTCAAACTCTGTGTGAACTTAGGCAAGATGATATTCATGGACAATTAAGAAAACTTGACTTTGCTACATTTAGGGTCCACATTAAATAGGTCAGCTCAAAAATAAAAAATCTAGCTAGTCTGTAACTAGTATATACACATGAAATATAGAGAATGTAGAATTCACATTTCCTGGTGAAAGATTGTCACATTGAGATACTGCCTTGTTCAAGGATTAAATCAAATGACTGACCATTAGGACAAAGTCTGAATATTTCCAGGTTCAATTTTCAGAAATAAACAGCTTAAAGGCAATCACTCCTTTTTTTTTTTTAATAAGAAAAATATGGCTTCCCTCTTAGCTCAATTGGTAAAGAATCAGCCTGCAATGCAGGAGACGTGGGTTCAATTCCTGGGTCAGGAAGATCCCCTGGAGAAGGAAATGTCAACCCACTCTGGTATTCTTGCCTGGAGAATCCCATGGATGGAGTAGCTTGACAGGCTACAGTCCATGGGGTCACAAGAGTCAGACATGACTTAGCAACTAATACCACCACCCTTTTTACAATAAGAAAAATACTGAAAAAGCTGGAAATCAATAACACTTCTTGTTCAGAGAATCAAGGTCACATGAAAAAAATCACTGGTCTAAAATCTAGCTGCTGATGCTGCTGCTAAGTCACTTCAGTCGTGTCCGACTCTGTGCGACCCCATAGACGGCAGCCCACCAGGTGCCCCCAACCCTGGGATTCTCAAGGCAAGAACACTGGAGTGGGTTTCCATTTCCTTCTCCAATGCATGAAAGTGAAAAGTGAAAATTAAGTCGCTCAGTCTAGAAAGATGGGCAAATACAGAAAATCACAGGCCACATCCACTTACAGGGAGTCATAGACTGGTGGATACAATTAAACGTTAAGTTGACTGGTTTCTGGAGGCTAGTACGAAGGCTAGAGTAGAATAGCGAAGAGAAACTCCTGGAGAGTGCAGTCTTGGAAGCTCCTAAATTGTAAATAGACGTTCCTCCAGCAGGTTCTTATGGTGAACGTGTGCATGCTGACTCACTCAGCTGTGACCAGCTCTTTGCAACCCATGAACTGTAGCCACACAGGCCCCTCTATCCATGAGACGTTACATGCAATACTGCTTGAATGGGTTGCCATTTCCTACTCCAGGGGATCTTCCTGACCCAGGGATGGAATCCAAGTCTCCTATATTGGAAGGTGGATTCTTCACCACTGAACTGCCAGGGAAGTCCCTTGTGATAAATAGCCAAGAACATCTCATGTTTCTGGAAAAGATAAGCGAAAGCAATTGCTTTAAATCTACCCGAGATTCTTTATGAGAAAGACCTAATCAGTTAGTAAAAAGATGGAACACATCCTTATCATATGCAGAAGGAAATTTACCCACTAACGCCACTTTTAGATCAACCAAAGAGGGAGATAAAAGATGACACACAATGGTGAAGGTCATGACTGAGGGACATGGGCCACTAAATCTTAAAATTTTATCAGAGGATTACAGAATGTTTGCTCCCTTTCCACACAAAAATATTACCGTATGAACAGAATTCCTATGGCTAAATCATGTTAGACTTTAAAACAGTTGGAAGTGGTAAGTCAAGCACCAGGACAGCATTCAGATATAGTAGAGATCTGGCAAGTATCAGAGCAGAAATATAAGAGGAGCTAAAAAGCCTCTTGATGAAAGTGAAAGAGGAGAGCGAAAAAGTTGGCTTAAAGCTCAACATTCAGAAAACGAAGATCATGGCGTCTGGTCCCATCACTTCATGGGAAATAGATGGGGCAACAGTGGAAACAGTGTCAGACTTTATTTTTGGGGCTTCAAAATCACTGCAGATGGTGACTGCAGCCATGAAATTAAAAGACGTTTACTCCTTGGAAGAAAAGCTATGACCAAACTTGATAGCATATTCAAAAGCAGAGACATTACTTTGCCGACTAAGGTCTGTCTGGTCAAGGCTATGGTTTTTCCAGTAGTCATGTATGGATGTGAGAATTGGACTGTGAAGAAGGCTGAGTGCTGAAGAATTGATGCTTTTGAACTGTGGTGTTGGAGAAGACTCTTGAGAGTCCCTTGGACTGCAAGGAGATCCAACCAGTCCATTCTGAAGGAGGTCAGCCCTGGGATTTCTTTGGAAGGAATGATACTAAAGCTGAGAGTCCAGTACTTTGGCCACCTCATGCGAAGAGCTGACTCATTGGAAAAGACTCTGATACTGGGAGGGATTGAGGGCAGGAGGAGAAGGGGACGACAGAGGATGAGATGGCTGGATGGCATCACCGACTTGATGGACATGACTCTGAGTGAACTCCTGGAGTTGGTGATGGACAGGGAGGCCTGGCGTGCTGCAATTCATGGGGTCACAAAGAGTCGGACACGACTGAGCGAATGAACTGAACTGAACTGAACTGAACTGAATATATCAAAGTATCTAATAAGAAAAAGTGAACTTCCCATGTGACTTAGCTGGTAAAGAATCTTCCTACAATGCAGGAGACTCAAGTTCAATCCCTGGGTTGGGAAGATCCCCTGGAGAAGGAAAAGTGTACTCACTCCAGTATTCTGGCCTGGAGAATTCCATGGACTGTACAGTCTATGAGGTTGCAAAGAGTCAAACACGACTGAGTGACTTTCACAAGGAGAATTTAATGAGATCATTTGAGAGAGAACTTTGGTTTATAAACCAGTGAACTAACCATATATAAGCCTTGATGTCAACACAAACCATCTTACGCTTTCAGATTTATTTCTCATTTGACATCATTCTTTGTGCCGTGACACATCTGATCTTTCTGCGAGAATCTTGCCATGAGGCTGACGTTTCTTTTGGCTTTGATTTCTTGTTTTGCTAAATAAGTTCCATTTATGAATCAGCTCACTCTACACTTGCTCTTTTTTCTATCTTTTTATCTCATACTGGATGCTGAAAATGTTGCTTCATATTCCAATTTGTGCCTATGGATATCAGATACTTACTTAGAGATTTACACTACTGAATTGGAATGAATGAATGAGATATTCATAGACAAATAAATAAAATAGTCTTGACTGCATCTTGACTGCCTGTCTGCTTCCTGCTAAGGGGGATTCTTCAATAGGCTTTGTTCATTGCATTCCTATCCCAGCTTCTCAGCTTTTTGCTAAGTCTGTTCTCTTTCTTGCTTCCCCATGTATATTCATTACCAAAGTTCTTTCCAGAATGGTATAACTGTGTCTTCACTTTAGGGTGTTCCTATAGATAATTGCATTTCATCAGAGCTTTTATTTACAGATAGCTAAGTTTCTTTTAAAAATAAAAGTTACTCAGTTGTATCTGACTCTTTGTGACTCCATGGACTGTATCATGCCAGGCTCCTCTGTCCATGGGATTTCCCAGGCAAGAATCCTGGAGTGGGTTGCCATTCCCTTCTCCTTCTCTTTTTTACTATTTCATTCTATATATTTTAATTCTGATTTCTGAAGTTCTCTTCTACAATCAACAGATAAACAGTGTTTTCTCATCTACATATTATTTTATTTCTGTATTAAAAATTTTTTGCTGATGCTGTCTGACTCCTTTCCCTTAATATCTTTCTCATTCCCCAAATAGATATATTTGCTAATACATACTAGAATGGACACCCAAAATCTTAAAATATTTAAATATCTGTGAATCTAGCCCATTTCCCTGGAAACCACAGCTTCTTAGGATGGAGCAACTGAGAGGTAATATCCTACATCATAGGAAGCTTCAAGAATGAGGTTTCAGAGACAAAGACAGGTCTTTTTCTAATAAGTTGACAGGTATGCCATTCCAGGGCTGATGACTGGGTATGTCCACTGTATTTCACTCTGGGAAGTAGGCAGTGTGTTTGCTATAATCCAAACTAGAGCCATTTGAGGTGGGTGCCACTGGTGGCTATATTGCATTTGCTAGCCATCCCCCTTTATCCAAGTATGACAACTCTGATCATCAGATTGTCCCCCAGGCAAGAGTGTGATCAAACCAGGCAGGGCAGTTGGCACAGTGCATTCTGCTTCCCTGGTGGCTGAGATGGTCAAGAATCCGCCTGCAATGCGAGAGAGCTAGGTTTGATCCTTGGGTCGGGAAGTTCCCCTGAAGGAGGGCATGGCAACCCACTCCAGTATTCTTGCCTGGAGAAGCCCATGAACAGAGGAGCCTGGTGGGCTACAGTCCCTGGATCTCAAAGAGTCAGACAGGACGGAGCAACTACCAAGCATGTTGACACACACTGAACGACTGTGCTGCTAGCCCTCGAGGCAGATGTCTTGTATACAAATGCTCTGTTTAATATTTTGAGTATAACTTTAGTTCTCACCTCAGCAACTAATTCAAGCTATTAATGATGCTTTGACACCTTGCCACTTGGGTGACATAATTCTTACATTTGTGGATGTCTTGTTAGTTAGCAAGATACTAACTGCTCTTTGTTCTGACTTATCTTTTCAAAGATATTTGGATAGCAAACTTTCTTCAAGGACAGAAATACTGTCTCCTTCTGGAACAAAGTTTAGGCATGCTTACTGTCATCATAAGGACTCAACTTTTCTAACTGTTGAATTGCTCTTTTACAACAAAGCCCAGTGTGTGTGTATATGTGTATGTCATTGGCATTCTTTCTCCACCCTCTGAGAATTGAGAATCAGGAGATCAGGACCAAAATGCCAGTATTCTGACTACTGTGATTTCCATGAGTCAAAAACGCATCTTTGTCTGTGATCTGGGAGTCTCACAGATTCTCCTAGCATCCATGAGACTATGCCAGGTTTACCACTGCTAAGTCGCTTCAGTCGTGTCCGACTCTGTGCGACCCCATAGACAGCAGCCCACCAGGCTCCGTCATCCCTGGGATTTTCCAGGCAAGAACACTGGAGTGGGTTGCCATTTCCTTCTCCAATGCATGAAAGGGAAAAGTGAAAGTGAAGTCGCTCAGTCGTGCCCGACTCTTGGCGACCCCATGGACTGCAGCCTACCAGGCTCCTTTGTCTATGGGATTTTCTAGGCAAGAGTACTGGAGTGGGTTGCCATTGCCTTCTCCAAGTCAGGTTTGCTATGTTAGCCTAAAAGATGGGTAAAGTTATGACAACTATTGACAATCTGACAAAATACATCTCAAGTTCTCTTTTCTACTTGAGGCCCCACTAATAGACCTCTGATGGCTTAAACTTTCACAGAGCATCAAGCCCTTGTCACCTCTTTTCCTTAATAACAATATATTTCCCTGCTGCTCAGGTCTCATTATGTGCATATTTTCACTCTCTAGTGAAATTATTAAGAACTGCAGGACAAGAGATTAATATTCTACCTTCTAGCCCAGTTGTGAATGAATACCCATGAAAATGTGCAACAAATGTTACCCATGTTTCAAAGTGAGTTTCTGTCTAGACTATCTCATAATGCATACAGGATATATGCTGTGTAACTAGTTAGAGGTCCATTAACTAACAAACTGCCTTTAACCTGTAAATGAGATTAAAGAGAGGAAGGACTTTGAAGGTAACTTAGGGAGGATGCTGTGAGCTTCAGGAGCTGAAGCCCTAAGGAGTGGAACCATTCAGAAAACTCAATATAAGTAATTTAGAACTAGAGGGGCAACTTTTTCTTACATCTGAAAAATACAATGATGGAGAGACTGTAATTTGCCCCTTGACTTTGGAGAAGCAGCTTGGTGCCTTAGTGGTAACTTCATTAAACAGTTTATTAACAACAACAGAAAAAATGTGGACGTTTCTGTTCCAAAGTGAACAGAACAAAAATCAGTCTGGGAGTCTCTTCATAAACTAAATACCATATTAACTCTCCCAAAACTGTTGTACCTATGTTTCTGTACACAATGAAAGTGCTCTTCACATACGAGTTACTTGTTGGCTATAAAACTTAAGATGAGAGAATCTGTCTGGCATCAGCAGAACTTCTCTATAAGAAATGCTAGAGGAAGGTCTTCAGACCAAAGAGAAATTGAGCCCAATGAAAACATGAATCAATAGGACAGAGAGAAAAGTTGCAGAAATCACATTTAGGTGCACAGAAATAATATTTTTGCACATTTTTCTAATTTTCATAACAAATGCAAGATCCTTTATAGAAAATGTATCATTGTTCAGTGGGGTTTATAATATCATTGCTTGGTGGGATTTATAAGTAGAAATAATACATATGACAATAAAAGCAAATGAAGGTGTGTGAAGAAGATGGAATTATACTCTCCTAAGGTTTTTGTATCTTGATGTGTGGAGAGTAAATGAAGTGCTACATTACTAATTCTAAATAGACTCTGACAAATAAGCATAGATACCATAAAGCCTAAATCATCAATTAAAATAATAGTTACATCTAGAGGGTCAGCAGGGGCAATAACATGATTTTTACAGAATTTAAAATTCAGCCTTACACCTATTATTTTGTTTTTATAATATTTCTGATATGATGTATTTTAATATGCTTCTATTTAAATTAATAAACTGAGCTTCAGGGATACTTAAATGACTTTCTCAAGTTAGTCCAGATGGTAAGATGTAGAGATTAGAACCAGGAACCCAGACATCCTGACTCCACAGTTCTTTTCTTATCCAAGTACATCATAGTGTTTTTAAGGTATCCAAATTTATTGGAGGGAGGTTGAAAGGATAAAAAAAAATTTTTTTGGATGCCTTCTTCACAAATAAATAGATGTTTTTGGCTAACCTATTGAAATGGCAGAAAGGAGAAACCAAACATTACTGATTTACTCGACATGTGTTCACCATGTAAGAAATATGATGATAATATGAATTATAAAAATTATCTTTCTGGCCCAAGCCTCTAACACTATGTGCGTCCCTCAGATCATTTATATTGAAAAATACATCTGTACTTCAGAAACTAAAGGTAACATTCTAAATATTCAAACTTTGCTTTTCACATGTCCTTTAAAAAGAGGTTTTCATTGAGATCTATTTTCATTTCACATCTTAACAAGGTAACTTTAATGTGTAATAATAGCGTATGGAAGGGTCATTTTCTGAACTGCTTTTCTGTGAGCCTTTATGTCTATATATTTAACCAAAGGCTTTCTTTAAAATGAGATTGTTAAAAATACACTCAAGTTACGATCTATGATTTAAAGATTCATAGGATTATAACTAAAATTGTGTTCAATATTCACATTATGGGAGGAATGCTATGGAATCTTGATCATCCATGAACTGATACCTTCAAAATTCATTAGTTTAATAATTTAAAACATTCCATGAAAGTGAAAGTGAAAGTGAAGTCGCTCAGTTGTGTCCGACTCTTTGCGACCCCATGGACACCAGGCTTCTCCGTCCACGGGATTTTCTAGGCAAGAGTACCGGAGTGGGTTGCCTTTTTCCTTCTCCAAAACATTCCATAAGGCAATATTATTACTACAGAAGAAGAAATGGCAGATATAAATTACTTTTAATTCTATTCCCTAAAGGAAACACCTCACCATTTGGTTAGAGTCACTTGCAAGCATGTGTATGCACATATACACATGTATATGGTCCAGATGCAAATGTATTTTTGAAACTTTAAATTATATGAAAAATTTATGACATTCTTTTGTATTTAATAGTGCGATACAAATAATTAGTTTGGTAAATATTTTTTGTTGTTGTTTCTGTTCAGTTGCTAGTGTTGTTAGTCACTCAGTCATGTCTGACTGTTTGTGACCCCATGGACTGTAGCCCACTAGGCTCCTCTGTCCATGGAATTCTCCAGGCAAGAACACTGGAGTGGGTTGCCATGCCCCCCAGGGGATCTTCCTGACCCAGGGATCAAACATGGGTCCGCTGCATTACAGACAGATTCTTCACCATCTGAATCACCACCAGAAGGTTCAGTTGCTAAGCTGTGTCCAGCTCTTTGTGACCCTATGGGACTACTACAAGTCAGGCTTCCCTGTCCTTCACTATCTCCAAGAGTTTGCTCAAATTCTATGCCCATTGAGTAGATAACACCAGTCTCTATCAACCCCTTCTCCTCCAGCCCTCAATCTTTCCCAGAATCAGGGTATTTTTCTATTGAGTTGGCTCTTTGCATCTGGTGGCCAAAGTATTGTATTTTATAATACTACCAATAATAGGCTATCATAATATATCAAGTTTGTTTAGTCACTTTGTCTTCCTTTAAAATTTGTTTCTAGTTATGAATAATGCTATAATACCACCTGACCTGCCACTTGAGAAACCTGTATGCAGGTCAGGAAGCAACAGTTAGAACTGGACATGAACAACAGACTGGTTCCAAATAGGAAAAGGAGTTCATCAAGACTGTATATTGTCACCCTGCTTATTTAACTTCTATGCAGAGTACCTCATGAGAAATGCTGGGCTGGAAGAAGCACAAGCTGGAATCAAGATTTCTGGGAGAAATATCAATAACTTCAGATATGCAGATGACACCACCCTTTTGGCAGAAAGTGAAGAAGAACTAAAGAGGCTCTTGATGAAAGTGAAAGAGGAGAGTGAAGAAGTTGGCTTAAAGCTCAACATTCAGAAAATGAAGATCATGGCATCCACTCCCATCACTTCACTGCAAATAGATGGGGAAACAGTGGAAACAGTGTCAGACTTTATTTTTCTGGGCTCCAAAATCACTGCAGATGGTGATTGCAGTCATGAAATTAAAAGATGCTTACTCCTTGGAAGAAAAGTTATGACCAATCTAGACAGTATATTAAAAAGCAGAGACATTGTTTGGCCAAAAAATGTCCATCTAGCCAAGGCTATGGTTTTTCCAGTATTCATATACGGATGTGAGAGTTGGAGTATAAAGAAAGCTGAGCGCTGAAGAATTGATGCTTTTAAACTGTGTTTTTGGAGAAGACCCTTGAGAGTCCCTTGGAGTGCAAGGGGATCCAACCAGTCCATCCTAAAGGAAATCAGTCCTGAATATTCATTGAAAGGACTGATATTGAAGTTGCAACTCCAATACTTTGGCCACGTGATGCAAAGAGCTGACTCATTGGAAAGGACCCTGATGTTGGGAAGACTGAAGGCAGGAGGAACAGGGGACGACAGAGGATGAGATGGTTGGATGGCATCACCAACTCAATGGACATGGGTTTGGTGAACTCTGGGAGTTGGTGATGGACAGGGAGGCCTGGTGTTCATGGAGTCAGAAAGAGTCGGACATGACTGAGCAACTGAACTGACATATTATTGGAGAAAAGCAAATTTATTGTTGTAGCTTTCTTTGTATAAATTTCCATATGTACAACATTTAGTTCAAAATATTTGTTAGGTAGCATACCATTTAATTAAGAATTGCATACTTCTTCAATATTCAGGTGATTATTATTTTTTATGTCTTCATATATTATTCATTTATTATTTTACTTACCACATGAATATTTATGTGTTAGTTATCTTGCATACTTTTCAATGTTATGTTTAATGTGCATTCTTACTATAAAAATATATTGGTATTTTGTTCATAGAGGGCTGAATAATTTCACTAACTTTTATATGTGTTTTTGTGAGTTATGAGGTGAAATTTAATTAATATAATGTATGTTTCTATTGGGGAAGAGTCCATGGGGATGCAAAGAATCAGACCCAGCTGAGTGACTGAGCATGTATGCACCTGAGGTCACAGGAAAGGAGGACTATAGTAGGGGACATTTTATGGGACAGAATAGTTCCATGTGATTTGTTCAGCAACAGTTTGGACATTATTTTTAAATACATTATTTCTAACTTCCAGAAACTATTCTGAAAGCTATTCTAATTAAATAGCTCATTTAAGTCATTCCTTTAAATGACTTAAAATGAGGAATTGTGCTCGTTTGGAATTGTTTCAATTCTTTTAAAAGAAAAAAAAATATTTTGAAATTGCAGGTAGTTATAATCTAAAGGGAAGCAGTATTTGCCACCCGAAAATATTTTCCTTGGCTTCCCACCCCTCCCCAACACCTTCTTTTGTCTTTCTCTGGAGATAATATTTAAAGTGGTGGCTTGGACCATTTCAGGGAGTTGCTCTCTTTCCCTGGGTATCTCCAATGTATACAGGAGGTGCACATGTCCTTAAACTTCTGTTTGTTAATCTGTATTTTATTACATGGGTGTATCAACCAAGACCCTGGAAGCGTAGAGGGTAAATAAGTTTTCCTCTCTTACAATTCATAGGTTTCAAGTCTTGAAAGTCTTTTGACACATCACAGAAAATGTTGGCTATCTGTTCCAATTTGCTATAAAATAATAGTTTCAATTAAATTAAAATTTGATTATTTATACATGTATAATAAACATTTTTTATTTGATTCCCCATAGGACAAGGGTAAAATACTATCAAATGTTATTGTTAATATCTACAAAGCTATACTTGGAGAAGGCAATGGCAACCTACTCCAGTACTCTTGCATGGAAAATCCCATGGCTGGAGGAGCCTGGTGGGCTACAGCCCATGTGGTCACAAAGAGTCAGACATGGCTGAGCGCCTGCACTTTCCCGTTCACAAAGCTACGCTAGTCCTTCGTAAATAGACACGACTTAAGTAGCTATTAGTTCACTCCTGCCTCTGACACTACTTGCATTTCTCTTTTAGAATCTTTCCACCTGAATGTAACACGGTGTCAAAAGCAGAACAGGCATAGGCATGAACAGGAAGCTGAATGAAAATGCAAGTTCTGACATAGAATTAGAGAAAGAAACTCTTAATATGGGGAGAGAATTCACAATTTTCTTTTCTTCTATTCTTCATTATCAAATCCATTGATGAGGAGACAATAACAAAACCATCTTAAGCCTTGAGAAGTCCCATTGGAGTCCAAACTTTAAGATTCCTAATATTTCAAAAGAGTATATTTTCATTGTACATATATGGAAATGAAGATTTTGAGGATTTAAGTAGACAGAGTCACAGAAGGGACCATTGAAGGATTTGGATCTTATATCTGTTTCCTTTGAGTCTATATTTTTGTTTGTTTTTCATTTTATTTCGTTACTGCACAAAGCTGTCATTTCCATTTTTACAGCTCTAATTCGAGATTTTATTGTTTTGTAATCCACCACCCCCCCCACCCCTGCCCGGGACAAGAAGACAAAAAGTTCCTCTCATATAAATTGTTTTGAGTTGTATGTGGGACTATGGAATAAAGGTTAAACCTTTCCTTCATCCCCTTTAATTAGATTCATTGGTAGTGATTATCTATTCAAATACCAATTGGTTCCCTGAGAAAATAAACAAACAATAAAATACTGGGATATTTGGAGCAAATGTACCCTATAGCACAGATATATCAAACCCATTCCAATGAAACATAATATTTTGAAATTTCTTTAAAGACTAATCTAGCCAGACATATATTCTAGTCATATATAATCAAACAAGTAGTAGAGATCCTTGAAAATTAGGTCATGTCTGGGAGGAATTACATTAACTGCCATGTTCCTCATGAGTTGCTGCTGTATTTTGACCAATATCTTTCAGAAAGTTATTTCTGATATGTTCATTTGTGCAAACATACATTTAATTTTTTTAATGTGTGGTTAAAATTGAGATACCTAGCTTCTTATCCTCAAGCATCTATTATTGCTATTTCATAGGACTTAAACTCTGCTCTGTTGCTTTTGCTGAAATTAAACAGGTGGGGAAATTATTTCACACATTGGCTTTGTTAAAAAATGTGATTTTGTGAATTTTTCAAATTAGTCTTCCACTATCAATAATGATACCCCTTGAATCCTGTCCCAGACCTCAATTATTAGCACCATTTGCTTGAGTGTCCATAAGTCACACATGACTAATATTCAGCATCATGGCTTAAGGTGTTATTATGGAGCAATGAACAAATTTATTGTTCTATTTTCCTGATACACTCAATACAACACAATCTGTCTGACAGAAATTGCATTACTGATGCTTTAAAAAATATGTCTCAACTCACTTCTGATAAGATTGAAAATTTATTCTTGCTTCTCAACATTAATTTAATATACTTACCATGTCTATGATTTTTCTTAGAAGGATATAAAAACAGCTTTTCTACTCTAGTATGAAAGGTTTAAGGTCATGCTTGACTCTCTTCATCCTTGGAAGAACTATAAACATAAAACATTTATGAATATTTTATTCAAAGCAGACTTGTGAGAAGGCTTAGGACATTTTAGAAAATATTCCTTCAAATTGTCCACTCACCCTTCTAATCTCAACACTCCAATTATGCATTGCTAAATTATTGCTCCCTGGGATAAAATACCTAGATTCATGGTTTGCTACATTTGTGTACGCATCATTACATAAACCTTAGTACACCCAAAGTGTAGTTAATACCATTATCCACCACATGTGTGGATAATGCTTAATAATTTATGTCTTTCAGATCTTCAAACTTGTAACGTTTCTAAGCACAAAAAGTTGGCAAATATCCTGCCTTTACGTTTATACCTCCATGCTTCATACGCTACTTCATCTTTTTTTTTGAACTAAAAACAAATTGAGCACAGTTAATCACTCTACTTTCGAACTATTTTCTTCACTTAGCTCGCAAGGAACCAATGAATCTGATCGGAAATCTCTCCTACCCAAGATTGGTCTTGTCAGCCTCCTTCCTTTACCCCTTCCTCTTGCTGACTTTTCAGCACTGACATCTCCTAGAGTCTGTTTTTTGTCTCTCTTTCATTTTGCCGTCTATACCCACTTCTTTGATCATCCCATCCAGTGTCATCGGTTTTAAAACACACCAGTCAGAATGTCTGCGATCCAAAAATCTGCAAGCAATAAATGCTGGAGAGGGTGTGGGGAAAAGGGAACCCTCCTACACTGTTGGTGGGAATGCAAACTAGTACAGCCACTATGGAGAACAGTGTGGAGATTCCTTAAAAAATTGCAAATAGAACTACCTTATGACCCAGCAATCCCACTGCTGGGCATACACACCAAGGAAACCAGAATTGAAACAGACACATGTACCCCAGTGTTCATCGCAGCACTGTTTATAATAGCCAGGACATGGAAACAACCTAGATGTCCATCAGCAGATGAATGGATAAGAAAGCTGTGGTACATATACACAATGGAGTATAACTCAGCCGTTAAAAAGAATTCATTTGAATCAGTTCTGATGAGATGGATGAAACTGGAGCCGATTATACAGAGTGAAGTAAGCCAGAAAGAAAAACACCAATACAGTATACTAACACATATATATGGAATTTAGAAAGATGGCAATGACGACCCTGTATGCAAGGCAGGAAAAGAGACACAGATGTGTATAACGGACTTTTGGGCTCAGAGGGAGAGGGAGAGGGTGGGATGATTTGGGAGAATGACATTCTAACATGTATACTATCATGTAAGAATTGAATCGCCAGTCTATGTCTGACGCAGGATACAGCATGCTTGGGGCTGGTGCATGGGGATGACCCAGAGAGATGTTATGGGGAGGGAGGTGGGAGGGGGGTTCATGTTTGGGAATGCATGTAAGAATTAAAGATTTTAAAATTAAAAAAAAAAGAAAAAAAATAAATACTATCTAACTGTAGACGACTCCTGAGTTAATACCTCCTATCAGACTGCTTATTCAATGTCTCCATTTGGGTCTCAGCACACTCAGACCACAGACACCGATCAGACTCTCACCTTCTGCATGTCAGTCTTCCCTGTCTCAGTAGAAGGCAGCTCTATCCCACAGTCATTTAGACCAGAAGTGTTGGAGTCCTTCTAACAGCTCTCTTTCCTTCATATTCCATATCTAATCTGTCAGTGAATGCTGCCTGGTCTACCCTCACAATATATGTAGAATTTCCCCACTTCCCATTGCTTCTTCTTGACCACACTGTTTGAAACCCCCATCACCTCTGGGCTTATTAGGTTGCAATAGCCTCTTAACAGATTCCCTAGCCACTTCCCTACTTCCCCAGCCCTCTCAATACAGCATCCATAGTGTTCTGGTCCAGTCCTATCCGAAGCTCTGCAAATGACTTCCTATTACTGTTTGAGTACAGCTGAAGTCTTTCCTGTAGCTACTGTATGCTTGCCTTTCTGGGTCTCCAAATTGTAGCCAAACCAGCCTTTGGCTCTTTCTTAAACATTCCAGTCTAGACACACTTTCAGTCCAAAACTTCTACGTTTCCAGTTTCCTCTCCCAGGCGTAGAACATCTTCTCTAGACGCACATGTGAGACATTTCTTCAGTTCCTTCAGCCGTTTCAATTATTTGGTAAAATTTTAAAAACCCTTTTTAAAAGTGACGCTTCTGATGGTCAGTCTATGTAAACTGCACCAAGTAACACGGAGCCTCCACTGTGTGTTTTGTCCATGTTCCCTCCAATAGGAATTTGGGCATATTCTTATCCTGTAGAATTAACTTCATTTATTAAGTTTTAAGTTTTCATTACTTTCTACCAAAAGTACATATTTTATTTTTTCTGTGTATCTTTATGTGATCACGTTTTACTAATTTTGCCCTTGTTTCCTTCATCTCCAATGACAAAGTTACACAAATGGTTATTTAGAAAATGACTGATCAATAAATAATAATATTTTACCTTAAATATGGGTTTAGGCTTAAAAAATGTGCTACTCAAAACAAGGGACAATATATTGCTTGCCTTTTGAAATGTGACATTTTATAATATTATTAACAATGCTTAATATATTATATGTATAGTAAATTGAATATTAAACCAGAAGAAAACAGAAGATATTCCTACTTGGTGTGAGCAGTTGGCAACTTTTTGTTCAGAGTAACTGGACGGGCCCTCTTGTTCATTTACACCCTCAGGATTCTTTGCCATCTGTTTTGTTTCAGCAGCTCAGTGAGGTAATTCTTGGAAATGTCATATGTAGGTATTATTGTGTTTATTCTTTAGAAATGGCTCTTTATAAGCCAGAGTTAATAGTAGGTAAGAGAGAAACATGATTTTGTGGCTTGTACAGAACCTACCAAGAATGCTTGTTCATTGATCAGAGTTTCATGTAATTCAGCACTGTTTATTAAAGAATGGGCAGCTGTACCAGTTCTCCAGCTGAATATTTTACCATAGCTACACAAAGATGGAGAAGG
This sequence comes from Ovis canadensis, assembly GCF_042477335.2. Lineage (NCBI taxonomy): Eukaryota > Metazoa > Chordata > Mammalia > Artiodactyla > Bovidae > Ovis > Ovis canadensis. The sequence goes on along the minus strand of NC_091253.1, from coordinate 102,285,466 downwards.
CAATGGCACGCCACTCCAGTACTCTTGCCTGGAAAATCCCATGGACCGAGGAGCCTGGTAGGCTGCAGTCCATGGGGTTGCTGAGAGTTGGACACGACTCAGTGACTTCACTTTCATGCATTGGAGAAGGAAATGGCAACCCACTCCAATGTTCTTGCCTGGAGAATCCCAGGGCCGGCAGAGCCTGGTGGGCTGCTGTCTGTGGGGTCGCACAGAGTTGGACACGACTGAAGCGACTTAGCAGCAGCAGCAGCACACGCATTCATTACTTTCATCGAGTTAGACAAAGCTGTGGTCCGTGTGATTAGATTGACTAGTTTTCTGCGATTATAGTTTCAGTGTGTCTGCCCTCTTGATGCCCTCGCAACACCTACCATCTTACTTGGGTTTCTGTTACCTTGGACATGGGGTAGCTCTTCACGGTTGCTCCAGCAAAGCGCAGCTGCTGCTCCTTACCTTGGACAAGGGGTATCTCCTCACCACCGCCCCTCCTGACCCTGAATGTGGGGTAGCTCCTCTAGGCCCTCCTTTGCCCGCTGAACTGAACTGAACTGAACTGATACACATTCAAAATGCTTACTGTATGGTGTATATAGTAAATAACATGATGATCTTTATCTTTTTAAAAAAGCTACCCAAAAGTTGACATCTTTCACTTATTCCCCTAGAATAGGTCTGAGTTTCCTTAAGCAAGATAAATGGTATGAGAACTATAATTTAGAAGAAACATGCAATGAACAGCAGAGTTTACTAGAGAGCACTTGGTGTAAAAAAATTCATTAACCATATGCATTTTATGAAGATCAGTTTTTAGACCTATTGTTCAAAATACAAAAATTGCTGTGGATAGCATAGAAAGCAAGATAGTCACATTTATGAGTATCCTGAGTTCACAGGCATTTTTCATCATCTGAGAGACAAACAGAAGTCAATGGAATCTTGTTTTAAATAACTGTCTTCAAAATTACATTGATAAAAGCCATTTAACAATCAGCAAAAGTAAATAATTTCAGAATCAATCTCCATTCATTAACTCTAGGAATATATAGACAGCAGTTTATATAAAATACTCAAAGTGGATTAGAAATAAGAACATTGGGCAGAAGATGGATATAGATAAGACAATGCCTTACTAGAGAGGATAAGGCATCTTTAATCTGCATAATGTGAGTATGTTGCACTTTATTATTAGATAATCACAGAACTTTGGAACTGCGATAAACCTGAGGGATAAGCCCAAAGTACTTTGTATATATTTTTATTTTGTTTTATGCTTTTATTTAATAACAAGATAAGTCATTTTCAAATAGTTGAGCAGTACAGGATGATATGCAATAGAAACTGAATCTCCTGTCTACCGTATCATCACTGTAGGGTAGATAGTAGATTAAATAGTAAAAAAAATAAAATTGTGCATAAAATGCTTACTGTATGGTCCCCAGAAATTAAAACTGTCAATAATTTGTTATATAACATATTCCAGGAATATACAACTGAACATCTGTATATGTGGAAACATACTTTTCTTTTTAATAGCAAGAGCACACATAGAGCTATTCCTTAGCCTCAATAGTGGTATAAATTTCACTGAGTTTTGGTAGCACAATTTATGTGCACTATTCACTATTTATGGCCATATTGGTTGGATAAGTTGTTATACTTGTATATCTCAAATTATATTTCCAGGACCATACTTTACTTACTGGAATCTGTGATGAATTAAATTCTATCTTCTGGATAGTTTATATTACCAAGGTAATTATCCTCCTGATTTTAATAAACTGTTTTTCTGTTATAAATCTCTTTTATACTCTATAGCCATTTAAATTCTATTTAATAAAATCTGTAGTTTTTGGTTCAGTTTGAAACTTTTAAAAATTATTATTATTATTTTATTCTAGAGCATAGAATAATGTTATCTATCTATCTATCTATATATTTAAAAACCTCTTTCATCTTTATTAAAAATTACTCAAAAATTCTACTTTATAGGCTTGAAAAATTTAGTCAAATTAAATCCTCACACCATAAAAATGCAAAACCTGTCTTTTGTTGAATTTGACACAAAAATATATAGAAAGTTTTGAGCAAATGAATTTATGTTGAATAATTGAGAAAGAAATACTTGCAGAGCAATCATTTACATAAGGAACTTTAAATCCGGGTTATATTTAACCAAACATGCTCTGTGATCTTACCAGCAAATATGATACATGAATTTTCAATAGGAGAAAATTCAATTTAAAATAAGATGATGCAGACACATGTTCTCATTCAAGCTATCATTAACAAAATTTAATGAGCCTATCCAACGTCTGTCTTTGTGATATGCCATTTTGGGATATCTCTTCTGGTCAATGAGTAAATAATGGTTCAACAATTTGGCTTAATCATACAGTTTTCATCTCATCCTGTTTGGATATTATGAAAGACTGCTCTAACTAACATAGTGAAATTAAGACACACTGTATCTATGAAATGTCAGTAGGGAAGTTATTTAGGATGAAAGTGAAAGTGTTCGTTGCTCAATTTTGTCCAACTCTTGCAATTCCCTGGCCTATAGCTCTCGAGGCTCCTCTGCCCATGGAATTCTCCAGGCACGAATACTGGAGCGGGTTGCCGTGCTGTTCTCCAGGGGAATCTTCCTGACCCAGGGATCGAACCTGGGTCTGAACCTGCATTGCAGGCATTCTTTACCATCTGACCCATCAGGGAAATCCTTTAGGATGAAAGGAGACTCTAATGTGGCAAATTTGCTCTTGAATCTACATTGAGTCTTGATGACCACTCCTCTTTCTAATGCTCATGAAACACCTTTTCAACTCTGGTTTTGTGATTTTAGGGGAGACTGGTTGCTTTGTTCTAAAAGTTTAGTTATTAATTTTTATCTTTGGGAAATTAGAATAGCCTTGTCAATTTTCTTTTCATTTTAAAATACGAGTTTATATTTTACATTCTAACTGTCAAATTTGATGCTAACATAACTGTAAAATATTTCAGGTTACTGGAATGCAATTTTCTGATCATAGAAAATATTATAAATTTAAAATAAAAACATGTTACATTATTTCACTTTTAACTATTTCATGTCTTAGCTTTAATTTTATTAAGTTTGTCTTTGTAGTATAAACAAAGCAAGCCAGATTATCATTTCATTTTTCTTTGTGATCCATTCATATTTCAATTTTTCCATGCTGAATATGTCAGGTTTATTTATTCTTTGATTCTTAAAAAATAGTATGGTTGTTTAATTTGCTGTTTTTAAAGTCACACAATGGCTACTTGTTTATGTTCAGTTCAGTCCAGTCACTCAGTCATGTCCGACTCCTTACGACCCCATGAATTGCAGCACGCCAGGCCTCCCTTTCCATCACCAACCCCCAGAGTTCACTCAAACTCATGTCTGTCGGGTCCGTGATGCCATCCAGCCATTTCATCCTCTGTCATCCCCTTCTCCTCCTGCTCCCAATCCCTCCCACCATCAGAGTCTTTTCCAATGAGTCAGCTCTTTGCATGAGGTGGCCAAAGTACTGGAGTTTCAGGTTTAGCTTTAGTTTCATTCCTTCCAATGAACACCCAGGACTGATCTCCTTTAGGATGGACTGGCTGGATCTCCTTGCATTCCAGGGACTCTCAAGAGTCTTCTCCAACACCACAGTTCAAAAGCATCAGCTTTCTTCACAGTCCAACTCTCACATCCATACATGACCACTGGAAAAACCATAGCCTTGACTAGACAGACCTTTGTTGGCAAAGTAATGTCTCTGCTTTTGAATATGCTGTCTAGGTTGATCATAACTTTTCTTCTAAGGAATAAGCATCTTTTTAATTTCATGGCTGCAGTCACCATCTGCAGTGATTTTGGAGCCCCCAAAAATAAAGTCTGACACTGTTTCCACTGTTTCCCCATCTATTTCCCAGGAAGTGATGGGACCGGATGCCGTGATCTTCCTCTTCTGAATGTTGAGCTTTAAGCCAACTTTTTCACCCTCCTCTTTCACTTTCATCAAGAGGCTTTTTAATTTCTCTTCACTTTCTCCATAAGGGTTGTGTTATCTGCATATCTGAGGTTATTGGTATTTCTCCCAGCAATCTTGATTCCAGCTTGTGCTTCTTCCAGCCCATCGTTTCTCATGATGCACTCTGCATATAAGTTAAATATAAGCAGGGTGACAATATATAGCCCAGTCTGTTGTTCCATGTCCAGTTCTAATTGTTGCTTCCTGACCTGCATACAGATTTCTCAAGAGGCAGGTCAGGTGGTCTGGTATTCCCATCTGTTTCAGAATTTTCCATAGTTTATTGTGATCTACACAGTCAAATGCTTTGGCATAATCAATAAAGCAGAAATAGATGTTTTTCTGGAACTCTTTTTCTTTTTTGATGATCCAGCAGATGTTGGCAATTTCATCTCTGGTTCCTCTGCCTTTTCTAAACCAGCTTGTTAGTAAGCCAATATTGCAGAATTTTATTAAAAAGATAATAATCTTCCAACACCTTCCCCAAACCTATTGCTCTGATTTGAAACATTTTAACATTCTGTTATGTGTTGTATGTATTTATTCAAATAGAAATGCAAAAAATTCATACAGATATGTAGTTATCTTAAAAATAGAATCACAGTATAATTAGTAATTTGCAGGTATATACTAAAACTATTTGGCAAAGAGCCAACTCATTGGAAAAGACCCTGTTGCTAGGAGATATTGAAGGCAAAATGAGAAGGGAGCTGCAGACGATCAGATGGTTGGATGGCATCACTGACTCAATGGACATGAATTTGAGCAAACTTGGGGAGATAGTAAAGGACAGGCCAGCCTGGCGTGCTGAGGTCCATGGGTTCACAGAGTCAGGCACGACTTAGTGACTGAAGAACAATTTAAAACTGTATACAATAGATTTCTTATTGGAAAAAATATAGATTTAGCATTCTATTTATAACTATATAATAGTCCCTGGGTTGGACACATCATGAACTTTTTGATTATTCACTTTTATCGGCTGAAGCATGGAGTGTTGTGATAAACATCATTGTACATGTGCCCATAATAAGAGAAAGACACTAGCCAGAAGATGTATATGTTGTATGATTTTATTTATGTAAGTTGCAAAACTAATTTGTGCCAGTAAACATTGGTATTGACGTTACTCCTGGGGATACTGGCTGAAATGGGAAATATGGGAGATTCTGAGCGTCAGCTAATACTCTATTTCTTCATCTGGGGGCAGATTAAATGGATATGTTGATTTTGTGCACCTTTCTGCATGTTTGCTATTTTCCATAAAAGTAAATAAATAAAAATAACTATATGTTTTATGAGAACATACAGGAAAGTTCCCAATTATTTAGGCTATTTCTTATAATCCTGGGAAATGAAATGGATTGAGTTAAGAGAGAAAAAATAAGTAAAATTTTGGATGTCTGTGAAAAGAATAATGAACAAATACAGCAACCTTCCATAAATTAAGACATATCTGAGATTAAAAACAGAAAAACAAGAATAACAAAACCAACAAAGAGAAAATCAGAGCGATTAGGAGAGGGGTGTGGTGGAGTGGGAGCTGAAAACTCTGAAGCTCTGAATTGGATTCAGCCCTGAACATTACAAAGAATAAGTCTAAGGAAGCAGAGCTCACCTCGTACATTTAATAGTCATTTTTCAATCCATTTCAGACAACGCTAAAATGTTCCAGATGCTCTCTATATTTTTGCTGATAAATTTATCATTACTTGAGTTAAACATTTTCCATAATCTATAATGACAGTTTGTTCTCAAATGTCTTCTCTTACGTGTGTAAACTGCTTAGCATCGTTTATGAACTAGGCTACACTGTCTCCAGTAGAAAAAGGGTAGAATTTCCCAGGAAAACATTCTATTAAATATGCAGCATTCTTAGATAAATTGCAAATCTTGACCCTGAGGAGGTGGCTGCATGAAAATATACTTTGAAAACTAAATCTCTCACTGGCAGGGAAGAGGAAGAAGTGTTGATAATCCCTAAAGGAAAGCTGTTTTCAGACGCTTCACAACAAATATTTAGTGTAATGCTAAGAAAACAGTCAAACCTCAGCCATAAATAATGTCTTTAAATGGAGCATAGACATAGTGATTAATGGGGACAATCATTTAATTTATTTTAGAAGTCTTAATGCACAGAAGCTTTCTAAACATAAAAAGATAACTGAGAGGGTCGAACAGCTGAGCAGTTTGATATTTTCCTCAGGGAAATATGCTTTTCAGCTCTCATTGGAGAATTACTCCATGAAGCCGTTGCTAAACAGCCTTCCTAAATACTTAGAAAATAAATGTTTATGAAGACTGTAGAGAAAGTAGTCCCTTATTCGGGAAACACCTGATAGTCACAAGGATAAAGCAGCTTTGAGGAGTGTTTGTGAAATGAAGTGATGAGAAGTATCATCAAATGCATTGTAACTCATGGCTGGGGTCAGCTTCACAGGCCTGTTGGAAAGAAAGACAGCAGCAGATAACCTGGGCAACTCACAACTCACGTAGCCGTTTATGTGCTGAGGAACACCCACAGAGAACACTCCCAGGAAGTGTGTTTGACCTACATGTATCGTTTTTTTTTTTTTAATTTTTATATGTTTATTTTTTAACTGGAAGAAAATTGCTTTACAATGTTGTGTTGGTTTCTGCTGTACAACCATGCAAATCAGCCCTCATTACACACACATCACCTCCCCCTTGAGCCTCAGTCCATTACCTCATCCAGTCCCTCTAGGTCATTGCAAAGCACCAGGCTGGACTGCCTGTGTTATACAGCAACTTCTCATCAGCTCTCTATTTCACACAGGAGAGAGTCACTGAGTCGTGTCCAACTGTTTGCGACCCCATAGACTGCACAGTCCATGGAGTTCTCCACGCCAGAATACTGGAGTGGGTAGCCATTCCCTTCTCCAGGGGATCTTCCCAACCCAGGGATCGAACCCAGGTCTCCCACATTGCAGGCGGATTCTTTACCAGCTGAGCCACCAGGTAGTGATTATATGTCGATGCTTCTTTCTCCATTCGCCCCACTCTTTCCTTCCGCCACTATGTTCACATGTTCGTTCTTAATATCTGTATCTCCACTCCTTCTCTGTAATTGGGTTCATCAATACCAGCTTTCCAGATTCCATATATCAGTTCAGTTCACTCACTCAGCCGTGTCTCGACTCTTTGAGACCCCATGGACAACAGAATGCCAGGCTCCCTGTCCATCACAAACTCCCAGAAATTGCTCAAAGTCATGTCCATCCAGTTGGTAATGCCATTCAGCCATCTCATCCTCTGTCATCCCCTTCTCCTCCTGCCTTCAATCTTTCCCACCATCAGGGACTTTTCCAATGAGTTGTTTCTTCGCATCAGCTGGCCAAAGTATTGCAGCTTCAGCTTCAGCATCAGTCCTTCCAATGAATATTCAGGACTGGTTTCCTTTAGGATGGACTGGTTGGATCTCCTTGAAGTCCAAGGGACTCTCAAGAGTCTTCTCCAACACCACAGCATCAATTCTTCATTCAGCTTTCTTTATAGTCCAACTCTCACATCCATACATGACTACTGGAAAAACCATAGCTTTGACTAGACAGACCTTTGTTGGTAAAGTAATATTTCTGCTTTTTAATATGCTGTCTAGGTTGATCATAGCTTTTCTTCCAAGGAGCAAGTGTCTTTTAATTTCACTGCTGCAGTCACCACCGGCAGTGATTCTGGAGTCCCCAAAATGTTTCCCCATCTATTTGCCATGAAGTGATGGGACCGGATGCCATGATCTTCATTTTCTGAATATTGAGCTTTAAGCAAACATTTTCACTCTCCTCTTTCACTTTCATCAAGAGGCTCTTTAGTTCTTCTTCACTTTCTGCCATAAGGGTGGTGTCATCTGCATACCTGAGGTTATTGATAATTCTCCCGGCAATCTTGATTCTAGCTTGTGCTTCATCCAGCCTGGCATTTCTCATGATGTACTCTACTTATATGTTAAATAAGCAGGGTGACAATATACAACCTTATATACAATATATAAACATGCTCCTTTCCCCATGTGAAACCAGTCTGTGGTTCCGTGTCCAGTTCTAAGTGTTGCTTCTTGATGTGCAAACAGGTTTCTCAAGAGGCAGGTCAGGTGGTCTGGTATTCCCACCTCTTTCAGAATCTTCCAAATTTTTTCATGATCCATACAGTCAAAGGATTTGGTGTATTCCATATATATGCATCAATATATCATATTTGTTTTTCTTTCTGACTTACTTCACCCTATATATCAAGCAGGCTCTAGGTTCATCCACCTCACTAGCATTGACTGAAAATGGTACTTTTTTATGGCTAATATGGATATTTATGAACCACATATATTGTACAACACGTTTTCTTTATCCATTCATCTGTTGATAGTCAACCTGGTTGCTTCCGCAACCTAGCTATTGTAAATAGTGCTGCTAGAAACACTGGGATACATGCACTTTTTTCAATTATGGTTTCCTCAGGGTGTTATGTGGGCTTCCCTGGTGGTTTAGATGGTAAAGAGACTGCCTGCAGTGCAGAAGACTTGGGGTTGATCCCTGGGTCCGGAGGATCCCCTGGAAAAGGAAATGGCATCCCCCTCCAGTATTCTTGCCTGGAAAATCCCATGAACAGAGGAGCCTGGCAGACTACAGTCCATGAGGTCACAAAGAGTCAAACATGACTGAGCAACTTCACTTTTTTTCTTTCAGGGTTTTATGCCCAATAGTGGTATTGTTGGGTCATATGGCAGTTTTACTCCTAGTTTTTAAGGAATCTCTGTATTGCTCTCCATAGTAGCTGGATCAACTTACATTTCTACCAATGGTACAAGACGGTTCCCTTTTCTCTGCCTCCTCTCCAGCATTTATTGCTTGTAGATTTTTTGATGATTGCCATTCTGACTTATATGAAGTGATACCTCATTGTAGTTTTGACTTGCATTTTGTAATAATTGATTATATTGAGCATTTTTTCATGTGTTTATTGTCCATCTCTCTCTCTTCTTTAAAGAAGTGTCTGTTAAGTTCATCTGCCTAGTTTTGATTAGCTATTTGCTTTTCTGATATTGAGCTGCCTTTAGCATGACATTTTTTATTTCAACAAAAAGGATCAATTATATGACATGGGCAAGTTACAACATTTTGATGTTTTATTTTTCTAATTTCTGCTGTATCTAATCACTTAAAGATAGGGTTGCCAAGGTTTATATTAGCAAAAAGAAGATAGACATATGCATAAATTATTTACAAGTGGATTTTAGGCTAGATATTATTAAACAAAAAATACGATCCATTTATAGAGCCATATTCAGTTCATTTCAGTTGCTCAGTCCTGTCCGACTGTTTGTGATCCCATGAACCACAGCACGCCAGGCCTCCCTGTCCATCACCAACTTCCAGAGTCTACCCAAACCCATCTCCACTGAGTCTGTGATGCCATCCAACCATCTCATCCTCTGTCATCCCCTTCTCCTCATGCCCTCAATCTTTCCCAGAAGCAGGGTCTTTTCAAATGAGTCAGCTCTTCACATCAGGTTGCCAAAGTATCAGAGTTTCAGCTTCAACATCAGTCCTTCCAATGAACCCAGGACTGATTTCCTTTAGGAAGGACTGGTTGGATCTCCTTGCAGTCCAAAGGACTCCCAAGAATCTTCTCCAACATCACAGTTCAAAAGCATCAATTCTTCAGCACTCAGGTTTCTTATAGATGATCTAAAACTTTATTTTGTGCTATAATTCCAAATAAGTACAAGCTTCATTTATAAATATTTTGTAAAGAATTTATAATAAACCACATAAGCCCAAACACATAACATCCTCTAAAATATATGTTTCCATATTAAAATGTGAAATATTCAAAATCATTCTAGAAATGTAACATCCAAAAATGCTTGTCATTCACCAGTGATGCAAAATGAAACATCATTTTAGTCAATATTAAAAAAAAGTAGTAATGTCTTAAATTCTTGCAATTGTTAAGTGCTTTCAAATTTTGTATACTCTGAGGGTGGTTCTTAAAAAAATTAATTTTTAAAATGGCTGTATAACAGTGAAAAATACAGGAGGTTTTTGTGTGTGCTAACACAACTTTCATTTAAGGGGAAAACTAGGTCTCCTTGAGTTGCAGCAAATGACAGGGAACCTCGTTTCCTATCTCCAGCTGAATGTTAGCAGGCTAAACATGAGAGAGAATGCACTTAACTTTCCGCGTGTTATCATTCAACCTAATATTTTCCCCCAAATTCAGCAATCAGTGCGTCAGCAGCATCCTGGACATACGAGATTCAGTCAGGTTTAAACGTTCTGCAGCTTGCTGTAAAGACTCATGGGGAAACAGAGTGCTTCACGAGCCATCGTCATTGTCTTGCTGTGTAACACTGGAGTCTCTATTTATTTGTGTAAATAATTACAAAAAACATTCTTTCCTTTTACCTCTTCTGCTAAATGCATCATTTAGGAGAGAAATGATGATTTCAAATATTTTCCTTTGAAGCATATTAATGATACCTAATAAAAAATGTAACTAAAACATTAAGCCAATTCAGGATTGTTTTTGATGCTATATTACTCTAATATTGCTTCTTTTCTAATTTACTTTTAATTGGAGGATAATTGCTTCACTATACTGTGTCGGCCTCTGCCATACTGTTAACAGTGTGAATCAGCTGTAAGTACACCAATGTCCCCCATAGGAACGTGCGCAAAATTCCATTTTTAAAGAGTTGACATTATATGTGAACAGGCCATATTTATATATTCCAAACATTTTATTTTCAAAATAGGGCAAATAATTGACTGATTTTGAAAGTAAATTTACGTTTATGGTCACTCAGGTGTACTGGCTGTATTGAGTCTTTAGATCTATTCTAATCAATAACTTTAGGCTAAGGAGAGCACATAATATAAGGCAAAGAAAAATTTTAAGTCCCAAAGAGCTCATAATGGAGGATTTTTTTTGTTATTATCAATAACACTGAATGTGGAAATTTCTGTAAAACTCTATGTGAACCATTATGTGATACTTTTTGCTTTTCGAATCATAATATTGGAAACCTAAATTTCATACTTTTTCAGTATGTATTTTTTTGCACTTAAAATTTTTGAAAAGATAAATTATAGGACATGGTAAATGCATACATTTTTGTTGCCCTCAAGTGAAAGTCGTTCAGTCGTGTCTTACTCTTTGCAACCCCATGGACTATACCATTCGTGAAATTCTCCGGGCCAGAATACTGGAGTGGGCAGCCTTTCCCTTATCCAGGGGGTCTTCCCAACCCAGGGATCAAACCCTGGTCTCCCTCATTGCAGGCAGATTCTTTACCAGAGGAGCCGCAAGAATGCTGGAGTGGGTAGCCTATCCCTTCTCCAGCAGATCTTCCCAACCCAGGAATCAAACTGGGGTCTCCTGCATTGCAGGTGGATTCTTTACCAACTGAGCTATCAGGGAAGCCCATTTGATCCCCTAGGAGCATTTTATCCAAATTCCTGCCAGTTTCGTACTTTGGCAAACCAGATGAATGCTCCTTTATTCTTTACTCCTGAAGTTTGCAAGCCATTTCTGAACAACAAACTGAGACACACTTTGACAAAACACAGGCACACACATATTCACACACACACACACACACACACACACACACACGAACAATTTAAACCTTGGTTAAGTACGTTTCCTTCCCTCATCAGAAACTCCACTGGAGATTTCATAGACGAACAGATTGTATATCTTTCTTATCTTCTGACCACCATAGAAAGAAATACTAAGTGGGGGGGGGGGATATGTGGACAAAAAGGGAAATGAAAACACACCCTTTAGATTCTCCTGACAGTGTGTGCACGCACACACATGCACACCACACAGAGAATTTTTATGCCAAGCTTGTGAGAGTCCAGTTGTGTTTTCTGTATTATTGATGAAAACTGGATTTTTTTTCTTGATGTTGCAACAAGGAACAGGAGAGGTGCACTCTCTTCTCAGCCATTCTGGAAGACTTGTCATTCAACCATCCATGCTGTTTTTCCTTCTTTTGGAAACATCAATAAACATTCAATGGCTGCAATAGTATATATCATTTTATCCAAAGGGAGACAATTGTGACTCAGATTTGGACTTTCCCATCGTAATACTAAGAGGAAGGCTGCTAACCTGTTTAACAATTATTTTGAAGTTTCTTATTATTGGAGCAGAGACCATAAAACAGGAAACAATGATTTATACTATATTTATTTGGCATAGCCTAACAAGTGGTAAGGTGGTGCAAGCAGTAACCTGCTTGCCAATGCAGGAGACCCGAGAGAAGCGGGATCAATCCCCGGGTTGGGAAGGTCTCCTGGACAAGGGCATGGCAACCCACTCCAGTATTCTTGCCTGGAGAATCTCATGGACTGAGGAACCTTGGGGGCTACAGTCCATAGGGCCATAAAGAGTCAGACACAACTGAAGCAAATTAACATGCACACAATAGGTGGTAATGCTAAACTATTATAATAATCTTTTCTGGAAGTACTTTCTTCCTGGCCACTAGTGTAGGGAACAAGGTATAAGGAAGGTGAGAAGTGCTTGCAAACGAGACTCTCAACCAGGGCTGAACATTCTTGCAAACAAGATGTTCAGCTAAGAATCCTCTGTTCCCATGGGAAAAGAACATTTCTTGCACACAAGGATGTTTCTCTGATTCCTCAAAAGGAACAGACCCAGGGACAAAATGGATTCTAAGTTGATAAGAAAGTTCCCCCAAACAAAGTCTTAGCTGCAGTAAAGAAGTTAAGGTAAAGGTTATCTCGCCCTGTGCCTGCGCACTGTATAGTCGCTGAATTATGGTGTTTGGCAACTTTCCCTGTAGATTGTTGTGCAAAAGATATAAAGTAAAGCAGCTGTAAGAAGCGAGGAGTTAAAATACAAAGATTCAAACCACTCTGAAGTGTTGGTGTTTCATTCCATCGCCAGCACACTAGAATTGGACTAGGAATGAAAGGCAGGCTTAGCAGCTGTAAAGAAGGGTATCCAATACTGGAGGTGCAATTGTCCTAGATGATATTTAAATGTCCTTGAAACATTGTTGCTCAGGCACCCAGTCATGTCCGACTCTTTGTGACCCCACGGACTGCAGCACACCAGGCTTCCCTGTCCTTCACCATTTCCCAGAGTCTGATCAAACTCATGTTCATTGAGTTATTGATGCCATCCAACCATCTCATGCCAAAGAATGCTCAAACTACCACACAATTGCACTCATCTCACGCACTAGTAAAGTGATGCTTAAAATTCTCCAAGCCAGGCTTCAGCAATACTTGAACCGTGAACTTCCAGATGTTCAAGCTGGTTTTAGAAAAGGCAGAGGAACCAGAGATCAAATTGCCAACATCCCTTGGATCATCAAAAAAGCAAGAGAGTTCCAGAAAATATATATTTCTGCTTTATTGACTATGCCAAAGCCTTTGACTGTGTGGATCACAACAAACTGTGGAAAATTCTTAAAGAGATGGGAATGCCAGACCACCTGACGTGCCTCTTGAGAAACCTGTATGCAGGTCAGGAAGCAACAGTTAGAACTGGACATGGAACAACAGACTGGTTCCAAATAGGAAAAGGAGTATGTAAAGGCTGTATATTGTCACCAAGGAGATCCAGTCCATTCTGAAGGAGATCAGCCTTGGGTGTTTTTGGAAGGAATGATGCTAAAGCTGAAACTCCAGTACTTTGGCCACCTCATGCGAAGAGTTGACCCATTGGAAAAGACTCTGATGCTGGGAGGGATTGGGGGCAGGAGGAGAAGGGGATGACAGAGGATGAGATGGCTGGATGGCATTACTGACTCGATGGATGTGAGTTTGAGTGAACTCCGGGAGTTGGTGATGGACAGGGAGGCCTAGAGTGCTGCAATTCATTGGGTCACAAAGAGTCGGACACAACTGAACAACTGAACTGATATGAACTGAGAGGTCATCATGAGAAATGCTGGGCTGGAAGAAGCACAAGCTGGAATCAAGATTGCCAGAGGAAATATCAATAACCTCAGATATGCAGATGACACCTTATGTCAGAAAGTGAAGAGGAACTAAAAAGCCTCTTGATGAAAGTGAAAAAAGACAGTGAAAAAATTTGGCTTAAAGCTCAACATTCAGAAAACTAAGATAATGGCATCCCGTCCCATCACTTCACACAAATGGATGGATAAACAGTGGAAACAGTGGCTGACTTTATTTTTCTGGGCTCCAAAATCACAGCAGATGGTGATTGCAGCCATGAAATTAAAAGACACTTACTCATTGGAAGGAAAGTTATAACCAACCTAGATAGAATATTGAAAAGCAGAGACATTACTTTGTCAACAAAGTCCATCTAGTCAAGGCTATGTTTTTTCCAGTGGTCATGTATGGATGGAAAAGTTGGACTATAAAGAAAGCTGAGCACTGAAGAATTGATGCTTTTGCACTGTGGTGTTGGAGAAGACTCTTGAGAGTCCTTCGGACTGTAAGGAGATCCAACCAGTCCATCGTAAAGGAGATCAGTTCTGGGTATTCATTGGAAGGATTGATGTTGAGGCTGAAACTCCAATACTTTGGCCTCCTGATGCAAAGAGCTGACTCATTTGAAAAGACTCTGATGCTGAGAAAGATTGAAGGCAGGAGGAGAAGAAGGCAACAGAGGATCAGATGGTTGGATGGCATCATTGACTCAATGGACATGGATTTGGGTGGACTACGGGCATTGGTGATGGACAGGGAGGCCTACTTTGCTGTGGTTCATGGGGTCGCAAAGAGTCGGACATGACTGAGCAACTGAACTGAACTGAACTATCTCATCCTCTGTTGTCCCTTTCTCGTACAGCATTCAATCTTGCAGTCCAAGGGACTCTCAAGCATCTTCTTCAGCACCACAGTTTGAAAGCATCAATTCTTTGGCACTCAGCCTTCTTTATGGTCCAACTCTCACATTTGTACATGACCACTGGAAAAACCATAGCTTTGACTGGACAGACTTTGTCAGTGTAGTGATAGTGATGTCTCTGCCTTTTAATGTGCTGTCTAGGTTGGTCATAGCCTTTCTTCCAAGGAGCGAGTGTCTTTTTATTTTATGGCTGCAGTCACTGTCGCTTACCCCCTTAGTGTTCAATAATACTTACAAATCTATATGAATCATAGTGAAACATTTCATTTGTGCAGAATATTCGACTATTGTCGGTTTTTTTAAGATAATGATTTTTTATATTGTTTTTAAAGGCTATCTTCACTTACCTAATGGAGAACTAAAAAAGAAAGTAGCCCAAGAACATTCCTCCAGTCTTTTATAAGAGTTGATGATATTAGACAGAGTCTAATTACAAGAGAGACAAAAAACAGTGGCAAGCACAGGTGGGATCTGATGTATACAGGAGCTAAAATTTAGCAATTAGGCTTTGGTTTAAGATAGGCATTCAAGAGCACATACAATTTGTAATAATTTTCTCTCAACTCTTCAAGACAAAAAAATCAATAGAAACTAAGTTGAGGGAGAAGGCTAATGAGAAAAAGCTGCAATTTTTTAATTACCCCATAATGATAAATGGCTTTCATTGTAAATTACCATCTGTAAGTTTTTTTTTTCCTTTCACTCTATAAATTGCAATTAAAGTTGCTAAAAATAGCTAGTGTATAAGTGAAAAGTTTTAGGCAAAATGTTACTTGGCATTGCAGCCTACCAAAACAAAATGGAAAAGCTTGTGATTAAGCTCAACTGCATTACTTAATATTAATTTGGCATTTTCCAAATCACAGAAAATCATAGTTAATTGATACAGATTAGGTCATGACCACTTGCCTAAGTCCACCTGAGGAAAATATATTTAACATGCTTCTTGCCCTCTTGAAAACTATTTACTTGCAAAAATAATGAAACATGTAAAAGTAATAACATGGTTAAATAACATACTGCTCACCTTAATTTATAGAAGATGCCAGTAAATAGTGCCACAAATATGACAGGAAGACAACTTGTGTAAAGTTAAACAAAATGCAAACTTTGAAATAATAAAGAATAAGTTTCAATTTATAGCTCTTCCACCTTTTTTTTTTTGTCTATTAAACAGTACTTTAACACCTCTGAGCCTGCATTTCCCAAACATAAAATAATAGTGCTAATTAAAATTTCAGTTAAGAGATAGACTGCAATAAAGTATCTGTAAGTATCTATCAGACAGATGTGTTCTAAATGTTATTTACGCCAACCAGAAAAAAAAAAAAAAGTTTTTCTTACTAGGCAGAGAAGATCATGTTCAACTATCAAGATACAAATTAAGTAAGTTTACTTTTTTTTCCTAATGATAGCTACAAACATTTGAATGATTACAAGACAGTTTTAATTACCCTGTGCATTTTTTTTCCTGTAGAATATACCAGAAAATAAGCTATAATCAGAAAGTTTATCACTTTGCAACAAATCATAACAAAAGAAATAATTAGATCATCTTCAGTATTGTTATGATAGCCTGAAGTGGCAATGCTATTTATGGGCATAAAGCAGAAAAGGAACAGTTTCTTTAGAAACCTTCATTAGAGACACTTCACACTTGGTGATGTGGAGATAAAAAGAGTTCTTGATACTTAACTTCCCCATGTACCATTTACATGATTTTTACCTTCTTTTTTTCCAAATGTTTACTTCTCCAGATATTGTTCCTTTTTTTTTAACATATATATTCCCTGGAAGATTCTTTTCCATTATAGGTTATTACAAGATATTGAGCATGGTTCTCTGTGCAATACGGGGAAGTCCTTGTGGGCTATTTATTTTATAAATGTCAGCATGTATATTTTAATCCCAGACTCCTAATTTATCCCTCCTTCTCCCTTTGATAACTGTAATTTTGTGTTGCATGTCTGTGAACCTATTTCTGTTTCATAAATAAGTTCATTTCTACCATCTTTTTAGATCCCACATATGAGTGATATCATATGAAATGACTTTATCTGTCTTACTTCACTTGGTGTGATAATCTCTAGGTCATTATTCATTCTTTTTTACAGCTAAGCAATATGCTATAAATAGACCTTTCTCCAAAGCAGCCATAGATGGCCAACAGGCACATGAAAAGACGCTGAACATCACTAATTATTAGAGAAATGTAAATCAAAACTGTAATGAGGTATCACCACATACCAGTCAGAATGACCCTCACCAAAGTCTAAAATCATAAATACTCTCTTAAAGGCCTGCTTTTGTGTTTCTTTTTTTGGAGATGAAACTTGCTGTCATTGCTTCGCAAAAGTTCCAAATGAAGGAGGTATCTTGAAGGTATGTCCCTTCCCCCCAAAATAAAAGGCCTAAAATGCCAATAAATTATTTGGCTAGCAATTTAAATGGAGTACTTCTTGACTTTGAAACAATTTTAGCAATTAGACCAAGAAATGATTTAAAAATGGATTATGTACAGGTAAAAAATACCTTGTTTTGTATAGAACATTATTTGCTTATCAGTTAACAGTCCATTTTATTGCTCAAAGAATTGCAAACTTCTTTCAGACACCACTCAAGCAGCAAAATGCATGAGGGCAAGCAGAGAGAAATTATTCTTCCACTCAAACCACCCTAGAAATAATTCAATTGGTCTTGCTCACTGTAAGTAAAAAAAGGACAAGTTTTTATTCAGTAAATTGTTAAAACAATAGATTTGACTTTCATCAACAATGAAAAAAATCAGGATGCAATGTATAAATTAAAATTATATTTTAGAATTACATAAGTATGTGTATTATAATCA
The DNA here is from genome assembly GCF_042477335.2 of Ovis canadensis. Lineage (NCBI taxonomy): Eukaryota > Metazoa > Chordata > Mammalia > Artiodactyla > Bovidae > Ovis > Ovis canadensis. The sequence goes on along the minus strand of NC_091253.1, from coordinate 102,267,721 downwards.
TATCATGTAGAATATTTTAATCTAGAGTAATATTGCATCAGCAATATATATTATATTGATTTTCTATATCTTCATATTCTATTTATGTCAACATTTTATATGCATATATATATACACAAAGTAATCTATATACCATAGAACCTTTCAGATACACCAATAATATTAAAACATTTCTTTATTAAGGTAAATATGGAGATAAATCTGCTCCTAAAGTTTATGATAAAAATTATTTTGAAAGTTTCTAATTAAGCAGGTCTTGAACTTCATCATACATAATTTGTTTAGATGTAGACTTGTATAAAATATAAGGGAGACTGCATGTGCCTACTAAGAAAGACTAATTTTCCTGGTAGAATGGAGGAGCTCTATATCTATACTTTATTCACTCCTTCTCACACGGGCTATGTCCATAGAGATGTGCCTCAGCTTTGCCTGGGGAGGGAAGAACAAGAACAAAAGCCAGCCTGCTGAGAATGGCAAAGCAGGAAGCTGGGAAGCACCTGGGTCACTGCTGGCATTTTGGAGCTGCTGCACTAAACTTGGAATTGTCCATCTCCAGGTTTTCATTATGAGAGACAATCAACTGTCTAGCTTTTAAGCTGCATCTGGCTCTCATTCGATTTCTGGCAGCCAAAAGCATCTTAACTGATAGACCGTAAGAGTACATGCTATTTTCAGGGGGGAATAATGATTTAGAAAGATAAGAAATTCATGTTGATGTGAGTATTAAGAAGAAAAATAAAAACTCACACATTGAAAACTTTGTTCTATTTGTAGAAGAAGAATTAGAAAAGATTTGAAGTCAATTTCAAAGTAAGCAACTAGAATATGTTTAATCCTGGAAGATATGAGAACCGAGGTTAAAGAAATAACTGTGGAATAGGCAACCATTTGAGAACAATTTGGAAAGGCAATTGATGTTAACAAATATGTTCCTAGAAGAGCTGCCTGCTTTCTAGATCTTTTAGCACATTATTAATATATACGAACAAAGAAAGGAGTGGCGCATGCAAGAGCTTGATCATGGGTGATCATCTGAACCAGTAAGTGAGGAAATGTTTGTGAAATTTCTAAGTGGATTTCATTTATTTTACAAATTTGTACTGGGTGCCAGTGTGTGCCTAGACTCATTTTTGTGTGCCTAAATACAGTAATGAGGAAAAAAATAGCAATCGAAGATCATTCCTTATCTGGGCTTATATATATATATATATATATATAATGAAGACGAACAGTGAACAGTAAATACAGGAAATCTATAATGTATATGCTATAAAAGATAGTAAATGCTACGGAAATAAGAGAGATAGACACAGACACAGAGAGCTAGTCAGAAAGGAGTTAGGAGTGCTTTTGCTTGGGGTGTGTGTTTCGGGGAATGAAGAGGAGCTCAAAAGCCTCTTGATGAAAGTGAGAGAGGAGAGTGAGAAAGTTGGCTTAAAGCTCAACATTCAGAAAATGAAGATCATGGCATCCGGTCCCATCACTTCGTGGGAAATACTTGGGGAAACAGTGGAAACAGTGTCAGACTTTATTTTGGGGGGCTCCAAAATCACTGCAGATGGTGATTGCAGCCATGAAATTAAAAGACGCTTACTCCTTGGAAGGAAAGTTATGATCAACCTAGATAGTATATTCAAAAGCAGAGACATTACTTTGCCGACTAAGGTCCGTCTAGTCAAGGCTATGGTTTTTCCAGTGGTCATGTATGGATGTGAGAGTTGGACTGTGAAGAAGGCTGAGCACCAAAGAATTGATGCTTTTGAACTGTGGTGTTGGAGAAGACTCTTGAGAGTCCCTTGGACTGCAAGGAGATCCAACCAGTCCATTCTGAAGGAGATCAGTCCTTGGTGTTCATTGGAAGGAATGACGCTGAAGCTGAAGCTCCAGTACTTTGGCCACCTCATGCGAAGAGTTGACTCACTGGAAAAGACTCTGATGCTGGGAGGGATTGGGGGCAGGAGGAGAAGGGGATGACTGAGGATGAGATGGCTGGATGGCATCACGGACTCAATGGACGTGAGTCTGAGTGAACTCCAGGAGATGGTGATGGACAAGGAGGCCTGGCATGCTGCGATTCATGGGGTCACAAAGAGTCGGACACGACTGAGCGACTGAACTGAACTGAATTGAACTGCGTGTGTGTTTGTCTGTGCCTGTGTGTGCAGCATAGTCAGAACAGACCTACTAGAGAATTTTACCATTTGATCAAAGATAAGGAGGCAGTTAGAAGCCCAGTGATACCGGAAGAGCAGTATTCCCTTAGACCTTCATAAAGGCACTGACGAAGCCTGAAGGGAACTCACTTGTTTCCAGAAGGGCAGTGGAGAAGGGCAGTGAGCTGGGGCAAAGCACCAGGTGGGAGAGAGCTGAAAAATAGTCAAGTGGGTGGAGTGTGACTTTGCCACAGGCTGAGCTCCCTGGAAATAAAATGGAAATGGAGGCAAGTGTTAATAAGGTAATGTTCTCAATATAATGATCTGTATTAAGTGACAAAATGGGAATTGTGCAGAAGTTAGGCCATGGAGCGCTCACCAGAGGGGTTTAACCCACCTTGGACGGAGCTGGAAATAGACAGATGGCCGGAGTGGTCCCCCACTTCAGAGGACCTGCTTTATGTTCCCGCAGTAGCCAGCCAGTGGATGCAGGATAGCTCTCGAGGGGAGTGTGCCTGTGAGTGAAGCAGCTCTCTTCAGCTCAGGCACGTCCTGTAGCAGTCTGACTCACAAACATCGTTAGACAGGAAAACGTACCAGCAGGTGAATGGATAGTGCCTTCTGTCCTGAAAGAAATCTACGTTGCGTAGACCAGATACCACTCTTCAACAGACTTTGATGTGCTCAGTTATTCCCCACTTTCGTCTACATTCTAAGATCATCTCTTTTTTACTCTAGTGGAAAACGTTTCTTAAGGGACTCTGTAAGTGAACTTCAGCCCGTACCTCTTCTCCCGTTCTTGAGACCCCAGCAGATGAGCTCCATTTCTGTTCTCTGTGACCCATCCTCAGTTCATTTCAGTTCAGTCGCTCAGTCATGTCTGACTCTTTGTGACCCCATGAACTGCAGTACGCCAGGCCACCCTGTGGCCATCTCCCAGAGTTCACTCAAACTCACATCCATTGAATCAGTGATGCCATCCAGCCATCTCATCCTCTGGCATCCCCTTCTCCTCCTGCCCCCAATCCCACCCAGCATCAGAGTCTTTTCCAGTGAGTCAACTCTTCGCATGAGGTGGCCAAAGTACTGGAGTTTCAGCTATAGCATCATTCCTTCCAAAGAACACCCAGGACTGATCTCCTTTAGAATGGACTGGTTGGATCTCCTTGCAGTCCAAGGGACTCTCAAGAGTCTTCAACACCTAGATGACCGTAAATGTCTACCAGCACCCCTGCCGGACCAGGTGGAATACAAGATAGAATGACCTAGAGCCCTTTCGCTGGTAAGGCCTAATATACCGATTCTCTCACTCTTCCTGAAACATGACTCTTTGACATATTTACGACCAAACTGGGCAAGTGGATACCAAAGGCATCTAAGTGGATCACCTAAGTTTGACTCATATTCATCCATGCCTCCTCACTATGCTACATCAGCCAAACCTTATCCTGATAACTAGTGTAAACTGTTGCAACTGGATGGAAAGATCAGCAGGGCCCAATACATTGGCAAGGCTGGGCTCAATAGGTAAGGGATAAGTAGCAGCTTGTGCTATGCACAGTCGCTCAGTTGTGTCCAACTTTTTGAGACTCCATGTCTGTTTGAGACCTCCAGGCTCCTCTGTCCATGGGATTCTCCAGGCAGGAATACTGGGGTGGGTTGCCATGCTTTCCTCAAGAGGATATTTCCAACTCAGGGGTTGAACACAGATCTCCCACATTGCAGACAGATTCTTCACTGTCTAAGCCACTAAGGAAGCTCGTAATGGCTTAGGTGATTTAAATACAGCGAGAGTTTGCAGGAAAAAGAATATAAATATATATGTTAAAGAAATGAAAGGTGAAAAAGGATCCAGTAATAGATAATTTTCTCAAGAAATTTGAGCATTAAGTGAAGAAAGATGGCTAAGAAGGGTGTGAAATTCTAGTCTTTTTACTTTATTTCTTTTGGTCTTTTGAAAGAGGCTGGGCTGTATTTCTATTCTGATGAGAAGAAGCAATTAAAGAGTGGGAAGCTGGAAACAAGAAGAGAGAATAGTAGCTGAATGGCTTAAAGAGGATGGTTTCCAAATTTGCTTTTGACCAAACTCTACAGTAGTTGAAAAAAATGGAATCAGTGTGGAAAGAAAGAAAAGGGAAGCCAAAAACAAATTAAATAGGACTAAATGAAAGGTTACTGTGTTTGGTGTTCTCATGAAAATAAACACAAGTAAGTGAAAAAGGCAAATGATCATTTGGAGTCCAGAATGAAAGGCATTATAACTGAAGATTTTTAGCCGTAGGATATTTCTGAGTTAGATGACTTTATAGCTGCAGGTTTAGAAATGATTTTGCAAGAGTGGAATTAAAGAAAAGACACTGTTGGGATTCTCTGGTGGTTCAGTGGTTAAGACTCCGTGCTCCCAATACGGGGGTTTGAGTTCAGTCCCTAGATGTGGAAATAAGAACCTGCATACCTCAAAGCATGGTAAAAAAAAAAAAAAAAAAAAGAAAAAATCACTGCTTTGAGGATGACAAACACTTGGGGCTAAGTTTCTAAACTGGACAATTCAGAACAAAGTCAACTACTCAGCAAAGTGAAAGTGAAAGTGAATGTCGCTCAGTCATGTCCAACTCTTTGTGACCCCATGGACTACACAGTCCATGGAATTCTCCAGGCCAGAATACTGGAGTGGGCAGCCTTTCCCTCCTCCAGAGGATCTTTCTAACACAGGGATCGAACCCAGGTCTCCCTCCTTGCAGGGATTCTTTACCAGCTGAGACACCAGGGAAGCCCAAAATTACTGGAGTGGGTAGCCTATCCATTCTCCAGGGGATTTTCCCAACCCAGGGATTGAACCGGGGTCTCCTGCATTGCAGCTGGATTCTTTACTAACTGAGCTATCAGGGAAGCCCAACTTGTCAGCAAGGATGGCGCCAAACTTGGAGAGATCTTTCAAAAAACAAGAGGAGAGTTATTAAGTAAGTCTGTTGAGACGTAAAGTAATGGTATAAATTCAGATGTACACTTGAGCCTCAAAGGACAGAAATTTATGGAAGAGTAGAACGGCCTGGGGGTAGCAATTCAGAGCTAAAGAATATCAACGTTCCTCCCCTCTGTCTGGGCATGTGAAAGACGAGCACTTCCTTCCCAGGAGATTGCAAGAAATGAAGCTCTCTTCTGAAGTTCAAATTGGGTTTCAGTGACACAAAGGAAGTGACCGGAGCATCCCGTCAAGTTTTGGAGAATTGGGGTAAACGTATTTAATGTGGAAAAAAGGCTTAAAGTTTGAGAGATTAACCACTGAGTGAATGATTTGACCATTCACACCTGGGTGCTCTTTCAAGGGTAAGATGCCAGTACTGGTAATTATGTAGCAGCAATCGACCTGCTGTTCGTCTCTACTTGGGTTCATCTCCACAATTCATCTCTGCCTGGGATGGATATACAGGATGCACTTTAGATATACAGGATGCATGTTTTAGAGAGATGTGAATGGTACAAGATAAGCACAAGAGGAAGAAATAGGAAGTTGCCTGGGATATGAAAGAAGAACAAGAAACTAGTGAGTCTTATCAGAGAACTAGAAGGAGGTTGAGAACTAGGGAGCAGGGCTTCAGGGGAATTTTTAAAAAGCAAACGTCACAAAAGCTTTTTTACCTCACAAATATAGAAGGCCACGCGTGAATTCAGCCAATTACATTAACACAAAAGTGCGATTGTATGTTATTAGCTAGGATATTGGAGATTATCCTGCCCACACATTATTGCCGATACAAGGGAATGAGACAAACAGATTAGCATACTTGGAGATCATCCAAAAACAGCTGGGCAAGGAGAATATGGCCTTCTAAAATTTGTTTCACCACGTTTTATAAAAACGTAATAATTAGATATATGGCTCATAGTAAAATAGTAAATTAAGGAATTGAGTTTTAAAAATACTTTCCATTTTAAATATGCAGTAAAAAATAGACATCCTAGGTGGCACCAGTGGTAAAGAACCCACCTGCCAATGCGAGAGACTTAAGGGCCCAATCCCTGGGTTGGGAAGACTCCTTAGAGAAGGAAATGCCAACCCACCCCAACATTATTGCCTGGAGAATCCCATAGGCAGAGGAGCCTGGTGAGCTACAGTCCATGGAGTTGCAAGAGTCAGGCCCCATTACCACCATGCTTAAAACTACACCAATATCTACATACCTATCTACCCAGCATTATAATTACGCCTGATATCTCATATTCTCAATAGTATAAACCAAGTTCATTAACAATTATAAAATAACTTTATAATCAATGATATATTTTGCTTTCCAAAGTGTTTTACTTGACAGAGAAATCTTCAAACACTTTAAGATTTAATCTTACTTCTATACATTTCCTTAGGTTCCCTGGCTGTGGTCCTCATACATGTTATATCAGCACACTGTCCCCAACACATTAATTTAAGATAGTTTTAATGAAATAAAATAGTGAAACACATTTCAGTGAAAATAAGCCTCTTGGTTGTAAAAATAATATCGTAAGTGGCAGATATTTATTTTAAAGGTTAAAGTTTTAAGTGTAATGTGTGTGTGCATGTGTGTTTGTGTGCAAGTGTTTATGTGTGAGAGAGGGTCAGAGTTTTGAACCGTGTTCATCTTCCCTGTGGACAATGACTCTGAGGGACAGAGGTGTCACCTGTTCAAGGCAATATGCATTTTGAGGAAAGGAGCTCTAACATGTATGTAAATCAAAGCCCTTCTCTTTTTTATTTTACTTTGTATTTTGATACTAGAAAATAAGGGAAGTACTGAAGAGCTTTATAAGTTCAGCTGTAAATTAATCTATGAAAGTGAAAAGTGAAAGTGAAAGTCACTCAGTCATGTCAGACTCTTTTGAGTAGCCTATTCCTTCTCCAGGTGATCTTCCCAACCCAGGAATCTAACCTGGCTCTCCTGCATAGGTGGATTCTTCACCATCTGAGCTACGAGGGAAGCCCCTTTAATCTGTAAGTATATACTTAATTACAAAGAGATGTAAAATAACAAATTGCCTATGCTGATCTTTTTAAATTTTTTTTCTATTTGGATTCTAGATAAGCTGATAATAGAGAGATAGAGAGAAGGGTGATAAATGAATAAATAAATAAAATGTATCTGAGAGTTTTTCTGTTTTGAAAGCATATTTATATTTTGAAGCTGTGAGTTGAATTTTCTCCACTGACTCTTACTGATAGGTTGTTATTACTATATTTCTCTATACTCTACATATTTGTCATTTAATTTTTTTTTACCTAAGTGATTTAAATGATTGCTTTAAAATATTTTAAAATCATTTGCTTTGAATAAGAGGGAACATTCTAATTTCTAACAAAGAACTCATTTCTTTGTATAATGAGCTATGATATTGTGCACTTATATATATTTTCCTCTCTTTTCCCTCAAGGTAATCCCATTCTAGACACCCTATTGTATTTTGAGGCGTGTGTTTGTAAATACAGGCATGATAATTGAGTTGAAGAAAATAAATACAATTAGAAGCTACTCTCCCAATGGTTTATTAAATCAATTTGGTCTCGTTAAAAAAACTTTGCACACCCACATTTTATCAGGCACTGTACTAAAAGCGAGGAATACAAATAAATATATACTTTAATCAGTCTTCCAAAAACTTATGTTTTAATATGAGAGACAGAAATAAATGACTGCATTTTACTTATGAATATTTATGAGAGGCCCTAAGTTATATAAAACTGGATAAGCATATTCATATAAGCATTGCTCTCAATATATTATTCACAATCATGCATGCCGTCCTTTGCAGAGACTACACATACGTGACATGTTTATGGATGTTATATTTGTTGAGAAAAAGGCTAGATGAGTGAATGCATGAATGAAGAAGGCTTTGCGCTAAGTTAAACAGAGGCACCAAGGAAGCAGTAACTGACTGTGTTGAGTGAATCAGGGAAGATTTAATAGCAGAAGAGATGATTCAGTTCAGTCTTCCAAGACACAGGAGCTGTCCCACCCGACTGATGTGGGGCATGGGATCCTGAGCAGAGTGAAGGACCTGAGCAAACACTCGGGGGTTGGGCTTGGAAGAGCTCATTCCAGATGTGTTTGCATCCTCACGTGGCTGAGTGACGGTAAGACGTGGGGAAGGGCACAGGCTGGAGGGAGGGCTGACCGGCAGGTGCAGCCACACACTTACACGCTTTGAAAAGGCATCCAGACCCCCTGTCCCATCAAGACTTCATTAAGCAAGAAAGGAACATGTTCTCCAGCTTATCCTATCTGTTGCCTGAGAACCTCTCATCACATTCGAAATAGCCACTAATACTACCTTTTTGAGCAGCCACATGAGAAAACACCTAATTGGCAGCTCTATTATGGTGAATATTTAAAGAATATTAATGAAATCTATAAAATGATGGCATTGGCATTTTGGAAGGACTCCCTTGGAGGTAGTATCCAGGGTGAACTGGAGAGAGCAGATGATAGGTATTATTTTTCTCTATGGGTTAACACTTAGATCTGGTAGGCCCAATGTTTATTTGCTAGTCAGAAAATGTTCTGAGTACTGAAAGGATTATATATATATATATTTTTCAAGAGTTAGATTTAAGGAGGAGAAGGAATACAATTAGATAGAGTTGGTAATCACAACTGCTAAGTTGCCAAAGGGTGCATTTTAAATATCTTTACATTAGATATCTGTGTACTCTTTCCTATGTAAGATTTGTGTTTTCAACCTCCAAGAGTAGAAAATATAAACAGTTCATCACCTCCCCAGTTTGCCTTTACCAACTACTCTGATCCCTAACAGCCAGTTACTCATTGTAAAGAACAGTATGATAGATGGCGGCATGTGACAATCATCGCAGAAGCCGTCTTGAAAGACCAGGAACCTGCCCAAGGAGATCAGCCGTGGAACAGTGCAATCAATTCGCACCTCTTCCTGTCCCCATTAGGCTGTTACTTTTTCTCCTTAATTGGAATTTCATCTAAACAGAATTATGAACAGCAGAACACCCAGGTTTTATTTCATCTTCATGAAGAAGAAAACAATTCATATGACCTGAGACATATAAGCAACTCGTATGAACTAAGAGGACTTGGAATGTGAGTCGTGGTTGAGGGCTGGAGAAAGTGCCACACACCCTTAAGAGTTTGTTATCCAGTGCAGATCATAGCTGAGTCAGAACATGCGATCAAATTTTATACAAGTTTACCACATGACCCACTAAATCGAGTACCATGCATTGTTAGCTCTAACACTCTCAAGAGCAGTTTCACATATAAAGTATTTTCATTTAGAATGTACTGTCTTCAAAGGACAGGTTTTTAGTGATGTACTTACTCATAAGTATACTCACAGAAATAGCATATACCTTAATGACCATGTACACACACATCTATGTGTTCTAAGTCGCTTCAGTCTTGTCCAGCTCTTTGCTATCCCCTGAACTGTAGCCCACCAGGCTCCCCTGTCCATGGGATTCTCTCGGCAAGAATGCTGGAGTGGGTTGTCATTTCCTCCTCCAGGGGACCTTCCTGACCCAGGGATCGAACCCACGTCTCTCATGGATCCTGCACTGCAGGAGGATTCTTTACCACTGAGCCCCTGGAGAGCCCACACACACATCTATACAGAAGTATAAATTAACACATAAGTACTATTGAACGGTGCTCCATCCCATTCATGCAGGTTTCCCTAAGAAGGCTGTGGAGTTAGACGGATGGCAAACACAAAGAGTGATGTGATTTAAAGGCAAGAGAATAAGATTTGGAGTTAATTTTTATTTCAGCATTCTGCAAGCTATAATATCTTTAGGGAAAGAATGCAAATTCCAGTTGTATATATGAAATAAGATAGACTTCCCTCATAGCTCAGTTGGTAAAGAATCTGCCTGCAAAGCAGGAGACCCAGGTTTGATTCCTGGGTGGGAAGATCCCCTGGAGAAGGAATAGGCTACCCACTCTAGTATTCTTGCCTGGAGAATCCCATGGACAGAGGCGCCTGGCAGGCTATTGTCCATGGGGTTGCAAGAGTTGGACAAAATTTAGTGACTAAACTACCTGATTTAATACAAAATAAAATAGTGTTAGTGATAATACTTCCTCATAGCTATAGATAGCTGCAAATATTAGCAGTACTTTGCCATTGACAACATCTGAGTCCAAGTAAAAATCAATTAATTGAAATTTCCCTGTTTACAATTCTACCACACATTTAGGTAATTCTCTATTGCTGAGTCACCTTGTCAAGATTCTGGAATTTAAAATAGAACTTTAGTGTTAGTAGAATAAATATTTGCTATTTTAGCTTTTCATGAATAATTTCAAAAATCAATAGTATGTGTTATATACATAATATGCAAAATTGTAATTTTGTTGGAATTCACATTTGAATTATGGCTATGTCAGCCCCATCTATTACCTTAGTGAGGCAAATTAATCCCATTAAAAACCATATCTCTGAGTTTCAGTCTGGTTTCTCCAGAAAACAGAGCCTGAGACAATGGCTTTCACGCAGGAAGTGCATTTGCAAAGCCATCTCAAGCATCACAGGAAGGGGATGGAGAGGAGGAGGCGGCTGCCGAAATGAACTAGAGAAAACGGGATACACAAGGAAGGACCTCCTTAGAGAGCCATGCTGGGTAGTTAGGGATGCAGCTCCCTGAAACCTGGTTCTGGGAGATGTGTAGAGAGGCCTGTGAATTGCATTCTCAGGCTTTCTACCCAGGGGAGGAAAAAGAGGCAGGATTTATCTGTTGACTCCAGGTCCCTATCGGCCAAATGTGAGCATTAACTGCCACCAGTACAGGTCACGCACGCGTAAGGGATGCGCATTCATCAGGGAAGAGCTGCTTTCCTTAGGCATCCCATGTTGCACATCAGAGAATCCCAGAGCGAGAAGCAAGGAGCAGGCAGCACCGGTTGGAGGTGAGGCGCTGTCAGACTGCACCTACATGACTCTGATGGAAGCCTCTATACGACCCGTTGTCGCACCGTGATTGAAGCAGCAGGGAGGCGAGGTGGATTTCGAAGAGGTATACAAGAAGCTTCCAGTATATTAAACAACGTCCTCTTCTAAAGAGTAGCTATTTCTTATTTCTGACGAATCTGATGAGCATCTGAGAATCTTCTGCACATAATATTTTCTGTCTTAAGTGAAAGATGAGGATAAATACAAAAACTAGTAGAATAAAGCGAAATTTATGAAGAAAAGTGTCTGAGTGGCTCTCTTGTAAATTGATAATATAAAATTTCTTGTGTGGCAGATTAAACTGATCTATGAAAATTCAGCAGCTTATCATCATTTCTTATACAGCCAGATTGTGATTTAAAAGTTCTGAAGCGATCAATTACGTATGATATAAGGGACAATATAAGTAGTATTAAACTCAAGAAGAAAACAAATTAGCCCATTTGCAATACAATCATTCTTTTGGTATTTAAGCTATAAGTCATCTCAATTTTATACAATATTTTGGAAGTTACTTTTCAATTTAATCATCTTCAGAGAGATTTACTGAATGATAGCATCTTGTTTTTAGACCTCCGGGAGGTATATAGGTAAAATACTAAAGATTAAGATGAAGAAGATGTATTTTGGACTTGTTTTGGTTCCCATACCGTTTCATGACTTTGGAAATAAATTTGGATTTTGGAGGATTTAATTTTCTTTAAATGAGAGGTTCAATCAAATGGACTTATTACTGCTTTGATCTGTGCAATGCAATGGATCTTCTTGAGATAGAGCCCCTATTGTGACTGTCTGTCATCATCCCAGTGTGAAACCAATCTCGTGTTCGTCTCTATCTCAGGTCTCCTATGTCTTATATCGCACATAATTTTAGGACCGTCTTTCCAAGCCTGGGCAACTGAATCTTTACAGAAGTATAAATGCCTGTGTTGCTCTAACTCTCACTAGCATACCCTTGCCTTTTCTAGCTGACATTTTACTGTCCAAAAAATTCTGTTTGCATCTGAATCATAAATGTGTTCCAAGACTTTCATAGTTTTCCTTAAAAGCATATGTAAATGACACTGACTTCCTTGAGCTTATCACTATAAATGTTGACCTTATAATAATGCTTTATAAGTTTTCATTTTATATTCAGCCAAAGGCAATTAAAACTACCAGTTTCTGTCATTTATTTGAGTCAGGATTTTTTATCACTTAGAAAAAGTTCTGTTTAAATTGTGGAAGTAAAACATTATGCAGCTTCTTATTGCTTGCTGTCATTTTGAGAAACATAGTTTTATAAAATATTGAATTAAGTTCAGAAAGAGCATTAGCAATGCAGTTTTTCTGGGCCTGCCTGGCAGTTAGTGCCGAATTTACTTGTACTTATGGATCACTCTATGTGCTGTCCGGTTATTGGTTAATTTCAACTGTTGCCATTTCTTGAAACTGAACTATTATAATGTCACTCTATTATAAATTCAGTTCTCACAAAATTGCAGGTTTTTACATCCTTCTCATTGTTTTTTCCTCGTTTAAGACCAAATTTTGAGAGACTAGGCAAGTATAACACTGACAAAGAAGAAACCAGCAAAGGATATGCCAGAGGAAAGGGATGATGAAACACGCTGTCCTCTCCCAGTGGTAGGACCCTGATCACACAGCATCTTATGTACAGCTTCCAAGGCTTAGCAGGGCTACCTAGTGCTTCGGCATCTGGGTCACTGTTATGGCGCTGCCTTTTGGCAGCTCTTACGATTTTTAGCCTCGTTGTGATGAAGATTATTCTCTGGATGTTATTTCTGGCTCAGGTGTTGGTGTAATCTTCCTCAAGACCAGTGAAAGCCAAACCAGAACAGTGACCTGGGAACAAGCCCAGGGTAGAGCTTTGTCTGACTCTTCTATGGAATGAATGCTTGATAATCACTACATTTTAAAAGTATGGAAATAAGAGTCATTTAAATTTTGTATACCTGATAGTCATTCCTCTTCCTATTGCTTAATATCGTAGACAAAATATGCTGGTGGCTCAGTCAGTAAAGCATCTTCCTGCAATGCGGGAGACCTAGGTTCAATTTCTGGGTCGGGAAGTTCCCCTGGAGAAGGAAATGGCAGCCCACTTCAGTATTCTTGCCTGGAGAATCCCATGGACAGAAGAGCCTGGCCGGCTACAGTTCATGCGATTGCAAGAGTTGGACACAACTTAGCACTATCTTTTATCTCTTTTATTTTTTAACATAACAATAAACAAAACTAAGTCAAAGCCCTATTTTTATATCGGCTTTTTTCTGTATTCTCATGTTCAGTTTGCTAAAAGTGAGAATAAGCATACTTGCCCATTGAGTCGTGAGGATCAAAATTTGAATGAGATTTTATACTATGAATATGTGTATAAACCACATACTTTAATAAATGTGTGAGACTTTTTAAAAAGAATATTGACCTGGTCCATCTTAGCTTTGCTGCTGCTGCTGCTAAGTCGCTTCAGCTGTGTCCGACTCTGTGCAACCCCATAGATGGCAGCCCACCAGGCTCCTCTGTCCATGGGATTTTCCTGGCAAGAGTACTGGAGTGGGCTGCCATTGCCTTCTCCAACTGAAGTGTTATGTATGTAGATTCTAAAGGACCTGCAAGCATGTGATAATTTTTCCTTGAACACCATAGTTTTAAAAGCCTCCTCTAATTTAAGAGCAATTTAAAGCTGCAATGATATTTAGAGGTCAACCAATGCATTGTTCAAAGATGTAGCCACTATTGTTCAGAACCTTTTTCTTCTGACTGATGTATTTGCATGCAAGAATTTCACTTACAATGAACAAAACTGCTTACTATGTAGGCAGAAATGATAGTGATGTGTTAAAATGATACCTTTTTGCACACTTTCTTTAAGAAAAAGTGAGCATTAGAGTGTTAGAGAGTGAATGTTTCTCTTTAAAGTATGATGACCTTGTCAAGATGTTGACAAAAAGGTGGCAGGTGAGTCTATTGTGCATGGGTCAGCAGGCTTTGGGCTTGTCAAAATCATGATCCGCTACTGTGCCTACTTTCATTTCTCAGCGAGAGACTATCTGAGGTTTTCATGCAAGAAAATGTACCAAAAATTGGGAAAATAAAGATGATTGACAAAGAAAAACCTCTATGAACTTACTGTTTAGTTACCTCATATGAAGTGGCAGTGTAAATATTTAAATGCAGATTTTAGCTACAATTGATGCTGAATCACAGCAAGGGATTGGACCTTCCCCAACAATCATCAGAAATTTTTTTGGTGCCTATTTCTGCTTTTTTGTTTTCTATGCAGATTTTCACCTTAGCATCTAACTACTCAAAATCATCCTTTTTCGTTTTACAAGTTAAAGTGTCAATAAGCACATGATTTTGTATTATCTTCCTCTGCCCAACTTATATAGCTAATTCTGTATTAAATAAAACAAGATGCTCGTATGGTGTGAATTTTAAATTCCATTATTAACTTGCTTCGTGGTTAATAATACTTGTCCTAGCTATCTTGCACTGTTACCAAAACAAATGAGAATTTTGTGTGGGAAAACACTGAAGCCATGTTTGCAATGAATTGTCCAGATGCCCTTTCGGTACTAAAGTATCATTTTTTTTTTTTTCTGCTGCTGGGATTGTTGCCACCAAATGGTCCTCAGCTGTCAGCTTCAGAATTGATTTGACTGGAGAGATGCCTCAGGTCCATGGTCCAATTTCATTTTCAGGGTAGGGTGCCTCAAACATCACTTGTTAAAGATGAATAAGGCCTGGCCCTCTCCTTGATTCAAGATAGTTACAGAGGTACCTATTAAATTTGCTTAGGCCTTTATTAGGACTGCATTACACCCCAATTTCTCCTTCCCATACCCTGTACCCTTTCCTTAGACTTACTGCTACATTCACTATACACTTCAGTTCAGTTCAGTTCAGTCGCTCAGTCGTGTCCGAATCTTTGCGACCCCATGAATCGCAGCATGCCAGGTCTCCCTGTCCATCACCAACTCCCGGAGTTCACTCAGACTCACATCCATCGGGTCGGTGATGCCATCCAGCCATCTCATCCTCTGTCATCTCCTTTTCCTCCTACCCCCAATCCCTCCCAGCATCAGAGTCTTTTCCAATGAGTTAACTCTTCACATGTGGTGGCCAAAGTACTGGAGTTTCAGCTTTAGCATCATTCCTTCCAAAGAAATCCCAGGGTTGATCTCCATCAGAATGGACTGCTTGGATCTCCTTGCAGTCCAAAGGACTCTCAAGAGTCTTCTCCAACACCACAGTTCAAAAGCATCAATTCTTTAGTGCTCAGCTTTCTTCACAGTCCAACTCTCACATCCATACATGACTACCGGAAAAACCATAGCCTTGACTAGACAGACCTTAGTCGGCAAAGTAATGTCTCTGCTTTTGAGTATGCTATCTAGGTTGGTCATAACTTTCCTTCCACAGAGTAAGCGTCTTTTAATTTCATGGCTGCAATCACCATCTGCAGTGATTTTGGAGCCCCCAAAATAAAGTCTGACACTGTTTCCACTGTTTCCCCATCTATTTCCCATGAAGTGATGGGACCGAATAACATGATCTTCGTTTTCTGAATGTTGAGCTTTAAGCCAACTTTTTCACTCTCTACTTTCACTTTCATCAGGAGGCGTTTTAGTTCCTCTTCACTTTCTGCCATAAGGGTGGTGTCATCTGCATATCTGAGGTTATTGATATTTCTCCCGCAATCTAGATTCCAGCTTGTGCTTCTTAAAATAGTCAAAATAGCCAATTTTATGTTAGATGTCTTTTATCACATCTAAAAGGAAACAAACTACTGATTGGTGACTAATAATATGTCCTAATTTCAAATGCATGCTAAATACACAGGTCCTACCTCATCAAATAGACTATAATGCATGCTAAATACACAGGTCCTACCTCATAAAATAGACTATAATGCATGCTAAATACACAGGTCCTACCTCATAAAATAGACTATAATGCATGCTAAATACACAGGTCCTACCTCATAAAATAGACTATAATGCATGCTAAATACACAGGTCCTACCTCATAAAATAGACTACAGAAGCTTAGCTAATACAAGTTTTGTTATACTGGATACTTTAAACCACTGCACTGAAAATCTCCCAAAACAAAACTATTGAGCAGTTTGGATTTAAGAATTCATGCAGTTCTTCCTTTTGTTGAAAAGAACCTTCAACACTTCCCTCAACTTTGATATACACACATACATCAAAGATTATACAGACTTCACTGATACTCGAAGCTCCATGTATAAAGAGAAGGAATATCAGCACAACTAGGGGAAAAAACGATGGCAACCAAATACGATGCTTTAGAATCAGAGTATAGACATAATATAAATGAGAAAAACAGGTATTTTCTTTTGTATTGCTTTTGTGTCCCTGAAGTGCCTTCCAGCAAAGCTTCTGCTTTTCTAAAGCTTCTTTTCATTCTTCAGTTCTGCCCATTCTCTCTAGTTTGAGATGCTGTTTTAACCAAAGGTAGATTGGAGACAGCTGATAAAATAACGCACTATCAGTTCACACACACACACACGCATGTGCACACACCATCGCCTATACTTAAACACCTGTTTGAATTTGGAACCATACGCGTGAACTGACTACTAGAAGTGTCAGCACTGAATGTTGCCATTTGCAAGGTCAACCAAAAAATCATAAAATCTCAAACTTGTAAGAAAAAATAAATAACTCACAAAACCTCCATCATTATCCATCATTCCATTCATATACGAATGTCTATTGTCCATACTTCCGTAAGATCTAGCTGGTTCAGACGATGCGAGAGCTGGACTGTGAAGAAGGCTGAGCACCGAAGAATTGATGCTTTTGAACTGTGGGGTTGGAGAAGACTCTTGAGAGTCCCTTGGACTGCAAGGAGATCCAACCAGTCCATCCTAGAGATCAGTCCTGGGTGCTCTTTAGAAGGAATGATGCTAAAGCTGAAGCTCCAGTACTTTGGCCACCTCATGTGAAGAGTTGACTCACTGGAAAAGACTCTGTTGCTGGGAGGGATTGGGGGCAGGAGGAGAAGGGGACGACAGAGGATGAGATGGCTGGATGGCATCATGGACCTGATGGATATGAGTTTGAGTGAACTCCGGGAGTTGGTGATGGACAGGGAGGCCTGGAGTGCTGCGATTCATGGGGTCACAAATATTCGGACTCGACTGAGCGACTGAACTGAACTGAACTGAATCTCATTTACACTACTGGTACTTATACCAATGAACTCCTAGGTATAGTTACCCTGGGTTTGAAATAAATTCATGGTTATTAAACCAAGGGATGGTTTTCACTGGTGGGAGGAAATATTTGAAGTAATTAAAGAAAAATAAATAATGATAATCTTGTAGTATAAGATGACCAAAAGGAAATTATCCTCCACTGGAATTTCAATATGAAATTATCTCAATGAATTAAGTTAGATATATCATACAATGTAACTAATGGCAACAATGTAGCAAACATGAATTGATTGTCTTTTGGAAATATTGAAACAGACTGAAAATTAAATTCTCAGAATATGCTCTTATATTTGAATTTTCACATAATGTGTTAAAATTTGTTTAAAACTATATGCAAGATTGCATTATTAAACATTATCATTTTTAAGGGAAATATGGATGTTTTCCATCCATAGAGTAATGAGCAGAAATCTTAATATTCTACACAGTGCTTCAGAGTTCCTCTGCATTCCATTAATGTTTGAGATCTAGAAATACTTCACAGTTCAAGCAGAAGGATAGGAAAATGAATCAGAATGGCTTCCTTTTTCTATAATTCTCTTATCTTTCCCCATGATAATCAGGCAATTTTGACAAACTAGTCTTAACTATCTGAAAGCAGAAATACCAGATTTAAGGATGAACACAAAGGTTAGCTGGTCCTTTCTATTATTCAAAACAGAATAAAAACATATTATTTTGAAACAATAATATGTTCCACCTAAGAAAAAGTGGAAACGAAATGCACAAAAAGAACAACAGAACTCTAACCAGGGCCCTGCTTCCCAGATATTTAGATGGCTAAGACAATAATGAAACCATTCACCTTGGTTCACCCATGATCAAGATGCTGAAGACAGTTGGACGGTTGGGACTGACACCATCTGGGCTTAGGAAAAGGAGATAAAGGGGATACTGGTTAAAAAAGAAAGAAAGAAGAACACGTCCCAAGGTGGCAGGGAGGAGGCAAAGAACAGTAAGGCGAGAGTGCGAGTATTCAAGAATGAACAGAGAAAGGATGCAGAAGAGACTGAGGGGAAGGGGAAATGGGAATGGAAGAGGGGGGGAAGGGACGGAAGAGGGAAGGAAAGTGAGGCAGACAGAGACAGGAATGTGGAAATGTAGCAGCAATGAGACCAGAGATTGAAAAGACCAAAAACAACTAGACTAAGACACAATAAAGATTTACAAGCAGACTCCCAACAGAATCCTGCTAATCTAGGCCCCCGGATCACACTGCCACCTGCAGATCCCAGCAGACCCAGGCAAGGTGCACAGCTTCAGTAGGTTCCTCAGTTCCAGGTTCCCAGAGACACCCTGACAACCCAGGGCACCTTCCCCCTGTGCAATGGAAGCTCCAGAAGCCTCAAGTGGCTCCACAACTCCCTCAGCTCCGAGGTATTTAAGGGTCCCCGGGAATCCAGGGATAATTCATTTGACTCCTGATCTTTCCTGCAGCCCCGAGTGGTTACTGAGGCCCCAGGTTTGCACAGGCTTCCACAGCCCCAGGCTACAAGCAGGTTTTCCTGGACCCAGCTCCTGGCTGGCCTTCTCAGGGCAAGCTCTCCTGGCATTGGGCAATTTCTAGAGCACCAGCCTTCATGGATCATAGGCTTGTCATGGTGAAGGGGCTTGCTTAACTCAGTGAAGCTATGAGCTGCGCCATGCGCCTATGCTGTAACCCACTATGACAGGTCATGGTGAAAAGTTCAGGCAAAATCTGGTCACTGGAGAAGAAAATGGCAGCCCTCTTCAGTATTCTTGTCCAGAGAACCCATGCTGTTTTTACTCACTAAGTTGTGTCCAACTCATTTGAGACTGCATAGACTGTAACCCAACAGGCTCCCTTGTCTGTGGGGTTTCCAAGGTGAGAACACTGGGGTGGGTTGCCATTTCCTCCTCCAGGAGAACCCCATGAACATTATGGAAGAGCAAAAAAGATAAGATACAGGAAAATGAGCCTCCCAAGTCAGAAGGTGTCAAATACACTCCTGGGGAAGAGTGGAGGGCAATTACTAACAGCCGCAGTAACCGTGAATCAGCTGGACCAAAGAGGGATAACTCTCAGCTATGGATGTCTCTGGGGGTGAAAGTCAAGTGTGATACTGTAAAGAACAACACTGCACAGGAACCTGGAATGTTAGGTCCACGAAGCAAGGTAAATAGAGCATGCTGAAGTTGGAGACGGCAAGAGTGAACACTGGCATCTTAGGAATCAGTGAATTGAAGTAGACAAGAATGGGAGAATTGAATTCAGATGGCCTTCATATCTCCTACTGTGGGCAAGAATCACTGAGAAGAGATGGAATGGCCCTCATAATCAGCAAGAGTCCAAAATGCAGTACGTCAGTGCGATCTCAAAAACGACAGAAAAACCCCTGTCAGTTCCCAAGGCAAACCATTCAAAATCACAGTAATGCAAGTCTGTGCCCCAACCACTGATGCTGATGAAGCTGATCGGTAGTATGAAGACCTACAAACCTTTCAGAACTAACACCAAAAAAGATGTCTTTTTCATCAAAGGGGATTGGAAAGCAAAAGTAGGAAATAAAGAGATATCCAGAATAACAGGCAATTTTGGCCTTGGAGTACAAAATTAAGCAAGACAAGGCTACCAGAGTTTTATCAAAAGAACACTTTGGTCAAATAAACACCTTTTCCCAACAACACAAGAGAAGACTCTACACATGGCCATCACCAGACTGTCAATACTGAAATCAGATTGACTATGTTCTTTGCAGCCAAAGATTTAGAAGCTCTATACAGTCAGCAAAAACAAGACCCAGAGCTGAATGTGGCTCATATTATGAGCTACTTATTGCAAAATTCAGGCTTAAATTGAAGAAAGTATGGAAAACCACTAGGGCATTCAGGTATGACCTAAATCAAATCCCTTGTGTTTATACAGTGGAAGTGACAAATAGATTCAAAGGCGAGATCCCATAGACAGAGTGCCTGAACAACTGGATGGAGCTTCATATTATTGTATAGAATGCATTGACCAAAACCATCCCAGAGAAAAAGAAATGCAATAAGCCATAGTATTTGTCTTAGAAGACTTTACAAATAGCTGAGGAAAGAAGAGAAATGAAAGGCAAGAGAGAAAGGGAAAGATATACCCAACTGAACGTGGAGTTCCAGAGAATAGTAATGAGAGAGAAAAAGGCTTTCTTAAAAGAATGTTGCAAAGAAATAAAGGAAAACAATAGAATGGGAAAGACTAGAGATCTCTTCAAGAATATTTGAGATAGCAGGGGAACATTTCATGCAAACATAGATACAATAATGGACAGAAATGGTAAGGATACAACAGAAAGAGAAAAATTAAGAAGGCGTGGTGAGAATACACAGAAGAGCTATTTAAGAAAGGTGCTATGACCCAGGTAATCACAAAGGTGTAGTCACTCAACTAGAGCCAGACATCCTAGAGCGTGAAGTCAAGTGGGCCTTAGGGAACATTACTACCAACACAGCTGGTGGAAGTGTGGACATTTCAGCTGAGATCTTCATAATCGTAAAAGATGCTGACAAAGTGCTGCACTCGATGTTTCAGCACATTTGGGAAATGTGGCCAAGGACTAAAAAAGGTCAGTATTTATTCCAGTCCCGAAGAAGGGCAAGACAAAAAATATTCAGCCTGCTGCACAGCCGCACACATTTCACATGTTAGCAAAGTTAGGCTCATAACCCTTCAAGCTAAGCTTCAACTGTACATGAACCGAGAACTTAAGAGGTGTACAAGCTGGGTGTTGAGGAGGCAGAGGAGCCAGAGATTCAATTGCCAATATGGTTTGGATAACGGAGAAAGGAAGGGAATTCCAGAAAAAAAATCTTCATTGAGTATGGTGAAGCCTCTGACTGTACTGATCACAAAAAACCTGTGGAAAATTCTTACAGAGATGGGAATACCAGACCACTTACCTCTCTTCTGAGAAAGCTGTATGCAGGTTAAGAAGCAACAGAATCAAACATGAAACAACTGATTGGCTCAAAATTGGGAGGAGTGTGACAAGACTGTATATTGTCACTATTTTTTAGTGTATATGCAGACAACATCATGTGAAATGCTGAGCTGGATGAATCATGAGCTGGAATCAAGACTGTCAGGAAAAATATCAACAACCTCAGATATGCAAATGATACCACTCTAATGGCAGAAAGTGAAAAGGAACTAAGGAGCCTCTTGATGAGGTTAAGGAGGAGAGTGGAAAAGCTGGCTTGAATCTCAAAATTAAGACAACTACAATCATGGCATCCAGTCACAACACTTTATGGCAAGTAGAGAAAAAGTGGAAACAGTGACTGCAGCCATCAAATTAAAAGACAAAACCTCCTTGGAAGGAAAGGTATGACAACCTAGACAGGGCATTAAATGGAAGAGATATCACTCTGCTAACAAAGATCTGTATAGTCAAAGTTACGGTTTTTCCAACAGCCAAGTATGGATGTGAGATTTGGACCGTAAAGAAAGATGAACACCAAAAATTGATGCTTTCATAGTGTGGTGCTGGAGAAGACTCTTGAGAGTCCCTTGGGCAGCAAACAGATCAAACCAGTCAATCCTAAAGGAAATCAACCTTGAATATTCACTGGAAGAATTGTTGCCTGAAGCCCCAATACTTTGGCCACCTGGTGTGAAGAGCCAACTCATTGGAAAAAACCTTCATGCTGAGATAGATTAAAGGCCATCAGAGGATGAGATGGTTAGACAGCACTGCTGACTCAATGAACATGAACTTGAGCAAACTCTGGAAGACAGTGAAGGACAGAGGAGCCTGGAGTGCTACAGAGTGTGTCACAGAGTCACAGAGGACTTAGCACCTGAACAATAGTGACACCTCAGTGGCCACAGCCAGTCTGCAAAGAGACTGGAAGGGATACTTAATCATCAAGTGTGCAAACACAACATGGGTCCACAGAGATTATGAATAATCAAGGAAACGTGACGAACAACAAATGAAACTAACACAATTTTAAGGGCGGATCATAAAGAAATGGAGATATATTAACTGCACAACAAAGAATTAAAATAATCCTTTAAAGTGAAATTACATGAATTACAAGAAAACACAGATATACAGGTAAATGAAATTAGGAAACCAAAGAAAAACATGAGAAGTTGGACAGATGGAGAGAAACTATTAAAAAACAAAAACGGAAGAAGTCTTAGAGTTCAGGAACATCATGACTGATTTGAAGAGCTCAACAGAGAACTGAACAGCAAATCCAACATAGTAGAGAAAGAACTAGTGAATAGAAAGAAAAGTTATTTTAAATCATACAGTCAGAGTAATATAAAGAAAATGAAAAAGAATGAAGAGAGCCCATGTGACTTGTGGGATATACCATTATTGTAGGAAGAAAACAGAGAGGGAAGGGGACAGAGATCTCTAGTCTTTTCCATTCTAGTTTTTCCCTATTTCTTTGCACTGATCACTGAGGAAGTCTTTCTTGCCTCTCCTCACTATTCTTTGGAACTCTGCATTCAAATAGGTATATTTTTTTCCTTTTCTCCTTTCCATTTAAATTAACTTCTTTTCACAACTATTTGTAAGACCTCCTCAGAAAACCATTTTGCTTTCTTGCATTTCTTTTTCTTGGGGATGGTCTTGATCCCTGCCTCTTAGACAATGTCACAAACCTTCATCCACAGTTCTTTAGGCCCTCTGTCTATCTGATCCAATCCCTTGAATCTATTTCTCACTTCCACTGTATAATTGTAAGGGATTTGATTTAGGTCAGATTTGAATGCTCTACAGGTTTTCTCTACCCTCTTCAATTTAAGTCTGAATTTGTCAGTAAGGAGTTTATGATCTGAGTCACAGTCAACTCCCAGTCTTGTTTTGCTGATTGTTAAGAGCGTCTCCATCTTTGGCTGCAAAGAACATAATCAATCTGATTTTGGTACTGACCATCTGGTGGTGTCCATGTGTAAAGTCTTCTCTTGTGTTGTTGGGAGAAGGTGTTTGCTATGACCAGTGCATTCTTTGGCAAAACTCTACTAGCCTTTGCCCTGCTTCATTCTGTATTCAAAGTCCAAATTTGCCTGTTACTCCAGATATTTCTTGGCTTCCTACTTTTTCGTAACAGTCCTCTATAATGCAAAGGGTATATTTTCTTGGGTGTTAGTTCCAGAAGGTCTTGTAGGTCTTCATGGAACCATTCAACTTCAGCTTCCTCACAGATCTCTTCAAGAAAATTAGAGATACCAAGGGAATATTTCATACAAAGGTGGGCACAATAAAGGACAGAAATGGTATGGACCTAACAGAAGCAGAAGATATTATGATGAGGTGGCAAAAATACACAGAACTGTACAAAAAAGATCTTCACGACCCAGATAACCACAATAGTGTGATCACTCACCTAGAGCCAGACATCCTGGACAGTGAAGTCAAGTGGGCCTTAGGAAGCGTCACTATGAACAAAGCTAGTGGAGGTGATGGAATTCCAGTTGAGCTATTTCAAATCCTAAAAAGCGATGCTGTGAAAGTGCTACACTCAATATGCCAGCAAATTTGGAAAACTCAGCAGTGGCCACAGGACTGGAAAAGGTCAATTTTCATTCTAATCCCACAGGAACATAATGCCAAAGAATGCTCAAAAAATAGCATGTTATACTCATCTCACACTCTAGCAAAGTAATGCTCAAAATTTTCCAAGCCAGGTTTCAACAGTCCGTGAACCGTGAACTTCCAGATGTTCAAGCTGGATTTAGAAAAGGCAGAAGAACAGAGATCAAAGTGCCAACATCTGCTGGATCATGGAAAAAGCAAGAGAGTTCCAGAAAAAAAAAAAAATCTACTTCTGCTTTATTGACTATGCCAAAGATTTGACTGTATGGATTACAACAAAATGAAAAATTCTTAAAGAGACGGGAATACCAGACCACCTGACCTGCCACTTGAGAAATCCGTATGCAGGTCAGGAAAGAACAGTTGGAACTGGACATGGAATAACAGACTGGTTCTAAATCGGGAAAGGGGTACATCAAGGCTATGTATTGTCACCCTGATTATTTAACTTGTATGCAAAATACATCATGAGAAACACTGGGCTGGATGAAGCATAAACTGAAATCAAGATTGCCGGGAGAAATATCAATAACCTCAGAGATGCAGATGACACCATCCTTATGGCAGAAAGTGAAGAAGAACTAAAGAGTCCCTTGATGAAAGTGAAAGTGGAGAGTGAAAAAGTTGGATTAAAACTCAACATTCAGAAAGCTAAGATCATGGCATCTGGTCCCATCACTTCATGGCACATAGATGGGGAAACAGTGACAGACTTTATTTCGGGGGCTCCAAAATCCCTGCAGATGGTGACTGCAGTTATGAAATTAACAGACATTTACTCCTTGGAAGAAAAGTTATGACTAACCTAGAAAACATATTAAAAAGCAGAGACATTACTAACAAAGTTTTATCTAGTCAAGGCTATGGTTTTATCCAGAGGTCATGTATGGATGTGAAAATTGGACTATCAAGAAAGCTGAGCACAGAAGAATTTGTGCTTTTAAACTGTGGTGTTGGAGAATACTCTTGAGAGTCCCTTGGACTGCAAGGAGATCCAACCAGTCCATCCTAAAGAAGATCAGTCCTGGGTGTTCATTGGAAGGACTGATGCTAAGGCTGAAGCTCCAGTACTTTGGCCACCTCATGCGAAGAGTTGACTCACTGGAAAAGGCCCTGATGCTGGGAAAGATTGAAGGTGGGAGGAGAAGGGGACGACCGAGGATGAGATGGTTGGATGGCCTCACTGACTCAGTGGACATGAGTTTGAGTGAACTCTGGGTGTTGGTGATGGACAGGGAGGCCTTGTGGGCTGCAGTCCATGGCATTGCAAAGAGACGGACACGACTGAGCTACGGAACTGAACTAAACTAAGTGGACAGAAAGCATATTTAGAGAAATAAAGCCTAAAACCTTTCTGAATGTGGGTAGAGAATTAGAGATTTAAGCTCATACAGGTAATGATTTCCTAATTTCAAATACAGACCATCCTCTCCTAGGTACATTAATAATAAAATTCTATAAAATAAAAGGTGCGTTTCCTTCATGACTCAGTGGTAAAGAAAGACCATGTGGGCTGGGAAGATCCCCTGGGGAATGAAATGGAGACTAAGGCCGGTATTCCTGCCTGGGAAATCCCATGGACAGAGGAGCCTATCAAACTACAGCCCAAGGGGTCGCAAAGTTTCAGACGTGACTTAGCAGCTGAACAACAACTATAACAAGTGAAAAGGAACTAAATTGCCTCTTGATGGATATTAAAGAAGGCATGAAAAAGCTGTATTAAAATTCAGCACTCAAAGAACTAAGATCATGGTATCATGTCCCATCACTTTATGGCAATTAGATGGGAAAAAAGTGGAAAGAGAGACAGATTTTAATTTTGTGCTGTGGCCTGCCAGGTTCTTCTGCCCCTGGAATGAGCCAGGCAAGAATACTGGAGTGGATAGCCAATCCCTTCTCCAGGGCATTTCTCCAACCCAGAGATGGAACCTGGGTCTCCATTGCAAACAGGTTCTCTACCATCTGAGCCACCACCCAGTCATGATAAAGAACTCAATCTTTTAATTTGCAACAACATGGATGAACTTGGAGGATATTATGCTAAGTGAAATTAGACAATCAGTGAAACAGAAATACTGTATGATATCACTTATATGTGTAATTTAAAAATGAAGCAAAGTGGTGAATATGGCAGGAAAGAAACAGAGTCACAGATATAGAGAGCAAAATTGGTGGTTACCAGTAAGGAGAGGGAAGGGAGAAGGCCATGGCACCCCACTCCAGTCCTCTTGCCTGGAAAATCCCATGGACGGAGGAGCCTGGTGGGCTGCAGTCCATGGTGTCGCTAAGAGTTGGACACGACTGAAGCGACTTAGCAGCAGCAGCAGCAGCAGTAAGGAGAGGAAAGGGAGAAGGCATAAGACAGACTCAAGGATATAAAAGGTACAAACTGTCAATACTATGTATAAAATGAACTACAAGGATATGTTGTACTCCCTAGGAAATATAGCCAATACATTATAATAGATATAAATAAATTATAGTCTTTAAAAGTTGACTATGTCATATCTGAAACCTATATATATTATATATCAACCAAGCCTTAATTTTAAATATGGGAAAGGAATTGAATAAACATTTTTTTGAAGAACAGATAAACCTCACCAATAGAATACATGAAAAGATGCTGAGAGACACATGTACCCCAGTGTTCATCGCAGCACTGTTTATAATAGCCAGGACATGGAAACAACCTAGATGTCCATCAGCAGATGAATGGATAAGAAAGCTGTGGTACATATACACAATGGAGTATTACTCAGCCGTTAAAAAGAATACATTTGAATCAGTTCTGATGAGATGGATAAAACTGGAGCCGATTATACAGAGTGAAGTAAGCCAGAAAGAAAAACACCAATACAGTATACTAACACATATATATGGAATTTAGGAAGATGGTGATGACGACCCTGTATGCAAGACAGGGAAAGAGACACAGATGTGTATAACGGACTTTTGGACTCAGAGAGAGAGGGAGAGGGTGGGATGATTTGGGAGAATGGCATTGAAACATGTATACTATCATGTAAGAATCATATCACCAGTCTATGTCCGATGCAGGATACAGCATGCTTGGGGCTGGTGCATGGGGATGACCCAGAGGGATGTTGTGGGGAGGGAGGTGGGAGCGGAGTTCATGTTTCGGATCGCATGTACACCCGTGGTGGATTCATGTCAATGTATGGCAAAACCAATACAGTATTGTAAAGTAAAATAAAGTAAAAATTAAAATTAAAAAAAAGAAAAAAAATAACTTTAAAAGTAAAAAGAAAAGAAAAGATGCTTTACATCAAGTTTCATCAGAAATATACAAATCAAGACCACAATGAGAAACCACTTGATATCTATTAGAATGAATATTATAACATATACAAAACACAATAAGGTTTGGTAAGGCTGTGGAGAAAGGAAACTCTTGTGCACTATTGGTGAAAATGTAAATTAAAATAACCTCTATGAAAAACAGTATAAAATTTTCTCCAGTATTAATAATAAGACTATCACATGGTCTAGCAATTTCACTTTCTGTGTGAGTGAGTGACTGCCCAGTTGTGCCCAACTCTTTGCAACCCCATGGACTGCAGCCCACCTGGCTTCTCTGCCCATGGAATTCTCCACGTATGCATATATATATATATATATATATATATATATATATATATATTTGAGGAAATGAGATCTTTATCTGGAAAATAATGTGAGTTTCAATGTTCATTGCAGTGTTATTTGCAGTAGCCAAGCCATTAATAGGTGTCTATCAACAGATCAATGTATAAGTATATTAATGTTTGTATTGTATATATTTATTATTTAGGCATAAACATAGCATTCAGCCACAAAAAGTAATTCCTCCCATTTGCAACCACATGGATGGAATTTGATGGCATTATGCTAAATTAATCAGACAGAGAAAGGCAGATACTGTATGTTGCCACTTGGAAATTGAATCTAAAAAAGACAAATTTGGAAAATCCCTCGTGGTCCAATGGTTGGGATTTGTTTCACTGCTGTGGCCTGGGTTCAGTCCCTGGTCAAAGAAGTAAGATCCCACAAGCCATGTGGCAAGACCAAAAAAAAAAAGAAAAAAAAGATGGATTCAAAGAAATGACAGTAGAATGGTCTTTTTCAGCGGCTGGGAAATAAGAGAAATGGAGAGACAACGGTCAAAGTGCCAATCTTCCAACTATAACATGAATATGTTATGAGGATCTAGAGTCCCGTGGACTGCAAGGAGATCAGAGTCCATCCTAAAGGTAATCAGTCCTGAGTGCTCATTGGAAGGACTGATGTTGAAGCTGAAACTCCAATACTTTGGCCACCTGATGTGAAGAACTGACTCATTGGAAAAGACCCTGATGATGGGAAAGATTGAAGGCAGGAGGAGAGGAGGAAGACAGAGGATGAGATGGCTGGATGGCATCACTGACTCGATGGACATGGGTTTGAGTAAACTCTAGGAGTTGGTGATGGACAGGGAGGCCTGGCAGGCTTCAGCCCATGGGGTTGCAAATAGTCAGACACAACTGAGTTACTGAATGGAACTGAACAGAATGTATGGCAGGGTGATTATAGTTAATGGCATCACCTAATTGAAAGTCTTTATGATAATAAATCCTACATGGTATCACGCAAAGAAAAATGGGAATTATTGAGGGGATGGAAGTATTAACTATTCTTACTGTGGTAATTTTTTCACCACATTTGATACCTGTATCAAATTATCATGCAGTACATCTTAAACTTACATATGTTATATATTAATAATATCTAAATGAGGTTGGAAAACTTGTAAATAGAATTATAATTTTTAAAGATAAAATAAATTGATACAAAAGGGCACAAGCTGAAAAAAACCAACACAACACTGTTAAGCAATTATCCTTCAATTAAAAATACATATTTTTTAAAATGAAAAGGAAAATAAAGGGGAGGCTAGGATCCATATTTAGTAGATGAGGCCAAGCTGATGCTACCATTTCTTGGAAGCTTTCTTAAGGACAGAAATCATATTTCAATTTTGTCTCATTCTCTCATGCAGGTAATTGTCAGTACACAAAAGTAAGATTAAATGTTGTTAGAGCTAAGCTGAAATAGTAACCTAAAAGATTAGCCCACTAAAGTTGCATATTAAACAAATGAATGACAGTTATTCATGCACCACTGAGTCCAAAACTCTTTCGCAGCTTGAAGCTGTGAAGTTTCTAGAGTACGCAGTATCACTACTTGGATCTGCCTTGACTTTTTCTGTTAAGTCTTTACTGAGGACAATCACTGATGAGTTACGGTAAATGTACTGAGCGATGTTAGCGTGGTTCTTCATAAACCTAACATGACTAAACACTTAACCTCACTCTGCCATGGTTTGGGGTTTCCCTCATAGCTCAGATGGTAAAGAATCTGCCTGCAGTGCAGGAGAGCTGGGTTTCATCCCTGGGTCGGGAAGATCCCCTGCAGAAGGAAAAGGCAACCCATTCCAGTATCCTTGCCTCGAAAATCCTTTGGACAGAGGAGCCTGGTGGGCTGCAGTCCATGGGGTTGCAGAGTCAGGCATGACGAGCAACTCACACACACACACACACACACACACACACACACACACTGCCACGCTTTAAACAAAACAGGAATAAAATAAGACAGTAAAACAAATAAACTGTTACTTAAAAGCAATGTCCTCACCTTGAATGAGTGACTTTTCTATTGAAGATAGCACAATTTAGTTTTTTGGAAGCAGTCATTTATCAAATGGTGCCCTCTGAATGCTAATTAATGTCTAATTGATAGGCACTTTACTTGCCTTATTCAGCATTTGCCAGAATGACATTTTTTTTGACAATGAAATCTTTCTCATATAATAAACTGTCCTCTTCACGGTCATGCTACACAGATCAGCATGGCACGTCCCTTCCAAGGTCTTTTAATTAATTTTGATTAATTTGGTTTGTGACAGATACCTACTACTTAGCTTTAATCACAGAGAATAGATCATCTAATTCAAAGGGACAAGTTTCAATGATAGCTTAAAATCATTTCTTTCTAGCATATCCAGATACCGAACTGTCATAGCGTTTACCAAATAAGCCCTAGAAAAGTGTTCTTCGCACTCAAGGTTTGAACACTGTCCATTGCTTTTTTTTGGCTGCCATTAAATGAGACCTGCTTCTAAGCTGCAAAGTCTGAAACAGGCCGTCTGCTTCTGCTCAAGGGCCCAGTGGCTCAAGTTTATGCCATTGCTTCTTGGATGCAACAGTTGAAATGTCTCTAAACAGTTAAAATACAGGAAGTCATATGTTTCTGGTTTAAAAGTTGATCCCAATTAAAAGAAAAAAAATTCAACCTTAAAATTATTTTCAAAGTAACATCCGTCTAAAACTGTGGACTGTGTAACTGAAGACTATTTTTACTTCCCACAAATTTTCTACCAAATTGAATGCCTTCAGGCAGTATTTTAAAGTTGTGATTATAATATGTCAGCTATGAGATAAATTGATTATCTGCATTACATTCTGTTGAAAAATTGCCTGTGATTTCTTAGGCAAAAGTTTGTCACCAACACAAGCAAAACCAAAGAACTATTGCAAAAGAATAAATATTAGTATAGTGTTCATTCTTAAAGACTCTCTAATTAGTTCTAGTGAGGCAAATGTTTGTTTATTTGCATAAATAAACTTGAATCTCAACTTGATTTGTTACTCATTCCGTGACTTTGTGGTAGCTATTTCACCCTTTTGTTCTGCCGACTTAAACAAAAAGAGGCACAAATTGAAAATTGTGAGTTCAATTTTATTGGGGGCAAATAAACCTCAGATAGCTTTGGTGAACTGCTCCCGAGAGGTATGGGGGAAGGACAGCATATATGTGACTTTGGTGCAAGGAGAGTATACACAATCACACACATATTTTTCCAGAAGTTTTCTACCAGCCTTGTGAATCTTTCAGTTAGTCATGGGGAACAGTCATCACTACAAAGGATCGTGGTTCTTTTCTAGATATGAGGTGATACAAAAACTAATCAACTCCTAGAAATACCTACCTGTCTGAGCACCTGTTCTGCCAGTTTTCCCCTGATCACAGAGGGCCTCATTTCTGCTCTGCACCCCGAATTCCCTTCTGGGGATTTTGAAGGTCAGCAGTTGCGCAAGCAGCACACACGATTTAACCCTTGTGGACACAGACGGCAAGCACCCGTGGCAAGTGCCAACCTACAGCTGAACGTTCTTAGTCAAACCCTCTGTAAAGCGTAAGTTTAAACTGTGTCTATTGAAATACAAAATGTGTACATTAGGTTATATTTAAATTATATATGCATATATGTAATACTATGTACATCTGAAAACACAAATGTATGTATAAATCACTAGTGCCATTTAGCTATGCACAGTCTTCATCAAATGTATAAAAACTTTATTTATTTATTTATTTATTTAGCTTTAGAAGATGATCTATCAGTAGACCCTTATTTCAAGTTATTTCTGCTTCATCAAAATAACTTTGCCTATTTTAGAACAGGTGACCATACGTGCATAGGTTTATCTGTGGGCTCTCTCTTCTGCTCCATTGATCTATATTTCTGCTTCTTTAAAAGCCAATACCAAGCTGTCCTGATGAGCACAGCTTTGTAGTGTAGTCTGAAGCTGGAGAGTTTGATTCTCCCAGCTTTGCTCTTCTTTTTCAAGATTGCTTTGGTTATTTGGGTCTTTTGCATTTCCATACAGATTGTAACAATTTTTCTTCTAGTTGAGTGAAAAATGCCATTAGTAATTTGATAGGGATTGCATTGAATCTACAGACTGCACAGGATAGTTATTTTCCCAATATTGTTTCTTCCAATTCGAGAGCATGGAATATCTCTCTATCAGTTTCTGATTTTTTTGTTTATTTTATCAGTATTTTTTAGCTTTCCGAGTACAGGTATTTTGCCTCTTTAGGAATGTTTATTCCTGAGTGTTTATTTTTTTGGTGCTGTGGTGAATGGGATTGTTTCCTTATTTTCTCTATCTTTTGTTATTAGTGTATAAGAATGCAAGATATTTCTATGTATTAATTTTGTTTCCTGCAACTTTACCAAATTCATGTATAAGCTTTAGTAGTTTTATGCTAGCAGCTTTAGAATTTTCTGTGTACAGTATCATGTAACTTGCAAACAGTGACAGTTTTATTTCTTATTTTCCAATTTGGATTCTTTTTTTCATTTTCTTCTCTGATTGCTATGGCTAGCATTTCCAAAAATATGCTTAAAATAGTGGCGAGAGTGGACACGCTTGTCTTGTTCCTGATCTTAAGGAAAGTGCGTTTAGTTTTGCACCATTGAGAATGGTGTTTGCTGCAGATTTGTCATATATGGCTTTATTATTTTGAAGTAGATTCTCTCTATCCCCATTTTCTGGAGAGTTTTTATCATATGGATGTTGAATTTTGTCAAAAGCTTCTTCTGCATCTATTGAAATGACCATTTTTTTTTTTACTTCTTCAGCTTGTTAATATGACTTATCAATTTGATTTGTCTATGTTGAAGAACCCTTGTAGCCCTTAGACAAATCCCACTTGGTCATGGTGTATGATCCTTTTAAAGTACTGTGGGATTTTTTTGTTAGTATTTTGTTGACAATTTTTGCATCTGTATTCATCAATAGTATTGGCATGTAATTTTCTCTTTTTGTGATATCTTTGTCTGGTTTGGTTACCAAGTGATGGTGGCCTTATAGAATGAGCTTGGGAGTACTCCAGTCTCTTCAATAAGTGGTGCTGAGAAAACTGGACAGTTACATGTAAAAGAATGAAATTGGAATACTCCTTAACATCAGACACAAAAATAAACTCAAAATGTATTTAAAGCCTAAATGTAAGACTGGACAGGGTAAAACTCTTAGAGTAAAACATAGAACACTCTCTGACAAAAATTACAGTGAGCTCTTTCTTGATCCACCTCCTAAAGTAATGAAAATTAAAAAAAAAGTGGCATCTAGTTAAACTTAAGTCCTTTGTACAACAAAAGAAACCATAAAAAAAACAAAAAGACAAGCCTTAGAATAGGAGAAAATATGTGCAACCAAAGAAACTGATGAGGAAATAATCTCCAAAATACACATTCAGCTCATGTAGCTCAATAGAGCACACACACACACACACACACACACACACACATAAACCTAGTCAAAAAACAAAAGATATAAATAGACATGTCTTTAAAGGAGACATATAGATGGATAAAAAAGCATACAAAAAATGCTCAAAATCACTAACTATTAGAGAAATGCAAGCCAAACTACAGTCAGAATGGCATTATCAAAAAAAGAAAAAAAAATACTAACAATGAATCCTGGAGAGGTTGTAGAGAAAAGAGAATCGCCCTATATCATTGGTAGGAATAGCCAGCATGGAGAACAGTGTGGAGATTCCTTAAAAAACTAACAACAGAACTACCGTGTGACCTAGCAATCCTACTTCTGAGCATACACCCAGGGAAAAGAAACCATAATTCGAAGAGGCACATTCACTCCAGGGTTCACTGCAGCACTGTGTGCAACAGCCAGGACATGGGCGTGATCTAAATGTCTATTGACAGAAAAGCAGATAAAGAGAAGGTGCTACATATACACAAAAGTCTATTTGTATAGACCACAAAAAAAAAAGAATGAAATAACACCACTCGATGAAACATCACATGGCGTGGGCCTAGAGATTGCCCTACTGATGAAGTAAGTCAGACACAGAAAGACAAATGTCATATGATATCATTTATATGTAAAAACTAAAAAGGGTACAAATTAACTTATTTACAAAACAGCAGTGGAGGCATGAAGGTAGAAATCAAGCTTATGGTCACCAGGGACTAATCGGATGTGAGCGAGAAATTGGGAGAGTGGGATTAATATGCGCACACTACTATATATAAATTAGAAAACTAATGAGAAGCTGCACACAAGGAACTCAACTCAAAATTCTGTAATGGGCTATACGGGAAAAGAATCTAAAAAAGAGCAGATATATGTATATGTACAACTGATTCACTTTGCTGTACAATTTAAGCCAATACAACATTGCAAATCAACTATAAAATTTTTAAAACATTATCTTTGCCATGTGAGGGTGAATTGCTTAACTCTAAATTTTTAGAAACACTTGTTACACCAAACTGCAGCCATTTCTCTGTTTGTTCAGGTGTGGAACTCTTACAGGGCATAAAAGCATTCTTGCCACTTTCATACAATCAACACCTAGCAGAGAGCCCAGTACATACCAGTGCTTAATACAGGCTTATTGAATAAAAGTTAAAATGAACAGACAAAAATCTCTGTTGTCATCCTCTCACATAGACATAATTAGTTTGGACAAAATATTGATTTGGGATGAACAGAATTTAGGTTTGAATTCTAAAGACAGGAAGAGTCAAACAGCAGACGTAAATTATACCATACATGAGAATCATCTGGGCCTGGGGGATATGAAAATGTCTATTCTGATTCAGGAGATATAAGGACCAGCCTGAGGTTTTGCATTTCTAGCAGACTCCACGGTAATGCAGTAATTGATCAGACCATTACATTTTGTGTAACAAGTAACTGAACCATCTATTCATCTAAATAATAATGAGTTAGTTGCAACATTTTGTGTATATAAAAGCAATTCCAGCAATTGTATGTTTTGAAGAATATTGTTTTTTTCATATGGTTAGTTTCTAAATTATTTTATTAACAAACAATGCATAACTACACACCTGCAGATATGGATGAAAGAAGTATGACTAGATTTGAATTTTATGGTAAGCAACAGATCCTGCATTTTGAACCACCTGAACCACTTGTGTGTCTGCTGTATTCATGATGTTACAGGGTAAAGCTGCCCATTTTCCAAAATGAAATAGTCAGGGAACAAGCCAGCCTTTTAACAGCCCAAAATGCTGCACTAGGTCATGATCCTGGCTTTGTTTATGAATTCTGTAAAAATTATTCAGTGCAGGTAATGGAGACTGCGTGTCTGTTTATTCTAAATAAAGCGATAGGATAGAAAATGTAAATAGGTTTGTTTTTGTTGAGATTATAGTTTAGCCCTCTTTGAAATGTGAACAGCTATTTAGAGCAAATCAGTCTGTTTCAGAGACATCTACCTATTCATCTTAATCACTATAAACCTCGCATTTGAGTCAACACTCCATTTAATAATAATACCACAACATAATTAGATGTTCATCTTGTGACCAGACATGTAAATATATAGATAACATTTTGAAATACAACGACATTTATTTTGGTGAAGCAAAACAGTCTAAAGTTTGAGGGAAATTGAGATGACTACAAGCTGTCATTTAGTAAAAGAAAACTGTTTGGCTTGCTTTTCTTTAGTACAGAGACAGACATATTTAAGCCTTCATTTGAAACTCAGTCACAGGGGACCTTATTTGTTATTCAAGGCAACTGGAAGCCATTCAATTCACCACACTTTACTGAGAAACCAGTTCTCCACTGAACATTGCTAGAAGTTCTTACATTGTCTATTTTTACACACAAAAGTGAAAACAAATGTCAGTTTTTGTCCAGAGTATCTCATTAAACGTTAGTACTTCGAACATGCCTAATGAGGGTATATTTATGTAAATTTAGTATAACAAATACAAAAACTTTAAAAAATTAAATATATGTGTTTATTTGTATAGGACAGAAGAGGCAAAATATAATATTCATGTACTTAATGCAAAAACCTATGCTATTCCATGGGAAAAATAGATAAGCACTCCTAAAACCGAAGTATATTTTGGCATACATCAAATGGAATGTCTAAATGCCAGCTGAAAAATGAAATTCGCACAGACAAGGGTGATCAGAGGTATCTTCATGTGCTTGCATTTAATAAAAATTGAGTATGTGAAATGTGGAAGCCATAGTTAAGTATGTAAGGAAATAAAAGTCTGAATACATCCTCTGCAAGTTTATGCAAATGTTGATATTTGATCATGAATAGGGCTACAAGAAGTTTTATTTTTCCATAGAATCCACTAATGATTTAGCCCATGTTTCTCCAAAGTAGAGTGCTCGTTTGGTATAACACACTAAGTGGACAGCCATTAAGTTTTGACATTTAACTAATGACAGCTGTTGCAAATATTATTTGTTTTAAACTAATCATAATTGACTTGTGAATCTGGGTTATTTTGGAAAATAATATGGAATCTGGAAAAATGTTCAAAAGTCCATAGATAAATTTGCATTATTTTATGTCTATAGTCCATTGCATTAGAACTATTCTTCTTCTTTCCAAATTATCAAATCCAAGTGCAAATAAAAAATGAAAAATTTCATTTTTTTTTTCTAAACACCAAAAACACTTTGTCTCCAAATGAAGTCACTGGTATTTCTAGTTGGAAAGTAACCTGCTTTTCCTCATATAGGTGGGGGAAAGGGATTGATTGAGGAAATACTTGAGTGGTAAATTATTAACAGATTTAACTAATATACACTGCTTCCAAAATGAGGCAAGATTTTATGCAGTCATGTTTAGAAAAAAGCTATTTGCTCTCTCCGTTTGCATTTTAATAGTTAGATCATATATTCAATGAAACTTTGTGAAACAAGTTCTGAGGAACCAAGGGAAAAAAATGAGGAGAATGCATTGTTGGTATTTAGGACACAAAAACAGGCCCAGATTCACTTCGCTCATAAGAACTCTACTGAATTCTAGTCACTACAAAGTATAAGCAAGGCAGGGTTAATCTGTGAGTGAATCTAAAAACGTGCTGAGGATCAGGTATGACGTGTTTCCTGCACTGTCAGGGAACGTGCATGCAGAGACCTGGTGGAAAGAATGAGCGCCAGGTAATGACGCCTGCTGACTTTGGAAAGGGGCCGTAGCCAGACACTGCAAAGAAAGCGAACAGTAAGATCAGAATGACCAGGGTAAACAGGAGTGTGCGCAGCTAAGCGGCTTTTGAAATTCAGTGTAGGGAACTGAGAGCTAATAAAGCTGGGACCATAAAAAGAACACAAAAGAGGAATCTCCTTCAATGGTTAATATTACCAATTTTTCGAAGCAGACGATTCAGAAATTAAATAAATGTGTGCAGTGTGGTTTCACGGGCACCTGTTCTCAAGTTTCCACTTTTCTGTGGATACCCTGAGAATTGTTCGAATCAGGTTGTTGCTGTTTAGTCACTTCAACTCTTTTGCAGCCCCATAGACTGTAGCCTCCAGGCTCCTCTGTCCATGGAGTTTCCCAGGCAAGAATTCTGGAGTGGGCTGCCGTTTCCTTCTCCAGGGATCGAATCCATGTTTCCTGCCTTGACAGATGGGTTTTTACCACTGAGCCACTGAGGAAGCCCTTCCAAATTGAAGTATTATATTAAAACTTCATAGTTCTGGAAGTTTTGGCCACAGCAATCAGAGCAGAAAAAGAAATAAAAGGAATCCAAATGGGAAAAGAAGAAGTAAAACTCTCACTGTTTGCAGATGACATGATCCTCTACATAGAAAACCCTAAAGACTCCACCAGAAAATTGCTAGAGCTAATCAATGAATATAGTAAAGTTGCAGGATATAAAATCAACACACAGAAATCCCTTGCATTCCTATACACTAATAATGAGAAAGTAGAAAAAGAAATTAAGGAAACAATTCTATTCACCATTGCAATGAAAAGAATAAAATACTTAGGACTATATCTACCTAAAGAAACTAAAGACCTATACATAGAAAACTATAAAACACTGATGAAAGAAATCAAAGAGGACACTAATAGATGGAGAAATATACCATGTTCATGGATCAGAAGAATCAATATAGTGAAAATGAGTATACTACCCAAAGCAATTTACAAATTCAATGCAATCTCTATCAAGCTACCAGCCACATTTTTCACAGAACTAGAACAAATAATTTCAAGATTTGTATGGAAATACAAAAAACCTCGAATAGCCAAAGCAATCTTGAGAAAGAAGAATGGAACTGGAGGAATCAACTTGCCGGACTTCAGGCTCTACTACAAAGCCACAGTCATCAAAACAGTATGGTACTGGCACAAAGACAGAAATATAGACCAATGGAACAAAATAGAAAGCCCAGAGATAAATCCACACACATATGGACACCTTATCTTTGACAAAGGAGGCAAGAATATACAATGGAGTAAAGACAATCTCTTTAACAAGTGGTGCTGGGAAAACTGGTCAACCACTTGTAAAAGAATGAAACTAGATCACTTTCTAACACCGCACACAAAAATAAACTCAAAATGGATTAAAGATCTAAATGTAAGATCAGAAACTATAAAACTCCTAGAGGAGAACATAGGCAAAACACTCTCAGACATAAATCACAGCAGGATCCTCTATGATCCACCTCCCAGAATTCTGGAAATAAAAGCAAAAATAAACAAATGGGATCTAATTAAAATTAAAAGCTTCTGCACAACAAAGGAAACTATAAGCAAGGTGAAAAGACAGCCTTCTGAATGGGAGAAAATAATAGCAAATGAAGCAACTGACAAACAACTAATCTCAAAAATATAGAAGGAACTTATGCAACTCAATTCCAGAAAAATAAACGACCCAATCAAAAAATGGGCCAAAGAACTAAATAGACATTTCTCCAAAGAAGACATATGGATGGCTAAAAAACACATGAAAAGATGCTCAACATCACTCATTATTAGAGAAATGCAAATCAAAACCACAATGAGGTACCACTTCACACCAGTCAGAATGGCTGCAAT
The DNA here is from genome assembly GCF_042477335.2 of Ovis canadensis. NCBI lineage: Eukaryota > Metazoa > Chordata > Mammalia > Artiodactyla > Bovidae > Ovis > Ovis canadensis. Next base: position 102,229,109 of record NC_091253.1, on the reverse strand, counting down.
CCAAAAATCTGCAAGCAATAAATGCTGGAGAGGGTGTGGAGAAAAGGGAACCCTCCTACACTGTTGGTGGGAATGCAAACTAGTACAGCCACTATGGAGAACAGTGTGGAGATTCCTTAAAAAATTGCAAATAGAACTGCCTTATGACCCAGTAATCCCACTGCTGGGCATACACACCGAGGAAACCAGAATTGAAAGAGACACATGTACCCCAATGTTCATCGCAGCACTGTTTATAATAGCCAGGACATGGAAACAACCTAGATGTCCATCAGCAGATGAATGGATAAGAAAGCTGTGGTATATATACACAATGGAGTATTACTTAGCCATTAAAAAGAATTCATTTGAATCAGTTCTGATGAGATGGATGGAACTGGAGCCGATTATACAGAGTGAAGTAAGCCAGAAAGAAAAGCACCAATACAGTATACTAACACATATATATGGAATTTAGAAAGATGGCAATGATGACCCTGTATGCAAGACAGCAAAAAAGACACAGATGTGTATAGCAGACTTTTGGACTCGGGGAGAGAGGGAGAGGGTGAGATGATTTTGGAGAATGGCATTGAAACATGTATACTATCATGTAAGAATCTAATAGCCAGTCTATGTCCGATGCAGGATACAGCATGCCTGGGGCTGGTGCATGGGGATGACCCAGAGGGATGTTGTGGGGAGGGAGGTGGGAGGAGGGCTCATGTTTGGGATCGCATGTACACCCGTGGTGGATTCATGTCAATGTATGGCAAAACCAATACAGTATTATAAAGTAAAATAAAGTAAAAATAAAATTTTTTTTAAAAAAAATAAATAAATAAAACAAACAAAAAAAAGAAACTTCAGTGGTGAATGTTTCACGTTAAAAGAGATAAAATAGGAATATTGGAGCAAATTAAAGGTATGCTATAATAAGATGTCACAGATGTACATAAGTATGTCAAGAAACAAGTTGTAAGCCCACGCTTGCAAGAGACTTTAATGGAGGGACAGAAATGCAAGGGCTGTGGATACAAACCAAGTAGAACACTTATTTACCTGTGCATTTGGTTTACCCACATTGATTAATGCAGTTAATATGTGATTTAAATTTATTTCATCTTTCTTGCTGATTGAATATTTGAAGTAATAATATTAAGCATTTTTCTCCATTTTGAAAAGCTGGTCATGGGCTCAAAATGAGCTAAGTAAATATTTTAAAACTATTTTAGGTAAGGTGAATAAGAGAATTTATGAATGAATTTGGACTATCATCTTTACTGTAAAATAAAAATAATCAGCAAAACAGAAATAGCTATAGATGTAGACAACAGACTTAGGGCGACTGGGGGGAGGGTGGAGGCATAAACTGGGAGACTGGGATTGACATACACACCTTACTTTATATAAAATATGTAGCTAATAAGTACTTCCTGCATTGCACAGAGAACTCTTCTCAGTACTCTGAAATGACCTATATGGGAGAAGGATCTACACAAGAGTGGATAAATGTATGTGCTTAGTCTCTCAGTTGTGTCCAAGTCTTTGCAACCCCATGGACTGTAGCCCTCCAGGCTCTTCTATTCATGGGGATTCTCCAGGCAAGAATACTGGGGTGGGTTACCATGCCCTTTTCCAGGGGATCTTCCCAACCAAGGGATCAAACTCAGGCCTCCCACATTGCAGGCAGAGTCTTTACCATCTGAGCCACAAGGGAAAACTGGATAAATGCATAACCAATTCACTTTGCTGTACACCTGAAGCTAAAACATCATGATAAATCTATTAAACCCAAATATATATATTTTTAAACTGGAAAGGCAAGATAGTACCTTGACAGAAGAAATATCTTCTGTAATGTACCCATTTATTAAACTGAAAATAAAATATAAAGGTGGCTACATATCCAGACTTAACATGTCATTTTTCTGAGTTGTTGCATATTAGGTACTTACTGGGGATCACAATTTAGATATCATATTAGTTACGTCTACATGATTATTTACTCTTTATCAAGCAAAATATAGTGATTTACAAAATTAAGGCAGTTTTCAGTGTACAGAATAGTGATTCAGTATTTTTTATAGATCACATAGATGTTCTTTTAACAGTTAAAGCCAGAGTAACACAGGAACAAAATCAAAATCACATGAAAGTCATGATGAGTTCATAGCAAGATTCCCACGTGTCTCTCCCACAGGATATAACAACTCTGTAAGTAAGCAGAAACAGCAAAAGCATCCTCATTTTCAATCACATTCCAGATGTTGGAGTTGTCATCCTCAAAACAGTTGGTAAAAAGTAGCAAAAGAGTGCTATGTAGTCTTTATAATCAGTTATTAAACTTATTATTATGTTCAATAATCATGCTTCAAGGCTTACAGTAGATGTGAGTTTGTATGAATTACTTTATGTGCAAGAAGTACAGTCTGTAGATTTGGATTTAAAAAACAATATAATCTCAATTTTAATAAAGTACATTAAGATATTCAATATAGTACATATGAAAGGTAAGTAAAACCATATTTCAGTTCAGTTCAGTTCAGTCACTCAGTCATGTCCGACTCTTTACGACCCCAAGAATAGCAGCACGCCAAGCCTCCCTGTCCATCACCAACTCCAGGAGTTCACTCAGACTCACGTCCATCGAGTCCATGATGCCATCCAGCCATCTCATCCTCTGTCATCCCCCTCTCCTCCTGCCCTCAATCCCTCCCAGCATCAGAGTCTTTTCCAATGAGTCAACTCTTCTCATGAGGTGGCCAAAATACTGGAGTTTCAGTTTAGCATCATTCCTTCCAAAGAAATCCCAGGACTGATCTCCTTTAGAATGGACTGGTTGGATCTCCTTGCAGTCCAAGGGACTCTCAAGAGTCTTCAACACCACAGTTCAAAAGCATCAATTCTTCAATGCTCAGCTTTCTTCACAGTCCAACTCACATCCACACATGACCACTGGAAAAACCTTAGCCTTGACTAGACAGACCTTTGTTGGCAAAGTAATATCTCTGCTTTTGAATATGCTATCTAGGTTGGTCATAACTTTCCTTCCAAGGAGCAAGTGTCTTTCAATTTCATGGCTGCAACCACCATCTGCAGTGATTTTGGAGCCCCCCAAAATAAAGTCTGATACTGTTTCCACTGTTTTGCCATCTATTTGCCATGAAGTGATGGGACCAGATGCCATGATCTCATTTTTCTGAATGTTCAGCTTTTAGCCAACTTTTTTGCTCTCCTCTTTCACTTTCATCAAGAGACTCCTTAGCTCCTCTTATTCAGAACACTCCAATTTTCTCATTTTAGTCAAAGCTTTTATGGAGCCACTTTTTTTTGTATTTATAACATGAGATATAATTACCCATTTTAGTAAGCCTAGATTTATTTTTCTACAATCTCTAATATTCACTATCCAACAACTGTTCCTCCTGACCTATGAATACACCCACAAACCTCAACTAAAATTTAAGCTCATTCCTGAAATCTAATGGAGTGTAAACTTCTAATCCATTATTATCAGTAAGACATGTTTTGCAAATGTAGATCATGACTCCTTATCACCAGATTCAGACTCAAATTGAAGAAAATAGGGAAAACCGCTAGACCATTCAGGTATGACCTAAATCAAATCCCTTATGATTATACAGTGGAAGTGAGAAATAGGTTTAAGGCACTAGATCTGATAGATAGAGTGCCTGATGAACTATGGAATGAGGTTCGTGACATTGTATAGAAGACAGGGATCAAGACCATCCCCATGGAAAAGAAATGCAAAAAAGCAAAATGGCTGTCTGGGGAGGCCTTACAAATAGCTGTGAGAAGAAAAGAGGTGAAAAGCAAAGGAGAAAAGGAAAGATATAAGCATCTGAATGCAGAGTTCCAAAGGATAGCAAAAAGAGATAACACAGCCTTCTTCAGTGATCAATGCAAAGAAATAGAGGAAAAGAACAGAATGGGAAAGACTAGAGATCTCTTTAATAAAATTAGAGATACCAATCCAGGCAAGGATACTGGAGTGGGTTGCCATTTCCTTCTCCAAGGGATCTTCCTAACCTAGGGATCGAACCCAGGTTTCCTGCACTGCAGGCAGATTCTTTACCAACTGAGCTACAAGGGAAGCCCATTATTACCAGTAAGACATGTTTTGCAAATGTATTCACTTGTGGTAATCTACTAATAAGTAATTTCCATTACACAACACAACAGCTACAAAATAGATAAAAATGTAAACAAAGGTTGTAATAAAATGTTATTGTAAAGGTGTTACACTTTGCATCCCATAGGTGGTAGAATCACCCTCCTCATCCTATGAAGCAGAGGTCCTGGAAGCATGGTCCAGCATCAGCACGTAGGAACTTGTTCAGAAATGCAAGTGATGAGATCTCACTGAGACCTATGTAGTGAGACCCAGGAAGGGCAGCCCACCCAGAAACCTGTGCTTCAGCAAACCCTCCATATGTGACTTTTTTGGCTAATAAAGCCTGAGAACAACTGCCACGTTCTCGCCTATGTTCACATCCTCCTGATGGCAATGATTGGTTTTGTTCTTCTGCAATCTAAATCGATAAAAATATATATAACAAAACCAACTACTTCATGCACCCTGAAGGTGACCTATTTCAGTCACTTTAACCTGCCTCTAGAACTGATGGAATGACATCTAAATGGGACTCCACCCCAAACTTATAGCCCATTCCTCAAACAGCTGCTAGAATGATTTTGCCAAAGCAGAAATTTTTCATATGTTTTCCAGTGGATTCCTATGACACAAAATTCCTATTAAGTCATGTGACCTGGCATCTATGAACTTCTCACTCATTTCTTACCATTCTCATGTTCCTTTTAAATAATTTTCTTCAAAATATCTTTATGACTTTATTCTTATTTAATTAAGCATTTGGTTCAAATGTCACCTGTCTTCAGGGACTATCATCTAAGACAACAGATACTCCACATTCACTGAAGAGCTGTATTGATATTTCTTTTTGAGTGTGTGCAGTGGTTATTTCTATATGGAATTATATGTCCCTGTGTTTGCTTTTCTGCCTATCTCCCCTACTAAAATGTAAACTCCATGAGAAGAAAATTAGTGCAAAATTGCATTCATCTCACACGCTAGTAAAGTAATGCTCAAAATTCTCCAACCCAGGCTTCAACAGTATGTGAACCATGAAATTCCAGATGTTCAAGCTGGATTTAGAAAAGGCAGAGGAACCAGAGATCAAATTGCCAACATACACTGGATCATCGTAAAACAAGAATGTTCCAGAAAAACATCTACTTCTGCTTTATTGACTGCCAAAGCCTTTCACTGTGTGAACCACAACAAACTCTGGAAAGTTCTTAAAGAGATGAGAATACCAGACCACCTGACCTGCCTCTTGAGAAACCTGTATGCAGGTCAGGAAGCAACAGTTAGAACTGGACATGGAACAACAGTCTGATTCCAAATAGGAAAAAGAGTATGTCAAGGCTGTATATTGTTACCCTGCTTATTTAACTTATATGCAGAGTACATCATGAGAAACGCTGGGATGGAAGAAGCACAAGCTGGAAACAAGATTGTCAGGATAAATATCAACAACCTCAGATATGCAGATGACATCACCCTTATGGCAGAAATCAAAGAAGAACTAAAGAGCCTCTTGATGAAAGTGAAAGAGGTGAGTGAAAATGTTGGCTTAAAACTCAACATTCAGAAAACTAAGATCATGGCATCTGGTCCCATCACTTCATGGGAAATAGATGGGGAAACAGTGGAAACAGTGTCAGACTTTATTTTGGGGGGCTCCAAAATCACTGCAGATGGTGACTGCAGCCACGAAATTAAAAGACACTTGCTCCTTGTAAGGAAAGTTATGACCAAACTAGACATCATATTATAAAGCAGAGATATTACTTTACCAACAAAGGTCCGTCTAGTCAAAGCTATGCTTTTCCCAGTAGCTATGTATGGATGTGAGACTTGGACTGTGAAGAAAGCTGAGCATTGAAGAATTGATGCTTTTGAACTGTGGTGTTGGAGAAGACTCTTGAGAGTCCCTTGGTCAGCAAAGAGATCCAACCATTCCATCCTAAAGCAGATCAGTCCTGGGTGTTCATTGGAAGGATTGATGTTGAAGCTGAAACTCCAAAACGTTGGCCACCTGATGCAAAGAGCTGACTCATTGGAAAAGACCCTGATGTTGGGAAAGATTGAAGGCAGGAGGAGAAGGCGATGGCAGAGAATGAAAGATTGGATGGCATCACTGACTCGACGGACATGAGTTTGAGTAAATTTCAGGAGTGGGCAATGCACAGGGAGGGCTGGTATGCTGCAGTCCATGGGGCTGCAAAGAGTTGGACACGACTGAGCGACTGAACTGAGCTGATTGTTATCTCTAAAGACATACATATGCACACATGCTAAGTCACTTCAGTCATGTCAGATGCTTTGAGACGTATGGACTGTGCCATTCCAGGCTCGTCTGTCCATGGGATTCTCCTGGCAAGAATACCGGACTGGGTTGCCATGTCCTTCTCTAGGGGATCTCCAGGGATTGAAACTCTGTCTCTTATGCTTCCTGGCTGGTGGGTTCTTCACCACTAGTGACACCTAGGAAGCGCAAGGACATATATGTGTGTGTGTGTGTGTGTGTGTGTGTGTGTTTAATAGATAGTTTTATAGATTCCTTGCTACTTGGTAGGCAGTGTTCTAATATTTTACTTATATTAATTCACTTAACCCTCACGATTCTACAATCATGATGATATTCATATCATTATTTTACACATAAGGAAGGAAGGATGGAGATACTGAAAAAGCTCACCACGGTCATACAGGCAGATGTGCTTGTTTCTTTATATGTTGGAACTCTAATTCAAGCCCTGGTAAACCATGTTCTAAACTGCTATGTAGCACTGTCTGTAAAATGGGAATATAGTTTAGTAAGACTACTTGGATATTTATACAGTAATAAGAAAAACCTTTAAAGCAGCAAGAGTTATAGCAAGTCTGCTAATTTTGCAGTGTTTAATGCACCAGAAAATTCTTTGTATTTATCCTATCCTGAGAGCTGCCTTTTATATTGCTTCTAGGTATGAGACACGAGTGATAGTTATCACCAAAGACGACACCTTGAGCACACCTGCCACCCTGAACTTGGTTTCTACAACCATTCTTTAATGAAATCATTTTGGATTCTTAGAAAAATGGCTGATTCTAGTTCTGGGACAGAAAATTTACAGTATAAGCCTGTAACACCTTACAGGGTCAGAAACTAAGAAAATGCTGGCACGCATACCCCCTCCAGCACACGCATGCACACACAGGTACACCGATGAAGATAAGGGGATGTAAGAGCAAGTTTTTAAGTTAGTTTAACTAGCCTCTGGAATTTTATCAAACTATCAGATTCTAGTACATATGAAGCCATATTAACATCAATAATCAATTTTTTTCTGGCTTGATATTCCTCTATAGGTCCACAAGTCACCTTAACACCTCTCTCCGTGATTTTGTGTTATTCCTGGGTATAGTTTAGCTCTGGCCTCTTCTTTCATATCTATGAAAGACTATGCCATGAGTTTACACTACAGAAGGCCTGCCTATTGCTTCCTAGAGTACTCTCTGTTACAGAGAACTATCCTCTAAAGTTGGCAACACCTTTGGCACACCAAAGAAATACCGAATTCTCTTCTGTTATCACTATATTGGAGAGAAATAAATTTCCTACGAGATATGAAGAGATTGATCCATCTCCAGCTGTGCCAAGTATGTCATCTGAGGCACGAACAAGAGCTGTTTATTTTCGTATTTTCAGTCTGGTCACTTCATTTTCTGTGTAGAGCATATCCTTAGCTGCTGAAAGCTGTCGTTTCAAGAGACATCTCTGCGCTGTCTCCATCGCTTCTGTCTTTACCTCCAGACCTCACGTACAAACCCTCTTGCAGGTGAAGTGCTCTGTGTTAGTGCTTCTTCCTTGGGAATACTCGGGTTATTTGGGGGGGGTGGTGTTTCTGCTCCCGATGACTGGGGCAGAAAACTGCAGGGCCCTTGGGTGTCAGTATCCTCCAGAATGTCATCCACTACAAAGAATCACCTCTTAACCCATGTGACTGTCACACGCTCTGCCGGGCTTTCAAACTTGTGAGAAATCTACTTACAATTATCAAAGCCTTGGGATCACGCTGGTGGTTCAGTGCTTAAGAATCTGCCTTCTAATACAGGGAAGGCAAGTTTGATACCTGGTTGGGGAACCGAGATCCCACATGTTGCAGGGCGGCTAAGCCCACGTCCTGCAACTCCTGAGCCCAAGCTCCAGGGCCCACGCTCCACAGCTAGAGAAGCCTGCACACCGCAACGAAAGCGCTTGCATGCCACAACAGACGCCAGACATAGGCAGGCAAATAGATACATGCTAAAAAATATAATTCTCCAAGTCCCTCCTCTAATCACAGTTTACAATCAACATAGTTGCAGAGTTTGCAGAGTGCTAAACATCAATGACTTTTTTCCAAGTAAAAGCGAATACAGAGTCTGCACCAGTATTATTGGCTCTTTACCTTTGTATAAACATGTCATGAACAGAAACACTTATTATATAAAGGTAATCAATAAAACAAATCTACATCTGTCTAGGTTTGTTGAAATCTTCTCTGTGGTTACTCTGCATATTTATGCAAGCATTTGACTACCTCATTAAGTCTTTTGTGGAATTTTGCCCAAGCATTTGCATATTGAATCCATATTAGTTCACTGTAAATTGCCCTTGTTGCCTTTCTCTTTGTACTACAGTTATATTATTCATTATGAAAGTATATTTGTAGGTATATTACATTATTGCTAATTTGATTTCAGGAGAGTGAAGATGGAATTCAAAAAAATATGTTATGAAAAAATGGTGTGTTAGCATTACCAGAGCTGAAAACCAATGCTCTCCAATAAATCAGCTCATGGAACTAGATTCTGGAGACAGTTTGAGATGGGAGAGGAATTAATAAATAAGTCCAGACTCGCAGGCTCTGCTGCACCAGTGTTATATCACAAAATAAAATATTGCTCTTTTCTGAATCTGTCAAAGATGATTCAGTGTCATACTCAAATAAATAATTTTCAAGAGAAAATAAAATCTAAGTGGCAGAAGGAAATTTCAGTCTAATAAATGAACAAAGCTTTTTTTTTTTTTTGAAGAGACCAAATAGTTGCTAAGAATTTATCTGAATGGATAGCCTTCCCTTTGCTCTCTGAGACATCTTATACACCATACCCAATGCAATCCTCTTACCACCCCTACTGATGGTCACATGATATAGGGAAAAGCCCTACTTAAACATGAAGTTGTCAAAAATGTTTTAAGAGAAAGCTGTAATTGCCTGAAAATATAGTAGACACAGTAATAGATTTGAAGGCTAAAACAGTACTGAACATCCGGCATTGAATCCCTAGTTTCTGTCTGTGCTCAGTTGCTCAGCTGTGTCCAACTCTTTGCAACTCCATGGACTGTAGCCCACCAGGCTCCTCTGTCCATGGAGTTTTATAGGCGAGCATATTGGAGTGGAGTGCCCTATCCTACTCCAATTTTCTTTATATCCTTATCTATATTCCCAGGTAAAAGTATACAGGTCACTCAGGATAAAATAACTATCTCAGTTATTATTTCTCAGCTTACAGATCAGTTCAGCTCAGTCGCTCAGTCATGTCAGACTCTTTGTGACCCCCATGTTCTGCAGCACGCCAGGCCTCCCTGTTCATCACCAACTCCCGGAGTTCACCCAAACCCATGTCCACTGAGTCAGTGATGCCATCCAACCATCTCATCCTCTGTCATCCCCTTCTCCTCCTGCCTTCAGTCTTTCCCAACATCAGGGTCTTTCCCAATGAGTCAGTTCTTCGCATCAGATGGCCAAAGTGTTGGAGTTTCAGGCAACTCATGTATACAATTTAGAAAACATAATAATTTACATCAAACATATTTTTAAATTCTTGCTTGCTTCCCCTTTGCTTTGATGTCTTCAAAGTAACCTCATTTAAATAATGTTCTGTATTTTTTAGGGTTTTGTCAATATTGATTTTGATACCACTGCTTTAATTGCTTACTTACATGGACACATAATATTTTGTTTGCTCTCTTTCAAAGCATATACTTGATAATTGCTCTATTTGAAATCCCAGTTCGTTAACATGGTCTTCCTTTCTCAAATTATTTAGTCACACCGTAATTAAATCACTTTGGAAACATGATAGAGCTTCTGCCCGAATAAGCAGACTCTGTGCTATTGATTTTCTTCTGGATCTTGAGATAAGCAAGCATAATAATCTCAGCTTCAGTTGAAATACAGTATTTTTCTAAGTATATATTAAATCCATCGATTTTGACCTTAAAGTAAGAGAACTTTGTATTTATAGACCATGATTTACCACACCACAATATTTTAAAATTTGTACATACCCATTTAAAATTATATTTTGTGATGAAGGATTTAAAAATATATATTTTTGAATTCACAATAAAAGTTTAATGCTACATGTCCTCTTAAATTTTAGTTATTGGAACAAAATAATCATTTATTTGAGAATGATAATTTATTAATGTTCATGTGAAAATCACCTATTCTGATTCAAGTTCATGATGGAAAGAAAGGATACGTATGTCTCTACATTGCTGATTTATAAATGAGAGAGAGAGAGCAAGAGAGGGACAAGAAGTTGTCCCTCTTATAAACTATTATCATAAAAACTTTTATTATTCTTATAAAAAATTTATAAGAATAATACTGCAAAAAATAAGATTTGTAGGGATGTAGGGGCAAAAAAAAACAACGAAAAAAATGAAGTCTATTTTACTTTAATCTTAGTATATCACTATTTTGAATATTCCATGTTTGAAATTATTTTTTAAAAAACTTAAATCATTCTGATGTTTCCAGAATTCAATTTTATCTCCAGAAACTTACTATGTAATCATCTATCTCTCTTAATTTTGTGTGTTATTTTCCCCTAAATATATATCATCTCTAAGAGAAATGAATATTAATTTTTCAATTAAATTTAACTATTAATCTATTTTTATGAAAGATAATAGTCTGTAAAAGAATAATCTTATCAATCTAAAGTTTTTACTGTTGAGAATGGCAACTGACAATGCTATTGTGAGATGAATTTTAAGATTCAACAGTCAAAAATAGAAATTTTTCGGAAGTTTCACAGTTTAACCATTTTGATTGCATTGTTAAAATGTGAGACATATTAACTGAATACTAGATATATTAACTGAATAAACAGTAGTTCATTTAAAAATCTGTTTGACAATAGCAAAGTAATTTTCAGGAAATAAACATTATTAAAAGAAAATTTTATAGAGTAATTCTAATGATTAAAGTTGGTTTTAGTAAATATATGTAAATATACTGAGGAAGTATAACTATTATCAAAGACTAGATTATTTATCAAAATAAAAAATGCTTAGTGAGTAAACCAATATTGCCAATATTCATGTTATCATCAATATTTGTGACATCATGATCATGTTAAAAAGTAGTCATAGATATGAGGTCAATTTCCATTTTTTTTCTGATATTCTGCAATTTTTAATCATTTTCAACAGAATTGTCAAATATTATACTTATGCAGAGTACATCATGAGAAATGCTGGGCTGGAAGAAGCACAAGCTGGAATCAAGATTGCCGGGAGAAATATAAACAACCTCAGATATGCAGATGACACCACCCTTATGGCAGAAACTGAAGAGGAACTAAAAAGCCTCTTGATGAAAGTAAAAGAAGAGAGTGAAAAAGTTGGCTTAAAGCTCAACATTCAGAAAACGAAGATCATGGCATCCAGTCCCATCACTTCATGGGAAATAGATGGGGAAACAGTGGAAACAGTGTCAGACTTTATTTTGGGGGGCTCCAAAATCACTGCAGATGGTGACTGCAGCCATGAAATTAAAAGACGCTTACTCCTTGGAAGGAAAGTTATGACCAACCTAGACAGCATATTCAAAAGCAGAGACATTACTTTGCCAACAAAGGTCCGTCTAGTCAAGGCTATGGTTTTTCCTGTGGTCATGTATGGCTGTGAGAGTTGGACTGTGAAGAAGGCTGAGCGCCGAAGAATTGATGCTTTTGAACTGTGGTGTTGGGGAAGACTCTTGAGAGTCCCTTGGACCGCAAGGAGATCCAACCAGTCCATTCTGAAGGAGATCAGCCCTGGGATTTCTTTGGAAGGACTGATGCTAAAGCTGAAACTCCAGTACTTTGGCCACCTGATGGGAAGTGTTGACTCACAGGAAAAGACTCTGATGCTGGGAGGGATTGGGGGCAGGAGGAGAAGGGGCTACTGAGGATGAGATGGCTGGATGGCATCACGGACTCGATGGACTCGAGTGAACTCCTGGAGTTGGTGATGGACAGGGAGGCCTGGCATGCTGCGATTCATGGGGTCGCAGAGTCGGACACGACTGAGCGACTGAACTGAACTGAAGTGATACTCATTAAGAGGATCCCTTTTCCATATAACATGTTATCAATATTATTATGGCTAAAGAAATTCAATAAATTTATTAAAATATACTGTGCCATCAGTGAGAAATTTTAAATTGAATATGGCTAAGTTTAGAGAAATTATCAATAAAATGAATTATAATTCAATTGAATTTCATAAACTGAATGAACTTAGCACATGAATGTAGATATCACCAAATTAGTATTCAAAATTTTTTATTCTGATCTTTATCTATGTCATCTCATCTTTCCAATCAATCAGGCCAAAATCTGGACTCACTGATTGCTCTTTTCCTCTCATAATAAAATAGTAAAAATAAGCCTATGGTCTGTGAGTTCCTCCATGTTCTGCCTATGAAAATGTACCAGAATTATGTCATCACGAAAATCTTGTCTTGCTTTATTATTCCACATTCTTTCTTTAGGAAATTCGGTTGTAAATCGTGTACCTACACCTCCTTTCCTCTAATACTTTCCAACTCATTTTCATTTTCACTGCTGCTGCTGCTAAGTCGCTTTAGTCATGTCCGACTCTGTGTGACCTCATAGATGGCAGCCCACCAGGCCCCTCCGTCCCTGGGATTCTCCAGGCAAGAGTACTGGAGTGGGCTACCATTTCCTTCCCCAATGAATGAAAGTGAGAAGTGAAAGTGAAGTCGCTCAGTCGTGTTCGACTCTTTGCAACCCTATGGACTGCAGCCCACCAGGCTCCTCCATCCATGGGATTTTCCAGGCAAGAGCACTGGAGTGGGCGCCATTTCCATTACTTTACCTTTTATATCTCTATTCCACCTGTCTTCTCGTGTTTTTAGCAAGGTATATTGATTTTTATTTGTACCTTTACTATATTTGAACACACTTATAAAATACTTATCTTAAACTACTTTTGTGACTTGACCAGCTTACATTTCCCCTACTCTTTCCTCAAAATATCTTTTCTTTATTTTTGATATTTCTGCTTCATGCGAGAACTCCTGCTTGGTGGCAGCATATTTTTGTCTGTGTGTATAGTCTTACATCATACTCGACATCTATTTCCTTTTCTGATTGCTGAATTCGTTTTTCAGAAACAGCATCCTTTATAATGTGTTCAATGCGTATAACTGAGTGTAATTAGTCAATGGAAATGGAAACGTGTGAATACTCATATTGTCATTTACCTCTTTTCCTCAATATCGCATCTAAACGCTGCATCACTTTCTACAGATACAGAACGTCTGCCTCCATCTTTAATCCCACTGCCGTAGCCTCCCTGGTGGCTCAGCTGCAAGCACCCTGCCTGCCAATGAGGAGGCGCGGGTTTGATCCCTGGCTTGGGAACGCCCACTGGAGAAGGAAATGGCAAATCTCTCCAGCACTTTTTTTTTAATATATTATTTTAAAGTGGAGGATAATTACTTTACAGTATTGTGATGGTTTCTGTGATACGTCAACATGGATCGGCCATAGGCATACATATGCCCTCTCCCTCTTAACCTCCCTGCCACCTCCCTCCCCACCCCACCCCTCTAAGTGGTCACAGAGCCCCAGCTTTGCATTCCCTGTGCCAGGCAGCAAATTCCCACTGGCTGTCTACTTTGCATACAGCAATGTATATGTCTCAAAGGTACTCTCTTATATCATCTCACCTTCTCTCTCCCCGACTGTGTCCAAAAGTCTGTTCTTTATGTCCGCGTCTCCGTTGCTGACGTGTAGATAGCTTCCTCGGTACCATATTTCTAGATTCCATATATATGCCTCAATAGATGGTGTTTGTCATTTCCTGACTTACTTCACTTTGCATAATAGGTTCCATGTTCCTCCACCTCATTAGTGAAGTGAAGCGTTAGTTGCTCAGTCATGACCGACTCTTTATGGACCCATGGACTGCAGTCCACCAGGCTCCTCTGTCCATGGGATTCTCCAGGCAAGAATACTGGAATGCGTTGCCATGCCCTCTTCCAGGGGATCTTCCTGACCCAGGGATCAAACCTGGGTCTCTTGTGCGGCAGGCAGATGCTTTACTGAGTGAGCTAGAAGGGAAGCCCTCCCACCTCATTAGGACTGACTCAGATGCACTTCTTTTTTATAGCTGAGTAACATTCCATTGTGTATATGCATCACCATTTCTTTATCTATGTATCTGTCTGTGGACGTCTAGGAGTACTCTTGCCTGGGGAATCCCAGGGACAGAGGAGCCTGGTGGGCGACAGTCCATGGGGTCAGAGAGAGGGGAGCATGACTCAGTGACTAAGCAGCAGGAGCTGCAGCCCTCTCTGCCTTACAGACAGAGACCGCTGACGGAAGTCGTGTCAGCAGGGCATCTCCTCCACACTGCCAGTGGGCGCCTTCCTTTCTCCTTCTCCCCTCGTTTATGAGATGCACATCATGTCGATGCTGCTTTCCTGCATCAGCATAACTGGCATTTTTCTTCCAGTGCTGGTGGTACTGTTATCGGTCACCAAGTCATGTTCCACTCTTGCAGCCCCGTGGACCATAGCCTGCCAGGCTCCTCTCTCCATGGGATTCTTCAGGCAAGAATACTGGAGTGGGTTGCTCTTTCCTTCTCCATGGGAATCTTCCTGACCCAGGAATTGAACCCAGGTCTCCTGAATTGCAGGCAGATTCTTTACTGACTGAGCTGCGAGGGAAGCCTTTCTTTTAGTCTTTTGCTTAATAATATCTGGTTTTTACCCTTCTTTTCTTCTCTTCGACTACTTGAGGATCCAGACTTCCCTAGATTTCACCAAAGATAATGTTGGCATGCCTATTTTTCATTCTTCTTATTGCTTGAAAGTGCTGAGAGTCAAAGGGAGAAGCAGAAATTTTGCAACTCTACCTACGAATTTAAAGTCCAGTTAAAAATAGAGTATTCTATGTTGTTGTAAAGATGAATTTAAAAATATTTTGACCTTTTTTTACTTTAATCAGTGATTCAGAAAGAGTTCATTAATATTTGTTGAAGCAAAAGAACAAAAAACTTTGAAGTCCATTTCTAACATTTATCATTCCATGATTTTATGGTAGACACCTTATGGATGTATATTCACACAGAAAACATTCCAAGTGATTGATTATCTCAGTTAGTTTTAGTAACTCAAATTCCAAATAATACTATAATTCACAGTGTATATGTATAATATAGTATAATACTATAATATAATTCCAGTTGTTTATAGTAAATTAACAAGGAGTGTTGGGGCAAGACTGGCACATAAGAAACACACCAATTCATAATATAAAATTAGCTGACTTTATCATTGAGCAAGCAAGTACCTTGAAAGCATGCAGACTGTGAAAAAGTGGCCACAAAGCTGTTGTGACTATTTTTCTCCCTTTACATAGAACTTAAGCTAGTTATATATAGTGTGACTTCAAATAAAATGCAGTTACATTTATCAGTAGTTACATTGTGCTTACTCTGATATTCTTTACCAGATTTACTATTTTTGGTTTTAGTTATTAGTAACCATGGGTGATCGCTCCTTGTTAGTTCATTTATGCATATTATTAGTTCCATCCAATATTCTTCAGGAAAGTTAGCTTAAGTTCAATTTCCTTATAACAGACATAATTCTCTCAGTTGACTAGATTATCATAATTTTATTGTTCTTTGAAAATTCTGAGATTGCATACAAGCATATATCTTTGTAAAACTGCCTTCTATAAAAATATATGCATAGTGTATGCAAAATGAAAGTGAAAGTGTTAATTGCTTAGTGTAACCCCATGGACTGTATCCCACCCTGCTGCCCATCCATGGGATTTCCCAGGCAAGAATACTGAAGTGGGCTGCCATCTCCTTCTCCAGGGAATATTCCTGACGCAGGGATCAAACCCAGGTCCCTTGCACTGCAGGCAGATTCTTTATGATCTGAGCCAACAGTATATGGAGTGCCTATTAAAATAACATGTTTTATTGAAAGTATAATAAAGCAAACATGATAAATATCTCCCAAACTTCTACTATTTTCATTGAAGTATAGTTAATTTACAACATTGTGTTAGTTTCAAATGTACAGCAAAATGATTCGTGTGTGTGTGTGTGTGTGTGTGGTTTGTTTTGCATATTCTTTTCCATTGTAAGCTATCGAAAGATTTGAATATAATTACCTGTGCTATACACTGGGTCCTTGTTGGTTACATATTTTATATATAGTAACGTGTATCTGCTCATTCTAAACTTCTGATTTCTCTCTTCCCCCTTCCCCTTTGGTAACCATAACTTTTCTTCTCTGTCTGTGAGCCTGTTTCTGTTTTGGAAATAAGTTCATTTATGTTATTTTTTTCAAGATTCTTCATGCAAGCAATGTCATATGATAACTGTCTGATTCTATCTTGCTTCACTCAGTATAACAATCTCTAGGTACACGTGTGTTGCTGCAAACGGCATAATTTAATTCGTTTTTATTAAGAAGTAAACTTCCATTTTATATGTGGCACACCTTCTTAATTTATTTATTTGTTGACGGACATTTAAGTTGCAGTCGTGGCTGCTGTGAATAGTGCAGCTGTGAACACTGGGATGTATGTATGAATTGGAGTTTTTGTCTTTTCCAGATATATGCTGGGAATGGAATTTCTGGACCTTATGCTAGATATATATATATAAGGGAGCTTCCATACTGTTCTCCACAGTAGCTGTACCAATTTACATTCCCACCAAGAGAGTAAGAGTGTTCCCTTTCCTCCACATCTGCTCCAGTACTATCATTTGTAGACTTTTTGAAGATGGTTGATATAAGGTAAAACCTCTTTGTAGTTTTGACTTGCATTTCTCCAATATTTGAGACATTGAGCATCTTTTCTTGTGCCTTTTGGTCATCTGTGTGTCTTCTTTAGAGAAATGTCATGTAGGTCTTCTGCCTACTTATTGACTGGGTTCTTTTTTTTTTTCTGATGTTGAGTCGCATATGCTGTTTGTATATTTTCTAAATTGAGCCCTTGTTGATTGTATTATTTGTGAATATATTCTCCCATTCTGTGGGCTGTCTTTTTTATTTTTTTTATGGATTCCTTTGCTATGCAAAATCTTATCAGTTTGATTGGGCCCCATTATTATTTTACTTTTATTTCTTTTGCTTTGGGAGACTGACCTAAGAAAACATTGCTATAATTTATGTCACAGAGTTTCATGGAATTATGTCCTATATGTAAGTCTTCAAGCCAGTTTGAATCTATTTTTGTGTAGTGTGTGGTCTAGCTTCATTGATTTGCATGTGGCTATCCAACTTCCCAACCTCACTTGTTGTAGAGACTCTTCCTCACTGTACCTTCTTACCCCCTTTGTTGAAGACTAATTGACTGTAGGTGTGTGGGTTTATTTCTGGATTCTCAGTTCTACTCCATTGATCTATATGTCTGTTTTGGTATCAGCACTATGATGTTTTAATTACTGTGGCTTTGGTGGTAAAGAATTTGCCTGCCCCTGCAGGAAACATAAGAACCATGGACAGTTCAATCCCTGGGCCAGGAAGACCCCCTGGCAGAGGGCCTGGCAATCCACCCCAGTACTGTTGCCTGGAGAATCCCATGGCCAGAGGAGCCTGTCACAAAGAGTCAGGGTCACAAAGGTCACAAAGAGTCAGACACGACTGAAACGACTTAGCATGCATGCACACTTTGTAGTAACTGTCTGAATTTTGGGAAGGTAATGCCTCCAACTTTTTTTTTTTTTCCTGAGCATTGCTTTGGCAGCTCTGAGTCTTTTATGATCCCATATAAATTTTAGGATGATTGGTTCTAGTCCTTTGAAAAAAATATCATGGGTAATTTGATAGGGACCACATTAAATTTTTAGATTGCTTTGGATAGTATGACCCTTTTAGCAGTATTAATTCTTTCAATCCAAAAGCATGTAATATTCTTCCATTTCTTTGAATTATTTTTAACTTTTTTTATCAATGTTTTATATTTCTCAGTGCATAATTCTATCACCTCTTTGGTTCTGTTTATTCCTAGGTATTTTTAATGCAATTTTATTTTTAATTTTATTTTTTTACTTTACAATACTGTATTGGTTTTGCCATACATTGACATGAATCTACCACAGGTGTACATGAGTTCCCAACCCTGAACCCCCCTCCCACCACCCTCCCCATATCATCTCTCTGGGTCATCCCAGTGCACCAGCCCCAAGCATCCTGTATCCTGTATCAAACCGAGACTAGCAATTTGTTTATTACATGATAGTATACATGTTAAAATGCCACTCTCCCAAATCATTCCACCCTCTCCCTCTCCCACAGAGTCCAAAAGTCTGTTCTTTACGTCTGTGTCTCTTTTGCTGTCTCACATATAGGGTTATCATTACCAATTTTAAAAGGGTTTTAAAAAAATGTTTCTTTCTGATATTTCATTTTTATTGTAAAACAAAAAACTGCAACAGATTTTTGTATGTAAGTATTGTACACTACTGTCTTGCTGAATGTATCAGTCCTAGTAGGTTTGTGTGGAGTCTCTAGGGTTTTCCATACAGAGCATCATGTTATCTGCATATAATGACAACTTAGAAGGGAGGAGTCAACTTTTGTTATTTTAGTTTTGTTAAAGTACTCAACCAGGACTCTGAGCATAATACTATAAAAGTTTGTGTTTTTGCAATAAAATATGTTTCCATATTTAATTTTTTCTTAAAATCTTAATTATATATAATTTTAAACAACAAAAAACAGTAAGAAAAAACTTCTACTCAGATTTTCTACACTGAATTAATTATTTAGCCATCATCATCTATTGTTCTTAATTTACTGAGCACAGCATGGAGGCAGTAAAGCAGGGAAGATGATTACCTTCAGAAATTACAAATATCCACTAAGTTCAGTAGTTATTACTATGTACAGTCTGCTACAAATGAAGTCTAGAGAAATCTGAGCTTGATAAATATAGGTTGAAGAAATTCATAACACCTCATTTGAAGTTTTCATGGTAAAATGTAGCCTCAGGTTAGAAATCAAACTTAATTGTCTCAGCCTATCTTTCTAAGATTGTTTTCTATGGAAAAGAAAGCTAAAGAAAATATTCTTCTAGTTTGTTTCTCTAGGTTGACTAAAATGACAAAAGGATTTTCTAGAAATTATGCTTAAATTTTAACATTCTATTTTTGTTTCATTGTTCATTTAACACAGTTTAAGCATTTAATAACTTAGTGATAGGAGAAAAGATTTAAACTTTGGTCAGGATTTTGTACCTCAAACTTCTTAAAAATCATTACTTGAGATCCTATTATATAAAAATTAACTGGAAATACTAAATGATATAAATGATATCTTGGATAAGATACTTGTTAAACCAGGAGCAAACTGAGCTTTAAAACAAGTAATTACAGTAAAGGATTAGAACCATTTTATCAATCCATGAGTTTATACTCAT
Source organism: Ovis canadensis (assembly GCF_042477335.2). NCBI lineage: Eukaryota > Metazoa > Chordata > Mammalia > Artiodactyla > Bovidae > Ovis > Ovis canadensis. The sequence goes on along the minus strand of NC_091253.1, from coordinate 102,209,296 downwards.
ATCATCATATAAATAAAGCATAGCAGAGGAAGAAAATTCTTCATTATAATAAAATTCAATGCTGAAAGAATAATATTAGAAAATGACCATTTGATAATCTACATGGAAAAGCACAAAAACCATCAATAAATGCCGAAACTAATAAATGAGAATTTAGTTTAAAATAACATACATATCTTTAATTATCTTCCTACATGACACTTTTTCACTACAGAAAAATAGTAAATTTACATTTCATAAATGTAATAGAAGATGATTGAAATTAATATCACCATAAAGAAAAAACAACAAAAAATCTGTAGTTTCCAATATAATGTACCACTTCTGTACTACTCTTGTCAAAATTGTTAACCATAATTTTATCATGAGAAAATATCAGACTAACCCAAACTGGGAGACATTCCATAAAATAAAAGCTCTTATAATTCAAATGACAAGATGATAAAAGAAAACCAAAAAAAAAGGGGAGTAAAACTACTCCAGATTTAAAAGCAATGACATCAATGCAATGAGAGGTCCCCAATTCAATCCTGAATCAAGATATATATATATATATATTGTGAAAAAATTATAATTATAAGTGGGGCCTGTAGACTAGCTGGTGATATTTTCCAATTCAAATACAATGTTAATACTCATTTTGAGGAGTATTATAAAATACATTAAGAAATAAATTGCAAAAGCTGTTGGGGCAGATTATTAAAGAATTCTAGACAAACAGAGAGAAAGAAAAGGCAGAATGAAGAAGTGTCGCACAGTTACAAAGTATGAGCATTTATGGAATTTGTTCTGACTTTAGGACTTTGGCAGAAAAGTATGTAAAATGAGTCTTAGTCATCTCCAGTGCCAGAAAATAAGGACGTGCTTAAAACAAACTAAGCACAATAATAACAGCAACTGCTGCTGTTGCTGCTACGTCGCTTCAGTCGTGTCCGACTCTGTGTGACCCCCTAAGTGGCAGCCCACCAGGCTCCTCTGTCCTCTGAATACTCCAGGCAAGAACACTGGAGTGGGTTGCCATTTCCTTCTCCAGTAACAGCAACTACTGGTGAATACATCAAGAATTTCTTGACATACAACAAATGGAGCCAACGACAAAGGCTTTCAGTGACGAAAGCTGAAATACCTTGAACAATATATTGTACTGTATTAAACCCAAATGTTAAAGGGAAGATCCATAAATCGACACTGATATAAATAAATAAGAAATAAATTATTTGGATGAAGAGATAAATCTCCTGTGACCCCCAAAAATCTATAAAGGATAAATCCCCAATTCCTAAGTGTGGACTGTGCCTAGTGGATTCCTTTCAAAGAATGAAATATAGAAAGAGGGTGAAAAAAGAGCATCCTTATCTTTGAGAACTCTGACAAGCTCTGCCTCATCCAGGTGGTACGTTTAACATCAGCTGTTGATAGCATGTGCCCTTGATATCATATGATGAAAATGACACTTTGCTTCTTTGGTCTTCTTCCCCAAAACACATTGCTCCAGGTTAATAGTGAGAAAAACACCAGATAAATCCCAATAGAGAGACATTCTACAAAATAACCTGACCATTAATCCTCAACTTTGTCAGGATCATCAAAAGCAAAGAATGTTTGGTTTTTTGTCACAGCCACGAGGAGCCTGAGGAGACAAGGCGACTAGATATTATATATTTTCATGGATGGAATCCTGGAAAAAGCATACTAGGTAAAAATCTAAATCCTTTGAATTAAGGACAGGCTCTGCTTATTAACCATGTATGAATATTAATTCATGAACTATAACAGTGCATCATAATAATATAAGTTGGTAATGCTGGAGGAAATTAGCTGCCAGACATATGAGGTTCTACTCTCTTACCAATTTTTCTGTTACCTAAAACTGGTCTAAAAACAAAATGCATCTTACAAGTAAATACATAAATATATATACCAGTTTTTTGTGCTATAACTTTAACTTTTATGTAGGTTTAAAATTATTTTAAAGAAAAGATTAAAAATAGAATGATTTATCATCAAAGAGAAAATGATTTGCTGGCAAGATTTGAAGGCTCGGCACTCAGAAGCACACACTCCAATCTCACCTCTGAAAGCAATTTTATTTTTAGCTCTTAATTAGCTATAACCAATTAGTATCTAAGTATTTTAAGTCACTCATTTGTGAAATGGAGGTATTATCTTCCTTACCTGTGTACCAGACTGACATAAAGTTGAAACAAGATATAAAAGTGTTATGCGCACTAACAGAAATTTTTAAAGGTTTTTAAAAGTCAAATGTGTGTGTTAGTCACTCAGTCATGCCAAACTCTTTGTGACTTCACAGACTGTAGCCAACCAGGCTCCTCTGTCCATGGAATTCTCCAGTCAAGGTTACTGGAGTGGGCTGCCCTTCCCCTCTCCAGGGCATGTTCCCTACCCAGGAATCAAACCTGGGTCTCCTGCATTGCAGGCAGATTCTTTACCATCTGAGTCATCAAGGCTCACACAAGTAAAATAGAAACACCCAAATTAAAATGTACACTTTTAGGAAATGTTGATTTTCATTATTTTAATATTTTCTATTAAATTACTGAATAGACATTAATGTATTTCTTAACCTAATGCCTTAAACAAAAACCCGGATAGAGCTTGATTTAGGCTGCTTTATCCCTTCATTTCTCGGTGATGCAACATTTTCTTCTTTGTTCACATGGTACACATTTAATAACTTTTTTCCTAAATAGACTTTAATTTTTGAGTGCAAATCAAACTTAATTAGTGCTATTTCTAGATTTGGTCACATCTTTAATCTGGATTTTGAGAACTACTTTAGTGGGGTAATTTCTTCTTTTGTGGCTTATCTGTTTTCAGCTTAGCTCCACTGTGAACTATTCTTTGATAAAATAATCTATGTTTAAATACAATTTTACCAGTGTTAAACAAATTAAACTAAAATTCAATTCGGTGGTACAAAAATTTATTATAAGTTAAACTTTTACATAATGAATATTGCCACTCAGAGTAGTAGAACTGTGATTTTAGGATACTGGATGATAATTTTTGTAGATATCTACATAGTTGAAATACCTGATGGTGAGTGGGTAGAACTGATAAACTGAGGAGTAAATGCCATATATTTGGGGGTAAAGGCAATTCTGCTCACAAGAGAAAGTTTATATTTTAATCTTAAAAACACTGAAATTACAAAACTGAACTAAAATAAATAAATCTTCATTCTTTTCTTTAAATCAGGGAGTAATATTCAAAGTTTAGTTTATAAAAAATATGAGTCCAAATATTGTGAATTTAAAAAATAAAAATCAACCTACATGCAGGAATACATAAAAAATGAGGGAATAGAAATTTTGTTTTCTTTTTTGGTGAGGAATAGAAAATTTTGAATAGAAAAATGCTCATTTCACAATTGGTCTAAATGTTCATCAGTAAAAGAGTGTTAATTAATATCATATCAATTTTTATAAGTTGAGTTAGATAACCTTTAAAGCATATTCATAAGTGCCAGGAGCCGGCATGGGAGATCCCACCCATGACAAGGTCATGCTGAAGAGCCTGACAGGGCAAGGCAGATCAGGTCTCAAGGGGTCCTCTGCCTGAGCATCTACCCCAAATCCAGAATCTGTCTGTTTTATTATTCATGTCTCTCACCAACACCTCTGACATTAACGGGGGGCTGTCCCCGGCCAACTTTCTCTCAAGAAAATCAACTTAGAGCTTTGGTTAATAAGTCTCCTGGGCATAATAAGAGTGTTTCAATTCAAACCCCTCTGATAGCTTTCTAACTTGCCTGACAGGTTTATCCAGACTTTTACAACTACGCATATGATTGTTTACAGCCTCCCAACCACAAGAGGCACAGGAAGCTTAAAAAATTCTAGGAATGTAGAGCCTTTTGAGGAGTTAAAAATCATTAGAATAGAACTGGTTAAGGGTTTCATTGTTGAGCCAATACTTGCTGCCAAGTTTTCATATCCTTTATTTGCTGTGTCCCCAGGAGTGCATTAATTAATATAGCTGGTATATAGAAAAAAAACAAGCAGCAACATTAGATCTTTAAGTACTTTCTTTGTTGTAACCCACTGCACCTTTGTTCTATAAGGATGTAACTTTATTTAGTACTTTGAGGGTGATGCAGATTAAAGAAAAACGCTTCAAGGGAAGATGAGTTTTTTGGTTGATTAACATTTATCAAGGAAAAAAGCCATAAAATGTTAACAGGCCTCCTGGCCAGAAGATAATGTAAATCGCCTGAGACCTTTTTTATGCGGAAAGGTATGCAGAAAGAAAGCCTGATATCGACAAGGGTCAGGTCTGCTGCCCCTGCATGACTCTACATCTTCCATTATGTAAAACTTAGGGTATATAATCACCTTTTGAAAATAAAGTTATGGGGATTTTGCACAAGCTTGGCCTCCCTCATGTCAATTATTTCTCTCTTTCTCCCTCTCCCTCCCTCTCTTTTTCAGGCTGATCCCTTGGAACACAGAGGCTCTCTGCATTCACTTTTCTGCCTGGGCTTCTAAGACCCATGAGAGAAGGAGCCCAAGGCGGGGCACCCTCTGCTACTCAAGCGGGCGCCTGTGGCCTATGTGAACAGAGCAAGTCTCTTGTCTTGAGACTTTATTAGCTTTTTGTGTAAACCAAGGAATATCAGCCTCTTTCTCTCCTCTATTTCCTTAACTGTTTTCTTATCTCTCTATATATCTCTAAGTCTATAAATCTATATCTATATACCTCTCTCACCTCGCTGTCCACGCTTCGGATACCCTGGATCCAACCAGGGCTGTATATACAAAGTTATATAACCTTGTATCAGTTGAGTTAGATAGCCTTTAAAACATATTCACAAGTATGTACAAGGTTTTTAAAGATATGTTACATGAAAAATACATACTGTATTTAATGTACTGCTATTTATAAAAATATTTCTTAAAGGATATATACAGCTATGTGTGTGTGTGTGTGTGTGTGTGTGTTTGTATTCACTGAATGTGACTAGGTAACGAACTTGGTAGAAAAAATAGTTTTTCACTTTTAACAATGAGATTATAAGAGGTTTTAGCCTGCAATATGGCAAAGTAGAAGAATATTAGCTCATCTTTTCTTAAAAAAAAAAAAAACACGAAAACTACTACTAACTGATAAGCAACCATCCACCAAAAAAAAAAAAAAAAAAAGTTGGAAAGTGCCAAAAAAAGATAGCCTACATCCGAAGACAAACAAGATGGTAAGAGGGGTGAAATCATGATAAAATTAAATCCCACACCCAATGGATGGGAGAGCCACAAACTGGAAAATGAGTATATCATAGCAGCTTTCCCTCAGGAGTAAATATCCTAAGCCCCATGTCAGACTTCCCAACCTCGGGGGCTCTGGCAATGGAGGAGGCGCCCCAGGAGAATCTAGCTTTAAAGGCCAGCAAGGTCTCATCACAAGAAGTCTGCAGGATTGGGGGAAACAGAAACTCCCTTCTTGTACAGTATATGAAAGTTTTCACACACTAGGATCCAGGGGGGAAAGCAGTGACCTAGGAGATAGGGGCAGAATTATCTGCTAACCTGCTCATCTCAGAGGGTCTTCCATTTGGCGGTGGAAGGCAGGAGGGACAAAGCCACCGGCAGTGGCATCTCTGGTGAGACCTCATTGGCCAAAGCCTCCCTGGAGGCTGCTATTTCTTCCCCAGGGACTACCTCTTTCCAAAGGACTGTCTGCTCCCGTGCTGGGATGCTTCAGGCCAAACAACAAAAAGGATGGGAATACAACCCATCCATCAGCAGGCAGGATGCTTAAAAACTTTTTGAGAATGGCTCTGCCTACCAGAAGAAGAAGACCCAACTCCACCTTGCAACTCAGTTGGTAAAGAATCTGACTGCAATGCAGGAGACCTGGGTTCGATTCCTGGGTCTGGAAGATCTGCTGGAGAAAAAAATGGCAACCCACTCCAGTATTCTTGCCTGGAGAATCCCATGGACAGAGGAGCCTGGCGGGCTACAGATCACGGGGTTACAAGAGTCAGACACGACTGAGTGATAGAAACCACCACTACTCACAAGAAGGCAGGAGTGAGACTCTTCCACCAGGGAGCCTGCACAGGCCTCTTAGCCCCATCCACCAGAAGCTCAGTTCAGTTGCTCAGTTGAGTCCAACTCTTTTCCACCCCATGGACTGCAATGCGCCAGGCCTCCCTGTCCATTACCAACTCCCAGAGTTTACTCAAACTCATGTCCATCAAGTCAATGATGCCATCCAACCATCTCATCCTCTGTCATCCCCCTCTCCTCCTGCCCTCAATCTTTCCCAGCATCAGGGTCTTTGCCAATGAGTCAGCTCTTTGCATCAGATGGCCAAAGTATTGGAGTTTCAGCTTTAGCATCAGTTCTTCCAATGAATATTCAGGACTGATTTCCTTTAGGATAGACTGGTTTGATCTCTTTGCAGTTCAAGGGACTCTCAAGAGTCTTCTCCAACACCACAGTTCAAAAGCATCAATTTTCAAAAGCATAATAACATTTTGACTTTTTTCAGTATTTTCCAAAGCACAGTAATATGGTGGCAGAGAAAAACTTTGGTCATATGGCACAAGACCATGAAACAAGTTAGAAACCTATTGCAAAATTTTCCTTCAAGTATATATTTTAAAAACACAAGACTTTCCCTCATAATGCTTAAAATGTGAATTCATGCGCATAGAATAATAGAAGAGATGTGGAATGCTAATTTGATTCTTTTTTTTAAAAAATATATCTTATTTGCTCTATTCAGAATTTAGTCAAGAAACTGATAGATTCTTTTTGTTCTTAGAAAAAGAAATGTAACCACAATATATCTAGATTACTGCTTGAGTTTTGTACTAATTTCCATGATGATATGGCCCCTAATTAACTGTTGGAATAATTTTAGATTTTTAGAACAGTTGCAAAAATAATAGTGTGAATTAAATAATAGTGTTGGGTAAAGAATAAACATTTTACTTCACATATAGAAAATACTTAAATACTTACTGTAATACTTCTCAAACAACGAAAGTAAAGTGAAGGTGAAAGTCGCTCAGTTGTATCCAACTCTGTGGGACCCCATGGACTATACAGTCCATGAAATTCTCCAGGCCAGAATGCTGGGTTCGGTAGCCTTTCCCTTCTCCAGGGATCTCCCCAACCCAAGGATTGAACCCAGGTCTCCTGCATTGCAGGCGGATTCTTTAGCAGCTGAGCCACAAAGGACGCCTCCTATAAGAAATGTATCCAGTCGGAAACTTTTACTGAGTGCTTCAGAATACAATGGTAAGTCAGGAAAGCACTGATTTATGTTCACAACTCAAACTAGGCAAGGTAAGAAAACTGGAAAATAAAGGATGATAAATCCCATGGAAATACATGAAGCATTATAATATTTTTAAAATGCTACATAGTCTTGCTCACTGCCATGGATTACTAGCTAAAAGGGGGAAAAAAATTAACTAAATGAGCTTCCAGCTTTTGTGTAAACTCTGGAGACCATGAATACGCTCCAATGCAATTTCATTTTAACTTTCAAGAAAGTAAAGGAGAGACTGTGCATCTGTGTGTGTGTGTGTGTCTGTGATATCCTTTGTATGTTATGGGTATTCTCCCATGCCAAAGAAGCCACAACATTTTGAACACCAGCCCTCTGAAAATAACAAATTTCCTAAATTTGATATTAATTATAATAAGCTTGAAAATGATACTTGCAAATATGAACTACAAAGTGTAGTACTTATAAGACCAAATACAAGTGGGGAAAAAAAACCCACATATTAACTTAAATAATTACAGTAGGCAAGGCAAAAAGTTTTAGATAAAAGAGCCCAAAGAAGTATTTGATGATTCAAGAAGGGAGAAATGCTAGTGAAAATGCTGATAGTGAAAACAGTACGAATAATTGACATCAGGTCACTTTAATCAATATGCTTTCCAGTCACTATCTGGAAATCTAAAATCCCCAGAAGTTATTGATGAAAATTATCCCTAGGGAAATATGTGTGTGTGTGTGTGTGTGTGTGTGTGTGTGTGTGTGTGTGTGTGTGTGTGAGTCACTCAGATGTGTCCTATTCTTTATGACCCCATGGATTATAGCCTGCCAGTCTCCTGTATCCTCGGAATTCTCCAGGCAAGGATACTGGAGTGGGTAGCCTAGTGTAATATAGACTTAATTTAATTTCAGCAGGCTATATAGACATCTAAAACCCCAGAATTATTTTCTTCAAATAATTTTGTGTTTAGAGAAATAGAGGTAAAAATATATAGTGTAGTATTTCCAAAAATTCTTAAAAGAGTATCATGATTGTGCTAAACTGCATTTTCCTAATTTAGAAGAAAATTACACAATTGCATTTGCAATCTAGTAATAATCTTGAGATTACTGGCCCATCAGCTAAGTCATTTACATAAGGCAGACAGAAATTCATTACTTTTAAAAATTAGTTGCAATGAATAAGCCAGCAAGGTACAAGATCTTTATTGAATAGATTTCAACAAGATTTTTGAAACTGCAAAACCAAGATGTGATAATCTAACGTGTTTCAGGAAATGCTATTAAATACCATTTAGGGTTTCAGATGTCCTAAATTATAGACCAATTACTTTTCACATTGATTTTTATCTTTTAATTTCTTACCCTTCTCTGTTAATGTTCTTTAATGTCTCATAAATGAAAAAAATAAAAACTCATTCTAGCATACACTGTGGTCTCTGTTGAAATCAGAGAAATAAATTCCATTGCATATTATAAACATAAACAAATATAATTCGTTTCTTTAAAAAATACAATTAATTTAAAAATAAATGCTAGATATCTCTAAGTAAAAATAATATTCCGCCTGAAAAGGGTGATATTCCTTCTGACATAGTCTGTGTTTCTGAGTATCACTAGAATGAAAGGAAATTATATTTTAAGGTCTTTGTTTGAAAAATGCTAACCATAATTAAGTTCTGGACATAGTCTCTTTTCATATAGTGCACAGTTCTTTTAATTAGATTTAAACCATCTTTTTTTTCTTAACTATAACCACTTGAATGCAACACAAATTATAGCAATTTAGATATCACTTTCAACCTCTTAAAAAGATTTAATGCATTTCTTTGCATTTCATTTAGTCAATATGGGAAGCGACTTTTGCACTTTTCTCTAAGCTTCATTAGAGATTTTTTTTATGTTTTTAATATTCCGACAGAATAATAAAATAATATCATACATATTTATAAGCATATAAAACGGAAGTCACTCTGAATGGTTCTTAACATCTTGTAAAGCCTCTCTGGTTGACTCTCTGTGACTTGAGTTGCACTAAAGAGTTTATTTTTAATTATCATACAAGATTACTTTTTCTCATTCATATAAATATACCCATCTTAATTAAACTAATAATCAGACTAGAGATTTTTCTATGTTTAATTTTCCAATCTGCAACAGAAAGTTAAATGATAGATAACAATCAAAAGCTAAGTTTAATAGTAAAACACACATAAAATTTGCTTTTACTTCATGTACGTGACTAGAAGTTATAAATGGAATTAAGGCAGATACATAAGAGAGCTGCTGCTTTCAGACTCAGATATGAAACTGCTTCAGGAATTTCTCTAGTCTTGTGATTTGCCACTAATTTTTAAACTAATTAATTAATTTGGAATTTGTCAGTGAATTAAATTAAAAGAGCACCATATAGGTTTTTAGTCATGTATAGTAGCTTAGTCGTATACGACATTCTGTGAACCCGTGGACTATAGCCTGCCAGACTTCTCTGTCCGTGAAATTCATAGACAAGAATAATGGAACGGGTAGCCATTCTCTTCTTCAGGGAATTTTCCCAACCCAAGGATCAAACCCAGGTCTCCTGCATTGCAGGCAGAGTCTTCACCATCTGCCCCTCCAGAGAAGCCTGCTATAGTTTTTTCACCACAGTACTTGCACCCTGGGGATTATTTGAAGCATTTCCAATGGATTTGGGGGTGCTTAATCATTTAAAAGTATTCAATGCCCAAGTAATTAACTTTTGTATAAATTCTTCCTATAACTGATCTGCCTGAGAGTGTGCCTTTAAGGCATGCTTCAAATTGTTCTCTCCTATCTCTCATTTCCTTCCCCCTCTTGAAAAAAGAAAGCCATGACCCTCATCAAACCTGAACCTTGGCACAATGCCTTTCTTCAAAGTGTAAAACCTCTTGGAGCAGCAAAGAGACAATTTTAAATGATTGTCCTGGGAGATGCCCCTCCTTAAGGGTAAGGGCCCCAGAAGTGAAGTGAAGTGAGAGTCTTCAGTCATGTTCAACACTTTGCTACTCCATGGTCTGTACAGTCCATGGGATTCTCCAGGCCAGAATACTGGAGTGGGGCGCCTTTCCCTTCTTCAGGGCATATCTTTCCAACCGAGGGATCGAACACAGGTCTCCCGCATTCCAAGTGGGTTCTTTACCAGCTGAGCCACAAGGGAAGCCTGCAGACTGAAAAGTGATTACTTGGTTGCAAATCCCAGCCCTGACATTTTGTCCTGCCTTAATCTGACCCTCTTCAAAACGGAGATAACAGTACTTATTTCAGAAGGCTGAAATACAATTTAAGAGTCTGAATAATGTTACAAGTGTTTAAAACATGCCTGACATGTAATGAATTCTTTAAAAGTGTTTATTAAAACAATAAAGGCACCAGAAGCACTCCTAAAGTCTTCGATGCCTTGTATCTTGTCTACATTTCTGAGTCTGTTTCTAAGCAGAAGGAAGCATAAGCGTTAGAAACAAGAAGTTAGATCAATTGCTTAACCATTTCCACTCTTCCGTTCTCTATTTACAAGGAACATAGGCTTTTGAGGGCTTCACTGAAGCTCAGTTGATAAAGAATCTGCCTGCAATGCAGGAGACCCTGGTTCAATTCCTGCGTCAGGAAGATCCACTGGAGATGGGACAGGCTGCCCACTCCAGTATTCTGGCCTGGAGAATCCCATGGAATGTGTAGTTCATGGGGTCACAAAGAGTCAAACACGAGTGGGTGACTTTCACTTTCACATTTCACTTGAGGCTCTTGAGGGAGAGTCCAAGGGAAACAATGATACCATCAAATTCTTTATTAAAATACTTTGGACATTAAAGCTGCTCCCCACCCCTCACACACACACATTTGTTTAGTTATCTTTTGAATTCTCAGAAGTCATCTCTAGGAAATATCATTTTATGGAAAGGACATCCTTCTTTAACAGCCAAAACTACAGGAGAATGAAGCCAATTCTGTAAAGACAAATATTTTCTAGGACTATCAAACATTTAAAAATTGACAGAATATAAAAATGAATAAAATTTCCCATTATTCTTCCAGACTTAATCTGAAAAAAAAAAAGAAAAAAGGAGATAGAGATGGTAGAGATAGGGAGGGATACAGGTGGGAGGGATACAGGTGGGACGTCCCAGGTCACTCAGTGGAAAAGAATCCGCCTACAAACGCAAGAGATGCAAGAGACAAAGTTTCATTCCCTGGTCTGGGAAGATCTCCTGCAGGAGGAAACGGCAAACCTCTCCAGTATTCTTGCCTGGAGAATCCAGTGGAGAGAGGAGCGTAGGGTTACAATCCATAGGGTGACAAAGACTCGGACACGGACACGACTGAGCACAGACGCACATAGATATAGTATATTTATAAGTACTGATGAGTTTAGAACTTCTTTTGTCAAACCTGTTCAATAAATATTTACTCAAATTCATATCACTCCACATCAAATTCCATCCTTTAAATTCTTTTTTTAATATAAATTTATTTATTTTAATTGCAGGCTAATTACTTTACAATACTGTATTGGTTTTGCGACACGTCAACATGAATCCGCCACAGGTATACACGTTCCCCATCCTAAATTCCCCTCCCGCCTCCCTCCCCATACCATCCCTCTGGGTCGTCCCAGTTCACCAGCCCCAAGCATCCAGTATCCTGCATCAAACCTGGACTGGCGATTCATTTCTTATATGATATTATACATGTTTCAATGCCATTCTCCCAAATCATCCCACCCTTTCCCCTCTTCCACAGAGTCCAAAAGACTGTTCTATACATCTGTGTCTCTTTTGCTGTCTGGCATACAGAGTTATCGATTTATCTCCTATTGATGCATGCCATTTTATACTCAAATATATTGATTTGTTTTACAGTACGTAATTTATTTATGAACATGGAAAATATTCAGTCACAAAGTCTGACAAAATTGTTAGAATTATATCCAACTTTTATTATTAATTCTTACATAAAATTACTAAATTTTAAATATTTGATACTTGTACTCAAACATGATTAATTAATGAAAATCCTCCCTTTGCCAAAATTCCTATCTGATACATAACTTTAGCTACCAAAAATATTGAATTATTTGTATTAAGCCATAATAATCAACATCTTAACTTCTTTCCTTTATATGTTTTAAAAATGAATAAATTATTATATGGCTTAGATTAAGAGGAGCAGTCCAGTTTCATACCAGTGTTTCATGTCACTCTATATCAATGTTTCATATAATTTATTAAAAGTATGTTTTTTCCTTCTTTAAATTGTTCCGATTTGGGTAACAAGTTATATGAACAATTTAACGTTAATCATATTCTTCTTGACTTGAGAGCTTCTAACAATTTGTCAGAAAAATCCAATTAAAATAAATAAATTTATATTTTTAAAAATTCATTTTCAATGCAGTTAATAAAATTCCTAAAGTTAAGCATTAGCATAATTAAGTTGGAAAGTGGTATCAGAGTTTTCCTAACAGGCTTCCCAGTTGGCACAATCTCTGACAAAGAGCCAGATCCTGGAGTGGGAAGTCAAGTGGGCCTTAGGAAGCATCGCTACAAGCAAAGCTAGCAGGGGTGATGGAATTCCAGCTATCTATTTTGAATCCTAAAAGATGATGCTGTGAAAGTGCTGAACTCAACAGCAAATCTGGACAACTTAGCAATGGTCACAGGACAGGAAAAATTCAGTTTTCTTTCCAATCCCAAAGAAGGGCACTGTCAAAGAATGTTTAAACTACCACACAATTGCATTCATTTTACATGCTAGCAAGGTAATGCTTAAAATTCTCCAAGCCAGCCTTCAGCAGTACTTGAATCGACAACTTCCAGATGTTCAAGCTGGTTTTAGAAAAGACAGAGGAAACAGAGATCAAACTGATAACAAACAGTGGATCATAGAAAAAGCAATAGAATTCCAGAAAAACATCTACTTATGCTTCAACGACTATGCTAAAGTCTTTGATTGTGTGGGACACAACAAACCGTGGAAAATTCTTAAAGAGATAGAAATACCAGACCGTCTTACCTGCCTCCTTCAAAAAATGTGTGCAGGCCTAGAAGCAACAGTTAGAACAGGCATGAAACAATGGACTAGTTCCATTGGAAAAGGAATACGTCAAGGCTGTGTACTGTCACCCTGCTTATTTAACTTCTATGCTGAGTACATCATGAGAAACGCTGGGCTGGAGGAAACACAAGCGGAAATCAAGATTGCCAGGAGAAATATCATCAACTTCAGGTATGCAGATGACACCACCCTTATGGCAGACAGTGAAGAGGAACTAAAGAGCCTCTCGATGAAAGTGAAAGAGGAGAGTGAAGAAACTGGCTTAAAAGTCAACATTCAGAAAACTAAGATCATGGCATCCAGTCCCATCAGTTCAGTTCAGTTCAGTCACTCCGTTGTGTCCGACTCTTTGCGACCCCATGAATTGCAGCACGCCAGGCCTCCCTGTCCATCACGAACTCCCAGAATTCACTGAAACTCATGTCCATCTAGTCAGTGATGCCATCCAGCCATCTCATCCTCTGTTGTCCCCTTCTCGTCCTGCCCCCAGTCCCTCCCAGCATCAGTCTTTTCCAATGAGTCAACTCTTTGCATGAGGTGAACAAAGTAGTGGAGTTTCAGCTTTAGCATCATTCCTTCCAAGGAAATCCCAGGGCTGATTTCCTTCAGAATGGACTGGTTGGATCTCCTTGCAGTCCAAGGGAGTCTCAAGAGTCTTCTCCATTACTTCCTGTCAATAGATGGGGAAATAATGGAAAAAGCGACATTTTATTTTCTTGGGCCCCAAAATCACTAGGGACAGTGACTGCAGCTATGAAATTAAAAGATGCTTTCTCCTTAGAAGAAAAACTGTGACCAACTTAGACAGTGTATTAAAAAACGGAGACATTACTTTGTCAACAAAGGCCCCTATGTCAAAGCTATGGTTTTTCCAGTAGTCATGTACGGATGTGAGAGTTGGACCATAAAGAAGGCTGAGCACCAAAGAACTGATGCTTTCTAACTGTGGTGTTGGAGAAGACTCTTGAGAGTCCCTTGGACTGTAAGGAGACCCATTCAGTCAATCCTAAAGGAAATCAACCCTGAATATTCACTGGAAGGACTGATGTTGAAGCTGAAGCTCCAATACTTTGACCACCTCATGGGAAGAGCCAACTCACTGTAAAATTCCCTGATGCTGGGAAAGAGTGAAAGCAGGAGGAAAAGAGGATTTCTGGGGACACAATGGTTTGATGACATCACTGACTCAATGGACACATGTTTGAATAGGTTCTGGGAGATGGTGATGGGCAGGGAAGTCTGGCAGGCTGCAGTCTCTAGGGTCACAAAGACTCAGACACGACTGAGTGACTGAACAGCAACAACCACAGGTGTTAGAGAGGTAAAGAATCTGCCCGCCAATTCAGGAGAGGAAGCTGAATCCCTGGGTTGGGAACATACCCTGGAGAAAGAAATGGCAACCCATTCCAGTATTCTTGCCTGGGCAATCCCATGGACAGAGGAGCCTGGAGGGCTACCATCCATGGGGTCTCAAAAAGAGTCAGAAGTGGCTTAGTGACAAAACAAGAATAACTGAATGACATCAAGAACTGACTGCAGGTTTATTTATGTGATGGACCCTTTTCATGAGCAAAATGACCTAAGTATGCCTTTTAGAAAGTAATTAAATATTTTTAATGAAATGCTTTTATGCAAAAACTTGTATTAACAAGTGTGTATTTAAGTTAATAATATCTCCATGTTTCCAAATTGTTTTGAATTTATTGACTTAAAGAAGGTGATACTTCAGTGAAATAGCAAGTAGATAATTATAGACATTAGGAAAGGTGTAGCGGATTCTATAATATGCTTTCTAGGAACTGAGACAGTCAATGACTCCATTAATATTAATAAACCCTGTGGCATTTCTCCAGGCTCTTGTGTTCATGTAAAATTGAATTAAGTGACGTTAAATGTGAGTACTATACAAAAGTCTTCTTTCCTCCTCAGTATCTTTCCACATGGTCTGTCTCTCTGTGATGTCTCTGACCGTTAGAGTAGTAGTACTGAAAAGACCCTAATTGCTGTTATGATAGTAAAAGCCAAAAAAAAGTCAACTTTTATGTTTCACTTTAGCCCATACAGACAAAAATATATATATACATGAAGTTCCTATGCAGTATATTACAGTTAACTGGGTAAATTTGGAAATATGTACAATAATTCATTCTATCAATTTTAATCTTTCTATTCAATGGAACATAGCAGTCAGTTCTAAAGGAAATCAACCTTGAATATTCATTGGAAGGACTGAGGTTGAAGCTGAGGCTTTAATACTTTGGCCACCTGATGTGAAGAACTGACCCATTTGAAAAGATCCTGATGCTGGGAAAGATTGAAAGCAAGAGGAGAAGGGGATGACAGCGGATGAGATGGTTGGATGGCATCACTGACTCAGTGGACATGAGTTTGAGTGAACTCTGGGAGTTGGTGATGGACAGGGAGGCCTGGTGTGCTGCAGTCCATGGGGTCACAAAGAGTCGGACACAACTGAGCGACTGAACGACAACAATTATATAATAGAAAGACTAAGCTCAGTGTGAGAAAGCTAACATGCAGTCTTGCTAATACAGTAGTTCTGACCAAGAGCCAGGGCCAGGTTTTGGTCATACTGAAAAGTACATATGATGGAATGGAGCTAAATGTTTTTTTAAGTTAAAGAGGTTAATAAATTTAAGGTCAACTTCAAAGTGCTCACTAGCATGAATACTAAAATTAGCTCTAATAATAGAATATGGAATATAAATAAAATTGCCTAAATACAAAAGTGCATTTTAAAAAATCCAACCTTCTTTTGGGTTTTTAATTTTTCAATTAAAAAATTGAATTAAATTTCAATTTGAAGAATGGAGAAACATTTATCTAAAAATATAATTAGCTATAAAATATAAACAGCGTAATATGTTACACAAGATATTTTTGTACATAGCAAATTCAAACAATAAAATATTCTAGCTTTAATTGTAATATATGTTGTTTCTTCATTAATAAGAAGTTAGTTAAATCTTTTACAGGAGGTTATTTTTTTTATCTGTATGAAAATCATAGTTTTACTTTTAAATGTAAGATGGTGGCTATTAACTAAACTTATTATAGTAATCATTTAGCCATATACATATATATTAAATCATTGTTGTACATCTTAAACTTATACAATATTATATATATCAACTATATCCCAACAAGACTGGAAAAATATAGATTTTTTAATTTGTTTTAGAAGCCTTCTACCAAGGTACTGAAAGCATTCACCTACGAAAGATGGGGAAAATTAACGCACTGACGCACTGCAGACTAGGCATGTCGTTTCTTGACTTCTCGTGGTGAATCAAAGTGACCATAGAATCTGTTTTGCCTCTGATTTTAGCTGTATTACATGCTCTGCAAGTCTGCTGACGTGCTGGTGTAGCGACCGGAAGTTCTCGGTTCCCCCTCTCCTCTCCGCGGGCCTGAGTCTGAGAGCTGTCCTGGTTTATGGGGCTTCAGCAGTAAAGGCCGGAGAAACCAGGAAGAGATGTCTCACTATATACAGCACATTACATTAGTTCCCTGCTGGCTCGCTCAGTTGGTAAAGAATCTGCCAGCAATGCAGGAGACCTGCCTTCACTCCCTAGGTCAGGAAGATCCCCTGGTGAATGGAAAGGCATCCCACTGAAGTATTCTGGCCTGGAGAATCCCACGGACAGAGGAGCCTAGTGGGCTACAGTCCACGGGGTCACGAAGTGTCAGACACGACCGAGCCACTAACACTTTCACTTTCAGTGATATATAAGGAGAATCATGTATGTATGCTTCATGTTTTTAAAGGAAAAGAGAAGTCGATGTGTGTGTTTCTCTGTGTGTTTGCATTTTGTCCTGAGGCGCTGTACATTGTTAAAACTTTTTGACAACTCCCACATATCTCTGTCTTTGGGGGGAAAACGTTCATTATTTACCATGTCAAAACTGAGACAGAAAATCTAAAAAAATTGATTGATCACTCATTTGAGCATACTATTAATAACAATGAATACATATACATGTCATATTGTTATATTAATGACATGTTAACAGTATATATTGTATTTTTGGTAATAGGTCATAACATATTAACAATATATTAATTATAGTATAATTATATTAGTAATCTTTAAGTAATAAGTGTGAACTTATTTGATATTATGAAATTAGTGAACCTCACAGACATCTGAAACATACCTTTTAAAGTAATTTATTTAATTGGAGAATAATTACCTTGCAATATTGTGATTTTTTTGCCAAGTAAGTTTTCAGTTTGTTACTGAATTTGAATGAGCATAATAAAGGACAAAAGTTGACATTTATTTACTGGTTTACAATATCTGAGTCTAAAAGGCTCTGAAATATGTTAAAATCTTAGCAAAGTTCAACCAATTTTAATGGACGATTTATATTTTTATAACTTTTTCAATATGAAGGAATATATTTTTTATGTATCATCTGCCATATTCTGTTTTGCCATTGTAATTTTTTGTTCTTTATATTCACCTTATCCTCATGTTTTTTTTAATTTTTACTTTTTAATTGGAGGATAATTGCTTTACAATGTTGTGTTAGTTTCTGTCATACAACAATGTGATTTGGTAAAATATGGATCACTTCACTAATTTGTGTGTCTTCCTTATGCAGGGGCCATACTAATCTATACTGTATTGTTCCAATACATACTCAAACGGATGTCCATTGAGTCGGTGATGCCATCCAACCATCTCATTCTCTGTCCTCCCCTTCTCCCACCTTCAATCTTTCCCAGCATCAGGGTCTTTTCCATTGAGTCTGTTCTTTGCATTAGGTGGCCAAAGTATTGGAGTTTCAGCATCAGTCCTTCCAATGAACACTCAGGACTGATTTCCTTTAAGATGGACTGGTTGGATCTCCTTGCAGTCCAAGGGACTCTCAAGAGTCTTCTCCAACACCACCGTTCAAAAGCATCAATTCTTCTGTGCTCAGCTTTATTTATACTCCAACTCTCACACCCATACATGACCACTGGAAAAACCACAGCCTTGACTAGATGGACCTTTGTTGACAAAGTAATGTCTCTGCTTTTTAATATGCTGTCTAGGTTGGTCATAACGTTCCTTCCAAGGAGCAAGTGTCTTTTAATTTCATGGCTGCAGTCACCATCTGCAGTGATTTTGGAGTCCAAAAAAAATGAAGTCTCTCACTGTTTCCATTGTGTCCCCATCTATTTGTCATGAACCCGCCTTATCTCATCTTATGCATGCATGCTAAGTTGCTTCAGTCGTGTTCAACTCTTTGTGACCCCGTGGACTGTAGCCCACCAGGCTCCTCTGTCTATGGGATTCTCCAGACAAGAATACTGGAGTGGGTTGCCAGGCCCTCCTCCAGGACATCCTCCTGACCCAGGGGTCAAACCTGGGTCTCTTACATCTCATTTATTGACAGGTGGTTTCTTTTCCACTAGCACTACCTGGGGACCCCTACTTCTCATGATAACAACTGCTAATTTGTTTTCTATATATGTGAGTCTCATGCTGGGAAAGATTGAGGGCAGGAGGAGAAGGGGATGACAGAGGATGAGATGGCTGGATGGCATCATCGACTTGATTGACACGGGTTTGGGTGGACTCCGGGAGTTGCTGATGGACAGGGAGGCCTGGCGTGCTGTGGTTCATGGGGTCGCAAAGAGTCAGACACAACTGAGTGACTGAACTGAACTGAACTGAACTTCTTTGAAACAAAAGTTTTTAAATGACATCATATTCTAACTGACCTTCTCTTCCCCAGAACAGAAACGATCTTGAATTTCGTTACTTTCTATGGCAACATATTTACTTGCATGATGGGTGTGTGCTAATTAGTTATAGTCATGTCCCACTCTTTGTAAATCTATGGACTGTAGCCCATCAGGCTCCTCTGTTCATGGAATTCTCCAGGCAAGAACTCTGGAATGAGTCACCGTGCCCTTCTCCAAGGGATCCTCACAACCCAGGGATTGAACTGAGACCTCCTGCATTGTAGGCAGATTCTTTACCATCTGAGCCACCAGGGATGAGCCACCCCTATAGATTCATTAAATCTGTCCTCTTTTTATCAGAATATAATGACAAAATTATAATACAACCAAGGTCTTATCTATAATAACATATTTCAGAATGATGACTATTTAATCAGTTATCACAAGCTACTTTAAGAAACTTAAATCTGCTATATGGAGCCAATACTTATAAATCTCTCTCGGAAAAAAAGTGGCCTGGCTGGAGGTATTCCAGTTTTGTAAGTGATAGAGATAACTTCCTAATGGGAAAGGAAACATAGAGTATTTTAGGACACTTGAGAAGAAAGGAATTCTCCTAAATTCATAGGTATCACAGGTCAAAGTTTGATGAAGAGATTTTCTTGGACATGATTTCCTAGTATTACATTAGCAAATAATGGAGACTTTTATAAACCTAATCAATTTCCTTGTAAAAACTTAAGAAAGAAAATTTGGGAATACTTATCTAGTAAATAAACATTCCGGCTTCACCTACATAAATAAGGAAGCCAAACCTAATGAGTCCAGCCTTAACTATAAAAAGAAGTAATATTTCATTGATTTTCTAAAAAATCACAGTGTTCACTTCACTGAAATTGAAATTAAAAAAAAAAAACTAAATATATTTAATAGAAAACTGCACTGTTTACAATACCCCTTAAAAGGTGATTCTATCTTTTCTATACAGGTGGACTATTTTACACTTCCTTATGATGCAGATAGCCTGTTGCAATGAAAAATAGTTCTCATCTATGGACATGCAAATACATTATTTCTGATTGATGTTCAATTGACTTTTACCTGCATAGAGAAAATCAGTTTTATGTCCATTTAAACATCATTTTAGCTTTTCTTTAGTATGTATATATCTGTGCTTCTTGACTTCTTTGAAATGATTCTTTCATCAGCCCATTTCCCCAATTAACATAGAGTTAAGTAAAACACATTATTGGAAGTAATTTTATGTTCTCTTGTACAGACTAGAAACTAAGATGAATAAATGTTTCAATGACTCAGAATCCAAGTCCCTTTTCTTCTTGGTATAGCTGAGATGCCTCAAAATTTAATGGGCATAATATTATCATGAATATGGTGGTTTCTTTGTGATGACTTTAAATAAGGTCTGATATCTTGCCAAGCTTACATTTTTTTAATCATTCTATTCTGAATTACGTATCATTATGCGTACTGCTGCATAGCAGTCTCCCAGGTATTTTAGCTTTCAAGTTCTCAACGATGGAGTTTGAGCCTCTGTAGGCAAGGCTATATTGATGATACTAACACACAGACACAAGGATTTATTCATTTAGGTTCAGAACCATGTCAGACTATAAGACATTTTTTATGAAGTTCCAAGGAGGTATCCAACTTCACATAGGTGAGACTACTCCATTATCAAAGGCAGAAGCCTGACAGAACATGGCATATTTAAGGGAATTTTGTTACTGAAAATTGAGATAAACATGAAAGGGGTGCCAGGAATTAGTTGAAAGATAGATTATGAGATATATGTAAAATATTTCTTGCTTTCTAGAATCAAAATACATCTTCTTAATTGTAATTGTTATCTCATATTCACCTTTTAACATGTCAGAAACCTCTAGCTAAAGTAATAAAGTATATTGACAATACATAGCTATCAATTCTGCAATTTTCTTTTCTTATTTTATTAATTAAAAAAATAAAAGTTTAGTTTTTTAAACTAGGAAGTTTTACTCTATTTGTAATAAAAATACCATCTTACCTCCCCAAAACATAAATACTAAAAAAAATATTTAATTCCCAGGCCTTGTGAATATTACTGCATCTCTAAATATAGCTTGTTCTTAAAGTGTTTTTCCAATCTAAATTTAATCTGAAAGTGATGACTAAGATTTCACGGGATGTTCTGAATAATTCTGTACCTCAGCTGGACCTAATGCCATTTCACTCTTTTGCATTGTTTTTAATGCATATTTTAAGTGACTCATTTCTTGAACTTTCACTCAGTGCTTTTTAAAAAGAGTTCAATCAAATTATGTGCAGTCTAAGTTCTTAGTGTTCCAATTACTTTTTTCTTAGCAGTTTTAAATTTCATAACATTTATAGAAAAAAGTTAGATTGAAATGATCTGCATTATTTCCATAGAGTATTTGAATTTTCTGCCTTTACGTTGCTTTTGTAGTTTGTTTAATTCTATTTTCCACCAGGGAAGCACTTTTCGTCATCAGAAAATAACAGCAGTCCAAGAAAGCATCTATCAATTTGCAGATTGTCAAAGCATTCCGACCACTGGAGTGTAAAGGTGGACGGAAGGAGAAAGCATGATTGCTGGCTATAGTTGTATTCAACACTATTTTAATGTTGGGACTCACAGCTAAAACACAGGTCAGTTAACTTACTAAACTTAACTCAAGCCTTTGGGTTCAGTAGTGGAGAGACAGTTGTTAAATGCTTGCATTGATTCTCTGCTTTTAATTAGACTTGGGACCATTTTTTAGATTCCCTGATTAAGTGGTGGTCTGAGTCAAAGAAGATATGAGTGGTCCACTTTTCTCATAATTATCCGAGGTGAGCTAATATTGGAGTCTCTGTTGTTTTGTTTCTTTGGTTTAAGCAGAGCTATGTAATAATAATAATATGTTCCCTCTGTCTTAGGATGCATGATGCTTGCCTTTCAGTTACAACTAAATGTCGCTGTTGTTGATCAGTCTTGTCTGACTCTTTGCCACCCCATGGACTGCAGCACACCAGGCTTCCCTGTATTTCACTATCTCCTGGAATTTGCTCAAACCCATGTCCACTGAGTCAGTGATGCCATCCAACCGTTTCATCCTCTGTTGCCCACTTCTCTTCCTGGCCTCAATCTTTCCCAGCATCATGATCTTTTCCAATGTCTCAGCTCCTCGCATCAGGTGGCCTAAATATTGGCACTTCAGCCTCAGCATCAGTTCTTCCAATGAATGTTCAGGGTTGATTTCCTTCAGGATTGATTGGTTTGATCTCTTTGCTCTCCAGGGGACTCTCAAGAGTCCTTTCCAGCACCACAGTTCAAAAGCGTTGATTCTTCGGCACTTAGCCCTCTCCATGGTCCATCTCTCAGATCTGCACATGACCATTGGAATAACCATAGCTCTGACTATCATTTACTGTAATTTATTTGTCTTAGATACCTTGTATAAGCTAAAAAGAAGAAATCAAGAAATACTCATTTACTAAAAGTTACCAGCTGATTCTACATTAATAATATTCTTTTTGGATGATGTAAGTTCAAAAAAACAGAAGCAGTTGTAAAATTTATAGTTGGCAAAGTGGTGTCTTTTATAAACTTAAAAAAATAATACTGGCAATGCTTTTGATATCAGCTACCCAAAATCAGGGCAAACTTTGCGAATTAAGGGCACTGTCTCTGCAAAAGGACTGCTTTAATTTCATATACAAGACACTAATTTGTGGGTTCCCACGGCCATCTTCACTTCTAGCTAACTGGCTTCAAGTCAGGGTGTATCCACTACCCACTTGGGTTTGGTAATTCACTAGGTCAACTTATGCAACCTAGAAAAGGAATATACTAATAGTTATAGCTTTATTATGGCTTAGATGGTAAATTATAAGCCTGTAATGCAGGAGACTCAGGTTCGGTCTCTGGGATGGGAGGATGCCCTGGAGAAGGGAATTGCCCACTCCAGTATTCTTGCCTGGAGAATACCATGGACCCAGAAGCCTGGTGGGCTGCAGTCCATGAGGTCACAGTCAGATCCTATGGACCAGCTAACACTGTCACTTTCCCCTTTATAGCTTTATTATAGCAAAAGAATACTAACCAGAGCCAGTCAAAAGAAGGGGTGCATAGGTCAAGTTCTAGGAGGGTTCCGAACATAAAGGTTTCCACTGTCTTCTCTCTGTGGATTCAGGATATATAACCATCACGTCATGTTGTTATATGACAATACGCATGGAATAGCCAAACAGGAAGGCTCACTCAAGGTTCAGTGTTTAGAGTTTTATTGGATGTTAATTATGTAGGGATGCTTAGCTGAATCACTGACTGCAGTTGAATTTGATCTCCATTTCCCCTCTTCTCTCCCCGGAAATCAAGCTGATGTCTCATGGCTAAAAGCCCCAACCCCTCATCACATGGTTGGCCTTCCTGGTATGACCAGCCCCCATCTTGAGTCATTTCGTTGCCAAAACCTATTTTCTAGGGACCCATATGAGTTCCCTTGATGGCATAACTTGTGATGAATAAGAAAGGAAATTCCAAGGCTTCCTCCCAGGAACTAGGAACAAAGGCTGGCCAATTTCTTCATTATACAGGAGTATTTATTTGAGCTAAGCTGGCAAAATTCATAGTATGGTTTTTATGATGCTTTAAACTCATTAACATTAAAATCTCTCAATCCTTAATGAAATAGCAATGGTTATGTGATTTATGTCATTCCAAAACTGTGGTGGCCAAACTGTGGAGGTTTTGGTATGAGCACACACAACAATTTTTGACTTTCCTCTCTTATATATCACTTAATCATGTAAATGAAAGAATAAGTATGTAAATAAATAGCAGCCTAATGCGTTTTCTGGCAATGTGTTCACTGTAAAAGAAATCTATGGACCTTCTTCCTTTTGGCCATGCATGCAGTTGATATTCTAAAGATAGGCCCAACATGACTGCAAGGCAAGGAGAACTTCTTCCCAGAAATAGCCTCGGACAGAGTTTTTGTAGTTCCTAGAGCCTGGTGGGCTGCCGTCTATGGGGTCGCACAGAGTCGGACATGACTGAAGTGACTTAGCAGTAGCAGTAGCAGAGATATACTCTGATGCTATTTTCCTAAAATCAACATTTTATACAAAAAAGAAGCAGACTCGCAAATATAGAGAACAAATTAGTGGATACCAGTGGGGACAGGCAAGAGAGGGGTTTAGAATTAAGAGATATAAACTATGTAGGCTATATGTTATGACACAAGAAAGTACAGCCATTATTTTTAATAACTTAAGTGGAATATAATCTATAAATTATTAAATCACTTTGTTGTACATTGAAACCAATGTAATATTTGTAAATCAATAATGCTTAAATAAAAGTAAATTAAAATAAATTTTAAAATAAGAAATCAATTTAAACATTTGAAAATGACGTTCATTATATATACAGCAGTTTTATATTTGTGACTCTCTTTTCCATTGAAATTATCAATTTCCTTTGGACAGACTATATATTAGAATTTAATATTCTTCCTGGAAGAATAGCACAAAACACATGCAAGGAATTGCATGAATATGTATTTACTTCTCCAAGCTAGTTTATTTATTTCTCTGAGGCTTTTTTTCATAATAACCCTTATTGTGGTTTGAGAGACTAAAGAATATCTCACAGTTACTAAGATCCATGCTTAAAATTTCATTTGAATTATATGCATTTTCTATTAGGACAATCCCATTTCTCTTGGGATTGTCAAATAAAGCTATAATGTCTTTTTACAGAGCTGAGTGAAGTAGGGGTATGAGAGAGGACATCTGTAGACAAATTCTCCATGTTGCATGTATTTGTTTAGGGAAGATAGATCAGCTTCTCTAAAAGAGTTATATCACTTCATGCAATCTGATATATAAGCTCTCTCTCGTTGTTGCTTCTGGTTATCATGCAAGACAGGATTCAGTGATGGAACTTCGAGGGGTAACATCCTATTACATTTTTCTGCAACTTGTTTCTTGCCAATTTACTCTGTAATTTTTGTATGATTTATTATCCTAAAGGAGATTACTTCTCAACTCAAACCCTTTGTATTTTTCTTCTTTCTGCCAAACAAAATACGATAGGAACCTTAAAACCCTCAGGAAGTTGACCAAAAACCAAGTCTGAGCTTGAAAGCTTGCATGCTCTTTGTGCACGAGAGAGCGTTGAACAGATCTGCTGGCCGCCATCCCTTCCGTGCATTGGGGAGGTACTGTTCACTTGCTTTCCTCTCTGTAATATCCCTCTTCCACACCTCATCTTCATCTGCTAAAATGCCAGCTTTCCCTCAAGATCCAGTTCAAACATCACCGTCTTTATAACACCCTTTTACAACCCCTGACCTCTTCCTTCAAAGAACAAGAGGGGCTTCGGAATATTGGTAATAACCCATTTTTTCTCCTTCTTTTTTTTAAACCTGGTACTGGTAATTTGTATGTCTTAATTTTGTGGAAATTCACCATGCATATACTTAACATACGCATACTTTTCTGTATCAACATTGCTTTCAAATAAATAAACTGACCCACACATATATTGCTTGTCAGTGTCGGTAAGTATTAAGGCACTTTATGAACAAAAAAAATTGTTTTTCACATTATCTTAGAAATATTTTGGCATATTATCCAGAGTACTAATGATGATATTTCATTGGGAAATATAAATATGTCTTCAATAAAGGATGTAAAACATTTAAATATAAAAAATATTTTAACTAGCAGCCACACATTTTTTCATTCTTCTCTGAAGTGGCACATAATCATATTAATTTTATGACTTTTTTCATGCCTTCTTTTATAATATGTATGTGCATATACCAGCTGTCAGTTTCTATTATTTCATTTTCCTATTACATTATTCCCCTGCTGCATTATTATGGTACATTTGTTGCAGTTAATGAACCAATATCTAGATATTACTATTACGTGAGGTCTGTATGTTATTCACAAATCCTTACTTTCTACCTAATGTACTTTTTCTGCTCCAGGATCCTATCCAAGATATCACTTAAATTTAATGATCATGTTTCATTAGTTTCCTCATCACTATGACATCTTTCTCAGACTTCCTGTACTTTAGTGATGTTAACAGTTTTGAGGAGAACTGGTCAAGTATTTTGTATCTCTGTTGGGAATTGTCTGAAACTTTACTCATGATTATACTAGGATCATGGTTTTCTAACAGGAAGGTCACATAGTAAAACTGTCAGTCTAGCACAGTCTCAGATACATACTATTACCATGACTTATTATGACTGATGCTAATCTGAAGCACCAGGCTAAGGCAGGGTTCATCAGATTTATCTCTCGTAAAGTTGCATTGTTTTCCCTTCCCATACTGCGCTCTCTGGAAAGAAGTCAAGATGTGTGGGACACATTTAAGGAGTGGGGAGTTATGCTCCAGAATATGTACTGGAGAAGAAGACCTTAAATTACTTGGGATTCTTTCCCATGTGATGCTTTCCTTTTCCCCATTTGTTTATTTATTCATTTTTTATTTATGTTAAGATGGATTCATGGATATTTATTTCATACTCGTGCATGTGTACATGATAAATCACTTCAGTCATGTCCAGCTCTTTGGGACCCAGTGGACTGTAGCCAGCCAGACTCCTCTGTCCTTGGGATCCTCCAGGCAAGAATACTGGAATGGGCTGCCATTTCCTTCTCCAAGTTTATATTCAATACTATGCTTTTTTTTTTTTTTGCTCAAATTTCTACAGTTTTGACCACTGAAAGTTCTTTTAGTTGGCTCATTTGTCCTTTTAATATAACCCTGTGTGTGTGTGTGTGTGTGTGTGTGTGTTTAATTAGGACTTCTTACTTCCCAGCATGCTCCAGGCTCATCTTGTATATTGGTTTTGCTTCAAGTCAAAAATTAGACATTTATCAAGGAGCACCATTTTATTTCTGGAAAATTGTATTAGAAGCCAAAATCTTGGCACTGGGTATGCTTATTGCAATTAGGTTTTTCTTCTAGGCTTTTGCTGCTGACAGATCATGCTACCCCATGCTACCACAGATGAAAACTTCCATGTGTTTATTTGGAATGTAAACATATGTATATGCAAAAGTTATGACCAACCTAGATAGCATACTGAAAAGCAGAGACATTACTTTGCCAACTAAGGTCCGTCTAGTCAAGGCTAAGGTTTTTCCAGTAGTCATGTATGGATGCGAGAGTTGGACTGTGAAGAAGGCTGAGCGCTGAAGAATTGATGCTTTTAAACTGTGGTGTTGGAGAAGACTCTTGAGAGTCCCTTGGACTGCAAGGAGATCCAACCAGTCCATTCTGAAGGAGATTAACCCTGGGATTTCTTTGGAAGGAAGGATGCTAAAGCTGAAACTCCACTACTTTGGCCACCTCATGTGAAGAGTTGACTCATTGGAAAAGACTCTGATGCTGGGAGGGACTGGGGGCAGGAGGAGAAGGGGATGACCTAGGATGAGATGGCTGGATGGCATCACGGACTCGATGGACGTGAATCTGAGTGAGCTCCGGGAGTTGGTGATGGACAGGGAGGCCTGGCGTGCTACAATTCATGGGGTCGCATAGAGTCGGACACGACTGAGCGACTGAACTGAACTGAAACATGAATTAATAGTAATTTTTCTAACCCTAACCCATGTGGTCATAGGTCATTATGACCTTTTTTGCGAGATTGTCTATAGCCTCATTCTAACATTAAGAAACATAATCTCCACTGTCATCCATTTACTTAATTGTTCAAGTCCATTATATATAAAGAGTTGTCTCAGAATAGTTGATATATACCCCAAGGGAAGCAACTTTATCAACCAGAGGACAAGGCTTTCTGCAGTTTCTTTTGCCTTAAGTCTTATAAACTCACCTCATTTAAAAACATCATTTAGAGCACTCCCATTCTCTCCACCACTTTCAGTGGAATTGATTTGTGTATTTGTAATGCAGTTAGATTGTTCCTCACAATTTGCACTCCTTCTTGGGAGTCCATGGCCTCCTAAACAATCTTTTTAATTTTCATAAATTGATTTATACTACCTTTTGTTATATAGGGTTCTGTGGCTCTTAATAAATACAGTGCTACATACCCACCACTACAGTACAGACAGAATAGTCACAGTATCCTGAAAAACCCTGTTCTCCTATTCTCCCGCCATCCCTGAGCATCTTCAGCTCCTGGCCACCACTGAACTGCAGTCTTTAGTTTGATGTTTACCCTGTGTCATATAAATGGAGATATACTGTAGCCTTTTTAGGTTTCCATTGTAGTCTTTTTAGCAAGCCTTTTTAGCCTTGTTAGTGATAAATATTAAAAATTTATCATATTTTGGAATAACTTGATGGTTTATTATTATTATCCCTAAATAGCATTCCACTGTATTAAAAAGACACAGTTTGCTTCCCCATTTACCTTGAAATGCCTCTTGGCTACTCCTAGCTTTTGTCAAACATGAATGCAAGTATTATAACCGTTTGTGTTCAGGATTTGTATGGTAAGTATCTCATGGCAGAAATGCAATTGGTAAATACCTAGGAATACAATTGCTGGGTCATACAGTAAGATAGATTTAACTTTGTATGACAATGCGAGATCGTCTTGCAAAATGACCATACATTTTCCTAGTCTTATGGCCAGTGAGTAAAACTTGCTATTGTTCTGCATCTTCAACAGCAACTGCTATTTTCAGCTTTTTCATTTTCTGTTATCTGTTCAGATATTATCTGAAGTTCTCTAATGATGGGTAATATTAAATCTTTCAACCATCTTATTACCATCTGTTTGTATTCTTTGGTGAGGCATCTCTTAGCTCTTTTTCCTTTTTCAAGTTGAAAATTTTTTCTTGTTGAGTTTTAAGAATTCTTTGCATATCTAGATATATGTCCTTTATCAGAAACATGCTTTGAAATATTTTTCTTCCAATCTGTATATTGTTTCTTCATTCCCTTTACAATGTCTTTCCCACTGAAAGGGTTTACTTTTCACTGTTTAACATATATATATTTTTTTTTTTCCTTTATGGATCTCACTTTTAGTGTTGTATGTAAAAACTCATTACCAAGCTCAGAGTTGTATAGATTTTATCTTATATGCTTGGTTAGAACTTTTATAGTTTTGCACTTTGCATTATGTTTAGAATCCATAAGATCGATTGCTGAGCTCACTTTTTTTCTTTTTTTTTTTGCATATGGGTGTTCAGTTGTAACAGCACCATTTTCATTTGACCACATCTTCTCCATTGAACTCCTTTGCTTCTTCTTCAGATCACTTAACTACCTTTGTGTACATCTATTTCAGGTCTCTTCATTCTGTTTCTCTAACCTCTGTGTCTACCCTTTCCCCAATAAAATGCTGCATTGCGTGATAGAGTTTTGCAGAAAGCTTTGCGATTGATTTGCATCAAGCTTTATGTGATGTTTACGTCTTTGTCTTCTGCTCATCCTCCTCCCACTTTTCAGTATGGTGTTGTCTGTTCCAACCACTTTGTCTTTTCATAAAAATATTAAAAATCAGTTTTTTAATATTTGTAAAAATGTTTCCTGAGTTTTTGATTGGATAATTTTTAATATATTGGCCAATTTAGGAGTGATTGACATCCATAATGTTGGACTCCATACAGATTCTGCACATGTTTTGCTACACTTATGTCAAAATATGTCATCTTTATTCTTTGTATTATTTCCTTTAATTATTAAATTTTAATGCTTCATTGCTGGTGTATAGTGAAACAACTGACTTCTTTATATTGACCTTGTATACTGCAACTGTGGTATAAAGTGTTAGTGGCTTTATAGTGTTGGTGTGCTATAAAGTGTTAGTGGTCGCAGTGTCTGACTCTGCGACCTACCCTGCGGACTGGGGCTCGACAGACTCCTCTGTCCATGGGATTCTCCAGGCAAGAAGACTGGAACAGGTTTCCATTTTCTTCTCCAGGAGCAATTGTGCAACAATTACTCATAAATTCCATGAATCATCTTGAAGATTCTTTGATTCATAGATGATCATGTAGTTTTTAACTAAACACAATTTTATGTCTTCCTTCCAATATGTTTCACTTTTATTTTCTTTTCATGTCATACTTCATGAGCTAGGACCTCCAGCACAATCTAAAGTAGGACTAGGGAGCGAGAGGGCACGTTTTCCTGCTCCCAGCATGAGCTGAGAAACATTTAAGTTCTCAGAATAGGTATGATGTTAGCCATGAGGCTTCTGTATACGAGATTTCACTGTGGTTTTTCTTTTTCCTCCCTTCCTCTCTCACTTGTTTTTTTTTTTGTTGTTTGTTTTTGTTTTTGTTTGCTTCTTTCTCTCTTTCTTTTCTTGGTGGATTTACTCACTACACTGAAGAATTTCCCTCCATTCCAACCCTCCATTCCACTTGTGTTATTAATGCACTTGGAATTCTGTCAAATTTTGCTGCATGAATCAACCTAATCATATTATTTTTATCTGTTAGACCGTTTGCAAGGTAGATTACAGTGACTAATTTTTAGATGCTTAACCAGTCTTGCATAACTGGTATTGATCTCACTTAATTGTGTCATATAATTCATTTTATACATCATTAAATTTGACTTGTTAATATATTGTTGAAGAATTTGAATCTACAATTATGAGAGATATTGATGAGTAGTTTTCTTGTAATATCTTCATCTGTTTATGATATTAGGGTAGTGCTGGACTCACAGAACGAATTTGAAGAGTTCCATCTTCTACTTTCTTGAACATATCATGGAAAATTGGTATTATTTCTACCATAATTTGATTGGGGGGGTAGAATTTCCCAGTGAAAATATCTAGGCATGATAATTTCTATTTGGAAAGTTGTAAATTATTGATTTAATTTCAAAGAATAATGCAAGTCATCTAGTTGTCTTTATGTAAATTGTGATAATTTACGCCTTTGAAGGGACTAGTTGTTATTACCTAAATCATCAAGTTTGTGGGCATGCTATTCATAGTATTCCCGTATCCTTTTAATGTTTGTGGCATCAGTGTATATATATATACTACATATAATGTATCATATCACATATAGTAAGTCATCACTAGTATCTACGTATGTTGGTCACATATAGACTTCATCTTAAGTGGCGCTAAGGGTAAAGAATCAGTGTGCCTGCCAATGCACGAGGCACAAGAGGCGCAGGTTCGATCCCTGGGTCAGGAAGATCTCCAGGAAGAGGAAATGGCAGCCCACGCCAGTGTTCTTCCACGGAAAGGTCCATGGACAGAGGGGCCTGGCAGACTGCAGTTCATGGGGCCGCAGAGTCGGACATGGCTGAATGACCAAGCGCATGCGCACACTCAGGCACACACACGTATACCCATGCGTATCTTAGCTCAGCTTTCTCCAGCAGCCTTCTCCAGGGCAGAGTGTAAGTAATAAAGAGTTCTGCATTCTGTCCACTGGTGGGTCATTTTGTTCTGCCTTATCGTCCAAAAAAAATCTTTTTTTTTTTTGTTTAGTTTTTTAGTTTTTTAGTTTTTTATTTTTTAAATTTTAAAATCTTTAATTCTTACATGCATTCCCAAACATGAACCCCACTCCCACCTCCCTCCCCATAAAATATTTCTGGGTCATCCCCATGCACCAGCCCCAAGCATGCTGCATCCTGCGTCAAACATAGACTGGCGATTCAATTCACAAGATAGTATACATGTTAGAATGCCATTCTCCCAAATCATCCCACCCTCTCCCTCTCCCTCTGAGTCCAAAAGTCCGTTATACACATCTGTGTCTCTTTCCCTGTCTTGCATACAGGGTCGTCATTGCCATCTTCCTAAATTCCATATATATGTGTTAGTATACTGTATTGGTGTTTTTCTTTCTGGCTTACTTCACTCTGTATAATCGGCTCCAGTTTCATCCATCTCATCAGAACTGATTCAAATGAATTCTTTTTAACGGCTGAGTAATACTCCATTGTGTATATGTACCACAGCTTTCTTATCCATTCATCTGCTGATGGACATCTAGGTTGTTTCCATGTCCTGGCTATTATAAACAGTGCTGCGATGAACATTGGGGTACATGTGTCTCTTTCAATTCTGGTTTCCACCTTATCTTTGACAAAGGAGGCAAGAATATACAATGGAGTAAAGACAATCTCTTTAACAAGTGGTGCTGGGAAAACTGGTCAACCACTTGTAAAAGAATGAAACTAGATCACTTTCTAACACCGCACACAAAAATAAACTCAAAATGGATTAAAGATCTAAATGTAAGATCAGAAACTATAAAACTCCTAGAGGAGAACATAGGCAAAACACTCTCAGACATAAATCATAGCAGGATCCTCTATGATCCACCTCCCAGAATGCTGGAAATAAAAGCAAAAATAAACAAATGGGATCTAATTAAAATTAAAAGCTTCTGCACAACAAAGGAAAATATAAGCATGGTGAAAAGACAGCCTTCTGAATGGGAGAAAATAATAGCAAATGAAGCAACTGACAAACAACTAATCTCAACAATATACAAGCAACTTATGCAGCTCAACTCCAGAAAAATAAACGACCCAATCAAAAAATGGGCCAAAGAACTAAATAGACATTTCTCCAAAGAAGACATACGGATGGCTAACAAACACATGAAAAGATGCTCAACATCACTCATTATTAGAGAAATGCAAATCAAAACCACAATGAGGTACCACTTCACACCAGTCAGAATGGCTGCGATCCAAAAATCTGCAAGCAATAAATGCTGGAGAGGGTGTGGAGAAAAGGGAACCCTCCTACACTGTTGGTGGGAATGCAAACTAGTACAGCCACTATGGAGAACAGTGTGGAGATTCCTTAAAAAATTGCAAATAGAACTACCTTATGACCCAGCAATCCCACTGCTGGGCATACACACCGAGGAAACCAGAATTGAAAGAGACACATGTACCCCAATGTTCATCTTTTTGTTTTCTGTCGTAATTTTTCTTTCTCTCCTTCCATAACTCCAACTAAATACATGCTGTACTATATACAATCTAACAGGTTCATGAGGCTCTGTTCAATATTTTTAAAATTTGTCTTCTTGCAATCTATGTTTAAATTAACTCCTTTCTCTGGTGTCCCTTATTTGTTTTAAAATCTATACAGTGAATTTTATATTTCATACACTTTACTTTTATTGCTAATTTTTATGAAAATTAAATATTTTTATCATTTTGATAAGATTTTCTATTTTGTTGCAATATAGAGGATGCACAATATTATATTGGGCTTTGTAGGTGGCTTAATGGTAAAGACTCCACCTACCAATGCAAGAGATACAGAAAACTCAGGTCTGATCCCCAAGTCAAGAAGATCCCCTAGAGGAGGAAATGGCAACCCGCTCTGTTATTCTTACCTGGAAAATTCAATGGACAGAGGAGCCTAGCAGCTATAGTCCATGAGGTCACAAGGAGTCACACAAGGCTGAATGACTGAACATACACTCATTATTATTTTAACATTATATTAGTTTTAGATGTACAGTATAATGATTCAGTAAATGTTTACCTTGTGAAATATTCACCACAATTAACTATAGTTAATATACATCAGATACAGTTACAGATTATTTTTCTTGTGATGAAAACCTTTAAGATCTACACTTTCAAATATATAAATGTAATTTTTTAAAAAATAACACATTTCAAACATATATCAATCTTTGAGTCCAGAAGATCCCTGGAAAAGAAAATGGGAACCCACTCCAGTAGTCTCACCTGGAAAATCTCATGGACTGAGGAGCCTGGTGGGCTACAATCCGTGGGGTCACAAAAAGTCAGACATAACTTAGCGACTAAACACACATACACATAGATATACTATATATATATATATATATATATATATATATATATGTAATATATTATCAGTTCAGTTCAGTCGATCAGTCATGTCCAACTCTTTGTGACCCCATGAACTGCAACACACCAGGCCTCCCTGTCCATCACCAACTCCCTGAGAACACCCAAATCCATGTCCATTGAGTCAGTGATGCCATCTAACTATCTCATCCTTCATTGTCACCTTCTCCTCCTGCGCTCAGTCTTTCCCAGCATCAGGGTCTTTTAAAATGTCAACTCTTCACATGAGGTGGCCAAAGTATTGGAGTTTCAGTTTCAGCATCAGTCCTTCCAATGAACACCCAAGACTGATCTCCTTTAGGATGGACTGGTTGGATCTCCTTGCAGTCCAAGGGACTCTCAAGAGTCTTCTCCAACACCACAGTTCAAAAGCATCATTTCTTCAGCACTCAGCTTTCTTTATAGTCCAACTCTCACATCCATACTCACATCCAAGGCTATGGAAAAACCATAGCCTTGACTAGACGGACCTTTGTTGGCAAAATAGTGTCTCTGCTTTTGAATATGCTATCTAGGTTGGTCATAACTTTCCTTCCAAGGAGTAAGTATCTTTTAATTTCCTGGCTGCAATCACCATCTGCAGTGATTTTGGAGCCCAGAAAAATAAAGTCAGCCACTGTTTCCCCATCTATTTCCCATGAACTGATGGGACCGGATGCCATGATCTTAGTTTTCTGAATGTTGAGCTTTAAGCCAACTTTTTCACTTCTCCTCTTTCACTTTCATCAAGAGGCTCTTTAGCTTTTCTTCACTTTCTGCCATAAGGGTGGTGTCATCTGTATATCTGAGGTTATTGATATTTCTCCAGGCAATCTTGATCCCAGCTTGTGCTTCTTCCAGCCCAGTGTTTCTCATGATATACACTGCATATAAGTTAGACAATATACAGCCATGAAGTACTCCTTTTCCTATTTGGAACCAGTCTATTCCATGTTCCATGTCCAGTTTTAAGTGTTGTTTCCTGACCTGCATACAGGTTTCTCAAGAGACAGGTCAGGTGGTCTGGTATTCCCATCTCTTTCAGAATTTTCCACAGTTATTATACATTATAAATAATTTATAATCACAACTGTATTTATCCATATATGGATAGTTAAGTTGTTCCTGTTAATAATGCTGCAATAAAGATGAGGGAACAGATATCTTTTAAAATTAGTGTTTTTGTTTTCTTTGTATAAACATTTAGAAATGGAACTATATCATATAGCAGTTCTAATTTTTGAGAAATCTCTATACTATTTTCCCATGTGGCTGCATTGATTTTCATTCCCACCGGTGGTGTACAGGATTTTCTTTTTCCGCATTCTCACCAACACTTGTTGTTTCTTATTGATTATAGCCATTCTAACAAGTCTGAGGTGATGGCGATATCTCATTGTGTATTTGATTTGCACTCCTGTGATAATTAGTGATGTTGGACACCTTTTCACGCATCTGCTGTTCATCTGTATATTTTGGAGAATATGTCTGTTATACTGCTCTGCTGCTGCTAAGTTGCTTCAGTCGTGTCCAACTCTGTGCAACCCCATAGACAGCAGCCCACCAGGCTCCCCTGTCCCTGGGATTCTCCAGGCAAGAATACTGAAGAGGGTTGCCATTTCCTTGTCCAATGCATGAAAGTGAAAAGTGAAAGTGAAGTCACTCAGTCGTGTCCGACTCTTTGTGACCCCATGGACTGCATCCTACCAGGCTCCTCTGTCCATGGGATTTTCCAGGCAAGAGTACTGGAGTGGGGTGCCATCGCCTTCTCCGATTATACCTCTCTATACATTTAAATTGGATTTTATTTATTTATTCATTTATTTGCTTATTTTTTATTGTTTCCTTTGATGTGCAAAAACCTTTGTTTGATGAATACCACCAGCCTTTTTCTCTCATTGCTTCTGTTTTCATTGATAATTCAAAAAAAAATATCATATTCAAGACCGCTGTGAAAAAGCTTAACACCTATGTTTTCTTCTAGGATTTTTATACTTTAGGTCTTATATTCATGCTTTAAGACAGTGGTCTAGTTTCATGCTTTTGTATAGAGCTGCCCTGTTTTTCCAACACCTTTATTAAACAGATTGCCCTCTCCCTGTTGCATCCCCTCTGCTACTTTGTAATACGTTAGTTAAGCATATGTGCCTGGGTACATTTTTGAGCTCTCTGGTCTGTCCCACTGATCTGTGTGCATGTTTTTATGCTGACACTGTACTGTTTGATCACCATAGCTTTGTTATATATTTGAAATCAGGAAGGGTGATACCTCCAGCTTTCAATCTTCTTTATCAAGATACTTTGTCTATTTGAGGTCTTTTGTGGTTCAAAAAAAAAAACCCTTTGTATGTATTTAACATGGAAAGATCATTGTCAAAAATGCACACCATAAAACTCTCAGAGGGTTCATAAATAGAAGCCTTACCTACACAATATATGTGGGAAAGTATTTAATCTAAAATATAATGTAGGTAAACACAAAAGGATTCACAAGAGAAAGTATTAAGGAACTTACACACTTTACACATTACTACAGGGTATTACAGAAACCAGTCTAAAGTCAAACCTTTAGCTAATCATGTATTAATGTATTTCAATCAGTAAGGAGATGAGTGTTTGGACAAGTATAGTTATACTCGATATACACATACTTTGTTGACAATATTTAAGATTTTTTGAAAAGAATATTATTGATTTTTTCAAAAATATTCCAGCTATTTTCAGTAATTAAAACAAAATATAGTTATATCTAAGAATTCAGTCATATTTTGAAATAGTGATACCTGGTTTTCTATAAATATAATGTAAATAATTTGATGTTGTTTCTATACCTGATGAGCTTATTATACTAGATCAAATGTAGGGGAGACGATAATTGTTATTCCAGGTGATGCTGGAGTATAAAAATTTAATGAGTTGTTTTTGAAACTGAAATGTAGACCTGTAGAATTCAAGTAAAGAAGCTTAGCCACACGAATTGAAGTCAGGTCACCTAAATATTCTGCCAAAGAGTTTGGTAATGAACCTTGACTATTTCATTCATAAGATATTTGTAAAAACTTCCCCTTTTATAAAGAATAAAATCTTAAAGCTCTGATTTAATTTCAGATAGCTTTGTTCATAGAGATTTTGAATTAGGAATTTTTATTATTTGCTATTTGGCCCAAACCAAAGCTTTCTCTTTTTATCAAACCAACAATTCTTTAATTTCTAATTGTTTCTTTTATTTGCTGAGGCCAATTGCTTGGCCACTCTAGTCAGTTTGATTATTTTTTATTTTGATTTAAAAAGAAGATAAACAAGATAAATAATCTACATACATTTCAAGGAATTTTGAACTCAGAATCATAAACATGTTTAATATATCATCATTTCCCACATTCTGAAAACTTTGCTTTCCCTGTGTAGATCTTTATACCCTTAAATCTATCAATGTATTTGATTATAATGAAAATCAGTGCACTAAATAGGAAGGGTATTATTTCCCTCACACTTTCTTTCCTATTTTTATTGGTCAGGAAACTAGAACTCAAAGAAAATTTGTAATGTTTCTATTGTCAAACAGTAATTAAGCAGCATTAACATTAGGCTTTCCTAAGTTTTTAAGTTGAACAAAGATACAGAAATTAGCTTGAGCTTTCTAATAATTACTAAAATGTGATTATCTAAGTTACAATGATCAATTATATAGATAGCTAAACAAAATTCATACTTTTAATCTTATATTCCTTCATCAGTGATTTGGCCAGTGATTGAGTCAGAGTCTTTGTAACTTATACTTTGCTAAAGAGATATAAACAGTGTCAGATGTGTGGTATTTCCTAAAAATATTTTATTTAACTCTTTCAGAGGGGCAGGCTTATGGAATGATCCTTTGTGTTATGTCCCTTTACCCTCCCACTTCTTTCTACCTAAAATGCAAAGGTAAAGCCTGACAAGAAGTCATCTTTTTATAACCATAAGGATGGGTATGAAAGTTACTACACTAAATGTAGTGAAGCAGAAATATTAAAACTTTAATGACTCACCCTAAAAAAAACTAGCATTTAAGTAGAAATGCCTTAAAGAAATATATGTCTGTGTGTATATGTATATTATTGGTTATGGGTCAAAATATGAAGAAGGCAAGTACATTGAGCATCCTGTGAATGAACGTTTCAGGGTGATAGTTTATGAATTTCAACAGGGGTAGATCTGAGATTTAGAAGGATCAACAGTAAGGCTTTTGATCAAGGTATCTGAGTCTACAAATTTTGAGTTTTAATTGAATTTTTAAAATGCCATTATTGTGTTCAAATAAACCAAGGACTCAGGATGGTAAACACAGAGAAAGTGTGAAAATGGGCTAAACAGCTCAGCCTTGTGAAGGTACCTGGCCAGTAAAATGTTCAAGAGGCATTCACCAGGTAGGGATGGCCTTGTCAAGAAAGACTTTAGCCAGAGAAGAATTAGTAGTTTATTTGCAAGGGAAGGCTTCAATCCAATATGAAAAGATACAGACCGTAACTGATATTTAGACAGGAGGTTGCATGACATGCATTTGTCAGACCTTAACTTGTCCACTTAGTAGTTTAAAATGTCAGGAACCAGTATAAACAAGCTTCCCTGGGTTGTATTTTGGAGAGGTAGAACAAGTGAGGTAGGCACTTTTTGCAGCTTTATTAATGTTTCTCCACTGATCCTGACTCATGAAGGCTATCGTTTTGTCAGTAAACCAGTGGTTTAATGCATGTACAGTGGTGAGAAGTGGAAATTTTCGAGTCACCAGTAAGACTGGTTTGTTATTTGGCCCAAACCAGAGTTTTCTCTTTTTATCAAACCAACCATTCTTGAATTTCTAATTGCTTCTTTTCCTTTCTGAGGCCAATTTCTGGGCTTCTCTAGTCAGCTTTTCTTAATTATTATTTCAGAAATTATTTCTTTGGGCTATGACAGAGATTTGATTGCTGTTGATTCCTTTAAAGGAAGCATTTGTTGTGGAAACATGAGCAAGGTGACTTCCTTTTGCTTCCAAACAATCAAGTTTACAATGCCCCCGAATCTTAGTAAGAACTGAAATGACAGGTTAAAGAATTGCATCTAATAATCACTCAATGTCAGAGCAATTTTTAATTTTATTTCCACTGGAAGTGAAGAAGCCACATCTTTTCCACAACTTTACAAAATTAAGATTTACTCCAAAAGCACGTGTAATATCAGTGCATATATCGGCAATTTTGACCTCGACTAAAGGGCAAGCGCATGTGAGAGCATATAATTGTGCCTGTTGGGCTGAAGTGGCCATAAGAAAACACTGCCTTGACAACATCAAAAGGAGCTGCAATAGTATGACCACCACAAGGTTCGTCATTGTTGCGTTTTGAATAAGAATCTTCTGTGAACCGTTAGAAGTCAATGTTACCCCACATGATTCCCTGTAGATCATCCCAGTGAGTCAGGAGGCGGGCCATCAGTGTTTAGCAATTTTCAGGGACTTCACCGGGGATGGAGGGTTAAACAGTGGCAGGGTTAAAGTTATCACAACGTAAAAAAATTACATGAAAAGCAGTCAATGAAAGGATTTCATAGGAAATGAGGCGGATGAGTGAGAAATGTTGAGTGTGGTAAGAATTCAGAACTATTGCACGATGTGTAAAAATGCTTAAAGGGAATCCTGCAAAGGCTTTCTCAGGGGACTTAACCAAAAGGGTAGTGGATATAGTCACACCACCGCAAGTGGCGGTATCCTTGCGCCATAGGGTCTCTGCTAATCTACGGTGGTACCTGGGGTTTGCAGTGAGTATCCCAGGGCATC
Source organism: Ovis canadensis (assembly GCF_042477335.2). Taxonomy (NCBI): domain Eukaryota; kingdom Metazoa; phylum Chordata; class Mammalia; order Artiodactyla; family Bovidae; genus Ovis; species Ovis canadensis. The sequence goes on along the minus strand of NC_091253.1, from coordinate 102,169,654 downwards.
GCCTTCCTTTTCATAAACGAAAAGGTAAAACAGAGTCTTATCCTTGGCATGCCCAAGGTCAGGTTGGTACATAAAACTCTCCTTTAAAGCCGTGAAAGCTGTGTTGTCTAGAGTTCTTCCCATTAAATTATGTTGAGGTTTTTATTGTTTAGTAAAACATACAGCGATTAGGCCATACAAGAAAGATTTGAAATCCAGTTTCAGCAGTAACCAACTAGACTGAGAAAACTTTGCTCTTGGTGCTAAGTTTACGGGTTTTGGAAACATAGGCCACCTTGAAGTCTACCTGGATCTAGATGTACCCTTTTTTCTTCTGATATCAAATGTCCTAAATATAAAATCTAGGTTTGGGTAAACTACAGTTTTTCTTTGGCTAACTCATGTCCTTTTCAGGCTAAAAGCTTTAGCAAGGAGTCTCTGTCTTACTGTGAGGAGGCTTGAGGAAGAGAGCAAAGAAGCAAATCACCCACATATTGTAACAAACTTCTTATCGTCCATATCAGCCTTCAGGATTTTTTGAAAAATAATTTAAAAAAAAACTCTCAGTAAACTCTGAGACACTAGTGTCCAGGTGAATTGTTTTTCTTCCCAAGTGAAAGCAAAAATTCATTGACTAGATTTGTCAACTGGAATACTAAAGAACATAATGCATAAATCAATTACAGCGTAGAATCTGCTTCTGGTGGGAATGGGTGTTACTAAGGTATAATGGTGAGGAGAAGCATAGTGTCAAAGGATAACGGTGTTGATTATTGCTTCAAGGTCCTAGAAAAAACTCTTGGCCCTTAGGTTTTTCTCCGTGGTAAAACAGAGGTGTTACAGGGGCTAATACAAGGGATAATGAGGTCTTCAGCCTTGTAATCTTTTATGGGTTTTCTGCTTTGAAGGGTTTATTTATTTATATTATATTGATTAATTCTGGGAAGAGGTTTTGAGAGATCTATTTAAATGTATTGATTAACTCTGGGAAGAGGTTTTGAGGGATCTATATGAATGTTGATGGGAGGTGCACTCTGAAGTTTAAACAATGTTGGTTGGAGATTTTGCCCATATGGAAGATGGTAGCTAATTCAAATGGGACAAGTAATCAATGTTTCCAGAATCAGCTCTACTAACTGTCAGAGATGGAACAAATAAAAGATGGTAAAGTGTCATTTAATTTACTTTGTGGATTACTGTCAAGCTCTAGAGTTATTTTTCCCTTTTGAGAGAAAGAAATTATAGCCTGATAATTCCCTAAGAAATCTTAGACTAATAAATGGCTAGGAGGAGAGAACCTAAGAAGAGCAGGCTGTGTATCTCTGAGAAAGCCTAAACAAAAGGGAACAGGGTGAGAGACAGGGCCTCTTGAGGTTCACTATTGGTCCATCCCACTATTTGAATTGCTTTAGGACTCTATAGCAGGAGCTATTTAAATGGTAGTGGGATTGATACCTGAGAGTGTAGCTTACGTGTCCAGTTAAGACTGAAAGAGTTTCAACCGCAGTCTGGAGAAATGTTTCTCCAAGCCAATTAAGAAAGAAGATTCAGAAAAGCCCACAGCTCCTAAGAACCCCACCATTGAGAGCTGGGAGGACATAGGAAGGGCCGCTTACACCAAAGTGTTTACATTTGTAGCACTCTCTTTTCTAATGCCCTGACTCTCTGCAACAGTAACAGAAGTCAGGAGAATTTGGGTTTTATTTAAGACCCCTTATTTGTTGGAGTTAATACTTAAGAATTGTAGTGGTCTAACTTTATGGTGACTCAGAGTTTGAAAGCTAGTTTACCAGATTAACTAAATCTGGAGTGGATATAGTTTCCCATTCCATCATGATCCTTTATACTAACACAAAAAATTCCTGGTATAGCCCAACAGTAAACAAAGTGGAATCAACATCTGAAGGAAGACCAGAATTTTCTTAAAAACAAAACAAAACAAAACAAAACAAAACTGAAGTTGATTGTAATGTTCATGAGCAGGTTCATTGTATTTTTATGTTGAAGCCTGAAGTTTGTTCTAATCAGCAGGCTTTGGACAAACGCCAAGAATTGCTGATGTAGTCACCTAGCATCACCAAAGCTTGATTTCTGGTAAGTCAGCAGGTTGGTCTCCCAGCTGTAATTCTAGAGCATTTTCAGAATTCTACCAGTTAGTGGTTCTAATTCCATACTGGGAATGGATTTCACCAACAAGCATATGCACTCTAATATAAGTCAGCTAAATCAAGTTGATTAGTTGATAAGCTAAATCAACTTGATAAATGAAGTTGATAATGACTATTAAATTCCTTGGCAAATCTATAAGGATCCTCAATTACTTTGGAAAAATCTCTATGGATCACAGTTCAGATTTAGTTTGGGGAATATTAAAAATCAAGGGTTTAACCCCAGGATCCTTAGAAGTCTTAACTTTATTTATTTATTTTTTAATATAAATTTATTTATTTTTTAATATAAATTTATTTGTTTTAATTAAGACAGTCCCTGGCAAGTTCAGACTAAAGAGGAGTGGGGCAAGTTTCACAAAAAAAAACAGAATATTTGGTGAAATAATAAGTGTAGAAGAATCGAGGAGGTAGAGAAAGACTAGGGGGTGTAGAAGAGAAAGAGGAATACGGTATTTTTCATACCGAAGAGCGCTACCATTAGGATTCCAGAAGAGAGGCACTCTGAAGGTGCACTCTGACCCAGAGGCAAAACAGCCCACAGGAGGACCATGAGGGAAAAATTTTAATTTTCTTTATTTGTTGGCCTCGGTCAATCTCAAAATCTTAACTTACAGAGAGGCAATTTCAGATACCTGATAACATTGGGGAGCTCCAACATATCAATCAAAATAAACATTCCACTCAGTCCTGGAAAGTTTGAGCTATTGTAGTCTAACTTATTGCTTTTAAGGAAATTAAGTTTGGGGGTTTCAAAAGTTCCTCATAATGACCATTGATATTCTAAAATGCCTTTGGTCAGGTCAATCCATTTAGTTAGAAATATGCACAAGGAAAAACCTTGGATTTTAAATATAAAATTGGCCAAAGTCTTTGTGCAGGGAGGTGCCCTAAAAAATATTTATATTACTGCAATGCTATTTCTCAGGAGTTTTTCTCTAGAGTAGAAGAATAATTTTGAAATGGATATAGTAACTTATAAAACAAACAGCTTAATTCAAACAGTGTGCAAGCTAATCCAGCTCATTCTATGAAAACAGCATATTCCTAGAGGGTCTTGACCAAAGACGTTTCAACAGTTTCCATAGAATAGTCCCTATTCTGATAGAATTGGCACACTTTCATCGACACAGGGCCTGGTCCTGAAGGAATGTGTTGATGACTTTTTAATCAGTTTGATTGAAAAAGTCTGATCTTAAAAACTGGACCAAAGTGCCACAGAAGCACTTGAATATAGAACAAGGCCTTAACTAAAATGACAAAACCCTAAAATAGACCCTGACTAAAGCCTGGAGAGCTTTAAATGGACGCTGCCTGAGCTAGATCCTGGAGAAAGAGGTACCTTCCAACTGCAGTGTTGGCAAGAAAAGCAGGGAGTGCAATGGATCATTTGTGGATACCACGAACTGTTCACTCGCCAGCCCTGGGGCCATGGAGGGTCTTCTCTGATCCTAGCACTGGCTACCAGAATATTGACCTGAAAGTAATGGTCAGACATTTCCCTAGCAGAGATGGGTTTATAATCTGGATCAGCAGAAAACTGTAAATCAGCACAGAACTGCAACCATGGTAAATCATGTGCAAGGCGCCATGCACTGCACGGGAAGGAGAACATACTTACAGAAAGGAAAACAAGTTATGAGGGCAGTATAAACAAATGCCCACGACTTTTCATTGGACGAGTCCTTCAGTTCAGTTCAGTTCAGTCGCTCAGTCATGTCCGACTCTTTGCAACCCCATGAATCGCAGCATGCCAGGCCTCCCTGTCCATCACCATCTCCCGGAGTTCACTCAGCCTCACGTCCATCGAGTCCGTGATGCCATCCAGCCATCTCATCCTCTGTTGTCCGCTTCTCCTCCTGCCCCCAATCCTTCCCAGCATCAGAGTCTTTTGCAGTGAGTCGACTCTTCACATGAGGTGGCCAAAGTACTGGAGCTTCAGCTTCAGCATCATTCCCTCCAAATTACACCCAGGGCTTCTTCAGGGCTTCATCTCCTTCAGAATGGACTGGTTGGATCTCCTTGCAGTCCAAAGGACTCTCAAGAGTCTTCTCCAACACCACAGTTCAAAAGCGTCAGTTCTTCGGTGCTCAGCTTTCTTCACAGTCCAACTCTCACATCTATAGTCCTTACCAGGAGCGAAAGATAAGTTCTTCTTGTTAGTCTCTTATATCGTAACAGAGCATGAGAGCTCCCTATCTGGTCTCCGACATTTACTTAGTTAAGGTTTTGGTTTACATAATTAGCATATAATAGTGTTTAAGTTTAAATTGTGCAATATGATGATTGGATATGTATTGCAAAATGACCACCACAGTAAGGTTAGCTAACATCTCCGTCACCTTATGTAATTACTTCTGTGTGTGTGTGTGTGTATGCACATGTAATGAGGCTATCTAGAATCTACTCTATCAGTAATTGTCAAGTATATGACAGAGCATTTTTAATTGCAGACATTATGCTATTCAATAGATTCCAAAAACTTTTATAAATGAAACTTTCTACCCTTTGACCAACATCCTTCTACTTTGTGTAATTGTGGTTTAATATTAATTTTGAGCATTTGTTGAAAGGTTAAGAAATAATACCTTGTTGTTGGGTTTTCCTTGTGGCTCAGCTGGTAAAGAATCTGCCTACAATGTGGGAGACCTGGGTTTGATCCCTGGATTGCAAAGATCCCCTGGAAAAGGGAAAGGCTACCCACTCCAGTATTCTGGTTAGGAAAATTCCATGGACTGTATAGTCTATGGGGTTGCAAAGAGTCAGACACGACTGAGCTACTTTCACTTCACTAAGAAATAATACCTTGTTGTTTAGAAATCTATCATAACAAGGTAAAATATAACTTCAATAGACAAATTTAAAAAAAAATGCTATAAGGCCTCCATCAGCCTAATATCAAAATCAAACAAAGACTTCAAAAGGAGAAAACCGTATGCCAATATCTCTGATGTGTATAGATGCAAAGATCCTCAACAAAATATTAGCAAACAAAATTCAAGGACATGTAAAAAGGATTGTACACTATAATTAACTGAAAATTTTTTCAAGAATGCAAGGGTGTTTCAATATTTGCAAATCAAACAGTATGATACACCATATTAACAAAAGGAAAGATAAAAATCATATCCTCACAATAGATGCAGAAAAAGTATGTGACAAAACTTAACATCCATTCATGATAAAAACTCATCAAAGCTTGTGTAAATGGAAAACATGTCAACATAATAAAGACTATTTATCACAAACCCACAACTAATACACACTTTGCAATGAAAAGATGGAACTTGGTCTCTAAAGTCAGGAAAAAGGGAAAAAATACTCACTCTCACAACTTCTACTTAGCACAGTATTGAAAGTCCTAGCTACAGTAATCAGAAAAGAAAAACAATTAAGAATCATTCAAATTGGAAGGAAAGAAATAAAGACGTCACTATTTCCTGATGACATAGTTTTACATATGAAAAGTCCCAATTCAGTTTAGTTCAGTCACTCAGCCATGTCTGAATCTTTGCGACCCCGTGAACTGCAGCACGCCAGGCCTCCCTGTCCATCACCAACTCCCAGAGCTTACTCAAACTCATGTCCACCGAGTCAGTGATCCCATCCAGCCATCTCATCCTCTGTCATCCCCTTCTCCTCATGCCCCCAATCCCTCCCAGCATCAGGGTCTTTTCCAACGAGTCAGCTCTTCGCATGAGGTGGCCAAAGTACTGGAGTTTCAGCTTCAGCATCAATCCCTCCAGTGAACACTCAGGACTGATCTCCATCAGAATGGACTGTTTGGATCTCCTTGAAAGGGACTCTCAAGAGTCTTCTCCAACACCACAGTTCAAAAGCATCAGTTCTTCAGCACTCAGCTTTCTTCACAGTCCAACTCTCACATCCATGCATGACTACTGGAAAAACCATATCCTTGACTAGACGGACGTTTGTTGGCAAAGTAATGTCTCTGCTTTTCAAAATACTGTCTAGGTTGGTCATAACTTTCCTTCCAAGGAGTAAGCATCTTTTAATTTCATGGCTGCAGTCACCATAAGGTGATTAGTTCCTCTTCACTTTCTGCCATAAGTGTGGTGTCATCTGCATATCTGAGGTTATTGATATTTCTCCTGGCAATCTTGATTCCAGCTTGTGCTTCATCCAGCCCAGCATTTCTCATGATGTACTCTGCATATAAGTTAAACAAGCAGGGTGACAATATACAGCCTTGATGTACTCCTTTTCCTATTTGTAACCAATCTGTTTTTCCATGTCCACTTCTAACTGTTGCTTCAAGTCTCCACAAAAATAATTAACACGTGAACTCAGTAAAAATACAAGATACAAGACCAATATACAGAAATCTATTTTTTTCCTATACATTAATAATGAACTAGATTCTCAGGTGACATTAGTGGTAAATAATCTATCCACAAATATAGGAGATGTAAGAGGCAAGGATTTGATCCCTGAATTGGAAAGATCCCCTGAAGAAGGAATGGCAACACACTCCAATATTTTTGCCTGTAAAATCCAAAGGACAGAGGAGCCTGGGAGTCCATGGGGTAGCAAAGAATCAGGCACAACTGAGCAACAGAGCGCATGGAGAAAGAAAACAGGAAAACCACATCATTCTAAATATCATCAAAAATAATAAAATGCATATTAATATACTTAACAAAGGAGGGTAGTAGACCTGTACTCTGAAGTCTATAGGGGAACAACATAATACAAAGAAATAGAAAATTATCTCAAGTTCCTGAATTGGAAAAATTAATAATATTGTTGAAATATTCATACCAGCCAAATCAATCTACAGATTTAATGAAATCTCTATAAAAATACCAACCATATTTTTCACAGACCTAGAATATATAATTCTAAAATTTATTTGAAACCATGAAAGATTCCAAATTAGCAAAGCGATCTTCAGAAAAAGTAACAAAGCTGGAGGTATTGTGCTCCCTGGTTTTAGACTATACTACAAATCTAGGGTAGTCACAGCAGCAAGGCGCTGGCACAAAAACAGACACATCAATCAATAGAACAGAGCAGAAAGCTCAGAGATAATCCACATGTGTATACAATGGAAGAGAGAAAATCTCTTCAACAAGTGGTAAACTGAACAGCTACCTTTTAAAGAATGAAATTGGGACATTTTCACACAACATATTAAAAAATGGAAATGGATTAAGGATCTAAATGTAAAATCTGAAACCTTAAAACTCTTAGAAGAAAACATAAGCAGAACACTCTTTGAAATAAATCACAGTAAATATTTTTCTTGAATTTGTCTTGTAAGGGAAAATAAATAAAAGCAAAGAATTGGTACCTAATTAAACTTCAATGCTTTTGGTCAATAAAGAAAACTGAAAAAATGTAAACAACTTACTGAATGGGAGAAATGGGAGAAATATATTTACAAATGATATAACTGATAATGAGTCATTTTATAAAATATATAAGTAGCTCATACAACTCAATATGAAGTAACCAATCCAATTAAAACTGGTCAGAAAACCTGGATAGACATTTTTCAGAAGATATGGCGAACATAGGAAAAGATGTTCAACATTGCTCATCATCAGAGAAATGCAAATCAAAAGCACAATGATATATCCCCACACACCGGTCAGAAAGGAGCTGCTGTGGTCTGGGGCTGAGTTCACACTCGAGCTGCAGCTCCATGCCGTGGCCTCAGCCAGTCCATTCTCAAGCTGGTCTCTCAGGCACACAGGCTGCTGCCCCCCTGCAGTCCTCTTTGAGGTCTTCAGATTGACCCAGTCTCCCTGCCTGGGTGACCCAAGCCCCTGAAGATGGTGCAAGGAGCCACCAGTACAGACAGCCCCGTGGCAGAACAGGCGGAACACTACAACCACAGGGCCAGGCCCATAAAGAACACAGTAGAGCGGAATGAGCCACAGTCCAGTGGGGGAGCAAACCTCTCCGTGGCCTGCAAGAGCGTGGCCAGGGCATGCCATTCTTCCTGGGGGTCATTAGTAGCGTGGAGCAGAAGACATCTGCAGATAGTAATACAATAAGACGACAAAGAGGGGCTGTGCTTACTGTGGAAAGGACAGAGGAGTTGGAGCCTCTATGTCAGGATGTGCCGAGCCTGCTGGATACCTAGTTATATCTGGTCAAAAATGACAGTGAGACTCAGTATGAGAGCGAAGTCTTTTTCCTAAAGATGACAGGGGACAACTACCACCACCTGAGCCAAAGTTGCCCACTGGCTAGAAGAAGGTGATCCTCATGGAGTCACCTGAGAAGGCCCACAGCAAAGCCCATGAGGTCAGCGAGGAGCACACACAGTCCAGTCACTCCAGTGAGCCTGGACTGGCCCCCAGCTGCTCTGTCCTCTACTACCAAGTCCAGAAGGCCTTGGAGCAAGCCTGCCACTTGACCATGATCACTTTCAACCATCACCAAGCTCACGACATTCTCAACAAGACTCCTGCAAGGACTCCAGGCTCATGAGGACTTGAGGATCATGCACTTCCTGGGAGACAACCTCCTGCTCCAGGACAAGTGATCAGCAAGATGAGCAGGGTGGGGAAGGGAACCATTAAGGCCCCTGCGTGGACTGGCAGCACAAGCTGATGCTACTAGAACAGTATTCCGCCCCGCCCCCTCCCCAGGATTTGGGGGTCAGGCAAAATAGGGAAAAGGAGGGATGACCTTCCTAGGGAGTAACCCATCACCTCTCCTATCTTTGATCATCTCTTTGGCATTTTTGCCAAAATACTGCAAGTGGAAATTCAGACTAACTATGCTGGTATTGAAATGGCATCTTCCCCCGAGAAGATAGACTGTTCTGCAGATTAATGCAAGGGAATCTACTTCAATTTAACTTATTGTTAGAAAATAGCATTTTAAGATGTAAAGAGAACTTAAAACAGCTCTCATTCAATAAGTTCTGTAGTTCTATTAAGAATGTTTATTCACATATGCTCCTGCCTTTTAAGTTTTGGGTATTTTCTAGCTCATCTGTTCTAGCTGAGTATCCCCCGGCCACCCTCATGATGTAATCTACCAGACATGGAATAGTTAAAATCTCAAGCTGATAGACTTAGCGCATAGAGCATATTTATACTTGTGGTTTAGGCCTTGACAGTTTTTAAAAGTTTCCAATTAGTTGACAGCATTAATACTCAATTGCAGTTCACAGTATTTCTACATTACAACCATACCTAACATCAAGCCATTGACTGTGTATTTTCCTTTATTTTGACTTTTACATGCTTATTTAGCCTTATCCAGGTGGGTTTTGCTATTTTTTATCTCCTAGGCCCAAAGGTTTTCCTGAAGAGTATCAAAGCTACTTTAGGTTTTGGCTAATAGGTGCTTGGCAGGGGGCTGTGGGATTTTTGTTCTTTCTTCTTAACTTAAATCCACCACACACACACACACACACACAAAAAGATTAATCACTTTAATAGCAAAGTTAAACACCACAAACAGAGAAAATTCAGGTCTGTATGTCATTTATTGTGCTGATGTTTCCAGACAAATCTGGATTTTTCAGCTTCCAAGCTCTCTCCTCAGGGATCACACCACCATTCCCCTGCTTGCTTGGGTCTTCTTCCCCTCTCTACCTGTGCTCACGGCATGTACTCAGGGGGGTTGAGAAGCCATCGGGTTGTAGAAGTTGGCAGTCATTTTGAGAAAGTTCAAGGTGTGGTGTGCCGAAATTCAGGAGCTGGGAGCTAGGAGCTTACTGGCAGAAAAATTTAAGAACCCTGTTCATAAACATTATAAATATTCATATATGCTCCAGTTTCAGGAGCCTTGTGTTTGGCAATGAGTGCTCAGATGCCACCAGCTCTTTGTGACCAAATGAGATGCAGTCCGTCATGTTACCCTGGGAAGGGAGTATGCCAAGGTTGTATATGGTCACCCTGCTCATTTGACTTATAGGCAGAGTACATCATGCAAAATACCAGACTGGATGAATCACAAGCTGGAAGCAAGACTGCTGGGAGAAATACCAACAAACTCAGATACACAGATGATGTCACTGTAATGGCAGACAGTGAAGAGGAGCTGAGGAGCCTCTTGATGAAAATGCAGAGGAGAGTGACATAGCGGGCTTGAAAGTCAACATTTAAAAAAAATGAAGATCATGGCATCGAAGCCCAACGGTTCATTGCAAATAGATGTGGAGAAAGTGGAAACAGTGACAGATTTTCTCTTCTTGGGCTCCAAAATCACTCTAGATGGTGATTGCCTCTGTGAAATTAAAATGCACTAGCCCCTTGGAAGGAAAACTATGACAAACCTAGACAGCATATTAAAAAAGCAGAGACATCACTTTGCCAACCAAGGTCCATATAGTCAAAGCTGTGATTTTTCCAGCAGTCCTGTACAGATGTGAGAGTTGGATCACAAAGAATGCTGATACCACTCTACTGGCAGAAAATGAAGATGAACTGAGGAACCCTTTGATGAGGGTGAAAGAGGAGACTGAGAATGCTGGCTTGAAACGCAGCATTAAAAAAAAAAAAAATTGAAGATCATGGCATCGGGTCCCATCAATTCACGGTGAATAGAAAGGGAAAAAGTGGAAACAGTGACAGATTATATTTTCTTCTTTGAAATGACTGGGACAGTGACTGTGGCCATGAAATTATGAGAATTTCTCCTTGCAAGGGCACCTTAGATGATGTCTGCAATGCAGAAGACCCAGGTTCTTCCCCTGGGTTGAGAAGATCTCCTGGAGAAAGGAATGGCTACCCACTCCTGTACCCTTGCCTGGAGAATCCCATGGACAGAGGAGTCAGGCAGGCTACAGTCCATGGGATTGCAAGAGTTGGACACGACTGAGCTGTTGAGCAGGGGCAAGGACAGCCGTTTGGTGGAGCCATAGCAAAGCAAAAACTTCATGTTTTAGTTAAAGAGGCGTGGCAAAGCCCTGGGGATTTTAGCAGAGATGTTACATGCTCTCGAGTATTCACTTCCATTATCATGTGAAGAATAACTACGTGAGAGAAGTACAGAAAATGCAGTGTGTTTGTGCGTGTCCGTGTTGTGCTTGTGTGTCTTTGTGTGCAGGTATGTGGGTAATTCTAACGCTTTTATTATAATAGCTCAGGAAAGGAAATACAGTGACTGTAATGTACAAGTGGTGGTGATAGATCAGATTCTAAATATATTTCAAAGCAGAAACATCAGGATTTGCTGTTGGATGCTTTTTGGAAAAAAAAAATAGTACTCAAAATTGACTAGATACTGTTTAAACTAAACAGCTAAAATAGTAGATTGCCATTAAAGAATGAGGCGTTAGTGAATGCCGGAGGTTGGAGTACCTTTTAAGAGTGTGAACCAAATGGTCATGTGGCATAATAGCATACAAGTTGGCAATTTAGGGAAAGGTCTGAGATAAACACATTTGTATTTATGAGTCACTTGTATGATATCCATGGTCATGAAAGAAATTGCCTATGAAATTATATAGAGAAAATAGGAGGTGCATAGTAGGTTCTAGAGTGTGCCACAGTTTAGTTTAAAAATGATGATTTTTTAGTCTAATTCCAAAAAAGGGTATGAAAGTCCAGTGGAGTAGAAGGTTAAACAAGAAAGAATGCTGTCTTCAAATTGAAGTTTGTTCATAAGGCAACGGAAAGGTAGAGGGTAGAGTGAGTGTGTACAGGTTGTGTACACAAGCCTGTGTACAGTCTTACTGAAAAGGGAGCATGGAAGTGTGAGAGTACCAGGAAGAGAAGGGGGGTCACACAAGACTTAGGTTTTGTTTTGTCTCCTTTTAAGCCGGGTGACATCGAGCCCCATTCACATCCTGATGAGATGATTCAGTAATGAAAAAGAAAAGCCAGTTATGATACAGAAAGCACTGAGTAATCACAAAGTCAGTTAATATTTTGGCTATTGTGAATAATCTGCAATGGACATGAGAATGCAAATACCTCTTCAATATCCTGCTTTCATTTCCTTCAGCTATATACCCAGATGTGTGATTTCGGGATCACAGAGTAGTTCTATTTTTAGGTTTTTTTTAGAAACCTCAAGATTGTTCTCCAGAGTGCCAGAACCAATTTACATTCCCAGCCACAGTGCACTGGGTTCTTTTTTCCCCACACTTTCACCAACACTGGATATCTAATGCAGAGTGTAGTGGGCATAATCAACAATACTTCGAAGTCACTAAAAGATGAGATCTGAAATGTTTTCACCACAAAAAAAGAAATGATAATTTATGCGGCTTAGAAGTGTTGAATAACATTAAGGTGGTGATGGCTCCGCAGGAAAGAATCCACCTGCAATGCCGGAGACACAAGAGATGTGGGTTTAATCTCTAGGTTGGGAAGATCCCCTGGAGGGAAAAAATGTCAACCAGATTCTTGCCTGGAGAATCCCATGGACAGAGGAACCTGGCAGGCTACAGTCCATGGGGTCACAAAGAGTCGGACATGACTGAGTACCCACATACAAGGTAATCACATTGAAATATAATATAAAAGCATGTCCCACCAGGAATAGAAGGAGGATCACACAAGACTTAGGTTTTGCTTTGTCTCCTTTTAAGCCGGATGACATCGAGTTTTGTAAACTTACAAAATGTTATTTATCAATTATATCTCAATTTTTAAAAGTGAATGGCTAGCAGAAAAAAATGGGTCAGATATAGTGTAACTCTGTATTATCCACATACCTCGAAACAAATCCACCAGCTAAGCTGAGGCAAGGCAGGGGATAGGAATCTGTGGGAGAAAAGTTTCCACTCTAAATGTAGGAAAGTTGGTTGACTAAAGAAAACATTACGAGGCTCAGTCAGAGCTGGGGTTTATGGGAATGAATTTAAGGTAAGACAAATTAACATGATTTCATTTTTCTCTGACCACATTGTGTTATTTGAATGTTTAACTCAGGCAGGCAGATAGATAGATACTAGATAGATGATAGATAGACGATAGATAATACATAGGTATGGGGATAGGTAGATTAAAATTCCATGATACTGCTGCCTAAACCAGAGAAGGCAATGGCACCCCGCTCCAGTGCTCTTGCCTGGAACATCCGATGGGTGGAGGAGCCTGGTGGGCTGCAGTCCATGGGGTTGCAAAGAGTTGGACACGACTGAGCAACTTCACTTTCACTTTCCACTTTCATGCATTGGAGAAGGAAATGGCAACCCACTCCAGTGTTCTTGCCTGGAGAATCCCAGGGACGGGGGCGCCTGGTGGGCTGCTGTCTATGGGGTCGCACAGAGTCAGACACGACTGAAGCGACTTAGCAGCAGCAGCAGCAGCGTAAACACTTCTTTTCCTGTGCACCATATTTGACTCTGCTCCACATGAAGAGATCTTGCCACGCTGCCCTATTTTCAGATGTTTCAAGCAGTTCCCAGCTCAGAATTTTCTGTTGCCCTCCATGGATTCTCCATGGTATTGTCAAAGGTCTTCCAGACCAAACCTTTCTAATTCTACAATTAAAACCTCAGATCATATCCAGATTTCAGAATAAAGCAATTCTTTTATCTCATCCATGCTGTTGGTTCTGATCTCTCAAATGAGAACATAATGAATACTAAAAGGAACGTTCTATTTCAGGGATTTGTTTTTCCAGCTGAAATCAGTACTATACATGAGAATACCTTATTTTCAAACAGTAAATATATTAATATATTAATATCTTTGACCTATTCTTTTAAATCACCTTAGTGCTCAGAGGATTCATTTTAGGTTGATGTTTTGTATGTGAGGTAGTATTTCCCTCTTTGCTTCTCTATAATTTTTTTAAATTTTTCAATATTTAAGAAGGGTAAAATAGGCTATATTAATGATTAGTATTAATATAGCATTCCAATTTTAAGATACTGTTTGGGTAACGTGAAAAAATGTATCTTAATATTTCAAATGAGTAAAGATAAAATCATCTAGATTTTTTTAATTAAAAAATCATCATCTAAAAAAGATCTGCTTGAATATGTCCTTTCAATTGTGTTAAATTACACATTTAGAAAAAAATTATTAGTGCCATAAGCAAATAAAATAATGAGCACATTTTCCTCAGTAAGATGAATATCAGTTAAATATGAAATTAATGCTATTATTTCTGCTAATAGAATCTTGGGACTTAGTAATATTTAACAATAAAATACCTATTACAGCAGCCTCTATACTTATAGACATGTTTAATTCTATGTCAAGAATAAAAATAGACAAAAATTTGTTTGAGAAATTGCATGAAAAAAAAAAGAAATTGCATGCAATTTATGATGTAGTGGATTGGAGGAACAGAATAAAAAGAAGATATTACACTTTATTTTTAGTCCTACAATATTTATCAGAACTATTTTTAATAAACATATTTTAAAATAGTATGAATATTTTATTTATTATAGCATACAAATTATTGGAAGCCAGCCAGTTCCAAATTATAATTGCTAGAAATGACTATTTTAAAATATACAAGGTAGGTAGCTAAGGACAAAGGCAACAAATGCATCTTGTAAGTGCATTTGCTTTGTGACAACAAAAGCTTAAACCAAATTTCAATTCTTCTGAGATTTAACTACAAAATTAGTACAGTAATCCTATAATAAGTGCCCTGTCATTGCAACTCTTTAATTGCTACAAATATATGACCTTCCATAGAATTCATTTTGTCTGCAACCTTACAAAGTAGGCCAAGATAACAACTCATAATATATTCTTGGTAATGAGCTTTTAATTAATTCTGTTTTTAAAAACCCCTTAAAATGAAACCATCCTCCACTTTTTTATTTTTTCACTGCATATTAAAAATTTTAAGTATTTAAATTATTTTTAAACTAATTCACTTTATAGACACTATAGCTAATTTTCATATTCTGGCTTTATTTCATTGTAATCACTGAAATAATTACACATGAGCAGTCCCAGGACAGAGGAGTTTTTTTGGTTGTGAAAGGAAATAAAGGATTTTTTGTCTTTTTGTGCCATGTTACCCCAAAGCTAAATATATGTCGGCAATATACAAATGTGCATATTTTTAGATAGAACCCTGGGTCTTAGAGCATAGGTCTCACTTCATAAATAAGTAACTTGAATTAAACACCACACAGTACTATTACATAATGAAAATTTATTGCATTTTTGTTCTTAATAAAATATTTAAAGAGATTGAATCAATGTACTTGAGCTCCAGTATATGTCCTCACTGATTCTAAACTCATAAAAATTCTGTTCTACAAATTGTTAATTTTTTCTATTAGATTCTGTTAAGTATTTGCAGAACTTTTATTTGAATTAAGAGATTGTCATATTTTTCTAACAGGACACAAAAATTGATGGTTGGTTTGACAAAGAGTGCTATTTTACCCATTATTCCATGATATGTAGTATGTACAAGTGGCATACAAAGATTTTCAAATATTTATTTTCCTTGAACTAATCCATGTTTATAAATGTAATTATAGCTGAAGCTATAGCTTCAGACATATGTATACCTATGGCTAATTCATGTTGAGGTTTGATAGAAAACAACAAAAATCTGTAAAGCTGTTATCCTTCAATAAAAATAAATAAATTTTTAAAAATCCAAAGAAATGGCTTTCAGGAATTGCAGCCTAGAACTTTCAAACATGTAGAGGTTAAACTATGAAGAAAAATAAGTAAAAAAAAAAAAAAAAAAGAAAGAAAAAACTAAGACGAGGCAGTCAATAATGGAAGGAGGAAAAACAATGAGAAAAAAAGAAATAGAAGACAGCATTATGGACCTATATTTTAATGATGATCCATAAGGAAAAAAAAAAAGAATTCAAGCTATTCTCAGTGTAACTGTGGTTGTAAATGTAAGGACTGACTTGTGTCCATGCATGGGAACCTTATAGTCCAGCAGAGGAGCAAAAGGCCTAGATGAATGCAGCTGAGGCTGGGAAACTCAGGAAGCACTTACGGTCTTCAAACTTTATTTTCATTCAAAAATGCCTTACATCATTAAATATTTGATTCACCTGGAGTAAATATTTTCATACACATTTTGCCCAAGTGGAAGACGAAATGATTCACTGAGGCTACAGAGGACGCAAAGAGTAGAAGGTATATTAAGAAAAAATTCAGCAAACCATGAAAAAGAAAATTACACTAATTAAAACTGATATGGAATTCATTGACTTTGGAAATACTTTTAATGCCATATGTTACATTTAAACAAGAGAGCTTTAATCAAAGAATTTTAAAATTGAAATTTGGATGTATACTCATAAATAATTAGAATATTTTTGTGAATGACAACATAAAACAAATTAACACAATAAAACAAGGATAATAGTCAATTGATTCATTCTATGCTGACATTTTTATTCCTGTGATGTATATCCTTTAAATAGAATTAACAATGAGATAATAAATTTAGATAATTTTCTTGACACTTTATCATTTTCCTCACTAAAAAAAGGATTTGAGATTACAAATGTTTTGTTGTCTACTTATAATATATCAAAAGTAATGAAGCATAGGAAGAATATATTTTATTGAATTCTATAAAGCCTTGTTAGGTTGAGAGGGAAACTAAAGATAAATAAGGCTCTTCCATGTTCACAGTCTTCATTTCCAGTTCACAACATTTAAACTTGATGCATTTTATGAAAAAAAAAAAAAGAAACAAAAGTTTGGTGATAATAATTCTTCCAACTCTAAGCAGAAAACTCACATGCAACTTATGGTTAGTTCTAACTCAGATGCTTAGTTTTTTTATTCTTAGGTCAGTAAGTCTAGAAGTATTAGCATAAAGTAATAGTAGTAAGCATAAAATAAAGGCTTTGTATGTTTATCTTGACATAAGGATGGAACACTGCATTCCTGATAATGCTGCTAAGAAATTCAGTAATTCTTATCCCCCAACAATAGCAGTTAAATAGAAAAATATGTACTTAATACAATGAATCTTCCCTGATAGAGGCTTCCCTGATAGCTCAGTTGGTAAAGAATCTGCCGGCATGCAGGAGACCCCGCTTTGATTCCTGGGTTGGGAAGATCCGCTGGAGAAGGGATGGGCTACCCACTCCAGGATTCTTGAGTTTCCTTTGTGGCTCAGCTGGGAAAGAGTCCATCTACAATGAGGGAGATCCGTGTTGGATCCCTGGGTCGAGAAGATCCCTGTGGAGAACAGAAAAGCCTACCCACTCCTGTAATCTGACCTGGAGAATTCCATGGAGTGCCACAAAGAGTCAGACACAACTGAGTGACTCGCATTTTCACTTTTAATACAGTGACAAAAATAAAAATAAATGGTCTAGAGGGAAATTGATTGCCAGAAATTTGGGAAATTGAGGTTAATGAAGGCAAAAAAAAAAATGACATAAAATTTAGCAAAGCTAAAATCATAGACAGTAGAAAGAAAAAAGTGGGTAAAGTCAATGAAAACCTTAAATCAAGGTCAATAAACCCTACAGTGAAAAGGCTAAAATGAAAAAGGACTCTCTTCAGATAGAACTTGTGAATATCCTCCAAAATACATGATGCCTAGACAAGATATTGGATAATTTTCAAACATGGGATAAATAAGAGTAGTCTTAAAGTTGCTTTGGAAGGGAACACTTAAACCAAAAACAAGACAGAAAATTAGATAAGTGGAAGAGAGTCACTCCTTTCTCTGATGAAACATCAATACCATACAGAGATAGAACCAGAGATCATCAATCATAAATATGTACAATATACCCATAACATATGGAAATTAAGGTTATATTTAACCAGTTTAGGAAAATCTGGCTGTTTTGTCTATAATTTATATATATATAATATATATTAAATATGCAATATTATGTGTGTTATGTATTATATATATATCCTAATTTTAAGAAAGTTATTTTCAGTGCATTTCCAGTGGGGGGAGGAGGGGAAATAATTGTTGGTAACAGTAAGTATTGTCTGCTTCTGAAATCTCTGAAAAGATGGTGGTCTTATCTTTTGCTCACTGTCCTGGTAGCCAGGCAGGATTCTTTCATTACCTAATAAATGTTCCTTATAGAAAACGTAATTATCTAACAAATTAAGAGAAAGATAGTTATCAATTACCTAATTATCCAGTAGGTTTAAAAAAGAGAAATTTTGAGTCTTCCCAGATGTAAGAATATTAACTTTGCATCTCAGTACTTAGTAAATCAAAGGGGAAACTGCTCAAATCTATTTTGTGAGCATGCAGTTTTATTTTGGAATCTTATTGTAAACAGTGGTTAATAAAGTCCACCACTTCCCAAATTAGGTCGTATGTGTATTTCTTGAAATAAATCAAATAGAACTCTAAGAATATATTTTTGAGACTATATGAAATGGGGATTCCATATACTTTAGTTGGACACAAACCAATCTCTAAGATATCGAACATTTAAGCAACTTTTATTTAAAAAAATCTCAGGACTGCAATACAAATAAATGTAAAGCAATATAAACATTTATTCTACTCTCATTTTTTGTCATCACTATAGGAAAATATATTGTTATGCACTGAGCCCGTATCTCCCAACCGACTGAGAGAGCAAGTCCACCACAGTAATGCAAAGGCAAGAAGGGAGTTTGTTTATTCCTAGCGCGCTAGGGCCCAAGTCTCATTCCGCACAAGGGAATCCGACAAGAGCCCCGAACAAAGCAGTATGGCGGCTTATATACAGGCAGTTCTTTGTCTCAGTTACAGGAGTAGCTGGCGTTACATGATTGGCCAGGCAGGATGAGTGCATACCCTGTCTCTTTCTGGTAAACATGACTCAGGTCCTAGAGACCGTCGTTTGGTCCCTAACAATATACCGTGATATTCATTTGCATAAGTGCATTTATTATATTTGTTATACCATTAATAGACTTCACCATAAATTTTCTGTATTCGTTTCTGGGGTTCTAAATTAGTATGACCTCATCTTTACCACAAGGCTCTGCTCTCATTCTGTCGATCAGCAATGTTAGTGCGTCATAAAGATGGGCTCAGAACCGGAAGTTATTTCAGCAGTGTGACGCCCACAGTGGAGACTTCCTGAAGGCCGATCAGACCTCTCTCCTGGAGACCCTCACGTCAGCATCACTTCGAAGTCAAAATGATCCAAGTATGTAACAACAGTGACAAATTAGGCATGAGAGAATGTGAGAACGAAACTTTCTCTTTGCTATTCGCCTGCCGATTTACTGCTTTGCTATTTTCTTATTCTTTATTCTTCTGTTTTCTCCTTCATCATATGTATGTGTTTCCCTTGAGGAAACAGGAATCACTTTAAATGAATGGATTTGGTGATCTGACTCAGGTCAGATTTGCATTTTATAGAACACTGTGGTGGAATTTCTATAATAGAATATGATGGCATCAGCCTTGTCTCCTTTAGTGGACTTACACATCACTAACATGCTATTTCTTCCCTGGTAGCTACTGCAGAACCCTCATCTACACAGAGCTAGCAGGTCAATCTGAAAAACACCGAATATGACAAGAAACTTTGAAACATGAGACATTCTTTTGCTCCTTTAAACTGTCCTTCAGTAAAAAGTAATATCTTGCTCTCATGAAAAAGCAAGTGACGTATTTAATTCTGTGTTGTGTATTACTAATACTGATAAGAATGCAGTCAAAACCAATGGGTAAACTATTTAGATGAAATAAAACACATTCAATTACCGTTTCCCTGTTTTCTCTCAGGTTCATTAAAGAATCTTAAGGTATTAAAAGCTTAACTCCTTAAATTTCAATCGATCACATAGGATGGTATTATAGATTCACATTCAGGAAGTCACAGGGTTTTATTAATTTATCTTTTTTCACTTCAATATGAATCTCAGAATTTCAAAATTTTAGATTTGAAAATAGGCATATATATATATATATGCATATATATGTGAAGTTGCTCAGTCATGTATGACTCTTTGTGATCCCATGGATTGTAGCCTACCTGGCTCCTCCGTCCATGGGAATTTCCAAGCAACAGTACTGGAGTGGGTTACCATTTCCTTCTCCAGGGGATCTTCCAGACCCAGGGATCAAACCCATGTCTCCTGCATTGCAGGCAGACACTTTACTGTCTGAGACACCATGGAAGCCCATGCTTATATACATATACACACACACATACTCCAATTAGGGTAGTAAAGTAAACTGTTAAGAAAGCAGTAAAAAATTGACTTTGGCCTTGCTGGTCAGCTAATATTAGAAGTTTATTACTTGCAACATTTTTCATACTGAATAATTATCTTGGCCTTTAAGAAAGGTGGTTGGTCATAGTTGATATGGAGCATTATTAAGCAGTTTTAATAGCTACTTAGTAGCTACTTTAGTGGCTGATCTTGAGAGATAAGCTTGAGAAATATTAGCAATTTTGGAAAGTTACACTTTTCCATGTCTAAGAAAATTTGGTAATAAAGATTATTATTTCATATAAACATATATGTCTTTTTTTACTTATAAGGCTATTTCAAAGCTTGGCTCTATTGAAGAAACTGAGGTCACTTTTTTTGTTTTTTCTATTTTAATAAACACTATAAATTTTCTTCGCTTTATTTTCTGGTTCATCTTTGTCTGTTGTAGGTCTGGAATTTGCCCAAAGCCTGTGTTCTGCAAGAGTGTCACCCCTTTCTGATGGCTGCCCCCCTCTGCTGGGCCTTTTTCTCTCTCTGTCTTTTCACAGCAGGCCCTAATTCTGCTGCAGCAGAGTGTTGAAGCTGTGCTTTATTGCATCCTAGAAGTCTGGCTCTCTGCCTCTCCTGTCTGTGAGCACATTATTTTACTGAACTGAATAGTCACTATAGACATTGAACATGCATAATTTTTTCAAGATTGTTATTATAATAAAATAATGCACTCAGTCAGCCTATGTTATACGTTAAATATAGTTTTTAAGTTTTTTATTGAAATTTGAAAGGTTTCTTTTCAGAGGCATTGTGAAGTTAAAAATTGAAGGTCAAAATAGTTTTTCATTCTGAGCATCAATCTTTTAAAACCCTGTTATCAGCAAGGTCTCTTCTAAAGAATGTATTATATATAAATGTTTCAATCATGCTTCATTTTTTTCTTAAAATAAAAATGGAAGGTCACAAATGTTATCTGATTGCCCTTGGAAATATAGAATTGTGTATGAGATTAGGAAATTGTTTCCTTCTTCATTGCAGTTTGATACACTTGTATTCTCAAAAAGCCTGTTTCCCCAAGATATAAAGGACCGTTTCTTCAAGGCCATTCAAACAATATTTAGTCTGTAGTAATGGAAACAAAAGAAAACACACAAAGACAGAAGCATATTTCAAAATAACTATATAATCATATTCAACTATTGCACTGCATAGCAATCTGTGTTTACTGTTGACAATGCTAATATCCTCTCACCATCAAAAGGCAAAACTTGTTCATGCTTTCATAGGTCCTCTATGTAGACTCTTACAATATAAGAACTAAAGCATTTTCATTTTTACCTCCATAAGTTTTTAGGTAACAATATCAATGTCTGGAAATGTCACTTTAGACTCCTCACCATCATGATTGCAACTCCAAAATTTAATTTCTGCAAAATTAGTAGTGAAACAAAACCATTAATGATTATACCACTTAGCACTCACATTCTTTTCAAGTTGCTTGACATAGTCATTGTGTAATAGTAGCTTTCCTGGATCAAATATAGGTACAATCATTTCAAGAAGCAAATTGTACTTGCAGGTATTTTTCATCACTACACATCAGAGTTTTTCCATATGTACCAACGTTTTAGAGCAGTGTCTACCCAAGATGCTTGTTTTGTGCTGTGCTGAGCCTAGTGGCTCAGTTGTGTCTGACTTTTTGTGACTACATGGACTGTAGCCTGCCAGGCTCCTATGTCCTTGGGATTGTCCTGGCAAGAATACTGAAATGGGTTGCCATGTCCTCCTCCAGGGAACCTTCCCAACCCAGGGATCGAACCCAGGCTTCCCACATTGCAGGCAGATTCTTTACCATCTGAGCCACCAAGGAAGCCCAAGATGATTGTCTGAAATATGATTAATAATTTTGTCTGTGCAACTGAGGGAATGCGATTTAATATGTGTAAGTGTTGTGGCAGGAACCCATAGAAAATGAAAGGCCACATCTTGAATAGCATTCAAAATCTGGAAGTTCCTGATTATTTAATTTTTCCACAGAATCCATTGACTTGTATTCCTATAACTCAAAGTAACACAATAAGTATGACTGAGGTAAAACCCCATTTACTGGTATCTAATAATTCAGAATGAAATGCATCAAAAAGTGCTTGGCCTCATCAGCCAATATTTCCTCAATTAAAGGATTATTTCATATTAGTGGAAGCAGATTCTGAGTTACTAGAATGACACACTGTGCATGGCGATGATAAATACTTCACAGGAAGTGAAATGAAGTGAAGTGAAGTCGTTCAGTCCTGTCCGACTCCCTGCGACCCATAGACTGTAGCCCACAAGGCTCCTCTGTCCATGGGATTCTCCAGGCAAGAATCCTGGAGTGGGTTGCCATTTCCTTCTCCAGGGGATCTTCCCGACCCAGAGATCGAACCCAGGTCTCCCGCATTGCAGGCAGACGCTTTATCCTCTGAGTCACCAGAGAAGCCAGGAAGGTACTAAATTTACACTGTGAAATAAGCAAAAACAGAGAAAAGTTTCCCGTCAGTTTCCATTCCATTCTTTCATTTAATCATCAAATATTACTGAATGATTTTCATGTACTAATCACAGTGTTTTGTTGATGGAGAACAAATATGCAGATAAGCAAATCATTAACATGAATGTTTATAAACTAGAAAAAGAGGCAAAAAAAATCAATAAAACTAATGCATTGTGGTAACTATTTTGGGACTCTTGAGAAGACTCTTGAGAGTCCCTTGGACTGCAAGAGATCCAACCAGTCCGTCCTATAGGAAATCAACCCTGAATTTTCACTGGAAGGACTGATGCTGAAGCTAAAGCTCCATTACTATGGCCACCTGATGTGAAGAGCCCACTCACTGAGAAGACCCTGATGCTGGGAAAGATTGAGGGCAAGAGGAGAAGTGGATGACAGAGGATGAGATGGCTGGATGGCATAACCAAATCAATGGACATGAGTTTGAATAAACTCCGGGAGTTAGTGATGGACAGGGAGGCCAGGCGTGCTGCAGTCCATGGGGTCGCAGAGAGTTGGACACGACTGAGTGATGGAACAACAAAAATGTGGTAACCATCTACTTGTTTTTACTGGGGGGAAAGTAGGATGAAAACAACTTAGGATTATCAAAGGATCTCAAAATATAGAAGAGTTGGATCATGAAACATAAGCAGATTTTTTTTTTCCACAATAAGATGGGATATGCAGATATTTTAAAGCCCACTCGGTTCAGTTCAGTTCAGTCACTCAGTCATGTCCGACTCTTTGTGACCCCATGAATCGCAGCACGCCAGGCCTCCCTGTCCATCACCAACTCCCGAAGTTCACTCAGACTCACGTCCATCGAGTCCGTGATGCAATCCAGCCATCTCATCCTCGGTCGTCCCCTTCTGCTGCTGCCCCCAATCCGTCCCAGCATCAGAGTCTTTTCCAATGAGTCAGCACTTTGCATGAGGTGGCCAAAGTATTGGAGTTTCAGCTTCAGCATCATTCCTTCCAAAGAAATCCCAGGGCTCATCTCCTTCAGAATGGACTGGTTGGATCTCCTTGCAGTCCAAGGGACTCTCAAGATTCTCCAACACCACAGTTCAAAAGCATCAATTCTTCAGTGCTCAGCCTTCGTCACAGTCCAACTCCCACATCCATACACGACCCCAGGAAAACCCATAGCCTTGACTAGATGGACCTTAGTCAGCAAAGTAATATCTGCTTTTGAATATGCTATCTAGGTTGGTCATAACTTTTCTTCCAAGGAGTAAGCCTCTTTTAATTTCATGGCTGCAATCACCCTCTGCAGTGATTTTGGAGCCCCCAAAAATAAAGTCTGACACTGTTTCCACTGTTTCCCCACCTATTTCCCATGAAGTGATGGGACTGGATGCCATGATCTTCGTTTTCTGAATGTTGAGCTTTAAGCCAACTTTTTCACTCTCCTCTTTCACTTTCATCAAGAGGCTTTTTAGCTCCTCTTCACTTTCTGCCATAAGGGTGGTGTCATCTGCATATCTGAGGTTATTGATATTTCTCCCGGCAATCTTGATTTCAGCTTGTGTTTCTTCCAGTCCAGCATTTCTCATGATGTGCTCTGCATAGAAGTTAAATAAGCAGGGTGACAGTATACAGCCTTGACGTACTCCTTTTCCTATTTGGAACCAGTCTGTTGTTTCATGTCCAGTTCTAACTGTTGCTTCCTGACCTGCATACAGATTTCTCAAGAGGCAGGTCAGGTAGTCTGGTATTCCCATCTCTTTCAGAATTTTCCACGGTTTCTTGTGATCCACACAGTCAAAGGCTTTGGTATAGTCAATAAAGCAGAAATAGATGTTTTTCTGGAACTCTCTTGCTTTTTCCATGATCCAGCAGATGTTGGCAATTTGATCTCTGGTTCTTCTGCCTTTTCTAAAACCAGCTTGAACATCAGAAAGTTCACAGTTCACGTATTGCTGAAGCCTGGCTTGGAGAATTTTGAGCATTACTTTACTAGCATGTGAGATGAGTGCAATTGTGCGGTAGTTTGAACATTCTTTGGCATTGCCTTTCTTTGGAATTGGAATGAAAACTGACCTTTTCCAGTCCTGTGGCCACTGCTGAGTTTTCCAAATTTGCTGTCCTATTGAGTGCAGCACTTTCAAAGCATCATCTTTCAGGGTTTGAAGCAGTTCAACTGGAATTCCATCACCTCCACTAGCTTTGTTCATAGTGATGCTTTCTAAGGCCGACTTGACTTCACATTCCAGGATGTCTGGCTCTAGATTAGTGATCACACCATCATGATTATCTGGGTCATGAAGATCTTTTTTGTACAGTTCTTCTGTGTATTCTTGCCACCTCTTCTTAATATCTTCTGCTTCTGTTAGGTCCAGACCATTTCTGCCCTTTATTGAGCCCATCTTTACATGAAATGTTCCCTTGGTATCTCTGATTTTCTTGAAGACATCTCTAGTCTTTCCCATTCTGTTGTTTTCCTCTATTTCTTTGCGTTGATCTCTGAAGAAGGCTTTCTTATCTCTTCTTGCTATTCTCTGGAACTCTGCATTCAGATGCTTATATCTTTCCTTTTCTCCTTTGCTTTTCACCTCTCTTCTTTTCACAGCTATTTGTAGGACCTTCCTAGACAGCCATTTTGCTTTTTTGCATTTTTTTCCCATGGGGATGGTCTTGATCCCTGTCTCCTGTACAATGTCACGAATCTCATTCCATAATTCATCAGGCACTCTATCTATCAGATCTAGACCCTTAAATCTATTTCTCACTTCCACTGTATAATCATAAGGGATTTGATTTAGGTCATACCTGAATGGGCTAGCGGTTTTCCCTACTTTCTTCAATTTGAGTCTGAATTTGGTAATAAGGAGCTCATGATCTGAGCCACAGTCAGCTCCTGGTCTTGTTTTCGTTGACTGTGTAGAGCTTCTCCATCTTTGGCTGCAAAGAATATAATCATTCTGATTTCGGTGTTGACCATCTGGTGATGTCCATGTGTAGAGTCTTCTCTTGTGTTGTTGGAAGAGGGTGTTTGCTATGACCAGTGCATTTTCTTGGCAAACCTTATTAGTCTTTGCCCTGCTTCATTCTGCATTTCAATGCCAAATTTGCCTGCTACTCAAGGTGTTTCTTGACTTCCTACTTTTGCATTCCAGTCCTCTATAATGAAAAGGACATCTCTTTTAGGTGTTAGTTCTAAAAGGTCTTGTAGGTCTTCATAGAACCATTCAACTTCAGCTTCTTCAGCATTACTGGTTGGGGCATGGACTTGGATAACTGTGATATTGAATGGTCTGCCTTGGAGACAAACAGAGATCATTCTGTCGCTTTTGAGATTGCATCCAAGTACTGCATTTTGGACTCTTTTGATGACCATGATGGCTACTCCATTTCTTCTGAGGGATTCCTGCCCGAAGTAGTAGATATAATGGTCTTCTGAGTTAAATTCACCCATTCCAGTCCATTTTAGTTCGCTGATTCCTAGAATGCCGACATCATTCTCTTGCCATTTCTTGTTTGACCACTTCCAATTTACCTTGATTCATGGACCTGACATTCCAGGTTCCTATGCAATATTGCTCTTTACAGCATCGGACCTTGCTTCTATCACCAGTCACATCCACAGCTGGGTATTGTTTCTGCTTTGGCTCCATCCCTTCATTCTTTCTGGAGTTATTTCTCCACTGATCTCCAGTAGCTTATTGGGTACCTACTGACCTGGGGAGTTCCTCCTTCAGTATCCTATCATTTTGCCTTTTCATACTGTTCATGAGGTTCTCAAGGCAAGAATACTGAAGTGGCTTGCCATTCCCTTCTCCAGTGGACCACATTCTGTCAGACCTCTCCACCATGACCGCCTGTCTTGGGTTGCCCCATGGACATGGCTTGGTTTCATTGAGTTAGACAAGGCTATGGTCCCAGTGTGATTAGATTGACTAGTTTTCTCGACTATGGTTTCAGTGTGTCTGCCCTCTGATGCCCTCTTGCAACACCTACCATCTTACTTGGGTTTCTCTTACCTTGGGCGTGGGGTATCTCTTCATGGCTGTTCCAGCAAAGCACAGCCTCTGCTCCTTACCTTGGACGAGGGGTATCTCCTTACTGCCGCCCTTCCTGACTTTCAATGTGGGATGGCTCATCTAGGCAGGCTCAGGCAGGCCTAGAGGAGCCATCCCATGTTTAAAGCCCACTATAATGCATCAAATAAATTATAACATGTAAAACCCAGTTTAAGAAAAATTAGCTATCTGCAAACAAGGGAAAGAGAAATGATATAATTGCAAATTCCTGTAACAGTTCAGTCTGAATCCAAAACCTAAATTGCCAAAGCAGTAAAATTCCCTGAGAGGAAGGTGGTGAGAAGTGTGAACCATTGATGGCCCTTCTTGATCTATAATTTGATTGCTCCCAATCTTCTCTTTTAGACATGGCTTTTCAAGAAAAGTATGGAAATTTTAGTTTTATTAAAGTGTCATCTAAGCAAACGATTTATAACACGGTTAGCCCTCTTATGTTTACAGCATCCTTCACATTTTTCAATCGGAAACATGTATATTTGAAACAACTCAATTTCTCTCAAGATTTCCACTTGACAGCTGGGGCTTATTTCCTCATAACAACTGACAGCAAACAATTAAAGAAGTGTGGATCATGCTTCTATTAATTAACACTTAACATAAACAGATATCAATTTACCAATAATCAAAACATTCTTTCATGAGATCTACTCACAGGTAATCAAAACTATCTTTTTATTTTATATTGAAGCATAGCTGAGTATCAATATTGTGTTAGTTTCCGGTGTACAGCAAAGGAATCCAGTTATACATATGCATGTATCTATTATTTTCTTAAAAATTTTTTCCCATTTAGGTTGTTAGAGAATATTGAGCAGAGATCCTTGTGCTATACAATAGGTCCTTACTGGTTATCTACTTTAAATATAGAAGTGTGTACTTGCTGCTGCTGCTGCTGCTAAGTCGCATCAGTCTTGTCCGACTCTGTGTGACCCCATAGACAGCAGCCCACCAGGCTCCTCTGTCCCTGGGATTCTCCAGGCAAGAACACTGGAGTGGGTTGCCATTTCCTTCTCCAGAAGTGTGTACATATCAATCCCCAAATCCCAAATTCTAAATTCTCCCAAGATACCAGATTCTAGAGTAACTATTCACATTTCTTGTTCAGATGGGTATGGTCATACCAATATTCGGAAGAGATATTTCCAAACCCTGTCTTGTTTTTTTCTTTATTCAAGT
The DNA here is from genome assembly GCF_042477335.2 of Ovis canadensis. Classification (NCBI taxonomy): domain Eukaryota; kingdom Metazoa; phylum Chordata; class Mammalia; order Artiodactyla; family Bovidae; genus Ovis; species Ovis canadensis. The sequence continues at coordinate 102,141,726 of NC_091253.1, read as the reverse complement.
CTTTCACCGCAGGATGTCTCAAAGGAAAAAAAAAAACACATAGAAAACTCTAAAACATTATAATTCATCTTTTCAGTCAGTCTCTTCAGTCACTCAGTTGTGTCTGACTCTGTGACCCCATGGACTGCAGCATGCCAGGCCTTCCTGTTCATCACCAACTCCCGGCATTTACCCAAACTCATGTCCACTGAATCAGTGATGCCATCTAACCATCTCATCCACTGTTGTCCCCTTCTCCTCCTGCTTTCAATCTTTCCCAACATCAGGGTCTTTTCAAATGATTCAGATTCATCTTTTACAATCATATTAGTAAATATGGAATTTATTCTCTAATAGAATGAGAACAAATCAAGAGAGTCTCCTAAAAAAGGTAACGCACCAAATTGCTTAGAGAAAATGTCACAGGAATAGATTTTGCTCTTGTGTAGTGAGTAATTTTAACTTTCAATTTAAGTGAGTTATCATTTTAAAATTACATAGTGTACATGCATTATGTATAAAGAAACATGCAAATAAGCAAAAATTCTGTTAACAGATAAATTTAATGCCTGTGTCCTTCACGTAAAATTTACAAAATAAATAATTTATTGGCTTCAGTTCAGTTCAGTTCAGTCGCTCAGTCGTGTCCGACTCTTTGTGACCCCATGAATCGCAGCACGCCAGGCCTCCCTGTCCATCACCAACTCCCAAAGTTCGCTCAGACTCATGTCCATCGAGTCAGTGATGCCATCAAGCCATCTCATCCTCGGTCGTCCCCTTCTCCTCCTGCCCCCATTCCCTCCCAGCATCAGAGTTTTTTCCAATGAGTCAACTCTGCATGAGGTGGCCAAAGTACTGGAGTTTCAGCTTTAGCATCATTCCTTCCAAAGAAATCCCAGGGTTGATCTCCTTCAGAATGGACTGGTTGGATCTCCTTGCAGTCCAAGGGACCCTCAAAAGTCTTCTCCAACAGCACAGTTCAAAGCTAGCAATTCTTCAGTGCTCAGCTTTCTTCATAGTCCAACTCTCACATCCATACATGACGACAGGAAAAACCATAGCCTTGACTAGACGGACCTTAGTTCACAAAGTAATGTCTCTGCTTTTGAATATGCTATCTAGGTTGGTCATAACTTTTCTTCCAAGGTGTAAGCATCTTTTAATTTCATGGCTGCAGTCACCATCTGCAGTGATTCTGGAGCCAGAAAAAAAAAAAAAGTCTGACACTGTTTCCACTGTTTCCCCATCTATTTCCCATGAAGTGATGGAAAGGATGATCTCTCTGTGTCTTAAGAGAGTCAAGAGTTATAAATTAAAATAGGCACAAATAGCTCTTGCTTCATTAAAAATCTGCAAGACAATGAGACTAAACAGCATCATTCTTGGAGCCTTGGACACAGAGGCAATGAACAAACTGATTTTTGTGTACGTAGGTCTCAGAAACGTTCAAATGACGAACGCAACCAGATGTGGGTGCCCAATGGTGTTTATGGCAAATAAAGATAGACAATGCTTTTGCCATTGAGAGTTAGCCTAGCTTTTAGACACAGGTTAAAATCCACTCTGTGGACTTCTAAATGCATCTCAGGGATACACTGAAGAGGATACAAGTCCTGTGCTCATAGGTTTAGAGTGAGAATCAGGGAATTTTGAAAATTTTTCTTATCAATCTACTTTCTCTCACGGTTTGATGAAGTCTGGAGAAACTGGATAGTTTAATCTCACAATAATATTTTTAAAAGGAAATACACATATGAAAAAAGACTAAATGTTGATGTTTTGCTGAAAGTTTTCACTTTCGCCTCAGGTTCAAAGGATTTGTTAACAAAATAAGCCACTCATTCTGTACAAGTAAATATTACAAATATTTATTAGTGAATTATCTAGCTTACTTTCAACATACTAACATTAAAAGAAAAGAGAAAGTGAAACAGCAGAGGCTACATCACTAAACTGGATTTTGACCAACATTCAGACTCAAACAGTGCTGAGAAGTCCCGTGACCCAGCACATCTGGAGTCCCAGTTGGGAAAAGGTCCCAGTCAGTATATTCGCTCTATGGGTGAGACTTCAAGATTGCAGTTTGGGATTTCCACTTATAATCCCAGGATGCAGACTGAGAGCGTCACCAATCTGTGAGCAAGTTGCAGCTCTGATTTCACATCAATGTGTAAAACTTGGAACGTAGTTGGGCCCAGGGCTTGGTTGCCAGCCCACCTCCAGCATCTCAGCAATCTCAAGTTTCATCCCCTGCCCCCTGTCTGATCTTGATGCTGCAGACCTTGCGCTCAGAGCAGTTACTGTCACTCAGAGTCAGGGCAGTGTCCAGCAGGTTAGAAGCAAGGTCAGCGGCCCACTCTGCTTGGTCTCGGAAGCCTAAACAAGACTACTTAATTTCCCTAACAATCAATCCAACATATTACTCCTCTACCTTTAACGATATTAACTCCTAGTGTACTTCAGAAGAAAATATGAAATATTTATAGTTTTAAAAGAAGAACTGACTCCATGTTGGAGCTGCTTCTTTAACTTTTGCTTCCTGTTGCTTCTGCTCACTAAAAGGAGACTGTCTCTACAAAACGGTCTACCTTGGGAAACCCAGCCCCTCTGCGTAAATGTCAAACAAAAACGCCTTTTTCAGGACCTTGTCCACCTGTGGATGGCCAGACGATGGAAGAAATTAACATACACCCTCTCCAAGGCTAGTCATTCTAGGAGATATTTGCAAGATTAAAGATATTGCAAGATTTTTACATTGTTTCCTCACCTTCCCCATCTCTGTTCTATAAACGAACCTGGCATCCAGACCTGGATAAGATAATTTTGAGACATCAGCCTTCCATCTTCTTGCTCTGTCTGCTTTCCAAATAAAGTTGTGTGCCCCGACTCAGTGCCTTATCTCTCAGGTTAATTTGTCTGTTGCGCTGTGAGCCCAGTGAGCTTGAGCTTGGTAACAATAGCACTGAAGGTCAATATAGAATAATTTCCAATATGTTCATCTCTCTTCTGTCTTTGATTGTGTTATTAAAATATCTCATGGTCTCACAGTCATCATAATCTTAACAAATATTTCATCCTATCAACTTAAAGATGATAATAATCATTTTATATAAATAAAAAGACACTCTTTTGCAACACTGTAGTTATTAACAAACTTGGATTTGAAAAATAGCCAAACGATTGCCCCATACATAAAAGTGAAAGTGAAAGTGAAGTCCTGTCCATCTCTTTGCTACCCCATGGACTGTAGCCCATCAGGTTCCTCCATCCATGGGATTCTCCAGGCAACATAAAGTAGAAAGTAAATAAAAAACATGAGATTTGCCATCAAAAAAACTTAATTTCAAATAATGACAGAATAACTTCCTAAACATGTAAATGCATAAAAATTAGCCATCTAGAAAATGGTGATAATGACAGGAAACTTGTCGAGTGGCTCTAAAGTTTAGCGTTGAGACAACACATATGTCCATTGCATTTCTCAGTGTGTTGGCCACACGGTAAGCATTCAAAAACACGCTGTGCCCTTTAGTGCCTCTCAACTTCATTGTTAACCTCACATGGATTCTTAAGGTTGCCCATCAAACGTGCAGTACTTTCCAGGTCCAGTCTGATCCCCATTCTCCGCTTTCTTCATCCAGAGCACCTCTTCCCCACTCTCAAAGCTGATGACCATGCTTTCTATTCACTGAGAAAACACAAACAGACACAATAAATTCCACAAATTTTACCAATACAGTTTCACACCAGTACCTAGGTACTCTACATATGCCCCTGTTACTACTGTTGATGCATTGAGGCAATTATGCTTCAAGAAAAGACAATATTTTCTAACTGTGCACTAGTCCCCTACTGGCAATTCAGAGAATCCCTCTGGTACTTGTCCCTCCTCCTCTTTATCATCAATTATCCTATTCCTGTATTCCTCTAAACCTCAAGTCAAATGAGAAATTTATGCCTACCCATCACAAGAGGGCTTCCCTTGTAGCTCAGTCGGTAAACAGTCTGCCTGCAATGCAGGAGACCTGGGTTCAGTTCTTGGGTTGAGAAGATCCGCTGGAGAAAGGATAGGCTACCCATTCCAGGATTCTTGGGCTTCCCTGGTGGCTCAGATGGTAAAGAATCTGCTTGGAATGTGGGAGATTTGGGTTTGATCCGTGGGCTGGGAAGATCCCCTGGAGAAGGGAAAGGCTATCCACTTCACTATTCTTGCCTGGAAAATCCCGTGGACAGAGGAGCCTGGCAGGCTACAGTCTATGGGGTTGCAAGGGGAGGACATGATGGAGCAACTAAGCACACAGCACATTCCAGGAGTCCTGAAAATGTTAGTTACACTCGTTTCCTCTCAGCCATGCTACCTTGAGCTCAATTAATGAGTCTTTTGCCATTTTATTTCTACTGAAAGTGGTATTTTCAAGCCAGTGTTGATCTCCATTTGGTGAATCAAATAGTCAGTTCTCAACATACATCATATGTGATTTTTAGCAGCATTTGGTTGATCACAAATTCTTTCTTAAAATATCATCTTCTTATAGCTTCCTGTTTTGGATGTGAGGGAGCATTTGTTTTCACTTTTGGTTTGCTTTTTACTGACCAAAACAGGATACACCTTCTCAGTCTGCTTTGATGGTTCTCAGTCCCAGATCCTAATATTGAAAAGACCTCACCTTTTAAACATTTGATTCCATGAATGACACAGTTCTGTACACGACTGCCTGCTGTCACCTGCGTTTGAATTTCCAAGTGTAACTTGTAACTCATCCTTGTTCAGACTGACTCTGATCTGCCCTCCGGTCCTAAATCCTTCTCATGCAGTCTCACATTTCTGTGGCAACAACTCTATTCCTTCGAATATCAATACTTAGTCCCAACGCATTGGAGTAATCCTTGACTCTTTTTATACCATCATCCACTCTGAGATTATGGTGCCTCTACATTTAAAATATAACCTTATGAACATTGAAGATATTATGTTCAGTGAAATTAGTTAGAAAAAGACAAATGCCGCATGCTTTCACCTACATATAGAATCTAAAAAAATAATAATAAAAATATAACAAATTAGTAGTCACCAGGGCACAAGGTGAGTGGTGAAGTGGTTGAAGGCTGTCTCAAGGTACCAAATTCCCTTTGATAAATAAGATAAATAATTTCTGGAGATATACATGGTGACCACAGGTATGGATACCTTGCTTTCTATATTTGGAAGTTCCTAAAAAAACATATTTTAAAAGTTCTCATATGCATATACACATAGAAGTAACTACATAAGATGTTAGATATCTTGATTAACCTGATTGTAATAGCTTTTTTTGAATTAGGTAAATTATTGTATTGTACATTTTAAGCTTGAACAATATTATATGTCAATTATGTTTCAATAAACTTGGAAAAATTAAAATAAAAATCATAACTCTTTTCCCCATCCACCATCCCCCCCTTACAGTGGATTAACCTAGTAACTTCCTATCTGGTCCTAATGGTTCCAGTCTTTCTTAAAATATATTTTCAAGACAGAAGTTAAAATTGATCTTGCTAAAATTTGAGGGATGATGCATCATTCTTCTAATCAAATTCTTTTTAGAGCCTCTTATCTTGTAATTCAAAACAAAAATCACACAATGGCCTACAAACACTTCAGAAGCTAATTCCATTATACATCTCTGAAAGCGAAAGTAAAAGTCTCTCGGTCGTGTCTGACTCTTTGTGACCCCATAGACTGTACAATCCATGGAATTCTCCAGGCCAGAATACTGGAGTGGACAGCCTTTCCCTTCTCCAGGGGATCTTTCCAACCAGGGATTGAATCCAGGTCTCCCACATTGCAGGCAGATTCTTTACCAGCTGAGCTATGTGGGAAGCCTTATTATGCATCTCTGTTCTTCCACTATTTACTTAAATAAATACCTTACTTCTTCTGCACTTTGAACTTGCTGTTCTCTCAGCCTGGAATTTCTTTATCCCAGCTGATCCATCAGGCCCACTCCCTCACAGCTTCCTGGTCTTCACTTAAATCTCAATCACCCAGTGAGGACTTCCTTAGCTACTGTATTCAATATGCATCCACCTAACAACATCCATTACCCTTTTCTCATCTATGTTTCTCTAGAACAATTGCCTGGAGAAGGCAACGGCACCCCACTCCAGTACTCTTGCCTGGATAATCGCATGGACGGAGGAGCCTGGTGGGCTGCAGTCCATGGGGTCGCTGGGAGTTGGACACGACTCAGTGACTTCACTTTCACTTTTCACTTTCATGCATTGGAGAAGGAAATGACAACCCACTCCAATGTTCTTGTCTGGAGAGTCCCAGGGACGGGGGAGCCCGGTGGGCTGCCGTCTATGGGGTCGCAGAGACAGACATGACTGAAGTGACTTAGTAGCGGCAGCAACCTACTCTATGTTTTCCCTAGACTCCCAATAGAATTTAAACTATTAAATAGTAGTGATTTGTAGCTTTTAAATTCACTGATGTCATCCATAGCCTAGAAAATGCCCTATCTTGTAGGGGATCTGCAGTAGATATTCACAGAGTAAATTTTTTAAATATAGAATTTCAGTCTTTTCTAAAGTTTATTAAAAAAATCATTAATCATTATGCCAACATACTTTAAAAGTTCCTGATATTAGACAGGTTTATATATTTTTTATTTCAGAAGTGTTATCAAATATTCTGTCCAAGACCACAGGACAAGTTAGTAGCTGAGACAAAAATCTGAACTCATATTTAAGAATTTCTAATTAGGGATCTATTCAATGATAGAAAGCTTTCTACTGAAAATGAACACCTTTCAGAAGTTCAGAAAGCACTGATAGGACTTAAAATTATTAATATGGAGGTATCTCTATTTCAATTTGAAACATAAATTGGAGATATCTTTCAGTTCAGTAGCTCAGTCGTGTCCGACTCTTTGCAACCCTGTGAATTGCAGCACGCCAGGCCTCCCTGTCCATCACCATCTCCCAGAGTTCACTCAGACTCGCATCTATCAAGTCCGTGATGCCATCCAGCCATCTCATCCTCAGTCGTCCCCTTCTCCTCCTGCCCCCAATCCCTCCCAGCATGAGGGTCTTTTCCAAATGAGTCAACTCTTCACAAGAGGTGGACAAAGTACTAGAGTTTCAGCTTCAGCATCATTCCTTCCAAAGAAATCCCAGGGCTGATTTCCTTCAGAATGGGCTGGTTGGATCTCCCTGCAGTCCAAGGGACTCTCAAGAGTCTTCTCCAACACCACAGTTCAAAAGCATCAATGCTTCGGTGCTCAGCTTTCTTCACAGTCCAACTCTCACATCCATACATGACCACAGGGAAAACCATAGCCTTGACTAAACGGACCTTTGTTGGCAAAGTAATGTCTCTGCTTTTGAATATGCTATCTAGGTTGGTCATAACTTTTCTTCCAAGAGTAAGCATCTTTTAATTTCATGGCTGCAGTCACCATCTTTGAGATATCTTTAGAGCATTAAAATGAAGATAATACTTAGGAAATATGGGATAAGAACTAAGAATGATGATAAAGAGTCAGTGTCATATGTATGGTTTAGATTTATAAACTATATTTGCATAGATTTGTTTCACGATCTTTGTAGACCAAGACTTGAAGACTGGAGTCGATGAGAAGAGGGATGCAGGGGATCCAAGTCTCGAGTGAAACAAGGGTGTTTTATTTGCAGGAACACCTGTTTATATATCTTTGTACAAGGCAGCTTTAGGCATTAAAAACAATTGAACAAAAACAAATCCAGGCCAATAACAATCTTCAAAGGGCCAAAAAGCATTCAATATCTTGAGGAAGAGGGGCATAACTGAAGAGATTACATTTAAGTAAGGTCACTGAAGGGAGTCACTGAAAGGAATCGAAGCAGATGCCCTTTCTCATCATCTCAGTCCTGAACTGCGTGCAGCTCTGCTCACTCCTGTTTCCAGCAACTGATAAGGAATAGAGAATCCTTGACAAACGGCACATGAAAGAAAATAATAACACACTGGATCCCTTAAAGTTGAATGTCCCCCGACAGATTTGATTAAAAAAAAAAATAGAAGTAGATGAAAGGAGAGGCTTCCCAGGTGGCATTGGTGGTAAAGAACCCCCTTACCGATTCAGGATCATAAGAGACTTGCATTTGATGCCCGGGTGGGGAAGATGCCCTGGAGGAGGGCATGGCAACCCAGTCCAATATTCTTGCCTGGAGAATACTATGGACAGAGGCGCCTGGTGTGCTATGGTCCTTAGGGTCTCAAAGAATCAGACATGACTGATCAACAGCAGCAACAGCAGCAGATCAGAGGAGACACATCGAATGCAAAAAGACTAAAGGCTTGGGTAAAATTTTGTTACATTCCAACTTCAGAAAGAGTCAAAAGTTTATTGGCCAGAGGAATAATTGAAAAGCATTTAGCTACTGGATATCTAATGTGGCTAGTGTCAGGAAGAAGTTGGCTATGAGAAATGGTGCAGAGAAGGATATACAATGATGTGGGCAGCAGTAGTTCAGTGGAACGGTCATGAGAAAACTGAGTTGAGTACTTTGACAAGGAAAACAAGAGAATGGATTCTGCAAATATGTCCAAGACATTCAAGTTAGTGCCTGTGTTTTTGTTTATTTTTTTTATCATTTTATTTTGTAAATGTCTTTTACAATTAAGGGTTTGTTACAGACTGAATGTTTATATCTCCCTAAAATTCAAATGATGAAATTTTAACACTCAATATGATGATATTGAGAAGTAGGAGATTTGGGAGATATGTTAGCCATGAAGAAGAGACCTTCCTAAATAGGTTAAGTGCCCTTATCAAAGAAATACTAGAGGGCTTTTTTGTCCTTTCCACTAGCGGAAGACACAGCAAGAAGTCTGCAACTTAAAAGAGGGTTTTCTCCCTGTTTCAGATTTCCTGCTTATAAAACAATGGGAAATAAATTTCTGTTGTTTATAAATCACCCTATCTATAGTGCTTTGTTATAGCAGCCTGGACTGATTTAGAATATAACTCTCTAATTTCCAAGTCAAAATTTGGAGTTGTCAGATTCTTAAAATTGCCAGAAAATTAGTAACCGAAACCATATTATGAAAATAAAACTGTAGAAGGCATCAATCTTTTAAAAAGAATAGATACAAATAAAAATAGAACCAGATTATTGTCTATTTAACATTCCTGATGAACCTGCCAGAGGGATTTTGTGCTGTTAATTATTGATACACCTATGTTCTACGATGGCCATTTTGACAGGATTGACCATTCTTGATAATATACTCACTTAGGACAAGAGTTGAGAGAACTGGGCATAGTGCTTCAGCTGCTTTAGAATTATCCCAAGAAGTGTCATAATACATAATCATTTATATTTAATTTTAGACAAGTTATACATGAACAAGTACTGCATTTCGAACTCTTTTGTTGACCATGATGGCTACTCCATTTCTTCTGAGGGATTCCTGCCCGCAGTAGTAGATATAATGGTCATCTGAGTTAAACTCACCCATTCCAGTCCATTTTAGATCGCTGATTCCTAGAATGTCGACGTTCACCCTTGTCATCTCTTGTTTGACCACTTCCAATTTGCCTTGATTCATGGACCTGACATTCCAGGTTCATTACTTTGCCAACTAAGGTCCGTCTAGTCAAGGCTATGGTTTTTCCTGTGGTCATGTATGGATGTGAGAGTTGGACCGTGAAGAAGGCTGAGCACCGAAGCATTGATGCTTTTGAACTGTGGTGTTGGAGAAGACTCTTGAGAGTCCCTTGGACTGCAAGGAGATCCAAGCAGTCCATTCTGAAGGAGATCAACCCTGGGATTTCTTTGGAAGAAATGATGCTAAAGCTGAAACTCCAGTACTTTGGCCACCTCATGTGAAGAGTTGACTCATTGGAAAAGACTCTGATGCTGGGAGGGATTGGGGGCAGGAGGAGAAGGGGACGACCGAGGATGAGATGGCTGGATGGCATCACGGACTCGATGGACATGAGTCTGAGTGAACTTTGGGAGATGGTGATGGACAGGGAGGCCTGGCGTGCTGCGATTCATGGGGTTGCAAAGAGTCGGACATGACTGAGCGACTGAAATGAACTGAACTGAACTGATACATGAACAGTTTGTTTCATTAGTACAAGGTACTTAACATTCTTCCTTTCTATGATATGGGGAGCTCATCCAACAAGATTATTAGGATTTAAAAATTCATTATTAAATTTAGAAACAACCTAAAGACTCTTCCAGATTCACATTTCATCTGTACTGGTAGATTAATGCAACAGTGCAATTGGCTTAAAAATTTTATTACCACGGACACTTTCACTCCATCTCACACTCTCATGCATTAAAATGGTATAACAGCATGCAAAAAAAAAAAAAAGAATTCCTAAAAACTATATAATGTCACAATTATTGGGCCAAAGTTTAATATAGTTAATTTTTATTATAATTACTATAAGATAGTTAAAGTTTGTATAAGTGTCAAAGAGCAAAAATCTGTCATTTTTCCCCCCAGCATTAAATAGTGTCTTATTTTCAGTAATTAATATTGCAGCTATTATTTTCAGTACACATAGCATATCTCATATACTAAAATCATTCAGCTATAATATTCTTTAAGTTTGTTAGAATTTTAAGGTGATAATAGAATGTGATGCAAATATTTATTTTTTATTTTTTTTAATTTTACTTTATTTTACTTTACAATACTGTATTGGTTTTTCCATACATCGGGATGATTTGGGAGAATGGCTTTGAAACATGTATAATGTCAAATATTTCTATTAGTAGAATCTGACTGAAGTATAAGTGAAAAGAATATTAAAACAGGCAGAAATTTGATTGGCAGTTATCTGCCTCTGAACCTGAAAAAGTTATAATGCTAGAAATTTTTCCTATTTGAACTATTTACCTAAGTCACTAAAATATTTTGAAAATGTGTGAAATATATAATATATTTCCATTTTAGCAGCTGTCATAAATACCAAAATCATCTATGCTGCTTACTAGTAATACAGTGCACAAAAATGAAATATATTTGTCTGAAAATCAGATATTTATACTCATAGAATTTTATAATATGTTTTTCACATGGATATTACATTTATATCATCATACCAGTTAATTGATTTCCTCTTGTAATTGACTGAGTTACAAGATATGTTTAAATGTACGTGTTTCAATGTTTTCAAAAGGATATACAAAAGTGTACAGATGTGGTGAGGAAAAGGCTACCTCTGTTTCTTCTTACTTTCTAGAACACAGAGAAATGGAGCAGGTACCATCTGCCAGTTTGGTTGAAGCTCTACTTTACAGACTGGAATGGTCACAATTTAATTAATGACTATGCCCTGCATTTACTAGAAGGACTACGAATTTATATATAATGCATTCATCATGCTTTCACAGAAAATGAAAACCACAAGATAGTGTAGAGAACACAATATATTCTGAAAAGCCAAGTAATTTTTCTACAAAGGGTGAAGAGTAGGTTGTGTACCCTGAGCTCAAACTTCTGCAACAGCCCGTACATGCAGCAGATGACACTGTTTCAATTACTGTGAACAGGTCCTCTGCAATCCATCTTTATGTCACCTAATTGTCTCAAGTATAAACCGTAGGCTTTTAACTAAAACAATTACATGAGTGTACTAGGGAAAGAACAAGATGATTGCATGATTTGGGAAGTGGAACCAAACTTGAAAAGCTAGTTCATTGACATTTCCAAGTAATGACAGAAACTATTGGAGCAATTCGTTTAAATGATTTCATGAATAAGATTCGAAACACTAAATAAACAATTTCCAACGTTTTTAGGTTACAGTAAAGCATATTTTATCAACGTCTCTTGAAGATATAGTTTATATTATAAACAGGCAACTTCATTTTAATCAAACTCTTCATTAATCAATTTTAGTCCCAATACTCTTAATTAGATAATAAGAGGCATGCTCAGGGTATAGGGAAAGGAGCAAATGTTAACCAAAATTCAGTTAAAAGCAGTTTCTTATTTAATATTCATCAGTGGGCACAAAAAATTCAGCAAATCACTTCTGAATCTGAAAACAGAAATTGAGAAGATCTACATCTGGCCCTGTCACTAGGAAAGGGATCAAGAATACATTGCAGGGGCTTCCCTGGTGGCTCAGTGGTAAAGAATCCACCTGCCAATGCAGGAGGCACGGATTTGAGTCCTGATCCGGGAAGATCCCACAATCGGCACAGAGCAGCTGAGTCCAGGCGCCGTAGCGATAGATCCTATGCTCTGGAGCCCAGGAGCTGCACCCGCTGTGCCCACGGACGCCGTTACTGAAGCCCACTTGCCCCAGAGCCGTGCTCTGCAAGGAAAGAAGCCTGCACCCCACGACCAGAGTATAGCCCCTGCTCGCCACAGCTAGGGAAAAGCAAGTGCAACAAGGAAGACTCAGCACAGACATAAATAAATAAATAAAATTATACATAAAAATAACATGTCACTAGAGTTTTTGCCATGAGCAACTCGAAAAATTGAACTCTCATCTATTTGGAAAGGGAATATCAGGGTGGTTTCTATGTGGAGTACTAGAAGGTGAACTTGAAATAAGTCCAACACATCAAGCTTGAGATTATACTTAATCAAGCAGACATATCTGATAGACATGCAAATTTATGATTAAAGAAAAAATACAAAATTATTGATGCATATATTGGGAGTCCTCATGTAGGTGGTATTCAGAGCCGTGAATTTCCATGAGATCACCGAGAAACTAGTGTAGCTAGACAAAAGAGAAGACACCCAAAGTGTCTTTGTACTAACAAGTCTTAAACATGGTATTCTGCCAATAAAGGGGAATCAGAAGAAATGGCCCGTGAATTAGTAGGGAAGAAATGGAAGAAACACAAATGATGGTGTGAAAGAAGACTTTAACCAGATCAAGTAGGTTGGGGAACCCAAGTTGACCATGGAATTTTGAAACAGGTAGTTTGGAATCTTAATAAGTCTGGTGGCAAAACGTTTTTCTTAGAGTAACTTTGGGGAATGATGGAAGAATGGAAACTAGAATTGCATGTCTGGATTTTTTGTGTGGAGATTTGCTATCATATGAAAGATATAAAGTAATTGAGGGGAAAATAAAGTCAAGAGCAGGTTTTTGATGTTGCTTTCTTCAGTTAGTTTTTTAGGTAGCTAGTTAGTCAATCACTGTAGTTTATCTGTATGCATCTAAATGGCCGTTTCCCCATATGGTATTTACATTGTTTGGATGATAAACCAGTAAGTAAAATCTCATTCCTCTTCCCACAGTGACTGTTCCAGGTAAATCAAACCTAAAATAATTAGTGCATGGTATCCTCTTGGCTAACGGGATTAAGTCCAGCCATGGTTCAGTCAGTGCAGAGCTTGTTCTGCATAAGATGGCCTGTTAATTGGAGACCTGTAATTGCCGAAGCCATTTGCTAAAGAGGGAGAAGACAATTTGAAGAGGAAGTTGATACAGGGAGATCACAAGCTTAGAGAATTTTAAACAAACCATGCCAGAGCCTTGAGCAAACTGTGCCTAGGAATTTTAATAATATGAGTCAACACGTTCTCTCTATTATTTAAATAAGTTTCAATTAAGTTTTCTATTTCTTGGAATTAAAGTTATCTTAAATCAGTGATGGACAGAAAAGCAAACCCCAATTTACATAGTGGTCTCTTGCTAATTATGCAGTGATGGTGATCCATGTGAACTGTTTTCTGAGAACAGAGCACATTGTTAACTGCTAATTACCTCCTAAACAACAAAATTTATGACCATTTCCTATGGTCATATTTTTCCCTACAGTGGCTAAAGGCACAGAAAAAAAGAAAGCTGTTATTATTATTATTACTATTATTGACTGATGGTAAAAACACACAGAGAAAAAGAAGCAGATATTATCTAGTAAATAAAGCATTGATTTCCCTGGAAGGCTGGAGATACAGGTCACAAACCTCATTTCTCCATTCTGCTTCAAAATGTCTCTTTTTATTTTTATTTTTTGGTAGATCTTTTAAGTGTAAAATTTAACTTTTGATGACTTCTGATTCCATTTAAATTTAAATAGGCTTTGACACTGAGGCAGGGTATGGTTACTTATCGCTATTGATTTTCATTAATAAGGCTCTGCTTTTATCAAATTCTAATTTTGGTGTAGTTTGACAATTTTTGCATGATCTAAGAAATAAAGAAAATGTCTTTCAAGTATATGCATAACTTTCAGAAGACTGACACTCAAACACTTATTAATTCAATAGAATATCACTAACCATATCAGTTCAGTTCAGTTCAGTTGCTCAGTCGTGTCCAACTCTTTGCAACCCCATGGACTGCAGCATGCCAGGCCTCCCTGTCCATTGCCAACCATATACATGTACTCAAATCTACATAGTAAGAAGAACTGAAAACCAAAGGAGCAAAAATTCCCAACATGAAGAAGTTTACAGTCTAACAGAATATCAAACTTACAAGCATTTAAAATATTCCAAATCCTTTGTGTACTAGATGCATTTAAAAAAGCATGTTGGTCATAATTGAAAGAACACTTACTTCTGCCTGCTAAGGTCAGGTTAACCTACTAAACGATGTACACACTTATGATTAGATAAAATATAAGTCAAAAATCACTAGGGAAAAAAAATCAGGAGGAAAATAGCATTCAATGCCATTACATTGCACTCTTGTTCAAAGAATGATAATGACAGTCACAGTTTTCTCTCTGATGTCTAGCATTATGATGGTCACAGAGTAGACACCTTGTAATTGTGGCTTGAAGAGTGCATGGGTTGCCTGGAGGGTGATTCAGAATGCTAGAGTTAGGGAAGCACAGAAAATACATAAGAAACTTGGAAACTATTGTGGAAGAACTATGGCTGTTGTGTGATGCTGCAGATAAACAGAAAGTCAAGCACACTAGAAAAGAAAACTGTTTTATGAATGAAAATGTATGGCAATGCATAATCACTACCTCTCAGAGCATGAAGGTCATATCATGGAGAGTCTTACAGAACAGGTTAATTAGTGTTGGTTTTATTGTTTAAGTAATGAGTAGCCATTGGAGAATTTTGAGAAAAGATGACAGGCTCAAAAACACTTGCTCCAAACGCACAGAAATTAGAATGGCAGAAGTTGGTTAAAAGAGGAAAAATCATTCAGGAAATTGTTGCCAGGAAAGGTATTACACCCTGAGCTGTGGAAGTGGCAGTGAATCTATATGGAAAAGAGCCTGAAGTGGCTATCAATTTAATAGATAGTAAAACAGATGGAGCATGATGATTTATTAGCTACCGTGGACAAAAGAGATGGAAGCTTTGAGAGGACTTCCAGATTTTCAGCTTGTACAATTGAGTCGCCTTATATTCTTTAACACTGTAAGTATAAGAAGAGATGCTCATGAGAGAGAATTGAAATTCTATTTGGAGTTTAAGACATAAATCAATAATCTATCTAAAAGATCACAGAGGTGGATTTTACAAAGTACAGATGCTTTCATAAGTCCTGAAATTATTTCAACAGTGAAATATCTGGGGCATGGGAAGAAAGAAAATCTTTATTTTAGGTTATTTGTGCACCTGCAGTGCCGCCAGGGCAAAGTTTGCACAACAGTTTTAAATTTTGCTAATTTTCAAATATTTTAAATATATGCTCATTCATAAAAAATCTGCCTGAGAAAAGGCTCACCATTAGATAACATGCAACAGTCTTTCTTTTATGCTCCAGCTTCTTCAGTTTTAACAAAAAAGAAAAAAAAATATGTCTCATATAAGCTTATATCTTAGTGACTAAAATGATGATTTGAGATATCAAATTATTGATTTTGAGAAAGTGAGTGGTAATCACTGAATAATAAGTTGCTGTGAAATACATGTGGTTTCCAATTACTTGCATTCAAAGAATTCAAGTAACATTAACTTCTCAGTGTATAATATAGAAATAGATCAAATAATTGAGTCATACTGTCATAAAAAACTTTTGAATTCTCCCTATTATTTTCAACCAGACTTCTTAACAGTTACTTCATGAAAATCAAAGCAACTGATGATATATCCTGTCTTATTCTTACAGGAGACAATACATTTTAATATGTTAAAATAATTTGAAAAAGAGGCCTGCTCATTGCAGTAATCCACAGATCAATAATTTTATACATTATAATCAATAATTATAAAAAATTTCATATGTCTAAGGTATACTAATTAAAGTTTTAATGATGCCTAATTCCAGAAAATGCATTTGAAATTCTTCGACACATATAGTCACAGGATATTAAAAATATTTTCAATTTAAATTTATATCTATATATAATAGGATAAGCGTTGAGAGGATATATATGTAGGGATAAGAGTAGGGATAAGTAATAAACAGATATTTTGAATATAATAATAAAATGATGCAAAAACTTTATGGTATAAAAGCATTTTGTATTAGGATGCATTTATTTGTAGAAAGCATAAGAAAATTAGGTGATGTAAAATATTTTACTTTAAAATAACTTTAAGTAATAGAAGTATTACCAATTTCGCATTTAGAATTAAGCTTATTTCTAAAAGGAGGGTAGCTATGAAAATATAGTTGATATGTATTAAGTCAAATACTAAAGATAATAGGTTTAATATTTTGAAAAGTAGTTGTCTTTCACAGAAATATTTATGTTAACATGAAATGTGCTTGTTATTTAACAGTGAAATAATAAATATGTCACTTAAACTTCTGTTTTAATTTTTAATATGGTAACTGCTGATAAATGGTGAGCTGCAGTCCATGGAGTCTCAAAGAGTCAGACACGACTGAGCAACTGAACAAAACAAAACAAAAAGCTCCTCTGGTTTTTAAAAAAATATTTAAGAATGTGAAGGTTTCTAAGACAAAAGTTTGAAATCAGTTAACTAGACAATTCTTAAAGGACCAGTGGGTATATAAACAACTGAAATGGAAAACAAGGTTTCAAGAAAAATAAACTTATTATATTTATTTTCTCATAATACAATGTGCCTTAGTTAAGTTTAAAACCCAGATATTATCACATTAATAAGCAAAGGCATACTTGGAAAGTGGCAATCATTTTAAAATAAGAAAATCATTTTGAGTGCGGATGTAAAATCAATGGTCTCCATTACTCACAGCAAGAATATTTACTATATTAATATAACTGGAAATATAAAAACAATTTTCCTATCTAATTGAGTAAGATTATTAAGGCAAGATCATAATTATATCAGCAAAACCAGTATAAGGGCAAAGGATAATGATTTCTAATGAATTTTAGGTGTATATTTTTAACGAGGCTTGCACTTTATCTTCTAAAAAAAAGTAAGAACTGTAAACGGAATGGGAGTAGAATGTTACTAGTCTACTCGTCTGAAAATACACTAATTAGTCACCATACTTAAAAACCCTCTAATATTTCTGGTAATACATATTTGGAGGATTCTTTACTTTAATAATTAGCTTTAACGATATGCTGTGGTAGAACATTATCATCAATTGGTGTTTTAAAAGTAGGAGTAGAGAAAGTCATTATACTTAGCAGAATGGTAGTGTTTCACTGATAGACTATAACTGAAAGGCCCCAATGACAGATAAAAAGCCCAAGTTTTATTTCATTTTATTAAGTTAAGAACCATTGCATTTAAAATGGGAATGGGACCAGCAACAGATAACAGATTACAGCTCAAATAAATTATAGCATTAATTTTGTATTTCTCTAATCACAGCTCTCATTTGCTGCATTTTAGGATCAGCATATATAATTTCATGATGCATAATAAATGTAAGGAGAGGGTTTTTTTGGTGTGAAAAATCCAGTTTAACAGTAGATGAACCTATAAAACAATACTTGCCTCCCTCAAGCACCTAGTCCATAAACTTGCCTGAGGTAAAACTCATACAGTTTGGCCTTCCCTTCTGATTAGAATATAGAAATTTTCCATCATTGCCACACAAACAAATAAGAGAAACTATCTAATTTTAAAAAAAATCAGTAAGCTAAACATGCAAAAAAGACTTCAATCAATTGCAGAAGCCCGTGATTGCAAACAATGGTAAACAAGGCACAAAGAAGAACCAACACTATGCATATTAGGATAAAGAGTAACCCGCAAGAACTTTCAATTAAGAGATATTTAATAGCCATGTTAAGACAGGCCTGATACATCAGAAATTTAAAGAACTCCAATTACAGAAATTCTTTTCTGGGGGGCTTTGTTGAACAGTTCAGTTCAGTTGCTTAGTCATGTCCGACTCTTTGCAACCCCATGAATCACAGCACACCAGACCTCCCTGTCCATCACCAACTCCCAGAGTCCACCCAAACCCATGTCCATCAAGTTGGTGATGCCACCCAACCATCTCACATGTTTTATGTCAAATATTAAAGATAATAGGTTATCTTTAATATCCTCATCCTCTGTCATCCCCTTCTCCTCCTGCCCTCAATCTTTCCCAGCATCAAGATTTTTTCCAATGAGTCAGCTCTTCCAATCAAGTGGCCAAAGTATTGGAGTTTCAGCTTCAACATCAGTCCTTCCACTGAACACCCAGGAGAGATCTCCTTTAGGATGGACTGGTTGGATCTCCTTGCAGTCCAAGGGACTCTCAAGAGTCTTCTCCAACACCACAGTTCAAAAGCATCATTTCTTCAGCACTCAGCTTTCTTTATAGTCCAACACTCACATCCATACATAACTACTGGAAAAATCATAGCTTTGACTAGATGGACCTTTGTTGGCAAAGTAATGACTCTGCTTTTGAATATACTATCTAGGTTGGTCATAACTTTCCTTCCAAGGAGTAAGCGTCTTTTAATTGCATGGCTGCAGTCACCCTCTGCAGTGATTTTGGAGCCCAGTAAAATAAAGTCAGCCACTGTTTCCACTGATGAACAGGAGCACATCAAAAGTAGAGGCAGGAAAGCAGGACTAAGAAAGAAACCCTAGGATAGGCGTCCTTGCAAAACTGAAGGTCAGCAGATGGTCAAAGGCTTCGAGTACAGTACGAACTCTAAGGAAAGTAACCAGCACGTATTGCTCTTCATTGTATTGCTGAGGTCGATTGCCTCGCTGGTCCCAGTTTGCACCATTTGCTGAAGCCCCAGGGTAGGCAAGGCGTGAGCTGAGAGGCTGGAAGCAGACTCAAGGAGCTGGAACTGCAGACATCTCTTCTGGCTGACGCAGCAGCCGCAGCAGCAGACACGCTGTAAGCTCTCCTCTGGTGGCTGGCCCAGGTGACACAGCCCTGACGCAGCAGTAATTCCCCCGCGTTATGGGTGGAGCTCCTTCAGGCACACTGCACTTGTTCACGGCCTGGCGAGCACCTCCTGAGGCGCACGCGCAGTGCTATAAGCGTGCTCAGCAGTCACAGTCATTTGCAAAACGTGGGGCGAGAGAGCCTCAACAGGCCAGCTTGGACAACTGGTTCTCTCCCTACACAGAGGATATCCGTACCTTGCAAGGGCAAAGCAGTGGTCTATTGAGAACTGAGGGCAGGTCAGAAGAGCCAATGGAAATTCATCAAGGGACACGAAGGAACAGCAGTGGCTCAGCAAACCTGGGGGCAGTATGGGAAAATTGGGAATAAAGTAGCCCAAATGCGATGGTTCTCTCTAGGTGCACGGCAGCAGTCTGAAAGTAGCCAGGGGTAGAAAAGGACTGCTGAGCAAGACCCTCCAAAAGGAACACGGGGAGTTCCCTGAGTTCACAGCTCGGGCCCAAAGAAGGTAGTGAAAGACCAAGGAAACCAAGAGAAATCCCCTTGAGCACAGGAAATCTTCAGTACCTTAAAGCAGCCCCAATAAAGGCTGCAGAAAGGCAGTGAGGTGAAGAGAGACTTCCTAAAAGGACCTGAGTAACTACACAAGGGGAGAGGAGAGAGACCACTGGAGAATCACCAGTTCACAGATTGCAATTCTTACCTAAAGAAAAATTTTGATTCTGTCTCAAAATATTTGAACCCAGTGGTTAACTCCATCAAAATATATTAAAAAATAATAATAAAAATGCACACACACAGAACTGAATCAGCTATGGTGCTTCCCAGGTGACATAGAGGTAAAGACTCCACTTGCCAATGGCAGGGAATGCAAGAGACACTGGTTTGATCCCCAGGTCAGGAAGATCCTCTGGAGAAGGAAATGGCAATCTGTTTCAGTACTCTTGCCTGGAAAACTCCATGAACAGAGGAGCCTGGCAGGCTGCAGTCCATGGGGTCACCAAGAGCCAGACATGACTGAGCGCACTTACACAACTCAACTGTAAGTGAAATTCATTTATTCTTTGATGCAAACAGCTAGAGAGAGGAAGAGCTGAAAGTATTAAAACTTTCTCCTTCCGTCTCTACAATTATTTTACAAGCACAAAACGTGGAGAAGGAAAAAATGAGATCCATGACCAAAAGATAAAATAACTGTAGAAGCCTGCATGCAAAAATTAGAATTAGTGGAAAAGCACTTTTTTAAAAAGGGATACAAATGCACTAAATAATCCGGTGGGCAAAATATATAATCAGATGGGAAACCCTCAAAAGGAAATTAAAACTAAAAAAAAGGGAATCAATTAATGTTGGGGGAATTTATTTGATGCGCTTAATAAGGGAATGAGCATAACAGGAAAAATAAAATAATGACATGTCACTAAATATTAACCAAATTGAAGGACAATTAAAAGAAAAGTGCCACTCTGAGATGTACTGGACAATATCACAAGTTTAATTAGGTCTGCAGATATTGGGAAGAGGTTACTGGTGGATCTGAAGAAATAGTTGGAGAGAAAATGGCTAATACTTTCCATAGAATTGAACATGCAATTATTTATGAGGATATACACTGTAGAGATTTGCTAAGAATAAATATATATGCACACATACATGTATATTCTCAGGAAATGTATAAGAATATATCCACATATGTATATCATATTCATATGTAGGGATATCTATAAGAATAATAGGTCTTATATACATATATATAAGAAGATATATCAAATGTGTTTACATATACGTGGGTGTTTTTGTCAGGCCACCTCAAGCTAATGCAAAATATATAAAATATTTACATCCATCATTATACTTAATTAGAACATACTGAGTGTTTTCCCCTTCTGATTAGAGACAAAAAATTATATGTATCCTCCTGATATGCACTCAGTAATTCTTATCTGCTGCAACAAAAGATTAAAAAAATGAAAAGTATAAAGATTATAGAGGACTAGGAACACTTAAAATACAGTTCAATTGCACACACACACATACACATATATTTACACATTCACAGGAACACTGTGATACCAGCTCATAAAATGGAAAAAAATGAAAACGTTTCCAATATTTCCAAATTGGTGGAGCAACTGAAATTGTTATCCATTTTTGATGGCAGTATAAAATGGTATAAAAATGTTAGAAAGTTGCTAGACACTCTCTCATAAAGTTAAAAATATATCTACCGTGGTGGTAGTGGCGGTTTAGTCGCTCATTCATGTCGGACTCTTTGTGACCCCTGCAGCATGCCAGGCTTTCCCGTCCTTCACTATCTCAGACTCATATTGAATCCATGATACCATCCAACCATCTCATCCACTGCCATCCCCTCTCCTCCTGCCTTCAATCTTTCCCAGCATCAGGGTCTTTTGAGTCCGCACTTCTCATCAACTGGTCAAAGTATTGGAGTTTCAGCTTCAGCATCAGTCCTTCCAATGAATATATTCAGGGTTGATTTCCTTTAGGATGGACTGGTTGGATCTCCTTGCAGTCCAAGGGGCTCTCAAGAGTCTTTTCCAACACCACAGTTCAAAAGCATTAATTCTTCAGCACTCAGCCTTCTTTATGGTCCAACGTACTCGCATAACAAACTTAAAAGATACATCCCCCAAAATCTTGCACAAGAAAATTTCTTACAGCTTTATTTATAGTAGCCAGACACTCAAGACAACCACGTCGTTATGATATATTCATATATTCATGCAATATGATACTGTACAGCAATAAAAGGTACACATTCTAATGTCTGCAACAACATGGATGAATCATAGAAAAACACACTTTGGGCTGAACAAAAGAAGCTAGCCACAAAAGAACACAAACTGCATGACGATTGCTGTTTATATACGACAAATTCAAACATGTATTAAAAAACACGAGGGAACCTTTGGGCTATGAAGACAACACTCCATCTCAATTTGAGGTAGTTACAATCTATCTAGCTCAGCCGTGTCTGACTCTTTGCAACCCCATGGAGTATAGCTTGCCAGGCTCCTCTGTCCATGTATATAACCATCATAACTCACTTATCTGTTCACTTAATATCTGTGCATTTTACTATATCTTCACTTCAATAATAATGTACATCATTTATGTGACATTTGTATCTTTGAGTTAAATGCTGGAGAGGGTGTGGAGAAAAGGGAACCCTCCTACACTGTTGGTGGGAATGCAAACTAGTACAGCCACTATGGAGAACACTGTGGAGATTCCTTAAAAAATTGCAAATAGAACTACCTTATGACCCAGCAACCCCACTGCTGGGCATATACACCGAGGAAACCAGAATTGAAAGAGACACATGTACCCCAATGTTCATCGCAGCACTGTTTATAATAGCCAGGACATGGAAACAACCTAGATGTCCATCAGCAGATGAATGGATAAGAAAGCTGTGGTACATATACACAATGGAGTATTACTCAGCCGTTAAAAAGAATTCATTTGAATCAGTTCTGATGAGATGGATGAAACTGGAGCCGATTATACAGAGTGAAGTAAGCCAGAAAGAAAAACACCAATACAGTATACTAACACATATATATGGAATTTAGAAAGATGGCAATGACGACCCTGTATGCAAAAAAGACACAGCTGTGTATAACGGACTTTTGGACTCAGAGGGAGAGGGAGAGGGTGGGATGATTTGGGAGAATGGCATTCTAACATGTATACTATCATGTAAGAATTGAATCGCCAGTCTATGTCTGACGCAGGATACAGCATGCTTGGGGCTGGTGCATGGGGATGACCCACAGAGATGTTATGGGGAGGGAGGTGGGAGGGGGGTTCATATTTGGGAACACATGTAAGAATTAAAGATTTTAAAATTAAAAAAATAAAAAATAAAATAATAAATTTAAAGGAATTTATATGAAAATGATTAATTTTTAGAAGTAATCAAGATGACAGCAATTCTGTTTGGGCAGAATTTAAAAATACCCTTGTCTTTACCTGTGTCATGGCCTGAACAGTTTTCATTACGTATATCATGATCATTACATACCACTCAGTGAGCATCCACGAGCACTACCAGATGGTAGGTAATGCACTGTTTTCCAGGAATACAGCAACGATTATAAAATGACTTCTATCACTTTGTTACTGCAGTAATGAGGGAACTCAAACTAGAATATTTATGGCCATAAAGTATTTAGTTTTTAAAAAGCAATTATTGGCAAAACTTGGCAATGCATATCAAACATATACTTTAAATTATGCTAAATTAAAAATATGTCTTTATGTATTGCAATATTATTCAACTCTAATTCTGTTTTCGAAGGCATTTAAAATTCACAAGAAGCTTAAAGAATCTCTCTTCAAAAATTAATTAACTGACCTTCACATGATCTTTTAAAAAATCTAATAGTGAAAAATCTTAGCAAATAATGGAAAATATGAGAGAAAAAATTTCACAAGCTGGCAGATAAGAACATTAATTATGTCCTAGACCAATGCACATAATCAATACATAATGATAATTAAAACATTATATTAAAGTATAAAGCTTTATAAAAACTAATAACGATTTTTATGAAAATATATTGAGCTGCAGAATTGGAATAGATTCTATCTTAATATATATAACTAATATTTTCTAAGTATTCTCTATACAAGGAATTTTGACAAAAGTTCTAGTCTCATATCCATAAAATTCATACTGCCTTAAAATTAGCCTCATATACAGCACAGTCAGTTATAAAGCCACAAAATCAAATTCCTAAAAATGAAATATATAGGATATTCCAAAATAATTCAAATTCCCTCAGGTTTTTGTGACGAGTTTTTTTTTAAGCATATTTATAGAAATAATATTGACATATATTAATACCACAGAGGCGTGGCTTCAAAAAGAGCAACCCATTCTCTCACAAATCCGAAGGCACAGGCTCTGCAGTCCGCATCGGGGAGCCGAAGCTGAGCGCCGCGGGCTCCGCGGGAAGGTCGGCTCCCGCGTCCTTCAGCTCCTGGCGGCTGCCGGTCTGCGGCTCTCCCGGCTGTGTCCGTCCAGCCCTGGGTCTGCTCACTGCTGTTCCTCTTCTTGGTGAATAGTGTCCCTCTTCCTCTTTCATGAGCTCACCTGTGATGTCGTGGAGGATCTACCTGGATAGTCCAAGATAAACCTCGCATCTCAAATCCTTCATTTCATTGCATCTATGAAGACATTTTGGAAAGAAAAAACTATGATAACGCGCACCTGTCTCAGGATGAGAACGCAGATACCTTAGGGAAGGCCTTTTTCACTGCCCATCTTACCCTTTCTCTTCCTTTCCTTCCTGGGATCACTTCCCACACAAACTGCTGGTAAGGGAGTCTTATTTCAGGGTCTGAGTGGGGTGTGTGTGTGTGTGTGTGTGTGTGTGTGTGTGTGTGCGCACACGCTCAGTTGCTCAGTCACGTCCACTCTGCGACTCCATGGACTGCAGCTGGCCAGGCTCCTCTGTCCGTGGGCTAGTCCAGGCAAGAATACTGGGGTGGATTGCCATTGCCTCTGCCAGGGGATCTTCCTGACCCAGGGACTGAACTCATGTCTCCTGCACTGGTAGGTGGATTCTTTACTTCTGCACCACCTGGGAAGCTCCTATTTAGGAGATAAACCCACCTAGGACAGCTGCCTTGTCTCAGAGCACAAACAGTTCTACTCTGGAGACAGCACACAGTGTGAACACAGGCGGTGGGGGTGTGGGGAGAGGCTACACTAATTCTCATCTAATCGGCTGTGCTGTCTCACTGATATACGAAGCAAACAGTATTCTGAGTCTCGGGATATGTCGGAGTTTAGAGGAAAGAGGAGACTATTTTCAATGGCCGACTTGAATAGTGATAGAGAAAATAATAAATTGGTAAAACAAGGAATGATTTCTCAGAAGCATGAAAGACCCATAGAGCATCTGTGATCATTAATCATAATCTTAGTCTGAATTATAGTTCCTTTAAATTTAAGCCTTTCACTCTGTCTTGAACATTCTACAATTCAATCCTTTTCTAGTATCTAACTTTAAATGTCCTTTTTCAGTATTTAGGTCACTTAAGAGGTTTATAACCAATGTGATGTGTTCACTCACATCCACAAATCTGGAAATAAGAACACTGCATAAAGAGTCATTTTAATCAGCCGCTTTCCTCCTCTTGTTGTATATAACTGTGTTAGTGCTAAGTTGCTCGAGTCGTGTCTGACTCTTTGTGACCTCATGGACTGTAGGCCGCAAGCCTCCTCTGTCCGTGGGGATTCTCCAGGCAAGAATACTGGAGTGGGTGCCGTGCCCTCCTCCAGGGGATCTTCCCCGACTCCAGGACCGAGCCCAGGTATCTTAGGTCTCCTGTACTGGCAGGTGTGTTCTTAACCACTAGCAGTACCCAGGAAGACCGTGCATAGGGAAACCGTCAAAATAAGGCCTTCCCAAACTCTGGAGCATAAAGTGAGGGACAAGGAAAGAAGCTGGAGCAATGAGCAGATGCCTACTCACTGAGAGGAGGCAGGGTAAGGAAGCGGGCTCCTTCCTGTTGGAAGAGAGGAGACCCTGGAGCTAACAAGCAGAGAATTAAGACAGCAGATTCCTATCACGGTGGCTGCAGAGTGGAGGGAGGCAAGCAGGAGGCTGTTGGAGTCATCCAGGGTAGAGAGGTCTTGGATTTCAGACCAGGGAGATGCGTCTACAGATTTGAGAACCACTGCAGAAATAAATTCTTCATGGAGTGCTAATTTTACCACAGAGAAGGAGCATCATGTAGCAGTCTCTGAATGTTGTAGTAGTCTCCTTTGGATTGGGCTTCCCTCATAGCTCAGCTGGTAAAAAATCCACCTGCAATGTGAGAGACCCCAGTTCTATTCCTGGGTCAGGAAGATCCGCTGGAGAAGGGATAGGCTACCCACTCCAGTATTCTTGGGCTTCCTCTGTGGCTCAGCTGGTAAAGAATCTGCCTGCAGTGCGGGAGACCTGGGTTCAATCCCTGTATTGGGAATATCCCATGGAGAAGGGAAAGGCTACCCACTCCAGCATTATTGCCTGGAGAATTCCATGGACTGTATAGTCAGTGAGGTTGCAAAGAGTCGGACATGACTGAATGACTTTCACTTCATTTCTCCTTTGGATATTTGGCTTACAGTGTCATTGATCTATGGAGACTCAAGTGAATTTGTTACCTTTTGAAGAGAATGGGCATAACTTGTGAAGGTGGAGCCTGAACAGAGAACCTTTGAAAGGAAGAGTGAACCCTTAGTATAACTGGACCTCTCTTGGGAGTTTGGAATTTAGTAAACAGGTGCCAGCATGGATTTGGGGGCATATTCCACCTATTCAGGTGAATCGTCGCCATTTATAGGCCAGATTAGTAAAATTGCTACTTTATTTCCCTGGTGTTATCCCTGTGCTTATGTTCAGTTGACTCCAACTCTCCATGACCCCATGGGCTGCAGCCCACCAGGGTCCTCAGTCCATGGAATTTTCCAGGCAAGAGTACTGGAGTGGGTTGCAATTTCCTTCTCCAGGAGATCTTCCCAACCCAGGGATTGAACCCGGGTCTCCCTCATTGTAGGCAGATGCTTTACCATCTGAGCCACCAGGGAAGTCCAAAGGAAGGTATATTTCTGGGGCCTAAGAGGAAAAGAAAAGTATGTCCAGTAATAAGTCACCTGTTACCAATATTAAGGGTGTGGTTTTAATTTTAAGGAAAGTGCTATCTCTAGGAGTCAAGGCTGACTCCAAGATATCTGGCTGAGGGGAATGAGACAGTGCCAAAAAGACAGAAGAGGGGCAAATATTTTTGCAGATGCATTCAGAGTTACAGGTTCACTCGATAAATGTTCTAAGTGTGTCTACTGTACGGCACTCAAACTGTAATGTCAGAAAGCGCTTTTTCACAACAGTGTAGAAGACCAACTGGGGTAGAAAGAGATGAGGCCTGTGTCGGGAGCAGGGCAGCCTCAGAGTTGGGCAGCTGTCCTGAAACAGCTGGATAGCGGTACTGTACTGATGATGCTGGTGTCTGTCTGCTAGATGGGGGAGCCCTGCACCCACAACTTTATTATCTCAGGCAGTATATGGGATCGGTGGGCCAAACACCCTCTGAAGGTCTGTATGAAAGTCACTCAGGCATGTTGACTCTTTGCGACCCCAAGGACTATACAGTCCATGGGATTCTCCAGGCCAGAATACTGGAGTGGGCAGCCTTTTCCTTCTCCAGGGGATCTTCCTGGCCCAGGGATTGAACCCAGGTCTCCTGCATTGTGGGCAAATGCTTTACCATTTGAGCCACCAGGGAAGCCCTTACGTATATGAGGCTCAGATGGTAAAGCATTCACCTGCAATGCGGGAGACCTGGGTTCGATCCCTGGGTCGGGAAGATCCCCTGGAGAAGGGGAAGGCTACCCACTCCAGTATTCTGGCCTGGAGAATCCCAGGAACAGAAGAGCCAGGTGGGCTACAGTCCATGGGGGTCACAGAGAGTGGGACACAACTGAGCCACCAACACTCTCTGAAGGTCTGGTCTAAGATAAAAATCTCTTTTCCACTGTGCTAGAAATCTGGGGTCTGCAAGGCCCTGCTATCACCTGTTCATGTAGGGATGATAGTTCCAAGACATCCCATGATTGTCACCCAAGTGCAGCCTCTGAATGTGAGGGCTGGGCAGCCTGGCTGGGCCAGGTCTGGCTTCACAGTACCTAGTACACATAAGGGAACTTCCTGCTTCTCACGCGTCCTGACCATTCTGAAGCCAGATTTCCTTTATCCGAGTTCCCATAGAGGTCCAGATATGACAGCAAGGAAAACCTCCAGGAGATTCCCACGGATTTAACTTCCTAACCTTCCTCCCACTTTCAGCCCTCTCCTTTTACCAGGTATATAACTAGTAAAATCCCATGGACAAAGGAGCCTGGTAGGATACTGTACATGGGGCTCAAAGAGTCGGACACGACTGAGCAACTTCACTTCATTGCAGCTAGTAAAGAAGAAACTATATGTAGATAGATGGAATATTTTTAAGATGTTATTTTTGAGCCATTTTAGTGGAGTTGTTTTTTTTTAACTGAAGTATTGCTGCTTTACAATGTTGTGTCAATTTCTGCCGTATAGCAAAGTGATTCATTATACATATATATACATGTATAATGAATATGTATAATATATATATAGAGAGAGAGACACACACACACATATATATATACATATTCTGTGAAGAATTCCTCCCAATTAGGCTTTATCGCGGGATACTGAGTACAGTCTCTGTACTATCCAGTGGGGCCTTGTTTTTGTCCTTTCTATATGAGATGGCTTGCATCTGTGAACCCCACCCTCCCTTGGCATCCACAAGCCAATTCTCTTTGTCTGCGAGTCTGTTGTTGTTTTATAGGTGGGTTCCTTTCTGTCATAATTTAGATTCCACGTATAAGTGATATGATATAGTATTTGTCTTTATCTGCCTTATTTCACCTGCTATGAACATCTCTAGGTCCAACCATGTTGCTGCAAATGGCACTGTTACATTGTATTTTTGTAGAGTCGTATTCCATCGTGTATTCCACAGCTTCTTTATCCTTCCATCCGTCGATGGACATTCACGTTATTCCCATGTCTTAGCTCTTGTGAACTGTGTTGCTCTGAGCACACAGGTGCATGTGTCTTTTTGAATTATAGTTTTGTATGATGATACATGTGCTGGATCGTATGATAAGTCTATTTTTAGTTTTTGAGGAAACTCCATATTGGTCTTCATGGGCTGTGTTAACTTACATTCCCACCAACAGGGTAGAAGGGTTCCCTTTCCTTAGTGAAGGCACTTAAAAACCTATCACAAGACTTGTCTCCTCATAAATTCTGATTTCCTTTGTGCTTGCTTGTGTTCTTTCTTTTACGTTCTCCTTATACTGACACCTTGGCTTATACTGCTTATACTGCCATGTAGGACTCTCAGGTGCTGAATTTCAAGACAGCAAGTCTCTCTCACAATTTGGACTCTTCCAATTTTCTTATGATATAATACTGGTATCAAAAAGGTAATATACTAAATTAAAACCTCGTGTTCCACATTGAAAATAAGAAGAAAGGACATATCAATTTGATATTTAGCCATTCTGTTGTTGGTGTGATTGTTTAGTCACTAAGTCATGTCTGACTCTTTGCAATTCCATGGACTGTAGCCCACCAGGCTCTCCTGTCCATGCGGGTCTCCAGGCAAGAATACTGGAGTGGGTTGCCATTTGCTTTTCCATGGGATCTTCTCAGCCAAGAGAGTGAGCCCTCATCGCTTGCATCAGCGTGCAGATTGTTCCCCACTGAGCCACCTGGGTTGCTGCTGCTGCTGCTGCTAAGTCGCTTCAGTCGTGTCTGACTCTGTGCGACCCCATGGACGGCAGCCCGCCAGGCTCCCCCGTCCCTGGGATTCTCCAGGCAAGAACACTGGAGCGGGTTGCCATTGCCTTCTCCAATGCATGAAAGTGAAAAGTGAAAGTGAAGTTGCTCAGTTGTGCCGGACTCTTAGCGACCCCATGGACTGCAGCCCACCAGGCTCCTCCGTCCCTGGGATTTTCCAGGTAAGAGCATTGGAGTGGGGCGCCATCGCCTTCTCCGGAGCCACCGGGGTTAGTACGCCATTATTGCTCACTGTGCGTGCGTACTCAGTTGCTCAGTTGTGTCCAGCTCTGTGACCCCATGGACAGTAGCTTGCCCAGTATGCTAACTGCCATAATAAAGATAAGTATACAGATAAATATGAGCAGGCTTGTCCTGAGTGATGCCTTAATGCTAAGAAAGGGCAGAGAATTTAGGAAATGGAATGCACCTTTAGTTATGAAACTGTTAGTTCATGTATTCGTTTAACTTTCTTTTCTGTCAAGGATATTCCACAGCTCTGCATATTCTTTGCTGGTCATCCTATAAAGTATGCACTCTCCAAACACTGGGTAGTCTTTGATTGCAGAATAAGATCATCTTTAGAAGTGATACAAATATTCCACTCATTTTTAATCTGCATGATTTTCTTCTCTTTATAGTCAAGCATAGTTTCTGAGACAGTTCTGAATTTTATCAGAAACTGTGAAAGCAAGCACGATATATAATATATTAAATAAATACAGATTTGGCTTCCCTGGTAAAGATGGTAAAGAATCTGCCTGCAATGCGGGAGACCTGGGTTTGATCCCAGGGTTGGGAAGATCCCCTGGAGAAGGAAACGGCTACCCACTCCAGTATTCTGGCCTGGAGAATTTCATGGACAGAGGAGCCTGGCGGGCTACAGTCCATGGCTCGTAATGAGTCGGACATGACTGAGTGACAAACACATTCATTTTCACTTGGGTGTAAAGGTTTTCCTAAGTTCAACCAATGAGAGAATTTTGTATGTTCTTGGATATTCCTGAGATGGAAGGCGGGTTTCAAGAAGATTCTCTTGACCTAAATGTCTTGCAACCAATGGATTTGAAATAAAATGATAACAGACTATAAAATCTTCCTTTAACAGAGACTATATGCCTTTTGTGTGGCATCTTCTATGTATAGATTTTTATCACTCTTTATATCACCTCTTATTTATTACTTGCTTGTAAAAATATGACCGTGATAATACTGCATATTTCAAATAACAAATCTTATTGCCAGGAATTGGTACTAGAAAGCAAATCTGCATTACCCAAGCAATAATACAAAAATAAAATAAATGGTATGAATATGTCATCTGATGTTAAGAGCATATGCAATGTTTGATGTTAGTAGAGGATGCTATATTTGACAATTGTATTTGATGTTTGGTTGTCTCATAGATTTTAAATTAACTACCTTGGATTTTACATTTTTCTTCATGGCCTTAGCATGTGAAACCAAGAAGACCATTCTCAGATACTCACAGGGAAGTTAATTATTCAGGAAGACTATAGTTGGGCCTTACATTTGTCTTCATAAAAAATTCTATCCTTGTTACACTTTTGAAAAATCAGCTGATTTTAAATAAGCACTGCAGGATTCTAGTTCTTGTGATGTTAAGCCTACAATAATCACTGGAATATAAATATATGCATACATACATATAACAAGCATGGGGCTTCCCTGGTAGCTCAGCTGGTAAAAAATCTGCTTGCAATAAAGGAAATCCAGGTTCGAATTCTGAGTTGGGATGATCCCCTGGACAAGGCATAGGCTAACCACTCCAATATTTCAGGCTTATGTGGTGGCTTAGATGGTAAAAAATCCACCTGCAATGTAAGAAGCCTGGGTTTGATCCTTGGGTTGAGAAGATACCCTGGAGGAGGGCATGGCAACCCACTCCAGTATTCTTGCCCAGAAATTCCCCCTGCACAGAGGAGCCTGATGGGCTATGGTCCATGGAGTTGCAAAGAGTCAGGCACGACTGAGCCACTAAGCACAGCATACAAGCATAGAGTCTTCCAGGCGCTAGTGATAAGGAGTCCCCTGCCAGTGCAAGAGACGTAAGAGATGGGGGTTCCATCCCTGGGTCGGGAAGACACCCTGGAGGAGGGCATGGCAACTCACTCCAGTATTCTTGCCTGGAGAATCCCATGGACAGTGAAGCCTGGCAGGCTTCCGTCCATGGGGTCTCAGAGAATCAGTACTGAAGCGACTTAGTGCATTCCTGCATGCACACACACACACACACACACACACACACACATATGTATATGTGTGTATATACACAAACATGCAATTAGTTTTATATAATTTGGCAAATGCTAATTGCTTCCACTATTGTTTAATGTTCAAAGGAGGCTTGGTAAGTATCTCTAATAGGGTTTTAGAATAATAAGAATATCTAGGTTCAAAAGGTAAGGACTGACTCCCTTATGCTCATTGAATTATTTTTCCACACCATATGAATATTTAAAACTGCACAAGTATAGCTATTTGCTATGTTCTATTCTTTTTCAAAGAAGCCCCCTAAACATTAGTAATTCCAAGCCATCACAGTATAATACTTTTATAATTATAGAGATATAAATACTTTTGCATGATGTTAAACTGCATTTTAATATTTCATATCACAATTAATTGTTCAGGGTTCATTGCCCCACAAAATAATAAATTTAGTCACATAAAGGAAACTATACATTTAGATAATTGTGCAAATGGACTCCATTTAATTATTCTTAAAACAGCTCAAATTCACAGCTCAATTAAAAGGTGATGGATTGCACATAATTTGCTCCTTTTTTTATGGATTATAGATTTGAGATAACATTACCTCAGGAGACTTTTCCCCCCCCATGGTGTCACAGTCTGCTACTCCGAATGCAGACTGATTGAGCTCACAGTTCCCTCTTGTCACAGCAGGTCTCCGGCTGGCAGTGTTTTCTCTACTTCTGTAATTACGTATTTTAAGAAGATATGTTAATCAGCAGCCATATTCTGGAGTCTCAGGGGGTCTAGCAGAAGTTTGTTGTGGATAATATGTTTCAACCGTTTTAAAGTCAATACTAAAATCAATTATACATATAGGCTACTTATTTGGTACAAAAGCAGTTCAGAATATCTTTCATTTGCTCATTTACAATCATCTACGCCTTTACGATCATACATAGACTCATGAATTCTTACTTGGGAACAGACTTCAAAAGTCACACAGTATCATCAACTCATTTTACGTCTAAGGAAATGGAGACTCGGGTTGGGGGGAGGAGCAAGTGTGTTGATAGGAGATTCTTATTTCAAATTCAAGATTCTCACTTACTGGATCGATTACTGGATCAATTACTACACCAATTTCTTACTGTTGCAGAAGCCAAATAACTACAAATGAAGAGGTTTAGAACAATGCAGACTTATTCTCTCACAGTTTTGGAATCCAGGAATCCAAAATCCAGGTGTTCTTTCTGGAAGCGTCAGAAGAGAATCTGTGTCCTTGCCTTTTCTCTCTTTCAAAGGCCACTTTGTCTCCTTGGCGTGTCCAATCTCTAGTTCCATCACTACATCGCCTTTACTCTAACTCTGATCCTCCAGCCTCCCTCTCACAGGTAAACTTGTAATTCTATTGGACCAGAATGATCCAGATTCTCCCCTCATCTTAAAATATTTAACTTAATCTCGTTTGCACAGCCCCCTTTATTATATAAATTAACAGACTCACAAGTTCCACAGATTAGAATTTAGATATCTTTTAAGGACCAGTATTGTCCTGCCATGGTTGTTTTATGTCATCTGTAAAACAGGCTTGAATATCATAGGACTCTTTTAGAGCTGTATTAACACTCTACGCAATCTCTGATCTTTGCTTATCTATTGTATTAATCTAACGGATTTTTTTATCTGTCATATCATTTGTTCCTAATGTAAACTTACCCTATGGCTGCAAAAAATTCAAATGTGTTCATGTTGTTCTCTTGCTTAATGCATTCAATGACCCCTCCTTTGCTTCACTCATAACAGTTTACAACCCTTCACAAGAAGGATAGACTCTAGCTGTTTAGATTGTACTTTGCCACCTACCCTATGACCCACATGCTGGTTAACGTTTCTCAATGGGGCAAATTTCTCTGGCCATTAATACCTTTACAGAAGTTGCTTCTTCTGCTGGAAACAACCAGTAACCACTTCCTATCTAGGAAATGCATATTCATCCCCCAAGATTCATTCCATTGTATCCTCCTTCCTAGCATTCACCAGAATAGACATCTCCACTTTTGCTTTCATCTGTGCTACTGAGCTTATCATGTGCTATTTCAGTTACAGGGCATCTTCTTTACTGTATATCCTGTGAAGAGTTCTTCAAGAGCGATGTCTGTGTTCTATTCATTTTCCATAATCCCGGTATGCAATGTTTATCCCAGTGATTCTAGTTTTTCCTTCAATTTTACATTTCTTTGTTTGATACAAACATTATTGAATGATTTAAGCACCTGAGGTTGCTCCTGGCAAAGGATCTTCATAATGCATGTTTCATTTCCCACAGTACTGACTGAAAAATACTGAGAACAAGATAGGTATTTGTCTTTTAGATCATTAGATTGAAATGCATTAATTTTTGTCTCTTGAATAAACAGAAGGATTTCTTAAGAATTATATTTAAAATAAACACATTTTATATGTTCATTAATGATTGGGGGGAAGATTCTCAAGAAAAGCCATGCTTTTATCTATAACCCTAAATCCTGCAGGGAAGACAGAATTTCTGATTTATAAACATAAAGTATGTATCACAAATTCATGTAAAAATAAAGAATTTTAAGGCATGCAGGAAGCTTAGTTAGAATTGAAATATTTTATCTAATGATTTTACCCCTCAGGTGATAATTTAAAACAAATATTACGATACAAATTCTAAAATGCAGAGGAGTTCATCACCATCTGGGGAGGAATGTAGTTTCATTAAAGTATCTGGATAATATTGATATGGGAAAAAGTCTGAACCTGAGCAGTCAACATTCTCTAAACCAAAAAAGACTAAATGGATGAACCCAATCCAAGAAATAAAAGTCTGTAACCAAATCCAGAATCTGTCTTTAAATCCAAAACAATCTAAATAAAATGGAAGTAGAGTCCACCCATTCTACTCCAATGCATTGAAACTACTTTCTTATCCAGACAAAGCTGTTCTCAACTTCCCCCTTGTTCTTTCAGTGCATCCTAGCCCCAACTTTACCATGTCCTTGCCCTTAGCTTCATCAAGTATTTTCTTTTTGCAGTCATTTGGAGATGATATACTTAGCGTTTAATAATCCATTTAGGTGCCAGAAAGCTATGAAAAACCTAGATAGTGTATTGAAAAGCAGAGATATTACTCAGCTGACAAGGTCAGCAAAAGTCAAGGCTATGGTTTTCCCCATGGTCACGTATGGTTGTGAGAGCTGCACCATAAAGACAGGATGCCAAAGAACAGATGCTTTCAAACTGTGGTTGGAGAAGGCTCCTCAAAGTCCCCTGGACAGCAAGGAGAACAAACCAGTCAATCTTGAGGGAGATCAACCCTGAATATTCACTGGAAGGACTGACACTGACGTTGAAGCTCCAGGATTTTGGTTATCTGAGGCAACAGACGACTCATTGGAAAAGTCCCTGATGCTGGGAAAGATTGAGGGCAGAGGGAAAAGAAGGAATCAGAGGATGAGATGACTGGACAGCATCACCAATGCAATGAACATGAACTTGGGCAAACTCCAGGAGATGGTGAGGGACAGGGAGGCCTGGTGCGCTGCGGTCCATGGGATCACAAACAGCTGGACATTGCTGGCAACTGGACAACAACAAGGTGATGATGGAACCATGCATTTTTTTTTGGAAAAGATGTAATAGAGGGAATAATGAGCAAAAAAGGAGTCCTAGGAGCACGGGATGAAGGCAGCTGTTGCCATGTTTATACTCTCCTATAAAAGAAAGATCTGCAAACTACCTACATCTCATGCAAAGCGTCAAGTAGGGGGGAAACCGACCTATTTATTGGAACTACAAGTCGTTTAACGTGCCATCATTTCTCATTATTTTTAAAAAGATGGAAAATATATATCCTAGCAAACAATCCAGATTGTCCATATGGTTGGGAAAAACATCCCAAGGAGAAATTCCACCGTTCTTTCAGGAGTTTGTCAGCAATTACAGGTGCAGAGGAGTCGCTCTTCAACATGGTGAATTGGAAACCAGATGTCCTATCTTTAGAATGTGTGTGTGTGTGTGTGTGTGTGAATATTAGAGCTTCTCTCTCTTTCTTTTGTTAATATTTGCCTGATTACACATCTTCCATCCTTTTAAATTATTTTGAGTTAGCTCTCCACCTTTTGCAATTAAATAAGCTTACGTTTCATCTGTTTGTGAATATTACTATGGAAAGTTCTCACTAATTAGATAAATTAATTATATAATTAAATATATATTTCTCAGTTTTTTTTTTCAGTTAACAACATGTTTTCAAACAATCTTGAAATCTCCACAATGAAAATATAACATCCTCTCATAAATTATTCATAGGTTGATAAGAAATTCTTGAGCTCTGAGAATGGAGTGGTTTTACAGTCACATTAGTCTATTAACAATCTTATTATTTTCATATACTTCATTATCACTAGACAGATGGCTGAAATCTAAGTATGACTAGTGGTTCATAGCCTAATGCTGGCTCAAAATCTTGTTTAGATTTTCTTTCAAGAGATCCACTTCCTGGAATTTAAAATTTACTGCCTAGGGACAGTAGTTTGATGACTGACATGTTCCATGTAAAAATGTAAAGAATGAATAATTATATTAAATGAACTTTCTTTGCCAAAGACATAAATAGCCCAAGGATAACATTTCTTAAGCTATTTTCTGCTTCTGAATTATTGGAAAATTCTGTAGTACTGCAGATTACAACTTGAACTGTTTGCCACAAATCTTTAAAAACAAAGTGTTTGTCTTCACTCTGGTGACAGTTGAATGAACATGGAAGAGAAAATGCAATTATATTTTGCAAATTCAAGGAAGAAAATGCTCAGGAAAGCTTTCCGTTTAGACTAATTAAGTAGAAGTAATTATGGCTGTTTCAAGTTCAAAAACAGCTAACTTAGGTAAAGTTGGATACTCAAGTTTATGCCATGGGGGCAGGCTAAAGTGACTAAGCTTTATTGGATTGTGGATTAAAATTAATGATCTACATTTTTTCAGGAAATTTTTTCAGTGTTTCTGCATATATTGTGACCAAGAAAATTTCAAAGCCCCTTGACTAAATCTTAGCTTTCTTCCTGGTTACAGGTTCCTGACCTCCCCTTTCTTAGAGAATTTACTTTATAAAACCTGTAATTGCAAATTATTTCCCTTGCCTTTAGAGATACAAATCTTACTCCAGCCTCTACTCAGTTTGACAACCCAGGAATGTCCTTCTCAAGGACTTGGGAACCACTCATTAAGGATCTAAGCATTCAAGGAGATAATGCTCTGATTTCACAGTCTCTTACGGTTTGTCCCGTAATCATGTATGGATGTGAGAGTTGGACCATAAAGAAAGCTGAGTGCCAAAGAACTGATGCTTTTGAAATGTGGTGTTGGAGAAGACCCTTGAGAGTCCCTCCTGAATATACGTTTTAAGGACTGATCCTGAAGCTGAAGCTCCAATACTTTGGCCAACTGATGCAAAGAAATGACCCATTAGAAAAGACACTGATGCTGGGGAAGATTGAAGACAGGAGAAGAAGGGGATGACAGAGGATGAGATGGTCAGATGGTAGCACCAACTTGATGGACATGAGTTCGAACAAGCTCCGGGAGTTGGTGATGGACAGGGACGCCTGGCGTGCTGCAGTCCAGGAGGTTGCATGTTTGGACACGACTCAGCTGCTTAACTGAACTGAGGAGGGTAGCAGCTTATAAGGTACAATTAGCAAGCAGCGATGGCCTTTTTGCCATGACCAAGTCTTCCCTAAGGGCCCTAATAGTTAGTTAGCTCACCCCAGGGTTTATAAATCATCTAGCTTTTTCTTTTGGAGAAGGAAATGGCAACAATCTCTCTCCTTTGTTGCAATAGTTTTGAATGAAGAATCCTTTGCCTGTTAAACTCTCAAATTTAATGATTTTTAAATTAACATACTCTATTTTTTTGAATAGTACTGGGTTTACAGAAAAGTTGAGCAGGTTGCATTTAATGCTCACATCTACCCCTTACCTTAACACACAATTTCCCTGAATATCAATGTATTATATAACTGTGGTACAATTGTTAAAAATAATTAACCAACATCAGTGTATTATTATTGACTAAAATTAATAGTTCACATTAAGGATTGTTCTTTGTGTTTTATAGTTATTTGGGCTTCAATAAATGCATAGTCATATGTGCTTACCATTATATTATCACAAATAATTGTTTCTAACAACTTAAAGCTTAGTCTTTATTTGCCCTCAATTTAAGAAATGATATTAGCATGTGTACACTACAAGTCAGTTACAACACTAAAAATTACAATTTTCATCAACCCTGACTTTGCTCTCTATTACAATTTCATCGATAAAGAAATATGTGAACTAAATATAGGCCTAGCTCAGGAATGAATACAGATTCTTCTTTCAGTTCAGTTCAGTTCAGTTCAGTCGCTCAGTCGTGTCCGACTCTTTGCGACCCCATGAATTGCAGCACACCAGGCCTCCCTTTCCATTGAGTTGGTGATGCCATCCAGCCATCTCATCCTCTGTTATCCCCTTCTCCTCCTGCCCCTAATCCCTCCCAGCATCAGGGTCTTTTCTAATGAGTCAACTCTTTGCACAAGGTGTCCAAAGTACTGGAGTTTCAGCTTCAGCATCAGTCCTTCCAATAAACAGATACCTGTTTACACTATGTTCATTGTTGGTGTGGACGCACTTTGATCAGATGTCTGTACTCCTATAAGCCTATGTATGTTTATGTTTATATGTTATAGTTCTGCCCACCAGCTATGATGCGTACATGTGCTGTAACTATAGCCATTCTCATTCCTTAAAATGGAAATATTCCTGCCATGAGTCTGTTACTGGCTATATGAACAGGAAGATGTCAAAAATTACTCTCTGATCCTGAGATATTAGACAAATCACGTATCTGATACTCTTCATTAAAATTGTTATTTATGACAAGTTCATTTTTATAATCTTAAAGCAAGCATATGGCATGTTATCCAAATAAAAAAGCAACTAATTAAGTTGTAGTCATCTGAACCTTAAAGAAGCTGATATTTTCCTAATTGCTTTTACATATTCAGCTAAGGTCACACAGTATTGGACTCTATTTTTTTAAATTCACATACTAAGATCTATTATGAGTTAAGATATACATATTTTCCCATTTCTTATTTTTCTTACAATCCATTAAAATATATATTTAGTAAGATGAAAAATATACAGACATGAAAAATTGTTTAAAAGTATCAGAGGTCAAGAATTCATATATACAAGAATATATATTTTTACATTTCAGGTTATGGTTGTTAATGTTTTATATCATATAAATCATTTTATTCATAAATAACCAGAACAATAATAAAAATATAGAAACAAAAATTATTAGGAGTTTCTATATGTTGTTGTCTTTCAGCACAAGCTCAAAGCATTATTTAAAAAAACATGCTTTATTATCTTGAAAGTGTTGATTTTTAAGAAATGATAGTATTTTCTACATTACCCTTTTGCAGGTGTAGTACTATTTTAATATTACTTATAAAATCATTTGTTGCTGCTGCTGCTGCTAAGTCGCTTCACTCATGTCCAACTCTGTGCGATCCCATAGACGGCCCACCAGGCTCCCCTGTCCCTGTGATTCTCCAGGCAAGAACACTGGAGCGGGTTGCCATTTCCTTCTCCAATGCATGAAAGTGAAAAGTGAAAGTGAAGTCGCTCAGTCGTGTCCAGCTCCTAGTGACCCCAGGGACTGAAGCCTACCAGGCTTCTCTGTCCAAGGGATTTTTCAGGTAAGAGTACTGGATTGGGGTACCATTGCCTTCTCCGAAAATCATTTGTTAAATACTGATATTTGAGAACACAGCTTTACATTTCAATTTAAATATATTGCCTAATGCCTTGATAATAAGCTCTTGAGATTTTTGACTTTCAGTTCTATAGGTGTCATGTCCATGCTATACTGGATGGAAGAATCCCTGTGGAATACCAGAGAGGCATCACCAGCATTTAACCAAAGAGGCATGGATGGTATATATGCTTTGTTATTTTAAGCACTGCAGGATTCGGTACGCAAAGAAAGTTTTGACATTAAAATATTGGTTGAGAGCAATACTTCAAAAAAGTTCAATGGAAGCAACCCTTTGTTCTGAAGTGAATTCTGTGGAAAACAACAGGTTTATTGAAAACACTCACAGTGTTCTACACTTCAGGATCAAGGTTTTATTATTATAGCTTTACACGAGTTTAGGTGTGGCTTCTGTATGGTCTTTACCACCTATATTTGAATAGAAATCTAATGTCAAACCTGGATCAAGTTTTACATTTAAGTACTTTACATTTAAACACACTGTTTAATAGCACTGTGCTCTTCAATTTCCAAGAACTCTATTGCCTAAAGTATTGATAGATCATGGGAGCCAGGACAAAATAAGGACACAACTAAGAGAAGGTTCTGAATCTTTTTTTTTTTTTTTTTTTTTAAGGTTCTGAATCTTAAGTGGACTTCTAAAAAGAGAACTGGCCAGAGTCCGGTGCTATGGAAGGGCCACACATTATTTTACCTAACATTGAAGAGCTTGGATGCCTAACATAAAAAGAGATAAATCCAGCTCCAGAAAGAGCAAGATATCCAATCAGATCCATGACTGGCTCACACACACACACACGCACAGACACACACAGAATGCAGAAGCAGGAATGTCATATGAATAAAAGAAGCTGTGGAGCAAGAGAAGTCAAGTCGCAATATATTCTTCCTTGGAGATTTTTTTAAAGAAATAAATGTAGGAAATAAAATTTGAACTATTTTATAAAAGTTATCGTAAAAAAAATCTTCAGAACACACATGATTACTACGGGGCTTCCCTGGTGGCTCAGATGGAAAAGAGTCTACCTGGAATGCGGGAGACCTGGATTTGATCCCTGGGCTGGGAGGATCCCCTGGAGAAGGGAAAGGCTACCCACTCCAGTATTCTTGCCTGGAAACTCCATGGACCGAGGAGCCTGGTGGGCTACAGTTCATGGGGTCCCAAAGAGTGCCACCCAACTGAGCAACTCCGCTTTCACTTTCTTTCATAAAACTTATTGTAAAAGTCTTCAGAATACCTGAGAGTACTATAACATTTTATATTTATTTTAATATAAACCTTTTCAGTGGTGTTTAGGAATGTACAAGCTGGATTGAAAAGTTTTAATATTTAAGTGTAAATTCCAAGACTTTGTTTCCTGTACCACCACCCCCTAAGAAAATTACATCAGACTGTCTGATTTTCTCAGTATTTCCGCAGATGTCATACCCCTAAGCTTTCTCACCAAGCCACACATTCTCTCTCTCCTGTCCTTTCTTCTGATAAAACTCTAGTCATCTTTTTGGAGGAACATCATTTTCATAAAAAGCCCTGTTCACCTGAAAGACTGCAGTATCTCTCTATTACCAGGCTCATGATATGCAGTGGATAAGTGCCTATTGAATTAATGAATCTATTTATTCCATGGATTCTTTTCACACTGCAGAGGACTTAAAACATTGCATTCTGATTTCAAGTATATACTTATAGTTGTCCCCAATGTATGTTAATTCTGAGGGCTGAGACTGAGGCATATACTGTTTCCTCTATGTTTATCAATGCTTAAGACATTAAGGCACTTATTCTCAACAAATTTAGTTTATGACAACTGGCGTTTCATTTAAAAGTCAAAGCTTCAGTGTCCGTCATCTTTGATGACAGACTTACACACAACTAAATAATCTTTAATTTATATGTTGTTGTAGAAATCTAAGAACTTTTATCGTAACTTATTTGACTTCAAGTTAGAAAAATTGATATATGTTTAAAAATAGTTAATAATTAAGCTAATAAGTAATTAGAATAGATCTCTATTTTTCCTTTCTACTCTAAAAATTTGAAAATTGTAGGTAAATAATTCAGTTGGTACAATTATCTTATTCCCAAATCCCTGTGAAAATAATAACTGCTATTGACCTATGTAGTATTTTTAGCAAGTCAATGATAAAATGAATTAACCTGAAGTGTTGATCAGTACTTCATCATCATTTGCTGAACATTTTATTAAAACTATATTTTTCAAAAGTAAAATTAAATTGGAATATTCTATATATTATCTATCAACTTATCTGTCTATCACCTATCATGTAATGTGTGTTTACACCTAAATGTTTAACTTAAATACTTTAAAAATAGACTATAAGGGGGGAAAAAAAAAACAAAAACCTTAGTTTCTCTCAATATCAGTCTCATCAACGAATGATGTAGTTTCTATATTTCTTGATAATCTCTGTGAGACTATATCTATTCTATCATATAGACTATAATGTACTATATCTATTTTA
This sequence comes from Ovis canadensis, assembly GCF_042477335.2. Taxonomy (NCBI): domain Eukaryota; kingdom Metazoa; phylum Chordata; class Mammalia; order Artiodactyla; family Bovidae; genus Ovis; species Ovis canadensis. The sequence continues at coordinate 102,099,625 of NC_091253.1, read as the reverse complement.
TTTTCCATGAATTTATCACATATTGTATTGCCTAGGGTATTTGTTTCTTCACAACATCTTGTAGGTATTTCAAAGCAAACACATAAAGTTTTCATTATCAATTACTCAATATGAAAAAATTATGTGCTTATTTTTCTTCAGTCTTTGGGTCAATGAAATATTTAATTTGCATCAAATTAAACAGTTTATTATTAAAATTTGTGCTGCATTTCTCTGAAGTATTTATAATTCAACATTTGACACATTGCATTATTTATTCTCCCTTTTGATTCCATAAATGCCTACTTTTTGTATTATTCTATTTAATGCATTCTTGAAATTTCATTTTTTATATGTTTTTATATGTATTACTTTTAGTTCACTGCCTACATCCCTATTTTTTGTTTATATCTAATTTTAAAGCTCCATACTACCTCATATCCTGTTGATATGTCTTTGACAATAGGTATACTTAGTTATTTGCAAGGTGACAAGTTTGAGCAATATAAGATATTTTAATACTTTCCACATTTCTTCTGGACAATTAGTGTAAACCTTATTTTCCTATATAATCCATCCTTTGCCAATATTTAGATCAGTGATAGACTTAAAATATCTTTCCATACTAAAGCAAAAGCATCAAATTTTCAATATAGACAAATCAATACCAAAAGAAAAGTAATATTCAAACATTGATCAATATAAGTACTTGAAAAATTCAGTCTTGAATTAGAACTGAAGCAAATCATTGCTTTACAAAATATTTAAAAGTAAGCAAAAAGGACACTAGCAAATAGAATATGACATACAAATAATAAAATGTACAGCTTTTTCTCCAATTAATTAAACAATTACCTCATTGCATTACTTAAAAAGCAAGTATCAGAATGGCATAACATATTTGCAAATGAAGCAACCAACAAGGGATTAATCTCCAAAATATACGAACAGCTCATGAAACTCAATATCAAAGAAACAAATAATCCAAAGGACACATACAGATGACCTAAAAGCACATGAAAAGACGCTCAAAGTCGGAAAAATGCAAATCAGCTACAGTGAGTTATCACCTCACACCAGTCAGAATGACCGTCATCAAAAAATCTATAAAAAGTAGATACCAGAGAGGGTGTGGAGAAAAGGGAACTCTCCAACACTGTTGGTGGGCATAAAAATAAGACTACCATACGACCCTGAAATCCTACTCCTTGACATATACCTGGAGAAAACCATAATTGATACTCATTTCAATGTTCATCCAATATTCACTGTGGCACTATTTACAACATTCAGGACATAGAAAGTTAAGTCGCTCAGTTGCGTCCAACTCTTTGCAAATCCATGGACACCAGGCTTCTCTGTCCACGGGATTTTCTGGGCCAGAGTACTGAAGTGGGTTGCCATTTCCTTCTCCAGGGAACTTCCCGACCCAGGGATTGAACCCAGGTTTCCCACATTGTAGACAGACGTTTTACCGTCTGAGCCACCAGGGAAGTCAGGACATAGAAGCAACCTAAATTTTTATCAACAGAAAAATGGATAAAGAAACTGTGGTATATATGTACAGTGGAATATTATTGTTATTTAGAGACTAAATAGTGTCCAAGTCTTTAGATACCTCATGGACTGAAGCCTGCTAGACTCCTCTGTCTACAGGATTTCCCAGGCAAGAATACTGGAGTGGGCTGACATTTCCTTCTCAAAGGGATCTTCCCAAGCCAGGGATTGAACCCACACCTCCTGCATTGACAGATGAATTCTTTACCATTGAACCACCAGGGAAATCCCTAATGGAATATTACTCAGCCATAAAGAATAATAAAATAATGTCATTTGCAGCAGCAGGATTAAACCTAGAGATTGTCTAACTGAGTGAAGTAAGTAAGATGTAAAACGACAAATATCTCATGATGTTGCTTATAAGTGGAATCTAAGAAAATGGATATAAGTGAACTTATTTACAAAACAGAAGCATATCACAGATGCAGAAAGCAAGCTTATGGTTACCAGAGGATAAATAAGTTTGTGGTTTAGTCTCTGATATCCTACTCTTTCAATCCCATGGGCTGTAGTCTGCCAGGCTCCTCTCTCCATGGGATTTTCCAGGCAACAGTTTTGGAGTGGGTTGCCATTTCCTTCTCCAGGGAATCTTCTCAACCCAGGGATCAAACCTGGGTCCCTACATTGCAGGCAGATTGTTTATGGACTGAGCTATCAGGGAAGTCTGGGAAGGATAAATCAGGAGTTTGGGATTGACATATACACACTATAATATGTATGATAAATAATTAATAAGAACCTGCAGTACAGTATAGGAAACTTTATTCAGTTCCCTGTATGCCGGAGTCCAGCTCCAGCTCCAGGGAATCAGCCTGAAGAGATGAGCGGTGTTGGCGGAGAATGATGCAGCCTCTGACTCGAGGTGCAGGACTACATGTTTATTTCAAGCATCAGGCAGGTCTTCCTTTATACTTAGACAAAAGCATTAGGTCAGAGTTTTGACATTTTCAGCTCCCCCTCACCCAGATTTACTGTCTTCTTGTTGCCCTTCAGAGTTCCTGCTTCAGCAATTCTCTCAGAATCGTGTTTCCTTGTGATTACATTGTAACTCAGGCTTATGTCTGGGCTGCCTACCACATTCATCAGTTTATTTCTTATCTTTCTAAATCCTGCTTGCCCCTAGTATCCTAAGCTCACTATCTCCTAAAAAGGATTCTAGCTATTCTTAATTATTCCTAAACCCTAAACTCAGCAAACTTCCTTTGCCATAAACATCTCCCTCACAAACAGGTTTCAGATAACAATCCTTCCCATGGCCTCAAGCTGCAGGCTACGTGCTCATCCTGGGACATTCTTTGTAAAAATCCTTGAACAAATGTCAGTGGTTACTTTATAGATTATTTTCTGGGCACAACTGCAGAAGGCTTTGTGCTTTCTCATGCTTCTCTCAAGAACAATAAGCACCTTAACATTCTTTCCAGCCAACTCAACCAAAGAAAAGAAGGAATAAGTTAGAATCACTATACCTAACTCCTTCATCCCTGTGCCTGCGGGATGAGGAGAGGGGGTTGGGGCTGTGCCCCCATTTTGTTAGTAATGCCTAACGTGGCTCCTGACATCTGTAATGGCCTATACAGGTAAAGAATCTTCAAAGAGTGTGTATATGTTTGTGTATAACTGATTCACTTTGCTATACACCTCAAACTAACGCTTTATAAATCAACTGTACTCCAATATTTTTTTTAAATGCCTGTAGTCTAGACACCAATATCAAACTGTTGAGACTCCAAGACCAAAATAAGAACTAGGAGGATAATTTGAATAATATAATAAAATAAACCTAAAAGCACATCTTTATTAACAATAAAAAGAGTTTTTACATCTCATTTTTGTAAGTTCTTTTCCTTGGATAATAATGGCCATATACGCCCTACTTTTGATGGACAGGGAGGCCTGGCGTGTTGGACAAAGAGTTGGACACGACTGGGCAACTGAACTGAACTGAACTGAACTGAACTGAATCCATGATTATTTATGGCGGTCATTCCTTTGGGTAATCTTTTTTTTTTTTTTTCCCCTTCTGAAAATTTCAACTTATATAAGAATAAGCAAAGTGACACATTACAAGAACTCCATTTTTCACTAAACAATTTAATATCTTTTTCCTGGGCTTCCCTGGTGGCTCAGTGGTAAAGAATCCACTTGGCAATGCAGGAGAAAAGGTTTCAATCCCTGGGTGGGAAATATCCCCTGGGGAAGGAAATAGCAACCCCCTCTAGTATTCTTTGCTAGAGAATCCCATGGACAGAGCCTGGCATGATACAGTATAGGGTTGCAAAAGAGTCAAACATGAATCAGCAACTAACCTTACCCAGGATGAATTCAGTTCAGTTCAGTTCAGTTCAGTTGCTCTGTCGTGTCTGACTCTTTGCGACCCCATGAATCGCAGTACACCAGCCCTCCCGGTCCATCACCAATTTCCGAAGGTCACTCAGACTCACGTCCTTAGAGTCAGCGATGCCATCCAGCCATCTCATCCTCTGTCGTGCCCTTATCCTCCTGCCCCCAATCCCTCCCAGCATCAGAGTCTTTTCAAGTGAGTCAACTCTTCACATGAGGTAGCCAAAGTACTGGAGTCTCAGCTTTAGCATCATTCCTTCCAAAGAAATCCCAGGGCTGATCTTCATCAGAATGGACTGCTTGGATCTCCTTGCAGTCCAAAGGACTCTCAAGAGTCTTCTCCAACACCACAGTTCAAAAGCATCAATTCTTCGGTGCTCAGCCTTCTTCACAGTCCAACTCTCACATCCATACATGACCACTGGAAAAACCATAGCCTTGGCTAGATGGACCTTAGTCGGCAAAGTAATGTCTCTGCTTTTGAATATGCTATCTAGGTTGGTCATAATTTTTCTTCCATGGAGTAAGCATCTTTTAATTTCATGGCTGCAGTCACCATCTGCAGTGGTTTTGGAGCCCCCCAAAATAGTATTTTGTATTTCTTTCATTTCTTACATTTCAAAACTTTTTTTTTTTTACTGTCAGATCTTTTATTCTTTTTGTGCTTGTAAATAGACGAGGCATGAAGAGCTGCTCACAGTGAATTTTTAAACAACTGTGACCACCCCCCACCCTTGTTGAGTGAAATAAATTGAAAGGATGTTATTCAGTTCAGTTCAGTCACTCAGTTGTGTCTGACTCTTTGTGACCCCATGAATCGCAGCATGCCAGGCCTCCCTGTCCATCACCAACTCCCAGAGTTCACTCAGACTCACGTCCATCGAGTCAAGGATGCCATCCAGCCATCTCATCCTCTGTTGTCCCCTTTTCCTCCTGCCCCTAATCCCTCCCAGCATCAGAGTCTTTTCCAATGAGTCAGCTGTTCGCATGAGTTGGCCAAAGTACTGGAGTTTCAGCTTTAGCATCATTCCTTCCAAAGAAATCCCAGGGCTGATCTCGTTCAGAATGGACTGGTTGGATCTCCTTGCAGTCCAAGGGACTCTCAAGAGTCTTCTCCAACACCACAGTTCAAAAGCATCAATTCTTCAGTGCTCAGCCTTCTTCACAGTCCAACTCTCTTGCTTAATCCTTTAGTTATCTTAAAAAGCTTAATTGAGATTGTTAGTATTCCTAAAATTGACTTGAAGCTAATCTGAATCAGTACCTTTGCTAATTACTAGTTAATTGAGTATTTAAATATATATATATATATAGATGCTGAACAATGACCTGAATTATTCTCATGTGTGCTTATGTTTCAGTCCGTTCACTTCCTTTTTTAAAATTTATTTGTTTTGTATTGAAGGATAATTGCTTTACAGAATTTTCCTATTTTCTGTGAAACCTCAACATGAATCAGCCATAGGTACACATACACCCCTCACTCTTGAACCTCCCTCCCTTCCCCCTCCCGATCCCACCCCTCTAGATGATACAGAGCCCCTGTTTGAGTTTCCTGAGCCACACAGCAAATTCCCATTGCGTATCTATTTTACGTATGGTAATGTAAGTTTCCATGTTACTCTCTCCATACATCTCATCCTCCCCTCCCCTCTCCCCATCTCTATAAGTCTATTCTCTATGTCTGTTTCTCCATTGTTGCCCTGTAAGTAAATTATTCAGTGCCGTATTCCAAGATTCTGTATATATGTGTTAGAATATAATATTTATCTTCCTCTTTCTGACTCACTTGACTCTGTATAATAGGTTCTAGGTTCATCAACCTCATTAGAACTGACTCAAATGTGTTCCTATTTTATGACTGAGCAATATCCCATTGTATATATATATACCACAACTTCTTTATCCATTCATTTGACAGTGGACTTCTAGGTTGCTTCCACGTTCTAGCTATTCTAAATAGTGCCTCAGTGGACAATGAGATACACATGTCTCTTTCAATTTTGGTTTCCTTAGGGTGTATCCCTAGGAGTGGGATTGCTGGGTCATATGGTGATTTTATTCCTAGTTTTTTAAGGAATCCCCATAACGTCTTCCATAGTGGCTGTATCAATTTACACTCCCACCAACTGTGCAAGGGTGTTCCCTTTCCTCCACACCCTTCCAGCATGTATCATTTGTAGACTTTTTGATAAGGACCTTTCTGACCAGTGTGAGGTGATATCTCATTGTAGTTTTGATTTGCATTTCTCTAATAATGTGTAAGAATACACAGAAGAACTGTACAAAAAAGATCTTCATGACCCAGATAGCCATGATGATGTGATCACTAATCTAGACCAGACATCTTGGAATGTGAAGTCAAGTGGGCCTCAGAAAGCATCACTACGAACAAAGCTAGTGGAGGTGATGGAATCCCAGTTGAGGCGTTTCAAATTCTGAAAGATGATGCTGTGAAAGTGCTGCACTCAATATGCCAGCAAAACTGGAAAACTCAGCAGTGGCCACAGGACTGGAAAAGTCAGTTTTCATTCCAATTCCAAAGAAAGGCAATGCCAAAGAATGCTCACACTATCGAACAATTGCACTCATCTCACATGCTAGTAAAATAATGCTCAAAATTCTCCAAGCCAGGCTTCAGCGATACATGAACCATGAACTCCGTGGTGTTTAAGCTGGTTTTAGAAAAGGCAGAGGAACCAGAGATCAAATTACCAACACCTGCTGGATCATGGAAAAAGAAAGAGAATTCCAGAAAAACATCTATATCTGCTTTATTGACTATACCAAAGGCTTTGACTGTGTGGATCACAAGAAACTGTGGAAAATTCTGAATGAGATGGGAATACCAGACCACCTGACCTGCCTCTTGAGAAATCTGTATGCAGGTCAGGAAGCAACAGTTAGAACTGGACATGGAACAACAGACTGGTTCCAAATAGGAAAAGGAGTACGTCAAGGCTGTATATTGTCACCCTGCTTATTTAAATTCTATGCAGAGTACATTATGAGAAACGCTGGACTGGAAGAAGCACAAGCTGGAATCAAGATTGGCAGGAGAAACATCAATAACCTCAGATATGCAGATGACACCGTCCTTATGGCAGAAAGTGAAGAGGACCTAAAAAGCCTCTTGATGAAAGTGAAAGAGGACAGTGAAGAACTTGGCCTAAAGCTCAACATTCAGAAAACGAAGATCATGGCATCCGATCCCATCTCTTCATAGGAAATAGATGGTGAAACAGTGGAAACAGTGTCAGACTTTATTTTTTTGGGCTCCAAAATCACTGCAGATGGTGACTGCAGCCATGATATTAAAAGACACTTACTCCTTGGAAGAAAAGTTATGACCAACCTAGACAGTATATTCAAAAACAGAGACATTACTTTGCTGACTAAGGTCTGTCTAGTCAAGGCTATGGCTTTTCCTGTAGTCATGTATGGATGAACAGTAGGAAAAGGCAAAATGATAGGATACCAAAAGAGGAACTCCCCAGGTCATTAGATATGCAATATGCTACTGCAGATCAGTGGAGAAATAACTCCAGAAAGAATGAAGGGATGGAGTCAAAGCAAAAACAATACCCAGTTGTGGATGTGACTGGTGATAGAAGCAAGTTCCAATGCTCTAAAGAGCAATGTTGCATAGGAACCTGAAATGTCAGATCCATGAATCAAGGCAAATTGGAAGTGGTCAAACAAGAGTTGGCAAGGGTGAACATCGACATTCTAGGAATTAGTGAACTAAAATGGACTGGAATGGGTGAATTTAACTCAGATGGCCATTACATCTACTACTGCGGGCAGGAATCCCTCAGAAGAAAAGGAGTAGCCATCATGGTCAACAAAAGAGTCTGAAATGCTGTACTTGGATGCAATCTCAAAAATGACAGAGTGATCTGTGTTCGTCTCCAAGGCAAACCATTCAATATCACAGTTATCCAAGTCTATGCCCCAACCAGTAATGCTGAAGAAACTGAATTTGAACATTTTTATGAAGAACTACAAGATCTTTTAGAACTAACACCTAAAAAAGATGTTCTTTTCATTATAGGGGACTGGAAGAAGCACAAGCTGGAATCAAGATTGCCGGGAGAAATATCAATAACCCCAGATATGCAGATGACACCACCCTTATGGCAGAAAGTGAAGAGGAACTAAAAAGCCTCTTAATGAAATTGAAAGAGGAGAGTGAAAAAGTTGACTTAAAGCTCAAAATTCAGTAATCGAAGAACATGGCATCTGGTCCCATCACTTCATGGGAGATAGATGGGGAAACAGTAGAAACAGTGTCAGACTTTATTTTGGGGGGCTCCAAAATCACTGCAGATGGTGACTGCAGCCATGAAATTAAAAGATGCTTACTCCTTGGAAGAAAAGTTATGACCAACCTAGATAGCATATTGAAAAGCAGAGACATTACTTTGCTGACTAAGGTCCGGCTAAGCAAGGCTATGGTTTTTCCTGTGGTTATGTATGGATGTGAGAGTTGGACTGTGAAGAAGGCTGAGCACCGAAGAATTGATGCTTTTGAACTGTGGTGTTGGAGAAGACTCTCGAGAGTCCCTTGGATTGCAAGGAGATCCAACCAGTCCATTCCGAAGAAAATCAGCCCTGGGATTTCTTTGGAAGGAATGATGCTAAAGCTGAAACTCCAGTACCTTGGCCACCTCATGCGAAGAGTTGACTCATTGGAAAAGAGTCTGATGCTGGGAGGGATTGGGGGCAGGAGGAGAAGGGGACAACCGAGAATGAGATGGCTGCATGGCATCTCGGACTCGATGGATGTGAGTCTGGGTGAACTCTGTGAGATGGTGATTGACAGGGAGGCCTGGCGTGCTGCGATTCATGGGGTCGCAAAGAGTCAGACACGACTGAGCAACTGAACTGAACTGAATAATGAGCAGTGTTGAGCACCTCTTCATTTGTTTTTCAGCCACCTTTTTATCTTCTTTGGAGAAATGTCTGTTTAGGTCTTTTCCCTACTTCTTGATCGGGTTTTTTTTTTTTTTTTTTTTCTGGTATTGAATTGTATGTGCTGCTTGTATATTTTGGAAATTAATCCTTTGTCAGCTGTTCATTTGCTATTATTTTCTCCTATTCTGATGTTTGTCTTTTCACTGTGCTTATAGTTTCCTTTGCTGTGCAAAAGCTTTTAAGTTTAAACAGGTCCCATTTGCTTTGCTTTTGTTTTTATTTCTGTTACTCTAGGAGGTGGATCATAGATGATTTTGCTTGATTTATGTCATTGAGTGCTCTGCTTATGTTTTCCTCTAAGAGTTTTATAGTTTCTGGTCTTACATTTAGGTCTTTAATCCATTTTGAGTTTATCTTTGTGTGTGGTGTTAGGAAGTGTTCTAATTTCATTCTTTTACAGGTTGCTGTCCAGTTTTCCCAGCACCATTTATTGAAGAAGCTGTCTTTGTGCCATTGTATATTCTTGCCTCCTTTGTCGAATAATAGGTACCCATAGGTGCATGGGCTTATTTCTGGGCTTCCTGTCTTGTCCATTGGTCTATATTTCTGTTTTCGTGCCAGTACTCTACTGTCTTGATGACTGTAGCTTTGTAGTATAACCTGAAGTCAGGAAGTTGGTTCCTCCAACTCCATTCTTCTTTCTCAAGACTGCATTAGCTATTCGGGGTCTTTTGTGTTTCCATATGATTTGTGAAATTTTTTGTTCTAATTCTCTGAAAAACGCCATTGGAAATTTGATAGGGATTGCATTAAATCTGTAGATTGCATTTGGCAGTATAGTCATTTTCACAATATTGGTTCTTCCTACCCAAGAACATGGAATATCTCTCCATCTGTTTATATCATCTTTGATTTCTTTCATTAGTGTCTTATAATTTTCTGTCACTTCGTTTAGATTTTGTTTTCCACAAGTTGAACTTGTTCTTCAGTAAATATTTAATTTAAATTTTAAATACTTAATTTAAATATTAAATTCCATAGAGTCAGTGATGCCATCCAACAATCTCATCCTCTGTCATCCCCTTCTCCTGCCTTCAATCTTTCCCAGCATCAGGGTCTTTCTAATGAGCCAGTTCTTCACATCAGGTGGCCAAAGTAATGGAATTTCAGCTTCAGCATCAATCCTTCCAATTAATATTCAGGATTAATTTCTTTTAGAATGGACTGTTTGGATCTCCTTGCAGTCCAAGGGACTCTCAAGAGTCTTCTCCAACATCACAGTTCAAAAGCATCAGTTCTTCAGTGTTCAGGCTTATTTATGGTCCAACACTCACATCCATACATGTCATCCATACATATGGAAAAACCATAGCTTTGACTAGATAGACCTTTGTCAGCAAAGTAATGTCTTCTTTTTAATACCTTGTCTAGTTTGGTCATAACTTTTATTTCAAGGAAAAAATGTCTCTTAATTTCATGGCTGTAGTCACAATCTGCAGTCATTTTGAAGGTCAAGGAATTAAAGTTTGTCACTGTTTCAAATGTTTTCCCAATCTATTTTCCATGAAGTGATGGGACTGGATATCATGATCTTAGTTTTTTTGAATATTGAGTTTTAAGCCAGCTTTTTCACTCTCCTCTTTCAACTATATCAAGATGTTCTTTAGTTTCTTTTTGCTTTCTGCCATAAGGGTGGTGTCACTTGCATATCTGAAATTATTGATATGTACATATTTAAAACTGAAAGATGATGCTGTGAAAGTGCTGCACTCAATAGGACAGCAAATTTGGAAAACTCAGCAGTGGCCACAGGACTGGAAAAGGTCAGTTTTCATTCCAATCCCAAAGAAAGGCAATGCCAAAGAATGCTCAAGCTACCACATAATTGCACTCATCTCACAGGCTAGTAAAGTAATGCTCAAAATTCTCCAAGCCAGGCTTCAGCAATACTTGAATGGTGAACTTCCAGATTTTCAAGCTGGTTTTAGAAAAGGCAGAGGAACTAGAGATCAAATTGCCAACATCTGCTGGATCATGGAAAAAAGCAAGAGAGTTCCAGAAAAACATCTGTTTCTGCTTTATTGACTATGCCAAAGCCTTTGACTGTGTGGATCACAAGAAACAGTGGAAAATTCTGAATGAGATGGGAATACCAGACCACCAGACTTGCTTCTTGAGAAATCTGTATGCAGGTCAGGAAGCAACAGTTAGAACTGGCCATGGAACAACGGACTGGTTCCAAATAGGAAAAGGACTACGTCAAGGCTGTCTATTGTCACCCTGCTTATTTAACCTCTATGCACAGTACATCATGAGAAATGCTGGACTGGAAGAAGCACAGCTGGAATCAAGATTACCAGGAGAAATATCAATAACCTCAGATATGCAGATGACACCACCCTTATGGCAGAAAGTGAAGAGGAACTAAAGAGCCTCTTGAAGAAAGTGAAAGTGGAGAGTGAAAAAGATGGCTTAAATCTCAGCATTCAGAAAATTAAGATCATGGCATCCGGTCACATCACTTCATAGGAAATAGATGGGAAAACTGTAGAAACAGTGTCAGACTGTATTTTGGGGGGCTCCAAAATCACTGCAGATGGTGACTGCAGCCATGAAATGAAAAGACACTTACTCCTTGGAAGGAAAGTTATGACCAACTTAGATAGCATATTCAAAAGCAGAGACATTACTTTGCCAACAAATGTCCATCTAGTCAAGGCTATGGTTTTTCCTGTGGTCATGTATGGATGTGAGAGTCAGACTATGAAGAAGGCTGAGTGCCAAAGAATTGATGCTTTTGGACTGTGGTGTTGGAGAAGACTCTTGAGAGTCCCTTGGACTGCAAGGAGATCCAACCAGTCCATTCTGAAGGAGGTCAACCCTGGGATTTCTTTGGAAGGAATGATGCTAAAGCTGAAACTCCAGTACTTTGGCCACCTCATGTGAAGAGTTGACTCATTGGAAAAGAGTCTGATGCTGGGAGGGACTGGGGGCAGGAAGAGAAAGGGATGACCAAGGATGAGATGGCTGGATGACATCACTGACTCGATGGATGTGAGTCTGAGTGAACTCCGGGAGTTGGTGATGGACAGGGAGGCCAGGCGTGCTGCGATTCACAGGGTCGCAAAGAGTTAGACACGACTGAGTGACTGAACTAAACTGAAAGTGTTGATATTTATCGGTAAATTATCTGTTGTTCATAAAGCAATGTAACTCACTATTTTATACCCTGTAGGAATCACCCAATTTTTTTGATGCTGCTTATTTTCAAGGCTTCCCTGATGGCTCATAGGTTAAAGTGTCTACCTGCAGTGTGGGAGACCTGGGTTCGATCCCTGGGTGGGAAAGATCCCGTAGAGAAGGAAATGGCAAACCACTCCAGTATTCTTGCCTGGAGAATCCCGTGGCCGGAGGAGCCTGGTGAGCTACAGTCCATGGTGTCGCAAGAGTCGGACATGACTGAATGACTTCACTTCTTCACTTCTATTTTCAAGGCATATTTTCTGTTTTCAATTTACAACTTGATAGAATGTAACAACCATTTTGGTTTACAGTACAGAATACATTGTGACTAGGAGACTGTTGGCAATACTTTTGATTATTGCCTAAAACTCCGATAACAAAACTTTCAAATTAATACCAAAAAGAGCAAAGCTGTTATATCTATAAGAGACAATTGTTTCCTTGGTGTTTTTTTTTTTCCCCTCCTACAGATTTGGAAACACCAGAAATGTTTGGAAATAAATATGAATGTTTGTTAACAAAATAGCTACTTGACTTTGTTACTATATTAATGTCAATGAGTGGCTTGTGCTTTGGTGTTGAATGTGATAATGTGTCTGACTTTTTATTGTAAAAGCGGTTAGGAACAATCCTGGGTTGATATATATTTAAAGGGATTAAGGTTCTGGAAATTTATCTTCTCTGAAATAGATTTTATATTAACCCCCCGCAGGGAAGGCCCCAGGCCAGGACACGCCCGGAGCCCAGGCGGAGGCTGAAGGTGTGCGTCCCCTGGAAGCAGACGCTGGATGCGCTGGATCCAGATTCGGCCCGATGCACGCTCACAGCGTGCCAGGCCAGTCCTGGCTCCGGCGGGCATCACGTCGGCCCCTTGGCAGTCTGAGTACTGCCCCCTGCCGAGAAGGTCACCTGGAGCCCGGGGCCTGCTCGGCCACATAGAGGATGCCCACCCGCCTTGGAGGAAACGGCGTGTCAAATGGCGCGTCCGGGCGCGGCTCGGCCAAGGCGAGGCTGGACCCCTAGGCATGAGGGCCTGGAGGCGAGCACAGCCAAGGCGGGGACAGGGCCTCCACGGCAGAGACAAGCGCTTGAAGGCTGATGGCGTCAACTGGGCACCGCCCGCAATTCTCTGTGCCGGGTGGTTTCTCCGAGGGGCAGCCCGCTCCCCACGCCTCCTCCGGCCTGCTCGCTGTGGGAGCTCAGTGGAAGGCCACCCACCCTGTGGGCCCTGCCAGCCCCTTGCAGCCAGGGAGGGCAGGCATGGCCCCACCGCTGCCCGAAGTCCAGGAGGGTCTTAAGGACACATAATGCGTCCATTATGGACTTAGGGAGGAGTGGGCTTTTTGGTGCAATAGTTGTGGTTTTTGTTTTTAGGAAGTTTTACAATCTACTCATGAAAACGCAATAGCCTGGAGGCAAGAGACACAATTGATCAGAAAAGCTGCTGACATTGCCAAGCAACATTCCAAAGACTAATAGGAACGGCCACTCCTGACTACACGTCTGACCTGTTGGTGGTGCAGAGTACGCAGAGACTGTGGGATGCCCACCCTGTGTTTCAGAGCTGGGGTCCACAGGGTAAAGAACGCATACAGGTACTCCAACACTTTCAGGAGCTCTAAGCCGGAGGTGGCACTGGGGTCTAAGCATCAATAGGGAAGATAAATGAATCCTCATGCACAGCTTGAGACTGAGGCTCCTTCAACCTCAGGTCCAGGGCACTAGAATTTTGGCAGCCCAGAGTCCTGAAGGCGTTGCCTGTTTTACGTGAGTATCGCTGAAAATCAGGGTACCATAGTAGTGTGGTAGCCAAAGGTCTCATGATGCGTGGAAAGAAATAGCACACCCTCCAGCAAGACACTCTAGGGTACACTGTGCCCTAGGCCTGGCCTGAGGGCCCCGGGAAAATCGTGCAGACATGAATCCTGAAGCCTTAGGACATCTGGCTCACCCTAGACACAGAGTGAGATGAGAAAGAACCCTGAAGATGAGAAGCCGGGACGTGTGTCCCCTTAAGACCTCGTCCTGGCTTGAGGTCTTCTGCCTGAGAAGCACTGCCAAAGCAAGGAAGTCCTGGGTGGAGGAAAAACACTTAGACACTGAAGCTGGTTGAGGTGTGGGGCCAAGGCAGGCTCGTCAGTCTCCTGGGTCTAAGAGCAATAGTGTGACAAAACCGAATCCTCACCTTCATAATGTGAAGGACTAAAGCGACAGTTAAAACTAAAAAGGACGTAAATAAATGTGCAGCAATAGCACGTTATTTAAAATATTAGATAAATAACACAGTCAACTAAATGGAATTCAAAATAGTTGCCTCTTGGGAGCAAGAATTAGAGAAAGGAAATACGGGCTAGAGAATGTTCCTTTTCAAAAGTTTAATTTAGATTTGTGTTTGCCTTTTGCCTATGTTTGATAAGAGACATCAATTCAAAAGTTTCAAGTTTCACTGAAATACAAATTTTAATAATTGGTGGCTTTTCTTAATTATAAGTGGAGAAGTGTATTTTGGCTTTCTTTTATCTTATTTTTGAAGGGAAAAAAATAAAATGATTCTTCAGTTCAGTTCAGTTCAGTTCAGTTCAGTCGCTCAGTCGTGTCCGACTCTTTGCGACCCCATGAATCGCAGCACGCCAGGCCTCCCTGTCCATCACCAACTCCTGGAGTTCACTCAGACTCACATGCATCGAGTCAGTGATGCCATCCAGCCATCTCATCCTCGGTGGTCCCCTTCTCCTCCTGCCCCCAATCCCTCCCAGCATCAAAGTCTTCTCCAGTGAGTCAACTGTTCGCATGAGGTGGCCAAAGTACTGGAGTTTCAGCTTTAGCATCATTTCTTCCAAAGAAATCCCAGGGTTGATCTCCTTCAGAATGGACTGGTTGGATCTCCTTGCAGTCCAAGGGACTCTCAAGAGTCTTCTCCAACACCACAGTTCAAAAGCATCAATTCTCGGGCGCTCAGCCTTCTTCACAGTCCAACTCTCACATCCATACATGACCACAGGAAAAACCATAGCCTTGACTAGACGGACCTTAGTAGGCAAAGTAATGTCTCTGCTTTTGAATATGCTATCTAGGTTGCTCATAACTTTTCTTCCAAGGAGTAAGCGTCTTTTAATTTCATGGCTGCAGTCACCATCTGCAGTGATTTTGGAGCCCCCCAAAATAAATTCTGACACTGTTTCCACATCTATTTCCCATGGAGTGATGGGACTGGATGCCATGATCTTAATTTTCTGAATGCTGAGATTTAAGACAACTTTTTCACTCTCCTCTTTTACTTTCTTCAAAAGGCTTTTTAGTTCCTCTTCACTTTCTGCCATAAGGGTGGTGTCATCTGCATATCTGAGGTTATTGATATTTCTCCTGGCAGTCTCGATTTCAGCTTGTGTTTCTTCCACTACAGCGTTTCTCATGATCTCCTCTGCATAGAATTTAAATAAGCAGGGTGACAATAAGCAGAAGATATTAAGAAGAGATGGCAAGAATACACAGAAGAACTGTACAAAAAGGATCTTCACGACCCAGATAATCACGATGGTGTGATCACTCACCTAGAGCCAGACATCCTGGAATGTGAAGTCAAGTGGGCCTTAGAAAGCATCACTATGAACAAAGCTAGTGGAGGTAATGAAATTCCAGTAGAGCTATTTCAAATTCTGAAAGATGCTGCTGTGAAAGTGCTGCACTCAATAGGATAGCAAATTTGGAAAACTCAGCAGTGGCCACAGGACTGGAAAAGTTCAGTTTTCATTCCAATTCCAAAGAAAGGCAATGCCAAAGAATGCTCAAACTACCGCACAATTGCACTCAACTCACATGCTAGTAAAGTAATGCTCAAAATTCTCCAAGCCAGGCTTCAGCAATACATGAACCGTGAACTTCCAGATGTTCCAGCTGGTTTTAGAAAAGGCAGAGGAACCAGAGATCAAATTGCCAACATCCGCTGGATCATCGAAAAGCAAGAGAGTTCCAGAAAAACATCTATTTCTGCTTTATTGACTATGCCAAAGCCTTTGACTGTGTGGATCACAATAAACTGGAAAATTCTAAAAGAGATGGGAATACCAGACCACCTGACCTGCCTCTTAAGAAATCTGCATGCAGGCCAGGAAGCAACAGTTAGAACTGGACATGAACAACAGAGCGGTTCCAAATGATTCTTAGACAGCATGTGAATCTGTGTTTTGAAAAGCAAGAACAGATTATAAAAGTTACTGAAAGTTCATACCAAAGATTAAAGGATCCTTATTTCAGAAGCAATTGAACTATGTTCAGATTGCATCATATCCAAATGGAAGATAACTTTAGCAACTGCAAATAATAAATAATAGTCAATAATCAAGGGATGTATAAGAGGTAAGAAAACAAGAGAGACAAACAAAGTCCACATTTGTAATATGCTGTACAGAAGTGTATGCTTACTTTAGGAGTAATACAGACTCTAACTGAGACGGAACTTTTTCATGTAATCTGAAAGAGTTAGGGGAAATCTCAGGATAAAGTAAAAGGTATAAAAAGGATAAGATGTATCATACTTTAAAGGTATTTCATTATTCAGAAAAGTCATTTTATTTGTGAAATATTCATGCAATTGGTCTTCTCATTTTCTTTCTTAGTTTTTATGCTCCATAAAATCTCTGCCATTTTTGATACTACTGTTTATTCCAGTCTCTTAAAGCTCATCTGGCTTTGGTTAGAATATATTATTTTGTACTTTTCTCACTTTTTTGCCAACTTTAATCTCGTTTTCATTTCTAGACTCTAAATGGCCTGTTTTTATTTTGTTTTCTTCTTTATACATTTCTTGCTTCGGTGAGCTTATCCTTTTTCTTTTTTAATGGTCATCACTTCCAGGCAGATGACTCTCGTATGTACATTTAAAGCCTGACTAAAATCCCTGGTACACAGAGAAGTGTTCAGTAATATTGCAGAATAAATAAAAACTTTAATGAATACAAATATGCTAAATCTATGGGTATTAGGGTTAATTCAAAAATAGCATTTGATTCCGTAGGTAGAATTGATTTTGAGAGAATAATTTTCTTCCTATCCCAAAAGCTTGTATTTAAAATGAACATATTATTATCTGTAACTTTACATTTGTCAACATTAACTCCTTGATTTTGAGGGGGTGACTATTATAAAAATTAATTTGATTCATAATTAATTATTACTGGAAAATGAGTAATTAAAAGAATATAGATAATTCCCACTGAGTGGTTATCAGACTGAATTTTTCATTTCCATTGCTTAAATTATCTGATGCATACAAAAAGCTGAAAGATAAGCATTTCTGATTTCATTTTTTGAATATGTGAAAACCAAATAGTAAAGGAGAATTACTCGTAAAAAGTGTAAACTTTTTAAGTGACAAAGACAAGGATGAAGGCCACTCTTAATTTTCATTTTTAGCTATACCATACTGCTTCCTCTGAGCTAAAATGATCAAGTTTCGAAAAGGATATTGCATGAATAATGTACTAATTATCATTTTAAACTGTGAAATTTAATTACCTAATGTAATTAAAGGCATATATTAATTTGGCCAATTCTTATTCTTGTAATTAATGGCAAATTAGATATTTAATGTATAATTATATGAAAATTATTAACCTCATTCTTCAATGTCTTTTCTTTTAGGGAAATCTTTGAATATTGATTAACCAAACATATCAGTAAAACCAGCAACATAAAATAAAAATGCAATAATATTCCCTTTATAAAAAACCTTTTATAATAAATATAAAATTTATGATTAGAGATCTTGCTGCTAAAAAGGAATGCATTCATCAAGATAGATTAGTATATATAATATACAATTGTAACTTCACAGTTGCTTCACTAATGTTACAAGGCAGATTACAAAGAATCTCAGCTTTTTGCAGTCAAGGACAATATACATCTTCGGGCGCCATCAGCTTTTGCATAGCCTCTAAGTTTAACTATAAAATGGAAGAGAAAACAGCAGAATTTCATGGACATAGGAGCCTGGCAGGGTGCAGTCCATACGGTTTGCGAAAGTCAGACACAAATGAAGCGACTTGGCATTCATGCACACAGAAGTCCAGGAATCAGAGGAGGAAACGGTGTTCGTCAAGCACCAGCAGTCTCTGCATGTCTACTCTGTGGCAACCGCATATACACCTCATTTTATTCTCCATCTATAGAGTGGATCCACCCTCCACGAGGGGGAAAACCTAAAATACCACCATCTAGTATCTGGAATTAGCCATGGTCCAGAGTCTCTAAGAGAGTGTGCAATACTTTCTACTACTAAGTCAGAATGTGATTCTTCTTGGTCTGATCAACCTGTTATCTAAAGTGCCCCTCATTTATTCTCACTAATATACTGTATTACGATAGGACAGGACAACTAATAAACAACTTAGAGAGAAGGCATTGGGAAGGTCTTCAGTAGCTCGGTAGAGGTGCCAGGATCTTGAGGGGTTAGCCCTGGGTCCCTGCACTGCAGTGGGGGTTATTCTCTGTGTAGCTCTTTTTCTAATCTTTAAAAGAAACTTTTTTTTTTTCCATTTTTTCATGAACCCCAGCAATGACATTTGGAAAAGGAGTGGGTCTTCTCTGTCCACATCTGAAATGGTTCTTGGATGATGTAGATTTTTTTTTTTTAAGTCAGAATTTTAGCAACTGGACTCATAGTTCCTTTGAGAATATAATTCCTCCCTGTTGCATAACTTAACAGGCTTCTGATCTATTCTCAATGAATTCTTGGTGCAGATAACCATACACAAACACTCCTATAGCCATAATCCCTAAATCTGAAATACTTCTTTGCATCCTTGCCCAGAATTTATCTCTATTAACTTAATAGCTGCTAGCTTGAGGCTTTAGTGTTCAAACAGAAAACTTAAAAAGTGGATTTTAATATGCTTTTGCTGTTTTCTTAAGTATATTTCCCTTCTCTTTGCTTAAAACATACACATTTTTAAGACTTCAATATCACTAGCCCTAGACTACTTTCTGTTCTGGTTTCCTTTCTCTTTCTTATTGCACCATTTCTAACAGTCTCTGAACTTCTCCCTCTTGCCAGATAAAGCTACTAATTGTCAACACAGGCTAAGATTTTAATTCTTTTTAACCACTTCCCCTGGAGCTATTGGGAAGACTTTTCTTCCCAAGCTATTGGAGGTTTTGAGACATGAAAAATTTCACCCCATGTAACATGAATGCTCAGTTTTCTAGCTTTAAAAATCAATTCCTTCTCTGTCCAATATCTGATCACAAAGTCAATATCATAGTCAACATTTTTGTTACAGTGGAATCCTACTCCTGGTATCAACACTATCAGCATTAAAAATGCTTAAAACAACCCCCAAATCTCAATGCATTAACCCAGTCAACTTGCTCCTGAGACAAACCACTGCGACTGGCAGGGGAGCTGTCCTCCTGCAGCCATTCAGCTGTATCAGCTCCTTGTGTCCGGTGGGACCACCTCATTAGTACATGCCACTCAAGGCCGTTACGGAATGTGAAGACCGAAAGGGAAGAGCAGTGCAGAGAAGGCTTTCAGGGGCCAGGTCTGGGTTCGCCTTTGCCAGGATTTCTCTGGCTACTACTCGTCTCTATGCCTTTGATCTGATTCAGGCAGGATGGGCAACACAACTGATCTTTGTGCACTGGGCAAAAAGGGGGAATGATCACTATCAAGAGGTGAGAGCAGACATTTCTGCAAAGGAACCTTAGAATATGTTTCACGTTAGTTATACGAAAGTCCCTTGGCAACTTCAACAGATAAACTAAAACCAGCAAAATCAGTGATTCTATGCTATCGGTTGCTCCTGACTACCTTTATAAGCATCTTCATTTAGAGTTTGTGTAAGGTAAGCGCCCTTCCCAGCTTGCCCTTTCTTGCTCTGGCATTCTCTAGGACTGTTCTCCTTCCAGCATTACCTGTGTGACCTACACCTAGGGTTACTTATCTGAGTAAAAGGCACAACCATCCACTCACATGCCCAAGAGAAAATTAGTGCTTCTTACTTTCTGCTTTGGAGAAGGATGGCAACCCACTCCAGTGTTCTTGCCTAGAGAATCCCAGGGATATAGGAGTCTGGTGGGCTGCCGTCTATGGGGTCACACAGAGCTGGACACGACTGAAGCGACTTAGCAGCAGTAGCAGCAGCTCTTTCTGCTTATGTATACCAACACTTATTGATGACTAGGTCATTTTTATTGTATCTCACTAATAGTTCTTGAAATGAGTGATGTTTCTTATCCTCACATCTAAATACTCCTGACTTGTCCCTATGACTTCAGCTTCCATTCCTTAGCAAATAATCAAATAGGATCACAAAACTCCTCAAATTGCTTCTGTTGACATCAAGATAAATATACTATTCAGCGCAGCTTCCACCTCATCGTTCTGTGTCCGAACCCCAGTGCCTTCTTCCTTATTTATTATCACTCCTCAAATTATATTCCAACCTCTGGCTGTTGCTCCCGGAGGCTGACTTTTCTGTCTCCTCCTTTTTATGCCCAGAGAGCCATTTGTTTGCCCATATTTCTTTACTGCATTTTTCTTGTCTTCTTGTTTGTCTCCTCAGTAAAACTTGCTCGAGCCTTGAGGACAGCAGCCGTGTTTTATGTATCTTTTCATCGTGATTCTTTAATATATTCCCAGGCACAGGCACACGGTAGGCACTCAACACTGTTTACTGGACAATTGAATGGAGCCTCACCCCCATGAGTCTCCCAAGTCCTGCAGGGAGCTGTGGATACCCCTCTAAGATAGGCCTCTTTATAAGCATCCTCAAAATGCACTTATAGACTGTTGCCATATGCACAAAGCCCAGAAACAAGATTAAAGTACTTCAGAACCTCAAGGATGTTTTGAAGTATATATTTGGACATCATACTAGAAACTATATATATTACTGTGTAACAAACAGAAGCTGCTGAAATAGAAGCTTCACGGCAAAATCTGTTAACAGCAGAGAGGCACTTTTTATTTCCTTCCTCTGTGTTTCTGTTGAAGAACAGGGAAGGAAAATGAGAGGGCTCCAGTACCTGAAAAAAAACAAGGATTGCTCTGCCTTCCTTTCTTTTCTTCTCCCTAAAAATTGTTAGGGCAACTTTCAGTTCAGTTCATTTCAGTTCAGTTCAGTCTCTCAGTGGTGTCTGACTCTGTGACCCCATGAATCAAAGCACGCCAGGCCTCCCTGCCCATCACCAACACCCAGAGTTCACTGAAACTCATGTCCATCGAGTCAGTCATACCATCCAGCCATCTCATCCTCTGTTGTCCCCTTCTCCTCCTGCCTCCAACACCTCCCAACATTAGAGTCTTTTCCAATGAGTCAACTCTTCACATGAGGGGGCCAAAGTATTGGAGTTTCAGCTTTAGCATCAGTCCTTCCAATGACGACCCAGGGCTGATCTCCTTTAGAATGACTGGTTGGATCTCTTTGCAGTCCAAGGGACTCTCAAGAGTCTTCTCCAACACCACAGTTCAAAAGCATCAATATTTCAGTGCTCAGCCTTCTTCACAGTCCAACTCTCACATCCATACATGATCACTGGAAAAACCATAGCCTTGACTAGAAGGACCTTTGTTGGCAAACTAATGTCTCTGCTTTTTAATGTTCTATCTAGGTTGGTCATAACTTTCTTTCCAAGGAGTAAGTGTCTTTTAATTTCATGGCTGCAGTCACCATTGGCAGTGAAATTAGAGCCCAAAAAATAAAGTCTGACACTGTTTCCCCATATATTTCCCATGAAGTGATGGGACCAGATGCCATGATCTTAGTTTCCTGAATGTTGAGCTTTAAGACAACTTTTTCACTCTCCTGTTTCACTTTCATCAAGAGGCTTTTTAGTTCCTCTTCACTTTCTGCCAGAAGGGTGGTGTCATCTGCATATCTGTGGTTATTGATATTTCTCCTGGCAATCTTGATTCCAGGTTGTGATTCTTCCAACCCAGAGTTTTGAGCTAGTAAATGTGTGGACGATGCAACCATGGGTAATAAAACAGTGGGTAGGAGCCGGAAACTTGCCTTTCTGGAAGAGAAGTGTCTTGCTAAAGAAACATCACAGCAAACAATTTTAAAAAATGTCAAAGGTTAGTTCTCCAGATTCTCTTCTTGGCTGGGATTATTTCTTGCAAGTTTCTGAATCCACACTTACTGTCAACATACACCATGAGTGCAGAGCATCGCAAGTGAAGCACAGATTCAAGTTCAGTGAGCCTGAAGGTAACTCAGAATTAGTAGTTTGAAGTAAGTATCACAGGTACCTGGAGTTTACTCAAACCCATGTCCATCGAGTTGGTGATGCCATCCAACCATCTCATCCTCTGTTTTCCCCTTCTCCTCCTGCCTTCAGTCTTTCCCAGCATCAGGGTCCCTTCCAATGAGTCAGTTCTTCACATCAGGTGGCCAAAGTATTGGAGTTTCAGCCTCAGCATCAGTCCTTCCAATGAACACCCAGGACTGATCTCCTTTAGGATGGACTGGTTGGATCTCCTTGCAGTCCAAGGGACTCTCAAAAGTCTTTTTCAACACCATATTTTAAAAGCTTTTTGTGTAGCCACTTCAATTTTAAAGATGGAAGAGAAAAGCATTATTTTGTCATATTATGCTTTATTATTTCAAGAAAGGTAAAAATTCAACCACACCAAAAGCAGGTCTTCATCCAAAGTAGGTGAAGCTGTATACATGGTGGGATTGGAAGGGTATCCTCTATTATGCGCTCCTTCCGGAAAACCAAACAATTAATTCCAATAAGTACTACTCTCAATTAGACCAAGTGAAAGCAGCATTCAATGAAAAGCATCTGGAATTAGTCACCAGAAAAATGTATAATCGTCCATTAGGATAATGCAAGACCACGTGTTTCCTTGATGACCTGGCCAAAACTGTTAAACCTTGACTGAGAAGCTGATTCATCCATTGTACTCATCAAAGTGTGCCTTCGGATTTCCTTTTTTTTCTTTACAAAATTCTCTTAATGGAAAAAAAAAAATTCAATTCCCTGGAAGACTGTAAAAGTCACCTGGAAAAATTCTTTGCTTAAAATGATGACAATTTGGGGGAAGGTGGAATTAGCAAGTTGCCTGAAAAGTACCAGGAGATAGTAAAACAAAACAGTGAGGATATTTTTTTTCAGTAAAAGTTCTTGATGAAAATGAAAAGTGTGTCTTTATTTTTACTTTAAAACTGAAGGAACCTTTTGGCCAACCCAATATATACAGCATGTGAGCAGAGTTCAACTGGTGCAACTAGTTTAAGTCTGGAAACAACCCTGAGGCCAGGCAGGACTGAAGGCAGGAGAAGGGGTCCACAGAGGATGAGATAGCTGGACGGCATCACCTCCTCATTGGACAGGAGTTTGAGTAAACTGCAGGAGTTGGTGATAAACAGGGAGGCTTGGCATGCTGCGGTCCATGGGGTTGCAAAGAGTCAGACACGACTGAGAGACAACTCACAGAAACTGCTAGTATTGAAGAAGCTTAATCACTGATGTTGTTCCTTGGGAAAATACATATTTTTTATATTTAAATGTCCTTTTAGGCTTATTTTTATTTAAGGCTTGGAAGTAATTTAGGTAATTGTTTGTAGAACACTTTATGAGCAACTGTATGCCCATGGTGATTCTTTCTCAACAAATCCAGGTTGCCTATTTCTCACCAGAACAGAGATCTGCTGGTGAAGGCATTCAATTCTTCATTTCCTTTCACCAGAAAAACTGGATTTTGTCTCTTAATGATGATGAAGAAGGGGTCATTATGATACCAAATAAAATAACTCCTGGTTCACAAATGCCAGCTTCATAGAAGCAAAACTAAGTAGGGCCAATTAAAACCATCTTCTCTATCAGCCAATATAGGGCACCTTATAATTCTTATCAGCCAGGAAAGGTAGCATATTTGCAGATTATCCTTGAGAATTATTTACAGATGAAATAAATACTGGAGAAATACAAGTATGGATTTGGTGTCAATTTCTTTATTCACAGTTTCATCTTCTTTGAGATAAACAAAAAGGAATTGTAAGATTTACTTATTGGCAGATGAGTTCCAAGAAGTTACATTAGATTGAAATATTTTTTCTTGATCTCTAGAAAAGCTCTGAATAATTCATACAGTAAAATGAGGGTAAATTGAATAAATGTTTCCAGGTTTTTTTCTATTTTATTCATTTATTTATTAACCATTTCTTGAGCATTTGTAGTATGAAAAACTCAATGTCAGATTTAATGGTACAGAGATACATACAGTTGCCCTCAAGAAGTCTTAATTTATTGACTACTCAATATAATATATCGATCAAGATGAAGCTAAGCGGGTGAAAGAAAGTGAAAGTGAGGTCCTCCCTGGTAGCTCAGCTGGTAAAGAAACAGCCTACAACGCAGGAGACCTCGGTTTGATTCCTGGGTCGAGAAGATCCCTGGCGGAAGGATAGGCTGCCCACGCCATATTCATGGGCTTCCCTGGTGGCAAGCTGTTATAATTTATTGACTATGCAATATGGTGTAGTGAACAAGATGAAGCTAAGCAGGTAAGACAAGAATTTCTGAATTCTTTCTTGTTCCTGGTCCCACAGTGAGCTTTTATTATATTTTAATGGAATTTTTAATCAAGATAATTATGAATTCACACGCAGTTGTTAAAAAGCAATAGAGTTCTCTTTCGCAGAATTTGCCTAATTTCTCCAAAGATAATATCTTACATATATTGACATATTTCCTCAGTTTCACTTCCAATCGTGTGTGTGTTAGTCAAATTCCATAAAACTGAATCCCATGGTTAGGTTTATGTATTCACTGCTGGAGTCAGTATTCTAAACAGTCCTAACCTCACAAGGATCCTTCCTGCTGCCTTTTTGTAAATACTTCCACCTCCCAGCCACCCACCATCCCTATTCCTTGTCAGTCACAAGTCTATTTACCATGTCTACAAAATTTTGTCATTACAAATGACACTGTAGTTATATAAAAATCTCCCTAACTTATTTTTCTTTGTCAAAACTCATTTAACTATATTATGGTCTGTGCCTTTCTATGTAAATTTTGCAACAAGCTTATATATGTTAATGAAAAAAATCTCCCGGGAGTATTGATAGAAACTGCATCAGACACATAGATACGATAGACAAATTTACTATGTTGAAATCGTCAGTCCACAACCACAATGTGTCCACCCATTTATTTAGGTTTCTTGTATTTCTTTCATCACCTTTTTGTAATAATCTGCATGTAATTTTCTTAAATATTTTGGTAAGTGACTAGCTAAGTAGTTTATGTGGAGTGATAATAAACAGCATTTGAAAATGCAACTGATTTCCATGTGTTGATTTTATATCCCCCAAACTTGGTAAACTCACTTGTTAAAAATCCTAGGAGAATTTTTGTAAATTTTTGTGCATTTTCTACATAAATAATCATGTCATCCTCAAATACAAAGAGTGCAGCCTCTGCTCTTTTGATCTACATACTTTTGTTTATTGTCCTTCTGAAATGGATACTTGGATAAAAGTTTGAATAAAAGTGATAGAGTGGGCATTCTTATTTTATTCCTGATCTCAGGAGGAAAGCATTCCAAATTTCAACCTTAAATGTGTTACTAGCTCCAGGATTTTTTAATGCTTTTCTATTGAGCTGAGGTAATTTCCTTCTCTTGGTAATTTGTCAGGTGTTTTTATTTTTCTTTTTCTTAAATGAATGGGCATTGGAATTTGTTAAATGTCTTTCTATGTCAATATTGATTGACATAGAAAATATCATAGGATCTTTCTCCTTTGTCTTATTGATGCAATGTTATGCTTGTTTTTTGAATTTTAATCATGCCTTGTATTTCTGATCATTTATACTATTTTCTTTATGCACTACTGGATACTGTATGGTAATATTTTTTGAGGATTTTGCCTATAAAGTCAAGAAGTATTGGTCTGTGTTTTTTTGTACTGCCTTTTCTTGTTTTAGAATCGCAGTAATACTGACCTCATAAAATGAACTGGGAAGTTTTCCATCCTATTCTACATTCTGGAAGATATTGCACACAATTATTGTAAATTATATTTTAAATGTTTAATAGTTTTGGCTGGTAAAATCAATTGAATATGACACTTATTTTTAGGGGCATTCAAATTACAGATTAAATTGCCTTTGTGTCTATAAGGCTACTTATATTGCCAATATCATCTTTACTGAGCTTCGGTAGCTTGTGGATTTTGAGAAAATTTATGAGTCTAAACTTATTCCCACTCTCCCTTCACTGTCTATACAATGGCTGCAGGGTCTGCCATCATGTCTTCAATTCCAGTCAATGCTGACGACCTTCTGTGTCGCTCTGAACATTGCATCTTCTCTGTATTATTGTCATCTTGACAGTCTTGTCAACTGTATTGATTTTTTTAAAAGAATTATTTTTTGTTTTTACTAATTTCTGTATTCTCTTCTTTTAAAGTTTTCAATGGTTTTTAACCTTTATTATTTCCTTTCTTTTGCTTGCCTTGGACTTATTTTGCTCTTCCATTTCTAGGTTTGACGCTTAGATTATTGACATGAAACTTTTACTTGTTTCTAATGTAAGCATCTAATGCTATAGATTTCCCTCCCTAGAAATACTTCAGTTGCTTTACACATTTCTTTTCCTTTTCTTTTTTTTTTCCAGTTTATGTGATTTTAAATTCCTTCAAAACTTTTTATTTTTCTTACAAATTAACTATCTAGTAGTCTATTGTTTAATTTCTAAATATTTTGAGATTTTCCTGTTGTATTCTGTTGCTTTTTTCTAGTTTCATTTTGCTACTGTTAGAGAACCCACATTTTAGGTAATTATGGATATGTTAGCACTGAAGTCTGCCATTTTGTTGGTTATTTCTCATTTGTTTTATGAGACCTCATTCTACATTTTTCTTTTCTTATGCATGTGCAGTTATTAAATCTTTTCTAGAATTCTATCTACTTTTATAGTTTTTGATTTCTCTCATTATAGTTGACATAGTGATTGCTCTGATTATCACTATATATATATATATATATACACACACACACAACATATAGCCATTGATTTGCATTAACTTTTTGCCACTTTGATGCACATAATTCTTATGTCCCTCTGTGCCCTTTAAAATCCTTCTTTTTAAATATTATTCTGAGTATTAATGGTATCACTTTTAAATCATCCAATATAATTTATGAAACACGTAGAAAAGAGCCATCTATTTATATTCTTTAGATACTCCTTTCATCAGTAGAAGGAACTACAAACTATAAATCTGGGTTCTTAGAATCTCAGTTTGAGTGTTATGGAGAAACCCAGAACAGTATCCCAGCAAAGGAAGTTGAGTAGAGGGTTTTATAGGGAAGAGAAAAACTTAATGCAGCTTTACACAAATTGTTTACCAAGAATTTGGATTGGAAGGTAAAATTGTTCTATATATACAATTGGGTTAGGGAATGTACCTTACCTGTTACTAGGGAAGGCATGTCTCCTTTAGTTGAGAAAAATTACAGTTCTCGACAATAGTTCTCTCTTTGGCAGCTCAGCAATTTTTCAGCAGCTTTAATTCAGAATGTTCAGCAATAGTCCGGTACAAGCAGCGACCCTGGAGGTCCTTAGGTCACAGCTCCATCACTCCTGATGCAGTTCTTTTCACGGCTTCTTCTTTCATGCATTCTAAGATCTTTATCATTACTCTCCATTTGAAGACCTTTTAGTGAATGATTAAAGATAGGTCTGTTAGTAATCAATTATTTTAGTTTTTCTTCATATGAGAAGGACTCTTCATGAATGGCTGCAGATTTTGTGATTGACATTTTTTTCTTTCAAAACTTATAAAATAGCATGTTATGTTACTTCCTTCTGATCTCCATGATTTCTGATGAGAAATCAACTGTCATTCAAATGGTGGTCTGTTACAAGGATAGCATTATTTCTTTCTGGCTGTTTTCAAATTTGCTTTTTGTCTTTAGTTTTTGAAAGTGCAAAATACATCTTGACATAGATTCGTTTTTCTGAGATTTTCTCAATTTCTTAGATCTTTGGATTTGTGATTTTTACTAAATGTGATAAGTTTACAGCCATTAATAATGAGGAAAGTTCATCCTGACTATTTTATCTTCTTCTTTTCAGGCTTTTTACTCTTTATTGTTACAATCGGGTAAATTCCATTGTCTAATCTTAAATTGCTGTCATCTCCATTCTATTACCAAGACCACCCAGTGCGATTTTATTTTAGTTTTCAGCTGTATAATTTCCATTTAGCACTTAATTCAGTTTCTATTTCTTTGCTGAGTGTTTCCTCTGGCTGCTTATTTTTGGCAGGGCCTCAACTGTCCCACTTGTCAGTGTCGGGTGTCTTGAGGTTGCCAGAGGAATCCGCTCTGTTCAGTAGAAGAAGGATTGCATACGTGCCTAACTGCTCAGTTGCTCAGTCATGTCCAACTCTTTGCGACCCCAGGGGCTATAGCCCACCAGCATCCTCTGTCCATGGAATTTCCCAGGCAAGAATGCAGGAGAGTGTGTGGGTTGCCAGTTCCTCCTCCAGGGGATTGTCCCAACCCAGGGATCAAAGCTGTGTCTCTTTCAGCGCCTGGATTGGCAGTTGGATTCTTTACCACTGTGCCACCCAAGTTTGGGGCCAGGGAGGGCTGGATTTGAAAGCCCTTCTTCTGCAAGATGGAAGAATGTAAGACCTCCTGCTCTTGCTCTGTTCCCCTGGTGTTGGATCCCCAAATCAGTTTGCAACCCTCTTACTACTTTTCAGAGTTCTTTTTTGTAGCCATCTGCAGCATATTCAGAGTTTATGTGATTGGCCCGTGCAAAGACTGTGAAAACAATTTCCAGACATAGACCATTTCAAAAGAGAGTGACTTTCTTGACAACAAAGATAAAAAGAATGAGGGCGCTGCCAACACAGTGGGCCAGCCTCCTGAGCGGCAGGGCAAAGCTGGCTCCTTTCATGGGTGACGAGACAGTTTTTATAGCCTCAAGGCAAAGAAAAGTCCTGATGGAAGGGCGGCACTGCATGACTGGTTAGGTGCTATAGGGTGGGTATTTTACCTAATATGGAGTGAGGGAGCAGGCCAGTGTGGATCAGGAGCCCCATGGCAACAGTTGCCAAGGGGCTCAGCCAATCCTGGAGACTTTTATCCTGTGACCTCGGTATAGAGTTCCACAGCTGTGACCGTGGTATACAGCTCCACAGTTTACACATGCGCTTAGTTGGAAGTAGCAAGGAAAATTGGGTCTATGTTATTTTGTTTGGACTAGAATTTTTCATTATATTTTAAAAGTTGTCTAATTACAAACTTCAGATATACTTATATCTGAATATAAACTTTGAGTATATTTCAAGCCTGAACACAAATATCACTTTAAATTATCCATACTCTGTTCCAATCTCAAAGCAGAAAAATAAAATATATATATATATGTATGGAAAGTAGGTATATAGTCTTCCAGTCAATCAGTGCTTTGTAAGTAATTTAGTTCTTTTTTCCAAAGGCAATTTATTTTTTAGATTGAAAAAAAAAATTACTGGCTACATTTCAGGAAATAATACTTTTCAGGCAAATCAATGCAACACTTATTATATTTTTAATATTAATTTAATTCCATTATTAAAAAAACTACTAATTGTTTTTAAATTTGTGATGTCAAGTTTTAGGGCAAAGACAAAAATTAATTTGTCTAAAAGTAAGTTGGAAGTATCTGTCCACTGGTGAAAATGAAAACTGAATTTAATACAATCATTAAAAAATGGAAATATAACAAAATTTTCTGTAAAAGAAGAAATTCAATACTGGATTTAAGATTTGGAAACACAGTAATTAGCTAAATAATTCTGCTTAACTCTACCTTATTTTTGCCCTGCTTAGTTAGCGTGCATGATGATGAAGGTGATTTAGGTTGCTAAGGCAAAGTAAACAATGTAATCTTAAAATGTGGCCTTAGTTTCATATTGGACTTAATTTTGTAACTTCTTATTCTCACAGTCTTTTACAACCCTTTAATAAGCATGTATTGGGTTGCATTTAAGATTTTGTTTCATTTCTGTTTGTTTAGAAGTTTGTCTTTCCCACTAGTATAGCAGTTCTTGACCTAGGCTGAGTCACTATCATTTTGTACAGTGCCTTATATATAAAACCTGCCCAAAAGATGTTTCCTAAATATATATATATATATGCATGCATTTATATAGGAATGTTTCCTAAATGCATACCTATATATATGTAACAAAAATACAGATATCATAGAATTTCATCAGAGACAAAAAGGGAAAAGTAAAATAGACTAGCATTTAATAAATACATTCTGTAGCAATATTCTATTATTTGTATATCCCTCATTTTAGAATTAAACTTTTAGCTCAATTTGAGATTTGAGATGTCTACTCTCACCGTAAAAATGGCTTTCTTATGAAGAATTGATGAGGAAACGTGTTCCTGACCAAAACCAAATAGATTAAATAGAATCTATCTTTTAACATTTAAAGAAAAAAAAAGGAGAAAGGTTAAAAATATACCTAACACCTTAAAACATGTTTACAAAATTGTAGTCTGAGAATACTGTTTCATGATTTTCTTGCAAAGAATATTCTGGTATTTAAATAAACCAAATGGAGGTTTTGAATGTGCCCTGAATTTAGATGCCCCTTGAAAATACACTAGAAAGAGCTGGTTGTGCGCTTGTGCTAATCACTTCAGTAGTGTGCGACTCTGTGTGACCCTATAGACTGGAGCCTTCCAGGCTCCACTGTCTGTGGGATTCTCCAGGCAAGAATACTGGAATGGGGAAAAAAAAAAAAAAAAGAATACTGGGTTGGGTTGCCATTCTTTTCTCCAGAGGATCTTCCCAACCCAGGGACCAAACTGATTTTTCCTAGGTCTCCTACTTTGCAAGCAGATTCTTTACCACTGAGCCACTAGGGAAGCCCAAAGCCGTGGAGAACCTGTTCTTTGTAACTCAACAGATGGGAACCTGGCAACTGAGTAGTAGAGAGTGAACATTTGATGACATAAGATCAAGCAAGACAGAAGTGCCACCTTTTTCTCACTATCCCTCCCCACATTTTTGTGTCTCTGTTTTCAGCTACCTTCGGCAGTGCATTAAGGAACGTGAAGGGGCAACATGCAGTAATTAGCTCTGTAATCCTTAAGATTGCTAAATGTTTTGCAGGTAAAGTTTTAGAAATTGCTAAATATCAACAAGAAATGTCAGGTTTCTTTTTTGTTTGTTTATTTGTCTTCTAAAGAGAATATGTTTATTATTTATTCTCCTATGGACTTCCCAGGTGGCTCAGGGGTCAAGCATACACCTGCAGATGCGAAAAACACAGGAGACGTGGGTGTGATCCCTGGGTTGAGAAGATCCCCTGGAGGAGGAAATGGCAACACGCTCCAGTGTTCTTTCCTGAAAACTCCCGTGGACAGAGGAGCCTGGCAGGTTTCATTCTATGGGGTAGCAAAGAGCTGGACACAACTTATTCTCCTAACAGTAATTCTAAATACTAAAGATATTCGCAGTCATCCTGAGAAGAACAGGATCATAGATACTAAGCATGAATAAATCTCAGATTTCTCAGTTTGGGAAAAATAAACTATTCCTGACAAAAACTAATAGGTGATATAGAATTATTCTTAAGTATGTCTAATCTTTAAGCCCAAGAAAAACAGAGCATTAGTCTTGAAGTAGGAATCTACTCGTTAAACAGTTAAATTTGTAATATTTTTTAACAGTATCCCCTGATTGTTATTTATTACAGCTGCAAGATCTGGCAAAGGCTCTTAGGGCATGAAATATGATCTAAACCTGACAATATGGAATTTATACAGAAAATACTTCTGGAGAAAACAAGTAGAAGGTTGTTTATAGAGGTGATCTTGTGTGACAGCAATATATCTTAAAATATTTGAGATTCATAGCAATTTTCTTCTCATTTCAAATACTCCATTTTTACTCTTCCGCTTGGTTTTTTTTTTTTTTTTTTAAACCATCAAGCTTTTCTGTGCTTGAAAAAGCTCATGGCCATTAATGTGAAACTGGAATACTTCAAAAACTGTTATTTCTTATGCAAACAAATCTTATTAGTAAAGTATGGTACCAGCAAAAATCATGCTCAAATGAAATTCCATCTTTCTGTTTTGAGATGAAAGCTGCAAGTGAATTCTAGAGAAATACGACCTATTTACAATAACAATGGGTAGTTTAATCAAGGTGTTAATTAGTTAGTTGCTCAGTCTTGTCCATCTCTTTGCAACCCCATGGACTGTAGCCTGCCAGTCTCCTCTGTCCATGGGATTCTCCAGGCAAGAATATTGGAGTGGGTTGCCATTCCCTTCTCCAGGGGATCTGCCTGACCCAGAGACTGAACCCAGTTTTCACCCACCGGCTAAGGGACAATATTGAAATATCACTGTGACCTGAGTTCCAAATTACCAAGGTACCTTTATAAGGTGCTGTTCCGGTCCTAAACTGGAAGCCCTAACATCTGGGCATATGTCCAGATGTTAAAGAATTATATGTCCATAACGATAAAGACTTTTCCACAGAATTAGCCATAGTACTCTAGCAACAACAATAATAAATGAGTAGCAACTAAAACTATAATAATTGAGTTATTAAAAGCAGAGAACTGTATTATAGTCATCTGTTTCATAAGGGAATCCAAAGCTACTTACTTATTTTCATTTTTAGAGGAACGCTTTTGGTTCATTTCACTTTCAGGTAGTATTACATGAACTGTTATCCCAGAATTGAATATTAAAGTTAAGAATTTCTTAAGTTAACAACTCCTGGTGACAGGAAGATCCACAATGTGACTCTGGCAGTGAATGGACGTAGCAGAATGAAGGTGGAAGCTGCGAACAGTTAGGAGGTCGAGGGGTAAGGCGGCTGGACTGCTGGATGCATTATCTACGATGATGATGGATTTGTTCATGACGACGACAGAAATGCGGGTGAAGAGGCAAACAATGAATGAGGGACCAAGTTTTCATTGACTAAGCTTGAATTATCAGGAGGTCAGAATGTGACAAGAGAAGCCAAAAATTCTTTGGTTTCTAAATCAAACAGCATGATTATTAACAGTCTTTAATATTCTTTTTCTTCTTTCACTCAATTACTCAAATTATTTAGTGAGAGTCCCCCGGGTGATTTACTTGTCTATTTTTGTCTCCTCTGCAGCCCATTTCTTTTATGTTGTAGCAATTTCGCTGTCATCCTTAGACTCTTCGGAACACCCCAGTTATTCGTGTCTTCTCCGAATTTTACCGTTTATACTCCTCTCTTGTGAAATCCCATTACCATCGGTGTCAATCCTGTGTCTTCACTGACACACCGTCGCCCTGAAATTCAGACTCATGAGTCCATCTGGTTATCTGACAGGAAAATGTATTGTTATTTAGATGCTGATGAATAACATTAACAGAAATCTCCGCTTTAGCTCTACTCCTGATCTTTACCCTCAGAATGTCCTGCTTCAGTCGTCTCCATGTTGACAGAGTGCAATTCCATTCTTGGAATTAACACTACACTTTTTGACACTACTGTTAATCTTAGTTACCTTTTTTTAATACCTTAAATCCACATCTGATGGTGAGCATAATATTTTACAAATTTGTATATTCATCCAGTTCAGTCGCTCAGTCCTGTCTGACTCTGCAACCCCATAGACTACAGCACGCCAGGCCTCCCTGTCCATCACCAACTCCAGGACTTCGCTCAGACTCATGTCCATCGAGGCAGTGTTGCCATCCAACCATCTCATCCTCTGTCGTCCCCTTCTTATGTTACAGTTATCCAGCTTGACTGCTCCCCATCTCACTCGCCAGAATGAAAGCTCAATAAAAGCAGTAGTTTTCCCAGTTTGATCCTGCTACAGACTAAAAGCCTAAAACAATGTCTGTGCCCGATATTTGTAGAAAAATGAATAAGTCATCCTCCAAATGTAGGTATTTATATCAGCCTTATTAACCAAATGCCGCACTTAGATTCGTTTGGGTTTTTTTTTCCGTCTCTAAGTCGTGTCCAACTCTTTGCAAGCCCGTGAAATCCAGCACTCCAGGCTTCCTTGTCCTCACTATCTCATGCAGAGATGTTCCTTATGTCTATTCAAATATAAGAGCTCTGTGATTACATATACATGCATATATATAATTCTATACATTAATTAGTGATAATTCTATCACTAGTTCAGGTTCGTTCAGTTCAGTCACTCAGTCGTGTCTGACTTTTTGCGACCCCATGAACCGCAGCATGCCAGGCCTCCCTGTCCATCACCAACTCCTGGGGTTTACTCAAACTCATGTCCATCGAGTCAGTGATGGCATCTCTCCATCTCATCTTCTGTCGTCCCCCTCTCCTCCTGCCCTCATTCTTTCCCACCATCAGGGTCTTTTCCAATGAGTCAGCACCTCGCATCAGCTGGCCAAACTGCTGGAGTTTCAGCTTCAGCATCATTCCTTCCAGTGAACACCCAGGACTGATCTCCTGCAGAATGGACTGGCTGGATCTCCTTGCAGTCCAAGGGACTCTCAACAGTCTTTTCCAACACCACAGTTCAAAACCATCAATGCTTTGGTGCTCAGCATTCTTTATACTTCAAATCTCACATCCATACATGACCACTGGAAAAACCATAGCCTTGACTAGATGGACATTTGTTGACAAAGTAATGTCTCTGCTTTGTAATATGCTGCCTAGGTTGGTCATCACTTTCCTTCCAAGGAGTAAGTGTCATTTAATTTCATGGCTGCAGTTGCCATCTGCAGTGATTTTGGAGCCCAAATAAATAAATAAATAAAGTCTGCCACTGTTTCCACTGTTTCCCCATCTATTTGCCATGAAGTGATGGGACTGGATGTCATGATCTTAGTTTTCTGAATGTTGAGCTTGAAGCCAACTTTTTCACTCTCCTCTTTCACTTTCATCAAGAGGTGCTTTAGTTCTTCTTCACTTTCTGCCATAAGGGTGGTGTCATCTGCGTATCTGAGGTTATTGATATTTCTCCCAGCAGTCTTGATTCCAGCTTGTGCTTCATCCAGACCAGCATTTCTCATGATGTACTCTGCAAGGTACAGAGTGCAAGTTAAGTTAAATAAGCAGGGTGACAATATATAGCCTTGAAGTACTCCTTTTCCTATTTGGAACCAGTCTGTTGTTTCATGTGCAGTTCTAACTGTTGCTTCCTGACCTGCATACAGATTTCTCAGAAAGCAGGTCAGGTGGTCGTATTCGCATCCCTTTCAGAATTTTCCAGTTTTTTGATCCACACAATCAAAAGCTTTGGCGTAGTCCATAAAGCAGAAATAGATGTTTTTCTGGAACTCTCTTGCTTTTTCAATGATCCAGTGGATGTTGGCAATTTGATCTCTGGTTCCTCTGCCTTTTCTAAAACCAACTTGAACATCTGGAATTTCACGGTTCACATATTGCTGAAGCCTGGCTTGGAGAATTTTGAGAATTACTTTACTTTTCTATCACTAATCCAACTGTAAACTTCACTTTTGCAAAACATTCAAAGAAATATTCACTGAATAATTACATAGCTAGGTAGAGTCATAGTTACTTCAATGAGCCAAACATTTTGAAAATATAAAATCATGCTTCATGCTGGAATTATAATTTCTCTTCCCACACATAGAAATTTTTTTTGTCTAATCTCAAATATTCGTGTTAAGCAGGTTTAATGGTGTTTGTCCTAAGACACTTTGTCCTAAATCAAAGTTAGGTAAGCCTGCTGGAAATCATGACAAAAAAAATGGCCCCAGACTTATTTGGACAACTGTTGTTCTTTCTTCTTCAGTTTTTCAGGGATGCTGTTTCATTTTCTGAGAGGGTTCAAACCCCTTAGCATGAGTTTCAATGTCCTGCATAATATTGTGCGGGTGTCCCTTGTTGAGCTGCGTCTGACTCTTTGCCACCCCACTGTCCATGGGATTTTCCAGGTAAGAATACTGGAGTGGGTTGCCATTTTCCTCCCCCAGGGGATCTTCCGGACCCCATGTTTGAACCCAGGTCTCCTTGTCTGCTGTACTGCAAGAGGATTTTTTACCTGCTGGGCCACTGGGGAAGCCCCATGTGATATCAGCTAAAGCTACCTTTTCAACCTCAGTTTTGTAACTCCCTCTTTTCCTCCACTGATCTGCCCCTTCGTGCTGATTTGATCAACATTCTGTTGGCATGCAGTGATGTGAAAATATAGGAGATTTCCTGTAGTAGCCTTTCAGCATCCAGTCTTGTCATTGTCAAAAGGCTTTCAAAGGAAGTGGCTGCCCCATGTCTAGATAACAGCCAAGTCAGTGTCACAAGGGGACCAGCTTATCTATTTTTAAATATTTTTCAATATCCAATGAAATATTTTGCATATAGTGGGTATTTTTAAATTACACATTGATTTTAAGGTATTTTTTTTTTCCTAACAGAGGTATCCCTCCATTTTATTATTATTTTTTGGCCTGAAAAATGAAGAAAAAATTGAAATCTCAAGGTCAGACACATGGTTTCAATATTTTTTTTAATTTTACCTCATGTTATTAATGGTTCTTTAGATTTATACTTTTGGTAGCTGAAAGAAATATGGATAATGGCTATAATCAGCTGCAAAAGGATTTTATCAAGAATAACTACAGAAGCTGCCACAGTGTGATGGTGTTGGGAGACGGCAGAGATATATTGGGGCTGATGATTGGCAGGGATAACTGGTGGCTTCAGGCCAGGCCTTCCATCATGTCAGAGCCCCTGCAGGAAGTAGGCAACAAGATCAACAATCACTTGTACATGTGTAGCATTTTATCATTCAAAAACAATTCTCAAAGAACCTGACAAGACTGTACAATGATTGGACAAAACAGCTACAATACCAAGCAAGCAACTGAAAGCTGGAGGGAAAAAGTGACTCACATGGATTTGACTGAAGAGAACAGAGTATCTTTGGGTATGCTGATTTGGAAAAACATGATGTTAACTACTCAAGACATGATGCCCCACCTTGGGATGTTTGTTCAGTGATCATTTCACTTGAACTATGCAAATTACACCAGGAAATTCTTCGGTTTAGCAAAGACAGTTCAGAAAAACAAGTAGAACAGAAACTTCCAACTTTCTTTTTTTTTTTTTTTTTTTAAGGTCAGAGAGAAAGTAAAAAGTAAATGAATCACCCAGAAATTGTTACTACTACTCTAAAGCCATGTTTCTGGAACAAAAGCTGGAGATTTTTAAAGTACAAAAACCAAACAAGACTAAAAACCAGTACCCATGCCTTTATTTACACTTAAGAGATAAAACAATATGGTTAAGAGCATCTACTAAAATAAATATTCTCCCCAGATAGTACTCAGTAATTGTGCATTTTATTGGTGACAAAGAATTTACTTCTGTTTTCACAGTCCTAAATTGAGCAACTTAAATTCAAAGCTATCCAAAAGAGCAAATCGATGTCTTGGCCCTTAGAGTTTTGTATACTTGCTTTAGTATAAGATTTCTCAATCTAGATCTTATTGACATTTTGAGACAAAAATAATTGTTGGGGCATGGGGCAGTTGGAGGCTCTCCTGTAGAATACAGGATTTTTAGCAAAATCTCTGCTCTTTTCCCATTAGATGTCAGTAGTAAAAAAGGGTCTGCAGACATTGTCAAATAGCTCTTCGGGTGAGCGGGGGAGGGAGGGGGGCACAAAATTTCCCTCTGCTGAGAAACCGCTGCTTTAGTATCCTTGGAGATCAGTTTTGTTGAGCTGTTTTGTTCTGACATCCCAATCAAAAAGAGTCGCTGCTGACTTTGCCAGGTCTTCAATACAGCCAATCTGATAAGCTCATGTACCTTAAGGAACCATGCTGTGAGAGCCAGATCCTTAGCATGCTACCTCACCTGCACGTAAGGACTACAGAAGCAGCATCAGCATCTCAATGGTGATGGTGGACTCCCCAGGGACCGCGTTGGGCTGGGCACACAGGACTTAAGCAATAAGCAGTATGTATATATTCAGTGAATTAACTGCATTCTTTGCCATATGTAATAAATTAAAGTACAAAAACTAGGAACACAACATAGACAAAATAGTTTGTAAATGCAGGATACACATATTTGTTTTATAGAGACATAGCTTACAGCTCTGATAAACAGCACAGCAAGGGAAAGATAATGCATGGTTATGTAGAGGCTCAGTATAATGGCTGAATTTATCATCTCTGGTTCCTAAGCATAAACATCATATTTTCCTCCTGAGGCAAGTAGGTATTAACTCAGGCCTCCAAAATTAAATAATTTCAATAAAAATAGATTGGTCATGCTCGCGCTATTGGAGAGTGTAGGAGTGCACAGTTATAGGCATATTAACCTCTTTTATAGCGAAACTCAGAGCATCACTGTGAGACCAGTCAAATCATTTTATCAAGATTATAAAACATACTCCACAGGGAAGTGTTATCAGTTTAATGTAAGCTTGCAAGTGAAAAATTATATTTAGAACTATATGTCTTCAGTGAGTTCTTAATTTCTTTGGTTCATTAAGGGGATAACAAAAAATGAATAGCTCACATTTTCTTTTATAAAAATGTAAAATACAGCTGCACAATATAATGCTTTACTTTGAAACTGCACCTCTATCACAAAACTTTACAGCTATAAACTCTTTATTTTTCTATACATCTATTTTCCTTTTCTTGAACGAAATCTTTAAGCTAAAGAAAAGAGTGTTTGTATGCCTTTTGATAATAACTGAAAAAGATTTGTCTCGAACAGTGTGTTCTCTCAAAGATCACCTTTCTTATCCTAGCTTAACTTTAGGTAAGTAAATTCAAGCTCTTTATTTTTTTCTATTTCTAGGAGATCTTATAAGGATGTTAACTTCCGGATATTGAAGCTGGATTTAGAAAAGGCAGAGGAACCAGAGATCAAATTGTCAACATCCGTTGGAATGTCAAAAAAGCAAGAGAGTTCCACAAAAATATCTATTTCTGCTTGATTGACTATGCCAAAGCCTTTGACTGTGTGGATCACAATAAACTGTGGAAAATTCTGAAAGAGATGGGAATACCAGACCACCTGACCTGCCTCTTGAGAAACCTATATGCAGGTCAGGAAGCAACAGTTAGAACTGAACGTGGAAAAACAGACTGGTTCCAAATAGGAAAAGGAGTACATCAAGGCTCTATATTGTCACCATGCTTATTTAACTTATATGCAGAATACATCACGAGAAACGCTGGGCTGGAAGAAGTGCAAGCCGGAATTAAGATTGCCAGGAGAAATATCAATAACCTCAGATATGCAGATGGCACCACCCTTATGGCAGAAAGTGAAGAACTAAAGAGCCTCTTGATGAAAGTGAAAGAGAGAGTGAAAAAGTTGGCTTAAAGCTCAACATTCAGAAAACTAAGATCATGGCATCTGGTCCCATCACTTCATGGGAAATAGGTGGGGAAACAGTGGAAACAGTAGCTGACTTTATTTTTCTGGGCTCCAAAATCATTGCAGATGGTGACTGCAGCCATGAAATTAAAAGACGCTTACACCTTGGAAGGAAAGTTATGACTAACCTAAACACCATATTAAAAAGCAGAGACATAACTTTGCCAACAAAGGTCTGTCTAGTCAAGCTATGGTTTTTCCTGTGGTCATGTATGGATGTGAGAGTTGGACTCTAAAGAAAGGTGAGCACTGAAGAATTGATGCTTTTGAAATGTGGTGTTGGAGAAGACTCTTGAGAGTCCCTTGGACTGCAAGGAGATCCAACCAGTTCATCCTAAAGGAAATCAGTCCTGAATATTCATTGGAAGGACTGATATTGAAGCTGCAACTCCAATACTTTGGCCACCTGATGAGAAGAGCTGACTCATTGGAAAAGACCCTGATGCTGGGAAAGATTGAAGGCAAGAGGAGAAGGGGATGACAGAGGATAAGATGGTTAGATTGCATCACCGACTCAATGCACATGGGTTTGGGTGGACTCCAGGAGTTGGTGATGGACAGGGAGGCCTGGCGTGCTGCAGTCCATGGGGTTGCAAAGAGTCGGACATGACTGAGCGACTGAACTGAACTGAACTAGGGATGTTTGACTAATCATATCTTTCCAATAATATACTTTCCCTGTAATATTTGTGGATTATTTCTTAATGCTTTTATTGTCTTTACCTTTATCTTTTTCATATTTACTTGAAGAACTGCCTTGCTGCTAACTTGATTCAGTCGTGTCCAACTCTGTGCGACCCCATAGACAGCAGCCCACCAGGCTCCCCCATCCCTGGGACTCTCCAGGCAAGAACACTGGAGTGGATTTCCATTTCCTTCTTCAGTGCATAAAAGTGAAAAGTGAAATGGAAGTCACTCAGTCCTGTCTGACTCCTAGCGACCCCATGGACTGCAGCCTACCAGGCTCCTCCGTCCATGAGATTTGCCAGGCAAGAGTACTGGAGTGAGTTGCCATTGCCTTCTGCCTTAGGATGACTTAAACAACCTATATATTTTTAAAAACAGTTGTATTTAGTATTAAATAATCAATTCATTTGTTTTCCTCTTAATTTTTATTTAGTTAGAGTTATCTGCAAAAGTCACTTTTATACCATTTTATACCTAGGATGATTATAGGCCATTTTTTCTCATTTATTCCTAAACATTATGTTTCTGTATTTTTTCAAGAGATAATTAGTGGAATACCTGTTATAGTGTGATGTTGTTCTGTAGAAAGATAAATTAAATACAGCTTCTGTCTTTTAGGTGGTCCTAGCTACTAACTAATCTCTTAATAAAAATATTAATAAATACAAATAGCAGCTTGCATTTATGAAACATCCACATATACCGAGCACTACTGTGGATGCTTGATATGTGCTAAGAAACCGAGGGAATGTGGTAGCCACTGCAGCACTACCTTTCTCCTGCGTTAGCAGACAGAAATTATTTATAGTGATTATACATCATTTGGCTTAGGGCAGCTTGAAAGTTTTATCCTCTTTGGTGTATAATGGTTCCATGTAAGTTCATAAAATCATCAATTAAATGCCAGTAGCTGGCCTTTTATCCACAGTCTAGCACATTATGCAGAACCCCAATCATCAGAAGTCTATAGAGACTAAAATATGGGGACTGTTAGTTACCAAGAAAATGTAATGTCTGCTTATTTATTCAGATGCATTTTCTTTATTTATTATACACATATATGCCAAGCAAAAATAATAATGATATATTTAAAGAGACAAGAATATGTGAATTAAAATTATGTTCAAATAAACCAGTATTTGGGGAAAAAAATCAAAGGAATCACAACAAGGGAAAAAAAGAAATATAG
The DNA here is from genome assembly GCF_042477335.2 of Ovis canadensis. NCBI lineage: Eukaryota > Metazoa > Chordata > Mammalia > Artiodactyla > Bovidae > Ovis > Ovis canadensis. The sequence continues at coordinate 102,058,340 of NC_091253.1, read as the reverse complement.
AAGCACAGAAGAGGGAGCAACGTCACAGACAAGTCAAGGGGGAGTTCGCATACATGGTGATACCAAAGAGAGACAAGAAAAATAAATGTGGAAGTTACTGGATGGGAAAGAGAAGGAAACCTGAAGAGACAGCAGACATAAAATCACAGGTACGTGAGAGTCTATGACCAGGTGTGGTGAAAAAGAGTACAAGCTATACAAAGAGTTGTGCAGAAACAGTTATTAAATATGAAGCCCTAAGGTGTGATGCGTCCTTAGAATGAGAGATCTTTTCCGTTTGCATCTGTCCACAATGTGAAACTATGCAGAATGCCAGACTGTGGCATGATCAAGTCAGCGTGTAGAAAGTGAAACGTGGTCAGTGTACGCAGAAATCAACTGGGTCAGAGAGGAAAGGTAAAGAAGGATGGCCATTCAGAGGTGACGTGAGCGTTCCTGAGAGACCCGTCCAGCGTTCTCCACTTTCCCTTTCTAGCACTACCCTGCGTTTCCACTGAGGAATCACCTCTCGACTGCGTAACGAACAGGTAACCTTTTATATGTGGCATTCCTCTCTGGCTGATGCCAGCAGTGGCCTCTGAACTGTGAAAGTCCCCCTTCCCCTGCATTGAGGTGTTTCTGAAGAAAGGCTCTGCCCCTGGGCAAGGCTTATCCCAAGCTTAAGTAGGTAACTGCATGGCACCTCCCTAACCTCAGTGATTGGTTCTTCATGATCGAGTTCAAAGAAACTCAGGACCTTTGCATAATTATTGTGTGAAGTAGTTTGTTGTGTTTTTTTTTTTTAATCATGAAGTGTAAAAAAAAAAAAAAAAAGGCAATCCTTCCTGAGTATGAAACATACCCAGATGAACTCAAGATCATGAGAACTACTTGAAAGCTGAGTCAAAGTCTTTCTAAATCTGAATCTGAAGCTTGGCATTTCTGTCAGACATTGTGTGAGCTATTTTCTTGTAAATAAAAATCCCATGTTGAATTTTTTCAGTTCAGTTCAGTCACTCAGTCATGTCCAACTCTTTGTGACCCCATGAACTGCAGCACGCCAGGCCTCCCTGTCCATCACCATCTCCCAGAGTTTACTCAAACTCACTTTTTTTAAGCATTGCTATAATCTTGAGATAAGTTATGAGTTCCTGAGCATGATAAAACAATAGTTCACTTATTAAAAAATATAATTTAGAGTTTTAAGGTATTTGGGCCAGCTGTTTGAATATGTAATAATCAAATCTAGAGTTTGTGAATATTTATATGAGAGTCCCTTGGATAGTAAAGAAATCAAACCAGTCAATGCTAAAGGAAATCAACCTTGAATATTCATTGGAAGGACTAATGCTAAAGCTGAAGCTCTAGTACTTTGGCTACATGATGCAAAGAACTGACTCACTGGAAAAGACCCTGGTGCTGGGAAAGGTAAGGGTATGAGGAGAAGTGGATGACAGAGGATGAGATGGTTGGATGGCATCACCAATTCAGTGAACATGAGTTTGAGCAAACTCCAGAGTCAATGAGGGACAGGGAAGCCTGGCTGCAGTCCATGGGGTTGCAAAGAGTTGGGCACCACTGAGTGGCTGAACAACAACAAATATATATATACATATATATATGTATATATAATCTTATTATCTCAAATATTTTCACTGAAGTATGACTTCTGGTGACTGCATGAATAAAGGATTCCCCCTCACAAAACCTTATTAAAGTAGTGTAAAAGCATCGGATGACCCCTAAGCATCCATGTAACATACGTGACATACAGAAACACATAGATGCACATAAATTGAAGCTCGGGGGGTCTGAAACCTATTTGAATATTGTCTCCATGTTCTGTTGTTCAAACATGTCAGCACTGGTGACCTTGACTTTGCACAACAGTTATTATTTTAATCCAAAATTGCCTTTCTGGTAGGATCTTTCCTCTGAGCCTTTGAAGACCCCAGTGTGTTTTGGGTTTCCCAGGGGGCACTACTGGTAAAGAATCCACCTGCCAGTGCAAGAGAAGAGAGAGGCATGGGTCTGATCCTTGGGTCAGGAAGATCTCCTGGAGTGGGAAACGGCAAGTCACTCTAGTCTTCCTGCCTGATAAATTCCATGGAAAGAGGAACCTGGAGGGTTACAGTCCATGGGGCCTCAAAGAGACACAACTGAGCAACTAAATAGAGCACTGCATTTTTAACTTTAGAATGTTAAAGATAATCCACCGTACACAAGGTTCCAACAACAGAAAGCAATTTTAAGAGCAGACAGGTCCAATAATGAGCACATATAGTTACAAGTTAGTCACTATTGCTGCACTAAGACCCCAGGGTTTCAGACAAGGTGTCGAACACAAAGCTGTGATTTCTTCCCTTGACCCCAACCTCAGAGATACTATAGATGGAAGAGGTAGTTCAATGGGTAACAGAAATCTAATCAGAAAACCCAGGTGACTTCGTTAGAAGGCCTGTGAATCCTGGAGTGGAACGACTGTGGAACCTGGAGTGGAGTGAACCAAGGCAAGTTCAAGCCGGCAATGCAGTCGGCAAAGGGGTTCTCCCAGCATGCCTCTGGGTGCTTAGTAGAGCATGGAGCTCTTTCTTCTGCGTATGAAAGCGGCAGGGTCTGCAGGACATGGGTTGTGACGGAGGTAGAAAAGAAACATTGGCTTTACTATCCTGTTAGTCCTCAATAATTTTCTTTTCCTCTATTTTCCCCAGGTCTAGGCCAGGCAAACCAATAGAGAGTGACAATTAGCAAAGTGCAATGGTTTCCCTCGTAGCTCAGTTGGTAAAGAATCTGCCTACAGTGCAGGAGACCTGGGTTTGATTCTTGGATCGGGAAGATCCCCTGGAGAAGGCAATGGCAACCCACTCCAGTATGCTTGCCTGGAGAATCCCATGGACAGAGGAACCTGGTGTGCTACAGTCCATGAGGTCGCAAGAGTCGGACACAGCTTAGTGACTAAACCACCACCACAATGGTTTCCTAAAGGGCAGACTTCTCTGAGTGATGGTACAAACTAGAAGTTGTTTGACTCCAGTTAATAACACCATATGCTCTTTATACCAAAATGAACTCTGTCTGCACAAAGGGAAAAACAATAATAACTAGAAAACTATTTTTGAGGCAAAAGTAAAGCAAAGCCAAGCATTATTATGTGCTAGTGAGGAGTGGGGAAAATTAAAAAAATCATGCGCAAGTGATGGGACTGTAAACTAATGGGGCTATTTTTCATGAGGAATCTAGAGTGAAAGTAAGGATATGTATATTCCGTGAAATACCATTTTACTCATTGTCTGTTTTCAAACAGGTCACAGTGGACAAATGTGCAGGTGTTCATCATTACATTTTCTGTGGCAGCAGCAATTTGGAGTGTGTGTATATGTATACATGCATAGAGTATATACATACACTGTGGTTTGGTCACTGAGTGTGCCTGACTCTTGACATGAACTGGAGCCCACCGGGTCCCTCTGTCTATGGGATTTCCCAGTGGATTCTTTATCACTGAGCCACCAGGGAAGCACTTAATATTCATTAATTTTCTTAATGCTTAGCTCCTAGGTTACCTACATACCTAGGAGGCTGCATAGATAAAGTAAAGCCTTTGACTTCCATATCAACGTATCCAAAAAGTAATTTTTAAACAAAAAGTATGATTTAATAGGTGAAAATACAATGGCACCCCACTCCAGTACTCTTGCCTGGAAAATCCCATGGATGTAGGAGCCTGGTAGGCTGCAGTCCATGGGGTTGTGAAGAGTTGGACACGACTGAGCGACTTCACTTTCACTTTTCACTTTCATGCATTGGAGAAGGAAATGGCAACCCACTCCAGTGTTCTTGCCTGCAGAATCCCAGGGATGGGGGAGCCTGGTGGTCTGCTGTCTATGGGGTCGCACAGAGTCAGACACAACTGAAGCGACTTAGCAGCAGCAGCAGCAGCAGCATCTTACTGTTTATATAAATTTAAAAGATATAGACACCACCCTATGTATATTTTTAAGAATATATTGAAGTTGAATTGGCAAGACATGCAATCTGTACATTCAAATAAACATCTGTGAGTGGAGAAAGGAATAAAAGTTGAGATAGAAAGATGGACAGATGATGGTAATGACAATGAAATATAATCTGAAGTGTTATTACATCACCTGTGTGCACTTAAGTCCAAAGACTTTACACTAAAGCCAAAATCAAAACCAAAGCTAAAGGTAAAGCCCAAGAACTGTGGGAGGTAGTTAATGTACTTGGAGCTTGGAGAAGAGTTTACTGAATTCTTGAACCTTCTTTTGAGTAAGTAGGAAAGCTCTATGTGGCTTTTACAAAACAGAGAAATGCTGTGTGCTAACAGATTGAGTCCCAGGGACGAGCATATCTGAGGATCAGCTAATGTTTAGTGAGGGCAGATAAGACAGGTGCAGCATTCTAAAGGCGACCATCTGGAGTTGACAGGACTGCAGGTTTTCTTACCAGATAGACAGAGGTGGAGAAGACCCTGCCTTGTGGGCTTTGCATGGTAAGGACCAAAGAATAATCTGAGGTCTTAGCCATGGCAAAAATAAGTTTATTGAAGAGAGAACAGAAAGAACACCTCAGGTTTAGATGTGGACCACGCCAAGAGAGGCACTGAGTGATTAGGTAAGGGTGTTTTTCAAAACAGGGCTTTCAGGTCTTCATCCAGCCAGGCAAGGACTAACGGTTTTGATTGACAGTTGCAAGTTACATAGCATCAGACTCTATCGTGCATGTCTTTCCCATAATTCAGTCTGCTTTAATCAGATGTATGTATGTATGTATGTATGAATATTTATGAGCCCTTAATAGACTCCCGGGTGCCTAACGTTGCTTTAGGACACAGTTGTGCGTCAAGGGTGCCTATAGGGGGGCGCGATTGTGGAAGTTCCTATGGTTAGTTTGCATTCACTGTGAGCCCAGGGCCCTTGCAGGGAGCTGGAAAAATCTCTGTGGTTCTTTGTAGCATAACTGAGCTCTGCTGGGCCCCACTGGGGCATGTCTGAGGTGGAGATGAGAGATCAGCTTGAATCTTTTTCAGCTAAACCATCCCCCGTTGTTCAAACCATGCTCTCTGTTTAACAGATGAAGCGGACAGTCAAGCAGGACTTCGGATGACAGTCAGAAGCTCAGGAGGCCCACAAGCCACCCGTGCTCTTGAACAACTGACTACAGACAGCCTGTTTCCCTGACCTTTTCAAGTTTGATGATGCTCTAAAATGGCTCACAGAACTGAGGAAAGTGCTGTGTGTGGAATTACTTTTATTATAGAACATACAAATCAATACTAGTCCAAAGAAGAGATAATGGTGAATGAGAGGTATTTCTAAGTAGAATTGTGACATGATTAACACCCTGGAAAGTGAAATGGATGGAGAGACTGGTAGCATACCTCCAAGGTAGGAGAATTCAAGTGAAAGTGAAGTCTGACTCTTTGCAACCCCATGCATTGTAACCATGCTCCTCCACCCACGGGATTCTCCAGCAAGAATACTGGAGTGGGTTGCCATTTCCTTCTTCAGAGGGTCTTCCCGACCCAGGGATCGAACAGTTCAACCTCACATCAATGTGCAGGTTTGTTCTAAAAAGATATTTTTTCATCAGAGAAAAATGTTTGTTTCATAAATATATGGATGAAGTTAAACACTTTGTATTATTGATTTAGAAAATAGACTTGGAAGTTTTAATGTGTGAATAAAGTTTTTTCTGTGGGAAGAACAGGACTGTACATTTAACAATTTTTTATTTTTTCCTAGCCGTGTGATCAGGACACTGCTGAGGAAGATTCTTGGCATTCTGCTCTGTATTCTGACAGTTTAGCTTCTCTGTATCACCAGCTTCTGCAAAGGAATAGGCTTTAGGGGAAAAGGAAATTATATACCAAATGTAAGTGACCATTGGAAGCATAACACAGTCACTTTGAGCAGGACTATGGAATTCTGTTCAACTGCAGAAAGAGCAACAGTGTTGCCTCTTCTTGGAATTCTTTTAGCAAAGACACCAACCAACACAGCATTGCAAAGGATATTAAAAAAAGGAATTCTTCTCAGACTAAGAGAAAAATCTAGAATCTGAATTCATTTGAGGGGTAATTTGGGCCCTAGAAGGAAAGTTTTCTTTTTCAAAACTGTTTAGAACATAAATAACACCCTCGGCATATAACAGCTGCAGACTCCCATGCTGAGGCTGAATGCATTATGCAGCTTTGGAGTGCAAATGCATGTTTATCAGAGATCAGTACAAAAACTGAGGAATGTTCCAAGAGCCAGACAGCTGGCAAGACCCTGGAGAGAAGGGGCAAGATTTCCTTTGGGAGGAAACTGACAGCAAGTTGGTGGGGCTGGTGGGGATGCCTAGCATTAATATGCTCAACATTTGTTGTCATCTTTGCACTTTTCCAAGCTACGAACACTAACTGCCAATCAAATCAATGTTCTGTGCTCATTTCATTTCACAGCATCTAGACTTTACGTAAGTGAAAAAATGTGAGATTACATAACAGTAGCATTTTAACTCAAAAGTCAATCATTGAAAATTTTATATAGAGCTTGTCTTTAGAGCTGAGAGCATGTTTTCAGATGTCTTTAAAAGGCTTTGTTTGTTCCTGAGATTTAAACTACAATTGTAAGAAACAAAGACACTCACTCAGAAGCTGTAGTGTAAGCTTCCCCTCTGAGAAGATCTTCCAGGTCACAGGCAATAAGATAAAGCCTTATTTATCTTTTTTCTTGCCTTGTTCCTTCCTACTATTTCATCTTGAGCCTTGATAATACGGTGCAACTGTATTAATTACCCATTCTCTGTAAACACTCTTTTCCAGGAATTTTAACCATGGATTGTTGCAAGGTAGAGAAAATGAAATTTTCAGTATCAGTTCAATGATGAGCATGGTAGTACTAAAGCCACTAGACATCACTATTCATGATTTATATTATATTTTGAGAGCACTCTCTGTTGTTCCTAAAAAAACCTGTTTTTATGTTAAATAAAATGGGAATGTATAAAAGCAAATGGACTGTTTTCCCATGATCTGATCTATTCCTACATTTTACAAAACCTTACTGATTAATTTGCTGATTTCGGACAACGTTCATGCAGTCATAATTTTAGACCTGTTTTGGTATATGCTGCAAATATTTTCATAGGTTTGAAATTTGATGTTGGATAATTAATAACCACTTAACTGCACATTAGAAAGCAAGAAGAGCCACCCGAACCATCGCTGTCGAGCTTCCAATTTCAGGCCAAAAACTGAGGAAGATCATTTCTATCTTTGGATGTGAGCATTAGTTTTCAGTGTGTATTCCATATCAACATGTTATGACTCAAAATTCTTCATATTCCTCAGACATTTATACACATTGCATTGTACATTTACTTATGCTTTTACTTGCTTTACAGAATAGCCCTCCATCTGGCAAAACTGCATCATGATCTAGATCAAACATCATCTGTTCACTGTGGATTTCTTTCTCACCAACTTTATCTCCAACCTTAGTTTAACAACCAAACATTGTTACATTTGCAATCACAAGAAGGAAAAGGAACTCGTATACCCTTGCTCACTCCATGCCTCACTGTCTAATACAACATTATTCTTCTTATACCCGAGGCTCTTGAATTTCACGTGGTTGGGTGACTCAGAGAGGAATCAGCAGAAGCAAAATATGAACCAATAGAAAACAGAACAAGCTTGCGTTCCTCATATATGAAAGAAGCAGGCAATTTTAATTTGAAGAAGGCTGAGCGCCGAAGAATTGATGCTTTTGAACGGTGATGTTGGAGAAGACTCTTGAGAGTCCCTTGGACTGCAAGGAGATCCAACCAGTCCATTCTGAAGGAGATCAACCCTGGAATTTCTTTGGAAGGAATGATGCTAAAGCTGAAACTACAGGACTTTGGCCACCTCATGCGAAGAGTTGACTCATTGGAAAAGACTCTGATGCTGGGAGGGATTGGGGGCAGGAGGAGAAGGGGACCACCGAGGATGAGATGGCTGGATGGCATCACGGACTCAATGGACACGAGTCTGAGTGAAGTCCGGAAGTTCGTGATGGACAGGGAGGCCTGGCGTGCTGCGATTCATGGGGTCGCAAAGAGTCAGACACGACTGAGCAACTGAACTGACTGAACTGAATCGAGTCTGCTTTGTATAAGAAAACTGTCTGCTGGTTAAAGGATAATACTCTCTCTTTCTCTCCAGCCCTCAGCCCTGGGAGGTTAGGCTGGTTTGGTTATTTTCAAGAAGATGAGAGAGCACTTTCTCTGCTCTTCTCTTTGGACCACCTTGGACTCAGCAGATAAAGCTATGGTCAGACTTGAAATGAAACTTTTAGATAGAAATGTGGGAAAGATAAACATGATCTCTTAGTTCTTAAAATCCAGTCAAGATTATCTGAGTTTCCTGTACAAAGTACTATATTTACTTTGCTTGAAAGTCGCATCCCCTTCATAATACAATAACATGCTGATTTTCTTTGCCGGTGTGCCTTATCTTTATATCTCCCTTAAGGAAACACTTTTGGAGAAAAGCTGACTGGAAAGAAGCATTTGTGAATCTTTGTATCCTTTGACCAGATATAGTCTACAAGTATTTGAGTTCAACCATTGCTTCCAACACTACCACTATGCAATAATAACCCCAAAAGGCACTTCCCCCTTACTCTATACCCCTTGTCGGGTTATTGAGGTTGCACTGATTTTTATACTCCCGATATGTAGCATAGTGGCTGACAGATACATGTATGAACAAATGCAACTGGAATTGAGGTTGGTTTATTGTACTTCAGCTCAAATTATCAAATTATAAATTCTTAAGAATTATTTATTAAGTATACTTATTAAGTACATAGAGGAAGTGTAATATAATGTGTTCTTTATGCATTAAGATGATCTAGTTTCCTTCAAAAACATATCTTTTCCACTAGTTTTCCACTGTATTTTCTTTCCTTTGTCCTGCTTGTGACCAGCTGCAATTATTTGAAACATATGGATAAAATAAGATGTGCAGACTATTCCAGTAAATTCATTGAACAGAATGGCTGTCTTTGTACAAAGCGTGGTGTCTCATATGGCAGATGAACCCCTGACCTTGGCCTCATTAACACCAAGCTCTAATGAGCTGAGCTAATGGGCCCAGATTGTCACACCAGCAGGGATCAAATCTAATTTAATTCAGCTATTCCTTGTTTTCACAGAACTGATGTTTAAGAGTGAGATATTAAGCACATACATTTTCCAAGATTTCTAACCAAGTCCACGTTCAGGTTCTGGTAGTTGGGTCTATAAAGTGATCCTCAGCTTATTAATCATTTCATGTTTTTTATTTCATTTTGAGTAGGTTATGCCAGTAGCTGCTGGCATAAACGGTATTTCCAGGTAGATATAGTCCCATAACAGATTTGGCATTAGTGGGTCAGGCACCAATACATCAAGAAAAAGACAAGTCTTCGCAATACAGGAGAAAACCAGAAATTCTGATTTCGGTAGTCTAATTAGCTTGAGAGGGAAAAATATAACAGTTAGTGACTTTGGCCCTTCTAAGCTGCTCTAAAGTAGCAGCAAACACTGAAATCTCTTGATCCAGTGTTCACCTTATGCCACTCAAGCAATTTTTAAAAATGCACATATATGTGCATATATACATATGTGAGCGTGTGTGTATCAACAAAATTGTTCAGGTGGTGACAAACCACAGACACCATCAAGCCAAATATGGAAACAGGGCCCATGACAGGTGTCTGTAAGTTTATCTGTCGGCTGTTGTCGCTTTCATGCTGCAGCACAGACTTAAATACTTCCAATTGAAACTGTATGGTCCACAAAGTCTATAAAATATTTATTATCTGACCTGGTGATTCAGACAGTAAAGAATGTGCCTGAAATGTGGGAAGCTATCAGGACGTCCTTGGTGGCTCAGTTGTAAAGAATCTGCCTGCAATGTGAGAGACCTGGGTTCGATCCCTGTGTTGGGAAAATCCCTTGGAGAAGGGAAAGGCTACTCACTCCAGTATTCTGACCTGGAGGATTCCATGGACTGTATAGTCCATGGGGTCGCAAAGAGTCAGACACGATGAGTGCATTTCACTTCACTTTGAAATGTGAGAGACCCAGGTTTGATCCCTGGGTGGGGAAAATCCCCTGGAGAAGGACATGGTTACCACCTTCAATATTTTTGCTGGAGAATCCCATGCAGAGAGGAGCCTGGTGAGCTACAGTCCATGGGTTCACAGAGTGTAAGACATGACTGAACAACTAACAATTTACAGGAAAAGTTTGCTTAATGATAACTTTTAATACCCTTTCAAAGATAACATACTGTTCATGGGGTTCTCAAGACAAGAATTTGGAAGTGGTTTGCCGTTCCCTTCTCCAGTGGGCCATGTTTTGACAGAACTCCCCACCATGACCCATCCACCCTGGGTGATTCTACATGACATGGCTCATAGTTTCATTGAGTTACACAAAGCTGTAATCTGTGTGATCATTTTGGTTAGTTTTCTGTGACTGTGGCTTTCATTCTGTCTGCCTTCTGAGGGATGAGGCTAGGAGGCTTGTGCAAGTTTCCTGATTGGAGGGACTGACTGTGGGGAAAACTGGGTCTCGCTCTGGTGGTCACACTCAGTAAATATCACCCTGATTATTTAACTTACATGCAGAGTACTTTATGTAAAATGCCAGGCTAAATGAATCATAAGGTGGAATCAGGATTGCCTGGAGAAATATCAGTAACCTCAGATGTTGAGATAACACCAGGCCAATGGTGGAAAGTGAAGAGGAACTAAAGAGCCTCTTGATGAAAATGAAAGAGGAGAATGAAAAAACTGGCTTAAAACTCAACATTCAGAAACTAAAATCCTGGCATCCAGCCCTATCACTTCATGGCAAATAGATGGGGAAACAATGGACACAATGACAGACTTCATTTTTGGGGGTTAAAAAATTGCTGTGGACAGTGACTGCAGCCATGCTTGCTCTTTGGAAGAAATGCTATGAAAAACCTAAGCAGCATATTAAAAAGCAGAGACATAATTTTGCTGATCAAGGTCCCTATAGTCAAAGCTATGGTTTTTCCAGTAGCCTTGTATGGTTGTGAGAGCAGGACCATAAAGAAGGTTGAGTGCTGAAGAATTGGTGTTTTTGAACTGTGGTGTTGGAGAAGACTCTTGAGAGTCCCTTGGACTCCAGGGAGATCAAACCAGTAAATCCCAAAGGAAATCAACCCTGAATACTCACAGGAAGGACTGATGCTGAAGCCGAAGCTTCAATACTTTGGCCACCTGATGCAAAGAGCCAACTCATTGGAGAAGACTCTGAGGCTGGGAAAGATTGAGGGCAGGAGGAGAAGGGGATGACAGAAGATGAGATGGCTGACTGTCATCATTGACTCAACGGACATAGGTTTGAGTAAGCTCCAGGAGATAGTGAAGGACAGGGAAGCCTGACATGCTTCAGTCTTTGGGATTACAGACCGAGTGATGGAACAACATTAGCAAGAGCATAAGTCACAGCCTCGTCATGGAGAAAGGCTTACATAACTCAGTGAAGTTATGGGCCATGCAATGTAGGCCACCCAAGACAGACAGATCATAGTGAAGAGTTCTGACAATATGGGGTCCACTGGAGAAGGAAAAGCAATCCACTCCAGTATTCCTGCCCATGAGAAGTATGAAAAGCCAAAAGATATGACACTAGAGGGTGAGCCCCACAGGTCGGAAGGTGTTCAATGTGCTACCGAGGAAGAGAAGGGGGTGATTGCCAATAGTGCCAGAAAGATGAAGAGGTTGGGCCAAGGAGGAAATGATGCTCGGTTTTGATGTGTCTGGTGGTGAAAGTAAAGCCCGATACTGAACAGAACAATATTGCATAGGAACTTGGAATGATAGTTTCATGAATCAAGGTAAACTGGACATGATCAAGCAGGAAAAGCCAAGATTGAACATTAACATCCTGGGAATCAGAGAATTAAGATGGGCAAATAATGGGAAGAGGAGGATTTAATTCAGATGACCATTATATTTCCTGCCTTGGGCAAGAATCCCTTAGAAGAAATGGAGTATTCCTCATACTCAACAAAAGAGTCTGAAATCCAGTCCTTGGGTACAATCTCAAAAATGATGCCATGAGCTCTGTTCATTTCCAAGGCAAACCAGTCAATATCACATTAATCCAAGTCTATGCCTCAACAACTGAAGAAGCTAAAGTTGACAGATTCTATGAAAACTTACGAGACCTTCTAGAACTAATACCAAAAAGAGATGCCCTTTTCATCATAGTGGATTAGAATGCAAAAAAGTCAGGAGATACTGGGAATAACAGGCCAGTTTGGCCTTGAGCACAGAATGAAGCAGGGTAAAGGCTAAAAGTGTTTTGTCAAGAGAACACACTAGTCATACCAAACACACTTTTCCAGAAACTGAAGTGGTAACTCTACACATGAACACCATCAGAGGGTCAAAATGGAAATCAGATTATGTTTTCTGCAGGAAAATATGGAAAAGCTCTATAAAGACAGTAAAAACAAGACCTGGAAATGGCTGTGGCTCAGATCACGAGCTCATGATTGCAAAATTCAAACTTAAATTAAAGAAAGTAGGGAATACCACATGGCCATTCAGATATGACCTAAATCAAATCCCGTATGGTTATACACTGGTAATGATGAATAGATTCAAGGAGTTAGATCTGGTAGACAGCATGCCTGAAAAGCTATGATTTTCAGGGGTTCATAACATGGTACAGGAGGTAGTGACCAAAGAAATCCCAAAGGGGAAAAAAAATGCAAAAAGGCAAAGTCTGGCAAGATGTTACAGATAGGAAAGAAGAGAAGTGAAAGGCAAGAGAGAAAGGGAAAGATATATACCCAACTGAATGTAGAGTTCTAAAGAATATTAAGGAGAGATAAGAAGGCTTTCTTAAAACAAAAATGCAAAGATATAGAGGAAAACAATAGAATGACATAGAGTAGAGATAACTTCAAGAAAATTATAAATATCAAGGGAGATAGCTTGGGAAAATGGGCACAATAAAGGACAAAAATAGTAAGGACCTCACAGAAGCAGAAGAGATGAAGAAGAGGTGGCAAGAACACGGAGAACTACACCTGAACGTCTAAATGAAGCAGACAGCCGTGATGGTGTGGTCATCCACCCACAGGAGGACATCCCGGAGGTGAAGTCAAGTGGGCCTTAGGAAGCATTACCACCAAATAAGCTAGTGGAGTGAAAAAGCTGGCTTAAAGTTCAACATTCAGAAAACCAAGATCACGTCATCCGGTCCCATCACTTCATGGCAAACAGATGGGGAATCAGTGGAAACAGTGGCTGACTTTATTTTTTGGGGCTCCAAAATCACTGCAGATGGTGACTGCAGCCATGAAATTAAAAGAGGCTGACTCCTTGGGAGGAAAGTTATGGCCAACCTAGACAGCATATTAAAAGGCAGAGACGTTACTTTGCCAACAAAGGTCAATCTAGTCAAAGCTATGGTTTTTCCTGTGGTCATGTATGGATGTGAGAGTTGGCCTATAAAGAAAGCTGAGCATCCAAGACCTGATGCTTTTGAATGTGGTGTTAGAAAAGTCTCTTGAGAGTCCCTTGGACTGCAAGGAGATCCAACCAGTCCATGCTAAAGGAGATCAGTCCTGGGTGTTCATTGGAAGGACTCATGTTGAAGCTAAAACTCCAATACTTTGGCCACCTGATTGAAAGAGCTGACTCATTGGAAAAGACCTTGATGCTGGGAAAGATTGAGGGCAGGAGGAGAAGGGGACCACAGAGGATGAGATGGTTGAATGGCATCACCGACTCAATGGACATGGGTTTGGGTGGACTCTGGGAGGTGGTGATGGACAGGGAGGCCTGGTGTGCTGTAATTCATGGGGTCACAAAGAGTTGGACATGACTGAGCAACTGAACTGAATTGAACTGAAGCTAGTCGAATTAATGGAATTCCAGCTGGGTTTTTAAAAATTTAAAAGATGATACTGTTAAAGTGCTACACTCAATATGTCAGCACTGCACTCTAATTTGGAAAACTCAATAGTGACCACAGGACTGGAAAAGGTCAGTTTTCAATCCAATCTCAAAGAACTGTATATAGTCACCCTGCTATTCAACTTATAAGCAGAGTACATCATGCAAAATGCCAAGCTGGATGAATCACAAGCTGGAATAAAGATTGCCAGGATAAATATCAGCAATCTCAGATATGCAGATAATACCACTCCAATAGCAGAAAGTGAAGAGGAACTAAAGAGCCTCTTGATGAGAGTGAAAGAGGAGAGTGAAAAAGCTGGCTGAAAACTCAACATTAAAACAACTAAGATCATGGCATCGATTCTCATCAGCTTTTTTGCAAATAAAATGGACAAAAATATATAGAAGGAATGACAAATTTTATTTTCCTGGGCTCCAGAGTTACTGTGGGTGCAGTCATGAAATTAAAAGACACTTGCCCCTTGCAAGGAAAGCTCTGACAAAACTATATAGCATTTTACAAAGCATTCAACACTTGGCCAACCAATGGCCATATAATCAGAACTATTGCTTTTCCACTAGTCATGTACAGATATGAGAGTTGGACCACAAGGGAGGCTGAGAGCTGAGGAACTGATGCTTTTGAATTGTGATGCTGAGAACCTGATTCTGGGAAAGACTGAAAGCAAAAGATGAAGGGCACTGCAGAGGATGAGATGGTTAGATAGCATCCCTGACTCGGAAAGCTCCAGGAGACAGTGGAGGGCAGAGGAGCCTGGTGTGCTACAGGCCAGGGGGTTGCAAGAGGCAGACAGAAATTGGAGACTATAAAGCAACCAGAAACTTCTAATAGTCATCTAATAGATCTTAGCTGTCTGAAAATTTAACTTTCACTAAACTGATTTATTTTATCCTTGTAATGAGACATGCTTAGAGATGTGGTCCCAGGCCCTCTGCGCCTGTCTCTGTCCCTTCTAGGTTGAGAATCATTTAACTTCTTTTGATCTTAATTACTTTAGCTATAAATACCTGCCATTGTGTTCTATAGTCTCTAAAATATTTTCTGCACTCTAAGTTGGTTATTTTGGTTTTGAAAATTTGAAGCAAAATTATTTAATTTCCTTCAAATGTGACTGTTTTCCCCAAACAGCATGGTCTCTCTGACAGCCCCTCCTTTGTGATCTGGAGGAAGGACTGGAACGTCATCATTGCCCCCAGCACACAGAACAGATCTGGGAACCCAGGTGCAGCACTTCTGAAGATTGTTATGAGAACCAGAGGAGCAACTTGGATGGACTAAACCAATTATGAAGGGAGCGAACAACCTATTACCAAGTTATACGGTACTCAGTTCTCCTCTATTATTATTGAATTTATACATATTCTATGCATATTTCTTAGGGATGCCCATGGACGGTCCGTCAGAAACTCATCCGCCCAAGACTGCCCAAACTCTTCCCGACCCTTCGTGATAGAGATGCCGCTGCACTTCTATTGACTCCCTGCTATAGAGCTGCAATGTGCTGGGTCCTTCCTCATAATATGCAATGGCTGGCACACGGCAATGCAGGGGCGTGGAAGTCTTATCACCTCCCCTGGATAAAAGCTAGTTAGGATTGCTTCACTAATGCTCTAGTATACGATTTGCACGTTTCCCTTCTTTATTTCTTATGTCTCCTCTTAAGAGTGGGATTATACATCATTTAATGAGATGAGGATATAGTAATACATTAGAGAATGAAGAAGGATATTGAGAAATATTATTTCATTTTAATTATTTTGCACTTAAAAAAATTGACATAAGGATTAAATCCCATTCTACCCCACATACGAAGACTTTTATTGCTATGAAACTAGAGTTCTGACAAACTATTGACTATGGTTTGGTAAATCAGCTGCCGCATTTCATCTTGCAATACTGCCATCTTACGTATTTTGGCGTTTGGAAAGCATTGAAAACACATACAAAGGCCTCAAATGCATGATCTCTACTCAGATATCTCCTTCTTTCTAGCCATTCGTTCAAGATCATTGAAATTTGTCTTTTCCTCAACAAGGACTAATGAGACTTGGCTTTGGAAGTATCCTAGATGACCAAGTGAAAACTCTCAAAATTTAGATCATTCTTTTTAACCTATTTCAGTATTTCCAACCTGCTGGAAATTGAACAGCGGGGTGTTTCCAGTCTTGTACTGTGTGTACCAATCATGAATGAACATCATTAGGTTGGTCATCAGGACAATGTGAACACTTGTTTTATCCCTAAAGGAAGTAAACTAATATTCAATATGAATATAATTTAAGTATATGGTTTTTACACTTTATTTAGTAATAAATAAGTTTCTGTCTTTCTGTGTCTTAAAATTTCTAGCTCTTTTTGATTAAGGGTCAAAGGCTGTCTTGGCTCAAAGAATCTGCCACTATATTAAACACATTCCAGCACAGGTATTCATGAAAGCATGCTAATCTCCTTGGTTATAGAAGTTTAATTTTGAAAATACATTTAGTGTGAAGAATTATAACAATTTTAAAATGTTTTATTAAATAAGTAAATTAACTTATTTTACCATTTCCTATCCATCCATAAGATTAGTTGATTTTTTTTTTCTTCCTGATTAACTCAGGCCTTAGAGTTTAGAAAGAACCATAAACTAAGAGCTCAGCTCTTCTAACACTTTCACAAAGAGGATGATGCTAAATGTGTGAGACTGACATCTATGCTCTTAGATGCCACTTGAGAGGATAGAGCACGGCTATAAGTAACAGCAATAAAAGATGGGTGTTGATGTGAAGCATTGGCTTACAGAGTTTGTATCAGCAACTGTTCACAGGAAAATGACAAGGAGATAAGATAAGGAATATCTATTCAAGGACAAAACCATAAAATAAAAAGCTAAAATGAGCACAGGCCAAATTCAGGAAAGGACCCAGGAGCCCATGAAAAATCCAAAGGTGATAAAGTAAAGCCAAGAATCAGGGAGAAATGAGAAAAAATAAAATTGGGCAAAGCAGATGGCTTAAAGAAGGAGTTTGATTAAACATGTAATGAGTAATTCTATAGTTATAATATTTAAACTTTCAAAAAATTTAACACAGTTCACGCAGAGAGTCACCCACTAGCTAGTAGGAGCTTTTCATATCAGAAACAATTTTTTGTTTTTCAATTGCGAATAAGGAAAGTGTATTAAATCCTACTCAGTGGTGTGAAATAACCAACAGAATTCAGGAAAAATTCAAACCACCAATGTGTATGAATGATAAAGATAATGGAGTTCCCAGATCAATTCTGGATAGCCAGAAGTTGCTGATACTTTTTTTCAGTGTGTTATCATTAAAATTACTTAGATATATACATTTCATTCTTATATATTATGATACTTAAATTCTTTAGATAAAAATTTATAGTGGCCTGCCCTACCTCTTCTCATACTGTTCATGCTCTTTATGGGGTTCTCAAGGCAAGAATACTAAAGTGGTTTGCCAACCCCTTTTCCAGTGTCATCCAGGTTATTTAACTTACATGCAGATACATCATGAGAAAAGCTGGGCTGGATGAAACACAAGCTGGAGTCAATATTGCCAGGAGAAATATCAGTAACCTCACATATGCACATGGCTCCACCTTTATGGCCAAAAGCAAAGAAGAACTAAAGAGCCTCCTGAGGGAAGTAAAAGAGGAGAGTGGCTTAAAACTCAACATTCAGAAAACTAAGACCATGGCATCCAGTCACATCACTTCATGGCAAACAGATGGGGAAACAATGGAAACAGTGAGAGACTTTATTTTGGGGGGCTCCAAAATCACTGCAGATGGTGAGTTTGGTCATGAAATTAAAAGACACCTTCTCCTTGGAAGAAAAGTTATGACCAACCAAGACAGCATATTAAAAAACATAGACATTATTTTACCAACAAAGGTCCATCTAATCAAAGCTATGTTTTTTCCAGTAGTCACATATGGATATGAGAGTTGGACTTTAAAGAAAGCTGAGCACCAAAGAATTGGTGCTTTTGAACTGTGGTGTTGGGGAAGACTCTTGAGAGTCCCTTGGATTGCAAGGAAAGCCAACCAGTCCATCCTAAAGGAAAGCAGTCCTGAATATTCATTGGAAGAGCTGATGCAGTAGCTGAAGTTCCAATACTTGGGCCACCTGATGTGAAGAACCAACTCATTGGAAAAGACCCTGATGCTGGGAAAGACTGAAGGTAGGAGGATAAGGGGACGGCAGAGGATGAGATGGTTGGATGGCATCACCGACTCAATGGACATGAGTTTGAGTAAACTCCAGGAGTTGCTGATGGACAGGGAGACCTGGCGTACTGCAGTCCTCCATGGGGTTGCAAAGAGTCAGACACAACTGAGCTACTGAACTGAACTGAACCCTACCTCTTATGCTCAGCCATATACTCATGCACAAAAATTTCATTTTCATTTCAAGAAAAAAAAGTTATAACTCTGTAAGGAAAATTCAGGATGTATCAATAAATGAAATATGCAAGTGTCAACTAAAAAAAGATGCTTATAACTTAAATGTTGAGAGTTATGTTTATTCTGTGAAAATTATTAGGACTTTAAGTTTATTTATTTATTTATTTTAAATAGGAGTAAAGTTGATTTACAATGTTGTATCAGTTCAGTTCAGTCGCTCAGTCGTATATGACTCTTTGTGACCCCATGAATCGCAGCACGCCAGGCCTCCCTGTCCATCATCAACTCCCGGAGTTCACTCAAATTCACGTCCATCGAGTCCGTGATGCCATCCAGCCATCTCATCCTCGGTCATCCCCTTCTCCTCCTGCCCCCAATCCCTCCCAGGGTCAAAGTCTTTTCCAATGAGTCAACTCTTCGCATGAGGTGGCCAAAGTACTGGAGCTTCAGCTTCAGCATCAGTCCTTCCAAAGAAATCCCAGGGTTGATCTCCTTCAGAATGGACTGGTTGGATCTCCTTGCAGTCCAAGGGACCCTCAAGAGTCTTCTCCAGCACCACAGTTCAAAAGCATCAATTTTTCGGCGCTCAGCCTTCTTCACAGTCCAACTCTCACATCCATACATGACTACTGGAAAAACCATAGCCTTGACTAGATGGAGCTTAGTCGGCAAAGAAATGTCTCTGCTTTTGAATATGCTATCTAGGTTGGTCATAACTTTTCTTACCATTATTTAATTTTAGAACATTGTCTTTCTCTGTTTACTTTTCTTGCTTTCTTTTTTTGACCGTAACTTGCAGCTTGTGGAATTTCATTTCCTGGACCTGGTGTTGAAACCTGGCCTGCAGCAGTGAGAGCTCAGAGTCCTAACTCTGATCACCAGGGAGACGGCATCTAAGTGACCCTGAGAGAACTGTTGCCCTGGAGGTGGGGGGAGTCAGTCCATAGAGAAACTTGCCCTAAGGGGCAGGTAGTCTGGCTATCAGAAGATTATTGTTAAGTGAGGTAAGCAGATATCTCCAATTAAGGAGTTAGCCCTCCTCTAAGTATAGCAAGCATCTGGGCCCACTGAAATCGTTCTTTTCCTATGCATCTCAGCTTTCTGGGGTCAGCATCCTGATTCTTGATTATTGTCGTTGTTCATTCACTCAGTCGGGTCCATCTCTTTGTGAAACCATGGACTGCAACGCACTGCGCTAAGCTTCCCTGTCCTTCATCTCCAAGAGACTGTTCAAACTCATGTCCATCCAAAGAGTTTGGATATCCATTCATCATCAGCTCATGATGCCATCCAGTTCTCTTCCTGCCTTCAAACTTTCCCAGCATGTCTTTTCCAATCAGTCAGTTTTTCACATCAGTTGGCCAAAGTATTGGAGATTCAGCTCTGTATCCATCCTTCCAGTGAATATTCATGGTTGATTTCCTTTAGAATTGACTGATTTGACCTCCTTGTCGTCCAAGGAACTCAAGAGTCTTCTCCAGCACATTTCAAAAGCATCAATTCTTCAGCACTCAGCCTTCTTTACGGCCCAACTGTCACATCCAGCCACAGGACTAGAAAAGGTCAGTTTTCATTCCAATCCCAGAGAAAGGCAATGCCAAAGAATGTTTAAACTACCGCATAATTGCACTCATTTCACAAGCTGCTAGCAAAGTCATGCTCAAAATTCTCCAAGCCAGGCTTCAACAGTACTGTGAACTTCCAGATGTTCAAGCTGGATTTAGAAAAGACAGAGAAGCCAGAGATCAAACTGCCAACATCTGCTGGATAATCAAAAAAGCAAAAGAGTTCCAGAAAAAAACATCTAATTCTACTTTATTGATTACCCCAAAGCATTTGACTGTGTGGATCACAACAAAGTATGGAAAATTCTTAAAAAGATGGGAATACCAGATCAACTTACTTGCCTCCTGAGAAATCTGTATGCAGGTCAAGAAGCAATAGTTAGTACCAGACATGGAACAACAGACTGGTTCAAAGTTGGGAAAAGAGTACCTTAAGGCACTTATTGTCACTCTGCTTATTTAACTTATATGCAGAGCACATCATGAGAAACACTGGGCTGGATGAAGCACAGGCTGGAATCAAAACTGATGGGAGAAATATCAATAACCTCAGATATGTAAATGATCCCATGCTTATGGCAGGAAGCGAAGAAGAACTAAAGAGCCTCTTGATGAAAGTGAAAGAGGAGAGTGAAAAAGTTGGCTTCAAGCTCAACATTCAGAAAATTAAGATCATGTCATCGGGTCCCATCAGTTCAGTTCAGTTCAGTTCAGTCGCTCAGTCATGTCCTACTCTTTGTGACCCCATGAACTGCAGCACAAAAGGCCTCCCTGTCCATCACCAACTCCCACAGTCCACCCAAACCCATGTCCACTGAGTCGGTAACACCATCCAACCATCTCATCCTCTGTTGTCCCCTTGTCCTCCTGCCCTCAATCTTTCCCAGCATCAGGGTCTTTTCAAATCAGTCAGCTCTTCCAAACAGGTGGCCAAAGTATTGGAGTTTCAGCTTCAACATCAGTCCTTCCAATGAATATTCAGGATTGATTTCCTTTAGGATGGCTGGTGCACTGAGACGACCCAGAGGGATAGTAAGGGGAGGGAGGAGGGAGGGGGGTTCAGGATGGGGAACACATGTATACCTGTGGCATATTCATGTTGATGTGTGGAAAAACCAATACAATATTGTAAAGTAATCAACCTCCAATTTAAATAAATAAATTTATATTTTTTAAAAAATAAATAAAAACCAAGACCGGCTATAGAGGCGTCTGTCCACTTTGGGATCCACAAAGATATGGAAAATATCTTAGTCACCACCTTTCGGTTCTGCAGGCCGTTCAGCGCCTTTCGGCTCCACAGGCCATTCCGCACCTTTGCGCACACTCTCTTCTCTCGGCAGAATGGAGGCAATGTCACAATACGTCGTTGTCCTAAATGATGTGGGATTGTGTGGGTGTTGGGGGGGTGAGGCACTGGGGATAAGTTGGAGAATTTAAGAGAAGTGGTGATTCAATATTCTACTAATATAATCTATGCACATATTTTTATGATAATATTAAAGATCAGATCTTATACAAGTGGTGCATACTTTTCTATTTCATCTTGGTTGACTTTCATAAATTCAAATAATTTGATGGATCTCACCTTAAAATGCTTCATTAAATAAATTTATTCCATATCAGGGCAAGTACTGTTATATTAAATTGTATGCTTTATTTAATGAAAATTAATTTTTTCTGTTGCCTTTATAAATATAAGCTGCTTATAGTCAATTTGCCCATTACTGCATAGTGCACGTTAATACACACATATTTTTATTTCAGTCGGCACCCAAAGATAAACAAGGCTGCTGGTTTTTCCTTGTTTGCTCTTGTTTGGACACGCCAGCTCTGTGATCCTCTAATACTCTGAGTCATACTTGGGAAAGCTTATTGTGCAGATGTGCCTGGTATTTTACATGTTAGAATAATCTCCACAGCCAAGGGGAGCTAAAGTGTTAATGCAATTAAATTCTTAATTTCAAGTCCAAATATTTTACTTCCTTATAGTAAATCTTGCTCATTAAGTATGTAGCACATATGGGCAGAATTAATCCTCTCTAATCTAAGGTTCTCTAGAGTTCTTACTTAACCTTTTTTTTATTCTGATCATCAAAATATTGCAATAGGCAAAAAATTATGCATTTCTAGACTATTATAACTGAGGTAGAATACTAATTAGTAGCTTCATGGCGGTTTAGTAGCTAAGTCATGTCCAACTCATAATACCCCATGGACTATAGCCCATCAGGCTCCTTTGTCCATGAGATGCGCCAGAGAATACTGAAGTGGGATGCCATTTCCTTCTCTAGGGGATCTTATTTGCCATAATGATAAAAATTGTTGACTTATTGAAGTAAGGAACATGCTCTAAAATGACCCACATGTACTTTCATTTACACACATATTCATATGCACATCAGTTCAGTTCAGTCTCTCAGTCGTGTGTGATTCTTTGCGACCCTATGAATCGCAGCACGCCAGGCCTCCCTGTCCATCACCAACTCCCGGAGTTCACTCAGACTCACGTCCATCGAGTCGGTGATGCCATCCAGCCATCTCATCTTCAGTCGCCCCTTCTCCTCCTGCCCTCAATCCCTCCCAGCATCAGAGTCTTTTCCAATGAGTCAACACTTCGCATGAGGTGGTCAAAGTACTAGAGTTTCAGCTTTAGCATCATTCCTTCCAAAGAAATCCCAGGGTTGATCTCCTTCAAAATGGACTGGTTGGATCTCCTTGCAGTCCAAGGGACTCTCAAGAGTCTTCTCCAACACCACAGTTCAAAAGCATCAATTCTTCAGCACTCAGCCTTCTTCACAGTCCAACTCTCACATCCATACATGACCACAGGAAAAACCATAGCCTTGGCTAGGTGGACCTTAGTCAGGAAAGTAATGTCTCTGCTTTTGAATATGCTATCTAGGTTGGTCATAACTTTGCTTCCAAGGTGTAAGCGTCTTTTAATTTCATGGCGGCAATCACCATCTGCTGTGATTTTGGAGCCCAAAAAAATAGTCTGGTGCTGTTTCCACTGTTTCCCCATCTATTTCCCATGAAGTGATGGGACCAGATGCCATGATCTTTGTTTTCTGAATGTTGAGCTTTAAGCCAATTTTTCCACTCTCCACTTTCACTTTCATCAAGAGGCTTTTTAGTTCCTCTTCACTTTCTGCCATAAGGGTTGTGTCATCTGCATATCTGAGGTTATTGATATAACCTCCCAGCAATCTTGATTCCAGCTTGTGTTTCTTCCAGTCCAGCGTTTCTCATGATGTACTGTGCATATAAGTTAAATAAGCAGGGTGACAATATACAGCCTTGATGTACTCCTTTTCCTATTTGGAACCAGTCTGTTGTTCCATGTCCAGTTCTAACTGTTGCTTCCTGACCTGCATATAGGTTTCTCAAGAAGCAGGTCAGGTGGTCTAGTATTCCCAGCTCTTGAAGAATTTTCCACAGTTTGTTGTGATCCACACAGTCAAAGGCTTTGGCATAGTCAATAAAACAGAAATAGATGTTTTTCTGGAACTCTCTTGCTTTTTCCATGATCCAGCAGATGTTGGCAATTTGATCTCTGGTTCCTCTGCCTTTTCTAAAATCAGCTTGAACATCAGGGAGTTCACAGTTCATGTATTGCTGAAGTCTGGCTTGGAGAATTTTGAGCATTACTTTACTAGCATGTGAGATGAGTGCAATTGTGTGGTAGTTTGAGCATTCTTTGGCATTGTCTTTCTTTGGAATTGGAATGAAAACTGACCTTTTCCAGTCCTGTGGCCACTGCTGAGTTTTCCAAATTTGCTGGCATATTGAGTGCAGCACTTTCACAGCATCCTCTTTCAGGATTTGAAATAGCTCCACTGGAATTTCATCACCTCTACTAGCTTTGTTCATAGTGATGCCTTCTGAGGCCCACTTGACTTCACATTCCAGGATGTCTGGCTCTAGGTTAGTGATCACACCATCGTGATTATCCAGGTCATGAAGATCTTTTTTGTACTGTTCTTCTGTGTATTCTTGCCACCTCTTCTTAATATCTTCTGCTTCTGTTAGGTCCAGACCATTTCTGTCCTTTATCGAGCCCATCTTTGCATGAAATGTTCCCTTGGTATCTCTAATTTTCTTGAAGAGATCTCTAGTCTTTCCCATTCTGTTGTTTTCCTCTATTTCTTTGCATTGATCACTGAAAAAAACTTTATCTCTTCTTGCTATTCTTTGGAACTCTGCATTCAGATGCTTATATCTCTCCTTTTCTGCTTTGCTTTTCACCTCTCTTCATTTCACAGCTATTTGTAAGGCCTTCCCAGACAGCCATTTTGCGTTTTTGCATTTCTTTTCCATGGGGATGGTCTTGATCCCTGTCTCCTGTACAATGTCATGAATCTCATTCCATAATTCATCAGGCACTCTATCTATCAGATCTAGGCCCTTAAATCTATTTCTCACTTCCACTGTATAGTCATAAGGAATTTGATTTAGGTCATACCTGAATGGGTTAGCAGTTTTCCCTACTTTCTTCAATTTAAGTCTGAATTTGATAATAAGGAATTCATGGTCTGAGCCACAGTCAGCTCCTGGTCTTGTTTTTGTTGACTGTATAGAGCTTCTTCATCTTTGGCCAGACTTGCTGTGTGGTGTGATACCAAATTCTTGACTGGTAAAACCAAAAATTAAGTTGTTTATTTGAGGGCTGGGGGTGGCTTTCAAGGCCAGGTTCTCCAAAGTCTAAGATTCTGAAATTCTAATTTGAGTTTCCATCATGTTCTTGCCTAAACTGTGTGCCCTCACTTTTCTCAGGCTATAAGTATACTGTTTTAAACATTTAATCTGACCTGTTGAGTATTTCTTGCCCTCTCTTTTATGCACTTATAAAGAAAAGTTTACTCCTTGTAATGTTAAGTAGTAAATGTCATTTCCAACAATTGAACTATTGGCTTGGTCAAAAAATTCATTTGGAGTTTTCTGTAAAATTGTATGGATATGCCAGAATAAAATTTTTGATGAATCCAATATTTTCACCATGGTTAAGTCTGTTAAATCTCACTTAGAAATAAGAATCAAAACTCATTTTGCAACATGGATGGACCTTTAAGACATTGTGCTAAGTGAAATAAGTCAGAGAGAGAAAGAAAAATATTATATAATCTCACTTATATATGCAATCTTAAAACAACAACAATAAAAAGTAAACTTACAAAAATAAAAAAAGAGATCAGACTATTTTTGATTTCCAGAAGTGGACTATCCAGGGATGGGGGTGGGGATTGGAGAAAGGCGGTCAAAAGATGTAAATTTCCAGCTGTAAATTCTAGGGCATAAGGTAATATATAAAAAATACAGCTGATGCTGCATGCTGTATAGGAAGATGTTAAGAAAGTAAGTCTTATGAGTTCACAGGGGGAAATTGCTTTCTTTTCTCTTTATTTTATCTGTATGAGAAGATGGATGTTGCCTGGAATGTACTGTGATAATCTTTTTACAATAAATGTAAATCAAACCATAATATTGTATGCCTTAAACTTATAGTGATATATGTCAGTTACTTATCAATAAAACTTGAGAAAAACTAACTTGTTTTGGATCTGAACTACAAAGCAAATCATTTCAGTAAGTGAATGAGATTAAAATGATCCATGTGAAAATGGATTGGAGTTGGAAACATTAGTCTGAACTGACATTTAGCTTTATATAGACACATGTAGTTACTTAGAAACATACTTACAGATATGTTGCATATATATTTGCTAATATGAATACCTGTTTGTTTGTTTGTTTTTCTGCCAATTAAGAGAAACTAAAATTAACCGTCCAAAAGTAGTAAGGACACCTCACATAATAATACTGGTTTCTAGATACCATTTCCATCATGTGTGCACTTAATCACTCAATCGTGTCCAACTCTTTGCAACCGCATGGACTGTAGCACGCCAGGCTCCTCTGTCCATGGGGATTCTTAAGACAAGAATAGTGTAGTAGGTTACTATGCTCTCCTCCAGGGGATCTTCCCAATCCAGGGATCGAACCCAGGTCTCACGCATTGCAGGCAGATTCTTTACCATCTGAACCACCAGGGACACCCAATACCATTCTCCAGTAAGAAGGATTGCCCTCCTTGGTGAAATGGCAAATCCGAGTGTTTGGTCAAGCAATACACAAGATGAGGCTGGAGAGTCACCTACTGTAAGAAAGCAAAGAGCAAGGGTGATCAGGACATGCACGCACACACACACACACACACACACACACACACCCACACCCCTTAATGAGGGTATGTCAAAAGCACATAGGAGATAATTGAAAGAGTTCCCAATGGCCAAAGTTGTAAAAATAACATCCTGAGCAACAAAATAAAGGAAGTAATAGTGGATTATAACCCAAAGTATAAATAGATATAAATGAGTCCATGTGATTAAAAATAAACAATTTAATAAACAAATATGTACATTTCACAGGCTAACAAGGTTATGCTCAAAATCCTTCAAGATGGACTTCAGCAGTACATGAATTGAACACTTCCAGATGTACAAGCTGAATTTAGAAAAGGCAGAGAAACCAAAGATTAAATAGCCAACATCTTTTGTATCATCCAAAAAGCAAGAGAATTAAAGAAAAAAAAAAAACTACTTCTGCTTCATTGACTATGCTAAAGCCTTTGATTGAGTAGATGACAGCAAACTGTGGAAAATTCTTAAAAAGATGAATACCAGACCACCTTACTTGACTCCTGGGAAACCTATGTGCAGGTTAACAAGATAGAGTCAGAAGTGGACATGGAATAATTGACTGGTTCAAAATTAGGAAAGGAGTATGACAAGACTGCATACTGTCTCCCTGCTTCTTTAACTTCCATGCAAAGTACATCATGTTAAGTATAAGGCTGCATTAATCACAAGCTGAAATCAAGATTCCTTGGAGAAGTATCAGCAACCTCAAAATGCAAATGGTATCACTCTAATGAGAGAAAGTGAAAAAAAAAAAAAAACTAAAGAGGCTTTTGATAAAGATGAAAGAGGAGAGTGACAAAGCTGGCCTAAAATTCAACATTCAGAAAATTAAGACCATGGTGTCTGATCCCATCACTTCATGGCAAATAGATGGAAAAAAGTGGAAATAGTGATAGATTTGCTTTTCCTGGGCTCCAAAATCACTGCAGATGAAGACTACAGCCATGAAATTAAAGACATTTGTTCCTTGGAAGAAAAGCTATGACAAACTTAGCAAGTTAAAAAGCAGAGACACCACTTTGCTGATCAAGGTCCCTATAGTCAAAGCTATGGTTTTCCCAGTGATCATGTATGGATCTGAGAGTTGGACCATAAAGAAGGCTGAGTGCTGAAGAACTGATCCTTTTGAACTGTGCCACTGGAGAAGACTCTTGAGAGTCCCTTGGACTGCAAGAAGATCCAACCAGTCGATCCTAGAGGAAATCAATCCTCAATATTCACCTGAAGGATTGATGTGGAAGCTGAAGCCCCAGTACTCTGGCCACCTGATGTGAAGAACTGACTCATTGGAAAAGACCCTGATGCTGGGAAACATTGAAGGCAGGAGGAGAAGGGCACGACAGAGGATGAGATGGTTGGATGGCATCACCGACTCAATGGACATGGGTTTGAGTAAACTCCAGGAGATAGTAAAGATCAGAAAAGCCTAGTTTGCTGAAGTTCATGGGGTTGCAAAAATTTGGACATGACTTAGCAACTGAACAAAAACAAGAAAAGAAGAAACAATTCCATTTTGAAGAATTCCAAGTAATTGATGTTGAAAATCTGTGCTCAATGAAAGGGGGAGCATAACTCCTAGTTCTTAGGTGGTAACCTGCACATAGCAACCTCCTAGCAAAAAGTTGCAGTCTGCAAAGGGAGAAAAGAAAGTACCTGAGGTGAGAAACTTGACACTCTCTCAGCCAGACAATCCACTACGTCATCAAATCATAAAGCCTATTGGTGATATTCATCCCTAGTATGCTATTTTCAAAATGATTCTTTACCTCTGGGGTCTTCTCCACAACCCATAAACACAATTATATCATATGAAAGGCATTGGAAAACTTTCAGTGGAAGACATCCTACAAAACAACTGACCAGCACAGTTCAAAACCGTCAAGAATAAGGTCCGAGAAACTCTCACAGGAAGGAGAGGGCTAAGAAGGTGTGACCCCTGGATGTAGTGTGGTAACCTAGATGGCATACTGGGACTGAAGCAATCCCATCCGATAAAAATTAAAGTAATACAAACGAACTGTGGAGTTTTGTTGACAATGCTGTATCAGTGCTGCTTGTTTAATAGCAATAAATGTGCCATGCTAATGCAACATGGTAATCATAGGGGAGACTGGGTTTGAGGTATAAGTGAACTACTTTTATACATTTCTGTATTTACCTCTCTCTTTTTTTTTTTTTTGGTAAAAATAAACTCGAAGTATTCTATTTAGAACTCCATATTCCATAATGTCCATATGGGAAAAGAATCTGAAAAAGAATGAATATATGTATGGATAGAAATGAATCATTTTGCTGTACACCAGGAATAACACAATGTAAGTCAACTATGCTCCAACATAAGACTTAAAAACTTTTTAAACAAAGTTTTAAAATTTAAAAAAAAAAAAGATAAAATTCGCAAATGATTCTCCAAAGATTGCCATCCACAAGTCACCACATCCTCACCGTGGACGCTGCTCTTCAGCATCATACATCATGTATCACCCGGCAACATCATGAGACTTTGCTGGGAGGCAGCGCAGGTAAGACCTTCAAGAGCACTGACAACACAGACTAGAAACGTGTGGGAAATAACTGGAAAGTGATGAACGTTGAGTATTTACCTCCACAGTTTTTCAATATAAATTATTTAGACTGTAGTAACAGCTGTGCTTTACAAAAAAGCCCACAAAGTGTCTGAAAGTTCAAAAAGCATCTCCGGTTCAAATATGAGTACAAGTTGGCTCCAGCATACCACATCAGCTTTGGAGTCTGTGTGTCTGAGTAAATGTGTTGCACGTAAGTCTTCAGTCAGTGATTTTTGAACAAACAACTAAATATTGTGACACAAAATTTTAATTTTAAAGAGTTTCTAAAGTTTAACTGCAAGGAGCCCAATCAGTCCATCCTAAAGGAAATCAGTCCTGAATATTCATTGGAAGGACTGATGATGAAGCTGAAACTCCAACACTTTGGCCACCTGATGCTAAGAGCTGACTCATTTGAAAAGACCCTGATGCTGGGAAAGATTGAAGACAGGAGGATAAGGGTATGGCAGGAGATGAGATGGTTGGATGGAATCACCGACTCAATGGACGTAAGTTTGAGTAAACACCAAGAGTTGGTGATGGACAGGGGAGCCTGGTGTGCTGTATTCTATGGAATCACAGAGTCAGACATGACTGAGTGACTGAACTGAACTGACTGAAGGTTTAAATTCCTTTTTAAGAAAGACCATGATGATTGTTGTTGTTATTCAGTTGCTATGTCGTGTCCAACTTCTTGTAACAGGCTCTTCTGTCCTCCACTACCACCCAGAGTTTGCTTAAATTCATGTCCATTGAGTCAGTGATGCTATCTAACCATCGCATCCTCTGTCATCCCCTTCTTCTGCCTTCAGTCCTTCCCAGAATAAGGATCTTTTCCAATGAGTTAGCTCTTCACATCAGGTGGCCAAAGTATTGGAGCTTCAGCTTCAGCATCAATCCTTTCAATAAATATTCAAGGTTGATCTCCTTTAGGATGGACTGGTTTGATCTCCTTGCAGTCCAAGGGATTCTCAAGAGTCTTCCCCTGCACCACAGTTTGAAAGGATCAATTCCTTGGCTCAGATTTCTTTATGATCCAAGTCTCATATCTTTTCATGACTACTATCATGATGATTGATCCACTTAATTCTGAAAGCGATTATCAAGCACTTTGTAAGGAACTCCTACCCTTTTGCAATGGAGAGCAGAAGAGTGCAGAGAGAGAAAGCAGGAGAGAAATAAAGCGGTCTCAGCTTCAAATAGTTCATTTCTCCAAAACGAGAGCAGAGGCGAACTTGGTGGGAAGAGACAGTGCAGAGAAGAAATGCATACAGCCACATTAAAAAGAAAATGTTTCAAAACAAAGATGGTGGGCGTGATCTGACTCCATGAGGCATATGTACATGACTTCAGTGAAAAAGTCCCAAAGTGGAATCAGTTCTCTGAAGTTTGATGTAAGCACTCCCTACCTCATATTTTGCTTCTCTTTTCTCCTTATAATATTCACTTTTTTTATTTTTTATGTATTCCAAAGCATTCCAGTAATCTGCAATTCATCATCAAGTTTCACCCCTACTTCTATCTCTGACATAATCACCTGAAAATATATACTATTGGAAGAACCATAGCTTTGACTAGACAGACCATTGTTGGTAAAGTAATGTCTCTGCTTTTTAATATGCTTTCTAGGCTGGTCATAGCTTTTCTTCCAAAGAGCAAGTGTCTTTTAGTTTCATGGCTACAGTCACCGTCTGCAGAGGTCAAGTATGTTATAAATTCTCAGTTTCTTGGACCAGCTTTCTCATAAAAAATACATCTCAAGGAATGTTTGTATTGCCTTTGTGTTCCAGTTTGTTTGAAACCTCTTGAGGTCTACTTAGAGAATTTAGTAGTCATTCTTTTACCATAACTAAAGGTAATTCAGAAAATATCTTATTGAAACTAAAGTGCACACAAATTGTATTGCAAAAGGGGACTATAAAAAATTGCCTGCACTAGGATTATACGGGATGGGGAGGGAGGTAGGAGGGGGGCTCAGGATTGGGAACACGTGTACACCCGTGGCGGATTCATGTTGATGTATGGCAAAACCAATACAGTATTGTAAAGTAAATTTTTTTAAAAAATTGCCTAATAAAGAAGAAAACTACAACTGCCTGAAAGAATTAGGACCACAAAATACACAGTATGTTCTGTCTGCCTTAAAGTCACAGGCTGTGTTTCACATCTGTGTCACTGAATACAAATCAACAGCTTTAGGATATGGCTCTATCAGAAACAAATTTTACTCCTTGGATCCACTGGCGTAACATACAAGGTTGTTGGGAAATCAACCTTTACACACACACACACACACACACACACACACACACACACACACACACATTTAATACAATATTGTAAAGTAATTACCCTCAAATTAAAATAAATAAATTTATATAAAAAATCAATCCTAAAGGAAAAAAAAAGATAGTTTTATTGTGCTTTCTGTGGCTTGCACTGAAGAATTGGGGTCCAGAATAACATTTAATAAGCCTCTTCCTGACCTTGATGGCTCAGCAGTTAAAGAATTCACTTGCAATCAGGAGACACAATAGACTCAGTTTTAATCCCTTGGACAGTAAGATACCACCGAAAATAAAATGGCTCCAATCTAGTAGTCTTGCCTGAAAAACTCATTGACAGGGGAGCCTGGAAGGCTACAGTCCAAAGGGGCCACAAAGAGTAGGTCACAACTGAGCAACTAAGCACACAGCCTGACTCCTAAACGTTTTATAATCAAGATTAACTATCTTAAAAATCAGTTCAGTTCAGTCACTCAGTCTTGTCTAATTCTTTGTGACCCTATGAACTGCAGCACACCAGGCTTCCCTGTCCATCACCAACTCCCAGAGCTTACGCAAGCTCATGTCCATTGAGTTGGTGATACCATCCAACCGTCTCATCCTCTGTTCTCCCCTTCTCCTCCTGCCCTCATCTTTCCCAGCATTAGGTCTTTTCCAGTGAGTCAGTTCTTCACATCAGGTGGCCAAAGTATTGGAGATTCACCATCAGTCCTTCCAATGAATATTCAGGACTGATTTCCTTTAGGATGGACTGGCTGGATCTACTTGCAGTCCAAGGGACTCTCAAGAGTCTTCTCCAACAGCACAGTTCAAAAGCATCCATTCTTAGGCCCTCAGCTTTCTTATAGTCCAACTCTCATATCCATACATAACTACTGGCAAAACAATAGCTTTGACTAGATGGACCATTGTTGGTAAAGTAATGTCTCTGCTTTTTAATATGTTCTCTAGGTTGATCATAGCTTTTCTTCCAAGGAGAAAATGTCTTATAATTTCATGGCTGCAGTCACCATCTATAGTGATTTTGGAGCCACGAAAATAAAATCTGTCAATATTTCCATTGTGTCCCCATCTATTTGCCGTGAAGTGATGTGACTGGATGCCATGATCTCAGTTTTCTGAGTGTTGAGTTCTAAACCAACTTTTTCACTCTCCTCTTTCACTTTCATCAAGAGGCTCTTTAGTTCTTTTCCACTTTCTGTCATAAGGATGGTGTGATCTGCATTGATATTTCTTCTGGCAATCTTGATTCCAGCTTGTGCTTCATCCAGCCCAGTGTTTCTCATGATGTACTCTGCATATAAGTTAAATAAGCAGGGTGACAATATACAGCCTTGATGTAGACCTTTCCTGATTTGGAACAAATCTGTTGTTCCATGTCCAGTTCTAACTGTTGCTTCTTGATCTGCATACAGATTTCTCAGAAGGCAAGTTAGATGGTTTGGTATTCCCATCTCTTTCAGAATTTTCCACAGTTTATTGTGATCCATACAGTCAAAGGCTTTGGCATAGTCAATAAAGCAGAAATAGATGTTTTTCTGGAATTCTTTTGCTTTTTCCATGATCCAGCAGATGTTGGCAATTTGATCTCTGGTTCCTCTGCTTTTTCTAAACCAGCTTGAACATCTGGAAGTTCACAGTTCAACTATTGTTGAAGCCTAGCTTAGATAATTTTGAGCATTATTTTACTAGCATGTGAGATGAGTGCAATTGTGTGGTAGTCTGAGCATTCTTTGGCATTGCCTTTCTTTGGAATTGGAATGAAAACTGACCTTTTCCAGTCCTGTGGCCACTGCTGAATTTTCCAAATTTGCTGGTATATTGAGTGCAGCACTTTCACAGCATCATCTTTCAGGATTCGAAACAGCTCAACTGGAATTCCATCACCTCCTCTAGCTTTGTGATGCTTTCTAAGGCCCACTTGACTTCACATTCCAGGATGTCTGGCTCCAGGTGAGTGATCACACCATGATGATTATCGGGGTCATGAAGATTTTTTTTGTACAGTTCTTCCGTGTATTCTTGCCACCTCTTCTTAATATCTTCTGCTTCTGTTAGGTCCAGACAATTTCTGTCCTTTATTGAGCCCATCTTTGCATGAAATGTTCCCTTGGTATCTCTAATTTTCTTGAAGAGATCTCCAGTCTTTCCCATTCTGTTGTTTTCCTCTATTTCCTTTCATTGATCACTGAGGAAGGCTTTCCTTTCTCTTCTTGCTATTCTTTGGAACTCTGCATTCAGATGCTTATATCTTCCCTTTTCTCCTTTGCTTTTTGCTTCTCTTCATTTCACAGCTATTTGTAAGGCCTCCCCAGACAGCCATTTTGCGTTTTTGCATTTCTTTTCCATGGGGATGGTCTTGCTACCTGTCTCCTGCACAATGTCAGGAACCTCCATCCATAGTTCCTCAGGCACTCTATCTATCAGATCTAGACCCTCAAATCTATTCCTCACTTCTATTGCATAATAATAAGGGATTTGATTTAGGTCATACAGGTCATACCTGAATGGTCTAGTGGTTTTCCCTACTTTCTTCAATAAAAAATAAATGTACACAAATTGTGTGCTGAATTATGTCCCACCCAGACATTGAAGTCCTAACCTCTTGCCCCTGTTGAATGTTCCCTATATGGAAATTGGTTCTTTGTAGATGATCAAGTTAAGAGGAGGTGGTTTTATTGTGCTCTGCTGTGCTTAGTTACTCAGTCATGGTCAAGTCTTTGTGACCCCTTGGACTGTAGCCCATCAGTCTCCTCTGTCCAAGGAATTCTGTGGGCAAGAATACTGAACTGGGTTGCCATTCCCTCCTCCAGGGTCTTCATTAAGGTGTGTCTTAATCCAATATGATGATGTTTTCACAAAAAAGGAAAATTTAGACACAAAGACAGATAAGTACACAGTGGGAACACCCTATAAAGATGAAAGCAGATATTGGGTGATGTAACAATAAGCCAAGAAAAGCCAAAGCTTGCAAACCATTAGAAGTTAGGGCAGAGACATGGAACAAAACTCTCCTGCAGAAGAAATCAACCCTGCCAACACTGTGATCTCTGACATTAATTATCCTTCTAAACTGTGCAAAAATGCATTTCTGTTGCTTAAGCCTCCCAGTTTGTGGTACCAAGTTATGATATATTTATAAACTGATATGTATTTAGGTAAAAGAAAATGTAGGAGGGAAAAATAAAAAAATAAATGAAAAAAATTTGAGAAGATACTTAACAAATAAGTTTAGCAGCTGACCAGTTTTCCTAACAACAGTTATTGAAGAGACTATCTTTTCTTCATCGTATAGTCTCGCTTCCTTTGTCATAGATTAGTGACCATCAGTGTGTGGGTTTGTCACCGGACTTTCTATTGTGTTCCATGGATATGCATTTTTATTTTTGTACTAGTAATATACCGTTTTGATTACTGTGGCTTACAAAATAATTTGAAATCAGGGATCCTAATTCCTTCAGTCCTGTTTTCCTTACTCAAGATGCTTTGGCTATTCAGTGTCTTTTTTATTCGATACAAATTGTAAAATTTTTTGTTCTAATTCAAAATGTCATTGGTGATTTGATAAGGATTGCATTGAATATGTAGATTGCTGTGAGATGTATTGTCACTTTCACAATATTGATTCTTCAAACCCAAGAACATGGTATATTTTTCTATCTGCTTCTGTGATTTTTGATTTATTTCATCAATATCTTATATTTTTGGAGTACAAGTCTTTTGCCTCCTTAGGTAGCTTTATTTCTAGTTATTTCATCTTTTGATGTGATGGTAAATAGGATTGTTTCCTCAGTTTCTCTTCCTGACCTTTCAGTGCTAGTGTATAGGAATGCAAGAGATTTCTGTGTATTAATTTTGTATCCTGAAATTTATCAAATTCATTGATGATCTCTCATCATTTTCTGGGGGTATCTTTAGGATATTCCATGTATAGTATCATGTCATCTACAAAATTTGACATTCTTACTTCTTCTCCAAGTTGGATTCATTTTATTTATTTTTCTTCTATGACTGCTGGAGCTAGAACTTCCAAAACTATTTTGAAAAATAGTGGCAAGAGTAGACATCTTTGTCTTGTTCTTGATCTTAGAGAAAGTGCTTTAGCTTTCCCCCATTGACGATGATGTTTGCTGATGGTTTGTCATGTGTGTGTGTTTGTTAGGCGCTCAGCTGTGTCTGACTGTTTGCAACCCCATCGATTGGGCCCCCCCAGCATCCTCTGTCCATGGGATTCTCCAGTGGGCTGGAGTGGGCTGCCATTTCCTTCTCCAGGGGATCTTCCCAACCCAGGGATCAAACCACAGTCTCCCGCATTGCAGGCAGACTCTACCATCTGAGCCACCAGGGAAGTGAGGGTTTGTCATACATGGCTTGTATTATTTTGATGTAGATGTATGATCCTTTTAATGTGTTGTTGGATTTGGTTTGCTAGTATTTTGTCAAGAATTTTTGCATCTGTGTTCATCAGTGATATTGGCCTGTAATTTTTCGGTGTGGTATCTTTGTCTGGTTTTGGTATCTGGGTGAAGATGGCTTATTGAATGAACTTGGGAGTGTTCCTTCCTCTACAGTCTTTTTCGGAAGAGTTTCAGAAGTGTAGGTGCTAATGCTTTTCTAAGTGTTTGATAGACTTTGCCTGTGAAGCCATCTGTTACTGGGCTTTTATTTGTTGAAAGAGTTTTAATTACAGTTTCAATTTCAGTGCTTGCGATTGGTCTGGTCACATTCATTTTCTGTTCTTCCTGGTTTACTCTTGGAAGTTTATACCTTCCTAAGAATTTATCCTTTTTTCCTAGAAGAATGAAATTAGAACACTCCCTAACATCATACATAAAAAATAAACTCGAACTGGGTTAAAGACCTAAATGTAAGGGTAAACACTGTAAAACAGTCTGTCCATTGATACACTGCTAATTTTAATGAAAAATAAATTTAAATAGATTATAATAGAAATAGTAGCATACATTTCTGTCACAATAAGTTCTAGGAAAGCATGATGGTTTTTAAGTCTCTCTGGCAGCTCATATAGACATTTTCCATTTTGATTTATGAAACTGGCCCTTGCTCTACATTTGTGGGAACTGATCCATGTCAATCTAATGCTTATTAATGTCTGGTTAATTGTCCTCATTAGAGATGCTAACTGTTCTGGAGTCAGCACCTCTTCATCCCTAGAGACGCTTTAGTGGCTCTGAGACTAAAACTGACCTGTCCCTTTATTGCTACAGTAGAATTTCTCAATTTGCATTGCTACTTCTTAGATAATTTCTATAGTATATTTCCCTTTCTCAAAACTCCTTCCAGACCCCTCCTCAGTCACTGCTTGATGGTCACCTGCCGTGAACTCGAGCTACTTTCCCTCTCTCCAGTGGCAGAAAGTGCCCAATGAAGTTACTTCAGTGTCTTTTTAAAAAACCCTATCCCACTCCTGGCCTTGTTCCTTGTCCTTCCTTTTGCCTCCTGAGTTTAGTCTTAGTCAAGCCTCAGCTTACAGCAGAGTCTCTTACACAGATCTCTGCACAATTCTACAGCAGGGTTCGATCAAAGCATGAGTGCACTTTACAAGTTCTCGGTTCAGTTCAGTCACTCAGTCATGTCGGCCGTTTGTGACCCCATGGACTGCAGCACGCCAGGCCTCCCTGTCCATTGCCAACTCCCGGAGCTCACTCAAATTCATGTCCACTGAGGCGGCAATGCCGTCCAACCGTCTCCTTCTCTGTCGCCTCTTTCTCCTACCACCGTCAGTCTTTCCCAGTGTCAGAGTCTTTTCCAATGAGTCAACTCTTCGCATGAGGTGGCCAAAGTATTGGAATTTCAGCTCCAGCATAAGTCCTTCCAATGAATATCAAGACTGATCTCCTTTAGGATGGATTGGTTGGATCTCCTTGCAATCCAAGGGACTCTCAAGAGTCTTCTTCAACAACACAGTTCAAAAACATCAATTCTTCAGCACTCAGCTTTCTTTATATATATGTCCTATATGTATATAAATCATTTAATTGTTGAGCAATTGATCTTCACACATATGGAATAGAAAATATATATCTTTAAAAATCCAACATAAGAATTTTCGAGTTATTACAGATGGTCCCGACACTGGATGGGTCAATTTATGATTTTGAGGCTTTATGATGGTGGGAAATCCATATGCATTCAGTAGAAATTTTGCTTTGAATTTTGAGCTTTTCTTGGACTAGGGGCATGGGGTAAGATAGTGTGATGCTGGGCAGGGGGAAGGAGCCTCAGTTCCACAAGCCATGTGTTCATGAGAGTGAACAGCCTATATATTCACCGTCATGCTCTTTTTCACTTTCAGTACAATATCCAATGAGTTACATGAAGTATCTTACGCTTTGTGCTTCTCAAGTGGTGCTACTGGTAAAGAACCTGCCTGCCAGGGCAGGAAACATAAGAGATGCAGGTTTGATCCCTGGATTGAGAAGACCCCATGGAGAAGGGCATGGCAATTCACTATCACTTTATTACAAAACAGAATTTGTGTTAGGTGAGTTGCCCAACTCCAGGCTAATATGAGTATTCTAGGCTTAATTAAGATGTTAGGTGTATTCAGGGCATTTTGACATTTTTTGGAGGGGGAAGGGATGGGTTTATTGGAAAGTAATCCATGTTCCATGTTTATTGGGATGTAATCCGTAAGCCATGAAATTAAAAGACACTTACTCCTTGGAAGAAAAGTTATGACCAACTTAGATAGCATATTCAAAAGCAGAGACATTACTTTTCCAAAAAAGGTCCGTCTAGTCAAGGCTATGGTTTTTCCAGTGATCATGTATGGATGTGAGAGTTGAACTGTGAAGAAAGCTGAGTGCCAAAGAATTGATGCTTTTGAACTGTGGTGTTGGAGAAGACTCTTGAGGGTCCCTTGGACTGCAAGAAGATCCAAGCAGTCCATTCTAAAGGAGATCAGCCCTGGGATTTCTTTGGAAGGAATGATGCTAAAGCTGAAACTCCAGTACTTTGGCCACCTCATGTGAAGAATTGACTCATTGGAAAACACTCTGATGCTGGGAGGGATTGGGGGCAGGAGGAAAAGGGGACAACGGAGGATGAGATGGCTGGATGGCATCACTGACTCGATGGACATGAGTTTGAGTGAACTCTGGGAGTTGGTGATGGACAGGGAGGCCTGACGTGCTGCGATTCACACGACTGAGTGACTGAACTGAACTGAATCCCATTATAAGTCAAGGAAGAACTGTAGTGAAAATTAACAGAAGGAATGGAAAAGTATCTACCTGCAGACCAGAAAAACGTTTGCAGGAGGAGATGTTGGCGATGAAATGTATTTCAGCAGCCTTTCAATTTAATGATTCATCATCTCCTTACTTAGTTTTCTCAATAGAGTGCTATCTTCTTTAGGATGAAACTTGAGAATCCAAAAATCACCTACCATAGAATTTGGAATAGAGTAGGGCCTAACACATATGGATTAAATGAAAGACAAGAAAGAAGGCAAAATGGAAAGTGAATAATTTCTGTAGTATATCTTCCTGAGCTCTGATAAGCTCCATTCAATGAAGTTCCATACTGTAAGCCACACTATAATGTGGAGTTACTATCAGGCTGCAGTGAGAGACAGTGTTCATACCTGTTTTGTTCAGAAAACACTAAATATAAAATATGTACTCAATATACAGTAAGTGAAGGAGTTCAGTATAGATTAGCATAGAAGGCAAGTCATAGATATTAATTCTTATGAAAAACCAATCAGAGAAGAAAGAATTCAAATTAAATTCACTTTGTTTCCATTGGTAGAATTCTTAAAGTATAACTCAATTAACAATCTTTTATTGAAATTTTTTGACAAAAGACTTGCCTTCTATTCCATTGTATATGACTGAAAAATCATATTGAGATATATAGGTTTATAGAACATTAAGAGTGATGGACATAGTTTATAGTTTTGCATTTTAATACAGTTTAAAGATGGAAGCTATTCATTGACTATCTCCACTAATGTACTTCATTCTTTAAATATGATTTTGGAAATGCTTAGTCTTTACTGTCCTCCAAAGATAAAAATAGTGTACAATTAATTACACTATTTTGTGTAAGCATTGATAAGATAGCTAAATAAAGAAAGTATATTCTAAGTTCCTTGAGGGAAAATCTTTTTCATACAAGCGAACATGTGATCTTCATAATTTTCAACATATATTCTGCTTGCAGCTCAATAACATTTGGACAATGTTATTAAAGCCAGTGAGATAAGCAAAAGCATCCAGGAAATGCATATCAGATCTATTCACTGAAAATATATTTTTTAAATGCTTTACCCTCCTTTATTGGACTAGTAGGACTTGGTCTTCAGGGTAGCCCACCAATGGCAAAAATTGGTCAGGTATCCTATATCTGCATTTCCTTTGCAAAGCTATTGTTTTTTAATTAAATCTAATTTACTCTGAAATAGTTCTTACATCTTTGTATTTCTAGAGCTTACAGTTTTAAGAGCTTAGAGAAAGGGGTTTGGTGAGATGGCCCTCAACTTATATATGTCTGGTCTTTCTTCATTATTATAGTCAGGTTATGTATTTCTAGCTTAAACAACATCAAAATGGTATTTGACCCTTATCGTGCGTCAGATAACAAGGATCGTGATGCTAATTGATTCTATTTCTGGTGGTTTGCAGTTAATCAATTGGCTAAAATGGTGTTTACCATATATTTTCTTGGTGAAGTAGTTATCTTTTCTTTGATACTAATAAGGGAGAGATTGACTCTACATATTAATATTTATCCTGTATCTTATCAAGCTGACATGTGTACATCTAGTATCCATCAATGATTATTGACATAAATTGACTGATGTAAGCATTTAATATATTTGTGTATGCAAGATTAAAATTGTGTATCCAAAAACAAAAGGGAAGATTTAAAATACTGATTCATATTATAATAATATATAATGGTAATTCTTTTAAAAGAAAAAACGATGCCATGGTGTCTTAGTAGGTAATAGACGAACTCACAATTGAATGACATAAAGGACACATGATACAAAATCTGGGAGCAACGACTTCCAAGCAGAGAGAATAACAAGACCCAAAACACTATGGAAAGAAGCATACTGGCATTTTCAGCTAACTGAAAGAAGGTCACTGAAGGGACCATGGGAACAGAGGAGAACAAAAAAGAAGATGTAATTAGAGATGCAGGCAGGTCAGATAATGGGAAGCAGGCATTGAGGTCTTGGTAACAATTATCAATTTTATACTAAATACCATAAGTGAACACTGGAGCAGAAAAATTATGTGGACAGTATAAACTACTTTCCTATATATTATATACATATCTATATTATAATATAGATATATACTTTCCTATATATTATATGCACATAATATTATATGTACTATATATAATTGCACATATATATATGCAATCTCTTACTAATGTCTACTAATCTATTACTCATGTCTACTTCTTTGGGAATTTTCTCCTAAACTGCTTTTAAATATCTGTTTTACTATTGGATTTAGTTTAACTTCAGGAAAATATATATTTAAATTTAGATATTTGCATTATACATAAACTTTAAGAATAGACAAATTTGTGTATTATATTTTGAACTATAAA
This sequence comes from Ovis canadensis, assembly GCF_042477335.2. Taxonomy (NCBI): domain Eukaryota; kingdom Metazoa; phylum Chordata; class Mammalia; order Artiodactyla; family Bovidae; genus Ovis; species Ovis canadensis. Next base: position 102,017,730 of record NC_091253.1, on the reverse strand, counting down.
GGAAACAATCAAACAATAACAATTTGGAGAAAATAATATTTTTATCAGTTAAATAATTAGTGATGCAGATATGAAAGTGAAAGTTTGTTGCTCAGTCATGTCTGACTTTATGAAATCATGGACTACACCCTGCCAGGCTCCTCTGTCCATGAAATCCTTCAGCCAAGAATACTGGAGTGGATTGCCATGCCCTTCTCCAGGGAATCTTCCTGACCCAGGGATTAAACCTAGGTCTCCTGCACTGCACATGGATTCTTTACCATCTGAGCCACCAGGGACACATAGGTAATGATAAACACATTCAAAGAATAATTTTTAAAAAGACATCAAAAGACAAACTCTTCAGAACACTTATTTTTTTAAAACCTTTTCTATTCTAGACTTGAGTCGTAATTTTGTGTCTGGTAATTTTGCTGTTTTTTTCTTTGGAAGTTTCTCCAGAGACACATTTATTACATATGAGTTATTATAAGATGAAGAGTGACAGGTTCCCATATATCCTAATAGCTCTTGCACTTTCTTGGATCAGCCAAGGTGAGTCTTTTCTCATCCATCATATGCGTCACAAATCTAGGACATGGTTACTTCATTGCACTTTTGATAGCCTCTTGTCCAGTGATCCTATATTTCACAATTAATTGGAGGGATATTATCAGCTTAAGTGAAATTTTAGAATTTCTTGTCAAGTGCACCATCCCAGGAGAATAGAAAGCATGTCATATTGTACAGATAACTTTGTAATTATTTTAATTTACCATAGTGCAGTCTTTACAGCATGTAGCAATTACTGAGCATGACCACAAAATAATGTCCTCTTTCCCACAGTTCCTCCAGCGTAAATCAGACTAGAAAGCCTAGAGTTATCATAACTTAGTGAATAAATTAAATAAGTTCTGGTGTCAAATTTCCATAAAATTACATGGTGTACTGCAATATTTTTTATATACAAAATACTTTCCAAACCAAGGTCAATCTTTAGCGATTTTTGTCCTTTTCTTTTCAGCAAATAACCTGTTTATCACAAAAGAGCAGAAATCACACAATTCTGGGGGATAATTTAGATGTTACATCCCAAAAGGAAATATGCCAAAAATCCATAGATTTTTTTTTTTTTTTACATCTGCATAGACTTTGCTTTTCTAACTAGAAATTCTGAATATTTTATTGAAATTAAACTCCGGAGTAAGAAGGAAAAAAAGGAAACATTTTTAAACATGAGTAGAAAAATTGTGGAAATTCTTTCAGAAAATATAGCCAAAATCTTTTATCCTTTGACTTATCTTTGCTGGACTGGAGAAAAAAAAACCATTTTAGGTGATTCTGTGAAGTGTGATTCCTGTGGTGATTCCCTATTAGCAAAGCAAAGCTAAGAGAGGCAGGCAGATGCAACTCTGAAAGAGAAGTCTGATTTTCTGAACTTCCAGTTGGAAAGTTGACTTGGATATATCTACAAATGAAAATCCTTCTTGTTAGCAAAAGTAAGAAATAGCTGTATTCTAGGGAGGAACATTATGTGTGCACCAAGATCCTGCCCTTTCAATTTCCTTAAAATGTCAGTTACCTAGAAGAATAAGAGTTTTGACGCTTCCATCAGCCACTGAGTGGGGATGGAAGCATGCCAGGCAGGCAAAGGAACCCTTTACCTCCTACAAATTCGTGCAGACAAGTTGGAAAACTAGACTTGGAACCATATCCTGATTCTTCCAATAGCCAAATGTGGAAAGTTAAGCAAATGACTCGCGATGTAACATGAAGTTCAAAACAACCAACTCAGGGTTTGTGACGCAGATTGAATGCAATGATGTATAAAATGTGCTTACAACTTAGCAGATGTTCAAACAAATATTGCCTTCTTGGTCTACCTTATCATCTTATGTTTTTCTCTTACAGTAGAAATGGGAAACACCAGTACACCAAGTTCTAATTTTATTTGACCATGTTTACTGGGTACTCACTATGGCAAGATCCTTATTAAACTCTGAGGATAAAGAAAGATAGAAAGACTAATACTAAAATAAAATATTATTTTTTAAGTCTACCAAAACACCACATTCATGGCATTTCCTAGTTATAAATTGTCAAGGAGTGTATTACCATACAACTCAGAAATCCCACCACTGGGCATATACCCTGATAAAACCACAACTCTAAAAGACACATGTACCCCAATGTTCATTACAGCTATATTTCCAACAGCCAGGATGTGGAAGCAACCTAGGCGTCCATCGATAGATGAATGGATAAAGATGATGTGGTCCGTATACACGATGGACTATTACTCAGCCATAAGAATGAATCTGGGTCAGTTTTAGTGTGGTGGATGGCGCTAGTGCCTCTTATAGAGTGGAGTAAGTCAGAAGGAGAAAAACAAGTATTGCATATTAATGCATACGTATGGAATCTAAGAAAAATGGTTCTGACGGACCCAGTAGAGAATGGGCATGCAGACACAGCTGGAAAAGGTGAGAGTGGGACAAACTGAGAAAGTAGCACTGACATATATACACTGTCAAGTGTAAAACAGATAATTAGTGGGAAGCTGCTATACAGCACAGGAATCCCTCAGTCTGGCACGCTGAGATGACCTAGAGGGGTGGGATGGCAGAGGAGGGAGGGGAAATATATATAATTATGACTGATTCACACTGTTGTGCAGCCGACACCAACATTTTATAAGGCAAATGTAAAGCATTTTCCACCAATTAATTTTGTTTTTTTTTTTTTTTAATGAGCCTCCATATTCTCCATAGCAGCTGTACCAATTAACATTCCCTCCAAAAGTGCAGAAGGGCTCCTTTATCTCCACACCCTCTCCAGGATTTACTATTTGTGGATTTTTTTTTTTAATGATAGCCATTTTGACTAGCTTGAGTCGATATATCTTTGTAGTTTTTATCTGCATTTCTCTGTTAATTAGCAATGTTGACCATCTTTTCATGTGTGTTCTGGCTATTTTCCTGTCTTCTTTAAAATGTCTATTTCAATCTTCTGTCATTTTTAATTTTATTTATTTATTTATTTTTTGATGATGATGTTGAGCTTCATGAGTTGTTTGGAGACACTTTTTCACGGGCTATTTGCAGATTTTGGAGAGCTTGTCAGTAACAACATTTGAAAATATGTTCTCCCACTCCCAGTCTGTAGATTGTCTTCTCATTTTATTTATCATTTTCATACTGTGAAATAGGTTTTAAGTTTAATTAGGTCCCATTTGTTTATTTTTGTTTCCATTACTCTAGGAAGTGGGTCAAAGAAGATCTTGCTGTGATATATGTCAAAGTGTTCTGCATATATTTTCCTCTAAGAGTTTTATAGTTTTTAGCTTTAAATTCAGGTCTTTAATCCATTTTGAGTTGGCTTTTGTGTGTGTTGTTAGGAAGTGTTCTAATTTCATGTTTTAGCACATAGCTGTCCAGTTTTCACAGGACCACTTATTGAAGTGACTATCTGTTCTCCATTGTATACTCTTGCTTTTTCTTTCAAAAATAAGGTGTCCATATGTGCATGAGTTTATCTCTGGGCTTTATATCTTGTTTTATAGATCTATATATCTGTTTTTCTGCTAGTGCCAAACTGTCTTGATACTGGAGATTTGTAGTGTAGTCTGAAGTCAAGAAGGTTGCTTCCTCCAACCTCATTTTTCTTTCTCCAGATTGCTTTCGCTATTTTGTCTTTTGTTTCTGCATACAAATATTAGGATTGTTTTTGTGGTTGTTATTCTAGTTCTGTGAAAAATGCTATTGGTAATTTGACAGGGATTGCACTGAATGTGTAGACTATCTTGAGTAGTGTACTCATTTTGACAGTATTGATTCTTGCATCCACAAACGCAGTATACCTTTTCATCTGTTAGTGTGGTCTTTGATTTCTTTAATCAGCCTATAATAGTTTTTGGAGTACAGGTATTTTGTCTCTTTAGGCAGTTTATTCCTAGATATTTTATTCTTTTTGATGGTAAATGAGATGTTTCTTGAATTATCTTTCTGCTCTTCTGTTGTTAATGTATTGAAATGCAACAGACGTCTGTGTGTTAATTTTGTAACCTGCGTATATCCCAAATTCATTAATGAGTTCTGGTAGATTTCTGCTTCCCCAGTGGAACAGCAACAAAGAATCTGACTGCAGTGCAGGAAACATGGGTTTGATCCCTGGATGGGGAAGATTCCCTGGTGAAGAAAATGGCAACCTATTCCATATTTTTGCTTGGGAAATCCCATGGTGGGTTATAGTCCATGGGGTCACAAAAGAGTTGGACATGACTTAGCAACTAACATAAGAGCAGCAGTAGACTTCTGGCAGTATTTTTAGGATCTTTTATGTATGGTATCAGGAAGCAACAGTTAGAACTGGACATGGAACAACAGGCTGGTTCCAAATAGGAAAAGGAGTACGTCAAGGCTGTATAGTGTCGCCCTGCTTATTTAACCTGTATGCAGAGTATATCATGAGAAACGCTGGACTGGAAGAAACACAAGCTGGAATCAAGATTGCCTGGAGAAATATCAATAACCTCAGATGTGCAGATGACTCCACCCTCATGGCAGAAAGTGAAGGGGAACTCAAAAGCCTCTTGATGAAACTGAAAGAGGAGAGTGAAAAAGTTGGCTTAAAACTCAACATTCAGAAAACGAAGATCACGGCATCCGGTCCCATCACTTCATGGAAAATAGATGGGAAAACTGTGGAAACAGTGTCAGACTTTATTTTTTGGGCTCCCAAATCACTGCAGATGGTGACTGCAGCCATGAAATTAAAAGATGCTTACTCCTTGGAAGAAAAGTTATGACCAACCTAGATAGTATATTCAAATCAGAGACATTACTTTGCCAACAAAGGTCCGGCTAAGCAAGGCTATGGTTTTTCCTGTGGTCATGTATGGATATGAGAGTTGGACTGTGAAGAAGGCTGAGCGCCAAAGAATTGATGCTTTTGAACTGTGGTGTTGGAGAAGACTCTTGAGAGTCCCTTGGACTGCAAGGAGATCCAACCAGTCCATTCTGAAGGAGATCAGCCCTGGGATTTCTTTGGAAGGAATGATGCTAAAGCTGAAGCTCCAGTACTTTGGCCATCTCATGCGAAGAGTTGACTCATTGGAAAAGACTCTGATGCTGGGAGGGATTGGGAGCAGGAGGAGAAGGGGACGACAGAGGATGAGATGGCTAGATGGCATCATGGACTCTATGGACATGAGTTTGAGTGAACTCTGGGAGTTGGTGGTGGACAGGGAGGCCTGGCCTGCTGCAATTCATGGGGTCGCAAAGAGTCGCACACGACTGAGCGACTGAACTGAACTGATGTATTGTATCACGTCATCCACAAATAGTGACAGTTTAACGTCTTTTCAAATTTCTATTCCCTTTATTTTTCTTCTCTGATTGCTGTGGCTTGGACTTCCAAAATTATGTTGAATAAAGTGGTGTGACTGAACATCCTTATCTTCTACCTGATCTTAGAGGAAACGCTTTTAACTTTCACCACTGAATGTGATGTTAGCTATAAGTTCATCATATATGGCCTTTCTTATGTTGCAATATATTCCCTCTGTGCCCACTTTCTGGAATTTTTATTGCTGAATTTTCTCAAAAGTTTTTTTTCCCATCTGTGGAGATGATCATATGGTTTTTATTCTTCAGTTTGTTGGTATGGTGTATTACACTAATTGATTTGTGGATATTGAAAAATCCATGCAGTTCTGAGATAAATTGTGCATGCTCATGGTGTGTGATCCTTTTAATGTATTATTGGATTCAGATTGCTCACATTTTGTTGAGGAATTTTGCATCTTTATTTATCAGTGATGTTTATCAGTGATAATAGCCTACAATTTTCTTTTTTGTGGTATCTTTGTCTGGCCTTAGTATCAGAGTGATGGTTGCCTCATAGAATGAATTTGAAAGTATTCCTTCCTCTGCAATTTTTAGAAGATTTTCAGAAATGTAGGTGTTAATTATTCTCTAAATGTTTGATAGAATTTGCCTGTGAGGCTGGACTTTTGTTTGGATTTACTGATTCACTCTTTCAATTTCAGTGCATGTGTTTGGTCTGTTCGTATCTCCTATTTCCTCTGGGTTCAGTCCTCATCAACTGTGCCTTCCTAAGAACTTGTCTGTTTCTTCCAGGTTGCCCATTTTATTGGCATACATTTGATTGTAGTAATCTCCTATGATCATTTGTATTTCTGTGATGTCAGTTGCAACTTCTTTTTCATTTCTAATTTATGGATTTGAGTCCTCTCCCTTTTTTGCTTGATGAGTCTGGCTATAGGTCTATTGACTTTGTTTATCTTTTTAAAGAACCAGCCTTTAGCTTCATCAGTCTTTGCTACTGTTTTCTTTGTTTCTATTTTATTTACTTCTGCTCCAGTTTTTATAATTTCTTTCCTCTTACTAACTTTAAGTTTGGTTTGTTCTTCGTTCTCTAATTTCTTTAGGTTTAAGGTTAGGTTGTTTATTTGAGATTTTTATTGTTTCTTGGGGTAAGATTTTATTGCTATAACCTTCCCTTTTAAAATTGTTTTTGCTGCAACCCATAGGCTTTATTAATAGGGTTATAAAATCATATTAAAACCATATTAAAAACAGAGACATTACTTTGCCAACAAAGTTCTGTCTAGTTGAAGCTATGTTTTGTTCAACTAGCTGTATGGATGTGAGAGTTGGACTCTAAAGAGAGCTGAGTGCCGAAGAATTGATGCTTTTGAACTGTGGTGTTGGAGAAGCCTCTTGAGAGTCCCTTGGACTGCAAGGAGATCCAACCAGTCCCTCCTAAAGCAGATCATTCATTGGAAAGACTGATGCTGAAGCTGAAACTCCAATACTTTGGTCACCTGATGTGAAGAACTGACTCTGGAAAAGACCCTATTGCTAAGAAAGATTGAAGGCAGGATCAGAAGGGGATGACAGAGGATGAGATGGTTGGAAGGCATCACCCACTCAATGGACATGAATTTGACCAAGTTCCAGGAAATGATGATGGACAGGGAAGCCTGGCATGCTGCAGTCCATGGGATTGCAAAGAGTCAGACACAACTGAGCAATTGAGTTGAGACTGATACAGAGTAGAAAGCAAAAAATAACATTAAAAGTTATTGAATAATGGAAAATTGCACTTCCTTTGCCACTTAGAAAAATGCTTGGTAGTAGTAGTTAAATATTTTTATTTTGTTGTTACTTTAAAAGACTTTCATGATTTGGATGACTCTATGATAGCAACCCTGATAAAAATCAAATTATGAAAGATTGTGTTGCTTAGCACAAGCAGCCAGTAGCTGGTAGAGTTGACGCTTAAGCTCAGTCTTTCTGGTAACCCCTCCACTTTGTTCCTGTTGATGCTCCTTGCCTGCTGCTGCATTTTTTTCTGGGGAAGTAGGATGGAGGATCAAAGTTTCTGTATTCTGTTCTAATAACTTTATCCTAACACACTTTGACATTTCAAACATTATATAAATTTTTTTGAATTAATAATTCTGTGGTTTTTCTGCAGCTTTTAAGGGAGTTTAAAAGAATAGAAGTCAACAATAAGCAGTTTAAATATATTTACTATATTTTAAAATAATTCTTTATGTTAGACTAAAAAATACATTGTCTTTCATTGGAAAGCTAATTCAGTGGTAAGGATAAGCAAAAATTTTTTCAACTCTGTGTATGCAAAAATAGTGGTTGTCTGGCTTTATTAGTCTGGTCAGGTAGCATTTGCCCTCAGAACACAATGCAAATGCCATATTTCTCCCAGAAATTTTTCTGAGTTTCAAAACATGTCAGAATTAACCCTGATATTCTCTGATCAAAAGAGCTTAAGCATGAAGCTAAGAATACTTCTTATCTATATGTTATCCTGGCCAATTTGAATTCAGTTATTACAGCTAACAAAGCCCTCTAAAACTAAGTTATGGATGAGGTTATCAGTTTTGTAGATATCCCTGAGGCCTCGATGATGATACAACTAAACTATTATTGGCCCACCTTTTTCCAGCTATAATCTGTGCTGCCTACATGTAGAGAGAGTTTCCGGCACCACTAATTGTATCTTATCTTCAAAAATATTCCTTTGGAATATTCACCACAGCTGGAAGCAAGATGTAATGGCACAATGTCAGAAAAGTCATAATAAGGTCTGCTGTAAGTGAATGCCATGTCAGGACTAAAGTTAAAGAGACAGGAAGTTAGGAACTATTCTTGATGGAGCACTATATCTTTTCAGCTATGTTATGTACCATCAGCTTTTCTTAAGCAGTAAGAAAAAAGGAAGTGTGCTCTGCTCGCCTTTCAGTAATATCGCTCACCCATGGGATCACTCTAATGTCTGCATGTAGTAAACACCATTGTTTTCCTGGCACGCTGTCTCCCGATTACCTGAGCTCTTATTCAATGTGTAGTTACCCAGGTTTTAAATTTCTTTTTCTATTAGCTTTTTGGGTTATTTTCATGTCAAGGAGTTGAATCAAAGGCTAACAAATTTAAATTTCCTCTCCTGAGAATAATATTTAAAGGACTGACAGGTGAAAAGACTGGAACTCTGGGGTGAGTAAGGTTGTTTAGTGACCTAGATTTAGGTTGTGTAGTGACCTATGTTTAGGTTGTGTAGTGACCTAGGTTTACGTTGTTTAGTGACCTAGGTACGTTTAGGTGGCTTAGTGACCTACATTTTCTTTTTTTCTAAGACTGCAGAGTCCCTTTATGCTCAGAAAAGCAGGAGTTTCCTTCATAGCATATAATGAAGGACCCAAAAAGTAAAATCTCCATGCTCCCATGCTTAAACAGTGGAAGAAAATTAAATCGAAGCTGGCTTCATCTTGGACTTGCATTGGTGTTTCATTATAGAAATACAGACCATTGGTGTTGAGTTGTTCAATACAGAATTAAATCATCTCTTGTCTATTTATAACATTTAAAAATTGGACACTGAATTTAAGAGAGTAAGGTCAAGTAAAATAACAAGAACATCATAACTCAACTGAAAGATATACCTGAACTTCCTTTCCACCTGCAACCACAAACTTTAGATTCTATCTGTATATCCCACAGACACTTAAACTAAACAAACAAAACTAAGTGCTACTTGCTGATGAGAAGGTAATCTTTTCGTACTTTCCATGTCAAATGATAGCACCTTTATCAACCCTAATATCCAAACGAAAAACACAGAAACCATTCTTTGTTCTTCATTCTACCTGATTTTTTCCATATTTGATCATTGAATAATCTTGATGAATTTCCAAAAATTCTTCAGAAATTACCCATTCCCTCATCTCTCTTTGCCTTGACTCCCTGGCTTACCACTCACCAACTTAACTGATCTCTTCGCTTTATTCTGCTCTCCAGAAACACCCACCTAAACTGTGAGTCCAGTCATTCTCCCTCGAACAGTGCCTGCAAGGCTACTCGCTGCCTAGTGCACGTGCAAATGTGACTCCCTCAGTCGTGTCCGACTCTTTGTGACACTATGGACGGTAGCCCACCAGGCTCCTCTGTCCATGGGACTCTTCAGACAAGAGCACTGGAGTGGGTCGCCATTCCCTTCTCCAGGGGATCTCCCTGGCCCAGGGATTGGAGAAGGCCCCCTGCATTGCAGGCAGATTCTTTACCATCTGAGCCACCTGGGAAGCCCCCTCATGGCCTGAAGCAGGTTGTATTCTTAAAGCCCATATGTTCGTGTATCTGTAGTGCATCTCCTGTCTAGACTCAGATCTTACATCATCTTCCGTGAAAGCCACGTTCTGCATAAAAGGCCGTTTTATTGAAGACGTAGCAACAGTTTTTTCTCTGTTGCAAACTATTATGGAAATAAAGTTAAAATACATTAGCAGATCTAGAGAAATCTATAGTGGTAGATAATGGATGGATTTAAAACCTAATATTAAAGTTTCCCTTTGTCCATTCAGGTTGACATAAAAAAAAAATACAGACTGGGTAGCTTATATAAAACAAAAATGTATTGCTTACAGTTCTAAAGACTGGAAATCAAAGACAAGAATGTCATTCTTAAGATTCCACCTCAAGATCTATCTTCTTTGGAAAGAAGATGATAGATCCATCCAGCTGCTAATACCAGCACATTTTTGTTTTAGGATTTTAACTATGAATTTTAAGAGGACATAAACCTTCAGACTTTGAAAAGGTTCTGGGGGAAAGACATTACATGCCGTTTGAAATTAAAAGAAAATACATTAATTTCATGCCAAATCGTAAACTAGGAAACGCTGCCATCTTCCTCCCCAAAATTAATCCTAGAAAAATTGTTGATAAAGAGTATTTATGGACATGAAGAGAGAATACTGTGAAGAAATCTGAGAAGATTCACCTAGAATGGCGTTGGATGAATGAATACATCCCGGAGGGAAGAGACAGATTGGAAAAGGTGATTTTAGATTCCTATGCTTTTCCCTTTCAATGCCTTGGAAGATAAATAGATATTTTTCTTTATCAAAATATCACCTTATGATTCCTAAAGAGCTGCTTTTTTTTTTCAGCATTGCTTAAATAATCTTTAGCTAGCTATTTTTTATTACAGAAATTAGATGTATGTAATGTCCTATATCTAAAGTGCTGATGAGGTTTAGGACAATATCAGATCAGCACAAAATTTTATTAACATGAAAAATTCATGACTACAGATGAGAAGTGATCAGTTACTTCCAAAAAATTGACCTCCCTACTCACTTCCTTCCAAATCCTCCATTAGACTTCCATTATTTCACTTTCATGCATTGGAGAAGGAAATGGCAACCCACTCCAGTATTCCTGCCTGGAGAATCCCAGGGACGGCGGTGCCTGGTGGGCTGCCATCTGTGGGGTCGCACAGAGTCGGACATGACTGAAGCGACTCAGCAGCAGCAGCAGCAACAGTGACTAACTACTAGATGAACTGTGTACCATTGCAAACAGAAAACAGTGTGTATTATGAAGTATATGTTATGTAGTTTCAGACATTGGCTGGGAAGCAGTGGAGAACTTTGAAGTTGGAAAGAAGGGGTCCCTGAGAGAAGCCAGAAAACTGCTCCAGCTTAATCCCTGAAAGCAACTTCAAGGCAGCTGCATCAGGAAGATGAAACTAGATGGCTTGGTAGTCTCCATTGGTTGATGAGACAGATACATGCATTCAAAGAAGCTGAAAACAGTGAAAGTGTTAGTTGCTCAGTTGTGTCTGACTTTTTGCAACCGCAAGCACATCAGCCTGCCAGACTCCTTTATCCACAAGATTCTCTAGGCAAGAATACTGGAGTGGGTTGCCATTCTCTTCTCCAGGGGATCTTCCCAACTCAGGGATCAAACCTGGATCTCCTGCATTGCAAACAGACTCATCCTCTGAGCCACCAGGAAGCCCCAGAGAAGGTGAAGTAACTAAGAATTTGTGGAGCAAATTAATAGTGAGGAGAGAGATACACAGACAGCAAAAGATTCAAATATCTACAGACAGATACTCTAAAGGATTTAGCTGATAAGTGATCTCTGCATGCTTGAAAAAGAGAAAGACCTTTGGAAAGCATTTGTTCAAATAACCCCTAGAGTTCACAATGATTGCAAATAGCCAGTGTTTTCATCAAGCAAAGTGGAGAAAATTTGTAATAGAGGGGACATTGAACACATTCCTCAGAAGGGAACCTTTTTAGTAGAGCTAAACTAGTCCCAGAATAAACACTGCTCTGAATTGGCCATAGTGCTTTCTGTCATCCAATTTTACAGTTATCTTTATAAAATCAAGATATAATATGGAAAGCTATTTTTTTAAAGTACCAAAAATTGAGTAGATATTAGTATAAATATCAAAAGAACATATCAGTGAGGAGTTTCAAGACAGAAGCAAAAAGAATAAAAAGGCACAACATATGAAAAACAAACAAAATAAAAAATATAGCATCAATTTCTAGGTAAAAATCTTCTTAGAAAAAAAGGATATTGCTGGTGATTAAGAGATTATATACTTTTTAAAAAACATATAAAATTCCCAGAATTAATCAAATAAATTGTTTTAAAAAGGTTAACACTGGTCAAACTACAGGATTAAACAATTAGTCTCTTCATCATATGGTTAAACTAAGGGATTATGAGTCTTAATATTATTCTTCTCGTATCTTCTTACAATGTGGAGCTCTTTCATTGCTGTTTATTCCAGATTACATGGTTTTCCTCACTCTGCAGAGATAACTACAAGATCAGCCCTGTTACCAGGACCACCAGGAATGAAACATGCCCACCGCAGCCTGATAATGTTGGTCAACCTCTCCATACCACTGGCCATCTCTTTACCATCCTGGGAAAAGAGTATAACCCATCTCTTGGTCTTGAGGGGCTTCCCAGGTGGCTCAGCGGTAAAGAGTCTGCTTACGGCGCAGGAGATGGAGATGAGGGTTCAACCCCTGGGCCAGGAAGATCCCCTGGAGGAAGAAACGGCACCCCACTCCAGTATTCTTGCCTGGGAAATCCCATGGACAGAGGAGCCTGGCGGGCTACATCTTTGGGTGGCAAAGAGTCAGGCAAACACACAAATCTTTAGAACTTCAAAAAGTTTAGAAGATTTTCTCTCCTTTTTTTGTCTCTCTCACCTCAAATTTTCTTTTTTCCCGTTCTCCAGTTTTTGGTCTTCTGCACTTCGATAAACAATGAGAGAGCTCCACATTGTAGGAAGACGTGAGAGGAAATTAGTATAGCTTGCAGCGCACAGAGTGAATAAGATAATGAAAGAAAAACTCATTTCTGAAAATTTTTCTAAAAGGTGAAGTTGTACCTACAAGCTTCATATTAAAAAAGCAGAAACTTTTGAGTCCTGATGATGACTTCTTGTAACACTAACTCCCATTAAAGTGTGTGTTAGGCAGTACACCCTATAGCAATTTAAGTGAGCTATTGTCTAATCTACTCCACAAGATGGTTACTTAAAGAGGAATTCAGAAAGTCAGGGAGCAAGAATAGCTTCAGATAGGAGAGTCAGAGCTATAAATAAACTTCCTTTTGCCACAATCACCCTGAATTTGGGGTCACTGAGGTGGGAGAAGAAAAAGTCAACACACAGTACACTGGTTGCTAGTGCATATAACATTCATAATTTATTTGTAAAACTATTTTTAAATCAACAAAAACTAGATAAAATAGAAGAAATACGTTGTTTTGCTTGCTTTCCCCAAACATACCCCATCAATTAATCACTTTTTATTGATGAAAAAAAATCTAACTTCCATCAAGGAAACTCTTCAGAGGAAAGAGAAAGTCCTTAATTTTTCAATGATGTAATTGGGAGCATTATAGGAAGCTAGAGAACCGAGGATAATGCTATTTACTTTTTTTTCTTTCAGTATAGGTAAGATTTCATTAAGTTGAATAGCAAACACATCAATCACAAGTAAAAATTCAGCTACAAATGAAGAGTTTATCATATTTTAAGCTCATATAAAGTTGATGAAGAGTGTGATTACTGAAGCAGTTAAACAGATTTCACTTTGTGAAAGAACACAAGCATTAAGTTTACATTTTCAGTGTGCACATCAACTATTATAAAAATACTTTTTGACATAAATAGGTGGCATGGGGAGACAACATTCACTCAGCTGTTTTTTTAATAGCTTTCAGTCAGCTCATGTTAGGAAATATCAATTCAAGCTGTGCCTACCATTTGTTAGAAGTCAGTCATCAACCAGTGAGTGAAAAACGTCCTGCCATAAAGTGGAATCTGAACGTTGCTTCCATTCTCTTTGAGGAAAGGCGAACTGATTTTTTAAAAACATATGTATGTCTCATTTGAAGAACCTTTACTAAGTGAAAATAAAACATTTCTCTCCAAATAAGAGCATTTCACAGAAAATCATTAATAGTTCCAATATGATGGCTTATGTTGTACTTTGGAAAAAAAAAAAAAAAGCTTCCCTAAATTAAAGATGAAACGTGCATGTATGAAATTTGATAGTATTCTAATGTTTTACATTACAATATTTAAGATCATTACGCTGCTGCTGCTGCTAAGTCGCTTCAGCTGTGTCCGACTCTGTGCGACCCCATAGATCATTATCGTCACCATAAATATATTTAAAAACTTTTGAGGGGAAACACACATCCATTCACACAAACACACAAATACTCATGTATTTTTAGAATAGATTATTGTCAGTACACAATTTCCCTTAATAACAAGCATATGCAGGCTTTATTACCTTCATCTACTTTCTATCAGGGAGTGAAGAGTGAAGTTTAGGACATTTACAAAGTTAGAATTTTGAGCTTTAACTCTTGCAAATTCAAGCAATTCAATACCATTGTCGTACATCACTAGCTTCCTTCTCTTATCTCTTACCTTGTGACCTGTTCTCCCCCACATGAAGACCCAACATCATTCTCTTCTATGCCCTCTTCAAGAAAAACACACCCACCATTTTCACTTTACTTCAAAATTAATTGAAATAATATATATTCATTCTTTCCATCTCCTCATCTTTCAATTGTTAATGTCAATGTCATCTCTGCGCCTTTATTGAAAGGTCTCCTTTTACAGGCTGACACAAGTCCTGTTTTCTGAATTCCATGACGTTTTCTTGCTTCCGCTCTCTCTGCCCTTTAAATAGCAAGTGAAAATTCTTCTGGATCAATAATTCTTTTGCCTCAAAGATGATATTACCCTTCCTAGTTTTCCTCTCCCTTGTCAGAATATTTAATATCCCTCACTGGCTTACTTTTGTGTGTTTGTCTCAAATGATCTGATTCTTTTTCCAAAATACTGTAAACCATAGCGTATCCTAGTCTCACAGTTTATGAGACGATCCCTGAGTATCTGCTTCCTGGTGTTGGCAAAGGCAGAGTTCCACATTTTTACTGCAGTGTTAAAGGCCACACACCATTTCTCTCTGCTAGATCTCAAACAGAAGCTAGAGGCTTCTTGTTTCTGGCTCAGGACATGCAGATAGAAAAAAAATTGACAGACTAGGAAAAGGCCTGTAGTCTAGAAACCATCTTCCCAGAATCTCTTTGCTTCACTCCTTTTGAGAGCTGGCCAGCAGACTTTTCTCTCAACTCATCTGCATTCTCCATATGGATGCAAGCGATGTGTTTCTGAAGAACAAGGAGGAGGAGACGGAAGAGAAGGAGAAGGGGGGTGGGCAGGAGGGACAGAAAAGGCAGGAGGGTGGGCAGGAGGGGGAAAGTGTTAGCTAGGTAGAATAGGGAAAAGGAGTCCAAAATGGCAGTGGCTAAAAGACAAGGCAGGGAAAGCCCGCGAAAATAGAACAGAGGAAGGTCAAAGGAAGGTCCGAGGACCGGAGTGAAGACTTCCAGCAGAACAGCACTCCTGACTAAGCCCAATTTGCATAGGGCAGGCCCAGGGGGAAGGAATAAAAACATATAAACAGAGGAGCCAAAGGGCTCTCCTGCGCGCTGGGGCGCTCTTCTCTTCCTGTCTTTGGATCAATGTGCCCTCACGCCTCGGAGATGGATTTTCCTGCTATCTTCTAAATAAAATAGAGCTGTAACACTGATTTGACTAAGAGCTATAACATGGTCCGTTCGAGACCTGAGAGCTATAACACAGTCTGTCCAAGACCCAAGAGCTGTGACACGCCGAGGGGGCTTTAATGTCCCTCACTCCAAATCTTTGTTGTGACGAGACAAAGAACTGAGGAACATACACTTGCCTGACAAAAGGAACATAAAATTTCCATCTTCTGTTCCTCATATCAGGCTTCCCTGGTAGCTCAGCTGGTAAAGAATCTTTCTGCAATGCAGAAGACCCCAGATGGATTCCTGGGTCAGACAGTCACCCTGGAGAAGTGATAGGCTACCCACTCCAGTATTCTTGGGCTTCCCTGGTGGCTCAGCTGGTAAAGAATCCTGCAATGCAGGAGACCTGGGTTTGATCCCTGGGTTGGGAAACTGCCCCCTGGAGGAGGGCATGGCAATACGTTCAATATACCATCCCTGTTGGTTCAGATGGTAAAGAATCTACCTGCAATGCAGGAGACCTGGGTTTGATCCCTGGGTTAGGAAGATCCCCTAGAGAAGGGAATGGCTACTCACTCCAGTATTCTTGGCCTGGGAAATCCCATGGACAGAGGAACCTGGCGGACTACAGTTCACGTGGTTGCAAAGAGTCAGATAGGACTGAGCGACTAACACTTTCATTTTCATTCCTTCTTGTTATTCAATCGCCCAGTCACATCTGGCTCTTTGCGACCCCATGGACTTCAGCATGCCAGGCTTCGCTGCCCCTCACCATCTCCCAGAGTTTGCCTAAGCTCATGTCCATTGCCTTGGTGATGCAATCCAGCTATCTCACCTTCTGACCCCGTCTTCTCCTGCCCTCAATCTCTTCCAGCATCAGGGACTTTTCCAATGTGTCTGCTGTTTGCATCAGATGACCGGAATACTGGAGCTTTGTTCCTCATATCAAAACCCTAAATCAGTTGCTACTGATAAAAAAGTGAAAGTGTTAGTCACTTAGTCGTGTCTGACTCTTTGCAATCTCATGGACTGTAGCCCTCCAGGCTCCTCTGTCCATGGGATTCTCTAGGCAGGAATCCTAGAGTGGATTGCCATTCTCTTTCTCTAGGGAATCTTCCCAACCCAGAGATTGAACCAGGGTCTCCTGCATTGCAGGCAGATTCTTTACTTTCTGAGCCACCAAGAAAACCTGGTAAGAGAACAGGAAAAACAAATAATATTAAAGCTCAAGGTATGGAACTTACGGAGAAAGCAATGGCACCCCACTCCAATACTCTTGCCTGGAATATTCCATGGATGGAGGAGCCTGGTGGGCTGCAATCCATGGGGTTGCTAAGAGTCGGACACGACTGAGCGACTTCACTTTCACTTTTTACTTTCATGCATTGGAGAAGGAAATGGCAACCCACTCCAGTGTTCTTGCCTGGAGAATCCCAGGGACGGGGGAGCCTGGTGGGCTGCTGTCCATGCGGTCGCATAGAATTGGACTCAACTGAAGTGACTCAGCAGCAACAGCAGCAGCATGGGAACTTATCTCTTGAATTCCGGATTATCTTCCACATACACTCTGCCCTCTTCTCCCCCAAGCCTTCACATTCCGTAAGCTCTTCCCGTGGTTCCATGTCTGCTTTGCCTTTACAGAGTTCCCCATCCATCTTCTTCTCAACTTGAAAATTCTCTTACAAACACCTGACTTGTCTTTTATTCTCTCTGCAAGAAAGCATTAGCCACAGGCTCCTATATGCCCTATCGGTTTTAAGTAGATATTCATTACATACTTAGTAAATGAATGAGCAAATGAATGAACGAGAGCAAATGGGGACCACGTGTTGAACGGTAAAGCAGTTTGATGTAGAAGTTGATTGCCATCACATTTTCTAAGTGAGATATAAATGAGCTTTTCCAATTCCATTTAAAAGTAGTTACTAGGATTCACATATAATTTAAATAAAAGTGTCAAAGTAAAGCAAAGCACTATTGCAGTTTTATCTCTGATATGTCAGGTTCCATGAAGTGCCAAGAATTTGAAAAATATCTAAGCACACACACTCAACTATCCTGCAATTTGTACATACTATTAGTTGAAATTTGAAGTAAACATTCATTCTTATAATAATAATATAGAATGAAACACAGTTTTAAATAATAAGTCTACTGATAAAATAAGAGTTTCTCACAGGTGTATAGTATTACTGTTGAGGGAATTATCAATATAGAATAGTTACAATTTGACACTAAAGCCTTTTCAAAAATATTGGAAGTATATACCAAGAAAAATAAATATATCCGAGAAGAAGTCATAATAAAGAACATTCTTCCACTTTGATATGTTTTTAATGTAGACAAACATTGTTATCCTTTCTCTTGCCAAGAGATTAGGAAAGACTTCATTAAATACTGGGATTTGAGCTTTGGGAGATGTCATCAACTCAGCAATATTTTTGCTGAGTCATCAATATATACACAGTTAAAGCATTAATTTTCCCTTAAAAGTATTCTTGAAAGCTGTGCTGTTTTAGAAACAGAAGCAAAGTCAGCTAAAAAAGTACAGTCAGAACACATTTAAGTGGAAATATATTTTAAAAATCAATTTTGAGTATAGTGTTTTTATTTATTACAGAATTTAATCCAACTAGGTTTCTGTTAGCAAAGTTTAATATATTGCTTGATCCTGTATGTCTTTCACACTGAAACGTTAGCCCTGTTTCTACTGTTTGAATTGTTGGAACTAAGCCTTTGTCTCAGAGGGTTTACCTAATACATTCTAAAATCCTGATTTGCAATATGTTGTAAGAAATGACTTTAAAAGAACAAGGCAGCCAAACCTGGCAAAGTTGCTCCTTACTGCACATTTGAAAGCTATTCTCACCTGATATACAAGATAATCAAAACTTGACCTGTGCTATTAAAGTAATACTAGATTCTTTCAGATGGATAAACTACAGACAATCCTTCCTATTTGCCACAGAAATTCAAATAAATTGAAGTAAATAATACTTCTTGTCATCATTGACTTGTTTTATATTTTAATGTCCTTAACAATGCAACCTTGATTAATTTTCACGACCTTTCTTGAAGACTAAGGTGTTTAATTCTTGCACGGCACCAGGACTTGTTGCTGTTGTGTTGCGTTAGTCTCTCAGTTGTGTCTGACTGTTTGCGACCCCGTGGGCTGTAGCCCACCAGGTTCCTCTGTCCATGGGATTCTCCAGGAAAGAATACTGGAGTGGGTTGCCATGCCCTCCTCTAGGGAGTCTTCCCAACCCAGGGATAGAAAACCAGGTCTTCTGCACTGCAGGCAGATACTTAATGGGCTGAGACATCAGGGAAGCCACAATCCATGGCACTCAGAGGGGCCAGTTTAAATAAGTACCTCAGAGTCCAGGAGGAAATGCCAAATAGTTTCCATAGGCCTGCACTGCAATTGGAGGAATCAATATCATTCCCACAGGACTTGAAGCCAAATGTCTTATTAATAATAAACAATAAGATACTACTTTCTGAAAATTTAGTGTCCATCCTTTTCAGGTGATACTTTTGCAAGATTAGGGATAGAGTTTTTTGTCAAAAGAAGTCATGGAATATCTGGTAATTCTATATATGTATGGCCTATAGATAAAATATTTTAAGTAAAATTTTTGGCTTTCCTCTGGTTTGACCATGATTGCAAAGGTAATCCTGAATTTTAAGACAGACATGTAAAAATATCCAACACCCAATGTGATATTTTGACTGATATAAATGAAAGGATGTATATATTTAATCTGATAAAATATACATATCAATAGTTCAGAATTTGTTTCTTAGTGCAACAAAATTGCCTCCTTTTTTTTTTTTAAACAATGTTAACTGTACCAAGACTTTCTTCTGGTTTAGTGAAATAAAATCCAGAATGCTGCTTAAAATATGGAAGGATTTCTTGAAAATTTAAAAAACAAAAGGGATCAGTATTGCCATCTCAGTTAAGACATCTACCTAATTTTACTTGGTTTTTGCTTAAGCCTTTTTCTATCTTACACATTTTATATTGTAAATATTTGTATATAAAATATGTAATGTGTCCCTTCAGAATGAATTCCACAAATGAAAATCAGGGATTCGAAACGCATCTTACTTCATGTTCAGGAAAGACATCAGAAAGAAAATACTTTTTTCATTTCCAAAAAAATAAAAATGTTTAGCATTATTGGCATCCCAAAATTGATTTACATTTTTTTCATAGACCCTATTCTGATTAGAGTTATTTATGTTTCATGATAGCCTGTTAATCTTTTATAAATATCAGTTCAGTTCAGTCACTCAGTCGTGTCCAACTCTTTGCGACCCCATGAATCACAGCACGCCAGGCCTCCCTGTCCATCACCAACTCCCGGAGTTCACTCAGACTCACTTTCATCGAGTCTGTGATGCCATCCAGCCATCTCATCCTCGGTCGTCCCCTTCTTCTCCGGCCCCCAATCCCTCCCAGTATCAGAGTCTTTTCCAATGAGTCAACTCTTCGCATGAGGTGGCCAAAGTACTGGAGCTTCCGCTTTAGCATCATTCCTTCCAAAGAAATCCCAAGGCTGTTCTCCTTCAGAATGGACTGGTTGGATCTCCTTGCAGTTCAAGGGACTCTCAAGAGTCTTCTCCAACACCATAGTTCAAAAGCATCAATTCTTCGGCGCTCAGCCTTCACAGTCCAACTCTCATATCCATATATGACCACAGGAAAACCCATAGCCTTGATTAGACGGACCTTAGTCAGCAAAGTAATGTCTCTGCTTTTGAATATACTATCTAGGTTGGTCATAACTTTTCTTCCAAGGAGTAAGTGTCTTTTAATTTCATGGCTGTAATCACCATCTGCAGTGATTTGGGAACCCAGAAAAATAAAGTCAGCCACTGTTTCCACTGTTTCCCCATCTATTTCCCATGAAGTGATGGGACCAGATGCCATGATCTTCCTTTTCTGAATGTTGAGCTTTAAGCCAACTTTTTCACTCTCCACTTTCACTTTCATCAAGAGGCTTTTTAGCTCCTCTTCACTTTCTGCCATAAGGGTGGTGTCATCTGCATATCTGAGGTTATTGATATTTCTCCCGGCAATCTTGATTCCAGCTTGTGTTTCTTCCAGTCCAGCATTTCTCATGATGTACTCTGCATATAAGTTAAATAAGCAGGGTGACAATATACAGCCTTGATGTACTCCTTTTCCTGTTTGAAACTAGTCTGTTGTTATAGTCAGTGGAAATAGAGTCAAATGATAATAAATTATATTTGACTTTATGTAAAATGGCATCCCACTCCAGTACTCTTGCCTGGAAAATCCCATGGACGGAGGAGCCTGGTAGGCTGCAATCCATGGGGTTGCTGAGAGTTGGACACGACTCAGTGACTTCACTTACAATTTTCACTTTCCACTTTCATGCATTGGAGAAGGAAATGGCAACTGACTCCAGTGTT
The DNA here is from genome assembly GCF_042477335.2 of Ovis canadensis. NCBI lineage: Eukaryota > Metazoa > Chordata > Mammalia > Artiodactyla > Bovidae > Ovis > Ovis canadensis. The sequence continues at coordinate 101,996,869 of NC_091253.1, read as the reverse complement.
CTTGCTTGGAGAATCCCAGGGATTGCGGAGACTGGTGGGCTGCCGTCTATGGGGTCGCACAGAGTAGGACACAACTGAAGCAACTTAGCAAACTAGAAATATCATTTTCTTAAACCGTGTTTGATAACCATTTACATCTTGAAAAATGTTTTCATAGTAGGTAATCAGTATTATGATTGTCATCAAAAGATTATTTTGTTATTCTTGACTGGTTTATTTTTAGCACCTTTATTGTTGATGTGGTTTTAGTTGCATTATTATGTAATTACGACTGTGAATTGGAAAAGGAAATGACAACCCACTCCAGTATTCTTGCCTGGAGAATCCAATGGATGGAGGAGCCTGGTGGGCTATAGTCCATGGGATCGTGAAGAGTCAGACACGACTGAGCAACTAACACATGATTGTGAATAATATTGACTAATATGTATATTATGTATATATGCTTTTTAAGATTAATTGGTATAAGCAAGTTTACTCACAATCTTGAATTTCAATGTATATAGCAAAGCCTATATATAGTGAACAGATCATTCATCCAAGTGTTTATGAAGCACATCGCTCTTCTTAAAACTGCACTTGGCATTGGAGATTCCCTCCCCCAAACCCTGGGGCAGAATGTGGCTTCTAGTCTTGACTGTGCTTGTTCTGGGGGCTTGGGGATCACTGTAGTTCCACCCACATGTCTCACCCACCTCTCTATTTCCTTTAGGGTCTGTGAAGATCTCGCTATATCAGCTCTCCAGAAACACCATACATGTGTGTTGAGAATCTGTTTACTTTGCTACTTACATGGAATTGTGGGCTTCCTTGATGACTCAGACAGTAAAGAATTCGCCTGCAATGCAAGAGACCCATGTTTGATCCCTAAGTCAGGAAGCTCCCATGGAGAAAGGAATGGCAACTCACTCCAGTATTCTTTGCCTGGATAGTTTCATGGACAGAAGATGCTGTTGGGCTACAATTCATGAGGTGGCCAAGAGTCAGATACACCTGAGTGACTAACACTTTCACTTTTGAGTTCCACTGGCTTTCGAAAAAATATATATATACATAGAGATACACATAATTTTACTTAGTATATTTTAACATCTATGAACAAACAAGATGAATTAGCACATATTTCTGTCTTCACTAACCTTTTCTCTAACTTACTTTGTTGGAAAATCGTTTTAAATTTCAAAAACCATGACAAGCGTAAATTAAGGCTCATAACAGACTTGTATGCTATATTTTAAGAAAATGAATAATCACTCTATAATAGAATAAGTCATCCTCAAGAAGATGTGAAATTTGCTCTGAAGAATATAAAAGACATGGTTCTTACTTCTTCCTGCCTTAAAATTCCATAATGACACTTCTTATTCTTTATACTATTCTGTCAGTAGTTATCGCTTTTATTTTACTCTTGTAATTATTTCGTTTAATATTGTCTGTCACTGGATGAGGCTCCACAGTTGGGTAGAATAACAGAAGTTGGTAGCTATCAAATCTAGACGTTAATTGAAAATGTTCAAGATTATACCACTTGGGAAATAGCATACTCAAAATATTTAAATCAAGTATTGAAAGTCATTTGCACCAGCTTTGTTTTGTTCATTGCTTTGATGTTTGGGTTCCACCTAAGTTAGGCCAAAGGGGGAAAAAAAATCTTGACTATTTTTCTGCAATGTGATTCTTTACTTAAAGCTAAAAAAGCATTCCATTTTTAAAACAAAATATGATGGGTGATGAAAAGTGTATACCATATAATAACGTGAAATGAACAATTAATGAGGCATGCAAAATGAACCACCACCAACCACACCAAAGACTGGTCTTCATCCAAAGAACCTGATATTGTATCTGTGGTGGAATTGAAAGGGAGTCCTCTGTTATGAGTTCCTTCTGGAAAACAAAATGATTAATTCCAACAAGTATTGATCCCAATAAGATCAACTGAAACAGCCTTTGACAAAAAGTATTCAGAGTTAGTCAACATGAAATGTATAATTTTCCATCAGGATACCCCAAAACCACGTTTCTTTGTTGTCATTTCCTAAGCCTTTTATGACTTTGTGACCCATGGACTCCATGCAGCACCACAGGCTTCCCTATCCTTCACTATCTCCTGGAGTTTGCTCAAACTTGTGTCCATTGATTTAGTGATGCCATCCAGCCACCTCATTCTCTGTTGCTCCCTTCTCCTTATGCCCTCAATCATTTCCGGCAGCAGGGTCTTTTCCAATAAGTTGGCTCTTTGCATCAAGTGGCCAAACTATTGGAATTTCAGCTTCAGCATCAGTCCTTCCATTGAATATTCAAGGTTGATTTCCTTTAGGATTAACTGGTTTGATCTCCTTGCTGTGCAAGGAACTCTCAAGAGTCTTCTTCAGCACCATAATATGAAAGCGTTAATTCTTTGGTTGGTGCTCAGCTTTCTTTGTGGTCCAACTCTCATTTCCAAACACAATTACTGGCAAAACCATAGCTTTGGCTATATAGACATTTGTCAGCAAAATGATGTCTCTGCTTTCTAATATGCTGTCCCTAGATTTCTCATAGGTTTTCTTCCAAGCAGAAGATATCTTTTAATTTCATGGCTGCAGGCATCATCCACAATGATTGCTGAGACCAAGAAAATAAAGTCTGCCATTTTTTCCCCCATTTATTTGCCATGAGGGGTTGGAACCTGATGCTAAGATTGCAGTTTTTCAAATGTTGAATTTTAAGCCATGTTTTTCACTCTCCACATTCACTCTCATCTAAAGGTTCTTTAGTTTCTCTTCACTTTCTGCTGTTAGGGTAGTATCATCTGCATATCTGAGGTTACTGATATTTCTCCCAGAAATCTTGATTTCAGCTTACGATTCATCCAACATGACATTTTGCTTGCTATACTCTGCATATACGGTAAATAAGCAAAGTGACAATATATAGCCTTGACATACTCCTTTCCCAAAGTTGAACCAGTGCATTGTTCCGTGTATGGTTCTAACTGTTGCTTCTTGACCTACATACAGGTTCTCAGACTGCAGGTAAGATGGTCTGGGATTACCATCTTTTGAAGAATTTTCCACAGTTTGTCATGATCCACACAGTCAAAGGGTTTAGTGTAGTCAATGAAGCAGAAGTCGATGTTTTTCTGGAATTTCCCTGCTTTCGCAGTGATCCAGTGGATGTTGGCAATTTGATCTCTGGTTCCTCTACCTTTTCTAGATTCAAGTTGTGCATCTGTAAGGTCTTAGTTCACATACGGTTGAAGTCTAGCTTGAAGATTTTGAGCATTACTTTGCTAGCATGTGAAATGAGTGTAATTGTGTGGTAATTTGAGCATTCTTTGGCGTTGCTTTTCTTTGGCATTAAAATGAAAACTGACCTTTTCCAGTCCTGCGGCTACTGCTGAGTTTTCCAAATTTCCTGGCATATTGAGTGCAGCATTTTTACAGCATCATCTTTTAGGATTTGAAGTAGCTCAGCTGGAATTCCATTACCTTCACTAGCTTTGTTTGTAGTGATGCTTCCTAAGGTGCACTTAACACTCCAGAATGTCTGGCTCTAGGTGAGTGATCACACCATCTTGGTTATCCAGGTCATTAAGATCTTTTCTGTACAGTTCGTCTGTGTATTCATGCCTCCTTCTGCTTCTGTTAAGTCCTTGTCATTTCTGTTCTTTATTGAGCCTATCTTTGCATGAAATGTTCCCTTTTATCTCCAATTTTCTTGAAGAGATCTCTAGTCTTTCCCATTCTATTGTTTTCCTCTATTTCTTTGTATTGTTCACTTAAGAGGACTTTGTCTTTCCTTGCTAGTTAAGATGACTGCTAATCAGAAAATCCTGAAAAATAAACAAGACAATACTGAATTAAAAAACAAATATAACAAGATCTAGAATAAAAGGTCAACTAACAAAATCTCTTGTACATACTAGTAGCACATATTTAGAAAACAAACCAAGAAATAAGCAACCTTTAAAAAGTTTCTGAAAATATATAACGTGCAATAAATTTAACATAAATGAAATGAGAGAAACTGAGAATCTCATTAAAAGAGAAAAATAGCATGGTTACATTGGAAAACTCAATATTTTTGAATGAAACCTCTCCAGAAATTACAATGTAGGTTCAAAATAAAGCACAGTATTGGAATTTTTAAGATTTTTGGTAAAAGTTGAAAATATATATTGTAATCTGAACATTGAAATGCAAAGAAAAGTTGAAACCAATTTGGAAATAGGAAGACATGTGGAGAATATACAATACCTGATTTCAAGAATTACTGTAAAGCAACAACAATCAAGGATAAGGTCTTGTAAGATAAATGGTAATCAATGGGGAGAAATGCAGAGACCATAAAAATAGTTTGCTATATAGATGATAGGTAGATCCATAAATAGTTGATTCTTGAACAACTCAGGAGTTGGGGCACTGACCCCAGTACAGTGGAAAATCCAAGTCCTGCTATCTGTGCCACTAAAATTGAAAAAGATTTGCACAAGGATAGGAAGCTGAAATAGTTTGGATACGATCAGGACTCAAATTCTAGAACTTTTGATTTCACATATTGTGATCTCTGGAAACAATGGAAATGGTGACAGAGTTTATTCTCTTGGGCTCCAAAATCACTGCAGTTGGTGACTGCAGCCATGATTAAAAGATGCTTGCTCCTTAGAAGAAAACTTATGACAAACCTAGACATAGTAAAAACCAGAGACTTGACTTTGCCAACAAAGGTCCGTATAGTCAAGGCTATGGTTTTTCCAGTAGTCATGTATGGATGTGAGAGTTGGACCATAAAGAAGGCCCAGCAACAAAGAACTGATGCTTTTGAATTGTGATGTTGGAGAAGACTCTTGAGAGTCTCTTGCACTTCAAGGAGATCAAACCAGCCAATCCTAAAGGAAATCAGTCTTGAATATTCACTAGAAGGATTGATGCTAAAGCTGAAGCTCCAATAGTTTGGCCACCTGATACAAAGAACTGACTTACTGAAAAAAGACCCTGATGGTGGCAAATATTGAAGGCAGAAGGAGAAGGGGATGACAGAGGATTAGCTAGTTGGAGATCATCATCAACTCAATGGACATGAGTTTGAGCAAGTTCCAGGAGGTGGTGAAGGACAGGGAAGCCTGGCGTTCTGCAATCCATGGAGTTGCAAAGAGTAGGACATGACTGAGTGACTGAACAACAGAATCATGATTTCTAATCAAACAAAAACTTTCTCTCATACTAAGTTAAAGATCTGTAAAATAAAAATACAGGCATCATATTTATTGAAAAATAATAAATGTGGACCCATGCAGTTTAAATCCATGTTGCTCAAGGGTGTATGAGACTATGCTCAGTTGCCTCAGTCATGTTGGGCTCTTTGTGACCCTATGGACCATGGACCTCCAGCTTCCTCTGTCTATGGGATTCTCCAGGTAAGAATACTGGAGTGGGTTGCCATTCCCTTCTCCAGGAAAACATCCTGACCCAGAGATCGAAACCAAGTCTCCTGCAGTTGGATTCTTTACCACTGAGCCACCAGGGAAGCCCAGTCTTCAACTATACTCTGAGGAAAATAAATGTGGATTACCTGGCACAATTTTGATATGGCACAGAAACTGGATAATCGGTAAACATGAGTAGTACAATTGAAATATTAGAGTCATAATAACATTTATTTAAAAACACACTACACTGTTTTCTGTAAGTTTATAAACATGAAAATATAGTAGGTAAGAAAATCTTCAGTCATATTGAAATGCCTGTGTTTTTTTTTATAATTCTGATTTTTTTAATTCTTAAAAGCCCTTTTCCAATCTCTCCAAAATTTCTGTGACTGTAAAACATAGCTACTCTTCAACACAAACCTTTCCTTCATAATAAACATTTACCTTTCTTAAAATTCTACTCTATATTGATTATAGCTACTTGCACATTGCCTACCTCACTGGTAAGACAATAAATACTGCCATTGGAAATTAATATTGAACCCAGATATAGGCCATGGGAATTCTGTAATTAACATAATGCAACATAAACTATTAGGAATGTAATTGAAATTTCTTAATGTCTAGATAGTCTGTTTATTCAAGAGGCCAGTAATTCGTATTCAAAAGGTATTTTCAAAAGCCAATCACTCAAAACAGTAATTAAGTGCGTTTGCCTTCATTTTCTTGCTATTCAAATGATTCATATTTTCTATAAAATATCTGGCTTAGTTTGAACTTTCAAGATAATGACAACCTTTAATGTAGCATCATTGACATGAAATGAGGACAAAACTCTTCTTTCTCAGTAAGCCTAACTTGATTCAGACATCTGTCTGTAACTGTATGTAACCATTTATAACAGAGAAGAGAGATCTCATCAGTGCCTCCAGGAATAAATGGTGATTAATTTTAGCAAATTGGTCTAAGGTCTTCCCCAGTCAACACTTATGACTCAAAATGGGGAAATGTGACATAAATACATGAAGATTAAAGGGAAGATTTGTATTACCAGTTTGGGCAAAATTATTTTCTTTCTTATCTCCCCTTGTCTGACACTAAAAAGATGAATTCAACCTCAAGATTGCGGGAGAAATTTCAGTAACCTCAGATAGGCAGATGACACCACCCTTATGGCAGAAAGGGAAGAATTAAAGAGTGTCTTGATGAAAGTGAAAGAGGAGAGTGAAAAAATTGGCTTAAAGCTCAACATCCAGAAAACAAAGATCACGGCATCGGGTCCCATCACTTCATGGCAAATAGATGGGGAAACAATGGAAACAGTGACAGGCTTTATTTTCTTGGGCTTCAAAGTCACTGCAGATGGTGACTGCAGCCATGAAATTAAAAGACACTTACTCCTTGGAAGAAAAGCTATGACCAACCTAGATAACATATTAAAAATCAGAGACATTGCTTTACTGACTAAGGTCTGTCTAGTCAAAGCTATGGTTTTTCCAGTAGTCATGGATGTGAGAGTTGGACTGTGAAGAAGGCTGAGCGCCGAAGAATTGATGCTTTTGAATTGTGGTGTTGGAGAAGACTCTTGAGAGTCCCTTGGACTGCAAGGAGATCCAACCAGTCCATCCTAAAGGAAATCAGTCCTGAATATTCATTGGAAGGACTGATACTGAAGCTGAAACTCCAATAGTTTGGCCACCTCATGCGAACAACTGACTCATTTGAAAAGACCCTGATGCTGGGAAAGATTGAAGGCAGGAGGAGAAGGGGACAACAAAGGACGAGATGGTTGGATGGCATCACCGACTCGATGGACATGAATTTGAGCAAGCTCTGGGAGTTGGTGATGGACAGGGAGGCCTGGCGTGCTGCAGTCCATGGGCTCACAAAGAGTCAAACATGACTGAGCGACAGATAAACTGAGCTGAGCTGAATCTCAGTGGTCATTAGTAGCTATTTTAAGATCAAGAAAGGGCAGTATTAGAACCACTGACTCTGACCCTTGTCTGCAGAGCTGAGAGACTGAGTAAATCTGACTCCTGATTAGGATCCACTGATCACACAATTCCAAGATCCAATTTTATCTTTGGACTTCCACTTTGGTAATTTTGTTTTTAAATAAATTTCTTTCTTGTATAAGAAAGTTTGTGTCATTATTTATTTCAAACAAAATTATTGTTCTAGAGATAAGTCACAATGAATACCATCATTTGCCAGAGGAGAATAAGAATTTTCCTGGTACTACTTAAAATAGAACTGTATTTCTTTTCATTAAAAAAATTATATGATTAGGCAGGATAAGATAGCTGTATGGTTTCATTAGTGATAGACTTGTGTCTCATTTCTTTGTGTGATTTCTGTCATCAACTCTGTGTAATGACCCAAGCTAACTACAGGAGCTTTAGCAATCATGTATACATCCCAGGTATAAGGGAATATATAACCTATGTATATATTCCACAGAATAGAAGAAGCAAATTAGGAAACATGGGCACCACTCAGTGGAATTAGTTCTGTAAACCTCAGATCTTCCTGAGGTCTACTAAAATGTTTACTTTATTGGCCAGTAATTGATAACCTTCTCCTAGGTATTAATAGCTGAAAAGGATAGGGAATATGGTCTTTATTCTTAACATTGTTGTTCTTAACTAAACCTTGTAGCTTTTTCAGGAAAGAAGAAAAGGAAAATGAGTATTGGCAGACAACCACACTGCATGGAGACAGATATAATGAAATTTTAGGACTGTGGTTTCTAATATTTTGTTTTTGATGTCCAGTTGCTGTTCAGTTGCTAAGTCATGTCTAATTCTTTGTGACACCATGAACTTCAGCACACCAGGCTTCCCTGTCCTTCACCATCTCTGGGAGTTTACTCACTCATGTCCGTTGAGCCAGTGATGCCATCCAACCATCTCATCCTTTGTCACCCCCATTTCTTGCCCTCATTCTTTCCCAGAAACAGGGTCTTCCAATGAGTTGGCTCTTCACATCAGGTGGCCAAAGTATTCAGCTTCAGCATCAATCCTTCCAATGAATATTCAAGGTTGATTTGTTGACCAGAAATACTGTTGAATAGAAATAGTTAAATAAGCCTCAACATGACCTAAATAGATGTTGATAATGTGGGCAAATTCATTTTTGAATGCATGTGTTCATGCTAAAGCACTTCAGACATGCCTGACTCTCTGCGACCCTATGGACAATAGCCCACCAGGCTCCTCTGCCCATCGGATTTTTTGGATAAGAATACTGAAGTGAGTTGCCATGCTCTCCTCCAGGGGATTTTTCCAACCCAGAGATCAGACCTGTGTCTCTTACGATTCCTGAATTGGTAGGTGGTTCTTTAGCACTTATGACATCTGGGAAACCCCATTTGTGAATACTTTTGAATAAATGTTCAAACGTCTCAAACACCTGAAATCAACAGTGTAATATATACAATAAACCTGTTTAATTATACCATTACATGGATACTCTTAAAAATAGATAAATGTTTTAATTAATGTTGATGAAACTAAAGAGTAAAGGTATTAAAAAGAGAAGGAAAGTGTATTTTTTTAAGAAGGTAGGACACTCTTTGTAATAAGGCCACATCACAGAACAACTGGAGAAAGGCAGCCAGTGGTACAGATCATGAAGTTGCAATGCTTTAAATTATTTTTATTGGAAAGACTTTTTTAAAATTTAAATGAAAATTGGAATGTGGAAAAAAATTTATAATCTGAGTTATAATCTCCCTAGCTTAAAGTTTAAACATCAACATTTTCATGCTACTTTAGCCCTGTTAATATGATTTTATTAACAGCTGGCCGCAGGAATGGCATTGAAAATAAATTCTGATTATGTTGCGACTATAACATTTGTTTTCATTGTATTGATTTGCTAATTCAAATGAAAAGGACTGCAGTTTTATGTTTTTTTAGCCACTGGATTTTCTAAAGAAATTTATTCTTACAGCTGTAAGAATTCAGAATACTATTTCATTAGCTAGAATTTAAATATTATTAAGTAAACGGATAATTCCACAACATAAAGAAATGTGTCTTCTAGTAAAGGAAAAGTAGCAGTCCTGACCACTACAGTTGTTATCATTTACAAAAAAACAATTTTGTTTAACCTTCATCTTTCAACTGGTGTCTTATTAGATGGCAATGATCCTAGAAGTGAGTATTCTTTTTCCCATTTTAGAGGTGGAGGATGTGAATTCTGAATGCTGTCCTTGATTGATTTGGCTCATTATTTTCTGATACAATTTGAGTTCCCAGATGCAACAGGAGTCTCATAATCAAGATGCCAGTCACATTCCTCTTAAAATAGTTGCAATAATAGAGCACTTGGAATTTTTAAAAAGCATAGATACAGTCATAGGTAATTAAGGAACTTAAAGCTTTTCCTAAATCAGAAAACTGATTTTTTATTTTCTGGATAGATTAAGAACCCCTGGAGAAGGAAATGGCAACATATTCCACTATCCTTGTCTGGAGAAGCCCATGGAGAGAGGAGCTTGGCAGGCTACAGTTCATGGGGTCACAAAGAGTTGGACACTATTGTGTGACTATCACTAGAGAAAAATAAAAATTAAAGAGCACCATCTAGGACCCATACTAGGCTAGATAACTAGAAAAACAAATTTTGGATATGAAAAGATGTGCGCTGTAAAGTGAATCACTTACCAATTTATAGTAGTCTAGCTATTGAAACAGAGAAGGCAATGGCACCCCACTCCAGTACTCTTGCCTGGAAAGTCCCACAGATGGGGGAGCCTGGTGGGCTGCAGTCCATGGGGTCACTAAGAGTCGAACATGACTGAGTGACTTCACTTTCACTTTTCATTTTCATGCATTGGAGAAGGAAATGGCAACCCACACCAGTGTTCTTGCCTGAAGAATCCCAGGGACGGGGGAGCCTGGTGGGTTGCCATCTATGGGGTCGCACAGAGTCAGACACGACTGAAGCGACTTAGCAGCAGCAGCAGCAGCTATTGAAAAATAAATTCATCTGTCCTTGTTAAGACTTCCCAAACCCAACTCTTTCTTTGTATCCTCTTAGGAAAAAAAAATAAAAGAAAGAAAATTAATGCCAATGTCAATTTTTGCTGGATTTATGAAGTAACAACTGAACTTGACTTACCTGCAGTTTACTTCCTACTTAAAATCTATGCTCTCTCTGTAACCAGAATAAACATAATAAAGCTTGGATCTGAGCATAAAACTTCAGAATAGGGTCCAAATTCTCTAGTATGTCACTAGATTGGCCCTGACTAGAACTTCAGTCTCATCTTCCACAGCTCATTCCAACAATACCAAAATGATTTTCATATCTGTAATGCACTGTGCTCTCTTAAAATCCTCAGGCTTTGTATTGTTGTTTCCATTACCTTTAGTACAGAACAGTTTTTACTGGAATTACTCATAAGGTTTGAGCATTATAAGTATATTTGGTGTATAAATAAAAGAATGGCTTTCTTCATTTGTAATCTTGATTTGAACTGAACTGAACTGAAAAGGTCAGTTTTCATTCCAATCCCAAAGAAAGGCAATGCCAAAGAATGCTCAAACTACCACACAATTGCACTCATCTCACATGCTGGTAAAGTAATGCTGAAAATTCTCCAAGCTAGGCTTCAGCAATACGTGAACCACGAACTTCCAGATGTTCAAGCTGGATTTAGAAAAGGCAGAGGAACAAGAGATCAAATTGTCAACATCCGTTGGAATGTCAAAAAAGCAAGAGAGTTCCACAAAAATATCTATTTCTGCTTGATTGACTATGCCAAAGCCTTTGACTGTGTGGATCACAATAAACTGTGGAAAATTCTGAAAGAGATGGGAATACCAGGCCACCTGACCTGCCTCTTGAGAAACCTATATGCAGGTCAGGAAGCAACAGTTAGAACTGGACATGAAGCAACAGACTGGTTCCAAATAGGAAAAGGAGTATGTCAAGGCTGCATATTGTCACCATGCTTATTTAACTTATATGTAGAGTACCTCATGAGAAATGCTGGGCTGGAGGAAGCACAAGCTGGAATCAAGATTGCCGGGAGAAATATCAATAACCTCAGATATGCAGATGACACCACCTTTATGGCAGAAAGTGAAAAGGAGCTAAAAATCCTCTTGATGAAAGTGAAAGAGCAGAGTGAAAAAGTTGGCTTAAAGCTCAACATTCAGAAAAGGAAGATCATGGCATCTGGTCCCATCACTTCATGGGAAATAGATGGGGAAACAGTGGAAACAGTGGCTGACTTTATTTTTCTGGGCTCCAAAATCATTGCAGATGGTGATTGCAGCCATGAAATTAACAGTCATTTACTCCTTGGAAGGAAAATTATGATCAACTTAGAAAGCATATTAAAAAGCAGAGACATTACTTTGCCAAAAAAAGGTTCGTCTAGTCAAGGCTATAGTTTTTCCAGTGGTCATGTATGGGGATGTGATTTGGACCATAAAGAAAGCTGAACACCGAAGAATTGATGCTTTTGAACTGTGGTGCTGGAGAAGACTCTTGAGAGTTCCTTGGACTCCAGTGAGATCCAACCAGTCCATCCTAAAGGAAATCAGTCCTGGGTGTTCATTGGAAGGACTGATGTTGAAGCTGAAACTCCAATACTTTGGCCACCTGATGCGAGGAGCTGACTCATTTGAAAAGATCCTGATGTTGGGAAAGATTGAGGGCACGAGAAGGGGACAACAGAGGATGAGATGGCTGGATGGCATCACCGATTCGATGGACATGGGTTTGGGTGGACTCCGGGAGTTGATGATGGACAGGGAGGCCTGGCGTGCTGCGGTTCATGGGGTCGCAAAGAGTCGGACACAACTGAGCGACTGAACTGAGCTGAACTGATATGGGCTTCCCTGATGGTTCAGCAGGTAAAGGATCCTCCTGCAAGGCAGGAGATATAGCAGACAGGCATTCAGCCTCTTGATTGGGAAGATCCCTTGGAGGAGGAAATGGCCACCCACTCCAATATTCTGGCCAGAGGAATCCAATGGACAGAGGAGCCTTATATAGATTCCAAAGGGTTGCGAAGGGTTGGACACGACTGAACAAACAAGCAAGCAAGGCCTTGATACCTATTTTCTCCTTTTTGAATTTATGTTTAAATTCAACAGTGAGAAGCTCAGTGCAAAATTAAAGACTTAAAATAATTAGCAAACTTTTAATTGCCTACAATTGTCTCCTAAATTCTCCCTAAGATGAAGCTGTTTTGTGTTGAAGTAAAAAAAAAAAAATCACTTTTTCTATGAGTGAGTTATGTCTTATTTAATCTGTGCCTGTAGTATTCCACTTTCACTGTGTGACCCTGGAGTCCTGGTCACATAGAGCAAGAGAATCAACAGGTCAGCAACCCAGGAGATGCATGGCACACGTGGTTTATGCCCAGACTTAGAGAAATACTGTGATTACAGCAGCCATATAGAAGATCATGAGCTATCTTAGAGCTGACCTCTGTAATGGTCAGTTAGACGATCATGTTTATAGGTAGAGTCCTTTAGAGAGAAGCTTCAACTCCACATGGTACATGTAATAACCAAAGGAAAAGAGTTGGATTCTAAAATAAATGAACATTCTTGACAACATACCGGTAGTACAAGCTTGCTCTTTGTGTCTCCTCTGCCCTCTATTCAGTTATAACTGAAAGTCAAGTGAATTCTTGACAGGAGTGGATCCTTCCATGCACTCTTCAGTATCAGCTACTTATTCAGATACACACTCATACACACATATGTACACTTTTTTCTATTTCTTAGGTCAATTGAAAAATTTCATTTCCCCCTCATTTTGCTACAGGACGATTAAGTCTTAGATAATCAAATCGAAGATTTGATTTCTTTTTCAGAAATCACTAACTAATGTTGACAGCAAAGCAATATAAACACAAAACCCAAGCTTAAATTAACAATTAGCTTTGGTAGCATTTTTTTCTTTAGGTAATGTATATTCATGTCGCATTTTACTCCATTATTTTGCATTCGTTTGCCAACAATATTTCTGAGTACACACATATCTCATTGACTGAGACATTATATAAGTCATTTAAAAATTTAAACAATTTACTACGTGTATTAAGAGAGTCATGTCATGGCCTGTAACCCACCAGGCGTCTCTATTAATGGAATCTTCCAGGCATGAATGCTGCAGTGGGTTGCCATTTCCTACCCCGGGAGATCCTCCTGACCCAGGGGTCAAACCCTTGTGTCTCTTGCATTTCCTATGTTGGCAGGCAGATTGTTTGCCACCGCACCATCTGGAAAGCCCTATATTCAGTTTATGCATGTCAGTTCTCGGTAAAGGGAACTTTTATGGTACTCTATGGGATTTGCATTATTACAAGTTGTCTCATTGTGATAGAGAAATCTATAACAGTATTGCTCTGAAATATGATGCATGAAAGGATATATTTCTCTTTCATATTTAATGTAAGTAAATAAAACATGGATTATAAACAATACCTATCATTGTCTTTTTTGTAAGGCAAACACAAATCTCATTTTTAGGCCAATATTTCATCTATTCCTTCTCTTTCAAATGTTGTCAATGCTTAATCAACTTTAAAGGGCATCCTTATTTGTCCAATCAAATGAATCCCTACAAAACTTTTAAGGAAAAAATGTTTTCTAAAAGGGACATGGAGGTGTCAGCAAAGGAAGCATTTGAATAACCCAGCACATGAAGTTAAAATCAAAAGTTCAATAAAATTAATAATCAGACACATACCTGGCAACATTTTCTGTATGAAAATGGTAAATTTGAAGGAAGAAATACCAACGCCACGTTCTGATATTGTTTTCTCATATCCTAATAAACGAGCACACGAAAGACATTCTTGTATCTCTCATTCCCACCATGACTTTTTTAGGCTAAGAGTTGCTGAAGTGATCATAGTAAATTCATCTCCCGACAACCACCATGAAATTGACTGAGTACTGCATATAGCCTAAGGCAAATATGATTCATCACACTCATGTAAAACTGCCAACCAACCATGGTTTGGCTGTATTGGTAAATTTTTCAGCCATTGCTTTACTTAAGGAATGGGAGATGACTGTAAAGAAGTCAAGGAGAATGCAAACTCCATGAGGGCAGGCTAAATTTATCTTTCCTCCTAAAGCACACAGTGCCTAAAACGTAGTCGTATTCAACAAACGTCTACTGTCAAATAAAATATGAGAGTTGTAGAACCAATTTTCTCACCTTTCTCAGAAAACAAATTGAAAGATAAATTAATCTGTTCCAGGGGATAGTGATGATGTAACGGTAAGAATACCAGGCACAGATATTGAGAGGATACTCAAAGGTGATATCAAGGGCAATTAGCTACTCAAACATTACATCTAAAACGACCTTAAAAATACAGCTATGAACAGCAAATCCCCTGTTCAGTTATGCGAGATAAGCAGGTTCTAGAGATCTGTTGTACAGTTGTGCACCTAAAAATTAGCTAAGAAGATAGATTTCATGTTGCCTTCTTGCTGCAGTGGAAGAAAGAGAATGTTTCCAAGTAGACCTCCATTGTTTACATTATATTAAATAAGTAATTTAACTTTTAAGGAAGTAAAATAAAAGGGTAACACTGAATACAGTTCACAATGGGGTAGAGAACGAAGAAGCTAGTGATCTACCTAGTAATACCAGTGGCATCTTTATATATACATACATATAGAGAGAGAGATTTGAGTCAGAGCACTGTGAATTGAAGATCCTTGTCTTTAGTAATTAAGATAAGGCACTTCAGTCATCTCTGATATAGGACTGACAACACAAAGCAGAACTTTCATACATGACTGTGTTATAAATTTTCAGCCATCATGAATCTGTAGCTTTAAATTACTTTAATCATGAAAGAGTGTTAATATTGATCAGTGTAAACAAAGACTTTTAAAGAAAGATATGACAAGTGTATATTGTATCAAATGACCCATTTTGTTCCCAAGAAAGCTGAAATAAAATTCTGCTTATATGGGTGATTTTTATGTTTTAAACACATTCTCTGCTGAAGATTCAGTCTGGCGATATTGTGAATATTCCAGAATGGGTTTCACTTTAAGATGAGTATTTATCAGGGGTTAGAACAGAGTCTATTCCATCATCAGTAGTCCCTAAAAACTCCACCTGCAATGTGGAAGACCTGGGCTCGATCCCTGGCTTGGGATGATCCCCTGGAGAAGGGAGTGACTACCCACTCCAGTATTTTCACCTGGAGAATTCCGTGGACTATATAATCCATGCGGTCACAAAGAGTTGGACATGACTGAGTGACTTTCACTTTCAATTTACATATATGTTCTCCTCAATTTTTGGCATTCTTTAAGAAGCGATGTGAGAAAAGTAAAAATAATCTGACTATTTAGTGCTAAAATGAGTATTATGGTGCATGTATCCTTTTGAATTAGAGAACACAATGGCTCCCCACTCCAGTACTCTTGCCTGGAAACTCCCATGGATGGAGGAGCCTGGTGGGCTACAGTCCATGGGGTCGCACAGAGTCAGACATGACTGAGAGACTTCACTTTCACTTTTCCCTTTCATGCATTGGAGAAGGAAATGGCAGCCCACTCCAGTGTTCTTACCTGGAGAATCCCAGGGACGGGGGAGCCTGGTGGGCTGTGGTCTATGGGGTCGCACAGAGTCAGACACGACTGAGCGACTTAGCAGCAGCAGCAGCAGCAGCATCCTTTTGAATGGAAAAGGAAACACAACCCACTCCCATATTCCTGCCTGGAGAATCCCATAAGCAGAGAAGCCTGGAGGGTTACAGTTCATGGGGTGTCAAAGAGCTGGGCACGACTGAAGCGACCTAGCAGGCAGGCAGGGCCTTTTGAATTATGATTTTCTCAGTCTCTGTGCCCAGAAATGGGATCGCTGGGTCGCAGAACAGTTCTATGTTTAGGTTTTTAAGGAACCTCTGTCCTGCTCTCCATAGAGGCTGTATCAGTCTACTTTCCCACCAGCAGTGCAGAAGGCTTTCCTTGTCTCCACACTGTCTCCAGCTTCTACTGCTCGTAGATTTTTTGGCAAATGGCTATTCTGACCAGTATGAGGTGATACCTCTTTGTCATTTTTATCTGCATTTCTCTGAAGATTAGTGATGTTGACAATCTTTTCTGGTGCTTCTTTGCTGTCTGCATGCCTTATTTGGAGAAATGTCTATTTGGTCCTCTGCCCATTTTTTGATTGTATGGGTATTTTGTTTGTCTGTTTTGGATAGTGAGCTTCTGGAGAAAGGGTATAATTGGAAAAGCAGGAGAAGACATAAGGGAATTATAATTAAAGTTTGGATATCTATTATTTTTCCAATAGCATGAACCCTACTCTATCTTTTTTATGTTCTTAAGTCAGGTATTAAATCATATATAAAACAATAGAAAAATAAATATGATCTTAAAGGAAAATCTGGTTCATAGAAAAATATTTTAAGAACAGAAATATCTAAAAATGAATCTACTGATCATTCATTCATTCATAGGAAAAGCTTCATTGAGTCCTTAGAACTCTCATAGACTCTGAAATGATAGGGTATTAGGGTTAGGGTTTCTTCTTGGTTATATTTTTTGCAAGTTATGAATTCATACATTCATCTTAAAGATATTAGAGTTTCAATCTAGACTTCTTTAGAAAATAATTTCACTCATTATAAACACATTGCTTTATTTTATCAAACTCTACACATAGTTTTATAGTCTCTTTTCAATACAAGGAGGAAAGCAAAGCAGAGAACAAAATAACGAAAGAATTTACTAGTACACTTATTATTTAATCTTATTCTGCAGCATCAAGCAGGACTTACTTATTCTGTTACCAACTTATACACAGTTCTTAGAACTAGTTAAAATGTCATTAAAAGAGCTATCAGTTAAATTTCCCTAAAGGTCTTACTGGAATCTGATTTTCAATAGACCTTTACTCAAATTAGGGCTTCCCTGGTGGTTCAGAAGGTAAAGAATCTGCTTGCAAGGCAGGAGACCTGGGTTCGATCCCTGGGTCGAGAAGATCCCCTGGAGGAGGGCATGGCAACCCACTCCAGTATCCTTGCCTAGAGAATCCCATGTACAGAGGAGCCTGGCAGGCTACAGTCCATGGGGTTGGAAAGAGTCAGACACGGCTGAGAGACTAAACATAATAATACAAAAATTCTGTTTTACAGGGCTCTCTCTTCATCCCCTGCCCCTAGTTAAACTGTATATCTGTTCTTTAAAATAAATTATATTTTAGAGCTTATACTATATTTAGAGCTTACAGTACTGATTTCAACAACAGTGTAATATGAATTAGAGAGCACAAAATCTAACATACCTGGACCATTTAGTGTAGCTTATCTTTTAGCACCATGGAACTTAATTCTTTCAGTATTTCCATATGCATATCCTGATTTCTATAAGTAAAATATACTTTTGAATAAATTTCAATACATTCCATTATCTATTTTTAGTCTTAATTAGCCTGATCAGGTTCACAAAATAAATTTAGGTAATTTTAATAATATGTTTATATACATTTAATGATGTATACATATATTTTTATAGACATATATTTAGATTTTTAGCATTCACAAAGCAATTTTATATACATTATTTGAAGTAATGTTCATTATTCTAAATAACGAGTAAGGCAGACAGGTCATCTTCCTTTGCAGATTAAAAAAAAACAAAATTAAAAATTAATCTTCAGAGGAGTAATGCGAAGTTCATACCCCCACAAAGTTAAAGACTCAATAATTATATTCAAAATTTTACACGGGAAATTTTAGGATCAAAATATAATTCCCAATCTCCCAATACTTTCATGTCCTTGCTTGAGCTTTTTGAATCCCAAGCCACATAGCCTGAGGCTTAATGGAAGAAGGCAGAAATAATCTTTCTACAATAACTCTGAGGCACAGTTTCTGTCAGGGATGTTCAGAGTGAAGAGATCACAGAATGTTAACACACCCATTAATTACAGCTATGTGCTTAGAAAAAAAATGGAAAGACACTGAGGTGTAGTTGAAGCATATATGGTTCAGAGTCCAGCAGAAAAAATTTTTTCCAGTTTTACTAAGAAGTAGTTGTTCCAATACATACCTTGCTGTACATATTTAAGGGGCAGAGCATGATGATATAATTTACAGTTACTGTGAAATGAATATCACGATAGACTCAGTTAACATCTATCTTCTCATGCAGAGAAAATAAAAGGAAAAGAAAAGAAAAAACCCTTGTGATGGAAACTCATAGAGTTTACTTTCTTAGGAACTTACCAATATATCATACAGCCATCATCATGGTGTATATTACACCCCTAGTATTATTCCCCCTCCCTTGACCCTCCACCTCTAGAAAACACAAGCCTCATCTCTTTTTCTATTTTTTTAAAATTTTCTTGTAACTTTTAGATTCTGTATATGAAATCGTATAGTATTTGTCTTCCTCTGTCTCACTTAATTCCCTTAGCATAATGCATTTATGCTTCATCCATGTTATCCCAAATGGTAGGATTTCCTCATTTATAAACAGCTGAATAATATTCTCTTGGACAGAGATACCAGAACTTCTTTATCCATTCATCCATCAATGGACACAGATACTTTCTATATCTTATAATACTTCTGTGAACATGGGGTTGCAGATATCTTTTTGAACCAGAGCTTTTGTTTTCTTTGTTTATATTCCAAGAGCAGAAATGCTGGATCCTACAGAACTTCTATTTTTAATTTTGTGAGAGTCTTCTTCAGTGCCTGCTCCAATTTATAAGCCCTCCAGCAGTACACTTCAGTTCAGTTCAGTCGCTCAGTCGTGTCTGACTCTTTGCGACCACATGAATCGCAGCACGCCAGGCCTCCCTGTCCATCACCATCTCCCGGAGTTCACTCAAACTGAAGTCCATTGAGTCAGTGATGCCATGCAGCCATCTCATCCTCGGTCGTCCCCTTCTCCTCCTGCCCTCAATCCCTCCCAGCATCAGAGTCTTTTCCAATGAGTCAACTCTTCGCATGAGGTGGCCAGAGTACTGGAGTTTCACCTTTAGCATCATTCCTTCCAAAGAAATCCCAGGACTGATCTCCTTTAGATTGGACTGGTTTGATCTCCTTGCAGTCCAAGCGATTCTCAAGAGTCTTCTCCAACACCACAGTTCAAAAGTATCAATTTTTCGGCACTCAGCTTTCTTCACAGTCCAACTCTCACATCCATACATGACCACTGGAAAAACCATAGCCTTGACTAGATGAACCTTTGTTGGCAAAGTAATGTCTCTGCTTTTCAATATGCTATCTAGGTTGGTCATAACTTTCCTTCCAAGGAGTAAGTGTCTTTTAATTTCATGGCTACAATCACCATCTGCAGTGATTTTGGAGCCCCCAAAAATAAAGTCTGACACTGTTTCCACTGTTTCCCCGTCTATTTCCCATGAAGTGATGGGACCAGATGCCATGATCTTCATTTTCTGAATGTTGAGTTTTAAGCCAACTTTTTCACTCTCTTCTTTCACTTTCATCAAGAGGCTCTTTGGTTCCTCTTCACTTTCTGCCATAAAGGTGCTGTCATCTGCATATCCGAGGTTATTGATATTTCTTCCAGCAATCTTGATTACAGCTTGTGCTTCTTCCAGCCTAGCGTTTCTCATGATGTACTCTGCAAATAAGTTAAATAAGCAGGGTGACAATATACAGCCTTGATGTACTCCTTTTTCTATTTGGAACCAGTCTGTTGTTCCATGTCCAGTTCTAACTGTTGCTTCCTGACCCGCATATAGGTTTCTCAAAGGCAGGTCAGGTGGTCTGGTATTCCCATCTCTTTATTTCCCACATCTGGGCCAGCGTTTGTTATCTCTAGTCTTTTTAATATTTTAAGAAGTGTGAAGTGACATCTCATTGTGGTCTTTATTTGCATTTCCCTAATGATTAGGGATATTGAGCATATTTTCCTGTACCGGTTGACCTTTCACATATCTTCTGTGCAGAAATGTCTATTCAGATCTTTGCTCATGTTTAGCTGGATTACTCGGAGTTTATTTGCAATTGAGTTGTAGGAGTTCATTATGTATTTTGAGTATGAGTTCCTTACCAGACACGCAGTTAGCAAATAGTTTTTCTCATTTCACAGGCTATCTTTTCACTTTGTTGATGGCTTCTGCTGCACAGAAGCTGTGTCATTTCATATAGTACTGCTTGTTTATTTTTTATTTTGCTGCTTGTATTTTTGGTGTAAATAAAAATCTAAAAAACAGTTATTGTTAGTCACTCAGTTGTGCCCAACTCTTTGTGACTCCATCGACTACAGCCCATCAGGCTCCACTGTCCATGAGATTTTCCAGCAAGGGTACTGGAGTGGGTCGCCATTTCCTTCTCCAGGGGATCTTCCCAACCAGTTACTAGGACCCATAATAAGAAGCTTTTTCCTGTTTTCTTCTAGGAGTTTCATGGTTTCAATTCTTTAACTCATTTTGAATTAACCTTTGGGAGTTGTATAAGACATGGGTGTAGTTTCATTTTTTTGCATGTGAATATCCACTTATCCCAGTATCACTTTTTGAAAAGACTGGCTTTTCTCCATTGAGTAGTCTGGCTCCCTTGTCAAATAGTTGATCCAGTATGCTTGGGTTTATTTATGGACTCTCAGTTCTATTCTATCGGTCTGTTTGTCCTTTTTATACAACCACCATGCTATTTTTATGATGCAGTTTTATAATATTGCTTGACTATGAGATCTGATGTCTCCTGCTTTATTCTCTTTTCTCAGAATTTAATTTAATTTCTCAGAATTTAACTCGGGTTTTGGTGGTGCATGTAAACTTTAGGAGTGTTTTTTCTACATCTGTAAACAATACCATCGGAATCTTGACAGGGATTGAATTGAATTTGTAGATTGCTTTTAGTAATATTGACATTTTAACAATAATAATTCTTCCAGTCCATAAACACAAGGTGCTTTTCTGTGTATTTGTATCTTCTTTGATATCTTTCATTGGTTTTTGTAACTTTCAGAGTAGAGATCTCTCATCTCCTTAGTTAGATTTATTCCTGTTGTATTCTCGTTGATGTCATTGCAAATGGGATTGATTGATCTATTGATTTTTCAGAAAATTGATTATTAGTGTATAAGCAGAGATGTCATTACCTTAGGAAAAGTCAGCCAACTTGTCTGAGCTCATTTTTGGCTTTATTAAGTGGGTAATTACATTCCCTTTGTAAGATTGTTGTAACGATTCTATTTAATGGGCTTCCCAGGTAGCTCAGTGGTAAAGAATCTGCTCGCCACGGAGAAGACACAGGTTCAATCCCTGGGTTGGGAAGACCCCCTGGAAAAGGAAATGGCAACCCACTCCAGAATTCTCACCTGGGAAATTCCATGGAGAGAGGAGCCCAGCAGGCTGCAGTCCCCGAGGATGCAGTCAGATGTGACTGAGCACATGAGACAATATACCAAATGCTACATTTAGACTTGTAGAGGAGATCTCTAAGACCATTTTCAAAGCAATAACTGAGTAGAAATTAAACCCTAATACAGTAATAAAAAACTTAATCTCGAGACTAAACATGAAGACAAAGTGTGTCTATAATATGCCATTTATCTTCTAATCAATTCTAATTTGCCTCACTATTTTTCAGATGGAATACTTCCCATACTTGCTTGGATGCAAACTATCAGCCTATTCTATGAGTTCCTCAGAGAGAGGAGGATTTGCTTTGGTTTATCAAAACTTTCACAGTGTTGCTCATTGCTGTAATCAGTTATTTAGCTCCAACTTTCAAGATGGATTAAACTGTATTTTAGGAGTGTAAGGTTCACTGAATAAAATGTCAAATGGCCCTTACTGCACTCTGTTGTTTCAAGAAGAGTCATCCTTTAAGCTGTAAGTGCTGTTTCAAAATAGATTCTCTTCACTATGAGGTTTTTAGAGATTGAATGAAAAATCCTCAAACTGTCACCAGTACCATCCATCACCATTATAACTACATAACACTGACAAGGAAATGTATCTGTGGATTTAAAACATGAGGAGAGATAGGAGAAAACAACCGGCCCTTGCAGCAAATTAACGTCATTCAGCTCAATGTCTAAGAAAATGGATTTTATTCACATAGATCGCATAGATACGTGCACTCCAAATTGCAATCTTTATGATATTTCTTGATCATTATTGTTGTTCAGCCGCTCAGTTGTGTCAAGTCTTGGCAACCCCATGGACTTCAGCACAACAGGCTTCCCTATCCTTCACCATCTCCTGGAGCTTGCTCAAACTCATATCTGTTGAGTCAGTGATGCCATCCAACCATTTCATCCTTAATCTTTCCCAGCATCACGGTCTTTTCAAATGAGTCAGCTCTTCACATTAGGTGGACCAAGTATTGGAATTTCAGCCTCAACATCAGTCCTTCCAATGAACACCCAGGACTGATCTCCTTTACTGGTTGCTTCTCCTTGCAGTCCAAGGGACTCTCAAGAGTCTTCTCCAACACCACAGTTCAAAAGCATCAGTTCTTCGGCACTCAGCTTTCTTTATGTTCCAACTCTTATATCCATACATGACCACTGGAAAAACCATAGCTTTGACTAGACGAATGTTTGTTGGCAAAGGAATGTCTATGCTTTTTAATACACTGTCTAGGTTGGTCATAGCTTTTCTTCCAGGAAGTAATCATCTTTTAATTTCATGGCTGCAGTCACCATCTGCAGTGATTTTGGAGTCCAAGGAAACAGTCTATTACTGTTTCTATGGTTTCCCTTTCTATGTGCCCTGAAGTGATGGGACTGGATGCCCCGATCTTAATTTTTTGAATGTTGAGTTTTAAGTCAGCTTTTTAACTCCCTCTTTCACCTTCATCAAGGGGCTCATTATTTCTTCCTCACTTTCTGCCATAAGGGCGGTGTCATCTGCATATCTGAAGTTATTGATATTTCTCCTGGCAATCTTGATTCCAGCTTGTGCTTCACCCAGCCTGGCATTTCTCATGATGTACTCTGTAAGTTAAATAAGCAGGGTGACAATATACAGACTTGACGTATTCCTATCTCAATTTGGAACCAGTCCATCGTTCTATATCAGGTTCTAACTGTTGCTTCTTGATCTGCGTACAGGTTTCTCAGGATGCAGGTAAGTTGCTCTGCTATTCCCATCTCTTTCAGAATTTTCCACAGTTTATTGTGATCCACACAGTCAAAGGCTTTAGCATAGTCAATAAAGCAGAAGTTGGTGTTTGTTTCTGGAATTCCCTTGCTTTTTGTATGATCCAACAGATGTTAGCAGTTTGATCTCTAGTCCCTCTGCCTTTTCTAAATCCAGCTTGAACATCTGGAAGTTCTCAGTTCATGTAACTTTGAAGCCTCGCCTGGAGAATTTTGAGCATTACTTTACTAGCATGTGAAATGTGTGCAATAGTTTGATTATTCTTTTTCATTGCTTTTCTTTGGGACTGGAATGAAAATTAGGACTTTTTCCAGTCCTATGGCCCCTGCTGAGTTTTCCAAATTTGCTAGCATATTGAGCGCAGCGCTTTCACAGCATCATATTTTAGGATTTGAAATAGCTCAACTTCAATTCTATTACCTCCACTTTGTTCTTAGTGATGCTTCCTAAGACCCACTTGACTTCGCATTCCAAGATGTCTGACTCCAGGTGAGTGAGCACACCATTGTGATTATCTGGGTCATGGAGATCTTTTTTGTACAGTTCTTCTGTGTATTGTTACCACCTCTTCTTAATATATTCTGCTTCTCTTAGGCCCATAGTGTTTCTGTCCTTTATCGAGCCCATCTTTGCATGAAATGTTCCCTTGGTATCTCTAATTTTCCTGAAGAGATCTCTCGTCTTTCTCATTCCATTGTTTTCCTCTATTTCTTTGCATTGTAAACTTAGGAAGGCTTTCTTATCTCTCCTTGCTATTCTTTGGAACTCCACATTCAAATGGGTATATTTTTCCTTTTCTCCTTTGCCCTTTGCTTCTCTTCTTTCCTAAGCTATTCGCAAGGCCTCCTCAGGCAACCATTTTGCCTTTTTGCATTTCCTTTTCTTGGGGATGGTTTTAATCACTGCCTTCTGGTCAATGTTATGAACCTCCATCTGATCATTAGTGCAGTTCATTAATGAAAAAGCAAATAATTTAAAAGTACACAGGCGCATATAAAATAATAAAAGCGATGCTTTATTAATATATACATAAATAATAAATGCATGAGTGCTTGCCATGGTATGATTTTTAATGTGTGGGAAGAAGATGAAGGAAATTTAGAAAAGGAATGCACACATTGATAATGAGAAAAATAGACAACAAGTTTGTAAGTGTGTCTATTTCAATCTATTAAAGAAGCTTAATGAGAGGGGAGAAGTCTGCTTTATAGATTTGACTGTATTAGAATTAGCCTATTTCACAACCTTGAAATTCATGTCAGATGTCAAATATCTGCTTCTTGAATTGCCTTTGTTATTCTGGATGAAACTGTGAGGAATGTTGAAACTGGGGTGGCTCACTGCTCGCTAGAGCCAACATTCACCTGATGATACTCACGCTTTCATCGCATTCATTTACTGAAGAGGTTCAAACGTGTGTGCTAGTCAAACGTCAGCACTTGTGTCTTATGCAAATGTACAGATTTTCTATGCTTTACCTGTAAAAGAGAAACTTACAAAATACATCACTAAAAGTCTTAATGAATATGAGCCAATGGTTTACAGGAATTAAAAATGACTTTAGTTTCAAAAATTGCCAACAGTAAATAATTATTTTAATGCAATGGCTCATTGATTTATTGTGCTTTGCCTCAGGTCCAGTCTAAAACCTTATCTTATCAAACCTGTTTTTCAAAACTTTATTGCCTACCCACTTTAAAACAATATTTGCTAGTTTATTTTGGTTTTGATATTTTTTAAATGAAACATAATGTGACTTTCAGGTAGTGTAACTACATTGTGTTTTAATTTGTAAATTATATTTTATTAAATATCCTCATATTTTTTTTTCCTTTAGGGTTTTTAGCTAAATATGACATTGTAGGAACAAAACCTTATCATTTATTAAAAACTCTACTACAAAATTACCCTTGGTTTCTATCGAGTAAGTTTTAAATCATCCAGTGAAAAACGTAAGAATATCTATTTTCATAAACCCAATAGATATAAATTTGATTTGTTGCTGTTTAGTCTCTAAGTTATCTCCAACTCTTTGTGACCCCATTGGCTACAGCATGCCAGGCCTCCCTGTCCTTCACCATCTCCTAGAGCATGCCTAAGTTCGTGTTCATTGAATCCATGATGCCATTCAACCATCTGTCACCCTCTTCTCCTGCCCTCGATCTTTCCAAGCAACAGGTTCTTTTCCAAAGAATCTGTTTGAACTATTTACTCTTTAACCATTTTAAGCACGGCATTATTGCTTTCTTTCTTCAGTTTATTTGTTTTCACTTTTCTCCTTTGTTGCATTAGTTTGCCATGCAGCAACTGCACTCTACAATATTACAATAAAGACTGCAGAGTTTTACGGGTGTGATGTCCAACAGTACATCTCTCTGGTTCTTAGTAGTCATGCTTTCTGTACTCTCTCACAAAAAGGATGTGTTTTTCAGGTGCTTATTTTGGACAGTGTAAAAATGAGAATTTATAGTGTATTACTGTTGATTTTCTTTGAATTAAAATATTAATATTGATGGGAAAAAATAACATATTGCATAACTTGAATCTTGAATTCTATGTGTGCTCAGTTGATCCAATCTCTTTGTGACCCAATAGACTGTGGTCTGCCCGGATCCTCTGTCCAAGGAATTTTCCAAGCAAGAACACTAGAGTGGATTGCCATTTCCTACTCCAGGGGATCTTCCTGACCCAAGGATTGAACCTGTGTCTCTTGAGTCTCCCACAATGAAAGATGGAATTTTTACTACTGAACCATCTGGGAATCATTTATTTAAAAAAAAAAAAAACTTTATATGATATAGGGAAAAATGGGTCTCTTCTCATATTGAGAAACTCATTTTTCTTGAAGTGCTAGCATTTTATCTGTGTCTCTAACTGCATTGCTCAAAAGTAGCTATGAATAGTAGCTTGCCTACGTCAAGGCTTTATATTGTCACCCGGCTTATTTAATTTATATGCAGAGTCCATCATGAGAAATGCTGGACTGGAAGAAACACAAGCTGGAATCAAGATTGCCTGGAGAAATATCAATAACCTCAGATATGCAGATGACACCACCCTTATGGCAGAAAGTGAAGAGGAGCTAAAAAGACTCTTGATGAAAGTGAAAGAGGAGAGTGAAAAATTTGGCTTAAAACTCAACATTCAGAAAACAAAGATCACGGCATCCGGTCCCATCACTTCATGGGAAATAGATGGGGAAACAGTGGAAACAGTGTCACACTTTATTTTTGGGGGCTCCAAAATCACTGCAGATGGTGATTTCAGCCATGAAATTAAAAGACGATTATTCCTTGGAAGAAAAGTTATGACCAACCTAGATAGCATATTCAAAAGCAGAGACATTACTTTGCTGACTAAGGTCCATCTAGTCAAGGCTATTGTTTTTCCTGTGGTCGTGTATGGGTGTGAGAGTTGGACTGTGAAGAAGGCTGAGTGCCAAAGAGTTGATGCTTTTGAACTGTGGTGTTGGAGAAGACTCTTGAGAGTCCCTTGGACTGCAAGGAGATCCAGCCAGTCCATTCTGAAGGAGATCAGCCCTGGGATTTCTTTGGAAGGAATGATGCTAAAGCTGAAACTCCAATACCTTGGCCACCTCATGCAAAGAGTTGACTCATTGGAAAAGACTCTGATGCTGGGAGGGATTGGGGGCAGGAGGAGAAGGGGACGACCGAGGATGAGATGGCTGGATGGCACCACGGACTCGATGGACGTGAGTCTGAGTGAACTCCTGGAGATGGTGATGAACAGGGAGGCCTGGCGTGCTGCGACTCATGAGGTCACAAAGAGTCGGACGCAACTGAGCGACTGAACTAAACTGAACTGTCCATTGAATTTCAGGCCACTTCTCTTCTTTCTGCTGACTCAGCACATTGGAATTTTGAAAACAAAACTGCCCTTTGGGAATTTCCCTGGTGGTCCAGTGGTTAAGAATCTGCCTTGTAATGAATGTGGAAACGTGGGTTTGATCCCTGGTCAGGGAGCTAAGATTATATATACTGCAGAGCAACTAAACCGGAGAGCCACAGCGAGAAAGCCGGTGCCCCACAGCTAATGACGCCCATGGGCTCTCGAGCCAGCAGGCTGCAACTGCTGAGCCCATGACACAGCCAGAGAATCTGTGAGCTTCAGTGAAAGATCTCGCTTGATGCAGTGAAGATCCACGTGCAGCAACTAAGATCCAAGGCAGCCTAGTTGATTAATTTTAAAAACACCACCCTTATGGGAATGGGTTTTAAAGAGCTCCAGACTGGTATTCACATGACTCAGCAGCTAATCAAGCTTACTTTTAAAATCTAGGCTTTCTACATACTTTCTGTACACACACCCCTGTGTTATATTCCGTGACTTATGTTTGTGTTCTTTCTCTATGGAGACCTACCTTGTCTCTGCTCCTCCATTCAAAACCTGGAGTTGTGTTCCTGAGCTGGAATGTCATAGATTTATCTCTACAGTTTGCCTCAAGCCTCCTTGATACCATCTTTCATTAAATGAAAGAAATATATCCCTGGTTCAAGAAGATCCCCTGGAGAAGGGAATGGCTACCCTCTCCAGTATTCTTGCCTGGAGAATCCCATGGATGGAGGAGCTTAATTGGCTACAATCCCTGCTTGAAAAGAGTCGGGCATTACTGAGTAACACTTTCACTTTTTTAATACGAAAAATATCCTGCGTGTCAGATCCTATGTTCCACAATGTGAACACTATTGCCCTGATCTCAGCCACTACGCATTGAAGGACAAATGCATCAAGCAATATTGGTCAACCAACGCTAGGAAGATGAGAGTTGCTTTGGCTGATGTGAAGACCAGGGAGATTCAGATCCTGCACCACCTCTGATGAGGGTGGGTGGCCGCTGCCGGCGCTCTTGGAAGCCACAGGGCATAGAGGTCCGGAATCCTGGCCGGTGTGCCAGGCCTGGCCTCCATGCTGTGTGCCTAGCACCACACCAGCCCCTCTTGCTCCAACACTGCCTCTTTCTGGGGAAATAATGCCAGTGCTGGGGGTGCGGATGACTTTGGACTCTGCAGCAGAAGCAGTGGCGAGCAGTCCCTGCAAGTGAGGTCTCCGCTTCCCAGGGAGCCCTAAGCACTGGACCCCAGGGCCAGCAGTGAGGACTGGAGTCTCTGGTCCTTGCCTTATTAGTCAAGAACGGATTCTGGAGAGGAGGCAGAAGGTAAAGTGTAAAGCAAAAGGTTTATTGAAAAGAAAAGTGCGTGCGGAAAGGCACAGGGCGAACTCGGAGAGAGAGTCGTGCCTTGGGGAAGTTTAAATCCTTTATCAGCGGACAGTTTTCTGGGTCTTTGTCTTCCTTTTGGCCAATCACCTTGCTTTGCCCCCTCCTGGTTAGTTTGTCTTAGGTGTGCATGTAACCCTCAGTCAAGATGAGTCTTGAAGTGAAGGGTTCTGGGAGGAGTAAGACTCGTTACGGCCTGGAATCACCCGCTGATTTTTGACCCCAAGGAGCCTTTCTGCACATGTGTAGCATCTCTCTTGTCTCAAAAAGGGGCTTGTAGAGATCCCTTAATCTTTCACTCAAGCAGGGTCTTGCTGCCCTTTGCCCTAGCCGTGCTTACAAGAGACAAAGCCTGGGGATTTACCGTTTCTGTTGCTGCTTCCATGTTGGGAGGCAAATAGGCTGATTGCATGTTCCTCAGCTGGAACCTATCTGTCTTATCTCGGGAAATACGAACAGGAGGCTAACTGTAAGTATCCAGTCTGAAGCCCACTTCTTGCTGCCTGAAATGCAAACAGCAGGCCAGTTGTAAATGCCTAACCTGGGGCCCATCTTTCTCCCAGCTCAGGGAGAGCACACCCTTAGAGGGAACAGACCCTCTTGCGCTTGACCCTCAGGGCTCCTGTTCTAGTACCTTGGGACCAGACCCTGCCCCTCGCAGGGCCCTGCAGCCACCTGGGCAGAGGAAGGGATTCTGACTCTAGTCCATCTTCAGCCGCACCTCCCACCGAGATAACAGCTGCAAGCATACCCGGGGGGTGGAGAGTAAACCTGAGATAGGCTCCCTTCAGATCCAGCTCTCCCAGGAAAGCCACGCAACTTTTCAAGATAACAAGGGTTATCTTGAAAGATATCAAGAGTTTTTGCATCTTTTTTAAATATCAAAATTCTAGTTGTAAGGGGGAAAAAAATACGTGTTTTGTAATTCCAGTCTTATTTTCCCTTTTAGCAATCTTTGGTGCCAGATGTCTGACTTTATAGTCCATCTGACTATCCAGGGGTACTGGGCAAATTGTGCACATTCTCTGGGTCTTAGTTTCTAGACCATAAAGTGTTCATTAAAAAAATAAATCACTTGCCTCACTGAGTTTTGGGACAATTAAATTAATTCACTTTAAGAATAATGCCTAGCATTTGGCAAGTGCTCAATATTTTTTAGCTATTCATCAACTGGAAGGTTATAGACTGTACAATTTTTAAAGGAACCTCAAATTCTGAGTTACTTTGGAATGTGATAGAGTATGAAGACATTTCAATATCCATGCCTGCATGCATACTCAGGTAGATGAAATATGCTCTCAGAAGAATCACGTGTCTGAAATGCACGAGCACCTGCCTGCCCGCCCCCCACCCCTCACTACCCATGAAGTCCCCAACTGTCTAGAATTCTTCTTCTTAGTTAGCACTAAGTTTTTCCAAAGTCCAGCTCCCGCTCTGTGTAAGTCTTTCCCAAGCTTGAGTCTCTGCCGGTTGAAGCACACATTGCCTTTAACCCAGGAAACAGCCCTTGTTTCTAGGCTACTACTGCTAAGCATTTTCATAATTCATTAAAACCCATGACTGTTGCCTAACAGAAGCAATAAATAAATAAGCATTTGCTGTACCATTTTTCACTTGAGAAACAAAAAGAAAAGGAAATACAGCCGATCACAAAAAACTGACAAAATTATTTAAAACACACTTCTGACTTAGAGAGCTATCTTATTTCTTTTATATAACAGTGTGTTCTGTGGATTTTGAAGTGTAACGTTTGGAGTGTATGATAAACTAGAATAGAAAATAATATAAAAAATGTCTATCTACTTTTTGATTTACAAATGTTGTACCAGCAGTTGACATCATCTCTAGAATTAAAAAATAACATGAAAGCAAAAGACCTCTGCCTTTAAACTGACTGGCTTTGATTCAGCATTACATTACTATCTTGTTTTATGGGTTCTGTAATATCAGCCTGTTTGGTTCATAATGGATAAATGATGAATAATTCATAGCCTAAAAATTAATCAGGGAAATCAGATTTTAGAGACCTTATTCTGAAAGAAGACAAAGCCTCCATACAGATCATGAGCACACTTTAAAAATAACATCGGATTTTTTGTTAAAAATAAGCCTAAAGTACAATATAGTCTATAAGAGCAAAAGCAACTTCTGTAAGGAAAAGCACTTATCTAAATGGGCATATTATACCAATGAGTGGATTTATGCACAAAAATTCAATATAATCATGGACAGGCAAACAATCTTACTCTGCTCTTTTTTTAAATCATACTGAATAATAAATAAATTGAACTGATGACTTGTATAAGGCACTGAGATCTTTAGAGAAATAGCATTACTTCTTATATATTCTGTAACCTTGGAAATGTGCAGCTGTGATTTGCAATGTGGGTATTTATGAGTGTATCATGACAGTACTCAAAATTCCCTAATCTTAAAGATAGAAGAAAACATTCATTCCAAGGTTATCAAAAGTTATGGTAAAGTTTCGTCCACACGAGGAAACTAGCTAGACATGTGGAAATCTTATAAAGTATTCCCTGCCCCACCCACAGTTTCACCTGCTGAGATTTCTCTTACCCACAATCAGCCATGGTAACATTAAATGGAAAGTTCCAGAATTAAACAGTTTATACATTTCAAATTGCATGCCACTGTGAGTAGTGCAATGAAACCTCTTGCCATCTTGCTCCACCCTGCCTGGGCTTGAATCATCCCTTTGCCCAGCAAGTCCCATTGTTGGTCAGTTAATAGCCCTCTTCCTTATCAGACTCACGGTTGCATAATAGCAGTGCCTGTGTTTTAGTAAACTTTAAAAGTGAATGTGTTAGTTGCTCAGTCATATCCGGTCCTTTATGACCCCATGGACTGTAGCCCCCAGGCTCCTCTGTCCAGGGAATTCTCCAGGCAAGAATATTGGAGTGGGTAGCCATTTCCTTCTCCAGGGGATCTTCCCAACCCAAGGATCAAACCCAGGTCTCCTGCATTGCCGGCAGATTCTTTACAGTTTGAGCCACCAGGGAAACCCTATTTTACTTAATAAAGACCTCAAAGCTCAAGAGTAGTGATTCTGGCAATTTGGATATGCCAAAGTGGAGCCATAAAGTGCCTCCTGAAAGGAAATGGTGAAAATTCTCGACTTGATCAGGAAAGAAAAACATTTGTTTGCTGATGCTGCTAAGCTCTAAGGTAAGAATGAATCATCTATGAGTGAAATTGTGAAAGAGAAAGAGTTTTGTCCTAATTTTGCAGTCACTCCTCTAACTGAGAAAGTTCAGCCACAGTGCATACGTGATTAGTGAAGGTGGAAAAAACAGTAAATCTGTACAATAAGATATCTTGAGACAGAGAGAGACCACATTCACATAACTTTTATTAGAGTTTGTTGTAACAATTGTCCTATTTTATTGTTAATTACTGTTGATAATCTCTGTGCCTAATTTATGTTAAACTTTATCATAGGTATGTATGTATGAGAAAAATATTACACATATATATAATATATAGAGTTGAGTACTATTCATGACCACTGAGGGTGTTGTAACGTATGTGGCCCTGCCCATGGAAAAAGGAGAAAAACTGTACTATTTCATTCTAACCTCAGTGAAAAGTGACCTTGAAGTGTGCAGGTCTTTTAATGTGAAGAGAAAGAATTTGAATTAGTGTACTGATTTTTCAACAAAAGGATGGGTCTCATTCACATGGTGTATGTAGATCTTTCAAATTGATGAGATTATCTGCAAAATTTTTCATTTATGACTGGAAATATCACATTATTACAGGATATAAATAGAATTCACTGACCTGTTCATCATCAGTGTATCCTGAATGGCAGAAAGGAAGCCGAAGTGGCAAAGAAGTGCACACGTCTACACAGGGCTGACTCTGAAAGGGTATGGCCTGTGGTGGACCTGGAGAAAGACCTCCATGCCCAGGAAACTGCCCTTTCCTCTGATCGTGTACATTTTTATAGACTGCCTCTCCATCTTATTCTTTACCTAATAGAGCTTTCTTCATTTTCATACCCTAGGACTAAAGTTCAGTATAAAAAAACAAATAAATTAAAGAGGCATTATCCAGCCCACAGATTGGGTTGCATAGTGAATATTGCATTTCTTAATTTTGCTTAAATAATTTATATTTAACCCAGAAGCCACATTTGGCTGGACTGACAGGAAAATTCAACTCAGACATTCAGTTGAGTTCAGTTGCTCAGTCGTGTCCAACTCTTTGCGACCCCATGGACTGCAGCATACCAGGCCTCCCTGTCCATCACCAACTCCCAGAGTTTACTTAAACTCATGTCCATCATGTCGGTGAAGCCATCCAACCATCTAATCCTCTGTTGCCTGCTTCTTCTCCTGCCCTCAGTCTTTCCCAGCATCAGGGTCTTTTCCAATGAATCAGTTCTTCGCATTAGGTGGCCAAGGTATGGGAACTTCAGCTTCAGCATCAGTCCTTTCAATGAATATTCAGGGCTGCTTTCCTTTAGGATGGACTGGTTGCATCTCCTTGCAGTCCAAGGGACTCTCAAGAGTCTTCTCCAACACCACAGTTCAAAAGCATCAATTCTTTGGCGCTCAGCTTTCTTTATAGTCCCACTCTCACATCCAAACATGACCACTGGAAAAACCATAGCCTTGACTAGATGGACCTTTGTCGGTAAAGTAATGCCTCTGTTTTTAAATATGCTATCTAAAGGTTGGTAACAACTTTTCTTCCCAGGAGCAAGCATCTTTTAATTTCATGGCTGCAGTCACCATCTGCAGTGATTTTGGGACCCCTCCCCCCACCAAAAAAAAACCTCTGCCACTGTTTCCGTTGTTTCCCCATCTATTTCCCATGAGGTGATGGGGCCAGATGCCATGATCTTAGTTTCAGTAGAGCCTGTTTCCACTCTCTAGGTCCCTGCAAAGATCTAGGAGGCTTACATCTCTGCTGGGGAAATGGAGGAAGGATCTGTAATGTCAATGGAACACAATAGTCCTGAGTCTTCTTATGTAAGCCCTGCTAATCTCTTGATACCCCTTGACTTCCCCGGTGGCTCAGACGGCTCACAGTGTGGCATACCCGGGTTCTATCCCTGGGTCAGGAAGATTCCCTGAAGAAGGAAATAGCAGCCCACTCCAGTATTCTTGCCTGGAAAATCCCATGGACGGAGGAGCCTGGTTGGCTACTGTCTATGGGGTCGCAAAGAGTCGGATACGACTGAGCAACTTCACTGTTTTTCTTTCTTTCTTTACTAATCTTTTGTACGTTAGCTTCTGTCTGCTTTGCATCAACAGAAAACAGACATTATTGCTGAGACTGGAACTCTGATACTTGAACTCTGATCACCCTACTGTCAAAAGAGAGCCCTTCCTTAGGGTCCCTCTCATCCAACCATTCTTAAGGCACCACTCAAGAGCACTCAGAGCTCCAGGAAACCACAGTCAGTATTCTCTTTATCGTTTGGGGTCATAAACCTCGTATTCTCATTCTGTCCTGAAATAGCAAGCTCAGCCATGACTATTATTTGAAAAATCACCAATATCAGATGTCAAACAATGAATGGTCAGAGCCTCCACTGATTGCTACAAGTAGATAGAGTGATTGGTGATCCATCCCTCTGATCTGTCATCAGTCAACCAGCAAAAGTCACATCTATTCATACTATGTGATATCAACTCAAGCTCTACAAATCTTAAGGCTAATCAATGACATTTGATTATACTCTGCACTATATAGCTTATTAATAGCTGTGGTGGTGACAGCTAAACTGTAATACTTAGTGACTATATTTGCTACAGGTTTATTTATTTATCTCAGGATAATACCACAGACATAGTCTAAAGCTTTTATTTTTATACGATTCATCCAGTAGGAAAAAGTTTCATACTTTGTAATCCATTGGCTAAAGGGTGAAGAGACAAGGATAAAACCCAGGTCATTCAACAATCTCATGAGCTGTTACGTATATATATACACAAATATGTATGTATATATGTGTATATATATATATATTTTAATTACACCCTTCATGTGCAATC
The DNA here is from genome assembly GCF_042477335.2 of Ovis canadensis. Lineage (NCBI taxonomy): Eukaryota > Metazoa > Chordata > Mammalia > Artiodactyla > Bovidae > Ovis > Ovis canadensis. The sequence continues at coordinate 101,962,083 of NC_091253.1, read as the reverse complement.
TGTCCTTTCTGGATTCAATATCAATTCCTTACATATTCTAAAAAATAATAATATAAGACATCACTCCAGGACTTTTCTTTAAGTCATCTCTTTGTGTTACACTACTATATATATTCGGTCACCAATTCCAGGATTTCCTATGATGTGCATCTTTTATATTAAGCACACTAAAATCAGTTTTAACTACTTTAGGCCACATGAATGCCATTTAGAGGAATAAACTGGTTTCTTGCCCTTCAATGACTTTTTGCTCTGTGGGTTAGTGCTTGTATTTAGCATATTAGAAGAACATCTAGGTTCTGATAACTTTAAGCAGTCTTAAACAGTGATTTTGCTTTCAGAGAAACACAGGCCACCATCTTAGTATTGATATTTTATTTTTATTTATATGTGGGTGTGTTTCAATTATGCATGAGCAGTTATGAGGCCGCCTGATTTTAAATAACAGAGGCTCCATTAACAATTGACAAAAGGTGTATCCTACGGAGAAAAAGCACTGAGGTCAAAATTGGCTTTTATTATTCTGAGTGCATTAGGTACTATGTTGAAAACCAGAAAAGTTATATTAAGGATTTTTTTTATTATTTATTTGTAGTAAAAAGTTTTAATGGCCTAAATGAAAAATGAAATATCATAATTATTAAATAATTTGTGTTTATTACAACTATGCTGACTGTTGATGATGAGTGGCCGTCATCCTTTAAGAGGAGTCTATTCAGATATACTTTGATAAATATATCTTACTGAAGGAAAGACAATGCAATTTCTGAAACAAATCAGATCTACTATATTATAAACTCCTAAGAGTTCTTTGATGGGAAAAATGTGTTTAAAACAATGAAGAGAAACATGCAGGAAGAAAAAGTTAATCTAAATATATAACTGAATAGAATGTCACAATATTGTACACCAAAGACTGTAGAAAAACAAACTGATGGAACTCTGGAACACTGTTTTATTATGGGTAAAGACAAGGTTTATATACAATGGTAAAGATAGCAATAAATGGATAAATTTATTTCATTTCTTAAAGAAGCATAAATTAACTAATAAGTGTGCATGCAGACACATAGAAGTCATTCAGGCTATAAAATAAAAGCTGTGATCTATTAGAGCACTTAACACATGAATATCTATGTATATAATAATAGGGCTCCCTGATAGCTCAGAACCTAAAGAGTTTGCCTTCAATGCAGGAGACCTGCATTCAACCCCTGGGTCTGGAAGATCTCCTGGAGAAGGGAATGGCAGCCCACTCCAGTATTCTAGTCTGGAGAATTCCATGGACAGACGAGTCTGGCGGGCTTCAGTCCATGAAGTTGCAAAGGGTCAGTAACAACTGAGTGACTAACACTTCATGTGTATACGTATGTGTGTGTATATACACATATATACACTTACATGGTTTTATAAAAATATTCAGGGATGTTTTAAAATACTAATGTTAGAGGTTTAACTGGCTTCTGAGCACTTTGCTGAAACACTTAGTAATGCTCCATTCAATTCTATGTGAAGATACAGGTCACGCCAAAAATTCATATCCCAAACAAAAGAAAGCTAAGGATGATAGGCAAGTGAAAATGAGCATCAGAGTAAAAATTTTCACTAAATTATATGAAGTTAAGCTAAGAGAACTTACACTGGCTTCAGCAAAAGAAAGAGAGGCAGTTTAAAAATATGCAATGAAGATAAAACCACTTTGAGAACTTAATAACAATCATTGGAATATGTTAAATATAAACTAAATATCTAAGAAAATATTATCATAACAAAATAACAGAAGAGGATATTAAGATATTTTTCAGTACTGGGAAGAAAAAAGCAATGCTATAATATCAATAATGTGTATATTTATTAAATATAATTTGATTTACAATTATTAAAGTTATTATTCTGTTACAACTTTAATTATAAAGTGTAATAAAATATTTAATAACCTATTTATCATTTTCATAGATCATTTCCCCATGAATTCTTTAGAGGAAAGATTATATAGGTCATAAGTCTTTACCAAAATTAATAATTGATAATAAATTGTGAAATGAATAATCAAACATTTACCCTAAAATGGGAATTAAATATACTATCATTTCAGGACATGAAATTAGCCTTTCCAGCTTAAATTAGGAATAACACCACACGATTGCACTCATCTCACACGCTAGTAAAGTAATGCTCAAAATTCTCCAAGCCAGGCTTCAGCAATACGTGAACCATGAACTTCCAGATGTTCAAGCTGGTTTTAGAAAAGGCAGAGGAACCAGAGATCAAATTGCCAACATCCATTGGATCATGAAAAAAGCAAGAGAGTTCCAGAAAAACATCTATTTCTGCTTTTTTGACTATGCCAGAGCCTTTGACTGTGTGGATCACAATAAACTATGGAAAATTCTGAAAGAGATGGGAATACCAGACCCCCTGACCTGCCTCTTGAGAAACCTATATGCAGGTCAGGAAGCAACAGTTAGAACTGGACATGGAACAACAGACTGGTTCCAAATAGGAAAAGGAGTATGTCAAGGCTGTATATTGTCACCCTGCTTATTTAATTTCTATGCAGAGTACATCATGAGAAATGCTGGGCTGGAAGAAGCACAAGCTGGAATCAAGATTGCCGGGAGAAATATCAACAACCTCAGATATGCAAATGACACCACCCTTATGGTAGAAAGTGAAGAGGAACTAAAAAGCCTCTTGATGAAAGTGAAAGAGGAGAGTGAAAAAGTTGGCTTAAAGCTCAACATGCAGAAAACGAAGATCATGGCATCTGGTCCCATCACTTCATGGGAAATGGATGGGGAAACAGTGGAAACAGTGTCAAACTTTACTTTTGGGGACTGCAAAATCACTGCACATGGTGACTGCAGCCATGAAATTAAAAGATGCTTACTCCTTGGAAGAAAAGTTATGACCAACCTAGATAGCATATTCAAAAGCAGAAACATTACTTTGCCGACTAAGGTCCGTCTAGTCAAGGCTATGGTTTTTCCTGTGGTCATGTATGGATGCGAGAGTTGGACTGTGAAGAAGGCTGAGTGCTGAAGAATTGATACTTTTGAACTGTGGTGTTGGAGAAGACTCTTGAGAGTCCCTTGGACTGCAAGGAGATCCAAGCAGTCCATTCTGAAGGAGATGAGCCCTGGGATTTCTTTGGAAGGAATGATGCTAAAGCTGAAACTCCAGTACTTTAGCCACCTCATGTGAAGAGTTGACTCATTGGTAAAGACTCTGATGCTGGGAGGGATTGGGGGCAGGAGGAGAAGGGGTCGACCGAGGATGAGATGGCTGGATGGCATCACGGACTCTAAGGACATGAATCTGAGTGAACTCCAGGAGTTGGTGATGGACAGGGAGGCCTGGCGTGCTGCGATTCATGGGGTCGCAAAGAGTCGGACACAACTGCGCGACTGAACTGAATTGAACTGTGTGTCATTTGGATTTAGAGAGTTGAAATTTCTTGCAGAATTTCTCTGTGCCCTGAGGTTTGGGAACAGTAGACTAGAAAATCTCGGAACCAGTTGGGAATATAATCATTTATTAATCCAATGTGGACAACTGACAATTATTCAGTCCAGTTATATCATCAATCCCCCTACAGCAACTTTTCATAATGTAAGCCTGTGACAGTTGAAAGCAGGTCAAGGAAAAGGGGATGAAGGAAATTCCAACTGAAAGATATTTGCCTTTATCGCCTGCATTACATTTCAACCATAGAGAGTGACAAAAAGAAGTCTTGAGATGGAAATCAAATTCAATTATATCTTAAGATATTAGAAGTAATAAATCTTGCCCCAAGGAAGAATCCCATACTTATGCTGCAAAGAGCAGAAAATGATATAATAAAAATTATTAAATTATGGGAAACAGTTTTTAGAAAAAAAAATAAAGATAACTAGAAAAGTTATAATGTCTTTACTATTAAACAAGTAATAATAGAAAAAACACTGAACTGAGTAATTTAGATATTTCTAAATGATAAAAATTCTGAGAAATACATAAAGTTAATAAAATTGAACTTAGAAATTTATTTACATGATGAGAATATAATGTTATGAATCATATAATATGTAATAATTTTAAAAGCTATCAATTCAAATCCTTGCAAAACTAATCAATAAAATAAGATAAAAATAAATTACATATGAGGTGAGAATTAAGAATTCAACAAATAAAAATAACAAGGTGTGAGAAAGTGTGCGTCCAAACGTGGCAGAATGGATTATTGCTCACCCTCTTCAACTCCTCCTCATTATTGTACATCTGTTCCTTTCGCCATTTTGCTCAGTATATATCGTACTCAGCAGTCCAATTCTTTGTGACTTCATGGACTACACAGTCCATGGAATTCTCCAGGCCAGAATACTGGAGTGGGTAGACTTTCCCTTCTACAGGGGATCTTCCCGGCCCAGGAATCAAACTGGGGTCTCCTGCATTGCAGACAGATTCCTTCCCAACTGAGCTATCAGGGAAGCTAAAAACTATAAATCAACAACTAAAAGCATGCAACTCTTTAGAAAATGGACAAAATATGTGAGAAGCTTGGGTAAATATTAAGCCAGTACCCAAAGATAGAGTTTACTCTCCGTTATATCCATCTTTTTTTCTGATTGGCCTGGTATCTGTTTACATTAGTTGCTGCTTTTGGAACCAATTGCTTAAATTTTACAATATTTCTTGAACGGGCATTCCTTACAATAGGAGATACATATGGTCAATAAACATATGAAAACAAGTAATGAGGGAAACACAATTCATGGGCCTTAATGAGGCCATTTCACAATCAGATGATTGGAAAAATATGAGTTTTGACAGTACCTAATTGTCTCCAATTAAAAAAAAAATATTGATGCCAAAATCCAGCCTCTACACCAGTGCCTAATTAAGTTTCAGCAACAGTGTTTTGGTTGAAGTAGGAAAAAATAGCTATATTGTTTCGCTCATCTAAAGGAAACACAGCAGGTCCCCGCCATTGAAACCTATGTGTCCCTACCCAGGAGAATTTGATGCAATTTTTTATAGCAATAGTTCAAGAGTGGGATTGCTGACAAGATTAGGTATGCAAGGCCTGCACACCCTTAATCTTTTCTCAAGTGGTGGTCAATCTTCTAATTTGATGAGCATCTCTGCTTGCTTTAATCTCATCTCAGGTGGTTTCTAGGTTGGTCATAACTTTCCTTCCAAGGAGCAAGCATCTTTTAATGTCATAGCTGCAGTCACCATCTGCAGTGATTTTGGAGCCCCCCCCAAATAAAGTCTGACACTATTTCTAGACAGCATATTAAAATGCAGGGGCATTACTTTGTCAACAAAGGTCCGTCTAGTAAAGACTGGTTTTTCCAGTAGTCATGTATGGATGTGAGAGTTGGACTGTGAAGAAGGCTGAACACAGAAGAATTGATGCTTTTGAACTGTGGTGTTGGAGAAGACTTGAGAGTCCCTTGGACTGCAAGGAGATCCAACCAGTCCATCCTAATGGAGATCAGTCCTAGGTGTTCATTGGAAGGACTGATGCTAAAGCTGAAACTCCAATACTTTGGCCACCTGATGCAAAGAGCTGACTCATTTGAAAAGACTCTGATGCTGAGAAAGATTGAAGGTGGGAGGAGAAGGGGATGACAGAGGATGAAATGGCTGGATGGCATCACTGACTCAATGGACATGGGTTTGGATGAACTTCAGGAGTTGGTGATGGACAGGAAGGCCTGGCATGCTGCGTTTCATAGGGTTGCAGAGTTGGACACGACTCTGAACTGAACTGAACTCCGACTGGACTGAACTGGACTGAACTGGTTTCTTGGTTTCTGAGCTGGTTTCTTGGTTCTGAGCTGGTTCTGAGCTGGTTTCTTGGGCTTCCCTGGTGGCTCAGACAGTTAAGAATCTGCCTGCAATGCAGGAGACCAGGGTGTGATTCCTAGGTTGCGAAGATCTCCTGGAGAAGGGAATAGCAACCCCTCCAGTATTCTTGCCTGGAGAATTCCTTGGATGGAGGAGCCTTGTGGGCTACAGTCCATGGGGTCACAAAGTGTGGGGCATGACTGAGCAACAGAAGCAGCTGAATGTTCACTCATTCAGGGGATTTCTTGGCTGCCCTCTCTTTATGAGCAACTGTTTGAATCTGCCCTTTGGACTCAGGAAAGGTCTTAGAGGCTGGAGTCTTGCCTGTAAGAAACAAGGGACAGAAAGACTTCTGTGCCCAGGTGCCCCACAGAGTCCTTCTCAGTTTCCATACCAAACAGTGAGGAGAATGCAAGTCAGTAAGATTTTTTACAGGTGGCTTATGTGAGTTTAGATCCATAGAGCAATTTGGTGAAATGATTTGGATTTTCTCTAAGTTGAGTTCACTGTATTCCACAGCCCAGCTACTCAATTCTGGTGGATATATTCAAGAAAATGCTTCTATATCTACAGCAGAAATATCGATGTCCCTTTCTCTAATGTTTCCTGACCTTAAAGAATCTTTTTCTCCATTTTGTGTTTGAAAATACTTGCTTCTTAAAGTCTTTTTTTAAATAAATTTATTTATTTTAATTGGAGGTTAATTACTTTACAGTATTGTATTGGTTTTCCCATACATCACCATGTATCTGCCACAGGTATACATGTGTTCCCCATCCTGAACCCTCCTTCCTCCTCCCTCCCCATACCATCCCTCTGGGTCGTCCCAGTGCACCAGCCCCAAGCATCTAGTATCATGCATTGAACCTGGGCTGGTGGCTCATTTCATATATGATATTATACGTTTCAATACCATTACTAGTGCAGCCACTATGGAGAACAGTGTGGAGATTCCTTAAAAAGCTGGAAATAGAACTGCCTTATGACCTGGCAATCCCACTGCTGGGCATACACACCAAGGAAACCAGAATTGAAAGAGACACGTGTACCCCAGTGTTCATCACAGCACTGTTTATAATAGCCAGGACATGGAAGCAACCTAGACGTCCATCAGCAGATGAATGGATAAGAAAGCCGTGGTACATATACACAATGGAGTATTACTCAGACATTAAAAAGAATACATTTGAATCAGTTCTAATGAGGTGGATGAAACTGTAACCTATTAAAGTCTTAATCCTTTCAAGCCTAGGCCAAAAATTACAGGTTGTGTGAAAATAACTGCAGCATTCAGTCCTGTAAAACAAAGGAAATACAAATACTTCACTAATGTGACTAAGTCAGAGTAGGAAAAATAAAGTGAGAGAGAAAAAGTAAAACTGATAACCAAATAATTGTTCCCAGTCTGTAATGATGAGACTTTCAGCCACTGATTATGGAGGCCACATTGTATGCCAGGGATTTTACAAAGCATTTGCCATGGGTGCCTTGAAGCTCCACATCTCAGTGAAAGTTGCTCTGGCGTGTCCAGCTCTTTTTGACCCCATGGACTGTATAGTCCATGGAATTCTCCAGGCCAGAATACTGGAGTGGGTAGCCTTTCCCTTCTCCAGGGGATCTTCCCAACCCAGGGATGAAACCCAGGTCTCCCGCTTTGCAGGCAGATTCTTCACCAGCTGAGCCACCAGGAAACCTCACGCGTCAACCACTGTATTAAACTCCTCACATACTCTGCATGACGCCTCCTTACCAACACTGGTGGCCCCAGACAATCACACAAAACATAAACTAGACCTGGGACATGGTTAATTGCATCAGAGTTGGATTGATTTTCAGTGTGAATTGGCGACTTTTCCTTGGGACTTTGGAAGTGTGACAAGCAGAGAGACCCAGGAATGGACAACGTGGAAAAGCAGAGACAGAGAAACAGAGAGAGTAGCTTAGGACAAAACAGCCTGCCATCGAGATCTCTGTTGCTATTTTCCGTTGCTAAATCCTGTCTGACTTTTGGTGAGCCATTGGACTGAATATGAGGGTTTTCCCAGGTGGTGCTAGTGGTAAAAAAAAAATAAAATAAAATAAATTGCCTGCCAATGCAGGAGACGTAAGAGACATAAGCTCAGTCCCCGAGTCAGGAAGATCCCCTGGAGAAGGAAATGGAAGCTCATTTCAGAATTCTTGCCTGGAAAATCCCACGGACAGAGGAATCTAGCAGGCTACAGTCCATAGGGTCCCAGAATCGACACAACTGAAGTGACTTAGCATGTACCAGTAGGCCAGGCTGCCCTGTCCTTCACTCTCTCCCAGAGTGTGCTCAAAGTTAAGTCCATTGAGTCAGTGATGCTATCTAACCAGCTCATCCTCTGCTGCCCTTTTCTCCTTGTGCCTTCAATCTTTCCCAGCAACACGGTCTTTTCCAATAACTTGGCTCTTCATACCAGATGGCCAAAATATTGGAGCTTCAGCATTAGTCCTTCCAATGAATATTCAGGGTTGATTTCGTTGACTGGTTGGATCTCCTTGCAGCCCAAGGGACTCTCAAGAGTCTTCTCCAGCACCACAATTTGAAAGCATCAATTTTTCAGCTCTCAGCATTTTTTTTTTTTGAGGCAAATCGCATATCCATACTTAACTACCAGGAAAACCCTAGCTTTGACTATATGGAACTTGTTGGCAAAATGATGTCTCAGCTTTTTAATATGCTGTTTAGATTTGTCATAGTTTTCTTTCCAAGGAGAAAATATCTTTTAATTTCACTGTCTGCAGTGATTTTGGAAGCCAAGAAAATAAAACCTGTCACTGCTTCCCCTTCTATTTGCCATGAAGTGAGGGGACTGGATACCAAGACAGCTTTTTCACTCTCCTTGTTCACCCTCATCAAGAGACTCTTTAGTTCCCTTTCACTTTCTGCCGTTAGAGTTGTATCATCCACCTATCTGAGGTTGTTGCTATTTCTCCTGGCAATCTTGATTCCAGCTTGTGATTAATTAAGCCTAGCATTTCACAGGATGTCGTCTGCATATAAGTTAATTAAGCAGGATGACAATACACAGCCTTGTCATACTCCTTTGCCACTTTGGAACCAGTCAGCTGTTGCTTCTTGACTCACATGCAGCTTTCTCAGCAGACAGGTAAGTTTGTCTAGTGACCCTGTCTCTTTAAGAATTTTCCACAGTTTGTTGTGATCCACACAGTCAAAGGCTTTAGAGTAGTCAATGAAGCAAAATAGATGTTTTTCTGGAATCCCCTTGCTTGTTCCATAATCCAATGAATGTTGGCAATCTGGCCTCTGGTTCCTCTGCCTCTTGGATAGCCCATTTATATATCTGGAAGTTCTTGGTTCACAAAATGCTGAAGACTAACTTGAGAGATTTTGAGCATAACCTTGTTACAAGTAAAATGAATGGTAGCTTGAATGTTCTTGCCATTGCCCTTCTTTGGGATTTGAATAAAAACTGACCTTTTCCAGTCCTGTAGGCATTACTGGGTTTTCCAAATTTGGTGACATATTGAGAGCAACAACTTAATAGCATCATGTATTAGGATTTTAGCTCATCAAAAAATCATCTTTACTAAAAATAGCATTAGCCTTTGGTTAGAAACTATGAGATATAGACTTATTAAACATGACATCATTATTAGTACAATATACTAATTATCAGGTGGTAACTACTTAATAGAAGAAAACTAAAGAATGGAAAAGATTGGAGATCTCTTCAAGAAAATTAGAGACACCAAGGGAACATTTCATGCAAAGATGGGCTCTTAAAGGACAGAAATGGTATTGACCTAACAGAAGCAGAAGATATTAAGAAGAGGTGGCAAGAATACACAGAAGAACTGTACAAAAATGATCTTCATGACCAAAATAATCACAATGGTGTGATCACTCACCTAGAGCTAGACATCCTGGAATGTGAAGTCAAGTGAGCCTTAGAAAGCATCACTGCGAACAAAGCTAGTGGAGGTGATGGCATTCCAGTTGAGCTGTTTCAAACCCTGAAAGATGATGCTGTGAAAGTGCTACACTCAATATGCCAGCAAATTTGGAAAACTCAGCAGTGGCCACAGGACTGGAAAAGGTCAGTTTTCATTCCAATCCCAAAGAAAGGCAATGCCAAAAAATGCTCAAACTACCACACAATTGCACTCATCTCACACGCTAGTAAAGTAATGCTCAAAATTCTCCAAGTCAGGTTTTAGCAATACGTGAACTGTGAACTTCCTGATTTCAAGCTGGCTTTAGAAAAGGCAGAGGAACCAGAGATCAAATTGCCAACATCCGCTGGATCATCGAAAAAGCAAGAGAGTTCCAGAAAAACATCTATTTCTGCTTTATTAACTGTGCCAAAGCCTTTGACTGTGTGGATCACAATAAACTGTGGAAAATTCTGAAAGAGATGGGAATACCAGACCACCTGACCTGCCTCTTGAGAAATCTGTATGTGAGTCAGGAAGCAACAGTTATAACTGGACATGGAACAACAGATTGGTTCCAAATAGGAAAAGGAGTACGTCAAGGCTGTATATTGTCACCCTGCTTATTTAACTTCTATGCAGTGTATATCATGAGAAATGCTGGGCTGGAAGAAGCACAAGCTGGAATCAAGATTGCCGGGAGAAATATCAATAACCTCAGATATGCAGATGACAACACCCTTATGGCAGAAAGTGAAGAGGAGCTAAAAAGCCTCTTGATGAAAGTGAAAGAGGAGAGTGAAAAAGTTGGCTTAAAGCTCAACATTCAGAAAACGAAGATCATGGCATCTGGTCCCATCACTTCATGGGAAATAGATGGGGAAACAGTGGAAACAGCACCAGACTTTATTTTTGGGGGGGGGGCTCCAAAATCACTGCAGATGGTGACTGCCACCATGAAATTAAAAGATGCTTATTCCTTGGAAGAAAAGTTATGACCAACCTAGATAGCATATTCAAAAGCAAAGACATTACTTTGCCCACTAAGGTCCGTCTAGTCAAGGTTATGGTTTTCCTTGTGGTCATGTATGGATGTGAAAGTTGGACTGTGAAGAAAGCTGAGCACCGAAGAATTGATGCTTTTGAACTGTGGTGTTGGAGAAGACTCTTGAGAGTCCCTTGGACTGCAAGGAGATCCAACCAGTCCATTCTGAAAGAGATCAGCTTTGAGATTTCTTTGGAAGGAATGATGCTAAAGCTGAAACTCCAGTACTTTGTCCACCTCATGCGAAGAGTTGACTCATTGGAAAAGACTCTGATGCTGGGAGGGATTGGGGGCAAGAGGAGAAGGGGACGACAGAGGATGAGATGGCTGGATGGCATCACTGACTCGATGGATGTGAGTCTGAATGAACTTCGGGAGTTGGTGATGGACAGGGAGGCCTGGCGTGCTGCAATTCATGGGGTCACAAAGAGTCGGACACGACTGAGCGACTGAAATGAACTGAGCTGATCTGAACTATTTAATGATATAATGTTTAAAGTTACTTTATTACTTCTATTAGTTTAATTTTTTCAAAAGCTCATCAAATATTTATTTTTTCAGTTCTACTAAGAAATATTTGATGCCTATCACTGTATAGGTTTAAGGTATACAGCAGGATGGGTTTGATTTACACATTTTATGAAATTATTGACAGTACATTCAGCTGTTATCCATCTTCTCATATAAGCTAGAGTAAAAAGAAAAGAAAGGAGGAGGGCAGGAAAAAGAGAAAAGAAAAGGTTCTTCTTGAGATAAGAATGTTTAGAATTTCCTCCCTTATCAACTTTCCTATTATCTTACTGCATTATTGTGTATGCTATTGCTTCGTTTTTAACATTATCTTAAGAAAGAAAAATAGGTATTAGTAATGAAGAAACAAGAGTCAGAGAATTATGATAATAATCCAAAATCACATGAGTCATTACTTCTGGGTTCATTGCTAACTCAACATTTTCAAATTACTGTATTTAAATGTAAATATTTTCTTATTCTTGAATTTTGCTATATTTTATATATTTTTTCATCTAAACAAGATTGATTGTGAGTACAATCTTTAGACTTGATTTGGTTAGTAAAGGCTGTGGATGATTGCCTTTTCTTTCTTCACACTAACTATAAGACGTAGATGTGTTTTCATACTCTAATGCAGTGTCTGAACAAATTAAAACCACTGAATACAGAACATGATCCCAGATACTCTCTTACTGAGATAATGTACAAGATAGGAGAATCAGGCTTGACAGAGCTTATTCAGGAGGACCTCATTCAAGCAGAGTTCTGAGGGGCAATTCAGACTGCACAGCAGGTTATAAATTCATTGCATCTCCATGGTGAGAGGGGGAGGATGAAAAACATTAGGACTTATTTAGTTATTTGTTGCTGGAGCTGCATGAAAATGCAGTCAACAGTAAAATGTAAGATGTTAAAGGATACAAAAGATTATATTGCAGTGTATCTTGGTTGAACTCTGTGATAATTAAATTTGGAAAATGTCATACATAAATATAGCTCTAGAGCTTCCATATAAAGTAAGGGAAGAATCAAGTCTGTGTAAAAAGACATGTGGATCAAATAACTTAAAGCCAAAATGGAATAAAATATAATTTTGTCCACAAATTTAATTAAGAGTAGAAAGAGTCAGCACATAATTACATTTATTATTTTAGTACATTAACCAAAATTTCCAAGGGTTAGATGGTTTCTAGCGAATGGATTTTATTTCAGGGTCTTAAAAATATATATATATATACACACACACACACAGAGGGAGACAGACAGAGAATATCCCTGCATTAATTGCTATATATACTGCAATTAGTCAAATCCTTAGAAATTTTTTCATAATATCAAACACAAACTAAATAGCCATAATTATATTTGAAATCTTTCCCCTCCTCTTGTTAAAAGTTTCACACAATCCAATTTCATACTGTGAAAGGTTCTCAAAACTATTCTCTTAGTGGTCAAATGGAAGGTAATCCTCTTCACCCACTGCACAAAATCTAAATATATCTCTCCTGGAGCTCATTGGTTCACTTCAATTCTTGCCTTTCATCCATCTTTTGATTTCTCCTCTTTCTAATTCTTTTTGCGTGACCTATTAATCAAAGGTAAAATAATGTGAATCCTCTGCTGCATAAAGTATTAAATATGAAGTAATTTTTATTAGTTCTTTAAACATAATCTTTTTAAATGTGAAGTAATATGAAATAAATAAGTAAATGAGTAGGAACTGATTGAGATCGATTGCATAGCCAGGAGAAGCATACAATTTCAAACTCTGTTTCCTGGGATGAAAGGGCCTGGCCTGCAGGGAGAACAGTGCCGCTCAAGAAGTGAACCTGCAGAACAATAAGATGGTCCTGCTGGAAGACAACAACACGTCAGACGTGAGGGTTAATTTTACGTGTCAGCTTGTCTAGGCTATGGTACCTTGACATTTGGACAAATATTAGTCTAGCTGTTTCTGTGAAGGCATTTTCTTTTTAAAGATGAGATTAACATTTAAATCAGTCAATTCTGAATAAAGCATATTACCTTCCATAATATGGATAGTTACCCTCCATAATGTGGTTAAATTTTATCAAATCAGCTGAAGGCCTTAAAAGAAAAAAAATTATTGTCCACCAAAGAAGGGGTCTTCTGTTCCAGACCCCTTTTACTCTAATGCTATAGCATCCACTTTTCTCTGTGTCTTTAGCCTGCTCCACAAATGCATAGCTAAATTTTTAAAATACTTAAAACTTGATAGATGGGTAAATAGATGGATGACAGATATAGATGGATAGACAGATAGATGGATAGATAGATAGATGAATTCTATTTTCTCTGGAGAGTGCTGACTAATATACCAGATACTCACAGAAACAAGTGGGTTAGAAAAGTATTTGATGAAAATAAATATTGTCCTTTCGCTTCCCCTCTTCACTTTAAGAACTTTGAAACTTCACAGAACTTTCTAGGAATGGTCTAGAAATTATTGCTGCACTCACTTGCTAATTACACAGAATGGCCTATCAGAAGCATTTTCTGAAATCACAAGTCTTCTTTTCTGTTATCAAAACTATAAATTAAAAAATATGTAGTTAACCTTTATAAAAAAAGAGATTCTGTGAAACCTGGACACGTGATATGAGGGAGGCAGTGTCTGCCTTATAAAGCTATAGAATGTTCTAGCTGTGCTGGGAAGAATATAATCTGATTTTCTCCGTGCAGTGATGGTTGATATGAGGTTTGCACTTATGCTTCCTCTATTTCATGGGGATGAAATGAGATGTAAGTGAAATATATTCCTGTTTTCTAGAATTGGTAGCTGCAGTCCACAGCTGGGAAGAAATGACATGCAACGTGGCGCCTTCTAGCTGCAGAGCCTCCTAGCTCCTCCTGTCAGCCGCCCTGCCAGAGTTCACTTAGTGCTTCTGCCCCACTTCCACCGTTCTGCAAGTAAACGACAGAGATCAGTACTTTTATGAAAACCTATTTTACACATGGGCTTCTCTGGTGGCTCAGCAGTAAAGAATCCGCCTGGGTGGGGAAGCTCCCTTGGAAAAGGAAATGGCAACCCACTCCAGTATTCTTGCCTGGAGAATCCCGTGGACAGAGGAGCCTGGCGGGCTACAGTCAACGGGGGCTTACAAAAGTGTTGGATACCGCATAGTGACTAAATAAAACCAACAAATTTTACACATAGTTTTCTTCTCAAATTATGCGATGTTAAGATGCAAAAAACAAGTATATTTGCCTCTGAAAGGTAGTAATTTGCCTGTAAAGACAGGATGTGTGCATATGTTATAATAAAAGTAGAGGCAGCTGGTCAAAAATGTGGGAAGTGGAAGACAATACTGCTGACTTCTGAAGCATCTGACATCTGAGAAAAATGTTTGGCTGCTAGGTTTATTAAAATGTTAAGAAAAGCAGTTATGATGAACAAAGTTTTTGATTCTATTTACGCCAAACAAGAGTAATCATTTCAGTGCTTCTGAATGACATGAAACTGTCCGTTGAATAAGTAAGTTTTGTACCCATTGAAATGTTCACTTGTCACTTTCTCTATGTCAGCAACACTAGAATGTGATTACCTGAAACCCATAACCAGGTTTTATCTTTCTTTACTATCTATAGAACAAAGCGCAATTCCTGGCAATTTCCTATGCCACAAATCCATGCCCTTTCCTTTGCCAAAGATTAAATAAATGTTTCCTAATCACAAAACTTCATTTAAAGCTGTTCTTTATACAGAAGCATTTGTTAACATGAAAAGAGGAGGTGAATTAGTGTGGTTATATCACTCCTCCTGCAAATAGGAAATTCTAGTAGGGACTGACTTTGCAATTAGACAGGATGAGATTCCTTTTTTACTTTCCAGACTACAGCAAATCAGGAGGAAGTTTTTGCAGAAAAGTGGGATAGACCTTAACATCTTGGCACTAAGAATTGTCGGTGAACATTCAGAAGACCTTTTTTTTTTTTTTTTTTTCCTGGTTGGCTAGTAAATAAGGATGCAGAGGAATGGGGATTTCAAGAAGCCCTTAGAAATTTAAGAAGCTATTTATTTTAAAATTTTGGTGATACACAGTTTTCTTTTTTTCTCTTTTCTGATTTGATTTCTAGCAATTAACCAGAAAAATGAACCAATGTAATTAGAAGATTAGTTGTTCTCAGCCTCTTTCTGAATACAATGGGAATGGCTTGAATGGAAGTCTTCTTTAAAATATCAGTCTTTTACTTTAAGGGCATTTTGTTTCTCGGTGTTTAGCTGAAGGTTAGTCATTCATCCGTGGTATGACATGCATTCATGTCTTCAAAGACTGATTGAACAAATACTTATTCACTATTAATTTTAAAAATAAAAGAGGTTACATAAAAAATAAATTCAGAGATACAAACTTTATTACATGAGATTTATGTGTGAGCCTGTGTGTCTTTATAAATCACAAAGCTTATGACGGCTATGAATGGACTTCCCTGGTAGCTGACGTGGTAAAGAATCTGGCTTCAGTGAAGAAAACCCAGGTCAGGAAGATCTCCTGGAGAAGGGAATGGTGAACCACTCCCGGATTCTTCCCTAGAGAATATGGACAGAGGAGCCTGGAGGGCTACAGTCCAAAGGGTCACAAACAGTTAGACACGATTGAAGTTAAGTAAGTGCAGCGCATAGCACATAACTGCTGCACCAGAATTTCATGTATAATCTTGAAAATATTTTATTTAAGACCATGATAAATATTTTAAAATATAATTTGTTGAATTAATAAAGCTCAAACATTAAACAAAGGGATTTTCTGGAAAATTCCCCAGACTCTATCGTTGTACAGACAATTCCATCTCTAATTTATCAATGTCTAATCAATACATTCATATACAAGTAAACCTCATTTTACTGCACTTTACAGATATTATATTTTTTTTTACAAATTGAAGGTTTGTGGCAATCTTGAATTGGCAGATTATGGTTACACTTTTAGTAATAAAATAACTTTTAGATTATTTATTTACTTCCCTGTTTACTTGGGCTGTGCTGGGTCTGTGCCTCTGTGCGGGCTTTCTCTAGCTGTGGTGAGCAGGGGCTTCTCCGTACAGGAGCTTCTCACTGTGGTGGCTTCTCTTCTTGCAGAGCGCGGGCTGTAAACCCACGGGCTTCAATAGCTGCAGCTCACAGGCTTGGTAGTTGTAGCTCATGGCTTCTAGAACACAGGCTCAGTAGTTGCAGCCCACAGATGTAGCTGCTCTGGGGCATGTGAAATCTTCCTAGACCAGGGATCGAACCTGTGTCCCTCGCACTGGTAGGCAGATTCCTACCCACTGTGCCACAGAGGAAGCCCAGGTATAAAGTATTTTTTAACCAAGGTATATACACTGCTTTTCAGATATGATGTTATTTATACTCAATAACGTAGCATAAACATGACATTTTTCTGCATTGGAAAATTAAAAAAAAAATGTGATTAGCTCTGTTACAATGTTAACTTCCCTGTGGCAGTCTGGAACAAGCCCTCGGTGTTTCCAAGGGAGGACTGTACGCACGTTTGTATACATGCTGGGCGGTGCTTGTCATGGTTCTCTAGAGAAACAAAAGCAATAGGGTATATATCAACGTACAGAAAGATTTATCAGCTGGACCTACGTGACTATGGAGGCCAAGATGGCTCTGGAACTGCTGTCTGCAAGCCGGGGGCCCAGTAAAGCCAGTGCTTCAGCTCCAGTCCAAACAAAGGCCTGAGAACCTGGGGAGCCAGAGGGGTAAGTCTGAGTAACAGTCTGAGGACCCAAGAACCAGGGACCTTATGGCCTCTGTCCTGGTTCATTAGAGTGAAGCCCAAAGGCTGGAGGACCAACAATGCTGGACCACATAGGGTGCTGCCATGTGAGGGCAGAGGAGGGATATCCCAGCTCGATGAGAGAGACAATGTGATCATCCTGTAACTCTGAGTTCTCTCCTGGCCTCAACAAAGTAGATGGTGCCCATCTGTACTGGTGGAGAGGTTCTTCTTAACTCAGTCTTCCAGTTCAAATCTCTATAGAAAACCTCCTCACAGACACACTCAGAAACGATGTTAACCAGCTGTGTGGGGGCATCCCTCAACCCAGTCAAGTAGAGATAAAGATTCAGATAATATAATATACACACATATAAAATCAAGGTTGACACTGTGGATTGATAATGGAAATGAGTTTCCAGTAAGATTTTAATGTCAGGAGGTTTCCTGTATATTCATGAGCCAAACTATACATCAGATATATATACATGTACATACACATATATAGTACATATATTTAACAAAAATGCTTATGACCTTCAAAAAGGCTTTATTATAAAATAGTTGTGAAGATAAATATCTCAACAAAATGTCCAGTTCCAGTGACATTAATACTGTGGTGAGAAATTGGAAGGTTGATTCGTTGTGTTGCTAAACTTTATGCTGATTTAATGTCACCTCATTAAGATCGTTCGGAGAAGGCAATGGCACCCCACTCCAGTGCTCCTGCCTGGAAAATCCCATGGACGGAGGAGCCTGGTGGGCTGCAGTCCATGGGGTCGCTAAGAGTTGGAAACGACTGAGTGACTTCACTTTCACTTTTCACTTTCGTGCACTGGAGAAGGAAATGGCAACCCACTCCACTGTTCTTGCCTGGAGAATCCCAGGGACAGGAGAGCCTGGTGGGCTGCCTTCTCTGGGGTCACACAGTCGGACACAACTGAAGTGACTTAGCAGCATTAAGATTGTTATAGAAGTCCTTTCAGCATGAGGTCTGTCTCTGATACAATGAACATATTAAAGCTTGTCTTCCATGTGAAAATAGTTATTGATAAGTTTATTCACTGCTGAAAGCTGTGTTAATAATTTTAAGACAACTGTATGCTAAACACACCATTCATTGATGATAAGCTAAGGGAAATGGGGCTTCATATATGAGAGTATATTCATCTTAATATATGATAAAATATCATTTATAAATTAATAACAAACATGATAATATCCAAAAGCATTCTAATGCAAAGCTTCATAATACTGATACAGCTTCACATTTGGGAAGTTTTATTCTAATGGATAGTACTGAACTACACAAAAACAAGAACTTTTTATTAGGGTATAAAAAGGGAGAAAATATGAAGTTGCAGGAAGTGATATAATCAAAAAAAGGAAAGGGGTAACCTCAGGAAGGAAAAGAATGATTGCAATGACTAGGTGTGTATAATTCTAAATTTAGATTTGGGATGACTAAAGAGAAGTTTTTATCATTAGGGAGGAAAAAGAGAAGACATCAGTAGGTTTTATGGAAGAAAAATTACTGATTCTTCCTGGCTAATTTACACTAAAATAAAAGCAGGATTCCGGGAGAAGACTAACATATGCTTAGAATATTTATCTGATCATGAACCATTATATTATTCTTATACCATGAAATTAAACATTTATTGGAAAGAACAAGAACAACAATAATGTCTATAAACTAAATCCTAGCTATCTAAAACTGCTCAATTTTCTTTCAAAATCTAATTAGTTACTCACCAGGACTTCTGAAAACTTCATAAGTTCAGCAGTGAAAATGATCACTGTGAAATCAAAGTATATTTGTCTTTAAACTTAAATTCTTTGTTTACTGATAACTTTCAAAAGCATGCATTTGGGGCTGCTTCACACATGGTACTCTGTGAGGCAGACATAAAAGCGAAGTGAGATATCATTTCCCATCTTGTGAATTAAACAAGCAGCATCATTCCTAGAGAAGAAGGGGCAAGGTGAGACCCATTGCTCCTCCCACTGCAGTGATATCTGTTCCCTGATTCTGGTCTGACAGTACAATTAGCACACAAAAGAAACCTACAACAGGAACACTGAGCCGAATGGAAAACATCGTATGAATAGCTGGCTGAGAACAGATCTGACAGCCTTGAGACTCTCAAAACGGTGAGTACTAAGGCTCAGGACGGATTATTTTAATGACCTAATCAACTACAACCTACGAGTGCCCAAGTTCAACTGTTTGACTTTGGGAGTCCACATTGTCTCTCTAAACCTGAGCTTCTTCAGGTTAAAATATCCACCTAATCTGTTTTTGTGGATTAATGTAGCACATAGATCAGAATCTCTAACAGACATGGAGAGCTCCACAACAGACTGCTTCTCTCTGACATTTTTATCCACGCAGAAGTTCACGCTTTCTCTTTGCATCTCCAATCCAATCTCCCTCCAAAAGCAAGCCTCTCTCACATCCTCCTCACAACCTGAATCTCTCTTCACCACAACCGTTAGCAAGGAAAATAAAATTGTGCAGTATCTTTCTGTAGGCAAAATATCCGTTACTGATAATCAGAATTCCAAGGTCAATGGAATCAGAACTCTTGGGTTTAAACCTGGGCTATCATATACATTCATGACTATGTAGATTTACACAGTATTGAGCAACTTATATATAATATATATATATATAATATAATTTTACTGAGCTGTATGACTTCACCTACAGAAGGGGCTTGATAGTATTTTTTTTCTTTTTTTCTGAATAAGATAAAATTGAGTTATGAAAGAGAAGCCTGTGACAGAGCACTTGGTATAATTTAAATACGCAATAAATATTTTTACAAATTAAGCAAGAGAGTATGGAGTCTTGAAGTCATGTTTCACAGCTCGTAGGTAGCAAACTAAGATATTCTAGATGTAAGAGGACAATCATGACATATTTCAAATAGAATTTTTAAATTCCAGCCATGGGTTTCTGTAGCCTATGGAAGGAAATAGCCATCACCTTGTTTCAAACTCTGAAAAAGTTTAAAATTTTATCATATTTTGTACGTATATCTCTATACCAGGAGAGCCTACTTCGCACATAACCTACAGAAATGAGTCTTGCATTCATCATGTCAGACGCTTACAGTCGCCTCTCAGTCTCGTTAGGGGACAGTCGTATTGGCAGATCTACAGTTCTAGAGGTTGTTCCCAGGAAAATCGACTGCACGAAGGCAAAAGTGCTAGCGCTCAGTCATGTCTGACTCTTTGCGACCCCATGGACGGTAGCACACCCAGCTCTTCCGTTCACGGAATTTTCCAGGCAAGTATACTGGAGTGGGCTGCCATTCCCTTCGCCAGGGGATTTTCCTGAACCAGGGATCAAATCGGGGTCTCCTGCATTGCCTGCAGATTCTTTACCATCTGAACCATCAGGGAAGACAAATGACACTGTCAAATACGACATATTAATTGTTCCAGGTTGTTATTGCTGCTGTTTTAGTTGCTATGCTTATCTAGATTAAGGTATAGAGCACAGTGATTTGACTTATGTGCATCATAAAATGATTATCACAATAACTTTAGTGAACATCCAAAATCTCATACAGAAATAAAAGAAAAAGAAAAATAATTCCTATGTGATGAGGTTTCTTAGGATTTACTCCTTTCATATATAACATGAAAGTGTTAATTATATTAGTTACATTGCATAGTATATCCCTAGTATTTCTTTATCTTTTAACTTAAAGTTTGTACCCTTTGACCATCTTTGTCACCATACAAAAATATTGTAATTAGTGAACATATTAAGAGTACAGTTCATCCCTGTGACTCATTTATTTTGTAACTGGAAGTTTGTAATTTTTAATCTCCCTCACCTATTTCTCTGTATTGCAAAATTCAGACTAATATTAAAGAAAGTAGGGGAAACAAATAGGCCCATCAGGTAGGACCCCAGTACCTTTTGTGGTAGCTGTCTGGTTTTATAATTAGGGTAATTCTGGCCTCAAAGACTGACTTTGGAAGTGTTCCTTCCTCTGCGATTTTTTGGAATAGTTTGACAAGAATAAATATAAACACTTCTCTAAATGTTTGGTAAAATTCAACTGTGAAGCTATCTGGTTCCAGAATTTTGTTTGTTTGGAGTATTATTTGGTTTTCTAATTAATAAACTGTTTTTATTTTTTTAGTCTCTATTTAATTTCTTACTACTCTGGTTTCAATATTTATTTTTTCAACTAATTTTGAATTTGTTTGCTCTTGTTTTTCTAGTTCCCTTACGTTAAGATTAGATTGTTTATTTGACTGTCTGGTGATGTCCATGTGTAGAGTCATCTCATGTTGAAGAGTGTGTTTGTTCTGACCGGTGCGTTCTCTTAGCAAAACTCTGTTAGCCTTGCCCTGCTTCATCTTATAGATGATCACCAGATGCTCAACACTGAAATCAGATTGATTATATTCTTTGCAGCCAAAGATGGAGAAGATCTGTACAGTCAGCAAAATCAAGACCCAGAGCTGACTGTGGCTCAGTTCATGAACTCCTCATTGCCAAACTCAGACTCAAATTGAAGAAAGTGGTGGAAACCTTTAGACCAGACAGTTACAACCTGAAACAAATCCCTTATGATTATACAGAGGAACTGAGAAATAG
This sequence comes from Ovis canadensis, assembly GCF_042477335.2. NCBI lineage: Eukaryota > Metazoa > Chordata > Mammalia > Artiodactyla > Bovidae > Ovis > Ovis canadensis. The sequence goes on along the minus strand of NC_091253.1, from coordinate 101,940,404 downwards.
ATTTAAGGGATTAGATCTGACAGACAGAGGGCCTGATGAACTGTGGACAGAGGTTCACGATATTGTATGGGAGGCAGGGATCAAAAAAAGAAAAAGAAATACAAAAAGATAAATATTTGCCTGAGGAGGCCTTACAAATTGTTGAGAAAGAAGAGAAGTAAAAGAAAGGCCAAGGAGGAAAAAAGAAAGAAAAACCCATCTGATCATCATGATGATGTGGTCACTAGTCTAGAGCCAGACATCCTGGAATGTGAAGCCAAGTGGGCCTTAGAAAGTATCACTACGAACAAAGCCAGGGGAGGGGATGGAATTCCAGTTGAACTGTTTCAAATCCTGAAAGATGATGCTGTGAAACTGCTGTACTCAATATGCCAGCAAAACTGGAAAACTCAGCAGTGGCCACAGGACTGGAAAAGGTCAGTTTTCATTCCAATTCCAAAGAAAGGCAATGCCAAAGAATGCTCAGACTACCACACAATTGCACTCATCTCACATGCTAGTAAAGTAATGCTCAAAATTATCCAAGCCAGGCTTCAGCAATCTGTGAATTGTGAACTCCCTGAAGTTCAAGCTGGTTTTAGAAAAGGCAGAGGAACCAGAGATCAAATTGCCAACATCCAGTGGATCATCAAAAAAGCAAGAGAGTTCCAGAAAAGCATCTATTTCTGCTTTATTGACTATGCCAAAGCCTTTGATTGTGTGGATCACAATAAACTGTGGAAAATTCTGAAAGAGATGGGAATACCAGACCACCTAACCTGCCTCTTGAGAAATCTGTATGCAGGGCAGGAAGCAACAGTTAGAACTGGACATGGAACAACAGACTGGTTCTGAACAGGAAAAGGAGTACATCAAGGCTGTATATTGTCACCCGGCTTATTTAACTTCTGTGCAGAGTACATCATGAGAAATGCTGGACTGCAAGAAACACAAGCTGGAATCAAGATTGCCTGGAGAAATATCAATAATCTCAGATATGCAGATGACACCACCCTTATGGCAGAAAGTGAAGAGGAACTAAAAAGCCTCTTTATGAAAGTGAAAGAGGAGAGTGAAAAAGTTGGCTTAAAGTTCAACATTCAGAAAACGAAGATCATGGCATCCGGTCCCATCACTTCATGGGAAATAGATGGGGAAACAGTGGAAACAGTGTCAGACTTTATTTTTTTGGGCTCCAAAATCACTGCAGATGGTGACTGCAGCCATGAAATTACAAGACGCTTACTACTTGGAAGAAAAGTTATGACCAACCTAGATAGTATATTCAAAAGCAGAGACATTACTTTGCTGACTAAGGTCCATCTAGTCAAGGCTATGGTTTTTCCTGTGGTCATGTATGGATGTGAGAGTTGGACTGTGAAGAAGGCTGAGCGCCGAAAAATTGATGCTTTTGAACTGTGGTGTTAGAGAAGACTCTTGAGAGTCCCTTGGACTGCAAGGAGATCCAACCAGTCCATTCTGAAGGAGATCAACCCTGGGATTTCTTTGGAAGGAATGATGCTAAAGCTGAAACTCCAGTACTCTGGCCACCTCATGCAAAGAGTTGACTCACTGGAAAAGACTCTGATGCTGGGAGGGATTGGGGGCAGGAGGAGAAGGGGACGACCAAGGATGAGATGGCTGGATGGCATCACGGACTCAATGGACGTGAGTCTGAGTGAACTCCAGGTGATGGTGATGGACAGGGAGGCCTGGCGTGCTGCGATTCTTGGGGTCACAAAGAGTCGGACACGACTGAGCGACTGAACTGATACCCATCTGAATGCAGAGTTCCAAAGAATAGCAAGGAGAGGTAAGGAAGCCTTCTTCAGTGATCAATGTGACGACATAGATGAAACAATAGAATGGGAAAGACTAGAGAGCTCTTCAAGAAAATTAGAGATTCTAACAATACACAGAAAAACTATATAAAAAAGACTTTCATGATCCAGATAACCATGATGATGTGATCACCCACCTTGAGCCAGATATCCTGGAATTCGAAGTCAAGTGGGACTAACGAAGCATCACTATGAAAAAATCTAGTGAAGGTGATGGAATTCCAGCTGAGCTATTTCAAATCCTAAAAGATAACGCTGTGAAAGTGCTGCACTCAATATGCCAGAAAACTAGGAAAACTCAGTAGTGACCACAGGACTAGAAAAGGTCAGTTTTCATTCCAATCCCAAAGAAAGGCAATGCCAAAAAATGTTCAAACAAATGCACAATTGCACTCATCTCACACACTAGTAAAGTAATGCTTAAAATTCTCAAAGTCAGGCTTCAGCATTACATGAACCAAGAACTTCCAGATGTTCAAGCTGGATTTAGAAAAGGCAGAGGAACCAGAGATCAAATTGCCAACATCTGTTGGATCATCAAAAAACAAGAAAGTTCCAGGAAGACATCTACTTCTGCTTTATTGACTATGCCAAAGCTTTTGACTGTGTGGATAACAAAAAACTGGATAATTCTGAAAGAGATGGGAATATCAGACCACCTGACCTGTCTCCTGAGAAATTTGTATACAGGTCAAGAAGCAACAGTTAGAACTGGATATGGGACAATGGACTGGTTCCAAATTGGGAAAAGAGTACGTCAAGGCTGTGTATTGTCACTCTGCTTATTTAACTTATGTGCAGAGCATGTCATGAGAAATTCTGGGCTGGATGAAGCACAAGCTGGAATCAAGATTGCCAGGAGAAATATCAATAACCTCAGATATGCAGAGGACACCACCCTTATGGCAGAAAGTGAAGAGGAACTAAAAAGCCTCTTGATGAAAGTGAAAGAGGAGAGTGAAAAACTTGAGTAAAAGCTCAACATTCATAAAACGAAGATCACGGCATCTGGTCCCATCACTTCATGGCAAATAGATGGGGAAACAGTGGAAACAGTGGCTGACTTTATTTTTGGGGGCTCCAAAATCACTTCAGATGGTGATTGCAGCCGTGAAATTAAAAGACACTTGTTCCTTGGAAGGAAAGTTATGACCAACCTAGACAGCATATTAAAAAGCAGAGACTACTTTGCCAACAAATGTCCATCTATTCAAAGCTATGGTTTTTCCAGTGGTTATGTATGGATGTGAAAGTTGGACTATAAAGAAAGCTGAGGGCCAAATAATTGATGCTTTTGAACTGTAGTGTTGGAGAAGAATCTTGAGAGTCCCTTGGACTGCAAGGAGATCCAACCAGTCCATCCTAAAGGAGATCAGTCGTGGGTGTTCATTGGAAGGACTGAGGGTGAAGCTGAAACTCCAATACTTTGGCCACCTGATGTGAAGAACTGACTCATTGGAAAAGACCCTGATGCTGGGAAAGATTGAAGGCAGGAGAAGAAGTGGATGGCAGAAGATGATATGGTTGAATGATATCACCAATGCCATGGACATGAATTTGAGGGAACTCCCAGAGTTGGTGTTGGACAGGGAAGCCTGGTGTGTTGCAGTCCATGGGGTCGCAAAGAGTCGGACACGACTGAGCCACTGAACTGAACTGAACTCCATAACTTTCAGTGTATCTGTGTCTTTCGATTTAAAGTCTCTTACAGTCAGAGTCTATGCTTGCATGCATGCTCAGTCGTGTCCAACTCTGTGTGGACACGTGTGGACACATGTGGACAAATGTGTATCTCCTGCATTCCAGGCAGATTCTTCACTGTCTGCCATCAAGTAACCTTCCTAGATATACATAGGTCTTACTTATTTATCCATTCAGCCACTCAATACCTTTTGATTTTAGCATTTACTACATTTATATTTAAGATAATTATTGATAGGTATGCACTTTTGGGGAGGAGGCAATGGCACCCCACTCCAGTCCTCTTGCCTGGAGAATCCCATGGGCGGGGTACCTGGTGGGCTGCAGTCCATGGGGTCACTGAGAGTCGGGAGCAACTGAGCGACTTCACTTTCACTTTTCCCTTTCATGCATTGGAGAAGGAAATGGCAACCCACTCCAGTGTTTTTGCCTGGAGAATCCCAGGGACGGGGGAGCCTGGTGGGCTGCCGTCTCTGGGGTCGCACAGAGTCGGACATGACTGAAGCGACTTAGAGGCAGCAGCAGCAGCAGCAGCAGCAGCAGCAGCAGCAGCAGCAGCAGCAGCAGCACTGCTCTTCATTGATTTGGTGGTGTTTTTGTAGTTTTTTCTTCCTTCCTTCTTTTTCTCCCTTACCTTGTGATTTGATGTCTAATTTTAGGGTTTTTACTGCACTCTTTTCTCCTTTTACGTATGTATTTATTATATGTTTTTGGGTTTTGGTTATCATGAAGTTTATATAATATATTGTAACATATTTATACATATATATGATTATTTGAAAAAGCGACGCTCCCCTAAGATCAAGCTTATTCAACCAATCCTACATTATGTCAAAATATAAAACATTATGTCAAAACCTTTAAATGTGCGAAGTGGGGAGTGGAGGCAAAAAGGATTAGCCCAGTTGAATATTTGGAATATTTATGAAAGGTATGTTTCTTTCATAAATCATGAAAATAAATATACTTTTAATTTATTGAAAACATAGCTGCCTGTATTCTTCAGGAAACTCAGAAATTGAGAATAGTCAGATCTATGAGTAATACTTGAATATTAAATCATGTTTTCAAGTTTGAAAATATATTCCTAAAATAGCACAGGAACTTAGTACTGCTATTTTACATATATTTAGAGAAAAATGATATCATATATAAATATTCTTTGCCTACAATTGAATTTTTTTCAGGTATGTTATTTCGCCAAAATCAACATGTTACTCTTAAAAAGAAATGAGATATTACTATTCCTATTTGTTTGTCTTGGTGGAAATAATTTCCACCAAGAAATGAGAGGGTGGTGTTAGAAAATATAAAACTGTTAGTTTCTATGTCTATGTATTTCTTTCCAAAGCAAGCAACACTTCAGGTTCAAAATGTGCTTAAGATTTATATAACAGTGTTATCTGTCTCCCGGTCTTCTAATTTTAACTTCAAAATTCTCCTGTGCCAGATTTCCAGTTATTGAAAATATTGTTAATATTTAATTCAGATCAATCACTCAGTCTTGTCTGACTCTTTTTGACCCTATGGACTGCATCATGCACGGCTTCCCTGTCTATCACCAACTGCCGGAGTTCACTCAGACTCATGTCCGTCAAGCTGGTGATGCCATCCCACCATCATCCTCTGTCTCCCCCTTCTCCTCCTGCCTTCAATCTTTCCCAGCATCAGGGTCTTTTCAAATGAGTCAGTTCTTCGCATCAGGTGGCCAAAGTATTGGAGTTTCAGCTTCACCATCAGTCCTTCCAGTGAATATTCAGGACTGATTTCCTTTAGAATTGACTGGTTTGATCTCCTTGTAGTCCAAGGGACTCTCAAGATTCTTCTCCAACACCATAGACCAAAGCATCAATTCTTCGATTCTCAGCTTTCTTTGTGGTCCAACTCTCACATCCATATATGACCACTGGAAAAACCATAATTTGACTAGATGGACCTTTATCAGCAAAGCAATGTCTCTGCTTTTTAATATGCTGTCTAGATTGGTCATAGCTTTTCTTCCAAGGAGCAAACATCTTTTAATTTTATGGCTGCCGTCACCATCTGCAGTGAGTTTGAAGCCCAGAAAAATAAAGTCTGTCACTGTTTCTGTTGCTTCCCCATCTATTTGCCATGAAGTGATGGGACTGGATGCCATGATCTTAGTTTTCTGGATGTTGAGTTTTAAGCCACCTTTTTTACTCTCCTCTTTCACTTTCATCAAGAGGCTTTTTAGTTCCTCTTCACTTTCTGCCATAAGGGTGGTGTCATCTGCATATCTGAGGTTATTGATATTTCTCCCGGCAATCTTGATTCCAGCTTGTGCTTCATCCAGCCTGGCATTTCATATGGTGTACTCTGAACATAAGTTAAATAAGCAGGGTGACAATACACAGCCTTGACATCCTCCTTTTCCTATCTGGAACCAGTCTGTTGTTCCATATCCAGTTCTAACTGTTGCTTCTTGACCTGAATACAGAATTCTCAGGAGGCAGGTCAGGTAGTATGATATTCCCATCTCTTTCAGAATTTTCCACAGTTTTTTGTGATCCACACAGTCAAAAGTTTTGGCATAATCAATAAAGTAGAAGTGGATGTTTTTCTGGAACTCTCTTGCTTTTTCCATGATCCAGCGGATGTTGGCAATTTGATCTCTGGTTACTCTGCCTTTTCCAAAACCAGCTTGATCATCTGAAAGTTCTCGGTTCATGTACTGTTGAAGCCTGGCTTGAAGGATTTTGAGCATTACTTTGCTAGCCTGTGAGATGAGCGCTGTGAGATGAGTGCAGACGTGTAGACAGCTATTGTCTTTTCAAATGGTACTGGTGTTATTGCAGTCTATGTTTTGAAAAAGCCACTCTTCTCTGTCTCTCTAATATGTGGGCACATACCTGGAAGGTAATTCCTTATGCCTAAAGATGGAGGTGTTGTTAATATGGAAGCTGACTAGAGGCACCAGATTGTCACCAGAAGCAGGAATGTGTATCAGAGGATCAACACACCAACAGATCGTTCAGAAGTCTATATGGAGAAGAGTTCACGCACTTCGTTTGCGTTTTCTTTGTGTGGACTCAGAGAACTATCTCCCTTATCTTCTAGGAGGTAAACTTTGTCTCAAAGCTAAGCAGGTACATAGTGTAGAGGCGGAAAGAAATTGAGTTCTGAGAGAGAAAACCTGAAATTAAGTTAAAGGCTCTCTACTCAGCTATGAAACTCCACACAGTCACTGCAGAATATCCGTTTCTGGGCTGCTAATCCACAGCCAAAGGGACAGGATTATCTTCTGTGAAGTAAATGAGCATCCCAGGGAAAAAGCATAAGCATTCTCCAGAGAAAATCTGACAGCACTTTCATCCTAAACTAGCTCCCCAGTAGCAATCCTGTCCATGACAAGAGCTTTCCACTGCTTCAGTCTTAAATATGAGTATAAATGTAGTTCTCACTTTTTCTCAGAGAGCTATAGGAGTATTTATTTATTTTTTAAATCAAGTAAATAAATGAAGAAAGAGCAAAATCAAATATGTATGAAAGAAGATATTCAATTCCTGAAAAAGGCAAAGGGAATGCCAGGAAAAACTATGCAGCGTATCTGGAGAGCTATCTGGGAGAGCTTAGAAATCTGGGAAGTCCTGGGAAAGAAAGAGAGGAAATCTAACAGATTATTTGATCAATTTGATCTGTGAATGTTATATTACCCAGACATTTTGCAGAGTTTATAAACTGTGAGATTGTGAAGTCAAAGAGTCTAAGCAAAGCAAGTAAAAGTTTTAAGAGTCAATTATTAAACCCAGGAAAATGCAAAATATATATGAGAAAAGAGAAAGTCTTCATATAATGGCACTTAGAACAGCAGTTAGTGATATCTTAAAAGTCAGAGAAATCAAAACACTGAATATGTATTTATTCAAATTACAATATAGCTATTTTGGGAATATGGGTTGAGTGTAGTGGTGGTTGCTGAGTGCTGAGATAATGTCTAAAATACTGAATCAAAAGATAGCAAATGCTAATGTTAATCAGAAACAGCATGTAAATATCAAGAAAAACACACTAGAACTCTTTTAAAGACTAGCTTGCTCTAGACTGAAAATTGGGTAAACATAGTAGAGTGCTGGCAAAGATTATTGGATTAATTGTTTTATTCTTTTTAAACGTTTTTATCATAATTTGTCTTTTCTACATTATAGGTATGAATATATATATGTATATTAGGTTAAAATAATAGCTTAATTTAATAGCATCTAAATATTGAACAGTATCAAAAATAATGTTTATAAGTTCATTAAAAACAGCTCACTAAAATGTCATATTTTTTCTCCTTTTCAATCCTATTTTTAAAATGCAAATGAAATTTAAGGATTCATAATTTATGAATCTTTGATATGAATTTCTGCTAATTTAAATATGGGAGGATCCAAATTTTTAAACTTCTAATGACCCACTCATAGACCCTAGAAATACAGAGAGAAAAGAAATAATTCAGCAGGTAGAGACATGTTCAACAGTAATTCCAGTGTTAGTGTCTGTGAGATTGAGCCAGGCATTTTGTTACACATCTCAATATTTTTCGGCCAGATAAATACCTAGCATTGTATGCTAATAAATGTCAGGGGCAAGAAAATATAGGAAGTACATTGGGAAGAGTACGCACACAATAAGAATTAGTAGAGATTATGTCTTTCAATGTTGGGTTTCCCTGATTGCTCAGTTGGTAAAGAATCTGCCTGCAAAGCAGGAGACCCCGGTTCAATTCCTGGGTTGGGAAGATCTGCTGGAGCAGGGGTAGGCTACCCACTCCAGTATTCTTCGGCTTCCCTGGTAGCTCAACTGGTGATAAATCTGCCCGCAATGCAGGAGACATGGGTTCGATCCCTGGGTTGGGAAGATCCCCTAGAGAAGGGAAAGACTACCCACTCCGGTATTCTGTCCCGGAGCATTCCATGGACTGTATAGCCCATTGGGTCGTAAAGAGTTGGACACGACTGAGCCGGACTGAGTGAGTTGGACAGTTTCACTTTCACCCCCATGCCTTTATGGGGATTCCCTGGTGGCTCTGACAGTAAGAAATCTATCTGCAATGTGGGAGAACCAGGTTTGTTCCCTGGGTCAGGAAGATTCCCTGGGAGAAGGGAAAGGCTACTCACTGCAGTATTCTTGCCTGGAGAATTCCATGGACAGAGAAGCCTGGCGGGCTACAGTCTGCAGAGTCACAAAGAGTGGATACGACTGAGTAACTGAGAATTTCATTTTTTTTTAACGCCTTTCAATACATCCCTCAAAGCAAAAGAAAAGCTCTACTTATTCCCAAAGTACTTTGAAGTATATTCACCTTCTTGTAGATTAAAAAAAAAAAAAAAGCTAATTTTCTACCTCAGTCTATCAGAATCACAGAAAATTATCACTTGGAATTTTTACTGTCAGGTGAAGCAACTTCTTTTATTCCAGCTCACTACGTAAAAGGAGAAATAGATGTGGGTAAAGCATGAATTCCGGAGGAAGGGAGGATAAATAAAAATAACGACAGAGGCATAGATGCAGAGTAATTAATTATGCTAAGAACACTGATAAGAATCAACAACCAGCAATGACAAGCATATAAGGGCCTGAAAATATCAAGGGAATCTATAGTGTATAAGAAGGGTCACTTTTAAGATGCATAGAAATAAATTCTTGGAAAAAAAAGATACTGGAAATTTACTATAGATATGTTTGTGTTCTCATTTATTCATATTCATAAAGGCATTCCTTTATGGAATATCTATCTTGTGCTTGGCATGGTTCTTGGAAATGGAAATAAATAGTGACTGAAGCTGACACAAATACATGACTTCATGCTTTAGAAAATGCTTCAGAATACATGGACAGTAACCACAAGAAAGAAAATAACCATATGATACATAAGAAAAGTACAGTTGTCTCTCTGTCAACAGGGGATTGACTTTCCCCATCCCCAATGGATACCAGACTTCACAGATGCTCAAGTCCATTATATAAAACGATGGAGCATTCACATTTAGCCTTCACACACCTTCCTAAATACTTTAAGTCATCTTTAGATAACGTATACCACAAAATCCACATAGTTGCTGGTGTGCAGAAAATTCAAGATTTTGCTTTTTTATAATTTTCTGGATTTGTTTTTCAAAGGTTTTCAATTGGTGGTTGGTTAAATCTGGGAAGGCGGAGCTGGTGGGTATGGATGTCATCATCGGTATGCTAATGTGTGTGCAATGAGTTAAACGGTGACAGATGCTAAGGAGATTATACAAAGAGTAGAAGAATATGAAGTATCAAAGATGGGCAGTTCTGGAATTTCAATAAGGCGTCCAAAAATGTCTTCCCAGGTGGTGCTAGTGGTAAAGAACCCATCTGCCAACATAGGAGATGTAAGAGACACAGGTTCAGTCCCTGGGTTGAGACTATCCCCTGGAGAAGGAAATAGCAACCCACTCCAGTACTCTCGCCTGGAAAATCCCATGGATGGAGGAACCTGGTGAGCTACAGTCCGTGGGGTCGCAAAGAATCAGACACGACTGAAGTGACTTAGCATGCATGTCCACAAAAGACTTCACTGGGTGAGTGACTTCTAAGGAAATACCAGTCTTACAGATATTTGGAGTCAAACTTTCCAGGCAGAAAAAAACAATAAGTGCAAAACTTTTTGAAAAGAAATGTTGCCTGGGCTGTTTGATGAACATCACAGAGGACCGGATACAGTGAAGAGAGAGGAGACTTGGAGAGTAATGAAAGTAAACGAAAACACTAGAACGTGTGAGTTCTGTGAAATAAGATTAAAAGATCAAAATGCAATAAGATTAAAATTATATAGATAAATTTCTGGTTAACATGCACACTAAAATAATGAGTTACAAGATAAGCAGTCGATTGAAAAATACAGACAATTCAATTCTTTTTAAACGGACAAGAGTTTTGAATGCATACTTCACTAAAACGATACAGGCTTCCCCTTCCACCTAAAAGTAAGCATTTCTATGAAGCCTTTATAGGCCAAAATGATGCCAGACAAAGAAGCAGTTGCCGTAGGACACATCCTGTTAACAGGTGTGCAACATCAATCAAGATAAAGCATAGATGCTCACAGACACATTTCAAAGCTATGGAGGCTGGATGCTGAGTGTAGTTCCAAAGAAAGAGGTTGGTGGGACCCATCTCACAGATCCAGTGAGAGCTGCTTCTGTAACCACTCTGTGCAAAACAAATGCTGAGAGCTACTTTTACTTTTCACCACATTTTTTCCTAAAAGCAAGAAGCCTCTTTGGATATCATTTATTAAAGGAAAGACTGATGTTAGTCTTTCCTAAAAAACATAGTGGTAATTTAAATCAAACCTTTGAAGAGCAGGGATACCTGTAATCAAAATACCGAACATAAAATGTACTCTACAATGCTTGTTATCAAAGGAATTAAAATTGCAGTATTATGGCAATCACCATCCACCAAAATCACAAAGATTAAAGACTGGTAATACCAAGCACAGTGAGACTGTGGAACAGCTGAAGCTGTCATACACCGATAATGTGAGTGAAAAATGATACAGCCACTCATAACCTTTCTAGCAAACTTCTTGGCATTATGCCATAGATTGAATATTTAATAACCAAGCAATCTCACTCTTGAGTGTGTACCCAACAGAATTGAGTACATATATGGAGCGAAGACATATACCAAAATGATTACAGCAGCATTGTATATAACAGTCTGGCAGAATCCAATTGTCCATTTATAGTAAAACAGATAAGCAGCCTCTGGGATGTTCTGCAAAGGACATATAGCACATGGCGTCAGAGGTTGTATGCTTTTTTTGTGCCTGGATCATTACTCAGAGTTATATTTGTGAGATTTATCAGTGTTATTAAGCTTGTAGCAGTAGCTTGCATAGTTCCACAGACATAACTTTGAGTAAACAACAACAAAAAAACATATATGAATCCATGAATGGAAATTCCAAAGACAAAGAAAACTGATGTATGACAATAGAAATCGGTATCTGCCTGTGGGGAAAAGGGAGCAGCGGTGATTAGGAATAACGGATGGGGAAGGGTTGGGTCTCTGCACTGACGGGAACGTTCTGCTTCTTGGCCAGGATCATTGTCACATGAGCGTGTCTATCCCGTGATTCACTGTGTTCATTGAACTTTATCCCATGAATGTACTTTTTTCTCTACGTACTGCATACCTTTATACCAACGTTCATATAAAAGTTTATCAAGCAACTCAAAAAGAAACCAAACCTGATATAAAATGATGCAATTGGGTTAGAAACTCTGAAGACTAATCTTACCTAAAGAGAGGGTCTGAGGACTTCAGAGCCGATAAGAAGACAGGAAGCACAGTTAGTCAAATAGGTGAAAAAAAGGCAAACATTTTTTAAAAGAAGAAAGACATCTGCTGCACAGAAAGATGAGCTCATCTTTAGAGGATTGCAGAGGGAGACGATGGAGACTGGAGGAGAAAATGTGCAGAGACAAGAGCCGAGATTTCTCTGGAATGGATGAAAAGACAATTCAGGCAGCAGAACCTACATCAAGCATGATAAAAAGAACTTCCTTTTCCTGGCTATCACAGTGGAAGTGTAGAATACCAGAAACAGAGAAGATCCTGAAAGCTTCCAGAGGGGAGAGACCTTCCCTGCAGAGCAAGGAAATCAGACTGACAGTAAAAAGACAATTGAATTATTTATTCAGAGGAGAAGAAAAGTAGCAGCCTGGTGAGAGCTTTATACCAAAAAAACAGAGCTTTCAAGACTGAAAGATAATCTTTCAAGTTAAAGAAAAGTATACACACAACGGAGGAGACAAGCATACAATCTGTGGTCAATCTCTGCTCCTCTGCCAGCGTGATTGTTAGATTGTTTATGTCTGCTGAAATGAAAAATCATAAATGACTTAGTGATATATTCTAACAAATGTATCGAGTCTTTACAATCTACCAATATATAAGAACTAAGGGTAGGACAAAATATAAATCAAACAATACCCTAGGAGGCCATCAGGGGAAAAAAAAAAAAGGATTAACAATGTGTTCACAAGTCAGTGGCATGAAAATATAACTTTTAAATTACAGGTCCCTTAAAGTCCACAACTGGATGCATTCAGTGATTCCAGGCGTGATCTGATTTGGGCAAAACAGCTATAAAAGGCATATTTTGGACAGTTTAAAATATTTGAATATAAAATAGTTATTAGCAGGTATCAAGGAATGATTTTTACTTTTGATAATTTTACAAGTCATTTGGCTAGGTAGAAATAGGTAATTTTGAAAGAGGTGTCCAGAAGTTAAAAATAACATTTTTTAAGTTTGAAATAAAGCAATTATTTTCCATCAAATAATAAGAAAATTTAAGATCAATAGATTTTCAAAGAAATAACTAAATGATGCCCTTTAGTGTGAAAGGAGAATTCCGTCTCTCAGGGTCTGGGTGGGAAAGGATTTTCTTTAAACTGTGTGCCTCAATCCCTGGTCCTCCTCATGGAGGCTGAATGATTAACCTGGAGGTTAGGTGACAGGAATAATCTGCATTCTTAATTGAATGAAGCTAGTATTTGGCGGGAGGAGTACAAACATTTGGGAATTTGATCTATGCTCCTTTTCTTAACAACCAAGCTAATAGATATTTTAAACAAAAATCCAGCAATAGCACCTGCTCTGCAGACCTGAACGTTAGATGGGCAGGTCACAGGTCTCTATCTGGGTCAGGAAATCAGCATCTATCTGTGTCTATTGCACTAAGCTATGTTACTTAACTAAGCTTATCAAGCCATATGTTGATAATTTGCTTTTCCATTATGAACACTTTAACTGTATTTTTAAGTTATTTTAATTCTCAGTTGGAGAAGAGCGGTATTTTCTCCCAGATTCCACAAAACCGTAAAGATCAGATTCAAGTGGCAGAAAAACTTGGGAAATTGAAAAAGGAAAAAATTGGAGAACCAAATAACTTGCAGTGATTAATCACTTTGTACGCAATTGAAGTGAGTTGCTGTTTTTACATAGGCAACTGTCCGTTTCCAGAGAGCTGGGGTATCACATCCATGCCTTAAGCAAAGGAGTGGTCCTTAGAAAAATCTGCTGTGTACAGAAAGTACAGGGCACCCCAGAGCTGAACACATGTTCTGGGTGTCTTGAAGGAAACATCTGAGAAACATGTGAAATTGGAGGCACCAAGGCAAGATGTATTAAAGGGGAGCAAAGCAAGGCAATAATAGGTTGCATGTAAATCTGGATCGGATGGTAATCTGATGGGAGACACCTCCTTGGTAAGTGAAGTGAAGTCGTTCAGTCGTGCCCGATTTGTTTGTGACCCCATGGACTGTAGCCTACCAGGCTCCTCTGTCCATGAGAATTTCCAGGCAATAGTCCTGGAGTGGATTGCCATTTCCTTCTCCAGGGGAATCTTCCCAACCAGGGATCGAACCCAGGTCTCCCGCATTGTAGACTGACGCTTTACCGTCTGAGCCACCGGGGAAGGCCACGGTGGTTTCTGGGTAAAGTGGTCTCTTTAAGCATCCTGAAGTAAGCATCACGAGGCGTGTGTCATGCCATTGACCTGTGGAAGATTTTGGAAGAACTGATACTTCTGAATGCCGTGTTTCAGACTACAGAAAACTCTTCAAGGCAAAATGTAGAGGAATATGTTAGAAAACAAACGGCTGGCTCAGTAGACAAGGAAAAGACAAAGAAGGCACTTATATATAGTAAAAATTACTAGCCCTTATGTGGAAAAAAAGAGGATAGGTTTAATCGTTGTATTAACTTAGAAACGCCACTGAGTCCTCTGAAATGACTTTCAGAACACCAAAGGTAAGTAAATACAACACCAGAGGCATCACTCATTTCAGCAGAAAAAGATGAATTCAGCGCACTGGATCTGGGAATATAGTGGAGCATATTTATAAAGGGATCAGGGCTCACCCAGGACCTTGGGCACAACTTTTGAAAACATCATGACAGCTTTGCTCAGGGTGACTACTTGGCTGAAACAAAAATGAGAAAAAACTCTGGAGGAAAATTTCACAGGTATAGGAAATTCTATGACAAGGTCAAGAGAAATAGCTTCTGTCAAAGGATTCAAATTACCTGCTTACAAGGGAAAGTAAAAGCTATGTCACTAGTCAGCAGCCTAATCGTATGCAACCCGTGGATACCGGAAATATGGAGCCTAAACAGGAAGTAGCCGGGAAGAGGCTTTGAACACTAGAAGGAAGGTACAGGCTGACTTTTTAGATGAGGGCGAACTTCCCTATGATTTCTTAAAGGGACAATGAATACTTATTTCTGAATATCATTTTATGCAAGAGCTGAGGATGCGAATGTGTCCTTGCGGCTAACGTATGGTAAATAAATGTGAGTTTCGCTGAGTGATTTCTCCAGGTTTATTTTAGTTTTAAAGATTAGAGAATCTGTACAACCAAAATTAACTGTCATCTTGATTATCTACTACTTCAATATACAGTTAAAGTCTTTCCAAAACCCTGGTATTTAATTCCTTGTTCTCCTCTTCGCCATTCTGTTTCAGCCTGTCACTGTCGGTCATCACGCAGACCACGTAACCACCCAGTAACTGCAGCCCTTCCTTGACCCTTTTCTGACTGCCGATTTCTCCCTACTTTACCCAGCCTAATTTCAATGTTGATTCTCATAACTACTCCTTTGCTTACACCTTTAACTCCCTAGCCATTCTTTTGTTAAATTGTACTTCCTTGGCAAAACCATAAGCCTGGTAAACTCTAAATCTATTCTTAATATAAATGTAGTGGAAAGTGGATTATTTTTACAACCACACCAGAGCAACCAGTAAGCCAGTCTGTTCGGGAAAAATCAAGCTATATAATACCTGTATTAAAAAACAAAAATTTTTAAAAATAATGATACACACAAAATCTAAAGTGTTGGTAGTCTCTTGAAAATAGAGAGAGAATAGACAATAAGATAAGTATAGACAAATTTAGGGGATAGTTTTTTCATCAAAATAACTAATAAGATAGTTAAAAGTCAAATTACAGAGTGGATGAATAAGAGTAATATTTTGAATCAATAATTTTTTTTTCTCTTTAGGATAATGAAGAACTCATGTAGATTAGTTAGCTGGAAAACGGTAGACTTCCCGAACAAAAATGAGCAATAGACACAATGAAATCTTGGCTAGGTTAGCATCATTAGAAGAAAACAAGAATCCTATAGTGAAATACCTCTCCTGTCCACAAGAAGAGCTGGAAAAAAATAAGAATCATAAACGATATCAGTTGTTGGCAAAGATGTGGATGAGACCTCTTATACCATTACGGAGAGTGTGTAGAATGACTTAACTATTTTAGAAAACTACTTTTAAATTGTCGTTATCTACTAAGTTGTGATATATTCAGATTAGCAACTGTCACACATCCTATGATGTAACAACTTTGTTATGAATATTTGCCAAACTGAAGTGAACACAATGAGCATATATAGCAGGAGACATGGGCTAAAATGTCACAGCGACATTATTTGTAATAACACTAAACCAGTAAATGGCAATCAACCATATAATGAACAAGTAAAATATGTTATTTTTAAAATGTGTCAACTGTAATCTAGTGGAATACCCTGAATTAACCTTTTGTGTATAATATTGAACAGAAAAAATAAAAAAGAGAACACAAGGTCCATGATTCCATTGGCTAATGGAAGGAATACACAATACTGCTACATTATAAAAGCTTGAAGGAAAACAAGGAAATAGCCAAAACTCCTCAACTGTAGAAAGGCAAGAAAGAAGATCTGTATAAAGAAAGAGTAAGTGGCAGCCATGAAATTAAAAGACGCTTGCTTCTTGGAAGAAAAGCTATGACCAACCTAGGCAGCATATTCAAAAGCAGAAACGTCACTTTGTGATCAGGAAAACATGAGATCCAAGTCTGTATTTTCAAGGAAAGATGATGAGAAAGCAGGAAGAAAGGCAGCTAAAACAGAGATAACAGACATAATTTCTCAAGAATTTCATTTACTCAGTTACAAGCATACACAGGTATATGGTTGTTTATTTGTGCTGTTATGAATATTTCTTTTTTACAATCATGAATTAAAATATATTTCTGGTGAATACTCTTTCATGGCCTTGTTTGGTTGGAATAACTCTCAGAAACACTAGTAAATGCAATTTTAATAAAAATATTTTCAAGTTTAATCTAAAGTAAAAGACTGGACCAGAATGTTCATTTTTTATCAGAAAGTAATAGGCATGAATGGATATGAGAGTTGGACTGTAAAGGAAGCTGAGTGCTGAAGAATTGATGCTTTTGAACTATGGTGTTGGAGAAGACTCTTGAGAGTCCTTTGGACTGTGAGGAGATCCAACCAGTCCACCCTAAAGGAAATCAGTCCTGAATATTCATTGGAAGGACTGATGCTGAAGCTGAAACCCTGATACTCTGGACAACTAATATGAAGAACAGACGCATTGGAAAAGACTCTGATGCTGGGAAAGATTGAAGGTGGGAGGAGAAGGGGACAACACAGGATGAGATGGTTGGATGGCATCACTGACTGGATGGACATGAGTTTGAGTAAACTCTGGGAATTGGTGATGGACAAGGAAGCCTGGCTTGCTGGAGTCCATGGGGTCACAGAGAGTCTCACAAGACTGAATGACTGAACTGAACTGAATAGGCATTGAACGTCAGTAGGTGAGTAGTCAGAATGAAATGGTAGAGGCTATGAATGCTTCTGGAAAGTTTTCTCTTATTATTATTTTTTAATACAAAGTTGCTTTCAAAGCTCCTTGAATGTTATATATTGTCTGTCCCAAGTTGCAACCAGGAAAATGTGTACATAAAAGAAAATAGCTCATGTAATAGAAGCAAAATCAGGGATTGAGGTAAGAGATGTATCCCAGTAAGCATAAATATCATGAGAAGTCATGAGTAAAATGTATTTTATTTGAACCTGGTGAAAGTCCTTTTTAGCCTAGAATTAATAAGGAGAAATTGTATATATCTGCTACTGTGATTTAGAGGTATAGTTGTTTTGTTTTTATTTACTTAAACCAGGATATGACACTGATGATATCAAGTAAGAAGTTCTCTACATGCCGAATAGTTGCTGATTTTTTTTTTAAACTGTAACTCCAAGAATTGGCTGCAACCCCTTCTTTCTGTGAAGTCTCTCTAATTGGGAAGGGGAGTTCTAGATGTCATGCCCACTCACTTCAGCTAAAGAGTCCCCATATTCTGTCAATGTCAGTGACAATTAGTGCCAGTCTTCACACTGGTGAGAGGTACGGGAACCTGGTAGGAATCACGTAATAGTTTGTGCAATATGAAATGCCAGACTGAAGTCAGGCATCTGACCTGACCATTTTCACATAGTTCTTTGTTCTACCATCTGACAATACATATAGGTTGCTTTATATCCAAGGAGGAAGCCCAACTAACACTGAAAAAATAATATACCACTGCAGTGTGTATCCAAACAGCTAAGATGTAACTTAAAGTCAAATGGAAGCAAACAGTGAGGCAACTATTAGACCAAGTTCCTTCAATAAAACACCTCAATATTTATTCACTGTTCCCCTAAATACACAGAGGCATGCACACACACACAAAGTAGAGTTTGACAAAATTAACAAACGCAGACAAAGAGAATTTGACCTTAACTATTCTGAGTTTCAGTAGTATGTATTCAGGCTTCAACAGTACATCAGCCATGAACTTCCAGATGTTCCATCATTGAGAAAGCCAGAGAGCTCCAGAAAAATATCTACATCTGCTTTATTGACTACACAAAAGCCTTTGACTGTGTGGATCACAACAGACTGTGGAAAATCCTGAGAGAGATGGGAATACCAGACCACCTGACCAGCCTCCTGAGAAACCTGTATGCAGGTCAGGAAGCAACAGTTAGAACTGGACATGGAACAACAGACTGGTTCCAAATTGGGAAAGGAGTACATCAAGGCCTTATATTGTCACCTTGCTTATTTAACTTATGCGCAGAGTACATCATGCAAAATGCCAGGCTGGATGAAGCAAAAGCTGGAATCAAGATTGCCAGGAGAAATATCAATAATCTCAGATATGCAGATAATACCACCCTATGGCAGAAAGTTAGGGACAACTAAAGAGCCTTTAGATGAAAGTGAGAGAGAAGAGTGAAAAAGTTGGCTTAAAACTCAACATTCAAAAAATGAAGATCATGGCATCCGGTCCCATCACTTCATGGCAAATAGTTGGGGAAACAGTGGAAATAGTGAGAGACTTTATATTTTTGGGTCCCAAAATCACTGCAGAAGGTGACTGAAACCATGAAAATAAAAGATGCTTGCTCCTTGGAAGTAAAGCAATGACCAACCTAGACAGCCTATTCCATTTCCTTCTCCAAGGGATTTTCCTTTTCTTTTTTTTTTTTAAACCCAGGGTCTCCTGCATTGCATGTAGATTTTTTACCAACTGAGCCAAGATTAAAGGTAAGATTATTATGTCATAATAATGACAGATAATGCAATGTAAAATAATGTGTTGAATCTAAACCTCCCAGCAGAGTGCTTTAATCAACAAAAACTAGATTTAACCAATAGTATCAATGTACCTTCATCATCATTTTCACCAATATTCATTTTTAAATTTATTTCAGGGTGCTTCCCCACAGCTCAGTGGTAAGGAATCCACCGGCACTGCAGATGACTTGGAAGTGTCATCAGCAGCAAAGCAGCATCAATATCATCATATTCTCAAGTGAAGGAAGGCGTATCCGTTGGCCTGCATGTAAAACATCCACATTAGATTGCTTCATTTTCTTTAGTTTATGAAAACTTTGCCTGTGCAGGGCTAGAATTTCTCTCTCACTCTCTCATTTTTTTTTTTTTTTAAAGAAAGCTCCATTTAAATACATTAAATTTCCATTTACAGGAGCATCATTTACTGCATGCATTCATTCATCATATATTGATTGAGAACCAACTAACCGACAAGCTTTGAACAAGATTTTGGAAATAGAGAGGTAGCTGTGAAGTAATTCATGACTTCAGGGAGTATGCTCAGATGATTTCAGCTGCAAATAACAAGATAGCAACTAGAAGTGGCTAAAACTAAAACCACTGATATTTTACAAGACCAAGATAATCGGTGTGCTTGCATGGGTACAGATGTGCCCGCTTCCTTGTCCATTAAAACGAATAAACTGCACATCACCCTTCAGAATGCCAACCCTGCATCAAGATATTGCCCAATCCTCTCTGTCTAACTCAGCATTATCCCTAAAACTAGCTCCTCTCCTGGGTCTGTAATTATTCCTTCTTGTGATAGTGTGATTTACAAGAAAAAAATATGGATTTGGTCATTCAGCTGAACAAAATGTATTTTTCATATATATTTGGTTATTATTTAAGACACGTTATGGACAGCTCCCCAGTGTTTGGGGTTTTCTGAGTGTTGACAGTGGCAAAAGTGTCTCTTGCTATAATAATTAGGTGACTTTTGACTCCTTGGAAGAAAAGTTATGACCAACCTGGATAGCATATTCAAAAGCAGAGACATTACTTTGCCCACTAAGGTCCGTCTAGTCAAGGCTATGGTTTTACCTGTGGTCATGTATGGATGTGAGAGTTGGACTGTGAAGAAGGCTGAGCACCCGAGAATTGATGCTTTTGAACTGTCGTGTTGGAGAAGACTCTTGAGAGTCCCTTGGACTGCAAGGAGATCCAACCAGTCCATTCTGAAAGAGATCAACCCTGGGATTTCTTTGGAAGGAATGATGCTAAAGCTGAAACTCCAGTACTTTGGCCACCTCATGCAAAGAGTTGACTCATTGGAAAAGACTCTGATGCTGGGAGGGATTGGAGGCAGGAGGAGAAGGGGACGACCGAGGATGAGATGGCTGGATGGCATCATGGACTCGATGGACGCGAGTCTGAGTGAACTCTGGGAGTTGGTGATGGACAGGGAGGCCTGGCGTGCTGCGGTTCATGGGGTCGCAAAGAGTCGGACACGACTGAGTGACTGAACTGAACCCCACAAAAGGATGAGGCTAGTTGCCAGGAGAATCACCCATGTGATTAGAGGTTGGAAATCTCGGTACTATATTTACCCCACATCAAGGGAGAGGGAGGGCCTGAAGGTTGAATCAATTGCAAATGACCATCGACTTAATCATCAGTCATGACTGCAATAAAGCCTTCATAAAGACCCAAGAGACCAGGGTTCAGAAAGCTTCTGGGTTGAAAAACTAGAGATTTAAAGAGAGTGGTGAGCTAGGAGAGAGCATGAAATATCTGCGCTCTTTCCCAATACTTTGTCCTATGCATCTCTTCCATCTGGATGTTCATCTGTGTCCTTTTATAATAAATTGGTAAGTTTAGTTCAGTTCAGTCACTCATTCATGTCCAACTCTTCATGACCCCATGGACTGCAGAACCCCAGGCCTCCCTGTCCATTACCAGCTCCCAGAGCCTACTCAAACTCATGTCCATCATGTCGGTGATGCCATCCAGCCATCTCATCCTCTGTTGTCCCCTTCTCCTCCTGCCTCCAATCCCTCCCAGCATCAGGGTCTTTTCCAATGAGTCCATTCTTCGCTTCAGGTTGCCAAAGTACTGGAGTTTCAGCTTCAGCATCAGTCCTTCCAATGAACACTCAGGACTGATCTCCTTTAGGATGGACTGGTTGGATCTCCTTGCAGTCCAAGGTACTTTCAAGAGTCTTCTCCAACACCACAGTTCAAAAGCATCAATTCTTCAGGGCTCAGCTTTCTTCACAGTCCAACTCTCACATCCCTACGTGACTGCTGGAAAAACCATAGCTTTACTAGACAGAGCTTTGTTGGCAGAGTAATGTCTCTGCTTTTTAATATGTTCTCTAGGTTGGTCATAGCTTTTCTTCCAGAGTAAGTATCTTTTAATTTCATGGCTGCAGTCACCATCTGCAGTGATTTTGAGCCCAGAAATATAAAGTCTCTCACTGCTTCCATTATTTTCTCATCTATTTGCCATGAAGTGATGTGACCAGATGCCATGATCTTAGTTTTCTGAATGTTGAGCTTTAAGCCAACTTTTTCACTCTCCTCTTTCACTTTTATCAAGAGGCTCTTTAGTTGTCCTTAGCTTTCTGCCATAAGGGTGGTGTAATCTGCATATCTGAGGTTATTGATATTTCTCCTGCAATCTTGATTCCAGCTTGTGCTTCTTCCAGCCCAGCATTTCTCATGATGTACTCTGTATATAATTTAAACAAGCAGGGTGACAATATATAGCCTTGACATACTTCTTTCCCGATTTGGTACCAGTCTGTTGTTTCAGATCCAGTTCTAACTGTTGCTTCCTGACCTGCATACAGATTTCTCAGGGGCAGGTCAGTTGAGTTCAGTTCAGTCGCTCAGTCGTGTCCGACTCTTTGCGACCCCATGAACCGCGGCACACCAGGCTTCCCTGTCCATCACCATCTCCCGGATTCATTCAGACTCGCGTCCATCGAGTCCGTGAGGCCATGGTGGTCTGGTATTCCCATCTCTTTCAGAATTTTCCACAGTTTCTTGTGATTCACACAGTCAAAGGCTTTGGCATAGTCGATAAAGCAGAAGTAGATGTTTTTCTGGACCTCTCTTGCTTTTTCCATGATCCAGAGGATGTTTGCAATTTGATCTCTCTTTCCTCTGCTTTTTCTAAAACCAGCTTGAACATCTGGAAGTTCTCATTTCACATACTGTTGAAGCCTGGTTTGGAGAATTTGAGCATTACTTTACTAGTGTGTGAGATGAGTGCAACTGTGTGGTAGTTTGAGCATTCTTTGGCATTGCCTTTCTTTGGAATTGGAATGAAAAGTGACCTTTTCCAGCCTTGTGGCCACTGCTGAGAAAGTAAAATGTTTATCTCAGTTCTACAGTTCTGACACTGTATACCTTGAGATAGAGTCAGATTCCACAGGTTCAGGATTCAGTCCCACAAGACAGCCCACCCTTCTTCAGACCCCAGAAGCAAGCCCAGGTTGTTGCCTGTGCTTCTGAACAGCTGGGTACAGATTGTTTGTTCCAGGACTCCCTGCTTGGGTTCAGTTTAATCAGCTAAAGGCTGACCCCGGCAGGTTGGATTTCTCTTGAGATGCCACAGCAGAAAAGGGCCTCATCTCTCGTTGAGGGGAGAATCTCCTGGTTTTTCTCGAGTTGTGGCAGGAAACTTGGGGTTCCTCTCGAGTTATGACAGGGACCTCAGGGACCCGCTCATGTGGCCTCAGGAAAAGCCAGTCTCCATGCGAGTTGCGAGGGGCCTCTCGGGACTCTTCTCCAGTTGCTGCCAGGGCCGCGGTCCTCATCTGGAGCCAAGGCCGGAACCTCAGGGTTCCTCTCCAGTGCTGACATGGATATCGGGGTTTCTCTGGGGTTTCCACAGGGGAGTCAGGCCTCGTCTCATGCAGATACATGCAAGTCCGTGTTCCAATGTGGACTCTAGCTGATTGTTGAAATATACTATATTCTTTATCATCTCAAAGTACTTTTAATGTGTCCATACCCCCCTCTGATGTTCTCCTCATTCATTATTATACCATGTCAGTGAAAAATTAATCAATCTTAGAAATAGAAATTTGAAAATTATTACCCCCAAGAAGAGCACCTCAGAAAGTTCTGAGAACTGTTCTGCCCTGCTGAAGTCAGTGAAGGTGAAAGTGTTATTTTCTCAGTCTTGTCTGACTCTTTCAGATCCTGTGGACTGTAGCGCACCAGGCTCCTCTGTCCATGGGATTCTCCAGGCTAGAATACTGGAGTGGGTTGCCATTCCTTTGTTCAGGGGATCTTCCCAACAAGGGATCAAACACAGGTCTCCTGGGCATAGTTATATAAGTTTTTTGACACAGAGGACTATACATTAAATGTCATATTATTGACAGTTTAATTTGGATCTAAGCATTATTGCAGAGAAGGCAATGGCAACTCACTCCAGTGTTCTTGCCTGGAAAATCCCATGGACGGAGGAGCCTGGTGGGCTGCCATCTATGGGGTCACACAGAGTCGGACAAGACTGAAGCGACTTAGCAGCAGCAGCAAGCATCATTGTGGTCTCTTATAAAATAAAGAAGAGATATTATCTTTTAAAAAGTTGTCATTCTAATACTAGGAGAATGTTGCTCTTTGTGGTCGAGCAGGTATTCCTTCTGATGGAGGAGTTTTAGCTGACGCGTAATGCAGATACTCAGTGGCATAGTGCAGTTGGAATAAACTCCAGGAGCTGGTGATGGACAGGGAGGCCTGGCATGCTGCAGTCCATGGGGTCTCAGAGAGCCTCTGAACTGAACTGAATGCACATACATGTCCCTCAGTAGGTGGGAGGCGAGGCGACCCAAGGCAGAGAAAAATGCTCTTGTTTACATGTTTCTTGCCTGGCTATAAATATCAATTCTAAGTTTTGATAGTAAAATTATTTTAGGATGTTGTTTCTAGTGTTCATCTTGTCTCGTCATCCTTTACTTATCTCAAAAACAAAGTCTTGTCAGGTTATCTCCCCACCTTTCAGCTGATAATACTGTGGTGAAGACCACTGATAACACCCACATCAACAAAGCAGTGGTTCTCAGCCTCAGTTTACTCAGCAACTAACAGCATATCCCCTAGCTAATACTCCTGTCTTTCACCATTTTCTTCTGGGCTTCTGGGTCATCCTTCTCTGCCTTGAATTGCTTTCTTCCTGATTAACCACTCCTTTCTGAGCTCCTGTTGCTAGTTTTTCATCATCTTCCTCGATGTAGCAAGTAAGGCTGTACCCAGGATCCATCCTCAGAATTTTTTCGTTTTCTCCTTTTGACTATAATCCCTCCTACACTTCCCTGGTAGCTCAGACTGTAAAGTATCTGCCAGCAATGCGGGAGACCTGGGTTTGATCCCTGAGTCAGGAAGATCCCCTGGAGAAGGGAAAGACTACCCACTTCAGGGACAGAGAGAATCCCACGGACACAGGAGCCTGGAGGGCTACCATCCATGGGGTCTCAAAGAGTCCGACAGGACAAAGTGACGAAGCAGCATGTCGACTATGGGAAGGGTGTTTCCCTCTTGGGTAGCTTCATTAATGTGATAAACAGTGACCTTTATTATCTATCCTGTTAAGGGATCCAAATGCTGGCATCTGAAGATAGACTGCTGATTCTTCAGGATTCGCTCTGGGACATCCCCTCCACCACCTCCCCTTAAGCAGGGCTGGCTCTAGTCCCCACCGCCCTTCCGCTTTAGTTTTCACCACGGGTGAAGCCACCAAACTCTTAACTCTGGGACTTCCACATTCAGAGGATGCGCTCTTTAAGGTAAACATGTGGCTTTTAGTCTCCAAAACGTTCCTTTGTATCACTCCAGCCCAGGGGACGTGTGTGTCCGCAGATGACAGAAACCTAACCTCTTCACGCCTCCTATGGAAAGCCAGCGTTCCCTCTTTCCCTTCGCCCCTTCAGTGCCTCTCAACAGCTCCAATCACTCTGCTTGCCCAGTGGCTCAGTAACTCTCAAAACCAGAGTTAGCCGCTCTGACTGTGTGCTTGTGACAGAGGAAGGTTCCACTGCACCCCGTGATACTGCACCCGGGGAGGTGGCATGGGCAAGGGGGCCACAAACGACCCTCCTTCTCGAGGAGCTGAGCAGACAAAGCAGTCCTCTCCAGTTCCCAGTCCTCTTTCATATTAGCCATTGTCATTAAGATAAAAAAAAAAGGAAAAATCATTTAGTGTTTGGTTTTCACTTTATTTTTACTCAGAGACAGAAATCTCAGAACAATAAACAAGCAGTCTAAATTCAAATTTATTTTTAAGAATTTCCATCTTAAATGTTTTGCCTTTTCAGTAGCATACCCAACTCTTGATAACCGCTTTGTCTAAGAAGAGGTCTTTGCAGAGCTTCACAATATCCATTTGCACTTGCAAAAGAAGGAAAAATAAAAAAGAAATATGTTTGTAAAGTTTATTTGTAATGAGTGAGCTTCCATAATATTAATACTTAATCTCTAAAACTATTATTTATGAATATACCTTCATAACACCAAGTACTATTTTAAGTATTAGAAAATATTAAAGATTTAGTCTGTGGTACGGAAATGAAAGTAAGGAATCATTATGGCTCAAATATTTTATCAACTTGTTTGGTAAGATTAACACGGTAAACAGTTTACAACAAAAGTTGAGACACTTTTAGGTTTGTTAATGGAAAAGATAACATACACAATTATTTAGTAGAAAAATACTCCACCAATTTAAAATATGACTTTAAGGAGGAAATCTGAGAATTTGAGGAATGAACTGCTCAAAGTGGCTCTTAGTATATAGTGCAGACAATATGCTTTTAAAAACCGATACCCCTTTTCCTGTACAGCTAAGTGCTCCATACGCGCGTCCTGAGTATTTATTTGCCTTTCCTATGTGCTTCATCATCATCTCTATAATAACGCTGATCCTCACCTCCGAGTGCTTAACAAGTGAAATGCAAATGAAAATAGGCAAAACCTTTCGATATTTTATACCTTCAGACATAGCAAGATATCTTATCAGAATGGGTATCTTAGGATGACTTCATGAAAGAGCTGCATCAAGCTATTTCAAATGTTAGAACTTGTCCCCAGTAATCTACAGGTAATAACTTGCTTGTCTTCCTTCTATTGGTTGCTAACTTTTGCGTTTTGAACCCACAAGTGACTGTCCTGCTGGACAGTAACCTATAAATGATTAACCTGCAACAAATAACTGCCAAAAGCTTGCAGTTTTTAAGTCAGGCATTGTTGGATAGAAACAGTTCTTTCTGCTGTAAGTGGCCTTTTTCACATCCCATTGCCAATTTATACAACTAGAAAAAAAGGACAAATGACCTGAACTAAAAATCCATATTGAAGGATGCTTCCCTTCACAGCTAACAACCCTGGAACAAAGCATCATTAACAGCAGGAACTCTTTGATCTTTTAAATGTTTGTTTGGCCACGTTGGTTCTCAGTTGTGGTGTGTGGGATCTTTCCTTGTAGAATGTGAGCTCTTAGTTGGGGCTTCTGGGATCTAGTGCCCTGACTCGGGATCACACCTGGATCCCTGCGTGGGAGCACAGAGTCTTAGCCACCAGACCACCAGGAAAGTCCCGACAACAAGGATCCTTAGTGGTGCTTTCTAACTGGTGATCCGCCCTGAACCAATTTAAACAGCTTGTCTTTGGAACCAGCTGTGTTGTAGTTACAATAAAATACCTTAGCCATCCTTAAAAGTCCCACATGTGATAATAATGTGTACGGTTTAAAAATAGCATTCATAACTTAAATATAATAGAGAAGACTATGCAAATGCAGTTTTCAATAAAAGCCCGAATTTTCACTTTGCACTGTTTTAATTTTTCCCTTATTAAAAATAGAGACATTATACAGTCTTCCCTCAATGTCAGTGGGAGACTGGTTCCAGGACACTTCAAGGATCAGGGATACTAAAATCCATAGATGCTCAAGTACCTTATTTAAAATGGCATGTGAAAAAGTGAAAGTGTTAGTCATGTAGTCCTGTCCGACTCTTTGCAACCGTGCAGACTGTAGTCTGCTAAGCTCCTCCGTCCATGGGATTCTCCAGGCAAAAATACTGGAGTGGGTTGTCATTCCCTTCTCCAGGAGATCTTCCCAACCCAGGAATTGAACCTTGGTCTCCTGTATTGCAGGCAGATTCTTTACTGTCTGAGTCACCAGGGAAGCCCATAAAAAGGCATGGTATTTACATAGCCTACACACATACGCCTATATATTTTAAATCATCTCTAAACTACTTATAGTATTTCATGCAATGTAAATGTTAGGTAAATAGTTACCAGTCTATAGCAAGTTCAAGTTTTGCTCTTGGGGTCTTTCAGGAGTAAAACTGTAGTACATTTCAATAAGTACACATTTTAGCATTTTGACTATTCAAAAATCCTGTATATCTTTATTTACCTGTTCACATCATAGCTGTTCACTCTCAACACTCCCTTAAATAGATAACCCAACTCACATTATTTCTACAGCTTTTCTAAGTGACATTTATCTCTTTTCTAGTTGAGTGAAAATCATCTCATTTAAAGTTTCTGGAAATCTTTGATTAAGGTGTAAAGTCAATGCTGCTGCTGTTGCTAAGTCACTTCAGTTGTGTCTGACTCTGTGCAACCCCAGAGACAGCAGCACACCAGGCTTCCCCATCCCTGGGATTTTCCAGGCAAGAACACTGGAGTGGATTGCCATTTCCTTCTCCAATGCATGAAAGTGAAAAGTGAAAATGAAGTTGCTCAGCCGTGGCCGACTCTTAGCAACCCCATGGACTGCAGCCCACCAGGCTCCTTCGTCCATGGGATTTTCCAGTAAAGTCAATGATCTCTGTAATATTAGAGTTTAAAACCATCTATTTCCACATTTCTAGAAAATGCCTCTATATATACACAGCAAATGGACACGAGCAGTGGTAATAACAAAGTCAGATTGCTGTGTGATACTCTGTGTTAAATCTATGCAACCCCGTTCCTTCTATCATAACCAGTCAGCTTATGAAGCAAGAATTTTTGTTGATTGCTACAGATAATGTCATCTTGCCTGCTTGACTTTGCAAAGGTTTTTTTTTTTTTTTCCAATAAAACATTCTAGCAATCTATGTTCATTTTGAGAGAGGATCCATATACCTTTTGACCAAATCCACTTATTGTCCATGCTCCAAGTTCTTTCAACTCCCAGATAAACTGTACAAACCAAGAGTCTTTGCCCTACATGTGTATCTTTAACTTAGCCCTCCTCTCCTTCCAGTCGATATCGAAATTTGACATGCTGCTAAGTGTTTACAGAAAAGATTCTTTCTTTCCGTTTTTTGAGGGCCCTGAGTGTGTCACTAAATTACACTGTATTTACTTTCTTATTGCTTCTAACTTTTCAAGCAGAATCATTAATAAACCAGGTTCACTTAAACTTCATTCAGGAGGTCATAAGGAATTTGCATGAAAATTGTTTCACCACAAATGTGAGTTGTTTGAGAAGAGGCAGTAAAACCAACACACTAGTAGCTTAGTTTTCAGGAGATTTTCAAATCTAGTCTGGAGGCATCATTCCACATGATCATGAAGAATTACCTAACGCACATGATTATGGTTGGTGGATCAGAGAACTTTGGGCTATATCATTGTTGGGGTTTTACACGAGCGTCATAGTGAACCAGGAATTGCCTCTAGATCAAAAATGGTTATTTGCTCAATAAAACTTGACATTGTTAAAACAAAATCAAATAGCAGCAACAACAAAATCCTAGATTTCTTTTCTGTGATTTACCTATATAAACTTTCCTTGGATAGTATGCACCACAATTAGACACCCAAGAAGTTTGGACAAGGGATCGTCAGAATAAAGTACTACTGATACTTGTATTTCAGCCTTGGTCAGCTTGAAGTTGCTATAGCTCACAACAGTTCATGCAGAAAGGTAAGAAAGCAAGTTTGGTATCATTGGTTCTAAAACAAAATGAGAATCACCTCAAATTTAACTTCTTTCAAATTGAGGAAGATGTAACACAGAGGATGTAATTTGGTATGACACTCAGAAAGTAATTGAGACAGCGGGAGCCTGAATTTTCATGTGACTTATCTCTGTTTTCCAAGCACAGAAGTAATTTAACAAGGAACCTATAAAGTACCCATGACTTCTTAACCACCTGGACGTATCATCTTAAATAATTGATCCAGCAAATTAATGTGATGCCCTGTAAGAGGTTAAACTGACCCAAATCTCTCTGAACAAAATTATCAGGAAGCTCAATAACTGATAAAAAGCTGAGCCAATATTGTAAAAGTTGTTAAAGAGAAAACCACAGGCCCAGAGTGACTTCACTTGCCTTTGAATCTCATGGTACCAAACCTCGATTTAATACCCGACCGGATTGTAGTTTCCCCTTTCCCAGGAATGTAACCTTAATCAGCCACGTTGGAGCTTTCTCGTCAGCACCAATGAAGCAAATCTGCCATGGGAGGCCTGCTCCTTTCCCCCAAGGAAGAAGAGGTAATCCGCATGATAGCCTCCTGCCTTTCTCCCCAGAGAAGTTAACCTGGAAAGAAACAATTCCTTCTTTCCTTCTGCCAAGAGCGTCCCTGCTACACCTTGCTTCTGTGAGAATCTTCCATTTTGTAAATTCTTTGGAACATCTCTCCACTTTCTAGCATGGGATACTGCCAGGTTGTGAATTGCTTAATAGACTAGTTGCATCTTCAGATTTACTTAGTTGATTTTTTTTTTTAAATAGATTTGGTGGCAATGATGGGATCCAAAGCAAACGTCCAATAGCACAAGGGATCAATGAGGGACGCAGGCAGGGTGCCTCTGTTTGAGCTCTGCGTTTTCTTACGTTTGGGCTGACAGACGGTTCTGTCCAGAGTAGATAACTTAGACTTTTGAATCAGTATTCATGTTTTTGGGTTGAAAACCCTAGCCCTTAATTCCGTTCCCAGGTTCCACACTAGAGATTGCTCGTGGTTTAGTCTGTGATTCCTCAATTGTTTGGCTTGTTTTCCTAGCTGGTGGGCGCTGCAGTTCCCTGCTTTTCTTTGGACTCACTTTGCAGTCCCCATTGCTTGGAGCCTATTGGCTTCCTTTCCCAGTCCAAGCCGGTAACGCAGAAGGGGCCCTTGTTGTTGTTGTTGTTGTTGTTGTTTTGACTCATTAATGCCGCTTGGTTACTACCAATATATTAACGTGCATGTTTGTTTGTCTTGTTTTGTGTAAATAAAGGCTAATTGCTAATAAGATTCTTTACATCCAATAGTTAAGCATACCTCTTTTCAGTACACTTCCTTATTTTATACCTAAGAACTGTGATCACTGCTTTCACTGTAGTGTGCCTTTATCTTGAATTCCCTCCTGAGAGAATTCAGGAACCCTCACTTTGTGGCCAACCCTAGGGACTCACTTAGGACCAGGCATGACCATCCTCCTAGACTCGCCTTTATTTTTCTGTGACAAGGTGAACTGGAAAAACATCTGGGTGAGTGTTTTCTCTTTTGTTGTTGTTATAGTTCTGAGTAGTTTAGAATGCCCAGTTCTTGAAAACAGATGCCTTCAAATCAACTATATGAGCTCTTTCACAAATAAATTTTGGCAATACCATCTGAAGGTAATATATATATATATATTTACACATACACACAGCTATGTGCATAAATACACACACAAACATGTAGACAGACATCTCATAGTTAGTAATATTTGTGGTGAAGATTCGTTAAAGATTTGTTAAGAATAGGCCAAATTAGAGGTTTGGGGTGGGGGAAAATTGAACTTTAAACCACACCTTTAACCCTGCAGAGATTTGTAACACAGAGGGAAGTGTTTCCAATTTTCCAAAGAATTAGTGTTTAGCTTTAGTTTTAGGCCCCATTTATCTCTTTAATTTTTGTTAGTCTTTTGCAATAAATGCTTCAGTGAATCTATTTTGGAAATTTGAAACCTTTTGCATGCTAATTAA
Source organism: Ovis canadensis (assembly GCF_042477335.2). Lineage (NCBI taxonomy): Eukaryota > Metazoa > Chordata > Mammalia > Artiodactyla > Bovidae > Ovis > Ovis canadensis. The sequence goes on along the minus strand of NC_091253.1, from coordinate 101,909,464 downwards.
AATAGGTATGTGTCATGTTGAAAGATTATACTGTGAAAAAGCACATTCTAGAACATATGAATGTGTTCATAAATTCTAAAAAAAATCCTCATATTAACGACTGAAGGCAGGAGGAGAAGGGGATGATAGATGATGAGATGGTTGGATGGCATCACCAACTTGATGGACCTGGGTATGAGCAAGCTCTGGTAGTTGTTGATGGACAGAAAAGCCTGATGTTCTGCCCTATGCAGGGTCACAAAAAGTGGGCCATGATTGAGCGACTGAACTGAACTGAACAGAATCCTTAAAGATTGATATATGTGGATACTGTCTATCTTGCTTCTACAAAAATATAACTCCCCCCCCCTCATTTTCATAATTTTGCCACTATTATTTCCTTGTAATATGGCGACGTTCTGCTTCTGAGGCAAAGTAATTAAGATGGGTAAAACAATGACTGTAAGTTAAACAAATAACTGAGAATATGGAAAGCCTAAAACAGATGCTAGGGGCTAGCTGGCTAACTCCATTTCCTATTTTTGCGTCCCTTTAATCACCATAGAGCATCTCAGTTCAGTTGAGTTCAGTCACTCAGTGGTGTCCAACTCTGGGATCTCATGAATCGCAGCATGCCAGGCCTCCCTGTCCATCACCAACTCCCAGAGTTTACCCAAACTCATGTCCATCGAGTCAGTGATGCCATCCAGCCATCTCATCCTCTATCATCCCCTTTTCCTCCTGCCCCCAGTCCCTCCCAGCATCAAGGTCTTTTCCAATGAGTCAACTCTTCCCATCAGGTGGCAATAGTATTGGAGTTTCAGCCTCAGCATCAGTCCTTCCAATGAACACCCAGGACTGGTCTCCTTTAGGATGGACTAGTTGGATCTCCTTGCAGTCCAAGGGACTCTCAAGAGTCTTCTCCAACACCACAGTTCAAAAGCATCAATTCTTCTGCGCTCAGCCTTCTTCATAGTCCAACTCTCACATCCATGCATGACCACTGGAAAAACCATAGCCTTGACTAGATGGACCTTTGTTGGCAAAGTAATATCTTTGCTTTTTAATATGCTATCTAGGTTGGTTATATCTTTCAAGTAGTAATCACCATCTGCAGTGATTTTGGAGCCCCCAAAATAGTCTGACACTGTTTCCACCGTTTCCCCATCTATTTCCCATGGAGTGATGGGACCAGATGCCATGATCTTCGTTTTCTGAATGTTGAGCCTTAAGCCAACTTTTTCACTCTCCTCTTTCACTTTCATTGAGAGGCTTTTTAGTTCCTCTTCACTTCCTGCCATAAGGGTGGTGTCATCTGCATATGTGAGGTTATTGATATTTCTTCCGGCAATCTTGATTCCAGCTTGTGCTTCATCCAGCCTAGTATTTCTCATGATGTACTCTGCATACAAGATAAATAAGCAGGGTGACAACACACACCCTTGAGGTACTCCTTTTCCTATTTGGAACCAGTTTGTTGGTCCATGTCCAGTTCTAACTTTTGCTTCCTGACTTGCATATAGGTTTCTCAAGAGGCAGGTCAGGTGGTCTGGTATTCCAATCTCTTGAAGAATTTTCCACAGTTTATTGTGATCCAACAGTCAAAGGCTTTGGCATAGTCAATAAAGCAGAAGTAGATGTTTTTCTGGAACTCTCTTGCTTTTTTGATGATCCAGCGGATGTTGGCAATTTGATCTCTGGTTCCTCTGCCTTTTCTAAAACCAGCTTGAACATCAGGGAGTTCATGGTTCATGAACTGTTGAAGCCTGGCTTGGAGAATGTTGAGCATTACTTTACTAGCATGTGAGATGAGTGCAATTGTGTGGTAGTTTGAGCATTCTTTGTCATTGCCTTTCTTTGGGATTGGAATGAAAACTGACCTTTTCCAGTCCTGTGGCCACTGCTGAGTTTTCCAAATTTGCTGGCATATTGAGTGCAGCACTTTCACAGCATTATCTTTCAGGATTTGAAATAACTCAACTGGAATTCCATCACCTCCACTAGCTTTGTAATGATGCTTTCTAAGGCCCACTTGACTTCACATTCCAGGATGTCTGGCTCTAGGTGAGTGATCACACCACTGTGATTATCTGGGTCTACAGAGCATCTAAAATGACTCAAATTTTGAATAGACTTTGATGGGGAAACATCTATAAAACTGCAAAGACAATTTACTAGAGATGTCTGACTTGCCAGGTACCTAATCCTTCAGAAACCAGCTTTGTCCTCAGTGGCCTCAGACTTCCTTCCTTTGGACCTTTTCGATACTTGCAGCTGGACTTCATCCACCCAGAATTCAATGTGAGTTATCCACATGCTCCGTTTATGCATGTTTTCCAGATGGGTTGAAACTTTTCCTTGTCTCAAGGCTGACATCTTCACAGTGGAAAAAAGGGGGAAAAAATCTGTTGGAAAATGTGTTTCCCATTTGAAGTATATATTCCATAATTTCCAGTGATCAAGGCATGAAATTCACAGGGCAAATCATATAAGCCTTAATGAAAACCTTGTAAACGTCTTAGAATCATCAGGCAAGGTTAAGAGAGCTCATTGAAAAACTGGATTCAAGCAGAATACATACTAATAATGTTGGACTAAATAAGCTGATGAGAATGACTATGATTTTACAAGTTTATGTTTAAAATATTGTTTTTAAAATATTTTTCTTAGATTTAAAGAATTCTTTTCTGTTAAGAATTATTATTTTATTTTATTTTTTTAGGACTTCCCTGTAGCTTAGATAGTAAAGAATCTGCCTGTAACGAAGGAGACTGGGGTTCGATACCTGGGTTGGGAAGATCCTCTGGAGAAAGGAATGGTAATTCACTCCAATATTCTTGCCTGGAAAGTCCCATGTACAGAGGTGCTTGGTGAGCTACAGTCCGTGGGGTCACAGAGTCAGACATGACTGAGCACTAACATACTTACTTAAGCATTATTTTTAATCACTGACATTCCTGTTATCAGTGGTACAACCTATAGTGATTGTCCCTTATCCCAATAAGACATTTAGGCTTGTGTTTTTCAAAGTGCTGATGGAATAAAAGAATGCTGCAGATACTAGTCTGAGAATCCTGGCCTAATGTATCCAGTCTTCTTATATTATCCACTAATAATGTGTATGTAGAGGTGTGACAGAATCAGAAAAATAATTCAGGAAGTTTAAGCTGATCATTGTCTTTAAATATGGGAACAAAATTACTCAAGACCCCTCTTTGAAGTGACATCAGAGATTATCTGTGGAAAAGGAGTCGTTCTTAGGTTTGACTTCTACCTTTTACCTTCCAGGCTTGCTCATTTAGATCAATCACATCATGGTATTTTTCTCCTTTCTTCCTTCATGTTTCCTGATTCCCTATGGTTAACATTTTGGCTTGGTTTCCCTGGTGGCTCAGCTGGTAGAGAACCCACTTGCAATGCAGGAGACAACAGTTGGATTCCTGGTCAGGAAGGTCCCCTGAAGAAGGGGTAGGCTACGTACTCCCATAGTTTTGCACTTTCCTGGTGTCTTAGATGGTAAAGAATCCAATGCAATATGGGAGACCTGGGTTCAATCCCTGGGTTGGGAAGATCCCCTGGAGGAGGGCATGACAATCCACTCCAGGATTCCTGCCTGGAGAATCCCATGGACAGAGGAGCTTGGCGGGCTACAGTCCATGGGCTCACAGAGTTAGACATGACTGAATGACTAAGCACAGCAGAATCTTCTGTCTTATACTAAAGATGCCCCAAATGCATTGACTTAAGTAGCATAGAAGTTTATCTCTTAATCATGTAACAGACTCTAGTGAGTGGGAAGAATTTGCTCCCCAAAGCACGTCAAGAGCTTTCACCAGCTGGGCAGTTGTTGTTGTTGCTCTTTTTCCAGTTGTGAGGTCCTGGCAGACTCTTTGTGATAAGCCATGCAGCACGCCAGGTTCCCCTGTCCTTCCTATCACCCAAAGTTTGCTCAAACTCATGTTAGATGAGTCAGTGATGCCAGCCAAACATCATATCCTCTTTCACTCTCTTCTCCTTTTGCCTTCATTTTTTCCCAACATCAGGGCCTTTTCCAATGAGTCAGGTCTTTGCATCATGTGACCAAAATGTTGGAGCGTCAGCTTCAGCATCAGTCCTTCCAGTAAATACTCAGTGTTAATTTCCTTTCAGATTAACTTGTTTGATCTCCTTGCAGTCCAAGGAACTCTCCAGAGTTTTCTCCAGCACCACAGTTCAAAAACATCAATTCTTTGGCACTCAGCCTTCTTTATCCTCCAACTCTCACATCTGTACATTGATACTGGGACAACCACAGAGTTAACTATATGGGTCTTTGTCACCAAAGTGATGTCTCCGCCTTTTAATACACTGTCTACATTGGTCATAGCTTTTCTTCCTAGGGGCAAGTGTCTTTTAATTTCATGGTTACAGTCACCATCTGCAGTGATTTTGGACCCCAAGAAAATAAAATTTGCCACTGTTTCCAGTTTTTCTCCATCCATTTGCCAAAGTGATGGGACTGGATGCCATGATCTTAGTTTTTTGAATGCTAAATTTACTCCAGCTTCTTCATTCTCCTCTTTCACCCTCCTCAAGAGGTTCTTTAGTTCCTGTTAACTTTCTGCCATTAGAGTGATGTCATCTGCGTATCTGAGGTTGTTGCTATTTCTCCCAGGAATCTTGATTCTAGCTTGCGACTCATCCAGCTCAGCATTTCCCATGATGTACTCTGCATATAAGTTAATAAGCAGGGTGCCAGTATACAACTTGATGTACTCCTTTCCCAGTTTGGAATGCATCCATTGTTCCATGTCTAGTTCTAACTGTTGCTTCTTGTCTTGTATAGAGGTTTCTCAAGAAGCAAGTAAGGTGGCCTTGTATTCCCATCTCTTTCAGAATTATCCACAGTTTGGTGTGATCCCCACAGTCGAAGGCTATAGCATGATCAATGAAGCAGAAGTATATATTTTTCTGGAATTGTCTTACTTTTTCTATGATCCAGTGAATGTTGGCAATTTGGTCTCTGGTTCCTCTGCCTTTGCTAAATCCAGCTTGTACCTCTGGAAGTTCTTGGTTCACATATTGTTGAAGCCTACCTTGAAGGATTTTGAGCATAACTTTGCTAGCTTCTGATATGAGCACAACTGTATGGTGGTTTGAACATTCTTTGGTATTGCCTTTCTTTGGCGTTTGAATGGAAACTGGCTTTTTCCAGACCTGTGGTGAGGTTTCCAAATTTGTTGCCGTACTGAGTGCAGCACTTTAACAGCATGCTGTTTAAGGACTTTGAATAGTTTGAGCTGCAATTCCATCACCACAGAGAACATACAACCTCCAAGCCCACTCTGTCATCTGTGTTTCTAATCAGCAGTAAGGAGAACAAAGGTGTACATCAACAGTTGGTTTGTTTTTTTTTTTTTTTTTTTTTTTAAAAGACAGGATGGAAGTTGAACATGCATTAAGGCTCACATTCCATGGGTAAGAGCTCAGTCATATAACCACAAATAAGACTGAGAAATATATTTTTCTTAGGAAATCGTGCCCAGCATGGAGAAAACACACTAAGGAGATGAGATCTGGAATAACAAAGGTCAGAATGCTCAAACTACCACACAGTTACACTCATCTCACATGCTAGTAAAGTAATGCTCAAAATTCTCCAAGCCAGGCTTCAGCAATATGTGAACCATGAACTTCCTGATGTTCAAGCTGGTTTTAGAAAAGGCAGAGGAACCAGAGATCAAATTGCCAACATCCACTGGATCATGGAAAAAGCAAGAGAGTTCCTGAAAAATATCTATTTCTGCTTTATTTACTATGCCAAAGCCTTTGACTTTGTGGATCATGATAAACTGTGGAAAATTCTGAAAGAGATGGGAATACCAGACCACCTGACCTGCCTCCTGAGAAATCTGTATGCAGGTCAGGAAGCAACAGTTAGAACTGGACATGGAACAACAGACTGGTTTCAGATAGGAAAAGGAGTACGTCAAGGCTGTATATTGTCACCCTGCTTATTTAAGTTATATGCAGAGTACATCAGGAGAAATGCTGGACTGGATGAAGCACAAGCTGGAATCAAGATTGCCAGGAGAAATATCAGTAACCTCAGATATGCAGATGATACCACCCTTATGGCAGAAAGTGAAGAGGAACTAAAAAGCCTCTTGATGAAAGTGAAAGAGGAGAGTGAAAAAGTTGGCTTAAAGCTCAACATTCAGAAAAGGAAGATCATGGCATCTGGTCCCATCACTTCATGGGAAATAGATGGGGAAACAGTGGAAACAGCGTTAGACTTTATTTTTTGGGGCTCCAAAATCACTGCAGATGGTGACTGCAGCCATGAAATTAAAAGACACTTACTCCTTGGAAGAAACGTTATGACCAACCTAGATACTATATTCAAAAGCAGAGACATTACTTTGCAAACTAAGGTCCGTCTAGTCAAGGCTATGATTTTTCCTGTAGTCATGTATGGATGTGAGAGTTGGACTGTGAAGAAGGCTGAGCGCCAAAGAACTGATGCTTTTGAACTGTGGTGTTGGAGAAGACTCTTGAGAGTCCCTTGGACTGCAAGGAGATCCATCCAGTCCATTCTGAAGAACAGCCCTGAGATTTCTTTGGAAGGAATGATGCTAAAGCTGAAACTCCAGTTTCAGCCACCTCATGTGAAGGGTTGACTCGTTTGATATTGGGAGGGATTAGAGCCAGGAGGAGAAGGGGACAACAGAGGATGAGATGGCTGGATGGCATCACCGACTCGATGGACGTGAGTCTGAGTGAACTCCGGGTGTTGGTGATGGACAGGGAGGCCTGGCGTGCTGCGATTCATGGGGTCGCAAAGAGTCGGACACGACTGAGCGACTGAACGGAACTGAATGGAGCTCACCTTTGTTTGCATTTGTCTATTGTTCTTCACCCAATTTGAAACATAACCCTTTTGGAACACACTTTACTTCCATGTTTCTCATGAAGATATAAACTTCAAAATAGTATATTTTGTATTCAGTAATAGCTTAATAGAGACAGAGGGTCTGTGAGAGTATTAAATGTCTTGGATTTTGTATTGAATTATCAATTTTATTTTGATCTTCTTGTTCAGTTCTTGTTAGGAGAATATAATTCTGAGTATGTGGACATTTCATCTTTTGTAGTTGAGCTATAATTGACATGTATCACTATAATAGTTCCAGATGAAATAACATAATTATTAAATATTTGTATATATTATGAAATAATCACCAAAAATATTTAATTAATATTCATCACCATACACAGTTAAAATTTTTTCTCAGTCTCTTAGTAATTGATTTTTAACTTTTAATTTTGATTTTCTGAATCTCAACATTTTCTATCAAATATCCATATTTTCATCATTATTTAAGTATAGCCTATGTTTACAAATTGGGAGGAAAATGACTTTATATGCTTTATTCTTGTCATCATAATTTATTTGAATATTTTGATTAATTGGCTGTTTGATTAAGAGGATAAAGAGGGGAGTTCCCAGCAGTACAACTAGTCGCAGCGCATTCTCTTCTTCAGATGGAATACGACATTTTCAGCTGCATTTCTGAGGGAGCCAGCCTTCAAGGGAACCTTGATTCCTGCCTCCTGATGTTCATAGCTATCAGCAGTCTCTCTCAGACCGAGTAGGATTAACATGTGTAAGGAGCTTCCGTGGTGGCTCAGCGGTAAAGAATCTACCTGCCAATGCAGGGCATGTGGGTTTGATCCCTGGGGTGGGGAAGACACCTGAAGAAGGCAATGACAACCCACTCTAATGTTTTTGTGCAGGAAATCCCATGGACAGAGGAGCCTATTGGATGACAGCCTCTGGACTCAAAAAAGAGTCCGACACGACTTAGCCACTAAAACAAAAATAGCAGCATTTTAAACAAATAGGATATTGAAGAAGTTAGGAAGTGTAATTGTTTTTACGACTGGGTCATAAAAGGTGTGTGAGTTCTCTTTCTGAGTGAAGACAGGAGCATGTCCTGAGATACTTTAGGTCACAATTACCAGCGCCACACAGGAGAGGAAACTTGGAGGCAGATATCACAAGCAATATCAATCCTTTAGGTAACTGCAATCCAGGTTTTATCTTAAGTGAATAGCATGAGATACATTAAACTGTGAGCTGGCTATTTTAAGCCAGAACCACCTAGCTAATCTGCTTCTGTATTCCAGACCCACAGAAACTATGAGATAAAAAATAGTTATTTATTATTTTAGACCACTGTGTTTTTAAATAATTAATTATACAGCAAAAGTTAACTAACACCATTCTCAACATATTAATAACATTGCTCTTCATATGTCCACCTACATTTTATTCTGTGTTCAATAAAACCTTGAAGTTGTCATAGTTTTTCCATTGAATGATGCTATTCTTTTTGTATTCATTCTCCTCTGTAGGAATGAATTTTTCCTATAGACCAGATTTGGGTCACATGCTGCCAAAAACTGACTGGGGTTCATTGTGTTATTTTCTAAGTAGGCTTTCTAGAAGAGTGTAGGGAGCCACAGAATTGCAGAGTCTGAGAAGGACACTAAACTGTGAGTTGAGGAAAAGAGTTTCATCTGCAGCAGGAGAAATGCAGATGAGTTATTGCCCCAAGTGTGCATAGATTATCCAATGATCCTTTGAAAACACCTACTAGAGAATAGCTTTAACAGTCTGCCCAACTCTAACAGTGTGATGCTAGCTGACAACATTACCAATCACACACATACTCTGCTCATTTCCCCTCATTCTGCCAGTACAGACTTGGCAGTGGGTGTGGATTTGAAACAACTATCAAGGTGCCAGTGTAGAAGAAGCTTTCAATTATTCTTCATTAGAGACCTTTCCACTGCGGATGAAAAGCTTTGCCTACCATTATCAGTTAAACAAAGGATGGTGGAGCCTTCGAGCCAGCAGCCACTGCAGCCTCTTGGATTGTGCACTCTGAGGCGACTCAAGGATGCAGAAAAGTGTCCCAGTCACAGGGAGCCAAGGTGCGGATCAAAGGAGCATTTCAGTGAGCCCAGATTCTTGCATTTTTCCATAATTAGAAAAGTGTTACATTCATTAACTTGCGATATCTAGTGTTTTTTGTTTGTTTGTTTGAATTTATAGTTCTTTTGATGTTCTTTTTTTTTTTTTTTTGCAAAACTTTTGTATACCCTGTGTCCTCCCTTAATCTTCCCAAGCAGTCACTCAGAGCTATCTGAGAGGAGTCTTCTGGACTTAAGTCCTCCATGGTGTCTCCCAAATGAAACATAATTCCTACCTTTTAGGTTATGCATTTTTTATCAGTCAATAAATGCATGCATCCAAACTGGGAGTGGGGAGGTGTTTTGACTTTGAACCGAGTTCAAAGTTTGAATCTGATATGGCATTAAAGATTCTAATAACTAAGTAAATATAGTTTGTATTACCAAAACTGGTGATAACAGAACTCTCTATATTTCATCCAGCAGCAGTGAAAAAATTAGCTCCCTTGTATCTATGTAGAGGAAGAAGGGAAAACCAAAGTAAAATTGCTTTATGATTAAATCCCTGAAGTATTTCACTGTAATACTTTACTGGGAAATGTGCAGAATTACATAAACCAAAAATAGACAATTTGATTGATGCAACTTTTTCCTTAAAACATGCATGCTAAAATAATCATTTTCTTTAACTATAACTAAGTTGAAGTAACATAACTTTATAAAACTAAATGGCTATTTCCCTTTTCTATTTTATTTTGTGAGGCTATACACAATGTAAGGGAGTGATGTTTTTCCTTCTCATCTCAATGTAATTAGTTGTTGAAATCTGATAGCTAGATATAAACAACTCCTGTTGGAATTTGATAACTAAATATTTTTAAAAATCCATAAAAATGTTTCCAGGCATATTCCACCCTGCTGTATTTCTCCACAGTTTTCAGTCCCATTCTGAGAGGCATAAATAGATGTATTACCTTATTTACATAATAGAATCATGAAGTCAGCATAGCTATCGCATAGGCTATCATGGCGGTGAGAGCTTTAGAGAAAAGTCAGGTTTAAGAAGAGATTCCAACATGCATTCAAATCAGTCTACAGTATATATATATATATACAAACAAGAACTTAGAAATGGTTGAAACTAATTTCTACCAAAACTTGTTCAAATGGATAGAATAGCAAGAAACATATGGCATATAGTATGCTTATCTTCATTTTTACTTTGTTTTGAAAAGTAGTGTGAAAAAAAGATTTTGATATTAACCTCAGTTCAGTTCAGTTCAGTTTCTCAGTCGTGTCTGACTCTTTGTGACCCCATGAATTGCAGCACGCCAGGCCTCCCTGTCCATCACCAACTCCCGGAGTTCACTCAGACTCATGTCCATCGAGTCGGTGATGCCATCCTAGTCTCATGCCATATCCTTCAGTTAAAATTGTTTCCATTTTTAGTATTTCTGTTCTTAATAGAAAAAGCTACAATTTCAGGACAAATTTAAAAATGCATATGTTAGGAAGAAGAGAATCCATAGATGAAAAGTTTTAATACATGTATTTTAACAATTTTTTCATATAGTCTTACATTAGAAAAAAGATAATAAAGTCCACACAGTTTAGCTTTACAAAATCATATTTTAAGAGTAAAACAGTTAATTTCTCCAATTGATTAGAGAATGTTTAAGTTTTCTAACTTTCTAAAGCATAAAAGTATAAGGAGAACTCAGCATTAGCAAAGAGCTGTACTCTCATATTTATTTCTAAAAGGACTAGAATAATTTTCAGTCCTGCAAATGCACTGTAGCTTATGATTATTTGTAATTTACCTGAGAGCTATCCCATGAAAATCAGAAACTAATGTTCATTTCTACCATTATCATAACTAGCTACAAGGTACTTCCAGTAAATTTCAATTTTTTTCCCCGTTGACTGTGTAGATCACAATAAACTGTGGAATATTCTGAAAGAGTTGGGAATACCAGACCACCTGACCTGCTTCTTGAGAAACCTATATGCAGACCAGGAAGCTACAGTTAGAACTGGACATGGAACAACAGACTCGTTCCAAATAGGAAAAGGAGTGCATCAAGGCTGTATATTGTCACCCTGCTTAGTTAATTTATGTGCAGAATATATCATGAGAAACTCTGGGCTGGATGAAGCACAAGCTGGAATCAAGATTGCTGGGAGAAATATCAGTAACCTCAGATACGCAAATGACACCATCCTTATGGCAGAAATTGAAGAAGATATAAAGATCCTCTTGATGAAAGTGAAAGAGGAGAGTGGAAACGCTGGCTTAAAACTCAACATTAAGAAAATACAGATCATGGCATCCGGTCCCATCACTTCAGGGCAAATAGATGGGGAAACGGTGGAAACGGTGGCTAACTTTATTTTGGGGGCTTCAAAATAACTGCAGATGGTGACTGCAGCCATGAAATTAAAAGACGCTTGCTCCTTGGAAGGAAAGTTATGACTAACCTAGACAGCATATTAAAAAGTTATGACCAACCTAGATAGCATATTAAGAAGAGACATTGCTTTGTTAACAAAGGTCCCTCTAGTCAAGGCTATGGTTTTTCCAGTAGTCACTTATGGATGTGAGAGCTGGACTGTGAAGAAAGCTGAGCGCTGAAGAATTGATGCTTTTGAATTGTGGTGTTGGAGAAGACTCTTGAGAGTCCCTTGGACTGCAAGGAGATCCAACCAGTCCAACCTAAAGGAAATCAGTCCTGAGTGTTTATTGGAAGGACTGATGTTGAAGCTGAAAGTCCAATACTTTGGCCACATGATGTGAAGGGCTGACTCATTTGAAAAACTCTGATGCTGGGAGGGATTGGTGGCAGGAGAAGGGGACCACAGAGGAAGATGGTTGGATGGCATCGCCAACTCAATGGACATGAGTTTGGGTAAACTCCAGGAGTTGGTGATGGACAGGGAGGCCTGGCGCGCGCTGTATTCTATGCGGTCGCAGAGTCAGATGTGACTGAGCGACTGAACTGAACTGAATATATATGAGAAGCGAAACTGAATGTTGGTCAGTTGTGCCTGACTCTTTGAGACCCCATGAACTATACAGTCCCTGGAATTCTCCAGGCCAGAATACTGGAGTGGGTAGCCTTTCCCTTCTGCAGGGGATCTTCTCTACCCAGGGATCAAACCCAGGTCTCCAAAATTGCAGGATTCTTTGCCATCTGAGCCACAGGGAAGCCCTAATGAATAGCAGAACCTATTACATTTGCAGTTGATTCTCCGCCTCCAGCTTCTGACGACTTTAGCATAGCCAGTTCCTAACATAACTCTTAAAAACCTGTGAAGTTAAATTTATTTTGAACAATATGAACCTTCACCTATAATATAAGATTCAAACAGGTAAATGAAGTAATAATTTTCTTGATGATAATCACAGTTAAATAAAATATATCTAAACTCTATTTTTATATCAGATTATGGAAGTATTGCAAAGTCATTTTATTTTATACTTTGAAATGAAGCAAATCTGAATTAGTCCAGATTCTATCTCATGCTTTTCAGGAATTGAAAATATGGAAATTTTACTGGATTAGAATGGAAAGACCACTGTATCACCAAATTAAAGTAATACAAACTCTTCATCTCTTAGCTAAAATATGCAACATAAAGATAGACAATTATCACCTTATGAAGTTGCTTGAAAGAATAAGATAACTTAAAGAAATAAACTTTTGGACTCAGAGGGAGAGGGAGAGGGTGGGATGATTTGGGAGAATGGCATTCTAACATGTATACTATCATGTAAGAATTGAATTGCCAGTCTATGTCTGACGCAGGATACAGCATGTTTGGGGCTGGTGCATGGGGATGACCCACAGAGATGTTATGGGGAGGAAGGTGGGAGGGGGGTTCATGTTTGGGAACACATGTAAGAATTAAAGATTTTAAAATTAAAAAAAAATAATAAAATAAAATAATAAATTAAAAGAAAGAAAAAAAAAGAAATATGTCTAGCACAGTTCCTGACAACATGTCATTCAATTTTTTTAATTTCTTTTTTCATCAATAATTTAATTTTTCCTATTTGGACTTTTTATCCAATTTTTAAATTTTAGTTTATTAGTGAGTTTTATGTGTGTGTGTGGGTGTGTCACTTTACTTTTAAAAATTATTTCTTAATGAACTCCCTTGTCAACTTCTTGCAGTAATGATTTTCATTAAGCAGGTGATGTAATAAATTTTTCATATATTAATTCCATTTATAGTGGAATTATTTTTAACAAAGCAAATAATTATACATTATAGAATTCAATTATTTGTAAAATTACTCATATGTTTAGTAAAGTCATGTTTCATATAGTCTAAGGACTGGTAAATTGAAGCAAATTGTATTGTAAATATTAAACTAGATATAGCAATATTCTGTAATATAATTTATGAATATTTACAGTGTCACCACTAACAATACAAATTAGAATCTCATATATATGACTTAAAATGGCTAACTTTGTCCCAAATCTTATAGATGCCTTTGTGATATTTGTTTTAAAATATTGCATATTTATAAAAACATGTCCATTACATAACAATTTGATAAAGATATATATTCTTGTAGACTTTGGAATTCACCAAAATTCTTGTAGGTTTTATTGATTCTTGGATCCTATTTCTAGAACAGAGAATAGTTCCAAAAACAGAGTAATTTTACTTGATAGCCTGAAGGTTTTGGATAAAATTTATCTTTGTGAGACTAGCACCCCTAAGAAACAGCTGATGAATGCTAGGGCAAACCATCTTCTTAACACCTCGGCTCAGTTCAGTTCAGCCCCTCAGTCACATGGGACTCAGTCGCTGCGACCCCATAGACTGCAGCACAGCAGGCTCCACATAGGGTCAGTTTATTAGTTTTAGTTTATTCTATGAATTCTTTTCTAAAAATTACTTATGGGAAAATTGACACAGAAAAAGCCGTGTTATTTAATGTATGCAAATAAATAAGCATGGAAACTGTTTATGAAACTATCATGGTCTTCTTTGGATAAATGTATATATCTAGATCCTTGGTCCATTTTTAACCTTTTTTTTCTGGTTTTGCTACTGAGTTATGGGCTCCTTATATACTGTAGATATTAGCTTTTTATCAACACATGATTTGCAAATATATCTCCTGCTCCATAGATTGTTTTTTTATTTTATTGACAGTTTTCTTTGATGTGTAAAAACCTTGTAGTTTGATATAACCCCACTTGTCCATTTATGTCTTTGTTGTCTGTGCCTTTGATGTTATAGCCAGGAAATCATTGCCAAGGTCAATGTAAAGAAGTTTTGCTCTGTTTTTTTTTCTAGAATTACTTTATTTTTTAATTTTTTTAGCTTTGGGTCTTATAGTTAAGTCTTTAGCTCATCTTGAGTTAATTTTTGTTTTTGGTGTATGATAGAAACTCACAACTTACAGAGACTGGACCAAGAAGAAATTGAAGCCTGGGACAGATCAATAGCAAATAGGGAGACTGAATCAATAACCAAAAACCTCCCAATAAAAGCAGTAGATGGCTTCACAGGTGAGTTCTACCAAACTTTTAAAGATGAATTAATACTAATATTTTCTAAGCTCTTCCAAGAAGCAGAAGAAGAAAAAATAGTTCTGAACTTGTGAAGCCAGATACCAAAGCCAGACAAAGACACCACAAGAAAAGAAAACTACACAACAATATCTCTGATAAAAATAGATGCAAAAACTCTCAACAAAATATTAGCAAACCAAATTCAACAACACATTAAAAAGATCATACACCAGGAAAAAGCAGATTTATTCCTGCCATGCAAGAATGGTTCAATGCACCATTAATGAATCAGTCCAGTTCAGTTCAGTTGTTCAGTCGTGTCTGATTCTTTGTGACCGCATGGAGTTCAGCATGCCAGGCCTCCCTGTCCATCACCAACTCTTGGAGTATACTCAAACTAATCTTCATTGAGTCAGTGATGCCATCCAAGCATCTCATCCTCTGTTGTCCCCTTCCCCTCCTGCCTTCAATCTTTCCTAATATCAGGGTCTTTTCCAATGAGTCAGTTCTTCGCATCAGTTGGCCAAAGTATTGGCCGTCAATGATTGCGATAACAGTAAATTAACAGAAAGAAAGACAAACTTACATGATCATCTCATTAGAAGCGGAAAAATCACTTGAGAAAATTCAATATCTCTTTGGAACCCACTCCAATATTCTTACTTGGGAAACCCCATGGACAGAGGAGCCTGGAGGGCTACAGTTCATGGGGTTGCAAGAGCCAGACACAACTTAATGGCTAATCAACAAAACAACAAATATAATTTTATGATTAAAATATATCAATTAATTAGGTATGAGATAAACTTCTCTAAATCCAATAATATTATCCACAGATAATAAAGAGATCACTGTGGAAAAATGAAAGATTTTTCTCTAAGATCCAGAAAAAGACAAAGATGCCCACTCTTGCTACTTCTATTCAACATGATAATGAAAATATTAGCTAGAGAAATTAGGCAAGAAAAAGAAATAAAATCATCTAAATCAATAAGGAAGAGGTAAAATCCATTTATTTGTAGATGACATGGTCTTATACGTAGAAAATTATAGATTGTGTACAAGGAAGAGTTAGAACTAATAAAGTATTCAGTATACTTGTAGGATACAAAGTTTACTTGCCAAAATTATGTGTGCTTTCGTACAGTAACAACAAAGTGTCTGAGAAATAAATCAAGAAAATAAAAACATTTACAATAGCATAAAAATAAAATACATACGAATAATCTTAACCAAAGACTTGTACACTGAAAATTGCAAAGCATTTATGAAAGAAATGTAAAAGATACATAAAAATGGAAAGACATCGTATGCTCATCTATTAGATGAATTAATACCGTAAAACTATCCATAATATTCAAACTGACCAATACTTTGGCCACCTCAAGTGAAAAGCTGACTCCCTGGAAATTCCCTGATCCTGGGAAAGACTGACAGCGAAAGGAAGAGAGAGGCAGAGGATGGGAGGGTTAGATAGCATCACCAGCTCAATAAACATGAATTTGAGCAAACTCTGGGAGATAGTGGGCAGAGGAACCTGACATGCAGTCCACGGAGCCACACAGAGTCAGAGACAAGTTAGTGACTCAACAGCAATAGTCAAAGTGATCTGTGCAATTCTTGCTAAGACTGCAGTGACATTTTTCCCAGAAGTAGAAAAAACAATCTTAAAATTCCTATGAAATCACAAAAGCTTCCAAATAGTCAATGTGATTTTGAAGAGCAGCGAAGCTGGAAGCATCACACTTTCTAACTTCAAACTATATCATAAAACTACAGTAATCAGACACTATAGTTTTATAATAAAATATAATGCAAGCAATAAAACAGAATAGAAAGCTCAGAAACAAACCCACAGATACATGGACAACTGATCTTCAACAAGAATACACAACAAGGAAAGGATAGTCCCTTCAAGGAATAGTGTCGGGAAAACGGGACACTACATGCAAAGAGTGAGATTGACTCAATACTTTCTTTATAACCTCATGGCAGAGCATAACAGAATCTAGAAAGAAAATAATTGGGGTTTTGGGGGATCTAATTAAGGCACTCACCATTCTTTTTGCATAAGCTTCAGTACATCTGTACTTCTATAGGGATATAATTCCAGTATACCAATTTAGATGGTTTCATATTTCTTACTTACACAACAGGTATTCTCACCTGCCTTCTTGTCTTACATATATATATTTTTTTCTTTCAAAACACTCTTCTCCTAATATGTTTGCAAACTATTAATGTATTATAGTAATAGACTGAATTAAATATTTTTTTTAATTTAAGAATACATGTATATCCACAGTATAGAGTCTCTTTGGTACCAAAATCTAATAGGAAGAGGTTAGAAATGATCAGTGTCTACTTTGTAATGATCTGAGCTGCTTCTGGCATTTAGTACCTGAGAGTAAAGTATGCTATTAATAACTGTCATGTAAGGAGAAACTAATTTTAAAGAACAGAGACTTTTCCTACTCCTACCAAAATAATTTTAAATCTTACTTTATTAGGAATTATTGAATATAAGAATCTTGAATAAACAGATTTTTTTCCCAGTTGATTACAAATGAGATTGCTATTTTCTAAAATTTAGTGACTAGATAATGTATTAGTTATAATCTGGGTGTTTTGTGAAATGTATTTTTTTTTCAGTATTAATGTTCAAAGTTAACATAAAAATTAACTATCTAGTTATACAAAATGTATAATTTATAACTGCTTTGGATTGGGATAATTAGGAGTGTACTAATTTGTATATACACGTATTGTTGATAAGTAATAGATTTCTAAGGTTGCTGATCAGCAGACATACTTCATGGTTCTATAGTTCATAAATCTCAAGTATGCAAAGATTTTACCACTAAGGACTACATATAAGCTGGTTTTTCATTCCTCTTTTTGGAGCAATGAAACTTTAATCTTGACCTCGCTGTCTTCTTTTGCCAATACTTGATGGAAATGCGGGGTCTGCCCTTCACTTCCCACCGTTCTTCCGCGCAGTGATTATCTGAACTGCACAGGAATTCAGGCACGCCGTGGACGGAGCGTTATGACATCCACGTTAACTGCGCGGTCTTCTGTTCTGTCGTGGGTCTGGTTAGAAGCAGAGCTCCCCCTTTGGTGTTTTCCGAGTACATTTGCACCTGTGCTGACACGTACGGTCAGTAAATGTCCCTCAGTTACCTGTTCTAGGCATTCTGCTCTTCTCCTTATAGACCACAGATGGTCAAGTTATTTCTCCTACGATTCCTACTCAGAGATTAAAACATTCGGCTTCTTTTCCCACACCTCACGGCAGTGCACACTCTTCTGGGAGGCTGCCGTACATCCATCGTCCTGGATACTGCTCTCAGTCTCGACCACTCACGTGCTAATGTGTTACGTGTAATCATCCTGGATCACGTTAAAGTGTGCTTCCTGGTAGCTCAGATGGTAAAGCGTCTGCCTACAATGCAAGAGACCCGGGTTCGATCCCTGGGTCGGGAAGATCCCTTGGAGAAGGAAATGGCAACCCACTCCAGTATTCTTGCCTGGAGATTCTCATGGATGGAGGAGCCTGGTGGGCTACAGTCCATGGGGTCCCAAAGAGTCGGACACGACTGAGCGACCCCATGTTAAATGTAAAGCATGAGTCCACTAATTTCTTACCATCCCCAAACCATTTGGGATTTCTGCTGTGAAAACTCTGCCCCCACCTCCCTCAGATGTACACAATGAAGGAACGTGCAGGAGACAGGACTTCCCCACCAAACTCACAGCTTGGCACTTGTGTTTTCTTCACATATTTGTTCTCAGGTCAGACATTTTGCACACTTTTTTTTTTTTTCCAGCATGAATGGAAACCCTCAGTATCATTTTGCATTTCTCTACAATTTGTGCTTTTGGCAATAAGTGAAGTTGCTTAGGCATGTCAGACTCTTTGTGACCCCATGGACTGTAGCCTGTTAGGCTTCTCCATCCATGGGATTTTCCAGGCAAGAGTGCTGGAGTGGACTGCCATTTCCTTCTCCAGGGGATCTTCCCCACCCAGGAACTGAACCTGGGCCTCCCACGTTGGAGGTGGACACTTTACCGTCTGAGCCACCGTTTTCTAAACTTTCTAAGGCTTCCCTGATAGTCAGTTGGTAAAGAATCTGCCTGCATTGCAGGAGACCCCAGTTCAATTCCTGGGTTGGGAAGATCTGGTGGGGAAGGGATAGCTTACCCACTCCAGTATTCTTGAGCTTCCTTTGTGGCTCAGCTGGTAAAGAATCCACCTGCAATTCAAGGTGGAAAAGGAAATGGCAACCCACTCCAGTACTCTTGCCTGGAAAATCCCATGGACAGAGGACCCTGGTGGGCTGCCGTCTATGGGGTCGCACTATGCCGTTTATCGGTTTCACTCTCCTCTTTCACTTTCATCAAGAGTCACACACGACTGAAGCAACTCAGCAGCAGCAGCAATGTGAGAGACTGGGGTTCAGTTCCTCTGTTGGGAGGATCTTTGGAAAAGGGAAAGGGTTCCCACTCCAGTATTCTGGCCTGGAGAATTCCATGTATAGTCCATGGGGTTGCAAAGACTTGGACACGACTGAGTGACTTTCACTTTCACTCACAATTTGTATTTTAGGCAATACAGTTTTCTAAACTTTAATTTGGTTCAGTTCAGTTCAGTCACTCAATTGTGTCCGACTCTTAACACAGCACACCAGGCCTCCCTGTCCATCACAAACTCCCAGAGCTTGCTCAAACTCAAGTCCGTCAAGTTGGTGATGCCATCTAAGCATCTCATCCTCTGTCATCGCCTTCTCCTCCCGCCTTCAACCTTTCCCAGCATCAAGGTCTTTTCCAGTGAACCAGTTCTTCACATCTGGTGGCCAAAGTCTTGGATCTTCAGCACCAGCCCTTCCAATGAATATTTAGGACTGATTTTCTTTAGGATTGACTGGTTTGATCTCCTTGCAGTCCAAGGGACTCTCAAGAGTCTTCTCCAACACCACAGTTCAAAAGCATCAATTCTTTGGTAATCAACTTTCTTTATGGTACAACTCTCACATCTATACATAACTACTGGAAAAACCATAGCTTTGGTTACACAGACCTTAGTCAGCAAAGCAATGTCTGTACTTTTTAATATGCTATCTATGTTGGTCATAGCTTTTCTTCCAAGGAGCAAATCTCTTTTAATTTTGTGGCTGCAGTCACCATCTGCAGTGATTTTGGAACCCCCCAAAAATAAAGTCTGTCACTGTTTCCAATGTTTCCCCATCTATTTGCCATAAAGTGATGGGACCGGATGCCATGATCTTCATTTTTTGAACGTTGAGTCTTAAGCCCAGCATTTTCACTCTCCTCTTTCACTTTCATCAAGAGGCTCTTTAGTTCTTCTTTGCTTTCTGCCATAAGGATGGTGTCATCTGCATATCTGAGGTTATTGATATTTCTCCCAGCAATCCTGATTCCATCTTGTGCTTCATCCAGCCTGGCATTTCTCATGATGTACTCTGCATAGAAGCTAAATAAGTAGAGTGACAATATGCAGCCTTGACATACTTCTTTTGTACTCCTTTCCCAATTTGGAACCAATTAATTTGGTAGTCAAGCCCAAACTTAATGGAAGCAGATGTGTTTTAAAAATCTTTGCAAAATATATAGCCCTTGCTATCAAAATTCAAATTGTATTTCAAGATAAGTTTGAAACTCTGCCAGTAATTTCACACAATTTTTTAATTGGATTCCTTTGTTCCCTAAAGCAATACTGCTTCACCCATGGTCAAGTATTAATAGGCAAATGATGGCATAAAATAAATGCATTCACCAAGAAGGAAAAATGAGTCGCTTTGATTCAGAATATTTCACTGCTGTAATCAAAATCAAATATATTTTAGGAAAAAAGTAACAAACATGTTCATTCTTTTCTTATACATTGAAGATATTTTCTCCAATGTCAAGAAAATGATAAAGTGGATGGAGGGAATAACACTCTTAATATCTCTGTTCTGATTAGTAATAGCATGAAAGGTGCACGCACCCCAAGGACTGTAGCATACATGTCATAGTAAAGTAGCATACGTGTGTATGTGTAACCAAGTCATCTTGCTGTGGACCTGAAACACTGTGAGTCAACTATACTTCAATAAAATATATATATTTTTAAAAATCAGCATAGAAGTGGGCTTCTAAATATTACCCTCACTGAAAGTGTTATTTCAGACTTTTTCCACTGTATCCAAATGTTGGGCACTCAGAGCCTTTCTGTGCTTCTAAGCTATAAGAGTACTAACTTAATGTTTACAGCAAGAAATAAGAAAATTGTCAAGAGGCTGCAATCCTTAATGTCACAGATATATTTAAACATATAAATATATTCATGCACACCTAATAACATACCTAGAATGTGATTCATGTTTTGACCTCCTTGGGAGAGCACAACTCAAAAAATAATATTTTTCTCAAGGTCCAGTTGTCTAATGTTCCCCTGATTTATACATAATTCCATGTGTGATTTTGTTATACATCAATTTCTGTTTATGGAAATGTGATTTGCGTATACAAAACTCCAGTTATGCTTCACTAATAACTCCTGAAGTCTATGCCAATAAATTAACCTTTCGACCTTACTTTTCTGCACTGAAAATCTGTTCTACAAATATGACTGGTAAAGTTAATTTCATAATTTCACAGTAGTTTAATTTAGTGTGGTAACTGTGGAAGAGCAAAACCAATTTAAAGATCAGTGTTTGTAAACACAGCACATTTCACTCTAACAGCTATTATTAGGAAGGAAAGTGCTTCCTCTATTTTGAAGCTCTCCAAACCAGTAGATCTATTTTACTGCTCGAGGATCATCTAATCTCCAAGCCTCTATTGACATAGTTAACTGTTTCCCCACAGTTACTTTTAACTTAATATTCAATCAAGATGATCTGCAGCTCTCAGCCATTCAAAAGAAAATACAGCTTGACCTCTTTAAGATTTGAAAAATTCCATGAAACGTATTTTAAAAATATGATCACACCTTAAAATGCGGATTTGTGTCAAGTGAACCATCTAACCTTAGAAAACCGATAAACCTCCTAAGAGTAAAAGTGGCAAGAATATCTTTCACTTGCCTGACATTAGGCGTTTATGTGGATAAAATAAGATCATACCTATTACAGCACTTTAGAAATAAACATCTTTTATACCTCTCAATTATTAGGTGAAGAAATCTTAATGTAATCTGCTTCTAAAGCAGCATAGACCATGTTATCCTCTATTCCAAAAGCATTAAGAGACTCCTATAATCTTCCAAATTTACCA
This sequence comes from Ovis canadensis, assembly GCF_042477335.2. Taxonomy (NCBI): domain Eukaryota; kingdom Metazoa; phylum Chordata; class Mammalia; order Artiodactyla; family Bovidae; genus Ovis; species Ovis canadensis. The sequence goes on along the minus strand of NC_091253.1, from coordinate 101,887,712 downwards.
TCTGCAAAATGGTTACAACCTAACTTCTCCAAACATATAGGTGTTGTCACTTATTCTAATGCTGAACTGCAATCAGCATCATAATTTTGCATCTCAGAACACTTTTTGCATTGCCATACCTTTGTGCTGGAGTGTATCTTCCATCTCTAGCCATAGGGAATACCTAATTTTGAATTCTATCCTAGCATCTAGTAAAACGGGAAGCAAATAGTAGGATTTCAGGGAAAAGCAATTGAATCAAACCTATATTACTAACAGTAACCAATTTTATATTATACCTACCTCTTGATTATACTTGATGTCTAGGTTCCAAAATATCAAAAATGCTTCAGTCAGAATTATTTTCCCTTCTGAGGTTAAGTCACATTTCTGAGGTTATGGAGTCATGAAGGGAAGGAAAGTAAAAGATACTGTAAAATAAACCCAGGTCTTTCACTATCCAGGCTCCCTTGTAAAATATTTTCCAGAATGTGTGTGTGTGTGTGTGTGTGTGTGTGTGAATGTTTTCACTATGCTATGATTACAAAATATTTTACAATTGTTTAATATTTTGAATTTTGAGCTCTCTTATTGTAATGACCTTCAAAGCCTATGTGTAAGTCACAGAAACATAATTAGTTCTCTTGCTTTGTGCATTGTTTTGGGAAATTCTATAAACTAAAAATGTAGCTGGGGCATGAGTTCATTACACACTTGTGATGGAATGACAGCCTTCTCCCCTTGTTTGAGGTCAGCTTCACTGAGCATTTAGCCAGCAAGGATCCGAAAGAGGGACTAGAGAAAGGGTGGAAATGCCAGCTCCGAACTTTTTTGATAAATGTGCTTTATAGTTTGATATTGTCTCCCACAGTGCATATCCTAACATGAAATTTTAAATGGAAATATATTCTGTTTTCCAGCTTCTTTTGCTTTTGCCATACGGCTATATGAATAAGCTTCTGGCAGTGCAATGCACTGAATGAGAATTTGTTTCAGGACTGGGTGAGCTAACAAAGAAAAAAAATGCAAAGCATATACATACAGCTTTCTCTTGGAGCAGACTGTGACAGAGGCAACGTGGCTGTGGAATAGAGGCAGGTTTCTGACCTGGCAGATTATTGATCTTAGAAGAAGCAGTTACTCCATTTGCTGAGGAACATTCTGCATTGTGGATTAGGAGCATCATTCCTGAAAGTTCAGCTTGAAGTCCATTTCTTCAGGCATGCAAGCCTCTATATATCTTACTTAAGTCCATTTTGGCTTAAACTGGGCAAGTTCTCTACTATAACTAAAGAATATGATCAATATAATACTTGATGTCAGAGTGATTGGATGCAAGAGATTCTCAAAGAAATTATGAGATTAAATAGATCATATAGTGGGTATAAAGGCAGCAGATTTAGATGAATTCTATTACACTTAAAAGATTGTCAAGGTCCATGTAAAGTAATTGTGAAACAGTTACTTAAAATATTACCCATAGATTTCTGAAATGAAACATCTACTGATGATATTTTGGTAGAAGAATAGGACTTCCCATATGACTGAAAGTTGATTCTACCAGTACTGTGATGGCCCTTAGAAAGCCAGGCAACCATGCAAAGCCACTTCAGTCATGTCTGACTCTTTGCAACGCTATAGACTGTAACCTGCCATGCTCCCCTATCCGTGGGATTTTCCAGGCAAGAATACTGGAGTGGGCTGCCGTTTCCTTCTCCAGGGGATCTTCCCGACCCAGGGATGGAACTCCCTCTCTCTTATTTCTCCTGCATTGGCAGGTGGGTTCTTTACCACAAACGCCACCTGGGAAACCATAAAAAAACCTGTATAGAAAACCATATAAGAGCCTATTTGAAGTATTATAGTTGCCTTAAAAAGGCTTAGCTAATTCTCATACTCCATCAGAACTATATGTGTACTCCAAGGTCAACATGGACAAGAGAAAAGAACATTAAATCAAACTAATGAGAAAAGATCTTATGTATCAAAAAGTATTGGAAGAATGTGCATGGGAGGAATACTAAAGCTTCTAAGTCAAGGAAAAGGGAGTATAATTTTATGTCAAACTGAATTAATGGCATGAATCCTTTTTCCAGAGAATTTGAATTCAGTAGCCTCTCAAGCACTTGGAATTGCTTGCTTGGTTGTTCAACTGAAATCTAAACTCCTTTGGCATTCATTATAATAAAATTGATTGCAAAAAATTTGCTTATAAGAATGTTGGAGTGGATTTATCACGTATAAGCTACTCATTCAGCCCTTGACTCTATCTCCCAGCAGACACAGAGGAAGTCGCCTTTACCATATGGATAGTTTCCTAGGGTTGTCATCAAAGTACCACAAACTGGGTGTTTTAAAAATAATAGAAAGATATTCACTCACATATCTGGAGGCTAGAAGTCTGAAATCTATCGGCTGGCAGGGTCATGCTCCCTCTGAAATCCCCAGGACATTTCCTTCCTTGACTCGTTCTTCTTCAGTAGTCCCAGGCCTTCCTTGCCTCATAGCAGCATCGCTCCAGTCTCTGCCTCTGTCTTCACACACCTATCCTTCCATTGTGTCTGTGTCTGAATTTATCTGTATTCATAAAGACAAGAGCTACGTGTGGTAAAGGGACCACTCTAATGAGCCAATTTCAACTGGATTACATCTATAAAGTGGAGAAGCACATGGCAACCAACTCCAGTATTCTTGCCTGCAGAATCCCATGGACACAGGAGCCTGACAGTCTACTGTCTGTGGAGTTACAAGAGTTGGACCACAGCTTGGCATAAATCACAAGCACATAGATAAAGAGTCTATTTCCAAATAGGCTGGGAGTTAGGGTTTAACATCTTTTTCAGAGAATGTTGCATTTCTACCCATCAAAATATGCCTTGCAACCCTCTAACATTCACATGCTTTCCATATGCAAAATATATTGCCCCCCTCCCAACATTCCCGAAAGTCTTAAAGCATTCCAGCATCAGTCCTAAATTCAAACTTTTAACTGCATATCATCAACTCAAAACGTCTCAAATCTGATCTTCTAAATCTAAATCAGCTACTAGGGAGCCTGGGTATAGCCTATCCAGGAGAAAATTCCTGCAAACCTGTGAAACCATCCCGAAGAAAAGGAAGCGCAAAAAGACAAAATGGCTGTCTGAGGAGGCCTTACAAACAGCTGAGAAAAGAAGAGAAATGAAAGGCAAAGGAGAAAAGGAAAGATATACCCATCTGAATGCAGAGTTCTAAAGAATAGCAAAAAGAGATAAGAAAGCCTCCCTAAGTGATGAGTGCAAAAAAATAGAGGAAAGCAATAGAATGGGAAGGACTAGAGATCTCTTCAAGAAGATTAGAGATACCAAGGGAACATTTCATGCAAAGATGGGCTCGATAAAGGACAGAAATGGTATGGACCTAACAGAAGCAGAAGATATTAAGAAGAGGTGGCAAGAATACCCAGAAGAACTATACAAAAAAAAAACTTCATGTCCCAGATAACCATGAAGGCGTGATGACTCACCTAGAGCCAGACATCCTGGAATGCGAAGTCAAGTGGGTCTTAGGAGGCGTTAGTATGAACAAAGCTAGTGGAGGTGATGGAATTCCAGCAGAGCTATTTCACATCCTAAAAGATGATGCTATGAAAGTGCTCCACTCAGTATGCCAACAAATTTGGAAAACTCAGCAGGGGCCACAGGACTGGAAAAGGTCAGTTTCCATTCCAATCCCAAAGAAAGGCAATGCCAAAGAATATTCAAACTACCACCCAATTGCACTCATCTCACTAGCAAAGTAGTGCTCAAAATTCTCCAAGCCAGGCTTCAACAATATGTGAACAGAGAACTTCCAGAAGTTCAAGCTGGATTTAGAAAAGGCAGAAGAACCAGAGATCAAATTGCCCACATCTACTGGATCATAAAAAAATTAAGAGAAGTCCAGAAAAACATCTATTTCTGCTTTCTTGACTATGCCAAAGCCTTTGACTGTGTGGATCACAACAAACTGTGGAAAATTCTTAAAGACAAGATACCTACTTTCAAAATACAATGGTGGGGCAGGCATATGAGAGACATTCCCATATTCATGTATGTGCTGTTTTCACATAGCATGGATATTTAAAATCAAGATTAAAATGAAAATGATTTGAGATATTATCAGTATTATATATGAATATTTTGTACATGACACATGTGTCTTTATGTCAAATATATGATGCTTGCTTCGATGTTTTTACATACATTTTACTTTTTTACTTGCTCAGTATCTCTTCTATATGAAATTTGAAATGACTTCATTTTTCAATCATGAATTATTTAGTTCTTAGTACAGATCTCTTGGCTGATAAACTTTCTCAAATATTATTTTAATCTGTAAATGCTTTTATTTCACATTGAATTTCAAAACTAATTGATTGCGACACATTTTTCTTGGCAATTACTGAACCTCAATTTCATAATTTGTGTGCATGTGTGTGTGTGAGGCAGAGACAGAGAGAAAAAATAACTGTCACAAAAGGGTAAGCCCAGTCTCAACTCGTATGTTTGAAGTAATGTCTCAAGGAACCTTCTCTTTTCAGGATGCAATTTTCTGCAGTGGAAGAGTCCCTCAGAACACTTATTCAACCATAATGCTGAAACCAACTTATTTCTGTTTTTTGTTCATGTGTTTTTCATCCCTTTGCAATGCTATCCAATTTATTCTATGAATGTAAGCAATTTCCTGATGAGTTTCAATTTTATGTCTTTATCCCTTCCAGGGTCATATACTTTTATAGTTTGCCAATATTTTTGTATGAATACATAAAATTTTTGTTGTATATATTTACATAAATATAGCTTTAAAGGAAGCCGTTGATCTTCTATCCTTCCAGAAAAGCTAGTTAACAGAATGTCTTTCCCATCAGTAACTACTACCTCACCCCCTCTGTTCAAGCCATATGCCTCATTGGTTGCTTCTTCTGTCACGCTCCACATTCAATCCATCAGCCAATCTTGCTTATTTTTATTCTGTTTCAAACCGGCTCTCAGAATTTATCTAAAACATCACCTCTTTCCTGACTTATTTCTCATGTGTTATTTGGTCTTGTTTCTTCTCGTCCCTTTTTGCAGTCTATTCCATGGCTTTCCTTTTATATGCAATGTAAAGAGACACACGTGCTCTGGCCCCATCGACTGTCCAACTTCACGTATAAAACTCTGCGCTTTACTCGCAGCGTGGCAGCTCACAGGCATCCTCGCAAATTCCACGTGCCTCAGATATTCTGTGTCCTTGCTGTACCCTCTTCTCATGGAATTCCCTCTCCACACATCTGCAAAGCTGGTTTTCTTTCAGTTAATTCTCTTAGTGTGTTTTTGGCTTAAATTCTGTTGTCATATTAAACCCTTAACTGGTTATCACATTTTAGTTAATATCTCAATGGCATTTTCCATCCTCCTTTCCTGCTTTATCAGTTTTCTCATCACTGAACACCATTTATTCAGGGTATACGATGATTAGGTGAGTTATGGATTTCCCTAATTATTTTTTTCTTTTTTGCTTAAATTAGAAAGGCTTGTACGTTATTACCTACCACCAAAAGTATCGTCCAGTATGTGGGGGCTTCTTATATGGCCTGGAGAAGGCACTGGCAACCCACTCCAGTACTCTTGCCTGGAAACTCCCATGGATGGAGGAGCCTGGTGGGCTGCAGTCCGTGGGTTTGCTAAGAGTTGGACACAACTGAGCGACTTCCCTTTCACTTTAAATTTTCATGCACTGGAGAAGGAAATGGCAACCCACTCCAGTGTTCTTGCCTGGAGAATCCCAGGGATGGGGGAGCCTAGTGGTCTGCCGTCTATGGGGCCGCACAGAGTTGGACACGACTGAAGTGACTTAGCAGCTTATATGGCCAGCCAGGTCAGGGAAAGAGATGATTGCATAGATGGTAGATGTAACATTCATTCTGCATGTGATAGATTTACCTGTGAATGAGTATAGTTATCTTAAAACCTCAAGTTACACAACAGAAGACAAAAGAATGTTCTCAAATTGTTCAAATATGAACATTTCAATAACATCTATAAAGATAGAACTATTTAATATTAATAAATACATTGCTCTTATAATAATCACTCAAGAGAAAACATTTACTTGGACTTGAAAATTCTAATTTACTTGTTTAAAAACTTTTACACCGACAATTCTTAGTTATAAGTCATATAGCTATCTCAAGCAAGAGTAAAATATATGTCTCACCAAGAATATCCTTAAATTAATGTATACATGTAGAATCTAGAAAAAGGGTACTGATGAGCCTATTTGTAAAGCAGAAATAGAGACAGAGAAGCAGAGAATAACCATATGGACCCCAAAAGGGGGCTAAAAGGGAGTTGGATGAATTGGGAAATTGGGGTTGACACACGTGTACTACTAGGGAAAGAGCTGACAGCTACTGAGAACCTACTGTAGAACACAAGGGATTCTACCCAATGTTCGGTGCTAGCCTGAATGGGGAGGAAATTCAAAGAAAGAGGAAATTCAAAGAAAGAGGAAATGCAAATATACGCATGTGGCTAATTCACTTTGTTGTAAAGCAGAAAATAACAGAACACTCTAAAGCAGCTCTACTCCAATGTTTTTAAAGAATATACTTAAATTTTATATTTAAGAATTATAGATGTAATGGACTTTTCACTGCATTATGATGCGACCAAATATAACATGCAACTCACTATAGTATTACAAAATCTAAGCTAGTTCATCAGGTATTCCCAGCCCCTTCGTGTTACCAAATATGTTTTTAGTTCATCTAAAACTAGTTTTACGTGTTTTGCCCCACAGGAACATGATGACTCTGTATAGCTACCTTGCTGACACCTGGGGTGAAAAATAAAGGTTCTGTTTTGCCCATTCATTTGTCTTTAAATGCCAATGTTGCCTTCAAGCCTAGGGACAGAAAAATAGATTCGAAAATTGAAGAATTTAACTTTTAATTGATACTCAAAGAGAAACCTGGTTTTGGAAACCATATATGAAACTATGGCCAATTTTGATGTCTGTTCATGCTAATAATACTGGTGTGCTCAGTGTACATTTCGTCTTTGTGTATGTTGGGACATATTCATAACATGTGGTCAAAACTAAGAAAGTCACATGGAGACCTGGCGAAACAAGTGAAGAAGGCTCAGTATCATCAACCTCATGTTTTCACAGTCCTGTTTTTACCATTCTGTATGTTCTTGAAGCACTGTCAAGCATGTTACTAGTCAGAATATACAGGCGCACATTCAGGGTCAAGGCTGCTGTTCAGTCTCCAAAAACCACACACATATGCAACATGATATTTTGATATATATTTTTTTAACAAATTAAAACTATTGACTAGAATAATGTTGTGGCATAACATATCCATGGCACTAGAAAAGAAGCGATACAAATGTGAAATCTGCCTTCACTGTTGTATACGAGCCATATTTCTATATTCTTACTTCATAATTTATACAAAGTATGCTATTTAAAGGGAAGGCCATGAACATCTGAGTGACTGTTTAATATACTAATAGAAACCTGAGGCCTTGAATCAGAACAAACGACTTATTGCAAAGAACTTTAATGGCAACTGCATTCCACAGTTACGGATGGAACTTGACTACACTCCCACAAACCAGAAACGCCGTTGTTCCTAAGTCACTAAGGCGTGCATGACTCTCCTCGACTCCAGGGACCGCAGCACCCCAGGCTCCTCCATCCTCCGTCGTCTCCTGGAGTTTGCTCACATTCATGTCCATTCGGTCCATGGTGTTATCTAACCATTTCGTCCTCGGCTGCCCCTTTCCCCTTTTTCATTCAGTCTTTCCCAGCATCATGGATTTTTCCAGTGAGTTGGCTCTTTTCAACAGGTGGCTAAAAGTATTGAACCTTCGGTTTCAGTAAAGATTGAATACTTCTTCCAATGAAAATTTGGGGTTGATTTCTTTAGAAATGATTGGTTTGATCTTGCAGTTCAAGGAATTTCAAGAGTCTTCTCCAGCACCAGCGTTCTAAAATATCACTTCTTCAGAGATCAGCCTTCATTAAGGTCCAGCTCTCACATTCATACATGACTTCTGGAAAAACCACAGCTCTGACTTCATGGATGTTTGTTTGCAAAGTGATGTCTCTGCATTTCAATATGCTGTCTAGGTTTGTCATAGCTTTTATTCCAAGGAGCAAGTGTCTTTTACTTTCATGGCTGAAGTCACCATCTGCAGTGATTTTGGAGCCCGAGAAAATAAAGTCTGACACTGGTTCCACCTTTTCCCCCTCTATTTGCCATGAAGTGAGGGGACCGGATGCCATGATCTTCGTTTTCTGAATGCTGAGTTTTAAGCCAACTTTTTCACTCTCCTCTTTCATTTCCGTCAAGAGGCTCTTTAGTTCCTGTTCAAGTGCCTCTATTAGTTTGGCATCATCTGCATATCTGAGGTTGTTGATATTTCTCCAAGCAATCTTGATTTCAGCTTTCTTATATAGTTCTGTTACGTCCTTACCATTTCTCTCCTTTATCATGCCCATCCTTGCATGAAATGTTGCCTTGATATTCCAAGTGTTCCTGAAGAGATCTCTAGTGTTTCCCATTCCATTGTTTTCCTCTATTTCTTTGCATTGTTCTTTTACAGAAGCCCCTCGTCTCTCTTTGCTACTCTCCAGACCTCGACACTTAGCTGGGTATATCATTCCCTTTCTCCCTTGCCTTTCACTTCTACTCTTTCCTTAGCTATTTTATAGTCTCCTCAGACAATTGTTTTGCCCTGTTGCATTTCCTTTCTCTTTGGGGTGATTTTGGTCAATGTCTCCTGCACAGTGTTAGGAACCTCCATCCACGATTCTGTAGGCACTCTGTCTACCAGATCTAATCCCTTGAATCTATTTGTCACTTCCACTGTATAATCGTAAGGGATAATTTAGGTCATACCTGAATGGCTTAGAGGTTTCCTCTACTCTCTTCAGTTTAAACCTGAGCTTTTCAATAAGGAGCTTATGATCTGAGCCATAGTCAGTTCCAGGTTTTGTTTTTGCTGACTGTATAGGACTTCTCCATCTTCGACTGCAAAGACCATAATCAATCTGATTTCAATATTGACCATGTGGTGGTGGCCACATGCAGAGTCATCTCTTTAGGGTTGTTGGAAAATTGTGGTTGCCACGACCAGCACGTTCTCCTGACAACACTCTGCTAGTCTTTGCCCTCCTTCATTTTGTACGCCAAGGCCAAACTTGCCTGTTATACCAGGTATCTCTTGACTTCCTACTTTTATATTCTAATCCACTATGATGAAAAGGACTGTTTCGTGTGTGTGTGTGTGTGTGTGTGTGTGTGTGTGTGCATGTGTGTTTCTTTTGGTGTTAGTTCTAAAAGGTGTTGTAGGTCTTCACGGACCAATCAACTTCAGCTTCTTTAGCATCAGTGATTGGGACATGGACTTGAATTACTGTGATGTTGAATGGTTTGCCTTGGTAATGAAACAAGATTATTCTGTCATTCTGAGATTTCACACAAGTACTGCATTTTGGACTCTTCTGTTGACTAGAAGAGCTACTCCATTTCTTCTAAGTGATTCTTGCCCACAGTAGTAAATATAATGATCATCTGAATTAAATTTGTCCATTTCCATCGATTTTATTTCACTGATTCCTAAGAGGTTCAGTCTTGCCATCTCCTGCTTGACCACATTCAGTTTGCCTTAATTCATGGGTCTAACATTTCAGGATCCTAAGTTCTTTACAGCATCAGACTTAAGTTTCACCACCAGACACCTCCAAAAGTGTGCCATTTCTGCTTTAACCCAATGGCTTCATTCTTTCCTGACCTATTGTTAATTGTCCTGCACTCTTCTCCAGTAACATATTAGACACCTTTTGACCTGGGGGCTCTTCCTCAAGTTTCTTTTTTCTTTTTCCCCCATTTTCATACTGTCCATGAGATTCCTCAAGCAAGAATACTGGAGTGGATTACCAGTCCCTTCTCCAGCAGGCCACATTTTGTCAGGACACTCCACTATGACCTGTCATTCTTGCGTGTCCTTGCATGGCATGGATCATAACTTCACCGAGTTACAAAAGCCCCTTCACCATGACAAGGCCGTGATCCACGAAGGGGACAAAGCAGGAGTAAGCTATCGTAAAGTGCAAAGTTTCCAGACTTCCAAAGCTGGACTTCCTAATTTACCCATGGAGTTATTCTTACTAGAAATCTAACTCCTTTGCCTAAAGGAAAAATAGGTTGACTAAAATCTAAGACCAATAGGCTTAATCTCTACTTTAAAAAAAAAAATCCTTTGAATCTTTTAACCATTCAGTTCAGTCAAATCACTCAGTCCTGTCCAACTCTTTGCGACCTCGTGTACTGCAGCATGCCAGGCCTCCCTGTCTGTCACCAACTCCTGGAGCTTGCTCAAACTCATGTCCATCGAGTCGGTGATGCCATCCAACCATCTCATCCTCTGTCATCCCCTTCTCCCCCTGCCCTCAATCTTTCCCGGCATCAGGGTCTTTTCCAAGGGGTCAGTGCTTCATATCAGGTGGCCAAAGTATTGGAGTTTCAGCCTCAGCATCAGTCCTCCCAACAAACATTCATGACTGTTTTCACTTAGGATTGATTGGTTTGGTCTCCATGCAGTCAAAGTGAGTCTCAAGAGTCTTCTTCAACACCAGAGTTCAAAAGCATCAGTTCTTCAGTGTTCAGCTTTCTTTACAGTCCAACTTTCACATCCATACATGACTACTGGAAAAAACATAGCCTTGACTAGACGGATCTTTGTTAGCAAAGTAATGTCTCTGTTTTTAATATGCTGTCTAGGTTGGTTATAACTTTCCTTCCAAGGAGTAAGCGTCTTTTAATTTCATGGCTGCAATCGCCATCTGCAGTGATTTTGGAGCCCCAAAAAATAAAGTCTGCACTGTTTTCATTGTTTCCCCATCCATTTGCCATGAAGTGATGGGACCGGATGTCATAATCTTAGTTTTCAGAATGTTGAGCTTTAAACCAGCTTTTTCAGTTTCCTCTTTCGCTTTCAGCAAGAGGCTCTTTAGTTCTTCTTTGCTTTTTGCCATAAGCATGGTGCCATCTGTCTGTCTGAGGTTATTGATTTTAACCATTACTTTAGCCCATTTTCACTGACCTGCATGATGAGAGTAAGCTGTCAAATCTGGCCAGTATGTCTTAACAGATAGCATCCTGTCCTTTTTGCAAATAATTACCATTATATAAGTCCTGTGATAATAGGTAAAGTGGTATAAAAATGTCAAAAATAAAATGGGGAAAATATTAATCATAACTAAACATAGCTATTCATCATGATAATTGTACACAGTCTCTGTTTATTGGGACCAGTAAAATATACTATCTTCAGGAGAACATAAGAAGAGCATGTGTGACTATCAGAAATCTGGTAGGAGTTTAGGAAGGAAAAGCCTTCTGCTTTCACCGAGCATCTGCCATGCACTAGTACACATCTCAAACACTCTCTCATGAGATCCTCATGACAAATCTCAGACATAATTGATGGCATTTTATTATACTAATTAGATAAATGAGACTTTGGTCAAATTTTTTTTTCAGATGTATTTGAGCCATTTAACCTTCTGCAGTAGAACACTAATTGTTGTTAAAATACAAATGTTCAGTTTCAGTGTTTTTTATCTTTACGAGAGAGTAAGTTTTAGCTCAGTTATCAGCATCTCACCATAACTCCAGTGTATTTTTAAAAGAAAATGGGGACTTAACCATGACTTAATTTGGAATAAACACTATTATCTCAGATTTCCTCTCCAAGAAGAGCAGAGGATTGGTTATTCCTCTTGCTTAACAAGTTATAAACAATATCTCACTATGCATTGTAGTTTTCTCTTCAATTATTTTGTTTTAAGAGAGAAAATTTCCAGTGTAGCATAGTACGGACTTTGGAATTTATTTCTTTTTTAATCTGTGTTTTCATTATGTTTTCACTATAAACATAAATTGTGTTCTAAGTATTGAATCAATAAATCAGAACGGTAAAATAAAAATATATTCTGCTAAGTTCTTCTATATTTCAGTGTAGTTTAGAAACACCTATTAATTCAGTGGTGATTTGTTTTAAAACTTACAGTGCATTGCGCTAGACTAAGTCCTTTGGGTTGTTGGTTCTCCAGTAATTAAATATTAGTATTTTTAATTCTAATACAGGTACATATATCCATTCATCTATTTCTTATGCTTCTAAAGAATGAAAACCATGTACAAAAATTAAAACTTTGTACAAAACTCACCACATAACATTAACCATCTTGACACAGAATTCTACATTTCTGTAAGAATGCTCAGTTTTGCTTTCTTAACTCTCAGAGCAAACTTTTAATTTAGTACAGTCTCCTTCCATTAAAAACATTTATTACTTGTATGTGTGTCCTGATCTAGAATAAAGGCTTCATCCGTGCAAAGACTCTCTTACGTATTTTTGTGTCACTGAATCGTATGCCTTCTAGTCACCTTGTGGGCACTTGAGAAATGTCTGTTGCAAGAATGAGTGAATGGTCTTAATATTGTGAATTAAATTCTGTATAAAAATTATGGCCTAGAAAAGTACAGCCAAGTAAACCAAGCACAAGGGCACAGTGACACCGAATTCTCAGATCGCGAGGCCCGGGGAACAGATTAACTGGGACTCGGGTGGCACCGCCACTTCCTTCTGCATCTTTGTCTTGCTCCCTCGAGCTGCCTTCATGCCACCTTTGAAAAACCACCAGGCAAGACAACGTTTAGGAGATCCTTATTCTTCGTCACTTACTTATTAGCACTAATGCTCCGAGATCCATTGCCCTGGCTGCTTACTAGGAAGGAGAATCCCCTCCTTTCCGCTCTGTCATAGAGTATAATATTCTGTTCTGCATTAATCCCACATTGAAGGTGTTAAGGAACGTTCTATTCACTCTACTCCCAAGTTGCAAAGTGGAATTTCAAGAAGTCAAGAATATCCTGAAGTGTTGTGATAAAGCACCTTCACAGAGTTGTTAAATATGCAATGCGCAGTGATTCAAAATCAAGGAAGGGCCAGTCTCGCTCATGTAATTTGTCAGACAAGTTCACACGCAGAGAGGTTAACTAATGTATTATGTAAGTACTCTGTTAACGTGGTAAGTTCTTTCTAGTCTTCACTTCCTTGTTTTATTCCAGTTGAATCAGCCTTGCTTCTTTTTACTTAGATAATCTCTACTATTTTAGTCAATCTCTAAATGATACTTATTATCTTTTGATCTTCTTAAGGTTTTCATTAGATAGTAACTTGCTATATAATTTGGTAATATTATATTATAAATCTTAGAAAATGTTTTTTAATATTTTTTGTTTCTTCTGTATACAGAGAAACAAGATATTGATAGAAAGTTTGTTAAGAAAGTGGCATCCCGGGGTGAAGATACAGCTCAAATCAATAAGCTCAGCAATACTTCTACATCTTGAAATTGAGTTTGCTGTGGTGTATTTATCCATCAGTTTTCTGCAGTAAAATCAAGCTCCTTGGAAAAATCAAGTTCCTTGAACATTTATGTAGTTTTTCAAACTCTGATAAGTTTCATCATTTTTGGAATTGAGTTATTACTGGTCATATTTGGAAAAAGAATCAAGTCAGGATCAAAAGTCCAAGAGATCATCCGTTGCAAGGATTTACTGAAGGTTGAGAATATACTGGCGTGCTGTGATTCATGGGGTCGCAAAAAGTTGGACACGACTTAGCGACTGAACTGAACTGAACTGAGAACATACTTACTCATATCCAAAGAAATTTATATCACTTTTAAAAAACCACATTGTTCAAATTTTTATATTGCATATTTAAAACTCATCAATATTTCTTTGGGCTTCCCAAGTGATACAGTGGTAAAAAGTCATCTGCTGATACAGGAGACACAGGTTTGATCCCTGGGTAGGAAATGGTTACCTACTCTGGTATTCTTGCCTGGAAAATTCCATAGACAGAAGAGCCCGGTGAGCAACGGTCCATGGGATCACAAAGAGCTGGACACGACTAAGGGACTGAGCATAGTTGCAGACGCAGCTGAGGGAAATACGGAAGCACTTCCAGAACATTAGGATGTGATAACAAGAACTAAGAATAATGGGATTTTAAGGAAATGTCTCCACCCGGCTTAGCAGAACAAAGAAGACATGGGCAAGTAGACAAAAGATAGGAAAGAAAAGACAAAAGTGATAAATCACAAGGATTCACACAGGGGTTATAGAGGAAAGACAGAATTCAAATTACTTATAGGAAGGAGTTACACCCACTGAGAGCCCAGAGACGGTGGTGGTGAGGGTGTTGAAACACAAAGGTTCCTAATATGAAAGAACTATTTCCACTTTGCCCCTCTTGTTGATGTAACACAATTTGAAAGAAGCAATGTAAACATATAGTAAAGTAAAATTATGCATGCTGTTATTCCTGTGTGCCTGATTCACAAGGTTGTTAAATAATGGACAATACTACCCTTTCTCCTGAGAGGATGAACATGTGGTATGAAAGTCAATTGGCTCACTAATCAGAATATGCAATAGTCAAGAACTACATTTTTCATTATATAGATGAGAAAATTAAAGCATAGTCAAATTTTTAAGAAAGCAGTTAATTAGAAGAATAGGAGATTGAGCTCATCTCTGGTTCAAGGGCAGTGTTTCACAGATTTCTGTGTATGTGTCTGTCTTCACCACACTGAGCTTTGTGAGAACAGGAATCATTACTTTATTAGGTTCCTAGGACTGCAGCAACAATTTAACACAGAAGCGGTAGCTTAAAACAACTGAAAATTATTCTCTAACACATCTGGAGTCCAAAGGACAAAATCAAGGTATCAGCAGGGCTTGCTTCTCCCTACAGAGCCAAGGAGAGAATCTTTAGCTGAGACTGCCTTTTCCGGCTTTTGATGAATACACACGCTCGTTGGTTTATGACTGCATAACTCCAATTTCGCCTTCCCCTTCCTTCCTTCCTTCCTTCCACCTCCTTGATCACTTTGTCTTCTGTGTGTGTCTAATTTCCTTCTCTCTTCCTCAGAGAGTCATTTGACATTGCGTTCTGGATGATCCAGAAAAGTCTCATCTGGAGACCTTTAACTTGATCACATATGTCAAGTCTCTTCTTCCCAAATATGGTTGCATGTATAAATTCTGGGAGTTAAACATGAACCTAATTTTCTGGGATGCTGACACGCAATCTACTGCATTTGGATATGGCAAGAATCATGCATTATTTCTCTTTATGAGCACAAGTGGAGCAGCACATGATAGACTCAAATTCTCCTTGAAATTCAACAAATGAGCAATGTCGACTTAATCAAACTGGTGTCATATTATTGGCTGGGAGTAACTGTAACTTCAGTGCCGCAAAGTATTTTTATACCAATAAATGGACCATAGCAACTTGACTTTTATTTTAACACTCTTAAGACAGAATGTATAAAAATGACTAATTAAAAACGTAGAAAATTTGCAGATTCAAAAGCTGTTTTTCATTTGATTTAATAATGGACACTGTGAAGTCACTTGGTTTGGATAAAGAAAATCTTAGGTTTAATAATAGTGGAAATTAGTATTATTATCTTCATCATTAGAAGTAGTAGCAATAGTGTCTCTTTAATCTTTAGGTAGGAAGAGACTTCGTGAGCATGGCACTGGAATACCATCCCAGAAGCGGAGGCGCCTTCCGCACACCATTCTGTCTCTCCTGAAATGAAGCTGGGAGTTTTATGACTGATTTTTGGCCAATGGAATGTGAAACATAAGTCACTTCCAAATACGGGCTTGAAAAACTGACTTGCTGTACTCCAGGCCTCTCTTTCTCTTTCCTAAAACTTCACAATTATGAACTCCACAACCCACGGCTACAGTAGGGAAAGAGTGCAGGGTTCTGACGCAGTTTTTAGACTTACAGGGGAACATTCAAGGAGTGATGCTGCTTCACATTCATCTGCTTGGGATGTAAATGAAAAATATTTTTTTCCTTATTTTAAGCTCTTGAGATTTTGAGATTTTGTTATTACTACATACAACCTCAGTTCAGTTCAGTTCAGTTCAGGTGCTCAGTCATCTCGGACTCTTTGGGATCCTATGGACCCCAGCACACCAGGCCTCCCTGGCCATCACCAATTCCCAGAGTTTACTCAGTGTCACACTTTATTTTTTTGGGCTCCAAAATCACTGCAGATGGTGACTGCAGCCATGAAATTAAAAGATGCTTACTTCTTGGCAAGAAAGTTGTGACCAACCTAGATAGCATATTCGAAAGCAGAGACATTACTTTGCCAACAAAGGTCCGTCTAATCAAGGCTATGGTTTTTCCAGTGGTCATGTATGGATGTGACTGTTGGATTGTGAAGAAAGCTGAGCATAGAAGAATTGATGCTTTTGAACTGTGGTGTTGGAGAAAACCCTTGAGAGTCCCTTGGACTACAAGGAGGTCCAACCAGTCCATCCTAAAGGAGATCAGTCCTGGGTGTTCATTGGAAGGACTGATGTTGAAGCTGAAACTCCAATACTTTGGCCACCTGATGGGAAGACTTGACTCATTGGAAAGCCCCTGATGCTGGGAGGGATTGAGCGCAAGAGGAGAAGGGGATGACAGAGAATGAGATGGCTGGATGGCATCACCAACTCAATGCACATGATTTAGTGAACTCCAAGAGTTGGTGATGGACAGGGAGGCCTGGCGTGCTGCAATTCACAGGGTCAAAAAGACTCGGACGACTGAGCAACTGAACTGAACTGAACTGAGGTACAAAGCTGACTTGTTCTCTCTGGTACTCCTGTCTTTAATCTCAACTGAAATTGTATCAGGTAAAGCCTATACTGGCCTTTCCTCTGGGTACCAGGAAAGCATTGAACAGGCTCTGATGCTGTAGCCTCCTATTTATCAGACTGAAATTCTAATTTGCCCAAGGCTGAGGTCTCAGGCAAATCAGGCTGTGTATTTCAAGAACTTGACAAAGGTTGTGTACTGTATTAAATCACTTCAGTCGTCCCAACTCTTTGTGACCCAGTGGACTGTGGTGTTGGAGAAGGCTCTTGAGAGTCCCTTGGACTGCAAGGATATCCAACCAGTCCATCCTAAAGGAGATCAGTCCTGAATATTCATTGCAAGAACTGATGCTGAAGCTGAGACTCCAATACTTTGGCCACCTAATGCAAAGAACTGACTCCTTGGAAAAATCCCTGATGCTAGGAAAGACTGAAGGCAGGAGGAGAAGGGGACAGTAGGGGATGAGGTGGTTGGATGGCATCACCGACTCAAGGGACATGAATTTGGGTAAACTCCAGGAGTTGGTGATGGACAGGGAAGCCTGGCGTGCTGCAGTCCATGGGGTCACAAAGAGTCAGATAAGATTGAGCGACGGAACTGAACTGGACTGTGGCCCACCAGGCTCCTCTGCGCATGGGATCTAAGCAAGAATACTGGAGCGAGCCTCCTACAGGGGATCTTCCTAACCCAGGAATTGAACCCAGGTCTCCTGCATGACAGTCAGATTCTCTACCACTAGGACCATCTGGAAAGCCCAGGCAAAAAAACAAAAAACAAAAATACCTTAACTTCAAGCTTTTTCTAGGCAGGGCTTTGTAAAAATCTAGCTGTTTTTAATTGCATATGCAAAAAGAACCAGTTTTGCACTTTCAAAGGAAAAAAAATGCATTTTAACGAGTTTTCTCCAGAGTCTAAAGAATATCATGGCCAGCCAGTGTCAAAACGTCACCTTTTCTTTCTGTAGTCAGAGTTTTATAGCTAAAATGTAGACCAAATAGTGCTCAAGTTGACTCTGGTAACTGGGGCAGGGAAAAAACTTTGCTAGAGTGGGGGAAGGCATGGAGGAAGTTTGCGTTTCCCCTCTGCTCCCTGAGAGATAGAGACAGAAGGAGGTTAGCTGTCCCATAGGGAGGCAGAGACAGTGGGGAGAGGTGTAAGGCCCCAGGAGGACAAAGGAAAAAGGAAGAAACAGGAGCGGAGGACACTGTTAGAGACACAGGCCGGCTCAGGGGAGGGCTGACGTAAAACGTGAAAACTTGACCCACTAAAGTGCGATTTTGGCGTTGTAACATGGACAATCATACTCACAAATCGCATAATTCTATTTTCCAATTGTAACTTTCCTTCAGACAATTTTAAGTTAGTTTCATGTACCTAATGGTCGGCAGAGAGGACCCAGCCTCTCCCCCAGCACGTCTCATTATCCTTCTTCAATCTGCCCAAGCCGCACACATTCTATAACTTGTAAAGGCTTGGCCCGTTTTAATTGAAGTTCCTTCTCAAATAACCCAGTGAATGCATCCCATTCACTAGCTAACAGTAAGGCAATAAGGTGAATATTCCCATCTGGGAATGAAAACGTCATCCACCTTAATCTCTTTCTTCTTAAGGAGTGGTATTTTGCCTCACAAATCCTGCTCACAGTGCCAATTAATGTTTTGCGGAAAGTTTTCACTTTCGTCTCAGCTTCAAAGGATTTGTTAACAAAATAAAGCACTCGTTCTATACAAATAAATATTACCAATATTTATTAGAGAATGATCTAGCTTAGTTTCAGTATACTAACATTTTTTTTTAAAGAGTAATAGAAAGAGCAGTGGATACATCACCAAACTGGGTTTTGACCAGCATCCAGACTCAATCAGTGCTGGGAAGTCCGGAGCCACAGCCTCTGGAGTCCCAGCTGGGAAAGGGTCCCGGGCAGTGTGTCTCCTCCATGGGTAAGAGTTCAGAGAGTGCAGTTCAGGTTCCTGCTCAATGGGTGAGAGTTCAGAGAGTGCAGTTCAGGGTTCCTGCTCATAATCCCAGGATGCAGGCAACTTGAGATTGTCATCAACTTGTGACCGAATTGCAAGCCTGGTTTTCTGCTTAAGCTGTTGGTTTTGTCTTGTAAAACTTGGGATGTTGCTAAGGCTGGGACCTGGTTGCCCAGGCCCCTTGCAGGGGCTCAACAATCTCAAGACTCCTCCTCCATCTTATCCAAGTTGCTGCAGGTTTTGCCCTCCCAGCAGACAGTCACTCATGGTCCCTCCCAGACTGGGCAGTCTCCAAGTAGGTTAGAAGCAAGATCAGAGGTCTGCTCTGCTTTGCCTCTGAAGCCTAAACAAGACTATTTCTTTAATTTCCCAAGCAAAAAGTTGGCGTAAAGCTCAACATTCAGAAAACATGAAGATCATGTTATCTGGTCCCATCACTTCATTGCAAATCGATGGGGAAACAATGGAAACAGTGACAGACTGTATTTTCTTGGGCTCCCAAGTCACTGCAGATGGTGACCGTAGCCAAGAAATTAAAAGACACTTGCTCCTTGGAAGGAAAGTTATGATCAACCTAGACAGCGTATTCAAATACAGAGACATTACTTTGCCAACAAAGGTCTGTCTCGTAAAAGCTATGGTTTTTCCAGTAGTCATGTATGGATGTGAGAGCTGGACTATAAAGAAGCTGAGCACCGAAGAATTGATGCTTTTGAATTGTGGTGTTGGAGAATACTCTTGAGAGTCCCTTGGACAGCAAGGAGATCAAACCAGTAAATCCTAAAGGAAATCAGTCCTGAATATTCTTTGGAAGGACTGATGTTGAAGCTGAAACTCCAATATTTGGGCCACCTGATGCAAAGAACTGGCTCATTGGAAAAGACCCTGATGCTGGGCAAGATTGAGGGCAAGAGGAGAAGGGGACGACAGAGGATGAGATGGTTGGATGACATCACCAACTCAATGGACATGACTTTAAGTAAACTCCGGGAGTTGGTGATGGACAGGGAGGCCTGGTGTGCTGCAGTCCATGGGGTCGCAAAGAGTCGGACATGACTGAGTGATGTGACTGAACTGAAATGAACTGAACAAATGTCTAATGGTTTAGGGATTCTTCACCTTGTCAAATTGACCACAAGTGGTCCCACGATAGTTATGATCAAGTGTAAATTTAACATTTTAAAAATTTTCCCAAACTCTTTCATTTTCCTGCAAAAAGTTTCACTTGAACTTATTTTGTATATTTATGGCAGATTCTTTTTTTTTTTCTGAAGTGCTTAGGTTAAGTGTCTTCTCCTTAAAGCATACTGCTCTAACCTCTTGCTCAAAGTCGTTCCAGCCAATATTAATCTCTTCTGCTTCTGTTTAGAAAACTTCATACTTCGTTTTTTTAGTTGCTTACGTGTTCCCTTTTTCTTTGGCACTCGCATGTAAAATCCAAGAAGCTAGACACACCCCCATCTAGGTCACTTTTGTATCCCTAAAAGTAATATAGTAGTCAACATATAATACATGCATAATAATTCTTTGAGGGAAAGGTAATTTATGGTAAATCAAACTTCTAACACACAGTTCATAAAACTCAGATGGTTTCCTTATTTACTCTACTATTTATAAAAGTTTTCATCCAAACATCCTCTGCAGCAACTATTTGAATAAAAACGGATCTTCATCCGTTATTTTTAATCAAACCTAGCAAAGATGTGCGGCATTTTTCTTGCTTGAGGTTAATTATTTAGCTAGTCATTGGACACTTTATTTTTATAAATTATCTCTAGATCTCCTCATTGCATTTCCAAGAAATGGGAATGTTATAGCCTAACCTCACCAAAATTGTCTGGGTTACCTTTTCTGTTTCCCCAATTTAAGAATAAGCTTTATCTCAGGTAGACCAAGATGGACCTGAAGGATATTATGCAAGACACGGACATGTGAGACAATATATCTGGCTTCATCTGAATTTATATTAAAAACTAATATCTACAAATACTATTTTGCTCTATACCAATTGCAAATCTGTTTGACTCCAAAGATTTTGAGCTTTTTACCTCAGGATTTATTCTCATTGCTGATATAATTGACATTATATCAACATAGATATATTAATATTTCATATAAATAACTATATGAATCTAGATTTGTACAAGTGCATTTATTCTGACTCATTATTTTAATGAGATAATAAACAAAGTAATGAAATAGTTATCGAAATAGTGTTTTATTATCCATTGCAAAGATTCACATACTTCAAAAAATTAATTTATTAAAATAACCATATGCCTTCACAGCTTTTAAAAAGTAATTTAAATACCTGTTTGCAGAGGTAATAAAAAATACCTTAAGGAAGATTGTAGATTAACAACATAGAATTTCAAAATAAAAATGGGCTGCAAAGTGCTAAATCTTTAATCAAAATATGCTTTTTATAAAAGTTTGCTCTTATTAATACCAGTGAAGAAATAAAATATTGCTTCATGCCAGAAAAGTAAATTGTGTTCACAATTCAAAGGAAAGGAAAATCAGGCAACACAGTTGCACAAGCATAATAGAAATTACTCAGGTGAATTCCAGCAATATCTGAAGACATGCAGGCACTTGGATCCTTCAAAGAAATGTGCCTGCAAACGTTAAAGGTTGGGACATGCTATGCATTCAGTCATGTTTAAAATGACCCAGACCATTTTGGACAAGTGTTTTCATATGTGAATTAGTCCTATTGGATATAGTTCATGCAGATTACTGCATAAAATATTTCCCCTTTTCTCTCCTGATTTTAAAAAAAAAAGAGTTTCAAAAACCAATCTTCCCTGTTTTCTTCACATCTCTTCAGTGAATGCTCATTACTGAATTTTTCAGTGCTCATTTAGGTTAACTTCTTTTTTCTCTATAAAATAAAATGTCACCCAAATCACAAAAATATCATCCATTGTTTAGGCGGTAACCCTTCAACTTAACTATCAGTTCACTTCAGTTCAGTCACTCAGCCGTGTCCGACTCTTTGCGACCCCATGACTTGCAGCACGCCGGGCCTCCCTGTCCATCACCAACTCCCCGAGTTCACTCAGACTCACGTCCATCGAGTCAGTGATGCCATCCAGCCATCTCACCCTCTGTTGTCCCCTTCTCCTCCTGCCCCCAATCCCTCCCAGCATCAGAGTCTTTTCCAATGAGTCAACTCTTCACATGAGGTGTCCAAAGTACTGGAGTTTCAGCTTTAGCATCATTCCTTCCAAAGAAATCAGATATCCATCATTAATTTTCAATATAAGGGGCTAGTATGCTTTTGGGTCTTCACCAGTCGCTGAGACAGTAAAGAATCTGCCTGTAAAGTAGAAGACCTGGGTTTGATCCCTGGGTCAGGAAGATCCCCTGGAGAAAGGAATGGCTACCCACTCCAGTATTCCTTTAAAAGTTACTGAATACTTAAATTCAATGTACATATATAACAGACAAGATATAAAAGTTTGGGCTGCAATATATTTTCAAACTCCCTTCATAAATAAACATGTTTGGTATCCACTAAAATCTATCCCTGGGGCCCAAAATAAAAGTTTCAAGAGTTATCAAGATGTTAACAATTATAGCAAATGTATAATACTCATAGTAAGGTACTTATCAAATTTATCTTTATTGATTTTAATCTATGAAATTTAAATCTATAACAATCTTCTTATTCTGCAATGACACTACCTTGCATCTAATTGTTTAAAACAAAAACTACATTCACTTTTGATTAATTTCTTCCTTTATATATACTCATGCCTCCCACCAATAATTCTGGTTGACTTTAATCCACAAATTTTCACCCAAACCTGAACACTTCTCACTATCTACACTTTCCCCACAGTTCAAAATTAACACTATCTTTCATTAGTACAACCAAAAATATCCTCCTAACTGATTTTTCCACTTCAAAAGTTATCACGTTACAACCAGATATCCATACAGAGGACAACATGATCATAAAATTTAAAAAAAGCAAAACATCATTCACTGTACTGGGCTGTGTTAGTCTCTCAGTCCTGTCCGACTCTTTGCAACCCTGTGGACTGCAGCACGCCAGGCTCTTCTGCCCACGGGGATTCTCCAGGCAAGAATACTGGAGTGGGTTGCCATTGCCTCCCCCAGGGGATCTCCTCAACACGGAGATTGAATCCAGGTCTCTTACATCACAGGCAGATTCTTTACCCTCTGAGCCATCAGGGAAGCCCCCGGTAGTGGGTAGCCTATCCATTCTCCAGAGGATCTTCCCGACCCAGGAATTGAACCGGGGAAGGTCATTCACTATTTTGATTAAAATATTTCAATAACTTGTTCTAAAACTTATAATCATTCAATCTTTTTTTTTATAAATACCCTACATAACTCAACATAACCTGGTGCCTACTCCTCTTTCCAACCTAACTTCTTCTTATTTCCCCCTTTTCAATCAAGCTTCCTGAAGAAGGAAATGGAAACCCACTCCATTGTTCTTTCCTGGGAAACCCCATGGAAAGAGGAGCCTGACAGGCTTCAGTATGGGATCGCAGAGTCAGACAAGACTCAGTGACTAAACAGCAATCAAGGCGCTCCAACCTCGTGTCTTCCTCCCATTTCAGGAATGCCACTGCCTTCGTACCTTTGATTCCCTTCACCGCAGGTGCTGTTCTCCGCTTTGCACAGTTCTTTCATTATTTATATCCGATCTCAAAAATCACCTCTTTCCAAAAGTTTTTCCTTACCATCTTTAAAATATCTCTAACAGCACTCAGCACATATACTCATCTCGCAAAGCCATTTTTGCAGTCTGAAATGATATTCTTATTTTCATTTTTAGTATGTCTTTCCTCCTCCATGAGGATAGAAGTCTTACATGGTTTATAGCTCTATTTCCAGAGGCTAGAAATTGTTGTGTTATAAGCAGTCAATAGCTGTTTAATGAATGAGTGAATATGTAAATGGAAATGCACACTAATGAGAATTTCTCTATAATTAGTAAATGGATAACTTGAACTACTTAGTGTCGTGGAAGTTTACTCATCTACAGGCACATTTTGTGTCAAGTCAGGTATATCTAGACACAACCTCCCCTAGTATTCAAGAATCAGTAAACGTATAACAGTATGTGGAGACGCCCTGAACTTGACTTCTGCTTCAGCCACACAGTTTTCGTTTTGTAATTTATTGTGTTTCATGCTCCGACTTTAGCTCTTCTCCACCAGTCAAAACAATGTCAAATTCAATGTCTGCATGTTACTAATAACCAGAGCCTCTACTTGCATGCAGCTTTTTATTTTTAATAAACAGACTCTTTTGTTCTTAACAGCAATCAGGAGGAAACAATTGATAAAATAGGTCATATTTTAAAAGCTGAAAGGCAAGGGTATTAATATTTCATGGAGGCACACATTTCCTGAATGGAAAATGAAGTGTGCAGTAGCTTATAATCTACGCTGATGCACATTTCTGGACAACAATAAGGAAACTTACCAAAGTGAATGCAAAGGGTAGGTTGATCCCACGATGACTCATCGTCATAATACACAATCAAAGCTCCACACGGGAGCTCTCAAAAAAAATGTGACTGCATCAGTTCCATCTCTAGTGTCTACTCATAAAGATGAGCATTAGGGTTTGACTCTGAGTTTCTGAGTTTGCCATTTTAATTCCCTCCGTTGCAAAGCCTACTGATTGTTAGGCATTAGCAAGGACAAAGAGTTTAACCAGCCAGACTCAGAAAAAATCACTGTCTTCACAGAAATGGGGCAAAGGGGGAAGAGGAGAAAGAATTAGGGGGATGGGGCAAAGACACAGGGTGCAAAATAAAAAGAAAGGATGAAACTACAAAAGAAAACGTGATGATGAACCAAGTATTAGCTTGTGACAATTAAAATTGCATCATTAAAGATATAAACACGTTCTCTTCTTCAATTTTTCAAGTATTACTAGAAGAAAATTGATACAGAAAGCTTCATAAATATCATTTAATATTATTCAGTCAATAAAATTTTACCAAAAATTATGTTAATTTAATGTTCATGTATATCTACATATTGTACATAATAATATTAGACTGGATAGTGAGAAAAATGATCCGAGAAGGTGCAATTTCAGCAGATATTGAATTATAAGAAACTCAGGTCTCACACATTGTAGGCAAGACGCTTTACAGTCTGAGCCATAAGGGACAGAATTCAAGCTGCTTTAAAACTAATCATATAATTTTAAACCATTTCTTATGTCATAGATGCTCATATTCCATTAATAATGTGAACAATATCAATCTGGCCAAATATAAAATGAAGCAAAACACTTTCGTAGTGAAATCACGAAGTAGAATTCTTGGTGTTAATAGAGAAGTCCGTATTAGTTTGGTTGAGAATTGATTTTATCAATCAACAACTATCTCAGGGCTTCCTGGGGGCTCAGTCAGTAAAGAATCGGCCTGCAATGCAGGAGACCGGGGTTCAGTCCCTGGGTTGGGAAGATCCCCTGGAGGGGGGTAGGGCAACCCACTCCAGTATTCTTGCCTGGAGAATCCCCATGGACAGAGGAGCCTGGTGGGCTACAGTCCATAGGGTCGCAGAGTGAGACAGGACTGAGTGACTAAGAACACAGCACAAAAAGCTTTAGGAAGAATAACAAATGCAACATGAAAAAATTATCATAAGCAGCAACGTAACAGATATTATTTTACTAACATGAAGATCTGTGTAAACTGATCACAGAAAGTGGCCATAAACTCTTTTCTAAAGTGTTAGTCTCCCAGCTGTGTCCAACTCTTTGGGACTGAGAGAGTCATTTCCTAGGCAGGTTGATAAGAAGTCTAGGGGTCCCCAAGGAGAGAGGGGTCTGGAATTCTCAAGGAGGAAGAAAGGACAAACTTTTTTCTTCTCTACAGTCCTTAGGATTATATAACAACAATGTATTCTGCCTGAGGACAGTCTCTGGATTAAACCTTCTGGCTAATTCTGTAAATTATGGAAGTAGACCTGCTCTTTACAAGGATTATATAACAACAATGTATTCTGCCTGAGGACAGTCTATGGATTAAACCTTCTAGGCTAATTCTGTTATTTTAAAATGTAAATTACAGGAGTAGGTCTGGTGAGTTCTTTACGACCACCAGACATTCTTTAGATTTACTGGAGAGTATATAACTTCATTGCTAACACTAACAAGAGGATACTCTTTCTACCCCCTTCTGATGCCTATGTCAGAAGCTTTCTCTATCTCCTTTATACTTTAATAAAACTTTATTACACAAAAGCTCTGAGCGATCAAGCCTTGTCTCTGGCCACGGATTTAATTCTTCTCCTCCGGGGGCCAAGAATCCCGGAGTCGTGATTCAACAACAACCTTTCAGGACCCCCATGGATGTAGCCTGCCATGCTCCTCTGTCCATGGGATTCTTCAGGCAAAAACACTGGAGTGTATAGCCATTCCCTTCTCCAGGAGATTTCCCCAACCCAGGGATTGAACCCTGGTCTCCTGCATTGCAGGCAGATTCCTCACTTTCTGAGTCAGCAGTTATTCAGTCTATAAATCATGTCCAACTCTTTTGCAATCCCATGAACTGCAGCAAGCCAGACTTCTCTCTCCTTCACTATCTCCCAGAGTTTGCTGAAAATCATTTCCCATTGAGTTGGTGATGCCATCTGACCATCTCATCCTCTGTTGCCCCCTTCTCCTCCTGCCTTCAATCTTTCCCAGAATCAGGGTCTTTTCCAATGAGTCGACTCTTCGCATCAGGTAACCAAAGTATCGGAGCTTCAACTTCAGTGACAGTCCTTCCAATGAACACCCGGGACTGATTTCCTTTAGGATGGACTGGTTGGATCTCCTTGCAGTCCAAGGGACTCCCAAGAGTCTTCTTCAGCACCACAACTCAAAAACATCAATTCTTCAGTGCTCAGCCTTCTTTATGGTCCAACTTTCACAACTGTACATGACTACTGGAAAAACCATAGCTTTGACTATATTGGCCTTTGTCAGCAGTGATATCTCTATTTTTTAACATACTGTCTAGGTTTGTCATAACTTTTCTTCCAAAAAGCAAATGTCTTTTAATTTCATGGCTGCAGTCATGATCCACAGTGATTTTGGAGCCCAGGAAAATAAAATCTGTCCCTGAGACTCCAAGGAAGCCAAAAAGTTTTTCTAACTATTGCTTAATTAAATTATAAACTAGAAAAATTCCTCATATTTTGCAAGTTAGTAATTATACTATTAACACAGATAAAATAAGTAATAATAATAGAAATATAAAAACCATTAAAATGATCATCCTCATACATCATATCAAAACTAATAAAATGAAATAAAATGCAAATACAAAATTGAATAAGTAAATAATCACAAGCAGCTCTTTGAAGGACTGACATTTAAATTTTTGAAGAGATCATTTAACAAAGAAAGGGAGAAAGCACAAAAAATGTGTTCCACAAGAAAATACATACATATATACAAATGTCACAGAGATAAAATGGCAATGCAAACAGTTTTCTGTTTATATAATTTTAAATCATAAAATAGATAAATTGACGAAAAAAAATATACAGATAAGTCACTAGAAAATAGATAGAAAACAAACTCAGTCTTTGTAACTGAGTCTTTTAAAATTATTTTGCAGTGGAGTGTAGTTGCTTTCGATGTTGTGTTAGTTCCTACTGTGCAGCAAAGAGAGTCAGCGATACGTATACGTGCATTCATTCTTTTTGGATTTCCTTCCCATTTACGTCACCACAGAACACCAAGTAGAGTTTCCTGGGCTACACGGCAGGTTCTCATTAGCTATCTATTTTATATGCAATGTTAATAGCGGTGAATGTTAAGTCGTTTCAGTCATGTCCGACTCTGTGTGACCCCGTAGGCTGTAGCCCACCAGGCTCCTCTCCCCATGGGATTCTCCAGGCAAGAATGCTGGAATGTGTTGCCATGCCCTTCTCCAGGGCATCTTCCTCACTCAGGGACTGAACCCACCTCTCTCACGTTTCCTGCATTGGCAGGTGGGTTATTTACCAATAGCACCACTTGGGAAGACCTGTATCAAGTGTGGTAAGGAAGTCTTAATAACTGAAAATTACTAACTATCTTAAAGATTCTATAGCAAAAATGCCTCAGGTTCCTGGGTCAGTCAAACTTTACTTCATTTTCTACTTTTGCAGATTTTCTAGATGCATATGATTTTAGGTAAATTATGGCACATTTCTGTACCCCAGTTTTTCCAGTCCTCAGAATGTGGAGAACATAAATATTTCACAAGATAACTGTTACGCTAACATGAGGTAATGCAAACAAAAGCACAGATCATGGACGTTAAAGTTCACATCTCTTCCTTCACACACTCCTCAGACAAGGAGTTATATATAGAAAGACTTTCAAAGATATTTCATACTTAGAAAGGAAAATTGACTTTAAAATGAGAAAGTAATAAGCTTGATTATGAGGTCCTTTCAGTTAGGTTATCATTAAATGGGCAAACTTGCATAATTTAATTTTCTTCTCTCAGGCTCAGTCTTATCATCTTCAGGAGAACAGCTACAAAACGAAACCTGAAGACTCCTTTCAAAATTCAGTGATCGACTTCACTCAGAAGGAGACACAAATCTGTACGTTTGTCAGAAAAAAAATCACTGAGAAAAGTGCTGTGTTTCATTAGACTCGTCTTCGGCTATCTTTTCTATTTATTTATTTTAGTTAGAGATAATAATTGATGAGGTATGGTAATACTAAATTAGAAAATGTATATATGTATAAGTGAGCACTAAATTATTCCTAATTAACTAAGACTCCCAGTTTAAACCAGGCCAGCAGGTTGGCTAAGCTGAATATGGCGGAAACTTGTAAGTTTGGAAATACTGGTACATGCTCTGGCCCATGTACTGGCATCACCACTTCCTAGTTTTGTAAGCTTTAGGAAGCAATTTTACTTCCCTCAGCCTGTTTCCTCAGATAGAAAATGAGCTGTGAAAGAAACGACTTTAGGTTATTTTGAGGAACAAATGCGATAGTGTTGTAAAACAACTAGCTTAGTGTTTAGAATGTTTGAAAAAGCATTAGAGGAGCTAACTTTTACTCCGTCTCATTATTAATATTATAATTACCAGTTAATAAATCTTTCCTCCCTTTAGTACCTTGGAGAATCTGTACTGAATGAAAATTCACATTGCCTTCTAAGTTAAGATATACGGAACGAGGAAAAGCGCTTTATTATATCCTCGTCTATGTTTGTCTCTGCATCCTAAATTATATTTGTATCTATTTATTATAGATAGTGATGTAGTGATTCCTTGGACATTTAGTATATACTAGACAGTATGCTAAAGAGGTAATGTTTTCACTGTGAAGGGCATTGCATTATGAGAAATAAAGTTCTTTGATAAACTCTAGCTTAATAAAATATATTATCAGAAGAAAAATAAAATGTGACCTCTATTTCCAGAGGGAGGTGGTTATACACTCTGATCTTCCCAGAATCGTACCCTCTAATCTCAAAAGTCCAAGGAACGCAGTTGGAATAACACTGAAAAATTATCTTGATTTTTAGATAGGTCACCATGGAGCAAAACTTTAAATGTGTAGCACGGCTAGCTTAATGATAGAGTTAAAATGAAATATAGGTTTCTTTCTCTTGCGCTTATATTCTTTTCATCACACTTTATATCTCTTCAAGTGTTGGCCTCAAGAGACCTCATAAGTACCTACCCAGCACTGGGTCATCATTCGGAACCTCTTGTCTTTCTATTTGTTCTAATGGTCTATCATTATCTTTCACAGTCTATTTATTATTCATATTTTCGAAAGTTAACTTGGGGAAGAAATTCTAGATATGGAGCCCGGAACACACAAATGTAACTCCTCTGTCTTCATTCCCTCCGTGCAGTACAATGAACACCATGCCAGACAAGTTGGAAGAGCTTAAGTCTTACCCAAAAGCTGCTCTGTTACTCGGAAATATTTGGTAGTTTTGCAGAATCAAATGCGCCCCTTAACTCTTGCAAGGAAGACCTACGTTTAGAAAAGAGGAGCAATCCCAGTTTCCACCTCTCTAGATCTCCAGCGTTCTCAGTCCCTCTGGCTTCGCATATCCTTCTGGTGGCAAGTTCTGCACTAGCGCTCATGGCCAGGGAAGAGCAGGAGTGCTCACACTTTTCAAGGTGCGCAGAAACTATGCTCTCTGTGGGCTAAATCCATGGAGCATGGGCTAAATCCATCCTTGTAATGTTTACTTCAAGATGTTTCTTTGAAAAACACCTAGGAATTTTTTCAGTCTTTGATTACAGTGGTGTGTGTGTATGTGTGTGTCTATGTGTGTTAGTCACTTAGTCATGTCTGACTCTTTTGCGACCCCGTGAACTGTTGCTTGCCAAGCTCCTCTGTCCATGGAATTCTCCAGGCAAGAATACAACAGTAGGTTGCCATTTCCTTCTCCAGGGGATCTTCCTGACCCAGGGATGGAACCTGGGTCTCCTGCATTGCAGGAAGAGTCTTTCGCATCTGAGCCACCAGGGAAGCCTGGTTACAATGTTATCTGTTTGGAAAAACAATCAAATTTCCTGGGGTTTTTACTTAGAGAGCATGCATTTAGATAAGTACTGAATAATGAAAACTCATAAGTGTCTCTAGACAACTCAGCTAGTTTCCCTCATCAATCAGAAAGACATGTTGTTCTGTGGCAGTGAGGCCAGTAAGAGCCACCGCAGATAACAGCTTCAGTAACAGGATAAATAATCCTTGCTGTGCAAACCCTTTCCAATTAAAAAAATAAAAATGCACCCACTGGAAACACATTGATAATGACACTGAAGAGAAGGTTTTCAAAAGTTTTTAGAAGTTAACTATTGTTCTAATTTGGAAAAAGAGTTTTTAAACTACCAAATATAGTACTGTAAAAGATCACATTTAATCTAAACAAATCTGTAAACTGGCAATGGAGATCACTTATTATGGAAAAAAGTAGAATATTTATTAACTGAAATATTAGACAAAATGGGAAATATTATAAAAGGAAAACAAAGATCTAAAATCTTTTACATTCAATGTCATCACATATTGAATATTTTCAATAAATTATGCATCAACTTCAGGTATTTATTTAAATACCTGAAGTGATTCAACTGAAAGAATCAACATATATTGAAGTCCATGGCAAGGTAAAGGATATTTAAAACCTCAGCTTTGTTTTTGAGCCACTGTATATGCCTTTCAGAAGTTATCAAAATGAATTTTGAAGAAGGAGAATAATTTATATTTATTTACACAGAACTACAACAATGCTTGTCTATGTAAAAGAAAATAACAAATTAAGAATGTATCGATTTATGCATGACATAGTAATCAGAATTTAAGATGTTTTATTAAAAACAAGTTAATATTTATTTACTTAGTATTTATATGTTCATTGCCATTTCCTACTCCAGGTTGCAAAGTCGGACATGACTGAGCTACTGAACTGAACTGAACTCCAAGATATGGGCATTATTTCATTTGTTTCTTGAGTATAGAGTATTCAAGTACTGTTACCAATTTTAATTTTAAGAAGTGAAAAATATTAAAACTTGCATGGGACTTAATACAGAGCATACATTTACTAAATATTAAATCTTATAAAATTCAAAATAATTTTCTGGAATAACTGTAATTA
Source organism: Ovis canadensis (assembly GCF_042477335.2). Lineage (NCBI taxonomy): Eukaryota > Metazoa > Chordata > Mammalia > Artiodactyla > Bovidae > Ovis > Ovis canadensis. The sequence goes on along the minus strand of NC_091253.1, from coordinate 101,856,363 downwards.
CTTTTTCCATTTTGTGGGTGAGGAAAAATCATCCTTAGCAATGTAATAGTTAGTTCATCTTCATGCAGTAGCAGAGTTGGAAATTTATGTTCTTAACACTTTTAATATGCTGCCTCTCACACTGATTTTTTGGAGTGCTGAGTACTATATCCAAGATGACACTAATGGTTAACACATAGAAAAGTGAACGTGATAGTCGCTCAGTCGTCTGACGCTTTGTGACCCTAGGGACTGTGGCCAGCCAGACCCCTCAGTCCGTGGGATTCTCCAGACAGGAACACTGAAGAGGGTTGCCACCCCCTTCTCCAGGGGATCTTCCCGACCCAGGGATCGAACCCAGACCTTGTGCTCTGCAGGCAGATTTTTATCCCCTGAGCCACCAGGGGAGGGATTCAAAGCAATCTCTGGCGACAGGTCAACGTTACCTCTAGATTCAAACTCCCTACTCTGTTTCCCTGGTGGCTCAGATGGTAAAGCATCCGTCTACAATGCGGGAGAACCGGGTTCGAGCCCTGGGTTGGGAGATCCCCTGGAGAAGGAAATGGGAATCCACTCCAAGACTATTGCCTGGAAAAGCCCATGGACAGAGGAGCTTGGTAGGCTACAGTCCATGGGGTCGCAAATAGTTGGACATGACCGAGCGACTTCACTGTTACTTTCACTGCTTCTTGATTGGCTCCTAAATTGTACCTGCCCAAACATTCCCTTTGAATCCAAGATGCTGGGGCTCAGTCACTCATTTGTGTCCGACACTTCGCGACCACATGGACTCAAGCCCTCCAGGCTCCTGGGTCCATGGAATTTTCCAGACAAGAATACTGGAGTGGGTAGCCATTCGCTACTCCAGGGGATCCTCCCGACCAGTGTGAAACCAAGATACCTATATCCAAATGCAGTCCATCCTAAAGGAAATCATCCCTGAATATTCATTGGAAGGACTGATGCTGAAGCTGAAGCTCCAATACTTTCACCACCTGATGCAAACAGCTGATGCATTGGTTAGACCCTGAAGCTAAGAAACATTGAAGGCAAAAGGAGAAGAGGGTGGCAGAGGATGAGACGGTTTGATAGCATCACTGATTCAATGGATATGAACTTGGGCAAACTCTTGAAGATAGTGAGGGTCAGGGAGGACTGGCGTGCTGCAGTCCATGGGGTTGCAAAGAGTCAGACACTTCTTAGTGACTAAACAACAATAACAACAAAAATATCAATATTTGGTAGATATAGTATCAAAGAGCATCCAGTTAGGCAGCTCTTAAGGGTGTATTTATAAATAACTTCTGGGGGAACTCTGGATAAGGAAATGGCAGCTCACTCCAGTATCCTTGCCTGGAGCATCTCATGGACAGAGGTGAGTCCATAGCGTCTCAAAGAGTCAGACAGGACTGAATGACTGAGCAGGCATGTGCTGGGAATGCTGGTTAAAGAGTCACCTCCATAACTTTGGGAGTATGCTGAACAAGGTATTTAAAGTTGATAATATATTTGTTTTAGTCTGAAAAACAGGGCTATAAGTTGCATCTATCTCATAAAATTAAAATGGCTGAAATAGATAAATATCTGAAAAGCTGAAAGAAGGTCTTTCAAGCTTTGAAGAGAGAGCAAGATAGTGGAGGAGAGGGTGGCGAGGAGGAAGGGGAGGAGGAGGAGGAGGAGCTGGTATCACCCTGGGCTCGCTCTCCAGCACGGCGTCTGCTGCCCACTCCAAGTCTACCTGCCCCCTCATACTGCCCTTCTCTTCTTGGCCAGCCTTTTTTCTCTCCTACCATAAATGGGCTGGGACCATGAAGGAATTCTATTTTCTTTTTCAATTCTTTTTTTTTTTCCCTAAATAGTAGCCTTGGATTTGATCAGGGAGAAGAGAAATCTTTGGAGCAAGTGGAAATTACTCAACAGGAGGCTGTCAACAAATACGTTATAGAAAAGCCCACGAAGAAAACGCTGTCTCTAGGGTCAGAAACTTCACTTGGCTTTCTCCTCTACTGTGATTGACGTAGCGGGAGACTTGCCAGATACAATAAATTTGGGGGAACTGGGGTTTCTGAATACACTGCCGAGGTAAGGTAAGTACCGTTGGGGATGCATCAATTCTCTCCTGTGCTCTCGTGATACCCAGCTCCGTTTCCCTCTGAGCAGGCTTAATCTTAGGTCTTTTTGAGAGCTACATCATCCCTGCACCGATAATCAGAAGAGCCGCAGGTAAGAAGTCCATCCAGCAGGCGGTCACAACTCTCTCTCCTGTTTCTGCAAACGCACGCCTCGTTCACAACACATTCTGGCCACGGCTGTGGTGCTGGGCCAGGCAGGGAAATTAAAATAAAATAGTGATTATAAAGGGGATAAAGCAGAAGGCAGTGGGAGTCTCTGTTAGGGGCAACGCGTGTTTAAGTGTTAGCGTGTTAAAAATAGCTTGAAGTGAAAGGGGAAGGAGAGCAGAAGTTTAAGGGCAAAAGGTCCGTATGCTTGGTTACCTAAAAAAAATACTATACAGAAGTGTAGTGAAAATAAGGGACTAAGTCTTTCTAATTTCCAATACTGCCAGTAGAAACCAAGTGGCTAACTGACCATAATACTCTTGGCATTCTGGACGCAGAAGCTTAATCTGGCACTGCGCATCCTGAGAAAGGAGGGAAGAAAAATTGGAAAATTCCTTCACCAGATTTACTAAATACACTGAAAAACAAAACACAAAAAACCTTGAGTCTCATATATAAGTCTTAGCTATCACCAGAAGAGAGCTCTCCACATTTTATCACATTTCCTGCTTCAACACTATTTTTCGGCCTTTGACGCTGTGATTGATACTTTGTTTCAGTTGCTATTATTGATACTGCTATTATCCGGTTTCGATCGCTGGGTCAGGAAGAGTCCCTGGAGAAGGAAATGGCAAACCACTTCAGCATTCTTGCCTGGAGAATCCCACGGACAGAAGAGCCTGGAGAGTTACAGTCCACGGGGTCACAAAGAGTCGGACATGACTGAGCAGCCCTCTCACACACACTGATGTTAATAAGAGATTCAGAGTTCAATGATTCGATAGTCACATTTGCCCTGAGCCTGGTTTATCCTTAAGAAGCTCAGAATCTATGGCAGTCATATATCATGGGAGAGACACACAAATATTGAGAGATGGTGATGTCTGGTGAACAGCAGGGTCCCAAAGAATGTGAGGGAAAGCAATGGGCAGGCAAAGTGGATGGAGAGTCTCAGACAAGGCGCTGTTCACGGCCATTACGTCCAGCTTCTTCATTTTTTCCCTTTTCTAATCACATCCCTTTCCATAAACCGTTGTATTTCCTGTTTTTACTTTCTTCCTTTGATTTTTTTTCAAGTAAACTTCCATTCTACTTTATATTTGTCTTGCTCCGAACCATGATAGGAAGATGAAGATGTATAAAAACCCTTACGGTGGACTCAAGTCAATGTATGGCAAAACCAATACAATATTGTAAAGTAAATAAATTAATTAAATTTTTTAAAAAAGATGTACAAAAGCTTAAAAGTAGTTCTGGGCCTTGGACATTAAAATGCTATTAATGATGACAGTAGTAGATTTCCCTGGTAGCTCAGTTGGTTCAATCCCTGGTTCAGTCCCTGAGTTGGGAAGATCCCCTGGCACCCCACTCCAGTACCCTTGCCTGGAAAATCCCATGGACGGAGGGGCCTGGTGGGCTGCAGTCCACGAGGTCGCTAAGAGACGGACATGACTGAGCGACTACACTTTCACTTTTCACTTTCATGCATTAGAGAAGGAAATGGCAACCCACTCCAGTGTTCTCGCCTGGAGAATCCCAGGGACAGGGGAGCCTGGTGGGCTGCCGTCTATGGGGTCACACAGAATCGGACACGACTGAAGCGACTTAGCAGCAGCAGGATGTCCCCCAGATAGCCCTGCTCCCTAGTGTCCAGATGCTGCTTTAATCCTCTGTGCTCTTAATAAAGTGATGGCATGCCATTTCTGTCAAAGAATTATATGCATAATACAATGCCTTTCCTCATGCTAGCAAGCTCACTTGCTTGCAGTCATTGATGAATTGAGGCACCAACTTGGGGAGGCCCAAATGGCAAGGCCCAAGTGGCAAGAAACAGAGGGCATCCCCCCGCCAAGAGTCTGTGAGAAACAGAGGATCCCATTCCAATGGTTCTTGAGGAAGTGTAATTTCATTTACAAGAAGGCGAGTTTGGCAACTGTTCTTCAGTCTGCCCTTCAAATGAGAGCATAGCCTTGCCAGCCCTTGATTTTATCTTTCTGAAAGACCTGAAAGGCGCAGGCCCATCTAAGGCACGTCTGGATTCTAACAACAGAAACTGTGAGACACACATATGTTCTCTGCAGCCAATAAATCTGCAGTAATTTGTTACTCAGCAATAGATAACTGAGTCAAATCCAGGAAACAGCTCTCCAAGCCCCTTTAGGTCATGGTATTGATGGAAGGGATTGAATCCCATAGGCCTGAGTTGACAAACATTAGCATTGTCCAAGAAAATAGCTTGGATCTCCCCCATTAGTAATGGGGAGACAAACCAGTCAAGAGTGTCCATGCCATAACTGAGAAAGACTAAGACAAAGTAAAATTTTAAAATACTTTAAAAAATGTAATTATATAGGGAAAATTATTGTTTCATCAAGATATACCCATTTACTCTGTACCTGGTAATTGCTGCTGTAACAGACCCATACATTGAAAGGATAGTGGTCACAAAAATGTCTGTGGAATTGGAATATCAGAGGCCAGCTTCACTTTAGGGATCTTTCATGTTTTACTCCACAAAATTGCTCTTTAATAGCTTTGGTTTATGTCCCCTATTATTACTTTGAGTCCCATCATACATGAAGGTGGCTTCCCTGGTGACTTAGCTGGTAAAGAATCCACCTGCAATGTAGGAGAACATTGCAATGTTGGGTCAGGAAGATCCCCTGGAGAAGGAAATGGCAACCCACTCCAGTATTCTTGCCTGGAAAATTTCATGGACAAAGGAGCCTGGCAGGCTACAGTCCATGAGGTTGCAAAGAGTCGTACACTACTGAGTGACTTTCAGTCAGTTCAGTTCAGTTCAGTTGCTCAGTCGTGTCTGACTTTTTGTGACCCCATGAATCGCAGCACTCCAGGCCTCCGTGTCCATCACCAACTCCCCGAGTTCACTCAAACTCATGTCCATCGAGTCCATGATGCCATCCAGCCATCTCATCCTCTGTCATCCCCTTTTCCTCCTGCCCCCAATCTCTCCCAGCATCAGAGTCTTTTCCAATGAGTCAACTCTTTGCATGAGGTGGTCAAAGTACTTGTTTTATAAAATGTTTGCAAATAGAGAAGTATAGTAGTTCTCCCTTATTCATGGGGGACACCAAGACCCTCAGTAGATGCCTGAACCAAATGCCTAACCACGCTTAGGACAGAACCAAACCCTTTCTATAACAAAGTTTAATTTATAAATTAAGCACAGTGAGAGTCAACTCTTCACATGAGGTGGAGTTTCAGCTTTAGTATCATTCCTTCCAAAGATCACCCAGGGCTGATCTCCTTTAGAATGGACTGGTTGGATCTCCTTGCATTCTAAGGGACTCTCAAGAGCCTTCTCCAACACCACAGTTCAAAAGCATCAATTCTTTGGCGCTCAGCTTTCTTCACAGTCCAACTATCACATCCATACATGACCACAGGAAAAACCATAGCCTTGACTAGATGGACCTTTGTTGGCAAAGTAATGTCTCTGCTTTTGAATATGCTGTCTAGGTTGGTCATAACTTTCCTTCCAAGGAGTAAGAGTCTTTTAGTTTCATGGCTGCAGTTACCATCTGCAGTGATTTTGGAGCTCAAAGAAATAAAGTCTGACACTGTTTCCATTGTTTCCCCATCTATTTCCCATGAAGTGATGGGACCAGATGCCATGATCTTCGTTTTCTGAATGTTGAGCTTTAAGCCAAACTTTTCACTCTCTTCTTTCACTTTCATTAAAAGGCTCTTTAGTTCCTCTTCACTTTCTGCCATAAGGGTGGTGTCATCTGCATATCTGAGGTTATTGATATTTCTCCTGGCAATCTTGATTCCAGCTTGTGCTTCTTCCAGCCCAGCGTTTCTCACGATGTACTCTGCATATAAGTTAAATAAGCAGGGTGACAATATACAGCCTTGATGTACTCCTTTTCCTATTTGGAACCAGCCTGTTGTTCCACGTCCAGTTCTAACTGTTGCTTCCTGACCTGCATACAGGTTTCTCAAGGGGCAGGTTAGGTGGTCTGGTATTCCCATCCCTTTCAGAATTTTCCACAGTTTATTGTGATCCACATAGTCAAAGGCTTTGGCATAGTCAATAAAGCAGAAATAGATGTTTTTCTGGAACTCTCTTGCTTTTTGCATGATCCAGCTTGTTAATCTCTCACTGTGCTTAATTTATAAATTAAACTTTGTTATAGTAAGGGTTTGGTTCTGTCCTAAGCGTGGTTAGGCATTTGGTTCAGGCATCTACTGAGGATCTTGGTGTCCCCCATGAATAAGGAAGAACTACTATACTTCTCTATTTGCAAACATTTTATAAAACAAGTAGCTAAGACTATTATTATTTAATTATATAGTCACAGTTCTTGTCGGTTTAGGAAAAAACATAATTCTACAATCTGATTAAATATGTTACTCTGCTTCATGTCTGCATTTGGAAAAAATCTTTTACATATGCTGATAAAATTAACTTTTTCCCACAGTGAGAATGGATGTTTACTTCCACTCTAAAACTTAAATTATTTTTTTGGGCTCCAAAATCACTGCAGATGGTGATTGCAGCCATGAAATTAAAAGATACTTACTCCTTAGAAGGAAAGTTATGACCCACCTAGATAGCAGAGACATTACTCTGCTACCCAAAATCAGAGACATTACTTTGCCAACAAAGAGCTGTCTAGTCAAGGCTATGGTTTTTCCAGTGGTCATGTATGGATGTGAAAATTGGACTGTGAAAAAGCTGAGTGCTGAAGAATTGATGCTTTTGAACTGTGGTGTTGGAGAAGACTCTTGAGAGTCCCTTGGACTGCAAGGAGATCCAAACAGTCCATTCTGAAGGAGATCAGCCCTGGGATTTCTTTGGAAGGAATGATGCTAAAGGTGAAACCCCAATACTTTGGCCACCTCATGTGAAGAGTTGCCTCATGTGAAGAGTTTCCTCGGGATTGGGGGCAGGAGGAGAAGGGTCAACAGAGGATTAGATGGCTGGATGGCATCACCGACTCGATGGACAAGAGTTTGGGTGAACTCGGGGAGTTGGTGATGGACAGGGAGGCCTGGTGCGCTGCAGTTCATGGGGTTGCAAAGAGTCAGACATGACTGAGCGACTGAACTGAACAGAACTGAAGGCTTAAACAGACATATCTTCCTTTGTCACTTGAGAAGACGTGACTCAGATTTAGTGATTTCATCATTTCAACTGCATTGGTGAACAAAAATGTGAAAACATTCTCTCCCTTAGACTGAAAGGCTTCAGATATATTTTTAAAAGTGACAATTACACTAGTGTTAAGCTTTTAATCTTTATGTTATTCTAATACTCAGTGTTAAAGGAATTGAGAATGACACTTAAGCTTTTCTCCATAGCCATTAATGATAGGGTAATACAACCCTTATCCATTACTCTGTCAGTATAATTAATGAGGTCATCCCAATATCAATATATGCAGGAGAATAGCACATGGTGAAGAATCAGAATATTGTAATGAATTCTAGCAGAATCATATTTCAAATGTGTAATTGTTTCAGTTGTATTTCACAGTTACACGGATTTTTATCTCAATGACAGACAATAAGGTGTCTGCTTGCACTTAAATATTTGATAAGTTGAGTATTGATTAATTTCTGCAAGCTTATTATTACTGCAATTGGATCATCTTTAAGCCTAGAAGTCTTGTAAGTCATATAGGGGAACACAAAATATTAATTAGGTTGACTGATTAAGGCTTTGGCAGTGAAAATGTCTACTCTCTGAGTAATTACAATCACCCAATTTAGTGAAAGAACATGTGTTTGATTATTACCTGAAATCCTTTCATGTGTAAGTATGGAATCTCCTTTGTTGTTGTTCGGTCATCAAGTTGTGTCCCACTCTTCACAACCCCATGGACTGCAGCGCACCAGGCTTCCCTGACCCTCACAGTCTCCTGGAGTTTGACCAAGTTCATGTCCTTTGAATTGGTGATGCCATCCACACCTCTCATTCTGTCACCCTCTTCTGCTTTCAATCTTTCCCAGCATCAGCCTCTTTTCCAATAAGTTAGCTGTTCACATCAGGTGGTCAAAGTATTGCAACTTCAGCTTGGTTATCAGTTCTTCCGGTGAATATCCAGGACTGATTTCCTTTAGGATGGACCGGTTGGCTCTCCTTGCAGTCCAAGGGACTCTTAAGAGTCTTCTCCAACACCACAGTTCAAAAGCATTACTTCTTCAGCACTCAGCTTTCTTTATAGTCCAACTCTCACATCCATACGTGACTACAGGGAAGACCCTGTAGCTTTGACTAGATGGACCTTTGCTGGCCAAGTGATGTCTTTGCTTTTTGAACACACTGTCTGTGTTTGTCATAGCTTTCGTGCCAAGAGGCAGTCATCTGATTTCCTGGCTGCAGTCGCCATCCGCAGTGACTCTGAGCCCAAGAAGAGGAGACTCATCACTACCTCCCCCTTGTCCCCTTCTACTTGCCATGAAGTCAGAGACCAGATGCCACGATCTCAGTGAAATCTTCCAGCCTTTCTTTTTCATGACAAGGTGAAAAATACTGCCTCTGTAGAAGTAGCAAAATCCAATCCCAGCCCCAAAGAAGTTTCCCAATTTATTGTTTGATAATCCTATAGTAAAGAATACTGTATCCATCTGAAATTTCTAGCTTCCGCTTTTACACTTCATTGTGACTTCCCTGGCGGCTCAGATGGTAAAACGTCTGGTCTTCGTACAATGTGGGAGACCTGGGTTCAGTCCCTGGGTTGGGATGATCTCCTGGAGAAAGAAAGGACAACCCACTCCAGTATTCTTGCCTGGAAAATCCCATGGATGGAGGAGCCTGGTGGGCTACAGTCCATGGGGTCGCAAAGAGTCGGACACAAAGTGAGCAACTTCACTTCACTCTACACTTCATTAAAATTCAAGATTATTTACACAAAAGAGGCATTCATCAGTTTGCATGCACAAAAGATGCAGTCACAAGAAAGGAATAATGATATATTTCTTTACAGAAATGCAGTTTGAAAGAGTCCCAAAATAAATTAGAATTTATTTTTTTAAAATCTCTTGATTGAAAACTGTTGGGGGAAAAAAAAAATCAAACTTTCAGGTTAAACATTGAAGCTGCAAGTTTCTCCTGTTGAATCTCAGCCCAAAATGTTATGATAGAAAGCATCATAAAGTCTTTCTGAACATCAGTTTCTATTTGGTATAGACCTAGACTGATAATGGAAGGCAAAATATTCTAAATTTTGGGAACACAAATGTGAGCTCAATGCGGGAAGCTAGATTTAAAATAAATAGTGGAAGCAGCCTTAAAATTTCCCTATATAGCCTTCAAAATCAAGATGGGTATTCAGGTTATTCTGCCTAAAAAAAAAATATTCTTATTGAATGTTAACCCAGCAATAAAAATAATGAATAATGTTTTACATTCTGTCACTGGGCTTCCCTGGTGGCTCAGAGGTTAAAGCGTCTGCCTCCAATGCGGGAGACCTGGGTTCCATCCCTGGACTGGGGAGAAGGGGATGGCTGCCCACTCCAGTCTTCTTGCCTGAAGAATCCCATGGACAGAGGAGCCTGGCGGGCTGCAGCACATGGGGTCCCACAGAGTTGGACAGGACTGAGCGACTTTCGCTTTCACTTTCTGTCACTGTCAACAAAACTATATTAAGTAAGTGTTATGCAAGTAACATGAACAATTTCTAATAAGTTTCTGTGTTGAAAATAGTTTGTGTGTATTGCCTTCACCAAAAGTGATGGACACGGGTTTGGGTGGACTCTGGGAGTTGGCAGGGAGGCCTGGCATGCTGCACTTCATGGGGTCGCAAAGAGTCGGGCACGACTGAGTGACTGAACTGAACTGAACTGAACTGAGACTGTTTTATGGTATTCTTCACTAAGTATATTTTCTTTTATTTTTTGTGTGTTTATTAGTTATTTATATTATGTGAATATGATCAATTTTTTAACTAATAGGAAACATATATATCTTTTTACAGAAGAAAATACATCATTCAATTATTTTTTATCTATGCTTCCAACAAATTACTCACAATAAATGCTTGCTAGCTAAATTTATTTTAGATTTAGAGCTTTGCAATTTCTTTGCCTATTCTACTTTAGCAATTCCTTCAAAAATAAGAAAATTCTGTTTGTCAGTCACCAGATCCCACTAACAATGTCGAGCAATAATTTCAAGCAAATTCAATCCAAAAAAAGAAAAATTTGTTGCTTAAGTCAAAAAATTCCAGAAGTTAAAGAAATTTTGATCACTTTATCTATAAACTGTATCTGATAAGGGTTTGATAGGTAATTGTTATGAAAATAGAGATACTTTACAGTTTGTATTTTCATGAAAATAAGCCATATATCATCAAAGAAAAATTTCTGTTCTTTGCTTCGTAGGCGAAATGTTTGGGAAATACCCAAACTTAAGCTGCACCCCTCAATTAAACATCTCTAAACAATGGCTGCAATTTCTTATTCATATTATTATAAACAAAGGTTTATTCATTCTTTAAATTTGTTTACAAGTAATTTTAAGTTTTATCCAAGATCATGGATTTGGTGAACTTTTGAAATACTTGCTCTGCGTGTTTATCATTGTTTTTCTCAGCTATGAAGAATGTCTTCATTATCAGTAGATTTATTCTTTTGTTTCCTTCTTCACTTTCTGGTTAAAAGTATCTTCTCATATTTCCGAAAGCATAATGCATCAAGTTAGAGTGAGAAGGGCCCGTGTATCACCTGTTGGTAAGGTGCCATTTCCTGTCTCGGCTAGCAATGAGCCACTGACGCGTGCTCATTTCAGCACAAGGACAGATATGAACACCTACCCCTGTTTCTTCAACATTTCCTCTTCCAAGAGCAGATTATGCAATATGTGTTAAGTGTAACATCCTGCAAAAAGCCTCTGATGTGACCTAAAGCAAAAAAAAAAAATAATTATTCTTACCACATCAAGTGATATTTTGCGTATGCAGCCCAAAGTGATTGCAAATATAGCTGATGTTAAGGGGTACTAAATAGCAAGAGTAGTTTAATTACAAGAAAAGTCATATATGTTCTTTCCACAGAAAATACAGAACATTGAATCTGATTCTAGGGTTATTGTTATTTTAAAAGTGAAGGCAGAGTATAATTTGCTTATTTTGAAAACAGATTCATCAAAATTCAAGATACAAAGAAGTCATTTCCACGTCTGAAGCTCTTGAACTCACATCTAACATACAATTATCAAACAATAATCGACAGGGTAAAATTTTCAAATGGCCTAAATGATTTTGCTAGTGAACTTGAATGGGGAGAATGTTCCTAACGTACATGGTTACTCCTATTCCACCGTGCCTCCTCTTGCTTTCCTAGTTATCCCAAACCCTCTGAATGTATTATATTTATAAGCTAAAAATTGATTGACACATACACAAACACTTAGACTTGGGTGAGAAAAAAATGAGACTCATACCTTCTAATTGAGGTCTTCTCATTATCCATGTCTTATGTATGCTCTTCTCTGAGCTGTCACTTCCAATCGCCACTTTTACCAAAGAATTACTGAACTCAACCAATGAAGAAGTCTTTATTAATGTGAAACATCACACGGGCACTGAAAAGTGCTGAGCAGGTAAAAACAAATCCAAAGAAAGTGAAGTGCTCTAGCGATGCAGAGACTGAGTCAATCCATAGTGAAAAGAATTCAGTGAAGCAAAACCAGAATCCTTTTTGAAAAGACAGCTGCTCTGGTTTCCTTCTCTGTTTGATTCCACACTGACAAGAAATACAAAATCTCTTCTTATCCGTAGACCAGATACATTCTCTTTGTACCTCTGTCATTAAATTGACAAATTGAACTTGTCCTGTGCCATGAAGGGTTACTCTGCACCCCAGAAGAATAGGATTGAATGGAAGGAAGCCCAGATTACTTCTATTGGAAACGTGTTATCAACAACTTAAAAAATATTCTATTGTCTAACACCATAAATATGGATTAGCAGATGCCCTCATAATAAAAGTAGGATAGTAAAATTTAAACTGTTAAAAAAATACATGAGAAAATAAAACATTTGAAAAAAATGCTTATAAAAAAGTAAACAATTATTTTATTATAAGGTTCCAGGTGGCTAAAGTAATGGTAAAATAAGAAAAAAAAATGAGTATTTTTAAAAATCACTGGTTTCAAAAGATTTAAAGTATTGTCTTGGTTCATGAGAATAATTTTCCCACTCCCAACCCAATAGTATTTTTCTGAAAGAAGATTCCATGTGATGTGGGAGATGATATCATTCAAAATGCCATCGCAAAAAGAAAATCGTAAAATTTGTTGTATATGAATTCCGATGTGCATATGCCTCAAGGCAAACTAAGTGTAAAATGACAAAACTTCAAACCAGTAGAGCCAAATCCATGAAGGTCAAAAGCATTGTAACCTAAAAGCTGAAATTATCTGAAAATCTGGCTCAATCCAGTCTTTAGATAGTTCTCACATTTTATGTGTATATATGTGTATTCATTTATATAAACACTCATCCATGTATATTCACTAGTATTATGCATATAGTATATATTAAAATATATGTTTGGAGTAGAAAGTATATACACTGAAGTAGAAAGTATATGTCTCAACCAAATGATATGCTGTTTACAAAGTGACTGATAAATTTTACGCACATCAGCTGAGTGTGGGCTGTTGCTTAGCATATTGCAGTGAGATCTAAAGGGATACACAGGTGAGTTGAGCTCTTCTACCTAGTCTCACAGCTTTCAGTTCTTCCTTTGGCACATGGATGTCCTTATTACCTATCTTTACATCCCTGAAATTAAAAAAAACTTTAATTTCAGAAATCGGAACTTTGGCTAGCTCATAATAAATGCTCATAAAATATTTGTGGATCGCTTAATCAGTGAGTGTGTTATGAATGTAATATCAGACAAACCCTGCTGAAAAAAATGTGAAAACTCATGGACAAAACACTTATTAAGAAAGAAATAAGCAAAACAACATTCTTTTCCCTTGCTTTCCCAAATTAATTATATGATAGGATTCTCAAAGTGCTTTAAATACTTACTTAAATTACCTAAATAAATACTTAACTAATTAATAATTAAATAAATTTATACAAATATTTATTTAAATAAGTACTAGGAAATGTTATCTTTACATTTTAGAAATTAAACACATATCCAGTTTCCATCTATAAGACATTTTTAAATAACCAGAAATCTTACAGAAGCAGATGCCAAGAATAAAAGGAAACCTGCAGTCAAGAACCATTGTAAATGGTGACGTCGGTGAGCACAGACTTAGAATTAGGTCTATATGGGATCTTCATATTATTGTCTCAGAAAAGAATAGAAAAATGAACTTCCGCTTCTTCACTTGGAACTTACTTTATAATATACCTTCATATTATTATAAGACTATGTTGCCTTAATGGCTTAATTGTGAACACTATCATTCATCATTTACAGTCCTTGAGTTGCAACATGAGAGAAATCGACGTGCATGAAAGACAAGAATCATAAAAAATGCAATGATCACAGGCAATAAACTATTAGGTGATAGATTACCTTCGTCCCACCTAGTCTTATGCTAGAACTATAAATAAGCATGCTAGTGAATAGTCTTTTTCTCTGCATTTTTATCCAACTAAAAAGAAGTTGACACCATATTTTTAATCGTTTCTGGTTTATCTTTGGATGCTTGCATGAGTGAGATTAACTATCTACCTTTCACATCATTGCTCATTTCTATTTACATTTGCCACTTTGAACTTGTTTGTTCATTTACAATACCTTGACTATGTTTGTGCATACAGAGTCTTAGGACCTGCACAAAAATCAATACGCCACTTGAGAAATTAAAGTAGGCAGGAAGTATGTAAGAATTTAATGTGAATAGAAAAATTAGTTTAGCTATAGATTTTCCTTGACAAGGAGTCTCCATGAGAACAGAAATAGTAATCAGTTTTGTTCACCATTGTAACCCCAGTGCCAATGTTTGAGTTTGGCACTTAAAAAACCCAATGCTGCTGCTGCTGCTAAGTCGCTTCAGTCGTGTCCGACTCTGAGCTACCCCATGGACAGCAACCCACTAGGCTCCTCTGTCTACAGGATTCTCTAGGCAAGAATACTGGAGTGGGTTGCCATTTCCTTCTCCAAAAATGCAATAGATATATATTGAATCAGCTTTGTTAGTTGCTAGCATGATGTAGTGGAGAAGGAGATGGCACCTCACTCCAGTACTTTTGCCTGGAAAATCCCATGGATGGTGGAGCCTGGTAGGCTGCAGTCCATGGGGTGGTGAAGAGTCGGACACAACTGAAGTGACTTAGCAGCAGCGGCGGCACGATGTAGGAGGCTGAATCACTCACAGAGTCGGGAAATCAAACTAAAGAGAACACAGTAGACTCTTTTACAGTATATCTGGTCTTTGAAAATGTGGGAATGTGGAGAACAAATAATTTCATTGTGTTATGGGAAATGGGGCACTACATTTTCAAATCAAAAGAATGTTTTGGTGCGTTTCTTCTAAGAAAGCAGCTGATGGATATCTTCAGTGTTGCAGCAAACCGAATTACCGTGCGAGCCGATGTGGAACAGCCTACGGCTCTATCCTGGCTTGCCAATTTTGCAGCGTGTCCTCAGAGCATGCGTAATGAGGAGTTCTCGAGAATATGGAAGATAAGGCATTCCGTTACTATCAACTGATCCCTGCACTTACCAGTGATTTATCTTCAACCTGCCTTGAAGCATTTCCTGGCCAGAGGCTGAAATGTCAACAGATTTTATAACTTTGCTTAAATTATATAAGGTATAACAGCAATCATTGTCAAGACATCAAATACATATATCACGTAGTACACTAAAAACACTGTTTTATATAATTTACGTATGAAATCATAATGGTTTTGAGAGTTGGCATATTATAATATGCCAAAATTTTAAATATCTGTAATACAGAAAGCAAAGCACAATTTTAAATTTATGTCCTTTTTTTTTTTTTTTTTTTGGCAACTTCATTGCCAAAGTGGATTTCTTTAGGATTTATCCATTGTTATTCTACATCACAAGAGCCAGAATGGGCCCAGACCAAGTTTCATCTCCTTCTATGGGGCATACACATTAACGATAATAATTCATTAATCATTGAAAATGTGATTCTATATGCTAAGCCATACCACTTGAGGGGTATTTTTACTCTTAATCTATGCTATGACATGTTTATAATTTTAGATTTAGGTAGTTAACAGTTTTGTCATTTCTATTTTTCCTCTATTAATGGATTAATGCCTTCTGGAAGTGTCATGAATTCCTCTTCTCCTCAGATCACTAGTCCTGGTGACTGTCTTAGGTAAACATACAGATTTGGGGAGAAAAGAGTATGGGCCTTTCCTACAACCTCTCATCAAGACTCACAAAATGGCAATATCCTCAGACCTGCGAGGATTAGAAAGGTTTACTTCAAATGAACATTAGTGAGACACTCCTCCTTTTGGACTTTGAGAGACATCAATTTAAAATACAAGTCCTAAACAATCGGTGCAAACTTGAACAGTTTATTTTGCTGTTGTAAAATCTGAATTCAAACGTCTTAAGAATAACATTGGCGTTCTTATGAATATTTAAAAATATTACTGAAATCATATAATACAATGCATGACACGCCACCAAGGAATATTAGCCATTGCTCCTTATATTCATCAAATAGTTAAGAGATATTTTGACAAAGCAACAGTGATAAGGAAGGAACAGAATCTCCACCCTCGTGGAACTGAGTTCAAATCACAGTATGCGTTAATTAACTGTGTGACTTTGGACAAGTCATTGTCCCAACAGTTGATCCAAGCTTTACCTATTATATACTCCTTTCATCGTTTTGTTTTCTTCATAGTTTGTTATCACTGAAAAATAGGGACACTGCATATCCACCACAGGTTCAGTGAATGGTGCAGTGTTGTAACTCAATAAATGTTTTCCTTAAATAATCAATGAACTTAGCTCACTTGTTTCAGCTTCTTAATCTCAGTACTGGAATCAAGATAGTACATATCTTATAAGAATGTTGAGAGTATTAAGAGACACGCAACAAGTAAGGAGATTTAGAACGATGTCTTGGATAGCACGATGACTTTATTAAATAATGGTGATTGGTGTTTGCTTTTCACAGTAATTTTTTTCCCTTGAATGTTCAGTCACTGGTTTATTGTTATATATATATAACTATATGTATATAGTTATATGTATATGAGATAAAAGAAATCATTAACTTTAGAGATGTGAAAACTAAAGCGTTACTCTCTAAAAATGTGAAATCAACAAATAAGAAGGTTAATTTACTACTGAAATCTTTGAAAACAACATATGCTGCATCTTCTATGGTGTCAATGAACATTAAGCCTCCTGCACAGTTTTTGCCATCTTGCAAATCTCACACACCAACCTGTCTCCTGCACTCTAGTCCTTAATCTATGTACATTTATTCAGCGGCTATTTACATGTGGTCCCCTGACATTACTCAATATGCGCTCATCAGAAATATTATTTTAGTCCAACAATTCTTTCAAGCCGTTCTCTCAGATAAGTTCATTTGAAACCCTTCCATCAACATTAGGCCTAAACTAACTTTTTCTCCTTTTGTCATTCACAAGACTTACCGATTTTAATTCCTAAAAATGTTAAGTTGCTAAGTCCTGTCCAGCTCACATGACCTCTTGGAAAGCTACACATCAGGTTCTTCTGTCCTCCCCTCTCCTGGAGCTTGCTCAGATTCGTGTCCAGTGAGTTCATGATGCCGTCTAACCATCTCATCGTCAGTTATCCCCTTCTCATTCTGCCTTCAGCCTTTCCCAGCCAGCATCAGGGTCTTTTCCAATGAGTCAGTCCTTCACCACATGTGGCCAAAGTATTGGAGCTTCAGCTTCAGCATCAGTCTGTCCAATGAATACTCAGGATTAGTTTCCTTTAGGATTGACTGGTTTGATATCCTTGCAGTCCAAGGGACCCTCAAGAGTCTTTCCAACACCACAGCTCAAAAGCATCAATTCTTTAGCACTCTGCTTTCGTCATAGTCCAACTCTCACATTCATACATGACGACTGGAGAAACCATAGTTTCAACTAGATGGATCTTTGTTGGCAAAGCAATGTCTCTACTTTTTAATATGCTGTCTAGGTTGGTCATAGCCTTTCTTCCAAGGAGCAAGGGTCTTTTAATTTCATGTCTACAGTCACCATCTGCAGTGATTTTGGAGACCAAGAAAATAAAGTCTGTCACTGCTTCCATTGTTTCCTAATCTACTTGCCATGAAGTGATGGAACCAGATGCCATGAACTTTGTGTTTTTTTTAAGTGTTGAGTTTCAAGGCAAACTTTTCACTCTCCTCTTTCACTTTCATCAAGCGGTTCTTCGGTTCCTCTTCACTTTCTGCCGTAAGGGTGGTGTCATCTGCGTATCTGAAGTTACTGATATTTCTCCCAGTAGTCTTGACTCCCAGCTTGTGCTTCATCAAGACTGGCATTTCATATGATGTACTCTGCATTTAAGTTAAATAAGCAGGGTGACAGTATACAGTCTTGATGTACTCCTTTCCCAGTTTGGAACCAGTCTGTTGTTCCAGATCCAGTTCTAATCGTTGCTTCTTGATCTGCATACAGGTTTCTCAAGAGGCAGGTCAGGTGGTCTGGTATTCCCGTCTCTAAGAATTTTCCACAGTGTGTTGTGATCCACATAATTAAACGCTTGGCTATAGTCAATAAAGCAGAAGTAGATGTTTTTCTGGAACTCTCTTGTTTCTCTATGATTCAATG
Organism: Ovis canadensis; assembly: GCF_042477335.2. Taxonomy (NCBI): domain Eukaryota; kingdom Metazoa; phylum Chordata; class Mammalia; order Artiodactyla; family Bovidae; genus Ovis; species Ovis canadensis. Next base: position 101,838,353 of record NC_091253.1, on the reverse strand, counting down.
GATGTTGGCAATTTGATCTCTGTTTACACTGCCTTTTCTAAATCCAGCTTGAACATCTGGAAGTTCTTGGTTCACGTACCGTTGAAGCTTGTCTTGGAGAATTTTGAGCATTACTTTGCTTGCATGTGAGATGCATGCACTTGTGTGGTAGTTTGTTGGAATGAAAATTGACCTTTTCCAGTCCTGTGGCCACTGCTGAATTTTCCAAATTTCCTGGCATATTGAGTGCAGTATCATCTTTTAGGAGTTGAAGTACTTCAGCTGGGATTCCATCACCTCCACTAGCTTTATTCATAGTGATGCTTTCTGAGGCCCATTTGACTGCACATTCCAGGATGTCTGGCTCTAGGTGAGTGATCACACAATTGTGGTCCTTGTGGTTGCAGAGAGATAAATCTCCTTGGCTATTTCTCTTGCCCCTTTGTCTCTTAAGCGTCTCACAATGATATCACTTCTATCTGGAACCATAATAAACATATTGCATCATCTCACCTGATTATCATCCTTCAAAAAGACCTCCATGTCCAGCTCACAGAAAGACATTTATTGTATCCACTCTCTTGTCTACAGAACTGCTCGAGGAAAATTTCCCATACACTTAATAAATTTTCCCAGAAAATTTTCAAAATGAAAAAACCTGGATCCTACCAAATGATTTTTTATTTACTACACAGCCTACCCCAGACAAATTGAAAGTTAAAAAAGCAACAATCAGCTAGCGTTACTGGTTTGGTTAGCTAACTTTTTATCATAAATCATATAAAGCATATCTTCACGTAGTCCAGGAGACCAAGCCTCACTTTATGTCATGTTGCAGTTTTCGTTTCATTTTCTGTTAATAAAACTGCAGAATGATTTTTTTTTAATATTCTATGAACACATACTTGCTTAACCTAAATGAAAGCACAAATGAAAACAATATTTTTTTTTCATTTTTAGCCTAAAGATTAGGCTATTGAGATTAAGGTTTTTAAAACTACATGTGTGTGGCCTTGATTTCTTCAGCATCAACAAAAATATAAACATTCTTTGCTTTGTATTGATCATGTTTCCTTGAAAATTTCAAAAGGACTGTACAAATAAAAACTTGGAGAAATTCATACAGTGCATGGTGAGGCAGGATATCTTTACTTTCAACATCACTTTAACATTACCCATTGTCAGTAGCTATATTGAAAAAAGCATTTTAATTGTGGAAATTTATACCAAGCTAAGGAGATAAACCATGGTATCTTATTTAACACTGACACAATTATGAACTAGAATCAATTTTTTGAAAAATAATACATCGATTACTTCACCAAAATCAAAGAACATGCAACTGCAAGAAATATAATTAAAATTTGATAAATAGAGTTATTGATAACAGCTGAGGTTTTTTCTACTTTCACTATGAATTATTAGTCTTATGCTTTACATTCCTCATATCATGATCCCAGTACGTACATTTTTAGAAAAACCAATATTTAATTTTTCCTGTTTAGTTAGTCATTAAGTAGTCAGAATTTATTTGGTGTTAATGAACAACTGTTTATTCTAGGCAACATAGTCCAAGTATCTGGTAAGCATCCTTATTTTCAAATATATTTGAATTATTAATTAAGCATTCTATACTTGGGAAAAAGCAATTGTTCCCTTTAAAAAATATGCATTTTTAGAATGACGTCTGCTTTTGAGACTTCTAGGGAATGTTTCTGAAAGTTTAGCTTGTTGCAGAGTGCTATTCAACTTCAGGGATTGTTTTCAGACTGCTTTTTAAAATTCATTTTTTTCTGCATATGTCTATATTATTCTGTTTATTTGTATCTTCAGATTCTGAGTTGAAAATTCAATATTTTAAATAATATAACATGAAAACTCCAAAAACAAAATTCACGCCCTTCTCCCTACCCCAGGATTTGTTATAGGTGCCATTTTTGTTGCTGTTTCTTGTGGTTTAATGACTCTGTTGAACCAATTTGCTAAAATCAGTTTTGTTTCTTATGAGCAGCCACTAAAGTCTCCGCTCAGTTAGCTTAAAGGTTAGATAATCATTGGATAAACGGACCAACATGGCACAGTTGAGCTCACGTCCTCTCATGGACACACCTAAACTACAATTATTTACAAAGTAACTCTCAATGAGAAAAATCAAAAAACTTGCAGAAAGATCTTCTATAACCAAAGAAATAAAAAGGGAACCTCCGTGAGACTGGGATGAGAAACGGAGATAAGATACAGTCAAGACCATTACCCCTAGAGGAAGGACCGGTTCTCCCCCAGCAGCGAGGGGTCTGAGCCCCACACTTGACTCCCCAGCCTGGGGGTCCTGCACTAGGAAGACCAACCCAGAGAAAGTTTGGTTTTGAAGCCAAGAGCAGCTTATTTTAGAAAGAGATAGAGGGCAGTGGCGAGTCGAGATTCCACTTTTAAAGGGTGCACATAATATCTAACAACCTGAGACCCAAGACAAAGCAATGATTTGGAAGGGCTCTTGGTCCGACCCACTTGCTCATCTTGGAGAGCGAGTTTCCTGAGAGGCAGGTGCCAACTCGAGCTCACCCTGCAGACACAGACTCGCGTGGGAACCGTTTTGGGAGAGTATTCTACAATGAGGACACGGGCGCTGGCAGCCACAGTCTTCAAACAGTACGTTGTTCAGTCACCCAGTCATGTCCAGCTCTTTGTGACCCCAGGGGCTGCAGCACATCAGGCCTCCTTAATCTTACCATCTCCCAGAGTTTGCCCAAGTTCATGTCCATTGCATCAGGGATGTCATCCAACCATCTCATCCTCTGTCGTCCCCTTCTTCTCCTGCCTTTAATCTTTCCCAGCATCAGGGTCTTTTCCAGTGAGTCAGCTGTTTGCATCAAGTGACCAAAGTATTGGAGCTTCAGCATCAGTCCTTCCAATGAGTATTCAGTGTTGATTTCCTTTAAGATTGATGAGTTTGATTTCCTTGTTGTCCAGGGGACTCTCAAGAGTCTTCTCCAGCACCACAGTTCTAAAGCATCAATTCTTCAGTGCTCAGCCTTATTTATGGTCCAGCTCTCACAGCTGTGTGTAACTACTGAAAGACCATAGCCTTGACTACATGGACCTTTGTTGGCAAATCGATGTCTTTGCTTTTTAACACATTGTCTAAGCTTGCCATAGCTTTCTTGCCAAGAAGCAATCATCTAATTTCAAGGCTGAGGTCACCAACTGCAATAATTTTTAAGCCCAAGAAGGGGAGATCTGTCACTGCTTACACCTTTTCCCCTTCTATTTGCCATTAAGTGATGGGACTGGAGGCCATGATTTTAGTTTTTTTAATATCTAGTTTTAAGCTGGCCTTTTCACTCTTCTCCTTCACCTTCATCAAGAGGTTCTTTATTTTCTCTTTGCTTTCTGCCATTAGAGAGGTGTCATCCACATATCTGAAGTTGTTGATATTTCTCCTGCTAACTTGATTCCATCTTGTAACACATCCACCCTGGCATTTCTCATGATGTGCTCTGCATATAATTTAAATAAACAGGGTGACAATAAACAGCCTTGCCATACACCTTTCTCAGTTTGAAACCAGTCCATTGTTCCATGTATGTTTGGGACTGTTGCTTCTTGACCAGCATACAGGTTTCTCAGCAGACAGGTAAGATGGCCTTGTATTCCCATCTCTTTAAGATGATGCTATCAAATTGCTGTACTCAATATGTCAGCAAATCTGAAAAACCCTACAGTGGCCACCAGACTGGAAAAGGTCAGTCTTTCTCCCAATCCCCAAGAAGGGCAGCACGAATAAATGTTCAACTCACCAGACAGTTGCACTCACCTCTCATGCTAGGAAGGTTATGCTGGAAAATCCTGCATGCTAGCCTTCAGCATTATGTCAGCTGAGAGCCTCCAGATGTCCAAGCTGAGTTTAGAAAAGGCGGAGGAACCAGAGATCAAATTGCCAACATTGGCTTAATCATAGAAAATGCAAGGGAATTCTAGAAAAACATCTACCTCAGTTTCATCAAACATTATAGAACTGGCTCAAAAGCAGCTACAGAGATAAATGGAATAGGATAGGGAGGGCGGGGATGAGCCCATACTTGTATGAGCATTTATTCTGCGACAAAGGAGGCATAAATATACCCTGGGGAAAAGTCTGTTTTCTTTCTGTTTTTGTTTGTTTTTAAATATATAAATGATGTTGGGAAATGGCATTAATACATGCCAAAAAATCAAACTGGATTGCTTTCTCACATCACACATATAAATAAACGTAATTGGATTAAAAACTTAAGTGCAGTTTTTAAAACTGTAAAACTTGTAGGAGAAACCAGTCTGTATTCTTTATAATGTTCATCTTAGTAGTATTTTTTGGTTCTATCTCTTTAGTTCTATCTCCTTAGAGGAAGAAAAGTAAACATTTTAAACATGGGAATACATCAGACTAAGAGCTCTTGCACAGCTAAGGAAACTATCAGCCAAACAAAAAGGCCACCTCTTAAAGGTGGTTTAGTCACTAAGTCCTGTCTGACTCTTGCGATTCCGTGGACTATAGCCTGCCGGGCTCCTCTGCCCATGGGATTCTTCAGGCAAGAACACTGGAGTGGGTTGCCTTGCCCTTCTCCAGGGGATCTTCCCGACCCAGGGACTGAGCCTTGGTGTCCTGTATTGCCAGCAGATTCTTTACCAACTGAGCTACAAGGCTGAGCTACCTATTAAATAGGAGAAGGTATTTGCAAAGGGCATATCTGATAAGGAGTTAATAACCAGTGTATGAAAAGAAGTCATGCAACTCAACATCAAAAAATGATAACCCCATTAAAATGTGGGCAAAGGATGAGAAATAGACATATTTTTTTCAATGAAGACATACAGGTGATTAACAGGCACATGAAAAGACACCAAATATCACTAATCATCAGGAAATGCAAATAAAAATTCCAGTAAGAAATCATCTCACACCTGTCAGAATGCCTATATCAGGAAGATAATCATCACATGTTGGTGAAGGTGTGGAGAAAAGGGAATCCTCATACACTGTTGGTGGGAACATAACGTACTGCAGACACTGTGGAAAACAGTACGGTGGTTCCTCAAATTTTAAAAATGGAACTATCTTATGATCTAGCAATGCCACTTTATAATGAAATAAGTCAGAGAAAGAGAAATATTGCTTGGTTTCACTTATTTATGGAACCTGGAAGACAAAACAAATGAGCAAAGATAACAAAACAGAAACGGACTCATATATCCAGAGAATAAAAAGGTGCTTGCCTGAGGAAATAGGGGTAGGAGAAGAGATAGAGAGGTGATGGTGTTGAGGTACGAACATTTGGTTGCAACACAAATGAGTCACAGGTACGGAAGGTACAGTGCAGAGAATACAGTCAATCATTGTGGAATACCTTTGTGTGTTTACAGACTGTAGCTTGACTTAGGATCATTTGAAATATATAGAAATATTGAATCATTGTGTTTTATACCTATTGTTATAGGTCAATTATACTTCAGAAACAAGCAAACTTATAAGAAAAATAGATCAAAATTGTGGTTTCCAGCGGTGGGGGTGAAGAGGGGAGAGTTGCATGAAAGCTGCCAAAGAATACAGACTTTCCATTATAAGATTAAATGTTTTAGTGATTTAATATACAACGTGATGAATATAATTAGCACTGCTATATATTATACATGAAAGGTGAGAGAGTGAATCCTAAGAGCTCTCATCACAAGGCAAATCATTTTCTGCTCTTTTAATGTTGGATCTATATGACATGATGGATGTTCATTACTTACTGGGATAATTTTTTCATGATGTATGTAAGTAAATCAATATGCTGTATGCCTTAAACTTATACAGCTCTTTATGTCAAGTATATCTCCGTAAGAATAGTGGGAAAATATGATGCAACAGATATGTCCTTAAATTCCTCAAAGCAATATCTCCTTCTTTCTGCCTAGTGGTACTCGGGGCCAATGCAAACCTCCATTGCTCTAGCAGCTCCCCCTGTGACTTAGACTTCGTTTTCTGCTTGCACAGAGCATCAGTATCAACCAGAAGGAAAACATGAGGGCCTTTCTTGATCATGAACACAGACCTGTACATGTGCACGGGCTTCTGGGTCTTCAGAAATATCGCGCTTTTCAGAACCCTGTGGATGTTTCTTCCACAGATTTTTCAGGTGTTTGGCAAGCCTCTTATTTGGCCCTATTGGTATTGTCGCAACAGGCACCTCTATAAAGCTTTAGGGAAGTGTCTGTCCTCACTGAGTAGGATTTCAGTTAGGCAAAATAAAGGCAAGCTCTGTGAGCTGGGTTTTTCATGAGAGTTGCCAGATGGGTAAGATTATGACAGTTTTCCAAGAGGGGGACAATTTGGGCTGCTCCAAAACCATCTGGCTCCTCCAGTGGCTGCTAGCTGCTGGTGTTCACTGAGACTGCAGAGCTGCTGATTTTCAAGAGCTCAGGAGAGTTAAACATCACAAAGCTCACTTTTAGATTTAGCCATTTTTGTTGAATAAATTATCTTCTAATTTTTATAAGTCATTGGTCAGTGTCCAAAGTTCTGAACATGTTGATTAAAAACAAACAAACAAAAACTTTCCAGTGCTTTTTACTTTATGAAATAGAGGATTTCCGATCACTACTTTCCAACCATAACTGCTTCTCTCACTATCACTTTTTCTTGACTTCTGAGCTTTCTCTTTATTTAAGAGTAGCATGATATGCTGCAATTCATGGGGTTGCCAAGACTCGGACACAGCCGAGCAGCTAAAGAACGGTTGTGTCCGACTCTTGGCAACCCCATGGACTGTAGCCTTTACCAGGCTCCTCCCTCCATGGGATTCTCCAGGCAAGAGTACTGGAGTGGGTTGCCATTTCCTTCTCCAGGGGATCTTCCCTACCCAGGGATTAAACCCAAGTCTCCCGCATTCCAGAGAAATGCTTTAACCCCTGTTCCGTTCAGTTCAGTCGCTCAGTCGTGTCCAACTCTTTGTGACCCCATGAATCGCAGCACGCCAGGCCTCCCTGTCTATCACCAACCTCCGGAGTTCACTCAGACTCACATCCATCGAGTTAGTGATGCCATCCAGCCATCTCATCCTCGGTCGTCCCCTTCTCCTCCTGCCCCCAATCTCTCCCAGCATCAGAGTCTTCCAATGAGTCAACTCTTCGCATGAGGTGGCCAAAGTACTGGAGTTTCAGCTTTAGCATCATTTCTTCCAAAGAAATCCCAGGGCTGATCTCCTTCAGAATAGACTGGTTAGATCTCCTTGCAGTCCAAGGGACTCTCAAGAGTCTTCTCCAACACCACAGTTCAAACGCATCAGTTCTTCGGCGCTCAGCCTTCTTCACAGTCCAACTCTCACATCCATACATGACCACAGGAAAAACCATAGCCTTGACTAGATGGACCTTAGTCGGCAAAGTAATGTCTCTGCTTTTGAATATGCTATCTAGGTTGGTCATAAATTTTCTTCCAAGGGGTAAGCATCTTTTAATTTCATGGCTGCAGTCACCATCTGCAGTGATTTTGGAGCCCCCAAAAGTAAAGTTTGACACTGTTTCCACTGTTTCCCCATCTATTTCCCATGAACTGATGGGACCAGATGCCATGATCTTTGTTTTCTGCATGTTGAGCTTTAACCCAACTTTTTCACTCTCCTTTTCACTTTCATCAAGAGGCTTTTTAGTTCCTCTTCACTTTCTGCCATAAGTGTGGTGTCATCTGCATATCTGAGATTATTGGTATTTCTCCCGGCAATCTTGATTCCAGCTTGTGTTTCTTCCAGCCCAGCATTTCTCATGATGTACTCTGCATAGAAGTTAAATAAGCAGGGTGACAATATACAGCCTTGACGTACTCCTTTTCCTATTTGGAACCAGTGTGTTGTTCCATGTCCAGTTCTAACTGTTGCTTCCTGACCTGCATACAGATTTCTCAAGAGGCAGGTCAGGTGGTCTGGTATTCTCATCTCTTTCAGAATTTTCCACAGTTTCTTGTGATCCACACAATCAAAGGCTTTGGCATAGTCAATAAAGCAGAAATAGATGTTGCTCTGGAACTCTCTTGCTTTTTCCATGATCCAGCGGATGTTGGCAATTTGATCTCTGGTTCCTCTGCCTTTTCTAAAACCAGCTGGAACATCAGGAAGTTCATGGTTCACGTATTGCTGAAGTCTGGCTTGGAGAATTTTGAGCATTACTTAACTAGCATGTGAGATGAGTGCAATTGTGTGGTAGTTTGAGCATTCTTTGGCATTGCCTTTCTTTGGGATTGGAATGAAAACTGACCTTTTCCAGTCCTGTGGCCCCTGCTGAGTTTTCCAAACTTGCTGGCATATTGAGTGCAGCGCTTTCACAGCATCATCTTTCAGGATTTGAAATAGCTCAACTGGAACTCCCTCACCTCCACTAGCTTTGTTCATAGTGACGCTCTCTAAGGCCCACTTGACTTCACATTCCAAGATGTCTGGCTCTAGATTAGTGATCACATCATCATGATTATCTGGGTCATGAAGATCTTTTTTGTACAGTTCTTCTGTGTATTCTTGCCACCTCTTCTTAATATCTTCTGCTTCTGTTAGGTCCAGACCATTTCTGTCCTTTATCGAGCCCATCTTTACATGAAATGTTCCCTTGATATCTCTAATTTTCTTGAAGAGATCTCTAGTCTTTCCCATTCTATTGTTTTCCTCTATTTCTTTGCATTGATCGCTGAAGAAGGCTTTCTTATCTCTTCTTGCTATTCTCTGGAACTCTGCATTCAGATGCTTATATCTTTCCTTTTCTCCTTTGCTTTTCGCCTCTCTTCTTGTCACAGCTATTTGTAAGGCCTCCCCAGACAGCCATTTTGCTTTTTTTGCATTTCTTTTCCATGGGGATGGTCTTGATTCCTGTCTCCTGTACAATGTCACGAATCTCATTCCATAGTTCATTAGGCACTCTATCTATCAGATCTAGACCCTTAAATCTATTTCTCACTTCCACTGTATAATCATAAGGAATTTGATTTAGGTCATACCTGAATGGTCTAGCGGTTTTCCCTACTTTCTTCAATTTAACCTCTGAGCCACCAGGGAAGCTCAAGAACAACAACAGTAGACTTTAATTAGCATTAGGAAGCCCTGGGTATGATATATAAAAAATATATATATACAGAAAGAATATGTTCTTCATTTCACTTCAGTCATTGTTTCTTTGCTTTTAATTCATGAGCAAAATATTAAGAACTATGGACATGGGATATTCAGTTACAAGAAGCTCTGATGTTGAAAAAATGGAAAGTTCATGGAGCTACAGGGAATATCTTACCAAAGAACATTTTTGCAGCTAGAAATGATTAAATGATAGCAGTTCAAAGAGGCAAAAAATATTCTGAACGTTCACTCTAACCTCATTTTTTTTAAACACCTCTTCCATGGCCAATATCTATAGTCATCAGCTTCAACATTGTTGAGAAACCGGATACCCTGAACTCTGGTTCTATTTCTGTGTACTCACTTTTCACAGACAGCACTGACTTTATTGACTGTTCAGTGACTTACTCCTCAGCTCTCTTTGCTTGGAAGTGGAATCCTGTACCTGCTGCTCAGAAGAACAGCAGAATGATGGGTCATTCGGTCCTTCCTTCTCCCTTGCACGTATAACCTCTTTCAGCATTTCCTCTCCTCTCAATGATGGTGAAAATGAACTGTACTCCTGCTTACCACGTTACTTAAACAGTTAAAGCTCCGACAGATTACCTTATTACCAGACTGAGAAAGAGAAGAGCTTAGCATAGAGAGTGGATATTTCTACTGTTGTATAGAAGATTGTTAGGACTTGACAAGCGTCATCTCATTTAGCTATCACAACTGCTATGTGCATTGGCCTAAACCAGCCCCATATTCCAGTTGGAGCACTGAAACTCAAGATTTTTCAGCTAATTAGTGACAGACAGAAAAAAATCAAGCACACTTTTGCATGAATCTAGTCTACGTTCTTTCCAAGAATTTCCCATTTTCCCTCCTCCCTTTCTTCTTAGCAGACATGCTCTCCACCAGAAAAAGATTCCTCTGTTCACTCACTGGGTTGGAAAAAAAAAAAAAGCAAACTAAACAACTTAATTTTTAGGCAGCTGATCTCTTAAGTAATTGTCACAAATAACTTGTATAGCCTTTCATAATCACTCTTTCCTTTAATCCCAAACTGGCCTCCCCAGCCTGAAAAACTGAGTGGAAGCTGAGTCTTCTTGATTTTTGCAAAAGATTTTATATTTTCCATCACTTCTTGCCAACTTTGGCTCTTAAATGATGCTGTGGGTGACACTGATATTAATACAGTGCTTTGTCATCTCGGATTATTTTGGGAAGTTTTCCTCTATTCTGTGGTGTTGGAGAAGACTCTTGAGAGCCCCTTGGACTGCAAGGAGATCCAACCAGTCCATCCTAAAGGAGATCAGCCCTGAATATTCATTGGAAGGACTGATGCTGAAGCTTAAACTCCAATACTTTGGTCACCTGATGTGGAGAGCTGACTCATTGGAAAAAACCCTGATGCTGGGAAAGATTGAGGGCAGGAGGAGAAGGGGATGACAGAGGACGAGATGGTTGGATGGCATCATTGACTCAATGGACACAGGTTTGGGTGGACTCCGGGAGTTGGTTATGGACAGGGAGGCCTGGCGTGCTGCGGTCCATGGAGTCACAAAGAGTCAGACACGACTGAGCGACTGAACTGAACCGACTCTCCTGTATTCACACTTCTTCACTGTGTCTAAAGTGGACACAGGTTCATTTTTCAGCAAATAAAACATCCTTAACACAAAGAAATTATGCAAAACAGCCCTTAGTTATGATATCTGCCATAGCCCAAAAGGAATGTATTTTACCAAAGTAGATTATATATATAATATTATATATATTTGTTTACATTATATTAGACATTGTTAATTTTAACTAAATTTATTTGAAAATAAAGAAAAACAAAAACTGAATTGCTCCATTTCACATTTATGTTGCTTAACAGGTTTAAGCTAAAGGAGATTTGTAGAAGTTAAGTAGAACAATGTATAGAGCTTTATGAAGTGGATTCATTTGCAATTTAATAAAGCGTATTTCTTTTCAAAATAACAGAAAACAGTCAACATATTTAGACATCACTTCTTTCAATCATACCAGTTTAGCTATTTCAGATATGTTGATATTTTAAAATCTAAAATTTATGTTATTTGTATTGTGAGCTCCTAAGAATCAGCCACAATTTAGTATTTGGACTACGTTAAATGTGACTCCAGTTTTAGGTAAATTTTTATCTGTATTCTTTTAACCCTTCTCCCAACAATAACTTCACTTTCATATATCAACCGCTACCAAATACCCCCTCAGGCTATCCACTGGCAATTAATCTGCGCCCCTTCAGCCCACACTCTCAGCCAGCATTCTGACTGCCTTTCCTCTGTTTGATTTGCTGGTGCTAGACTTTGACAGATGCAATCATGTCACTTCTTTGGGGATTTATTTTATTTTACTTTTAATTGGACTGTAATCGTTTTGCAGTGTTGTGCTGGTTTTTGCTGTACAACAACAAGCATCAGCTGTGAGTATCCTTACATCCCTTTCTTCTTGAGTCATTTAGTTTTTGTCATTTGTCACGGGTTCTTTTACTCAGCCCTTCATGGAGATCTGCCCTTACTAGTACATGCTTCAAGAGGTGAGTGAATCATTTTTACTTCTGAGTAATGTCCGTTCTATAAATACACTTAAATTTGGTTCTTTCATATATTGATGGAAATTTGGGTCCTTTCTAGTATGGAGGTGTTGTGATTAAAACTGCTTTTATAATCTTTTATCATTTTTGTCCTGTGGGTCTTCTCTTGGAAATACACTCATGAGTGAACTTTCTGGGTTACAAGGTAGGTGTATATTAAGTTTTATGAAACTTCCAGTCTAATTTCTAAAATTATGCTTTTTGCATTTTTGCCAGCAAAGCTTAGTAGCCCTCTGACACCATATCCTCACCAACACGTGAGGACGTTAAGCTTTTTGTTTTTGCTACACAATGGGAACATAGAGGTGTATATTGTGGCTTTAATTATATTTAGCTAATGGCTAATGACATTCAGCCCTGTTTAATGGAATTATTAACCATTATTATTGACAATTATTGACCATTCAGATATCTTTCCTTGTTTTAATGGAATTATTAACCATTATTATTGATCATTCAGATAGCTTTCTTTTTTAGTGGCTTGCCCCATTGTTATTTTGTTTTCATAGTGATTTATTTCTGAGCTGTATTATCTTATATGTATTCTGGGTATAAGTAATTTTCTAGGCCTATCTATTATAAATAACTTTTTATCTTGCTGGCTTGAACACTTATTTTATGACTGATATATTTTAAAGAACAAGTATTTGTTAAGGTGAACTTAATAGCTTAAGGAGCTTTTGTGTTGTGGCTAGCGTCTTCAGGGTCTTTTGTGAAGACTACTGGGCTGCATCAGGATCACAAAGACACTGACTCTGCAGCCCCATGTTTTCTTTGGGAAGCTACATATCTTAGATTTTACATTAGGTTCATGATCCACATCAGATTAATATTTGTGTGTGTTTTCAGGTAAACGCTGTCTTTCATGGTTTTCAATATCCTGCTCCATTTGTTGACAAAGCTTTATTTCTCCCACTGAATTGCTTTAGAGCATTGGCTGACATACTGAACATGCGTGTTCTAGGTCTGCCAGGATTTTCTCATCTGATCAATTGATTTATCATTATTATTGCTATTATCACAGTATCAAATACTATATACATATGATCAATGTCCAAATCTAGTTATATGTGTCTCCAAAGTTTATTTTTTAAATTGTTTTGCATATTTTAGATCCTTCATGAAAAGTTCTATATATATTTTAGAAAAAATATTCATAGATTTCTTTTAAAATATCATGTTGTTGTTGTTCAGTTTCCAAGTCGTGTCTGACCCTTTGCAACCCCATGGACTTCAGCACGACAAGACTCCCTGACCTACACCATCTCCCAGAGTTTGCCCAAGTTAATTTCCATTGAATCAGTGACGCCATCCAACCATTTCATCCTCTGTCACCCTCTTCTCCTTCTGCCCTCAGTCTTTCCCAGCATCAGGGTCTTTTCCAATGAGTCAGCTTTTCGCATCAGGTGGCCAAAGTATTGGAGCTTCAGATTCAGCATCAGTCCTTCCAATGAGTATTCAGGGATGATTTCCTTTAGGATGGACTGGTTGGATCTCCTTGCAGTCTAATTGACTCTCAAGAGTCTTCTGCAACACTGCAGTCCAAAAGCATCAATTCATTGCCACTCTGCCTTCTTTATGGTCCAACTCTCACATCTATACATGACTACTGGAAAAACCATAGCCTTGACTTTATGGACCTTTGCCAGCAAAGTGATGTCTCTGCTCTTTAAACACTGTCTACATTTGTCATAGCTGTCCCGCCAAGAAGCAATTGTCTTCTAATTCCATGACTGCAGTCACCATCCACAGTGATGTTAGAGCACGAAATGCATCCCTGCTCCCACCTTTTCCCGTTCTATTTGCCATGAAATGATGGAACCAGATCCCAAGATTTAGATTTTGTAATATTGAGTTTTAGGCCAGCTTTTTCACTCTCCTCTTTCACCCACATAAAGAGTCTCTTTAGTTCCTCTTCACTTTCTGCCTCTGCTTATGTGAGATTATTGATATTTCTCCTGGCAATCTTGATTCAGCTTGTAACTCAAACAGCCCAGCATTTCACACTGCATGTTCTGAATATAAAGTTAAATAAACAGGGTGATAATACACAGCCTTGTCACACTCCTTTCTCAATTTTGAACCAGTTTGTTGTTTCATACAAGGTTCTAGCTGTTGCTTCTTGACCCATATACAGGTTTCTCAGGATCCTGGTGATATGGTCTATATTCCCATCTCTTTAAGAGTTTCCCACAGTTTGTTACGGTTTGCACAAAGACTTTAGCGTAGTCAATTGCAGGGAGCCAGCATGAGGAACTCTGCCCATGGCAAAGGTCATGAGGAAAGAGGCTTCAGCATACGCAAAGGCGGGATCGAGCCTCAGGAAACCCCCTGTTCCCGAGCATCTACCCCCAAATCCAGAGTCTACCTACTTTACTGTTTCATGCTCTCACCTACACCTCTGACTTTATGGGGAACTGTTCCCCACCGGTTCTCTCGGAGAAGGAGTAAACTTGCAGCTCCAGTCAATAAAAATTTCTGGGTGTGACAAGGGTGTCTCAGGTCAAACCTCTCTGCTGGCAGACTAGCTTGTGGGACAGGATTATCCACACTCCTGCCACTACACACATGATTGTTTGCCTGCTAAGTCACTTCAGTCGTGTCCGACTCTGTGCAACCCCATAGACGGCAGCTCACCAGGCTCCTCCCTCCATGGGATTCTCCAAGCAAGAATACTGGAGTGGGTTGCCATTGCCTTCTCCAGGGGATCTTTCCGACCCAGGGATCGAACCAGGGTTTCCTGCATTCCAGGCAGACGCTTTAACCTCTGAGCCACCAAACATGATTGTTTACTACCTCTCAACCATAAACAGCACAGAGAGTTTGGGGTATTTTGAAACTCTCAATTAGCATAGGGCTTTTCTCATTGTTGAGTCAATGATTGCCGCCAGGCCTCTGTATCCTTAGGCACCTGGGAATATATTAATGTATTTGGAATATAGGAAAGGAAATATAGTAGTTTTTGATATTAGCAATACTAGACTTTTTGAGTTAATGAATTCTCTCTTTTGTTATAGATCACTGTACTTTGTTATAAATCACTTGTCCTTGCTATGTAAAAATGTAACTTTATCATTATCTTAAGACTAAATAGATCTTAAGGGGAACATTGGTGAAGGGTTTTCATTTGTTGGGCTGATTTTTGCTGCTAAATCTCCACATTCCCTGCCCTTATAATGAATATAACTAGTATATAGGAGAAATAAGTATTAACCTTTAAGATTAATCATGTTAACCTTAGGTTAAATAAATTCTTTTCTTAGTTGTAACCCACTACACCCTCACCCTATAGGAATACAACTTTATCTGGTACCATCAGAGGGTGGTGCCTGGTTTAAGAAAAAACACCCTTGGAAAAAATAAGTTTTCTGGTTAACTGACCGTTATCAGAAAGAAAGGGTCGTAAAATGTCAGCAGGCCTCATGGCCAGAAGATGATGTAAAACCCCTAAGACCTTTATGTATACTTTTATATGAAGCACATGATTTTGATAAAGGTCAGGACTGCTGACCCCCAGGTGACTTTAAAATTTCCATTTATCTCCATGTGTAACAAAAGGTATATAAGCAAACCTAGAAAATAAAGGAATCAGATCAGTTTCTGGAAAGACTGATTCCCCCCATGTTGTTCTTTCTCTCCCCTTCTGGCTGAATTCCCATCTGGAGCGTGGGTGCTTGCCACGGCTACTCACTTGCCCCGGCTTTTAAGTTCCATGCAAGAAGGAGCCCAAGGAGGGGCAAATTCCTTGTCTTGGAATTTTATTGGCATCCCACATAAACCAAGTTATTCAGCATCTTTTTCTCCACTAATATTTCCTACTACACTATCCGTTTCTAATCTCTCTATACAGCTGTAATTAAATAAGTTTTTTCCTAGGACGCCGACTCCATCTCCCCTTTGAATTACCCTGGATCCACTGGGGCTGGACCCCGGCAGTCATTGAAGCAGAGGTATTTTTTTCTGGAATTCACTTGCTTTTTCTATGATGGAGCAAATATTGGCAATTTTATCTCTGGTTGCTCTGCCTTTTCTAAACTCAGGTTGAACATTTGGAAGTTCCTGGTTCACGTACTGCTGAAGCCTTGCTTGAAGGATCTGGAGCGTAACCTTACCAGCCTGGGAGATGAGTGCAGTCATCTGGTAGTTTGAGCATTCTTTAGTACTGCTCTTCTTGGAAATTGAGGTGAAGATTGAACTCTTCCTGTCCTGTGGCCACTGCTGGGTTCTCCAAATTTGCTGACATATTAAGTGCAACACTTTAATAGCATCATCTTTTAGGATTTTACCTTACTCTGCTGGAGTTCCATCATCTCCACTAACTTTGTTGGAAGCGATGCTTCCACTCGACTTCACATTCCAGAATGTCTGGCTCTGGGTGAGTGACCACACCATCGTGCATCTCTGGCTCGTTAAAATCTTCTCTGAACTGTTCTGTGTATTCTTGCCATCTACTCTTGATCTCTTCTGCTTCTATTAGGTCTTTCCTGTTTTTGTCCTTTATTGTGCCCATCTTTGGGTGAAATATTCCCTGGATATCTCCAATTTTCTTGAAGAGATCTTTAGTCTTTGCCTTTCTATTATTTTCCTCTATTTCTTTGCACTGTTCATGGAAGAAGGCCTTCTTGTCTCTCCTTGCTATTCTCTGCAACTCTGTATTCAGTGGGGTATTCCTTTTCCTTTCTCCCTTGCTTTTCATCTCTCTTCTCTCCTCACCTATTTGCAAAGCTTCCTCACACAACTTTGTCCGCTTGCATTTCTTTTTCTTTGGGATGGTTTTGTTCACCACCTCCTGTACAATTACAAACCTCTGTCCATAGCTTTCTCAGGCACTCTGTTTACTAGATCTAATCCCTTGAATCTATTTGTCACCTCCATCTTATAATCATAGTGAATTTCATTTAGGTCATACCTGATTGGCCTACTGATTTTCTCCACTTTCTTTAGTTTAAGCCAGAATTTTGCTATAAGGAGTTGATGATCTGAGCCAGTCAGCTCCAGGTCTGGTTTCTGCTGACTGTATACAGTTTCTCTTTTTTTAATCTACATATAATATGATCAGTCTGATTTTGCTATTGACCATTTGGTAATGTCCATGTATGAAGCTGTCTCTTGTGTTGTTGAAAAAGGATACTTACTATGATCAGAATGTTCTCTTGGCAGAACCCTGTTAGCATTGGCCTTGCTTCATTTTGTATTCCAAGGCCATACTTGCTGTTGCTCAAGGTGTCTCTTGACTTCCTACTTTTGCATTCTAATCCCCTACGATGAATAGGGCGTCTTTTTTGATGTTAATTCTATGAGGTCTTATAGGTCTTCGTAGAATTGGCCAACTTCAGCTTCTGCATTGGTGGCATAGACTTGGTTTACTATGATGTTGAGTAGTTTGCCTTGGAGATAAACTGAGATCATTCCATCATTTTTGAGGTTGCAAGCCTTGCATTTAGGACTACTTTGTTGATTCTGAGGGCTACTCCATAACAGATTCTTGCCCACAGTAGTCACACAATGATCATCTGAATTAAATTCACCCATTTTCATCCATTTTAGTTCACTGATTCTTAAGACGTTGATTCATACTCTTGCCATCTCTTGTTTGACCACTTGCAATTTACTTTGATTCTCAGACTTAATATTCCAGGTTACTATGCAGCACTATTCTTTACAGCATTGGATTTTACTTTTATCAACAGACACATTCACAACTGAATGTCGCTTCCACTTTGGCCCAGCTTCTTCCTTTTTTCTGGAGTTATTAGTAGTTGCCCTCTGCTCTTCTACAGTAGCACACTGGACATCTTCTGACTCATCTTCCAGTGGCATATCTTTCTGCCTCTTTGCATAGTTCATGGGGTTATCACAGCAAGAATACTGGAGTAGTTTGCATTTCCCTCTTTCAGTGGATCACATTTTGCCAGAACTCTCCACTATGACCTGTCCACCTTGGGTGGCCCATCATGGTGTGGGTCATAGCTTCATTGAATTATGCAAACCCCTTCATCACATGGCAGTGATCCATGACGGGGTTAAAATATCATACTTTTGTGATTTTAATCATTTTGGATCAGATATAAAGACAATTGAATATCCCAACCCATGAATTTATTTTTGGGGGCTCCAAAATGACTGCAGATGGTGACTGCAGCTGTGAAATTGAAAGACACTTGCTCCTTGGAAGAAAAGCTATGACCAACCTAGGCAGCATATTAAAAAGCAGAGACATTACTTTACCAACAAACATCCGTCTACTCAAAGCTATGGTTTTTCCAGTAGTCATGTATGGATGTGAGAGTTGGACTCTATAAAAAGTGAAGCACTGAAGAAATAATGCTTTTGAACTGTTGTGTTGGAGAAGACTCTTGAGAGTCTCTTGAGCAGCAAGGCAATCCAACCAGTCCATCCTAAAGGAAATCAGTCTTGAATATTCATTGGAAGGACTGATGCTGAAGCTGAAACTCCAATATTTTGGCCACCTGATGCGAAGAACTGACTCATTGGAAAAGTCCCTGATGCTGGGAAAGATTGAAAGCAGGAGATGAATGGGATGACAGAGGATGAAATGGTTGGATGGCATCACCGATGTGATGAAGGTGAGTTTGAGTAAGCTCCGGGAGATGGTGATGGACAGGGAAGCCTGGCATGCTACTGTCCATGGGTTGCAAAGATTTGGACACAACTCAGTGACTGAACTGTACTGAACTGAATCCATGAACATCATATAATCTCTCTATGTATTTCAGTTTTCAATGTCTTTCAGCTTTGTTAGACAATTTTAGTGCAGAACTTTTGCTAATAGCATTTCACAGTTAGTATTTTATGAATTCTGATGCTATTTTAAAAGTATTGCTTTTCAATTACAATTATGAAATGAAAAAAAAAACAGGATTTAATATCTGAAAGTAGATAAATCCTATTTAAAAAGGATTTAGTGGGTTTTTTTTTTTAACCTTGAAGGAGCATCTTAAATAATTTGTTTCTTCACTCACAAAATAATAAAAAATTATGTACTTCAAATATTCATTTTACATTTTTAATCATTTGATAGTCCCCAAATTTGGATTTGAATATCCTATATTAAGGGGCTTTCCTTGTGGCTCAGATGGTCAAGAAACTGCCGCAATGCAAGAGACCTGGGTTAGATCCCTGGATTGGGAAGATGCCTTGGAGAAGGGAAAGGCTACCCACTCTAGCATTCTGGCCTGGAGAACTCCACAGACTGTATAGTCTACGGGGTCGCAAAGAGTCAGACACGACTGAGCAGCTTTCACTTTCATCCTATATTAAGAGTAATGTCAAGAAGTGAAAATAAAAAGACCAAATCTTCACCTTCTCTTCTCCCTGATTGTCAGGGAATGGGCATATAATCAATGTTTGGTCAGTTACTTCCATACACCCAGGATTTTATTTTCCAAGAAGTGAAGCAAGGTCAGGGGAATGCAGAAGTGATTACAAAGAATTCTCAAGCTCATTCATTCGGGGACATTGGTAAATGAAGTCAGTTTGCAGAGGCTGGATATCAACAAACCCAGTGATGAGCCCAGTCTTCCCCGCTGGTGATGCAGTGACTGCAGCTCTGAGTTTCTGTTCTCTCCAGCGGCACTTTGTCTTAGGAATGTGGCCACGTTCGCCTACCGAGCCTCCTTTGTTCATGTGAGTTTTGCAGGCCTGATTCTCCAAACTTTCCAGGACTACCACGAGACACCTTAAATCCTGCAATAAGTTCTATTTCTATTTAAATTAACCAGAGTCAACCTCTCTTGCTTTCTACTAAGAACCCTAACAAGTACTGTATTGTACATTATTTGTGTAAGAATTAAAAGAGCTAAGGGCTTGGCATATCTGCCCAAAGAAAGCCTTCCAAATGTATTAGATATTTCCCTTATATTAAGTATTGCATTTCATTCTGGACTTTCTTATAAACTCTGCATGTCAAGAAGAATGATAGATCATAGAAAACATGCATCTTTGATGAATAATCAAGCTCTTTCCAATTCAGGTTAGTGTTCTGTGTAATCATCCTAGGAAGCAAAACAGAATTCCCAAATTCATTTAATAGTCTGAACTTCTATAAAATCAAAATATCTTAAACTTCTAAAAGTTGTAAATATATATATCAATACTAGCAAAAGAAGGGAGGCTTAATCCCTAAACTTCAGGACTCTCCCTAGAATGTATTTTAGCCTGAAGGGTATTTGGAGGGAAAAGACGAGCTGTGCAGACACCTTTCTGCCCTATCTGTGAGAATGTTACCCAGTGAAGCAATGGTTTCTGTCTAGAATTTATTTTCTGCCGTAAAATTACCATCACATTTGCCTTTACTCCTGCTAAGTATTTGTACGAAAGGTTTTTTAATTTTCTGTAATAGATTCCTAATTATTCAGTATCATCCCAAAGTATTTTTTTACCAAATAGATATTTTGTTCAATTAATTTTGCCTCTAGATCTTACTTTTTGCATTCTTGTCTTGTATGAATTAAATATATGGTTTCTCCAGTCCATTTCCTATATACTTTCGAAGTTTCCATAAACATGGATACTTCTTACACACTTCATTTGATAATTATATTGAACCAAGATCTCTGCAGTATTGACTAGATCTCAGGAGAATATTTTTGCCCATACTTTTCTATTCACTGTAACATTACTTAATTATGCCTTTCTTTTTCTGTTCCTCCCAGTGTAGAATGTAGTTTGCACCCATTTCTGAGTCACTTGGACAGAAATTTGAAGACCAAGATTATTAAGAAATATTAACCAGTACAAATATATTCACTGAATTGGCCACAGAATGAAAAGTCAGAAGACATGTTTTAAATTCCTATTGCAACACTTTTCTTGATTTTTAAATTATTTAGGCAAAATTAATTTGAACTTGTTGATTCTCAGCTTCTTTCGACCTCAAAATGGCAATACTAAAGGTAATAAGTACCCTGCCTACTCAGAATGTTACTGAACATCAGGTGGTGTGGTATGTGTAAGGGCAATTTGCTAAACCAAACAGCACTTCAAATTGCTTCTCTCTATGAAAGCACTTATCACAATGTCTGGTAATTATCTGTTAACTTGTCTGTCAACCCCTTCTAAATCCTTTCCTCCTTGAAGGAAAGATAAATGAATGAAAATGTAAATTACCAGTTCCAGAGTCCATAGCATATTATACTACTAAAAATCTAAAAGATTTCATCACTTGCTGTGCTTTTAAAATTGCATGCTTCTTGCTTAAATTTAAATCCATTTAATATAAACTCTGTCACTGCTGGCTTTTTTCTTTTTTCTCTTGTTGTTTCCTTAAATATAAAATAGGAAAGAGTGAAAGAGAGACATGTGATCATAAAAATTTTGCTCTGTGGTCAATGGCATGTATATAAGAGAACATGGTGTAAAAATTAGTAACGGAAAACAAAGGTTTAAACTTTGCTTGTGATTCAATTAAAACTGTGATTTTTATGTTTAGTATGTTTATAATTTACTCGTGTACAATTGTGGAGGATATATGTATGTATATACATGTACACATATATATATATACATAAACACAATGATTATTATCATTAAAGACGTTAGAACAAAAAAAGAGAATTCTGTGATTTACTATGGCAGAGATGAAGTCTTTTATCCATTCTTAGTTATACGGTTGACCCTTGAATAGCACAAGTTTGAACTGCATGGATCCTCTTAAAAACAGGTTACTTCAGCAAATATACTGAAACCAGTTTTGGAGATCTGAGCAATTTTGAAAAATCTACAAGCCACTTAGCTCTCTCTCACTTATAACTGAAGAAACTGCATATCGGCTTGTCATTATGGACACTTTTTAATGTAACAAAATTCTCAATAGTGTATTATAGATGTGACTGCTGTACTTTATTTCATAAAAAATTTTATAACAATTCACTAATATACATGCTAAGCTACTAGAAAGCAATATCAATTATACTAGGCCTCATGCAGCAATTATATTGCTGCTTCTTTCTCATAAGTGAATGGCCAACTCTGCAAAAAATATGAATTCCTTTTTCACATTAATTTCTCTTCTTGATGTTAGTAGTATACATAACATCTAGATGTCTGTCGAACATTAGACAATGTTAGATATAGATACTGACTGGCTGCTCATCTTGTTAATAGGCACCATAAACATACAGTATTGATAAATCAAGTACAACACTATAACACTGTTTGTCTTCCTATTTTCTTGTCTTCTGTTTTTAATTCTTAGTTTGTCTTGGAACATAGTGCGTTCACACTGTGGTCTTAGCTTCGAGTGCTCAGCAAAGTGCTTCAGTTCTATGTCTGTCTCCCCCGCGTGGCTCACAGCCTTGTTTCGGTGAAGGGGCTGTGTCACTCAATGAAGCTATGAGCCATGCCACGCAGGGCCACCCAAGATGGACGTGTCGTCGTGAACAGTTACAACAAAACGTGGTCCACTGGGGAAGGAAATGGCAACCCACTCCAGTAGTTTTACCTGGAGAACCCCATGGACAGTATTGACAGGCCCAAAGATAGACACCAGAAGATAAGTCCCCAGGTCAGAAGATGTACAATATGCTACTGGGGAAGAGCAGAGGGCAGTTTCTAACAGCTCCAGAAGGAATGAAACAGTGGACCAAAGTCGAAACAGCCCTCAGTTGTGGATGTGACGGGTGTGAAAGAAAAGTATGATGCTGTAAAGAACAATATCGCATAAGATCCTAGAATGTCAGGTCCATGAATCAAGGTAAACTGGACGTGATCAAGGAGCAGAGAGCAAAAGTATGCACCAACATCTTAGGAATTAGTGAACTAAAATGGATTGGATGGGCAGTTTAACTCCGATAACCATTGTATCTACTACTGTGGACAAGAGTCTCTTTGGAGGAATGGAGTAGCCCTCAGAGTCAGCAAAAGAGTCCACACGCAGGACTTAATCAAGTCTATGCCCCAACCACTGATGCTGAAGAAGATGAAATTGACCAGTCTGTGAAGATCTACAACCCTTTCTAGAACTACCACTTAAAATAGATGTCTGTTTCATCGCAGAGGATTGGAAAGCAGAAGCAGAAAGTCAAAAGATACCCAGAATAACAGGCAAGGCTGGCCCTGAAGTATAGAATGAAGCAGGGCATAAGGTAAAGGAGTTTTGCCAAGAAAACATGTTTGTCATAGCAATTACCCTTTTCAAATACTCAAAACATCTCTACACATGGACATCACCAGATGATCAATACTGAAATCAGATTATGTTCTTTGTAGCCAAAGATGGAGAAGCTCTATATAGTCTGAAAAAAAAAAAAAAAGAACTGGAGCTGGCTGTGGCTTGGATCATGAACTTTTTATTGCAAAATTCAGGTTTAAATTGAAAAAAGTAGGGAAAATAACTAGGTCATTCACTTATGACTTAAATCAAATATCTTATGATTATACAGTGGATGTAACAATTAGATTCAAAGGATGAGATCTGGTAGACAGAGTGCCTGAAGAACTATGGATGGAGGTTTGTGACTCTACAGGAGACAGAGAAAAAAAAAAAATCCCAAAGGAAAGGAAATGCAAGAGGACAAAGTGGTTGTCTGAGGAGGCTTTACAAATAGTTGAAGAAATAAGAAAGATGGAAAAAACAAGGGAGAAATGAAAAGGTATACCCAACTCAATGCAGAGTTCCAGAGAATTGCAATGAGAGACAAGAAGGCCTTCTTCAATGAACAATGCAGAGAAATAGAGGGAAACAATGGAAAGGGAAAGACTAGCGATCTCTTCAAGAAAATTGGAGATATCAAAGGAATATTTCATGCAAGAATGGTCATGAGAAAGAACAGAAATTGTAAGGACTTAATGAAACAGAAGAGATACAGAAGAGGTGGAAAGAATACACAGAAGAATTGTACAAAAAAAGTTTTAAGATCTGGACACCCAAATAGAAGGGGAAAAAGTGGAAGTAATGACAGGTTTTATTGTCTTGGACTCCAAAATAACTGTCAATGGTGACTACAACCATGAAATCAAAAGACACATACTACTTAGAAGGAAAAATATGACCAATCTAGATAGCATATTAAAAAGCAGAGACGTCACTTTGCCAACAAAAGTCTGTATAGTCAAAGCTATGGTTTTGCCAGTAGTCATGTACAAATATGAGTGTTTGAGTGTTGGACCATAAAGAAGGCTGAGACCCAAGCAATTAATGCTTTCAAACTGCAGTGCTGGAGAAGATTCTTGAAAGTCCCTTGGACTGCAAGGAGATCAAACCAATCATTCCTAAAGGAAATTAGTCCTGAATATTCACTGGAAGGACTGATGCCAAAACTGAAGCTCCAGTACTCTGGCCACCTGATGTGAAGAGCTGACTCATTGGAAAAGACCCTGATGCTGGCAGGGATTGGGGGCAGGAGGAGAAGGTGGTGGCAGAGGATGAGATGGTTTGGTAGCATCAGACTCCATGGACATGAGTCTGCGCAAACTCCAGGAGATAGTGGAGGACAGAGGAAACTGGCGTGCTACAGTCCGTGGTGTTGGAAAGAGTTGGACTTGGCTTAGCTACTGAATAACAACATACATATATCCATTCTTTTCCTGATTCTTTTCCCACTTGGTTCATTACATAATATTGAGCACAGTGCCCTGTGCTATGCGGTGCATCCTTGCTGACTAGTTTATATACAATAGTGTATACACATTAATCCAAACTCCCAATTTGTGCATCCCCTTCCTCTCTCCTTTGGTAACCATGTTTGCTTTTGACATCTGTGAGTCTGTTTCTCTTTTGTAAATGATTTCACGTGTATCATCTTTTTCCTTTCTTCTATTTTGTTGTCAGAATACAGTGAAATATATGTCAGTCTGCTATTTGTCTTATCAGTAAATTTCCAGTCAACAGTAGGCTATCAGTAGTTAAGTTTTGGGGGAATCAAAAGTTGTAAAGTGTTATTCTTCTGTGTTGAGGTTGGCACCTCTTGCTCCTATATTTTCTTCAAGAACCTAGGGTTAAGGCACAGTCATTCTAATTCTTCCATTTTATTTTTGGCTAGTATTTGAAAAAACAAAACAAAACTGCCCTAGAAAGAGTTTCTGTCATGAAAATACCTCTGTGATTTTGAGGGGCTAAATTATTATATTTTATTGAAAGTTTTCACTCTAACAAAAATAAGTGACAAATATGTATCTATAGAGAACTGGATGGATGGTAGTTGTGAGCAAGCAAGAAAATAGAACAATTATATGTAGATCTGGCAAGCAAATCATCTGTTTTTTTTAATTTATTGAATATTCATTAAATACCCTTGTGCCAAATACTATGCTAGGCAATAGAGTTTAAAGATAAGCACAGTTAATCTGACAGCATCTAAAAGACATACAAAATTTAACGAAGCTGGGAGGTGAGATCAGACAAAAATAGTCATACTTTTGTGTAGAAACAGTATATTTTGAACAGCAGAGGCCTGCATAAGAGTCCCAAATCTCTTAATGAATGGTCTTCTGATGGTCAGACTATTTTACCTCTCTGAACGACTTTAGACCGAAATATTGACTTCCTCACAGGGATACTGGTGATATAAGTTGAAATAACATGGGTGATAACTTCATATCCCAAATGTTTAATTACTACTATGGAAAAGGAATTTGATATAAATTATAGATTAAAGAATTTGAGTCATCAGTAAACTTTAAAATCCAGTACAGCCAAGAAAAATTCTTCTGTTAGAATAAATAACTATTCTAAGTATCTGACTCTAACTACAAATTTAGAATTATTGGATATTATATATCTATTCTGTAACTTAAGATACTTTCCACATTTCATATATTTCAAAATACTGTCTGCAGATTTTCATATAAATACTGAATTCCTTTTTTTTATGATGAGAAGACAAATAATCAAAAACATCAGTTAACTTACATTATCACTCAATTTGGTATACATATTGGTCAGAAATACAGTCAGAGGAGATATAATATTCTATACTCTCAAAGCCTAAGTAATGGAATAAGATGGATTTCACTTTGTGTGTCTAAAAAATTTGGATTCACTAACGAATTCCTCCTGCCACAGTTTTAAATAATATGTTGAATAATTGTTTGTGCATTGTTAATGAACACCTTGTGAATTCAGATGAAAACTTCAGGCAAAGATACGTTGTGTCCCTGCGTGTAGACTAGGATGCAGTGGCCACTACATAATGACAGCGTGCTCCTTAAATAAAGTCTGCATGAACGCCATGTTACTTCTCAGTTTCCAGTGCTCTTTTATATGACCTTTCATTTGACATTTAAAAAAACCCAATAAAGTAATGGATATTTTAATGCATTTTATTGGAGGTGATGAGGGGTGAGTTTCATAGAAAAGACAGATTTAGTACACAAAAGGAGTCATATCTGTCTCTGCCATACTCCAGGGCCTCCTTCTTGCCTGGAATGATTACAATCACACTATTGAAGAGTGGTTTACTACAAGCACTGCCCATAAAATGCCTGTCTTTTATTTAGCTCCAGGTTGTACCATGATGTGGTTGTCATTTTTCTTTCTATTTCCTCCCCTTGCTTAAAAGTATTTTTATGGATGGGTGAGCAAAACAAAAGGGCATTCTATTTTTGCTCAAGGAAATTGAATAATCATAGCATTCTCAAGAAAAAAAAAAGAGAGAGATTGAAGAAGGAAGGTGACACAGAAAATGGAGCAATCTGATCTCATTTAACAAGTACAGAATATGAGTATGTTGAGCTTCCCTGGTGGCTCAGATGGTAAAGCGTCTGCCTGCAATGTGGGAGACCCGGGTTCAATCCCTGGGTTGGGAAGATCCCCTGGAGAAGGAAATGGCAACCCACTCCAGTACTCTTGCCTGGAGAATCCCATGGATGGAGGAGCCTGGTGGGCTGCAGTCCACGGGTTTGGAAAGAGTCGAACACGACTGAGCCACTTCACCACACTATCACTGTGAGTGTGTTAAGCACGTTAACCTAGAGTCGATCTGATTCCTGATGATCTTCCAGCATGAGGATTCAGGGTACCTTGTCACCAAATCCATTTCCACTCTTATGAAATTCTTTCAGTGATTAGAGCCTTGGGCTTAGAACACACATGGATTAGGCTCATCTCTTAGAGGAGTTTTATGTTCAGTCAATCTTGGTCAAAGTTGAGAATAGACTATATTACATTTTAACATTTCTTCTAGCTCAGGGTTTTATGATCCTTTGGAGATTCATAATTTCTGGTATCTACGACATTCCTTCGTATTAAGCTGAGTGTTTCTAATTTACTGCATGATGCTAAATGGTGCCCTGGCGATCTGAAAAATGAGTGTGTGCATCCAACCTTAAATACTGTACTTAGTACATTTGCCACTATTCTTCTCCTATTTGCATATAAGAGAAGGGAAAAAAGTCTTTGTCAAAAAGCAGCATCAACTGAATTCTGTGTTTGCCATATATTACTCACAGGTTAGGCCTCAGTTTTCTCATGGCAGAAAGAAGAGGAAATTATATACGCCTCCCAAGCTGCTAAATCACTTAAGGCCAAGAAAACTTCTGGCAAAATATATTGAACATATTATATATACATATATATGTGTAATGCATAATAAGAATATGTATATATAGATATATGTAATACCTGTATATTATATATACAATATTTCCTTTCTGTATCAACTGAAGTTCAATTCTGAATTAACTTTCTGATTCGTGTCCTTTCTAGAAGTCTTATTCTCATCACTTTATATCAGTTCAGTTCAGTTCAGCTCAGTTCAGTTGCTCAGTCGTGTCTGACTCTTTGCAACCCCATGGACTACAGCACACCAGGCCTCCCTGTCCACTGAGTTTACTCAAACCCATGTCCATTGAGTTGGTGATGCCATCCGAACATCTCATCCTCTGTCGTCCCCTTCTCCTCCTGCCTTCAATCTTTCCCAGCATCAGGATCTTTTCAAATGACCTTATATACTAGCCCCACCCCCAACTTTTTTTTAAATCTTTTATGATTGAAGTGTAAAATCCTGGGTGAAAATGCAATTTCCCTTCTCCATTATCTTCCATCTCTACCGTAAAAGCCTACAATGTTAGCTCCAGTTTGCTCAGGATGGCCAACAAAGCCATCACGGTCTGGCTTACTTCAGCTCCCAAACTCATGTCCTGCAACCTCCCGTATCAACACATTCTTCTTCTATAAAGACCTTTAACTGATCCCCACTGTCGCCTGTTTCTTAACATGCCATTTTTGTGAACCTCTTATACCATTGCCTTCTACCTATGAGGTGTTTCACCCACATTTTCACATCACAAACTATAAGACATTCTCCAAGTTTAGATAAAATAAACTTCCTTTAACTCTTCAGCTGGCATTCTCTTTGTGATTTCCTTGGAAGGCTGTCCATTTTGCTGGTGTAGTGTTTATCTAATTAGATAACAATGAGTTGCTTGTGGGCACACAACTTTGGATAGTGAGGAACGGATGTCTTTTCCCTCAGAAAGCCGTATAAGGATCTGGCTGACATAGTCAAGGACGTCAGTCTCTCTTCTGTGCACCCAGAGTACACTGCATTTATTGATACTTTTATTTTAAGATTTAGCTAACTTCATTTTAATCATGCTCCTAGTTGCAGGTCTGTGAACTCAAAGACACTGAATGAATGAATGAATTTATCTATCTATCTGTGTATCTTATTTATACGAACGTACATATACGCATATATTCATCAAGCAGCCTACATCTCGACACAGAGGAGACATGCCATTAACATTTCATTTTCTGTTTTTGCTTTTTATCTGCAGGAAAATTAAATTTAGCAGCTCCCTCATGTAAGACTGTAGTACTACTAAGTGATCATTCTGTAGCAGCCACGTCAGTTGGTTTGATGTGGAAAAGAATGAAAAGGAAGACGTAATTTCTCCCAACCACTGATCGATAGGAATGTAAACAAGCTGCCCAGGAACAGCGAGTCTCCTTGTTTGCTCGTTCACTCCCTTATGCTTGTAATATCTCCTGTCAGCTGCTCATCGACTTGCAAACATGGCCCTTGTTTATCTGTAATGAGACGTGACCTGTTCGGTTTGGCTTTTACGAGTTTGCCATTGTCATTCTCAGGCTGTTGGCATCTTCTGTCTCGCATTTTGAGGGGTGCAGGAGATGGACTCAGTAAATTTATAGCTCCGCCTTTATTTTTACATCTTGACCTTTCAGACTCTTGAGTGGTGCCTGGCTTATGATCTGTGTCCTTCCATACACGTGTTCCAAGCACTTATTTCATCTTTTTCTTTCTGTGTAAGATACTTATTAATATTGTCACTCAGAGACAGTGGACTACAGTGCTAAAACACTCATGGCATTATTTCTATCTGTACTACAGCTTCTGCCCATTACTACTTGCTAAAGTAGTCTCTGCTTTTTAATATGCTTCTAGGTTAGTCATAGCTTTTCATCTAAGGACCAACCACCTTTTAATTTCATGGCTTCAGTCATCATCTGCAGTGATTTTGGAGCCCCCAGAAATAAGGTCTGTTGCTGTTTCCATTGTTTCCCCATCTATTGCCATGAAGTGATGGAACCAGATGTCATGATCTTAGTTTTCTGAATGCTGAGTTTTAAAAACAACATTTTCACTCTCCTATCTCACTTTCATTAAGAAGCTCTTTAGTTCTCTTTCACTTTCTGCCATAAGGATGGTGTCATCAGCATAGCTGAGGTTATTGAAATTTCTCCAGGCAATCTTGATTCCAGGTTTTGCTTCTTCCAGTCCAGCGTTTCTCATGATGTACTCTGCATAGAAGTTAAATAAGCAGGGTGACAATATACTGTCTTGACACACTCCTTTCCCTGTTTGGAACCAGTCTGTTGTTCCATGTCCAGTTCTAACTGTTGCTTCCTGACAGGCACACAGATTTCTCAGGAGGCAGATCAGGTGGTCTGGTATACCCATCTGTTTCAGAATTTTCCACAGTTGGTTGTGATCCATACAGCCAAAGGCTTTGGCATAGTGGATGTTTTTCTGGAACCCTCTTGCTTGTCCAATGATGAGTGGATGTTGGTGATTTGATCTCTGGTTCCTCTCCCTTTTCTAAATCCAGCTTGAACATCTGGATGTTCTTGGCTCACATACTGTTGAAGCCTGGCTTGGAGAATTTTGAGCATTAATTTACTAGTGTGTGAGATGAGTGCAACTGTGCAGTAGTTTGAGCATTCTTTGGCATTGCCTTTCTTTGGGAATGGAATGAAAACTGGCCTTTTCTAGTCCTGTGGCCACTGCTGAGTTTTCCAGATTTGCTGGCATATTGGGTGCAGCACTTTCACAGCATCATCTTCTAGGATTTGAAACAGCTCAACTGGAATTCCGTCACCTCCACTAGCTTTGTTCCTTGTGGTTCTTCCTAAGGCCCACTTGACTTCACATTCCAGGATGTCTGGCTCTAGGTGAGTGATCACACCATCGTGGGAATCTGGGCCCTGAAGATGTTTTTGCACAGTTAGTTCTTCTCTGAATTCTGGTCGCCTCTTCTTAATATCTTTTGCCTCTGTCAGGTCCATACCATTTCTGTCCTTGATAATGTTCATCTTTGCATGAAATGTTCCCTTGGTATCACTAATTTTCTTGAAGAGATCTCTAGTCTTTCCCATTCTACTGTTTTCATCTATTTCTTTGCATTGTTCACTGAGGAAGTCTTTCTTATCTCTCCTTGCTATCTTTGGAACTTTGCATTCAAATGGGTATATCTCTCCTTTTCTCCTTTGCCTTTAGCCTCTCCTCTTTTCTTGGTTGTGTGTAAGGCCTCCCCCGACAGCCATCTTCCTTTTTGCATTTTTCTTGGGGGGGGGGGGGGGATGGCCTTGATCACTTCGGGCACTCTATCAGATCTAATCCCTTGAATCTATTTGTCACTTCCACTGTATAATATAAGAGATATGATTTAGGTCATACCTGAATGGTCTAGTGGTTTTCCCTACTTTCTTCAATTTACATCTGAATTTGGCAATAAGGAGTTCATGATCTGAGCCACAGTCAGCTTCCAGTCTTGTTTTTGGTGACTGTATAATGCTTGTCTGGAGAAAGCAGTGGCACCCCACTCCAGTACTCTTGCCTGGAAAATCCCATGGACAGAGGAGCCTGGCAGGCTGCAGTCTACGGGATCGCAAAGAGTTGGACACGACTGAGCAACTTCACTTTATCTTTTCACTTTCATGCATTGGAGAAGGAAATGGCAACCCACTCCAGGGTTCTTGCCTGGAGAATCCCAGGGACAGGGGAGCCTGGTGGGCTGCCGTCTATGGGGTCACACAGACTCGGACATGACTGAAGCGACTTAGCAGCAGCAGCAGCAGCGTAGTGCTTGTCCATTACCTCCAGCTCTCCCCAGCAGAGGGCGAGGCTGTCCCACTGGAAACACGAGGCCGAGTTCCAGGCTATTGTCCTTCCTTGCGTGGGGTCGTGGTCAGGAGCCTGCTGTTGCCATGGCCTTGAGTGAGGCAGACAGACAACGTAGTGCCCCATACCTTTATGGAAAAACCTAGAAACAGTGGCCATCCACAGGGACAACCGTGTCAAACAGAAGATACGGCACGCATTCGTGGTGGCAGCAGCGTCTCCTCCAGACTATTGCACTACCCTGACTCCTTGGTGCTGGCCTCGTCTCCGAGAATGTTTCTTATCCAAGAATGTTTCTTACCATTTCTCGTGAAATCTGCAAGCTTTATACCTAGTGATGTATATATGTCAATCTCAATCTCCCAGTCCCTCCTACCCATCTATTCCCCCCTTAATATATATCCACATATTTGTTTTCTTTTTCTGCTTTGCAAACAAGTTCATCTATATCAAGTACGTAATGATATTCTTTTTAGTGAAAAATATTACACTGTGACATGTAGGAAATATTTATTTAAACAAAATCAATTAACAGAAAAGTTCTTTTCTTTAAGAACAGCTCTCTAGTATACATGTGTAGGAGTACAGATGGGTAGCAGGTGGTTTTCTCAGAACAGGAATGTGGGCTGCACAAAAAGTAGAGCTATGATAAGAATCACAGCAGATTTTTTTAACAGAGGATTGCTATGCATTAAGACATGTCCTAAGCACTATACATGCATCATACATGTAACTATAGCAGTACAGTAATTTTATTAGAACCATGAAAGAGATAAACTGAGAGTTACACAGCCATAGAGAGTGAGGAATTATATTTGTTTAGGCATATGACTGTAAAATATTTCAGGAAAGATATATCATCTCAATCTATGATTAAGAGATGAATAATTTTGTGCTGGTTGAGAAGGGATAATTAAGGAATTGATTTCAAAACTAGATGGCACAAACTTGTCACTTTAAAATTTCTCAAAGAAATTTTTATCCTTCTAAATCAGAATCTTATGGTGACAAGAAGCATGGTGAGAGGTAAACCAACTTCTGTTTTAGCAAATTAGCTGAATAAAGCATACAACCTACAGGTCAGTGATGCTTGCAGTCCTCGAGATAAGGCTTGACATGGAATTATAATTAGTTGGTACTGAAGGCTTTTAGTACATGCAAAGAAAAAAAATGGTTGATAACATTTGAAATGACTGTCAGAGAATGCAGTCTTAAATATAAAGCTACTACTTCTAATATTTATTTAAAAATTTCTTGAGAGTTAATTGCTAGTCAAAGCTTTATGAATCCAGAAAAAATCAAGTAGATATTTATACCCATGGAATTTGCACGCTAATTAATATAAGCAAACAAACACAAAGGTAAGCAAGATTATCTTGGATACTGAGAGTCTCAAAAAGATTGAATCAGGGAGGGAACAAGGTCATTAGGGCAGTAACTCTTAGACAAAACTTTACAAATAAGAGGTTTTCAGGTAGTCTGACCATGGGTTGGAAATGAATTTTCAGAGACAGAGTATTGCAGAAAAGAGTGAGTTTATCAAGAACAAACAGCAGAAAAAGTGGGCACTGTGGGTGCAGTGGGCCAACAACTCCTGACAGGCCAGGGATCCTTGACAGTTTTCTTGAGTTAACAGTCAATTTTTATAGGCTCAAGACAAAAAAAAATTCTGTTGGAAGGTTGGTGTTAGGTGACTGGTTGGGGCACTACAGGATGTTTACTAGAGTGGGCATCTTTGCCTAACTGGGAGTCAGGAAGCTTATTAGTGATGATCAGGGGTCTTTGGGCTATGGTTGCAAAGGGATTCAGTCAGCTTTGGGGGTGAGCTTGGTTCTAGGCTCCACTTCCATGACCTTGGTGCAAGGCATCTCACCTGCGGCCCAGGGCAGGGCTCAGAAAGGATTCATTCACAAGAAGATATGCCAGAGAGAACAGCCCAGGAAAGGGAACAGGAAGTATGAAAGTCCTGAAGCAGAGACTCACTTGACATTGTTGAGAAATAGATTATATTGATTTAATATTAAATCAATATATGAGGTCACTCTGTAACAGCGATAGGTCACTATGAAAGAGTAATAGGTCACTATGAAATACACTAATGATGGTTGACATTATTGTATTTAGAAGATAAACTTGGATGCCATGTAAAATCTGTAAGGTGTAGGGAGGGTGCTGGAAAAGCCTAGCTGAAATTTGTTTGTGATATCCAAGGTAGTAAGCAGTAAGGTCTTTCCTCAAGCAAATGACCTTAGGAATGGCCAAGAGATAAACAAGCATTTCAAGAGATATTTTGGAGTTGGAACTAGTAGAACTTGTCCAATGAGTAATATGAGCTAATAATATAAAGAGAAAGGCCAAAACTGGATTCAGATTTTTAAATGTGCATGAGGTACTTAAAAATACTTGCTGTCGTTCAGTCACTCAGACATCTCCAACTCTTTGCAGCCCCATGGATTGCAGCACACAGGTTTCCTTGTCCTTCGCCATCTCTCGGAGTTTGATCAAACTCATGTCTGTTGAATTGATCATGCCATCCAGCCACCTCATCCTCTATCGTCCCCTTCTCCTCCTGCCTTCAATCTTTCCCAGCATCAGGGTCTTTTCTGATGAATCGACTCTTCTAACAGAAGCAGAATATATTAAGAAAAAGTGGCAAGAATACACAGAAAAACTATACAAAAAAAAAAAAAAAACCTTAATGACTTATCAATATACTACCATGTGCAAAAAGTATGGATACTGGCATTTACAAACTTTGTTCTGATTTTGCTACCGTCACTCACTAAGAGTGGGAATGACGCCTTCTACTGCTAATGTGGGGTATTTAATATTTGTCTGAGAATAAGTACTTAATAGACAAGCCTTACTAGACAAATTGTTATTCAGTTTGTTTGGATATCATATTCACTAGGTTTTTCTTTTATTTGACCTGAAAAAGTACTGAAATAAAATTTACAGCCCTATATTCTGAACATGTATCTAGCTTTAATTGTGCAATCTTGAGCAAGCCATCTCTGGGAGAGGAAGAGGGGAGTTGATTTGGGAGAATGGCATTGATACATAAGAAATGAATCGCCAGTCCAGGTTTGATGCAGGCTACAGGATGCTTGGGGCTGGTGCACTGGGATAACCCAGAGGGATGGTATGGGGAGGTAGGTGGGAGGGGGATTCAGGATGAGGAACACATGTACACCCATGGCAGATTCATGTTGATGTATGGCAAAAGCAATACAATATTGCAAAGTAATTAACCTCCAATTAAAATAAATAAATTTAAATTAAAAATAAATAAATAAGGAATAATTAATAAGTCTTGGCTTATTCTAGCTTTAAAAACTTATAATTTTACTACTACTGAATATTTTTATATTTTAGTTAACTATGAAAAATTTTAATGTTGTTCATTTAAGAATAAATTAACAACTTTTTCTAAAGCATGTATTTATTCTTCATCCTTAGTGATGAAACACTCTCAACAATGTTCAAAGGCAGAGAAATAAAAATTAGAACTAAAGACGAGAGAAGAGATATTCATATGGTTATTCATAGCCATTTTGTATATTTTTAAAATATTTTGATTAAGATATAATAAACTTTCATCATGGGTAATCAGTAGTAAAGATGTATAGTCAAGATTAGCATTATACGTAAATGTTTCATACAGGCATCTCACAGCATTCCTCATATACTGAAACCAAAAATCATTTCCTCTGGTGCTATAGACTGGTTTGTGTCCTTGCTTCCAATTTATATGTTTAACTCTAATCTTTGATGTGATGTTATTAGAAGGTGGGTGTTCGGTGAGGTGATTAGGTCATGAATAGGATTATTGCCCTTATAGAAGAGGTTCCTTCTTCAAACAGGAGATGGCAATAGTGAACATCAACATTTGAGGAATCAGCGAACTAAAATGGACTGGAATAGGTGAATTTTAACCGAATTTTAACTCAGATGACCATTATATCTAATATTGTGGGCAAGAATCCTTTAGAAGAAATAGAGTAGCCGTCATAGTCAACAAAAGAGTCTGAGATGCAGTACTTGGATGCAATCTGAAAATGACAGAATGATCCAGGCAAACCATTCAATATCACAGTAATCCAAGTCTATGCCCTAACCAGAAATGCTGAAGAACCTGAACAGTTCTATGAAGACCTACAAAACCTTCCGGAACTAACATCTCAAAAAGGTGACCTTTACATTATAGGTGACTGGAATGCAAAAGAAGGAAGTCAAGAGATGAACTGCAGTAACAGGCAACTTTGGCCTTGGAGCACAAAACAAAGCAGGGCAAAGGCTAACAGACTTTTGCCAAGAAAATGCACTGGTCATAGCAAGCACACTATTCCAACAACACAAGAGAAGACTCTACACATGGACATCACCAGATGATTAATACCAAAATCAGGTTGATCATACTCTTTGCAGCCAAAGATGGAGAAGCTCCATACAGTCAGCAAAACAAGACTGGGAGCTGACTGTGGCTCAGATCATGAACTCCTTATTGCCAAATTCAGACATATATTGAAGAAAGTAGGGAAAACCACTAGACCATTCAGGTAGGACCTAAATCAAATCCCTTACGATTATACAGTGGAAGTGACTATTAGATCTGATAGACAGAGTACCTGAAGAACTATGGATGAAGGTTCATGACATTGTACGGGAGGCAGTGATCAAGACCATTCCCGAGAAAAAGAAATGCAAAAAGGCAAATTGGTTGTCTGAGGAGGCCTTAAAAACAGCTGAAAAAAGAAGAGAAGCTAAAGGCAAAGGAGAAAGGAAAGATACACCCACTTGAATGCAGAATTCCAAAGAATAGCAAGGAGAGATAAGAAAGCCTTCCTCAGTGATCAATGCAAAGATCCCACACCTAGAGCCAGACATCCTGGAATACAAAGTCAAGTGGGCCTTAAGAAGCACCCCTACAAACAAAGCTAGTGGATGTGATGGAATTCCAGTTGAGCTATTTCAAATCCTAAAAGAGGATGCTACACTCAATATGCCAGCAAATTTGGAAAACTCAGCAGTGTCCACAGAACTGGAAAAGGTCAATTTTCATTCTAATCCAAAGAAAAACAATGCCAAGAAATGTTCAAACTACCACAAAATTACACTCATCTCACATGTTCAAAGTAATGCTCAAAATTCTCCAAGTCAGGCTTCAACAGTACGTGCACCATGAACTTCCAGATGTTCAAGCTGGATTCAGCAAAGGCAGAAGAACCAGAGATCAAATTGCCTACGGCTGCTGGATTGTAGAAAGAGAGCTCCAGAAAAACATCTACTTCTGCTTTATTGACTATGCCAAAGCCTTTGACTGTGTGGATCACAACAAACTGGGAAATTCCTAAAGAGACGGGACTACCGGACCACCTGACCTGCCTCCTGAGAAATCTGTATGCAGGTCAAGAAGCAACAGTTAGAACTGGAGATGGAACAACAGACTGGTTCCAAATAGGAAAAGGAGTACGTCAAGGCTGTATATTGTCTCTCTGATTATTTAACTTCTATGCAGAGTACATCATGAGAAATGCTGGACTGGAAGAAACACAAGCTGGAATCAAGATTGCCGGGAGAAATATCAATAACCTCAGATATGCAGATGACATCACCCTTATGGCAGAAAGTGAAGAACTAAAGAGCCACTTGATGAAAGTGAAAGAGGTATGTGAAAAAGTTGGCTTAAAACTCAACATTCAGAAAACTAAGATCATGGCATCTGGTCCCATCACTTCATGGCAATAGATGGGGAAACAGTGGAAACAGTGTCAGACTTTATTTATTTAGGCTCCAAAATCACTGCAGATGGTGACTGCAGCCTTGAAATTAATATATGCTTGCTCCTTGGGAGAAAAGCTATAACCCACCTAGACAGCATATTAAAAAGCAGAAACATTACTTTGCCAACAAAAGTCCATCTAGTCATGCCTTTGGTTTTTTCAGTAGTCATAGCATGGATGTGAGAGTTGAACTATAAAGAAAGCTGAGCCCCAAAGAATTAATGTTTTTGAACTGTGCTGTTGGAGAAGACTCTTGAAAGTCCCTTAGACTACAAGGAGATCCAACCAGTCCATTGTAAAGGAAATCAGTCCTGAATATTCATTTGAAGGACTGATGCTGAAACTACATATTTTGGCCACCTCACGTGAAGAGTTGACTCATTGGAAAAGACCCTGATGCTGGGAAACATTGAAAGTGGGAGGAAAAGGGGACAACAGAGGATGAGATGGCTGGATGGCATCATCAACTTGATGGACATGAGTTTGAGTGAACTCTGGGAGTTGGTGATGGACAGGGAGGCCTGGCGTGCTGCTGTCCATGAGGTCGGAAAAAATCGGTCACGGCTGAGCGAGTGAAGTTAGAAGAGGCTCCAGACAGCCTGGTCACCCTTCTGCCACATGAGGACACTGTGTGAAGAAAGGCATCTATGAGCAAGTAGGTTGTCACCAGAAACCAAATCTGCCCTCACCTGGCTCTTGGACTTCCTCACCCCTAGAACTGTGAGACAGTTCTCTTTTGTATAAACCACCGAGATTGTGGCATTCTGTTATAGCAACTTTGAAGGCAGTAAAACATCTGGTTGTATTTTGCTTGCAGGTATCATCAGTTTGAAGTGGTGTTATTTTAAATATTCATTCATTATTTTAAAAAACTGGAAGAAGCTGTTATAAATGGCTGAAAATAAGACAGAATATCAAAACACTTTTATTTGCATCTAAATTCTCAGATTCCAATTAGCAAAGAGTATATTATGCTGACACAAGGCAAAGAATAACTTACAAATTAAAAAGTTGTGATGAATTCTAAACTCTGCCAAATACCCTGGGTACGCTTTGATGTGAGAGCAGTGCATTCTCCTTAGAGGTAAAATGAGGATAATTGTACCTGTCCCCTACCAAGTGCAGAGTAAAATTAAGAGGATTAATGATTCAGTCCAGTGCTTTGAGGTCCTCAGAAAATGGCAGTGGTAAGTAAAATGTGCCACCATTAATTGGGGCCTGTGGCATATATCTTCACCTCTCTTATCTTTGCTCCTTCATCTGTAAAATGGGGGGAGAATAACCTCTTGTCTTTCCTAATTAATCTCTATGTGGATTAATTAGTAAATGATGGCTTTACACAGCCTGATGGGGGAAAAATCACATTACTGACTAAAGGATCAGCCATAGCCACAGTTGTATAAATAAATGCTCAAACTCAGTTTTTAAAGTGGGTGTGCCCCTTACTTTGACAGTTTATGACTATTCTGCTTTGTATTCATTAAGTTAATACATAATCGCTTAACATAGCAAATTCTTTAACAAGCAAATTCCTGAAAACATGTTTTTTCTCTTCATTCATGAAACATTCTTCATTATCCTCAATTCAACAGGAAAACTACAAAATTTAAATATAATGTCTTAAAATTTCTCATCATAAGAAAAGCATTATAACTGTGTATGGCAATGGAGGCTTCCCTAGTGGCTCAGAGGGTAGAGCTTCTGCCTGCAATGAGAGAGACCTGGATTCAATCCCTGATCTCCTGGAGAAGGAAATGGCAACCCACTCCAGTATTCTTGCCTGAAGAATAACCTGGACGGAGGAGCCTGGTAGGCTACTGTCCATGGGGTCGCAAGAGCTGGACATGACTGAGCGACTTCATTCACTTTTCATGGTGATAGATATTAAGCTTATAGTAATGATCATATAAATATTGAATCACTATGTTATATACCTAAAATGAATATAATGTTATATGTCAATTGCACCTCAATTTTTTAAAAAATGAATCCTCTGCATTTTAAATTACTAACATTTATATATATATATATATTTTGCTTTTGACTTCAATTCATAAATTGCATTACCTACTTACATCATATATAACTTGCACTTATGATAATATTCACTAATATAAATCTAAGAGTAATAGCAACATAAATAATAAATGTGTAAAAGTTGTATTTATCACAATGTATTTTATATTATAAAATAATCAATTTTGATGTTAATTATGAAACATCAAGCAAATAAGAGCACAGAGCTAATAGTCATTCATATCCTATCTATTCAGATGGCGTGAATGTTTACATTCTGCCATGATAAAGGAATAATTTTTTCTGTTTCCTCTACAAGCGTAAGCACTTTCAAGTAAATACTTGCTCCATACATTAAAATGACAAAAATAAAATCTCCTTCACTTTCAAATTGTATTTCAAGTTAAACTAGCCACGTACACTCTTGAAAAGATCATTTCTGCCATGTTATATTGTTATTTAGTATATAGAATATCTATTTCTTTGCTTTCCAGAGATTATAAACCTACAAAAATATACTTATTTTAAAATTACTGATATAATTTTCAAAAAATAGTCTTTTGAATTAAATTGAATACATCTTGAGTAGTATTTAATTCAAATTTTTTTCCTTTATCTTTCTTCCTCTGTAAATAAAATTGCCAACATTTATTTTCTTTCACATTATTGTAGATACATAAAATCTAGTTAACTTTCAAGAGAGGATATTATATTGTGAAACCTTCATCTTGGCTAACCCGTGGAATTTCTGGTGTTTTAAAGACCTTGTGGAGATGGTTTTACCTAGGATGAAATTTGGTTCTGCAGGGGTCCCGCCACGCTTCCACACTCACAGCTGAACAGTTCCACATCACCCTAATTGCATTGCATTGGATGCACAGGCAGCCTCAGATTTTTCTCCATTTTCACAGAGTCAAACTGGCACAATAATGAGGCAAGCTCACTAGGTAGGGAGGCTTTAATGTTGAGCATGTTCCTCAACTATTCTTAAGACAGTTTTCAGTCGATGCCTCAAGAACATTGACCCAGAGTGAAGGACCATAGCTCCAGTTTTATATTTGCTCTGTATCCCAAAGAGCTCATCAAGACAACTTTTTTAAAAGCAGTTTGACATATTCAGGGTCGGGTAAGAAGTAGCCCTTTAAATAGCAAAAGGTACACAGTACATGCAGTTACTTTTTAAAATTACATTTTGTCAAATAAGTAGCTAGAATGATATTACTATATCCAAAATTGGAAGATCAGCCACTATGGAAAACAGTATGGAGCTTCCTTACAAACCCAAAAATAGAATTTCATATGATCCCGTAACCCCACTGCTGGGAATACATCCAGAGAACACCCTTCCTTCAAAAGATCCTTGTGTCCCAGTGTGCACTGCAGCGCCATATACAGTAACCATTGTGTCCCAGTGTGCACTGCAGCGCCATATACAGTAACCATTGCATCTCATGTCTATGCCTATGATAGACGAGTGGGTAAAGAAGATGCAGTGTATATACAAATGGAACATTACTCAACTATAAACGTAATGTAATAATGTCATCTGAAGCACCTAGAGATGAAGCTATGATGGCACCCCACTCCAGTACTCTCGCCTGGCAAATCCCATGGACGGAGGAGCCTGGTGGGCTGCAGTCCATGGGGTCGCTAGGAGTCGAGCTGAGCGACTTCACTTTCACTTTTCACCTTCATGCACTGGAGAAGGAGATGGCAACCCACTCCAGTGTTCTTGCCTGGAGAATCCCAGGGACGGTGGAGCCTGGTGGGCTGCTGTCTATGGGGTCTCACAGAGTCGGACACGACTGAAGCGACTTGGCAGTAGCAGCAGTAGAGACGAAGCTAGAGATTATCATACTGAGTGGAATGTCTGCCAGGAAGACAAACATCATATGATATCATTTATATATGGAATCTAAAAAAATCGGTAAAAACAAATTTATTTGCAAAACAGAGCTAGAGTCGTAGATGTACAAAACAAACTTATAGTTACCAGAGGGGAAGGTGGGGAAGTAGGGAGAGATATTGGGAGACCGGGATCAACACATACTCACTAAGAAAGCCAAATATCACTGATATGCAAAATCTAAAAATGTGAACTTATTTACAGAACAACAAAAAAAAAGAATAAAAGAAACAAACTTATGGTTACTGAAGCAGGAGGGAGGAAGTTAGGTAGGTGGAAGGATTTAAACTGGGAGCTTAGAAGTAACAGATACACAATGCTATATATAAAATACATGAGTAACTAAGTCCTCCTGTATAACTCAAGGAACTATACTTGATACTTTGTGATAATCTATAGTAAAGAGTCCAAAAGAAAAAAAAATATATATATATATTACTGAATCAATTTGCAGAACACCTGAAATTAAACCTAGTAAATTAACTATACTTCAACAAATAAACAAACAAATAAGTAAATAAAATGGACCGAATCAATGATATCAATGTTGGTGCCTGTATCAAAGGTACACGCCAATAAGTAATCAACAAATAATTGTTAGATGAAGTATTTCATTCCATTTTAAGATTACTTTTCACTTCCCAGAATGAGTCAGTCTATTGGGTCTATTCATGTTTTCATGTAGGTGAAAAGTATTTTCTAAGGTCAAGATACTCATGTCTTTGGTTGGAAGAAACAGAGGCAAGTTTTCATGAGCTCAGGCAATGTGTACATTTCTCCTGTGTGTGTGTGTGGCTCTGTGTGCGTCACACACAGCAGGGTGAGAAGTTATAGAATAGAATCTAGGGAATTATCGAGAATGAAGTACTGACAAAAGGTTGGCAATCACTCAAAAAAGTCTTTTATATGTTATAGAACAAGAGCATTTGAAAAAATTTTCAAATGGTTGCTCAATATTGACTTGTTTACATGAAGGTTTTTTTTTTTTTTCATTTCTTAAAACAAAGTCTGCTTTTTTGCCAAAGTGTATCTGTTAAGATCTACAGAAGTCAACCTCATTGCTAAATAGCCAAAGTGATCTGGTCTTCATAATATCAGACTCAGTTATTTTGACTTGGTCTATCAACTGTAAAATTAAATCAACTATACACAACGGCATCAAGGTTCAGCAACTAAAAACAAACTTCATTTTCTTTATATATTTGAGGGTATATTTATATCTACCTGCAGTGTTTTGTTTTAATATTTATGTGGCTTCAAATGATCAATACCATATTTTATAATGGCAAACAGAGAGTCTAGCTTGAAAATAGCATGGTTTTTCCTTGTTATTTATAGGAACATATTTTTATTAAGAGCATGGACCTTGCAATCAGGTTGACCCAGCTTCTCTTAAAACAATGCTCCAATTAAACTCGCTTGTGTTTGATTCTGGATCCCTGCGGCATCTCACGTTTCCTCCGTGAGAATAAGAGTTGACATAAGAGTTATCCTATGATCATCTTTCATACGATGCAGCATTTCTCTAGCAAAATTGAAACTATGGTTTCCACAGGAAGTTTTATTCTATGAATCTAATACCGTCTTCCATGCAACTAACAGAGAATAGACATAATTTCCTGTAGCAGACTTTCTGGATTTTTAGCATTGATAAGTCTCTCTCTTTCTCTGTCTCTCTGTCTCTCTCTCGCTCTCTCTCTCTCTCACACACACACACGCACACAGAACACTTATGCATATCCTTCCTGGGATTTGGGCTCTAGGTAGAAGGAAGGAGGCCAAGCATATTTTAGTCTGTTGTGTTATTCAATTTTTAATTGGTTATTCCTTTCAGTTCAGTTCAGTTGCTCAGTCGTGTCCAACTCTTTGCGACCCCATGAATTGCAGCATGCCAGGCCTCCCTGTCCGTCACCAACTCCTGGAGTTCACTCAAACTCACATCCATCAAGTCGGTGATGCCATCCAGCCATCTCATCCTCGGTCGTCCCCTTCTCCTCCTGCCCCTAATCCCTCCCAGCATCAGAGTCTTTTCTAATGAGTCAACTCTTCTCATGAGGTGGCCAAAGTACTAGAGTTTCAGTTTTAGCATCAGTCCTTCCAAAGAACATCCAGGACTGATCTCCTTTAGAATGGACTGGTTGGATCTCCTTGCAATCCAAGGGACTCTCAAGAGTCTTCTCCAACACCTCAGTTCAAAAGCATCAATTCTTCAGCACTCACCTTTCTTCACAGTCCATCTCTCACATCCATACATGACCACAGGAAAAACCATAGCCTTGACTAGACGGACCTTAGTCGGCAAAGTAATGTCTCTGCTTTTGAATATGCTGTCTAGTTTGGTCATAACTTCCCTTCCAAGGAGTAAGAGTCTTTTAATTTCATGGCTGCAGTCACCATCTGCAGTGACTCTGGAGCCCAAAAAAATAAAGTCTGACACTGTTTCCACTGTTTCCCCATCTATTTCCCATGAAGTGATGGGACCGGATGCCATGATCTTTGTTTTCTGAATGTTGAGCTTTAAGCCAACTTTTTCACTCTCCTCTTTCACTTTCATCAAGAGGCTTTTTAGTTCCTCTTCACTTTCTGCCATAAGGGTGGTGTCATCTGCATATCTAATGTTATTGATATTTCTCCCAGCAATCTTGATTCCAGCTTGTGTTTCTTCCAGTCCAGCGTTTCTCATGATGTACTCTGCATAGAAGTTAAATAAGCAGGGTGACAATATACAGCCTTGGTGTACTCCTTTTCCTATTTGAAACCAGTCTGTTGTTCCATATCCAGTTATAACTGTTGCCTCCTGACCTGCATATAGGTTTCTCAAGAGGCAGGTCAGGTGGTCTGGTATTCCCATCTCTTTCAGAATTGTCCACAGTTTATTGTGATCCACACAATCAAAGGTTTTGGCATAGTCAACAAAGCAGAAATAGATGTTTTTCTGGAACTCTTTTGCTTTTTCCATGATCCAGTGGATGTTGGCAGTTTCATCACTGGTTCCTCTGCCTTTTCTAAAACCAACTTGAACATCAGGGAGTTCACGGCTCACGTATTCCTGAAGCCTGGCTTGGAGAATTTTGAGCATGACTTTACTAGCATGTGAGATGAGTGCAATTGTGCAGTAGTTTGAGCATTCTTTGGCATTGCCTTTCTTTAGAATTGGAATGAAAACTGAGTTTTTCCAGTCCTGTGGCCACTGCTGAATTTTCCAAATTTGCTGGCATATTGAGTGCAGCACTTTCACAACATCATCTTTCAGGATTTGAAATAGCTCCACTGGAATTCCATCACCTCCACTAGCTTTGTTCGTAGTGATGCTTTCTAAGGCCCA
The DNA here is from genome assembly GCF_042477335.2 of Ovis canadensis. Classification (NCBI taxonomy): domain Eukaryota; kingdom Metazoa; phylum Chordata; class Mammalia; order Artiodactyla; family Bovidae; genus Ovis; species Ovis canadensis. The sequence goes on along the minus strand of NC_091253.1, from coordinate 101,794,295 downwards.
CTTGGCTTCACATTCCAGGATGTCTGGCTCTAGGTGAGTGATCACACCATCGTGATTATCTGGGTCATGAAGATCTTTTTTGTACAGTTCTTCTGTGTATTCTTGCCACCTCTTCTTAATATCTTCTGCTTCTGTTAAGCCCATACCATTTCTGTCCTTTATCGAGCCCATCTTTACATGAAATGTTCCCTTGGTATCTCTAATTTTCTTGAAGAGATCTCTAGTCTTTCCCATTCTGTTGTTTTACTCTATTTCTTTGCACTGATCCCTGAGGAAGGCTTTCTTATCTCTCCTTGCTATTCTTTGGAACTCTGCATTCAAGCATCTATTCAAAAAAAGAGAATATCTATTGCTTGAAAAATTGTGTGTTTATTTGACCCAAGACCTATTCTTATAAGAATTTATTTTTATAAACAATACTTAATAAAATCTGTAGAAGATACAAAGAGCTAGAAAACCCTTCTAAACATTAGTTTTAATTTTTTTTAATGAAAACTATAATATCCACAATTGTAGCTGGATTATTATATTTCTAAAAACTCCTAGAGAACTGAAAGTTTTCAACTCTGATTCTTCAAAACCTTACTCCTCAACATTTTCCCCCACCCCTCTTTTTGAACCCATATTATTCAACCAAATAGACCATCTTGACCACCGTCTTACTGGCCCAACATCCTGCCCTACAACTAATTCAACTTTGACCACCAATATGTCCTGTAAAATCTTTAACCTCTTCATTTTCCCAGAACAATCATGTTGCAGTTGTTCTCAAATTGGCTCATTTTAATGACGGCCTCAGAAGCATTACTATGAACAAGGCTAGTGGAGATGACGGAATTCCAGCTGAGCTACTTCAAGTCCTATAGATGATGCTGTTAAAGTGCTGGACTGAACATACTAGCACATTTGGAAAACTCATCAGGGGCCACTGGAACGGAAAGCTCAGTTTTCACTCCAGTCGCAAGGAAAGACAATGCCAAAGAATCTTTAAACTACCATATGATTGCATTCATTTCACATGCTAGCAAAGTAAGCTCAAAATCCTTGAAATTAGGCTTTAACAGTACATGAACTGAGAACTTCCAGATGTACAAGCTAGATTTAGGAAAGGCAGAGGAATAGGAGATCAAATTCCCAACATCCTTTGGATCATAGAAAAAGCAATGGAATTCCAAGAAAACATTTACTTCTGCTTAATTGACTATGCTAAAGCCTTTGACTGTGTGGATCACACACACACAAAAAAAAAACTGTTGAAAAATCTTAAAGAAATGGGAACACCAGACCAACTTACTTGTCTTCTAAGAAACATGTATGTAGGACAAGTAGCAACAGTTAGAACCAGATATGGAAAAACAGACTGGCTCAAAATTGGGAAAGAAGTACATCAAGACTGTATATTGTTAATGCTTATTCAAATTCTATGAAGAGTATATTATGTAAAATGCCAGGGTGTATGAATCATGAGCTAGAATAAAGATTGTCAGGAGAAATATCAACACCTCAGTTGATACAAACCTTCAGATGATACTACTCTAATGGCAGAAAGCAAAGAGGAACTAAAGAGTCTCTTGATGTATGTGAAAGAGGAGAGTGAAAAAAAACTGGCTTGAAACTCAACATTAAAAAAGTGAAGATCATGGCATCCAGTCCCATCACTTCATGGCAAATAGACAGGGAAAAAGTGAAAAAAGTAACAGATTTTATTTTCTTGGGCTCCAAAATCACTGCACTCTGTGACTTCAGCCACAAAGTTAAAAGACACTTAATCCTTGGATGGAAAGCTATGACAGACATACACAGTGTATTACAAAGCAGAGCCATCACTTTGCTGACCAAGGTCCATATAGTCAAAGCTACGGTTTTTCCAGCAGTCATGCACTGATATGAGTGATGGATGATAAAGAAAGCTGAGTGCTGAATAACTGATGCTTTTGAACTGTGGTGTTGGAGAAGACTTTTGAGTCCCTTGGACAGCAAGGATATGAAACCAGTCAGTCCTAAGGATATCAGTCCTGAATAGACATTGGAAGGACTAATGCTGAAACTGAAGCTCCAATGCTTTGCCCACCTGATGCAAAGAGCTGACTCATTGGAAAAGACCTGATGCTGGGAAAGATTGAGGGCAAGAAGAGAAGGGGTTGGCAGAAGACGAGATGGTTAGACAGCATCATTGACTCAACAGACATGACTGTGTGCATACTCCAGGAAACAGTGAAGGATAGGGAAGCCTGATGCACTGCAGTCCATGAGGTCACAGAGTAAGACACGACTTAGCAACTGAACAGCAACGAGGAAGGCGTGAAATAAATATCTGTGGTGCTTTTTCTCCTTTCACATCATAAAATGAAAGAACATGCATCTAATTTAAAGAGATCATGTCATAGAGCAAGGGTGTGCTATTGTAGAAGATATATAACAGCAGCAATGTTTTGCATATTACATGGAAAAAACATGATTTTAAATGAACCAAATAAAACCAGATGAAATATAGAGAATATAATGAGATTGCATTTCATGATTGTTTTATATGAATACTTACATATACATGTATACATAAATATGTGATAGGTTAGGTGTCTCTAATGCTATATATCAAAAAATAACAGTAATTGATAAAAGGTAACTAATTTTTTTCATTTGTGGAATGTCTAGCTTTCTTCATACATACATAATGCTTTTACTGTTCATGAAGTATAATGTATACATATATGGAGATATATTCTAAATGTGTAAAATTGTGTTTTAACTTGCAAAGTCTACTTATTCTCGCTTATCTGTTATTTTGATCAGATAGTCTCATTCATGATTACGCAGATGTTTAAACCATAATTTGTAAATAAATTTATGACCAGAAGTGTGAAAAATCAAACATGAAATGATTAGTCAAAATATTTTAAACACAGACATTATAATCATTAATTGTACAACTCTATTTCCCTAAACTTGAGATTCAGTGATGTCTTTTTCCTTTTTTCTCATGGTGTGGGTCAAGCCTCAAATGCTTTGCAGGACATTCACTCACATTTGATATAAAACATATGCATTATCCTTTAGAATTAAGTCAGAGTACTGACATATGTTAATACCTTATATTCAGCCGGTGCATGCTAAGTCACTGTAGTCACATCTACTCTTTGTGACCCTGTGAACTGCACCCAGCCAGGCTCCTCTCTCCATGGGGTTCTCCAGGCAAGAACATTGGAGTGGATTACCATTTCCTTCTCCAGGGGATCTTCCCAATCCTGGGATCAAACCCACATCCCGTACGTTTCCTTCATTGGCAGGCAGGTTCGTTACCATTAGTGCCACCTGGGAAGCCCACTCAACCAGTGGAAAAGCGCTTTTGTATTTCTCAAGGAAACCAAACTCAGTGTCGGCTACAATTTTTAACACGGGAAAACTTGTCCAGAATCGTGAACTGAATCATCTAATGAGCAAGAGTGCTCCTAAATTGGGTCTTTCCTGGCCCTCAGATGGTAAAGCGGCTGCCTGCAACGAGGGAGACCCGGGTTATAATCTATTATTGATGCATATCCAATTAGGCATAGAAGAATGTGACAATAACATTTCTACAGCTAAAATATCAATAACTGGCAGGATCAGGGAGGGCCATACTTCTTTAAAATTTCTAGAGCCAAAATGAATATAAGCAGATAAAAGCTAAAACTTATATCCTAGAATTATGAAAATATTATATAAAGCAGTTAAATTAATGGAATACAATTTTTAACTATCTCTAACCACGCATTGCACGAATCTCTTAGTTAGGAAATAGTATGTAAATAGTCAATTGAAACACGATAGAGGATGGAAACTGTATTCCTGGAACCAGAACACGACTCTGAAATGCTGTGTTGGGCAAGAAAACCACATGGTACAATCGTCCTTGCCAGGCTCGTATCTAGCAGGGTAGGGCGCTGCAAGGTGGAAGGGAGCAACAATTACAACACTGATCAAGGCACGCATGATTCTAGAAATAGTGCCCCATAGGATTTCCTTGAACTGATCAGATACAAGCCACGTCTGAACTGTTTAATATGATAGCAGTTCACGTACAGCTGTTGAAAGCTTGACTTGCAGTTGGTATGACTGAGGAACAGAACTTTTAATTTTTAAAAATTTAATTAAATTTAACTTGTCACATGAAAGGCTCCAGATACAGCAGTTCTGTGGTTACACTTCAATCTACTGGTTTGGAATCTATACTCCCATTTCAGTTAATTTCTTTCAGTTAACTTCTTTCAACCATACATTTGGTTGAAAAGTAAAGAATAGCTAGCTTTCTGTTGTTCTATTGTTTAGTCATACAAATGACATAAGAAAGTATCAGTCTCCTCTTTAAAATGCCTTTAAGTTAGTCACTCAGACAAAAGCAAAACTGGGGGACACAGGCAGCTAGAGAAACTCACTCTGGCTTGTCTGGGTAAAAAGTACCAGAGTCAGAGGCTGACGCCACCTGTCTTCTACTCACTGTCTGGCTATATTGCTAATGATGTCTGAGAATCTCTTAGATACCTTTATGATAATACCATAATTTGAATGTAATATTTAAAACTGCAAAGTTGAAAAGATAACCCATGCTAGTCTCATCTACTCTTCAATTATCATTCAGTAGCACTTGGCCTCAGTCTAGTCTGGCTTCAGAGCTCTGCCCCAAGTGAGAAATGTTTATTTATTTGGTAGCACCCAGAGCAACTCTCAGCAGAAGTGATGTACGGCCAGAATAAAAGTGAGCTGACTCTATGCTTGTGTTTGAATTTGCCAATTAAAATGCATTTCGGATGTTTTCTCAACAAGCAGGTCCACATGCTCAATGGCCTTTCTACATCTTCCAGAAGAAGATGAAGAGTATGGGTTGGGCCAGGTCATCCTCATTCACTTAAGCCCTGAACAACTTGACTATTAATGGCTGGTCTAAAGAAGAAGATAATTAGATCATGCAAAATATTTAGCTAACTTTTTATTTCATTTGATGCTTTTTTTTCTTCTCCAACATGATATTGTACTTACTAATATGTGAAAACAGTGTCACATAACACTGAAGTCAAACTTGTGGTCAAGTTGCTTAAAAATCTTTTGGGACCTTATGTCATAACATAAGCTATTATGGAGTACACTTGCAAGTTTCCATTAAGCTGTGAAACACTTTGATTGTAAATGGATTTAGTTCTGTTGTGAACTTCCAAATTCATTCTTTAATTTGAAAGTGAACATAGAGCCTCCAAAGAATCATGGTTTAAAGACTGAGTCATTTCCACAAGATTAATATTTTCCTTTCTTCTGTAATTATCTCCAAACATCAGAAATGCACAGATTCTTCTGTTTTATCTGCTACCCTTCCTATTCCTTCCTGGAGCTGTTATTATTGTTCTAAATTCAGGCTTCACGCATGTATTATCACAATTATTTTACATTACTCTCCAAAGGTCATCTCATAGTCAAATCTCATCAGCTCTGTTTAATACCTTCAAACATAAGAAACCATTGGAACAAATGAAAGCAGACAAATATTACAATTTTAAAATAAATGAAAATATATATATTATAATGAAAAAATAAAGGAGATCAATGTACTAATGAATTATCATGGCCACAGAGACTTAAGTTTTATTTTCTATTTTACAGATAAAGATTATAACCCCTTGATAAAACTGGAACTGGTCTTTTAGCTTTTTGGGTGGGGAAGGGTTGGTTGGTTGGTCTTTTAGCTTTTTAAATAGGTTTTTGAAGTGATGAAAGAAATTTGAAAAATGTTTGTTGAGAATGCCAAATTATGTTGGTGGATTTTTTTAATTTGATTTATTTAAATAAAAAAAGAAGCAAGTCTTAAATCTGGCTTGACCATCAATAATTCATTAATGACTATTAGATGAATTCAATATTTTATACACACTTAGACGCAAATATGATGCAAGTCAAAATCAGTTTGTAGACAAAATCATAAAAATAGCCATGATACAAAATAATTGCTTTATTATAATTGGTAACATTCTTTGTGAAATACAGGACTTTGTAGAGGTGATCCATATTCAGCTTTAAAAATAGTAATAAGTGTGGAAAAGCTGTTTCATTCCAATCCCTAAGAAAGGAAATGCCAAAGAATGCTCAAACTACTGCACAATTGCACTCATCTCACATGCTAGCAAAGAAATGTTCAAAATTCTCCAAGCCAATCTTCAACAATACATGAACCTTGAACTTCCAGATGGCCAAGCTGGTTTTAGAAAACGCAGAGGAACCAGAGGTGAAGTTGTCAACACCCGCTGGATCATGGAAAAGCAACCAAGTTGCAGAGCATCACCTGCTTCAGCTTTATTGACGATGCCAAAGCCTTTGACTGTGTAGATCACAATAAACTGTGGAAAATTCTGAGACAGATGGGAATACCAGACCACCTGACCTGCCTCTTGAGAAACCTGTATGCAGGTCAAGAAGCAACAGTTAGAACTGGACATGGAACAACAGACTGGTTCCAAATAGGAAAAGGAGTACATCAAGGCTGTATATTGTCACCCTGCTTATTTAACTTATATGCAGAATACATCATGAGAAATGCTGGATTGGAGGCAGCACAAGCTGGAATCAAGATTGCCAAGAGAAATATCAATAACCTCAGATATGCAGATGATGCCACCCTTATGGCAGAAAGTGAAGAGGAACTAAAAAGCCTCTTGATGAAAGTGAGAGAGGAGAGTGAAAAAGTTGGCTTAAAGCTCCACATTCAGAAAACTAAAATCATAGCATCTTGTCCCATCACTTCATGGGAAATAGATGGGGAAACAGTGGAAACAGTGGCTGACTTTGTTTTGGGGGGCTCCAAGATCACTGCAGATGGTGACTGAAGCCATGAAATTAAAAGGTGCTTACTCCTTGGAAGGAAAGTTATGACCAAACTAGACAGCATATTGAAAAACAGAGACATTACTTTGCCAACAAATGTCCATCTAGTCAAGGCTATGGTTTTCCAGTCGTCATGTATGGATGTGAGTTGGACTCAAAAGAAAGGTGGGTGCCGAAGAATTGCTGCTTTTGGACTGTGGTGTTGGAGAAGATTCTTGAGAGTCCCTTGGGCTGCAAGTAGATCCAACCAGTCCATCCTAAAGGAAATCAGTCCTGAATATTCATTGGAAGGACTGATGCTGAAGCTGAAACTCTAATACTTTGGCCACCTGATGCCAAGAGCTGACTCATTTGAAAAGACCCTGATGCTGGGAAAGGTTGAAGGCGGGAGAAGAAGGGGATGACAGAGGATAGATGGTTGAATGGCATCACTGACTCAATGGTCATGAGTTAGAGTAAGCTCCAGGAGTTGGTGATGGACAAGGAGGCCTGGCGTGCTGCAGTCCATGGGGTCACAGTGTCAGACACGACCGAGCGACTGAACCAAACTGAACTGACCTGAGTAAATGTGGAAGAACTGGGGGTGAGCATCTGTTGTTGTTAAGATGGAAAAAAAAATTTTTTTAATGATTAAAAAAAGTGAACTCTTGACTTTCTGTAAGAAAAAATAAAGATATTTGTAAAGAACACAAACCAAAAGCTTCCCAATTTACTTTTACATGTTGAAAAACATCTGACATTTTCTTTATCAAGATCCTTTTCACAGAATATGTAAATATATAAGACTGTAAGATCTTACTCTTTGAATATGTTTTTCTTTTTGATGTTCTTCTTCATTATTCACCTTAAAAGAAAAACTGGAGAACACTTATTTTGCAATATTGAAAATACACATAAATTATTGTTTGCTTTATTATTTGCTTTTATCTGGCAACAAAGCTGGAATACCTAATTTATACTGTATTTTTAAATATGTTATAAGTGGATTAAAAGTATAGAAAGCTATAAAGGTTATAAAATGATGTGGTATTTCTCTAATCTTAAGCATGATTGGAAGAAAAATTAAATAGATGTATTTTATTTCTAAACCATGTGGGATGGGTGCTAGGTATCTCAAACGTATCCTGCTACTAACAAGAGCTCTGTGTGTGCTAAGATGCTTCTGTCGTGTCTGACTCTGTGAAACCCTGTGGACTGTAGCCCACCAGGCTCCTCTGTCCACGGGATTCTCCAGGCAAGAGTACTGAAGTGGGTTGCCATTTCCATCTCTAGGGGATCTTCCTGACTCAGGGATCAAATCTGCATCTTTATGTCTCCAACATCGGCAGGTAGGTTCTGTACCACTAGCACCACGTGGACAACCAAGACCTCTGATTCTCAAACAAACAAATTTAAATCCAGCATCTGAAACTTCAGCAACTCCTTATCTGCTATACTTTCAAAATATATCCAGAATTCAGCCATCGTCTTATCCCCCACTGCCACCTCAATTCAGTATCATCTCTCTCCTGGCTTACTGAAGTAGTCTCCAAAGTTACCTTCTTAGTTCCGCCTTTACCAAAACTCCTCTCTATCTAACCAAATTACACTATCAGTTTGGCAGCCGGGATGATTCTTTAAAATTAGTTAGATTCTTTAAAATTAGTTAGGTCTTGTCACTCTTCAGCTCAGATCTTTCTAATGGCTTCCCACTTCACTCAGGATAAAAAGTAAAATTCTTAGAATGGCCCCCTAAGCCCTCCATTATCTGTTAGCCTTGAATCACCAGATACTCCCTGACCTCATTTTCTACTTTTCTCACACTCTGTCATTGTGCTCCAACCATACAGGCTCTTTGACAGTTCCACCATCAGTCAGAACGACTCACCAAATGGAATCTGTGCCTGTTCTTTCCTCTGTGCATATTGTTCCATGCATGTACAGACATCATTCCCTAGCTTAGTTTCTTGTATCTTTGCTTGCCTATCACCTTATCTGAGAAATATTTTCTGACTACTCCATTTAAAATAGCATTTCCAAAAATCACCTTTCCCTTTGCCTCCTCTCTCCTGTTTATATTTCGCCATCTAATTTACCATGCTGGGAAAGACTGAAAGCGGGAGGAGAAGGGGATGACAGAGGATGAGGTGGTTGGATGGCATCACTGACTCGATGGACATGAGTTTGAGTGAACTCTGGGAGTTGGTGATGGACAGGGAGGCCTGGCGTGCTGTAGTCCATGGGGTCGGACATGACTGAGTGACTCAAGAACAGCATGCTAATCATTGTCTCTAATCCTTGGAATATGATTTTCATGAAGGTAGGCATTTTTGTCTATTTTATTCACTGGATTTCACTGCCTGGAACAAAGCCTGTTACACAGTGAGCAGTCAATGTCAATTTATTCATTTCCTAATTTATTGAATGAATGAATGCTTAATATTTAAAGAGTTTTTGTTTTTAGTTTTTTAAATGTTATAGTCCCTTGCATGGCAAGGAGATCCAAACAGTCCATCCTAAAGGAGATCAGTCCTGAATATTCATTGGAAAGACTGATGCTAAAGCTGAAACTCCAATGATTTGGCCACCTGATGTGAAGAACTGATTCATTTGATAAGACCCTGATGCTGGGAAAGATTGAAGGCGAGAGGAGAAGGGGACGACAGAGGATGAGACGGCTGGATGGCATCACTGACTCAATGGACTTGAGTTTCAGTAAACTCTGGGAGCTGGTGATGGACGGGGAGGCCTGACATGCTACAGTCCATGGGGTCACAAAGAGTCAGACACAACTGAGTGACTGAACTGAACTGAAGTTGAAAAATTTGACAAGGAAAGGAAATAGGTAAGGAATTCTGATAGCCAATAAACATTTGAAAATATGCTGAACACAACAGAATAAATGTAATTGTAATTTTTTAATGATATTAATGAATTTTTCCATCAGGATGATTTTAAAATATAAGATGGAGAGACTGAGGAAGTATGAATTTATCTAACATATTTGGATGAGAGGCTAGATGTCTTTTGTTCACTGATTTCACCCCATATTAACATAGCAATTGAGGGGATTCTTGTGGTCTCTGTGAGAAGAGCAGAGACATTTCACTCAAACACATCTGAGATGAGTGCCGTGAAGGATAGTTTCCATTCCTTCCTCTGGCTCCATTCTCAACATTTTCCCACCCTTCTTAAGTTTTGGGGAAAACGACATGTAGAAATTATATTAATAGGGTTTCAGCACTTTGAATTTCTTGGTTTTATTCAGCCCATGGGGGAGTTCAGCAGGAGACAGGAAAGACAGAAGCCTGAGGTCACAGCATTTTATCATCTCCCTGTTGTCAGGTTCCGCACTGGCTGACTCGCCTCTCAAGGAAGGTTGCAACTCCTGTGGGCCACACACTTCAGACCCATTCTATCTTCTGATAGAGAAGAATTCTTAGAAGTAATTCTAAAAGTAATTCCTTAGTGTTATTAGCACTAGAGAATTGAACTATCTCTTGTATTCTCCCTAAATCCAGCTCACTCTTATATAATTGGTCCTTTTATTAAATTCTTCTCACACTTGATTTAATGTATCAGTGTTTAATGTTAGAGCCCGACTGATACAAAAAGCGATCTGACTCTATATTAGAACTAAATGTATATCAATCTTCTACTAACAATGTTTGAAAATCTAGCCAATAAAACAAAAGCACCAGTGCTTACAGAATATTGCACCATAAATTGTAATAACAAAATAACTGGAAATGATCAGAATGTCTTAATAGGAAAATAGTTATAGGCATTATGGTTATGATCATATTGAGGTTGCTAATGCAGTTATCATAAAAGAATTGCTTATACCTTAATTCAGAAAGATGACCAGAATATATTTTAAATAAGAAACGGAGTCAGTTATTACCACATCTAAAAAAAATAGTAAATTCCATATATGTGTATGGATAAGAATCTGTGGCAACACCATCAGTTCAGCTCAGTTCAGTCGCTCAGTCATGTCCAACTCTTTGCGACCCCATGAATCGCAGTACGCCAGGCCTCCCTGTCCATCACCATCTCCCGGAGTTCACTCAGACTCACGTCCATCGAGTCCGTGATGCCATCCAGCCATCTCATCCTGGGTCGTCCCCTTCTCCTCCCACCCCCAATCCCTCTCAGCATCAGAGTCTTTTCCAATGAGTCAGCTCTGCACGAGGTGTCCAAAGTACTGGAGCTTCAGCTTTAGCATCATTCCTTCCAAAGAAATCCCAGGGTTGATCTCCTTCAGAATGGACTGGTTGGATCTCCTTGCAGTCCAAGGGACTCTCAAGAGTCTTCTCCAACACCACAGTTCAAAAGCATCAATTCTTTGGCGCTCAGCCTTCTTCACAGTCCAACTCTCTGTTGAGAGTTGGCAACACCATAAGGCTGTTCATATTAAAAAAGGCTGAGGGTAAATATTTTGCATTTTTCCTTAAAATATTTGCATTGGTTCATGATACAAAAGGAACAATACTACTTTGAAATTAAAAAGTGATTAAGAAGTGGTAAGAGTAATGAACAAAACTATGTTTCTACAGGCTACAGTTTCTCCATCTCCTAACCAAGATTTTATTTTCCAGCTCTTTTTAACTTTCCTGTAATGTCTACAGAGAAATCAGAAATCTCCTTTATGGGGCAACATGCCTCAGAAGGAGGAGGAAAGCTGAGTGAGGACCTTTCCATTTCATTCCCCCCCTCCCTTCTCTCTGCCTTTCACATGACACCTGTATGGAAATGGCAAACTGCTTTTTTTTTTTTTTTGCTTTAGTGGTCCTTAGAACTATGTAGTATGTTGAAAGAGTAATTAAGAAATATTTATTTTATTTTAAATGCTAATGTGTTGTGTAGAGGCAGAATCTTATGAGCTAAAATGAATCACACCACTGTTACCTAATAAATCTAAACTGGAAAGGTTTTCTTATCCCTAACATGAGGTAGAAAGCAAATATCCAGGTCCAGAAAGTAGAGTTCCCAACAACATGAATCCAAAAAGAACCACACTAACCTGTGTGGTTGTAATTAAAATGATAAATGTTAAAGATAAGAAGATAATTTTAAAGGCATTGAGAGAAAAACAGAGTTACATACAAGGAAACTCCCTTATAAGACTATAAATTGAGTCTTTTCAACAGAAGTTTAAAGATCAGAAAGGGATGTCATGATGTAATTACAGTGCTGAAAGGAAAGAAAAGTAAAACTTCCAAAAAAGATACTCTGTGCAGCAAGATTATCATGCAGAATTGAAAAATAGATTAAAAGTTTCCCAGAGAAGCAAAAACTAAAAGCTTGTCACCACTAAATTGGCTGGAAAAGAAATATTGAAGACTCTTCCTTAAATAAATATGAAAATAGATGAATGAAAAAATCCAAGGCAATGTGATACTAAAGTCAGTGGATCAAGAACTGAAAAAGCCAGTGTGACGGTTAAAAGACAGAAGTCCAAAGTATAAAGGAATCAATGATAACCACAATAAGTTAAGCAATACATGAAAATAATAATACATAATACTACTTATAATATGAAGTCAACAACATAGAATGTGAGGTGGGAAAGTAAAAAACGTGGAACTTTTAGAAAAAGTTTGAACTTAATATATATACAAATAGAAAACGTAGAATGAATAGACACACTCAAAACAAACAAATAAGAAACAACAAAGAGAAAGGAATCCAAGCAGAATACTAAACAAAACCATCAAAACACATGCAGAGAAATTAAAAGAACAGAGAAGGACCTTAAAAACACCAAGAAGCAAATAACAGAATGTCAACAGAAGTACATCCCTTATCAGTTATCAGTTTAAATGTAAATGGACTAAATGCCCCAATCAAAAGGTGACTAAATGGGTGAAAAGCAATAGCCATCTATGTGCTGCCTACAAAGGAGCCAATCCAGAGCTGAAAATACACACAGACCGGAAGTGAAGGGATGAAAAAGACATCTCATGCAAACGGAAATGAAAAGAAAGTTGGGAGATTAACATCCAGACACAATTGACTTTCAAATAAAGACTGTAACAAGAGACAAAGACAGTCCATGAAAATAAGGACGTCAATGCAAGAAGAGACTATAACATCTGTAAATACATAAGCACCTAACACAGGGGCACTCAAATTTATAACGAAAATGTTCACAAGCATAAAGGGATGAATTGACAGTGATAAAATAACGGTAGGGGAATTCAACACTCTACCAAATCAGCAGATAAGTCATCCAGAGAGAAAATCAATAAACATTGACCTTAAGTGAAATATTAAGCCTAATGAACTTATTAATAGCCACAGAATATTCCAACCAAAGCCATCACGATACACTCTTTCCAAGTGCACATGGGACATTCTCCAGAACAGCACAAGTGCTAAACCACTTCAGTCGTGCCCAACTCTTTGCAACCCTATGGACTGTAGCCCGCCAGGCTCCTCTGTCCCAGGGACTCTCCAGGTAAGAACACTAGAGTGGGTTTCTGTGCGTTCCTGCAGGGGATCTTCCCGACCCAGGGATCAAAGCCTCTTCTCTTACTTCTCCTGCATTGTCAGGCCGGTTCTTTACCTCTAGTGCCACCTGGGAAGCCCAGACACAGTGACTGAAAGTCAGTCGTGTCTGACACTTTGTGACCAGTCCATGGACTTTGCTATACAGTCCATGGGATTCTCCAGGCCAGAATACTGGAATGGATAGCCTTCCCTTCCTCCAGGGGTTCCTCCCAACCCAGGGATCAAACCCAGGTCTCCTACATTGCAGGCGGATTCTATACCAGCTGAGCCACCAGGGAAGTTAAGGAATATTGGAGTCAGTAACCTACCCCTTCTCCAGCAGATCTTCCTGACCCAGGAATTGAACTGGGCTCTCCTGCATTGCAGGCGATTCTTTACCAGTGAGCTACCAGGGATAATGTGTGGTAGGCCACAAAAAAAGTCTCAGTGAATTTAAGAATATTAAATAATATCATTCATCTTTTCCAATCACAACAGAATAAAACTAGGAATTAGTTACAGGACAAAAACTGGAAAAAAATACATATATAGAGACTAAACAACATGCTACTAAAAAAAAGAATCAACAAAGATATTGAAAGAAAAAAATACACTGAAATAACTGAAAACAGAAACACAATTTTTGAAAATGTATGAGACCTAGCAAAAGCAGTTCTAAGAGAGAAATTTATAGCAAGACAGGCCTACATCAAAAAACCAGAAAAATCTCAAGTAAACCATCTAACTTTGCACCTAGAAGAATTAGAGAAACCCTAAGTTATTAAAGAAAGGAAATAGTAAAAATCTGGGTAGAAATAAATGAAATACAAAACCAGAAAACCACAAGAATAGAAAATATCATTAAGACTAAGACCTCTTTTTTTGGAAAGAGAAACAAAATTGATAGACATTTAACTAGACTCACCAAGAAAATAAGAAAGAGGGCTCAAATAAATAAAACTAAAAATCAAAGGGGAGAAGTTACAACAAACACAACTGAAATAAAAACAATCATAAAATATTACAAACAATTATATTTCAAAAATTTAGATAATTTAGAAGAAAAAGATAAATTCCTAGAAACATAAAATCATCTAAGAATGAGTCGGGAAGAAACAGAAAATCTGAACAGACCAATGACTAGTAATGAAATTGAATTAATAATTAAAAACCAACAAATGAAAAAATTTAAAAAAAGAAAACTAAAAACAAGTCAAGGGCTAGACAGATTCACAGGAGAATTATACCAAACATCTAAAGAGGAGTCAATACACATCCTTCTTGACCTATTGCAAAAAAAAAAAAAAAAATGAAGAGGTGGGAACATTTCCAAAACCATTCCATGAATCTAGCATTATGCTGATACCAAAACTAGTCAAAGATACTTTCCAATAAAAAATAAATTATAGACTAATTTCCCAGATAAACATAGATGGAAAAGTCCTCAACAAAATATTGACAAACAAAATTCTAAAACACAGTAGAAGTATCACGCATCATGATCAAGTGGGATTTATTCCAGGGATATAAGGATGAAAATTCTTTCAGGGTTCAGTATTCACAAATCAATTAATTAATACCGCATTAAAAAAACAAAGGATAAAATCACATGACTATCTCAATAGATGCAGAAAAACATTTTGAAAAAATCCAATGACCATTCAAGATTAAAAACTCTCAACTCAGTTGGAATAATAAGAACATATCTTAACATAATAAAGTCCACTTTGTCAAGTGGGCCTTAGGAAGCATCACTACGAACAAAGATAGTGGAGGTGATGGAATTCCAGTTGGGCTGTTTCAAACCCTGAAAGATGATGCTGTTAGCTGCACTCAATACGCAGGCAAATTTGGAAACCTCAGCAATGGCCACAGGACTGGAAAAGGTCAATTTTCATTCCAATCCCAAATAAGGGTAATGCCAAAGAATGCTCAAACTACCGCACAATTGCACTTATTTCACATGTGATCAAAGTAATGCTCAAAATCCACCAAGCTAGGCTTCAACACAAACCAAGAATATTCAGATGTCCAAACTGGATATTGAAAAGGCAGAGGAACCAGAGATCAAATTGGAAACATTCGCTGGATCATAGAGAAGCGAGAGAATTCCAGAAAAACATCTACTTCTGCTTCATTGACTATGCCAAAGCCTTTGACTGTGTGGATCACAACAAACTGTGGAAAATTCTTGAAGAGATGGGAATACCAGACCACCTTACCTGCCTCCTGAGAAATCTGTGTGCAAGTCAAGAAGCAGCAGTTAAACTGGACATGAAACAATGGACTGGTTCCAAATTGGGAAAGGAGTATGTCAAGGCTGTATATTGTCACCCTGCTTATTTAACTTATTTGCAGAGTACATCATGAGAAATGCTGGACTGGATGAAGCACAAGCTAGAATCAAGATTGCCAGGATAAATAGCTTCCCTGGTGGCTCAGACAGTAATGCATCTGCCTGCAATGTGGGAGATCCGGGTTCAATTCCTGGGTCAGGAAGATCCCCTGGATGAGGAAATGGCAATCCACTCCAGCACTCTTGCCTGGAAAATCCCATGGACAGAGGAGCCTGATAGGCTACAGTCCATGGGGTCGCAAAGAGTCGGACACGACTGAGCAACCTCACTCAGATATGCAGATGACACCACCCTTATAGCAGAAAGTGAAGAACTAAAGAGCCTCTTACGAAAATGAAAGAAGAGAGTGAAAAAATTGGCTTGAAACTCAACATTCAGAAAACTAAGATCATGGCATCTGGTCCCATCACTTCTTGACAAATAAATGGGGGAGCAATGAAAACAGAGACAGATTTTATTTTCTTGGGTGCCAAAGTCACTGCAGATGGTTACTGCAGCCACGAAATTAAAGATGCTTGCTCCTTGGAAGAAAAGCTATGACCAATCTAGACAGCATATTAAAAAGCAGAGACATTACTTTGCCAACAAAGCTTTGTCTAGTCAAAGCTATGATTTTTCCAGTAGTCATGTATGGATGTGAGAGTTGGACTATAAAGAAAACTAAGAGCCGAAAAATTGACGCCTTCAAATTGCGATGTTAGAGAAGACTTTTGAGAGTCCTTGTACTGCATGGAGATCCAACCTGTTAATCCTAAAAGGAATCAATCCTGAATATTCATTGGAAGGACTGATGGTGAAGCTGAAGCTCCAATACTTTGGCCACAGGATGTTAATAACTGGCTCATTGGAAAAGACCCTGATGCTGGGAAATACTGAAGGCAGGAGGAGAAGAGGACAGAGGATGAGATGGTTGGATGGCATCACTGACTCAATGGACATGATTTTGAGCACGCTCTGGGAGATGGTGAGGGACATGGATGCCTGGTGTGCTGTAGTCCATGGGGCCACAAAAAGTCAGACACAACTGAGCAACTGAACAACAACAAATGGAAAACCTGCAGCTCACATTATAATCATTGGTGAAAAGCTGAAAACTCTTTCTCTAAGGTCAGGAGAAAGTCAAGAGCACAATCTCTTGTCACTTTTATTCAACATTTTATCGGCATTTGCTGTTTAGTCACTAAGTTGTATCTGACTCTTTGTAATCCTGTGGACTGCAGGGCGCCAGGCTTCCCTATCCTTCACTATCTCCTGGAGTTTGTTCAAACTCATGTCCATCAAGCTGGTGATTCCATGCAGCCATTTCATCCTCTGTTACCCCCTTCTCCTCCTGCCCTCACTCTTTCCCAGCATCAGGGGCTTTTACAATTAGTTGGCTCTTCACATTAGGTAGCCAAAATATTGGGGCCTCAGCTTCAGCATCAGTCCTTCCAATGAATATTCAGGGTTGATTTCCTTTAGGAGTCACTGGTTTGATCTCCTTGCAGTCCAAGGGAATCTCAAGAGTCTTTTCCAACACCACAATTCAAACATTTCAATTCTTTTGTGGCCAGCCTTAGTTACGGTCCAACTCTCACGTCCGTACGTGACTATTGGAAAAACCATAGCTTTGACTATACAGATCTTTGATATCTCTGCTTTTTAACACGCTGTCTAGGTTTGTCATAACTTTTCTTCCAAGGAGCAAGTGTCATTTAATTTCATGGCTGCAGTCACCATCCACAGTAATTTTGGAGCCCGAGAAAATCTGTCACTGTTTCCACTTTCAGTCTACTGGAATAAAAGAAGTAAAGCACATTATTTGCAGATGTTATGATACTCTATATAGAGAACCCCAAAGACTCCACCAAAACTTACTATAAATAATAAATAAATTCAGTGACATTATAGGATACAAAATCAATATACAGACATCTACTGCATTTCTTATATTAATAACAAACTACCAGAAAAATAAATCAAGAAAACACCTCATTCATATTCATATCAAAAATAAGAAATAAACAGAAATAAACTTAATCATGAAGGGGAAAGAGCTGTAATATGAAATCTATAACAATAAAGAAAGAAACTGAAAACAATATAAATAAATGGAAAGCTATTCCGTATTCATGGATTGGAAGCATTGTTGCAGTTAAAATGTCCATACTCCCAAAGCATCTGCAGACTCAGTGCAATTCCTGTCAAATACCAGTGGCATTTTTTTTTATAGAACTAGAACTAATAATTCTAAAACTTGATTGGACTGACAAGAGACTCTGAGAGCCAAACAATCTTATCAAGGAACAGATGTGGGAGTATCAAGGTCCCTGAGTTCAAACAATACTACAAAGCTATAGTAATCAACAAAGTGTGGTACTGGCGCAAAAGCAGACCTACATATCAGTGGAACAGAATAAAGAGCCCAGAAATCAAGCTGCAATTATATGGGCAATTAATCTGTGAAAAATGAAGCAAGAATATACAATGGGGAAATTCTCTTCAAGAAATGGTGTTGGGAAAACTGGACAGGCACACACAAAAGTATAAAACTGGAGAATTTTTTTTGCACCCCATACAAAATTAAGCTTAATGTGGATTAAAGGCTTAAATGTGGAACCTGAAATCATAAAACACCTAGAAGAACACAGGCAGTAAAGTTTTGACATCAACCGTATCGGTATATTATTTGGATCTGTCTCTTCAGGCAAGGGCAACAAATGCAAAAATACAAATAGGACCACATCAAACTAAAAAACTTTTCCTAGCAAAGGAAGTCATCAATAAAACAAAAGACATTGAAACAAATGGGAGAAGATATTTGCAAATGATGCAAATGGTTAACATACAAAATATATAAAGAACACATACAACTCAATTAAGACAACAACAACACCAGGCACTTGACTAAAGATTGGACAGAGAACCTGAATAGGCATTTTTCTGAAGATTTATAGATGACCAACACCAACTTGAAGGCTTCCCTGGTGGCTTGGCAGTAATATTATAGTAAGTTTGCATCTTACATAATATCTAAAAATGTCAAATCACTATTTTCTACATATGAAAATAATATAATAATATAACTCAACTATATTTCAATTAAAAAAGGGAAAAGCCCAATTTAATAATGTACAATGAGAAAAACAAATAGAAGGATACCTGGGTAACTTTACTAAATGACCCAACTTCGAGAATACAAGTGAAGTGAAAACATTTTCCTGGGAAATACAAGATCAGATGTAAAGCTGATTTGTCTCCTGCAACATTTTCAGCAATCAAAAGCAGTTAGACTCTTAGACTGTCTAAAAGGACAGTCACTTCAGTAAGTTTCGAAAGGGAGCATGGTGGTGCCACGTAGTAGTGTCTCGGCCAGAACACTCTAGTGTCTGCCTTTCTAGATGCTACAAGACCACTAGAATTCTGTGAATGTGTTCATTACCACCTTAGTTATCTTCACTCTGAGACAGCCTGCTTGGTCCACGGTGTTTAGACTTGTTAGCGTCCCTCCCTATCCATAGCATTTCTCTCTGTGTGTCCTTCTTTCTTGATCCTTTACATAATCTGGGAGTCTATTCCACTTGATTAGCACCTATCTTTGAACACTGACTTCAACACAGCATTAAGGTAAGCAATTTTTTGTTGTTTATACCTGCCTTCCTTTCATCTAGCCTAGTGTCATGAAAGTAAACGCTATGTTAAAACAAGACAAGTTCAGAGTGTTGGAGTAGAAACTCTGTAACTTAGATGTTGTGGGGAAAAAATTAAACCAAATAAATTTTGTCCTGTTCATGAGTTTTATTTCAAAGGGAAAAATGGCCCATAGTATATCCAGATCTACATTAAAAGTAGGCTTCACAGGATATTCTGTGTGCATGGACGCTCTGTTAGAATTGTAAAGCTACCCCTTGAAATAAGTGTGCCATCTAAAGTACCTCGGGCTCATTTCAAATCCTTCATTCCACACTCCAAAGGCTTCTAAATAAAACATTAAAAATTGTTATAAATTGTTTAGAGTGTGACCTAGATAGAAGATAGTCTCAGTTATCTATGAAATTTACACATTAATAATAAAGTTTGTAGACTGTTTTATTAAATACATTAAAGCTTGCATCAGCAAAATGTATTAAATGTGTTTATAAATCAGATAAAAGGCTAAGTCCTTGAATACAGTTATATGA
This sequence comes from Ovis canadensis, assembly GCF_042477335.2. NCBI lineage: Eukaryota > Metazoa > Chordata > Mammalia > Artiodactyla > Bovidae > Ovis > Ovis canadensis. The sequence continues at coordinate 101,774,461 of NC_091253.1, read as the reverse complement.
TAAACACATTATTAATAGGAAATGGAGCTGAGTAGCTGTATAAACTAATCACAGATAGCTGACTGCAGGGGCTGAGGCTCATATCTAGACTAATAAGATTTTTCAAAGAATTACTTTGGTTAGATTGCTAGAATAAATAATGGCAAAGTAGATTTCATGATCCCAGCACTGATCGGTATTTTCATATTATTCTTACCTCCATATAATAAATAGTCCCTGTTTGGGTGACAAGTTTAATTGAATGTGAGGACCAAAAATATATATATGTTTCCAGAATGCCATTGTAATATTGGCAAATGGCTTAGAGAGATTTATATAAGGTTTACTTCAAATATCTTATTTTTGGAATGCTATGGATATAATGCGGGAGATCAAACACTTAACATTTCATCTTGCATAGTAATTCAGGCACAGTCTCCCACCCTCTTCATAATTCAATAAAGAATACAGGGAGTTTAAATTGGAAACCTGCTTTGCCATTCCTGGATGTTTACATTTGGCTATTTCTATTATAGACATGCCTATACAGTCCAGCAGAAGGTAATATTGAAGAAAATATTTTCTGTTAAACAACAAAATGAAACAAATATCCTAAATATTTCTAGACAGGAGCACCTATCCATGCATTTTAAAATGTCGCTCAATCTGAGAAAAGGACCCTGAAAATTTCTGAATATATAATTTGCTCAGCTATGGTACAAAAGCTAGAGACAGTTTCCCTTATATCTAGAATAACATTTATATTCCCTTTGCTACACAGGGAATTATCCCAAGCAATTAGTCAGTCATTAGAGCCTTCAGAGCGTTAATCTATTAATCAGCACTCCTGCACTTTCTCATCTCACAGCCCCCTCCAAATACAAGTCTGGGTAGTCAGTAAGAGCCATAACCCTGCATCTCCTTTCAGAAACTGCAAATAGCCTAACCATCTCCCTATCTCTTCAGTAAAAGAGAATTTGTGTTAAAAACCTCACAGGACCCTGTATTCACAGACCTACTGAGTTTTCAGCCCTCTATCGCACATTATTTTACTCGGTCCTGCTTATTAGGAAAGACAACCATCCATCCCAGGTTGTCCAGAACAGACTGGACTACAACTGCTAACCAGATATCATTATTAATAGTGCCCCATTTCATTTTTAAAAGTTTCTTAATTTAGAAGATAAACTGCATAGTTAACTTATAAGACGGACAAGAGAAATTCCTCTCTCATTTTACGGTGATGAAATATAAGGTTCAAAATTGCTAATTATCTTTTGCAACAATTTGACCTAGTTAATGCTTTTTCTGCCATAACTTTCTGCTCATGATTGCATAAATCTTTTATTTGGGGATATTAAGGTACAATAATATATCCAGCATTGAGTGTAAAGAAATAAAAAGTTATCTATCTCCATTCCAGATTCAGTTATTTGAATATGGGCTATAAAGACTCTGTATGACATTCCTGACAGTAACATAGCCTAATTAGCATCCAGGACTGTGGAACAAAATCTTGGTGAAAGGTATATATTAGCAGAAAGCAGGTTAAACTTGTCTTTCAGGATAGTCAAAATTTTGTAAATTTTACTTGAATTAAAAATTGCAACCTACATGATTTTCCTTATAAAATGGAGTTTACTAATGAAAAATGAATTACTCATCCTGAACATTGCAGTGTAAATTTATTATGGTAATTTTTAGTACAAAATTATATAATAAAAATTATCTGACTCACAAGGAACAAAGAAATCTTACGAAGCATCTCCTCAAGCTCCTAATTTTACAAATGAGAATACTATGTCACAAAACTCATACTAATATCTATAAGCAGAGCAGTTCTGTGACATTGCATACTTTAAAATATATCCAGAAGAGGTAAGTTTCAACATTTGACAACCGTTTTCTTCCAAAACCAGCCCTTCAAAAGGCTTTGCATAGAAAAATCCTTCGGTCAGTACAGGTTTGAAGAATATTTCATACACATAACACATAAGTAGACCAAAAGCTCAGTAAAGGTTTACGTTTAAGAATCCAATTTTTCTTCATGTCACTGAGCATTTCCAGGAACTATTTGTCTATGTATTCTTATTTTGTTCTACACACTAATTAATATTTATCAGGAAGTGCTGACTTGCAAAAATGGTTTTCAATCTTTCAAATATAAAGACACTTTTTCTATCAATAATCTCATAAGTTTAGCTATGTTGATCAAGAAAGAGAGAATGAATAAAAGTTATTGATAATGTGGTAATAGTAGTATTTTAATATTAAAATAGTTATTAATATTTAGATAAAGTTTTATTTAAATTGCAACCATTACTTGAGATGATAGATGGGATGGATAGATGAATAGATGGGTGAATGGATAGACAGAGATAGATAGACATTTTCTTTCCCTTAGCTGACATGCTGCACAAGAAAATAAATAGAAAGTAATCATCAAACTAAACAGACATATACAGGGTACTAGATGAAATAAAATAAATGAATGGGGAATGGAAAAGATCTACCCCTAGAGAAAGAAGAGCAATGAAATACGAGCTATGCTTCTTGCTTAATTTAGCCTGGCTCATGAGGGTCATAGAAGGAAAAATAAAGATTAATCATTCTTTAGGATTCAGTCTGAATATTTGTCTAGAAAACATCCAAAGTTCTGCATGTCTTGCTTGTTATAAATTTTGTGTTCCAAAGCTGATTCACTCCAGGACCTAGAAAAATCCAGAATTCAGTGCCTGTTGCCCAGCTCTGTTTCTTCCAAATCTTTCTGTAATTTAGAGGTTTGTGCTTTCCTGCTTTTGCACTGAAACAAGTGTGTTTTTAACTCTGAGTCATTTTCTTTTGTGGAAAACTCAAGAAATAGCTTCTTCAAATTTTCAGAAAGTAAAAAGTCTAATGCTTTGTTTATCAAGAATTTAAGTGAGGGTAGAGTTCATTATTTCTTTCTCAAAAGATGAAACATTAATTCTTACCAAGAAATCACACCTTCTTTCCCAAATATATTTCCCTTTTTCCAAATGATATATTTTTTCCCCTGCATTGCCTCTCAAGAACTGTGTACAAGTGTAGCTTTTTAATCCAAGTAAACATTCACTTGCTAAATGTCACAGTACTTCTTACCCTTCCTAAAACAAATCCAGTACCCAAGCAAGGCTTTTATTTCTAAGATTCCCCAAACAAGCATGTTTGGGGAATATAAACATTTATCTTCATGATAAGGTGCACGCATGCTCAAGTTTTTCCTGAGATAAAGAGAAATGGTATTAAATTATTCAAGCTCTTCTTATAAAATGAGAGCAATAAACAAAGTAAGACATTTAAAAGTTAAATTGTCTTTTTCTTTTGGATTTTCCTCCTCCTTTTTTCTTTGTGTTCACTCACCAGCAAAGGAGAAGAGAGTCTTTGCTCCACTTCCACCCCTATGTAAGCACGTTCAGATTTCCCCCCTGGGCTATAGGCTCCTTAGTCTGGAATGGTAGTTTGAACTGGGGATATTAAACCCATGCTGTGTTTCTACACTGAAACCTTTGCTCGAGAAGCTTAGTTTCAGTAAACATGAACTGAATTGTTTTTAAAGGAAAAAGGATGAAAACTGATGTCATTAGGAAGCAGTCAAGACTTCAGAATACCAAAGAGATGGCTAGTTTATATTTAATGACCATTTACCACATGCAGAGACTCCTCCATTGGGTTTTCTATGTATTATCTCATTTAACATCAAAATAACCCTGTACTATGATATCCAGCCTACCGATAAGGAAGTAAGTGTGTTAATTGCTCAGTCGTGCCCAACTCTTTGCGACCCCGTGGACTGCAGCCCATCAGACTCCTGTGTTCCTGCGATTTCCCAAGCAAGGATACTGGAGTGAGTTGCCATTTCCTTCTCCAGGGGATCTTACCGACCCAGGGATCAAAGGCGGGTCTCCTACACTGCAGGCAGATTCTTTACCGACTGAGCTGCAAGGGTAGCCCTTATGGATAAGGAAACTGAAATCACTGCAATATTGTAAAGTAATCAGCCTCCAATGAAAATAAATAAATTAATTAAAAAGAATAATACATTAAGGCACTTGCCCAAGGGCACATCTAGTGCTTGATGATGCTACAATCTGATACAGGCAGTCTGATTCTAAAACCCGACTAAATCACTATAATTAAGGCAAGGATTATTAAAGTGCAGTGGGTTCTATGAATAGCAGAGAATATATAACTCATGTGGGTACTTGAGTACTGAACATTAAATAGTATGCCTTGGAAGCCAGAGCCAAGGCCTTACTGGATGTGCTGTGCATTGGGAAGCAGGGCTAAATTCATCACTTACCAATGGCTCTACAATTGCTTGCTTGGCCATTCATTTTCAGAGAGAAGAATTCAGAGATCTGGTCATCTCATGGACCCCGGTACAGGATAAGTACCTAAGTTATTGTTCCCAAAACTATAGTTCCCCTTTGGGCAAAATGAGAAAGAAACTTGGTTCAAAAAAATAAAGCAAATTCCTGGGCTTTTGGAAAATTCTGTGATTGGCCTACTTTTTGCATGACTGCATGAACATTGTCAAAACACTTTCCCAGGCTCATCCCAAGCATCCATGCACTCTACCGCTGATGTGGATTCAAGTTTGCTAGTACCAGGTTACTTTCCATCATGCCCTGACCCCCTTTCATCTTCAGTTTGCATCAGGCAAGAGCCGCAAGTGTCGAAATGCCTTAACGTATCACTGGAGCACTCAAATTTCTTCCCCACAAACTGAAGCTAAATCTTCCCAGGATGCCCAGTCCTTTTTACTTGATGAAGTCAATCTCTGTGCTAGACCATAAGGACAGACAGAGGTAGCTCACAGAAGCTCCTCAGCCTCATTGCACTTCATGGATTTTTCATTTCACTGGGTGAGAAACTTCTCTTGACAAGTTAGAACACTTGGCAAGGCACAGTTTGCCTTGTTCTGCAGCATGCTCTTTTTGTCTCTATTCTCCATCACTCTCCAAAATGACTGGTTCTTACTGGGAAATCTCCCAGCCCTCACAAAATCCATCTTTTACACACTTTTCCAAAGTCCTAAAAGCCTATTTGAAAATGTACTAGATTATCTGTGCCATATTTTGCTATATAAAAATAGGAATACATAATATTATTATTATTGATATAATTAAATTGAAGGGTGTAATTTTCCTACTTGGTCAAAATATATTTCACTGTTCCCCTTTCCATAAATGTAAATTCCAAACTCCTGGGTGTGACATATAAAAACTTCACAAATCTCAGTTTATGCCAAGTTGAAGACATGAAGTGTTCATGTGGTGAAGCGGAGTGAGGATTGGTTGATGATTTACAGGAATAAGAGGAGAGCCAGAAGGAGACATTGTCATTAGAAGGGTGCATGTCCAGAAACAAAATCTAGGAAAAGCAGACCAAGGTGAAGTGAAGATTCTTGAAACGGAGGAGTAAGATGGTATCCCAGTGTTTCCAAGGAATTAGGTCCTGCCACCTTAGGTGGCAAATTTACTCCTCTTTGAGGATGAAAGATCTATCTATCAACTCTGTCATCAATTTTTAGTGTGTTTCAATTGTTGAAAAGTCTGATACTAATCTTTTTTTTAATTTTTTTTTTTTTAGTTTTTTATTTTTTAAATTTTAAAATCTTTAATTCTTACATGCATTCCCAAACATGAACCCCCCTCCCACCTCCCTCCCCATAACATCTTTCTGGGTCATCCCCATGCACCAGCCCCAAGCATGCTGCATCCTGCGTCAGACATAGACTGGCGATTCAATTCACATGATAGTATACATGTTAGAATGTCATTCTCCCAAATCATCCCACCCTCTCCCTCTCCCTCTGAGTCCAAAAGTCCGTTATACACATCTGTGTCTCTTTCCCTGTCTTGCATACAGGGTCGTCATTGCCATCTTCCTAAATTCCATATATATGTGTTAGTATACTGTATTGGTGTTTTTCTTTCTGGCTTACTTCACTCTGTATAATCGGCTCCAGTTTCATCCATCTCATCAGAACTGATTCAAATGAATTCTTTTTAACGGCTGAGTAATACTCCATTGTGTATATGTACCACAGCTTTCTTATCCATTCATCTGCTGATGGACATCTAGGTTGTTTCCATGTCCTGGCTATTACAAACAGTGCTGCGATGAACATTGGGGTACATGTGTCTCTTTCAATTCTGGTTTCCTCGGTGTGTATGCCCAGAAGTGGGATTGCTGGGTCATAAGGGAGTTCTATTTGCAATTTTTTAAGGAATCTCCACACTGTTCTCCATAGTGGCTGTACTAGTTTGCATTCCCACCAACAGTGTAGGAGGGTTCCCTTTTCTCCACACCCTCTCCAGCATTTATTGCTTGCAGATTTTTGGATCGCAGCCATTCTGACTGGTGTGAAGCGGTACCTCATTGTGGTTTTGATTTGCATTTCTCTAATAATGAGTGATGTTGAGCATCTTTTCATGTGTTTGTTAGCCATCCGTATGTCTTCTTTGGAGAAATGTCTATTTAGTTCTTTGGCCCATTTTTTGATAGGGTCGTTTATTTTTCTGGAGTTGAGCTGCATAAGTTGCTTGTATATTTTTGAGATTAGTTGTTTGTCAGTTGCTTCATTTGCTATTATTTTCTCCCATTCAGAAGGCTGTCTTTTCACCTTGCTTATATTTTCCTTTGTTGTGCAGAAGCTTTTAATTTTAATTAGATCCCATTTGTTTATTTTTGCTTTTATTTCCAGTATTCTGGGAGGTGGATCATAGAGGATCCTGCTGTGATTTATGTCTGAGAGTGTTTTGCCTATGTTCTCCTCTAGGAGTTTTATAGTTTCTGATCTTACATTTAGATCTTTAATCCATTTTGAGTTTATTTTTGTGTGCAGTGTTAGAAAGTGATCTAGTTTCATTCTTTTACAAGTGGTTGACCAGTTTTCCCAGCACCACTTGTTAATCTTAATAAAAGTTGTTCTCTGCCCCAGTTGAAATCGCGCGTAAGTAAACTCGAACTCTCCTGCATAACCGTGAGGAGCAAGGACTTCGCAGTGCGGCAGTGCAGAGAACCTTTCCAGAGAAGAGGTCCTAATGCTCCAGATAAGTGAACATGTACTTCCGGAATGTCTTAGAGACATAGCCTCAGAAGTGTGAAGCGTGCTTCCTTTGTCTTAAAAAAAAGTCATTTAACTCCATAATGAAGCCATGCAAACATGTGTAAATGGTCATTTCTGCAAAACCATTTTCACACAGGTCACTTTACCCTGTAGGTCACCTTTCCTCCACTGCACAATGTAAACGCATTTGTAAAAAAGTAATTTTTTGTGTGTTTTTCTTCTTCTTGGTAGAATCTTGCTTGTATCACAATTTTAAGAGTTCAACCTTTAGTTCAGCTCTCTTGTCTCTTGATGGACAGGTCAATTCAGGGGGTTGTGATTGCCTGGGGCAAACAAACAGGAAATACATACAAATCGCCGCTTTCTTCTAATTAGATATATTTGTGAGACAAAGTACAAAGGAAATAATTTTTATGTTTCTGAACTCATTCTCTTGCTGAATAATTGGAGGCAATTCTCAGTGATATTTGAACATCTATTAAATCTTTACATCTAAGTTAAACCACTGTTAGATCTCAGATCTTTTTTTTTTCTTGTTTATAGAAAGTGAAGAGTTTAGAATCATCCAGAGGAAAGAAAGTGTAGACAGCTGACCTAGATAACGTGGGTGTTTCTGTACGCTGCCAAAATTAACTGAGTTTCATGCTCAAGCTGCATTTCATTTTAACGGTGCAGGTCAGACTCTTGGCTCTGTTACCTGCGTCCAGTGCCGAACAGGTACTTTGTTCTGGTTAAATGACTACACTTACAGCAGATCCCAGTGCAGAGTTTACATTCACCTTCGCTAGAGCAGAACATTGCACCATCGCCGTGGACAGCGCTACTCAGTATATCTATCAAGCACACTCCAGTGTGTCCTGGCAGCAATTCAGACCGTTCGATTTGCAAAGACGCGATGGCCCACTTGAGGCTCCCCGAATCAGTCCTGACCGTCGTAATCACATCTAGCCTTGGCATTCAGTGTCAGATCATTCTCCCCAAATGAACAAATGAAACAACTGGGGGAAGATGCTTCTTGGAAACAGCTTGAACTTGAATGTTGACAACAGCTGGCTAAGCAGATGTTCTTCATATGACATAACACCCGAGTTCTTGAAATAGGATTTTTGACTAAAATCGTGTCCTGAAAGCATGTCCATAAAATTGTCTAAGCCAAAGGAGGTAATATTGAGTTAAAGCAAGAGCACTGATGACCTTAAAAGGATAATGTTGATTTCTACACTTTAGTAACCATGTGCTGTGTGCTGTGCTTAGAGGCTCAGGTGTGTCTGACTCCTTGAGATCCCATGGACTGCAGCCCACCAGGCTTCTCTGTCTATGCAGAGTCTCCAGGCAGGAATACTGGAGTGGGTTGCCGTGCCCGCCTCCAGGGGACGGTCCAAACCCAGGAATCAAACCAGGGTCTCCTACATTGCAGGCGGATTCTTTACCAGCTGAGCTACCAGGGAAGCTCAGTAGTCATATATTCCCAAAGTTTACCACTTTTCTGCATAATAACCTAGCCATCGCAGCCAGAAGGGCAAAAGGTTCTATCCTACAGCCTTGTTAATATAGATGGTTTATATAATATATATATATATATATATATATATAATGAGTTTTATACAACTAAGCTAGAGCTAGCGTTAGTCAGCCAGTTGTACCCGACTCTGCGACCCCATGGCCTGTAGCCCATCAGGCTCCTCAGTCCATAGCATTCTTCCAGCAAGAATATTGGATCGGGTTGCATTCCCTTTTCCCAGGGGTCTTCCCGACCCAAGGATCAAACCTGGGTGTCCTGCTATGCAGTTATGCAACTAAATGAATACAGAATTTTAAAACAGTATAATTTTAATATTTGCATTTTCTTCAAGTAAGTTTTTAAACTGCAGTACCTTTCTCTTCTGAAAGTAATTTTACCCTAGAATATCAAATTACTCACCAAGTACAGACTAGACTTAGAATTGCTTATATTAATGTTTAAATGTATTAGTAATATGCATGATGTTAACATAAAAATTGATAAGCTGCATTCAGAGAAATTTAAACTCTGGGTTAAAATATTTAAACAATTCTGGTACTAATGATTGTGATAGCTTTGGCAATCTTGGCTGACTGCACCGTCAGCAACTCTGAGTCTACTTATTGTTTTACTGTCTCGTCATAGTAAAGATATATAAAGAAGACATGTAGCATGTAGATCTTTTGTGAACTTTCTATAATATTGGCGAGTCAATATATTGGCTTAAACTTGGTAAGGTATAAATATTTGGGAGTATAATCTATCTAAGGAAAAGAATGTAAGTATGAATTTGATAGCCTATATTTTAAAATAATTTGGCACATCTAAGTCTCAATACGTTTCTTTTTAGACCATATTATCTGAATGTGGTGATACATACACACAGAACACACATTTCCTGTATTTTCCTGTATAATAAAACTTCATGAAATTTTCTATAGCTAATTAAAAGTGACAAATTTGAAAGTAAATATTCCTAGATGATAGAATGCTTGTTTTTTTTAAATAAAATTGATGGATAAGTAACAATCCTCAACCAAGAAATTCTAAGCTAAAATGCTTTCAGTGAACCTCAACAACAGCAAAAAAAAAATAGTTTGAAATAGATTTGGGAAGCCTATGTCTAGGAGTAATCTAGAATATTGAGTCAAGCTCAATATTCAAATACACAAGTTAATATGCTTTTCTTTTGGTTGATTTATCTGTAACACAAAGAAGGGGGAATAGCTACAGTTAATAATATATTGTTTCCAAAAATTTGAATTGTTATGTTACATAAGGGATTAATCAACCTCTCTCTGATCTCCATCTCAAAAGACCTAACACTGATTATTTTGGTTACTGAACTCCTTCTCTGTACCTGAAATTATAGTATACATTAAATATTCATTATCTCATTTAATTCTCATTGTTCTATAAGCTGGGGTTTATTATTATTCTCTACATTAGTTAGGATTCTCTAAGTTATACCACTCAGCTCTAACAAGATTGACTAACTTTTAAAAACAACAAATCACATTTGAAGATTCCTGAAAAAGGATAGGCTTCAGGGTTGTTTGATTCAATATTTCATGAATATTCTCAATGATCCATGATTTTTTTTAATTGTATATTCATATGATAGATTTTTATCCTGGGTCTGGCTCACCTCATGGTTGCAAAACAGATGAAAAAGGCAGCTGGGTTTGCATGTTCCTTGGCCACATCCAGCCAGAAAAAGACTGACTTTTCTTTCTCAGAGCCTTGAACAAAAGGTTTGATGAGAGCCTCCTGACTCATTGCACTAAATTAGATTAAATCTTCTTTAAAGCAAGGGGCATGTAGCTATTCTGACTGACTGAGAAACAGCATATAGGATGAAAATTAAGTGTTGAGGAATACAAAATATTACCATATCCATTTCCTTTTTGGAAATAAATTGGGGTTGAGAAGCCAAATAATTTTCCTAAAGTCCTGCAGTAGCTGAATGATGGCTTCTTGATTGGAAACGTTACCTATGCCACCGTGTTTGTTTTACTAAAGTCATCATTTTCTTGAGTCGCTTATACCAGGGGGGAAAGGTGGGGTAAAACAGGCTTAAGAACAGAGAAAGAAAAATACTGAGAATTATCTCATTCTTGTATAAGCATTTCATAAAATGAAATAGATAGATGATTCCACAATATATTAGTAAGCATACTCATTTTAAAAAGATGTATTTTAGTGACAGTATAGTATAAATTTCTTTCTTCCTAGTTTTCCTAGCTAAGTGAGGTCCCACTACAACAGATAATAGTGAGAGAATATGAAAGGTGGCAAGAGAAAGTTGAACTGACTAGGAACAGATTCCAGGATTTGTGTGATTGTTTTTTAATCTCCCATATCTAACGGGTTGGCTGATAGAGAAGCCTGCAATTCTGAACCATCAAGAGGCACAAACCAAAAATGCTCCAAGGAAAACCCAGTCTCTCCAGACAAAGGCCTGGGATAAGGGCTGGCCAAGCAGGACCAGAAGCTGTTCGGCAATACCTGTTCTTCCCCAGTGAAATAGTACACGTGAGCACCCTTCCCCGCTCCACAGTGGAGATGAGCGAAAGTGCTCTCAGATGGCCCAGCAGTCTCCTTCTCCTGTGCTGTGGTGTCGGCGGAGGGAGTGGGTGTTTCAAGAAGTTGGTATTTTCAACTACAGCCCATCGACGGCAAGTCGCAACTATCCTCCCCGCAATGAGGCATTGGAAGTACGATCTCAGAAAGGAGAAAATTAAAAATAAATCAATAAATAAAGATTCTAGAACTACCACGCGACCCAGCTAGTCGACTCACTCGTATTTATCTGAAGAACACAAAACTGATTTAAACAGATATGCAAACCCTTATGTTCATTGCATGGTACACTAAACAAAATATGGAAACAATCTACACATCCCTGGATGAATTAATGCATAAGGAGATTAACGCTTTACTAGTAGTAAGAAAGAATGAAATCTTGTCATTTGCGACAACATGGAGGGACCTTGAGGGTATAATGCTAAGTTAAATAAGAAAGTCAATACCATATCATTTCACTCATACTCGGAATGTTTTTTAAAAAGATTTTTAAAATGAACAAACAAAATGAACTCATTAGAGAACAGATTCGAGGTTACCAGAGAGGAAGGGGAGGTTAAGCGTTTGGCCGAGTGTGTAAAGGGGGTCAGTGTATGGTGGTGAATGGTTACTGGACTTGTGATCACACTGGTGTATACAGATGCTAAACTACGATGGAATGCACCTGAAACTTACCTAACTTAAAAAATAAAGTTTTTTGTTTGTTTGTTTTGTTTTTTAAGCCTACACAGGATGTCCTGGGCAGATCCCTAATTAATCCAACATTGACTCATATCCAGATTCTCAGAGTCTCTGCCCATCACCACACAACAAATGAGGCAGGCCAGCATAGCACTTTGAAAGGGCTCTGGAATCAAAATTGTTATTACAAGTACACTTCAGAAGAGCAGACCAAGACTTGTGCGTTAAACTTAAGAAGACTGCCTGCTAAAATAGAATATTTAAATAAAATACAGACTCTTGTAGTAAACTCATACAGGATGCAACTGAAATTACTCACCATACACAAAAAATAAGAAAATGGCAATTTATAAAAGGGAAGATAATTAACAGATACCAACACAGAGATGACTCAGTTGATAAAATTATCTAACAAAGACTTTAAACAGGCATCACAAAAGTGCCTCAGTGAAATAGAACAGACAGAAACAGATAATAAAATGGTGAAATCCCAAATAAACCAATAATTAATTTAAAACAAAATGGTCTAAATAACCAACTAAAAATATTTACAGAGTTGAATTTTCTAAATGATCAAATTATGTACTCTCTTATAGCTCAGTTGGTAAAGAATCTGCTTGCAATGCAGGAGATCCTGCTTGGATTCCTAGGTGGGGAAAGATCCGCTGGAGAAGCAACAGGTTACCCACTCCAATATTCTTGTGTTTCTCTGGTGGCTCAGCTGGTAAAGAATCCACCTGCAATGCGGGAGACCTGGATTTGATCCTTGGTTTGGGAAGATCCCCTAGAAAAGGGAAAGGCTACCCGCTCCAGTATTCTGGCCCGGAGAATTCCAAGGACTGTATAGTCCAAGGGATCACAAAAAGTCAGACAGAACTTAGAGACTTTCACTTCACTTCAGGTTAAGAAACTTATGTCAAATATAAAGATACAGCATAAATAGGTTAAATGTACAAAAACAGGGGACATACTATGCAACAAACATTAGCTTTTTTTTTTTTAATAAAAGCAGAGATCGTAATACTAAGAACAGATAATGCAAAGCAAATAATCAAGAACAAAGAGGTAAATAACAATGATAAAATTTCAAAACCATATAGTGATCCTAAATATTTCACTTCTAAATAATAATAAGTGAAAACTGATAGAACTACCAGGAAAAATAGAGAAATTCAAAATTATAGTTGGTGTTTTCAATAACCTTCTATCTTCAACTGATATAACTTCTTGACAGGAAATCTACAAAGATAAAGAGGAAATCAGAAGCAGCATTGGCAGATATGATCTGATAGATATTTACAGAACATTCTACCTTAAGCCAGCAAGACAAGCACTTGTCTCAAAGTTATACCAAACATTCCCAAAAATAGATGACATTCTGGGCCATAAAACTCACTTTAACATTTTAAAAGAACTGAAATAATGCAAAATATGTTCTCAAAAAGTGGAGAACATCAAATTAGATTTAAAAAAGAAAAAAGAAAAGCAACGGAGTGGTGTCTAAGATTGATGATCACTAGTCAGGCTGATCAGGCACAAAAAAAGAAAACAGTACAGATTATCAAGAAAGGACTGGGAGATGCGGGTGATAGATACAGATAGTGCTCATGTTAGAAGGTTAATAAAATAAGCAGGAAACACTTTAGAATGTGGTGAAATGATGAAATGGATGGGCTTAAAACAAACAAATTTCCAAAATAATATTTCTATATGTAACAAATGGATTAAGTTTGCACTTAAAAAAATATTTCCACAGAGAAAATTTCAGCACCAAATGTCTTCACTGCAGAATTCTGCCAAACATTTCTAGAAAATTGATGAGACTTAATACTACTCAACTCCTTTTTGGGACAGGCATTACTCTAATGTCCAAACCAGATAAAAACATGATAAAGGGAAAAACACGTTGATATACTTCTGGAAATAGACACAAAAATTTTTATCAAAATTTAACAACCCGATGCAACTATATTTTTTTTAAAAAAGAAAGTACATTGTGACCAATTGGAGTTAATTTCAGGATGTCGGTTTATTTGACATTAAAAGATCGATGAAATTAATTGCATAAACAGACTAAGCAACAACAACATAAAATCACCTCAACAGATGCAAAAGTATCGATGCAATTACACTTCCATTCCCTATAAAATATATTGATATATAAGAAAAGGGGAATTTTCTCCACTTGGAAAAGGGTATGAATATAAGATCCTACGGTTATTACCACACCTGACTATGAGAGACTGAATGATTTCCTCCTAAAATCATAAAATATGTAGAGTGCGCATCTTCAGTATTTCTGTTCAACAACGTACTGGCCGTTCTAGACAAACCGCTGGGTGAGAAATCGAAAAAGGAAGAAGTAAACTCTTCTAATTTGTAGAATGCATGATCATATCTTCAAAAATATTCCTAAGACTAATTTAACAAGGCTGAAGTTTACAAGACCAATATACAAAAAAACAATTGCACTTCTACATACTAGCAGCAATTGAGGAGAAATTGAAATAAAGAAAATAATGTCATTTAAATGACAATGCCATTTAAACAATGTCATTTAAAATGGCATTAAAACATGGAATGTTTGGTGATAAATCTAACAAAATTGTTTAAACTTGTCCTCTGAAAATTACAAAATATTGCTGAAAAAAATTTTAAAGTTCAAGTAAATGAACATATATGATGTATCCATCAATCAGAATGTTAAGATATTAATCCTTCCAGAATATTTCTGCCGATTTATGGACTCACTACAATCCCAAACAAATTTCAGACAGCCATTTTGGTACTACTTCATAAGCTGATTCAAAAATTCACATGTAGATAAAAAAGAAGTTAAACTACATAACACAACATTGAAAATGAACAACGTTGGAAGATACACCCTGTTCGAGTTTGGGGCCTGTTGTAAAACTTTAGTAATCAAGACAGTATGGACCTGGCATACAGGAAAGAAAAATCAATAAAAGAGAATAGAATCACACCAATTTGGACAAACAATTAACAGAAGTTCAAGGCACTTTCTGGCATAAAAGACCAGTTTTTCTACAAGTGATGTTAGAACAGTTAAATATCCATATGTAAAAAAAAGTGTTGATATGTATTTCACACAATCTATAAAAAATAAGTAATAATTTGCCTTATATTCAAATATAAAGGCAAAAACTCTGCAACTGATGGAAGGAAAGATATTAGAAACTATTTTTAACCAAATATTCTTCAGAAACAAAATCGAGTGCATGACCTATAAGACAAATTTAAAAACTAGACTATAACAAAATAAATACATGTGCTTTCTGAAGACTATTCTTAAGGGAATGCAAAAAATCTAGCTACAAATTGAATTAAAATGCTTGCAAATTACAAATTTGATAAATGCTATGAGTATATAAAGTCTTAAAACTCAATAACAAGAAAATAACCAAAATTTAAAAATTAGAAAATCATTTGAATAAGTATTTCATTGATAATGATATATGAATGGCAAATAATCACAGGAGAAACATATTCATCATCATAAATCATTAGGAAAATGCAAATTAAAACTACCAAATGATACCTCTACATACAATTTGAATGTCTAAGATCAAAAAAACTAAACATACCAAAGCTTGGTAAACCTACAGAGCAAAAGAAACTCATACAAACATTAGTGGATATGGTACAACCACTTTGGAAAATAGTCTGAGTCTAAGCAGTTTCTTAAATTGTTAAACATATACTAACCTCATAATCCTGATATTCCACTCCTAGATATGACCTAAGAAAATATCTTAGGTTAATGCATAAGCAAAATGTAATACATTAATATGGAATACTATTCAGCAATATAAAGGAATATACTATTATTATACTTATCAACATAAATAAATCTCAAAAAATGAGTGAAATAACATAAAGAATAAGGAGCAAATATTTTATGATTCTCTAAAATTCTAAACAGACAAAAAGTGTATAGTGACAGAAATCAGATTAGTGTCTGATGAAGGATATGACGGAACGGGGAAGGGAGGCAGGGTTTCTAAAGACCGTAAGGAATTTTGGAAGATGATAGATCTATCGTTAGCTGGATTGTGGCATTGACTTCCTATGTGAAAATATGAAATTTTACCCTTTAAATATGTTTAGTGAGTTATGTGTCAATTATGTACCAATAAAATGTTAAGAAAAATAATTTGCAAAATTTCTAGGATGGACAGATCAAATTAAGGCGGTCCAATCTGGCATGTAACAGTGCAAGTCTTTCAACACAGAGCAAGCAGTCACTGTCAGCAGATCAGCATCACTAGATTAAAATAGAAGGGTCGCGGAATGCCAGGGAGATTCAGGTGTGACAGATAACTACAGTAAGTCTCAGCAAGAACAGCTGAGGCCCCTGAGGCTGTTAATGCCAGGGTGTCAATTTCAAGTGAAAAGCTTGAGTTGGTTTCACATCAGTGTCGTCATTATCCAGCATGAAAGTGCCCAAACTCACCTCCCACCAACCCATTTCACTCTCCTATCCAATTATTAAATCTCTTATAGGAAGAAGTTATTTTTATTACTGTTGAGCCTAAAGATTTTTTAACACATGATCTTTAATTAATATGCTTATATTTTTAAAAACTAATATTTTAACTAATAATTGTTATTTCCAAGTTGAACAAAATTTGAACCTTTTGTATAACAACTCTCTTTCAAAGAAAAATTAGGCTGTTTTTGTTTATTTGTTTGCTGTTTTTTTGCAGATATTACTTTAGGCAGTTATGCTGAGAAAGACCTTCACACATGGGAAATGATGTAATGGTATTTGCAAAAGTTATAGACCAGTCAAACGATTTTAAAGTGATAAGGCCTTAACCCCATTAAAAACTAATTCTTTTAAAGACAGCTGCTTTGAGAATATATAAGCACCTTGAATGATAGAACTGCTGTCTTAAAACACTTCCCTTCCATCTGCGTATAATAGAAATGTATTGATTGTTCCTTGCCATCTATATTTTTGATGACCTCTTTGCAACCAACAGGATGGCATAGTGTCACTTTCAACACTGTTCCTACCATGATCATTAAATCAGCTTTCAGAATGAGCTGGCTCCTGGGAGAATAGATAACTTCATCGAAAAAGACAAGGGCAACTCAGAGACATGACTTTAACATTCTGACATGTCTGTTAGAATGACAGAGCAACATATATCTTAGAGAAATATACTTTTAATATCATATATAATATCACTATTATACAGAGGACCCTGGCGGGCTACAGCCCATGGGTTCACAAAGAGTCAGACATGACTGAACAATTAAGCATAATATTACTAACATGTTTAGAAACCATAATCACATATTTCAGTTTCTCTTTATCTTCCTGGATTCTGAGAAATTTCTCTTAAAACTGAAGTGCAAGCTAAGTCATAGGTATAATGGTGAACATTTTAAGAAAAATTGCAACAAAAAGGAAAAATAATAAAACACCTACCTAAGTGGAAGAAAGTGGGATGGTCAAATTAGAGACTAGACTCCTGGGAGCTCAGTGTGGTCATAGCACCCTCCACTTGGAGTTCTAGGATTCCACATCTGACCGCTATCTACTTGGGTTCCTTCAGCTCCTCATCTAAGAAATGGTAAATGTGTGTATATAATGCATTATGCTTTTATGCAGATCAAAATAAGATAACTGTGAAGGATAAGTGCTATTAAGTTTTATAAATAAGATACTGTTGTGTCATAAATATTGAAAATTCATAGTCTCACATATCAACAATCTTGATATAGTACAATGTAACTATTTTTTAAACTTCTCTTTATTAATCATGAAAAGTTCAATTGTCATCTTCCTACTCAAATGGTATTATAGGACAAACTTCTCTTTTCTGAAAATAAGTGAAGAGCCGCAGTAGCAGTTCCAAAATTCCTATACAGGACACACTTGGTAGAGGGAACCTGATGAGAATGCAGTTGAAAGCCGGGAGCTAGATGGTCTGTCTTGATCCCAAATCTTCATTTCATGTATATGAATACTAATTAAGTTGCATGTTTATTTTGAGTAGATGTGGTTGCCCAAAGGTGGCTTTAGATGGTTGAGAAAGCGCACACTGATGGAAATTGTGATCATGAGTCAACTGAGCTCTCCCAATTCCACTGGGTTCTACCCCCACCCCACCCCAACAACCCCTCTCCCAACATACACACACCAATACTCTTTGGTGAGACCACTACTTGAGAACCCAGTCAACACACAGGACACAGATATGAAGAATACAATGCTCAAGACTTCTGGATTAGGTAGTTTGTTTTTAGTGGCAGTATAGCTTTCGAAAAGGGCTTCTCTGGTGGCTCAGTGGTAAAGAATCTGCCTGCAACGCAGGGGTCTGGGGTGTGATGCTTGGGTCAGGAAGATCCCCTGGAGCAGGAAATGGCAACCCACTCCAGTATTATTGTCTGGGAAATCTCATGGACAGCAGAGCCTGGCAGGCTATATAGTCCATGGGGTCACAAAGAGTCAGACATGACTTAGTAACTGAGCACATTGCATGTTACCTTTCAAAAATCCAAGCTTTTTTCCTCTAGTCTCCATTCTTCAACAATATAAATTTATTTTGACTTTAGCAAAGATGGGAAAATCAGATCAACAATAAGCGTTGCTTTAGATCCTGCACCAATTCATCATGAGGCGTTCCTTCTGTCAGTCAAATAGAATTAGAATTATTACTCACAGTTAGTTTTTCTAGAGACTTCAATTATTCCATAGATTATACCCTAAAAAAAAATGTTCATCATTTTACTGGCAGAGTCCCTTAAGTGATTCAATCAATGGAACAAATCATTAGTGGTGATTATGATAACCTACAATTTAGAACACAAAGTTGAAGAACAACTTTCTAAAAGTTCTCAGAAAATAGAATGTGATACAGTACAGCTGTAAGACATTTAAATATGTCATTAAGTCAGCTAGCTATACAAAGTGTGGGTATGTGGGATAGAAATGGGGCACATCACTCACAATAATAATTTAGCTTTAATTATTTAATAATCTGGCTTTAATTTGAAAGACATTAGGTAATCTTTGATGGTGACAAGTATATCTTTATGTTTTAATATGATAATGATAAATAGGTTTTTATTCCATGAGCCTATACTAATCCAGACCCTGATGCTGGGAAAAATTGAGGGCAGAAGAAGGGGACAACAGAGGGTGAGATGTTTGGATGGCATCACCGACTCAATGGACATGGATTTTGGTGGACTCCGGGAGTTGGTGATGGACAGGGAGGCCTGGCGTGCTGCAGTCCATTGGGTCACAAAGAGTCAGAAATGACTGAGCAACTGAACTGAACTGATACTAATCCATACTTGGAAACAAATCATGGAGATTACATTTCTATAGGGACCAGAATAGTCCAAGTCAGCCAGGAAAAGGATTTGAACACTGTTCTCTGGACAGTAGCTAATATGGCTGAATAACTCAATCACTGATTCATTGATATTTCTTCCCTGACTGGGTGTGAGTCCATCCAGGCAGCGATAATCTCCGGAGACTATGGAGATTTGGGGATGTGTCATAATAATCATTCCCTCAGGGATTCAAACCAGAACTTAAGACCAGTATTTTCTTTAGCTAACACCTAACTTCAACTACGGACAACTAAAATTTTAATTCATTAAATGACTGAGTAGATGGAGGAGACCGGTGGGCTGCAGACCATGGGGTCGCTGAGGGTCGGACACGACTGAGCGACTTCATTTTCACTTTTTACTTTCATGAATTGGAGAAGGAAATGGCAACCCACTCCATTGTCCTTGCCTGGAGAATCCCAGGGATGGGGGAGCCTGGCAGGCTGCCGTCTATAGGGTCACACAGAGTCGGACACGACTGACGCGACTTAGCAGCAGTTGCAGCAGCAGCTATAACTATGGGCAGGCATGCAATAACAAGCCGACTGTGGCTTCCATCCAAATCTCTCATCTTGGATTTAAGTCAGAGGCAAGATGCCTATGAGGACAATGAAGGTTAAGCCTCAGGCACCGTCACTTGTGTGAGCCTCTTCCCAGGAAGGAGACTTGTCCTAGAAAAAGCTAGTGATGACGCCGTTGCTGTTCCAGCCTGTGGCCTAGCCAGCCCTGGCGGTGTTTTCTAGCTCTCAGGCCAGTGTTACTCACTGTCAGCGACAACCTACCCCTGTCAACTCCACCCACCATCAAGACGCTTGAAGTCAAAACTAGATGAAGACCTCACTCTGCTCCTGCTTCTGGTAGAGACGGGGGATGGTCCTGGTTTCACAACCATCCCATCTTCCTCACAGTCTCTCTCTGAAACATGAGAACTGAACAGCACAGTGGATCTGGCAGAGACGGAGCTGCTGAAGCACCAAGTGTTAGGGCCCAGTCCAGTTCAGTCTCTCAGTCGTGTCCGACTCTTGGTGACCCCATGGGCTGCAGCACACCAGGCCTCCCTGTCCATCACCAACTCCCGCAGTTTACCCAAACCCTTGTTCATGGAGTCGGTGATGCCATCCAGCCATCTCATCCTCTGTCATCCCCTTCTCCTCCTGCCCCCAATCCCTCCCAGCATCATGGTCTTTCAAATGAGTCAGTTCTCATCAGGTGCCCAAAGTATTGGAGTTTCAGCTCAGCATCAGTCTTTCCAATGAATATTCAGGACTGATTTCCTTTAGGATGGACTGGTTGGCTCTCCTTGCAGTCTAAGGGACTTTCAAGAGTCTTCAACAACACCACAGTTCAAAAGCATCAGTTGTTAGGCCCAAGAGGGCTTAATGTCCTAGAATTCTCTGAAGCTTCCCCCTGGCAAGAGACTCACTATCTCCCGACAAAGAATTGTGAAGGAGATACAAATTCAGCATCACCAATAAGGAGCTGTGAAGCCGGAAGAAAAGTTTCCAAACCATCAATAGTAACAACAACAACAATAATAATAATTCAATAAATGATAGTAGAAGAAATAATGTACCATCTGTCCATTATTTTAATTAACAATATTAATTGAATTGTCATTCAACGTGAAGATCTGAAACAAATTCTGAAGAGCATTATCAATATGGGCCAGAGAGATGCTTTTTATGTTACTGTTCTCAGATTTCTAAAATTCACATTTTGCGATTTTTTTTTCTCCTTCTAAGTTAATGTTCCTTTGCGTATTTAATTTTTCACTCCTACCTTACTTTTGTTTAATCTTTGTTACTGAATACATTCCAGGCCCACAAAACCTGGGTTAATCTCCCTGTTAGTGCCTGTTCTATAGATATGAATGGCTGATGTAGGCTCTTTTCATGTGTGTAAATCATAGGGTTTATAGATTTCTTTCACACTTCTCAAGTGCCGTTTGTCACAATATCCTCATAAGTCTCCTGAATGCTTTCTTTCCTGAACTTCTTTGATTCTCTTCTTCTGAATCATCTCCCCGCTACACACTCTCCTGTGTGATTCCCACACTGCATTTTGCCACTGTTCTGGACTTCTGTACCTTTTCTTCTGCATTCTTCTTTTCTGGTTCATTTGGACACCCATTCCCCTCTTTCCCCTCCTAAGTTCTACCAGCTTTCATTTTTGGCTAATGTCCCCCTTCAACTTTTAGCCTACGTTGCATATTTTTCAAGTTCGTTTTCCTTAAAATGAGAGTCAGGATACTTAGTTTCTGGAGTAACTTTATCAAAATCACTCGGTTCCCTTCAGATGTAATAAACTAGAGTCTCTGAGGTGTGGGACCTAGAGCCTACACTTTAACAAGCTGCCCAAGTGATTCCGAGGCACACTCAGTTTTAGCCCCATGAGTGCACTTAGTCGTCCAGTCATGTCGGACTCTTTGCGACCTCATGGACTGTAGCCCACCAGGCTCCTCTGTCCATGGGATTCTCCAGGCAAGAACACTGGAGTGAGTTGCCACGCCATCCCCCAAGGGATCTTCCTGACCCAGGGGTGGAACCCAGGTTGCCCACATTGCAAGCGGATTCTTTGCCATCTGAGCCACCAGAGAAGCCCCTAGCCCCATAGTCCTATGGAATTAAGCTTTACCTCCTGATCACCAAGCTCTGGATTTCGCTGGCCACAGGGGAACTGGTAGGGTAAGCTTTCCTTCTTTCTTTGCTCTTTCACTCCTGGCTCTTCAAAGAGAAGAAAGCAGCCCTAGGAACGTAAATTATGCTACCCTTCAAATTCTAACCTACTGAGGCTGGAGAAACTAGATCACTTTTGTTTGCAAATTCCTAAGAATATTTATCATACCCAAGTTCCTAAAATGTGATCTCAATCACTACCAAGAATGCATATGAGAGTAACTTTACATATGCTTTTTTGGGGGGCCACCTCATGCAAAGAGTTGACTCATTGGGAAAGACTCTGATGCTGGGAGGGATTGGGGGCAGGAGGAGAAGGGGATGACAGAGGATGAGATGGCTGGATGGCATCACTGACTCAATGGATGTGAGTCTGAGTGAACTCCGGGAGTTGGTGATGGACAGGGAGGCCTGGCGTGCTGCAATTCACGGGGTCATGAAGAGTAGGACACGACTGAGCGACTGAACTGAATCTGTTAATGCCAGTTCTCTCTTCATTTTATCACTGCTTTCTTTTTTAGCTCTTTGTCTTTTGTTGGGGCATAGCTGATAAACAATGCTGCGATAATTTCAGGTGAACAACAAAGAGACTCAGTCATCCCTATACATGCATCCATTCTCCTCCAAACCCTCCTCCCATCCAGGCTGCCACGCAACATTGAACAGAGTTCCGTGTGCTGAACAGCAGGTCCCAGTTGGTTCAGTGGGGCTTCCCTGATAGCTGAGTTGGTAAAAAATCTGCCTGCAGTGCGGGACACCCCGGTTGATTCCTGGGTCAGGAAGATCCGCTGGAGAAGGGATGGGCTACCCAAGCCAGTATTCTTGGGCTTTCCTTGTGGCTCAGCTGGTAAAGAATCCACCTGCAATGCAGGAGACCTGGGTTCAATTCCTGGGTTGGGAAGATCCTCTGAAGAAGGGAAAAGTTACCCACTCCATAATTCTGGCCTGGAGAATTCCATGGACTGTATAGTCCGTGAGGTCACAAAGAGTCAGACACGACTGAGTGACTTTCACATCACGGCTTCAGTCAGCTCATTCATGTCCAACTCTTTGTGACCCCATGGACTGTAGCCCACCAGACTCCTCTGTCCATGGGATTTCCCAGGCTAGAATACTGAAGTGGGCTGCCATTTCCTTCTCCAGGGGATCTTCTTTTTTTTTTTTTTTTTTTGAATTTCATGTTGTTGTTTTATTTTTTTTTTAATTTATTTTTTTAATTTTAAAATCTTTAATTCTTACATGCATTCCCAAACATGACCCCCCCTCCCACCTCCCTCCCCACAACATCTCTCTGGGTCATCCCCATGCACCAGCCCCAAGCATGCTGCATCCTGCGTCAGACATGGACTGGCGATTCAATTCTTACATGATAGTATACATGTTAGAATTCCCATTCTCCCAAATCATCCCACCCTCTCCCTCTCCCTCTGAGTCCAAAAGTCCATTATACACATCTGTGTCTTTTTTCCTGTCTTGCATACAGGGTCGTCATTGCCATCTTCCTAAATTCCATATATATGTATTAGTATACTGTATCGGTGTTTTTCTTTCTGGCTTACTTCACTCTGTATAATTGGCTCCAGTTTCATCCATCTCATCAGAACTGATTCAAATGAATTCTTTTTAACGGCTGAGTAATACTCCATTGTGTATATGTACCACAGCTTTCTTATCCATTCATCTGCTGATGGACATCTAGGTTGTTTCCATGTCCTGGCTATTATAAACAGTGCTTCGATCAACCTGCCTGACTTCAGGCTCTACTACAAAGCCACAGTCATCAAGACAGTATGGTACTGGCACAAAGACAGACATATAGATCAATGGAACAAAATAGAAAGCCCAGAGATAAATCCACACACATATGGACACCTTATCTTTGACAAAGGAGGCAAGAATATACAATGGAGTAAAGACAATCTCTTTAACAAGTGGTGCTGGGAAAACTGGTCAACCACTTGTAAAAGAATGAAACTAGATCACTTTCTAACACCGCACACAAAAATAAACTCAAAATGGATTAAAGATCTAAATGTAAGATCAGAAACTATAAAACTCCTAGAGGAGAATATAGGCAAAACACTCTCAGAAATAAATCACAGCAGGATCCTCTATGATCCACCTCCCAGAATTCTGGAAATAAAAGCAAAAATAAACAAATGGGATCTAATTAAAATTAAAAGCTTCTGCACAACAAAGGAAAATATAAGCAAGGTGAAAAGACAGCCTTCTGAATGGGAGAAAATAATAGCAAATGAAGCAACTGACAAACAACTAATCTCAAAAATATACAAGCAACTTATGCAGCTCAACTCCAGAAAAATAAACGACCCTATCAAAAAATGGGCCAAAGAACTAAATAGACATTTCTCCAAAGAAGACATACGGATGGCTAACAAACACATGAAAAGATGCTCAACATCACTCATTATTAGAGAAATGCAAATCAAAACCACAATGAGGTACCACTTCACACCAGTCAGAATGGCTGCGATCCAAAAATCTGCAAGCAATAAATGCTGGAGAGGGTGTGGAGAAAAGGGAACCCTCCTACACTGTTGGTGGGAATGCAAACTAGTACAGCCACTATGGAGAACAGTGTGGAGATTCCTTAAAAAATTGCAAATAGAACTACCTTATGACCCAGCAATCCCACTGCTGGGCATACACACCGAGGAATCCAGGGGATCTTCTTAATCCAGGGATTAAACCTACATCTGTATTGGAAGGTGGATTCTTTACCATTGGGCCACCTGTTGGTTATTCATTTTTAAATACAGCAAACTCCCCAACTGTCCCTCCTTCCCAGCAACTATTAAGTTCATTTTCTAAGTCTGTGAGTCTCTTTCTATTTTGTAAGTTTTAGGTAGGAAGTTAGTCATGAGCAATGAGAAATTGCCTAGCCAAAAAGGATGCAGACCTGTAAATCCCACCCCAGACATGCCCCAGTGTGGTCCAGCAGAGCTCACATATATGTTACAGAATAATCAGAGACTTCTCCAACTCCAGTGCATGTGCTCTTGATGAACAGCTATGTCCTCAAGTGACCATAGGCAGCCAGTAGCCCATTAAGGGTTCATACAGATTCTATACATACATACAGCTAATTATAATAGACTAAATTCTGGGAAAGATACATGCCATAGAGCCTGTTGCTATGCAACTTCCAGCTTCCAATCAACCGGTCAGTTCACGCCCACCTAGATGAAGATGAGAAAGCCCTGTCTTGAAACCCTCCACACCCCATCATTCCATGGCCCACCATTATCTGGGCCCACCTCTCCCCGAGGTGCTGTTTTTGTTCTTTCCGTAATAAACTTGCTTTTGCCACGGGCGAGGCCTCCAAGAGCAGAGGCTCTTGAGGGGGGGTCCTTTTTGACTCTCCCGATCCACTAACAGCAAGTTCATTTGTACCATTTCTTTTAGATCCCACATATAAGGGATGTCATGACATTTCTCCTTCTCTTCCTTACTTCACGCAGTATGACATGCTCTAGCTCCATCCATGGTGCTGCAGATGGCATTGTTTCATTCATCTTAATGTCTGAGTGATTCAAAACAAACCCACTTCTATTTGGGCAGAAGATATAAATAGGCATTTCTCCAAAGAAGACGTACAGATGGCCAAGAGGCACATGAAAAGATGTTCAACCCCACTAATTATGAGAGAAATGCAAATCCAGACTACAATGATATATCCCTTCACACCAGCCAGCATGGCAGTCATCAAAACATTCACAAACAATAAATGCTGGAGAGGGTATATAGAGAGAAGGGAGCCCTCCTACCCTATTGGAGGAGACGTAAATTGGTACAACCACTGGGAGACCAGTATGCAGATTCCTTAGAAACTAAAAATAGAGTTACCACATGACCCTTTATGCCATATGGGCATATATCTAGATAGTTCTCTTTTTTTTTTTTTGTATTGACAAAGGATTTATATCCAAAATATACAAGCAGCTCATGCAACTCAACATCAACAAACACGTCTATCAAAAACAAGCAGAAGAAGTAAATGGACATTTTTCCAAAGAAGACATACAGATGGCCAACAACACTTGAAAAGATGTTCAACATCACTAATTATTAGACAAATACAGATCAAAACTAAAACAAGGTATTAGCTCAACCAGTCATACTAGCCATCATCAAAAACTCCACAAATAAACACTGGAAAGGATGTGGAGACAGGGGAGCCCTCACTGTTGGTGGGAATGTAAATTGGTGTGGTCACTACGGAGAACAGTACGGAGGGTCCTTAAAAAAACAAAAGCGGAGCTACCATATGACCCTGAAACCCCATTCCATGGCATATATCCACAGAAGAACGTGATCTGAAAAGATATAGGCTCCTCAATGTTCATTGCAGCACTGTTTACAATAGCCAAATCATGAAAGCAACCTAAATGTCCATTGACGCTGATAAAGAACACGTGTTACTATTTTTAAAAATTCAGGCCATGCTGAATATAGAAAACAATTGACTGTATACATTCCCAAACTAGATTTTAATCTATATCCTCATAATAATCTGCTTGCCGTGTACCCAGCAGTGTAACTGCCACCTCGTCTGTAGGTAGTTCTGGCTATTTCCTGAACACACCCTGTTATGTGCCAGCTTTGCCCAAAGCTATTGCTCATGTTTTTCTTTGTATTCCTACTTCTGCTACTGGTGACATTTCACATTTGTATAGAGCTTAAAACTTAGTAATTCTTATTTAATCCTTACGACAATCTTATTAAGATAGGAAGAAATTAGTGATCGGTGACAGAGGATGAGATGGCTGGATGGCATCATTGACTCAATGGCCGTGAGTCTGAGTGAACTTTGGGAGTTGGTGATGGACAAGGAGGCCTGGCGTGCTGCGATTCATGGGGTCGCAAAGAGTCGGACATGACTGAGCGACTGAACTGAACTGAACTGACATTAAATAAATTTCTCAGAATTCCAGTATTGGTAAGAGACAGGGTTACATTCAAACATAAGCTCATTGTTTTGCTTTTTAATTCCAATCCAGTGAATTAGAAGTGAAGTGAAGTGAAATGAAAGTCCCTCAGTCATGTCTGACTCTGTGACACCAGGGACTATACAGTCCATGGAATTCTCTAGGCCAAAATCCTGGAGTGTGTAGCCTTTCCCTTCTCCAGGGGATCTTCCCAACCCTGGGGTCAAACCCAGGTCTCCTGCATTGTAGGCAGATTCTTTACCAGCTGAGTCACAATTAGAAGTAGGTGAATCAATTTTTCAAGAGATATTCCTCTAACCTTCCATGGGAATGAATCTCCTTTGACTTTATCAATATATAAGGGTTTGGAATGAAACTAAGTTTTTTACATGTAATAGCCAATGAGAGAATTCAAATATAAAATGTAAAAACAGAAAATACTAATTAGCAGTGTTGGAAATCGAGATAATGAGTACAATTGTGGGATGTTTGTTAGCAATAGGGTGACTGGAAGGTGTCACATAAGAGATTCTGAATCTTTGATAATGTTCAGTTTCTTGATCTGATGCATATGGCACTAAAGCTTTTACTTTGTAAAATGTCCTAGCGTTGAACAATTAGTACTTGCACTTTTCTATATACAACTTATACATTATGTTTTAAAAGATATACCGCATCTTCGCTAGGCTGTTGTGTTTTTTCAGATGCCACATGTAAGTGATATCATGCAATATCGGTCATTCTCTCTGTCTGACTTATTTCACTTAACATAAAGCCCTCCAAGTCTATCCATGTTCCTGCAAATGACAAAATTTCATTCTTTTTATGAATAAGTAGTATTCCAACCTCATCTTATTTATCCATTCATGTGTTGGACACTTAGGTTGCTTCCATACCTTGATAATTGTAAATGAAGCTGCAATGAACATCGGGCGTGTATCTTTTCAAATTAGTGTCTGTTTTCTTTTTTTTTTCCTTTTTGGATCTATATCCAGGAGTAGAATTGCTGGGTCATATAGTAGTTCTATTTTTAGTTTTGGGTTTTTTTTTGGTGGGGAGGCTCTTTACTATTTTCCACAGTGGCTGCATCAATATATTCCCAGCAAGTATATGAGGGTTTCCTTTCTCCACATCCTAGTCATATTTGTTATTTGTGTTCATTTGATGATAAGCATTTTGACAGGAGGGAGGGGATATCTCATTTGAACTTCCCTGATGATTAGCAATGTTTTATATGCTTGTTGGCAATCTGCATTTCCTCTTTGGAAAAATGTCTATTCAGTTCTTATACCTGATTTTTAATCACATTGTTTGATTTTGTAAAGCTGAGTCTCATAAGCTATTTATATACGTTGGATATTGACCCTTTATTGGCCATATCTTTTACAAATGTTTTCTCTCGTTCAGTAGGTGCTTTCACCTGGTCAATGGTTTCCTTTACTGTGTTAAAGCTGTTAAGTTTAATTAGGTTCCATTTGTTTATTTTTGCTTTTATTTTCTTTACTTTAGGAGCCAAATCCAAAAAATGTTGCAGTGATTTAAAGAGTGTTCTGCCTATGTTTTGCTGTAAGAGTTTCATAGTATCTGGTATTTTTAGATCTTTAATCCATTTTAAGTTTATTTTGGTTTATGATGTTCTAATCTGTTTTGCACGTAGCAGTCCAGTTTTCCCATCACCACTTATTGAAGAGGCCGTCTTTTATCCTCTGTATACTCCCGACTCTTTGCCATAGATTAAGTGACTGTAAGTGCATAAGTTTCCTTCTTTCTATCCTGCGCCACAGATCTATGCTTCTATTTTTCTGTCAGTATCACACTGCTTTGACGACTGTAGCTTTGTAATAGTATGAAGTCAAGGAGCATGATTCCTCCAGCTCTGTTCATCTTTCTCAAGACTGTTTTGGCTATTTGGGGTCTTTTTTGTTTCCTTATGTATTTAAATAGACTCATAGATGTTGAGAACAAACAGTTAATGGGGTGGGGGAGAAGCAAGATAGGGATGGAAGAGTGGCAAGTACAAACTATTGGTTGTAAAGACAGGCTACAAGGATGCATCATACAACATGAGGAATATAGCCAATCCTTTGTGAAAGCTGTAAGTAGAGGGCACCTTTAAACACTGCATACAAAATTAAATACAAACTAAAAAATAAACCTTGATCTTTATTAAAAAGGGAATCAAGATGTTAACTTTGTGAATTCAGATAACTTAGAAGCTAAAATCTGCCCAAAATAAATAAATAAAAATAAAAAGACGTTGCCTGAAAAGTTCTCAGCAGAGAGCTTAACAAAAAATATTCGATTCTTATAAGTTGATAATAACATTTATGCTATCATTATTATTGTTAAAATCTTTGTTGTATAGTAACGAGAGGGCAATGGCACCCCACTCCAGTACTCTTGCCTGGAAAATCCCATGGACAGAGGAGCCTGGTGGGCTGCAGTCCTTTGGATCGCTGGGAGTCGGACACGACTGAGCGACTTCCCTTTCACTTTTCACCTTCATGCACTGGAGAAGGAAATGGCAACCCACTCCAGTGTTCTTGACTGGAGAATCCCAGGGACAGGGGAGCCTGGTGGGCTGCTGTCTATGGGGTCGCACAGAGTTGGACACAACTGAAGTGGCTTAGCTTAGCACCAATGAGTATTTTATTTTACAGGTAAGGAAATTTATACTTTGAGAGATTAACTAAATTTCATACAGCAAACAACTAGCAGAGCTGATGTTCAATTGCGGTAGTATCCTTCATTTCTCTTATTTTGCTATAAAATAAACTTGTGGTGTAAGTGAGCATTTCTTGTAGACTTCCTCAAGAATGTTCTCAATTACATATTTCATGTCTTCAGCACCTCTTGAGCCCTTGAAGCAGGATATTTTAGTCATTTTTCTACCCTGGTCTAGGTGGACTCTGGGAGTTGGTGATGGACAGGGAGTCCTGGCCTGCTGCAGTTCATGGGGTTGCAAAGAGTCAGACACGACAGAGCAACTGAACTGAACTGAACCATGAGCTTACATGGGCTTTTGTTTTTTGTTTTCAGAAAAATACATGTGAGTGTGTGGGCGGTGTGTGTGAGCACATACACACACACATTTTTAAAACAATATAGATATGCAAAGTGAGACAATGTAGACGTCTTGCATTGAGAACATGCGTGTTAACACGTCATCCGTTCACTTTTGATTATCAAGCAAATAGTTACTTTCTCAATTAAATTCAATTTTTTAAAAATAAACTCCTTAGCAATTGACTGAAAATCTCTGTAAAATATATAACTCAGTCATCCATCCTTTGAATCCATACGTCTGTCCATGTGATATTTTAATAAAGTGCTCTTTCCAATATACAGTTGAAAAGAGATACAGCATTATCCCATGAACTTCCAGCTTTCAAAAGAAGTTGAGAGCAAACACATGAGTAAATACTTTTCCTATGTGTTATATTTCTTTAAGAAACAAAGAAGTTTACAAGCCTTTGGAAATTTTTTCAAAAAGTTGTGCTTTTTTTTAACTTATAAAATAAATAGGCTTATTTTATTGTTCTTGCTTAGAACAATACAATGATCATAAGAATCCCTTTCTGGTTTTTTTTTTTTCCATGTAATGGTTTAATTGAGTCTAGTTGTTGAGAAATATTCTTCTTTTTAAATTTGAAATATCCTACTTCAGAGGTATAAAAGAATGGGGAAATAAGATTTCCTCCTCTCATTTATTATTGCAAGCACAATGAAACCACACCATTCAATCTAACTAAAGACACCAAACTGATTTATAACGAATTTGTCATTAATGGCTGTGAAGTCTAATATTATTGTCGTAATAATCATAAAGCTCAATACCTTTAGGGAAACCTAGGTGTTTCTATGTAGCAAATTGGAAAGGCTTATAGCTGTTACAAGGAATAAGCTGCCTGTTCTCCAAATCTTTTTTTGCCAGCCATAAGTAGTAAGATTTAGGATGACTAAACACACACACACACACAAACTAATCCAGTGTGCTCCAAGATTGTATTTCTGACTTCATATAAAATATCTTTCAAAAAGTATTATGAGTTTCTTCAGAATGCCTCTGTATGACCGCTAAGAAAATGTCACTACATGTGAAAGTTGAGAGATGAGAACCCCACTCAGTACTCTGTGATGACTTTAATGGGAAGGAAATCCAAAAAAGAGGGGCTATATGTATACATATAGTTGATCCACTTTGCCATATGCTCTTGCTCCGTCGCTTCAGTCACGTCTGACTCTTTGCAACCCCATGGACTGGAGCCAGTGGTGGGTTTCCATGCCCTTCTCCAGGGGATCTTCCCCACCCAGGAATCGAACCCGGGTCTCCTGTGTCTTCTGCACGGCAGGCAGATTATTTACCACTGAGCCACCAGGGAAGTCACTTTGCCATATAGCAGAGCTGAAACAGCATTGTAAGTAAAGCAACTACACTCCAGTAAAAAGACAGTTTTTAATGGCAGGTTCTATTACACTGACTCACAAAAAAATGTTCAAGAAATCTAAACAAAAATGATGGCTACTATTTATTTTATTTCTTTTTTTTAATGACAATGCTAATCCAACATTCCAAGACCAACTTTTACGGTTTTTTCAAGAACCTTAGAAAATTTGCTTCAAAGGGAATAAGAAGTGTGAACAACAAAAAGGTGAAAGAATGCCCAATAGATTGTGAAATGATGAGTGAAAATTAAAACTGGAAAAATGAATAAGTACATTTCAATGAGAACCGAGAGTGAACGAAGGAACTGAAGACTCCCCCACCTCTTTCTCAGTACTCACGTGTTTTAGGAACCCTTCTGGATTTCCCAGAGACCAGAAAAGAAGTTTGAATATTTCCGTTTAAACAGGAAAAAGAGGCCCTAATAGGCAGTGAACGCAGGAACATTTGATGGAACAGGAATGGAGCTTGGGATTTGGAAGCTGACAGCTCAGCATTTCACCCCCAGTTCTGAAAATTTCTAGCTGTGAGATTTGTGACAAGTCACTTGAACTTGGCTTAAAGTGATCTCACAGCAATAATTATTTCCACCATTTAGGATTTGGGATTATTATTACTACCATTTAAAGTAAAAACAATAAAATTTAGTGTATATGAAATACTTCTTTAATATTCACTAGCACATGAGGATGCAGGTGATGTATTTTCCTCCATTACACAGAAGAGAAAAGTAATTTACAGACAGGCCAGCAACAAGATTACATAGCTAGCAAAGGGGAAACCTGTATTAAAACTCATTAGTATGGTTTAAGAACTCATGTGCTTGAATACTTTGCTCTGCTGTCACTAATGTATTAACAATAGATGAATAATTTTAAAATAGCAGGTGCTAAATAAATGATGTTTAATTATATGTAGACACTATCTTAACTTTTAGCACTTATAAAATTGACTGGCACATAATAAGCCACCCTCATATTTAACGTACAGATGAGTTAATGGGTTACAAACTACAGTTAAACATTGAACCAACTTACATTTTGATTTTAAAAAGTCTCTTAGAAGAATTTTTAGTAAAAAAGTATTAGTGACATAATTAAAATATGATGTCTGTAAAATAAAAGAAGCATTTTATAATATTTTGCAGATTGGGGATGCGTTATGCCTTAAAGTAAATTTGAACATTGTTGTTGCAATATCATTAGGAACTTTAATGCACTTGGGCAAAACCTATCTTCATACATTGCGCAAAAGTCAGTGTCAGTCAACTTTCATGCAAACAGTAATAAATGTGACCTCATAGGCTCATCATGAAAGAAATCCACTCATATGTGAAAAGTGCTCTTTCATAGTATATATGCACAGAGTGTATGCACTTAAACATCGCATATACACAAAAACGACCGTGCCTTCTGTAACAAAGCATAACATGTTTGTATAAACTGAACTTCTTTCTCTAGTACCCTGAGGAATTCCTTGGCTGAAAGTGCAGTTAGTTCGAAGAAACTATTTAGCTCTTTTATTTTCCTTTTGCTTTTGGAAATAGCAGTGTTAGTCTGGAATTAGAGATAAACGGTAGTTTCACCATATGCAGACCACGAGAAAAAGAAAGGAATGTTATTTCTTATATCTTCCATCATCTGAGGTATCACATGCTTGTTACACTATCCAAATTAACTGAAAAGTAATAGTCTTTTAAATAACTAAAGCTAAAAACTTTATGATTTTTTAAAGAAGTATTGTTTTAAAATATTTGTATATACTCTGTTTTGCTGAACTGGAGCAAAATAGTAAATATTCACATGTGTACTTGCTTAAATAACTTTTCTTCTTATTTTTATTTTAAATTGTGTATGTGTTTTTATAAGTGGCTGCACCAGTACAAGCTAAATATACCAATACATCAATTATCAACTTTTTAGTAAAAATATGGAAAATATTAGTTTTATTATTCTTCTCCTTAATTTTGAGAGAAAATCTGAGTAAATTTTAAGAATTCCGTGACAGTAAATAAGTTCTAGACAGAGTTGTTTCATCTGATGTGAGGGGGATATGTTTCTGAAGCATACTGATCTGAATCACTCCAGTAGGCTTTATTAGCTTCTAAGTGAGGTCCCCACAGCTTCCTTCGAAGACTATTAGCCTCTGCCGACCGATGATGCATTGAAATCAAATGCCCATCTGCAGGCATCAACCAAAAAAGAAGTCCAGTTCCACAGATTTATCTTTATCTCATGAAAATCACTGGGAGTGTTTATGAACAACCGTTTATTACCTTTCTTGGGGCCCATATAATTAAAATTGTCTGTCTCACTGATTTGCTGTTGAATGGGGTTTAGAAGATGAGTGACGGGGCTGTAAAGTGACAGCCACAGGTCTCAATACTGCCCGCGCAGGGAGCCATTGTCTTTCTGCAGGATCCCCTCACGGCCTTCTATCTGTAGCTGATCTGATGTTGAGTTCCAGAAAGTAGGCCTAATGCTTCCAGATCCTAATCTCGCTAATAATAATTGTCACCGCTTGTTGCCATTCCTTTCATGTGTCATTGTTATCAACAATTACAGTGATTGTAGTGCTTTCTGCAAAGCTACCTGTAGAAATGTGGACTTCGCAGTGAACAAAACTGATTTTAAAGACACTTAAAAGAATGGCTCATGATCAAATAGGTAATAAGTGACTCTGCAGAGATTTAAACTAAAGATGATCCATGGAACCACATGCTCTGCCTTTTTATTCTGCTTGCTGTGCAAGCTGAAGCGTCCTAGAAGTTATTGGAGAGAAATAATTAGATCAAGTCACCTACAAATTGACACTTGCAATCTACCTCTACAAGGCTCAAATTAATAGCCTCTGCAGCTGCTAAACTTCAACACCCCCTGAAAGGAGTTCAAGGTAGAGATCAGAAATGAGGCCCTCTGTGCTGTGGGACAGACTGGCAGAACAGATCATATAGTTAGATATTTCAGAAGATTTCATGAGCCCAATCCTTGTGTCTTCTCATATCTGGAAAAACACTAAAATCCTTCATGGTGACAGTCTGCTCCTAACTAGCAGAAACCTTCATGAGGCTAGCAGAAACTTTCTGAAAAAAAAAGTATGTGCTTGATTGCATGTCCTCTCCCTTCATGAAAATCACTCATATACTGACCTTCCTCCTGGCCTCTTCAGAGTAGTTTCTCAGAGACATGGCAAGCGCTATCTCCCAGGCTATAGTCTCAATTTGCCCTGGATAAAACTTAACCCATACCTCTCATGTTTTGCTTTTTTTTTTTTTTCAGTCAACAATACCACACCTTCAAATTCCAAAGCTAGAAATGTACTCTAACTAAATGAGATAGTCATTTGGTAAAATGCACCAGAAATAACATTGGTTGAAACAGTAATACTGGATGAACATAAATGTAAAACTCTTTGTAATGAGTTGATCAAAAAGTGACTAGAGATGTTTCTTCTCTGTGAAGTCGACATTCTTTCTAGGAAACATAGCTAGTGTCAGATTATATAACAAATAACTGCACAGACAAGATCAGGAGCATATGTATTACTTCCTTTGGACAGCTGTTTAAGACACACGCATACACACACATGTGCACACACAAATAAGGCATATGATGTCACCTTTGAATCTAAAGGCAAAGAACATATTTTGCCTGATATTTTGAATAAGCAATAACCACACTCAATAGATAGCCCTAGAATGGTAGAGGCATGTCATAGCTACAAAATGGAATATCATGCAATCATTTAAAATACATTGTAGAATATGTTTAAGTGATCTGAAAAAAATAGTTATGATATATAATTCCAATACAAAACTAAATATAGCCTGTGTGTGTACTTACATAAAATGCATATATTAACAGGCACATTTTAAAAATATTTGAAGAAAACAAAAAGATGCATTCAATGACTCTCATTGGTTTGAAAAAGTCTGTTTTTTTCAAGTTTTACTCATTAACTTTTATGCTATTCTCTATTTTTCCAAGTTTTACATATTGACTACTATAAATTTCATTATAAGTAAAAGAAATGCTACATAACATTTCAAGATCCTAAAATTCACCATATATATATATTATAAATAAGTTTGTCCTTAGCATCTATAATTTTTTTTCTAAAATAATCAGAATTTAATAACTTCATACTTATTTAAATTTTCTTATCATAAATATTTCAATCAAGACATAATTGGATTTACCTTCTACTTTATGAATATGGCAACGGCTTGACTAAGCAGTATTGCAATTTATTGTATCTTGGTTTTGGTTAGAATTTTCACAATGATAAGGAATTAAATGAAAAGGCAAAATGTTACTGTTTAAGTGAAAAGATGATCACACTTTAGCCATTAGCGTATAATGACATTTGAATTAAATATTTTGTAATCGAAATTAAGGTAAAATAAGACAGTGAAATATGTAGAAGTTAGATCTCAAAATCAGCCTAATTCTTCTTCTTCTTCTTTTTTTTTTTTTTTTTTTTTACTATTACTTTAAAAGAATGGATGCTTTTGAACTGTGGTGTTGGAGAAGACTCTTGAGAGTCCCTTGAACATCAAGGAAATCAAACCAGTCCATCCCAAAGGTAATCAGTCCTGAATATTCATTGGAAGGACTGATGCAGCAGCTGAAGCTCCAATACTTTGGCCACCTGATGTGAAGAGCTGGCTTATGGAAAATACCCTGATGCTGGGAAAGATTGAGGGCAGGAGGAGAAGGAGGCAGCAGAGTTAAACAGAATCACCAACTCAATGGACATGAATTTGAGCAAACTCCAGGAGATGGTGAAGGACAGGGAATCCTGGCTTGTTGCAGTCAGTGGGGTCAAAAAAAATCAGACATGACTGAGTGACTGAACCAGAACAGCCTTCTTTATGGTACAACTCTCACGAATGTACAGAACTTCTGGAAAAACCATTGCTTTGACTATGTGGACTTTGTCAGCAAAGTGATGCCTCTGCTTTTTAGTACATTGTCTAGGTTTGTTACAGCTTTTCTTCCAAGGAGCAAGTGTCTTTTAATTTCATGGCTGCAGTCACCTCCGTAATGATTTTGAAACAGTCCATGGTTCCATGCCCAGTTCTAATTGTTGTTTCTTGTCCAGCATACAGATTTCTCAGGAGTGCAGGTGAGGTGGTCTGGTATTCCCATCTCTCTAAGAATATTCCAAAGTATGTTGTGATACACACAGCCAAAGGCTTTAGTGCAGTCAATGAAGTGGAACAAGATGTTTTTCTGGAATTCTCTTGCTTTTTTTCTATGATCTAGATGATGTTGGCAATCTGGTCTCCTCCTCCTCTGCCTTTCTAAACCAAGCTTGTACATCTGGAGGTTCTCGGTTCATGTACTCCTGAAGCCTAGCTTGAAGGATTTTGAGCATTACCTTGCTGTCTTGTGGTGTGAGCACAACTGTACAATAGTTAGAACGTTTTTGGCAGTGCCTTTCTTTGGGATTGGAATGGAAACTGACTTTTCCAGTCCTCTGGCCATTGCTGAGTTTTCCAAATTTGCTGGTGTAATGAGTGTTTCACTTTAACAGCATCATCTGTTAGGATTTGAAATAGCTCAGCTGAATTCCATCACCTCCAACAGCTTTGTTTGTAGAGATGCTTTCTAAATCGCACACTCTTCATACTCCAGGATGACCAGCTCTCGGTCTGTGACCACACCACCTGTGATTAGGTACCCTATAAGAAACCGTAGGAAACATTCCACACCACAATAACTACTCACCCTTCTTGAAGAAACTACCGAAATTATAGTTCAGAGTTTAGTTTACCTAAATTACCCCTGGAAGCTGGAGGGTCTCCAAATTATTGCCATTTCAACATATATTTCTGTGATGTTTGGCACACACATCTCTCAGTCCTCCACTTCCTTTTCTTCCACTCAATTCTACCCAAGGTGCCCCCAAGAATTCCCTTCACCACCTTCTCAATTTGGCTGTTTCTTTATGCTAATGCCTTCCTTGCAAATTTCTCAAATGAAGATTTTTTTTTTTATTGTTTGGTTTGCTTTTCATTGTTTACCCAAACTTCCTCTTATCTCCAGATCAGGGGTTTAGCTCCAGCAAGACAAACTGATCTTATTTCCATTGCTTCTTCAAAACCATCATCCCAACCCCCTACTTTACCCTTGGCTTCAAGTCATTCAACAAACCCCTGAGATTCTCTCTCATACACTGAATCCACTGCCTATGCTTATCACCTACCTGAAATATGAATTTTGAGCATGATCTTCTCATCTCTAATCTTGTTTTTCATCTTTTTTACTTAAGTAGTCCCAAGTATGCTAGCATTTATCCCCACTGCCTTGAGTTCTTTTTTTCAAATTTGTGATATTTTATTTATTTAAAATTTTTTTAATTTATTTATTTTAATTGGAGGCTAATTACTTTATAATGTTGTGGTGGTTTTTGCCATACATTGGCATGAATCAGCCACGGGTGTACATGTGTTCCTCATTCTGAACCCCCTTTCCACCTCCCTCTCCATCCCATCCCTCAAGGTCATCCCAGTGCACCAGCCCTAAGCACCCTGTCTCATCCATTGAACCTGGACTGGCAATCTATTTCACAGATGGTAATATACATGTTTCAGTGCTATTCCCTCAAGTCATCCCACCCTCGCCCTCTCCCACAGAGTCCAAAAGACTGTTCTATACATCTGTGTCTCTTTTGCTGTCTCGCATACAGGGTTATCATTACCATCTTTCTAAATTCCATATATACACATTAGTATACCGTATTGGCAGAGAAGGCAATGGCACCCCACTCCAGTACTCTTGCCTGGAAAATCCCATGGACAGAGGAGCCTGGTGGGCTGCAGTCCGTGGGGTCGCTAAGAGTCGGACACAACTGAGTGACTTCACTTTCACTTTTCACTTTCATACATGGGATTCTCCAGGCAAGAATATGGAGTGGGTTACCATGCCCTCCTCCAGGGGATCTTCCCAATACAGGGAAGGAATCAAGATCTCCCGCATTGCAGGTGGATTCTTTACTGTCTGAGCCACCAGGGAAGCCTGGTCATGGGTGTGACATATTTCTTCATTTCTCCAAAGATATCAGTCCTAATACTTTTTGTCGGTTTGTTTTAACCTTTCCATGAACTATGTCTTGTTTAGCTTCACTTTTTCCTGTGCTTTTTAGGGCTTTTATCTGCTCTTTGGGACCATGGTTGCCTGCCTATATTAAGCGTGTTAATTTAAACGCAGTGAAAGGCTTTCAGTGTGTGGGATGAATCGGACTGGTTCGTTTTAATCCCCACTGGAGGGTGATCGAGTTGATCATGTTTGGGAAATCCTTGTTGTTTTGACCTGCAAGCATGTCCTTTGAGGCTGATCAGATGCCTGAGAGACAGTCTGGGGAAATCCCACAGCTGGATGCCAATGTTCTTAGAGCTAATTGACTGAAAGGGGCTGCAGATTGCTGACCACAATACATGAATATTCAGTTAATCTTTATTTTCAGCAAGGTTTCCTACTCTCAACTGTATCTTATATCCTTAGTTCAGAGACCTTTTGCTTCACCTTCTCTGCAAAATAAATGCTAAGGCTTTTTGTTTTCTTTAGTTAATAAAAGCTTCAGTGAAATATATTTCAGTACTTTTTTATTCACCCACCTACAATATACAAGTCATTATTTTATCATTTTCACAGAATGGTGCATCCATCTGCATAATCTAAATTTAGAATATTTTTGTCTCCCTCAAAAGCAAGCACATATTTTTTAGTGATTGATCCCCATTACCCCCACTGCCCACCCTTTGTCCTTGAAAAATACTAGTCTATTTTCTATCTCTATAGATCTGCGTAGTCAGCACATTTCATATCAATGGAATCATATAATATTTCGTCTTTTTTTTTTGACCGATTTCTTTCACTTAGCATGAAGCTTTCAAAGCTTATCCATGCTGTAGCATGTAACAGCATTTCATTTTGCTTCATTGTCAAGTAATATTCTGACATCTGGATTTACCAAATGCTGTTTATTCGTTCATGTGGAATTGATAAAAGGCAGTTCCCTGGTACTGAGAAGCTAGAGAGGCTCTCCTGATGTCCAGCTGTTTCTTAGTCACACTTCCAGAAAATAATCCTGATTCCAAAAACAAGTAGTGATACCAGTTCCTGCATCCTCAAAACATTCTGTGTGATGACTTGGCTTACTTTGCACCTTTCTCTTGCCACCTTAAGAGAGAGCTTTTTCACTTCTTATAGTTCAAGGATCACTTTTTTTTTCCCCAACTGAAGTTTAGCTTCCACAGTTTTATTGTTTTCTTATATTGCTTTCATTTTGACCCTATTGATTTATGTCTTTTGAAAATCCCTTTACCAACTTTAGTGGTTTTCCGAGTAAGCAATATAAATGCATTTTTTTTCTACATATAATAGTAACTCGGAAATCCAGCTCAGGTACACTTTGCTACCTCTCATTCTCATCTATATATGTAGACACTATTAAAACATGGATGTGCATATACACCTACAAAATAGTATAAACAATTCTCTGTAAATATCTCTGCAATTTATTGCTTGTATCTCTCTGATATCATCAAGTAACTTTCTTTGTGCCAAACTGAAATGACTTAGCAGCAACAGTAGCAGCATACTTCAAAAATGGGTTTATCATTGATACAGATATGAAAATGATCTTCAATCAAAATAGCTGGCTATTCACCTGTTATCAATTTAAAAGTGTGCACTCTTCAAAATATTGCTTATTTTATTAATTATCAAGTGTATATTTCATCTTTAAATTGTGATTAGAAGAATTACAATTTTGAATATCTTTCATCCAGTGAATAACTGTATGACTTTAGTATGAGAAAAAAATATAGTATATTTCTTTAACAAGATGCCTAGAGATCACAACTCCACAAATCCACTTTACTCATACTAATATTCTTTTGTAAATACATGACTTAACCTCTAAGTTTCAATTTCATCCTCCATAGAATTTGTATTGATTTACAAATACACTCATTGCAAAGCTTCCAAAAGAGGAAAATGATACTGACCTGCAGTATGGTTATGAAGGAAAGCTAGACATTAGGCAAACATCACCTCACATGCTGCTAGACACATAACAATAAGTATATGCACTAAAGTAACTCTCCAGTTGTATACAGCTGTGGATATAAGCTCTGGCAATGGAGCTGGTTCATGTCAGAACTTACTCACAGTTGACTTTTGGCAATGTCCTCTTCTTCTCTGCCTTCATTTCTAGTCTTCTAAAATTGAGGTGATAAGATTATTTACTCCATAGTGGTTTTATTCATATAAAAATTTTGCAACAATCCTTAGCTCAATAAATATTCAATATTAATACTAGGAATAATTGAAAATATCATAATTGTAATGTCCTTTAAGGAAATATTAAGATAAAAGGCATTCATATTTAAAAACCATGGAAATGTTATGGGCCTTAAGAGTAACCTAAGTTAAAGTTTCCAACTATATCACTTACTAGTTATATGACTAGAGCCAAGTTTCCTAACCTTTCTGAACCAAAATACTCCACTGGGTCATTAGCTCATTTATTCAGCAATTATTTATTTGATAACTTTGATGTGTGAGGATGGATGCAGTCCATGAACCAGAAAAGTAGTGGCAAACAGATAAACTATTTCCTGGTTCATGTGTTGTTCAGAAGGCTCAACAGGTTAACTTATGGAAAAAGCAAATATAAGTATCATCTTCTATTTCCCCATTTTCCACTTGTTTATTACAATGGGACCTGATAGCTTATACCAGATCATATTGCTATAAAATAATATCAGCTCAAAATGTATAAAAGAAGTAATTTAGTTAATCTCCCTGTGTTTTTTAAAGCTAATATAGATAATTAGAAATACTTTAGATAATAGCATTTTTAAAAAGCAGCAGCTAGGGCATAACACTGACAGGAAGAGCAAAAAGACTCAGAATATGAGTTGCCAAACATTTCTAGAAGCACGTCAATATCATCATTTTCCTAGAGAACATTTACAAAGATGGCACATTACCTTTATCTATAGAGTAATGGCTGGCAAACTGTTTCTATAAAGAGCCAGACAGTAAATGCAAAGAGTAAATATTTTCCAATTCGAACTACATAAAATCCCATTGTATATTTTTTCAACTCTTTAAATGTGTAAAATCCATTTTTAGGTCATAGATCACATGATTCAGCCATATGCCAGGTTTGGTCTGAGACTACTCACTGCTGTTACAAAAAGTTTTTGAACCCTATTCAATTCATAAGTGGCTAAAACCACTCATAAAGAGCCCCCCAAATTGTTAAGCCAAATCTCACTTTTCAACAAGGATAACTCATCGGCTAATCATCCATTTAACAGATAGGTATTCAGTACCTACTAAATGTGGAGGAAGAAATGGCAACCCACTCCAGTATCCTTGCCTGGAAAATCCCGTAGACAGAGGAGCCTGGTGGGCTGCAGTCCAGGGGGTTGCAAAGAGTTGGACATGACTGAGCATATGTGCGCGGGCAAACACACACACACACACACACACACACACACACACACACCCCTACTGAATGACAGGTTATTTTGGTGGTAGGGTTGTGCTTTATGGATGGTTCAAACGTAAATGTAAGCAAATATCATTCAGGGTAAAATTGCTAAAATCTGAATAAAATGTAAGATATTGTAAGGAGAGAAGCTGTAAAATCAGTTTCAGTGTTGACAGAGAAGAAAAGTATCTGGAGAAAGTGATGTCTAAATGAAGACTGGAGGACTCAGGGAGAAGAGACAAAGGTCAAGTGTAGCATTTGATAGATGAGAGAGAACTCGGCATGGCTGCTAGAAGAAAAAAGAGCTTCTTCTGCCTAAAGCATTCACGGTAAAAAAGAGAGGCATAGTGGAGTAATAAATGAGGCCAAAAACGTGAGGCAACAAACAGACCGTGGATCTCATAAGTTATATTTTGTTGGGTTTTACAGTCACCAAGTTGTGTCTGACTCTTCTTGACCCCATGGACTGCAGCACGCCAGGCTTCCCTGTCCCTCAGCATCTCCCGGAGTTCACTCAAACTCATGTCCTTTGAGTCGGTGATGCCATCCAACCATCTCATCTGCTATCATCCCTTTCTCCTCTTGCCTTCAATTTTTCCCAGCATCAGTACCTTTTCCAAAGAGTCAGCTGTTGACATCAGGTGGCCAGAGTATTGGAGCTTCAACTTCAGCATCAGTCCTTCCAAAGAGTATTCAGGGTTGATTTCCTTTAAGATTGACTGCTTTGATCGCCTTGCTTACCAAGGGACTCTCAAGAGTCTTCTCCAACACCACAGATCAAAAGCATCAATTACTCAGTGCTCTGTCTTCTTTATTGCCCAGCTCTCATATCTGTACATGACAACTGGAAAGACCATAGCCTTGACTATAGGGACGTTTGTCAGCAAAGTGATGTCTTTTCATTTTAACACACTAAGGATTGTCGTAGCTTTCCTACCAGGAGGCAAGCATCTTCTGATCTCATGGCAGCAATCACCATCCAAAGTGATTTTAGAGCCAAGAAGAGGGA
Source organism: Ovis canadensis (assembly GCF_042477335.2). Lineage (NCBI taxonomy): Eukaryota > Metazoa > Chordata > Mammalia > Artiodactyla > Bovidae > Ovis > Ovis canadensis. The sequence goes on along the minus strand of NC_091253.1, from coordinate 101,731,655 downwards.
GTCTGTCACTGCTTCCATCTTTTCCCCTTCTATTTGCCATATGAAGTGATGGGACCAGATATCATGATCTTAGTTTTTTAAAACTGAGTTTTAAGCTGGCTTTTTCACTCTCCTCTTTTGCTAATTCCCACCCATTTTAGTTTACTGATTCCTAAGATGTCAATGCTTACTCTTACCATCTCCTGCTTGACCATGTCCAAATTTCCTTGATTCATGGACCTAATATTCAAAGTTTGCCAGGAGCCAGCGTGAGGAACTCCACCCATGGCAAAGGTCATGAGGAAGGAGGCTTCGGCCTACGCAAAGGCGGGATCGAGCCTCAGGAAACCCCCTGTTCCCGAGCATCTACCCCAAAAACCAGAGTCTACCTACTTTACTGTTTCATGCTCTCACCTACACCTCTGACTTTATGAGGGGCTGTTCCCCACCGGTTCTCTGGAGAAGAAGTAAACTTGCAGCTTCAGTCAATAAAAATTCCTGGGTGTGACAAGGGTGTCTCAGGTCAAACCTCTCTGCTGGCAGACTAGCTTGTGTGACAGGATTATCCACACTCCTGCCACTAGGCACATGATTGTTTACTACCTCTCAACCATAAACAGCACAGAGAGTTTGGAGTATTTTGAAACTCTTAATTAGCATAGGGCTTTTCTCATTGTTGAGTCAATGACTGCCTCCATATCCTTAGGCACCTGGGAATATATTAATGTATTTGGAATATAGAAAAGGAAATATAGTAGTTTTTGGTATTAGCAATACTAGACCATTTGAGTTAATGAATTTTCTCTTTTGTTATAGACCACCGTACTTTGTTATAAATCACTGTGTCCTTGCTATGTAGAAATGTAACTTTATCACTATCTTAAGACTAAATATATCTTAAGGGGAATACTGGTGAAGGGTTTTCATTTGTTGAGCCAATGTTTGCTGTTAAATCTCCATATTCCTTGCCCTTATAATGAATATAACTAGCATATAGGAGAAATAAGTATTAACCTTTAAGATTAATCATGTTAACCTTAGGTTAAATAAATTCTTTTCTTAGTTGTAACCCACTACACCCTCACCCTATAGGAATGCAACTTTATCTGGTACCTTCAGAGGGCGGTGCCTGGTTTAAGAAAAAACATCCTTGGAAAAAATAAGTTTTCTGGTTAACTGACCATTATCAGAAAGAAAGGGTCATAAAACGTCAGCAGGCCTCATGGCCAGAAGATGATGTAAAACCCCTAAGACCTTTTTTTATACATTTATGTGAAGCACCTGATTTTGATAAAGGTCAGGACTGCTGACCCCTGCGTGACTTTAAAATTTCCATTTGTCTCTATGTGTAACGAAAGGTATATAAGCAAACCTAAAAAATAAAGAAATCGGATCAGTTTCTGGAAAGACTGGTTCCCCCGTGTCGTTCTTTCTTGCTCCCTGTTTTTCTGGCTGAATTCCCATCTGGAGCATGGGTGCTCGCCACATCTACTTACTTGCCCCAGCTTTTAAGTTCCACGTGAGAAGGAGCCCAAGGAGGGGCACCTTCCAATATTCAAGTGGCGCCGGTGGCCCAATGTAGATGGTGCAAATTCCTTGTCTTGGAATTTTATTGGTATCCCACGTAAACCAAGTTATTCAGCCTCTTTTTCTCCACTAATATTTCCTACTACACTATCCATTTCTAATCTCTCTATATATCCATAATTAAATAAGTTTTTTCCTAGGACGCCTACTCCATCTCCCCTTCGAATTACCCTGGATCCACCGGGGCTGGACCCTGGCAAAAGTTCTTATGCAACATTGTTCTTTACAGCACTAGAGTTTACTTTCATCACCACACACATCCAGAACTGAGTCATTTCTGCTCTGACTCAGTCGCTTCATTCTTTCTGGAGCTATTAAGGAGTATAAACTTCATCCTGCCAACAGTGGAGGAAACATTAATGGATGCTAAGCACATGAAAACTGTTAGCAGATACTCACTTTGGAAAAGACCTCAGAAAAAAGTGTGCACAGCAGAACTATTCAAGAAGCAGAATAGATAGGCCTTGGTGATTATATGAAAGCTTTTATGTGGTAACAAGACCTATGCCCAGTTATGCAGCTTTTCCTTCACTGAGGTCAACTTCCTGTTACGCACGAACTCTTCCTGTCCACTCTTCTGCATTTTCCCAGATTGCTTTCCCTGGGCAGAATTCCTGATCACCTGCATTAACCTCTTTAAATCCTATCTGTTCTTTCCATGCCCTGTTGTATCCCTTGCTCTTTAAAATTGCAGCATCTTAGTCCAAAGTTGATTAAATTTTAATTTTTCTCAACACAAAGAAGTCGTGAAAATCGAGCCATGACTTTATTTTCTGCATTCTGTGTATCTTCCTACCATTCAAGCAGTACTGACTCACAAGCGCAGGTGTATGCTCACTGACAAGTGTACAGATCTACAGGGCACTGCGCACTAGCCTGACCAGCTGTGACCTGCAGGCCACAGCCTGTGAAACACTCACCAATGAGGGATTCCCAAACACTCCTATAGAAGAATCTACTGTCTAACAAAACTGTCACTCAGAGATTCTTTTTTTCTTAACTTATTCAAAATCCTTCACGTATTTTAGATATATCTGATTTCTGTATCCCTACAATTCATCTGGCTCACCCTCATGTCTCTCTGGGACACCTATAATACTATACCAATTGATATCTCTCCACACTGACCTTTGTTTTGTCCCCGTCAAATTTTTCCTTCATATTGAAGTCAAGATATTTTAATAGATGTTAAATCTTGTCATTCCTTGGCTTAAAGCTTCTGGTGCACTGAGTGTCTAATCCAGCTCATGATTTTCAAACTTACTGAGTCTTTGTACGCCGGGCAACATTACCTGAAGCTGCAGCTGATGATCAGTCCCAGGACTTCCTGTCCTTCAGTCCCGATGAACTCTGCTCCTTTTCATTAGGGAATGTTACCTAAATTACTGATTCTGCCTACTGCATTCCCTCCTCAATTATTTGCCCCTTAGCTTTTGCTCATCCTTCTGGTTTTCAGTTAGATATTATTTCTCATGAAAGTCCTCCTTGATGTGTTCAATTCTGAGACATGTTCAAATATTTCTGAAATCTAGACTCATCTTTCAAATGGCATGTACATTCAAAGCACTAGTTTCTTTTTTCTTCTATTTTCAAAAATATTCTGTGTGACTAAATCAAGGGTACCTGAGGCTCTTTGATTTTAAAGGCATTTTACAACTGGGAATATATGGGGTGGCTCCAGCGAGCACCACCGCTGCTCTGGTGCAGTTGCCATCGTTGCCTTCTTTCCCCGTTTCCTGTAGCCATGGGTGCCAGGCCCATGCGCACTCACTCATCTCCAGAGCTTAGCGCAAGGCTGAGTCTGACAGGTGGAGAGGTACTAAATACTCATTCCTTACAGAAAAATCCGATTGCTTTCCATTCTCTTCAGAGGCAAATAAATGGTACTGAACATGGTACAACTATATTAGGCTTCCTGGGACCTTGATGATTTAGGAAAGTTTGTTTCAAATCCACAATTTCAAAAGATGAGAGAATCTAGAACTTTCCAATATCTTTATTCACAATCTCTGCTTCTTCATTGACTCAAATGCTTAGATTATTTGTGTCCACAACTTGTTGTAAAACTCAATCACACACTCTTGGTAGGCATTAATTCCCAGAAAATATGTTTTGATTTTTAGTCTCTTAGTTTGATTACAAGTTCATGGCATGGAGGTGGAGATTCTTCACATTATTCATCACAAAAGACTCTGTCAATCACTGGGCCTCCTCCTACGTCATCAACATCATTATAAACCTGTGATACCAGTAGCTATCTCACAGAACCCTTGGACCTGCCTTGACTTTGGGTTTGAAGAGAACCAAGTTCACCTCTCCTGAGAAAATGGAAACTCGGAGGACAGTGAAGCAAAGAACGTGAATTTTACAATGAAACAGATCTGAGTTGCACGTCTAGGTCTGTCATTTACTCACTATGTAATTTTTGGAAAGTTGCCTAATATCTTTAAACAGCAGCTTCTTCAAATGTCAAATGACCTGGAAAGGCTTTTCACCTACGTTTGTTGTAAAGATTAATGAGCCGGTATATGGAGCCTACCAAGTGTGGTGGCCATCACACGGTAGTCATTTAATAGTAATGCAGCTATGAATGGGGAATGCTTTACTGGACTATCTAAAAACACACCAAAAAAATGAATTCAGGATAACAACTATAGGTGGGAAATTTTTCTAGTCATTAGAGATGTTTTCCCAATATTTTATACACAACATCCCTCCTTTAACCCTATGTATCCTTGAATATTGAAGGTACCATTAACTTCCAAGAGCAGTGGACAATTAGTGCAATAACTCATGATATTCAGCCATGTTTCAAAAATAAAAGTTTAAAATTGATGCCATAAGTTATTAGCTATTATGCTCAAATAACAGCCATTGGTTTTTGCATTATGTTCCAATAATAGCATTAGCTATTAATCCTATTATATTTTTAAAAATTAAAGGTTTCCTTAGCAAATTAGCAAATGCAAGAAAATGAAATCAGCCTTACACTATAATTTTATTTCACAGCATGAGAGCTGTGCTGCAAATAGTCTTGTATAGGCATCTGGCCTCTAGTTTCAGAACTCTGCTAATAAGCTCTCTATGAACAGAGTCAAGCTTTCAAAGCCTGAAGGATATATTTGTTCTGATATGGATTAAGATATAATTTTCAAAATGATGGTAATAAAACTTACCTTAATTACAGAGATTTTGCTTAATCATTTCAAGTGTTCTTAATATTTCAAGACCCCACAGAATTTAAAAGAGTTACATTTGGTGTAGAATTTAAAGTGAGTACAATTGATAAAACTCATTTAATAGAAATGTAGAATCAATCTGTCCAGAATGTCTGTTGAATCCTTCTTATGTTCCAAAACCTTTGCTAGGTGACTTTAAAATAGGTTTAAGCAAAGCAGACAGCATCCCTGTTATTACAATCCAGTAGGGTGAAAATTCAGAGAAGGCAATGCACCCCACTTCAGCACTCTTGCCTGGAAAATCCCATGGATGGAGGAGCCTGGTGGGCTGCAGTCCACGGGGTCGCGAAGAGTCGGACATGACTGAGCGACTTCACTTTCACTTTTCACTTTCATGCACTGCAGAAGGAAATGGCCACCCACTTCAGTGTTCTTGCCTGGAGAATCCCAGGGACGGGGGAGCCTGGTGGGCTGCTGTCTATGGGGTCGCATAGTCAGACACAACTGAAGTGACTTAGCAGCATCAGTAGCAGCAGGGTGAAAATTTGGCTGTCAGAGTTCAAGACACAATAAGAGATAAAACAAGATGGTATAAAGGTAAAAATTAACATATATACACACACTGTAATATTAATGAGACAGAAAAGCAAGGAAAATTCTTCCATTTCTGGGCACAAAAGACTTGAAAAGCATTATACTAAAGGATTGCAGCCAGAGAAAGACAAATAAATACTGCATAGTATTGCTTATATGTGGAACAGACAGTATAATGGTGCTTGTCGGGGCTGATGGGGGGTAAACTTTGTTTAATCGCTCAGCCTGCCAGGCTCCCCTGTCCATGGCATTTCCCAGGCAAGAACACTGGAGTGGGTCGCCATTCTTCTCCAGGGGGTTTTCCCAAACCAAGGGCTAAACCTGCATCTTCCGCATTGGCAGGCAGATTCTTTCCCACTAAGCCACCAGGGAAGCTCGGTGAGGGTAGGTAGGGAGAGGGAACAGGATATAAACATCCATGACTGAAGTTCAGGTAGGTACCAGTGCTCATTTGCTCAGTCGAGTCTGACTCTTTGCAACCCCTTGGGCTGTAGCCCACCAGGCTCCTCTGTTGGTGGGATTCCCCAAGCATGAAACCTGGAGTGGGTTGCCATTTCCTCTTCCAGGGACCTTCCCAACCCAAAGATCAACCTGCATCTCCTGTGTCTCCTGCACGGCAGGTGGATTCTTTACCACTGAGCCACCAAGGACGCCCATTTTTTCTACAACCGACAACAAAGACAGCAGAGACAATTAAGCAAAGCAGAAGCTACCTATGCATGTTGTTAGAATTACCGTGGAGTGAGGGCCTCCGGTCGTTTCGAGTCCATTCTTTTCTTGTCTGCACATTCATCCTGAAATCTGAGAAATATATCTCTCGTATCAAAAGATCCCCTGCTTTCCTCTTACAATCTTGCAGAATAATTGTGAAAAGAAAAATTACGTGTTCATGCAGGTGCTATTTGTTCGGCAGTGTCTCACAGGCTGTGTCTTGAAAAGAGTAACATTATGAAAGATCACATTCTGGAAGGGAACATTAGCTGTCTTAGGAGTAAGGTTTCAGACTACTTGGCTTTGTGCTACTTCTCATTTTCGCTCCTCTTGTGCCCGTGCGTCTTTATTCCACACTCTTCAGTATTAGCATCTCATCACCTAACAAAGAAATGCATATCTGGTCACTTCAACCTCAATATGGGTCTACTGTGGGCCACTTCACCAAATGTAGGAATACCAAGCAAGAGTATTTGAATTCAGCTCAAAAGAGGGCACCAATATATAAAGAGGTAATTGGAGAATATAGTGGGTGCATAATTTGTGAATATAGAGGAGTTATTAAGGAAGGCTTTTACACTTGACTATGATAGTGCTGAGGGGCTGCTGTACCATTTGCACCCTTAAGCAGCCCCACAGCACCTCTTGGTGTGCTAGCGACTTGCTGTGTTGCTGTTGCTACTGTTCAGTCACTAAGTCATGTCCAACTCCTTGGATCCCATGGACTAAAGCCCGCCAGGCTCCTCTGTTTATGAGATTTCCCAGGCAAGAACACTGGAGTGGTTTCCATTTCCTTCTCTAGGAGATCTTCCCAACCCAGGAATCTAACCCCCATCTTCTGCTTTGGCAGGTGGATTCTTTACGGCTCATCCACCAGGAATTCTTGTAAAAAACCCACCTGCCAATGCAGGTAACATGACAGATGCAAGTTTGATCCATGGGCCAGGAAGATGCCCTGGAGGAGGGCATGGCAAGCCACTCCAGTATCCTTGCCTGGAAAATCCCATGGACAGAGGATCCTGGCTGGCTACAGTCCATGGGGTGGCAAAGAGCCAGACACGACCGTAGAGACTTAGCACGCACATACACCACCAGGAATACCCAAGGGACTTGCTACTGCTGCTGCTGCTGCTAAGTCACTTCAGTCATGTTCGACTCTGAGCGACCCCAAAGACGAACTTGCTAACCACACCGCAAATCTCCAAAGGTGGAATATTTCCTACTCTGCCTCAAAACTGAACACCTTCAAGTCTGTTCATTCTTTGGAATTCACTCCTTCTCCAAAGTAAGAAGTAGAAACTTGCTTTCTGAGATCTTTTTAGTTTTCAGGCTCTGAAACTTCCTATAACCTTTGTCAGTCATGTGGCGAGATGGCAAGCTTCTTGTTTCTCTTCTAGCGAAAAGGCTCTCTTTTCTATGAAAACATTTCATTGCCCAAGTTATTTAGGCAAATATTAAAAACAGCATCCTCTACCACTCTAGTTTATTAGTAGAGCCAGGATGGATGCAACTGCCATATGAAAAGGGAAAATGTGGTACCGAGTTTGCTCTTATTTTTGTTAAACCATCTGCATAACTTGAATCTACTCCCTTTTAAATAATTAAGCAGTGTAGTGTCATTTAATAGAACTTTAGTGTTCCTGGTAAGCGGTATGCTGATCTCTGAGCATCAATCTGAGCTAAATCAGAATAGGCATTGGGTTTACTTAAACATTCAAAGGTGTTTGTAAACATGTCAGTAAATGGCCCTCTTACTGAATAGTGAAAGTTGTGCTGTACTTTCTGGGTGAAGAAATTGAGACAAAGAGTCATGCTAACTTACTGTGTAAGGTAGGCCAAAATACTCTAAAATAGACTCGAGCTATATAATCACTAAAATATTGTTATTTGCTCACATACCAGGTCTGGGCACTTGCTGTAGGTGGTTTGTGCCTCTCTTGCATGTAGTGACCCAGTGACCAGGCTTTGGAATTCCATCTGGGGAGAATCAGGCTGTCCTAGAACATCATCATTTTTGCATCATATTTAAGAAAAAGAAGGATGTGGTTGAATATAGGCATTCTCTAAAAAACCTGGAAATAGCTCACATAACTTCTGTTCATGTTCTGTTGGAAAGAAGTAGCCACATGGACACATCTACTGAAAAACCTTCCTAGACACTATTTCACTTGGCCGCTCAGGAGTCCAGGCATCAGTGGCGTGCCCTTTTTCCCTGATGAACACTTTTTACATGGCTTTTGGGATTCCGTACTCTCTTGAATGTATTCCTATCTCATTGGCTGTTCTTCTCCAGTCTCCTCAACAATTTCTTCTCTCTGAACTCTTGAAGTTAGAATTGCCCAGGACTCAGTCCCTGCATCTTTCATCTTCATCGATAATCCTCAGTCCTTGGGTGATATCATCTTGATGTGTGGCTTCATATGTGATATGTGCTCACCACTCCCAGAAGTAGTCAGCTCAGACCTCTGTCAAGAATTCTAGCCACTTTTCTGTCTAACTCACACTAAACCTCCTCACTTGGCTATGTAATGTATATCTCACCCTTCACATGTCCAAAACTTAAGGATGTTCTCCTTCCTTGAACTTGCTGTTTAGAAGCCTCCCCAGCACAGCTGTTGACAACTCCATCCTTCCAGTTGCTGCTGCTGCTGCTGCTGCTAAGTCACTTCAGTCGTGTCCGACTCTGTGCAACCCCATAGATGGCAGCCCACCAGGCTCCCCCGTCCCTGGGATTCTCCAGGCAAGAACACTGGAGTGGGTTGCCATTTCCTTCTCCAATGCATGAAAGTGAAAAGTGAAAGTGAAGTCGCTCAGTCGTGTCGACTCTTAGCGACCTCATGGACTGCAGCCCACCAGGCTCCTCTGTCCATGGGATTTTCCAAGCAAGAGGACTGGAGTGGGGTGCCATTGCCTTCTCTGATCCTTCCAGTTGCTCAGGCTGAAAAACAGAATCCCTAACGTCATTTTCGCACCCCACATCCAATGCAGGGGAAGGTCTGGCTCAACCTGAGTAATATGGGAACTGCCAGCAATTTCCACCACTTTTGCTCAACCCAGCCTGGTTCAAAGCACCAGCATATCCTTCTAGGTTATTTCAATAACTTCTTGAACAGTCTCACTATTTCTAGGTTACCTCCTATAACCTATTCTCGACTCACTATCCAGAGTAATTCCTGTAAAAAAAACTTAGTGTTTTAATTGAGATTGTTTTATGGCTCAGCTCAAACTCCTATAAATCCACCCTTTTCCAAACTAACCAAGCCATTTACAATGGAATATAAAGCCCAGTGTACCCTAACTCCTGGTATTTTTCTAATCTTTTGCTAACGCTCCTTGACTCCCAAGTTTGTCCTCTCAAAGGCTTTTTCTTATCCGTGATACCCTGTGGCCATATCTGAAAAGAGTGTGGAGATAATGTTCCCCTGGAAGATCCACCTGCTTTTCACAGAGCCCTTCAGCTCTTGGATACTTGATTGCATGAAGACAGATTTAAGGTCTGAATAGTCACAAGGTTTTTAGGCAAAACACAGTTTTATGTGGCAATAAAATTCCTTCAAAAACTTGGTAGTTTTCTGGCATATTTTTTTAACATCTTCTGTATGCTGCTGGCAAAATCAGTTTTCTTTGCTAAACATCATTATTAGTTCCACCATATTTTTATTTATTTTAATCGTGATGTATTGTCAGTTCTCTCTTTAAACTTAATAGTAGCTATATCCTGAAGTTGTGTGAGACAATGAACTTAAATTTTTTCAACCCATTTTCTGGACTTTCTCTTTCTTCCTTCTCTTTCCAAACCTGTCAATTCCCAGTTAACCTCATATCCTATAGCATCTTGCCAAACGCTGTAAGAGGTAGTCAACAGATAGTGACCTTCTGTTTTTTCAACCATTTCCAATAGATCTAAAAGTTAAACATGTATTTTCTCTACCTTCTCAGTTATCTCATATGCTTCCATGCTTCTCTATAGGTTCAGATGTAAAGAATCCACCTGCAATGCAGGAGCATCCCTGGGTCAGGAAGATCCTCTGGAGAAGGGAATGGCTCCCCACTCCAGTGTTCTAGTCTGCAGAATTCTGGACAGAGGACCCTGGCAGGCTACAGCTCATGGAGCTGCAAAGAGTTGAACATGACTGAGTGACTAACACTACATTATATGACAGATTTGCCAAATATTTTCACAGCTTGACAGAGCTCTCTCACTCTCTAAACTTCAAAAACAATATTTGATCTACCAACTAAATCAGAATCAATTTTGTTCAGTCCTGTTGGTGACATACTCCTCCCACTAACCTAGTATCAGTTTCTGCAGGCAGACCTTGCTTTATTGTGCTTTGTTTTATAGCGCTTCTCAGGTTCTGCATGTTTTACAAATTGAAGGTTGTGGCAACCTTGCACCGAGCAAGTCGATCAGCATCATTTTCCCAGAATAATGTGCTCACGTCATGTCTCTGAGCCACATTTCTGCAATGCTCAGAGTGTTTTAAACTTTATTATTATTTATGATTATATTTTTGTGGCAATCTGTGATCAAGGACCTTTCATCTAACCATTGAAATTGTTTCGTGGTGCCATGAGTCATACTCTTAGAAGACAGCAAACCTAACCACACGCGCTGTGTGTGTCCTGACTGCTCCATTGACGAGCCAGCCCTCTAACTCTGTCCCTCTCCCTGGGCCTCCCTATTCCCTGAGAAACAAGGAACACCAATATTGAAATGAAGCCAGTTCACAACCTTACAATGGCCTCCAAGTGTTCAGTGAAAGGAAGAATTGTACATCTCTCACTTAAGTCAAGAGCTAGAAATGAGTAAGCTTAGTGAGGAAGGCACTTCAAAAGCCAAGGTAGGCTGAAAGCTAAGCCTTCTGTATGAATTAGCCAAGTTGTGAATGCAAAGGAAAATTTCTTTAAGAAATTTAAATTGCTAGTTCAGTAAACACAGGAATGATAAGAAAGCAAAAATACTTTATTGCTGACATGGAGGGGTTGGGTTGGCCTTGTTTCTAGACCACCAAAACATTCACTTTAGCCAAAGCTTAACTCAGAGTTAGGGTTGCTGCTGCTGCTGCTGTTAAGTCACTTCAGTCATGTCCGATTCTGCGCGACCCCATAGACGGCAGCCCCCCAGGCTCCCCCGTCCCTGGGATTCTCCAGACAAGAACACTGGAGTCGGTTGCCATTTCCTTCTCCAATGCATGAAAGTGAAAAGTGAGAGTTAGGGTTAGGACCTTTAAATCCCAAGTGAACGTGAAAGTCGCTCAGTCATGTCCAACTCTTTATGACCCCATAGACTATACAGTCCGTGGAATTCTCCAGGCCAGAATACTGGAGAGGGTAGCCTTTCCCTTCTCCAGGGTATCTTCCCAACCCAGGGATTGAACCCAGGTCTCCTGCATTGCAGGCGGATTCTTTACCAAGTGAGCCACAAGGAAGCGCAAAAATACTGGAGTGGGTGTCCTATCCCTTCTCCAGCTGATCTTCCTGGCACAGGAATCGAACTGGGGACTCCTGCATTGCAGGTGGATGCTTTACCAACTGAGTTATCAGGGAAGCCCTTCTAATCCCAACTCTCTCCCATTCTGCTAAGGTTGGGGGAGGAAAGGAAGCTGTAGAAGAAAGTCTGAAGCTAGCAGAAGTTGGTCCATGAGGTTTAATAAGCAGTCAATCCACCAAATAGAAGCGCAAGGTGAAGCAAGTGTGGACGCAGAAGGAGCACGTCATCCAGAAGACCCAGCTAGGGCAATGAACGAAGGTCATTGACTAGACAACCAGTTTTCAGCGTAGACAAAACAGCTTTCTGTGGGAAAAGATGTCATCTAGGACTTTCCTAGCAAGAAAAAAGTCAATACCTGGCTTCAAAGTTGCAAAGAACAGGCTGCCTCTCTTGTTAGGGGCTAATGCATCTTTAAGTTGAAGCTGATGTTCATTACCATCGCAAAAATCTTTAAAAATTATGCTAAATCATTTTGCCTGTGTTCTATAAATTGAACGAAGTTTGGATAACTGTGCATCTGTTTAAAAGATGATTTACTAAATATTTTAAATCCACTATTGAAAACTGATTTTTATTAAAAAAGAAAAGTTCCTTTCAAATCATTACTGCTCATTGGCAATGCACCTGTTCACCCAAGGGTTCAGATGGAGATGTACAATGAGATTAATTTTTTCATGCTTGCTAACGCCACATCCATCCTGCCACCCATGGAAAAAAGAGTAATTTCAATTTCCAAGTCTTCCTTGGAAAGGAATAAATTTTGTATGAATATAATTGCCATAGATAGTGAATCCTCCGATAAATCCAGGCAGAATAAACTGAAAATCCTTTGGAGACAGCTTGCTGCTGCTGCTGCTAAGTCGCTTCAGTCATGTCTGACTCTGTGTGACCCCATAGAAGGCAGCCCACCAGGCTCCCCCATCCCTGGGATTCTCCAGGCAAGAACACTGGAGTGGGTTGCCATTTCCTTCTCCAGGAGACAGCTTACCAAGTGCCATTAACAAAATCTTTGATTCATGGGAAGAGAGCAAAATATCAGAAGTTAGGAGGAAGTTGATTCCAACCCTCGTGGATGACTTTGAGGGTTTCAAGATTTCAGTGGAGGAAGTAGCTGCTGATATAGTGGAAATAATAAGAGAACTGGAATTAGAAGCAGAACCTGAAGATGTGACTGAATTACTGCAATCCAGGATGAAAGTAACAGGTGAAGAGCTGCTTCTTATGGATGAGCAGAGAGAGTGGTTTCTTCAGATGGAAAGTATTCCTGGTGAAGATGCTCTGAAGATTGTTGAAATAACAACAAAGAATGTATACTGTTGTATAAACAGAATTTGAGAGGATTTACTCCAATTTTGAAAGAAATTCTACTGTGAGTAAAATGCTATCAAGTATCATTTTATGTTACAGAGAAATTGTTCATGAAAGAAACAGTCAGTTGATGCAACAAACTTCATTGCTCCCTTATTTTAAGAAATTGTCGTGGCCACTCCAGACTTCAGCATCCACCGCCTTGATCAGTCAGATCCATCAGCAGCCACTAATACTGAGGCAAGACCCACTACCAGCAAAAAGGTTATGACTCACTAAGATGATGGTCAGCATTTTTTAGCAATATAATATTTTTTATATTTAAAATTTATTTATTTTAAATGTTTTGCTTTTGAACTGTGGTGTTGGAGAAGACTCTTGAGAGTCCCTTGGACTGCAAGGAGATCCAGCCAGTCCATTCTGAAGGAGACCAGCCATGGCATTTCTTTGAAAGGAATGATGCTAAAGCTGAAACTCCAGTACTTTGGCCACCTCATGCGAAGGGTTGACTCATTGGGAAAGACTCTGATGCTGGGAGGGATTGGGGGCAGGAGGAGAAGGGGACGACCGAGGATGAGATGGCTGGATGGCAGCATGGACTCAATGGACGTGAGTCTGAGTGAACTCCAGGAGTTGGTGATGGACAGGGAGGCCTAGCGTGCTGCGATTCATGGGGCCTCAAAGAGTCAGACACCACTGAGCGACTGAACTGAACTGAACTGAAGATAAAAATTTTTATGATTAAAGGTACAATTCACAGGAAAATAGATATGATAAACAATTAAGCACATTAAAAACAAAGAAACAAAGATACATAAAGTAAAAATTAGAAGAAATAAAAGGGAAAAGGAAAAATATATAATCGTAGTGAGATATATTAACATTTCTCTGAGAGTATTTGATCAAGTGCCAAAAAAGAATAGGAGCATCTTGAGTGATGTCATTAATAATTTGAATATAACAGATTGATGTTTAAGTAATTCATATTAATCATATCCTATGCAAATATATTTACAATTTTGTATCTCATACATTGTTATTATATGTCAAAGAACATTAAGAAAAATTGGCAAAAAGAGTAGAATTCTTTTTTGTGTGTATGATTCAGTTGTACATATACCCTAACCCTAACCCTAACTGAGACTGCATGGTGGGTGCATCCAAAATGGCATATACATCTATGCTATTTTGAAATTATTTTCCATTCTATATTATTATAAAATATTGACTATAGTTCCCAGTAAACCTTTGTTGCTTGTTGCATCTATTTTTTTAAATTAGAAATATAACTAAGTCAAACATGTGAAATCAAAATGTCATAAATGTTTTAGATAGATAGAAATTCATGTTTTATATATATTATACATGTTGTTTATATGCATGCATACAAAAGCTTTTCTATGAAATATAGGCTTAAGAAAGAACATCAAGAAAAAAGAGACATAGAAATTGGAAACATAAAGTAAATGAAATTCTATTTCACTGAATATGAAATAGAAAATGCAAAACAAATGAGATAAAAATAAAAGATTTTCATAGAGTCCAAGAGCTTTTAAACATGGCTGCTCATTAAAAACATATCTGGAGCTCTGGCCAAAAAAAAAAAAATGCAATACCTGGGCATTTATATTTTTCAAAAAATTCCAATATAATTCTGATATGCATTTGGATTTTCAAAAGTGATTACAGGTTTTTCTATTAAGTGGTATGTTGGTGACATAGAATTTATAATCTTTCTGTTGACAATCATGATACAATCATATTAAGTGAGTAATAGTTACATAATCACAATAGTAAAATATGTTTATCAGTTTTCATAATCAATTACTAGACAAATATAACAGATAATTAGAATTGCAAACCATAATGGGAACATGATTACCCTAACAATATAAAATAATTACATTCAGTCTGTAGGGTCAAACAGAATGACGAGGGGAAGTGCACGTGTTTTCTTCCGCTCTTTTTGTCTATATCTTTTAATTGGTGCACTTAATCTATTTACATTTAAGGTAATTATCAATATTTAAGATCTTATTACTGTTTTCTTAATTGTTTTTTGTTTTTGTGGGTTTGTTTGTTTGTTTAGGTAGGACCTTTCGTTTGTTTTCTGCCTAGATAATTTCCTTTAACATTTGTGTAATGCTGGTTTGATGGTGCTGAATCCTTTTAACTTTGGCTTGTCAGGGCTTCCCTCATAAGCTCAGTTGGTAAAGAATCCACCTGCAATGCAGAAGACCCCGGTTATATTCCTGGGTCGGGAAGATCCCCTGGAGAAGGGATAGGCTACCCACTCCAGCGTTCTTGGGCTTCCCTTGCGGCTCAGCTGGTAAAGAATCTGTTTGCAACGTAGGTTGGATCGCTGGGTTGGGAACATCATCTGGAGAAGGGACAGGCTACCCACCCCAGTGCTCTGGCCTGGAGAATCCCAGGGACTGTATAGACTGTGGGGTCACAAAGAGTCGGACACGACTGAGCAGCTTTCACTCACTTCGCTTGTCTGTAAAGTGATTCCTCCATCAGATCTGGAGAGTCTTGCTGGGGACTGCATGCTTGGTTGTAGGTTCTTCTTTTTCATCACTTTAAATATGTCATGTCATGTCCTTCTGTCTTGAAGAGTTTCTGTTGAGAAATCAGCTATGATGGGAGTTCCTTTGTACATTGCTGCTGCTGCTGCTGCTAAGTCACTTCAGTCATGTCCGACTCTGTGCGACTCTATAGACGGCAGCCCACCAGGCTCCCCTGTCCCTGGGATTCTCCAGACAAGAACACTGGAATGGGTTGCCATTTCCTTCTCCAATGCAGGAAAGTGAAAAGTGAAAGTGAAATCACTCAGTCGTGTCCGACTCCACAACCCCATGGACTGCAGCCCACCAGGCTCTTCCTTCCATGGGATTTTCCAGGCAAGAGCACTGGAGTGGGGTGCCATCGCCTTCTCCACCTTTGTACGTTATTTGTCGTTTTTCCCTTGCCGCTTTTAATACTTTATGTCTGTCTTTAATTTTTGTTAATTTGATTACTGTATGTCTCGATGTGTTCCTCCTGGGGTTTATCCTGCCTGGAACTGTCTTTGCTTCCTGGACTTGGTTGACTATTTCCTTTCCCACGTTAGGGAATTTTTCAGATATTATCTCTTTGGATATTTTCTCAGGTCCTTTCTCTCTCTCTTCCCTTTCTGGGACCCTATAATGTGAATATGGGTGTGTTTCGTGTTGTCCCAGGGGCCTCTTAGGCTGTCCTCACTTCTTTTCATTCTTTTTTCTATATCCTGTTCTGTGGCCGTGGCTTCCACCATTCTGTCCTCCAGGTCATTTATCCGTGCTTCTGCCTGAGCTACTCTGCTACGGATTCTTTCTCGTGTATTGTTCACCTCTGTTTGCTTGTTCTTTAGTTCTTGTTGGTCTCAGGTAAACATTTTTTGCACTTTTCAGTCTTTGCCTCCATTCTTTTTCCTAGATCTTGGATCATATTCACTATCATTAATCTGAATTCTTTTTCCAGAAATTTGCCTATCTCCATTTTATTTGGTTGTATTTCTGGGGGTTGTCTTTTCCCTTCATCTGGGATGTAACTTTCTGCCTTTGCACGCTGATCAGCTTTCTGTAATGTGGTTTTCTTTTCGTCTCTGTGGGACTGCGGTTCTTCCTGCTTCCTCTGTCTGCCTGAAGATGGAGGAGGCTAAGAGGCTTGTGTAAACTTCTTCATGGGAGGGACTGGTGGTGGGAAAAGCTGATTCTTGCTCTGGTGGGCAGGGCCTTGCTCAGTCAACCTTTAATCCAATTATCCACTGATGGGTAGGGTTGTGTTCCCACCCTGGTAGGGCTGGGAGCATACCCATTCTACCCATTCTTAGCCTTTGACTGCAGGTCTAAGGGACCTATGATCAAGTTAATGGGAAGCTGCAAGAGTGTGTACACCAAAGGGGAGCTTCCCAGACAGATGCTGCTCAGTCCCCCTGTCCCTGCGGTGAGCCCCTGCTGATGCACGCCTCCACAGGAGACCCTCCAACACGTGCAGGCAGTTTCCTCTCAGGCTCCAGTGGGGTCACTGCTCCTTTCCTCTGAGTCTTGGTGCGTGCAAGGTTTTGTGTGTGTCCTCCAAGCCTGGAGTCTCTATTTCCCCTAGTCCTGGGGAAGTCTTCTAATCAAATCCCGCTGAGTTTCAAGGTCAGATTCCCCGGGGATTCCCAGGCTGGGAAGCCTGCTGTGGGGTTCTGAACCTTCACAGCACTGGAGGACTTCTTCGGTATCATTGTTCCCATCCGCCCAGCGGGTACAGGATTCGATTCTGCCGAGATTGTACCTCTCCTGCCATCTTGCTACAGCCTCTTGTCTTTGGGTGTGGGGTGTGCTTCTTTGTCAGCTTTCAGCCTCCTCCTGTTGACGCCTGCTCAACAGTCAGCCGTGATCTCGGAGCTCTCACAGCAGGACATGAGCACCCGCCCTCCTACCCCGGCCATCTTGAACGGAAAGATCAGCAATAAAGTGGTTTTTAAATTAAGGCATACAAATTGGTTTCTTTGGGCCTAATGCTATCGCACGCTTCACGGACTACAGTATAAACGGTATAGTGTAATTTTCACATGCACTGTGAAAGCAAAAGACTCCTGAGTCCCACTTTGTTGCGATGTTTACTTTATAGTGGTGGACCTGAATCTGGAATCTCTCTGAGGCGTGCCTGTATTCTTATGAGCTTCAATAGGAGCTTGAAGACAATAAAGCCTGACTTCTTGTTCACACAAAAGGCAGCTCAGCTCCATGTACTGATTGAAGAATTTGGACCATTTTATATTGCCATTCTACTCATCCATTAAGATCCCTCTGTTATATTTGTGATAATAGGCAATACTTGTTTTTCTCTTTCTTACTTACTGCCCTCTGTATAACAAGCTCTGGGTTCATCCACCTCAGTTCAACTGACGAACCTATTTGCAGGACAGGAACACAGACGCAGACATGGAAAGCAGGCCTGTGGACACAGCGGGGGAAGGAGAGGGCGAGGCGGCTTGAGAGAGGGGCATGAAACATAGACGTGACCACATGTAAAGCAGACGGCCGGTGGGACGTCGCTGCATCACTCAGTGCTCTGTGACCACCCAGATGGGTGGGATGACTGGTGGGTGTGGGAGGGAGTTTCAAGAAGGAAGGGGTATCTGTGTACTTATGGCCGATTCACATTGCTGTATGGAAGAAATCAATACAACAATGCAAAGCAATTATCCTCCAATTAAAAATGAATTTTTTAAAAGCTAAAAAACAAGCCCTCCCCACCCCCAAAAATTTCCTCTGTCATTTGTATTCAGAAGACAAAATAGAAAGAAAGTGCCCAGAAGACACAGGCTAAAGCTAACCATTACCATCGTTCATTAGACCCTTGTTTCTTAGATATTAAGAGGAAACAGAAATGAAATGTCTCTCTTTAGATTTGGAATAATTATGCTTAGTACAGGCATAGTATAAAACTCAAACTTGTAAATGGAAAGATCGCTAAAATATACTTCAATGAGGAATTATAAGATAGTTAAATCCTGTGTTTTTTCCATTACTTAAGCTAATGTTTCTAGATGGGAAATAAGCTACTAAAAACAGTGCTAAAGTATCTCAAACTATTACGTTAGGAATCACGGTGATCATTTGGAAATCACAGGAAGAAAAAGGACTAAGTCTCAATTTTAATATCAGATTGAAGAAGAACTAAGTTGTAGGTGAGATTCTCATCAAAAAGAATCCTCAGCAAAAACGTACGTATCTTTGTAAATGGAGGAAATGATAGAGCCATAATCACATCGGTGAACTCACTTTGTATTGAAGTTTTCAGGTTCATCTAACTTCATTAAGTTTTCCTCCCTTATTATTGCTGAAACAGAAAGATGGCAGGTGAATGTAGAAATTAATCCATTAGACTGAACATGTTTCCATTTCAAAGTATGTTAATTTCGTTTCTACTTTGTCAACTTTAATTTGTCACTGAACCTGAAATGGGATAATTGCACCAACATTTAGGTTCTTACAGGGAGTCAAGGCTTTTCCTAATTTTATAAAATTACATTTAGATCCATTGACACTGCTTAATGTATTACCAGGTAACATGTGTTGAAACTTGGTCCCTAACATGTCAAATTGAATCAAAGTATAAATTAATTCAATGACAACTCCGCATTGATATTTGTTCATTATGCTATACATACATTGTGTGGAATCTGCAATTTAACCTAAAATTATATAATGTACCATTACATGTTAAAACATTATTTGTCTTCAAAAACTTTGGTATTCACTGAGCCAAACCACAGGTACGAGGCTTCGCTTTTGTCTTTTCTGGTTTTATTTTTTTTGGTTGAGGAATGGATGCAGCAGATGGGGCAGTAAAGACAGCTTCCACTAACTAGAACTAATTGGAAGATTCTAGCCTGTGACAATTCATTAGGAATAGTCAAGATGGAATTGAAACAGCTTTGAAAATTAAGATCATAGATATTTTAATACTCAAAATATTTATGTTCTCTATATTTTCAACTCTAAGTTATTAGACTAAAAGATACAGTGTAATGTAGGGATTTTTAAAAATCAGTCACACCTTAATGTAAATAGAAACATCTCATAGATAAAGCAATTTGTTATGATAAGCAGGAAAAAAAGGGATGAAGCTCAAAGAGCTGTGATACTAACACGTAAATGTTTACTTAAAGGAGGAATGAATAAACAATGAGTGAGAATAAAGGCAAATAAATTTTAACTTTTCTGAATTCTACAATAACTTTTTTCCCTCTGATTATGTCATCAACCACATTAAACCATTTACTTACATAATTTAGCAATTACTTCCCCTCTATCACATTTCCCCCAAATTCCAAAACACTAAAATATCTGGAGAGAAAATAATCCACTTAATAGATAACAAATAAATCCATCAGAAAATAGTTTCAAAATATTTTACACAATATAAATATTTTAAGGGATTTTGTTTAAAATAATTGTGTAATACAGCTATTGTATTCTTGTCTATAACTACATACTAAATATTTACACATTTATAGATTTCCATTTTCTTTCTAATCATTCATCAAATAGTACAAATTTATCAGATTTCCCTCATCACAGCTGCTAAAATGTTAGTGCATTTTATTCACACTCCTCTTATTGTCAAAAAGAAACCTGAATTCTATAGAATCTGTGCACAAAGTTGTGTCAAATTGAAAGACCAGGAAATTAATATTAGTCTTGTATGTGAAAATTGTTGATTATTAGGATAACCCTAATAACCCTAGATCATCTATTTGGTGAGACATTCTTTAAAATCCTATACTTTTGGAATTTTTTTTTGCTAAACCATCACATCCTCTTTTTGCTGCGCTTGCACTGCATCACGTAACTTCAGAAAAGAAACGTGGGATTTAGCTTCATCTACTTCTGATTTTATTTAAATCTGTAAGAAACATCCTATTTTTGGTATTCTGACATGTTATTTTTACTTTTCATCAATTTTCAGTAACTACCGAACCAGATAAAAAAGAATCAAACCCTAAATCTAAAACTATTAGTTGCAAAAGTAAGAATTGGGCTAAGAGCCATAATTACAACTCAGAAGTATTTTCTAAAAATTTGGCAATTTTTCCAGTCATTCCATACAATTGTTTATTAGTCATAACAATATTAAATTACAAATGTTTTATTTCATCTTCAAGATATATTTTAATTATAAAACATAGTACATTGGTAATAAGTCAAATTTCATTAATATTCTGGTACATTTCTTTATAGTCAAAATATAATTTTATTTAACAATTTTAAATATAATTAGGAAGTATTTATGGCACCCCACTCCAGCACTCTTGCCTGGAAAATCTCATGAAGTGAGGAGCCTGGTGGGCTGCAGTCCATGGGGTCGCTAAGAGTGGGACACGATTGAGGGACTTCACTTTCACTTTTCATTTTCATGCATTGAAGAAGGAAATGGCAACCCACTCCAGTGTTCTTGCCTGGAGAATCCCAGGGACAGCGGAGGCTGGTGGGGGCTGCCGTCTATAGGGTCGCACAGAGTCGGACATGACCGAAGCGACTTAGCAGCAGCAGCAGCATTGCTCTTAAAAGGAAGACAATATCAAATACATAAAGTTAAAAAAAATATAACTTTTGATGTATGGCAGAAAACCACAAAATTCTGTAAAGCAATTATCCTACAATTAAATTTTTTTAAATATTTAACTTTTATAGATTAAAGAGTTGTGATTTTGATGAGTTAAATAGGATCAAAAGCTGACTTAAAACTCAACATTCAGAAACCTAAGATCATGGCATCTGGTCCCATCACTTTATGGCAAATAGATGGGGAAACAAAAGAAGTAGTGTCAGACTCCATTTTCTTGGGCTCCAAAATCACTGCAGATGGTGACTGCAACCATGAAATTAAGACTTTTGCTCCTTGGAAGAAAAGCAATGACAAGCCTAGACAGCATACTAAAAAGCAGAGACATTATTTTGCCTATACACATACATATAGTCCAAGATATGGTTTTCCCAGTAGCCATGTACAGATGTGAAAACTGGACAGTTGAAAACAGGCTGAGCGCTGAAGAACTGATGCTTTCAAACTGTGGTGCTGGAGAGGGCTCTTGAGTGTCCCTTGGACTGCAAGGAGATCAAACCTGTTAATCCTAAAGGAAATCAACCCTAAATATGCATTAGAACTGCTGCTGCTGAAGCTGAAGCTGCTTTACTTTGCCCACCTGATGCGAAGAACTGACTCATT
This sequence comes from Ovis canadensis, assembly GCF_042477335.2. Lineage (NCBI taxonomy): Eukaryota > Metazoa > Chordata > Mammalia > Artiodactyla > Bovidae > Ovis > Ovis canadensis. The sequence continues at coordinate 101,710,055 of NC_091253.1, read as the reverse complement.
TGAAAAGATCCTGATGCTGGGAAAGTTTGAGGGTAGGAGGAGAAGGGGAAGACAGAGGGTGAGATGGTTGGATGGCATCACCTACTCAATGGACATGAGTTGAGCAAGCTCCGGGAGTTGGTGATGGACAGGGAGGACTGGCATGCTGCAGTCCATGGGGTCACAAAGAGTTGGACACAACTGAACGACTGAACAACAACAATAGGATCAACCCCAATTTTTCATGAATGCTAAGTATAATACGGATAAATAATGCATACATATCATATAATACATAGCATTATACAATCATGACAAGGCACAAACGTATATAGACAGATGTAATTTAAGTATCATTTTATCAGTTGTAAATAGTTAATTATTTTAAATGGTTATACTTTTACAAATATATACTTTCATCTTCTCTTTAGTCTTCTTTGGTTATATAGGTACAAATGATACAATTTGAAATAATATTTACTAATACTTATTTTCTCACAATCCAGTTTCACATACAACTTGCTAAATTTTCAGACCAATATCAAATACCATATTGCTCAGATTCTAAGATACATTTTTTCACATTTTCAAAATGTAGATGAATCTTATATTTATTATATATAGTGTGATCATGTTTTAAAAACAGAACTATTATTAAACTGAGCAGATTACATTTTTTGTTCTCTTAGAGTGTGAGGAACATGATAATTATAGACATTATAGTCATATTTTTTCCTTTTAGTTTTTTACTTCAATAATTCTAGTAGTTCAATTTTAATTGCAATAATGATAAAGATTAGTATTTATGGAGAACACACCACATGCAAAGAACTATTCTAAAAGCATTCATTTTTATTAACTTAATCCTCTAAAAACTGTGAGAGGAGATCCTATTCCGCATATGTGCATGTATATATATATATATATATATATATATATATATATATATATATATATATATATATATATATGATGCTGGGAAGGTCAGTTTTCATTCCAATTTCAAAGAAAGGCAATGCCAAAGAATGTTCAAACTACTGCACAATTGCACTCATCTCACATGCTAGTAAAGTAATGCTCAAAATTCTCCAAGCCAGACTTCAGCAATACGCGAACCATTGAACTCCCTGATGTTCAAGCTGGTTTTAGAAAAGGCCGAGGAACAAGAGATTGCCAACATCCTCTGGATCATGGAAAAAGCAAGAGAGTTCCAGAACAACATCTATTTCTGCTTTATTGACTATGCCAAAGCCTTTGACTGTATGGATCACAATAAACTGTGGAAAATTCTGAAAAAGATGGGAATACCAGACCAACTGACCTGCCTCTTGAGAAAGCTGTATGCAGGTCAGGAAGCAACAGTTAGAATAGGACATGGAACAACAGACTGGTTCCAAATAGGAAAAGGAGTATGTCAAGGCTGTATATTGTCACCCTGCTTATTTAACTTCTGTGCAGAGTACATCATGAGAAATGCTAGGCTGGAAGAAGCACAAGCTGGAATCAAGACTGCCGGGAGAAATATCAATCACCTCAGATATGCAGATGATACCACCCTTATGGCAGAAAGTGAAGAGGAGCTAAAAAGCCTCTTGATGAAAGTGAAAGAGGAGAGTGAAAAAGTTGGCCTAAAGCTCAACATTCAGAAAACAAAGATCATGGCATCGGGTCCCATCACTTCATGGGAAATAGATGGGGAAACAGTAGAAACAGTGTCAGACTTTATTTTTTTGGGCTCCAAAATCTCTGCAGATGGTGACTGCCGCCATGAAATTAAAAGACGCTTACTCCTTGGAAGGAAAGTTATGACCAACCTAGATAGTATATTCAAAAGCAGAGACATTACTTTGCCAACTAAGGTCCGTCTAGTCAAGGCTATGGTTTTCTCTGCACCCTCTCCAGCATTTATTGCTTGTAGACTTTTGGATAGCAGCCATTCTGACTGGAGTGAGATGTTACCTCATTGTGGTTTTGATTTGCGTTTCTCTAATAACGAGTAATGTTGAGAATCTTTTCCTGTGTTTGTTAGCCATCTGTATGTCTTCTTTGGAGAACTGTCTGTATAGTTCTTTGGCCCATTTTTTGATTGGGTCTTTTATTTTTCTGGAACTGGGCTTCAGGAATTGCTTGTATATTTTTGAAATTAATTCTTTGTCAGTTGTTTCTTTTGCTATTATTTTCTCCCATTCTGAAGGCTGTCTTTTCACCTTGCTTATAGTTTCCTTTGTTGTGCAAAACCTTTTAAGTTTAATTAGGTCTCATTTGTTTATTTTTGCTTTTAATTCCAGTACACTGGGAGGTGGTCATAGAGGATCCTGCTTTATGTCGGAGAGTGTTTTGCCTATGTTTTCCTCAAAGAATTTTATAGTTTCTGGTCTCATGTTTAGATCTTTAATCCATTTTGAGTTTATTTTTGTGTATGGTGTTAAAAAGTGTTCTGGTTTCATTCTTTTACAAGTGGTTGACCAGTTTTCCCATCACCACATGTTAAAGAGATTGTCTTTTCTCCACTGTATATTCTTGCCTCCTTTTTCAAAGATAAGGTGTCCATAGGCAACAATTTTGATATGACAAAGATTCAGATAACTATCCCTCTGTATACTTCCCAATATCTTTCATTATTTCTGCTTCACCTTAAAAAAATTCTCATTTGTATTTGACCTATGTGTCCTCAAGCCAACATCATTTATGGTGAGCAAAATTTGGCTAAATACCCCATCCATGCATCTTACAAGACAGAGCCATTTTCAGTAGAAAATGAGAAAGACATAGCCTTGAATAGTATAAGTTGTTTTGTTAACCTAAAAATATAATGTCTTTGAAACATGACAGCAGTCATAGCTCTTAAAGGAATATTTTATGACACCTTAATCAGCTAGTACATATTAGGCTTCTAATAATCAGTAATTCATGCCTTCTAACATTTTTTTCATACTAATACACCATGGTAGAATTTGTGATAAAATTATTTTTCTACAAAAAGTTAGTGTTTTACTATAGCTCTCTAAATGTATAAACAATGTGAAAAAAATTGTAAGATGCATTCTCTAAGTATTTTTCATTTATTTTAATGAAAAATTTACTGTGAGAATCCAATATGTGTTAAATACTGGGGATTTGAATCAGCATTAAGATACATTTCGCTCTTCAGGAATCCTTAGCATTTTGTGGGTAAGACAAAAACGTTACAGCCAGTCCCATATTTTCATGGCAAATAGATGGGGAAACAATGGAAACAGTGACACATTTTATTTTGGGGGGCACCAAAATCACTACAGATGATGACTGCAGCCATGAAATTAAAAGACATTTGCTCTTTGGAAGAAAAGCTGTGACCAACAACATATTAAAAAGTAGAGACATTACTTTGTAAACAAAGGTCCATCTAGTCAAGGCTATGGTTTTTCCAGTGGTCATGTATGGATGTGAGAGTTGGACTGTGAAGAAGGCTGAGCGCTGAAGAGTTGATGCTTTTGAACTGTGGTGTTGGAGAAGACTCTTGCGAGTCCCTTGGACTGGAAGGAGATCCAACCAGTCCATCCTAAAGGAGATCAGTCCTGGGTGTTCATTGGAAGGACTGATGTTGAAGATGAAGCTCCAATACTTTGGCCACCTCATGTGAAGAGGTGACTCATTTGAAAAGACCCTGATGCTGGGAAAGATTGAGTGGAGAAGGGGACGACAGAGGATGAGATGGTTGGATGGTGTCACTGACTCAATGGACATGGGTTTGGGTGGACTCCGGGAGTTGTTGATGGGCAGGTGAGCCTGGCGTGCTGCGATTCATGGGTCACAAAGAGTCGGACACGACTGAGCGACTGAACTGAACTGAATGAACATATAGAATAGGCTTAATGCCAAGTAATTTGTGTGAATGGAAAGTTCACACATTTCAAAGAAGTACATGTCCTCCAAGTATAGGAAGAATGATTTACTTCACTTAGTACGAAAATCGCCAGGCTCATCCATGTTGCTGCGAATGGCATCGTTTCCTTCTTTCTGATGGCTGAGTAGCATTCTGCTGCATACTTGCACCCTGTCTTTATCAGTGAACATTTATGTCGTTTCCATCTATCAGCTATTGTCAACAGTGTGGCAGTGCACTTCAGGGTGCACGCATCCATCAAACCATGCTTTTCTCCAGATGTATCATGGTAAATGAAGTACATCAAAGAAAAATATCATATGATATCACTTATATGGGGAATATAAAACAAATGATACAAATGAACTTAACTACAAAACAGAAACAGACTCACAGACTGAGAGAATGAATTTATGGTTTCCAGGAGAGAAATGTAGGAGACAGGGATAGGTTGGGAGTTTGGGATAGACGTGTATACATGACTTTACTTGAAATAAAATGTCCGTCCATTTAAAGATATTTAACCTGTAAGTACAGAAAGAATGAGTAAAGATTCTATGGGGGGAATGAGATCAAGCTCTATTTGAAGTCTGGGTAAGATACAAGCAAGGAGAGTACGGAGATAAAAGTGTTTTTGAAAGTAAAACATTGAAGATAAGATAATCAGCATGTTTAAGGAAACTCAAGACCTCTTTAGCTAGGGCAGATCATTTGTGAAGGGGAAAAATTATATATAAGCAGCCCCTGAAAGTTTTCATAAAGAGAGGGCTTCTAAAGCAATATGCATATTAGATTAAGGGTTGAGGAAATTTTCTTTGGAAGTTATTACAAAGGAAGAATCAACATGACTTGATGACTAAAGGATCAGTGAAGAAGGTACACTTAGTAATTACCAGTGGAGTGTTGCTTTTCTTACTCGTGGGTAAAATAAATAGATGATGGATCTATTTTAGGAGGAACAGCATACTGATGGAATGGAACAGGTGGAGGAAGAATTGTTTTGAGTTCGTGACAGTTTGAGTTTAGGGTCCCAGTAAGTTATTCAAATAGAGGTGCAAAGTGTAACTGATTGTATATTTTAAAGAATAACTTTGGATAAGAAGTTAGACTTTAAATATAGATGTGGAAGCCATTACATTAAGTAGTTTTTATAGAAGTGAACACTCAAAGGAGTGCATGAAAACAGAGGAACTAAAGATTTGTTATCAAGACTAAGAAGATTTTAAAAAAAAAAGACTAAGAAGATAACTCCTTTAAAGATGCTGAAAAGAAACTGTGAAAAGGGATACGAGGAATGAGGAGGAAATGCTGTCAAGAATATAAGGTAATACACGGTTTTCAAGAGTGACTCATCAACAGTGCCAACACATGCTAGCATCTTATAGAAGGCAGGGGTAAAGACGAAAAAAAATAAGGCAGCTGAGGTATAATGCGCTTAGAAAATCAGTAACGGCTAGAAATATGATGAGTAAGGTGCAGTCAGGATGATGAGTGGATCAAATAAACTGAGTATGATGCTCTTTAGATTTTAGGGGCTGCAAAATGGTTAGTCTGTCAGTTACTCCCAGTGGTGGCTGCCAACTGGTTATCATCAAAAAATAATTGCTGGAGAGTGAAGCATAGCTACCTTAATAAATATTGCAACTTCAGAGTACACATCTAAATTTGGATTTTAACTTGTATCTATTTATTAAAGTAATATATGACTGTGTGTAAGAACCAAGTAAGAGAGTTTGCAATGAAACATGACATCATCTTGTCTAATCCCTCCACATATTCATCTCGTCACTATTTTGCCTGGTGATCACACCCGTATTTTCAATAACATAATGATGTTGATATGTTTTTATTTTATCAACTTATTAAATGTTTGGAGTTTTTGGTTATGATGTGTTCAACCAAACTCACTGTATTGTTTAGCCTGCAGCGTAATCACAACACCAAATCTACATGCTCTATTGCTTAGTTTGGGCACATTTAGATGTAACGTATATTTTGCACACTAAAGATTAACATGTCAAGGCATGGATATCAAAAGTCTTCCCTCTTTCTTCTTTTTCTGTCCAATTCTGTCATGTGTATTTTACTTTCATATCGTCAAGATTGATCCCATTCAACCCGTTAGAGTAGGTTCTCTGCTCTTTTTCTTTACATGGATTTTAAAGCGTGAAATGAATGCATTTCCCTGTTACTGCACATATTAAAGTATTGACTATTGTGATGTCAGGAATTCTATTATGGCAGTTCACTTATTAGATATTTTGTGCTTCTTGCAGTTACTAAGTGCCTTTAAGAAGAAGAACCCTGTATGTGAGACAGCAAAAGAGACATGGATGTATAGAATAGTCTTTTGGACTCAGTGGGAGAGGGAGAGGGCGGGATGATTTGGGAGAATGGCATTGAAACATGTCTAATATCATATATGAAATGAATCGCCAGTCCAAGTTTGATGCAGGATACAGGATGCTTGGGGCTGGTGCACTGGGATGACCCAGAGGGATGGTATAGGGAGGAAGGTGGAAGGGGGGTTCAGGATGGGGAACACGTGTATACCATGGCAGATTCATGTTGATGTATGGCAAAACCAATACAATATTGTAAAGTAATTAGCCTCCAATTAAAATAAATAAACTTATTTTAAAAACACAAAAAACAGTCCATTTGCTTTTTTTTAATGTACTTTATGCTTTCAAGCACCACCATTATATTACCTAAATCTATGGATATCAACTTGCCAGCTTCCCAGAGTAATCTTCCTTTTTTGCTCCAATCTTAAATTTTCCTTTTTCACCAGGGGATTCCCCCCTTCTTAACATTTAAATCTGTGTACCAGTTTAAAGCTGGATTTTCGTTCATTGTTCTACTGGTTTAAATCCACTTTTTTATTTTGCTTATTCTTTCATTTTGCTGAAGTATTAATATCTCTTAAAATAATGTGGAACATAGGATGCATGATAAATAAACATTATGATTTCTGAAGTGTCTAAAAAGGGTTTTCAATCCATCTTCCCCCTTGATAATTGATTGATCATTTACCTGGGCACCAAATTGTCAGCAGAAAAGCACAGAAACTGGGAGGCATTTTTCACTGTCCTCTCATGTCTACCGTTGCTGCCAAAATTGTGAAATCAGTTTATTCCTTTTTTTGTAGGTGATCTATTTTGTTTCTAACTTGTTTTGCTTTTTCATTCTGAAATTTCACTATCTTCTTTTTAGCTTTGGTGTTCCCAACTTTCCCAAACCAGTGAATAGGAATTTTAATCTAAATAAGAATTTTAGGCTACAGTATTGTGATCTTCGATCTGGGAAATGCTCTAATATTACGTTAATAATTTCTTCTTAGGTTTCCTCTATTTTCTTTTTCTTACATACCAATCAGTTGGATGTTTGACTTCCTACTTTAATTACCTGCATTTGTAATTTTTAAATAATATTTCCTGCCTCCCTTTGTCTTGTATATTTCTGAGATATTTCCTTTTCCTTATCTTTCAGTCATTCTATTACATTTTAATTCTAGTGCAATGTAAATCTCATGAAACATTTAAATATTTCTTTCTTGGGTTCTAATTATTACTTTTTTGTATTTTTCTTTTTGTGGAGATACACTATCTTCCTGAATGTCTCAAATACTACAAATTTAAAAATCCTCTTTTGATCCTGAAATTAACACTGCTAAACCAAATTGGGTTCTTGTACTGTAACTTACAAGTTCTGTTCTAAAACCTGGTGATCTTCAGTCACCAACTCCCTTCTCCAACCCAAGGTTCACAGAGCACTTCTATCCCCTTGGCTACAGCCTCCTGCTTCCTTATCTTAGACTGCAGCTTAGACTTCACCAGTGACTGTCCTCAGCTGTCTTTTAGCATGTCTTAAGAATGTTGAATCCTTTGTCTTGTCATCACCCGCTTTTATTTACCACTGTGAATTCTAAACCCTTTTTATTCCATTAATATCATCTTAATGACATCCCAGAAGAAGGAAAGTTAAAAATGTGTGCTGTTTCTTTCTAATCCAGAGATGCACATTTTCCCTTAAAAAAAAATTCTAAAGGGTAGCCATAAAACCAATGATGATTTACTTGACTTTATTGGATTGGTGAAGGATATTTTGGTTAAAATATATGACTCATTTTTGCAGACCAAAATTTATCTAGGGTGCCTGAACTATTATGTGTCCTTAATACGTATGTTTTATTTGCTAGGGAAGTTGATACTTCTTTTAACCTTATCCTGGAATAAGAAGATAACATTAGCAAGGAAGGAGTTTCTTTTTATTTTACATGTGTTTCAGGCATTATATCTTCTGTGATATATCGAAAGCAATATTTCCACACGTCTATACACAAGGTGTAGAATCTTTCCTCTGCTTAATGACCACCAGGATAGGCCAGGACGATGTAACTGATCTTTCTTCTGTATGTAAACTATCAACACTGAATGCTTGTTCCGAGTCTTCTTGCCTTTGTTACTATCCCGGATTTTTCCCTTTGTTACGTGGGGGGTTTGAACGTGCGTTATAAGGTAGGGGAAGTTTCAATGCTGCCCCGTGGTCTCCTCCGCTCCAGCCCCACGGCTGCCCCTCCCAGATGTACGCCTGAGTATTCCGGAATGCCGCCGGGCAGCCAGCTTTCACGTGATTGCCACGTGACTCCTCTTGCAAATAGTTTTCTTCTATCTGGATTTCCTTCCCTTGAAGCTCCAAACTCCTATCCACCTTCCTCTTTACTGCTTCACAAGTTCTATACTCCAAACTCGGCGCAAGCATCATGACACCACTCTCCACCCCCACCCCATCCCTGCCAGACATCCCGAAAAACTGCTCGAGTCGCTTTCTCTGCACCTTGCCCTTCTCTCACACTTCCTGTGCATGTCTGTTCAAGGCTCCTACCACAGGGCGGTGAATATCTGCTTATGTGTATTCCAGCCTCGCCTTTCATAAGACAATGGGTCTCACAGTGGATGCATAATACAATCAACCAGAGAGCTTTTAAAACTTAAGCCAATCACCATTTCCTGGAAGGGGACCCATAAGACTCCAAAGCTCCCCAAGTGATTTTTAATACACAGGGTGGAAAACGACGACTGTTAGGCCTCAGGAATAGGAACATATTTTGTTTGTCTTTGAAATTTCAGTCACTGATACAGTGTCTAAAGCAGAGTGATTACAATATTAAAAGAAAACAGTATTAGTACATGAAATTTCATGACAAAATTAAATGGTTTCAAAGTATTCTTTAAACTTCTATTTCAAAACACTGAAAATATAAACAGCTATAATTTATCAAGCAATTCATTTGTATTTGGAAAAGACTTCTTAAGATAATTTAATAATGACCCCCACAAATGAAAACATGAAGCAAACATTACATGAAAATAAGTATACCTGTCTTCACATGTGCATATTGCTTTATATATAACTGCTGCTGCTGCTGCTAAGTCGCTTCAGTCCTGTCTGACTCTGTGCGACCCATAGACGGCAGCCCTCCAGCCTCCCCCATCCCTGGGATTCTCCAGGCAAGAACACTGGAGTGGGTTGCCATTTCCTTCTCCAGTGCATGAAAGTGAAAAGTGAAAGTGAAGTCGCTCAGTCGTGTCCAACTCTTAGTGACCCCATGGACTGCAGCCCACCAGGCTATACACAAAACTAGACACACATATACACACCTACATACACACTGATACTGCTAAGCTGCAGGTTATATTCTTGTCTTAAGGGTTTTCACTAGTCAGGGGATAGATTCTTTTCCAGAAATTAAATAATATTGCTCTAAAACAGTGATTTAAAAGAGGCTGATGGAAACTAAGTAGATACCAGAGCATGCTGTGTCATAATGGGATTAGTCATATTTTTCCATTACATTGTAAAAATAAAAGTAGAAGGGCAGAAGAGAGATGGAAGGAAATAAGTACCAAACAAAGTAGCTCTCATCTTGAATTTAAAGCTAGAGATTGGCACTGCAGGTAGACAAGATTTTGCTAAAGAAACCATTAACCGAAAGCCCTGCATTCTAGTGCCTAACACACGGGTGTTGAAAGGGAGAATGCATATGAATAAACTGATGGATTGATAGCTTGATCTCATACATAAAGCAGATCCAGAAATAGAGCCAATTTCAAAGAAAGTGCTTTGTTTTTGTTGTTGCTGTCAGCAGTTGTCTCAAAACTGTCTAGATAATAGAGATGGTTATAAAATGTTTCAGGTTACAAAAAAAAAAAAAAAAAAGCAAGCCTTCAGTACCCTTATCTGAGAGAATCCAGCCTACAGAATTCCTCGTAAAAATTACTTTGTAACATATTAAGTCACAGATTCCATTTTAGGAAAAAATAAAACTGAATAATTGGTAAATGCAACATGAATTGCTTGAGAATTCAATACAAATAACTTGATAATCGTGTCAGCAGCCTGTGACATAACCTAAGTGTCAAGCATATGACTTCTTTTAGAAAGGCAACCAGTCGTGGCCAGTTAGCTCAGTTGGTTAGAATGTGATGCTAATAAAAAGGCAACCATGTTTGGTCTTGCCTATGTGTTGAAAACAACTTGTTATGTGGTAGTCTAGCCAAAGAAAAAACTATCCTGCCCCATTAAAAAAAATTTTTCACAGGTGTCCTTTTTACATCAGGAATGAGAATAATGTTGGCCTGGCCAATCAATAGACTATTTTTACAACTGCAGTATGATTTTCAAGGAACATAAAAGCATTTGAAAGTGTTTGGTAACATCAGGAATGCACCTCCCATTTTCCAGCAGTGCAGGGATATCTGGGCATAAGATCCATAAAAAAAAAATTTTTTTATGCACTGCAGACAGTTAAACAGACGTGGAATACTTCACTCAAGATTGTTGCCACAGAGGACAAAAAACTGAGCTCAACTATACTGAAGCAAAAGACAGAAGGATTTTTAAGCACTTGGGGTGAACTGCTGGACAAGTCCTGGAGAATATTCCATGGGAGACTGGTCAGTGGGATTAGGCCATCTGTGTTTGCTAATTTCCTCTTCCCAAGACTGTGCTCCTACCCTCTACTCCGCCACAGAGATTGGAAGACAGAGGAGGCCATCCTCTCCAAGGATGACCCTTCAGTGGAATGACGCCCAGGTCCTTGAGGAAGACATTTCCTAGCATGTAAAACTGGCAAGCACTTGGAAGAAGATTTACATCACAAAAGGGCTGAGAAAGTATTTATTTGAAATTTTTCTAAAGTAAATATTTTAAGAAAAAAAGAGGCCAGGGGCCCATAGTAAGAAAAAAAGAGAGAGAGAGAAAAAAAAAAAAAAAACCCTGTCTAAAGCTTAGTCATGCTGAGATAAGCATTTCTGCAGTTCTTGGTTAGCCAAAGAGCAAAAAAAATTAGCTTTCAGGGTGTGAAGGGGCCTGTCACCATGACTTGCTAAGGATGACCATTCCACAGCAGCTTCACTAAGTGTGGGAAACCAGCTGGGTTTCAGCAACACCTTAGCTGCTTGCTAGCTGTTTGAGCTTGAGCAATAGTTTGATTATGTTCAACGGAAGACAAGATATTAAGGCAAACAGTGGCAGCACGTCTTTCTCTTTACTAAAGGAGGCACCTCCAAAGGACTGCTGGATTATAGAGAAACTCCAATGTGAAGAGTCCTCGAAAAGAATCAAGTGACAGCCGACAACTTCCTGATAAAGGAAGAGGCGTCTGGCATGTCTTTCACAGGATACAGGGTAGGGGGATGGTCCTGAAAAGGAGTTGTCCAGCAAGAACAACCTCCTGTTGCCACTATAGATTTTCAGTTCAGTTCAGCTCAGTCACTCAGTCATGTCCGACTCTTTGAGATCCCATGGACCGCAGCACGCCAGGCCTCCCTGTCCATCATCAACTCCCAGGATTCACCCAAAGTCACGTGCATCGAGTCAGTGATGCCATCCAGCCGTCTCATCCTCCGACGTCCCCTTCTCCTCCTGCCCCCAATCCCTCCCAGCATCAGGGTCTTTTCCAACGAGTCAACTCTTTGCATGAGGTGGCCAAAGTATTGGAGTTTCAGCCTCTGCATCAGTTCTTCCAATGAACACCCAGGACTGATCTCCTTTAGAATGGACTGGTTGGATCTCCTTGCAGTCCAAGGGACCCTCAAGAGTCTTCCCCAACACCACAGTTCAAAAGCATCAATTCTTCGGCACTCAGCTTTCTTCACAGTCCAACAGTCACATCCATACATGACCATTGGAAAAATCATAGCCTTGACTAGAGGGACCTTTGTTGGCAAAGTAATATCTCTGCTTTTGAATATGCTGTCTAAGTTGGTCATAAATTTCCTTCTAAGGAGTAAGCGTCTTTTAATTTCATGGCTGCAGTCACCATCTGCAGTGATTTTGGAGCCCAAAAATAAAGTCTGACACTGTTTCCATGGTTCCTCATCTATTTCCCATGAAGTGATGGGATCAGATGCCATGATCTTAGTTTTCTGAATGTTGAGCTTTAAGCCAACTTTTTCATGCTCCTCTTTCACTTTCATCAAGAGGCGTTTTAGTTCCTCTTCACTTTCTGCCATAAGGGTGGTGTCATCTGCATATCTGAGGTGATTGAATTTCTCCCGGCAATCTTGATTCCAGCTTGTGTTTCTTCCAGTCCAGCGTTTCTCATGATGTACACTGCATAGAAGTTAAGTAAGCAAAGTGACAATATACAGCCTTGATGTACTCCTTTTCCTATTTGGAACCAGTCTGTTGTTCCATGTCCAGTTATAACTGTGGCTTCCTGATCTGTATATAGGTTTCTCAAGAGGCAGGTCAGGTGGTCTGGTATTCCCATCTCTTTCAGAATTTTCCACAGTTTCTTGTGATCCACACAGTCAAAGGCTTTGGCATAGTCAATAAAGCAGAAATAGATGTTTTTCTGGAACTCTTGCTTTTTCAATGATCCAGCGGATGTTGGCAATTTGATCTCTAGGTCCCTACCATTTCTGTCCTTTATTGAGCCCATCTTTGCACGAAATGTTCCCTTGGTATCTCTAATTTTCTTGAAGAGATCTCTAGTCTTTCCCATTCAGTTGTTTTCCTCTATTTCTTTGCAATGATCACTAAGGAAGGCTTTCTTATCTCTCCTTGCTATTCTTTGGAACTCTGCATTCAAATGGGAATATTTTTCCTTTTCTCCTTTGCTTTTTTGCTTCTCTTCTTTCCACAGCTATTTGTAAGGCCTCCTCAGACAGCCATTTTACCTCAATTCTTCTTATAAGTGTGTAATTAGGGAAATATAATGGGATCTATTAATGACATAGTTATTAAAGATTATAAATGCAAGTTTTAAAGAAAAATCAGAAAAAAAAAATTTTTTTGGTACATTTCTACAAAAACTGGCAATAAGATTTTAATCCCAACAGTAAACATTAAATAATATGCTAAAGCCTGTGTAGATACAAATGAAGAAAGCAATTTCTACCACGGCATGGGTCAATAGGAGATTCTACAATTCTCAGTTTTTGAGCAGTTTAATCATACATGTGAGTATACGTTTTAGTCAATCTCCAAACTGGAGGATTTAAATGTCTTATATCAGAGTTCCTACAGAAGCAAATGGAGCTCAGATTCACTCTCTAGACCTTGCTTTTGTATTTTTTTAATTGTAGACTTTGAACATTTATTTTAGCAGCCCTCCAATTAAGTATGGAGTACAGCTTATTGATTCCTTCATAATAGGAATTCTCATTGCATATACATAATTTTGCATTCAGTTATTCACTAATTCAACAATTATCAAGAATTAATGATATTTAATGAGCAAGAATAATGCTTATCCCCTGAAAATTTTAATCTAGTAGGAAGGACCAAAGCAAACGCTATTAAAAACAAGCATATATTGTCTATTTGATAAATATATGATTGTTTAGCTCTTTGTTTTAGAGGAAAATATAAACTGCCTCCAGATTTCCTCCCTGACTTATATACTGTTATTGCTAATCTCTTCTTGAGAAACTCAGTTTGAGACTCTGAATCTTTAGAGAAACCTCTTATTTAGAGAGTATTGTGAACAATGTGGACACTTACAATATACACATCCATATTGGTACACATACAAACAAGTACCCAAAAAACCATCATTTTATCACAGAAAATGTAATATTAAGATCATTTCAAAGGCAACCATCTCAGAAAAGATGAGGTACTATTTCCACAAAGGTTTCCGTTATTCAAAAAACAGGCATGCACTTGCTGATTTCTTCTGATAGACTGTTCAATACAATCTTTATATACCATTAAGTTCTGTACTGCTGAACTCTAGGAATTAATTTAATGATATTCATCTAACAGAGTGAACACAAGGGGACCTGTATTTCCCTGAAGTCTTCACTGAAGACAAGGCCTACATTCACTACAGTGTGTGTTTCATATCTGTACTTTTCTAAAGGTTTTATATATAGTGTGTGTATATTTATATACGGCCTTAAATATTAATTTCTATCATTAAAATACATACAAATGAGAAGTTAGTTAATAGTTTGCATAATATTTATAGGGATATTTCCTCTACAAAGAAAGAAAATAGTGTTTTTTTAACCTTGGGTAGATGTCTACATTTGTTAAATATGCCATTAAATAATTTTCCCTCTTCAAAAGTTCCAGCTATTTGTTCATTATGCTTTGATGAGAGTGCGCTTTAAGCTTAACAGCATTAAAAAAGAATGTGATAAAAAAAAGTGAATATAGAACATATGAAAGTCATAAGGTGTAGAAGCAAAGATGAAATAGCTATCTCTTTCTGGAAAGAAGAAGGCAAAATAAGTCAAGGGAAGACAAGTAGGTAAGAAAAACAGCAAGTTTAAGATTAAAAATGAAACTCATCATGCATATAAATGTGTGGATCAGAAAATGGGATGGCAGGATTCCTGTTTGCTTGATTTTCAGAAAGAGCAAAAGAAAATTGAACGTTAAAATGAAAGAAATAAGATGGTTTGCTTTAGACCATATACTCGCTTAAATCCTTCTCTGGCTCTTTTCCAGGCTCAGGTCTTCTGGGGACACAGCCTATTAAAGAGTTTCATAAGGCCTCAGTCTGTTGTCTAGGATTCCTGATGCTTTTGAGAAAAGTTGAAAGATGGTTGGATCGTTTTTTAAAAACTACATATACGGTCACACGTGTACATGTGGGTTGTGAGTATGTATGTTACGTTTTAAATTACCCTGAAAATACTTATGTTAAAGTATCTATATTGCTTAATTTCTAAAATAACTCTATAAGACAGGTGCTTATCTTTCTACCTTAAAAATTAAAAGTCTCAAGAAGAAAGTCATCAGGTAAATTGTCCAAAGTTAAATAGTTAACAGCAGTTGAGAGGGCATATATTTGGAAGGAAATGTTCAGCTTTCAGAACCTCCTGTCTTAATTACTAGTCCAAAAAGACTTTAAAAAAAAAAAAAGCTCTGCAATTCATTTTCCACACGTACATGGCTTTAAAATTTTATTGATATTAAAGCTTCAATATATTAAAATTTATATTTTCTCTTACAAGTTTCTTAAAACATTTATATTTTATTGCTCCATTTTTTTCCTGAAAGGAAACAGCAAAATTTCAATAGTATTTTAGCTTATTTCAAAATATAATTAACATTGTAAATAATATGTCAATATCCTATGCCTTCTATATAATCATAGAAAAAGAATACAAGAGTTTAATTATCTCCAGATTCCAAGTCACAAAGAAGTCAATGTTAGTATCTAAATGAACTTATGATCTCTTGAGATACAAAATTGAATTTATTGCCCACGACCCAGATAATCATGATGGTGTGATCACTAATCTAGAGCCAAACATCTTGGAATGTGAAGTCAAGTGGGCCTTAGAAACCATCACTACGAACAAACCCAGTGGAGGTGATGGAATTCCAGTTGAGCTATTTCAAATCCTGAAAGATGATGCTGTGAAAGTGCTGCATTCAATATGCCAGCAAATTTGGAAAACTCAGCACTGGCCACAGGACTGGAAAAGGTCAGTTTTCATTCCAATTCCAAAGAAAGGCAATGCCAAAGAATGCTCAAACTACCACACAATTGCACTCATCTCAAATGCTAGTAAAGTAATGCTCAAAATTCTCCAAGCCAGCCTTCAGCAATACGTGAACCGTGAACTTCCAGATGTTCAAGCTGGTTTTAGAAAAGGCAAAGGAACCAGAAATCAAATTGCCAACATCCGCTGGATCATTGGAAAAGCAAGAGAGTTCCAGAAAAACATCTATTTCTGCTTTATTGACTATGCCAAAGCCTTTGACTGTGTGGATCACAAGAAACTGTGGAAAATTCTGAGAGAGATGGGAATACCAGACCACCTGACCTGCCTCTTGAGAAATCTGTATGCAAGTCAGGAAGCAACAGTTAGAACTGGACGTGGAACAACAGACTGGTTCCAAATAGGAAAAGGAGTACATCAAGGCTGTATATTGTCACCCTGCTTATTTAACTTGTATGCAGAGTACATCATGAGGAATGCTGGACTGGAAGAAGCACAAGCTGGAATCAAGATTGCCAGGAGAAATATCAATAACCTCAGATATGCAGATGACACCACCCTTATGGCAGAAAGTGAAGAGGAGCTAAAAAGCCTCTTGATGAAAGTGAAAGTGGAGAGTGAAAACGTTGGCCTAAAGCTCAACATTCAGAAAATGAAGATCATGGCATCCAGTCCCATCACTTCATGGGAAATAGATGGGGAAACAGTGGAAACAGTGTCAGACTTTATTTTTGGGGGCTCCAAAATCACTGCAGATGGTGATTGCAGCCATGAAATTAAAAGATGCTTACTCCTTGGAAGAAAAGTTATGACCAACCTAGATAGCATATTCAAAAGCAGAGACTACTTTGCCAACTAAGGTCCGCCTAGTCAAGGCTTTGGTTTTTCCTGTGGTCATGTATGGATGT
Source organism: Ovis canadensis (assembly GCF_042477335.2). NCBI lineage: Eukaryota > Metazoa > Chordata > Mammalia > Artiodactyla > Bovidae > Ovis > Ovis canadensis. The sequence continues at coordinate 101,693,331 of NC_091253.1, read as the reverse complement.
GAGAGTTGGACTGTGAAGAAGGCTGAGCACCGAAGAATGGATGCTTTTGAACTGTGGTGTTGGAAAAGACTCTTGAGAGTCCCTTGGACTGCAAGGAGATCCAGCCAGTCCATTCTGAAGGAGATCAGCCCTGGGATTTCTTTGGAAGGAATGATGCTAAAGCTGAAACTCCAGTACTTTGGCCACCTCATGCAAAGTGTTGACTCACTGGAAAAGACTCTGATGCTGGGAGGGATTGGGGGCAGGAGGAGAAGGGGATGCCTGAGGATGAGATGGCTGGATGGCATCACCGACTCGATGGACATGAGTCTGAGTGAACTCCGGGTGTTGGTAATGGAAAGGGAGGCCTGGCGTGCTGCGATTCATGGGGTCGCAAAGAGTCGAACATGACTGAGTGACTGAACTGAACTGAAAACCTACACCAGTGAGAGCCTACACCATTTGAGGAATGACCTGCTCCCTTCTCCCCCACTAATAATGCAGTAGAGGACGTACTCCATCTATGGTTGGTTCTGGCTTCTCTTTACATCTGTCAGGGCACCGGTTTCTCCTTCCCACCATTCTGTGCAGCAGTCTATTCCGGGCAAGCACATCCAAGAGGTCTGAGCTCTCCCTCCTCTACCCTGTGCCCTCCAGAGGGTGGAAGCTTTACTTCACAGGTCAAAATACTGGACTCTGATTGCCTTTGCCACTTAACAGTCAAACAGAGCACAGCCAATGGCTAAAATCAGTATCACTCATGGAGGAAGAGGATGGTAGGGTGACTTCATACCTATCCAAGATTTTACCTTGTGAGGAGTCACATCAGAAGAGCTGCACGTAGAGTAAAAATATAACCAACTCACTACCGAAATTCTTACCAAGAATCATTGCTGATTTATGCAGCCTCTCCTCTTCCTATGTGAACCTCCCTGACATGAAGAAACTAAATTTAAAGAGCCCAAGCATGATGGGGACAGGGTAGGGGGGAATTTAAGCTACATGGAAACATCTGAACAAAACATGCGATTCCTAAATTTTAGAGACTTGTTTGCAACTGCCAGTAGCTTTTATGAATCCTGCTTTGCTTCCACATACTCGCACGGTTTCAAGTTCTTGCCCACATTCCTTTGCTACATTTTTGTTATATTATTTTCTGTTGAAAGATTTCCCAAGGTTATCACTAGAGCATCCTTTGGGAACAGCCCAAATACTCATGCTATTTATTAGATTTCATTGGGTAAGGAGGCACTTGTACAGGTATGAAAGAATTCAGTTGCTAAAAAGAAAGCTAAAAGTCAAAATATATTGGCCTTCTTTCTTGTTCAACAGATCTCCTGAGAGCAAGAAATGGTGGTTCAGTCCTACACATAGCCTACAATCATTGCAGCTAAAGCCAATTTTGCAATATTCAAGGTGAAACTAAGTCATTGTCTGTCTTTATATTAGGTGAAGAAGATGAGAAAGAACATAATTAATAGTGGAAGTGAAATTTCTAATAGGTTTTGTGTCAAATAAGGAAAGAAGAACGCCTTTTAAACTCTCCCTTACTAAAATAAAGTGATCCGCTCCTTGCAATCCAGTTCACATCTGCTATTGTATTAACATTTGAATTCGAATTTTAAAGAACGCATTTTGTTCGTATAACCAGTATGAATACCTCCGTAAACTGCGGGTAACATACAATCACACACTCATTTCTCCGATGACTTACCTGAAGCTCCGCACGCTTTAATAGTAGCAAGTCCCCCCTTTACCGCTAGAAGCAACGCTGAGAGACACCCCCAAGGACCGAGAAGGCAAGTACAGCTAATCTGCCTAAACAACAGGGGGAGTCCTTAAGTCTGAGGAACCTCCCCAAAGCCGCCTTTCCTGCTGTGTGGTGTAGCTGCTGAAGCTTACTCCTCCTCGGAAAGAAGCAAGCAGCGCTGCTCGAGCTCCTTGCCGATTCAGATCTGTGCGGAGGGCACTGGCCTTGGGTTTCTTGAGAGAAATATTGCTACCCCCTTGCACCTCTAAAGTTAATCTACAGACCTCTGAAGGTAACAGCTTTCTTTGTGAAACATTTTTTGGTCTCATAGTGCAAGCTCTCCATGTGAAAACTAGCACAGAAAGCTGTTAGGTCGAGTTAGAAGAACTACCACCCAGTGAAGGGACGACTTTCTCCTGGCTTCCTCCCCTGGAGCCCACTGAACAGAAAACAGGCAGCCATTTTTTTAAAAGATTCAGAAGACACTAGAACCACTGATAAATTATTGACTTCAGTTTTGGCAGCTAGTCTTATACCAAACCTGAAAGCAAGGATACCTTCACTATTTTTCCCAGTTTTCTTCATGAGGCTACTTCCATTTCTGTGTGTGAGTTTGAGATAATATCAGAGAGCCCAAAATTATCTCTAATTAATCTCACAGGAGAATAGAAGAATAGACCGGGAGAACCTCTTGGTGAGGCATTAGGCAATGTTTATATTTTCGTCTATACAGGGTACTGTGGTTCTTACACTGAGGGGCAATTAGAATGCAATATTTTCATATTATAGTCAGTGATTTTACACAGGGAACAAAATTAGGGAATTTTCTGTAAACATACTCATTCTCAGCACTCCTGAGATATAACACACATCCTATATAATTGACACACCTAAAAATTACAATGCAATGTTTTTTTTCTGAGTTGTGCGGTTATCATCAAAAACTAAGGTTAAAACATTTTTGTCTTCCCAGAAAGAAATTTTGTATTTCTCAGCAATCTCTCCCCACTCTTGCTGTCTAATACTAGCCCTTGGCAAAGCTCGTATCCTATCTCTGTAGGTTTGCCGATTATGGACATTTTATATCAATGGAGTCATATGCAGTCCTCTGTAAATGACTATTGGAATTAGTACAATTTTTTTTTCCAAGACTCATTCACATTGAAGTGTGCATCCATACTTCATTCGTTTTCATTGCTGGATAATATTCCATTGCATAGATATACAGCATTCCATTGAATCCTGCATTGACAAATGAACGTTTGGGTCCTTTCTATTTTGGGGCTGCAATCAATAGTGCTACTCAGAACATTCAGGTACCAGTTTCTGTGTGGATTTATGTTTTCATTTCTCTTGAATTTGCTAGACTTGCTGAATCTATTGGTAGCTCAGGGGTAAAGAATCTGCCTGCCAACGTAGAAGAGGCAGGTTTGATCCTTGGGTGAGGAAGAGCCCCTGGAGAAGGAAAAGGCAATTCACTCCATTATTCTTGCCTGGGAAATTCCATGGATGGAGAAGCCCGGCAGAATACAATCCACGGGGTTGCGAAAAGTGGACACGACTTAGCAACTAAACGATATTATTTATCTGTGTATGATATAGATATATAAAATGCTTAACATGATAAGGCCAACAACCCTCCATCTCCTTGCAAAGGTATAACATTATGGCCCTGTTCTCTATACAGCATAGTACATGTGTGTGTGTGTGTTAGTTTTCAGTTGTGTCCAGCTCTTTGTGACCCCAGGGACTGCAGCCAACCAACACCTTCTGTCCATGAAATTCTCCCAGCAAGAATGCTGGAGTGGGTAGTCATCCCCTTCTCCAGGGAATCTTCCCCACCCAGGGATCAAACTTGCTTCCCCTGCATTGCAGGCAGATTCTTTACCATCTGGACCATCAGGGAAGTCAGGATAGCACATAGATACAAAGAACAAACGAGTAGTTCCCTGAAGAAGGGAGACACGGAGATGGGTGAACCAGGTGACAGGGATTGAGTGGTATACACTTCTGATTATAAAATAATTAATCCAGCAAAAGTGAATACCACTTACTCCCTGACACTTAGTTCACCCAACTCCCTATCTCCCTTCCTTTGGGAACCACTCATTTGTTCTATGTACCTATAAGTCTATTTTCATCTTAATCTGTTTATTTGCTTTGTTTTTTAGTTTCCACGTGTAAGTGAAAATATCCAGTATTTGTTTTTCTCTGACTTATTTCACTAAGTATAATACCCTCCCAGTTCCGTTCATGTTGCTGCAAATGACAATGCCTCCTTCTTTGCTGTGTTAGAGTGATATTCCACTGTATATACACCACATCTTCTTTATCCAGCTATCTGGCAGTAGATGCTCAAATTGCTCACATATTTCAGCTACTGTAAATAATGTTGCAATGAAAATTGGGGTGCACATATAGTTTTGGTTAGCATTTTTATTTTCATCAGATAAATACTCACAAGTCAAATCTCTGGGTTGCACGCAGTTATGCTTTTAATTTTTTGAGAAAGTTCCGTACAGTTTTCCATAGTGGCTGTAACAGAGCAATTTCCAGCAAGAGTACACTAGCATTCTCTTTTCTTCACGTCCTAGCAAAGTTGTTATTTGTTGTCTTTTTGATGATAGCTATTCTGACATGTGTGAGGTGATATCTCCGTGTGGTTCTAATCTGTGTTTCTCTGATAATTAGTGATGTTGACTATCTTTTCATGTGCCTGTTGACCTTCGATATGTCTTAACTGGAAAAATATTCAGTTCCTCTGCACATTTTTTTAAATCAGGTTGTCTTTTTGCTATTGAGCAGTATGTGTCCTTTGTATGTGTTAGTCGTGTATGTATCCTCAGTCACTCAGTCTTATCTGCTTCTGTGACCCCATGGACTGTAGCCTACCAGGCTCCTCTGGCCATGGAATTTTTCAAGCAACAATACTGGAGTGGGTTGGCATTTCCTTCTCCAAGGGATCTTCCTGAGCCAGGGGTTGAAACTGTGTCTCTTGCCTCCTACATTAGCAGGCAGATTCTTTACCACTGTACCACCTGAGAGACCTATATGTTAGATATTCATGTCTCACTGGATATGCCATGAGTGTACATTTTCTCCCATTCAGTAGGTGGGCTTTACATTTGATGGATGGTTTCCTTTGCTGTGCATAAGACTTTAAGCTTGCTGTAGCCCCATTTATCTATTTTTGCTTTTGTTTCTCTTGCCTGTTGAGACAAATTTTTAAAAAAATGTTGCTAAGACCAGTGTCAAGGAGCACACTGCCTGTGGTTACTGCCAGGTGTTTCACAGTATCAAGTGTTACATTTAAGTCTTTAATCCCTTTGGTTTTCTTTTTGTATCTGGTGTAAGTGGTTCAGCTTCATTATTTGCTTGTAGCTTTTCAGTTTTTCCAACAGTACCTACTAAAGAGGCTGTCTTTCCCCCATTGTATATTCTTGCCTCCTGTGTCATTGATTGACAAGCATGAGCGTGAGTGTATTTCTAGGCTCTCTATTCTCTTCCCATAATCCATGTGTCTGTTTTCTTGAAAATATCATGAAGTTTTGATTACTATAATTTTGAAGTATAGTTTTATATCAGAAAGTGTGTTATCTTCAATTTAATTTTTTCTTTTCAATGTTATTTTAACTATCTGGGATCTTATGTGATTCCATTCAAATTTTAAAATTATTTGGTCTCATTCTTTGAAAACTATTATAGGTATTTTGATTGAATCTGTTGACTGCCTTAGGTAGTGTGCTCATTTAAATGATATGAATTCTTCCATTTAATGAGCATAGTATATCTTGCCATTTGTTTGTATTGGCTGTAATTTCTTTGATTCATGTTTTAAATATTTCAGAGTATAAGTTTTTTACCTGCTTGATTACATTTATTCTTAGGTATTTTATTCTTTCTGAGGCAACTGTTAGTGTAATTGTCTTATTTGGTTCCCTTACTGATAGTTCATTATTGGTATATAGAAAAAAACAGGTTTCTGTATATTGATTTTGTACAGTGCAAGTTTATTGAATTTATTTATTACTTCTAATAGTCGTGGTGGCATTTTTAGAGTTTTGTGTATATATATATATTTTTTTTTCATGTCATTTCCAGATGCTTGTCTAACATAATGAGTTCAGAAACATTCTTTTCATTTTCGGAAATAGCTTAACTTCTATGCAGAGTATATCATGAGAAATGCTGGGCTGAAAGAAGCACAAGTTGGCATCAACATTGCCGGGAGAAATATCAGTAACCTCAGATATGCAGATGACACCACCCTTATGGCAGAAAGTGAAGAGGAACTAAAAAAACCTCTTGATGAAAGTGAAAGAAGAGACTGAAAAAGTTGGCTTAAAGCTCAACATTCAGAAAACGAAGATCATGGCATCTAGTCCCAACACTTCATGGGAAATAGATGGGGAAATACAGGAAACAGTGTCAGAGTTTATTTTTTTGGGCTCCAAAATCACTGCAGATGGTGACTGCAGCCATGAAATTAAAAGACGCTGACTCCTTGGAAGGAAAGTTATGACCAACCTAGATAGCATATTCAAAAGCAGAGACATTACTTTGCCAACAAAAGCCCATCCAGTCAAGGCTATGGTTTTTCCTGTGGTCATGTATGGACGTGAGAGTTGGACTGTGAAGAAAGCTGAGTGCCGAAGAACTGATGCTTTTGAACTGTGGTGTTGGAGAAGACTCTTGAGAGTCCCTTGGACTGCAAGGAGATCCAACCAGTCCATTCTGAAGGAGATCAACCCTGGGATTTCTTTGGAAGGAATGATGCTAAAGCTGAAACTCCAGTACTTTGGCCACCTCATGCGAAGAGTTGACTCACTGGAAAAGACTCTGATGCTGGGAGGGATTGGGGGCAGGAGGAGAAGTGGATGAACGAGGATGAGATGGCTGGATGGCAGCATGGACTCGATGAACGTGAGTCTGAGTGAACTCCGGGAGATGGTGATGGACAGGGAGGCCTGGCATGCTGCGATTCATGGGGTCGCAGAGAGTCAGACACGACTGAGCGACTGAACTGAACTGAGAAGGATAGAGTTTAACTCTTCCTTAAATGTTTGATAGAATTCACCTGTGAAACTTCGTCCTGATTTGTTTATTGGGAGTTCAGTTCAGTTCAGTTCAGTCACTCAGTCGTGTCCGACTCTTTGCAACCCCATGAATCGCAGCACGCCAGCCCTCCCTGTCCATCACCAACTCCCGGAGTTCACTCAGCTCACGTCCATCGAGTCCGTGCTGCCATCCAGCCATCTCATCCTCGGTCGTCCCCTTCTCCTCCTGCCCCCAATCCCTCCCAGCATCAGAGTCTTTTCCAGTGAGTCAACTCTTCGCATGAGGTGGCCAAAGTACTGGAGTTTCAGCTTTAGCATCATTCCTTCCAAAGAAATCCCAGGGTTGATCTCCTTCAGAATGGACTGGTTGGATCTCCTTGCAGTCCAAGGGACTCACAAGAGTCTTCTCCAACACGACAGTTCAAAAGCATCAATTCTTCGGTGCTCAGCTTTCTTCACAGTCCAACTCTCACATCCATACATGACCACAGGAAAAACCATAGCCTTGACTAGATGGACCTTAGTCGGCAAAGTAATGTCTCTGCTTTTGAATATACTATCTAGGTTGGTCATAACTTTTCTTCCAAGGAGTAAGCGTCTTGTAATTTCATGGCTGCAGTCAACGTCTGCAGTGATTTTGGAGCCCCAAAATAAAGTCTGACACTGTTTCTACTGCTTCCCCATCTATTTCCCATGAAGTGATGGGACCAGATGCCATGATCTTCGTTTTCTGAATGTTGAGCTTTAAGCCAACTTTTTCACTATCCTCTTTCACTTTCATCAAGAGGCTTTTTAGCTCCTCTTCTCTTTCTGCCATAAGGGTGGTGTCATCTGCATATCTGAGGTTATTGATATTTCTCCTGGCAATCTTGATTCCAGCTTGTGTTTCTTTCAGTCCAGCGTTTCTCATGATGTACTCTGCATACAAGTTAAATAAGCAGGGTGACAATATACAGCCTTGACGTACTCCTTTTCCTATTTGGAACCAGTCTTTTGTTCCATGTCCAGTTATAACTGTTGCCTCCTGACCTGCATACAGATTTCTCAAGAGGTAGGTTAGGTGGTCTGGTATTCCCATCTCTTTCAGAATTTTCCAGTTTATTGTGATCCACACAGTCAAAGGCTTTGGCATAGTCAATAAAGCAGAAATAGATGTTTTTTCTGGAACTCTCTTGCTTTTTCCATGATCCAGCAGATGTTGGCAATTTGATCTCTGGTACCTCTGCCTTTTCTAAAGCCAGCTTGAACATCAGGGAGTTCACAGTTCACGTACTGCTGAAGGCTGGCTTGGAGAATTTTCAGCATGACTTTACTAGCATTTGAGATTAGTGCAATTGTGTGGTAGTTTGAGCATTCTTTGGCATTTCCTTTCTTTGGAATTGGAATGAAAACTGAACTTTTCCAGTCCTGTGGCCACTGCTGAGTTTTCCAAATTTGCTGGCATATCAAGTGCAGCACTTTCACAGCATCATCTTTCAGGATTTGAAACAGCTCAACTGGAATTCCATCACCTCCACTAGCTTTGTTTGTAGTGATACTTTCTAAGGCCCACTTGACTTCACATTCCAGGATGTCTGGCTCTAGATTAGTGATCACATCATCATGATTATCTGGGTCGTGAAGATCTTTTTTGTACAGTTCTTCCGTGTATTCTTGCCACCTCTTCCTAATATCTTTTGCTTCTGTTAGGTCCATACCATTTCTGTCCTTTATCAAGCCCATCTTTGCATGAAATGTTCCCTTGGTATCTCTAATTTTCTTGAAGAGATCTCTAGTCTTTCCCATTCTGTTGTTTTCCTCTATTTCTTTGCATTGATCGCTGAAGAAGGCTTTCTTATCTCTTCTTGCTATTCTCTGGAACTCTGCATTCAGATGCTTATATCTTTCCTTTTCGCCTCTCTTCTTTTCACAGCTATCTGTAAGCCCTCCCCAGACAGCCATTTTGCTTTTTTGCATTTCTTTTCCATGGGGATGGTCTTGATCCCTGTCTCCTGTACAATGTTACGAACCTCATTCCATAGTTCATCAGGCACTCGATCAGATCTAGGCCCTTAAATCTATTTCTCACTTCCACTGTATAATCATAAGGGATTTGATTGAGGTCATACCTGAATGGTCTAGCGGTTTTCCCTACTTTCTTCAATTTGAGTCTGAATTTGGTAATAAGGAGTTCATGATCTGAGCCACAGTCAGCTCCTGGTCTTGTTTTTGTTGACTGTATAGAGCTTTTCCATCTTTGGCTGCAAAGAATATAATCATTCTGATTTCGGTGTTGACCATCTGGTGATGTCCATGTGTAGAGTCTTCTCTTGTGTTGTTGGAAGAGGGTGGTTGCTATGACCAGGTCATTTTCTTGGCGAAACTGTATTAGTCTTTGCCCTGCTTCATTCCGCATTCCAAGGCCAAATTTGCCTGTTACTCCAGGTGTTTCTTACTTCCTACTTTTGCATTCCAGTCCCCTATAATGAAAAGGACATCTTTTTTGGGTGTTAGTTCTAAATTATTGGGAGAAATTTTTTAATTTTTTTAATTTTAATAGTAATTTTTAAATTATTGATTTGATTTCATTATTAATTGGTCTACTCATATTTTGTATATTTTCCTGACTCAATTTTATTCGACTGTGTATTTCTAGGAACTTATCCACTTCTTCTGGGCTGTGCAATTTGTTCATATTAACCTGTGTGATCATCTGTATTTCTGTTTATCAATTTTCTTTCATTTACTCTTGATGAGTCTAGTTAAAGCTTTATCTTTTTGTTTATCTTTTAAAAGAACCGGCTCAGTTTCATTGAGACTTTCCATTGGTTTTTTGGTTTTTTTTTTTTTTCATTCTTTTATTTATTTGTTAACTGATCTTGGGGCTTCCCAAGCAGCTCAGTGGTAAAGAATCTGCCTATAGTGTGGGGGCTACAGGGGACATGGGTTTGATCCCTGGGTTGGGCAGACCCCTTGTAGGAAGACACAGCAGCCTCTCCAGTATTCTTGCATGGAGAATCCATAGGACAGAGGAGCCTGGTGGGCACAGTCCATAGGGTTGCAAAGAGTCAGACATGACTGGTGTCTTAGCACAGCAAAGCACATAATTGATCTTTATTGTTTTCTTCCTTATACTAGCTTCAGGTTTTGCGTGTCCTTTTTCTAGTTCCTTTAGGTGTGAGGTTAGACTGAGATTTTTGTTTTGCTTTGTTTGTTTCCTATGTTAGGTCCATATCACTAGAAATTTCCCTCCTAAAACTGCTTTAGCTGTATCCCATACATTTTGGATCTTGACTTCAGTTTTTACTTGTCTCTAGGTATTTTTAAAATTTTCTCCTTGATTTTTCTCTTCACTGACCCATCAGTTGTTTAATCATTTAGCCTCCACGTGTCTTTATTTTTCTCATTTTCTTCTTTTAGTTAATTTCCAGTGTCATACCGACATGGTCAGAAGAGATTCCTGATGTGGTTTCAATCTTCTTAAATTTATTGAGACTTGTTTTGTGGCCTAGCATGAGATGTATCCTGGAGAATGTTCTACACGCACTGGAAAAGAATGTGTATACTGCTGAATTCGAATGAAATGCTGTATATATATGTACAGATAGATAGACAGATATGTATATTTCCAATCTGGTCTAACTTTTCTATTAAGGCCAAATTTCCCTGACTAATTTTCTCTTTATTATCTGTCCACTGATGCAAGTGGGTTGTTAACAACCCCTACTCTTATTTTATTACTGTGAATTTCTCCCTTTATGTTCGTTAGTACTTGCTTTATGTAGTTAGGTTCTCCTATATTGGACAACATATGTATTTAAAATTGTTACGTCTTCTCGTATTGATCATTATGTACTGTCCTTCATCATCTCTTAGTAAAGTCATTGTATTAAATTCTATTTGTCTGATATAGATATCATCACCCTTGCTTTCTTTTACTTCCCATTTACAAAGAATATATTTTTCCATCTCTTACTTTTAATCTGTGTGTGTTTTCAGACCTGAAGTGAGTCTTTTATTGATAGTATACAGATAAGATATATTAAGCAACAAAACAAAGCACTCAGGTGGTAATCTGTAGAACTGGGGCTACCTGCCTTCTCCAGGAGTCTTGTAGAAAAGCTCTCTGACTGACTCAGAATCTGCTAGCATTAAGAAGCTAGTGGTTCAAGAGATACAGATTCTGACAACATTACTAAATGTTTGGAAATGTGTTATTTACTGTCCACTACATTTTCTTACTAATTCTCCCAGTCCTTTTCTCCCTAATTTCTCAGACTGCACTGTCACCAATCCACAGCAGTAATCATCCCAGGTAAGACAAATAGTAATTTTTGAGGTTCTTTAGAATCTTGGTTATCCTGAAATAACAGCAAATGATAAAAGATTCACTCATCAAACTAATGACAAATCCCTACAAATGTGTACAGATACATCTGGTTTTGCAGCCTATGTCACATGGAGGTCACAGATAAGATTTTGTTGAATGTACAGTTTGTAGCTACATTCCATTTGTATTCTTTGTGATGTTTTATTGATTTTCATTTTATTATGGATAATAGGATGATGTCCATAGAACCAAAAATGGCAGAAGAATGTTTCTTCTTTTACTTGTGTTTTTTTTTATTTTCAATAAGAAAATCATAAGAGGAGCGTAGTAGGAAGGTGTCTCCAGTTCAAATTACGAATTGCACACTGCAACCAACAAAGGATAATGAAAAAACATTCTGTATTTTTCCATTGAAAAGCATTTTATTTTTGATTCAAAAGCATGAAGTTGTTTATGAGGTTACAGGATGATTCACAGACTAAATAGAGATCGTAGTTTATTTGCTTTGTGGCCATTTGCTAATTGTAAAGAATTAACACTTTAAATTTTACCAATTCATTTTAATTCTTTGTGAATATCAAATGAGCAGCTTGTTCAATAAATTGTAAATGACGTAAATGTTATGTGGTTAAAAAAGAACACCAAGGATGAGATAATTACATATAAAACAGAAAGTATAATGGGAATTTTGTCTGACTAAAATAATATAAATCTCATTACTTGTTGCATTTAACAATATGAAAAGATGAATCATTATGAAAAATACAATTTGATAGTGTCACTAAGTAACAGTGTTTCTTCATATGTGGTCAACTAGACAAATTAAGAAAAGCTGATTATGTCCTAAAGAATTAATCAATAATTTATGACAATGAGACAGGAAGATGAATGCACAGCAGCACTGCTGAAAGATTATTTTATTGCCAGCTTCTTTGCAACTGAAAGGGTTGCTATTTCCTTAAATAAGATTTACAAAGTGGGAGAGCAGGATGAGAAGTGAAAAGAGAGGAAATAAACAGATACTGCCTAGAGGATTATTAAAAATGGATAAGGCATAAAGCAGCAGGCATCTATTCAGGCCATGGACTTGCCTTTGGAATTTCACTTAATTAGAATACAGAATTGTCAATCCATCATTCCTGCAAAGACAAAAATGAAAATGTATCAAATGTAACAAAGAAAAAATGATTCTCCAAGCAGGTAGTGTTAACCCACCATAGACATAGGAAACTTATTTTCCAGTGATGTAAGCCGCATATAAATCAGTCTAAGGAATTTCATTTTAGAAAGAAACCTCTTCTAAAATTGTCAAATTGTAAGTAAGATTTTATTAAGATTTTTGAGCAACATAATGTATTTTTGTGATGCTACATTGCAACAGTTTATTTCTTCCAGGTAAGATGTTCACCTGGAAAGTCAAGTTTAGCAGAAGTCTTGAAAACTTCAGAGAGGTAGTACATGGCAAACCGCTGTAATTATTTAGTAAGTCTTTCTCTCTCTCTTTCTCTGAAATTAATTTATATTTTGCATTAAGAAGCCCTAAATATTAGTTTGTTTACATTTATCCCAATATAAAATATGCTATTGATATCTCATCATTTTATTGGTTTCTTATACTAGATAAAGGATTCTTGGAGTGAAAAATTAATTCATAGGTTCTTAATTTTATTTTTAAGTGCATCTTATTCCTAATACCTTTCTCATCTGAAGAAATATAAGAGGCATTATGTTTTAATTGGAAGAGTTTAGTTCTTACAAAGTTGGCAGGTGTGCAGTTTCACTGATTTTTTTTCTTTTCCTTGAGAAAATTTGTTGCATGGTTAAGCTCAAGGATCAAAAAATAACAATCACATGAGTCTTTTACATAAGTTGAGTAAAGTAGTTGATTCAATAGAAAAGCGAGATCACCCTACTCAGTAAGTACAGTGTATTTCTACCTTGGGGAAACAACATAAACGTTTCACCTCAGCTGTTAATGACTATACATATTGTTAGAAATGAACTTGCAAGGTCTGAAATAATCAACCAAACTAAAAAGACAGCTTGACAAATTTAAGCACCTGCTCTGAGCAAAAAAAAAATCATTTAAGCAAATCTTTTTCACAAGGTGGTTCGGTTTTAATGACAGCATGTGAGCTTTGGTTGAATGCCCAGATGCTGTATTTTTTTTTCCTTGCTAGTTTAGTGAGAGCTGAGATCCTGAAGTGGCAATGAAAGCAGAGGCTGCATATGATTAGTAAGGAGTCGGAACAGCTGGCTCTTCTTACCTTTTACTGCGCTTGACTTCGTAGGTTTTGGATTCAGTACATTTTTTATTAAATATTCTCCTTGTGGAAATGACTGTCATAGCAAAAAGTAAAGAAATTAATAAAAGGAATATATGATTTTTCCCTCCAAAAACTGTCAGTGTTTTAAACCATAGCTGTATCTAAGTGGGCAAAGTAAAATTGAAAGTTAAGAAATTTATCTACCTAACAAGGAGAAAATGTCCTCCTCCATTAAAAGAAAAAGAAAACATTTCAACAAGAATGAATATTTACATTGTCCAGATATCTGCTCGATCTCACCACACATGGAAAATACAGCATTTTAGCCTTATTATACTTCATATTTACATCTCATTAAAATTAAAATGTCAAGAGTGCTCCTTTATTTTTATTATTATTTTTTGTTTTTGTTTTTGTCAAGCTGAGCAAAAATCTGAACAACGGGCTTTCAAAAATAAAACTTCTGTTCTCTCTTATGTGCAGTGGGAGGATGGTATGAGGGATCAGTGGAAGACTGCTGTGGAGCAGAGCACAGCTCTGGGGAAATCAAAATAGCCAATGCTGCCGTTTACCAAGGGTGGCGATCGTGCAGGAACTCTGCTATCCTTAAATAAGCTCAGGTGTTAAAACAATACTTTTGCCTCAGGGTCCCTGCTGAATTATGAGTCTGCTATCAATACAAGAGCAATGCAAAGACTGTTTTCCATATATCCAGCTAGTAAATTAGCACAGACAGAAAGCTTAATTTGCTATCTAGTCACCTGGTAGATGGTAGAAACTACTATAGTTTCCGACCTTGTTTTTCTTCCCTACTACACTATACACAGAAAATCCCATATTGTATTCATTCATACATAACTCTAGACCCTAGCATGGAACATGGTAAGTGTTTAATAATGAATGAATGAATGGGCTTTTTGTTTGCTTGACAAAGAAAAATGAGGAAGGGAGGGCAAAAGAGAAAAAGGGAGGGAAGGAGGTAGGAAGGAAGGATGAAGATTCGCTCCAAAAAATACTGATTTCCTATTTTTTTCGTGCCAATAAAGCTTTCTCAAACAGACAAGCACAGATATGTCTCCTTGGGAAAAAGTTGGTATTAGGGTCTAACTGCATGCACACTCAGTTGGTCAGTCATGTTTGACTCTTTACAACCCAGTGGGACTGTAGCCCGCCAGGCTTCTCAGTCCATGGGATTTTCCAGGCAGGAATACTGGAGTGGGTTGTCATTTCTTCCTCCAGGATATCTTCCCAACCCAGGGGCTGAAACCTCATCTCCTACATCTCCTGCACTTGCAGCAGACTCTTTACCGCTGAGCTACCAGCAAATAGAAATATGTGCATTGTTCTAGGAGAGTCACTGGAGCCATGAGTGGGTTTAAACCTTTTAAGCAAGCATCTGGCTTAACCGTGCACTTAAATATTACTGTGGTCCTCATATTACAGATGAAATAAAGCAATGGTTATCAAATTTGAGAAATGTGGCCACCTAGTGAATTACAGACAACCAGAAAGTGATACATAGGCAGTAAGTGGCACTCGATTAGTAAACAGCAGGGCTGGAGTGCGACTCAGTCTTCCTGATGCTGCCAAAGATGACAGATATCACCAATTAAGGTGCCACATGGGCAACAAGAACGCTTTGTCATCCCATGACCATATACTGCATACCTAGCAACATGCCTGATACGAACTAGATAATCAATGGTAGGTAACCAAAGTGAAAAGGAGAGTGAAAAAAAGTTGGCTTAAAGTTCAACATTCAAAAAACGAAGATCATGGCATCCGGTCCTAACACTTCATGGAAAATAGATGGGGAAACAGTGGAAACAGTGTCAGACTTTATTTTGGGGGGCTCTAAAGTCACTGCAGATGGTGATTACAGCCATGAAATTAAAAGACGCTTACGCCTTGGAAGAAAAGTATGACCAACCTAGACAGCATATTGAAAAGCAGAGACATTACTTTGCCAACAAAGTCTGTATAGTCAAGGCTATGGTTTTTCCTGTGGTCATGTATGGATGTGACATTTGGACTGTGAAGAAAGCTGAGCACCAAAGAATTAATGCTTTTGAACTGTGGTGTTGGAGAAGACTCTTGAGAGTCCCTTGGACTGCAAGGAGATCCAACCAGTCCATTCTAAAGAATATCAGTCCTGGGTGTTCTTTGGAAGGACAGATGGTGAAGCTGAAACTCCAGTACTTTGGCCACCTCATGCAAAGAGTTGACTCATTGGAAAAGATTCTGATGCTGGGAGGGATTGGGGGCAGGAGGAGAAGGGGACGACAGAGGATGAGATGGCTGGATGGCATCCCTGACTCGATGGACTTGAGTTTGAGTGAACTCCAGGAGATGGTGATGGACAGGGAGGGCTGGCTTGCTGCGATTCATGGGGTCACAAAGAGTCGGACACGACTGAGCGACTGAACTGAACTGAACTGATCCAATAAATATTTATTACATGAATTAGGGAGTTAAAGTTACCTAATCACTCTGACCCTCATTTCTGTCATGTATTAAACAAGAATTATAGAAATCTTGCAAAAATGCCTTCAGTATTAGACATGGTACATGAATACGTTGTATCATCTATCAAGCATACAGTTACACTGAGTTTTGTGCTGTGCTTAGTCATGTCTGACTCTTTGCGACCACGTGGACTGTAGCCCACCATACCCTTCTGTCCACGGGAATTCTCCAGGCAGGAATACTGGAGTGGGTTGCCATGCCCTCCTCGAGGGGATCTTCCAAAGCCAGGGATCAAACCCAGGTCTCCCACATTGCAGGCAGATTCTTTACTGGAGTGGGTAGGCTTTCCCTTCTCCAGGGGAACTTCCCAACTCAGGAATCAAACTGGGGTCTCATGGATTGCAGGTGGATTCTTTACCAGCCAAGCTACCTGGAAATCCCATGCAATTAACGGTGGTCATAATTATTACATATATGCCAAGAAAAATGGCAGTTGATTCACTCTGTTCTGATCTCTAATGACCAAGCTTGCTTTTTAGGGATTTATTATGTAAATATGTTAAAAAACACAGACACACTATTTTATGCAAGTGGAGGTGACATTTAAATGTTAAAGCACACAGTGCTACATTAAGGATATCTTTATAACTGCCACAGAAAGTAAACTTTAGATTTCATTGTCCTTGTTTGTTTTAATCTTCATAATAAGTGATGGGCCTTTAAATACCACTCAGGTCAAAAATCATCTCCTCTGCAACAGATGACAAATTATTTACTCCTTCCACAATGGTGTAGCCTGGAGATGAATTCATTCCCAAGCAGCTGCAGCGCATAATTAAAATGCACATGTTGGTTGACAGCCTGCATCTTCCTAACCTCTAGCATTTTCAAGAGTCTGCTTGTTAAACGTAAATAGAAATAATAAACTATTGCTAGATAAATACAACTGATGAACACACTAAACCCCAAATTCCAATTATTGACCAATTACAGCTGGAGACACTGAGAACTCCATAAATAATCTATCAAATTCACAATAAGGAGAGGGTCAATCCAAGATGAATAAACACAAGTCAACATGGAATATAGGAAAGGAGAAGGATGAGAGAGACTGTCATGATTAAGGAAGAACAGAATCCAAATGAAAGCCAGAGAGAGATATTCCTCCTGTCCTGTCTTAATAAAGGCTCAACCAGGTACCCAGTGGGAATGAATTGGGTTAATATCAATCAAAAATTCTTTAGGATTATTTGTATAGCTAAGCTTTCATGTTTACTATATTGTAGATCATCCAATAAGGTAAGCTCATTACTTATCAAAAAAAAATGTTTTGTTCTTGTGGAGGTTTATATAATGGCCCTTTCAAGAGGTTTTCTAATGAGAAGTACCTGATACTGATTGGCACAAATGTCAATTGTCTCTAACTTTCTACTAAATAAGTTCTTGGATCCAATGTACAATGTGCTGATTATACTTACTAATTACCATGTTGTATATTAGAAATTTGCTAAGAGAGTAGATCTCAGGTATTTGACTGTAGTAATCAGTTCACCTGGTATATGAGTATCAAAAGATCATGCTGTACATCTTAAATATATATATATGCTGCTGCTAAGTCGCTTCAGTCGTGCCCAACTCTGTGCGACCCCACAGACAGCAGCCCACCAGGCTCCCCCGTCCCTGGGATTCTCCAGGCAAGAATAATGGAGTGGGTTGCCATTTCCTTCTGTATATATAAAACTTTTGTTAAATAAAAATTGAAAGAAAAATATTCTACCAAATATATTTGTCATCGTTCAGTTGCTCAGTCGTGTTCGACTCTCTGTGACCCCATGGACTGCAGCACGCCAGGCTTCCCTGTCCTTCACCATCTCCCCAGAGCTTGCTCCAATGCATGTCCATTGAGTCTGTGGTGCCATCCAACCAACTCCTCCTCTATGTCCACTTCTCCTTGAAAAAAATATGGAAAGAGTGTATTTAAAGAGCATCCCTTATAGATGATGATTGAGAAGGCCTTTCTAAATTGAGTGATAGATATCTGAAAGATTTTAGTAGTTTCAAATAGGAAGAAATTGCAAAGCATATACCTAACTCACACATGCAAACAATATTTTGGATTATTATTTGATATTTCTTTTTAAAATTATTCTCTGATTAAGCAAACTATAAATCTGCAGGATATATTTCTATAAAATTATACTTTAAAATTAGGGAAGAGATTTAGTAGTTCATTAGTATAACACTGTAGAATCAATTCTCCCTTACATAGCAGGTATCATATATTATTGCTGCCTTTATTCCTTGCTACAGATTTTATAACTATTTTGGGATCTGGTCCTATTTCAGTCTGATTTAAACTCATTACTACATGCACTTGGTTGAAGAGAAATTATCTGTCATCTTGTATTTGACAGGATGTTCTCCTGGGCTGTATATTTTATGTTCAAATATAGACTTTGCCTCCTCCTGTCGTTTTGAGTTTTGTCTAGTTGAAATGGGTAACCAGGTGGAGAATGCTGTATTTGTTTAATGCCATGCCAATAAACATAGTTAACCTAACAGAGTCACTGTTATGCTTCCTTTATTGCAACATGTTAAGTGATCAATTTTCCCACTATTTGTCAGACTAGCTTCAGTTGGTGCCTAAATCTTGAATGCATACCAATCTCTGTTTAGGAAATAGAATCCAGAAACTCCACTTCCCTATGAGGGCTAGGACAGCTGTGTTTTGGACTAGACATTTCATGAGTGGTTCTGATATTTTTGTAAAAATTACTATTTTTAAATCCATCTAATGAAAGAATAGTCACCACATGGTTAAAAGATGAAGTCATTTCAAACTACAAAGCAGGAAGAAAAATTAATCTTTCCCTGAAACCAATTCTACAAATGTTTAACAGAATTATTGGCTGTAAAGTCAGATGCTATCTCTTCTTATTTGTTCTTAGTGCTAGGTTTATTTTTTTCTAATTTCTCAGCATCATTAAAATTTTGTATCTCTTCCAGTGGCATATCATCAATCTTATAACATTATTTCCTAGTTGTTTTTAAATAAGGAAGTAAATTATTATAAAATATACACATTTTATTAACAAAACTTTTGACCCATTTTATTCTAGTACTGGGGTGTCTCTACTTCAATAATTATTAAGTTCTGCTATCTCTTAGGCACAAAAGGTTTATTTCTTATATATTCTTTGACAATGTCAGGAAAATAAAAGAAATTGACCCCGGTATGATTAGATTAATTCACCTTAAAATATGACTCAGATCATAATTATAAATTTTTCAAATCTATTCTATATATAAAACAGGAAAATATTCTAACTCAATATTCTTCAATATACAGCTATGGTGAAAAGACTAAAATTTTATTTTATTTTTAAATTTTTATTTTTACTTTATTTTACTTTACAGTACTGTACTGGTTTTGCCATACATTGATGTGAATCCACCACGGGTGTACATGCGTTCCCAAACATGAACCCCCCTCCCACCTCCCTCCCCATAACATCTCTCTGGGTCATCCCCGTGCACCAGCCCCAAGCATGCTGTATCCTGCATCGGACATAGACTGGTGATTCGTTTCTTACATGATAGTATACATGTTTCAATGCCATTCTCCCAAATCATCCCACCGTCTCCCTCTCCCTCAGAGTCCAAAAGTCCGCTCTACACATCTGTGTCTCTTTTGCTGTTTCGCATACAGGGTCATCATTGCCATCTTCCTAAATTCCATATATATGTGTTAGTATACGGTATTGGTGTTTTTCTTTCTGGCTTACTTCACTCTGTATAATCGGCTCCAGTTTCATCCATCTCATCAGAACTGATTCAAACGTATTCTTTTTAATGGCTGAGTAATACTCCATTGTGTATATGTACCACAGCTTTCTTATCCATTCATCTGCTGATGGACATCTAGGTTGTTTCCATGTCCTGGCTATTATAAACAGTGCTGCGATGAACATTGGGGTACATGTGTCTCTTTCAATTCTGGTTTCCTCGGTGTGTATGCCCAGAAGTGGGATTGCTGGGTCATAAGGCAGTTCTATTTGCAATTTTTTAAGGAATCTCCACACTGTTCTCCATAGTGGCTGTACTAGTTTGCATTCCCACCAACAGTGTAGGAGGGTTCCCTTTTCTCCAGCATTTATTGCTTGCAGACTTTTGGATCGCAGCCATCTGCCTGGTGTGAAGTGGTGCCTCATGGTGGTCTTGGTTTGCATTTCTCTAATAATGAGTGATGACAGCATCAAATCCACATCATTAGTTTCCAAGGGAAAATATTTGAAAGACTATTTTAAGAATTGAACAGTATCTAAACCACAGGCAAATATTGCCAATATGTGCGGGTGTATTCAAAAATATGTACACATCTGTAAAACTAGATTTGCAATGCTGATGTGGTTTCCTGGTGGATAATAAGCAAGAAATCTCTGCAAAGTAGTCAGAAAACATTATAGTAAGATAGGAAAATGACATTGGCTCAAAAGTTTTGGGGAGAAAAAATTGTGAATAAATATTTAAAAATTCAACTGGCAAGGAGAAACATATCAAAACACTATCGGTCCTTCTGGGTGGGATTTTTGTTTGTTTGTTTGTTTTCGTCTTTTTGAGTGACGCACTATTGACATTATAAACAATCTCACCAGGACAATAAGTGCAAATAACAGATCCTCTCAATTAAGCCAAGTAAACAGACTGTCATAACTAGACAGATGATTTGGAGAAATGCTAGTGAAAAGGTTAGACTGGTACCGTAGGAAGCCAGCTTAAGGGCAAGCTAAGTGAGATTCACGGACTACAGTATGAAAAAACTGAGGAAGCATTAGCCCCATTCCTTCAGTTAGTTACAGATTTTACTCCATTATAATTTAGAATCTATATCTACTGGGTTCCCCTCCGGCTTCCCGGGTGGCTCAGCGATAAAGAACCCGCCTGCAATGCAGGAGTCGCAGGAGACGCGACTTCCGTGATCGTGAAGATCCCCTGGAGGAGGGCGTGGCACCCCACCCAGTATTCTTGCCTCGAGAATCCCATGGACGGAGGAGCCTGGTGGGCTACAGTCCATGGGGTCGCAAAGAGCTGCACACGACTGAGTGACTTAGCATGCACGCAGAGGCACGAACTGACTTCAGTTACGTGAAATGCAGTTTCTGAATGTTTCCTTTCGATTTGCATTTATTCTCTTCCTTCCCACATTTGAAGCCAAATGAGACACAAAGGAAGAAAATATGGCTGAAAAAGATATGCATAGTTTTGACCATTAAATCACAATCAAAAAGAGATGCGATAGATGCATAAATGGGACTCCAAAGGAGACTTTGCCTTTTGAGGAATCCCGAGAGTGCTGTGAACGGCTGCTGAGTCCCTTGTGATCAAACAGTATGAGGTGAAATGCTGACACGTTTCATAACAGACTTCCCCGGTGGCTCAGACAGTAAAGAATCCGCCTGCAATGCGGGAGACCCAGGTTTGATACTTGGGTTGGGATGATCCCCTGGTGAAGGGAATGGCAACCCACTCCAGTATTCTTGCCTGGAGAGCCCTACAGTCCATGGAGTTACAAAAGAGTCAGACACAACTGACTGGTACTATGAATAATATTATTTATTATTATCATTAATAATATAAGCTAACACAGAAGGTATTTGGTGCAGACTGCTAGATATATTGCATGCAAAAGTCCTTTAAATCTCCTGACAACTTTATGAAGTAGGTGTGACTATTGCCTTGATTTTGCAGATGAAGACACTGAAGCACAGTGAGGTTATATAATTTGCTCAAGGTCAAACCCAATTGATTTGTATCTGAAATGCTTGCAGTTAAATGTCAAACAATAGAATTATGGTTCTAAAGACAGACTTGTCCAATGATAGCATAAGCCTCCCCCAGATTTAGAGAAATTCCATAAGCAAGAACACATATTAATTTATGGTTAGATGAGACAATATTTCTATACTGTCTGTTTATGACCTCTTATGATTTTAGAGTTACAAAGACATGTGGCCCATATTAAGGTAAAAAAAAAATTCTATATTTGCTTGTATGAAGGTGTTTATAAAAGAGGGAAATGGGTTACAGAAAATATTACATATTCCTATAATTACAGCTCCTACTTATACTCTAGTCCTTAACCTTAAGGATTAGAATTTAGTGGTGATCATTAAAAGTTTGTGTGTGTGCGTGTGTGTGTGTGCAGTCTTTTTTTTTTTTGCAGTATAGAAAGCTATACTGCAACCTTTAAGTTCCAGATGATATTAACATATTTAAACTTTATATCAGCTACTTCATATTGACCACCAGAACAAATACTTTAATGTTTTTTAATTCCAGCTTCCTCATTTGTAGAATGGATAAAATATTTCAACTAATAGTAACATTTCACTTACAAAAATGCCACATCGTTCGGTATTTTCGCTGTTCCTTTTCCACTGTAGAGCATAATTTACACACAGTAAAGGCACACAATCTGAATGTATAACTCGGTAAATGATCCCAAAGCAAACATGCATTCAACTACCACCCAGCTCGAAAAGCAAACTGTTTTTGGTGGCTCAGAAGCCTGCTTGCTGTGCATTCCTACTATGATTCTCTTGCTCTCCAAAGAGAACCGCCATCCCAGCTTCTGTCAACAGAGCTTAGAGTCTGCGCTGGAACTTGCTACCGATGGGCTTGGACCATATGCTTTCCTGATAGTCCTTCTTTGATCAACATAATTTCCTACTGTGTTTCCCTTTTTGTATATTGTCCCACTGAATGAATATGCTGAATTTATTAATCCATTACACTCTTCAAAGATACGGATATTTTTTCCCCTGCTGCTGCTGCTAAGTCGCTTCAGTCGTGTCCGATTCTGTGTGACCCCATAGACAGCAGCCCACCAGGCTCCCCCATCCCTGGGATTCTCCAGGCAAGAACACTGGATAAATAGACTTCTCATCTCCTCTCTCTATGTTAGGAAAACTTTAAGTTGGAATTCTGCATCATAGTGTATCTGCTGTTCAAACATAGGTAACAGTGTCAAATTTTAGAGACTATTTCAGTGCTGGGGACGCTAGCGATCCCAGAATATTTAATTCAATCAAGGGATAAGATTAAAAAGCTGTTTCCGTGCCTGCAAGAGATGATCTATTCTGGGTCACTCTCACGTGGTTGGCTCTTTATGCCACCAACACAAAACTTTGTTGTTTTACCAGGATTTTCCTCCTTATCTGACCCTAGACCCAAATCCCTCCCACTCTCAATGCCTGTGTTAGTCAAAACTACTACTCAGCTTTTGAGCTGGCAGCCATATCTTTTGGAATTAACAAATTCCTACAAGGAAAATAAATATTCTATTCCAGATTGTTCTTTTCTCCCTGTGCTTATAGTGATTCATTTCCTCAGTGACTTAGAAGTTCTTTTACATCTTCAGTCATAATTACTTTTTTTAAACATGGTTTTCTTTCATTTCAGCAGGAGGTTTGTCTGAACCAGCTGGTTTACCAGTCTGAGAAATGAGACTTTTCAAGCAATCGATATTTAATGGAAACAGTAAGATAAGCTATCAGAACAAGTATAAAAGAATGAATACAATCAATACAGATGGTAATTTATTATATAAAGTGTTACCTGTAGCCACTCACTCACAAATCAAACAATAATTTCAACACAAAAATGAAATCACTAAGAAAAATTCATTTGAATGAAAAAAATAGTGTAGACTCAAAATACAATATGCCAGAGTATCAGGCAGCTGGAAATATACGTCTATTTAAAATCCAAATGAAAATATGCCTCTGTAAAAGCATTATTTTTATAGGCAGATATAAACAGTTCATCACACTCCAAAATATGACAATTAAAAGAAATCTGCATTTATGCACATACTAATTATCACTGTCAATTACAGCTCACCAATCGCAATAAATAAAGCTATATGTTTAAAATGAAATGCAATAAAACATCAAATTAATGAAAGCTACCTTAAAATTCAGCACCTTTCTTTAATCAATGTAATAATTGGACCTAGAGTTTATCATACTAAGTGAAGTAAGTCAGAAAGAGAAAGATAAATACCATAGATATCACTTACATGTGGAATCCAAAATATGACACAAATGGGTTTATGAAACAGAAGCAGCTCACAGACATAGGAAGTAAACTCATGGTTACCAAAGGGAAAGGAGAGGGGAGGCACAAACTAGGGGGCTGAGGCTGCCAGATGCATGCTACCAGACACAAAATAAACAGCACCCCACGGGATAGCACAGAGGGCTACACTCAACACCCTGCAGTAAACTGTGAGAGAAAAGAACATGAAAATCACTGGATCATTCTGCTATACATCAGAAACCAAGAGAACAGTGTAAATCAACTATATTACAATTGAAAGAATTCCAGAAAGTAAGCATTCCTTATGTTAACTAGAAACAAAATTACTCATTTACTCATTAAGTCTCATCCGGTGGCATACGTGTAGTGGTAGCTTAAGGTATACAATTAAAGCTATATTCAAAGGAGAAATTCTTGCTTTGACATTGTCATTGCTAACAGAAAACAATGAAAAGAAATCGTGCTTTGACTACAAGAAGACTATGATGGAAAAGAAAGTAAACAAGAATCTATGTAGAAATTAATTGGAAAACAGGAAAGCAAGAAAAAGCATTAAAAACTTGTTCAAATTCTGGTTCTTAAAGACACATACACACAAAAATACACAGGAAGAGAGAGAGATCCAAGAAAATATATTCAAAGAAAAAAAGAAAGAAGATCAAAATACATGAATTAAAAATGAAGAAGGCAGTATATTCTCTGGTATGGCGATTTAAAATGATATAAAGGATTGAAATATCTAGTCTAACATAATTGACCCTCCCTGTTAATCAAATTTTTCTGCTGCTGCTGCTAAGTCGCTTCAGTCGTGTCTGACTCTATGCGACCCCACAGACGGCAGCCCACCAGGCTCCACCGTCCCTGGGATTCTCCAGGCAAGCACACTGGAGTGGGTTGCCATTTCCTTCTCCAATGCATGAAAGTTAAAAGTGAAAGTGAAGTCGCTCAGTCATGCCCGACTCTTAGTGACCCCATGGACTGCAGCCTACCAGGCTCCACCATCCATGAGATTTTCCAGGCAAGAGTACTGGAGTGGGGTGCCATTGCCTTCTCTGTCAATGTTACTAAGACCATAATAATTAGATTTAGTCAGTCCTCTAGACTCCATAAGGACTTTTTCAACACACATATAAAACACACACTACAACAGTAAAACATTCAAATATTATCCTGGTAACTGGAGTGGTTTTACAACAAAGACTAAGAGTTGCTATTTCCAAAACTACAGGGGCGCCACACATGGTCATGAACACATATTCCTAGATAGATATATGAAAAGTAATTAACAAAATTTATTCAGAAGACAATGATAAAAAATAAAATTAATTTTTTTCAATGTCAATAAATTAAACTCAGGAGATACATAAACTGACCAAGAACAAAATATGATAGTTTTACCAATGCTGTTTTCAAAATAAATGAAAACTAATATACGAATTAATACATGAATTTATTTGGG
Organism: Ovis canadensis; assembly: GCF_042477335.2. Classification (NCBI taxonomy): domain Eukaryota; kingdom Metazoa; phylum Chordata; class Mammalia; order Artiodactyla; family Bovidae; genus Ovis; species Ovis canadensis. The sequence continues at coordinate 101,667,944 of NC_091253.1, read as the reverse complement.
CATTATATTTCATGAGTTGTAACATGGATTGTCATATTGTAATATGACATTTTATAGTCATTGTGTAGGAATATAATGCTGGTTTAACATCAGCAAATTTTATTTATTAATATAAATAATATCCATGTATTAATGTAGAAACATAACCATCTGGATCAATGATAAATTAATTTTTTATCTCAAAAAATGTTACTTTTAGACAAACATTAAGATGGACACTATCAAAAAAACAGAACAAATGTTGACAAGATTGTAGAGAAATTAGAACACTTGTGCATTGCTGATAGGAGTGCAAAATAGGAGAGCAACTCTGGAAAACAGCATGATAGCTTCTCAAAAAATTAAAAATGGAATCACCGATTAGCCTAGCAATGTCAATGCTGCATATACACGCAAAAAATTGAAAGCAAGGATGCAGACCTGCATTCACACACCCACGTTCAGAGCAGCACTGTTCACAGTAGCTAAAATGGAAGCAACCCAGGTGCCCATCAACTAATGCACGGACAAGAAAAACGTGGCATCCGTAGCCGATGGGATATTATTTAGTCATAAAAAAGAAGAAAATTCTAACAGGCTACAGCATGGATGAACACTAAGGAATTATTCTAAATGAAATAAGCCGGTTACAAAAAGATGAATACTGTTTGAGGTACGTAGTGCAGTGAAAATCCTAAAGGCAGACAGAAGAATGGTGGTTCCCAGAAGCTAGGGCAGAGACAAGTGTGATAATGGGAGGGGTGTTTAACAGGCATACAGCCTCAGATGGAAAGAGTTCTGGAGATGGATGGTGATGGTTGCACAACATGTGAATAAGATGGTAAGTTTTGTGCATTGTGTATTTTACCACAATTTTTTTTAAGAGTACAAGAATCAAGAAAACATAATTTTAGACTTAAAAAAATGTATGCAAAAATGCACATTTGCTAAAAGAAATAGTTTATAGTTTTAATATGATCCCAATCAAAACATCAAAGATTTATGGGAATCTGCCAAAGTAATTCTCAAAGCTATCTGGAAAAATTTATCTAGATTTATACCCAAAATTAGTAGGATGTGCAGATATCTTTGTTAATTCTCTATTGCTACATAAAAAAAAAATCACCAAAAATTTAGCAATTTAACAAAATCCAAATATATCATGCCATGGCTTCATGGGTGAAGAATGAGTAGGGTACAGCTGAGTCCTCTTTGTCATGCAGCTCCAGTCAAAGTGCCAGCCAGCTTGCATTTTCCTCTGGAGGGCTCTGGGGAAGAATCCGCTTTGAATCTCATTTGCTTCAGAGTTAGCAGAAGAAGTTCTGTCCGTTTGATCAGCTAGAACAAAGTCTTATATAACGTAACAGTTAAGATAGTTTAGACCCTGCCATATGCAGTCACCTAATCAAAAAACTGGCATCACACTACTTCTACCATATTCTATTGATTGTAAGCACATATTCTATCAAAAGCAGGTCACAGCTGTCACCCACGCTCAAGAGGAGGGAGTCATGTAAGGGTACAATCTACTGAGTCACTGTGGGGTGTGTCTGCCGCAACGTATGTACTAACGAATATTGCTAAGTAACAACATTCAAAACAATCTAAGCTACCTCTGGCTGATTGATGTTGATGTATGGCAGAAACCAGCACAACACTGTAAAGCAATTATCCTCCAATTAAAAATAATTAATGTTTTAAAAAATCTAAGCAACAGCATAACAAGAGTGAAATAAAATAACTGTAGCAATGAACTCTGGGTATGTATGTGTAAAGCAATTTAATATGTGTTAAGGGTGCATTTTACATAGAATGCAGCTAATGTATCTATGTTTGTATAGATAATAAAACATTGAGTTTCGTAAAAGAGAGTGGGGAAAATATGAAATAGCCTTTCAATTATCCTTGTTTCTTTATGTAGAGTCTAATTATAGCTGGGTAAGCTCAGATATGCAGATGACACCACCCTTATGGCAGAAAGTGAAGAGGAACTAAAAAGCCTCTTGATGAAAGTGAAGAGGAGAGTAAAAAAGTTGGCTTAAAGCTCAACATTCAGAAAACGAAGATCATGGCATCTGGTCCCATCACTTCATGGGAAATAGATGGGGAAACAGTGGAAACAGTGTCAGACTTTATTTTTTGGGGGCTCCAAAATCACTGCAGATGGGGATTGCAGCCATGAAATTAAAAGACGCTTACTCCTTGGAAGAAAAGTTATGACCAACCTAGATAGCATATTGAAAAGCAGAGACATTACTTTGCTGACTAAGGTCCATCTAGTCAAGGCTATGGTTTTTCCAGTAGTCATGTATGGATGTGAGAGTTGGACTGTGAAGAAGGCTGAGTGCTGAAGAATTGATGCTTTTGAACTGTGATGTTGGAGAAGACTCTTGAGAGTCCCTTGGACTGCAAGGAGATCCAGCCAGTCCATTCTGAAGGAGATCAGCCCTGGGATATCTTTGGAAGGAATGATGCTAAAGCTGAAACTCCAGTACTTTGGCCACCTCATGCGAAGAGTTGACTCATTGGAAAAGACTCTGATGGTGGGAGGGATTGGGGGCAGGAGGAGAAGGGGACGACCGAGGATGAGATGGCTGGATGGCACCACGGACTCAATGGACGCGACTCTGAGTGAGCTCTGGGAGTTGGTGATGGACAGGGAGGCCTGGTGTGCTGCGATTCATGGGGTCGCAAAGAGTCGGACACGACTGAGTGACTGAACTGAACTGAACTGAAGCACTTCTAAATGGGGAATGTCCTCAGAGACTGGCAATAGGTTATCTTTCCATCCTAGTTTTCAGCTTTCTGCTGAGTGAGTGAATCTGTGTGTACGTGTGTGAATGCATACACGTGAGTATTTTATTGTAAAATGCTAATAGTTGCATTAGTGCACCAGGCCCATGGGCTTCCCTCCTGCCTCAGTGGTAAAGAATCCACGTTTCAATGCAGGAGACACAGGTTTGATCCTGGGCTGGAAACATACCCTCGAGAAGGAAGTGGGAACCCACTCCAGGATTCTTGCCCGGGAAATCCCATGAGTAAAGGAGCCTGGTGGGCTACAGTTCATGGAATCACAAAAGAGTCAGACATGACTGGGAGGCTTTCACCTAAATATAAATAGCAGATTGAAGTATTTATTTTAGCAATCACCCTAAAATTCAAAATGTGATTTGTCCTTAGCAGATTTATTTGAAAATCTCAAAAATAGCCAAAGAAAATTCTCACTGAGAGACTTAAACATAGGCATACACTGTCATTTCTTAATTTCTCAAAATCATGATATAGATAAGTAGCAAAATTATAGCACATTAACATTCTCACAACCAAATGATATTCACCCCAGAAGGTTTTATTTCAAAAAATGACACAAAAAGATTTTTAGAAAATGAGAATTATCTGCCAAAGAGAAATTAGCAAACATATAATAGAATGCGTCGGCTTTATAAACTTAAAAAATATAAAGTGATTAGAGAAAACTTGTAAGTATAATAGCAGATAAAAAGAGGAAGAAAGTAAGTAATATTTTAAATATTTTTCTTTCCTGAGTTATGAAAAATTGTTTTCATAATATTCCTATTCAATCATTGCATTTTCCTTCCAAAATCAACATGTGTCAACAAACATATGTCATGTAATTTTTAAGGGTACTTTTGAACCGTAGTTTCACAGTATACTTCTAATTTGAGCAGCCATTTTAAATTCTGAAAAGTGAAAGTAAAAAAGGTTTTTGAACAACTAAACATTTCCAAAAGTAGAACCTAGGATATTATTTGGAATAGATTCGATTTTGTTGTAATGAAAAATACCTGTATGATGCATCTTGGTTACAGAACATAAAATACCACCATCATCTTCCAAGGTTTTTAACAGAATTATAAAAGCTATTTTTGAAATGTATAATTAGAGGGAAAATTCATACACTCACAGCAGCCTCATGTATGTGAAGTGGTGATACTGGTTTTTAAGAGTTAATATTCTAAACTTAAAAAAAAAAAAGCAAGACATCCAAAACTCTACCTTTCTGGTAGCCACATGTCTTCAGACAGCGAGTAAAAGAGCAGGACTCAGTTTCAAAGGGATGATATTCTTTTCCTTTCTTAACTTCAGATTCCAGCTACAGGTAAGAACAGGACAACTTAAAAGCCAGTCTTAAAAGTCACTTTCAAGACCCCTTGGCATGTGAAAGAGAAAGCGCCCAGTTGTGCTGAGCCAAGATCAGCATCACATACCTACATAAAACACTAATGCATGGGGACACAGTTAGTCCTAATCCATCTGTTGTTTGAGAAATGGATAAAGTAAAGAGGAGATGAAATAAATCGTCTAAATATCGCTTTGAAAGGGCTTTCTCTGTTCTATGTTCTGTGGCAACTGTCCTAAACTGACTCAACTGGTCTCTTTTCCATTTTTCTTACATTTTAATTTGTAAGAATTTAAATTAAATTTTTAATTTAATTTTTGTTTATTTTTTTCCCTGTGAAACATGGCATGTGTTTCTGATGATTTCTATAATTTACAAATGTGACATCAGTATTACTAAACCATCAGTAGATAACAAAATAAAGAAAAATATTCTTTAATTTGAAATTAAACTAGCTTTCCAAAAATATTTCTAAAGGAAGGGGGAAATGTACTAAGAGATACATCAGTTGTTTCAATAACATGAAATCTATTGGTTAAATATCAAATAATAAAATCTGATAAAGTGAATTATGCTTTCACCAATAAAACTGTACAAATGATGGCTGGTAAATCTTCAAAATGGCTTATCTAGCTTTGCAATTATTGAAGTCTTTATAATCTTTGTCTTATTATTTACTTTGAATAATTTATGTACTTATACTCATCATTCCAATGATTTTAAAAATGCCAAGCAGAGAAGATAAATACACAGACCAACATTCAGAATTAATCGTTAACTTGAGCCAGAAAAATGAATTTATCACTCATCTATAGCCAATACATTTTGAGGAATTTATTAGACTTATACTGTGCATGGGGTTCTCCAGGCAAGAATAATGGAGTTGCTGCCATTTCCTTCTCCAGTGGACCATTTTTGTCTCAGAACTCTTCACTGTGGACCGACTATCTTGGGTGGTCCCACACAGCACTGCTGGTAGCTTCTTTGAGTTACACAAGGCCTTGTGCTACCACAAGGCTGTGATCCGTGAAGGGGTATTCTTCCCTGAGAACTCCACGGCTAGCTGCTGCTGCTGCTGCGGCTGCTAAGTCACTTCAGTCGTGTCCGACTCTGTGCGACCCCATAGATGGCAGCCCACCAGGCTCCGCTGTCCCTGGGATTCTCCAGGCAAGAACACTGGAGTGGGTTGCCATTTCCTTCTCCAATGCATGAAAGTGAAAAGTGAAAGTGAAGTCGCTCAGTCGTGTCCAACTCTTTGCAACCCCATGGACTGCAGCCCACCAGGCTCCTCCGCCCATGAGATTTTCCATGCAAGAGTACTGGAGTGGGGCGCCACTGCCTTCTCCTCAAGGCTAGAATGAAAGGCAAAAATATGACACCAGAAGATAAGCTCCCCAGTCAGAAGGTGATCAGTATGCTACTGGGAAAGAGCAGAGGGCAGTTACTAATGGCTCCAGCAGAAGTGACGTATCCAGGTCAAAGTGGAAACCACGCTCAGCTGTGGATGTGTCCGGTGATGAAAGTAAAGTCAGTGCTATAAAGAACGACGTTGCACAGGAACTTGGAACGTTGGAACCATGATTCCAGGTAAATTAGACGTGGTCAAGAAGGAGACAGCAAGAATGACCATCCACATTTTAGGGATCAGAGAACTAAAATAGATAGGAATGGGAAAGTTTAATTCAGATGACCATATGTCTACTACTGTGGGCAAGAATCCCTTACAAGAAATGGAGCAGTCCTCATAGTCAACAAGAGTCTGATGTGCAGTACTTGGATGCAATCTCACAAAAGATAGAATGATCCCAGTCCATTAACAAAGCAAACCATTCAGCATCAAATTAATTCAAGTCTATGCCTCAGCCACTGACGCCAAAGGAGCTGAAATGGACCTGTTCCATGAATGCCTACGATATCTCCTAGAACTCACACCCCCGAAAGCTGTCCTTTCTATCATAGGGGATCGGAATGTAAAAGGAGGGAGTCAAGAGATGCCTGGAAGTAACAGGAAAGTTTGACTCCAGAGTACAGAGTGAAGAAGAGCAAAGGCTAACAGAGTTTTGTCAACAAAGCACACTGGTCATAGCAAATATCCTTTCCCAACAACCCAAAAAATGACTCTACACATGGACATCACTAGAAGGTCAACATCGAAATCAAATAGATTGCATACTTTGCAGTCAAAGATGGAGAAGCTCTATACAGTCAGCAAAAGTAAGCCCTGGCATTGACTGGGGCTCAGATCATGAGCTCCTAGGCCATTCAGGTATGATCTTGACCTAAATCAAACCCCTTATGTTTATACAGTAGATGTGAGGAATAGATTCAAGGGGTAGATCTGATAGAGTGTCTGTAGAACTATAGATGGAGATTCATAACAGATATGCAGGTGATACCACTCTAGTGGCAGAAAATAAAGAGGACCTAAAGAGCCTCTTCTTGAGGGTGAAAGAGGAGAGTGAAAAAGCTGGCTTGAAATGCAACTTTAAAAAGACTAATATCATGGCATCTGGTCCCATTACTTCACAGCAAATAGAAGGGAAACAGTGAAAGCAGTGACAGATTTGATTTTCTTGGGCTCCAAAACCATCCAGAAAGGTAAAAGACACTTGCTCCTTAGAAGGAAAGCTGTGATAAACATAGACAGTGTATTAAAAAGCGGACATATCACTTTGCTGACAAAGGTCCATATAGTCAAAGCTAGGATTTTTCCAGTGAAAGTGAAGTCCCTCAGTCGTGTTTGATTCTTTGCGACCCCATGGACTGCAAACTACCAGGCTCCTCTGTCCATGGGATTTTCCAGGCAAGAGTACTGGGTTTTTCCAGTAGTCATGTATAAATGTGAGAGTTGAGCCATAAAGAAGACTGAGGGCTGAAGAACTGATGCTTTCAACTTATGGTGCTGGAGAAGACTCTTGAGATTCCCTCAGACTGCAAGGAGATCAAACCAGTCAATCGTCAAGGAACTCAATCCTGGATACTCATTGGAATGACTGTGGCTGAAGCTGAGGCTCCAATACTTTGGCCACCTGATGCAAAGAGCCAACTCATTGGAAAAGACTGAACCTTGGAAAGAATGAAGACAAAAGGGGAAAAGAGTGGCAGAGGATGAGATGTTTAGATAGCATCATCAGCACGATGGACATGACTCTGAGCAAACCCTAGGAGGCAGTAGAAACAGAGGAGCCTGGCCTGCTACAGTCCACGGGGTCTCCAAGAGTCAGACATGACTTAGCAACTGAACAACAACAGTTAGACTTTTGCAAAGTTACCCCATTGCAATGAGCAGGTCTCTTAAAGGATTGGAAGTCATTCAGTTAACTGATTCAAAATACGTATTGTATTGACTAGTGTGCTTCATAACACTGGGAAGTACTATTGGCTAAGAAACATTTCCACCTCTTAGTGAGTTTATAGTTTAATGGAGGAGGAGAAGAGAAGAAATTTCAATTTATTATTATGGCATATATAAAATTAAAAACTTCACCTCTTTAATGATTAAGAGTTGCAGTTAGCTGTAAATTCATATGAAAATAAAGGATGATGAACTGTCCATCAGTGCAATTCAGTTGCTCAGTCATGTCCAACTCTGCAATCCCATGGACTGCAGCATGCCAGGCCTCCATGTCCATCACCAACTCCCAGGGTTTACTCAGATTCACGTCTATTGAGTCAGTGATGCCATCTAACCATCTCATCCTCTGTCATCCCCTTCTCCTCCTGCCTTCAATCTTTCCCAGCATCTGGGTTTTTTCAAATAAGTCAGTTTTTCGCATCAGGTGGCCAAAGTTTTGGAGCTTCAGCTTCAGCATCAGTCCTTCTAATGAATATTCAGGACTGATTTCCTTTAGAACGGACTGGTTGGATCTCCTTGAAGTCCAAGGGACTCTCATGAGTCTTCTCAAGAGAGTACCATAAAGCTAAGCATCAGGATGTGATCAGCAAAAAGCCAAAAGAGGGAGAAGCAAAGGACAAGGGGCAGATTGCTGAGAGAGTGCTGTAAAGTCAAAGGTCAGGACGTGACTAGCACAAAGTTACAAGACAACAGATGCAGTTAGACGGGAGAGGTGCGGGGCATGTGGTGTGCGTAACAGGTGGGTCTTCCGAAAAGAAGAAAACTTAGTGATCAATGCGGATTGCAGATCAGGAACAACTGAAGTAGAGAAGGATTCAAAAGGCAGAAGAGAGAAAGGAAACTTTTTGGTCAGCTGGACCGTGCCAGAGGAAAGAATCATCCAGATGATGAGAGAAGACAGAAGTCACGTTACAAAAAGACACGTTGCCGTGAGAGGTCGGGTTGGAACTTTATGTGGAAACAGCCCATCACATTATTTTTCATCTAAATTACTCTTAAAATCTGTACTCTGATTGTTTTTCTATTTTTCTTTCATTGTTGAACAAAAACCTGAATGTGATATATTACACAACACATACCCTTCAGCCATCAAAAAAGTCCTAAATAGTTTATGCTAATTGCATACATAATTTTATTGCCTAAAAATACCTTTTCCTCTGACCTATGGAGAGGGGGACCAGTGAAACTTCTTGATTTATATTTCTGTGTGTAATTGCATAAGTTAGTTTATGTATGTTTATTTCAGATTTTATATCTTTATATTTGTTAACAACAGAATGAATAAAATCATACTCAAAAGTATTCAATACCACTTACACACACATTAGGGCGGCTGTTATAAGAAAATGAGATGTGATCAAGAACGCAGAGAAATTGGAGCCCCTATGTGTTCATTGCTGGTGGAAATGTAGAGTGAGTCAGCCCCTAAGAAAAAACAGTATAGCTGCTCCTCAAATAACGACACATAAAATAACTGTATGACCTAGCAATTCCACTTCTCTGGAATATATCCAAAAGAGCTGAAAGCAAGGATTTAAACATGTATGTGTGCACTCCTGTTCATAGAATCACTGTTCACAGTGGCCAAAAACTGGAAGCAGCCTCAGTGCCCATCACTGGATGATTAGAATTTAATGTAACAAAGACTTCAGTTCACATTGAGTCTACTTTGCCTGCTTGATTCACTGAGGTCAATCATAAACTAATTTAAAAGAAAAGAGGAAGTTAAGGTATAGACTATAAAAAGTATTTTACAAAAATAATTGAATAAAAGCATCCCATCTCATTTCAGAAATATGACAATAAACATTTTAAAAAACTAAATGTAATTAAAGAATGCAAAAATTAACTTGAATGAGACTGCAAAAATAAAAATGAACGAAAAATCTTTGTCATGATAATAAAATAATGCATGTATAATTATTTTTTGCCTGCTGTGCTTAAAAATATTGGGACGATTGCCTGCAGATCATGTGTTTTATAACTGTCTCATCAATAAAGTTCTACTTTTGAAAAACAGGATACAGGATGCTTGGGGCTGGTGCATGGGGATGATCCAGAGAGATGATATGGGGTGGGAGGTGGGAGGGGGGTTCAGGACTGGGAACTCATGCACACCCGTGGCGGATTCATGTCAATGTATGGCAAAACCAATACAGTATTGTAAAGCAAAAATAAAGTAAAATTAAAATTAAAAAAAAGAAAAACACTAAAGTATCGGATCACTAATATTAAATGAAGTTTCCTGCTGAAACTAAAGAAAGCACGTACATCCATATGTGACAGTAACATTATACACATAATTAACCCTGATAGTAACGACTGCAGGCTCAGTCGCTTGAGTCGTGTTCAACTCTTTGTGACCCCCATGAACTGTAAACCATCAGGCTCTTCTGTCTATGGGATTTCCCAGGCATGAGTGCTGGAGTGGGTTGCCATTTCCTCCTCCAGAGATAGGTAACTGTTTCTAGCCTTTAAATGTACTGTGATTTTTAAAAGCATTAAGAGCAACTACAATCCTTATATTTGTTTTTTTTTAATTATCTAATAATTATTGTTAGGAAAAAATAGCTTATTCCTCTAGAAAGTGTTTCTAGTTTTAGACAAAAACTGTGAATTCTGCAGCTCCTCTACCGGATGTTCTTTCGCCCTAGAAGGTGTAAGTAATGAACCTTACATCGTGCCATTATTTGATTGTTCTGATTGTTATCTTGATCTCATTTAGTTTTTAAAAGAATTGCCTTTTCTAAGTGATGTCATTTTGCAAACAATTCCAAACTTTGATAAGTAATCGCATTGATGGTTCAGAAAATCGTTCTGCCTCTTGAGAGTCCAGATTAAATCAATTTACAAATTAAAGGGGCGCGAGCAATCAGATAGCAATCCAGAAAACATTCTAAAATTTATTATATCCGAGATATCTTTAAGGGAAAAGAAAAGCAAATTGAAAATGAGCTCTGCCTGCCAAGAAGAGGCTGTTCTTTTCCACTTCGGTTTCTGCCGCTTGTGGCAGCTTTTTGTGCACTAACTACCCTCGCTTGCCCTGACTCCACTTTCAGATGTCTCACTGGAGCTTATTTCAGATGCAGAATCCATTTTACTTATGCTTTAAGGCTACAGCCTTCTTGCTTTATTAGAAAATACTAAAAATGTTCAAAGTTAAGTTAGACAGTTGCCAGCTTTTCCATGGTTGCTTATAGGGCAATGTTTTGATAACACTTGCAAATAGGGAAACATTAAAGAGAAAGATGCACAAAAGATGCACTTAATTTCATTAAAAAAAAAATCCTAAAAGGAATTATACACAGAAAAAGTTTGCTTGGTTTGAAAGATCTGTTGAATAGGAAACTAATTAGAACTTAATTTAATGCAAGATAATTAGATGTACTTAAATTAGCTAAATACCGTCAACATTCTTGAACTTGAGATTTTTTGTTGACTTGCCAAAAATGTCTAATCTTATTTTCTAAAGTAAAGAAAATTGAAAATAAATTGTTTAATGGTCAGAATGTTATGAAAATCTAAGTTTAAAGTGAAAGTTGAGTCAGTTCTAGTGAGGTGGATGAACCAAGAGCCTGCTATACAGAGTTAAGTCAGAGAGACAAACATTATATTAGCAAACATAGATGGAATCCAGAAAGATGGTATCAATGATCCTAGGCATAGGACAGCAGAAGAGACCAGACATAAAGAGCTTAAAGATTCTGGACACAGTGGTAGAAGGAGAAGGTGGGATGACTTGAGAGAATAACATTGAAATATATACATTACCATATATCTATAATATATATATAAATATATAAAGGATAGCCAGTATGTTTGATGTATGATGCAGAGCACAGGGAGCCAGCACTCTGTGACAACCTGGACCGATGGGATGAGGAGGGAGGTGGGATGGGGGCTCAGAAGGGAGGTGACATGTGTATGCCTATAGCCGATTTGTGTTGATGCACGGCAAAAAATCACAATATTGTAAAGTAATTATCCTCCAATTAAAATAAACAAATACAATTTCAAAAATAAAATAAACACTAGTATTACACAAATTAGAAGCAAATGTTCCCACTGGATATTTTTAACTGCTTTGTCCAGAGAAAATTCCTACTATCTAAATTTTCGCAAAAAGTTATGAGGCAGAGTGCCTATATATTGAGATTTTTAGTTTTAGTCTATGGCTCTAAGACCTTCGCCAGCACAGCTGACAGGCTGGGAAAAGTAAGTGCATCTGTGCTCTGCTAAGTCGCTTCAGTCGTGTCCACCTATTTGCGACGCTATGGACTGTGGCCAACCAAGCTCCTCTCTGTCCATGGGATTCTTCAGGCAAGAATACTGAGGTGGGTTGCCATGCCCTCCTGCAGGGGATCCTCCTGACCCAGGGACTGAACCCTTGTCTCTTACATCTCCTGCACTGGCAGATGGGTTCTTTACCACTGGCGCGACTTAGCAGCAGCAGCAGCCACCTGGGAAGCATAAACGTGAAATTGGTTGCTCAGTTGTGTCTGATTCTTCGTGACCCCACAGACTGTAGCCCTCCAGGAACGGGTAGCCCTTCCCTTCTTCAGGGGATCTACCCAACCCAGGGATCGACACTGGGTCTCCTGCATTGGCAGCACAATCTGAGCCTCCAGAGGGGCCTAAATAACTCTACAAATCATCTCAAAAGAGAGAAACAAGGAGGCTGGTTCAAGTGTGAGAGTCTGCACACCTTTGAAAAGATTAGGAGATGAAATCTTTCTGCTGAAAACAGGAGCCACTTGGAGGTGCATTATAGCAATGGTTTCTGACTTGGCTGCATGTTAGAATCAACTTGGGAAAAAACGTTAAATACAACTGCTTGAGCTTAATCTTCAGATTATTGTTTAATTGCTCTGATGTGAGTCTGATCATAAGAGAATAAATCTGCTTTGGTGAATCAATAATAATTCAATAAATAATTAAAATTAAAGCCAGACTTAAGAACCCTTGGTTAGATCTCTAAGGATAGCAATAAGTTTTGGAATTGCCCCTGTGAATAATATTCCAGGGAGCAGACCATAACACAGTGAAAGAATAAATGGGTATACACACACCGCTATGGAGCTTGGACCCTCAATAGTCTCACCACTCCACCTGCTCATATAGGCTTTTGTATTGATTCTCAGATGTCCAACGAGTGAAGACAAAGGGATTGTAGAAATTTCTAGGAATGGTGAGGCCTTGAATAGAAGAATCTCCTCAGATATAGCACAGATGAACAAGGATCTAGGGTTGTTAAGGAAGGAAGCTGCAAATGTCCAGATAGACTAGAAGAAAACAAAGGACTTATGAAGCCATAGAATCAATAACTTCAGATACGAGATGACATCACTCTTATGGCAGAAAGTGAAGAGGACTAAAGAACCTCCTGATGAAAGTTACAGAGGAAAGTGAAAAAGCTGGCTTAAAACTCAACATTCAGAAAACTACACCATGGCATCCGGGCCCATCACTTCATGGCAAATAGACAGGGAAGCAATGGAAACAGTGACAGGCTTTATTGTCTGAGGCTCCAAAATCTCTGCAGATGGTGATTGCAATCATGAAATTAAAGATTCTTGGTCCTTGAAAGAAAAGCTATGGCAAACCTAGACAGCATATTAAAAAGCAGAGACATTACTTTGCCAATAGAGGTCCATACAGTCAAAGCTATGGTTTTTCCAATAGTCATGTATGGATGTGAGAGTTGGACTCTAAAGAAAGCTGGGCACCAAAGAATTGATACTTTTGAACTGTGGTGTTGGAGAAGTCTCTTGAGAGTCCCTTGGACTGCAAGGAGTTCAAACAAGTCAATCATGAAGGAAATCAATCCTGAGCACTCGTTGGAAGGACTGATGCTGGAGCTGAAACTCCAATACTTTGGCCACCTGATGCGAAGAACGGACTCATCTGAAAAGACCCTGATGCTGGGAAAGATTGAGGGCAGGAGGAGAAGGGGATGACAGAGGATGAGATGGTTGGATGGCATCACCAACTCAATGGACATGAGTTTGAGTAAGCTCCAGGAGATGGGGAAGGAAAGGGAGGCCTGGCGTGCTGCAGTCCGTGGGGTCACAAAGTGTCGGACATGACTGAGCGACTGAACAATAAGATGTAAGGTGAAAGGATAAATATAGCAAGGCCTTATTTGAGATAAATGTTTAGAACTGTAGGCCAACAGTGTGTTATTTACAAAGACGTTTAGAAATACCTACAGTGAACCAGCTCTGAGTCTGGGGTGTGGGATAAGGCGCAGTGAAGGCAGAGATCAGCTGTAACTGAGGAGATCACAGGACTGCATCTGAGGTGCTACAGGTCCTGCCAACATTGGCGGTAAAGTCACTTGAGTTCATTTCTGTAGAATATATTTTATTTGCATAAGGGAGATCAAATAATGGTTTGGAAACCAAAATAGGAAGCTGAAAGAATTCAGAGGGGTTAAGTCACCTGCTTAGAAATATAAATAAATGTTTGGCCCCTAGACAAATATTGGCCTGGTTCATAATAAGCGCTGAAAAACTATTAGTATTATCAGTTATTATTACTATTTCTATTATGATAAATAGATAAATAGAGCTAAAACTAAATGTATCCAAGTCAAAAGAACTTCTCTTTTTCAAATATATTTAGAAGTTTTTATTTCAAATACACTTAGAAGTTTTCTACCATATAAGTATCCACCAAACCCAACAGTTCCCTGTGGAGAATACAATTCTACTGTAAACTCAGCAAGCTGCCTAGAATTGCTTACATGAAAAACCTTGTCAGCCTCATTAAAACACTGTTATGCAGAAAGCTCTCAGATTAATGGAGGTTGGTGAAGGCCCCACTATCCCCAAGGAGCCTGTTCTCTCGGCCTTTTCGCTAATTACTGCTGCTATAATTCCGGCGACCTCAGGGAGGCACTGCCTCCAGCACTCTGACTCCGGCGAATATAGACAGGCTAGAATATTAAGCCGCTTCTATAAAGTCTGGGGCGTGTCTGTTAACTCACGTCAAACAGTAGCACACAAAATCAGTGATTCACAAGCTTGGCATGCATCAGAGTCTTGGGGAAATTTGAATTCTAACATTTAATGAGGACATCCGCGCTCATTTCAGGTAAGAACTCGGGAGACCAGCTCCTTGCGTAATCCGCTTGGCCGTGGTCTGAAGATCAGCCCAGAAAGGCACCGCGTCGTCTCCACGCTGTATAAACTTGCTGATCATAGGAACCATCTGGTGCGCGCATGCTCAGTCTCTCAGTCCCGTCCAACTCTTTGTGACCCCATGCACCGTGGGCCACCAGACTCCTCTGTCCATGGACTCTTCAGGCAAGAATACTGGAGCGGGTTGCAACTTCCTACTCCAGGGGATCTTCCTGACCCAGGGATCAAAACCGCAGTCTCCTGAGTCTCCTGCACTGGCAAATGGATTCTTCACCTCTGTGCCACTTGGGAAGTCCAGAACTACTATGCTTTAAGGAAAAGGGTCAGTTTTTAAACTTTATTTACTTTTTTACTTTTAGTAATTACCCTAGGAACCATCTGGGATAATCATTAAAAATAAATAAAATTTGACCCTTCTCCTTAAAGTATATTATTTTATATATAGCAACAAGACTTGGGACTCCATATTTATGAGAAGAACCTCCAGGTGTTGTGTTTTGTTTTGTTTTGTTTCTTTGATAAAGTTTGAAAAAGTCTGCATTACTAGCTTGACTCGGTAAGATTCTCACATCCCTTAGTCAGTAGCTCCTAGAGCTCAAAGCGAGGTCAGAGAGTCCACAGCAGTGGTGTCACCTAGAAGAATTTCAGAAAATCAGGATCTTAGACCCAACCCCAAACTTGTGAGTCAGCATCCACACTTGACTAAAATCACAAGGTCATCAATGCAGTGGTCCATGTGTGGGTTGGAAAAGAATTTCTAAACATCAGGCAGAGAGGAGAATAAAGTTTATGAGAGTGGGAGATGCTGTTAGAACAGTAGGCCAGCTCAGTTCAGTTCAGTTCAGTTCAGTTACTCAGTCATGTCCAACTCTTTGGGACCCCATGAATCGCAGCACGCCTGGCCTCCCTATCCATCACCAACTCTTGGAGTTCACTCAAACTCGCGTCCATCGAGTCAGTGATGCCATCCAGCCGTCTCATCCTTAGTCGTCCCCTTCTCCTCCTGCCCCCAATCCCTCCCAGCATCAAAGTCTTCTCCAATGAGTCAACTGTTTGCATGAGGTGGCCAGAGTAATGGAGTTTCAGCTTTAGCATCATTCCTTCCAAAGATATCCCAGGGCTGATCTCCTTTAGAATGGACTGGTTGGATCTCCTTGCAGTCCAAGGGACTCTCAAGAGTCTTCTCCAACACCACAGTTCAAAAGCATCAATTCTTCGGCGCTCAGCCTTCTTCACAGTCCAACTCTCACATCCATACATGACTACTGGAAAAACCATAGCCTTGACTAGGCGGACCTTAGTCAGCAAAGTAACGTCTCTGCTTTTGAATATGCTATCTAGGTTGGTCATAACTTTTCTTCCAAGGAGTAAGCGTCTTTTAATTTCATGGCTGTAATCGCCATCTGCAGTGATTTTGGAGCCCCAAAAAATAAAGTCTGACAGTGTTTCCACTGTTTCCCCATCTATTTCCCATGAAGTGATGGGACCGGATGCCATGATCTTCATTTTATGAATGTTGAGCTTTAAGCCAACTTTTTCACTCTCCTCTTTTACTTTCATCAAGAGGCTTTTTAGTTCTTCATGAGATGGGAATACCAGACCACCTAACCTGCCTCTTGAGAAATCTGTATGCAGGCCAGGCCAGCTCAAGAGAGAGCCAAACCCTTTCATGGGCTAGAAGCCATTTTTTATAGCCTCGAGACAGAGAAAATTCCATCTACAAGGGTGGTATTAAGTGATTTGGTTAGGATGTTATAGGCTGGGTAATAGGGTGGGTATTTTAACTAATATGAGGCCAGGGAACTGGCCATACTTTGGCCACTTGATACAAAGAGTCAACTCATTGGAAAAGACCCTGCATCTGGGAAGAGCTGAGGGTGGGAGGAGAAGGGGGCGACAGAGGATGAGCTGGTTGGTGACATCACTGACTCAATGAACATGAGTTTGAGTGAACTCCAGGAGCTGGTGATGGACAGGGAGGCCTGGGGTGCTGCAGTCCATGGGATTGCAAAGAGTTGGACACGACTGAACAACTGAACAGCAACAACAAAATCTTCAAACCTGCAGAAAAAATGTGCCTGAAATTGAGTGTCTTCCTGGAGATAATTTGACTTGTTCCTTTACATTTGAAAAATCTGACCCTTTCTCAAATTCTGCCATCTGTATAATAATTCACCATGAGCTTATTGCTTGGCAAAACTCAGATTATCCCACTGAGCTCTGTATTTGATGATAGCTAATAAGCTATATGACGTGTGAAGACATACAGGCAAACATACACAAGCATGCACCCTACAACCTGGGAGGGCGGATTGCCAATCCAGGCTTGTGACTGCCCTTTGATAAATGATTGCACAGTTGCATCAGCAACTGCCATTGGAATAAATTGCCAAGATGGTTAGTACAGTCGCACTGGCTTTATGGTGTTCTGGTCATTTCACATTTATAGCTCAGCTCTTGCAAAGTCACTTTAAATGGATTTGAGAGAGGAGCATTTCTTCAATCAGCCTTCAAGACAACTAGTTCCATGCTCCATACTGATGCAATAAAAATATTGTCATTTTTCCTTTTGCACCTCAAGAATGAAATAACACATGCTACATAAACATTCTCATATTGCAATGATTTATCATCCAGAAAAGATGAGATTCCAATATTACTTTGAAGGAGATGGGGAACTGCCAATGTAAACAGTCAGAGAGAATTCTCATTTCACTGAATCTGATGTATCTGAGCCTTTTTGTTATTTTTCAATCCACATTTAATAGTGTAAATATACATTTAAAATAGTATTAATGTAAAATTGAAATGTAATTTTTAATAGCCAACTTGGTATACTTTTAAAAATCTAGTTCTAAGTTGAAAAATCTGTTGGAAACACATATCTATGGTCACCTAACCTATGACAAAGAAGGAAAAGATATACAGTGGAGAAAAGATAGTCTCTTCAATAAGTGGTGCTCAAAAAACTGGACATCTTCATTTAAAAGAATGAAATTAGTACACTCCCTAACACCATACAGAAAAAGAAAGTGGATTAAAGTCCTATATGTAAGGCCAGACACTATAAACTTCTTAAAAGAAAACATAAGCAAAACACTCTCTGACATAAAAAGCAGCAATATCTTTTTTGACCCACCTCCTAGAGTAATGAAAATTAAAAAAGGAAAAAGCAAACAAATGGTGCCTAATTAAACTTACGAGCCTTTGCACAGCAAAGGAAACCATAAACAAGATGAAAAGATAGCCCTCAGAATGGGAGAAAATATTTGCAGATGAAGCTACTGACAAAGGATTAATCTGCAAAGTGCATTAAAGAACCCATGTAGCTCAATATCAAAAAAAAAAAAAAAAAACAAGAAACAACCCAATCAAAAACTGTGTTGAGACCTAAAGATATTTCTCCGAAGAAGATGGCCAAAAAACACATGAAAAAAAAAAAAAAGCTCAACATCACTAATTATTAGAAAAATTAAAATCAAAACTCCAATGAAGTATCACTTCACACCAGTCAGAATGGCCAAAAAATCTACAACATTTAAATGCTAGAGAGGGTGTGGCGAAAAGGAAGGCATCTTACACTGTTGGTGGGAATGTAAATTGATACAGCAGAGAGCATTATGGACATTCCTTAAAAAGCTAAAAATAGAACTCCTATATAATTCCACAATCCAAGTCCTGGGTGTAGACCCAGAGAAAATCATAATTCAAAAAGACACATACACTCCAATGTTCATCATAGCACCATACACAATAGCCAGGACATGGAAGCAATCTACAGGCCCATCAACAGAGGAAAGGCTAAAGGCAAGGTGGTACATTTGCAAAATGAAATATTACTCAGCCATAACAAGCAATGACATTGTGTCATTTACAGAGATGTGAGTAGACCTAGAGACTATCATACAGGGTGAAGTGAGAAAGTTGGAAAAACAAATCACATATATTAACATATACATGTGGAACCAAGAAAAATGGTAAAGGTGATCTTATTTACAATGAATAAATAGACACACAGATGTAGAGAACAAACACGGATAACAAGCGGGAAGTGGTCAGATGAGTTGGGAGATTAGGATTGGCTTATAAGCAAGAGAGTTCCAGAAAAACATCTATTTCTGCTTTATTGACTATGCCAAAGCCTTTGACTGTGTGGATCACAAGAAACTGTGGAAAATTCTGAAAGAGGTGGGAATACCAGACCACCTGACCTGCCTCTTGAGAAATCTGTATGCAGGTAAGGAAGCAGCAGTTAGAACTGGACATGGAACAACAGACTGGTTCCAGATAGGAAAAGGAGTGCGTCAAGGCTGTATATTGTCACCCTGCTTATTTAACTTCTATGCAGAGTACATCATGAGAAATGCTGGGCTGGAGGAAGTACAAGCTGGAATCAAGATTGCCGGGAGATATATCAATAACCTCAAATATGCAGATGACACCACCCTTATGGCAGAAAATGAAGAGGAACTAAAGAGCCTCTTGATGAAAGTGAAAGAGGAGAGCGAAAAGTTGGCTTAAAACTCAACATTCAGAAAACGAAGATCATGGCATCCGGTCCCATCAGTTCAGTTCAGTTCAGTCGCTCAGTCGTGTCCAACTCTTTGTGACCCCGTGAATCGCAGCACGCCAGGCCTCCCTGTCCATCACCAACTCCCGGAGTGCACTCAGACTCACTTCCATCGAGTCAGTGATGCCATCCAGCCATCTCATCCTCGGTCGTCCCCTTCTCCTCCTGCCCCCAATCCCTCCCAGCACCAAAGTCTTCTCCAATGAGTCAACTCTTCACATGAGGTGGCCAAAGTACTGGAGCTTCAGCTTTAGCATCATTCCTTCCAAAGAAATCCCAGGGTTGATCTCCTTCAGAATGGACTGGTTGGATCTCTTTGCAGTCCAAGGGACTCTCAAGAGTCTTCTCCAACACCACAGTTCAAAAGCATCAATTCTCGGGCGCTCAGCCTTCTTCACAGTCCAACTCTCACATCCATACATGACCACAGGAAAAACCATAGCCTTCACTAGATGGACCTTAGTTGGCAAAGTAATGTCTCTGCTTTTGAATATGCTATCTAGGTTGGTCATAACTTTTCTTCCAAAATAAGCGTCTTTTGATTTCATGGCGGCAGTCACCATCTGCAGAGATTTTGGAGCCCAAAAAAATTAACTCTGACACTGTTTCCACTGTTTCCCCATCTATTTCCCATGGAGTGATGGGACCAGATGCCATGATCTTTGTTTTCTGAATGTTGAGCTTTAAGCCAACTTTTTCACTCTCCTCTTTCACTTTCATCAAGAGGCTTTTTAGCTCCCTTCATTTTCTGCCATAAGGGTGGTGTCATCTGCATATCTGAGGTGATTGATATTTCTCCCGGCAATCTTGATTCCAGTTTGTGTTTCTTCCAGCCCAGCGTTTCTCATGATGTACTCTGCATATAAAGTAAACAAGCAGGGTGACAATATACAGCCTTGATGGACTCCTTTTCCTATCTGGAACCAGTCTGTTGTCCCATGTCCAGTTCTAACTGCTGCTTCCTGACCTGCATACAGATTTCTCAAGAGGCAGGTCAGGTGGTCTGGTATTCCCATCTCTTTCCGAATTTTCCACAGTTTATTGTGATCCACACAGTCAAAGGCTTTGGCATAGTCAATAAAGCAGAAATGGATGTTTTTCTGGAACTCTCTTGCTTTTTCCATGATCCAGTGGGTGTTGGCCATGGGAAATAGATGGAGAAACAGTGAAAACAGTGTCAAACTTTATATTTTGGGGCTCCAAAATCTCTGCAGATGGTGATTACAGCCATGAAATTAAAAGACGCTTACTCCTTGGAAGGATAGTTATGACCAACCTAGATAGCATATTCAAAAGCAGACACATTACTTTGCCAACAAAGGTCCGTTTAGTCAAGGCTATGGTTTTTCCTGTGGTCATGTATGGATGTGAGAGTTGGACTGTGAAGAAGGCTGAGTGGCAAAGAATTGATGCTTTTGAACTGTGGTGTTGGAGAAGACTCTTGAGAGTCCCTTGGACTGCAAGGAGATCCAACCAGTCCATTCTGAAGGAGATCAGCCCTGGGATTTCTTTGGAAGGAATGATGCTGAAGCTGAAACTCCAGTACTCCAGCCACCTAATGGGAGAGTTGACTCATTGGAAAAGACTCTAATGCTGGGAGGGATTGGGGGCAGGAGGAGAAGGGGACGACCGAGGATGAGATGGCTGGATGGCATCACCGACTCGATGGAAGTGAGTCTGAGTGAACTCCGGGAGTTGGTGATGGACAGGGAGGCCAGGTGTGCTGCGATTCATGGGGTCACAAAGAGTCGGACACGACTGCGTGACTGAACGGAACTGATATACACTATTATATGTAAAACAGAAAACAAGAATCTACCCACTTCACAGCACAGGGAAATCTGCTCAGTGTCTTTGTGGCCTAAATGGAAGGAAACCCAAGAAAGAGGGATCTGTGCATACACAAGGCTGACTGCTTTGCTGTGCAGCAGGAACTGACTGCACTGTGATGCAACTATGTTCCATTTTTTTAAAAAAATCCACTTGAAAGAAATTGTAGGGATTCACTTAGAAATGAATTAGTGAAAATAATTTCAGTAGTAAAGCAGTAATTTAGAAACTTACTTTGATAATATTCGAATCCTTTACAACTCCAGTGCTCAGTTTCCTGGGAAACAGAATCAGAGGTCAGATAACAGTAACTGTATGAAAGCAACAGTTGCATCTGAAAATAGATCTTGTTTGTGAGACTGAAGTTTGGCAGACTGATTTGTGGTGCCTGTACATCAGCTATGCATATTAAAGCAAATTCATCTTTTATTATTCATATCTGTGGCGTGGACCCAGTCATTGTAATCACCCAGGGACAAAAAGTCCATACAACATCAGTCTCTTGAAAACATACCTTCTGAGCATTTCCTCCCTCTTGACTCGTGCTCACAGTGCATCCGTGTCCGCATTTAGTCGGGATCATTACTGTGTGGCTTTTTCCTGTTTCTCCAGGTCCAATTCTGTGTTTCTAACTAGAGGCACTGATTATCAATATAGGATAATATTATGGACTAAATGCTCCGTGTCTCCTCAGAATTCAAATGTTGAAGCCCTTAACCCCAACGCAATGGTATCTGGAGACGGGGCCACTGGGGCATAGATAAGTTTAGTGAGATCATGAGGCTGGCACTCTCAGGATTAGAGTAGCATCCTTAAAAGAAAAGACACTTGGTATTTTTATTACTACATGCTTTCCTTCTAAATCTGGAAACTGTTCTCAAGTTTATCATTCACTAGTGATCTAGTTTCCACAAAAGCAATATATGTGAAAGTCACTCAGTCTTGTCCAACTCTTTGTTACCCCCATGGCCTATACTGTCCATGGATTCCCCAGGACAGAATACTGGAGTGGGTAGCCTTTCCCTTCTCCAGGGGATCTTCCCAACTCAGGGATTGAACCCAGGTCTCTCACACTGAGGGCAGAGTTTTTACCAGCTGAGCCACAAGGGAAGCCCAAAGCAATAATATGGGTTTTAACTATTTCACTAACTTTTTCTTCCAGTCTTTTAACTATTTCACCTCTATTTTCATCTTAGATGCTGACTTTGATATAAATCCTTCTCAATAATTTTTAAGCTCATACAGTTGATCCTTGAACAACATGAACTTGGAACTACACAGGTCCATATATATTGACACATGGATTTTTTTTCCAGTAAATACATACGGTAGTATTACCCAGGCTTCTCTTGGTCTCAGCAGTAAAGAATTCACCAGCAATGCAGGAGACAAGGGCTTGGATCCCTGGGTGGGGAAGATCCCCTAGAGAAGGGCATGGCAACCCACTCCAGGATTCTTGCCTGGAGAATCCCATGGACAGAGGAGCCCAGTGGGCTTCAGTCCATAGAGTTGCAAAGAGTCAGCACAACTGAATAGTTTCAGCATGCACACACGCATAGTGCTACACAACCAAAGGTAGCTCGAGCCTGTGGATGCAGAACGTGGACCATACGCTAAACATGGGCTTTCTACCGTGCAGGAGGGTTTCCAACCCCTGTATCACTCAAGGATCAGTTTTATTTTCCTATAGATTCTGTTTTGTGCTTTTTCAGAGGCAATGTGATTCTAACCCATAAAAACACAAAATATGCTTAAAACTTCTAAGACGTAACCTATTTTATGAGGCTTGCTCTTCCTCTAAAACTTCAGAATAAGCTTCTAATTTCATTCTATACCCTCTAACAACAGACTCTAGCATTCTATTTTTTCTTCTTGAAATCAGTTTTGTCCAGACAGAGTTTCACTAACCAACCTAATACAACTTTATTTATTCCACTTTACATTCACTTAGATGTAGTGACCATAGTCTTGTGAAGTCTGCACACAGAGGGTAGGTTGTTTTAAACACCATTTTTTGCATGTGGGTAGGCATAGCCTTCAGCAGAGCCCCACCGAAGGCCAATGAAGCATCCACTTGCTCCGTGACTGAATCCCCCACGTGGTGAATGAACGGACGGCTCAAAGATACTACTATATACTGTGGCTAGTACTCTTCCTTGACCTCCGTGACACTCACCCATCCATGGACAGCTTCACTATTTGAAGCAAGACGCAGTGATTCACCGCCACTATCCCCCCTTAGGTTCTGTTTATTTTATTTTGTTTTCAGTTATTCACATAAGCCATTAAATGAGGTGGCAATATAGTTTGGGTCAAGAAAACAATACTTTGGGTTCTTCTTCAAGCAATGTGGGCACAATAAGTACTTCACTATTTAGGCCTGATCCCTGGAAGGATCTTTGAAACAGTGCCAATAGAGCATAGAACAGACATTTCTTAACTCTACTTATTTTCAGGACAAGTATATTTGGATTTGCTGTAGTACAAAGAGCAAAACATAGTTGCATCATCAACTTCAGAGGCCACTTCAATATCAGAAGTTTTATAGTTAGTGGAAAGGCATCTCAGATTTTGCCCATCTATTGACTCTTTAAAAACTTCATGGGAAATGTTATTAAAAGTTTTGATCCTCAAAAGTATGTTAGTTTGTTAAGGCTAGCAAAGAAACAGCCAAGGAGATATCATTTTACCAGCAGTCACCTTTAAACTATTTTTCACACAGTAAGCAATATACTCACACATAAGCAAAGAGGTAAGCAATGGATTATAAATTGTTGCCGAGTCCAATCTCACTCTGCTTGCTGCACTATAAGCCAATAAATCCAAGACACATGGTGTTGAGGCCAAAAAATATGCCTTTATTCGGAAAGACAACTGAGAAGACAGCACGTCACTAAGTCCTAGCTCACTCCACTTGGCCAGATGACAGGCCAAGGAATCCGAGAGACGAGGTGTCGAGGCAAGGAAAGCAGCTTTATTCGAAAAGCGGTGGACCAACAAGATGGCAGGCTAGTGCCTCAAAATAACCGTCTCATCAGGGTCTGGATGCCAGGTTCCTCAACAGATCGGGGAGGCAGGGAAGTGAGGAAGCAATCTTGCTAAGCCCTCCTAGAATGCAAGCCTCAGTCGGGGGATGTGTCCATTTCTTCCTTCCTGCCATCCACAGGCGGACAGGGTTCTGAACAAAGGCACTTTTTAATGGGCAGAGGGGCGGTGTTCTTTTAAGTAAGTCATTGAGTATGACTGTACTAGCAAATGCAACAGAAAGCAAATCAAAGAAGCAGCTCCAACACGGACTCAGGCGCTTCCTCCCTGCACCGGGCTCAAAACAGCCATTTTGCAGGGACCCGGCTATCAGGTTATTTCATGGATAACCATGGATGGGGGTGGTGAGGAACCAAAGTAAAAAGACCACTGAATTCTTGAAAATGTCTTCTAGAAGCGCAAGCCTCAGGCAGGGGGATGTGTTCATGGTTAATATCTCTGCTCTTGAAATCTAGAAAGGGCCAGGGTTATGAACAAAGGCACTTTAGTTCAACAGTCAGGCAGAAGGCAGCAGTGTTCCCTGAGGCAGGCCGTTATGGATGCTGTGATAACAAAAGCAGCACAAAAAAAAAAAGCATTAAAGTCACAGAAACAGGTATACTATGGAGTCAAAATTAACTCGTCTCAGTTACAACTTTAAGCCTGAAATATACAAACAGAGTTAGGCCTTAAAGTAAAACGAGTTAAGAAAATCACCATTCCTTTTCAAGTTGCAGTTGAATCAAACGCACTTACTGATAATGAAATTACATGAGGCGCTACATTCACAAACTCTTAGCCTCGAGTATTGCCAAGTGACGCTCACAGGAGGAGTGGAGGCGGAGGAGGCTGAACTAATTAGAGGGCGTCCTAATTACTATGTTGATATTTCAGCCCAACCAGCTCACTAATCAATAGTAGAGTCCAAGCAAAGAGTAGAATTTCATGCTATCTTAAAAAGCTCCGTGAACTTTCAAAGACATTTTTAGCATTCCGGTAGATTGCCTATGACCTTGTTCATTTGTAACGAAATATCTCTAATACACTAACTTTAAAGTTCTCACTATTGAAAAACAGGCATCTGAATTTCTGGGACCTACCTGATAACACGTAAATGTTACTGCTGGTCTGGACACTTTATCTAGCTCCTAGATGACCCTCAGCATCAACAAAGCAGCATTTGGTGTTGTGTTTGTCTTCTTAGAGGACCATCTGGGACTCACCCTAATCTCTTGTTTTTATTGCCCAGTAATTAGTATATACCTATATTTCTCTCTTGTGCTTGTGTTAAGTCATGTCAGCTGTGTCTGACTCTTTGTGACCCTGTGGACTACAGCCTGCTAGTCTCCTCTGTCCATGGAATTCTCCAGGCAAGAATACTGGAGTGGGTTGCCATGTCCTCCTCCAGGGGATCTTACCAACCCAGGGATCAAACCCGCGTATCTTTGTCTCTTGCATTGCAGGCAGATTCTTTACCACTGAGCTATAAGTGGAAGCCAATTAATTCCAAGGCTTCTGATGTGAAACTTTTATTTTCCTTAGGCTAGGAACACTGCTGCTGCTGCTAAATTGCTTCAGTCGTGTCCGACTCTGTGCTACCCCAGAGACAGCAGCCCACCAGGCTCCCCGGTCCCTGGGATTCTCCAGGCAAGAACACTGGAGTGGGTTGCCATTGCCTTCTCCAGTGCATGAAGGTGAAAAGTGAAAGTGAAGTTGTTCAGTCGTGTCCGCCTCTGTGCTACCCCATGGACAGCAGCCTACCAGGCTCCTCCATCCCTGGGATTCTCCAGGCAAGAACAGTGGAGTGGGGTGCCATTGCCTTCTCCGAGGCTAGGAACACTGAGTAGGTTAAATTGGCCTGATAGTTGACGTCAAAATTTCTACAGACCAATATGTGTCTTGCCAGGCTTTGCGTTATATAGCTCAGTGTTCTCAGGAAGAACCTTGGTGCAGTTTCACTGGGTGGGCCTAAGAAACACAGGACACAGCTCTCTCCCTCAACTCTCATCATGCAATTAATTTCTGTTCCATCTTCAGAAAAAGAGGAAATTAAAATGTGAACCTGAATAGCATAGTAGAAAAAAGTAGACTCTGAAGCCAGGAAGCTTCAGTCAGAATGCTATAGAAAATTCACTTATTTATTAGAGGAGTGATATTGTATATGATATTTAAACCTCTGGTGTAATTGAACAGACACATCATAGGAGAGCTCTGAGGACTGTATTACTTGGTTTGAAAAACTGAACTTGAAAAATTTTTGTGAGGCATTGCTTCCTCTAAAAACTCTGCCTTCTCAATGGTTTCCTATAAATATGGAGTGGGAAAGGAAAGGCCCACTGGACTAGCTCAAAGTCAAGTCTTCCTGTACATTATCTGAACTGATAATTTTTGTAAAATAAGGTAAATAAAAAAAGTTAAAACGTTTACCCCTTAAGAAGTAGTTGCCCTGTGGCAAATAGTAACCAGTAAGATTAGTTGCTTTTTCATATTTAAACAAAAAATCCATATATTTATAATATTTTGAAAAAGTAATCTTTCAAGCAGAGAGCTTAAGTTAGAGCAATAATGAGTGGCCATTTGCTTATTTATTCATAAATATTTATTGAATGCCTACTAACGTCTGAGCATTATTTCAGACACTGGGAATATAAGAATGAGCTAAGCAAATAAGTATCCCTGATCTGTGGAACTTGCATCCTAGTGGCAAGAGATAGACAACATAATGCTTAAAGTATAATCTACAGATGTAGAAGTAAACATGTATTCACATATATTAGAAGGAAGTAAGTGATACAGTTGGAAATTGAAAAGTAGTAAAGTTTAAAAGCAGAAGAGGATCAGAAGCTAAAGGGGTTTAGGAGGGTTGGGAGTGAGATTACAGTTTAAATAAAATGGTCAGATCAGTCCCTATGGGGAAGATAAAATCTGAGAAAAGATCTAAAATAATGTTTTTAAAAACCATTTTGGATAATAAATAAAGGAATCATTGGAGTGGGAGGCTAAAAATTTTCCATGATCCCGAAATTTTGACTAAATAGTGAAGTAAGCCAGGCCTTATAAAAGTTAAATAAACCCTGACTTTGAAAAGAGCTTAAACGACTTAAGCAAATAAATGTTAATAATTGCATCCGATAAGGGTTGTAGTTTTTCCCACTCTGGGCACCAAGCTCTTGACCAAAATTGCCACATGCATAAAGATAGACTGGTGGCTGCTGGGAGAAGAGGCAGGATGTGCTGGGCGCCTGGACGTAGCAGCTGCGAGCTGTTATATACTGTGTGGATGAATAACAAGGTCCTGCTCTATAGCAAGGAACTAGTCTCAATATCTTGGGATAAACCATATTGGAAAATAGTGTATACATGTAACTGAGTCCCTCTGCTTTATGGCAGAAATTGACATATAAACCAACTTTACCTCAATTATTTAAAAAAAAAAAATAGTGAGCAGATTCAAATCCTAAAATACCCTTTTAGGATTTCAAATCTTAAAGATGATACTGCGAAAGTGCTGCACTCAAAATGCCAGCAAATTCATGCTCAAAATTCTCCAAGCCAAGCTTCAGCAATACATGAACTGTGAACTTTCAGATGTTCAAGCTGGATTTAGAAAAGGCAGAGGAACCAGAGATGAAATCACCAACATCCACTGGATCATCGAAAAAGTGAGATAGTTCCAGAAAAACATCTACTTTTGCTTTAGTGAATATGCCAAAGCCTTTGCCTATGTAGATCACAATAAACTGTGGAAAATTCTGAAAGAGATGGGAATACCAGACCACCTGATCTACCTCCCGAAAAATCTGTATGCAGGTCAGGAAGCAACAGTTAAATGTGGACATGGACAACAGACTGGTTCCAAATAGGAAAAGGAGTGCATCAAGGCTGTATATTGTCACCTGTTTATTTAACTTATATGCAGAGTACATCATGAGAAACGCTGGGCTGGATGAAGCACAAGCTGGAATCAAGATTGCCAGAAGGAATATCAATAACCTCAGATATGCAGATGACACCACCCTTATGGCAGAAAGCAAAGAACAAAAGAGCCTATTGATGAAAGTGAAAAAGGAGAGTGGAAGAATCTGGCCTAAAACTCAACATTCAGAAAACGAAGGTCATGGCATCTGGTCCCATCACTTCATGTCAAATAGATGGGGAAACAATGGAAACAGTGAGAGACTTTATTTGGGGGGCTTCAAGATCACTACAGATGGTAACTGCAGCCATGAAATTAAAAGTCGCTTACTCTTGGAAAAAAAGTTATGACCAACCTAGACAGCATATTCAAAAGCAGAGACATTACTTTGCCAACAAAGGTCTGTCTAGTCAAGGCTATGGTTTTTCCAGTAGTCATGTATGGCTGTGAGAGTTTGTGAAGAAAGCCGAAGAACTGATGCTTTTGAACTGTGGTGTTGGAGAAGACTCTTGAGAGTCCCTTGGACTGCAAGGAGATCCAATCTGTCAATCCTAAAGGAAATCAGTCCTGAATATTCATTGGAAGGACTGATGCTAAAGCTGAAACTCCAATACTTTGATCACCTGATGCAAAGACCTAACTCATTTGAAAAGACCCTGATGCTGGGAAAGAGTGAAGGCAGGAGGAGAAGGGTATGACAGGGGATGAGATGGTTGGATGGCATTGCTGACTCGATGGACATGAGTCTGAGTGAACTCGGGGAGTTGGTGATGGACAGGGAGGCCTGGCGTGCTGCGGTTTATGGGGTCGCAGAGAATCAGACACAACTGAGCAACTGAACTGAACTGACTGAATGAACAGATTCATCACCTCCACAAAAACTCTCATTGCAATTCTCCCAAGCCTTGTTTCTATCATCTATTCACCATTCAAAGCAGAAATATTATTTTGGTTTAGACCATATAGGATTATCAGAAAAGTTAATTGAAAAAGAAACCACAATATTTTTTACAGTGTTAACTTAGGTTCATGGTATATGTATATATACATAGACACAGATGTATATGTATACATATACATAATATATATTTCACCAACAATGCAGGGTCAATAGTTGTAGCTAGGACATGAACATTAGACTCAGCTAGGGAAAGCATCTGCCTTATATGTCTATTTCTTCTGCTGATTACATTCATTAATGCTTTTATAAATCCTCTGGTATTCATGTTAAGAGTAGTCATGTTTATCAAGATCTTTTTCTCACTCACCAATCAAGAACCTGAAGAAATTTTCCTGGGAGTTTCATCTATTGATTGCTACATGAGCTGTTCCCCACACAACAGTTTGCAACAAGCTAAAGGCCTGCTTCCTTGCCCCCCCGGGGAATGGATAAGTTCTGCTTCAGTCATTTCTATGAACTAAAAATGCTGAATTTTGCCTCCTTGGTCGAGCCAGGAGAGCATGAACACTTTCTACTAAAGTCAGAATTTTAACAGGCATATCTAACACATTACCAGCTGCACAAACTTAGGCACTTTTTCAACTTGTCCAAACCCTCTCTTCCTGTATAGAAATGGGAAGAATACTATCTGCATCAAAGGGTTATCATGAGCATTAAATAAGACAAGGAATATAAAGTTTGACAGTGCTTGACACATTATTAAAGATCTATAAGAGTCACTCTTAATTTGTTGTATTTGCCAAATTCTCTTCCAGACATGTTCTAAAACTTGTGTGAGAGAAATTAGATCTGATATCTCTGATATTCAACCCCTCCTCTGTGGCAGTAGTGTCTCAATTGCAAACGTCTCCCTTAGGCGGCTATAGAACGTCTGAACAACCCTGGTGTTCAGGCTGTGACAATTCCCAAGAGACAAAGCCACTGGATACGCCTAATCGGATGACTACACAGAGCCAAGCCAAGAAACGTCATTTCAAGCTTAACCATCAACCGAAATGAAAATAATTAGGTACAGTAAGAAATTATTATTATTTTTTTTTAAACAGAGAATTCTTCCCTATCTCCAAGTTGCATCCTGCTGTCATGAAGAAAACGTTCTTAGGTGACTAGACTGGCCCCTAGTAAGAATAATTATTACGTTGACAATAATTAGGAGCTGTTTTTTACTTTAAGGAAAAGCAGAACAAGAGGAAATCGGTCTAGTTTGTAACATCAGAAGAGGTCAGCAGCGGAGAAACGGCAGCTCACACGTTGAAGATCTTTAAGCCGTTGCCTCATTATCTGGGGCAGCTTAGGCAAAGTGACGCTGAGCACAGGAGAAAGGATTACAAGCCCTCCTCATTCTGTGCCTCGCTCTACGCTTCTGTGAGTCACCATCCAGGAGCAACACAGGAAGACGTTCAAGTTTCTCCTGCCAAGAGACGGCTTTCTGCCTCTACGGCCATAAAAATACAGTCAAGGGGTAGCTGAAGATTGGTATAAAAACGTGTGTCCAGTTTGCATTGTACAGCCACATTACTTGTACCCAGTAAGCAAACATTTGCTAAACGTAAATTTGTTAGCCTAACTTGTTCTTTGGGAATACTATTTTTTTCCAGATGTTAACACATTGCAATACTTACAATATACTACTGTACAGCTTTGGAGAAGGAAATGGCAACCCACTCCAGTATTCTTGCCTGGAGAATCCCATGGACAGAAGAGCCTGGTGGGCTACAATCCACAGGGTTGCAAAGAGTCGGACACGACTGAGCGACTTCACTTCACTTCACTGTACAGTTTGACTTAGGCAGTATGCTTTTGCCTAGTTTAAAAGTATCACCAGCTTCTCTTTTCTCAGAAAATGCCCCTTATGATTATTAACGAATCTCAGCCACCTCGATGTTATTAAACATAATTGTCTGTTTACGGAGCATTTGATCCGTTGTTTCCTCTTTAAGATCTCTTCCAGTTTGGTCATTTCACTACTCATCCAAAACTACCTCAATAGGTGCTCAGAGAAAAAAAAGAAGTAATATTCCTCAGTTAATTGATTCCTTTTTAACAGCATAGAAACACTTTGATGGAGCTTGAATATATTTGTTAAAATGAGGCTTGAAAGTTATTTATGATTGACATAACACTTTCTGTATTCAAATGCACATGGTCAAGGTTTGATTGTATTGAATTATAAATGGGTTTCTGCTTTATAAGAGGACTTTGCTTATCGCCGATCATTCTTGCCATGAAAGTTAGAAGCGCTAATAGTCTCCAAATATTTACATATTGCTTTTATCTTTCAGGCATGCCAATGCTGTCCCCAGTGACTCATTTAAATTTACCATGAATAAAAATCAAACTAAGGAAAAAATAAATTCTCTCAGGACTGATGCACATCTTCTGCTTTCCTTGAAAACAGCCAAAAACATTATCTGTTTAGTTTCTCCTTCTTTGGGAATGACTGAAGGCTTTCCCCCAAGGAATACTTTTCTGTTCCCCAAGCTGGTACACTTCATTTTGAAATGTAGACTAGCACTGAAGTTAAACTTGCTTTCCTTGAAGTCCACTCCCACCCAGGGCACCGTGCCTGTGGGCTGCTCCTAAGAATCAGCTCCTCCAAGGGTACAGAGGTTTGCAGTAAGCTGTCATAGCTTCCCAAGTTGTTTCAACAAACTATGCTGGTGGTTTAGTCTCTCAGTTCTCTCCGACTCTTGCGGCCCCATGAACTGTAGCCCTCCAGGCTCCTCTGTCCATGGCAAGAACACTGCAGTGGGTTGTCGTTTCCTTCTCCAGGGGATCTTCCTGATCCCAGAATGGATCCCCAGCTCTCCTGCATTGCAGGCAGATTCTTTACCGACTGAGCTATGAGGGAAGCCTTTCAAAAAACTGCACGTATTCAGTTCTGATTTTTCTTC
This sequence comes from Ovis canadensis, assembly GCF_042477335.2. NCBI lineage: Eukaryota > Metazoa > Chordata > Mammalia > Artiodactyla > Bovidae > Ovis > Ovis canadensis. The sequence goes on along the minus strand of NC_091253.1, from coordinate 101,636,132 downwards.
TTACATGAGTTCCTTCAGCTCCCATTACCTTGCATTGCTCTTTCCTAAAAACTTAGTTTTTAGTTCACTTTCTTTCAAACAGGAGAAGCCAATGAACAATTCTAAACACCTCCCTGGCACTGTGCGTGAAGATTCAGTGACCCAGTCATCTCCTGAGGTGATGACTCCCCAGCATCTCCTATCAGGGTCTTTGATAAGCTATCAAGAATTCAATAGAAACCCATTCTAGACGAGAAAAGAGTGAGTGGGATAGAAGGCAATTTATCTCACAACAGTCAAAGAGAAATTATGTTTCCCCCCAAAAGGATTGCTAACATGAGGAACAACCCGACCTAGTGGGAAATATCACTGAAAGAAAAGCATTAACCAATGTGTCCAAGCCTTTTGTCTAAAATTGCTAAAACCATTGAATCTCTCCTTAGAATGAAGAATGGTCTGGACTCCTCTCTTCATTTCAACTTAAAAGGTAAGTGTGTAATAAATTTAATGGTTTAGATAATGTCTAAAAGATATAGTTTATGCAACATAACCATGGCTGGGGTAAGCTACTTAATTTTAAGCATCTCCTTTTACTGAAGTCAGAGTCACGGGCACAGTGCCTTTTCCCTCTTCCCTGACTCCCATACTAACACGGCACACACACACACACACACACACACACACTCACACACACACTCACACACACACACTCACACACACACACACCCTCAATACCTGCCTCTGACACAAACTATTCTGAGTAAGCACCTTAATAATAGAGACTTATCCACAGTTGTATCCATTAAACCCAAATAGATGTGTAAATACATGTTTGTTAAACACCTAATTAATTACAGATTGAAAATAAGATAAGTTAGATGAGACCATGCGGATGGCCAAGACTAAGGCCAATACTAGAAAGGGAAGAAAATCATTATATATATATATATATATTTTTTAAGTCAGCATGCATATTCAAAGCCTGAGTGTAGACACAAGATTTCTCTTTTTTTTTACTTTATTTTATTGTAGAACACATTAATCCTAAAGTATTACATAAAATTAATCACCTCCTGTTTTCAAAGTTCTCCCATTTCATTTAACCTCTGAAATATAGACATCTTCCTCATTCAAAAGGGCACAAAAATTAGCTAGTTACTAAAAGCTTATTCCAGAAAGTGGCAGCATGCTCAAGTTGTGCTTGGACCTAGTGATTTACATAAGCAGTCTGACAAACCTCACTCCTGTGGGGAAAGACTGGCAATTGAACAAAATAGCATATGCAATCAAAATAGGCTAGACACTTTTCTAAAAGAAATCCTTAAATATCTGCTACACCAGAATTGATTGAATGATCCATTTGAATAATGATATCTATAAAACAACAAATAATGGATTTTTCAGAATAAAATGAATTTCTCTCACAAACCTCTCGTTGGTGCAGAAGTTCACAATCTTTCAGTGTTTTAATTAAAAAAAAAAAAAGACAGCTCTTTTGTTTGACCTCCCTGAGATCAGTCTCCCTTAAAAAAAATACTAAAATTAATTATGTTATCAAAGCTCGTGTGACCACACATCTTGGACACATTTATGGGTATATTTCTTTTTGAGTTTGGACACTGATTTCCAAACCATTCCAGATGGTGAGTTTTTTTCAATATCATTTTCTAATGATCTATGAACCCTAAAGGTTTTTTCCTTGCACTATATAAATAAAGGTCTCTTCTTTAACTTGAATGCCCTCATATGATACACTTTAACTCTCACCTTCCATGCTTTGTTACTATCTTGCTCTTTTATAATAATTAAAGATTTTTGTTCTTTTGTTTCAGGTATAAATCGCAGCATTCATTTCACACTGAATAGAATTCCTCATTTTGTAAATATTCAAACAACAGAGCTTTAATTATATTCTGCAATTTTTGTCCCCAGAAAAGCCCTTCTGTTTATGATGAAGAATGGCTAGTTCCCCTTCAAATTCTAAACTCTTCAGCTGGTGAAACAAAACCAAAGCAGCAGCAATGACTGCTCGGTTTCCATTCCTCATGATTTCAAAGCTCACAGAGGTTGACCTAGTGCGTGCGTGTGTGGAGAGTAGTGTCCAAGTCTTTGTGACCCCCTGGACTGCAGCCCGCCAGGCTCCTCTGTCCAGGAGATTCCCCAGGCAGGAATAATGGAGTGGGTTGCCATTTCCTCCTCCAGGGGATCTTCCTGACCCAGGGATCAAACCCACGTCTCTTGCACGGGCAGCGGCTTCTTTATCATTGAGCCACTCAGGGCTGACTGTAAGCTAATACGGGCTTGATGTGGCCATACCTCTCAGAGCTGAGAACATGAAGCTGCTGTCTGTGGACTCTTTTGATGATTTGTACATGAATTTTGTTATAAAACCCAAGATGAAGTTGGCTATTAAAGCTAACGATATTATAAAATCTGTGGATCAGTTTTAATATGTATTTTGTTTCCACATGATAACAAGTATTAAATTAAAACCTTGTAAGAAGTAGAAAACTATCATCGTCAGGTTTGTTTTCCTTAATGTGAGCAAGTAGCATTTTCATTTAAGCAGATTTGCCTCAAGCCAAGGCTTCACTTTCATCTTTCCAGATCTACTGCATGCATCATTAAGTTATTTTTTCCTTACATTTTAAAACAAAAAGCTAATTGATATGAATATTTCCCTTGATAATACTTATTTTCCCATTTCTTGAGATGATGGTTTTAATAAAAGCTGATATTTATTAAAATTTTATTAATTAGATGCTTGAAATATACTGCAGTAAATTATAACATATATTGAAAGTGAGAGTGAAAGTATTAGTCACTCAGTTGCGCTCAGCTCTTTGAGATCCCATCAACTGTAGCCCACCAGGCTCCTCTGTCTGTGGAATTCTCCAGGCAAGAATTGGGGGGCCATTCCCTTCTCCAGGGGGTCTTCCTGATCCCGGTATAGAACCTGGGTCTCCTGCATTGAAGACAGATCCTTTACCAACTAGGCACCAGGAAAGCCCATAACATATATTACATGCATCTATTTCACAGTTTCCATTATTGAAAATAAAATATAAACTCAAGTCTTATACATACATGCGTATGTATTTATATCATGCTTATTAAGCATGATAAATGAATTATGTAAAATACTTCAATATAATTTCCTGTTTGCCTTTTTTCGGAGGGTAAATTTTAAGCAGATTTATAGATAAACACAGCTTATACTGTATGGAACTGAATCATCTAATAACTCCCAATAAATACTGGTAAGTATAAGGGGCACACTAAGAGCCGTACAAACAAGTTGGATATAAAATTGGACTCTGAAATTGTGAGCATCAACATGCATAACACATCAATAGTGAAAAAGCAAAGTCACGTTAAGGTATAGAAAGGCTCTAGGGCCCCCCGAAGTGAAGTTCCTCTCGCGGAGCGATGTTTTAGCAGCGGATGGGCATGCAGACTAAGCGCTGAAGAGCCGAGCTTTGGCAGAGCCTGCTGAAGCCGCGTCCAAAGCAGATGACTTTCCTGCCAGTGACTCAGTCACAGCAGGTCCTCTGGCAAGCCTAGGCCTCTCATGCTCAGACGCCAATAAATATCTGGATCATAAGACTTTCTGTCCTGCTTCAGCAAACTTCCATGTATAATTTGGCTTCCAGTGTAGACCTGCTTAAAGGATTATTGTGCTGGCCACATTTCTGTAAATATGCATGTCCACACGATAGCTCTATTTCCTTTTGGAAATTAGCAATTGACAGCATGATTTGACATTTCATTTTCTTGTGATTTATAATTTGAATTCATCCTCTAACGCATGTGCTCTGTGCTGTGCTCTGTCCCTTCAGTCGTGTCCGACTCTTGAGACCCCGTGGACTATAGCCGCCAGGCTCCTCTGTCCATGGGAGTCTCCAGGCAAGAATACTGGAGTGGGTTGCCATGCCCTCCTCCAGGGGATCTTCCTCATCCAGGGATCGAACCCATGTCTCCTGAGACTTCTGCGTTGCAGGCAGATTCTTTCACCTGCTGAGCCATCTGGCAAGGCCCCTCGGATGCATGGTAAGAGCTGAAAGCTCTTCATTGCATTTGTGAAAGTCGCTCAGTTGTGTCCGACTCTTTGCAACCCCATGGACTATATAGTCCATGGAATTCTCCAGATCAGGATACTGAAGTGGGTAACCGTTCCGTTCTCCAGGGGATCTTCCCAACCCAGGGATCAAACCCAGGTCACCCACATTACAGGTGGATTCTTTACCAGCTGAGCCACCAGGGAAGCCCAATTCATTGCATTAATGAATGAATAAATAAACAAGAAGTGGGCTTCCCAATGGCTCAGTGGCAAACACTCCACATGCCACAGTGTAGGAGATGTAGGTTTGGTCCCTAGGCCAGGAGGATCACTGAAGAAGGAAATGGCAATCCACCCCAATATGCTTCTCTGGTAAATCCCTGAAGGTGTAAGATCACTCATGAGGCTTCTTGACAATCTGACCACTTTCTTTTCTTGAAGGCACATTTCCTCATGCAGTTTTTATTTTATACATTAACAGACTGTATCACTATATCTAGAGCAACAAAATATTTTTGTACTTTTGCATCCATCTTTACTATCTGAGCTACCAGGGATGCCCCATACAGAAGAACAGTACCCACTGTTCAGTTCAGTCGCATCCAACTCTGTGCGACCCCATGAACCGCAGCACGCCAGGCCTCCCTATGCATCACCAACTCCCAGAGTCCACCCAAACTCATGCCCATTGAGTCAATGATGCCATCCAGCCACCTCATCCTCTGTCGTCCCCTTCTCTTCCTGTCCTCGTAAAAATAGGTAGATAAACTGGGTCAAAAATACACACTTTATGTTCTTTTCCAAATCTCAGCTTTAACGGTAGTTTTAAAAGATCCATCAAGTCAAATATAACAGTAAAGAGACAACAGAACAAACGTTTAGAATCTGAAAGCAGAAGAAGTGGGAAGCAATTTATTAAAATAATGACAATAATGATAAACCATGTACCTAAAGCTACTGATACAGGGTAAGCAGAAGATAAATTCCGTCTCAGAACTTATAATAAGCCTAGAAGTGAGTGGCAGCAACTGCTAGAGAGAGGAATGAAGACGGTAGTAACATTAGGGGCTGCTGAAAGTCTGCCTGAGAAGCAGGTGGGCGACCCTGCATATGACCTACGTCATGCAGGAGGCTGATGGGACCTACCAACCCTGGAAGAAGAGTGGAGTTCAGAGAGCAAACCAGTCTAAAAAAGCCGACAAATCTGCCAAACCCCTGGGTCTCACTCTCTTTACAGGAGGTATTAGGACGGAGGAGCCTGGTGGGCTGCGGTCCATGGGGTCACTAAGAGCCGGAAACGACTGAGCAACTTCACTTTCACTTTTCACTTTCCTGCATTGGAGAAGGAAATGGCCACCCACGCCAGTGTTCTTGCCCGGAGAGTCCCAGGGGGAGCCTGGTGGGCTGCCGTCTATGGGGTCGCACAGAGTTGGACGCAACTGAAGCGACTTAGCAGCAGCAGCAGCAGCAGCAGCAGCTATGATAAAGGACAAAGTTAAAGTATAATACAAGAAACAATTAAATCCAGTGTGTACAATATTCCATAGTCTAAATAAGCTGACTTCTTCTGTGAAAGCTCAATGGGAAAAAAATTTTTTTAAATAATAATTAATGATGAAATGTTGTTTTAGAATGAAAAAAAGTTATGTACATATGCACATAAAATGTGGGGACTTTGCATCTTTTTCCTCTATTATATTTTAGAATGATTAAAAATTAGTATATATTATTATATTAATTAACATATATTTGTATACATTATAATATATACTGTATATCATAGTAATATAGATATAGATACTATACAATATATAGTATAATACATATAGATATCTTATAACACCTGCAATTAAATATGTGAAATGGTTATTTGATGACCATTAGATAAAGCACTATATATGTACACGTATCTATAGATGTATTGATTACTATATCTGTATCATATATTTTATTTATATATATTAATACATATAGCAATACATTAGTAATATATAGTAATATATTAATATAAATATATATTTAAAATATATTTATTATATAATATATATAAATATTTAAATATATAAATCAATATATTAATTTTTAATATAGATATATAACTTAACATATATTAATAAATAATATATTGATATATTATATTAATATATAGTAAAATATTGATATAAATAATATATTATGATATATTAAAATATTAATGTTAATTAATTTTATATATAATATAATATACTAATATTCATATTAGTTTAGTGTTAGTATTAATATATTAATAATTATAATAATTATATAATATATATTGTTTATATGATATATATTATATGATATATATGTTTTATATTGTATATTATATACTACATTATATTGTTATATATTATATTATATTATATACAGTATAATATATTAATATATAGTAATATATTAATATATATAAATAATATATTATTTATCTGTATCATATATCATTTATTTTATTTTATAACATATCATATATGTCATAGCTACTATTTTGTTTTTTTGCTTTTCATTTTATATTATAGTTGATTAGCAATGTTTTAGCTCTACCTATGAATGATTCAGCTATACCTTTATCTGTATCTGTTCCGTTTAAAATTCTTTGCCGTTTAGACTTCCCTGATGGCAAACAGTAAACAATCTGCCTGCATATGCGGGTGGCCTAGTTTTGATCGCTGGGTCTGGAAGATCCCCTGGAGAAAGGAATGGCAACCCGCTCCAGTATTACGGCCTGGAGAAGTCCCTGGACAAAGGATCCTGGTGAGCCACAGTCCATGGGATCGCAGAGAGTCGGACACCACTGAGTGACTAGCACTTTCACTTTTGGCTGTTACAGAGCATGGAGCAGAGTTCCCTGGGCCGTTGGTCCTTGTTGCCTATCTTTTTAAATATAACAGTATGTACACTTCAGTCAAAAACTGCTGTCTACCCGTACCTGCCACACTTTTCCCTGGAAATAGTACATTTTTTTCCCTAAGTCTGAGTCTGCTTCTGTTTCTAAATAAGGCTATCTGTATCATTTTTTAAGATCTGCATATACGTCATCTCATATGACACTTGTCTTTCATTTGACACACTTCACTTAGCAAGATCGTCTTCATGTCGCTGAAAATGGCGTTATTTCAGTCCTTTTCATGGCTGAGTGACAGTCCGTCACATGTGTGCACCACATCGTCAGCATCCATTCGACCGCCAACGAACATTTAGGCCGCTTCCGGGTCTCGGCTGTTGTAAACAGCGCCGCAGTGAACCCTGGTGTCCTGCAGCCTCTCACACTGTCCTCTTTTCCTCTGGATATGTGCCTAGGAGTGGGATTGATAAATCATACAGTAGCTCTAGTTTAGTTTCTTAAGAAAGCTCCAGACAGCTCTCCAGAGTGGCGGTAACATTTACACTCCTGCCAGCTGTGAAGCAGGTCCCCCTTTTCCGTACCCTCTTCAGCATTTCTCGCTTGTGTATTTTTGAATGATGGCCTTTCTGACCAGTGTGAGGTGGCACCTCACTGTAGCTTTGATTTGCATTTTTCTGATAGTGATGTTGATCATCTTTTCACGTACCTCTTGTTCGTGCGTATGTTTTCTTTGGAGAAATGTCTACTTAGGTCTCCTGTCCGCTTTTAGATTGGACTGTGTTTTTGATACTGAGCTACTTGAGCTCTTTGTACACTTTGGAGACTAACCCCTTCCTGGTTGCATTGTGTGCAAATATTTTCTCCCTTTCTGTAAGTTTTCTTTTCATTTTGCTTATAAGCAAAAGTTAAACTTTTTCAGGTTAACTGGGTCTCATTTGTATATTTTTGTTTTTATTTTCATTACTCTAGGAGGTGGGTCAAAAAAGATCTTGCTGCCAATTATATCAAAGAGTTTTCTGCCTATGTTTTCTTCCAAGAGTTTCAGAGCATCAGGTCTTAATTTTAGGTTTTTAATTTTGAATTTAGTTTCGCATATGGTGTTAAGGAATGTTCTAATTTCATTTTTTGACATTTAGCTGTCCAGCATTTCCAGCATCTTTTATAGAAGAGATTGTCTTCTATCTCCATTGTATAGTCTTGTATTTTTTGTCATAGATTAATTGACAAGGGATATATGGGTTTATCTCTGGGTTCAGTCCTGTTACATTGATCTATATTTCCACTTTTGTGCCAGTCTGATGTTGTTTTAATGACTGTAGACTTGTAATATAGTCTGAAGTCAGGTAGCTTGGTTCCTCCAGCTCTGTTTTTCTTTTCCAAATTGCTTTGGCTACTCAAAGTTTTTGTGTCTTCATACAAATATTGTATCTTTTCTTCTAGTTCTGTCAAAAATGCCATTGTTGATTTGATGGGGACTGTATTGGATCTGTGGATATCCTTGCGTAGTGTAGTTACTTTGACAGTGTCCATACTTCTAACCCAGGAACATGGTATATCTTCCCACCTCACTTGGCACATTCCTATCAGCAACCAATGTGCTCACCTATGTCAGTCATATCTACAGAGGGAAACAGAAGGTCCACTGGCTTAGAATTCTAGAAACTAGAGAGATGAAAACAAAATTAAAGACTCAACACACTTTCTCTTGAGTATGGCTCCTAATTACCTGACTTACTACGAGCAGGGCAAAAGATGTTTAGATATTACAATCCAGGGAGATAATTACTCAGAACACAACTCCCTGCAGAAAAGACAGACAATGGACCTAGAGAGCTGATGGGGAAGACCTGCCCGATTACCTGCTACATCCAGGATTATGACTGCCGCGCAAATGTGTCTCCACAGCCCACAAATTTTAACTTCAAAATTGTAAAACATTGTAATTATACACCATTTTAGAGACTGCAGAACCAATGACCCAGTTTCATAGAAACCATTTTGCTTTCTCTCAACAGAAAAGCTGTTTTTTAAAAGTATGAATATGTATAATATAATGCATAGAAATGATAGTAAATATAAGGATAACTAAAATTTAAGCAGAAACTTTGAGCTTATTTTTCCACTCATTCTGTTGTACTTTTTTACAATGAGTTGCTCTTCGTTTTGAACTGTCAAGGCTGTCTTTTGACTTCTGAGTCATCCCAGATTGGAATTTAACTACTTACTTTTCCAAATGTTGGCATCTGTTTCTGAGCCAGTTATTTTTGTTGATTCAGCTCCCATAATTGCATGAACAATTCTATCTTTTCCTATTTTGTGCCTCAGAATAGCCAGTTAAAAAGCAGGTAAAGAAGTAATAAGCTAAATCATGTTGCTTCTAATTTGGAGTTAAAAGGGACTTTCATATCAAAGCTCCGTTTTACCAAACATGAGATACTGTAAACAGCCATGGTCCCTAGGCCATATTACATAAGCAACTTTTCTTTTTTAAACTGAGCTTCAGCGTGTGTTGCACAATCTCTGCCTCATTATCCACCAAATCCCATCAAATTGTAGCCTTGATTATCCTCACAATGAGAGTTCAGGGGGAGAAGGGGCTGGTAGGAAACACTTTTTCCACTTAAAGTTGAGACATTGTTACAAACCACTGGATCTCTGAAGCCCTTGGTGTGAAACAGCAGGTACATGTATTGGGATGGGGGAGATTAGGCTCTCGAAAAGGAAAGTAATAAGATAGACCGAGGAAGAACAGACATTATTGTAAATGAAACATTCTATTTAAAAAAAAAAAAATGAGGGCTAGAGTAAGGGAGCAAATCAAAGGAACTGAACATTTAAATTTGACTAACAAAGTAGATTGTCATGTCTATTTGCAAATAGCACATATTTAAACTTCACCAAATGACTCTGATACTTATAACAACAAAGCCGTCTTAAAGCAGGGTGCGCCAACACAGGCTCCTGTGAGAAAGGTGCCTGCATACTCAATTACTCAGTCATGGTCAACTCTCCACAACCTCACGGACTATAACCCGCCATGTTCTTCTGTCCATGGGATTATCCCGGCAAGAACACTGAATGGGGTTGTCATCTCCTCCTCCAGAGAATCTTCATCCCCTGTGGCTCATATACTGGCAGGCATGTTTATACCACTGAGCTACCTGGAAGCCAAAACCTGAATATGAATGCTACAAATCCCTCTGTCATACCTGCTAAGCGTATCAGTACCTATGAACCCTCACATCTAGAGAACTAATGAGTCTGCAACCTTCAAATTATTCTTGGCAAAAAATTGTGGAAACTATGTCTAAATTTATATTTTATATAAATAAATGTGTATCAACATAGGCTCTTGAGAGAAAAGCACACGCATGCTCAGTTGCTCAGTCGTGTCCAATTCTATGCAACCTCATAGACTGTAGCCCGCCAGACTCCTCTGTCCATAGGATTCTCCAAGCAAGAATCCTGGAGTGGGTAACCATTCCCTTCTCCAGGGGATCTTCCCAACCCAGGGATTCAAAGCCAGGTCTCCTGCATTGCAGGCAGACTCTTTACCATCTGATCCACCAGGGAAGCTCTACATTTTATATAAGCTAATAATAAATAACCAACACTAATCTAAGCTGAATTTTATGCCCATGATGCAAAACAAAATTATTTAACCTATCACATTAATTGCATAACTTGAGTTTTGTATATAAGAGGCACCATGTTTATAAAAGTTTTCTCTATTGGTCCATACACTATAGAAATATTGATGAGAAAACCTAGAGGTAATTTTGAAAATGTAAGAACAAAGTTAAGACTTACTACAAACTTATATGACCTGGACTACATTCAGCATTGGGGCTTTGTTTCATTGATTAAAATGTCTTATTTGCTCTCTATAGCAAAAATTTTATATTAAGCATACCTAAAGGAGCTATAGAAAAGTAAGCAAACTAAACAGTGAAGAAAGAAGAAACAAAGAAATTTTTATTTCATTTTCAATATATGAATTTATTGATAATATCAATGTGATAATTTATACAAGACATAAAATAAGAAAAATGGAGGGAAATGGTTTATAACAGATCACACTTTTAGCATATGTTATTTCATGGAAATTGTATTAAAGCATCATTTTTTATTGTTTTAATTACAACCTTAATATGTATATATATAAATTCAAGATTATGTAGATTAGATACATAAAATGCCTGATTGGTAATCATAACCTGCTATCTTATTAACTCTTTTAATACTGAAACTATTTCTCACATCATCAGACAAAAATTATATTGCTACTGATCTTTGGTGATCTTTAGTATTCTGCCCTAATAAATTTTTATTGCTTCTTCTGCCCATTCATACATGATATTATTTTACTCATTACTCAGGTGATTTCTCTGTTGAGACTCTTGCTAGGTCTTATCCAATAATTCATTTAAAAATTTCCCCTAGCATGCATATATATGTGTGCTGAAAGCTCAGCCAGAAGGAAATACTCACTCTTATTTCAGTGTGACTAAAGTTCTAATTATTTTTCACCAGGAAATTTTGAGGAATCATTAAATCTTACACCCTAGGGCTGTTATTGCCACACAATTTTGTAAGTCTGAAATACTCAATACATACCCATCTAAAAACTGCAGAATATTGTCCCGTGAGAACCACAGTGAGAACCACACATTTGTAAATGGCAGGAAATTTTCTGCTTTCTTTAAAATATGCTAACAGTAAGAAACGAATCGCCAGTCTATGTTCGATACAGGATACAGGATGCTTGGGGCTGGTGCACAGGGATGATCCAGGGAGATGATATGGGGTGGGAGGTGGGAGGGGGTTTCAGGATTGGGAACTCATGTACACCCGTGGCTGATTCATGTCAATGTATGACAAAACCAATATAGTATTGTAAAGCAAAATAAAGTAAAAATAAAAATTAAAAAATAAAATAAAATATGCTAATAAAGAAAAAATAATATAAAATAATAAAATGAAAAGGAAGAGGGAATCATTGAATACTTTAACTTGCTTAATCTAGTGTTTTACTTCAGAGTTAGCTTTCTCTAGAACACCACGCAGAAGGCACTAGGCTATGCTTCTGTGGCATCTCCTTTGTCTCAACCTCCCGTGTTCACTGGGTGCCTCTGATGGTGCCCCGTTGCCGCCGGTAAGGGCTTTCCAGGTGCTGTGCTTAGGCACTCAGCCACGTCTGACTCTTTGCAACCCCAGGGACCGTAGCCCACCAGGCTCCTCTGTCTGTGGGGATTCTCCAGGCAAGAATCCTGGAGTGGGTGGGCGGTGTGAGTGATACAGAACCCGACTGCCAAGGCAGGAGAGGTAAGAGATGAGGTTCGATCCATCGATTGGGAAGGTCCTTTGGAGGAGGCCAGGGCAACATGCTCCAGGATTCTGCCTGGAGAATTCTAAGGACAGACAAGCCCGGCCGGCCACCACCCATAAGGTCACAAACAGTCGGACAGGACTGAAGCGACTTAGCGTGCACGCTGCCTGTAAGAAATAACCACAGATTTGGTGGCTAAGAATAACACCACACTCCTATATGATCTCCTAGAGGTGTGGGTCACTGTCCTGAATAAACGGGGCACGGCCAGTTCTCCACTCTAGCTTACACAAGGCCAAATTCAAGACGTGGGCAGCTCTCGGTTCCTTTCTGGATCTCTGAAGATGAATCTTTTCATAAACTCAGTAACCTTATGTGCAGAATTCAGCTCCAGGAATTCAGGCCCCGGTGTCCCCGCTGCTTGTCAGTGAGGGGATTTTCCTCAGTTTACCTGCATTTTTCAGCGCCTTCCTTCTCTGTCCTCACAGCAGACAATGGCAGGCAGAGTCCTTCTCAGACTTCAAACCTCCCATCTCTTTACTGCCTCATCTCTGCCCTCTTCTAGCAGGAGAAATTGCTCTGATTTCAAGGGCTCAAGTGATTAGATTGGGCGCACTCAGATGATTGGGGCTTCCTTGATAGCTCAGTTGGTAAAGAATCCACCTGCATTGTGGGAGACCGGGGTTTGATTCTTGGGTCAGGAAGATGCCCTGGAGAAGGGATAGGCTACCCACTCCAGTATTCTAGCCTGGAGAATTCCGTGGACTGTATAGTCCATCAGGTCGCAAAGAGCCGGACACAACTGAGTGACTTTCAATTTCAGATAATTCAGGACAAATTTCTGATTTCACAATTTCTAACCTTAATCAGTTAGAACTGGGCATGGAACACCAGACTGGTTCCAAATAGGAAAAGGAGTGCATCAAGGCTGTATATTGTCACCCTGCTTATTTAACTTCTATGCAGAGTACATCATGAGAAATGCTGGGCTGGAAGAAGCACAAGCTGGAATCAAGATTGCCTGGAGAAATCTCAATAACCTCAGATATGCAGATGACACCACCCTTATGGCAGAAAGTGAAGAGGAACTAAAAAGCCTCTTGATGAAAGTAAAAGTGGAGAGTGAAAAAGTTGGCTTAAAGCTCAACATTCAGAAAACGAAGATCATGGCATCCGGTCCCATCACTTCATATGAAATAGATAGGGAAACAGTGGAAACAGTGTCAGACTTTATTTTGGGGGGCTCTAAAATCACTGCAGATGGTGACTGCAGCCATGAAATTAAAGACCCCTACTCCTTGGAAGAAAAGTTATGACCAACCTAGATAGCATATTGAAAAGTAGAGACATTAATTTGCTGACTAAGGTCTGTCTAGTCAAGGCTATGGTTTTTCCAGTGGTCATGTATGGATGTGAGAGTTGGACTGTGAAGAAAGCCTAGTGCCGAAGAATTGATGCTTTTGAACTGCGGTGTTGGAGAAGACTCTTGAGAGTCCCTTGGACTGCAAGGAGATCCAACCAGTCCATTCTGAAGGAGATCAGCCCTGGGATTTCTTTGGAAGGAATGATGCTAAAGCTGAAGCTCCAGTACTTTGGACACCTCATGCAAAGAGCTGACTCATTGGAAAAGACTCTGAAGCTGGGAGGGATTGGGGGCAGGAGAAGGGGACGACCGAGGATGAGATGGCTGGATGGCATCGCTAACTCGATGGAAGTGAGTCTGAGTGAACTCTGGGAGTTGGTGATGGACAGGGAGGCCTGGTGTGCTGTGATTCATGGGGTCACAGAGAGTCGGACACAACTGAGGGACTGAACTGAACTGAACTGAATCTTAATGACATCTATAAATTTCCATTTGCATGTAGTGGCTCAGACGAAAAAAAAAACCTACTTGCAATGAAGGAGACCAGGGTTAGATTCCTAGGTCAGGAAGATTCCCTGGAGAAGGAAATGGCAACCCGCTCCAGGATTCTAGCCTGGAGAATTCCTTGGACTGTGGAGCCTGGCAAGCTACAGTTCATGGGTGTCAAGGAGTCAGACAGGACTCAGCGACTAACAAACTTTTCCATACACAGAACAGATTCGCATGTTTAAAGGATTGTCATGTATAAACTTTAAGGGGAGTGAAGCCATCAGTCTCCGTCATGGTACCTACCCTTCCTCCAGCCTTTTTTTTTATCTCTGATCCTCTCAAGAATCTGGCCACCACAACCCCCTGCTCCTCACAGAAGAGGGATAAGCTCACTCCTACCTTTGCTTTCACGCCTTCACCTGGGCCTGAAATACCTCTCTCTGCAGCCTGGTTGTTTTGACCTCCCTTTGTCTTTTTGACTCAACTCAAATTCTACTTACTCAAGAATTCTTCATTGTTTTTATATTTGCAAATTCTCTATCTGAAATTGTTTGCAGACCTCAGTGAGCCTTTGGGCCTTTTCTTAGAATGTAACCTTCTAGAGAACCACCATAATTCAAGTCCTGAAGGCTAAATGCCTGAGTTCAAATCCTGTTTCTGTCACTATCTTAGAGCATAAATCCTAGTTGTCTGTTTCTAAAATGTGACTAAAAACAGTAACACCGATCTCTTAGGTTTTGTGTGTTGATGGGAGGATTATTGAGATAAGACACTTAAAATATTTGCAATTAGGCCTGGCAAAGGAAAGCCCTTAATGACACTTATTATTTCATACGTATCTGTAACAAATTCTGAAAAGCTACTAAAGCTCCTAGGGCATCAGTTAAAATATGCTTCAACTGCAAAATAACTAAAATGCCTCGCTCAGACTCCCTTAATTAGTAAGAAAACGTATTTTGTATATTGCCTGAAGTCTGGAAAGGTGCATATAGTAAATGGGAAGTGGTCTTACAGTGAGCTGAAGGGGCTTCCTTGGTGGGTCAGTGGTAAGGAATCCGCCGGCCAGTGCAGGAGAGGCGGGTTGGAGCTCTGATCCGGAAAAACCCCACATGCCTCGCAGCAACCAAACCTGTGCATCCCGACTGCTGAGCCTGTGATCTAGAGCCCAGGGCCGTCATCACTGAGCCCACGTGCCATAACTGCTGAAGTCCGCACGCCGGAGAGCTCGTGCTTGGAAACAAGAGCAGCTCTGCAGGGAGAGGCCCGCACACTGCAGCCAGAGAGGAGCCCGGACCACCACCGCAGCTGGAGAAAAGCGCAGGCGGCAGCCAAGACCCAGCTCACCAAAAAAAAAAAAAAGAGCCAGTTGATGCAGTGACTGGGTTTTCAGTTCCTCCGCTCCACCATCCGCCACACGGCTCCATCCTCACAGCTACAGCAGAAAGCCCTTTGCCATTGCAACGGGCACATCCACACGTCATAACAGCAAACACAACAAAAGCAAAGCAGAGACATCGTTAGGTTGTCTTTTTTTTTTTTTTTTAATAATGTAGACATTTTTCAGGAAGGTCCACAATATTCTCATATGATACTGGCCTGAAGTAGTTCACAGAGTCAGTGAACCTCCAGGTCCAGCAGCAGTGTGAGTTGCACGGGGGGGGGGGGGGCGTGGTGGAAAGGGGGGTTTCCATGCAAGGAAAGAGTGAGGGATACTTTTAAAGGCCCAGTTTTTACTGAAAAGGAACAAGAGGGAATGACTGGAGAACAAACAGCTGATATGCTGCCTTCTAAAGCAAATGCATATCTGTCTATGTCACTCTGAAGTTCTGGTACCTGGGATGCTATCCTGCACAAGTTAGGAGTTCATGAAGTGTTAATGTTGATGTTGCTGATGTTGAAATGTTTTCAATAATATGCAAGTTTTGACTAGCTCCAGAAATTGCAATTATTCACTCTTTAGAATGTTTACTACTATCCTAATTAGACATTGATTTTATCACCTGATTATTTATAACATTCCTTATCAATAAAAACAGCTCTTAGAGAGTTTCTTCATCCCTTCAATAGGCTGTCAAAAGCGAGGTCACAGAAAATGCACAGTACTGGAGACTGAAGTATGGGTTTGTGTTTGACAGCAGGGGGCACATTTTTTTTCTTTTCTTTTTTTTTTTTACTTTATTTTACTTTACAATACTGTATTGGTTTTGCCATACATCCACATGAACCCGCCATGGGTGTACACGTGTTCCCGATCCTGAACCCCTCTCCCACCTCCCTCCCCGTGCCATCTCTCTGGGCCATCCCCGTGCCCCAGCATTTCATCTGAAGTCACTCTGCTTCCTGGTGTCATGCCCTCTTTCCCCACTAACATCCAAAACCTGCACTCTGCACCCCGCACCCCCTGAACCCATCAGTAGACTGACTTGACTCTACACTTATTTCACATTTGAGTGGAGGCATCGTTTCTCATTCAGCAGCAGGCATGTCCTCCCTTCCCTTCATTAGTGAGGAGCTATTTGGGGATCAGTCCCACTGATTCTAGGGGCCTCCCTGTTCCAAGCAAGGTCAGAGTGGAGCTCCACATCTTCCTTTGACCCTTTCCCATCTATAGTAGAAATGCCTTGGGAAAACATTCCGTGATAGACATTGTGTCATTTGCTCTAAGAAAAATAAAAGTGGGATAAAATATACTCCTGGTTCTCAGGTAAATTAGAGTGTTATTGTGAAGCATCATAGATGTAAGTAATTTAGTACACGTGCTCAATAGTTTTTATTTTTCTATTAAATAGATGATCCTAAAGATATACCTCATAAAAAATTTAAAAATGTAGAAATTATTATGATTTGTACAAATTGGAAGACTTGGGAATCAAAATAATAATCACTTCGTGTGAACTAAAAGTCTGCAATAAAGATTGTAATAAAACTTCAGAATCCTTATAATATATTTGGTTGCCTGAAAACCACATATTAGATGACTAATTTCAAAAAAAAGGCATCAGGTTGGACAGTTTAACCTGAGATTAAATGAGTAAAATATTAAGATGATTTTAAGAACTGTTCATTTTGAATGTTTAACAGTGCCCCACACAAATTGGATGTGGGAATAAAGAAAGATAATACAGAAACAAAATGTCAAAGTTAAATACAGACATTGCATTGAAATTTCAAAATACACTAAAATCATCAATTATCTTTATTTGGCAAAGAGAAGGCAATAACACTCAAACGCATATCTGCACCAACTGTGATGTGAAGCTTACTGCTCTGAAACTCAGTTACAATCAGGCTGGTAATGAGGCACCATATGCACTCGTCTTCAGTTGCCTGAGGATCCCTAACCTGTGGCGTATTTTTTCCTGCCACGTTACCTTGTTAAATATGGAGCTGAGAATGTTTGTTTAAGTATTCATAAGACTGTGGATAGTAAAAAGGTAGAGAATTTTAGCAATGTATATTTTCCTTCTTGCCTTATGAAATACTCTATATATGTTTTAATTTGCCATGTTTCCAGATTTTAAATATAATAAAAGCTATTTATATGGAGTAAAGCAAATTAGTCATTCTGACTACAGATTTATAAATGCATTCTGGTAAGTGAACTGGTTTAATGTGATGATTACAGATGCCTATTAATCAAAGCACTGATCAGAAGTGATAACAAAAATGATCCATATTTTATCACCATCTTCCAAGCTACCTAGTTCTTTGCACTTCTTTATTATTCACCTTTATAAATAATTCAGTGCCTATTCTCTTTTCCATACACTTATATCTCTTTCATTAACACCTGTGAAAGCTGAGATTTTATACTGAAGCTAGAAAAACCGCAGCTACACCTGAACATTTTCCATTTTTAGATCAGAGAAATTACTAATAAATAAGCTCTGGGTCTATGAGATAAGTGAAATAACACTCTTCTTTACATGTTGTTGACAAAATGATTATTCACCTTATTTCCTTTTTCAGGCTTGGTGGTTTGTCCTTACTAAATATGTATGTTGTCACTAAGATTTTCACAGGAAGAAAAAGCCATCTTTGCAGTTACTACATATAGCTACACCGTTTTCAATCTTGAAACGTAACACATGAAAAATTAAAGGCTGCATGCATGAAATTTCATCTCCACCAAGCTAATTGATCGGTCATCCATATTGTGAAATAAATTACACATTTTTGGTAGTCAAGCATTACTTACCTTCAAAATTAACTCATTAAAATTCTTTGCTATCAAGTGACTTAATATGAAGAATCTTAAATCGTATTACTTGAAGGTATTAAAAGTCAACTGTTTTATTCTCAGGACATCCCTTTGTCTCTCTCCCTCCTTTTCTCCCTTCTTCTAGATGAATTACTCCAGAAAACCCTCATGCCTTTTCAAAGAGGAAAGGGATTTCAGTCAAAACTGATTCAAGGTGGGACTTCCTCCCACTTTTTATCTACCTGCTTGCTCCCCATCTCCCATTATATGTGAATAATAACAATAATAGTTTCTGAAAGATTTAAAGAGCAAGAGCATAAATATTTATAATAACGAAGTAAAATAGAAGCTTGTTTTATCATTTGCACACATTATAAAATATGAGTCAAGACATTTTTTCTATGAATGGTCAGCTAGGAAATATTTCTTATTTTGTGAGCCATACAATATTTGTCGCATGTCATTTCTGTTATTTTACCACAAATATGTAGATAAATAAATGTGCATGTATTCTAATAAAATGTTATTAATGAACACTGAAGTTTGCAATTTATATAAATTTACATGGGAAGATATTCTTAATTTTTGTGAAATGACATATAACATATCTTTAAAATAATATCTAAAATATAAAAACCATCGTCGTTCTCTGTACCAAAATGGATGCCAGGCGATATTAGGCTTATATATATAATAATACATAGAATGGCTTCTAGTTAAACCTGATTCAGGTGAAGAATCAGTGCACATAAAACAATATCTCCCTAATCTCATTTTATTAAGTTGATCAGCATAATGTTGCTGCTGTTCAGGCACCAGTTGTGTCCTGCTCTTCACGACCCCATGGGCTGCAGCACACCAGGCTTCCCTGGGCCCTTACCATCTCCTGAGGTTTGCCCAAGTGCATGCCCATTAAATCAGTGATGGATCCAACCATCTCATCCCCTGTCACACTCTTCTCCTCCTGCCTTCAATATTTCCCAAGATCGGGGTCTATTCCAATGTCAGCTGTTTGCCTTAGGTGGCCAAATTATTGGTTCAACATAATACATAGACCATGAACATCTTATTGCAAAATTCAGACTTTATTTGTAAAACAGGGGGGAAACCACTAGGGCATTCAAATATGACATAAATTCCTTGTGATTATACAGGGGAAGTGACAAACAGATTCAAGGAATTAGATCTGAGGGAATGCTTGAAGAGCTGTGGACAGAGGTTCATGACATTGTACAGCAAGCAGTGATCAAAGCCATCCCCAAGAAAAGAAACACAGAAAGGCAAAATGGTTGTCTAAGAAAAGAAGATAAGTGAAAGGCAAAGGAGAAAAGGAAGGATATGCTCATCTGAATGCAGAGTTCCGGAGAATAGCAAGGAGAGATAAGAAGCCTTTTTAAGTGAACAGTGCAAAGAAATAGAGGAAAACAATAGAATGGGAAAGACTAGAGATCTCCTCAAGAAAGTTAAAGACACCAAGGAAACACATCAGGCGACGGCTAGCTCAATAAAAGACAGAAACAGTGAGTCCCTGACAGAAGCAGAAGATATTAAGAAGAGGTGGCAGGAAAACAGAGAAGAAAAAAGATCTTCATGGCCCAGATAACCACGATAGTGTGATCACTCACCTAGAGCCAGACATCCTGGAGTGTGACGTCAAGTGGAAGCATTAATATGAACAAAGCTAGTGGGGGTGATGGAATTACAGCTGAGCTATTTCAAATCCTAAAAGATGATGCTGTGAAAGTGCTGCACTCAATATGCCAGCAAATCTGGAAAACTCAGCAGTGGCCGCAGAACTGGAAAAGGTCAGTTTTCATTCCAATCCCAAAGAAAGGCGATGCCAAAGAATGCTCAAACTACCGCACAATTGCACTCATCTCACAGGCTAGCAAGGTAATGCTCAAAATTCTCCAAGCCAGGCTAAAACAGTATGTGAATCAAGAACTTCCAGATGTTCAAGCTGGAGTTAGAAAAGGCAGAGGAACCAGAGATCAAATTGCCAACATCCATGGATCATAGGAAAAGCTAGAGAAATCCAGAAATTCATCTGCCTCATTGACTATACTAAAGCCTCTGACTCTGTAGACCACAGCAAACTGTGGAAAATTCTGAGAGAGATGGGAATACCAGACCACCTGACCTGCCTGTTGAGAAACCTGTATGCAGCTCAGGAAGCAACAGTTAGAATTGAACATGGAACAACAGACTGGTTCCAAATAGGAAAAGGAGTATGTCAAGGCTGTATATTGTCACCCTGCTTATTTAACTTATATGCAGAGTACATCATGAGAAATGCTGGGCTGGAGGAAGCACAAACTGGAATCAAGATTTCTGGGAGAAATGTCAATAACCTCAGATATTCAGATGACAACACCCTTATGACAGAAAGTGAAGAAGAACTAAAGAGCCTCTTGATGAAGGTGAAAGAGGAGAGTGAGAAAATGGCTTAAAACTCAACATTCACAACACTAAGATGATGGCATCTGGTCCCATCACTTCATGTCCAATAGATAGCGAAACAGTAAAAACAGTGACAAACTTTATTTTCTTGGGTTCCAAAATCACTGTGGACCGTGACTGCAGCCATGAAATTAAAAGATGCTTGCTCCTTGGAAGAAAAGCTAAGACAAACCTAGAGAGTGTATTAAAAAGCAGAGACATTACTTTGCCTACACAAAGCTATTGTTTTTCCAGTAGTCATGTATGGATATGAGAGTTGGAGTATAAAGAGTTCAAAAGTTCACCACTTTTGAACTGTGGTGCTAGAGAAGCCCCTTCGACAGCAAGGAGATCAATCCAATCAATCCTAAAGGGAGTCAACCTTTAATATTCATTGGAAGGACTGACGCTGAAACTCAAGCTCCAATACTTTGGCTAACATGTAAAAAGCCAGCTCATTGGAAAAGACCCTGAAGCTGGGAAAGATTGAAGGTGGGAGGAGAAGGGGATGACAGAGGATGAGATGGTTGGATGGCATCACCAACTCAATGGATATGAATTTAAGCAAGCTGTGGGTGATGGTGAAGGACAAGGATGCCTGACATGCTGTAGTCCATGTGGTCACAAAAAGTTGGACACCACTGAGCAAATGAACAACAAAATAGCAACACATAGATATTTACAAGGTCAAATATTTTAATCCTATGTGTTTTATCCAGTTTTTAAGGAAATTATTTCCTTATACATACATATATATATGTATGTATTTGTACATATGTGTGTGTATGTTTGAGTATCTGCATTCCTTCCTGATAAGATGTTATAATCCAATAAAATTTATATTAATATTTTTCAAATCATAATCAACATGTCCATTCTTCCTAGGCATCTACAATCAATTCATATACTTTGAAAATAATTTTGAAATATACTTGGGACAAAGTTGAAACAATACTTGATAACTTCCTAACCTTTAGTTCCTGACCCTTCTGTCTGAAGGTGCCAAACCTCTTTAAGCGTGAGTGTTTAGAGATTCTGGCATTGCTATATGTCCATTTGTGTGGATGTATAGCAGTCCACTTGCGTGTCCCACCTATGCCTCTAGAAACACCAGACAAAGTACCCTGCAGCTCCTCCTGCTTGGATGCACATAGCATCTCAGTGTTAGACCCTTGGCTCATTGAAAATGTTGCCTTAATTTTATTTTTAAAAGTGAATTGCAGCTTAGAGGAAAGTTCCTTTAAAAGAGCTGGTTTTACATTTTCAAATAAGCTTCCTTCCTTACTTACTTTGGGAGTTATTATATTTTTGAATCATCGCTTCATATTTTTGGTTTTGAATGTTTTCATTTGTTTAGTATATATATAATGCCAAAGAATTAGAAACACTTTTAGGATTTTCTTTTTGTTTTGAATTTTATTACTTCTTTGCTTTCAGAATATGATTCGGCGGATAATCCTATAAGATTTATAGCAACCCTACTCCGCCCATACACACACATGGAAAATGTAGAATATATGAAAACACTGTTCAAGGTAACCCACTGGGAGGAGAGAAACATTTTCATATATGCCAGGTGACCCTTATACTTCAGAACAGGAATAAATGTGCTTCATTTAATGTGTATCCTGATTTCCACATATTTTTAGGTCAGCAGTATTTTTGACAATGGCAGATGTCTATGACTAAACTTAGGAGAGCAGCTATACATAATCAAAGAATGAGGAATAAGGTCTGTATCAGACTTTGACAAATTCTATTCTTTTTATGGGTCAGTTTGATTATATTATCAAGCCAGAGTAGACCAATTTAGAACTGTTTACAATAAACACACTGGAACTTTTGCTTAACACAGATTTAGTCTAAGGCATGGCTATACTGGCATGTCTTCCCAGGCACATGACAAAGTAACTGTTAACTGAATCTCGCAACTCATGGTCTTTTTATTCTGAAAAGAATATGTCTGACCTACTAAACAAAAAAATTATTCATTTTATTACATAGACTAATGAAGTAAACTCAGATTCTACCTAAATTTCTAGGTTGTTCAATACTATTTCCACAATTAACTTATTTTATTTCAGTTTCCATCAGAATTCTTGTTTCTTATTTTAGATTTTGAAATATATTATTTTTTGCAAAATGAATTGTTGAAAAGTGCTGTTGACTAAGGCTTCAATATGTATTGTTAAATGCATCTTTAAACAGAAAACACAGAAGGTGAGGTTATGTATTTATTGATTGGTTGGCAAAAATGTGACTTGAGGAGACCCCAGTTCGATTCCTGGGTTGGGAAGATCCCCTGGAGAAGGGAACAGCTCCCTACTCCAGGATTCTGGCCTAGAGAATTCCATGAACTGCATAGTCCATGGGGCCGCAAAGAGTCGGGCATGATGGAGCGACTTTCACTTTCAGGCTCAGAGAAATCTATCCCTATGTCCCACTAAGGAACAGTGATTCAGTATTCACTGATTCAGGGTTTACAGTAACTTTGTAAAATGTGACTGACAGATACAAGGATCAACAATACATACAAAGTCAGGGCCAGTGTTAATTCTTCGATGCATAAAAATCAGATGCTGGTTGAGTTGCAGCTGTCTGTTAGAAATACTGGATACCCAGAAAAAGTTGTTCTACGCAAAACAGAATGCAGCTGGTTTTGCAGAGAGAAGAAAGAGAATGAATCCACCCAAACTGGGCGTAATTTTCCAGTTCCCCTTCCAACACTGCTGCTGCTGCTGCTGCTGCTGAGTCGCTTCAGTCGTGTCCGACTCTGTGAGACCCCATAGACGGCAGCCCACCAGGCTCCCCCGTCCCTGGGATTCTCCAGGCAAGAACACTCGAGTGGGTTGCCATTTCCTTCTCCAATGCATGAAAGTGAAAAGTGAAAATGAAGTCGCTCAGTCCTGTCTGACTCCCAGCGACCCCATGGGTGGCAGCCCACCAGGCTCCTCCGTCCATGGGATTTTCCAGGCAAGAGTACTGAAGCGGGGTGCCATTGCCTTCTCCTTTCCAACACTTATTTCCATGTAATTCCTGGCCGAGACAGCCTTAACTTTCCCTTCAGTCACACTAAACTTCAGACCGGTTTCTGCCTGACTATAATCCCTAGACCTCTCTTTTCTTGGAGTTTTACTTTAGAAAACTTGCAGATACAATTTTTTTTCTCTGCCCTTTGAGATATAAATTTTCTCCCAGCCTCTTGTCAGTTTTATAACCTAAGAATATCTTTCTCAAGGACCTGGGAGTCATTCCTTTCAAATATAATCACCAAGAAAGACAGTATCCTTATCTCTCCATGAGAATGTAGTGTTTAACTTTGATCAAGATCAGTGCCAATTTGCAGACATAGACGGTCTAGGCCCACTGACCAACCTGCCGTCTAACACCCACCAGCAATGCTCCACTGGCTCACCCCAGTGTTTAAAAACTTTCCTTTTTGTTTCAGCAGATTTAAGTTCAATCTCACTCCCTCATTTAAATATTTTTGAATAAAGACTTCTTTCCTGTTTCACATCTCTGGGGCAATGTTTTACCTGAAGTATAAGTGTTTCTGGTAGTAGGCTACATACATGCTCCCAAACTACAGAAATCATTACAGAATAGAATATAGGTGCTGATAAAGCTATTCCTTGTTTATCCCCCCCTACTAGAAAATTATCCATAAATGCAAGAAGTGGATTTGGTGTTGGGGAATTCTTATCTGCTACAAATGCTGTCTGTTATTCACATATAATGGAATGTGATTCCATTTGCAAATACCTGCCGATGGATTATAGCTTGCTTCTTGATTCATTAGATAGGTGTATTATTTATTTATTGTCACAAAATGTTAAGTAATAGAGCATATCTGTGACATAAAATAATAAACGCGTATTGGCTCCTGAGCTTGCAAAGCCCAGCTGCCCTGGATTGGGCTCTGCTGATCTTGGTTGGTCCTAGCTGTGCCCAGTCATGCTTCTGTGGACGGTGGTGGGTCAGCTAGGCAGTTCTAATGCCCTTACCTCCTGCACATAGCCAAGAGTTTAGAAGCGAAGTCTTCAGCTGAAAACTCAGACGCTTTGGCTTTGTTCCACAATCTTTTATCCCCCACCAAACTAGCTCAGGCATGTTCTCTAGCAAAGGAATGAAAGGCAAGCAGAAATACATTTCCAAGTCTTTTTTGCATCACATCTGCTAACATCTCACTGAGCTTAAGTTCGTCCAAGATAGCAGCAAGGTTAATTTGGATTCATGGTGGCGGTGGTAATGTAAGGATGAAAGTGAAGTCGCTCAGTCATGTTCGATTCTTTGCCACCCCGTGGAGTACAGCCCACCAGGCTCCTCTCCATGGGACTTTCCAGGCGAGAATACTGGGAGTGGGTTGCCGTTTCCTTGATCCAGGGGATCTTTCCAACCCAGAGAACGAACCCAGCTCTCCCACATTGCAGGCAGATGCTTTAACGTCTGAGCTACCAGGGAAGCCTCAGATGTAAGGATGAGGAATACAGTTAAAAAAAAAAAAAAAAAAAAACCCTGAAAGTCACATGGGAAAGAGCATCCGCACAGTGAGCTGCAGAGAATCGGGGCCTTTCCTATGCTTGGTCTCCTATGGCAGAAACAGGTCCTCTTAAGCCTATTTCTGCATCCCTTTTTCGGTTTACAATGTCCTACTTTGTTCGCGGTGCTTGGAGGAAAAACAGCTAATCATTCTGCAAATATATTTACACATATGGTTTTAGTGTGAGTTTTTACAATCCAAACTGTCATCTGCTATGTGATACAGCAAAATGCTCCGTTTTAAGTACATAACAATCATGAGTTTCGGAATAATGAGTTATCTCATCTTTGGCTGAAATTTTTTGACTTGTGAGGAATCCTTACAAGAAAGAAAGTAGAGGGAAGATAAGCATTAATAAAGTCTTCCTTTTGAAGCACTTTAATTAAACTTTGGAGGTTTCATATTTCACTTTATCCTTTTGCGTTATCTCACATTTGGGGAAAAAATAATGAAAAAGACACACGGTGTTCATGTTTTATTAAGGGGTGGAGGCTAAGTCAGTTGAAATAGATGTTCAACATTTTGCAGCACTAGCCTCAAGGATCTGCTTCACACAAACCCTTGAGGCAAAGTTTCCACTTTTGATAAACACGCCTTCTCATCTCATTTTAGGCATGATCCTGTGTCTTTTCTGTATTCACAAACAAAGACACTGCAGTTCGATTGTTTGTGTGGCAGCTCAAATTATGCAGATGTTTGATTCATTGTAGTCCTTGATTTCCTGTATCAGCTTGTATTCTTGCAGGGCCAGCTAGATGGTAATACTTCCTAATTGTAATCTTCCTGGTTGGCCACAAGCAGCTGGTGGGAAAAAAAAAAATCATATTTTAGTCTTTAAATTTCCCACTCTTTTACTTGAATTTGCTTCAAAGCACAGCAGCAGTCATGCTAAAAGAATACTTGTACAAAGTATGCACAAAAACTCTTGATATGTGACTAGAAAAGCAAAACTTTAGAGACTCTACAGTTCAGAATATTCAATATTCCACATTTTTTCAAAGAAACTTTCAAAGCATTAGCTTCCATGTTATCAAGGGGTGGTCTATGTGGTCTATTAGAATTTTCAAATACTTTATCCAATTGGTATTTTGTTCCGCTGATTCAATAACCATATCCATCAAGAAGCACACAGGAAAAAAAAAATCCCCATCACTGTACTATTTTGACCTTGGATTTGGGTTTGAAAAGAGAAAATCCTGGTTTTCTTTCTGTTCTTCAGCATTATTAACTATATGATTTTGGCATAAGTCACTCCCCATATCTCCATCTTAATTCATATTTAATATGAGTTTAATATGATCTACAATTCATATTTCAGAGTTACAAGCAAAGCTACACAGGTCCCAGCTCAATGACTGGTAGACTGTTAGAATAATTATCATTATAATTAGACTGTTTGGAAGTCAAGAATACCTGCCTAACACTAATAACAAATCCACTTTTTTTTAATTTATGAAGCCCCAGATAAACTGTACAAAGACTTGTCATAGTGTTCTGCTCACGTGCTCGTGTCTTTATGCAATAGACTGGGTACTTTTTTTTTGTTTTTTGAGAGGATAAGTATTTTTACATTCAATTGATAAATCCATAATACAGATGATTTAGACAAATAAACAGCAATTATTAATTTTAAAATGGTTGAACAGTGGTAGCTTTGCTCAAAATCAGTGAAGAAGGCCTTAAACTCTGCCACAGGAAAATAATTGGGTTTAAAGCTGATTTCTCTGTGGAAGACGTCCTTTGCAGCCTGATGGTTTGCTTAATTTTGGTTATTTTAAAAATAACATTTCAAGATATATGAAGTTTTTATACACTCAAGTTGATTAAAAATGACATGTTCTGTTGAAAGTGGAAAACATTAAATCATATTCTTTAGTCATAAATTTACTCTTCATAAGGAAAGTAGTGTATTATATGGAACAGTGACAGAACAATCCCGGCGCCAGTTTTCATTACGGAGCTGTAAGCACTGTGAAAAAAAAATCTTTTTTTTTTTGCATGTCTGTGGGGTATTTATAAAATCTGTGGAATCTAAAATTTTGTGAAATTACAGTTATATGCCAGTGGTAAGTATAATTTAATTCCCTTTATTCAGGAGGTACTATGATAAACACTTGCACACACATCATCTCCTTTGATGGGCTGGTGAAGCTATTCTGTTT
This sequence comes from Ovis canadensis, assembly GCF_042477335.2. Lineage (NCBI taxonomy): Eukaryota > Metazoa > Chordata > Mammalia > Artiodactyla > Bovidae > Ovis > Ovis canadensis. The sequence continues at coordinate 101,608,710 of NC_091253.1, read as the reverse complement.
GTTTACAAAAGATCAGTTTTTATAGATAATGTTTTTGTATAACAGCAAGAGTTTTTGAATCAATAGTATAGAGCTGCTTACTTGCAATGGTTCCATTTGTTACTATCATATAGAGGTACCACAGCCAAGTATCTTGGGTATTAAACTATACATTTCAAAATTCTGTTCTTTATTTTTAAAGTGCACACAATAAAAGAGTTGACATTATATAAATTTAATGCTAATGTTTCCTGTTAAATAAGAAATGCCATACTCAGAGGTATGAAATAATAGTTCCTACTGGAAGTCTTAGCAAATCACTGCTATTAAGCATTAAAAGACAATTATTAAGTAACAGGTTAAGCACAAACAGGGCTACACTCAGAACAAAATCAATTACCATAGGGTAAAATACAAAAATTTTTTAATCTCAAAGAGCAGAAGTACAAGGTAAATAATATTAGCTATTACATATAATACTTGAATAGTTTGCCCTTCTGGAGAAGGCAATGGCAACCCACTCCAGTACTCTTGCCTGGAAAATCCCATGGACGGAGGAGCCTGGTAGGCTGCAGTCCATGGGGTCCAGAAGAATCAGACAGACTGAGTGACTTCACTTTGCCTTTTCACTTTCATGCATTGGAGAAGGAAATGGCAACCCACTCCAGTGTTCTTGCCTGGACAATCCCAGGGACGGCGGAGCCTGGTGGGCTGCCATCTATGGGGTCGCACAGCGTCAGACACGACTGAAGTGACTTAGCAGCAGCAGCAGTTTACCCCTGAATATTCCATCAGAATTTCCAACATTAGATTAGGACTTTTTTTTTTTTAACCATCAATATATTATGTATGTTTCTATTCTTAGTCAATAAACTCACTTTGATCCCACCAACTCTCATGGTGGGTGAAGTGGATCACTCTGAAATCTGAAATTTTATTTTATTGTCCTCTGCTCAGGATCCAACAGTTTACTGGACATCTCTCTTTGGTTTCTTCAACAAGCAACTCCAGCCAACTATGTTCCAGTTCAGTTCAGTTCAGTTTAGTCGTTCAGTCGTGTCCGACTCTTTGCAACCCCATGAATTGCAGCACACCAGGCCTCCCTGTCCATCACCAGCTCCCGTAGTTCACTCATATTCATGTCCATCGAGTCAGTAATGCCATCCAGCCATCTCATTCTCTGAGGTCCTCTTCTCTTCCTGCCCCCAATCCCTCCCAGCATCAGAGTCTTTACCAATGAGTCAACTCTTCACATGAGGTGGCCAAAGTATTGGAGTTTCAGCTTCAGCATCAGTCCTTTCAATGAACACCCAGGGCTTATCTCCTTTAGGATGGACTAATTGGATCTCCTTGCAGTCCAAGGGACTCTAAGAGTCTTCTCCAGTACCACAGTTCAAAAGCAGCAGTTCCTCGGCACTCAGCTTTCTTTCCAGTCCAACTCTTACATCTATACATGACCACTGGAAAAACCATAGCCTTGACTAGACTTCCAGAAATTCTCTCTTTTTTTTTAATTTCCTATTTAAATTAGCAACCTTATTGGACACCCATGATAGAGACTTGGATTTAATCTGAAATTGTTTCAATATTCTCAATAACTGCTTCATAAATGCCTGTGTTTTCCACTCTATACCTATTGCAAACAGTTTCTTGGTTCAAATCACCATGATTCTTTGACAACTTAGTGCTATATACAATACTGAAATTTGTTGTGGAATGTGACTGCCTAGCTGTTTCACGGTTAGAGGATGTCTTTAAAGTCTGATGGCAATTTGAAAAAGTTGCCACAATATGGTGTTTTCTTTTTAGTTTATTAATTACAGACATTTGAAGGCTTTAAGCCATGCAAGATAGGTATGATACATGAATTACATTTTCATCATAGAAGGATCGGCGCTTCCCAGGTGTCGCTAGTGGGAAAGAACCCACTAACCAGGGCAGGTGACACAAGAGACTGCAGGTTTGATCCCTAGGTCAGTAAGATCCCTTGGACTAGAAAATGGCAACCCACTCCAGAACCCTTTCCTGGAAAATTCCACGGACAGGGGAGCCTGGCAGACCAGAGTCCATAGGGCCACAAAGAGTCAGACATGACTGAACACGCGCAGCACACAGCACGCACGCATTGACGGACAGACGTTAGGAAGTAGCCAATATGTACAAACTTCCCTGGTGGCTCAGCCGGTAAAGCGTCTGTCTACACTGCCGGAGAACCGGGTTCGATCCCTGGGTTGGGAAGATACCCTGGAGAAGGAAATGGCAATCCACTCCAGGACTATTGCCTGGAAAATCTCATGGACAGAGGAGCCTGGAAGCCTACAGTCCATGAGGTCTCAAAGAGTTGGACACGACTGATCGACTTCACTATATCTATATGAGTGCTCCAACGGAAGTGAAATAATGAAGTATGTGGTGTGGTTGTTGATGTTGTTGCTGTTGTTGCCCAGTCGTGTCTGACTCTTTGCGACCCCGTGGGCTGCAGTCCATTAGGCTTCCCTGTCCCTCACTGTCTCCCAAAGTTTGCCCAAGTTCGTCCCATTACACTGCTGATGCCATCCAAACATCTCATCCTCTGATGCCCTCTTCTTCCACCCTCAGTCTTTCCCAGCATCAGGGATTTTCCCAATGAGTCAGCTGTTCACATCGGATGACCAAAACACTGGAACTTCAGCTTCAACATCAGTATATGGTACCCTGGTTTAAATCACCATTTTCAAAGTTTATAAGCAATCGTGAGTGGTGGATAATACCATAATCCACATACACTATTAACCTTCAAAGAGATTCTACACTTTAATAAGGAGAACCTTATTGTTGAGAGTAAGACAATAATTTTACCTGAAGGGGGAAAGCAGCACTGGAGATGATAAATAAGATTAGTTTTCTAGTTTTCAAATTTTTCACTATCTTGCATTCCATGAGTTCCTGGGTCTTTTGTATTCAATTTTCTTTTCTTTTCTATTACAAATTTTTATTGCCCAGGTCAACAGTTTCTATGAAGGTGGCTTATGGCTCTCCAGCCCAAAGCTGTGTGTGAACTATTCTTTCCAGAGCCACATATACATTAATGTAAATCAATTTATTTTTCAACATTCAACAGTTTCTTTTTACAGCTTCAGATACCCTTATTTCTATAAAGGTCAAAATATGAATATGAGCCTTTATTATATCCTCTGTCTCATTCTGTCTCTATACACACATCCATCCAAAAAGATGTCACATGTATCTTATTCTACTCTAATTGTTTATTCCTTTGTCTTTATTCTGATGACTTTAGGGCCTCTTTCCTCATCTTCTAGCTCCAGGAGTCACTTTGCATGTATAAACGCTCACATTCATCTCACAGAAATGCAACACACACATATATACACACGTTTTAATAATAACCCAATATATACATGACTAGAGATGTCTTAAAGAAAATTAGAGATACCAAGGGACTATTTCATGCAAAGAGGCATACAATAAAGAATAGTAACAGTATAAACCTAACAGAAGCAGACGATATTAAGAAGAGGTGGAAAGAATACACAGAAGAGCTATACAAAAAAGAAATTAATGACCCAATAACCATGATGGTGTGAACACCCACCTAGAGCCAGACATCCTGGAGTGTGAAGTCAAGTGCGTCCTAGGAAGCATCACTACGAACAAAGCTAGGGGAGGTGATAGAATTCAAGCTGAGCTATTTCAAAGTCTAAAAGATGATGCTGTTAAAGTGCTGCATTCAATATGTCAGCAAATTTGGAAAACTCAGCTATGGCCACAGGACTGGAAAATATCTTTTCATTCCAATCCCAAAGAAGGACAATGCCAAAGAATGTTCAAACTACTTCAAAATTGTACTCATTCCACATGCCAGCAAGGTCATGCAAAATTCCTCTAAGCCAGGCTTTAACAGTACAGCAATCAAGAACTTCCAGATGTTCAAGCTGGATTTAGAAAAGGCAGAGAAACCAGAGATCAAATTACCAACTTCCATTTCAATCACAGAAAAAGTGAGAGAATTCCAGGAAAACGTCTACTTCTCCTTCATTGACTACCTTAAAGCTTTTGACTGTGTGGATCACAACAAACTGGAAAATTCTTAAAGAGATGAAAATACCAGACCACTTAACCTGCTTCCTGAGAAATCTGTATGCACGTCAGGAAGCAACAGTTAGAACTGGACATGGAACAACAGACTGGTTCCAAACAGGGAAAGGAGTGTGTCAAGACTGTATATTGTCACCCTGCTTATTTAACTGCTATGCAGAGTACATCATGAGAAACACTGGGCTGAAAGAAGCACAAGCTAGAATCAAGATTGCCAGGAGTAACATTAATAGTATTATGCAAAGAACTGACACCACCCCTATGGCAGAAAGTGAAGAGGAACTAAAAAGCCTCTTGATGAAGGTGAAATGGCAAAGTGAAAAAGCTGCCTTAAAACTTAACATTCAAAAAACATAGATCATGGAATCCAGTCCCATCACTTCATGCACACAGATGGGGAAATAATGGAAAAAGTGTCAGACTTTATTTTGGGGGGCTACAAAATCACTGCAGATGGTGACTGCAGCCATGAAATTAAATATGTTTGCTCCTTGGAAGAAAAGGTATGACCAACCTAAACAGCATATTAAAAAGCAGAGACATTACTTTGCCAACAAAGGTCCATCAGGTCAAGGCTATGGTTTTTCCAGTGGTCATGTATGGATGTGAGAGTTGGACTATAAAGAAAGCTGAGTGCATAAAAATTGATACTTTTGCATTGTGGTGTTGGAGAAGACTCTTGAGAGTCCCTTGGACTGCAAGGAGATCCAACCAGTCAATCCTAAAGGAAATCAACCCTGAATATTCATTGGAAGGATTGATGCTGAAGCTGAAACTCCAATACTTGGGCCACCTGATGCGAAGAACTGACTCATTTAAAAAGACTCTGATGCTGGAAAAGATTGAAGGCTGGAAGAGAAGGAGATGACAGAGGATGAGATGGTTGGATGGCATCTTTGACTCAATGCACATGAGCTTGAGGAAACTCCAGGAGATGGTGAAACACAGGGAAGCCTGGCGTGCTGCAGTCCATGGAGTTGCACAGACTTGGACACAACTGAGTGGCTGAAAAACAACATGGTATTCTATGATGTCCTATAATTAATTTTTCCCTATAACGGCCATTTACGCTATCTCAAACTTTTCACTCTTGCCAATAATGTCACAGAGAATATTCTTATAAATGTGTCTATTCAAGATTAATTCTACCTTCTGAAATGGGATCTCATATTATAAACCATTTGGCTTTGTATTTTAAAAGTTTTAGTAGCTACTTTAAGTTATCCTTTAAAAATGAGAACTATCACCAAGCTGAGGAATTGCCTATTTTTACTTATACTTAGCAACAAAGATATTATTATTTCTTTAGTATTTCCTGAATTTAACATAGACTGCTCTTTTTTTTAATTTGCATTTATATGCATGTTTAATGAGAATCATAAACTCATTATATTTATCAACCACTTTTATACTTCTACCTTGAATATTTTATATCTTTGCCTATTTTTCAGTTGTTTATTAAAATTTATCCATTCCATTTATTTGTAAAGGACTTGATATAATACATGTATGTGGATATATTTAAAGCTACTATTGTTAGGATGTTAATTCTTTACCAAGGTTTTTAAACTTATCAAAAATTATTCACATTTCTGATCAAATATACTTTTTGCTTCTCATAGTTCTGAATTTTCTACTATAAACATGTGAAATTTTTGTTCAGGAAAAGAAATCAGAAATATTGCTTGAAAATATCCTACTAGTAGAGTTCAATGGTTGGGAGGATAATAAAATTAGGGTGCTGTCAGTCTTGATCTTAAGTTGTGAGCCACCTTTTTTCCCTCCCTCTTCCTGCATTATATCCCTGCTACTTGAACCCACACAGAAAGCCAGTCATATCACAAGAGAAGCCAGTGTGAAAAAGAACAAAAGAGTTCTTCATCGTATCAGTTCAGATTGGTTAGTGCCTGTGTCATCCCAATTGTCAGACATTTTAAATATCACTTCTCCCAGTGCGCAGTGTGAACTTTACTTACGGTCTCTTCTTTTCCATCTGGAAATCAAATTCTACTCTTGCCTCCTCCTCCTCCCCCTGTGATGGCTCTGACGGTAACTAAAACTTACGCAGCTTCCGAAACCCACCGAATCCAATCACCCCGTCTCTCATGATGTTCACAAAAGAGTGAGGAATAGAGAGGTGTAACTAATATTTGCAGGAAAGGAAAACAGAACTTAAACAAAGTAAGCTGTTTCTCAACTTGCATAGTACTATTCAGCGTCAGGTGTTGGAACCAGGACCTGAACTTAGCTTTTCTGATGATACCCATCTATCGGTATGGCGTCTCTGTTGAGCTGAATTTCACGCTTTTCCCCCAAACAATCCCTGACCGTCACCAGCCTCCTCTATTTTATAATAGTTTGCTCTGTTCGGAATCCTCTCTTACTAAGACTGGGCTTCCCCAGCAGCTCAGCAGTAAAGAATACTTCTGTAGTGCAGGAGACACAGGAGATCGGAGTTCAATCCCTGGGTCAGAAAGATCCCCTGGAGGAGGACATGGCTACCCACTGCAGTGTTCTTCCAGGGAAAATCTCGTGGACAGAGCAGCCTGGCGGGCTATGGTCTGCAGGGTTGCAAACAGCCGGACAGGACTGAAGCAACTGAGCACGCACACACTCACAAGACTGCCACGTATAGCAAATAAAAATACAAAATACCAGTTAAATTACAATTTCAGATAAATGAGTTTACAGGTATGTCCTGTATATTATATAAGCCATGCTGTTGTTTAATTGCTAAATCATGTCCACTTTTGCAACCCCATGGACTGTAACCCTCCAGACTCCTCTGTCCATGGGATTTTGCTTGTGCAAAAATAATATTTACTGGTTTCTGAAATGTTGCTTTAACTCAGAGGCCTATATTTTACCTGGCAGCTCAATCTCCACTCCTGTTTGTTCTCATAATCTTAGCCATTCTTTAACAAAATGGATTCTCCCTCCTTGAAATGTTCCCTGATCTTCCAAACTAAACTAATCTCTTCTCTTGTGTCTTATTAAATTCTACCTTATATCACAGTTTTGTGGCTTCCCTTTCCTTTCTACTAGGTTACAATGACTTTGACAGACACAGGTTATTCATCCTGTAACAACCCAAAACATCTAACACTTTGCACAGAGTAAATGTTCAAAAAACTTCACTAACTAGAGTTGCTGCTGCTGCTGCTAAGTCGCTTCAGTCGTGTCCGACTCTGTGCGACCCCACAGACGGCCTCCTACAAGGCTCCCCCATCCCTGGGATTCTCCAGGCAAGAACACTGGAGTGGGTTGCCATTTCCTTCTCCAATGCATGAAAGTGAAAAGTGAAAGTGAAGTCGCTCAGTCATGTCTGACTCTTAGCGACCTCATGGACTGAAGCCCACCAGGCTCCTCCATCCATGGGATTTTCCAGGCAAGAGTACTGGAGTGGGGTGCCATTGCCTTCTCCACTAACTAGAGTTAGTATATGCTAATCTCTAGCTATCATTTCAATTTACCTATATGTATGACCTATGACAATATATACTACTAAGGAAAAAAACCGCTTGTAGATGTTAAAAGAGAATTTGTCTGAAATATATTAAATTATTAAGATATTTGTATGTTAGAGGTATCTGTACTTCAAAGAAAATGATTTTTAATATCACTGTATTTTATATTGAAGAGTTTTATCTATTTTCTAGTTTATGTATATACTTAACTTTCTATCTGTTTAGCTATCTTCCATTTATATAAAAATTGAAAGAAAGTGAAAGTCACTCAGTTGTGTCCGATTCTTTGCGACTCCATGGACTATACAGTCCCTGGAATTCTCCAGGCCAGAATACTGGAGTGGGTAGCCTTTCCCTTCTCCAGGGGATCTTCCCAATCCAGGGACAGAACCCAGGTCTCCTGCATTGCAGGCAGATTTTTACCAACTGAGCTATCAGGGAAGCCTATATAAAAGTTAAAAGATGTTAAATAAAAGTCATTCTAGGTAGATTTGTACATGACATTAGCAATTCTTTTGGATACATAGATGCAGAAAGCAATACAATGTCACCAAGATTCAAGTTCTGTCTGTGACCAGCCTAACTCAGGGCCAATTAATCCAGTTATCTCCAGGTACAAAGGGCAGATTTGAGGACTGGCCACAGAATTCTGACCCAGATGATGCAGCGATGGTGTTAAATGCATCTTGGGAAAGAACAACAGCATATTTATGCTAGGTTAAAAATACAAACCCCACTCAGAATTTTCAGCACTGAAAATTACAAATAACAAATGCTGGAGAGGGTATGGAGGAAAAAGGAACCCGCCTACACTGTCGGTGAGAATGTAAATTGGTGCAGCCACTATGGGAAACAGAACAGAGTTTCCTTAAGAAACCGGACTTGCCATATGATCCAGCAATCCCACTCCTGGGCATCTATCCCCGTAAAGCTGTAACTCAGAAAGACACACACACCCTGTGTTCATAGCAACGCTGTTTGCAATAAACAGCCAAGACAAGGAAACAGCCTAAATGTCCATCAACAGACGAATGGATTAAGAAGAAGTGGTACATATATATAATGGAATACTACTCAGCCATTGAAAAGAACGAAATATTTAAAATACAATTCAAATGAACATATCTGTGAAGCAGAAATAGACTCACACGTATAAAGAAGAGACTACTGGTTGTCAAGGGTGAGGAAGCGGTGGGGAAGGAGGGATGGATTTGGAGTTTGGGATTAGCAGACGCAAGCTATCAGATACAGAATGGGTAAACAAGACCCTACTGTACAGCTCAGGGAACTATATTCACTATCCTGTGATAAACCACAATGAAAAAGAAGATGAAAAAAGTATACACATATATGTATGTGTGTGTGTGTGTGTCTGTGTGTATGTGTATATATTACTGAATCACTTTGCTGTACATCAGAAATGAACACAACTTTGTAAATCAACTATACTTAATTAAAATAAATCTATTTTTTAGGAAAACCTTTTTCCTTCTGTTACTGGCTTTGTGAAAGTCTCAGTCACTCAGTCGTGTCTCACTCTTTGTGACCCCATGGACTGTGTGTAGCCCACCAGGCTCCTCTGTCCATGGGATTCTCCAGGCAAGAGTACTGGAGTGGGTTACCATTCCCTTCTTCAGGTTCCTGGCCCAGAGACTGAACCCTGGCCTCCTGCATTGCAGGCAGATTCTATACCATCTGAGCCCCCAGGGACCAGCATGTAAATATTTCAACTCACTCAGTAGAAGTGTCTTTTCTGAGCTCAGCAAATCAGTTTAGAGTTCAGTTTACCTGTTAGGAGTTAAGTTTTGTTTTTTGTTTTTTGTTTTTTGTTTTTTTCCCTTCTTTCTGTGACATTCTTTATTCTAGGACCTGCCTCACACAGTATTACAAACAGAAAACTTAGCTGTTTATGCTTAGAGTTACCCATTTCTGTCAGATGTAACTTGTTAAACTCTTCCTCTGCTGGAGACTTTTCTGTTACAGCTTTACAGGGTGGGTGTTCTGTAGAGTTTAGCAACCCAGTTTAATTTAAATTCAGTAAAATAAACATTTGCTTCCAAAATTTGGTCATGAGTTTAGCCTAGGGTTTATGGGTAAGTTGGGTAAGTAAAGTATGTAATTTTTAAAAGAGCTAAACCTATTCATGTAAATAATGTGCAATATGTTTTAAGAACATTTAAATTTGTTAAAGTATATACAATTAAATTTGTTAAAGTATATACACAAGTGTTTCTAGATAAAAATATATTTTAACGATTTGAAATTCTCTATTTTGTATTGTGTTTTCACTGAATGGATACAGAGTAGGCATAGCAAAAGAGCTTTCCAGTGTTCTTATAAAAACTGTGTCAACCCTGCTGTATACAGAACACCTCTATGGGTGAGATGATAGTTGAGTGAGGATGTTGATTCAGGCTGTAGCACTGGCAGAGACTGCCAACAAGGCGACCACTTGCCAGCTGGCACCCATTCCCGTGGCTTTTCCCCTCATGATAATTGCTTATCAGCTGAGAATTTCATTTATTCATTGGCACTATAAATTTTGCTTTAGTTTTTCAGGCAAGCTCTGATACCTCCAGAATTTTTGTCAATAAAATTATTTCAGATTTGTGATAGACTAGTGTTTGAAAACATGGCATTGTTGGCTGATTTTGCTCCTCTTCACTGTACTAATTGTTAATAAAGATTACACTCCATAAGCTTTTTCAGGAAACAAGTACTTTAATGAGCACACCATTTTTAAAACTGAGGGTAATTTAAGGGACGTAAGAGCCCAGACACTAGAAATTTGTCTCCAATTATTGTAAACCTAGCATCCAGCGATCATTATCTCACAAATGTATCGTAGGCAAAATTCAGAAAGGTTATGATTTTATGTCTACCCAAGTGTGACTCAATGACCTGCTGGAGGAAGAACAGGAAACTGGCTTGTCCTTCTGCCCCCTCTGTTCAACATGAAACGCCCTGGAAGGAGTTCTGCCACTGCAGGTAACACACAAGCGGAGGGGGGTGGAGGCAAGGCCTCTGCTCAGCTCCAGGGTCCTGCTCGAACAGGAGGGAAAATCCTGCCGTCGCTGTGCAGAGAGTCAGGATGCCAAGAGCACTCTACCTCGGAGGCCCTGGTGGAAACGGTCTACCAGGGAGAGAGCAAGAGAACCAAGATGCTCCCATACAGAGTGGAAAAGGAGCAGGCGAGAAGCTTCTTCTGTGGCAAAGACACGTCGAAGTTGTCAGGGAGTAACAGAAGAACTGAGAAATTCTCCTCAATGCCCCAGACCTCACATTCTGCACAAGATATTAGCTGCCTACAGCCAAAGACGCGCGCAGCCTCTGGTGCCCTGATGATAACCAGGGCACCCACAGAGCCACCCTGGGCCCAACTTCAGCACTCACCCGCTCCTCAAGGCAAGAAAAAAGCAGAGGCGTGCACATTTTTAGGTGTAAATCCTGCTTACCTGAGCCTTTGTGTTCTTTGACTCATAATATCTAGCAGTCTGTCAAAAATTATGAGCCATTCGCAGCAACACAGTGCAGGAGTATAACCCACGGCAAGGAGCAGTAAGCACCAAAACAAGATAAACAGAAAAACCAAAATCCTGAAACTATTAGAGCTTCCAGCATAACTATGTTCAATATGCTAAATTATGTACAGTAGAAGGTGAAAAGCATGCATGAACGGACGGGAAATTTAATAAAGAATCAGACGAGATTGGGTCAAGATGGCAGGACAGTAAGACATGAAGCTCACCTTCCCCCACAAACACATCTAAAACACACATACATGCGAACAATTCTCACAGAAAACTACCTGGAAACGGGCAGAAGAATTCTTATACACCCAAACCTGCACGAAAGACTCCCACACAAGCAGGAAGCACAGGGAAAGGGCGCAGGGTTGGGACCTCCAGCCCAGGATGAGGAAAAGCTCTGCACAGGAGAACCCTCACCCGGGGAGATACAGGCTGAGATTCACGCTGAGCTTTCCCGTCCTGGGATCCTTCACAGAGGACACGAGCTTGCTCGGCTGCTGGCAGAACTAACTGTAGGGCTGTGGAAAGGCTGGCAAAGTCTAGCTCCTACTCACAAAGAGTGAGCAGGTGCTGGCTTGCCACCAGTCAGAGCAGAGAGAACCCTGGATTGGAGCCTGTGGCCTCACTGCGTTCCCCGATCCAGCTGGGGCAAACGCCCAGCTCTGTTTTCACCACCCCACAGCGTGGCATGGGCTCTGGGTCTAGCTTTGCAGAGACAGCCTAGGACCTGGGATGGAGCTGGCTGCTTGTGGCCATTGTTAGCACTTACTCAAGCCGTCCCAGGAGCTAGCATACCTGGGTCCTCACTTCAGGCCCCAGCTCCCCCCCACTTCAAGGAAATTCTCCACCCCACTCACTGCATACCACAACCTAATTCAGGATCTGGGGCAGACAAGCCTGGGAGAATCTGCTGTAGAGACAGCCCAGATCCAGCTTAGTGGATACGCTGGCCCCATCCACTCCACGCCATGGCCTTGAAGGGGCAGGACCTTAGGCTGCACCTGAGCAGAGCTCTGGACACCTACGCAGGCGGCCCTGTGGTCCCCTCTCAGCACACTGGCCTGGCTTGTTTCAGCAGACCCTTCCTCTGGGGCAAAGCATACACTCAAGGGAAATGGAACCTGATCGAACCTGACCTTCAGGCCTCTACTACAACTCGGCCGCAGACCTTGACCCCAGAAGGGCAGCAATGCCCACAGAGCAGAAGGAAGGCCTGTCTCGTCCTCGTTACAGACTTTAGACACTCCAGTACCAACTGCGCCTCCAATCAAGGTGAGAGTGGCCGGTATACCTTTAGGGAAGATGCAGCGGGCGATCATATCAAAACCAAGCAGAAATACTGATATAAATGAGGATCGCTGTAAAAAAGAACCAGAAGCTATAAAAATAAAGCAGAAACGATCAAAAATAGATAATACCGTTTCTGAGATTAAAAAGCCCTCAAACAGAAATGAATAGCTTACTAAATGACAAAGAAGAATGAACACCCAATTCGGAAGATACGGTAATGTAAATCACCCGACCAGAACAGCAAAACGAGAGACAAATGGGAAAAAGAAATGAAGGCAACGTAAAAGATCTGTGAGATAGCATAAAACATGTAAGCCTATGCATAATAGAGGTTCCGCAGGGAGAAGTGGGGGAGAAAGGGAGCAAAAGGGAAAGGTATGGAAGAAATTAGGTCTGAAAAATTCCCAAATCTGAAGAGAGAAACAGATATTCAGGTGCAGGAAGCTCAGAGGGTCCCAAACAAGATGAACTCAAACAGACCCTTAACAAGATATATCATAATTAACTGGCAAGAGTTAAAGAGAGACTCCTAAAGGCAACAAGAGGAAAACCAAGAGTCAGTTGCAAGGGAATTTCCATAAGGCTATCAGCCAATTTCTCTGCAAAAACTTCGCAGGTCGGAGGGGGTACCGTGATATATTTAAAGTCGTGAAAAGGAAAAACCTACAACCTCAGGTAATTTATACAAGATTATCATTAAGAATAAAAGGGTTGATAAAGAACTTCTCAGGCAAGAAAAATTAAGGGATTCAGCAATATTATACCGACCCTAAAGGAAATATTCAAGGGTCGCCTCTAAATAGAAAAGAAGCAGGAATCTATAGGAAAGGGAAAATCACAATAGGAAAGGGAAATATATAATAAGAATTGAAAGTCATGTAAATAAGCCAGTAAAAAGATTAAAAAGCAAACAAGAAAATTGTTAAAAGGATTATAGCAACAATAAACAGTAAAAGGATAAGCATGACGACATAAAACAGGAGATCAAAGTCACAAAATGTGAGAAGCTGGAGGATAGACATGTACATTAGTAAGAACGCATTTGAACTTGAATGACTGTCAGTTTAAAGCAAGTAGATATGCTTATGGATCAACATATATGACCCCATGGTAACCACAAATCAGAAACTAAACAGATTTACAGAAATCAAAAAGAAAGGAGCTCAGACACACTACAAAAGAAAATCATCAAATCACAAAAGGGAAAGGAAATGAAGAACTGCAAAAACAATTTAAAAACAAAGAATTAAAGGGCAATAAAGTGCATATCTATCCATAATTACTTTAAACATCAGTGGACTGAATGCTTCTATCAAAAGACAGAGAGTGGTTGATTGGACTGAAAAAAAGAACCTGAAAAAAACCTCCTGTAAGACCCTTATTTGGAGGTGAAAAATATATACATGCTGAAAGGGGACAGAAAAAGATATTTTCGACAAATGGGAATGACAGGAGAGGAGTATGCTAGTGCTCAGTCATGTCTGCCTCCTTGCAACTCCATGGACTGTGCTGTCCATGGAAACCTCCAGACAGGAACACTGCAGTGGGTTGCCATTTCCTCCCCCAGTGGATCTTCCTGACCCAGGGATCAAACCCAGGTCTCCCACATTGCCAGCAGATTCTTTGCCACTTGAGCCACCTGGGAAGTTCATACCAGACAAAATAGACTTTAAAACAAAGGCCATAAAGAAAGACAAATAAAGGCATTATATATAATACATGTGATAAAAGGATTAATTCAATAAGAGGCTATTATGCTTATTCACATATATGCTCACAGTATAGAAGCACCTAAATATATGAAGCAAATGCTAACAGATATAAAGGGAGAAATCAACAGAATATCAGAAAACTTTAATCCTCTTTCTTTGGATTGCAAGAGTTCAGTTCAGTCGCTCAGTCGTGTCTGACTCTTTGCGACCCCATGAATAGCAGAATGCCAGGCCTCCCTGTCCATCACCAACTCCGGCAGTTCACTCAGACTCGCGTCCATCGAGTCAGTGATGCCATCCAGCCATCTCATTCTCTGTCATCCCCTTCCGTATTCTTGCCTCGAGAACCCCATGAACAGAACAGTTGCAAGAGTTAGTATTGCTAAAATGGCCAACATGGATACCCAAAGCAGTCTATAGATTTTAACAAAATCCTTATCAAAATATCCCAAACATTCTTCAGAAAACTAGAACAATCGTCTTAAAATTTATATGGAACCAGAAAAGACAGAATTTCCAAAACAATCTTGAGGGGAAAAAAAACAAAGCTGGAAGTATGATGTTGCCTGACTTAAAACTATGCTGCAAAAACAAGGCAATCAAAACAGCATGGAACTGGCAAAAAAAAAAAAAAACAGACACATAGATCTATCGAACAATATAGAGAGCCCAGGAATAGACCCACACACCTATGGTCAGTTATTTATAACAAAGGAGACAATAAAACACAGTGGAGAAACAACAGTCTCTTCAACAAGCGGTGTTGGGAAAGCTGGACAGCTGCATATAAAACAATGGAATTAGAGCATGCCCTCATATTGCATGCAAAATAAACACTAAAAGGTTTAACTATCTACATGTTAGATATAATGTTATAAAACTCCTAGAACACCAGCAAAACATCTATTTGACATAAATCCCAGCGATATTTTCTTAGATCAGTCTCCCACTGCAAAAGAAATAAAAGTAAAAATAAAAATGGGACCTAATCAAAACTAAAAGCTTTTTCACAGCAAAGGAAACCACCAATAAAATGAAAAGACGATCTATACAATGGGAGAACTTATTTGCAAATGATATATCATCTCTTTAAGAATTTTCCACGTTTTGTTGTGATCCACACTGTCAAAGACTATGGCATGGTCAATGAAGCAGAAGTAGATGATTTTCTGAAATTCTCTTGCTTTTACTATGAGCCAACGAATACTTGCAAATTGATCTCTGGTTCCTGTGCCTTTTCTAAATCCAGCTTGTACATCTGGAAGTTCTCAGTTCATTTACTGTTGAAACCTAGCTTGAAGGATTTTGAGCAAAACTTTGCAGCATGTGAGTGCAATTGTGGAACAGTTTGAACATTCTCTGGCATTGCCCTTCTTGGAGATTAGAATGAAAACTGACCTTTTCCAGTCCTGTTGCCACTAATAAGCTTTCCAAATTTGCTGGCATCTTGAATGCAACGCATTAACCCAGCATCATCTTTTAGGGCTTGAAATAGCTCAGCTAGAACTCCACCGCCTCCACTAGCTTTGTTCGTCGTGATGCTCCCGAAGTTTTCCTTGACTTCACACTCCAGGATATCTAGCTCTAGGTGAGTGATCACACCACCGTGGTTATCTGAGTCACTAAGCCATTTTTTGAATAGTTCTTCTGTGTGTTCTTGCCACCTCTTCTTAATATCTTCTACTTCTGCAGACATTGACTGCAACCATGAAATTAAAAGATGCTTGCTTCTTGAAAGGAAAGTTATGTCAAACCTAGACAGTATATTTAAAAGCAGTATCATCACTTTGCCAACAAAGGTGCACACAGTCCAAGCTGTGGCTTTCCAGTAGTCTTGTATGGATGTGAGAGCTGGACTATAGAGGTAGCTGAGCACCAAAGAAGTGATGATTTTGAACTGTGGTGTTGGAGAAGAGTCTTGAGAGTCCCTGGCATTGCAAGGAGATCAAATCAGTCAACTCTAAAGAAAATCAACTCTAATATTCATTGGAAGGACTGCCACTGAAGCTGAAGCTCCAGTACTTTGGCCACTTGATGTTAAGAGCCAACTATTTGGAAAAGACCCTGACGCAGGGAGAGATTGAGGGCGAGAGGAGAAGAGGGTGACAGAGGATGAGATGGTTGGATGGCATCACTGACTCAATGCACATGAGCTTGAGTAAACTCTGGGAGATAGTGAAGGACAGGGACGCCTGGCATGCTGCAGTCCATGGGGTCACAAAGAGTTGGACACGACTTAGCGACTGAACAACAAATCTTTCACGGACATAGATCAAATGAACAAACATAGAACAAAGTCCTCAACAAAAGAAAGAATTAATAAATTTAATCTAATAATGTTTGAAGATAATTCCACACGACACCAACTGAACTTTTCCCATTTATGCTAGGCTAGATCAACATGCAAAAAATAAGGTAAATCCATCCTATCAACTGGGTAGAAAAGAAAGTCACATCACCATATCAATAGATACGGCAAAGCACCTAACAAAATCCAATAGTCTTTCAAGATGAGAACTCTCAGTACCCTAGAAATGGAAGGTGATTTTCTCAATTTGACAGCATTCTCTAGAACAAATCTCCAGGTAAGCAACACAATTATTGGTGAGAAATTCAAAGCTTTCCCTTCAAGATCAGGGACAAGTATAAACATCCCATCTCATAACTACTTTCCACCATCTTGCTGGAAGTCTCTCCCTGTGTTCAGTTTATCCAACTCTATACCTAACTGCACGTTCAGATACGTGTCGGTAATTTTAAATTTTTCCCATGGTGGGATTATTTACACCACAGAAATTAGCCAAGACGACAACCTGGTTAGGGCTTCCCAGGTGGCTCAGTGGTAAAGAATCTGCCTGCTAATTCAGGAGCCACAGGAGACACGGGCTCAGTCCCTCGATCAGGAAGTTTCCACGGAGGAGGAAATGGCCACCCAGTCTAGCGTTCTTACCTGGGAAACTCCAAGGACAGAAGGGCCTGGTGAGCTGCGGTCCATGGGGTCGCACAGAGTCAGACACAGCTGAGCACTCACATACAATCGGGTTGTTTTTTTCTTTATTCCCTTCCTAGAGATCTGGTTTGTTACTTGATATAACCTAGTTGTTAATAGTTTTTTTCAGAGTTATAGGATTGTGATTTTTTTTTAAATTTTCCACTTTTCCATAGTGAGTATGCATCTCTCTTATAATAAAAATTAAATGATGCTAAAAATACTTTTTTTAAAGAAATATGAGGTACTCAATTTAGTTATTCCTTCTATAATACAATTCAAGTACCTGAAAGAATCATTGTAAACTGTCTTTAACAGGAAGAAAAAACACTTCTTTTTCCATTAAATGAAAGGGCTGCTTTACACATTATAAACTCTATGAAGAGATATATGAAGGCAGCAACTGAGTGATGTGAAAGTTGCTCAGTCGTGTCCGACTCTCTGCAACCCCATGGAGTATAGGGTTCATGGAATTCTCCAGGCCAGAATGCTGGAGAGGGCAGCCTTTCCCTTCTCCAGGGGATCTTCCCAACCCAGGGATCAAACCTAGGTCTGCTGCATTGCAGGCCGATTCTTTACCAGCTGAGCCACAAGGAAGGTAGCAAAAGTTTTGATTAATGCATCTTGAACTTATAGAAAATTATAAAAATATTTTACAATTATCAAATCTTCAGAGGCAAAAGTGACTCAACAAAGGGTTCAGACTGCTCTTCGAAAGTAATGATTTTTCAAATCTATTTATTCATAGACCTCTCCCTTTGAAAAAATCATACCGGGATATGGAGGATACAAAACAGGTATGAAAGAGTGCTGGCACTATCCTAATAAAGATGGCACGACCCTCAGCAGTGCCTCCGGTGATACCCTGGGACACAGTCTAAAAATCACTTTCCTGAAGTATGAAAAAGAGCAATAAAATTAGAATTAAAGCTATTAATAGCAAGCAGGCCCTAGTATATACAAACATTATTTGAGCCCATGGGTAGTAAAATAGAGCAAATCCTTCAGATGAGTCTATGGACAATGACAGAAAAGAAAAGGGAAAAATCAGAAGAAAGCACGCACAGCTCAGAAGCCTGCCCTGGCGAAAGGGCAGAGATTATGCTGGCGGCAGTTAACGAAAAGACTAACAATACCGTGCCGCAAGAAAGCAAAAGAGAACACATTTTCATAATCACTGCCTCACAGGAGAAATCCTCCAATTTTGAATACACATTGTATAATACAACTGTGGCGTTCACAAGGAGAAGGGAGAGCCAAATAGGGCTTATAAGCCTTTAAATATCCACTTATTCACTAGAAACATTGTGTACATAATACACAATACAAAAATATGTACAGGCAACTGTACAAGATCAAAATTAAGCATGACATTTCTATAGAATGCTGGCTGAAGAGGAACAAGACCAATTCCATTTAATAGAAGCCAAGTCAAAGGTGTCTCACGCAGTTGTAATTAGCATCTTGAATGAATAGGATTGACAGGAGGTTTTAGAAAAAATTATTCTCCCTTTGTCCATTCAAATGCTTCCTGCGGGTTCGGTTCTTCCCCTGACTCTTGATGCGATCTAGTGCAAATTTATTATCTCAGATAATGAAAAGTCCTCCAGATTCAATGATGGGTATTCTCAGTCCCATATAACAAAAGCAAATACGCTCCACCTTTCATTTAAAGGTAAATCTCCAGTTCAGGTTCAATATCTTGCATCTCTACTCTGTTTCAGAAAAGGTAAGAAGAGTTAGCTAAGATAGCATATTGAAAAGCAGACATTACTTTGCCAACAAAGGTCCGTCTAGTCAAGGCTATGCTTTTTCCAGTGGCCATGTGTGGATGTGAGAGTTGGACTGTGAAGAAAGCTGAGCACCAAAGAATTGATGCTTTTGAAGTGTGGGTGTTGGAGAAGACTCTTGAGAGTCCCTTGGACTGCAAGAAGATCCAACCAGTCCATTCTAAAGGAGATCAGTCCTGGGTGTTCTTTGGAAGGAATGATGTTAAAGCTGAAACTCCAGTACTTTGGCCACCTCATGTGAAGAGTTGACTCATTGGAAAAGACTCTGATGCTGGGAGGGATTGGGGGCAGGAGGAGAAGGGGACGACAGAGGATGGGATGGCTGGATGGCATCACGGACTCGATGGATGTGAGTCTGAGTGAACTCCGGGAGTTGGTGATGGACAGGGAGGCCTGGCGTGCTGCGATTCATGGGGTCACAAAGAGTTGGACACGACTGAGTGACTGAACTGAACTGAACTGAAGGAATGGAGAGGAAGACAGAAAAGGGGAGGGGAGGAAGGTCTCGAAACTCATTGCAAAGGGATGGAGCTCCCTGCAGCTTTGGAGCTGCTTCAGGCTGCCGGGCTGAAAGCTGGGGGTCCTGAGTGACACTTCTCTTTCCCGGTAGCCAGTTCCCCAACACCTGCTCTTCAAGCTGCCGCTGGCCTCCTCATGGCTGAAGAGAGGGAAGAAAGGATGATAGAGTAGGGGAAAGAAAAAGCCACACTTGACCAGTATCAATCTAATCTGAGCTCCATTTTCTATGACCTGATCACATGTTTCACAACAAACTATGGAAAAATCTTCAAGAGATAGGAATATCAGACCATCTGATCTGTCTCCTAAGAAATCTGTATGCAGGTCAAGAAACAACAGTTAGAAATGGACAAGGAACAACAGACTGGTTCCAAATAGGAAAAGGAGTAAGTCAGGGCTGTATATTGTCACCCTGCTTGTTTAACTTATATGCAGAGTACATCATGAGAAATGCTGGGCTTGATGACGCACAAGCTGGAATCAAGACTGCTGGGAGAAATATCAATAACCTCAGTTATGCAGATGATACCACCCTTATGGCAGAAAGTGAAAAAGAGCCTCTTGATGAAAGTGAAAGAGGAGAGTGAAAAAGTTGGCTTAAAACTCAACATTCAGAAAACCAAGATCATGGCAACTGGTCCCATCACTTCATGTCAAATAGATGGGGAAACAATGGAAACAGTGAGAGACTTTATTTGTGGGGGGCTCCAAAATCACTGCATATGGTGACTGCAACCTTGAAATTAAAAGATACTTGCTCCTTGGAAGAAAAGCTATGACCAACCGAGACAGCATATAAAAAGCAGAGGTATTACTTTGCCAACAATTGTTCGTCTAGTCAAATCTATGGTTTTTCCAGTAGTGATGATAGGGTGTGAGAGTTGTACTGTAAAGAAAGCTTAGCACTAAAGAAATGATGCTTGTGAACTGTGGTGTTGGATAAGACTCTTGAGAGTCCCTTGGACTGCAAGAAGAGCCAACCAGTCCATCCTAAAGGAGATCAGTCCTGGGTGTTCATTGGAAGGACTGATGCTGAAGCTGAAACTCCAATACTTTGGCCACCTGATGAGAAGAACTGAATCATTTGAAAAGACCCTGATGCTAGGAAAGACTGAAGGCAGGAGAAGAAGGGGACAGCAGAGGACGGGATGTTCGGATGGCATCACCGACTCAATGGACGTGAGTTTGAGCAAGGTCTGGGAGTTAGTGATGGGCAGGGAGGCCTGGCGTGCTGCAGTCCATGAGGTCACAAAGGGTCGGACACATCTGCGTGCCTGAACTGAACGGGACTGATGAGGTGTTTAAAGCAGAATCTTTTCTCTTAGCCCCTGTCCTTTCCGGGTCATACTAACTGCAGCTGCCGTGGGAAAGGGCTGCCGTCTCTTTGACTGGCTGTTCGAAATCTCCCGTCAGGGTCTCTGCCTGTCGCCTAGTCTGAGCAGGACACTAGTCTCCATCTGACCCTGGCCCCACCATCAGCGCTGGCAAATCAGCCCCTACAGAGCCTGTTTCCTGCCGCCCCGACCCTCCCTGCCGTTCTTACATCAAGTTCTGTTTGGTTACGGACATAATTCAGGCATTTGTCTATTGTCCCAGGCTCCAGGGGACACAGGTCAACTCTCACCTGAGGGTCGTTCTCGGGTTAACCGTCTTTCTAGAGGCTCCTCTCCCCAGGGCTTGGAGTGATTAAAAAGCAAACTGTTCAGCCCAGAGTACAAGGGAGTGGGTCCTGTCAGCTCACTGCAGCAACTTATCTCAAAGAATCTCGGCCGTAATCCTCCGGCCGCTGCTGTCCGTTAACACCCTGAGTGGGCGCGTGAGTGCACAGCCCCCTGCAGCGCCTCCTTCGCAGTCCCGCCAGTTATCTGGAAAGCGGGAGGACGCACAGCTGTAGATTTGTATTCGCCCTTGGAACCTGAACAAAAACTAAGGCAAAAATAGTGCCATGTTAACATCCCGTGATATTAACTAATGGAGCAAAGATGACTTTCATCCTCTGCACATGGAATACAGCTTCCACAGTGATGCCAAAAAACCGTATCTGAAGTGAAAACATGATTATCATGACAGAGAAGCCTATCAAATTGGACTCGTTTCTTTACAGTGGGTAGGAATCGCCGTATTTATACTGGTGGGCTGCCGTCTCTGGGGTCACACAGAGTCGGACACGGCTGAAGCGACTTAGCAGCAGTAGCAATCCTGGTAAAACAATAAATCTTCTCTTATCAGTATGCAATTAACAAGTTAGCACAATAAAGTTTGAAGGACAAAAGCTAATTTAATCTTTTGTCTCCCTGAAGTCAAATTTTAATATTCTCCAACACCCCTCACACACACACACCCAGACTCACTCACACTCACACACACACTCTCTCACACACATCGCACTGATCAAACTGAGGGCTGCTTCCTGTGATTTGGAAATGGCTATGAACACATAAGGATTTGCACTGTTTCTTAGGGTTTGCATAATGACTCTGATACTTCTGATACCACCGTAAAAGAAATCCAGGCACGGTATATGTATAGAAACAAAGGTAAAGTGGATAATTGAAACAATTATCTTGCACATTCATGCCTAATTTGCTGAAATAATCCCTGAGATATTCAGATAAAAACAATTACATGCTGTGAGGACAAAGATTCTGGAAAGAGGAATCATCTCAAGCCCGTGCTCCACTGTCTGGCAACGAAATGTTGCTTTTTGAGGAAATTAGGTTTTTTAAATTTTCTGCCTACCACGTGGTTGCAAAAGGCAGGTGTCTTCCTCCAGGAAGAATCACTAATGAGCATATGCTCCAAGAACTGAAATCTGGCGGCAGATTCTGAATATGCAGGGCAGTCTTACCCTAATTTACCATTTGATGATGGGGAAGAGCATATCAAGTTCTCTGAAAATTTTCCTTCCCATCCAGTTTGCTGTATCACACTGAGCAGAATTCCAGGGTTATACAGAAGGTCCTTGTTAGTGACCCTTTTAAATATAGTAGTGTGTACATGTCCATCCCATTCTCCCTTACTATCCCTTCCTTGGCAACCATAAGTTCAGAACACATGCTTTAGTTAAAAATAAAAATGAAAATTAGATGAGTTTGACATTCCCAGGCTAGTTGGAAAACTGTTTCTGTTACCTCTTTGCCCGATTTTCTCAATTGTAATGTCTTATGCTACCAAGTGAAAGTGACGTCGCTCAGCCGTGTCCAACTCTTTGTGACCACATGGACTGTAGCCTACCAGGCTCCTCCCTCTGTGGGATTCTCCAGGCAAGAGTACTGGAGTGGGGTGCCATTTCCTTCTCCAGGGAATCTTCCTGACCCAGGGATCAAACCGTGGTCTCCTGCATTCCAAGCAGACACTTTAACCTCTGAGCCGCCAGGGAAGTCAATGCTACCAGGGTGTATTGAAAACAACTAAGAAACTACCCCTGCCATGTTACTATTAACTCAACTTACACTTCACTGGCTTTTCCACTAACCTTTTTCTGTCCCAGAGCCCCAAACAGGGCACCACATTACATTTAGCAGTCATGCCTCTTCAATCGCCTCCGGTCTATGACAGCTATTCTTTCCAGGGTTTCCTTGTTTTTTGTGACCTTGACAGTTTTTTGAATATCAGAAAGGTATGATATTAATATATAACAGCTCTCATTTGGGGTTTGTCTGATGTCTTTTTTCCTAGTAAGACTAGGGTGAGAGTTTTTTAGGAAGAATATCACGGAAGTGAAGTGTTCTTCTCACAGCATAGCAGGATACAGGTTATCCTTGACGACGGTCACCAAAATCTACTGAATACAGAATCTATAAGTATAGCAGAATCCTATTTTGGAGAAAAACAGCAGTTCCAGGTAGATTCTCCTGTGGTTCCCAGCAGGTTTTCAATTCGAATTGTCTTCTCAGGGGTTAGAGCACTATGTGCCTGAGTGTACTCCTGTGTGTGGCCTCTATATGCATGAGAAATTAATCTCTCAAATATAGCCTTGAAAGGAAATGGTGCATTTATAAACGCATGATACCTAATATCTGACAGTAATTTAGCAGTATACCAATTATCTTAAGACTTAAGTATACTCATAAATAATTTATCCCAGTATTTATAATAAACCTTTATTTTTTCTTGGACTGAATACCATTAGTACCATGGACTGTAGCCTGCCAGGCTCCTCTGTCCATGGGATTCTCCAGGCGAGAATACTGGAGTAGGCTGCCATGCCCTCCTCCAAGGGTCATCAACTATATGTACTTATAATTCTTTCTATTCAAAATGCCTTTCAGAGTGAGTACACTTTCCTTTTGTAGGTGTAAATATCATTTTATTGTCCAAACCTTAGGTTAACCTGTCATACGTAATTGGAGAGATTTTCTCAACCTTACAATTATATAAACCATGCTGCATATAATTCACATAGAATTTCCTCTCACCCAGATAATTTTTCTCATTATTCATGATCCATCAACTGGATTATGTGAGAAAGTGAGAGCAATATATTCAAAGATTGGTAGCTAGAAAAGAAATTTAGTAATCTAACGTACAAGAACACTTTAAAGAAAGGCACAGGTTAACTTTTGGTGCAGTTTTTTTTTTTTTTAGTTTAATTGAGTATAGAAATATTCACTTATGCAATCAACAAATATTTATTGATTTACTGAGTACCAACTACACAACAGTCACTCTTCTAGATATTTGAGTTTTAGGAAAAACTGCCCGTCCTTTTAAGGCTGTTTTGGACATATTGTTTAACACGTATGCCCGGGATTATTTAATTATGAAGCAAACATGTTTTTGCTGACCAGAACTCAGATGCTCTGAAATTATTTGGTACTTTTGTCTAGTGGATATGCAAATGATTTTTTTTTTTCTGGTAGAAGTCTAATCCCAACTTTATTATTGTGCTTACCTGCAATATATTAGCCATTTCTATTTCAAAGCTTTCAATATCATTCCTTCTTCAGTATCCAAGATATTCAGTTCCTCAAATGTGTTTTGCCCATTTTATCATTCAGTCAGTCCTCCTTGATGAACTGAATAAATCTTTAACAAGGTCCACGCACCATTGTATAAGTCGCTTTTCCGCTGCGGCGGAGATTCAGCAGGAAACACAGCGCCCCCTAAAGGCTCGTGCGGCTGTGAGCTGTGCTGTGGCCTTGCGCTGCAGGGGCCCTCAGTCGTGTCCTACCGTTTGTGACAGGCGTAGCCAACTCTTTTCAACAGCGTGTCCAGCTCTTCGCAACACTATGGACTGCAGCCGACCAGGCTCCTCTGTCCATGGGATTTTCCAGGCAAGAATGCTGGAGTGGGTTGCCATTTCTGACTCCAGGGGCTTTTCCTGACCCAGAGATAGAACCTGCATCTCTTGTGTTTCCTGCATTGGTAGGTGGATGTTTCACCACTGAGCCATCTGAGACTCTGTACCATGGTGGGATGGGAGCAACACGAAAAGATTCATAGCTCTAGAAATTAATAAATTATTATATAGAGGAATAGAGTAAGAGAGAGAAAATGCATGAACAGAAATTGCAATTTTAAATAAAGTGATTAGGCAAGGACTCACGGTGAAAGTGATATTTGAGGGACTATTTGAAGGAAATGAGAGCACGAGTTATTGGAATTTCTAAGGGAAGAGCTTTAAAAGCTCTCTTTCACCATGAGGCCTTGCCTAATCACTTGATTTAAAATTGCAATTTCTGTTCATGCATTTCCTCTATCTTGCTTTATTCCTCTATATAGTGATTTATTAATTTCTAGAACTATGTATCTTTTTATGTTGCTCCCATCCCACCACAGTACAGATTCTCAGCAAGAAATTTCCAGAAAAAACATCTATTTCTGCTTTATTGACTATACCAAAGCCTTTGACTGTGTGGATCACAATAAACTGTGGAAATTTCTGAAAGAGATGGGAATACCAGACCACCTGACCTGCCTCTTGAGAAACCTATATGCAGGTCAGGAAGCAACAGTTAGAACTGGACATGGAACAACAGACTGGTTCCAAATAGAAAAAGGAGCACGTTAAGGCTGTATATTGTCACCCTGCTTATTTAACTTATATGCAGAGTACGTCATGAGAAACACTGGGCTGGAAGAAACAGAAGCCGGAATCAAGACTGCCAGGAGAAATATCAATAACCTCAGATATCCAGACAACACCACCCTTATGGGAGAAAGTGAAGAGGAACTGAAAAGCCTCTTAATGAAAGTGAAAGAGGAGCGTGAAAAAGTTGGCTTAAAGCTCAACATTCAGAAAACGAAGATCATGGCATCTGGTCCCATCACTTCATGGGAAATAGATGGGCAACCATTGGAAACAATGTCAGACTTAATTTTGGGGGGCTCCAAATCACTGCAGATGGTGACTGCAGCCATGAAATTAAAAGCTGCTTACTCCTTGGAAGGAAAGTTATGACTATCCTAGTTAGCATATTCAAAAACAGACACATTACTTTGCCAACAAAGGTCCATCTAATAACGGTTATGGTTTTCCCAGTGGTCATGTATGGATGTGAGAGTTGGACTGTGAAGAAGGCTGAGTGCTGAAGAATTGATGCTTTTGAACTGTGGTGTTGGAGAAGACTCTTGAGAGTCCCTTGGACAGAAAGGAGATCCAACCAGTCCATCCTAAAGGAGATCAGTCCTGGGTGTTCATTGGAAGGACTGATGTTGAAGCTGAAACTCCAGTACTTTGGCCCCCTCATGGGAAGAGTTGACTCATTGGAAAAGACTCTGATGCTGGGAGGGATTAGGGGCAGGAGGAGAAGGGGACGACCGAGGATGAGATGGCTGGATGGCATCACCGACTCGATGGACATGAATTTGAGTGAACTCCGGAAGTTGGTGATGGACAGGGAGGCCTGGTGTGCTGCGATTCATGGCGTCGCAGAGTCGGACACGACTGAGCGACTGAACAACTGAAGGGAAGAGCATTTCCAGGGAGGAAGCAGCTTCTTCAAAAGTCTTGAAATGGAAGCATTCCTGGCATAAAGGGGATGAGGCAGAAGACCAAGAGTATCTGGAGGCAGAAGAGGAGGATGGGGACTTTGCTGGTGGCCCAGCGGCTGAGCATCCACCTTCCAGAGCAGGGGCATGGGCGTGATCCCTGGTCAGTGAATCAGGATCTCACATACCGGGTGCAACTAAGGTCGTTCCCCGCAGTCACTGAGCCCATGCACTCTAGAGCCGGGCACCGCACCTGAGACCCCGCACAGCCAAGTAAACAATTAAATATATATATGATTGCGATAGGAAACTACTGGAGATCTCTGAGCATCTGTTGACATAAT
Organism: Ovis canadensis; assembly: GCF_042477335.2. Lineage (NCBI taxonomy): Eukaryota > Metazoa > Chordata > Mammalia > Artiodactyla > Bovidae > Ovis > Ovis canadensis. Next base: position 101,582,062 of record NC_091253.1, on the reverse strand, counting down.
TTGATTTATTTTTTAAAGGTTCATTTTTGTTGTTGTGATAAGAGTAGAACGTGGGAGTCAAAAGGAGAGAAACCAGTTAGGAGGTTATTACCACACCGCACAGGTGAGCGACGGCAGGGGCTTGGACCCCCGTGGTGGTGATGAAAGAGGTCATAGGTATTCTGGGGTATATTTTGCCCTATGTGAATAAATAAGATGCTATTCACAAAGACGATTAATCAGTCAGACCACAGAGAAAAAAAAAAAAAAACCAGCCAGATTAGCAGAGAGCCAGCATTACGTCAGTGGAACAGGGAGGGGAGAAAAACTGAGCAGCTGAGAAAAGAAAACCATTTCTTCCATTTGCGAGATTCTATTTCCTGTGGGAAAAGGGCATTATGCTACCTTAGTTGAGGGACGTTTCTAAAATTTTATTTTCTGATTATACTACACGCTTATTATGGAGCAATGGCGAAATACAAAACTGTGTGTATGAAGAAGTTGAAAACAATTAACATCTGAAAGAAGCTCTCATTCAAGGATGATTTAAGCAACAAAACCCTCCACATACTGTAATTTAGGCTAGTAGCCTTAACACGGGGCCTGGGGCAGTGTGTTTACGTCATAAGATTTTTGGTTTTCATTTTATGTCATTGAACTCTCTGTGCAGATAATAACACTTTGTGTTAGTAGGAAGAGAAATATATAAAAGAGTTAAATGTAAATCCTCTTTGCTTGAAACTGGGATCCAGGAGAGGAACTCAAACGGGACCCTTTGCCTCTGCACCATTCTTTTATGAGTTACCAGGGACATCCAGAGTGCAGGTAAGCATGACGGCGTCTCTAAGTGGGGCTTCACTAAACCCAGATATATAGGTACTTCTCGTCAAAGGCTATCTGTTCAATTAGATTCTTACACAGTAGATAATATATTAAGAAAATAAAGCTATGAGCAACAAAAACAAAGTCAGGGGCTGGCTCAAACTAGTCTTCTTGTATCCAGTACTTCAACATTTAGCATCTAATAAATTCACTTTCTAAGAGTTTTAGGAGGAGCTTTCCAGTAAAAGCAAAACTGAGGCCAAGACTTGGGATACCAGTTCAGTAAGTCAGTCCAAAACATACTGCAGATTTATATTTCTGATTCTTGATGATCTCATTTGTTAAATTAAGTTGCAATATTCAGTTCAGTTCAGTTCAGTCACTCAGTCGTGTCTGACTGTTTGCGACCCCGTGAATTGCAGCATGCCAGGCCTCCCTGTCCATCACCAACTCCCGGAGTTCACCCAAACTCATGTCCATCAAGTCGGTAATGCCATCTAGCCATCTCATTCTCTGTTGTCCCCTTCTCCTCCTGCCCCCAATCCCTCCCAGCATCAGTCTTTTCCAATGAGTCAACTCTTTGCATGAGGTGGGCAAAGTATTGCAAGATTAGAACACAGTATTTTATAAAATGTTTGAACTTCTTCAAAAGAGGTTGAGTTTTTTAATAATTTTTTTAAACAAAAATAAGATGTTAGAAAAGAAAAATATAATTTTCTTAGCATGTGCTATTAGGCGTTTATTCTGTTTTCTGCCTCCAAGTGCACCAAGTAATACAATTAAGGAGCATATTTTATTCATAAATGAAAAGCTATAAGAGACAAGGAATTGAACTTTTTAGAATGTTCGTTAAACATCTAGCATTAATATTATCTGATTGTCATCAATAACAGTCTGGGGGCTATCTTTTCAAGATAAAAATAATTAAATGTTAAAGAAGACCTTTGGGTGTAGTTTTTTTTAACTTAATACAAACCACAAAGATAAACCACAAAAACTCCCCCGGAGTTGGCCAGCACTCACAATGCGTATCGGTAGCGGGTTGGTTTAAATGAAACTGGGTCACCTCATGGCCAGATTCAGCACTTGCTACAACCGCAGGGAAGAGACCAGCTCCAGGCACCCTTGGCGAGGGCTCTGGACCTTTCCTGCAGGGCTCTTCAGTCATCTTTTCTTGGCAATAAGGCTTCCTTCTACCTGACTCTCTTCTTCCCTCTCTTATCAAGCCATAAAACTGCCATCAGCCTTCTGCTCTCTTATCTCATCCTTTGCATCCCTGGCCTGCTCGCCACACCCGCAGAGCAGATATATGCACTTTCTCAAGAGCTTTATCAAATGTTCATTTACTCATCCGGCTCTGTGTTCATCCTTTTTAAAACATTTTGCAAAACACACAGCTTAAAAATAATTGAAAACTTTTCTAGGGACTCACTCTTACTAGGCATCTGGGGTTATTACTAATCTTCAGGATTTAATGCTTTGTCTTTATCACTTAATATTCAACAACAACAAAAAAACTCATACAATATGTTTTGCAAACGACTTTTCTAGTTATAATTGTGCTATTTCACCCATATTATTAAATATTTTCAATAACATTATTTGAGTGGCACCTATCATTTGCCATTTATGTTTCTTCAATTTTCCTTTATAGTCAGAAATTCCTTATGTGGTCTTCCTTTTAGTCAAATTCTTGATAACTTTCATGATTTCTTAGGAAAAATTCCTAGAAAATAAATTTGGGGGTCAAAATACATGAATGTTTCTAGACAGTTAATATATTTTACCAACATTCCCTCTGAGTAGGTTATTGATTTTGATTTTATTGCTTACTGAAATGCTTTCTCTCATTTCTTGGATCCTATTTATCCAAATCATCAGTTGGATTCTGAACTGGCGTAGTTCATTTTACAGTTTGTAGTGGGGTTTACTTAAGCAGTTCTCCACCTACACTGTAGGTAATAATTGCTCACTTTTTATTTTATTGATTCTTAATATAAAAGTAAATCAGATCTGGCAGCTTACACACTTACATTATGAAAAACATCCATGCTTTTCAGTATTTTTCCCTGCCTCTCTTTTTTCCTAGGATAGCTTTAAAACTACCATTTCAGACTGCACAGTAGGTCCAGTGATTCAGAGATTCAGCATTTCTACTTTCTAAATTGGACAGTAACCGTTAAAAGTCTAGCTCACATAATTATTGAAAGTTTTGCCAAATAGAAATGTAAGAGATGGTAATGTGAGTTTGGGTTGGGAGTGAGTTATTTAGTTAATGCATCTGCATATTTTATTTATTGGCATACTCATCTCTGTCATCTCTAGGGAAATCACTAATTCTTGTTTACTGTGAGAAATAAGGCCTGAAAAAAAAAATTCACCTTATAGATTTAGAGCAGAAACATTAGACAAAACAATGGGTTTTAAGTGAATATCATTGAGAAAATAGAAGCTTTGCTTAAATAAAGTGGTGTACACTCTAGCCTCCTTGTAGATCTAATCTAAGTTATTTTCACGTTTACCTCGTGGTAAGGAGAGAAACCAGGGCAGCTCTTGCCACTTCTCAGCAAGGGCCTTGACAATATGGTTCATCAACATAGAAGTAATACCTCAGAGACTTTAAAACTCTTAACTTGTATTTTGAGGATATTCACGGCAAACACCTACCTCTTGAAGAAAATGAAGCTCAGGTTAAACCCAAGAACCAGTACAAATATTTCTATAAAGCTTCTGAACAAAATATTACAGTGAATAAAAGTTGATGTTGAAAATTTTAAGAAGAATTTAATTGGAGAAGCAACTTTGGCCAAATATGTATCTGCTAAAGCTTAGTTTCCCAAGCCAAAATACTTCACAGAAGGGAAGGACCAGAGGCCAGAAGAAAATAATCCATGAGGACAAGCCTGTTTTGTTGGAAGAACATACTTCCCTGACCAGGCAAGCAGTTAATCCATGAGCTGCTCAGCTGTAATCACCATTCATCACCATGGACTCACTTTGCTGACTCAAAGAAGTTCAGAGTTAGGTTACTCCAGTAATAATGTAATGTACTATGGAGTTTATTTTAATGGCAGAATTAATTTTAACAGCTTTATAAATTACTTTAGTTCCGTATTTATAGAACCATGAAGCTTTTGAAGGGGTCAGTCATATTTTCAGTTATACTTCACTGCATTTATAAAGAAAATTACATGTTATCTTGGTATGGGTGAATTAACAGATTTCAAAAGCTCTAAGGGTACAACACTCAAGAATCTACTCTACTCTGAATCATAAACTATGAACCCCTCCACCCTCTGCAGAATCTATTTTAATTTTGCACTTAACTGAGTAATTCTCCCTAGCACTTGCTTTCTGATGAGAATCAACAAATTCTGAAAAGCCTACAACATCTTTAAAAGGTAAAATGCTGATTAACCAAAGGTAAAACTAGTCTATTTTGTAAGTGCCTCCAGTGTTTTTCTTTTTCATCCATCACGGCCTTTCACTTTAAGCACAGAGTGTGGCCAGCCAGGAAAGATGTGAATTACAGAAGCAACGTTAGAAAAAACAGCCTAAATAGTTCTTCCGTCCAACGTGTCAAGGGTAAGGACTCTATGTAAAAGCATCAGCGATAAAACTGCTTGTCGAAGAGGGTACAGGAAAAGAAATACATTGCATGATAATTAGATGCTAAAATCTGAAGATTTTATGTGATAGTACCTTATATTCATCTTTGAAATTAATTGAGATATTTTCTTAAAAATAATTACCCCTAAGACTATGGACTCAAGAAAAATCATAAAGATGCTGTTAAACATATTTCAGTAAGCAGCAAATGAACCTCACTTGCCACCATAAATCATTAATCTTTAATCACCAGCGAATTTCTCAGTAAGCTCATTGGCATGGAAACTCTAAGATACTCAAAGGATAGTTCTAGCCGATCTGGCATGCATGGTTGGCTTGTGCGTTTAATTACTGTTTATGCGTCGGCAGGATCCAAGCTTTTGTATGTAATAAATAGAATGCTGTCATAGTGTCCAGATGGTTTTAGATGCAAGGCCCAGGGAGCAAGTTTGGAGATTATAGAACTGATTTACTTTCTGTTTGTACCAGTTCAATTGTAAAAACCATGCTAATAGTATGTATATCAAGAATTCTGCATTATGGCAATAATTGCAGTGCTATATTGCCTGCTTTGAAGGGCATTTAAATTTGACTTCACCCTTATCATCAGAAAAGTTAAGGAAGCTTTGAAGCAAAATTAATATCTTTGTTTAATATTATTTTATTTTTGAAGGAGATAGAGAATACCCACCTAGGGTCCAATAACTACCCCATAAAATGTGTCTTTTTAATTAAATGAATATCTGAGCAGATGTTTTCTAATAATACCTCAAGACAATTCTTTCAAAAAATTATCACTACTCATGATAGTGTTCTTAATAAGTGGTAGGAGTAATGAAAGTATACGCATTGAACCAGATTTTCTCCCCCTCCTTTTGGCTTATTTTAATTCCATATTATAATATTTTTAGTGACAGGACCTGAAATAAAAGTGATTAGATAAAATATTATTTATTGATAATTATTTTCCTCATGTGATGTATGTCTGCTTTTGAAAATTTCAGATACAGGTTGTTAAATTTAGGTTTTGCTGAAATAGAATATTTTCAATGTATGGATAGTCCACAGTTCTTGAGTATCATGCTAACTGGTTTGAGACATGAGCTCTGCAGTCACTCTTATGAAAAAGAGGAGAAAAATATATTTTTTTAAAGTTTAATCCTCTTTAAAATGACTGGTTAGAGGATTAAAATCAGAATAAGCTGGTTGTGGCGGGGGGGGGGGGGAGGTGGAGAGGATAGTCTGTATTCCATTTCAAACTCTAGAGGAACATTTCTATCAAGGAAACCAAAATAGAACATTTATCCGTGTTTGCTGAAAAACCATCTATAAAAAAGAAAACTGTTCTAAAACTGACCTTTGACAGAATTAGTGACCTGATACGATCTACTATCCCTTATGGGAAATAATTAGGATTCCTGATACAACGTCTTAGCAGTGTTTTAAGAGACACCAATTATCTTAGAGTCACTTTGAAAAACATATCCATGTGTATGTCATTCTGCAGAAGAAGCCTAAACAGATTTACAAAGAGGTTGTAATCTTTAAGGAGAACACAGTTTAATAATGATCACCTAGCTACTCTCTATTCCCTGTAAAATGTCTTAAGCTTGTGATTTGGCAGGTTTGAAATGCGGTTTTGACAGTGTTCCGAACTTTCTGTCTGAGAAGTTGTAACATCTACCAGTGCATCTAACTTAAGGACCAATGAAAACCATGGATCAAGCAACAGAGAAGCGACATGTTTGAAAAACGAAGAACAAAAATATCAAACAGGCTCACACACATACAGTCATTTGATTCATGACGAAGGCAACTGAAATATACTGGGTAAAGCGTGTTCTTTTCACTAACCCTGTTGAATCAAATGCATATCAACAAGGAAAGCAATCTTTTTCCTACCCCACATCTACAAAAAAACCAATTCCTATGACTAACAAATCCACTCCTGGGCATAAATGTGTTAATAGAAGTACCAGAAATATGAACAAGAATGTTCATAGAGGCATCTTTGTCACGGCCCCAAACAGTAAACAACTCCAAATATATAAATGGTAGAAAAGAAAAACACATTTAATATACTGATATAATTATTTATATTATTGAATGTCTAGCTGGATATATTTATTATTCAAATAAATTTCACAAATAGAAAGTTAAACATAGCCGACAAAGAGTATCTACTGTATGATTCAATTATATAAAGTTACAAGCAAACAAAACGTCGGGCTTTCCTGGTGGTCCAGCGGCTAAGAATCTCCCTTGCGATGGAAGGACCCAGGTTCCGTCCCTGGTCTGGGAACAAAGATCCCACCTGCTACTGGGCAACAAACCCTGTACACAGCAACTGAAGGACTTGTGACCCGCAGCTAAAGGGTCTTCAGGACACGGCGATGACCCCAAGTGCCACAGCGAAGACCTGAAGCAGGCAAATAGGTATTGCTCTAAAAACACGCAAAGCTAATCTGTTGTGCCCCAAAATATGCTAATAATAAGTTAGCAGTGACTGGAAGAGAACCCAGGAATGGTGCTATGGACGTTAATGTTCTGAAAATTGATTTAGATGTTGGTCACATGTGTGTATTTATTTTTTGGAACTTCATGAGCTTTTTGTGTGGGAGTATTAGCATTATAATATATAATATATAACTATACATAATATATAAAATAATATATTATGCATTATTATATAGTGTTATATAATAATGCATTATATTATAATGCATTTATCTATAGCATTTATAGAATATATGGAATCCATTTTATATATTAATATAATATATATTATATACAATTAATATATAATATGATATATATCATTTATAATGTATGAAATATATAATGAGTGAGTGAAGTCGCTCAGTTGTGTCCGACTCTTTGTGACCCCATGGACTGTAGCCTACCAGGCTCCTCTGTCCATGGGATTTTCCAGGCAATAGTATTGGAGTGGATTGCCATTTCCTTCTCCAGGGGATCTTCCCAACCCAGGGATCGAACCCGGGTCTCCCGCATTGTAGACAGACGCTTTACCATCTGAGCCACCAGGGAAGTCCGAAATATATAATATATAAGCATACTATTTATTTAAATTTTTATATGTTATACTCATATTGATATATTTAAATATATAATAAAGTGTAGTAAAATTGAGCTTCCCTGGTAGCTCAGATGGTAAACAGTCTGCCCGTAATGCAGGAGACCCAGGTTCTATCCCTGGGTCGGGAAGATGGGAATGGAGAAGGAAGTGGCAGTATGTATTTACATGTAAAACAATCCTGGCATAAGTATTTAAAACATTGCTGACATAAGCCCTTTTGAAACAGGTCACCATTTGGCCTCAGGCCAAACTATAGGGAGGGAACACAGCCCCAGCCATCAGCAGAAAATTAGATTAAAGATTTACTGAGCATGCCCTACCCATCAGAGCAAGACCTAGATTCTCCCACAGTCAGTCCCTCCCATCAGGAAGCTTCCACAAGCCTCTTAGGCTTATCTATCACAGGCTGTATATTGTCACCCTGCTTATTTAACTTATATGCAGAGTACATCATGTGAAATGCCAGGCAAGATGAAGCACAAGCTGGAATCAGGATTGACAGAAGAAAAATTAATAACCTCAGATACGCAGATTACACCACTCTTATCAGTTCAGTTCAGTCACTCAGTTGTGTCCAACTGTTTGTGATCCCATGAACTGCAGCTCACCAGGCCTCCCAGTCCATCACCAGCTCCTGGAGTTTACCCAAACTCATGTCCGTTGAGTCAGTAATGCCATCTAACCATCTCGTCCCCTGTCGTCATTTTCCCCTCCTGACTTCAATCTTTCCCAGCATCAGGACATCTTCCAATGTGTCAGGTCTTCACATCAGGTGGCAAAGGTATTGGAGTTTCAGCTTCAGCATCAGTCCTTCAATGAGTATTCGGGATTGATTTCCTTTAGGATGGACTGCTTGGATCTCCTTGCAGTCCAAGGGACTCTGAAGAGTCTTCTCCAACACCGCAGTTCAAAAGCATCAATTCTTCTGCACTCTTACATCCATACATGACCACTGGAAAAACCATAGCCTTGACTAGATGGACCTTTGTTGGCAAAGCAATGTCTCTGCTCTTTAATATGCTATCTAGGTTGGTCATAACTTTTCTTCAAAAAAGCAAGTATTTTAATGTCATGGCTGCAGTCACCATCTGCAGTGATTTTGGAGCCCAAAAATAAAGTCAGTCTCTGTTTCCACTGTTTCCTCATCTATTTGCCATGAAGTGATGGGACCAGATGCCATGATCTTCGTTTTCTGAATGTTGAGCTTTAAGCCAACTTTTTAATTCTCCTCTTTCACTTTCATCAAGAGGCCCTTTAGCTCTTCTTCACTTTCTGCCATAAGGGTGGTGTCATCTGCATATCTGAAATTATCAGTATTTCTCCCAACAATCTTGATTCCAGCTTGTGCTTCATCCAGCCCAGTGTTTTGCATGATGTATTCTTCATATAAGTTAAATAAGCAGGGGAACAATATACAGGTTTGATGTACTTCTTTCCCAATTTCAAACCAGTCCATTCTTCCATGTCCAGTTCTAACTGTTGCTTCCTGACCTGCATACAGGTTTCTTGGTCTGGTATACTCATCTCTTGAATAATTTTCCACAGTTTATTGTGACCCACGCAGTCAAAGGCTTTGGCATAGTCAATAAAGCAGAAACAGATATTTTTCTGTTGCTCTCTTGCTTTTTCTATGATCCAGAAGATGTTGGCAATTTGATCTCTGATTACTCTGCCTTTTCTAAATCCAGCTTGAACATCTGGAAGTTCACGGTTCACATACCATTGAAGTCTGGCTTGGAGAATTTTGCATATTACTTTACTAGTGTGTGAGATGAGTGCAATTGTGTGGCAGTTTGAACATTCTTTGGCATCACCTTCCTTTGGGGTTGGAATGAAAACTGAACTTTTCCAGTCCTGTGGCCACTGCTGAGTTTTCCAAATTTGCTGGCATATTGAATGTAGCACTTTCACAGCATCATCTTTCAGGATTTGAAATAGCTCCACTGGAATTCAATCACCTCCACTAGCTTTGTTCACAGCAATGCTTTCTAAGGCCCACTTGACTTCACATGCCAGGATGTCTGGCTCTAGGTGAGTGAGCACACCATGGTGATTATCTGGGTCGTGAAGATCTTTTTTGTACAGTTCTGTGTATTCTTGCAACCTCTTCTTAATATCTTCTGCTTCTGTTAGGTCCAGACCATTTCTGTCCTTTATTATGCCTATCTTTGCATGAAATGTTCCCTTGATATCTCTAATTTTCTTGAAGAGATCTCTAGTCTTTCCCATTCTATTGCTTTGCTCTATTTCTTTGCATTGATCACTAAGGAAGGCTTTCTTATCTCTCCTTGCTATTCTTTGGAACTCTGCATTCAAATGGTTATATCTTTCCTTTTCTCCTTTGCCTTTAGCTTCTCCTCTTTTCACAGCTATTTGTAAGACCTCCTCAGACAGCCATTTTGCTTTTTTGCATTTCTTTTTCTTGGGAATGTTCTTGATCTCTCCCTCCTGTACAATGTCCTGAACCTCTGTCCATAGTTCTTCAGGCCAAGAAACTCCAAGAGAATTCACTGGTCGCAGCAAACACCCTCTTCCAACAACAAAAGACAGGACTCTACACATGGACATTATCAGATGGTCAATATCGAAGTCAGATTGATTATATTCTTTGCAGCCAGAGATAGAGAAGCTCTATACAGTCAGCTCTATACAGGGCTGACTGTGGCTCAGATCATGAACTCCTTTTTGCCAAATTCAGACTTAAAATGAAGAAAGTAGGGAAACCCACTAGACCTTTCAGGTATGACCTAAATCAAATCACTTACAATTATACAATGGAAGTGAGAAATAGATTCAAGGGATTTGATTTGACAGAGTTGCTGAAGAATCACTCTTATGGCATAAAGCAAAGAAGAACTAAAGAGCCTCTTGATGAAAGTGAAAGAGGAGAGTGAAATTCTGGCTTAAAACTCAACATTCAGAAAACTAAGATCATGGCATCTGGTCTCATCCCTTCATAGCAAATAGATGGGGAAACAATGGAAACAGTGACAGACTATTTTCTTGGGCTCCAAAATCACTTCAGATGGTGATTGCAGCCATGAAATTAATTAAGCCATGCTTGCTCCTTTGAAGAAAAGTTATGACCAACCTAGAGAGCATATTAAAAAGCAAAGACATTGTTTTGCCAACAAAGGTCCATCTAGTCAAAGCCATTTTTTTCCAGTAGTCATGTATGGATGTGAGAGTTGGACCATAAAGAAATCTGAGCACTGAAGAATTGATGCTTTTGATTGGAGAAGACTCTTGAGAGTCCTTTGGGCTGCAAAGAGATCAAACCAGTCTATCTTAATGGAAATCAGTCCTGAATATTCATTGGAAGGACTGATGCTGAAGCTGAAACTCTAATACTTCACATCTCATACCTGATGTGAAGAACTGACTCATTGGAAAGTATCCTGATGCTGGAAAAGATTGAAGGCAGGAGGAGAAAGGGATGACAGAGGATGAGATGGTTGGATGGCATCACCGACCCTATGGACATGAGTTTGGGTAAGATCCAGGAGTTGGTGTTGGACAGGGAAGTATGGCGTGCTGCAGTCCATGGTGTCGCAGAGAGTTGGACACGACTGAGCGATGAACTGGTCAGAGGGCAGATAGAACAGAAACCACAATTACAGAAAACTGGCCAAAATGATCACATGGATCACGGCCTCGTGTCACTCGGTGAAACCGTGAGCTGTGCTGTTAAGACCACCCAAGACAGACAGGCCGTGGCAGAAAGTTCTGACAAAATGTGGGGCACCGGAGTTGGGAATAGCAAAATGCTTCATCATTCTTGCCTTTAAAACCCCATGAACAGCATAAAAAGGCAAAAAGGTAGCAAGTGGTCAAAGGGGAGATGGCAAGAGCACCTCGCTATTTTAGGAATCAGTGAACTAAAATGGACCGGAATGGGCAAATTTAATTCAAATGACTGTTATACCTAGTACTGTGGGGAATAATCCCTTAGAAGAAAGGGAAGGGCCCCCGTAGGCAACAAAGAGTCCAAAATGCAGTGTAATCTCAAAAATGATCTCAGTTTGTTTCCAAGGCAAACCGTCCAATATCATAGTAATCCAAGTCTATGCCCCAGTCACTAAGCCTGAATAAGATGAAGTTGAATGGTTCTATAAAGACCTACAAGACTTTCTAGAACTAACACGCACACACACACAAATGTATTTTTCATCATATGGGACTTGAATGCAAAAGTATTTTGCAAGAAGTCAAGAGATACCTGGAGCAAAAGGCAAGTTTGGCATTGGGAGTACTGAATGAAATAGGGCAAAGGCTAACAGAGTTTTGCCTAGAGAATGCACTGGTCAGAGCAAACACCCTCTTCCGATAGCACAGGAGACAACTCTATACACGGACATCATCAGATGTTCAATACCGATCAGATTGATTATATTCTTTGCAGCTGAAGATGGAGAAGCTCTATACAGTGGGCAAAAACAAGACTGGGAGCTGACTGTGGCTCAGATCACGAACTTCTTACTGCAAAATTAAGGCTTAACTTAAAGTATGGAAGACCACTAGGACACACAAGTATGACCTAAATCAAGTCACTTACGATTATACAGTGGTAGTGACAAATAGAGGCAAAGGATTAAATCCAGTAGGCAGAGCTTCTGAAGAACTACGGACAGATAACACTGTACAGGAGGTGGCGATCAAAACCATCCCCAACAAAAAGAAATGCAACAAGGCAAAATGGTTGTCTGAGGAGGGCTTACAGATAGCTGAGAAAAGAAGAGAAGCTAAAGGCAAAGGAGAAAAGGAAAAAATATACCCATCTGAATGCAGAGTTCCAAAGAATAGCACAGAGAGACAAGAAAGCCTTCTTAAGTGGGCAATGCAAAGAATGAGGAAAGCAGCAGAAAGGGAAAGACTAGAGATCTTCACAAGAAAATTAGAGATACCAAGGGAACATTTGATGCACAGATGGGCACAGTAAAGGACAGAAATGGTATGGACCTAACAGAAGCAGAAGATATTAAGAAGAGAAGGCAAGAATACATGGAAGAACTGTACAGAAAAGATCTTCATGATGGGGATAACCAGGAAGGTGTGGTAACTCAACTAAAGCCAGACATCCTGGAGTGTGAAGTCAAGTGGGCCTTAGGAAGCATCACTACAAAAAAAGCTGGCGGAGATGATGAAATTCCAGCTGAGCTATTCCAAATCTTTAAAGATTATGCTATTAAAGTGCTGCACTCAATATGCCAGCAAGTTTGGAAAACTCATCAGTGATCACAGGAGTGGAAAAATCAATTTTAATTCCAGTCCCAAAAGGCGGATGCCAAGAGTGTTCATACTGCTGCCTAAGTGTGCTCATTTCCCATACTAGCAAGGTAATGTGCAAAATCCTTCAAGGTAGACTATAAGAGTTAGTGAACTGAGAACTTTCAGATGTAAACATTGGATTAGAAAAGGCAGAGGAACCAGAGATCAAATTGCCAACATCCACTGGATCATAGAAAAAGAAAGGTAATTCCAGACGTTGCTTCATTTACTATGCTAAAATCTTTGTGTGGATCTCAACAAGCTATGAAAAATTCTTAAAGAAATGGGAATACCAGAATACATTATCTGCCTTCTGAGAAACCTGTATGCAGGTCAAGGAGAAACAGAACCAGTCTTGTAACGATGGACTGGTTCAAAATTGGGAAAGGAGTACGCCAAGGCTGTATATTGTCACCCTGCTTCTTCAACTTCTATGCAGAGTACACCATGCAGAATACCAGGCTGGATGGATCACAAGATAGAATCAAGATTGCTAGGAGAAATATCAATAACCTCAGATAAGGAGATTGAGGGTGAAAGAGGAGAGAGAAAGAGCTGACTTAAAACTCAACATTCAAAATACTAGGATAATGGCATCTGGTCTCATCATTTCATGGCAAATAGACGGGGGATGGGGGTGGGGGGATGGAAACAGTGACAGGGTTTATTTCGTGGGCTCCAACATCACTGTGTATGGTGGCTGTAGCCATGAAATTAAAAGACACTTCACTCACTCCTTGGAAGAAAAGCTAGGACAAACCTAGGCAGCATGTTAAAAAGCAGAGACATCTCTTTACAAACGAAGGCCCAGATAGTCAAAGCTATAGTTTTCCTGGTTAGTCATGTAGGGAGGTACCATGATACTGGCAAATTTTGGCTGTTGAAATAAGAATATAATTTATATGTTTTCATGTCAGATTTCATAAATAATTTTCATTTAGCATCGTTTTAAATGCCTCAAAGTATTAAAAACCATCATAGAATGCGTGTCTCTCAGTAGCACTAAATACTTGCCGAAGAATTTGCACAGAAATTATATAATTTTGGAAAGTAAATCTTTAAGGAAATCAACCTAAATTACTGAAATCATGTTATAGACTTGGTTAAGAAACGTAAGTACTCTCTACTTAAGAAAAACATTACCTTTCTTTTTTTTTTTTTTAATTTAAAGTAATGTGCTCTTTCTGTATTATCAACAGTCCCAGATACTAAAAAATGTTATTCTTTTATTTCAATCTTTTATTTGACTTTTTAAAATGTTGCTTAATATGATAAATATGGATACCTTTTTCTTGGTGAATATAGTTGCTTTACAATATTATTTTAGTTCAAGCGTACAACATCTAGACTCAATGTTTTTATAGATTATATTCCATTTGAAGTTATTACAAAGTAATGGATATGTTTCCTTCCACTTTAAGTATTAATATATCTCCACTGCTTATCTATTTTATATATAGTTTTATTTGGTAATCCCTTATCACTCTGCTACCCCACCCATTTCCCTCTCCTGAATGGTATCCTCTAGCTTGTTTTTAACATCTGTGAGTCCATTTCTGCCTTTTTATACACATTTGTACTCTTGCCTGGAAAATCCCACGGACAGAGGAGCCTGGTGGGCTGCAGTCCATGGGGTCGCTGAGGGTCGGACATGACTGAGTGACTTCATTTTCACTTTTCATTTTCATGCATTGGAGAAGGAAATGGCAACCCACTCCAGTGTTCTTGCCTGGAGAATCCCAGAGGCGGGGGAGCCTGGCGGGCTGCCGTCTATGAGGTCGCACAGAGTAGGACATGACTGACATGACTTAGCAGCAGCAGCATACACATTTGTGGGGTTTTTTACTGTTTAGATTCTACCTCTAAGTTAATACAAACAGTAGTTGTCTTTCTCTGACTTTTTACCAAGAATAATATTCCCTAGAACCATCCATACACTTCATTGCAAATGGAAGAATTTCCTTCTTTTTTGTGGCTGAGTAATATTCCAGTGTGTGTGTGTGTGTGTGTGTGTGTGTGTGTGTGTGTGTGTGTGCATGCGTGCGTGCTTCTTCATTATCTCATCTGTTGATGGACACATGGATTGGTTTCATATCATTAAATAATGCTTGTGTGAACACTGGAGTTCGTGTATCTTTCTGAATTAGTGTTTTCCTTCTTTTCAGGAAGGAGTATATACCCAGGAATGGAATTGCTAGATTACATGATAGTTCTTTTTTTAGTTTCTTTAGGGATCTCAATACTGCTTCTACACCGGCAACACTGATTTATACTGCCACCAACACCATATAAGGGTTTCCTTTTCTCCATATCCTTGGTGACATTCATTATTTGGAGACTTTTCATGACAGTCATTCTGACAAGTGTGAGGTGAATCTTACTGTGGTTCTGATTTGCATTTCCTGATGACTAACGGTGCTGAGCATCTTTCCATATGCCTGTTGGCCATCTGTGTATCCTTGGGAAAATGTCTGTTCTGGTCTTCTTCCTATTTTTAAGTTTTTTTTTTTAAATTTTTTATATCAAATTGTATCAGTGGTTTACATAGTTTGGGTACTAAATCCTTGTTGATCATATAATTTGCAAATGTTTTCTCCCATTTAGGTGATTATCTTTTATTTTGTCAATAATTTCCTTTGCTGTGAAAAAGCTTTAAAATATAAACGAGTCTCATTTTTACATTTTTTCACTTGTATTTCTTTTGCCTCAAGAGACAGATCCAAGGAAACACTGCTGTGAGTATGTTGAAACGTGTTCCGTCTTTGTATCTTCTAGTTTTACGGTTTCAGGTCTTACATTTGGGCCTCTTTTTGTCTGTGGTATGAGGAAGTGTTCTAGTCTCATACTTCTACATGTCATTGTCATTTTCCCCAGCACCACTGAATGAAGAGAGTCTTTGTTTCCCATTATATACCCTTGCCTCCTTTAACTAGATTAATTGACCACAGGTACATAGGTTTTCCTGGTGGCTCAGGTGGTCACGAATCCACCTGCAATGTGGGAGACTTGGGTTCAATCCCTGGGTGGGGAAGATTCCCTGGAGAAGGGAAGAGCTGCCCACTCCAGTATTCTTGCCTGGAGAATTCCAGGGACAGAGGGGCAGGCTACAGTCCATGGGGTCACAAAGTCAGACACGGCTGAGTGACTGCCACATCATTTCCAGGCTCTCTATCCTGTTCCATCGGTTTATAATGATATTATATTCTGTAAAAACGTCATGCTGCTTTGATGACTGTAGCTTTGCAGTGTAGTCTGAACCAGGAAGTATGTAGCTCCTGCTTTGTTTCATTTTTTTCCCTCAAGATTGCTTTTTAACTGAAGATCTTTTGTTGTTGCTGCTGCTGCTGCTAAGTCACTTCAGTCGTGTCCGGCTCTGTGCGACCCCATAGACCACAGCCCACCAGGCTCCCCCATCCCTGGGGTTGTAGTTCCATTTAAATATTGAGACCTTTTTTCCTAGTTCTGTGAAAAGTATCCTGAGTATTTTAATAGGAATTGCATTTAATGTGCAATTGCTTTGGATAGTGGATTGCTTTGGATAGTATGGACTTTTTTTTCAGAACTTTTATTTATTTTTATTTTTAAATATAAATTTACTTATTTTAATTGGAGGCTAATTACTTTACAATATTGTAGTGGTTTTTTCATACACTGACATGAATCCACCACAGGTGTACATGTATTCCCCATCCTGAACCTCCTCCCACTTCCCTCCCCATCCCATCCCTCTGGGTCATCCCAGTGCACCAGCCCTGAACACCCTGTCTCATGCATAGAACCTGGACCGGCGATTCATTTCACATATGATGATATACGTTTCAACACTATTCTCCCATATCACCCCACCCTCGGCCTCTCCCACAGAGTCCAAATGTCTGTTCTATACATTTGTGTCTCTTTTACTGTCTTGCATACAGGGATATCGTTACCATCTTTCTAAATCCCATATATATGTGTTAGTATACTGTATTGGTGTTTTTCTTTCTGGCTTACTTCACTCTGTATAATAGGCTCCAGTTTCGTCCACCTCATTAGAACTGATTCAAATGTATTCTTTTTAATGGCTGAGTAATACTCCATTGTGTATATGTATCACAGCTTTCTCATCCATTCGGCTGCTGATGGACATCTAGGTTGCTTCTATATCCTGGCTATTGTAAACAGTGCTGCAATGAACATTGGGATACACGTGTCTCTCTCAATTCTGGTTTCCTCGGTGTGTGTGCCCAGCAGTGGGATTGCTGGGTCGTATGGCGGTTCTATTTCCAATTTTTCGAGGAATCTCCACACCGTTCTCCATAGTGGTGGTACTAGTTTGCATTCCCACCAACAATGTAAGAGGGTTCCCTTTTCTCCGTACCTTCTCCAGCATTTATTGCTTGTAGACTTTTGGATCGCAGCCATTCTGACTGGCATGAAATGGTACCTTATTGTGGTTTTGATGCATAGTATGGACATTTTAACAATATGAATTCTTTCAACCAAAGGTATCAACCACAAGGTATCCTTTCATTTCATTGTATCATCTTTGCTGAAGCGAGAGGGGCCTGTGTGGGCTTGTGGTCTGTGATGCAGGCGGGCAGTGGTGCTCCAGCTACAGACGTAGGGCACTGCCCACGCAAGTCCCAGCAATGGCTGTTCCTGCCCTACTCAGATGCTTTCAGCGTGTCCTGTGGCGCAGCTGTGCTCTCAGTCTGGGCAGTCCTTTCTCCGGCATGGAGCTGTGATGTGAAGTAAGGCTGGAGCATCTGCTGAGCTTAGGCTGGAGCGTATGGTAGCAGTCACAGAAACCTGGGCAGCTCCTAGAGCGGTTTTCAGTCCGCCCCCTCTGCCCCATCTCCGCAACGAGTCAGTGCGCATGTGCTCTCACAGGTGACGCCAGCTTCCCACAGCTGTCCTGTTCTTGCCGCTGCCCTCCAACCAGCCACACGGGCTCATATTCCCTGTGTCAGGCTCCGTGGCTGGGCACCTCATACGTGGCTCAGCCTGCTCACTGCAGAGGGCAGATATGTGCCCTGAATACCTTTCCTTCCTCCAAGACCCCTCCTAAAGACACAGATCCTTACATGATCTCATCTTTTCGCTTCTCACCCAATCCTCTGGGGTCTTTCTCATTGCCTCGGTTGTGCAGGGGACTTTCTGCCAGTTTGCAGTTAGTTTTCAGTGAGAATGTTGGACATGTAGATGTATTTTTGAGGTATTCATGGGTGGAAGTGAGTTCCAGGTCCTCCTACTCCACCATCTAGACTGATCACTTCCCATTACTTTTGTGAGTGAAAAAAACTGTTGCCTGCCATACCAGTAAAGAAAGGATGCTGCGGCCGTCAGGCCATCCTGTTACCGCTGCTCTGAAGGAGAGCCCCGAGGGAGCTAAGGGTAGACATAGGATGCCAACATCAAGCCATCGGCCACTGCAGCCACTCCCCAGGGTGCACCACGAGGACACTCAGGGTGAACACTCAGGACCCTGGCCCAGAGAGCTGGGGCACAGATCACAGGAGCAATTTCACTAAGCCCAGACCGATGCATCTTCCCACACCGAGAAAAGGACTAAATTCCTTAACCTGAGATACTTGGTTTTCTTTAATTAACAATAATCTTTTAATGATTTTTTTTTCGTTTTATGTTCTTAGTTGCAAAACTCCTATATATCCTCTCTCCTCCCTTAACTCTTCAGAGCAGTGTCTCAGAGCTATCTGAGAAACTGCATCCCGGGCTTAAGTTCTCAGTTTAGCTTGCCAAGGAAAACATAATTCTCGACTTTCAGGGTGTGTATTTTTTTATTTTCAGTAGACACTTTCAAGTATAAAGTTTGTAGAAAATTTGTCATCAGCGTGCAAGATCTCAGGAAATGTTTTCCCCATGAGTCTTCATTTTAAAATCTACGAAAGAATCAGCTTCAGACAACCAAAATGACTAAAAAATTTTGACATAATGACTGATGGTAAGGATTACAGATATAGTGATTTACCTACAGAAACAAATTTAATGGAGTCTTTAAAGGTGAGAGTAAAAAACACATTAGCAACATATTCTGACCTTGGGTACATAAAACTGTGAATGAAGAGAGCATTTGCAAAAATGGCTTTTAAACTAAATTGGTGTTAATGTTGGTATTATTATTTGAGATATACTGTGTATGCAATGTATCATAAAATAAACAATTCTGTCGCCTCCAGTATTCTTGTGATGCAAGACAGTCAATGTGGGGGGAAGGAAGTATGCATATTAAAAAGTAAAGGTTAAATTATCAATAGGAATCCTATGTAAAATCAAAAGATGCTTTATTTTAAAAATATCTCTCTATATGACTGTGTCTACATTTATTTAGGTGGTTCAGTTGTTAAAAAATCCACCTGCCAATGCAGGAGACATAAGAGACGTGGGTTCAATTCCTGGGTCAGGAAGATCCCCTGGAGGAGAAAATGGCAACCCACTCCAGAATTTTTGCCTGGAAAATTCCATAGGGAGAGGAGCCTGCTGGGCTACAGTCCACGAGATCACAGGAGTTGGACCCGACAGCTCAAACACATGCACGTATATATATTTATATAGACAGATAATAGATACATAGATTACAAATAGATGATAGTGATAGAGGGATAGAATACACAGGCATTTTCTAGTTCTGTTCCCCAGAAAAATAGAGAAACAATGATCAATCCGTTAGAAATGAAACTCCTTTGATCAAGTTGCGATCTCAAAATACCATGTCCTACTCAAAGGAACCAGCGTTGCTTGTATAAATAACTGACTCCAGGTCTGAAGCAGGAAATGTAGAGCATTCTGATAGCAATGCATCTGAGCAGAGATACAACACAGGAGGGAGAGAACATGCTGGCTTCTGCGAAAGAACCCCCCAGGCCGAGGGAACAGCAAGTGCCAGGTCCAATGGTGGAACTGTGTGCTGTCTTGAGAAAAGCTTAAAAGCTCAGTAAGTGAGGGCAAGTGCGGCAGGCCGTGGGGGAGGGCTTGGAGGTGGGCCAGACCGTGAACGGCTTTGCAGACCCTTTTAAACAGTCCGGTTTTCTCTGAGAGAAATGCTTCATAGAGTTACTTTGAGTAGAGAAGTAACATGCTCCGGAGTTTAGTTTTGAAAGCATCATTCTGTGCTGTGTTCCACTATATTATTGGGGTGAAAATAAATGCAAAAGCAGAGACGCACGGGAGCCTACTGCAGCAACCTGGGCAAGATTTGCTGGAGGTGAGGGCTAGCGTGAGAGAGCAAGTGGGGAGAAGGGGCAAGATTCCAAGTATCTTTCGCGTATACGGTCAGGGTCAGGAAGTTTTCTGCAGTGGCTGAATGCTGGGTACGGAAGAGAGATCTATTAGGGACTGTCCCAAGGTCCTGGCCTTCTCTAATTGTGAAAAGGGAGATGGATATTCCTGAGACAACAAAGGCTGAGATGTCATGAAGGAATAAATCAAATGTGAATTTTTGTATAATTGTTCACACCATTATTCAAATCATACTAAGATGCTTGTTTTAAATTTTTTTCTGCTGCTATATTTCACTAAATATTGTCAACCCTTGCAAAAGCTTCTTTAATGTCACAGGCTTTGTCAAAGTAAGGACAATTTTTTGAGTCTTCTAACACATTTAAAAAAGTATATCAACTTCACTTCTTCCTGAGTTGTGAGAAATAACACCATTTCAAATTAGGTTTGATACTGTGACATTTTGGAAATATTTGTCATATAAATGTGAATATGTGATCTCAAACTATAAAGTACTGATTACACTATAAAAATTATAATACAGTTATATAAAGTGTTCTTTAAGGAGCTAAATTAAAATACAATGTACCAAAAAAAAATACAATGTACCTATTTTCAAGGGAGATATTCACACTATAGGAAAAATTATTCAAACATTAAATTCTTTTGATTTTTTTTCTAATTACAACTGATGATCTCATTCAAAATGAACATCGGTTTGGATTGAGGCCATTTTAGAAGAGTTTGTCTTACCCCACTCTTTAGGGTTATCCTCTTTAGGATAACTCTAGGTTATTCTCTCACCTAAAGTGATTGTGACAGCACCTTTTAATATGAAAAGCGTTGTGATAGCAAGTATAAAAAGCAATTCTATTTTTAGAGTGATCAGATTTTTTGGGCTGGGGGAGGAGTGGGGATAGAAGTTGAAACAAACAAGTGAAATAGATTCAAATAAATAATTATATCCCTCTCCCAGATTTTTAAAAAATCTTTATATTGTTCACTCTGTGCAACTCCACTGAACCTTTATTACATTTACTGATTTTCCATCCCAATATTTAAATATTACTATTAAACTGAATTTCAGGGAGCAAGCTATATTTGTATCTTTGCAACCAGCAACAACAACAACAAAAAACCTTAAAATTATCAAATCTGTTTTGGTTAACACTTTCTTGAAAAGGCAGCATCACCACAAAACAATCACTAGAATTTTCAAGATTAGTTATGGTCCACAAATTAATAAAGACTATTAGTCTGATGACTTTTAATTACCACTAATTTGCATTTGGAGGAATTGCCTAATGAAATATGTTACCAAATTTCATTTGTTGCCAGTATCAGTCCAGTTCAGTTCAGTTCAGTCGCTCAGTTGTGTCCAACTCTTCAGTATACAGGGGGTTAAATAAAGCTTTCTTCAAGAACTAAGAAGTGATTTTTGTGCCATTATTTTTAAGGAAACTAATATCACTCTTGCAGAGTTAAAGTTGAGATTAATGCATGGTACAAACAAGAGTTATGCAGAAGTCTCCCCGTGAAGCAGTACTCTGAAATCACGACATTCTGGACATAAATACTCTGGAGAGTATTTACGTGTTTTTCTTTAAACAGAAATAGTTGGTAACCTAAGGAAAACTAGAGAAAGCATAGGAGTAGAGACATTGGCATATCCATGTGTCCAGGGACGAAAGCATTTTGCCTAAGTTGTCTGAACTCATTGGTAAAACTGTTGTTATGTGAGATAAACACAAAAGATGTCTTTTTCAGTTTCTCTAACCTTACTCATCCTGATTACACGTTTTACGAGAGAACTTCTGACTACACTTTCTTACAGGGAGAGAATAATCTGATTTCATCAAATCATGTCGAATTAACTCAGTTTTAAAAACTGAAACAGGATTTGATCTCACATATCACTCTATATCGTTCTCCAGTTCTTTGCTCCTCTCTCCATCATTCTTCCAAAGATTCATCTGTTGTCTCTCTTGATAATAGCTCCTGGCCTAATTTCTTTTGGATGTACATTGCGAGTTCTTGTGAAACTCATCACTGCAAAGCCAATGCCAACAGTCTTTTTGTAATCTTATCACTTAATATCAGCAGATTTAAAAATTATTGTTACACAAAACCATAAAAAATAATAAATGAAACCCCATGTCACCTTTACGATATTCTTTCCTAACGTATCCTTCTGTTTGTTTGTTTTATAGTAAGTAGGGGAACGTATGGAGAAGGAAATGGCAGCCCACTCCAGTATTCTTGCCTGGAAAATTCCACGGACAGAGGAGCCTGGTGGGCTAGAGTCCATGGGTCACAAAGAGTCCGACAACACTGAATGACTAACACTTTCACTTTCAAGAAAACTTAACATGAGATTCTCTTAGCAAATTCTTAAGTGTATAATACAGTATTGTTCACTACAGCAAAATATCTTAGATCTTACATTAGATCTTTAGAACTTATTAATCTTGCGTAACTGAATCTTTACACTGATAAACAGCAGCCCTTCATTGCCCCCTCCCCTCTCAGCATCTGACGCCCATACTCTCTGAGTCTGACCTTTTCAGATACCTCTTGTAAGTACAGTCACTCAGTATATGGCTGTCTGTTACCTGTACACTTTTGGAGGGAAAGGAAAATGCTGCAGTTGCTATGGAGAACAGTATGGAGTGTCCTCAAAAAATTAAAGATAGAACTATGATATGATTCAGCGGTCTCAATGCTGAGTATAGATAAAAGGGGGTAAAATCAAGATGTTAAAGAGCCGTCTGTCTACACTTCCATGTTCATTTCAGTTACTACTTACAGCAGCCATGGTTTGGAAATGAAGGTCTACTGATGAATGGATAAACAAAGAAAATGTGATTTACACACATAGTGGAATATTATTCAGCCTTTAAAAAGAAGGAAATTCTGCCATTTGCCTCAAATATGGATGAACCCAGAGCATAAAATGCTAAGCCCTTAGATATTTAAACAATGCCCCTCACCTGTCACTCAAATTCAACCACTGTAAGAATTTTGTCCCATTTCTCTTTCTCATTTGCTAAACTATATAAAGCTCATGAAGCTGAAATAAGTTAAAGCCAATTTCCAAATTATCACTGTCTACTTCAATATGCAACTCTAAAAAAATAAAATAAACATTCTCTTGCCAAAACCCCCAAATATGTGATCACATCTAACAGAAAATACAGGGACAAAATTAACAGCAAAATAACCAAATTTCTCCAATATCTAGAAACTGTGCTCCTATAATTGCTTTGTTCTAAGTAGAATCCAGAGAAGGCCTATTGCCTCACTATTGATGTTTTCAGATACACTCACATAACGCATCCTCTCATTTCAGGTCACTGCTCAGAGAAACGTGCCCTGTCTAGCCTATCTAAATAGCACCTTCTCCCTGTTACTTTTTAACCCCTTCCTCTGATTTAAAGCTCTCCTGCCTTGTCCAGTTTTCCTCCAGTTTAGGCGCTGGGACAGCCTGCTTCTTGCCCATGCCGTGCTGGGTCCCTTGGTTGTGACCGACTTTTTGCGACTTTATGGACTGCGTCCGCCAGGCTCCTCTCTCCTTAGCGCCACTTAATACACAACACTTATGTTTGTGTTATTTTCCTCTCTCTTGATTGTCCATAGACCTTAACTGGGCTTCCCAGGTGGCGCTAGTGGTAAAGAGCCCGCCTGCCAAAGCAGGAGTGGTAAGAGACGCAGGTTCGAGCCCTGGGTGGGGAAGACCCCCTGGAGGAGGGCATGGCAACCACTCTAGAGTTCTTGTCTGGAGAATCCCATGGACAGAGGAGCCTGGTGGGCTACCATCAAAAGCGTAGATTCAGACAGGATTGAAGCGACCTAGCCGCAGAGGGCCTTAACTAGTTTTCCTACCTTTCATTAAAAAATTTTTTGTTTCATTTCCAATCTTAAACATTAGGACTTTCACCATTATGATTTTCTTCATAATATCAAACTGCCACCATTTCTGGAGGTTCCTTTCAAATCTTGACAGTTGTTAGGTAAAAGTGTAACAACTTCTCCTTCAAAAGTTGGCTTGTCCATTCTTGCTCTTTGTTTTATATATCTAAGAATCAGCTGGTCAAGTTCCATGACGTTAGTTTGTGGACATTTTAATTGGAACTATGCGGAACTGTTTTATTATTTTGTTGGAGAATTTACACCTTTACATTCCCGGTTTGTCCTTTCCTTGTATACAATGCAAATTATTTAGGTATTTAATATCTTTCAATAAGATGTTCTGGTTTTCTGGGAACGATCTTTCTCATGTATTGTGAGAGTTATTTTTACCTAATATTTTTGTTTATATTCATAGATAACATATATTTTCAAATAAAAGTTTCTCTGTTTTCCTGGCGTAGAGAAATGTCACAGAATTCATATTATTTGTAGCAATTACTTTCAAATCTCTCATTAGTTCTGTCTGTAGATTCTTTTGGGGTTTCTGTGTTGGAAATCATACATCTGTGAAAGCTGATATCTTTGTTTATTTTTCGAAACAGTGTGTCTTTTCCTTTCCTCTTACTCTAGCTAATCCCTTTAGAACAATATTGAATAGAAGCCAAGACAGTGGGTATCCTTGTCTTATTCTTTATTCAAAAGAGAATTGCTTTTAACATTTTACTATTAAATGTTATTTTCTTCTATAGGTTTTATCATATTAAAGAAGGTCTCCTCTATTCTTACGTTGCTAAGTAATTTTACTTGAAATTCCTGAAAGATTTGCATGATCATTTTATGCATCTATTGGAATGATTATACTTTAATTTGTAAATGCAATCAGTTACACCACATTAATATATTTTCTAATATTGAATTAACCTTGCATTTCTAGAATCAACTAACTTATCTGTGCTATTACGTTACTAGTTTTGGTATGCTAATATTAACTTGAAGATGTTCCCATCACATATAGAAAAGAGGCTACACTGTAATTTTAATTTTCATATGGTTATTTTATGTTTTGCCAGCAAGGTTAAACTCACAATATTGAGAAAGAAGTTAAAGATGAGTTACTTGTTTCGAAAAACTGTCTCACAGACACAAGCAAGATATTAAATATTTTTAATTTAGTTATATATTAAGTTTGCTGCAATACTTTCTATGTGGGTAGCATTTAAAATATTCTTGCAATTTCTTTAGTGATTATGAGACTCAAACTCCTAGAGTTGAAGCCTTGCTATACTAAATATTTTGTGTTTACCTGCTGGCAATGTTATTAACTATGTCAAAGCCTTTGACTGTGTGGATCACAACAAACTATGGAAAATTCTTAAAGAGATGGGAATACCAGACCACCTGACCTGCCTCTTGAGAAATTTGTATGCGGGTCAAGAAGAAATAGTTAGAACCAGACATGAAACAACAGACTGGTTCCAAATAGGGAAAGGAGTAGCTCAAGGTTGTATATTGTCCCCCTGCTTGTTTAATTTATATGCAGAGTACATCATGCGAAATGCTGGGCTGGATGAAGCAGAAGCTGGAATCAAGATTGCCAGGAGAAATATCAATAATCTTAGATATGCAGATGACACCATCCTTATGGCCGAAAGCAAAGAAAAACTAACCAGCTTCTTGATGAAAGTAAAAGAGGAGAGTGAAAAAGTTGCCTTAAAGCTCAACATTCAGAAAACTAAGATCATCTGGTCCCATCACTTCATGGGAAATAGATGGGGAAACAGTGGAAACAGTGCCAGACTTTATTTTTGGGGGCTCCAAAATCACTGCAGATGGTGACTTCAGCCATGAAATTAAAAGATGCTGGATCCTTGTAATAAAAGCTATGACCAACCTAAACAGCATATTAAAAAGCAAAGACAATAAATACTTTGCCAACAAAGGTCCATTTAGTCAAAGCTATGGTTTTTCCAGCAGTCATGTACGGATGTGATGAGAGCTGGACTATAAAAAAAGCTGAGCGCCAAAGAATTGATGCTTTTGAACTATGGTGTTGGAGAAGACTCTTGAGAGTCCCTTGGACTGCAAACAGATCCAACCAGTCCATCCTAAAGGAGATCAGCCCTGAATAGTCATTGGAAGGACTGATGCTGGATCTTAAACTCCAATTCTTTGGCCATCTGATATGAAGAGCTGTCTCATTTGAAAAGACCCTGATGCTGGGAAAGATTGAAGGCAGGAGGAGAAGGGGACAGCAGAGGATGAGATGGTTGGATGGCATCACTGACTCAATGGAGATGAGCTTGAGTAAAGTCTGGGAGTTGGTGATGGACAGGGGGGCCTGGCGTGCTGCAGTCCATGGGGT
This sequence comes from Ovis canadensis, assembly GCF_042477335.2. Lineage (NCBI taxonomy): Eukaryota > Metazoa > Chordata > Mammalia > Artiodactyla > Bovidae > Ovis > Ovis canadensis. The sequence continues at coordinate 101,555,798 of NC_091253.1, read as the reverse complement.
CTCAAAGAGTTGGACACGACAGAGAGACTGAACTGAACTGAATCTTATATAAAATAAGATATATGAAATACATCATATTCTGAACTCTAAAAATCTTCCTATTTCAAAACAAACACAAAGTTCTCTAAGAACTTTGAATAAGAAACTATGATCTTCTAACTGAATTTCTTCACCTTCTTGACTCAATTTTTGGCATTTCCAAACGTTTGCTAGTGGCTCAGAGGGTAAAGCATCTGCCAGCAATGTGGGAGACCTGGGTTCGATCCCTGGGTTGGGAAGATCATCTGGAGAAGGAAATGGCAACCCACTCCAGTGCTCTTGCCCGGAAAATCCCATGGAAGCAGAAGCCCGGTAGGCGACAGTCCATGGAGTCTCAAAGAGTCAGACAGAACTGAGCAACTTCACTTTACTTCTAGTACATTTTTATGTATATGTTTTTTAATCTATCATCTTGCCAGATGTTAATTGTGTTGACATTTAAAACAAATTTAAATTTCTTAATTCTTTCTATTGCATCACAGTTTTATTTTTGTAATTAATTTCTGTTCTGATATATATTATTTTTTCTTGTATTTATACATATTTGTTTTAGTATTCCTTTTATAGCTTCATGAATTAGATACTTAGATCATAATTTGTTATGCTTTCTTCTGTTTTAATGAAAACATTTATGTTTCATTTTCACTGCATATCACAAGTTTTGTTCTGAAAATTTTTTGTTATCACTAGTGCTAAGCATTTTCTAAACTCAAGTATGACTCTCGCTTGATTATTATTTAGAACTATTTTTCATATAATTGTTTATGGTTTTTAAAATATCTCATTTAGTATTCAAAAGCAGAGACATTACTTTGCCAACTAAGGTCCGTCTAGTCAAGGCTATGGTTTTTCCTGTGATCATGTATGGATGTGAGAGTTGGACTATGAAGAAAGCTGAGCGCCGAAGAATTGATGCTTTTGAACTGTGGTGTTGGAGAAGACTCTGGAGAGTCCCTTGGAGTGCAAGGAGATCCAATCAGTCCATTCTGAAGGGGATCAGTCCTGGGTGTTCTTTGGAAGGAATGATGCTAAAGCTGAAACTCCAGTACTTTGGCCACCTCATGTGAAGAGTTGACTCATTGGAAAAGACTCTGATGCTGGGAGGGATTGGGGGCAGGAGGAGAAGGGGACGACCGAGGATGAGATGGCTGGACGGCATCACTGACTCGATGGCCGTGAGTTTGAGTGAATTCTGGGAGTTGGTGATGGGCAGGGAGGCCTGGCGTGCTGCGATTCATGGGGTCACAAAGAGTTGGACACGACTGAGTGACTGAACTGAAGTGAACTGAATTTAGTACTGTCGGAAAGTAAGTGCTGTATGTTTGTAATTTTTTTAAACTTTCTTCACTTTTAGTACATTTGGTTCGAAATGCTGTTACAAATATTTTATTCTAGGAAAAAATTAAGTTCTTAAATTTGAAGGTTAACTTTCTATCATCAAAATTCTGAGATTTTGCTTTCTCATATAGTAAATGAAAATAAAAATATCTACATTAAGAGGACTAAAAGTGACATATAAAAAATATCTATCACAATTGCATGCCATAGTAGATGTTTTTTTTTAAACATAGCAACTAAGTAAACACACTCTTCTTGGGTGCGTATAATTTGTGTTTTATGTGGTTTATTATATTAAAGTCTTCTTGAGAAACACGAATGAGATTGGGTTTTTTTTTTTTTTTGTATTATTGCCATATCCAGTCCCATCACCTCACACAAATACATTGGGGAAAAGTGGAAACAGTGACAGATTTTATTTTCTTGGGCTCCAATATCACTGTGGATGGTGACGGAAGCCATGAAATTAAAAGACACTTGCTTCTTGGAAAAAGGCCATGGCAAACATAGATAGCATATTAAAAAGCAGAGACGTCACTTTGCTGACAGAGGTCCATATAGTTAAAGCTATGGTTTTTCCAGTAGTCATGCATGGATGTCAGAGTCAGGACCATAAAGAGGGCTAGCTCGCACCAAAGAATTGATGCTTTCAAACTGTGGTTTTGGAGAAGACTCCTGAGAGCCCCTTGGAGAACAAGGCAATCAAACCAGTCAATCCTGAACGAAACCAATCCTGAATATGCTTTGGAAGGATTGATGCTGAAGCTGAAGCTCCAATACTTTGGCCTCCTTATGTGAAGAACTGACTCATTGCAAAAGACCCTGATCCTGGGAAAAACTAAGGGTAAGAGGAGAAGGGGGCAACAGAGAATGAGATAGTTGGATGACATCACTGACTCACTGAAAATGAGTCTGCGCAAAGTCTAGGAAATAGTGTGAAGGACAAGGGAGCCTGGTGTGCTGCAGTTCATGGGGTCTCAAAGAGTAGGACACGACTTAGTGACCAAACAGCAGCGAGTAGTTTCTACTGTGATAATGTAACTTTGAAAAGTGAAAGTCACTGAGTTGTGTCCGAGTCTTTGCGACCCCATGGACTGTAGCCCACCAGGATCCTCTCTCCATGGAATTCTCCAGGCAAGAATACTGGAGTGGGTTGCCATTTCCTTCTCCAGGAGATCTTCCCAATCCAAGGATCGAACCCAGGTCTCCCACCTTGCAGGTGGATTCTTTACCAACTGAGCCACCAGGCAAGGGAAGCCCATGGAATTTTAAACTAATATTCTTTCTTGCATAAAAGGTTATACTAAATACTATCTGTGATTGATTGATTATTTAGGTGATTACTTGTAAGTCAATCTTTCATTACTTTGTATAATTTTTTTAACTCTGATTTTAAATGTTAATATTAAACAAGAAAAGCACACAATGCTGACTAATGATTGTTTACTGAAAAATGTGGAATTCATTGCACTGCTTCAAATATGGAGATTTCCTGAAAGAACGGTTCAACGAATGATCCCCTATGGAGAAATGTTAAGGGTGAATCTTAATACAGAGGCTCTGCATAGCTGTATATGTATGTGTACACACACAAACACACACACACTCTAATCGTTTATTAAAGTCTGTTGCACATATTCAGTATTTAAAATATTATTATGGGAATTAAAGGACATAATTCCTCCTGCAACAGAATTTGGCTGGAAAAAGCAGTATCACAGCATACGTACAATGATTCCAGTGTGAAAGAACAAAGCTCAGATGGACTTGAGGCAGACATGGAGAAGCATATGACATGAAGAGCAGATGCGGCTGAAGATTTGTGACGGATGTGAGTCATCTTCCTTTCCCACATATATTACAAAGGGTCCCTCTTGAAGAAAACGAGACTGGACCCTGCGACGCTCAGCAGTGGGCACTTGGTCTGCTTCTCCAAGCAGGTTGGCATTATCCCTGATGAGAAAGTTAAACTGCACAGGCGCTATCCGCTACTCATGCAAACCAAACTGGGCTTCTGTCAGCAGCATTTGCAAGCTTCTCTACCCATCTACTAAATATTGCTTCCCCAACAGCTCGTTTTTCGAAGATGTTTTCTCTTATTCTCGTATTCCGTCTCCATTATCTTAGGTGATTCCAGTGCCGATGCTGCCGCGTGGCCAGTCCAACATCTGACCCCTCAGTATGTTGCCCTTAGCTGATTCCAGCTTCCTGCTCCCCTTTCTACCCTCCTTACTGTCTCAGTCTTTTCATCTCTACTCTCACCAAAAGTCCTGATTTGAGTATTCTCTCTGATCATAACCCAGCCTCCTCCATCGTGCTTACCCAACTGTTCACGTTGTATCTGCTCAATTAAATATTTTGAAGCATTACTTTATACAAATCTCAGCTTCATAATCCTCTACATAAATTTTCACCAACTCTTTTCACTAGTTTTACTTTCAAAATATATCTTACATCTGCCACTAATTCCAGTCCTTCAAACTGTCCTAATGTCTTTCCTGGACTATGGCAGCGGCACGCATGCAGCCTGTTGCACGCACTGCGGCTCCTGACCAATCAACAGCCAAACGGATACTTTTTTAAAGTTCATCTAGTCCCTCATTCCTCCTTCACCAGGCTTAAAGTACTATTGAATGTTTGCTTTATTTTTAAGATAAAGACCTACATCTCTGAATGCTCTGAAAGCACCTTTTTCCTATCTACTTCTCCCTGTTCATTAGCCTTCTGTCAGTTCTGGGTCCCCTGCACCCACTGGCTCTGAATCTGTGTCCGCTGCAGCCTCCCCACCTCATCGTCCCACCTCCACTCTCTCTCTCCAGCCAGCCCCTGCTCTCCCAGCAGAACAGTGCTTGGTCTTTGTTCCAATAAAGATCTATCATTGTGACAATGATATGCTTAAGACAATTCTTTGATATACACTTAAGGAAAATCCTTATCCTTTTCTTTGATAAGAATTGGTTAGACTTGGCTGAATAAGCAAAAACAATCACTTCCAAAGCAGAACAAATATCAGAAAGTCCATAATACCAGAACTTAATGGTAAATTTCTGATAGCATCAAATTAATTTTATGTCTGTTTTCCAAAAGTGCTAATTTTATATATTTACCAAGGGAGATAATGAATAGGGAATAATCAATATCAATGAAAAAACGTCTAAGCTCCCTGCTTGAGTCTAATTAACAATGTTAGTTTAAGTAAATATAAAATTATAACAGAAGAAAGCACGGTAATCAAACAAATCCAGATGTGATTTTCCTCTATGACTGGTTGACTTAATGAACGTAAAGTTAGCGTTCCTTCTGACTCTAGGTATTTCAGACCCTAAACACAGAGTAGTCGCATCAGTGAGAGGCAGAGCAATGAGGCAGAGCCGGACACGGAATGACAAAGGTCTCAGGATTTGGCAGACAGTCGGCTACTTGTGCCTTTGGAGAGAGCGAAAATACTGGTCAGAAACCAGATTGTTAAGGGTTAAGGGGAAAAAAGGAAAAACATGGGCAATAAAACCAAGGTAAGAATGCGAACTGCTATTGGTAAAGCATGGTTCTGAGAGGGACGGAGTAAAGGGGCAAACTAGGTGATTCAAGGTGATTCCGCTTGGGGTCTGTAGCTAAAAAACGCTTGGGAGACATCTGTGTGCTAATGATTACTCAAGAAAGCAGGTGTGCTTAACCACAAACCCGAGCAGGCTTGTTTAGTAACAAAACCGCAGAGAAACATACCCCCAGACCAGAGAGCAATAAGAGCCACATCCTGCCCAGCGAGCTCAGTGAGTTAGGGCACGCTCTCTGCACACGCACAGAACAATAGCGTGTGGACCTGGCCTGAGTGCGCAGGCGCAAGCAGATCCCCTGCCAGCCTGGAGGAGGGCTGATGCTGGGAGCGCGGCGTCTACTCAAGAAAGACAGAGGAGTTCTCACCCTCCCACTTTTCTTGTGATTCTAAAAGTGTAACCCAGTCAAGTTCTTGGGGCGCGGCACCCTCTTACCAGCTGGCTTGTAAGCCTCACTTCTTACCTAGCGCTTTACTCTTGCTGAATTCTTTTGAGACGTAAAGGACTTTGGTATCAGAGCTCTTCAGAGCCCCTTGAAACTATACCCAATGTTTTCAGTTCTAGGGAGAAGAATACTGGAATGCTAGAATGTAGAAAGAATAGGATCTTTCTCTTTTTATTCTCCTCCTCCTCCTCTTGCTCTTTGGAAAGATTAGTTGAGACTATTTACACACTGAAAAAAATAGTACTGGTGTATATAAATGAGTGGAAAGTAAAGGTGAGATGCGTCAATATTTGTGAGTTGAGATTATCAGATGAGACTGTGGAGGACTGGATTCACAGTGCAGGCAAAGTGATGAGTATTGTCAGACCAAACTTAAATGCCAGGTGCTTAGTCCAGGTCTAGGAGTTATTAAATGAAGGCAGCATTTTTTAATTGAATATTATATAGGTGGCAATTTTGAGAAAACAAGATAGAGAAATAAGAAAGAGATATGAAAAAGAATAATAAACATAGTTCGTTCCTCCAGTAGTCTATTTGTTGGAAAAAAGAGAAAGAAAAACAGTAGGTATGTGCCAGGCACTGTGATGGACACATTAATCCTTTATCAGAAAGATCCTCTGGAGAAGGGAATGGCTACCCACTCCAGTATTCTTGCCTGCAGAATCTCTTCGACAGAGGAGTCTAGTGGCTACAGTCCATGGGGTCACAAAGAATCAGACAAAACTGAGCAACTAATGCTTTCAATTTTTCCCTTTGTAATCCTGTAACATTCTGGAAGGGAGCATTGTTATTTTCTCATTTCACAAACAAAGATAATGAAGCTGCAAAAGATCAAATAACTTGCCCAGCTCACAAAGCTAGCAATTGACTGACTTGGGATTCAAGCCCAGATCTGCTTGAATGTAAAGCTTATCCTTCATTCATTAAGGTACACATTTGAAAAAAAGTGCATCAAATCCTAAATGATCCTTATGTCCTCTTGATAATTGAATATATAGAAAATTGAAAACTAGGCAGTTAGATTTCACAGCTTATGGTTTCCTTTCTGCCAAAATGAGACTGGTTGGTTTGAATAATTGTATTTGTTATTCTGATAACTTGGACAAGATAACGTTTTGAGTATCAAAAGGCCATGAACATTTATATCGTGCATAAATCAAAATTGTCGGAGACAAGAAGATAAATTATTTTAATAATGTGATTATAATACTTAACTTGTACACATACCCAGACATTTGTGTTCTGGGGATATTTTGCAGTTTGAGGAAAAGTAAAGTGGGAACAATATCCAGCTTCTGCTAGAGAAAGCAGAGATTTCCATATGAATTTAGATGTTTGGCAAATTTTTTAATTTGTGAGAGAAAGAAGTCTAAGCCATTCTTTTGATATCCAGTGTGTCATCTTGTCCTTTATTATGATGCTAATAGCAGTGCTGCCCTGGTGCTTGATTCGAAGCATCTGGTACGTCTGGACGGAAGCTTCTAAATTTTCTCTAACAATGCACGCTTTGAATGTCAGACACTGCTGTGTGGGCATACTTATTGAACAAACCAAGGAATGATAACTCGCAGGAGTTTTGTGTTTATTTACACTTAATTTTAGAATTTCTAAAACTAGGGTTCACTCCCTAAACGACCCTTACACTTTCTTAGGTGGTCATGAGTTAGGAGCTTTGAAAATCTAGACGACCAACTGATGGTCATGGAAAAAGTGCCCATACAGTGTATTAACTCAGCTGGAACACAGTTCACAGCAAAAGTGCTGAAATGTATGGAACCGAGCCCAACAGGTCTTATTAGGACTTGCCGAGGGCAACCAGTGCGTACTCCAGACTAGCTCTGAGTGACGTGAGCCGCAAAAGGGCCCAGCGGTCCGTTCACCCTGATTCCTCCGCACCCACATCCTGATTTGCCTGCGCAGGTGAACTGAGCATCAGAACACAGGGAAAGGGAAAGGGGAAAATATTTGAGGATGTCTCAGGGGAAATCAGAAGTGAAAAAATTTATATTATTTTCAGACTGCAGATTTCTTGAGGGTAACAGTATATCTGATTTTATGTTTTAATAATGAAACTTTAAAAATAGAGTAAAATTAAAGAAAAATTTGTTCTGTGATTAACTGATTAACAAATATTTGCTGAACAACTTCTATATGGACTTGATCAAATACTCTGATAGGAGAATAAGTTGGACATAATTCTTGCCTTTATTAAGTAGAGCAAATGTGTGTGATCAGTTCCACAATAGAAGAAGAATTTAATGCATTTTACATTAAGGAAAAACAATTTTAAGAGCACTCAATAAATCTGATTAATTCACTAAAGAATAACTTTTTCATGTTGCATAGTATGAAAGGTTGATAAGAATTAACATTGATAATTTGTTAACCTCACTCTACTTCATAAATATTTCTTGGCTTATCGCTAATTTATGTATAGAAAATCTTCAATATACCACAATAATAAAAACAAAGACATAAATGCCAAGAATGCTTCAGAATGTAATCTCAGTAACTGAAACAAATGCAATTAGTTTAAATTCAAAAAGAACATAATATTTAATACATTTTATCAAATGTAATGACCATTTGGTGGTGCCACAGAAAACCTAAGCCACTGAATAATATGCAGACTACAGCTAATAGCAATAACAGTATTTCATTTGAGGCATCCAATACCTAAGAAGTGAGCAAGGATAAAATAGTAAGTCAAGTAAGACCACAGCATTATTTTCTGTTTTCTATCCTGTAGCATATATTTATTTAGGAGGGATAATTTTATACATTATAATTTTCTTTGGATGTAAACACTTCTGAAAGTAAGAAGAATATGTCACAAATTGGTAATTTTATTTCATAGAATATATTCCTGAAACTGAGATATAAAGCCGTTGAGAGCTCGTGTGCACGTGATTGCTCAGTCGTGTCCAACTCTTTAAGGCCCCATGAGCTATAGCCCACCAGGCTCCTCTATCCATGGGGTTTTTCAGACAAGAACATTGGAGTGGGTTGCCATTTCCTCCTCCAGGGGATCTTCCAGACCCAGCAATCGAACCCGCGTCTCTTGCATCTCCTGCATTGACAAGTGGATACTGTACCACCAAATGCTCTTAAGTAACATAGTGACTAATAGGCAGAGCCAGAATTCAAAACCAAGCTACCCCAATCCTCCACCACTGAAGACTGTGGCTGAAATTGACCTTGAAGTGAGCAGCACAGAAAGAAACCTCCAAAAACTGTTTCCCCAAGTCATAATTATTTTTATGACTAATTACTGAAAATTTAAACATTTTCTTTTTACTATGTCAGACTTCTTGCTTTCACCCTCCATAAATTCAGCATTTTACTTTTTTTAAATTTCAGGTTACCTAAATGAAAGTTAAGTTTTTATCTAAGAGTCATAAAATATTAACTATAAGGATGTTTCAAATAGGTATTCTAAAGCAATTAGCTGAGGAAAAAAAAAAAATTTGAAAACCACTAATGAAAACCTTGGGTCATTGAAGTCTATTTTGCCTCAAGGAAATAGTAATAGATTTCTGGATAAATCACTTAGTGAAAGATGCCAGGGTCATATTGAAGAGATTTTTTAAGCCTTCTGTGTCATTGAAGACTAAGCTCTAATAATAAGTTTCAATCTCTGTGGGTCCTGAACATCTAATACTCCATAACTCTCCTCAGATCTCTAGAAGACAGCCTTCCCACCTAGCACATTGGTGCCGAGCATTTAGTAGACACTCAGTAGCTAGAAGCCGACCAAATCAATGAATGAACAAGTGAATGATTAGGATGAGAAAATCTCCAAATGCACACAGGCTGCGTATGTTGACATTTTACACTTGATCTTAGTTAACATTTTAAAAGAAAAATAAATTGCAATATCAAAAAATTCAAACCAAGTAATATAGTCATTATTAGTATAGTAAAGTCATGCTCAAAACTCTCCAAACCAGGCTTCAACAATATGTGATCTGCGAACTTCCAGATGTTCAAGCTGGTTTCAGAAAAGGCAGAGGAATCAGAGATCAAATTGCCCACATCCACTGGATCATCGAAAAAGCAGGAGAGTTCCAGAAAAACTTCTATTTCTGCTTTATTGACTATGCCAAAGCCTTTGACTGTGTGGATCACAGTAAACTGGAAAATTCTGAAAGAGATGGAAATACCAGACCACCTGACCTGCCTCTTGAGAATCCTATATGCAGGTCAGGAGGCAACAGTTATAACTGGACATGGAATGACACACTGGTTCCAAATAGGAAAATGAGTGCATCAAGGCTGTATATTGTCACCCTGCTTATTTAACTTATATGCAGATTACATCATGAGAAACGCTGTGCTGGAAGAAGCACAAGCTAGAATCAAAATTGCCGGGAGAAATATCGATAACCTCAGATATGCAGATGACACCACCCTTATGGCAGAAAGTGAAGAGCAACTAAAAAGCCTCTTGATGAAAGTGAAAGAAATGAGTGAAAAAGTTGGCTTAAAGCTCAACATTCAGAAAACGAAGATCATGGCATCCAGTCCCATCACTTCATGGGAAATAGATGGGGAAGCAGTGGAAACAGTGTCAGACTTTATTTGTTTGGGCTCCAAAATCACTGCAGATGGTGACTGCAGCCATGAAATTAAAAGATGCTTACTCCTTGGAAGAAAAGTTATGAGCAACCTGGATAGCATATTCAAAAGCAGAGACATTACTTTGCCAACAAAGGTCCGTCTAGTCAAGGCTATGGTTTTTCCAGTGGTCATGTATGGATGTGAGAGCTGGACTATTAAGAAAGCTGAGTGCTGAAGAATTGATGCTTTTGAACTGTGGTGTTGGAGAAGACTCTTGAGAGTCCCTTGGACTGCAAGATCCAACCAGTCCATTCTCAAGGAGATCAGCCCTGGGATTTCTTTGGAAGGAATGATGCTAAAGCTGAAACTCCAGTACTTTGGCCACCTCATGCGAAGAGTTGACTCATTGGAAAAGACTCTGATGCTGGGAGGGATTGGGGGCAGGAGGAGAAGGGGACGACAGAGGATGAGATGGCTGGATGGCATCACCAACTCGATGGACGTGAGTCTGAGTGAACTCTGGGAGTTGGTGATGGACAGGGAGGCCTGGTGTGCTGCGATTCATGGGGTCGCAAAGAGTCAGACACGACTGAGCAACTGAACTGAACTGAACTGAATATAGTCATTGTTACACCCCAGAGGTCAAATTTCCAATGTTGATGCTAGTTAGCTACGGAAGTTTTGGAAAAGTGGCTAAACCACTGTTTCTACTTTCTTTCTAGAATAATATTAATATTAGTGTCTGCCATGTGGTGCCTTTAAAGAGTAAATGTGTTACTGGATACAGTGTGCTTAGAATTGTGCCTGCCAATTGCTCTGTCCGTATTCGCCATCTGTATTTCTAAGACCAAGCAGCTTGAAGCCCATGAAAGCAGCTCTTTGGCTTCTCCTGCTTGTCTTTTTCTGCTCCCCTCTAACCTTAAAGAGCCTAATGGTAGGAATGAAATCACTAGGCAGTTTAGCTCCTGACTTAAGCTCTCCTGAAGGCACACGATGCCGTACCTAACCTGCTGCCTTTTTCCTAGATAAAAAGAAGTCAGAATGAAGAATTAAGCGATGAAAAGTGACCAGTTCATCCCCAGCAGTCCCCTCAGCAATCCTATGGACAGATCTCAGGGGCAAGATACCACCTACAGGAAGAGTCAACACGTTTGGAATGGTGATTCCGCACAATGGGGAGTGAGACAGAGCCCAAACTCCTGCCTTGTGATCCGTGGAGAGTCTCCCTTCTTTCCTTTTAAAAGCTGTCATGGCTGAGCAGGATCTTTGGAGATGGTCTCTCTCCCCAGGTTTGGAGATGGACTCTGTCTCCCCAGACTGCTGATTTTTCCGATGAGAGTAGCTTTCGTTTCTATCAACACTTGCCTCTTGAATTACTACTGGCTTACAAGTGGCTAGTGACTGAATCTGGGTTCAGTCACAGGGCCACCAAACCCAATTTTAAAATAATTCCATTTATCAAAAATGAGAGTAGGACAAATGCCATGTGAAATCACCGATATCTGACACCAAGGAACCTCTCTATGAATCAGAGAGTGAGTCATGGACGCAGAGAACAGCCCGGTGGTCCCCAAGAAGGCTTCATTCCTGCTTCTTTTTACCTAAGGAAAGAGCCAGCGGGTTAAGCAAGGCGTAGTGTGCACTCCAGAGTTCAGTTAAAGTGCCTAGTGATTTCATTTCTATCATCAGCTTCTTTTAAGGTCAGAGGGGAACAGAAATGGACAAATAGGAAAGGGGCAAAGGACCGGGAGACGGAAGGCGTGGGAGGCTGGGTTTAGCAGATGCGAACTTTCACATGTAGAATGGATAAGCACCAAGGACATACTGGATAGCACGAAGAACTATACTCAATATCCTGTGATGATAAACCATCATGGAAAACATATTTTTAAAAATGTTTGAGCCACTGGGGCTTCCCTACTGGCTCAGATGGTGAAGGATCCTCCTGCAACGCTGGAGGCCCAGGTTCAATCCCTGGGTTGGCAAGATCCCCTGGAGAAGGAAATGGCAACCTGATCCAGTATTCATGCCTGGAAAATTCCATGGACAGAGGAGCCTGGCGGGGCTACGGTCCATGGGGTCATGAAGAGTCGGACACGACTGAACACATAACACACACACACACACACACACACACACCTGAATCATTTTGCTGCACAACAGTAATTAACACAGCACTGTAAATCAACTCTACTGTAAAAATAAAAGTGGGTATAAAGAAAACGGTTACCATGGAGATGAGAACTCAAATGAGAGGCCCTTGGATATCAAGGTCCTCCAGTATTAGCTTTCTTCAGTATGCACAGAAAATTAGAAGCATACACACAGCATACTCTAAGTTTTGAAATTGTGGTTCAGACAGAGTAAACACGTTGCCCAGAAATAAACAGCTTTTTAAAAGCCAAGCTACCAAGAGTTCGAATTCAGTAATGCCAGAATGATATTAAGTAGGGAATGCAAATTAGGAAGTATTTCCTACTTATATCTTTAGAAATGAGGAAATTCTGAGAGAGAAATGGTGATGTTTATGGGATATTAATGCATCGCCATTAGCAAGATAATAATGGAAGAAATGTATGCCCACGTGAGGGCAAACACAAACTGCAAATAAGTAGCTTGATCCACCTTGTTGAAAATAAATGAAGAGATTTTGCTCCCCTCCTTTTTCATACAACATTTGCTTTAAAAAACTTCCAAGTGCTTTGTCTTGTCTTCCAAGTGTATATAATTCCTTTTGAAACCAGATAGGCTTTTTGTCAGCTGTGTGAACCAAGGATGTCTCTCCAAAGACCTTGCTAGCCGTTTCTTTGAAATGTAAATATCAAAGAAGACAGCACCCCTAACTCCCACTTTCTATGGGAGGGTAGGAGGCTAACTTTGGCAGGACCTTGCTCCAACTTGCAAAACTCCTGTCATAAAGATGGAGGAGGTTTGTATTGCCTTTGGATAAAGTCAGTTAGCTAATACCGATGATCACAATTACCTGGTGAATCTAGGGTGAACTATACATGTCAAATGATGCTGTCCAGCCCTCTTACCTGAGGACTGCTGCTGCTGCTAAGTCACTTCAGTTGTGTCCGACTCTGTGCGACCTCATAGACAGCAGTCCACTAGGCTCCTCTGTCCCTGGGATTCTCCAGGCAAGAATACTGGAGTGGGTTGCCATTTCCTTCTCCAATGCATGAAGGTGAAAAGCAAAAGTGAAGTCACTCAGTCATGCCCGACTCTTAGAGACCCCATGGACTGCAGCCTACCAGGACCCTCCATCCATGGGATTTTCCAGGCAAGAGTACTGGAGTGAGGTGCCATTGCCTTCGCCAACCTGAGGACTAGCATTGTTTGTCTTGAGAATTTGTAATAGGTGAAAATGAGATTTCTTTCTCTGTTCACAATCTCTGCCTTATATTCTGGTTTAATGCTTGCTTAATAATGAAGTTGTTTTCTCTTTATACTGTTTTTATGAAGAAATTTTGGGGGTTGGGAGAAGATTTTGTTTTGAATTTTACTTCCCCAAAACCAGTTAACTGAGAAAACACATTTCTGTGATCAGTTTTGTTGTTAATTGTTGTTGTTTACTCATTAAGTCTTGTCTGACTCTTTTGCAATTTCATGGACTGTAGGCCTGGGATTTCCCAGGCAAGCATACTGGAGTGGATTGCCATTTCCTTCTCCAGGGAATCTTCCTAACCCAGGAATCAAACCCACATCTCCTACATTGACAGGTGGGTTCTTTACCACTGGTCCACCAGGGAAGTCTGGTTGGTATTAAATATACTGATATAAATAATCCATTAAATGTCAATGTTTGGTGTAGCTTGAAGACTCTCTAGTTATTAACAAGGAATTATTTTCAATTTCTTGATTATATCAGTTCAGTTCAGTCACTCAGTTGTGTCTGACTCTTTGTGACCCCATGGACTGCAGCACACCGGGCCTCCCTGTCCATCACCAACTCCAGGAGCTTGCTCACATTCATGTCCATTGAGTTGGTGATGCCATCCAACCATCTTATCCTCTGTCTTCCCCTTCTTCTGCCTTCAATCTTTCCCAGCATCAGGGTATTTTCCAATGAGTCAGTTCCTTGCATATATTTGACCTTAATAAAATCTGAAGAAATATACAAAGAGAGATAGGAAATATATTAAAATAATATCAAGTAATTAAAAAGCTAAATGATGGGATATTTTCATCATTTCAGTTAGACATCTACCTAAGCATGCAAGGTAATTAACATTCTAAAGGTTGAAAAGTATAAATAAATCAATAAAGTAACCATTATGGTTCAGTTGTTAAATGCTTTATCCATCAATTAATCAATTTATTCACTGGATATTTTATTAGAGCAACTAATAGGTGATAAACCATATTCTCATCATTGTGAATGATGCCGTGAAATAAAACAGAATGTTCTAAAGGACCTGGGGATCAATTAACTGTTGATCGTGGCCAATGCCTCTCAATTTTACCAGCAGGACCTGGCAAAACCTTGGTCTAAAGACATCCAGACTGAACTGAGCATGTGTCTTATTTGATTGGCATCAACATTCAGAAAACTAAGATCATGGCATCCGGTCCCATCACTTCATGGGAAATAGATGGGGAAACAGTGGAAACAGTGTCAGACTTTATTTTGGGGGGCTCCAAAATCACTGCAGATGGTGACTGCAGCCATGAAATTAAAAGATGCTTATTCCTTGGAAGAAAAGTTATGACCAACCTAGATAGCATATTCAAAAGCAGAGACATTACTTTGCCAACAAAGGTCTATCTAGTCAAGGCTATGGTTCTTCCAGTGGTCATGTATGGATGTGAGAGTTGGACTGTGAAGAAGGCTGAACACCGAAGAACTGATGCTTTTGAAGTGTGGTGTTGGAGAAGACTCGAGAGTCCCTTGGACTGCAAGGAGATCCAACCAGTCCATTCTGAAGGAGATCAGCCCTGGGATTTCTTTGGAAGGAATGATGCTAAAGCTGAAACTCCAGTACTCTGGCCACCTCATGAGAAGAGTTGACTCATTGGAAAAGACTCTGATGCTGGGAGGGCTTGGGGGCAGGAGGAGAAGGGGATGACCGAGGATGAGATGGCTGGATGGCATCACGGACTCGATGGACGTGAGTCTGAGTGAACTCCGGGAGTTGGTGATGGACAGGGAGGCCTCGCATGCTGCGATTCATGGGGTCACAAAGAATCGGACATGACTGAGCGACTGAACTGAACTGAACTGAGTGCACACCTCTTGCTCGGAGCTCATTTCCCCTGCTCCCTCTTCCCTACTTATCCTAGCAGGACTACAACCTTTGATAACAGCAAGCACTCTCCTTTTATTGTAAATTAGATCATCAGTACTGTTAGAAACGATGTGCTCATTACTGTGAGCGCCTTGTGCTTTCTCATGGACCAGTCCTTGCTCTGGATGGATGATGGTTTTCTCCTTGCTCCCTGAGTACCCAGCAACACCTTTGAAGAGTAAACTAATTCATTAACATATAAAAGCCAGATCCCAGGACCTCCCAGAAGCTGGCTGCTCTGGAATAAATCCAATTCAATTAAAAAAAATATTTTCCTTTTCTAGCAGAATTAATATTAGATTGCATGATTTTTAAATTTTGCTTTATCAATTGTTAAGCACTTACTAAAAAAGAAATGCGCACTTAATTCAACTATCTTTTAAATATATAATATAGTATGTATCTACAAGATTTTCTTGTACTGAATTTTTATCCTTATCATAGCGTTTAATGTGAACTTTGAGCAGTGATATAGTCATATCAGAGGATTTTGATTATTTATGCTTCAAACATTTCTTATCATATATCTAAGCTACATATTTTCTTGTGAATAACAATTTTATAATTTTATATACTGCAATAATATATTTTTACTAACATTTTCTTCAGAATCTTTACAGTTTTGTCAAAATATTAACTTTAGAATGTATGTTAAATTCCTTGATATTATCTGGCACATAGTTTTAGGATATGAAATTACTTAAAGCTTCACCTCATCTGAAGTCAGATTATTAGTATAAAGGTCTTCAGAGAGTCGCCTCATTCACTCGCTCTCTGGTTCATTCACTCATTTAACACGTGTGCATTTGCAGTGGACCTTGTGTTGGCGCACAGTGCTCTTGGTGCAATGTTGTGTGAGTTTCCTCTGTTCTGCAAAGTGAATCAGCCAGACATGCAGATACATCCCCGCCTTTCTGGGGTTCCCTCCTGTTCCGGTCACTCAGTTCAGTCAGTTCAGTTCAGTCGCTCAGTCGTGTCCAACTCTTTGCGACCCCATGAATAGCAGCACGCCAGGCCTCCCTGTCCATCACCAACTCCTGGAGTTCACTCAGACTCACTTCCATCGAGTCCGTGATGCCATCCAGCCATCTCATCCTCGGTCATCCCCTTCTCCTCCTGCCCCCAAGCCCTCCCAGCATCAGAGTCTTTTCCAATGAGTCAACTCTTCTCATGAGGTGGCCAAAGTACTGGAGCTTCAGCTTTAGCATCATTCCTTCCAAAGAAATCCCAGGGCTGATCTCCTTCAGAATGGACTGGTTGGATCTCCTTGCAGTCCAAGGGACTCTCAAGAGTCTTCTCCAACAGCACAGATTAAAAGCATCAATACTTTGGTGCTCAGCTTTCTTCACAGTCCAACTCTCACATCCATTCATGACCACAGGAAAAACCATAGCCTTGACTAGACGGACCTTAGTCGGCAAAGTAATGTCTCTGCTTTTGAATATGCTATCTAGGCTGGTCATAACTTTTCTTCCAAGGAGTAAGCGTCTTTTAATGTCACTTCAGGGCATTAAATGGGGCTCCCTGTGCTTTACCAGATGTCCTCATTTGTTCTCCACTTTATACACAGTATCAATGGCATCAACATGTCAATCCCAACCTCCCAATTCCTCCTACCGCCTCCCTTCCCCCTTGGCATCCGTATTCTTGTCTCCTGTGTCTCTATTTCTGCTTTGCAAATACAGTCATCTACACCATTTTTCTAGATTTCTCATATGCATTAATATATGATATTCATTCTCTCTTTCTCACTTCACTCTGGGTGACGCTCTCTCGGTCCATTCCACATCTCTGCCAGTGACCCAATTCCACTCCTTTTCAGGGCTGAGTAATATTCCATTATCTTCCTGCGTAGCTCAGTTGGTAAAGAGTCTGCCTGCAATGCAGGAGGTCGAGTTCGATTCCACTGTATACATGCACCTTCCCATCCTACCCATTTCTCCGTCGATGGGCAGTTAGGTTGTCTCCGTGTTCTAGCTGTTCACAGCTCTGCTGTGAAATTAGGGCACCTGCATTTTTCAGTGATGGTTTCATCTAGGTTTATGCCCAGTGGTGGACTTCCTGGCTCATATTTTAGTTCTATTTTTAGTTTTTTAAGGAACCTACATACTGTTTTCCATAACGGCTCTATCCATTTACATTCCCACCAACAGTGCCTGAGGGTTCCCTTTTCTTCACACCTTCTCCAGCATTTATTGTTTGTAGATCTTTCTTTTTTTGATGATGACTGTTATGACCAGGGTGAGGTAGCACCTCAATGCAGTTTTGATTTGAATTCTCTTAATAATTCTGATGTTGAGCATCTTTTGATGTGTTTGTAGGCCATCTGTATGTCTTCCTTGGAGAAACATCTCTACGTCTTCTGCCCATTTTTTTTTGATTGAGGTATTTGTTGATATTGAGCTGCATGAGCTGCTTGTATATTTTAGAGATTAATCCTTTGTCAGTGGCTTCATTTGCAAATAGTTTTAATATGTATCTACTGGGTACATAATACGTTTCTATAGGTAAGAGACTCTGTCAGGTACTGCCTGTTGAAATTAACGTGATAAAAAGGAAAGGTCAATAGATACCCATATAGTCAGGCTTTCCTGAGGAATCAGAAACGTAAGAAGAGGACTATATCTAACCTCTGGTCCTCAATATTTGCACAGAGGAACTCAGTTACATCATTTTGAGGCCATGTTCTCACTCTGCAGAACATTTTCCCTTAATCAAACCTACAGCAAACAAATGTTTTCTTGATTATAAGACAACTGCTGAGAAGATCTGACCGAATGATCCTAGTGATTTTATTCTCTATTAGGGAAGAATAAGCAGTCTAAGGAACGTGAGGTTGTTTTGATAACTATAGCAAAGTGAAAGGAGTGTGATGACTCTAAATGCTACTGTCTAAAACTGCAGTGCCTGAGATACTCCCTCATCACAGGAATAAGACGTGCTATGTGGTGCAGTCAGACACACCTTGATACAAGCCTCAGTTCTTCTCTTTATTACAAGTAATCTCTGTACTATCACTTTTTCTCCCTGAATGTTCTCATTTATGACATAAGTGTTGCCTATAAAAAATACTGGCCTAACCTACGGAAGAGCATTTTAAATCATGCCTAAAGTTTCTCCAAGGTACACCGAAAGAGACATCTTCCCACAATATAGAAAAAGTCACACACACTGAAAACTAGAAAACCAAACTTCTTAAGATACTTTTTTTTCCTCCTTCGATATTTTAGAGGGCAGTGTCTCCTTAACAGGATTAAGTTGAGAGGGAGGTACAAGTTCTTGAGTAAATATTTTTCTGGGTCCCTGCCAACATAAATAGCTTACTTAAGATGTTTCATATAAAACTCATGGGTCCCTATGAGATATAGCAATGTACCAATAAATGTTTAACTAGTGGGTAGGTAAAATAGAGTGAAAAAGTTGGCTTAAAGCTCAACATTCAGAAAATGAAGATCATAGTATCCGGTCCCATCACTTCATGGGAAATAGATGGGGAAACAGTGGAAACAGTGTCAGACTTTATTTTGGGGGGCTCCAAAATCACTGCAGATGGTGACTGCAGCCATGAAATTAAAAGACGCTTACTCTTTGGAAGAAAAGCTATGACCAACCTAGACAGTATATTGAAAAGCAGAGACATTACTTTGCCGACTAAGGTCTATCTAGTCAAGGCTATGGTTTTTCCTGTGGTCATGTATGGATGTGAGAATTGGACTGTGAAGAAGGCTGAACACCGAAGAATTGATGCTTTTGAGCTGTGGTGTTGGAGAAGACTCTTGAGAGTCCCTTGGACTGCAAGGAGATCCAACCAGTCCATTCTGAAGGAAATCAGCCCTGGGATTTCTTTGGAAGGAATGATGCTAAAGCTGAAACTCCAGTACTTTGGCCTCATGAGAAGAGCTGACTCATTGGAAAAGACTTTGATGCTGGGAGGGATTGGGGGCAGGAGGAGAAGGGGATGACAGAGGATGAGATGGCTGGATGGCATCACTGACTCAATGGACGCGAGTCTGGTGAACTCCGGGAGATGGTGATGGACAGGGAGGCCTGGCGTGCTGCGATTCATGGGGTCACAGAGTCAGACACAACTGAGTGACTGAACTGAACTGAACTGAACTGAAAGGAATGCTAATATGGGCTGATCCTTCAGTCCCTGCATGTGAGGGTGCTTCCTGGTGTTTAGGCACTGGTTTATGTCTAGAAAGCATTTCTCCCTTTTTTTTTTAAATGTCAAATGTTTCATTAGTAGCTGATTTCATACTTCCCACCATGAGACAAAGGTGGCATCACTATTATTACCTGTGATGCCACGGCTTTTGGAACATGTTTATACTGAGACAATTTAGCCCTTCCTTCCTCTGCCATTTCCTAACCCCATTCACTTAATGTGGGTTACATCTTTACCCATGATCCTAGATTATCCATCATGATGTCTGAGTGTATTGACTTCCTATGACTTTCTCACAGGTTATTCTCATGCTTCAGATCCTCTAAATGCGAATCTTAACCACAGAAGGCATAAATGTGGAAAACCATTCATTTTCTGGTCATCTTAAATTTACTACCACAATTTTATAAACACAGAATACAACTTCCAGCTAATTTTTTTCTTTTGAAATTTTTAGACTGTAAATAACCACATTTGTAGAATTTGATATCTCTCAGTGGTGACCGTGATCTCCCAAGGGATGTATGTAATAGCTATGACTGTGGGCATCTTCCAAAACACTCAACAATGAAAAAAAGTGTTGAAAATGAGGGCAGTTTCACCTTTTCCGGAATCACAGTGGAAAGCTTGTCTATTTCATTCATGGCAAGCTTATTGCAGTGTAGCACACTGGGACAACTGAAATACCATGAATAGGTAGGAGGTAAAGTTGAAATTCAAAACTCAAAACAGAGCCTTTCTTTTAAGTACTATGAGTGATAAATCACTTCAATAACATTAGAGGGAAATGCCAGGCAAGCGTCAGGGGACGTGCAGCATTTTCTAGGACTTTTAAATATACCATATAGGGATCCTGAGCTATGGGAATCGGTTACCACATAGTCTAACGCAAAATAAGTATCTGAAATAACTCATTCCACATAAGAACCTTCCGTTTTTGTGTTTTTATTAGATACTACAGACCATGAATTTGCCAAAGAAATCCTAGATCATGAAGTCTAACCGAATCACGCAGAGGAAGGAAGATGCCAGATATTTAAGAATGATCACTTGCATGTCTTGGTAAAGAGAGCTGATCTTGTTTCTCAAAAAAAACATGTAGTATAGCAATGTAGTACAGCAATGTCTGATATACAGCAAAGTTCTGCATTTACACTGCGGCCGCGTGATCAGGCGCTCTTCAATGGGACCAAGCATGCCTCACTTGCTGAAAAGGAAACTCCTTGCCCTGGGCACCTTCCTGTCTTTTTCTTTTCCTCTGAGCTGGAACACAGAAAATCAGAGATCCACCAAAGAGGACTGTGGTGAGCATTGGGCAAATCAAACTGAGACCTGGGTCTCACAGTGATCCTGGTGAAGGAGGCAGGCCCACCAACCTGGACGTGCCTGACACTCAGCTGAAAGGGAAATAAATTCCCATCTCAGGTAAGCCGCTGTATGCTTTTCACCATTTTTGTTGTAGCCGATTGCACTCTATCGTTCCAGTGAATACAGATAATCTTGTTCCTGGATGGCCTACCCACCTGGCATTGACTTTGAACTTGTGCAGTTCTAATGGGTCATGGTGAGTCCTGGGTGCTCATTCTCCTTTGACTAAATTACCTGCAATTTCAGTGGATCCACCACATGCCGCTGCATCCGTTTTTGCTGCTTTATCATGAGAATATGGGGGATGTGAGCAAACCTTGCACATGAAGGGAGTTATCAGCACAAATTGTTCAAACGGTCCACTTTGTTTACAGCAAATTTCGCACAAAAGACTGTATTTCTCTGTGCAATTCTAAAAATGCAAAGGCCTGAATCCTATTGCTTTTGGTTTTTAAGATTCACCCTGAATTTCTTTAAGAAATCTGCTTAGCAAACAGGAATCTTTTATGTATTCATATGTTTTCTGCGCGTGCGTGTTCAGTCGCTTCAGTCATTTCCAATTCCTGATGGGCTCCGTGGGATTCTCCAGGCAAGTATACTGGAGTGGGTCGCCATGCTCTCCTACAGGGGGTCTTCTCGACCCAGGGATCTAACTCACATCCCTTACCTCTCCTGTGTTGGCAGGAGGACCCTTTGCTACTAGCCTGCCTGGGAAGCTGGAAGCCCACTTGTATATTTTGCATATCTACAGAATCACACGGGCTTCTCTGGTTGCTCAGCTGGTAAAGAATCCGCCTGCAATGCAGGAGCCTTGGGTTCGATCCTTGGGTTGGGAAGATCCCCTGGAGAAGGAAACGGCTACCCACTCCAGTATTCTGGCCTGGAGAATTCCATGGACTCTGTAGTCCTTACAGTGGCAAAGAGTTGGACATGATTGAGCAACTTTCACTTTTACTTCATTTTCATGTAATCACACAGACATGAAATTAAGAGAACTGCTTTGGAAGTCTTCAGCTTTAAATCTTCAAATGAGCAAAAACAAATATATATACTGCATATGGAAGAGGAATGTACTTGGGCCACCTGATGTGAAAAGCCAACTTGCTGGAAAAGACCCTGATGCTGGGAAAGATTGAGGACAGGAGGAGAAGAGGGAGACAGAGGATGAGATGGTTGGATGGCATCAGTGACTCAACAGACACGAATTTGAGCAAACGCTGGGAGATAATGAAGGACAGGGAAGCCTAGCATGCCGCAGCTCTTGGGGTTGCAAAGAGTTGGACATGACTTAGCAACTGAACAACAACAACAAATATATATATATACACACATACATATATATATATGTATATACAATTGGCCCTTGAAAAACACAGGTTTGAACTGCACGGGTCCACTGATAAGCATACTTTTTCCAGTGTAAATACTGCAGTACTATACAACCTGTGGTTGGTGGAGCCTGAGAAAGTGGAATGTCAACTATGGGGATTTGATCAAAATGGATTTTGATATCCATGCAGGGCCCTGGATTCGATCACCTGCAGATATTATGAGATGACTTTTATGATGGTCATCTCATATACATGACCCATATAAACATCACTAGAGACCTACCTAGAAGCCCCTTTTGTGCTCTGATCTGGAGTTGAAATTTCTCAACACACACCTCAGATGATCACTTTCATCTAATGACCGATGGCTACAAATTCCCAGTGTTAGTTTTATCCATTTCAGTTATGGTGTTCTTTGTAGACTTCTCCTGCTAAATCTGTTGTCTGGCAGAAAGACTAGTGACAAAATGGAAAGTATGATGGAATGAGATAAAGGAAAGATAAATGTGCTCTTGATAGTGAAAGTGGGTAGAGTATACAGGGCCATTTGAGGACAAGCAGACTCGAGTGCTGAGGTTCAGTGACAAGTGTTGGTTGCCTAAATGGGCAGGCATAAAAACTGAAGGATACACAAAATCACTGAGTGGAAATAAAAGAGGTAACGAGAACCCGAAGGATACACAAAATCACTAAGAGGTAACGAGAAATAAAAGAGGTAACAAGAACCCAAGTCACGTTATGCCTGCTTCCCAGGGTTTCTGCATCACAAGACACCAAGACCTTTGCTCCAGACAAGTGTTTTACAAGATGTATAGCTGATCTCAGCTCCCTGTATTTATTCTTCTGGAATAATCACTTCTTAAAAGGGAAGGGTGATCTCAAGGGAGAGATTATAGCTAAAAAGATTTTGTCCGGCAAATCCAGGAAGGATCACTCTTTATAAGGTTAGGAGTTCATCTCTGCCACAGAGCACGTCTCTTGCATGGGACAGTTCTAAAGCTGCAAGTATTCTCAATCACTTTGATTTATCTCTGCTCCTTGGAAGTTATAAGAAATTGCTCTATTCGAAACTATCTCGGATTTGTTATTACAGATAAGATCTCATTTTTCCAGTTTTCCTAATCTAATCTATAGTTGAAATGTGAAAAGAATAAACAAGGAGGTTTGGGTGAGGGTTACACAGACATGAAGTCAAGAGAAGTGTTTAGGAAGACTCAGTCTTAAATCTCAAATAAGCATATGTACACTATCATGGACATAAAAAGGTTCCATTTGTTACATTTTAGCAAGAAGGAAAGGGAGGAAGAGAGAGGAGAGGGGGAGAAAATTTCGTATATTGGAGTATTTGCTTGTTGCTATGGTCTCTTCACATTGCATTAGATGTAGTATTATGGTTCATCTTTTCCTTGTTAAGGACTTTCCTTGTTTTCGATGACCTGAATAATTTGGGGCAGCACTGGTCGGAAATGTCACAGGATGTCCTGCAGTTGGGGTTTATCCCATTGTTAGACTGTAGCTAAGCATTATGGGAAGGATACCACCAGCAAGGAGCCATGCTCATCACATCGTAAAAGTCAACATTCTTTCAACATGACTTGATGGTTGATGTTCACCTTGATCACTGGGCTACGTGAGTGGTTGTAAGTTTTCTCCACTGCAGAGCTACCTTTTGCCCCTTTCCAGACTCTACTTTTTAGAAGGAAGATGCCACATACCGTCTACGTTTATGGAGTAGGGATTTATGCTCTCCTTCCTTGAGGACAGCGTATCCACGTGAGTTATTTGGAATTAATCCACATGGGAAATTTGTCCATGCACCTTCATTTGTTTACATATTCAATGTTTCAAGTCAGTACAGACTTGTGGATATTTATTTTGTACTCTGGTTATAATATAATACTAACACTACTCTGTTGCTCAGATATGTGTGTGTGTGTGTGTATTAGCACGTCCTTACACTACACTTACATTAGCACTACAAGATGCCCCAGAATCACTTATGTATCCCCTTCCCTAGCCATAAATTCAGCCATTTCTCCAAGCAGTCCTGGCTCCTTTAATTAGAGAAAGGGGCTATGAGCCAAGCTCTGGGTGCTATGCGGACTGGTCCCTTTCGAAATTCTTGATTCTCTTCATTCACCAGGGGCTGAGAACCTCGGTTCCTATCTATTGTTTCAGAGTATTCTGTGCCTGCCCCTCAGATGCCGGCATTTTTATCCACAATCCCTGGGGGTCCCATTCTATACTGTTTAAGTGATTTCGTCTATTTTCATGTGTTACATTACACCCTGTACATTGCTGGCTCATAAACTCTGAACTTTCCCTCCAACTAAAGACTCCAACTGCTTGATGAACATAAATGAATCCCACAGGTGACTCAAACCAGACATTACAAACTGAATTTGCCATTATTCCCTCACCAAATGGATTACTCTTCTCATAATCTCCATTAACAGCACCACTGTCTACCCGGCCAGCCAGTAGCTCACTAGAATTATCCTAGTCTCCTCTCTCTTTCCTCCTCCTCCTCAACAATCAAGCCCTGTTCGTTTCACATCAGGAAAGATGACCCAGTCAGCCCCTCTCTGCCTCATCGCTCCAGCTCCCTTAGCTCCAGTCTAGCTCTAGTCTCGCCAGCTGTCCCGTGGGCTCCTGAAAGCCTCAGTGTTTCCATTTTTGCCTCCTCAAAACCTCTCTGTAACCTGAGTTCGCAAGGATTTGTTATAAACACTACTCAGATTCTTATCATTTCCCCATATATCATATATTACTTATAAAATCAGTTTTAAAAAAGGAGTTCTGTGTTTATTTCACTATTACAGTTTGAGCACTTGGCTTGAGTCTGACAAAAAATAAAAGCATGTACTAATAAAGTACCCTGAACACAACAATACCCCAAGATTTTTATTAGGACTGTGGGGGTGCTGGGGCAATGAAAGATTTCATTTTAATGCCAGAGTAATATTCGTTGTATGTATGTACACATCCTCCTTACCCATTCCTGTCAGTGGTCATTTAGGTTGCTTCCATGTTTTGGCTATCATGCACAGTGCTGCAAGGAACATTGGGTGTATGCATCCCTTTGGATCACATTTTTCTCTGGATATACACTCAGGACTGGGATTCTAGTGTCATATAGTACCTCTATATTTAGTTTTAAAGGAATCTCCATATTGTTCTCCATAGTGGCTATACCAATTTTCATTTCCACCAAAAGTATAGGTGGTGGTTCCCTTCTCTTCACACCTTCTCCAGCAGTTATTGTGGATTTTTTTTTTTTTTTGATGGTAGCCATTCTGGCTAGTTTGAGATGATATCTCACTACAGTTTTGATTTGCATTTCTCTAACAATTAGCAATGTTGAACATCTTTTCAGGTGGCTCTTGGCTATCGGTATGTCTTCTTTGGAGAAATACGTATTTAGGTCTTCTGCCCGTGTGTTGATTGCGTTGTTTGTTTTGATGCTGTTAAGCATCATAAGCTGTTTGTAAATTTTGGAGATTAATTCCTTCTCAGTCACATCATTTGCAAATAATTTCTCCTGCAGCAGTGTGGATGGACCTAGAGACTGTCCTACTGAGTGAAGTAAGTCAGACAGAGAAGGACAAATATTGTATGACATCTGTTATTTGTAGAATCTAAAAAGACGTGATACAAACGAACGTTTACGAAACAGAAAGAGGCCCACAGACTTAGAGAAAGAACTAGCAGCTGCCAAGGGGAAGGTCTAGCGAGGCAGTTTGGGACGGACATGCACACACTGTTACATTTAGAAAGGGCAACCTGAAAGGACCCACTGCATAGCACAGGGGATTCTGCACATTATCAGCAGTCTGGATGGGAGGGGAGTCTGGGGGAGAATGGGTACATGTGTATGAATGAGAGTCCCTTCACTGTTCACCTGAAACTATCACAACATTATTAACTGGCTATACACCAATACAAAATAAACAGTTAAAAAAATATTTCAGAAGAGGGTCTCTCATGTTCTAGCGAACTGACTGAAAAAGGACTTCTAAAAATTAACATCAAGAAGGAAAGCATCATACTTCCCATGATAGGAGAGTGATCTAAGAATCAATGTAATAGCACTTTAAGGGAAACCTAATGATCAAAATGCAATGCTGTTTCTTCATGCAGCTATCCTTAACTGCAGGTAGCAGGGCTTTGATGTAACACTCACTTTTTTTTTTTTTTTTGAGACCACAGACAATTTGCTGCTTCTAATAAAGCACTGAAATATGTGAATGATTTACAAGTTTGATAAACTAAATTTTTGAACATATCCATAAAAAGAGTCTGTTTGACTCAGGTCTATGGTGATGTGCTTTCTTGAGAGGAAGAGTAAAGCTGTGCCTGAAGTTAGCAAGCTGGCAACCCTGGGGAGTGCTGCAAGCATCTGAACAGCCCTCTCCCTACTCCATCAGAAAATCAAAGAGGGTAAGAACTGCTTCTCTAGGTACCAGCAAAACAGAGCTGCCCCTGAGGTCTCTGGGACTCTGAACTGCTTTCACCAACAGTATCAGGCCAATTCAACGTGACGGATCCTTACATCTGTCCCTGGAGGATCACTCACTCATCACAAATATTTCTTCAACAGGCATTTATTCCTATTCTGTGCAACGCTGAGACTAACAGAGCTCCACGGCGGGTAGCGGCTTTCAATATCATCCTGTTTAAGGTGGACATTCCGGTATTTTCCATTAATAGGTGGATTTATGCCATAGCAAGTATTTAAGAAGCTAATAAAGTGTGTGTGTGTGTGTGTGTGTGTGTGTGCGTGCGCACCAGAGGGTTAAAGAACACAGAAATAATGCCACAGCTTAATTCCACGTTCCCACATGCTGTTCCAGATAACATGGCTCAGCTTACTGCCAACCAGTGTATAGGTTTATTTTCTATTCTATCCACAATATTGTGTCTGACACAAGTAGGGTAAGTAGTACTCACTGGCTCTCAGTGACTTTAGAATCTAATTAGAAAAATAAGACTCGCTTTCTCTTTCCCTCTCTTTCACACACACATACACACACAATCACACACAGAAATACGTATTGTTAGAGGTATTTATACAGCAGATATCCAAACTGAGTGGTACACATAAAATAAAAATATTTGCTATCTATTTTCGCATAGTGTGAAAATGTCAGAGTGGATTTTCAACAAATTTCAAGACTGTGTTTGGGACTGAAAGTGCATGCCGCATAGAATTCACTGAGGAGTGCCTTGCTGGCAACTTGGAGAGGTGAGAATAATGCTAGAGGAACTGAAATGGAAGTCCAAGAAGCTCACATTGATAGATGCTAACTGCAACGGATCTTCCATACTGATTAGGCAGTTTGGACACAGAAGAAACTGTTTCAAATGTGAGACTCAAGTTACAGGCCACGAGGGCTGGTGCTGCAAGGTGTGGGAATTGGCTTGTGACCGAGCTGCATCTTACACTGGGAACCCTATGGAGCATTTTCCAATATAAAGAGCAGGATAGATTTATTTGTACACTGGTTTATGAATTTCCAAACAATATAGCAGAAGTCGGTCAGATGCCAAGTGTGATGGATTCAGCAAAGGAAGAAATTGCAGTTTGCTACTATGATTGGAGGGAACCATTAGAACCTGATTTTAATTGAATTTAAGCCTTCCAAAATGTCTGTATTTTGGATTAGAAACACAAGGAGTAAGGCTTCTTAAGACAAGGAAAGAGATACCAGGACATGGCCTGTCTTATGGGCTGACTCCCAAGTTAGACCATTCTGTTTAGTTACTACTCTGATGCGTTTGTGATGTCTTAGCCCGGACTTCAGTTCATTTCACCTCCCAAGTTCCCAAATGTCAACCAAGCAGTTGCTTAAAGTTCATTTCTCTGAATTCTGCTGCTTATAAAGGGGCTATGCTCCCCTTTGTGGTATAACTTCTACTTTTATAATTTATTTTAATTGGAGGATAATTGCTTTCCAATGTTGTGCTGGTCTTGGCCGTGCAGTAGCGTGAAATAGCTGTAAGTTTACATATATCCCCTCCCTCTTAAGCCTCGCGCCCGCCTCACCTCCACCCCACTCTTGCAGGTCGTCGCAGACCACTGAGCTGAGCTCCCTGTATGCCGAGGCCTCCCACTAGCTGTCTATTTCACACATGGTGGGGAGCACACGCCCATGCTTCTCTCTCTGTCCGCCCCACCTTCTCCTTCCCCCTCGTGGGTGTCTGCTCTCTAAGTCTGCATGCCTAGGCCTGCCCTGCAAATAGGCTCATCAGGACCGCTGTGAACACACAATTCACCAAGCTTCACTTTCATCAGAAGATCGTGTTACCCCTTCCTTCTCAAAGTCACACTGTATCCATCCCTCCAACACTTGCTTTTTTTAATCAAATAAAACAAAAATAAAAATCATGCTTTTTTTGGACTCCTTCCTCTCAGCAGGAATTCTCTTTCCACACTTCAGAGGCTTTCCTAACTACCCAGAAACTAACCCCTTTCTGCTCCGTTCTCTTTCTGGGCAACTACTCACCTAGTTCCATTTTTCATTTACTTCGGTTAGGGAGCCTTCCTTTGCAAATAAGGAGAATATTCTATATTCTTTTGCAAGGTGGTCCTCTGAAGTATTTCGATCGCCTCTTCCTAAAATTATGTGTGTGTGTATGAAATTAGTTTTGACTGCTATGAATAACAAATACCTAAAAGCCAAAAACTAATTTCAGCTCTGCAGTAGCTCTCATTTTAAAAGAGCTCCAAAAATGCTGCTTTGTACTTATGCTTTGTAAGGTTCTTATGGCTAAACTTTGAGAATAAGGTATTTAAAAAATGATGTCTGCATAATTTATGTCCTTGATTTTACCTCAACTTTTTTAGCTCTGACTAATTTTTAGCATCATTAGGCAAATACTACAGAAAGTATGATAAATGATAAATATTAGCCTACTAACACATAGACATTTTGTTTAAGGTTTCTACATAGACATTATAATGTGTAACAGCTGAATTACAAAATCTGTGCTATTTTTCAATGACTGAAAAGGGTGACTTTTCTGATTAACAAGATTTTTTGCATAAGAGAGTTTTATTAGTTCTTCATACTGCAGGAATGCAAATAATTATCATTTTATATCCATATATTTTTCCTTAAACATTTTCACAATTAGTTTTTGCTGAAAGGCCTTGGAAATATTTTTATCTTCTGATAAATAAGCATCGTCATTGAAACCTAAGATATTCAGATGGCACTACCTTTATGACAGAGAGTGATGAGGAACCAAAGAGGCCCTTCATGAAAGTGAAAGAGGAGAGTGAAAAAGTTGGCTTAAAACTCAACATTCAGAAAACTAACATCATGGCATCTGGTCCCATCACTTCATGGTAAATAGATGGGGAAACAGTGGAAACAGTGGCAGACTTTATTTTGGAGGGCTCCAAAATCACTGCAGATGGTGACTGCAACCATGAAATTAAAAGACCCTTGCACCTTGGAAGAAAAGTTATGACCAAGCTAGACAGCTGAATAAAAAGCAGAGAAATTACTTTGCCAACAAAGGTCGATCTAGTCAAAGCTACGGTTTTTCCAGTGGTCACGTGTGGATGTGAGTTGGACCATAAAGACAGCGGAGCACTGAAGAATTGATGCTTTTGAACTGTGGTATTGAAGAAGACTCTTGAGACTCCCTTGGACTGCAGGGAGATCCAGCCAGTCCATCCTAAAGGAAATCAGTCCTGAATATTCATTTGGTTCAGATCAGTTCAGCTCATTCACTCAGTCGTGTTGGACTCTTTGTGACCCCATGGACTGCAGCACGCCAGGCCTCCCTGTCCATCACCAACTCCTGGAGTTCACCCAAACCCATGTCCACTGAGTCAATGATGTCATCCAGCCATCTGGTGTCCCCTTCTCCTCCTGCCCTCAATCTTTCCCAGCATCAGGGTCTTTTCCAATGAGTCAGCTCTTCACATGAGGTGGCCAAAGGATTGAAGTTTCAGCTTCGGCATCAATCCTTCCAATGAACACCCAGGACTGATCTCCTTTAGGATGGACTGGTTGGATCTCCTTGCAGTCCAAGGGACTCTCAAGAGTCTTCTCCAACACCACAGTTCAAAAGCATCAGTTCTTTGGCACTCAGCTTTCTTTACAGTCCAACTCCCACATCCATACATGACCACAGGAAAAACCATAGCTTTGACTAGACAGACCTTTGTTGGCAAAGTAATGTCTCTGCTTTTGAATATGCTATCTAGGTTGATCATAACTTTTCTTCCAAGGAGTAAGTGTCTTTTAATTTTATGGTTGCAGTCGCCATCTGCAGTGATTTTGGAGCCCTCAAAAAAATAAAATCAAATACCTTATGACTATACAGTGGAAGTGAGAAATAGATTTAAGGGACTAGATCTGATAGAGTGCCTGATGAACTATAGGCGGAGGTTCATGACATTGTACAGGAGACAGGGAGCAAGACCATCCCCAAGAAAAAGAAATGCCAAAAAGCAAAATGGCTGTCTGAGGAGGCCTTACAAATAGCTGATAAAAGAAGAGAAGCGAAAAGCAAAGGAGAAAAGGAAAGATATACCCATTTGAATGCAGAGTTCCAAAGAATAGCAAGGAGTGATAAGAAAGCCTTCCTCAGTGATCGGTGCAAAGAAATAGAGGAAAACAATAGAACAGGAAAGACTATAGATCTCTTCAGGAAAATTAGAGACACCAAGGGTACATTTCAAGCAAGATGGGCTCAATAAAGGACATAAATGGTATGGACCTAACAGAATCAGAAGATATTAAGAAAAGCTGGCAAGAATACACAGAAGAACTGTACCAAAGATATCTTCAAGACTTGGATAATCATGATGGTGTGGTCACTTACCTAGAGCCAGACATCCTGGAATGTGAAGTCAAGTGGGCCTTAAAAAGCATCACTATGAAAAAAGTTGGTGGAAGTGATGGAATTCCAGTTGAGCAATTTCAAATCCTAAACGATGATGCTGTGAAAGTGATGCACTCAATATGCCAGAAAATTTGGAAAACTCAGCAGTGGCCACAGGACTGGAAAAGATCCGTTTTTTTTTCCAGTCCCAAAGAGAGGCAATGCCAAAGAATGCTCAAACTACCGCACAACTGCACTCATCTCACACGCTAGTAAAGTAATGCTCAAAATTCTTCATCAATACGTGAACCGTGAACTTCCTGATGTTCAAGCTGGTTTTAGAAAAGGCAGAGGAACCAGAGATCAAATTGCCAACATCCACTGGATCATGGAAAAAGCAAGAGTTCCAGAAAAATATCTATTTCTGCTTTATTGACTATGCCAAAGCCTTTGATTGTGTGGATCACAATAAACTGTAGAAAATTCTGAAAGAGATGGGAATACCAGACCACCTAACCTACCTCTTGAGAAATCTGTATGCAGGTCAGGAAGCAATAGTTAGAACTGGACATGGAACAACAGACTGGTTCCAAATAGGAAAAGGAGTCCGTCAAGGCTGTATATTGTCACCCTGCTTATTTAACTTCTATGCAGAGTACATCATGAAAAATGCTGGGCTTCAGGAAGCACAAGCCAGAATCAAGATCACTGGGAGAAATATCAATCACCTCAGATATGCAGATGACACCACCTTTATGGCAGAAAGTGAAGAAGAACTAAAGAGCTTCTTGATGAAAGTGAAAGAGGAGAGTGAAAAAGTTGGCTTTAGCTCAACATTCAGAGAACTAAGATCATGGCATCCAGTCCCATCACTTCATGGCAAATAGATGGGGAAACACTGGCTGACTTTATATTTTAGGGCTCCAAAATCACTGCAGATGGTGACTGCAGCCATAAAATTAAAAGATACTTGCTCCTTGGAAGGAAAGCTATGACCAACATAGGCTGCATATTAAAAAGCAGAGACATCAGTTTGCCAACAAAGGTCTGTCTAGTCAAGGCTATGGTTTTTCCAATCGTCGTGTATGGATATGAGAGTTGGTCTATAAAGAAGGCTGAGTGCCAAAGAATTGATGCTTTTGAACTGTGGTGTTGGAGAAGACTCTTGAGAGTCCCTTGGACTGCAAGGAGATCCAACCAGTCCATCCTAAAGGAGATCAGTCCTGGGTGTTCATTGGAAGGATTGATGCTGAAGCTGAAACTCCAATCCTTTGGCCACCTCATGCGAAGAACTGACTCATTGGAAAAGACCCTGACGCTGGGAAAGATTGAAGGCAGGAGGACAAGGGGATGACAGAGGATGAGATGGTTGGATGCCATCACTGACTCAATGAACATGAGTTTGAGGTAGCTCCGGGAGTTAGTCAAGGACAGGGAGGCCTGGCGTGCTGCAGTCCGTGGGGTCACAAATAGTTGTACACGACTGAGCAACTGAACTGAACTTGGTAATTGAAGATCAACTTGTTTTATGAAATTATGTGATTTAGTGTATTCTAATTATAATGTTAGTTATCATCAGAAATTTTACTCTCTAGTAACTATACTCCCTAAATATGCCAATATTATTACTGTTCGCAAATATTCTAATAAGTTCAATCTTTTCTTAGCATACCTATTTTTTTTATTTTTAGAAAAAAATCCATTTAGTGATTCATGAAATCTACTGATTTTAAGATGGTTTTATATTGCTACTTGCAGCTTGCATTTAAACTATCAGTATCATTATAACCTGAAAGAATATGCTGCTTATTTGAAGAGATGCGGAGATAGGCAGTGGAAAAGAAAGGAATACATGAATAGCAATGCAGTGCACAGTAACATACCTTCCTCTTTTGGAATTCCGCAGGAACAAAGTAATGAGAATCTAAAACAAAACACACAAAAAATCTTACTCATATCTCATCATTATTTTAAATTTACAGAAAAATCTTATTTTTTTCTAATAATTAGTCACATTAGAAATTTCCTATCTTTTTGTTTCATAAATAAACAGGTTTCATTTATGACCTTACCAGATTTTTCATTTACAGCTAATTTGTGATTATCCTTGGTAATGGCAAATTGATATAAAACAGACAGAAAACATATTGATAAAGTTCAATATCCACTTTTATTCCCCTGTCTGATTTCATGTGTGACTCAAAAATGCTTTTAGCAATTTTTTCTGAATTTTAAAGAATTTATCCACCCCCCCCAATTTTCTGCAACTTCCAGACTACTGAATAAACACACATTAGTGCTGCTAACAGTTCCTGTGCTATTCACCCATAAATGGAGTTTAAAATTCTAAAAGACACAGAGACCCTGCTCTTTTACTTATCTAAATACTGGGTAACAGATTTGTATATTTGCAAACACTACAATTGCCCTAATTTTATTTATTCTCCTCTTCTTTGCTAACAAACCCTGATTTTAGTTTTTGTTAATTTGTTTATTTTAATTGAAGGCTTATTTCTTTACAATGTTGTGGTGGTTTTGGCCATATAGTGACAGGAATCTGTCACGGGTGTACATGTGCCCCCTTCCCTGAACTCCCTCCCCAAGCCAACCCCCTGGGTTGTCTCAGAGCACCGGCTTTGAGTGCCCTGCTTCATGCATTGAACTTGTGCTGGCGATCTATTTCACATACGGTGATATACACGTCTCAGTGCCATTCTCTTAGATCATCCCACCCTCGCCTTCTCCCGCAGAGTCCCAAAGGCTGTTCTTTGCCTCTGTGTCTCTTTTGCTGTCTTGCATATAGGGTCGTCATTACCATCTTCCTAAAATCCTTATATATGCATTAATACACTGTATTGGTTAAAGTACTTAACTGGTGGCTCAGACTGTAAAGAACCCGCCTGCAATGTGGGAGACCCAGGTCCGACCCCTGGGTTGGGAAGAGTTAAACACAGTCAGATTTGCAGGCTTTCCTCACCTTGTTGCCCTTTGACCTTCTCTCCTTCCTTCTGAGCAGAAGGCAGATAAGATACTTGCGTAGAGCATCCGTTTTGGTACTAGGATGAAAGCCACAGAAAAGACCCATGGAAGATGTTGGGTCCTTGAGGACTTGTTGAGGCAATGCCCTAGTCCTGGAAAATTGAGGTGTTGAAGCAGGACAACTTGAGACAGAATTGGCAGCATTCACAGCTATACATCTTTCTTGACTGCTAATAACTGAATCCAAGCACAAAAATAACTTCCTTATTAACAGAGATTCTGAAAGTTGGGTAGAATATTAAGTTTTCTTAGGAAATATCTCTTTCAACTTAGCACAAACATTCGTGAAGACTCTTAAGTGTTAATTTTGGTTGCTGAATATATTGACAAAGGCTTAACAAAAACACTTTAGAGCTGGCTTTCATGCTAAAACCGAAAAGTAGGACATACCAGATCATGCCATCTGCAGACTTCCACAAGATAGAGTAAGCTAAGCTAAGTTTCTGGTTAGAAAGCCTTAGCTTGCGTATAGTTAATAATTCTCTTCTTATTCTAACTGCATAATGTTGATCAATTGAAATAACATTTAATTTTTCTAAAAAATGTGTTTGAAGTTAATTTCACGGCCTGCCCCCACCACTTTCCAAGAAAGATAGTGCGGGCCTTGTTATTCATGCCAGCTTTGGTACTGTTTCAATTATCTCATGGTTCAGGGAGTTGTTGGGTTTTAAATGGATACTCCCGCTATGGGAAATGGCTGCTGTTTTTCACCATATTTTCTCTTATCATCCACAGATAATTAGTTCTGCCTGACAAAGCACATCACAAGGGACAACTCCAAAGCTTTCATAAGCATCTCAGCAGTATCTTCCTTATGGCTAATTCTTCCTGAACCTGTTTAAAACCGCTTCATTATAATTATTATTCCTCATCACTTGTCCACACTATAAATAGAGGCAGTATTAGCAATATATGTAGCAGATATCTGCATGTCGTCTTTTCTAATGCTCCTAGGTATTAGTATAGCAGGAAATCTGGGCGCTAAAAAGCAAGCCTGTTCCTCTGACCCTTAGCATTGATACACATTCACCACCACTGGAGCCCTGAATAGATCATTATTCTTAAATTCCTAAACATATCAAGTCCTCCCAGTCTTTCCATAACCTGAGCTAATATGAAAAATAACAAATAGTCTCTCTCTGTTACAGTAATACTGTAGCTACAAATCATAAGTGACCATCTAGGAGTACCAGCAAAACACATTTTTAAATTCTAGGATACTATAAAATTTAAGCTGCAACATCTTCTTAGTAAGAGCTTTTCAAGAATGGAAAACACCTCTATATAAACTACATATATCTATTACAAAGAATGTCAATCAAAATATGTTAATATGTGACCATATATTTCTTATCAAAGAAATATGGTAATAACATTTATACTGAGTTCATGGGCTTGTCTGGAGGCTCAAATGGTACAGAATATTCCTGCAATGCAGGAAACCTGGGTTCGATCCCTGGATTGCGACGATGCTCTGGAGGAGTTCATGGCAACCCACTCTAGTATTCTTGCCTGGGGAATCCCACAGACAGAGGAGCCTGGTGGGCTGCAGTCCACAGGGTCTCAAGGAGTCAGGCTCGGCTGAGCAGCCAAGCACAGCACACCACCGAGCTGATACTTAATCACACTTGCAAGAAAAGTCTGACCCCTCTGCGCTCGCTACGGAAACTCTCTAGCAGCTCCTTTTCCATTTGGTCCCTTCTTCTACTTTGGTCTTTAATTCTAGACTTCTGAAACTTTAGTCCCTCTGATCTTGACAGGTAGTTCCTTTGGAGGCTTAGACACTCAAAGAGCTTCTGCTTTCAAAATTCATAGCAATTACTCTCAAGACTCTGAAAAGGCAACTGAGAAATTTAGGGTAGAGAGAGCACATTCTTCTTATTACCTACTGAGTAATTCAATTTGCGGATCTTGCTGTCACTTCCTGCACAGTATGTCCCCAAACTAACTGAGTAACTTTTTCCATCATGAGTCGCAACCCCAACATATCCTCCTGCTCTTTAAAAAAAAAAAAAAAAATCCAGCAACTGTGTTCTTCCAGGAAACAGGCGGTATTCAATTATCTATTCTCTTTTCTCTTCAGTCTTTCAAAATCCGGTAGTGAAACAGCATAGGAAACTCTGAGGAGCTCAAACTGGTTTTGTGTCTTTAAGTTGCTGATGAATCAAACCTTGAGCTATTTTACAGGGCCCACCCTAGGCATGTTCCAAACCAGGTTGCCCTGGAACCCAGAATCTTCAGTCTACAGAACTCAGTTAGAAATGTTGCCCCTGGAGCCCCTTTGGGAAGAAGTCTTCCAGTATGGAAATTCTGACCTCTAGAAGCCCAAGTAACTTGATTGATGATTTGAGAAATCACTGATCAGCTTCTGCACCTAGTCTTTTTAATCCCCGTGAACCCTGAATCAAGGAGACAAATTTGAGAGCTTTGGAATAAAGCTTGCTCTTTTCTGAAAAGCTGGAGCCATAGTATTCGCCTCTATGTGAGTTGGGCAGTAACAGGAGCAAAGCAATTTCAGTCTCACCTCCGAAGTGGCAATCTTGTTATACTTGCTGGTTCTCAAACTCATGAGTTTCCCAGATGCAATTCAAAACTCCCGTCTTGCTCCGGACACGAAAGCAAGTGTCCAAAGAAAGTCAAGAGTCCAAAGAAAGTCAGGAATTGACATGTGAGTCTTGGCCTAGGGTGGTTCCAAGGCTAGTGGACCTCTGCACCTCCCCACCAAAATCCTAAATGTTTATATAGAGTCCTCAATGGCGCTCAGTCCCCTATTCAGTACAAAGCGTTCTCCTAAAGCTTCCTCCTTGAAAAGGCTTTTGATATGTGAATAGGGGTGGACTGTACACGACAAAAGGAGGTGGGTGAGGGGCTTCCAGCTTGTGGGGTGTGGTGGTCAGGTCCCCTTGAGGACCTCTTCCAACCACAGGGATGATGTTTTCCCCTGAGGCAAGAACAGCAGGAGCAAACCCCTCTGCAGCTGTGATGTTCAGATTACACAGTTCTCACCCATGAGATATTTTTAGAATCTTTCCAGTGCTTTTCTTCATATCATTTGCTTTAGGACAAAAATCACTTCTTTCCCTTGGACAATCAGCCACACTGACCTCTCTTGACCATTCCTGCCTCCTCGAAACTAGCCTAGTTTCCACTGCATTCTGAAAGCTCCTTTGCATCCTTAAATGTTGGGAGCTTGTTCAGAGCTTGAAGTAACACTGTCGAGTGTGAATTCTGGCTTTGCAGAATGGTGTGTAACCCTAGAGAAATCATATCACCTCTCTGTGTATCACTTTCCTCATCCCTGAAATGAGGATACTAAGAATATCTATGCCATCACAGTCATTATCACTTTAGGTGATTTTCCCCATATTTATAAGCTCTTGTTTAGATCACCCTCCTGAGCCCCAGATAAATGTTTCCAATTATGCAACAGAGATTTTCATTCGGGTCTTTCACTCTGCATTCTCTCCTTGCTCACCTGCCCTCACCTGCGGCCTCTGTACTGCCTCCTAGCTTTTAAAACTCCAAACTCTCCTGCAGGCTCTAGCTTGGCGGCAACCCTGTGCAGGAGATAAGATTACGTGCTAGGAGAGAAGAGAGCAGTAGAGATGCAAAGGCAACCAAGAAGGAGATCAACACAGACAGATTTGTAGGAGGCCATGCAACAGTGACTGGAGACCCTTCATCTAGAGGTGTGCACCGGGCATCGCCACTTATTTCCTCTATGTTTGTCTTCCCAGCATCAAGCACACTGAAGAAAGCATTGCATGTCTGAAATAACGCTCATTTCCATGAGTAAAAGAAACTCATGGATGAGCACAGAAATACGCGAATAAATAAATAAATGACATTACCCATGCCTCTGAAAGGGCTTCCCTGGTGGCTCAGATGGTAAAGAATCTGCCTGCAATTCAGGAGACCAGGATTTAATTCCTGGGTCAGGAAGATTCCACGGAGAAGGGAATGGCTACCCACTCCACTATTCTTGCCTGGAGAATTCTATGGACAAGAGGAGCCTGGTGGGCTATAGTCCATGGGGTCGCAAAGAGTTGGACACGACTGAGCAAGTAACATCGTATGCCTCTGAAAATTTTTGTTTCTTGGTATTTCAGATGGGCACAAATCAATAGCATCTATAAACATGATCTAGTCTTGGGTAATTAGTACCAGAAATAAAGTTTCATAATTTTATTGAATGGCTCTTTGGAACAAGCATCCTGCATTGTTTAAAGGATAATGGTAAGTAATTTCATTCAATAGACACATCGACGTGGATACTTCTGGGAATGCTTTTAAGCTCAATGTCCTGCCAGATCCCCCAAAATGTGGATCTGTTCAATATCAGAGCTGTTTTTCATTTGGGCTGCACTTTGAAATAATTGTCTTTAAAAAGGTTTAGGCCCTTGTTGCTTTTTTTTTTTTCTTTGTTTTTTCTTCTTGGCAGGATTATGCATCTTCATAGGATTTGGTGCCAAATTGCCCAGGGCTTTTTTAAAAGCAAAAATGTGTACCTATCTATGGGAATCTGTTCTTCATCACATCCCTTTGGAGAAGTGGCCTGCTTCTCCACCTGAGTGAAATATACATACCAAGCCCTGTATTCTCACAGAGAATATCATTTTTGCCACCTGCATGCCTGATATCTAAAGCATATGGATATCTATTCAGCAATACCTTCTATCAGTACTTCAGGCACTTGTCAAAGAATTCAACCATGATTTGACTATGACCCAGTACTTGAGAAAAGCTTGCCTGAAAATCTGATATTTAAGAATGTGTCGGGAAAACATTAACTGTCCAGGACTCCATATTCTCAAAAACCTAACACCGTGTGATTATAGCACAGAAAACAGAATCCTGCAGAAATGCTTTCACTGAGGTGAGATTTAATGTTAGGCCCTTAATTTTGACACAAGGATAATATAAAATATTTATCTGAAAATAATTCTACATTTATTATGAGAGTCATTACGAAGCAATAAGAAATAAAATCCTTCAAGGTCTCAGGATTAAATAAAGTTAATCCTTCTGGTGAACTTTTGTGTTTCCTTGATTGGTCAGTAATATCAAAGGTTCAGAGAGATGTGTAATCCCTTGCTAAAGAAACTAACAGTTGCCAAGTGCTTAGTAGATTGGTTGCTCTGCAACTTTTGAAGATAAGTTGTTTTATTAAACAAAATCATGCTTCTTAACCAATTTAAAAAATGAAATAGGATCAATAAACAAATACTTTATGGAATTTAAGTATTTTAATCTATTTTGAGAATCTTTATGTGACATACATTGGTTTTATCTTAGTTAACTCTGAGATTCGAATAAAGAAATCCAAGACTGAATTTTTGAAAGTCTTGTACGGTCCATATTGCAAGTGCCTCTGGGAGAAGTGAACTGAAACACACATTTCTTTGAGTACATTTTCAGAGTCACATTAACAAAGTCTTAGCTCAAGATTATTCCATCAGTTTTTCCCCATTACCCATCCCTAACCTTGCTTGAATAGGTTAAGAAGTAATTTTGCATATTGGATAATTGAAAATATTCACATGCTTTAGGCTACCAAAGGGGCATTTCTCTAACACAGAATAAATTTATTTCCTGTTAACAAAGGAAGGTCTTTATAATTTAAATTGTACATAGCTTATAGTTTTAGTAGTATAATCTACCTCTCTGATCTGTTATCTACTTAAATATTATTGCTGCTGCTGCTGCTGCTGCTAAGTTGCTTCAGTCGTATCCGACTCTGTGCGACCCAATGGACGGCAGCCCATCAGGCTCCCCAGTCCCTGGGATTCTCCAGGCAAGAACACTGGAGTGGGTTGCCATTTCCTTCTCCAATGCATGAAAGTGAAAAGTGAAAGTGAAGTCGCTCAGTCGTATCCAACTCTCAGCGACCCTGTGGACTGCAGCCCACCAGGCTCCTCCCTCCATGGGGTTTTCCAGGCAAAAGCACTGGAGTGGGGCGCCATTGTCTTCGTTATACTTGCCAATTCATTGTCGTGTCGTAGTCACTGGATTTTGTTGTTGATGAGAAAAATACATTGTAAATAACATTTAAATTAACATATAATTATGAGATATTATGTTTCAGGATTCTAATAAATGTCCTTATCCTGAACAGTAGAGACTCTAGCTTTATTGGTAATTATACTCAACTTTAGGAACATCAAGCAACAGAGCAGGCTGACAGAAAAAAATGAGGAGATGTATTATTTTTCACAAAATTTTATCAACCAAATCTCTCTTTCTCTGCGAAAAGGAATGTGTTCTTAGTGAAGAATATAAATTTTAATTGCCTATATTTGTTTTCTCCTTGTAAATTTTCATTTAGTGTACTATAATATTTCGATAATAGCCTTTTAAATTAATTGTCTTCAGTAAATAGCTGAAGAATATTTTTCTGATTTCTTCTGCTAAGCATTAAAATAAGTTATATCTATGACTGTACAAGTGACAAAAATTACAGATTACCTTTATTTGAAAAAAAAAATAAGTATCAAGTTTAAATATTAAATTTTGTCTGGAATTTATCCATTTTTGTTATTTCCTGGGCTTTGAACATAGTTGATTTAGACACTAGTAATAAAACATGCTCTTTAAGGTTTTTAGTTACCAATTCTTCTTGAAAACAAGCAAAAAAAATGATGTGTATAAAATTTTAATGAACTCTTTTCCAGTTCTCTATGTGACAATAGAGAAAAGCCGGATGTTTGATTTTTTTGGTAATTTGTAAAGATAAATGCATTTGAAATTGGCACTCATGCAGGAACATGTGACTATTCATAATAAATGGTACACTATTTTCTTGTGATGTGAAGCTTAGCTGGAATTTATAAGTATTTATAAGTTTGTAGTTTGAAATATTCATATTTTGCCCAGTGGCTGACTAGTAGTTCATTATACTTTTATGTGGAAAGTCTGTGTTTGATCCTTGTTATTCTTTGCTCTGGAGCTCTAGATGAATAAAATAACAAATAATTTAGTGCCCAGAAGCCAAAGAGCCAAAGGCTGTATCTTTTCAGATCTTAACATGTTTGACCCCTCTCCACACTGAGGAAGGAGCTATCTGCAGGGGGCAAAAAGGAATCTGGGGAATACAGACATATACATATCATGCATAATTGACTGTTCTCTAAAATCATTTTCAGCCAAATGTCTACCAGCACATTAGCTAGTACTACCAAAGATTTCTATTAATTAAGTAAAAGTAAAGGTCAAGGAATTACTGCATTGCCACGTCCTACCCGTTCTGCACACACACAATGAATATATAGGAAGATATAAGAGTTCTGAGATAGACAAGAGAATAGAGATTATCAGAGGAAATTAAGAATATAAAACATAACATTTACATAAAACAACCTCTTTATTATTTCAATGCAACCAAAACGGGAATTTGGAAAATACAAAACTACACGTCACAAATGAGATTTAATTATCTCCTGTAATCACTTTTTAACCAAATGCCTATTCACACATTTGTTAGTACAAAACATGTACATGAGCAAATATTGATTATCTAAGGGTCCAATTCTGGAGTAAGAGGCGTACAGTGTATATTGTTACAGAATTTATCAACATAAAAGTATTTTCCTGTACTTATCTGGCTTGTGAAAACTCAATCTCATTTCTAGAAAAATTTTGTTTTAAAATGTAAGCTTTATATTAATAGAAGTAAATAAATTTCATGGAAATTAAAAGTGCCTCTTGATAGGAGTTGGTTAATAATAGGAAACTAGTCTCATGCGTTCATCTCTTGAATGCTATAATCGTTAAACAAACAGCAAATGAATAACCCTTACCTTAAAAAAAAAAGTTGAGTTTAATTAAATTAATACTGATACTTAAAGCAGATCATCTCCAAACCTCATGTTTTAAAACTTACAAGTAACCACAGATTTAAAAAAATCAATGGGAGAATCATACCTTTAACTGCACAACTATATCACTGTACATAAAGGAGGTACTTCATTTTCAATTTGAGATCTTTGTGGACACAGTAAAATGCACATTTTCCCTCATACATCTTCAGGATTCTTCTCCTTAGGCAGAATTGTTTTTTCCAGTGAACCCATACTGACTTCTGTGGCCAGTCTGGGTCATAGGATAAATCAATTTCTTGATTTTTGAACACAAATGAAGATAGCTCTTTCTGGTGTTCTCTCTCTTAAAAAAAATGTTACTTCCGCTGGTATACAGTTTCGTTAACCTCAGCAAGATTGTTTTCTAGAGTTTTCAGGCAACATTCAGCTTCACCAAAGAAACATGTTGCAAAGTTTGCAGTATTTCTCTGACGCGCTCGGTCACGTGTCTTTCAGGCCTCCTCCGTGCCACCCAAGTCAGTCCACCGCGTGCGCTCGTCTTGTTTCTCACGTTGCATGTCTGGGGGAAGATTCTCCAGTTCCTCCAGTCAGCGCTCCGCGCACACCTTCCCTTCCTCCCTCCCCCTCTCCTCCGCCCTTGTTCCCTCCTTCCTTTCCTTCCGCTCATCCCTCCCGCCCTTCTTTCTGCCCAGGATTCACTCTCCTCCACTAGCGCCCTCCACCCACTATCGTTTTCTCAGTTCCTTAACTGTAGTGAGGGTATTGTGTCATTAAAGCTATTTCCCCATTGCAGGGCCTTTAGCTCTCTCTCTAGATAGGAAACGCTTCTGTTCCTTTAAAAAAATTTTTTTTTTCACTCCTGTGTCCCTGAGCGGAGTCTTAGAATCTCAGTTTCTAATTATGAAGATTTTATGACAGTGCATTTGGCAAGCAGCTAAAACAGAGCAAGCAGTTATTACCTAGCAGGTATTTTCCTTTTATATTTTTCACTTGCGTTTTGCTTAGTTTTGCATACTTTCTCCTTGTTTGTCCCTTTCAGGCTATTACTTTATATTAGGTTAATGCAGAAGAGAATGTTTTAAACCCGACAATGTCTTTGACCTTTTCAGAGGCCCATTTCTGACTCTGGGATTGCCACCTTTTCATCTTTAACTCTTGGAATATGAAGCGATACTGTGGATAAACCCGCGGCTTCTAAATTTAAAAACTGACATAATTTATGCCATCTTTAGAATGGATGATTGACACATTAGCAATCGATGAATAATAATAAATGGTGCAGAACACTGAACATGTCATCTACGGCTCTGTTTCCTGTGTCGAAAGTCAAAAGCCTGTTTATCAGGAGACTCATCAGGGCTTTTTTGTGTACCCACTTGAGGTCACTTCATCCCAGAACTACACTCAATCTAGTTAATGCAAAATAAACACATTCAAAATGAGAGTATTAATAGTCACGTTAATGTGTTTTAATCTTCTTAGAAATATACACATTTTATTAAATTTATATGGAAATAATTATGAGCATACAGAAATCATAAGAGAATGTTATATGTACTTCATTCCACATATCTGATTTTTTGTATTCTACAAAATATGTGAAGAGTCAAATATCTTTTAAGTATTAAATTATACAGAAACTTTGATAGTTCTTTCTCCCTTATTTCACGCATGCCATGTTGTATTGTTGCTATTTATTTTCATATCTGTTTATGACTTTGATGAAAATTATTTGACAAGTTTTGGCATTTGCAGTTCCTCCAGTAGAAGTTTGGGGAAAAGTAAAAGAGACCATCTAAAGTTGAAAGAGAAGCATAAGGGAAGTATGCTGATACGCAGATATTGCACATGAAATGGGAAAAAAGGAAAAAGGAAAAATGAAAATCACTGCTGTGAAAAAATTATCAGGCAAAACAGAAGCAAGTGACTTGAGGGCGCTGGATGTGAAAGTGTACATGGAGCCAAGATATTGTAGCACATGATTTTTAAGTATATATTCATTTGTCAAATATATGTGTGCACATATGATTCACATATTTCAATATTTTCTAATGGGAAAAACATTGAGATTATGTAGCATAGACTTCAAAATAGATTTTTCCTAACCATCATTTGTGTGTCTTATTGCAAACTTTGTATACTTTAAAGTATACTTTTCAATTATTATTCTTTCATAACTTGGTTCAGAATAGATAGATTAGTAAAAGTTCACAGTTCACAACTGCAACTTTGCTTTAAGAAGTTTCTATCATTAACTCCTGAAGATGTGACCAGGATATAGGTGACCAGATTTGCTTCTACAGATTTATGCTAAAGAAAAAAACT
The DNA here is from genome assembly GCF_042477335.2 of Ovis canadensis. Classification (NCBI taxonomy): domain Eukaryota; kingdom Metazoa; phylum Chordata; class Mammalia; order Artiodactyla; family Bovidae; genus Ovis; species Ovis canadensis. Next base: position 101,511,685 of record NC_091253.1, on the reverse strand, counting down.
TAACCCCTTCATCTCTGCTTTTGAAGATTTATTTCCTTCTCCATCTGTCTTATGAAATCAGAAAAGTGAATAAAAATATATGGGTGATAATAGAGCCAAATCAATTCCCACATATTTATTTTAGATCTACTTACTTAATTTAGAATACATATCTTTATTACTTGGCATCAGCAGCGGTATTTGAAAATATTTAGTATATTCCATGTATTTTTGGAAATATTTTATTCTACCTAGAAAACTAGATAAAAGTTTGGTCCAGTTCTACCTGTAATACTAACAATGGAATGCTTGACAAATTTCTTATATCCTCTGACTTTATTTTCCTAATCTGTAAAATGAGTATAACAGTATCAATGTCATACAGCAGTAGGAAGAACTAAATGAGAGGCTTTGTTCAGTGAATACTAGTTCCCTTGGTCTAATTTTATTTTTGATGATGCAACTTAAAAAAAAAGAAAATGACATGCTGGAAATAAATGGAATATTTTGAGCACCTTACTGAAATTACATAAGTAAATGGAAAAAAGCAGAGAGGATATTGATGTCTTGCTTTTTCTTCAGCAGAACTGCATTTAACATAAAGGGGAGTCATTTTATTGAATAATAAAAGTCTGACAATCACTGTGATTGGCTGACGGCCATTACTGCAGTGTAATTCTAAACAGCTTGTTTTTCAAAGTTCTTCTTGAATAACTTTTTAAAACCTAGGCACTGCCTAACCTAGTTTAAGGGTTCAAAACTCATTTTTAAAGTGGAGTTTCTCACATCTGAACACTGAAAAACGGAATATTTTCTTAGTAAATTATTAGAATCAGGTATTTTTTGAAATGGGAGGAAAATTTTGGAAAATTTAGCAAACTAAGGGCTTAATGGCAGAAAAGAACTAATTCATGACTCAGAGAAGAAAAAGCCCACATTTGGAGAGATCATTTTTTTTTTTTTAAAGAAGCCCAGTGTATTTTGCACATGAAAAGCACAGTGTTTGTTCTATAGGATCCAGCTTAAAATCCTGCCATTTCTGAATATAACTTAACAGGGCTTCCAGAACTACCAGGTCCATTTTGAAGGATTCATCCTTCTCAGTCAGTATTTCTAATCAGCAACTCTCACTTTAAAGTAGGGATAATAAGTCGGGGTGGAGTTGGCAACTCATCAAAATAAATATTTAATGATATCTTAATGGTTATTTTGTTTCTTTTTTTGAAATTGTGGATTCACACTTCATTTGGCCCATGAATTCTGAACCAGAATGCTGGAGGAATATTTTTTGCTGCTGAAGCTCTCTGTCCTAGATGTGTACTTAATTTTCAGAACTGTCCAGGTTAGATTATCTCCGATGGAGGCGTTTTATCTGAACCGTCAACACTGGAAGCACCGAGATACAGATCAGGGGCAGCAGTCTGTAAACTGCAGAAGTGTGTTAATTGCTCCTTCTCAAACAGAGTGGTGCCGATTAACGCCACACAACCCAGATCCAAAGCAACACGGGGGAACGGTCCTGATATTACTAGTGCACAAATATGAAGGAAAAAAAAAAAAAAGATATCTTCCCGTGCCCAGAAAACTGATTCTTGAACAGGCAGCAAAAGCAGATGCTCAGTGCATCCAGCGATTGGCCGATGGGATCTTTGTTCAGGCGACAGGCTTCCTAAAGCCAGGAGCAGGTGGAGAAATCCCCGCGTCGCCCTCACCTTCACGATCCACGGCTCGGCCACCTGGGCTCCGGCGGGGTGCGCCGCCACCTCCAGGTCCTCTCTCCGCCGAGACACCCCCCCCTTCCCGGGGACCCGTGACCCGGGCTCTCCGCTCTCCCCCGCGCCGCCCCTGGGACTTCCAGCTCCGGCCCGCAACTTGGGCAGGAGTCGGGCCGGGGCCTCTGCCTCCGGGCAGGACCTCTGCCTCCGGGCAGGACCTCCCCCGGGCGCCGGGAGGCGCGCGCGCGCGCTACGAGGCCGACCATGCCCGGTCCCCGAGCTAACGGACGATCAGGACCCCCGCCCGCGGGAAGAAACCCGGGGCCCGGCTGCCTATCGCGGAGATTTCGTTTTGTCTTTCCAACTGTCGGCTTGCCGGGTCGGAGAGATGCCCTGCGCGCTGCTGGCAGTCAAGGCCCCTGACAACGCCCCCCGGTAGCGCGCCGAGCCAGGCTCCCCGAGATCCGCGAGGGGGGCGCGCAGATCCGGGGGGCGGGTGGAGAACCGCAGAGGCGAGGGCCGCTGGGGAGGGATCGGGCGAGAAGTCGCGGGGTGCGGGGGGGCGCGCAGTGGGTGCGTTCGATCGCGCGTTCACAGTGAAACTTCTGGAGAGAGAGGGTTGGCATCTGTCCGCAGGTGACCACCGTGGCTTGGAAAACAAGAGGCGAACAGGGGGAAGTGGCGAGCGACAACAAGTTGGAGGTGGGCGGCAAGTTGTGGCTTCCTCCGAGGCGTGCGATCGGCGACCCCCAGCTGCTCCAGGGCGCGCGCTCCCCCCCGTGGGCGGCGGTGCCCGGGCCTCGCTAGCCGCCGCCGGCCCCGCGCGGCGCCCCCTCTCGCCCGCCCTGCGTGTGCGTGTGCGTGTGCCCAGCGCCCGCGTGAGCGGCACCTGCTCGTCCGGGCTCACAGCGGAGCCGCCTCGCCGGGAGCTGCCGCTCGCGGGCGCCGGGCTCCGCGCTCCCAGCCGCCACCGCCGCCGCCGCCGGAGTGGGGCTCGGCGGGCCCCCCCACTTGGCAGCCCGGGTCCCCCCCGGCCGTGCCTGCGAGTCAGCCCGGCTCCGAGTCACGTGTCAGTGCCCGAGGCAGAGACAGAGAAACACGCGCTTCAGTCCTTCTTCCACCGCCATACTGTATTTTATCCTAAATCTCATTTTTATTCCAACATTTTACTCCCGCTCGGTGAGTACCTTCTCAGTGGCATTCTTGTCCTCTTCTTCTTTTTTATTTTTATTTTTGTCCCCCCTTTGTTTTTGTTTTTTTGTTTTTTTTTTTTTTTCTTCTTCTTCTTCTTTTTTTTCTCCACTTCTTTGATTATTGTTTGCATTTGGGAAAGCTGGAGGAGCATGGTTTTGAGCCTTTTCCTGAATCCAAGTTTTTCTAGCATGCGACGGTTCTGTAGACGAGGCGCTGCGTCTGGGAGTCCGCGGCGACCGTGCCCGCGAGGAGCGACTCCCAAGTCCAGCAAAATGTGCAACTGGTTCGAAGGAAAAAGAGATGTGAAGTATGGTGCCTATTTTTCCCCCCTTTGTAAAAATAAAAAATCATGTTTCTCTTTTTTTTTTTTGCATACTCTTTTTCTGATAAGATTTTTGTATAGGTGGGATCTTGCGGCAGTGTTCACAAGTTTGTGGTTTTGCTATACGAATACAAACCACTGAGCAAAGACATGAATTTTCTTAATATTTTTTTTTGTGTGTGTGTGTGCTCTTTTTTGGAAGCCGGGGAGAACAAATTCGTTTTTGTTTTTGTTTTTTTTTCCCCTACTTGTTTTTGATACCCATTGATAACATGAAACTTTTCTTGCAGCTTGTTCCTGGGATTATTTTTAAGCAAATACTTTTTTTTTTCTCCTTTAAATTAAGTGTGACTTTTGCACATCTTCCTTTTTTTTAAAAAAACAAAAACCCAAGATCATTTTATGAAAGATATCCTGATATCTATATCTATATTATCCCTTCTTCTTCCCTCTTTCCTCCCTGTAAATCTATTTTCAAATGATGGCAGTGGAAGGTTTTTCTGGAAAAAAAAAAAAATGAAGTGCGGTTTGGTTTCCTTGTCAACGGAAGATGAAGTGAACAGCTGAGCAGCTCGCACAGAGCAGGTACTTGGTCCCTTCGGAGGCGTTTCCCGGGTTTGCAATGGCAACTCTGGTCCTGGCAAAGGAACGTGTGTGTGTGTGTGTGTGTGCGCGTGTGTGTGTGTGCGTGCGCTCGTGTGTGCGCGCTCGCGGCCCCGGGCAGCGTCCGAGCCCGTGGCGGGGAAGCCGCGCCGGGAGCCGGGGGAAGCCCGGGTCCGTGCCCGGCCTGGGCTGCTTCTGAATGAGCGTGAAACGCCGCCCCTCGGTCGGCGGGAGGCGTCTGCGCCCCGGGCGGCGCCGCGCGGCCGGGTAAGTTCTCTGAGGGCCACTTGCGGAGCCGGAGGGGCGCGGGGCGCGGGCGCGGGCCGGGCCGGGGGCGCCCGGGAGACCGCGGGCAGCAGCGGCCGCGCCGCGTCCTCCGGAGGCGCCGGCTTCTGGCCGAGGGCCCGCGCCCCGACCTCTCCAGATCCCGGGGGCGGCTCCCGATGGCGCGGCGCCCGCTGCTCCTCTGCCCTGAGTCAACAACGCGCTCGGTTTCCCCCTGCCTTTCTGCCGGTTTGCTTTCCTCCGCGGCGGTGTCTTTGGCGCTCTTCTTTCCCCGTGGTGTTTGTTGCTCTGGGTTTAAGTGCCTGGCGTCTTCCAAGGTGGAGGAGATCGCTGCTTCCCGTGATGGGCAGTTGGGTTTCGTGTTGTGGATGAAAGCGCCAGTTTGCATGAATGAGGCTACACCCATAGGACGGAGTGTTAAAGGGACAATGTATTGTCTCTCTTTTTAACCACCTGATGGTGGTCGCAACGGGTTTCCCCTGAGAGCCTGGCACAGGGCAGGGCTTGGGATTTGTGGTGGTGGTGATAGGTTCCGTTGTGTTGGTGGCATTGCACAGAACTCAGTGTCGAGTGTGTTCTCTGGAGTTTATATTTTATGGTCGTCGTGTTCGGTTCCAGGGGAGATGTACCACGGTTGCTAATAGAAAGCTTTCTCTGTACTTAACACAGCGACAGAATCTGTTGGAAAACTTGCTGTCCAAACAAATTTTGTGCTATACTTTAAATCTTAAATTCTGGAGGCCATTATTTAAATGATTTTATTCTGGAGTGTAGAGCTTGGATTCTGTTAAAATAAATATAAGGCGAGTGGAATAATTTACTTCTCAGATTAAGTTTTCTTCCAGGTTATCTATAGGCATAAAAACTAAATCCAACATACAGAAGAGCCCATAACAACATGTTAATGACATACGCTATGGCTTTTTTCAAGCAAATATTGAAGTCTCTAAGCTCAGTTTAGGGAATGAAGTTTTATGCCTGTGTTTCTTTACTCTTCGTGGTGACGGAGGAGGGCAAGTCATCATTTATCTGTAGCAGGTTAAAAATCATCGGAATATCTAGAAAGCTATATATTTTTTAAAATTCACAATGCATTGTCCCATTTCAGAGATCTTTGAATGAGCAATGTGTGTTACTCTTGTATGTAGGGTAGCTTTTCTCTGTTAAGAAAGTCCTGTTGCATTTATATAAGGAAGATAGTTTATGTCCAGTGTGTGGACCTCCAGACTTGATATTCTGAAAGGCATAGTTCTAAGATTTGACACAAACATTGTGTAATAAAGCTTTAAGTTTTTATTTTTTTGGTTGTGGTAAGCATGCTACTAAAATATAGTCTTTCATGTGGTTTAAACAGGGAGCAAATAATTTAAAATGCCACTTGCAAAAAAAAATAATAAAATGCGACTTGCAACATTCTGTGTTTCTAAAATCACTTTCATCATAATAATGTATTATGTAAGTAGAAATGCTCATTTATGTAAAAATGCAAGGCAATGCATGTATATGACATTTCTTTGTAGGTTGTGTGCACTGCACGTCATCTAGTTCCTTTAGAAGAGAGAAACAGTGAATGAGAAAAAAAGCTTGAGTAATCAAACCATAATTTCCATTAAGAGGATCACTTGTGCCCTAAGGTGGGGTAATTGTATCTAAGGCTGGAACAGAATGCAGACCTCACTGTGTGATATTTCCAAATGAGACTGAAACCCTAATGGGATGGAAGATATTCATAAGGTTTCGAGTGAGAACAGATATGTAGTTGTGCTTTGAATTCTGTAAATAAAGATCATGCTAAGAGCCTTTAGCCATATTAGCTTTTCATTAAATATTGCTTGTTCATTATATGACATACTTATGTTAAATTTCTATTATGCTGAAATTTTGAAATTTCCTCCTCCATAAATTATGCTGGGGATTCTACAACTCCGTGTTTTGGTTTAAAATCTTGGAATATGGCTTCCAAGATTTAGCACCGCCTACTGGTTTCTCATGGAAAAATAATATTCTTTTTCTTAGGATTAGTATTTAACTTTTATTATTGAAATTATTTTTCACTGTGGGAAGAAATTATTTTTCACTGTCTTTTATTTTTATTTTTTACTTTACAATATTGTATTGTTTTGCCATACATCAACATGAATCCACCACGGGTGTACACGTGTTGCCAATCCTGAAGCCCCCTCCCACCTCCCTCCCCATACCATCCCTCTGGGTCATCCCAGCAGCAAGCAACCCACTTTGATTCTGATTAACTTAATCATGCAGGTTACTTTTAACTGCTTACTGACAGCAAAATAAATATTTTGCTGCAAGAGAGAGGGTTTGGAGTGAAGGTGAGGATGAGGGAAAGACACATCCATTTGAAGTGGCTACTGGACCACTAACTGACTTTAAGTATTTTATTATCTGAATGTAACAAATAAATAAATCACACATTTAAAGCAGCCTCTACATTTGCTAGAACTCTTCTAGGTTCTAGGGGATGCCAAAATTTGGACATTTTGAAAATCCTGGATTACTGCATTAACTTTACATTGGGACATTTATATGTCCCTCTCTTGAACATTGTAGAGAAAGAAAACCCTAGTTGGAGTTCTATCTTGAGTGTGTGGTCTGTCCAAGAATCTTTAAATGAAGAAATGTTTAATCATAAAAAATAGTTTCATAATTTTTTCCTACATGATTATAAGCTAGCAAGGAACATGCTAATATTTTTCTCAGTGTGGATGAAGCAGCCACACTGTGACGCTGGTACATATAAGGGGCAAAGGTTTCAAACACCTATGTATAAAGGCACTGTTTTAACTGCAAAAGATATATTGCTTTAAAAAAAAGATAGTTTATTTTTTTCTAATTGTAATGAAAGGTTAGTGGTTAAAAGAGCTACCAAACTTGTGCAAACCGATGATGCCATCAGAAGGTGAAAATAAGGGGACACAAAAATAATGTACTACATCTGACGTACGAAAAAACAAGATTTTCCTACCTAGAACAACCACGTGCTATATGGATAACTGTTTCTTAACTAGAACAGTTTTAAAGCAGCTTTTTTAAAAAGAAGCTAGTGAGAAGAGTGTGGAGAAGCTCCCTATGTCTGAAAGCATTTGACTGGAGCAGGAGTGCGGTCATGCTTTGCTCACTGTTTATGATACTGTAAGCAACTAATTACGTGGCACATCACACCAAATACTACGCTGGAAGTAGAAGAGACGCGAAGTCGGTGTTCAGAACGGTTTGCATGCTAAAAAGGAAATATTTGCTTACAATTTAATTTTTTCTCCTCTCTGACTTTTGAAAATTTTATTTTTTAATGTAATTAGCTGTGCCTTAAAAGAAATAACAGCTGTTTTCATTACTTCTTTTATCACATTGTCACTAAGAACATTCTTTTTTGTGTATAAAAACCAAGGTAATGATGTAGTGTATTCTTCAAGCTGTCTATGGAGCTCTGGAAAGAAATTAAAAATCTAATTTAAAAAAATCCTTACTGGTCTGAGGGTGTTATTATTTTCTTATTGTTTCATTATTATTTGCTACTTCTAGTGACATGCACAAATACCTTTAAAATCCCATTTTCATAATTCAGTATGACTTTTTAATAAATTTCACTTACAGACAGTGGGCTAACAAACTTTCATATTAGTGACAACAAGGACAGTTAGTTTTACTGTGACGTGATTTTGAGGACAAGAATTATTGAAGAAAATGTAAGTAATAACTAGTTACACATTTCATCACTCTTCTTTTTATTATTAAATTTTGCCAGGTAGGATGTGTACATCTGGCCCCTGCCAGCAGCTTTTAGTAGTCTTGCCTCTTCCTGAAGCTTTTTAGATTTTCAAGGAAATACTGGGGGGCATTCCTTGTTTGTTGTGTTAGGCTCACGTTAAAAAGCACACTGACATTGTGGGAAATGGATTTTGTGCTTTTCTAATTCTCCCATAAAATTAAAGGTCTTTCACTGGTGATGCAGTTATTTTGGGACTTCATTCTGGCAAACACAGAGTCATTGATTGCCCTTTTCTTTTCGTTCCTAGACGGAGAGAGGCTAGTAGGAGAACCCCAGTTAATTTAGGATAAATGTCTTCTGGACTGTCTTTGGAGCCTGTGAAGCTGGGGTCAGTACTGCAGGATTTATTTTGGGGGCCATGTAGAAATCTAAATGGAGAAGAGAATTATAGCAGAAATCATGGGAACCCTACCCAGCTTTTCTGAAAAATGGAATGAAACGCATCATTATGTACCTTCATACTTAAGAAAAACTGGAGGTTTTATTTGCATCAGTATGTTTCATAAAATCACATCTGACACACCTATTTCTTTACCTTGCTTAGAATAAAGTAGTTGAATATTTTGTCTAAGTTTAAACAGTGGAAATTAATTGTGTTCCTACATCATCCATGTATTTAGACAAAATATTTATACACATTTTGATAGCCATATGCTAAATTATAACAGGAGCAACATATTTTTGAGTGACTTTGGAAACTTAACAGGCTGGTGTAGGGAAAGGCTATTTTTCATTAAATCAAGAGGAAAGAGAAAGAAAAGTAGGACTGACACTTCCTGAGGTGCCTTCCTTTCCATGAGTAGGTGATAGCATCGTTCTTCTATATCTTGGGGGAAACTGAGGCTTGGAGGGATGGAATGTGCTCGAGTCTCCATAGGGAGTAAAGGGCAAATGGTAGGAATGTCTGAATTCACGCTCCGCGGCCCTCCTTCTGTACAGGAATGCTCCGCTTGTGAAGATGGAATTCTCTTTGTCTGTTTCTTTTACTCAATGCAAAACAGCCATTGTGTGTGCGTTCTTGGTCCGTTATCTCAGATGGCTGTATCTTGGCGCGTTTTCACTACTGAGTGCTGCAGCCAGCAATCCCAGAAAAATGGCACCATTTACAGAAAGACTGTTACTGGTGCTGAAAGGGTCTTCAAGTGACCAGACATCACACAGGTCAACAGGACCCTGGGGATTTTGAAGAGACCCCGTCCGTGAACATTGGTGGAAGGCACTCATGCCCTGTGGTCAGGACCGAATAGATGGCCCTGTGTTCACAGTGCTTTTGCTGAGGTTGTGGGCAAAGCACTCTGCAAATATTTAGCCCCAAATGTAGTCTCTCCTCTTGAAGCTTTTGTGGCGTGATGTGGAAGACTGTCTTTTGCACAGGGAAAACTGAAGAGCCGATTCCTTCACAACACAGCCAATCTGTAAATAGAGGCGTCTCCTCTGTCCACCAGCATCTCACGCTCAGCATCACCTCCACCTCAGAATTTCACTGTGACACACATTTGAGTGTGACATTTCTCAAGCTCACTTTATCTGTTTGTTAATAACATAAAACACATACAACTGCAAGATGTTATTTTAGGGTGCTGTTTTTAATTGCCTCTTCAGAGGTGTGAAAAAGGATTCCGTTATTAAACAATCTCCTTGGAGCTTGAAAGAAGTGAATATTTTTCAGTAGAGAATGGGTAACATAAACTATAGGGGAGGCAGTGTGAGTGAACACCATGAAACAGATTTCAGAGTCGATCAGTCGACACGTACACACTGGGTTTGGAGGCCAAGGTGTGGGAACTATCAAAAGCTGCTTCTGAGTTTTAGAATCTGGACACCTTCAAAACCTGGAGCATGAAGCAAAGCAGGAGAAAATAGGAGCATCTAGAAGGGGGCCTGATTTGCTTGGGGGGTGGGAGAATGGTTCAGTTTTGGACATATCACTGCTATGAAGTTCCAGTATTAACCTGGATAAAATGACTGATGTGCAATTGAAATTCAGACCTAGAGCTGGAAAATATACTGAAAGCTAGAAAAAGATGTTACAAGGTTATTGACATTAACATTTTAGGAGGCAAACATTTGGGAAACACCTGTGTTTTCCTGAGTGGATGTTAAGGAATTTGATTAAGGGCAGACAAAGAGAAAAAGGAGGATAGCCACTGAAGCTTAGGGGTGTGTGTGTGTGTGTGTGTGTGTGTGTGTGTGTGTGCATTTGAAAATGTAACGACTAAACAGGAAGATCGGGAAGAAGGTTATCTGCAACTAGGTAAACTGATTTTAAATTACATATAGAAGAAATTTTAAAAAGCGAGAGTAGCTAGGATAGCTCAGGAAAAGGAAGGTAAAGAGGGGTCTAAGCTGTCAGATATTGAAACCTACCACACATGCTTTTAAAGTAGGTTTACTAGCTGGCTCCTTAAAAGACTTCCAAGCAGTGTGTCCAGAAGCAGTGAACACACTCAGTGCAGAAATCATGGTTTCTAAACACCATTTCCCATTCAAGGGGCCCAAACCGTCTGGGGACTTGGCCGGTTCTAAGTCTAGGCAGGAAAAGTACCGGATGAGCCCAACTTCTCTCATTGTTCTGGGAAGTGAGGAAGTACCCACAAACAAATAAGGTTGTGTGAGCCTGATGTGTTCATTGTAGTGGTTACCAGGAGCTAGCCTGAGGGCCTCTCAGTTGCCAAATTCAGATAAATCTGAGCATCAGTGGTTGTTGGTTCCCAAAATACGTGAGTTGCTCAGTCCCTGTCTGACTCTTTGCAACCCACGGACTGTAACCCACCAAGCTCCTCTGTCCATGGGGTTCTCCAGACAAGAATAGTGGAGTGAGTTGCCATTCCCTTCTCCGGGGGATCTTCCTGACTCAAGGATCAAACCCGGGTTCTGCATTGCAGTCAGATTCTTTGCCGTCTGAGCCACCTGGCAAGCCGCGATGTCAGGCAAAATTAGAAATTGGCCCCTGGACCGGGAGGGCAAGGAGAGACTGTAGAAAGAGGCAGACCACTCCAGCTTGGTGGGTGGCAGTTTTAATCATCAGGACAACTTAGGTGCAGGGCATGCCTTTGGCAGCCGCAAGGCAAGTCAGTTTCTGCATCTACCTACCTACCAGGAGCTTAAAAGTTTGTTCAGGTCTCCCCTACTCTGAATGGCCATGAGGCCTTTTGTAAACTGAATGGTGTAACGTGAACAGGCAATCACCCTAGGACATGTCTTGCTAACAGCTGCACAAAATAAGTTGAGATAAAGCACAGATGCTCTTAGACACAAGTGAAGGGGATTACTGCTGAGATGCCGAGTGTGGTCCCCGGGGAAGGAGCTTGATGCGCCCCCTCTGTTCTGCCTCTGTAAAGGCTTGATGCAAAATAACGGGTGCTGTTTTTGCATCTTGCTTTTGTGCATAAAATGAAAACCCTCTTCGGATTTGTTTCAGTTTGTGAAAATAGGTACTAACGCAGGTCTTTAGTAAAAGCAAAGTGGGAGATCCCTGTATAGAAGCCTTCATGGGGTTCAGTCACCTCTCCTTCCATCAGGATATTCTCAACAACACATGGCTCTCTCAAGACTGAGGCCTGAAGGGGCTGGATATACATCCCAAGGACAGCAGAGGGGGCAGGAAGCCTCTGACTGTTTGGGCCCCACTGTAGGGTCATCCAGAGGTCACATGCTCTCAGTGAGCTCCTGCAACAAGAGTGGCTGTAACAGACAATACACTGATGAAGAAAGCCCATGGGTCCGTTCTCATAGTGTAAGTTAAAAAAATTAATAAAAAGCGATTCTGACAATAACTAATGCCCTCAGTGATCTCCTCCAGCAAGAGTGACTTTAACAGACAGTACAACATCGAAGAAAGACCATGAGTCCATTGTGATAGTCTAAATTAAAAAAAAAATAATAATAAATGATTCTGACAACAATTAAATTGAAATAAATGGTTAGCCTGCTTTTTAGGAGGAACTCTTGTGTAGTTGATGAAAGACAGCTCTTCTTTCCAAAATATGGAAGTTAGTACGTCTAGCAAATGGTAGAACGAGAAAATTACTGTTTATAACTCCCAGTGAAATGAATGGCAAAAATCATCAACAGGTGCTAAAACCATTAGTTACAAATATTTTGAGGAATAATGTGTTCTCTTTCTACTCAAGATTACTTTTTTTAAAAAAATTTTACTTACTTATTAATTTTTTGTTCTCAGGATCTTCCTTGCTACACACGGGCTTTCTCTAGTTGTGGAGAGAGGGGCTCCTCTTTTTGAGGTTCTGGCCTTCTCATTATAGAGGCTCCTCTTGATGCAGAGTTTGGGCTGGAGAGCCCACAGGCTTCCCTAGCTGTATTGGACAGACTTAGTTGCTCTGTGGCTTGTGGGATACTCCTGGAGCAGGGATCGAACCATGTGCCCTGCAATTGCAGGTGGATTGTTCAACGCTGGACCACTAGGGAAGTCCAAGCATTACTTCTTAATTGTATCTGGCATCCGCCTTCTTAAGCAGCTGCGAAATCAAACCCGGGCATCGCTAGTAGACAGCCCAGCGCCATGAGCCTTGGAGGGATGCAGTCTGAAGTCTTCATTGTCATTTGTGAGATATTGTTGACGCGGTGTTGGAGCTGAATCTAAAACCTGTCTCGACAGAGGATGAGCACCAACTTGATGGACATGAGTTTGAGCAAGCTCTGGGAGGTGGTGAAGGACAGGGAGGCCTGGTGTGCTGCAGTCCATGGGGTTATAAAGAGTCAGACACGACTGAGCGACTGAACAGAACAGAAAACCTGTTTAGACTTAGTTTCTAATTTACAGAGAAATATAAGGAAAGTAGATCCTGTTAAACTGAATGAGGAAACACACAAATTCACAGGGTGTAGTACTTTTTTATGGAAGATACCAGACAGGTGACCTAGTCTTTTCAACAGACATTGCCATTGTGGGGAGAGTTTTCTAGACTAAAAGAGACTAAAGACATCCAAATACAGTTTTTGGAGATTTATTTGATTTTTTTTTTTTTTACATAAGCCTGCAAAAGATCAAGTAAAGAATCCGCCTGCAACGTAGGAGACCCTGGTTCGATTCCTGGGTCAGGAAGATCCCCTGGAGAAGGGACAGGCTACCCACTCCAGTATTCTTGGGCTTCCCTTGTGGCTCAGCTGGTAAAGAATCTGCCTGTAATGTGGGATACCTGGGTTCAATCCCTGGGTTGGAAAGATCCCCTGGAGAAGGGAAAGGCTCCCCACTCCAGCATTCTGGCCTGGAGAATTCCACGGACTGTGTAGTCCATGGAGTTGCAAAGAGTTGGACAAGACTAAGCAGCTTTCACTTCACAGAAGATCAAAATTGGGTTGGACTGGGAAAATTTGCCCATGGGCTAGCTAATAAGTGATATTAGGAGATGCATGCTGAATGACTTAGGGATAAATGCTGTGATGTCTGTGGCCCAATTTCATGAGTCATGGTAAAATGCATATGTGTGCAGGGGTGTGTGTGTGTGTGTGTGTGTGTGTGTGTGTGTGTGTAAAACATCATTTGTTAATAATTTTTGAACCCAGAAAGTGACTATGTAGGTTTTATTGTATTATTTTTTCAGACTGTGAATATTTTCAGTAAAAGTGTTGAAAAGTCTGTTAGTTGCCATTGAGGAAAAAATGTGCTTATTAGGGTTAAATAGAAGCAGAAATCCAGATCTATTTCATGTCCCGTGGGGCCTTTGAAGATATGAGACAAGAAGTAAATTTAGTTCAGCATCAATTGTAGAAATGAAATATTATTCAAGGGAGAAATATTATTGGTGTGAGTGCTTGGCGTGCTGTCATCCATGGGGTTGTGAAGGGTCGGATCTGACTTGGTGCCTGAACAACACCAACAATATTGTTGGACGAAAGATGTATTTTTAAGCTATAATAAAGGACATATGCATGTGGATTAATTTCTTCCAGAATGGAATCTCCTTAGCTAGAAGAGATAGAGGTATTGTGGCGGTGGAAGTAATTTTCAGGGGCGAATTTTGAGATGTTCTAAGAAGGTTGGTTTGATCAGTGGTGGCACAGGAAGACTGGTCACATCTTAGAAGGAAGGAAATTGGATCAGTTCGTTCGTTAGCTAAACACATTGTTTATTCAGCCCTGTCCTGGAGCATGGAGACTCGGTGGTAAATAAGACTAGTTAAGGGCCCTGTCTGCAGGGAGCTTACCATCTGATGATTAGGTTCCTCAGATATACTCAAGGTGGTAGGTTGAAATTAACTAGCATGAGGGTAAGAATTTAGGGAATGTAGCAGAGAATATTCCGAAGCTCCATAAAAAGACTCTACAGCCATGGGGAGGAACTTGGCAAAATTAACACTTTGTTGTTACTAGTTGGCACAATTGCACCACTCTCTCTGGCAATAGAAAATGTCATCTGAATGGGTCAAGCCAACAGTGACGTTTTCCTTAAGGATACTAGCAAGGCCTGCGTGATGCAAAACGAAGAGCTGTGCTTTCTAGATGTCGTGTGTATTTCATGTCACAGTGATCATAAATCTGGGCTGGGGAAGGAGATGAGGAGACAAGAACAGAGGAGATTAGAGAGCCCGAAGGTCAAGCTGTAGACCAATAGTGGTAGGTTCACTGGTTCTAACAGGACAAAAGAGGTGTAAGCGTGGATGGTTTTGATCAGAGGAGAATGTTGTATTTCCAGGTTGTGAAAGTGGAGCAGAGTCACATGAAGTGAACACGTTTCAAAGTTTTGGAAGGCATGCAGTTAACAGGCAGATGCTGCTGAGGTTGAAAAGTTGAGAAGTGGTGTGAGAAGCAGCTGAGTGTTGAAGGGGTAATTTTTAACACTTTTAAAAAATTCATAAGGGGATGACAGGGAAGAAAGTGAAAAGCAAGACTGAAGCATGGGCTAAAAGAGTCAGTGACATTCCTGGAGGTTTCTGATCAAATGATTCCATAAAGGAATTTCTGTTCTGTGATTGCTGAGATTTTAGTCTTGGAACATTTTGAGGGGAGATGTAGATAAATTGTGTGTGTGTGTGTGTGTGTGTTTAGCTTGTTTGCGTTTGATTAGATTTTTAGATAATACAGAAATAAATTCTGCAACCAAAAGATGGTTGCAGAAAAAATGGATACTGCAACCAAAAGTTCAGTGTTACAAGGATGTCCCTGATCAAAACCAGAGAAATAAATACAGGCTACTACAGTTCAGTGCTTTCTAAACAAAGCAGCAGATGATTCCTGTTGAAAAGAACGTTATGTAGTGTCTGTCTGTTATTAAACTTTGGAGCCCAGTTCACACTTGCCTGCTTTTAATGAGGAGTCCAGTTAGCAGGTGGGTAGACTGCGGCTGTTGCTATTGCCGGGTCAGCGGCTGCAGCTGCTACTGCCTCAGTTCCGTTGTTAGATCATCCCTCCTGGGCCAGTCTGATGGCTCAATGCTTAGTCCTGTTGTGCCTCATCTTTGTAACACCCTGGAGGAATTTATCATTATCCTAGATAGCAATATCGGGAGGAAACTGAGGATCAGACAGGTGTCTTGTCCGATGTCTCAGAGCTATCACATTGCTGAGTAGAGACCTGAAACCCCAGACTTTCGGGCTCCAAAACTTGACAGCCCACTCCAGTATTCTTGCTTGGAGAATTCCACGGACAGAGGAGCCCTGGTGGGCTACAGTCCATGAGGTCACAAAGAATAATTTGAGTTACACCCCTGTGCCTTATTTAAAACATACAGGAAAAGAGATACTTTGATGTGTACATGGATAGATCAGTGACATTTTGTCATAGAAACACAACAGCTCCCTGTGTATGGAAGATTTAAAAACACACAGTGCTTCTGGTTAAAACTGTGCTGCTAGGGATCCCTGGTGGCTCAGATGGTAAAGCGTCTGCCTGGAATGCAGGAGACCCGGGTTCAATCCCTGGGTTGGGAAGATCCCCTGGAGAAGGAAATGGCAACCCACTCCAGTATTCTTGCCTGGAGAATCCCATGGGCAGAGGAGCCTGGTGGGCTGCAGTCCACAGGTTTGCAAAGAGTCAGACACGACTGAGCGACTTCACCTACTCACTTATATATGTTCCAATTCTTGTCTTCACAGAGTTTCATGTAGCTTTTCGCTCTAGGCATAATTAGTGAGATTTTGAATACTTGTTCATTCATTTAGCCGATGCTCACCGGGAATCTACCATATCTAAGTCATTGTGTTTTAAGAGACTAAAGAAGTTTAAAAACAAGGCCAAACGTTGGACCTACCCTCATGAACTGACCATCTACTCGGAGAAGGAAATGGCACATGTGGAAAGTGATGACGCGTGAATGATTGGAATTCAGAAGAGTAGCCGTGATTAGTTATGGTTATTTAGGTCATTAAGGCACTTGCAAGTTTTGGAATGGAGTGCCTCTCTCTTCTCAGTGACTTGGCAAGGTCCTTGGGTTGGGAGATTTGGCAGCACTTTCTTGACATTGCTGTCCAAAGTCAGGAATATATACGTGTGTGCAGGGGAAAAGTGTCGCAGGAAGAGATGAGAAGCTACAGAAAGGTTTAGAGAGGGCCATCTGGAAAGAGAATTGGGAGATGACAGGAATCATGGGTTTTTGAGAAGTAGATGCCAGAAGAAATTAATGTGTGAAACTTTGTATTTATACACATATTAGGCCCTGAAATAGAGCCCATTGTTGGGGGAAATGAATTTTGTGTTGGAATATGTTGAGATTATTCAACATTTCCAATAAAAATATCTTATTGCATTCTCAAATACAATAAAAACTGTAAAATGAGTTCAGAAACGCCTATGCTTTTTTCTCTTTCATATGGATGACAATATAGTTTTATTCATAACTTAGTGAACCAATACCATGAGAATAGTTTGTTTAATTTCTGAGCTCTTTCCATCATGTTTGCAGTCTTTTTTTTTTTTTCCAGAATTGCGGTATCTTCCCTCCCTACTCCTGGCCTCTCTCCTGACATTGTTGCGGTTCTAGAAAAGAAAAATAAAGCAGAAGAAAGGGAAGAGTAGAGGAGGGAAGAGGGGAGAGAGAGGAGGAGGCTGGTTAGCAGCGTGACGAGCGCTCTCCAGATCATCGCTGTCCAGGGAAAGTACAGTGCCAGCCACGAAGCAGGCCTCCATTCGCAATTTTGCATTTTAAGGAAGGCATTGAGAAAGCAAAGATGAGCAAATCAAGCCGATTCTCATAATACATTTTGTTGAACTCAGCCTATCAGAAATGATCATTTCAATGAGTGGTCGATAGGCAATTATTTTTTAAGTAGGCTCCATTTATTCTGCCAAGTCTTTGAAATCCAGTTCGTATTTTGCAGTTACAGCACAGAACCAGCCAAGGTTAAAGGGTGGAAGGGTCACGTGTGTGAGGGGCTACCCCATAGGGTCACGCAGATCGAGAGAGGTCAGAAGATCTCAGGACGATGTCATGGTTTTGAATTCTTTTTGGCATCTCGCTCCTTACCAGAGATTAGTCAGGACATAGTTTGAAATGCTCTCTGACTGTCTCAATTTTAGCTATCACATTTTATTATGAAGCTGAACTGAAACACGTTGAAGTTCATTTTTACGAAAAGGTGATCCTAAAATATGGTCAGTTGGCAAAGAGCATCAGTATCTATCCAATAAGTGTTTCCTGAAAATCTACTTTTGTTTATTTTGTGTGTCATCTGCTACGCCATAATGGAGAATGGAGCTTTCAGTGTAGCAGCTTGCTTTCGGTGGTGACAAATTCCATAAGTAAAAATAAATTTCTGGGATAAAAAATGGCTAAAATGGTATCTTATTCTTATATTAAATAAGAAACTTAATTTTTCTACTTCCACTCACAAAATAGGCTTCTTAATTCAATGAATAAAGTCAAACCAGGTTTTGTTGACTCTATGTGGAATGATACATTAATTGAAGCACCTCAAGTTTGTATAATATTAAGCAATTTGTATTGACTCCGAGCTTTAAAGTGATTTGGTATCTTTGGTTAAAAGACTAAACTGGTGACTTGTGAGTCACCAATAGTTTGAAATTATCATGTGTGAAGTATGAGCATTGGATTTTGATTCATTATCTCTCATTGTTTCAGAGCGAAGCAGGTATTTCCCTTTTAAGTCTTTCAAGGTGTGTCCTTGTGTAAGCGAGGGCGGATATGCCTGTGAGTGCCTGTAAGAAGGTGGGGAAAGGATTGTTTGATTACAAACATCTTTACAAAATGCTGTTAGGAATCTCATTGCCGTAGGGAATCAAATTTGGGGAGTAGTTCTCATTATTTTTTTTTTCCCATTTATTGGATACCATGTCTCTTTGTTTCTAAAAGATGCCTGGTATTAAATTTCTTTGTTTTGCTGTGAGGTGGACTTCCTGGTTTTGATATCCATGAAAGGAATTGGAAATACTCAAAGCGTATGAATGCCAGATCTTGGGTTCTGAATTTTTGACTGAATATGCTGTGGTTTTGGTTCAGAAAACTACACAATCATTAATTTCACAGTATTAATGAACACATGATATTTTTTTCCCTTCATATCAAAAACAGTCTTGTGAATTTAGTATCTATTTATCTAGTGTGCATTATTGGTCTAGCTATCAGATCTTCAATTAGGGGAATATTTCTTAGTTCCTCTTGATCTAACAAGAAGCAGTTTAATGTGTCTAGCAGGTACCAAAATTCAATACTCTCAGATACGTTTATAACATACTGGGAGAAAGGATAACTTTGGATTTGTTAAAAAGGAAAATAAGCGTGTGGCCTTATAATTTCTTTTAATATTAAGAATGAGCAGTTTGTTATGGAATATTCAGTTCAGTTCAGTTGCTCAGTCCTGTCCAACTCTGTGCGACCCCATGGACTATAGCACGCCAGGCCTCCCTGTCCATCACCAACTCCCAGAGCTTGCTCAGACTCATGTCCATCGAGTTGGTGATGCCATCCAACCAATATGCTGCTGCTGCTGCTGCGTCTCTTCAGTTGTGTCCGACTCTGTGTTGACCCCATAGACGGCAGCCCACCAGGCTCCGCTGTCCCTGGGATTCTCCAGGCAAGAACGCCGGAGTGGGTTGCCATTTCCTTCTTCAGTACATGAAAGTGAAAGGTGAAAGTGAAGTTGCTCAATCATGTCTGACTCTTAGCGACCCCATGGACTGCGGCCTTCCAGGCTTCTCCGTCCATGGGATTTTCCAGGCAAGAGTACTGGAGTGGGATGCCATCGCCTTCTCATATCCAACCAATATGAATAGAATGTTATTCATTCTTAACATTCAAATTTTAAAGTTTATGCTATACTAGATGATTTTTCTCCAAATAATTAAACTGATGTACGTATTATAAATATATAACTTAAAAAAATAAAATTTAAATTAAAAATGCTCAAAACATCTTAAAGGGAAGCACTGTTCTTATAATAGTGTTGATGCTGAAATGTTAATCACATTCTAGAGAGAAGATTCAAAATGACATTTGCCTCCAAATTTATATTATTTGGTTTATACCCTTTCAGGTTTTGTTTAAATAATTAATGATATAATTTATAATATATACTTGTAATTATATGATACATTTTATATTTATGTAGTTTATATATAATAATCTCATAATGTTTATATGTATAATCCATACAATTATTTATAGCAAAAACTTTTCTCCACTTAACCATATACTTTAAGTACACTGTCATTAACTATCATTTGCAGCCTGAGTTTAATGGTTATATAGTATTTCATTGTCATAAAGTACCTTACCATACTCCACTGTGAATATTTTAGTTGGTTATTTTTACTTTTTCTTTTGATTGTTATTTTAAAGAATGTGTATTCCCATATTTCTCTCTTTTGTGTTTATTTCAGGGTTGTAGGGTTGTATACTTTTGATTTATATGAATTCCTATATTTTTGGTTATACTTTTGGTGAAAACACAAGCCTAGTCTTTCATCTGGTGTTCATTCAAGGAGTTTGTTTCCTTATCCAGCATTGGTAGATAAAACTGACTGGGTTAGACTTAAGTTACAGATGAGATTAAAAACAACATAAATTAATGTATAAGTAGTATAAGATCTATCAAAGGTATTCTTCAGGAGCAGTTTTTACAAACCGTAGATGATAACTCTAAAACCTAACCACCAGGAAATAGGCTATGTAATTGCATTTTGAAAAAAAAAGTTTTTGGTTTTTTTTTTTTGGCATAGGCAAAGACCTTTTGAACATTTAATTTTTCGAAATTGCCAAACATTTTAGAACTTAAAATTTAAAATGCTGTGTTGTTTTTTTCGTCCATGAGTTGTGTTGGACTCTTGCGATACCATGGACTGTATCCCGCCAGGCTCCTCTGTCCATGGGATTTTCCAGGCAAGAACACTGGGGCAGATTCCCGCTTCCTTCTCCAGGGGGTCTTCCTGACACAGGATCGAGCCCGGCCTCCTGCATTGGCGGGCAGATTCTCTAGCACTGTGTTGCCAGAGCAACTCCACCGGCTTCTTAATGTTTTCACCACAGATATACGTATAAGGTAAGCTTTGAGTACTGGTGGCTTACTAAGCACAAAGAATAGCAATTGTTAGTAATATATCATTCACAGGTAAGAAGTACTTGAAACATATTAGCTTAAAAATAGTTACATGGGAAAAGAGTAGAGACATCAGTACTTTTTGAAGTTGTAAATTATTTCCAACTACACAGTAAAGAAACGTTAGTTATTTTCAAAAGGAAGCGACTGGAAATGAGAAGGGCACCTATGGCATCAACTTATTACTGAGGGGAGTGGGTTTTTTACCTGCCATCAAGGTAGTGCCTGGTGCCTTGAAGTTTTTTCTGGAGGAGAGAAGCTGTTCCTATGCTCCTCTTGAATCCCACAGAGCTGCCAAGACGAGCAGGGTCGGCTGAAAAGAACCGGGGCCATTTGGTGTACTGTTATTTATTGATTGATTTTTTTTTGTCTGTTGTGTGAATCACAATAGAATTCTGGAAAGCACAAGATGAAAATGATAATTTTCTCCGAAGATTACCCTAAACTAATTTTAATTGTAGTCTTCAAATGCTTTTCTTTCATTGACTTATGGGTTAACTAGTGTATTTTCCTGTCACGTTGTTGAGTACAATAGTCAAAAATTGTGCCACTCAAAATATAGTTTGAAGCCTGTAGGTTGCTAGCTGGGCACAGGAAATTGAAACTTCCTGTCAATTTTACAGAATAATTTTATGTCTCATTGTATGTCTCTTTTTATCATTCCTTATTTTTTCAAATAATTTTTTTTATTGTATCTTATAAAATACTGCTTTGCTATTGGTTGGGAATTTTAAAAAAAAGTCATTCACCACAAGTTGGCTTCAGAAGCACTGGTACAAAACTTATTCAGCACCTTGTACTTATGCATTTTTAGTCCTTTCTAGATTGAAAGCTTCTTAAAAACAAAGACTAAATTCAGCCCTTCACTGACTCTCACTCATTCATCCATCAGTACTTGTCAGGTGACGCAGGGTTAGTTACTAATGTGTGTGTGAGTCGCTCAGTCGTGTCCGACTCTGCGACCCCGTGGACTGTAGCCCACCAGGCTCCTCGGGCCATGGGATGCTCCAGATAAGAATACTGGAGTGTGTAGCCATTTCCTTCTCCAGTCACTAATATGCATAATAAATAAAGCATCGTCCTATGCCTCAGCGTCTCCAGCTACTGTGAGAGTAGCTGCCCCAGTGTTTGCAGATCCAATAAACATTCTTAGAATTGATGTATAATTTAAGTAAATAAATATTTGTGTGCATATCCACTTACAGCGTTTCTGGCTCTTTGAACTTATAGCTGTGTGTTAAGTTGCTTCAGTCATGTTCAACTCTTTGCGACCTCATGGACTGTAGCTCGCCAGGCTCCTATATCCATGGGGATTTTCCAGGCAAGAATACTGGAGTGGGTTGCCATGCCCTCCCCCAGAAACTTAGAGCATTGCAAGTAAGTTGCCTAGCGTTTCATAATCATTGCAGTCAAATCATATTGAATTATTTTTATAATTTAATATTTTGAATAAAAAGGAAAAAATATATAGAGACTGATTCTCACAAGTTCACTCAAATGATCTAAGAAAATACCAGAATCATCTATTGATAGAAAGTGAAAGTGAAGTCGCTCAGCCGAGTCTGACTCTTCGTGACCCCATGGACTATATCCTACCTGGCTCCTCTGTCCATGGAATTTTCCAGGCAAGAGTACTGGAGTGGGTTGCCATTTCCTTCTCCAGGGGATCTTCCCGACGCAGGGATTGAACCCGGGTCTCCTGCACTGCAGGCAGATGCTTTACCCTCTGAGCCACCAGGAAGTCTATCTACTGATAGGCAAACCCCAGCTCAGAAAAAACTTAAAAGCAAAGGGGAGCACAAAAAAATAGTTGTTTTTCTGTTCAGATTAAAATATCTAGAATAATACTGATAAATTAAAATATATAAATAATATCATGTGATTGTTGCAAGATATTTTTTATCATAGAGATTATACTTTGATGCAGTTGGTTCAAACGTATGCAAGTTGAATGTATATAAACTTTCATTGTAACTCTGTGTGTTATTACTGCCTACAGCTTCTACCTGTTCATTTTACATAACCCTGATCGATATCAATTTTACTTGAATTATCTGTTTGTTATTTTCTTTTATAGAAATGTTATCTCACTATAATATGTCCCCACGGTACCAGAGTGACATTTTGCTTTTTTATAATATTCGGTAATTCTTAAATGTATCTTTTTTGTGCATGCCATATGGTCAGTGGCTGTCTCAGATTTCTTCACAGAGAAAGATTCTGTGGGTATTTCCAAAATCATTTCCAAAAATAATTTACTCTGAAAACATAATTTCAGTAAGCAAAAAAAGTATTCACTATTACTAGGTTTAAAAAAGAATGCATAATAGCTATTTAAATTTTTACAGTGGATTAGGAAAAGAAACACATAGGTTTCTGAGGTTCGTTGTTTCCCATAATATATGCTACATTGCCTAGGATTTGATTATTTCCCAATATGACCCTTTGTCTTATGTGTTTGGGTTGCTATAATTATACCACAGACCAGATGACTTATTAATAACTGAAATTTATTTCTCACAGTGCTGGAGACTGGGAAGTCTAAGATCAAGCTCCTGGCAGATTCTTTTCTGATGAGGCGTTCTTGTTCATAGACAGCAGTCTTCATGTGTCTTCCTCACATGACGAAAGAGGTGAGGGAGGTCTCTGAGGTCAGTTCTACAAGGGCAGTGATGGCGTTCCTCAGGGGCCCCCTGTGATAATCACTTCCCCAAGCCTAGCATCCTAGGACTCTGACACGGTGGTTACGGTTTCACCACATGGATTTTAAGGGGACATAAACATCCAGTCCATAGCACATCTGATGTTGGTTATTTTTTCTAACGAGCAAAATTGTGTTGACCATTTAGCATATCTTCAAAGCCATTGATCTCAGATAATGCTCTCAATATACCTTTATTGAATAGTTGCTGCTGCTGCTGCTGCTAAGTCGCCTCAGTCGTGTCTGACTCTGTGCGACCCCATAGACGGCAGCCCACCAGGCTCCCCCGTCCCTGGGATTCTCCAGGCAAGAATACTGGAGTGGGTTGCCATTTCCTTCTCCAATGCATGAAAGTGAAAAGTGAAAGTGAAGTCGCTCAGTCGTGTCCGACCCTCAGCGACCCCATGGACTGCAGCCCACCAGGCTCCTCCAACCATGGGATTTTCCAGGCAAGAGGACTGGAGTGGGGTGCCATTGTCTTCTCCGAGCTACCTTGGTTCAAGCCAGCTGAAGTCACAACAGTTTGTAAGATTTACTCCCCACCCCATTATAGCTCTTGTCTCTAGTATCTAAGGGTGAGATAAATCCGGATGAGGAAGGCTACATGGTTTGAAATTAGCTACATGAAGCCCTTTTTGTTTAGAAATTAAGGGTTGGTCTGTTTAAATTAGGATTGGAGAGGATTCTAAAAATATTGTAACCCGAGAATATTGCGCAGTCCCCCTCCAAACGTATGCAAGGTATTAAAAGGAGAAACCGCTGCCGCTCTTTTACCTGGATCTTTTATCTTTTCGTTATTCTCTGATTTCCACTGCAGCTCATTACTTCAAGGAACAAGTAACCTAGATTCAGTAATCTTTGCTAGGGACTCTGGGGGCTAGAAATAGCAGGCCTTTTCTGAAACACCAAGTTAGCAATAGAAAGAACAAAAGAAATCCATAATTTCAAGACATTTATTTTTGTAAACCTACCTTAAAAATTGTGGTCAGAGAAAGAAATAACAAATTACAAGTTTTAATCCAGCAAATAAATGACGAGTATTATACTAGTTCGTTCGGAGAAGACAATGGCACGCCACTCCATTCCCCTTGCCTGGAGAATCCCATGGATGGAGGAGCCTGGTGGGCTGCAGTCCATGGGGTCACTGAGGGTCGGACACGACTGAGCGACTTCACTTTCACTTTTCACTTTCATGCATTGGAGAAGGAAATGGCAACCCACTCCAGTGTTCTTGCCTGGAGAATCCCAGGGATGAGGGAGCCTGGTGGGCTGCCGTCTGTGGGGTCATACAGAGTCGGACACAACTGAGCGACGCAGCAGCAGCAGCAGCAGCAGCATACTAGTTCGTTAGGGCTGCCATAACAAAATACTACAGGCTAGTGGCCTGAACAACAGAAGTTTATTTTCTCACAATTCCAGAAGCTACAAGTTCAAGGTCAAGGCATCAGCAGGTTCGGTTATCCAGGCCAGAATACCGGAGTGTGTAGCCATTCCCTCCTCCAGGGGGTCTTCCCAACCCTGGGATCAAACCCAGGTCATTGCAGGTGGATTCTTTAGAAACTGAGCCATCAGGGAATCCTAATCCTAATCAGTTAATCCTAAATCAGTTCTCAGGGGAGTTGTAGTTGTGATGGTTCTTAATCCCTTCAGGAGGAGCATGCGCTTTCTAGGAAGAGAGCTCTCAGCTCCTCAAGAAGGGAGAGCCTTGGAAAGAGCCTGGGAGTTGTAGGCAGAAGACGTGTGGGCACTTCCTGTCCTGGCGTCTGCACTCACATGACACTTTCTTTGACTGAGCCTCGGTTTCCCCACCTCTGGAAAATGGCATTAAATCCCTTTGCCTGTTCCGATAATTGGGGTGATGGACAAAAATGAACATTCAGTGCTAGTCAGTTATGTTATTTCTTATTTAAATGTGTAATTTCAAAGCCTAAGGAATTTTTTCCCTTTTTTAAACAGTTTATTTTAATTAGAGGATAATTACATTACTGTGATGCTGTGGTGGTTTTTGCCGTCCATCGACATGAATCACCGAGGGTGTACATGTGGTCCGACCCTGAACCCCCTCCCACCTTTTCCGCACCCCCCACCCCGGGTTGTCCCAGGGTACCGGCTTCATGCCTCGAGCTTGCACTGGTCCTCTCCTTCACATATGGTGACACGCATGTCTCAGTGCTGTTCTCTCGGACCGTCCCACGCTCGCCTTCTCCCATGGAGCCCACAAGCCTGTTCTTACGCGCGTCATTGTTGCCCGGCATGTGGCATCGTTGTTCCTGCCCTTCTAAATTCCATATACATGCATTAATACGTAGTCTTTGTGTTTCTTTTTCTGACTTACTCCACTCTGTATAACGGGTTCCAGTTTCATCCACCTCAGTCGATTCTGTTGACTCAGATGCATGCCTTTTTATGGCTGAGCACTGTGCCATTGTGTAAGTGTGCCACAGCCTCCTCAGCTGCTCGTCTGCCGGTGGGCATCCAGCTTGCGTCCATGTCCTGGCTATCGTAAACAGCGCTGCAGTGAACATTGGGGTCATAAAACATGAGGAAGTTTTAAAGCAGGGATCACAAACAAGGCTGAAAGCACCTTTGTGACCCAAGAGGATTCTCCAGTAGCATGGCTACCTGAGAGGGGCAGCTCTGTCTGACGATGAGTCCTTTGGATCCAGCATTCTGCCTCTGGCTACCCCAGGGTAAAGATGTGTATAAGAAGGGAGGAGGCCATTTAAAATGTTGGAAGATTCTGTTGGCTGCACAAAGTTCCCATCCCTTTGGGTGGTATGCAGAGTTCTGTTTGAATTTTGAGTTAGAGAAGCCTGTTGCATACACTCACACAAAATGGAAATAAATAAAATGCTGAAAGGAGAGCTAACCAACAAATACTGCAAATATGCTCCTTCCCCTCAGAAAGCTCTCCGTATCAGATATTCCAGGGAGACTGTTTCTTCAATACTGTCTTTTGGATGCTTGCTGACGTCCCACAGATTCACATGCCGTTTCCAAAACAGCACTGCTGCTGACCGGACAGAACGTCGCCGCTGACTCTGTGAGTCCCCTTTCACTGGCCACTTTGTGCCCCAGATGTAAATTCCATGAAAGCTCTTTGGTTTAAATCTGGTGTATTGTGCAGAGCACATCTTTCGAATCAGACAGGTCCGGGCTCACATACAGGCTTTGCATCCTAATCTCAAAAGCTTCCTTTTGTCGTCTGGAAAATGGGGAGAGTAACGTCTGCGTCTAATAGCTGCCATGGGCGTGAACTTTCATAAACTGAACCAGCACGCGATAATGTTTTTAGTCAGGGATGGCTTCTGTCTTTTAACTCAGTGGCCTTACATCCAGTTTAGAAGCATCTGGGAGTTGAAAAAAGTCCTCTGTGCTCTGCCTGTGGCCTTGAAACTCAGATTCCTGGAGATTTAGGGTGGAACTTGAAAATCTCTGTATTAGAACTTCCCTGTTTTTATTTTAAGGTGCTTTGGGGTTTTAGCCAGTGCTATAATCCTATCAGGACTCAGCATCCCGGTGTGGTGTTCTTTGACCTTTGCACCCCCAAGTATGTGCGTGTGTGAATGCGTGTGTATGTACACGTGTGTATGCACGTGTGTGTGTCCCAAGACAATGACTGTTTCTGAATAGGAAAGTATCATTGTTTGCACAATATGCTCCTTCTTTGTATTGTCATCTTACTTTCCGTTGACAATTTATATTGTGTGATTGTGAAATAAGGCAGCTACTTTTCTCCTATGGCCAAACCTATACAAAGGCACTTATTAAACAGGAATATGACAACCTCATTCGAATAAGTGTGTATCTGTGAAGCTGACAACTTTGGATTGACTATACAGACACCAGGGCAGATATTCTGCTGAATTATAATAAAAATGAATCTCACTTCTTTATCTGCTGTCTAGTTTTGTAGTCTCAGAACAGTACAAGCTTTGTCATATACGTGTATAAATATCTTCTTAATCATTTTTCAGAATTTAAAAATTACTTTCATAGATTCTCTGCATTGACAGCTGATAAAACTAGACAGTGTATTAAAAAGCAGAGACATCACTTTGCCAACAAAGCTCTGTATGGTCAAAGCTATGGTTTTTCCAGTAGTCACATATGGATGTGAGAGTTGAACCATAAAGAAGGCTGAGTGCAGATGAATTGATGCCTTCGAACTGTGGTGTTGGAGAAGACTCTTGAGAGTCCCTTGGACTGCAAGGAGATCCAACCAGTCCATCCTAAAGGAGATCAGTCCTGAGTATTCATTGGAAGGACTGAGGCTGAAGCTGAAACTCCAGTACTTTGGCCACCTGATGTGAAGAACTGACTCATTGGATAAGTTCCTGAAGCTGGGAAAGATTGAAGACAGGAGGAGAAGGGCGTAACAGAGGATGAGATGGTTGGTTGGCATCATTCAGTCAATGGACATGAGTTTGAGCAAACTCCAGGAGATGGTGAAGAACATGGAATCCTGGCGTGCTACAGTCCATGGGGCTGCAAAGAGTCGGACGTGATTTAGCAACTGAGCAACAACAACAAAGCCTTTGAGTCTTATCTTTAACATTTTGATAACTGGTATTCAATACATTATAGATTTCTCACAACGGATTCCTGTAGTAGGCCTCTATATAACTAGTGCCAGAATGAACTGCTGTTTTTCTCAATTAATGGGTTATCCATTAAAAATCTATCCCATTTGCCTCCAGAAAACGCAAGAAGCCTACTAGGATGTCAGCAAGATATATACAAAATCCAAGCAGAAATTCAGTGTATATCATCTGCTCCTCTGGGTCGTTCCCTCTACCAGCGCAGAACATGGAGAGAGGCCTGTCACGTATGGTTTTGTGTTCTGTTTTCCTCTTCGGCAGAATCCAAGTTGCAAGGCTCTGGCTCGCTGAAAGCTTATTTTATAATTGGCTCAACAGTTTTATATTTTTACTTTCACAGCCTTCAGTTCACTTGAGTTCAGTTCAATCGCTCAGTCGTGTCTGACTCTTTGTGACCCCATGAATCGCAGCACGCCAGGCCTCCCTGTCCATCACCAACTCCCGGAGTTCACTCAGACTCACGTCCATCGAGTCAGTCATGCCATCCAGCCATCTCATCCTCGGTCGTCCCCTTCTCCTCCTGCCCCCAATCCCTCCCAGCATCAGTCTTTTCCAATGAATCAACTCTTCCCATGAGGTGGCCAAAGTACTGGAGCTTCAGCTTTAGCATCAGTCCTTCCAAAGAAATCCCAGGGCTGATCTCCTTGAGAATGGACTGGTTGGCTCTCCTTGCAGTCCAAGGGACTCTCAAGAGTCTTCTCCTACACCACAGTTCAAAAGCATCAATTCTTTGGCGCTCAGCCTTCTTCACAGTCCCAACTCTCACATCCATACATGACCACTGGAAAAACCACAGCCTTCACAGCCTTAGTGCTTTTTTAATCAGACTCTGTACTGATCATGCTTATGTGAAGACACAGGTACACAGATTGTTCATTTCACTGTTTCCATAAGTTGCATTATTAGCACCAGCATCATAATCAACTTTGCCTACGTCAGGTATGGTGGGCAATGATATACAATGACTAATGCAGTCTCCCTGCTGTTCATATAATTCTAGCAAGTGGTAATGGAGTTGTGTCTGATGCTTCAATGTAGGTTTCCTCCTAATGCATCTGATAACTTCATGATGAGCAGTGAAGATCAGCCCCCATTCCTAAATACTATCCATGTGCCAAGTATTCTGTAGTTGTTTTCTCTAGAGTTGACAGTCCCTGAGAGGTAGATGCCTTATGATCCCCATTTTACAGATTATGGAACTGAAAATTTAGGGTCACTTGCCCTATGTCAGTTAGCAAGTGGCAGAGCAGAGATTTGAAAGTGTGTGACATTATACCTGACGGCTTTCTTGTGAAGCAAACTATTTTATCATCATAACCTCCACTTCACATTTGCTGTTACTCAAATATCCTAAGAATCAGGTTCCCCAGAGTTCCTTAGTTAATTCTCTAACAGCTCATCTTGATTTGAAATGTGCAGCCCCTGGCTCTCTAGTCCCAGCTTGGACGGGGGCCTAAAATGGCCTGTCGAGTGTTTGGTTGTGTAAATGACTGCAGCAACTTGCCCGTCTTCTCCATCAAGCTACTGAATAGTAATGTAATTAGATCCAGCACTGAGATTTTTCTTCCTCCCGTGATGTTTTCATCATCTGGTGATTAGATTACAATGTCAGTGATTAGCATACATGGTTTCCCCACTCTAAGCAATAAGAAAGTCTGTATTCCATGTTTGAGGTTGGCTGCTGGGTTAATCCACTAACTGCCTGTACCTTAATCCAAAATGATACACTGATGAATGGTGATGAATTCTATAAAATTCAGGAAACTGCTGTGTTGGCTGACATCAAGATGTGTTATGATTTGATATGGCTGTGTATAAATGTTTATAGTCAGTCCAGGAAAATATATTAAGGATATAGAAAAGAGAATTCATGGATCTGGAGAACCATCTGTAAGGGAAAATCTATGCAGATAGTAGTTAAATAATGCTAACAACATTCTCAAAAGCATTTTTAGTACTTGACTAGTTTTTACTTTCCAAACAATCTTCTAGCATATGTCATGCATTAATATCTTTAGTAATCACAGTAAGCATTGAGGACATTGAGGCACAGGGAAGGTAAACCCAGGGAAGGTAAACCCAGGTCCCAGAGGGGCAAAGCCAGGATTGCTGCTCAGGCAGCTTTATTCCAGAGTCTGTGTTTGTTTGTTGTTGTTGTTTTATGGATTATAGCAATGTTATGGAGATATAATTGACATATAAAAATTGTGTATGTTCTTGGTATATAACTTTATGTTTTGGGTATATAACTTGATGTTTTCATAAACAGACAGGCTGTGAAATGGTCACCACACTCAAGGTAATGGTCATATCCATCACCCTAAGACTCTGGTGTTCTTAACCATTGTGAATTCTGTCTTACAGAAAACCTCATGTGGATGTGAACGCAGTTCGAATGTAAAATGCAGATTTAACTTCCACAAGGATACTAGTACAGAGATTAATAACTCTAAATATAAATTTTGAGTGAAAATTATATTTTCTGGGAATTAGTGTTGTTTCCTGGCCAAAAATGTAGAAGTTTTATATATTCCACATTTATTTTTTTAAACATGAAAAATGCTATTGTAGCCTGTCTTGCCATCATGACATCACCGTCTTTTGTTTCTTTAGGTTTTATTTTTTGAAAACTATTTTTAATGAGTAAATTGATGTGATCCTCATAATTCCTTTGTGTTTTGGGGACAGGTGGTGTTTTCTAAACCCATTAATAAGGAGATTAATCACATAGATGTGTAATGAGTAGCACAAAACCACCAGCAAGTGAATCTGAGGCATAGAAGGAGGACACACATTTGATCTCTGAAGAAGCAAAGGCTATTGCATCATCCAAATCTTGATGAAATAGCTTCACGGGCTGCAAGAACGAAGTTTTCAGAACCTGTCTGGGGAACTTCAGGTGGAGGACAGGTAGCATGATTGGGATAATGGAAAGTTGAGAACTGTGAGGATACAAAAGTTCCTTTTGAAAAACAAGACATAATTTCAGTATCTCACTAAACAGTAATCTCTGTGACCTGTACTTGAAAAAGATCATTATTCTCTTAATCATTCTTTTTTTTCAACTGCCTTTTCATATTTGGAGACACACTTGTATTGGCAATTTTTATCATGAAGACTTTCCTGAGAAGATTTACGTATATAACAGAAATGGCATTTCAATAGTAATTAAGTAATAAGAAAGCAGTTTCCATTTATTTCAGTCTCCCAAACAAAGTACATTTCTTTTAGCCTCGAGACATTGTTCTTTATGCTGTGCCTCAAGAATTATCTTACTTTTTTCTCCTTACTTTCTGGGTTTTTCTAACAATAGAGATACAGTGAGTAACTCTCTTACTGAGTGAAAATAGATTTTTGCATGTAATACAAAGTTGTTTTATGTTTAAAATGATTATTATTTTGAAACGCTGCATCAAATTTTACATAAGGGATCCCCATTTTTTCTTAAATTTATTATATTTGGAATAAGTAGGTTATGTTTTCCTCAAAAGGAAATTATGTGTGTGTGTATGTGTGTGTATTTCTGATTCAAGATAAAAAACAAGATGCAAATTAAAAATCAGCTCTCATAAACCCGTACTTGTCATTTTCAAAACAAATCCATGACATGATTTTCATATGTTTGCCGTTATTGCACTTTAAGGAGTAGAGTAATGGCATATTTGTGTTTGGATTCTGTCCTCAGAGTATGTGTCTGAATATTCACAATTAATATATGCTATGGAGTTATGTGTAAAGTAATTGTCAATGTGTGTACCATGGGTGTCCTCAGCATATCTCATTAGTGTAAGAAGGATTTCCGTGTAAACAAAAGTATGCCTCTTTTGACTCGTAATTTTGGAAGTTGAATGAAGAAAGTTCAGCCGTTTAATAAAAAAAATTGTCACTGTTAACATTCCCTTTCTGCCACCCCCCGCATTATTAACACTACTTCAATTTCCTTTGTCTTTAGCTAAGTTAATTTGCTACGGCTGTGGTCCATTATTGTTATCAACTGTTATAAGTTGTACCTAATACTTTAGGTCTATTATGTACAGAATATGCTAAATTAGGCCATATTACAGTTTTTACCCTTGGGTGGAAAAGATAAAGCAATGTAATCAGACAGCTTATAAATCAACTTTGGAAATGAAAATTGATAAGTTGCACAGAAGAGATTTATGTTATTTCATATATATAAAATAGGCAGTAGAGTTAAAAGCTCAAACTTTGTTTTTATTTGCAGAATTTTTATAGATTAAGGTGGAATATGTGTTTGTGCCTCATCAAGTTTATATAAATTAAGTAGATAATGTATTTGCATACATCTTCATATTTGATATCAGTGCAATCACATATTTACCAAAAAAGCTTATTTAGCTGTTCAGTTCAGTCACTCAGTCGTGTCTGACTCTTTGTCACCCTATGAACCACAGCACGCCAGGCCTGCCTGTCCATCACCAACTCCCAGAGTCCACCCAAACTCATGTCCATCGAGTCCGTGATGCCATCCAACCATCTCATCCTCCGTCGTCCCCTTCTCCTCCTGCCCCCAATCCCTCCCAGCATCAGGGTCTTTTCAAATGAATCAGCTCTCTGCATCAGGTGGCCAAAGGATTGGAGTTTCAGCTTCAACATCAGTCCTTCCAATGAACACCCGGGACTGATCTCCTTTCGGATGGACTGCTTGGATCTCCTTGCAGGCCAAGGGACTCTCAACAGTCTTCTCCAACACCATAGTTCAAAAGCATCAATTCTTCAATGCTCAGCTTTCTTTATAGTCCAAATCTCATATCCATACATGACCACTGGAAAAACCATAGCCTT
The DNA here is from genome assembly GCF_042477335.2 of Ovis canadensis. NCBI lineage: Eukaryota > Metazoa > Chordata > Mammalia > Artiodactyla > Bovidae > Ovis > Ovis canadensis. The sequence continues at coordinate 101,479,180 of NC_091253.1, read as the reverse complement.
GGCTAGATAGACCTTTGTTGGCAAATTGATGTCTCTGCTTTTAAATGTACTATCTAGGTTGGTCATAACATTCCTTCCAAGGAGTAAGCATCTTTTAATTTCATGGCTGCAGTCACCATCCGCAGTGATTTTGGAGCCCAGAAAAATAAAGTCAGCCACTGTTTTCACTGTTTCCCCGTCTATTTGCCATGAAGTGATGGGACCGGATGCCATGGTCTTAGTTTTCTGAATGTTGAGCTTTAAGCCAACTGTTTCACTCTCCTCTTTCACTTTCATCAAGAGGCTTTTTAGTTCCTCTTCACTTTCTGCCATAAGGGAGGTGTCATCTGCATATCTGCAGTTATTGATATTTCTCTCGGCAATCTTGATTCCAGCTTGTGCTTCCTCCAGCCCAGCATTTTTCATGATGTACTCTGCATATAAGTTAAATAAGCAGGGTGACAATATACAGCCTTGACGGACTCCTTTTCCTATTTGGAACCCATCTGTTGTTCCATGTCCAGTTCTTCCTGACTTGCATAGAGGTTTCTCAAGAGGCACATCGGGTGGTCTGGTATTCCCATCTCTCTCAGAATTTTCCACAGTTTCTTGTGATCCACACAGTCAAAGGCTTTGGCATAGTCAATAAAGCAGAAATAGATGTTTTTCTGGAACTCTCTCGCTTTTTTGATGATCCAGTGGATGTGGGCAATTTGATCTCTGGTTCCTTGATTTTCTAAAACCAGCTGGAACATCTGGCAGTTCACACGGTTCACGTATTGCTGAAGCCTGGCTTGGAGAATTTTTCGCATTACTTTACTAGCGTGTGAGATGAGTGTGATTGTGCAGTAGTCTGAGCATCCTTTGGCGTTGCCTTAAGTGAATATTTCTAAAATACTAGATAAATAAATAAATGAATAAAATGTATCTTGTCTTTTTCAGCAGCCTGTTAAAATGTTCAAATATTATGAAAGAAGTAATTTAATTAACATGTCATATAATAGTTTAATAACATATAAGTGTATATATGTACATGTATATGTGTGTATATATATATAATAACATATAAGTGTATATATGTATATACATATATATTTTTGTATATATACATATATATATACATATTTGTATATATACAAATATAAACATATTATATACATATATATATATAGGGGGGCTTCCCTGGTGGCTCAGTGTAGAGAATTGCTTGCCAGTGCTGGAGACACCGGAGATGTGGGTTCAGTTCCTGGGTCTGGAAGATCCCCTGGAGAAGGAAGGGCAACCCACTCCAGTATTCTTGCTGGAAAATCCCATGGACAGAGGAGCCTGGCTGGCTTTAATCCATGGGGTCAGAAAAAGTCATACGTGACTGAGCATTCATCTATCTATCTATCCATATATATCTGAGATCAGAATTATTTGAGACATTTTTATTGAATTGTATGTTAACTCTCTTTCCAGGAAAAATATATGTGGTATGATTAACTCAGAGATACTCAGAAGGTGGTCAGTGGGACCACCGTTACTTCACTAGTGGTTTGTTTTGGGTTTGCCAGGAAGCAGAATCTGAGAGTTAATGTTTAAGTACCTTTATAGCAAAATGACAGCGTAATTTTTACCTACTGAGTCTGATAAAAATTTCCTCATCCATTTCCAAGATTGCAGTGAAGAACATGGACAAAGGATCTTTAAAGAACATTTTAAGAAATGATTCATTTGAGTAACCGTGCATGTAGTACAAATACAGAAATAAATGATACAAAAGGTATAAACCAAAATTGAAATCTCCCTTCTTCTCACTGTATCCACTTCTTAGAAGAAACTCTACCAGCTACTGTCTGAGAAAATGTATATATTTTATTCATTTATACATATAAAGACATATACTCACAAAAATTATTCATGAAGTCAGAATTTATAGTCTCAGTAAAATATTTGAAGGTAAATGATTGCTTCTGTAAATAATGCGTCATGCATTCACACTTACTGACAAGGTATGTTAATAGCATCCTCCCCATTAAGATATTTCCCTACGTGTAGTTATCACTCTGGTACACATGAAAGTGGGCCTTACGTGTTGAACGCACATGTATGTATTTCTGAAAAAAGTCAAACATTTTGCTAAATCATGCACCAAAATTTATAAGGCTTATGGGGAAAATGGACCTAGGTTTTTTAATCACTCAAAGTCTATATAACCAGATCAGGAAGAAAAATAACACTGTTTTAATAGAAATCTCAGCACTGTTAAAAAGAAATTTATTCCCAAGAAATGAAGTAACAGAACAGATGTAAAAATTAACCTTAAAATTGATGAAGGTGGCAAGTGGGAGGAGGCAGGGATAGGAAGGGATAGAGCTGTGAAGTTGTGAAGATGAATAAAGAGCACAAAGGTCAGGAAGAAGCATGCAGTAAGCATGTTTAAGACTGAGTGTCTGAGTCAAGAGCTTCCCTGGTGGCTCAGCGGGTAAAGAATTCACCTGCAATGCAGGAGACCCTGATTCGATTCCTGGGTCGGGAAGATTCCCTGGAGAAGGGGTAGGCTACCCACTCCAGTATTCATGGGCTTGTCTGGTGACTCAGACAGTAAAGAAGCTGTCTGCGATGTGGGAGACCTAGGTTTGATCCCTGGCTTGGGAAGATCCCCTGGAGGAGGGCATGGCAACTGACTCCAGTATTCTTGCCTGGAGAATCCCATGGACAGAGGAGCCTGGCGGGCTGCAGTCCATGGGATCTCAAAGAGTGGGATATGACTGAGTGACTAACCACAGCACAGCATCTGAGTCAAGAGGATAAAAGAGGCATGATACATTACAGAATTCCTGTTGCTTGAAGCTCTGCTAATGAACGTTGTGTTCACTTCTACTTGGTGGCACAGATCCTTAACTTCTTGGGCAAATAGTAAGTATTGTCTAGTTGCTAAGTCATGTCCCACTCTCTGTGACCCTACGGACTCTACACCCCTACCAGGCTCCTCTGTCCATGGGATTTCCCAGGCAAGATTATTGGAGTAGGTTGCCATTTACTTCTCCAGGGAATCTTCCTGACTCAGGGATCGAACCCTTGTCTCCCACGTTGGCAGGTGGATTCTTTACCACTGAGCCACCAGGGAAGGCCCAATAATAGGTATAAACTGGTGCTCTTGTCAACCTGAATAGTAAAACAGCCAAGAGTGGGTTTACTCAGGCATAGCCAGAGGAACTGCAATTCAGGATATTAGAACTATGGAGGAGCACAGGCAATCGAGAGAACAGGGAAGGGGAGCTTACTCTTTTAGGAAAAAGGGGGGATTTGGAGGCACTCTTAATATCCAAAGGGCTTCCCAGGTGGCTCAGATGGTAAAGCGTCTGCCTGCAATGTGGGCGACCCAGGTTGGATCCCTGGGTTGGGAAGATCCCCTGGAGAAGGAAAATGGCAACCCACTCCAGTGTTCTTGCCTGATAATCACATGGACGGAGGAGCCTGGTGGGCTATAGTCCATGGGATCATACAGAGTCGGACACTACTGAGCGACTTCACTTTCACATTAGTATCCAGAGTCCGGTGAAGGAAGTACGGGGACTTCTCATTGGTTGGGAAGTCTCTGATTGGCTGGGCTGTCAAGGGCAGATAAAATTTTGTTCTTCCCGGGGGTTAGTAGAATAGGCAACACCGTCCCGTTGGAGATGTAGGCCTACTGTCTTTTCCTGTTAGAAGTCATTGAGGATGCGTGATGGATCATGAGAACTCCCCCTGTTTATGTGACGAGGGAAACTCTGTACAATAGCAATGATATGAATGCGTTGTTCGGTCCAGTAGCCGCACGTGGCTAAGGAACACTTTAGATGTGATTATCGTGTGAGCGACTGAACTGAACTGAACTGTGCTGAGAAACTGAATTTCTAATTTCATTTGATTTTAACTTGTGCACATTCAATCCCTTCAAGTAACCAGTGGCGACCAGACTGGGCATTGCAGGTATAAACCAGTTGATTTTCACATTATACTAATATCATTCTCCTACGAGCTAATTCAGTTTCTACATAGAGATGGTGCATCAGATCAGATGGATCTTATAACCAGTTTTCTATGTTATTGTCCTGAAAGAAAATGGAACTAGCTTACATATTTAGGTGCTAGTAGATTAATCTCTGTAATAGTAGCACAAAGGGTCGTGGTGCCTCAGAGTCCTGTTTAATAGAAGCCTGCTCATCACTGAACACTGCTTAGCCTCTGAGCTTGTGCAAACTCTCTGTGTCATTAATATGTAAATCGTACCTTTGGCAGGTAAGCTCTTTCAGAACTGTGATCCACTTAGGGTGTCCTTGTTTCTCTGTGAATAATCGGTCCAGACAAGCACATTTTGCATTTTAATTTGCTGTGTGAGTTTAGTTTTTAAAACTACCATGCCTTTTAAGGTCAATGTTTTCTATTACAAGAGAGACTATTACAATTTCCAAAATAAAAGTTGTTTAGAAAATGCATGTTAAAAATCAATTTTGACAATGTCTCAAAGTATTTAAAATATACTAAATATTAAATAATGTTTGAAAAAAGTTATTCTTCGGGTTGTATGTGTACAACACTAAAAAATTATCAAAAGAAGATGACAAATTATGTAATGTTAACGAACTGGAGGCTGACAGTTAAGCCTAGATCAGCAATAATGAGAAGGAAATCACTGAGTTAAAATTGAGAGTATACATGTTTTTAAACCATTCGTATCTTGGTCTTACATGTGTTTTCTTTTCAGATTTGTACAAATTGGACCATGTATAGTAGGAATTCTCAGATCCACTTGAAAACCGAATGCTTGGAAAGATTTTATAGTAGATCATTCCTAGAAACAGTTTTTCTCTCACTATTTGATGTTTCATAAACATGCCTGTTTTGAAATGCTCTGCATAATCAGGCTGCAAAATAACGGTTGAGAATAAAACTAGTGGAATATTTTATAAGCTAGTTCTCTGCACTGATCCAAGAGGATAAGCACTGTATTAATGTATTTTCTGGAAAAAATTAGACTCCTTAGAAGAGAGATTCTGAAACATTTTATTTCACCATTTATGAACAGTATGGGCAAGTCACAGTCATTTCTCATAAGTGGTTAGTGTAGTCGCTGACAATGTATTCAAGCCACTTTCCAAGTGGATAGTTGTGATGATGATGGTGTTTAAGTCTTTGTGGAGAGGGACGTGTAACTCTTTATAATTAGAGAGCAGCTAATTATGTTATCCCAGTAGAAATATTGCCCACCTGATATTTTGCAGAATGATATCTTCCTGGTATTCTCAACCTTATGCCACCTGTGACTGTCAGAAGTATCTTTATTGTATGCCCTGATAAGGAGAAAATGCTGTCGATTAAACAATGCCATGGTCTCGGTTGTGTGATACGACTTTCTTTCAGAGATGTTAAGCAGTGAAGAATATGTGCCTAAAATGTTATAAAATAGGGCAATAATTTTATTACAAAAATCCTCTGGTGCAACAGCTTTTTGCAGTACTGCAGACTGACATCAGGGTAGACCTTCACACCTCACAGGTTAGAATTTAGGGACATTTTGCTCCCTCTGAAGGCTTCCCTGATAGCTCAGTTGGTAAAGAATCTGCCTGCATTGCAGGTTTGACCCTGCTTTGATTCCTGGGTCAGGAAGATCTGCTGGAGAAGGGATAGGCTACCCACTCCAGTATTCTAGCCTGGAGAATTCCGTGGACTGTGTAGTCCATGGAGTTGCAAAGAGTTGGACACGACTGAGCGACTTTCGCTTTCACTCTTCCACTACCTCTGAAGAACGTTCCCAGCGTAGGTCTGACGCAGGTTCCCTTCCTCTTGGCTCCTACGAACCGTCCACAGCTCTGAGGTAGCCTATCTCAACAATCAATTTGTTGCTTTTCTGTACCTACCAAATGGCTTCTGAGCTTCCAGGGCATATGACAAACACTCAAATTTGTTGTATTGTGCCCAGCGCATGGTTGGTGTTAAATGACTTTTTCACAAATGAATGCCTGGATGAGCAATAAATAGAAAGGGTGCCAGTGACTTAGGATCCGCAACACCCAATGGAGGTCCTCGCTTTAAACTCTTCCAACAGGCTGCTGCTGCTGCTGCTGCTGCTAAGTCGCTTCAGTCGTGTCCGACTCTGTGCGACCCTATAGACAGCAGCCCACTAGGCTCCTCTACCTCTGGGATTCTCCAGGCAAGAACACTGGAGTGGGTTGCCATTTCCTTCTCTAATGCATGAAAGTGAAAAGCGAAAGTCAAGTCGCTCATTCACGCCCGACTTAGTGACCCCATGGACTGCAGCCTACCAGGCTCCTCCGTCCATGGGATTTTCCAGGCAAGAGTACTGGAGTGGGGTGCCATTGCCTTCTCCAACAGGCTCAGTTCAGTTCAGTTGAGTTGCTCAGTTGTGTCCAATTCTTTCTGACCCCATGAATCGAGGCACGCCAGGCCTCCCTGTCCATCACCAACTCCCAGAGTTCACTCAGACTCACGTCCATCGAGTCAGTCATGCCATCCAGCCATCTCATCCTCTGTCGTCCCCTTCTCCTCCTGCCCCCAATCCCTCCCACCATCAGACTCTTTTCCAGTGAGTCAACTCTTCGCAAGAGGTGGCCAAAGTACTGGAGTTTCAGCTTTAGCATCATTCCTTCCAAAGAAATCCCAGGGCTGATCTCCTTCAGAATGGACTGGTTGGATCTCCTTGCAGTCCAAGGGACTCTCAAGAGTCTTCTCCAACAGCACAGTTCAAAAGCATCAATTCTTCGGTGCTCAGCCTTCTTCACAGTCCAACTCTCACATCCATACATGACCACAGGAAAAACCATAGCCTTGACTAGATGGACCTTAGTCGGCAAAGTAATGTCTCTGCTTTTGAATATGCTATCTAGGTTGATCATAACTTTTCTTCCAAGGAGTAAGCGTCTTTTAATTTCATGGCTGCAGTCACCATCTGCAGTGATTTTGGAGCCCAAAAAATAAAGTCTGACACTGTTTCCACTGTTTCCCCATCTATTTCCCATGAAGTGATGGGACCAGATGCCATGATCTTCGTTTTCTGAATGTTGAGCTTTAAGCCAACTTTGTCATTCTCCTCTTTCACTTTCATCAAGAGGCTTTTCAGTTCCTCTTCACTTTCTGCCATAAGGGTGGTATCATCTGCATATCTGAGGTTGTTGATATTTCTCCCGGCAATCTTGATTCCAGCTTGTGTTTCTTCTAGTCCAGAATTTCTCATGATGTACTCTGCATATAATTTAAATAAGCAGGGTGACAATATACAGCCTTGACGGACTCCTTTTCCTATTTGGAACCAGTCTGTTGTTCCATGTCCAGTTCTTCCTGACCTGCATACAAATTTCTCAAGAGGCAGGTCAGGTGGTCTGGTATTCCCATCTCTTGAAGAATTTTCCACAGTTTATTGTGATCCACACAGTCAAAGGCTTTGGCATAGTCCATAAAGGAGAAATAGATGTTTTTCTGGAACTCTCTTGCTTTTTTGATGATCCAGTGAATGTTGGCAATTTGATCTCTGGTTCCTCTGCCTTTTTTAAAACCAGCTTGAACAACGGTATGCTTTTCCCACATTTGAATCACAGTTCAGTGACATTTTCCGTTTACCCTGGAACCTGTAACATGGTGCACACCCTTAGATCGTGTGAGGTCAGACTGAGGCCTGGAATTCATTACAGGAAACATACATTAAAAACTATAGGCAAGTAAAGGTGAGACTGTGTAGTTCGTGGGTTTTCTGTTGTTGTTGGTTTTTTTTAAATATAATCATCAGTTTGCATTTTTCACTCACCCTTTGTGTTAAATGCAACTTAAAATGAAGAGAACACCTCTGTGATTTTTCTTTTTCTTTTTTTTTTTCTTATCAAAGTGGGAAAGTAAGCACATGTTCCTCAAGGGAAGTAAATGAGGATGTACGGTGTAGCACAGCATATGTGAACCAAAGAAATAAAAAGAAATTCTAACGTATTGGCTCTAGGTGGGTCTCATGCAGAGAGTAGGTAAGAAATGTAACGTTAGCACCAGGCTACCGCTCCCCTGCATCCTAAGAGGCGCTGACAACGGAGGATGCACGGAGATGTGCAAAGGGGAATCCTGATGTTAATCAGTCTTTCTTTCTGTGCTGGATGGTACAGAACAATAAAACAGGAGTCCTTTTTTTTTTTTTTTTTTTTTGCTGTGACAGCAGTAACAATTTGATGTTTCTCGTTGCATTGATATTCCTAACCCAGTCATCTAAATGAATGTTTGATGAGGGTACTGCGAAAAGTTTGGATACATATCTTCCTGTATGATATGTATCATCCTGGTGTTCCTAACAAGGTAGATAAGTGTGATTAGATAATGCATATATTATCTGATTATGTGGTTATCTATTATCATCTCCTTAAAATATTGTATTACTACTTTAAGAGATTAATGCCACTACTATTATAAGCAGTTATGCCATAATCACGGAGAAGGAAATGGCAACCCACTCCAGTGTTCTTGCCTGGAGAATCCCAGGGACGGGGGAGGCTGGTGGGCTGCCGTCTATGGGGTCCCGCAGAGTCGGACACGACTGAAGCGACTTAGCAGCATGCCATCGTAAGACCACAGAAACCTGTTTGTTCCGTAGTAATATAGTCAGTCATTCAGTTTGTTATCTGTATAAGTGTAATGCATTTTGGAATGATTTGACTTGATATAATATGTATGGTTTTACTGTGAATCAAAGACAGTATTTCTGCATATGGTAAAATGCGGTATTTTTTGTCCCTGATGAATTGACCACTGGAAAGCAGATAAACTTTTGTAACACTAGCTTTTGGGAAATGTTTATCCCAGAAATGATTGATAAAGAGCTTACTGTTTTTATTTTTCTTGAAGATTTGGTAAATGATAATAAAAAGAAAAACAATCCACTTCCAAATATCTTCATGATTTTTACTCAAGAACATAAATTTTATGCACACATAGTAGCTATTTGAAACAATTTCCATATTAACCAATATTTTATTTCCCCCAGGAGGTGAAACTAGCCACTCATTTTGAGTTTCTTTTGCAGTGAGTTTCATGCAATTAAACCAAACATGAAGAACAATTTCTACAAACCACAGTCCAGAAAAATTAAATAGAATTTGTACATAAATGATTAGAAGTACATTATTAATATAACTATTTTTCCCTATTCTTCATTAAAATTTATCTCAAATGTATTCACTTTATTCATCAAAAGTGCATTAAGTAAATCTGAATAAACTATAAATCATTTAAAATAGTCTAGTAAATATATGATGGTATTAACTTGTATCTTGCTGAACCCTTTACACAACACCATCTTCAACACTTTTAGGTGAGGTGGAATATATTTATCTTGCATTTTTTCGTAATGATATGGTTGGCTGTAAAAGTACAATAATCACGATTGCCTTGGAGTAGATAGGCTTTGAGATTCATTAACCACCTTAGCTTTGCTTCAGCTATTAATCTGATAATGCATTTATAACATTGCATATTACAATGCGATGGAGAATATTCATTAATTAGTTCCATTGGGAGGTTTTGGTACCACCATAAACAACATCTAAAAAATAAATTAATCTTATATGAACATAGAGAGTAGAATATATATATAATGTACACAAAAGAAACAGAACTGCAAGTAATTATTTTCACATTCATAGAGGGACAGGTAGCTATTACTCAACAGTTCACAGGAATGGAGGTAACAAGGGGTAGAATTTGATCCAGAGGAAGTCAGCAGCAGTGTGTGGACTTGGGGAATCTTGGGTTTAGATACTTACTGTATTGATTATTAACAGTGAAATCTTACTTTTCTTCTCTAAACCTGGTCTGCATCCACATATAATGGAATGATGATAGTACTTTAAATTGCTTAAAGAATTTAACAGAAAGTACAGTAAACCACTACCTTGTATGAAATAAGGTATTATAAAATGTTCAAAGTAATGCTAAATAAATCTTATCTGTTTGGTATTAGATATCACAAGTCCAGGTGATAGAAATGTGTTTTTCCCAATCTTCTCATGACATAAAAGAGCATCTAAAATTAAAATGAGAAAGACGTCTTATTTCTCATGTTTCGGAATTCATATTCTTGGATGTAGGTTAACTGGAGTGCAGCTGGAGGGGAATTGTCTATACTCTTTGGATTCTGGTGCAGACCATCTTCCTGCTGCTGCTGCTGCTGCTGCTAAGTCGCTTCAGTCGTGTCTGACTCTGTGCGACCCCATAGACAGCAGCCCACCAGGCTGCCCCGTCCCTGGGATTCTCCAGGCAGGAGCACTGGAGTGGGCGCCATCGCCAGACCATCTTCCTAGAGTCTGCCAATCTTGTTTTCTTGTTTGTTTTTAATACAAATCCAACAACTGCTGGGTTTTATGGAACAGTGAGTGTTAGTGGCTCAGTTGTGTCTGACTCTTTGCCTCCCCATGGACTGTGGCCATCCATCCTCCGTCCATGGGGTTCTCCAGGCAAGAACACTGGAGTGGGTTGCCTTTCCCTTCTCCAAGGGATCTTCCTGATCCAGGGAAGACACCTCTTTTTTTTTCTTTTCTTTTCTTTTTTTAACCATCTGAGCCACCAGGGACACTAATTTTTTTTTTTTTGTATAATTATGATTTATTTTAACTACCCATTTTTGTGTTTAAATAGAATATGACTGTTTTAAATATTTCGGAGTAAATGGATACTGTGCTTTCATATTAGGCAAATAAAATAAGCATTACTTAACCGACTCTGAGTGAACTCCGGGAGTTGGTGATGGACAAGGAGGCCTGGCGGGCTGCGATTCATGGGGTCGCAAAGAGTGGGACACGACTGAGCGACTGAACTGAACTGAACTGTGCACTTCCCAGGCGGTGCTCGTGGTCAACAACCCACCTGCCAGTGCAGGAGACGTGAGAGATGTGAGTTTGATCCCTGGGTGGGGATCCCTGGAGGACGGAATGGCAACCCACTCCAGTCCTCTTTCCTGGAGCATCCCACGGACAGAGGGGCCTGTAGGGCTGCAGGCAACATAGGATCACAGAGAGTCGGACGCGACTGAAGAGACTGCATGGCACGGCAGTCACCTGTGTAACTGGTACATAGATATCAGTTCCTGTAAGAGCTTTTTGAGGGACACGTGAGATTACTTATCCCCTAGAGGAGGAAATGGCAGCCCACTCCAGTATTCTTGCCTGGGAAATCCCACGGACAGAGAAGCCTGACGGGTCTACAGTCCCCAGGGTCACAAAGAGTTGGACATGACTGAGTGACTAGCACTACTTGAGATTACTTATGTTCTGAAATAGTTTATTAGAAAACATAAATAGTATGCAGAAGTAATTATTATGCTTGTAATACTCAAGTAAAAAGTCTCTTTCAAGCATAAGTTGAAATGTGGCCATATAAATCAGTAAAAGTCCAAATTATTTATTGAACACCTACCATCTTCCATCCTCTGTGTTAATCTGTGTCTTATTAACACGCTAACTTTATTTATCCAATGATGTGTATTAGCAATGCTTGAGTATTAGCTGGGTACAGAAACAAATATATAACCTGGATCCTGAGTTAAAGTGCAGAGTGTTGAGTGTCATAATGAAAGGAAATACAGGGAGGCATGGATTCATTGATGAGGTCTGATTTATTGATCAGGTCTGATTTATTGATCAGAGGATCCTGTGAGGGTTTCCTTAAGATGCGCTTGCTTGTATCTCAGTCGTGTCCAGCTCTTTGGGCCCTCATGGACTGTAGCCCTCCAGGCTCCTCTGTCCATGAAATTGTGGGTGATGCTTAAATCTGAGAGGAGAATGTGTAGAGCAGTTTCCTCTCTCTCGCTTTGGGAAATGAAAGAGAACATGTCCTCCTGTACCATGGAAGTTTATGCATAAAAGTATTTTACGGGCTTGTGAAAAGTGATGTATTAAATCACTTTGGTCAATAGTAATCTGGCCCCTGATGTACGAAGGGTCCTTAAGGGTTCATATGCTGCTGACGACCAAGTAGCGTCTAATGGAACCGAAAGGGGGGAGGGACGGGGGAAAGGATGCTCTAAAATGTCCAGGCCTTTGGTTGTGCACTGAGGCTGTGTGAGTGTCTGTGATACACGTAACTGGGTCCAGTAAATCCCTGAAAAGGGAGCCTTGTGGGAACCCAGATAAGCCAAATCCCAAATCTCTCTCTGAACCAGAGATCAGAGGAGCCATTCCCATAGCATCCCCTACCTGCTGCGTCTACCTTGGAACAGTTCCCAAGTAAAGGCATGTGGTATCTTCAAACTCAAAGTGGGAATTTGGGGGTCACGTAGGATGGAGGCGTCCTCTCGGTCTCTTCCTGTCTCTCTTTCCCCCTCTTCCTCTGCCACATCCCTTTCTTTCCTCCCCTTCTCTTTCCATGTGTATAGTTTTACACGTGGAAAGTGCTCTGGGGGCCACTAGGGTTATGCTGGCAAGATGTGGAAAGGCTCTTTCCCCCTGTCTCTTCTGACCAGCTCAAGAGTGATCACCCAGAATGAGGTAAAGTCAGGGAAAGCACTTGCCTCTTTGGTACCACTCGAAGGTAGCAGGGCATTGTGGGCAAGGACAGTGGCAGCAATGTGGGATAGTCACAGGTAGAGAATCAAGAGAGAGCTAAGGGATGGCATTCTTTCTACACAGGTGGCAGGTAGCACATAGTTTGGGCACCTTCTTCTAACCCCGTCCGGGAACCCACCCAAGTTATGGAAGAATCTGCCTTCCTCTAGAAGTTTCTATTTCAGTTGATAGCATCAACACCCGCCCAGTTGCTCAAGGTAGATAGTGTAACACAATCTTGATTCTGCTCTTTGCTTTGCCCCTTTTTCCTAATCCCGAGAGAGTGTTATAGGTTTTCTTACAAAATGGGTCTTGAATGTTTCCACCATTTTTTCCTATCTCCCATTGCCCTAGGCCAAGTTGCATCATTTCTGGCCTAGATTTACAGTCTCCTAACTAGGCTTTCATGTTCACACTTCCCAATCTGCCGGGAGCCCGCGTGAGGAATTCCACCGTGACAAGGTCATGTGGCAGAGCTCTGATGGCAAGGCTAATCAGACCTCAGGTTTTCCCCCTGGAATTTCCTGAGCATCCACCCCCCCCCCCGCAAAATAAGAATCTGCCTGCTTTTCCACTCGTCTAATATTCTCTGGAAAAATGTCAACTCAGGGCTTTAGTCTTCTGCATTTGAAAGGGATGTTTCAGTTAAACCCCCTCTGATAACTCTCTAGCTTGCCTAACAGGTTCCCCCAGACCTCTTACAGCTTGTGAATTGCTTACAGCCCCCCAACTGCAAGAGGCACAAAGCTTAAAAGCATCTTAAAGATACAGAGCCTTTTCTAAAGAGTTAAAAATTATATTGGTAGAGGGTTTTCACTGTTGACTCAATGACTGCTGCCAGGCCTCCATATTCTTTATCTTTTAGGAGCCTGGGAGGATGTTAATCAATGTAAATGGGATATGGAAAAAGATATATAGTAGTTTTGATGTTAGCAACACTAGACTTCTGAGTTAATTACTTTTCTCTTTGTTATATATCACTGCACTCCTCTTGTGTCCTTGCTATGTAAGAATGTAACTTTATTTAGTGCTTTCTGAGAGTGGCACCAGACTTTGGGAAGATGAACACAAATAAGTCTTCTGGTTGACAAACCCTTATCAGAAAAAAGGCTGTAAAATGTTAATTGGCCCTTTTGGCCAGAAGATGATGTAAATCACCTAAGACTTGAGTATACAGTTAGGTATGCAGAGAGAAAAGCCTGGTTTTGATAAGAGTCTGGACTGCTAATGCTGCATAACTTTGTGTTACCCACTGATCTCCATGTTTTATCAAAAGTATAAAAGGCCCTCTGAACAATAGAGGAGGGAGCCAGTCGCTGGACTGGTTTCCCCTGTGTCTCTCTCTCTCTCCTTTTCTCCCTTTCCCTCTCTCTGCTCTTTACTTTAATTTCAGGCTGAATCTCCACCTGGGGCGCGGAGGCTCGCCAAGTCTACTTACTTGCCCTGGCTGTTAAGACCCGTGCGAAAAGGAGCCTAAGGCGAGGCACCCTTAGATATTCAAGCAAGCGCTGGTGGCCCAACGTAGATGGTGCAAATTCCTTGTCTGGAATTTTATTGGTCTTCCTTGTAATCCAAGCTATTCAGCCCTCTTTCTCCACTTAATCTTCCTACTATACTATTGTTTCCTAATCTAATCTTATATCAATCAATAAATAAGTCTTTCCTCGCCAATGCTGTCCACCCTTCTAATTCCCTGGATCCACTGGGGCTGGACCCCAGCACCCATCCATTCTCAACATAGCAGTTAGAGGTGATCTTTCAAAAACGTAAATCAGATCACGCCAGGAGTTGCCTTAGCCCTTCAGCAGCCTTTCCTTACACTTGGAACAAAGTCCGGCTTCCTTGCAGTGATTTACAAGGCCCTGCCTCGTTTCCTTCCTGCTTATCTCTCCAGCCTCGTGTTGTTCCTTCTTGTTGATTATGTTGCAGCCACAGTCTTTCTGGGTTCCACAAGGGAGTGTTATTTCTGTCCAGAAAGTCTTGGCCAGTTCTCTGCATGGGAATTCTGCTCTTAGCTTTGTGCGTGACTGATTTCTTCTGATTTTTGAGGTCCTGGGTTTTATTGCCTCTACTCGGAGAGGGTTTCTGTGGCCTCAGCCTCGCGTGGCCTCTCCCGCTCCCGGTTTCCCCCCTCACAGCACCCTGGACTTGTGCTTCGTAGCACAGCGTGTCCTCTGTAGCGCAGGCTGTGTGTCTACTTGTGTGTGTGTGTGTGTTAGTTGCTCAGTTGTGTGTCAGTGAGTTGCTGAGAGCCAGGGATAGAACCCAGGTCTCCCGCATCGCAGGCAGATTCTTTACCGTCTGAGCTGCCAGGTGCCGGCTGCTTGGCTGATACCAGTTGGCTTCTGTAGAATGAATACTCCATGAGGACAGACGCCAGGCCTCGCTTTTTATCCACTGTGTGCTTATCCCGAGGCCCTGTGCCTGACACGTGCAGATCCAATATGCTTTTGAGAGAGCAGATGACGGAGAAATAATGAGAATAGGATTTTTAGTGAGTTTTTAGTAAGACTAGGAGAGCTGACCGCTATAGGTAGCACGATATCAAAATTACAATTTTGATACTAATATATCAAGGGGTGAGCATGACCACCTGTTTATTTAGATCAAAGAGGTGTTGCATTTCTTCAAGTTAGGTCTTAAATGGCTTCACAAATTTCAAGTGCTTATCAGGTTAGCACTTGATATTTTATTTATAAATGTGTTGAGTACTTAAACTTACCATTCACACCTTCATTTATCCTTATTCTTTCAACTTATTCGTACTGCTCATTAAAAGTAAAGCGGCTATTACTCAATGCAACAGTCGAAATGCAAAGAATATAACTAAAAGAAACATAAAATTGCTGTACTTGCAGTTTTAAGTGTGGGAGAAATTATTGTTCAGACGTTTGTTAAGAAAGTGTAAAAATTGATGCAGGTTGCAGAGAGTGTCTGGAAAATAGGTCACCTTGCATATACTTCCCTGGTGGCTTAGATGGTGAAGAATCTGTCTGCAGTGCGGGAGACCTGGGTTTGACCCCTAGGTTGGGAAGATCCCCTCGAGAAGGGAATGGCTACCCACTCCAGTATTCTTGCCTGGAGAACTCCATGGATAGAGTACCCAAGTGGGCTACTCAGAGATGACTGAGTGACTAACACGTTCCCTGCATCTACTAGTTTGTATATTGCTTCATTAAACTTGATTCATCCATGTGTTTGTATTTACTTATGTTGAGTGCACGGATGTTCAGTTACTTCAGTCGTGTCCATCTCTTTGCAACCCTGTGGACTGCAGCCCGCCAGGATCTTCTGCCTCCAGGCAAGAATACTGGAGTGGCTGGCGATGCTCCCCTCCAGGGGATCTCCCGACCCAGGGCCTGAGCCCCCAGTTCCTGCATCTGCGTTGCAGGTGGATTCTGTGCCCACTGAGCCTCCCAGGAAGCACTGCCTTTATGTGTTCTTTCTTTGCATGCTAAGTCGCTCGGTCATACCCGATTCTGGGCAACCCGATGGACTGTAGCCCACCAGGCTCCTCTGTCTATGGGGATTCTCCAGGCAAGAATACTGGCGTGGGTGGCTGCGCCCGCCTCCAGGGGATCTTCCCGACCCAGGGATTGGAACCCGTGTCTCTTACGTCTCCTGCATTGGCAGGCAGGTTCTTGGGATGCCCTGTCTTTCTTTAGTAGGGCTCAAGAGAAAATGTGTTTCTTGAAAGAATTGTGATTAAAAAAAAATAAAACATTTGAAGCTGCCGTTCTGGGTGCTATCATTCTAAAAACTTCATGTCTAATTCTTGCTAGCTCAGTCTCATGCAAAGTTGCATTGAGCGGGAATTCAATAGGTATTTATAGGTGTAACCAGAAAAAGAGAATTTAATCAGTACTTAACACACAAAAGTTATATAATCTTCTCTACAATAAAAATTTATAAATTCATGTAAAAATGTTGTGTTTTTTTTTGATATTTTCATCTGAGTGCCCCCCTGTCATATGAGTCACACTCTGTGATGACATTTTCCCCCAACAACTATTCCTCCTGACTCCCCTATTCCTGTGAAGGAATGATGTAAACTTGATAAGAATTAATTATGGCTACAATAGCTACGGGTCACCAGGCACCATGCAGCAAGTCTTAGAAATTATTTTCATTATTGCAATAGTGATTTAGAAAGCAAGTTTTCTTCTTGGACTTTTAAAATTATTACTGTCATATGTGACAGTTATATATCTGTTTATCAAATATCGCTCAAGGGGACTCTTTTGTTCCTATCACTGCAAATTAAAAGTTACCCTCCTGGTCCACCAAGAATATGCATTTAAACAGAGGGCACAGACTCATAAACAAATAACCTTATATAGTGAGATCAGTGCTTCAGTGGGCGAAGTGTAGAACGGTAAGGGGGTGAGCTGAAGAGGTGCTCTTTCATTCTTGAGCGTTCATTGTGTCCTGAAAGTGCTGTTTCATCTGAGGCTTGAAGAATGAATGCAGGTTAACCCCCCACATATGATTGTGGTAGTTCACGTTCCAGCCAGAGAAAATAGCTTAGTGTGAGAAGATGAAGGTGGGGAGGGCCGTGAGATGGAGGGGCCAGAGCAAGGGAGATCAGCTAAAGGGCTTACACCCCAATAATGGGGGTGGAGCAAGTATTCAAGCGTACGAGAGCCCATTCAAAATTATCGCCATAGAGGGATCTCGGGAGCTCGGCTGATGCAAGTACACTTGACCTCTGGATGGCTGGGTTAACACTGGACTCTTGAGAATAAGACTAACGCTGGACGCTGAGAGTATGAAATGACAAATCTGGTAACTTTTGTGTAGAGTTGGAAATGGTAATAGCATCAGTATTTCTAAGAAAAACTTCAGAGTTTTGAAACAGAGGAGGTACCTGTACTCTCTTGTATCATTTGCTGCATTAAATGTGAGTGAGTCATCGAAGTTTTATTTCATAGGCAGCACACACACCCATACACACACACAGCGTGTGTGAGAGCATATGCGCCATCCCCCTGCTGTGACTTAAACATCTTCTAGTGTCTTCCATAAATGGCCCTTAGTGCTCAGATCCCAGATCTGTCTTCAGTTTGATCTCATGCTATTCACTTACTCAGTTTTCGTCCATAAAAATATCCATATGTTCAGGAAATCTTTCCATCCTTGAGCCGTATTTGGGGCAGATTATATAAAACGGGGTATACTTCTGGTCTCTTTGGTAGGCAGAATAATCTGAAATGAAACTCTCTGCCTTTGAAGAGAAAAGAGGATGTGTTCAGAGTCATGATGGGAGTGTATGTGAATTTGCCTTTGCCCTGTGTCTTCATAAGGAAACCAAGGATGGTCTCGTTGAGGCAGTGGGCCTTGACCTGGACCTTGAGGAATGAGCAGTTTCAGCGTGTGGGTGCACAGCAGAGGACCAGCGGGTCTCCCGTGCAGAGGGGAGACTCACGTTAAATGGAAGTGACCGAGTTCCCCTTGTACTGCTTCAACCGTGAGAGAATTTGGAACGATTCATTCCATAATGTTAACATCTCGTTTGGGATGTAACTGAGACTCACTGACTCCGAGTTCAGTCTATGCTAATTTAACCCATACACCTTTTCTCATTTTTACCATCATCGTTTATGTAGCTGCTCGTATCTCTCACTTCACCTTAAAGTGACTCAGGTTTACAACTGAGTAACTGGAGAATAAATAGAGACTTCAGAGCCAAAAATGAGAATGGATCTTTTAGAAGAAAGACATGCTGTAATTTAGAGTAAACCCTGAGGTATGTCCTGTCCAACATTCTCATTTTATAGATGAAGATATAACTTAAGTGACACCTGAGGTCAGGTATTCTTGTAGTGGCAGACCTGGAGCTGGAACCTGAGATTCCTGACTTGCAATGAATTTCTCCTCATCTTAAGAAAATCTGATTATGTAATACAGGGTAATAAAACTCTGCAGAATTAATAAAATTGAAGAACTTCAGTGTGACATAAAGGAAATGGACAATTGCCAATTGTCCCGTTTACTATATACCCCTTTGTTGTGTGCCACCCCTAATTAGTTTGAAAAGTAGACAGACATAAATGACAAAGAAATAATTTATACTTCACTCAATAAAATTTAATCTAACAGAGTCCATAGAAACAGGGTTCATTGTTAATCTCCATTAGTGTGAGCAGACTACATAATGATAAAGAAATTTATTCAAATTTCTATTTAAAAAATATATATAATAATTTATAAAATTTTCTATGGTGCTGATTTAATTAAGGAAGTTTGCATTTTTGTTCATAATATAATTAAATAACATAAAATAATTTATGAGATAATTTGTACATGAAGAGTTACCAACCCCATAACATTATTAAATATTACTGAACAGTTTGTGAAAATGACGCTAATCCATTAATTTGGATGAGGAAAATAATAAATAATAGCATGTATAAACAGTACTTGTGTTTCTTTAAATGTAATTATATTTGTGAATTTCATAAATTATCCTATGAATAATGTGAACAAAAGATAACTGTAGTATTTAAAGACTTATGTATTTATATGTTTATATAAATTAGTTGTATAGTAAATTATTCTCTAGTTATTCTCCTTAGAGAGATTTTTAAAAACCATAAAGAAATGGATTTTTTTTCCTTTCGATTTTCATGCTGCTGCTGCTGCTAAGTTGCTTCAGTCGTGTCCAACTCTGTGCAACCCCATAGATGGCAGCCCCCCAGGCTCCTCTGTCCCTGGGATTCTCCAGGCAAGAACACTGGAGCGGGTTGCATGTCCTTCTCCGGGAGATCTTTCCAACCAAGGGACTGAACCCACGTCTGTCTCCTGCATGGGCAGGCAAGTTCTTTACCACTGAACCACCAAGGAAAGAAATGGTTGTTACTATGGACACAACTTAATGTAACTCATTTCACTACTAATAGCTACCACTATTGGGCAGATATTTTATGCCTAACGCTCTACTAAGTCCTTTTTTTACATTGGAAGTGAAAGTGAAACCTGCTCAGTCATGTCCGACTCTCTACAACTCCATGGACTGCCCATGGAATTCTCCAGGCCAGAATCCTGGTAGTCATTCCCTTCTCCACGGGATCTTCTCAACCCAGGGATGGAATCCAGGTCTCTCGCATTGCAGGCAGATTCTTTACCCACAGAGCCACCAGGGAAGCCCTGTAATTCTAATAATGCTTACAAGTTTCTTTTTCACTGTTTGCATTTCACAGATGAGGAAATGGGATCTTATGAAGAAAAGGAAATTACTCAAACAACCGTTAAATAGCAGAGGTGATGCTTAAGTCCAAGCCTTTCTGATTCCAAAGCATTGCTTTTAACTCCCATGTTAAACCGTGTTTGTTCCATCTACATCTATTTAGTGAGCCTCCATTTGGCAGCAGCGGATTGCCCTGGTGGCTGTCAGTAAAGACTCTGCTGGCATTGCAGACCTGGGTTTCCATCCCTGGGTTGGGAAGATTCTCTGGAGAAGGAAATGGCAAACCATTCCAGTCTTCTTGCCTGGGAAACATCATGGACATCGGAGCCTGGTGGGCTGTGGTCATGGGGTTGCAGGAGTCGGACACGACTGAGTGACTAGCCCGTCATGTGGAGGCGTTCTTTCAGATGCGAGTGATGCCAAGATACGTATTGGGGTTGACATATGCAACTACTCTGCAAAGAATGGATAACTCTGAGAACCTACCGTATGCCACAGGGAACCCTCCTCGGTGCTCTGTGGTGACCTAAAAGGGAAGGAAATCCAGAAAAGAGGGGATATATGTAGCCATCTGGCTGATTCACTTTGCTGTACAGCAGAAACTAATGCAGCATTGTGTAGAAACTATACTCCAATAAAACTGGGAGAAAAAAAAAAATAGCTTTGGCCCTTTCAGGCTTCTCCAGGAAGAGAAGATGTTTAAACAAATAATTGCAATGGAATCTTGCAAATGCTATAGGAGAAAAGCATAAAACATCGAACATAGCAAGGACACCAAATAAAGCGTATTATTCCCACCGAATATTTTAAAGGAAAGACTTTGTGTAAGAAATGATACCTGTGCTAAGATGGATGGGAGGTGTTGGATGGATGGACGAGGGGAAGGGTCACCCAAACTTGGGAATCAATAAGGGACCGTGACATGGTGTGGAGAAAAGTATAATTTTCAGATTGCCTGAAGCAAGCTATAAGACTAGAGGAAAAGGCACGTACGTATCATAATTAACTTAGGTCCAATTAGAAAAGTGAAAGTGAAAGTCACTCAGTCCTGTCTGACTCTTTGCGACCCCATGGACTATACAGTCCCTGGAATTCTCCAGACCAGAATACTGGAGTGGGTAGCCTTTCTCTTCTCCAGGGGACCTTCCCAACCCAGGGATCGAACCCAGGTCTCCTGCATTGCAGGTGGATTCTTTACCAGCTGAGCCACAAGGGAAGCTCAAGAATTCTGGAGCGGGTAGCCTATCTATCCCTTCACTGAGCTATCAGCGATGCCCAATTAGGAAGTCCAAATAGGAGGATAATGTATCCCTTCCAAATAATATATCCCCCAGTTCTTGTGATACTGTTGGTGATTTTATAGGATAGAAGAAATAGTCCCATTTTTCTGTGTGATCACTCTGGACATCCTGTGCAGTGCCGTGGGAGTAGTTCACACCAGGGGGAGAAGTAGTTCACACCAGGGGGAAGAAGTAGTTCACACCAGGGGGAAGGATTACCAACCAGTAAAGAGGCTGTGACAGTGGCTTAAGATGAGGGTAAAGGACATTTTAAGGTACTTTCTCTTGTCCTGAAAAAATGTTTCTTGGGATATATGATCCCTAGTACATTAGTAGAGTTCTGTTTATTTCTTATATGCTTAAGTTACAAGCTTGCATCTGCCTCGATGTTGGATTATGCACGTTGGAAATGCATGAGATGTTGGAAATACCTTCATAGATGTTGCATTAGGCCTATCACACTCTTCTTGCAAAGGTTTCTTTCCCGTGTTTCCAATTACACCCCAGTTGAATGGATGAAACATTAAAGGCTTTGTCCATAAGGAGACAGCTAAATGTCACAGGATTCCGGGTGAGTCTCCCTTTCTTGCTCAGGAAATTGAAGTGCAGTTCAGGAAACTAAGAAAGAAATACAGGTGAGTGGATTAGTCACATATACCTGGGATATAGGTGTTTAGTGTATGATTAAGGCTGACATTTCAGACAATCATAAAAAGGCAGCCGCTACAAAAGAGGCTTTGATAGAAGGTGGTTATTTAGGGGAAAAAGTCTGGTGAATACTTCACTTCTATTTCACTATGAATTCCAAATGCATGAGATATTTAACTGTAAAGTGTCTTTTGCTTAGTCATGTCTGACTGTTTGTGACCACATGGCTCCTCTGTCCGTGGAATTCTCCAGGCCAGAATACGGGAGTGAATAGCCATTCCCTTCTCCAGGGGATCTTCCCGACCCAGGGATTGAACCCTGGTCTCCTGCATTGCAGGCAGATTATTTACCATTTAATTGTACATTGTACATTTAATTGTACATTGAAACAATAGAAGTATTAACTCAAAATTTAGGTGGCTTGGAATGTAAAGCGTTTTTTTTTAGTAAGTGATACCAAGGACAAAGATTCAAAGAGAAGAGATATATTTAGCTGTATAAAATATAAAGTTTTTCTACTGTAAGAATAACATGTACAAGTTGAAAGAAAAAAGTAAACGTTGTTTTCAACATGTGAGATAGGAGTGGTTAATTGGCCAATACATGTGCAAATATATTCATATTTTATACTAATCTAATAAATGCCAAAAGACAGTGAGAGGTCATTTTAGGCTATCCACTGAAAATTGTTTTTTCAGCTAACAATATTCAGTGTTTTTCTGAGTGAAAATGGACATTTGAATATACTGTTGGTGGGCGTGTAAAATGATGTACTTCTGGATTTCCTTTTGATAATATGTATGAAAATGTTTAAAAATGTATATATTTAGTCATATAATATATATATAGATAGGTAGGTAGATACATCAAATAATGTACCTTAGAGAGATAGTCACACAAGTTAATAAAAGTGGTGTTCCACAAAGGCATTTTAACAGTCATCAGTTTATGGGTAAGGTCAAAACATTTGAAACAACTTTAATTCCTATCAAGAAGGAATTAGTTAAAAGCTATGTAACTTTAGAATATAGCCATTTGAAAGTGGCAAAGCAGATTGGTATTTGTGGACATGGAAAATCCCTTGATGTATTGTAGATATATTTTGGCAATTAGGTTTTGGGTTTCTTTTGTTCCCGTATTTGGATTTTTATTTACGACACCTTTAATAGAGGAAGCCTGCAGGCTTCCATCTTGTAGGAAAAACTTGTAGGTGGCTTTGATGGAGACACGCCTTCGTCTACCACACTGATTCCAAACCGGCAGCTAAGCGGCTCAAAGCCCCTGACTCACTCCAGCTTTTGTCGTCTATGGCTTACGAGCTGAGTAGAGTCAGAGTGAGTATTTTAGTGTTTGCAGTTCTGAGGGAGGAAAGGAGGCCGGGCGCTGCTCCCCTGTTGCTGACATGCTGCCTCCATTCTCTCTCTGTCCCTTTCAGATGCTGGCATTCTCTGTGCTATCCCCCTTCCTTTTTTGCGGCCACCCTCGCTGCTTACCGAGTCCATTTAATTCTCCCCTCCGTGTTCTTTTTATTCCGCTTGAACCGACATCCTCATACTTTGGGCTCTTGAGTGCCTTGATGATGCACTGACTTTCCAGTTTATGCTTCGTTCCCTCTCTTGGTCTTTGTTCTAACGCCACTGCTACAGCGCTGCTGGAAATGTCCTGATACAGCTCAGGCTCTTTAAGTGACTCCTCGTCACCTGCTGGAGAGTGGCTTCTTTGCTGTTCCTGCTTTTGATGTTGACAGTGAAACTTTTAGCTGGGCAGCTATTGTTCCACTGATGCACACTTGACTTTCCCGTCTCATTTGTCTAAAATATCCTGCTGCACTTTTGATTACCTCGCTTTTCTTTCCTGCTTTTTGGCAGCTCTTTTACCTATTTATTTTTTTGTACCTCGCTCTGGTACAAACAGAAACATAAAGGAAAGCTAGATAACTCCCCTAATTTTCAGTGCATTAGGGAATTTTGGAAAAATTCCACAGTTAAATTGCTCATATGCTCTCAAGAGCCTAGTCATTTCCAATTAGTCCTTTTTGCTTGGCCATTTCTTAGTTTTGGCAGGTTCTACCATCTGTCCATTTGTCTTTTGATTCGACTGAAAAAAGGACTCTTGCTTTTAAGAACACTATTGCATATAACTTCTATCATTTTTTTTTTCCTGTTCAGTATGATGAAATGACATGGTTCTGTCTCACATCTCCAACAGAGATCACCTGATTCCTAGGCTTTCATACCTAGTGACCAAGATACAATATGATATGGAGATTAACTATTTGATCTGTAACAACAAGAGAGGGAGTGGTTTAACATATTTAGCAGATGTAAACACCTCTTTCACAATGGATCCAGATGGATGGCTTGGGAAGGCTCTTTACCTCCTTAGCTTTCCTTTTCTATCACGAAAGAGCCACCACGTTTGAGTGATTCGCCTTCACTGGAATGTCTGTTCCTTTCTGTCACCTTTTAAAAAATTTACAGCATATAGTTTTTTTTCAGTTTGTAAATTTTCTCTTTGTGCCCTTGCCCATTTATGTCTGGTAAAGCATTCATCTCCCTTCATTATTGATTTCTCAGATGTGTTTTTATTTATTCCAACTTTATTGAGATATAATTGGAATATTACTGAATAAGCTTACGTTGCTTCGATACATTTGCATATTGGAGAACGACCAGAACCATAGCGTTGGCTGGTGCCTGTATTGCATCACAGTTACCTTTTTTTTTTTTTTTTTTTTGTGGTGTGAGTGTTTAGGATCTGGGCTTCCCAGATGACTCTAGGGGTAAAGAATCCACCTGCCAGTGCAGGAGACGCAAGAGACATGGGTTCAGTCCCCGGGACAGGAAGATCTTCTGGAGGAGGAAATGGAGACCCACTCTAGTACTCTTGCCTGGAAGAATCCCATGGACAGAAGAGCCTAGTGGGCTGTGATCCATGGGGTTGCAGAGTCGGACACGACTGAGCACAGCCTATGCTGCTGCTGGCAGCTTTCAAGTATGAAATACAGCATTATTAACCAGAACCGCTGCATGCATGTAAGAACTTACTCAAGCAGCCTTCAAGTATAAAATATAGCATTATTAACCGGAACCACTGCATGCATGTAAGAACTTATTCAAGCAACTTTCAAGTATAAAATACAGCATTATTAACCGGTACCACTGCATGCATGTGAGAACTTACTCATCTTCTAACTGAAAGCCTGTGTCCTTTGACCAACATATCTCCCCTAATACCCCACCCCTCCACCCTCAATAGTTCCTGAGCAACTACCATTCAAGTCTGTTTCTATGAGGTTATTAGCTGACCACTGCATCAGGGTTTTCCGGGTCTTTAAGACCTTTTTCTGTACAGTTCTTCTGGTATTCTTGCAACCTCTTCTTAGTATCTTCTGCTTCTGTTAGGTCCATTTCTGTCCTTTATCGAGCCCATCTTTGCATGAAATGTTCCCTTGGTATCTCTAATTTTCTTGAAGAGACCTCTAGTCTTTCCCATTCTGTTGTTTTCCTCTGTTTCTTTGCATGGATCGCTGAGGAAGGCTTTCTTATCTCTCCTTGCTGTTCTATGGAACTCTGCATTCAGATGGGTATATCCTTCCTTTTCTCCTTTGCGTTTCGCTTCTCTTCTTTTCTCAGCTCTTTGTAAGGCCTCCTCAGACAGCCATTTTGCCTTTTTGCATTTCTTTTTCTTGGGGACGGTTTTGGTCACCGTCTCCTGTATAATGTTACAAACCTCCGTCCACAGCTCATCAGGCACTCTGTGTATCAGATCTATTCCTTAGGATCTGTTTGTCAATTGCACTGTATTGTCGTAAGGGATTTGATTTAGGTCATTCCTGAATGGGCTAGTGGTTTTCCCTACTTGCTTCAATTTAAGTCTGATTTTTGCAATAAGGAGTTCATGATCTGAGCCACAGTCAGCTCCTGGGCTTGTTTTGTTGTTGTTGACCACATAGAGCTTCTCCATCTTTGGCTGCAAAGAATATAATCACTCTGATTTTGGTATTGACCATCAGTGATGTCCATGTGTACAGTCTTCTCTTGTGTTGCTAGAAAGGGTGTTTGCTATGACCAAGGCACCATCTTGGCAAAACTCTGTTATCCTTTGCCCTGCTTTCTTTTGTACTCCAAGGCTAAACTTGCCTGTTACTCCAGGTATCTCTTGATTTTCTGCTTTTGCATTCCAGAGTCTATATTTCACTGTTGATTATTTACTGAGAGAGTATATTTCACTATTGATTATTTACTGAAGTCCTCTCAAAGTCTGGAAGACCTTCTTAGTTACCTAGTTCATGGATACATGTTTGGACTTAATTCACATAGGAGGTTTCATTGTGGCCTTCTGAGTCTCTTTTCATGATCTTTGTTTTATGTACTTTCTAAGAGATGTGCTGAACAAATGTCTCATGACTTTAGTTGGTTTACACATCTACCTCAGGTTGACAGTTGTGACTCCTGAACCATAGTGATGGACAACTCTAGTTCTCGGGTTTGGAATGTCCTTCTTAGTCTGTGTTTAACTGTGTTACCGTAATTTAAGGACCACTTGAAATTGTGACGATCAGAAGAATATTTTATAATGTTTGCAAGATACTGATACACTAGGCATGTAAACCATGAGAGTGTGAACGCCAAAACAGCCTTTCCCTTAGACTGATTCAGCCGTGTGTTGTCCCCTTGCCCTGCAGCTTCTCCACCTCCGTAAGAATTCTGACACAGAATTCTGGGGATGAAAGATAAAAGACATGTGAGAGAAAAGTAGTACATCACATAATCTATGTAAAATGTGAGCTAACGTTTTTGAAAATCCTATTTCATAATTTTTCAAGTGTTGATTACTCACCGTGCCATACGTCTGCCTTAGCTTGCAGGCCTGTGTGCTCAGTTGCTCAGTGGCATCTGACTCTTTGCAACCCCATGGACTGTAACCCACCGGGCTCCTCTGTCCGTGGGATTTTGCAGGCAGGAACACTGGAGTGGATTGCCGCTTTCTTCTCCAGGGGTTTTAGCTTGTGTCTGCATGCTCAGTTGCTCACTTGTGTCTGGCTCTTTACCACCGCGTGGACTGTAGCCCGCCAGGCTCCTCGGCCCATGGATTTTCCAGGGAAGAATACTGGAGTGTGCTGCCATTTCCCACTCCAGGGGATCTTCCTGACCCAAGGATCCAACTCGAGTCTCTGTCTCCTGCATTGGCAGGCGGTTTCTTTAACACTAGCTCCACCTGGGAAGCCCCTTGAGGTTATGCAAATGATCCTTGCCGTAAGGAGCTTCTTTTCCTTCTGCTTCCGTGGAAAACAAGCAGGCATAACAGTAAGGAGTATTTACTGTTTTCATTAAAAAAAAAATGGTTTCATGGAATTTGATAAAGGAGTATTTCTGCACAGGGTGTTTGAGATCTTGCATTGGGGATTGTTGTGTACTTCTAAATTTATGAATGAAGAGGCTAATGTTTTGAAATTAAACATTTGATTTAGAAAAAAAACTGCAAAGATGGTGTAAAGTACAGGATACTACATTTTAGATATCAGAAATTTCTTTATTTAACAAATAAAGGGTCTATGAAGTTCCTTGAGGAAGGCTAAGCCTTTTAAGGAAAACAGTTTAGTCTTCTGGCTTGCTTTCCATTCCTTAGTTTCCTGTGGGTTTTCGGTGCCAGAAATAGAGCCTTGGAACTTTGTGTGGAGAGCAGGTTCCCTCCATAATGCATCCGCTCATCCTCTCTGCCTGTGGTCAGCGCGTACAGTTCATTCTTTGGGAGCCATCTGGTGGGGGAGATCGTTGAAACCCTTTACCTGCCTTAATTGTTGCTGCTTAACTGTTGCCTTCTCATGCGTCCAGTGTAATCAGCCTGAGCAATAATTTTGCCCTGTGTGTATACACATGTACACACATAGTGTATACACGGTATACTTGGGAGGACATGAACTGCAACGCTTTTTTTAGTCATATGTTTATGAGTAAGTGTTTGATTTCATATCTATCCAACAAAACAAAGTTATTCAGTATGAAAAAGGAACAATGAAAACAAATGACTTACAGTAATCAAAGTTCATGCTAAGGATATACAGGGAATTGAGTGAGAATGAATTTTTCCCCATCAAATGATCAGTGATCGAGAGTTCATAGTCTTTGCTGAGTGACCCGCCCCATTAGGGAGATTTCTTCCTGGCTGTTTTTTTTTTTTTCCCATTCGGGGTGAATATCTGAATAGAGTTAGGGCCTGCTCATAATTGCTGCTTGTTCTGGAGTATAGTGATTCTGGCCTAATTCAGGTGATCAGCTTTTCACTTCTCTCTCTCTAAGAAAGTAAAGCACCATGTCTGTGCCAAAAGGAAAAGAGATGTGGGCAGGGTCCACTGGATAACTTTTCCACAAAAGACTGCCCTGCGTACACCTGATACAAATGTTGCGAGGACTCTGCTTTCTGATTGGTCAGCATGCTTTTCCAAACAATAATTTCATTGAGTAACCACAATGATAACAATTTACCATGTCAAAATACTAAGATAATAACATGAAAAAAAGAAGAAGAAAGAAAAAGAAAGTCGCTCCAAGTTTTACATATGAGTAGAAGACAACAAAATAATTGGGGATGACATGCACTTTAACAAAACTTTTATTACACTGAAAAAATCAGTTCAGTCGCTCAGACGTGTCCGACTCTTTGCAACCCCATGAATAGCAGCACGCCAGGCCTCCCTGTCCATCACCAACTCCTGGAGTTCACACAGACTCATGTCCGTCGAGTCCGTGATGCAATCCAGCCATGTCATCCTCTGTCGTCCCCTTCTCCTCCTGCCCCCAATCTCTCCCAGCATCAGGGTCTTTTCCAATGAGTCAGCTCTTCCCATGAGGTGGCCAAAGTATTGGAGTTTCAACTTCAGCATCAGTCCTTCCAATGAACACCCAGGACTGATCTTCAGAATGGACTGGTTGTATCTCTTTGCAGTCCAAGGGACTCTCAAGAGTCTTCTCCAACACCACAGTTCAAAAGCATCAATTCTTCGGCACTCAGCTTTCTTCATAGTCCAGCTCTCACATCCATACATGACCACAGGAAAAACCTTAGCCTTGACTAGATGGACCTTTTTTGGCAAAGTAATGTCTCTGCTTTTGAATATGCTATCTAGGTTGGTCATAACTTTTCTTCCAAGGAGTAAGCGTCTTTTAATTTCATAGCTGCAATCAACATCTGCAGTGATTTTGGAGCCCCCAAAATAAAGTCTGAGACTGTTTCCACTGTTTCCCCACCTATTTCCCATGAGGTGATGGGACTGGATGCCATGATCTTCGTTTTCTGAATGTTGAGCTTTAGGCCAACTTTTTCACTCTCCTCTTTCACTTTCATCAAGAGGCTTTTTAGCTCCTCTTCACTTTCTGCCATAAGGGTGGTGTCATCTGCATATCTGAGGTTACTCATATTTCTCCCGGCAATCTTGATTCCAGCTTGTGTTTCTTCCAGCCCAGCGTTTCTCATGATGTACTCTGCATAGACGTTAAATAAGCAGGGTGACAAAATACAGCCTTGACTGACTCCTTTTCCTATTTGGAACCAGTCTGTTGTTCCATGTCCACTTCTAACTGTTGCTTCCTGACTTGCATATAGGTTTCTCAAGAGGCAGGTCAGGTGCTCTGATAGTCCCATCTCTTGAAGAATTTTCCACAGTTTATTGTGATCCACACAGTCAAAGGCTTTGGCATAGTCAATAAAGCAGAAATAGATGTTTTTCTCAAACTCTTTTTCAATGATCCAGAAGATGTTGGCAATTTGATCTCTGGTTCCTCTGCCTTTTCTAAAACCAGTTTGAACATCTGGAAGTTCATGGTTCACATATTACTGAAGCCTGGCTTGGAGAATTTTGAGCATTACTTTACTAGCATGTGAGATGAGTGCAATTGTGTGGTAGTTTGAGTATTCTTTGGCATTGCCTTTCTTTGGAATTGGAATGAAAACTGACCTTTTCCAGTCCTGTGGCCACTGCTGAGTTTTCCAAATTAGCTGGCATATTGAGTGCAGCACTTTCACAGCATCATCTTTTAGGATTTGAAATAGCTCCACTGGAATTCCATCACCTCCACTAGCTTTGTTCAAAGTGATGCTTTCTACGGCCCACTTGACTTCACATTCCAGGATGTCTGGCTCTAGGTGAGTGATCACACCATCATGATTATCTGGGTCATGAAGATCCTTTTTGTACAGTTCTGTGTATTCTTGCCACCTCTTCTTAATATCTTCTGCTTCTGTTAGGTCCATACCATTTCTGTCCTTTATCGAGCCCCTCTTTGCATGAAATGTTCCCTTGGTATCTCAAATTTTCTTGAAGAGACCTCTAGTCTTTCCCATTCTGTTGTTTTCCTCTATTTCTTTGCATTGATCCCTGAGGAAGGCTTTCTTGTCTCTCCTTGCTATTGTTTGAAATTCTGCATTCAGATGCTTATATCTTTCTTTTTCTCCTTTGCTTTTTGCTTCTCTTCTTTTCACAGCTATTTGTAAGGCCTCCCCAGACAGCCATTTTTCTTTTTTGCATTTCTTTTCCATGCGGATGGTCTTGATCCCTGTCTCCTGTACAATGTCATGAATCTCACTCCATAGTTCATCAGGCACTCTATCTATCAGATCTAGTCCCTTAAATCTATTTCTCACTTCCCCTGTATAATCATAAGGGATTTGATTTAGGTCATACCTGAATGGTCTAGTGGTTTCCCTACTTTCTTCAATTTAAATCTGAATTTGGCAATAAAGGTTCATGATCTGAGCCACAGTCAGCTCCCGTTCTTGTTTTTGCTGACTGTATAGAGCTTCATCTTTGGCTGCAAAGATATAGTCAATCTGATTTCGGTGTTGACCATCTGGTGATGTCCATGTGTAGAGTCTTCTCTTGTGTTGTTGGAAGAGGGTGTTTGCTATGACCAGTGTGTTCTCTTGGCAAAACTCTATTAGCCTTCACCCTGCTGCATTCCATATTCCAAGGCCACATTTGCCTGTTACTCCAGGTGTTTCTTGGAAATAGTATGATATAATGTAATCTATTTATCTCCTAGTTAGTAAATAAATCTGTGTGGTTCTTAAATGATAAACCATCTAGATTACTTCAGGTTAAGGATGGCTTTTAAATTTGGTCTCTCCAAACATCCTACCCACCCTCTCCCCCCTGCCAAAAAAAAAAATTGAAATCAACAAGAAGAGCAAATAAGATTGCTTTTAACTCATTCCTACAGTAACTAGGAGACAAAGAATTTCAGACTTCAATATAGTTCTCAATGGGAAGTAAGTTAAATGGAATCTTTATAGCCAGTTCCAAAGCCCATGCTGGATGAAGAATGAGGTGGAGATTGAGCAGTGGACAGGTGAGTTGCAAGGATCTTGCTGGTGGCAAATACAGATAAGGGCTTGTCTGAGAACAGGTCGGCCACCTGGAGGAGCATAGCACTGGCTAGCAGAGAATATGAGGAATACAGGGGAGGCTTGCCTAAGAGGGAAATGAAAGGAGGAGAAACCTTCGGGGTTGCGAGGTTAAGGAGAGGAAAGAAGCAGATGGTAGAAATTAAGGGTATTAGAGAGGGGGAAGGAATATCATGAACTCCTGCAATGCACCATCCTCTTTCTGCCTAATAATTAATTTTAAAAACACACTTTTAAATTAATTGAAAACACATAATAAAATGCATTATACATAATATAAGAAAATACATTTATTACCCCAAAGAAAAAGCCACTCTTGAACAATAACACCAAAAGAGTTCAAATCTTTCACTCCTGGATAGAACCATTTTCCTGCTGATGCACAAAATCCCAAGATAATTTAAAATGAACAGAAAACATCGGACACTATCCAACTACATTACTATAAAAAGAAAACAAAAGGTAAGACTGAATATTTTTATCAGATGATTACGCTTCCCAGAGACCATCTGCAGAGCGGAAGAAAATGTAACATGCCATAGGTATCATTAAGTCAATATTTGCATATGGGAAAGAGCATTGCAAATTGGAAATTCGGAAACCTGGAATATGAATGGACAGAAACCGGAAGGAGAGGAAGCAACAGCTGATAAAATGAGGAAATGAAACAGAAAAGTATTTGGAAAATAGGTGTTAAAATACTAACTGGTACGAAGATATTAATTTTTAAAACCGTTTTACTCATTTGATTTATTTTTGGCTGTGCTGGGATGGTGGTGTGTGGGCTTTTCTCTGTTGGCAGAGAGCAGGCCTACTCTTCCCGGAGGGCGGGGGCTTCTCCTTGCGGGAGCTGGCCCTGCTGCAGAGGCTCCTGGGCTCAGCAGTTGCGGTTTCCAGGCTCCAGAGCGCAGGCTCAGTAACCGCGGTGCGCCGGCTTAGCTGCTCGCAGCCGGTGGGATCTTCCCGGCTCAGGGGTCGAACCTGTGTCTCTTGCATCGGCAGGAAGATTCTGTACCACTGAATCACCAGGGAAGCCCAGGAAGACATTAATTTCATCACAAAGTTAATTGATCCGTTAATCTAAAATTGCTTGTGCAGCAGTTAGCAAGATGAAAAGTATTTCGAAGTAGGATCCACCCTTTCTCCTTCATGCAGCTGGAATGGCCTAAATACTATCAAAAGAGAGGGTGCGTGGTTTTTTCAGTTTGACATTCGTTAGTGAATGAAAACTTGCGGGATATTTACACAGTCTCTCTGGTGATTTCCAGAGGTCAATCCTATGCATCCCACCAGAGACGCTGTGCTGCGCCTTGCCGCGCATTGACTGGTACGTGTTTTATATGCATAGAGACGCATGTCTGTATCGATGACCTGTATTTCTTCAGTGGTTGCCAGTTTCTTGAAGGCAGACTTTGTCCTTCCGTATTTATGCTTCCATTCCCAGAACTTGTCTCGATGCTGCGTGCATCCTTGGGTCACAGGTCGGGCTTGTTCCCTGAACGAGAGCGCACGTCCGCCCGCTGCTTCTTGCCTTACATCCTCCCGTTTCTGGTAGAGGATAACTTTTCTCTTTATGATGTTGTGAAATCCGTATGAATGCAAGGAATGAGATCAGAGCGGGCTGTTGACTGAGCTCAGCAGGGAGGCCGTGGGGAGGACGGGAGTGGTGAAGCCTGCGGTGACCGGTGTGAGGAGGAGACGGGCCGGCGGGGACAGCACGTTCCCAGGGGACATGGGGTGCCGGCAACCTGGAAGCAGAAGGCGCGGCGGCAGCTGCTGCTCCGCAGTCTGTTACTTCTGGCTCTCTAGTCGAAAATACAATGAATTCCACGCGGTCTAATTTTATGAGCATCTACACCATGGGGTGTGTTTCCTAGGAGGCATTTCCTAGGAGGCCACACTGTGAACCGTGGGCCTTACCTTGGCTGTTCAGAGGAAAAGGCATCTTGAGGCAGGCTCTAGACTGCCTGGTCACAGGTAGTAGTAGCAACTTCCTCTTTTACAGATACTGGGGATCAGCCTATAAAAACAGCATGGACCTACTCAGTCACATTGTTGGGCTTTGCCCCCTGATTTTTAGCTTTACGTTTCCAAAATTAATAGGAAATGTCTTTTTACAAATTAAGGTGGAGGACTTCCCTGGTGGTCTGGTGGTTAAGAATGCAGGCTTGCAGTGCAGGGCACGTAGGTTCAATCCCTGGTCAGGGAACAAAGAGCCCACGTGCCAAGAGGTAACTCAGCCTGCTGGCGGCAACTGCTGAGTCTGTCTGCTACGGCGTCCACACGCCATGACTAGGGAGTCCATGCTGTGCAAGGAAAGATCCCCTGTGCCCCACTCGCTGCTGAAATCCCGACACAGTCAAATACATACATAAATTAAAAAAAAAATTAAAATGGGTCTTCCCTGGTAGATCAGTGGTTAAGACTTCACCTTCCAATGCAGGGCATGTAGGTTTGATCCCTGGTCAGGGGGCTAAGAGCCTGCATGCCTCCTGCACAAAGCACCAAAACATAAAACAGAAGCCCTGTTGTAACAAACAAAGACTTTAAAAATGGTCCACATCAGTAAACAAATAAATAAAAGTTAAGATGTTTTCATGATAGGGGACAGAACAGATTCTCACCAAGCAAACATTGATACAGCTGATTATTCATTCATGACCACCTCAAGTAGAACATATTCTGATACTCTGATAATTGTAATTGATTCCCTTCATGCAGTGAACCACTGGGGCATCTTCTAGTTCCATCAGCACAGTAAATACTTCATAATCAAATCAGAATATGCTTATCTGTAGAAGTAAGAGTATGCTTCCCTAGTGGTTCACATGGTAAAGAACCAGCCTAAAATGCAGGAGGCGTGGATTCAGTCCCTGGGTCGAGAAGATCCCCTGGAGAAGGAAATGGCAACCCACTCCAGTCTTCTTTCCTGGAGAATCCCATGGACAGAGGAGCCTGGCAGACTACCATCCATGGGATTGCAAAGAGTCAGACACGACTTGAGTGGCTAACCCTGTCTGCAGAAAACTTTACTCAGATACATATATATATGCATTTTAAAATACCTACACTGTGTTTATGATGTGCCTGGCAGTGCTTAAAGCCTCGACATGCGCCAGCTCATTGAGTCCTCATAGTAGTATGCCATGATACTTAATATGCCCATTTTACAGATGAGGTGAGTGAGGTACAGTGAGGTTAATAATCTGCTCAAACTCCCTCAGCTGGTGGCTGCCAAGATTCACACTAAGGCAGTCTGACTGTGGCGCACGTGCCAAAAACCTGAATCATGCTTGGTACATTTTCTTCAAAATGGATTTTACAGTGAAAAAGCAGAAGCTGAAAACCAGAACAGTATTATTATTTTTTTATTTATTATTTTGGAAAAGTATTATTTTAGTTCATTGTTGAAGAATCATTAGTCAGCATGACTGTTTTCTAAAATAATTTACCAGTTTGTTAATATTATTGTAAGCATACTGTTTAAAAATTACATATTTCCTAAACCAGAATTGAGACAAATAACAAAAAAGTCCCTAACCTGTGGATTTAGCTGATTTATAAAAGTATAAAATTAAGTAAAAATTATACTCCGATTAGTTATCTTTATTTAGAAATTAAATCATATGAAAGTTTGGAGTTTTCCATAAAATTATTCTATCTAGAATTCTCTTTAGCTCTGATTTGATGTGTTAGAGACTGTGTTCCACAATTCTAATTAATGTTGATGAAAGTATTGCTGATGGTGACCTCCTGACTTCCAGAGATCTAGAATATTGAAAATCCTGGCCTCTTTCCTATAATCAATTACAATCAACAGGTATTTATTGAGCTCTACTAAGTGCAACACTGTTTCAAAGCAGTGTCTTTAGTGATACGCATTCTTGTAGGAAGTTTCGTTCTTCAAGCCAATACAAAAAATGCCACAAACGCCAGTATGACTCATTGCTGAACAGACAGCCATGGCTATAGCGTCTCCGAGAGGAGAGGACTTTCAGAGGTCTGCTGCACATCATGGCTAACTGTTCTCATGGCAAGACTGGTGTGCGTGAGCCATTTATGGGAACACTGACTCTGTAACATCTAAACTCTTTCCAGCTAAGCTACAGACTTTCCATCTTAACAGGAAACAGCAGAAAGGGTGAACTACAGAGGCTCACATTTGAGAACCAGCTATATTCTAGGAGCAGCATTTTGGGTTTTAAAAATATGTATTTTAAAATTAGAGCGATAGCGGCACAGAGCTTAAAAATAAAACAGTAGTAACAGGCTTCTAAAGAAGACAGCAGATACGGACCCTACCCTCCACCTCTCTTCATTAAAAGAAAAGTGGTTTCAATAATTCTGTTAAGTATTTCTTTTAATATTTACCTGCATACATTAAAATCATACAGGAATGCTGCACATAACGCGCAGAAAGTGCGTAACAGGACACGATCTACTGATTTTTCTATAACAGCGGTCAAATGTACTTTCTCCTAAGAAAGAGGACATGCACACACCATCATGCGTCCGTGCATGAGCACACACAGATGCTTGCCCTCTGCTTGCTTCCTGGCGGTTTTAGTAAATTCAGGTATTGCTGGTTCGCTTGCTCTTACTTCTTGGTCATTTCTTCTTTGCTTTCCTGGTCTCTGTGTCCTCTCGGTTTTATTTTTCTGCGTGTTTTCGTGGGTCTCTCCCTTTCTGTGTTGGAGGCTTCCTTGAATGTCTCATGACCCCTGGTTATGTTGATATTTAAGAATAGGCCCTGATGCTCTGTGTGCTTGGGGTGGGCTTGGACCGGTAAGAGGGCGTGACGTGGGGGGCCGGGACAGCTGCTGAGTGGCCCAGAGGGTGAGCCGTGATCTGGGCTGAACTGTCTGTTGAGGAGATCTTCCCAGTATCCGTCTCCATTGCGTGTGTCTTTGAAGTTCCTCAGATTTTCCAGAGTGGAATGCTCAAGTTTTCCATCTGGGAGGTCTGTGCCTCTCTACCCAAGTTCTGGAAGCTCAGAGAGAGAGAGAGGAAAAGAGCTAAGGATCCCGTAGTTAAATACAGTCCCCCTGCCTCCTCAGTTCGCTTCATGAGTTAATCTGACCTACTCTTCCCTTTACTGTGGCGAATGTGCTGCCCTCCAGGGTCTCTCATCATTCGTCTCTTAGGAGACACCACCTTTCTGGATTGTCAGGCCTGGCACGGCGCCGTGAGGGTGTCCGTTTCTGGCAGCTGGGTTGGAGGCCTGCCTTCTGCGCCCGGGGATCTGGGGGGACATGTGTCTGCGCCCCTCTCTTGGCTGGTTCTCCTTAAAGTCAGCCTGCCTCGGTGCGGCGAGCTCCGTTGGCAATCTTTTTTTTTTTTTTTAATTTTTAATTTTTGACTAGAGGAAAATTGCTTTACAATGTTGCGTTGGATTTCTGCCATACAGCAACGAGAATCAGCCACAATGGTACATGTCTCCTGTCTCTGCTGAGCCTCCTTCCCCTCCCTCTATCCCAGCCCTCCAGGTCATCACAGGACACTGGGCTGGGCTTCCTGTGTGACACGGTAAGGTCACACCAGTGTCTGTTTTATACCTGACAGTGTATTATATCACTGCAGAGGGTGCTGCAGCCGTGAAATTAAAAGACGATTACTCCTTGGAAAGAAAGTTATGACCAACCTAGACAGCACATTAAAAAGCTGAGACATTACTTTGCCAATAAAGGTCTGTCTAGTCAAGGCTATGGTTTTTCCAGTGGTCATGTATGGATGTGAGAGTTGGACTGTGAAGAAGGCTGAGTGCTGAAGAATTAATGCTTTTGAACTGTGGTGTTGGAGAAGACTCTTGAGAGTCCCTTGGACAGAAAGGAGATCCAACCAGTCCATCCTAAAAGAGATCAGTCCTGGGTGTTCATTGGAAGGCTGATGCTGAAACTGAAACTCCAGTACTTTGGCCACCTCATGCGAACAGTTGACTCACTGGAAAAGACTCTGATGCTGGGAAAGATTGAGGACAGGAGGAGAAGGGAACGACAGAGGATGAGATGGTTGGACAGCATCACTGACTTGATGGACATGAGTTTGGGTGAACTCCGGGAGTTGGTGATGGACAGGGAGGCCTGGCGTGCTGTGATTCATGGGGTCGCAAAGAGTTGGACACGACTGAGCGACTGAACTGAACTGAACAGAATCGTTAGTGATGTTGAACATCTTCTAATGTGATTATTAACCGTTTCTATGTCCTTTTTGGAGAAATGTCTGTTTAGATCTTCTGCCCATTTTTTGATTGAGCTGTTCATTTTTCTAGTATTGAGCTGCCTGAGCTGCTTGTATATTTTGGAAATTAATCCTTTGTCAGTTATTTTGTTTGAAGTTATATTCTCCCCTTCTGAGTGAAGGTTGTCTTTTAATCTTGCTTGTTTCCTTTGCTGTACAAAAGCTTTTACGTTTACTTGGGTCCCATTTGTTTATTTTTGCTTTTATTTCTGTTACTCTAGGAAATAGTTCAAAGAGCATCTTGATGTGATGTATGTCAGAGTTTACTGCCTCAGTTTCCCTCTAAGAGCTTTATAGCTTCTGACCTTGCATTTAAGTCTTTATTCCATTTTGAGTTTACTTTTTGTGTATGATGTTAGGAAGTGTTTTAATTTCATGCTTTTACAGGTAGCTGCCCAGTTTTCCTGGCACCACTTATTGAAGAGGCTGTCCTTTCTCCCTTGTGTATCCGCGCCTTCTGTGTCACAGATGAGGTGTCCATAGGTATGTGGGTTTGTCTCTGGGCTTTCTACCTTGTTTCATTGTCCTGTATTGCTGTTTTCGTGCCAATACCATACTGTCGTGATGACTGTAGCTTTGTAGAATAGTCTGAGGTCAGCAAGGTTGAGTCCTCCATGACTGTTTTTCTTTCTCAAGATTGCTTTGGCTATTTGTGGTCTTTGTGTTTGGAAAAGAAGTAAAACTCTCACTGTTTGCAGATGATATGATAGTATATATATATATATATATATATATATATATAAA
This sequence comes from Ovis canadensis, assembly GCF_042477335.2. Taxonomy (NCBI): domain Eukaryota; kingdom Metazoa; phylum Chordata; class Mammalia; order Artiodactyla; family Bovidae; genus Ovis; species Ovis canadensis. Next base: position 101,441,150 of record NC_091253.1, on the reverse strand, counting down.
ACCCTAAAGATGCCACCAGAAAATTACTATAATGAATATAGTAAAACCCAAGATATAAAATTAATACAGAGAAATCTCTTGCATTCTTATATATTAACAATGAAAAGTCAGAAAGAGAAATTACCGAAGCAATCCCATTCATCATTGCAACAAAAACAGAAATACTTAGGAATAAACCTACTTAAAGAGACAAAAACCTGTATTCGGAAAACTATTAAGACCCTGATGAAAGAAATCAAAGGTGACACAAACAAACGGGGAGATATACCGTGTTCTTGGGTTGGAAGAATCAATATTGTGAAAATGACTATGCTACCCAAGTCGTATCCGAGTCTTTGCAGTCCCATGGATTGTAGCCTGCAAGGGTCCTCTGTCCATGGAATTCTCCAGGCAAGAATACTGGAGTGGGTTGCCATTCCCTTCTCCAAGGCTATCCAAAGCAATCTGTAGATTCAGTGCAATCCCTGTCGAACTACCAGTGACATTTTTCACAGAACTAGAGCACAGCTGTCATTCTCCGAGCTTTCCATGGATTTACACGGGTGTTCCCCTCTTTCTTGTTCTTTGCCCGTGTGGTTTAGTGGAATGCTGTTCTCTGTTGCCATCTTCGCGATCTGGGGGGAAGGACAGGAGATGATCACACCTATTCAGTCTGCCACAGTGAAGTGGAAGCAATTGCACCATTATTGCTGTTTTCTTTTTTAATAATAATAAACTTCCTAGGAAGCCTGTGAAGTTATCTTATTTAGCAAATAGAGGCATCAACATTCAACTAAGGTTAAATGAAGCCAGACAGAAATGCTCACCCTTTTCCCACTGGATCTCAGGAACAATAGAGGAACATGAAAAGAGAGGGTTCCGAACTTTCTGACTTTAAGGACAGCTGTTTACCGTTCCCTCTGGTAAAGTGCCCGTCTACAATGCGGGAGACCCGGGTTCAATCCCCGGGTCGGGAAGGTGCCCTGGAGAAGGGAATGGCAATCCACTCCAGTACTATTGCCTGGAGAATCCTATGGACAGAGGAGCCTGGTGGGCTACAGTCCATGGGGTCGCCAAGAGTCGGACATGACTGGGTGATTTCACTTTCATTTTCTTAATTCACACTTAACATAGATAGTTTTATCAACCAAGCTAACTGTATATATGAGGTTATACACCATTGTGTTATCTTTCCATTTATGTTTATCCAAGTACATAGACAGATTTTCTGAACAGCGTGAGTAGCTGAAATTGTCCCACAGGGCAGAGGTGTCTTTCTTCCAGGTGTCAATATCATCTTTTACTTTGCTTTGAGTCATCCTGAAGGCCATCAGGCTTCCTCTAACAGATGTTTTTCCCCAACACGTTCCCAACTTCTGCCCACCACATACGCTCAAGTGTGCTGAAATATGTATAGATTTTTGGTAGGGCAGCACCTCATGCCTACGCCTTAGTTGTTTTTGTGGCTAACTCAATTCCCTGACAGCCTATTGGCCTAACACACTTACAATCTTTCATGACGGCTCACATCATGCATGCAGACAGCCCAGAAGCTACGGCTAGTCTCTGCATGGTGTTACCTGGGGGTGGGCTGGAGCAATCAGAGGTTGGGGGCAGGAATCATGAATAGTCTCCTACACTAATGCTTGAATACGGATGCTCAGTGTTAACTTGAAAGTCTTGGTATTTTGTGAAGAACTGTGAAAGTCCTGAGGCTGTTCTCAATGTGTTCTCAGCATCTCAGGTGCTAGCAGAGGATACAAGACTCCCACAGTCAGAGGCAAAAGACTGACTCAGGGCGCAGAAGCCAGGGTGGTTTTCACATTCACGTTGTTCCACTGTCCTCAACCCCCATGGAGGCGAGGTCGGGGGCAGGGTGATTTAGGTGGATGCTGAACACACAGAGAACATGCATCACAGCTGTGGAGGCTTCCGAAACCTCAGACTTTTCAAGGGGTTGCAAGGAAACTAGCTTCAGCTTTGTATTGAGAGGCAGCACTATCTTTATTAATATACTTGTCAGCAGCGAACCTACCTTTGGTTCAGAGGGAGACACCATGTCTGCCTCACAGTGTTATTTGCCGGCAAACAGTCTTGGAAAGAGAATCTGGAGCAAAGGACGGTTAGTGTGTCTGGGCTTCTAAGATGTGCAGAAACACACAAGACCCACTGAGAGGCTTGTCTCAGTGTAAGGAAGAAGCAGATGGATACTGAAAACAATCAGCAACTCCTGACACAGTGTTTGTTAGAAAAAACTGAATTATAACAAATAATTTTATGTAAGTGTAATAAATATGGTGTTGGAGAACACTCTTTTGAGTCCCTTGGACAGCAAGGAGATCAGTCCTGAATATCCTTAATATTCATTGGAAGGACTGATGCTGAAGCTGAAACTCCAATACTTTGGCCACCTGATGTGAAGAACGGACTCATTGGAAAAAACCCTGATGCTGGGAAAGATTGAAGGTGGGAGGAGAAGGGGACAACAGAGGATGAGATGGTTGGATGGCATCACCGACTCGATGGACATGAGTTTGAGTAAACTCCGGGAGTTGGTGACGGATAGGGAGGCCTGGCAGGCTGCAGTCCATGGGGGTCACAGAGTTGGACACAGCTGAGTGACTGAACTGAATAAATATAGAGGAATTTAAACTTCTTATATTGGTGGCCTGAAAGCAATCTGGCATGTTCTGCTTGGGGGCTTTGATTCAGAAAAAGCTTCAAATAATGTTCAAAGGGAGCAAATGCGATGCTGAGGAAATCTCCTCTTGTCTTATTGTTATTATTGCCACTAACTGTTTGGGCATAGGCATATGACTTATCACATCTAAGATGCTTCAGCAGTTTTGGATGACGTATTTTCATAAGAACATTTAATACAATTAAAATAACTGTTTTGCCCAGAGGACAGACTCAGGACCACGCATGATGCCGTGTTCAAGTGATGTGGAGGAGTGCTGTAGGGCTGCGGGGAAGGAGCTTCCACTGCTCCAGGATGTGGACTGAAGATCAATGAATAAAGATTGTAGGGAAGCAGCTTTACCCTCACCCCACAGCAGAACTGTTAATAATTAAAGCGCAGACTGGGAGGAATCTTAATTGACAAAGAGAAAGTGCAGCTTTGAAAGCAAATGTGAAGAGCTTCACAGGCAAGCGTGCATGGAGGCATCACAACCTGAATACTCTCCCGCCGGGCGCCAGGCGCGGTATTCAGAAGCTGGAGTAGGACGGGCCAGAGTACTGGGCCGAGGAGGGAAGTGCGCTTTGCAAGAGCGACAGGCGTTGATTCAGTTTGCCAGTGAAAAACTGGCGAAGGTCAAGTGCCCTGAACCTAACTGGCAAGGACCGGTTTGTACCCACAAGAGACGGCCAGGGCCAGTGGAGGTGCACAGAAGCAGCTCGGAAGCGAGCACCTCCTGCCCCTTCCCACTCTTACCTGCCCTTCCTTCTTTTTTCTCTCCATCCCTTCTGCCCTCCTTTCCCTTCTTGCATTTTTTCCTTTCATCAGATAAGCACTTACTTTGTGCCAGGCCTTATCCTAAACCAAAGGTTACAGTAGTCCACAGAATGTGTAGTCTTTACCATCAAGAAACTTGCAAGTTAGTGAGAGAAGCCAAACAAATATATGCTTGCAATTCATGAAAATGCTCTGAAAGAAATAGACAGAGGGCACTGAAAGAGATTTGCAGGGAGAACTAAACGAGATGAGGAGATCAGAAGAGTTTCTCTGAGGAAGTGATATCGAAGCAGAGAACCAAAGCTAAGTAAGAGATTGCCAGGGAAAGAAAGCAGGGACTGTCGTAGAAGGCATGATGGGAGAGACCTTAGCAGACTCAGAAAACGGCGGAAGGCTGCAGGGGGCTGGGGGAACGCTGATGTGGAAAAGGGGTCTCAGATGGGCTTGGACAGCCGCACAGGGTCCAAAAGCTGAACTTGGACAGCCACAGTCCAGGTGACATATGTTGGTGGCAGACACTGAAGAGCTGGCCTTGGGGGAGAAACGTGGAAGGATGCTTGTCAGCATCACTGAGTAGAATAATTCGCCAGTGCTTCCAGAGGAGAGCCATCATCCACCAGCACTAATTTTTATGTGCCGCCAGTTACATCTGGCCCTTTGAAAGCATGAAGGCTGACAATGTAGGCCCTGGAGTAAGACTAATTGTGTCCAGATTCTAGCTCCACCACTAACTAGCTACAGGAACTAGCAGTTATGGCCTAGTTCATAACTACATGAACTAGGCAAACTGAACTCCAGGTCCCTAAGCTTTAAACTGTGTTGCAAACAAATATCTTTTTATACTTTTTGGAATATTGTCAGGGTAGTGATGGTAATTTGTGGAAAGACAGTGTAGGCAAAATATCTGAATTTGGAACTCAAAAGTACGAAATCAAAGATAGCTGGGGTAACAGGCAGATTTGGCCTTAGACTACAAAATGAAGCAGGTCAAAGGCTAATAGAGTTTTGCCAAGAGAATGCACTGGTCTTAGCAAACACCCTCTTCCAACAACACAAGAGAAGACTCTACACATGGACATCACCAGATGGTCAACACCAAAATCAGATTGATTTTATTCTTTGCAGCCAGAGATGGAGAAGCTCTATACAGTCAGCAAAAACAAGACCAGGAGCTAACTGTTGCTCAGATCATGAACTCCTCATTGCCAAATTCAAACTTAAATTTAAGAAAGTAGGGAAAACCACTAGAGAATTCAGGTATGACCTAAGTCAAATCCCTTAAAATTATCAGTGGAAGTGAGAAATAGATTTAAGGGACTAGATTGGATAGAGTGTCTGATGAACAACTGAGGGAGGTTCATGACATCGTACAGGAGACAGTGATCAAGACCATCCCCAAGAAAAAGAAATGCCAAAGGGCCAAATGGCTGTCTGAGGAGGCCTTACAAACAGCTGCGCAAAGAAGAGAAGCTACAGGCAAAGGAGAAAAGGAAAGATACACCGATTTAAATGCAGAGCACCAAAGAATAGCAAGGAGAGATAAGAAAGACTTTTTCAGTGACCAACACAAAGAAATAGAGGAAAATAATAGAATGGGAAAGACTAGAGCTCTCCAAGAATATAAGAGATACCACGGGATCATGTCATGCTAAGATGAGCACAGTAAAGGACAGAAATGGTATGGACCTAACAGAAGCAGAAGATATTAACAAGAGGAGGCATGCATACAGAAAAGAACTGTACAAAAAAGACCTTCATGACCCAGATAATCACGATGGTGTGATCACTCACCTAGTGCCAAATATCCTGGAATGAGAAGTCAAGTGGGACTTAGAAACCATCACTATGAACAAAGCTAGTGGAGGTGATGGAATTCCAGTGGAGCTATTTCAAATCCTAAAAGATGATGCTGTGAAAATGCTTCACTCAATATTCCAGCAAATCTGGAAAACTCAGCAGTGGCCACAGGACTGGAAAAGGTCAGTTTTCATTCCAGTCTCAAAGAAAGGCCGTGCCAAAGAATGTTCAAACTACCACACAATTGCACTCATCTCACATGCTAGTAAAGTAATGCTCAAAATTCTCCAAGCCAGGCTTCAACAGTATGTGAACCATGAACTTCCAGATGTTCAAGATGGATTGAGAAAAGGCAGAGGAACCAGAGATCAAATTGCCATCATCCGTTGGATCATTGAAAAAGCAAGAGAGTTCCAGAAAAACATCTGTTTATTGACTATGCCAAAGCCTTTGACTATGCGGAACAAAACAAACTATAGAAAATTCTTCAAGAGATGGGAATACTGGACCACCTGACCTGCCTTTTGAGAAATCTGTATGCAGGTCAGGAAGCAACAATTAGAACTGGACATGGAACAACAGACTTGTTCTGAATCAGGAAAGGAGTACATCAAGGTTGTATATTGTCACCCTGCTTATTTAACTTATATGCAGAGTACATCATGAGAAATGCTGGGCTGGAAGAAGCACAAGCTGGAATCAAGATTGCCAGGAGAAATATCAATAACCTCAGATATTCAGATGACACCACCTTATGGCAGAAAGTGAAGAGGAACTAATGAGACTCTTGATGAAGGTGAAAGAGGAGAGTGAAAAAGTTGGCTTAAAGCTCAACATTCAGAAAACGAACATCGTGTCATCCGGTCCCATCACTTCATGGCAAATAGATGGAGAAACAATGGAAACAGTGAGAGACAGTTTTGGGGCGGGGGCTCCAAAATCACTGCAGAGGGTGACTGCAGCCATTAAATCAAAAGATGCTTGCTACTTGGAAGAAAAGTTATGACCAACCTAGACAGCATATTAAAAATCAGAGACATTACTTTGGCAACAAAGATCCATCTAGTCAAAGGTTTTTACAGTAGTCATGTATGAATGTGAGAGTTGGACCATATAGAAAGGTGAGCTCCAAAGAATTGAAGCTTTTGAACTGTGATGTTGGAGAAGACTCTTGAGAGTCCCTTGGACTGCAAGCAGATCCAACCAGTCCATCCTAATGGAAATCAGTCCTGAATATTCATTGAAAGGACTGATGTTGAAGCTGAAATTCCAATACTTTGCCCACCTGAGAAGAACTGACTCATTGGAAAAGACCCTGATGCTGGGAGGGATTGGGGGCAAGAGGAGAAGGGGATGACAGAGGATGAGATGGTTGGATGGCATCACTGACTCAATGGACATGGGCTTGGGTGAACTCCAGGAGTTGGTGATGGACAGGGAGGCCTGGTCTGCTGCAGTCCATGGGGTCACAAATGGTTGGACATGACTGAGCGACTGAACTGAACTGACTGGGTGGCAATGGTTGTACAGAGCTGGACACTTTCCACCTTTCCCCTATTGCAGGGAGAAACGTCCCAGACCTTCAAGTTTATCAGAAGTGCCCCAGCATTCACCTGACCAGAAGGCCGTCAATGTGACGGGTCTTTCTTGTTTATCTTGCCGTTTTTATGTGATAACGTTAGCCACTTTTGACGTGTTCCAATATTTATGATTGCTCCTTAGGTGCGTGTAACTAATACTCCCCAGAGTCTTCCTGCATTTTTAAGGTTAGAAAACCTGTGTCTTTTAGCAAGTCAGAGATTTGGGTCTGCTTGAAGTTTATTCCTGCAACTTTGTACAATGATTTGATGACATAATTGAGTGAAATACTTGGTCCAAACCTGGAAGATTGTACTACATAGTAGAACGCTGCTGCTGCTGCTGCTGCTAAGTCGCTTCAGTCGTGTCCGACTCTGTGCGACCCCAGAGACGGCAGCCCACCAGGCTCCCCCGTCCCTGGGATTCTCCAGGCAAGAGCACTGGAGTGGGCTGCCATTTCCTTCTCCAATGCATGAAAGTGAAAAGTGAAAGTGAAGTCGCTCAGTCATGTCCGACCCTCAGTGACCCCATGGACTGCAGCCTACCAGGCTCCTCCCTCCATGGGATTTTCCAGGCAAGAGTACCAGAGTGGGTCGCCATTGCCTTCTCCGGAGCCTTGCCTCAGGCACTGGTTATTAGCAAACTGTAAAATGTGCTTTAGTTTTGTGCATCTGTGCTCAGTTGCTCATTGTGTTTGACGCTTTGTGACCCTGTGGACTGTAGCCCGCCAGGCTCCTCTGTCCATGAGACTTCCCAGACAAGAGTACTGGAGTGGGTTGCCATTTCCTCCTCCAAGGAATCTTCCTGACCCAGGGATCAAACCTATATCTCTTGTGTCTCTTGCATTGGCAGGTGGATTCTTTAACACTAGCACCACCTGGGAAGCCTGTGGTTTAGTTTTAGTTATTGTAAAGTCTCTTCCTAAATTCTTTTCTAAAAAGAATTTCTGCTATTATTTTCCAAGAACCTGTAATAAAACATCCCTTCAAGTGTAATAATCCAGACATGTCTAAATGATGTGAACCAGCTCACCATCTGCTCACAGTTTTGCTGTTTAGGCAGGGATAACAGTAGAAAGAGCCTGCCAGACTCTTCGGTTATGCAAATAAAATAAACGTGGGGACCCAGACTATCTTTCCTTTGCATTAATTTATGTCTTAAAAAATAACCAAATAGGAACAGTCCCTCTATGTATTATGTCAAGTGAATATATTTTATAAAGGCTCTTTTTTAAGCGAAATGTTCCAAAATACTAATGTTACTGCACTAATAAATTACATCAGTATCAATAATAATAATAATCACCAATAAGTTTCATGTGGCTTCTTTCCTTCCTTAATTTGCTTAAGGGATGCCTCTGTGTGCCTAAGAGGGAAAAAAAATTGGGATCACTAATTAATATGCTAGGTAGTAAAATATCTGGCTGGGACATGTTAGGTTGGGCACATCAGGCTGGCTCAAGACGTCTCCTCAGAATTCTCGTAAAGAAACTGCCCAGGCCAAGTCTTGCAGCTTGAGGAATGATTCAGAGGCTCATGGGCGTAATTAAAAGTAAAGATTAGTGTGTAATGGCCCTCCTCAGCAAATGTATCAAGCCTGGACCAAATCATCTGGTGATAGACAAACAATGCCATGCTTTCCCCGGGGGGTAATGCCCGATTTATCCCTCTTAATGCACCTAGGAGCTCCTGGTTGTCAGAATTCAGACATCATTAATGATTATTCCAATAGAGTTTCCCCAGAATAGCAGCAGCAATTTGAGCCTCTCTTGCTGTGAACAGAGCCTGCCTTTCTATAGTTCCTAGTCATCTTGTGTTCACCTCCAGAATTTTCTCTCCTGGTTGTAGATTTGCCTCATGAAGTTACAGATGGGGAAAAAAAAATTCTCTCAACCCTCTCTCTTGCTATTTGTCCTGATGTTATTGAAGATTTTGAGTCCAGAATCAATAGAGAGAGGGGATTGAAAAAAGAGAAAGTAAAAATAAATATCACTCTGTATTCATGCTTTTTTAAATATACCTGTTTATTTCATACTCATGGAAGAGCTATTTCTTGAACAAAAATAGGTATTCATTGTGATTAAAAGGACAGCATTGTGAACAACAGTGAACTCTGCAGCCAATATTGAAACAGCTGAATAGAAGAAAATGATTTTTTTAAAAAAAGGTGTTACCTTTTTAAATGGAGGTAAGAAATTAAAAGAAGAGTTTCAACCTGAAAGTTGAAAAATTAAGTTATATGGTTACTCTGTTCTTCCTTTATCCCACTATGTGAAATTTACTATAGTTATCCAGGTATAATTACTTGACACTAGAATTCTCTAAATTTTGCAATTAAACAGATGCCTTGGAAGAGACCACATCAATGGTTATTCTTCATCTGTTTGAGATTCACATCAATGGGGAGTAATCACAGTACAAATCTCATTTAATTTCTTTTTACTTTGAGATTCTCCAGTAACTTAAATTTTATCAATAAGCTATTAAAATATATTTCTTTATCAACACATTTCTGAGATAGTAAGTGAAACTTTTAACTTTATTTTTACAGTTCTTTTTTTTTTTTAAGACAAACACTTGAGGAAGTCAAAAAGATGAAAGTGGAATCTTGTAGTCTTAAAATGGAAAAAGAATTGAGGATATTCACTCTGTGTCTTATAATAACTTACTTGAGTTCTAGAAAATCAAAGGATGCTGCCAGTTTGTTTCAAAGCCAGGACCGAACTCAGATTTCTTGATGTTAGATAACCTCGTTTTCGCTGCACTCTTCTGGTGGCTCAGATGGCAAAGAATTTGCAGTGCAGGGGATCTGGGTTCAATCCCTGGGTCAAGAAGATCCCCTTGAGAAGGAAATGGGAACCCACTCCAGTGTTTTTGCCTGGAGAATTCCATGCACAGAGGAGCCTGCAGGGCTAGAGTTCACGGGATTGCAGAGTTGGATTCGACTGAGCGACTCTCTCTCACACACACACACACACACACACACACACACACACACACACACACACTACATTTAGAAGACGATTTTAAGTCTTGAAAAATTTCCCAGAGAGAAAATATGAAAAATAATACTACTTCTATTCAAAGTTTCTTCTTTACACATACATATTTGAACTACTACTAAGGCATTAATGGGAAATATATGAAACACTCAATTTTTTGACTGTCAGGAAAATGTTTCAAAAATTAGTCCAAAGTTTATAAAAAGTGAATATAGGGTTTCTGGTTTTAGTCTTATTTTAAATTGGTTTATTATAAAGTCCAATTTCTTACTGCACTAAATAGCTAAGATAATATAGAAAGAGGAAATGGAGAGCCCACTTACATGCATAGTCCCTTTTAGTTTCAGGGAAGCAGGGTTTCTAGCAATCAAAAATTTTAATATCATGACAGTCAAATAGCAGTTAACACCTTGTTCTAGAATTTAAAAAAGAAATTCTTTTTGAACTCCGAATCCACATAAGCATCTGAGCAGCTGATGACAAAGCAGAACTTCACGTGCGTCCTGGGTTCGTGTTTCAGATAAAATCTACTAACCCTACATTCATATTTAGCGTGGTGATATTGTATTCCAGTTTTAAGTGTCTTTTTCCTATTACCCCATGAAATAATGGTCACTTTTATATTGTAACAGACAAAATGTGCTCAGTATCTTAATTAATACAGAATTTTGGGAATTTTGTTTAGAAAAAAGGAATCAAATAACATACACATACTGCTGAATTGCTGGGAAAAGAATCATTCAAAGTTTAATACTATAGTCAATCCTGATTTTCTTTAGTATAAAAGATGATTTCTAAAAGCAGAGTCTGCCATAACTCTCTTAGAGACTTTTACTACTGATTTATCAGCAAGTTAAAAGCAAAGTCGGGTCTAATGGGTAGAAAATAGACTTGTAAACAGCTCAGTTTCTCCCAGCCTTAGTATGTTAGAAAGTAGCCGTTCTAAAGTCATGCTTTGGAAACCTGTCTCCCTTCTCTATCTCTTCTCAAGCACGTCAGATGAGTGTGTATTTTCCCTGAAAACCTATTTGCCTCTTATTCTCCAGTATTTTATAAGTTCTACGGTAAGAGAATAATGTTGGAAGAGTGTTCCCTGTATGCAATACGACAGAAAAAGAACCTCTAGGTGATGTTTACAAGTCATTTTTACCTAGTGGGCCTTTTTTTAATCTCACCATATTCTTGTAAAAATGTAGTTGAGGAAGATGTTAGTCTGTCTATGCAACTGTGAAAACTGAAGCAGGTAACATTTAAATGGTGGGTTTGCCCTTATATCATGTTGGTGGGAATGGACATGGGTGCAGCCACTCTGGAAATTTCACATGGAGGTTCCTCAACAAGTTAAAAGTAGGCTTGTCACTGAGGTCATCCAGAAAGCTCACTTCTGGGTATATGTACAGAGGAAATGAAATCATGATCTTGAAGAGCTATCTGCATCCCCATGGGCGTTGCAGCATTACAATAGCCAAGATAGGGAAATAACCTGTGTCTCTACAGATGAAGGCAATGGCACCCCACTCCAGTGCTCTTGCCTGGAAAATCCCATGGACAGAGGAGCCTGGCGGGCTGTAGTCCACGGGGTCGCTAAGAGTCGGACACCACTGAGCAACTTCACTTTCACTTTTTACTTTCGTGCATTGGAGAAGGAAATGGCAACCCACTCCAGTGTTCTTGCCTGGAGAATTCCAGGGACAGAGGAGCCTGGTGGGCTGCCGTCTATGGGGTCACACAGAGTCAGACACGACTGACATGACTTAGCAGCAGCCGAAGCAGCTACAGACGAATAGACACAGTCGATGGGGTGTGTGTGTATATATATATATATATATATATATATATATATATATGCAATGAGATGTTACTCAGCCTTAAGAAAGAAACATATGCTGCCATTTGGAACAACATGTATGGACCTTGACTAAGTGAAATAAGCCAGGCAGAGAAGGACAGATGCTGTATGATCTCATTTATATGTTGAATCTAAAAGAGAGGAACTCATAGAAACAGAGTAATTAGGTTGTTGCCAAGGGCTGGAGGTGGAGGAAGTGGATAGATGTTGGTCAAATGGTACAAACTTCCAGCTGCTGCTGCTGCTAAGTCGCTTCAGTCGTGTCCAACTCTGTGCGACCCGTTAGACGGGGGCCCACAGTCTCTGGGATTCTCCAGGAAAGAACAGTGGAGTGGGTTGCCATTTCCTTCTCCAATGCATGAAAGTGAAAAGTGAAAGTGAAGTCACTCAGTCGTACCTGACTCTTAGCGACCCCATGGACTGCAGCCCACCAGGCTCCTCTGTCCATGGGATTTTCCAGGCAAGACTACTGGAGTGGGGTGCCATTGTCTTCTCTAAAGTTCCAGCTATCATGAATAAATTCTGAAGATCTAATGTACAGTGGGATGGCTGTACTTAACAATACTGCGTGATGTACTTGAAAACTCGCTAACACAGTAGATCTTAATGTTCTTACCACAGAGAAACATACAGACACACAGGTGAGATGATGGCTGTGTTAACTATGTTATTGTGGCAATCATTTTCCAACCTGTGCATAAATACATATATCAAATCATCACATTGTATACCTTAAATGTATACAATGTTATATGTTAATTATATCTCAACAGAGCTAGGAAAAAAATAAACAACACAACAAAATAGAATGCACTTGCCTCATTGAGGTTCTGGAGTACAGACATTAGACTCGATCTCAGAAGCTCTGCTGGTCAGATCAAATAATCAACTTTTTGGGAGGATATTATGTCAGGTTAGAGGACTCCAGCACTCTTGCCTGGCAAATTCCATGGACAGAGGAGCTTGGTGGGTTACAGTCCATGGGGTTGCAAAGAGATGGACATGGACCAGAAAAGGTCAGTTTTCATTCCAGTCTCAAAAAAATGTAATATCAAAGAATGTTCCAACTACCACACAGTTGCACTCATCTAAACACTAGCAAAGTAATGCTCAAAATTCTCCAAGCTAGGCTTCAACAATACTTGAACTGAGAACTTCCAGATGTTCAAGCTGGATTTAGAAAAGGAAGGAGAACCAAAGATCAAATTGCCAACATCTGTTGGATCATAGAAAAAGCAAGATAATTCCAGAAAAAACATCAACTTCTGCTTCATTGACTATGCTAAAGTCTTTGACTGTCTCAATCTAAACACACTGTGGAAAATTCTTAGTGATGGGAATACCAGACAACCTGCCTCTTGAGAAACCTGTATGCAGGTCAGGAAGCAATAGTTAGAACTGGACATGGAACAACAGACTGGTTCCAAATAGGAAAAGGAGTACGTCAAGGCTGTATATTGTCACCTTGCTTATTTAACTTATATGCAGAGTACATCAGGCAAAATGCTGGGCTGGTTGAAGCATCAGCGGGAACCAAGATTGCCGGGAAAAATATCAATAACCTCAGAAATGCAGATGCAGAAAGAGAAGAGGAACTGAAGAGCCTCCTGATGAAAGTGAAAGAGAAGAGTGAAAAAGCTGGCTCAAAACTCAGTATTCAAAAAAACGAAGATCATGGCATCGGGTCTATTCATTTCATGGCAAATAGTTGGGGAAACAGTGACTCCAAAATCACTGTAGATGGTGACTGCAGCCATGAAATTAAAAGATGCTTGCTCTTTGGAAGAAAAGCTATCACCAACCTAGACAGCATATTAAAAGCACAAACATTACTTTGCCAACAAAGTTCCATATAGTCAAATCTGTTGTTTTTCCAGCAGTCATGTGTGGATGTGAGAGTTGGACCATATAGAAAGCTGAGAGCCAAAAAAGTGATGCTTTTGAACTGTGGGTGTTGGAGAAGACTCTTGAGAGTTCCTTGGACTGCAAGGAGATCCAGCCAGTCCATCCTAAAGGAAATCAGTCCTGAATATTCACTGGAAGGACTGATGCTGAAGCTGAAACTCCAATATTTTGGCCACCTGATGCGAAGAGCTGACTCATTGGAAAAGACCCTGATGCTGGGAAAGATTGAAGTCAGGAGAAGAAGGGGACAACAGAGGATGAGATGGTTGGATGGCATCACTGACGCAAAGGACATGAGTTTGAGCAAGCTCTGGGAGTTAATGATTGACAGGGAAACTTGGTATGCTGCAGTCCATGGGGTCGCAAAGAGTTGGACAAGTCTGAGTGACTGAACTGAATTTATTGTTAATTTCATGTATCAGCTTTCTCAGAGTTAGAGATGCCTAGATACATGTAGACATTGTTTCTGGGTGTGTCTGTGAGAGTGTTCCTAGATTAGGCTTTGAATTGGTAGAGCAGAAGAAGCCTCCTTCCTGGTGGAGGTGGTTATCCTTTCACTTGTTGAGGGCACAACCAGAACAAGAAGGCAGAGCAGGGGTCTGTAGGGTCTTCAGCCCTGTGATGAGTGCAGTCAATAGCCTTCATGAGAGAGGTGGATAAATCCTCATTTAACTGGGTCTAGCCTAAGTACGCTTCCCGAGGGCTCCAACTGTTTTTGGCTTTTGAAAATGTGTTCTGAGTTCCAGAATATCAGTACTTTGGGAATTCTAAAGTGCGTGTGTTAAATGAGAATGTATAGGTATGTCAGTCTTGTATCACAGAATGGTGCAGGCTCATGCTGAAAATCGTAATTATTTTTAAAGTTTAATTCAAAATGTACTTGATGAATAACTTTTATATGTAAAGTAATCTACCAGAATGTATGACATACAGCTTTAGATACAGGCTCTGCCTTCACAGAGTTTCCCTATAGTACTAAAGAGTTACCAAATCTATATCATTAGACTGCAAAGCTTGAGACGTCATATAAAGGTGGTTTAAAAGGGTTGGATAAGAACTATTTCTGGTTGGTAGAGATCATGTAAGAATTATTTGAGTTAATGTTAAAAGGTACTTTGAACTTAGAAAGCACTGGGAGAAGTATATGAAAAAAATTGTTTTAGAAAAAATAATACATGATGTAAGGTCAGGATGTACTTGAAAATTGGAGAGGTTTACCTGATGCTCCAGGACATTGATGCAGATTAGTACTAATTATTCTGGAGAATTTTGCTAGGACTGTTGGGTAGACACCTTTGAGGTCCAGACTCAGGAGTTTAACATATTTATAGAGAAAATTTTCCTTATTAATATTTCTATCCATAGAATGTTGCCTAACAGGAGACACTCAATAACCTATTTCTGTAAAATGAAATCATAAAAATATAATTGTAACTGTACAATCTGAAATGACTATGTATGTGCTTAAATGCATTCGTGTAGAGTTTTTTTTCTCAGGAAGTTTATTTAAATTTTTCAGAACCAATTTTATGGAAATAGATGAATGAAAGAGATTTGCATATAATTTCACTGTAGATAAATTGGAAGATTTTTTTTCCCCCCCTTTGGTAACCAGGAGCCTAAGTAAGGATACCACTTAACAAAATTATTATCATTATGGTAAGGTTTCATTTAAAAATATGTTGAGAGACACGGATTGAATATCATGAAGTACCCAGTGTCAAAGCAAAAGAAGCAATTTGCCACAATTACACAGGTCCACCAAAGGCCAGAGCTGCAAAGGGTATGTCTGAATCCTTGTGAAGGGTATAATTATCTCTGAGGTAACTTGTTTGCCAACATCTGTCAGCTGTTCCAGGGTGCCACGTTCTGTTCTAGTTTTTAGCCTTAATGTTTACAAGTCTCAGACGTCTTAAGCATTTGAGTGGAGCTACATGCACGCGTATAAGCAGGCTTACTTCCCTGGACATGTTTTTCCACAATGAAGGGCATTTCCAATTTCTGAAAAGGATTTTTTTATTTGCCAGTAGAAACTTGTGTTTTGATACATCAGTTTTCACTAAGCCAGGGTGTCTTAAACAGTGGGCAAAAGTTTTCCTGTGTGACTTACATTAAAAGATATCCTCTGACATAAACAACTTTTGAAGGTTATCCTAGGCCCTTTAGAGTAACCTTAGCCCTACTTAATATCCCTGTCTTGTCTACGTCTTTTATTTATTTATTTATTCTAAGAAAATGGAACCTTGATGCAGCCGTGGTAGAGAAAGTAAACTGGAATTGAGTAACAGAAAGTTATCAGAATCAGGGAAGTTCTACTTATTGATGGTGTAACTTTCAACAAAAGATTTAACCTCTCTCTGTGTCCCAGTTTACTTTTCTTATTCTAAGGGCTTTGCATGAATAACTTATTTAATTCTCAGACCACTCCAGGAGGTAGATACCATAGCAGTCCTAAGAGGACATTGAGGTACTAGTTTATCAAAGCAGATGATATCTAAGGCTAGGAGCTGAGCCAGGCGTCTCTCCCCAGGGCTCCCCTGGTGCTCAGTTGGTCGAGTCTGCCTGCAGTGCGGGAGACCCGGGTTCAGTTCCGGGTCAGGAAGTTCCTTTGGAGAAGGGAATGGCAACCCACTCCAGTGTTCTTGCCTGGAGAATCCCCTGGACAGAGGAGCCTGGCGGGCTGCAGTCCATGGGGTCACAAAGAGTCGGACACGGCTGAGCGCCTCCCTTTCTCTCTGCTCCCTGAGTCCTCACCTTACCCGTTTTCCTCCTAAGTTATGTCCGACTCCTTGAGACCGCATGGACTGCACCCCCCAGGACTTCCTTTCCTTCACCATCTCTCAGAGTTTCCTCAAACTTTTGTCCTTTGAATCAATGATGCCATCTAACCATCTCATCCTCCGGCGTCCCCTTCTCCTCCTGCCCTCCGTCTTTCCCAGCATCAGGGTCTTTTCCAGTGGGTCGGCTCTTTGCATCATGTGGTCGAAGTATTGGAGCTTCAGCATCAGTCCTTCCTGTGAAAATTCAGGGTTCATTTCCTTTAGGATGGACTGGTTGGATCTCCTTGCAGTCCGAGGGACTCTCAGGAGTCTTTTCCAACACCACAGTTCAAAAGCATCAATTCACCGGCATTCAGCCTGGACCTATCCAGTACTATCTATGTTATAAGATTCTTTTGAGGCATAAATGAGATAATACCTGAACAAGTAGGTGTTTATTAAATAGTTGTTGATTCTGAATGTAAACTTTTGGAAATCAAAGATTTTAAAAGGTTTAATCTTTTACAAATTTTTATTCTTGGTAAAAAGACTGTGAGAACAGTGTGGCCAGGTAATTGGAAAACACTCAGGTGGTTGATAGAGCCCCTGTTTTCAGCCTGAATTACTTTATGGAGCATTAGGTCACAGATTATTGAATCTTAGAATTATAGTGGAAAATTTATGCAGGATTTCATTGTTTTTGCCTACTTAAATTCCAATTACCAAAGGCTATGCCTGGAGTTGAAGGGTCATAGTTAGAGCAATGAGACTTGGAAGAAATGAAGACCCACTTAATTATTTAATGGGACTGCGAAATGTCATGTATGGCCATAAAGTGCTAAAGTTCGTAGCAGGCAAATCTTTTGATGTTATAAACGTTCATCATCGTCATGGTGATGCTAACATATGCCTTCTGGTACCAGGTCAGAAATTACATCATGCTTGGTTTGGGGTCAGCTGCTGGCTGCCTGCGAGTGGCTCCACGTCATACTCAAAGCATCTTTTCCCTGTTTCTATAAGCTTACCTAACTGGACAGGTACATTTCCTGAATTTGCATTGGCTTGGTTTCCCAGTAGAGCTTTTGAGTGGGATGAAGTATTTGTTTTAAGGTATTTTAAGCTAGTAGGGGGAAAGCAGGTCTGGAGGACACATGGAAATAACTAGACATTTTGAAACATTGGGTCTAGAGTCTTTGTGGAGTGTCTGTGTGAAAATTCTGGAAGATAACTGGACATAGAGTACTGAACTTACAGGAGGGCTAGTGACTTTAAACATCAGTTTTAGAATCATCAGCTTCTTTGGTGCTGAAAGAGTGGGCGCTGAGGTAGAAACGCACCCACAGGCTTGCAGTGAAGGGGGGCACCGTGGCAGTCGGATTTTCTAATGGACCTCTTCTGCCCTTCATGTTTTAAATCATTGTTTAGTGATTTAGACGGTGGGCATTTCAGAATTTGAGATATGAAATGAATGGCAGGAGTACTTGATGAATTGAGTCAGATTCAGTTATTTTCATTTGACCGGAATCAGTGTCTGAAAACAAAATGGCAATTTAGAGGAATAAATATTAAATTTTTACATTGAAGTTGAAATGGTAAATACAGCTCGGCAGACAGAATAAGAAAGCCAGGCTTTTAAAAGGCTTAGTTTGAAAATGGGCTAGATTTCTTTTCTTTTTTTTTTTTGCACATAAGCCATAGTTTCTTTGTAACTCTCCTTCTCACCCTCCCTACTCCCACCCAAACAAATTGTTACCTTGGGCGGTATCAACAAGAGATTCTCTATTTCAGAACCTGTAACTTGGGCTATTGTTTCTTTCCTCTTCCTTATTCTTCAGCTCTGTAGCACGTTCAGAAGATGATGCCAGTTTGCCTGGGTGATGGGTGGATCTGCAAATTATGTCCCATGAAGTTAATGTAAACACTGTTTAAGAAATTAGTGGGGACCTATCAGCTGCATGTAAATGACTGAATGGTTGTTACTGTTTATGCTTTTTCACAAATTCTCTGTTTTTCAGTATTTCTGCACTAACTTATTCTCATAATTACCTGTCAAGACTCAATTCTAGAGATGCATTCTCTGTGAAAACCTGCCTGAAGATCCCAAGTGGATTTGGTGTTTATCTTCTTTCTGCATTCCTGCCCCATCCTTAGAGTCTCAGCACTCCCCACGTGCACCTCTTCCCACGAGCCTGGATGACCGGGAGAGCACAGACCTCGCCTTAGTATCCCGTGGTATTAATAGCTGTAGCTCAAATGCTAGCTCAGTTTCTGATGGCGTGCTTTTGTACTGAACCGCACTGGAGGTAGAAATGTTCCTCGTTGTGCCGTAGGAAAGAAATAGGGCCAAAGGGCAGAAGGGACAAGGACACAGATTATTTAAGTTCATTACTAGCAATTAGAGCTGTCTGAAAATGAAATGACCTGCCTTTACAATGTAGGTGAAGGCCCAAGGTGAATGATAATGCAGAAGAGATGTTGCTCAGCTTGACCTCTAAATCCCCCTCCAGCCCCTGTATTCTATGCCTTACATTTTTCTCCTGTGTCATTAACTACCCTCTTGGGTAGTCCTCAAAAGTGCTTTCATATATATTATCTCATTTATTTGAACAAATTTCCTGTGATGTATGTAGGGGCAGGGATTCTCATTCTAATGGTTCAGTAAAATGAGGCATAAAGATGTTAAGCGACTTGAACAGGGGTACTCCGTCAGCATGAAATTTGAGACGAGAATATCATCTTCCTCATGGTCGTTTAACATTCTTTAACAGATAGAAACATCTGAAGTGATCCGATTTGGACATTTGGGGTATTACATACTCATTTATACATTCATTAAGAAATATATTTTTCCTTGTTTATGCTTTTATGCATGCTTAATTTTTTAAAAAATGATCATACCACTACTTGTCTTTTTCATGCTACTTTTAGTAATTGTGTTTTTTATTGTTCTGAGCAGCAAGGACCACAGGAAAAATATATATGATATATGAATTTATATTTATAGTAAATAAATGTATATTATATAAATATATATAAATCAGTGCCTAAGAGGAAACCATGATAGCATATCGCATGCTTCGGAAGTCTGGGTGTGTGACAGAAGTCTCTCCGTGTGAGCGTGCGCCCTGAATTTCCCATCAGGATCCCTGAGATTGGAGGCAGGGCTGCCGCAGGCCAGTAGCCACATCTGACAGCGGTGCCTGGTTGCAGCTCACACCCAGGCAAGGCTAGAATCAGAGAGGGGTTCATTTGCATTGCATCAAATACCCTTTATGCATTTTATTTAATTGTGTTCTGTCTGTATTCCTACTCTGGCAGTTATACATGAAGGATCGCACTTAACATTAGATGTTTCCTGCAAGAAGGTTGAGAGTCACATAAGGAAGTAAAGAGACCGTTTCGGTTACCTGCCCTTGGGTAGCAAACCACAAAGAAACTGGCGCAACACAATGGCAGCTCTTTTTCCTCATGACCCTGTGTATTGACTCTTTCTCTCTGGTCTTAGATGTCATCAGTTGTGAAGCCACTTCCATCTGGTCGCAGGACTCTGGAAACTCTGGTTTCAGCCAGAGCCCCAAGTTAGCTCTCCTCCAGGTGGCCTGCCTACGTGGCTATCTGGGGGTCTCATGGCATGGGGGTCTGAGCCTTCTAAGGGAGGAGTAGCAGCTGCCAGTCCTATTCAGGCCTGACTCTAAAGTCTGAGGATGTGACTTCACGTTTATTATCAGCCACGCTGTGTTGATGAGAGTGACTCACAAGGCCAGCTCAGATGAACGGTAGGAGCACTTCTGAATGAGCAAAGGGGTAAGGCAGACTCTTGGTGCCCTTTGTTGATGGCCATAGGTGTATGCAGCTTATGACACTGGCGAGCCAGGAAAATCGTAACATGCAGGAAGGAAGACGTGAGCTCTGGGATTACATCGCTGCTTTGTCAAGACAGTAGAAATAGTCATCTAAAAGTTACGTGAATGATGCTTCTCTCCATCCTGATTAAAAATTCTAACAATCCTGATTTTCTTAGAGTAAACCAGGTTGCCACTAATTCTGTAGTTACGATTATGCCTTTCTTATCTTAGTTATTGTTGTAATCTTGAGGTGATATAAATACTTCCTAAAATATAGCAGATGATAATTTTGGTACTGCAAGTTTCTGTCATCAATTTTTAATTTTAATTGTTATTGATTTTTAAACTGTTTGTACTTCTTTAATTATATTTAAATATGATTATTCCAACCAACCTTTATGGGTATATAGAAAATTGTTTCCATATATTCTTTTATTATTATTATGTATTTGTTTTTGATTGGTTACTGAATTTTATTCAGATAGGATAAAGCATTTTTCAGATAGAATTAAGAATTTTAAATCAAATTCTTCAATACATATCTAATTTGCTTATGTTATCACAGCAAAATCCTGAGTCACACTTGCTTTCATTTATAATTTATTGATCAATATATAATAAAAGTTCCATTTCTCCATATGCTCTTTTGCAATAGGAAAATATGGCTCCATAATATTAGTCCAAAACGTTTGGACAGGTCTTCATTAATTCTATCTGAATTTATTCATTTTCTAGGCATTTATGCTTGAAATGTAATTTTCAAAATGTTTATTGCTTTATGTATGATATAGCATTAAAATAGCTATCTTAGTGGATTTAAAATGTGTAGATAGCTTTTTTTTTGAAGTTCATTACATCAATTCTGGTTTTGGTACATTTAAAAATAAAATCCATTTATGTTCATAAACTAATTGCTTGACAACAGACTTAACATTATAAAACACTTGACAGGAAATTTTGTCTCAAAGTTTACTCATCTTGAACCTGTTTTTTTTTTTTTTAATAGTTTTCTCATCAGTACATACTTAGAATATTTTCGCAGGAATAGTCAGCTCTTCTCTGTTGATAGAAATTTGTGTGATACTGATGGCTGTAGGAGTTATGGTTCCAGGTCAGAAGTTTTTGATAAGGTTTTCTGTTTGTAGATGTTATTAATTTCAGTGTTTCAAGCCTAGCCTTCTGACCTCACATTTCATTCTGGAAACTGTGGTTTTTCACTAGTGAAAAATATAGTGCGCTCTGTTATTGCAGCTTTTATATGCATAAGAATGTTTGTTCTGATTCACACTGGAGACTCAAAGCAACATTTCCAGTTTACTTATGAGCTAAGAATATTCACAAATACTAAACTAAAGCAGACTGTCTTTCCATGTGTTTATCAAAATGTTTATAGTTTCTTTTTCTGGTGACATCAAATAGTAAATATGGAACAAAGTCTGAATCTGTTTTTTAAGCATTTTTTTGCAAACAGAAAGTAGACAAGCTCTAATTGTTGGATTTTATAACTCCCAGTGGGCCTCGCAGGTGGCTCAGTGGTAAAGACTCTGACTGCCTGACAGAAGACATGGATGGGTTTGATCCCTGGTTTGGGAAGATCCCCTGGAAAAGGAAATGGCAACCTGCTCCAATATTCTTGCCTAGAAAACCCCATGGACACAGGAGCCTGGTGGCTGCAGTCTGTGAGGTTGCAAAGAGTCAGACGTGAGTGAATAACTAGAATAGGAGCAGCAGCATAACTCTTTGCATGGTGAAAGATACAGGATTTAAGTGTAATTTAGCAAATTGTCTTACCCTGTTCTGTAAATAACTACTATGAATTGTTTTCTACATATATTTTGAATTGAGGAAAAATTTCAAAGTTTTTAGATGAATTGCGTAGAATGTTCTGGAACAATCGTGGTTGATGACATTAACTTTAAGCTAAATTCAGCATTTTTAGAAGGGTGGACTAGAACTGAGTACACTGGGTCAGAGCAGGAAAGAGCAGGGTGCGTAGGCGTGCAGGAAGAAGGCGATGTTTGGTGTGAGTCCTGCTTCGGTTTTATACGTTTCTGTGCAGTTGGTCACAGTGTACAATGTGCCTCTGGCTAAGAGTCGCGGTCAAGTCATTTTTAAAATTATCTGTCTACATGTAATTTTAATTCCTCAGTAACACACTTACACCTCACTATTGACCTAAGTTTGGTGTCTCCAGCTGTATTTTGATGAAACACAGATTGCTTTAAAGGTGAGCAATTATTAGTCAGAAAAAATGTAAAATTTTGGTCTTGCAAATTTTAATTCAATATTGGCCTCCTATTTTAATATTAAAATACTTGTGACTAATCTACTGACTTAACTCACAGTTTTCAGTTTATTCTTCATAACCATAGGCTGGTTGCCAGTCATTCTTGAAGTAATTTGATAGGAAACTTTCTGTTGATAGGAGTAAATCTATTTATTTATAGGACAGCAAGAACTGTAATATTAAGGTATATATGGTTCTGCTAATCTTATGTAATCGTGAGCTGACAAGATACTTTCAAAAGGAGATGATGGATAGTGAATCATGCCAATTCTTTCATTCTGAATGGGATTTAAATCACTAGTTTATGCTTCAATGGCTGTAGCTGTTGACCAAAGGTTACTATGTTGCTTTCATATTGAAGATTGATTTTTTCTAACTTTTAGTACTTATTTATTCATGTATTTAATGTTTAAGCCTTGGCTTCACATTCTGCTAAAGCAGCAAAGATGTAAGTCTTCCTTTGCGAAACCAGCATTTTAGTTGAAGGGAAACTATGATCTTAAAATGAGTGAACTCCTTGAAGTCTACAGTGATGTATATGCATACTTGTAACAATTACACCTTCAGGATTTCCTTTGAGAAAACTCAGTAAGTATTGTTGAATGAACGGATAATTGAATGAATTAATTTAATGTAGAAAAAAATACTATGGCATTGCTCATGAGTTTAAATGCTCATGGAAAAGCATGAAATAATATGGGCTCAGTTGCTTTGGAAAAGATTTTAAAGGAGATTGGACCGCTGCTGAGTTTTAAAGGCTAGAAAGGGGTGGGTCCTAGATTGGGGAGATTGTAGGAGCAAGCCTACTCTCATGAGCTGGATATGTTTGTAAAGCCTGGTCTTTCCTTTCTCTTTGCTCTTTCCAAAGGAAAACAGCTTTCTCCGTAGGCTTCCCCATCTAGGTGGTTGAGGTAGAGAGAAAATAAGGCACCATCAAGTTGTCTCCGTGTTATCTTCAGAAGCTGTGAATGGTATTTTACAAAAGGAAGGACTTTGTAGATGTGATTAAGGGCATGGGCCCTGGGACTGGGAGATAACCCTGGAGGATCTAGAGGGAAGGGGTATGAGAGGAGGAGCAGTTCTGTCTTCCTTTTCTGCTGCACACTGTCTCAACTTTGAGGACCTCGGTGGTCTGTTTGCTCAGGGTGTACATGGTTCCAGCAGCTGCTAGTAACTCTGAGCTGTTTTAATAGGCACTACCTTTGCGCTATTACCCAGCCTTGAAATCTGCCTCTCAAACCTCCCCACTCACTTGTTATTTATTTATTTTAATTGGAGGTTAATTACTTTACAATATTGTATTGGTTTTGCCATACATCAACGTGAATCCGCCACAGGTATACCTGTGTTCCCCATCCTGAACCCCTCTCCCTCCTCCCTCCCTGTACCATCCCTCACTTGTTATTTTTGATCGGGACCAGACGTTGCAGTCTTTGAGCAGTTCTAGTTCTCATGTTCCACCTTCATTCTGCGTTCTCCGTTTATAATCCTGGCCTGGTCATGTCTTGACTCACCAACTACATGAGCCCCTTCTCTCTCATCCCTTCCATCTAGTCTTACTTAGGGATAGCCCCACAATAATCTTTTAAAACTCCTTTTGATCTTGTTGCTGGCCGAGTGAAAAACTTTAAATGGTTCCCTGACATGTGTGGGCTCCTCTGTAGGACAGCTTTTAAGCTACCCCACAGCCTCGCTTCTACTTCCATTTATCATGTCTCCCATCCCATTATATTTCTACAGAAATCATCTTCGCCAGCCAACTTGGCTCACTGCAGATCCCCTAAATATACCTCTTGGTTCTTTGCCATTGCGATTTTTTGCTTGTCATCCTTCTCACCTTCAGTGTAGTCCCTGACACACTGTCTATTCAGACCCTAGCCCTCTTTTGTTTCGCGTCTTTCCAACTGGGGAATACTTTGCTTCTGGAACAGATTGTGGTGCTATTATCTTAATAACAATGAGAAGGAAACTTCAGAGCTCCCAGAGAACAAGACCGATGAGATTTATATTTCCTTTGCTGCCTATCAAATGAACTGTCAGGTTACAGTAGGATTTTTTCCAATATCACTTTTATCCTTAGTCCTAAAGGTGGGAGTCTGCAAATATGAAGCTATCCTAGACTTCAAAGCTGGGTCAGACACACCAGGCTAGTCCTCTGGCAAGAAGTGCTTTGACCCTTTGCTTTTCATTACTTTCCCTGGGACAGAGATTGAGAGCTCCTGGAGAAATCAAATTACAACCTCAGTAGGTAAATGCCAATCCTTTCCATTGGTGTGAGAAACAAAGGGATGCCTCTCTGCCTCATCAGCATGCAGGGACTTCTCCGAGAAAGAGTGTAAACACCGGGCCTTAAGCAGCAGATGCGCTCATCATTCAGTCTGAGAGCAAATCTGCAGGAATCTTACAGGAGAGGGCAGAACGATCCTGCTTGGCAGTCTTGATCGAGGAGAATAATCATAATCTGTTCTTTGCATCTTTCACACAGGAAAGAAGGATTGTTCCATGTAATCTAATGTAATCTGTGCATTTTAGGGCTCCGAAGATCCTTCAAGACTCCCAGTTCTAATTCTAAATCCCTTCTAGCTGTGTTATCTACATTGTCCTAAATTTGCACCCCTGCAGTACCTAAAGGATCCGTTGCTGACTAACCCCGGAGTGGCTGATGCCTGTTCTGCGTGGGCGCTCACTCTTGCTTAAATTGTTATCGTATTTTCATTGTCTACTTTTGTCACAGCTTGATAGCTAAATCGCCAGGTCCTGGAGGGAAGCCCCTGCTGCGTGTTTGCCGTCGTGCCTCTAGAGGTGTCCCCAAGCGCTTTCCCTAAAATAATATTGGCTAAGCATTTACGGTGAGTCAGCACTGTTACGCATTCCCGCGTCTTGACTACGTGACGTTCTTTTTCTCTCTAGAATGCCACTTAAACGTATCTGTTAGCAAACCCTGGAAGCTGCATCTAAAAACATAACGTGCTTGTTCCTTGGATGTTCACGGACGTCTTTGCCCTGGATACAGAATACCTTACCTGGTTGGGCCACAGTAATTCAGAGTTTAGGGTCAGTGATTGAGAGCTGTTTTTCACCAGGGTTTGCATAGTCTCCATCACTGCAGTAGAAGCTAGAGTAGAGAGGATGCCAAGAATTTTGTCTATACCAGCTTCAGTATCAGGGGACTGGGCTACTCTCTTCTAGATTTTATCCTCCAAAGGCTTATTGCCAAGATTATCGACGTTTACCGGTGTCAGAACTGCCTCATTTTTCAGGTCATTAAAAAATGGATAATACGCAGAATGGTTTCCACTGAGAATTGAGGGAAAACTTCTGTATGGATCCCTGAGAATAACTTAAACAGCTTGTGGCAGCTGTGGATGGTGGCAGGGCTAATCCTAGATGACATGAAGCTATCAGAAGTAGGGTACATCTTTTTTTAGCAAGTGCTGCAGGATATTGGGCTCTAAGAGAGTCCAATATAGTGAGGGGCTCTTCAGATAGCTGCAGTCATGAACTGAGGGAAACATTTCGTGTATCTTATGGAGGCTGTTTCGAAGATGATTATTCTGTCTGTTTCAGCCATACCCAGACATTTACAAGTCATAATCACCTCCATGAGTGGCATCACTCTTAAGAGCAGTCTGCAGTCCAGTGTGAAATGTGTCACATATGTGGAAGAAGTGATGTGCTAACTCAGGGGCCCCACACTGAGCAACAATGATACTTGCTCTCGGGGGATATTGGTCCCATAGCACTTCCCCAATGGCGCAGCTGAAGAGTCTGCCTGCAGGGCAGGAGATGCAGGAGACACGGGTTCCATCCCTGGTTCAGGAAGATCCCCTGGAGGAGGGCCTGGCAACCCACTCCAGTATTCTTGCCTGGAGAATCCCATGGACAGAGGAGCCTGGCAGCTACAGTCCATGGGGTCACAGCGAGTCAGACACGACCGCAGTGGCCGAGCACGCACAGCACACACACATTAGCTCAGAGTCCGGAGGGGACTGGGAGACGTGGCCCAGTTCACACGAAGTAAGAACCTCAACCTTAGACTCCTCCAAAAGCTTCCCCGTCCATCCCCGCTCCAGTGAAAGGAGGGTTAAAAAAACTCTGACCAAGGAAGCTCGGAAGGTCACGTCTCAGGATTTCTTCAGGGTATGAGTGAGAAAAAACCATGATTCTTTGGGAGAGTTCAGTCCCCAGTTGGGCTGTGTGTGAGTGTGGAGGGTGATTTAACACCAGGCAGGACGTGGATTGCCGGGAGAAATATCACTAACCTCAGATATGCAGATGACACCACCCTTATGGCAGAAAGTGAAGAGGAACTAAAAAGCCTCTTGATGAAAGTGAAAGTGGAGAGTGAGAAAGTTGGCTTAAAGCTCAACATTCAGAAAACGAAGATCATGGCATCCGGTCCCATCACTTCATGGGAAATAGATGGGGAAACAGTGGAAACAGTGTCAGACTTTAGTTTTTTGGGCTCCAAAATCACTGCAGATGGTGATTGCAGCCATGAAATTAAGAGACTCTTACTCTTTGGAAGAAAAGTTACGACCAAGCTAGGTAGTATATTCAAAAGCAGAGACACTACTTTGCCGACTAAGGTCCGTCTAGTCAAGGCCATGGTTTTTCCTGTGGTCACGTATGGATGTGAGAGTTGGACTGTGAAGAAGGTTGAGCACCGAAGAATTGATGCTTTTGAACTGTGGTGTTGGAGAAGACTCTTGAGAGTCCCTTGGACTGCAAGGAGAGCCAACCAGTCCATTCTGAAGGAGAACAGCCCTGGGATTTCTTTGGAAGGAATGATGCTAAAGCTGAAGCCCCAGTACTTTGGCCACCTCATGCGAAGAGTTGACTCATTGGAAAAGACCCTGATGCTGGGAGGGATTGGGGGCAGGAGGAGAAGGGGACGACCGAGGATGAGATGGCTGGATGGCATCACGGACTCGATGGACATGAGTCTGACTGAACTCCGGGAGATGGTGATGAGCAGGGAGGCCTGGCGTGCTGTGATTCATGGGGTCGCAAAGAGTTGGACACGACTGAGCAACTGAACTGAACTGAACAGAATGCTATCCAAGAGACTTTGACTGCAGAAGCCAAAGATTGTGGATTGTGGATTGTGGATTGTGGATTGTGCTTGAGTGCAAAGGAGATGGCACTCAGAAAGACTTCCTTACAACTCCAAATAAAAAGACAAAGAAGCCAATTTAAAAATGAGTAAGGGATGAGAAGAGACATTTCACCAAAGAGGATAGACAAATGGACAATAATCGTGTGAAAAGTTGTTCAAAAGTCATTAGCCGTTAGAGAAACGCAAGCCAATGTCACAAAACCCACTACAGTAGCTATAATCAAAAAGACTGAAAACAGTGAGTCTTGGTGGAGATGTGGAGAAAATAGTTCCCTCGTATATTTCAGGGGGGGCCTGTAAAATGATGCATCAATTCTGGAAGACCATTTGGCAGTTCCTCAAAATGCTGAACATGTAGAGTTAACTGTAAGACCTGCATTTCCAGCCCTAGGAATATCCACATAGGCATTGACAACATGTTGATACAAAAACTTGTTCATGAATGTTCACGGCAGCATTACTCCTAATAGCTGAAGGTGGCGTGACTCAAATACCCATCACCTGGTGAACAGATAAATAAAACGTGGTAAGCCGTATAAGGGAATGCCATTTAAAATTTTAAAAAGGAGTGAAGTACTGATGCATGCTGGACATGGACGTACCTTGA
Source organism: Ovis canadensis (assembly GCF_042477335.2). NCBI lineage: Eukaryota > Metazoa > Chordata > Mammalia > Artiodactyla > Bovidae > Ovis > Ovis canadensis. The sequence continues at coordinate 101,412,967 of NC_091253.1, read as the reverse complement.
AATCACACGAAGCGAAAGAAGCTCAAAACACACGTGGTATGACCACACTTAGGTGAAATGTACCGAACCTGCGAATCCATAGAGAGAGAGTAGGTAAGTAGTCTCTGGGGACTCAGGCTAAGGGGGAAGGGACACTGTCTGCTAGTAAATGTGAAATTTTGGGGGAGGATGAAAATACTAATATCTTAAATTTAGACACACCTCTATTGAATTGTTGCAGAAAAAGCAATTTGCAATCCAATGTATAGTGTAGGTTCAAAGACTAGTGTTTTTCAGGAAAGTTTTGGAGATAAACTTGGCCTAAAGTAAAATAATATCATGAATAAAACAAATAGTAATAATAATGCATTTTCTGTGGTTTATTGTATTACTTTGCAGTTTATTTCATGTTTGTTTCAGTAAACCATAGGTATATCCACTTTTCAAATTAAGAAAAGCTAAAACTATTACAGCGATTGTTGACGTTCAGTCCCTCGGTCACGTCTGACTCTGTGACCCCACGGACTGCAGCATGACAAGCTTCCCTGGCCTTCACTGTCTCCTGGAGTTTGTGCAAACTCGTCCATCGAGTCGCTGATGCCATCCAACCACCTCATCCTCTATTGTCCCCTCTTCCTTCTGCTCTCAGTCTTTCCCAGCGTCAGGGTCTTTTGCAAAGAATCAGCTCTTTGCATCAGGTGCCTGAAGTTTTGGAGCGTCAGCTTCAGCATCAGTCCTTCCAATGAATATTCAGGGTTGATATCCTTTAGGATTGACTGATTTGAGCTCCTTACTGTCCCAGGGACTCTCAAGCATCTTGTCTAGCACCACAGTTCAAAAACATCAATTCTTCAGTGCCAGCCTTCTTTATGGTCCACATTTGACATCCGTACATGACTACTGGAAAAACCATAGCTTTGAATATATGGACCTTTGTCAGAAAATTGATATCTCTGCTTTTTAATATGCTGTCTAGGCTGGTAATAGCTTTTCTTCCAAGGAGCAAGTGTCTTAAAATTTCATGGCTGCAGTCACTATCTGAAAATAAAATCTGCCACTGTTTCCATTTTTCCCCCATCTGTTTGCCATGAAGTGATGGGACCTGATGTTATGATCTTAGTTTTTTGGGTGTTGAGCTTTAAGCCAGGTTTTTCACTTTCCCCTTTCACCATCATCGAGAGGCTCTTTAGTTCCTCTTTGCTTTCTGCCATTAGAATAATATCATCTACATATCCGAGGCTGTTAATATTTCTCCCGACAATTTTGATTCCAGCTTGAGCTTCATCCAGCCTGGCATTTCTCTGATGTACTCTGTATATAAGTTAAATAAGCAGGGTGACAATATACAGCCTTGATGTACTCCTTTCCCGATCTGGAGCCAGTCTGTTGTTCTATGCCCAGTTCTAACTGTTGCTTCTTGACCTGCATACAGATTTCTTAGGAGGCAGGTCAGGTGTTCTGGTATTCTCATCTCAGAATATTCCTGAAAGATTTTGCTGTTTGCTGCAATCCAAACAGTCACAAAATTTGGTGTAGTATGGAAGTAGATGTTTTTCTGGAATTCTCTTGCTTTTGCTATGATCCAGCAGATGTTGGCAATTTGATTTCTGGTTCCTTTGTCTTTTCTAAATCTGTTGAAGTCTAGCTTAAAGGATTTTGAGCATTACCTCACTAACATGAAATGAGCACATTTTAATGGTAGTTTGAACATTCTTTGGCATTGCCCTTCTTTGGGACTGGAATGAAAACTGACCTTTTCCAGTCCTGTGGCCACTGCTGAGTTTTCCAATTTTACTGACATATTGAATGCAGCATTTCATAGCATCGTCTTTTAGGATTTTGAATAGCTCAGTGGAGTTCCATCACCTCCACTAGCTTTGTTCATAGTAATACTTCCTAAGGCCCACTTGACTTCACCCTCCAGGATGTGTGGCTCTAGGTAAGTGACCACACCATCGTGGTTATCCTGGTCATTAGGACCTTTTTTTGTGCAGTTCTTCTGTGTCTTGCCACCTCTTCTTAACATCCTCTGCTTCTGTTAGGTCCATACCATTTCTGTCTTTTATTGTACCCGTCTTTGCACGAAATGTTCCCTTGGTATCTCTAATTTTCTTGAAGAGATCTCTAGTCTTTCTCATTCTATTGTTTCATCTATGTCTTTGCACTGATCACTGAGGAAGGCTTTCTTACCTTTCCTTGCAATTCTTTGGAACTCTGCGTTCAGATAGACATGTATTTCCCTTTCTCCTTTGCCTTTAGCGTCTCTTCTTTTCTCCGGTATTTGTTCGGCCTCCTCAGACAACCATTCTCTCTGGGCTGGTTTAGCCACTACTTTCAGTGTTAATTTGGAGTGAAAATGCAGAACAGAGGCCATCATAGGACTTTTCCTGTCTGCCAACATAATTCTGTTCAGTCCATTTCATCCAGGTGATGTCTATAACAAAGTATTGCTGACTGTTGTTTAGTGGTTAAGTCGTGTCTGACACCTCTGGGACCCCATGGGCTGGGGCCCGCCAGGCTCCTCCGTCCAAGGATTTTCCCAGGCAAGAATACTGGAGTGAGTAGCCATTTCCTCCTCTGAGGGATCTCCCCAGCGTAGGGATTGAACCCACGTCTCCTGCATTGGCAGACAGGTTCCTTACCACTAAGTCCCCAAGGACGCCTTCCTGTGCTGTGGCCTTCTCCAATAAGAAGGAAGACTGGGTGGGTCCTTCTCCGTCTCACATCTGAAGGAATGTTTCCTGCTTTCTTTGGCTTCTCAGCTCTTCTAAGGCAAGGGAAGCATTTTAGCAGCGAGGTGGGTAGGGGAAGACCTGCATGTTATGTAGTAACCTGTTAGCATATACAGTCAAACTAAAGACAGTGTAATGAGCCACGCTGACACTCTTCCTACTGCATATAGTAAAGCCAGGAAGGGAAAGAGTACTGAATAATTAGTAGTGAGTGTAAACAGTGGCATTGCATAGCATTCAGTTCAGTTCAGTTCAGTCGCTCAGTCCTGTCTGACTCTTTGCAACCCCATGAACCGCAGCACACCAGGCCTCCCTGTCCATCACCAACTCCCGGAGTTCACGCAGACTCACGTCCATCGAGTCAGTGATGCCATCCAGCCATCTCATCCTCTGTCGTCCCCTTCCCCTCCTGCCCTTAATCCCTCCCAGCATCAGAGTCTTTTCCAATGAATCAACTCTTCGCATGAGGTGGCCAAAGCCCAGCGTTACAGATGTAATAAACTGCTGGTGTTGCTGCGTTTCAGGTGACCACTGTGAGTTTATAACTCATTTTTTCTCTAAAGGTTTTAGTGCTTTCAAGCTCTCTTATTGTACACTGTTGGGATTATATAATTAATATTAGAAAGAAAGTCTCTATTGCATAGTAAGAGTAGAAGTGTATTGGTGAATACAGATAAATTAAAAACTAATTAATTTGAAATTTATGGACTCGTGGCCACTTATGCCGTGACACATTGAATGCTTTAGTAAGCAGCTGCATTACTCCGCACAAGTCTTAGCGGGACTGACTGACAAATGTGGGGATGTGGGTCTCCTGTTGTGAACACAGATGGAGTCAGCGGGAGCTTCTTGCCTTTAGTCATTATTTAATGACTGTATGGTGGTTGGGGACATTAGCTCTTCTTTCTTTCATTACAGCTTTCCTTAATCAATTTTTGAAAACTACATATTTTTACAATATTTTAAGAAATCCATTTTTGCTATGACTTTACCTGATCAAAATAGATGCCTTTAATTTTGTCTTTGTTATACTTGTGAAATAGTTATTTTTTTAATTCAAAATTCTTATTTCAAGTAGGTCACGGAGTACACGCACATTATACACACATAGACACACACAGGTCAAGCTAGAAATAACCCAGAAATAACATAAAAAGCATAAGAATCCCATTCAGGATAGTTTCTAAAAGATGTAAATGTGAAAGTAGAATTACGAAACTTCTAAAAGAAGTTTTCAACCTTTTTGGGTAAATAATGGCATACGATTTAGTGATAAATGGAATGGGCTACCGGTACATGAGGAAACGTGAATGGATCTCAAAAATATTCTGCCAAGTAAAAGCAGCCAGCCATGAGAGATCCCATGTTATGTGTGTGTGTGTGTGTGTGTGTGTGTGTGTGTGTGTGTGTGCACTCAGTCATGTCTGACTCTTTGCAACCCCGTGGAGTGTGGCCCACCAGGCTCCTCTGTCCGTGGAATTTTCCAGGCAAGAACACAGGGACTGATTTCATTTCCTCCTGCATGGGATTTTCCTGACCCAGGGGTCAAATCCATGCCTTTTGCGTCTCCTGAATTGGCGGGTAGACTGTTCACTGCTGTGCCGCCTGGGAAGCCCCACATCCTATATCGCTTCACTTACACTGATGTTCTGGGAAAATCCAAGCTGTAGAGACAGAGGGCAGACCTTTGTAGGAAAAACCAGGCTGTAGAGACAGAGGGCAGACCTTTGTAGGAAAAACCAGGCTGTAGAGACAGAGGGCAGACCTTTGGCAGCGTGAGGCTGAACGGGAGTGGTGACTGACTGTGAATGAGCACAAAGCAGTCCAGAGTGATTCCAAGCATTTATATTGTGCTGTGGTGATGGCTGCACAGCTGTATAAATGTGTTCAAACTGACTGGTGCGTTTAAGATGAGTGAATTTTCTGGTACTACATTAACTCATTGGCACTGTTAATAATAATTAGCCTACCGTCAAAATAAGATTTTAAGATTACTTTCTATTATTGTAGAAAAATTATATACATAAATATATATATGTGTGCGTATATATATGTTTATTTAAAATAAAGAGACTGAAGTCTGTAAAAGCATGCGTCTGAAGAGAAGACTAAGAAGCCACTACCTGTGAGATTTCAGAATGATTTTCATTAACTTGGTCAATTTACTGTGATGAAACATCTGGCCGAGAAAACATTTTATCAGAAAAATGAGAAACACCATTGTCACACAGGCCCGAACACTAGTATCCATATAACTAGTTTATTTACTACTTTAGACAGAACTTTGTGGCAAGTGAAATGAAATTTCATTTATAAATTATGATGAAAACACACTGACATATTTTGGGGAGTAGCAGAAGCAAAGATTTCACCCTGTATGAATGCCTTTCAAGGTACATCAGAAAACTGCTTGGTAAAACAGTCAGAGCTAGCCTTGTTAATCAGGATATAATAGCTTGTTCACTCTGCTTTGCAGCAGGGGCGGCCTTTTCTGTGGCCAGTCAGCCCTCTCATAGGTGACATGACATAAACATGTGGATACAGATATAGAGGTGGAGATACAGAAATAATTGTATACTTTTGCTGGATTGATGTCTTTCAGTCTAGCAAGTATTCAGTTTGGCTGGGTGCATTTGCATTTTTCAGCACTGAAAATGAATTTGTCAATCATAAGTTTTCACAGTTTGAGGGGAAATTTATTGCTTTTTGTGTTAGCTATGTGTTATTACACAGTCAAAGGAAGCACCTTAAGCATCAAACATTTATTATCTCTGTCTCTAGCTCGGGAATCTGGTGGCCTCTGACTCAGGGCCACTCCAAGGCTGTAGTCCAGTCATCTCAAGGCCCTTCTGAAAGCATGCTTGGTCACGTGTGACCCTTGGCAGGTCCCGGGTCCTCTTGGCACATGGACCTGTCCAAGGGGCAGTTCACGCCGTGGAAGCTGGCTTCCCCCAGAGCAAGGGAGCGGACAGCATCCCAGCAGAAGCCAGTTGTGTTATTACTGATCACAGGTCAATCGCATCACCTCTGCCACACTGTATCCAGTAGAAACGAATCATTAAGTATCCACTCAAGGGGATAAGATTACACAGCGGCCTGAAAACCAGGAGACAGGGATGCTAGCCATCCTCCAGGGTGACAGTCACATTTTGGTTTGTAGATTTAAGGAGAAACCTCACTTTAGCTGCCAACTTTGTTTGAGATGTTTGAGATCAAGGATGAAATATATTTCCTGCAAAGAAACATTGAATTGCAGAGCAAAAATCAGACTATATAAAAATAAGAAAGGAGAGGGGAGATACATTTCATTTGGTGGGGAATGAGAGACCAGGATTACTTAAATACAGTAAGCATCATGTGTCCATGTAAACTGTCAGTTTGTTTGTTTATTTATTTTTAGGTAGAAAACTAGGTTGAACTGCTGCTGCTAAGTCGCTTCAGTCGTGGCCGACTCTGTGCAGCCCCGTAGACGGCAGCCCACCAGGCTCCCCCGTCCCTGGGATTCTCCAGGCAAGAACACTGGAGTGGGTTGCCATTTCCTTCTCCAATGCATGAAAGTGAAAAGTGAAAGTGAAGTCGCTCAGTCATGTCCGACTCTTTGCCACCCCATGGACTGCAGCCCACCAGGCTCCTCCATCCATGGGATTTTCCAGGCAAGAGTACTGGAGTGGGTGGCCATTGCCTTCTCCAAGCTAAAACAAGCTTGAAAGCCCAAAGATGATTTTTCTTTTATCCATTTGTGTGCCAAAAATTTTCAGGAGAAGGAAAATAAAAGAAAAATGTAATTTGATTTAGTATTTGTTATTCTGTATTTAACAATACTAGATGGCAAAGCCATTTCGAATAAAAGGGTATTTACACAATTAAGGAGAAAAATAAAAACTAGGACCATGTAAGCATGAAAGAGGCGACTTCCGTGTCCACTGGCTCTGTATCCTTATCTTCTTTCTCATTGTAAAACTAATACCTGCCTTTTGATTACTTAATTTCCAAAGTACATTTTCCCTCTATCAAGCTGCTCTGAGGCCTTCAAAACCAGGTTCATAATCAAATGTCAGTAATGACATTTTGTTGAGATTTTAAAAATCGTACTACTTAAATGTGATAATGGTGGTGGTGTGCACCTGTGTGCTTAAGTAAACTGTTAATAAATGTTACAAATATCAATAAAAGGCCTTTACTTTTTCCTCCATAATAGCTTGTTTTAAATGATATTTTATTTACTATTATTATTTTGCTTTGCTATCTGAGTATTATTAAAATCTAATAATTGAGAGGGAAGAAACACTGATGTTCTCTGTTGCTTAAATTCAGAGACCTAGCTGCATTTTCTGTAATTAGTACCCTGCATAATCTGTACATAATACCTTAGACTAAGTTTACTTCTTCTTAGGTAATATTTAGATAAGTAGCTCAGAAGGAGGAGAAGCATTTTCATTCTCTAAAACTGGCGTCCCAGGTGGTGCTCAGTTCAGTCACTCAGTCGTCTCCGACTCTTTGCGACCCCATGAATCGCAGCACGCCGGGCCTCCCTGTCCATCACCAACTCCCAGAGTTCACTCAGACTCAAGTCCATCGAGTCCGTGATGCCATCCAGCCATCTCATCCTGGGTCGTCCCCTTCTCCTCCTGCCCCCAATCCCTCCCAGCATCAGAGTCTTTTCCAATGAGTCAGTTCTTCGCATGAGGTGTCCAAGGTACTGGAGCTTCAGCTTTAGCATCATTCCTTCCAAAGAAATGCCAGGGTTGATCTCCTTCAGAATGGACTGGTTGGATCTCCTTGCAGTCCAGGGGACTCTCAAGAGTCTTCTCCAACACCACAGTTCAAAAGCATCAATTCTTCGGTGCTCAGCCTTCTTCACAGTCCAACTCTCACATCCATACGTGACCACAGGAAGAACCATAGCCTTGACTAGACGGACCTTAGTCGGCAAAGTAATGTCTCTGCTTTTGAATATGCTATCTAGGTTGATCATAACTTTTCTTCCAAGGAGTAAGCATCTTTTAATTTCATGGCTACAATCACCATCTGCAGTGATTTTGAAGCCCCCCCCCCCCAAAAAAAAAACTCTGACACTGTTTCCACTGTTTCCCCATGTATTTCCCATGAAGTGATGGGACCGGATGCCATGATCTTCATTTTCTGAATGTTGAGCTTTAAGCCAACTTTTTCACTCTCCTCTTTCACTTTCATCAAGACGCTTTTTAGTTCCTCTTCACTTTCTGCCATAAGGGTGGTGTCATCTGCATATCTGAGGTTATTGATATTTCTCCCAGCAATCTTGATTCCAGCTTATGTCTCTTCCAGTCCAGTGTTTCTCATGATGTGCTCTGCATATAAGCTAAATAAGCAGGGTGACAATATACAGCCTTGATGAACTCCTTTTCCTATTTGGAACAAGTCTGTTGTTCCATGTCCAGTTCTAACTGTTGCTTCCTGACCTGCATACAGATTTCTCAAGAGGCAGGTCAGGTGGTCTGGTATTCCCATCTCTTTCAGAATTTTCCATAGTTTATTGTGATCCACAAAGTCAAAGGCTTTGGCATGGTCAATAAAGCAGAATAGGTGTTTTTCTGGAACTCTCTTGCTTTTTCCATGATCCAGCAGATGTTGGCAATTTGATCTCTGGTTCCTCTGCCTTTTCTAAAACCAGCTTGAACATCAGGGAGTTCACGGTTCACATATTGCTGAAGCCTGGCTTGGAGAATTTTGAGCATTACTTTACTAGCATGTGAGATGAGTGCAATTGTGTGGTAGTTTGAGCATTCTTTGGCATTGCCTTTCTTTGGAATTGGAATGAAAACTGACCTTTTCCAGTCCTGTGGCCACTGCTGAGTTTTCCAAACTTGCTCGCATACTGAGTGCAGCACTTTCACAGCAACATCTTTCAGGATTTGAAACAGCTCAACTGGAATTCCATCACCTCCACTAGCTTTGTTCATAGTGATGCTTTCTAAGGCCCACTTAACTTCACATTCCAAGATGTCTGGCTCTAGATTAGTGATCACATCATCATGATTATCTGGGTTGTGAAGATCTTTTTTGTACAGTTCTTCCGTGTATTCTTGCCACCTCTTCTTAATATCTTCTGCTTCTGTTAGGTCCATACCATTTCTGTCCTTTATCGAGCCCATCTTTGCATGAAATGTTCCCTTGGTATCTCTAAGTTTCTTGAATAGATCTCTAGTCCTTCCCATTCTGTTCTTTTCCTCTATTTGTTTGCACTGATCGCTGAAGAAGGCTTTCTTATCTCTTCTTGCTATTCTTTGGAACTCTTCATTCAGATGCTTATATCTTTCCTTTTCTCCTTTTCTTTTCACCTCTCTTCTTTTCACAGCTATTTGTAAGGCCTCCCCAGACAGCCATTTTGCTTTTTTGCATTTCTTTTCCATGGGGATGGTCTTGATTCCTGTCTCCTGTACAATGTCACGAACCTCATTCCATAGTTCATCAGGCACTCTATCTATCAGATCTAGACCCTTAAATCTGTTTCTCACTTCCACTGTATAATCATAAGGGATTTGATTTAGGTCATACTTGAATGGTCTAGAGGATTTCCCTACTTTCTTCAATTTAAGTCTGAATTTGGCAATAAGGAGTTGATGATCTGAGCCACAGTCAGCTCCTGGTCTTGTTTTTGTTGACTGTATAGATCTTCTCCATCTTTGGCTGCAAAGAATATAATCAATCTGATTTCAGTGTTGACCATCTGGTGATGTACATGTGTAGTCTTCTCTTGTGTTATTGAAAGAGGGTGTTTGCTATGACCAGTGCATTTTCTTGGCAAAACTCTATTAGTCTTTGCCCTGCTTCATTTTGCATTCCAAAGCCAAATTTGCCTGTTACTCCAGATGTTTTTTGACTTCCTACTTTTGCATTCCAGTCCCCTATAATGAAAAGGACATCTTTTTTGGGTGTTAGTTCTAAAAGATCTTGTAGGTCTTCATAAAACCATTCAATTTCAGTTTCTTCAACGTTACTGGTTGGGGCATAGACTTGGATAACTGTGATATTGAATGGTTTGCCTTGAAGACAACAGAGATCATTCTGTCATCTTTGAGATTGCATCCAAGTACTGCATTTCGGACTCTTTTGTTGACCATGATGGCTACTCCATTTCTTCTGAGGGATTCCTGCCCGCAGTAGTAGATGTAATGGTCATCTGAGTTAAATTCACCCATTCCAGTCCATTTTAGTTTGCTGATTCCTAGAGTGTCAACGTTCACCCTTGCCATCTCTTGTTTGACCACTTCCAATTTGCCTTGTGGTGACGAATTCACCTGCCAGGGCAGAAGACGCAGGAGACGTGTGTTCGTCCCCGGGTTGGGAAGGTCCCTCGGAGAAGGAAATGGCAACCCACTCCACTGTTCTCACCTGGGAAATCCCTGGACGGAGGAGCCTGGGCGGGCTATGGTCCACAAAGTTTTAAAGAGTCAGACACAGCTGAGCACACACCAAGGAAGATTTCTAAGATATCTAAGATTAAGCTCGAGATATCTAAAGATTAAGATATCTAAAGATTAAGAATAAGATATCTGAAGATTAAGATATCTAAAGAGTAAGACATCTAAAGATATCTAAGATTTCTTTTTTGAACACTAAAGCAAATTGAAAACTTTTTGTTTTTAGCCTTACCACTGACATTCACAAAAATGTTGACACTATGAGGGACTATTCCTTTGGTCTTGATGTTTCTGTTTGATTCAGAAATTCTTGTCTATGGCTCATGGAAATCCAATTCATATGAGCCCAGAAGAAGTTGAGATTTTGCTGAAAGATTCCTATAATACTGAAAAGAGGATTAAAAAGCGAAGCTGCATGGACGTCTAGAGCTCTGTCCAGACTCTGCCCTCTCTCCTACAGTAGGTCTTCACCATGTGGCCTATGAGAGAGACAGTCCTCGAGGATCCGCAGCAGAGATCTTGACCCTCAGAGTGGAAAATCCCCGAGACGTTCTCTGACAGTGCAGGATTAGGTCAGGTGTCCGCCCTGGGGCCTCTTATCTGTGTCCAGGGGATCAAGACCCTGTAACACTGCTTGGGGCTGGTATTTCTCTTGTGCTGATCAGCTACAACAGCAGGTGGTGTGATATGCAGACATGTGAGCTATCAGTCAACTTCTTTAGCCTTTAAGCCTAATACGTTGTATATATTTTTTATAGAGCTCTATTAAAAATATTAAAGAAACACTGTCTCCGTGCTCCAGGATCACACTGGAAAACAAGATAGGGCAGAAGAAGGAACAGTTTTCAAAGGGAGGAAAGGATGCTAGGAAAGTTTGGAACAATCACCTTTCCATCTCTCAGCCTCTTGTAGTTTTGAAGATTTAGCCTGCTATTTGTTGAGTATGTTGTCTCATCTAATCAAAGGACTTCATCTGCTAACACGCTATCTTGTAACTGCCTCGGGAAGGGCAGATATATATAAGCTGGATACCAGAATTAAATTTAGAATTCTTATACAAGTAAATTTCCAAAATCAAGACTAATTTTTCTCAATGGAACACTCATTTCTTTCTCAGAGGTAGCCTTTGGAAAGATTCAGTAGCCCCTCTGATCCGTTTTTCTAATTTCTTAATGAGCTCTTCATGGATGTCATGCCTGATGTGAGCCAACTAGGAGTCGATGGCCTTGAGACAGTCTGTATCTTTAAGGAAGAAATGAAGCTTACTTCCACAAACTCATTTTTAAAAACAATATGGTATCTTTCAACTCAAGCTCAGTAGCCTGCACTCAATGGGATATGAGAAATCATATTGCTTTCATCATTATGCATATGCTCTTAAAACAAAAATTTCACTGTGCCATATATATATACGATTTGTGTATGAGACATAACCTTTGAAGTAAAAAGAGCCCATTGATAATAAGCTGCTTGTTTTCTGTTTCTTTGTTAATCACTTGTAAGGTTTTGGAAAGAAGTTGAGCTTTGGAGACAGTCTTTGAATCCCAGCTCTGCCAGCGTGAATATGGACACGATTTCTTCTCACTGTCTTTGAGCCCCAAGCTCTCCTGCACTCAGTTGCACTTGGGAAGGTTAGATGCCGTGGAGTGTTTCCAGGTGTCTTTGTGGACCATAGCATGCCTCAGAAAGTGTGATTTCTCTTCCCTCCTCCTCTAGACTCTTGCCTCCACAGCACTCTGCAGCTTGCGAAGCTGTTTCTTATAATTTGTGCTTTTTGAATCTTGACTTCTTTTATGGTAAGAAAGCTGTCATCTGCGTTTTTCAGTTATGCAACCTGAGAAACTATTGAAGTATGAGAGTTTAAGCATGCTTCTTGAAAGTTATTAAAAGGCATCTGATCCAGGCTTGCCTGCTGTAAGTCACCCTGTTGACTCAGCCCTGTGCCATGATAAGCACACCACAGTGGGATGGAAAGGACTATAAGGAGAAATCATTGAGGATGAGGAAGACATGAGTCTTAATGATGGTGTTTAAAGTTTAAATCGGACTAAATTTAAACATGCTTTAGGGCAATGGCAAGCCATTCCAGTACTCTTGCCTGGAAAATCCTATGGATGGAGGAGCCTGGTAAGCTGCAGTCCATGGGGTCACTAAGAGTCAGACACGACTGAGCGTCTTCACTTTCACTTTTCACTTTCACGCATTGGAGAAGGAAATGGCAACCCACTCCAGTGTTCTTGCCTGGAGAATCCCAGGGATGGGGCAGCCTGGTGGGCTGCCATCTATGGGGTCACACAGAGTCAGACACGACTGAAGCGACTTAGCAGCAGCAGCAGGGCAGAGAAGAGTAGATTAGCAATCAAAGAACAAATAAAATGATTTAATATGTGTACCCCAGTGAATTTTAGGCTTTTCAGTAAAGCAGTTACACTTACTGCATTGTAATTTTATCCAAAACCTGCTTACTCTCATCAATTTTTCCTCCAAGAAATAACCACAATGCTGACGTAACAGTGAAGAAAGCACACGGTTGTCGGAGGAACAAAGTTTAATGTGCATTTCCTTATCTCTTTGCGTCTCTATTACCTCTCCTGTTTACTTCTTCAGTACTTATGTAGCACGCACTATGAACAGGACATGCTTTCTAGTGCTGGGGTTTGGCAGCCAACAAGAGAGATAAGCTTTGTGCCTACATTAGAAATCTTATATTCAAATTTGGTGAAAATTTTGGTTAAAAAAATACAATTTAGAAACAAGGCAATCAGGTGGAGGCAAGTGCTATGAAGAAAACGAAAATTAAGTGTAGTAATTTTCTTTTTCTATTTTTGACTTAGATTCATTTTCTTACAGTTCTGGAGGTCGCACGTCTGAGGTCACGGTGTCGGCTGGGCTGCTATTTCTGCAGTCCTCAGGCGGGTATCTGTTTCCTGTAGCCGGCCAGACTGCTCTGTTCATGGGATTCGCCAGGCAAGAACACTGGAGTGGCGGCTATTTCCTTCTCCAGGGGATCTTCCCCACCCAGGGATCAAACAGGGGTCTCTTAAGTCTCCTGCCTGGGCAGGCAGGTTCTTTATTACTAGGACCACCTGGGAGGTCCATGTCTGTCTATCTATACACACACACACACACAGACACACACAGACACACACAGGCATACACACACACACGGTCATATTAGGAGATTCATAAAGTTCTTTGGGGGAAATGGTCTGTTCCCTCCCATAAGTGGTTAATCTGTGTGAAAACAAATCTCTTTTGGGAGGAGGTAATACATTTGTTGTGACCCCATGATGTACAAATGTGGAGAGCAATTGGACTGATTTGGTCACTTGAGTTCGCTTTCCAGCGTTCGTGCGCTGGGCTGCTGTGAGCCGTGTTTCCACACTTGCTGGCGCCGGGGGATGTGCGTTATCAGCGGGATGCGGCGGCGTGAGTGAGAATCGCGCTGGTAGCCATGGCGCTTTCAGTAGACTTGGAAAAGGGGCTAAGCTGCTCGTAAGGGGATGTTTCTTAGGCGTGAGTCCTGGCTTCCTTTTTCTAAGCGTTGTTCTGGATTGAAGACCCAGCTTGCGGTGGGAGATCTAAGTGGAACAATTTCTTAAAACCAGCCAGGACACTGGAATGTCCTAAGTACAATTGGAGAATTTCTAGGTATATGAACAAATGCAATGTTTAATTTTTCCCAGTATGGATTCATCATATTAATGTTGCTCTGTCTCTCTTAAATATCATCTTCTCTTGGAGAGACAAGTGGGAAGGGATAGTTCCTATCTCCACAATTTTTTTTTTCAAAAATGGCTAAAAAATGTAGGTGTTTAAAACACATGAATGAAAAAAAGAATGCCAACTGTAACTACCCTGAATGTTCTGAGTAGATGCTACTGTTTAACTTCACTCCCTTGATATTTGCTATATCCTTTATTCTGCTACCATCTTCTTCAAACAATAGTGCATGAATTATCAAAGAGTTTTTAGAAAGTTCGCCAGGAACTAGTCTATCCTAAAGCTCTACCCTAAATTTTTTTCTTTAATCTAGCCACCTGAAAGCACTAGAAAGTAATGAGACATATATATATATATATATATATATATATATATATATATATAATATACACATATATATATGAGATGGGAATACCAGAACCCCTGACCTGCCTCCTTAGAAATCTGTATGCAGGTCAAGAAGCAACAGTTAGAACTGGACATGGAACAACAGACTGGTTCCAAATCAGGAAAGAAGTACATCAAGGCTGTATACTGTCACCCTGCTTATTTACCTTATATGCACTGTACATCATGAGAAACACTGGGCTGGAAGAAGCACAAGCTGGAATCAAGATTGCCGGGAGAAATAACAATCAGATATGCAGATGACACCACCCTTATGGCAGAAAGTGAAGAAGAACTGAAGAGCTTCTTGATGAAAGTGAAAGAGGAGGGTGAAAAAGTTGGCTTAAAGCTCAACATTCAGAAAACGAAGATCATGGCATCTGGTCCCATCACTTTATGGCAAATAGATGGGGAAACAATGGAAACAGAGACAGACTTTATTTTGGGGGCTCCAAAATCACTGCAGATGGTGACTGCAGCCATGAAATTACAAGATACTTGCTCCTTGGAAGAAAAATTATGACCAACCTAGAACGTCTATGGGGTTGCGCAGAGTCGGACACGACTGAAGTGACTTAGCAACAGCAGCAGCAGACAGCATATTAAAGCAGAGAAGTTACTTTGTCAACAAAGGTCTGTCTAGTCAAAGGTATGGTATTCCCAGTGGTCATGTATGGATGTCAGAGTTGAAGTATAAAGAAAGTTGAGTGCCAAAGAATCGACGCTTTTGAACTGTGGTGTTGGAGAAGACTCTTGAGAGCCCCTTGGACTGCAAGGAGATCCAACCAGTCCATCCTAAAGGAGATCAGTCCTGGGTGTTCATTGGAAGGACTGATGTTGAAGCTGAAACTCCAATACTTTGGCCACCTGATGAGAAGAACTGACTCATAAGACCCTGATGCTGGGAAAGATTGAGGGCAGGAGGAGAAAGGGATGACAGAGAATGAGATGGTTGGATGGCATCACCAATTCAATGGACATGAGTTTGAGTGAACTCTGAGAGTTGGTGATGGACAGGGAGGCCTGGTGTGCTGCAGTCCATGGGGTTACAAAGAGTCAGACGTGACTGAGTTACTCAACTGAACTGATATCAATGTATATTAATATCTAGGCATATATATGCATAATAAATAAACATATTACATTTATATGTGTTTACACATGTGTTTACATTTATACATATCATGTATAAACACATATAAATGTTAATAATAGTCATAATCATATTATGTATTATATATAACACAATTAATTATATAATAATAATATCCACTTACTTTCATATAATGATTTTACCCTGTCCTCCTCCTTTCTTTTGAAAGCCTCCAGTGATTTCCCATTTTACTTGAACAAAACCCTGAATTCTAAATTACATCATGATCTATCCCCTGCATACGTTTTTGTTTCATCTTAACTCCACTCTTCTCTCCAAACCGCGTGCTTCAGCCTTGGAGGTATCCTTTCACATTTCTGGACAGACCACATTGTTTGCTCTCTCAAGATGTTTCTTCTCCTTGGAAATACCTTCCTCTTCTCATCCTTCATGTGTCTGTCCTCCTCTGTCCTTCAGTCCTTAAGAAGCACATTCTTGGAGAGACCTTACTCACCTGGGAATTGTCCCCAGGTTGCTCCCTTTATCTAATTTGCCCTTTATTACTACATGTCCTACATGGCACATATACACATTTATAGGACTGAAATAAACTGTTAATTGTGGATCTTTGTTGATTGCAGGCTCTCTTTCTCACTAGATTAAAGGTTCTGCAAGGCCAGGGACCCTACCACTTTGTTCTGTAGTATATACCCAGTGCTTAGCAGTATGGCTGGTAGATGATAATTAAGAAGCATATTTGGATGAATTAGTGAGTATATGAAACAGTGTTGATTTTTCCCCCTTCTCCTTACCCTCTGTTGTCATCCTTTGCAAACTGAACGTTTTGGCGTGCTGGGCACAGAGAAGGCAGCCGTGGGTGGGGAGCGGGGATGGCTCCTAACCCTTATGTTCTTCCTTCAACTGCACAGAGACCCAACCACAGTTTGCAAGGATATTTTATATATTTGTTTTGCCATTTTTCTTGAGGCATTGGTAGTAATCAAAGGAGAATGCTGTTTTAATGGCAGAGGAGCAGACATCCAAGCAAGAAAAATAAATAAAATATGTGAGGTTGGCAAAATCAAGTCACCTTGTATGTGTCACCCAGACTTTACGGGCTGGAGCAAACACAGAACAGTAAATTAACAGAATTCTTTTGTTTTTTTTTTTTTTTTTTAAATTTTCAAAAGTCAGGTGAGCCAAGAAAACCATTTGAACTTGACAAAATAGAGTAAAGCATTTAACTGAGTGAATTATCTGCTTTAGTCCTGGTTGGCATAGAAGTTAGATGCTTCTCTTCCCTGGTTTTTAGTGGCATATGACTAGGTTCTTAAAACAAGTTTGGAGAAAGGATTCAGAAAGAATTTGTGCCAGCAAATTAGGATAATGCACAATTTTTGAGTTAAGAATGAGGAGTTAACCTGAGCCCGCTGCTGGGTGTTTTGCGTGGACACCACTGACCTGTTGCTTTTCCTCTTGACTTGGGTCAAGTTGCTGTAGCAGAAATCATGTTTGTATGTCCACATTTCCTCCTGCCCCACTTGCCAGCAGCACTGCCTGGAAAACAACCATCACATTTCTTCCCCACTACTACTTTGTTCCTGGGACTACAGTATGGGAACATGATCCTGGAGAGGTGGAATCATCTTGTGAAGATCATCATATAATTAAACTGAAGTAGAAATCCCAACATGATGTTGCAGTTGGTTAGAAGAATTTAGGTCCTTGTATGATCACTGAACGAAACTTGGAGGCAGACATCATTTTATTAATCAAGTAATATTCTTATGGTTTGGGCCACAGTTATGTGGATTTGCTATTATTTGGATGCTATAAGCATCCCTTATAGATCTGTTACTCTTATTATCAGCAAGGCTTCTGGGCTTCCCTAAGACAAGGGGGCGAAGGGTGGAATATATGAAACACTCAAAATTTCTTCCGAGGTGGAAACTTGGAGTATACATGATGCCAAAGAATTCTCTTGGTTAGAAATGAAGAAATATTCTAATGGAATAGTAAGAGGTACTGGTTCTGTTGATTAAATGGAGTATTATTTCTAGACCAGTTAAGATATTAAAAAGAGATTACAGGACAGCACATTAAAAAATCAATCACAACAGGTTATCATTTTGTGAAACACACTCTAGTTTTGTTTTAAAGGGTAAAGAAAAGATTAAACAACAAACAGATGGAAATAGTCGCCAAAGTAGGCTTCAGAGGATTATTTCTGTAGTGTAATAAAATGTGGCTAAGGAAAATATTGCAATGAGATGCAATTTTTTAAATGATAGGCATAAAGTCTTTCCTTCCTCAGATTGCCAGGTATGAAAATATCTAATTTAGTAATACTATTTTCTTCCAATTTTCCATTATGTAAAACGTTAGTTATTCTCAGAAAGTCAAGCAGTAATGCAGAAAATTGCTCTGTTTCAACGATTGTTGTTTAGCTTCTAAAGCCATCTGTGGTTTAGCATTAAAGAAACATATAATGTTTGGCTATGTAAAACTCATCTTTATTCTCTCATAACAGTGACGCTGGTGTTTTGTTAAACAAGCCAGGGCATTTCTAGTTAAATAATGAAGTGTTTAGATTCTTAAATACATCACTTAGAAATATTTAAGGACCAGTTACATAGCTTTCAGGTGTTTTTTTTTTTTTTTTCTTGTTTAGATATTTTTGCTATTTCATAATAGAATTGTTGATGGAGAGCTTTGCAGCAGTATTAAAAGATTTTCAGTGCAAAGAGTTTGTAGGTGACTAACAGTATTTAACGTTATCACAGTCAGGCTGGCCTTTCCGGGAGATACTTGGATTAAAGGAGCCTATGAAGTCATTAGATGAAGAGGCACAGGGTAAAACTCATTTGGAAGAGACCCTTCTTATCCAATCAAGGCAAAAAATGGTTAGGGCCAGAGTCTTTCTCTCTAAGTAGTGATTTTTCCCATTATCTTAAAACATTCACTTTGAATTATATTAATTGCAGGGAAAGATATAATAATTTGGAAACCTAAAATTAGCGTCACTTCTAACGCTAGCAGTATTTTCAACACGAAGCCTGGTTGAGTGTCTGTATTTCAACTGAAATAGTCAAGTGAATTCACTTCTCTGGGGAAAAAAAAAGTAAAGTACAAAGGAATGGAGAGTTGACGAGAAAAGAGGGAAGGAGAGATGAGAGGAGAAAAATATAATTGTATGTGATGTTGGAAAGCAAAACTTAGTAAGTTCATTTTTCATTTCAGTACAGTAATTCACCCTCCATGAGATTATGGATATCCTTCAAATTTCAGATATTGCTGTCTTATATCATTGAGGATCTAGGAACTTGGATCAAACCTACAGTGGTACACCTAAAAAACACCATTAAAAAATATCTTTACACGAGTTCAAAAACTTAAAAAGTCATTTAATTGTAACCGTTCCAGAGAATAAATAATATGTTCTGTGATTTAAGAGTTAGCATTAATAATACATAAGGAGCTAATTGTTAGATGGCAAAAAATGTTACTAAGATCTACACTTTATACCACGTTTTCAAGATGCAAGGACTAAATCCAAGCACAAGCCTGCCAAAGGAAAACAGATAATGAATAAACAAAAATAAATTATATGGTGCGGTGAATGGTTACAAATGCCGTGGGGCGTGGAAGGGAGTTCAGCATTGCTGGGATGGAGAGGCTACAATCTGAAATTAGGTAGTGATGGAGGAGATGACTTTTGATGAAGCCCTGAGGGAGATGAGAGTTATATGGATCTAGGGGAGATGATTCTACATTCAGGAAACAATGTGCAAAGGCCCTGGGGTGAGAGCGTGTCTCACGTGTGAGAGGAACGGCAGGGAGGTCCGTGTGCCTGATAAAGAGTAAGTAAGAGAGAACACTCACAGAAATCTGAGCCGGAATAACAGAGGCGATTGTGCGCGATGGTGAAGCCCTTTTTACCGAGTGAGCTTAGGCGCTTCTGGAGAGTTTCGAGTAGGAGAGTAACATGATTTTGAAAGGATACCTAGTCAATTTTAAAAGGATACCTATGCATGCTGAGCTGATGGGAACAAGGGAGGCCACTGAAGAGGCTATTGCAATAGTTAACAGTGAGGATCCAGGGTGGGTCACACATGGTAGGATTGTAGTGGTGGCAAGCTATCGCATGTACTTGGGAGGTTTAACTGACAGGATTTGCTACAATCCGAATTTATGGTACAAGAGAAGAGTGAAGTCAAGCATAACCTAAATATCTTTGATTTGCATAACTGACAAGGTGGAGTTGCCATTAGGCACAGTTTTGTCTTTTTCTCCGTCTACGTTTGATTATGTGTGAGCAGAAGCAGAGTACGGGGAGAGTTAGATGCATGCAAGTCTGATATTTGCTGTGTGAGTACAGTGGGGCAAGAGATCGCTTTAGGAGTGTTAAGGATGCTAAGGAGTTGGGTGTATATACAGAAAGTTATCATTTTATGATGGGTCAACAATTTAACCTGGATAGATTAAAAAGCGAAGATGGGGTGGGAGTGGAGGAGATAGGGCGGGGATTGCTTCATGGGAAAGAAGAGGTCTAGAGATTGTGGCCCCAGTTCATTGCAAAGATCATTGAACTCACCAGCAATTAAGAGTCAGAGCTGGAGAGGGTGACAGAAACGCTGAGCTGACCGTCCTGCAGGAAGGAGGGCAGTTGACAAGGTGGTTGGTAGATTAATAAAGTGATGAGGGGTTATAAGTCGTATCTGATTTCATGACAGGAGATTTTTAGGAAGCATGGAGGGACCTGAACTGGTAGTGGCTAACAGGAAAAACTATTGTTTCAAGGACTGTGGGAGAGAAAACAACCACCTTGATTTCAAGGGCTGTGAGAGAAGCATTGTTCTCAGGGACAGACAGGAGTTCATTAGAGTAAGGATGATTAAAATATCCAGAGAAGAATGTTTGTGGCTAAAGAAGTTTGCTGATAATCAAACCTGAATTCTGGAAAAATCTAGAGACTTCAGAATTGGAGAGTGGTGGGTGGTGTCCATCGGGGGATGTGGAAAGCTGTAAAAAAAAATTTTGTTGGGGATGAACCACGACCTTGGATCCTGGGCTTCTTGTGATGGCAGACATGCAGGCAACCCTCACTTGGCCCAGTTTTGTGATTACTAAGATCAAGTCGTGTTACCATCAAATCTCAGTTACCATAGAACTGTGCAAAGCAAGGACGGCTGGCATTCTGAAATAAAAGGAGTAAGGAAATTAATCCAGCTCCAGTGGGCAGAGAAAGCCCACAGGCTGAATCGCAGGTTGGAAGTCAGGGCAGCGTATATGTGGAGACAGTGAGCTGATGTGGAGGGATGCATGCAGAGCGCCAAGACTATTGGTTACAGTGGTGGTTCTGTAATGCATAGTTTTGCATATTAGACACATCTGGGGCCTTTAAATAAGTTTCAACCCTCAGGCCACAGCCCTAGCATCAGTATTTTTTATTATCCCCCAAGCTGGCTCCAACCGGCAGCTGAGTTTGAAGACCACTGTCCCGCGGTCTCTCTTAGTCCTACGGTATTCAAATCATTGAAGGCGTCTGTCCGTATCATCATTGCTGATTTTCTCTTCTTCAGCTGCTATCTGTTCAAACCTGACGGGACCTCGTTTTTCAAGGGCTTCGTTTGCTACACAAATAGTTAAGAACTTCACAATCATCAGCTGCAGGAAATTCCTCACATATGGAAGATTTCTGATGCCGCTTTGTGTTCATTTTGCAATTTAGTTGTGTTTCATTGTTCTATTGGGCTTCCTTGCTGGCTGAGACAGGAAAGAATCTGCCTCCAAGGCAGGATACCCAGGTTGTAACCCTGGGTTGCTACTGCCTTTTCTTGCCCTGTTTGAAACCGTGATTAGCCAACCGACCCAGAGAATGGGATTAAATGCATAGTAGTTTAATTTTATACTTCACTTCCCTACAGATATCTACTTAAAAATCTGTGTGTAGAGATTTGTGAAAAGAAATAAAAAATTCCTCTGATGTATTTTATTTTTTTCATAATTCTTATAATTTAAGGAATTTGTATCACTGAACATGTGATATTTTCCTTTTTGCTATCAAAAATCACACATAAATACAGTTGCATATACCTTTTTATGCTTCCAAACTAAAAATCCCACTGCACAAAGTTAAACAGGAAAGGCAGACTTTATTTAAAGCTGTCACAGTAGTGGAGAGAGGGTGTGAAAGTCACTCAGTCGTGTCTGACTCTTTGCGGCCCCATGGACTACACAGTTCATGGAATTCTCCAGGCCAGAATACGGAGTGGGTAGCCTTTCCCTTCTCCGGGGGATCTTCCCAACCCAGGGATCAAACCCGGGTCTCCCACATTGCAGGTGGATTCTTTGCCCGCGGTGCAACCAGGGAAACCCAAGAATACTGGAGTGGGTAGCCATCCCTTCTCCAGGGGATCTTCCTGCCCCAGGAGTTGAACTGGAGAGAGGCCAGAACTGAAATCAGCTCTTTTAAGAAGTGAAGGGCAGGAGGACTTTTAAATGCTGGGGTGAGAGGGAGACTAGCAGCCATCTGCATTTGCTAATCGTTATTACTCAAAGGGAAAGCAGATTTTCTTTCACCTTTGTGTCAGGAGGTAGTTTTAAAATTTGGAGCAAAGCACAGGCAGGAGTTAGACTCTCCCCTCTCGCGGAGGCCGGGAGATGGGGGGACTCTCCCCCTCGCGGAGGCCAGGAGATGGGGGTGCTGTCTTCTCTGGTGGCACATCTCTAACAACGGCCCCCAGGTCCTTGAGGAAGGTTTTTCTGGGACGCAGAAGTAGCAAGAGGCTTCTCAAACAGATTTATACCTCAAAGGACAGAGAGAGATTTTGCAATTCCAACTTTTCTAAAGTAAACACTCCAAGAAAAGGGAAGTTAGAGCCTAGCGTCAGAAAGAAGTCTGACTAAAGTTTAGTCAAGGTTATTTTCATCAATGGACCTCTCATAACGTTAATTCTTAAGCAAGAGCTGTGAATTGCGTGACAAGTGCAAGAATGCTTTCACAATTTGAATCATGGTAGAAAATCACTGTCAGAATATCAGAATGCTCTGTTTTGGTTTTAATTTGTGTTGTCAGCATTAGGGCATGAGGGGTTCCATTTTCCTGTATGAGTGCCAATATGGGTGTGGTTCGGTGCAGTTCAGTTGCTCAGTCATATCCGACTCTGCGACCCCATGAACCGCAGCACGCCAGGCCTCCCTGTCCATCACCAACTCCCCGAGTTCACTGAGACTCACATCCATCAAGTCCGTGATGCCATCCAGCCATCTCATCCTCTGTCGTCCCCTTCTCCTCCTGCCCCCAATCCCTCCCAGCATCAGTCTTTTCCAATCAGTCAATTCTTCGCATGAGGTGGCCAAAGTACTGGAGTTTCAGCTTTAGCATCATTCCTTCCAAAGAACAAGAGGCTATTTTCAGCTTTTATTTTGAACAGTGTATTTTTTATTTTATTGACGTATAGTTGATTTACAGTGCTGTGTCAGTTTCTGGAGTTCAGCAAACCGATTCAGCTGTCCCCATGCATAAATGGTCTGCCTTGGCCAGTCCTGAGCTCCCCGGCCGTCCTGCCGCACCCCACCTCCCTCCTGGTAGCCACAGGTCTGTTCCCTAAGTCAGTGAGTCTGTTTCTGTTTTGAGATAAGTTCATTTGTTTTCATATTTTAGATTAGGCATACAAGTGATATCAAACGGTATATGTATTTTGACCAATTTTTAACTGAAGAATGAATATCATGCTTTAATTGCCAGTGAGAATGACCTTTCAAACATGTATTTATTGTCCGTTTGCAATTCTTCTGTTGGCAATTGCCACCTCTTTAAGTTTTATTTTTTCTGTTACACTGTTTATATTGTTTTCAAAGCAAAACTGCAGTGTGACTCTGCTTAACAGTGCATAAGTGGGAGAAAAATTAGTAAAACGTATCAAGAGTTAACTGCAAATCTAGGTATTTGTTTTTTCCCTGCACATTTCAAACCTGCTTGTGACTGAATTCCTTAGTTTTGAATAAGAACAGCTGCAGTAAGAGAATATGTCTAGTTGGAAGGTATTTTCTTCATTTTGGCTTCAGGCGGAAGGCATTGCTGCGTCTTAGCTTTAGTGAAATATTAGACGCTGACATTTCTGTTGCATAGAAGACACTCACTGCTCATCGGAGGGAGAAAAGGAGAGGATAAGTATTTTACAAGAAGCATTAAATAACAATCCAACCTCTGACTAAAGAAAGAGAACGTTTCTTCCCTCTGACTGCCCACCTCTTTCTCCTGCAACACAACGCCGCCCCCGCCGCCACACCTCAGCACACCGGGCGTGTATCTCAAGTGTTTCCGCTCGTTACATTAAACGCTCTGGGTTGTCACACGTCCACTGTCACCTCTTGTTTATACACTTGGTCTTTGTAAAAGCGTCCCCGTTCCTACGTGTTCATTCAATTCTGAAAGCTTCAGCTCTTCTCAGGAGTCTTAAATCACCCGAGAAAACCAGCACGTTGCAATGTGATTCTCCTTTTGATGGCGTCCAGTTCTCTTTCTTTCCTTTGCCTGTTAATTTTATGCTGCTGTTGCCTTTCAAATAATTAATGAGGCGATCGCCTGTTCCGACACAGACAGTATGTGTTCCTTGGGCTTGAAATACTGATACGAAACCCTACAAGCTCATTCTAGAGAGAACAGTCATAAAACATGAAGTTGGTGCTGCGCATTTAACTACAGACTTCAACAAAGGCAGAAAGGATGAAATCGGGAGGGGCGACGGAGGGCGACTCAAGTTCATTACACGTCTTCTGACTGCCAAGCCCTGAGGCAGGGCTGGGCTCACTTAAAAAAGATCCCTGAGGAACACTGTTTACATTTAATCTTCTCAGAATTTACCTTGGACCTGACCATAGTAGGCATTCAATAAATTCTTGCTCAGTAGAAATGTATAGAAGTTTGGAAAATAAGGGACATTTAAACTGGTCTTAAAAGGTATGTGGAATAAATGAGCAAGCATTAATAGATTTTTAATGCAATATATAAATTTTCATAAATATTATGGATATCACATATTTTTGTCCCTGATAAATATTAATTATAAAAATAATTATTTTAAATCGTTGCCTAGGAACTAAAGCTGACATTTTATTGACTTGCTAATAACATGACTTTATTGCTGATTGAGAATACTAACAAAGCCAGTTAAATATGCGATGCATGTTAATTGTGGAAATTATTGTAAATATAATTGGCATCATAGTTTCAAGAGGGCTTATCATTTGAATGGGAAGGGCTTGCCTTTGAAAAAATGACAATTTCTATCAGTTCATAATCAATAAAATAACACTACATTTTTGTAGAATCTCAGTGAAGCTGCATGGTTATCAATTATGCTTTCTCTAATGAGCTGTTGGTTAGATAAGAAAGGATATTACCTCAAATTCCTCATGGCTCAATTCTAAGAAAGTAATTAAAATAAAGATATAATTGTATATGTAATCCACACATACAGGGATTATATATATTCTATGTGAAGTGAAGTCACTCAATCTTGTCTGACTCTTTGCGGCCCCACAGACTGTAGCCTACCAGGCTCCTCCGTCCATGGGATTTTCAGGCAACAGTACTGGAGTGGGTTGCCATTTCCTTCTCCAGGGGATCTTCCTGACCCAGGGATCGAACCTGGGTCTCCTGCATTGCAGACAGACCCTTTACCCTCTGAGCCATCAGGGAAGTCTATAGTGAATATGTTAAGAATATATATTAGCTGTATATATAGGATATATATGTGGAATGTACACATATGGAATTTGTATGTGTGTGAAATATATATGTATGTATGTGAACATATTTATGTTAAATGCATGTATATGTGTACATACGTAATCTTCAAACGCATCTATACCGGAACCCCAGGTTACAAGTTTACAAACGGATGCTATTCTATTCTTAGCGTAGCATTGATTTGAAATTTGATTCTCTCTGATTTTTCCTACTAACATGGGATTGTTAACTGAGAAAACCGAAAACCCAGTTTAAAACCTGACCTCAAACCCTCAGGAAATAGCTTTTCATTCAGTCCTCCCTGTCTTCATCATGCTTGTGTGCTTTGAAAATTAGAATGCTAATTTTTTTTAATTACTTCTATATTGCATTTTGCTTGATATGATAATGGGGAAAGTAGAAAGAGGAGTTGAATAAGAACTACTTCTAGACTTACTGTGCATACCAGATAAATCATTATCAATACCAACAAACTCACCAATAAGGGTCATTTGTGAAAAAAAAAAGAGAGAGAGAAAGAGAAACAAAGAAAAAGCAACCGCTAACTGTGAGTCTTTACTCACCAGTGATTAGCTCTCACATGGCTGTAGTTACAGAACTGTGTGTTGCCTGGAGTTCCCAAATTCACTGGCCTTTATTCTTCATTTAACACGTAAGTACAAGTTAGCTAAGTTTCCATCCCAATTGTTATAAAAACAGTCAGCACTTCCCCACACATCTACACAAATACTTGGGATCTGCGTTTCTTCCAACCACCTCTTGGTCTGATTTCACATTTCCTCGGCACTCTCAGTCTTCTGACATCTTTGTACACTCTCGGTTGATATAAATACATCTCTCTTCTTTGGTTCTTCAAGTTACTCATGATCACAAAGCCCTTGAATGTAGCACAGTTTTTCTAAAACCAGTTTGGGGGACTTCCCTCTGGTCCAGTGGCTAAGACTCTGTGCTCCCAACACAGGAGCCTGGGTTCGATTCCTGGTCAGGAAACTAGGCCCCACGTGCTGCAACTAAAGACCCCTTATGCCATCACTAAGGCCTGCCTGATAGGCAGACACTTTACCGTCTGAGCCACCAGGGAAGTTTTCTAACTAAGACCAGGGGCAGCCAAATAAGTAAATAAAATGTTAAAAAAAAAAAAAAAGGCAGTTTGGGTTGTACAGTATAGAAAACTAACCAGCTGACCCTTAGAGTATTATTAACAGTCCGAGTTATTCCCACTCTTGAAATTTCCCCCAGGGTGTCATTTGTCAGTGGCCATCCGCGTCCTCACTGCTTGTGGCCCGTGCTTAGGTTCACAGTTTCTCCACATTTTATTATGCATGAAATTTACTTCTCCACTTCTCTTGTTTGCAGAAAGCTCTGACTTTTTATACCAAAAGCAACCTGAAATGTGATTTTTCTGAGTAGTCATCTACCCTGGGGAAAAATTACATGCCTCTCTCTGAAGGCACATTGTATGTTTGTTTCTTCCTGGCCTAAGAAATTGCAGGATATTTTTTCCTTCTCCACTCTCTATAAGAAAAAAAAAAATAATAAAGTCCTCTATAGTCTACTTTTTAACTTATTTTGGTTCCTTTTGAAAAAATAGATACCTGGAAAATGTCACTGACATTTAAGAAGGATTTAAAGGTAGTAAATTGAGAATTTAGCATTATTGTAAGTAATACTGAAGAAAATAAAAGTGAATTGTGATTAGATAACCAGGTATTGAACTAAAGAATGATAAACGAGAGAAGTAAAGTAGAAAACTTTTTTTTTTTAAAGAGGCAGGATTTGATGGTGAATTTTATATGTGAACTAGATTACGTTGTTCAGAAATGCTTGCTTTTTGTATCCTGATTTCATATAAGGAAATTAGTAGTATCCAGAGCGAAACTAACTTTTAAACTATTGGATGGGCAGGGAGTTTGTCACTTTCTATTCCAAGCTTGGTGAAATTATTAGTAATTCTGAAGAGCATGCTGCCAGATCATTCCTTCTCAAAGCTTCTCTGATATTTTTGAATTCTGTCGTCAAAAACCAACTCCTGTGGAAAACAAGGAGGACTACTGAAATGGGGAAAACAGAGGCCGTTTAGTCTGAGCTGGTCCAAACAGTGGAGGCAGCCCCCATCATTTGTATTGGGCAGAGGCTCACAAGCAGAATGGGCTGGGGAAGCTTAGAGTAATAACCAATCTGGGAAGGTGTTACTGTTTCTCTGATTGAGGATGATGACATGGGAAGCTGGAAGTAGACAATCCTGGTTTTAGGACAGCTTTTGTGACCGGTTGGAGAGAGTATTTGACCCTCTCTGGTCGGGCCTGAATTTGCAGTGAGGCCAGAAATCAGCAAAGCTGGCAGTCACTGACCCAAGTCCTGACCCCTCTGAGCCGCTGGCTAAAGTGATTGTGGGCTGGTGTTCTTTTGTCATATATGGGCTTCACTCCTCAGCCATTACCAGCCAGAATCTGCTGATGAGACAAAGCCGAGTTCATCGCTTGTCTGACTCGGGGAGAATGCCACCTCACAGAGCTTTGACAGTGCTTTGTTGTGGGGGAGTTAAAGAGTCTGCTGAGAATTTTGTTACAAAGTGCAGCGAGGCGTGGTGTTGGCTCTCCGTTTGAGGGTGACAGTGGGCAGTTTAGTTCTCTCTTTTCAAATGGACCATCTCTTCTTTGCGTCCGGTAGGTGCTCTTGTCCTATGTTGGAGGTTGCATAATAGATGGGATAGTCCTGTTCATTTCATCGTCCTGTTTCCACAAAGCATTTCTTCAGAGTTGTACCCTATGTTCCATTGTGAAAGACAGGGAAGGGGAAGTCACTTGGTCGTGTCCAACTCTTTGCGACCCCACGGACTGTAGCCCGCCAGGCTCCTCCATCCATGGAATTCTCCAGGCAAGAATACTGGAGTGGGTTGCCATTCCCTTCTCCTGGGGATCTTCCCTACCCAGGGATGGATCTCAGGTCTCCCTCATTGCAGGCAGACTCTTTACCCTCTGAGCCACCAGGGAATCGCTGTAGAGAGATATTCCCTGCAAATGCTGTTTAATCCATCAGAGGTCTCCGGTATGGGTCTGAGAACCCTTGGGTCATTGGGCACGTCATCTTATTTGGTCCTGCTGATGATACAAAGGACACTTTCTGTGAAAAAAATCCATTAGCGAAGTTTGTGTGTTTGAAGCATGGTGAAATAAACTATACTTCTGCTGGTCCCAGGAGACTCAGAGCTGATGGGGTGGTGGGAAGCACTGTTTGCTCTGGTGAGTAGCTGCAAGATAGGTCTCATCCTCAGTAGCGGAGGAGTGGGAGGCTCCGGAGTGTCTAGAAAGTAGGTTTTTTTGTGTTCAGTTTTATCTGCATGACAGACATGCCTTTTTTTTTTTTTTTTTTGCCTGTATGTGTCTTTCAAGTAACTTGAAGCTATATTATCCTCAAAACCATAATGTGGCATCCACTACTGGCTGAAAGGAGGTTGCCTGCAGAGGTAGCAATTATTCAAGGCATGGGAATTTTCCTAATGGTAAACTGAGATCAGAGAGTTCAAAGCCAAGAGAGTCCCAAGCAACCAGAGTATTATCTTAGTGAATAATGCTTTTAATACCACGCATATATCCCAGGATACATATTTCCTGGGGCTGTGACATTTTATCCTATTCACTGCAGTCATCTTCCCATTCCCTTGAAAAGGCCCCAGGCTCCTTATGTTAATTATTCCATCCAGTTTCCAGAGCTCTGCATGTGAAAATGTGGCATACTGAGTCAAAAAAATGGTCCAAGAGACATTCCTCTCTTGCATTTATTTGACTGAGAGGTATACCACTCAAAAAAAGTAGTAAAAATTAAACCTACTCCAAGCTTACTTGGTTCTTCATAAATCTAAAGTAATTAGTTTCTCTTGCTTAAAAAAAAAATCAGTCAAATCAGGTAATGAGCTTTTGATAGGGACACCCAATTACTATTGCACAGCTGAATGAATATGGGACTATTGATCAGCTCCTTATTTCACTTCCATCTGTTTCTTAAAGAGACTTAGAAACATTGGCGTTGTTACTTTTGTGGAGTAGATACACATGTGGTGGGAGGCCTAAGTAGTTGAATTGGTCATGGAAAAAAATGGGAAACTGTGGGTTGATGTGCTGTAAGGTAAGAATTGAGAGTACAGGTATTTCTTACTGTGTGGGGGAATGTGGCTCTGTTTTTAAGTTGTGTTTGACTCTGCAACCCCATGGACTGCAGCACGCCAGGCCTCCCTGTCCATCACCAACTCTCAGAGTTTACCCAAACTCATGTCCATTGAGTTGGTGATGCCATCCAACCATCTCATCCTCGGTCATCTCCTTCTCCTCCCACCTTTAATCTTTCCCAGCATCAGGGTCTTTTCAAATGAGTCCGTTCTTCACATCAGGTGGCTGGAGTATTGGAGCTTCAGCTTCAGCATCAGTTCTTCCAATGAATATTTAAGGGTGATTTCCTCTAGAATGGACTGGTTGGATCTCACTGGAGTCCAAGAGACTCTCAAGAGTCTTCAACACCACAGTTCAAAAGCATCAGTACTTTGGTGCTCAATCTTCCTTATGGCCCAACTCTCACGTGACTACTGGGAAAACCATAGCTTTGACTATATGGACCTTTGTTAACAAAAGCGGGAGTGTGAGACCATAAAATTGACTGTGCAAGCTGAAACTACACAAAATAATCTTGATAATCATTGTGTGAAATTATGATTGCTCTATGACCTTTTCATTCTTGTCAGAATGTCAAAAACTCTCTTACTCTAAAGTATAAATGTGTAAGTAAATTAAAAACATTGTGAAACTAATATTTATTTAGCATACTGTAAGTTAAATCATAACATTATATAAAAAATATTAAAATTAGAAATATGGAGAATTATTTTGTTTTTTTAAATAACATTAATTTTAGTTTGAATAGTACTTGTCTGCATCTTCTTATCATATATTTTACGGAGTGAACATATTTTCTTTGCCCTGGTAAATTGTTGTATTCCTTCCTAAGAGTGGATCAGAGTCTAATATTTTATCCATTGCACTTGCCATACCAAAATATATATTTAAAAGTTTCTTTAATGAAAGTTGGAGTATCCGGTAAGAAGCGTGACGTGGCTCCACTCGCCTGCACAAAGGAAGGCCAATCTTCTGACCCCAGGGTGTGAAGAAAGTGCAGGGTTGATTGCAGGCACCAAAGAAGGAGTGCGGGCAGCTGGTGCTCAGAAAACTCAGACTCCCAGCTGAGTCACAGGGAAGCATTTTAAAAGGCAAGTCGAGGGAAGGGCCTCACAGCCTCTGTGGCCAGGTCATGCCCAGTCCTCTCCTTGGCTGGTGAAGGACAGTCCTCTCCGTGGCTGATAATGCTAACCTCGCAGGGGTTAGCATTATCAGTCCTCAGACTTCAGTAGGTTCGAGAGTCTTGTGCCATGGGCATCACGTCGTTTACTTCCTCTGTTTGGTGGGGGTTTCAGCATCTGTAAAACAGCTCTGGACATGTGCACCGGCTATCGTTATCTAGATACCTCACAGAGGAACTGGAGATTCTGTGACTGACCTATGGCCGCTTTACTGTTTAAAGTGTGACCCGTTCTCCTGGGCCAGACACTATTTTCTCTCTTCGTGTTCACAGCCTTTCCGTCATTAATTCTTGAGCCAGGTTTCCATGACTCAGGGGAGGCCTGGGAAGCTCTGGCTTTTCTCCCAATAAGCAGCAGTCAGAAGACGTGGTGGTGGGTTGCAAGGTCTGTCCCAGGAAAGCCCTAGAGGGTCCTCTGTGGTTATATGAGATCAGTGGAAAGGCATTTAAAAGTATATGTAGGCAGAAAAAATACAATATATAGCTTTGCATTCTTATAAAAATAGCTATAGAGAATTTTAGAAAATGACGTGGAGTTAGGGAGGGACAGTGGCGTCTAGAGGGGGTTTAATTATAAATCAAATAATGGACATTATCATTTCCATGATTGGTGTAACATGTAAAGCTTAAACAGTGCTGTGTATGGACATACTAGGCATTAAGGCAGGGAACTCAATGGCTTTGTGTAACCAAGTGATTGTAGGCTCTGGAGGAGCCCCAGGGTATAATATGCATGGACTGACTTTTATATGAATGGAGAGGATTTAAGAATTCTGGAAGGAGGGTCTTCTGTCCAGTTTCTCCTGGGGAGTGTCAGGGATGATGGAGAGCCATGGTCTCAAGTTTCTTTGCGGGGGGAGGGGAGGGGGCGCTCCGCAGAGAGAGAGGGGCAGTGGAACTTCCCTCGGCTTGCCGAGGGGTCCCAAGGCGAGGTGAGCCTGCTGTCCACTAACCCAGCCCCTCCGCCAGCAAGAGACATTCAGGCAGGACAGGGGCTCCGTCTAAGCAGTTCGGCTTTATTGACACAAACTCTTGGTTTATATAGGCAAGCGGGGGGGGGGGGGGGTTTCAAGGGTTGCACCAATCACGTTAAAGGTCAAATTGTAATATGCCACAGTTGCACCAATCACGTTAAAGGTCAAGTCATCATGCGCTTCATTGTAACAAGAGTCTATGGTGATCACGTGCTGTCCACGTGCATGGAAATCAAGAGAGCCAATC
Organism: Ovis canadensis; assembly: GCF_042477335.2. Lineage (NCBI taxonomy): Eukaryota > Metazoa > Chordata > Mammalia > Artiodactyla > Bovidae > Ovis > Ovis canadensis. The sequence goes on along the minus strand of NC_091253.1, from coordinate 101,381,326 downwards.
AAAAGTTTTAGCAAACAATTTAGGCCCCGCCCTCATCTCTTCCGGCAGGCGCAATCTTAGCTCTAAACTGCAAAGCTAGGCCTTCTTTTTCAAGGTTTCCCATTTAGGGCCCCACATTTCTTGACCCCACTCTGGCGACCAGGTCGAACCTTTATGGGAAGAAAAAAAAGAGAGCTGTAAATAAGAGTAAGATGTATTTTTTTTTTTTTTCCCCCACAAGGGACTAACACAGGATAGGTGGTTCAGCACACAGTGACAGCGTGTGGTCCGAACCTGGGTTAGCAGTGTTCTTAGCATCCCTGTGCAAAATAAACCCTGGCTCTGGCACAAGGAGAAGTGAAGGCCGCCTGTTTGGATGCTTGGGTATGAACAGCTTTTGGAAGCCGAGACAGTACCAGAGGGAGGGACGTTGTTCTATAAAGATCACTGGCAGGAGATGACTGCTGAAGGGAGTCCTCCAGAGTCCTCTGAGGCAGTGAGCCGCACAAGGGTGCTGGGGCAGAGTAATGGGAAACACCCAGTGAAGAATTTACACTGGACTCCGGAGGCACTCTCAGAAATAATTTGGAAGTCTTTGAGATGGAGCATCGTAAGTCCTGCAGTTTTGTAGATGGGAGTCTATGGACCAGAGACCCTGAATTTTAATGCTAATATGATTTTGTTTTTACCAACATTTTGCTGAGGTTAGGGAGCATTCAGGGTACATTTCCACTTATTATGATAAATTAAATTATTCTCTGTGTGTGTCTGTCTCTTCCACTAAACTGTAATCTGACTGATAGTCAATAAGGTGACATACTGATGTTTCTGTCTTGTAATAATGCAACACCTGGTACATATTAGAAATATAAGAAATGAGTGTTAGCTCAGTGAATGAGTAAATGAAAGGGACAATAGGTAGTTGCTATTCAAATTACCTTATTTAAGGTGGGCAAAATGTGCTATCATTATTTACTGTGTATGAAAATAGACTGAGTTAAAGCTTAGTAATGAAAAGCCACATTATAAACAATACAGAAACCATTTTCAGATAACATTTAATAGCTTTACAAGTGTGTTTTAATGAACTTTAAGATATAGCTTCCCCTATAATTGCTAACAACTGTGTTGTAGGTTTAAGATCATGCCTGCTTATCAGAAGTCTTATTGACTTATACTTGTTCTGTTTATTGATTACTTAATTAGTGTTCCAAGATAGCTAATCAGGGGGAGATGTAGGTAGTTAGGTGTCTTTCATTAAACCATGCTAAGAAATTTAAAACAGAAATGTGTGACCTGAAGCTAAAGCTTAGTAACTGCAGAAATTTCATGGTTTTAACATAGTAATCATGAGTAATATCATTACAATTGAATATTTTCATTTTCTTCTTCAGAATAATAATATTTTCTTTTTGGTCCTTTGGTTAGAGAAAGATATCAAATGTCCACATCTGTGATCATATGGATAGTTCACTTTCCATCTGAAACACAGATTAGCAAAAGTATATGCATATTTCTATGGCCTGTATTTGAAACACATTAGACATTTATTGATAAAACATAAAATTCACCATGTCTTTTCCATGTTTTAAAGTGGTATTTTAAAGTCTGTATCAGTTTTGTATTTCTGGTCACCTGTTAATGTGATATTATTGAAATATTCTACCTGGCAGTCCTTTAACTTCAGTTACTTCTTTTGAAAATACTTTTTGTAAACAGTTCAAAACCACTAGAATTTTTAAATCATATTCTTGGTTTTATGTGAAATGATGTCCCACAAATAGTTATGGTCTTTTAAAAAGGAGTGATTTCTAATTTTTTACTGTTTTCACAGTCACACAAATTTCTAAAGAAAAGTTATAGAATTATTTTGCTTCTTCAACATACTTGTACATTCTGAAAGAAGGATGGCTGTTTTATGTTTTGTAATATTATAGTTTATAACATTGGGTCAGAATAAATGGGGTTGTGCAACAATGGAAGCAGAATGTTAATGTTGTGTATGTACTTTTAGATAAGCACATTGATTCCAGAGAATTCTAGATGCCGACTTGACTTATGGTAAACCCAAATAGGTTCTGATCTTGCAAATTTTGTGTACTAATGATAAAAGCTTTTGTTGTCAAGTTACATTATTTTCTTATTAAAAGTATTTTTCATGTGACGTTTGGGAAACAAAAGTTTACAGAGCTGGTTTGCGAAAACTACTTGAACCTAATGGAGGGAGGAATTGAGATGATCAAACTAGAAGATAGCTGGAGCTTTTCTGTTTTAAGCTTAAAGTTTATGAGCTACATGAACTATTGAGTAAAAAAAAATATGCCCCTCATTTACTCATCCTTTCATCCAAGCATGTAACCAGTATTTATTCAGCATATAGTATTTGCTCATGTGAAAACTGAATCAAGAGAGCTTTTTGTTACAGGGTAAATTGTTTTCATTTAAAAATTCTTACCGTGGAGTACTAAAAGACGTGCATGTCCCTCTGGCTGTCACTGATTCCTTCCCTTAATAATTCATCAAGCCATTCAGCTGATATTTATTCAGCAACAGATGCTCATTTACATAAAATAGAAAACAATATGCTTGGGAATTGAGGGAGATGAAAAGCACATAGTTACTTAGAAAGTGTGAGTAAGCTTTAATTTAGTGGGATATATATGAGGCGATTGGAAAAAATCTACATAGTTTTTATTGTGTGACATGTGAAGAAAGGGAACAGAAATTGCATGACAAGGAAACAAATAAACAGAATGTGTTTTCCAAATTCCTTGAGTTGTAGTTGTTGTTTTCTATTATTTATAGATGCTTTAGAAAGAGTATAGATTGGATTCATAATGTGTCATTTGTCATATTTTGCTTACTAAAAAGCTTATATTTCACCTTCTAATCCCATTCTTACTGTTCCTCCATTAATGGTAAGGAAACCACGCTGGCTGGTGACTGAGTATAACAGTGACCGTTTATCCCAGTAGGTGACATAGCCTCCTTTACTGAAGAGTCAACACCAGTGGGATGATTTGGACTGAGAAGCTGAAGGTAAAGTAATATATTACTGTGAAATAAATGAAGGCATTCTACAATCCTTAGGGGAAGAAAACAAGAGAAGAGCCGGTAGCTCCAGGACCTTAAGGCAAAGAGATTTCAAAAAATTAGTAACTCTTTTCAATGGCAAAAATTATTCCAGAAGTTTTCAGAATAAATCTTAGATGTCTATGACTATGCCCAAGGAGGATTTCTTAAGCAAATATTTTGGCTGCTACGAGGTTTTAGGACATTTTGTAAATGATACGTAAAAAGAAAAATATGGTCAAACCTAGATTTTGGGTGGGTCTGCTAGGTAGGTTGATGCTGGAATCCTGTCTACCAGGCTAAGTGTTTTCAGATTATCATCTCCCAACAATCTCTGGTTAAGCTTTAGTGTCGTAGGGATTCAGCGAAGCACCTCTTTCACTCCTCCTAAGGGCCAGTTTATCCTTCCCCAGCTGCCTGGAGTACCAGGGGTCCCTCCCTTCAACTTTAGGAAATTGCCTGGCCAAGGTTAAATCTCCTCGTAGGGGACAGTCCATGGCCCTTGGCTAGCTAAGGCAAGACTGGCCCCCTCGCTTTAGTTCAGCTGAAGGAACTACCCTTGTTTGATAGGGGAGGGCATTGGACATGGACAGTCAGCACAAAGACTTTGAGGATTAAGGACCTTGGACAAAAATGAAGGACAAAGCCTTCCCTTAACTCTAGGAGACTTGTTCGACAAAAGCAGAATACTTATCCTCAGGGGAGGAAGTTCAATGACCACAGTTCTGTATTCTGGTGCTAAGACCAAGAGCAAGAAGACTGGGGAGAGATGCCGTAAGTTACCCTGGGGGAACACTTTCCATTCTTAGTGTGTACATCATGGGGCATGGAATTAACAATTCGAAAGCCTTTGAGATCCTTCCATCTTGGGTGGATGTGGGAAGAGTGGTATCTTCTATTACAGTGTCTACATGAGCAAAGCCAACTTTTACCTACGTCCTTCGGAAGCAGCAAGGCAAGCTTCAGGCAAACAGTAAATGGGGACGCGTGCTGGCAGCTGCCATGATGGTTTGCATTCATTATAGAGGAAAGGGTCTTTCTCTGAATTCGGAATAACACAGAACCTGCTTTTCGAGAATTCTTCCGTGCATTTGTTTGAAGAGTAGGCTTGCCTTTCTTCCTTTCCTTTTGGTTCAGCCTCTTACAGGTATATTTCACCCTGGCCTATAATGTGATTTATCAATTTCTAAATACCCCTGGACAGTGGTCTTTGCTTTAAAACCTAGGAAAATAGATACAGTGGTTCTTTGATCAGAAAAATAAAAATAAATTAGAAAGTCTATCTTTCCTTCTAAATCCTAGTTTATATATTTTCACTCTTCAGAGCCAAAATTTTAAAAATACATAGCCATGTATTTTTAAAGTAATTTGTATTAAGGTGATATTAATTAAAAATGATATGACATTGAAGTGAAGTGAAGTTGCTCAGTCGTGTCTGACTCTTTGTGACCCCATGGGCTGTAGACTACCAGGCTCCTCTGTCCATGGGATTTTCCAGGCAATAGTCCTGGAGTGGATTGCCATTTCCTTCTCCAGGGGATCTTCCCACACATTTCCTCTTTCTCCTTCTGAAAATTGTTCAAGGCCAGAAGGAGAAGAGAAAACAAACTTCTGATTATATTTTTGGAGACAGTAAATTAGAAAGGTTGCCCGACCCGTGGAGAGGAGAAGAGAATTAGGAAGAGAGAGGAGTGGGAATCCTCCCAGGTTGCCTCTCAGAAAGCCAGTCAGATTCACTTTTCTAAGGGCACAGTCTGAGACAGAAGACCAGGTCCTTTATTTGAAGAACTTAGAGTGGGGTGCTTTGTCCAAATCAGGACGTTCCTGGAATGTAGATGGTTTCCCACAGAGGGTGAAGATAAATGAAGACTGCATCTAACATGTATTTTTAGGACAAGTCTGCCTCCATAGCAGGGGAATTAAGGAAGTCCTGGAGTTGCCAGTTTCGATTAGCTATCAATAAATAAAGGTTTCTTGAGCCTCAGCCCCCCAAAAAAGAAAACAAACACAGAAGTCAGAAAACAAAAAGTACGTACTAAAAATCTGTGGCCACATAGTAGAGAAAAATTCTGTTGGAAATTTAAAAATCTTATCCATCTATGACCAAGTACCAAACAGAGAGAAACAAGAGCTCATAGGATATATGGAAAGACAAGGAACTTCTTATTACAGGGGAAGTCTTTGAAAAATCTAAAAGTCTGCATCCCAGGTTTTCACATGCCTCTGAGTTGATGGATCCTGGCGCTTTCTAGGCCTCGTGCTAGAGTGGCCAGCAGAAGGCTTCAGATACTGTCCAGATGACCCTGAAATGTTTTGCTGACTGCAGATGCCCGGCCGTGCCACCAGAATGAGGAGGAGCGCAGTGTACTTCTCAGAGAGTTTGTGCGTGCCTGGCATAGAAGCTGCAACAACCTCTACCCAAAAGCAACAGTAAGAGGCTGAAGGGTGTATTACTTCATGGATTTTAATAATCCAGTCCAATTTTAGAGATGTTAAATGGGGAAAAATGCACACATTAAACCAGGATATATTAAAATGAACGGTCAGAACCAAGATCAATATTTGTGATATAAATAAATATGGGTTAATTATACCTATTAAAATGAAAATAATATCATATTCAATCATGAATCAAAGCTCAATTTTGTCCTTTAACCAACAGATACTTCCATAATACGTTGATTCTTAATGATTGGTTAAGGGAATTCGAGAAAAATATCTAATTCTGCTTCACTGACCATGCTAAAGCTTTTGACTGTATGGATCTAAACAAATCGTAGAAAGCTCTTCAAGAGATGGGAATACTAGATCACTTTACCTGCTTCTTGAGAAACCTGTATGCACCTCAAGAAGCAACATTTAGAACCAGACATGAAACTACAGACGGGTTCAAAATTGGGAAAGGAATACGTCAAGGCTGTATATTGTCACCCTGCTTATTTAATTTGTATGCAGAGTACATCATGGGAAATGCCAGGCTGGATGAATCACAAGCTGGAATCGAGACGACAGGGAGAAATATCAATAACCTCAGATATTCAACTGAAAAACCACTCTAATGTCAGAAAGCCAAGAGGAGCTAAAGAACCTCTTAATGAGGGTGAAAGAGGAGAGTGAAAAAGTTGGCTTAAAACTCCACATCCGAAAAAGGAAGATCATGGCATACAGTCCCATCACTTCAGAGCAAATAGATGGGGAAACAATGGAAACAGTGACAGACTTTCTTTTCTTGGGCTCCAAAATCACAGCGGACTGTGACTGCAGCTGTGAAGTTAAAAGGTGCTTATATCTCAGCTGATAAACTACTATATCTCCTGCAATGCAGGAGGCCCTGGTTGGACTCCCGGGTTGGGAAGATCCCCTGGAGAAGGGATAGGCTACCCACTCCAGTATTCTTGGGCTTCCCTGTGGCTCGGCTGGCAAAGAATCCTCCTTGCAATGTGGGAGTCCTGGGTTTGATTCCTGGGTTGGCAAGATCCTCTGGAGAAAGGAAAGGCTACCACCCACTCCAGTATTCTGGCCTGCAGAATTCCATGGACTAGACAGTCTGCGGAGTGGCAGAGTCAGACACAACGGAGTGACTTTCACTTTCTGCTCCTTGGAAGAAAAGCTATGGCAAACCTAGACAGTGTATTAAAAAGCAGAGACATCACTTGCCAATTAAGGTCCATATAATCAAAGCTACGTGGTTTTTTTTTTTTTTTTTTTTGGTAGTCATGTACAGATGTGAGAGTTGGGCCATAAGGAAGGCTGAGACCCGAGAAACTGATGGTTTTGAGCTGTGGTGCTGGAGAAGACTCTTGAGAGTCCCTTGGCTAGCAAGGAGATCAAACCAGTCAATCCTAAAGGAAATCAGTCCTGAATATTCATTGAAAGGACTGATGCTGAAGCTGCAATTTTTGGCCAGTTGATGTGAAGAGCTAACTTATTGGAAAAGACCCTGATGCTTGGAAAGATTGAGGGCAGGAGGAGAAGGGGCAACAGAGGATGAGATTGTTGGATGGCATCGTCAACTCAGTGGGAAAACTCAAGTTTGAACAAACTCTGAGAGACAGTGAAGGACAGGAAAAGCCTGTGTGCTGTAGTCCATGGATTGCAGAGAGTCAGACACAACTTAGTGACTAAACAGTGATGGATAATATAAGCTTGACAGTAAAAATGTGGGCAAAGACAAGCAAAACAAATGCTAATAAACAGCTATCAAAGATTGTGACTGTTAAATTGCAAAATGTTGATTAAGGACAATAACTGCTAATTGAAACACATACATAATACAATGAAAATAGAGCAATTACAATAATTTTGTATACAAACACTATAGCTTAAATCCATACAAGCAATCTATAAAAGGAAAGACCTCCAGAAAAAGCAGAAACCGTGAGATAGAACCAAATAGAACAGAATCACATTATTAGCGGAACTGACTTATTTGAAAGACCCTGATGCTGGGAAAGATTGAAAACAGGAGGAGAAGGGGGCGACAGAGGATAAGATGGTTAGATGGCATCACCAACTCAATGGACACGAGTTTGGGTAGACTCCAGGAGTTGGTGATGGACAAGGAGGCCTGGCATGCTGCAGTCCGTGGGGCTGCAAAGAGTCAGACATGACTGAGTGACTGAACTGAACTGAATTCGCCTGTCCCAGTGAGTGAGAAACTAAAGCATGGAAGATTTAAATAATGTAGTTAATAAGTACATTATATTAAGATTTCTATACTACTATAATCTAAAAAGATCAAATACACCTTCATTGTAGGAACTAATAACGTCTTAGGCTGTAAAGACAGTTTCAATCAATCAGTCAAAGCAGAACTAGTTCAGAAAGCCTTCTCTAATGAGACACATCAAAACAAGAAATTAATCACAACATTAAAAAGTTAGTCTGACTAAAATAATAAAAAATGATGGATAACAAACTTCTATTTGAAAAAGTGATCTTAAGATTTTGTAGAAACCCTAGAAAATTAATAAGATAGAAATGGTTACTATTAATATCTAAATGTTTGGGGTGAAGGCAAAACTCAAGAGATATATTCACATAGCTAAGATTTATATTAGGATAAAACAAAAAAGAATTTAAATATACTAAGCATCTAGTTTATGAAAACAATGAACTTAAGAAAAGTCAGCAACATTAATATAAACAGTTCTCATTCCAATCCCACAGAAAGGCAACACCAAAGAATGCCCAGACTACCGCACAATTGCAGCCATCTCACACGCTAGTAAAGTCATGCTCAAAATTCTCCAAGCCAGGCTTCAACAGTATGTGAACCATGAACTTCCAGATGTTCAAGCTGGATTCAGAAAAGGCAGAGAAACCAGAGATCAAATTGCCAACATCCATTGGATCATCGAAAAAGCAAGAGAGTTTTAGAAAAAAAATCTAGTTCTGCTTTATTGACTATTCCAAAGCCTTTGACTGTGTGGACCACAGCAAACTATGGAAAATTCTGAGAGAGATGGGAATACCAGACCCCCCTGACCTGCCTCTTGAGAAATCTGTATGCAGGTCAGGAAGCAACAGTTAGAACTGGACATGGAACAACAGACTGGTTCCAAATAGGAAAAGGAGTACGTCAAGGCTGTATATTGTCACTCTGCTTGTTTAACTTCTATGCAGAGTACATCATGAGAAACGCTGGACTGGAAGAAGCACAAGCTGGAATCAAGATTGCCGGGAGAAATATCAATAACCTCAGATATGCAGATAACACCACCCTCATGGCAGAAAGTGAGGAGGAACTAAAAATCCTCTTGATGAAAGTGAAAGAGGAGAGTAAAAAAGTTGGCTTAAAGCTCAACATTCAGAAAACTAAGATCATCTGGTCCCATCATTTCATGGGAAATAGATGGGGAAACAGTGGAAACAGTGTCAGACTTTATTTTAGGGGCTTCAAAATCACTGCAGATGGTGACTGTAGCCATGAAATTAAAAGACGCTTACTCCTTGGAAGAAAAGGTATGACCAACCTAGACAGCATATTCAAAAGCAGAGACATTACTTTGCCTACAAAGGCCACTATAGTCAAAGCTATGGTTTTTCAAGTCATCATGTATGGACGTGAGAGCTGCACTATAAACAAAGCTGAGCGCTGAAGAACTGATGCTTTTGAACTGTGGTGTTGGAGAAGACTCTTGAGAGTCCCTTGGACTGTAAGGAGATCCAACCAGTCCATCCTAAAGGAAGTCAGCCCTGAATATTCATTGGAAGGACTGATGCTGAAGGTGAAACTCCAGTACTTTGGCCACCTGATGTGAAGAACTGACTGATTTGAAAAAACCCTGATCCTGGGAAAGATTGAGGGCAGGAGGAGAAGGGGACGACAGAGGATGAGATGGCTGGATAGCATATCCAACTCAATGGACATGAGTTTGAGTAAACTCCGGGAGTTGGCAATGAACAGGGAGACCTGGTGTGCTGCAGTCCATAGGAACCCAGAGTCAGACACAACTGAGAGACTGAACTGAACTGAAGTGTTGGCATTATTTCTAAACGATAAAATCAGAAGAAATAGCTAAAAAGAAAAAATCATCAGAACGTAAAGATTAATGAGGGGAAACTAGCCTTACCAGATATTGAGATTTTTATAAAACTGCAATTATCTGAGAAGTGTGATACTGTATATAAACATAGAGGGACTACTGGAACAATAAAGCTAAAATGAAATAAAAACAAAAATAGCATACAGGCAGGAATTTATGATAAGATCAAAGTGACAAAAAAAAAAAAAAAGATCAAAGTGACATTCGAATTGTTTGGATTATACAATAAATGAGATTGGGTCATCTTGTATCTACCCGGAAAGAAGAAAATTCTATACCATGTGTACTACCTTAAACCCACAACATTCCAAATTAAGCAGAGAATACATATATAAGTAAAAATACGAGTAAAATATTGGAAGAAAAATCGTTGCATGTACATATGTATGTGTGTGTAACATATAAATGTGTGTAGACATACATATATTACAAGATTTTTTTAAAAATATACAAAACAACTCAAACCCAATTAAAAAAATACATGAACACTTCAGAAATATTCCGTGGACACATTACCATAAGCAAAACACGATAAAACACAATGATGAAAGGGACAGGCTGTGATACGTGTTTTTCCAAGATACATAAAGAGTGAGTATGAGTTCCTAAGAGAAAGATGCCTTCTGCATTGGCAAGCAGGTTCTTTATCACCAGTGCCACCTGGGAAGCCAAGAAAAAAAATGAACAATTCCTTACAAAAATAGGCTAAAGATATGAGGTAACAATTCACAAAAATAAATAGCTCTTAAACGTATCAAATTCCTTCAAAATCCCTCTCTGGTGTGTGGCTTCCAAGAGGCAGATGCTATCATCCAACTTGGAAAGCGAGTTGGCAGTTGTTACTGAAATTATTGCACATATCTGAGAATTTCCCTATAGGTATATTCCCGTATGTATAAGGGGATATGGGCTAAAATGTATTCAGTTAATATTTTCTGTGATAATAAAACATTGAAAACAACATGAATGCCCTTCAATAAAAAAAGAAATCACATACTATACAACAACCCATCTAAAATGTTTCCAATGTATTTCCATATTACATGTAATATGAGAATAGTGTTTCAACTCTTTATGGTCTACACTATAGAATAATGTGCACCTTAAAAAAGACCTGACGAAAACTTAGGTACTGATGTGTGATACTCACTGTCATATTAGATGACATGCCAACAGTATGCTCACTAATTTTATATCATCTGTATACAACTATTTGTATCAAAGACATGCAAAGAATATTCAAACATGTTTGTTGAATGTGAAAACTATGTACCTAACTTTATAAAGAGGAGGCTGGTAAAATTTGCATCTAGGAGGAAGGGAACTTTCAGGTCTGAGAGAGAATTGCATGTTAGGAGACTTTCAATGAGTGCCTTTTTGGTACCTCTTGAATTTTGAACCGTGTCATTTTGCCTCATCTTAGGTTGAATAAAGAAGATTATTAATTTCTGGGGAATCTACACATTGATCAAAGATGTTGAATTAGCTGACCAGTTTCTTAATAATCTAAGTCTAGTTAACTAGGCTTTGCATATTAAAGTACAGTGAAGCTTCTTGTAGCCTGTTTATGGAATGTAACCCAAGAGTATAGGACAGTCACTAGCTGCATATAGAGAATTATGAATATTTGAGTGAGAGATTGCCTACATTCTGCTACCCCACTGCCTAGCATTTTTTTTTCTGAATCAGGTGCACACATATTAAAATTGTATATAATATCTCCTTGAAGTTTTAAATTTAATGTAAATTATAGGTTGCTTTGATAATAGTTCATTACAAATTGAAATAAGATTTAGCTTTTAGCATAACTGATCAGTTTAGTAAAACTCCTTGACTAAAAAGCAAAGAATCTAACGCTTTGTGAAAATATTATTTTCAGTTTGGGGATGGCACATGCGTGTGAGTACTGATGTACGTAATATCTGTGTCTTCCACTTTGCTAACTTAGAAGTCCAGGCAATCAGACATTTTTAGAAAGTTTTTTAACTCAAGTTTCCATCATAATTTTATCAAAGCCCATCGTTAGTTTGATCTCCCAGAAATTACAGGAACTTCTCTTGTTAATCAGTTGACTCTTCAGCATCTCTGATCTAACTATCTGAATGCCTGGTTTGCAATTTACATTTGCAATTTACAGAAATTCTGCTTAAGAAAGATGTAGAAAACTACTACTGGTATTCTTTTCTGTAATCATATGTCATGTACTCAAAATCATTCATTAGATGTTTCTCCAAAACTGTGTGTGTATGTCATGTTCAAAATTGAGAAAGATAAATTATTTAATTTCTCTAAGTTCCGTCGTTATTATTAAGATTTGTATTAACATGTTTTGTTAATTGATATAGAAAATTAGATAGAAAGTTAGGAAAGGTGATTTTTGTCCATCACGTGTGTATCCTGTTAAGTGCACGCGTACATGCTAAGTCACTTCAGGTGTGACTGACTCTGCAACCCTGTGGACTACAGCCCGCCAGGCTCCTCTGTCCATAGGTTTCTCCAGGCAAGAGCAGTGGAGTGGGTCACCATGCCCTCCTCCAGGCAATCTGTTAAGTACAGTTAGAGTAAAAGCTAAATCTTAACTGATTTTTTTTTTTGTCCATTATCCTTTCTACTGCTTCCTTAAACATTGTTAAATTTAATTGTAGTTGTTTCCCTGGTGGATCTGCTCATTTTTTATTTCAGCATGTGCAAATGTTTCTTCTCATTCTGTACCCATAAATTCGATGATTTAAACTCAGCAGCTCCCAATAATTTGAAATTTAAGACACTACCTTTTTTTACTTTCAGTATCTTGGCCACCTCATGCGAAGAATCAACTCATTGGAAAAGACCCTGATGCTGGGAAAGATTGAAGGCGGGAGGAGAAGGGGACAACAGAGGATGAGATGGTTGGATGGCATCACCGACTCAATGGACATGAGTTTGAGCAAACTCTGGGAGTCGGTGATGGACAGGGAGGCCTGGCGAGCTGTGGTCCATGGGGTCACAAAGAGTCGGACACTACGGAGCAACTGAACTGAACCCTTCTTAACATTTAGAACCTTTATTGGTCTCTATTCTGACCACGTTAAAAATAAGCCCAGATATGAGGCTTCCTATTTCAGCAGAGAAAATAACATATTAAACCCTTTTTTAAACACAACTTAATTTGAGATTACTAGAGAGCTTCATTTATTTGTGTGTGTGTGTGTGTGTGTGTGTGTGTGTGTGTATGTGTGACCATTTGCTAGGCACAGTTTTAGTTATGATCAGATTAATTTTGAATAGCACATGTTAATTAAAATTTAATAACACTTCATTTAATTAGGTTAGGTATTCTCAAAAGCACTCCACAGCTCAACTTTATGATTTGTAGAAGCAAAGATACTCACTTGTTATTCAAGATAATGATCCCATGTTAAATGGAATATAGTGAGAACACAGGGGTGGAGTATGTGTAAATCAGTTCCAAATGTTATTTTGTGATATGTTAGCTACACGCAACCCTTGGCTCGTAAATTAGCCCATCTTTCATAACATGAGATACAGTTATAAGATTGAAAACACTGCATTAGATGCTTTGGGCAAAGCAAAGATGACAAAACAGCCTCTGACCTCAAGGATATTAAATCTAGTGCAGGGTTAAACAAAACGAATTTTATGATTGTATATTAGAATTGCTGAAGTTAAGTGCTTAAAGGCTCTGTAATTCAGCCACTGAACGTGGGGTTTGGGTATCTTGCTGAGCTTGGAGGCTATTTCCTCACTGTGTCAAGAGAGCTGCACTGATTCTGGGTTACGTGTAAGGTCAAGTGGAAAAGGAGGGGAGCAAAGACTGGATGTGTTTCTTTAGCAGTGGGGAGGTATTTTCAGAAGCTCTCAGGCACACTTCCCATCATAGCACATTAGTCAGCGCAGTCCCTGTGTCTAAACCAATAGCCAGCAGAGGGAACGGTTTTTCTCCCAATTGTCTTACTGAAGAGGGGTTTCAACAGAACAGAATCAGGCCTCTGGGACCGAGGAGGAATGGAAAAAGGCCTAGATGTGTAGGTAACCGCTAATATCTGCTGTAGTATTAAAAACTTTTGAGGAGCAAAGTGTCAGGATGAAAGCTGTGCTCACTGTCTTGCGCGGTTGGAAAAGCTCAGGCTAAGGTTCCTAGGAGCTGGCTGTGCATGCTTCGGTGTGTGTCTTCCCTCCTCCTCTTTCTTTCTTTCTCTTCTTTGTTCTGTATTATTTCACGTAACTGTCATTTCAGTGATTAAATATTTATCGTCCTTTTTTCTTCTTAAATATCATTTCCTTCCATCTCCAGCTTAGTTTTACCATTATCTCTTTTGTAGACAACTTAAAAATCATAAAACCTCTCTGTTTTCATCCCCTGTTGACCCCCTCCAATCAGACTGGCTACATCATTTGTGAGGCCAAGTGCAAAATGAAGGCTTTGTTTTCAAAAAATGCATTAAAGCTTTAATATAAAGCTTAATGAAACACCTTAATAAAAAGGGAACAGCAGAGCATTAAACTCAGCACGTGGCTCTGCAGCACCAGCAAGGGCTACGTTCCCATGCGCCTGGGCCCTGTGGACGCCTCCCTGTCCCCACGGCGATCTCTCTGTTCTGTTCTCAGCATGAGGACCTGCACCCTTAGCGTGAGCTGAACGTTACGGCCTCATTGTCTGTCTGCACTTACAGAGCCCTGGTTTGTGCTCTCTCCTCCCTGGGCTCCAGCTGTAGACGTTTTCTTTCACTGCCCTTCTTCCACCAAGTCCCCAGACATTTGGACGTGTGATTCGGTTGGCCAAAGAGTTCTTCAAGCTTCTTCTGTAGCATCTTACTGGAACAAGCTCCTTGACCCAGCCAGTGTTTTCATTGTCATTCCCTTTGGCCCTGTTCCTTTTTCAAATCACATCATTCGTCATATCCTTTGAAAACTTCCACCGGCTTCGTAACTGCAAAAAACTTCCATTCTGCGGCCCTGCTTTTTTGTAGCCATGGTGACATTTATAAATAAATTTTTCCTTGTTTGCATACTGTTTTTTTTTTGTTTTGTTTTTACTGTTTTCCTGGCCATTTGCTCAGGAAGATCAAATATTTTTATTTGTTGATTAGAATTTTACTGTCTGGCGCATTGTCAGGCTCATGAAGAGAAATGTGTCCATAAATACTCAGCAACTGAATGGCAGAATGGGGCTGATGAAGACAGAGAGGCGTGCAGGCCAATTATAGTTTTTGTTACAATAATGTGTATAATACGGACAAATAGTGAGATTCTATGGAACTAGTGCTTTCATTTCACTGTGTATAAAATTCTAATGTATTTTAAATTAAATCGATGAAAGATGATGTATCACTTTTCTCCTGATCTAATTCTTACAGGTTTTATTGGTGCAGAATACAGTGGCTTGCAACATGGGTGGGTTTCAACATGTTTTGCTTAGGAATGGCCGTTAACAGAGTTAAGTGAATTGAAGTGTTTCATACACTCTGCACTGATGGCTCAACCAAGAGCATTTTCTTAAGGGAATCTGAAATGCGCACGTTTCCCCGTGTGACTCAGTCTCAGACAAGACCTGAAGCAGATGCTGGGACACAGTGTTCAAGTGGGCATCTTGAGGCAGGTCCGTCTCCTTTCTTGGCTCACAGAGCCGGTAGATTGATTCTACTTATAATTAAAGTGAAGAAATGGTTATATTTCTTCTTGATGCTAAGATTGTTTAAAGTCAGCGGGAAATAACTTCTCAATGTTTCTTCATGGCACTTTGTCTTCATAGTGAATTTAGATGGTAAAGTTTTTCTTGGAAATGTTTGACTTTTCCAACGGGTCAGAGGTAGTTTTAATACTTCCGACCCTTGGTCTGAGGGTAGTTTGAATACTCATAATAGAATCTGAACTGCGTTTATGTTGTGAATAGCTGACCAAATGCATAACCTTCTCTCCTCTGAGGAGAGGGACCAAAATTCCTTCTAGTTTTCTCTGACAGCAAGACATGGGGGGGGGGCTTCCTTAAGTTCTTCTTAAGCTTCCTGCAGATACCAAGTGACATGCTCAGAGTGCTTTGCTGGTCGTCTTTTAAACTCCCCATTCCTTTATTCATAGCTAGGAGACAGGTCTTTTAGGAAGCTTCGATATTTTCCAAAGGTAAGTAAAGCTTTTATTAGCAGGGTTTGAGTCATTGGTGCATAGAAAAAGCTTAGAAGAGATGAAGCTATTTGAAGCAAAGAAACACATTTTTTTTTCATCCTTTCACTTAAATATATTAGAATGTGTTCCTGTTCAACTTCCAAAGGAAATGTATCTTTTGAATGGCGTTAATCACAGAAGAATTGTTTTTCAAACGGCACAAATTCTCTAAGGAATTTTGTGAAAGTAGAATTCAAAATGTAACCAGTTTTATTCTCTTTCTTGTTCTCCAAATTATTTGAAATATATATGCAAGATTCTTGCAATATACTTAAAATACAGGAATGGTGTCAGTCATGCATAAGTCTTTAAATACGTTTTCTTTTTTAAAAAAATGTAAGCTAGGTGAATGCTTTATCCGTATTCACATCCCAACAATTATAGTAAAATTTATGAATTTTTACAATAGTAATTACTTTATAGGAAAGCACATATAACTATCAAAGTCAGAATAATGATATGAGATTTAGATTCTCTATATTTGCTTAGGTTTATTGTGCAGGGCATAATACCGAATGATAACGCATGTCATCTTATGTAGACTGATACGAACTATAAATAGGTACATTCTGATATGAACTGATATGAACTGTAAATAGGCACATAGTGGGCATGCTGTTGCTGTTGCCCGTCACTCAGTCGTGTCCGACTCTTTGCGACCCCATGGACTGCATCGCGCCAGGCCTCCCTGCCCCTCACCATGTCCCAGAGTTTGCCCAAGTTCATGTCCATTGCATCAGTGATGCTGTCCAGCCGTCTCATCCTCCGACTGCCTCTTCTCCTTCTGCCCTTGATATTTTCTAGCATCAGGGACTTTCTGAGCTTGAAATTTTCCTTATCTATTCAAGTTGCCAGTTCCCTATCCACTCCTCTCTCTCTCTCCATGTATGTATGTATAGCGTATATACCTACACATGTATGGCCTATATGTGCATATATATATGTATATATGTGTGTGTGTGTGTGTATGTTTATATGTATGAGATGGCTGGATGGCATCACTGACTCGATGGACATGAGTTTGAGTGAACTCCAGGAGATGGGGATGGACAGGGAGGCCTGGCGTGCTGCGATTCATGGGGTCGCAAAGAGTTGGACACGACTGAGCGACTGAACTGAACTGAACTGAACTGATGTGTATATGTATATATATGTATATATACATGTGCATATACACACAGACAAAACAAACACACCTGTTTCCCACTCTCTGTTTATATCACTGTAATAACGTTGTATTCAATATGTAATTACAGTTGACCTTCGAATAATGCAAGGCTTTGGGGCATCAGTTCTATCTCCTGCGGGAGAAAATTCTCCTATAATTTTATAGTCAGTCCTCTAAATCTGCTGGATTCAGCCCACTATGATTGTGTTGTATTGTAATACATATTTATTGAAAACAATTCAGGTATAAGTAGGCCCATGCATTTCAAATGTTTGTTGTTCAAGGGTCAACTTTACAATACATGTACATGGATATGTACACACACACACACATATAGTATGTAATACATATCTAATACATATACAATTATATGCATATATAATACATAAACTATATATACATATACATGTGTGCATATATTTATTTACAGAGCCTTCAAAATTAAAAGGCGCTTACTCCTTGGAAGAAAAGTTATGACCAACCTAGAGAGAATATTCAAAAGCAGAGACATTACTTTGCTGACTAAGGTCCGTCTAGTCAAGGCTTTGGTTTTTCCAGTAGTCGTGTATGGATGTGAGAGTTGGACTGTGAAGAAGGCTGAGCGCCGAAGAACTGATGCTTTTGAACTGTGGTGTTGGAGAAGACTCTTGAGAGTCCCTTGGACTGCAAGGAGATCCAACCAGTCCATTCTGAAGGAGATAAGTCCTGGGATTTCTTTGGAAGGAATGATGCTAAAGCTGAAGCTCCAGTACTTTGGCAACCTCATGCGAAGAGAAAAGACTCTGATGCTGGGAGGGATTGGGGGCAGGAGGAGAAGGGGACGACAGAGGATGAGAGGGCTGGATGGCATCACGGACTTGATGGACGTGAGTCTGAGTGAACTCTGGGAGTTGGTGATGGACAGGGAGGCCTGGAGTGCTGTGATTCATGGGGTCGCAAAGAGTCGGACACGACTGAGCGACTGAGCTGAACTGAGCCTTCCTAGGTGGTGCTAGTGGTAAAGAACTCACTTGCCAGTGCAGGAGATGTAAGAGACTTGGTTTTGACCCCTGGGTCAGGAAGATCTCCTGGAGGAGGGCATGGCAACCCACTCCCATATTCTTGCCTGGAAAATCCCATGGGCAGAGAAGCCTGGCAGGCCTACAATCCACAGAGTCACACAGAGTCAGACGTGACTGAGATTTAATCATAAGATTACAGAACTCTCCCCCTTCTCTGCTTATTACCACCGTGCTAACAGGGCTCTAGTATAGTTATGTGGTGATTTTAGCTGAAAGGGCTTCAAGACACAGACCTAGATGTAAAGGAACGGAGGAAAAGATACCATGCTCAAAGGAAAGCCGATGTGCCTCTTTTAATTTCAGACAAAGCAGACATCAGAAGGAGGAAGTTTATCAGGGGAAAAGAGAGCACAGAGGAGTTTAGCAGCTTGCCAGTGACAGAGCCAAGACTCAAAGACAGAAACCCTATCTTCACCAGAGCCTGACTCTTTTGATTCTATAAATCTGGTGTCAAGACTGTCCTTTATGAAGCTCAGCCGGACGCCTCAAATCTAGCTGGCTTCATTCGTCAGTAAGCATTGTGTAGGGTGACCGACTCCTGGCACTGTCCCTCCTGTTTTTCCCATGACCTTTCCCTAATCAGTCTCTGGACCCTCGAACTCCAGTTCCCTGTTGGACCTCAGACCTTCCTCCGCCTTTGCGGTAAGGCTTGTTTTACTCTGCAGATCAATTTAGAGCTGACATGATGCTTGAATAAAGTACACGGCCTCCATCACTCAATGTGGTTTAAATGAGTGACAAGGCTATTATTATAGTAAAGTTAGGGACAGTATGCAAATAGAATTTGGAAGTATCAACTACCCTTGGGTTACGGGACAATGACTGGTATAGAGGAGATAGTTAGAATAAAGAAACCATATTTTTTCCTCCTAAATTGTCGTAGAATATTCCACCAAGCAAAGACGGACTGCAGTACTTGACATGATTCTTCAGGGCAAGGGTCATAACTTACTCATCTCTGTTTCTTACAACTTGGGCTTTGCAAATAGAAGTTGTTTTAATGAATGTTAGAGTTGCAGTCCTTCATAATTGTTTAAAATAGTAAAACAGGCCCCAGGTTTTAGGAAAGGCTCATAAATGTATGATAAATATATTGCATAGAAAATTAAATCTGTTTTTTACAAAGGAATGCAGTATGGCATTCAGATAGCACATAAATAAAATAACTCTGTTGTATCATAAATTTGGCCTAAATCTAACAAGCTAGCTATAAAAAGCACTTCCATTTTCTTGTTCCTTTAAATTTAAAATCGTTTGATAGAGGATTTTAGATGACCTAGGTTTCTGAAAAAAAACCGTCTTTGGATCTTTGAATCATGCTTCCTTTGATCTCCATATATGTCCCTTAACAAACAGAAAGTCATTCCATTTCTTAGCCTAGGGCTGAGCTCTTGCAAAAAGAAGTCTGTTTTCCTCTTTGCAATTCACTGCAGTGTTCAGTTGGTAGACCAGTACAATAGTGGGTAAAGGCACTTGAAATGTAGTTCTAAATTAAGTACGTGCAAATAAACCAAATTAAGAAAAGCAAGGACTGCCTCCATGACCACTCATGGTGACTTACTAGGAGAGGAAGTTTCTCTTGTATTCTGATTTCCATCATTCATCATCCAGCGGGTGTTTTGTCAGTTAAAGTTTTAAACCTGCCATCTTAAAGCAGATGAGTGCTCTGGCATGAGTCAGGGCTGATTATTCTGGTAGTCACAGGGTTGGAATACTAGAATGTGTTAAAGGAGCTTGGAATGTCACCACAGCAGTTACGTCATCATCTTTTTAGATATTTTTCGGGCTCCTGTGTTACCTAATCGAATCACATAATGCACTTTAGAATATTTGCAACCACAGAACTGTGCTGCGGTGCATTTTGACATCTGTGTCTGTGTGATCATGTGTGTCTGTGTTTATGATAGTGTATGGGTTGTGAATGATACTTTATCTACTGAACACATCTTTCGAAGACTCAAAGGGTCTCTGTTTCACTAGCTGTTTTAAGATAGGTGTATTGGTGATTTGCGCTATTCAACTAAGTCAATTGGTTATTTGACTATTTGACTGGTAAATATCTTGGTTGTTTTACTCTTGAATCAGTCAGGTTTTTTAATTGATCCATGGCTGATTTCCCTCTTTCTCTCCCTTCCTCCCTTTCTCCTTCCTCCCTTCTCTCCCTCCACCCCTCCCTACTTCCTTCCTGGCTGCCTATGACTGTGGATAACACCATTCACAGTCTGTACTTCAAACAAGATGAACTTCGACTGGGGGTATAGTTTAGGGACATTTCCTACTGACCTTTCGTAATTACTCCATGCCTCAGTTTCCTAATTTAAAGTTGACTTCATCAGGTTTTCTCAGTCTATTAAGAACCAAATCTGTGCAGTGTCATTGTGAGGGTTATCTTTCACGCCTTTGTTTGTATTTTTCAGTGTTATGCTTATCAGTGAGGCTTCTCTGGTGGCATTAGCGGTAAAGAGTCTGCCTGCCAGGGCGAGAGATGCTGGTTCGATCCCTGTGTAGGGAAGATCCCCTTGAGTAGCAAATGGCAACCCACTCCGGTATTCTTGCCTGAAACATTCCAGGGAGAGAGGACTGGGTGGAGTACATTGCATGGGCCTGCAAAGAGTCTGACGTGACTGAACGACCAGACACACACACACGCGTGTCAGTAAGGATTTGATTCAATTTAGCTCTCGGTAACTGGTTGGTGCTCTTGTTTTCACTAGGCTTAGTTGACTGTCATAGAGCTATTCACGCTTTCTTGCATCCTGCTGTCTTCCTACGTCACGAATACGTGAATATGGATTCCTGCGTGACTTCTCCCTTGAAGAAACTGGTTGTAGCCCTTAATCGCCTACCTGGGATTCTGAAGGGGTGAAATTCATAATTCTGCCACTGACACCTGCCTCCCACGTGACCTGTACCACCATGCTCTCCTCAGGAAAGGGTCCTAAATATATCGTGCAGGCTTGTTACCTCCTGAACTGTTACTTGCTCTGGTACTCTTAAAAATTCTAGGAAGCTTCAATAAACCTGTATAAATAATTCCTCTATGCCCAGATTTTAAATTACCTTTCCCATTGTGACGTAAGGATTGTTGTGCTAGTGGAAAAAGAGTGCCATTTTTTCCTGTGCCCACGTTTCTGTAGAATGTTCAGTGGAGATCACCAAGTTCGTGTCTAAGATTCCCTGCTATGGGGAAAGAGCACCTCACCACTCACCCTTGAATACCACCTTCCTCATTCCATTGTCATCAAGCCACATGTGTTTCTAATGAGCAAGAGATTCCTTTATATTGCAGTCTTGATATCCTAGTCAATCTTATTCTCTGAATTTTAGATTTCCCCTTTCCTGGACAAGTCCCTGTAATTACACTGTTCTCTGACAGCCTCTGCAATAACCTCATAACTGACGAAATCTCCTAAACTCAGAGTTTCCTGGTCTCCTCAGCTTCCCTGGCATTTGACATGCCTTTACTTCAGCCACCAGTGGTTATACCAAAGCTTGAAAAACATCACCCTTCAGAAGTACTCCACCTTCAAGCTGACAACGAACAAACTGAACTGACAACTGAAAGCCTGAACGTGACTTTCACCCTGTTTTATATTCTTCTTCATTTATAGACCTCTATTCCTCTGCTGGAGGTGAGGATAATTTGTTTTCAAGTTTCCCAGTTAGTATCTCAAGATGGCCTGCAAAAGCTATACCTTGCTGCCACCATTCTGTATAAGCAGGGGAAAAATCAAGAGTAAAAATATTTTGTTATGTGTTATTTAAAAACAATAAATAATTAACATTTATTACAAACTACTAGCTTTATTTCACATTTACAATTTAATATACATATATGATCACATATATTATAGTACCATATATGATTGTATAGATTACAACACCTGGATTTCAGTGAAAACAGTCTTTATGACTCTAATCATTGACATGCTGTTTGAGATAATCTCCTTTATAAACTGTATCAGATTCTAGCCTTTCTGATCACTTCTCTGCTCATAGCCACTTACTGTCCTAATTGAACTGTTCATTCCTTTTCAAAGAGATAAAATTGGAGTGTTTTCCCTTTACACTTAGCCAATTCCTTAACTTGTCCTGTCCCAAGGTAATTTTTTTTTTTTTTTAAGGCAGCCATCAGTTCAGTTCAGTTCAGTCGCTCAGTCGCGTCCGACTCTTTGTGACCCCATGGACTATAGCCTGCCAGGCCTCCCTGTCCATCACCAACTCCCGGAGTACTCAAACTCATACCCATAGAGTCAGTGATGCCATCCAACCATCTCATCCTCTGTTGTCCCCTTCTCCTGCCTTCAATCTTTCCCAGCATCAGGGTCTTTTCCAATGAGTCAGCTCTTCACATCAGGTGGCCAAAGTACTAGAGTTTCAGCTTCAACACCAGTCCTTCCAATGAATATTCAGGACCGATTTCCTTTAGGATGGACTAGCTGGATTTCCTTGGAGTCCAAGGGACTCTCAAGAGTCTTCTCCAACACCACAGTTCAAAAGCATCAGTTCTTTGGTGCTCAGCTTTCATTATAGTCCAACTCTCACATCCATACATGACTACTGGAAAAACCATAGCCTTGCCTAGATGGACTTTTGTTGGCAAAGTAACGTCTCTGCTTTTTAATATGCTGTCTAGGTTGGTTATAACTTTTCTTCCAAGGAGTAAGCGTCTTTTTATTTCATGGCTGCAATCGCCATCTGCAGTGATTTTTCGAGCCCAAGAGAATAAAGTCTGACACTGTTTCTACTGTTTCCCCATCTGTTTGCCATGAAGTGATGGGACCGGATGCCATGATCTTCGTTTGCTGAATGTTGAGCTTTAAGCCAACTTTTTCACTCTCCTCCTTAACTTTCAAGAGGCTCTTTAGTTCTTCTTCACTTTCTGCCATAAAGGTGGTATCATCTGTGTATCTGAGGTTATTAATATTTCTCCTGGCAGTCTTGATTCCAGCTTGTGCTTCATCCAGCCCAGCATTTCTCATGATGTACTCTGCATAGAAGTTAAATAAGCAGAGTGACAATATACAGCCTTGATGGACTCCTTTTCCTATTTGGAACCAGTCTGTTGTTCCATGTCCAATTCTAACTGTTGCTTCTTGACCTGCATACAGATTTCTCAAGAGGCAGGTCAGGTGGTCTGGTATTCCCATCTCTTTCAGAATTTTCCACAGTTTATTGTGATCCACACAGTCAAAGGCTTTGGCATAGTCAATAAAGCAGAAATAGATGTTTTTCTGGAACTCTCTTGCTTTTTCGATGATCCAGTGGATGTTGGCAATTTGATCTCTGGTTCCTCTGCCTTTTCTAAAACCAGCTTGAACATCTGGAATTTCACAGTTCCCGTATTATTGGAGCCTGGCTTGGAGAATTTTGAGCGTGACTTTACTAGCATGTGAGATGAGTGCAGCTGTGTGGTAGTTTGAGCATCCTTTGGCATTGCTAGATTATAAGCTAGAGCCTGGTAATTTAAAAATGAATGGAATATAATCTTTACCCTGGAGATTTTAAGCTAGTCCTTGTGATAAGGAGAAGCAGAGGACAGGAGTAAGATACAGTGTCAACTTAGGAATTGTTGTTTAGAGACTAAATTGTGTCTGACTTTGCACCCCATGGGCCTCAGCAGGCTAGGCTTCCCTGTCCTTTACTATCTCCTGGAGTTTGCTCAAACTCATCTCCATTGAGTCAATGATGCCATCCAACCATCTCATCCTCTCATCCCCTTCTCCTCCCGCCTGCAATCTTTCCCAGCATCAGGGCCTTTTCCAATGAGCCAGTTCTTCGCATCAGGTGGCCAATGCTTTGTGGCTACAGTTCAGCATCAGTCCTTCCAATGAACAGTCAGGGTTGATTTCCTTTAGGATTGACTGGTTAGATTTCCTTGCTATCCAAGGGATTCTCAAAAGTCTTCTCCAGCACTACAGTTCTAAAACATCAATTCTTTGGCACTCAGCTTTCTTTACGGACCAATTGTCATATCTGTCCATGACTACTGGAAAAATCATAGCTTTGACTAGATGGATCCTTGTCAGCAAAGTGAAGTCTCTGCTTTATAATATGCTGTCTAGATTTGTCTTAGGACTGGGGTCATTAATGCAGTTTATAGGGGAGGGGTGAGAAACCTCTAGAGAAGATTAGGTATTAGTGAATGAATTTTAGTTTAATTAGAATTTTCCAGGTTGAAGAATGGGCTAAGACATTCTAGGTGTATCAGAATATATATCAGAATAAAAGGATTCCTCTTTGAAGATTTTTAAGCCATAGAAGTCCATTAATTGGGGAGCTCTTTCAAGAGAGTACGGAATAGCAACTTAACTGGGATATCTTGATAGAAAAAGTTTTGTTTTGCTTTGTTTTTGTTTTATGGTTAGATTATGTTTTGGGAGTAGAATAAAAAAGAATCAGAAGAGCATGTACTATAAATAGTTTGTTTAATGCCACTGGGAAAAGTAATTCAGAAAGGATTATAGAGTTTGCCAAAAAGATATTAGAGTTTGCTTTAAAAGGTCCCAAACTTTTACACTGAAAGAATTGGTGGGCTTTGGTTGCTATTTTAATTAATATTTGAGTTTGCCTTTCATCTAGAACTTTCACAGTAGCGTTAATTATTGGGGATCAGCATGGTTGTGTTCACTGTCACGCAGCACAAGAGGAGCTGTTACGGCAAAGCAGTTGTGGGCCCTGACAACCACTGAACAACCGCAGAGCACGCCAGGGTTAGCGCACTCTCTCGCTAGACGGAGAAACGTGTCAGTCTTCAGAATGACTTCTTCCCAAACCGAGCAACCTCAGGCTTTCTTAAATGTGAAGCTTTTGAAGAACTCCTCATGAAGTCGTCATACGGTGCTAATGCACAGTGAACCTCATTCGTTAAGTCTGCACTGACCTGACAGACATTATACTTCAAATGATTACTGCCTACTGCGTTACCTTTGTCCTTTGTGAGCTTACATTTCACCTGTCAACAGCAGTCACTCTGGAGTGTGATATTTGTACATATAAAAGTCTTGCCTTGGCAAGTGTGTACTTGAAAGGTAAGGCCTTAAGCCACGAGCTTCTGTACTTTTGTTTGCTTCATTTATTGCCTTTTTTTCCCACAGAGGTTTAAGGTTAATGTTCATTGTGTGATTTTTGTATTTGTTGTAATTAAAGTATTTTCTTTTACTAATGCAATATAAATCACTGTTCAGTTCAGTTCAGTCACTCAGTTGTGTCCAACTCTTCGCAACCCCATGAATTGCAGCACACCAGGCTTCCCTGTTCATCACCAACTCCCGGAGTTCACTCAAATTCACGTCCATCGAGTCAGTGATGCCATCCAGCCATCTCATCCTCTGTCGTCCCCTTCTCCTCCTGTCCCCAATTCCTCCCAGCATCAGAGTCATTTCCAATGAGTCAACTCTTCGCATGAGGTAGCCAAAGTACTGGAGTTTCAGCTTCAGCATCCTTCCCTCCAAAGAAATCCCAGGGTTGATCTCCTTTAGAATAGACTGGTTAGATCTCCTTGAAGAGTCTTCTCCAACACCACAGTTCAAAAGCATCAACTCTTCCGCGCTCAGATTTTTTCACAGTCCAACTCTCACATCCATACATGACCACTGGAAAAACCATAGCCTTGACTAGAGGGACCTTAGTCAGCAAAGTAATGTCTCTGCTTTTGAATATGCTATCTAGGTTGGTCATAACTTTTCTTCCAAGGAGTAAGCGTCTTTTCATTTCATGGCTGCAGTCACCATCTGCAGTGATTTTGGAGCCCCCCCCCAAAATAAAGTCTGACACTGTTTCCCCATCTATTTGCCATGAAGTGATGGGACCGGATGCCATGATCTTCGTTTTCTGAATGTTGAGCTTTAAGCACTGTTACCTGTCATTAAATAGGCATATTTTATTAGAACTTCTTTATCTTCATAAAAATTTAATTTACCATAAGTTTCTTGGATTTTAAATGACAACCATGTTGTGGAATTACCCTTTGTTTTGTATAGTGAGAATATAGAATGATTTGATGCCTTTAGATGAAGACATGGGTCTTTCTGTTTTTAGAAAGTCTCTTCCTCATTGGAAAGCATATTGGATAAATCCCTTCAAGACATTTTAAAAGCACAAACTGGTAAATCATAAAAATATTATCATGAATACATAAAGAACTTAAAAATCATAAATAAAACTGATATCAAAAATTTAGAAAAAATATGGATATTAAATTCGTCAATGCAAATGGTAATAAATATGTGAAAAAATGCAAAACCTTACTGGGATAACAGAAATGCGAATTAAAAGCATGATGAAATACTAATATTTCTACTTATCTGATTATAAAGATGAATAAAAAGTATTAGGTTCAGTAGTTTGGGTCCATAAAAACATAAACACTTTAATCTTCTGTTTACACCGGTACAGTTTTTAGTCTTTCTGGAAGACAGTTTGGCTATATATACTACAATTTAAATGACATTATTTACATCCCCATTTTGATAATTTTCATAGAAATATATGCTAAGGAAATAGTAGTGCAAAGGCATAAAGATGCGTGCATAATACGGCTCATGTGACAGGTCTGTTGGTCCTAAGAACTAGAAACATCCAAAGTTATCATCCTCTGGGAACTGGCAGAGTACCATATGGTGCCGGCATCAGATGGTTATTACGCAGCTACTATGTTGCAAGCGGGGCTTCCCAGGTTGCACTGCGGTAAAAGAACCCGCCTGCCGCTGCAGGAGAGAGAAGAGACGCAGGTTCGATCCCTGGGTCGAGAAGATCCCCTGGTGGAGGGCATGGCATTCCATCCCAGCATTCTTGCCTGGAGAATCTCATGGACAGAGGAGCCTGGTGAGTCGACAGCCTACAGGGTCGCAGAGTCAGACATGCCCGAAGCGACTTAGCACGCACGTATGCATATTGTAAGTTTGGGTCAAACAACAGTTTCTTTCTCTTCCAAATACTCTTCACTTTGCTTACTTCACCGTGTACCTATGTTTGCTTCTGAGTATCTGGATTTTGCCTCTCTTGGCAGGTTCATCTTCCCCAGCCTAGCAGTTAAATTCTGGATTTCACGAAGTTCTGCCTCTCACTTCCTTTCTCATACTCCTCCTCAATCATCTTTTTTTTTTTCAAATGGCCGTTGTTGACCAAGTCATGAGTTATGAAATCAATACAGTGAGTAGTAACCAAGAATTTGAACATTTATTGCAAAGAAAATAAGAGTGTGCCGAGGTACAGATACGGTGCCATTTTTGAGGGATTTCAAGAATTTCTGTAAACTAGACTGTTACACACATCTGGGCAGGATTGATGAGTTGAGTCTGGTGAGTAGGCCCTGGAGAGCATTGTATGCTATGCACAATGGACAGTATTTTATCTTAAAAATGATGATGAGACACTGATGTTTTAAGCTATATATATATATATATATATATATATATACATATATATATATATATACATATATATATATATATCTTTTTTTTTTTTTTGCAGAATTTATTATACTTTCTCTACCGGTTTCCCTGGTGGCGCTAGTCGTAAAGAACCGACCTGCCAGGAGATGTAAGAGACACAGGTTCCATCCCTGGGTCAGGAAGATCCCCTGGAGGAGGAAATGGCAACCCACTCCAGTACTCTTACCTTGAGAATCCCATGGAACAGTTCGTAGGGTCACAAAGAGTTGGACACGACTGAAGTGACTTAGCAGCAGCAGCACTCGATAAACAGAAAGAGTTGTGCAGATTTATTTCATTTACTGAAAATGTACATAAGACATTGTAACATCCTGATGTGTAGGATGATATTTATGCTCATCAAAACATCCCTCTGCAGAAACTGATCTTGTATCAATAATACTTTAGGAAATAATTCAAGTAGCTAGTCACCAAAATATACATCATTGTAATTTCAGGGATATTCACTTATAACAACTATCTGTAATCTTTACTATTAAAGCAATAGCCCAGAGCACATGTGTCTGAAATTACAGAATGAGGAGTGTTCATCTTATCCTATACAGTTAGGATATGTGTGACTCTGGAGTTCCAGCATTAAATCCTTATAATCTTCCTTATATCATTTGGACGTGTGCATGCATGCTAAGTTGCTTCATTTGTGTCCGACTCTGTGAAGCTGTGGACTTAAGCACACCAGGCTCCTCTGTCCAAAAAAACCCAAATTTACCTTTTAAAGTAGCCATCTATTTTTTATATATTATAGACTCTGTGAAATTGGACTCCACATATTTCTTCAAGCATCCTCAGAAATCCCCAGAAAGCTCTGTCTTCATTATGCATACTGAAGTCAATAATTGTGCTCATAGTCAGAATCCATGGCAGAGATGAAGAAAGGCCTTGTGAATAAGAAAACCTTACCTGAAAAGCCTATGACATTAACTTTTCCCCAAAATTTTTGCCAGTGAAGTGCATTTTGCTATTACTTAAGCTATGCAGAAAAAAGTCAACCAGTTTATCATTGTCTTATTTTCTTATATCAATGACCATGTGGGAATAAATATTATACATGCCCTGACTTGTGAAGCATAATATTCTGTAATCAAGGGCATAGCTTCCATCTTTTCTGGATGATTCAGTCATGATTGTAGTCTTGCAAATCATAGATTCCTTAAAGTTATACAAAACATTATGGTAAATAGGTATAGGCTGTATTATATGAACCAGGGGAAATTACATGTTTGTGTCATGAAGTTCGTAAAACAGTGAACGCTGTTTAGCTGTTCAGGTAACAGCCCCGCTTGCAGCATCGGCGGTTCCTGGATCTCCTTTCTGTAAGTCCTCTGCTTCCCGTGTCTTCCAGGATTTCACCTTCTCTTGGCGCTGCAACCAGCGTGGCTTTCTCAGATGATGTCTTTCCTTATAAGGAAAAGACAGGGACTTTCGCGTGTAAAACAGAAGGGCATTTTGTTAAAATGTCATCTTGAAGTGTCATCTCACTTTTTTTGAGCCTTATGGGTCTGGTTGCCTGTCATTTACTTTTGTTTTAGTACTTCCAGGGTCAGAGTCTCAAGAAAATACAGGCGGCATCTGGGAAGGGAAAGGGTCTACAGCTGGAGAAAGGGAAGTGAAAGCATTATACAAGGTTTGATCCAGTGCCCATTATCTTTAGATAGTCTGATTAAAAAAAAAAAGGCGAAGGAGAAGGAGAAGACATTCACAAGCATGAGAAATGAAAATAGAAGGAATTTACAAGGTTTGATCCGATAAAAAAAAATCAGACACAAAAAACTAGTAACCAAATTATCAATGAAGGAGCAAATTACTAAAGAGCCATCTTGACTTTATTTTTTGCGAAGAATATTGATAATAATATTCCTGTATTTAAGGATTTTCACCTTTTAAATGTCTCTGAGTTTATCATTTTAAACTTTTACCTATTTCCCTGTTATTGCTGGCTGCTAGTGTCTTCCTAGTGACTTTCATAAGAGGATCTAAGAGCTGAGGACTCTGATACAAGCATGCCTGGGGAATTGCAGCCAAGATGTGTCCCCAGAGCTCATTCTTTGGATTCAGAGATGAGCCAGAGGGAAGGAAAGGTGACCTGGAAACTAAGCTAAGATCCAGAAGTAAACCTAGACAATTAAATCTTATAGAAGGTCTCTGGGTGGATGGAGGAGCCTGGTAGGCTGCAGTCTATGGGGTCTCTAGGAGTGGGACACGACTGAGTGACTTCCCTTTCACTTTGCACTTTCATGCATTGGAGAAGGAAATGGCAACCCACGCCAGTGTTCTTGCCTGGAGAATCCTGGGGACGGGGGGAGCCTGGTGGGCTGCCGTCTATGGGGTCGGACAGAGTCGGACACAACTGAAGCGACTTAGCAGCAGCAGCAGGGTGTTTTCTCTAAAAATATATCAGTGGTCCTTTTATTTCACACCACTTAAGCATAAAAACAGACTGTACTACCTTCCTGAGCTAAGGAACAAAGTTTCCAGAAAAGGAGAGGAAGACAGAAATACTCTTAAAATATTTTACGGAAGCATAATCATAGCTGCTCTAGACCCCATTTACCTGTGGTTAATTACGTAGTACTTAACTTCTTTTGGTTTTCATTTTTTTCATTGCCAGGAAAATTATCTAAAGCCTAACTATAAATTAATACCTTTTTAAAAATTGTGGTCCAAACACTTAATATGAGATCTGCCCTTTTAACAGAGTTTAAGAGAACAATACATTATTGTTGACTATAGATACTATGTTTTACAGCAGATATCTGAGCTTATTTACCTTACCTTACTGAAACTTCATGCCCGGCCATTAATAACTCCATTTTCCCTTCCTTCTGAATTTACATTTTGAAATAGACAATGCATACCTTCCTTTTATGTGCTAATATGGGACAGCTAACTATATTTTTTTCAGCTGTTTGATCAGTCTTTCACAAATATCAGTAAAATGACATACAAAAGTAGAGAGCCAGAGGCGTCTTTTAATATTAATGTTCTTCTTACAATTGAAACGCCTGTTTAAGGCATGATGGATACTATTAACATGAATTAAAAGCAGAGTTTATCTTTAGAAAGTTCCCAGACTAATAGGGAAAATAATACATACATCTTACTAATAACTAAAATAGAAGAATATTAAGAACCATTAATATTTTGAACTGTGGGGTTGGAGAAGACTCTTGAGAGTCCCTTGGACAGCAAGGAGATCCAACCAGTCCCTCCTAAAGGAGTTCAGTCCTGGGTGTTCATTGAAAGGACTGATGCTGAAGCTGAAACTCCAATACTTTGGCCACCTGATGCAAAGAGCTGACTCATTTGAAAAGCCCCTGATGCTGGAAAAGATTGAGGGCAGGTAGAGAAGGGGATGACAGCAGATGAGATGGTTGGATGGCATCACCGACTCAATGGACATGAGTTTGGGTGGGCTCTGGGAGTTGGTGATGGAGAGGGAGGCCTGGTGTGCTGCAGTCCCTGGGTTGCAAAGAGTGACTGAGCCACTGAACTGAAACTGACACTGAAGAACCATCAGAAGCACCATAAAGTCTTCTAACTAGACTTTGAAATGACCACTCATTGTCTTACCCCCATTTCTTTATCAGTAGTCCATGGAGGTTTTCCTTGTCTTCCTTACCCGGCTGGGTCAACAATGATCTCCTCCCCAATAGGTAGATTGGTCTAGAGAGCTTGCAGACACCTTCATTTCTAGAAAAAAGTTATGACATGTTGCAGTTTGGGTCTGATGACCTTGACTTTCTAGAACTGAGTCAAATGGCTTATGTGGGAATTGGAGTCGTGATAGCTATCTTTGGAAAAGTCAATGGCTGCATGTTTTCAGATACAGATAATCCCCTAGAGTATTCACCTCAATTCACTGTGGTGTTGGAGAAGACTCTTGAGAGTGCCTCAGACGGCAAGGAGATCAAACCAGTCAATCCTGAAGGACATCAAACCTGAATATTCATTGGAAGGACTGATGCTGAAACTGAAGCTCTGATACTTTGGCCACCTGATGTGAAGAGCTGACTTCTTTAAAAAAGATCCTGATGTTGGGAAAGATTGAAGGCAGGAAGGGATAACAGAGGATGAGATGGTTGGATGGCATCACTGAATCAATGGATATGAGTTTGAGCAAGCTCCGAGAGATGGTGGACGGGAAGCCTGGTGTGCTGCAGTCCATGGGGTCTCAAAGAGTCAGGCACAACTGAGTAACTGAACAACAACTAATTCACCTCAATTGAATTATTGTTAAGAATTTTACAAAAAGGCTAGCTTTAGAAGTCCATACTTTATCCTTTTTTTTTTTTTTAAAGATAGATTTTGGCCCATTTAGCTCACTCGATCAATATTTAAAATCATTTATATATTTGATCATCAAAAACTTGGCAGAAGGAAAGCAGAATTTTGTGGCTTTTTTTTGTCTGTCTCAATGGAGCTGCTAATATGCTCTGTGGTGTTCATATGGGGGAAACTTCATTTCCTGATTGCATTTGGTGCCTGTCAAGCTGACTATGCTTTCACTTTGACACCTACATTCTACCTTTTAACTTCCATACTGTTTGCTCGGGCATCTGCTTGTACATGGGCAATCTCTGACTTACGCTACCCACACTTTTCCAGTATTAATTATCTCTGCATTGACTCTCGGTACAGAGAGGGCATTGACATTTTGAGGCAAGAGAATTATTTTTAGGTCATTCTTCTAGCATTTAAGGCAATAATCACAGTAGAAAGTTTCTTTTTAGATTTATATTTAAATAATCTGACATTGATTAATGGTAACATGTGGGATAGATGTAGAAGCAGCTTTTACAGTGTTTCCAACCTGGATGCCAACATCATAGAATGCGTTTTAATTATCCCCTTTTCACTCTCTACAGTCCTTTTGCTGATACCATGGTCCAAGTGAAACATGGACCTTTCACTATCATTTTAACTTGGTGTAACTGCCCTCCAATCTAGCTTGATTTGTGGAATGAAAGGGTTTGGCTTTGTCTACCCAAGGAATTTAGTAACAAAATGAAACAAATCAAACTCACTTGTCTTGAGAAGGAAGTTTCCCTCTTGTCTCTCTTCAGTGAGTTGTTAAAGACAAAACAAAGGAACAGTGTTTATCTGTGTCCACAAAATGCGGACTTAACCTCTCTAATTTCTGATTCGTTAAATGTATTGAGCCAGGAACAAATGGCATATGTAATAAGTCTTGGTCAGTTTAGAAAACGCACACGTAAAAAAAATCAGAAGTGATTATATTCAGAAGATGCTGAACTTTCATTAAAGAAAAGTCTACCGTCAACATGACATTGTCTTGCTACATTGAAACATAATACATCATTTAGGGAGCACGGGGCAAACCCATAGTTTTGGTGATGAGAATCTGCTGTAATCACTTGAGGTATGAATTTCGTGAGTGGGACTATGGTTTCCCAGATTCTGGTTGACTAAGGAAAAGTGGCTTTCCTCTAGTTTACATTGCAAAGTAACCGCCTTGAAATCTGTACTATAAGCTGGCGTCTTATTCCCCTTCCACATAGCACAGTTGATGATGAAGCTAAATAAAGAGCCCTGTGAAATGTCCTGTCTCTAATATGCTCCAGGTACCACTCAGTCATGTAAACCCCTGTCCTTCCCTGTGTTTACCTTTATTAACTTTACTGGTATAGGCCTCACTGGTTAGATTCAGAGTGGTTTTCTTTTTTTCTCCACGTTTGAGAGTCAACTGTGCTTTCCCTCAAAATTACAGACCTAACTTAAGAATATAGAAAAGATATTATTTCTCATAAGGAGATAGGCTCAAAACATGCGTTTTCTACCTCTACTCAAAAGCATTTTACTTGTTGAGAAAGCCCAGAAGAACATCTTTTTATGATGCTTTCCAAATTTCACTTGGCCCTGTTTGTTTGGACAGGAATCTATTATGGGCTTCAGGGGATTGCAATCCGTATAGAACACAGATAATTCTTGTTTTCCTGGAGAGAACCTCTCAGTTTCACCACTAAATCTGATATTACGAACATGCAGTGATGACTTATCCTCTGCAGCCCCATTCTGCCACGGTCGCCTTTGCCGTCAAGCTTTTAGCGTTAAGCCTGGTCCTCGTTTCCAGCTCTCACACTCCTTTGTCTCTTTATCAAGCGCTCTGCTTCACAGCTTTTGCATTTATTCATCCCTTTTTCTGGATCATCATATACCAGGCGTTTGAATAACATTTCTTAATATTATTAAAAATTAAGCTCAACTATAATCCCCTTGCCCTATATCTCCCTTCTCCATGTTTTGGTTCTTCATTGCGCTTGGCACTGTCCAGAACCGTGCTGGCCATACGGTAACCACCAGCCACATGTAACTTTTAAATCTGTTGAAACCAGATGAAATTAATAGTTCAGTTTTTCAGTCATACTAGGCATATTTCAAGTGCTCAATGGCCAGTTTTAATTAGTGGCTATCTTATTCCAAGATAGCATACTCAAAAGCAGAGACATTACTTTGCTGACTAAGGTCCGTCTAGTCAAGGCTATGGCTTTCCCAGTGGTCATGTATGGATGTGAGAGCTGGACTGTGAAGAAGGCTGAGCACCCGAGAATTGATGCTTTTGAACTGTGGTGTTGGAGAAGACTCTTGAGAGTCCCTTGGACTGCAAGGAGATCCAACCAGTCCATTCTGAAGGAGATCAGCCCTGGGATTTCTTTGGAAGGAATGATGCTGAAGCTGAAGCTCCAGTACTTTGGACACCTCATGCAAAGAGTTGACTCATTGGAAAAGACTCTGATGCTGGGAGGGATTGGGGGCAGGAGGAGACGGGGACGACAGAGGATGAGATGGCTGGATGGCATCACTGACTCGATGGACGTGAGTCTGAGTGAGCTCTGGGAGTTGGTGATGGACAGGGAGGCCTGGCGTGCTGCGATTCGTGGGGCTGCAAAGAGTCGGACACGACTGAGCGACTGAACTGAGCTATTCCATATTACAGATCTAAAATCATTATGTTCAATTATTCCTTTAATCTTGTATTATCTATTTCCTCTCTATGTACACTTATGCCAGCTCTCTTTTTGCCCTTCTCAACTAGAATAAAAACCTCAGGAAACCTGAGATATTGTTTATCTTCTTTACTAGTATTTCTCCAAGTCTGGAACTATTAGGCAAATAGTGGATTCTCAAACATTTGCTCAATAGATAAATTAATGAATATTAAGAACTAGAATGAATGGTTTTCAAATGTGCCACTCCAGAATAGTGGTCAACATTCAAAGGATGTTTCTCAATATGGAACTGATTTAAACATAGAAAATTACACTGTAAGTCATCTACTGAGCGTATAAGACCACCCTGGGAACTTTATGTATTTTTCAAGCTTGTTTGGTTACACTACTCTCTACATTACAGTGACTTCTCTTTGTGGACTACAGGAGAATTTTCTCTCAGTGTTCAATTCTAGGAACAGTGATACTTCTTCTGAGTAGCTTTTTTGTTTTAATGCTATGCACCCTGCAGTGAAATGCTTTTCACTTGCAATGAACACTATATCCACTGAAGCTAATATCATTGTCCACCTCCAGAAAATGTGCAAACCTCTAAGGTTCATGTTTTGTCTATAGATACAATTGAGGCTTATTTTATTTTCCTTCCATTTCCATGAATTTCTTCACTTTTCCCTTCAATTATAGCCTGGAATGAGAAAAATTATTTTTTGCCACAGGAAAAATATGAATAAATTTATTGGAAGGATAGATAGTAATATTTTATTTCATATCAGGGAAGAGCTTCATTCGAAGTTTCTATATGCATTAAGGACAGGATAGGATACTTTTTAAGTATATAAAGAGTTAAATGTTTTAGTAGATACCTTTAGAGTGATTGGGGAATTATTTAAAAATAAGACAAATCTGTAATATTAGGACTGTTTCAAATTTCTTTACGATGACGTACTCTAAGAAAAACAGGCCTTATTTTTTTTCATGGTTTTAAACAGCTTCTGATGACAGTTTAAATAGCGCCGTAACCGTAGCTGCAGCTGACACCAACAGCAGGAGGTGAGGGCCACCGTTCAGCGTCCACGGCGGGACCGAGCCGATGGCACGTGGCGTTGTGAAACGATGCTCGCCATGCATTCAGCGGAGCCTAGGTGTGCAAGGCTGTCCTCGACACTCCCCCGGCCACTGCGCTGTCTGCAGTGGATTAAGTGCAAGACTGCGGCCGACGCGTGGACTATTACTGGCTTGCTCACTTATTTTTATTTGGGGATGATTACTCTGTGCGTGCCAGGTGTGTGTGTGGCTGCTTTAGTCTGCTTATTCTTGGGCTTTCCAGGGTAGAGTTTGTAGTAGGTCATTGCAGTTGACTGTGTCTGATGTCTGATAATCTTTGCAAACGTTTAGTTTGATGGCAACATGTTTACTCGAAACCTACATCACAGAATTATACAGAGTGGAAAGCTAAACTATTGCTATTTCATTTTCACAAGCATTTGAGTGCGTATCTGGTTCATTTCAATGTTGTTAGAAAATTAATACAGCATTATTTTTCTGATGATGTTTCCCACTGTAGTCACTCTAGAAATGGAGCTAATCACGCCAGCTAATTCAAGGAATATAGCTTCAGGAATGAATGTGGTTTTTTCCTTTATATTGAAATGGTAGTTTTCTAATAGAGGTACTGAATGTTGTGTATTCAAATATCTTTAAAGGAATACTTAATTCAGAATTGAGTGCAAAGATGCTGTAGAAGATTATTCATCCGTGGAGATACAATTATATCGGGGTAGATAATGGATTTGTGTTATTCTTAATGTCTATACATGGTTACAGCGAGGCTGAAGTTGTTTTTATAACTTTTCAGTACACTGAGCGAAAGAAACGTGAGACAGTAGGAAGCATCTGATAAATTAAATGTGACATGTTTTTTATCCGTATAAAATGGTTTCTGAGCAGCTGGTAATTGTGAATATTTCAGCAGTCATCTTTGATGTGGAATACTTCTTCTGTGTTCAACACTAATGAGTTGTGAGTCGTACTTCATCAATCTGACAGTTTCCTTACTCTTGTAAATAGGTACGTGATACACCTTGCAAAACTGGGGAAAGATACTGAACTCACCTTTTGAGCACACAGAGCTTCTTTTTTCTCTCTCTCTCTGTTTCACCATCAGCTTTTCCTCCAAGGACAGATAACATAAAAGGAGGCTCACATGCACTAGGGACTTGCTCATGACCAGCATCGTTCTGTGCGCCAGAGGACACGCCACCCACTAGACGGTTTTCACCGTTCACGTCAACTCGGAAGCAAAAAGTGAACCTACACATCGGCCAAAATAATACACGAGTGCACCAAGAAATCAGAGATTGTTTAAATTGTTTTGATATGAAATGTTTGGCTTTCTGGTTTTAATATAAATTCTTTTTAGAAAATAAAAGATACCTTATATTCGTCCAACTTCTATAAAACTTTAAAGAATATTTTTTTCAACACCCATATTCTTAATAATTCCACGAAATGGGAAGTTTGCGCATTATCCCCTTTTAGAGGTGAGGGAAGTCACCCAGCGATGCATGCTCGTGACAGAGAGAGAACGCCGTGCTCACACTTGCGCTTTAGTGTATAGTTCTAATTTCCTGAGGGATGGAAAGAAATCAGTCTAACTGCAGTAGGAACATGAAAGCACAGAGAATAAGAATTATCCAAAGAGAACCAAAGATGTTAAGATCAATTAATCAAGAGGTACGTTTTAATATATCTAAAAGACTGAAGTTATCTGTGATGCCGGAATGACTGAATCACCTTGGGGCTGATTGAGTGTTATTAGCAATATTAACCCAACTCATTCTCTGGAGAAACGTGATTTCTATTAAAATAAGAACATTACTGTAAACTTTGAGTGGAGATGAAACTTTCTGTGCAGCTGCTGCCAGGCTTTCAAATCAACCCGCCTTCTGATCTGTTTTATACTCTGGGATTCTATGTAGGATTACTGTGAAAAAGAAATCCAATGCTGACTAACAGATTGTTTCACTGCTACTCATCTATACCTTCAGGCAATCTTCCAGGGATAACAATTTAGAATTTCAGGAAGAGAAATAATGATGAGACTTAGTACTCCTGTAGAAAGTGAAAGTGAAGTCGCTCGGTCGTGTCCGACTCTTTGCAGCCCCATGGACTGTACCCTATCATGCTCCTCCGTCCATGGGATTTTCCAGGCAAGAGTACTGGAGTGTGGTGCCGTTTCCTTCTCCAGAGGATCTTCCTGACCCCGGAGTCGAACCCAGGTCTCTCCCACACTGTAGGCAGACACTTTACCATCTGAGCCACCAGGGAAGTCCATCAGGGAAGTTCTACTCTCGTAGAACATGATGGTTTTTCCAAGGAATTTCATTTTGATGCTTCTGGAAAATAGGTGAAAATTGGTAACCTGAAATCACTTCCAGGCATTCTAAATAAAATACAGTCTCTTGTGTACAGGCATACAAGAGCTCACAAACAATCAAGGGATGTCCTCAAAAACCATGGAAGTCATAGAGCACCACATGCCAAAAAACACCAAAACTCAGAGCAGGTCAGACATGGTCTGAGGGTGAGACTCACCCAGGGCTGGGGGAACTCTGTGGAGTAGACCAGCAGCAACCTGCGACCACCAAAAAGCTGTGACCTAGATGGACTAGAAGATTCCTCCATCAGCACAGGGAAATGACAAGGAAACTTTCCATTAGTGGAAATTTCCTTTGGCCCTTCCGAGCCCTGCTGGCAGAAATCATGCAGATTGGATGTGTCTTCATGAAATCACTCCTTCACTTTATAGGATAGGCGTCACGTCTCTGTTAAGCTTTGCCTTTTCTAGACTAAACATTACCCGTTTTTCAAGTATATTTATGTGGCATCACTTTAATTATTAGATAACCACATTAACTTTCCTCTTAAGTTGGTTAGCATGTAGAAATTCTGAGTTCAAATTCTAGCTCTTTGAGCCCACTTTCCTTGACTTTAAATTTGAGATAATTGTTGCCTGAGTCAAAAATGAGGTTAGTAGACACGCAGTTCCTTAACACCTGCTGATTAGTAAGTGCTTAATATTTTCCTTTTTAAATTGATGTTTGTTTTGTAAACTGAATCACTTTGTTGTATACCTGAAACTAATATAACATTGTTAATCATCTATACTCCAATATAAAATATTAGTTCAGTTCAGTTCAGTCGCTCAGTGGTGTCCAAATCTTTGCGACCCTAGGGACCTCAGCACGCCAGGCTTCCTTGTTCATCACCAACTCTCGGAGCTTTCTCAGACTCGTGTCCATTGAATCAGTTTCGCCCCTTCTCCTCCCTCCTTCAGTCTTTCCCAGCATCAGAGTCTTTTCCAGTGAGTCAGTTATTCACATCAGGTGGCCAGAGTATTGGAGTTTCAGCTTCAGTATCAGTCCTTCCAGTGAATAGTCAGGACTGATTTCCTTTAGGATGGACTGGTTGGATCTCCTTGCAGTCCAAGAGACTCTCAAGAGTCTTCACCAACACCACGGTTCAAAAGCATCAATTCTTTGGTGCTCAGCTTTCTTTACAGTCCAACTCTCGCATCCATGCGTGACTACTGGCAAAACCATAGCTTTGACTAGACGGACCTTTGTTGGCAAAGTAATGTCTCTGCTTTTATTGCTTCTTATCTGTAAAGAATCAGTTTTGCATTTATATACCTATAAGCATCTTATGTCAATGTGATTCAGTAGTAAAGAAAACCATTGTTTAGATATGGTTCCATTGTTTAGGTATGCTTCATTCTTCTTGAAGTCACTAATTCACTATTTGATAATTACAAATATCAATTATTTGGAAGTTGTTGAAGTTAGAGTCTTTGAAGCCAAACAGCCTTTGGTTATTGAGCTCCACCTCTTAACACTAACTTCAGTGGGAATCTGGAAAATTCATTTAACGTCTTTTTCAGTGTTCCCATGTGTAGAATGTAGTAGGCAATAACAGGTCATACCTTACAGAATTGTAATGATGATTTAATTATGTCACATATGTAAAGTGATTAACACAGAATGTGCTATGCTGTGCTTAGTTGTGTCTGACTCTTTGCACTCCACAGACTGTAGCCCGCCAGGCTCTTCTGTCCATGAGGATTCTCCAGGTTAAGAATACTGGAGTGGGTTGCCATGCCCTCCTCTAGGGGATCTTCCCAACCCAGGGATCGAACCCAGGCCACCCTTACTGCAGGTGGATTCTTTACCCCACCAGGAAAGCCCAAGAGAGAACATGGCTAATGATAAAGAGTAAATGTTATTATCATCATTATCATTATAGCGATAAGAAAAAAAATAGCATAAGCAAACAGCATCGACCAGTTAAGTGCAATATAAACATGCACACACACTAAAATCGATATATTTTATCTTCAAGGAGAACTAAACTGCTACCCAAGAAACCATTGCTAAGGAACGTTTTTAAAAGAAAGTAAAGAAGAAAAGCCTATCATAAAATCAGTTAAATTCACAATAGCAAAAATTGTTAACAATACTTTGACAGTGAGTGAGGGTACAGAACAGTTTAAAGATCCCGTGGAGTAGGAAATGGCAACCCACTCCAGTGTTCTTGCCTGGAAAATTCCATGGGCAGAGGCGCCTGGCAGGCCGTAGTTCATGGGGTCACAGAGAGTCAGACTCGACTAAGCACGCATCACGTAAACTCAAAAAGCATGGTCATCCCACGTCATTTAGTATGAGAACAGCCGGGCCTACAGACGTTAATCATTGTGAATGCCTCAGCACAGAGATAACAGAGAAATACCTAATATATTTCACAGAAAATGGAAATGAAACCAAAAGCTTGGGTCTTTAAGCCATGCATTTCCATTATCTGAAGAAATCAGTGAAGTAGGTGTTTATTTGCAAGTGGATAAGCCAAGGGTTTCCATAATTGCTTGCTGAATAGATAAACACTTGACCTAAGCTTCGTATGCCAAATAATCCTTGATGTGGGACAGTGGGGCTCAGCTAGCCAAGGGCACGCAGGTTCGGCCCGCGTCACTTCTGCGCACCTGAGTCATATTCTGTCGAGTCAGGTTCTGCTTTGCTCTGGCTTCCTGTGGCAGATCAACAGATTATAGAGAAAAGGAATGGCCTGCGTGGGAAAGCCTACCGAAGCTGGTGTTTTGTTCTAACAGTAATCACTGTCTATAATGTCTATCAGAGAAACAGAATCCCGGTCTGGCCCCCAGGTTTTCTGCTGTTTGGAATTTGAGACAAGAGCCACAATGGAAGTATGCAAATCTCTCAAATGCAAAGAAACTCTAAGAAGTGATATAAAATGCTCAAGCATTGATGATTTGGTAGACATCAGAGAGGCAAAGAATTACGTCACTCTAAATTCAGAGTGGAGCAGAAATTGACAACTCCTGATCCCAGCATTAAAGAATAATTTCTATCAAAGGGGTGTATTTTAAAGATTCAGTTCTGTAAGTTACCTCTTAATGAAAATTCATGGGAAAGTCCTCTCATAGAAAGTCACAAAGGATATTTTCTGTCAATAGCTTTATCCTATTAGCAAGTTATATTCACAGTGGTGTGAAATATTAGTTCTGTCAGTTTCTTACAATTTATGGGACTTTTGCAGAGCTTCAGCAATGCAGATAAGCATTGCTGTGCTCACTCAGAATATCGGATACATCCTCCTCACACTTTGAAAAGCAAATAAAGTACATACATTTATCAATCCTGACACTGATCCCTTTTTACCTAGCTCAGCAAAGAATCATGTAAGTAACACAAAATTGAAAAACTGGAAGACCAAACAGAATAAGCAGTCTTGTATATTATAACTGAAATATTTAAAGGAAGAAATGAGTTAAGTCTTTCTACTCTGATTTCTACTCTGATTTCTTAATTCTCCCTCTCTAAAAAAAACTGCATATGAACAGATTACTAACCACAATCTCCTATGTTTTCACAAAAATAAAACAGAAATTACATATATAAAACGTAACGGCATTCTATGGAATCTCCACTGAGGTACAGCAATTGCTTTACTGATCATGCTTTAAAAAAATCCCCAGTGTGTCCAATTTCACATTAAAATGACTAGTAATTCTTAAAATGTTTATCACTAAGAATGTTATCTTGTGTAATAGGAATTTCATTTTTATAATAAGTCATTTGCCACAGTGAGAGGGGACTTGAAAAGGAACTTACTTCTTTGGTTTATCTTTTCTGGCATTGCAGTCCGTGATCTTACAGAGAAGTATACGATTAAGTATATATTACAAATTAACTTATTAAGAAATGCTTGTCTTTCTGACATTTAATCAAGGAAAAAAACATGCTTTGGTACCTTACAGTTAGAAAATTGTATTGTTTTTCATAAGAAATACTGTTTACCATACTTTCAAATTCTACAGGTTTCCTTTGCTGTCTTGTTTTTTATGTAAAGTAGGATAATACACTTAGACACCCTTTGGGCAGTGACACGAATGAATAAAATGACTTCAGCAGGGTATGTGTAAGATGATGGCATCCATCTGGTTCTAGTTTAACCAGCATTAACACTTGCCTTTTATACTTACTCTTAAAATTATTTGGGGGGCAAAGAGAATACAGTCCTGTGACATTCTAGGCTAGGTACAGCCACCAACCAAGGCTTCCTTTTAATGTCACCTAGGAAGATGCTCCCAGATCCTGTTAGCTCCGCGGTACTCAAGTGCTTCGCATTAGGAAATGTCAGCCTCTTCTCATAAAGGCAGTTTGGAAAAACATCTTTAAAAAGGTAAACAGAACTCTATCATCTTCACGAAAAGGTGTTAACACTTACCCAGTAGCATCTTT
This sequence comes from Ovis canadensis, assembly GCF_042477335.2. Taxonomy (NCBI): domain Eukaryota; kingdom Metazoa; phylum Chordata; class Mammalia; order Artiodactyla; family Bovidae; genus Ovis; species Ovis canadensis. Next base: position 101,339,099 of record NC_091253.1, on the reverse strand, counting down.
TGAATATACATGGGTCTTCTCATGTCTTCCCTAAGCAATTAATGAATTTCATTGGTTGAAATACTACCTTTGAAAGTGAAAGTGAAGTCGCTCAGCCGTGCCTGACTCTTTGCGACCCCGTGGACTGTAGCCCACCAGGCTCCTCCATCCGTGGGATTCTCCAGGCAAGAGTACTGGAGTGGGATGCCATTTCCTTCTCCAGGGAAGTAAAGGCTGAACTCCTTTCCACACCCTCTTTTAAAACCCTCTCCAGCCCCGCCTCTCTCTGCTCTTCTTCCTGGTTCCGGGTTCTAGAGCACCGGGCTCATTCCTTCATTTATCCAGGAGTGGAAACTGAGTACCGACGAGCCAGGCCTCGTACTCGACGGCGGTGTTAAACACCAGTGGCCCAGAAGGACCCGGTCCTGTTCTTGGGGGGTCTCTCAGAGGTCAGTGGGGATGTTCCCAGTAACCGCGACCCCGAGGCCCGGCGCGGGGCGGCTCGGGGCTGAGCGTGGGGGCGGCAGGTTTCCAGGCCGCCTGCTGCTGGGAAAAGCCCTGCCCGTGCTCCCCCGCGTGAGTCCTCCTTTCAGCCCTCCAACCTGCACTGCTTTTTCGTTGTTCAGGAACACCCTTGTACCTTCTGTGGATTTCTTTTATTTTGCTTCTCCGTACTTACTCTGAATGCAGTGATTTTCCTGTGTGGATGCTTTCACCCTGAACTGAAATTCTTAAAAAGTGCACAATTTTGCACTCCTTTGCAGGCCTGGCCCTTGGCAAGGTGTCCAGCCCTGTGGCACTTATCCAATGGGCAGTAATGATGGTGAATAAGATAGTGCAATAATAATAAGGATACAATACTACCGTAACAGTAATGAGGAGTAAAACAGCAGCTTAATTGTTTACCATTATATAAATTAGTATTGAAACAAGTTGACATCCACCCTCTGACTTGATTTGCCGAATTCAGAAGATTGTTAACCTCAAATGCTTCTATTAATAGTGTTAATGACTGACTGACAGGCTGGTTTTTCTTCAAACATAGTCTTATTCCTACATGTTGATTTTTGTTTTTAAAAATAGGATCTGTTTACCCAGAGAGTATATTTGTATTTATAGTAGGGACTTAATAAATGTGTATTGCATGCATGAATGAATGGTTATTCTCGTTGCAGGAGAAATTGATAAATGACATTTTCTAATGTTTCTTTCAGGCCTGGAATTTTTATGCCAAAATATTGATTTTATTGGAGACTTGAAAATGAATACAGTCCCTAGCTTGAAAGTAAACATGTCAGAATACATAAAAGTATACACAAGTAGCATTTCTAATAATACAGAATTTATATTTATGAAGTATTCACAGTAAGTAAGTTTACTGGTGTAGTATGTTTTAACTTCTCCATCTTTTTATTATTAAGAACTCTAAGCTCTCAGTCTCTGCAGTCCTTCCCATTTCTTTTCCATTTTTGCACCTGTCTTGTGCAGATCCTGTGCTTGGCCATCCTCTGCCACCCCATCCATATCACGCCTCTGGTATGCCTAACCTTGACGGTTCTCTCCTTCCTCCCTTAACCACTGGTGGCCTTGCTGTCTGTATGTTGCTACTTCATCTGTGATTCTGGGTTTCAGAGGACCCTGCCTAATCCTCCACCATATCCTCTCTAAGGTGAATGTTCTGTCTCTCGTCAGTTGGTTAAAATCTCTTCCTATTTAGTTTATTTCAATTTGTAATGGAGGATAACTGCTTCACGGCGCGGTGTTGGTTGGTGCTGTGCAACAACGTGAATCAGCCATGTGTATAGATACGTCTTCTCCCTCGTGTGTCTCCCCCTGACCCCGCCCTCCCACCCCCCTGGGTCATCACAGAGCACCAGGCTGAGCTCCTTGCACTCCATGGCAATGCCCCGCTAGCCCTGTAATGAACACACGGCAGTGTGCATGGCAGTGCTCCTCTCTCAGCCCACCCCATTCTCTCCTGTCCCCACCGCAACCGCAGGCCTTCTCTGCGTCTGCCTGCCTATTCCTGCCCTGCAGATGGGCCCATCAGTATCCTTTGCCCTATCCTTCATATTTTTCCTGAAATGACATTTTGCCCAGAGGTTTCATCTTGGTTCCAATCCAGGCAACAGTCTAGGCCTCTACTGCCTGTTTTCTAAGCAGAAAAAAAAAAAAAAAAGAATCAAATATGTATAAACTGCATCCAAATATTTTAATCCTCTAATTGTTTGTGTTGCTTAGCTTTGACTGAAACTGGTGACTCTAGCTTCTCTGTAGAGGGCTAGGTTCTGCAGCTTTGCTCTCAGGCTCTGTTGCCAACATCACTTTTGAGTCAAGATTTTACCTTTGATATATCTCTGTGCTGGGCCATTGTGTCAAATGCTGTGACTTTTCCAGAGGTTGGTTTGTTGTTTGAAGCGATGACTGAACTTGAAATTGGTTTGCATGCAATTTTTTCCTGTGTCCTCGGTTTACTGTTGCTTCATTTCAGCTAACCTTGCAAGAGTTCATTGAATGTCCCACTGACATCCATTCCTCTCAGGCGGTTTTGCAGCTAGGTTGCCATGAACGTCACTTTACAAAGCGGGTAATTTTACTTAGTCGGTTGTCCATTTAATGTAGAGAAGTGTGTGGATGGTACTGAGCAAATCATTGCACAGCGCCAAGGCAGTTAAACCACCAGAAACTATTACTGCTTTACCGACCTTGACAACTTTTCTAGAGTTCAAAATAACAAGAAAACCATGTTCCAGCAGCTTCTCTGAAACATTTAATTTATATGTTTAATCCAGTCCCACAAATGTTTATTGAGAGCTAACTTGTTTACAGATTCCAGGTCTATGATGGACAGTTTATGGCGTGTGAGTGTGTCTGTGAAATTAACATGAGGTTAGTGGTGAGTCTGACGTTCCCGGTATACTCACCTGTGGTTAAAGTCGCCCGCAGCTTTGGGCTGAGCTTTGTCCAGATCCTCAGGCAGCACTGAGACGTGCTGCCAGGGAAGAGCAGTCTGACGTCACTGGTGTGGGTTTCCTGCCTTACGCCTTGGGATCGTCGTCTCTGACATTAGTATCTTGGCACCCGTGTAGCCAGGAAGGTAACCATGGAGATATCATATTTGCTGACTTCTCCTGGGTTTGTCTTCTTCAGTTTTGTCATATTTTCGGACCATATCTGGAACCAGGAGTAAAAGCCATTTTGTTTGGTTAAGATTCCTGGTACCCCATTCAGCACTTACGTCCGCCTCTGTCCTGGGCTAGGTCCACAAATTAGGTGAGTCACCCCAGCACTCGGCTGTTGCCCCTTTGACATCTGTAACAGCAGCCTATATGGACAGCTGTGCTGAGCACTTTACATAGATTATGTCCAGTTCTCACAGTGACATTGTGTGATGCAGTTTAAGAATCTGAACAAGTAGAAGAGCTGAGGTCCAAACTCATTGGTCTCTGACTTAGTTTGGGGTACCATAAGCCCCCCAGCACGTCTGTTGCTGCACCCTTTGGGGCAGATTGGACACCCTTGCACAGCAGGTCAATCGTGTAGTTATCTGAGCGTTAGATCTTGAGACTGCCTTCATATTTTTCTTTTCTCCCTGCAATGCAATCTTGTATCTAGTTAGTAGCAGTGATCATTCTTAATTGCAATCAGTGGATACACACTTTAAATAGCAAAGGTATTCATTATAAGGGACTTGATAGCTCACAGAATTGGTGGGCGTCCTGGAAAACCAGGCTTGAGGCTATGTCATCAGGAGCTAAGCTAACATACATGTACAGGAGCGTTAGCCCTGCGACTACTATGCAATAGCTCGGAGGAATGCCTGCCATCCCAGTGAGGTTACGTCTGAGCCGGGAACTTGACCTTGCATCATTTGGGTCATTATTGCCCCTGACGCTGTCACCGGGAGTAGCCAGAGGCTACTGGAAAACCCCCACGCCTCCAACAGAATTAGAAGCTTCTTCCTCACATTATTCCCATCCGAAAGCAATTTGTCTGTTTCTGCAACTGATTCTGCAGCGTGGATCACATACCTCCATCTCAGTTTAAGGGAATTTGGGTATTTCAGTTTGTGCTTTGAATGGAAATGGAGAAAGTCATATTTTGAAAATTTGTTCAAGCACCAAAGGGCTTTTCAGTAGACAGTGTGCAACCCCATTTGTGACTAACATCCAGCATAGTTGGCTAGCCCTGTAACTTAATTACCTCTCTATGCTCTTCACTCCTAAATATCTCCCCCAGCTGACCAGTTTACAGGTCCCAAATGCAAAGTTTAATAACATTTAATAAAACATTAATAACGTTTGCCATACAGAACTATGCAGACACAGTTGCAATCGAGTGCTGTGTGCAAAGCTTTTTCTAAAATGAAGGAACTGTTTCCTAATATTACCCATAAATTCAAGTTTTACATTTTATTTTTCTTGTGCTTATAATGTTCTTTGGAAATCTATGCTGTCCTTGGCTTACCCAGTATTATAGTGGTCTGCCTGGGGTCCCCACCATGAAATAGGCCAATAAGCAAGCAAACGAATGATAAGTAAAAACAGATGGGGAACGGGTCGAGAGTGCATTGCTCTAGGATCAGGGCACTAGTACGCTTGACAAAGGCGCATTAATCAGAGTGCTACCCCACTTACAGTGACGGGCGGCCCCTCCTCATTATTGCTGGGACGATACTGCCAGATAAGCAGAATACAAAGAAAACCCTCCAGAGGAGAGTAGCCACAGACCAACAGGGGCAAGGGCTTTGTGGTGACTAAAATGCTGTAATTAGCCGAGAGGATTGGAGGACCGATTGGAGGACCAATTGTAGGAGACGGATCAACCGAAGAGTGATTTTCTCTGCTCAGAGAAGCTTTATCAGCTATCTTTGTTCAGCCGCAAAGTGGAGTTATTTTGGAGGAGAAAATGACTGTGGGCTTTCAGGACCTGGGACCACCTTGGGTTGGGGGGGGCCTCCTGGCGCTGGGGGGTTGTGCTGTAGCATGCTTTTTTGAAATCAGGTTGTCAATAGCAAAACAGGCTATGAAAAAATAATGATAAATAACATTGCCTTTTGTTTGTTCTGAGTTACTCTTCCTTTGAACATTAAATATCATACAAAATTGCTTTAAATGAAATGCTTGTTTATGATGACCCCCTTAAAGCCAGTTCAGGGATGAATAGTTATTTCTTGTCAGCTTGGATATGATTAAGTAGTTTTTTTTTTTTTTTTTTTTTTGCGAATGGTCTATACTGATCCATACCTGAGAGGATACTTGAAATCTGAATTTAGTTTCCTATATCCCTTTACTGAAAGTGACCATGATATTGAGTACTTATATTCTTATGGTTTTTCCCTTAGGTGGTGGCTCAGACGGTGAAGCATCTACCTACAGTGTGGGAGGCCTGGGTTGGATCCCTGGGTCGGGAAGTTCCCTGGAGAAGGAAATGGCAACCCACTCCGTACTCTTGCCTAGAAAATCCCATGGACGGAGGGGCCTGGTGTCCATGGGGTCGCAAAGAGTCGGACACGACCGAGCAACTTCACTTCTCTGTGGTTTACGTTGAATGTGTGGTTTGCATTGGGGCATCCGTTTTAAAAGGTGGTTAACTCTTCAGCGTTCTGTACTTAGCATCGCAGAATCCCATGACACAGAGGGACCTTATCACCTCTCCGGGATGACTTGAATTTCCCTCTACTACGCGGCTGACCAGCGGATAACTGGCTTACATCTACAGTAGCCCTAGGGTGTGGCTACCTGGCTGTTCTTGAATATAGCCCAACTTTGGACTATGCTCGCTGATAAACTATCTCGTTATTAATCTGAACATGTTCCATTGGCAGTGTCTTCTTGTTTGTCCCAGTTAGTTCCTTAAGATCAGTAAATTTTGTTTCCATTTCTGCTATCAGTTGCCCCACAGCTTTACTCAGTTCAGTTCAGTTCAGTTCAGTTGCTCAGTCGTGTCCGACTCATTGCGACCCCATGAATCACAGCACGCCAGGCCTCCCTATCCACCAACAACTCCCGGAGTTCACTCAGACTCACAGCCATCAAGTCCGTGATGCCATCCAGCCATCTCATCCTCGGTCGTCCCCTTCTCCTCCTGCCCCCAATCCCTCCCAGCATCACGGTCTTTTCCAATGAGTCAGCTCTTCACATGAGGTGGCCAAAGTACTGGAGTTTCAGCTTTAGCATCGTTCCTTCCAAAGAAATCCCAGGGCCGATCGCCTTCAGAATGGACTGGTTGGATTTTCTTGCAGTCCAAGGGACTCTCAAGAGTCTTCTCCAACACCACAGTTCAAAAGCATCAATTCTTCCATGCTCAGCTTTCTTCACAGTCCAACTCTCACATCCATACATGACCACTGGAAAAACCATAGCCGTGACTAGATGGACCTTTTTTGGCAAAGTAATGTCTCTGCTTTTGAATATGCTATCTAGGCTGGTCATAACTTTTCTTCCAAGGAGTAAGTGTCTTTTAAATTCACAGCTGCAGTCACCATCTGCAGTGATTTTGGAGCCCCCCAAAATAATGTCTGACACTGTTTGCACTGTTTCCCCATCTATTTCCCATGAAGTGATGGGACTGGATGCCATGATCTTTGTTTGCTGAATGCTGAGCTTTAAGCCAGCTTTTTCACTCTCCTCTTTCACTTTCATCAAGAGGCTTTTTAGCTCCTCTTCACTTTCTGCCATAAGGGTGGTATCATCTGTATATCTGAGGTTCTTGATATTTCTCCCGGCAATCTTGATTCCAGCTTGTGTTTCTTCCAGTCCAGCGTATCTCATGATATCCTCTGCATATAAGTTAAATAAGCAGGGTGACAGTATACAGCCTTGACGTACTCCTTTTCCTATTTGGAACCAGTCTGTTGTTCCACGTCCAGTTCTAACTGCTACTTCCTGACCTGCATACAGATTTCTCAAGAGGCAGGTTAGGTGGTCTGGTATTCCCGTCTCTTTCAGAATTTTCCACAGTTTCTTGTGATCCACACAGTCAAGGGCTTTGGCATAGTCAATGAAGCAGAAATAGATGTTTTTCTGGAACTCTCTTGCTTTTTTGATGATCCAGTGGGTGTTGGCAATTTGATCTCTGGTTCCTCTGCCTTTTCTAAAACCAGCTTGAACATCTGGAAGTTCATGGTTCATGTATTGCTGAAGCCTAGCTTGGAGAATTTTGAGCATGACTTTGCTAGCATGTGAGATGAGTGCAATTGTGTGGTAGTTTGAGCATTCTTTGGCATTGCCTTTCTTTGGGATTGGAATGAAAACTGACCTTTTCCAGTCCTGTGGCCACTGCTGAGTTTTCCAAATTTGCTGGCATATTGAGTGCAGCACTTTCACAGCATCATCTTTCAGGATTTGAAAGAGCTCAACTGGAATTCCATCACCTCCACAGCTTTACTAGGAGGGCGTATAAGCTGCTCGATATTGCAGAGTATCTTGAAATATGTATTGTGCTTATCTACTCATGATAATAAACGTTTTGGCATTCTAATACATTGGTTACATTTTCAGTTTACTTAGGAAAGAAAATAATTTAAATTCATGGAGATGGAATAGGGTAGGAGGGAGAGTTTGCCAAGTGATACAGAGAAGTTAACTTCACAGCCTGCATTAATTGTTATTATTTATATTGAGACATATACCTCCATCATGGCTTCCTGGGTGGCTAATAGTAAAGAATCTGCCTGCCCATGCAGGAGCTGCTGAAGACGTGGGTTCGATCCCTGGGTTGAGACGACCCCCTGGAGGAAGGCATGGTGGTCCACTCCACTGCTCTTGCCTGGAAAATCCCATGGACAGAGGGTCCCGGCCGGCTATAGTCCATAGTGTCCCAAAGAGTTGAATGCTGCTGAGCACACAGGCAAACATATTATACCTGTAAGCCTGACTTTCCACCCTGCAGTGGAGAGGGAGCTGCAGAGATTGTTCTCTGCCCTTAAAGCAAGTTGATTACAAGAGCCCCTCAATTAAGAAAGTTTCATCCACCAATATCTTTTCAATTTAATTTAATTCTTGCTTTGTTTTTGGAGATACTAGAGAATGTTCTTTTTCCTTAAATTTGCTTTTCTAGGGCCAGTAATACAAATCCCCCTGTGTTAAGTTCAGAGCAAAAGGTCCTCCTTGTTTTTCATTTCACCTGGTTCTTCCTTGGGTGATATTCTTCAGTAATGCAGAACCTTTCAAAAGCTGAGACGCCTTCAAAAGGGTGCTGTTGTTTTCTTATAGCCCCTTCATTTATAGATGCTGCACCAGAATTAATGAGTAATAATTGAATAATGAAAACGAATCAACGGGAGATACAGACATTATAAATACTGAGTAGAAATAAATCTTTAAAAATTCCAGTGGTGGTTGGTGGTTTAGTCATGTGTGACTCTTGTGATCCCGTGGACTGTAGCCCACCAGGCTTCTCTGTCCATGGGGCTCTCCAGGCAAGAATACTGGAGTGGGTTGCCACTTCCTTCTCTAGGGGATCTTCCCGACCCAGGGATTGAACCTGGGTCTCCTGAATTGCTGGTGGATTCTTCACTGACTGAGTCACTGAGAAGTCCCTCTCTCCCAAAAAAATCCCAATAGAGACACCTCACATAAAATTTGGATATTTAAAAGGCAAATTAACATGCTTTAGTGATGCTTGTGAGTGGGTACCACTTTGATTCCCATTTATAAAAGAGGAAGCTGAGGATTAGACAGTTTAAATACTTGATCCAGAGCCACAGGACTAGCTGATGGTTGAGACTAGGCAATCAGATTACGTGTGGAAATAAGGTGCATTTAAAAAAGACTGCCAGTGAAACAGAAAGGGATCTAATACCCACTGAATGTCAACTGTGTGTCAAATAATCTGTTGTCATTTGGTATGACCAATTATTTCTCATCCCAACCCTGTGGATTAGATTTTATCATTTCCATTCTGCAGATAGTGAAGTACAGGCTTCGTGGGGTTAAGTCACTTTCCTACATTGCCCATCTGACCGACCGTCATTTGGCCATTGAGCTCTGACTGCAAAACCTATGGCTTTTCTACTCTACAAAAGAACTGCAGACTCTTTTATTTGCTTGTTTATTTACACTTTACAGTGTTGTGTTGGCTTTGCATACACTGACGTGAATCCGCCACGGGTGTACACGTGTTCCCCATCCTGAACCCCCTCCCACTCCCCTCCCCGTACCATCCCTCAGGGTCAGCCCAGTGCACCAGCCCCGAGCACTCTGTATCATGCATGGAACCTGGACTGGCGATTCGTCTCACATATGACAATATACATGTTTCAGTGCCAATCTCCCATATCATCCCACCCTCTCCCTCTCCCACAGAGTCCAAAAGCCTGTTCTATACATCTGTGTCTCTTTTGCTGTCTCACATACAGGGTTATCGTTACCATCTTTCTAAATTCCATATATATACAATAGTATGCTGTATTGGTGTTTTTCTTTCTGGCTTACTTCACTCTGTATAATAGGCTCCAGTTTCATCCACCTCATTAGAACTGATTCAAATGTATTCTTTTTAATGGCTGAGTAATACTCCATTGTGTATATGTACCACAGCTTTCTTATCCATTCATCTGCTGATGGACACCTAGGTTGCTTCCGTGTCCTGGCTGTTATAAACAGTGCTGCAATGAACACTGGGGTACACGTGTCTCTTTCAATTCTGTTTTCCTCGGTGTGTATGCCCAGCAGTGGGATTGCTGGGTCATACGGCAGTGCAGACTTTTTCAAAGCAAGAAAATACTTGAATATAAAGAGGAAATTCTGGGCCTTCATTCCGATGTTTTTACTGCCGTCACTACTCCAGGGAGTCATTTAACACACAGTCTTGATAATATGTGTGCCTGTTCCATCTAAGCTTTATGCCCCAATAGGACAGGACTTTACTTAAGTTTTGTGTTTACTTAAGTTTTGTATCTCTCATAGACACCCACCGCAGCAAGTATTCCCAATGCGTCCCTTCTTTTACATTTTTCTCAATGATAAGCATATAAACTTACAGCTTCTTAAAATCTATCTCTCAACTTAAATAGATTCCAGCTGGGATGATATTTGTAATTTCCTAGTAGCTTGAACTTTCATCAAATTTCTACTTTTAGAAATGCGAATGTGCAATTAGTCAAATGAGTCGCTCAGGAAGTAAGATTCCTTCTTTGGTCACATGGCAGAGAGAAATGTTACAAGGTATGTGACTGAACAGGCTTCCCAGGTGGTTCTGTTGGCAAAGAACCCAGCTGCCAACGCAGGAGACGTAAGCGAGAGATGTGGGTCCCACCCCCGGGATCGGGAAGATCCCCTGGAGGAGGGCATGGCAACCCACTCTAATATTCTTACCTGGAGAATCCCATCGACAGAGGAGCCTGGTGGGCTACAGTCCATAGGGTCTCAAAAGGCTGGACATGACCGAAATGACTTAGCAGGCACACGCGATTGAACATTTACTGAATTTCTCACTTATGCAAAAAGTTTCAACCACTTAAAAAGATTTGTGAGAATTTGTTAAAGAGCTCGGAGTTCTTCTCTCAGCAGTGTTAACAGCGGCTGAGTAAATTTTTCAATAAGATCTTCTAAAATGAAATATAAATATTTTCACCCATAGTCGATAGTGTCAGAAAGTACCTTCGTTCCTCTTGGAAAGTTATTATATTACAAAATAATTACTTTATGTAAGAAGTTTTCACTTTTCAAACACACATGTATTTGTTTTTAAATATTCTAGGATAGTTTTTGAGAGTCTGGAGTTATTGCCAATTGCTAACCGTGAAAAAGTGCTATTTGTGGAGGCCTCTGTTTGCATGCCTGAGGTAATTCTCATTAAAATATTTTTCCACAGGGCCCTTTATTTAATCAGGATTTTTTTTTCAAGCTGTACTGAGGGGTAATTGACAAAATTGTGTGATATTTCAAGTGCACGATGTCGTGATTTCAGGTGTTGTACATATACATCGTGAAAGGATTTCCCACACTGAGTTGCTTAAGATATCCATTGCGACATTTCCCCCTTTTCTTTGCTCAGAATACTCAAGTTCTCCTTTCTTAGCAAATCCCAGTGATACAAAACGGTGTTACCAAGCACGCATGCGATCCTCAGGCCCCATCCGTCTTGTAACTGAACTCGTGCGCCCTTTCGCTGACTTCCCCTGCATCTCCGCCCCTGTCCCGGGCAGGCGCTTCTGTGTCACGCTTCTCTAAGTCTCACTGTTAATACGCTACATGGTAATGATACTGAGGTTCTCTTTTTGTCTGGCTTACGTTTTCACTTAGCGTAATGTCCTCCAGATTCATCCGAGCTATTGCAAATGACAGGGTTGCCTTCATTTTTAAGGTTGAATATCTGCTTGTTTATATACATCTGCCTCCCTCCCTCCCTGTCTCCCTCCCTGTCTCTCACATTTTCTTTATTCATTTACCTGTCAAGAGACACTTACTTCCATGCCCTGACTATTGTGAGTCACGTTGCTGTGAGCATGGGAATGTGTACATCTCTTCCAGATAATGGTTTCATTTCCTTTAGGTATATACCCAGAGGTGAGATTGCTAGATCCCATGGCACTTCTATTTTTAATTTCTTGAGAGACCTCCATACAGTTTTGTATAGTGATTATATTAGTTAATGTTCCCACCAACAATATACAGAGTTTTCACTTTCTCCACATTCTTTGCAGCATTTGTCATCCCTTGTCTTTTTGGTGATGGATGTCATAACAGGTATGAGATGCTATCTTATTGTGGTTTTGGTCTCAGTTCCTGTATGATTAGTGATGTTGAGCGCTTTGTCATATGTCTGCTGATCACTGCTATGTCTTTGGAAAAATGTCTATTTAGACTCTATGCTCATTTTAAAACTGGTTTGTTAATGTCTTTTACTGTTCAGTTGTATGAGTTGTCGGTTTTGGATATTAACGACTTATTGTATATATAATTTACAAATATTTACTCCCATCACACTGGTTGTCTTTTCATTTGTCGAAGGTTTATTTTGCTGTGTAGAAGCTTTGTAGTTTGATATAGTTCCACTTGTTTATTTTCATTTTTGTTGCCTTTGTTTATGGTGTCAATTCCAAAAAAATTGTTGCCAAGACCAATGTCAAAGAACTTAACTTCTGTGTTTTCTTTTATGAATTTTACTATTTCATGTCTTATGTTCAAATTTTTAAACCATTTTAAGTTGATTTTTTGTGTATGGTATAAGTTGAAAGTCATTTTTATTCTTTTTCATGTGACTGTCCAGTTTTCCCAACATCATATATTAGACAGTCCTTCTCCACTGTATATTCTTGGCTCCTTTGTCATAAATTAATTGACTATATATGTATGAGCTTAGTTCTTGTATCTGTATTTTGTTCCGTTTAGCTATATTTGTTTTTATGCCAGGACCACAATGTTTTGATTACTATGGCATTGTATTATAGTTTGAAATCAGCAAGTGTGATGCCTCCAACTTTATTCCTTTTTCTTAAGATTTCTTTGGCTCTCTGGGTTTTGTTGGTAGTGATTGTGGTTCCATACAAATTTTAGGATTGCTTTTCCTATTAGTGTGAAAATGACATTGGATTTTGATAAGGATTGCCCTGAATTTGTAGATCACTTTGGATCATATGAACATCTTAACAATATTAAATCCTCTCATCCATGAACATGGAATATCTTTCCATTTATTTGCATCAATTTCCATTGTGTTCATCAATGTCTTATAATTTTCTGTGTTCAGATCTTTCTCCTCCTTGGTTAAAGTTATTCCTAAGTGTTTAATTCATTTTGTTGCATTTATAAATGGGACTCTTTCCGTAATTGCTCTTTCTGATAGTTACTTATTGTTGTGCAAGAACACGACTGATTTTTGTTGATTTTGTATCCTGAAATTGACTTAAATCATCTGTTCTAACAGATTTTTAATGGAGTCTTTAATGTTTTCCGTGTTTAAGATCAGGTCATGTGCAGACAATGACCCAGCAGTACTGGAAGTTCTAGTTAGGAAAAGAAAAAAAGACAGACACCCAAATTGGAAGGAAAGGATAGCGGCAGTGAAGGAGGCAGAAGCCGGCATCGCTGTCTTGTTTCTGATCTTGTAAGAAAAGGTTTCCGCTTCTCATCAATGAGAATGATGTTAACTGTGGCCTTGTAACATACAGCCTTGGTGTTGTTGAGGTATGCTGTCCTTACAGTTATTCTGATGAAAATGTTTATCATAAATTGGCGTTCAGTTTTGTAAAATGCATTTTTACATCGTTTGAAATGATTGTATGATTTTCGTCCTTCATTTTGTTAATTCGGTATATCACATTAGTTGATCTGTGGATATTGAACATTCTTTGCATCCCTTAATCATGGCATAGGATCTTTCTAACATATTGTTGCATTTGATTTGATAATATTTGTGAAAGAGTATGTTCATCAGGAATATTGACCTATACATTTATTTTCCCTCTAGTGTCTACATCTTGCCTTGTTATCAGGATAATTTTGGTCTCAGAAAATGAGTTTGAACGAATTTCTTTCTCTTTTGATTTTTGGAAGTGTTTGATAAGAATTGGTGTTTTTTTAATGTTTATTTATTTGACTGCATCAGGTATTAGTTGCAGCACATGGGACCTCCACTGTGTTACGCAGGACCTTTATGCCATGGCTTGCAGTGCCCAGAGCATGAGGGCTGTGGGCATGAGGGCTGTGGGCATGAGGGCTCGAGGCACGTGGGCTCAGTTGCCACGCGGCATATGGGATCTCGATTCCCTAGCCAGGGATTGAACTTGCACCCCTTGCGTTGCAAGGTGGATTCTTAACCACTGGGCCACTAGGGATATCCCAGGATTGAAATTAATTCTTTAAATTTTTAGGAGAACTCATCAATGAAGTCATCTAATCATGGACTGTTCTTTGTTGGGAGATTTTTGATTACTGATTCAATGTCTTTATTAGTAGTTGATCGGTTTAGATTTTTTATTTCTTCAGAATTCAGACTTGTGAGGCTGTATACACCTAGGAATTTATCCACTTCTTCTAGGTTGGTTATTTATTTATTTTTTGCATTTAATTATTCACAGTGGCCCCTGAGGATCCTGTGTGTTTGTGTGTGGCATCAGTTGCAATGTCTCCTCTTTCATTTCAGGTTGCTTCTTTGCATTGTCCTTGGTTTTTTTTTTCTTGGTAGGTTTACCTAAAGGTCTGCTGTTTATCTTAAAAATACAGTTCTTAGTTTCATTAGTCTTTTCTCTTGCCATTCTATTTCATTTATTTCTTCTCTAATCTTTTTAATTTCACTTGACTCTTTAAAAGATATTTCCTGGTGGTTTCCCAAATAAATTATTAGAAGCTGTGTTAAGGATTATAGTTTTATTCAATATATAATAATGATTTTTCCTTTGATTCAGCGTGGGGAATGCCATCCTAGCTGAAGATGGTTTGTTAGAATTTTCAAGTTTGTGGAAGGCAATTTACTAAATGCATTTGGCAAACTTGGTAATCCTACATGCCTGCCCTGAGGTTTGATCTCCCTTAAAATAAAATATAAGAAACACTACCTCCAGACAGCTCTTAGAATTCTTACCCTGTTTTTAATGCACAGTGGGGTAGGATTGCACACTGTGTGCTGTGAAGCAAACTTCCTGAGGAACCCTTTTCCTCCTCGTTCTCAGTGTCAGATCCATCCAGACACCTCTCTACGGTCCTGCCAGCTCACTTCCCCTCAGTCTCCTTTTCAGAATTCCGGCTTTAGCTCCAGGCCTTTCTCATACCAGTTCGAGCTTCTTAACTTTACATTTTCTGTGGCATGTAATTCACTCTGTATACCTCATTTTAGCCTCTCAAGAGGTCTTCTAGTTTTCTCTGCATTGAGTTCCTAAATCAATACAAGAGATTTTAGAGCCAAGTAGAGCGATGGAAGATTCCTTCTTAGAAGGGATGGATAGCAGAAAGCTTGTGTTAATTTGTATTTTGGTATTTTTGTCCTTATCAGAGTAAGAATTTAAGATTTTAATTTAATTTGGGGCAATAGTCCTTTGGGAAAGCCACATCAATAGGGGCTTACAAGTTGGATTTACTTGGCTAAATATGCCGTTTCTCAGCACTGTAGTGAATCTGATTTTTGTGAGCATCGAAGAGCACTTCTATCTCACACTAATCACAATTACATGAGACTCATGTGTGAAATCAGAATGTGAGCATGCTAAGTCACTTCAGTCATATCCACCTCTGTGCAACCCTACGGCCTGCAGCCTTCCGGCCTCTAATGAATTTATATGGGCCAGTGCAGCTTTTAAGAGGAGCGGTCTCCGTTTGAAATGCCTAGTTCAGATCCTCCCTGAGGATCTAGGGAGAGAGCCAAATTTTATCCCAGGAAAATTGTTTGCTGTGTCTAGAATCCAACTGAGGAGATCGAACGGTTCACTGTCCCATCGTTCTCCCAGCATCGTTTGGGCACTCAGTGTGGAGCAAGGGCTCTGCAGGGAAACAGGCCTGCGATGATAAGCCTGTCGTATGAACTGCTTTCACGTAGCCTAGTCTTCCCGAGAGTGAGTAACTCCTGACTGACTGGATATATGGATTTGAAAAGGCTTTTTACAAGCACATGACATTTTAAACTGACTTTGCCTGAAAGTGGCTATAAATCAGCGATGCAAAGAGAGTGTCTGTGTAGGGTGGTGGGGTGGGAGAGGCCAGTGGGAAGAACGGTTTCTCAAGCAGGGGGAAGAGCTCACCTAATGTGTAGGTTCAAGGTACGTACCTGGTTAAAGTTTGGGGAATTTGTTCTGCAGTCAGAGGAGGCTGCTTCTCCTGAGAGCACTAATATGATTAAATTTATATCTTAAAAAGGTAAGTCCATTGTGGGTAAACTGTATGGTAGGGGTTGAGGGAGACCATTGAGGTCGATTAGAAGGCTGTAACAGAAAATGCAGATAGAATATGATGGTTATACTGGCTTAGGACGTTGAAAGAGGACAAATGAAAAACGTAAATGGACTTCGCATAGTTATGAGGTCAGATCTGCAGCACTTAAGACGGCTTAGATGCGGGGATGGATAGTAATAAACCTAACTCTAAGGTTGCTGGTGTTAACAGCTGGGTAAGTGGGGTTTAAAACATGGGTGAGAACCAGGTTTGAAGGCAAGACACTCAATTCAGTTATGCACCAGGTACTACTGCTTTAGTTAGCTAGTGAAGTCGCTCAGTCGTGTCCGACTCTTTGCGACCCCATGGACTGTAGCCCACCAGGTGCCTCCGTCCATGGGATTCTCCAGGCAAGAATACTGGAGTGGGTTGCCATTTCCTTCTCCAGGGGATCTTCCCCACCCAGGGATCAAACCCAGGTCTCCCGCATTAGAGGCAGACACTTTAACCTCTTAGCCACCAGGGAAGAGCTGTAAAATCTGAGTAGCAGTCATTTAAACCATGTAAACTCCTCTACCCCAATATATCAAAAGTAGTTCCAAGGAGAGCCGTTGGTTCAGTGGCATTTGCCCTTTTATTCCAAGCTTGTTGCCACGTTTTCTAACAGTATAGTCATGTTCTCACTGAAGGCACAAGAATGGAAGAGTCAAGACTGACAAGACCTCCTCTTATTCTTTCCCCTTTTAGAATAAGCAGGAAGCAAATGCTTTCCTCTAAGACCACCAGAAGACTTCTTCATAGCTTTTCCCTGGCCTTGGCCTCCCCTTGCTGCAAATAATGGAGAGTGCTTAGTAAAAAAGAAAGGGGTCATCACAGTGGGCTTAGAACAGTGGTTCACAATCAGGTTAGACACCAAACTCCCTGTTAGTAATTTGAAATGAAATTCATGAATATAATCTACCTGTATACCTCATAAGAAAAAATATTTATCATGCCCCATTTGTCATAAAATAGAAAAAATAAAAGGATGCATAAATGTTTAGGCAAGATTCAGAACGAGGTGGTTGGATGTCTGCCACTGTATATTAGGGTGAATACTGTTTGCAGCAATGTGTGGGATCCCCACAGCACAGCAGTGGCGATGAGACTGACAGCTGCAAGCTGCATCGCGGTCACAAACAGAATGCGTGGTATTGCCGTCAGCTGTGCTGCAAACTCTTGCACAGGTCCTGGTAGCACTCGGTGAATTTAAACACACACACACACACACAAACTAACAGCATGCCAAGTCCAGTCCTGGAGCACGTTGAAGAGTGTGTGGGATGTGGAAGGGTTCTTCCATGTGTACTCTTTTCCCTCGTATTGCAGCGAGGTACTCCCAGGAACCCCCCCCCCCCCACACACACACACACAGCCCAATCTATGCCAATAGTGCCTCTGATCTTTGTGACAAGCAAATTTCCAGGGGGAAAAAGTGTGATTGGCACACTGTAGATCAGAGCAGAAATGTAAGAGCAACTGAAGGCAAAGAAAGATTGATTTCCCTGGTTTTGAGTGGCATCTCATACATTCCCACATACTGCCAAAAGCTATGACAGACATTCGCCATAAAGGCAAATTAAAGGTTGCCCTGCATCAATTCTCATTATGTGTCTAGCCCTAAGGGATCTGATTAATTCTGTCCAGGATAACACTAATTCTAAGATTAAAGTTCCCTTGCAAAATCTTGCTCAATACCTTAGGCACTGGGGAAATGTATCCACAACTTTTAATCCATGTTCTCAAGACTTGCAGTGAAATACCTAACTTATAGTTTTGAATCTCTAGAAAAAACTTTCATCACTTTACGATGTTTTCTTTTAACTTACTAGCTCATACAGTTTCTCATCCTGTACCGAACTATCCAAACTTCAACTTCTTTTTTTCTTATTATTCACTGTAATCTAACTTGCAAAACATTTTTTGCTGAGGGGTATTTGCTCATTAAAAATCAAAAATTAAAAGCAGTGAAGTTGAAAATGATGAACTGAGAAACAAAAAGAAATTTAATTAGTATAATAAAGGTTAATTTCATTAAAACTTAAATGATTGACCTTTTTCTTCTGCCACATGAAGGAAATAAGAATTTTTCTTTGCAATCTGGTTCTCCATCTGCATGGATAGCCCAATAAGAAAATAGTTTTTAAATAAAAAAGTAATTTAGAAAAATCCATTGATATTTATAGAACCGTTAAAATTACATTTTGCATTTAAGGTAAATCAGAATCATTTCACTAATCAAACAATTTCAAGTAACAAATAGAAATAGATATTGAAAAATGAATTTAAATTTGAAGAGTCATATTTTATTGCTTTCTACTTGGAATTAAAAAGAAAAATTGGCCACATCATGTGGCATGTGGGATGGCAGTTCCCCGAGAGGAAATGGGACCCATGCCCTGAATGGAAGCATGGGGTCCTAACCACTGGATGGCCGGGGAATTTTCTCATTTGCAATTTCTTAGTAAAGGCATTGGTTTTTTAAGTTCTCAATCCCAAAACTGTGTTGAATAAAAGTGGTAAAAATGGACATCTTTTTCTTGTTCCTGAACTTGGGGGAAATGCTTTCAGCTTTTTACCATTGAGAATGATGTGGACGTCTTTTTCTTGTTCCTGAACTTGGGGGAAATGCTTTCAGTTCTTTACCATTGAGAAGGATGTTTGCTATGGTTTGTGGTATATGGTCTTTATTATGTTGAGCTCCCTCTATCCACATTTTCCGGGGAGTCTTTATCATAAACGGGTGTTCAATTTTGTCAAAAGCTTTTTTTCTGTTATCTGTTGAGATGACTATATTGTTTTCATTCTTTGCTTTGTTAATATGGTGTATCACATTGATTGCTTTGTGTATACTGAAAAATACATTTAAAAAAATACTGAAAAATCCTTGCATCTCTAGAATAAATCCCACTTGATCATGGTGTCAGTTCAGTTCAGTTCAGTTCAGTTGCTCAGTTGTGTCTGACTCTTTGTGACCCCATGAAGCATAGCATACCAGGCCTCCCTATCCATCACCAACTCCCGGACTCCACCCAAACCCATGTCCATTGAATCGGTGATGCCATCCAACCATCTCATCCTCTGTCGTCCCCTTATCCTCCTGCCCTCAATCTCTCCCAGCATCAGGGTCTTTTCCAATGAGCAAGCTCTTTACATCAGGTGGCCAAAGTATTGGAGTTTCAGCTTCAGCATTAGTCCTTCCAATGAACACCCAGGACTGATCACCTTTAGGATGGACTGGATCTCCTTGCAGTCCAGGGGACTCTCAAGAGTCTTCTCTAACACCACAGTTCGAAAGCATCAATTCTTTGGCACCCAGCTTTCTTTATAGTCCAACTCTCACATCCATACATGACCACTGGAAAAACCGTGTGATCCTTTTAATGTGTTGTTGGATTCTGTTTGCAAGTATTTTGTTTATGATTTTTGCATCTGTGTTCATCACAGATGATAATGGTCTATAGATAATGGTCTTAATGGTCTATAATTCTCCTTTTTTGTGTGATATTTTGGTCTTGTTGGAATGAATTTGGTCTTGGAATGAATTTGGGAGTGTTCCTCCCTCTGCAGTTTTTTAGAAGAGCTTGAGAAGGATAGGGGTTAGCTCCTCTCTAAATGTTTGATGGAATTTACCTCAGATGTGAAGCCATCTGGTCCTGGACTTTGGTTACAGGACTTTACAGTGGAATTTTGAGAATACCCCAGAATCACACTGTTTAGGCAGGAAGACAAAATTATGTGTGTCTGTGAGTGTACATGTATGTTTTGTAAAAATAATAGACTACTGCCTCAATGAATATATGAAATTATGTAACTTATTGCCTTGAGGTTTGAGATCAGGAAACTCTAAAGCAGGACTGATTAGAAAAGATTAAGGAAGAATTGCTACCCTGGTGGCTCAGACGGTAAATAATCTATCTGCAATGTGGGAGACCGGGTTCCATCCCTTGGGAAGAGTCCCTGGAGAAGAGAACGGCAACCCACTCCAGTATTCTTGCCTGAAGAATTCCACGGATACTGGAGCCTGGTGGGCTGATTGCAAAGAGATCAGACACAGCTGAGCAACTAACACACGCGTACATAAGGAAGAGATTCGTGAATGATGGATTAGCAAGTGATCAGCATTTTGTTTCCAGGGGCTTGAAGGAAATGAGGCATATGTGACGGGGAGAATAATGATGTGATGTCGAGGGCTAAGAAAACAGGGAGAAAACAAGGCGGCCTTGAACTGGCTATGGACGTAGAATAACTTGGCTGCCCTGATAAAAGGATGTTAATGACGAATATAAAATGGTTACAAGTATGAATGTTGAGAGAATAAGGGGATGGATGATTTAATGTCATAGATTCAGAGGCCAAAAATGTCAAAATCTTCCAGAGATGCTGCTTTAGGTAAGAGGGTAGTGTTAGAAGAGTTCAGTACGAAATAGATTCTTGGTATCATATCGGATAGGAGCAAGGTTAGAGGGATCCAGAATGGATGCAAAATTGATGAAGCAGTTCAGTTATGAAGTGGCCAAAGACTAGAAGATTAAATTGCTGACCAAAAAAAAAAAAAATGCAGATACTAGAGATAGAACTTGGTAATGCAAAAAGACGTGTATGTAGTTACCTATTTATGTATCTATAGGTGGATGAATATATGCACATACACATTATTAAACCAAGTTAATCAATTTTATTAAGTATGTATTAAAAGAAACATTATTTTATTCACTATTTTATAGTATATAACTTATTTTATTTCCTAGAGGTAGAGGGTGGCAGTGAGAAATTCTGAATTATAAGGTAAAAATCCTTAAATTATTTTTGAGGCACGGTTTTAAAAGTGCAAACAAATCCAGACAGAAATTTCCATAGCTTAATTCTATTGTCTTGTAGGTTTCTACTGAATCAGCAAAACTACATTTATTAAATTAACCATATATCCTTGTGAAGTGAACAGAAGGAAGGGTTGAATTAGCTACTGGATTAGAAATGAATCATTTGTAGATGTAAATTTATTTTAGTAAATTAAGAAAGCATTTATTCTGCTTACAAAATGCTTATTTTATATATGAACTTAATATTTAAATCTTTAAGGTTCTGAACTATCTTCAGGAATTTTTTCTTTTAGTTTAAAATAGAAGCATCTTTAATGATAACTATTTTATATTTAGTTTTAAATTTAGTTATATTATTTAGTTAGAAAAATATTTCATATTTTATCTAATCGCTTTGAAAATGCTGTATAATAAGATAAAAAATAATAGATTCTCCCCAGTTTGTTTAGGAAAAAACAGACACTTTGAGAATCTGAATTCAATCCTGTAGTAGGTATACTCTGAGATTAAAAAAGAAATAAAATCCCTTTTCTAAAATTTAATAATTTCCAAATAAAATTTCTAAATATAATTTTAGAGTTGTATTTATTAGACATGCCCTGTGCAATCCAGTAGTTATTAGTTATGTGTGGCTCATTAAACTTAAATTAATGAAAATGAAATACAGTTAAAAACAGTGTGTGTTCATCTCTTGCCATGGAGCACTGGAGTGTTGTTTGAATACTCTTTGATCATGTTAGGGTTTACTTGTTGCAGTTAATGTAGAATTTGGCAACCCATACTCGTCAACTATTAAATATTTTCTTTGGCCATCCTAGGAAAGTGCTTGAGTTTGATGGCAAGTGTGAACATTTGTATTAATCCAATATTCGTTGTGACTATTGTAAGACATTGTGTTAGCATAAAAACTACCAGCGTAGAAAAGATATGGAAATATTCAGGAACTGTCTAGTGAAAGAGACACTGAAATGTTCGAGAAAGTTTAAATGAGTTATTCATTCCAGTGGAGGTTGAAGGCCAATAAATAAGACAAAACAGAAAGCACCCATTATTTTTATTTAAGTATAGTTGATTGACAATATTGTGTTAATTTTAGGTGTACAGCAAAGTGATTTACATATGTGTATATATATATACACATATATATATTAAAGCATCCACTCTTAATCTTGACTACAAACAGGACAAGAGGAAGCAGAGGACACGAAGATACTATAGAAAAAGTGATTTTAGTTAGATATAAAGAAATGTTTCCTGGTATGGAAAGTAATTGCACATTGAAAGGATTTATTGAGTGAGGTTATGGGATTTTAGGAAATCTTTAAAAATGGAATACATTTCAGTCTCTCTAGGGAGGTATGTGATATGCTGGTAGGCACTGAGTGCGAGGATGAGTTAGAGTCATTGCCGTGGTTTTTTCACACCAACAATTCTATGAATCTGTAGAGGACAATAAAATTGGATAATTCTCACTGTGTTCTTCAGGGAGTCAGGTTTCCAGACTGCTATTTCTACAAGTGAATCCAGGCCAAAATATTACCTAACGTTCAACAAATTTTCAAATTCAACAAATTAAAAAAGAAATAAAAACCTGAAAAATACAAAATGCTAGTGTTTTGCCATTTTGAGAAGCAGTGTTTCTTGAAGTGGATTAACATTTCCTTTGCTTTCATAAGGAGGAAATTACTTGAATCCTAATGTAAACACTATTCTTGGAAAATCTCATATTCTTATTATGCTACTAAGTTGAGAGAAAATTGTGTTACCATGACTTGAGAATACATGTGAAATAATGATCTGTGCCTTTAATCTGAGTGATAGAGTTTTACGCATAAGCCCCACTCCTCGTTTTGTGTGAAAATATTCCATCAGACTGACACAGGCTTGGTGTTCCAGCCGATATTCAAGCTGTGGGCACGTGGGTCAGAGCCACAACCGGGAAGCTGGGAAGTGGCCGCAGATACCCACTCGGGAGGCACTGGAAGAGACTGGGTGTGTAGGCAAGTGGGACAGTGGAGCTGAGCTTTCTGCCATGGAGGACGGCGTGGCTGCTTCAGAGCTGCAGGGATTCTCGTCACGCATCCTGTACATCAAAGAGGAAACCCAGAGCCACAGCTCACCCAAAAAGCCAATGACTAACTTTTTTTTTTTAATCCGTTGATGTAATTCTTAGCCAAGTTTAAAATGGAAAACAGAAGCAGGTCAGGCTGAGTCATACTCACAAGGCAAAATTTGGGAGAAGCAGGAATCAAAGTCTGGAGACAGATGGTATTTTAAATCTGCAGAAAACTGTGTTTGAGAATAGCTGACCCCATAAACAAACAAAAATAAGAACTGACCCTGGAAAGAGAATGCTCTCCAGGGAGATGGGTGGGTGAGGAAGTCAAGATAAAATTGTCTACTCAAGGCTCTGTGAGTGAGAAAGTCCTTTTGCTAGACAGCCTGACATAGCAGAAAGTCCCAGGATTAGTCTCACGTATTGGCTGTGTGATTCTGAGCAAGAGACTTAATCTCTGTTTCATCATCTGCAAAATTCCAATAATAATTCTTATCGTCCAGGTTACTGTATTTAAAACTGAACAATCCCTGTGCAATTACAATGCAGAAGAGAATCAATGAACATTATTACATTGAAGTTTCAGTGGGTGGAAAGTGCTTTGAGCATTCATTCATTCACTGCAGTATTCCTTCGTTCATCTGCTCAATAATTCTTGAATAGACACAGAATGCTGGCGGCAGGGGACACGACCAGCAGCTGGGTACACTTCCTTCAGGGTACAGAGCACTGGTAGCAGAGTGTGACCGTCGTACTCACTCCAGAGAGGAGGGCACCAAGCTTTTAAGCCAAGTACAGAGAGGAACTGCAAGAGCTGGGTACCTCTTCTTATAGGGATCCCCGTGGTTTCAGACCTCTCAACAAGTCATGTGTCTGTAATTATTCTCTCCAGAGGAACTTCTTCCTCTGTGGATAATAGCACTTCAGCCAGTCTCACAGGAATTGCGATGCTGCTAAAGGTTTTCATACATATGAAATTATATATATATATAATTATATTATTGAATTTCTTATATTATTAAATTTATATATAATTATATATATATATAATAAATTCTGTTAGCGTTTGAGTAGGAATGCATGTTCACCATGAGTAAATAAGACTTTCATTTTTATTGGAATTAGTGTAAAAAGCTCTGGGGAAATACAGATCTGAAGAGGGTGGCTGAGGGGTCAGAAAAGCGCACGAATGCCTGGTGAAGTTCTGTGGAAGGCCTGTGGAAAGCGGCTACCGCAAATGAGCATGTGGTTTTGGGTATGACGTCATCGTGAGTCAGCTGGGCTGCTGGAAGTAACAGAGATAGGGCAAGGGCAAGCTGGAACCCACAAGGACAAACTCCAAGCTGTTAGGACAGTCCGGAAGCCACGTCCGTCTGTGGCTGCGCATAAGCTCGGCGTGTCAATTAGTCATCTGCTTAGGAATCCGGTGGCTTCGCCAGGGACCTGAACATGCGCCTCACTCAGGACGCGCAGGAGCAGAAGAGTATGCAGGGAAGGGTGATTTTGGATGAAATGCCTTTTGGCCGCTTTTCTGTGCTCATAATGAGCCATCAGATCAGCCCCCAAGTAAGTGAAATGCAGTGACTCCAGGAGCAGAAGAGTATGCAGGGAAGGGTGATTTTGGATGAAATGCCTTTTGGCCGCTTTTCTGTGCTCATAATGAGCCATCAGATCAGCCCCCAAGTAAGTGAAATGCAGTGACTCCCTGAGCAGACCTCCTGAGAATAAGGAGCGATGCTTTATCCCGCCTTCCATACATCGTGCGTATTCCTGTATTACCAACCTAACCCAATACCACCCAGGAAAGAGACTTCCGGGAGATTCCATTTTCAGCCCTACTCGGTCGGCACAGGGCAAAACCACCCTTGAGAGAGGGAGGGCTTTTGGTATCTTTGTCCTCATAGCCCAGCTCCGCGCAGCGTGGTTCCATTTAACCCTGTCTGCACCTGCGACTCCCAGTAGGAGGCGGGGGAGGGGTTGGGAAGTCGAGACAGGTGACTACGGGGAGGCACCAAGAATCACTTGGGGAGCTTTTCCTGACCTCTCACTTCTGCTTCTGTTTCTTCACCTCCCAGCATACTGAGAGTTTAGTTACCGATTTTGATTTAGAGGAAGAGAACCCACCCTGCTATCGCTATAGTCACACGCAGAAATCACCAGCGCTGGTGGAAGTATGCCCACATTGGGTGTGGCTGTGTGGAATAAAGACGAGGACCTCTGTTGTGTATTCCATAGTAGTCACTGTTTTTAACTAATGGATTCTTGGCTCCTTAAAGGCAAGAAGAGAATCTTGGGTAACTTTTCTTCCATCTTTCGTGTACGTGTTTTACAGTGTTGCGTGCTCAGTCGCTCATGTCTGACTCTTTGCGATCCTATGAACCGTAGCTCGCCAGGCTCCTGTGTCCATGGAGTTTCCCAAGCTGGAATGCTGGATTGGGTTGCCATTTCCTTCTCCAGGAAGTCTTCCCAACCCAGGGATGGAACATGCACCTCCTGCATTGGCGGGTGAATTCTTTACCCCTGAGTCACCTGGGAGGCCCTTCCATCCTTTATACTGCCTTACGATTTGTATTTAGTCTTGTTATGCGGTAACTCTCAGCTCTCAAACTCCCTGCCCTCCAGGGCCAGATGTACAACACACACAGGAGACCAAAGCGGTGGTGGGAGGGGGAGTTGGCTGCTAGAACCAGAGCAGCAGCTGCCCTTGTTCTTCGGTGGATGAGTCGTGTCTGTCTCCTCTGTGACCCGTGGACTTCAGCCTGCCAGGCTCCTCTGTCCACGGGATTTCCCAGGCCAGGATCCTGGAGTGGGTTGCCATTTCCTTCTCCAGGGGAGCTTCCCAACACAGGGGTTGAACCTGCGTCTCCTACGCCGGTGGGCGAATTCTTTACCATTGAGCCACCTGAAGCCTTTCGAATGAGGGGAGTGGAAGAGGAGGGCAGGGAGGGAGAAGTAAGGGTGAGAGTTGGAGAGGGGAGACCGAGGGACAGGCCTGTGCCCCTACCCCTGCCCCACGCCCCGGTATAGTCGGAGCTGGGACCTCTGCACGCTACCTGCCATCGTTTCCCAGAAGATGGCAGATGTTACCATTTACACGTACCATTTACTAAAAGAATAAAAAGTTATTTTATTACTAGGGTCATAAGTTTCACTGGCTGTGACTTATATTAAATAAGCGAGTATTGTGAATTATACCATGACCAAAAAATGAGATTCATAATCAATACAGATATCTAACAGCTGTGACAATAACCCTGTAATAGAAGCTGAAATAAAAGTATTTTACTATTTAATGAAGTAGCATATAACCTATTGAAAAGCCCTTTATTGTGACTTATTTTTATAAGTTGGAAGAAAATAAGAATGTATTAATACATAAGATTGGCTTATTCTTCCCCCAACTAATAATACTAGGAGTTTAATAACATTAAAACTGATTGTAATTTGGTATTGAATAAAATTCCATCTACTGTTATGATTAAATTAAGTTACTAAAAGGGTAAGTGATCCTGAAATAAGAAAAATAAATGATATTTGTTAGTAAAAATTCCTGTATCTTGTGATAAATATTAGGTTTCATAAATGCTAGCTTATAAAGCAGTGCTTTGCATTTTTTAAAATTTTGCAAACAACACATTAGTAATATATATTCTACACTTGTTATTCAGTTCATAATTTTTTTCTAGTTGTTCAGGTTAAGTTTTTAAAATTTTGTTAAAGTGTTATATCAGAAAATTAATTGAATGCATTTTAAGAGAAATTAACATATGATTTAACAAAGTTTACCATATATGAGATACAGAAATTTAGAGAAAATCTTATTTTCAGTTCCACATAAATGGTTTTGAATTATTTTAACTTTCTTTATATGTCCCTCCCATGCATTCCAGTGCACAAACCTCTTCTGGCAGTGAGAGGCATTATTAAACTTTCATAGGCAATAAACCAGCAATGACAACTGGCACATAAGGTTGGTGCTTTTAGAACTGCTTGCTGATAAACAGATAAATGAATGAATAAGCAAGTAAATAAATTAATGATTTCTACCCTTTATTAACTAGTCTTCCTTTTAATGGTAACCTATCTGCTAGTCAGTTATAATATTAAAATGCGTAGCTGTTTGGAAGTTGTGAGATATACATGTCTTATATATTTTATACTTTACATAATATTCCACATTTGCATATTTAAGACACAAATATTTCTCTCATATATTCATCGAATGTTTTTCTCATTCTCAGCTAGACACTACTTGCTTTTCTTTTTCAGATTGTATTAATGACCTATAAATCAGTCTTCATCTGTAGGATGAAACAGATTTACACTGTTGCAAAACTAATGTTGGCCACAAAAGTCAATACCTTGCCTGCAGTCTATAAGCTATTTATACAAAAAATTGATGTTAGTAATTATAACCCAATTTATATCATGAATAAAAGGATAAAAAATTGAACAATTAAAAAGAAATTATTGGCAGCGGAAGGTACCACTGATAGTGCCTAGAAAATTAAAGTAAATTTATTTCATGAAAGCAGTGACGTTTATATGATGGAAAAAGAATAAACCTTTAAGGGTGAGTGAGCTTGTGTGTTAACTCAATACTGACATTCATCAGAGTTTTTGGTTTAAACAACAGAAAACAAATACTGGTTTTAAACATGAAAGACGGTTTAAAGATGGTTTTTTGGAAGGAAATGGTTAGCTCACAGAATTAAACCACAGATTTAGAAATTATTAGGAACCTAAGGCATCTATTTGGCAAAATCATGCCATTGGAATAGAGTCTGGGATATTCCTATGCTGATATTGGACCCCCTTGACACTACCGGCACAGCCCAGCACATGGGCAGCACAGTGTGGCTGCAGTTAGAATTGTTTCTTGTGTGTGTGTGAAATCGCTTCAGTTAGGTCCCACTCCTTATGATCCCATGGACTGTAGCCCTCCAGGCTCCTCTGTCCATGGGATTCTCCAGACAAGAATACTGGAGTGGGTTGCCATGCTCTCCTCCAGGGGATCTTCCCGACCCAAGGATGGAATCAGTGTTTCTTATATCTCCTGCATTGGCAGGCAGGTTCTTTACCACTGGGCCACCCAGGAAGTTGACTTTTAACCTGCTCCTAATCCTTCCAGTTAGGGTGGATGGCATCACCAACTTGATGGACATGAGTTTGAGCAAGGTCCAGAAGTTGGTGATGGACAGAGAAACCTGGCATGCTGCAGTCCATGAAGTCGCAAAGAGTCAGACAGGACTGAGCAACTGAACTGAATTCTTCCAAGGGAAGACAGTAGTCCCAGAAAATGTCTTCTAGTGGGTGATCTGAGTCATATGTTTATACTGTGATGCCTGTAGCCAGAGAGAGCAAGTAACTGGAATTTTCTGGTTCTGCTGTGGGAGGGAAGACCCTACTTCCAACTGGAAGCTATAGAAAGTTAGAGTTTATGAATTGTATGTGTGTAAGAAATTGTATGTATGTATGTGAAATTTACATGTATCAGAATAGCCAATGAGTACTAAAACCATTAGAAAGCGGTGTGATCCAAGAAGGCACATAATTTGACTTCCCTGGAGATAATTTTCAAACCTATAGAATAAAGACTGGGAAATCTATAATGTCTCCCTTAAAGCAGCACTGGTTTTAGGTTCACTTGGAAAGATAATGCAAGCACACTGGACAAACGCAACAACCAGTGAAGATCTGAGTCAGCGAGGGTGAAATGATGGAGCGCTGGTGAGGAAAATGTTCGCACTGCCACCAATGCGCGATACAGAAATGGGTGACTTGGAGGTTAGTTGACAAACGATGATAGCGATTCACTGCATCCATGAACACCATAATATCAGCTAGATATTATTACTTTTAAGGCAAACTTTCACAAGAATGGTGGACAGGGTGAGGGATCTGGGGAGTAGCAGGAAATAGACTGTGACAAAACATAGCAATCTTTCAGGTTATTTACAACAGAAAGTGAGGCAAGCTACACTGTTTAGAGAAAAACACTTTTTAGAAACTCTTGAAAATAAAGCCAGCTATATAGTGATTTAAGAGAAATGTTCCTCATATAATATACCACTGTATGTTTCATAATTTTTCATAACTTTCAATATAGTTTAAATCTGTCAGGAAAAAAATACATTTTTTTTTCATATGCCTTAACAAGTCTAAAGGTTAGAATTAGCACAGAAGTACTCAAATACTTTTCAGAATATTTTGAGTTTCACAAATTTTGTTACAAGATATAACAGGCTCTTCTTCTGATAAGAAATAATACTTTTATAGCACCTTTCATCCAAGACCATTTCTGTATGTATTTTTATAAGTTTTCCCTATCCTTTTGATCATAATTTAGCTAAGATATCTGAGCAAATAAGTAAATCTGTAAGGACTCAAATCACACAGTGGGCTAGAATGCTAAGAAAGCTGTGTCTCATTGTTTAAATTTGAAAATTTGAAAAAAAAAAATTTATATAACCACGCCATCACCAACTCTTTGTGCTTAGAAAGTCACTTTTTCTCTCTCCTTCTCAGTTTTCTCACATCATATGACAATGAGGGAGTATCCTAAATGATTTCTAGAATCACTCTCATCTCTGAATCTGTGTGATCGCATCACCACTCCTTACTTCAGCCAGTCAGAAACTAATAGTGTATACAGAAGTTGTTTTGAACTGATATTTCTTGATATATTTAACTCTCCTGTTAAGAATGTGTATGTGAAAATGGAAAGTTAAATGTGCAAGAAACACAAATATCCATTTATCTATTGGGATATGTGCTCTCTTACTCTCTCAGAAAGAGAATTATAGATATAGGAAGATAGATCTCTATTTCTATTACATGAGTATTCTAAAATTACAGTAACATTATTTTGTGGATATTTATATTTGTACTATAATAATTCCTGATACGCAGTCTCTTCTCTGAAACCTTTAGAAGCATGTTATGGAACTGATACTCTGCAAAGTAATATAATGCTTATACTCTGCTTTATATTGGAGAAGGCAGTGGCACCCCACTTCAATACTCTTGCCTGGAAAATTCCATGGACGGAGGAGCCTGGTAGGCTGTAGTCCATGGGGTCACTAACAGTCGGACAAGACTGAGCGACTTCACATTCACTTTCTACTTTCATGCATTGGAGAAGGAAATGGCAACCCACTCCGGTGTTCTTGCCTGGAGAATCCCAGGGACGGGGGAGCCTGGTGGGCTGCCGTCTATGGGGTCGCACAGAGTCGGACACAACTGAAGTGACTTAGCAGCAGTAGCAGCAGCAGCTGCTTTATCTAACACCCCCAGAAGAATTTGGGCAGCAACCCATAATCAAACACTCTACAATTATTTCTACATTCAAATATTTATATATTAAAATGTATTTACTGTGCACAGATAAACTCTGCAGTTGAATGGTTGCCATGCGCATGTATTACACTTAAAAATCAAAATGGTATTAAAAAAGAAAAAATGCAGAATAGTACACTTAGAAAATAAAACCTTGATTTAAAAAACAAAACAAAACTGCAGTAGCCTTGCATCAATTTCATGCCTAGCCTGCCAAATTAGTTAGGATCAAGTCAAGTTTTGCCATCAAATGGGATCAAACGTTTATAAAACAAAACCTTTAGTTCTAAGAGATTTTTAGATTTTATCTATATCATAATAGATATTGAACTTATTCATATTTTGTTTGCCCAAAAACTCCCTCTTTTTGAAACAGATTTTTGGTTTGCTTTTCTGATCTACCTAGATGTTTTGCACTGAAGTTTAATGGTGTCTACAGACCACCTCCATTGCTGGACACAGTTGCTTGGTCCAGCTGGACCACATTTGACTCCAGCTATGACAATCATATTTTTTGTTGGCATTTTTAACTTACTGCAAAAAGGCCCAGTCCATCTGTTACTTTCTCGCTGGCGGCAGAGCTTTGAGAGCCATCAAGAGCTGTTTTTGGCCTGTGGGAACAGTTTGGCCGCGGAGGGTAAATGAAGGGAGCCGCTATAGAGGCGAGGGGGGGAGAATTGGAGGGCGTCCAGTCAGCACTGGGATTCTGGTTCCTGAAGCGTCCCATCTGCAACCCTCACATTCCCAGGAGTTTTGTGAGTTCCCTGGATTTTACAATCAGTGTATATTCATTTACCTGTAATAGTGTGAACCAGGTTTCAATTATTTTCATCTGAAAGAATGAAAAATCTTTTCGAGTCGCAGATATTTATTTTGAAATTTGAGCCTCTCCACCTGTCTTACGAATCCTGCGGAGAAACTCCAAAAGAAAAGTGAAAGTGAAGTCGCTCAGTCGTGTCCAGCTCTTCAGCACTCCGTGGACTGTAGCCCGCCAGGTGTCCTCCGTCCATGGGATTCTCCAGGCAAGAATCCCAGACTGAGTTGCCAATCCCTTCTCCAGGGGATCTTCCCAACCCAGGGATCGAACTTGGGTCTCCCGAATTGAGGGCAGGCTCTTTACCGCCTTAGGCACCAGGGAAGTTTCAGAACAACCCAGGTGCCCACTAATACTTCATCTCTAAATGGAAAGCATGTTTACT
This sequence comes from Ovis canadensis, assembly GCF_042477335.2. Classification (NCBI taxonomy): domain Eukaryota; kingdom Metazoa; phylum Chordata; class Mammalia; order Artiodactyla; family Bovidae; genus Ovis; species Ovis canadensis. The sequence continues at coordinate 101,307,856 of NC_091253.1, read as the reverse complement.
CACAGAGAATGCTGCGGCAGCAACTTAACCTTGAAATCTCCCTTGCTTAACACGACAAAAGTTTGTTTCTTATTGACAGTTCCTCTAAGTCAGTTTGAAGAAAGCTCTGCCTCACATGATCACTCACGGGCCAAGCTGACGGAGGTTCCACCATCTTTTACTTGTACCTCGTGGGGAAGGTGGTCTCTCAGTCATCGTGGAAAGGAGGAGAGGACTGAGGCATGAAGCTCATGCTCTGACCTGCTTGCGTCGGGAGTGATGCACACACTCGCGTCTCTGACCTGCTTGCGTCAGGAGTGACGCACACCGCTTATGTGCACAGCCTGTTGTCTAGAAAGAGTCAGTGGCCGCACTGCTGGGAAGGAGAGCTCTTAGGGCTGTAAAGTGGGAGCAGAGCACATGGGTTAGTGAGCAGCACCCACAGTGTCCTCTTGGAATCCAGTAAAGTCTAGACTGGAGAACCGGAATCAAGCTGAACCATTGCGATGGGCAGACTTTTTTTTTTTTTCTGGGAAAATAAGTAATTGGTGTAGGTCAAAGGAAAAGAGATTGAAAGCAGCCTGTCTCGGGGACTGTGTCGCTGTTTTCTGTCAGTAAAGACTTCTGATGAGAGTTCTGGGTTCTGCATGTGGCTTCTCTTCTCTAAATGTGAAGACACCTTTCTGTCCTGTTCAGTCATTTCCTGCAGATCTTCTGATTAAGAGTTAATGACAGATGTCAGGAACTGGGGAGAGTCAGTGGGAGAGTAGGTTGTTGAAACATTTCCAGGAGAACTTCATCCTCTTTTACTCACTAGTTTTACCTTTAGCATGTTATTTTAGATTTCCTTAAGTCAAAGTATATTTATTTTGGACCTCCGAAGAATTGATGCTTTTGAACTGTGGTGTTGGAGAAGACTCTTGAGAGTCCCTTGGACTGCAAGGAGATCCAACCAGTCCATTCTGAAGGAGATCAGTCCTGGGTGTTCTTTGGAAGGACTGATGCTAAAGCTGAAACTCCAGTCCTTTGGCCACCTCATGTGAAGAGTTGACTCATTGGAAAAGACTCCGATGCTGGGAAGGATTGAGAGCAGGAGGAGAAGGGGACGACAGAGAATGAGATGGCTGGATGGCATCACCGACTGGATGAACGTGAGTCTGAGTGAACTCCCGGAGTTGGTGATAGACAGGGAGGCCTGGCTTGCTGCAATTCATGGGGTCGCAAAGAGTCAGACATGACTGAGCAACTGAACTGAACTGAACTGAACACTGCAAATCAGCTAGCTGGGTTTCATACTGTAAACGAACAAAGAAAACAAATGATACTAGTGAGTAAAAAATATTAATCTCTCACATAATGCTTTAGCTTAAGTAGTTATAGGAAAGTGCTCTTCTATTAAAATAGATTAGCCTATAGCAAACCATTAAAAACTTCTAATGAATCCTTTTCTTCCCAAGGAAAGCTATTTAAGCATTCAATCAATTAATGTAATAGATTAAAATAGAACATCATTTAGGTGGCACAGTTTCAAAACAGAAGGATTAGAGACACTCAGATACTGAACATTCAACACAAGCTACAGTTTCAGCAGGGAGCCTTGTTTGGGCTTTCTTCATTCTAGTTCCATCAATTTCAAATTTCATTAACAGCAATGGGACACCATTCCAACAGTGATGCTTTACAAAACCCTGCAAATTTCGAATAATATTGGTCTTTGTCATTTTATTTCTAAGTATATGTGTTTACATTCTTTTGCTAGGAGGAATAACTCATTTCTCCCAATGGGTATTGAAGAATTAAGTTTAAAAGACAATGAGTATTCAATTTCACTATGTATAGCTGAAATACTATTTAATCTGTTTTTATTTGGTTATGTCTGACTCTTTGTGATCCCATGGACCATAGCCCACTAGGCTCCTCTGCCCATGGAATTCCAGGCAAGAATACTGGAGTGGGTAGTCATTCCCTTCTCCAGAGGATCTTCCCAACCCAGGAACTGAACCTAGGTCCCCTGTGTTACAGGCAGATTGTCTCCATCTGAGCCACCAGGGCAGCATAACTTGGTTATATGTAAAAATTTGGGTAAATAAGACGAAGATGAGTTACATAACATTATGAATCTACTGCCGGAATAGATTGTCAAGATTAAGAAATTATTTTCATATAGTTCAGTTTCAGTTCAGTTGTTCAATTGTGTCTACTCTTTGCAACCCGATGAATCACAGCACGCCAGGCCTCCCTGTCCATCACCAACTCCCAGAGTTCACTCAGACTCACATCCATCCAGTCCATGATGCCATCCAGCCATCTCATCCTCGGTCATCCCCTTCTCCTCCTGCCCTCAATCCCTCCCAGCATCAGAGTCTTTTCCAATGAGTCAACTCTTCGCATGAGGTGGCCAAAGTACTGGGGCTTCAGCTTTAGCATCATTCCTTCCAAAGAAATCCCAGGGTTGATCTCCTTCAGAATGGACTTGTTGGATCTCCTTGCAGTCCAAGGGACTCTCAAGAGTCTTCTCCAACACCACAGTTCAAAAGCATCAATTCTTCGGTGCTCAGCCTTCTTCACAGTCCAATTCTCACATCCATACATGACCACTGGAAAAACCATAGCCTCTACTAGATGGATGGTGATTGCAGCCATGAAATTAAAAGACGCTTACTCCTTGGAAGAAAAGTTATGACCAACCTAGATAGTATATTCAAAAGCAGAGACATTACTTTGGTTAACCCTAGACGGACCTTAGTCGGCAAAGTAATGTCTCTGCTTTTGAATATACTATCTAGGTTGGTTATAACCTTTCTTCCAAGAAGTAAGCGTCCTTTTTTTTTTTTAATTTTTTTTAAATTTTTATTTATTTTTATTTTTTTTAATTTTAAAATCTTTAATTCTTACATGCGTTCCCAAACATGAACCCCCCTCCCACCTCCCTCCCCATAACATCTCTGTGGGTCATCCCCATGCACAGCCCCAAGCATGCTGTATCCTGCGTCAGACATAGACTGGCGATTCAATTCTTACATGATAGTATACATGTTAGAATGCCATTCTCCCAAATCATCCCACCCTCTCCCTCTCCCTCTGAGTCCAAAAGTCCGTTATACACATCTGTCTTTTTTGCTGTCGTGCATACAGGGTCGTCATTGCCATCTTTCTAAATTCCATATATATGTGTTAGTATACTGTATTGGTAAGCGTCTTTTAATTTCATGGCTGCAATCATCATCTGCAGTGATTTTGGAGCCCCCCAAAATAAAGTCTGACACTGTTTCCACTGTTTCTCCATCTATTTCCCATAAAGTGATGTGACCAGATGCCATGATCTTCCTTTTCTGAATGTTGAGCTTTAAGCCAACTTTTTCACTCTCCTCTTTCACTTTCATCAAGAGGCTTTTTAGCTCCTCTTCACTTTCTGCCATAAGGGTGGTGTCATCTGCATATCTGAGGTTATTGATATTTCTCCCGGCAATCTTGATTCCAGCTTGTGCTTCTTCCAGTCCAGCGTTTCTCATGATGTGCTCTGCATAGAAGTTAAATAAGCAGGGTGACAATATACAGCCCTGACATACTCCTTTTCCTATTTGGAACCAGTCTGTTGTTCCATGTCCACTTCTAACTGTTGCTTCCTGACCTGCATACAGATTTCTGAAGAGGCAGGTCAGGTGGCCTGGTATTCCCATCTCTTTCAGAATTTTCCACAGTTTATTGTAATCCACACAGTCAAAGGCTTTGGCATAGTCAATAAAGCAGAAATCGATGTTTTTCTGGAACTCTCTTGCTTTTTCCATGATCCAGCAGGTGTTGGCAATTTGATCTCTGGTTCGTCTGCCTTTTCTAAAATCAGCTTGAACATCAGGGAGTTCACAGTTCACGTATTGCTGAAGCCTGGCTTGGAGAATTTTGAGCATTACTTTACTAGCATGTGAGATGAGTGCAATTGTGTGGTAGTTTGAGCATTCTTTGGCATTGCCTTTCTTTGGAATTGGAATGAACACTGACCTTTTCCAGTCCTGTGGCCACTGCTGAGTTTTCCAAACTTGCTCGCATATTGAGTGCAGCACTTTCACAGCATCATCTTTCAGGATTTGAAACAGCTCAACTGGAATTCCATCACCTCCACTAGCTTTGTTCGTAGTGATACTTTCTAAGGCCCACTTGACTTCACATTCCAAGATGTCGGCTCTAGATTAGTGATCACATCATCATGATTATCTGGGTCATGAAGATCTTTTTTGTACAGTTCTTCTGTGTATTCTTGCCACCTCTTCTTAATATCTTCTGCTTCTGTTAGGTCCAGACCATTTCTGTCCTTTATTGAGCCCATCTTTGCATGAAATGTTCCCTTGGTATCTCTGATTTTCTTGAAGAGATCTCTAGTCTTTCCCATTGTATTTTTTTCCTCTATTTCTTTGCATTGACCACTGAAGAAGGCTTTCTTATCTCTTCTTGCTATTCTTTGGAATTCTGCATTCAGATGCTTATATATTTCCTTTTCTCCTTGGCTTTTCACTTCTCTTCTTTTCACAGCTATTTGTAAGGCCTCCCCAGACAGCCATTTTGCTTTTTTGCATGTCTTTTCCATGGGGATGGTCTTGATTCCTGTCTCCTGTACAATGTCACGAATCTCATTCCATAGTTCATCAGGCACTCTATCTATCAGATCTAGACCCTTAAATCTATTTCTCACTTCCACTGTATAATCATAAGAGATTTGATCTAGGTCATACCTGAATGGTCTAGCAGTTTTCCGTACTTTCTTCAATTTGAGTCTGAATTTGGCAATAAGGAGTTGATGATCTGAGCCACAGTCAGCTCCTGGTCTTGTTTTTGTTGACTGTATAGAGCTTCTCCATCTTTGGCTGCAAAGAACGTAATCAATCTGATTTCGGTGTTGACCATCTGGTGATGTCCATGTGCAGAGTCTTCTCTTGTGTTTTCAGAGTAGTTTGAACAATAGTAATATGGGGAGGTATATACACACCTCACCTGCACCCATACACGCCTGTACACGCATAACATGGTGTTTGGTGCTTTAGCGTATATCGACCATGAATCATGTAAATGGGAAAACGTATGATTTGTTCAGTGAAATTGGTGTTTTACAGTGGTAAGGGACAAAGGAAGTGGGAACGAAGGAAACCAATGGAAGTTCTGAGTTTCAAAACAGTAGGGGTGAGGCAGGTGATTATCAGTGTAGAATCTGGAATGCTGCTAGATATGGGTGGTTAGCTCCATGTATTAGAACTTGAATAATCACACACACTACCAGTGGGCAAGTGATGAGGAATATTTTGACAGTTTGAAGGGGCAAACTGGCAGAAGCCGGCAGCCACATGCCAGGCTTTTATTCACTTCCTGGAAATTAGAAGGTAAGACTGGCTCTGTGGCCAGTAGGTCATCAGATTTATCAGAGATTATCAAAGTCTTAGGTTATTAGCGGTCACTTAAATGCCTTGTTTCAGCGAAAAGAGAGGAAATGAGTCTTTCACTAATGAGATGATTATTGTTATTTCTGGGTAAAATATCCTCAGAGAATGCTAGTACTGAAAGTGTGAACTAGGAGGCAAACACGCCCTGGCCTGTGATGTTGCGAAGGAGGATTGTTGTGATACTCCTTTTCTTCCTAATCCATCTCTTGTAAGCCTCCTCACAGACGCCCACTGATTTTGCATTATGTTCAATTTCCTAAAAGAATCCAAGAATCTCTGTTCCTACTGTCTTCTCTTCCTCTGTTAAATCTTTGCAATTCCTCTTAATTCAGTTTGCCATGTGCCAGGAACTGGACTCACCAGGTTAGTGTATTTAATATCACAAATCTGTGACCACAAGCATTGGCAGCACTTTCTTCTGCACCGTGAAGCGTATCTGCAGACAGTGTCCTAGGAGTGACGCGTTTAGAGACTTTTGGTGGAAATGGTTAGTGGCGTTAAGTAGCATTTAGTACCCCCGACTGTTTCTTTCCAACAAATGAACAAACAACCCCCAGAAACAAAGTTCCAGACAAAATTCTTCATAATTTATTTTTTCCTTATGTTTCTATATTATATTTTGGGTAATTGTGACAGAAAATGTAGAGAAAAGAGAGCAATGTAAGATCTCTGGAGCTTAAATTCAGGAAAAAATAGAAAATAAATTTATAGTAATCATCATATCTGAAGAAAAAAATGGCATCTCACTCCAGTATTCTTGCCTGGAAAATTCCACGGACTGAGGAGCCTGATGGGCTACTGTCCATGGGGTCACAAAGAGTCGGATCCAACTGAGCACACGCACAGTCACTCATATGTTTATAGAGGAAACTTTTGACATCTTACTTAAGTGAACTTACTAGACACTCAAATTCAAAGTCCTTAGGAGGCTGCTTTCTGAAACACCGATTGATACCATTAAATAGCAATTATGAGGCTTTCTGGGATGATGGCCTCTCCATGAGAACATGCCTCTTACAGAGGATGTTCTTCATCCCTCTCCAGGAGCAGAGGAGACTCAAGAAGAAGCACCTGGTGCAGAGCCCCAGTTCCCACTTCAGGAACATGAAATGCCCCGGGTGCTAGAAAATCACCAGCGCCTTTAGCCACGCACAGCCATTTTGTGTTGGCTCTTCACTGTCCTCTGCCAGCCCACAAGAGGAAAAGCAAACTTACAGAAGAACGTTTACTCAGGCGGAAGCAGCATGAAAAGCACCCTGAATCAAGGTGAACGGGAAACCATCCCATTAAACACATTTTGGAAACAAAAGTATCATTCGAGATGAGAGAACCTTTAGATCAGTCAGCAAGTTGGAAAACTGTTCATAAAGGTGAACTCCTTGAAGATGTCTGCCTCCATGGGCCATGTTTTTGAAAAGCAAGTAAAGTTGGTAAATTTTAAATTTTATGGACCCAACAAACACAGTGTGAATTCAGTAAGATAGGATTCAGGAAGATAAGAATGACCCTGCATGCCACCAGCTTGTAAGACACTTAACAGCTCTGATTAGCAATAGCATAGCCTGGCCAGAGATATGAGTCTCCTACTTGAATTTTAAAAACATAAAAACCAAAATGATGAAAACAGAACATATTTAAAGTGGTTGGCAGCGACTGAAGTAATTTCTGTATACACAATGCTAGAGATTTCAAGGTAGGATGAAAGAGGCAGACCAGTGGAGACTACCTCTTAATTGCTAATGGAGGAAGTCCCACACTCCTTCACAAGCTCACAACATCAAACAAAAGTCCCTGGGCCCATTTTTTTGTGAACATCCCTCACTGTTATCTACCGCCTGGGGAGAAGCAAGACCAGGCCCTGGCCTTGGCAGAACCCTGGCAGAGGAGGGGAGGACTTTCACGACTCTCACTCAGTAAGCACCCTCCTGGTGTGTGCTGAGCCTGGATGTGTCATCGAGAGCCAGGAACAGGGCTGCCCTGCTTGTTCAGTGGTAAAGAATCCTCCTGCCAGTGCAGGAGACAGGGGTTCCATCCGTGATCCGGGAATCGTATGCCACGGAGCAGCTAAGCCAGGGGCCGCAACTGCTGAGCCTGCGCTCTGGGTCTGGGAGTCACCATCCCTGAGTCCACGTGTGCAACTACTGAAGCGCATGCGCCCTACAGACCACGCTCTGCAAGAGAGGCCACCGCAAGGGGAATCCCACGCCCCGCAACTGGAGAGCACCGGCGGGCAGCAAGGCAGACCCAGCATAGCCAAAAATAAATAAGATAAAAATTATATATATACACACCAGAATAGTATCAAAAATAAATAATATCAAAAGTAAATAAAAATTATATATATATGTATATATATATATAAACAAGAATATATCAGATGTGTTTTGCAAGTGGCAGCAGCGACAGCAGCCTGTGTAAGGTAGTAGTGTGAAAGCAAAGGAGCCAGGCACAGCTGAAAAATAGTCTTTGTGAAGTCATCTTGGGTGTTTTCCTAACCACCAGGTTTCCTTTGGTTTCTGAACATTTTCAAGCCTAAAGTGCCCTCATGCCCATTGACTCTATGAACCACCCGTCATCTATCCATTAAGGTTCTTTTCGGCTCGAGATATACAGGGTCATTTTCTATTTTTTTGTCACCCAGAATCTTGACTGCAACCCGTGTACGATACCCAGATATCACAGTGGATACAAACTGTCCCAGTTTCCACTCTGAGCCAGATCTCAACCGTATGATTCTTTACTATTGTGAGCTTCTTAAAGTTTAGAATTATAGCTTACCATAAATTTACTGCTTGCAGTCTGGAAGAGAGCACACAGTGATATTAAAAAAAAAAAAAACCCTCTTGAATGAAGGATTTAAGTAGACATTTTATGCATAATTCAGTGGAAGTTTGAGCCTCACAGATGCAAAGACCTGAAGCTATTTTACAGAACACACTAAAGCTGGTAACAGGAATCTATACAGAGAATTACTTGATCACCTTCTTGGGAAAATTGAACACATGCAGGGGTATTAACAGTGCGGTGGTGGTAGGCAAGGATATGCCACATGCTTTAAGAAAGACTTCCATTTCTAATCATTTTTAATCAGTTTGTTAATAAATATTCTAACACATACTAATGAACATTCAAGTTAATTTGCTGAAGTAGATATAAATAATTTATGAAGATAATGTCATTCAACACAGGACTGTAAAAGTGAAATACATAAGAGCGAAATATGAAGTCTTTGGCCAAAACATATCCCCTACTCTGTGGTTAATGTACCAAAATCTTCATTGATTAACGTGACAGCCATCTTCAAAAAAAGACTAGTGATTTTCATGCTCTCATCTTGCAACCGGGTGGAATTAAACAAGCAGAATAGAAGGAGGAAGGTAACAGTTTCAGAAAGGCAAAGCCTCTACAATTCTTTGAGGAAAAAACTAAATATGTTTACAGGGAAAATGCACCATGCCTAATGTGTTTGCAGCTTTAAGAAGCCCCTTGTAAAGACTACACACTAAAGACCGTTTAAGATTTAAGTCACTGTAGGATGGCTTATTTTGTCATGGATAGAAAATCGACTTACAGGCAGGAAACAAGGGATAAAACAGGTGCTTCTTTGCATGGAAAAACTGTGAACTAAAGCTCAGTACTGGGGATAGTCGCATTTTACATTTTCACCAAAGATCTGACAAGAGTGTGTTTATAATTGGCAGGCAATACTGAGGGTTTCCAGGTATGCCAGAAATATTTGTGAAGAAAGTAAAATTGTAAGTGAGTTTTATTGTCGACAAATATAAGATAATGTTTTGAAAGCAGGCAACATGCATACGGTTAGAAGGTTACTGCTTAGCTCCGAGCATCGGAGGCAATTACTAGCACGTAGTGAGGCCTATGAGGGAGATGAAGACAGAAACCCAGATCACAGGGGGGCCAGCACATATAAAGTACGACCTCTCTTGTTAATTGGACTTCTCTGGTAGCTCAGTTGGTAAAGAACCCGCCTGCAATGCAGGAGACCCCGGTTCGATTTCTGGGTCGGGAAGATCCCCTGGAAAAGGGATAGGCTAACCAGTCCAGTATTCTTGGGCTTCCCTCATGGCTCAGCTGGTGAAGAATCTGCCTGCAATGCAGGAGACCTGAGTTCGATCCCTCGGTTGGGAAGATCCGCTAGAAAAGGGAAAGGCTACCCAGTCTAGTATTCGGGGCTGGAGAACTCCATGGATACAGTCCATGGGGTCACAAAGAGTCGGACATGTCTGAGCAACTTCCACTTCATTTCACTTCTCTTGTTAATTAAGCACAGTATTTGGTAAGTTGTCAAGCTTGAGCCTCAAATGACTGGAATTAAAGAAATTTAGTTACTCCTACTTGCATACAACAGAGCAACCAGATTAGTGAGGAAATGTGCCAGTGTTGTAACAGAGCTCACCGCAGGCTCACTTCACTTTGATGATCATGAATTTCTTCATTTCTTATTCATCAAGTGCATCTTCCTGTCTTTCTGATTAAGGTTCATGTTTATTTCTGACTTTGGAGGCCAGCTGTATTCTGCCATTCAATATCTCTGACCTTGGCTAAGAATAGAGTTGTATGATGGGGAGAAGGATTCGGGCAAGTCAATTTATCTGGCCTAAAATACTATAGTAAATGTTGTTGTTATTGTTCAGTTGCTCAGTCATGTCCAACTTTTTGTAACCCCAGGGACTGCAGCACACCAGGCTTCCCTGTCCTTCAGTAGCTCCAGGAGTTTCCTCAAATTCATTTCCACGGAGTTGGTAATACCATCTAATCATCTCATCCTCATACTCTCTTCTCTTCCTGCCTGCAGTCTTTCCCAGCATCAGGGTCTTTTCCGATGAGTCAGTTCCTCGCATCAAGTGGCCAAAGTAGTGGAGCTTCAGCTTCAGCATCAGTCCTTCCAATGAGTATTCAGTGTTGATTTCAAACTTAGGCCTCAGATATGAATATATATATATATATATAGCAAAGCTTAAAAACAGCCACTGAAATGAAAAAAAAAGTTTAATTTTCAAATGGAAAAATATGTAAAAATAATGTAAAAGATATAATTTTAGGATTAAGAAGTAAGTCAAATTAATAAAATTGAAGTTGGTCCTCATAGACTAAACACAGGTATATTGTCCAAATCTTAGATCGTTTGTGAAAAACACAAATACATAAATGGATTCTAGACTCCATATTTTAAGTATTATAAGTGGTGTGAGATAAATGTACAGTTTATTAAGTGCTCTAGGAGTCTGAATCAAGTGCCGTGGGTTCCACAAACAGGCAAGTTTGGGACACATCGAAATACATCAGTTCAGTTCAGTCTCTCCATCATGTCAGACTCTTTGTGACCCCATGGACTGCAGCACGCCAGGCCCCCCTGTCCATCACCAACTCCCAGAGTTTGCTCAAACTCATGTGCATTGAGTCGGTGATGCCATCCAACCATCTCAGCCTCTGTTATCCCCTTCTCCCACCTTCAATCTTTTCCAGCATCAAGGTCATTTCCAGTGAGTCAGTTCTCATCAGGTGGCCAAAGTATTGGAGTTTCAGCTTCAGCATCAGTCTTTCCAATGAACACCCAGGACTGATTTCCTTTAGGATGGACTGGTTGGATCTCCTTGCAGTCCAAGGGACTCTCAAGAGTCTTCTCTAACACCACAGTTCAAAAGCATCAGTTCTTTGGCACTCAGCTTTCTTTATAGTCTGTGTTTAATCCCTGGATTGGGAAGATCCCCTGGAGGAGAGCATGGCAACCCACTTCAGTATTCTTGCCTGGAGAATTCCATGGGCAGAGGAGCCTGGGGGTTATCGTCCAGAGGGTTGGAAAGAGTCGGACAGGATTGAAGGGACTTAGCATGCATGCATGCCTGGTTATAGATGTAATGGGTTATTGAGGGAAGCTGCAGGGATAGCTTTGGAAGAACAGCCTTCATATTTTGAGGAGACATTACTGAGGGCAGCTGTTTTCCCGCAAAACTTAACTCTTTGAAGTTAATACCACTTTTCACAGTCTGAGGCAGTAGGAAATTTGTACACATCTGTTTTCCAGTAGGTGTGGAAACTTATGTCTCCAGGGAGAGGTTTTGTTTCAGTTTTCTTGAACGTGTGAGATGATCCTTTTCCATACTAACAGTTTTTGAAATATTCTTGTGTTTTATCTATCCCTTCCTCAGATACAGCCCACAACCTAGGAACCAGGAAATAGGATTATTTTCGTGTGAAACAGTTTAAACTTTGACTCTCCAAGCACAGTCAAAATTCCAAATCCTTGAGACCAGTGTTGACTGATCTTATGCTTAGACCAGAACTCCCCAAAGTTTCAAGATACAGTTGGCTCTTGAGAAACATTGGTCTGAACTGTGCATGTCCACTTAAACATGCATCTCTTTCACTGAATACATAACTACTACAGATGTACTGTCGATTGAATCTACAGATACAGAACCACGGATATTGAGGGCTGAGTGTAAATTAGATTTTCAACTGAAGGTAGGGTGATGGTGCCCCAAGCCCCACATAGTTCAAAGGTCTCCTGTAAATTATGATTACCAGCATTACTAAGTTGTCAGTGTACACCCTCTTGAAGAAGAAATGATAAAATGTGAGAATGGTGAGTGAGGATTTTCCCATGCCTTATTTAAAGAGTTTAGCAAAGCAGTAAGATTATTGGCTGAATGATGCTTCCCACATGGTGCTTTTGAAGTAGTGTTTAATAGAGTGATCTCTTTCTAGAACACGTTACTTTGAGAATTTCCTGCTTGGAAAGATGAACTGTGTGCTGCTCTTAATTATCCTTAAACAACGGTAGTTAAATGTGGATTTTCACATAACACGTTTGTGAAAATTCCCTTTGAGGGAATTACAATATTTCACATCTTCATAGATATTTAAGAAGATATGTGTATATTTAAAATTCAATTGCATAGAAGCCAGCATCCTTCTAAGAAAAAAAAAGATGAGTCTGGAGAATTGAGCTTCATAAAAATCTCACTATGGTTGTGGCTGAGTTATTTACTTGTGAAATGGGAGAAATGCTTTACTCATAAACAATAGCTTTTTGGAATACAGAGCAGAATCTAGGATGATGATTATCATATGGTTCCCACAAGATCTCACCACCACGCCGTGATGAGTTGGCAGCTTCTGTCCTTGAGACACCTCGTTTGGTTCTTTCCTCTGCTCTCCAGAAGAAAGTAAAACTCCTTACTCTGCTTTGAGTTTGCTGTGATATGGCACACGATGATGTGGCATCATAGTTTATTGCTTCAGGTGAGCTCACAGAATTTTGCTAATGGTTGAGTGCTCACTAGATAACAGATCAGATGTTCTAGCTGTAAATTTCTATTGTTGGCCCTTATACGTTGAACTTCTGGTCGTCTGTGAACTTGGGTTTCAAATTCAGTTTTGCCCTTGGAAGCTGCCCGTTCTCTCAGTTCTGCTGTTGTTGCAGCCTGCTTTCTCAGACGCTGTGGATATGTCCCAAATCACTTTCTCATTTAGATCAGGCTTCAGTCTGGAATAGGGAAATTTACATTTGAACAGTGCATTCAGAAACAACAAAATTCTAATTGCCTCCATGGGAAATCTCACTCTGGGAGGCATTGGGAAGATACTTAACAATTTTTGTAATCCTCTGATGGATTAGTTAATGATGATTTAATTGTAGTAATTATCAATAATAACAGTGGTGAGAGAGGTGGCCAAATTAGGACCAGATTAAAGTGTTTTTCTTTGGTTTAGAAACAGTGCTTCATGTCGCTTTGATTGATTGCGCAACGCTCACTCACATACAGCGAGGTCGAGAGTTGTTAGTACATACATGCAAGTACTTGTCAATAAAAGAGGAATACTTCTTAGAATTCATATGACTCTGACAGTGTATTTATATAAATATTACTGTTATCAGCTCTAGTAATAAAGACAACTTGCAATAAATTTAATGACAATTTTAAAAATTTCACAGGTGCTAGCTTTGCATTGCATTGAAAGATTTTCATCTGAACTGTACTGTCCTCCAATCTCAGTGAAAATATTGCTTATTTTGCTTTAATACTGGTTGATTAATGCTGGGAGGTTTCTCTTGAGAGTTTTCATGACTGACCGGATTTCATAGGATATTTAGCGAATTGTGTTTTATCCATCTCCCTATCATAAGAAATTTTAATGCTGGTAGTCTATATATTTCTTGAAAGATTGGATAATTTATTAGTAGAAAAAATATGCACTTAGGTTAGAATTCTGTCTTTGCCCCCATCTGATGCTCTGCAGGTAACTTAATTCCTCTAAAGCCTCAGTCTATTTATTTGTGAAATGGGATGAGTAATGTCTGTTTCACAGACTTCTTCAGTCTTCACACCCAATCCTTTATCGATCCCTGCAATTGCTTCCTGTAGAAGAATATTTAAGAAGCATGATATTTCTGAGCTACATAAACCAATGCATCTTTTCCCTCGGTAATCTCTGGTCCCTAGTTGCCCGTAGGTCAGCATCAACAACCACCCGTGTTGGACCGTCCCTGGAGAATTACTTTCATGTTACGGAGAAGATAATCTTTCCACCTGAGTTCACTAGACCATGAGGCTTCCTGCCTCTGTGAATGAGGACCAGAAAAATGGAAGATAGACTTAGATCACAGGGGAAGAAAAAGAGGATAGCTTGTTTCTTTTATTCATTTAGAGTATAGGTCAAAAAAAGCCAGCAGCCAGCACATGTGCAAGTAGAAGAGGCTTGGTGCTCAGGACCTCAGCTCCCCACCCTCACTGTACTCAAACTATCCCAAGTTTGTGTATGTGTGTGTTGCTCAGTCCTGTCCGACTCTTTGCCACCACATGGACTGTAGCCTGCCAGGCTCCTCTGTCCATGGGATTCTCCAGGCAAGAATACTGGAGTGGGTTGCCATTTCCTTCTCCAGGGGATCTTCCCGACCCAGGGATCAAACCCAGGTCTCCTACATTGCAGGCAGACTCGTTACGGTTTAAGCCACCAGGGAAGCCAAGTTTATCTGTGACCTAATTAATGAGTTAATTGAACTGTTTTTATCTTCATTTTGAGGCTTCCCTGGTGGCTCAGATGGTAAAGAATCTGCCTGCAACGAGAGAGACCTGGGTTGATCCCTGGGTCAGGAAGATCCCCTGGAGGAGGGCATGGCAACCCAGTCCAGTATTTCATGCCTGGAGAATCCCATGGACAGAAGAGCCTGGTGGGCTACAGTCCCTGGGGTCGCAAAGAGTCAGACAGGACTGAGCGACTAAGCACACGCCTCTCGTTTTAGTTGTCTTGATGCATCTGACGTGGCCTGCTCTCTTCTCGATACAGACTTCTTCACTAGTTTCTGTGGTGCTATTTTTCTTTTATTTTCTTTCTATATATCCGATCATTGTGTAGGTGGCTTTTTTCTTGCTCTTTTCCCTTCTAAGTATTAATGACTTTGTATGTAAGAAGAAAACGAAAAGCATCTTTTGAAACATTTTTGGTCTGTTGATTACCTAAGTTTCACTTATGATTGGAAATGTAATTTCTGTCTAATGTGGTTTTTGAATGCCTCTAAATTATAAATGAGTTATATGATCAAATTAATATCATCAAAATTTATTTTTTCGCATTAGAGATGTTTTCACGCTTCTTTTTTGTCTCTGTAATAATTGGACATATCGTATATGAGAATGTCAAAAAGTGAGCATCTGCTGGTTAAAATACATTTGGGATGGGAATGAAATATATGTTCTTTCTCAACATTAAATCCACTCTGTGATAAAAAGTTACTGCAGCAAAGTTTTTTTTAAATTGCAGTATGACTCACATATCTCTTTAGAAATAGTTTTTCTTAAGGTTGGCTTTAATTTTTCCCTTAGTTTAACATGGTTAATTAAGTCTATAAAAATCTGTACATAATACATACTGAAGCATAAAGAAAATCAATCAGCTAACCAGATTATTCTACGATACCTTAGATTATCAAACATTTGCAAGTTAAATTCAACATTAGTGTAAAAATTTAAAGAATTAACTGAAATTAGCATAGTTTATCTGTTCTGTTAGTGAAGAACCAAAATTTTAAAGTTCTTCAGGCTATTTTATATTCTTGTTTGGATAACTTTAATTATTCATTTTTATTTAAAAAATAAATGATGTTAAACATACAATGTTTGATGAATATAAAAATAAATGCTATTGAATTATAGATCATCTCCCCTCTAGCTGCCAACTTGAAATGCCAAGCGTTTCACTGATCTTCATGCTTCATGTAATGTAGAACCATCTATATTCCCTGTGCTGCCGTATGGAAAATGGCAACACGCGTCAACCGTCTAAGCTTCATAAAGCCAAGAGGTGTTGCTTCATTTGTGAACTTCTTTGTGATAAATACTGATTAACTCTCCTCTCCTATTTTTCTTCGTGACTTTACTTGACGTTAGGCAGGCAGCACCCCATGGAGGGTGTTTATTGGGTTTCTCCATGGCAGGAGAGCGCGAGCTCAGTGAAGGTGGCAGCTGGTCTTTCTGACTTGACATGATATTCTCAGCACTTAACATAATGCATGTTAGCGTGAGTGAATGCATTTATTTTCAGACTTCTGTTTCTGTGCTTTTGAATATAGTTATTAATTAAAAATGAGCCACCCTAGGTCTTCATCACTGCTCGGTGCCTGAGGGCGTCAGAAAAATATTAAAACACGTTGCCTCCTGTCAGAGGCTTTCAGCATAACCGAAGGTGCAGATTAATGAATATGGATTAGTGTAAGACATTATATAATTAAGATACTGCTTGAATTTCACAACGTATAAATCATGTAGGTATTCATTAACGAGGGCCTTCCAAGAGAACCAGAGTCACAGAAGTGATAGCAGAGGAGAAGGTGCAGAGAAGAGCTGTGTGCAAGAAAGAGGGGAACTTTGGTTTCTACATGACGGAGTAAGACATTGAAGGCTTGAGGAAGGAAAAATCATAGAGCGTTGGAAGGGCAAGAGGACCCAGGACTCATTGAAAGAGGGAAGAGAGTGGCAGGAAGTTGGATGGCATTTCTGTGCTCACAAAAAAAGAATTCTGAAAGGCAAGTGAAGTACTCTTTACTTTAAAGAGAGAGAGAGAGAGAAAAAGAAAAATATATATATATATATAATATATAGGGATCTAATGAATGTGAGGAAAAGAATCACCTCCTGTTGCAGGAGCTAAGGCAAGTTGTATATCAGATAAACTCAAGTACAGTGTGAAATTGAATGAGGGAAGAGCTGGAATTTAGGGGGACAAGCCGGGATTAAAGAGAAGGGTGGGGTGATTGATTTTGGACAGTCAATAAAAAAGAGGGGAGCAAACTAAAGCCATGCTGTCTGATTTGGGTGAAAATGTAAACTGGGGTTCTACAGTTAGGGATTAGACAATTGAGAGATAAGGGTTAGTTTTTAACATGAAATTTTGAGATGGTAGCCAGAAGTTACATGGTAATATCCCCTCAAATAAGGCAACTACTTAAATCCTGTTATGCAAAATAACTTCCCAGGTCCACCCACCGGCATATACGTTCACAGTTTCATTCTCTTTAATTGTGCCTCTTTCTCCTAGAACACTTCCACCTTATAAATTTTACTTACAAATTTTACTGAGTTTTAAGTAACTCTCATTTTTAAAATGTATTCTTATAAATGAGTGTTTAAGCAGGCTAGCATAGATATCAAGAAGACTGAAACATTATACAATCATTTTAAATACAAAATTACGTATTTGAGAGAGATATAAAGTTTCTCTTTCTTTAAAATGGAGATGACAATTCTTGCCCTACCTAGCTCATGGGGTTGTTGCAAGGATCAGAAGAGATGATGGGTATGGAAGCACTTTGAAAACTAAAATCCTTTACAGACGCAAGCTATCATCATTACGATTATACAGTGCCCTCTATGTGAACCCGAAACAATTTTCAATTTTCATCTATCATGTCACTTCTAATTCCTGTAGAGCATGTCCCACAGATTTTTATCATAGGACTCTATTTTAATCAACGACAAATGCGTTTTCATGAAAGCATAATATTGTTTCTATAATAGATATTCTTTGAACTCTGGATGAAGACTAATACACATTTCAAGGACCATTATACTTCTGAGAGTTTTTCCCCATCTCTTTCATTTTATAGCTTCCTTTCCCCCTATTACATGGATGCAGTGAAATGATTTCAGCAGGTAAAGTATCATATAAAAATGTAACTGCCCATCCCCTCCTCCTCCTCTCTCCTCACCTGCCCTTTTGCCTCCCTGTGAGTCTGGGTTGTAGGACAAACACCATCCATGGGGCCTACGCAGTGGTGCCAGTCTGTCCTAGAAATCAAACTGGAGGACAAAGGTGTTGTAAAAACACAGCACCGTCAGACCCATCATTTAAAGCAGATTGGAATGGAGGCTTGGTTCCAACCAAACCCAAAAGCTATGTGTCAAAGAAAGTTCTAAGCTTTCTTAAGTCTCTCTCACCAGCTGTATGTGCGTGCTAAGTCACTTCAGTCGCGTCCGACTCTTTGCCACCCTATGGACTGTGGCCCACCAGGCTCCTCTGTCCATGGGGTTCTCCAGGCAAGAGTACTGGAGTGGTTTGCCAGGCCTCCTCCAGGGGCTCTTCCCCACCCAGGGATTGAACCCAGGTCTCTTTTATCTCCTCCATCGGCTTACCGCTAGCACCGCCTGCTGTTCCGGTGCTTACTAAATTTGTTTGGGACGTTGACATTGACAAATGTGGCAGGATTCCTTGGGTCAGCGCAGGTTTCAGAATTCCCGTCTCCTTCTATCCCCCACCAAATTCAGGAAAGTAAACAGTCCATTCAAATTCTCTAGATATACAGTCTACATTAGAGCATTTTACCAGCATATGAGTAATCAAATGCTGCATTTACATATGCTAAAGTTGCCAGTTTTGGAAAAAAATTAGCAAATCCAACTGTTGTAACACTGCACTACTTTTACTTTCCAAAATACTTTTATTAAAGAATAAAAGCATTGCTAGTTGGAATAGTAAATGCAAAAAGTTAAACTTAATCAACTTCTAAGAGGTATATGAATGTATTTTTCAGTTCAGTTCAGTCGCTCAGTCGTGTCCGACTCTTTACAACCCCGTGAATCCCAGCACACCAGGCCTCCCTGTCCATCACCATCTCCCAGAGTTCACTCAGACTCACGTCCATCGAGTCAGTGATGCCATCCACCCATCTCATCCTCGGTCGTCCCCTTCTCCTCCTGCCCCCAATCCCTCCCAGCATCAGAGTCTTTTCCAATGAGTCAAGTCTTCGCAGGAGGTGGCCAAAGTACTGGAGTTTCAGCTTTAGCATCATTCCTTCCAAAGAAATCCCAGGGTTGATCTCCTTCAGAATGGACTGGTTGGATCTCGTTGCAGTCCAAGGGACTCTCAAGAGTCTTCTCCAACACCACAGTTGAACAGCATCAATTCTTCGGCGCTCAGCCTTCTCCATAGTCCAACTGTCACATCCATACATGACCACTGGAAAAACCATAGCCTTGACTAGATGGACCTTAGTCGGCAAAGTAATGTCTCTGCTTTTGAATATGTATCTAGGTTGCCAAATTTTAGATATGTACTGTTATTTTTTTAAAAAGTCCTTAAAGACCATCTAATCATATGAGAGAAAAGTTATAATAAAATGAACCTTGGGTATTATTCTTCCTTCATCTAAAGATCATTCTAGAATGAAAAGGGCAGGGACCCTTATCCCCCATCCTTTTATCCTCAGTCCTCAGTTCTGAAGAAGCTCTTCCCAGGTTCTGGAGGGAATTGGTCCATTGTTCCTAGGTTCTGGCCCACTTGTGTCTTTATTCCTTGGCCGCTCTTTACTCCTATGCCCACCGCTGCGTAGCTTGTATCTTTGTTCCTTGGCACCTCGTCCCTAGATTCTTCTCAGGCCCTTTCTCAAGGCTGACTCTCTTTGTATCAGAGCCTGATAAAAAGGTCCTAAGTTTGTGAAGCCCCGGTGCTCCGCCTTGCAACTTTCCTAGCTGCACCCAGGAAAGGTACCTGAGATGTCGGGGCCAGCCTTGGGTGTTAGGTCGTTTTCAGACATCCCACACACTGCACCCAGGAAGCTGACCAGTGGCTGGCCCTGCCTTTGACCATTCTCCCTTCTGATCTAAGTTTGTTAGTCGATCTCACCATGCTTCTACGTGACCATAGGGAGGAACTGATTCTAGGAAGAAATGCCATCTTCTACCACCTATATCGTTATGCTGCTCACAAGATGCCCTCATTATATCCCACCCTGATAACTTGAACTCTCTCCCTCTCTCTCCTTTTTCCTGGCGCTTATTCAAAGAGCTGCAAACATCCACTTAGGGAAGAGGGCATCTGTCAGAGTCGGATCTCTTCTGATATTTGGATTAGGTCACCAAGTCACCGCAGATTTATAGAGGAAAGAGAAACCCAGCACTTGAGAATTTGCGATGATTGCCACAAGCTCCAAACCTGTAATCACTGTTGCCACTCTGAGACCTTCAAGTGAAGCGTCCATCTTTAGCTTTTGCCCTTAGCCATCCGGACTTTCCTGCCATATTTTTCTCTGTTTGCCTGTGTTAGAACTTACAGTAGAAATACAAATGTTAAGAATCCAGCTGAATGTTTTAGGACGAGTACAAAGAATGAGTTTTTAAAAATGTGTTGGATGCCCATCACGTATTAAAATGCAGAGGAGGAGATTTAATTGGTGGTAATCAAAGTAACTGTTCATCGTGAAAAACATCGGGGAGAACTGACTGCAGTTTTCAGTGTCTGAGCTCATAGTGTGACTTTTGTAGCACTTTGTATTTGGCATTTCAGTAGAGCTCCATGAGGTAGGTGTTATCTTTACTCCATGTAAGGATGAGGACATTAAGCAGCTTTACAGATGTTTACAGATGAGGATACTGGGAAGTCAGGAGAGCTCACAGATCGGCCTGGTTTAGCAGCTAGGGACTCTCAGGCTGTAACACCAACTTCTAGGTTCTGTGTAGAGATCCCCACGTGGCTGTGACCACTTCCTCACTTAAACTGTCTCTTGCTTCTGCACTGTATTCTGGGGAAACAAGCAAGGAGAGTTCCAGGTCTTTCCTGACATCACTCCCTCCTGCGGCTCTGTTCCCCTCTAGCTACGTCCCTTCGTGTACCTCTTGTAGAGTCTAGCATTTGGAAATTTTGCCCCTGCTTTTTACCTGGATGATTAATTCTAATCTTTTTGGCCAGATCCTTTGGGGAAGCCGAAGTGTAGTCTGAGTTGGCTTCCGAAGACGCCTTGTACTGTCTCTGTTTGAGTCATTAGCGCTGTTAATGGACTGCTCTGTTTCCCTTAGACTAAGCTTCTCGTGATAAAGACTGCCTCTCTCACTTTTGTTTCCTCTTTCTCTTAATCTGTAAAATAAATATAATAATCGCTGCCTTGTAGATTTATTGGGGGGATTAGAGGCAATATATGTAAGTAAAGTAACTAACAGTGCCAGAGACGTGGTAATAAAACTAACTATAACTCATATTTATTAAACTCATTTTATGTGTGCCAGGTACTATGGAAGGCATTTAACATGTATTATCTATAATCCTTAAGTAACGATTTTATTCAGTGATCTGGACTCAAAGCCAATATAAGCAGCGGGCTCCTTTATTTATTTTTTTTGCAGCCATGTTATCACACATTCTGACCCTGAGATCTGCTACTGTGTCAGGCAGAGCCCAGAGTTTTTCAGACCATTGGTTATAAACACAATTTAATTTCCACAACTGGAATTTATTTTGTTATTAAAATTTCCAAGCTGTCCTTAATTCAAATAAAATTCCAAATGTCTCCTGTCCTCTCTGTTCAAGCCTATCACTAGCTCTAGCCCAGCATTTTAGAATAACTTTTTAATTGACTGGGGTTTTTCTCGTCCCAGTGATAGCTAACTGTGTTACTGACAAGAGCTAGCGGCCTTGTGGTAGGCTCTTTGAAGCCTTACTGTCTCTCCCATACCCCACTATTTGGGACCTCAGCTCTCTGACAAAGGGCATATGCATTTTAGCTATCACCCAGGTCCAGCACAGAGTAATCAATCCTCTAACCTCCTTCTCTTACTTTGGCAGGAAGTTCTTTTCTGTAGGAGCCCATAAGGACATCTGCTTACTTTCTGAGGGATGCGCTGAGCCTATAGGAGATGCAGGCATTCCTGTCCTGCCCAGTAATGGAACGTGAGCCTGCTTTGCTGTCTTCCAGCAAGCATTCTGCTTTCTAAATTCTCCAGGAGGGAAAGGGACAGTCATCTCGATGTTCAAATGCTTCCCCAAACGCCAGGCGCCACAAGTCAACTTGGTCCAAGGTCTTCTCATCACAGAAACTGTGATGAGGAACTGCAGTTCCGATTTCTCATGCAGAAACTGGCCAGCACATTTCTGCTCAGCAAGCCTGTGGTCAGAATCGAGACACTGGTCTCCAGGGTTGAAAGGGCCCCACTCAGGTTTTTAGATCCCTTGGAGCTGCCCTCTTGCCTAAGTGTGTGCAGTGTGTGTGCAGGGGAGGGGATAAGCCGAAACCCCTCCCTTGGGTAATGTCTCATTGCCTTACAGGCTTTCTCTCACGATGCCTCCAAATTTCTGCATTTGATAATCCAGATGAAGGGCTAGGTTTGTAGCCAGTTTCACTGCTTGATTAGAAGCCCTAGGAAGGGCGCCTAGCAGCTGTTCTTTAGGATCCTTTCCCTTATTGTTCTCATTTTAGGCTTTAGCTGAAATGTTTGAAGTAACAGGAAAAGCCCTGCTTCGCATCTTGTTATATATATAAAGCTCATTTACATCCGACGAAACTGTGTCTCTAGAAGTTAGGTTATTTTTCCTATGGCTTCTAAACTTACTTCGTGAAAGTCAAAACCCAATTTGCACCTAGGTTAGTCTGATCCCAAACAGACTGTTCTGTTCACTGCCCGGTTTATCTCCAAATGCAATTGTTCCACCGGAAGTCATGACCAGAGGGCGTCTACAACTTGAGACACACACCAGTGGCACTCTTTGGGATTTATTTAGATACTTCCCACGTAAAATGGAGCTTTGATGCTGTAGGCATATCAAGGCTTTTTCCAACTTAATTGACTCCTGCCTTGGTGCTGAAACTATTAGTAACTATTAGTGATTTTCTCCCAGTAAGTGAAGAAACATTTGATATAGCAAATTTGGTACCCTGCTCACTTGAAGAATTCAGTAAAAATGTGTTAAGTGGAAGGCTGCAGGGATTCAAAGTCTCCCGGTGCAGCTAGTCCTTGCCAACGGTGACTACTGTCGAGTTCTGTTGACTGCTGGCATTGTGTGGGTCTCATTGTGGTGGTTCATCCGTCCATCATCAGCTCTTACATTCAAGGAAATGTCTTGAGCATTTTTATTAGGTGACTGCATGTCTCTTACATGCAACTAGGAGAAAGACCAGTTGTTCAAAAGCAGCCTGATTGTGTCAGGGTGGAAAATTTAATCAGCAAGAACCAATTCAAAAGAGCCAAGCTGTAGCAAAATCTAGAGAATTCTAACTCCAAATGTAAAATCCTTTCCTGCTTCACCATAGCCTCAACATTCTTTCAGTTGTTACATTAAAAAATGCTGATAAAGGGGCGCTTCAGAATAGCTTAATTTTCCCCTCAATGTTCAGAGGGGAAAATTCTGGATATATCCCAATGATCTTTGAGGAAGTTTAGAAACTCTTCTCTTGGTCAGGTTAATTTATTAAAGATCAATTAGTAAAAATGCCATTGGAAATAGTCTCTTTCTTATAGATAATATTATTCATTTGTAAAGAGAATCTATTGAAGAGATTTATATATGAAGTTATGAATGAAAAACAAATATTAAATTCAGCTACAGGGGACTTACAGGGTCTGATATCTTTATACCTAGTGCGTTTGCAACACACGCCAAACATTTAAAAACATTTCTGCGTAAGAGATTCTACACAATGTAAAACTGTCCTGAGAAAAGAACCATCAGTAAGTAGTTGCCAGAAGGAGTCAGGAAGGGAGATTGATTGCGGAGGGACACAGACCTTTTTCGGGAGTTGGAAATGCTTCATATCTTGATTGTGATGGTGGTGACATGATTATTTCTCACTTCAAAAACTTACCAAACGGCATATGGTGAAGCTTTTGTATCTATGTTTTATTTCAATAAACCTGGGGGAGCAGGGGAGAAAAAAATCTTTAGTATTGAGGTTAGGCTCTTTCACTTGTATAATCTTTTATTCTGACAAAGTATTTTGGGCCATCGTGGAGACTCTACTTCAATGATCTTCTCCATGTAATAAAAATAGACTCTTAAGCTTCAAATTATCCTAAAGATCATTTAGTTTAATCTTTTGTTTGCCCTCCACTCAGCCAGCTGACATTCACAGCTTCCTTCTGTGTTTCGGGAACTGCGACAGCCGCTGGATAGTGAAGTTCCATAAGGCACAGTCCTTGTCTCAGGAAGGTGTATTAGGTGTCTACTGCTGTGTAACAAATTATCCCTAGCATTTAGTGGCTTTAGGGGACACGCAGGTATCATCTCACAGTTTCTATGAATCAGAAATCCAAGGACCACTTGCCTGAGGGAGACTTCTATCTCAAGATGTCTTACAAGGCTGCAGTTGAGATGCCAGCCAGGCCTGGGACCTCTCATCTGAAGGCTCAGCTTAGAAGGCTCTGCTTTTAAGCTCACTAATGTGTTTGTTGGTGAAATTCAGTACCTTGAGTGCCTTTGCACGTAGGGCCTCAGTTCCTTGCTGGCTGTTGGCTAGAAGCTGCTCTCAGTAACTTGGCTAAAGGCCTCATCAATACGACCCCCTTATTAAGGGCACAGACTGAGAAGGCAGTGGAGAGGATCATCTGGGGATATGAAGTTATAATTTTTATAATTGAACAGAGGTGATAACTGGAAGAAAGCTATGGGTTTTTCCAGTAGTCACTTAATGATTGTGAAAGTGGTGCCATAAAGAAGGCTGAGAGCTGAAGAACTGAGGCTTTAAAATTGTGGTGCTTAGAGTCCCCTGGACTGCAAGGAGATCAAGCCAGCCCATCCTGAAGGAAATCAACCCTGAATGTTCACTGGAAGGACCGATGCTGAAGCTGAAACTTCAATACTTTAGCCACCTGGTGCGAAGGACCGACTCATTGGAAAAGACCCTGATTCTGGGAAAGATTGAAGGCAGGAGAAGGGGATGACAGAGGATGAGATAGATGGCATCGCTAACTCAATGGACATGAGTTTGAGCACACTTTGGGAGACAGTGAAAGAGAGGGGAGACTGGCATGCTGCAGTACATGGGGTTGCCAAGTCAGACACGACTTGTTGACTGATCAACAACAGCAACATCAGCAGAGAGTCATATCCCTTCAGCACTGCCATGTAATCTTGGTTAGAAACAAAATACTCAAGAGAAAGGAATTAACACAGATATCAATACCAGGAAGCAGGGCATCATTGGAAAGCATCTGAAAAGCTGCTTACCACAGGAAACCTAATTGATTCAACTAACTACCCAGGCTTAATCCATCAGAAAAGCATCAGCAAGTGCTTTAATTCTTTTTCATATTACAGAATAGAAAATGTAAGTGGGGGCCTTCTAATCAGACTCTTTAAAAACTCCTGGTTCTACCACTTACTAGCCATATGTCTGAGAATTTGTTAAACTCTTTAAGTATCAGTTCCCCAGTACCTGATAAAGTTTCCTTGGAAATTAAACACAGCAATAAATGTAAAGCTTTAGCATGGTGCCTGGCAAATTGTAAACATTCAATGAATATTATTATTATTATTTATTTTAATCTGGGTACAAATCTTACTCCTTACCTGAAATCTAGCTCTCTGAAACTTCTTCCTGTTAAACTTAGTTGAAAAGATGGGACTTACTAATCAAGTCAGATTCACTTTCAAACGTTGCTGCTGCTGCTGCTGCTACGTCGCTTCAGTCGTGTCTGACTCTGTGCGACCCCAGAGACGGCAGCCCACTAGGCTCCCCCATCCCTGGGATTCTCCAGGCAAGAACACTGGAGTGGGGTGCCATTTCCTTCTCCAATGCATGAAAGTGAAAAGTGAAAGTCAAGTCGCTTAGTCGTGTCCGACTCTTAGCGACCCCAGGGACTGCAGCTTATCAGGCTCCCCCGTCCATGGGATTCTCCAGGCAAGAGCACTGGAGTGGGGTGCCATCGCCTTCTCCTTTCAGACATTAGCCCTGCCTTTAAATTATATCAGAAGACAGCATATGTGTTGCCTCCATTTTTCCCCCTCCCCTGCACATTCCGGGTCTCCTTGGAATGTTCCTATAAATGTTCCTTGTATAGCACGATTTCAGCTTGCGAGTCACTCTCTTCTCAACATGTTTGTTAGATTATATTCCATCTGTAAACTATTGTACAAAACCAAAAAAAGATTTTTCAGGTATATTTTAATCCATGCAAAACAAATAATTATTTATGAGAAAAAGAGAGGAAGGAAGGAAGGACGGATGGATTATTACTAATGGATGGATAGCCTATCATCATAGAACAATTTTAAGTAATTCGACTTTGACTAGTACAATGATATTCATGAAGATTATTCTTGAAAATGATAGTAGTTTACAAATGATCTAATGGTGGATATTAATATTTACCTCCTCACTAAAATAGAGATTCATGAAAGTAGGCAAGAAACAACTGAAAATGAAGTGCAGCCATGCAATTTGATACGTCGTGATTCTTTTATCTATTTCGTTTAACATGAGTCTGATGATTTGGCAATAATATACTCAGGATACATAGAGTGAAAAATCCCATTTCTGTCATTGTTCAATATTAATACAAGCCTAAAAGCAAGTCCTGAAATTTATTCCTTTCTACAAAGAAAGATATTTCTTATTTTTTGAATAAAATATTTCATTCAATGCTTATTTTGATTAAGCATTTAACAGCTTGGTCAGATTTGTTTCTTGGAGTTATAGATATGCAATGTTTATCTATATGCTATGATGAAATCTTAACCCAGTATAAATGTGATGCTATAAATGTTTTTGACCATGGATTTTCATGACTCAGTAAAATATTCCTTCTTGATAATTTGCAATTTTGCGCAGAGGATATCCACAAAAGCATAAAAGTAGCTTTAATTTTTTTTTTAACTAGGTGAACAGTTCTTATAAGTTCACATACAAATAGAAACTACCATTTAAAAAAAGTCAGGCATAGCATTTTCTGTTTTCGCTTTTTAAAATATATAATGGAACTAAGTTCATCTTTAGTTTGGCTCATAAATTAAACATGAAATATATTTTTAACAGAAAGATCAATATTGTTTAGTTCTGCTTGCTAAAATAATACATGTTCCTGGCAAAACATTTTGGAGACCCTCAAGACATAAAGAAGAAAATAAAAATTCAACGTAACCCATAGACAACCACAATCCACATTTAATGCATATTCGTTCAGACATTTATCATATGCCTATTTTTCATTGATAGTGTTTTATTTAATAGTTTTTAAAATGTCTCTGCTTTGTTTAAACATACGAATGCACACAGCAGAGATTTGAGCTGTGTGTGCTCTTTGCGCCTCTCCTGATTGCAATGTTTAAGACGCTCTATTGCCACTGCCACTACTGCCCCAATACCCAATTCCTGCTTTCCCGTTTTCAATTAGAAAGTAGAATAAAATACTTTGAAATGTAATTTCTATGTATTTTCCCAGTGTATTATGCAGTATGGGTGTTTTCAGTAACTTGCAATTTGAATTGAAAATAAATGAGGGTTTCTGTAATCAGATGTTTATGCTTGTTTTCTTTTCTAAAAAGAAGTGCCATTGTAATTAGTTTCACAAATCTTCCGTGTAAAATGTGAATGAAGTAATTTAATATCAGCATTTGCCTTTTCCTTCAAGTTACAATCGGAATTCAAATCAATAGCATTTATCATTTTTCTATTGAATACATTTAACATATTACAAATATTTACATTATCACCCACAGTTTTTAAAACATCAACAAAATTTAGCAAGCACATGGCATCCTGAGGTAATGGAGAATATTAGCATGAGGGTAGACTATTTTACGTAAATGAGTTATCTTTCCTTTTTGAGATTCATAGTGAAATAAAGGTCTTGTCTTTGGTAAAAAATTCTAGAATGAGAAATATGAAGAGTGCAATAGTTACTAATTAAATATACCTGTGAGGAACTACTTCACTTATATTTTCCAGAGATATAAATTTAAGTCAACTAATTTCAATTTATAGATTGTTAAAATGATCTTCCTTTTTAGATAAGCTTGTAATCCCTGACATGATCATATATTAATTTGGAAGCTGATTTTGTAAACAATTTTAAAGGAAATATATATTTTTAAAGTATTAAATATATTAACTTTATTTAATTCATTGTTTTGTTGCACATCAGTTGTTTATCAATTAAATACTTATCTCATGGCTTTGATAAGAATTATAGCAAGAGTATATTAACAGTTCTCACAAATTCAGCAGGTTGTTAGAAACAGGTTGAGCTTGCCATATGCATCTAGGGTAGATCCTAGATCAGGATGCTTCTGAAATGAAATGAGAATATTTGTGCATCATTTTTAATTGAAAATGTTTCCATCATAAGACTGACTTGTCTTATTAAGGACTTCTTTAAAAGATACTAATGTGTATTTGAAATACGGCTTGTCTGACAAAAGCATTTATATAGTTCTTAAAAGTTGACTGACCATCAGATTTGAATTCACTATTTTGTACAGCAATTCTACTTTGCTTTAAAAATGTGGAAAGGTAAAAGTAAAGTTTTGTCTTTTAACATTTCAGCTCAGGCGTGTCCGACTCTTTGCGACCCCATGGATTGTAGCATGCCAGGCCTCCTTGCCCATCACCAACTCCTGGAGTTTACCCAAACTCATGTTCCTTGAGTCGGTGATGCCATCCAGCCATCTCATCCTCTGTCCTCCCCTTCTCCTCCTGCCTTCAATCTTTCCCAACATCAGGGTCTTTTCCAATGAATCAGTTCTTCACATCAGCAGCCAAAGTATTGGAGTTTCAGCTTCAGCCTCAGTGCTTCCAATGAATATTCAGGACTGATCTTTAGGATGGACTGGTTGGATCTCCTTGCAGGCCAAGGGACTCTCAAGAGTCTTCTCCAGCACCACAGTTCAAAAGCATCAATCCTTTCAGCGCTCAGCTTTCTTTATAGTCCAGCTCTCACATCCATACATGACTACTAGAAAAACCATAGCTTTGACTAGATTGTAACATTTAGCCATCTGAAGCAGTTTCATTCACTCATTCATTTTAATATTTTAAAAATCCTTATGTTTTAAGTTCTAGGTATAGTGAAGAGGAAATAAAAAGCCTCTTGATGAAAGTGAAAGTTGAATGTGAAAAAGTTTGCTTAAAGCTCAACATTCAGAAAACGAAGATCATGGCATCCGGTCCCATCACTTCATGGGAAATAGATGGGGAAACAGTGGAGACAGTGTTAGACTTTATTTGTTTGGGCTCCAAAATCACTGCAGATGGTGACTGCAGCCATGAAATTAAAAGACTTTTACTCCTTGGAAGAAAAGTTATGACCAACGTAGATAGTATATTCAAAAGCAGAGACATTACTTTGCCAACTAAGGTCCGTCTAGTCAAGGCTATGGTTTTTCCATTGGTCATGTATGGATATGAGAGTTGGACTGTGAAGAAGGCTGAGCACTGAAGAATTGATGCTTTTGAACTGTGGTGTTGGAGAAGACTCTTGAGAGTCCTTTGGACTGCAAGGAGATCCAGCCAGTCCATTCTGAAGATCAACCCTGGGATTTCTTTGGAGGGACTGATGCTAAAGCTGAAGCTCCAGTACTTTGGCCACCTCATGCGAAGAGTTGACTCATTGGAAAAGACTCTGATGCTGGGAGGGATTGGGGGCAGGAGGAGAAGGGGACGACAGAGGATGAGATGGCTGGATGGCATCACTGACTCAATGGAAGTGAGTGAACTCTGGGAGTTGGTGATGGACAGGGAGGCCTGGTGTGCTGCGATTCATGGGGTCGCAAAGAGTCGGACACGACTGAGCAACTGAACTGAACTGAAGCACTTGGAGAGCAGAAGGGAATGACAAGACACATTAAAAGGAAATAATTAATGAAAATGGCTTTGACACAGATATTTTAGCCTTATCTGTATTTGGAATATGTGATTACTCTTAATTAACAGAGCGGAGCAACTCAATTTTATATATTTAAAAGCTTGTCAGTAAGCTTTATAAAGTTTTGTGAAATATGGCTTTAGAAAGTAGTACTTTGAAAAAAACAGTCATGTTACAATTACTGAGATTTTCTTCTAGTTTTATTTGCAATTAATACACAGGGGACCTAATACCTAATGTGTAAATATATTTCCATTAAATGATTAATTTATGGACTTCCCTGGTGATCCGGCAGTTAACAACTCACCTGCCGATGCAGGGGACACATGCTTGATCCCTGGTTCTGGAAGATTCCACATGCAGCAGGACAGCTAAGCCAAAATCACTGAGCCTGCAGCCCCTCAGAGCCTGTGCTCCGCAACAAGAGAAGCTGCCCCCAGAGAAGCCTCAGCTGGAGAGTGGCCCGTGCTCCCCACAACTAGAGAGGGCCTTGTGCGCAGAACACAAGACCCAGTGCAGCCAAACGTGAATAACAAAACTTCCTTAGAAAACACGCTTAGTCCAGCCTTGTTGCAGAAAGAATAACGGCCCCCTAGAGTGTCCACCTCCTAGTCCCCACCTCCTTAGAAAACGTTGTCTTCCATGGCAGAGGGACTTTGCTGATGAGATTAAGGGTCCTGAGGTAGGAAGATATCCTGGATGATCCGGCTGAGACTGGGTATATCCATAGCATCTTTACAAGGGAGCAAGGAAGAGGCCGTCAAGGACTGCAGATGTCATGAAGAAGTGGAGATTGGAGCGACATGCTCTGAAAACAGAGGATAGGCTCAGGCCAAGGAACGCGGGCCCCCTCTAGGAGCAGGACAAGGCAGGCAAACCACGTATTAGGAGCCTCCAGAAGGAATCGGCTGCCTCACATTTTAATTTTAGCTCCATGAGTCTCGTCCGGGACTTCTCTGCATTGCTGAACTGTAGAGAATAAATGTGTGTTTCAGGCACTAAGTCTGTGATCATTTGTTACAGCAGCAAAATAGGAAACAAATACACATTTACATAGTAATTACACTGTCAAGGCCTCTATTAGGCTAATTCAATTAGAATCCTAAATTCATTCACCAGGTCAATCACTGCAGAGATGCTTATCTAGTAAAATGTGGAAGTGATCGTCCCTCAGTCCTGTCCGACTCTTTGTGACCCCATGGACTGTAGCCCTCCAGGCTCCTCGGCCCATAGGATTCTCCAGGCAAGAATGCTGGAGTGGGTTGCTATGTCCTTCTCCAGGGGATCTTCCTGACCCAGGGATCGAACCTGAGTCTCCTGCATTGCAGTCAGATTATTTACCGTCTGAACCACCAGGGAAGCCCCTAGTCCATCAGAATGGGGATTCTTTTTATTATTTCCAGAGAAACATAGGTAGGTAGCTTCTAACTCAACCCATCATGACAACTAAGTCTTCAAAGCAGGAGAAAAGCAGGTGCTGGTGGAACCTAGGCCAGAGCCATTGGGTTTCTTGATAGTCAGGTGTGCCTGTGTTAGCTGCTCAGTCGTGTCCGACTCTGTGACCCCATGGATTGTAGCCTGTCAGGCTCCTCTGTCCATGGATTTCTCCAGGCAAGAGTACTGGAGTGGGTTGCCATTTCCTGCTCCAGGGGATCTTCCCAACCAGGAATCCAGTCTGGGTCTCCTGCATTGCAGGCAGACGCTTTACCATCTGAGCCACGGTGAGTGCTAAGTCACTTTAGTCGTGTCCGACTCGTTGGGACCCTATGAACTGTAGCCCACCAGGCTCCTCTGTCCATGAGATTCTCCAGGCAAGAATACTGGAGTGGGTTGCCATGCCCTCCTTCAGGGGATCTTCCTGACCCAGGGATCGAATCCTCAGTGCTCCATCTTATGTCTCCTGCATTGACGGGCAGGTTCTTTACCACTAGCACCGCCTGAGAAGCCCTGATTGTCCCAGTTTTTGTTTAACAGAATCTCCAGATACCCCTTGAATTTTAGAGAGCAACATGAGAATAAAGCATTTGAATGTGAATATTGTAGATGCTTCCTCAATTGTCACACATTCAAAAAAGAACCTCTCCCAGCAAATAATCTGAGCAGTGCTGTTTGGATATCAATCTCAGACAAGCAGAAAACTGAACCCTATACTCCTCTTCCTGTTTCCTGGATGCATTCAGTGTCAGAGAGAAGGATGGTCTTTTTTTCACTGGGTGAGAGGAGAAGCTGTAATAGGCTCTGTGCCATTATTTTTGAAACCCTAGAGTTCATTAAAACTCTCTTTGGCTTTCTTCACTGCCATCTTTCTCCCTCCTTATGAATTATTCAAGACAGATTCCAGTTGAGGTAAATAGTTTGATTTGAAGGTTTTTGTGTCTGGATTTAGATGCAACAAGAAGTGTTAAATGCTCAGAATTTTAAGTGTACAGAATGGCACAGACTCAGCTATTGAGATGGGAGGCATTGCCGCTAGCACTCTGGGGCTGCTGTTGTGACTTCAGCTTGGTGCTATTTGTCATTCTGAAGTAGGGAGGCATTATGATGTCTGCAGTATAAATCAGACTTTACAGAGTGCGCGGTCCCCAAGCACTTTCAACATTCTAATCCACATCTCAGTTAACAGAACATTTTTTGATTTTTACAAGGTAAAGTTTCCCTTTTTTATTTAACCTTGCCAATGCATTATTAATCTCTATTATTTTTCAGGTATTATATACTGAACCACATTTTTAGCCTGCGTGTGTTCTCTTGGGTAAAATGGAGGTTGTATGTTTTGAGTTTTTCTTTCAGAAAATAATGTGAAAGCTAAGAGGACCTAGGAAACATCTCATTTTTATAAAACTCAAGATAAGCATGGGTTTTTCTTTCACAGTAGGCATCTCCATCTTGCATTCTCTTCCTTAATTTTGATTTTTAAACACTTAGCTCATGGTGTTACATCCCTAAAACCATGATGTGTGAAACACATGGCTGAAAACTACATTGCTTTAGAACTAATGGTCAGGATTGTTTTGGTGCAATGTAGCACATTTAAAAACCAATCCAAGGAAATCTTATTATAGTTCTGTCATTTACTAAAATTCACTTCACTAATGTCAGTTCCCATTAACGCAGTCTCATAAAAATTATGTTCGTGAAATTATGCCCAGGTGCTACTGCTTTTAGGCAAAGCGTTTTACTCATGTTCTTTGCTGTAACATGATGTCATTAGTATCAGGGGTTTCATTTACTGAAGAATAATGAGAACTAACATTTATTAATTACTGTACGCTAGAGCATGTGCTGAATACTTTACATGCCTTGTCTAGCTTAATGCATTGGCTGTTCCGATCTTACAGCTGAAAGTAGCTTCCAGAGCAGTAGTCTTGGATCATCCTCTCTGACATCAAAGTCCACGCTCTTAAATACTCTGCCAGTAATTGAAAATTCAAACACGTGGAAGAACACAGATTTATGAAGTTGCCAGTAAAATGTGACATGGAATGGTGGAGACTGTAGCAAACTGATTATAAATTAAATGCGTTTATATTTAAACTACACACTGGGCAACCAATCCATAGTTGTGGAATGCGTTCAGCTTTCCAGTTGAGCTATTTCAAATCCTAAAAGGTGAAGCTGTTAAAGTGCTGCACTCAGTATGCCAGCAAATTTGGAAAACTTATCAGTGGCCACAGGACTGGAAAAGATCAGTTTTCATCCCGATCCCAAAGAAAGGCAATGCCAAAGAATGTTCCAACTACAACACAATTATACTCATCTCACACAGTAGTAAAGTAATGCTCAAAATTCTCCAAGCCAGGCTTCAATAGTTCATGAACCATGAACTTCCAGATGTTCAAGCTGGCTTTAGAAAAGGCAGAGGAACCATAGATCAAATTGCCAACATCCATTGGATCATAGAAAAAACAAGAGAATTCCAGAAAATCATCTACTTCTGTTTTATTGACTATGCCAAAGTCTTTGATTGTGTGGATCACAACATACTGTGGAAAATTCTTCAAGAGATGGGAATACCTGGCCACCTCACCTGGCTCCTGAGAAATCTGTATGGAGGTCAAGAAGCAACAGTTAGAATTGGACACAGAACAACAGACTGGTTCCAAATCGGGAAAGAGTACACCAACGCTGTATATTTTCATCCTGCTTATTTAACTTACATGAAGAGTACATTTTGTGAAATGCTGGGCTAGATGAAGCACAAGCTGGAATCAAGATTGCCAGGAGAAATATGAATAACCTCAGAAATGCAGATGACACCACCCTTATGGCAGAAAGTGAAGAGGAACTAAAGAGCCTTTTGATGAAAGTGAAAGAAGAAAGTGAAAAAGTTGGCTTAAAACTGAACATTCAGAAAACGAAGATCATGGCATCTGGTCCCATCACTTCATGGCAAATAGATGGGGAGACAATGGGAATAGTGAGAGACTTTATTATTTTTGGGGCTCCAAAATCACTTCAGATGGTGACTGCAGCCATGAAATTAAAGGACCCTTGCTCCTTGGAAAAAAAAAAAAACTATGACCAACCTAGACAGCATATTACAAAGAAGAGACATTACTTTGCCAACAATGGTCTGTCTAAGTCAAAGCTATGGTTTTTCCAATAGTCATGTATAGATGTGAGAGTTGGACTATAAAGAAAGCTGAGCACCAAAGAACTGATGCTTTTGAACTGTGGTGTTGGAGACTTTTGAGAGTCACTTGAACTACAAGGAGATCCACCAGTCCATCCTAAAGGAAATCAGTCCTGAATATTCATTGGAAGGACTGACGCTAAAGCTGAAACTCCGATATTTTGGCCACCTGATGCGAAGAGCTGACTCATTGGAAAAGACCCTGATACTGGGAAAGGTTGAAGGTGGGAGAAGGGGTTGACAGAGGATGAGATAGTTGGATGGCATCACCGACTCAATGGACATGAGTTTGAGCAAGCTCCGGAAATTGGTGATGGACAGGGGGGCCTGGTGTGCTGCAGTCCATGGGGTCGCAAAGAGTCAGACACGACTGAGTGACTGAACTAATTCAGCTTTCAGCCTCTGTTTTAAGCTCTACACAAAGCCATGTTGTGCTCAAAAGCATCCACTTGTAGGCATAATTATTTCTTTATTAATTTTAATTTTATTCACTTTTCCTCGGGGCAGGTAAACATTCCTGTGAACAGAGTGTACACAGGACTATGTTGTCCTATCATCCTTTTATGACAAAGTCCTGCCATTTTTTATGTCCTGATCTCAGGACATAAGAGGGAGCTTATTTTCTGAGCCTGGGGGAGATAGTGAAACCAGAGAGATGTCCAGACTCAGAAGCCAAGGCAAATACTGAGTCTGAGAAAGGTGCATATATGGACGGGATTGGGAGAATTTATTTAAGATCCAGTCTGTGACATTAACTGTCTTATAGTCACACACAGGGGGATGATGGCCACTAGTAAAGGCAGCTGAGGCAATGCTTCTAAATCAGCTTTCTATTTTTGTAGGTGATTGTTCCCAAGTAGCATTCATGGTAAAGAACCTTCCTGTCAATGCGTGAGACCTCAGAGACACAGGTTCCATCCCTGGTGGGAAAGTCCCCTGGTGCAGAGCACACCAACCCACTCCATTATTCTTGCCTGGAACATCCCGTGGAAGAGGAGCCTGGCAGGTTGTGGTCTATAGGGTCGCAAAGAGTCGGACATGACTGCAGCAACTTAGCACGCTTGTACTTCCCAGCCATGGTAGAAGGTAGACATGGATTAATTTTGAGGGATGAGGGATGAACTGTATGTAAATTTTGCACATAAAAATGTGCAAAGTACTTAAATTATCTAAGAAAAAGCTATGAAAAAATCTCTGCAGATACCATTAGTTTCCTTAGGTGTGGAAATCCATTTAAGGGATCTTCACTGCCTAGTTTTCAACTAACAAAAAAAGGATAGGAAAACATTTGCTATTTGTTTGATTATTTAAGGAGAAAATATATATTTTTTCTGAATTAGCACAATCTTTCTGGATACATTTAATTAAGTTTTCCCTTCTCAAAAATCTCCAATAACTCTTTACTGTATTTACAGCAGAAATCCTTAATTTCATGAGTTATTTAAATCTTTTGGCCTTTAATTGCCATGTTGCTTAGTGCTTAGTGTGTGCTTTGTAAGATTTTTTTCACTGGCTATGACAATAAAACATAAAATTTGAAAATCACTGAGACTGTGCTTGATTGGGTCCCTATTAGCTCTAAAATTCAACAGGTCAGCAGTCATTTATGGCAATATCCTCATTTCTTGGTAACTATTTCTGCTATAATGCACTTAATGCATTCCCTGTATTGTGTTACTTTCTATTTCTAAAAATACATTTCACTGAATCCTTGACTCAGTGCTGGATGTGGGAGCAGCTTACCACTAGGAGGCATCTGGAAATGTCTGGGGAACTTTCTGTTTTCCCCGTAAGTAAAGTAATAGAGGGAACCTGTTCAGTAGCCAGAGGTCAGGGATATTGTTAAACATCCTATAGCAGACGGGAAAAAGTTGTTCAGTCGCTCAGTTGTGTCCAACTCTTTGTGACCCCATAGAACGCAGCACGCCAGGCTTCCTTATCCATCACTGTCTCCTGGAGCTTGCTCAGACTCATGACCATTGAACTGGTGATGCCATCCAACCATTTCATCCTCTGTCGTCCCCTTCTCCTCCTGCCCTCCATATTTCCCAGCATCTGGTTCTTTTCCAGTGAGTCAGCTCTTCACATCAGGCTGCCAAAGTATTGGAGCTTCAGCTTCAGCATCAGTCCTTCCAGTGAATATTCAGGACTGATTTCCTTTAAGACTGACTGGCTGGATCTCCTTGCCGTCCAAGAGACTCAAGAGTCTTCTCCAACACCACAGTTCAAAAGCATCAATTCTTCAGTGCTCAGCCTTCTTTATGGTCCAACTCTCCCATGGGTACATAACTACCGGAAAAACCACAGGTTTAATTATGCAGACGTTTTGTCAGCAAAGTGATGTCTCTGCTTTTTAATATGCTAAGTTTGTCATAGCTTTTCTTCCAATGGGTGAGTGTCTTTCAATTTTGTGACTGCAGTGATTTTTGAGCCCAGGAAAATAACTCCGTAACTGTTTGCATTGTTTCACCATCTATTTGCCATGAAGCGCTGGGACAGGGTGCCAAGATATTGGTTTTTGAATGTTGACTTTTAAGCCGGCTTTTTCATGCTCCTCTTTCACTTTCATTCTGCCATTAAGGTGGTGTCATCTGCGTATCTGAGGTTATTGATAGGACTTCTGGCAGTCTTGATCCCTGGTGGTTATTCATCCAGCCTGGCATTTCACGTAATGTACTCTGCATATAAGGTAAATAAGCAGGGTGACAATATACAGCCTTGATGTACTCCTTTCCCAACTTTGAACCAGTTAGTTGTTCCACGTCTGATTCTAACTGTTGCATCTGGACCTGCATGCAGGTTTCTCAGGAGGCATGTGAGGTGGTCTGGTATTCACATCTCTTGAAGAATTTTCCAGAGTTTGTTGTGATCCACACAGTTCAAAGACTATGAGCACATGGATCACAGCCTTGTGTGATTCGGTGAAAGTGTGAGCCGTGCCCTGCAGGGCCATCCAAGACAGACAGGTCACGGTAAAGAGTTCAGATGAAATGGGCCCACTGGAGAAGTGAATGGCAAAACACTTCAGCATTCTTGCCACGACAAGCCCGTGAGCAGTATGAATAACCAAAAAGATATGACCTTGAAAGACGAGCCCTCCCGGTTGCTAGCTGTCCACTGTGCTATTAGGGAAGAGCAGAGAAATAGCTTCGGAAAGAATGAGGAGGTGAGTCAAAGTGAAAATGATGCCCAGTTGTGGATGTGCCTGTTGGTGAAAGGAAAGTCCGATGCTGTAAAGAATCGACTGTGAAGTCCAATGCTTGAAGAACAGTATTGCGTAGGAACCTGGAATGGTTGGTCCAGGAATCAAGGTAGATTGAATAGGTCAAACAGGTTGGAAAATACTTTCATGAAAACGATGATTAGTACTTCTTAGGAGAAATATCATAATGAGTCATTTCCTTGAAGTTTGAAAATCGCTGAAGTAAAACTAATTCTTTTTCTGATTGGAGCTTTCCTTTCTTGCTTTGCTCATGCTTTCTCTGCCTCTGAGCACATCTTTCAGGTACCCTGTCCAAATGCTGTTTGTGCGTTTTTTTTTTAAGGCTTAGCTCAGGTCTCATCTCTTTGATGAAGTCACTTGTAAACCTCTCACTTTATGCTCAAAGATCTTTCTCCTCTTTGATGGCCCTTGTGTAACCTCTCTCTTGAGTGCGAGTATGAATAATCTCCAGAGGCACAGGCAGGTGGAGAATAATGTCACTCCCTGTTCCATGTCTTCTTTCCACGTCAGGTTTGGCAAAGAACCTTGTAAGTGGTCAAGGGAGTTGGCTTTTGTTTTGCTTTATTTATATCGAATTGAAATCCTACAGAGAATTAGATGATAAATAATGAAATAATGCCTTGTTCTCACCCACAAAGGCATATTAAGCATGTTACCTAAAGTGCAGAACCTGAGAGCTCACCTTACATTGTGTTAATTTCACTTCAGGAATTAAATGAAATCTGTTCTTTAATATCCTTTGCTGTTTGTAGTGTCTTGAATCCATGACTTAAATTTCAATATGCAGACTACATAATGGTAATGAAGATTTTTGCTTTCTAGAAATACAGATATCTTTCATGACTTCTCTTAAAAAATAAAAAGTATTTACTCAACTACCTACCAGTTGACTGATACAAGATCAAGTACATTGGCCCAATAGTGAGTGAAGGAGTTAATACTATCTTTCAGCCTGATGATTTTGACTTTATGAAGCAAGAAGTGCGGACTCCTGCTCGACATTGGTGGTGAAACTGCCTCCTGCTAACATCATTTCCAAGACTTTCATGTGGAAACTATGTGCTCCTTCAGATTTTAAACTCCTTTCAAAAAGATTAACATGCCCTTTGAATTGTGGCATGAAAGATGACTTTGACATTAAGGTTTTAATAAGAGACTAGAATTATTTCTTTGACTATACTAATCTATTTTGAAGAGGTGGCAAGAATACACAGAAGAACTATACAAAAAGATCTTAAGGCTCCAGAGAACCCGGAGAACCAGATACCCCTCCATTTCCCTTTCTGTGAAATGGGAGTAATAATAGCACAAACATCGCAGGTTTGGTTTGAGGGTGAAATCAAGCCTGAGTGAATGACGCACAAAAGACCCACTTACAAGTGCTAAGTGCTAATACTCGCTTGTATGATCCTCCCGTGTCCTTTTGTTCAGACACGGGCATCCGGTTCTTTTTGGAACGTGATCCCTGTGGTGGGTTTGCGTGTCTTGGTGTACGCTGTCACTGAGTGGTAAATCCCTCAGTGGCTTCTGTTCTTGTTAGTGGGCATCCCTGATGGTGGAATATATGACCCTGCACAGGTTCCTGCCTTCTGCATGATGGCCAATGATTTCAGAGTTGAATATCAGTGGAAAAGACAAAAAGAATCTTTTATTTTTCTAATTTATATTATGGTAGATTTCAAGCATACGAAGTTAGAGGCTATGATTGAAGGGAACACATATACGTATAACCTAGGTTCAACAATGATCAACAGTGGCAAGCAGGGTTAGAGCAGATAATTCGCAGACGTAATGAAAACATCTCGACTCAAGGCTGAACAGGTTTAGTTTCCCGTGCATTTTTTCTGTAGCTCTTTTAAAGGAAACTTTGCTGTGTCTCGGTCACAACGAACTGTGTCTGCTGGTGGTGTTCTGTCTTGGGACAGACAAGCAGGAGAACACTAGCTGAATGAACTTTTACTGGAAAATGAAATTTTAAGTTATAAATGTTTGAGACGGTTTCACTTTGGAAAGCTGATTCTATTAATAAAGCATGTTGATAGCTCTTTCATCAGCGTAACAACAATGATAATATTAGCTGTAAATATTGATCAAGTACTCAGAACTACACACAACATCATCTCAATTCTCACAGCAACCTTATTAAAGAGTACAATAATTATTATTATATAGATGAAAAATTGAGGCCTTTTCCTGATTATAAATTGTCCAAGAGGAGTGACAAGACTAGAACATAAATGCAATGCTGTCTCCCGAGATTACTCCTAAGCACTGTTCATTGTTCTTGTTCAGTCGCTAAGTCATGTCCTGCTCTTTGCAACCCCGTGGACTTAAGCACATAAGGCTCCTCTGTCCATCACTGTCTCCCAGAGTTTGCTCAAATTCATGCCCATTGAGCCAGTGATGCTGTCTATCCATATTCTCCTCTGCTGTCCCCTGCTCTTGTTGCCCTCAATCTTTCCCAGAATCAGGGTCTTTTCCAGTGAGTCGGCTCTTCACAACAGGTGGCCAAAGTACTGGAGCTTCAGCTTCAGCATCAGTCCTTCCAATGAATATTCAGGGTTGATTTCCTTTAGGTTTGGACTGGTTTGATATCCTTGCAGTCCAAGGGACTCTCATGAGTCTTCTCCAACACCACAGTTCAAAAGTGTCCATTCTTTAGAGCTTAGCCTTCTCTGTGGTCCAACTCTCACATCTGTACATGACTACTGGAAAAAACCATAGCTTTGACTATATGGACGTTTGTTGGCAAAACGAGGTCTCATTTTCTAATACTATGTCTAGGCTGGCCATAGCCTTTCTTTCAAGGAGCAGGCATCTTTTACTTCCACATCTGCAGTGATTTGGAGCCCGGGAAAATAAGATGCGCCGCTGCTTGCACTATTCCACTTTCAGTCTGCCATGAAGTGACAGGACCAGATGCCATGATCTTAGTCTTTTGGATGTTGAGTTTCAGGCCACCTTCTTCACTCTCTTCTTTCACCGTCGTCAAGAGGCTCTTTGCTTTCTCTTTGCTCTCTGTCTTCAGTGGTGTCAGCTCCATGTCTGGGGTGGATATTTCTCCTGGCAACACTGATTCCGCCTTATGATTCATCCGGTCCAGCACCTCACATGATATACTCTGCATAGAGATTAAATAAGCAGGGTGACAATATCTAGTCTCATCATGCTCCTCTCCCAATTTTGAACCAGTCCATTGTTCCATGTCTAATCCTAATTGTTGCTTCTTGACGCTCATACAGGTTTTTCAGGAGACCGGTAAGGTGGTCTGGTATGCCTACCTCTTTAAGAATTTTCCGCAGTTGGTTGTGATCCACACTGTCAAAGGCTTTAGAGTAGTCAATAAAGCAGACATCTTTTTGAAATCCCTTGCTTTCTCCATAATCTGATCCATGGTGGCAATCTGACCTCTAGTTCCTCTGGCTTTTCTAAACCCAGCTTGTACATGGAGAATTTCTTGGTTAGCCTAATAATCTAGGAACAGAAAGGATAGGAAATATTCTCTTAAAGATAAAAATTTTTGATACATTTATCGTCTTAATTAGCAGTGATATACCTTTAAAATACGTGTTATACATACGCATGCGCGCTCACTCCCTTCAGTCTTCCCTGACCCTTTGTGGCCCCGTGGACCGTGGCCTCCCAGCCTCCTCTGTCCATGAGAGCTCCCTGGCGAGAATACTGGAGGGGGTTGCCATGCTCTCCTCCAGGGTATCTTCCTGACACGGGGGTTGAAACAGCATCTCCTACATCGCAGGCAGATTCTCTACTGCTGAGCCACTTGGGAAGCCCCTGTTATACATAAGCTAAGTCATCTGCTGCCCTAATAGATCTAAACATATGTAAAGGCACAATGTGATGGAAAGTTCATTCTTTTTCATTCTGACGGCATCGGGTCAGTTAACAGTATCTATGCAGCTCCACCGCGTTTAGTTACTTAGGAGCCCAAGCAGGTTGAGGATTCTGCATTTGCCAGCTGGCTTTTGAAAGGAAAGAGTTTGCAGTAGGTCTGTAGTGCATGATTTTCCTCACTTGGGGATCCCCCAAAAGAAGGAAAGGTGAATAAGTCAAATCTTGTTGTGAGCAAGCTGACTAATGACAGGCCTCCTGTAAAAACACTGGTGATATTTACCATCTGGAGAGGTTTTTTTGTTTGTTGGTTTTGTGTTTCATCCATTGGAATATTCCTGGTTAGACTAAAATTGGAGAAGGGAATGGCAACCACTGCCGTGTTCTTGCCTGGAGAATCCCAGGGATGGGGGAGCCTGATGGGCTGCCGTCATGGAGTCACACAGAGTTGGACACGACTGAAGCGACTTAGCAGACTAAAATTATGAGCAAATTTATGACACATAAATCCCTGGCAATTGTCATATAAAGGACATAAAAATGAAGTATCAAATGGGGATGCTTCATGAAGAAAATCTCTGTTGTATTAGGGATGACTGTATTTATCTCTTAGACATTCACGTTCAGTCTGGGCAAGAATGAATCCTAAAGTGGTCTTAAATGTTCCTTCACTTTGCCTTGCCTTCTGGTATCATGGAAATGATCAATAAAGTTTGACATTGGATAAGATCTGTGGGGTTGTGTGTGTGTGTGTGTGTGTGAGAGAGAGAGAGAGAGAGAGAGAGAGAGAGAGAGAGAGAGAGAGAGAGAGAGTCTGAGTTGATAGTCCAGGGCTCACGGTGTTGACCTGATAAGTATAGGAAAGTTTCTCCATTGCTGCAGAAAGCCCACAGGAGCACTCAAGATGAAATTTTGTGGGACTGACCTGGAAAGACCACACAATACTTCCTCTTGCCTTTTCTGTCTGGAACTCGGTAGTATGGGGCCACGTTTCCAGTGCAAGAGAACCCTGGGAAATACAATCCAGCTGAATATCCAGAATGAAGAGGATGCTGTGGGCTTTAGTGAGTGGCTATCAGTTTGTTAAAACTCATTCCAGAGCAATGACTAAACTATTTGGTACTTTTTTATTTATAAGAATGATTAAAATGTAGCTCATATTGATCAGTTGCATACTTTCTACTAGGCTAATCAGCTCATTTACTCATCACAATAGCTCTTTGAGTTAGAAACCAATATTGTTACTTTTTACAGTTGAATTCTGAAGCATTTGTTGTTTAGTTGCTAAGTCACGTCCAACTCTTTTCAACCCGATAAACCGCAGCACACCAGGCCTCCCTGTCCTTCACTATCTCCTTGAGTTTGCTAAAACTCATGTCCGTTGAGTCAGTGTTGCCATCCAACCATCTCATCCTGTATCGTCCTCTTCTCCTCCTGTTCTCAGTCTTTCCCAGCATCAGGGTCTTTTCCAATGAGTGGGCTCTTTGCATCAGATGGCCAAAGTATTGGAGCTTCAGCTTCAGCATCAGTCCTTCCAGTGGATATTCAGGGTTGATTTCCTTTGAGATTGACTGGTTTGATCTTGCTATTCAAGATACACTCAAGAGTCTTCTCCAACACCGCGGCTAAAGGCATCCATTCCTTAGCAGTCTTAGTTATATACTACCACCTAAGGACCCGACACCAGGATATGGCCAAGGCAAGATATGCAGGCCCTTTTGACTACCATGGTGCTTTTCAAAGTGCTTAACCTATCAGTTAAGAAGTCTAGGAATAAGAATGCCATGTAGGTAGGGTTTCTAGACTTAAAAAATATAACTTGCTGTATCGCTGCTGCTGCTGCTGCTAAGCCGCTTGAGTCGTGTCTGACTCTGTGCGACCCCATAGACGGCAGCCCACCAGGCTCCTCTGTCCCTGGGATTCTCCAGGCAGGAACACTGGAGTGGGTTGCCATTTCCTTCTCCAAACATGCTGTACTAGGGACATGCTTTTACTAAAAATGTATTTAGTGTTTACCTGAAACTTAAATTTAGCTGGATGCCTTATATAGTTCTTTGGTAATTAATCCTAGCAACGCTACATTGTATGTAGGATTAAAGTTTAAAAGAAAAAGAGAAAGTATTGATCTTGCATTATCCTTTTCTATTAATGTTTAGAAAAATATTACCCTTGAATGCATAGCAGTATGGTGTAATTAACCATAGACGTCCTCACTTGGGACAAGGAGTCAGATAAATCTGTCTTGATTATATTATGGGGGGAAAATGCGTGACCAGGATTAGAAGCCATGCCCACCCCTTACTAGACAACACATAATGTTGCATAAACTAACTTTAATATAAAATATCTTAGCATTTGAAATAACATTAAATATATATTTTTATATCTTGCTGAGTTCCCTTTACCCATCTGTGATATATGTTATTTTGTTCATTATGTATTAAAAATAGTTAAATATTATACTAGGTACTCTAGAATATATAGGTTAAAATTATCACTATTTCTGATTCTTTTTAATGTGAATAATTTACTAGCTAAACTGGACACCATTTAGAAGTAAAGGGGTATCTTTAGTAATTATCCCAGAAAACAGG
The DNA here is from genome assembly GCF_042477335.2 of Ovis canadensis. Classification (NCBI taxonomy): domain Eukaryota; kingdom Metazoa; phylum Chordata; class Mammalia; order Artiodactyla; family Bovidae; genus Ovis; species Ovis canadensis. The sequence goes on along the minus strand of NC_091253.1, from coordinate 101,264,066 downwards.
TAAAAATGAGATAGTGATGAGGACCTGGGGCAAAAGCCACTCCTTTGGGCCACACTGTCTTAGGATTCCAGGTTATGATCGATCCAATCTTAGAGGAGAAAAGCTTTCACAGACTTCATTTAACATAATCTTATGTTATAGACTGAGAAATCTGAGGGTCAGTGAAAATAAACAATATTTTTATACATTAACAAATCTCATTCAAGTTGATGACATTTTTTAATAAGGAGGGGTTAATATGACAAATTTCCCATCATTCACTGCACATCTGTAAACAGGACCTAAGGACATTACCCTCGAAAACAATGTTAACTTCAGCTGAGACTCTAAAGGCTAGAATTAAATCTTGCACATTCGTGACAGATATCTGTATTCATTTGTTTAGAACATATATTCATTTCTTCTAAACCTCCTAAGAATGATGTATGTTTTATGTGAAGTTTATTATATATGTATATATTTTCATCTTATAGCCCAGACTATCATTTTTATGTCCTAATGATTCTATGCTGTAGAACAGATGGCCTGTTTCTCCTTGACAGACACAGAGCTGAACCAAGAAATGGCCAAGCCATAGAATCTTCATTAGTATGGCCTTCAGTAAACAGAAAAACAGAATACGTCTTTGATGTTTTCAGGAATAACCAAGTATTATTTCACTTGAGATTACTATATTATTCTTTGATTGTCTTTCATATGCCAGACAGCAAAAAATACTCTCTGCAAATTCACCTCCAATTAGCATATATTTAAGCTTTCTCTTTTTTCTACAATATTAAGTAATGTTAAGAATCTGTATTCTACAACCGGCCTAACTGGAATCCTTTGCCAGTAACCCTAGCTTTTGAAATATGGGCAAGTTTCTTAACTACTCAGTGTTCTCATCCATCAAACGGGATTTATAATGACTGCATAATCTTATTTGAATAAGTAAATAGTTTATAATAACAATTAAAAGAATGTTCTGTTATATATTAAGCACACAGTAAATTCTCATTGTATTATGTCTTTTCAACAAAATAAATCCCTTATCTCATTGCCCTGTTATTTTTGGTTTATTTTTTTAATAAGCAAGTTCACAAGTGTGAACTTGTGAATGATATGCCAGTGAAAATAAAAATAAATTGCTATTTATAATATCCAGCTTTTAATTAATTGTTAAGGCCAAACTCTAATAGGGAATGACTCTGTTAACCTACCACAGTGATACTGTGTTAACTTTTTGAGCATTTTATGAAGTGAAGTGAATTAAAGTCGCTCAGTCATGTCCGAGTCTTTGCCACCTGTGGACTGTAGCCTACCAGGCTCTTCCAACCATGGAATTTTCCAGGCAGGAGTACTGGAGTGGGTTGCCATTTCCTTCTCCAGGGGATCTTCCCAACCCAGGGATCGAACCTGGGTTTCTTGCATTGTAGGCAGACGCTTTACCGTCTCAGCCACCAGAGAAGTCCTGAGCATTTTATAGATTAAGTTAAGAAATGATTTAATAAGAGCCGTTTTCTAAGTTTGATTAAAGTGTGTTTATTTTGTCGTTGTCATCTTAATGCTTAAAGAAAATATTACTCAAGTATTTAAGTTGGAATTTTAAAGTGCATATTAAACTAGAGAAAGGAAATGCAATTATTCTCTGCTTGAATTCCAAGCTTATGATATACATACAAGACAAGAAAGGAAATAAACTCTAGGAGGAATCTCATTTCAGTAAGTTATGGCTGTTTTTCTGAAAGTAAGAGATTTTTTTCAAAAGCACTCAGTGTTAATAAATACTCTTATTCTAGATTTAGAAACTAAGATAACATTTTTTTTTCCAGAAATTGCTTGAAAATGAAATAAATGCCATATGGATGGGAATTTGGCAATAACCAGGACAGTGTTGTTTTTTTTTTTGTTCCAAAAAATGTGTGCTGTTTTCAGAATGAGGGAGTCAAACATTCTGAGCTTGACTTTTCTGCATCCTCGCGTCACTGAGGACCTTTAGTCTAGTACCTGGGCTTTCCGCGGCCCAGCCTGAATCGCAGAACGCGATTAGGGAAGGCGGAAGAGCCTGCCGGGCAGCAGGTTCTCTCTCAGCTGGTATTTCTCTCTCTCTCTCTTTTAATTTTCAGCTAGTTAATTTTGTTATCCTTTCAGTGGCTTTTCCAACATTTGTCCTCATCAGTTTCACCACATTCTTTCTATTTCTTCTCCCTCTAAACCGGGTGATCTCAAGTTCCTTAAATGGAGATGGCTGAAGGTTTTTCCTGGTTTTGCTCTTTAGAACAGTCAGTTAAGTTTGACATTTTCTACCACTGACTGTCTGCCTGCAAGTTACTTTGGCAAGCAGAGCCCTCACCATCTTGAGGATTAAATGAGGTGATTCATGTAAAACGTTTGGCGTCATGCCAGGCAATAACCAGGACAGTGTTGTTGTTGTTGTTTTTCCAAAAAATGTGTGCTGTTTTCAGAATGAGGGGGTCAGACGTTCTATGCTTGACTTTTCCGCATCCTCGCGTCACTGAGGTCCTTTAGTGTATCACCTGTGCTTGTATCATTGTGTAACAATGATAACTAGTATTTCTTTTTTCCATATTAAACAGTGGAGAAAGGTTCAACCATGGATTACTTGTTTAAAACCTGTGGGGTTTTTTGTTTTTGTTTTTTTTTCAGTAAAAATACTTACCTTTCTCAGCAAGATATATTTCCAAGTGTAATAACTGCATAAAATAGTGGTTAGAAGCAAGGGACGGGAGTCAGGCTCTCGAGACTCACATTTCCCATTTGTCACAGGAAGAATATCCAGACGCTTAAATCTGCCTGTTTCCTCACTGGTCAAGATGGTTATGAGAGAGTCTGTGGCCCGTGCAGTAAAGAGGAGGGTGGCTGTTAGTATGTGTGTGGTGCCTGAAAGACCCTGCGCATGCTGAGCACTCAGCAGCGTTAGCTATGCCTGTTTGCACGTAGTCAGCCTTCAGTATCTCAGCAAATATGTTGAAGCTTTAGTCACTATGACTTGAGAATATAAGACAATTTAAAATACATTCCTTCTAAAGAGTAACAAAAATTAAACACATACAAAAATACAAAACTGCAAACTCTATTAAGAGCTTGCGAGAAAAGCATCCAGCGCCTTGAGGGGGTCTGATTGACTGTGGATCGAGTGTGAGGCCCTAAGGTGAGGAGGTGCTCACTGGAATTTTCTTTCATTTTACTTTGTTTTGATGAAGGTAGTGTTTGGTTTTCTGAATACAGTAGAAGCCGAAGCATCATCTGTGTTGTTTACCTGATTTCACTTAGATTCTTCTCAGAGGGATCCAAGATCGCCCCTTGGTAAGGAAAGCAGGGTGCTTTCAGTCTAGGAGATTTTACTGTGGTTTTCATCTATATCACAAGTGAATTGCAGATCCCAAAGGCTTTTAAACTGCAAGATGATATTAGTAATTGGGATAGTAAGGTCCCAGTTTTACTTCTTTAATAACCTCCTAATAATAGGCTTTTTTTTCCCTTTTTTTTTCCAGCCTTTATAGTAATGATAAAAGTAATCTGCAATCTCTCTGAAATAACTTTTATGCTAAAAGCAATTAAGCAGATATCTTCTTGGCTCCTTAGAGAGAAAATAGGTTTAGACACGCAGGAAAAACTTTGTCATTAAGGGCCCAGGTAACTGTAATTCTCTAACAGTTAATAGTACGAGGAACTGGGCTCAGGTGGCAGCATACAGTATAAGGTAAAAACGCTTTGCTCCAGAATTCCAAGGTGAACTTACAGGCTTCCATGGTGGCGCAGGTGGTGAAGTGTCTGCCTGCAATGCGGGAGACCAGGTTCAATAGCTGGGTCGGAAGATCCCCTGGAGAAGGAAATGGCAACCCACTCCAGTACTCTTGCCTACAAAATTCCATGGACAGAGGAGCCTGCTGGGCTACAGTCCATGGGGTCACAAAGAGTTGGGCAGGACTGAGTGACTTCACACTCACACACCCAGAGGTTATGAAAGCAAAACCCAACCGACTTTGGAGGATGGAGAGCACGTTCACGAAAAGGAAAGCAGAGAGAGAAATCAAAAAGGAAGAATGAAACAGAAAGAGAAAAGGGTTAACAAAGGTCTTGCTAAAGAGATATTTACTATAGCCCCTTCCTCACTGCTGCTTTCTCAGTGCAGTACTAATCATATGTATTAGTTACAGAAATAATAATGTGTAACCTCCTGAAATTTCTCTATTCAAAATCCATTGTCAGAAGTAGAAGTCTCCAATGAAACTGTCCTGTTAAGACCACTAACAGCAAGTCTTGGGAATTTAAGAATATTTATATATTTTCAATATTTTAGGTTATTTTCAATATTTTTAAAGTTATCCATTTCTCAGGTTTTGTTATACCGTGTATACTCTTTGGAACCCCATGTGCCATAGCCCACCAGGCTCCTCTGTCCTCGGAATTTTCCAGGCAAGAATACTGGAGTGGGTTACCATTCCCTACTCCAGGGGATACCTTGTGTAATTTTCATCAATTTAAAGAATTACATAGATTTTGGGGTGAAATGTAGGCGTTATTCTGACTGCTCACTATGTATTTTAAAAATCCCCTCTTCATGTCAGACATAGCTATGCTGACACCCAAATTCTGCATATTTCGAAATGTTTTTGGATGAGCAGTTTAACTTAGTTGGACTTCCAGCATCTTTCAGTGCATGCTTTGCATGTGAAAAAGGGGAATTTACCTCACTTTGTCTTATTTTTTTATGATTCTCTGGAATGTATTCCTTGTAGAAAGCCTTACATTTAAAGTTGTCAAACACAGTTGATCTTCAATTAGAACATGCATAAAAGAGCAAATGGTTACAATGTCTATTTCATGCTTTGCTCAAAATGAAGGAGAAATGCATAAGGTTTATATGAATTGAATAGATAATCTTCATTTCACAAATAATTTGCATATAGAATGAGTGTTATTATAGGGAGGTACTAATGTAATCAAGAAGATCAGTTTCTTGGTTTCTATTTTAAGTCACGATCTGAATCTTTCATCATTAAGAACGTAGCTTAGATTTTGCTGACTGGAATATAGTATTTCTAATCTTAGTTTCCTTTGTATGGCAAATATGTTGGTGGGGTTTTCTACTTATTGAAATCTCATTTTGGTATTTCAGAATTTTTATTATATTCAGTGTAATCTCAAATCATTTTTTTAGGTAAAGAAATCGTAACATGAATTTATAAAAGAATGTATATATTTAACTACAGTGTGTTACAAAGTGGCTCCATCATGCTCCTCCCTCTTGGTCCCCTATGAGGTTTATTTTTCCATAATCTCATAATTTTCTTAAAAATTATATTTGCCTCCAGTAATATAAATTCTACGTCAATGGTTATTCATTGTAGTAAAGAAACATTAACATTTTTTCTGTTTTTATCCAGTTTTGGTCTATTTCTGATGGTCTTTCTTTTATTTTATTCAGAGTACGTTAATGTGATTTTCCCAGGAAAGGTTTGCTGAAAATAGCCTCTCTTATCTGTGACTGTGGTTTAGAAAGTTTACATATGTCAATATTTCAAATGACTAAATATCTTTAGCATCTTTAATGGCAGGAGAAGGGGAGCAAATAGAGAATCGGACCAAGTGTAATTGAGGGACACAAACCCTGGGGTGCCTGTTCTGTGTTTCTCCACTCTCCACTGTGATGTTATAGCATCCAAGGTAAATGATTTTCAATATAGTTGATGTACGGATTTATTTAGGACTCAACTACCAAAATTTACATCATTATTAAAATTTAATAAAGTTCTGGTGCCATTTTACCACTACAGGTGATGTCTGAATATCTGAAAAGAAGTGATTTTTCTATCTTTCTTTGCATTTTTATGGCTTACTGGCATTTATACTTTATTTTCACTCAAAATAATTAAAGGGAAATATTGTTCTGGGTGGGGGCACTTTCGAGGTCCATGCTGAAACCCAGCTATATGGCTTAGGGAATCTGGAAAAGAGAGGTGACTGCAGTGATTCTGTGCTCCAGTGCCATCCCAGCTCCGTATTGCTTCCTGTCCCTAAGTGTGTATGGTAGCCATCCGGAGCTCTTTCAACAAGATTAGACCTAGACCCTAGAAACACTGAAATCCGAGATTGAGAGTGGGTCCTGCTGCTGCTGCTGCTGCTAGGTAGCTTCAGTCGTGTCCTACTCTGTGCGACCTGATAGACGGCAGCCCACCAGGCTCCCCCGTCCCTGGGATTCTCCAGGCAAGCACACTGGAGTGGGTTGCCATTTCCTTCTCCAATGCATGAAAGTGACAAGTGAAAGTGAAGACGCTCAGTCGTGTCCAACTCTTTGCGACCCCCTGCACTGCAGCCTACGAGGCTCCTCGGTCCATGGGGTTTTCCAGGCAAGAGTGCTGACTGGAGTGGGGTGCCATCACCTTCTCTGAGAGTGGGTCCTAGGCATTCCTAATTTTTATATCTATTGTGATTGTGATGGCCTGTCAAGACTGAAAATATTTATTTCATGCATTTAATTTTCCAGAAAGAATATAAGAACACAAGTAATTTCTTACGAGCAGAATTGAAGTTAGAATTAGGCCACCTGATGCTCTCATTTTCAGTTTAAACACAAACTCGGTGAACAGTTTCCTTGCCTGGATCCACCAGCTTGCTCTGCAGTTCTAACTGAATTGTTAAACTCCTCTGAGTTCTAGAGGCACTGTGTCCAGATGTGCAGACCATGCCTAGAAATAAAAACTGATATTCCTGTATAAATAACAAAAAGAAATTGCCGAGTTATCATGGCAGTACCACTTAATTATCTAATTATGTGTATCCCTTGGGTGTATACAGTTTTTACGTTTTTTTTTTTTAATAGGAATGCACTTATCCCCTGTTATCAGCATGCTTCTTTCTCATTCATTCATTTATGAAGTAGTCAACCTTTAACATATCTGTTACTCTTGGATACCAACATCAGTCATCAGACTTTTTCAATGCCAACAAAAGTACATGATTAAGGATCATTTAAAGATGAAAGAAAGGTTACAGATATCGTTGTATTGTAGAGCATCACTGTTATCCTTGTACAAGCAACATATTGAGTTAGTGAGTTTGGTTTTGCTGAAGGTCATTGAAAACTAGGATAACTGTTTTCCTAGTTTGCCCTGTTGTAACCGTCCTGGTGTGTGCTTTTCCAGACTTAATTATTAATAGTGACCTTTTACTAAGTGTGTTCTAGCTTGGATGATACTTCTAATGATCAGTCTATTTAAGATGAAAGCCAGTACTTTTTAAGTCAATTCTTGTACCAAGTTACAGAGAAAGGAGTTTTTAAACTTCATACCCTAGGAAAACACAGCTTTCTCAGATGCTTTGTATAGTTTACACAAGTGCTTGCCGTAGAGCAATAAACCAACCAATCAGTATTTAAGCTTTTTTCTTCCCTTGCTTCCTTTTCTTATTTCAGAGAAATATTTGAATATTTACTGGATATCTGCACTGTGTCTGACCGAACGCTAGGGAATGAGTCCAGAATAGTGGAGGGGGATGAGGAAGCCATGAATCTGAGGAGGTTTTTGAGACAGCGTAGGAGCAGCTGTACTATATGCACCGATTAGGACAGGAAGGGAGCATTTTTAGACGCGTTCCTGGAGAGTAGTGTCCATTTCCTGGTGTTCCAAACATACGTATGAACTGAAAAATCTGTTCTTCCAGACTCTTTATGTCCAAGGCTCCATGAACCATTTCGACAGGGCAGGGCGGAAAATGGAAAGTCCAAATTAGAATCTGCGGTGTTGAGTAGATGGAGGAAAAATGCCGGGGACATCGTCCGTGTAAAACCTGGACTACTTTCTTCTGATGGCGCAACTATTTTCTTTTGGGTTGCAACAAAATTCAAGGGGCAGAAACGATACTAAAAAATCAGATGGAGACCCTTAGCCCTGCAGTGTCTTTTTTTTTCTTTGGCATGCTTTCCTTGGTGGACTGAGTGTTTTCATGGTCCTTATTGCTGGGACTATAGTCATTTTTTTTTTTTTTTCTTACTCTCATTACGGCTATGAGATTCCTACCTACCTTCAGATACCAAGCTGGGTGGGGGGCAGGTCCTTCCTCTGCCGTCACCCCATGCTTGTAACCTGATGTTATCTCAGGGTAGAGGAAACAGGCAAGACAAAGGCCCGTCCCAGAGATACACTTCATATTGATTCTGATCTTGTTCCACCCCAGGTCTCTCTTTTCTACCCTATTTCAGAGAACACCTAGTCGCTCTCAATTAGGAAAATATTAAAATCCTACCAAGTATTTTTTTTTAATTGCTTGTCTCAGTGCATAGGCTCATGGAAGTCAAAAGTCAAGAATTTTGCCTTTCTATTCTGTCCCTCATCTTTTTTTTTTTTTTTTTTTAAAGAGTAAAGGTACCTTCTTGAAGGCATAAAGGTCTTCTTTCTCCTTAAGTGGCTGAACAGAGGATGATCAGATGACATAAAGGAGGTGTAGGGTTAGAAATTGACCCTGTAATGCATCACCTGGTTTTCCTGGCGTAGAGTAATTGCTGACCTCTTTATCTTCCAATTAAAGTGCCCAAGTACACACACTTGAAAAGAACTATAGTATCTGCCCTGGGTGTCCTCACACGCCAGACAGTGGTGCTCAACCACTGTGGTCTTGCATCCTTAAGCACAACATAGGACGTGGCGTTTAAAATAAGGCCTGCAGAGTCAGATGGTTGGATTTGCATTCTAACTCCGTTAGTTACTGACTGTGGGACTTTGAGCACATTATTTAGGCTCAATGTGTATTTGTTTCCTCATCTGTAACATGGAGGTAATAATAAAGCCTTCCTTATCATCTTCTGTTGGGAATAAAATGATATAATCCATATGGAACGTACACGCACAGTCCTTGGCATGTATTAGGCACTCAATAAATGTTAGCTAGTGTTATAAATGTTTAGTGGCAAGTGAATTTGCATGTTATCTGGAAATGCTGCTCTCTGAATAGAAATAGTCAGGAGAGGAAGTTCTGACCCCAGACTCCCTTCCCCGACAGAAATGAATCATTCCCTGGCTTGAATGCAATGGAGTCTATAGACTCCAAATTTAGTACTTAACTAAAGCTTCATTCACTTGAAGGTGAGTGGGACTCTGAATTTAGTCTTCTGGTTTTAATGTAGTTCCATGAAGATCCTTAAATTCAGTGAATGGAGTTGACTCTCTGTCCCCTTTCCAGAAACCAGCCTCTCGCCTCTGTTGTTCTCCTCACCTCCCTTGTAGTGCTAACATCTTTGAGCTCTTCCCACCTTATCGCCTGGAACCTCCTTTGGATCTTACGTGGCCCTCCCCTGCATTGTCTCAATGTCTCCCTGGGATTTCCAGCGCTCTCTGGAGCCACAGACTCCCTAGTTCTTTCCTTAAGTTGTCATTTCCTCTGCAGCTGCCTCTGGGGGCCTCTGTGTTTTCTCTCCAGTTCCATATGTGGAAACGTAAGGATGTTAGGGAGATGCTACGAGCATCTCAATTCATATTTCTGCTTTCTAGGCTTTTTTTGTTTCTTGTTTTGTCCAACCTCCGCTTTTCTGTAGCTGATAGCTCTCTAGCTGCACTGTTTTATCTTTTCCTGGGAGCCTCTTGTAGATTCGTGGAGGTCTTTGCTTCATGGCTTATTTTCCCGTTCATAATTTATGCCATCAGTCGAGCACCCAAACCTCCTTGGTCCCTTTAATATCAGCGCTCATGAATTATGCCCAGGAAACTCACTGTGTCATCACTTCTGGTTTTCCTCTGTTGTTCTGCCTGGAACTCGCTCTCTCCCCAGCCTTTTCAACTCTTTTTCTCCCGTTCTGCACCTGTAGCATCATCCTTCCTACCTGCATTAATCTAATGACTTTCTTGTCTAGTCCCGTACTGAGATGCCTGCTAGAATCGCTAATACAAATTATCTTAACTTGTACGTATTCTTCAACAGCTTCTTGTCTGATTTTGCAAAACAGCAATTCAAAACTTTTCTCTCCAGCTAATTATCAAAGTAGACTTTCTATACTGGCTCCACTGGAAACTTGATCCGCCTAATTGTGGGATCCAACTTCAGCATCAGTTGATAGGAAACAAAATTGTGTGTGTGTGTGTGTGGTGCTTGGAGAATAGCATCAGTAATTGACAACTTGAGGTGCAAAGTAAATCTGGGTTTGGTTGCTACCACTGCAGCATCTGGGCAGCAGGACTTGAGGCAATGAAACTGGGAAATAAGACATACTCACTGGTGGGTCAGCTGGTAAAGAATCTGCCTGCAATGTGGGAGACCCAGGTTCGATCCCTGGGTTGGGAAGATCCCCTGAAGAGGGTTGGGAAGATCCCCTGAAGAATGCTACCCACTCCAGTATTCTGGCCTGGAGAATTCCATGGATTGTATAGTCCATGGGGTCGCAAAGAGTCGGACATGACTGAAAGACTTGCGCTTTCACACATATATAAAATATATGTGTATCTTGTAAGTATACATCTTTCCAGCCAAAGATAAGTAAAAAGATGTACTGTTATTCTGAATTTCTTTATACTTTGGAATACATATATATATATACACAAATCCAGGGCCGTTTTACTAATTTTGCAGTCCCATTTACTAAGATAAAAACAAAGAGGAATTTGACTCCAGTTATTCAAAATGGAAAAAAAGCAAATATGTATGTTTTGCTGAATGTTTTACTGAATGATTTTGTTAACAAAAGAAACCAGTCGTTACAATTTCAGTTCTTTATGGAAGACTATTTGACTTAATTTCATGGTATAGTTACTAAAAGAAAGGAAATAGAAATAAAAGAGTGAAATAACAGCCTATACTCACCAAACTGGGTCAACCACCTACACCCAGACTTGAACAGAACTGGGAATCCCCTCATATTAACAGCCACATGGAGTCCCAGCTGGGAAAGGGTCCCCCCAGGAGGTGTGGCCACTACCCCTACCCCCCACCTCCACACCCACACCCTGGATGAGACCTCAGACTGCAGCTTTGGGGGCTTCTGCTTATAATCCCAGGTCGCAAGTTGATATCATCATCAGTTTGTAAGCAAAAATGCAGCTCTGGTTTTTCTTTTTACAAGGCTGTTTGTTTCCCCTTGTGAGTCAGAACATTTCCTTAGGCCCAGAGGAGGATGGAGAAGGGGTTGCCTAGACCCCCAGGGACTTAAGAGATTACAAACCCACTCCTCTGTTATCTCAAGTGCTGGTTGACTTGCTGGTAACAGTCGGTGTGTTTACCAGCAGACACGTAGTCCAGGAGGATCCAGGCAAGGTCAGCAGGTGGTCAGGGTCTTGTCCCCCTATTTCTGAAGCCTAAACAAGACTACCTCCATTTTAATTTCCCTAACAGCATACATGGGAGGAACATTTTAACAAGATGATATAGACAACAGCTTGCCTCAGCAATTGGAATAGCCAGTCAACCAGGTGTCCAGCTTCTGCCTCAGCCCCTCCAGTCCCTTCGACACTCTCTTCAGAGTCTTCTTTGGAGAAAGACACTGGTAGTGTCCTTATTGCACTTTATCTGGGAGTGACTCTCAAGTTTAGACTTCCCCAGAAGCTCTTGGGGGGCTTGGGAGAATGATTATTTCTGGACTGCATCCCAGAGGTTTTAGATTCTGAGCTTGCCCGGCAATCTGTATTTTAATTAACCATTCTGCGTTTCTCTATTGCTACCGCTCCAAAAATCACATTTTGAGAAAACATTGACCTACATAATGATGTCCAAACAAATTTACATGAAACAACACACTCTTCAGAGTCCATTTTTAACTATCATTTTCTGCTATCTGCTCTTAAATATGTGGTGCTTAGGTATTACTTGGCTTATGATCTTTCTCCACTCTTTGTATGTATACATATGTGTATATATACATATGCATACATACATATATATATAATTATTCAATATACTTTGCTTATATTGAGATTATTTTTAAAATAAGTTCTGTAGAATATAAAATTAATGTATTATTTATAATTTTCTTTATAAAGGATATTTTTATTTCTCAAAGCTAACGTTGGACTAAAAAGACATTCAGGTGACCAGATGGTCATTGATCATAAGAGCTCTTGGTTCTGTATTCATAAAATTTCCATCACTTCTAAGGAGTCCTGTATGTATCTTGGCTTCATTCTAACATGGGCTTTGAAAAATTGGTTTCATTTCAGATTTAGAGTTTAAATGATATACTTTCTTTTGTCTTTTTTAGAATACAGCTAATCTGAAATGGCTCATGGTTAAACAAAACTTAAACACAGAGCTCTTGTTCTAAATGGATTCAGTCAGCCTTAATCCAATTAAAGACCTCTTTCTTTCCTTGACCCTTTGTCAATGTCTTTGCTTATTGCATTCAGAAATTAAGTTAGAAAATCTGCTCTAATATCTCTATCAATTTCTATCCTTTTTTATTTGTTCACAATACATGCTCACGTGCACAGACATACATAGACACACACACATAATATATTCATGAGATGAGTGAATTCACAAAGATAACACATGTAAGTGGGAAGTTACTGCTGTAACTGCCATAAGACCTTCTAGTTTATCTGCCAAACAAGACGTTGAATACGAAGGCAATTAGCTGTTGCTTATGTCTACTAAAATGTTTCAATTTATAATTCGTAAACCACTTTCAAGATAGAATTGACAAACACTCTTTTAAGGGAGAAATTGCCTATTGTTCAGTTTTTCTTTTATATATTTCCTTGGATTTATTTTCATGTGAAAGAGTTATAGTTTTTTTTTTTCCATCTGTTTGTTTTAACAAAATTTATGTTCACTTTTCCTTATCCAAAGAAAGCCAAGCAAAGCGAAACAAAACCCAAACCCCTTTTGATAGGGAAGGCAGAGTGTCTGAGTGAGAGGTGTAAGGAAGGGGCAAGAAGAAGCATATTCTATGGTTTAATGCTCTGGGCTTACAAAAGCATGGTGTTGGAATGGTAATTGGATTTCTGAGCATTGCTTTTGAGAATAGTCTGCTTAAATCATTGAAAAGGAAATCATTGCAGAAAAGAAGCAGTGAAGAATGGCACAGGCTGTTTGAGTACTTACAAAATAAGAATAACATAAGGAAAATGAAGAACCGGTTTAGTGCTGTTGAGATTTGACAAGTTTAAAAAGCTGATATTGTAGCTGTGGTTTTGATCTTTATTCCATTGTTGAATAAAGTTCCAGTGTATTTTGGACCAATATCTTAAATAAGAACTGAAATAAATGAGCCCTTTTAAGTGTTTTTAAGGGAAGAAAACCAACATGTTCCCTCCAAAGGCTACATTATACTTCTGCATGAAAAACAGATGTAGACAGGTATACATCTATTTTTAGTTTGTTTCACATGTGTACTGCTGAGGCAGTTGAATTGTGTTTCTCAACCCCTAGGTCCTGAAGTTTCATGTAAATAGAGTAGCAGGCACAGAGGAAACATTTCCAAATTATTTGGAGGTCGGGGCAAGTGTTGGGGGAGAGATTAGATGATAGAAGTGGAGGAGGGGAATCTAAGTATCAGCCTCTTAAAATCTCCAGTTAAGTTTCGCATCAGCAATTTTAAATAAAACGTTGCATTTACTAGGCAAATAAATAGAGTTTGCTACTCTCTTTTCAACAATACCCATTATCCTTGTATGGATAGCACGGATGTGGGCAGACCTCTTACCTTCAGGTAACCTAAACGTGTTGGAAGTGGAAGTCACTCAGTTGTGCCCGACTCTTTTCGGCCCCACGGACTATACAGTCCATGGAATTCTCCAGGCCAGAATACTGGAGTGGGTAGTCTTTCCCTTCTCCAGGGGTTCTTCCTCACCCAGGGATCAAACCCAGGTCTCCCACACTGCAGGCGAATTCTTTACCAGCTGAGCCACCAGGCAAGTCCAAGAATACTGGAGTGGGTCACCTAATCCTTCTCCAGCGCATTATCCTGACCCGGATGTCAAACCGCGGTCTGCTGCATCGCAGGAGGGTTCTTTACCAGCTGAGCTATCGGGGAAGCCGTTATCATTCCTACCCCCAGATTTTAGCACTTTGCTCTAGAAGAAGAGGGAGGAAACAACAAAAGGCACAGCATGGATTTCTACAGAGAGTTTGCTAAACAAATTGTCCCATTTTTTTGTGGAGATTATGCAATTTAGATTTTCACTTTCCTTGTTAGATTTGCTGCAGTGGGAACATTTGGTGAGTGCGTGCTCTGTGTTAGACAATCTGCTAGTTACCTGAGTTCTATATTTAGTGTGTTCTTCACAATAACCTTTTCTTGCTTTTACAGTGAGAAAATGGAAATCTAGATAGTGTTGAAAATTTTTCAGGGATGTCCCTAGCTTGGATTTCAATCCACTTCTGCCTGCCTCAAAAGCATTTTTTTTTCCCCTTTTATCATCCTGTTGTATATTTTAAGCATTAGTTAAATTTGAAGACAGTTTTGTCTTTGGGGAATATTCACTGCTTCTTGGAGATCCTTTTTCTTTCTGTACTCTGTTGTTAAGTTCAAATGCAAATGTACTCTTCTTTTTGTTCAAAGTGAGGAAAGAAAGTCACTTACAAAGTGGTAATGTGCAGAGACTAGAAAAACATTCTTATTCTCCACCTGAGACTCAGCTTTATAGAGACAGTCAGAACCGCTGTGAGAAAACCAGTGTCAGTGGCTTACTCTAGTGTAAAATTTGAAATTATTTCATGAAAGGATTTTCAGGGAGGAAATTTTAGAAATTAGAAGCTTCATGTTTTATCTGTGAACTGTCATTCCAGGTCAGGGTTTAAGTGCCTAAATTACCAGCATTAGAGAGTTACTCATTTGAAGCGAAAATTCAAATACAAATTTTTCTTTCTCCCGAATAATATACTGTGCTTTTTAAATTTTTTTATACAGTTCTCAGGGTATAAAATCAAGGTAGTTTTCTAAAAATTACATAAAATAGTGTAATTATATAAAGAGCTATTTATAAAATCATGCATCACAAGACACAAATGTATTTTTAAAATAAAATTATGTATAATAGCTTTGTTTTTTTAAATATTGTGAGCATTATTTATTTTAAAATTTCCTTACTAGATAGATTCATACTATATAATAAGTAGAAATATGTGAATTACTTACTTTCAGATTATGGCAGTGAGGAAAATGTTCCTCTAGCATGTTTCTTTTGTACCTGGGGTTAATTTCATGTATTTCTCAATGAGATGGGACAGCGCCTGCCACAGCATCAAAGCAGCGTGTAATTGCAGGCGGTGTGTCTGCTCCCGAGTCACTCCGCTGGGTTTCATGATGTCACATTTACCTTCCCTGTGATGTTAGGCTTGTTAGTTTACCTGCTTGAGCACGAGTTTCTTTTCAGTAAAGTAGGACGTTAACATCCATCTCATAATAATCGGAGGGAGAATTAGGCAACAGTGCAGGAGGGGGTGATGGCAGCTAGCATAGCTAGTGCTTAGCACTGAGTCCAGTCTTCTCGTATTCACAGGCGGGAGTGTATTTATCCTCACGGCAGCCTTGTAAGGGATGTCTGCGCAGGCCACTTCCACTGACACATGGGGACGGGTAGGGGGCGGCTACAGGGCGCTGGAAGCCAGACGCCTTTACTCCGTAGACCAACGAGCAACGCACTTGGTCGGTTTAGAGTGCTGACTGCCCCCACCTGCAACACAGTGAATTTCTCTGACAGATATGCCCGCCCTCCATCTATCTGTGTATCTTCCATCTCTCCATCTGCCTCTGTGGTCGTGCTTGAAGTTATGTCTCCCGAAATAATATGCTGCCATCCTGAGCCCCAGGACCTTAGAATGGGGCCTTATTTGGGGAACGGGTCGCTGCAGGTGTCATTGGTTACGATGAGGTCTTACTGGAATAGAGTCCCTAACCCAACCTGACTTGTATCCTTATAAGAAGATGATGCGAACATACAGAAGAAAACGCTGTGTGAAGACGGGCGCAGAGATAGAATTATGCAGCTCCCAGCAAAGGAACAGAAAGGATTTTAGGCCAACTTCAGAATCCAGAAAGAGACGGAAGCTGCCTAGAGCATTAGAGGGAGAACGGCTCTGCTGACATATTGATTTGGGGCCTCCAGCCTACAGACCTGTGAGAAAATAAACTTCTGATGTGTTAAGCCACCTAGATTGTTAATTTGTGATCTTTATAGGACATCTAGGAAACTAATGTGGGAAATATATAATATGTATATGATATGTATATAAAATTATATATATATGTGATTGTAAGCAATGTGTTAGGTATGATAATCACTCCATCCATGTTTATCCCTATCTTTTTATAGGTTAATGGCATGGGAATCTGTGCTCATGGCAATCTTGTAAGAAAAACTTCTTTCTGTATATCTTTTTCTAACGTTAAAAATCTGGAAACCTTGAAATTCTTGTATACTCCGTCAGGAGACAGATAGATATGTCTGTAAACATAGGTGTTTCTTTTCTCTGCAGCCTAGTAGCAAATGCACCTAGAAATTGCCATTCCTAATACATACAGCACTTAAAATCTATGGCACTCAGATGGTCATCTGTATGACTGTGCAGAATTTACTTTTTGTGGGTTTTTTTTTTCTGTATTTCGATTGTAAAGTCTTAGACAACAGGGATTTGATTTTGTACTACTTAAAAAAATATAACACCTAAAACAGAATGATGTTTATGCATGGGGTATAATTTTTTTTTCAATTTTAATTTTCAAATTCAAGAACTACTTTTACAGGCAGTGGTATTCACATCAGATGTCTGTAAGTGGGAGCCACCGTTGTCCTCCATGGGATCTCTTTTTCTCAAGGGACACTGCAGAACAGTCTAGTGTGGCGGGAGGGCTGCCGTGGCGGGAGGGCTGCCATAGCGAGAGGACCACCGGCTGAGCGGCCTAAAACTCGGGCAGCCATGCCTCACAGGCAGGAGGGCGCTCAGACCAACGTGCGGCAGAGCTGGCTTCTCTGAGGCGTCGCTCCTCGGCCTGTAGATGGCTCTTTTGTGCTCCCGCGTGCTCGTCCTCTGCGCAGGCCTGTGGCTTAACTTCCTCTTCTTACTGCTAAGACACCAATCACTCTGGACCGGTGTCCTCCTTACTGTCCTCATCTTAACTTAAAGACCTCTTTAAAGACCTCATCCCCAAGTGCACTCACCCTCTGAAGTCCTGGGGGTTAGGACTTTAACATTTTGAATTTTTAGAGAAACACAGTTTGGCCCAAAATAGAAGGTATGAAATAACTCGTGTCTGTTTGGATTTTTAGCTGAGGACTAAACTAGCTTTTTAAAGCCCTGAGAAATATGTGAATATAGACTCCATATGGCTAGTTATTTTACTTTAAAGGATTTAGTACCATGTAAACAAGCATCAATGTTTAACAGTAATAGAATTGTTTCTCAACCTGGTAATTTTCTTCAGGTAAGAAAAATAAGTGTATTTAATTTGAGATTTCATTTTTGTTGATATTTATTTTGTTAAAATACTTGCTCAAACTGGCAATATATGTTTTGATTTTGTATAGTTTTTTCCTAATATTTCAAGTAATAATATCTCTAGGGAGTAATGAATATTTATTAATTTTATTAATATTCTGAAGATACTAATACAACTATTCTAAAAAATATAACATGACCTATTCACTTGCACCCATTGGTTTTAGATGGAATAAAACGGCATTGGTCTTTTAAAGGATGTAAGGTTTCAGTCTGAGGAACTTTGAAGAGTAAGGAAAATAGCTAGTGTGGAAAAAAGGAAGCTTTTACATTCTTTGATGTGTTAGATTCTGTGATCCTAGAAATCTGTGATTATTTCACTCCGTACCAGAGCTTAGTAGCCGAAACAGAGATTACAATTTATAGTTTTATGTAACTCAAATTTATTTCTGTATGTGAAAGGAGATGTGATTCCCTTTTCTAAAAAAACATCTAGAAAAGACATAACATTGTCACTGTTATTGGTAGAGATGTTACAAATCTTGGATGAAAATTTTTTCTCAAAGTGCAAATTTATGGTGCCAAGAGTATTGACTCTCATTCAGGCATGTCCTGAAAAGAAGAACATTAAGTAATAATTTGTGGTTTGCAGAAGAGTCACAGAATAAGAGGAAATAGGGGCTTTTAATTTGACTCCAGGAGCATACATTAATGTAATGAAATTAAGCATGTGCTACAGTTACTTTATGGGCTTCCTAGGTGGCACAGTGGTGAAGCACCTGCCTGCCAATGCGGGAGCCACAGGGGATGCGGGGTCAGTCCTTGGGTCAGGAAGATCCCCTGGAGGAGAAACTGACTACCCACTGCAGTATTCTTGCCTGCAGAATCCCTTGGACAGAGGACCCCGGTGGGCCACAGTCCATGGGGTCGTAAAGAGTCAGATAGGACTGGGCACACATGTACAGCACCTTCATCAGTCAGTTCACTCGCTCAGTCGTGTCCGACTCTTTGCGACCCCATGGACTGCAGCACGCCAGGCCTCCCTGTCCATCACCAGCTTCCGGAGCTTGCCCAAACTCATGTCCATCAAGTCATTGATGCCATCCAACCATCTCATCCTCTGTCATCCCCTTCTCCTCCTGCCTTCAACCTTTCCCACAATCAGAGTCTTTTCTAATGAGTTAGTTCTTCGCATCAGGTGGCCAAAGTATTGGAGTTTCAGCTTCAACACCAGTCCTTCCAATGAATATTCAGGACTGATTTCCTTTAGGATTGACTGGTTTGATCTTGCAGTCCAGGGGACTCTCAAGAGTCTTCTCCAGCACCAAAATTCAAAAGTGTCAGTTTTTTGGTGTTCAATTTTCTTTATGGTCCAATTCTCACATCCATACCTGACTACTGGAAAAACCATAGCTTTGACTAGATAGATCTTTGTAGGCAAAGTAATGTCTCTGCTTAATATGCTGTCTAGGTTTGTCATAGCTTTTCTTTGAAGGAGCAAGCATCTTTTAATTTCATGGCTGTAGTCAGCATCTGCAGTGATTTTGGAGCCCAAGAAAATAGTCAGCCACTGTTTCCACTGTTTCCCCATCTACTTCCCATGAAATGATGGGACCAGATGCCATGATCGTAGTTTTTTGAATGTTAAGGTTTAAGCCAACTTTTTTACTCTCCTCTTTCACTTTCATTAAGAGGCTCTTTAGTTGTCCTTCACTTTCTGCCATAAGAGTGGTGTCATCTGCATATCTGAGGTTACTGATATTTCTCCTGGCAATCTTGATTCCAGCTTGTGCTTCATCCAGCCTGGCATTTTGCATGATGTACTCTGCATATAAGTTAAATAAGCAGGCTGACAATATACAACCTTGACAACTACTCTGTATGTACCCACTAAATAAAAAGATCGAGTCATGTGAGGTGCTTTACTTAGATTTTGTCATTTTTATCTGAAAATATAATAGATCCTACCGCTTCCTTTTCTCCAGGAATCAGATGTTCAAAGCAGCCACTCCCATGCTCACCAGAGAGACTGAGGCCAGCCTGTCTTCCCTGAAGCCCGCGCGCCCTTACTTACTCCTAGAACTGCCCTTTCTTTCACCCCTCAGACGAGGCAGCACACCGTGTTTTAAGGTCAGGATCGAGTCTCCCCTACTCTTTTTAGCACAGTTTCTCCAAATCACGCCCTTCTGGCTGTCTTTCTAAGGGAGACTCAGGACTGGAGAGAGAGGATGTTCCTTCTTCGGAAGCACAGCCATGGTGGATTAATTACCTCCTGCCAGCAGACTAATAGGAGTAATTTTTATTCCAATTTTCTCCCTTTCTTCTGATGTGTTCTCTCTACTCTCCTTGTAGAGACGCTCTTATTTCATATGGCGTAGGGGGGCGTTTCTAGAAGTTGCCAACTAGATTAGATCAAATGCTAATTTCAGGCCTAGGTATGCATAATAGAAGCAGTTTTGCAGGATATGAGTTTTTTGATATGGCCTTTTCTTTCTTTATTATGGAGACTAGATTAATTGTGATTGATGTTTTGTTCCTATGTATGAGTGTGTCTATGCTTCCCTAATGGCTCACACAGTAAAGAATCTGCCCGCAGTGCAGGAGATGCCAGTTTAATCCCTGGGTTGGGAAGATCCCCTGGAGTGGAAAATGGCAACCCACAGCAGTATTCTTGCCTGTAGAATCCCAGGGACAGAGGAGACTGGTGGGCTATCATCCATGGGATCACAGAGAGTAGACGTGATTGAAGTGACTGAACACACACAGAGCAGGCACGTGTGTGTGTGTGTGTGTGTGAGAGAAAGATGTTCCTAATTTTAATAATTAAGGCACAGATAATTATACAGGTATTAATATCTTCTTCAGTTAAAATTAATAACATGGCAGATTCTTATGGTTTTACTTAAGATAAATGTTTTTGAAAATGTGTTAGTTTCTTTGCATTTAGAAAATCAGTTGATTTGCTATGCTGGATTTATACTTGATCATCCTTCATACGTGCATACCAATAGCCTTTACTTTTAACTTCAAATTATTTAAAGTAACATAATACATGATGATGTGTGTATTTGTAGTTACTATTAGAAACAAATTTTAAAACAATACAGTATATTATAGAGGGATTATTAACTCATATTATCTCCATGTTATGTTATTTTATATTTTTAAATCATTATAATTAAGGCAGAATATAGGAACCTATCATAAAATATTATGAGAAAGAAAAAACTTAGAGCATTTCATATGCAAATGACTTTCCATATTAGAGTTTTAGGAAGGTAATAACTTGGAATATTTATTGACCAACACTAGTGATATTTATTTTCAGGATTTTGAATGCAAGCTTTCTTAAAGGACTGAAAAAGTATATATTTGTTAATGGTAAAAATCATCTCTTTCATGGTATCTGTGAATAAAATTTTGACATGGCCCTAAAAACTCTGAGACAGAATAGAAAAATGGTTAAAAATAAAACCTGAGTTCAAATTCTTTTTTTAAAAAAATTCATTGTCTTCTGAGAAGAGATAGAAGATAGTTTCTGCTTTGTATAGGGTTATATTGGAGGGCTTGAATAAGATAATGGTACGAATAAGATAATGGCAAGCACGCAGGAATGAAACTGTGGCAATTCCCCCACCGATGAATGAGTTCCATTTTGAGAGCATGTTTGTACATCCAAAAAGTTACCCTAGGTACCCAACTAGCACAGTCAGCTATATACTACTGCGCTGTAATATGTTTGCAATAATTTCTACACAAATAAGACATATAAAACAAAAAAATAAAACTGTTTCAATCTTATGGTACAGTAAGCGCAGTTCTGAAAAATACAGTCGGACGGTACAGCAGCTGGCACCCGGGGGCGGGCATCAGGCGCACCCTGTTGAAGAGTTTACCGACTGCGGGAAGGAAGAGGGTGGGAGATGGTGTAGCTGAGGTTTCACCAACCACAGGAGATGGAGGGCGAGCTGCAACTTCACTCGTGCCTGAGGGTAACGGCACAAGTTCTGTTCTTGTTTTTTTTTGCCAGATTCAGTTCTATCTAAGCACTTAAAGAAGCGATGCAGAGACGTCTGGGTGGTAGCTATATTTTCCTGAACATAGATGACATATCAGCCCTGGATTGCATTCTGAGCAGCTCCTGCAACCTTCCCGTACCTTCTACCTCTGGGTCCTGTGCCTCAAAAGCTAACAGCACCTCCTCAGATTCCCTTGCCATCTCCTGCGTCCTGAATCTCTTCAGTCCTTCAGTCGCTTCTTCCTCTTGTTTCTTTCTGTCCTTTCTCTGGGCCTCCACTTCCATCCGGTTTTCATTAGTAAGCTCCACGTCCACTCTGAAAATTTGCGACTTGAAGGTTCACGTGTAGGTGGCTCACTGTACTCTTAGAGTTAATCTGCTGTATTCTCCTGTCCCTGGCAAAGACAAATCAGTTTTCTGTCCCTGTAGTTTTACCTTTGCGAGAGTGTCATTATGAATATAGACACACTGTATATAGTCTTTTAAAGTCTCACTGCCTTTTTCGCTTAGCACTGGACACTCGTCCACTCCGTTCCACGTATCAGTGATCAGTTCCTTTCCATGCTGGGTAGCATTCCATTGTGTGAGTGTCACAGTTCGCTTATCCATCACCTGTTGAGAGTTTGCCAGTTTGCATTCTCACCAGAAATAAAGGAGAGTTTTAACTGCTTAACGTTTGGGGCATTATTTCATTTTATCAGGATTGCGTCTAATAGTTACGGAGTGGTTCTGTTTTACAAACTCTTCTAAAGTTTAAGTTTTCTTGCCATACTCATTTATGTATAAATATGAAAAAGGCTATCAATATACATCATTGTGATGACACAGCTAACTTTAAGTGGTAACAGAATTTTTTATGGATGCTCTGTTTTTAAACTAGGATCAGTTTATTTTAGCACTTGCAATCTGATTCTAATTAAATGCTTCAAATTTAAAAGTTGCGTATAGAATCTATTTTCCTCAGTTTCAAAACCTTTATAGTGTTTTTATTGTTTGTTCATTCCCTCATTCACCGTATGATGCTTGCCTTCTGCATGTCAAAAACTATAAAGAAGTTTAAAGCACACAAGTGAGTAATATCTCCTTCCTACCTCAAGGTGCTTAACTCAAATGTGGGATGAAGTTTCCATCAGTTCAGTTCAGTTCACTTGGTCCTGTCTGATTGTTTGCGACCTCACGGACTGCAGCATGCCAGGCCTCCCTGTCCATCAACTCCCTGAGCTTGCTCAGAGTTTCCATGGAAATGCCTATGGAAGGAACAGACAGATTTTGACTCAGTCATGTCTGGGCTACATTGAAGGATAAACAGGAAGACTTTCCTGTCATGGAAGACAGCATTCAAGTAGATGAGGAAGCGTTCGGCTGCATGTTGGACTGCAGTCTCAGAGAAGCAGGAGTTCTGTGCAGGCCTTTGTACTGTGAGGACTGGTGTTCAGTTGGCTCAGTCGTGTCCAACTCTTTGTGACCCCGTGGGCTGCAGCACGCCCGGCATCCCTGTCCATCACCAACTCACAGAGTCCACCCAAACCCATGTCCATTGAGTTGGTGATGCCATCAAACCATCTCATCTTCTGTCGTCTCCTTCTTCTCCTGCCCTCAATCTTTCCCAGCATCAGGGTCGTTTCAAATGAGTCAGTTCTTCGGATCAGGTGGCCAAAGTATTGAAGCTTCAGCATCAGTCCTTCCAGTGTACACCCAGGACTGACCTCCCTTAGGAGGGACTGGTTGGATCTCCTTGCAGTCCAAGGGACTCTCAAGAGTCTTCTCCAACACCATCTTTCAAAAGCATCAGTTCTTTGGTGCTCAGCCTTCTTTATGGTCCAGCTCTCACATTCGTACATGAAAAAACCATAGCTTTGACTAGACGGACCTTGTTGGCAAAGTAATGTCTCTGCTTTTTAATATGCTGTCTAGGTTGGTCATAGCTTTTCTTCCAAGTAGCAAACTTTTTTTTTTTTTTTAATTTCATTGCTTCAGTCACCATCTGCAGTGATTTTGGAGCCCAAGAAAATAAAGTTTGTCTCCGTTTCCATTGTTTCCCCATCTATTTGCCATGAAGTGATGGGACCAGATGCCATGATCTTCGTTTTCTGAATGTTGAGTTTTAAGCCAACGTTTTCACTCTCCTCTTTCACCTTCATTAAGTTCCTGTTTGCTTTTTGCCATAAGGGTGGTGTTATCTCCATATCCAATGTTGCTGATATTTCTCCTGACAATCTTGCTTCCAGATTGTGCTTCATCCTATCCAGCATTTTGCATGATGTACTCTGCATATAAGCTAAATAAGCAGGTTGACAATATACAGCCTTGATGTACTCCTTTCCCAATTTTGAACCAGTCCATTGTTCCATGTCTGGTTCTAACTATTGCTTCTTGACCTGCATACAGGTTTTGCAGGAGGCCGGTAAGGTGGTCTGATATTTCCGTCTCTTATAATAATTTTCCACAGTTTGTTGTGGTCTGCACAGTCAAAGGCTTTAGCATAGTCAGAAATACATTTTTTTTTTTTTCAGAAAAACGTGCATTTCTACTTCATTGACTGTAAGGATTAAGACAGTGAATAACAGGAAACAACCAGGATTTGGTCATGAAAGAATTTTCTTATGCTGGAGACTTCTATCTATTTATCTCCCATTTACTGAGAAGGAGCCAGCACGTTATGTGGGTCGAGTGTATTCTTTGGTTTGTACAGTCAAGATGCCTGGCTTCCACCTCTGGCTCTGACAGTCCTCTGCTCTGCATCTGCCCCTCTACCCATCAGTTTCCCGATCTGTAATCGGAGGAGGTGATACAGAGAAGCCTTACAAGGCTGCTGTGAGAGCTGATAGTATCCGTGCCTGTAAAGATGAGAAGATCGGGGACACGCTGTTAGGTGCTTAGTATTTAACTAAGGTCCACCTAGCATTATCACATTGCTACATGGGCTGGTGAATTGCACCCACAGTTTTTGTGACATGAATATATAAGTGCCCTACTTCGCAGAAGAGCAACTCATGCTCAGGGAGGCTAACTGACAAGACAAACATCACACAGGAAGTACATGGCACCTCACAAAGCACCATTGGAGCTGGCCTCTGCAAGTGTAAAATCTCTCCGGGGAGTTGCGCCTCTGTGATTCTAGAAACTAGGGACTCACTGACACTAGTTAGGTTAAAAGACCCAAGATGAAGACAAGGAGAATAACTACTATGTCCTGGATATTTTTGTTTTCAGTTAATGTGTGGAAATTCTTCTCTCACAGCCTGGGGTTTCTGTCTGATCCACCAGCGAGCCTGGTTGGTTGCCTTGTGGTGAGCGCGTGGACTGGGAATGTGAGTTTCCTGTTGGTTTACTCAGTCTTTGCCTACAAAGCCCTTAGTTCCTGCTGGCACAGAGTGGGTACCTGGGTCCTGTGCTGTGATCACAATCTCCGTGCCTCCGGGAACAGGCACACTCTGAGGAAGGCAGCAGGTTTAATTCTGTCACATTCTCTTAAGTTAATTCTTCCACTGCAGAACATTTTCTTTGAATTTTTCTTGAAGCATGCAGCCCCTTTATTTTTTAGCTTTAATTTTCCCGTTTTTTGATATTGACTTGGGTAGAAAAAGTGCTTCACTATCCTTTTGTTTATGTCCTAGTAAATAAATCAACACAAACTTAATGATGAATAAGGGTGTCCAATGCCAATAAAGTGTGACGTGCAGCAAGGATGCTAATGAACTGAGGAAAACACGCCATGCCTAAGCAATCGTATTACACAGCTCTGCCTCACTGCAGATGGATGAAGCCCCCGTATTTTCAATTTTTCTCCATTTTTCAGGGAAAGCTAGAGTAGTGAAATCTCATGTTTTATTTTTGTGTTTTTGGATCAGTAATAAAAATAAAAAGGCAAAACAAGACATTGCACGGGCCAACAGTATAGAGCCAGCCAAAACGCTTTGTGTGCCCTCGCAGTCAGATGTCGCTGTCTAGGTGAGGAGAATATCGGGAGAGTATTCGGCAGCAGATCCATCGGTCTGCCTGTGATATCATCCCCGAGGGTGTAGTGAAACCATGAAAGAAGGCAAGATTTCCAGAGAGCTGGATAAAATGGAACAGTCAAAGAGCCCATGGTTGAACCCTGGGCATGACAGGTAATGAGAGAAGGGCGTGTAGGGGACGCAGAAGCGGTACACAGGGGAGTATTACCCGGCCGCTACAAAGAACGAAACCATGCCATTTGCAGGCATATGGATGGAGTTGGAGATTATCCTACGGTGTGAAGACAGAGAAAGACAAGTGTATGCTTGCTTATATGTGTAATCTAAAAAATAATAGCACAGATGAACTTATTTACCCAATAGACACGGTCTCACAGGCTTAGAGAACAAGCTTACTGTTACCAGGGGCTAAGAGTGGGGGAAGGATAGACTGGGAGTTTGGGACTGGCATGTACAGAGTGCTATTTTTAAAATACTCAGTAAGGGCCTACTGAATAGAACAAGGAATTCTGTTCCATACTCTGTAATGACCTAAATGGGAAAAGAATTTGAAACTCCCTGGTGGCTCAGAGAGTAAAGAACCGCCTGCATTATGGGACACCTGGGTTCCGTCCCTGGCTTGGGAAGATCCCCCAGGGGAGAGCATGGCAACCCACTCTAGTATTCTTGGCTGGAGAATCCCATGGACAGAGGTGCCTGGTGGGCTGCAGTCCATGGGGTCACAAAGAGTCGGACACAACTGAGCACAGCACATGTGTATCACTGAATCACTCTCCTGTACACCCGAAATTAATACATTATTAAGACAGAGGAGCCTGGTAGGCTGCAGTCCATGGGGTCGCTAAGAGTCGGACACGACTGAGCAAATTCACTTTCATGCATTGGAGAAGGAAATGGCAACCCACTTCAGTATCCTTGCCTGGAGAATCCCAGGGACGGGGGAGCCTGGTGGGCTTCCGTTTATGGGGTCTCACAGAGTCGGACACGACTGAAGCAACTCAGCAGCAGTAGCAGCAATCAACTATACTCCAATATAAAATTAAAAAAGGAAGAAACAGAAGAAATGATCAGAGAAGAGGAACAAGTTTAGAAGAAGGAGACATCACGCTTCCAAAATAGCCAGCGCAGTAAAGACTTTGAATTTGCTGGGAAATAAATCCAAGGATTTTTGGTAGACAAAGAATCATCATGGGCAGCGTACGCTACTCTTTTGAGAAATGTCGACCAAGAAGGGAAGAATAGGTGTCTAAAGTAAGTAAAAGGGGAATTAGCTATTAGGAAGGAGTTTGTATTTATGAAATGGACTTAAAAATATTTATTGCCAGGGAAATTTCTACAATGCTTACTCAAAAGGGGAAGGAAGCTGCCTTTTTCCCCAATTTTATTTAGTTATTTATTTTATTTTTTTATTTTTATTTTTTTTTAGTTATTTATTTTAATTGAAGAATAAATGCTTCAACAGAATTTTGTTTTCTGCCAAATATCAACATGAATCAGCCACTGGCATACATATGTCCTCTCCCTTTTAAACTTCCCTCCCCATCCCACCCGTCTAGGAGGAGATGACTTTTTATTAACAATTAGCAAGTGCCAGCTCCACATGTTTTTAGATTATCTCATTAATTCTCCTAACTCTGCTGAATGATAGCCAAACATCCTTCTGTTTTAGATGTGGGAAACTTAGTTTCATAGTAGTTACATATTTTTCAGGAAAATATATGACTTTATAGTCAGTATTTTTCCTTTTGTTAGATATTCATCCAGTGGCTGTTCTAGAAAGATTTAGGTTCATTTAGAAGGATAGTTGGAGAAGGCAATGGCACCCCACTCCAGTACTCTCGCCTGGAAAATCCTATGGACGGAGGAGCCTGGTAGGCTGTAGTCCATCGGGTCACGAAGAGTTGGACACTTACTGAGCGACTTCACTTTCACTTTTCACTTTCATGCACTGGAGAAGGAAATGGCAACCCACTCCAGTGTTCTTGCCTGGAGAATCCCAGGGACGGGGGAGCCTGGTAGGCTGCCGTCTATGGGGTCTCAGAGTCGGACACGACTGAAGCGACTTAGCAGCAGCAGCAGCAGCAGGATAGTGAGTACCTAATTATGAAACAGGAGATAGTCTTTACTTTTTTCTTTAGAGCACTATACATTTGAGCAGTGTATTTGAGTTTTTAATTTTTCTATTAAAACTGTTTTACATGTTTCATTTGCTTCTTGCTTATCAAGAAGAGCATATCATCTTCTAGTTCTGCTTAGGAAATAAAACTCAAAATTAAAAAATTTTCCCTCATCTTTTAACCAGATAAAGTCAAATGAAAGGGAGATGTCTGCTGATATTTAATATTAATTTATATCTTCCTATCAATATTAGGTTATACTATAATATTTAAAACTTTGTATTTGATCAGGGTCAAATTACCTTCATTTGATTTATTTGCTGTGTGTTTGAATTAGTTGAAAAACATGGGCTCCCTCTTGTGACAAAATAAGTTATTTTTAACATTTTTCTGTGCCAGACTAAATCAGTCATCTATGTCCTTTAATTGTTTTCTAATAATATTATGTATAAAATTATTTTATAATTTAATAGTATAATTTTCTTTGTAAATTCTTCCAGGTTTTTGTAAAAGAACCCAATATTAGATTCTGATATTTTAATATATTAACAGTTATATTATAATATATATATAATATATAACAGTTATATTTAATATATTAACGGTGTATATTTTAATATATTAACAGTTATGTTGAAAATACCAAGGAAAAGAGGAAAGAACAAATTTTCCTTCTTCTTTTGCATTTTGTATGTAGCAATATTACTAGATTTTTTTTAAACTTTTTGGAGAAATTAAATTAATCCTTGTAATATTTTGGCTGATTGCACTCCCAGGTATGCCTACTATTTAGTTTATATTTTGAATGTTCCCGTGTGACAGTGTGCTTGTATTTCCCCTAATGTGTGGGATTTCTCTGCATTTTGCTCTGCAGTCTGTCCACACCTATTGTTTCTACATTGCTCAAGGAAGCAGTGTGCACTGTGAGCTATTAGGAACGTCCATAATGAGAAAGCCTAACGAGAAAGAATTAAAACTACAGCTGTTGTTAAAAGGAAAGACTATATGTTGTGTGTCTCTGCTGGTGTGTTTGCACGTGAGAATGTAGCGGGGGAAAAATTGCTTCATGGTTAATTTTATGGACCCAGCTCTGAAAGGGTCTTTCAAGATCATTTCAGTACCAAGCTGTGAAATAAAATAACTAGATTTAATCTTGGCCCTGTTATGAACTAGTTGCGTAACCTTAGGCAAGTCATTTTCCTTCTTGAAATGTGTATTTTCTCACCTGTATAATAAGATAATTAAACCAAATCAGTGCTTTTCAACTTATTTTCTACAGGAACACATCTGTGGGAAAGCGTATTTCCGTGACTCAACTTGTCTGTTAAGCGTAGAGGCACTGTCCGTGGGGTGATAGAACAGGGACTTTGGCAGCTTGTGAGTGGGAAGACTTGAGTGAGGGCTGTAAAGCAGCCTGAGACGAGCACGGTGTTCTGGAGCTGACAGCGGTGCCACGTAAGGGCCATCCCCCTGGTTAATCACAGCAAGCTGGAGTCCCAGTTTCATATTTTAAATTCTGTAATGGCTGAACCATGTTGGCATTGCCATTCCGATAGGTGGTATGAGAACCAGGACTGGGATTTTACTCTCCTACCAATGTAGTCCTTTTTCTGTTTTAAAATCTGTAATTCACACATGGCCCAGCGCTGTGCTGGAGTCGTGAACTATAGGTGGCACATTGCCCATCAGTTTCAAAGCCTTAAATTCGGGTCATGGGCTTTCTTTCCACCCCAAGCTCTGTCAGTCTATTTTTTTTTTTCCCCCACAGCCTGATTCAGTCATTTATGGTACTTGTGAGGCTCCAGGAGGCCTTTGCGTTCGTGTTCTGAAGTAGCATATTAGGACCTGGCGTCCACTACCCATGTCCCTGGTGTTGCCTTTGGTTTGCCCCAAGAACTTCTGTGTCACCAGCAATTCCTCGGGTTGAGCCGCAGACTTCCTAGGGATCTCCAGGTTTTTCACCTGCTCAGGAATGTGCTTCACTTCTGAGCCGTCTTGTCTGGATCCCTACATTCTTAGTGTAATATTCCTAGACTTTGCTCCTTTTTGAGTGACACCTATGTGGACTGCGTGCCTTGCCCTTGAATTTCCTTGACTCCTGGGCTACATATCTCAGATTATGCACAGTCTGTGGCTCATAGACCAGTTCTTCCTTTTTTTCCCTGTACTTTGTACTTTGTCATCTGAGATCAGTTAAGTTAAAATGAGCCACAGCAATGGGTAGCTGGATATTTAACATGGTCATTCATCTACTCCTAATTTAAGCTAAACACATTTACTGAATGGCTCCAATGTAGTAATTAGCTTCCTTTTGCGTTATAAAATTTGGTACCAGATGAAAACCTTTTGTGGGAAGCTCAGGGACCTGTTTCTGATCCTTCAGAGAGATATGAAAAAATAAGATGGACATGAGTATCTTGATGTGGACAGCCAGAGCTACAAATGCATATGTATTTTTGTTTATTCAAAGACATCTATTGTTTGTTTGTTTTTATCTTTCTTAATTATTTTTTTAATTGAAGGATAATTGCTTTATAGAATTTTGTTGTTTTCTGTCAAACACTAACAAGAATCAATAGGTACACATACACCCCCTCCCTCTTGAACCTCCTCCCTTCCCCATCCCTATCCCATCCCTCTAGGTTGATACAGAGCCCCCTTTTGAGTTTCCTGAGTCATACAGCAATTTCCCGCTGGCTATCTATTTACATATGGTAATGTAAGTTTCCATGTTGCTCTCTTCATACATCCCACCCTTTCCTCCCCTCTCCCCATATCCGTAAGTCTATTCTCTACAAAGACATCTCTTTTTTGCCTTCTATGTGTTGAATACTATTTTAAGATTCTACTGAGAAACATAGATATGAAGGAAGGGAATACATTATAGTGTACATTATGCAGTGGACAGTGGGAGAGCTCACATACCAAATACTGTACATAAACACCGTGTGAGCCCTCATTCTGTCTGGGAGCTCTCGAACTAAGAGGACTTTCGTATGGCTTAGTAAGGTAAAGTCACTCAGTTGTGTCCGACTCTTTGTGACCCCATGGGCTGTAGCCTACCAGGCTCCTCCGTCCATGGGATTTTCCAGGCAATAGTACTGGAGTGGATTGCCATTTCCTTCTCCAGGGGATCTTCGTGACCCAGGGATCGAACCCGGGTGTCCCACATTGTAGACAGATGCTTAACCGTCTGAGCCACCAGGGAAGTCCTATGGCTTAGTATATGAGTTTATATATAAGTGACCAGAGTCAATATCATTTTTGTTGCAGTTATTAAAAGAGATAAATTGGTAGGAGCGGCTACATAGGTGGGAGGAAGAACCTTCCATTTCTTAGCAACCACCGTCCAGCCCAACCACCCTACCGTCCACTCACACAGACCTAATTTCTTATCCTAAATATTATGACTCGTGTTCCTGTGCATATGTGTGTGTGTGTGTGTGTGTGTGTGTGTGTGTGTGTGTTTGCGGTAGGCAGAGTTTAGAGGTTTCCTTGTTTGGTTGTTGACATGTCTGAATTGATGAACAATTCATGGACAATTTCCATTTGATGACTTGTTAAAAATGTCAGTTCTGAAAAGGTGACTATTTTTTGCCTCAGTTCAGTTTCTCGGTCTCCAGATAGTGCAGAGTTTATGAAGAGGGATGCTGAACAGCACACAGGATTTCATGCAGGACTAGTCACAGTCTAGAATTTGTGCTGCCTTGACAAGCTATTGGTAGAAACGTGTCTTCTTTTATTTTTCTGCAACAGAGAAATAATGTCAGAATATTTCCTCTGGGACTCTGTTTTTTTTTTAATGTTAATAATATGCGTATTTAAATAACCACATCTAAAGCATTATTTATCATGTAATGGGTATTTTAAAATAAGTGAGTTTTGAAATACGTAAGGCTAGGTCCCTTCACTGTTCACCTGAAACTATCACAGCATTGTTAATTGGCTGTACCCCAATACAAAATGCTTTTGGTATTAAAAAATAAAATAAAAAGAAATTTTGCACCAACTAGGAAGTGCTGAAAATGTAAAATACGTATCAGAGTCAAACATTTTGTACAGGACGGGGGAAAACTCCTCCGTGACTCTGAACTGGGGAATCCGTGACCCTCGGTAGGTAATAGATGAAAGCCCAAAATGAAGATTAAAGGGAACAGACATCATGCTCAAAACAGGGACTAGGGATCTCCTTCAGGTGAAAGGATATATGAGTTTCACATTTAAAACTCTCAGTGTGATACTTGATGCAGAACAGGTGCTGCGGTCATAATAGTTCCTTTCTCTTTCTCTCTGCTTTCAGTTCAGTTCAGTTGCTCAGTTGTGTCCAGCTCTTTGCGACCCCATGAACCACAGCACACCAGGCCTCCCTGTCCATCACAAACTCCTGGAGTTCACCCAAACCCATGTCCATCGAGTCGGTGATGCCATCCAGCCATCTCATCCTCTGTCGTCTCCTTCTCCTCCTGCCCTCAATCTTTCCCAGCATCAGGGTCATTTCCAATGAGTCAGCTCTTCGCATGAGGTGGCCAAAATATTGGAGTTCCAGTTTCAACATCAGTCCTTCCAATGAACACCCAGGACTGATCTCCTTTACGATGGACTGGTTGGATCTCCTTGCAGTCCAAGGGACTCTCAAATATCTTCTCCAACACCACAGTTCAAAAGCATCAGTTCTTTGGTGCTCAGTTTTCTTTATGGTCCAACTCTCACATCCATACATGACCACTGGAAAAACCATACTAGATGGACCTTTTTTGGCAAAGTTAATTTCTCTGATTTTTAATATGCTTTCTAGGTTGGTCATAATTTTTCTTTCAAGACGCAAGTGTCTTTTAATCTCATGGCTGCAGTTATCATCTGCAGTGCTTTTGGAGCCCCCCAAAACAAAGTCTCTCACTGGTTCCGTTCTTTCCCCATCTACTGCCATGATGTGTTTGGACCGGATGCCATGATCTTAGCTTTCACTGGTTCCGTTGTTTCCCCATCTACTGCCATGATGTGTTTGGACCGGATGCCATGATCTTAGCTTTCTGAATGTTGAGCTTTAAGCCAGTTTTTCACTCTCCTCTTTCACTTTCAGCCTCTCTGCTTTACATTCTCCCCAAAGAAATTCAGAATATCAAGGGTTGTAAGGGCGGTGTTTATCCCCATGTATAAGGAAGATATGAAAGTATAGAGCAAATATGAGATCCAGTCCCGTCCAAATAATGGAACCAAGGCATTAAGCTCAGAGTACAGGGCCTGTGGACTGTCTGATTTTCTTCTTAGTTTCAGCTTCTATGCTAATTGCAGAATGATCTCAAGAGATTAAAAGGTAAATCCTTAAAGGACAGAACATGTCTGTCTGTACGTAGCTGTACCTTTTTATCTTTTCAAACAGCTGCTGTCACCCAGGACGCATCAGGACAGGACGCGGTGTGCCCTCAGCCAAAGGCAGAAGCTGGGGCTCTGAGGCGCGCTAGCACCTTCAGCACCAAGGAGAGAAGGGGTGCAGTGTTCCTTGATGGATTCGGGGCAGGAAAAAGCTCACGATCCTATTTGAGTGCGGCCTGCAAAGCTCTTTCCCATTACTCAAAAGCCTTTCCTTTATAGCTGTAGTCTCTCTTCCACCATAAATGTCCCCAAAAGTTCTTTGGTTAAACTACCGGCTGAGAGAGGGATTTGCTGCTTTTAACTCTTCAACGCCCATGCGCAGTGCTTCCCAGCCCGGGCTGCCTGAGAGAGTTTCTGAATCGTAACTCAGAATGTTAGTCATGTGAAGCTAAGGTTCAGAGGCAGTGCATTTTCATATCATGGGTGTTGAATAAATCTCAACTGAATAAAACAATGGACTTAATTAAATTTTTATTTTTTCTCAAAGCTATCCTCTCTCCCCTAATTGATTTGCATTATTAATTTTATTCTTCCATCCAGTCTTTTCAGTTTGCTCCTAATATGTGGAGGCAGTAAGGGGAAGTGGTGTCTGGCAGGGTGTTAATACATTCAGCTGCTCAGGTAACGGTCTCATTATTGCTTTCCCCACATTCTAGTGCAAAAATTTAAGTACCTGTCTACGTAGAGTAGAGTTTGTGATCCTTGCTGGAGGGACCATATCTTCCTCATTTTCATGACCCAGGACGCAGACTCATGGCTAAATTTGCAGAAGGTGTTTAGTAGAAAAAAATGAATGGCTGGATGAGTTGTAGCATCGTTCAGATATTTGTTTAAAATATACATGAAAAGTTCTAGAAGTACTTTAATTTAAGCATGTATTAAAACCTATGCCATTACTCCAAAAATGCTGTTTAAAATGATACCGCTTAAGGGTCTGGGTCAGAATTCAGTGAAACTAATAAGGAAAAATACATCATTTGGTTCTGGGGCAGTTTACGTATACATTAAAGAATGATTACCAGGGAAATGACTACGTTTAAAGGACCTGGGAGGACTGGGAAACTATTGACAGGGGAAATCAGAAATGTGCAGTCCAGTGAAGAATTAAACTACTGGGAGTAATAATATGGGCTGATGCACTCAATATAGCAGTAATGCCCTCTGAGAAGGATAGGAAATAACTCAGTTCCTCCAGCCTGCATGGAAGCTAAATACAGTATGACAAGAAATAGTAGCAGTACTCATTATGTCTGATTGCTAATTACCCCTTTGAATGATTCAGTTATGCCTGCTACTAGATAATTAGTTTAGTAATTTATGGCTGCTGCGCAAACTAGTATTTTAATTTTTGAAGCACAACTTTCACAATACCTACAGTTCAGATAATATCTTTCTTTTTTATTCAATTTTAAATTGCTTTCTTGAAAGCCTATAAAAGAGCAAAAATCCTTGCATTTTTTTTCCCACATTTATTTCATGCAAAAGTTAGACACTTTATGGAATTTTATTTAACTTTAAACTGCAGGAAAATAACATCTTATTGAGTCCTGTTTCATTGTGCTTAGTTGTCCCAATTTTGTGGACAAAATGGGTGAAATATTTTAGAAGAGTCTATAAGTGACTTAATTTAACTGCTGCCAAATTTTATGGTCCAGAAAGACTGAGCTTTTGGTACTTCACGTTTTCCTTTTTATAGGACTTCCTAGGCGGCGCTAGTGGTGAAGAGCCCACCGGCAACACAGGAGATGCAGGAGACATGGGCTGATCCCTGGGTGGGGAAGATCCCTGGAGGAGGGCATGGCAACCCACTCCAGTGTTCTGCCAGGAGAATCCCGTGGACAGAGGAGCCTGGTGGGCTACAGTCCATGGGGTCGTAACAAATAGGACACCTCTAAAGCGACTTCACATGCACGCAGTTCGCATTTTATAAATTTGTGTTACAGGCATGGGTTCTGTTCATGCCTGGATATCTTCTCTCAAAACCAAGAACTGGCAGACAGCTGTGCCCCACTTGCACGCGAGTTTGGCGTGGTGCACAAATGACTACAGAACTGGACAGGTAGATTCTAATATCATCCTCTATTCTTGTTTGAGTAAATATGATTAATTCTAGCCAAAGAAAGTAGAACTGAGTCACTCTGGGTACGTTTTGGTCTTGGACTGGTTCCTTCTTAAATCCACTGGGAGTCCTCCAATACTGAACCTACACTGAGGGGCATTGTAGTGGAGGTAATGGTCATTTCATTTTAAGAAATATTTTATCACTATTCATAAACACCTAGTTTTAGTTCAACATTCCCATCAACTTATAGATTGTTTCCCAAATTCAGGTAGTGCTAAGAATCTACGTCTGCGGGAGTGCCGTGGTGTTCCAGTGGTGAGCTAAAAAATTCTGACTCCAAAATAATGTCAGGTCTTTGGCCCAAAGGCAGCATTGATCAGTTCAATTCACATGACGGTTTCATCTTTGTTATATGTTTATTTTCTTTATTTGTGTACATAGTGGACACATTTGCAAACTGTTGAATAATAGTGTAAATTACTGACTTAAAATATGCCTTACTTAGATTTTGGATGAGGGCCTGAATTCTGAGTAGCTGATAGAAAAGTTGTGACTTAAAATCAGTGTAATTAAGGCTGGGTAATTTTCACAATGAAAGGGAGCAACATCAGAGAATAACAAATTTTTAAAATCGTATTAAGCATTTGGTTTTGCCATCCCCACTATATCCAAACGAGTGTTCTGAATATTAGTTCACAATACCCCAGACACATTTGCCTTATGGCTAAGACTTTTTAATCTAGCATCTCAAAATTAAGAATATCTGGCTTTGCTTGCTTCTGCTCTTTGCTTTCTGCTTGGCGCTTTGCTTTTAACTGTAACACAGTTCAAAATGCCCAAGGTTTGTACTTTCCCTATTGTTCTTGTCCCTGGTATTTACC
This sequence comes from Ovis canadensis, assembly GCF_042477335.2. Taxonomy (NCBI): domain Eukaryota; kingdom Metazoa; phylum Chordata; class Mammalia; order Artiodactyla; family Bovidae; genus Ovis; species Ovis canadensis. Next base: position 101,228,295 of record NC_091253.1, on the reverse strand, counting down.
AGTGAGGGATCAATGTTCTAAAGGGCAGTCCTGACAGTGTTATTTCAGTGAACATCAGGCTGGTGTTTATTACAGACTGAATCTACGCCCTTTATTGCCAACAGTCTGACTTGAAATATGTGTTCCTTGACCCATTTAATAAATGGCTCCCACAGATAGGGCGCTGTGCAACTCTTCTGTTTTCTCAAGATGGCTTTAAAAACATCTCTTACCCATAAGGCAGTCTGTCTAACCATCAAAGTATAATCTTGACCTTCCCAACTCTGATCAGGGTGACAGTGGTTGCTGATGCCTCTTTTTTCCTAAGTCGCTAACTAGAGAGCCAGCAGAACGGTATGCCACTAGAGTCTGAAGCCAGTCAACTATGTTCAGGTGTATAGCTCATTCTTTGCTTATTGCAGTTCTAATTGTAGATAATCTAAAATAGAACACAGCTGTTAGAAAATGTATATGTGTCAGTTACGTTAAGCACAAAATGTACATATAGATTCTGCTGAATTATAAAGCCCAATAACATATTACATTTTAGTCTATATTATAATATTATTTTGATTCTCCTCCCACTGGTAAAAAAAAAATAGAGAAAGCATTGGTTATCAACATTGATATATTATATTATTAATTGAATTATTTATAAAACTCTTTAGAAGGAAAATACTAAATCGTGTGTTATGAGTCATAGCCAACTCAAATTTTTTTCAAGAGTTAAAGAAATATCTTTTTTTTTCTCTCTCCCTTTATTTATTTATTTATTTATTTTTAAAAAATATAAAAAACATCACAATTTTCAAAAATGCATTGTTCACAAAACATTATTTGGTGCTGAACTTTTAATGTATTTTTTACACTTCTTCCTTGACCTTTAATTTCTTAAATGCAAAATATAATAGATCATGAGATAAAAACATCTAAAAAAAGGAAAATGTTCTTTACATTTCCATGTATGTATATTACCTATAATTAAGATATTTTTGAACATTATTCTGCAGAGGAAAAATCAGTTCATTTTCTGATCTTATAAATTTTATTTAGAGCAGTTATTTTTATCTTATTTGAGTACACTGTTTAAATAGCTTCAGTGAGGTATTTCCTACTGTGTCTCATCAGTGCTTTTAAAGAATTAATTAGCTTGACATAGAATTTGATAGTTCTAAGAGCTAAGAACTTTTTACTCATGATAAATGATGTTATGTTGCATCAAATAATTTTATATGAATAAACAATATTTGTAGACTCACACCCTCACAAATACATGTGTGGATGTCTGTGTGTGTTTGTGTACAGACACATATAATAGAAATATAGTTGGAACTCTTGGCTCTTTCCAAGTTCAGCCTTTCGAGGTGCTTAATAGTCCGTATAGATTTGTGTGTAGTCACTTTAGACATGATATCTCTGAAAGCAAGGGGGTGAAGGAGAGTGAGTGAGCGTGGACGTAATGGCTGATGAGGAAGCAATGTTTTAGCATACACGTTATTTATTTGTTTGGTTACGCTTAGTGAGCCACATGCCAAGAGTACAAACAGGAATGTAAACAGGAGCAAGCCAGACTCCATGCCTGCAACGAGTTTAAAATCTAACAAGAGAGATAAATGAGCACACACAATTTACAGTCAAAGCGAGAGACGGCAATCAGAGAAAGAGACTGAAAGTGATGCTCTGACCCTGCAAAAGGGAAGGGCTATTGGTTTAGCCTTGGACAATTGTCTCAGACTGACGCTGATACTGTCCTCATTCGGCGTCACAGTGTCACCGACGTGAGTTTCGTCAGTGTTATTTCAAACGAGATTCACAGGTTCTTAAAGACATTGTATACTTTGGGAGCATGTCGGTAAACAAGATTCACAGGTTTTCAAAGATATTGTATACTTTGGGAGCATGTCGGTATAAGCAGACATAAAGAAAACAGTTGAGAGCCTTAAGAGAAAATGAAACTTAGACTGCCTTTCTATATTTGCAAAATTTTGTACCATTTTATGTATGTATGTATATATGTGTGTATGTTATTTGCCAAACCCAGGGGTAGGCTAACTCAGTCTCAAACTTAAAAGGCTAGCAGAAGTTACAGTCTGGTGTAAAGGCATGGCTAGGATTAGATGGAGAAGGCAATGGCAACCCACTCCAGTACTCTTGCCTGGAAAACCTGCAGTCCATGGGGTCGTACAGAGTTGGACATGACTGAAGCGACTTTGCAGCAGCAGCGGCAGGGTTAGATATAATAGAGGACCTCCTGCACCTCCAGAATTCCAGTATCAGAAGTAGCACACCTCTGATTTCAAGGTAGACTGGATACTTCCACCAGGAACAAAATTAGTATAGTGTAAGGTGAGTGTCCCACAGCGGGGTACCAGCAAGAGCGGGGCGGAGCCTCTTTCAGGTAAGGCAGACAGGTGGAGAAGACTCTTGTGAGTCCTTCAGATTCTGAGGAGATCAAGGCAGTCACTCTAAAGGAAATCAACCCTCAATGTTCACTGGAAGGACTAACGCTGAAGCTGACGGTCCAATGTTCTGGCCACCTGATGCAAAGAGCCGATTCATTGGAAGAGACCCTGATGCTGGGAAAGATTGAAGGCAAAAGAAGAGGAAAGCAGAGCAAGAGATGGTTAGACAGCATCACCAACTCAGTGGACATGAATCTGAGCAAACTCTGGGAAACAGATGGACAGGGAAGCCTGGCGTGCTGCGGTCCACACGGTTGCAAACAGTCAGACACAGCTTAGCAACTGAACAACAAAAATGGATAGAATACCTTTCCAAACCAGAGTCATTCCACAGGTGCAGGGTGGGGGCAGTGGTAGCTTGCATCATGTAGACAAGACAGACATCTAGAAGCTGTGTTTGTTTGGGAAGCTAGGGCACACGTTATTGAAAGTCTGGTGTGAGCTTTTGAATTCTTCCAAGAAAATTGCATAAACTGCCGTTACGTAATTTCACGGACTTCATAGACTATGTGAAAGCTTTATCGGGTTAAGGACCAGTGGGTAAGTGGAGTCAGGGATAATGGGAGGAGGGCATTTTCCTTCATTTGCTAAAGAACCTTACATCTCAGATCAGCCTGATGGGTGTTCAATATAACATCCTTGTCTCTTTGCGATCTCATGGACTGTAGCCTGCCAGGCTCTTCTGTCCATGGAATTCTCCAGTCAAGAATACTGGAGTGGGTTGCCTTCCCCTTCTCCAGGGGATCTTTCCAACCCAGGGATCAACCTGGGTCTTCCACATTACAGGCGGATTCTTTACAGTCTGACCCACCAGGCGAGCCCTCCCTGATGGACACTGGCATTAAAACCACGATGTGGAGTTCTGCGGCTAGAAGTCACTTGGCTGACCTGGTCATGTGCTTTGGCGGGGTCTTTGGTGGCAGCTCTCTGTGCTCTCTCTCACTTGTCCTATTCTTTGTCATCTAATTTAAGACCAATGTATACATTTAATCCTTTGGGAAGCTCACCCTTACCATTCTTGGTTCAGTACCTTTTTAAATCTCATAATTCTCTTCTGTAATAAAGTCACAGCTTTGGGGGAGAACAAACTGTGTCTTATTTATTTCTGAATCTCTGTTTCCAGCACAGTGCCAGGCACGTGGGAGAAAATCTTTGTCTTGTGAATGAATAAAAGCCAACTGCTATATTGTGTACAGAAAGTTTTGCTCTGTGCTAGGAACTAGGATGCTTTTCACAGCTTCAGAAACTAAATCAATGCATAAAAAAATTTCATGTAATCTGCAACGAGCTTGTTTATATGGATTGAACTGGGATGCACGTACGCAGTATAACGTGAAATGCACTGCCACGCACAGGGGAACAGAAATGAGGCAAGCATAGCACAGCATTTGGGAACACTGAGTGGTGAGCAGTTCTGAAGTAGAGGTCTATTATGCAAGCAAATCTCTGGGTGTTAATCTGTCTCCCCTGATTGTTCAGCTGGCGCTTCAAAACAGACTGTGCTTTCTTCACGTTAACCCTTTTTTCTTACTGAAATATCTCAAGGCTTCAGGACAGGCATACCTTGAGTCTGGTATAAAAGATAAGGCATTCACTGTGGAATATAAAACCAGAAAAGTGGGATTATTTTCCTCCAACAAGGAAAAAAAGAGTTTATTATGAGAGAAGAGATCTGTAATTAGAGTAGGGAAAACAAGTTCAAATACAGTAGGATAAATCTGATTTAGCTGTCTTCCAAAATTACTAGCCTTTGTTCAAATAAGCACCCCAAATCACTGATGTTTGTATTTGTAGAGGAAATATATAATTTTATAGGACTCTGGACCATGTTCTTAGTTTCAAAGAATTATCTCATTCAGGACTTATATATCAAAAAGTAGGTTTAACCTAAACCTGATAGAACACAAAATAAATCTCAAAAATCGTGGTGGATTCATGTCAATGTATGGCAAAACCAATACAATATTGTAAAGTAAAATAAAGTAAAAATAAAAATTAAAAAAAAATCTACAATAATCAAGTATCAAGAGCTTCCTTATATTTACATATTTTCCTGAACATTAGTAAATAATTTCAGTTATTCAGTCTCTTGCTGTGAGGAACTTTTAAGTTAACTGGACTGAAATCACCTGTATGTCAGCTTGCATATACATTTTCACGTCTGTTTTGTCATTGTACTTGCAAATACAAACGTATTCTCCAAACATTTTACACAAAACCTTACCCATGTTCGTTTGTCTAGTGTGATAGCTTAAGATTTTTCTGGTAGCCTCTCAGTTCCCAGCTGTCTTCATCTTTGCCATTTTTTTCTGCCTAGAACCCTAAATCCAATCTCAGTTTTATCTGATGACTCTTTAGCCCTTACTTATCTTTTAGAATTCCGCTCAAGTCTACCTTCTGGCATTTTTCTCTGTTTCCTCTCTGTGCTTTGAGTGCAGTGTACACAACTCTAAAATACCTTTGTCTCTGCCCCACTTTGGCTTTTGGAGATCGAAGCTGTGCAAGAGGTTACTGACTAGTGCCCAGCAGATGTTGGACCATGGCAAGTTCTGAAACATTTTGCAGTACATTAATGGATGACCTTTCAAGCTCCAATCTTACAGCCATTCTAAGCTCTTCACAGTTATTAATTCATTTAGTACAACATTCATCTGATCTTGCTGTCTGTCTTACACCAAAGAAGAAGGCAGAGAAAACTAAGAGATTAAGCCGCTTTTCTGAGGTCAGACAGCTAGTAAGCGGTGCAGTTGTTGCTATAATAGAATAATCACGATAATTGGATAACGACCCTAGGCCTCTGCTGTAGAGCACACTGTCCTGAATATCTCCTTTTCCTCACCTGATATATCTTTGAAAGTACTGGATGATTGACCTTGTTCCCATGAGAATGATGAATGATTTATTGCTCATATGCCTGCTCAAAGTACTTATTAACCTCAATCTCGTCATTAATTCAATAAATATTTATTGCATCCCTACCCTGAGGCATGCACCGGGAATATACAAATGAATAAATATACACTGACTACAGATGACTGAGACTCATAAAAGCAAAATGTATTATAACATTTTGCATTTTGTTAACATTGTGTCCTAGGAACGTTTGTCCTACATTACTTCATTTTAGAATAAGCGCAATGACAATTTTCAGAAAAGCTTAAAAATTTATCTTCTACCAGGTAGACATTTGACTCTGACAAAGATATTAGAGTACATTTTGTAGTGAATTATCATAATTGCTTTCCATAGCTGCTCAATTTTAAGAGTTTGTTTGTATCTATACATTTCTCTGCAATTCACAAACTATCAGAAAATAAAAACATTTCTCTGCAATACACAGTTTACAAAACTATCAGAAAATAAAAAGCCTAATCTAAAATTAAGTATCTCTACTTTATTTTTCACTGACAATGAAAATGCTTATCTAAATTTTTTAAATTTTATTCTCTGTTCATAACCAAGCACAACTTTAACACTTCTCACATCTTAGTTTCCTTTCCAACAGTCATTCTGAAGAATAAGTGGAATATAGAGTTTGGAAGTTATATTTGCTTTGCATGAATAAAAAGCAATAAAAGCTGTTTTCTCCCATCCCTGAATTATGCATCAATGACTCATAGAGCAGATAAGGGATATTACAAGATGTCATTTTCACAGGCACTTTTCTAAACCTGGCGATGGATAATATAAAAGCTTGAATATACTTTAAAATTTTTAAATACCCTTTGATGGCAGGAGTGGCTTTCATTTTTGTGTTTATTGATAGCATTTTCCTTTCCTGATTTAACCATAGTCTAGTAGGCCATTTCACTTTTTACAAAATGTCTTGCGGCTCTCCACATACAGCATGCTGTTTTGCAGCATTATAGGAAAGGGGTATACTACAGTGTTTCCGTGTTTAGGAACATTCCTTCCAAGGAAAAGAATCACTTTATAATTGTGCTGTTGTATGACACCATTTTAGATTTAGAAAACTTTGTGGCTTGTGTATATTTAATGCATTCTGTTACATTTTTCGCCTTGTCTATTTCATTACCCCAGATATGGGAGTCACTGAGCTATTGCTTATTATTAATGCCTTTCTGTTTCAACTTTAATTCTACTCATTCTTATATTGATAACATAATTTTATGCTAAAGTATAATAATGATAATTCTTCAAAAATTTACTAATTATTCAATCTTTTAAGAAAAAAAATATTTTAAAGTAAATCCTCTAAAAGAGAGCTTTGAGTGTGTCAGGATAGTCTTTTAAAGCATTGATGAAAATAATTACTAACGGTGACCAAAGGGTTATATTTGGAAATTATAGGTGATGACTGACAAAGAAGATTTAATGCTTTGTTCAGATTTTTACTGTTGCAAATATGATTGATGAGTATATTTGTGCTGTTCCTCAGAAATTACTTTAACTCTTTCTAGCTTCTGAGATATCTGTCTACCTATGGATCTCACCTTCCTAATGAAATGAGTAATATCATTGTTAGATAAGGCTTGTACCACAGTGCCTGGATTTAGAAAACAATAGATAGTAGCTAAAATTACCTAAATTTGTGTTCTTTTTAAGCCTAATTGTTCTTCCCAGATGCTTTTCTCCTTTTCATTCATCTTGAAGAAGTGAACTTGAATTACTCACCCTTTTGAACTGAATATTAGGTCAGGAAAAGTTATATTTCTTTTCCTTGGTGTTTCTGTAACTCTTTTAGCTTTCTTATATTATGACCAATTACCTCCTTATATGTAGTTAACTGTCTTCTGATTTATATGATGATATCCTGGGGGCAGGAGGAACAGGGGATGACAGAGGATGAGATGGCTGGATGCCATCACCAACTCGGTGGACGTGAGTTTGAGTGAACTCCAGGAGTTGGTGATGGACAGAGAGGCCTGGTGTACTGTAATTCAAGGGGTCGCAAGGAGTCAGACATGACTGAGCGACTGAACTGAACTGAACTGATCTGCAAGATATCAAGCTCTATGTTATTTATGCTTTTAGCCCTACTGCCAAGGATAGGGCAGATCCTCAATGAGTATTTTTAGACTTCTGAAAAGTTTACATTATAAAAGACCTTAGGCATCTGTGCAAAAATTTATTCTTGCAGTCAAATAAATCAATATCTTGCTTAACTTCAGCTTAATTGTCAGGAAATAATGTTGAAATAATCAACCTCACCTGCACTTTTCTTTACTAGTTCCTTAAACACAGCAGTTGCTTCTCTGCTATTTAAATGATTTAACTAATGTCAAATATGATTGACATGTAGTCTTGAATCTTCATATCCAGGTCAAGTATAGATAGTTGTAGAAATTTCCATATAGGTAAAACCATGACATCACAAAAGTACAATTCTAAATTTCCAGACATGACTCAAAATTAGATCTTTCCACCAATCATTTTAAAGGACATTGTTTAAAGTTTCATACTATATCTAAAATTGTTGTAATGTTACAACATTATATATGATATAACATAATATAACAATGTTGGTTATATCAAGTCTTGAGTCTTGGGACAGGAATTCATTTTTCTTTTCAAAATTTTCTTCACAGACACTGCTACATGCTTTCTCCTAGTATAGAGCTAATCCATTATCTTACCTTCCTCTCTTCTTAATTAAAAACATACATTGAAATGAATGAGAAAAATTCAACATAAAATATGTTTCAAAAACATGTAAAAAGAAAAGATAGCTCTAGGTTGGAACCTATTAGTATTTATAATGTTATCTTAAGTTTATGACTGAGAAAAAGAATGAAATAGCACATAAAGAGAATTTTGGTTAATTTGAAAAATTTTTTAAGATTTTATTTATTATGGCCTTAAAATATAAAATCAGAAAATATATATTTATAAATGGATCTTTATAAAGCTGTTATAAGTGGATGATTTTTACTTGATCACTCTCTACCCCAAATGAAGTACATATTTTTTTTAAATTAAGTGAGAAAGCACAAGAATATAGTTTTCTCATGGAAACAAAACCATAATGATCCAATTAATTTGATTTTATTTTTAAATAAAAGGATCTGGCATTAGATACTCATAAGACTTAGTAGTTAAGTGTAAAAAAGGATAAGAAGTTAAGTAAAAATCTAAGTCAATTTATGTAAAAATACTTTATAACATTTTATTTACTTTCTACTCTGTATGTACATCTAATGCAATTGATATACTTAATAGATAATTGTATATGATATGATAAATGCTATGATTAAAGTCTACAAATTGGCCTTGAGACCATCTAGAAGTGACATCTGATCAAAACCAAGGGGGTCTAGATTTTTCTAGAAAATGTCACATTTGGGTTGAGTCTTGAAAAAGTACGATGCATAACTATGAAAACAGCAAGGAAAGTGAAATACATTTCAACAGGTAAGAGATTAGGGCAAACATGGCAGATTAGGGAATTGTGAGGAAGTTTAAGCTGTACGTGGAAGTGGAGACCTAAAAATGAGGAGGCGGGAAGTGTTCAAATCCATAAAGACTGTTTAGGTCACATTAGGGAGTTTATCTTAAAGGCAATGGAGAGTTATTGAAAGAAGTTAAGCAGGAGTGGCTCCTTGGAAAATACCCTGATGCTAGGAGAGACTGAAGGCAGGAGGAGAAGGGGACGACAGAGGATGAGATGGCTGGATGGCATCACCGACTCGATGGACGCGAGTCTGAGTGAACTCTGAGAGTTGGTGATGGACAGGGAGGCCTGGCGTGCTGTGGTCCATGGGGTCGCAAAGAGTCGGACACGCCTGAGCGACTGACCTGAACTGAAGCAGAAGTGCCAGTGTCAGTCTGAAACCCTTTTTTCTGCAGCCAGAGACGTTGGTAATCAAAGAGGAGAGGGAGTCTGGAGAGAAAGGAGAGTGTTTCTCCTCGGATAGCCTCTATCTTCTCTAGAAGTAAATTGCTGAAGTCGTCCCATGTGTGTGAGGATGAGGAGCACGGAGGAGCCTGTTTATGGAATGTGCTGAAGACTTGACACTATCACCTGTGGGGAAACGGGGCCGAGAACTGACCCGTTAAGTTGTAAGAAGTGATTGGTACACACTGTCACACTTCCTTTCAGTTTGCCACGGCACTGGTCCCCGTCCAAGAAAGGCCAGGAAACATTGCACCTTGGTCCCTAAGGCACAGACACCTGAGTTTAGATTGACTTGAGATTTGGGCTTTAAAAAACATAAGAAGCAGGAACAGAGGCTAAGGATATGTGAAGGCAGCCCAAGTGATAAGCTGCAGAGTCTTGACCAGATATAGATGGGAGTGAAGATAGGATGGAGCAACAGATTAGAGATTGATGCCTTCTAGATGGTAAAGCGTCTGCCTACAATGCGGGAGACCTGGGTTCAATCCCTGGGTCGGGAAGATCTCCTGGAGAAGGAAATGGCAACCCACTCCAGTATTCTTGCCTGGAAAATCCCATGGACAGAGAAGCCTGGTAGTCTACAGTCCATGGGGTCGCAAAGAGTCGGACACGACTGAGCAACTTCACTTCGGTCTAGATCATGTTTAGAAAACACAAGGGTATGAGAATCTTGAAAGGGTATATGATCATGTTGAAAGTGTAGAGCTATTGGAGTTTACAGTTTTAAAGGTGGAGGAATTCTGGGAAAGTTCGAGAGGTTCGCCTTAAAAACTTTCAGAAACAATGATGCAGTTTTGTAAACGAATGAAATGAAAATGTATTTAAACAATCTTAAAGGATCCTATCATTATTATCTCTATGATTATTTGCTAGGAAATAATTCAAGATGGCACAAATATTATTAATAACCTAAGATATTCACTGCTGTTGCTGCTGCTGCTAAGTCACTTCAGTTGTGTCCGACTCTGTGTGACCCCATAGACGGCAGCCCACCAGGCTTCCCCATCCCTGGGATTCTCCAGGCAAGAATACTGAAGTGGGGTTGCCATTTCCTTGTCCAATGCATGAAAGTGAAAAGTGAAAGTGAAGTCGCTCATTCGTATCCAACTCCTAGCAACCCCATGGACTGCAGCCTACCAGGCTTCTCCGTCCATGGGATTTTCCAGGCAAGAGTACTGGAGTGGGCTGCCATTGCCTTCTCCAAAGTTATTCACTAGAGCTTTGTAAATAATACCAAATTATTACAAAAAGTGAGTGTGTGTGTGTGCGTGCACACTCAATATCTCAGTCATGTCCATCTCTTTGGGACTCCATGGACTGTAGTCCGCCAGGCCCTTCTGTCCATGGGATTCCCCAGGAAAGAATAGTGGAGTGGGTTGCCATTTCCTCCTCCAGAGGATCTTCCCTGACCCAGGGATCCTGCAATAACAGAGAAGAGTTTAAATGAATTATGACAAACAATATCTGCGGAAGTATTAATTGGAAGAGCCTTTATAGAAGCAATTCAGTCTTGTCCATCAATTTCAAATGCAAATGTCATTCAATCGGGAATTCCACTTCTACAGATTTGCCCTAGAGATATATTTACATATGATATTTACATATATGCAAAATGAAAAGGCAGTTTGTAGCTGCATTGTTGGTAAGAGTAAAATGCCAATAGGTAGGGAACTCCCTGGTACAGCCATTTAATGGGATATTATGAAGCTATAAAAATTAAATTGAAAACTCTTTCCTAATGTGAAATGTTCTCCAAGATACATTGTTAATTGGAAAAGTAAAAAACACATTCAGAACAGAGTATGTGGTATAATGCCATCTTATATTGAAAGGGAAAAGTTCATACATGTATTTACATACATATGTATATGTGTACGAATCAGTTTCAGATAAGTTTAGTCACCGATGAGAAGAGATTTTAGAGGGTGAGGAAAACAGAATTGGAAAAACTCTCATAGCTATTTTATTATAGATATTTCTCATTCTGTGAATTTTGAATCATAAAAATGTATTACTATTTGGAAATTTTAAAAACCCAAGTTATATAATAAATCTAAACATAAAAGTTATTGTAAATTTTTATTTTAGTGATTTGAAAATGCATTCAAAATAATTATCTTGGAGATACAGTAGAGAAAATTCAAACGATAAAACTACATATAGCAGGCATAGTAAGATAAGAAAGTATGCCCAAAATGTCAGTGTGGATATTACAAGTGGTAGGATTGCATTTCAAGCAATGTTTATTCTGTACTTTTTGTTAAAGAACAGTTGTGTATATATCTCAATGCATATACGTTGTTTACATTTGGGTAAATTGGAAAGTCATTTTAAAAATACTTTTCAATAATTCCTGAAACCCCATCCTTTCAAATGTGGAAATGGTATTTCAGATCACAATAAAATTTAATAAAGTGTGATTCTTCTATTACATCTTTCATTTGGATAGAAGATCAGTCTTGTGTGACAGATATACCTGTGAAGGACTTTTATCTGTTATCATAAATAAAGTATATTTATTGATATAAATTAAGAAAAAGTTGCAAGAATAAGTCTCCAAGAAAAATCTAATGAAAAATAATACAGATTTTTAGAAGGCCCTCATAACTCATAACTGAAATGAATGGCTATTTTGTTTTATATCTTCAACATAATTGACAATAAAGAAATAACTGACATTAAACATTCAGAGGAGCCTATCTTAAAAGTACAGCCTCTGCAAAATTTTGGTTTCAGGCAGAAGCTAAGAATTTTAGTAAAATTGTAAAATAAAATCTCAAATACCACTGTCTTTTTTCATTTGCTAATTTACAAGGCTATTAAATATGTAGTCATGAAAGAGACCAAAGAGATATTAGACTCATTCATAGGACAGAATAATTATTTTTAAAAATTTATATTTAATGTACCCATTGTAATTGCAGTTAGTCTTTGAAATATCCTCTAACTGAGTTGTAATAGAAACTCTTGCAAATTCTCAAGCTCTGATGTTATGTTAGCTTTCACCGTTCCTCCTCATCACCGCTGTTGTTACCGTCTTGTATTGATGGTGGCACATGTGTTATAATTAATGAACCAATATTGATGTACTGCAGTTTATTAAGGTTCATAGTTCACCTTAGGCTTCATCCTATGTGGTACGTGAGTTCTGACAAATGTATAATGGCAAGTATCCACTATGTTATTACATAGACTGCTTTCACTGGCCAAGTATTGCATCTGCACAAACTGCAATGCCGTTTCCTATCCCTGTCAGCAAGGAATGAAAGTTCCTGTTGGTCCACTTCCTTGCTAGCATTCGGTGCTGTCAGTGTTTCGGATTTTAACAGTCCCAATAGCTAGTAGTAATAGCTACTGTTTTAATCTGCAATCCTCTGTTAACTTATGGTGTTGAGCGTAGTTTCATATTCTTACTTTTTGTCTGTTTATTTATTATCAGTGAGGTGATTGTTCAGATGTCTAGCCATTTTTAGCTGTATTGTTTTTCATATTGCTGAATTATAAATGTTCCTTTTATTTTGGTTACCAGTTCTTCCTCAGATGTATATTTCGTGAACATTTTCTCTCAATTGGAGACTTGTTCCATTCCCTAAACAGAGTCTTTTGTACAGTCTACGTTTTTATTATAATGAAGTCTAGTTTATTTTTTCTTTCAGAGATTAAAATGGTTTTATATCTAGAGAATCATCACTAAATGTTAGGGCACTGAAATGTCGAACTATGCTATCTTCTAGGGGTTTTATATCTTTGCGTTTTACATGTAGGTGTCTAATCCATTTTGAGTAATTGTGAAGAATGAAAGGTCTGTGTCTCCATTCCCATTCTTGCATGTGGATGCGTAGTTGTTCCAACATCATTTGTTGAAAAGCTTTCGTCAAAAATGTTTTTTTTTTTTTCTTTTCAATTTCATCCACTGACTTTCTATTTCCATCCACAAATTGCAGGGATTCAAATTCATTTCTACTCTGTACCTCAAGTTTTCTCCCCAGAATACTGTACCTTTAGAAGAAGCCTTCCACCTTTTTACCAACCCCTTGTCTAATGATGTGATGTCTTTCATAGCATCCCTGCACCTTATCATCAAGTCCTTATTAATAGGTAGGTGATGACTTCATAATGCAACTCATCACTGGGTTGGATAACCCAAGTTGTAATTAATTCATTCATTCAAAATACATTTCACACTCACTGTGAATCAGATATTGAACTAAGAACTATACCAAACCTAAAATTATAAGATTTTGGTCTAGATCTCTTGAGCAATATACAAACATTGATGCCCTCTTTTATGCAGATTCTGATAGATGTTAGAATGCCCCTCTTTCTGTCTTTCAGTTGAACACTCTCCTGTTCTTTCAGGCATTGCTGATGTCACAGTGATGGACCTTAATCAGAATGAAATGTCATTTGTCTGTGCTCCTCTCAAATTGACTCAGATAGATATCCTGCTCTAGAAGTCATCTGTCTGGTATAGTGCGGTGCGTCTGTTTATTTTCTGTGACCTGAATGAAATCTCTATGAAGTAAGAATTAAATCTTTGATACGTTTGTAGCCAAAATGTCATAATACACCATTATATTAAATTCACTATGAAGTTAGCGTTTGCCCGGTGGTCATGCCCAATATTGTTTTTAAATATGGAAAATCTCACTATGAGATGCCTTGAGTGAATTTAGGAGTGGGGGATTAATTTTAATTGAATCAAGGACTATACAAAATTATCTGAAGAGGCGACATACTATAATAGGAAAAATGCTGGATTTGGCATTGGAAGACCCAAATTAAGCTTGTTTCTGATATATATACTAGCTGTTCTCAAGTGAGTAATTTAAATTTCTTGAGCACCAAGCACTTCTCTGTGAAACTGAAGATAGCAATACTTGCCCCATCCATCTTCTAGTGAGCTTTGGGAAATACGCACTCATTTCTCATGCTGGTATGGTTATGCTCAAAATCCTTCAAGCTAGACTTCAGCAGTACGTGAACTGGGAACTTCTGAATGTACAAATGGGGTTTGAAAAGGGGGAACTGGCAATCAAATCACTAACATCCACTGGCTCATAGCAAAAGCAAGGGAATTCCAGCTTTGTGGGCTACACATCCCAGCAGCCTCTCTGTGGCCCACCTTAACAGCCACGAATATTCCAAGTGTCCTAATAGTTTGGCCTTTTCCAGAATGCCTTATAAGTGGAATCACACCGAATGTGACTTTCCTCACTTTTGATCACTTTGATACTTACCCACGCTACCGTGTTTATCTATACTTTGTTCCTCTTTGTTGGTATATGAAGAAACGGTGTCTTTAATTGTATCTAAATCCAATTAATATATTTTGAGAAAAAGATTAGAAAGTATTTCTTTTATGAATTTTTTATGAAGTTACTGAATTGGATAAAAATATGTAATACACCAATTACCATAAAATAAGACAATGGCAATTTAATAGCTCTCCTAAAGCCCTGTACCATTATTTCGGAAATACATGTATCTCCTTCTTTCAGATGAAAATTGAATTCCCAAGGGCATAGTTTTCAGAAAATATAACTTGGTCATGTTTTTAGATGTGTAGTTTGAAATGAGATTACAAACAGGAGGTGGTTTTCTTGAAACACGTGAGCCTGAAAGGCCAAGATGTGACTGATTGTGTAGGATTCTTTTTTCCAGTTGCCAGAAAAAGCTTTTTTGAGCTGAACAAGACAGGTATAAAATTAAAGTAATTGCGCACTTTAGATTTACTAGCAACGTGAAATCTTGCAGGCAGTTTGCTGTTTTACAGACGTCGTGGCCTGCCGGCACGGGGTGGGGTACACCGCTTGGGAGTGCAGTTTATTGTTCCCGGTGACTCTCTGAATGATCTTGTGGAGTCGCTCTTACCGCAGCAGCGTGCCAGCTGAACGTCAGCTTGTGTTCCAGAGCCTGCCTCTTTAGATCTGAAAGTTATTCCATTTCCTTTTTTTGTTTTGTTTGTTCCTAATTCATTGGCCATGTGTGTAATTATAGGTTGGAGGGATGATTACACAAACGAATTACAATCAAACTTGGCTTGTAAGCATACAGAGCTCTGGTGGTTAATCACAATTATTTAGGCAGGAGCTCCCTCTCCCTGAGATGCAGATGCCACATCTCTCTCCTTGGCACTCCAGCAAATCAGACTCCTGATGTCTCAGGAAGACCATGTCCGTGTCCCATTCTGCAGGTCACTTTTGTATAACATGGGACATTGCTTCTTGGCTTTGAGATTGCTAAGACTGCAATCAGTACACAGACCTGGTATCAGAAGTAGGATTTCTTCTCAAAAGTGTCTTAGAAAATCAAATTATACCACACCTAGTGGGAAATATATTGAGTTTGTGTATTTCCACGTTATTGCTCTGAATGGAAATAATGGATTTTTAAAATAAAGTTTGTGATTTGAGACTTTTTAAAGTAGATAGAAGACAAGGATTAAAAGATTCCCAGTCTCTCAAATGTCACATTACCATAAATTAATACAGATAGAATTATCATACAGCCAAAAGCATTTTGCAGATCACACCACACTTGAAAGATATAGTATAGACTGTGTATCCTCACTGTGACTTTGAGCAAATCTTCTAACCTTGTGAGCATCGGTTCTGAATCTATAAAATGAGAGTACTAACCTTGCAAGGAGTTTTATGAGGAAAAAATGAATTATATTGGTAAAGTTCTTGGGACGTTTAGTTGGCTCATAAAATAGACGATTGTTTATTATATAAGAGAAATAAATCTAGTAATCTTGGCAGTATATTGAATTACAATACTTTGGACAGTGATTTACACATAGAAATTAGGGGCTCAGTTCAGTTCCGTCGCTCAGTCGTGTCTGACTCTTTCCAACCCCATGAATCACAGCACGCCAGGCCTCCCTGTCCATCACCAACTCCCGGAGTTCACTCAAACTCATGTCCATTGAGTCAGTGATGCCATCCAGCCATCTCATCCTCTGTCATCCCCTTCTCCTCCTGCCCTCATTCTTTCCCAGCATCAGAGTCTTTTCCAATGAGTCAACTCTTCCCATGAGGTGGCCAAAGTACTAGAGTTTCAGCTTCAGCATCAGTCCTTCCAATGAACACCCAGGACTGGTCTCCTTTAGAATGGACTGTTTGGATCTCCTTGCAGTCCAAGGGACTCTCAAGAGTCTTCTCCAACACCACAGTTCAAGAGCATCAATTCTTCAATTCTCAACTTTCTTCACAGTCCAACTCTCACATGATTACATGACCACTGGAAAAACCATAGCCGTGACTAGACAGATCTTTGTTGGCAAAGTAATATCTCTGCTTTTGAATATGCTATCTAGGTTGGTCATAACTTTCCTTCCAAGGAGTGAGCGTCTTTTAATTTCAAGGCTGCAGTCACCATCTGCAGTGATTTTGGAGCCCCCCAAAAATAAAGTCTGACACTGTTTCCACTTTTTCCCCATCTATTTCCCATGAAGTGATGGGACCGGATGCCATGATCTTCATTTTCTGAATGTTGAGCTTTAAGCCAACTGTTTCACTCTCCTCTTTCACTTTCATCAAGAGGCTCTTTAGTTCCTCTTCACTTTCTGCCATAAGGGTGGTATTATCTGCATATCTGAGGTTATTGATATTTCTCCCAGCAATCTTGATTCCAGCTTGTGCTTTCTCCAGCCCAGTGTTTCTCATGATGTACACTGCATAGAAGTTAAACAAGCAGGGTGACAATATACAGCCTTGACGTACTCCTTTTCCTATTTGGAACCAGTCTGTTGTTCCATGTTTAGTTCTAACTGTTGCTTCCTGACCTGCATATAGGTTTCTCAAGAGGCAGGTCGGGTGGTCTGGTATTCCCATCTCTCAAAATTTTCCACAGTTTATTGTGATCCACACAGTCAAAGGCTTTGGCATAGTCCATAAAGGAGAAATAGATGTTTTTCTGGAACTCTCTTGCTTTTTCCATGATCCAGTGGATGTTGGCAATTTGATCTCTACTTCCTTTGCCTTTTCTAAAACCAGCTTGAACATCAGGGAGTTCACGGTTCACATATTGCTGAAGCCTGGCTTGGAGAATTTTGAGCATTACTTTACTAGCATGTGAGATGAGTGCAATTGTGTGGTAGTTTGAGCATTCTTTGGCATTGCCTTTCTTTGGGATTGGAATGAAAACTGACCTTTTCCAGTCCTGTGGCCACTGCTGAGTTTTCCAAATTTGCTGGCATATTGAGTGCAGCACTTTCACAGCATCATCTTTCAGGATTTGAAAGAGCTCAACTGGAATTCCATCACCTCCACTAGCTTTGTTCGTAGTGATGCTTTCTAAGGCCCACTTGACTTCACATTCCAGGATGTCTGGCTCTAGGTGAGTGATCACACCATCGTGATTATTTGGGTCGTGAAGATCTTTTTTGTACAGTTCTTCCATGTATTCTTGCCACCGCTTCTTAATATCTTCTACTTCTGTTCAGTCCATACCATCTGTCCTTTATCAAGCCCATCTTTGCACCAAATGTTCCCTTGGTATCTCTAGTTTTCTTGAAGAGATCTCCCTAGTCTTTCCCATTCTGCTGTTTTCCTCTATTTCTTTGCATTGATCGCTGAGGAAGGCTTTCTTATCTCTCCTTGCTATTCTTTGGAACTCTGCATTCAGATTAGGGGCTCAGAGGTTGTCCATTACATGATAAACTTCTCAGTTAAAATGCACTTATGACCTATTCACAATGAGTACTTTAATAGTTGTCATTTTATATAAAATATCCTAATAATTATCTTGGCTTGGCTGTTTTCTCATCTGCTGCTAATCCAGTAGCCATGCACTGATGTACAACCTGTAAATTTTTTTTTTTTCAGTTCATTCTTTCATACAACATTCAGCACTCATCACTCATTTGCCATTTATTAGAACCTACTGCGTCCCTGGCTATGCATATCTGTATGTATAAAGTGTCTGACCTCTCCTTGACTCTTTCAAGGGAGATAAATATGTGAATTTCTGTAATGCCTGAGGGTAAAACGTTACCAAACAGAAGTGTGCTCTACTCAGTGTAGAGCCAAGGAAAACAAGATGTGGGGGTTCGGGGCAGAGAAGGGTTTATTGCAGGACCATGCAAGGAGACAGGTGGCGCGTATCCCAAGAATCCCAAGCTCCCTGAAAGAGTTCAGCAAAACAGTTGAGACAAAGTGAGGGAGGGGCGTGATTAGTTACGGCAAACTTCTTGGTGTTGGAAGCCTTTGTGTTTGCAGCTGTCCATGTTGGCCAGGTCAAGATGTACCTGTGAACCTGTGTCATGGTGAACCTCCACCAAGACAAATGTTAATCTCTATTCTGTAACCTTTCAATATGTATATGAATGGACTTCTAAAGGCCAGAGCCTTGAGAATAGGCTGTCCGGTATATTTCAGGCTGTAGATAACATTCTTTAAGACACAGAGCCAGCATGACTAAGCACAGGAAAAAGTAAATCTAATATGGAGTCCGATTTTTTTCTTTCCTATTACAGAAAGTTTTTGAGTGGCAGAAGAAAGGTGAAAAGTCCCAAGGGAGTCCATAATTGTGGCACTATTGATTCTCTCTGAGAGAGTGGGTAAAACTTTAAATCGAGGTGAAGAAACACTTTGGGACAAGCAAAGAGAGAATTCCGGGCAAAGAAAACCGTAGAACCCGTGGTCAAGCATCGTACACTCTGTTAGTATCTGGAACCTAGTCCCAGTGGTGTGGTTGGAACACAGCAAGTACATAAAGAAGGAATGGGGAGATAAAATTGGAAATATAGCTGCATCAGATCACAGAGGGCTATGAATGCAAATGAGATCTTTGTGCAGAGTGTGCACTCAAACCTGGGAAATGCTGGATGAGTTCATATCTTTTAATGAAATCAAACTGGATACTATTTAGAGATTTAATGAGGACGAAAAATACAGTTTGACTTATGTATTTTTACTTTTCTGAAAGCTCTCCTTTGTTCTCACAACTCCAAAAATATTATTTTCTTCTGAAAACTGTTCTTTGTGGATTACCTACTGACTTACTCCCTGACAAAGATTTATTTTAATGGAATTCTCTTTGAAATTGTGCCATAAGACTCTTCTTATGGCAACTGTGAGACCAAATCCTTGACCTTGGGGGCCCACAGCTTTAAAATTATATCAGACAAAAGCTAAGAAAAAGTGAACCAGTTAGAAAGCTTTGAATGAATTTATTGTCGTCTTTTATATTCCTGTACGTATCTTTGAGGCAGGGAGTGGTTCTTTGACTCATTCATATACTAATAGTGTGGTTTATTTTGCCTCCCTTCATCTTTTCAACTGACTTATTCAGACTTTTTTTAAAGAATCAAACTCTCATATGTAATAGAATATTTGTGCAACAAATTCTTAAGACATCCTTAACTTAAATTATATATTTGAAAACAAAGGAATGTCAAAGGAAACATTTTAGATTGAGCAGATAATCCAGTTAGGTAAATAATATTAGAACACACAACTCTGTTTAGAAGGGATATGTTAGATTTTATAGGCTCTTACGATCATCATCATCATCTTGAAAATATTTAATAACCTTTAAAATAATTTTACCTAGAGACAAGTGAAAAATTTAATGTAAATTTATGCAATTAACATTTAGTACAAAATATTCAGATTTACTTATTACTTTTATTAAAAATCTCCTTTATTATTTTTCAAAGTTTGGATGCTTTGAACAATGAAATCTTCTTTATTTGATCTTTTTTTGCCTTTAAAAATAATCCTCATATGATCAAATATTTTAAATAGAATATGCATTATTCTGTGTATCTCACATTGTTGTGTATTTTACGTACATTTCTCATTTTAAAACTGTGCTTTGAGTTTTCATTAGTTACTAGAAATCATTGTAAGTTGAGAAAATCTTAATATTCTAACCTGTTAGATAAAGACTGCGTCAATTCAGGAAATGAAAATTTCCATACATTTATACGTATTGAGCTGTAATTATTTATGCTAAGTTTATTACCCTGGTCTGGCTATGAAACCTGCGATCATGCAGATAAGTTCTATATGAAGTACTCTGTGTTATTGCTATTGTTATTATAGATATTATTAGGACTGTTATGCATAAAATCTATAGGTAGAAATCCCTGCCTCAAAGAATATTAATAAAATGGAATATGGTTTATCAATGTGAAATTCTTATTTCTGTTGAAGTGCCTTCTAATTCAGGGACTTTACCTTTCTGATTTATTAAGTAACCCATGAGATTCTTGTCATCGTAAGGTAAAGGATGAAATATAAATTGAGCTTATTTGCTGTTTCAATAACTGATTTATTGTCAGGTTCACCACTGGTGGTACCATCTTTGCTACAGAACTTAACACGGGAAAGAAAAGGAGGCTTCCTAGTAAAATGCACTGTTGACTGAAGATTATTTTAAAGTAGAATGCTAAATTAGCTGAATACAGAATGTTAATAACGCAATTTCCACTTTAGTAGTTTCATGCTTGTTTCTGTAAAGGGTCTTATTTTCATTTGCCCCAAATTTTGGAAATTTCTGGAAATGGTTGAGTTTAAAAAAATCTTTTCAATAAAAGTTAAACTGTTCAAGTAAAGTAAATTTCTAATTATTTCTCCTGGCTAGAAATGTGTGTAAAATTAGTTATAAAATATTCTTATAACCAGGAAATGGGAGAAGTGTAAGTTCATGAGCAAATTGCTTGGTGCTTCAGTAAATTGTCTAGCTCTTAAAAGCATTGTGTAAGTGGAATAAGTTCCTCCAGTGGAGTTTCAAGCTCCATGGGTCACCATTTAAGAAATATATTTGCAATTATAGTATGTAGTAATTTCTTAGGCCTTACCTTGCCTTTGTCCTGAAGATGAAAACTCCCGTTCTATGGCGTTGTAGAAAGCCATCCCTGTACACGTACTTCCTGGAAGTGCTTTTGCTGAGGAAACTTTTATGCTTTTAGAAGTATCTTTGATTAAGTTTTGTGTGGTGAGTGTACTCTGTACTCTGCTATTTCTTTGAAATAACGAAACAGAAAAATCACGAATGTAAACTCCTTTCTAAAGGTATTTTAAAATGTATAAAACAAGTTTGGATGGATGGGGAAAATCTCTACTGCAAAATTTCTGAGAGCAAACAGCCCTAGCTTAGTGAAGGACCAGAAAAATAGAAAAATAGGTTTAGATATATACTAAAGAGAGGGGACTATAGTTTCTTTCATGTGGATTGTGAAAAGTTGCTAGCTGATTCATTAGACAATGTTAAAAGAGGCTTCTAATAAAGAAGATGTTTTTGGTACCTAATGGCTATAGAAATTATTGGCAGTAAAAAAGGCAAAGCACTCACTCAGTCGTGTCCGACTCTTTGCGACCCCGTGGACTGTAGCCTACCAGGCTCCTCCGTCCATGGGATTCTCCAGGCAAGAGTACTGGAGTGGGTTGCCATTCCCTTCTCCAGGAGATCTTCCCGACCCAGGGATCGAACCCGGGTCTCCCGCACTGCGGGCAGACGCTTTGCCATCTGAGCCACCTATGACTGCTATTTTATTTTTGCTGTTGTCCTACCTTGTCACTTTGGAGTGGACCAAATCTGTTGCACTAATGAACACGTTTGAGAAAACATTAAATTGGCATATTTTGGTTGAATGCATGATAATTAAAAATATTACTTAGAGGAATGACAGTATGGGAAATTTTTCAATTTAGCTTTAAGATTACTAAATGATATGAGGTGAAACATAAAGAAGGTAAGAGGTCCAGAGGATTATACTAATAGCAAGCATTCATTCAACAAATATGTGTTATTACCATGTGTCATGGATAAAATGGTGGCTGAAAATGAATACAGCTCCGGACTTTTCTGAGCCTTATAATCTGACATAGAGGTTGCCGTGGCATCCATACAGAAAATCACCATTAAGACGAGGAAGGTAGTTAGAGAGGAGCCTGTCTGCAAGATGGTGAGATCAGAGGCTATAAATTGCGAGGTGAAAATGGGAGGTGAAAGTGTTAGTCACTCAGTGAAATCACCCAGTCATGTCCGACTCTTGGCGACCCCATGGACTGTAGCCCACCAGGCTCCTCTGTCCATGAGATTCTCCAGGCAACAATACTGGGGTGCATTGCCATTCCCTTCTCCAGGGGATCTTCCTGACCCAGGGATTGAACCCGGGTCTCCTACATTGCAAGCAGATTCTTTCCCGTCTGAGTCACCTCATTAAAATGAGAGATGAATGTAATCCTATTTCATATATCCAATTGATTATTTACATCAAAGGAAAGCTAACTTGGAATCACCTCTGGATAAAACTTTCATGTTCCACAAATAACCTATTAAATATCAAAAAGTAACTCAAGCTTCTACTTCCATACCCAACACCTTAACTCTGTGGAAAATCTGTCTTGCTTTCTAAAAAGATCAAAATCAAGAAAATTGAAGTATCCTTCATCTTTTTTAAAAAAATAAAAATCTTATCAAAATGGTTTTTCTTCAACTCATCATTATCCTTTGAGGTTAACTAACAGACGTTTGCTCACTGATAATCTCTAAAGATTTGTCTTTTTCCTCTTCATACCTGGAGGTCCTTGGCTCATATTGACTATCTCTTCCAACCCATGTCTATCACAGTAGTATCTTTTCCACCTCATTGCTACATTTCTTAAATACATTTACTCTATTTATAAAGATATCCATGGAACCAGAGCAAACACCTTTCCCAGCCTCTCCCAGGCTTGTGTCTCACTAATTTGGGAGCAGTGTTGGAGCTCTAAAACGCTGCAGAAAGGGTACAGCATTAGAAAGTTTTAATTCAACTGTGAATGTTTTTATTTTGAAGAGGCTCGGTAGATAACTGCAGTAACTATACCTAGCTGCTGCTGCTGCTAAGTCATTTCAGTCGTGTCCGACTCTGTGATCCCATGGACTGCAGCCTACCGGGCTCCTCCGTCCGTGGGATTTTCCAGGCAAGAGTACTGGGGTGGGTTGCCATTGCTTTCTCCAACTATACCTGGCACTCAGGTATAATTACACCCGTAGCATTTGATTTGTATGTGGTAATTAAGGCACAGTTTTGGAAGGTGAGGTGAATCAGAGAGATAGCATAGAGCAACAGGAACACAGGGAATGCTTCTGGAGTCTTCACACAGGGCAAAAATGTTGTGAAAGAAAATTTGGGGTCATAGTATGCCACTTTGTTTCTGTTTGATCCACTTATCCCTTTATAAAGTATAATGCAAATTTCATCCTTACTTTATTCTCTACATTAAAATCTCGAATCTTTCTGATCTTATTATCCCACTAAGCTGCATTGGTCTTTCAGACCTAACTCACAGGTGGCTTTGCACTTCTTTACATCAAAGAGATCCAGCCAGTCCATTCTGAAGGAGATCAGCCCTGGGTGTTCTTTGGAAGGAATGATGCTAAAGCTGAAACTCAAGTACTTTGGCCACCTCATGCGAAGCGTTGACTCACTGGAAAAGACTCTGATGCTGGGAGGGACTGGGGGCAGGAGGAGAAGGGGATGACAGAGGATGAGATGGCTGGATGGCATCACCGATGTGATGGACGTGAGTTTGAGTGAACTCTAGAAGTTGGTGATGGACAGGGAGGCCTGGCGTGCTGCAATTCATGGGGTTGCAAAGAGTCGGACATGACTGAGCGACTGAACTGAACTGAACACCTTTGTCAAAATGTTATTCAGCATGTTGTAAGTGTTGGATGTTTGAATTTCTTCTTTAGCATCCAACCCTGTGTCTGTCTCACCACCAGCATTCTCTCTGTTTGTTGAAATTCAATATGAGTCCCAGTTCCCTTTCATAACCACTTTATGCAAAGGTAAAAAATACTCAGCAGTTTTTGAAACTTGCAGTTCAGATGAAAGAATTGGATCATCGCTTCATAGAAAGTGGCTTTTACCATTCATCTTGGTTCTCAGAGCGGAAACAATAGTATTTTAGCATTATTTGTCATAAAATGGCTACCCGTGATATCTTTAACTCCATTCAGGATTCAGAGGAAAGATATGATTCCTGTCAAATAGACTTAAACAATAATTGCATCAGAGCAAACGAGTCAAGTATGAGAGTATCAGAGCAGAACCTCCTTTGTTTTCATCGTGAGGAAGTTTTCATTCATTTTGGTAATGTCTCCAACTAAATAATTGTTGAATAAATGAAACAGTTTTTAACATTTAACTGCTCAAATAACATTTTAATTTTTCTTACTTTAAAGTTCTGTTCCTATTTCTTTCAAGCATGAATTCTCAGTGTGAAATTATCAGTAAAAGTGTGATACAGAGTATGTGTTACTGTGGATTAGAATAGTTTTAAATCCAGTGCTTTTATGTATGTTGATACAGGTGTCACTTATTTGTGCCTTTTACTTATGCCTTAACAACATCTATCTCTACCTTTGTTCAGAATATTACTGATTTAGCCTACTAAAAGATAATAAATGGAGAAGGAAATAGCAACCCATTCCAGTATTCTTGCCTGGAAAATCCCATGAACAGAGGAGCCCAGCAGACTATGGTCAATGAGGTCAAAAAGAGTCAGATGTGATTGAACACACACACACACAAGACCACAAACGTATCCAGGTCAGAGAGGTAAAAGCTTATTGCCAAATGGAGGAGAGACAAAAATATAAATAAATGCAAATCATTATGACGTGTTCTGAAGATGGGAAGCAACTGAAGGGTATAGGAGGAGGAAAGAAAACGTGGTCTGTGTCTACATGAAAATAACTACAATGTCCATATTTCTACGGAAATCGCTTTTTACATAAGCAAAATAATAAGCAGTGTATGTATATTGTCTATATAGCAGAATCATCTATTTTGGCCTTAAAAATTACAGACGTCTCACCCTACCCTAAATAAATTGAATCAGAATATTTGGGGATGTAAGCTGCTTCTCTCAGCATTTGAACACGCTCTAGGTGTTATTTAATGACCTCAAGAAGTAGGATGATCGTGCATCTTGTTTGCCCCGGACAGTCTCAGCCTCCACACACTACCATGTGAGCAGCCGTTCTGTCTCTCTGCCATCGTTTCTGTCCAGAGGTGTCCTCCTCGGGCTCTGTATCACCACCTTGCTGTATCCATTCAGATGCTACACACAGGACTCTGCATGCCTCTTGTACATTCCCCTCAATCTCACACATTTTGTGAACAATTCCCTTATTAAAATCTCCTAAATCACCCTTCATTCAGTGCACTTCATTTTCCCGAAGACCCTGACTCTTTATCACTATGCACAAATACAACATGACAATTGGATGCTTAGCACAAAGCGCCTGTTTCAAATACAGAAATCAGTCTCTCCTGCCTCTCCCCACCCATAAATGTTGTAAGTGAAGGTGGGCAGCGTAGAATAAGCACCAAGGAACATTTGGGTCAATCATTTTATTAGCCACAAAAATGGTGCAAGATTTTTCCCCCAAAAATGACTGGAACCTGTGTTTAGCATTCAAATAGTGTATGACATTGCAAAACTAAGGATCAATTTCACCTTGGAAACAATGAATAGTTATTTTCAGATTATTTTAGTTCATATCTTCAAATTAGTCAGTCAGTGACAGTGTGGGAGCTTGGTTCTGGAAACGTCGGCATATTGTTAGTCAGTATATTCTTATAGCCTAAGATATTCTTATATCATAAGAATGATTATTCTTAGGGGAAATTTGTAGCGCAGCAGGAAGCTCACTTTGCAGCTCACGGCTACTACTTGTACTGTTGCTGCCTCCTTCCTTGGCTGGTTCCTATACGTTAGAAACAACTTTTTTCGTAGTCCTATGGAGATGGAAATGGCACCCTGCTCCAGTACTCTTGCCTGGAGAATTCCACGGACAGAGGAGCCTGGCAGATAACAGTCCATGGGGTCACAAAGAGTCAGATGCGACTGAGCGGCTGACACACACACACACTTTATTGTAGTCCTAAGATATCCTCGCTTTAAAAATGGAAGTATAGCTTCTGTCTAATACGATATGTTACATGTATACAGTATTGTGTGATTCGTAATTTTTAAAGATTATGCTCCGATTATAGTTAATATAAAATGTTGGCTATATACCCCACGTTGTGCTCTATATCCTTTCAGCTTATTTTGTACCTAAGAGTCCCCACCTCTGACTTTCAACCCCTATGTCGTCCCCCGCCCCAATTACCTGTCCCCACTGGTAACCACTAGTTTGTTCTCTGTGAAGGTGAAAGGCTCTGAGACGAGTCCGACTCTTCATCTGTGAGTGCTGTGTATTTTTAGATTCCATGTGTAATGATATCACAGAGTATTTCTCTCTCCCTGGCTTATTTCACTTAGCATAATGCCCTGCAATTCTAGCCACGTTGTTACACAGTAGTCTATTAATTAAAGTCCAACTGTTTTCCATTTGAGTCAGTCTTCCCAGCGTACATTACTTAATCTGCTGAGAATTTGGAAACATTAACCACTTCCGATCATCAGAGCATATTTTAATGTCCAGCAATTGTTACAGTCTATTTTGACTGAAGTTGAAAATTACATCCTGAGATTTTGCATTCAGAACTGATCTAGTCAAATCGATTCTTATCCATAATAATATCATAGACTACTCTTACTGAAAAGAGAGAGAAAGATAGAGAGAGAATACTGGGAACTATTTTTGTTTCCAAAGGAACTGATATCAATTAATTACCAGGTATTTACTAAGAGCTTAAGTTATGCCCTGCTTGATATAATTAAGCATTTTCCTTTTTAAATCCTCTAACACATAATAAACTAGTAGACCAGTGGGGCCCAATCTTGAATCCTTCCTTGCCTCTACTGTTGTCAAATAAATAGGCTTTGGTTATTAATTATATTTAAAAGTGAATATAAAAAATATTAGTCAAAGCCTTCAAGAGATATTCATCTAATATATATTCCACATTCAGAATATTATGATGAATAACGAGACTATAAGATAGAAAATACACTTCAATTGTGACTCATGACTGTGACTCATCTTCATTATCAAAAGAAAACTAAAGTGCGTTAGTGATCTTAAGTTTGACTGTACATTTGTGCTTCTAATGATCTTGACTCACTGAGGGGAAAAATGCTTAGTTTAAGAGCTTGTCTATAGGATTCCCTTAGGAAGACAACTGTCTTTTTTAGCAAGGCATCTTAATGAGTGCCTTTAGCTTTGTAATTAAAGACTTCTGTGCGCAGCCTAAATTGGATAGAGGAGGAAAAACAGATAGCTTAAAAGCTTGGTGAGAGGAACTGCTCTGCAGTGAGATATACAGAGAGTTTTGGACAAGGTAGACAAGGAAGTCAGAGAGGAGATGGAGAGAAAAAGGTAAAGCAGTGCAGTTAAAAGGCTAGGCTTCGAAGTAGAGTTGTCATTGCTGTTGGGTGGAAAAGAGAAGTCACTTTCTAGAGCTCCAGGCAGAAAGCAGAAGGACCAGTAATGGTGGAAATGACCTTTTTTTTAATCCCTGCAGATTACTGATTCTGAGCAATAAAGCAGAGGTATGGATGTGTGCCCAAGGTACACTCAATAGTCTTGGTTGTAATTAGTTTGCTCTGTAGCTGAGGGGTGGGGGCCTCCTAAAGAAAAGAGCTAGTGAAAGTGGCCCATGGAAAGTTTTAAAATGAAGCAAATAATTGACTGTTCCTTTAATGTTTTTATATTAATATAATGCTTAGTATCTTCCGAGTTTACAGATCTCTGAATGTATCAGCTACACAATACATACTTTGTTACCATAGCTAGTTACTACAATAAGAGGAGAAATGAGGTACAGTGTGGTAGCGGAAGGAGGCGGAGAAGTCTTGGCCAGGGCAGGATATAAAGGAAAACCAGAATTTGAGAACAGTCTGTTTTTAAGGGATTATTTGTGCTGTAAACATTCATCACGTTTAAAGGTTTCCTCCTGTTCTCCTTATTTGCTATTTTTGTCTCCAAACTCATTTAGTTATATACATTAAATATGCACAGCCTTTTTGTCTATTCTATCTTAAGGACATTGCTTAAAAAGATTTATGGTTATTATCAATTATATTTTTCTAAATCTCATTTTCCAAATGTTCACTAGATTATATACAAATAAAAATTCTTTGTGTCTATTAACTACATCCTACAGTGT
Source organism: Ovis canadensis (assembly GCF_042477335.2). Taxonomy (NCBI): domain Eukaryota; kingdom Metazoa; phylum Chordata; class Mammalia; order Artiodactyla; family Bovidae; genus Ovis; species Ovis canadensis. The sequence goes on along the minus strand of NC_091253.1, from coordinate 101,199,929 downwards.
TACAAAATTGAGGTATTGATCTTCTGGATGTTTTTGTAACATTTGTAGGGATATTTTCCACAAACAAGGATGTTGTTTAAGGACATTGACCATTCTACTTCTTCCTTTCCAGTGCATTTCTGGAGTATTGCACTGGCTAGAGATTCCAGCATTGAAATAAAGTGGTAATAGGAGACATTGTTTCCTGGTTCTTTCTCCTAAGGGAACTAAGTTTGGTATTTCATGATTATGTAAGGTATTTACTGTAGAACTTTTCCGAGATGCCCTTTATCAGACTAAGTTTTCTTCTTATCTTGAATTTTATCAAAAATATAGTTTCACTTGTGCTCACAGAAATCCTGGAGCACAGTATTTATAATCAGCAAAACCTGAAATCAATCCAAATGTTCATCTGTAAGAGAATGGGTAAAATACTTGAGTGGATTTTAAACATAGTAATATATTCATATTCAGCAATAAAAAGGAAAGCAACAGCTAACACATGGATAAATCGTATAGACATTTTGCAAAACATAAGAAGCCAGACAGAAGATAGCTTATGTTGCATTTCATTTGTATGAGGACATAGAAAAGTTAAACTAATATTTGGGATTAGAAGTTAAAATGATGATTGCTGGAGACTAGATAGTATGGTTTGATAATGAATAGACAAGATACTGGTAAGTTGTTTTATGTTTAGTTTAAATAAAATAAATAATAAAAAAATAAAATCAGTGACTTCCAAAACCTTAAATTTAAATAAAGAATAATTCTTTTTATTAGTCTCCAGGTATTTTTTTTAAATTTCTTAAGTAATTCATTGATAATAGTGTAGCAAATTGTTTAGCCTCTGTGTGAGTGTTGGTGTTTCTTTATTTTGAAATTTTTGCCTACAGTGTATTACTAGACTCATAGAATTTTCATTGGAAAATAAGTTTGATATGATTTCAAACTTCTTAAATTTACTGGAACTTGTTTTGTAGCTTAGCATGTGATCTATCTGAAGAATGTTCCATGTGTGCTTAAAAAGAATATACATTCTGCTACTTTGAGTGGAATATTTTCTCTATGTATCTGTCTAAGTCTCTCTGGTCTAATTTGTTTAACTCTTTGTTAAAAACTTTTAACTTCTCAATTCTATTCATCCCATTTATCTTGAGTTCTTTGAACATCTTTAAGATCATGAACTTGAACTCCTTATCAGATAGATCATTTATCTCCACTTTCCTTAGTTCTTCTGTGGTTTTATCTTCCACATATTTGTTTGGAACATGTTTCTTTGTGCCTCATTTCCCCTAATTTGCTGTTTTTCCTTCTGCGCACCACCTTGGTAAGTTGGTTTTGTTGCCAAACTTTGGGGCAGTGGCCTTTTGTAGGAAACATCTTATGGGTCTCCCGTCTGGTGACCAGAACTCTGTGCTCTGAGGACGCCCCTATGTGCACTGCATAGGTCTTTCTCTTTTGGCAAAGCTAATACCTGTGAGCAGTCTGGCCAGCGTGGCTGACCCTGGCCTAGCTATTGCCAGGCTCTCTCTTGTGTGGAGGCTACTGGTGCCTGGTAGCTAGGTTGGGTCACAAGGCGACTTTCTGCAAAGCCTTTGCGGGGAGGATGCCTGGCCCACTGGTTGGAGAAGTTGGGATCTGGGGTTGGTGATTGGGGCTTTGGGACCCAGGTCTGTTTTTGACTTGGTGACAGGTGGGGCCAGTTCCTGACACTGCTGGCTGAGCCACCTGAAGGGTCCAAAGTGCATGCGGCCTGCTGGCTGGTGGGGCTGGGTCCCGGGGAAGCTGACTGAGGGGTTCAAGTTGCCTTGAAGCTGCGGCTGGCCTGCTGGTGAGCGGGGCCAGGGCCCAAGGGTCCTCAGACTAGTGCCAGCGCTGTGGCATACAGAGCCTGGTCCCAGGGTGTCTGGGTGGAGGACAGTGGGCGTTCTGGAACTGGCATCTCCCTGTTAGTGGGTGAGGCCAGGGCCCAGGAGGATCTTGCGAGTGTGACTGCCAGTGAGGGAGGATGGTGCTGGAGTGATCGGCAGTCCGCCTGTAGGAACAGCCTGGTCCTGGGGTCCCTGGCGGCAGGGCTTTGAGAGTCCTGGGGGCTACTAGTTGGCACACTGGTGTGCAGGGTGAGTCATAAGACCTTTAGTATACAGGGTCAATTTCTAGGAAGGCTGTGTGGTCAGAGGTCCTCAGGCAGCTGGCCTGCTGGTGCATGGGGCTGGGTGCCCTCCTGCCTAGTTGCTTGGCCTGATGTGACCCAGTGCCAGCTTCTGGGCATGGCCAGGTCCCGAGGGTAATAAGGGAGAAGGAGGATTCCACAACGGTTCTTGTCAGCTCCAGTGATCTAACGGTAAACGAGCACTCAGAGGTGGCTGATGCCAGTGTCTTATGTCCCAGGGTGAGCGCCACTTCTTGCCTGCCTGTCCGAAAGGCTTTCAAAGATCAGCACGTGGATCTGACCCAGGATCTTTTCAAATTGCTGCTTCTTCCCTGGTTCTCAGAGGGCAACCCACTCCAGTGTTCCTGCCTGAGGATCCCGTGGACAGAGGAGCCTGGTGGGCCACAGTCCACAGGGCTGCAAAGAGTCAGGCAGGACTGAGTGACTAAGGACAACCACAACAGAGTGTGTGAGGTTTTGTGTGTCCTTTAGGTGTCGAGTCTATTTCCCACAGCCCTCTGGCTTTCCCTAAAGTAGGTCCTCCCGGCCTTCAAAGCCAAAAGTCCTGGGGGTTCCTTTGTCCCAGTCTCTGACCCCAGCTCAGTGCTGGGTCTCCGCGCTGCCAGGGGAGAACCTCTGTGACTTGCTCCCTCCCCTCCTTACGCCTGGGTCTTAACTCTGATGCATCTCTGCCCCTTCCACCGCCTTGTTCCCACTTTCTACTGTTGGTTGTGGAATATCTCTTCTGCTGGTCTCCCAGCATTGCTTATTAATAGCTGCTTTAGCTGTCTGCTAAGTCACTTCAGCCGTGTCCGACTCTTTGCGACCACATGGACTGTAGCCCGCCAGGCTCCTCTGTCCATGGGATTCTCCATGCAAGAATCCTGGGGATCTTCCCAACCCAGGGATGCAGATTTTCTGTAAATATCTGTAATTTAGGAGTGCCCTAGGGAGGTGAATTTAGGATCTTTCTACTCTGCCTTCTTGACACCTCCTTCCTTGCTTGATTGGCCCAAATTCCCAGTGATTCTCAAGTTAGGTCCTAATTGTCGGAATTAGTACCTTCTTAAAATTTCAGGTTCTAATTGTAAGTCTGCTGAATTTTTTAAAGAAGAATTTTAAGAACCGGAATTTGGCACTGCTGTTTTAGTTCAATTTATTAATGTTTAAATTTTAAGCTAATGCAATTATATATCCTTAGATAATTTTTGTTTTACATTTTTTAAAACATTATAATTCCTCAGCATTAGTTCCCATGGTGAAGTTTGAATCTAGGGCTTAAAATCTTTGCTCTGCATATGTTATCCACAAAATAGATCCCTTAAATAAAATTGTTCCTTTGATTCAAAAAGGCAAGGACTGTTTTGTTATTGCCTGTACAGAGCAGACACATATGTACAACTGGCTAAAATATAGACATCACAGCAAAAATAAGGGACCAGAATCTAGTTTTTCTTGGTTGTTTTAGGACACACCCCCTGAAAGAAGCACATACTTCACTGAGAACCCAGATATTGGTCACAATCTAGTCCCTTGTTGGTTTCCATTAAAAGAAAGAAAAGGACAAGAAAATATCCTGGGGTCATAGAAATGCACTATAGCTTGTTTGGCCAGTACTGTATAAACGTGCCCAGTTGTTAGGCTTCATAAAATTGAATATTTAAATGCCAATTTTATAACAACTAATTTTTAAAAGGTATAAAAAATTGAAAATTGAAAAATAAACTGTGTTCTAATATTGTTCTAGAAACTTACATGCAAAACCATGTTAAGAAAATGGATAAATACATTTAGTAGTGGGTTTTCTTCAGTTAATATATGCTTATGCTTTAATTTAGTACTTAAAAACAGAATAATAAAAGAATACATAAAAAATTGGCAGAACCACATTATTGAAAACAGAGGAATACATCTTTTAGTTATTTTTTTTTAATTTTCCAAATATGGATAAAAATAGTATCCCATATTATGTAGCATTTTAAAATATATCCTGTGTAACAGAATCATTTTTGTTTTTAATCTCATGGTCTGTAATAAAACTACTTTGCTGGTCTGGTTAGAACGAATACTTAGAACACTAATTTTATTTTGTTTCTGAATTTTTTGTGTGCTTTTTTACACTCAAAGAATAGGTTTGTTTATTTGTTCATTTTTTCTGTTAAATGATTGAGCTATTTAACCGTACACTTCTGCAAGAATTTAGCTAGTCTTAAATCCCATTCAAAGTATAGCAATCTCAAAACCTCCATCAGTCTGCAATTACCTACCCTTAAGTTGTTAAAAATGCTCTTGAAGAAAGACCAACAGAACACAGACTTGCAATACAACGATGTGTGTGTGACAAGGTGCATTATTCAACAGTGGTTCACAGTGGTACTTGCTTTTATTTAACAGTTGCTATAGGGAGCTGTGTGTTTCATTTCCTGCTCTTATAGATACCAGATGACCTCCACTAATGCACCCATCATTAAAAGAATTGCATTATAACCAAATAATTTGGTGTGAGATGGCATAAGTGTAATGATATTTGCACTTTTGTGAGAAATAGTGACACCCTTGTAGGTCACTGATTCACTATTGATAAATAAAAGTCATAAGCAGACACAGTAAAAATAGCACTTTTGATTTTATCACTAGATTGCTAAGACGCTCAATGTAAGAACTATATTTGAAATTATTTTTCTATATTCTGTCTCAGTCAACCTCCATATTTATACTTTCATGATTCTTTGCTGTAGAGCATATACTTAAATGATCTTGACAATACACAAAGCAGAGAATTAGAGTAAAATCAACATGAAACGCAGCATTCATAAAGATTTGACATTTAAAATAAAATTAAAATTGTTTGTTCAAATTTCTAATTGAAAATTTCAGGTTTGTGTCTAAACATGAAATTATATTCTTCTAATTTGCATGCCTGTGTAACATGGCAGAACTTTCCTGGTGGCTCAGCTGTAAAGAGTCCACCTACAATACAGGAGCGATAAGAGACCTGCTTGGGTTGGATCCGTGGGTCCTCAGGAAGATCTCCTGGAGGAGGAAACAGCAGCCCCCTGCAGTATTTCTGCTGGGACAATCCCATGAACAGAGGGGCCTGGCAGGCTGCAGCCCATGAGGTGGCAAAGAGATGCAGCTGAGCATGCTCGTATCATGCTGTGGTGCTTTGCTAATACTCTGAAAAGGCAGAGCTTAGCATTTTTCCTCTGGAGAGGAGACATCATATTCTTAGATACTAGAACGGGTACTTGTTTTTTCCTTCTTCATCTTCTCCTGAGTTGGAGAGTATTAGTTGCTGCTGCAGCGTCGACCCTGTGAAGTCACTGAGGACCTCTGAGTGCTTGGGGTCAATCAGGCTACGAGGCTGTAACTGATTAATAACTTTCTTAGGAAGCTGATACTCTGAACATTTTAACAACCCCTTAATAGTCCTCTATTCTCTGTTTAATAATAACACAAATGATTGTAAATCATTTCAATGAGGTACCTTTGTCCTCAAGCTTAATTCCACCTACATGCAACCAAGCAAGGACATCATCAACTGAAGGGTGGTAAATGTGATAATTGATGAAAGGATGAGATGATTAATTGGGAAGGCAGTTATTATCAAGAAAGAACAGAGAGATAGAATTATCATATTTTTGCAAAGCTATTAAGAGGCAAAACAGACTGAATTAAATTGAAAGCCATTTTTTAAGCCATGTCATTTTCTAAGACAGAATATAGTTATACTGTAAAATACTTCACATCTTCTTTCTTATCTATTTATGTACATTCTGTTCCTGTTAAAATGTTTAGATCTCCTTTTAGATAGACACTACTGAATTGCATCAATCCATACATGTAAATAACCTTTCCATGTAATATTTCAGAAATTAAGTTGCACTTTTAAACTGGCATATGTTTAATACAGATTCTCTTTCTGGAAAATCTTTTACTAAGTCTACAGGTTTTCTTGGCATAGACACCACCTTGAAAATCAAGAAAAAATGGGTCATTCAATAAAATCGTTCATTTAATGAATATTGAGTGCCTCCACTACCAGAAATAAAGCTAGATGCTAAGAAAGTTGCAGCAAGGGCGGACAAAATTTCCATTTTCTTAGAGTTTTAGAAGGTAAAATAAATATATAAGAAATTAAATAGAATAAAAACTAGTAAATTATCACTGCAGCATAATGTGGATGTGTTTATAATGCCATAGGAAAACCAAAGAGGGAGTTAATCACTCTGGATGTGCTATTCAGAGGGGAAAGAACGCATCAAGTGAAAGGATCCAGGCGGGGAAAAGAACATAAGCAAAGGCAGGCAGGTGTGAAAAGTCAGGGTGTGTACAGAGAATGGTGAGCAGTCTAGAGGAAACGCAGTCTAGGGCCAATTCTCTTAAACATGAGTAATGAGCAGAGCACGTCCAGAGGAGAGAAATAGCTTGCCTGTCTATAATGCTGACTCAAATTTTTCACTACGTTATTTCAAATCTGTAATATTTATTTCATTCTGCAACAGTAAAGTTCCAAATGTACTTATTCATTAAATATGAACAGAATCACAAAACCAATTACAATCTAATTATCAACATTAAAGTGATATGTGAGTTTCATTTTGGAGCACTGTGAGCTCCAATTAAGCTGTGAACTAGTTTCTGAACTAGTTTTTTTTTTTTTCACTGACCTGTGAATTAGATACAGATCAGTCAATTTAAGTATATCACAAATTATACTTATTATAATTAAAACTAACAATTGCACTCATCTCACATGCTAGTAAAGTAATGCTCAAAATTCTCCAAGCCAGGCTTCAGCAATATGTGAACCATGAATTTCCAGGTGTTCAAGCTGGTTTTAGAAAAGGCCGAGGAACCAGAGATCAAATTGCAAACATCCGCTGGATCATGGGAAAAGCAAGAGAGTTCCAGAAAAACATCTATTTCTGCTTTATTGACTATGTCAAAGCCATTGACTTTGTGGATCACAATAAACTGTGGAAAAATCTGAGAGAGATGGGAATACCAGACCACCTGACCTGCCTCTTGAGAAATCTGTATGCAGGTCAGGAAGCAACAGTTAGAACCGGACCATGGAACAACAGACTGATTCCAAGTAGAAAAAGGAGTATATCAAGGCTGTATATTGTCACCCTGCTTATTTAACTTATATGCAGAGTACATCATGAGAAACACTGGGCTGGAAGAAGTACAAGCTGGAATCAAGATTGCCAGGCAAAATATCAATAATTCCAGATATGCAGATGACACCACCCTTATGGCAGAAAGTGAAGAGTGCCGGGGTCCAGCCCCGGTGGATCCAGGGTGATTCGAAGGTGGGGACGGAGTCGGCGTCCTGGAAAAAACTTATTTAATTACAGATATAGAGGGAGATTAGAAACAGATAGTGTAGTAGGAGAATTAGTGGAGAAAAGAGGCTGAATAACTGGTTTACATGGAATCCCAATCACCATCTACGTAGGCCACAGGCGTCTTTCCATTTTCCCAAAGGAGAGGAGGCACTGAGGCCTCCCCGGTCCGATCTCAGAAGCCCAGGCAGAATTAGCAGGCTTGGTGAGTACCCACATTTCAGATGGTAATTCAGCCAGGAAAGCGGAGAGCAAGAAAGAAACGACACAGGGGAATCAGTCTTTCCAGAAACTGATCCGATTTCTTTATTTTTCAGGTTTGTTTATATACCTTTTTGTTATACATAGGGATGAATACAGAGTCACGAGGGGGTCAGCAGACCTGACCCTTGTCACAATCAGGTGCTTCATATAAAATTATACAAAGGTCTTATGAGTTTCATCATCTTTTAGCCATGAGGTCTGCTGACATTTTATGGCCCTTTCTGATACTGGTCAGTTAACCAGAAAACTTATTTTTCCAGGGGTGATTTTTTTTTTTTTTAATCAGGCACCACCCTCCAAATAAAGTTGCATTCCTATAGGGTGAGGGTGTAGTGAGTTACAATCAAGAAAGAAATTTATTTAACCTAAGGTTTAACATGATTAATCTTAAAGGTTAATACTTATTTCTCCTATATGCTAGTTATATTCATTATAAGGGCAGGAATATGGAGATTTAGCAGCAAATATTGGCTCAACAAATGTAAACCCTTCACCAATGTTCCCCTTAAGATCTATTTTGTTTTACGATAAAGTCACATTTTTGCATAGCAAGGACACAGTGATTTATAGTGATTTATAACAAAGTACAGTGATCTTATAACAAAAGAGAAGATTCATTAACTCAAAAAGTCTAGTATTGCTAACATCAAAAACTACTATATTTCCTTTTCTATATTCCAAATACATTGATTAATATATTCCCAGGTGCCTAAGGATATGGAGGCCTGATGGCAATCATTGACTCATCAATGAAAAAAAGCCCTACCTATGCTAATACTCCAAACTCTCTGTGCTGTTTATGGTTGAAAGGTTGTCACACAAGCTAGTCTGTCAGCAGGGAGGTTTGACCTGAGACATCCTTGTCACACCCAGGGCAGGGAATTAGCAGTAATTATTGGCAGGACAAATGAAAAAACCCTTCACCAATATAATTCCTACTAATGCTATACTAATAATCTTCTAACTTCTCAAAAGAGTCTGTATTTAGAAAGTTTTAAAACATCCCGTGCCTCTCACAGTTGAGAGGCTGTAAACAATCACATGCGGCCGGACGAGCCTGATCAGGCAGGCCAGAGAACCTCCAGAGTTCCTAAGTTGAAACACTCTTGTCACGCCCAGGAATTTTTATTAACTGGAGCTGCAAGTTAACTCCTTCTCTGAGAGAAATGGTTATGGGGGAGAGCTCCCTGTAAAGTACTCTGGTTTTGGGGTAGATGCTCGGGAACAGGGGGTTTCCTGAGGCTTGATCACACCTTCGCGTATGCCAAGCTTCCTTCCTCATGGCCTTTGCCATAGGCGGAGTTCCTCACGCTGGCTCCCAACAGAAGAGGACCTAAAAAGCCTCTTGATGAAAGTGAAAGAGGAGAGCGAAAAAGTTGGCTTAAAGATCAACATTCAGAAAACGAAGATCATGGCATCCGGTCCCATCACTTCATGGGAAATAGATGGGGAAACAGTGGAAACAGTGTCAGACTTCAATTTTGGGGGCTCCAAAATCACTACAGATGGAGATTGCAGCCATGAAATTAAAAGACGCTTACTCCTTGGAAGGAAAGTTATGACCAACTTAGATAGCATATTCAAAAGCAGAGACATTACTTTGCCAACAAAGGTCCATCTAGTCAAGGCTATGGTTTTCCCAGTGGTCATGTAGGGATGTAAGAGTTGGACTGTGAAGAAAGCTGAGCTCCTAAGAATTGATGCTTTTGAACTGTGGTGTTGGAGAAGACTCTTGAGAGTCTCTTGGACTGCAAGGAGATCCAACCAGTCCATCCTAAAGGAGATCAGTCCTGAATATTCATTGGAAGGACTGATGCTGAAGCTGAAACTCCAATACTTTGGCCACCTGATGCGAAGAGTTGACTCATTGGAAAAGACTGATGCTGGGAGGGATTGGGGGCAGGAGGAGAAGGGGACGACAGAGGATGAGATGGACATGAGTCTGAGTGAACTCCAGGAGTTGGTGATGGACAGGGAGGCCTGGCGTGCTGCAATTCATGGGGTCGCAAAGAGTCAGACACAACTGAGCGAGTGATTGAACTGAACTGAGCAATGGTTAGTTTTATTGAGTGAATATTATTTGCCAAACCCTGCACTTTTTTTCTTTTTTGCTTTCAGGCATTGCTTCATGTATATCTTATGGATGTGTTCTTCCTCTTGGTTACCCCGCTCAGGCAACTTTGCCGATTGATACTTTTCTTCTAAACCTCTATTGCTGGAGTAACTAAGGGTTCCATCTTTGGTTCCGTAGATACACGGTTCTTTGGTAATCTTGTTCAGTGCCGTGGATTTCACATCCTTCTCTATCCTAGTGACAGTCACCGTACGACAATCACAACTAGCCGGTTGGATATGGAAATGTGATTGTTGCTAGGATAGAGAAGGCTATGCAGCCCATGGCTCTGAACACGGTTGCACTCCTTGCCCATACTACAAATTCATATCTTAGACTACTTACTTGACATCACCACTTGGGGGGCAAATAGACATCCCATACCCAGCACTTCCAAATTTGAATTCCTGATCTTCTCACCAAGCCTGTCTCCTTTACAGCCTTCATCTTGTCAGTTGATAACAGTTCTATTTTTATAGTTGTTGTTCTTGTTTAATTTCTAAGTCATGTCTGGCTCTTTGCAACCCCTTGGACTGTAGCCTACCCAGCTCCTCTGCCCATGGGATTTTCCTGGCAGGAATACTGGAGTGGGTTTCCATCTCCCTGTTCAGGGAATCTTCCCAACCCAGGCATCAGACCTATACCTCCTGTATTGACAGGCGAATTCTTTACCACTGAGCCACCTGGAAGCCCATGTTTACAATTACTCAGCACAAAAAGTAAAACTAACAAACAAGCAAGAAAACCAACAACTTGGAGTTCTTCTTGAGTAATGTTTTTCCTCTCATCTCAGATTCCAAATTGTCCACGAAGCAAAATGTCTTTAGCTGTCAAAATATATCCAAAATGAAGCACGCTCGCACAACCTTCATAGTTACCACTATTATCTATTATGTTATCTGTTATTTTTGCACTAGTCTCCTGATCAGTCTCCTTATTTCAGTGTTTCAGTTCACTTCACTTGAGTCACTCAGTCGTGTCCGACTCTTTGCGACCCCATGAATCGCAGCATACCAGGCCTCCCTGTCCATCACCAACTCCCGGAGTTCACTCAAACTCATGTCCATCAAGTCGGTGATGCCATCCAGCCATCTTATCCTCGGTCGTCCCCTTCTCCTCCTGCCCCCAATCCCTCCCAGCATCAGAGTCTTTTCCAATGAGTCAACTCTTCTCATGAGGTGGCCAAAGTACTGGAGTTTCAGCTTCAGCATCATTCCTTCCAAAGAACACCCAGGACTGATCTCCTTTAGAATAGACTGGTTGGATCTCCTTGCAGTCCAAGGGACTCTCAAGAGTCTTCTCCAGCACCACAGTTCAAAAGCATCAATTCTTAGGAGCTCAGCTTTCTTCACAGTCCAACTCTCACATCCATACATGACCACAGGAAAAATCATAGCCTTGACTAGATGGACCTTTGTTGGCAAAGTAATGTCTCTGCTTTTAAATATGCTATCTAAGTTGGTCATAACTTTCCTTCCAAGGAGTAAGCGTCTTTTAATTTCACGGCTGCAATCACCATCTGCCGTGATTTTGGAGCCCCCCAAAATAAAGTCTGACACTGTTTCCACTGTTTCCCCATCTATTTCCCATGAAGTAATGGGACCAGATGCCATGATCTTCGTTTTCTGAATGTTGAGCTTTAAGCCAACATTTTCACTCTCCTCTTTCACTTTCATCAAGACGCTTTTTAGTTCCTCTTCACTTTCTGCCATAAGGGTGGTGTCATCTGCATATCTGATGTTATTGTTATTTCTCCCAGCAATCGTGATTCCAGCTTGTGCTTCTTCCATTCCAGCGTTTCTCATGATGTACTCTGCATATAAATTAAATAAGCAAGGTGACAATATACAGCCTTGACGTACTCCTTTTCCTCTTTGGAACCAATCTGTTATTCCATGTCCAGTTCTAACTATTGCTTCTTGACCTGCATATAGGTTTCTCAAGAGGCAGGTCAGGTGTGGTCTGGTATCCCCATCTCTTGAAGAATTTTCCAGCTTATTGTGATCCACACAGTCAAAGGCTTTGCTTACACTCCTATAATCCATTGCAATGTGTTCTGAAGAAAGCTGCCAGTTTGGTTATTTTATAATGTGAGTTACATCATGTCACTCTCCTAATTTAAAAAATATAGATATATATATATGTAAACTTTAAATTTTTATTTTATTTTATATTGGACCATAATTTGTTAACAATTTGTTAACAGTGTGTTAGTTTTAGGTGTATAGCAACCTAATTCAGTTAGAACTGAATACATGTTTTTTTTTTTTCAAATTCTTTTCCCATATAGGTTATCAGAGGACACTGAACAGAATCCCTTGTGCTGTACAGTAGGTCCTAGTTGATCATCTATTTTAAATATAATCGTGTGTTAACGTCAGTCCCAAACTCCCAGTCTGCCCCTAGCCCCCTTCCCCAGTGCCGCTGAGTTTTTTCTTCAAGGCTGAGGCTGTTGTCCGGCTCTGTTCTGTGTGAGTGTGCTCAGTTGCTCAGTTGTACGCGACTCTTTGCAATCCCATGGGCTGTAGCCTGCCAGGCTCCTCTGTCCATGGAATTTTCCAGGCAAGAATACTCGTTGTCATTTCCTATTCCAGGGAGTTTTCCCCACCCAGGGATCGAACCCACATCTCTTGCATCTCCTGAATTGGCAGGAAGATTCTTTACCACTAGGCCGCCTGGGAATCCTGTTTCTGTTTTGTAAATAAGTTCGTTTGCATCATTTTTTTTTAGATTCTGCATATGAGTGATATATCATATTTGTTTTTCTCTGTCTGACTTATTTCACTTAGTATGATAATCTCCAGGTCCATTGACAGATGAGTAGATAATGGAATATTAATCAGCCATGAAAAGTAACGAAATAATGCCAGCTGCAGCAACATGGATGGGCCTGGAGCTTATTTTTCTCTAAGCGTCAAAATTCTGGCAATGGCTTTTTGGGCCCACATGATCTGCCCCTTAACTCTGCCTGCTATAGTTAACACTCATAAAGGACTCTTGTTTAAGACTTCCCTCCTCTAGACAAAATATATTTATTCTATAATAATCATGAAGTGAAACAAGTAAATATAATAGCCAGAAAAGGATTACAGTCAAATTTTTCTTTTATTGAACTTTGTGTATATATATATATACCTACACACACACTAGTTTTTTTCTTTTATTGAACTTTTATTTTTCTTTTATATATATATATACACACACACACACACACACACACACACACACTAGTGAACATAAATAAAAATTAAAAATAAAACAAGTAATAGTCCAGGGTGGGAAAATTATATTAATACATTTTTTTGGAAAATAAAGGGCAAACATACCTATGTTTTAGTTAGTTGCAAAAAATAAATGCTAACATTTTGTTTTCAAGCTTTCGCTTCTAAACTTTTCAATGACTTTGTCCAAATTACTCTTCTTGTCTCTTCATGTTTAATAGACAGTATAAGTAGATTTATTGATCTATCTATGCTAGTAGCTGGTTTAAGAACCCTTCTATTAGCTTTGATTTTAAAAAGCTTTTCCACAGGAAGCAGAAGATATACACAAGCCTGAAGGCATATTCTTAATATAAGACTAAAGTAGTTGCGAAAACATTGCCATTTCACAGTAAACTCCAGAAAATTTATAAATACATAAAACAGCAAGTAATTATATCAAATGACGGGGATGAAGTACCTCACGTTCAGTTTCTCCCTGCGTATAGTCACCGTATCATTCTTGTTTATACCTAGCCTGCTGTTTAAGTGCAGGGATGTGAAGCAGCACAGGGGTTAGAAATACAGATTGTGCCAAAAGTGAGTTCAAATGATCCAGAACATCACAAATTTACTCTTGAAAGAAATGCTCATGCATGTCTCAGAACCGTTTAACAAAGTTGCCTGAATTAATGTCCATGTAGAATGTGGTTTTTTAAAAGATAAATAATAAAAATGGAACAATTTGAAACTTATGAATAAAGCATTAAAATTTTAAAATTACGAAAACAGTTGTGTAGATTTTAGGCTGATCAATAATATTTTTCAGGGAAAGGATTTTTTTTCACTAATACTAGTTAAAATTGCCTGCACACTGGTGTATTAATTATTCCCACTGCCCACCCTTGGTAAGCTAATGGATTATGGGATGACAATAATGAGTTAAATTTGGTAAATATACTTTAATGAACTTATTTAGATACATTTGTGGAGAAGGCAATGGCACCCCACTCCAGTACTCTTGCCTGGAAAATCCCATGGATGGAGGAGCCTGGTAGGCTGCAGTCCATGGGGTTGCTAAGAGTTAGACATGACTGAACAACTTCACTTTCACTTTTCACTTTCATGCATTGGAGAAGGAAATGGCAACCCACTCCAGTGTTCTTGCCTGGAGAATCCCAGGGACAGGGGAGCCTGGTGGGGGTCACACAGAGTCAGACACGACTGAAGCAACTTAGCAGCTTAGCAGTAGCAGATACATTCGCAGAAATCAAGTTCTGCTTCACTTTGGCTGAATCGTTGATATACAATAAATACACTTTGGAACTGATAGTTGGTTAATAAGAAAAAAAAGACTTTTATGTACAAAATTATTACCCAATTTTTTAATATAGGGCAGAGGTCAATAAATTATGGCCCAGAGATCAGATCTTGTCTGCCACCAGTTTTATTGGAACATAGTCATGCTCATCCATTTACATTTGTCTATGACTGCAAGGAGATCCAACCAGTCCATCCTAAAGGAGACCAGTCCCGGGTGTTCACTGGAAGGACTGATGCTGAAGCTGAAACTCCAGTACTTTGACCACCTCATGTGAAGAGTTGACTCATAGGAAAAGACTCTGATGCTGGGAGGGATTGGGGGCAGGAGGAGGAGGGGACGACCGAGGATGAGATGGCTGGATGGCATCACTGACTCAATGGACATGAGTCTGAGTGAACTCCAGGAGTTGGTGATGGACAGGGAGGCCTGGCATGCTGTGATTCATGGGGTGGCAAAGAGTCGGACAGGACTGAATGACTGAACTGAATTGATGACTGCTTTAAGCTACAGTGGCAGAATTGAGTATTTGAAATAGATATCAAATGGCCTGCAAAGCCTAAAACTTATACTTTCTGCCCATTTATAAGAAGGCTGTGAACACCTTTTCTATTACATTTGTGAACAAATTAGGTGTTAAAGTTTACTTTATAATTAATTTATTTATTGAACTCTGTTAATGAGAAACAGAAAAGCAAATAAAATTGATCTACTTGGGCAAAGATGTATGCAGTAAGGATTTACTATCAGAGAAAAATGTTATTGAGGCAAGTGTTTGTAACAGGGCTGTGAATTCAACAGAGGAAAGATGTTTGTTTCTAGAGTGAGATTATGAAACATTCACTCTGCTTTTGCAGTAATATTGGAACCAAAATAGCATTACAGAGAAAGAATGATTGAAGTGTTAGCATCTGTGCAAGGTAGAGTAACAGGAAATAATTTATCATGAGATAATTTATAACTTCACTTTATAGAGACAGTTATTTTCATGGTACAACCACTTTGTATTTGGAAAAGATCATAACAAATGTGATTTTTTCCCCCTTCAGCTTAAGTTGTATGACTTGCTTCACAAGTTTGGTGGTACAAATATGATTGAATGCTGTACTTGTCCAATTAATTGCATGAGTTATCACCTATAGGGTTTAGCAAAGGGCTTAATATTAACTTTCAGAGGCCTCGTCAATCCAGAATTGCAGTGGAATTGAGGTTTCATAGTCTAAAAAGCATGTCCTTAGTCACTCAGTTGTGTCCAGCTTTTTGTGAACCCATGGACTGCAGCCCACCAGGCTCCTCTGTCCATGGGGATTCTCCAGGCAAGAATACTGGAGTGGGTTGTTAGTCCTCCACCAGGGGATCTTCCCGACCTAGGGGTCAAACCCTGGTCTCCTGCATTGCAGGTGGATTCTTTACGAATTGAACCAGCTTTTAGAGGCCTCGTCAATCCAGAATTGCAGTGGGTTTGAGGTTTCCTAGTCTAAAATACATACCAGTAGTTTGGACCCCAGGCAGTACCCAAGAGAATCCCATTTTCACACACCCCTGGTCCTTCTTGTTGCCCCTGTTTCCTTGCTACAAACTGCTCCTAAACATAACCCTTCAGTGTTCTCTGGGCCCTGGGCTGAACCTCTGAGTTCTGCTCCTTTTCTTCCCAGGAGGCTCCTTGGACTCTTCTAATTAATCTGTTTCCTCTTTCGCATTCATTTCTTATCACCAGAGAGCGCTGGCTGCTGCAGTGTTAGACTGGAAGGTCACATTGCCCCCAGCTCCCTGTTCTCTGAAAGGTGATTACTTGCAGACATTTGCATAGCTAGAGGCAGTTAGTTGACTCCTATAAAGATCATTTCCAGGGTAATTCTGGGCCCACCTTGGAAATAAATGGACTGTATATAACTTCCTGTTTCTAAAATAATGTTTAACATCCGCCTCCCAGTGTTACCCAGAAAGGTTCCTGGAGCCAAGCAGCTTCCGGGTGTTGGTGTTTGAAAGTTACCTCTAGACAATGAAGGCTGGAACTGTCAAGTAAGAACAGGGGCCAATGAGACAAATAAATCCATTGAGACATTTGACAGTAGGAGGCGGGAAAAAAGGAAGACTGGGGCTAGACGAAAGTGTGAGAAGAGAGTACATATTTATTATGGGAAGGAAGTGCATGTCTCCAGGAAGAAAAAGATTTGAGCTCAATTTATGCTGAGAGTAAACTCAGAGGGAATAGTTCAATTTTAAGTATAGCAGTTGGTGGTAGAAGTTCTCTGGGAAGGAAGCAAGGATTTCTAAAGCACATACAGAATTCTGGAGGGATCATTCAAAATGATGTAAATTTACCTTCATATACATTTCACATACTCATTCGTATTTTTAGACATCCTTCATATAGAGGAAGAATTTCATTTACATTGTGGAACTTTGTAAACAGATTTGAAGACCTCTGGGAGGAGTCGAAACTTGGAAGAACTTTTTTTTCCCCCAAAACAAGAATAGATTTCTTGTTTCCTCTGATAATATAATTAATGCATGACAATAATTTTTAAGAATGGAGAAAAGCATGGGTAAGAAAATGAAAAAAAAATCTGAAGTTCCATTACAAAAAACTCTTTTTACTAAGTATTTTTCATACTACTTTCTCTATAAATATCCTTAAATATAGAGTTGATGAAAATAGAATTATATGACACACAGTATCTTCATCAGGGGTGATTTTTAAAAATAGTTTTAAAAGTATGATTCTCTTTTCTTTTGCCCCTTTTCTTTATACTCTCTAACATTATGTGTCTTCAACTCAGATAACCATAGCTAATTATATTGTATATTAATCTATAATTTGAGCGCCGAAGAATTGATGTTTTTGAACTGTGGTGTTGGAGAAGACTCTTGAGAGTCCCTTGGACTGCAAGGAGATCCACCCAGCCCATTCTGAAGGAGATCAGCCCTGGGTGTTCTTTGGAAGGAATGATGCTAAAGCTGAAACTCCAGTACTTTGGCCACCTCAAGCGAAGAGTTGACTCATTGGAAAAGACTCTGATGCTGGGAGGGATTGGGGGCAGGAGGAGAAGGGAACGACAGAGGATGAGATGGCTGGATGGCATCATGGACTCGATAGAAGTGAATCTGAGTGAACCCCAGGAGTTGGTGATGGACAGGGAGGCCTGGCATGCTGCGATTCACGGGGTCGCAAAGAGTCGGACACGACTGAGCAACTGAACTGAGCTGATAGTGTTTTTTTCTGTTGTATTTCTAGTTTCCTAGTATATAAGTAAGAAAATCTGATTTTATCGATTTCCCTGTAATTTTCTTTTGTCTAGAAGTCATAAAATTTCCTTTGACACTTTATGTGGCTATATAGTGTATTTTAAAAAATTCTGTTTGGGATTAGCCCTTTTGTGATGCATAATTAAATCTTCCTTTAAACTAGGGAACTTTTGTATTATTATTTTTTAATTTCTGTTGCTTCCCCAGTATTCTTGCCTGTAGAATTCCGTGGATGGAGGAGACTGCTGGGCTGCGGTCAGTGGGGTCGCACAGAGTCAGACACAACTGAAGCAATTTAGCATGCATGCACCCACTGGAGAAGGAAATGGCAACCACTCCAGTGTTCTTGCCTGGAGAATCCCAGGGACAGAGGAGCCTGGTGGGCTGCTGTCCATGGGGTCGCGAAGAGTCAGACACGACTGAAGCGACTTAGCAGCAGCAGCAGCTTCTCCATGAGTTAATATTTTTCCTTCTTCTATGAGTTGAGTTTGCATTTTCTCTCTCCCAGGTTTGTGATAACCTCCTCATTACTATATTTCCCTGGCTATCTTTATCTTCTTGCATGTTTTCTCTATGTTTCAAAATATATTTCGCTTTTCAGGAGTGAACACTGTTTTGCCTTTTCATTCCTGACGTTCTCAAGTCTTTAGGCTGAATTTCTCATTAGGGGGCTCCTTTTTCTTCTTTCTTTTCTTTCTCCTTTCTTTCTTCCATGAAAAGACAGGGATGAAGCTTAAATGCATGATTCTAAGTGACAGAAACCAGTCTGAGATGGTTACATACTGTAGGGGGCCAACCATATGACATTCTGGAAAGGAAAATTATAGAAACGGTTTGTCTTTCCTCCTTTCTCTCCTCTTTTTCACCTTCTTTCCTCCCTTTCTCCTTTCCTTCATTTCCCTGTTCGGGAAAATTGCTTTCTTGTTGAGCAGTTATGTCACTGTGAAAGTGAAGTGAAAGGAAAAGTCACTCAGTTGAATCTGACTCTGTGCGACCCCATGGACTGTAGCCCACCAGGCTCCCCCATCCCTGGGATTCTCCAGGCAAGAACACTTGAGTGGGTTGCCATTTCCTTCTCCAATGCATGAAAGTGAAAAGTGAAAGTGAAGTCGCTCAGTTGTGTCCGACTCTTAGCGACCCCATGGACTGCAGCCCACCAGGCTCCTCCATCCATGGGATTTTCCAGGCAAGAGGACTGGAGTGGGGTGCCATCGCCTTCTCCAAGGGAAGCCCTAGGAGCCATCTATTCTAGTACTGTTCCCCCCTTTCCCTCGTTCTGAGATCTGAGGCGCTTCATTACTCTCTTTTATCTTCTCATGTCTTTGATGAAGCTTGGAGCAGGTCGTTAGTGGGATTTCTCAAGAGAAAACAGACCAGCAGATGAAGTGAGGGGCAACAGTGTCTTCTGCTGGCTGGCTATGTATCAACTCTGAAGCTCTCTATCCTCCATTGAGAAGACTCTTGGATCCCAGTTCTTTATGGTGTCAAGGCCAAGTTTCAGATGCAAGGATAAGACAGAAGTCAACCTACCTGGATAGCTTTCAAAGCAGGTCTTACTAAGCCAGGGAGACTTAGTAGGTGCTCCTTTCGAGGAGTGAGCTGCCTGGCCTGGCCATGTGGGGTGTGCATGGCTCCAGTTCAGGGCCACCGTGCCCCTAGGCTATCATGACGATGCATCTAGAATGCTGCAGCCCAGCCCCAGGACCAGGGAGGGTGGAATCTTCCCTTCACCACCATGCTGCTTCAGTGTGGTCCACAGACAAGCCATTCCCTCTCACTGTACCTGGCAGAGTGCAAATCCTCCTCCCACAGACAGAGCCAGCCCTTCTGTGAGTGCTAAACTAAGTCTCTCAGGAGAATGTGTTAGGTTCAGTCTGTGGAGTAGGGCTGGGGGCTCTGAAAAGTGGCCCTAACATTTTCTCAGTGTTTCTTAATGCTTTAACAAAAAGTAAAGATGAAAGCTCCAGGACAAATCTTTCTACTACCAAGTAATATTTTTTGAAAATGATTTTGAATGTCATAAAATAAGTAGTTAACCTATTATTTAAATCGATCTTACAGACCCTTTCTGATAACTTTAGAGAAGTTTTAGATTCACAAGAGGACTGAGAGAAAGATGGAGAAATTTTCCGTATACCCTAGCCCCCAAACAACATGTTACTACTGGCAAACCTGCATTTTTGCACTGAAATTACCCAGATCCATAGTTGGTTCACTCTTGGTGTTGTACATTCTATGGGTTTGGAATAATAAGCTATGACATTGAGCTATCATTTTAGTATCATAGAGAATATTGTTGTTGCCCCATAAATCCTCAGTCCTCAGTCTATTCACCATCTTCCCAGCCCCTAATAACTGGGCCTGGGTATTTATTGTTTATTGTATCTATAGTTTTGCCTTTTCTGGATTATCAAATAGTTTGATGTAGCTTTTTTTAGAATGACTTCTTCCACTCCTTGTTTAGTTGCTAAGTCATGTCCAACACTTTGCGAACCCATGGACTGCAGCACGCCAGGCTTCCCTGCTCTTCACCATCTCCCAGAATTTGCTCAAACTCATGTCCATTGAGTCGGTGATGCCGTCCAACCATCTCATCCTCTGTCGCTCCCTTCTCCTCCTGCCCTCAGTCTTTCTGAGAATCGGGATCTTCTTTTCCCATGAGTCACCTCTTTCACTTAATAATATGTATTTATGGTTTCTCCATGTCTTTTCATAACTTGAATAGCACATTTCTTTTTAATGTTGAATAATATTTCATCATCTGGATGTACTAGAGTTTATTACCACTTTCCTACTAA
The DNA here is from genome assembly GCF_042477335.2 of Ovis canadensis. Classification (NCBI taxonomy): domain Eukaryota; kingdom Metazoa; phylum Chordata; class Mammalia; order Artiodactyla; family Bovidae; genus Ovis; species Ovis canadensis. The sequence continues at coordinate 101,179,499 of NC_091253.1, read as the reverse complement.
AAGATATTAGCTTCTTCTAAGATTGGCAGTTATGAGTGAAACTGCTATAAATATGCCAGTGAAAGTTTTTGTGTGGATATAGATATTTAACTCCTTTGGGTAAATATCAAGGAGAGTGATGGCTGAATACAATAAGAGCATGTTTAGTTTTCCTCTTCACAGATCACAGCATCATCAGGACGAAGGGCCTTGTGTAACTCAATGAAGCTATGAGCCATGCCATGCAGGGCCACCCAAGACAGGCGGGTCATAGTGAAGAGTTCTGACCAAGTGAGGTGCCCTGGAGGAGGAGATGGAAACTCCCTGAAGTATCCTTGCTCAGAGAGCCCCATGAACAGTATGAAAAGGCAAAACAGTGGGACACCAGAAGATGAGCCCCTCAGGTCAGGTGTCCAATATGCTGCTGGGGAGAAGTGGAGGGTGAGATGGGTGGGCGGCATCGCTGACTCAGTAGACATAAATTTGAGCAGACTCTGGGAGATAGTGGAGGACAGAGGAGCCTTGCATGCTACAGTCCACGAGGTCACAAAGAGTCAGACACGACTGAGTGACTGAACAATAAGGACAATGTTTAGTTTGTAAGACACCACCGAACTACCTTCCATAATGACGGCAGCATTGGCACTCCCACCAGCGGTAAACGAGAATTCCTGTTGCTCCATACCCTCACCTGCATTTGGTGATGTCAGTGTTCTGGATTTTGACTATTCTAAGAACTGTCTTATAATTTTCTGACAGTGATTTTTCCTTGATGCTACAGAATCAATTCCTATATTAAGAAGCAAGGAGCCTTATAACTCTTACGGATTCCTTTCTAGTCTTATGTTTCTACTGGTGCATTAGATCCAGCCCTTTATTCTTACTCCCTAGATACTTGTCATTGTACTTTTTGGTAAAATTATGGAAATTAATAGGTGAACGGCAATTTGTGCTCTCCTAGTTTTAAAGGCAAAATTTTTCATACAAATTTCTTAGAAGTCATACAATAATTATAGAATCAATATTTAACTTAGAACTATAAATAACTAAGTTATTTGGTACATTGCCAGTTGACAATAACAAAACTTTATTTGAGACAATGAAAGATTCAAATATATCGCATAATGTAATGAGGCTTTTTTCCACTTCTTTTCTGTTTCTTCTATTTAAATTCGATGTGAAGGTAATTCAGACCCATGGTTTTAAAAAATAAGTGATATATAATCAAAATTACTTTCCATCCCAAACCCAGAACAATAATTCCTGCTCTTAGAAGAAATCCATTTATGTAACTCAATAGTATAAGTTAAAGCAGAGCTTTTAAAAGAGATTTGATTAGAAAATATTTTTTGCAAATATTTAGGTAACTATTTTATATCTCTGCTCCAAAAACAAGCAAACAAATGCTTCAATAAATCCTCTTTGCTCTCTAAATTACATTTAAACTCCTTTGCTTAGCATTTGAAATCTCTACAGTCTGACCTTAATTTGTCTTTTCAGCAGATCTCCAAACTGCTTTTTATATGTATGCAATGCATTCATCAAACTGAATATTCTATGAAGCTATTCATGTTTTTTTAATCTGTTGAAAACCTTTCTCTTTAACTAACAATCAAAATGCCTCAAGCTTCCTAACGTATACTGGATACCGTAGAAGACTGTTTTTACCTACTATGAATATCCATAATACAAATGGGTATACTTTATAAAGTGAATGAATACATCTTTGACAAGGCATCACACATAACAGTTTCTTGTGTTATAGTTATATTTGTATTTATGGTTGTATTTGCCCTTTAATAGAGTATAAACTCTCAGAAGCATCCCAGTATTACGTATTTTCCATACGAGAGCACCAATTGGAGCAGACAAAACATACATTAATGTTTGATATACACAATAAAGACTAAGATCTTCACTTTAGCTCTTCCTTGGGGAAAAATTTTCTATTAAAAAAAATCACCTGCAAATTAGTAAATGGTGAATACTTTATATGCCCTTAGATGTGCCTACAGTGGTACATGGATTCTTCTTTTACAATAGCGCAGTGTCAGAGAGATGTGAGAAAGTTTGAGACGTCAATTTAAAAAGTGTCATGCTGAGTTTGTGATGGCTTGTTTGAAACTCTTTAATTTTTTATTTTCTGTTTTTAGTGCGTATTATTCTTTAATATTTTAAAGCTATCCATTAAATGATGATCTTTAAAGAAGTCTAACGATATGAAACCATGCAATGTCATAATTTTCCATTTTTACCTGGCATAGGAACAGGTAACTAATTTATTTATATAAAGCACATGGTATTCAAAAGTTGTTTTAACTCTCTTGCGGACCTTTCATCTCTATTTATCTCTACTCTGAAAACTTTAGGTAGATACTCGCCTTTCCTTGTCTTACCTTTTACAACCTTAAAATTAAAGAGTTTTAGGTTTTCTCTTCTCTCTGGCTTTTGGCTCTTTTCACAGTATGATTAGAAGTGAACGCACAGGGCGGCTCCTCGGAAGGAGCAACGATGGGGAAGCCACTGGTCGCTGCGCTTGGTCTCATCCGCGCCGGAGCTCTCGACCCCACGACCCCACGGGCTGCAGTCAGTCGGCCAGGCTCCTCTGTCCGTGGGAGTCCCCAGGCAAGAATACTAATGTCAGACAAAGGAAGACCATTCTGAATTTATGATTCCTTACAGTTTGTAAGTTTAAGCATAGTGTTATTGGCCGTTTAGACCGCAGCCTCTTTTCCATGTAAAAAAGCAAGGTAGTGCAAGGACCGTTTATATATGGGATACCAAAGATGGTCATGGTCCACAGTGTGCAGACCTGTTAGTACTGCCACTAGGGGCTCAGGCTTGCACTGGATAAGTACGTGTGGAATACTGTAGGTTCCCTCAAAGGGAAGTGTGACGGGGTTGCCAGGTGTCTGCCCCTTCAGGTGTGCTTAGACACTTACCTCTAAGTAACCTCAACTCATAACCATGCCTTCATTGGCACAGTTTTCTGACCAAGCAAAGGAAGCTACTGAGTGTAAACTCAAATCCTTTCAAGGCATAACTATCATTCCTATATAGTATCTGGGAATATTTATCTAGATAGATCTCTGTGTGTCTAGCTATATTTACATGTGTTTGTATATGTAGATAACTATATATGCACACAGTTAGATGCAATACTCAACTAACTACAGATACACACACACACACACACACACACACACACATAGTTAGACAAATATATACGTATGCAGTTAGGTACATATACTTAAGCCCTGACTTAACTTTCCGGGAACACGTCAAACCCCAGTCAGTCGGACCCGGAGGAACGTACCTGCCATTTGTCTTCAACGTCCTCCCACGTTTTGGGAGTAACCAGTATAATGTTAGGGCAGTTTTGATGTTTTTCCCATGGTATTATGGCCTCTAAACAAAAATGAAAAAAAAAAAAAAAAGGAAACCTTCCTCTCCTTCTTACTGAAATTCCCAGTGAGGCTAAACAGATAAAGAATAGTGGGTAAGAACCCAAATGTGCCTTAATAGCTGCTGGAACACCTACTATGCTAATTCAAACTCTGGAAAAACTGGATCATGACACCATCTGGGCTTGTGATCTAGTAGCGGTCTAGTAAGGGACCTCTTACTACCCGTTAAAACCTTCGTCCGGATCTTGGGGTCCTACTGCCGTCCGATAATAGACAGAGAAGTGGTCAGCACCGCGGCACGGTGTAGAAGCACGTCCTCGTGATCTGCATTCTTACGTCTGTGTGGAGAAGGACCTGGAGAAAGGGAGCTGGTAGAGCCTCCTGAGCCCGCCTGCTGCCCGAGTCCGCCTGCCGACCGAGTTCTCTAAGACAGGGAGCAAAGTCTGGATTACTACCTTCAACTCATGGTGACTGCACCTGCTGGGCACTGCAGTTTATTAGATGACGCAAAATCAATGTACCTAATTAACCCCTGCTTCCTAATTTGTACATATGTGCAGAATGGAAAGAGCGACCTTTGGGTGAGAAAGTTAACTTTCTCCCCTTGCATGATATACCAGACACTTAACACTGTACACACAGGGAAAAACAGTGTGTACACCATTAACAGTGTTTTCTTTCATCTAAGTAATAATTAAAAAGAGGAAATCAACTTCAGAAGAAGAAATGGATGACTTTTAAGTTGGCTCTTATTTTGTGTAGTAAAGAAGCTGGAGAAGGAAGTGGCAACCCACTCCAGTGCTCTTGCCTGGAGAATCCCAGGGACTGGGGAGCCTGGTGGGCTGCCGTCTGTGGGGTTGCACAGTCGAACATGACTGAAACGACTTAGCAGCAGCAGTAAAGAAACTATCCCATTCCTATTTTCTGGAAGCCAGTGTAACTTTACTGTAATTATTAATCACGGAGAGCAACATGATTATCATGTGTCCTGTAGAAGCTAATATAATACCCAGGTTTATACACTGGAAATTCATAAAAGAGTTTCATATTCCAAACGAATAAGCTCTCTTGAGTTTGCATTTTGTAGACTGAGCATCATCACTCTAGGATATTATTTCCATTATGTGATTAGCTCTTCAAAATTCTAACCACTTTATTGAGCAATATCAAGTCCTTCTTTTTATATTCAGTGTCATTTTCTGTGATTGAATTGAATAATAACCATTATTCATAATTCCATTAATTACTTACTTTGACTAAAAAGCCTCATTGCAACTACTAATGGATCTCTTTTAGGATTTTTTAACATGGCACCTTGAATAAAGCACTCAATGCTTGATAGAAGTATGTGCTTCTAACCTTCCTAGTACTGAAGCTGCCCATTAACAGGACTTTTAACCTCTAGTGAGGGATGTTGGAAATGCTTGAATTGATATACATATAAGTTCAATCTTCAAAGCTTCCATAGAGCTCTGTATATGTTTTGTTCTTATTCATACCCCAATGAAACGGCTTTTTTTTCTAATATATTCTTTTAGGAAGAACAGGATAATGATTACATACTTTTCAACATATTAAGTTGAAATGCTTTCTTTCCTGAGATGATAGAAAAGATATTTTATGATTCCATAAGGAACAAGTCCAAATAATATCCAGCATGATAATTATATTCATAGCTTTTTTTTTTTTTGCTTTCACCTAGCTATGATTGGAGAACTCCTGTTTATTCAGGATATAAAAGATTTTTTGCTGATACTTTTCTCTTTCTATGCTGCCTTAAGACATGTTTCATTAGGCAAAACTTTATTAAGTATTTACTATTGAAATAGTCTTGTGAATAAAAGGTAGAAATACAATACTGAGAATATGCAACCATCTTTCTTCAGTAGCTTATATTGTGGTGGAAGAGCTTATAATGAATTTTTTAAATTGCTTTTCAAGCTCATGTTCTTCCTTGTTATCAATAAAATACTGATCTGGGGAAAATAGGAGTAAATATTAAGTCTTAGCAAATCTTAGAGAAACAAAATGTTCCCCACAATCATGCACCAGCATGCCATATCCATCGCCTCATAGCTTTAGCATTCTCTACCACCAAGCGCACGTCCTCACCAGGGTGCTTATCGACGCTTTGAGCAAAACCTCAGTTATATACACACATTATTGTTCGCTGCAGGATCACCTGTTCTTTGGGTCTTCAGGACTTATATAGAACTGAAACTTTGTACTATTCGGAAAACATCTCTCCCTTTCCCCCTCCCTCCAGCACTGAAAATAACAATTTCACTCCCTGCTCTTATGAATTTGACTATTTAAGATTCTTTATGTAAGTGAGATCATTTCACAATGTTTACATAGGTTTAAAAAATCAACTTGCACACCTTAAATATATATAATTTTTACTTGCCCATATTACTCCTGTAAAGCTGAAAAAAACAAAATGAGAAACATTGGAAATCATTAATAAGATCTGAGAATTATTTTTAAACTTCTATTAAAATATAGTTACTTTACAAATATGCTGTCTATATACACAGTGTAATATTACTCAGCCATAATAATAATGAAATAATGCTATTTGCAGCAACATGGACCTAGAGATTATCATACCAGATGAAGTGAGCCAGACAAAGAAAAATATCATAGTATATTGACCGTTTATATGTGGAATCTTAAAGTTGCAAAGAGTTGGACATGATTCAGTTCTATTCAGTTCAGTTCAAATCAGTTGCTCAGTCATGTCCGACTCTTTGCAAGCCCCTGAACTGCAGCACGCCAAGCTTCCCTGTCCATCACCAACTCCTGAAGCTTGCTCAAAGTCATGTCCATCAGGTCGGTGATGCCATCCAACCATCTCATCCTCTGTCGTTCCCTACATATATATCACATATATGTTTATATATATTTATATATGTGTGTGTGTATTATGTTAGTGAATTGTGAGATACATATATCTCACATCTTCTTTATCTGTTCATCAGTCAATTGACAGTTATTTTATTTAAACTTTATTTACCTATTTCACTACCTTTCAACCAGCTAAGCAGTTGTGTTTTTCTAAGCATCGATCACAGACGGTGGAGACCTGTTGTGTCTTATGCTTTTACAGTTTAATTTAGGGAAGTCTCAGGCAAGGTAGAGTCAATCAAGAAAGAAATCATGGTGCTTCCTTACCTTCCCAGTGAGAAGATCTAACTTTCGGTGCTTAATTGAAGGGTCATTAAACTCACTAGCATTTCTTAAGCAAAAACCTATTCTCTTGTTTGAGAGTTTATCGACAAGCTGATTTGTAAATTATTTTCTATAGCCAACATAATCTGAAGCAGTATAAATTTAACATCATATATGGAACACTAACTATAAAGCGGAAATATGATTTTTTTTTAATGCAGTTTTCCAACTATTGCAAGCGGTTGCTTTTCAGTGACGTTCAGAGCTGCAGTGTTTATTTTGCAACCTTTTTCTGGCCTTTTACTTCATGCCATCTGGTAAACTTTACTGATAACCATCTGGTAAACTTTACTGATAATCAAGGCTGAATAACTTATAACATCTGTAATCAGTATGTAACCAAATCTGATGAAAAAAGCATTTACACATGCTTATTTCATTCATATATATATAGGTATACATATATTTTTTTAAGTAACTATTTTTAAGTGCTGCTATTTAATGCCTTTTCCTGTAGTGCTAGAACTAGAAACGTTCTTTTTGTTATTGATGTCCTGATATGAATGGAAATATTCAACATTAATGTGGTGTTAATGATGGCAATTAAAATCCTGGTCTTCATGCTCTTCTTCATTTGTCCTTATCTTCAATCCGATACTGATTTGGGGATTAATTCAGGTATCTGTAGGAAAACTGCCTTCTGAGGAGTCACTTCTAAATACTTGGCATCCAAAATATTACTAAATGAAAATTAATTGCTTTTCATAAAGAAGAACATTTTACAACACTTTTAATCATATTAAAATAATGACTGGCCTCACTAATGAAAATTAAATGTGATGCTGGGGGTTCTGACAGCATGGCCTGGGAGCGAGGTTTGCATGTAACAGTGCAAATTCTGTCCTCACTGAGCAGATTTTTTTTCTCAAAGTAATTAGTTCTGTCAAATAATTAATGTTGTTGACAGGACTAAGTTGAGAATTTTCAACCTTCCTCACATATATTATAATTATTTGGAATGACAAGATGATATTAAACAATAATCTTCAATTCTGGCTGTCAAACTTGATCAGGTCATTTATTTTAGTACTGAAGCTCATGTTAATAACCTTGAATGTAACATATAAGTCGTCATCTATAGTGCTATTACATATGGAATATTCATTGTAGTCATCAAATTTGCTTTGTGTGTGTATAGAAATTTACTGTTTTTACAAAATACTGCAGTTAATAAGGAGATAAGTTCTAAGCCAGTATTCCAATTTTAATATACTGTTTTCTAGAACTCCTTAAAATGATGCAGTTATATAAATTGTTTATTTTGCTTTTCAAAATTAAGTAACATTTAAAATACATACTGTTTACCCTTCAAATGTCATTTGCACATCCAATTTAACTTTCCTCATAGATATTTTAGAATGCCAGAAATAATACCTCATGTCTTATATACACACTTACAGACAATTTACTTGCCGACATAGTTCTTTATAAAACTGTGAAAGTTTGTGATACTACAATTAAAATCATCAAAATACTTCCTATTTAATATTACTCTGTAAGTCAATGCAATAAGACAAATGTAATTGAAATTATCATTTCCTACAGATTACATAAAAACCATTTATATAAACCAAACAATATCATGATAGTAAACATCAGTGTTGTCGAAAGTTAGATTATATTGATTTATTAATCTGTCTATTTTTAAGTGAGCATTTCTGGCTCTCTCTCAGTCTCATAAAATCATAACCTCTGGGGATGGCTTCCAGGTACATTTTTCAGAAACTCCTTGCGAGGTTCTTTTGTACTTCCAGGACTGGGGCCTGTTGATCAGTATTTTAAAAATTAGAATTGTACTCAGAGTTTAAAGCTTTAAGTAAATGAAAATAAATTAAGTAAATGAAACTTTAAGTAAATGAAAATATACCAGCCGTGTTTCTAGAAGGCAGGATTGACTATTGTAAGATATAGATTTTTTTCAAATTAATTTATAGTTTGTGCAGTAATCCAAACAGATGCCAATTTCTGAAAACAATTTAGGAAGTGGCATATTAATCTAAAGTTCATATCTAAAAGTAGTTACATTTCTATATATTATTTGAATTAAGTGTAGTAAGATCAGCCCTGTTAGATATTCACATAATATACATCTGTACATACAATACTTAGCATAATCCTGATGTGTATAAGGAGAAGGCAATGGCGCCCCACTCCAGTGCTCTTGCCTGGAAAATCCCATGGACGGAGGAGCCTGGTGGGCTGCAGTCCATGGGGTGTCTAAGAGTCGGACACGACTGAGTAACTTCTCTTTCACTTTTCACTTTCATGCGTTGGAGAAGGAAATGGCAACCCACTCCAGTGTTCTTGCCTGGAGAATCCCAGGGATGGGGGAGCCTGGTGGGCTGCTGTCTATGGGGTCACACAGAGTCGGACACGACTGACACGACTGAGCAGCAGCAGCAGGTGTGTGTAAGATTGTGTCATATCCTACAGAAATTTATTGCAACCACTGGCTAATCAAATGTTTGTTCAGTATGTGGCATTGGAATAATTGGCTTTTCCTAGGCAGGGAAGAAGTCAATGAGGGTTTTTAAGTCCCATACATTCCTTGACCAAAACTGCCCTAAAAATGACTGCAAATGTTGCTCTATAGTCAGACTTAACACTAAAATACGCTTCCTAAAATTTAATATGTATATTTAATTCAAATTCTACCAAAGACATTTTTTTTTTTTTGGTTGATACCTCCAGTCCCATGCTGAATAGATGTAGTCATGGGAAATATACTTGGATTTTTTTTAATCATTGAGGGAAGAGCTTCAAGTTCTCATCTTTAAAATGATGTCTGGTGTTTATTCTTTTCTCTGCTTTCTTGAGATTTCATTGACATTTACCATAGTGTAAGTCCCTTTAAGATGTACAGTATGATGATTTGAAACATGTTTATAAAAATCCACTCTTTTTAAGAACTGGAAAGTGATTTAGAGTTTATTTTGAAGAATGAAGTTGAGAGAAAAAAAAAATCTAATACCAAAATGAGAAATGTTGGCATTGCAATAGAGAAAATATGGAAAATATTTAATTATTGTGAGACTTTATATAAAGAGGCCTCATTTGTTGCTATGAGGACTTACAGTTCTTCCCTCAATATTAAAAAATAAATTCAAGTATATTTCCCATGACTGCTTCTATTCAGCATGGCACTAGAAGTGTCAACCAATTAAAAAAATACAAGTGCCTTTGATGGAATCTGAATTAAACATACAGATTAAATTTTAGGAAGGGTATTTTAATGTTAAGTCTGCCCATATAGCAAAATTGTATAGTTAATAAATAATATTGATATATTGGGCCATCCATCTATAAAAGGTCAGGTCTACAATTCTGTTGTTAGTATTCGGTGATGAAGTCATCTCTGACTTTGTGTGACCCCATGGACTGCAGCATTCCAGGCTCCCCTGTCCTTCACTATCTCCCGGAATTTGCTCAGATTTACGTCCATTGAGTCAGTGATGCTAACCGTCTCATGCTCTGCCCCACCCTCCTCCTTTTGCCTTCAATCTTTCCCAGCATCAAGGTCTTTTCCAATGAGCCAGGTGGCCAAAGTATTGGAGCTTCAGCTTCAGCATCAGTCCTTCCAATGAGTATTCAGAGCTGACATACTTTAGGACCGACTGGTTTGATCTCTTTGCTTTCCAAGGGACTCTTCAGGAGTCTTTTCCAGCACCACAACTTGAATGTCCCAGTTCTTCAGTGGTCAGCCTTCTTTATGGTCCAACACTCACATCCACACCTAGCTTTGAGTATACACACCTGTGTCGACAAGCGATGTCTCAGCTTTTTAATATACTGTGTAGATTTCTCATAGCTCTCCTTCTAAGGAGCTAGTGTTTTTTATTTTTATTTTTTTTTTATTTCATGGCTGTAGTCACCATCTGCAGTGCTTTGGAGCCCAAGAAAATAAAATCTGTCACTGCTTCTTCTTTTTCCCCTGCTATTTGCCATGAAGTGCTGGGACCAGATGCCGTGATCTTAGTTTTCTGAATGTTGAGTTTTAAGCCAACTTTTTCCTGCTCCTCTTTCACCTTCATTGAGAGGCTCTTTAGTTCTTTTTCACTTTCTGCCATTAGAGTGGTATCATCTGCATATCTGAGGTTATTGATATTTCTATTGGCAATCTTGATTCCAGCTTGTGCTTCATCCAGCCCAGAATTTTGCATAATGTCCTCTGCATATAATTTAAATAAGCAGGATGACACTATACAGCCTTGAAGTACTCCTTTTCCTACTAGGAACCAGTCTGTTGTTCAGTGTCTGGTTCTGTTACTTCTTCACTCACACACAGGTTTCTCAGGAGACAGGTAAGGTGGTCTGGTACTCCCGTCTCTTTAAGAATTGTCCACAGTTTGTTGTGATCCACACAGTCAAAGGCTTCAGTGTAGTCAATGAAGTAGAGGTAGATGTCTTTCTGGAATTCCCTTGTTTTCCCTGTGATCAAACAAATATTGGCAATTTGATCTCAAGTTCTGCCTTTTCTAAATCCAGCCTTTACATCTGGAAGTTCTCAGTTCACATACTGCTGAAGCCTAGCTTGAAGAATTTTGAGCATAACCTTGCTAGCATACGAGATGAGCACAATTGTACAATGGTGTGAACGTTCTTTGACACTGCCTTTCTTTGGGACTGGAATAAAAAGTGACCTTTTTCAGTTCTGTGGCCACTGCTAAGGTTTTCAAATTTGCTGGCATACTGAGTACAGCACTTTAATAGCATCATCTTTTAGGATTTTAAAGAGCTCAACTGGAATTCTGTCGCCTCTACTAGCTGTTTGTAGTGATGCTTCCTAAGGCCCACTTGGCTTCACACTCCAGGGTGTTTGACTCTAGGTGAGTGATCACACCATTGTGATTATCAGGGTCATTAAGACATTTTTTCTATAGCATTTCTGTGTATTCTTGCCACCTATTCTTAATCTCTGCTGCTTCTCTTAGGTCCATACCATTTCTGTCCTTTATTGAGCCCGTCTTTGTATGAAATGTTCCCTTGGTATCTCCAATTTTCTTGAAGAGATCTAGTGTTTCTCATTCTGTTGTTTTCCCTGTTTCTTTGAATTGTTCATTTAAGAAGGCCTTCTTATCTCTCCTTGGTATTCTCTCCTTGGAACTCTGCATTCAGTTGGGTATATCTTTCCCTTTCTTGGGGAAAGAAATGGCAAGGCTACTGTCCATGGGGTCACAAAGAGTTGGACACGACTGAGCGACTTCTCTTTCACTCTTTCCCTTTCTCTCTTGCCTTTCACTTCTCTTCTTTTCTCAGCTATTTGCAAAGCCCCTCAGACAGCTTCCTGAAACAACCATTTATTTTGAAATGCAAGAGAGCAAATTCTATCTCTAAAAAAGTAATGAAAACAAACCAGAAGACTGTAAAAATTTAGTGAAGATTAATTATTCAAGTATTAAAAGGCTAATTAGTAACACTTTAAAAATATAGAAGAATTTATATTAATGGAGACATGAAATCCAAATGGCTTAATGAAAAATATTAATGTATTATCTGATTTCATAGGAATAAAAATGCCTTGCTGATGAAAGTCACCATAGAACCAAGATACAAATAGAATCCTATAAGATACTTAAATAAAATAATTACTATGGTTCTTATGCAAAGAGCAAGTAAAAATTATAAGAAAAATAAAACTAATTTGGTTTAAAGAAATAGTTGATGAAGGGAAAAAAACATCAAAATGTTGTAAAGTAATTATCCTCCAATTAAAATAAGTAAATAAATATATTTGAAAAGAAATAGACAAATAGCGTTAGCAAGCAATTCAAAGGAAGGCAAAGCATATGGATAACAAATATAGGAAATGCTGCTAACGATCTATTAGTAAAGAGAAATAACAATGAGCTACCCATTTCACCTTTCACACTGGGAAAAAATAAACTTTTAATAATCAATGCTTTTGTGGGAATGGAAGAATTGGCACCCTCAAACCTCAAATGTTTTTGGAACTGTGAGTTACTATAAATAATAAATGTGGAAGTTAATATCATTATATCTAATAAAAATTAAAATACAAATATAATTTTGCTCAGTAGTCACTTTTGATAATTTTTCTACATAAACAAAAATGCCAATATAGTAAGCATGCATATATGTGTGCTAAGTCACTTCAGCTGTGCCCAACTCTTCATGACCCTGTAGACAGTAGCACTTACAGGCATCAAATATTTTTAAATTATTTATATGGCAAAAATCAAGAAGTGTTTGCCTGGTAACTGTGTAAGGTTGAACAAGCTATATTAACATTTAATTTGTTGTAGAAAATAGTATGCAAGATTTCAAAAGAATGAATAACTGACCTGATGTTTGTACTAGCCTGAAAAGATGTCCATATTGTATTGGTAAGCAACGTAAACAAGTTGCAAATAATGTGTGTAATATGACGCTCAAATGTGTTAGGTGAGTTGTAGCATGTACAGTGGAGAAGGCAATGGCACCCCACTCCAGCACTCTTGCCTGGAAAACCCCATGGACAGAGGAGCCTGGTAGGCTGCAGTCCATGGGATCGCGGAGTCGGACATGACTGAGCGACTTCACTTTCACTTTTCACTTTCTTGCATTGGAGAAGGAAATGGAAACCCACTCCAGTGTTCTTGCCTGGAGAATCCTGGGGATGGGGGAGCCTCGTGCGCTGCAGTCCATGGGGTCACACAGAGTTGGACATGACTGACGCGACTTAGCAGCAGCAGCAGCAGCATGTACAGAGACAAACAGACGCATGCCCGCATACTTCCACACCAAGTAAAGCTGTATTGTTTCAAATGTAGCCACTCAAAGAAGAGAAGGAGTAGAGAATTTTGGGTGACTTAATATTAAATGAAACAAATCCAAATTGCATGAGATTAGAAAGACTTTTAAGTGTTAAGCTTGAAATAGAATAAACAGAAACCATAAGGGGAATTCATTAAAATTTCAGCAACAGTTGCTTGGTAGTAAGGTTTAAAAGGCAAAGGTTATAAAAATGTTGGCAATAATACATTATGCGTGGGAATCACTGAATGTATGGTAACTACTTTTGTTTTGCCATTTTCACTCGTGTATAATTACCATGATGTGTTTGTTTTCCTATTTTGTGTATCTTCTTTATATTTGTTAGTGTATCGTAATATAGAACTCCACATTAGTATTTTAAGTCATGGTGGTGACAAAGTTAGCACTGATTAAATTGACCGTGACATTAGAATGATGCTGTTCTCTGCAACTTCTGATTTGTTTCTCTGCATCGTTGTTCTTTTCCTGTTACGACCAACCCTGTTCCAGCTACATCATCCTGCTGTCTCCAATATCCTAAGTGTTTACTGTGTGCCCAGGGATTGTAATAATTGCCTTCACCTCCTTTCCAGGTTTATGAGAAAAGTGGTATCATTATTCCAGTTTTACAGAAAGGGTAAACAGAGGTGAAGGAAGATAAATATCTTCCTCAAAGTCATGCAAGTGAGAGGCAGCCGTCTCCATCTGAACCGAGGCCCTCTGACTGCAGGGTTAGTCCTGTGAGTCCTCTTATTGCCTCCATGTTTATAACCTGATTCACAGTAAATTGGAGTTTTCCAAGTGTTATCTATCTCATTAATTATTATATATATGCATGCATGCTCAGTCTGTCCAACTCTTTGTGACCTGCCAGCTCCTCTGTCCTTGGAATTTTCCAGGCAAGAATACTGGAATGGTTGCCATGCCTTGTTCTGGGGATCTTCCCGACCCAGGGATGAAACCCGCAATCTCTTGTGTCTCCTAAACTGGCAAGTGGATTCTTTACCATTGTGAAGACAAGTTTATAATTCACAATATCATTTTCTAAAGCACTAGTAATCAAAATATTTTGTGAAGTATGAGGTTGTTAGATTTTTTTCAGATTTGGGGACATATTTAGTTATGCTAAATGAAATAGTGATTTTTCATATGACAAGGATGTTAAGTAGCTTTTCTAAATCTAATTCGAATTAAAAATGGTCTTGAAATTTAGGTTAAATAATAGATTTAGTCACGGTAGACTAATTTCCAGTTACTTTGTATTTGCCCCCCCCAAAAGATAAATTCACAAAAAATGAATGTACACGCATAAGATACCCATACTATTTGTGACTTTTAAGTAGTTTAGTTGAGCTAGAATACAAGTAAAAATTTACCTGGTTGAAATATTATTTTCAGATTGAATCCTTTCAACCTAAATCAATCTGCTGTTTAAACTTTCATGATATCTGATATTTTGTGTTTTTTTTTTCTGAAGGTAACAAAGGAAATATGTCTCCATATCCAAAATCTGTCACAAGGCAAAGCTCAATTTAACCAAAAATTGTATATACTTATATAATCAGAGAAAAGCTGTCATGTAACTGGTATTTATTTAGAAACCACTGTTCTGTGAAAACAGTGCCGAACTATACAGTAGAACTGGTTTTTTCTTCTTTCCGTTGACCTGGTAAATTAATGACGGTGCTGTTGGTATTGCCCTTCACTATTTCTCCTCTACGCTTCCTCTGCTCCATCTCTTTTTTTCCTAAAGAAAAACAGAAATGTTCTAGAATTCCTAAACTAGTGTCCCCCAAAGCTATTTATCCATTAAATCTAGAAATATAATTATTTAAGCTTAAGGTTCTGTTTTGATTGATTCTTACTAACCTCAAGTGCACTGAATTAAATCTCAGTTCATGAGACACAGGTGTCATTGGTCCATGCATGGCCCATTTTACTCTAATTAATTATTAATTATCAGACACTGAAATCTAATTATGAATTCTTCAAATGTGAGTTCTCAGGAAAGCAGTATGTAGAACCTCTGGCTGGGCAGAGTAAGCTAATAGCTTTCCAGTCTGAGCCGCAGGCTTGGCATCTGGTTAGGATCTTGCAATTAGGAGGACACACAAAGCTCCGCCGTGTACAAAGCATATTAATTTGCCATCAAGGATGGATGGTCAAGTCTCATTAAACACATAGGGCTTTTCTTTGCCCCTTTGTTGCTCCGTGACCCAGGAGATGAGCCCCAGTGACTTTACAGCTGACAGAGGTTTATTTTTCCCTCCAATGGCAGGGCACATGTATGGCACAGAGAAAGCCTTGCCCTGTGTTCATAGAGGTGAGTTCTAGCTGACAACTTTGGACCCTGGCATAGACAATTACAAGACATTTCCTTGGGTCTGTGTTTCACACAGTGATATATTAAGTCCCAGATAACAGTCTACTTCACTGTTAGCCAAAAGAGAATGGCAGGGTTTTCCTCTGGAAGGCCTTGGATACAAAGCTAATCCTTTTTAAAGCAGGGAAATTAAGGACATATTTCATATTTCATACTGTACCCGACAGTACATTGATGTCTTGTATTTCCAAGACTCTTTATCAAATAATTTGAATAAACGCTTACTAACATGATGCGTTAGAGTCCACGTGCTTTTGTTACTATCATTGTAAAGTGAAATGATTCAGAGAAAAAAAATTAAAGGAAGGTATGTTAGACCCATAGAAAAGAGCTTATAGAACTTCAGAAACATTACTTTTAAAACCTATTATCCATCAGAATGGAATTCTCATACAATGTGATGTTCAGGTTTGCACACCTTGAGAAGAAAGCAAGATCCTCAAATTTGTGAACGAGGCAAACACTTCTGCAAGTGCTTGAGACCTCCGCTGAAGTTACAGTGAATGACTTAGTCCAGTGGTTTATACTAAAATGCATCACAACAGAAAGAGTGTTGTATAACATAAATGCTCAGTTAGGTGTTTAACTGGCCCCTAGTACTCAACTCTGTAGCTATATGATCAATATCACTGGATATTTGAACCTTAGTTGGCTTCCATGTAGCAGCACCAGAGCTACAAGTCCCATATATTTCACGAAGTTTAAGAATCAATGAGATAATAATAATTAAGCGTTTTGTTTTGTTTAAATAGAAATTGAAGGGAGCTGTAGTATGACACATATGCTGATCATTAACATTTATTAATTAGTACAATATGCCGAGTACTGCACAAATTATCTGTAATATTTTTAAACTGGATTTTTCAAAGTTTTTGTGATTAAGTTTTGAGTTTTAGCTAGTAAAAAATTCGAGCCTTTTTACTCAGAGGAAACCAAAAATGCAAAGGAGTTATGCATTTGCTTTAGATTATGTTTCTTAAGCTACTGTTACTTCTTTTGTACCAGGTTGATGATGCATTATACAAATGCATTTGGAAAGACCCTGATGTTGGGAAAGATTGAAAGCAGGAGGAGAAGGGGATGAGATGGTTAGATGTCATCACCTACTCAATGGATATGAGTTTGGGTAAACTCTGGGGGTTGGTAATGGGCAGGGAGGCCTGGCGTGCTGCAGTTCATGGGGTTGCAAAGAGTGGGACACAACTGAGTGACTGAACTGAAATAAGACATGTTTTATGAAATCTTAGAATCAGTTATAAGAAGGATAACTATCCATAAACATGTTAGATGAACATGAATGTGATTCTGGTTGATAAATAAATTTTGGATTCCAAAAATACTCTTCTACTTACACATTCGCTTGGCAAAAATTTTAGAACAAAAGAATTGTTTTTCTGAGTACACATTTGTTTGCCAAAATTTTTTAGAATTAAAAAAATCATACATAGCATGTTGATTACACATATATATATATTGCATGCAATAGGCATTTGTTTGGAGAAAGAGAAATTTATAAAAACAATATATTTTATGCCACAGTTTAAAGAGGTAGGGGGTTATCTGCAGGGATGGACACACCGTTTGGTGTACAGGTCACTAGTGTTGATGCCATACCTTCCCAGGTGGGACAGTAGTAAAGAATCCACCTGACAACGCAAGAAACACGGGAGATGTGGGTTTGATTCCTGGTTGGGCAAATCCCCTGGCTTAGGAAATGACAACCCACTTCAGTATTCTTGCCTGGAAGATCCCAGGGACAGAGGAGCCTGGCTGCAGTTCATGGGCTCACGGAGACCTGCACAACTGAGCAACTGAGCGTGCACGCACATGCTGGTACTCCAAACCTAAGGGAGGGATCTTCTCAGGGTAAGAGGGGGTTGCGTGCATTTGAGCTGCTCTGCCTCCTTCTCAGTCCCCCAGTACTGACATGTTCGCGGTGAGCTGTGCTGCTGAAGGAGGCACGATCCGTAAGGGACTGCAGTGAGGCCCACGCTGCTCTGAATTCGGATTCCACCGTTTTGAGGTTGTGTCACTTCAGACAAGGTCACCTTCATGTGCCTCACTTGGTTGATCAGTGAAATGGGAGCAGTACTGCTGGCTTGCTATGCTTGTTCAACTTCAGAGTAGTTTACTGACTGCCTGGAACCGTCTCTGACACAGGTTGGGCCCACCAAACGGTAACTCAACAGAGACCGACAGGATGAAATCTAGCTAAAACCTTGATGTTCATTTGGTTCTGTTTGGTTTCCCTCCCCCACTTGGTGGTTCTTTTTTTTCCTCAATCCCTTCTTAATTTTCAGTCACCAAAAAGCTTTTCTTCTGTGTCTTAGTTTTTTGTTGGTTTGTCTCATTTCTCTGCTTAGAGGTCATTACTTATGACCCACACATCCAACTTCCATGGTGCCCCTTCTCTGTCTACTGTCTACATGTACACAGCAAAACATATGTAAGCGCTAGTATTGTTGAAGTGTTACTTTTTTAGGTGTTTAAAATGTGCATAACGACTGAACGTAATAAGGATTCGTTTTGCACTGACCTTCAGTCCTTATATCAATGCCTTATTAGTGAAGAGACTTACACCCAGAAGAGAGTGATTGACAAGTGGTAAATGTCTATGGGGGGTGTAACTAGTGACTTGCTGAGGTCTGTGCTCCACCATGCACAAACTCACGATCTTGAACAGTTTCTTGAACATCCTTCTCTGAGGTTTGAAATCAGGAAATGTAATATCTTGTTACGTTTAGACAAGGTTTTCAGTAGTTTTTTTTTAAATGATGCATATATTAAATTAACTTTCTTATTGATAATCACATAACAGATATAAATTAATTGTTTCATCAAATGTAAAATATGGAAGAAAGTTAATAGTGATGAAAGCATATTGGGCTTCCCAGATGGTGCTAGTGGTAAAGGACCCGCCTGCCAATGCAGGAGACGTATGAGATGTGGGTTCGATCCCTGGGTGAGAAAGATCCCCTGGAGGAAGGCGTGGCAACCCACTCCAGTAATTCTTGCCTGGAGAATTCCATGGACAGAGGAGCCTGGCGGGCTACAGTCCGTAGGGTCGCACAGAGTCGGACATGCCTTAAGTGACCCAGAACAGACATGCACACGTCTAATATAAACTCCTTTGAAGATCAGAGTCACCAGTGTGTCACACCCATCTGTATCTCCCGCCTTGACTGTAGCTTTACAAATAAGGAAATCCAATCTGCATTTAAAAATAACAGCATCGTTTACTATCACTGCCATCTCATAAGCACTAACATGAGCACTCATAATGTGGTAAGATCTTCTGACTGTCTGATTTTGTTCGATCTCCTAGTGTTTTTAAAGGTTAACAGTGGACATCACTTTTCTGACTCTAAGAATAGGTATTATGAGCCTTTATCCAAATTTTAAGCAGCCTTCGTGCTGTGTGTGGATTGCAGTCTACAGATGTGGGCTACCCCAGAAAATACACAGGGTTTTGAATATGTTTGCATTATTATAGATGAGGGTGTTCTCTGGAGAGCCCCTAGAATTCTAGCAGATGGTCCTCTGGAAGTGGCTGTTACATGTAAAGTGTGTTATAGAAGTCAGAGATAATCAGATAACCCTACAGTGAATGCCCAGTGAATATGCAATAGGTAAGAATGTATCAGCACTCTTTTAAAAGTCATTCTGGCTTCTGGACTCTCAAGCCTATAAAATCTACTCATGTATTACAATATCTATGTTTTTCTGTACAAATCTTTGCGAAGTTGTGGACCTTACTGCTTATGTTTATGACCCTAAGTGACATTCAATTTTATTTTACTGAATAAACTACAGTTATCATCTAAACAATAGCTACATAGCGATAGCTATTACTTCTAAATATACTTTAGTAAAATGCAGGCTCTTTCTTTATACAATGGAGGGAACCAGTCCCCGGCCAATTTTTTTTTAATAGAGCTTCTTTCCTGTTTGACTCTATTGTGTATTGTGGATGTTAAAAGTGTTTTCATAGAGAGGAATGTGTTTACACACCATTTTAAAATAATGAGATCCATTCCAAATATAGAATTGCATGTCCCTTAATCCAGACTGAGTACATATTCCTTTCAACACTGTTCACAAAAATTGTGAAGATGTTTAAAAACATATCACTAACAATAATAATCTCAACCATTTCTTACATATCTCTGATTCTCAGAATTGTGCTTTTTCTCTCAAAAGCATGATAATCCTTGCCATATTGTGTATTTCAATCTAGTTTACGTGTGTATTTAATTTATCTAAGCTCTTCTATTTGATTTAGATGCTTTGCTAATGCCAAAAAAGACAGTAATCACTCTTTGTATGTGTAGGACATTTATATATGGAATAAATTTTCAGTTGAAAATTCTGTGTGTGTGTGTGTGTGTGTGTGTGTATGTGTGTGTAGAATATATAGTATGGGCTTCCCAGGTGGGGCTAGTGGTAAAGAATCCATATGCCAATTCAGGAGACATAAAAGATACGGGTTTGATCCCTGGGTTGGGAAGATCCCATGGAGAAGGAAATGGCAAACCACTCCAGTATTCTTGCCTGGAGAATCCCATGGACAGAGGAGCCTGGCAGGCTACAGTCCATAGGCTAGCAAAGAGTTGGAGATGACTAAGCAACTAACACTTTCACTCTCATTCAGCATCTCAGATTTGTAGAAATTTCCAATATATATGTTCAAAAAGAGCCCTGACCAGCGCTATTAGTTGAGTACATGAAATGACACTTCGGATGAAAGTTGGATCTGCGTAGTCTCTGTGGTTCCTCTGCAGGCTTTTGCAGGCTTTGCTTGCAAAATCAAGGGCTCAAGGAGAAGATACATAAAACATGAACGCCATTTCTGAAAGTGTATGTACAGACCAAAATGCCAGAACTTCTAGAGCACCAGGTCCTTATCTGTATGCCAGAGATGTTTAAGGGCTAGGTCATAATAACAAAGGCAAGATACCTGTCCAATCACAACTGCTCAAGAATACATGATAAATATCAACCAAGGCTGTGATGTGGCATTTATTCATGAAAACATCTCCAGTATGTTGATTCACAAGACAACCTTTTGAGAGCAACATGCGACTTTAATATTGCAATGATCTTAGATGCAATATTATCTGAAGCTGTGTCATCTCTCTAGCGTGCCCTACAAAAGCACTTTGGGAAACACTTGGTGTAAAGCATTAGAAATCAGAGTTCAAATTCAGCCTCAGAGAAGTTATCAGATTACCAGAACATTGCCTGATAATCTGGAAGCATTCAAAGGGGAGGTATAAATTATCCTTGACTCGACTCTATGTCCCTGAAAATGGGTAAATACTATATTCACTGAAAAAAAAAAAAAAGTCCAGGGCACGATTTCTAACCTATCTGTATATTCAGGATAATAACTCAGCTAACATCTTTTAGTCAACTCCTATGTGGCAAATGTTGCATTGAGTGTTTTACTACGCTTAAGTGTCCTAAGAGTCGTTATCGGTAGTTGGTATTGTTATTTCTAAATTTCGGATAGGAAATGAGCATTGGAGGTTACATAACTGCTCCAAGTTACTCATCCACAGGGAAGCCGAGTTAAGACTGGAAGCCTTGTTTGCATAAATCTAGTAACAGCATTCTTTAAAAGGTAGGTTCACTCCTCAAGTGTGAGTTGTACCAGTTATGCTAATATTACAACCTAGTCCATGTGATCTGCCACGTTCGGGCTTGCACTGCCTGCCACACAAGAGGTCAATAAAGAAAGAGATAAGCTGCTGGGGAAGTAGTGGGGACCTAATTCAGAAAGCCAGCAGGGGGAGAAGATGGTGGACCAGTGTCCCAAAGAAGCATCTTGCCCAGGGCTGGATGCTAGTTTCTTTTATAGAAAAAACAAGGAAGGGAGGCAATAAAATAATAAAGGCATTAGTTGTTGCAAGTTCTTGGTTTTGGATGTGTTACTTTCTTCTTTGTGGCAACCACGCACACACAGGTCTGGCCAGAATATTTCTTGTGAGCTGAATGCAAGGAGGTCAGCATGCAGTTCAGGAGTAGGAGGCGAGGTTCCCAGAGATGGGCCGATATGTATACTTTAAATTACAGATAACATCCATTTAGTGACTCAGTTCAGACACTGTCCGACTGTGACCCCATGAACCGCAGCATGCCAGGCCTCCCTGTCCATCACCAGCTCCCAGAGCTTACTCAAACTCATGTCCACCCAGTCAGTGATGCCATCCCACCATCTCATCCTCTGTCGTCCCCTTCTCCTCCTGCCTTCAGGCTTTCCCAGCATCAGGGTCTTTTCCAGTGCGTCAGTTCCCCGCATCAGGTGGCCAAAGTACTGGCGTTTCAGCTTCAGCATCAGTCCTTCCAATGAATGTTCAGGATTGATCTCCTTCAGAATGGACTGGTTGGATCTCCTTGCCATCCAAGGGACTCTCAAGAGTCTTCTCCAACACCACAGTTCAAAAGCATAAATTCTTTGGTGCTCAGCCTTCTTCACAGTCCAACTCTCACATCCGTACATGACCACTGGAAAAACCACAGCCTTGACCAGACGGACCTTTGTTGGCAAAGTAATGTCTCTGCTTTTGAATATGCCATCTAGGTTGGTCATAACTTTCCTTCCAAGCAGCAAGCGTCTTTTAATTTCATGGCTGCAGTCACCATCTGCAGTGATTTTGGAGCCCCAATAAATAGTCTGCCACTGTTTCCACTGTTTCTCCATCTATTTGCCATGAGGTGATGGGACCGGATGCCATGATCTTCGTTTTCTGAATGTTGAGTTTTAAGTCAACTTTTAGTGATTAACTTGTAGCAAAAGCAATATAATATGGTGGTTGAAGTAAAAGAAACAGACCTCGCATGGAGTCACGTTTGTACTTCCTTATTCTATGTGGGGAATACAAGTGACTTAGGACACTTAGGCGGCATAGTTTTCTGACCTAGAGTCTATCCTCCCCTTAACAATTATTTCTGAAGTAAAATCTTAACAAATGTTAAATTTTACTAAGCTTATGAATGTGTGATCATTAATAATAACTTTAGATATTTCATTCCAAAAAGAGCAACCGTAATTTTTGATTTCTACATCCCATGGATTTTCTACAGTTTTGTGGAGATTCTGCATTACATAGCTAAAGAGAGGGGAGGATTGTGACGTCTGGTCTGTCATGATAGAAAGTTATATCTACAGGGCTGGGATTTATTCCACCAAAGAGAAAGTATGTTCTGGAACCAATTTGTTTTTGTTTTTTTGTGATATATGGCTTGTGAGATGCTATCATGAATAACACTGCGTCTGCCTTCATAGCTGTTGATTTTAAGGAATTTGTAAACAACAATTTTATCTGATCTAGACAAACAGTAGGCATTTACACTATATCGTTTCTATTTCTACTTGATACAACCCCAAAACATTCAAGTTTGTGGAGGGAAATTCACCATTGCACTTATAGTAGGGCATTTTATTCATATTTTAAGAGAATACAGAAATTTTAGGGGATCGGTTGTGGGATTTAAGACCTTTTACTCTAGGGCCAGTCTTCCAAAGCCACGTCAATAATGACTGAAAATTGTTCATCTCTGCGGGCAGTCTGGTAGCCTACCTGGAATCACTCAGTGGTCTGAATCTAACTCTTGCGGGAACGGTCATGATTGACAGTTTGAACAAAGAAGACAAGAGCGGAATGGACCTGTTAAGTAGGAGTGAGTGAACTTCTCCTTTGGGCATGACAATGTTTGCCTCCTGCAATTTACCTTTAAATGACCTGAGAGTCTTAAAATGGAAAAAAGGATGTTTTATTCAGTGGAGGCACATAGGGGTAGAGCAGAATTTTATTTCAGTGAATACACAAGAATAATCCTCTTAGTATTTCTCCATTGCTGGCTTAATATCCGGTGTCATGCAAATGAAGGTTACGATGCTTTTCCTTTGAATTGCCATATTTTCCTTGTTAGACTTGATTAAGTGAACTATGCCATACCGTGTGCTCCTCTGTGACTCGCTGGAGGGGGTTGCCGTTTCCTCCTCCAGGGTGTCTTCCCCACCCAAGGACAGAGCCCAGGTCTCCTGCCTTGCAGGCAGATTCTTTACCATCTGAGCCACGAGGCCTCCCTGTGTGACTCACGTTGTTGTTGTTCAGTTGCCCAGTCGTGTCCATCTCTTTGTGACCCACGGACTCATAGACGGCAAATACAAAGTTGGAATTGGTAAATAGATGGGTCTTATATATTCTGAGAAAAAAAAATCAAAATAATTCCGGCATTCTTAAAGTATGTGTTACCTGTCAATCTTAATACAGTGTTTAATATAAATCACAGATGAAGTCTTAGCAGTTTGTGCTTCCTCATAAAGTGAGTAGTTTTGGTGGTGAAGAGGCTTCTCGGTAAAGAACTCTTGGCCACTATAGTGTTCAGTGTCTTCCTTAAGTAACTTGAAACTCTTCTCTGGAAATACTCAAGATCTCAGGGAAAATGAGGGTAAAGGGTAGCACTGTCTCCTTACTACTGTATGTGAGTGAGTATTTTGTAAGCACTTAAACCAAGAGCAGGTATATAATAAGTGCCCTGTGTTTGTTAGTGAAAGTCTCTGAGTCCTGTCTAACTCCTTGCGACCCCATGGACTACAGCCCGCCAGGCACCTCTGTCCATGGGCTTCTCCAGGCCAGAATACTGGAGTGAGTACCTGTTCCCTTCTCCAGGGGATCTTCCCAACCCAGGGATCGAACCCAGGTCCCCAGCATTGCAGGCAGATTCTTTACAGTCTGAGCTACCAGGGAGATGCTTGTTAAATATACAGTATTGTTGTAACACTGCTTTTGAGACAGGTTTGATAATGTATAGGCCATCTTTCCAAATTCAGAATTTTCTAAATGGAGCCCCTTCAGCAACGCTTGTTAACAGACACTTTTAAAAACGGAAGTGTGTAACAAGTAATGCAGTGGTCCTGCATGCTTGTTCTGCCTCTTATTCTGACTGCATGGCACCAGTCCGCTAAGCGATCTTTTCAAATAGCTCTTGGTTTCTACACGGGTGTGGTTAACTAGTCGCAGACTGAGGTACTGGGTCTCGTGGCCCATGGCGCTCTGACGGATAAGGGTTCAAACAGCAGTGAGTGCCCTGAGACTGTCTGTCCTGGGCTCGTGACCCCTGATAATACAGATGGAGCGCCAATTTCAGCATCTTCGGTAGTTCAGAGGAAGCTTGTTTCTCAATCATTTCCATTTGCAAAACCCTTATGTCTCAAGCAGGTACCAAACCTGCTGAACCATTCCCACCAGTCAAGTAGAAAGCGTCTAATTATTGTTGATTTGACTTCCATGCATAACTTAAAACAACCTTCGGCCTAGGTCATGTCGACCAGTGGAAAGTTACCCTGGAAGCACAATTACAGTCATTATCCTAGACAATTTGCGTGACTAAAGGCTCTGTTTTGCAGAATAGACTATCATCTGTAGTAAAGGCTCAGCTGATACAGAATCTGCCTGCAACGAGGGAGACGGGCTCGATCCCTGGGTTGGGAAGATCCCCTGGAGAAGGGAAGGGCTACCCACTCCAGTATTCTGGCCTGGAGAATTCCAAGGACTGTATAGTCCATGGGGTCGAAAGGAGCTGGACATGACTGAGTGACTTTCACTTTCTCCTAGAATTATATCAGTCTGTTCATATTCTGCAGGATATGAGTGTATCTAAGGACTCATAAGTGTATTAAGTGCATATTTTTTATTTTTACAGTAACTCAAATGCCATATAACTTTTATCTCTTTGAATCTTTTGATTTTAATTTAAAGTTGATAGCTAGTTTTTCTTATTTATATACATTTCACTGGAATATTTTACACTGAATATAGTGTAATGTTTATATGCTCCCTGATAGAATAGGCACAACATCAATCACAACATCTCTAGTGATTCAAAGGAAGTTTGCTGGAATTCCAGAAAGTTCCAAACACAAATAGGTTCTTAACCTTGGGTGATGTGAGTGTGTAAGAACTAAACCATATTCCCCTCAGAAACTCATGCATTGACGTCTTCCCCTCCAGTGTGATGTTGTTGGGAGGAAGAGCCTTTGGGAAGTAATGAGGTTTAGATGAGGTCATGAAATAGGGGTCCCACGGTGGGATCAGCACCTTATAAGAGGAAGAGAGGCCAGAGTGCTCTCTCCACCATGTGAGGACAGGAGAAGGTGGCATCTGAAAGCCAGGAAGAGAGATATTGCCGGGAAATGAATGGGTTGGCACCTTGATCTTGGATTTCAGGCTTCAGAACCGAGAGAAGCAGACGTGTGCTGTTTTAGCCACCCAGCCTCTGGTAATTTGTCCTATTAATAGCACTCCAGGATGACTAATGTGTGAGCAAAAAAAAAAAGTTACACTTATTACCTGTTTCCTGAAAGTGAAAGTCACTCAGTCATGTCTGACTCTTTTTGACCCCAGGGGCTATACAGTCCCTGGAATTCTCCAAGCCAGAATACTGGAGTGGGTAGCCTTTCCCTTCTCCAGGGGATCTTCCTAACTCAGGGATCGAACCCAGGTCTCCCGTGTTGCGGGCAGATTCTTTACCAGCTGAGCCACAAGGGAAGCACAAGAATACTGGAGTGGGTAGCCTATCCCTTCTCCAGGGCATCTTTCCAACCCAGGAATCGAACCAGGGTCTCCTGCACTGCAGGCAGATTCTTTGCCAGCTGAGTATCAGGGGAGCCCCATTTGTTTCCTACTTCATGTTTAATGCTGGGCCCTGCCCAGCCAGTGTTCTGCTGGATTGGTCAGGATTTCCACACGGATCTGTCTGACCTCACACAAACCTAGGTGATGGTCGGTCTCTTAGAGATGTGACCCTCTGCGCAGTAATGATTGGTTATGCAGCAACTCATTAAACGTTTCCCAGTAGATGGTTTAACACTTCTCATGCCTCTGTTGACCAAATTTACCAAACATGCCTGCCAGTGCAGGACACATAACAGATGCAGGCTCAACCCCTGGGTTGGGAAGATCCCCTGGAGGAAGGCATGGCAACCCACTCCAGTAATGTTACCTAGAGAAGCTGATAGACAGAGGAGCCTGGCGGGCTACAGGCCATGGGGTTGCAAAAGAGTTGGACACGAACGACTAAGGGGCTTAGCACACGTGTGTACATAACACAAAACTGATTAATATTCCAAATTCTTAACTAAGTTTGAAGTGTTGTCTTACCAATATTCATTGCTTTCTAACTTTATAGTCACAATAATCAATAAAAATCATTAACTCTTTATAATTGTTACCTTATTTATAATTATACATTTATTTTTGCTCTCAAGTCTAAGATGAAAAATGTTTATTTCTTAGTAGTTAATGAATCCCCTCAGACGGTAAAGCGTCTGCCTGCAATGCAGGAGACCCAGGTTCGATTCCTGGATCAGGAAGATCCCCTGGAGAAGGAAATGGCAATCCACTCCAGTACTCTTGCCTGGAAAATCCCATGGACGAACGAGCCTGATAGGCTACAGTTCATGGGGTCACAAAGAGTCGGACACAACTGAGCGACTTCACTTCACTTCACTATGAAGTTATATTAGCTAATACCGATTTATAAAATTAATGCCATCCTTATTTATGTATAGTAATTTTTCAATTTCTTACACAATTTTATTAAATATTTATATTCTGCCTCAAGCTATTGAATTAGTTGTCTCATTTTGAAACCCTCCTATATCATATTGTCATTTTAAAACACTTTTCTTTCAATAGTATGTCATATTAATCCATTTTTATGAAATTTATCATATCATCTCTTTTATTAGTGAGTCCTTATTAAAAGAAAGCTATTTTACATTTTTAAATATTTTTACATACAGATTAGTAGTTATAAAAGGAAATGAAAATTGGATTTCTAGTTTCTTATATGGTGCTAATGCCACAATATTACACTCAATTTCTGAGGGGCATAGTTTAAGAAAGTTATAGAAAATAATTTGCTGTAAATATAAGCAATATGCTTTCAAGATCTGTATAAGTAGAAAATTTTTTTTCTGAATGTCTTTCATAGCTGTGGCAATTCAATTGCAATATTAAGATAGAAGGGCTGTCTTATCAAATATTTTAATATGTAATTTTTAATTTCTATATTAACAATTAAATTTTTAAATAAACATTGAACGCATGCTCTTTCACCAATATTTTAAAACACAATATGTGGACTTAATAAAGTATGCATTTATCAAATGAAATCAGAATAAATTTTATTACATTTTTTAATACTCAGGACTTTGATGATGTGCCTGGTAAGCTCCAAATATTAATCCATGTTCCCCGAGACCAGGAGAATTTTGCTGCTTCTATTATTAGCCTGTCTAGCTAAGCTCTTAGGCAAACTTCCTTTTCCTTCGTTGCAGAGATCGGATTATCCCGCTCTCACTTAGCTCATGGTCTGCCCAC
This sequence comes from Ovis canadensis, assembly GCF_042477335.2. Classification (NCBI taxonomy): domain Eukaryota; kingdom Metazoa; phylum Chordata; class Mammalia; order Artiodactyla; family Bovidae; genus Ovis; species Ovis canadensis. Next base: position 101,151,354 of record NC_091253.1, on the reverse strand, counting down.
TCCGCCCCACAACCTACGGAGTCAGACTCGAACACGTGGGGAGGAGCCAGCAGGCATCAAACTGTCACCGAGCAGGACCCCTGGGCCTCCCCAGGACAGGCCTTCCCAAGTCCTCTGCTCTGGCCCTTCTCTGCAGTGCCTAGAGAACTGTTTGAGGCACATTACTGGGTTATCTTACAGACATGCAGGTGTGAAGGCCGCTCAGTTGTGTCCCACGCTTCGTGACCCCGTGGACTACAGTCCGTGGATTCTCCAGGCAAGAATACTGGAGTGGGTCGCCTTGCCCTTCTCCAGGGGGTCTTCCCGACCCAGGAATTGAACCTGGGTCTCCCACACTGTAGGCAGATTCTTTACCCTCTGAGTCACCAGGGAAGCGCTTGTGATATGAAAACACAGATATGATAGGAAAACAGATATGAAAACCCTTCACCAGATGGAAAACGTTTACTGCTTGCTGACCTGGAGCGTCTAGCCTCAGGCCTCCTGGAGCGGAAGGACTGATAATGTTATTCCCTGTCGCCCCATCCTGTGTCCTCACCATCAGCCAATCAGAGAATCGTGCCTGAGCGACCACATGCCGCGTGACCCGCCTCCCTCAGCTGGCTTTTAAAAATGCTTTGTAGAATCGCTTTAGGAGGCTGGGGCCCTTACGGCAAGAGCCCCCATGTCCTTGGGTGGCCCTGCAGTAAACCTTTCTCTGCTCCAGACGTGGACGGTTCAGTTTGTTTGGACTCCCTGTTCATGGGACAAAGAACTTGGCCCTAACAAAACTGCTTTTCCTAAAAACTATTTTCCCTAAAATAGCCACTGCTGGGAGAAAGGAGCGGTGTGAAGTATTTCTGGAGAATGCCTAAACATTGATAATTAAACAACTTAAAAAACATCTTTTTCTATCATTTTTTTTACCCAGAATTTGCCAGTGTCCATCTGAGATTTTTTGTGATCTGAAAAATTGGAAACAAGCTTAATATTCATTAACAGAATGAACAGTATTATGCTATAACTTTATTACCATGCAACTATTTGTTAAACCCAGTAAGGTTATTTAATAACATAATAAAATGGGTATTGCAGTAATAAGTAATGGCACTTGGATATAAATTACTGCAAGTAAATTATGATGACTTTTTTGTAATTTGCAATTTTTATTAAATGGTAGAATGAAATGAAAAATACATCAAAGTTTTAACAATAAGTATCTTTTCAGGTTGGAGTTATATTTTTTTTCCTACATTGCACATATCCCCTAAAAATCTTTACTTTGAAAAGTTGCTCTGATTTATTTCAAAGTAGGGAGCAGTTTGAGGTTTAAAAATTGAATCTTAATTGTAATCGTGACGTTTGTCTTTAAGAATGGTAAAGGCATCACCAAATATACATGGTGATTGTCCTGTTTTCACAAAATGATGTTTATGATGCTTAAGATCTATTGAAGAATTGTCACTGTGCTGATGGATCTAAGTTATATTTTTCTGAATTGGGAATGGTTTTCTGGAGAATAAATTCTGACTTTCTTTTGGTTTATTTTGTCCAGAAGAGATACTTAAATACATTAGTGAGAATGTATACATTGGAATACATACATTTCAGTTATTTTTTTTAATAAATCGAAGTAATTTATAGCAATGCTTTTTATGAAAAAAATCAAGAAAGTGTATATGAGTTAAAATATGTGAAAAACATCTTTCTGTGAATACAGATAAGTTAAATAGATGCCCAGTGAATTCTTAATATCATTTAATGGTTAATTCATATATCATTTGCTTCAAGAAGTTATCTTTGCTCTTCATATGCTCTCTTTTTTTTCAGACATCACAACTTTAGTTTTATTTCTGGCAGCATTTGCTAGGTTTTACCTTATTTTTTATGATTTTTTTTTGAGTACTAGCTTTAAATTTCAGCAGATGATGACTTTTGTGGTATGATTTGGTCTTATAAATTCATTTTTGGATCCCTTTAATCTCTTCTCAAGTTCTTGAATACAGTGTGTGTGAATATTGTTGGCTGACTTTTTTGAATACCTGGGTATTTCTCAGGAGTGTCTGAATGAATCTAAAATTTAGATTGTAAATTCAGGACCATAAAATGAAATGAAGGGTATAGTTTACTGACCTGTTAATTTTGCCTGTTCCCAAAATATTTTCTCTTAGGTACATTTTAACATTGCCTTTAATTCATAATTTATATATATTTTAGATTAGAGAGTAGAAATCTCTTTCAAATACAAATAAACATCTTTTTCTAAACATATTCTTTAAGATTTTACAGAACAGTCACCAACTCAGTCTATTTCCAGAATGAAAATCCTACTCTTAAATTCGTCCTCATGTGGCAGCTATTTGACTTTTTGTTTTTCTTCTAAAATATCTCTAAAACCATAACTTTTCATAAGTTTCCGGCACCAATATCATAACACAAAATACACAAATAGCTAATTTTTTTTCTTATTTATATCCACTTTATGTTTTTAAAAGACCAGAGATTTGTTAGCCTTTTGGGTAGAGAAAACCATTAAATTTTACTTTAATTTTATTTGAGTAAAATTAAAATCTCGGTACCTTAATCTCAGAAGCAACATTTTAAGTCCTGGAAAGTCACCTGGGGATACTGACTACCATTTTGGATAGTGCAGATGTGGAATTCTTCCATCACTACAGAAAGTTCTGTGAGGCACTGGTGGTTTACAGTTTTCATAGTGAACACTAACTCCATTCAAACTTCAACGTAAGAATAAAGAGACAAATTTTGGGTTTATGTGTATTTTCAACTAAATACATTTTGGTTCATTTTCACCTTATCAATTTTTTTGAAGTTATAACATTGCTTTAACTGTTGTCCTTTATTATTGTTTTTTTCCCTTTAGAATGTAGGCATTTTCCCAGTTCCTGAGAACTCCTTGGTTTTCCTCTTTATCACTGGTTTTCTGTAGCTTGAGTATGATGTGTCTGGGTGTGGTTTTGTTTTTGTTTATACTGCTTAGGGTCCAGTGAAATTCTGGAATCAATGGGATCGTATAATTTTATCAAATCTTACAGGTTTTTGGCCACTACTTTAACATTTCTGTTTCTCAAGACTCCAGATATATGTCTGTTAAATAATTGATACTATTGGATGATTCACTGCGTCTCTATTTATTTTCTGGTGTTTAATCTCTCTTCAAAAAATATTTGCTTATTTATTTTTGACTCTGCTGGGCCTTTGCTGCTGCACAGGCCTTCCTCCGGTTGCTGTGATCAGGGGCTCCTCTCTAGGTGCGGTGCCTGGGTTTCTCTCTGCAGTGGCCTCTTTTTCAGAGAGCGGGCTCTAGAGCGTGCGCACTGTAGTTACAGTACGTGGCCCCGGTAGTTATGGCCCCCAGGCTCCTCGAAACAGCCTCATTAGTGGGGGCACACAGACTCAGCTGCCCCCTGGCATGTGGGATCTTCCCCGACCAGGGATCAAACCCGTGTCTCCTGCGTTGGCAGGAGGATTCTTTACCACTGAGCCACCAGGGAAGTCCCAGGGTTTCATCTCTTTGATACATTTTGGGTTCTCACTTTTTCTACAACTTCAAGTTCACAAATCTGTTCTAGAGTCTTTTAAGGTATAACAACTATCAAGTATAATTTTTGATTTTGGATATTATAGGTTTTGTCTTCAGATGTTCCACTTGACTACTTTTCTGTCTTTACCTTCTTTCCTGATTATCGGTCATGTTTTCTGATCTTTGGACATCTAGGAGGTTTTAATTAGATTCTGAAGATTTTGTGTTTTACTCCTTGTGTCTGGGTTCTAGTTTTCAAAAAGGAATATTATGCTTTGCCCTCATAGACAGTGAGTTGCTTCTGGTTTAGCTTGATCATCTTGAGAGCTGTTTTTAAATTGTGTAGGGGTGGTCCTTGAGTTGGGATGCAAGAATTGTTTATCCCCATTACTAAGTCCTGACCCTCCGGATGTCTAAATTTAATGCTTCAAGAGGCCTATGTGGACTTTCCACTGCTGCTGGTAGGAGCTGAATGATTCACAGCCTTTTGTGGTTCTGGGAGGCATTCAGCTCACAGCTTTCCTAGAACTTTGTAACCCGCCTCGTAGAAATTCACCCACTGCATGCATGTCCTGCACTCAGCATAGATTCAAGGGTCTGTAGACAGTGTGCGGGATTGCTTCTCCGTGCAGCTCTCTGCTCTCCAGAGATCTGCATCATAGTTTCCTGCCTTAAACGCTGATCGATCACCTAAATTCAGTAAGGCCACGATCTGCTTTTAGTGATATGCATGCATGCCCACACACACGTGCACACTCACACACATGCGCACACACGCACATGCTCGCACACACACACTCGCCCCACACACACGCGCGCGTGCTCACACACACGCACACACTCACACACATGCACACACTCACACACATGCACACACATGCACACACTCACACACATGCACACACACATGCACACATGCGCTCACGCACACACACACGCAATCACACTCCCACTCATGCACACACACACTGGCGCACACTCCCACTTACACACACACTCGTGCACACACATGCACCCTCGCACACACACACTCGCCCCCCCACACGCACACACACACGCGCGCTCACACACACACGTGCGCGTGCACGCACACACATGCACACACTCACACACATGCACACATGTGCTCACGCACACACACACGCAAACACACTCCCACTCATGCACACACTGGCGCACACTCCCACTTACACACACACTCGTGCACACATGCACTCACGCACACACACATGCTTGCACACACACATGCACACACCCACACCCACACACACACATGCTCACACACACTCATAGTCACATGCACACACACACACTCATGCACTCACACACACACAGACACTCCCACGCACACACATGCACACACACTCACGCACACACGTGCACACACATGCGTGCGTGCACATACAGACACATACACACACAGACTCACACTCACAGACACATACTCAAACACACACACACACATGCACACACACAGACCAACTTTATGACATGAAATAAACTTTCCAGACAAAATTCTAAGGCTATCCTAGAACTTCCTTTGTTTTCTGTTTGTTTTGCTCAGATACCATAGTTTGACACTGCCTGTGGCTTTATGTCAGAAAAAAAAAAAAAGACATTTGTTTCATGTACATTAGCCTTAGTTTTTAACTGTTTGAGTGAGAGAGTTACTTTAACCCTTGCTATTCCATCATGGCTGAAAGTGGAAGTCTTTCTTCAGCTGATGAAGATTCATGTAACAAGGAATCGCAAGCTAAATATTACATCATGTTAAAACTTAATTTTGCAGAGAATGTTGATAATGTACAACACAATGACAAAAAATCTGTCGTTAAAGCCTAATAGAAACTAGCAAGTCAGTCTTCTTGTGAGAGATTAAATACATACAGATTTAAGGTGATCAAAAGTCATTAAATGGAATTATACAAATGGCAGCTTGGATTTACAGTTGTGAGAGTCATCTGCATAAAGTATAAGGATGGTCTCAGAGAAAGCATGTTGACACAGTGAAAATTCAGAGTGCAGCTGTGCCCCCATTTTAAATTTGACCCAGGCTTACTGTCAAAGACAGACCACTGGGATCTGTAAGCCATGTTTACAACTTAATTTAACAATTCTTGTGTTTGAATTTTGACCAAGTTGTTCCTGCCCAAGAAAGAAAACATCAGCTATAAGAATCATTAATTCTTGAAAGTAATTTTATGGTATTTCTAAAAATATGCATCATATAAGAGCAAAAAGTAATAACATTACTTCTATGTGTTGCATTACTGATGTTGATTTAGAGTTGTAAGAAAAATAATCCTTAATACGTTCTGGAGCCACAGACTGGGTATTTAGTTTATTTTTTCTCCTCAGTGTGTTTAAAATCTACTAAATTATATGAAGAAGCTAAATGTTTAAAATACATGTGTGCACCTTAATTATTTTTTGTTTGAACTGATTCTCAGAGCATTAGCTTGAGGCATGGGCTTCCCTGGTGGCTCAGTTGGTTGAAGAACCCGCCTGCCGATGCAGGAGACACAAGAGACCCTGGTTCGATGCCTGATCTGGGTAGATCCCCTGGAGAAGGAAGTGGCAACCCACTCCAGTATTCTTATCTGGAAAATTCCATGGACAGAGCAGCCTGGCGGGCTAAAGTCCACGGGGTCACAAAAGAGTCGGACATGACTGAGCAGGCACACACACTCACTCCCTCATGTAATACCTCCAGTTCCAAAACTAAGGAAGAAAAAAAACAACTTAGCTTTCCTTTCCTTCAGCCCTAACCTTGAATAATTCTTAAAGGAAGCTCTTAAATGTAGCTAAGATAAAACAAGGCAACAATATAGTTCCTGTTTTCACTGATGCCATACTTTTAGTTTTTATGTGAATTACTGTTTATGAAGTCAACCTTCATTATAAGCAGATATATATAATGTGCCCACTAGTTAGTAAAATTTCAGTAAACTAAGAATTCATAACTAATAACCTAATTTGAAACATTTCATGATACACAGTTGCTCTTGATTTTAGAATTAGCTAGTTTAAATAGGTAGTAAATTTTCAATTTCATGTAAATATCCAGTTTACATGCCTTTAAAATTTCCACATCTTTAGTGCTCAGATTAGAAATGCCATTTTAAATTATTTTTTAAAAATAAAATGTACTTGTTAATTATTTTATAGCTGTAAGATTTTAAGAGATTTGTAAGAAATATAATGTTGCTGATAAAATTTATCAATTAGCTAGTATTCAACAATGATCATCAACGTTAGAGATTATACCCTTGCTGAAACTTTATTTTCACCATACTAGTTCCTTTAAATTGTTTGGCACTTTAGAAGATGAGATATGTCCAAAAAAATATATCATGCTTAATAAATATTGTTGGATGAATGGATGAATTTTTAAAAGCTTAAAAAATAAATTGTAAGTGCTGGAGTACTTGGAAATAAAAGTTTCATTAAGTTTAATTAAGTATAATTAAACACTCTGCCAACCTCAGAAAGCAGTTTTTAGAAATACTAGCAGTCCTTAGGCAACGTATGAGCTGACAGTTAAATGAATTAAAAATGAGGTTGAGAATGGATGTGTCCGCACAGATACCCAGTGTCTACTATTTGTTGATCATTGATGAAAACTAGCTGTACACGCTGTTTCTTTTTAAACGACTTTTGATGTTGGTTCTGCTAAAGAGAATATACAGAACTAATTCTGGTTAAATAATTTACTTTCAAAATTATGTTTTTTATGTTAAATTTTCTAATTAATTTTTTTTAATTTTTACCTTTTTTTAAGGTAAAAATTTTACCTTTTTTTAAAATTTACCTTTTTTCTCTTCTACAGTATTTATTAAAATGAATTGCTAGTTTCCGATAGAAGGATTTTGGTAATGAAACAGCCAATATGTCTACCTATTATAGAAAATGTAGAAATAAAAATGCAAGCTTTCAACAATAAATTACAGTACTATATTCCATCATCGGACTATAGTCATATTGGATTTTCTTTTTCAGTAATAGAAAATGTGGCTTGCTCCTCAAACTTGCTTCTGAAATACTTCTAGATGTAAAAATAAAAACCACTACAAGATGTTTAATTGCTGTGTAGGCCTGAATTTTAGATAAATTAATCAGGAATGCATTTGTAACTGTATGCTAAATAATTATCATTATTTTTCTACTTCATTTTGCAATGCAATATTCATCTTTCATATTACCAAATTTTCTTCTCATTAACAATTAATAGTACTTGGGGATTTGAGGTTACCTGGTAACTACTGAAACTACTGAAAAATTGCTAAAAGCCAGGGGTATCCACTCAATCTAATTATTTTCCTTCTGATCTTGCTTTTGTTTAAGGATTGGAACAAGCTGAGCCAACCATGACTGGCAAAACACAGACCAGCAACGTCACCAATAAGAACGACCCCAAGTCCATCAACTCCCGCGTCTTCATTGGCAACCTGAACACGGCCATCGTCAAGAAGGTCGACATTGAAGCGATCTTCTCCAAGTATGGGAAGATAGTGGGCTGCTCCGTTCACAAAGGCTACGCGTTCGTGCAGTACATGAGTGAGCGCCACGCACGAGCGGCGGTGGCTGGGGAGAACGCCAGGGTCATCGCGGGCCAGCCGCTGGGTGAGTCCTGCCGCCTGCGGGTCACGGTAGAGTTCTGCTCTCCAATGCACCTGGGCGGAACGCGCTCTTTAAGAGCCAGCGCCACCGAGGCATGCATTTCCTGACCAGTCGGAGTGCCCTTACATTTCTAACTGATATTGTTTTCTTGTTCTCGTATTACACTAATTATAAGTGTCTCATTTTCTCTACAAGTTATAAGCGTGAGATCAAGACTGATTTGTAGTGCTTAGTACCACCACCAGTCTTAACAGGCAAATGAAAGATATGCCTCACATTTAACTTTGTTTGACTTGATTAATGTCTTATCTTCCAGGAAATACTATATGAAGCAAAAGAATCATAGTAATTACTTTTTATACTTATAGTGCTTATTCTGAGAGGCTAATGTGTTTCCCTCACTTATTGTTTTTATTTTGGGAGGAGAAGGGATAGAAAATAACAAAAAGAAGTAAATCTTGAGAACTGGAAAAGGAGTGTAAGCTACCCTTTCTTGTCTTGTCCATCATGCCTTTTCAGTCATGTGCAGTAATCAGACTTATGTCTCATATCCAGAAAATAAGATAACTCTTTTTTCAAAGAAAGGAGCATACAGTCTTAAGTAGAAAGAATATTCTTAGGAGAAAATATTTTGTAGTCAGGATGCAGATAAAAATAAAAAGTTAGACCATCTTTTTTCTACTTGAGGAAAAAGTGGAATTAATACCTCAGTGATTCTCTAATTTGTGTCCCTTGTCACATTCAGATTCTTACATTGAACTGATTAGACGTTGTCTTCTTTTGGATATCCAGCAGGCATGTCAGTTTCATATGCCTAGAGCACAGAGCAGTACTCCAGATTTTCTGCATCACAGCTTCTTCCACCCTCATACTTCTCCATGTAATAAGTGGAACCTTCGTTTATTCAGTTTTCAAATAAAATCCTGACTGTCCACCTTGGTTCTTCTCTTCCCCTCACACTCTAATATAATCCATCATCATGTTTCTCACCATTACTGTATCCCAAACCCAATTGGCTTTTACATCTATACCAATAGCCATCTTATACAGGCCACCATTGTCTCAGGGGGACTCCTGAAATAACCCTTAATTGGTCTGTCTCGTTCCACTCCTGCCAGAATATCCCTTTGAAAACATAAGTGAGATTATGCCATTAATTTTCTCTTCCGTCTCTAATGCATTTCCACTGCTCCCAGAATAAAGTTTAGATTCTAGGCCACAGCCGTGATTGCTACCGCCTCTTCAGCCCCTTCTCTCTGCCTTCTTGTACCACTCCAGTGCCACTGGCTGTCTCGATGTATACGCCTCAGACATTCCAAAACTGTTCCTACCTCAGAGGCTTTGCATTTATCCCCTCTGCTCGGAAGACAGGTCTTTGCTAATTATTTTTGCCCTGCTTTATTGTATGCCAGTCTCAAATTCTACTTTCTCTGAAAGGGTTTTCTGACCTACTTATCTAAAATAAAATAGTCTTCTGCCCTCTTACCTGCATTGTCTATTGGATTATTATACTTTTTTTTTTTCATAGCCCTCATGTATCTGGAATTACATTTTTTTAATAGTTTGTGTCCATGCGTGAGACTTGCATGATCTCAGTACTCCTGCCTGGGACTGCAAACAGGCTAAGAAGTGAAAGCTCAGAATCCTAACCACTAGGCCACCAGGGAACTCCCTGCAACTACATATTTTAATTTATGATGTTACTTCTAACATGTCCAGAGATGTAAAGATGAAGGTGCATATAAAAGAAACAAGATAAAAATGCATAGACAAATCAAGCTGAGTGTAAAGAATGTTGCATTAAAGTTATATAATGTAATTATCAAAAATTGGGGAGAAGGTGTGGGATTCAATACAGGGAGAAGTCTGAGGTAACAGTTTTGAGGGAATAAAAGCAGTTTTATGTAAGTGCTTGCAGTAAAGCCACAGAATACCATTACCATGTAGGAATATAGTTTTATTTATATTTCTCCAATTAACTTTTCTGTATTTTAAAGAAAAATAAAGCCTTCCAAAATCTAGTGGTCAGTTTTTATATCTGTCCTTGGTTTTCAGTGTCACCATTCTACTCCTTTACCTGATATCAGAATTTTTGGACCACTTATGCCTTACCTTCTAAATTGAAATCTCTACTTCAGGGCCACATCTGAGCCAAATATCAGAGTGATAACCATTTATTACCTGTATCCTGATTATTATAAAACTAGTACATATTTGTAGAAATGCATTTAATTACTAATTAAAAAAATAATTGCCAATATAAAGTCAGTTAAAGGTCAGTTCATGTGTTAATGAACTATATAGCTAATTTCCCAGAGCCCCTTTTCCTATGTTGGGTAGGGGGCCGTTTCCTCCTCTACCCATCTTGAGTTCTTATGAGTGGGCTAATAGTAAAATCAACACAGCTCAGATTAACAGGAGAAAAAGAAACAAATTATAATTCAGTTACATGGAGGTCTCACAGAATTGCCTGAGAAATGACCAAAGCAGGCAGCTTTTATACTTTTTAGACAAAGAAAATAAATAAACAATAAATTTGAAAAGAATTGATGGGACAAAGCAACAGGCTTTGGGACTTAATTAGTAAGGAATTTAAACAAAGTTTGAGCTTGGGTAGTACATTATTAAAGAAGTTAGAAGAGTTGCTTGATTCATAGAGGTTTTTCTGCCCTAATTCCCTATCTCTGAAAATAAGGTTGTCCTTCTTCCCCCAGCTGTAAGGAAGGCACCTTTCACACGAGAGAGATTTATTTCCGGACTTTAGAGAGACAGAAAAGAGGTTCAGCATCCCTCTTGCATCAACTGTTTAAGTCACTTTATTTCAAAATAATCCACATGCCAATGAGGCATCCTTTGGGGCCACATATCCTTGGTCCAAACACCCGTCACCAGCCCTTATCAGAGAAAAATGCAGTGGCGAAGAGCAATAGCCACACTAAAAATTTAGTGGCTTACTGAGAAAAACCCAAGGGGGAAGAATGATGACGCCAAATCACTGTGCTTTGAGAGCCACAGAATTAATCCATGCTTCTGATAAGAGGCCATTTTTTTCCTTTTCAGTCATTCTGGAATCCTGTCTCAGATGCGTCCTCCATTCAATCTCTGGAACACGTAACTTAATCAGTCTTAATCACCCTTTCTGCCTCAATCCAAGACTTGATTCCTTTACTATAATTGAAATCTAGTCTCTCATCCTTGTCTAATCAGAACTCGTTTTCATACAAAGTAGGTGTTTTATAGGTGTTTCATAACTTTGCTTTTCAGGACTCACGTTTCAATATACCAACCTTGTCTTAAACCATACTGCTAGAGACTCAGGCAAAGGCTGGTCTTCCAGATGTTCCTTATAGGAAGCTGGTTCCTGAAGAAAATACTTAGCTTTCCAGGAGGTATACCCCCTTTCGGCTTTATATATTTTGTGTTTGGTGATAGGGGGATACTTAGGTATAGGTACAATCACTTGCTTCTTGAAATTTTAGACTCTCAATGAGACTGCTTCTGATTTGCAGCTCCCACTAAACCTTCAGTTCAGTTCAGTTCAGTCGCTCAGTCGTGTCCGACTCTTTGCGACCCCATGAATCGCAGCACGCCAGGCCTCCCTGTCCATCACCAACTCCCAGAGTTCACTCAGACTCACGTCCATCAAGTCCGTGATGCCATCCAGCCACCTCATCCTCTGTCGTCCCCTTCTCCTCCTGCCCCCAATCCCTCCCAGCATCAGAGTCTTTTCCAATGAGTCAACTCTTCACATGAGGTGGCCAAAGTACTGGACACTTAGGTGTGGGTAAATTCACTTGCTTCTTGAAATTTTAGACTCTCAGTAAGATTGTTTCTGATTTGAGTTCCCACTAAACCTTAAAGCTCTTAATTTGAAGTGAATTGAATATGGATCAAATAATAGACCCCTGTCACATAAAATTGATATTAACTTCATGTACCTCAACCTATATAAACATTTTTCTTTTTCTTTAGAATGGGAAGAAAATTAATATTAAGGCATGCCCTGGGCTAGTACTTTACCTATATTATCTTATCTCAGTGCATATTCAAGTAACTTCTAAGTAGAAATAATCTTCACATCACAATGTGTTTAAATTTTTTATAATGCAATTTAGAAATTAAACTTCAGTAGTATCAGAAAAAAATTAAACATGTTAATGTGAGTTCTCATAGTTCTATGGAATTATAGATATACCCTTAAACTGAGAATTGATTATGCATGTGATGAAACCTATCTTTTATCAAGTGGAAAATATTAACAGCCATTTTGTGTCTACAAGTAAGGGGACACTGAAGTGTTTTAAGTTGTTGAAAATTTTTTATTGAAAGAATAGTCCATTAGCAGTTTGATGGGTGAATTAATGTGATATAAAACTAGAAACAAGGACATGTGTTGGGAGACTATTGAAAGAGTCCAGGTTTGAAATTATAGAAATGAAGAGGGAAAAATTAGGAAAATGATGTAGAATCAATAAGACTTAATGGCTAGTTTTCAAAATGGGTAAGCCAGAAAGAAAGGAGAATCAAGAATGATTCCCGTATTTCTGGTTGAGTTCTCTGTTGAATTGCCTTCTGGATCACGAGGATGGTGGAGAATGATTTCCAAAGGGAAGAAAGATTTTTGCGTAGGAGAGTGAGTTCAGGACTGAATAGATGTATTGAGATTGATGTACATGCTTCAGGATATCCAGGTATATGTATCTCATAGAATCTTGCAAGTTCAACCTAAGAGGAGAGATTTAGACTAAAAGTGAAAAATGTGTATCATCAACACAGTGTTATCGCTATGGAGATGGATAAGCTCACCCGGGGAAGTATAGCTTGAAAAGAGTATTGGCTGAAGATGGATCTGTGGAGAAATCTTTGAATCCAAATAACTAGAAGAGTCTTTCTAATAAGCCTTCTGAAAATCTCCATCTGAACTGCATTTGCACAGCTCTTTGCTCTCCCAATTCTAAATTGCAGTTACTGTACCCTTCCTAAACTTCCTGTATTGATGACTGCTTTCTCAGTGATTTGGAGAAGGCAATGGCACCCCACTCCAGTGCTCTTGCCTGGAAAATCCCATGGGTGGAGGAGCCTGGTAGGCTGCAGTCCATGGGGTCGCTAAGAGTCGTCGGGCACGACTGAGCGACTTCCCTTTGACTTTCTTAGTGATTGATCCTTATGTCAGTTTCATTACACGATCAATACTAATGATTTCCAAACTCCCAAGGCCACGCGAGCAAGTATTCTTATTTATTCTAATATTTAAAAGTCTCATTTCGGAGAGCTTAAGCCTATTATCTTCAAAGCTTAAGCTTCTTTCCATGTCATTGTCTTCTATACTCAAAGTCATCTGCTCAGCTGAGTAGCAGAGAAAACTTGATCCAGCTTGCCAAAGGTCAGTGTCTGTCTTTGATAAAGCCATTGACATAAATATCTTTCAACCAATTGCAAGTCAATCACTGCAGACCCAGTCAAGATGATTTTACTCACTTGACTACATTAGTATACCTGAACAGTTAAGAACCAGAACTCCGTATACCTGTATTATAAAATATTCTGTATCTTTCTGGTGAAAACATCTTTTAACCATGAAATTATCATCAAGTTCTCATTTGAAATTTTAACCAAGTATATATTTTACATTCTTCTCAAATTCACATAAAATGAGAAATTATTTTTAAAATTGCTGGATTCTACCAAAAAAAAAATTATAGTGCACAGAGTACTAAGGGAGCTCAGAAATTAGAGCTCAAAATATTGGAACGCTACTTCGAATTTTGAAAGTAGGCCACAGTCTAATGTTTTGATTAGCTTTTCTCCCTTGGATTTTTTATTCATACTATGCTGACAACATTCCTAAATTTTATACCATAACTCATGAAAAGGCACCTTGAATCAGTTCCATGGTCTAGCCATTTTGCCAACAGGATAATGAACCCAAGGACTATTTTATGGAAGACATAGTTTGTTTGCTGAAGTTGTTTCCCTTAAAGGCTTATAGCACATAAACTAGCAATTAAGGTGATATGTTTCCCTCGTGATTAGACTCCTATATATTTGTTCCTCCAGAATGATTAAACAGAAAGCAAAGAAAAATATCTAGTTCCCCAAACTGCACTGAATGTCTCCATTCTTTTTTAAATCTGTGATCAAGTCATGTCCCAAACGTGACCGTGAATTTGACGTGTTTATTAGGGTGCCTTCTCCCCTTTCCTATGCTATCGGAAGGTTATGCCTTTGTTTTTCAGTTCACAGTTCACTCATTCAAACTTGCGAGGCATATGGCATCATGCCAGCTGTGACCACAGTCTGTGACATGCTTCAGAACAACACTCTCTTCCTTTCTCCACTGAGATCTCTTCTTATTCCCAGAGCAAAGTTGACAGTCTGAAAAAATTTACCTGATAAATACCCTTTATCCTTTGCTGGGAGAAGTGATATTTGAACACAAGGGTTTTAAATAAATAAACTGGGTGGAGAGATGGATTTTGTGTACTGCTGCCTTCCTAGGACCCATGAAAGCATACCCTTTGGGTATGATAAGGAAGAGGAAATTTGGAAAAAATTTAATTTTCTTGGTGTGTACATCTTTAGTTCTTCCACACATCTTTTGCCCTATAGTTGAAAAAGTGATGTCCTTTTTTATCCCTGGTGTCCTGCCTTTGATATGTAATGAATGATTGCTGAACTGTGGAAAAAAGCAATTAATTGCATTTCATCCACAGTACTTGGGGATTTTAAAAAATCAGAATATAACTGTGAAGTTATTCTGAATATGTTTTGTAAAAAAGCGTAATTTTTAGAATGCACACCTCTTTACAAAACTGCATTTCAATTTGGTTATTTAACATAATTTAAATTAAAAAATTTAAAGGAGAATCCTCTTCTTAGTATTTCATTGAAATTGAATTCTAGGTTTTGTTAATGTTAGAAATATTTATCATATTTTTAATCCACATTTGGCCAGTGGAACTACTTTTTCTCAAACACATTATGTGAGAGATGAAATAGACATTTGAAATGTCGAATACTGACAATTTTTATATGAGAGGTCACACATAAAGTGTCATCTTGTACCAAAATATCATGCAGAGGTTGGAGACTAAGTCTAGATCAGTTCCAATTTGCACTGATTACAGTTGGCTTGATTACACACAGGCTATAAATAAACATTTGTAATGTCTTTATTTTTAGATAATTTCGCTCATGATGGTTGCAAGAGCACAAGTTATGAACTTAGGAAGTCAGTTATTAATAGTAGGAGAAATCCAACTCTAAAAAAAATCACTTATCAGTGGAAACCATTCCTCTGTAACACCTGTGGTTGAGGTTCAAAGTCAAAAGAAAGAACATAAGATAGATAATTAGATTAATTTGTATTTATACTATAAATCTCTTGAAATTGCTTAAGGAATTCAAAGAAAGTGCATGAATAAGGATTGCTAGTTTTAAAGTAAATCTGGTGAGTAATTTTAATCCTGACCATGAGAGAAGTGATGGAAAGTTAACTGATAAGAAGAAAGATATTAGAGACCAATCCTGAATATGGACAAAACAGTAAGGCAACAAATGCTGGTAATACACCAGTATTGCTCCATGCCGGTAATACTCTAGGCATGTCCTGTGGGTAATGGCTTTCAAAAGTGCTTTTATTCTCAACCACTATTTTGCATTCGGAGTGAGCTTTTCAAAAGACAAATTTAACCATATCACCCTTTGATAGAAAATTATCAGTGATTCCTCATGGTTCTCAGAAAAGAGACTGAGACCGTTCCTGTGGCCTTCAACTTTCCATGCAATTTGTTTTCTGCTCATCTGTGGGCTTACCACATTGCCCTCTCAGCCTTTCTTGGTGCTCCGTCTAAGTCGGCTTGTTCTTTGAACAAACCACCTTCTCTCCCTCACCAGGACTTTTGCACATGCTGTTTGAGCTTGTGGAATATCCTTCCCTACCAAGCTCCCTGCCATCCCACCTCTCTTCTCCACTTTAACACTCCCTTCAGTTGGCTATCCCTCAGATCTCAGGTCAAATGTTTAAGGAAACCTAGTTTGATACCTCAAAACTATTGGCATCCCTTTCTAGCACGTATCTTCTTTTCAGTTCTGTTTTAATACTGGCTATTTTGCGATTGGTGCCTGTTCCTTCTCCCCATAGGTTCGTTCCTTGAGAGCATGGACTATGCATGTTAAAATGCATCTTTCTGGCACTTTGCCGTGTGCTGACACTTTCATGATAAATGTTCCATGTGTTCTGGGTGAATGAATGAACATGTAGAGGAACAGGTAGGTTTCACTACAGGCCCTTTTGTGCCCAGTTGCTTCAGTCGTGTCTGACTCTCTGCGACCCCATGGACTGCAGCCCACCAGGCTCCTCCGTCCACAGGATTCTCCAGGCAGGAATCCTGGGCGTGCTGGCATGCCTTCCTCCAGGGGATCTTCCTGACCTGGGAATCCAACCCACCTCTCCTGATTCTCCTGCGCTGCAGGGGGATTCTTGACCACTGAGCCATTAGAGAAGTCCCAAAGGGCCTTTTAGCCCCATTGAAAAGTGGAACACGGAAAAAGAAAGACAGGGAAAGAAGGAGAAAGAGGAGGAAGAGAAGGCAGAGAAAGAAAAAGGGGCGGTTGCAGGGTCCCAAGGAAGGAAGTAATTATAGTGGGGTTGGTGTAAAGAGAAGGCTCTGTGGCCCCCTTGAGAGGGGGTTCAGTCTCTCAAAGTCAGACACCCCAGAAACCGTGATGTAATGCATGCCAAGTGGCTGCAGTCCCGTCCGACTCTTTGCGACCCTGTGGACTGCAGCCCGCCAGGCTCCTCTGTGCGTGGGAGTCTCCAGCCAAGGACACCGGGCTCTGTTGCCGCGTCCTCCTCCAGGGGATCTTTTGGACCCAGGGATCGAACCTGCGTCTTTTATGTCTCCTGCATTGGCAGGCAGGTTCTTCACCACTAGCGCCACCTGGGAAGCCCAAGCTATTCAATAGTCCTGACTTTATTTTTCTAAATATAGCCCAGTCTTTAATAAGCATCAAATATCAACATATACAGGTTTTGTCCAGAGGTTGTAGTAAATGATACGTGGGTTTAAAGACAGATTTCACTCATGAAGTGCTTCCGTTCCAGTCCTTAAAATGGCACCCATTAGTAGCTTTTTTATTATCATTAGTGGCTAGGTATTTTCACAGTACCTCATCATTGTCAAAGCTTCACCAGCACAGATTATCTTATTTGATTCTCACAACAATACTGAGAGGGATGTAATATGAGTAGCCATGTCTATTCTGCTTGATAGGAACTGAAGCTCAGAGAAAGAAATTTGCCTCGTAGCACACAGATGCTGCTGCTGGATGTCAAACTCACATAATCTCATTCTAATTATTTTCACTATTTATTCTTTCTCCAAGAAAAGATTATTTATTTATCTCTGCTTGGCTGTGCTGGGTCTTAGCTGCTGCATGGGCTTCCTCTAATTGCAGAGAAGAGCTGCTGTCTAGTCAGGGCGCATGTGCTTCTGATTGTGGAGGCTTCCTTGGTGAGGAGCTCAGCCTTCGGAGCACGTAGGCTACGGGAGCTGCCGTTCCTGGGCTCCAGAGCAGAGGCTCAACCGCTGTTGCACCTGGGCTTAGCTGCTCCGCTACACCCGGGATCCTCCTGGACCAGGGTTCGAACCCACATCTCTTGCATAGGCAAGGAGGTTCTTTACCACTGGGCCACCAGGGAATCTCCACTCTTCATTCCTGCCAGCAATTTTTTTTTTTAATCTGAATATATCATTAAAGCTACTGCACATTGTATCTTCCAAACCAGGATGCTTCTGAGAGTGAGAAGGGATGCTATTAACGATTGTGCTGTGATCCCAGGCTGACACCAGGCACCTTGAAGGCAAGGTCTTTATTATCTACTGCACCTTTACTGAAGGTGGATTTATCAACTAGCTTGTTACTTCTTACAGGACAGTCGTTGCACAGTATTTTAGTTATAGTAGCGCCAGATAATCCCCAGCATTTTAATAGTTAACCCAGTAGAAATGTATTCCTTTCTCACATAAAATACAATCAACGTCCTAAGGAGGAGATGGGTGAGGATGAGCGCTCTGCCCCTCTTTAATCCAGGGACCAGGCTGTAGGCTGTTCTTACATTTTGCGGTTAGTGCATGCTGTAAGGAAGATGAAACTTTTCTTTCTTCTCGTCAGGGTTCGCTAGCGGATCTAATTATTAAATTGATGTAAGAGAGAGTAACTGGAGAGAAACAAATTTGCTTTGAATATACAGGAGCTTATCAGAAATACTAAACTCAAAGAAGTGACCAAAGCAGGCAGCTTTTATAGCTTTTAGACAAAGAAACAATAATTTTGTGAAGAGTTGACAAGGTAAAGTGGTTTGGCCTTGGGGTAGTGAATTATTTAAGAAGTAACAGAGTATGTTTATACAGTCTTCAGAGCCTCAAAATTCCTGATTTCTGGTAAGGATGTCTCTCTAACTCGTGGTGCAGAGAGAGTGAGTACCTTTTCCATGAGAGATTTATTTCTTGATTTCAGGGGAACAAAAAAGGGTCAGAGTGTCCTTCTTACATTGGCTGTCTCTCAAGTAACTCTAATTCTAGGTAATATAATACTAAATCTGCCAAAGTGGAATATTTTGGCATCTCCTGAACCCCCGTAACTAGCATGGATCCAGAAAGAATCAACCCAGTGGACTGGTGGGGAAAGAGGGCGGCGCCCTGGAAGCCTTGCATTTCAGTCCTCTAAATAGTGCTCATCCTACTGCTCCTATTTCACTGCCCACACCTGGATGCTAGTGGCTTCCCAGGTGGTGCTAGTGGTAAAGAACCCGCCTGCCCATGCAGGAGACGTAAGAGATATGGGTTCGATCCCTGGGTCGGGAGGATCCCCTGGAGGAGGGCATGGCAACCCACTAAAGTGCTCTTGCCTGGAGAATCCCATGGACAAGGAGCCTGGTGGGCTACAGTCCATAGCGTCTCAAGGAGCTGGACACGACTGAAGCAACTTAGCACGCGTGCGCCTTGACGCACAGGGGCTGCCACTCCCCCCAACAACCAGTAAATCTTTAGCCAGCAGATACTTTCTTGCCACATCTGCTAAAGTAACTTGAAGAAGGTATTCATTCAGAATCCATTTCCTAATCTGTAAAGTGGAAATAATAGTGTTCAGTCCAGTGTATAATACAGAACTCATATGTTTGCAAAGGGCTAAGAACCTTACTTGCACATGGTACAAACCTTGTGATAAAAATTTGCACATGGTAATTTCAGCCTCTGAAATCATTCTAGTGCTGTGCAAAATCCTCCATATTCTGGTTTTGTTTGTTTGTGGGCTTTTTTGTTTGTTTGTTTGTTTTTTTGCTGCATCAATCTGGGCAGATTTTGAATAGATAGTATAGACAGTCCATAAGAGAAGTCAGTAATTGCTGAGAATAAGAAATTAATTCAGGTGATTGCAAGTGTGATGAGAGATGACTCTATAAAAGCAGATACTTAGAATCATAAATGGAAGGATGGGTGGATATGGAGAGGTAATTCTCCATGGCTGAAGCATTATATCTGGAGTCCTAATTCAGGCAGAGGTAAATAAAGGCCTGTGGGTGAAGAATAGTCTCATAAGACTAAAGAGAGATTAGATTGATGCCAGGCTGTGCAGGATCTTGCAAGATATATTATTGAATCTAATTATATAGAAATATTTATGAGATTGTATTCACTCTAATGAATCAGATTGAGTTCAAAAGAATATCTTATATTTGTTAACTATCATTTAAGTTGCTGTTACATTTTAGTTATGTAATCTATTATTTAATATGCATATTGACTTCCTTGTACTGTTGAAATATTCATTCACTTCTTCCTTCATTTGTGAAAGAATTATTAATGGTCTGTACCAGCCAGGACATCAGCTAGGGTGAGGTCTGCTGGACATGAAGATTACACTCAGATTTAGCGCCCTTGTACATGCTATTTACTGGGGATTTCATTTTTATTCTTTGTTGTTATAGTTATCTGTCATTAAGTAACATGGTGTCTGCACTTTGAAATCTCTGGTGGACTGTATATAGCCATAGACATCTTTAGAGCAATATTTCCTAACCTTGGTACTGTTTAAATTTGGGGTCTTTGTTTTGCTTGGGCTTGCTCTGTGCATCGTAGAATGTTTAGAAGAAACCCTGACTTCTACCTGCTCGACACTCGTGGTACCCAATCCCAGTGGTGATAATGAAAAAGTCCCCGGAGGGGCAAAACCACTCCTGATTACAATCACTAGCACTCTTTTAAAGTAATCATAGCAAAATAAACTCCATTCATTTAGAAAATGTTTGATGGTTTCAAATAAGATAAACTAGGTGAAAACACATAGCGCCTTGTCATTATTTTGGCAATACCATTATTTATAATATTGGTAGATCTTTTCTGTTTGTCCAGAAAAAGACTACTCAGTAGGTGCATTTCAGAGAAATTATTATAGGGTGTTTATGGCCATAGCTTACCACTTGTATCACCAGTTTGTTTTAATCCTTAAAAACACAAAGACCAGAAACAAATTAATCCATCTGCACAGTTGACAGGTTCATATGTTTATTGATTTAAACAGTTTTAAAAGCTCTCTTTCTCTTCACATCTTTAGTACAGTACCTTGCAGAGACGTGATTTCTTTCATTTAATCTTTCCATTCAAGCATTTCCAACCGCCAATAGAAACTGTGACTAACAAGCCTTGTAAAAGTGGCAAGCAAAAAATATTGAGTGTTGAGACTGCTCAGATGCTCAAATATATGTTATTCAATAGTAGCTCTAAAAGCTTGTTAAACAAAGAGATTAGAAGTGCAGCATCCCTAGGTGGTGTTTTCTCTAACAAATACATTGGTTCTCCCATTGCGTCTGTCCTCCTCCATTTTGGTGAGAGTTATTCTCCTTCATATGCCTTCAGGTACAAAATTAGATGTGATGTCTGAACATACTGTAGGACAGATAGTCAGATAACCTCAGCCAAAATGATGAGTACAGATGATTATTTTGGACAAGCTAGACAGTTGCAGAGGAGAAAGCAATGGCACCCCACTCCAGTACTCTTGCCTGGAAAATCCCATGGATGGAGGAGCCTGGTGGGCTGCAGTCCATGGGGTTGCTAAGGGTCAGACATGACTGAGTGACTTCACTTTCACTTTTCACTTTTATGCATTGGAGAAGGAAATGGCAACCCACTCCAGTACTCTTGCCTGGAGAATCCCAGGGACCGGGGGAGCCTGGTGGGCTGCCGTCTATGGGGTCACACAGAGTTGGACACGACTGAAGCGACTTAGCAGCAGCAGCAGACTGTTGCAGAATGCCTTGAAACATACTCAATCCTTGTAGGGACTTCTAAGTCATGAAAATCTTGTAGACAAGCAGTACTTCCAGAGTACTGCTAGTAATAAGGAGCATTTTTTAGTAAGGCATCATTATATAAACCTATTGCAATTTTTACTGATAAGAAATTAGTTTTTGCCTGCCTCAGTATCTAAAGTGTTTTATTAACAGACATTATCAACTTGATAGTTTGACAGAGTTTTTATTTCCCAAGATATAAATTATATGCTAATCTTTCCGTTAATTTGAACATTGGCTGCAATAAGAATATGAACATTGAATTATTAGCAAATATTTGAATCTATTTACCTGTCCACCTTTCTTTCTCCCCTGATGTCCAATACATCTCTATATTTTAAGCAACCAATTTTCCAATAATTGTATATTATCCAGACATACAAAATGGTCACCAGTTACAAAATATTGCATTTAGATGACCATTATATTTGTTTTCAAAATTTTATTCACAACAGGGGGAAGGCTCTTGAGTGTTATGCACAAGTGAAATACTTATAGGGTGGTATTCAATATGTCACTTTTATTTTATCTTTTCTGTAATTGACAGAAATATGCTACTATTTTAAAATAGTAGGCTTTAGTGAGAACATTATCAGCTCTACATTATGTCACTCACCAAAATTCTTGAAGAAATTCAAGATTCACTTTGTTACATTTAAAAACCTTATCTTCCCAACATCTGTCATGGATTCTAGATTGTTCGTTTCATTGACCTCATTTGACAAACAGCAAATCTTACAGTGTGATAAATGTTATAGAGAGCATCTTTTCATGAAGACAGAAGTCTTAGAATTTCCTTCTCGTGTTTTTCGAGATGATTGTAGGTTACTCTTAATTCTACTCTCTGAACTATACATATAACCTCTGGTAATTGTTTAAGAAGTCTTCCTCCTCTTCCTCCTTCCATCTCCATCTTCATCGTTCACTGTACTCAGCAAGTATTAGAAACAATACTCTGTAGACTGCAGGGCACAAACGACTTTTCAGGGTTTCAGTAAACAGAGCTACAATATTCCATGCTCGCTAAACAAATGCTAATTAGCAAAATCCCAGAAGAAACTGAATTGCAGAGTTAACGATGTCAGCCCGGGAGATGCACGCCCCCGCATATAGCAGAAAGCCGGGGGGTTCTCATCATATCTCCTTTTTCATTCTTGATACACGCCCCCGCATACAGCAGAAAGCCGGGGGGTTCTCATCATATTTCCTTTTTCATTCTTTTGACTGCGCTGGGTCTCCATGGCTGCACACACAGGCTACTCTCTGGTTGGCGTGGGCGGCCTTCTCACTGTGGCGGCTTCTCTTGCAAAGCATGGGCTCTAGAGCACTTGGCCTAAGGAGCCGCGGCACGTGGGCTCAGCAGTTGCGGCTCGCGGGTTGCAGAGTGCAGGCTCAGGAGCCGTGGGGCACGGGTCTCGTTGCGCTGCGGCAGGTGGGACCTTCGCGAACCAGGGATGAAACCCATGTCCCCTGCACTAGCAGGCAGACCCTTAACCGCTGGACCACTTCTTCACCTTTTCTACTCCTAAAATTGTGTATGTGACTCAATCACTGAACCTAGATTAGTGAAAGCAGTGCTAGATACTGTTCCTGAGCAATTTTTCATTTAATATTCTCACCGTAAACTCCTAAGCAACAGTTAGAAGGACCTTATTAGCTCCAACCTGTTCTAATTTCTTCCCTAGAACAAACCTAGACACGCTAATAGATAAAATAAAATACCTTGTTATCCTTCAATCTTAAAATATCTGAAAGTCACTTGGGAATTGATCCCAAAGTACCGCACTAATAAAAGCATTTATTCTTTCCCCAGGATTTGTGTAATTGTTAGATGCTAGTCAGCAGATATGATGGAGAAGGAAACGGCAACCCACTCCAGTGTTCTTGCCTGGAGAATCCCAGGGTCGGGGGAGCCTGGTGGGCTGCCGTCTGTGGGGTCGCACAGAGTCGGACACGACTGAAGCGACTCAGCAGCAGCAGCAGCAGCAGCAGCAGCAGCAGCAGCAGCAGTCAGCTCATATGAAGCACTAAAGGAACATAGAAACGGAAACACAATGCCTCACCCAAATAAAGTGAAGTAACATGCAGTAACATATAAAGGAAAACAATGCCCTCAGAAAATAAAATAGACTGCCCTTAGAAAATACACTGTGTAGTAAATTATGTTCATGTAAAAGAGTCTGCAAATGAAGATGGCAGATGCAAGGTAAAGCTTGTCATAATGCATGTCAAGTACCATAAAAAATTAAGTATTATAAGTTTATTCGGGCCACTGTGGAGTAAAATATACAGGTATGACATAACACACAATAGAAGGTAGAAACTATAAAGGTTTTGCATATTGTAATGCACATTGAGTATTATGGGAATTTTTTGAAAGGATTGCGATATTTTGAGACTGTTGGAGAAGGTCTTTGGGGAAATGTAGATTTCAATTTAAATAGCTTAGAAATATCTAAGATAGGTGCTAAATATTAGAGTACTAACTCTTGAAAAAATATAGATACTGCAATTCTGAATTTAAATGAATTGAAATTAAAACAGAAATTGAAATTAAGCTTTCCATTGTTTGTGAAAGATAGTGATTGAGAGCACAGGTTCTGGATTCAGCCTTCCTAGGTTAGAATTCTAGCTTTCCACAGACCAGTTGGAAAATTTGGGGCAAGTTACTAAAGGTCTTAAGTGTTGGTTTCCTGTCTGTAAAATAGAGATAATCTTAAGAAAGTCCACCTCACTGATTTGTTTTCAAGATTAATGCTTCCATACATGTAAAATGCTTAAAATATCACCCAGTATATACAACGTGCTATAAAAAGCAAAGGAAAGTGAAAGGCTAGATAGCTTATTAGGCGTCCCCGGTGACTCAGGCAGTGGTCTGCCTGCAATGCAGGAGACCCAGACTCCCTCTCTGGGCCCGGAGGATCCCCTGGAGAAGGGAATGGTTACCCACTCCAATATTCTTGCCTGGAAAATTCCATGGACAGAGGAGCCTGGTGGACTGCTGTCCATGGGGTCACAAACAGTCAGACACGACTGAGTGACTAACACTTTCACTTTCAGCCGTCTGATTAAGTCCTATTGTTTAATGCTTTGAAACCCTGCTAACACTGAATTTAGAAGGTTGGAGCCCAGGTCTTTAATTTGGGCTTTCTGGAGGCGTTGAGCCTATTCACGAGTTTACATGTTCTGACTTAGTCATGTATCAGCAGAGCATGGGCTGAGTCCCCCAGGAGGACTCGTGTTCATTCATATTTTTTTTTATGTTGCCTGTCAGTGAACATATTCACTTATTTATTCCCATACAAATATTCAACTACTTACATTTTTGAAGAATTTATTCTTTCCCTACTGCCTTGGAATGTCAATCTGACTATAGAACAAATATGTAAATACATGCATATAATACAGAGTATATTATATATGTAATTAGACATAGAATTTGCCTTTACTGGTGAGATTTTTTCTTCTTTCTTTATTTTTTTAAAAATTTCTAGTCGTAGCTGTTTCTTTTCTGCTTAAAGGTGTCTCTTTAATACTCCTTGTAATGCCGATTTAATGGTAATAATTTTTTTTAGCTTTTGCCTGTCTGTAAAATTCATTATTTCTCCTTCAATTCTTGCTCTTCTTTCTTTCTTTCATTTTTTATTTTGGCACCCTTTAATACATTGTATAACCTCTTTCTTGCCTGCAAAGTTTCTGTGGAAAAGTCTGCTAATAGCCTTAGGGAGTTCTCTTATATGTAAATAGTTGCTTTCTCTTATTGCTTTTAAGAATCTCTATCTTTCTTTTTTGCCATTTTAATTATAAAGTTATATATATATAGAAGACAGCTATAAATTATAATTAAGGGACACTTTCCTAAAATCAAACTTTAAAATATATACTGAAAGAATACATCGCATGCCTGAGGATATTGACCAAGAAAGCCAACACGAATAGTCTAAACAAAGTGTCTTTAATTAACTTTTCTCAAACTCTTTTTCTCTTTTTTCTTCACTTAATTTTCATTTTTAAAATTTGCCTCCTTTCTGTCCCTATTTCTCCCAAGACATCTGATGTGTTTATTTGTTCAGTGTGTTAGATTTTCTTTGAGAAAATATTTTTCTATGATTTCCAGAACTTCCAAGTTCTATTATGTATTTACAGATATCTTCCATTCGTTTTTTTTTTTTTTTTTTTCTTTTTGGCTACACCACAGAACATGCAGCGTGTTAGTTAGACATCCAACCGGATCCCCCTGTGGTGGAAGCACAGAATCTTAACCACGGGACCACCAGGGAAGTCCCCTCCACTCACTTTGTTTCAGAGATTTCCTTATTTGAATTAGTGTAGTTGTTTTGTAAGCTTCTACACTTTCTTTATGTTTTTAAACTAATTCAAAAATCATAAGCTACAATTTTGTTCTTTTCATGGCCATGTATTTCTGGTGTACTTTTGTTGCCTATATGAGTATTTTTTATCTTCCTTACTTTATTTTATTTTCTCTTAAAATTTATTTTGATACTTGTGTATCACTTGTATTTGCTTATAATTTTTAAATTAAATTCATTATCTAATGTTTTCAGAAGAGAGGTCAGAATAGGTTTTGTAGTTTCACAACTTTAAAATTCATACCTTGTTTTCATAAGTGTCTTTAAAATATGTCATCTTACAATTTGAGATTTCTTTCCTGTGTTCCTTTATTCAATTTTACCTGAACTTTTAATTTTCTTTATTTTTCCCTTTTGCAGGCTTTCTGTTAAATTTAGACTATTTTTGTTCCATTTTAGGGAGAGATTTTACTTGGAATAGCATTGCTAGTTGTTGGTTAAGAGTTTAAAGGTCAAAGCTTCTCTGGAACAAAAAGGTTTACTGAAAATTCAGACCCCTCTTTTCAACAAATTGTGCAATAAAAGACATCTTAAGGTTTTGACTGCTGTTTCCATAGAGCCTATTACATTTGCAGGGAGTGACTGCTGGTAATGCTGGACCAGCTATTGTCACTCCTGTCTCTCCCACACAGACACAGTGATCCCATATAGGTCTTTTCACAGGTGACGATTTTGCTCCATGCACTTTCTAACCCTTGGAGGTTCATGAGCATACTTTTGTCAGGATCAGCTGAGCTGGGGAAAGCTGAGCTGCCAGATATCAGCGTAGCTGATTAAAACAAGAAGCCAAAGTGAAAATAACGGCCAAGCCTTTCATCATTTACTGTGATGAAAGGTTATAAGGAAGATACCAAACTGAGGAAAGGGCCAAATCCTCCCTGTTCGCTTTTTCCCCGAGGGTTGCACACTTGTTGAGGGTCAGGTAGATCGGAAGAGATACGGGGCTCATCTCTGTCTTCTCATTGCTGAAGGAGACATGAACAAAGGGATCCTGCCGTTTTATGAATGCGACGCTAAGGGAAGAGCGAAGAGCAGGGCTTGGTGTGGAAAAGTCCTGAGTACTGAGGCAGAGTGGGAAAGAGGGTCTTCAAGGTTTCCTGCCTCGCGCAACTAGCAGGTCTTGGCACAGACTCCGAGGAAAATATCTTGGAAAGGCTCCACACGAAGAGAGTTTAGAACAGAGGTGCCTGGGCTAGTAATGCAGAAGAGCATGGCTGGGGAGGGCCCCCTGAGGGCTCGACCGCAGCTCTGCAGCTCCGCGCAGAGACCGCCATGCAGCGGCTCTGCAGCACTCCCGGGCCGAGGAGCGCAGCTTTCCGCCACGAGGCCTGCCAGGTCAAGCCTTGCCGTATCGTATGCTGAGGCCCGAAGCATCGCAGAACATTTATGGCTGGGAGCTGAACTTTTCAACCTCCTCACTGATATTTGTTGCACATGTCATATTTGGATTTGTACCGCACCCGTCCAAGTTGCTGTGTTAGGATCCACGCTGCCAATACCACCTGTCCGTAGTAATCTACACGGAGAAGGTTGTTTTCACAAGTTATAGAAACTGGGTTGGCAGTTATTTTGTTTCGTCTCTTTAAAGAGTCCAGAGAAGTACTAGGGGGAATAATAGAGATATTTTCTAAAAATTGAACATCCTTGATAAACACAGCAATTAAAGTTTAATCAAAATATGTGAACAAAATTATTTGCTTTATGTTTCTTCCATGATATTCAGTGTGTATTTAGACTTCAAATTGTATTATAGCATTCTTGCTTAACCACTTAGTCACTGAGTGAATTGAAAATCTGCCCATGGAGATTTAGTTAATGCTTAATCATTTCTAAAAATATATACTTTTTATTATACAGCTTCCTACCTTAGTTTGCCAAAGCAAAAGGAGGTTTATATTATAGCAAAAATATTGTAGCCCTTCAGAAACTTATAAGATAGTCTCATTATTTCAGAATATAAAAGCTATAAACAGAATTTCTACAAATACCCTTATTCTGAAATGTTTCTCTACTATTGAAAATAAAGATTTACAGTAAAAAAATAGACTTTCCAAATGTCTTAGTGAATTTTAAAAATTTTGTTTACTAGCTATAAAATATCATAAGAAACATAGAAACAAATTATTTTTCAAGTTAAGAAAATAATTACTCCATGGCAATTGAATTCTAATTCTATAACTATTACTCATGTTATAAATATAACCTAACATTAAAAAAAATCAAGGAAAATTAAGTACAGCAAGAATTTTCAAAGCTATAGACATTTAGATGCAAACCCAGGAGGCATTAACAAGTTCATTTCAGTTCAGTTGCTCAGTCGTGTCTGACTCCTTGCGACTGGATGCATTGCAGCACCCCAGGCCTCCCTGTCCATCACCATCTCCCGGAGTTCACTCAAACTCACGGCCATTGAGTCGATGATGCCATCCAGCCATCTCATCCACTGTCGTCCCCTTCTCCTCCTGCCCCCAATCCCTCCCAGCAGCAGAGTCTTTTCCAATGAGTCAGCTCTTCGCATGAGGTGGCCAAACTGCTGGAGTTTCAACTTTAGCATCATTCCTTCCAAAGAACACCCTGGACTGATCTCCTTTAGAAGGGACTGATTGGATCTCCTTGCAGTCCAAGGGACTCTCAAGAGTCTTCTCTAACACCAGTTCAAAAGCACCAATTCTTCAGCGCTCAGCTTTCTTCACAGTCCAACTCTCACATCCATACATGACCACTGGAAAAAACATAGCCTTGACTAGGTGGACCTTAGTCGGCAAAGTAATGTCTCTGCTTTTCAATATGCTATCTAGGATAGTCATAGCTTTCCTTCCAAGGAGTAAGCATCTTTTAATTTCATGGCTGCAGTCACCATCTGCAGTGATTTGGGAGCCCCCAAAAATAAAGTCTGACACTGTTTCTACTGTTTCCCCATCTATTTCCCATGAAGTGATGGGACCAGATGCCATGATCTTCGTTTTCTGAATGTTGAACTTTAAGACAACTTTTCCACTCTCCTCTTTCACTTTCATCATGAGGCTTTTGAGTTCCTCTTCACTTTCTGCCATAAGGGTGGTGTCATCTGCATATCAGAGGTTATTGGTATTTCTCCCAGCAATCTTGATTCCAGCTTGTGCTTCCTCCAGCCCAGCATTTCTCATGATGTACTCTATGTATAAGTCAAATAAGTGGGGTGACAATATACAGGCTTGACATACTCCTTTTCCTATTTGGAACCAGAGAAAATGGCAAATCTTCCTAGTTTTAAAGTTAAATTTACTGTATTTGTTATAATTTCCTGGGTTCTTTTTTATTCAAATTTATTTATTTATTTTTTTAGACATACTATTTTTTTTTCTTTTTGGTAATATAAATTTATTTATTTTAATTGGAGGTTAATTACTTTACAATATTTTATTAGTTTTGCCATACATCAACATGAATCCACCACAGGTATACATGTGTTCCCCATCCTGAACCCCTGTCCCTCCTCCCTCCCCGTACCATCCCTCTGGGTCGTCTCAGTGCACCAGCCCCAAACATCCTGTCTCATGCATCAAACCTGGACTGGCAAGTCATTTCATTTATGATATTATACATGTTTCAATGCCATTCTCCCAAATCATCCCACCCTCTCCCCCTCCCACAGAGTCCAAAAGACTGTTCTATACATCTGTGTCTCTTTTGCTGTCTCACATACATGGTTTTCATTACCATCTTTCTAAATTCCATATATATGCATTAGTATACTGTCTTGGTGTTTTTCTTTCTGGCTTACTTCACTCTGTATAATAGGCTCCAGTTTCATCCACCTCATTAGAACTGATTCAAATGTATTCTTTCTAATGGCTGAGTAATACTCCATTTTGTATATGTACCACAGCTTTCTTATCCATTCATCTGCTGATGGACATCTAGGTTGCTTCCATGTCCTGGCTATTATAAACAGTGCTGCGATGAACATTGGGGTACATGTGTCTCTTTCAATTCTGGTTTCCTTGGTGTGTATGCCCAGCAGTGGGATTGCTGGGTCATAAGGCAGTTCTATTTCCAGATTTTTAAGGAATCTCCACACTGTTCTCCATAGTGGCTGTACTAGTTTGCATTCCCACCAACAGTGTAATAGTGTTCCCCTTTCTCCACACCCTCTCCAGCATTTATTGCTTGTAGACTTTTGGATAGCAGCCCTTCTGACTGGCATGAAATGGTACCTCATTGTGGTTTTGATTTGCATTTCTCTGATAATGAGTCATGTTGAGCATCTTTTCATGTGTTTATTAGCCATCTGTATGTCTTCTTTGGAGAAATGTCTATTTGGTTCTTTGGCCCATTTTTTGATTGGGTCATTTATTTTTATGGAATTGAGCTGTAGGAGTTGCTTGTATATTTTTGAGATTAGTTGTTTGTCAGTTGCTTCATTTGCTATTATTTTCTCCCATTCTGAAGGCTGTCTTTTCACCTTGCTTATAGTTTCCTTTGTTGTGCAGAAGCTTTTAAGTTTAACTAGGTCCAATTTGTTTATTTTTGCTTTTATTTCCAATATTCTGGGAAGTGGGTCATAGAGGATCCTGCTGTGATGTATGTCGGAGAGTGTTTTCCCTATGTTCTCCTCTAGGAATTTTATAGTTTCTGGTCTTACGTTTAGATCTTTAATCCGTTTTGAGTTTATTTTTTTGTATGGTGTTAGAAAGTGATCTAGTTTCATTCTTTTACAAGTGGTTGACCAGTTTTCCCAGCACCACTTGTTAAAGAGATGGTCTTTAATCCATTGTATATTCTTGCCTCCTTTGTCAAAGATAAGGTGTCCATAGGTGTGTGGATTTATCTCTGGGCTTTCTATTTTGTTCCATTGATCTATATGTCTGTCTTTGTGCCAGTACCATACTGTCTTGATGACTGTGGCTTTGTAGTAGAGCCTGAAGTCAGGGAAGTTGATTCCTCCAGTTCCATTCTTCTTTCTCAAGATTGCTTTGGCTATTCGAGGTTTTTTGTATTTCCATACAAATCTTGAAATTATTTGTTCTAGCTCTGTGAAAAATGCCATTGGTAACTTGATAGGGATTGCATTGAATCTATAAATTGCTTTGGGTAGTATACTCATTTTCACTATATTGATTTTTCCGATCCATGAACATGGTATATTTCTCCATCTATTAGTGTCCCTTTGATTTCTTTCACCAGTGTTTTATAGTTTTCTGTATATAGGTCTTATTTTCTTTAGGTAGATATATTCCTAAATATTTTATTCTTTTCGTTGCAGTGGTGAATGGAATTATTTCCTTAATTTCTCTTTCTATGTTCTCATTATTAGTGTATAGGAATGCAAGGGATTTCTGTGTGTTGATTTTATATCCTGAAACTTTACTATATTCATTGATTAGCTCTAGTAATTTTCTGGTGGAGTCTTTAGGGTTTTCTATGTAGAGGATCATGTCATCTGCAAACAGTGAGAGTTTTACTTCTTCTTTTCCAATTTGGATTCCTTTCATTTCTTTTCCTGCTCTGATTGCTGTGCCCAAAACTTCCAAAACTATGTTGAATAGTAGTGGTGAAAGTGGGCACCCTTGTCTTCTTCCTGACTTTAGGGGAAATGCTTTCAATTTTTCACCATTGAGGATAATGTTTGCTGTGGGTTTGTCATATATAGCTTTTATTATGTTGAGGTATGTTCCTTCTATTCCTGCTTTCTGGGGAGTTTTTATCATAAATGGATGTTGAATTTTGTCAAAGGCTTTCTCTGCATCTATTGATATAATCATATGGCTTTTATTTTTCAATTTGTTAATGTGGTATATTACATTGATTGATTTGCGGATATAGAAGAATCCTTGCATCCCTGGGATAAAGCCCACTTGGTCATGGTGTATGATCTTTTTAATGTGTTGTTGGATTCTGATTGCTAGAATTTTGTTGAGGATTTTTGCATCTATGTTCATCAGAGATATTGGCCTGTAGTTTTCTTTTTTTGTGGCATCTTTTTCAGGTTTTGGTGTTAGGGTGACGGTGGCCTCATAGAATGAGTTTGGAAGTTTACCTTCCTCTGCAATTTTCTGGAAGAGTTTCAGTAGGATAGGTGTTAGCTCTTCTCTAAGTTTTTGGTAGAATTCAGCTATGAAGCCGTCTGGACCTGGGCTTTTGTTTGCTGGAAGATTTCTGATTACAGTTTCAATTTCCATGCTTGTGATGGGTCTGTTAAGATTTTCTATTTCTTCCTGGTTCAGTTTTGGAAAGTGGTACTTTTCTAAGAATTTGTCCATTTCTTCCACGTTGTCCATTTTATTGGCATATAATTGCTGATAGTAGTCTCTTATGATCCTTTGTATTGCTGTGTTGTCAGTTGTGATCTCTCCATTTTCATTTCTAATTTTATTGATTTGATTTTTCTCTCTTTGCTTCTTGATGAGTCTGGCTAATGGTTTGTCAAGTATATTTATCCTTTCAAAGAACCAGCTTTTGGCTTTGTTGATTTTTGCTATGGTCTCTTTTGTTTCTTTTGCATTTATTTCTGCCCTAATTTTTAAGATCTCTTCTACTAACCCTGCGGTTCTTCCTTTCTTCCTTGCAAACATACAAATGGTCCACAAAATTGGCCTTTTAAAATAATTATACCAGAAACAGCAAGCATTTTTCACAATATAACTTTTATATTTTGAGTAAATAAGCTTTTTTAAAAACGGTTTATTGATGAGCATTTTGCTTCTGGTTTGAAAATGAGAATAATATATGACACAGTTTGTACCTCAGAATCTTTCGAATCCAGATCCACCTATAGTTCATAGAATGAATAGATTACTTTATACATACTTTCTAGGTGAACATGGTGTAACAAGAAAGAAAGTTGTGATAGGAGTAAGTAGGTAAAGCTTTCTTTTCTACAAGGTGACTCTTTGGTTGAAACGTTGTCGTTAATGACTTGGTAGCTGTGTAGGTAACAACATTCCTGTTAAGAGGAGCAACTTTACAAAAAGCTGTAAGGAAAGAAAATTCTTTCTTTGCTGAGGTGCTTAAAGGCAGTGACTGACTACACTGGAGGGCAAGGAAAAATAATGACAAAAGATAAGTATTTTGGGGGACAGAGGTCCACATCAAGTTTTTCAGGCTTGTATCCCCATTTCCTAGGCTAATGAATGGTGCTGAATAAATATTTGTTGAAATAGATCCCTGTCATTTCTTACATGGTTGGACCAAAATAGTAACTGTAAATGCAGGGGATTCATTTAATCATTCATCCTCAACTCTGCTTTGAATGCCTACCGCAAAGGGAATAAAACATTGCCCTGGTTCTATAGATCTTCACATTTTCCTGGAGGCTGCAGAATGACAGGAATAGGAATATATATATATATATATATATAAAATTTCAGTACATTTTGATAAGTTCAAAAGTATTGTGATGAGTAAAGTAGGAATAACTCTGTCAGAATCTTTTTGGGAGGAAATTTCGTGACTTGGTTATCAGATATGGAAAATGAAAAAAAAAAGAGAGAGAAAACAAATTTGAAAATAACGCCAAAGTTGTGCTGAACTTGGAGCAACGTGGTTTCAGAAAAGTTCTGTGATAGTAATAATAAGATAGCTATACTTCCAATTAAATGTAGGACATACATAGATTTTTGTTTTATCTGTCATATGAATTTCAGTGAGATGTGTATTTGTTTGGGAAAATGGGGATATAGCAATGCTAACTGCCACAGTGGGGTCATTGTTGTGTGTCTGTCTGCCTGTGTGGTCTCATCCATATACACGTCTTGTTCTTACGGGATAAAGCAAATTAGCCCAACTTTCTGATGAGAAGAATTGTACTTATAAGCAAAAACAAACAATCCTCTTCAGATTATATGTGGTCCTTTCTTGATATAGCCTGGGTTTATAATCACGCTGTTGTTTAAAACTGGTGCTGTGATTTTGGATCTTTGTTTTGGCTATGGCTTCCTGATTAGACCTACTTTGTTCTTCATATTCCAACTGCTGACGTCTCGATATAGCTTCATGGAGTGGAGCGCTCTTATTAATTCTATCCAATTTACCAGCCTTGCATTTAAAATACTTCCATCAAATCATTACATGTAAGAAGTAACTGTTGAAATAAAGTTATTATATTTAAAGAGTCTTCAGTGTGAAACAGAATGATAACAGAGAGGTGGCTATTCAATAAAGGAGTTTAAGATGCTGGACTGAAAGTCAAAAGGCATTAGAGAGGAAAAAGTCCACACACAGACATAAACAGACAGACAGACACACACACACACATACAGAGACTCACACAGACACACATAAATGATCTGTATGAGGAAGAAAGAAATCTTATGCTATCATTCAAAATAATTAAATGTCAAAATCTGCATATTTTGAACCATTTCAGATTCACATACATCAAATACACAATCAAATCAAAATTTGCTAAGGAAACAACCCCACTCCTTGTTCCCAAGCATGGAGGCGAGGCCAATAGAATATTCTGGGACTGAGCAAGTTATTTTTTGCAGATTTCACCTAGGAGCCTTGCATCACCCCTTGAGTGAGACAAGTTTAGGGAGCTGAGCTCTGTACCTCAAACTGTTTCAAGGCAAAAATATAACACTGAACATTAGAAGTGTTCCTGTAAGAGTGCCTTGTAAATTATTTAGTAACCTCTAAAAAGAACTAGAGTAACCTTTTCTGGAGGTATGCAGAACACCATGAAAATTAGTAACTTCCTGGCTTCTCTGCCTGGAAAAAATATGAATGAGAATTTAATGAAATCAGGTCATAAACCCAGGTAAAATCAAGCTATAGGTGACAGTGGGCCTTTAAGAAAATTAATGTTCTTGGCCTTTTCTGCCTATTTCCCATTTACACGTGTTTCTATGTTAGTAGATATTTATATTAGCCTACTGATATGAAGTGGTGCAGACAGAACAAGTAGCTATTGTACAAACATTTGCTGTGAGATGAATCCTCTTTCCATACACATAACTATTTTAAGATAATTTAGAATGCTAAATTGACCTCTGAAAACCTTTAGAACAAAGAATTAACGTGACATAATCACATTCTTAATGGAGTTTTATTTTCTCGTATTCCTTTAATTCTCTTACTGAATTGAAGTTTAATAGGTTTCTTTTGGAAACGTGATTGTTGTGATGTAATAGTAGTTTTATAATAACAAAATTCCTTGCAAAGTTAACCAATCATGGCTGAAAGACATTTATTCACGTTTGTGGGCAACAATGTTTTATCATTAGCTGAAATCATCTCAGTATATTTCACTTTAAGTTAATTAGACTATCACACATTTAAGAAACTGAAAATGTAATGAATGTAACGATTTGTTGCAATTTCTGGCAATTCATTGTGTTTTGCTTTTCCATCAGAATGAGCTCAGTCAAACATGAGTGCCTCTGACTTATTTCACTCAGTATCTTGACAATCTCTATATCAGACACAGAAAGCAAATGCTATATGATACTGGTTATATGTGGAATCCTAAAAAAAGTGTGCAAATACAAATTAACAAAACAGAAATAGTCACAGAGATGTGGAAAACAAACCTGGTTATCAAGGGGATTAAGGAGGGGCAGACACATTGGAAGACGGGACTGACATATACACACTAGTCTGAATAAGAGAGATATTAATAAGAACCTTCCATGTGGCACAGAGACCTCTATTCAATACTCTGTAATGATCTATATGGAAATAGAATCCAAAAAAATGGTGGATATATGCAGATGCATAACTGATTCACTTTTCCGTATGCTTGAAACTAACACAACATTGTAAATCAACTATACCCCCATCAGTCAGTTCAGCCGCTCAGTCGTGTCCGACTCTTTGCAACTCCATGAATCGCAGCACGCCAGGCCTCCCTGCCCATCACCAACTCCCAGAGTTCACTCAAACTCATGTCCATTGAGTCAGTGAGGCCATCCAGCCATCTCATCCTCTGTCGTCCCCTTCTCCTGCCCCCAATCCCTCCCAGCATCAGAGTCTTTTCCAGTGAGTCAACTCTTCGCATGAGGTGGCCAAAGTACTGGAGTTTCAGCTTTAGCATCATTCTTTCCAAAGAACACCCAGGACTGGTCTCCTTTAGAATGGACTGGGTGGATCTCTTTGTAGTCCAAGGGACTCTCAAGAGTCTTCTCCAACATACAGTTCAAAAGCATCAATTCTTCGTAACTCAGCTTTCTTCACAGTCCAACTCCCATATCCATACATATTTTTTTAATCTAAAAAAGAAAAATTTGAGTTTGTATCTTTTGAAGACAAAATAGCAAAGTGATTTAATTGTTGTTCAGTGGGCTTCCCAGGTGGTGCTAGTAGTAAAGAACCTCCCTGCCAAGGCAGGAGACATAAAAGGTGTGGGTTTGATCCCTATGTTGGGAAGATCTCCTGGGGGAGGAGATGGTGGCCCACTCCAGGTTTCTTGCCTGGAGAATCCCACGGACAGAGGAGTACAGTCAAACATGACTGGAGCAGCTTAGCACGCACACAGGTTTCTATTGCAAATTCACAGGGTTTTCTGTCTTTGCAAGGAACACTTATAAATAAACACAGTTGAACAAAGCAAAAATATAAAACTTGCCAAATTATATTCCAGTAAGTGTTGGTATCAATCAAAAAATGCTAAAGAGATTCTAGGCATGTTGTTCCAATAATTGTTCCACCCCTCTGACCTACTGTTTTCTTCAACGACTGGTACTTCTTGGGAGTCTTGTTCTCCTGCCTCAGAAAAACCCTTTTGCCCATAATATATTCCATTTAAAAAAATTACAAACCAAATGTCAGTCACCTCCACCCTTATTTCACTACTTCCTTTGCAACATTTGCATGGGCTACAACGTCTGGTTCCCTAAGATAAGCAATCCTAGATAAACCCAAGTGAGTAAAAGTTACATGCCTGAAGCATTCTTTAGGTCTAATATAGAATTTTTCATAAATTATTTCTTCCGAAAAAATAAGGAGTATGCCAAAGTATCAGCCTTCAGAATGAGTCTTACATGTTGGGTCTATTTAAGGAATTTTTCTAGGATAATTTTGAGTCTTTTTTTTTTTTTTTTGGCTTCGTATGCTATCTCTAGCTCCTAACTTCGTGTGATGTGTTTACTCCCCCACAATTATATATGGTTCCTTCCTTATCTAAATTGTGATCTCTGTGGCTGTGGGGCCAAATTGCTGCTACATACCCCAGCACATTCCCAGTGGCTGGCAGGTAAGCTGTTGGCATGCTTTGGGCTCCTGATTGGCACTGGAGACCCTCATAAGGTTGTCCCATGCTGCAGAGTCCCTGCAGGAGATTGCTCCCTTCTCATTTCATTAACAGTGTATCTCTACTCCAAGAACCATTTTCCTAACCAATGAACACTTGAATGAGTTGACGTAATGCTAAGGTTTTGGTTAGAAATTTTCATTTAATGTGTTCCAAGGTTTTATTTAGTTCACTGAAGCTTTCTCTTTTTTTGGAAATAGATTTAGCTTCTAAAATCTGACCTCCCATCTTTTGGAAACAGCCCCATGCTCAACATGTAGAACATTTCCTAAGTGTATGAAGATCATGGTAGGCTATGCGACATCATTTAAAATTCTGACAGTAATACATAACCATGAAGATACTGGCTCAGAGTGTGGTGTGATGTAAATATAGCATATAGATACTTGCTAGATACTGGAAACTACTGGAGACGAAAGGAGAAGGGAGCTTCCCTGGTGGCTTAGTGGTAAAGAATCCGCCTGCCAATGCAGGAGACGCGGGTTCAATCCCTGGTCGGGGAAGATCCCACGTGCCTTGGGAATAACTACGCCTGTGCACCGCAGCTATTGAGCCTGTGCTCCAGAGTCTGGGAGCTGCAAACGCTGAGCCCACGTGCCGGAACTCATGAAGTCTGTGCCAGCTAGAGCCTGCCCTCCGCCATAAGAGAAGCCCGCACACCTCGGCGAGAGAGCAGCCCCCATTCTCTGCAGCTGGAGAATGGTCAGTGCAACAAAGGCCCAGCACAGCCAAAAGAGATAATGAATAAATAAAATTATTAAAAAATAAAAGAAGGGGGTGGTAAAAGGTGAGTTGGTTAAATAGCATCACCGAACCAACGGACATGAATCTGAGCAAACTACCGCAGATAGTGGCGGACAGAGGAGCCTGGCGTGCTGCCATCCGTGGGATCCGGAGAGTCAGACGTGACTTAGCTACTGAACAACAATTTACACCAGAAAGAATAGGGCGGTGTATAAAATTTTCACTGTTTTGGATAATTTGCTTTTGTAAAAAGTCAGGAACGTTAGAAAGAATGTCAGAACTTAAAATGACCTAATGCTCACTTGGGCTTACTTCTCCAGAATATTTTGTTTAATGGAATTTTTGTACTCTCTTAGAAGATCGATTGCACTTATATACATTTGCAGGAACAATGTGACAAATGATGAAAACAAAATAAGGTCATTTTATTTCATTCAGGACAAGAG
Source organism: Ovis canadensis (assembly GCF_042477335.2). Classification (NCBI taxonomy): domain Eukaryota; kingdom Metazoa; phylum Chordata; class Mammalia; order Artiodactyla; family Bovidae; genus Ovis; species Ovis canadensis. The sequence continues at coordinate 101,113,061 of NC_091253.1, read as the reverse complement.
TGATTCATGCAAAATAGTATTAAAAATGACTATTTAAATTGCACATTGCCTGTACTTTTCAGAATTAAAGTGACATGCGATGTAGACATGATGGATGAGGGAGCAGTGGAAAGCATATTAATATACAAAGTAGCTTAAATTTTCTAAAAGGATATTTAAGATTTTTACACTACCTCATTTAATACTGAGAATAAACCTGTGAGACAGTTATTATTAATGTTTTAGATGAGAAAATGGAGGCAGAGACAGTTTTCTCCAAACAGCTAGTGAGTGTCAGAGTTGGACTCATATCAAGGCTACTTGACTCAAAAGACTGAGCTCCTGGCCACCATAAGGAATTTGTAAAAGATAAGAAATATAGCTAGCAATATAGCTCCTGGCTATATTGCTTAATCAGAGTCCTAACACGTTATTTAGAGTGGTAAGTTTTGTAACATTGGGCTCAGTTTTGGACTTCTCCCAGACTCTTGCAGTGACTCCTTGTAGGCAGAATATTTATTCATCCTGCTGATGAAACTCATTTTGGGACTAATACGAGATGAATGGACGTGAAATGTGTTACTTCTAGACTTTCTTTACTCACGTTGTTCAGTCTGTTTCTGGCCACTGAAAGTTTAACAACATGACTATGTCAGGGGAGGTGCTTTAGCCTGAGTCTCTGAGAAGACAGTGGTGCGGATCTGAACACTGACCACATGGACCACAGTCTGATGCACAGACGTAACCCATGTGATTTGAATGGGAGATAAGTATTAAAGTCACTGGTATTTGAGGTTTAGTGAATCTTCAGCCTAACTTAGAGAAATCTGAGTAATTCATGTACCAAGCATCTATGAAATACTCTGCTAAGCTGTTTCAGTTGTGTCTTGCCTCTTTGCAATCCTTTGGACTGTAGCCCACCAGGCCCCTCTGTCTAAGAATACTGGAGTGGGTCGCCTTGCCTTTCTCCAATGAAATAATCTAAATCAATCTAAATTGATCATTGGTAGCATTTTACAGTAGAAAACCTAACTTGTCACAGTCCTCTTCTAATTTTTATTGAAAACAGGAAGTTGTTCTAGAAAAATATATTCATCCTATGGAGATGTCTGTGTGCTGTGCTCAGTTGTATCTGACTGTTTGTGACACCCTGGACTGCAGCCTGCGAGGCTCCTCTGTCCGTGGAATTTTCTAGGCAGAATACTGGAGTGGGCTGCCATTTGCTACTTCAGGGCATCTTCCCAACCCAGGAGATCAAACCCTTGTCTCTTGCGTCTCCTTCATTGGCAGGAGGATTCCTTCTCACTGTGCCATCTGGGAAGCCGTATGTAGATAGCACTGGTTAAATTTAATCTAATTCTGTTGACATAGGCAGGATACAGTTTGCCAGCATAGTTTTGTTTACCTGATACCAAGAAAGGGCTTCTGTAAAAACACATATCCTTACACTGGCAGGGGACAGAAATCATTCATTCTGTATCAGCGTGGTTTCTCTGCGTAGATGCTGTCCTATAAATGATCCTGGGAGCGTTTGCTCATTATGACAGCAGTGCTCTCCTGTGCATGATTTTCTCTCTGGTTGGAGAGATCTCGGGTGGATCCTGAGTGATCAGCATTCACTGGTTGGGGTGGAAAGGATGGAAGCCTAAAAGCAGAGGGAAAAGAGGCACAGGCCGAAGAATAAGAGGAATATCGCGACTTCCTTTATATCACCGTGATCACTTTATAACACAAGCTGGCATAAGGAAATATATTATTGGAGCTGACACTTTCTCTTTAAACATTCTAATATGTGTATCATGGTTTGTGGGTGAGAATGATGCCCCATAATCTGAAGTATATGAATGACCCTCTTTTAAATGTGTAGCCTGCACAATCTTGGTGCTAGAAGCTTACACAAGTATGTGTTTGCAATAGAGTTGACACCAAATGTCACAGCTATGATTTCCTGAACCAATGGGAAGAGAACAAAGGCTGATGTAATAGGCCACTGATACATCTGAGTGAAGAAGAAAGTTACAAGACTTCCAGTCACACTGCCCGAAGGAAGATGTTGCAATAGGTTAACAAGAAAAGCCATAGAATGCTGTCATTAAGCGCATAGCCCTGGGGTTTTCCACAAAGCAGAAATCTAGAAAACCTGCATCACACAGCTAAGTTGTGTGTTCATTGTGTCAGCTACAATTTAGTTTGTGACACAACCTTATCCACCAGGTTAAATTTATATTGATAATTTGAGTTTATTGATATTATGGCTTTCTTTTTGATTTGTGTGAGTTTAATTTTATATGTTTAGTTTATCTGTTAAGTCTATACCTGATTTATATATTGATATAAATAGTTTATACTTAGTTTCATGTTTATCTATTTTTAAGTAGTGTAATAAATAGAATCTAACAACACTGAGGTGTGCACGAATTTTGTTTTTCTCCTTATAGCTTTCTACTCATTAAAGAAATCCTATTCTCCAAGTATATATATATACACACATATATGTATATTGCTCAGTTGTGTCCGATTCTGTAACCCCACGGACCGTAACCTACAGGCTCCTCTGTCCATAGGATTTTCCATGCAAGAGTACTGGAGTGGGTTGCCATTTCCTTCTCCAAGGGAATATATATATATAATGTCCATTCTTAAACTTACAAAGAGAGCAAACTATGGAGTTTGCAGTTAAGATTCACAAATGATTTTGCTTTATAAAAAATTATCCTACTCAGCAGGGCACGGGATAGAAAATCTGTGTCGGGTGAATGAATATTTAGAGAGAATGGGATTGGAAGTCTTGAGTTCATAATCTACTCTACTGCCAGGAAGTTTGGGAAATGGTTGTGACAAAGCCTGCTCCTGAAAGAGCCCGATTTTAATTTTATGTGACATATGATAGCTATATTTGCAGCTAACATAATGCGATATGAAAGAGTATTTTTTGTTTGAAGTCCAGTAATCTCTACTGACAAAATCTAGAATCCTTTAAAGGCAATTGTTGTTTGATGTAACAACAGCAGTGAAAAGCTTCATTCACAGGCACCAGCATCTTTATGCCAGGTTTTGCGAATGTTGACAGGCATCCAAGGTGAAGAGGGAATTATGAGTCCTAAACTCAGTCCATCCTTAACTGCTGCTCTCCCTGGCTTCTTACGCATCCAGATGTTGCACTCATCAACCCAGACTGGCATTTTCAGATGCTCTCCTACACAACAAGGTGCCCTTTAGATGCCCGGTAGTTCTCTCAACTATATAACCCAACACCCCAGAGATCTCAGTGCATGAAAGTTCCTTGAACAGCCCTCCTTTTCCTGGAATATGTAGGTTGTTCACTGGAATATCTGAGTATTTGGGGAGTAAAGTGGCCCAGGTTCTTGGTGTGATCATTTTAAACTCAAATGTTGAGTTCCTCAACAACTCAAATGTTGATTTGTTCCTCAAAGTAATATTAGATTCAGAAATTTCATGCACAGAAATTTCTTCCTTGAAACTGATCCAGCCAATGCACCTGTGTTCCTGGCCAAATTCCCTTTGATTCTGAATGATAAAAGCCTTTTTCCATTGAAAAAAATGCATCAAACTCTTTCTGTTCCTTTCAACTGATATTTATGATCCATCTGAAGCTGTAGTTTCCTGGTAAAAAGATACAGCTCTGCAAACCTGACCTTTAAGAGGTGAGGAGTCACAATTTCTGAACTGTCAATTACAGACTTTCTTTCTTAGAAGATTAGACTGTTTCTTGTATTACATTAAAGAATGCTTTTTAAAAATTTGGTTTGGAATGATAGTTGCTATTTCTGCTAGCAGCACTCACTTCTGTACTATTTCTGTTAGCTGAAATCACTTCTGTGGGCTTAATTTATTTCCCAGTTTTGCAATTATCAGTTTTCTCTTTTTTTTCTTTCTGGGTTTATGCTGACCTATATATACTAAAATTTGAATTTAAAATTTCTGGTCGCCAGAGATGAAAGTTCCCCTACGGAGATAATGAGGCAGTATGGGTGTAGTTTTTCAACATGTGCTGTAAATTTCAGTGAGGGCTGTCCTCTGTAATTGCTTCTAGCACTTTTCTGATTTTGTCCTTGGCACCACGTGTTGAGTTCAGCGGCAGCTGAAACACATCAATTCTCTTTCTTCTGAAGGAGGTCACTAGCCTTTGCCCTCTGCAGCTTCAACTGTCCTGAGACTGTGAGAGAACACAGTGGCAACCAACAGTAACGTTACGCTATAAATAATCCAATAGCACATTAAACATTAATCACATTTTCATGTAATTATATTTTTTTTCTGAAAAGTCATTGTTTGTTCCCTTAAGCTTAAAATAGTACTTTACATTCATTCATATGATTCTTTCTGTAACATTTTTGTTGAAATTATTGAGTGATATTTGCTCTTTATTTGGGAAGAAGAGATGATAAAATGGTATTTTTCTCTTCATATTAGTAGTTTGATTAATGAAGTATTTTTATAGCAAATTTATCAGTATTTAATGCAAGACTTATTTTGAAATCATAAAAATGCACAGTGTGATGACATAGAGAATTAACTGTGTTTATGGAAGTAGAAGCAGAATTTTCTTAGAAACAGACTAGACTTTTGTTTAACCACCACTGCAACCAACTACAAAATACATCTAAGGATATCCTACAAAAGCAGAAATGAGACTCCCTTGTTCTTTGCTTTTTAAAAAAAATTTTTTTAAGTCATTAATACAGTCTTTGCTATAACCCTCTGGACAGTTTGAAAAATATTTATCTTTGATGGACCTAAATTTTTCTTTCATGCTGATTCATTTCATGTAGATGATCATGATCTTGATTTACTATATTGAACTATTATTTTGAATAATCATGAGAGCGTTAGAAATGGTTTAGTAGAATGGGGAAGATTAGTATATGATTACCAAATAAAGAGTAACAAGGCCAAGGTCTGGCTGATAAATATTACTGTTAATGACAGTGAGAACTTATTTCAGAATATATGGGGCACATGTTGGGGAAAGTTAGACTTCTCAGGATATGAGCGGTCTGTGGTCAAGTTTTTAAAGTAGACGAGATCAAGTGAGAGCAGAGAACTAACACAGGTCAGCTATGAATGAGTGAGAGCCGGGAGGAAAGGAGGATGCTCGGAGACAGCGAGGGTCGGGGGACAAGCTCCAAGGGAGCTACGGGGGCATCATGAGAGTGTTGCACATCAAGAGTAATGCACGTCCAAGCAATGCATTCGGGTTTTTAAACTTCCCAGAGAGAGATACTAACTCTAGCTAGCGTAAGCAAAAACCCAGAATTTATTGAAAGACTCTGTGAGAGCTTACAGCATCCAGCAGAAGATTAGAGAGCCAGACATGGAAAACAGTTAAGTCCCAAGTGACTCTAAAGAGGATGAGTGCTTCCTAGACTCATGGGGGCACATTTTCAGTTTTTGTTCTTATGTATGATTTAAATTGTAAGGAGAGGGTGCAAATGCCAAGCTCGGGTTATCCAGCTACCTCTTGGCTAGAGAAGGGCAGTACAGCTTATGTAAGACTTGCCTGGGCTGCAAACAGTAGGAGAGGAGACAAATTCTCAAAAGAAGAATTGCCCAAAGAAGGTGAAATGGATGCTATACAGCAACTATTAACAATTATAACAGCAGCAAAGATTGAAACTGTCTAATGCCACGGATAATTCTGTAGACACCTAGCAACTTTTGAAGGAACAACGCAACAGAAGTAGAAGTACCATTCAGTTCAGTTCAGTTCAGTTGCTCAGTCGTGTCCAACTCTTTGCGACCCCATGAGTTGCAGCGCCAGGCCTCCCTGTTCATCACCAACTGCCGGAGTCCGCCCAAACCCATGTCCATCGAGTCGATGATGCCATCCAACCATCTCATCCTCTGTCATCCCCTTCTCCTCCTGCCTTCAATCTTTCCCATCATCAGGGTCTTTTCAAATGAGTTAGCCCTTCCCATCAGGTGGCCAAAGTATTGGATTTTCAGCCTCAGCATCAGTCCTTTCAGTGAACACCCAGGACTGATCTCCTTTAGGATGGACTGGTTGGATCTCCTTGCAGTCCAGGGAACTCTCAAGAGTCTTCTCCAACACCACAGTTCAAAAGCATCAGTTCTTCGGTGCTCAGCTTTATAGTCCAACTCTCATATCCATACATGACCACTGGAAAAACCATAACATAAAATATAATATTTTTATTAAGGATCCATCAAATCACTATTTCAGTTTCATAATTGTGATTACTAGTTGTAGCAATGGTTTTCTTCCCTAAAAAGGCTATGAAAAACTCTCATAAAAAAAAAAAAACCTCTCATCAAAAATACCAAGGATAAAGCATGTCAGTTAATCTACTTTTTAAATTGAAAAAAGAATTCTAAAGAATAATGTCTAGGTAATGGCTCTGGAAGAAGAAAGAAAACAATTGGCAAACATGTAAACATTCTGTGTTTCTCTTTGCAAATCTGATGGTTAAAGGAACTGCTTTGGTTAAGGTCATCCACGCACTTTGAAGTATGGCTGAAGCCTGTGTCTCTGAACTGTTTTCAACTATGCCTTTCAGATTTAACTCAGCAGTCTTTCTCTGTTTTCAGCATGGAAGATGGTTTTATCTACTGTCGCCATGCAGGGGTTCACAGCCATGCCAAGCTTCAGAAGCTGTGGTTCAGCTTAACTTCCAAGGGTTCACTTATCTGTCCTGCTTATATTAGGGCTTCCCAGGTGGTGCCAGTGGTAAAGAATCCGCCTACCAATGCAGGAGACACAAGAGACGCAGGGTTCAAGCCCCCGGGTCATGAAGATCCCTTGGAGTAGTAGGCAGTGGCAGCCTACTCCAGTATTCTTGCCTGGAAAATTCACAGACATAGGAGTGAATAAATGTCCAAACTCAGTGGCCAAACACTTTTGGATTATAAATCCTGATCAAAATGCCTGCCCTGTTCATGTAAAACAGTGAATCCGGTACTGGTGTATAACTAGCACTCAAATGATATTATCTGTTTCGATATCGTTGTTCAGTTCACTGGGCTTCTTTTTTTATAGAGACATTCTGGAAGAATTCCATCTGAGTGACCCTTGTTTGGGTTTTGATCAGTTGGGCAATTATAGAAAGCTGATGCATCTTGTTATTTAACTTTCAGTAAAAACCCTCTAGAAGACTGGTTACAATCATTTCCTTAGTTTTGTTTGTATTTTGACCTAGTAGTCCTACTTTTTAATTGTCTTCTATTGTTTGATAATTAGGAATATAATTATACAATATAAAAACAGCATTCCCCATAATTCGTGAAGCACATTGACTTTGCATATAGTTTTCCTGACACAGGTTTCTATGTACTCTTGCCATCCTTTAGAGCTGGGAATGATTCACATGTTTGCAATATAGACTGTAAGCTCAAAGATGGCATATACTAATTATTCTAATTTACATATTGTGACCCAACCCCAAATGGGCTTGACTTTCAGTAACAAACGCTAGGGAAAGCAATAAAAATTACATCCTGGCGTAGAAGTTCATCAGCAGAAGAATGGATAAGAAAGCTGTGGTACATATACACAATGGAATATTACTCAGCCATTGAAAAGAACACATTGAGTCAGTTCTAATGCGGTGGGTGCAACTGGAGCCTATTATACAGAGTGAAGTAAGTCAGAAAGAAAAACACCAATACAATATATTAACGCATATATATGGAATTTAGAAAGATGGTAACGCTGACCCTGTATGCAAGACAACAAAAGAGACACAGATGTAAAGAACAGACTTTTGGACTCTGAGGGAGAAGGCAAGGGTGGGATGATTTGAGAGAATAGCACTGAAACATGTATATTATCGTATGTGAGATAGATCACCAGTCCAGGTTCAATGCATGAAACAGGGCACTCAAAGCCGGTGCACTGGGATGACCCTGAGGGATGGGATGGGGAGGGAGGAGGGTGGGGGGTTCAGGACGGGGGGGACACATGTACACCCGTGGCTGATTCATGTCAATGTATGGCAAAAACCACCACAATATTCTAAAGTAATTAGCCTCGAATGATAACTAATTATTTAATTAAAAAATTATATCCTGGCACACAGTCCATAATCATACCAACTCAGAAAACGTGCGAAAGGAATGAGCGGCCACGTTTCCTAGCAGAGGAGTTCGACAGTGCAGCAGTGCGGAAAGCCAGCACGCTGGAGGTCGTCCTGGCACACCTGGTCCGTGTCCTCTAAGCCTCGTGTGCAGAGCCCAGGCGCGCATCAGGCTGCCCTGCAGCCCCAGTCCTCTCCAGCATCTCCTGTTTACTCTCTAAGCCCTTCCCCTAAGGTCTCCTCTCCGATTCCGCACCCACATCTGCCCAATTCCTTCCACCAGAGGGGAGCTTGCCAGCTATCATATGAACCCATCCCTGATTGATCATTTTTTATTTGCCTGTGATTTTCCTCATTACAATGTAATTTGTGTATGGAGAGTGAACTGTAGTTGTCCATCATAGTTAGAGCTTGCACAGTCCTTTCTGCCTTCCTGTGGTTAACTTCTGCCATAACATTGATGCCCTCCATTTTTAATGGTATCAAAAATCTAGAAGCAGAACTTATCCACGTCTTCATATATGAACAGATACATTGGAAAAAAAAAAAAAAAAAAGGGCTTCCCTGATAGCTGAGTTGGTAAAGAATCCACCTGCAATGCAAGAGACCCCAGTTCGATTCCTGGGTGGGGAAGATCCGCTGGAGAAGGGATAGGCTACCCACTCCAGTATTCTTGGGCTTCCCTTGTGGCTGAGCTGGTAAAGAATCTGCCTGCAATGTGGGAGAACTGGGTTTGATCCCTGGCTGGGACGATCCCCTGGAGGAGGGAAAGGGTACCCACTCCAGATTTCTGGCCTGGAGAATTCCATGGACTGTGTAGTCCATGGGGCTGCAGTGAGTCAGACACCACTGAGCAACTTTCACTTTCTACACTAAAAATTCACCACTTTATTGTTTATATGAATACATTTATATTGATACAATCCACAAATCATTTAAAGGCAAGCAGAATTATGAGATTATCCTTCTACATGATCTTGAACCAAATTCAGTTCATATGCAGATTGTACAATCTAATGAGGTTCCTGAAGCTGCTAAAGCCCATTTATAATTCTCTCTAACCAGTGATGACCATTAAGGATTGCTTGCAATGCCTGCTTTGTTTACTCTTAAATCACAGTCACTTCGCAGGGACTTTGGCACATAATAGATTTTCAATATATGTTAGTTGAATGAATGAATCAAACAACCATTTTTTCTAGAATATGAGGATGCCTACAGGCTTTGGGATACAGCAATATTTAGAGCATAAATATTGATTACTTTATCAGGTAATTATTTAATTTAATGGCACTTATTTAAATAAGCAAATAAATAAACACTTGAGGCATCCATGCCAATTGTCTTAATTGATTGTCCCCAGCAATTCTATAGGAGACAGGGATCAAGACCATCCCCATGGAAAGGAAATGCAAAAAAGCAAAATGGCTGTCTGAGGAGGCCTTACAAATAGCTGTGAAAAGAAGAAAAGCGAAAAGCAAAGGAGAAAAGGAAAGATATAAGCATCTGAATGGACAGTTCCAAAGAATAGCAAGAAGAGATAAGAAAGCCTTCCTCAGCTATCAATACAAAGAAATAGAGGAAAAAAATAGAATGGGAAAGACTAGAGATCTCTTCAAGAAAATTAGAGATACCAAGGGAACATTTCATGCAAAGATGGGCTCGATAAAGGACAGAAATGGTCTGGACCTAAAAGAAGCAGAAGATATTAAGAAGAGGTGTCAAGAATACACAGAACTGTACAAAAAAGATCTTCACGATCCAGATAATCACGATGATGTGATCACTCATCTAGAGCCAGACATCCTGGAATGTGAAGTCAAGTGGGCCTTAGAAAATATCACCACAAACAAAGCTAGTGGAGGTGATGGAATTCTAGTTGAGCTATTTCAGATCCTGAAAGATGATGCTGTGAAAGTGCTGCACTCAATATGCCAGAAAATATGGAAAACTCAGCAGTGGCCACAGGACTGGAAAAGGTCAGTTTTCATTCCAATCCCAAAGAAAGGCAATGTCAAAGAATGCTCAAACTACCGCAAAATTGTACTCATCTCACATACTAGTAAAGTAATGCTCAAAATTCTCCAAGCCAGGCTTCAGCAATACGTAAACTGTGAACTTCCAGATGTTCAAGCTGGTTTTAGGAAAGGCAGAGGAACCAGAGATCAAATTGCCAACATCCGCTGGATCATGGAAAAAGCAAGAGAGTTTCAGAAAAACATCTATTTCTGCTTTATTGACTATGCCAAAGCCTTTGACTGTGTGGATCACAATAAACTGTGGAAAATTCTGAAAGAGATGGGAATACCAGATCACCTGACCTGCCTCTTGAGAAACCTATAAGCAGGTCAGGATTCAACAGTTAGAACTGGACATGGAACAACAGACTGGTTCCAAATAGGAAAAGGAGTACGTCAGGGCTGTATATTATCACCCTGCTTATTTAACTTATATGCAGAGTACATCATGAGAAACGCTTGACTGGAAGAAACACAAGCTGGAATCAGGATTGCTGGGAGGAATATCAATAACCTCAGATATGCAGATGACACCATCCTTATGGCAGAAAGTAAAGAGGAACTCAAAAGCCTCTTGATGAAAGTGAAAGAGGAGAGTGAAAAAGTTGGCTTAAAGCTCAACATTCAGAAAACGAAGATCATGGCATCTGGTCCCATCACTTCATGGGAAATAGATGGGGAAACAGTGGAAACAGTGTCAGACTTTATTTTTCTGGGCTCCATAATCACTGCAGATGTTGATTGCAGCCATGAAATTAAAAGACGCTTACTCCTTGGAAGAAAAGTTATGACCAACCTAGATAGTATATTCAAAAGCAGAGACATTACTTTGCTGACTAACGTCTGTCTAGTCAAGGCTATGGTTTTTCCTGTGGTCATGTATGGATGTGAGAGCTCGTCTGTGAAGAAGGCTGAGTGCCAAAGAATTGATGCATTTGAACTGTGGTGTTGGATAAGACTCTTGGGAGTCCCTTGGACTGCAAGGAGATCCAAGCAGTCCATTCTGAAGGAGATCGACCCTGGGATTTCTTTGGAAGGAATGATGCTAAAGCTGAAACTCCAGTACTTTGGCCACCTCATGCGAAGAGTTGACTCACTGGAAAAGACTCTGATGCTGGGAGGGATTGGGGGCAGGAGGAGAAGGGGATGACCGAGGATGAGATGGCTGGATGGCATCACTGACTCGATGGGCGTGAGTCTGAGTGAACTCCGGGAGTTGATGATGGACAGGGAGGCCTGGCATGCTGCGATTCCTGGGGTCGCAAAGAGTCGGACACAACTGAGCGACTGAACTGAACTGAACCGAGCACTTCTACTATTTCTACTTATTTTTCTGTATTAGGCCATGGCCCAACCATCAGAGCAGATTGTAAATTATTCAAGGTCAGGACCTGGAACTGCAGTGGCGAATGGAGTCAAAGAAGTCAAGAATAATATCAAAATGTTATGAAAAAATGAATTCCAACCTGTTGGAACTAGGGACTCCAGCAAGAGGGCAAATGAGTATAACAGGAATTTCATAGGAAAAGTTTCTCAAAAATGAAACAAACGGCATTCAGCTTTAGCACTGAGCATCATTCATTCATTGAGCTGGACTCCTGACCCAGGGGTATCTCTATATCCTGCACATAAGGGCACCAGCAGACAGGACACTTAAAGGAAGATAAGGAATATGGAAATAAGAATACACTTCATTGCCACTTTTTCTGTACAAATTACTACTAACTACATCAACTACCTCCTTCTTATACAAAGTGTGGTCTGCAGACTCAGAAACGCCTACCTCACCTGGGAGACATTTGAGCCCAAATGGAGAGCTACTGAATCAGAACTTGTATTGTAATAAAATTTCTAGGTTTGTTTTTTTTACCTTTTTGCACACATGAAAGTTGGAAGCATCACATTAAGCTCCTGAGATGAGCAAAGATTAATCAGAGACCAAGCAGAGAGGCCCTGAGGATAGGACTTAATTGCCATACACGTAGTGTAGGAGCCTGTAGTTCTGTGAAACGGAGTTCACGGGCTATGAGGTCAGAATACTTGGAACTCACTTGGCCTACAGTGAAGTTAAGTTTTTGGAAATGAATTGCAGTCACTTGTACATGGGCAGTTCTGAGAGTACATAGTTAACGATTCCTTTGAAACAGGTGAATTGGTGGTTGTGCTGAGGCTAGCTGTCTTCTTTTGAAACAGATCAACTACACAGTACTGGTCTTGACAGCAAGGACACTCAGGAATAGAGATACCGCCTAATGCCTTTAGTCGAGGACTGGTTGCTTCCTGGGTGGTATATCAAAGACCTATAGAATAAAAGATTCTACTGCATAAAATTGCATAAGATTGCTTCTGCATAAAATTGCATAAGATTGCTTCTGCATAAAATTCTATAGCATCTTGACCTGATTAAGAAAATAGAAAATAAGTTCATGAGAAAAAAGGAAAAATAGGTTCATGAGAAAACAAACAAAACAACAATAACAATGAAATGTCCCTGAGCACACGGAGACATTATACAGAAGAAGACTGAGGAAAATAATCACCATCAACATCTGCTAGGAAGGAAGTACAAATTGGAGGAGACAGACCGTTACTTTCACGAAACAAAAATGAAAACAAAAGCAACCAAGGGAATCTACTGCATAAAAATTTACACTGTGATGACAGAAACATTTGACTCTAAAAATTAAAGAAATGAATTAAAGAAGAGGAGGGTTACTGCTGAGAATTTGATTATTATCCTAGAATATCTAGAATAAGAAACATTTAAAAATGCATAGCCAAGATGCAAAAAGGTGGAAACCATGAAGGAAAAGGTTGAAATGAGATAAAGCATTTCAAAGTAGTGCTTTATAGGAATTATAAAAAAAAAGAGAGATGGAGGAAAATCAATAAGTAAAACATAATAGAGAGGCATTTTCCTGAGAGTACATATTGAAAGGACTATGAGAAAGCTTGATGACAAAAGAAATTACTTAGACATATCTTGCTAAAATTCTCAAAATCTAGGCCTAAACAAGAAAAAAAAATACAAGCTGTCATGCAAAAACAAGAATAACTTGGAATAGTCTATTATCAGACTTATCATTTACAACACTATAAACTTGAAGACAATAGAATAAATTTGACAGATGACTACCGAAGGAGAAAGTGTACCACCGAAGAAATATATACCCAGCCAAAACACCATTCATCTGTCAGGAAAAAAAAAAAAATTGCAAGAGCACAAGGACTCAGGGATTATATCCATTTTATACTCTGTCAAAAATACTAAGATCACTTTGTTAAAAGTACTCTCAATGAATCAAAACAGAAACCTCAAGAAAGGAGTAGGGAACTTGACAAGGAAGCAACAGTGAGCAGTTAAGCTTGCCAAGCCCCGTTGTGTGCACGTGTGTACGTGTGTGTATGGATCTACATGAACAGTGTTGGAGTGACTCGGCATTTGTAATAAAATAAAGACTTTTGTAATAGAACTGTGCTTAGAGAAAAACCTAATAATTGCTTGGGATTAAGATTTTTAGACCATCTCAGCAGAGCCAAGGTGGCAGGGGAGGGCACTCAGTGCAGGGAACGCTTCTCCTGTAGGAAGCGGCCGGGGGCGGGCGGTGAAGAGTGAAAGAAAGCAATTTAAAGGCATCAAACCGGAAGGGAAGCGAGGAGACGGAGGTGCGGGAGTGACCCAGCGGAGGAGGACGGATACAGCTTCCGTGTTACTTTGATGCGATAGAGAAACACGTGGTTGACTACAATTGTGGAAGAGGAGAGCAAACCTCTCCTGAATGGGAAAGGAAACAGGGAAATGGACAGTTAGCAGTCATCAGAACAACGCCTCTGAAAGAGGCCATGGTTAAAAATCCAGTTATCCTGAGTAGGACAGAAGCAGAATATAGAAAGATAAATGCTAAGAGTCAGAGTGTTGTTAGAATTACTTAGATTTCTTCAGAGTTGACAGTGGAGGCTAATGTTTAGCATCAATTTTACTATCAATGCCATTTAATATTTGATGACCTAATTGTCACTTTATATCTTTAGAATTGTAAAAGTGAACTCATCATGAAGACTGTTTTTATATTTTTCCAGCAAAGTGTGGAAGTCTGAAGTTCCTTACTGTCCAGATTCCGGAGTAGGAGCAAGTTATTTTTATCAGTCATCATTAACGTGAAAAAATATCAAAAATAGCCTTTTTTAGAAGAGGAAGTTATCAGATGACTTATCTGCGAGGGATACTTGCTCATATTTATAGTTGGAATCTTTGAATGCATGTCTGAACGTTCACTTTGAACGTCTGAACTGATCCCAAACTTTTCATGAGCTTGTTCAAATTTTCTTTGCAAATGATAACTTCTTGTTCTAGGCGATTTAACAATGTAAATGTATATCTGAAGTTTAACCTGACTAGTCAAGAGATTATATTTAACTCAAACTGAAATATATTTCAGAAAGTAAAGAGTAAGCATACCAACATGATATAGCTATACATGATGACAATTTATTTATCTAAGCCTCAATTTTATCATCTGTAAAATGGGGATAATGTTTTAACTGCACACAGCCCTGGGCAATCTGAGTCAACCTGAATCCTCATTTCTGAGTCCCTTTCTGCCTCCCACCGCCCGCTTCTCCGCATCTCAAAATAGGCAGTTTCTTCAGCAGGACTCTGTCAGGGTCATGACATGTTAAATCTAGCCTAGTTTAGGCTAGTCTAGGGTCGGACACGACTGAGCGACTTCACTTTGACTTTTCACTTTCATGCACTGGAGAAGGAAATGGCAACCCACTCCAGTGTTCTTGCCTGGAGAATCCCAGGGACGGGGGAGCCTGGTGGGCTGCCATCTATGGGGTCGCACAGAGTTGGACACGACTGAAGCGACTTAGCAGCAGCAGGGGTTGCATATCTTCAAAAAGAGACACAGGAAGAGATACCTCTGTTGGAGAAAACCTAAGAATAGTGAATGTATCTATTTATCCACAAACTTACCTTAAATCACACAACCACAGGGTTGGGGCTGAGGATTAGCATGTGGTAGAGAGTTGATTAAAAAAAAAGAGAGAAGATCTTGTTCTTACTCCATGGTTACCATAATTATCATAGCAATTGCACCTAGCAACCCCACAAAATTGCTATGGAATTCAAGTACCTAAAAACATGAAATAAAATTCTAATCTCATGGAAACTGATATTAGATATAGAACATGGTTATATATGATTAATGTATATCATATATACATTATGTGTTCTTTGATTTGATATTTTTTAAATATTTAAGCACATGGATAGGTGCTCTCTTTCTATATTTGGTGTGACTTTTTGAACAATTTTCTGCAGAGGTGTAATTTTGGGTACCAAGGGGACCTCAGGGAAAGCTCTGTGCTTTATCTTAGAAACACCAGAAGTTTGGGACAGATTTAGAGTCTTTAGTATAAGCAGAAACAGAGTGATTAAATTCGGGAACTCTTCCCTTTTTTTTTCCCCCGAATTCCCAGAAGTCGCTATGTTGCAGTGAACTTAAGATTTTTTCTTTGTTGTTTTTATGTGCAGGGAATTGCATCGCTAGAAATAGAACTTTTCCTTAAACTGTGGCTAAAGATAATGTTTTACAGGAGTGTTTCTTTGTTATTTAACCTTAAAAGTTTATGATATTATGAATCTGTTGCTTATTTTAATAATAAGATTCTGTATATGTCTGGCAGATACACTTTATGGTTCAGTTCAGTTCAGTCGCTCAGTCGTGTCCAACTCTTTGCCACCCCATGCACTGCAGCACGCCAGGCCTCCCTGTCCATCGCCAACTCCCGGAGTTCACTCAAACTCATGTCCATCAAGTCGGTGATGCCATCCAACCATCTCATCTTCTGTCGTACCCTTCTCCTCCCACCTTCAATCTTTCCCGGCATCAGAGTCTTTTCAAATGAGTCAGCTCTTCGCATCAGGTGGCCAAAGTATTGGAGTTTCAGCTTCAGCATCAGTCCTTCCAATGAATATTCAGGACTGATTTCCTTTAGGATGGACTGGTTGGACCTCACTGCAGTCCAAGAGACTCTCAAGAGTCTTCTCCAACACCACATTCTAAAGCATCAATTCTTTGGCGCTCAGCTTTCTTTATAGTCTGACTCTCACATCCGTATATGACTACTGGAAAAACTATAGCCTTGACTAGAGGGACCATTGTTGGCAAAGTAATGTCTCTGCTTTTTAATATGCTACCTAGGTTGGTCATAACTTTTCTTCCAAGGAACAAGCGTCTTTTAATTTATGGCTGCAGTCACCAACTGCAGTGCTTTTGGAGCCCAGAAAAATAAAGTCTTTCCCTGTTTCCACTATTTCTTCATCTATTTGCCATGAAGTGATGGGACCACATGCCATGATCTTAGTTTTCTGAATGTTGAGCTTTAAGCCAAATTTTTTTACTCTCCTCTTTCACTTTCATCAAGAGGCTCTTTAGCTCTTCTTCACTTTCTGCCATAAGGGTGGTGTCATCTGTGTATCTGAGGTTATTGATATTTTTCCCAGCAACCTTGGTTCCAGCTTGTGCTTCACCCATCCCAGCATTTCTCATGATGTGCTCTGCATATAAGTTAAATAAGCAGGGTGACAGTATACAGCCTTGATGTACTCCTTTCCCAATTTGGAACCAGTCTGTTGCTCCAGGTTTTGCCAAATTTCTTTTTTTTTTCTGAGGACCATAATTTTAATAGTTAAAAAATTTCAGTATTAATTCAGGATTTCCTAGATTTTTACACTTATGTGAAAGCATATTAGAAAATTTCCATAGAAGAGTTGACAATAGATGTCTATACAAAAGATGTATTTATATAAACTATTCCAGGTGGCTGGATATTATGTTTTCTTACTTCTCTCAGATGTAATTCTTCCAACCATGTTTGTTTGGTCAATTCTAGCCTGAAGATCAATATAATTGATGAAAAAATTGATCCAAAAATATGAGTTAAATAGCCCTGCCTCTATTATCTCTTGATATATATCTCCTTTTGGTAGATGCTTGTATGTACTCAGAATAATGAATCTTAGAACACAGGGTGACATTAGCTATCCCTTGCTCAGTGTGGTAGTCAGTGTAGAAGTGCCCCTTGATATTATCTGTTACAGATGCTAATTTGCCTTCTCTTGAATGCTTTCAAGAGTTATTAATAGTGTTACAAAATATATTTTGGATTAAATCTAAGTCTGCATTTTTATAATGTTTAATATTGTCCTAATATGGGGCAATAAATATGTCCCAGAATCCCAAGGTCTCCATCTGTATCTGTAGAGAAGCTTAAGCCTTTATCCATATAACATTCCATTCAGATATTTAACCACTGCTATCACTGTCCTATGAAAGTCACATTTTCTCTATGCTAAATAATCCAAATCCCTTCAAGATCCTTCCCATGGATGGTTTCTAGTGTTTTTATTTACCTGCTTGTCCTTACCCAGTTCCTACCCAAATTGTTAGTAACTTTTGTGAATAATGGGGATTTTAATTGTATACAGACTTATTCAATTATTGTCTGAACATGAGAAACTTTTCCTAGGTCCAAATTTCTTAGGTTATACTTTACCATATCTATGCAAATATGACCCAAATTTAATGGATTTCTTACTTAGCAATGCTTTATTTTATGTTGTAATGATTTTTGAATCAAAAAGACATTAAAATCTTGCTCATAAAAAATGCTATTTAGGAAAACGCTCTTTCACGATGTGTTCATGCTATTATTTATCTCAGCGTAATACAAAGGCATTGTCTTTCCCACCGTTGGCATTCACTTTATTACCTGTGCTTCATAATTTCCCATTAGGAAATTGTTTTAATTTTTAAAAATTGTATTTTCTAATATATTAGCAATCACTCGCAGACTTCTATTACCTATCTTTCAGTGGCTAGTGAATGTATGTGTATATATTCAGTTGTGTCCGACTCTGAAACCCCATGGACTGTAAGCTCCTTGGTCTATGAAATTTTCTAGGCAAGAATACTGGAGCAGGTTGCCATTTCCTGCTCCAGAGGATCTTCCTGACCCAGGGATCAAACCCACCTTTTTGTGTCTCCAGCAGTGGCAGGCAGATTCTTTTACCACTGCGCCAGCGAGGAACTTTACTAATGAATGGGGCGGTATAAAATGATATCTTAGACAACCTTTTCAGAACTATATAAATGACCTAGGTAGATGATGATAAAATAAGAAAATTATCTAGTACTATCTGAGTGCAGAATTTCAAAGACACAAATTTGCCAAGCTGTTTATCTAACCATACTTCTGTAATGCTGCCTACTGGACTAGTCCAGGAAAATTTATGACGTATCTTGCCAAAGTTAAGAATTTCAATTGCTGTAGCTTTTATTTTATATACTATTTCTAGTGTTCAATTAGCAAATATTTATTTTAGATTATACTCCAGTACTCTTGCCTGGAAAATCCCATGGACGGAGGAGCCTGGTAGGCTGCAGCCCATGGGGTTGCTAAGAGTCGGACACAACTGAGCGACTTCACTTTCACTTTTCACTTTGATGCACTGGAGAAGGAAATGGCAACCCACTCCAGTATTCTTGCCTGGAGAATCCCAGGGATGGGGGAGCCTGGTGGGCTGCCGTCTATGGGGTCGCACAGAATCGGACACGACTGAAGCGACTTACCAGCAGCAGCAGCATTTCAATATCATTTAGTTTTACTACACTCAAGCTAGTTTCTAAAGAGTTCAAATAACTATCTGAGAGTTAGAGAGCTTCCATAGTAGTCCTAAACAAAGCTCTTATTTCTGGTAGCTACAGGGTTGACGTAGCCAAAAGTGAATCACAAAATGTAATTGTGTGGATGCTTGTATTACAATTCCAGTTGAATTAACAGTCTCAGCAAATGTTTCGCGTGACTCAGAGCATTGATTGATAAAGAATGGGACCCCGAATCTTGGAAAGTGAACTTCTGTTGTTCAGCAGAGATGAAACTGACAATCTTGAGCCCCCAGATCACTTTGAGATGCCCATCCCAGTGGAAGTAGCTTTCCCTCCAGTATCTGAGGATGCTCATTTTCTTTTGTTTGAAACCTTGTGACAGCCTCACTTTGGATGAACATCTGAAAAAGGAATCCAATCTGCAAAACCTACTACTTCCTCTTGCTACTATACTCATAACTGAAATAAAATATTCCAAGAGAGACAGATATATATAATATTACCTCAGAGAAAATAGCTTCAAGAGTAAAAGAATTGCAAATCTTTGTAAATACATATCAACAGAAACCTGAAGAATGAATGAGAATGGATTCTAAGGGTGTTCGACCAAGAAGAGTGGAGTGAAAAAGGAAGTCTGGCTGAGTCAGCTATACGGATGCACCTGCTGGGGATTCTGTTCTCATGAACTAGCTCTGCAGCTGGAGATGACTCTGAAAGATTACTTGGCTCATTGACTAAAAGTTACTGGACACCATGGTGGTAGTACTAGCACTTCCCAGGTGGTGCAGTGGTCAAGAACCGGCCTGTCAATACAAGAGACACACGTTCGATCCCTGGGTCAGGAAGATTCCCTGGAGTAGGAAGTGGCAACCCACTCCATTGCCAGGAAAATCCCATGAACAGAGAAGCCTGGTCGGCTATAGTCCACTGTATTGTAAGAGTTGGACATGACTGAGCAATGGAGCCTGCATGCATGCCTTTCAGTGCAGTTCAGTTGCTCAGTCGTGTCCGACTCTGAGACCACATGAACCACAGCACACCAGCCCTCCCTGTCCATCAACAACTCCCAGAGTTTACCCAAACTCATGTCCATTGAGTTGATGATGCCATCCAACCATCTCATCCTCTGTCGTCCCCTTCTTGTTCTGCCCTCAATCTTTCCCAGCATCAGGGTCTTTTCAAATGAGTCAGCTCTTCGCATCAGGTGGCCAAAGTATTGGACTTTCAGCTTCAGCATCAGTCCTTACAATGCACACCCAGGACTGATCTCCCTTAGGATGGACTGGTTGGGTCTCCTTGCAGTCCAGGGACTCTCAAGAGTCTTCTCTAACACCACAGTTCAAAAGCTTCAATTCTTCGGCGCTCAGCTTTCTTTATAGTCCAACTCTCATATCCATACACGACTACTGGAAAAATCGTAGCCTTGACCAGATGGACCTTTGTTGACAAAGTAATGTCTCTGCTTTTTAATATGCTACCTAGGTTGGTCATAACTTTCCTTCCGAGGAGTAAGCATCTTTTAATTTCATGGCTGCAATCACCATCTGCAGTGATTTTGGAGCCCCAAAAAATAAAGTCAGCCACTGTTTCCATCTATTTGCCAGGAAGAGATGGGACTGGATGCCATGATCTTAGTTTTCTGAATGTTGAGCTTTAAGCCAACATTTTCACTCTCCTCTTTCACTTTCATCAAGAGGCTCTTTAGTTCTTCTTCACTTGCTGCCATAAGGGTGGTGTCATCTGCATATCTGAGGTTATTGATATTTTTCCCAGCCATCTTGACTCCAGCTTGTGCTTCTTCCAGCCCAGCATTTCTCATGATATACTCTGCATATAAGTTAAATAAGCAGGGTGACAATATACAGCCTTGACGTACTCCTTTTCCTATTTGGAACCAGTCTGTTGTTCCATGTCCAGTTCTAACTGTTGCCTCCTGACCTGCATACAAATTTCTCAAGAGGCAGATCAGGTGATCTGGTATTCCCATCTCTTTCAGAATTTTCCACAGTTTATTGTGATCCACACAGTCAAAGGCTTTGGCATCGTCAATAAAGCAGAAAGAGATGTTTTTCTGGAACTCTCCTGCTTTTTCCATGATCCAGCAGAGATTGGCAATTTGATCTCTGGTTCCTCTGCCTTTTCTAAAACCAGCTTGAACATCAGGGAGTTCACGGTTCACGTATTGCTGAAGCCTGGCTTGGAGAATTGTGAGCATTACTTTGCTAGCATGTGAGATGAGTGCAATTGTGTGGTAGTTTGAGCATTCTTTGGCATTGCCTTTCTTTGGGATTGGAGTGAAAACTGACCTTTTCCAGTCCTGTGGCAACTGCTGTGTTTTCCAAATTTGTAGGCATACAGAGTGCAGCACTTTCAGAGAATCATCTTTTTAGGATTTGAAATAGGTCAGCTGAAATTCCATCACCTCCACTAGCTTTGTTCGTAGTGATGCTTCCTAAGGCCCACTTGACTTCACATTCCAGGATGTCTGGCTCTAGGTGAGTGATCACACCATCGTGATTATCCAGGTTGTGAAGATCTTTTTTGTACAGTTCTTCCGTGTATTCTTGCCACCTCTTCATAATATCTTCTGCTTCTGTTAGATCCATACCATTTCTGTCCTTTATTGAGCTCATCTTTACGTGAAATGTTCCCTTGATATCTCTAATTTTCTTGAAGAGATCTCTAGTCTTTCCCATTCTGTTGTTTTCCTCTATTTTTTTGCGTTGATCACTGAGAAAGGCCTTCTTATCTCTCCTATTCTTTGGAACTCGCATTCAAATGGGTATATTTTTCCTTTTCTCCCCTGCTTTTCACTTCTCTTCTTTTCCCAACTATTTGTAAGGCCTCCTCAGACAGCCACTTTGCTTTTTTGCATTTCTTTTTCTTGGGGATGGTCTTGATCCCTGTCTCCTGTACAATGTCATGAACTGCTGTCCATAGTTCATCAGGCACTCTATCAGATCTAGTCTGTTAAATTTATTTCTCACTTCTACTGTATAGTCATAAGGGATTTGATTTAGGTCATACCTGAATGGTCTAGTGGTTTTCCCTACTTTCTTCAATATAAGTCTGAGTTTGGCAATAAGGAGTTCATGATCTGAGCCACAGTCAGCTGCCGGTCTTGTTTTTTCCTACTGCATAGAGCTTCTCCATCTTTGGCTGCAAAGAATATAATCAGTCTGATTTCAGTGTTGACCATCTGGTGATGTCCATGTGTAAAGTCTTCTTTCGTGTGTTGGAAGAGGGTGTTTGCTATGACCAGTGCATTCTCTTGGCAGAACTCCGTTAGCCTTTGCCCTACTTCATTCTGTATTCCAAGGCCAAATTTGCCTGTTACCCCAGGTGCTTCTTGACTTCCTAATTTTGCATTCCAGTCCCCTATAATGAAAAGGACATCTTTTTAGGTGTTAGTTCTAGAAGGTCTTGTAGATCTTCATAGAAATGTCCAACTTCAGCTTCTTCAGCATTATTGGTCGGGGCATAGACTTGGATTACCATGATATTGAATGGTTTGCCTTGGAAACGAACAGAGATCATTCTGTTGTTTCGGAGATTGCATCCAGGTACTTCATTTTGAACTCTTTTGTTGACCATGATGGCTACTCCATTTCTTCTGAGGGATTCCTGCCCACAGTAGTAGATATAATGGTCATCTGAGTTAAATTCACCCATTCCAGTCCATTTTAGTTCGCTGATTCCTAGAATGTTGACATTTACTCTTGCCATCTCCTGTTTGACCACTTCCTATTTGCCTTGATTCATGGACCTGACATTCCAGGTTCCTATGCAATATTGCTCTTTACGTCATTGGACCTTGCTTCTATCACCAGTCACATCCAAAACTGGGTGTTTTTTTTGCTTTGGCTCCATCCCTTCATTTTTTCTGGAGTTATTTCTCCACTGATCTCCAGTAGCATATTGGGCACCTACTGACCTGGGGAGTTCATCTTTCAGCATCCTATCTTTTTGCCTTTTCATACTGTTCATGGGGTTTTCAAGGTAAGAATACTGAAGTGGCTTGCCATTCCCTTCTCCAGTGGACCACATTCTGTCAGACCTCTCCACCATGATGGTAGGTGCAGAGAGAGGGCATCAGAGGGCAGACGGACTGAAACCACGATCACAGAGAACTAGGCAATCTGATCACATAGACCACAGCCTTGTCTAACTCAGTGAAACTAAGTCATGCCGTGTTGGGCCACCCAAGTTGGAGGTAGGGGTTAGGAGGAGGCAAATGAGTGAAGGGGTCAAAAGGTTAAATGCCTTATATAAATTACCAGTTATGAAATGACTAAGTCCTGGGGCTGTGATGTAGAGGCTGATGATTATAGTTAATGATACTGGATTTCATATTTGAAAGTAGCTAAAGAAGAGGATTAAAATTTCTCATTGTAAAAAAAAATAAAGTTATAGCTCTGTATAGTGACCCATCTTAACTAGGTTTATTGCGGTGATCATTTTGCAATATATACAAATATTAAAGCAGTTAATTATACACCTGAAGTGAAATGTAATGATATTTCACTTATATCACAATAAAAAACTTTTTAAAAATTGAATGCAGTGGACAGAACAGCACAAAATTGTTAGTTCTCTTCATTTCTTTATCCAATTCTTCCCCCCAGTAACTGAAAATGAAAAGGATTAATGGCCTTGTGCCTTAATACATTGAACACAAACCAATTCATTTGAATTAGGTCAGGGAGGATTTCAGTCATCTGGCTACTAGTATCCATCCATAATGGATGTATTACGGGGTGTGTTTTCATAGCAGCCATTAGACTGCAGGCCGTTT
The DNA here is from genome assembly GCF_042477335.2 of Ovis canadensis. Classification (NCBI taxonomy): domain Eukaryota; kingdom Metazoa; phylum Chordata; class Mammalia; order Artiodactyla; family Bovidae; genus Ovis; species Ovis canadensis. Next base: position 101,089,540 of record NC_091253.1, on the reverse strand, counting down.
GAATGTCTTTAGAAGAAAGACTGATGATCTTGAATTGCATAGAACAGTCCATGCTTTCTCATGCTGTGTCCTTTACTCTTTGCCTTTTTAAGAGAAGTCCTTCTGCAGCAAGAGAATTGAAAACCTATATCCTGATGATACGGCGCTATGCTGGATAAAAATTACAAATACCCAAATAAATTCACAGTGTGAAAAAATCGGTGGAGTAAGTATGGAGACTATGAAAAAAAGCAGTCTAAACAATGGGGACATGTTTCTGACTTAGAAACAATTATAGATGAAGTGACTAAAGAGTTTAGAAAGCTACGGCACAACAGATGACTTCTTTTCCTTTATATATGCTGAGCTGTTTGTTTTTTTCTTTGATTTACATAGATTGGTTATATAACTGCATGTGTGTTTCCTGTATGTATATAAACTGCGTTTATTATTTGCTTTCTGCAGTTATTTTACTTATGTACTCGAATGCATGTTGACCTTGTGAATGTCTGATCGAAACGAATGTAAGTAAATGAGGCATCATATCCATGATTTTTTTCAGATGTTACCAACATTTATGGTTCAGTTATTTAAGTTAATGAACAAATAGAGTCAGACAGCTAATCTTGAGAGTACATAATCCAAACTTTACTGGGTAATGTAGTTTGTTAAAAAAGCTGAAATGAGACAGGCAGTTTTTCTAAAACCAATTATTATATTGAGGGAAGTTATTTAAATTATTGAAATGCTCTATGCCTTGTTACACTGTTTTGTACAACCAGAATATTCTTTAGTCTGTGATTATATTAGTTTTTCCAGACTGACTGTGTTCCAGACTGATTATATTCAAATTATACATTTGAATATGATTTTCTTCTTTGACAGTTTCTTTTTAAACTTCTCCTATATCCTGGAACAACTTCTTCCTATTCCTCATTTTCATTGAATGTGGACTGAATCACATCTTCAAGTCATTTAAATTATCAGCCTACATCATTTCTTGCCGTCATTCTCCCTCATGGCTTCTCGAGGACAAAGAATATTAGTGGTATAGTTTCAGAGGCCTTCTGAGGTCTTTCTGGAATGCAGAATATAAAAGGAAAAAAAATAACAACTTAAGCCGTAAGGATCCCTTAAATGACCTGCAGTAGTAAACTGTGATGTTTTCTGCCCAAAGAAATGTACATTGGGATTTGCACTAGGTGTTATAATTGAAAGTGTATTGGAATCTAGAGATTAGTGGTTCTCAAAATTTGGATTGTTTCAAACATGTTAAATTTTAAAGGTTCAAGTCCTGCCCCAGATTTATTGGGGTGAAGGGAATAAGATTGAGGAATGGTAGACAGCTATATTTTTAATGGGATTCTAATGCATCAATGGAGAAGGCAGTGGCACCCCACTCCAGTACTCCTGCCTGGAAAATCCCATGGACGGAGGAGCCTGGTGGGCTGCAGTCCATGGGGTCGCTGAGTCGGACACGACTGAGCGACTTCACTTTCCCTTTTCACTTTCATGCATTGGAGAAGGAAATGGCAACCCACCCCAGTGCTCTTGCCTGGAGAATCCCAGGGACAGGGGAGCCTGGTGGGCTGCTGTCTCTGGGGTCGCACAGAGTCGGACACGCCTGAAGTGACTTAGCAGCAGCAGCAGCAGCAGCAGCAGCAGCAGCAGCAATGCATCAAAATTAACCCTTTGTCATAACAAGTATTTAAGGCCTGAATATTGGCATGTCTTCCTACTTGTGTGGTCATATAATAAATTCTCTGAATAAGGATTCATTTGAGAGTGAAAGAGGGCTTTCTTTAATAATTATGTCAGTACAAAGGATAGGGCTTTTGAAGCAAACCAAAACCAGTACTTAAAAATGTTTAAAGAGATTGAAAAGCTTACTTCCTCTTGTGTAAAGAGCAAGTAACATCTTTTTAAATCAGTTTACATGCTGTTTTACACTGTAATACTTTCCTTTAACCTCCCCCTGTCAAAACTCATATTACTTGTCTACATGGTACAAAAATAAATTGCTTTGAGGATAACGAAGGTTTCTGAAAACAATATGAATAGCAAATCACAACCTGTCTCGTCTCAATCTTATTAAATCAACTCTTTTACGTATTATGGAAACATATGTGGAGGTTTCTTTTTTAGTAAGTTGGGCTTTACAGAAAGATTTTAAAAGACTGATCATAGGGACTTTGCCCTGCTCAATTTATAATCAAATAAATAAAAATAAAGTCATACACATGAGCAGAAATAGGTTATAAGCAGAAGAAAACTAAAATGCATGCTGTACAAAAAAGACTTGTGAGAAGGGAGTAGTAAACACAAAGAGAAAGAGGTGGCTTTTGGATTAAATAAGAGAAGAATGACGCTAAAAGGAACGCAGACACACACACACACAGATTGTAATCAGCCTTTTGTTCTTTAGTAGCTCAGTTGTGTCTGATTCTTTGTAACTCCATGGACTGTAGCCCGCCAGGCTCCTCTGTTCATGAGATTTTCCAGGCAAGAATACTGGAGTGGCTTGCCATTTCCCTCTCCAGGGAATCTTCCAGACCCAGGGATCAACCCACGTCTCCTGCGGTGGCAGATGGGTTCTTTACCGCTAAGCCCCTGAGAAGTCCAACCCCAGTCATGAGCAGGACCACTTGCAGAGCTGGATGTCCAGAAATGTTTACTGTTTGTGATTATTAAATGTTGTCAAACTGGCCAGGCTATAGTGTCTAGTCATGTGGTCAGACACTAGTCTAGACGTGGTTCTGAAGATAGGTGTAGATGTGGTGAACTTTGACGCTTATTTGCCTTTCATGTAAAGGATAATACCCTTGATAAAATTGATGGACCTCATCCATTAAATTAAAAGCCTTACATACACTGAGGTTTCCTGGAGAAGACGTAATCCTGATTGAAAAGCATAACATAGAAATCCTTTCTGACACTTCAACTTGACCTGCAGATTGTGGACTCGAGACGGTAACACCAACTTTTGCCTGAGTTTGCTCCCTTATGGACTGCCCTGTTGACTCTGGGTGTGCCTGCTCCTGCAGTTGTGTGAGCCTGTGTCTTAAAATTACACACACATATACACACACATTCATTTTGTTGATTCTTTGGAGAGTATCTGTGCACTGGTATTAACCAAATTAAGACCCAGTATTTCAACTCATTTCACTGCTCACGCCTTCCCTCTTATATTTAATAATAAATAAAATACTTTAACTACTAAATAAATAAATGCTTTAATAAATAAATTTATTAATTAATATATAGAGTATGAGAGATACTGCTCTACACCTGTTAGAATATGGAACAGTCTCAGGCAGACCACTGTGCAGACCCCCTGACTCTCTTTCTCCGTGTTCTCATAGCTCCCCATCCTTTAGTCCTTCACCCTAGATATTCCAGCTGCTTCCGTTTTACCAAACATATGTCTGCCCCCTCAACTGAGAAAGGCCACTGTATCTCCTTATCTCCGCCCTCTTCTACCTTCCTCTCCAGCACCTTGATCTGGAAAAAGCCTCCTGGCAAAACGCTGGGATTGTTATCACAGGATTCATTTCACGTGTTTCCTTTTTCTCTGTTATTTCACTCTTGTGCTGTCTGCTGTTCAGAGTCTGAACGTGCTTGCTTTATCTGTATTTTTTAGATTTATGGCACTAGGGCAAGATGATTTCCGTAATTCTGTCATGGCTGAAAGTGGGAGTCAATAATGCTTTACCTTGCATTTTTAAGCCGTACATAAAGCTAACTATTTGAGTACGTCTCCATTCTTCTGTCATCATACAAAACTGTTTAAGAATCCTCATCATATTCTTTTCTTTTGTGTCCCTAATTGTGCAGTTGTTGTTTATGTGGCATATAAGGTAAAAATCCCTGGGATGTAGAAAATTCTGACTATGTTCACCCCATGTCACAATAATTACAATGCAATGTTGCTTTCATTTTGTTACGATGATGATGTAAGTCTCCAGCCTCAAATCTGTGAATTAAAATGAAAAAACAATTGACTATGACTTATAATAACAGTACATTTTCATTCTGCAGCAGAAATTTAAAATCTTTCTATGTAGTTCAGTGTTGCTGAGTCTCTCATTTACTCTCCCATTAAAATCTGACATTGTCTGTTGCTGGTCTACAAGTCAAAACAAAATGTGTGTGTCTATTGTTTGTCTATAATAAATATAAACATAAAATATTATATCTGAGATATTTTTATATCAAGTAGGGAAAGCTGATTTTTAAAAAATCCTAAAAAGGTAACTAAAGATAGTTTGAAAGACTTGCCTCCTTCCATAAAATCCTAGGAGAGGACAATTGTTTGCTTTAGTTTACTTTGAGAACAGTTTTCTCCATGAAACAATTTGCTTTACATTTTTAGGCATTTGTGCTGGTCAATAATTGTCTAGTGTAGCATGGAAATGGTCTCCCTCACAAGACTGAGAAGGACAGTTCAGTCAATAAAGGATCATTCTTGTGGGGCTTATCTTGCTGACACAGCAAAAGCTCATTCCTAACGCACAGGTACATCAGTGAGGATGGGTGTGCCATAATGAATACAGACTTGCATGGTCCCTTCTTTTTCTTAATCAGGTCAAGGTAACAAGAGAGAATTCTGTTATTGTATAGCCAAGAGTCTGTATTTGAAAATTAACAGAAGCTATGTCAGTCACCTAAATTTGATGGTTTGTTTTGAGACAGCAATTAAAGACAGTCCCAACTTTGATTACCCTACAGTCTAGCAACTGCAATACTGGATGTGAAAGTGAATTCGCTCAGTCATGTCCGACTCTTCACAACCACATGGACTGCAGCCTACCAGGCTCCTCCGTCCATGGGATTTTCCAGGCAAGAGTACTGGAGTGGGGTGCCACTGCCTTCTCTGAAAGAGATATAATAAACACCTGGATGTGAAGCAGGTGTTTATTATGGCACATCCCACCTTAACTGTAAAACAGAAAGAATGCTTTATAATGGTGTGTCTAATAGTTAAGGAGGAAATTATCAGTCATTGATTTGATCATAAAATTATCTACCATTTGGGATAACCAGTGTATATCTTCTGTTTTGTTGCTTGTTTTCAGCTTTAAACTTTTTATTTTGTATTGGGATATAGCTGATAGACAACGTTGCGATAGTTTCAGGTGGACAGTGAAGGGACTCAGCCACACATGTGCATGCATCCATTCTCCCCGAAACCCTCCTCTGATCCAGGCTGGCGTATAACATTGAGCGGTGTATATTTTCTCCAACCACTTACTTGTTAGTGAGAAAAAAAAAAAGACATTAATTCTATATTTTACACTGTGAAAATGAACACCTTTCTTTTATATGCAGCGTGAAGTTTTTAGGGTTAGTTTCTTCTCTACTGTAGAAATATAAATGAATGCTGTTCACCCGAAACTATCACAACATTGTTTGTTAATCCTCTATACCCCAATTAAAAAAAAAAAACACACACACATTATAAATCAACTGTACTTCAATAAAATAAATCAAAACAATAGTTCAGCTATTTAAAAAAACAAACCAGCAGAGAACTTAAATATTAAGGAATCAGTTCAGTTCAGTCGCTTAGTCGTGTCCGACTCTTTGCAACTCCATGGACACGCCAGGCCTCCCTGTCAGTCACCAACTCCTGGAGCTTACTCAGACTCATGTCCATCGAGTCGGTGATGCCATCCAACCGTCTCATCATCTATCATCCCCATCTCCTCCCGCCTTCAATCTTTCCCAGCATCAGGATCTTTTCCAATTAGTCAGCTCTTCACATCAGGTGGCCAAACTATTGGAGTTTCAACATCAGTCCTTCCAGTGAACACTCAGGACTGATTTCCTTTAGGATGGACAGGTTGGATCTCCTTTCAGTCCAAGGGACTCTCAAGAGTCTTTTCTAATACCACAGTTTTAAAGCATCAATTCTTTGGCACTCAGCTTTCTTTATTGTCTAACTCTTACATCCATACATGACTAGTGGAAAAACCATAGCCTTGACTAGATGGACTTTTGTTGGCAAAGTAATGTCTCTGCTTTTTACTATGCTGTCTAGGTTGGTCATAACTTTCCTTCCAAATATTAAGGAATATAAGTATAGGAAAGGCTTTTTAAAGCATGCAGTTTGTTACAAATCAAACTGTTTCACAGTTAGATATTTATATTTAATTTTGGATTGCATGAAAACACGTGGCCAGAATTTAGGAAAATTGTGCCAACGTTTATTTTGTCTGTGACTGCAGATAAATCAGTTGCTAAATTGAATGGCAGGTTGGGTATTTTTGCCCCCAAAAGTGAATGCCTGCAGGCAACACGTTTGTTTTTTGGGTTGACCCAGGTGCCACCACTCCGAGTATCAGGGTAGCTTGAGATAGAGACGGCGGGCTCCAGAAGTGGCAAGTTTGAAACTGAATCCCACACTGGCTTGCAGAGTGTGACCTTCACAACACTATTCCAGGCCTTCATGGCAGAAAGTGAAGGAGAACTAAAGAGCCACTTGATTAAAGTGAAAGAGGAGAGTGAAAAAGTTGGCTTAAAGCTCAACATTCAGAAAACGAAGATCATGGCATCTGGTCCCATCACGTCATGGGAAATTGATGGGGAAACAGTGAAAACAATGTCAGACTTTATTTTTCTGGGCTCCGGAATCACTGCAGATGGTGATTGCAGTCATGAAATTAAAAGACTCTTACTCCTTGGAAGGAAAGTGATGACCAACCTAGACAGCATATTAAAAAGCAGAGACATTACTTTGTCAACAAAGGTCCGTCTAGTCAAGGCTATGGTTTTCCCAGTGGTCATGTATAAATGTGAGAGTTGGACTGTGAAGAAAGCTGAGCACCAAAGAATTGATGCTTTTGAACTGTGGTGTTGGAGAAGACTCTTGAGAGTCCCTTGGACTGCAAGGAGATCCAACCAGTCCATCCTAAAGGAGATCAGTCCTGGGTATTCATTGGAAGGACTGATGCTAAAGCTGAAACTCCAATATTTTGGCCACCTGATGGGAAGAGCTGACTCACTGGAAAAGACACTGATGCTGGGAAAGATTGAGGGCAGGAGGAGAAGGGGATGACAGATGATGAAATGGTTGGATGCCATCACCAACTCAATGGACATCGGTTTGGGTGGACTCCACAAGTTAGTGATGGACAGGGAGGCCGGGCATGCTGCGATTCATTGGGTCGCAAAGAGTCGGACACAACCGAGGGACTGAACTGAACTGAACTGAAAATGAGGAGAATTACACTGTCCCTTATATCACTTTTGTGACAGTTAAGTGAATGTATATAGATATCGCTTGAAGCTGTATCTGACGTATAATAAAACCAGCGACCGTAGCAATGACGCTGGTAGCAATAATAATAATATCTGGCCTTCCCACTAATATTTTGCCCGCTTGGCTCCAAAAACATCTGAGCTTGTAACAGAAGCCCTAAACCTCCGTGAGTCCTGCGCGGCCCCAGAAGAGAGAGACCCCGGGCCTGGCAGAACGCGGGGCCAGGCTGCTTTCCAGCCCACAGCATCCCTGCTTTTCGTGGCATTCCCGCGCCGCCAGGTCCTGCTGCTCGCTGAGCTGGCGACTGCAGGAGGAAGCTGGCAGGTGTCTCCGCGGGGCTGACACCAGCTGCCGCACGCAGCTGCTATCTGACGGCGCCGCGTCCCCCTGAGCAGGGCGCAGGGCGGGAAGGCCATCAGAGCAGGCCAGGCCCACGGCGGCGCGCGGCGCAGTTACACCTTCCCGGGGAAGGAAACCGCCAGCCTCTCAGCTTTCAGTGAAGCTGGCACTCTCCCGTTTTGCAAGGTGCATCCACAGAGTCGAGCAGTTGATTGACTGAAGCTGAGGAGGAAAGGCTAAATGTCAGGCTTTTACGATGGAGCCGGTGCAGCTCTCTCGCAGCCTGGCAGGTCGAGTGACGTCTGGAATCAAGAGTGGCAGCGGGGAGGCGGGCGGTGACGGGAGACTGTGCTCGCTGGAAAAAAGCCAGCCTGTGCTTAGAGCATCTGTGGGGTTTGATTAGCGGTACAAAGCCTAGAATATATACTGCTTTATGCCTGCACAATTATCTCACCATTCAAAAGAGAAACGTCTACAATTTTCGTAAAATCAAGCTTTCAATCTCTTTACTTAAAAAAAAAAAGATAGTATAAATTCCTCCTTTTCAACAGTATAGTGAGATTCTGCTTAAAGATCATTTTATGTATTTATTACATTTTTATTATGCTGGTCTCTGCTTTAAGGGAGGTGAAAATCTAGGAAAATATAAATAAATTACATTGATAAGATGGCAGAGAGTAGAGAAACTAAAGTTAATAAGAAAATAAAACGTGAAAAGCTTGATTTATGGTATTTCTGTGTAAAAATAAAGAAAATATTTTAAAACAATTAGAATTTTAAATAGTACAACAAAATAGTAAATAAAGCATTCTTGCTTTAATAAAACTCAGCATCTAATATAACACCATTAGCTGTATGTGTGTTTCTAATATTAGCTCTTCCCCCCCTTTTTTTGAAATGAGAGACAATTAAAATTCATATATTAATGAGTTGCTTTAGAGAAGTCATCAGATAAATTAAAACCAGTCTTCTTGCTTTTCAGAATTGAAGAAAATTGTGACAAGATGAGATTTATTAATTAGATTCTGTTTGACTTTTTTATTAGTTAAGTATCTAATAAGTTTTCAAGAAAGAATTATGGTTATCCAGTTCTGTCCAATAGACATACAATATGAAACACAGTTAAATTTAAAATTTTCTAGGAATGAGAAAAAGAAACAGGGAATTAATTTGTAATATATTTTATTTAACCTACTATTCAAAATATTATTTCAACATATATTTCACCTTGGGCTTCGTAGGTAGCACTAGTGGTAAAGAACCCGCCTGCCAATGCAGGAAACGTAAGAGAAACGGGTTCAACCCCTGGGTTGGGAAGATGCCCTGGAGGAGGAAATGGCAACCCACTCCAGTATCTTTGCCTGGAGAATCCCGTGGACAGAGGAGGCGGGAGAGCTGCAGTCCATGGGTCGCACGGAATCAGACATGACTGAAGCCACGTAGCACATACACACACAATCAATATAGAAACTATTGAGATAATGTCCAAAATATTTCTTAAGTGGTTAAGCAATATAAAATTATTAATGCGATTTTCTACATCATTTTTCATACTAAGTTTTCAAACCCTGATGTGTATGTTCTACTTGCGACACTTCTCAATTTGATCAATAACCACAGGTATCTAGTGGCTGCAAACCATGACCGATCTCACTGATTTAGACAATTTACCTTTATTCATTCACTGTGTGCTTAACAGTCATAAATGAGATATTAGTTAATGCTAGGTGTATTTTATATTCTAAATTACATGCTAAACTATATTTTCAAGTTCTTTTGAGTAATATTTTACATTCTGCTAAAAAATGGGCTTCCCTGATAGCTCAGTTGGTAAAGAATCCGCCTGCAATGCAGGAGACCCCAGTTCGATTCCTGGGTTGGGAAGATCCACTGGAGAAGGGATAGGCTACCCACTCCAGTATTCTTGGGCTTCCCTTGTGGCTCAGCTGGTAAAGAATCCGCCTGCAATTCGGGAGACCTGGGTTCCATCCCTGGGTTGGGAAGATCCCCTGGAGAAGGGAAAGGCTACGCACTCCGGTATTGTGGCCTGGAGAATTCCATGGACTGTATAGTCCATGGAGTCGCAAAGAGTCGGACACGATTGAGCAACTTTCACTTTCACTGCTAAAAAATATCCACTGTTAGAGGTTTTTCTCAGGTATATTTTATCATTATGAATATTGTTAAAATTATTTTAAAAAAACATTGTTCCAGTCGCTATTGCTGCATAGTAAGTTTCCCGCATTTTATCAGGGTAAGACAAACATTTTATCACGCTCACAGGTTCTACGCTCAGTATTTAAAGAGGCAGAGCAGGAGTGACATGTCTATGATACCCAAGTTCTAGGGCCTTGAATGTGATTCCGGAAGTCTGAAGAATGACGCGGTCTCTGGGAGCCGGAATCCTCTGGACTCTTTGTTCGTTCCTTTACCGGGTGTCTAATCTGGGAGCACCGGGAGACGTGAGCTGCCCTGTGGCCCTGCCTCTTGACAGCAGGGCACCCCGAGGTGGCTGGACGTTCCCCCCGAGGCTCAGGGCTGTAAGTGTATGTGTCCCGGCTAAGACCCAAGGTGCATGGCGTATAACTCCCACCGTGGCATTTTTGCTCCTTTGGATTGATTAGGTGCTGGTCGTTGAGGTTCAGTCCATATTCAAAAAGAGGTGACCTAGACCTCAGCTCTCCATTCCCGCGTCAGAGAATTTGAGAACATGTTTTACAGTCATCGCATAATTTTTCCTTCTGAAGACTTTGCTTCCCCATGCCCACAGTCGTGTGTGCTGAGTTCCCCTCCGTCTTCATCTGTTGTAACTCCAGATAACGCCTGTGTTCAGAGAGTTCAACAGAGATCTCATTTCTGCACGCCCAGAGTCGGATACAATGCCACCTTACTGCACACATAATTTATGGACTTGTGAGGGTTACCTTAACTGATCACACGGTAACTGTTCTGCAGAGGCTTGGCACGCTCTACATACTCAGTAACTGTTAGCTTTAAGTGTCCTAGAGAGCTATGACCATAACTGTAAATCTTTGTTCCAGTTCCAGCTCCACTGCCTTCCACATGTTTTGCCTTCATTAAATTGCTTCAGTTCTCTAAGCCTCTTTTTCCCTTTTGTACAAGGATAATAATAATAGTCAATTTTATAGGATTTTAGGAATAATTCATATAAATGCTTATTATAATATCTGGTACACAGTAAGCAAAATCTTTTATGAAAATTTGTCCAAAAGTTTTTAACTCCAACAAATTTCTCTATAGATTACTCCATGGAGAAAGAACTTTTAATCAACAATTCAGAGGAACAGGTAGTTATTTACTATAATCAGTAAAGGGGCAAATCTGGGGCAATTTAATGATGATATATTTTATCACATAATACATTTGTGTCCTTGACATGGTCTAAGACTAATCAGATCAAAGTGAATTTCCAGATTGATCTTAATAATGCAGAGAATTGAAAACATTTATAATTAAATAAAATTAGGATAATTAGGTGTCTTCTCACATGATTGATTCTTATGCTTCTATAGAACATTAAGTAAAAGAGCTCCAAACAATATTTCATTATGGTTTCCCATTCTATATATTTCGGTATATCCAGTACTTCCTCAGTGGCTAAGAGTTGCTGTTCATATATGTTCAACCATAGCTTCATTGTCCAATCATGACTAATAGAGTTTAAAGCTGGTTAATTTTATCAATAAACATTGAAGAGTTATGGAATTACAAAAATAACTACTGTTAAAGCAAATATAACTTGGATGTTTATTCAAATTTTACTTTTGTTTCCTGAACAGAAACATATAAATCCATAAAGAATCACATCTTTTTTTTTTTTTTTTTTTGAATCACATCTTTTTGAAAATAGTACATTGGGCTGGTGAGTTAGCTGCAGCTCTTACCCACTTTATAATGTAACTGAAAAAGTGCCAGGCATCCTACTTAAGTTGTTAAAGGATGTGCCATTTTCTACATGACCCATTTGAGTGATATTACTACAAACGCAAAATATTTTCTGAAACACTGTTTTTACCCTCCTATTGATGGTTTACATATAATGATAAGAAAACCATTTTAAAATGTAGGTGAAGTTACTCAGTAAAAACATTGCTAAGATGAGAGTTAGGAGACCCCGGTTATAGTCTTCTCTCAGTTGCTAACAAATTGAATGATTTTGTTGCTTCTGGGCTGGTTTGGGATATAATGGTTGGTATGATTTAGCAAATATGAAGGCTGTGCTAAGTCACTCCAATCGTGTCTGATTCTTTGCCACCCTATGGATTGTAACCCACCAGTCTCCTCTGTCCATGGGATTTTCCAAGCAAGAATACTGGAGTGAGCTGCCATTTCCGCCTCCAGGGGATCATCCCTTCCCAGGTATCAAACACACAATTCCTGGCACTCCTGCATTGCAGACAGATTTTTTGCCACTGAGCCAAGGGGAAGCCCAAATATGAGGTCATTTACCTACAAATGTTCTTTGATTTCGTAAACTACACACAGATTTGTGTCTCATTGTAACAAGCAATATTAAATATACAATTTTATACACTAAAATCTATATAGAGTTTGGGATGAAATACTAATTTAAATTTCCTTTATTCCTAAGTTATCAATGACATTCTTGACTCTCTTCCTGACTCCCATCTATCTGCATACTAAAAGACTTTGAGCTGCCTTAATAACAAATCAATAACAGTGATTTGGTCTTTCATTTCCTTGTTCAGTGTTTTATTTTTCCAGTAAAAACTGGTTCTCTATTTTCTTGATCTTCTGATAAATAACAATGCTCTTTCCATGAAATGAAATAACTTTATAGACTTTTCAATCTTTAGTTCACATGCGAACTTACTAAAATCAGTCTAGTGGCTAGTTAGGGTAAGAATACTTCCAGACTGTTGAGTTTGAAGTTTTTCTAAATTAAATGTTGAATTCTGGAATATGGCTAATAAATTTAATTGATGAAAACTATGTCTGTATACATTAAGCTTTCTTCCTATCTACTTTCAGACCTTAAGATTATCTTTAGATTGTTTTAAATTTCCGGAAGAGTGAAGGAAACATCTCTGCATAATTATAAAACTTAGCCAACAATATAAACCATACCATCATGACATACTATATGCCAACCTAAAATATATTGTATCATTAAATCCTTGCAACAAGGATGGAAGTTATTATTGAAAAGTTGAGAAAATAGAAGCTTAAAAAATAGTGAAGTTATTAGCCACATTTAATTCACCTGGGGAAGTTTAGAGCGTGCACATAACCCATGATCCCAAAATTTTGGGTAGCCACACATCTGAGGATATTCTTAACTGCAAAAGAATTGGATGATATCAGGACAGATTGTATGGAAGAATATATACAGAAAGCTTATGCAAACAAATACAGCATATTTCCACAATTTCTTACCTTTCTTAAACACCTTCAGGGATTTGCTCTTTACTGTACACCTTTAGGATTAAAGGATGAAATGAGATGGTTCCATGGCCTCACTGAGGCAGTGGTCGTGAACTGGGCAGACGCCAGGAGCTGGTGAGGGACAGGGAGGCCTGGAGTGCTGCAGTCCATGGGGTCACAAAGAATCAGACGCAGCTGGTGATTGAACAGCAACAAGGATTAAATGGATTGAATTTAACAAGGATTTAATACTCTGATTATTTTTTTCTTATTCTCTGAAAAAATTATTAATATTCACATGTATTTTATTTCAAGTTTCTTTTTCCATCAACTAATATTATTTTGTAATCACCTGAGATAGAAGCAAGAGAAACTTGATGGCGGGTATGTTAAAGAGCTGAGATTGTGAGCTGAGAAAAAAATAAAGTATCACACGGGGGTAACAGAGCCACTAAAACACACCTTCCACCTTCTAATAGTAGGATCATGAAGAAACTGCTAAACAGATGGTTTTTCACTTCCACTACAAGTTTTTTGTTTTTGTTTATGTTTTGTGAATGGAATTTCCTAAAGCGACTCTGTAGTATATCATGTTACTAGCATCTAGGGAAATGCGACCCTTGTTTCTGCCTCCCTGATTGTTTAAGGAGGAATATATCTGGGGTCCTTCTTTGACTTGAGACAGTTAAGTCAACCTTCACCCAGAATATGTGCTTAAGTCTTTGTGGTGGTTATGGGTATTTTTGATAACGGCATTGAACTGTGTTACGCAGTTTAGAATCTCGCCTTCCCCTCAAGCATCAGGCATTGATGTCTGTGCCATGATGTCACTCATTCTTTTCCTGCATGCATTAACCTTCATTCTCTGTGTTTGTGCCCAGTCTGCCTGTCTAATTTGGAATTAAAGCTCTCTGGGAAGTCTAATTTGGTGCTGTGCACATTCTAAAGTCATTGCATGAGCTAAGTAAATGTTTATCAATGAGTGTAATTGTCAGCATTAATAGTGGATGTTATTGATTCCTAGTAGTGATAATAATATGTATTGATTGTTACTGGAAGTAGATAGACCTGTTTTCTTAATGATCAAAATACAGTTGTGTGTGTGTGTGTATATATATATGTATATAGATGTATGCTTAACAATGATTGTTTTCCATATCCACAGAAAATGTTTCTTGGAGGACTGTTAAACACTTCATTTAAGTATACTTTAAAATGACAATTGAAGTAGGCAGCATATATCTAAATATAGCAGGCGTTTGAGTTGATTCAGTAAACACATTTTATTTACACATTAACTTATTTGTCAAATGTACAAAATACTCTGCTACATGTTGAAGACAAAGGAGGTGATGGTCTCTCTTCAATTTGCCCGTCATGCAAGGTACCTTGGAGTAAGCAGACACTTGCAGTTCTGGGTGCTAAATGCGGAGACGGGTCAGGGTGGAAAGTTAATCTAAGTGTCCCTTAGGAAACTTGCCTTCTATACGTCTTTCTGTATCCCGAGAGGGGCCCTTGTTAAGCATTATCATGGACTAGCCAAAGTTAAGCTTCAGAAGAACCATAGGAGGTATTGCATTTCCATTTCCATGTGAGAAAACTGCAATTTAGTGATAGTTGTGATTAACTTGTCCAAAGTCTCAGCGTAGAGATTTGGATTCAGGCTGGCCGCACATGAGGCCAAGACTCTGTCTACTTAATGACCCCTTTATAAAGCTCTCAGATCCAAGCACTTAGAAAATTAGGAAGCTATCCTTCATTCGATCTACTTATGGATGTATAATGAACCTATGGTTTGAATTATTAATAGATATTATCCATAGAAGAATGATAAATAGTATTTAAATGCTCAGTATCAAGCTAATACTATAAAGTTAAACTAGAAAATAATACTAGCATTGTTCTAAAAAAAACACAAAGAAGATTTCTATATGTCCTTAGGGCTAAAGGTAAATTTAATATTATTCTTACTATTCAAAAATATGTCTCTTGACCTGATAATACTCTGTACTTACGGCAGATGCACATTTTCTTACACTTTGACTCAGTAATGCTAGTGTGTGTGTGTGTGTGTGTGTGTGCGCACGCACATGTGCAAAGGTGTGCACACTCAGTTGTGTCTGACTCTTTGCAACTCCACAGACTGTAGCCCTCCAGGCTCCTCTTTCCATGGAATTTTCCAGGCAAGAATACTGGAGTGGGTTGCCATTTCCTACTCCAGGGAGTCTTCCTGATGCAAGGATCGAACCCGCGTCTCTTGCATCTCCTGCACTGGGAGGCAGATTCTTTAGCACGTGCCACCAGAGAAGCCCCGTGTCAGAGTACCATACGATATATTTTTGTGATACCCGTGACATGTCACAAAAATTATATGACTCATTTGATTCACTTTGGTTAAAAAGCAACATATGTGTCCAAGCCTGAAAAATGAATGTTTACAATTCAGTTCAGTTCAGTTCAGTCGCTCAGTCATGTCCGACTCTTTGCGACCCCATGAATCGCAGCACCCAGGCCTCCCTGTCCATCACCAACTCCCGGAGTTCACTCAAAATCACATTCATCGAGCCGGTGATGCCATCCAGCCATCTCATCCTCGGTCGTCCACTTCTCCTCCTGCCCCCAATCCCTCCCAGCATCAGAGTCTTTTCCAATGAGTCAGCTCTTCGCATATGTATCATTACGTACAATAGTCAGTGACCTCAGCACCAGCTTCAAGTAGCAGTACTAACTCTTGAGGAGCAAAAACTGCAGACATAGCCCTGGCAAATTCAAGTTCGTTTTCTTGGTGCTGCCATTCATCTATTTGTAGAACAAAAGTTTATGAAATAAACATATATTAAAAGTGGTCATTTCATTCCCTCCTTATGATGGCAACATTGAGATACAGCCTTTTTGACTAAATATTATAGTGTCAAACTCTATTTTCTATTAATTTCTAGACCTACAGGGGGCTACAAATTTCTTGAGATGGAATTGCAAGAGACTAAGTCCCAGAGAATCACCCACTTCTTTAGGCATTGATAATTGGCGTTAATCTACAATCCATTCCCACTTCAGAACTATTAGTTTTAAATGTTATTTTTGAAATATCTGTTCCATAAATGGTGTTCCTAAGATACTCATTCCACAAGACAGAAGAGCAGTTTATGCAGAAAAGTTATGTTGCTTAAAAAAAATTAAGTACATTTTCTCTATAACACTTTTTAGAGCTTTTCATCTCCCAGAAAAGAGTTACAGAATGCAGCACTTCCAAACTTATTTAAGTAAGAAATATTTTATCATTAGGAACTAAAGTTAAGTGTTTTCCAGGCAAAATACTGCAATAGGAATAATATACTGTTTTTATCAGCTGAAATTTTAAATTAAGCATATGTATATATACTTGAATGGAGCATACATATGTAAATTAGGAACCAGTTCAATGGAAATTTCTAGATATCTCAGATTATTGTTGAAACTCCAAAACTGAGGACAACTGATGCTAGTCCACAATCTGCTTAGAACGGGAAGGCGCATTCATTACAACTGAGTAAAGGCAGGGGTGCTCGGCAGTTTTAGGTCTTATTCAACCCATGGAAGAGAAGGCCACAAATTCAACAGGATGGTGGCCCAAAGCCTTGGGAGTAGAGTCGTCAGCCTCACAATCGACTGAAATGTCATCCCATGTGCCTACTTCCCTTCTGCACCCGTGTCATTCCTACGCACACACGCGCACACGCACACACGTACACGCACATGCACACACGTACACGCACATGCACACGCGCACACACACACACAGGCGTGGTGAACGCGACTGCCTCTCTAAGCCAAAGGAACTACTTCACAGCGTCGCGGCTCACTGCTGGGTAGAACTCACATGTGCCTTTAGCAAAATGACTCTTCGAAGAACTTGCTTTTAGGTCAATAAATTAAGGAATGTCCGTGAACATGGAGACGAGTACCAGAGTGTCATGCCTCCGATTTTTCAAGCTGTGGGGAGTTATGGTTTACACGAAGCAATGAGGAAGGAGGTCTCTGCTTCTGCATGTCCAGGGTGTGTAGAATGAGTTTAATGCGGACCAAACCACGGCGGCCCCTGAGAAGGCAGAAAGAAGCTTTGGTGGGAAAGTGTGAGAGCCGCCGACTCACCAAGGCCTGGTGCAGAAGTCTGCGCTGGCAGTGAGGTGGAGGGCAGCGTCCCTGAGGATGCCTCTAGGGAATCACAAGTCTGCCTCCCAAAAAGCTCTTATTTGCAGACGTGCCGCAGTGGAGGGCCTGGTATGGCCAGCCTGTTAGCCAGATGAGGCCTGCCGGGGAGCTGAGACGTCCGCGTGTCTGCCTGAAATTCCCCTTCACGTGCACTGACCTTGGAAAATGCAGGAGGTGCAGGTGCCAGGACTGCGGATGACTAAGCCGCGCTCGTTCCCCGCTGGGATCTCCAGAACCACGCTTCGGACCCAAATGAAGAGGGGAGAAGAACGTTTAACCGGCTATAAGGGGGAATTTCGGATGTATTTAGGACCAGGGCGCTTAATAAATAAGAGTTTTTGTTTTTTGTTTTTGTCCTTTCCCCCATCGCCTGATAACAGGATTTTTTCTAATTAATGATAGTACCTGTAAAGCCATCACATGAGATATATTCTAGAGCTCCAAGGATGCCCCAAAGAGCACATTGAGCACATAGACTTGAGTTTTTCTCTTTATATTTAAAGACTTTATTTTCTTTATTTTTAAAGCTTCTTTTCTGAATCGTTTCCTATTAGACTCTGCTTACCTAATATGCCAGTTTCAGACATTATGCTTAATTTCCTTGAAATTGATTTTATGTTGAATTATCAAGTTTTAATCGTTAAAAATAATATAAATTTACTAACTTCAGATGAGGTTACCGATGTAACCATCTAGGAAGTAGCATATATTTCATATACAGATATGTAGTTTATAGGATAATAGCTAATGAGATAATGAGTGTAATCCATTGTGAAAATACATATTTTAGAACATCAGACTTTGTATCAGGAAAGTGCTTTAAAACAGCTAATATTGTGTTCTGTTACCCTAATTCATAGCTCAAAGCCCAGTTATTGTATTAATCATATTCTGCTGATCGTATCTAACACTGTCAGAACAAGGGGGCTCGTGGCATCTTAGATTAACCATCTGTGTCACACTTTAGGAGAACAATAAGAATGCCGAAAGGGGAAAAGGAGCATAGGAGTGTGAAATAAATTCAGACATTTGGTTTTGTAAAATTATTTTTAAAGTCATATATAATGTCTCTGTGTCATGTAGCTGGTGGCAAAGACATCAGTCATCATATTATCTGTACATTGGACATGATGAATTGATTGTGTTCCAATGAGAGGACCTAATTACTTAGAGAAATGAAGAGGACATATGAGAGCTCTTTAGCTCCAGTAGCCATATATTATCACTAATAACACTGAACCCTGTGTGGTTTAATTCCTCTGTCCTGTCTGTTTTGGAGCACATAATCTTCCTAATTCATTTCTTTAGAGACAAGTCAGATAATTAATTTATCCTCCTCTGTAAAATAGCAAGGGAAAATATCACAGGAAGTTCAAGCAATAATGACCAGAAGTTTTGCACTTGCGATTTTAATTCCCAGCCCTTGTTAAACTTCCGTGGGTAACTAACATAAAGTTTATGCGTAATCATTGGTTCAGAATATAGTTGTTAAACTCATTTAGTAAGTTCCGCAGCATATCTGACCATCAAATTCTGTTGTCACCTTGCTATAGACATAAAACAAAATCAAGACTCAGAATTATTTCAACTGTCTGGAATTTAAAGTCAAAATCTGTGAGATGAAATTTCACAGGAGCGATGGAAACACATGTGTGTGGGTGTTAGTGATCACTTGTGCGAATGTAGTATATGGAGGCATATGTGGACAAACGAGCTGCTGAATGAGAACCCAGGTAGGAGTGAGAGCATCGAGCAAGAAGTACACTCTTGTGGAAGGGGTAGAGCTGTAGGCAGGTGAAACTGTGGGATTTACTCTTTAGGCAGTTTTAAATTCAAGAAATAACACGTTAGCAGCCAGAATATCAGCTATGGAAATGACTGCAGTGCGAGATGGGGAGCGCTTTGTCTCTAGCGTCATTGGACGTTTCCAAGCAATGACTGTACAACTATGTCAGGAAGTCTGTTTATATAAAAGGCATTTCTGCAATCAAATCTGGAAGACATGATCATGTCACTTGCAAAGTCTCTTTGGTTTTAAGATTTCTGGATTGTATTTGTTCACTTGTGTAACTCATCAGCTCTCTCACTGGCGTTTTATATTCTGTCTTACTAAAGCGTGGCTACTTATGTAAGTGTCTAGTTTCATGCTAGATTTTTTATATATATAGTGCTAAGTCGCTTCAGTTGTGTTTGACTCTGTAAGCCTATGGATGAACCCACCAGGCTCCTCTGTCCATAGGATTCTCCAGGCCAGAATGGTGGACTGGGTTCCCATGCCCTCCTCCAGGGGATCTTCCCAGCCCAGGGACCGCACCCGCCTCTCTTACGTCTCCTGCTTTGCCTGTCTGGTTCTTTACCACCAGCGCCGCCTGGGAAGCCCTGCAGAAGACTAGTAACTGCACTTTATGTATAATCTTCTGTTCTGAAGGAGCTTGAGAAGCCTTGAACATAAAAGTGAAGTCGCTCAGTTGTGTCCGACTCTTTGTGACCCCATGGACAGCAGCCTACCAGGCTCCACCATCCATGGGATTTTCCAGGCAAGAATACTGGAGTGGGCTGCCATTTCCTTTTTCAGGAGATCTTCCCAACCCAGGGATCAAACCCGGGTCTCCTGCATTGCAGACAGACGCTTTACTGTCTCAGCCACTAGGGAAGCCCTTGAGCATAAAAGCACACCATAAATATTTGGGTATATTATAAAGTTAATGTGTCATAGTGCTTTCCTGAGCAACATATAAGAGAAATACTCAGTGTAGTATTAAAATACCACTTTCATGAGACAGAGCTCTCAAGAACTATGGGCTTGAGAGAATATGCACCCAATGTACGTGCTGAGAGGTTGGCTCTATCTCAGTTTTATAGATGCTGACTGAACAACCCAAGATTCTTGGGTCAGAGAATGTTAACAGAGGACCTGAGACTCCTGGGTTAGAGACAGGAATTTATTACAGTGCACTGAAAGACATGATCATCAGCATATGTGCCTCAGTAATGCATATGGGAGAAGATGCAAATGGGAATGCATATGGGAGAAGATGGCAATGTATGGACCCAGGGGGCTGCACTGTGAAAAATAAATTTGAGCTTTAGAACACCAAATGTTTTATAATGGATAGTAATCATATTTTCCCCCTGCTCCAGGGGGAGAAAATATCTTTATCTTCCTAGGCTGTTTGTTATTTGACTACATTTGGATGAAAAGCTAGTTCAAAGAAAGTTTAGTTGGTGCTTCTCACAAGACATCTACAAATGCGAGAGACTCGTGAAGAATTGCCTCAAACTCATAAAATGTTTCTGCATTGTGAATAGAGAAGTGTCTGATCCAGACTTGGATGCAACGCTTTGCAGTAATGACCGGGAGGGAGTAAGAAACCATGGAGAGTGAATTTCATAAATGCATTGTGCTAGAAGTGACATCAAGACTGGGAAAATTGCCTTTAGATAAATAATTAACACACATCTGACTCAGACCTAATAAGGTGGATGAGCCTAGAGCTTGTTATACAGAGTGAAGTAAGTCAGAAAGAGAAATGCAAATGGCATATATTAGTGCATATATATGGCATCTAGAAAGATGATGCTGAGGGACCTATCTGCAGCTCAGCAGTGGAGACTCAGGGAGAACAGATGTGTGGGCACAGCGGGTGAAGGAGAGGGTGGGACGGACAGAGAGAGTAGGCTGGAGACATACACATCCCCATCTGTAAAACTGGATAGTGGAAATTTTCTGTATGATGCAGGGAGCTCAAATCCGGTGATCTTTCGTAACCTAGCGGGGTGGGATGAGGTGGAAGAGAGGTTCAAGAAAGAGGGGACACACGTATACCGATGGCTGATTCATGTCGCTATATGCCAGAAACCAACACAACATTGTTAAGCAATTATCTTCCAATTAAATAAATTTAAACTTGAAAACAATAATTTGTGCAGTGTACAGAGAGCAGTGGCTAGCTATGGACCCATGATGGTTGTAGCTATTTTTATTGCTAGAACACCTCTGATTTTATCTTCACAATAGCTTGTTTCTTCTTTGTGGTTCAGATGTTACTTTTGAACCTTTGTTAGTCTGTACTTTAGCTCTTATTTCACTGATCACATGTGTGAGCAGCTAGCATGTCATTTTGGGGGAGATGGTGGCCATAACCAGGGGGGGACACTTAAAAATTGACCTATAAAAGCACAATCTCCAAAAAGCCACATCCTCTATAAACATTTCTCTAACTTGGTTGGTTTTCATACTTCAGAGACCAGCAATTCCATTTAAAGAGATAGGAAGATGACAGTAGATATTATCATGAAAATATACAGGAACAAGATCCTTTTTTTACTTTAAAAGTTTGAGAGATAACAAGTTCCCTTTCCAAAATAACTGTGTTCACTCTATTCAGGAATAAACGAGGCCTTCATTCTCTTTGCTTTCTTTTTTTTTTTCCTTCTGTAGATAGGTAAGGTTTGTAAATTATACAGATATGTCTATTTAGGATGCCTGGAATGTACGTTTTACATTTCTTTAAATTCTGTGCAACTTTTTGCTATAAATAATTACTAATTTTAA
The DNA here is from genome assembly GCF_042477335.2 of Ovis canadensis. Taxonomy (NCBI): domain Eukaryota; kingdom Metazoa; phylum Chordata; class Mammalia; order Artiodactyla; family Bovidae; genus Ovis; species Ovis canadensis. Next base: position 101,067,806 of record NC_091253.1, on the reverse strand, counting down.
TTTCATGGATTCTCATCATGAACGTCAGCTGCTATTTATGAAGGACTTAATTGAATGGGGGCCTTTGAATAGTATTGAACAATGATAATTAATGCATATGAAATCAAGTAGATGATTATAATGAGATACATACTTTCTCATAATAGTGCCTGGAACAGAGGAAGTACTCCACAGCTTATAGTTGAACTGAGTTTTCGAGGACAAAGAATAAAAGTCGCAATTTTCATAAAATGTTTCAATAATTATAAAATGAACTGAATATCATTTTCTTTATTAAATTTGTCATTTCTGCTTTCATCACTGTCTGATTTATATACAAGGATAAGGATGCCATCCACTAATAGATTAGCATAGTCGCATTTAATAGGTGCATTTTTAGCCAGCAGGCTCTTTGAAAGTCCCCGAGACTTGCTTCCTGGGTAGATAGAATGCACTTAGACTCTAAAACTGCATTAAGAGCATTGACTTTAGACATGTACTTTTACATGTTATGTTCTTACAGTAAACTTTAAAATGTTCCTGTTTGGATCTTGTTCTTTTACTTTAGCAGACGAATAATGAGATGCCTATCTTACTTGTTTTCAAAGAGAAGACAGTGTCTCTAAAGGTTAGACTGAGACGCTTATCCTTTCTGTTTGACAAAGTGATTCTGAGCACAGGCGGAAAAGAGAGCTGGGTGGGCTCTCCACTCTACCCTCAACTCTGCCGCCTTCACTGTCTCCTTAATCACCAACTGAACCCTCAGGTGCCTCCTGTTTAATAGTGACTGTTCCCACCAGACTAGGGTCTTGCATATCAAAAGAGATGATATATATGCAGAGGACTGAGCACAATCCTTTGCACATATTCAGCTGTGTTATTTCAGCTTGTCTGGGTCTCACTTTCTTTGTCTCTAAAAATAAGATCAGACTATATGATCCCTAAGGCATTTCCAGCTCTAACTGTATCGGGTTTTTTTTTTTTTTACCTAAGGTTCCTCATTTACTATTGCGTATGGTTCTTCTTGCTTTTATTATCTTTTTAGCACAATTTTTGTTCATTTGTTTTTATCCACTGCCACTGAGTATGTAGGACCTAGAGACTAGAATACAAATGTGTGATCATATATTCCAGACCATCATGACAGACATCTAACAGTCAGACATGACATGTGAGTATTTTTCATCCATAGTCTTGCTCCTTTTCTAGCCCTGGTTCCCCTTTGATAACCAAATCGTTGATAAGGACAAGAGAGAGAGACAGGGAGCAAGGGAAAGAGGAACCAAGGCACAAATCGGGGGTAGATTGAGCATGCTGTGGATTCCACAACCTGAATACTCCCCAGATTAGGATTAAAAAGGAGGGACAGGGCATGACAGAGACCATAAGTGTCCAACAGAATTCAAGTTCCAGGACGTAAGGCCGGTTTTCACTCTTACATGCAGAAATGAGCCTTATGTTTGGAAAGGCCAATTGACACAGTGTTGTTAGACAGCTCAGTTTTTTCCAAAAGTCTAGATATTATCTGATACTACATTAGATATTTAAAAGTAGTTTAATTTTTTTTAAAGTTTAAAAATTTATTCAGCATGAAAAATAGCAGTAAAGCAGGGTCTCTCATATCTTTTATGGGACTAAGCAGAGTGAAAGCGTGTTAGTCTCTGAGTCATATCCAACTCTTTGCAACCCTATGGACTGTAGGCCACCAGGCTTCTCTGTCCATGGAATTTTCCAGGCAAAAATACTGGCTTGGGTTGCCATTTCCTTCTCCCGGGTATCTTCCCAATCCAAGGATCAAACCTGGGTCTCTCGCGTTGCAGGCAGATTCTTTACTGTCTGACTTAACAGTTGCCTATTTGCAGAAAAAATGACCCACTTTCTTTGAAGTTGTAACTGTAGATGTTTTAATTTTTAAGAGGGGACAGTCACACACATGAAGCTTCCCAGGTGGCACTAGTGGTTAAGGACCCAGCTGCCATTGCAGGTTACATACAAGGCATGCAGGTTACATACAAGACACACAGGTTACATACAAGACACGCAGGTTACATACAAGACACACAGGTTACATACAAGACACACAGGTTACATGCAAGGCATGCAGGTTACATACAAGACACACATGTTACATGTAAGACATGCAGGTTACATGTAAGACACGCAGGTTACATACAAGACATGCAGGTTACATACAAGACACGCAGGTTACATACAAGACACGCATGTTACATACAAGACACACAGGTTCCATGCAAGGCACGCATGTTACATGTAAGACACGCAGGTTACATGTAAGACACACATGTTACATACAAGACACGCATGTTACATGTAAGACACGCATGTTCCATGTAAGACACGCATGTTACATGCAAGGCACACAGGTTACATGCAAGGCATGCAGGTTACATGCAAGACGCAGCTTCAGTTCCTGGGTCAGGAAGATCCCCTGGAGGAGGGCACGGCAACTCACTCCAGTATTCTTGTCCGGAGAACCCCACGGACATGAACCGTGGAGGGGAAGCCCAGAGGAGCCCGGCAGGCTACAGTCCATGGGATTGCAAAGATTCAGACACGACTGAGCGTCTAAACAGCAACAGCAAATCACAAACATACATGTAAATAACTGGCTAGAGGCCTCGTGGCCGCTGTACGACGCAGAAGTCCAAACGGGCTTTCTTTGGTCTACCAGTGTAGTTGCAGATTTAGGACTTGCTGGTATACCGTTCAGATCCTTGTTGGTACATCTGATATAGCCTTCTTTTTCTCTGGACTGAAAGCAGCTAAAGGACTATGTGTTAGTCACTGATACAACACCAAGACGCAGAAAATGCCGCCGTCTCTGCCCCTGAAGAAATGCATGTTGAAACAGCATGAAGTTGAACACTTAACTTTTCTCTTTTGATCTAAAAATTTCACAGATGTGGACAACTATATGGTTACTGAAGGGGAGGAGAAGGAAGAGGAGTAAGTTAGGAGTTTGTGATTAAAATGTATACACTCTTTTATATGAATAGATCACCAACAAGGACATACTGTGTAGTTCAGAGTACTATATTAATATCTTGCAATAACCTATAATGGAAGATAATGTAAAGAAAAGAATATATGTTTTATATGTGTGCATGTATAAATGAATCACTTTATTATACACCTGAAATGCACCATTGTAAATCAACTATATTTCAGTTTCTAAAAGGTAAAAAAAATTAAATCAACCTAATATCTCTTAAATGAACAACTTAATGTCTCTTAAAATACTTCTATAAATCTTATGCATTTTTGCTCATAGAAATGCTGGTTTGGCTTTTTCAGAGGGTCTTCCGTGGTCTTCCAAGGTGAAATGTAGAGAGTTCATTTGAATAGCATCAGGGCTTGTCTCCTCCAGACAGAATTCCTTGAGAGAATCTTCTGTCTCAGCAGTTCAGTGTTATAACAGAAATAAGCTAGCCCACCGCTCTACTAATACGATGTGGGCAAGGCACTTCCTCCCTCATGAGCCTTGCAGAATGGTCCTGCCTCCTTGAGGTTCTCCTGAAATCCCCTAGACATGGTTAGTTGGAGTGTTCTCTCTAAGCTAGCAGTGCTTTGTAAACACTCATTATAACAGTCATCACCTTGTATTGTAGTGTGTTATCTTTGTCTCCTCTGTTAAACTATGGATTGCCTCCCGCTGCAAACAATCAGCGTCTCCTAGTTAAGTCATCACGAGGGTGCCCTCCTTGAGTCCCATACGCTGAGCGTATCAAGTCCAGAATGTGCCAAGGACAGTACACAAGATCTCTTGCAGTCACTTATATCCAGCCCAAATGAGAAGGAACTGAACAGAATACGTTAAAATTATGACCTACAAAGCATTACTTGCAATGAACCAGCTCCTCTGTTAACATTCCCTGTATTATTCTCAAGAGAAAGAAATATTTTTGCTCATCTCAGAATCAGTTGATTGGTATAGATGAGGTTGTAGAATTAGATGAGGTTGTGGAATATATCTACTTCTAAAAATATGTGTCCTTTACCATGATACATAAATTAAAAAATTCTCTGTGCATTTTAAATAATTTCTATGCCTAGCACAGAAATAGTGTACAGGGAACAAACATTCATTGGTTTGTTACTTTATTACTTTCAGAATGTTGACTTAAGTTGCAATATTGCAAGAAAAAGACTTTTTCCTGTGAGATATTTAGTACCACAGTTAAAAAAAAAAAAAAAGCGCTGTGATCCTATAAATCTCAGGGTTCCTGAGGTGAACGGGGTTCCTGGAAAGAAAGCTGAGGTCATAGTGGATTTACTTGGTGTGTTAGATGAGTCCCCTTTGGGCACTGTGTTAGTTTCCAAGGGTGACTGTAACAAAATACCAAATCGGGTGGCTTCACGCAAAAGAAATTCACTCTCGGTTCTGGAAGTTAGAAGTCTGCAATTAAGGTATTGGGAGTTGGTTCCTTCTGCGCTTCTGGGGCTGACCAGAACTCCTTGGCCTTCCTGGGTGTGCAGGCACATCCGTCTCTCTGTCCCCGGCATTCTCCTTATCTGTCTCTGCCGCTTCTTACAGTTTCTTTAGTCGTATTGGATTGGGGCTCACCCTAATGAGCTCATTTTAAACTGATTATATCTGCAAAAATCCTCTTTCCGTATCTGGTCACATTCACAGGTACTAGGGGCTAGGACTCCAACTTACCTATTCATATCAGATACATATGTGTTTATTATATCAAACACAGCTGCTCATTCAAAAATATATGCTTACTATTCGGCATCTGACAAGCACAGTTGAGTCAGGGTTTGTAATTCCAGCACTAGAAAAACGAGGACAGATACCACTTGCAATTTGCAGCTTTACATGTACTAACAAACACTGTTGGGTGTTTTGGGGTCTTATCTGTGTGCACTAGTATGCTGCTGCTGCTGCTTCTAAGTCGCTCAGTCGTGTCCGACTCTGTGAGACCCCATGGACTGCAGCCCACCAGGCTCCCCCGTCCCTGGGATTCTCCAGGCAAGAGCACTGGAGTGGGGTGCCATTGCCTTCTCCGTGCACCAGTATATCAGTTCTATACTAGGAAAACAATTGGACACAGTATATATGATAGACACACAAAATAACTGGTAAATAAATAGATAGGTTTGAATAGGAAGGTCATCAAGCTTGTAATCTAGACACCTGATTAGGCAGTATAAGAGGTTATGACAGTATGAATATTAAAACCTAGGCTAGTCTCTTCGCCTCCTTCTATGAATTCTAAAGTTTAATTTGTGAAAAAAAATTGCAAGATGCTTATAATACATATTGACACACTGGTTTTTCTTAGGTAAAATTTTGAAATTGCCTAAAAACAAAAAAGTCTCTATGTGAACCAAGGCCTGCCCCAGATAAACCTGTGGGACTTTTCTATGTGACACTCATTCTAAACACCCAAGCAAAGAATGGTTTCTGCTCATTAGATTCAGGGATTTTTCCTTTTAATAAAGATCTTTCTTATAATCCCTTAGCTTCACAGCACACACTTAAGACAGGGGAGACTGAAATTGAAGACATCTTCATGTGAATTCATCTGTCAGCATTTTCTGAATTCATATAGAAGAGTCAAACTTGCATTATATAGTAACAAGGGCGACTCACGCAATAGAAAATGTGGAAATGGGCAGATAGGTACCTGTGACACACAGCTAGAGTACAAGGGAACAGCAAAAGATATGCACTATAATTCATGGACCTTGAAAAACTATTAGTAAACTGGTAGAATCTATCTTTTTGATAACAGCTTGCTAAGCTGTTTCACATATATACAATCCATTAATTTAAAAATTAATGGAATTTTAGGATATTCACAAGGTTGTATGATTGCCAGAGTCCATTTTAGAACATTGCATCACCCAGAAAAAGAGACCTCATGCCCTTTAACACCAGCCCTTCCATGTCCCTCTCCACCCGAGCCTGAGCCAATGACTAACCTACTTTTTGTCTTTATGTATCTGCCTATTCTGGACACTTCTTAAAACTGGCATCATACAGAACGGGGTCTTTTGTGACTGGCTTCTTTCCTTTAGCCCAGTATTTTCAAGATTCATTCCTGAAGTGCCATGTGGATATACCTCATTTTATGTATTCATTTGTCAGTTGATGTAAATTTGGATTTTTCTCCTCTTTGCATATTATGAATAATGTTGCTGTGAATATTTGTGTGCACAGTGGCTTTCTTTTTTCTTGGGTATACACTTAGGAGTGGAATCGCTGAGTCATATGGTAACTTTATGTTTAACCTTTGGAGGAACTGCAATACTGTTTTCCAAAGTGTTAGCATTTTACATTCCCACCAGCATTGTAAGCTTTTGACTGTCCCTCTCCCAGGCCAACACTCTTTTCTGCCTGTGATTATAGCCATCCTTGTGGATGTGAAGTGGAATCTCGCTATTGTTTTAATTTGAATTTTCCTCTTGGCTATCTAATGATGTTGAGCATCTTTTAATGCAATTAGTAGCTATTTGTATATCTTCTTTGGAGAAATATTCATTTTAACAAATATATGATTTATAAGAATTATCCCTTATTCTGCAGTTTTTTTGGTGTTTTTTTTTTCTTTCACTTCCTAGACTATCGTTTTCAAACACAAAGTTTTGTTGTTTTTTTTTTTTTAATTTTGATGAAGTCCAATTTATGTATATTTTCTTTGGTTTCTTATGCTTAAAGTGTCATATCTAAACGATCAAGAAGATTGATATTAATCCAAGATAATGAAAATTTACATCTATGTTTTCTTCTAATAGTTTTACAATTTTAGCTCTTGCATTTATCTTTTGCTCCACTTGAGTTGATTTTTGTATATGGTTTGGAGTAGAGGTTCAAATTCTTTTTTTTTTTCTGTTTCTGTAGTTCTTAGTTCTTAGTTTCAGTTCATTCGCTCAGTCGTGTCCCACTCTTTGCGACCCCATGAATCACAGCACACCCAGCCTCCCTGTCCATCACCAACTCCCAGAGTTCACCCAAACCCATGTCCATCGAGTTGGTGATGCCATCCAGCCATCTCATCCTCTGTCGTCCCCTTTTCCTCCTGCCCCCAATCCCTCCCAGCATCAGAGTCTTTTCCAATGAGTCAACTCTTTGCATGAGGTGGCCAAAGTATTGGAGTTTCAGCTTTAGTATCATTCCTTCCAGTGAACACTCAGGACTGATCTCCTTTAGAATGGACTGGTTGGATCTCTTTGCATTCCAAGGGACTTTCAAGAGTCTTTTCCAACACCACAGTTCAAAAGCATCAATTCTTTGGCACTCAGCCTTCTTCACAGTCCAACTCTCACATCCATACATGACCACAGGAAAAACCATAGCCCTAACTAGATGGACCTTTGTTGGCAAAGTAATGTCTCTGCTTTTCAATATGTTATCTAGGTTGGTCATAACTTTCCTTCCAAGGAGTAAGCGTCTTTTAATTTCATGGCTGCAATCACCATCTGCAGTGATTTTGAAGCCCCCCCAAAATAAAGTCTGACACTGTTTCCACTGTTTCCCCATCTTTTTGCCATGAAGAGATGGGACCAGATGTCATGATCTTCGTTTTCTGACTGTTGAGCTTTAAGACAACTTTTTCACTCTCCTCTTTCACTTTCATCATGAGGCTTTTGAGTTCCTCTTCACTTTCTGCCATAAGGGTGGTGTCATCTGCATATTGATTCCAGCTTGTGCTTCTTCCAGCCCAGCGTTTCTCATGATGTACTCTGCATAGAAGTTAAATAAGCAGGGTGACAATATACAGCCTTGATGTACTCCTTTTCCTATTTGGAACCAGTCTGTTGTTCCATGTCCAGTTCTAACTGTTGCTTCCTGACCTGCATATAGGATTCTCAAGAGGCAGGTCAGGTGGTCTGGTATTCCCATCTCTTTCAGAATTTTCCACAGTTTCTTGTGATCCACACAGTCAAAGGCTTTGGCATAGTCAATGAAGCAGAAAGAGATGTTTTTCTGGAACTCTCTTGCTTTTTCCATGATCCAGCAGATGCTGGCACTTTGATCTCTGGTTCCTCTGCCTTTTCTAAAACCAGCTTGAGCATCTTACCTACAACCTGATTTAAACTCTCCCCTGGATATCTGATCTTTACTACCTCCTGATTGTGCAACTCGTAACTTCTAATTACTCATAGTTTCTGCAACTCAAGCTTTCATATTGTTTACTCTTTCTTAGAGACTCTTGGCTTCCAATCTATCAACTGATAAACTTTCTACATGTATCTCTAATCTCTAGTTGAGAATCTTGAAAAAGAAAATCTAGCTAATACTAAACACCAAGATCTCAACTTGGGAAGAACTTTTGAAAAATCTCCCTAGCAGCTTATCAGCTGATTTTTAATCCAGTAAATGCACATATTTTTTTTTTTTTGCATCTGCCCTTGTTTATGCAATCATATGAAACAGCATGTGGACACAGTATATTAAATAATATGTAGCTATGTGCCTTTTAACTTAGCCCTGAAATTAAAGGACACTTGCTCCTTGAAAGAAAATCTATGAACCTAGACAGCATATTGAAAAACAGAAGCAGAGACATTATTTTACCAAAAAAGCTTTGACTTTACAGATCAAAGCTATGGTTTTTCCAGTAGTCATGTATGGATGTGAGAGTTGGACCATAAAGAAGGCTGAGCACTGAAGAATTGATGCTTTTGAACTGCAGTGTTAGAAAAGACTCTTGAGAGTCCCATGGACTGCAAGGAGATCCAACCAGTCCATCCTAAAGGAGATCAGTCCTGAATATTCATTGGAAGAACTAATGCTGAAGCTGAAACACCAATACTTTGGCCACCTGATTCGAAGAGCTGACTCATTTAAAAAGACCCTGATGCTGGGATAGATTGAAAGCAGGAGGAGAAGGGGACAGCAGAGGATGAGATGGTTGGATGGCATCACCGACTCAATGGACATGAGTTTGAGAAAGCTCCGGGAATTGGTGATGGACAGGGAGGCCTGGCGTGCTGCAGTCCATGAAGTCGCAAAGAGTTGGACACAACTGAGTGACTGAACAACAACAATGTGCCTTTTAAGAGAACAGAAGTGATAGAAATGTTACAAGGAAAGCTTCAGGTACACAAGTACTTTGGGATTTATGTACCAGTATAAATCTCTGTACATATAGACCATTTGTAATTTCATAGATTGTTTTTTTTTTTTTTTTTTTTGTCTTCATGCTGATTCACTTAAATCAGAGGTGAGAATAGCTTAGGGATTATTTGCCTTAGGCCTAGGGGAATACTGCATATATTTCTTTTGTTTGAGGTACAACTTTTCCTTTGCAGGGTGGACACCCGCCTTCCTAGCTGCCTCAGTTTAGCTCTAGTCTGTCTTCTTTTTCCTAGATAGCCATGCAAACACCAGTCTTTCTTAGGTCCTTCCCAGCTTCTGGCTTAAATTCACCTCCCACGTGACTGTACCTCACGACTCACTATTCTGTCTCATCATGGTAGCATTGTGCCCATTTTAATGCCTCTTATAGCTCTTTCTACATCAATTCCCACCACATTTTCTTACAGATCTCAACATTTTCCACTTAGATTCCTATGCATCCCTATCTCTGTTGCAATCCTCATTCAGTTTATATATGTGGCTTCTAATTTCCCACCTCACTTTCAATATAATCTATCATTCAGCCCCAATACCTAAAAACAATTAATATCTCTGAACTATTTATGCTTATTTAATAATTTAACCTTTTGTCAGAAATGAGAAGAATCATGGTACAGTCTGCAAAAATTAGACAAAATAGGACATCTTAGGCGATATAGCCCTGTTGTGGTTCATTTGTTAGTCTCTCAGTCCTGTCCTACTCTTTGTGACCTCACAGACTGTAGCCCACCAGGCTCCTCTGTCCATATAATTCTCCAGGCAAGAATACTGGAGTGGGGAGCCATTCCCTTCTCAAGGGGAACTTCCCAAGCCAGGAAGTGAATCCAGGTCTCCTTCATTGCAGGCAAATTCTTCACTATTAGCCTCCAGGGAAGCCCAAAAGAGAGAAGTGTCCGTGGGTGGGCATTTAATGGAATACTAAAAAATCTTCTAAATGATTAAATTACTCATCGTAAGACAAAAAAGTCTTCCTTTTTTGGTCCACAGTGAAAACTTTTAAAAGGTTTAGTTTATTATCAATACTACATTATATATCTATATGTAATAATGAATATAATTAGTTATAAATATGGAGAAGGCAATGGCACTCCACTCCAGTACTCTTGCCTGGAGAATCCCATGGATGGAGGAACCTGGTGGGTTGCAGTCCATGGGGTCGCTAAGAGTCGGGCACAACTGAGCAACTTCACTTTCACTTTTCACTTTCATGCATTGGAGAAGGAAATGGCAACCCACTCCAGTGTTCTTACCTGGAGAATCCCAGAGACAGTGGGCCCCCGTCTAAGGGGTCACACAGAGTCAGACACGACTGAAGCGATTTAGCAGCAGCAGCAGTTATAAATAATTTCAATTTTCAGAATACATTGTTATAAATAGCACTGGGGAGAAAATAATTGATGCATTCTACTTTTAAAACAGGGGCAAACTACAATCAGCCCATCTTTTTAAATAGAGAATATGTTTTATTACCATAGTACAAATCATTATTCCTCTTGTCTCCACAATCTTTACTTCAGTTAAAACCAAATGTGCTTTTGGCTACCAGAGGAGAGGAGACATTTTCAGATTGACAGTCCTGAGGTTCTTCTAACTTAAATGATTCCAACCTATTGATCCTGCATCCACATCTTCAAATAAAACTGATTCATTTCGCTAAATGGAATATTTAAACCAGAGAAGTCTATCAAGTTGGGGTTTCAGCTTGAATGAGCCACCTCCATTTAGAAAATTGATCGTCCAGTCACACTTTTATTAACCTTGAATTTTTAGAGCATGGTTGCTTTTAAAGAGAGAGAGAGTGGGCAAGCAAGAACTCTTCTCCAGTAATATTTTACATCATTGACAAGTCTGAGTCAGTGCTAGAAGAGGGACATTAGGGCTAACTAACTTTGTTATAATAACCTCCCCACATGCAAGCTACGTGAATAGTGCACATTTTTGAATATGCAAGCTGGATGACCTGTGGGGCAGTGGAAGGAAGGATCACGACAGAGCTGTGCGGACACAGTGCACGCTGGTAATTCTAAAAAAGAAAAAAACTCCAGTAAAAGTAATCATTCCTCAGTGATAACTTCCATGCATCAAATTATGAGAATAAGCCAATAAATTACTGAGCCATATTTATGAACAGTTTAAAGTGTCCTTGAACAAGCAGCTATACAACTTGCCTCTTGACTCATTAGGAGGAATTGTTGGGATGCGATATGCCTGGGTCTACAGAGTTTGGTGCCCAGAATGAAATGGACACAAGGTGACTATCTCAATCTAAGCAGCTCACAGAGCACTCGAATACTTCCTGGAAAACCGATTTATAAGGAGACCCTTTGGTGGAGTAGCGAGCACGCAGGTTTGGAGTCCAGCAGAACTAGGTTTGACCCTGGCAGCTGTGCTTGAAGTTACGCATCTCTGGATAAGTTTCTTAATTTCCATAGCCCTTTAGTTTGGGTAACATATGCTTCCATAAATTTGCATGTTAAACAAAGTATCTGTAGTCGTGACTTCTAAAATGCAGCCACTCTATAGATAATGGCAATAAAATATGAAACATAACCACCAAGGGCCATAGAAAAATCCCATCTTCTGGCAAAAGCATTTTTCCCTCTGTAGAAAATCATAGGGAGTGAAATTGAAGTCAGAAAAGTTTTTTTTTGTTTTTTTTGTTTTTTTTTTTTAGAGTGTAAGAAATCAGAGCAAGAAGGGTGAAGGGTTTGTGCCATAAGCCTGATGTTTAAGACGTGCATGTCCAAAAAAAGACCAAACAAAACATTTCATGAAAACTGATCAGACGTGAACTTCAGTGAGGTTAATCTTTCCAGGGAACAGAGTTCAGTTCGGTTCAGTTCAGTTGCTCAGTCATGTATGACTCTTTTCCACCCCATGAACTGCAGCACGCCAGGACTCCCTGTCCATCACCAACTCCCGGAGTTTACCCAAACTCATGTCCATTGAGTCGGTGATGCCATCCAACCATCTCATCCTTTGTTGTCCCCTTCTCCTCCTGCCCCCAATCCCTCCCAGAATTAGAGTCTTTTCCAATGAATCAGCTCTTCACATGAGGTGGCCAAAGTATTGGCATTTCAGCTTCAGCATCAGTCCTTCCAATGAACACCCAGGGCTGATCTCCTTTAGAATGGACTGGTTGGATCTCCTTGCAGTCCAAGGGACTCTCAATAGTCTTCTCCAACACCCACTCCAAAAGCATCAATTCTTCGGCGCTCAGCTTTCTTCACAGTCCAACTCTCACATCCATACAGGACCACTGGAAAAACCATAGCCTTGACTAGACGGATCTTTGTTGGCAAAGTAATGTCTCTGCTTTTGAATATACTATCTAAGTTGGTCATAACTTTTCTTCCAAGGAGTAAGTGTCTTTTAATTTCATGGCTGCAGTTACCATCTGCAGTGATTTTGGAGCCCAGAAAAATAAAGTCAGCCAGTGTTTCCACTATTTCCCCATCTATTTGCCATGAAGTGGAGGGACCGGATACCATGATCTTAGTTTTCTGAAGGCTGAGCTTTAAGCCAACTTTTTCACTCTCTTCTTCACTTTCATCAAGAGGCTCTTTAGTTCTTCTTCACTTTCTGCCATAAGGGTGGTGTCATCTGCATATCTGAGTTTATTGATATTTCTCCTGGCAATCTTGATTCCAGCTTGTGCTTCATTCAGCCCAGTGTTTCTCATGATGTACTCTGCATATAAATTAAATAATCAGGGTGACCATAGACAGCCTTGACGTACTCCTTTTCCTATTTGGAACCAGTCTGTTGTTCCATGTCCAGTTCTAACTGCTGGTTCTTGACCTGCATATGGGTTTTTCAAGAGGCAGGTAAGGTGGTCTGCTATTCCCACCTCTTTAAGAATGTTCCACAGTTTTACAAAGTTTTACAGAAACTCAAACACCTGCTTCACAAACCTCTTCCTCTCTCCATCCAGTTACCACACTTCAAGTGACATACATGTTCCTTAGATGGGACAAGAGAAGTTGTTCAGCTAAGCATTTCTTAGACATCTTATTAGTTTACTATCAAATGGACCAAAAGATAAAACAGCTCTAAAACTGTGACATCTAAGGCACCATCTTGTTTACTTGGCCCCAGTGTAAAGACAAGAAAACTCAGGGTATTATGGTTCATCAAATACACTGACTCTTTCAAACAGGTCTAGAAAACCTTTCCCTTCTCCAGGGGATCTTCCCAACCTGGGGAATCGAACCCAGGTCTCCCACATTGCAGGCAGATTCTTTACCAGCTGAGCCACAAGGGCAGCCCACTGTTCTGTTACATTGTCCGCTTGTTGTCCTTATTGCTGTTGGCAGTCTTGAGTTGCTTTGTATTCATATAACTTACTATATTTTATTTGCTCCACATTTTAGCTCTTTCAGTAGGGTTCCCCCCCCCACCCTCAGTGACTACAAGGATTCTAAAGCCATCTGTCTCTCCTTTCTGGCAAAGTCCCATTTTGAATGCTCCTCTGACACTTGGTTCTAAATTCCCAAGAGGGTTTGGGAAGGTGCCATCAGTTTTCCAGGGTTAGAAGAAACAGCCTTACGCAGCAGAGAACACCTATTTCCTCATCCTTTTTGTTAAGCTACGCCTGTTGGCAATTTATCTACTGTCACGCCTACATTTCCTCAGGGGGTTGGGTCCAGGACCCCCAGGGATTCCAGAAGCCGTGGATGTCAAGTCTGTCCTGCGAAATGGTGCGGTGTTTGCATATGACCCATGCGCACACCGCAGTATGCTTTGCATCGTGTCTAGGTTACTCACGTGTGTGCTAAGTCGCTTCAGTCGTGTCTGACTCTCTGCGTCCCTATGGACGGTAGCCCACCAGGCTCCTCTGTCCATGGGATTCTCCAGGCAAGAATACTGGAGTGGGTTGCTGTGCCCTCCTCCAAGGGATCTTCCCGACCCAGGGATCGAACCTGTGTCCCCTGCGACTCCTGCATTCCAGGCGGATTCTTCACCCCTGAGCCACCAAGGAACCTCTTCCTATAATACGCAATGCGATCAATGCTATGAAATAGTTGTCATGGTACAGCAAATTCAAGTTTTGCTTTGGGGAACTTTCTTGCATTCTTTTTCTCAAATATTTTCTATCCAGGTTAGTACTCTGAAGATGCACACCCCGCAGATCCCGAGGGCTGACCACAACCTAAACATCCGTGGCCTTACCCGCTTTATTGTTATTTTTCCTGCTGCGAACAGTCTGGTGGGAGCAAGGGTTACAATGAAGGCCACCCAATTACAGAAACAAAAGTGGGTTTACTTCTCCTGTCTCTAGTTTTCTTTCCAGCCTGCTTTCTGATTCCTAGGGGCAAATTTTTCCCGGTGCCAACTCCCTTGAAAAATTCTTAATTACCCAGGTGAAGGTATACAGAAGAAAGGACTTCCTGGATTTACAAGCCTTTTATTTTTTCTTTCATTGATTTTCCTTGATATGCTCTTGCCCTAGCTTCCGTCTTCCAGCTTTTCAGCAATGACCAGTGTGCTCGGCTGGGCTCTCGGGGGGAGTTAGGAAGATCCGGTAGCTAATCCAGTATAGACACACATCAATGAGCTTGGCACCTCCCAGGCCTCTTGCAATGTTCAAAGTTACCTTTGTTGTCCAGCAACAAAAATCCCAACTGGGAGTTTAAAAAAATAGATGATTACCATTCATGTATTTTTCTTTATTTCCAACTAATACCCTGTGTTCAGATAAGAACATTTTGTAAGATTTTTAGTTTTTGATGTTCAGATGATAGTGACACTTATTTTTTTTTATAAATTTGTTTTCCAATTATCAAACTATTTCTTCACAGGTTTCATTTTGTTTCATAAGACACATATCTTTTCTAACACTGACCTTCTGTATGGGTCAAGGACTTGCTTAAAGTTTATACTAAGGCAGACTCACAGATTCTACTAAAAATCCAGTGACTTGTATCTAGCAACTAGAGGAATTTGTATTGATCAATGGAGCAGAAAAGAAGAAATTGGCAGATTCTCCCTGTTCCTTAAAGAAGTGGCATGCAAGCTAAAGGTAATATAAAGTAAATAACAGAAAACAAATTAACAAACAAACAAAAATCCAAGAGGCTACAGATTCGATAAACTATATATAAGCTTCAATAGGAAAATGAACCATTTTAAAAGCTGCTGCTGCTGCTGCGGCTGCTGCTAAGTCGCTTCAGTTGTGTCCAACTCTGTGCGACCCCATAGACAGCAGCCTACCAGGCTCCCCTGTCCCTGGGATTCTCCAGGCAAGAGTACTGGAGTGGGTTGTCATTTCCTTCTCCAATGCATGAAAGTGAAAAGTGAAAGTGAAGTTGCTCATTCATGCCCAACTCTTAGTGACCCCATGGACTGCAGCCTACCAGGCTCCTCTGTCTGTGGGATTTTCCAGGCAAGAGTACTGGAGTGGAGTGCCAATGCCTTCTCCGATTTTAAAAGCTAGCTTCTCTGAAATATGAAAATTTGAAATAATGCAAGGTGTTCAGAGCAGTGAAGTGTGTTCATAAACGTAAAAGCAGAGAGGACAGGCAAGTCTTTCTAAAGTAATGAAATATGGTCAGTTAGTCCATCCAGTGAGCTTGATCACTGTGGCTTTTAAGTTTCTCAGAACTCTCTAAGTCTATCCCTGTTTGCTCTAGCCCAGACCCGCCCTCCCTGACTCCTCTATCATGTCTGATGCCACCACCTGCTCCTTTACTCCAGAAACCCATTTGCATTTTATGATTCCTTCCTTTAGGTTAATTTCTTAATTGCCCAATTCTGCTGATTTATTGCCCACATATTCCAGACTTTTTCCCCTTCCTTTCAATTTCTGTGATCAATATCCCTGTTCAGTCTCACATAATTATTTACTGACTGCCTGAAACAAACAGTCTTTCTCTCTTTTTTTTTTTTACTTTATTTTACTTTACAATACTGTATCGGTTTTGCCATACATCAACATGAATCTGCCACGGGTGTACACGTGTTCCCAATCCTGAACCCCCCTCCCACCTCCCTCCCCATGCCATCTCTCTGGGTCATCCCAATGCACCAGCCAGTACATGGAAGCAACCTAGATGTCCATCAGCAGATGAATGGATAAGAAAGCTGTGGTACATATACACAATGGAGCATTACTCAGCCGTTAAAAAGAATACATTTGAATCCATTCTAATGAGGTGGATGAAACTGGAGCCGATTATACAGAGTGAAGTAAGCCAGAAAGCAAAACACCAATACAGTATACTAACACATATATATGGAATTTAGAAAGATGGTAACAATAACCCTGTATGCGAGACAGCAAAAGAGACACAGATGTATAGAACAGTCTCTTAATAACACATCTCTGGGGCTTCCACTGTGGCTCAGACGGTAGAGAATCCGCCTGCAATGCAGGAGACTCAGGTTTGATCCCTGGGCAGGGAAGATCCCCTGGAGAAGGAAATGGTAACCCCCTCCAGTATTCTGGCCTGGAGAATTTCAAGAACAAAGGAGTCTGGCGGGCTACAGTCCATGGTTTCGCAACGAGTCTCAGCTGAGCAGCTTGCACTCATTCACGTCACTCACTGAGGTCTCCGTGACTCCAGCCGTGTCTTTTTCAAGCCCCAGGCTCCGCAGATTTGGCCATAGGGATCACAGTAATACATCTAAACGAGGATGAGCAAACTACAGCTTGTACGTCAAATCTGACCTGCTGTCTACTTTTGTACAACCCGCAAACAAAAAAATGATTTTCACATGTTTAAATGGCTTTGAAAAAATCAAACAGTAATATTCGGAGACACATGAAAATCATATCAAGTTCAGATTTCAGGATCCATGACTAAAGCTTGATTGGAACAGGGCCACACGTCTTTGTTTAAGTTATTGCCTGTGGGTGTTCTTGCACTTTTAACAGCAGATGTGAGTAGTTGCAATAGGGACCGTAGGATCCATGAAGTCTGAAATACTTACTGGCCCTTCGCAGCAAGAGTCTGCCCGGCCCTGCTCTGAAGCACAGAGATGACCCCGTGATTCTTCTGCTCAAAGTCTTTTTCTGATGCCTTGTCACCTACAGGACAAACCAGCCTCCAGAGCGTGATACTCAGCAGGGCTCTGCGTGGTTCAGCCCACCTCTGCCTGGGGCCCTGCGCTTTTCTTCCTGGCATGCCCCATGCCTCCCTTTGGAAGCTTCCTATTTCTCCTTCCTTTGGGAGTACTGAGGCCATCTCCTCCAGGGGGCTCCCGAGACTTCCCTCCAGAGTGGTGTGTCCTCCTGACATCTCAGGTGCCATGTGGGCACTGACTTATGCTGTCCAAAGAGCAAGTTCTGGATGTTAGTTCACTAGCTGAAAAAGAGTCTCGTTTACTTTTCTATCTCCAGTGAATATCACAATGCCTTTCACTTAATATTAGCTCAAGTAGTGTCTGTTGAATAATTTAAAATATCTGGCACATGAGCTAATTAGCAGTAACTGAAGTTTGAAAGAGAACTTTTTGCATAATTATAAAAAATCATTCTGTCACACAAATGCATTAAGAACATAAAATTATTTCCAAACATTCAAGTTTTAGATATCGTTACAAAAAAATATGATTTTCAGTTTGGGAATATTACAGCAAAAATATATACACTTAAGCTACTTTTTTACATGTAAAAATAAATTTCTATCATAGGGCTGGATAACACATTCAATAAATATTTAAACAACTAAGCTTGCCATTATCCCTTATTAACATGTATCACTGACCATTAAAAATGTCATAAATGTACTGGTTATAAATAGAGAAAATTAAAACCTCATGTAGCTGAAATATTTTATGTATGCAATCATGGCTAGAAGAAAAGATTTAGTATGGTGGCATTAAATTTCTAGATGATATTTTGTTTATATTTTGCACATCAACAAACTGTATAGCAAAATAAGCTGCTTCCTCCTACAGGAGTTAATGAAATAACCACACGAAATATATTTAGTGTGGTTTAAATAGTAGTGAAATGTTATTTTAAAAATTTAAGACAGTATTTATCTAGTGAACTTACTATGGCTAAAATTTACTTGAAATTATTGACATAGGAAAGGGAATTACTTTCTTTGACATTTCTAGGGGGGGAAAAATCTAGTGTTTTAAGTGGTTTATCATTCATTCCTTTTATCCCCTTGCTTTAAAAGAGCATTTTGATTTATTCAGTTATACGGAAAGGGATGTGTGTGTTTCAAACAAGGGAAGCTTCGTTTCTGAGATTTTAAAAAAGCTATTTTCCTTCACACTAATTGTTCCAAAAAAGGACACTCTACTTTTGTAATTGCAGAGTAATATGAGAAATTTGTTCAGGGTTTCAGCGCTCACTAAATCGCTTCAGTGGTGGCTGACTCTGTGGGACCCCATGGACTGTAGCCCACCAGGCTCTTCTGTCCATGGGATTCTCCAGGCAAGAGTCCTGGAGTGGGTTGCCATATTCTTCTCCAGGGGATCTTCCCAACCCAGGGATTGAACTCATATCTTTTAGGTCCCTTGCACTGGCAGGCAGGTTCTTTACTGAGCTTTAAGAGGATCAAAATATTCATTCTCTTCCCCTGATCTAATCTGAGGATAGGATCACGTTCTGTTTTGAATGTAATTTTTACACTGCCGCTCTTTGCCAAATTGATGGGTAATATCCTAAGCACAGGCACTGGTGGGTTTTCAGTCATTGTTTGACTTATTCAATCCTGAACTTTCAATTTGAAAACTTGTTGTTATTCTTTGCCTTTATATTGGCTTTATTGTTTTGTTTTGTTTTTCACAGAAGCAAAGTAGCTGATGTAATCTTATATTGGGATTCCCTGGTGGCTCAGACAGTAAAGCATCTGCCTGCAATGCCAGAGCCCCGGGTTCGATCCCTGGGTCGGGAAAATCCCCTGGAGAAGGAAATGGCAACCCACTCCAGTATTCTTGCCTGGGAAATCCCATGGATGGAGGAACCTGGTGGGCTACAGTCCATGCGGTCCCAAAGAGTCAGACACAACTGAGCGACTTCACTTTCACTTTCAGTCTTATACTCTGACCCTTAAGTGGGGCTCATCCTCAGTTCACCAAGTATAATCCTTTCTTTAACTTTTGTTATTTTATATTGGAGTATAGTTGATTAATGCTGTGTTGGTTTCAGGTGTATAGCGAAATTCAGCTATGCATAGACATGTATCTATTCTTTTTCAAATTCTTTTCCCTTTTGGGCCATTTATGAACATTCCCTGAACTATACAGAAGGTCCTTATTGGTTATCCGTTTTAGCTATTGCACTGTGTCCTTGGCAGTCCCAGACTCCCCACCTAACTGCTTTCTTAAAGCGTGTAAAAGAATAACGCCTCTCCCGGGGATGAGCGGAAGTGTTCCTTCTTTTCTGTACAGACAAGTCACAGGCCGATCGTGAGCTGTTTTCCTGCATTTTTGGTTTATGTTAGAGCTTTCTCCCAGCTTGACTTCTTCAGCTTATCTTGTGGCCATCCACTCTGCGTTGTTTGCCTGCTGAGCGAGCGCGCACTCTTTCTTTCACACGCTGGGTAGAAAGGTCTTCTCTTTAAGACGTTAATAGGTAAAGAGAGGTTGGTATTTGAGTCAAAATGTGTTTCCAGGAGGCTGCTCGTCACTGACCTTTGCTTTCCTTGCAGATCAGCCAGTCTGAGTTTGCAGGCCCTGGGGCTCCATGCATAGCACAGCTGGTGAGGCAACCCTAAGCCAAGATGATTTGGATATGACTGAGGAGAAGGAAGAGGGAGCTGGAAAAAGTTGTTGTTATAGTGATTTGTTTTTCTTTTAATGCAAAGCCCCATTGTTAGAAGAAACACAATTCCACCATCCTGAAAATACTGGCACCATCATCAGAAATAAACATCAACGAGAGCCTGTCAAAATGTCTGTGTATATTGGGAAAGGCATTAGATTTAAGATTTTGTGTATTTCTGCTTAACAGTTTGTATTATTGTGCTGTTAGTTACCATCAGGAATTAATTAAACTCAGCAAGAGGTTCAGGAAACAGTGAGTTCCTATAAAGCATAAAGCAAGGTTAGAGAAATCTTAGATGTGCAAAGATACCTAAGATGTGGTTCCTTCTCTCAAGAAGGTCCCCAAATGCCAGAGCTAAGATGCACTTAGAGAGAAATATAGATACAGTTTATATATACAGATAGATAGTATTAATGTTGATAACATGTATCTTACTATTATATATTTTTACTCCACTAAAGTATGATATATATTATTGCATTTAATAATTTAACCTTATGACAAGTGATCTTCCGTTCACAAGGGTGAAAACTGAAGACACGGGGCTGTGGCCTCATGTCCCGCAGGTCATCAGGAGTGGAGCCTGTCTTAGCCTAAGATATTTAGCAATAAGCAAAAATGCCTAGAGAAAGTGATGACAGAGAAGAGGAAGCCAGCAATGTGCTCAGTGCCCTGGCAGACCTCCGTTAGAAATGGTATTTAAAAAAAAAGACCCATTTTTACCAGCCTTCCTGAAATAATGACCTTGGAACAGATCCTGCCCAAAGTCTACTGATGAGCTCCTAAATACATCAGATGAGGCTGATACCGCTTCTCTTCGCCCTACCCTGTCTTCCTGCCTTAAACATAGGTTCAATGGCCAGCATTGCTGCCAACATCTTGCAATGTGGGAAAAAAATGCAAGAGATTCTACAGACCTTGGCTCTGCGGAGTGGAAGAGCATTTCTAGCAGCTGCCCCCCCCCCCCCACACACACACACACTGTTGTTTCGTGAGAAAAAGAATGCCCTGCTGCTTGAAGCCATTGAACAGCAGATTTTCTGATATTTGCAGCTGAGCAAATTTAAGTAACAAAATCCACCTTTAACCTAAGGTGGCTCACTGAGTAAAGATTCCACCTGCAATGCAAGAGGCACAGAGACAGGGCTTCCATCCCTGGTTCGGGAAGATGCCCTGGAGGAGGGCTTGACAACCCACTCCAGTATTCTTGCCTGAGAAGCCCATGGACAGAGGAGCCTGGCAGGCTATACAGTCCAAGGGGTCACAAAGAGTCAGACACGACTGACGTGACTGAGACGCAAGCACATTGACGCTATAATGCTATTATCTGCTTCCTTTTGGACATTGTTGCTTTCATTGATTTTCATATCTTTACTTATTCTTGCTGTCAGGATAACTGTCTGGTGAGCCATAATATGTTTCTTCTGTAGATACTTTCACTTCCTGTCTCTGTCCTATTCCCACTATTCCTTAAGGTTCCATTCTACCCCCCCCCAACCAGGTTTATTGAGATATAAATGATACATAACCTTAAGTTTAAAATGTATGATTTTATACATTTATACATTGCAAAATGATTATATGACCTCACATAATTATCATTTCTTCTTTGTGATGAAAATGTTTATGGTTGACTCTCTTACCAACTTGTAAGTATAAAATACAGCATTATTAATTATATTCTTCACACTATCCATTAGATCTCAAGAATTTATCTTGTAACTGAAAGTTTGTACCCTCTGACCAGCAAGGCCCCATTTCCCGCAGCTCCATTTCCCGCAGCTCGTGGCAACCACGACCACGCCACTCTGTTACCATGAGCTTCGCTTTCTAAGATCCCACATACATGTGACATCATACAGCGTTTGTCTTTCTCTGTCTGACCTATTTCGTGTAGCATAATGCTCTTGAGATCCATCAGTGCTGCTGCAAATTGAGGAGTCCCTCGTTTCTCATTTCATATAGATATGTGCCGTATTTTCATATGCCAATTTCATGTTTTCATATGTGCCAGTAAGGCATGTATATAGGCCATATTTTCTTTGTCCACGTATCCATTGGTGGGCACGAGGTTATTTTCCATATCTTGACTATTGTGTCTGATGTTGCAAGAATCATGGAATAACGACTCTCTCTTCAATGCAGTGATTTCATTTCTTCTGGATATGTAACTGGAAATGGGTTTGCTGGACCATAAGTTACTTCCGTTTCTTAATATCCTAGAGAACGCCTTGCTTTTTCCACAATGGCTGTGCCACTTAACATTCTCACCAACAGTTCACAGAGGCTCTCTCTCACCACATTCTCACCAGCACGCACCGTCTCTCGTCTTTTGGACTACAGCTATTCTGACAGGTGTGAGGTGATATCTCACTATGGTTTTCATTTGCATTTCTCTGATGATTAAAGATGAGCATTTTTTCATATACTTGTTGGCCTTTTCTGTGTCTTCTTTGGAGAAACAAAAGTCTAGCTCCTCTAATATTGATTGGGTTGGTTCTATTTTTGCTATTGAGTTCCAGTGTTCCTTATATAGTCTGTGTATTAACCCTTTATCAGATATCTGATTTTCACATATAGTCTCCCATTCTGCTGGTTGCTTTTTCATTTTGTTGATTTTTTTATTGTGCAGAAGCGTGTTAGTGTGACATGGTTCCACTTAAGAACATTTGCTTTTGTTCTTGTGTTTTTGGTGTCGTACCCAAAAACTTGTTCCTGAGACTATTGTTAAGGAGCTTTCTCCCTAGATCTTCTTCAAAGGGGTTTATGGTTTCAAGTCTAATGTTTAAGACTTTAATACATTTCGAGTTACTTTCGTGAGTAGTGTAAAAAAGGGGCCCAATTTCATTCTTCTGTATTATGTGATTATCCAGTGTTCTGAACACCATATGCTATAGGGATTTCCAAATTTTCCCATATGTTTGGGAAGTATTGAGCCATTATTTCTTTAAATAAGCTTTCTGCCTCCTTCCCCCACTCTTCTCCTTCTGGGAACTCCAATAATTTGCAGATTGATTCTTTTGAAGGCATCCCCTAGATTTTCTTCACTCTTTTTAATTCTTTTCTTTTTTCTCCTCCGTGTAATTTAAAAGGGCGTGTCTTCTAACCCACAAGTCTTGCTCTGTTCTTTTCATACGCTGATGCTACTTTATTTTTACTTCACTCATTGTATTCTTCTGCTCCAGAGTGTCTTTATCATTTTCTTATAGTTTCGATCTCTGCTAGCATTCTCATTTTGTTCAGGTATCACTTTTCTAGTCTCATTAAATTGCTTTTCAGTGTTGTCTTGTTGCTCAATGGGTTTCCTTAAAAAACGATTATCTTGAATTCTTTGTCAGGGGGATCATAAGTCTCCGTGTGTTTGGGATAGGTTACCAAAAAATTATTGTGACTTTTTTTTTTTTTTTTTTTTTTTTTGCGGATGTCATAGTTTCTTGATTTTGTTACGGTCTTCGAAGTTTTGCACTGCCGTCTTTCTTAGGAGGTCCTTCCTGCCCGTGGAGAGGCATGCCTTCTCGCAGCCCGCTGAGCTGCCTGCGGCGCTCCCTCGGTGGCCTTGCTCCTTCCCGTGGCGGAGTTCCTAAGCTGCGGTGTCTTTTCTGCATCCTGACCTGCGGTGTCTTTTCTGCATCCTGACGTGCTCCGGGCCGGGAGAGAGCAGCCATCCTTCCGTTTCTCTGAAAGGCGGCACTCCCGCGCCAGTGTGTGCTCACTCGCCCTGTGCCAAGGCTCTCTCCTGCCCCACTGGGGGAGTGTCCGGGGAGCTGGCGCCTGGCTGCGGGCGGGCACCAGTGAGACGTGCCCGGGGGCGCCCGGCCGGCGGTGGGGCTCTGCGGTCCCGGTGCCCCCAGGGGCACCCAGGTGGGGCTGCTGGTGGAGCCTGCGGCTCGGTCGGCGGCGTCCCCGCCCCGCAGGCCCGCGGAGGCTCTGCCAGCCCCTCCCCGGCCTTCGGGCCCGCCCGCGGCTGCGGACCCGCCCTCGGGAGGAGGCGGGCGGGGACAGCCGCTGGGGCAGCACCGCCGGCGGCCGCGGGGCAGGCCGAGCGCTGAGCCGGGTCCCCAGCCGGCCGCCTGGGCGGTGCGCGGCGAGGGCAGCGCGCCGCGGGCACAGCCGAGCTGCTGCCCTCACCCTCCCCAGGGCATCTAAGCCGCCTTTGGGGGCCCCGTGGGGCGCTGGGGCTCCTCGGGAACGGGCACTTCCGCGAGGCGCTCTCGCCGGGGCGCTGGGCGGACAGGCTGAGCGTCCAGATGCCGCCCGGAGGGCCCGGCAGGGGCCGCCAGCAGCGGGGTTTGTGTGCTCAGCGCCCGAGCTGGCACCTGGGCTGGGAGACTCATCCTGGGCCCCTGGGCACTTGTTGCCGTATCTCACCGCCCAGCCCAGGCACTGTGCGGACGGACGCCGAAATGTTACTGCTGTTAGGGCAGGCCGGCGGGGCGGGGGAGGGGGGACAAAAACAATGGATGTTTGATCGGCCGAAGCTGGTGTCACTCCCGCCCGCGTTCCCCCTAATATCCTCGCCACAGACGCTCTCCGTGAGTTCATCCACCCCCGGCTGTCTGCCGAGTAGCCGTGCGCCCTCGCCGTTAAAGCACCCTGCTCCTGACATCAAATGCATCAGACTCTCCAGTCCAGATCCTAGACCTTCCACCTGCACTCCAGACCAAAACACATCCAAAAGCACTCTAAGCTCAAACCACTCAATACCTACTTCTCATCTTCACGCACAAATTCTGTTCTGTTATCGTCTCGGTTGTCCACGTCAGGAGCCTAAGAAGTCCTTTTAGATTTCTCTGCATTCTCTTTTCATTTCTAGTCATGCACCAGCCTCGGTCCGTTTGTGATAACCAATGAATCTAGTCAGGCCACCCTTAGAGCTGCTCACACAGCCTACACTCCTGCAGCGTTCATCACCTGAATTCCTGCAGCAGGCCCCTGATAGATCTCCCTGGATTAAGGCTGTCCTGACTTCAGTCAGTTCCCTGGCGTTTTCTCCCAAGGAATTTTCTATACTAAGACACTCATTGGGTCCATGTGTTCACTAAGATCCTTCCAGGAGTTTCCAGAGCTTTTAGGATTTAGTGCATGCTTTCAGCGTGGCACTTCCTGCCCTTTGCTTGGTTATGTGACCTGTTCCCTAGCTGTCCTGCCCCTGTACTCACGTCCGTTTATCCGCTAAAGAAGCAGTTATTGAGCACGTGATGTGTGTGAGAACCAGGCTAACGGCTGGAGTTGAAGACTTCTCCTGACCTTCACTGTGCTCACAGTTGAGTCAGGGAAGCAGACAGTTTTAAAAGTCAGTGACAGGAGATCAACTTGTGATGAGTAAAATAAAAGAGAATTCTATCATTGAAAACAATGATGGGGACAATAATCTATAATGGATGATCTGAAAAGGTCACACTGAAAAGACAGCCTTGAAGTTAAGACTTAGGATAAGAAGGACTCAGCCACATGAAGTGTTGAAAGTAATGATATCCTAAGCATGAGGATCGGGAATTATTAAATGTCTCAAAAAGGTAGAGGCTGGAACACTCTATAAATTGGCATAAGGCCTATGATGGAGAATAAGCAATGAGAAAGATATTGAAACTTTGTCTCAGTTCAGTTCAGTCGCTCAGTCGTATCCGATTCCTTGGGACCCCATGAATCGCAGCACGCCAGGCCTCCCTGTCCATCACCAACTCCCGGAGTTTACTCATGTCCATCAAGTTGGAGATGCCATCCAGCCACTTCATCCTCTGGGGTCCCCTTCTCCTCCTGCCCCCAATCCCTCCCAGCATCAGAGTCTTTTCCAGTGAGTCAGCTCTTCACATGAGGCGGCCAAAGTATTGGACTTTCAGCTTTAGCATCAGTCCTTCTAATGAACACCCAGGACTGATCTCCTTTATGATGGACTGGTTGGATCTCCTTGCAGTCCAAGGGAGTCTCAAGAGTCTTCTCCAACACCACAGTTCAAAAGCATCAATTCTTTGGCACTCAGCCTTCTTCACAGTCCAACTCTCACATCCATACATGACCACAGGAAAAACCATAGTCTTGACTAGATGGACCTTTGTTGGCAAAGTAATGTCTCTGCTTTTGAATATACTATCTAGGTTGGTCATAACTTTTCTTCCAAGGAATAAGCATCTTTTAATTTCATGGCTGCAGTTACCATTAGCAGTGATTTTGGAGCTCAAAGAAGTAAAGTCTGCCACTGTTTCCACTATTTCCCCATCTATTTGCCAGGAAGTGATGGGACCAGATGCCATGATCTTCGTTTTCTGAATGTTGAGCTTTAAGCCAACTGTTTCACTCTCCTCTTTCACTTTCATCAAGAGGCTTTTTAGTTTCTCTTCACTTTCTGCCATAAGGGTGGTGTCATTTGCATATCTGAGGTTATTGATCTTTCTCCTGGCAATCTTGATTCCAGCTTGTGCTTCATCCAGCCCAGCATTTCTCATGATGTACTCTGCATATAAGTTAAATAAGCAGGGTGACAATATACAGCCTTGATGGACTCCTTTACCTATTTGGAACCAGTCTGTTGTTCCATGTTCAGTTCTAACTGTTTTTTCCTGACCTGCATATAGGTTTCTCAAGAGGCAGGTCAGGTGGTCTGGTATTCCCATCTCTTTTAGAACTTTCCACAGTTTATTGTGATCCACACAGTCAAAGGCTTTGGCATAGTCAATAAAGCAGAAATAGATGGTTTTCTGGAACTCTTCCTTTTTCGATGATCCAGCGGACGTTGGCAATTTAATCTTTGGTTCCTCTGCCTTTTCTAAATCCAGGTTGAACATCTGGAAGTTCACGGTTCACATATTGCTGAAGCCCGGCTTGGAGACATTTTGAGCATTACTTTACTAGCCTGTGAGATGAGTACAACTGTGCAATAGTTTGAACATTCTTTGGCATTGCCTTTCTTTGGGATTGGAATGAAAACTGACCTTTTCCAGTCCTGTGGCCACTGCTGAGTTTTCCAAATTTGCTGGCATATTGAGTTTAGCCCTTTCACAGCATCATCTTTCAGGATTTGAAAGAGCTCAACTGGAATTCCATCACCTCCACTAGCTTTGTTCGTAGTGATGCTTTCTAAGGCCCACTTGACTTCACATTCCAGGATGTCTGGCTCTGGGTGAGTTATCATACCATCGTGATTATCTTGGTCATGAAGATCTTTTTTGTACTGTTCTTCTGTGTATTCTTGCCACGTCTTCTTAATATCTTCTGTCTTAATACCATTTCTGTCCTTTATCGAGCCCATCTTTACATGAAATGTTCCCTTGATATCTCTAATTTTCTTGAAGAGATCTCTAGTCTTTCACAGTCTGTTATTTTCCTCTATTTCTTTGCACCGATCACTGAGGAAGGCTTTCTTATCTCTCCTTGCTATTCTTTGGAACTCTGTATTCAGATGCTTGTATCTTTCCTTTTCTCCTTTCCTTTTTGCCTCTTTTCTTTTCACAGCTATTTGTAAGGCCTCCCCACACAGCCATTTTGCTTTTTTGCATTTCTTTTCCATAGGGATGGTCTTGATCCCTGTCTGCTGTACAATGTCACAAACCTCCATCCATAGTTCATCAGGCACTCTATGTATCATATCTAGTCCCTTAAATCTATTTCTCACTTCCAGTGTATAATCATAAGGGATTTGATTTAGGTCATACCTGAATGGTCTAGTGGTTTTCCCTACTTTCTTCAATTTCAGTCTGAATTTGGCAATAAGGAGTTCATGGTCTGAACCACAGTCAGCTCCCGGTCTTGTTTTTGCTGACTGTATAGAGCTTCTCCATCTTTGGCTGCAAAGAATATAATCAATCTGATTTCAATGTTGACCATCTGGTGATGTCCATCTGTAGAGTTTTCTCTTGTGTTGTTGGAAGAGGGTGTTTGCTATGACCAGTGTGTTCTCTTGGCAAAACTCTATTAGCCTTTGCCCTGCTTCATTCCATATTCCAAGGCAATTTGCCTGTTACCCCACCGCCCCTGACCTCCGGCATGGGGTAGCTCATCTCGGCCGCCGCCCCTGACCTCGGGTGAGGGGTAGCTCCTCTCGGCCATGCTTCTGCTCAGTCCATCGCAGCTGGCGTGCTTCTGTGCGATCTGTCACAGCCAGTCAGTCTGATCACAGGGACCACAGCCTTGTCTCACTCAATGAAACTAAGTCATGCCATGTGGGGCCACCCAAGACGGGAGGGTCATGGTGGAGAGGTCTGACAGAATGTGGTCCACTGGAGAAGGGAATGGCAAGCCACTTCAGTATTCTTGCCTTGAGGACCCCATGAACAGTATGAAAAGGCAAAATGATAGGACACTGAAAGAGGAATTCCCCAGGTCAGTAGGTGCCCAATATGCTACTGGAGATCAGTGGAGAAATAACTCCAGAAAGATGGAGCCAAAGCAAGAAACTATGTTTAATCTCCCCACAAAATGACATACTCTCTAGTATCTCTTCTCTATGTGTGTTTTTATAATTTCAATGACATTATTGTTGTTATTACTTTATTTTAATTAGTAGTACCTAAAAGGCTTCCTTCTTTTACCTTTGTCAGTTCAATTCTGGTCTTTATGTTTTTTTTTTTTCAAATTCCTCTAGGGAACAAGAGTTAGGTATCCCTTCCTAGTTTTTCATCTCACACTGTGAATAACTCTGATAGTAATGATCACATTCCAGTATAATTACATCCTTGTTTCTCCCCTCAGACTAAATTCTTTATAGGCTTATGCTGGGATTTATTCATCTTTAAGTCAACAGTAGCTAGCAGAGGACCTAGTGTATAATTAGAACCTAATGAATGCTTACTGGATAAAGGAACGCATAAATAAAGAATTGTACCATTGTAGTATTGCTACTGTGTGATAACTGAGAAAATATTTTAAGAATCAGGAAAAAGAGAAGAGGGGAAAAAAGAAAGGACTCTGAATTAGATTTGAAATTTCACTGGACTTCACAGAACAAGATGCAGAGAGGGTTATCATTCTCTCCACTCTAGAACAAAAGAACAGAGGAGAAAGAGGTCAGGTACCTTCCCCAAATTTAGTACCTGAGTAAGTAAAAGAGCTCGGATGAGACCCTAACCTGTCTGGCTGAAAAGCAAGTGCTACCCTTATAAGTAACACTTTCTGTAACAAACACGGACGTTTGCACCGTAGGCTACAGATATGTCCTTGTGGGTTTGATTTGATTAAATCTAGTATCTGTGTTCTAAACTGGAAGTCCACCGCCGCCCACCTTCTTCCATCAGAGTCTAATCAGTAAACAAACTTTCCCTAGAGTGGAGAAGGAAATGGCAACCCACTCCAGTGTTCTTGCCTGGAGAATCTCAGAGACCGGGGAGCCTGGTGGGCTGCTGTCTATGGGGTCGCACAGAGTCAGACACAACTGAAGCGGCTTAGCAGCAGCAGCAGCAGCAGCATCTGTGTAGCTCATTGTCAGTTTTCCCAAGTCTGCTAAAGTAACACTTCTTGAGAAGTGCTTTCCCAGAGCCTCATTTAAGAGAAATCTCACTATTCTTGCTCTAGACCTTCTTTCTCAGTTTTTTTTTTTTTTTCCTTTCCTCCCTATTTTGTAAACAACACTTGTCCCTATCAGGCATTTTCTATTCATTGGCCTGATTTTTATGAGAACAGGGCCTGTATGGAGCCAGCAACTTGAGTGAGAAAGCTAAAGCCTAGCTTTTCCTTCTCAACAAGGTTTCTCAGATCAATTCGAAATAAGATGAATATTTTTCTCTTTTAAAATCAGGGTCCTTCACTGAAGAGCACGGCTTTAGACTAATCTATTCAAACCTCTAACGATAAATAATAAATTTCCATGTCTTACTCGCTGAAAATATTTAATTTTGGCTGCCTGTAAGCTGTGAACAGTGGGAAAATATTCTAAATAACATGGGGCTTACTGTCTGTCAACACAGGATCTTCATTTGGCTTCCTTTTTGTTGATCTTAACAACCTTTATCTTAAACCTCTACTGCCTACACAAGGGGCACATGCTAACACATGAAATAAGGTGGGTCTGAGTACCCTCCACGTTCACGTGAGATTGATGAGAAATGAAACACTGAGGACCGCCTGCGCTCCGAGTGTCAAAAACATCTTCGTGTTTTCCTGCTTCTGCCGGCGGCAGGGCACACTGTGTTTCTCTGCAAAAATTCCCACACACTGTTAATTTGAATAATTTATGCAAGGCATTGAGACTATTTCCACAAATTGAACATATAGGAAGAATAGCCACCCATTCTTTAAGAGGTCTATTGTTTCTGAAATTGGGGGACATTTTAATAGGGTTGTTTTCTTGTTCCTTACCTTAACCTCAGATCAATTTGAAATGCATCGACGTGTCTCCTTTGGGATTCGCTACCGAGAGAAACTTCACTGCCAGGCTTCCTGCCCCCTTTCAGAAGATGAAGAACGCTCTGTAGCTTTTAGTTGTTATATGTGATCGATGAAGGCGACCAGGGAATGCAACAGATGTGTAGGCTGGAAGGTTGTCTTTGAAAAGCCCCTTGGTGCCACCTTGTGGTAATGACGTGGTATTTTTCAACTATTTTCAGATACTGGTTTCCTCAATCTATTTGTACACACATTATCTTTCTAAAATCCTTTCATTATCCCTGAAAAGGTGATTAAAAAAAATTATAAAGTAAATCAAAGAAGTGTCAGAGATTGATTTGGAAAGCATTTAACTTTTCACCCAAAGTATTTTTTCTCTATGTGTTTTTTTTTCTTTAATGTAAAATGCGGAGTCTTAACTCACAAGCTTCAGTTAAGCATTTAAATAAAGAAGAAAAAAAAAAGACCATTATCTTTCAACTAAATCAATACGTCCCACTTGCGTTTCCCTGTTAGCGCGCAATATCAAGCAGGGGTATATTTGCGCTCCAATTAAAAGAGCATCAACCCTGTGACTCTTTTTGTTTACGGAGATTAAAACGGGCTTACTAGAGCCTCCGCACTGTTGTAAGCAGTCCGCCAGAACTAACATTCAGCCTTTCGCGGGCCTTTTGCAGTAAGCACCGTCACCCCAGCCTTCCCTGTCGTGTACTTGGTCCCCACGCCTGTGTGGGCCGACGGCCCAGAGCCCCGTCTCCACCGCCCGCGGGGGGCCCACTGCTCATCCCCACCAGTCTCCAACCTCGGCGGAGGCTCTCAGCTGCGGGCAGGGCTCCCAGCCTGCAGGCTCGGCCCTGTCCGGTTGCTCAGGGGCGAGGGGTCCATGTCAGCAGCCGCAGCGGCCTCCCATGCGTGGGAGCCGTTCCTGGCCCTAGACTCTGCTGTCCTGGGAATGAGCCCTGCAGACGCTCAGGCCCCCTGGAGGTCCATCATGCTTTCTCCCTATCCTGTGGGTCCAGCTAGCATGAGCTCCTGCCGCAGTATCCGAACACATCCCTTACTCCCGAGTGAAGAACACTACCTTGAATTCTGACCCTCTTTAAGTGATGGGGCTGTGATATGAGCCTGCGGCTCGTTGAGGGTGGTCTTCCTAATGGAGCGCCATCCCTGCCAGATCAGACCTACTGGGGACCAGGGACAAATGAATTTGTCTGCAGGTGAGGTGGTGCTAGAGGTAAATAATCTGCCTGCCAGGTTAAGAGACAAGATGCAGATTTCCATCCCTGGGTCCGGAAGATCCCCTGGAGGAGGGCATGGCAACTCCAGTGTTCTTGCCTGGAGACTCCCATGGACAGAGGAGCCTGGTGGGCTGCAGTCCACGGGGTCACAAAGAGTCAAACACAACTGAAGTGAGGTAGCAGGCACTCATGCTCTTACGCACAAGCTCGTTCAAGCCTGCCTCGCACTGGCGTCCATTCCCGTGGCCCTAGCTGCCTCCCAGCTCGCCCCCAGCGTGTTCTCTTATCAAGAGCACGCTGAGCGCTGCATATTCCGCAGGCCCAGTCTTCCGCGCTGCTCCCTGACGCCTGACTGCCCCACTTGCTCCTGGCCCGTCCCTATTCCTGGGACGCCCCTGCACCCTCACACACACAGTAAACACCTTCCTTTTTTAGAAAACCACTGCTGACATCCTTCCTTTTTCATGAAGTTTTCTCTAGTAAGTTGACCTGAAGGATGGAATTGAGCAGTTTCTTCAGTCATTGGATAGAATATGTATCATTGTCAGCAAACTATCTGTCCCTCCAATGTTTGAGCAGGAACATGCCAAAAGCACTCGTGACCTTGCTCTGCATTTAGTGGGGTGGTTGCATTTGTGTCTGAAATCTTGGGACTGAGAAAGACTGAAGGCGTATTTTATGTTATTTTACTTAAAAGCGCAAGAATATAGCTCTAGAGCCTGATGTCATTCTGTGTATACGGAAAATAGCATGGTGTCCTGAATCACTTCATTGAATATTATTTACTTTGATGCTTCTTTAAAGATAGCTGTGTATTTTAAGTGTTTCTATACAGAAGCGGAGGATCTTGCCCCTGCACGCACATAACTCAGATGTGACGGGTGTAAGCTTCCAAATGTTTATCCAGCCTGATGTTTCTGTTCTAGGGACCTTATTCATGGCCCTGGGGGTTTTCTTAGTTAATAGATGTTGTCTTGTGATAATGGATTTTTTTTTTTTTGCAAGAGGACTATAAAATGTCTAGTCATTAAAGAGTAATATACCATAACTAAACATGCTTAAGGTCATTATATGGGGCAAAAAACGCTGTGGTATACACGTAAGACACGGAGTCATAGAACTGAGTTCTAATTCTGCTCCTGCATTAATGACTTCTCAGCATTCCATTTCAGAGAAAAATGTTACTGTTCACTGAGAAAGTAATGCTGTCCTTCTAGAAGTGGCATATGTGTGTGTGTGTGTGTGTGTGTGTGTGCGCGCGTGCATTGTGATTCCAGATGATAAATAGACGTTGTTGTACAGGTGATTGCTATACTCTAGTTGTTCCATAGTGTTTAATCTTTTTTAAATTTTAATAAAATTAAAACAGCATTTCTCTCTCTCGTTTTTTGTTCCTTCCCGTCCCTTCCCTTCTTGTTTTCTTCTGCTTGTCTCTCCTTCCCTCTCCTTTCTCCTGAAAAAGCAGTCAAAGGTGAAAAAGAAGCAATATGTGTTAGTTTTTACTGGTCGCTTGCTTCATTTCCTTTGACCCTCTCCAGCCACAGTATAGATAGAATTTGAAACCATTCAATACTAAATTTAGGAACATTTATAAAAGTAATCTTGGTTGGAGAGGCATTAAATATGAATTCAGACCCTAAAATGGATTTTAAATTGCAGGAATACATTTCATGTTCCAGGTTAGAGAAAATTAACAAAGTTTGGCTCAGCAATGATCACCCAGCAGTGGAGAAAGGACCCTGGCAGGTTAGCAAGCCTGGGCACGGTGCTGGGTGGGTCATGGGCTGAGTGGGCTGCCCCACAGGTTTCTCATGCTTCCAAAACACATAAAACGGGGTGTGAGCTTTGCGCTCTGCCTCTCTGATGCAGTTACCGTGAGAGTAAACTGAGACAAACACAGATCTGTAGAAACCACTTAGTGCTCTAACAATATGATTATTTATGGAAGTGTTGAGAAGAGTATGATTTAGAATATATTTATTCTCAATATAATTATCTTCTCAATATATATGTTTTCTTTCCTTTTTCCCTAACACATACAACTTTGAAACCTTCATCTGATGCTATTTTATAATTAACATGAAATCTATCCCTGCTCCTAAAATTTCATTTACCAGAGAGTATGAAAGTATGTCTATTTTCAAGATTTTTTTAATAAAAAACAAAATCTATTTTACATCAAAAAGAAATAGGCCTCCTAAGAGTGTTTAATTCCTATCTAAATACACACTTTGCTAATGACTATATGACTAAGTAATTAACCTCATTAAAAACCATAAAAGTAATTTATGCTGAAAGATTGAAACTTTGGTGATAGACCAGTTTTAAGGAAATATAATTTATATACAGGTGGCTCAAATGGTAAAGAATTCGCCTGCAATGCGGGAGACCTGGGTTGGATGCCTAGGTTGAGAAAATCCCCTGGAGGAGGGCATGGCAACCCAGTCCAGTATTCTTGCCTGGAGAATTCCATGGACAGAGGAGCCTGGTAGGCTACAGTCCATGGGGTCGCAAAGAGTCAGACACAACTAAGCCTCTAATACTTTCACTTTTCAATATATATATAAAAATTATATGCATACATACAAATATAAATATAAAATCCACATAAAGGATAAAAAAGTATTTATTAAGTAAGTTTGAAGTCAAAATTGAATTTTAAATTGGCAGACAGTTAAAGACAGCATTAAGACTCCAAAATTTGAAAGCAAAAAGAGCCAACATAAGAAATTCAAGTTGTTTGAAGTGGTGTAGCAGATCTTTTTAAGAGACAACACTGTACAGATCCTCTGCCACTTATAATGGGGTTACATCCTGACCAAAGGCATCATTCATTGAAAACACTGTAAATCAGAAATGCATTTTACACACCTCACCTACTGAACATCATAGTGTAGTCTAGTCAGCTTGAAACATGCTTAGAAAACTTACATTAGCCTTCTAACCCAAAGCCTATTTTATAATAAAGTGTTGGATAGCTCATACAATGTGTTGAATACTGTGCTGACAGTTAAGAGCAGCTGTGTGGGTCCAGCTGGTCGTATTAATAAAGGCATCAGGAGTTTAACCTCGTGACCACATGGCTGATTGGGAGCCGCAGCTTGATGGCAGTGTCATGACAGAGCCCGGGACCAGATATTATTAGCCTGAAAAAAAGATCAAAATTCACAGTATGTTTCCCCCTGGATCTGTATCGCTTCAGCACCATCCTAAAGCAAGAAATACTAAGTCAAACTATCAAAAGCGGGGGGCCATCTGTAAACGTTTGCTGTTGTTTAATGCTGAGGCACTTCGTGTATCCAAAAGGAGTGTTTGAGGGACATCATATTAAGCCTTATAGTTTGAAACTTTTTTTCTCTATTATGGTCATGGAAGGGCTTCCCTGGTGGCTCAGATGGTACAGAATTTGTCTGCAATGCAGGAGATCTGGGTTTGATGCCTGGGTCTGGAAGATCCCCTGGAGGAGGGCATGGCAACCCACTCCAGTATTCTTGCCTGGAGAATCCCATGAACCCAGGAGCCTTGTGGGCTACAGTCCGTGGGGGTCTCAAAGAGTAGGACATGACTGAGTGACTAACACACATGGTTGTGAACGAAGCCAATTCATTCACACACACTTGACTAATTTTCACTCATCATGGAAGAAAATGTTCTGGTTTACAAAGCCTGTTTCAATAATCAGCTTTTTCACTGAAAATCTAAGATCAGATCAGATATCCACAATTTTCTCAAATGCGTTCCAACATACCTGAGCTCATAGTTAGACAGAAATCCTAATCAGAGCTCAAACTCTGCTCTCATCCATTGTGAAACTGTAGAAAGCAGGGCGGTTCGGTCAGATTGAGCAATATTTTGCCGACTGGACCCTGATCTTTAAAAGCTCCATGCTGTCTTCCACCTCTGTTTTTCTCCTCACGTGGTGAGGAATCTGTAGGTCCAAGGGTGTGTGTGCATCTGAATTTGCATCCTTCTTCTCAACAGTGTTTCTCAAACTCTCTTGGGGGAAGGACCCAGTTTTGTCCCTCATTTTGTTTAGGACTGAATTATCCTCCAATAAAAAAATGAAATAAAATTTAAAGATATATTGATCCTAAACAGTGAGCATGCATGTGTACTGAAATGACTTAGCATGAACACCAAGATCAATATATTTTAAAATTTATTTTCTGTTTAATTGTGGGGTAATCACGTTGCGATCTTGCGATGGTCTCTGCTGTACGTCCACATGAATCGGCCCTGGGGATGCATATCCCCGCTCCCTCCTGACCTTCTTCCCCACTGCATCATACACTGAATTCCCACTGGCTATCTATTTTACACATGGCAATGTATATGTTTCAATTCTACTCTCTCAAATCGTCCCAAAGAGACAAATATCATTTATTAATGCATATATATGAATCTAGAAAGATGGTAAAGATGGTCCTATTTGTAGGGCAACAAAGGAGACGCAGACATAGACAACAGACTTCCGGACCCCGTGGGGGAAGGATAGCATCAATATTTTTGAAAAAAAAATACAATAAAAATAAATTCCTAGAAGGATAAATTTTATTTTAAGAGCTATACAAATTGTAAACCTCCAATTGTTTTTTTTTTTAATTCTTAGTTTCAACAGACATAAAATTACTCCATCAAGTTTTCGCTAAGTTCTTAAGCTCTTACTCCCAATTT
The DNA here is from genome assembly GCF_042477335.2 of Ovis canadensis. Classification (NCBI taxonomy): domain Eukaryota; kingdom Metazoa; phylum Chordata; class Mammalia; order Artiodactyla; family Bovidae; genus Ovis; species Ovis canadensis. The sequence continues at coordinate 101,031,763 of NC_091253.1, read as the reverse complement.
TTGCAGATACCACCTTGAGTTCTAATAGCAGAGGGTTTATAGAGGCAGCGGCTGTCCACAGACACTCAGTGAGTCGTTTGTTCTAAATTGCAGCCTCAGTACTGGAGACCTTCACGTTTCCTATCCAGAGGCTCCAAGCCAGCTCCAAGGGCCTGGAGCCTCCCCTCCAGGTTCGCTCTCCCTGAGAGGGCGAGGAACCCCAAGGCCTGCGGTGGCCCCGGGACCGCTGTTGGCCAAGGCTGTGGACGATGCTGGCCCTCGAGCACGTGCACCCAGGCGTCCTCAAGTGAGGTCACAGCCCCCCATGAAGGACCAGGTCTGGGATGGGAAGAGGGGACCCAGGCCCCGCAGCGCCTTCCGTTACCTTCCTGCCTCGCCGCCCGCCACCGCTGGAGCTGGGCTGGGAGGGCTTCGCTGTTCTGTGGATGCTTCTCTCCCCGCAGGTCCTGGTGCCTCCCAGCACTGCTGCCCCTGGAGTCCGGTCTCCCCACCCCTGCGGGACCCATCCTGAGCTCCTGCCTGCCTCCTGAGTGGCTCTTCGCGCTGGTTTTCATTTTTTTGCGCAGTTGTTTCATAGTCCCATCCAGGGTTCTTCTTGCTCCTTTTTTTTTTTTTTTTTTTGAGAATGATCTTGTTAGCTATTAGCAGGTTCTTAAAGGGAAATAATTAATGGAGGAGGGAATGGCAACCCACCCCAGCATTCTTGCCTGGAGAATCCCAAGGACGGTGGAGCCTGGTGGGCTACAGTCCACGGGGTCGCAAAGAGTCGGACACGAAGGAGCACAGCGCACGCGAAGGGAAATAAAGTGTGCACTTACTAAATGCACAGACTCCCAAATGTTGTTCAGAGTGCCACGGAGTTTCTGAACTCCGGCGGCTTTAACACCTCTTTGCCAAGCTGCCCCTGAAATCTGTGTTAGGAACCCTGGTCCTGGCCCCGGCTCTGCCGCGACTCCTCCGCTCGGTTTAATTCAGCAGAGACGTGGGGCCCACAGGCGTGCTGAGAGCCTCAGGCCGCGGAAACCCGGGCCCATCCGCTCAGCAGTGCACGGCCCCGCGGCCTTTCTGAACAGATGTGGGATCCGAAGTCCAGAGAGTTAGGCGGCTACTCAAATCTCAGCCCCTGCGCGGCCTAAGGGAGGACCCTCCCCGCAGGCCCTCGGCTGAGTCCAGGGCCCTTTCCGGTTATCCTTCTTCCTCACATATCTGAGTCAAGCTAGTGGGAGTTTCTGCATTCTGTCCGTCTTGGCTGCATGCGGTATAGGTCCAAGAAACTGTGTAAGCAGGAGTTTCTGCTGCATCTGTTAAAATCTTCCCAGTTTGTAGGAGGCGTGGGATAGTAAGGCGTTGGGGGCTCAAAAGTGTTACAGGTTCACACTCTTAGATTCAAAGCGAACATCTTAACTGACGCTGTCCTCCTGATCAGCTTCGTCCCCCAACCTCAGTTCCCGCCTATGAAATGGGGATTTGCTTACTTCACTGAGTTCCTCTGAAAATTTGAGATAATGATATCTATGTAAGTACTTGTCTCCCGTGCTGTGTCATATTAGGAACTCAGCAAATGAGAATTCCTTCCCTTTTCTAGCCCATTTCTTGAATCCAAACACTTGGGGCTTTTAGATATAATTGTGCGTCTTAACAATATTAAGTAAGAGGTATAAATTCATTATAACTGATGCATGGTTCAATACTGGATGTTTCTCAATATACTATTATGGGAGATTAGATTTAGATTTACAGGAAAAAACTGAGCAGATACTGAACAGGATGTGGAAATCCCAGCCGCCTCCTTTAGCTTACCCTACTGTTAACATCTGATACGTTTGCTCCAATTAATGAATCAATATCGACACGGAGTTATTAACCAAAACTCCGAGCTTGTTCATATTTCCTTAGTTTTCTCCTCATGTCTTTTTTCTGTTCTGGGATCCCATCCAGGATAGCAGGTTGTCGTGTCTCCTTAGGATTCTCTTAGCTGTGACATTTTCCCAGGCTTTCCTTGTTTTTAATGACGGTGATAGTTTTCAGAAATACTGATCAAATGTATTGTAAAATGCTCTGCTAATGAACTCTGTGTGATGCTTTTGCTGTGATAAACAGGGATTATAGATTTTTGGAAGGGAGACGAGAGAGAGCAGCAGTTTCATCACATCATGTTGCAGGGTCACACTCAATTTATGTACAACGGTCCATGCTGACCTTGGTCACCTGGCTGAAGTGGTGTTGGTTAGGTTGCTACACTGGATGCTTTCCTTCCCTTGCTCTCCGCTTTGGAAGGAAGTCATTGTGCACAAGTCACACTTAGAAGTGGTGAGTTATGGCTCCCCTCCTTTAGGATAGAGCATTACATAATTTGGGGCTCCCAGGTGGCACTGGTGGAGGAGCACCCACTTGCCAGATGGGGTTCAGTCTCTGGGTCGGGAAGATCCCCCAGAGGAGGGCCTGGCAACCCGCTCCTGTCTTCTTACGTGGAGAATCCCCATGGACAGAGGAGCCTGGCGGGCTACAGTCCAGAGGGTCACAGAGTCAGACACCACTGAAGTGGCTTAGCATAGCCCAGCACATTACATAATTTATTTGGAATTTTTCTCATGTATTTATAAACTTACTCAACTATTTATATCACCATGAAGTCATGGATATGCATATATATATATGTATATGTGTATATATCTATATACATACGTATATCACATAAACATGTACACACAAATGTGAGGCTCCCCAGGTGGTGCTAGTGGTAAAGAATCCTCCTCCTAATGCCGGCGACATAAAAGACACAAGTTCGATCCTGTGTTGGGAAAATTCCCCTGGAGAAAGGCATGGCAACCCACTCCAGGATTCTTGCCTGGAGACTCCCTTGAACAGAGGAGCCTGGAGGGCTATAGTCCGTAGGGTCGCCAAGAGTCAGACATGGCTAAAGCGACTTACACACACACATACAAACATATACATAACTGTGTATAGTTACAGCTACAGTTCAATGGTTGCATGGCATCACTGACTCCATGGGCATGAGTTTGAGCAAGCTCCGGGAGTTGGTGATGGACAGGGAAGCCTGGCGTGCTGCAGTCCACGGGGTCGAAAAGAGTCAGACACGACTGAGCGCCTGAACTGAACAGTAGCTCACGCTGTTCCAGCTTTGACCATCTGGAGCTCTTTCAGGTGGGCCCTGTGCTTTTCGACATAGCCCCTTCAGTGTTTGCGTGGGCGTGTGCATGCGCGTGTGTGCATGCATGCGTGTGTGCGCGCATGTGCGCGTGTGTGCGTGTGCGTGTGTGTGCGCGTGTGCGCGCATGCATGCATGTGTGTGCGTGCGCGTGCGTGCGTGTGTGCGTGTGCGTGCGTGTGTGCGTGTGCGTGTGCGCGTGTGTGCATGTGCGCGCATGCATGCATGTGTGTGTGCGTGTGTGCGCGTGTGTGTGCGCGTGTGCGTGCGTGTGTGCATGTGTGTGCGTGTGTGTGCATGTGTATGTGCACGCGTGTGCGTGTGTGTGCGCTGCAGAACTTTCTGACTCTCTGGTGGATATTCCAGGATGTTCCAGGCTTGTGTTGTCTTCCCCGGTCCCAGTTCCAGAATCCGCCATTCTCCAGGGAGCTCATGATGTTGCTCAGTGGAGAATGACTTTAGAAACTAAGATCCCAGCACCGGGCGTGCTGCTGCACCTGGCGTGCGGTTTCTCTCAGGCATTCAGATCTCAGCGTCCACATCCACAGTGTTGTTTTATCACGGTTTATCTTACCTTGCAAAAATCTAGAAGTGGTGTTCTATGACTAGGTCACTGGGTGCTTTTTGTAAATATCTTATTCAATTGGGTTTTCCAGTAAGTAAACTCATGGGTTAATGCATAGAAGTCATTAACATCCTAGAAATTATTATATATATCAAAGAGGTAATTATTTTTATAAAACTTAACAGTGATATACTGCTAACATTTTCTATTTTGCTAATACTTTTTCTTCCAAGGGTGAAAACATCCCAGTTTTCCTGGGCCTGAGGGAGTTCCCAGAATGCAGTACCCTGATTTTTAAAACCAGCAGAGCTTTAGCAAGCACTGCCTAGATGGGCCCCCATCCAGAGCTCCTATAACGTGGCCATTGGGTGTTAGACATGGCCTCAGGTAGGGACGCAGAGGTCTCTGTGTTTATGTGTTTGTGTGTGTGTGTATGTTCACAAGCACATATGACAGTTGGGATTTTATCTGGGTATTTTCATCACATTATCCCTTGCTTAATGCCTGGCTCACAGTCGTGTTAGCTGTTAAGTCATGTCCAACTCTTTTGTGACCCCATGAACTATATTCTGCCAGGCTCCTCTGTCCTCTGCATTCCCCAGGCAAGAATACTGGAGTGGGCTGCTGTTTCCTTCTCCAGGGGATCTTCTCGACCCCAGGATCAAATCCGGGTCTCTTGCATTGCAGGCGGATTCATTACCATGAGAAGCACCAGAGAAGCCCAACTCACAGTAGGCACTCAATAAATATTTGTAAGTTAAACGAATGATCGATTATATGAATCTGTAGCATGTTTCATTAATGCAATAATTATGTGGCCAAGCCTTCTGTTAGGCATTTACGTATCACATTTCTGTTTTCAGAAATATTTTCCATCAGCTTTCTTTTCATCATAGTTCATTGATCTGTATTTCCTCTATCCTAGAGATATGTTGTGATCTTGAGAATAGTTTAGAAATTTTACGATTACAGCCACAGCTGTGGTGGGTGCACAACCCCATAACACAGAGTTATCGTTTTGATGGATAAAATATGGGATTCTCTTTTCTTGAGCTTCGATTTTTTTCCTATGTTTTCGATCATTTGTCTTTGTTTTCTTATGAATTCACTATTCCTGTTTTGGGTAATGTTTACTTGTATATTTGTCTTACTAATCAGACCTCTTTCTTAGTAATGCTATTAGCCCGTTTTCTAATACAGGCTGAACTTTTTCTCTTGGATTGTGGTTTGTCTGCTTGCCATATAGAAGTTTTCTATCTAGAGAATGTTTGTTTCTCATGGTCAAATATGTTTATTTTTATTTAGGATTTCTGGCTCTGGTGTCATCTGTAAGACCTAAAAAAAAAAAAGTTATTTATTACAAAATCAGTATCAAAAGTGGCTCGTGCGGTTTTCAATGTGTAACTCAAGCCATGAATACCTGGTCATATCCATTACCAGAAGGCAGATGTCACAAAAGCACAGCAGAAAAACGCTGTGCCTATGACAGAATCTCACATTTGGGTGCTTTGTTAGCAGTACCTACGGTGCTTATCTCTGAGCCAGAACAAGACTTCTAATGCATTCTGTAAAGCCAATAAGCAGCTGTTACCTGCTTTGGGAAGTAACTATGAAAAAGAAAATAGATCTAGCCTATTGCTGTGCTCCAGAACAAGACACAATAAAAATTAATAAGCTTCAATATTCTTTTCGGAGAGCATATGATTCTTTTATTTGAGGTATCACATTTTCTTTGCTTTTTGTTAGAGCAATATGAGAATTTTGAAAAAAGTACATCGCTGTGTTACTTTGGGAGGGCTGTTTTGTGTGGTTCGGTATAAGATGGAAAATTACAAAAATCATTTAAATGTGCTCGTAGTAAACAAGGGATTAAAAGAATATGACAACTTTGTTCAATGTGCTTAGAACAGCATTGCTAATGTAAGTTTAAAATGAATCCATAGTGACATCGTGCAAAGGAGAATATTGTCACTGCATGTAAACTGCTTATATTCTCCAGTAAATATAATTTAGTTATGGTAGCAAAATACACTGTGCAGAATGGATTATCTTCAGTCCTTCCTTTGAAGGTGGTTGCAGAGTGTTTACTTATGATCCAAGTTCACGGAGTGCAAAAGCTCTTGAAAAGATTAGGGATTTATGTATTACTTTGATTAAGTAAATCAAATGCTGGAAAATATAAAATATATAGGTAAACCCAGAATTTCAATGTAAAAGATTTTAAATGGAAAGAATTATGCTTGTCTTATAGAATTACAATCAGAAAACTGAGTCTCTGTTTTCATAAGACCAAAGAATGAATCCTTTAAAAAAATAAATGTTAGCACAGCAAGTTTAGTTGCAAAGAGTAGAAACATAAAAGGTTCACTTCTTTAAAAATATACAGCCCTAAAGATGTTTTACCATGTATTCATCCTTTCAAGAAATAATTGATTCTAAATGTAATCATAAAATTTTGGCAGAAAGCTCACATAACGTTTTCCTGACTTTTAATAATAATCCTGAAAACAATAGTTAGAATATACTGAATACTTACTTGCCAAGTGCAAGACACTGACTCTTAAGAGTGGCTCAGTGGTAAAGAATCCGCTTGGCAACGCAGGAGACACAAGAGACATGGCTTTAATTCCTGGGTCGGGAAGATCCCTTGGAGGAGGAAATAGCAACCCACTCCAGTATTCTCGCCTGGAGGATCCCAGGGACAGAGGAGCCTGGCTGGCCCTAAAGCTTTGGTCCATAGGTCGCCAAGAGTTGGACATGACTGAAGTGACTTCACACTCAGGAATCCATTAAAATAAAGTAATGCATTTGAGAAGGAGTTAGGCAAAGCTTTAAGCCCCTGAATATCTTTGCCAATAACTGCGGAAGCAACAAAGCTATTTATACAGCTTTATAAGTATATAGTGAGGCCATAATGTAATAACAGTGGTAACATGGAGCTACCATTGACCAGCTCTTCCCATGTGCGTGTCACCGCACTAAGTATCATGCTGTGATATTTAATTTAGTAACTGCTCTTTTCTATATCTTGCAAGTGAAGGTTCTGGGACTTAGAGAAGTTATGTGATCTGCCCAAACTCACAAGGTAGTCAGCAAAGTGAAGACACAGACCCAGTCCTGGCCTCGGTGCATCAGTGCTCGTCAAAGCTGACGTGCACACCTGCCCCCCAGGGATCCTGTTGGTGGTGCAGCTTCTGACCCAGAAGACCTGAGTGCAGGCTGAGAGGCCATATTTCTAAAAACCTCTCAAATGATGCCAGTGCTTCTGGTCAGAGCTGGCTACGATGGCTCAGTGGGTGAAGAACCCACCTGCCAAGGCAGGGGACACAGGAGACGTGGGTTCGATTCCTGGGTTGGGAAGATCCCCTGGAGAAGGAAATGGCAAGCCACTCCAGCATTCTTTCCTGCAGAATCCCATGGATAGAGGAGCCTGGTGGGCCACAGTCCAGGGGTTACAGAGTCAGACACGACTGAGCTACTAAACAGCAACAACAAAGCAAAATGCACGTGGAGCCTCTGGTCAGCACTTCTGAAAGGCAGAGCGCAGGTCAAGTTCAGGTTCTCTTAGGGCGGCTGTGCAGGTCACAGCGGGCTGCGGAGTCACCGTGACATGCGCTGTCTTGTCCACGGAGAGCTAGTGCTTTGTGTAAATGCTGGGCTGTCGTGGGACATCAGTAATCTCTCTGATAAATTCTCCTCTAAGTTTAACCCTACATTAGAAAGAACTCATTCCCATGCTTCTCCTGACATGAGAATTTCTCAAGTCTAGGTTCCTATTGTGCTTGGCACATAGAAGTCACTCAGTCTAATGTAGATTCTTTTGAGATCCTCAGAAGTTTTTTTTTTTTTTTAAACTTTTTTGAGCACCATTTTCTTCATTTTACACTGTGAAAAATTACTCTGCCTTACTCAATTAAAGGATCGATATTATCATCTCTCAAATATTTTGCAATCTCTCAAATATTTTCCTAATTTACACTGTATTACACTTGAACTTTGAAAGAAAAGTTATGACCAACCTAGACAGCGTATTAAAGAGCAGAGACATTACTTTGCCAACAAAGGTCCGTCTATTCAAAGCTATGGTTTTTCCAGTGGTCATGTATGGATGTGAGAGCTGGACTATCAAGAAAGCTGAGTGCTGAAGAACTGATGCTTTTGAACTGTGGTGTTGGAGAAGACTCTTGAGAGTCCCTTGGACTGCAAGGAGATCCAACCAGTCCATCCTAAAGGAGATCAGTCCCGGGTGTTCACTGGAAGGATTGATGCTGAAGCTGAAATTCCAATACTTTGGCCTCCTGATGGGAAGAGCTGACTCATTTGAAAAGACCCTGATGCTGGGAAAGACTGATGGCAGGAGGGGAAGGGGATGACAGAGGATGAGATGGTTGGATGACATCATCGACTCGATGGAGATGAGTTTAAGTAAACTTCAGGAGCTGGTGATGGACAGGAGACCTGGCGTGCTGTAGTCCATGGGGCTGCAGAGAGTCAGACACAACGGAGCAAAAACTGAACTGAACTGACAGTGAATCATTTCTTAAAATCAAAATTTTCTCTGTAGCTTTTACTCAAACTAATTTACTTCATACAGCTTGAGAAATTCCATATAGAAACTTTTCCACTCCTACATCAAAAGTTACAGAATTTGAGGCCGACAAGCCACCCTCCATCTTTGGGCTTCATCATACAGTATTTTGAGGCAAGGTGTCTGCCCTTTCAAGTTAGAACTCTACAGTTTATAAGTTCTGTGCTGTGCTTGGGAGCTCAGTCGGGTCTGACTCTGCGGCCCCATGGACTGTAGCCCACCAGGCTCCTCTGTCCATGGGATTCTCCAGGCAAGGATACTGGAATGGGTTGCCATTTCCTTCTCCAGGGGATCTTCCCAACCCAGGAATTGAACTGGGGTATCCTGCATTGCAGGCAAATTCTTTACCAGCTGAGCCACCCAAGATTAAGTAGGTAAGCCTTCATGTCCTCATCTGGAAATGAGATCCATTAATAGGAACTTCCCCAGTGACATTCTTCTACGTGTAGTTAGACGTGGCATATACTAGCTTTTTACCAATACCCCTGTTTGGGATTCAGTTTGAAATCCTGGCATAATGTTTTTCTTAATATTTTATTAAATTCCATTTTGCAATTATAAAAGTAGTAGCTATGTCATAGAATTGATAAAAGCATTACTGTTAAGATTAATTTTCAAATACAACAACTGTAAGCACCCTCTCTCTGCCTGCTTAGTCCTTAGTGAGGACTGAGTAAGTTTTGCTGTCCCTGTTATTAGTGGGATTAGTAGTGCATGCAGGGCAGGTTTCAGTGTTGGTGTCAGCATTGATCTTTCCAGAACAGGGGAGAAGTTCTTCCCTCTGTGCTGGGATTCCGTGCTGAAGCTGTAAGGGTATAATCAGCCTACACCTCCCTGCCTCTCCAGTGGACTCTGGGCCTAGCTCTTCACTCTTCCTCGGGAGTAGGTTGCTTAACTTGCCTGTGGGACGCTGTGTAGATCCTTCGGTGTTTGAGGTTGGAAGGGACCCTGGATGTCATAGAATTCAACTCTTTTGTTTCTACCGGGGTCTGTAAAATGAGTGTCCTAGCTGATAAAATGCTGGTACCACAGTCAAATGTTTCTTCCCTTTTTTCCAACGTATTCTTTTGAAAACACGTGCATATTTCGGATGGTGAGGAGGATGCCTCGTCCATGTTGCACATGGCATTTCCTGACTTCAGGAAAACATCTTCCTGACCCCTGCCCTTGGGGAATGATAGCATAAATTACTGTAAAATTAGACAATTAAGCAGAAGCCACTTATTTCCTTGTGTGCCATCATATTTCCTTTTTATATTTTCATCATTTTTTTTTACAGTACGAATGGCTAATGGGTATTTCAAAAATATTTAATAAGTAAACCTAGGCACATTTCCTTTTAAGTAGAGCCATCTCATAACGTTCCACTTTAAGATGCTTTGTGATATTCTATGGAAATTTTTCTGAAATGCATTATCACTTTTTTGCTATACTCTTTTTACTAAATTGAGTTTAGTTCACCCAATTTAACTAGTTTCAGAGAAGAGTGATGGAATCTTTCTCTCCTATTAAATCTTATTTCCCAACTATATCAGCTTTTAGCAGTTAGCCTTCTTTTTCCGCTATCATGTTAAAAATTATGGGAAAAAAAAAAAAAAAGGAAAGCCAGGCAGAGTCTCAGCTCTTCGTTCGGGCTTTTGCACAGAACATGGGGTCAGTGCTGGCATTAGGTTATGTGCTATCTCTTTCCATAAAAGAATTTCAACCACCGAGTCTCTCAACAAAAGGATTGCAGAGTCAAATTAAGTTTGATTAGTCAGCTTTAAACAATCGACTACATCTAAGTCAACAGGTTCCATGATAACTTGACTACAGAGCCTTCATTAAGAACAAAACCAACGTCAGTGCAGTCCAGCATTTGTTGTATTCATTTTCACTGTGGGTGGCAATAACCTCGAGGATGCTAAGACAGACTGTAAGGGGTGGGTTCTACATTTCAACCCACCCTCTGAAAAGTGACTGTTCTGAATGTGTGTGATGCCGACCTTATGCAGATTCCTAAATCTAGGGTGTGTGAATTTGGGCATTATTTTAAGTCCCTTTTTTGTGAAGCTAATTTGCCCTTCAGCACAGGCTTCTCAAGACATAGCACTCATTATTCATGAAACTATATCTGTATAATCATTTTAATAATATAGATAGTTTAAATATTTGAGTTAAAATCTCGAATGTATGAAATGAATCAGGAGAAGCCACAGAAAACTGATGCTATGTCCATGATGGAACTGTGGAGGGAACCATTCAAGGCAGACGTAGCGGTGAGTGAGGATTGGACCTGTGCTTGATAAACATGAGAGGACAGAGCGTTTGATGCCTCAAAGTGGAGACGGCAGTGGGTGGTAATAACCTAGAGAGATGCAAGCGAAAAGCTAGTCCCCAGTTGTATTTCAGCATGAAAGCCTTCTTCAACTTTTATTCTAGGGAAAATATAGAAGTGTTTGCTTTATTGGTAATGTCAGATAAATCTGAAGAGTGATTTTCTTCCAACTCAGAATTCAGTCTCAGACATGAACACTCATTATTTACTGGCCAGACCATATCCCAGGCACTGAACCATCTTTATAGCCTAATTGGAGCCATTGAACTTTGGGCAGGTTTTTACAGAGGTGGTCAGAATTTCCCAGAAAAACAGCAGCCACAAATGTTGAGAAAGAATTCCCTGAGGGCGAGTGTGCCTGGGTGAGAAGACAGGCCATGCGCTCCACAGAATCTCATGGGCACTGGTATAATTTTTCTAGAAACGTCCTTTAAAGCTTATAGAATAAAGCCCTGATTTCCTTACTCTCCTATGAAAAGGATCCAAGCATCTACGTGGTGTGTAAACTCTGCCAACATAAAGTCCTGTGGATCATGAAAAGCTTATGTAGTATATAACGGGAAATAAAGCAAGAAAAAGTATTTTGGGGTTTGAAAAACAGACCCGTTCTTATTTCAAGGAATAAGATTTGGAGTAAAAACCCCAAGTTGTTACCTGTATGGTCATAAACTGTTAGATGATGGATCTGAAGTCTTGTATAAAGTGAGAATTAGATAGATTCCACGGTTTTATGAGATAGTCTTGTACATTTTTAAGGGACTATCTCTTTTGAAGTCTTTGTACCCATCACATGTGCTCAAAATTCAAGATGTGTGGCTAACTAAAAATTAGTCATGATTACAATATACAAAGTTCTTAGTAACAAATAATAATAATAGTGATAAGCCTAACAGAAATTTGAATGTGGCCCTGTATGAAGAACTTGTTCTTAGTTTGATTCCATTTCCAAATATTAGATCAGTTCTGTTCCTCAGTTATGACATGCAGTTGTATTTGTTATTTTATTGTTTAAAATTTCAATAGGAACAGGTTGTGCATTAGGTAAAGAATTGATGAGTTAAATTATAATATTAGTTCAAAAGCATGAAACAATAGCTTGATCTAATTCACCGCACAAAATAACTACTATCATATTCCGTTTTAAAAGCATTGCTTGTTATGTATGGGAAGTATAGTGATTAGAACAGATGTGTTTGTGAAATTAATAAATCTCCCAATTAGTATTTTGCAAAACACCCTTAAGTTTCACTTTTTCCAGTGGTAAACCGCCAACAGCAGCAGAATTGAATTTGTATTCTCTTAATACTGAGATCGTCACTGACCTTCATAAAAGTTCTCTTGGGGAAGTGTGGGCAGGGAGTTTTCAGTTGGGTGCATTAAGCAGAGGGCGCAAGGTGGGCGCATGGAATCAAGAATTACAAACTCTTGGAAGGATGGTTTGCAGTCAGTTAGAGGACAGCTGCCCAGGGGGCGCTCATGGTCAGGAACCCGCCCGCTGGTTCTGGACACGCAGGACACTCGGGCTTCACTCCCGGGTGGGAAGAAGCGGAGGAGGGCGTGCAGCCCGCTCCAGTGATGTTGCCTGGAGAATCCCATGCAGAGAGGAGCCTGGGGGACTAAGTCCGTGCGGTCGCAGAGTCGGACACGACTGAGCGACTTGTACCCACGCAAGTCCGAGCGAGGACCCCCGGGCAGAAGACAGGGAAGTGTGAGCGCCCTGACCGTGAGCCCCCGGATTCCAGGCGGGGCCCGGATTCCGGTCGGGGCTCTGTTCGCTCTGCCTGCTTTACGCTCTAAACGGTTTGTCAGTAAGATTCTGAATATCGGAATAGAGGACCTTAGAGAAAATTCACTGACACACTCCACTGTTGGTGTACTACTCAGCGTTAACCACACGATGGCGCCCTTTCTCCATTTTTTCCTCATGCTAATTTTGAAGAAAATCCATGCAGGTAAGTCCTAGATGTAATAAAAGACGTTTAAACTTACCAGAATATTCCTCTGAAAATTTTACGTTCCTTTTGACAAGGGAAATTAATTAAATAAGTATTCACAACCAGCCACAGATTGTTTCAGATGAAATTTCAGATGTCTGGAAAAAATCAATTCAGGAACATTGATTTTAATATTTCTTAGAAAAGACACTGGAAAAAAAAACATAAATATATAACTACTTCAGAATAGAATGCTATTTCACTGTGATTGATTGAATGCAAATTTTGTCAATGTTTCACTGAAAGTTTCAACTTTCATCTTAGGTTAGAAGGATCTGTTAACAACAAAAACACTCCTTATACACAAATAGATAATTCCAATATTTAATAAAGAGTTATCTATCTTTCTTTCAATAAGCAATCATTAAATGGAAAGAGAAATAGAATAGTAAAGGGGAATAACAGTGCATACATGTCCAAATTGGGTTTTGAGTGACAGGCAGACTCAAACCACACTGGGAAGTCCTGTATATTAGCAATCTGGAGTCCCAGTTGGAAAAAGGTCACTGGAGTGTATCTGTTCCACTGGTGGAACTTCAGAATTGCAGTTTGAGTTGTTATTGTTCAGTCCCTCCATTGTGTCTGACTCTTTGAGACCACATGGACTGCAGCATGCCAGGCCTCCCTGTCCATCACCAACTCCTGGAGTTCACCCAAACCCATGTCCATCAAGTCAGTGATGCCATCCAGCCATCTCATCCTCTGTCGGCCCCTTCTCCTCCTGCCCCCAATCCCTCCCAGCATCAGAGTCTTTTCCAGTGAGTCAACTCTTCGCATGAGGTGACCAAAGTACTGGAGTTTCAGCTTCAGCATCATTCCTTCCAAAGAACACCCAGGGCTGATCTCCTTCAGAATAGACTGGTTGGATCTCCTTGCAGTCCAAGGGACTCTCAAGAGTCTTCTCCAACACCACAGTTCAAAAGCATCAATTCTTCAGTGCTCAGCCTTCTTTATGGTCCAACTCTCACATCCATACATGACCACAGGAAAAACCATAGCTTTGATTAGATGGACCTTTGTTGACAAAGTAATGTCTCTGCTTTTTAATATTCTGTCTAGGTTGGTCATAGCTTATCTTCCAAGGAGCAAGCATTTTTTAAATTTCGTGACTACAGTCGCCATCTGCAGTGATTTTGGAGCCCAGGAGAATAAAATCTGTCATTGTTTCCATTATTTTCCCATCTATTCATCATGAAGTGATGGGACCAGATGCCATGACCTTAGTTTTTTGAATGTTGAGCTTTAAGCCAGCTTTTTCTTGCTCCTCTTTCACTTTCATCAAGAGGCTCTTTAGTTCCTCTTCGCTTTCTGCCATAAATGTGGTGTCATCTGCATATCAGAAGTTATTGATATTTCTCCCGGCAATCTTGATTCCAGCTTGTGCTTCTTCCAGCACAGCATTTCTCATGATGTACTCTGCATAGAAGTTAAATAAGCAGGGTGACAATATACACCCTTGACAAACTCCTTTTCTAATTTGGAATCAGTCCGTTGTTCCATGTCTGGTTCTAACTGTTGCTTCTTGACCTGCATGTTGGTTTCTCAGGGGGCAGGTTAGGTGGCCTGGTATTCCCATCCCTTTAAGTATTTTCCACAGTTTGTTGTGATCCACACAGTCAAAGGGTTTAGTGTAGTCAAAGAAGTGGAATAAGTGTTTTTCTGGAACTCTCTTGCTTTTTTGATGATCCAATGGATGTTGGCAATTTGATCTCTGGTTCCTCTGCCTTTTCTAAAACCAGCTTGAACATCTGGAAGTTCACGGTTCACTTACTGCTGAAGCCTGGCTTGGAGAATTTGGAGAATTCCTTTATGAGCGTGTGAGATGAGTGCAATTGTGCTGTAGTTTGAGAATTCTTTGGCATTGCCTTTCTTAGGGATTGGAGGGACTGGAATGAAAACTGACCTTTTCCAGTCCTGTGGCCACTGCTGAGTTTTCCAAATCTGCTGGCCTATTGAGCACAACAGTTTCACAGCATCATCTTTCAGGATTCGAAATAGCTCAACTGGAATTCCATCACCTCCACTAGCTTTGTTTGTAGTGATGCTTCCTAAGGCCCCCTTGACTTCGCATTCCAGGCTGTCTGGCGTGGGTGAGCGATCACACCGTCATGGTAAACTGGGTCATGAAGATATTTTTTGTGTAGTTCTCTGTATTCTTGCCACCTCCTTTTAGTATCTTCTTCTATTATGTCCATACCATTCTGTACCTTATTTTGCCCATCTTTGTAGTCCGAGGGTTCCCACTTACAATCTCAGGCCTTAAACTGAAAGGATCATCAGTTTGCTCACAAACTGCTGCTCTGGTTTTATGTTAATCTTCCTTACAATGCTGTTTGCTTTGTCTTGTGAATCTTGGAGTGTTGTTAAGCCCTAGTTTCAGTTGGCCAGACCCCCTCTAGGGGCTCAACAATTCCAAGACGTGCCTCCTTTCTTATCTATGGTGCTCCTTGTCTTGCTCTCACAGCAAGCAAACCTTCAGGTAAGTGTCCCGGCAGGTCAGAAGCCTCTGTGCCTGCTTTTCTCTGAAGCCTGAACAGAGGACTTCCATTTAATATCCCTAACGGCCTGAACCAAGTCTTACAGTTATTAAACCTCACTGAGTACTTGTACAGAAGTATGTCATCATTATTACATTCCATTGTATGTCTGTTTGTGCCAGACTTAGCATGTATTACCAGAGATTATCTGTCTTTGATCTTTGATTAATAATGTTTTAGAGTAGTTATTAATAAAATAATCTAGATAATGAGTAACACCACCATGCAATGGCACCCCACTCCAGTACTCTTGCCTGGCAAATCCCATGGACGGAAGAGCCTGGCGTGCTGCAGTCCATGGGATCGCAAAGAGTCGGACACGACTGAGCAACTTCACTTTCACTTTTCACTTCCATGCATTGGAAAAGGAAATGGCAACCCACTCCAGTGTTCTTGCCTGGAGACTCCCAGGGATGGGGGAGCCTGGTGGGCTGCCATCTATGGGGTCGCAAGGAGTTGGACACGACTGAAGCGACTTAGCAGCAGCAGCAGCAGCAACACCACCATGACATGTTTGGATGCCATCACCAACTCAGTGGGAGATGGTGATGGACAGGGAGGCCTGGCGTGCTGCGGTCCATGGGGTTGCAAAGAGTCGGACATGACTGAGCGACTGAACTGAACTGCGCACCACCAAATATCTGGTGTTGGTGGAGAAGCTTACAGTTTACTGTGTGTTCATGGGCTTTATTTCACATGATGCTGAAGGACCAATCAAATTTCTATTTCAAAGAAAATTTAAAGCCCTGACGGATTCTGGAAAAAGTAAAATTGGTACCATTACTTCCCTCCATCTTAAATATTTATACCACCATTGGTATGCTTTTGTTCTTTAACAGCCTATCTTTAACTTGACATGCTAGGTAGCTTTAAATTATTGCAACCATAAAAGGACATGGTTCATGTCATTTTTGGACTGGACTGAATGACCTAATCAGTGCCAAAGAATTGATGCTTTTGAACTGTGGTGTTGGAGAAGACTCTTGAGACTCCCTTGGACTGCAAGGAGATCCAACCAGTCCATCCTAAAGGAGATCGGTCCTGGGTGTTCTTTGGAAGGAATGATGCTAAAGCTGAAACTCCAATACTTTGGCCACCTCGTGTGAAGAGTTGACTCACTGGAAAAGACTCTGATGCTGGGAGGGATTGGGGGCAGGAGGAGAAGGGGCCGACAGAGGATGAGATGGCTGGATGGCATCACCGACTCAATGGACATGAGTTTGGGTGAACTCCGGGAGTTGGTGACGGACAGGGAGGCCTGGCGTGCTGCAATTCATGGGGTCACAAAGAGTTGGACACGACTGAACGACTGAACTGAACTGAACCGAATGACCTAAAAAAAAAAAAAGCTCCTAAAATCTTAAAATTTAGTATTCCTCTCCCCAGTTCAGAATCCTATTTTTCCCATTAGGTAGTACAATTCTTTTGGAATGATTCCCTTTTCTACTGTGATACTTTCCCAATTCTCTGTTCAGAATCAGGGTCTCTGAAATTCCTGTCTGTCTTTGTATAAGGACATTGTGGGTAGCTCCCAGTGCTCCGGGTCTCTCAGTGGTACACGTGCCTCTCTTCCTGGGATGCTCTGTGATTCCAGGTTTCTTGCTGCGTTACTGGCCACTCTTTCTGTTTTTTTTTTTTTCCCCCTATTTCCTTCACTTCTGACTCTATATTCTGATAAACTCCAGACTTGTTTCTCTAGGTCAGACCTCTTCTCTAAGCTCATGCCTTGTAGCTAAAGTTGAATTCTTGATGTTTTCTGCTAGCCCACTGCAATGAGTGGCGTGATCATCCATTCCCACGCTGGTGCAAGTCAGGAAGCTGATGCCTGAGTCTGTCTCCAGTGCCGACACATAAGCAGACTTTATGCAACTTATTCCAAGTCAAGTACCCAGCTTAATTTACTCCTATTTCTTTCTGTTCCTATCGCCATCAGCCGAAATAGACCATCATGTCCCACCCAGACTATGCTATTAACCTTCTAATCCATGTCGTATTTTTCTTTCTTTTCCTTTTTTCAGTCCACTCTCTAGAGCCTCAGTCAAAGTAATCTTATAAGTAAGCTTGGTGTTACTCATTGTGTGAGACACTTCAGTGAATTATATTTGTTCAATAGAATTCTGTTAGCCTACCTGGTCTGGTTTGACGGGTGCTTACCTCTCCTCCAGTATTCAGAGTCACTTTTTTCTCTTCTCATTATCCTGCAGCCACCAGCTTTGATGCCTCTTCTTAACTTATTAGGTATTTCGTTTCAGCCCAGGATGTATTAGGATTCATGTCTCATGTCTTTTCTCATCTTTCAAGTTACAAATTGAGTAGTAGCACCTGAGAAAACTTCCTTACTAGCTTGTCCCACTATATCCCCATTAGATGTTGTCTGTCTTCTTTACATTGCTTCTTCCTTTGTGGATGTTTCTCTTCATCCTTTGTTACAATATAAGCATCTTTGGAGATAAACCAACTTGTTTTTGCTCACTCACAGGAAAATTTTTAAAAATTAAAGTAAATCCTAAACAGTAGGTGGTTTGTTAATATTCACTAAAAGAATTGAGTAAATGTATTGCTTACCAACTGACATGGTAGTTAAATTCTGAAGAAATGACTGTGGGAAATGACAAGCAGGATCATGAAATATTATTGATGAAAGTGTTGGGACAGAGTGCTGATCACTGAGCCAGGGTCAATGAGAATCATTGAGCTTTAAAAAATAAGTGAGAATAAGGGTAGATTGAGAGGTGGGACAGAAAGAACAGAAACCTTTTGCCAGAGAATTCACAGTCTCAATTTGAAGTGTCAGTGAAGAGAAAGGACATGAGAATTTTCAGCATTAATATTTTAGGAAAAATAGTTGTTGTTCAATCACTCAGGCACGTCTGACTCTTTGCAGCCCCATAGACTGCAGCACACCAGGCTTCCCCGTCCCTCACTGTCCCAGAGTTTGCTCAAACTCATGTCCATTCAGTCAGTGATGCCATCCAACCATCTCATCCTCTGTCGCCCCCTTCTCCTACTGCCTTCAATCTTTCCCTTCATCAGAGTCTTTTCCAATGAGTCAGCTCCAGGACTTGCTTTTACTGGCTGTATAAAGCTTCTCTATCTTTGACTACAAAGAACATGATCAGTCTAATTTCAGATCAATCGGTGATGTCCATGTGTAAAGACATTTCTTGGGTTGTTGGAAAAGAAACACTCTTGACAAAACTCTATGTTAGCCTTTGCCCTGCTTCATTTTGTACTTCAAGACCAAACTTGCCTGTTACTCCAGGTGTCTCCTGACCTCCTACTTTGGCATTCCAGTCCCCTATAATGAAAAGGACATCTGTTTGTTTTGTTTATTTTTTGGTGTTAGTTCTAGGTGCTGTCCATCTTCATAGAACTGGTCAACTTCAGCTTTTTAAGCATCAGTGGTTGGAGCATAGACTTGCATTACCGTGATGTCGAAATGCTTGCTTTGGAAATGAATGAAAATTATTCTGTTGTTTTTGAGATTGCACCCAAGTACTGCATTTCAGACTCTTTTACTCCATTTTTTCTAAGGGATTCTTGTCCACAGTAGTAGATATAACGGTCATCTGAGTTAAAGTCACCCATTCTCGGCCATTGTAGTTCACTGATTCCTAAAATGATGATGCTCAGTCTTGCCATCTCCTGCTTGGCCGTGTCTGGTTTACCTTAATTCATTCCAGGCTCCCATGCAATATTGTTCTTTACAGCAGTGGTTTCCCTTCCACCGCTAGATACAGCCACAGCTAAGCGTCATTCCCACTGTGACCCAGCCACTGCGTTCTTACTGGAGCTAATAGTAATTCTTGTCCACTCTTCCCCAGTAGCATACAGATTATTCTACTGTAAGCCTAATTGCTGATTTCTCTGACCACAGTTCTCATTTTGCGGTATATTAACTTTGCCCAACGTGAGGCTTATCTTTATAATACGCTTTGAAAAACCCAGTGGAGAGGGGATAATAAAGACCAGCAGCGTGGACAGCTTGGCCATAAAGCTTTAGCAAAACCTCCACAACGAAGTGGACTGTTCTTTCCCTGAAGCTGAGTCTTTGAGCAAATGCAGTAAATGCTTAGATTACGAATTGTTCGAACTGCATTTTCAATAAAATATTGGCCTTTTTAATAAAAAAAAGTTTGCTTTTAAGATGAAAAAGACCTATGCTCAAACAGAAAGAACTATGGTGAGTAAACTTGATTGCTTAGAGTGCACATGGGTTTAAAAGGGACTTTCGGAAACTTTTATGAGTCAGATGGGGCTTTCCTGATAGCTCAGATGGTAAAGAATCTGCCTGCGATACAGGAGACCCAGGTTCAATCCCTGGGTCTGGAACTTCCCCTGGAGAAAGGAATGGCAATCCACTCCAGTATTCTTACCTAGAGAATTGCATGAGCAGAGAATCCTGGAAAGCGACAGTCCATGGGGTCGCAAAGAGTCAGACACGGCTGAGCGTGCATATGAAAGGAATGAATAAGTCAGATAATTCTTCCAAGCATTGGCGTGTGTATTGTCACTTTGTTAGATGTTAAACATGGGGAAAATGACTGATGCAGTTTCCCTTTTTCTTCCACGTTTTTCCTCAGTAAAGCTCAATTTCAAATTAGGAGCTACAAGAATTTGATGTTGAGAAAACTAAAGATCAGAACTTTTTTTTGGCATGGCTAAACTGGAAAGTATTTTAGCAGAGTGGTAATAACTGTATTTTCAGTGCATAACTCAATGGCTGTTGCCTCAGGAAATATCTGGAGAACAGCATAATTGCTCAGAATTTCAGAGAAAGATAAACATTTTAATAAATCCATCTGCATTTCCAAGGGATTAAATCCTATAATACAAGAAGAAAAGCTTGATCATGAAATTTGATTTTGTAAAAGTCAGGGAACTTTGGATAGTATTAGGTGAATAAAACATAATTATCAAGAGCTAAAATTAAAATGTACTGTGTACGGCTTTATACTATAGCTTAATAATATATTTTGAAAGAAGAAATGATGATAGTTCCAGCTTGGTTCTTCTTTCTAGAGATTGTTTTGGCTATTTTCAGATTTTTGTAGTTCCAAGTGTGTTTTAAAACTGTTTCTATTTCTGTCCATTTGGGATTTTGACAGCATTTCATTGAATCTATAGATCATACTGGACAGTATAACAATGTTAATTGTTCCAACATATAAGCGTGATATGTCTTTCCATTTGTTTGTGTCTGTTTAATTTCTTTAATCGGTGTTTTATAGTTTTCAGTGTATAGTTCTTTCATTCCCTTGGTTAAGTTTCTGCCTGTGTATTTTATTATTTTGAGACTGTAGTAAAAATCTTTGTTTTCTTAGTTTCTCTTTCTAGATAGATTGTTGTAAATACATAAAAATGAGGCTAGCAGGAAGACAAGCATGTAGACTGATACAGAATAGAGAATCCAGAAATAAGGTCATGCCTATGCAGTCAGTTATTCGTCAACAAAGATGCCAAGAACATAAAACGGGGAAAGAATAGACTTTTCAGCAAATAGTGTTGGGAAAACTTTCTATCTGCATACAAAAAAAAAAAAAAAAGGGAATTTAGACTCTAATCTTATACACACAAAAAAGGAACCCACAGTGAATTAAAGACTTAAACATACGACCTGAATCTACAAAATCCCTAGAAGAAAACATAAGAAAACTTCATACTTTGATCTTGGCAATTATTTCTTGGATATGACACCAAGAGCACAGGCAGCAGCAGTGAAAATAAATAACGAGGACGGCGTCGAACTAACCAAGGGTGTGCCTGGAGAAGGAGACAGAGGTAAAGGAGTGGAAGCCAGCAGGGAAGAGACACCATCTCATCCAACTGAGCTGAGAAAACACTGGCAAACGATATCCGATAAGGAAGGAGTGGAAGCCAGCAGAGAAGAGACACCGTCTCATTCAACCGAACTGAGAAAACACTGGCAAACAAGATATCCGATAAGGCAGTAGTGTAGAAGACAAGTTCAGTTCAGTTCAGTTCAGTTCAGTTCAGTCGCTCAGTCGTGTCCGACTCTTTGCAACCCCATGAATCGCAGCACGCCAGGCCTCCCTGTCCATCACCATCTCCCGGAGTTCACTCAGACTCGCGTCCATCGAGTCAGTGATGCCATCCAGCCATCTCATCCTCTGTCGTCCCCTTCTCCTCCTGCCCCCAATCCCTCCCAGCATCAGAGTCTTTTCCAATGAGTCAACTCTTCGCATGAGGTGGCCAGCGTACTGGAGTTTCAGCTTTAGCATCATTCCTTCCAAAGAACACCCAGGACTGATCTCCTTTAGAATGGACTGGTTGGATCTCCTTGCAGTCCAAGGGACTCTCAAGAGTCTTCTCCAACAGGAATTCCTTTTAACTCAATAGCATAAAAAAAAAAAAGAATTAAAAATGGGCAGAGAAACTGAATAGCCATTTTCCAAAGGACACAAGTAGCCAACAGGCACGTGAAAAGACATTTAGCAACACTAATCACCAGGAAAATGCAAATCAAAACCACGATGAAGTATCACCTCACATACCTGTCAGGATGGCTTTATCAAACAAAAGATAGCAAGTGTCCGTGAGGATATGGAGAAGGTGGAGCCCTTGTACACCATTGGTGGCAATGTAAAATGATCCGGCCATTGTAAAAAATAGTATGGAGGTTCCTAGAAAGATTAAAAACAGAGCTGTCATATGATCCAGCAATCCCATTCCTGGGTAATTATCCAAAATAATTGAAATCTGATCTCAAAAAGATATTTGCAATCCTGCATTCATTGGAGCACTTACTCACAAGATTCAAGCTGTAGAAATAAGTTTAATGTCCATCAGCAAATGAATGGATAAATAAAAAATTAATAGAATGAAATATTACTCAACCTTATAAAAAAAAAGTCTTGCCGTATGTGGCAATCTGGATGAGCTTGGAGGACGTTATGCTGAGATAAGTCAGACATAGAAAGACAAAGACTGCTTGATTCCACTTAGATGAGGAATCTGAAATAGTCAGACACATAAACAGATTTCAGCGGTGGTTGACGGGAGCAGGGGAAGCGGGGGGATATGAACTGCTGCTCAGTGGGATCAAGCTTCTAGAGAGCTAATTTTCTCCCTTGGGTTTGTAGTTAGCATAATATTGGACACTTAAAACTTTGTGAAAAGGGTAGATCTCATGTTAAGTGTTCCTACCACAGTAAAAAATATGACGTAAACAACAGACCGATGAGGTTGAGAATAATTCCGGGTACAATTCTGGAAGGCATGCACTTGTTTTAGGAAAATTCTAGAAAAAAAAGTGGAGATCACGAGAGGACAGCATGTGACTGCTAACAAGCCCCAGCTTCATCTCCTTTTCTGGTGCATCAGTGGGGGGATGAGCTCGATAAATGCCTTTGCAGAGTCTCTGAACTTTAGCAAAGCCCTCTTTTTTAATTACTGAAAATGCAGTAAGATCCATGTACAGATAAACATACACACACTACATGCATGTCTGTCTGCACGCACGCATGCACATACATGCACACAGACGCGCGTCTTCCAGTCTTTCCAGTATCCTTCTGTCTGAACATTTAATATATCCCAGTGTAGTAGTGACCTTGACTTACTCCCTCTGAAAGCAATTCTTTAAATGCTATTGTTCTGTAAAGTACTGTGCAGAGACTGTCTGGAAGATAGTTTTGTGGAAAGCCTTTTGAATATCTCCAAACAAGCATTATTTGGAATAGGAAATAAAGTAGAGCTTTTCCCAGAGGAATATACAGTGTTTTTCTCTCAGCAATATTGAATTCTCACTGCACACCATTTTTCAGAGCACATCTCTATAATGACTTGATGCTGTGTATATCACATTTCTGACCAGAATGAATGCGGTTTAGTTTAAATATCTATCTCACAAATGTTTATGATAGTAACTGCAATTGACTACTTTTTACTGGCCATAACATTGGAGAGTTAGCCACAGATTTAGACTTGGGATAAATGAGTTTGTTTACCACAGCTGACAGAATTGAACATTTTTCCAAAATTCAGACATGACTGAAGTGACTTAGTGCACACACCCCCCACCTCAATATTGCCTGTGGTTATTAGAATTCTGAAGACTTGTTCTTGAGTATATCTCCATTTATTGCATTTTTCCAGAGATAACGCTGAAAACTGTATTACTTTAAAATACCCTGTTTCTCAGTAATAAAATTTACAGCTAGATATGATCACAAACTGATGATGCCCAAACACATCATGGATGGTTAAGAGATAACTGCTTGTGATATCAAGTAAATAAAGTGGAAATTGGATCTCCACTGTCTTTTTTTTTTCTTTTTCTTTTGATCCACAAAATCTGAGATGCCAAAAGACAGCTGTTTCATAAAAATAACATTTTAAAACGGATTTGGTATTCAACTGAAATACAGAAACTTTATAAAATAGAGTCCTGATTATTATTCCTTTTGATAAACCTGTTATTCCTTTTTAAGTTAAGATAAGAAAAAGAAAGTGAAGTTGCTCAGCCGTGTCTGACTCTGCGACCCCAAGGACTGTCGCCTGCCAGGCTCCTCCATCAGTCAAAGCTAGCAATGAATACTTCTGCGTCTTGCAGTTGGCTTAATCTGGGGCGAAGTACTCAGCTATTTTAAACCTGTCTTCAAAATGGAATTATAAGTGTGTAGATTAAGAAGGGTTAACTAACGAACAAATGATATCTTGAATGAACTAAGCACACTTCCTGTCAGACAAAATCCTCATTAATTAGTAGTTGTCTTCATAGTTGTAAGAATTACAGATGAAATTAAGATTCAACCAGGTTAGTTTTTACATTAGACTAGAATTGAATTTTATAAGCTTATTCTTTGTGCGTGAGTTCCAAGCTGAAATGAGAACGCATACAAACAGAATGTTCTCGTCACAGAGTTTATGCGCTGTCCTTAAACGTGTCCTCATTTACGCTTCTTTCCTTCATGGTTTTGGCCAGCAAAGCCTTCCCTTGCCTTCATACCTGCTGTTCAAAGACATACGCATTAGCGAAAACCCAGCTGAACAGTTCTATCTTCCTTGACGTCTTTTCAGATACTGCAATTTGAATAAACCTGTCCTTCTCTGCCATTCCCATAGTGTCTATTATGTTCAACTTCTGCAGCTGTTTATGAAATATCAGTCTGCCCCACAGACCGAAAGACGCACGTATTCAGTTCTATATCCTCTGCTGCTTGTAACACAGCCTTGTGTACTCAATACATTTATTTGCTCACCACAAAATTTTCTGGCTGTTTCAATTTGCAAGCCGCTGAAGGAGTATAAAAGCTCCATGATAGTGAGCGATAACAGTGTGTGCTTTGTGCTAAGGATGTGACTTGTCCAGCTGTCATGGTTCTGGTAGACTCTGCTGTCCAGAACACAGGTGTAGATCTAAGACTTTTTAAAAAGGCAGGGGGTGGGGGGAGATGCTTCTAAATACTAATGAATGCAAGTCTCCTAAAGCCTGTAGCTTACTCCGTAGGTTTCTCAGTGCCCAGGTCAGAGTGTACTGACTTAACTATATATATACATATCTAATTAAACTGAGGGTTTCATATATTAGTTACCTGGGTTCCACTGGCAACTGTTAAATCCTAAGTCCGAGTACCATAGAGTATAATCAGGAATGGAAGGGAATCACTTGGGGCATAATCAGCCTCATAGAGTGTCAACGGTGAGGAATGGTATAGAATCATTATAAGAATGGCAAACTGGACCTTTTAGTGGGAGAGCAGCCAGCTCCACTTATGTCAATAGACTGTGAAGGTTCCTACAGAGCAAAAATAAAGTGCTTATTAGCAAGGGTAAGCATGCCTCCGACAAACAGCAGTTTGGAGCTATAAAATGATTCAGCATCCGCGGAGATGAATGCACTCGTCGTAACAAACGGCTATAGAAACCAGCAGGGGCTGCGGACAGTCACGGCCGTGTGTCCAGCGGGAGCACAGACTCAAATGTTTGTAAGCTATCTTTACCAAAACAAGTATTCTGCAACTATTTAAAAGGACTTTTTCATTAGTGGATAAAATTTTCCTAAATAATGTCGCACAGGTAATTAAAAGACATAGTCCATATATTGAGGAAATCCAGCTAGTCAAGTCTCAGGTTGATTTAAACATCAGTTGGATGGATGATAGATTAACTTGGCTATGCATTCAACAAGAACAGTGAGAGGAGCAGTTAGTTCTCAGGCGTATTTCGAAGTATCTAATTTTAGATTGTATCATCTGTTGAACTTGGAATTGATATTGTGACGTGAAATGAGGAGAGGACTATCATTTATCTGGCTTCCTGGAAGAATTTAGCTCTGTTCTCTCAGTGGTGTCCGACTCTTTGCAACGCCAGGGACTGTAGCCCGCCAGGCTCCTCTGTCTGTGGGATTCTCCAGGCAAGAATACTGGAGCGGGTAGCCGTTCCCTTCTCTAGGGGATCTTTCCAACTGAGGGATAGAACCCATCTCTCCCGAACTGCGGACAGATTCTTCACCGTCAGAGCCACCAGAGAAATACCTAGGAGATACTGGCTTTAGATTCGCTGTGATCAAACTAAAATTGCAGTGTTTAATCAATAGCCGATTAGACGGTTGAGCTAATCATTTCAAAGATTTGAAGTCATTTCAAAGATTTGAAGTCATCAGCATACAGATTATAGTTGAAACCACAGAATTAGGTACACATATCACCCGATAGAGTGAATACAGTGTGAAGGCAGCGAATCTTCTAGGATTGAAGTTTGGACAGTGGAGAAGGTTCAGCAAAGAAGCAGAAGGAACGGTCAGCGAGGTCAGAGGGAAACCACTGTGCAGTGTGTGACCGAGAGCCCCAGGGGCCGCAGGAGGCCAGCGTGGGGAACTGACAGCCAGTCCGGTCTTCACGAACGTGCCCTCTGATAGGCAAGTGCTGGGAAAGTGATAAACCACTTTGTTCCACTAGGTTGGTTCCACTTTCTTCATTGAGTTGAAGCCTTTTCTGCTGGAAGTCACACTCCCAGTTCTGTTTCTCAGCCCAGAAAGTCCACATCTATATTTTCACCTTGTGGTTAGGGGCACCTGCTATCTGCCGGATAATGGAGATATACGGGTGTGCAAAGGTGGTCGTGATTCCTGATTCTTGCCAGTATGAAGGGTACGTCCTAGTTAGTAAGGGCGGTGCTTGTTGAACATTCACAGTGAATTAATTAATATGCTAACTATTCTCTGCGTGTTTTCTCATTGATTCTTACAATGACTCTGTTAGGGAGGCTATCATATTATAACCTGTACTTAATGAAGACAAAAAGTGAAAGAAATTTTAATTGCTCTGCTACGTTGGGAGATGAAATAAGTCCAGTTCTCTTTTATTTGACACCCTTTCCAACTTTTGTAGCAACTGTCGTGTTCTGTAAGTACTGCCTTTTACAGAAGAGCTATTCCTTTTATGACAAAATTTTCAAGCCTGTTGTCTTCCTAGATAAATTTATCAAGATATTCTAACTGGGCACAGTGACCTCTTCTACAGCCTTGTTGGGTATAGTCTTTCAAACACAGTGGGATAATTATCTCTTTTATTGTATAAACTCCAGGTCTCCTGACATTATTTTATAGCCAGCTTTTCTGCAGTTATACGCTGTCAAGAGATTTAAACAAAAGTCATAAAAACCTGTCATTCTTTTCGTATATAGTGAAATTATGTCACCTTGTCCTTGGATATGAATAATTTGGGGGTCATTGTTTCTTTAGTTCTAGTAGATAAAATGGCATTGAAAGGGGTCTTATTCCACACGAGGCTCTTCTTGTGATGCCAGGAGTACGCACACTCAACAAATTCTAGGGCCTGTTGCTGTCATTGTTTTGTTCTAGAGATGAGGAAACTGAATGGCTTAGGTTTCTCACTCTTAACAAACAATTTTATTGGGTCTTTTAACCCAATGTATGGATTTAGGGAACCTTTGGTTTTCTCATTCTGAAACTAACAAAGACCACCTTAGGCTCGTGAACTCTGCTTATTCCTGACTCGAGGCCTTCAGGCACCATTTATTTTTCAGCCCTCCCGCCCTAATTCACTCCATGTCTTGATCTGCTTCTGTAAAGCACACGTTTCCATCAAGAGCCCCTTTGAGAGTCTGGTAGCACTATACACTTTCTTTAGAGCTTCTGAATCCTTTTCTTGCCAGAAACCTGGTTGTTTTACCAGAATTTAATTTTGTACATGTTCAGAAAAAGCCACCTTCCTTTCTAACATCACTCTTTGAAGTTATTCTTATATTTGCTCTAAAATTTCTGCATCGCACTCCTAAACTGTGGAATCATGACCCTTATCAGTGCTTCCCTTCTGGAGGGTATAAATTCAAAGTTGGAAACATACACTTCTCTCTCTGTACTTTGTTAAGCTGAAGCAACTCTCTTTATTATTAGGGAAGAACGCTTCCTGTGAGACTTGTAAGTGGGACAAGTTAAGAGCTATACACATTTCATTTATAAGAGTAAAGGAACCCAGAAGAAACCTCCAATAAGAGCTCTCTCCTTTGACGTGTTGCTACAGGTCAGCTGGGTGACCTGTAGCAGGATCAAGTCGCCATGCCCTCTGTCCAGCTGGCCAGCCTGTGTGGAACACATTCCCACAAGATTAGCACTTTGCCTTTTTTTTTTTTTTTCCTTTCATCAACACCCAAATGTTTCATTTGGGATCTTAGTTTCCTGACCAGGAATCAAACCTGTGCCCCCTGCATTGAAAGCATACAGTCTCAACCACTACATCGCCAGGAAAGTCCCCACAAGCACTGATTCTTTTACTACCGTTTTCCTTGTTGACAAACAGGCCTGTTCCATACTTACACTTTAGACTGTTTCCTTTTTAACCAAGAAAGCCTTCCACAGCCCTAAGAAAACCTATCACTCACCCTGACATTGATTTTTTTAGACTGTGAGAAGAAGAAAAATATATAGCGTATTAAAGTACATCTTCAAATCCATTTAAGGATAAGATAATATCTTGCGTTCCTTGCAGGAAAAAAACACCTTCTCTGCTTACTTTTCTCCATTTCACCCAACCAGGAGGGCACTTTATTTGACTTCTAACTATCGCACTGTTGCTCATATATGAAAATTAAAATAAGAATGTAGTCAAACTTCTTTACTTTTCAGAAAATACACATAGAGCTACATATACGTAGAGCTCTATATAATAGAGCTGTTTAATTATAGTATCAAAGTTTACTATACTTCATGTTCCAAAATTCTGTGAGTTTATGATTCTACATGCATGTGAGACACACAGATTGTTACTTCACTTGATGTTATTATAGCTATCGATAATTCACATTACAGATGGTCCTAAATGTACACCTAAACGCCCTAAAATGGTTTTCAATACTTCGTTTTCGTTAGACTTACACACAGTGAAAATGGGGAAATGGAAGAAAATCAAGGCTAAAAAAGAACCATATGTCTTAATATCTGTAGCTCATATATCTTATGGTTGCTTACCACTTGTGTTTTCTTGCATGTTAATTCATTCAATGAGTTTGTGATGGGTGGATATTGAAGGCAGGACTTGGTATATGATGTGTACCATAGTAATAAAATTCTGTTGAATTAAAATATGTTTATTCCTTCATTAAATTTTACTACTACTCAATAGAAAAGTGTTTCTGTCAATGAAGAAGATGGTGTAGAGAAAGTTGGAAGACCAAATTTCAGCCATTTCATCTAAATGGCGGCAAGTAGATAAGACTCCTTCAATTCAGTTTTTGTTTCCTGTAAGATGATTTTGTTCTTTCAAAACAATATTTCAAGGTGTTTAAGGACATAAGGAGCTAGATTTGACATGTTTACTGTTGATACTATTAGTATTATTATTATTGAAGGCATCCAGAGGTCAGGTGAGCCTTTGTTAAAGATTTTAATGCATTTTCTCTTGTTTTCACATCACAGATGAGAAAAACAGATAAAGTTTATTTATTCATTCACTTAACCGATATTTACTGAGCAGTTTTTTTTGTTTGTTTTTTTACCCCAGAGGTTTGTTTTTATTTCACCCAAACAGGGAAGGTGAGCAAGCGATGCCCTCCTTCTGGCCGCAGCCATGGCTCTGACAGGCCTCCCTCCCTGGGCGTGTTGGCCCTGTACCCAGCCGGCTGAGAGGGTCCCTCCTGGTCAGCTGGGGGGTGGCGGGAAGAGAAAAGCAGACATGGGCCCGGGGGTCCTACAGGGCACTGCCAGCCCCTCCCCACCCACCCTGAGCCCCCAAGGGCTATGGGCCAGACAAGCTGGGAGACCAGAGAGGGAGCTCTGAAAACAGCCCACCCCCAAATTCTGGAAAGTCGGTGCACACCCGTTCAAAAGCAGGTGAAACATGTGCCCTCATGGGCTGGCCTGCTGACCATACATTCACTCACTTATTACCGGATGCAATAAATGAGGTAGACTGTATGTTAGAAGTGGATACGTTCTTTAGAAAATGAAAAACAGAACGAGCGGAGAGGTGAGGAGGATCCGATTGCTAGAGTGACGCAGGGAGTCTGGGACGGTAGAGAGTCACTCTTCCCCGCGTTACAGCTTTCGGCTTAAATCCTGCTGCATCCGACATCAGGACTGTGGTCTCTGAACTCTCACGCTTCGTCTTGTCTATTAAACTCTGCCCGCTTCTTTGGTGTTTAGAACTTGGATCACTGCGTTTCAGGCATCCCTTGTCAACAGGGTTAGGGACTGATTGTGCTTTATAAGCCGATTTGAAATGTTTCTTCATTAAATGAGCATCCCTAATGACATGCATTGGAGAAGGAAATGGCAACCTGTGTTCTTGCCTGGAGAATCCCAGGGAAGGGGGAGCCTGGTGGGCTGCCGTCTATGGGGTCGCACAGAGTCGGACGCGACTGAAGCGACTTAGCGAATGACATTTATTAGATTACTAATATGTTGGATCTCAGTTCTGTCATACTGCCTTATGTTATAATTACCATGTGTATTATTATCACACTTTTACTCTATTTTCACTCTCTCCCCCAAAGATGACAAAGGCATGAACAGTAAACAGCAATCAGACTTCTCAAAGATGAAATATAAAGCAATGCAACATGAAGAAGCATTTCCAGAGGAAAAAAAATCCTGACATGAGCTTTTTCAAGTGTAAAAATAATAGAAAATCAGGTTTTTGAAAATTTTATTTTTTAATTAAAATATAGTTGATTTACAATATTGTATTAATTTCTATTATGTAGTAAAGCGATTCAGTTACACTCTTTGGGGGGTCCTGAGAATGTTAATTTATTTTAAGGTCTAATAGTTTTAATCAGATATATTTTGGAGTTGCTTGTTCTAGTTCAGTTTTTTCTGATAAGCTTTTGGCCCTTTTGATATACTGATTTCACTTTATTTTATGGAAAGTTGTCCTGGATTATAGTGGTAAGTGTTAGTTCTGTTCCAAGGTTTTACTTTTCTTCCTCAAGGACTCCAAATATGCAAATTTTGCACAACCTTTGCTCCTGTCTGCGATGTTTGAGGAAATAAATGAGCAGATGCGGAGGGGGCTGGAACTGACTGTGGATGCGGACGCGGCTGTAGATGTGGAGAAAGAGTCTGGTGGGAGGTCAGAGGGGTAAGGAGATGTGGGGCACTGCACGGGCTGAATTAACTGGTCTGAGGTTTACAGTTGGTGGAGCTGATATTCAAATCTGAATCTGCCTGCAACCTGTGTTCCCTGAACAATATGCTCTTCACGAAGAATTTTAAGAAGTTCACCCAAATTAAAGCTATAACCCAGACTCTCCAATTTTTGGATTGGTACAATAATGTTCTGGTGTGGAAATATCATTGGGGACCCACTTTATCTCTGGTCTTTGCCCTTCCCTTGAGCCAGCTAGGCATTTCCCCTGCCGTCCCTGCACACAGTTCTAGGAAATAATTGAACCCTTTTAACATGCTATTCAGACAATCCTTTGTCTCATATCTTTGTAAATCTTTTAAAAATATAGTAAATATAGCAGCTGAGACAATAAGCCAAATATTTATTAAAAGCAGAGAGGAAACAATGAAATAACAAAACCTGTAATACTGACATTATATAGTGCCTATTATGTGCTAGGAACTACCGTAATTCCATTATATATATTCAATCATTAATTCTTAGTCCTAAGAACTAAGTATATTGTCAATTCTAGTTTAAAGATGAAGAAATTGAGGCGCAGTTAAGCAGCTTCCCCAAGTCTGCCCGTGGAATTTAGCTGATCTGGCTTCTAGAATCATTTCTCTGCACAAGCATAAGTACATTATCTCTACAAAAATCTATTGAACTCTTAGAGAAAGGTTGAGTCCTTTCTTCTGGCTGCCTTTTCCTATCTCCGTATTTCTCTCTTGCTGTCATTCCCGGATAATTGACACGAGGCTGTTATCTCTTTCTCATATGACTCCACTTCCTTAGCAAAGGGATATGTCCTTCCCTTTTAACCACAAAGAAATAAATTTCATACCACTTTTACTGGAAATAAACTGGGGTAAGGGCATGGATATCTTTAAAATGACCTAGCAGAGATTGTATTGTCTCTCTTCTGTGTCTTAAATTTCTTTGTGCATTTCAAATATCTTTGTGTCTAATTCGTTACTGGGTTTATTGAAAAAGATAGCTGAGTCTGATGTCCCTTTTGTGTTGTCTTCCAGTTCCGTTAGATACATGCTTTCTCATCAGGAGCACTGGGAGTATCCAAAAAGAAAGAGGCATGAAGAAGCCTTTTTAACAAGTCTACTCCTTTTAAGCCCTCCCCATTCAAAACTATATAGTCAAGTAACTGTGTCGCTTGCTTCTGAGAGTCAGGAAGCAAACTCAAACAAACGAATGCGTGGGGTTACAAGGATGGGTACAATTATAAGCTGATCATAAAAGCACAGGTCAGTGGGTGCTGTAAATAGAGAAGGTCAGAGAGAAGACCCATGATCTTTCATCAAACAAGACAAGCCAAGGCATCCTGACCCTCCTTGCCTGCCGTGGTCTATCAGCGGAATGTTGGTCTGCGGCCCCCTCTCTGCATCTTCAGGAAGGCCCTGCAGAGAAGTGTCAAGCATGCAGGTGTTTGCACAGGCCCATGAGAGACAGCATTCCTACTGCGTGCCTGGTACATGGAAACCACTCTCCAGGAATATGTTAAATCCTGGAGAAATGACTGGTCACTTGAGGTGTGCCCTTTTTCTGGTTAATTCAGAGGAGTTGAAAAGTAAAACTCTTGAATAGCTTAGGTTAACGAGACACTGGCCACACTGTTGTTGTGAGCAGGGTGAAAGGATCCCGGCTGCGGCAGTAGAAAGACCGTGTAAAAAATCATGGATTCATATCCTAGTGTTACCCTCGACTAGGCATTCATTAATTTACACATTTAATTAACGTATGTTTACTGAGCATCTACTCTGTGCCAGGGCCTGTTTTGGGGCTGAGATGGCAGTCATGATCAAAAACAGGTAAAATTCCTAGCTTCACGCAATTCACATTCCGTGGAGGGAGACAGATGGGAAGCAAGATACATGCAATATATGCTATAGAGGTAATTACTAAACAACGGAAGGAAAAAGAAATGTGAGGGGTCTGGTGTTCAAAATTTCCGGCACAATTGCTGGAGAAGTGCTCACTGGAAGACGTGACATTTTAATGAACTACCTGGGACTCAAGGGGCAAGATGTTTAATCTCTCGGCACTTAGTTTCCTCATCCATAATTTGGGTTAGGATTAAACTGAATCATTTCTGCCAAAGGAAATAGCTGAGTAATGACACCTAACCGATGCTTTCTGCACAGCTGTCCTTCTGATGCCCAGGCTCAAACTCAGCAAGCACCACAGAGGGTGGTGTCAGCGGTTTGCCAGCAAGGGTTTAAGTGCTTTAAAGGAGAAAAAGACACACAAGAGAGCCAGTTCATGCTGGTAAAGATTATTTTGGCCTTTGATTAGACATTTCAGCATGAATGTCACCTGTGGAGATGGGCCCCTGCAGACCACATTAAAGCAAGTTTTCATTCGTGATTAGAAGGCAACCTTGGATTCCAAGGGCACAGCATACATTTACCGACACTTCTGACGGCATCAACGACTGTCAGCGTCGATGGCTCAGGCTACTCATCATCAACAAAAAATAAGAAAGAAAGATGATGTTTCATTCATTCAGTACTAACTTGCGTATATCTTGATGCAAAAAAATAAAGCAACTCAGCCAATAGATGGTGCCAGAGAGTTGCTTCTCACTGTGAGGCCAAAATCAGTGTTTTCTGGGATTGTGACTTCTTCTCTGACCATGTTAAGCATTTCTCATATTTGAAGAATTGTTAACATAAGAAGAATCCAGAACTTTGTTAGATTGTCATATATTCATGGAATGAATACTTATAAATCTGTTCAACAACTATTTAAAATTAGAAATTTCAAATGAGTTAAAAAGGAAAAAGTTAATTCTAATGTTTAATAATCATAATTAAACAACTTCAGCATTTTAGTAAAAATGTTACACGCATGACTTGAATATATATTCAATGTATTGAACTATGAATATGTATGTGTGTGTGTTTGTATGTATATATTTTAATAATGCTGGAACAGTTTAACACAAATTATGCACGGAATACATGATGATGCTCTCCACCTATCTCTGGAGGTTTTCTCACCAAATTATTTCTCACTGAAGTGCGTTCTTCTGGATGAAAGGCCCCATGTCCTACCCACCCACTAGGCTTTTGATCGTAATGACATTACATAGTTTCATTCATTCAGCAAATATTGTTTGAATTAAAATCTCACATAGTGATATTTTGTTTTCAAGACCTCCCACCTTCTGTATTATTTTTATAAAACATTGTCTTAATTAACTAACTGAAGCAGAAGATATTAAGAAGAGGTGGCAAGAATACACAGAAGAACTGTACAAGAAAGATCTTCACGACCCAGATAATCACGATGGTGTGATCACTCATCCAGAGCCAGACATCCTGGAATGTGAAGTCAAGTGGGCCTTAGAAAGCATCAATATGAACAAAGCTAGTGGAGGTGATGGAATTCCAGTTGAGCTCTTTCAAATCCTGAAAGATGATGCTGTGAAAGGGCTGCACTCATTATGCCAACAAATTTGGAAAACTCAGCAGTTGCCACAGGACTAGAAAAGGTCAGTTTTCATTCCAATCCCAAAGAAAGGCAATGCCAAAGAATGCTCAAACTACCACACAGTTGCACTCATCTCACATGCTAGTAAAGCAATGCTCAAAATTCTCCAAGCCAGGCTTCAGCAATACATGAACCATGAACTTCCAGATGTTCAAGCTGGTTTTAGGAAAGGCAGAGGAACCAGAGATCAAATTGCCAACATCCGCTGGATCATGGATAAAGCAAGAGAGTTCCAGAAAAACATCTATTTCTGCTTTATTAACTATGTCAAAGCCTTTGACTGTGTGGATCACAATAAACTGTGGAAAATTATTCAAGAGATGGAAATACCAGACCACCTGAACTGCCTCTTGAGAAACCTATATGCAGGTCAGGAAGCAACAGTTCAAATTTGACATGGAACAACACACTGGTTCCAAATAGGACAAGGAGTATGTCAAGGCTGTATATTGTCACCCTGCTTATTTAACTTATATGCAGAGTACATCATGAGAAAAACACTGGGCTGGAAGAAGCACAAGCTGGAATCAAGATTGCCGGGAGAAATACCAATAACCTCAGATATGCAGATGACAACACCCTTATGGCAGAAAGTGAAGAGGAGCTAAAAAGCCTCTTGATGAAAGTGAAAGAGGAGAGTGAAAAAGTTGGCTTAAAGCTCAACATTCAGAAAACGAAGATCATGGCATCTGGTCCCATCACTTCATGGGAAATAGATGGGGAAACAGTGTCAGACTTTATTTTTTTGCAAAATCACTGCAGATGGTAATTGCAGCCATGAAATTAAAAGACGCTTACTCCTTGGAAGGAAAGTTGTGACCAACCTAGAGAGCATATTGGAAAGCAGAGACATTACTTTTCCAACAAAGGTCCGTCTAGTCAAGGCTATGGTTTTTCCAGTGGTCATGTATGGTTGTGAGAGTTGGATTGTGAAGAAAGCTGAGCACTGAAGAATTGATGCTTTTGAACTGTGGTGTTGGAGAAGACTCTTGAGAGTCCCTTGGACTGCAAGGAGATCCAACCAGTCCATTCTGAAGGAGATCAGCCCTGGGATTTCTTTGGAAGGAATGATGCTGAAGCTGAAACTCCACTACTTTGGCCACCTCACGTGAAGAGTTGACTCATTGGAAAAGAGTTTGATGCTGGGAGGGATTGGGGGCAGGAGGAGAAGGGGACGACAGAGGATGAGATGGCTGGATGGCATCACTGACTCGATGAACGCGAGTCTGAGTGAACTCCAGGAGTTGGTGATGGACAGGGAGGCCTGGCATGCTGCGATTCATGGGGTCGCAAAGAGTCGGACACAACTGAGTGACTGAACTGAACTGAACTGAACTGAATCTTCTCTTAGGTATACATACTGATTACCCATGTTTTATCCAAAACTTTGTTATAATATGGAGTATATGAATTTTTAAGACCATTAAGTTCTCTTAGAATAGTGCCAGGCAACATGGAGAACATGATATAAAGGTTGTTATTAATTAATTCATATTTGTAACATTATTAGGAATATGCATAGAACCATGATATTAGACAATTTATTTCAAAGTACAAGGAATGATAAAAATATATATCACATTAAGACAAATAATAAAATTTAATGAACCCCAGAATGTACTTCTAACATTCCCATTTGTGCTTTGATCTGACTCTTTAAAATGGTCTTGTCCTGGACATGTTTGTATTTTCATCTGAATAAATTCTCCTCAGCAACCCAGTTAGGTTTCCTAACTCCATATTATGGGTCTAACACAGCCTGGGTAAGCGTCCATAAGAGGTAAGGTTGTTTTTCAATTCTAGACATATTGATAACTTCGAGAATCTTGTTCAGTCTATCTCCAAGGCCCATATGGTCTGCATGTCTGGGACAGTTCTGATTTATGTCCTTCCAGTTCAGCATTTGTCCTCCACCAAAGTGTCCTACTTTAGATGATAAATTGAACGCTCACTCTAGATCACGCTAAGAAACCAGAATTACTTAATCAAGATTCAGACACAGAATCAATTCACTGGAAAGCTAGGAATGTGGTTTCTACTTAAGAGCTTTAAAAAATTTAAAAAGAGAATCCAAGCATCTATTCAAGTTAGTGTCTAACAGATATTGGCATGAGTATCAGTGTGTATACCAGGTAGCCCAACACTAAAAAATCAAAAAGATATGAAACATGGGGGTGAGTACTAGGGATTAGTATTAGAAACTTGTGTGCTGCAAACATGATTTGCGGAAAGAATCTGTCCCTGACTAAAATTTATTAATAAAGGGTGCTCTTCTTCAAGTGCTTCTGTGATAATTTCCCGCCACTATTTTTCTAAGTGACTTACAACAAAACAGGTTATGTTTTCAGCCAACAGAGTTCTAAAAGTATTATCATCAAAACAATCATCTATACGTAGATACAGACGAGCTGAGCATCTGGTCAGTTTTTGAATGACCCCCGGAGCCTTGGCAGTTGGCATTCCCTGTACTTGGAAATTTTTTTCCTTTTGAGATTCTCGTTGCTTGCTTCTTCTCCATCAGGTCTTTGCTCAAAGGTCGTCTTCTAATGCAAACCTGTGTAACTGGACTAAAGCAGCACTCGCCTCATTCTCCACACACCTTATTTTTTTCCCTGCTTGACTCTTCTCAGCACACTCGTGCTTTCTAACATACTGTATCGTTTACGTATTTCTGACTCTTTACCCACCCCTCTGAAATGGAGGAGGGAATGGCAACCCACTCCAGTACTCTTGCCTGGAGAATCCCATGGATGGAGGAGCCTGGTGGGCTACAGTCCATGGGTCGCAGAGAGTCGGACACGACTGAGCGACTGACACACACACAATGCTACCCCACTGAGAACAGGTTTTTATTTTGCTTTGCTTCGTTTTTTAGTGTCTGTTTCTTTCACTAATATTCTTGCAAAATATAACATAATGTCTGACATATTGTGGGTCTTCAATAAATGTTTGTTGACGAAAAGAATGAAGACGTAGATTCTGAATTTGCTGAATTTCAGCTTAGAGATGAATGCTCTGACACTCTTGTTGGAAGCATGTTTCAGAGATTAACATGGTGATTCATGGGAACAGCAGCTTCCTTTGGTTACTCAGATATTAGCCATCTCTGAGAACCAACACTGGTTACATCTTTTGTGCATACATAGTACCAAAACTCACAAAAATACTACATGATGGATATGAAATTAAGTAATATGACTTTCTTATAGTTATCGAAAGACAGGGGTTCTATGCATAACCAGTTTGTTTGTTTGGTTTTTTTTTTTTGGTTTGCTTGTTTGTTTTGTTTTTCCTATAGCAATGGGACATTTTTGCAGTGTGATTGAACACAAAGTTTAAGACTGATGTTCTTTCTTGGGTTGTGAATCCAGCCTCATTTCCTTGTAGTTACACCATACTGAAGAGCTGATTCCCGAGGGCCCAAGAGAGCTTTCTTTCTGATATTACTGAGGTTCCCATTCAATAGGCACATATTAATCAGAGATTCTATGGGCAACCATGAAAAACAGTTGTTTCCTTGAAATAGCTTTTTCCATTCAAAGTAATATGACCAATCTCATTTAGACTAACTCATGAAGATGGGACAATAAAGAAAAATAACATCACTGACTGACTACTGACTATATGCTAGGCAAACCCAGTCATCATTTGAATTTTACAAGGTTATATTTTAATTAATTTTTTATTGGAGCACAGTTGATTTACAATTGTGTGTGAATTTCTGCTGTGCAGCAAAGTGAATTAGTTACACATATATCCACTCTTTTTTTAGGTTCTGTTCCCATATAGGCCATTACAGAGCACTGAATAGAATTTCCTGTGCTGTACATAGGTTTTTATTATTTATTTATTTTATGCATAATAGTGTGTATTGGGGGCTTCCCTGGTAGCTCAGCTGGTAAATAATCCACCTACAGTGCAGGAGACCCTGGTTCAATTCCTGAGTCAGGAAGATCCCCTGGAGAAAGGATCGGTTACCCACTCCAGTATTCTTGGACTTCCCTGGTGGCTCAGTTGGTAAAGAATCCACTGCAATGCAGAATACCTGGGTTCGATCCCTGGATTGGGAAGATCCCCTGGAGGAGGGCATGGGGACCCTCTCCAGTATTCTTGCCTGGAGAATCCCATGCACAGAGGAGCTCGGCAGGCTACAATCCAAGAGGTCACAAAGAGTCGGGCGTGACTGAGTGACTGAGCACAGCAGTGTGTATAAGTCACGCTCAGTTTTCCAGTTTATCCCCCCACTCCCCTCCCGCCTTGGTAGCCAGAAGTTTTCTACATCTGTGGCTTGTGATTCAGTTTCTGTTGTGTAAATAGGCTCACTTGTAGCATTTTTTTTTAGATTCAACATATAAGTGGTATATTTATCTTCCTCTGTCTGCCTGACTTCATTCAGTATGCTTATCTTTAGGGCCGTCATATTGCTGCAATGGAATAGTTTCATTCTTATGGCTGAGTAATATCCCATTGTATACATGTACAGTATCTTCTTTATCTGTTCCTCTGATGATGGACATTTAGGTGCTTCCAGGTCCTAACTGTTGGAAATAGTTCTGCAATGAGCGAAATGAGGATGCATGTATCATTTTGAATTATGGTTTTCTCCAGACAAATAGATAGGAGTGGGATTGCTGGGTTATATGGTAGCTCAATTTTTAGTTTTTTAAGGAGTCTCACACTGGCCTCCATAGTGGCTGTAGCAATTTGCATTCCCACCAAAAGTGCAGGAGGGTTCTCTTTTCTCTACACCCTCTCCAGCCTTTATTGTTTACAGACTTTTTTAGGATGGCCATTTTGAATAGTGTGAGGTGATACCTCATTGTAGTTTTAATTTGCATTTCTCTGATAATTAGTGATGTTGAGCATCTTTTACAGTTCTTTTTGGCTATCAGTATGACTTCCTTGAAGAAATGCCTATTTAGATTTTCTGCCCACTTTTTTAGGGGGGAGGATTGTATTTCTGACATAGAGCTGCATGAGCTATTTATTTTAGAGATTAATCCCTCATCAGTTGCTTCATTTGCAAATATTTTCTTCCATTCTATGGACTGTCTTTTTGTGTTGTTTATGGTTTCCTTTCTGATGCAAAACTTTTTAAAGTATAACTAGGTACCATTTGTTTATTTCTGTTTTTACTTTGATTACTCTAGGAGGTGGATCAAAATAGATATTGCTGTAATTTAGGTCAGAAAGTATTCTGGCTATGTTTCCAGAGTTTTATATGAGTTTTATAGTGGCCAGCCTTACACTTAGGTCTTTGATCCTTTTTGAAGTGTTTTTTTTGGTATGGTGTTAGAGAATGTTTCAACTTGAACCTTTTCACATTTAGCTGTCCAGACTTCCTAGCACGAATGATTGAAGTGACTGTTTTAGCTCTGTTGTGTATTCTTGCCTCCTTTGCCATAGATGAGGTGACCATAGGTGTTGGGGTTTATTTCTGGTCTTTCTATCCTGTTATGTTTCTCTCTACTTCTGTTTTTGTGCCAGTGCCACACTGCTTTGGTGACTGTAGCTTTAGAGTATAGTCTGATGTCAGGGAGCTGGTTTCCTCCAATTCTGTTCTTCCTCAAGATTATTTTAGCTATTTGGGGTCTTTGGTATTTCCATACAAATTGTAAAATTTCTTTTTTGAACTCTGTGAAAACTGTCATTGATAATTTACAGGAACTTTATTGAATTTGTAGTTTCCTTTGGGTAGTGCGATTATTTTCACAACACTGGTTTTTCCAATCCCAAAACATGGTATATCTCTCCATAGGTAGGTTTATTCCTAGGTATTTTATTCTTTTTGATTCTATGGCAAATGAAATTGTTTCCTTAATTTCTCTTTCTGATCTTTCAGTGTCAGAAAAAGAATGTATAGGGATGAAAAAGATTTCTGTGTATTTATTTTGTGTCCTGATACTTTACAAATCCACTGAGGAGCTCTAGTAGTTTTTGGAAGTGTCTTTAGGGCTTCCTATGTATAGTATCATGTCGTCTGCAAACAGTGACAACTTTACTTCTTCTTTTGCACTCTGGATTCTTTTTTACTTCATTTTCTTCTCTGATTGCTGTGAGTATGACTTCCAAAACTATGTCGAATAATACTGGTGAGAGTAAACACCCTTATCTTGTTCCTGACCTTAGACGAAGTGCTTTCAGATATTCACTGTAGCGAATGATGTTTGCTGTCAATTTGTCATATGTGGTCTTAACTTGCATTGAGGTATATTCCCTGTATGCCCACTTTCTGGAGAGTTTTTATCATAAATGTGGGTTGAATTTTGTCAGAAGCTTTTTCTGCATCTTTTGAGATTATAATATGGCTTTTATTCTTCAGTTTTTTAATGTGGTGTATCACATTGATTTGTGTCTATTTAAAAATTCTTGCATCCTTGGGATAAATCTTTCTTGATCCTTTATATGATCCTTTTAATGTGTTTTTGAATTCTGTTTACTAGGATTCTGCTGATAATTTTGGCATCTATGTTCATCAGTAATATAGACCTGTAATTTTTCTTTTTTCATGATTTCTTCGTCTGATTTTGGTACCGGGGTGACGGTGGTCTCATAGGATGAGCTTGAGAGTATTCCCCCTGCAATTTTTTGGAAGAGGTAGAGAAGGATAGGTGTTAACTCGTCATTAAATGTTTCCTGAATTCACCTGTGAAGCCATGTGGTCCTGGACTTTTGCTTGTTGGGAGATCTTTAATCACGGCTTCAATTGCAACACTTGTGACTGGGCTTCTCATACGTTTTAGTTTTTCCTGGTTCAGTCTTGGAAGATTTTACTTTTCTAAGAATTTGTCCCCTTCTTCCAGGTTGCTCATTTTCTGGTCATATCGTTGCTTTTACTAGTCTTTCATGACACTTTGTATTTCTGAGGTGTCAGTCATAACTTCCTTTACATTTCTATTTTCATTGATTTGAATCCTCTCCCTTTAGGTCTGGAGGAGTCTGGCTAAAGCTTTATTAATTTTGTTCATCTTAAAGATCCAACTTTTAGTTTGCATGAACTTTGTTATTTTCTTTGTCTCTACTGCATTTATTGGTGCTCTGATATTTATGATTTCTTTCCTTCTACTAATTGTAGGTGTTGCGTGTTCTTCCTCTGATTGCTTTAGGCATAAATTTACACTGATAACTTGAGTTTTTCTTCCTTCCTGAGGTAACATTGTATTACCCTAAATGTTCCCCTTAGAACGGCTTTTGTTGCATCCCATAGGTTTGGGATCATTGTGTTTTGTTGTCATTTTTCTCTAGGTACTTCTTTATTTTCTCTTGATTTATTCAGTGATCCATTGGTTGTTTAATAATAGATTGTTTGGTCCCCATGTGTTTGTGCTTTTTACAGGTTTTTTACCTCTAATTGATTTCTAATCTCATAGTGTCTCAGTCAAAAAAAAAATGTTTGAAACAGTTTCAATTTTCTTAAACTTACCAAAGTTTGATTTGTGACCCAAGATGTGATTTATCCCTGGAGAATGCTCCAGGTGCACTTGAAAAGAAAGTGTATTCTGCTGCTTTCAGATGGAATGTCTTATCAGCATCAATAAAGTCTGTCTGGTTTATTGAGTCAAATAAGACTTGTGTTTCCTCATTAATTTTCTGCCTTGATCATCTGTCCATTGGTGTAAGCGGGGTGTTAAAGTCCCCCACTGTTGCTAAGGATTCTCCCTTTTATTGTTTTATTTATTTGTCATATATATTGCAGTGCTCCCATGCTGGATGCATAAATATCTACAACCTTTATATCTTCTTAGATTGATCATTGATGATTATGTAGTGTCCTCCTTGTGTCTTGCAACAATCTTTAAAGTCTATTTTGTCTGATATGAATATCGCTATTCCAGCTTTCTTTTGATTTCCATTTGCATGGAATAGCTTTTTCCATCCCCTCGCTTTCAGTCTGCATGTGTCCCTAGGTCTGAAGTGAGTCTTTTGTAGACAGCATATATATGGGTCTTGTTTTTGTATCCAGTCAGCCAGTCTGTGTCTTTTGTTTGGAACATCCAATTCATTTACATTTAAGGTAATTATCAATATGAATGGGCTTCCCTGGTGGCTCAGATGGTAAAGAATCTGCAAGCAATGCAGGATACCTGGGTTCGATCCCTGACTTGGGAAGATACCCTGGAGGAAGCCATGGCATTGATATTAATGTTCTTATTGCCATTTTCTTAACTGCTTTGGGTCTATTTTTGTAGGTCTTTTTTCTTCCTTTACTGTTTTGTTCACTTCTCTTATGGTTTGATAACCATCTTTAGTGTTGCATTTGGGTTGCTTTTTCCTTTTCGTGTGTGTATTTATTGTAGTTTTTGAGTTTGCTGTTCCCATGAGATTTTTATTTCAGTTCAGTTCCGTTCAGTCGCTCAGTCGTGTCCGACTCTTTGCAACCCCATGAACCGCAGCACGCCAGGCCTCCCTGTCCATCACCAACTCCCGGAGTCCATCCAAACTCATGTCCATTGAGTCTGTGATGCCATTCAACCATTTTGATTTAGCAGTCTATAAATGTATAAGGTTGTTTTAAATTGCTGTTCTCTTTTTCACCTAGAAAAATTCCTTTAGCATTTGTTGTAAAGCTGGTTTAGTAGTGCTGAATTCTCCTAGATTCCACTTGACTGTAAAGTTTTTTATTTCTCTGTCAAATCTGAAGGACAATTTTGCTGGGTAGAGTATTCTTAATGGTAGACTTTTCCCTTTTATAACTTGAAATATATCTCACCACTCCCTTGTGGTCTGGAGGGTTTCTGCTGAAAAATCAGCTGATGACCTTATAGGTCATTAGCTTTTGATATTTTTTCTTTGTCTTTAATTTTTGCCAGTTTGATTAATATATGTGTTGGCATATTCCTCTTTGAGTTCATCCTATATGGGACTCTGCTTCCTGAACTTGAGTGAGTGCTTCCTTTCTCATGTTAGGGAATTTTCTCAGATTTAATATACTCAAGTATTTTCTCAGACCGTTACTCTTTCTCTTTTCCTGAGACCCCTATAATGTGAATGTTGGTGTGTTTAATATTGCTCCAGAGGTCAAGATGAAATATTACTATTCTGATATAGTAGTTTAAAAGAAAAAAAAGAGTCCTAAACTAGCTTCACAATGCTTCGTACCAATAAATATTCTGAAATTGTTAGTGCCTTTTATTTTCTTCACCAGCCCTTGAAGTTCCCTTGTATTTGAAAACTGAATGTAAATATATGAACTTATCCAAAATTGAGTATAGATTTCCTAGAAATTAGAGAAATTGTGAAAATTAAAGGGAGCATTACCTGTATATTTGTAAATATCCCTTAAATGCATATAAAATGAGTAAAACTCATTATGTCTTAAAATGCATTAAGTTTAAGGAGCCATATGAGGATAATCAATTCTCTATTCTCCCATTAAATATCTAAAGTAGCTTGGGAGGTTTTTTCTTTCATTTTGCTTGACTTTGATCATAATTTTATAGCTAATATCATTCTCAAACACATAAGACAATGGAAAAATCTTTTACATGGCAGAATGAGCTCACTTTAAGATGCTGATTCAGATTTTACATGATGCTAAAGATTGTTTTAGTGATCACATTATGCAAGTGAAAGGAATTTCAGCTGCTGACACTATAAAGATTGCTTTCATTGTACTTTTATAAAGCATACCAAAAATCTATAGGCTTCAACTGACTTGCCACATAGTGACAAAGCCAGAAGTTGCTGTGCCGCTTTAGTGATAATTTCTTTTTCAAATTGTTTAATTGGTGTTGAATTGTCTTCAATCTCTTGTACCCTCAAAAGCTGTCCAGAGCAGTGCCTGGTACATAGTAGTTGTTTTTCAAATGTTTGTCCATTTGCCAAATTAGTTTTCTTTTATTGAAAAACAAATGAATATGCTTTCACAGTAAAAACTTCCAATAGCTCAAAATGATTGCAATCAAAGGAAAGTGTCCTTTCCTTCCTAGAATCCCAGTCTTATTGCCAGATGAACGTCATCCAAGTTTCCTGGAAGACTTCTAGCTGACAGAGAGCATTTTGTATTGATACCTTTTCCCTCATGATACTATATTAATAAAAGGATTTAAAACAATGTACACTAGCAAGTTTTAAAAGAACAGAATGGTGGTCATCTGCAAACAAATACCTT
The DNA here is from genome assembly GCF_042477335.2 of Ovis canadensis. NCBI lineage: Eukaryota > Metazoa > Chordata > Mammalia > Artiodactyla > Bovidae > Ovis > Ovis canadensis. Next base: position 100,987,385 of record NC_091253.1, on the reverse strand, counting down.
CAACAATCCCAAGGAGACCAATTTTGACTGAAGAAAGCCAAATGAGGAAACAGAAGAGAGAAGGTCCCAAAGTGAAACATTACTGTAAGGCTGGGGCAAGGGGTCACTCGAGGGTGTCTTTCCTACAAATTGGGGAACAAATCAAGAAGGAAGAAGAGAAGTTCAGGAGACCCTGCATCAAATCCCAGATGAGACCGTGAAGCAGGACTAGAGAGTGGGCAGTCCTGGTTGAACCTGGCCCCACCAAGTGGAGGACCAACCGGAGAGGAGGAATATAGGAGAGTATCTCAGAAAGAAAGAGCATCCTTCACTGAACATAGGGTGCTCTTCTCCCTTTTAAGTTCATATCTCTTTTTAAAGTATGGATAACATTTCTTTGTAAAGGCAGATATTTTGATTCTTTTTCCTTCTCACTATTATTATGAAAATGTATACATGTGGAACCGTGGATAAGCCACAGTTTCAGAAACAGCAGGAAGTGTGCCAAAGACAGAGTCACTGGTACTGGTGACCACATAGGAAAAGGTTTGGACATTGTATTAAAAGATGTTGGATTAGTCAATAGCCCAAGAGGAGAAATGACCCCTCAGAGCTGATGGCCTGTCTGCTGGAAGCTGAGGTTTTTCTGTGTGGCTGTCAGAGTTATAAAAAGATATAAATAGGAAACGTGAACTAAATAGTGTTATGGATTGAATGTGTTTCCTCAAAATAGATCTGCTGAATCCTAACCCCATTGTGATAGTATTAGGAAGTAGGGCCTCTGAAAGATGATTGCATCCTGAGGGCTCCATTCTCAGCAATGGGATTCGTGCTCTGAGAAAATGGATCCCAGAGAATTCCTTTGCCCTGTTTCCACCATGTGAGGATACAATGAAAAGTTGGAAATCTGCAAAGGGTTCTCACGAGGACCACCATGCTGGCAATCTGCTCTCAGACTTACAGCCTCCAGAGGCGCAGGGGATACATTTCTGTTGTACCCAAGGCATCCAGTCTGTGGTATTTTGTTACAGCAGCTCAAACTAAGCCAAACAGAAAACTGAAGATGATGGACCTTCTCTGTCTAGGATTCTTCTGACACAGGAAAGGGGAGGCATCAGGAGAGGAGTTGAGGGAAGAAAGAGAGGGAAGGAGAGAATGAGAGAGGGAGAGAGAAGACTGAATCTTGGACTTGTGTTTAACCGGGTTCTCCTTCTGGCTTTACGTCCCAGTTGGCAGCTGGATACGGGATCCCTCAAGAGGTAAGCATGCCTCACTAGAGAAAGGATGAAGAGAGGTCTTGCTGGATGGACTCTGACTTGCTCCCAGCGAGGACAGTTTACCACAAATGGGATGGCGGAGAAAGGACACCTGGGGGATTTTTCTTTAGCACCAGTCGTTTTGGGTTGCATGGCATCACCGACTCAGTGGACATGAGTTTGAGGAAACTCGGGGAGTTGGTGATAGACAGGGAAGCCTGGCGTGCTGCAGTCCACAGGGTCGCAAAGAGTCGGACACGACCGAGCGACTTCACTTTCACTTTTCACTTTCATGCATTGGAGAAGGAAATGGCAGCCCACTCCAGCGTTCTTGCCTGGAGAATCCCAGGGATGGGGGAGCCTGGTGGGCTGCCGTCTATGGGGTCGCACAGAGTCGGACACGACTGAAGCGACCTAGCAGCAGCAGCATTCTGTTCATCGGCCTGTCTCCAGGTCACTGAGCAAAGTGCTAGTCACACTGGAACAGCCTGCATGGTTGCAAATGGGTTCTCCAGGAAGCAGACTCTGGGATGAAATTAGCACCTGGGATTGACTGTAATAGGGATCAAGACCTTTGTGAAAGGCTGGGAGGAAACAGCATTGGGCGGAGGGAGAAGTGCGCCTGTGATGCGGTCTCAACAGCCTCAGGCGAGCCCAGGAAAGCGCGGGAGTGAATACCGTCTGTCCCAGCCGGTCTCCACTGAGCCCGAAACGGGAGAGCTTTATCCCCCCGCCTGGATCAGCTGTCTCCTGAGAGCCGCCCTCAGGTGTGTGTCCTTGGTCAGTGCAGCTCTTCATGTGAGGCAATCTGGCGAGGACTGTCAGCCGAGAAAAGGCAGCTTGCTGGCAGCATTTTCAACTGCTGAGGCAGGCTCTTCCTTAAAGGGGAGCCAAGCAGTGTCATAATATGCTTGAGACATCAGAAAAGCTAGACAATGACAAAGGCAAGGGAAAAAGTAGAAAAGGAAAGGACGATTTTAAAATCTGTGAGTGGACGAGCAGGAGGGACACAGGTAAAATTGTTCAGGAAGTCAGTATAATAACCATTTGTCTTTACAGAGCCGTTATAGCCTCAACATCATTTGATTTTATATTCAACCTGCTTAAATTCAGAAGACTGATAGTTATGAACCAAAATGCATTTGTTCTTCACACCAGTAATCAAAATTTAAAATTATAGAGAATTGGTGTTTGGGAGTAGAAAGTAGAGACCGAAAGAACAGGGTTACAAGGCAAAGTGGCAAATATCAAGTATGTTAATGGGACAAGAAGTGGAGGTTTAAGTAAATTATTCAAACTTGCATGGTTACCAATAGTGAAATTAAAACAGTGATGTGATTATATTTCAAGAAATGACACGGGAAAATAATGATAGTGTAAATAAGCTATCTTGTAACATGAGAGCAGGAATCATATTATTTAGAGAAATATAATAAACTAGCTGGAGGATTTTTTAGAGCTGTTGAAAGTTAAATACTCACAGGGAAATAACATAAGTAGAGGGAACTGAGGCAGAGAATGACTGCTTTACTTATAAGTTTCCACACTATTTCTATTCCTATGTACTTATGTATACAAAATATTTTTAAATTTTGAAAGACTTCTGTTGTATATTTCTAAAAAGTTCCTATGGGCTTTTTAGAGACCTAGGATCAGTCTTGTTCTGCATCTTATTATGTTATGGTGAGTGTTTTTCCTTATTAGCTTATTTGTTTGCAATAGTATTCTAGTGAATGAATAGTTCATTATTTAACTAGTGCCCAATAGGGAATTGTAGACACAGTTCAGGTTTTCCAAAGATGTTGAATCCATATCTCCTCACACAAATGGTATGTGAGAATGCCTGTTTCATCATTTGCCCCATGTTTAAAATGTGTCTTATAAAACTTTTTACATTTATTAATGTCATGGGTAAAATATATATTCTTGTTGATTTATGTGCATTTCCTTAACTATAAATGAAATTAGTTCATATTTATAAGCTTTTCCTGTGATGCACATATTAATATTTATTGTTATGTACTTAAGTATTAGATTTTTTTACTTATTTGCAAAACATATTTTCTATGATAAAAGTAATTGCATTCTCATCATTTTAAATTTTTATTTGCATCGTGACCATTTTTTAATTTTTACTTTTAAAATCATATCTAGAAAAAAAAAGCTTTGTAGTCTATATAGTATTGATATTCAAGCAAATAAATCAAACTTTAAAATGTTTCTTTCTCTGTGTACTTCCTAGGAGGTTCTTTTTTTCTTCTTCTTTTTAAAATTTTTGGGCCTTGCTGTGCAGCATGTGAGATCTTAGTTCCCCAACCAGGAATCACACCCAAGCCCCCTGCATTGGTAGCATAGAATCTTAATCACTGGAGCACCAAGGAAATCCTAGAAGCTCTTTCCTAAACAAGTTTCTTAGAAAATGTTTCTTCTAGAAATTTTGTGATTATATTTATATTTTTGTCATTAAGACTGTGACCCACTTGAAAATATTTTAGAGTAAGAAATAAGGTATTTTTTCTGTGTCAATTTAGTTGTCTCGATATCACTACTTTGAATAAAACATATTTTACCTACTGATATGAAATGGTAATTCATGATATTAGTTATCTTGAAGCAATTTCTGGAGTATCTAGCATTTCATATATATGTATACATATATGTATATATATTGGAGAAGGAAATGGCAACCCACTCCAGTGTTCTTGCCTGGAGAATCCCAGAGGCAGGGGAGCCTGGTGGGCTGACGTCTGTGGGGTTGCACAGAGTTGGACACAACTGAAGCGACTTAGCAGCAGCAGCGTGTGTATATATAGGTTTCCCTGGTGACTGAGTATAAAGGATCCATCTGCCAACGCAGGACACACGGGTTGGGTTTGATGCCTGGGTCAGAAAGATCCCCTGGAAAAGGAAATAGCAACCCACTCCATTATTCTTACCTGGAAAATCCCATGGACAGGGAGCCTGGCAGGGTATAGTCCAAGGGGTTGCAAAGGAGTTGGACATGACTTAGAAACTAAACAACAACAACAACAACGTGTATATATTAATATGTATATATATATACACACACATATATGTATGTATACATATAAATATGGCTTCCCTGGTGGCTCAGACGGTAAAGTGTCTGTCTATAATGCGGGAGACCCGGGTTTGATCCCTGGGTTGGGAAGATCCCCTGGAGAAGGAAATGGCAATCCACTCCAGGACTATTGCCTGGAAAATCCCATGGACAGAGGAGCCTGGTAGGCCACAGGCCATGGGGTTGCAAAGAGCTAGACACAACTGAGCGACTTCATATATATATATATATATATATATATACACACACATATATATATATATACACATATATATATATATATACATATATATATATTGCCAACAAAGGTCCATCTAGTCAAGGTTATGGTTTTTCCAGTAGTCATGTAGAGATGTGAGAGTTGGACTATGAAGAAAGCTGAGTGCCAAAGAATTGATGCTTTTGAACCGTGGTGTTGGAGAAGACTCTTGAGAGTCCCTTGGACTACAAGGAGATCCAACCAGTCCATCGTAAAGGAAATCAGTCCTAGGTGTTCTCTGGAAGGACTGATGCTGAAGCTGAAACTCCAGTACTTTGGCCACCTGATGCAAAGAGCTGACTCATTTGAAAAGACCCTTATGCTGGGAAAGATTGAGGACAGGAGGAGAAGGGGATGAGAGATGATGAGATGGTTGGATGGCATCAGCTACTTGATGGACATGGGTTTGGATGGACTCCGGGAGTTGGTGATGGACAGGGAGGCCTGGCGTGCTGCAGTCCATGGGGTCACAAAGAGTTGGACACGACTGAGCGACTGAACTGAACTGAACTGATAAATACATATATACATATAAATACCAGGATCAACTACCAAACCCAGCTTTATGATGGGTTTATATTTTCTAACATCTGATATGGCTATTCCCTTTCAATATTTATTTTATTTCTACCCCTCTTCCCCATTCACCCCAAATTATATCTGTTCTTAGATGTTCATTCTTTCTGGATCACATTTCAAGTCTTCCAAAATGATGTTTGGAATTTTATTATTTGTTTGTTTTGGGGGGAAGAGTATACTATATTGAATTTTCAAATTAATGTGGAAGAATCACCACCTTTCCAATTTGTTTGCTTATCCAAGAATAAAGTATATAGGACATTTATTCACTTGGGGTTACAGTATGCAATTTTTGCGTCACTGCAGTTCATGGGGTCACAAGGAGTTGGACATAACTGATTGACTGAACTGAATTGATCATAAATGTGATCAGGCCATAGTTTTGTTTTGTGACTATATCTTTATCAGGATTCATTCCAATGATATATGGAATTTTTTAAAGAGATTTGACGTTAAAAATTTTTTACTAGTCTTAATGAACTTTGAATTGGTTTAAATAATAGTAAAATATATATATTCCATTGATGTTTGGTTGGTTGCACCTTTGAAATCATATCAGCACAACATTTTACAAATTTCTCAACTTCCTCTATTATAGTTGATCCATAAGTGTTTAGTAGAAAGAAAAGATAACTCATGGATAACTATGAATATAGATTTGAAAATTGAGAATTAATTTAATATTTTCTTTATTTATTTTTCCAATTAAGTTTTGTAACTTTGTGATTTGTCCATCTGATTCTTAGTTTGCTTAATAAAAGTTTGTCTATTTTAATATTTCTTTCAAAGAACTACCTGTTGGATTTATATATTAGCTGTACTGTATTTTCACCTTCCTAATGTCATTAGGAAAATGTCAGTTTTCATTACAGTTCCAAAGAAAGTCAATTCCAAATGATGTTCAAATTACCACACAATTGCACTCATTTCACTGCTAGCCAAGTAATGCTTAAAATCCTTCAAGCTAGGTTTCAACAGTACATGAACTGAGAACTTCCAGATATTCAGTCTGGATTTAGAAAAGTCAGAGGAATGAGAGATCAAATTGCCAACATCCATTGGATCGTAGAAAAAGCAAGAGAATTCCAGAAAGATATCTACTTCTGCTTCATTGACTATGCTAAAACCTTTGACTGTGTGGATCACTTCAAATTGTGGAAAATTCTTAAGAGATGGGAATACCAAAACACCTTACCTGCCTCCTGAGAAATCTGCATGCAGATCAAGAAGCAACAGTTAGAAGCAGACATGGAACAACTGGCTGGTTCAAAACTGGGAAAAGAGTACGTCAAGGCTGTATATTGTCACCCTGATTATTTAACTTACATGTAGGGCACATCATGTGAAATGCTGTGCTGGATGAAGCACAAGCTGAAATCAAGATTTCTGGAGAAATATCAACAACTTCAGATATGCAGATAACACCACCCTTATGGCAGAAAGTAAAGAAGAACTAAAGAGCTTCTTGATGAAAGTGAAAGAGGAGAGTGAAAAAGTTGGCTTAAAACTCTACATTCAGAAAACTAAGATCATGGCATTTGGTCCCATCACTTCAGGGCAAATAGATGGGGAAACAATGGGAACGGTGACAGACTTTATTTTCTTGGGCTCCAAAATCACTGCAGATGGTGACTAATCATGAAATTAAAAGATGCTTCCTCTTTGGAAGAAAAGCTATGACAAACCTACACAACATATTAAAAAGCAGAGACATCACTTTGCCAACAAAGGTCTGTCTAGTCAGAGCTATGGTTTTTCCGGTGGTCATGTATGGATGTGAGAGTTGGACTATAAAGAAAGCTGAGTGCCGAAGAAATGATGCTTTTGAACAGTGGTGTTGGAGAAGACTCCTTTGGACAGCAAGGAAATCCAACCAGTCCATCCTAAAGGAAATCAGTCCTGATTATTCATTGGAAGGACTGATTCTGAAACTGAAGCTCCAATACTTTGGCCACCTGATGCAAAGAACTGACTCATTGAAAAGACCCTGATGCTGGGAAAAATTGAGGACAGTAAGAGAAGGGGACGACAGAGGATGAGATGGTTGGATGGCATCACCAACTCAGTGGACATGAATTTGAGCAAGCTCTGGGAGTTGGTGATAGACAGGGAGGCCTGGTGTGCTGCAGTCCATGGGGTCGCAAAAAGTCAGACACAACGCAACTGAACAACAGCAATGTTGTTAGTTTCTGTATTTATTAGATTTTATCATCTGTTTCTTTAGATTTATTCTTAGTTTTTTTTCATTAGCTAATTAATTCAATTTATATTTTCTAATTTTGGTATGTATTTAAGACTGTAAATTTTTCAGTAGTGGCAAATGTGACCTGTATTATAGGTACTGTTTTTTGGTGTTTATTAATGAGATTGAACAAACTCCAGGAGATAGTGAAGGACAGGGGAGCCTGGTGTACTGCAATCCATGGGGTTACAAAGAGCTGGACATGAGTGAGTGACTGAACTACAGCAACAGCAAATCATCATATTAAGACAGTCTATAATTTTGTTTTTGCTTTCATTAGATTCCATATTTTATTTGAAATTGTCACTAGAAATCCAGGTATATATAATTCATAAATTGTGGAATTCCCTAAAGAATAATTGGAGCCTAAAAGGTAGCAAATTTTGAATATATACCCAAGAGAATTTGAAAGAAAGTGTATTTTCTGTTTTCAGGGTATGAAAAGTGAAAGTGAAGTCGCTTGGTTGTGTCCGACTCTTTGCAACCCCATAGACTGTAGCCTACCAAGCTCCTCTGTCCATGGGATTTTCCAGGCAATAGTACTGGAGTGGATTGCCATTTCCTTCTCCAGGGGATCTTCTCGAACCCTTTCCGGGGTATAGCATTCAATATAATCACATACAGCGAAAATGCCTTACATATGAATTATATTTTAAACCTATCGTCTATAAATTCTTACCATTTTACCCTACTTGATAAGCCATAGATTAAAAAACATAGCCACACACTTTTCTTATATCTGCTTCATTCTCCAAGTATTCTGTTTCCATTTTTGCTTTATACATGTTGAATGAAAAATCTTTATTTTGAATTATACAATATACACAATCTTGTCTTCTTTAGGGATTTGACCTTCAAGTCAAACATAACTTTTACTCTTATAATAATATCTCCATTCTTTTTCTTTGTATGTATCAAGATTTAATTTCTAGACTCTGAGTTATTTTGTTATAGGCAAGCCTTTTGTTTATAGCAATAATTATTTTTACATATTTGTCTTTTATTGTGCATGTTTTTTGAGAAACAGCAGGGGACTTCACCTGATTGTATGCTCATTTGATGTTGCTCCATTTCTTCCCAGGTAAACCTGCCTGGTCAATCTAGAAGAAATTCTGCAGAGTGCTTTTTCTCTTTTCCTTGAGTTGAAGCAGCTCTTCATATTAACATTTTTATTTTGTCATAGTAGCATCTTTATTTTGTCATATTCATATGTGTGTTAACGTTTTCATTAGCATATTAACATTTTTATTTTGTTCTCTCCTCATGGACCCATACAAATGACAGTTATCCAAATTGGAAAGTTGCTTTTCTCATGATCTTATAAGACCTGCAAGTTCAGTTCTCATAGAAAATTTAAAGTCAGTCCAGAATTTTGCAGACTCTGAAACACATGATTCAACACACAACCTTTTTTCCAGCTCCTATAACTTTACTCAGTTTCTTCTACTTTTAAATATATGCACATCTTTAAATGCTTGGGCTTCCCTTGTGGCTCAGCTGGTAAAGAATCCGCCTGCAATGCAGGAAACCTGGGTTCAATCCCTGGGTTGGGAAGATCCCCTGGAGAAGGGAAAGGCTGCTGCTGCTGCTGCTGCTGCTAAGTCACTTCAGCTGTGTCCAACTCTGTGCAACCCCATAGACGGCAGCCCACCAGGCTCCCCCGTCCCTGGGATTCTCCAGGCAAGAACACTGGAGTGGGTTGCCATTTCCTTCTCCAACGCATGAAAATGAAAAGTGAAAGTGAAGTTGCTCAGTCGTGTCCGACTCTCAGTGACCCCATAGAAGGCTACCCACTCCAGTATTCTGGCTTGGAGAATTCCATGAACTGTATAGTCCATGGGGTCACAAAGATTCAAACACGACTGAGCGACATTCACTTCACTTCAAATCCTTAATAATTCAAAGACTTCTCTTGTTTTCAAGATAATGCCAAACCCCTTCATGTTAACTTATCATGCTTTCCTGATAAGAATGCATTTTTGTTCCCTATCTTGCTTCTTAAAACTTCTTGCACTCTATGCTACAATCACAACATTTTAGCTCAATTATTAATTCATGAATCTAATTTGGATCTATATTTGAACCCTGCATAAAGAAATATATTTTTGAGACAAAGAAATTTGACTGCTAATTGGCTTTTTGATGATATTAAGAAATTATTGTTAAGGTTTATAGATGTGGTGATTGCTTTGTGTTTTTATTTAAATAAACCTTATCCTTAAGTTATGCTGAGATACTTAATGAAAACATGACATAATGTCTAGATTTGGTTCCAAATAACCTGAAATTGGATAGTAGATAAAACAGAGTTCTTTTGAACTGACAATTATTAAGCTGGATGATGGGTGTGCACTTTCATTACTCTAGTCTTTTGATTTCTGTATATGGTTGAAACTTTCCATAATAAAAAATAAACAAAAAACAGTCTTGACTAAACCATCTGATGTAAGTTATTTTCCAGCTTTCTCATATCATCAAATAGATAAATCGTGCTGAAAGGAACTGTCTGGCAACAGGGATGGAAGCAGCACTGGGCCAGTCTCTGCTGAATCTAGTATTTTCTGGAACGTGGATATTTGGTCTTGGCACATTGAGAACCGGCAGCCGCTTGATAGCGTGTGCATTGATAGACCCCTGGATGTGTATGAGCTACATTTAAAACAAAGACGGCAGAACCTTGATTCTGGTAGCCATGGTGGACTCTACCCTTGCCTTAGGAAGTAGCTTTAACACAAATATCCAACCAGCATAACGTATTTTGCATTGCTATGAAAAACCCATGTTGACTTCATGGCCTGTAGCAGGAACACCAAAATGAGGGCATTCTCTTAAAAAAGTTTTCTTATACATTCACACGACCAAAAGATGGAAGAAGTAGGCATATGTGCAAACATAGTTATATCATTAACACGTTAACACTACAAACCAGGCTCTGAATCAGGATCCAAGTATAACAATGAAGGCTGTACTTACAAGAGGTTAAAGTTGGAGACAAGATAGGGTAAGTGAAGCTGCTCAGTCGTGTTCGACTCTTTCTGATCCCATGGACTGTAACCTACCAGGCTCCTCCATCCATGGAATTTTCCAGGCAAGAGTACTGCAGTGGGTTGCCATTTCCTCCTCCAGGGATCTTTCCGACCCAGGGATTGAATCCAGGTCTCCCTCATTACAAGCAGTCGCCTTACCATCTGAGCCACCAAGGAAGGCCCAAAATAGGGTGGAAGGATATTAAAAGCAGTTGCAGTTTTCCATCCAACCCCACAATTATATCTCCTCAAGAGATTTAAAAAATAATATACCTTGGTTCCAGCCAAAATGAAATCAATCAGAATCTCTGGAGTTGGGACCAACTATAGGTATTTAAAAAATTTTTCCAGATAATATTAGTATGTAGCAGATACTTAGAACACTGATAAACAAAGTTTTGCAAGCCTTTTTCTGAGGTCAGAGGCAAAGCTTTTTTGCCACCTTGCCTTCCATTGTTTACTCTACTCTCAGATCTGGTAAGAGGAAAAATGAGTTATAAATATAGGACAAATGGCAATTATATGGTGCTTGGAATTTAGTCACTTATTTATTCTGCAAAAATTTATTGAGCACTTGTTATGCACTGTATGCTGGACATTCTGGTAGTTGCTAGTAATATAAAATTAGTTGACCATTGAGCTTGTTCCGTCTACCGGGAAAGACAAGTAAAAAATCTGATTATGAATCCTAATGATAAGTCCTGAGTTGTAAGAAAAATTTCAGTTATCCAGGTGAAAGTGAGGAAGTGGAGTGGCTCTACTGAAACAGGGGAAAGAGGTCTGCCTCTGTCTTTTCTGTTTTCCCACTTAATTCATTTGTGGGAGAAAAAAATGGGCAACTTGTCCCATGGTATTTTTAACTTTAATCTTCTAATTTTTTAAATATTTGTTTCCACTGCCCTGTATTTCCTATAAACTGCAAGTTAAATCTAAAGATGGATCTGATTCTGGTTCAAGTTTTGACAGGAATACTTCATAGATAGTTTGAGTACTTCCATCAAGAGGCCAAAGGTATCCTCTCATCCCTCTTCTTGGATTTTAGTGACCATTTATGATCATTGCCTAAAATCTGGTATTTCATCAAGGACTCCAAAATGGTGATTTCTTCTTAACTTATTTGCTGTAATATTTATGTGAAAAGAACTTCTGATCAGCTCTTTAGTTATGCTGCAGTACAGTGTATATAGGAAAATCAAGATAAGTGCTCTATTCCTTATCAGTTTTCAGAACAATGAATTGGCTAGTATCATTTAAATGCGATTGATGAAGCATTTCTCTATCATTAGGAACTCATGTGCTCAAATGTTTAATGTTTTCAATTCATTACAGAGATTCTCTTTTGTTCCTCCAATCTCTGCAACTTAAGTCAGTGTGAATCACTTCAGATTGGCTCCAGAGAAATCTGAAGCAGAGTTATCTCTGAGAGCATCTCTGCTTCTGGTGTGATAGAATGTTACCAGCTGTTTTCTGCCTTTCCTTTTCCATAGCCAGAGTTAGCCGGTCTTCAAGTACATTAGTCAAAAATGACGGATAGGGACCCACTTTTGCAGCCTTTAACCTGAATTTGTATAAACTGGAGAGGATGCTGGTGATTTTCTGAGAGTGAACATGAGGAATGGGTATTTCCATGTAGCATGGAGTGTGTGGTACTCTGTGAGAAAATACTGCCCTCCTGACAAGCTTTTTCCCCTAAGCGTTCTCAGTAAAACTTTCAGGCAAATATTTGTAGGCTGTGTCCCCTTTCCCCCGTGGCTTATCTCCTTGGATAAGAAAAGCCATGTGATAATAGCAGGTAATTCTCTTATAGAGGACTACCGTTACATCTCATGGAACTGTGTATCTGTCTGGGTTTGATGATGAGCAGAAAATGTTGACTGAAGAGTCACTATACAAGGTATAAGGGATCAAACATGATTAAAACTTTGTTTCACCTCGTCCTTCAGCTCACTTAAATGGTGCTAAATGCTACTGTGGGAGCCCAGAGGAGGAAGTGAGAAGTGATGAATTCTCCCTGAACGAAAGAGACAAGCATTTGAGAATGAAGTTTTGTTTGTTTCTTAGGAAGATGGTTTTGAGTAAAGGTCTGGAAAGGAGTAAAACTTTGGTTTTAGGGGTGCGGACAGGAGATGGAGGATAGAATGTAAGATATTATTTAAAACAACCAGGACATCAGGAGTAAGAGCTAGGAATTTCCCACGAGTGGCTGATCCACGTGGTTATCCCATAGAGAGCCTCAGTGGAAGTTTGACTATTATGCTGAGATACTTGGGTTAGTTTGTTAAGGCAGAGGGATCCCTTAAAAGATACTATCTAAACTTAGGTCGTTGCTGTGAGAAGTAAAGAGGGAAGCAGATTGCTAAGACCCTGTAGAGACAGAGCAGTCATCTTGGTGAATGAATATGGGCGGGGGGCGGGATTTAAAGAAGATAAACAGGGGTTCCTTGGCTGTCCAGTGGCTAAGACTCCACATTCCCAATGCAGGGGCCCGGGGTTCAATCCCTGATCACGGAATTTGACCCCACATACTGCAACTAAGACCCAGCACAACCAAAAAATAGTAATAAAAAAAGATACCAAAATAATTTTGTTTTGACGACTAGTATTATTCTGTTGATAAGGCTGTTTCAGCCTCAACATCAGTCCCTCCAATGAACACCCAGGACTGATCTCCTTTAGGATGGACTGGTTGGATCTCCTTTCATTTTCATCAAACTAACTTTAAAGAAATATTTTACTTCTCAATACATCTCGGTAAATAGAGCAGCTCACATCTAATAGTGTGCCTCGAAAATGATGCCCAGGCCTTCCACTCTTTTCTTACATTCATCTTGCTTAATTTAGTCTCAAAACACCCCTAGGCGGTTTAAGTTGACTTTTACTTATTTGACATCAAAATTCTTGAAAGCTTGTTCCTCCACCGCAGGGTTTAACTTTTTTCACTCTAAGATAGCTTCTCTAACTATTTCACACCTACAGAAAAGAAAACCCATCTTCTTCCATCTATTGCCCTGAATTCCTCCTGCTGCTGGCATCCTGGTTATGAACTTTCTGCTCAGGATCAGTTCTAACTTTTTCCCCTGAGAAGACACCTAAATAACTTCAAAGATATGTTTTGCCTTTATTCTTTTCCTGTATAAGGAATTACTCGTAACCCTTTCTGCCAAGCCTTCAGTGCGTTTTGTCCACAGTGCTTATAAACCTATTAAGAATGTCTCAGTGTACCGTCCCTTTAGAAGACACTTTGGGAAAGAAACATCATGGATTACTTATATTTCTTCATGAGATGATTGCCAAAAATGTGAGAATTTTAATAATCTCATAATAATTTCAGCTCCTCTCATCAAGAAGTTCTGATTTCTAAAAATGTGTTCTTCTAGTGGTGTTCAATAAATTTACAACAATCTTGCTTTACTAACTTGACTATGGTTTAAAAAAAAATAGTTACTGAATTTTCAGAATTGGAAGAGATGGTGGAGGGTTGAGTTTCACGCTCTCATTTTTCGGGTGATTGCCCCAAGGCCCAGAGAAAGGTGGGCACTGCTAGATTCTGCAGGCTTCAGGAGGACCAGGTTAGGCCTGGACTTCCTGCCCCCGCCCGCTGTCTCTGCTCATCACACACCTCAGCATCACTCCTGAAGAGGAGTCGGCTCCTCTCAGGGGATCCTCTGGCCTCTTCTTGCACAGACCCCTTTGTATAGTCAGGATGATTATACAGGACTTTATAAGTATCAAAAAGGTAGTTTTTCTTATATCTTCAAGACTGAATAATCCTGGTAGACAGGATAATTTTCTTTATGCTTTAGCATATTTTAGCATATACTGGACACTCGATAAAAATCCATTGTACAAAACAACTCTCATATGCGTATTAGTGTGGTCCATTCTTGCTTACTAAGTAACGCAAGAAGTACAACCTTATAGACTATTTTAGAGTAATCCCTTCAAAGGAAACACAGGTTGACTTATCCGTGGTCCTTAGATTTGATCTTACTTACTTTTACATTAAATTTGATTACAAGAGGGCATATACCAATGTTTTTGGTGCAACAGAAAAAAAGACAAAAATCAGTTTTATCTATTAAGTTGCTTAGAGTTCTTAAAATATAAATATGCTTAAAGAACTAAACTAAAGGATTTTTCAAACATAAAACCCATAATCAACAAGATTTTCTGTACTGCCAGTTCCAAATTGTTTGATAAATATGTTATTCTGAAAGGTTAACAAATATATCAATTGAAAATTACTTGTATTTTTCCATGAAATTTGTTTGCTCTTATAGTTCAGTCGCTACTGCTACTGCTAAGTCACTTCAGTCGTGTCCGACTCTGTGGGACCCCATAGACGGCAGCCCACCAGTCCCTGGGATTCTTTAGGCAACAACACTGGAGTGGGTTGCCATTTCCTTCTCCAATGCATGAAAGTGAAAAGTGAAAGTGAAGTCGCTCAGTCGTGTCCGACCCTCAGCAACCCTGTGGACTGCAGCCTACCAGGCTCCTCCGTCCATGGGATTTTCCAGGCAAGAGGACTGGAGTGGGGCGCCATCGCCTTCTCCGAGTTCAGTCGCTAAGTCGAGTCCAAATATTTGTGACCCCGTGGATGCAGCGTACCAGGCTTCCCTGTCCTGCAGTATCTCACAGAGTTTGCTCAAACATATGTCCATTAAGTCAGTGATGCCATCCAGCCATCTCATCCTCTGTCACCCGCTTCTCCTCAAGCCCTCAGTCTTTCCCAGCATCAAGGTCTTTTCCAATGAATCTGCTCTTCGCATCAAGTGGCCAGAGTGTTGGAGCTTCAGCTTTAGCATCAGTCCTTCCAATGAATATTCAAGGTTGTTTCAATTAGGATTAACTGGTTTGATCTCCTTGCAGTCCAAGGGACTCTCAAGAGTCTTTTCCAGCGCCACAGTTTGAAAACATCAATTCTTGGGCACTCACCCTACTTTACAGTCCACCCTTCACATCTGTCCATGACTACTGAAAAAACCATCCTTTGGCTATATGGACCTTTGTCGGCAAAGTGATTTCTCTGCTTTTTAATATGCTGTCTAGATTTGTCATAGGTTTTTTCCAAGGAGCAACCGTCTTTTAATTTCATGGCTGCGATTATAATCTGCAGTGATTTTGGAGCCAAAGAAAATAAAATCTTCCACTGTTTCCATTGTTTCCCCATCTGTTTGCCACAAAGTGATAAGACTGGATGCCGTGATCTTAGTTTTCCGAGTACTGAATTTTAAGCCAAGCTTTTGATTCCTCTTTTTCATCTTCATAAAGAGGCTCTTTAGCGCCTCTTCACCTTCTGCTATGAGGGTGGTATCATCTGCATATCCCAGGTTGTTGATATTTCTTACGGCAGTCTTGATTCCAGCTTTTGATTCATCCGGGCCAGCATTTTACATGATGTACTCTGCATGTAAGTTAAATAAGCAGGGCGCCAATGAGTCTTGACGTACTCCTTTCCCAATTTTGAACCAGTCCATTGTTCCATGTCTGGTTCTAACTGTTGCTTCTTTATCTGCATACAGATTTCTTAGGAGGCAGATAAGTTGGTCTGATATTCCCATGTCGTTAAGAATTTTCCAGTTTGTTGTGATCCACAGTCATAGTCAGTGAAGCAGAAGTAAATGCTTTTCTGGAATTCCCTTGCTTTTTCTATGATCCAACGGATGTTGGCAATATGATCTCTGGTTCCTCTCCCTTTTCTAAATCCAGTCTGTGCACCTCAGACCACATACTGTTGAAGCCTAGCTTGAAAGATGTTGAGCATTACATTGCTACCATGTGGAATGAGCACAATACTTCAGTAGTTTCAGCATTCTTTGGCATTGCCTTTCTTTGTGATTGAAATGAAAACTGACCTTTTCCAGTCCTGTGTCTACTTCTGAGTTTTCTAAGTTTGCTGGTGTATTGACTGCAGCATGAGCTTCCCTGTGGGCTCAGATAATAAACAATCTGCCTGCAATGCAGGAGACCTGGGTTTGATCCCTGGATCAGGAAAATCCCATGGAGAAGGAAAGGGCTACCCACTCCAGTAGTCTTGCCTGGAGAATCCCATGGACAGAGGAGCCTGGTGGGCTACACTCCATGGGGTCGCAAAGAGTCGGACACGACTGAGTGACTGACACTTTCACTTTTCTGAGTGCAGCACTTTAACAGCATCATCTTTTAGGATTTTAAATAGCTCAGCTGGAATTTCATCACCTCCAGTAGCTTTGTTTGTAGTAATTCTTCCTAAGGCCCACTTCACACTACAGGATATCTGGCTCTAGGTGAGTGACCACAACATTGTGGTTTTCTGGGTCATTAAGACCTTTTTTATATAGTTCTGTGTATTCTTGCCACCTCTTCTTAATCTCTTCTGATTCTGTTAGGTCCTTGCAGTTTCTGTCCTTTATTGTGTCCATTTGCACATGAAATGTTCCCCTGGTATCTCTAATTTTCTTAAAGAGATCTCTAGACTTTCTACTCTTCTACTGTTTTCCTCTATTTCTTTGCATCATTTCTCTTAAGATTGCTTTCTTATCTCTCCTTGCTTTTCTCTGGAGCTCTGCATTCAATTGGGTATATCTTTCTTTTCTCTTCTCCTTTGCCTTTCACTTTTCTGCTCTTCTCAGCTCTTCGTAAGGCCTCCTTAGACAACCATTTTGCCTTGTTGCATCTCTGTTTCTTGTGGATGGTTTTGGTTACAGCCTCTTGTACAGTGTTATGAGGCTCTGCCCATAGTTCTTCAGGCACTCTGTCTACCAGATCTAATTCCTTGAATATATGTGTTATTGCCACTGTATAATCATATGGGATTTGACTTAGGTCATACCTGAATGGCCTAGTCATTTTCCCTAATCTCTTAGATTTAAGCCTGAATTTTGCAATAAGGTGCTCATGATCTGAGCCACAGTCAGCTCCTGGTCTTGTTTTGCTGACTGTATAGAGCTTCTCCATCTGTGGCTGCAAAGTATGTAATTAGTCAGATTTCAGTACTGACCATTTGGTGATATCCATGTGTAGAGTCGTGTCTTGTGTTGTTGGAAGAGAATATTTGCTATGACCAGTACATTCTCTTGGAAAAAAAAACTCTGTTATCCTTTGTCCTGCTTCATTTTGTACTCCAAGGCCAAACTTACTTGTTAATCCAGGTATCTCTTGACTTCCTACTTTTGCATTCCAGTCCCCTATGATGAAAAGAACATCTTTTTTTGGTGTTAGTTCTAGAAGGCCTTGTAGATCTTCATAGAACCATTGAACTTCCTCTTCTTCAGCATTAATGGTTGGGGCATAGACTTGGATTACTGTGATATTGAACAATTTGCTGTATAAATGAACCAAGATCATTCTATTGTTTTTGTGATTGCACCCAAGTACTGCATTTGAACTCTTTTGTTGACTATGAAGGCTACTCCATTTCTTCTAAAGGGTTCTTGCCTATGGTAGTAGATATAATGGTCATCTAAGTTAAATTTGCCCATTCCAGTCCATTTTAGTTCACTGATTCCTAACATGTCAATGTTTACTCTTGATATCCCCTGCTTGACCATGTCCAGTTTGCCTTGATTCATGGACCTAACATTCCAGGTTCCTATGTGATGTTGTTCTTTACCACATCGGACTTGACTTGGACCACTAGACACATCCGCAACGGAGCCTTGTTCTCACTTTGGCCCAGCCACTTCATTCTTTCTGGAGCTATTTCTCTGCTCTTCCCTAGTAGCATATTGGATACCTACTGACCTGGGGAGTTCATCTTTCAATGTCCTATCTTTTTGCCTTTTCATACTGTTCACGGGGTTCTCAAGGCAAGAACACTGAAGTGGTTTGCCATTCCCTTCTCTGTGAACCACGTTTTGTCAGAACTCTCCACCATGACCTGTTCATTTTGGGCGACCCTACACAGCATGGTTCACACCCT
This sequence comes from Ovis canadensis, assembly GCF_042477335.2. Classification (NCBI taxonomy): domain Eukaryota; kingdom Metazoa; phylum Chordata; class Mammalia; order Artiodactyla; family Bovidae; genus Ovis; species Ovis canadensis. The sequence goes on along the minus strand of NC_091253.1, from coordinate 100,969,062 downwards.
CACTGAGTCACGCAAGGCTGTGATCCCCGTGATCATTTTGGTTAGCTTTGTGATTCTGTTTTTCTCCATGGAAGCTGTGCAATTATAGTTCTTCCTTCTCCTGTCTGCCCTCTCATGGATGAGGATCAAAGGTCTGTGCAAGCTTCCAGATGGGAGGCCCTGGCTCTGGGGAAAACTGGGTCTTGCTCTGGTGGGCAGGACCCTGATTAGGAAATCAACAACCCCAAAGAAGTTTTCACACTGTTGCAAAGTTCTAGGCCCCATGTTAGACTGCTCAACCTGGTGATCCAGAAAAGGGACTTGGAATCCCCAGTGAATCTGACTTTAAAGGACAGCAAGATTTGATACAGAACTTCCACAAGGCTGGGGGACACATAGACTCTTAGAGGGCACAAGCAAAACGTTGTGCACACCAGGAGCCATGGGAAGGAGCAGTGACCCCCCAGGAGACTGAGGCCGACCTCCCTGGAGGTGTTTGAGGGCCCCTTGAAGAGCTGTGGGTTGGCAGCAGCCTGCCGTGGGGATGGGGGCATTGGCAAGCAGCAGTCCTAGAGTGTGTGTTGGCCTAAGTCCTTTTGAAGCTAGCCTTTTGCCTTACCATCTAGCCTGTGGACTCCAGGACTGGACCGCCTCGGGCCAAGCAACCAACAGGGAGGAAGCACAGCCCCACCCATCAGCAGGACTTTCTTAGATATGTTTATTAAATGTAACTTTGTATAATATGTTTCAGAGAGCAGTTCCAGGAATTTCTTTTTTCAAAAATGTATATAAGCATAACCAATTTACCCTTTCAATTGTTTTTCCACAAATGTTTTTACCTAATTTATCTGAAATAAAACCTTACAAAATACTCTTTAAATACAGATCATAGGGGAATTATAGGTAATTGCCTGATTCCCCAACCAATAGTTTAAAATTTGCTTCAAAAGTACAAAAACTGCCATCCAAAACTTGGGGAATATTTTTTAAACTAAATTACTAACTGAAATTTTAGAAGATGATATTTAATTTAGGGAAAGATATTTGATGGTATTCATGCCTCAAACCAAAATATTATCAAAGTCAAGAATATCTTTTCTTCTGGAAGGCCAACTTTTTTTCTTTGTCAGATTCCTTCATGATACAGACACATAAAAGTCTGTATTTTTTAGTCCTCCATTTTCCATAGATGCTACACTGCATGTCTTTTAATAATAACTTACAGATATTGGGTTATCTTTTCTTTATGAAATGATGATCATGGGATATACTATTTTTTTTTAATGTCTTTACTTGAAAGAAGTTTTCCTTCTTGGAGATATAGTCTGATTCATGAAATCCCAAAGTGAAGGAATTGCTGATCTAGAAATAAAAGTGTTAAATTAGGACTGCTTATCCTATGATTATATTAAAAGTGCATTTTATCCCTTTCTTCAAATAATCTGTGAGATTTTGTAGCTGTCCATATGGCAGAAATAGATCTTAGTTTGTGACTTGCATATAAATGTATTAATACAAAGCTTGATTGCAGACACGGCACTTCTACCTGTGGATTTCTTAGGAAGCTGCTCTAATCAAAACCATGGCCTAATATTCTTAATGTGCTCCAAAATCCCATGTCTCAAATAGCATTTAGTCAGGAGAGAAAACTGATCTTACAGTTTTCTGTAAAACTGTAAGCCATGCGGTGTCTAAATCTGTCTCCATGGATTCAGTGTGTTATGTGTAAGAGCAGATGACAATTTAAGATCCCCAATCAATCCTATAAAAATGTTATGGATTCCACTCAGCTAAATAATAGCTAGTTATGCCGTAGTTATGACCAACCAAATGATTATCAAGGGCCTTCTGTGTTCAGCATTTATGAGGAACACCAGAATGAACAAAGAGCTTATAATCTTCTAAAAATGTTTTCTGTTGCTTAAGCTTCATTACATACTCTTTGGAGGAATAAACTGGGAATTAAAGGAAAGAAGACGCAGAAAAATTTCATCAAAATGGGACCATTTGAATTAAGCCTTGAAGACTTAGCTTGGTTTTTTCCAATTGTCAAAGTCCTGGATGAAATGGAATTTGACCTTGGTTTGTCCTTGCTAAGTAAGTTAGTAAACAGTTAAAATACAGTGCAAGTAACATGGGTCAGCTATTTTCAGACCGTACTAAATACAGATTGGAGATGATATGAACAATTAAAACTTGGTCACGATTCTTCTTATAACTTTAAAAAGAAATAAAAGAAAGTATGGTAAATGGGACTAAGAATAGATTACCTATTTTAAATGTCATATTATAATATTAAGAATAATTAATTTGCCTATTCCTCAATGATCACAACAAAATGTGTTTTTCAGAGACTTTGTGAATCAGAAAAATGTACCTACAACATACTCTATCTAACAATTTAAACTGGTGATAAACCTGGAAATAGAAAAGAACAAAGATTGCTTCTGAATGGAAAATGCTTAAGACCAGCAGTATTTATTGATATCTTGTGCAATAAAAGAAAATAAAAGATGCAATTACTTCAACTACTTTCTCAGTTAAAGCAGTTTTTTAAGGAAAACTCCTTAGAGCTATGGCTAAACTGGCTCCCACATGAGATGACTTTTTTATGACATTCTCAATGTACCTTCGATGCACGTGCTCCTAGTCTAAATTATTAGCTTGGACTACTTTCCCTTTACCTACTCAGATAGCATTTTTAAAGGAATAAATACATGTAGCACAAATGGAAAATAAAACCACTTTCTCTTTCACTCTTTATAGGAGGTTGAACTTCTTTGGATTGCTGGAGCTATAGACTTTTCAGGATGTGTGTTTGAAAGTGAAGTGATATTACTTTTCTCTCAAATTATCAGTCAACTGAAAAAAAAATTAGATCTAAATTTCGAATTCCACCTAAGTAAGTAATACAGGAATATTTTACTTTTTTCACTTTAAAAAAAAATATTGTCTATATGAGAATGGACAATGACTGATTATTAGAGCTGAATTGTCAGCTTTGTGGATTACCTACTATTCGAAGAACCTCCTGCAGCAATTTTTAACACAGACAACAATAACCGTGTGATAAAAATTTTTTTCAAGAGGCTGCAAAAGGCCAGAAAAATTATTTGAATCTACTTCAACATAATGTTGTTTCTCAAGTCTCTTTCTTATTTTCACATTTCCCAAAGAAAGCTAATGCTGATTGAGCATCAGAGCATAACATAAGTATTGGTAACAACAGCCATTTATTATGAACATGACACTCTGCCACGTCTCTGTGCTGGGCACACCTGTTTGTTCATTTGATACATATTTATGGAGTATCCACTACACATCTGGTAATATGGAAAAATTAAAATAAGAGAAGTGACCGCTGTCCTCAAAGAACTTATAATCAAATATTGAAATAGATGTCTTTAAAGCAATGATAAAGATAGGCTATGGGAGTTATTAGGGGAGAATAGACTTGCCCTTAGCAAAGTTTTCTAGAGGAGTTGAGGGCAGAGCCAAATATTAAATGATAAATTAGAAGATTTTCACATAAAGGCCAAGCAAAGTGACATTCTAAACAGAAAAGTGTAAACAAAAGTATTAATGGGAAAACTCTATGTGCTTAGGGAGCTACTGAGATTTTGGTATTGAGAAGCTTTAGACTGATGAGAGGTAAGGCTGGGAGAGTATGTATAGTTAAACTCATGAACTGGTGTGACATCCAAAGATATTTAAACTTTATCCTGCAGCTTTGAGAAGCCAATCAAGAGTTTCCAAGGTTCTTCATTGCTTATATACATATCTTACACATATTTCAAAGAGTTTGCATTTATGGGGATATATTAGCTACAGAAATAAATTACCATAGACTAGGCAGCTTAATTATCATAGGCTAGGCTTCCATGATAACTCAGCTGGTAAAGAATCCACCTGCAATGCGGGAGATCTGAGTTCAATCCCTGGGTTGGGAAGATCCCCTGGAAAAGGGAAAGCCCACCCATTCTAGTGTTCTTGGCTTTCCCTTGTGGCTCAGCTGGTAAAGAATCCACCTACAATGCAGGAGACCTGGGTTCAATCCCTGGGTTGGGAAGATCCCCTGGAGAAGGCAAAGCCTACCCACTCCAGTATTCTGGCCTGGAGAATTCCATGTGCTATATAATCCACCAGGTTGCAAAGAGTCAGACACAACTGAGTGACTTTCACGTTCACGTTCAGGCAGCTTAAACAATAGAAATTTACTTTTTTCACATTTCTGGAGGCTGGTAAGTCCAAGATCAAGGTGCTGTAAGGAGGGTTTCATTCTGAGGCTTCTTCCCCTGGCTTTTAGGTCGCCATTATGTAGCTGTGTGCTCACATGATTGCTCCTTTGTGCTTGAACAGAGGGAGAGGGGGAGAGACAGCTCTATGCTATCTCTTCTTCTGAGGACACTAACCCCATCATGAGGACTGTACCCTCATGACCTCACGTTAATTACCTCCTACAGGCCCCATCTTCAAATCACATCACATTTGGGGTTAAGACTTCCACACAGGAATTTGGGGAGGATGCAAACATTATGTTATCAGGAGAGCGAATGGTTGTCATCGTAGTAAGGGGCTAGGATAACGAAGCCTTCACGGAGAGGAATGAAAGAGCAGCTATGAGATGAAATCAGTGGGTTTTGGCAGCTGATTGTTTGGAGCCTTTGGGACAAAAGGCAGGCCACGGTTTCCATCTTCATTGTCATCCATCCACTCCAAGACACCAGTGAGGCTGCTTCTTAGCCTTTACCCTGGATTCCCTCCTGCACATCACGCATCACCCAGTACCCACCCATCATTTCCACTGCGGTCCTTCACCCACCCTCCTGGGTACATAGTGACTCCGAACAGCTTGCTTCAAGTCCCAGATTCTCTGCATATTACGGTGAAAGAAATAGATAAGTATACAAAGAAACGCAGCCCTGTATGCTAAGCACTACTGGAGCACAGAAGAGGAAGCGACTAAGGAAGGCACAGTCAGTTCTGCTATGATACAGCATGCGCTTTTCTAAAGGTCACCACACTATGAAAACCTGTGCAATTAAAACAGATACAGGGCTAATGAGAAGATCTGGGTTTGAAGCATAACATTAAAACATTTCATTAGTGACACAGGTTTTACATTGATAAGAATCTAATAAAATTATAGCACTGTTTATATATATTGCTGTTGTTCAGTTGCTAAGTCGTGTCTGACTCTGCAACCCCATGGACTGCAGCACGCCAAGCTTCCCTGTCCCTCACTACTTCCCAGAGTTTGCCCAAGTTTCTGTCCATTGAATCAGTGATGCTATCCAATCATTTCATCCTCTGCTATTATATATATTAATATATTGATATCAATATGACTGTGATATATATATATAGTGTGTGTGTGTGCGTGTGTGTGTATGTGTGTGTGTGTTAGTTGCTCAGTCCTGTCTGACTCTGCACAACTTCATGAACTGCCAGGTTCCTCTGTCCATGGGATTCTCCAGGCAATAGTACTGGAGTGGATTGCTATCATATATATATAAATAACACAACATATAGGCTACTTTTACCTTAAAACCTGAAGTTTGCATTTGCCATTGGAAGAGTTGTAGCTGTGCGTCTTTGTGAGGGACAGAAGGAGTGGAGAGCTGAAATCAGAGGGAAGGGTGTAGCTCATGCAGACGGACGTGGCTAACGCGTGCAGTGAACCGGCAGCATGTCTGAGGGGTGTGTTCGGTGCATTTTATGTATTTCTATCAGCTTAAGTTCAGCCGATGCCATTTTTGTATTCACCCCTGTTTCTCATTGAGGAAATCACGCATAAGCAAGCTCAAATTGTTCCCTTCTATCAATTGTTCTGGAGCAAATTCACGTTTTCAGAGCAGAATTGAGTGTAATTGTGCCTGGAGCAGATGGGAAAATCGCCCTAAACGTCGTGACGTGAAAATGTGTGAATCAGCAGAAAAGAGGGAAGAGAGCTAGGCGAAAAGAACAGTGTGCATGCTCAGGAGGCCACATGTGAAAGGGAATTTCACCCTTGGCAATTTTCTCAATGTGTGAATTTCTTATCTTCATCCCTTATACATATTTTTTATTGTTTTGGAAATTCTTTCTTCCTCATAGTAGCTGTTCTAATTTGCCTTCTTTTCCAACACTTCATTTGTTATTGTTTATAATATTGGGGGAGATTATTTGCCTTCATTTGATATCTAAAAAGCATCTCATGTGTGTTTTTGTTTCTGTGTAATTCGCCAGATAATACGACAACTTTGTGCACATTTCAGATGCCTTCATCTTAACAACTGAGCTGGCTTTGCCTTGGTGTCAAATATCACAGACAGTCCTTCCAGGTCCTGAATTAAGGGGGATTTACATTCTTGGAATGAGTAAAATTAATTCCATTTAAATACTTGCAATGAGTAAAACTGCAACTTTATGAATTCTAATCCAGGGATAATCATGTTTTTATTTTATCTGTATTCTCAAATATTGCAAATGTAGTGACTAAAATTACGGTTAGACTTTTTAATTCAGTTAAAGAAATATTGCTCCCAAGGGTTTAATTTACTTAGTCTATTCAGTTCAGTTCAGTGGCTCAGTCGTATCTGACTCTTTGCAGCCCCATGGACTGCAGCACGCCAGGCCTCCCTGTCCATCACCAACTCCTGGAGCTTACTCAAACTCATGTCCATTGAGTCAGTGATGCCATCCAACCATCTCATCCTCTGTCGTCCCCTTCTCCTCCTGCCCTCAATCTTTCCCAGCATCAGGGTCTTTGCCAGTGAGTCAGCTCTTCCCATCAGGTGGCCAAAGTATTGGAGTTTCAGCTTCAACATCAGTCCTTCCAATGAATATTCAGGACTGATCTCCTTTAGAATGGACTGGTTGGATCTCCTTGAAGTCCAAGACTCTCAGGAATCTTCTCCATTATCACAGTTCAAAGTCTATTACAAGTTAACAAGACAGAAGATGTGTTCTTATATTGCATGGATTCATTAAATTAATTAACAATAGCTTATTAAATGCCTGCCATATGTGTGATACCATCTTTGGTCTATGATTCTATTTCATTTCAAGTCATACATCATAAGACTTCCAGTGCTCCCCTTGCACTGAGTATCATGGATATATTTTAACAACACTTTTGAAGGAAGCATGCTGAATGAGAAGAAATATTTCAGTAAAATACAGCAATATTATTTCATTCACTCAAATGATTGTGTTAATTGATTTCCTGATAGACATGGTCCTTGTTTTTCCACATGGATGATCAAATTTGTTTTAGAGTCTAATCCTTTGAAGATTAGACTGGAATCTAAGTTTCTCCATAACTTACTACTTCATACTGGTAAATATCTTTTTAGATGAAGCAGTCACTTGAGAAACTAGTATTGTAGCAATGAAAAAACATCACATTATCAGCAAGATCATCGAGCCCATTCAAGCTGTGCAGTACATGGTTCCCTTCAGGGTGCTCTGAATTGGTTTATGAAATATTCTAAATACTTCTTTTATTTTCCACAAAAAATCTTTAGTACTTTAGTGTTCCGGGTATTCATTAACTCTCCCAGCACATTTTGAGGATGTTTGTTTTACTCAAATCTCAGAGATGGTTACTGTAGTGACTCTTATTATCTAAGAACTGTTATGCAGATTCTTTTTTTTTTTCCCCTTGCCCCTTCCTGACCTTTTGCTGATTTCACTTAATTCATTTTACTTTAGATATTTTGCAGCTAGAAATAGTATGGCTTAATAAACTTAGTATCAGTTAATTTTACTATTGTTTATTGGGATAAATCAAAGTAAAAGATATTATAATGGACTAATGAGAACTCTAAATATTCACTTTATTTAGCTCTTTTCTCCAAATACCATCCATTAATAGGCTATTTCTCTATTCTTCATTGTTTTATTTCTCTTTTTGTTTAACTTTGGATGAATATTTGTAATATAAAACAATCATGGGTAAGTTAGCTGTGTGTTTTAAATAATATGTCTTGTTCATCAGTGTAAAATGTATTTGGAGTCCTAGGGCTTCCCAGTTGGTGTAGTTGGTAAAGAATCAGCCTGCTCAGTGCAGGAGACATACGAGACATGGGTTCAGTCCTTGGGTCAGGAAGATCCCCTGGAGGAGGAAATGGCAACCCACTCCAGCACTCTTGCCTAGAAAATTCCATGAACAGAGGAGCCTGATGGGCTACAGTCCATGAGGTCTAAAAGAGTGAGACACGACTCTGAGAGAGAGACACGACTGAGCATCCACACACGCTTTGGAGTCTTATCATTCAAGGATGTTAGGCGGCAAAAAGACAATGCACAAATACAGTCACAGATGTGTCCATTGATAATATGCAAATAAAGTAAATTAGAAATTACTAATGTAAAATATCAAAGAACACTTACAGCTTAAAATTACTTTCATAATCATATGCAAATAATATAAAGGAGAGCATCAATCTTTCAGTTTTATGACCAAATATCAAATAATTAAGGCAGGAAAATGAAGAGAAGTGGATGACAGTCTCAGGAGCTGGAGTGTGATCACCCAGTTTTTGGACACAGCGTATGCTAGTTCATATATTTCTGTAAGTTTATCAATGAAACTAAGTCAGAGAAATGTGAATCTGCAGGCAAAAAAGAAAAAAATAATAACCACTTTAGTGTGATTGCCAAAATTCTTGTCCTTGTAAAAGTGATTTTTGAGGTTAAAAGGAAAAGAAATCTAGCATCTGTAAGCATTTTACTCTTATAACATTTTCACAGGCAAGTTAAAGCACTGTTTGGAGAATTTCCACATGGCTGGTATTTATTAAACCTAAAAGTTAAAATTACTTTCTTCAGTTTTATTGCTGTGTGTTCTGTATTGTTTGTCAGGATAACTTTATAAACGATCTAGAAATGATAGATATGCTGGTGATGAACCACTACTGGGGAAAGCTGAAGGGACTTCGGCTCCTGTCACATGTGAAGTGTGGCATTCCGCATTACAAGGAGGGTTATCTCTGTCTACACATCTCTCCTGAGATAGAATCCGAGACATTCTAGCCGTTTCTGGCTAGTTGAAAGTACAGATTATTTTTTAGGTTTCTGAGTCTATTTGCCAGAGGAAAATTAAATCACATGTTTTAATAAGAGCAGTTTATTTTCATCACTATGCAGTTGGAGTGAGAGTAATTGAGAACAGGTACCGAGTGCTCTGTGCTCAGTCGTGTCCGACTCTTGCGACCCCGTAGACCGTAGCCTGCCAGGCTGGTGGGATTCTCCAAGCAAGACTACTGGAGGGGGTTGCCATTTCCTCCACCAGGGGATCTTCCGACCCAGGAGCTGAACCCAGGTCTCCTGCACTGCAGGCCTACTCTTTACCGACTGCGCTACGAGGGAAGCCCAAAGGAAAGGCACAATAAGAATCAAAGAGGAAGAGTGAAATCTCCAGATTATTATCCGCTTGTGTTCCTAAGGGATGAATCACCATCCCGTTTGATTTAAGAAAGATCAGTGGTGTGCCTCTTAGCGGCAAACACTGGCATTCTGTTCCTCCTGAGTCTGGTGTGGCAATGGCCAGGCCTATCACAGAAGAATGCTCTAGGTGCTGCGAAAACCACAGAAGAGAATGACTCCATCTCTCCCGAAAGAAAGGCAGGGACAGGGTATCCTCTCAGAAAGCAAGTATATGCAAAAGAAGCAATGCTACACTCAGTGGAGTGGGAAACTCTAGCCTGACTTTTCTCACGTGTGTAAGTGCAAAAATCTAAACAAGAGTAAAATATTAGTTAGTCAAATGCAGTAATCCATAGGAAAGGTAACATGTAACATTGATCAGTAATGTTGATAATCAATAGCATTAATTGCATTGAGTTTGTTGTAGAAAGCAAGTCTGGTGTAACATTTACAAATCAATAAAAATATTTCAGAATAAATGAGAAAAAACCACATGCATCAGTAGATGAAGAAAAAATTTGACAAAATTCAACATGTAATCATGATGTTAAAGAAACTCTTGGAAATAAAGGAAAATGTCTTTAATGTGCTTAGGTGTTTCCGAAAATAAAACTATGTGTAAAAAGAGCTAAATCATACCTGCTGGTAATTATTGAAACTTTTTGTCCTGAAATCAAGAGTGACAAAAGAATGCCCACTCTCACCATTAATATTTAGCATTACACTGGAGGTCATAGCCTTTGTAGAAAGGAATAAAAACCATCCTTATTTACAGAAAATGTGATTGATATATAAGAAATTAAAACTAGACTGTTACAATCAATTACTTTAACAATTCCAGAAGGTCAATATACAAATTCAACATTTTTTCTCTGTACCATCAAAGGCAGCAAACATGAAAATGCAACTCTAAATACAGTATTTAAAATTTTTCTTAAAAATCCCAGTATTTCAGAACAAATCTAATTGAACGTGTGGACTGAAACTTTCAAGACCTGTTCATGGATTTGAATACTTGCTATTAAGATATCATTTCTAACCAAATTAATCCTTAGATTCACTGCAAACTTAATGAAAACCCCCCAAATTGTTAAATAAAGACTGACAATCTTATGCTAAAATTCAATATGGAAATGCAAAAGACTAAGAATATTAAACACTCATGAAATGAAACCAAAAAAATTGGTAGGCATATGCCATTAGATATCTAAACTCATTATAAAGTTACAGTAGCTGAGACCATGTGTGTGGTACAAGGGTAAACCAACAGACTAGAGGAAACAGGTATATAAACTCCAGAAGTGGATTTACACATATATGGTCAATTAGTTCATAACAAAGGTGACTCTACATTTCAGTAGGAAAATAATAGTCTGTTTCAATGATATGCAATAAATTGGATCTCCATTAAATAATAGCTCTAAATCTCGATGCCCTACCTCACACCATACAAGAAATCATTAGAGATCAAAAGATGAACATAATAAAACATATATAAGTAACCATAATAGCATATTTTCATTATTGTGGTGGGCACAAAGATTTCTTAAGAATAACAGACATAATAACCTCAACAGGAAAGAACTGAAAATTTAGGTCTTATTTAAAATTAGAACTTCTCTTTGGAGAGTGAAAAGCGAGCCACAGTGCAGAAGAAATTTGGTGGGTTTTTTTTCTACTGCTGCATGATTTTTTCTCATTTATTCTGAAATATCTGATTGATTTTAAGTGCTGTATCAGACTTGCATGTCTAGAACAAACCCAATATGACCATGATATGCTATCTTTTCTATGGATCACCACATATGATTTGCTGATATTTTGCTGTGGTTTAGATTTCTGCATCTGTGAACATGAGAAAGCTTAGACTATATTTTTCCACTGCATCGCTTCTTTTGAATGCTCTACGTTTCTGTATATATATGTATATACAAAGGACTGTTATGCAGAATTTGTAAACAATTCCTACAAATCAAATTCAAGGAAAAAACACTGAAAACTCAACAGAGAAATGAAGAAAAGCTTGAAATAGCACTTTAAAAAAGAAGATATGCAAATGAACAAAATATAATGGTTTTCAACCTCACTTAATCACCAGGGAAATGCAAATTGAAAGTACAGTGATATTCCAGTACATAGCCACCAAAATGATTAAAATAAATATACTGACAAATGTTGGCAAAGGTTTGGAACATCTTGAACTGCCATGCATATCTGATAAGAATGTAAATTAGTATAAGCACTTTGGAAAACATTATAAAGCTACAATAATTAAAGCAACTTATTAGACATATCTATTAACACCTGATTGTGCATTACCTTATGAATTAGTAATTCTATTCCTAAATATAAATATATGTCCCTTAAGAAAATATACATGTTTACCAAAAGACTCATTCAAATATATTCATAATACTGTTAATTCTAAAAACCCCAAACTGAAAGTACCTAAAAGTTCATCGATAGTAGACTGGACAAAAAAAGTTGTTTTAATTGATACAATCAACCACTACAATATTAATGACAATTGATAGAATATATGGCAGCCATATGTTTAAATATCCCAAACATAATTTTGGGCACAAGAAGCCAAAAGTATAGAGTGAAAGTGAAAGTCCCTCAGTCGTGTCCAATTCTTTGCCACCCCATGAACTGTACAGTCCATGGAATTCTCCAGGCCAGAATACTGGAGTAGGGAGCTGTTCCCTTCTCCAGAAGGTCGGTCTCCAGAAGACCGACCCAGGGATTGAACCCAGGTCTCCTGCATTGCGGGCAGATTCTTTACCAGCTGAGCCACAAGGGAAGCCCAAGAATACTGGAGTGGGTAGAGGGTATGATTCCATTTGTAAGCGATTTAAAAGCACAAATAATTCGTGGTAGTATTACTTGGTATGGTGGTTAACTTTGGGAAGAGGTCACTGGGAAAGCGCAGGATGGAGAGAATTTCCTAATGTGAATGCTGAGTCACATAGTGTGCTCATTTTGTCAAAATGTCCCAAACTCCTCTTGTATTCTGTGTTCACTTCTCTGTGTGTATATTATCTTTCAATACAAATTTTTCTCACATGAATATTGCATACAGAGGTATTAGTCTGGGCTTTTTGGAAGAAGCAGACAGAAATATTTACATTCAATTATAAAACAAATCCCACTATAGTCTATTATAGTAGATTGTGATCAAGATAATAAATAATTAATTATGTTGACATAAAAGGAGAAGCAAATACCCAGATGAGGGTATTTGGAGAAAGCTTCAAAACAGATGTTCTCTTTGAATTAACTAAGGTAGAAGGGAGAACCTTTCAGAAAATAGACATACTGAAAATATTACTAATCAACAGTTAAGTTTATGAAACAACCTACATCCATGTACTTTGCCTATTTGATGGAAGATGGGGGAAGCTAAGAATATGAAAGAAACATTGGTGAGTCCTGATTATGGCAGATCGAAAATGTCATGCCAAGAATTTTAGATGGTAGTCTCCAGTTATTTGGAAGCCACTTACACAAGGCGCCAAAATGGGAAGGGGTAAGGAAAAACATTCCTGATAGCAATGTGATAGCTAGATTGGCCCACTGAAAGATTTACTAGTGGCAAGATCTGAGTGGGAAAAGGTGGTAATAGTATAAATGGGGTAAAGAAATCCACATGAAAGGGATATGTTGGTAAATTAGTAATAACATGACTAGTTATCAGAGAAGGAGCCTTAGAATATGAGTGAAACAGTAGCTTAAGTATGGTATACCACTCACTCAGTGTGGAAGACAGAATAGTGTTCTTAGAATATCCATGTCCTTGTCCCCAGAACCTATGAATACATTAACTTAAATGGCAAATAAGACTTTGAAAATGTGGTTAAATTAAAGATCTTGAGATGGGAACAGATTACCCTCTATTATCTGGATTGGCTTTATAATCAGAAGTGCTCTTATAAGATCCACAGTATGATCTGCGCTTTTGAAGATAGAGGAAAAGGCCATAAATCAAGAAATGCCAACAGCCTCTAGAAGCGGGAAATGGCGAGGAAATGGATTCTGCAGATTCTACCCTGAAGCATCTAGATGGAATGCAACTCTGCCTACAGTGTTAGATTTTCCACCTCCAGACTTGATAACATCTGGTTGTTTTAAGCCACTATTATTATGACAATTTGCTACAGCAGCAAAATGAAACTAATAAAAGATTTTGGTACCTAGAAGTGGGGTGTAGTTGTAACAAATATCTAAACACTTGGCAGTGGCTTTCACATTGGGTATTGTAGTGACTAGAGGCTGGAAGAAATTTTGAGCATGATGAAAATCCTAGATTGCATTAAACAAATTGTTGTTAAGGATATGGATGTTAAAGTTGTTGCTAGACAGGACTCAAAAGGAAGTGGGTAGCATGATAGAGAAAATCTATATTGTCCTCAGTTCAGTTCAGTCACTCAGTCGTGTCCAACTCTGCGACCCTGTGAATTGCAGCACGCCAGGCCTCCCTGTCCATCACCAACTCCCGGAGTTCACTCAGACTCATGTCCATCGAGTCTGTGATGCCATCCAGCAATCTCATCCTCTGTCATCCCCTTCTCCTCCTGCCCCCAATCCCTCCCAGCATCAGAGTCTTTTCCAATGAGTCAACTCTTCGCATGAGGTGGCCAAAGTATTGGAATTTCAGCTTTAGCTTGAGTCCTTCCAGTGAACACCCAGGACTGATCTCCTTTAGAATGGACTGGCTGGATCGCCTTGCAGTCCAAGGGACTCTCAAGAGTCTTCTCCAACACCACAGTTCAAAAGCATTAATTCTTTGGTGCTCAGCCTTCTTCACAGTCCAACTCTCACATCCATACATGACCACTGGAAAAACCATAGCCTTGACTAGATGGACCTTTGTTAGCAAAGTAATGTCTCTGCTTTTGAATATGCTATCTAGGTTGGTCATAACTTTCCTTCCAAGGAGTAAGCGTCTTTTAATTTCATGGCTGCGGTCACCATCTGCAGAGAACACTTAACTCATTAAGCAGAACATTTATAGAAACAGGACATTAAATCTGAACTGAGGAATGCTGGTGAGGATTCAAAAGGAAAAGAGGAATATGTTATTGAAAACAGGAGGAAAAAGGATCCTTTTCATATAACGGTATAAAGCTGTGTTCTGCAGTTTTGTGGAAAGCAGATGAATTGTTATATGAACATATAATATAGCCATGTAGTAAATGATGAGCTTGGATATTTAGGTGAGAAAATTTCCAAGTAATAAATTGAAGGTATGACCTAATATCTTCTTGCTGTTTGTAATAAAATGCAAAAAGAAAGATTTAAGTTCAAGAGAGTACCGTTAAGCCAGAAGGTACCAGGATTTGTTGATGTGGGAAATCCCCAGTCTATGAAGACTGCAAAAAGTGCTAAAATAAATAATCATAAAGTTCACAGTCAGGAATGCTTGTTCTGGAGATATTGCAAAGTGTGTGACTAGACAATTTTTTGCTAGTGGTTTGAAAGGATAATAGTCTGTGTGTTCAGTCGCACAGAGAGCTCTTTGAAGAGATAATTAGCATGTGTCTCATGGATTTCTCAGTTATCTCTGCAGAATCCAGAAACAGAGGCAGGATTATCCACAAGAGAACCGTGGATGATCTTGTCTGATGGAGTCATACCCCATACCCTTCATGGGAGATCCACAAGGTTCTTAAGGGCCTTATACAGGCAGAGATGCTGCCAGCTCGAACTGAAGGGACAGAGAAAGACAAAATAAACAAAGGCCACTGAGCTCCCCAAATTCTGCGGTATTTTGGAAATACTTTCCTTTGTGAAAAGGAGACAGTATGATACAGTTTCTCTATTGCAAACATTTGCTACCTTCAAGAAGGAATCAGAATGTCTCTGAGGGTGGAGCTTCAGGCTCAGAGGACAAAACCAAGGACCCCAGAGCTCTGGTCCTCAAGGGAAGAACCAAGAAACATGTATGATTCTTCCCAGGCCTTGAATCATGATGAAAATTTCCCAGTTGGATTTTGGACTTTCGAGTTGATGAGATAAAATGGAATTTTGAGCTTTAAGTGGATGAGGTAATGGTCTGAGACCTCATAGGATGCATGCTGTACGTGGGATAGACATAATTCTTTGGGAGCTAGAAGGAAGACTGAAGTGGAAAGAATAACAGCTTTCCTAATATGTCCACATCCCAGTCTCCAGAATTTGTGTGTATGTTACCACATTTGACAGATGGATTTGGCAGGTATGAATAAATTAAGGATCTTAAAATACTGGAATTATCTGAGTGGGCCAATGCAAACGTAAGAATCTTTATAAGAGAGAGGTAAGAGGGTCAAAGCAAGAAGGAAATATGGTGATGAAATAAGTGACTGGAATAATGAATTTTTAAGGTGGAAGAATGGGACATGAGCCAAGGAAGATAGACAACCTCTAGAAGTTGGAAAAAAAGAAAACAACAGAGTCTCCTCTGAATTCTTCAGAAAAAATATAGCCTAGCTAACACCATATTTTCAATTTCTGACTTGCCAAATTATGAGAATAAATTTGTGCTATTTTAAGTCAGAAAATTTGTGGTAATTTTTGCAGCAAAAAATAGGAAACCAATATAATAATTTATAAATAAATAACTGTGGGGCAACTAGTATGTCTCAGATACTGAGTGGGATGTCAGGGATATAGTAGAAAATGAGATAGACATGGTAGATTATAGTATTATAACTTTATGGTATGTTGTAATCGGTCCAGAAACAATGGAAAAGAAGCACTCTTTTTTTTTGCACTATGTTGGATTTGATATGACTTTTAAACATCTACATGAATATATATTTAGCAATAATACCTTTTAAGGTGGTCATTGTTCTAAACATTTTTTTATTTATTAATGTGCTTAATTCTTACAACTATATTAATTATAAATAATAATATGAAGATGTGATAGATGAGGAAACTTTTGCAGATGAAGAAACTGATATGTATATACAGAGCAGCTCGCCCGAGATCACAACGCTGGTGAGTGGCAGAACTGGTATTCAAATAAACCAGGTCAGTCTGGCTCAGAATCTTGAGCTTAAAAGCACTTTTAGCAAACATAGAATTTGAATCTATAATTCTGTATAGTTGGATCTATAAATATTAATACATTGAATATTAAAAATTAATTAATATTCATATTAAAATTTTTTATGGTAAAGAAAACAAGAAACAACAATGGCATATAAGCCAAGAGATGGAGTTTTCAAGAAAAAAGTAATAGTTAATATTGTCAAATATTGATTCAGTTCAGTTCAGTTCAATCGCTCAGTCATGTCCGACTCTTTGTGACCCCATGAATTGCAGCATGCCAAGCCTCCCTATCCATCACCAATTCCCGGAGTTCACTCAAACTCACGTCCACCGAGTCAGTGATCTCATCCTCTGTCGTCCCCTTCTCCTCCTGCCCCAAATCCCTCCCAGCATCAGAGTCTTTTCTAATGAATCAACTCTTTGCATGAGGTGGCCAAAGTATTGGAGTTTCAGCTTTAGCATCATTCCTTCTAAAGAACACTCAGAACTGATTTCCTTTAGGATGGATTGGTTGGATCTCCTTGCAGTCCAAGGGACTCTCAAGAGTCTTTTCACCACAGTTCAAAAGCATCAATTCTTTGGTGCTCAGCCTTCTTCACAGTCCAACTCTCACATCCATACATGACCACAGGAAAAACCATAGCCTTGACTAGACGGACCTTTGTTGACAAAGTAATGTCTCTGCTTTTGAATATGCTGTCTAGGTTGGTCATAAATTTCCTTTCATTAATTAATATCAAATAGAATGAAGATTAAGCAGAAATGCTTTGATTTGGTATTCTTTCCATAAACTTTGCTCATTACCATTTTCTACATTTATATTTATTAGTCACTATTTCTCAGTAACATGTCAAGTCTTTGCACATAGTTTTCAGCAATTTATTTGTTTCATCTGTTTCAGTGTATATAGGCAGCTGCCACTAACCCATTCACGTGATGGTCACCAACTCACATACATGTATCGTGGCTTACATTTCTGCGATGTCCTCTAGGATGGATATTATGTCTTCTACTTCCTTTGAAATTTCCCAAAATATCTTGTCCATTGATCTGCATGGAATGAGCTCTTGTCAGATACTTACTGACTTACTACACAAATTTCTATCACCACTCACTGCCACTTTTGCAAAACTAGAAGCAGCGTTTAGAATGTCAGTATTCTAGATACATTTATTCTCTTTGATACAGACATATATCTTCATTAAAACATAATTTTTAAAGCCTTTAGACTCCCCTACTATTATTAAATAAAAGTTTAAGATTAAGATCATAACCATTTTACTGTCTTCCTCTGCCTTTTATATCTTATACAAGTATACACTTAACAAGTTTCTATGGGATGGAGTAATGAGGAATAGAATTCTATTGACTACTATTGAGAAACGCTGGACTGGAAGAAACACAAGCTGGAATCAAGATTGCCGGGAGAAATACCAATAACCTCAGATATGCAGATGACAACACCCTTATGGCAGAAAGTGAAGAGGAGCTAAAAAGCCTCTTGATGAAAGTGAAAGTGGAGAGTGAAAAAGTTGGCTTAAAGCTCAACATTCAGAAAACGAAGATCATGGCATCTGGTCCCATCACTTCATGGGAAATAGATGGGGAAACAGTAGAAACTGTGTCAGACTTTATCTTTTGGGGCTCCAAAATCACTGCAGGTGGTGACTGCAGCCATGAAATTAAAAGACGCTTACTCCTTGGAAGAAAATTTATGACCAACCTAGATAGCATATTCAAAACCAGAGACATTACTTTGCCGACTAAGGTCCATCTAGTCAAGGCTATGGTTTTTCCAGTGGTCATGTATGGATGTGAGAGTTGGACTGTGAAGAAGGCTGAGCACCGAAGAATTGATGCTTTTGAACTGTGGTGTTGGAGAAGACTCTTGAGAGTCCCTTGGACTGCAAGGAGATCCAACCAGTCCATTCTGAAGGAGATCAGCCCTGGGATTTCTTTGGAAGGAATGATGCTAAAGCTGAAACTCCAGTACTTTGGCCACCTCATGCGAAGAGTTGACTCATTGGTAAAGACTCTGATACTGGGAGGGATTGGGGGCAGGAGGAGAAGGGGACGACCGAGGATGAGATGGCTGGATGGCATCACGGAGTCGATGGACATGAGTCTGAGTGAACTCCGGGAGTTGGTGATGGACAGGGAGGCCTGGCGTGCTGCAATTCATGGGGTCGCAAAGAGTCGGACACGACTGATCGACTGAACTGAACTGAACTACTGTCTTAATTTTACTAATGAATGATTATGTGGAATATTATGACAATTGGAAACAAACAATAACTTTCATCAACATTACCGGTTGAATACCAGTGGTATATGATCACTGACTTTCTATATCAACACGTGTGTTTCCTAGAAGCTTTCCACTCGTCTCAGCAATTCTCTCGCTAACACTTCATGATCACCCATGACTGCTCTTTCAGCATGCCATCCACGGCACTCCTCCACGTAACCCAGAGGAGACGGAATGGACCCGATTACTGTCAAAGATTATTATTTTTTATACATTCTGAATAGGACTGACTACACATCTACGTTCAGAATACCTATTCTGAACCTATAGAATATATTCTGTCCTATCACTCAATTTATTACTCATTCATGTCTGTATTCCACACTAAAATAAAAGCTGCATAAACAATCACATCTGCTTTAGCTCAGAGCTCCAAAGTGCACAAAGTGCATTTATTAGGTATATGGAGGAAAACAGGTTAATTTAATTTCAATGAAGGTGCATATCTGGATATTAAATTAAGTTAATATCTGGGCAATGTTAATATTGCCCAGAAAGGCCAGCAGGCCCAAGGGAATCCACCCTGAAGTGCCAAGAAGCAGGTGACTCTGATGACCTGATGTCCAGGAGAGTGAATTTCGATCACATGCTTTTGTGAACTGCCTGGGACGTAGTGACCCCACAGAAGCCAAGAGGCAGAGCAGGGCCGAGTCTCCCCAGAAAGACCCTCCGGGACAGCCAGGCTCCAGGTGGGTTCTTGAGACACTCTCCCTCGCTTTGCAGTAGCAGGAACAGCACAGAGGCGGACACGACTGGGCGACTGAACTGTGCAGAGGCACCGGGTGGTGGTGGCGGCGGGTGCCCAGGCGCCTCCGTCTCTGGAAGTGAGGTGCAGTATACGTGTTCACAGGGACTTTCACATCTCTCCCCATCATTGCCCTGCAGCGTGTTCTGCTTAGGAACAGACCCTGGTAGGAAGCTAGGGACCCAAGAGGGGTCCACGTCTGTGTTCTCCCTTCCTGCCCGCAAAGTCCCAGCACAGGGACCCTGGTCCAGGTGGAGGCCCCGACTGCTGTGCTGATGGCGCAGAGTGCAGCTGGTTGCTCCTTTCTGAATCCTGAGCTGGCTGCTCTGTAAGTGTTTTGGGGTGTGGACACTTGGCCAGGTGGTGCTGTGTCTCTGGGAGCGTATAAGGATCTCGGGCTGGCCAGCGTGAGCTGGGGGCTTTCATCGTGGCCCAGTGCCTTCCTCAGAGGTGGGCGTCCCCTTGCTGGAGAGCTGTTAGCAGCTGTGGCCCCTGATGTTCTGCATCCAGGTTTTCACCTGAAATTGCCAGATGGCATTTTAGAAGTGGACTCCAACCCTGAGTCCTCACCAGTGTGGTTGTGGACAGCTGTGCACCCCCACAACCTCCCATATTGAACTCCCCATCCTGACTTGCAGGAAGCGTAGTTGGAATGTCTGTGTCAACCTGTGTATCAGTGGCCAGTCTCTGAAGTGTGCTTTTGTATGACCACTGTATTTGTGTCCTTAACCACCATGTAAATAATAAATTCATGACAACTTCTGCCCTTCAAAAAAAAAAAGGCTTAATATTAAAATAATAAAGAATCAGGTTAACCTGATCCAGGTGGGAACATGGGTAGTTATGCTATCAAAAACTTGTACAGTTCCTCCAGAAAATAGAAGAAGCAAAACATAATTTTTTTTTCATTTTATCAAAGTAGTTTTTCTGTATAAAATTAACCATAAAAACATCCACTTCTTCTTCACTGACTATGCTAAAGCCTTTGACTGTGTGGATCACAACAAATTGTGGAAAATTCTTAAAGAGGTGGAAATACCAGGCCACTTTACCTGCCTGCTGAGAAATGTGTGTGCAGGTCAAGAAGCAGCAGTGAGAACCTGACGTGAAACAATGGGCTGGTTCAAAATCGGGAAAGGAGTACGTCGAGGCTGGATATTGCCACCCCGCTTATTCAACTTCTCTGCAGAGCTCAGTTAAGTTCAGTCGCTCAGTCATGTCCAACTCTTTGCGACCCTGTGGCCTGCAGCACACCAGGCCTCCCTGTCCATCAGCAACTCCCAGAGTTTACTCAAACTCACGGTGATGCCATCCAATATCTCATTCTCTGTTGTCCCCTTCTCCTCCTGCTTTCAGTCTGTCCCACCATCAGAGTCTTTTCCAAGGAGTCAGTTCTTCACATCAGTTGGCCAAAGTATTGGACTTTCAGCATCAAGTTCTTCATGTGAAATGCTGGGCTGGATGAATCACAGGGTAGAATCAAGATTGTCTGGAGAAATACCAACAAACTCAGATACGCAGATACTACTCTAATGGCAAAAGGCAAACAGCAACTACAGAGTCTCTTGATGAGGGTGAAAGAAGAGAGTGAAAAGGCTGGCATAAATCTCAACATTCAAAAAACTAAGATTATGGCATCTGGCTCCATCATTTCATGTCAAATAGATGGAGAAAAAGTGGAAACAGTAGCAGATTTTATTTTCTTTGGCTCCAAAATCACTGCAGACAGTGACTGCAGCCATGAAATTAAAAGATGCTTGCTCCTTGGAAGAAAAGCTATGACAAACCTAGACAGCTTATTAAAAAACAGAGACATCATTCTGCCAACAAAGGTCTGGATAGTCAAAAATATTGTTTTCCCAGTAGTCACATATGGATGTGAGAGTTGGACCATAAAAAAGGCTGAGCACTGAAAAACTGATGCTTTTGAACTGTGATGCAGGAGAAGACTCTTGAGAGTCCCTTGGACTGCAAGGAGATCAAAACAGTCCATCCTAAAGGAAATTAACTCTGAATATTCATTGGAAGGACTGATGCTGAAGCTGAAGCTCCAATCCTTTGGCCACGTGATGTGGAGAGCCAGCTCACTGGAAAAGACCTGATGCTGGGAAAGAGTGAGGGCAGGAGGAGAAGGGGACAACAGAGGATGAGATGGTTGAGTGGAATCAGCAACTCAGTGGACGTGAGTTTGAGCAAACTCCGGGATACAGTGAAGGAGTCTGGCGTGGTGCAGTCCATGGGGTCGCAGAGGCAGACATGACTTCGAGACTGAACGATAACAACAAATCCAGGTAGTTACAAGCGGAAATCCCCCTTCCTTCTCCGTTATACTATTTTCTTACAATCATTTCCCTAGTTGGTCTTAGAAGTTGGGAACCAAAGGTTTTTTAACTTGAATAATCACCTTTCACACGCCGTATTTGTCTTCATATTTTGGGAGCCTCTTAATGACTTGTATTGCACAATTCAGGTGGGCTTTCTAAAGCTTTTGAAGTATAATTTAAAGACAACATGCAATTTAGCATTCACGGAGCTAAAGGAGACAGTTTGGGAAACAAAAGTGGAGCCTCTTTTTTTCCATCTATAGCTCCTGTTTCTGTATCTAAACCCATTTAAGTGAACATCTAAGAATGGTTTTTATGACAGTACGAGAAAAGAGAATTTCATTTACATATTTACTCTTGACATACCGCTGTGCCGGTAATGGCAAATGCAGAATTTATGAAAATAGTTGTCTTTGAACACACATGCGAGGTCAAAGACTATCCAGGTGTCTCTGAGCCCTTTAGCAGACACAAATACACAAAATGAGGGTTGGAGTTGGATTCCTGAAATACCCTTGGGCTGTGTAATGCTAAATTATACCTGAAAATTCAATCTATTCAACTCAGCAGGCTGAAGTAGCTCATCAATGTGATAATTATAACTAAATATGAACAGGAAAGGAATTAGGAGAACAGGACTGCTGTGTATACTGCTTTATAGACAGGCTGAAATGAATTCTATTAGTATATACTTAAGATACTTTATGCATATTTTACATTGGAAATGCTTAGACATTTTGAAGTAATAATTTTGATTTTATCGTTAGAAACCAAAATGTGCTGAATGCGATCCATAAATAGAAATTTGTTTTTGCTAATATGTTTTAAGAGTCCATAATCACATACCTAGTCTCTTTGCCTATTTAAAATATTATATTTTAAACAATGAAAACTATTATAATGTCTAGCCTAATATTTTCAATATTTTGTGTGTATGTGTACTTAACTTTTTGACCTAATTTTATCCATTTTTAATTGAAAACTTTTTCTGGGTCATTCTGAATTGCTTAATTCATTTTCCTGAAGAATATTTTAAAAGTCCATACTAGGCTTTCATGCATTTGTGATCATTCGTGTCCAACTCTTTGCGACCCCTTTCCCAGGCGAGAGTACTGGAGCGGGTTGCCATTTCCTACTCCAGGAGACCTTCCTGGCCCACAGATCAAACTTGCGTCTCTTGCATCTCCTGCATTGGCAGGCAGATTCTTTATCACCAGTGCCACCCAGGAAGAAGGGAAGCCCCTGTTCTAGACCTTAGGTTAATACAAATATATCATGTGTATTGGATAGCTCCTATTCTGCCATATATGAATATCTGTAGAATTCTCATATATGCATCTCTAGAATCCTTTATTTGGAGTACTAGGATGGGTGAGTATCAGCAGGAATTCTATACTAAAATTCTGTATATCAAAATTATTTTCCCATTGTATCACACATTAAAATCAGGTCTTTTTCCAAAATAATTGCAGTAACCCCTAGCAATTCAAATAGAAGTAAAATCCTAGACAGTGTTTTCTGTTATCTGCTGTTTTCTGAGTTTTCTTTTATTGTCTAACATTTACTTGTTCAGTGTCTAAGGTAGCAGTATGGATTTTGCAGCCCCAACTTGGATTCAGATTCCAGCTCTACTTCTTGCCAGCTCTGTGAACTTGACCCCTGAACCTCCATTCCCTTATCTTACCACTCCATCCTCACACAGCTGCTTTAAGGTTAGATAGAGTAGCATAAGTGTATTTTATAAAATAATAGCCATAAGCTCAGCAATTCAAATTGAAATAAAATGCTGAATTGTGTTCTGGCACAAAGTAAGCACTTAATAATTGTATATATAATTCCATTCAATTTTTATAATTAGTGAAGAGTTCTTAATTGAAGTATCTCATGTGTATTTACATTGCTTATGTTATGAAACTAATATTGGTGGACCCTAGAGATGGTGATGTGAAATTGTAATATTTGGTCCTAACCGTAATAAGGTATGCTGTTTAAAGCGATCAATACAATGGATCAAACAGTAACGGTAAAGTGATAAACCTCATGGGTCAGTCTTCTTTGTATCATGTACTTCTTCCTTGCCTAATACCAATAAGAATCTGAGGTAATTAACCTCAGTTTACTCCACTATACGGCTTTACAATGAAGTATGGTTTTATAGAGACAAGAGACAGCAAGAAGGGAAAATGACAGCAAGAACAACAAGACCAGATGTTTATGAAAGGAGCAAACAGAGGAAAAATCCTCCAGAAAAAGAGGATGGCAGGGCCTAAGAAATCCACAGTTGGGGCAACAAGACTCCTCGCACTTCATTTCTCTCTGGAGCTTTGCTTCGTCTTGTGTTCCGCTGCCTGAATGTCGCTTGGTGGTCACCACGCTGGCCTGCATCTTCTCCGCCTTTTAAAGCATCTTCTCCGCCTTTTAAAACATCTTCTCCGCCTTTTAAAGCATCTTCTCTGCCTTTTAAAGCATCCTCTCCAGTTACATTCCAGCCACTGGAGTATGACATACTCCAAGCACCCCGGAAGCCCTTCTGCTAGGTAGTTCTATAACTCACAACTGGCTTTTAAGATAGGTAGACAGATAGGCAGATAAAGAGATACAAAGTATAGAGATAGATGATAGAGTATATGCGAAATTCTATGCATCATTTTCATAATCACAGAAACCATTATGACTTGAGGAATGTGATGCTTTCTCATCACTATGCCTTGTAAAGATGCCTTAGTGTCCCTCCATCTTAGGACACAGTGGATATAGTGTTTCTGAGACAGAACTGGGAACTGCTGAGAACGTGTTTTTCATAGATAAAACACCTGGCAGGAGAGTGGCACAGCAATTCTCCCACATCATGCCCACCTCCAGTGAATTATATTACCGTGTTCCCATGTCTGCGAGGTAACTTGTCATAGGATAGCACCTTTTATGTGGCTATGACCTCAAAGTGAAAGGGAAAGTGTCAGTCATTCAGTCATGTCCAGCTCTTTGCAACCCCATGGACTGTAGCCTGCCAGGCTCCTCTGTCCATGGGATTTTTTCAGGCAAAATGCTGGAGTGGGTTGCCATTTTCTTCTCAGGGGGATTTTCCTGACCCAGGGATCACACCCACATCTCCTGAGTCTCCTGCATTGCAGGCGGATCCGTTACCTGCTGAGCCATCGGGGAAGCTCCTATGATCTCAAAGAGATGGTTTATTTAGGTCTAGGATTATTAGACTTAGCAGCAGCAGCAGCAGAAGCAGGATTATTCCATCTTTCTTGGGTAATTTGTTAACAACATTTATTAAGATATGTTGAAGTGAGGTAAACTGTTTACACAGATATACATAATTCACTTCATACTCTGAGAAAGTCAAGGTTGATTTAAATATATGTTTTAGTCTTCTTTAAACATTTTTTTTTTTTTAGTAACCATTTGGTATTTGGCCCCATCCACATGGTGGCTCAGATAGTAAAGCATCTGATTGAAATGCGGGAGACTCAAGTTCAATTCCTGGGTTGGGAAGATCCCCTGGAGAAGGAAATGGCAACCCACTCCAGTACTCTTGCCTGGAAAATCCCATGGACGGAGGAGGCTGGTAGGCTACCGTCCGTGGGGTCACAAAGAGCTGGTTACAACTGAGCGACTGCACTTTGCACATGGTTGAATGGTATCATCAACTCAATGGACGTGAGTCTGAGCAAACTCTGGGAGTCAGTGAAGGACAGGGAAGCCTGGTGTGCTGCAGTCCACGGGGTTGCAAAGAGGTGGACACGACTGAGTGGCTGAACAACAAAAGCATGTGATTAAAAAGGTAGAATGCCATCATCCTTGAGATGATGCAAATGTATCCAAATAAAAATGGGCAAATAAGACAATGAAGAAGATAGAACTAAGTCTAAATAATCAAATTTCAGCTAAAAGGAAACATGAAAACTGAGATAATATGCAATGGAAACCATACAAAGAAAGGGTAGTGAGCAAATGTGAAAATGCTCAAAAACAATCACCACTCAAGAGAGTCAATGAAAATAAAGTCATTTCTAATGTGAGTTACAGAGGAGAAATATTTTAACTATTTAATATGCCTAAGTATTAAATGTTTCAAAAAATTAATGATTTCAAAGACTTGTCTGATATCAGAGCATAAGAAATTGGAGGAAGTCCAAAGAAATAAATGAAGACGTAATAATAAAATCCAATTATAGTTTACAAAAATCTTAGAAAAGTCTTTTCCAGATACCTAACAATGTTTAATGAACCAAAATGAGGAACACAAAACTGAGATGTTTGTTCATGGTTTCACTTTCAACAATGGTCAAGTATAAAGAAATACCATTCAGGAAAGTTTTTCCTTCATTTGAACCAATATTTCAAATGAAGACTTGCATCAAATATTGAGAAGTTTTATGTTTCTTCTGATTTGAAAAGAACAGTGACAAATATATTCGTAATATGAGGGGCTAGGTATAATGAAAAGATTTTTTTATATGCTAGCCACTCAGTATTTTAATTAATAACTATTTTCAGATTATCCACTTACAGGAGAGCACTTGACTCTGGACAAATAGCCATGGGGACAGTTTCAGAGGTATTAGGCAAGACAGAAAACCATTTAGTGTAGACATGTACAGAAAATGTAGATATATTTTCTTAAACTGTTAAAAAGAGGGGTTGGTGATTGTGCGGGGGCAGAAAATTATTGGATGTTACCCCTGAAAGAATCCTAGGAAAGGACTTCTGTCAAAAGTGTACAGGCACCTCGCTAGTAAGGAGATGTTTCAGTAAAGAAAATAGCTTTCATGGAATCTAAAATATAACATAACTGAACTGACCCATGACACAGAAACAGACTCACAGATCTAGAGAAGTGATTCGTGGTTGCCAAGGAGGATTTGAGAGGGAGGGTTGGATTGGCCATTTGAGATCAGCCCGTGCAAAATCTCACGTATAAAATCAACAGATAACAAAACCCTGCTGCACAGCACAGGGAACTCTCTTCATCACCCTGTAAAAGCCGTGATGGGAGAGAGTGTGAAACAGAATATATGCATAACCGAATCACTGCTGTACAGCAGAAACTGCCACATTACAAATCAACTATACTCCAATAACATAGATTTTAAGAAAGAAGACAGCGTTTCTGAGAGGAAAGCGGCAGCGCTCCCATGGAGCCAGCTGGCCCGGTGGCTGTGGAAGGACCCAGAACGCCCACGTCCGAACACCGGCTGCTGAGGGATAAGAAGGTCGTAGGAGAGAGCTTAGCTCTGTATCCCAACTGGAGGAAAACAGACCAAAGGAGAGCTGAGCTATCACATACGTCACTTAAGGCTGTAGTTTCAGGACCAGTGCCTTCAGAGAGAGGAGCGGTGGGCTCACTCTCAAGGACTGGCTGAAGTCTGCTGGAAGTGCTGGCATCTCAAGGCTTGATGACATCTTCACGGGCACCTTCCATTTTCCATCCTTCACCACAGAGCTGTCTGTGATGGACCAGATATCTATAAATGAGGGATTTTGGCAGCATAACTTCATTACACTTTCTCAGTTTCAACACTTTATTATCCTAATAATACTCTGAAATACAGTTCAGTTCATTTGCTCAGTCGTGTCCGACTCTTGGTGACCCAACCGACTGCAGCACACCAGGCCTCAACTCCCAGGCCTTGCTCACATTCATTTCCATTGAGTCGGTGATGCCATCCAACCATCTCATCTTCTGTCATCCCCTTCTCCTCCCGCCTTCAATCTTTCCCAGCATCAGGGTCTTTTCCAATGAGTCAGTTCTTCGCATCCGGTGGTCAAAGTATTGGAGGTTCAGCTCCAACAATCAGTCCTTCCAATGAACACCCAGGACTGATTTCCTTTAGGATGGACTGGTTGGATCTCCTTGTAGTCCAAGGGACTCTCAAGAGTCTTCTCCAACACCACAGTTCAAAAGCATCAATTCTTCTGTGCTCAGCTTTTTTTATGGTCCACCTCTCACTTCTCTATGGTCTATCCATACATGACCAGTGGAAAAACCATAGCTTTGACCAGATGGACCTTTGTCAGTAATACAAGTATTTATCTGAAATATAAGCATCATGCAGTTCAAATGAAATGTTTCTATCTGGGCTGCATGTGATGTCCTGGTAAAATTCTTTAAAGTTTTATCCAGAAAACCAGATAAGGATGCTAGAACTCTGGGCGTGCTAATAATTCGATACTCTTTAGATTCTTTAAATGTCCTTCTGGTGTTTTATTTGGAGGAAAGGGTTAAGATTGGGCCTGGGGAGAAGAGGTGGGGAGGTGACCCGTCTACAAAGGGGAGCCACCACTGCCGCGGAGGTGAGCAGACCTGTCCTGTCCCGAGTGGTCTGCTGCGCGTCTGAACGTGGCTGTCCCTGCCAGAAGCCAGAACTCTGCAGTTGATTACATCCACCCAGCTTAGAACATAGTGTGACACCACTTGTTGTTATGGAAACACGTCCCTCGTGAGTTCTCATCCGCCACCACCTAACTAGCTACCAAAAGTGTCCATTCAGCCTCACACGGCGTGTTCTAGTGAACCGGCTCTGGAAATATGCCAGCCACTTCAAAGCAGGGCACGATCTCTTGTTCTCTGGGAGACTTTAGTTGGAACGTTTTTGCGCTCAGCCTTATGTGCACCAACAGACTGGTTCCAAATAGGAAAAGGAGTCCGTCAAGGCTGTATATTGTCACCCTGCTTATTTAACTTATATGCAGAGTATATCATGAGAAACGCTGGGCTGGAAGAAGCACAAGCTGGAATCAAGATTGCCGGGAGACATATCAATAACCTCAGATATGCAGATGACAACACCCTTATGGCAGAAAGTGAAGAGGAACTATAAAGCTTCTTGAGGAAAGTGAAAGAGGAGAGTGAAAAAGTTGGCTTAAAGCTCAACATTCAGAAAACAAAGATCATGGCATCTGGTCCCATCACTTCATGGGAATTAGATGGGTAAACAGTGGAAACACTATCAGACTTAACTTCGGGGGCTCCAAAGTCACTGCAGATGGTGACTGCAGCCATGAAATTAAAAGACGCTTACTCTTTGGAAGGAAAGTTATGACCAACCTAGATAGCATATTAAAAAGCAGAGACAGTACTTTGCCAACAAAGGTCTGTCTAGTCAAGGCTATGGTTTTTCCAGTAGTCATGTATGGATGTGAGAGTTGGACTATAAAGAAAGCTGAGCACCGAAGAATTGATGCTTTTGATCTGTTGGAGAAGACTCTTGAGAGCCCCTTGGACGGCAGTGAGGTCCAACCAGTCCATTCTAAAGGAGACCAGTCCTGGGTGTTCTTTGGAAGGAATGATGCTAAAGCTGAAACTCCAGTACTTTGGCCACCTCATGCGAAGAGTTGACTCATTGGAAAAGACTCTGATGCTAGGAGGGATTGGGGGCAGGAGGAGAAGGGGACTGCGGAGGATGAGATGGCTGGATGGCATCACTGACTCGATGGACATGAGTCTGAGTGAAGTCCGGGAGATGGTGATGGACAGGGAGGCCTGGCATGCTGCTATTCATGGGGTCTCAAAGAGTTGGACACAACTGAGTGACTGAACTGAACTGGACTGAAAATGATGACAATGATGATAATAAATAATGTGAAGACGATGATAACAATGATAATAAATCCATCACAGAACTGTTTTCGGGATGCACGGAGTAAGGCATGTAAGACTTGTGGGAATGAGCCTAGCACCTGATGTGCACTCCCTAAGGGAGTGTTAGCTCTTATCAGACCATAGAGTGTTCACTCCCTGTGACGGGCTCCAGCAAAGGTCATTTTGTTGATTTCAGGACGTTGCCACTGACATTATGGTGGCCCTTTTATGTAAGTCGTCTCTCGCCACTGCCCCGTGCAGTGCCCCCTCATTCGGTCCTAAGATCATTTAGGGTTAGTTCCCAGTTACAAGTTCTCGTGTCCCTGAGTCTTACCTGTCCTTGTCCTCATTTGGTTAAAGTTTGAAAGTGAAAGTGAACTCGCTCAGTCGTGTCCCACTCTTTGCAACCCCATGGACTGTAGCCCACCAGGCTCCTCCATCCATGGGATTACTTATTTCTAAATCAGAGTTAAGGATACCGAGGGAACAGGGTTCTAGTGAAGATTAGCAACACAGTACATCACTAGCCTAGTGCTACACACACACACACACACACTCAGACATACACACAGGCACGCACATACACACACACACACAGAGGCTTGTTTCTTCCCTCTTCTTTTCCTCTTTCTCTTTCTTTCTCTTCCTTTTCTTTCCATATGTGTTATTCACTTGCTGTTAAAAGACATATCCTTCTCTTTGCCAGGTACTTTTATTTCAAACTGATTCCTACCATCCACAAAGGAAATACTGTTGATATAATCGTTTGATTTTAGATGGGAACTCATCCTTCCTCATTAATCAACATTCATTGAATTTATGTTTAACTACAAAGTAAAAAGATTGATCCCGTTAAAGGAAATCATATTTCAGGGGAACAGGCGGGAAGATATTTTATAAAGCAAGAGAGCTTTGACCTCTGTCCACGATAGGCATAAAGCTGAGCTTGAAGTCAAAACACCTCTATTCAATCTGGAGTTTTTAAGAGGGTGGGAAAAAAGAGGGATTCGCCCATACAGGTCCTCCCTTTAATGATCTCTTATCTCGCTGAGTCTGCATCCTTCCACTCTGTTCTCTTGGCTGAAAGGTTCCCGGTTCTGGTCCTGCTTTTGCTGAAGCGCTTCCTCTCCCCAGCCCCTGTTCCTGCTCTCTCTTGTCTTCCTACCTGGACTGCATTGTGGGACTCATCAATGCAGCCTTACCCAGTCTTGTATATCTGACATCCACGTTTTGTGCTTTAAAACAGGATTGAAGCCACTGGCCCCAGATATAAGATTTAGGAGTAGATGCTCTATATACCCTGAGGTGAGAAAAGTGATGTAGAAAGGACTTGATGGGATAAAAATAACCCTATATAGAACCTAAGAAAGTCAACTGTGGTACAGGATGTGTCAAATATTGGCAGTCATGAGTCAGGATATTTCCTTTAACATGTATCTGTGTGTATGTGTCATGATGAATGAGGCTACATGAGGGATTCTTGTGTGTGTGATGCATATGTGAATGAAGTTAACTATTGTATAGGTGAATGGAGGGATTGTTGTATATGTGAATGAAGTTAATTACATTACTACATGATCCTTGAAAAGAGTGTTCAGGTGGATGTTAATTATAGATGATGAAGAATTAAAAATGACATAAAGAAAAACTACCGATTTGATTGTACCATGAAATATTATTAAAATTAATAGCATTTGTGCCATTATGTAACTAGACTATCTCTAATAATCAGAAATGACATGGTATTTTATATAAAAAATATATATACCATAATTCTCAGACAAACCCTGTTTTAATTTTGTTTGATGACGATACGTTTTATGTTTATTGGTCTTATGGAATGAGCAATTTTTATAAAGGAGAACTTATTGGTTTAATGAAGGACAGCCAATTGCTTATTGGTTGTAACTTTGCTTATTTTAAAATACATTTAAAAATATATCTTCACATCTCTTCCCTGGTGGCCCAGATTGTAAAGAATATGCCTGCAATGCAGGAGACACAGGTTCAATCCCTGGGTCAGGAAGATCCCATGGACAAGGGAATGGCAACCCACTCCAGTGTTCTTGCCTGGAGAATCCCATGGACAAAGGAGCCTGGTGGAATACAGTCCATAGGGTCTTAAAGAGTCAGACATGACTGAGTGACTAACACACACACACACACACACACACACACACACACACACACACACACACAAATCTCTGAATATAAACAATTTCATCTCAATCAGTGTATTTCTGCAGACCAATCTGGGACCAAAAGATATATGTGAAATGACAAGTACTTGCCTTAAGTAAAAAAGTAATTCTAGTTAACAAGTATAAATTTGGCTATTGTACTAATTTATCATAAAATAATCTGTGATCATACAGTTTTTGTAATTTAAGTTTGCTCATAAAGGCCATTTATTCAGCAAAAGTTTACTGAGAGCCTACTTTATGTCCAGCACTGATGTACTGTCTGGTGATGCATCTCTGTAGAGAAGCAAGCTCCATCTTCTGGAAGCTTATGTTCCAATAGACAGAGACAGACAGGAAGGAAATAAGTGAATAAAGATCGTGTCGGGTGGTCACAAAGTGCTACGGAGAAAAATTAAGCAAGTGAGGTTGGGGACCATAAGGTGGGTTACATGTCATTCAGAAAAGGCCCGCCTTCTTTTTGAAATATTTTTATCTCACTATTATGGAAAACCCAAGGAAAATCCTCCTAGGGTTTCACATTTTATGTAGATAAATACAGACACTGACAGTGCCTTATTGTTAAGAAATACCCACCGTGGTCTTTGACGGAGTCTTGCTAAACAGTGCAGTTGTTAGTCTGAAATCAAGAGAACTAGAGAAGAATTCCACTAAAAACTTAAAATGCTATTCTTGGTATCTGGGAGTACAAACTGTAGCAATTACTTACATACAAAAGTATTAATGACACTGAAAGAGTCCTATTATGAAGAGTTGTGGGAATGATACCTCCTCCTATTAATAAGTAGCTTGAGTTCGCTAACACTAAAAAAGAATTTCGTCAGTTGAAGGTGTTTCCTGGTTTTGGCTGGAAGATGAAGTTTCTGCATAGTCAAGTCACAGCGCACAGAAATTCTTTACTAGAATTTGTAAATTCTTTTGTAAATTCTTCCGTATTTTAAATAAAAACTGCACTGCAGACACCCCAACGAGCACGCGAAGGCGACTTGAAGTCTGACATTCCCCTGCAGGAGTGGAGAGGGGGTAGGCCCTGGGCTTCAGCTGGGTGCCAGGCGCAGCTGTCAGAGGGGAGAGAGCCACACGTGCAAAGACCAAGCTTCCTCAGCTGAGTGATGGTGTTCAAAGATGTGCCCAAGATCCTGAGACAATGTGCTGTGGAAATAGAGGTTTGCGGACTCTCCCGAGGTGGCAGGGTGAGGGCAGGAGGGAGCTTCATGTCAGGCTTCTTTCTGGAGGAGACCAAGCGTGGAGCCCAGAGTAGGCACCCCCCAAGCCTGAGACCGTGGTGTGTGGTCTGCACTAGGCCTGAGGATATAACGTGGAAACGCGCAATTCCTGCTTTGCCCGAGAAACGGTCTGGTTGGAGAATTAGACAAAACTAAAAGCGATAATGGCTTTAATCATTGAACCCACAAAGTGCTTTGGGAGCTCAGAGAGGGAAAGAATTTAGTCGTTTCCAAATAAAAGGCAAATCTAAACATTCTAGAGTGGCTGAAAGACATGGGAACCCACAGGATGGTGTTTAATTTCTGTGAATATCAAACAGAGGTTCTGGTATGTCACATTTAGATTTTTCAGGTTTACTATTCTTGCTAAATATATGAATCCTTTCTTAATCCAACATTGCTTCGAGCACAGCACTTGAGCAGCAGAGATTTCATTAGAGAACTTAACTGGTATCGGTTGGGGGGGGGGGGTGAAGGAAATACAGGTTGCTCCAGAAGATCTGCATTAGAGAGAGTAGTTACAGGCTGTGGCGTCTCCCCTGTAATTTTATGAGAATGGTATTACCCTGGCTTTCACTGTGTGACTGCTGGTTACCTTCTGTCAGTGAGCAACAGTCTTACTGCAAAGCAGGAGCACAACCCGTCTCTTTGTCTCCGTGGTCAAAGCAATTACTTCTTAGAAAGTCGGATTTTTTTTTTCAGAATGACCATGTACAGGAGCAAACGCAGACATCAGAGATGTAAGTAAATTTGGAACCAACTTTTTCGTATGGCTGTGGTGGGAGAAACATACTCGATTTCTTAAAAGACTAATCATGACTTCAGATTTATCCTGGGAGTAGAAAAGATATGGTAGCTTTTTTTCACCCTAACCTTCATCTTTATCCCTGTTACATGCTTGAAAGATGTTGGGGGGAATCGGACTGATTCACTTGTTACTATGGAAACCTTTGGAAAGGTTTACAAAATCAACAGAGAAACAGATCAAATGCAATTTCAGTCTAGCTCAGCATCCTTCATACAGGCATGGTAACTGGACAGTTCTCTCTCCCTCTTTCTCTCTCTCTCCCTCCTTTAAAATGAAAAAACTTCTATGTATTCATTCAATTTCAGTCATAACTCTCAGGGGAAACAACACAGATCTGAATGGAGGGAAGAGAATTAATTGTGAATGGCAAGCTGAACATGTAACAGGATCTTCACTGCCAAACTTCTTGGTCCAGAGCATGTTTGTAACATAATTCACTACAGGCACCGTTTTAAGGAGTCACCTGTAATCTAACCTAAATAGGGACTGATTCTGACGGGAAAAGAGCAGCACCATCACCCTGGCCTAAAGCCCAGAACAAAGATGATTATGGAACTGAAAGCCTTTAGGATGCAGCTAAAAATCAGAAGTCTTACAGTAAAGCTGTGTTTTATGGTAAAGCAACATGCCTGTCATGGAAAGCTCTCCAGGCACATCTGTCTCCAGGGAGCACAACTCCGGATCCCTTGCTCTCCTGCGTTGCCTAAAGTAATTATCACCGTGGTGAGCCCAGTGTGTCCTGTCACCGACTCTATTTGCCATCTTAGACAGGTGACTACAACTTGCTCTACAGCCCAAGTCGGCACTTTTCATGATCCCTATGATACCTTTACGTTATCAAATATTTTAAAATATAGGAATACCATTAACATTAATCACTCCATCAAAAGATCAAACTGTGATAGACATGATCTTTTTGAGTGATTTTTTTTTTTTTGCTCATTTTTAATTTAAGATATGAGCACTGACATTTCTCTTGCTCAAAGTTTTACGCAGCGCAGAAGGCTCTGAGGGACAGGACTACCAGTCTGATTTTCTATGTCTGATTGCCTTTTGATACTATTTCTTTCTTGTGATTGGGAAACAACATGCAGTAATTTGCTACTTTTTTTCTTATAGAAGTGATTGGTGCGAAATCTGCAGATACATTGCTGATTAATTCCCTTGTGATTCCCTGCCACAAGAATGAATCTAAATTGTGCATGTACTTGAAAACCACCTTGCACCTTTACTCCTGTGTCTTTTCTACACCCCTCATTTCTTTCCATGGGAGTAATCATTGCCTTAATGCCCATGACAAATGAAAGATTCACAGGAAAATCATACTGAATCTCTCCCCCTAGAATGTGCTTGCTGAAGTCTGCGGTTAAGCAGCAGGAAGAAACTGTGAATTACATGAGACAAGTTAGAAGATATATAATTATACAGGTTGAACACAGTAGAGTGTACTGAATGGTTTAGTTTAAAAAAAAACAAAACTAATGCGTTACTTATGTTTAATTGTATCAGTTAGTTGTACTATATTGAATTAACTTTCTGTATTCTAACCATATAAAATATTGGAGGGCAAGAATATAATAAAGTGTATAGGAAGCTTAGCAATAAAAGCAAATAGAATCCTTCGATGGAGTTGTTTCTTATACTAATAACATTTGCCAAAGTGGAAGGTAATACAATTATTTGCTATCTGAAAATATCTGAATTATCCTATCACCAGAATACAGCGCATTTCCATCTTAAATCATGTCTTTTATCATGGTTTTGATCATGTGAAGAACATAAACCTAGAGGCAATTGTAATCCAATTAAAGCAATAGTTGCACACTTAACAAATTTCAATGTGGTAAAGAAAGTGTTCTTATGATTTTTTTTTTGAATTGAAACATTACATAAGTAAAGTTTCTAATGTCCTCATTCCCCAGCAATCTAATATAATGTCCTTTAGTAAAAACAATGCAACTTTCTTTTAGAAGCTCCAAGAGGAGAAATAGGAAAGGTGCAGAAGATTATGCCAGGGGTTTGAGAAGAAGCAGGAGAGTGAAAATCCTGGAAAAAACATTTTAAAGTAACATCTCAACATAAAAATAAAGTAACATAACATCTCCTTGGAAATCCATGGGGGACTGTGAAACCCACTCCTTAATCATGTCTAGATTGGTTGTTTATAATTCCTGGTAGAGAAGGAGGAGAGAGAGGGAAGTCTCCCCTTTCCTCACTCCATCAAAATGGAACAATTGTTTCAGAAAAGGAAGCTGCTACAGTGTTCATTCAGATGGCAGACCTTACCTGTGCGTAACTGCACGAGGGCTTTTAATTAGATACAGGATTTTTCAAGTGGTATTAGAAACATTTCCCTGTGTCAGAGATGTGTTTTGTCAGAGCCAAGCAGGCAGAGACCACTTTAAGGAACTCTTAGCATATATAAGCCTGTTTGTACAAATTAGGTTGGGGCGGTAATCAGCACCAGTATAAATTTTTCTTTTAGCATTTAAATATTTAATTTTTATACATATTGAATCAGTCCATTTACTGAAGTGTGTGGCTTATGTTTAATTTTCAAAAATCTTTATTATGCATAAGATAAGGTACACCTGTAATCTCCTTTGCTGAAATTCCAGATGACCTTGAGAAAATAATTTTTGGTTTTTAAAAGAGATATAGAGATACATTCTTAAAGATGAATATGTTTTTGAAATAGAGACTTAAGAGAAAAACTATAGTAGGATCCATATGATATTAGATATAGAATTTGAAAAATATTACAATCCTTGTACCATGGAAGACAGACTGTGTACATTGAATTTTAAGCGTATAGCGTTTTGTTTTACTAACTAGGACCAGGTTTTTGATTGCTAATGATATGTTTGGGGGATCTTATCCATCGTCTTATGGAAATAGGTGATGAGATCACTTCAGGAATCGGAATCCTAGTTATAGGTCTCTGCTCACAGTCTCGGCTGATACCTGTTATCTCTGTGGGTTGCCATTTCTTCTTCCCTAACTTCAGCAGACTGTAGAGAGATGTTTTCCACAGTGTCTTTCATCTCTAATCCTCAGTCTTCCCCAACACAGGCCTCTCACGTAAGCTTCCTACCGAAAGACAGGTGTAAATTCTCATCCCCTCTGCCCTGGCTTTGTCTCGTGGGCTTCCTGGCCATGTGACTGTGGTTTTACTGTGAGAGACTCTAGTGTCCATACGGATATCAATCGCTGCCCGTATAATGATAAAAACATGTATATGTATATTGTATACACGTACATATATACACATATGCCCACAGTTTTTGGTTCTAATGAAAACTAATATATTTAAAAGGTTGTACTGAATTTTTAATGGCTTTTAATGTCATGTATTTTATATTTAAGAAAGACAACTATATCACACAGGGATCTCAGGTTTCAGCGTTTCAGAAGGTGTTTTCATATTCTCAAATATTGGGAGTTGCTGAACTAGAAAATGAAGCACAAGCGTAACCTTATAACACAGACCTTGGCGTCCTTGTCACTCACGGCATCCTTCCTGATGACTGTATTCTAGCCTTTGTCGGGCTACACCATTATCCCCAGATCCATCAGGTGCTGTCTCGTCTGTGCGTCTCTGCCCACACGTCTTCCTGTTAATGGGAGGCCTCACTTGCATCTTAATGTATAGAAAGCATCTCTGCCATCCAGGAAGCAGGGTTTGCTCCTTCATTTCCCTTGGGTGTCTGATTACGTGTCACCTTAATCACACTGGCTTTTCCTGACTACCCCACTGAAAAGTGAGAGCCGCTCAGTCATGTCCTATAGCCCTCCAGGCCCCTCTGTCCATGGGGTTTTACAGGCAGGAACAGCAGAGTGGGTGGCCATCCCCTTCTCCAGGGGATCTTTCCAAGGCAGGGGTTGAACCAGGGCCTCCTGCATTGCAGACGGATTCTTTCCCATCTGAGCCACCAGAGAAGCCCCCTATCTCCCACCCCATCTTCTGAAACTCCTTTTCCGTTGTTTGCTCTCTTCCTGGATAGTTCAGGAAGAAATGGCATGAGCAAGGTTCCTAGGGTACTTGGGATGTTGGAGGACCACAAAGGAGGTAATAAGTGGAGTTAATGAAAAGACGTGAGCCTGAGATTAACAGATGCACACTACTCTATATGAAATAGATAAGAGCCGTGGCCCACTGTAGGCTTCCCTGGTGCTCAGCTGGTAAAGGATCCGCCTGCAGTGCGGGAGACCCCAGTTTGATTCCTGGGTTGGGAAAAACCCAGTCCAGTGTTTTGCCTGGAGAATTCCATGGAAGGAGGAGCCTTATGGGCTACAGTCCATGGGGTCACAAAGAGATACGACTTAGCACAGCATGACCTACTGTATTCAATGTCTTATAATAACCTATAATCAAAACTAATCTCAAAGATAATATATATATTTATATTTAACTGAATCACTTTGCTGTATACCCGAAACTAACACTCCATTGTAAATAAATTATACTTCAAAAAAAAAAAAACTTTGAATATAAAAAGCATTGGGAACACTGACTGGGTAGACCAAGTCATAGAATTAAATGGAATGGTATATTCTATGTATAATTAAATTGAGATATAAAGTGTATGTATTAACTTTCAAGTGATTCATTCAATGCTTTGATTAAAATGACAATTGTGAGAATGCTTTAATTTCGTTACACTTTGTACTAGGCAAGGTATCCAATCATTAATTGAATGACAGTCAAACAGTGGTCATCCAGAGGTCAGAAAGATATTATTTAATCAAGAATATTTTCTGATTTATCTTCTTATAAATACCCTTATATTCTTGATATGTTAACACTCTCTTTAAAAATCTTGTTATGAGAAAAAATAAGTTTATAGTTTGATAGAATCACTATTAGATTTCTTATGGCTTGGGCAGAAAGACACGAGATCACTGTACTCTCTGGAGTATGCTATTAAATTCAATCCTTGATTTTTCTGTTATTGATGCTTATTGGGAATTCTGCTTTGACATCTGAAATTCCTCAAGTCTTTTTTTTCTCTCAGGTTCTTAATATGAATTCTATGCCTGGTATGGACTGATAATTTGTGACTTTGTACATTGCTCCTTGGAATCATGTCTGCATGGATAGAATCAGGATGATCTGATTGAGCATGCTCAATGGGACCATAGCCGCCAGTTTGAGAGCGGAGATGTGCAAAGGCTGACTGATGACACTCTTGATACAAATTGACCTTATATGGAAATGCCTGTTGGTCTGCCCCGCGTACCTTAATCATCTGCTTTACCTTTACCGGCTCCAGCCTGCGACTGATTCTGTCTGTGGGAATACTTACTCATTTCTCTCTCTCTCAATCTACTCCGTGTATTTTTCAGTCTAACGATGCTCTGCAAAAGTAAAGGTCACTTTGTGAGCATTTGTACATTCTCTTTCAGCTGATCTACATTCAGAAAACAATGTGTCCCTCGTATATCACCTGTTCTCTTAGGTTCTCTAGTCTAACAATCTGCACCGCATTTTTATCTAGACTGGCATAAAACCCATGGCATTGCCTCTGCCTCAAGATGTTCAGGTAAATGTTCTCTACAAACGGCATTTCTCTCTCAAAGAATGTTATAGTTAGAAAACACGCTGTAGATTTGTATTTATTGAGCACAGAAGATACACGCGTGGCAACTAGGCTCTTATCAAAATAAGACTGCTGTTAAACTAGATATCAACACACCTTTCTAACATATTGTCATGAATGCAGGGGTGTTTTACATGGCGATGGCACCCCACTCCAGTACTCTTGCCTGGCAAAATCCCATGGACGGAGGAGCCTGGTGGGCTGCAGTCCATGGGGTCACTAAGAGTCGGACACGACTGAGCGACTTCCCTTTCACTTTTCACTTTCATGCACTGGAGAAGGAAATGGCAACCCACTCCAGTGTCCTTGCCTGGAGAATCCCAGGGACGGGGGAGCCTGGTGGGCTGCCGTCTATGGGGTCGCACAGAGTCGGACAGGACTGAAGTGACTTAGCAGCAGCATGAAAAGATGACCATTCAAAAGCATTGATGGATAGTGGAAAATATAGGAAGTCTTTGTCCCACGTGGGGGACAACTTTCTTAAAAACCATAATCTAGTATAATTATGTTTTTTGGACAGCCTATGCATTTGGTTGAGCCATTTTAAATTGTCATTTTTTGTAAGTAAAAAAGACGGCAGTTTCACATTGTTAAATGCAAATACCAGCTATGACAGAAGTTGGCCCAAAATAGATGGGGCCAGGTAGCTAAAACATCAACACAGGTTGACGTAAAGGTCAAGGACATCTATAGCTAAGCATGAAGGTGTTAGTTGCTCAGTCGTGCCCGACTCTTTGTGACCCCATGGACTGCAGCCCACCAGGCTCCTCTGCCCATGGGATTTTCCAGGCAAGTACACTTGAGTGGTTTGCCGTTTCCTTCTCAAGAGGATCTTCCCAACCCAGGGATAGAACCCCAGTCTCCTGCACGGCAGGCAGGTTCTATACCAGCTGAGCTACCAGGGAAGCCCTAAGCTAAGGATGAGTATTTCCTATGCTAAAAGAGAAGATTTAAGTAAGACAATGTATTCATTGTTCTTTATGGTAAGTAAATTTAACCTTCCCCAAAGAAAGTGTATTCAGCCTTCTCCACAGAGGTTAATTAAGATGACCTTTCTTTTGCAAGTGAAACATCCCACTGGGCTTCGAACAGTATCGAAATTTTTGCCATTCTTCCACCAAACTTAAAATGTTTATTTAAAAATTCTGATTTCTAGTTTTACATGATTTTAATGTTAGAACTTTGCTTTCATCCAAATGAAAAATGGGACTTCTCTAAATGAATTAAAAATAACACCAAAAACAATAAAAATAACATTAGACATTTATTGAATTCTTGCCATAGGCCAAGTATTGTTTTAAGCGTTTTGGTACCTCTGGCTAATGTAATTTATGTAATAGAACAATAATTGAACATATAAAAGCAAT
Organism: Ovis canadensis; assembly: GCF_042477335.2. Classification (NCBI taxonomy): domain Eukaryota; kingdom Metazoa; phylum Chordata; class Mammalia; order Artiodactyla; family Bovidae; genus Ovis; species Ovis canadensis. The sequence continues at coordinate 100,928,464 of NC_091253.1, read as the reverse complement.
AATACAGTAATCCATGGCACTTTCGATTTTTATTGCACTTTCAAAATGTTATTTATAATTTTGATATCTAATCTTTAGGAAATTGTATGCCCAAAGTTAAATTAAAATACCTATTGACTAGAGTGAAAGAAAAGCTTATATGTCCCCCGAGGAAACTAAGAAATTAAGTTTTAAAAGGCAAAATATAGTGTTTGATCAATATCCCTATTATTTGAGTCATATAAAAACAGAGAAAAAAAATATCCTGAGGAAAAGTTTTACATAGGTATATACTCAATGAAATGTTCACATATAATGCATTGACTTTGTCTGCTATCTCTTCTGCAAACAGATTAAAGATTTCAGGACTTACGAAAGCAAAGTGCTTTGCAGTGATTCAGTAATTCATTGAGAGTCATTACACTCTTCTTGTTTTAGAACACCTAAATTGTTTGACATAACCTTTTGATTCATTTTCCTTTTTGTAGTTATTGATTTTCTTGGCAGTATTTACTGAATTGCACTCTCATTCTGACTATGGCATTTCAGACACCTTTAGTTTTACAGAGCTGCATTATATATGTATTCATGTTGATTCAAGGTTTTAATGGTCTCTTACCATTGACGCTATATTATCCCTAGAACTTCATTTGTATTTTAAAATAAAGATAAAATCCATATCTATTTCCTTGAACTCCTTATAGAGTCTGTGTCTTATATTTTTGCAATGTTTCATGCCTTAGGCTGCTTATCATTGGAAAGTATATTTTTATATTATATGATTCTTTTGACCCTCGGTGAACTTGAAAATGCCTTAGAGGAACAGCTGGATGTATTTCCTTAAATAAACACACATTGTTCTTTAAATTGCTAGTATCTGTCTTCTTAATAGTCTCCACAGGCAATGGGAATTTTGACTTTGAAGTCACCTCTGCTGGGTTCATGTAGGTGTCTGGCTACTTTATACCTTTTTGCTTCCATAATTGAACAGTGTCTTTCAACTCAAGTATATTTTTAAATAAACTATACGACAACAGCATATAGTCATAACTTAATCTTTACCTGTACTTTGGGGTTATAATATTTTTGGTGTTTTATTTTCTATGATATCAAACATAACCTAAATACAATATCAAAAATATACTACAACCAGTAAAGGTACAGACTGCTGGAGTATTTAATTCCACTTAATTTAGAGTGTCAGTAATTAATGAGAGATTAGTTCAGAGTTAAATAGAAATTCACGTACAGAAATTCAGAAAACAGTCATTTTTATTTGGAGTTAAAGGAAAAATTCATTCACTTTTTCACTTTGGCTTTGCTAAGGTAGCAAAGGAAAAATGGACACTGGGATTTTAAAAGTGGTCTCAAAACGTTTCCCAGCACTGGATTTGTCCCCAGAGAACTTTTTATGGGAAAGTAGCCTTTTTCTAATGATTATTTCTAACAAAGATTGTACACTCAGATTTGATTAATGGGTACAGAGTCTTCCAAAGAGGCTGTAGCAGTGATGCTCCATGAAGGTTTCTAGGATTGCTTGTTCACTCACAATTTAGACATAAAACATCTTCAGATGATTCACCATGCCAGCTCTCCAAAACCCAAGCTTGATTTGGAGGGAGGAGGCTATTTGAATGGACATGAAAAATTTATTTGAAATTGAGAGAAAAACAAGTCATTTAAAATTCTTTAAAAAATGTTCTTGGTTACTTGAATATTTAGGGAAGCAGTTAATAAGCCAGCACAGGAACAAGATATAAGAAATTGTGTCATGGAGATCATAGATAGGGCTGCTGCTGTGATTTTCTTGAGTCTATGGAAATGGGGCTTTGGAAATCGGGAACTTACTAAGTTCACTAGTAATCTATCAGGTTGAAGATGCCTATAAGTTGTTTTTGTCCAGTGAAAGCAGTCATCTAATGAACTTAGTTGGGGAAGCCGTTAGACATAAGTGTGAAATGCAATGTTTCTGCTCTGTGCTCTACCTGTAAACAAGCCTTCTCCAAATAAAAATTCCTGAGTCCAAGTGAAATAAAGCCAGCTATTCTGAGGCCATCAGCTACGTCAGCTGAGGAGCTGGGGGGGCTGTGAGGGGCGGCCATCCACCATACCTGCCGTCTCTGATGGTCAACAAGGAATTAGGTTGTGAGCAAAGCAGGATCGGCCCCACGCAGCTAGATGCATGTGAAAGGGAATTCAGCAAGCCGGGACACTTGCCTCTTCCCGTACAGAGATCACCAGACCTCTTCACGTGAGAGATCTGGGTTTTCTGAATTAACAGTAATCTTTTGATATCCAGATTACCTGCTGCTTGCTGCAAACTCGTACATAGCCTGGCTTCTCTCTCACCTCCTCGGAGTCACTCTCTTGAGGTCACCTGGGACACTGTCTCCCAGGCTCAAGTCCTAACATTCTGGCTGAATAAAAACTAACTTTTAGATTACACGTATTTTCTTTGAGTCAACATAAGTAATACGATTTCTCCTAGATTACCACTGACAGTACTTAAAATCCACAGTTGTATTAATTTTTCATATACTTTAAGCCCAATTAAGTAAATGTTGTCTTGTTTATCTGAATGTTAAAGGATCAGGTGGCTTGGAGCCTGAAATTCTCAGTAAGTTTCCCACATTGTTGAATTATATCAGTGTTAACCTAGGAATTGGTTGAAGAAATATCTAATGTAATATTTTTTCCCCAAAGCATGCTCTAAATATTGTAATTCAATGCAACATCATTGTGACAATATAACTTTATTTTGGGACCAGGATAATTAAAAGCCTGGAAATATATAAAGAATGTTGTAATGATGACTGTATCCCACTAATCTTTGGAGATTTTTTTGTAATTTTAAAAATTTTATTGGAGTATAGTTGATGGGAAATGATTGAAGGCAAAAGGAGAAAGGGGCTGCAGAGGATGAGATGGTTAGATAGCAACACCAACTCCATGGAAATTTGAGCAAACTCCAGGAGATAGTGGAGGACAGAGGAGCCCGACATGCTACAGTCCATGGGGTCCAAAAAAGTTAAACACATACACATATCCACTCTTTTAAAATTATTTTTCCATATATGTCATTATAGAGCATTGAAATATAGTACGCATGCTATATAGCAGGTCTTATTAGTTATCTATTTTATACATAGAAACTGAAGTCGCTCAGTCGTGTCCAACTCTTTGGGACCCCATGGACTGTAGCCTACCAGGTTCCACCATCCATGGGATTTTCCAGGCAAGAATACTGGAGTGGGTTGCCATTTCCTTCTCCAGGAGATCTTCCTGACCGAGGGTTTGAACCTGGGTCTCCCATGCTATAAGCATTATAGGCAGACACTTTACCATCTAAGCCACCAGGGCACCCAGGTCTCCTGCGTTGCAGGCAGATGCTTTAACCTCTGCGCCACCAGGGAAGCCCATTTATATATATAGTAGGGCATACATGTGCTTCCCAGGACGCAGTGGTAAAGAGTCTGCCTGCCAGTGCAGGAGATGCAAGAGACACAGGTTCGATCCCGGGGTTGGGAAGATCCCCTGGAGGAGGAAATGGCAACCTACTCCGGTATTCTTGCCTGGAAATCCCATGGACAGAGGAGCCTGGCGGGCTACAGTTCATGGGGTTGCAAAGAGTCAGACTCAACTGAGCATGCACGCTCACAGTGTGCCTATGTCTACCCCAGCCTCCCAGTTTTTCTCTCGCCTCCTTTGCTTCTGGTAACTCTAAGTCGTTTTATTTGTTTTACATTTTTGACTCTATTTCTGTTCTTTAAATAAGTTCATGTGTATCATTTCTTGACTAAGATTTCAGGCACTGGGTGCAGACTGATACTTAGAATATGACTGCCAAACAACTCTTGGTTCTTGGAGACTTTCTGGTATAGTGGACAATTTTTACACTTTACTATACTTTTACTTGTTCGAATTTAAATAAACTTTAACTGCCAAGTTTCCTTAAAACCTATGTAAGTCTAGAGGTCATTTCAGTTGACAAGCAAGCATCATCACTCTGTGTTATCAACCAAAAGTTTTGTGGGTTACTCTTTCAGTTATTCTGAATAAATGTCTACATCAATATTAAAAGTCTTCCTATTACTTGTCCATCTAAACTTTGTTGTGTAGGTGTTATAGTGAACAGACTTTTCAATCATTGCATTAAAATATATGTTAAGAGAGCATTGCTTAATTTTGTGACTTTAAAAAGACTTACAGAGTATTCATTTCCTGATCAGATATTACCTTACTTTGTGTATGAATTCATTCCAGGCCATCCCATTTTGCATATTCCGGTGTGGTGTGTAAAGCTGTTCTGTGTATGATTCTTCTGTTTTGTGAAGAATTCTTTCCATTATGACTTCCTTGTATTGCTTCTTATATTTTGAACACCCTAACCCCCATCTTAGTTAATTCCTACTTATCCTTCAGGGGCCAGTTTAGACAATCACACCCTGCTCATTAATTTCTCTAAGCTCCACATGACTAGCAGAGTTGACCTTTACATGTATTCCTGTGTACTGATGTATGCCTGTGTGTAAATTATAACGTATCCAATCATTTGACTATAGCCCCTGAGGACAGAGACTAGACCCGTTTCCTCACTGCTACATCCTAGCATGGTCTGGCATTGGGAGGCCCTCAATCAATAGTTGTTGAAGGATTAAAGGAATAGATTGCTTTAGAATAGAAACTACAGTTATTCCCCCCCAAAAAAATCACTGTGATAGTCTATCGATGAAATATCTTTTCTTCTTTAAATTCAAAATTATCTGTGGATGATGTTCATGTACTAAGTCCTTTTGAGCCTCAGCTTTTAGAGTTGTTTGTCTTTATCAACAACTCTAATATATCTAACATGAATTAAAGGAAGATGTATTAAGAGGACGGAGAAGGCAATGGCACCCCACTCCAGTACTCTTGTCTGGAAAATCCCATGGGTGGAGGAGCCTGGTAGGCTGCAGTCCATGGGGTCGCTAAGGGTCAGACATGACTGAGCGACTTCACTTTGACTTTTCACTTTCATGCATTGGAAAAGGCAATGGCAACCCACTCTAGTATTCTCGCCTGGAGAATCCCAGGGACGGGGGAGCCTGGTGGGCTGCCGTCTATGGGGTTGCACAGAGTCAGACACGACTGAAGCGACTTAGCAGCAGCAGCAGTATTAAGAGGAATCTAAAACCAGTTACATTATGTCTTGGGTAATTTAATATTGCTTACCCAAAATTAAAGGCACACTTTGAAAGTGATATAAAATAATAGCTTTCTCCCAAGGACATCTGTTGCACTAATTATTGGGATGCTTCTGCTGCTGCTGCTAAGTTGCCTCAGTTAAGTCCGACTCTGTGCAACCCCATAGATGGCAGCCCACCAGGCTCTGCAGTCCCTGGGATTCTCCAGGCAAGAACACTGGAGTGGGTTGCCATTTCCTTCTCCAATGCATGAAAGTGAAAAGTAAAAGTGAAGTTGCTCAGTAAGTGTCCGACTCTTCGCGACCCCATGGACTGCAGCCTACCAGGCTCTTTGGTCCATGGTATTTTCCAGGCAGGAGTACTGGAGTGGGGTGCCATTGCCTCTCCAATCATTGGGCTAGTTTTTAGTTAAAGTTTCCAGATGTTTGGATCATTACAAGAATTGAAGACTTAAGGCTGATAACACTTTCAGAATTAAAACTTGCTTCTCTGCATTCTCAGTTTTTGCCCCTATCCAGGGTTGGCTCTATTTCTAGTTTTCATTATTTGTTAAATCAATTTTGCATCAGTTAGAAGAACAAATTGTTTCTCCACAGATTTGTAGCTATTAATCTCAGCAGTAACTCAGTGACTGATTTTTTTCAGACCTCAGCGTCACAGAGAGAGACTAGAAAGAGTAACTTGAACCAAGTCTAGGACCTACCCGCTGAATCTATGAAAGTCGAGACTTCATGTCATACATAATACATCTGTGTTACTCAGCGGTGATGTTACTTTTCAACTTGGGGATATAATTAGAATGATCATATAAAGTTATTTCACTGCCTGCTTTTTTCTTCTTTTCTTTCAATGTCCTTTCTATTATTCTCACGACTCAATAGTGATATCAACTAGAAATTCTTGAATTGTAAGTAAAAGTGACCTAATTTCCGAAGCATTTAGTTATTGCAGGTAAAAGCTCTCTCAAGGGCTTTCAATATTTCAAATATGTGGATGTACAATCTGTGTCAATAATGAAGACTGCACATTAAATTGACCTGAATGGTTAGAGCACAAAATTTTTTCTCAGCATTGGCAAATTTCTGACATAAATGCTTAGAATGGAAGAGCTGAAAAGAAGCTAGTAGAGTAGTGCAGAGACCCTGAAAAGATGCTACATGTTTTTTTTTTTTTATTTTTAAAGTATAATTGAGATTTCTAAGAATTTTTACTGACAAGTCACTTTACTTTCTGGACTTGGTAACTGAAAAAAGGATAAAATTGTTAGAGGAGCAATAAGGAATTCAATAAAGAAAGTAAAATATTATGTGCTTGATAAGTGTATTTCAAATGTCTTACCTGAGTTGGTTAGAACACCGAGTTAAAGGTTCCAAGGTCACAGATTTGAGCTTTCTGTGGCTTAGATGGCTTAATCCCTTTACTGGATCAGGGACCACTGTGGTCGCCCTGCCCAGCCATCCTTCAAAGAATGACCTCCTTGCAAGATAACACTAATGCAATAAGGAAGACAGACCAGGCTAGGGCCAAAACACAGCTATCAGAACCACAATGTCTCTTTCACATTTATATATGTAATATTTGTGCCACGTTGCTTGTGACACCTTCACATACACGATGGAGTACACCTCTGTTCGAATAAATAGTTATTTGGTTTTATTTTGCCTTATAAAGTCAGTAAACTTAAAATTCAACCACCTGAATCTTCTTTTTGAAGATTGATCGAGTGTCCAGTGTATACACTTGGAATTTCACAGAATACAAACATGTACAGTTTCCAAAAAGGCTTGCTTCACAGAAGGAGGTGAAGTTAATTTCAAATAATATTTTTCATTATAGTCTTTTCATTTTAGCAGGCATAAGTTAAATTTTAGATATTTTGAAGGACACTAAACTAATAAAGTATTCTATTATCTGTTCATTCAAGGCTTCATAGGAGCATGACTAAATTCCTCTAAGAAAATGTACTTTGCTGATCCTGAAAGAATCTAAGGTTTGTTTCATTGAGGAAGAATTGGGATGGGTTCAGGTCCTGCTTTAAGTAAAATTAGTGGTGAAATTTCCAATTTTATCTAGTTAGGATGACAGTCTTTTTATAACCACACACTTTACACCTCCATTAGCAGTGTAGATGACAGAATACTGATTTTCTTCCAGTTTGAACCTAAAGTCACCATGTTCACCACACGCTCCATAGACGGGTCTGGTTGGACAGAATTGTCAGGACTTTCATTTGATTCATGCTCCATTTTCTATAAATGTTACCCAACAATGACATAGAAGCAAGCAAAAAGACTGCAAAAGACTGCAAAGCTATTTCTGCTAATGTCTTCAGTTTCACAAAAGAGAAATGGATTTATTCCATTACTCATCAGCATTTATTGTGACCAATAAGTGGGGGATTAGGGGCTTATTCAGCTCTAGTTATTGCATTAAAAGTAACATTGTTACTGAAAAGCTAAGGTCTAATAGAAATACATGTGATAATATTCTTTTCTTATATTCAGAAGAAAGAAAGTGAAAGTGTTAGTGGCTCTATGTCTGACTCTTTGCGACCCCATGGACTGTCGCTCGTCTCTGTCCATGGGATTCTCCAGGCTAGAATACTCGAGGGGGCTGTCATTCCCTTCTCCAGGGGATCTTCAGCTTTCAAGTAGTTCTTTTCATGATTACAATCGTCTATCTGCCTATGTACAGCCCCCTTTTCTAAACTCACCATTCTGCCACGTGACTTCTCCCTCCATGCTCTTTCACTATCCTTTATAATATCTAGTGAAATACTCGCCATACTGCAAATTCTGTCTATTTCTTTGCACAGGTCTAGATTTATTTTTAACCTTTGTTATCTTGCACTTTACCTGACTCTGCACCCTGCTCATGATAGGAGCCTGATGATTATTTGATGAGTAAATGAATGATTTCACTATTATAGTCAAGTCTTTGACTTCAATTTTATCTTCTCCTGATGGCTCAGAGGGTAAAGCGTCTGCCTGCAATGTGGGAGACCTGGGTTCGATCCCTGGGTCAGGAAGATCCCCTGGAGAAGGCAATGGCAACCCACTCCAGTATTCTTGCCCGGAAAATCCCATTGATGGAGGAACCTGGTGGGCTATAGTCCATGGGGTCCGCAAAGAGTCGGACACAACTGAGTGACTTCACTTTCACTTTTCACTTTCTTTGTATTTTTTAACTTACATGATTACATTCAGTAACATAAACTAACACATATATTTACCTTCTAATGAAATTGTCCCTGAGGCAGCCATAATATTCTTTGCAGTTTTTAAAATATTTATTTATTTTCAGCTGCGTCGGGCCTTAGCTGAGCACGTGGGATCTTCGCTGCAGCACGTGGCTTCTCTCTGGTGCCTGGGCTGGGTAGCTCGCAGCCTGCAGGTTTAGTGTGCCCTTGGCATGTGGGATCGTAGTTCCTGACAAGGGATTGAAACTGTGTCCCCTTCACTGGAAGATAGATTCTTTACCACTGCACCACCAGAGAAGTCCCTCTTGGCAGGTTTTTACATGTGCAAGATTACAAAGTTTTAAACCTCAACTCCTCTTCATGGTTGGCAATCTAATAATTATTCCAAATTAATAATCTGAAAACGGCAGTGTCTGTATTTCAGTAACGATATAAGGACAGGTTTCACATCTGAATTAAAGATATTTCATCATAATTTGTTCACCCCTTTAGAGTGCTAGGCACCTTTATTATAGATATTCAGTTAGCCATTTGTTTATCTGTGGTATAAGAACAAGACTCTTGACCTACTGCTCCAATTTCTGGCAAACTTGAAAAGTATCATCTTTGACGTTCATTTACAATCCATCTTTTCTGTCTTTTCTGGCCCAGAGCCACAGGCTTTGACTGAAGACTTCAAAAGCAGCTTGTTCTAGCCTCTGCCCTATTACTTACCAAATCATTATATAACCAAGTTCCGCCCCCCCCCCCAAAAAAAATAAAATCCTCCTCTATATTTTGTCTATGTGATTACCGAAATTCTCAACTACTCCTCTGGATCTTACTTCATCATCTCCCCCTACACTATGCACACTACACTGTTTGATATTTTATAGGCGAGTCCCTCGTTTCCCTGAAATTTGTGCTTGGAACTTCACCAGATAACCATCAAATCAATAGTCCATAATCAAACTCTAAGAAGTACTCTGTATTTTTCACAATGCCTAATTAATCTCCCCCAATGGAACACTTCAGTATTATTTTCATAATAGGATAGTATTATGAGTTTTAAGAATATTCTCTTCTGCAATCACATATTAATTATGAGCATAGCTTCCTTCATTCTTTTCCATGATGTGCAATCATCTTGCTATTTATCATGGTCTGAATCTAATAGCAGGTAAAAACATTGTATATACTTTAATTGTATGTATTTAATGAATATTCTCTAAATTTCCCTCTGCTTAAGATCTTCCTAAACCAGTATTATTTTTTTTAATCATCTGGGCACCAGTGTTATTCAAATGCATTATGTCAAAATGTTATTTTCCTCTTTTGAGAAATGGCTTAATTACAGTTTTTTTTTTCTTTCTAGATATAACTTAATTGCCAGGGTCATTAAATTATATATGAGGATATATTGTCACGACAAAAAACCAACCAAGAAAGGATATAGGCCACACTGGTTTCTTTCCCCATTGCTGTAGAAATTTGATTTGTGATAATGATAGTTAATTATTTTGAACAATGAATCCAATCAATCTAGTCAGTTTAGCAAGGAAAAAGGATAGCATTAAATAAGAAGTTTGATAAGATTAGAATGGACTACTTAAATAGATTAATTAGTTTGATGCATGCTTTAATCAAAAAGTGTTGTAGTGTCCTTTAGTAGAAAACACATCTGTTCATGCTTTAAAAAATGATGTTTCTTTAAAAAAACGTGATTTTCTGTTCCTTTAATAATAATTTTTACATTCCCCATGTTCTAGTTGAGTGTTAACATTATGTAGTATACGTCTAAGGGTCCTTCAATTTAGAAATATGAGTTACTGTGAGAGAGATAATAAAACTGCCAGAACCCAGATACATGAATCTCATAATGAATGATACAGATTTCTATATACTCTACTCATAAACACTGGAAATGATGAAAAGCTTAATCTAGTTGTAAACAACCTGCATAAATACATTTTATGCTTTTCTTTTTTCTGGATGCATACAGGACTAGCAAACAATGTAATAACATTGAGCAATCTAGTTGGAAATCACTGGTCTCCTTTAAATTTTAAATGAAGATTATGAAAATAATTACTCTTTCCAAGCAAGAAGCTTTGCATGTTCATTGGATATAAAACAATAAATTATTACTACTTCACAAAATTTTAAGAGAACAAAACTATAAAATGAATTCAGGTATTTAAAATGACCTTAAAGCAAGTTGAATGCATAAAATCAAGAAAGCCTTAAATAACTATCATTTTGAATAGCTTCATAATAGACAAACCTGCTAAGAGGCAGCATAATTGATCCAGGTTACATTTACATAACTTTTTTCTGGGAGTGTAGTCATATGTAATATCTTTTTTGCAGATAATTTTCATAAAATAAGAGAAAGTCCGAAAGAGATGTTTTAGTTACCACCTAGCAATTTACTTGGTGTTTGTGGGCTATAACTAAAGGATAATCATTAACATAATATGATTTAAACTCTATTTAGACTTTCAAAAGAGAGAAAATGGCATATGCCATTTTTAACAGCAATATTTATAAAACATAAATTGGCTTAAATCCATGTTGGAAACAAAATATGCAATATCATATAAAATATCCATAAAATATATATGGATATTTTAAGTGATAAAAACATTAAATTCATTCACGTATTTAGCAAATGTTTATTTGATGATAAGCTATACTAGGGGCTGTAAATAGATATAAGGTAGTAAAGAAGTTTACACAAATACAACACAAACTGGTCTCAAAATTCACTTGTCATCTTGAGAAGATAAGATTATTCCTGCTGTGATATTTAAAATTTGAAGGGCAGGTAGACTCTTGGTGATTGGAAGTAGGGAGGAGGTTATACAATGAAACGGAAATGGAGACTTGGAAGTTGGTGGTTTAGAGAATGAAGAGGGGTTAAGTTTATCCCCAAGATGGAAGTCCTCTTGAACAAGTCTGCTGGAAAGGGAGTTATGAGATGTAAGTACGAATAGACGTTGGATTGGAAGATCTCCAACAGTTTACTTTGGAAGTGTGACATTCATTCTGTGATGATAATGACATCACTGATTAAATATCTCCAGACATCTATGAGGCATGATTCCAAACATCTGAATCCATTATCTCAGTGATCCTCAGGACAAGCCCATAAGGAGTCAGTGTCTCCAGTTTTGGAAGAGGAGTCAAGCCCTAGAGACATGCCTCTAACCCTAGAGACATTCCCTCTAAACGGGTGAGTGCCTGAGCCAAAACTCAAACCAAAAAACACACCAGAGCAACCCTTTCTGACTCCAAAGATCTAAATAAATCCTCATCAAATTTCGATTTCACACACTCATCAATGAAAAGCTACAAAAGGTTCTGAGCCGCATAATGAGATGTGGTAAAAAGTTTAGGAAGACTAATCTGACGGGGGGTGGGGGGTGGGCTATCCCATGATTTGGAGGTGGCAAGTCCAGAAGCAATGACGCAGTCCATCTTAGGAGAGGGATGAAGGAATAAAGTCCAGTAGTCAGTAGTGGTAACGGGGATGGAAATAAGAGGGCTAATACACAAAGGGAAGGAAAAGTCAGGTTGAGGTGAATGAGTATGTTAATGAGTAAGAAGAGATGAGAGGAGGAGAAAGAGAAAAATGCTAACTATGGTGGGTGGGTGGGTGGAGGAGGAAGGGGCGAAAATGGAGATATAAGAGGGGAAGGCACAGGAGAAACGGGTGGAGGAGAAGGAAACCTGAAAAGCAGGAACAGGAGCATTTATTCCCTGAAAAATCCCATTTGACAAGAACTAGACTAAACAAGTAGGCTACATGGAACATTTATTTGCTTTTTATGACAACTTTATACAGTCAGATAGCATTATCTCTGATTTGTACCGGGGAAATGAAGGCTGGGATAACGTCTCTTGTCTGGGGCCACAGAGCCTGTAACAGAGGAAACAGAACTAGGGGGCAGAGCTCGGGATCCCTTGACCTTCCAGTGACTCTGTGAAGTGAGCAGAATGGGTTTGTTAACCTTCTTTGGAGGATAAAGCTCAGAGAAGCATTTTACCTGAAAGCATAGGGTGGGATTTTCTGCTTTAAAAACCTCCCTCTCTTTCAGAATAAAGAGAAGCAGCATGCATAATGATTATGCAAGCAATTTATCTGGTAATCATCCTTGAGTCTCTTTTTCCTTTATCCTCTGTCTTTACTCCATCCCTGAACCTCACTGACTGTATCTCTTAAATCGTCCTTTAGTCCATCCACTTCTCTCCATCTTCACACCTACCCAGCAAGCCTTGCAATAACCTCTAAAGTGGTGCCTCCCACATCTGTTAGTTCCATGCTGCAGTTTATTTTTTATACTCTAGCCAGGGTGATGTAAAAACTCAAATCTAATCTTCACATTTAGCTCCCCAAAATAAAAATAAAATACTGATACAAAACATCTTTGATGGCTTCCTATTGCCCTTAGTACAAGACCCAAGTCCTTCAGCCACCAACAAGGTCACAGCCAGGCTGCCAGGACCACCCCTGTACCTTCAGACTATATTCCATGTCCCTCTGTCATCTCAGCCACCCTACTATCATTTCCCATCCTTCAGCACGCTGGGACTCCATTCGTGATGTTTTCTTTCATAAACCATTCTTAAATCCTCATGCCCACATTTTCTTTATGTAACACACATTTTGTGTCCTTGAAACCTCAGGTCAAATGAATCTTCCTTTATCTCCCATATTGAGAAGGTCTCCCTTTTATGGGGCTCTCAAGCTCTCTATAGAGCTTCGCAGATGGTGAAGGGGTAAAGAATCTGCCTGCCAATGCAGGAGACTCCAGACGCAGGTTCGACCCCTGGGTCAGGAAGACCCGCTGGAGGAGGAAATGGCAATCCACTCCAGAATCGCCTGGGAAAGTCCATGGACAGAGGGGCCTGGAGGGCTGCAGTCCATTAAGTCACAAAGAGTTGGACACACACACACAAGCTCACCCTGCTTTTCTGTGTAACCCTCACCTCTGTTGGGACATATGGATTCACAAATGTGTTCTTTGTTTACTATCTGTTCCTTCCATTTGTCTCGAAGCACCCGAAAAAGAAATCACATGTTGTGTTCATTGTTTTATACCTAGAACCTACACCAAGACAAAGTAGGTGTTTAGTAAATATTTGTTCAACTGAACCATGAATGATTAATAGCCCCATCTGTGTTTATATACTGGCTCCTCCATTTACTAAATGCAAGGCCTTGGATAATTTTCTTAAATTCCAGAAACTTTTCTTTCCCTATTAGATGAAAAGGGATAGTTACAATCCAATGAGTAAGGTTATTCATGCAAAACTCTTAACACATATATATAGTACTAAAAAAATGCTATTATTATACTGTAAAAATATCAGACATCAGGGATCTCAAAGGACCACATTAATATTAATTGGAAGGAAAATGTCTTTTCATATAAATTAAATAAAAATACTTTTTAATTTTTTAGCAGCATCTAAAAAAGATGTACTTATAGCTTATTTGACAAGACTGTTTAATTTTTTTTAATTTATTGAAATACAGATTTGCAATGTGTCCATTTCTTCTGTAGAGCAAAGTGACTCAGATATGTATATATATGCTTGTTCATGTTCTTTTCTATTATGACTTGTCTTGAGATATTAAATATAGTTCCCTGTGCTATAGTAAGACCTTGTTGTTTATCCACTAGTTTGCCTCTGCTAATCCCAGGCTCCCAGTCCGTCCCTACTCCATCCCTCCCTTGCCACAAGTCTGTTCCCTCTGTTTAACAAGACTATTTTTATAATCATAATTTTAAATACTTAATTTAAAAATCAATATGCTTTTTATCCTGATCCCTTTGGGGCTTAGAGTCAGATATTAGTTTGGGGAAAGTCATTTCACTGGTCATTCCGTAACAAAAAATCGAAACTGTGACCCACCATACTATCATGATACCTTTTTGATATGCTAATATTTACTGCTATCAGGTACATTGAGATTATGAAGAGTGTTTAAATGCACAATAGGACACAGGTTTAGAGTGAAAAGAGCTTCCCTGGAGGCTCAGTGTTAAGAATCCACCTGCCAACGCAGGAGATGCATTGTCAACTGGCATCCATACCTCGTTAGTTTCAGATCCCTAAGATATACTTTCTCATTCACGTGTACAAAACACAAATGCCCTCATATTACCAAATTTAAAAATTAAACTAACCTAAAACTTTAGGATTTCTTTTCGTTCCGACATTGCATGGTTTTCTCCCTGAACCGCCCATCGTTGTGAACCTCGGAGCACAGGGCTTTATGTGAGGACACAGAGTGAAGTGCGTCATACTCGCGCTAGTACCGGAAACAGGAAGATGCAGTTAGTCCCGACGATGGAGGGAACGTGGAAACAATATAGCGGCGTTTATGAGAGAACCGAATTTTAGTCTAAGCTTTATAGAAAACGAACTAATGGTTACCAGAGCGAAGTGGTGGGGGAGGGATAATTGAGGAGAAGGGGATTAGCATATACACTTCTATATATAAATCAGGTAACCAACAAACACCAACTGCATACACAGGGAGCTATACTCAACAGTTTGTAATAACCTACAAAGGAAAAGACTCTGAAAAGAATATAAATACATGTGTACAACCAAATCTCTGTGCTGTACCCCTGAAACAAACATGACTTTGTGAATCGACTATGCTTCAGTGAATAAAGAAGCACTTTGCTTGGAATCAAAGTGGCCAAAGTTAGCACGTTTCCTTGCCACACTAGCCTGTTTGCTCATCTGTGTGAGTAGGATTTACATCATATGGTTGTTAGGAAGTAGGAAAGTTTCCTCAAAAGCCTTAGCCCTGTGCACAGGCCACAGCGAGCCCTGGATGCACGGTCGTCAGCACTGAAACACGGGTCCTGTCACAGTCAGTCAAGTGCAGAGATGGGAGAGATTTGTAGCACAGATGTGCCATCTGCCTCTGGATGGGCCTTCTCAGGTGGCTCGAGTGGTAAAGAGCCCCCCTGCCCATGCAGGAGAAGTGAGAGACATGGGTTCAGTCCCTTGGTAGGGAAGATCTCCTGGAGGAGGACACGGCAACCCGCTTCAGTGTTCTTGCCTACAGAATCCCATGGACAGAGGAGCCTGGTGGGCTGCAGTCCATGGGGTCACAAAGAGTCACACACGACTGAAGTAACTTAGCATACACACATACACACAATCACACCTCTGGATTGAATGTACAAATGAGGCTAATGAAGCTATTAAAAAGGGAGAACAATGTTTGCTGTTGCTGCAAAATAAATGTGAGTGTTGACCTACTTACAAAGTATTCTTTCTGTTTGAAAATGCACACAATCATTATACTTGGGGATACTGTTGAAAATGAGTCTTGCTTTATGTGTATGAACTGCATGATTTATGCACACAGATTGCAATATACAAATTCTACACAGTCTATTTGAATCAGCAAGTGGGCAGTCAGATTTATTTCTGCTTATCCTTGAATATCTTGCTGTTAATTCATTTTCTATTTCTGTTGCGCCTATCATCACTCAATTTAAATCTCTGAAAAACTAATTTACTAAATGAAATTGTTTTTAGAGCAAAATATTTCTTCTCCTTTAAAAATATTGTAATTGACTAAAACAATGATTTTTTTGTATTGCTGTTCACTCTGTCAGTCCTGTCCAACTCTTTGCAACCCTATGGATTGCAGCACACCAGGCTTCCCTGTCCTCCACCATCTCCCAGAGCTTGCTCAAACTCATGTCCATGGAGTCAATGATGACATCCGAACATCTCATCCTCTGTCATCCGCTTCTCCTCCTGCCTTCAATCTTTCCTAGCATCAGGGTCTTTTCCAGTGAGTTGGTTCTTCGCATCAGATGGCCAAAGTATTCAGCTTCAGCAACAGCCTTCCAGTGAATATTCAGGATTGATTTCCTTTAGGATTGACTGGATGGATCTCCTTGCAGTCCAAGGGACTCTCAAGGGTCTTCTCCAACACCGCAGTTCAAAAGCATCACTTCTTCGGCTCTCAGCTTTCTTTATAGTCCAACTCTCACATCCATACATGACTACTGGAAAAACCACAGCATTGACTAGACAGACCTCCGTTGACAAAGTAATGTCTCTGCTTTTTAGTAAGCTGTCTAGGTTGATCATAACTTTGCTTCCAAGGAGTAAGCGTCTTTTAATTTCATGCCTGCAGTCTCCACCTGCAGTGATTTTGCAGCCCAAAAAGATAAAGTCTGACACTGTTTCCACTGTTTCCTCATCTATTTGCCATCAAGTAATGGGAATGTTGAGCTTTAAGTCAACTTTTTCACTCTCCTATTTCACTTTCATCAAGAGGCTCTTTAGTTCTTCTTCACTGAGGTTATTGATATTTCTCCTCACGTGTAAGCATAATTCCAGGATAATTAGATGTTTTCAGATCAGGTAATACAAATCAATCATGTTTTTTATTAAAAATATACTGGTTACCTACTATATGTCAGACATTGAGCTAGGTATTGACATGTGATCAAATTATATATGTTCCTTCCCTTGGTGAAATTGCAGCCAGATATTCAGGTAAACAAATCAATAATTTTACTAAGTTCTATGATAAAGGGAAGCAGAGATTCCCATGGGAGCCAGAGGAACACCATTCAAATCAGATGGTGTAATTCAGGGAAGGCGGGGGAAGTACAACTTGAGTTGAGTTTGAAAAGTAGGAATTCAAAAGAAGTTGACATTGCGGGTGGAGAAAATGGAGGAACAGCATCAAGAAGTCCTTAAGAGATGTGGTTAAGACGAGACTAGAGCCAAGCTATGATTTACTCATGTGCCAAACTAAAGGTTTAAATGCTCTCCTAAAATCTATGAGGCGTCATTGCAGGACTGTTAGCCACATGTGAGGTTATATCTTATAGAGACTCTTAAAACCTGGATTTGCCTCACTGTCAGCAAAACTCATACAGATATTTTTAATACCCTTTGATATTTTGTATATTTTAACCTTCTCCCTAAATAGCAAATCCTCTGGGAAAATATAAACAAAAACCACCTTTGCAGGTACATCTTGAGCATGGCATATACACGTATATAATTACTAATGTGAGCATCATGGATAACGGAACATTACTCTGTAGTAACTAAACATACTTTAGTATACTATGAACCACATCTCTGAATGTCTTGATATTTTGGGGCATATGGTTTTTGAAATGACTGTAATGTTATAATAAATGTAGTGAAGCTTAACGGAATCATTTAAACAGTAACTTTCTAAACCTATTTGTAAGGGTTTAAACTTTGCAATTGTTTGGAGATTTAAGATTGATTATTTTCTTAACTGATGAAGCTTAATTTTTAAATTAAACATTTATTCATACACTGACCATTTGGTATGAAGCTGATTAAGAGATAAATGGCTCATTAAATAAGAACCATTTTTAATATATAAATACTTATTGTTTTTTGAAGGTGACATTGGAATTACCAGCAAAAACATAAATAATGTAGATTTTAAAGTTAATGTATTTACCCATTTTTAAGATACAGTTTTTACTCTGAATGTTTAAATTTGTATATGGCTACTTCCATAGTTCTCATTGAAAATTAAGTTCATTAGTATGGCTAAATTTAGATTGAAAATATTCAGGCTGAGGCTATAGTTTTCTTTTTTAGGTTCATAAACAATTATCAAGTGCCTCTGTCAATTCATAGACAATTATCAAGTGGTTCACGTTGTATTAGGGCTTCCCTGGTGGCTGAGAGGTTAAAGCGTCTGCCCGCAATGCAGGAGACCTGGGTTCGATCCCTGGGTCGGGAAGATCCCCTGGAGAAGGAAATGGCAACCCACTCCAGTATTCTTGCCTGGAGAATCCCATGGACAGAGGAGCCTGGCAGGCTACAGTCCATGGGGTGGCAAAGAGTCAGACACGACTGAGTGACTTCACTTCACTCACGTTGTATTATCACTGGAAAGAGAACTCTCAGTTATCAGTTAACCAGTTGAATTAAATACTTTAGTACAAAAGAAACTAGAAAAGCTTAAGATCAGATAGAAACATGGAAACAGAACAATGTAAATGAACTGTTGGTTCACAATCTCAGGCGCCTCCTGGTATAATCTGAAACCTCCATCTCCTTACAAGGAGGACAAGGAGAGACCTAGGAAAAACACAAACCACCCCAGTTTGGAAGGTGGCAGGTATTTTTGTTGTTTTTGTTTTTTAATTGGAGTAAAGTTGATTTACCTATGTTATTTTCAAGTGTACAGTCAGTTGATCCAGTTATACATCGATATATATCTTTTTTTTTTCAGATTTTTCCCTTATAAATTATTGCACAATATTCAGTATGTTTCTTTGACCTATACAGTAGGTCTTGTTTTGTTATCTATTTTACATATAATAGTATGCATATGTTAATCCCAAGCTTCTAATATATCCCTCCCCACTTGTAACCACAAGTTTGTTTTCTCTGTCTGTGGGTCTGTTTCTGTTTTATTTATAAGTTCATTTGTAACCTTTTTTTAGATTCCGTGTATAAGTGTTACACAATCGTCTTTCTCTGTCTGGCTTACTTCACTCAGTATAATCATCTCTAGGCCCATGTTGCTGCAAATGGCATTGTTTCATTCTTTTTTATGGCTGAGTAATATTCCACTACACACACACACACACACACACACACACACACACATCTTCTCTAGCTATTTCATCTGTCCATGGACTTTTAGATTGGCTGTTGTAAATAGAGCTGTGATGGACATTGAGGTGCATGTATATTTTAAAATCACAGTCTTCTCCAGATATATGCCCAGAAGTGGGACTCACACGTGGCAGTTTTATTAAGCAAGGGAACTTACTTGTGAGAGTTGTCTTGGGCAGCCACAAGACAAGTAGATTTCTGCACCTGCTAACCAGAATCTTAGAAGTCTCTATAGAAGACCTCACTGGGTTCAGTCACCTGAACTGCCCATGTTGGCTCACCATCCCATCAACACCTCAAGCTGTGTCTTTGGGGCAGCTTTGGGGAATAAGGGGTGCCATGAGGACATGCAAGCCAAGGACAGGTTAGGGGAAGAGGCGTCTCCAACTGCCTGGGTCCTGCTCGTGGGCCAAATTGGTAGTCAAGTCTCCTCCATGACCTCCCCAAATAAACAACTGGGTAAAAACCAAGGAAATGAGAAGTATAGACACAAAGAGCTATGAGCTCGAAATTTTCAAAGAGAAATGCTATGCTTGATGTCTTGAGGAAAATAATGAAAATTATTGAGCAGGAAAGAGTGAAAATACATTTCAGGTAGAAAAAATATTTGAGCAAAATTATAAAGGAAACAATTAGCAAGACATCTAGAGGATGGATGAAAGTGGTTCAGTTGCAGGAAGCAGATGAATCATTATTCATAATAGTGAAAGGTCACTTTGGAGAAATGCAGCTGAGAACTATTAATTGAGTAGGATTTAATGGGAATCTTTAAAGTGAAACCTCAATAGAAAAGAGTCAAAAATAACTAAGATGCCTTAAAACAACAACAATAAAATGAAATTATATAAAAATTAAATAAATGTGTAAAATGAACAGAACAAGAAAGCCAAGTATTCACCCAGGTGTATGTGTTTGATGGATTTGTTTGAGGGGAGTAGCTAGAGCAACTGAAAAGAATCATTGCATCATGCAGGCTTAGTTCAATGGTGAATGTGGTGAATAAACAAAGCCAAAGAACAATTAAGAATCGTGGTCTAGTGGTATGAAAAAAATTGGAGAAAGGCAATACTGTTCGTGTGTAGGAAAGAGCTGATGGAACAGATTTCCTTAGGAAAGGAAGATCACCAGCTTAGGTTTCTGTGTTACATGTCAGCTATATATCATTTTCCTGTGGAAACAGAAGACTTCAAAAATGAAGTGAAAAGATTTTGAGAGATCTAGAGTCATCCATGGGAAGATAGCTTTGAAACTTAAAGAGTTAGTTTCTCTACGTAGGATGAATTGCTGAGGAAAAAGACAAAAAGACTAAGTCCCGGGTGTTACTGTTAAAATTCAGGAGAGAAAAAAAGAGGCACAAAGTTTTCTCTCACTTGTAGAGTAAAAGCAACCAGTGACAGAGAAATTATATAACAGAGTATGATTTATTCTAAAAAGAGAGTCTGTAATTTAAAGAAAAGATTTAAGGATGCACTGAGATGCCCAAAGCACATTAATAATTTCTGAACTTGCAGTATAAGTCCAGAGGTTTACATTATATAGGGCATAAGGTTGATGGCTCTAACAAGTGGCTGAGAAGTTTCTGTGTTATTCTGCCAAAAGCTTTCAGTAATTGAAGGCTATCCTAGTCTTAACACGAGGGTTCAGTGATGAGAAAACACCTGGAAATGCAAATATAATGAAAGGATTATGCTCCTAATGTAACCAAACTGCCAGATGACACCTCTTTGTGTTAATATTATAGTTGCACACTAATAGATTATGTCTTCAGAGGCCTGAAGAGTCTTGCAAGAAACCTAAAAGAAGGCAGATGAGAGAGAAAGAAGGATGGAGGGAAGGTACGTGTCTTGAACTAGAGAGCCATCAGAAAAGGAGCCGTGGTTTATCAAGCCAGTCCCCGAAATAGGCTTGGAGGAGGGGCTAAAGGGATCTGACCCCGCCCCTAAGGGTGTACTGCTTTAATATCACGCTCTAGACGAGACCCAGGCAGAAACCTTGAGGAGAAAGAACACTGCCTCATACAGAGAGTGGAAAAGATGACGGCAGCGCGGTTAGCCTCTGGGGCAAGTCTCTTCCAGGCTGGCGAGCCATCACTCCACCACTGCTGTCTGCTCCTGGAAAGTGATATGCAGAAAGTCTAGGTAATTTACAGGAGAAAATGTCACTTTGAAAAGAAACAATTTGTGTCATGGAATGCACATAGGCTGGAAAAGGTCAGTTTTCATTCCAGTTCAAAAGAAAGGAAATGCCGAAGAATGTTCAAACTGCCATAGAATTGGACTCATTTCATATGCTAGCAAGGTCATGCTCAAAATCCCTCCAGCCAGGCTTCAACGGCACTTGAATTGAGAACTTCCAGATGTACAAGCTAGATTTAGAAAAAGTCAGAGGAACCAGAGATCAAACTGCCAACACCCACTGGATCATAGGAAAATACAGGGAATTCCAGAAAAACACCTACTCCTGCTTCATTGACTTTGCTAAAGCTTTTGACTGTGTGGATCACAACAAACTGTGGGAAATTCTTCAAGAGATGAGAATATCAGACCACCTTACCTGCCTCCTTAGAAACCTGTATGCAAATCGAGAGGCAGCAGTTACAACCAGACATGGGACAATGGATTGGTACCAAATTGGGAAAGGCTATATATCGTCTATAGACTGTCACCCTGCTTATTTAACTTCTATGCAGTGTACGTCATGCAAAATTCCAGTCTGGATGAGTCACAGGATGGAATTAAGACTGCTGGGACGAATTTCAGCAACCTCAGCTATGCAGATGATCCCACTCTAGTGGCAGAAAGTGAAGAGGAACTAAAGAGCCTCTTAATGAAGGTGAAAGAGGAGAGTGAAAAAGCTGGCTTAAAACTCCACATTCAAAAAACTAAGATCATGGCATCTGGTCCTTTAACTTCATGGCAAATAGAAGGGGAAAAAATAGAAGTAGTGACAGCTTTTACTTTCTTGGACTCCAAAATCACTGACGATGGTGACTGCAGCCACAAAATTAAAAGACTCTTTCTTCTTGGAAGAAAAGCCATGACCAATCTAGACAGCATATTAAAAAGCAGAGACATTACTTTGCAACAAAGGTCTTTTAGTCAAAGCCATGATTTTTCCAGTAGTCATGTACAGGTGTGAGAATTGGACCATAAAGAAGGCTGAGCGCCAAAGAATTGATGCTTCAAAATGTGTTGCTGGAGAAAAGTCTTGAGAATCCCTTGTACTGCAAGGAGGACCTGTTGATCCTAAAGGAAATCAACCCCGATTTTCATTGGAAGTACTGATGCTGAAGCTGAAGCTCCAATACTTTTGGTCCCCTGATGCAAAGAGCCAACTCATCTGGAAAAGACCCTGATGCTGGGAAAGACTGAAGGCAGGAGGAGAAAGGCGTGATAGAGGATGAGATGGTTGGATGGCATCTCCGACTCAATGGACATGAGTTTGAGCAAACTCCTGGAGATAGTGAAGGGCTGGGAAGTCTGGTGTGATGCAGTCCATGGGGTTGCAAAGAGTCAGACATGACTTAGCAACTGAACAATATCAACAACAGACAGACAGACATAAATAGCACATATACAACCCTTTCTGTAAGAACCTTGCTTAGTTTAATGAGATTTAATTTTCACCATTGTCTGTACTTCATATTCTTTAAGTTGGTAGCTGATTAAAAATGTGAACCAATATTATCCAAGGTTTGGAAATTAGACTGGCCATTTATTTCCAGGGCTGTATTTTTTTAATTTAGCTTCCCCCTCGTGTCTGAGGTTGGGTGCAGAATGGAGTTGACGCAAAGACAAAGAAAAGATGAAAACTTATAAATGAGAGGTTGATAGTCACATCAGGATTAATTTTTAAAGGTTCAAATGTCCTTGATAACCTTGTCTGTTACGAGTTTAGGTAGAAAAACCCTGGCAAGGCTGTAGGCAGGCATTGGACTATAGCCTTATGAATTTAATGGATAAATATCCAGTATAAAATACCTTCATGGACAATTGGTTAGCATTTTATATATAATAGCAGAAGTTTCTGCCAACAAAAGGAGTTTGTGTTCTGATAATATAGTACTTTAAAAAATTTTTTGTGATAATTGGAACTATCATGCAATTTTGTATTTGTGTGTTAATCTCTCAGTTGTGTCCGACTCTTTGCAACCCCGTGGACTGTAGCCCGCTGGGCTCCTTAGTCCATGGTATTCTCCAGGCAAGAATACTGGAGTGGGTTGCTATTTCCTTCTCCATCATGCAATTTTAGTTTTCCTGAAAAAAATTTCCTCAGCAGATAGTATACAATTACAAGCAAGGGGTAACTGATCAATTCATGAAAACAATAGTAGAGTCCAGGAAGTTAATTAGAACAAGAATATTTGTTCAAAAAAATATCAATCCCCAAAAGTTGACTCTATGCAAAAGAAGAAGAGATGGGGATACGCCCAAATAACTGTTACTTCCTGTTTCAAGTTTTATCAGCTGTCTGCTTCAGTTACACATGTCACAGCTGTGACTCCAGGCATAAGAAAGATCTACAGAAAATTGAGAGAGGTACATCAATTCCTACAGGCCAATGACTGTGAAGTGCATCAAGCATTTAAAGCAAGGAAAGGCAGATATAATGGAACATTCCCCAAGGGAAAACAATACCTTTCGTAGGATAATACATTACACGTTGGTCCTGGTGAAGTGTTACAGAGAATCAGCTTGTCCTTCAGCGATCGGATTAGGTTATCCATCAGGCTGACTTGGGCACTTACAGTTTAAATCAGGAAAGAATAGATAGTAGTCCTAAATTTTGTGTGCTCCTAAGGGGAAAAATAATTGAAAGCAGAAATTAAGGCTACTTATTGACCAAGTGAGATCACTGCGTAACATTAAGCTTGGCATTATTCAATTTATCTTTCCCTTGTCTGATACCTGATAGAGTTATTTCTCTCCTGCTATTTCCTGGCAATCCCAAGAAAATAAATTACAGTCACACTATCTACTAGTTTTAAAAATGTATTCAATTATTTTTGTATCACTTTTGATAGCTGTAACACTTGCTAACTTCAGACAAATTGACTGCAGGATTAATGTAATCATTTCTATAGAAAGCATTTCAAAGCTTTAAAATGACAGCATTCTAAAATAAGGTCGTGATTCCCTGACATGGGATACAGCTCAATGAAGAAGTTTTCTACTCTTTGCTCTTTCCTCTGCTTCAAAGGTCACTTTGCCTTTGAGTGTGACTCTTCGCTGAGCTACTTCACTTTCACTTTTCACTTTCTTGCATTGGAGAAGGAAATGGCAACCCACTCCAGTGTTTTTGCCTGGAGAATCCCAGGGACAGGGGAGCCTGGTGGGCTGCCGTCTCTGGGGTCGCACAGAGTCGGACACGACTGAAGCGACTTAGCAGCAGCAGCAGCAGCAGCAGACAGTTCTAGAGATGGATGTCGTAACGGTCACACAGCAGTGTTAACACCACTGAACTGTGCTCCTAAAAATGGTTAAAACGGTGAATTGTGTTATATTTTACCACCACTTAAAAAAATGAAAGGAAATAAGGAGGAAATACTGGAGAATTATGAGAGGGATGGAATAAAAAGCAAATAGTTTTTTAGTTACTCCTTACTCAGCAATATCCTTAATGTTAAGCTCAAAGCTCCCGGAAACACCCCTGACCCACAGACACCACTGGCTCTGGCTGGAGGGGTAAAGGGAGGCATGGGAGCCCCACTGTGAGGCCCACCCACAAACCCAGCGTTGCTCCAGTTTGCCTAAAAGTGCTGCTGGACTGAGCCAGGCATTCTCTTGCCCTTACCTTTGTCTCTTTGGGTCCCAACAAAGTAGAGCAGGAAGTCACACCCTTAAAAGAGACAAGAAATCTGAACCTACCCCAGCAGGCTCAGAGTGCCAACTGCTTGGCCTCTTTGGGAAGAAACTAGACCCCATCTGGTCACGTGGTCTCGTTTAAAACACAACGCAGCCTGTGTAGGGGTCAGCTGTTTTTTGTGAACCACACTTTGAAAATCGCCAACTTAATCTGCTCACGAAAGGTCAGGGTCGTTCAAGATTTCTTAAGGGAGGATCCCTCAGAGAAGGCCCCGAATTGCCTTCTGTTTTGCTGATCCTAAAATTAGAGGGATTCATTTTGTTTAGAGAAGCAGAGATCTGGGACTGGTATCGGAATGGTGCTTTGGTTTTAAACCATTTCATCTGCCCTGGAGATGATGAGCAACAGATGATGATGCTCACCCTTGAAGTGCAGGCAGTTATTCTGAAACTGTGAATCTGTTCCAAAGTAATTCATCTACTAAAGAGGAATTGTCTCTTTGTGTCTAAACGTTTATCTAGGAGAAACATTAAATGAGCATAAAACGTTCACCCAGTTGAACCTAGCCAAGGATGCGCACACAGCCGCTACCCCCAAACATATACACAGAAACACACCCTCAACACCTACAGTAAAAATGCACCAGTCACCTTAGTCCTTCTGTACCTGTTGCTCCAGGCTCCCCTGCGATTTCAGGGCACCCCCCCTACCCCCACCGCCTTCCACCAACTCACCTTGACTCACAAGTCACAACGTTTCCACAAGCAAGTGTCAGGGTTTTTTTTTTCTAGATCAAGTGGTATATTTATTCCAATGGTTATGTGTTTCTCAACAGCTTAGCATGTGTAGAACTGCTACTGTTTGTATTAGGATCCTCTTTTTTTAAAATGTGTCGCCAATGGAGTGTTTGAGTGCTGAACGATGACCCACGTTTCCCCATAAACCCTGTGGTTTCTATTGTGCAGAGTCTGGTGTTTGTAGGCACATGTTTTAACAGAAGTGGCTCTCTCGGGTAAGCTGGTGTCACGGGGTTACTCTCCTCTGTTCAGTAATGCAAAGGAAGCGTGGCTTCTCTGTCCGCAGCTACTCAGTTTTCTTCATGAGGCTCCCACTTCATAGGTAGCATATAGAATTTTACACTCAAGAGGTATATCTGATTTAGGCAAGTTATGTCAGTCTGGAAACTGTCCTTCAGAATCCCACACAGAAACTGGCTAAAAATCCTATAATGTTGTCTTTTCTTTCAATCCAATCACTGCATTTTTGATGTATAGATCGCACTGCCTCTCTCCTACGTCTATTCCTGTCTCCTTCTTCCTATACCCCTTGCAGTTAAAAGTGTTTGGTTTCCATTTCTATAGTTTTTGGCTTGGACTTCTCTTACATGTTATGTTTCTTCCTGAGGCAGCTAGCCTCATGGTTCAGGCAGATTAGTTGAAGCACTAACTTCTTTAGGCAATGGAAGAACCTAAGGTTGGGTCTACAGGGAGTTTCTTGATATTTACTAAGAAAGAGTAAAGGAATAGAAATTCTTTTATCTCTCAACAAAGCCTGGCTTTCAAGATTGTTTTCTAGTTTCCGAATCAAAAAATCCCCCTCTGGATGTCAACATTTTAAAGTTTTTTTCTAAAAAAAAGAAAAAAGAAAAAGTTTTGTTTTGTTTTTTTCTTTTCATTCTGTGATAACAATTTGAATCCAAGGCAGTAGACCCTTACCACCTCCCACAGGATGGGGGAAAGTCACTCCCCCCCCAACAAAAAACATGACATCATAATAATAATGAAAATTTTTTCAACAAATGTTAGTTCTGTCAGAAGTATATAACCTATTTAGACTGACATCAGTTCAGTTCAGTTCAGTCACTCAGTCGTGTCCAACTCTTTGTGACCCCATGAACTGCAGCATGCCAGGCCTCCCTGTCCATCACTAACTCCCGGAGTTCTCTCCAACTCACGTCCATCGAGTCGGTGATGCCATCCAACCATCTCATCCTCTGTCGTCCCCTCCTCCTCCTGCCCCTAATCCCTCCCAATATCAGGGTCTTTTCCAATGAGTCAGATCTTTGCATTAGGTGGCCAAAGTATTGGAGTTTCAGCTTCAGCATCAGTCCTTCCAATGAACACCCAGGACTGATACTTTTTAGGATGAACTGGTTGGATCTTCTTGCTGCCCAAGGGACTCTCAAGAGTCTTCTCCAACACCACAGATCAAAAGCATCAATTCTTCGGCAATCAGCTTTCTTTATGGTCCAACTCTCACATCCACACATGACCACTGGAAAAACCATAGCCTTGACTAGACAGACCTTTGTCGGCAAAGTAATGTCTTTGCTTTTTAATATGCTATCTAGGTTGGTCATAACTTTCCTTCCAAGGAATAAGAGTCTTTTAATTTCATGGCTGCAATCACCATCTGCAGTAATTTTGGAGCCCCAAAAAAGTCTGACACTGTTTCCACTGTTTCCCCATCTGTTTGAAGTGATGGGACCGGGTGCCATGATCTTAGATTGACATAGGCAGAAAGAAAAAGCTATTTAAAAACATCTAGAACGTGAAACTCTAATGTTTGAGTCCTTTCAAAAAATTCATACTTTTTAAAATTCTCAGACAATTTGGCAAAAAGTAAGTTTCTACTTCAGAAAGGGCACAGCAGTTTCTTCATCAGAACATGGCTAAGGCAGAATATATAATGAAGAGACAATCAGGGGGTCAGTTATGGTCCATAAGCTGGAGTCTTGTGGACTTTTAATTTTATTGGACTATGCCCCCAAACACAACTCTTGGAAGGCATTTTTTTTCCTCATGGAAGGCATTTTGTAGGGAGAAAAATAAATTATATTTATAACCTGATGAGAACTTGCATTGAAAATGTCTAGTACTCCCCAGGCTAGCTCAATAAGAAACTATCTCCATGCATAAAACTGAAAGAATACAGAGAAATCTGGCAATTTACCTGGATGTCAAACATTAAAAAATAATTGTTGTTCAGTCTCTAAGTGGTGTCTAACACTTTGCAACCCCATAGACTTCAGCCTGCCAGACTTCCCTGTCCTTCATTATCTCCCAGACTTTCCTCAAACTCCTGTCTGTTGAGTCAGTGATGCCATCCAACCATCTCATCCTCTGTCACCCCCTTCTCCTCCTGCCCTCAAACTTTCCCAGCATTAGGGTCTTTTCCAATGAGTTGGTTCTTCCAATCAAGTGGCCAAAGGATTGGAGTTTCAACTTCAGCATCAGTCCTTCCAGTGAATATTCAGAACTAATTTCCTTTAGGATGGACTGGTTTGTTCTCCTTGCAGTTCAAGGGACTCACAAGAGTCTTCTCCAACAACACAATTCAAAAGCATCAATTCTTCAGCCTCAGTCTTCTTTATGGTCCAGCTCTCACATCTGTGCCTAACTACTGGAAAAACCATAGCTTTGACCAAATGGACCTTTGTCAACAAAGTAATGTCTCTGCTTTTAATATGCTGTCTAGGTTTGTCATAGCTTTTCTTACAAGAGCAAGTCTTTTAATTTCATGGCTGCAGTCACCACCTGCAGTGATTTTGGAGCCCCCCAAAATAAAAAATCTGTCACTGTTTCTACTTTTTCCCCTTCTATTTACCATGAAGTGATGGGACCAGATGCCATAATCTTAGCTATTTGAATGTTGAGTTTTAAGCCAGCTTTTTCACTCTTCTCTTTCACCTTCATCAATTGGCGCTTTAGTTCCTCTTTGCTTTTGAGCAATAGAGTGGCATCATCTGCATGCCTGAGGTTGTTGATATTTCTCCAGAAATCTTGATTCCAGCAGGTGACAATATACAGCTTTGACATACTCCTTTCCCAATTTTGAATCGGACCATTTTTATATGTCCACATCTGTTTCTTCTTAACCTGCATACAGATTTCTCAGGAGACAGATAAATTGGTCTGGTATTCCTATCTCTTTAAGAATTTTTCACAGTTTGCTGTGTTCCACACAGCCAAAGGCTTTTATGGTCCTTCAAAATAATTAATAAGATTTACTTAAAAACCAAATAATGGGCTACAATTTAATATTGTTGTTTAGTGGCTCAGTTGTGTCTGATTCTTTTGAGACCCCGTGGACTGTAGCCCGCCAGGCTCCTCTGTTCATGGGACTTTTCTCAGGCAAGAATCCTGGAGTGGGTTGCCATTTCCTCCTCCAGGGGATCTTCCTTATCCAGGAATTGAACCCACATCTCCACATCTCAGATACTTCATGTGTAATGTTATATACACATGTATAATGTTAAATATATAGATATTTAAGTAAGTTAAAGTTATTTAAGTAAGTTCATTTTTGCTTGTTTAAGTTTTTATTTAAGTTAACTTTTAATTTATTAACTTACACATTCAAGTCTTAATTTTCTTAAGATTTAAGTTCATTAGCCTTATATAACTGTAAGTTATGCTTATACTTTTGGTAATTATCTTTAAAATAGGTGCTTATTCTTAATATATTCTTTGATTGAAATTTAAGTTAATTCTTTTGTAAGAAACTGAATTTCTCTATAAAACTAATCCAGTTTGCAAACAACTGTAATGTCTTAAACATTCATGAAACTAAGTATGTAACTTTAGTACATCTGATTCTCTTAATATTTTAAATGCCTAAAAGGGAAGATACAAATATAGCATGCACTCTTTTTCTAAGTAGATGATATAAATATTAATTAAGCTATAATTATTATTTCAAGTAACTTAAGTAACAAAGTTTAATAGATTATGCTAAATATTTTAAAAGTTAACAGAAAAATTATAATTTTAAAATTAATTTAATTTGTCTTTTCTCTACTTATTTTTTCATATTTTCAGAGTTTAAAAATACTTAGGGAGGAGAATAGAGTTTCCACTGTACTTAGACAGAATCCAAGGTCATCATACAGATATGTATCTCTTTATCACATATTTGAGCCCAAAGGAAAACACTGGACCCTATATATTCTCTCAGGTTCTAAGCAAGGTACAGGTAAATGCCTTGAAATTTTTCTTGGAGTTAATTCCATATGCTTGGTCACAAGTAAAAGACAAGTCCACATATTTCAGCTGAGAATTTGTTTTTGTAACTTAGTGAATCACTTTTCCACTTCATCATGATCTCTTGAGTCTGTTTTTAGCTCATTGGAAGGGGAAGTATAATTTTGTAACGCACTAAAGTGACAGGTAGCTTCCAGCACTTGTTAAAGGAATTCATCTAATCTTCTCACTGCTTGAGATGATTCTGAATTCTTTTCTTTTTATTTTTTCCCTCTAAGTCTTGGCCGTAATTCAACAGAAAGTTTATGAGCTCAAGCGTATCTTTACAGGTAGAAATAGTAGGTAGGTCTGGAGTGAAATATTAAGCATAGTTTACCCAAATGTCAAATAAAATATGCACCTTTCATTCATCACAGTACAAGCTTGAAGAGTATGTGGATAATATGGACGGAAGATGAGTAAGATAGGAGAGAAGCAGCTCAAATGGAAAATGATAAGATCCACTGCTAGCCTGACCCTCGTATCTAATCTTTGAAAATCACTGAGAAAAAGATGATCCATTATAATTCTGCCTCAAGTTTCTATACCTGAAACTCTTTCAGTGCATAAAAAACAAAGGAAATGGTATATTGTCTGGAAAGACTTTGAACCCAAAGCTACTGTAGCAAAAAAAAAATATATATATATATATATATATATACATATATATATATATATATATATATATATATATATAGCTTATAGTAAAGCATCGCTTCCTTGTGTTAGCATTCTACATGAATGGATCACTTCAAATACACTGACTTTGCATCCTGACTTCAAACTATGCAGTGTTTGGTCCTTTGATCAGAGTCTGGAGTCTGCTGACTGGTTGAATGCAAATGTTTAGTATTTGTTTATGTGAGTATGCATGCTCAGTCGTGTCCAGCTCTGTGCAGCCACGTGGACTGTAGCCCGCCAGTCTCCTCTGTCCTTGGGATTCTCCAGGCAAGAGTACTGGAGTGGGTTGCCATTCCCTTCTCCAGGGGATCTTCCTGAGCCAGGGATCGAACATGGGTCTCCAGCATTGCAGGCAGATCTTTACTGTCTGAGCCAGCAGGGGGGCCCTAATATTTGTTAAATAACCTAGAACTGTGTAATCATACCAAAGTTTCCCAAATACCATTATGAATACAAGCCATTACTCTTTAACCTATTGATTATATTTTGATGTAGGTTTTCATACAGTACAAAGTATCAATGAGCAGGCATTTTCTGCCGTTTTCTCTCAGGTCTTTTATCTCCTTTGTCTCCTTACTATTTTCCTTGGCCATCTTCACTTGCCCTAACATCTGTTCTCTGCAATTAACTCAATCATTTCTGTTTTTGACACTTTCTGAAGAGCGAATTCTCCGTAATGGCAGTGGCATTGTTCTAAGAATTGAACTGAATGATAAGTTAACCTCCCCACTGTCCAATAACTAGTTAAGTGATGTAGTGAATTTGAAAGAAAATTATATGCCAAATGTTCAAAGAAGTATGAAGTCTAGATATGAGAATCTTTCTGTGACACATAATGGGAGCTGTGAGAAAATAAGTGTTACTAACTTTTTGCAGTATTCTTACCCCAACCACTAACATTGTTTATGGCCTTTTTATAATTTTTCATCCACATCATTTTAATAATGTGTTAACAGATCTCACTGTCTGATGCATTTGCTGCTAATGCTTTTCTACAGATGTGTGGTCATATCATTTTGTCTAGAGCACAACTTCTAATTATCCTTCTTTTGAGTCCTGTGTTCATTTATCTTACAAACCATTTTTAAACACTTATTGTGTTCTGAGGAACTGTTAGGCACTGTATTTTAGAGAAAGTCACTAATAAATATATTCTAGATACTATGAAAGATGTACACTTGAACCCTTGGAGAAAGGAGCTTTACCAAGGAGTCAAGGAAAAATTGTCCTGGAGAAATGATAGCTAAGCTGAATTTTAAACCAGTCAGGCAAAAATTCACAGGGTGTAAATTGGTAAGGGAAAAGACATAGCATCTTTGGGCATCTACCACATAGTACATAAAAAGCTTTTTATCCCATATGACCAAGACTAGTTGCTCATTAAATAGTTAAAATAATCATTTAAGAAATGATGCATTAATACTGTATTAGTTAGATGGGTATCAGGCACTGTAGCAAAATGCAGAGCTTTTAACAAGATGGAAATCCATTTCACACATTAATGTCTGAACACAGGCTACCTGTGACTGATGTGGTAGCTTGTGATAGGACTCAGACTTTTTCTCTTATTATGATTTTATACCGGCCATGTTGTCTTTCTGCTCTTGATTGAAGATGGTCAACCAGCCATTCCAGCCAGTGGGAGTGGCTGTGGTCCATCTGCTTTGATGCCCCCTGTTTCTTCCCTGCACTGACTTTGCTCCTACATGGACGAGAGGAGATGAAGGGACTCTAGACATTCTCTTTTTAAGTGTCTGACTCTGGAAATGTGTTAGTCCTTTTGTGGGCACATCAGCTTGCTTTGAACCTATTTTATGTGATCATGAGTATGAGTGATGGCCTAAACAGGCTCCTTTGGCAAGGAGTTCGATTTCTGGAGAGTCCAGGTATCAGTCTGATATCCAATTAGTGGCCATCACTCCAACAAGTTCTGACATGTGCAACTTTTTGTCCCCAGGTTGAGGCAATTTCAGGCAAGTCTATGGTTGCAAATAGCAATTACCCTCCATGGATAACTCATACTTGTATGTCAGTGACAGAACAGAATCCTGATTTGAATTATGAAATCAGAATGGTGATCCTTGCCCCCTGCTAATCTACCATCCCACCTTTCTTATTGCTGTTCAGACATTACGTCGTGTCTGACTCTTTGTGACCCTATGAACTGCAGTGCGTCTGGTTTCCCTGTCCTTCACTAGCTCCCAGAGTTTGCTCAAACTCATGTCCATTGAGTCAGTGATGCCAGTCAACCATCTCATCCTCTGTTGCCCCTTCTCCTCTTGCCCTCAGTCTTTACCAGCATCAAGGTGTTTTTCCAATGAGTAGGCTGTCCCAACTTACCTTCTCCCAAGTTCCCCTTTTCCTTTGCAGATAGCTCCAGGAAGATAGATAAGCTAAAAGATTAGGTAAACATCCAATGACAAAGCTATCAGTAGTCCTTTCATGTTAAAATCATTGCATTTTATGAGTGATTTTCTTGAAATCTTTAGAGGGGTACTCAAGTTGGGTACCACCCTCACCTTTCTCAATGTGAAGAAGAAAGGAGAGGATGGGTCATAAGTACTGCACCTTCCAACTAGGCAACTCTACCCATCACAACACCTCCTCTTTTATTAAATAAAGTTCAGAAAGATAAGGAGGAAAGAGAAGTGATGGATAACACCACCCAAGAGGCATTATTATACAACCCACATATAAGATGGTGGAGTATAAGGACATGCTCATATTCTCCTGTGAGAGCACCAAAATCATAGCTAGCTGCTGAACAGCCATCAGCAGGAGAATGTTGGACCCTGCCAAAAAAGAGATACCCTGCATCCAAGGGCAAAGGAGAAGCCCCAGCAAGATGGTAGGAGGAGCACAATCTATGTTTTAAATCAAATCTCAGACCTGCCAGAGACAATCGGAGGGCTCAAACAAAACCTTGTGTGCACCAGGACCGAGGGAAAGGAGCAGCGACCCCCACAAGAGACTGAGCCAGACTGTCTTTGAGTGTTTGAGTGTCTCCTGCAGAGGCATGGATCCCAGTGACCTGCCCCGCGGACCTGGGAGGTACAGTGTGTGGCCTAGGTCCTCTTGGAGGAGGTGCCATTATCCCTACTACAGAGCCACAGAGCAGATGACCCCCAAACTGGAGAACAGTTATATCAAAGAAGTCCTTGCACTGTTGCCAAGATTCTAGGGCCCACAAAGATTTCCCAACCTGGGGATCCAGCAAAAGCACTGAGAACCCCCAGGGAAACAGACTCTGGGAGGGCATAACTAAGTGCCCCAGGACCCAGAGAAAGGAGCGGTGACCTCACGAGAGAGTGAGCCATATTGTCTGTGACTGTCTGAGAGTCTTTGGTGGAGGTGTGGGTTGACAGTGGCCTACTGGGGGTCAGCGGTACTAACAGCAATGGTCCTGGGAGCCGAAGCATGCTGGCATCAGTGCTTTTGAAGGAGGTCACCATTAATACCGTTACCGCTACCATAATTTGGCCTCAGGCCATACCACGGGTAGGAAACACAGCCCCACCCATCAGAAGAAAATTATATTAAAGATTTATTGAGCATGGCCCTGTGGTGTTGGAGAAGACTCTTGAGAGTCCCTTGGACTGCAGGGATATCAAACCAGTCAATCCCAAAGGAAATCATTCCTGAATATACATTGGAAGGACTGATACTGAAGCTGAAACTCCAATATTTTGGACATCTGATGTAAAGAACTGACTCACTGGAAAAGACCCTGATTCTGGGAAAGACTGAAGATGGGAGGAAAAGGGGACAACAGAAGATGAGATGGTTGGCTGGCATCATCGACTCAATGGACATGAGTTTGAGCAAGCTCCGGGAGTTGGTGATGGACAAGGAAGCCTGGCGTGCTGCAGTCCATGGGGTCACAAAGAGTCAGACATGACTGGACTGAACTGAACTGAGCATGGCTGTGTCTACCAGCGCAAGACCCAGTTTTACCCACTCCCACCAGGAAGCTTCCACAAGCCTCTTATCCTCATCCATCCAAGGGTGGGCAGAATGAAAACCACAATCACAGAAAACTAATCAAACTGCTCACATGGATCACAAAGTTGTCTAACTCAATGAAACTATGAGCCATGCGGTATAAGGTTACCCAAGATGCACGGGTCATGGTGGAGAGTTCCAACAAAATGTGGTCCACTGGAGAAGGGAATGGCAAACCACTTCAGGATTCTTGCTTTGAGAACCCCATGAACAGTATGAAAACGAAAAAGTTATGACACCAAAAGATGAACTCCACAAGTCATTAGGTGCCCAGTATGCTACTGCAGAAGAATGGAGAAATAACTCCAGAAAGAAGGAAAAGACGGAGCCAAAGCAAAATAGCACCCAGCTGTTTTGTGTGACTGGTGATGGAAGGAAAGTCTGGCGCTGCAAAGAGCAATACTGCATAGGAACCTGGAATGTCAGGTCCATGAATCAAGGCAAATTGGAAGTGGTCAAACAGGAAGATGGCAAGAGTGAACATTGACATTTTAGGAATCAACGAGCTAAAATGGACTGGAATGGGTGAATTTAATGCAGATGACCATTATATCTGCTTCAGTGGGAAAGAATCCCTTAGAAGAAATGGAGTAGCCATCATGGTCAACAAGAATCCAAAAACTGGATGCAGTCTCAAAAACAGCACAATGATCTCTGTTCATTTCCAAGTCAAACCATTCAGTATCACAGTAATCCAAGTCTATGCCCCAACCAGTAATGCTGAAGAAACTGAAGTTGAATGGTTCTATGAATACCTACAAGACCTTCTAGAACTAACACCCCCCAAAAGATGTCCTTTTCATCATAGGGGACTGGAATGCAAAAGTAGGAAGTCAAGAAACACCTGGAGTAACAGACAAACTTGGCCTTGGAGTACAGAATGAAGCAGGGCAAAGGCTAACAGAGTTTTGCCAAAAGAACACATCGGTCATAGCAAACACCTTCTTCCAGTAACACAAGAGAAGACTCTACACATAGACATCACCAGATGGTCAACACCAAAATCAGATTGATTATATTCTTTTCAGCCAAAGATGGAGAAGCTTTATACAGTCAGCAAAAACAAGACCAGGAGCTGACTGTGGCTCAGATCATGAACTCCTTATTGCCAAATTCAGACTTAAACTGAAGAAAGTAGGGAAAACCACTAGACCATTCAGGTATGACCTAAATCCAATCCCTTATGATTATACAGTGGAAGTGAAAAATGGATACATGGGATTAGATCTTACAGACAGATTGCCTGAAGAACTAAGGACAGAGGTATGTGGCATTGTACTGGAGATGGTGATCAAAATAATCCCCAAGAAAAAGAAATGCAAAAAAGGCAAAATGGTTGTCTGAGGAGGCCTTGCAAACAACTGAGAAAAATAGAAGCAAAAGTCAAGGGAGAAAAGGTAAGATATATCTATCTGAATTCAGAGTTACAAAGAATAGCAAGGAAAGTGAGAAAGCCTTCCTAAGTGAACAATGCAAAGAAATAAAGGAAAAAAATAGAATGGGAAATACTAGCGATATCCTCAAGAAAATTAGAGATACCAAGGGTATTTCATGCAAATATGGGCACAATAAAGGACAGAGATGGTCTAGATCCAGCAGAGGCAGAAGATATTAAGAAGGGGAGGCCAGGATACACAGAGAACATACAAAGAAAATCTTAGTGACCCAGATAACTATGATGGTGTGATCACTCACCTAGAGCAAGACATTCTGGAATGCGAAGTCAAGTGGGCCTTAGGAAGCATCACTATGAACAAAGCTAGTGGAGGGGACAGAATTCCAGCTGAGTTATTTCAAATCCTAAGAGATGATGCTGTGAAAGTGCTGCACTCAATATGCCAGCAAATTTGGAAAACTCAGCAATGGCCACAGGACTGGAAAAGGTCAGTGTTCATTCCAATCCTTAAGAAAGGCAAGGCCAAAGAATGTTCAAATTACCGCACAATTGCACTCATTTCACATACTAGCGAAGTAATGCTCAAAATTCTAGAAGTCAGACTTCAACAGTATGTGAATGGAGAATTTTGAGATATTCAAGCTGGATTTAGAAAAGGCAGAGGAAACAGAGTTCAAACTGCCAGCATCTGTTAGATCATAGAAAAATCAAGAAAATTCCAGAAAAACATCTACTTCTGCTTCATTGACTATGCTAAAGCTTTTGTGTGGATCACAACAAACTATGGAAAATTCTTTAAGAGATGAGAATACCAGACCACCTTACCTGCCTCCTGAGAAACCTGTATTTAGGTCAAGAAGCAACAGTTAAAACCAGACATGAAACAACAGACTGGTTCCAATTTGGGAAAGGAGTACATCAGGCTGTATATTGTCACCCTGCTTATTTAACTTATATGCAGAGTACATCATGCGAAATGCTGGGCTAAATAAAGCACTAGCTGGAATCAACATTGCTGGGAGAAATATCAATAACCGCAGATACGCAGATGACACCACCCTTATGGCAGAAAATAAAGAGGAACTAAAGAGTCTCTTGATGAATTTGAAAGAGAAGAGTGAAAAAGCTGGCTTAAAGGTCAACACTCAGAAAATGAAGATCATGGCATCTGGCTCCATCACTTCATGGCAAATAGATGGGGAAACAGTGGAAACAGTGACAGACTTTATTTTCTTGGGCTACTAAGTCACTACAGATCGTGACTGTAGCCATGAAATTAAAAGGCGCTTGTTCTTTTGAAGTAAAGCTATGACTTTGTCAACAAAGTTCTGCTTAGTCAAAGCTATGGTTTTTCCAGTAGTCATGTATGGATGTGAGAGCTGGACCATAAAGAAAGCTGAATGCCAAAGAATTGATGCTTTTGAACTGTGGTGTTGGAGAAGACTCTTAAGAGTCCTTTGGACTGCAGGGAGATTAAGCCAGTCAATCATAAAGGAAATCAATCCTGAATATTCATTAGAAGAACTGATGCTGAAGCTGAAACTCCAATACTTTGGCCACCTGATGTGAAGAGCCAACTCATTGGAAAAGACCCTGATGCTGAGAAAGATTGAAAGTGGAAGGAGAAGGGGACAACAGAGGATGAGATGGTTGGGTAGCATCACCAACTCAACAGACATGAGTTTGAGCAAGCTCCGGGAGTTGGTGATGGACAGGGAGGCCTGGTGTGCTGCAGTCTCTGGGGCTGCAAGGAGTTGGACAAGACTGAGCGACTGAAGAACAACAATAGGCATGGGAGGTGGATGATAATAATAAGAAGAAGAATGAAAATAAAAATAACCACCACAACAGCTAACCATTGAGTGTCATATAATGATATGCCAACTTCTCTCTAAAAGCTTTTCATGTACTTTTTCACATAATTGCTCCCCTAAGCATTTTGAGGTAGTAGTTTTTTTTGTTGTTGTTGTTGAGGCATCAGGTTAGATAACTTTCTCATTTCCAGTCTAGTGAGTATCAAAACTAGAATTTGATCCCAAGCAGTTTTGCTCCTGAGCCTGGTGCTATGAT
The DNA here is from genome assembly GCF_042477335.2 of Ovis canadensis. Classification (NCBI taxonomy): domain Eukaryota; kingdom Metazoa; phylum Chordata; class Mammalia; order Artiodactyla; family Bovidae; genus Ovis; species Ovis canadensis. The sequence continues at coordinate 100,890,475 of NC_091253.1, read as the reverse complement.
CAGCTACAAATATATTGATACTTAGGCACCATGGGACCTTGAGTTTCACCTGTCAGGATAACGGAGAGAGTGCATATCTACCATTTAAAGGAACATTTAAAGGAACATTTAAAGGAAACATGGGTAAATGTCATGTGTTTGCTCTAAAGCTGTGAGAGAGGAGATGAGTCAGAATCAGACTCTGGTGTGGTCAAAGATGCAGTCATATCTCCTGTGGACAGATGCTACGTTCCCTAAACCAGGTAACAGTTTTTTGAAGGGATGTTAAAAATCAGTTTTGACCCCTATCAGTCTTTTCTGTCACAGCTGCACACATGAGCAACAAGCTGTCAACAGAATAACCTTCTTAAGGCTTCAAGGACGCCGATGTATAGCAGGTACTTTAAATCTCAATGACTATTGAGGCTTCTTTTGTACTGTTTCAGTATGCCCACACATCTAACAAATGCTGTAACCATGAATAGAGTGGACTTTATTTCAGTTTTGCAAAGGCAAAATTGAAACATTTAAAGATTTTCTAGTTAGAACTGGTAAACTGTTGCTTTTACTGAATTCGTAGATTTTTCAACATGGTTGACTTTTATGTGTATGACTGCTGTGTCTTTATAAAGCTGCCTCTTTAAGAAATAGGAAATTACCTATCTTATGTTGCTTTACAATATTCAAATGCACATATTTTACATACAAATGCAAACGTAATAATAGAATTATACAGCCACAGTAGAAATTCAAGATGTTAATTACATAATATTGTCACTAAATTTGTAATCCACTTAATCCATTATTGCAAATGGTTTATGGCTTGACAGCTGTTATAAGAAAGGTAAAATGTGGCATATTGTAAAAAAAAAAAATCAACCTTTTACTGAGTGTTCTTAACACTTGTGCGTGCGTGTGTGTGTGTGTGTGTGTGTGTGCTCGGTGGCTCAGTTGTGTCTGACTTTTTGTGACCCAATGGACTGTAACCCTCCAGGCTAGTCTATCCATGAGATTCTCCAAATGAGAATACTGGGATAGGTTGCCATTTCCTCATCTAGGGCGTCTTCCCAACCCAGGGATCGAACTGGCTTCTCCTGCATCTCCTGCGTCTCCTGCATTGGCGGGCATCGGATTCCTTTACCACTGAGCCCCCGGGAAGTCCCCTGGACACCTGACAGTACCTAGAAGTTAAAAGCACAGAAGTCAGAGTTCTAAATCATGTGAGCTATGATTAACCTGAGTATTTCCAAAAAGATTTATAGAAACATTGCTATAATTTATTGCCACCAACAAACAAAGGTAACCCACAGCTTTTTGAATTTTACTTATATACCCATAAAGTATAAGGGATATGCATTATCTATACCAACGTACCATGGATCTTATTGCCCATATAGCATCTACAACCTTCTCCCCACCAAAAACAGCAGGAATATTGAAATATGAAGTGATAAAATGTTTCAGACGCTGTAGATGCCTAATTTCTACGTAAACAAGAAAAGAAACAGTAAAGCAAAAAAGAGAGGTAAATGAGAAGCCTGCCTGATACAAATTTATTAATAGGTAGCACTCAAGATGAAGGGAAGAGATTATGGGGACAGCAAACAAAAATACCTGAAGAACTTCCGTAAAATCACGGATGGCACATAACACAGTGGTAGTTTCCTATTCTTTCCTACAGATAGAAGTTTAAACACGCTAATACAGTCTACTAACAGTTACATCGTCTTCACAAGCCACACCTACAACTGAAAATGTTGGCTTTGCCAGCATTGAATTGTCGCATTTCTAAGATAAAATATTGATGGTTTAATGTCATTTTATTTTTGTGCATATTGTAGGAACCCACTCATAATGTGACTCTCTTTCCCAGCAATTCCCTTGTTAACATGATAATTTATACAGCATCACCTGCTGATAGTGGAGCTCCACTCCGAGGAGGGATGCAGTTGTGTATAATTAATTATATTCACATTTTAATATTCATATTGCTGGCCATGATTTATTATCCAAGCTTTATATGCAGGGCAAAGGCATAATAAAAAAGCTATTCTACTTTTTGTTAGCAGAACTAATTGATTTGTAGATGAGCACATTTTCCTTTACTTAATGGAAGCACATTTTAATTACACTGTGAATAACATCACGATTACTTTTCCCTTTTTAAAATATACATAAATTATTTGTCTCATTTATCAATTTCTTACTTGATTTAGGGACAACAACCATGAAGTCTACCATTCTTATTTGAAATTTTCTGTGGTACTATACCTTGTCCCCCTCTTAAATTTAGCAGTAAAAACATATATGTTGATTCACTAACAAAGAAAATTTAAAATAAGGAGAAAAATTACTTCTGAGAAATAGAACTCCACATCTTCTATGTAGACATGTGGAGCTAATTTGTTCTTACTGAATATTAGTACCCCGCTTATTTAATTTATATGCAGAGTACATCATGAGAAATGCTGGGCTAGATGAAGCACAAACTGGCCTCAAGATTGCTGGAAGAAATATCAATGACCTCAGATATGCAGATGACACCACCCTTATGGCAGAAAGTGAAGAAGAAATAAAGACTCTCTTGATGAAAGTGAAAGAGGAGAGTGAAGAACTTGGCTTAAAGCTCAACATTCAGAAAACGAAGATCATGGCATCCGGTCCCATCACTTCCTGGCAGATAGATGGGGAAACAGTGGAAACAGTGTCAGACTTTATTTTTTGGGCTCCAAAATCACTGCAGATAGTGACTGCAGCCATGAAGTTAAAAGACGCTTACTCCTTGGAAGAAAAGTTATGACCAACCTAGACAGCATATTAAAAAGCAGAGATATTACTTTGCCTACAAAGGTCCGTTTAGTCAAGGCTATGGTTTTTCCAGTGGTCATGTATGGATGTGAGAGTTGGACTATAAAGAAAGCTCAGTGCTGAAAAATTGATGCTTTTGAACTGTGGTGTTGGAGAAGACTCTTGAGAGCCCCTTGGACTGCAAGGAGATCCAACCAATCCATCCTAAAGGAAATCAGTCCTGAATATTCATTGGAAGGACTGATGCTGAAGCTGAAGCTCCAATACTTTGGTCACCTGATGTGAAGAACTGACTCATTTGAAAAGATTCTGATGCTGGGAAAGATTGAAGGCAGGAGGAGAAGGTGACGACAGAGGATGAAATGGTTGGATGGCATCACCAACTTGATGGACATGAGTTTAAATAAAGTCCAGCAGTTGGTGATGTTGCAGTTCATGGGGTCGCAAAGAGTCAAACATGACTGAGCAACTGAACTGAGTATTAGTAGAATTTATAAATATTTGTGATAGCATGAATATGTGGCTATATGCTATAAATTAAGCTCAGATCAGATCTAATATCAAATATTACTGTAGCAGTAGAGAACATTGGGCTTCCCTGGTGGCTTAGCAGTGAAAATCTGCCTGCCAGTGCCGGAAATGAGGGTTTGATCTCTGGAGAGATCAAACGATCCCTTGGAGAAGGAAATGGCAACTCACTCCAGTATCCTTGCCTGGCAAATCCCATGGATAGAGAAGCTTGGCTGTCTACATAATCTTTATCCACTAGAAATGTCCTTAGGAATTAGTTTCGAAAGGTAAAACTAATGCTGATCTCACAGAGTAATCAATAACAGATACTGACTTATATAACATAATGATTTTTCCCTACTGCAACATTTAATTAGGGAAATTCATTAAACCTCATGCAGACAAATCCCCAGCGTGCAGTTTGTGCGTCTCCTTTATATTTGAACATGAGCTGATTAACATATAAGTCAATATTTAAACTGAATTTGGGGAATTATATTTTAACATACAAGAGCAGTGGATTTAATTAAATAACATTTCCATTTAAAAGAAATTATGAGTGCTGAATCTGTGATCTGAATGTTAGTCAAATTAGAAAAGAGGATGGAGAGAAGTTAGCTACTTCTTATGTGATAAGTGTAGTGTGGATTTGTCTAGGTGAGACAAATTACACTTATAATAGGAAAAAAGATGCTCTGTTTGAATAATCGTATTCAATTTGAAATTCAACTTAGGAGTATCATGAAGTTAATGTCTATTTTCTTTAGCTGATGTATATATGTGTATCCCTGGTGGTGCAGAGGTTAAAGCATCTGCCTGCAATGTGGGAGACCTGGGTTCGATCCCTGGGTCGGGAAGATCCCCTGGAGAAGGAAATGGCAACCCACTCCAGTATTCTTGCCTGGAGAATCCCATGGACGGAGGAGCTTGGTGGGCTACAGTCCACAGGTCGCAAAGAGTTGAACACGACTGAGTTTCACTTTCACTTTCATATATATTTTTGGCTGGAAATCATTACACTTTATAAATTACAGCCTATAGAATATTTCTATATAGAAAATTAGAAAAGCCTATTAATTAATCTCAGTTTATGATGTGCTTTGTTCTATTAAGTATGGACTTCAAGGGAAAAGCAAAATACAAAAGAAAGAATAGAGGAAAAAAATCAGAGGTTAATTGCCATAGTTTATCACAGTAGTTTTGACAGCTCTGATCCATTAAAATATGTGTAAAAATGGATGATTGTATTTTTAGTAAAACTGTGTTTTGAGAAATTTTATTCAAATATTAGTGTTTAAATTCCATTTATAATCTGAATAGGACTTCCCTGGTGGCTCAGATGGTAAAGCGTCTGCCTACAATGTGGGAGACCTGGGTTCAACCCCTGGGTTGGGAAGATCTCCTAGAGAAGGAAATGGCAACCCACTCCAGTACTCTTGCCTGGATAATCTGAATAAAAGCTGAATAAATTACACTTATAAAAATGTCAGCTTTTGTATGTATACATTGTTACATTTAAAATATTCCATGTTTTTCTTATAACTTACCAATGAAATAAGCACATTCACATCACTTTATTTGTAGAAAATGTGAAATATTCACCTAAGTTGCATTTTATTTTTATTTTCTAGTTGTTTCCTCTTTTTAATAGGTAAATAAGAAGATTAGGGGGGAAATGAACATTAGAGAAACTGTAGTAATTATCTATTGAAGAAGGAAATGTCAACCTACTCGCGTATTCTTGCCTGGAGAATGTCATGGTCAGAGAAGACGGGCAGGCTGCACAGTCCGTGGGGTCCCAAGAGTCAGACACGACTCAGCGGCTAAACCACCACCACCATTCGTCATCTATAACCACATAACAAGCTATCATAAAGCCTCAATCTAAAACAACAAGCACTGACTATTTCATGATTTCTGTGGGAAAAGAGGCTAGAGCAGCTCACCTGGGTGGTTCTGATTTAGTCTCTCACAAGGCTTCCGTCCAGGTGTCACCTGGGGCTACACTCGTTTTAGGGTTTGACCGGGGAAGACATTCTTCCTAGTTCGTTCATGTGGTTGCTGAGGGTGCTTGTTTACCCCTCTCTGCACCCTGCGGCTTCTTCGCAGAGTGGCTGATGATGTGCAGCCAGGTACCTGGGAAATGTAGAATCCAAGAAAAAGTGAGTGTACCCGAGACGGGAGGCACCATCTTTTTAAAACCTAGTCTAGGAAGTAATATTCCATTTTCTGCTGTGAAAGTGAAAACAAAAGTTGCTCAGCATACAGTCCATGGAATTCTTCAGACGGGCATATCGGAGGGGATAGCAGTTCCCTTCTCCAGGGGATCTTCCCAACCCAGCGATCAAGCCAGTTCTCCCATATTGCAGGCAGATTCTTTACCAGCTGAGCCCCCAGGGAAGCCCATTCTGTCTCCTGCTAAGTTCTGTTTATTAGAAGTGGGTCTCACATTCTACTCATTAGATGTTAAGTCCAGCCCACACTCACACAGAGGTGAATTACACTCTACTTGTTGAAGAAAAGAGTATTATTTTACATTTATATTGCTGCTTTAACAAATGATAGGCATACTTCATTTTATTGCACTTCACTTTGCAGATAGTGCTTTTTTTTTTTTTGGCAAATTGAAGGTTTGTGGCAATGCTACATCAAGCAAGTCTCTCAGAGCCACTTTCCCAACAGCATTTGCTCACTTTGTGTGTATGCCACATTTCGGTAGTCTCATAATATTTCCAACTTTTTCATTATTATGATATTTGTTCTGGCTCTAAATGATCAGTGATCTTTGATATCAGTATTGTACCTATTTGGGGTTACCAGGAACTGTGCCTGTATAAGGTGGCAAATCTGATTAGTCATTGTCGTGGGCATTGTAACTGCTTCACCAACCACCCGTTCACCCCTCTCTCCACTTCTCCTCAGGCCTCCCTGTTCCCTGAGACAGAATGATATTAAAATTAAGTCACTTAATAACCCTATAATGGTCTCTGAGTGTTCAAGTGAAAGGAAGAGTCACATGTCTCTCAGTTTAAATCAAAAGCTAGAAATGATTAAGCTAGTGAGGAAGGCATGTTGAAGGCTGAAAGCTAGGCCTCTCACATTAAACAGTTAGCCAAGTCGTGTATGTAAAGGGGACATTCTTGAAGGAAATTAAAAGTGCTGCTCCAGTGAACACACAGATGATAAGAAAGCAAAGTAGCATTGTTGCTGATAAGGAGAATGTATTCATGGTCCAAATAGATGATCAATCAGCCACAATATTCCCTTAAATCAAAGCCTAACCTAAAGCGAGGCTTTAACTTCCTTCAATTCTGTGAAGGCTGAGAGAGGTGAGGAAGCTGTAGGAAAAAATAAAGTTTGATATTAGCAGAGATTGGTTCATGGAGTTTAAGGAAAGAAGTCATTTCCGTAATACCAAAGCACAAGGTGAAGCAGCAAGTGATAAAGAGTTGCAGCAAGATATCCAGAATTTCTAGCTAAGACACTTAATGAAAGTGACTACACACAACAACAGATTTTCAATATAGATAAAACAGACTTCTGTTGAAAGAAGTCATTTAGGACTTTCATAGCAAGAGCTGACATCAATGCCTGACTTCAAAGCTTCCGAGGACAAGCTGACCCTCTTGTCAGCAGCTAATGCAGCTGGCTACTTTAAGTTGGAGCCAAAGCTCATGTACTATTCCAAAAATCCTGGGCATCTTAAGAATTTTGCTCAGTCTACTCTGTGGTCTGTAAATGAAACAACAAAGCCTGCATGACCGCACGTGTGTTTACAATGTGATTTACTGAATATTTTAAACCCACTGTTGAGACCTGCTGCTCAGAAAAAAAAAAAAAAAAGATTTCTTTCAAACTATTACTACTCATGGACAATGCACCTGGTCACTCAAGAGCTCTGATGGAGATGTACTATGAGATTCACGTTTTCATGCTTGCTAACCCAACATCCATTCTGCTGTCCATGGATCAAGGAGTAATTTTGAATTCTGAGTCTTATTATTTAAGAAATATATTTTTTAAAGCTATCGCTGCCATAGATAGTGATTCCCCTGATATATCTGGGGATATATCAAGTCAATTTTTCACTTTTCAAGTCAACTAAAAATTTTGTGGAAAAAATTTATCATTCTAGATGCCATTAAGAACATTCCTGATTCACGGGAGGAGGTCAAATCTCAACATTAACAGGGAGTTTGGAAAAAGTTGATGCCAGCTTTCAAGGATGACCTGGAGAGATTTAAGACTTCAGTGAAGGAAGTAACTGCAGATGTGTAACTAGCAAGAAAACTGGAATTAGAAGTGGATTCTGAATATGTGACTGAAGTGCTGCAAGTCCATGATAAACTTGTAATGATGAAGAATTGCTTCTTACGGATGAGCAAAGAAGGCGGTTTCTCAAAATGGAATCTGCCTCTGATAAAGACGCCGTGGAAATTGCTGACATGACAGTAAGGGAGAATATCACCAAAACCTGATGAAGCAGCAAGATCTGAGAGGCCTGACTCGTTTTGAAAGAAGTTCTACCTTGGGTAAAATGCTATTGAACAGCGTTGCACGCTACGGGAAGAGTCAGTCAAGGCAGCAAACTGTTGTTCTCTTATTTTAAGAGATTGCCTCAGCCACTCCACCCTTCACCAACCACCACCCTGGTCAGTCAGCAGTCAGCAATATCAAGCCAAGCAAAAAGATTACTACTCCCTGAAGGCTCAAATGGCGGTTAACATTTTTTAATGATAAAGTATTTTTGAATTAAGGAATGCACATTTTTAGGCATACAGCTATTGCACACTTACTAAACTATACTCTGTGTGTGTGTGTGAGCGTGCACACACGCTCAGTTGAGTCCAACTCTTTGCGACCCCATGGACTGTAGCCAGCCAGGCTCCTCCCTCCATGGAATTTTCCAGGCAAGAAAACTGGAGTGAGTTGCTATTTCCTTCTCCATGGGATCTTCCTGGCCCAGGGATTGAACCTGTGTCTCTTGTGTCTCTTGCATTGGCAGGCATGTTCTTTACCAGCTGAGCATAAGTTTTGTATGCACTGGGGAACCCAGAAGTTCATGAGACTCATTTTATTGTGAAAGTCTGGAACTGAATCTGCATTGTCTCCTAAGCATGCCTGGACCATAAATTTAGAGAATTAATATGAATTTCTTAGAGTTCTGTAGGTCAAAAATCCAGCCCAGGTCTCGCTGGGTAAAAGCAAAGGTGTCAGCTGGGCGTGTTCCTTTCTGGGGCGCTTAGGAAGACTCTGTCTCCTTGTCTTTTCTAGCTTCTAAAGGTTCCCACGCTCCTTTGCTCATGGTCCCCTTCTTCCATCTTCAAAGCCAAAAATAGTGGACTGATTCCTTCTCACCCTGAGCCATTCTGACCTTCCTACTTCTTCCGTATGTAAGGGTCATTGTTATTACACTGCGTCCACCCAGATAAGTTAGGCTAATCTCCCTATTTCAAAGTCACCTTAGTTACCCTTTGCTCTGTATTGTAACACAGTCATAGGTTCTAGAGCTCAGGGCATGCATGTCTTTGGGGGATGATTATTCAGCTTACTACATGTTTGAAAGAGTTTGTGGACATGGACATGGACATATTTTAAGCTACCACAGTAATCAATCACAATCAATCACTATCGTATAAAGTCCCTAGAATCTGTCTCCTTCACAAACGCATGCACTCAAGATCCTGTCCGTTAAAGATCCTCATCAGATGCTAATAACTCATGCAAGAAGCCGCCTGCACTGGTCATTCAATATCCAGTGGAGATAAACATCTCTTCCTTTCTTTTTCTCAAGCTTTTGTGATTGCTGAGAGCAATAGCATAAAGTTTCTACCCATAAAGCCGCAACAGATAATTGGGGTATAGTTTGAAGACTGTACCTTCGGATTCAGAAAGAATCTAATTTTAATGTGGATTTTGCAAGAACATTATCTGAGTAGCCTTATGCAAGCTATTTTTCTCTCTTGCCTAAAATTTAATTACCTGTAAAATGGTGAAAACAATATAGAACATTGCATAGATATTACGCAGGTTAGTTTATAATTCAGAAACTTATTATTTAGTCTTCTTATTGTCCAAAATCTAATATATTTTTATTAAATGGTTACTATTAACCCCACTACATATCTGTGACATTAAATTTTTCCTTTAGTGCCCCTAAGTCACTAATAAGCAGTGTTTATTTAAAGCCAAATTCTAGACATTCCACCAATTATTTGTAATACTGAGCCTTGAGACAAGTACCTAACCTCAGTTCAGTTCAGTTCAGGCGCTCAGTCGTGTCCGACTCTTTGTGACCCCATGAATCACAGCACGCCAGGCCTCCCTGTCCATCATCAACTCCCGGAGTTCACTCAGATTCACGTCCATCGAGTCAGTGATGCCATCCAGCCATCTCATCCTTGGTCGTCCCCCTTCTCCTCCTGCCCCCAATCCCTCCCAGCATCAGAGTCTTTTCCAGTGAGTCAACTCTCCGCATGAGGTGGCCTAACCTAGACATCAAGAATTCCTTTTGAGGAAAAAATTAAAATTAGAAACTAGCATATGACCCAGCAATTCCACTTCTGGGTATGTATTCAAGGAAATAAAAATGTTAACCTGAAAAGATATCTGCAAACTTATTTCACGCAGCATTTTTATAGTTGCTAAGAAACCAGCTAACTTAGTGTGAAACAAACTTTGTGTCCCTCGATGAGTGAATGGATAAAAAAACGGGGAAGGAAATTTTGCCAATTGTGACAACATGGATGTACTGTGACAGCATTATGCTCATAGATCTCTGTATCGCTGATACAGATAACAGATTGGAGGTTGTCAGAGTTGCACCCCACTCCAGTACTCTGCCTGGAGAATCCCAAGGATGGAGGAGCCTGGTGGGCTGCAGTCCATGGGGTCGCTAAGTTGGGGATGACTGAGCGACTTCACTTTCACCTTTCACTTTCCTGCATTGGAGAAGGAAATGGCAACCCACTCCAGTGTTCTTGCCTGGAGAATCCCAGGCACAGGGGAGCCTGGTGGGCTGCCGTCTGTGGGGTTGCACAGAATCGGACACGACTGAAGTGACTTAGCAATAGAGCTGCAGAGTGGGGGTTGGTGTGGTGGAGGGTGGGGGAAATAGGTGAAGAGGGTGAAAGTGAAAGTGAAGTCGCTCAGTCGTGTCCGACTCTTTGTGACCCCATGGACTGCAGCCCACCAGGCTCCTCTGTCCATGGGATTTCTCCAGGCAAGAGTACTGGAGTGGACTGCTGTTTCCTTCTCCAAGGGATCTTCCCGACCCAGGGATCAAACCTGGGTCTCCTGCATTGTAGACAGAGGCTTTACCGTCTGAGCCATTATAAAATAAATAAGACACGGGAATGTAATGTACAGCATGGGGATTGTAGTTAATAATACGTATTATATACTTAAGAGTTGCTAAGAGAGTCGATTTTAAAAGTTATCATCAAAAATAATAATTTGTATGTGTTTCGGGGGCAGGAGGAGAAGGGGACAAAAGAGGATGAGGTGGCTGGATGGGATCACGGACTCAATGGACATGGGTTTGGGTGAACTCCGGGAGTTGATGATGGACAGGGAGGCCTGGCGTGCTGCAATTCATGGAGTCGCAAAGAGTCAGACACGACTGAGCAACTGAACTGAACTGAACTGGTGATAGATATTAGTTAAACTTGTTGTGATGGGACTTTTGCAATATCTGCATATATCAAATGATTATATTGTATGCCTGAGACTACTGTAATGTTATATGTCAGTTATATGTCAAAATGATTTTTTTTAATTTTTAAAATATTTTTAATTGAAGGATAATTGCTTTACAGGATTGTGTTGGCTTCTACCAAATATCCGCATAAATCAGCCATAGGTAAACCTCCCACTAGATCATCCCTCCCATCACCCTTCCCTTCCCTAAAATAATTTTGGCGGTGGTTTAGTCGATAAGTCATGTCCAACTGTTGCAACTCCATGGACTGTAGCTTGCCAGGCTCCTCTGCCCATAGGATTCTCCAGGCAAGAATATTGGAGTGAGTTTCCATTTCCCTCTCCAGGGGATCTTCCAGACCCAAGGATTGAACCCAGGTCTCCTGCACTGGAGGCAGATTCTTTACCAACTGAGCAACCAGCGGAGCCCTTAAAATAATCTTGATTTATTTCTGTTTTAAGATAAAGTTGGTATATGCACTATATAAGTTTCAGGGGCTCCATGCTATGATGAGCTGTGTGTGTTCCTTATAAACTGGGCATCACCCGAAGCCTAGTCACCGCCCCTCTCCAGGCTCCGGACTCCCTTCCGCCTTTCTGCTTCCTCCAGTCCCCTTCCCAGTCCAGTAACCACTAAGCCGTGTCTGTGTCTGTGAGTCTGTGTTTTATATTGCTTTGTTTGTTTACTTTTTTCAGACTCCAGGAGTGAAATCCTATAATTTTTGCCTTTCACCTTTTCAATTTAATTCACTTAATATAATACCATCAAGTCTACTCATGTTGTTAAAAATGTCAAGATTCCGTTCTTTTTTATGGCTGAGAAGTATTCCACTGTGTATATACACAACACCTTCTTTATCTCTTCATACATCGATGGACACGTCATAGCTTGGCTATTATAAATAAAGCGTCTGTGAACATACATATTTTCAAATTAAAGTTTTTCTTTTCTGTTCTTTGGATAAGTACCTAGAGGTAGAATAGCTGGACCACATGGTGGATGTATTCTTAACCTTTGGAGGATTCTCACATGTTTCTCACAGCGGCTGCAGCAATTTATATTTCCACCAACATTGTCTGGTGGCTTCCTTTTCTCCACATCCTCTCCAACACTTGTTATTTCCTATCTTTTCGATGATAGCCATTCTAATATGTGTGAGGTGGTATCTCACACCTGCAGTTTTGATTTGCATTTCCCTAATAATTAGTAATAATGAACATATTTTCATGTATCTGTTGACAATCTGTATGTCTTCTTTTGAAAAATGTCTATTCAGATCCTCTGCCCATTTTTAACCTGTTGTTTGATTTTTTTTACTGTTAAGTTGCATGACTTCTTTATATATTTTGGATATTAACCTCTTGACAGATATGTGGTTAGCAGATATCTTCTCCCATTTAGTAGGTTGCCTTTGAAATTTGATGATGACTTCCTTCACTGTTAATTTGATGTAGACCTGTTTGTCTATTTTTGCTTTTCTTACCCTTGCCTTTGGAATCAGATCCACAAAAACGTGGCTAACCTTGGGGTCACAAGGGTAAGCCCCTATGTTTTCACCTAGGATGTTTATGGTTTCAGATCTCAATGTCCAAGCCTTTAATTCAGTTGGAGGTATTGTTTTCATGCAGTGTTAAGAGAGTGGTCCAGTTTTACTCTTCTGCTTGCAGCTGCCTGATTTTCCAAACACCGGTTTTGGAAGAGACTGTCCTTTCTCCAGTGCACGCACATTCCCGACCCTTTGTCCTAAATTGGTTTTCTGCATATTGTGAGTTTATTTCTGGGATCTCAGTTCCGATCCATCGATCTATGTGCTGGTTTTGGTTATGATACCATTACTGTAGCTTTGTAGTGTACTTTAAAATCAGGGAACATGACAATTCCAGCTTTTTTTCTTTTTCCTTAATATTGTTTTGCCTACTTAGGCTCTTTTGTGGTTCTCTGCAAGTTTTAGAATTATTCTAGTTCTGTGAAAGATGCCAGTGGACTCTTAAAATGGATGGCATTGAATCTGTAGATTACTTTAGGTAGCATGGACATTTTTGCAAGATCAATTTTCCCCACCCATTAGCACAGAATACCTTTCCTTTATTGGCACTTTCTTTAATTTCCCCCATTAGTGTCTTACAGGTTTCAGAATTTAGGTCTTTCACCTACCTGTTTAACTGAATTACCAGCTATTTTATTATTTCTGATGCAATTGTAAATGATACTGCTTTCTTGATTTCACTTTCTGACAGTTTTTTATTAGTGTATAGAAATACCACTGATTTTTAGGTTGATTTTGTATTCCACAACTTTACTGAATTCATTCATTAGTTCTGAAAAGTGAAATGGAAGTGTTAGTCATTCAGTCATGTCTGACTCTCTGAAACCCCATGGACTGTAGCCTGCCAGGCTCCTCTGTCCATGGAATTCTCCAGATAAGAATACTGGAGTGGGAAGCCTTTCCCTTCTCCACGGGATCTTCCCAAGCCACGAACTGAACCCAGGTCTCCTGCATTGCAGGCGGATTCTCTACCATCTGAGCCACCAGGGAAGTCCTTATTAGTTATAACAGGGTTTTCTTTTTGGTGGAGTCTTCAGGGTTGTAGCAGTTTTTTTGACAGTCTTTAAGGTTTTCTTGGTAAAGTATAATGTTATCTGCAGATGGTGATGGTTTGGCTTCTTTTTGATTTGGATGCTTTTCATTTACTTTTCTTGGCTAGGACTTTCTATACAATGTTGAATAAAAGTAACAAGTGGGCATCCTTGCCTTGTTCCTGATCTTAGACAAAAAGTTTTCGGCTTTTCACAATTATGATATTAACTGTGGGTTTATTATGCATAGTCTTCATTATCTTGAGATTCATTCCCTTTATACTCACTTTGTTGAGAACTTTTATCATAAATGTTGAATTTTGTCAAATAGTTTTCTTACATCTGTTGGGATGATAATATGAGTTTTATCTTTTGTCTGGTTAATATGGTGTATCACATTGTTAAATTTGGGAATGTTGCATGCTCTTTGTATCCTTGGAATAAATCCCCATTGATTATAATTTATGACCCTTTTAATGTGTTCTTGAATTCAGTTTGCTAATATTTTGTTGAAAATTTTTGCATCTATATTCATTAAAGACATTTCTGTGGTGACATTGTCTGGGTTTGATATTAGAGTAATGCTGTCCTCATAAAATGAGGCCCTCCCATCTTCAATCCTTTGGAAGAGTTTGAAAAGTATAGGGTTTAAATCTTTCAATTTTTGATAGAATTCACTAGTGAAGTCATCTGATTCACTTTAACCTTTACTATTTCTTTCTTTCTACTGACTTTAGGCCTTGTTCTTTTTCTTTCTCTAATTTCTTTAGGAGTGAGTTACATTGTTTTAAATTTCTCTTCTTTATTGAGACAGACTTTAATTGCAATGAATTTTTGTCTTAGAACCACTTATGCTCCATGTCATAGATTTCAGATGTTGTATGCTTGCATTGTCTCTAGGTAGTCCCTATTTTTTCTTTGATTTTTGATAACCCATTGATTATTCCACAGCATATTTTTTAATCTCCACATACTTGCACCTTTTCCAGTTCAGAATGTTCTGATTGTATCTATTAAGTCAATCTGGTTTCGTGTGTCATCCACGGTCTGTGTTTCCTTATTTATTTTCTAGCTGCTTGATCTGTTCACCGATGTAAGTGGGGTGTTAAAGACCCTGCATTGCTGCCAGTTCCTCCCTCTGTGTCCATTGATACGTGCTTTGTATATTTGAGTGCTCCTGTGGTGGGTGCATATATATTATGAATGTTATACTTTATTACTGGATTTCCCCTTTATCAATAATATAATGCTCATCTTTGTTCTTTATTGCTGTGTTTGTTTCAACGTCTGTTTGTCTGATACGAGCATAGCTACACCAGCATTCTTTTCCTTTCCATTTGAGTGGAATAGCTTTCTGCATCCCTTTACTTTCATCCTGTATGTCCTTACTTTTGAAGAGAATCTCTTATAGGAAGCTTATAGATGAGTCTTGCGTGAGTCTCTTTTTTTTTTTTCCCTTTTTTTCTTCACCTAACCACTCTGTCTTTTGATTGGAGAATTTAGTCCATTTACATTTAAAATAATCGCTGGCATTCTGTTTACATTTGACGTCTGTTTGCTTCCCTGGTGGCTCAGATGGTAGAGACGTCTGTTTCTCTAGTCGCTCCTGTTTCTTTCTTCTTCCCTGTCTCTCCTCTCTTGTGGTTTGGTGGCTTTTTACCTTGTTCTGTTTAGATTCCTTTCTCATTTTCTTTTGTGTATTTATTATGAGTTTTTGTTTGTAGTTACTGTGAGGTTCACATATTGCTCCTGTTTTGAATTGATAGCATCTTAAATTTAAACACATTCTAAATGCTTACATTTTTACTTCCCCCATCACGTTTTGTATTTTTGATGTTTCTTCAACCCTTCCAATTTTAACTGCAATTCTTCTTTGTGTGTATTTCTTTGGGTTCATTCTATTTGGGATGTTTTGGGCTTCCTGCACCTGAATATCTATATTTTTCCTCAGGTTGGGGAAATTTTCAGTTCTTATTTCTTCAAATATATTTGCTGGCACTTTCCCTTCCTGTTCTTTTCATGAGGAACTTATAATGAGAATGTATTCCACTTAATGTTGTCTCAAAGTTTCCTTAAAGGATTTTAACTTTTTATTTTTTTTTCTTTTTGCTGCTATGTCAGGGTGATTTTCATTGGTTTGTCTTCCAATCCAATGATTCATTCTGCTGCTCCATCCAGTCAGCTGCTGAATCTCCCTAGTATATTTTTCAGTTTAGTTCCAAAACTTCAGAGCTTTCTTATATTTTCTATCTCTGTTGAAAATGTTGCCATGTTTTTCAGTCTTTATCTGAATTCGTTATCTTTATGACCATTACATTAACCACTTTATCTTATCTCCATTTTATTAGTCTTTTTCTGAAGTTTTTTCTTGTTCTTTCATTCAAAATATATTTCTCTGTCTCCCAGTGTTGCCTGACTCTTTGTTTGTTTCCGTCTAGAAGATGAAGCTGCTGTCTCTGCCGGTCTTGAAGGAGCAGTCACTGGAAGACTAGGGGTGTGCTTTGGTCTGTCTGTGCAGTGCTTTGGCCCCAAGATCTGTCTGTGTTTCAGTCTCGAAGGGCCCAGAAATGCTGGGCATTCAGTGGGATTCTCTGTGTTTCATGCACACACACCTTCCAGGATCAGTGGTATGGGGGCTGCAGTAAAGCCATTCCAGGCCTGGATGAGCACATCCACCAGATCTGGTGGCGCAGGGGTTACTATGAATGGGCTTGAGACTGGGCCAAGTCTGTTCACCAGTTCTGGTGGGAAAAATAATTTTTCTTTTTTTTTTTTTTGAGGAATCACGTATCATCCTGGATTCTCATCCTATGAGCAATTTCTAGCCGTAATAATTAGTCTAAAGGCTTTTAAATAACAATAGTTGATTATTTTATTCATAACTTTTGTAAGGCCATAAGTTAATTTACTTATGTTCATTAGATACTTATTTTAAAACCAAAGCCCTTATAGTTATATTTGGAATGGGTGACCAATGAGTACCTGTAGTACAACACTGGAAATCCTGCTGAAGGTGATGTGGCAGCTTGGACGGGAGGAGAGTTTGCGGGAGAACTGCTCAGTTGCTAAGTCATCTCTGGCCCTTTGAAACCCTGTGAACTACAGCATGCCAGGCTTCCCTGTCCTTCAATGTATCCCTGAGTCTGCTCAGACTCTTGTCCACTGAGTTGGTGATGCCATCCTGCCATCTCATCCTCTGTCACCCCCTTCTCCTCTTGCCCTCAATCTTTCCCAGCATCAGGATCTGTTCCAATGAGTCAGCTTTAGAATCAGCCCTTCCAATGAGTTTTCAGAGTTGATTTCCTTTAGGATTGACTGGTTTGATCTCCTTGCAGTCCAAGGGACTCTCAAGAGTCTTCTCCAGCACCACAGTTTGAAAGCATCAATTCTTTGGTGCTCAGCCTTCATTATGGTCCAACTCTCACATCTATACATGACTATTTGGGGGAGAATAGATACATATAATATATATATACATATATACACACATATATATATGCACATACATATATATATGCCTGAGTCCCTTTGCTGTCCACTTCAAACTATCTCAACATTGTTAATCAGCTATATTCCAATACAAAATCAAAAGTTTAGAATGAAAAGAAAAGAAAATCTTTTAAAAAATCAATAAAAATTTATAATAATAGATACATATATGTAAAACAAAAACCCTTATTCTTGATTACTAAATGATGGCTGTGAAATTGCTGACATTATATGTGAATGATGGTTTAAATTTACTTTTAAAATTCAGCATTGAAGATAAAATAATGTGACCTTTGTAGTGATACTTTGAATACAACTTTGAATGGAATACAGAATGGTGGTAAAAAATAATGATCTTAGTAATTTAGGAGACATACATATTAAAATACATTTGGAGTTGGTTATGTTACATAAACAACACATAATTACATTAAATAAATGCAATCATGATTTCTACTGATTTACACAAACTGAGCTGTATCACATTTTATAAATATTTTATGTTTATTTAGTGAAAGTTTCTCAGTCATGTCCAGCTCTCTGCAATCTCATGGACTTTACAGTCCATGGGATTCTCCAGGCCAGAATACTGGAGTGGGTAGCCTTTCACTTCTCCAGGGAAAAATCCCAACTCAGGGATCGAACCCATATCTCCCGCATTGCAGGCAGATTCTTTACCAGCTAAGACACAAGGGAAGCCCAGTTCTGGACTGCAAAGTCAAATGGGCCTTAGCAAGCATCACTAAAAGCAAAGCTAGTGGAGGTGATGGAATTCCAGTTGAACTATTTCAAATCCTAAAAGATGATGCTGTGAAAGTGCTGCACTCATTATGCCAGTTAATTTGGAAATCTCAGCAGTGGCCACAAGACTAGAAAAGGTTAGTTTTCATTCCAATCCCAAAGAAGGGCAATGCTAAAGAATGCTCAAACTACTGCACAATAGCACTCATCTCACTTGCTAGCAATGCTCAAAATTCTCCAAGCCAGGCTTCAACAATATGTAAACCGTGAACTTCCTGATGTTCAAGCTAGGTTTATAAAAGGCAGAGAAACCAGAGAACAAATTGCCAACACCTATTGGATCATGGAAAAAGCAAGAGAGTTCCATAAAAGCATCTATTTCTGCTTTATTGACTATGCCAAAGCCTTTGACTGTGTGGATCACAACAAACTATGGAAAATTCTTCAAGAGATGGGAATACCATACAACCTTACCTCCCTCCTGAGAAATCTGTATGTAGGTCAAGAAGCAATGGTTAGAACTGGACATGGAACAACAGACTGGTTCAAAATTGGGGAAGAATTGTATACTATCACACTGCTTATTTAACTTAGATGCAGAGTGCATCATGCAAAATGCCAGGCTGGGAGAAGCACAAACTAGAATCAAGATTGCTGGGAGAAATATCAGTAACCTCAGATATGCAGATGACACCACCCTTATGGCAGAAAGCAAAGAAGAATGAAAGAGCTTCTTGATGAAAGTGAAAGAAGAGGGCGAAAAAGTTGGCTTAAAGCTCAACATTCAGAAAACTAAGATCATGGCATCCAGTCCCATCACTTTATGGCAAATAGATGGGGAAACAATGGAAACACTGACAGACTTTATTTTGGGGGGCTCCAAAATCGCTGCAGATGGTGATTGCAGCCATGAAATTAAAAGACGTTTGCTCCTTGGAAGAAAAGTTATGACCAAACTAGACAGCATATTAAAAAGCAGAGACAGTACTTTGTCAACTAAGGTCCGTCTAGTCAAGGCTATGGTTTTTCCAGTAGTCATGTATGGATGTGAGAGCTGGACTCTAAAGAAAGCTGAGCACAGAAGAGTTGATGCTTTTGAACTGTGGTGTTGGATAAGACCCTTGAGAGTCCCTTGGACTGCAAGGAGATCAAGCCAGTCAATCGTAGAGGAGATCAGTCCTGAATATTCATTGGAAGCACTGATGCTGAACCTGAAACTCCAATACTTTGACCACCTGATGCAAAGAACTGACTCAGTGGAAAAGACCCTGATGCTGGGAAAAACTGAAGGCGGGAGGAGAAGGGGACGACAGAGGATGAGATGGTTGCATGGCATCACGTACTCAATGGACATGAGTTTGAGTAAACTCCGGGAGTTGGTAAGGGACAGGGAGGCCTGGCGTGCTACAGTCCATGGGGGTCACAAAGAGTCAGACATGACTGAGCAACTGAACCAAACTGAACTATGTTTATATAGTCAGAAAACCACACTACAAAGTTTTCTGTTGAATTTTATTTTGAACTAAAAAGACAACATAAGTATGTTACCATTTAGTCTCCCTTCGCCACCTATCATCAGTTGTATTTTAGAAATGTTTGAGCTTTTGAAAAACTACTTTGCCAATCCTTTTAATGTTGATTACATTTTGCTCAAAAGTAATTGGAAACCTCTCATTGGAATGTTTCACAAAATTCAAATTTTGAGCTTTTAAAGAATTTCCATATTAAAAGAAAATCTTACAAATGAAAAGACAAATTCTTACAGAAGCAAAGGACTGGAGTAGGTAAACAATGAATGTTATAAAGATGTACGTGATTTAATTTTGATTTTTCTATGACAGTGCTTTGAAATAACTCAACTTGGCAGAAAAGCCTTTTGATGGGGTTTCTATTTATAATTAGATAGTTGTATTTTATACCAGAATTAAAAGAAATTGAGAATGCTTGTGGTTGGATGGAATCTACATTTGCTGGAACAGTCAAAAGGACATTAGACATGTTGGAGAAGTTTTAACTTATTAAAAAATATATGTCAGGAAAAGTACGCTGAATGGTAAAAAGACAGTACCTATGAAAATATTTGGGCTAATATATTTACACATATCAATGTAAAAATTGATATGTGTGAGAATTGAGACTGTTTTCCACTAATAATTATTACTGATATTATTTCCCTTAACACCTATAGAAGTATTTTCTCAATTAAAATTGGAACAAAGGCAATATTTATGTCTGTTTACCAAATCCTTAGCACAGTTCCTGGCACATTCTGTACATTCAATAATTATTTGATAAATGAAAATGAATGATTTATAGCATCTCTATTTTCTTCATAATATAAACACTGGAAGTAATAGACATAAATAAAAATAAGCATCCAGGTATATATGCCTCGGAGGAGGCAATGGCACCCCACTCTTGCCTGGAGAATCCCATGGACGGAGGAGCCTGGTGGGCTGCTGTCCATGGGGTCGCGAAGAGTTAGACACGACTGAGTGACTTCCCTTTTGCTTTTCACTTTTCTGCATTGGAGAAGGAAATGGCACCCCACTCCAGTGTCCTTGCCTGGAGAATCCCAGGGATGGGGGAGCCTGGTGGGCTGCTGCCTATGGGGTCCCATAGAATCAGACACAACTGAAGTGACTTAGCTGCAGCAGCAGCATATATGCGTACTTTTTTTTCTTACTTCAGTTTCTGTTGGGGTTAAAAGCAGTTTGAATAAGTCATCCAATGATCAGATTTACCAGGTAATTAGTAATAAGTTCAAGTTTCCATTTTCATTTGTCCTTGCAGACCGGGCCTGGGAGCGTCAGGGTGTTTCCTGGTAACAGAAGGGAATCTGGCCAACCAGTGATCTTTGCATTAGCATTCTAGTGACAGAGGCCGGCGTGCCATGAAGCTGTGTCACAGCCAATTTATGAAACTAGATCCAAAGGCTCATTAAAACGGTCACAATTCAGTGACTGCCCGGTAAAATTAGACTACAGTTTCATTCCCATAACAGAGAATATTTTAACATGCTATTAAGGATATATATCAAGTATGAAAACTAGCTTTGATTCTGAGAAGGGAAAAACAACAAGATTAGAAAGCCATTTACTTTTGTGTGGAATTGGTTCCAGTCTCAGATTTAGGCTTAAAATGCTTCAAATGGTCATATTTTAGAACATACGTTTGCCTCTGTAAATTTGGTGCATTTTTCTCCAAAAGTAAAAGCACTTTGGTAAAGAATCTGCCTGCGATGCAGGAGATCCGGTCTTGATTCCTGGGTCTGGAAGATTCCCTGGAGAAGGGATATGCTACCCACTCCAGGGTTCATGCCTGGAGAATCCCATGAACAGAGGAGCCTGGTAGGCTACAGTCCATGGGGCGCAAAGCAAAAGCACTCTGGGGCAGCTCCATCAAACCGTAGGGTTGTTCCATAGGTTGTGCCTGGCCGAGACACGTCAAGCAGCTCAGTTGAAAGTCAGGTTTGTTTCCCTGTTGTTGCCAGCCAAATCTCCCTACAGCATTCTTTTATCATGCATCTTCCTCAGTGATGCCACAACTCCTGGGAGTTCAGAACGTATTTTTTTACAGGTCTTTCCACAGCCAAACCAGGTTTAAGCGGCTAAAAAATATGGCATCCAAAGTCTGGTTAAGAGCAATGCGATAGGACAGAAAGTTCTAGAACATGAATCTGGGGCAGTGCCCAACTCTCAGCCATCCCTCCTGGGGCAGGGGCAGGGGCAGGGTGCCCCTCTCCTACTAGTTGAGTTCCTGGCACCTGCGCTATGCTCAATAATAAAGGCGGGAGTGAAATGAGCTAACGATATTGTTAGGAAAGCCATTTAGTTCCTCGATATCTCAAACATCTATATACATGACACAGAGATAAAGCCCCCTGCTCTGCTTATTTCCCAGGATGGTCTGAGGCTTTAAACTAATAATAGCTGCACAGGCACTTTTCAATGGCACAGTGCTTATACTAGGGTAAGGTATGGTTTTATGGACTCATTTGTCAAACATAACAGACTATTTTCTTTACCTCCTGAATTTGTATTCAATGGAACGGTAATGAATCCCTAAATCTTCTAAATGTGAACAATAAAAGACTCTGAATGACTTTTCCTGGCAGTCTATATGCCATGGATGAATTATTTACACTTTTATTTAAACCTGAGGAAAGACACAAACACAAAGCAATCCCAAGAGTAAAGATGCTACTTTTAATTAACTTATTTAGAAAAATATCTCTTTTCATTTTTCCTCATCTACAAAAAAAAAAATGCCTTCATAATGTGGGTGCCTTGTTATCAATTAGAGGTCACTTCAATATCAAGCATAAATTTCTCTAGAAATAACAGATGCCATCAGGGTTCACTGTTGGCAGGGGTAAGTAACGAGTATTTGTTTATTGTAGTACTGTAATTTAAAATGTTAAATTATCTTTCCAAAAGGGGATATTCCAAATTGAAAACACAGCAAATAAATAAACGGGAAATATTTTTGCATATATTTCAGAGTATCTCATAAACCAATGTTCAGAAGCATTCTGTTCTGCTGGATGTTAACAAGTGTGCTTGTTAACAAAACTTATCTCTTTCTCTCTCATATGCACTGAGTTAAACACCATGGGATGTTTCTTGTTTCCAGAATCTTTTTCCTTTAATATGCATTACAAATATATGAGAAAGAGAAATATTGTCACATTTTTACTAAATTTATTTTACCATGACTCGTTTATTTGGCAACATACTTATTAACTCCTTCCAAAACATTGTTTAGATAAATACCACTTTAGGAATTGCTCTGACAAAGTGTGTTTGGCTGGACACATCACAACTGATGCAAGAACGCACCTTGTGGCCTGTATGAGCTTGGTTAACCAGTGGACTCCTAGAGCACTTACCACACCAACAGCTCTGTTCAGGACACTGAAGAGCCTGAGAAGCTGAGCTGCGACTACGCTTTAGAAGTCCAAAGTCAAAGGGGCAAACACTCAGTGGTCAGTTCTGGGACATCTGGGAGAAGCATGCAATGAAGTAAAACGGGGAGGGCAAAGGAGAGTCACATCTGTTTGGATTTGGAACTGGAGATATCTTCCCAAGAGTCCAAAGCATCAAGTTATTGAACGCTTTTATGATCATCTTTAGTAGTACCCTAACAAGAATTGGTCAAATAAATATATTTGCATGTGTTGGATATCCTTTTCAGGGGTGATGCTTTGGAACGGTACCTGTCTCCCATTTGCCTCATCTCATTTACCTCAAGCCAAAATAGGTTCAGCTCATTGACGTTTTTCAGTTCTGTGACTTTATAGCATATTTCTCTCATGGTATTAGCTTCATTTATTTAGTTTAAAAATAAAGAAGAAAATTGATTAGATTTTGAAACCCTTAATATACTTCAAGCAATTTACTGTGAAAAGACATAGTTAGCAATCCAACGGGATATGTTTCAATTGTTTCAATCTGAAATTTAATAGTAGAAGGATGATTTTAAAGTTCATTGGAATTTTTTCACATTTTTTCATGCTCATTTGAAATATTAAAACTTCAAAATAGATACAGGATCTGTTCGATCAGCTTCATAGTTGGTTCTTACTGAGGTTCATAATGTCGTATGAAAAGCTGCAAATGCCTCTTCTCCCTCCATGTAGAGGTCTGCAGTCTGCAGTCATCTCCTGAAAGAAAGCGACCAGTCACTCAGTTGCTTCCAACTCTGTGACCCTGTGGACTGTAGCCGCCAGTCTCCTCTGCCCATGCAGTTCTCCAGGCAAGAACACTGGCAGGGATAGCCATTACCTTCTCCAGGGGATCTTCCCAACCCAGGACTCGAATCCAGGTCTCCTGAAACACAGGTGGTTTCTTTACCATCTGAGTCACCAGGGAAGTCATCTCCCAGGCATAGATAAAGCTTTAACTCCGTTTAGCTGTACTGTCCTTACGCCTGGACAGGGTTGCAGGGGAGGGGGATGTCTCTACACAGGTGTGATATATGGTGAACCTGTTACCGACCAGTGCTCTTGACCTCTTTAATCAATACAAATCGATCAGAGACCTGACAAGCAATTCAGGCAAGGCTTTATTGGGCCCATGATCCAGCAGGAGGCAGAGAAAACCAACGAACAGGTTCTCTAGTTGCTTCCTTGCCTGCTTGCTCAGGGGATGCAGGTTGCTTCCTTCTACTGGGTGAGGGTAGGAGTATGTTCAGAGGTTGGACTGGAGGGGTGGCTTAGGTGTGTTGCCCACTCCATTGGTGGCGTTTGTGCAGGGATCCTGTGCAGCACTCTGCCTTTGCTTCCAACCCCCGGCTTTTGCTCCCTACTCTTCAAATGTGGTTTTGGGCTTTTTTGGTCTTCTTGTATCTTTTTGTCCAGAATTTTCCCCAACCGTGTAGGCATGCAGTTATTTTTCAGTTCAGTTCAGTCGCTCAGTCATGTCCGACTCCTTGGGACCCCATGAATTGCAGCACGCCAGGCCTCCCTGTCCATCACCAACTCCCAGAATTTACTCAAACTCATGTCCATCAAGTCGGTGATGCCATCCAACCATCTCATCCTCTGTCAGGCTTGTCCCTTTGTCCTCCTGCTTTCAGTCTTCCCCAGCATCAGGGTCTTTTCTAGTAAGTCAGCTCTTAGCATCAGGTGGCCAAATATGGAGTTTCAGCTTCAACATCAGTCCTTCCAATGAACACTCAGGACTGATCTCCTTTAGGATGGATTGGTTGGATCTCCTTGAAGACCAAGGGACTCTCAAGAGTCTTCTCCAACACCACAGTTCAAAAGCATCAATTCTTTGGTGCTCAGCTTTCCTTATAGTCTAACTCTCATGTCCATATATGACTACTGGAAAAACCATATCCTTGACTAGACGGACCTTTGTTGGCAAAGTAGTGTCTCTGCTTTTTAATATGCTGTCTAGGTTTCCTTCCAAGGAGTAAGCATCTTTTAATTTCATGGCTGCAATCACCATCTGCAGTGATTTTGGAGCCCAGAAAAATGAAGTCAGCCACTGTTTCCACTGTTTCCCCATCTATCTGCCATGAAGTGATGGGACTGATGCCATGATCTTAGTTTTCTGAATGCTGAGCTTTAAGCCAACTTTTTCACTCTCCTCTTTCACTTTCCTCAAGAGGCTCTTTGGTTCTTCACTTTCTGCAGTTATTTTCAGCCCCTTATACTTTCTGTAATTTGTGGCTTGAGGAGACATTTGTCTAGGTGCCAACACTGCAACCCGGCCACAAAGGGCCCAGGTCTCAGCCTGTCTCAAACCCAAACAGAAACTCTTTGAGACACTTCTGCTTCATAGTGCTTGTCTAGTTTTATCAATGCCTCACAAGAATATGATTTTAATTCTCTGATAATACAGTCCATCACCTTGGTATATAAGTACCTCAATATGTACTTTTGCATAACAAGCAGGGATTTAAGTAGGATTTTTTTGACCCATTTCAGAAGCAATGTTGCGATGATTAAATCTACATTCTCTTTTGAGGGTAATGTAAGATTTTTTAAATGTTGGTACTTACTGTGAATCTTCACAAACTCGGGAATTTAAGAAACGCCACTGCATGTTCTGCATCTCAGCCTTTTATTCCGAAGTTCCTGTCTTGTGAGAGTGGCAGAAAATTGGACCTTGGCCATCCTTCCTCTGGTGCCTCCTGTGGGTGATTTGCACAGCCCCCGCACAATCAGGGAAGGAAGTCTTGGGAGGTCTCTCTGCAGCTGACCACTAAGTTCAGGGTCCAGAGGCTATTTATACTGTCTGGAGGCTTTCTTCGAGGCCAGCAGCTTTTGAGATAGACGAACCTGAACTTTGCCTTCCAAATATAATGGGTTGTTCCAAAAACACAGTGAAATCTTGTATCAGTAAAGCTAAACACAAAGGAAACGCTCACTCATCCAGACTCTGGCCATGCTTTATGTCCCCTGATTTCCTGAGCCCACTGTTCCTGCTCCCCTGTCTACATACAGCCCCTCTCACACACAGCCCTGTCCACTAACGCCAGGACATGGGTGATCTTTACTATAGCAGTGTAACATACATAGATTTCCATATTTAAGCATACATTTATAAACATTCAAAGGAAAACGATGCACTTGAATGCTATTGAGTGTTCAGACCCTATCCAGTGTCTCTAAGAAAAACAGATTTTTTGCACCTGATGTCTGAAATTGCTGTGTAACAACCTTTCATAAAACATCTTCCATTGTGTGCTGGGGCTTCCCAGGCGGCACTGGTGGTAAAGAATCTGCCTGCCAATGCCGCAGTTGCAGGTTCAATTCCCAGGCTGGGAAGATCCCCTGGAGTAGGAAATGGCAAACCTCTCCAATATTTTTGCCTGGGAAATCCCACGGACAGAGGAGCCTGGCGGACTCTCTCCCATGAGCTGTAGCCTCCCAGGCTCTTCCGTCCCTGAGATTTTCCAGGCAAGAATAATAGAGTAGGTGGCCATCTCCTTCTGCAGGGGATCTTCCCAACACAGGGGTCGAACCTGCGTCTCCTGCCTTGGCAGGCGGATTCTTTCCTACTGAGCCGTCGGGGAAGCACTCCAGTGTATGTGGTTAGTTAGTGTTAGTCACTCATTCATGTCTGACTCTTTGCAACCCCACGGACTGTAGCCCACCAGGCTACTCTGTCCCTGGAATTCTCCAGGCAAGAGTTTGGAGTGGGTAGCCAGTCCCTTCTCCAGGGGATCTTCCTTGCCCAGGGATCGAGCCGGGTCTCCTGCTTTAGCAGGCGGATTCTTTACTGTCTGAGCCACCAGGGAAGCTCCCCGACTGTACGGATCCACCATCAAACTCAGAGCCACTAGCTACAGATGATTTTTAAAATGGATGTTACAGTACTTGTTTTGATAGTCTTAAGTCTCTTTTTTTAAATTTACTTATGAGAATTGTTTTTGTTTGTTTGTTTGCTTGTTTGTTTATTTTCAGCTCAAAAGTAAAGAAGTCTAAGATAGAAATGCAACAGTGTGTCTAATGATATTTCCTGGATTTGTACCTCTACCATCATTACAGAGCTTATAAAAATAACAGAAATCTTCATTTGTTTCACTCACTTTTTTGTTCCAACTCTGTCATATGTGAAGGGTTAGACAGCCTAGATCTTTATTGGGCCTTAATCCAAATTGTATGAGTCAGTGTCTTCCTAATTAATTCTCAGGACTGTTTTTTACTCAGAATCCAAAGTTATTTCCCACTCAAATCAGAAGAAAATTTCTAGCTGGAGGCTCTAATAATCTTCTCCCATCCAGTAATCATACTCCCAATAGCTCTTTTCTCCTGTTTACCCACTTGCCATCTCCACTGAAATCCTTATTCACCAAAATCCACTGCCCTGACCTGAATATTTATTAACACACACCTCACCACCTTTGTTATCATTTTCCTTTGTAATTGTGTATTATTATAAAAATTAAATTTTTGGATTGACATTAAATTTAAATGTATGAAGAAAATTAAATATTTATATAAAATTTATATTCAAAATAAAATTTATAACGTATTTAAGTTATACAGGGTGATGTTATATTGTAAACTTACTTTCTCTATCCAGTTTAAGAAATAGCACATTGTGATTAACTTTGAAGTCTTTTAGATATCCTTCACAAATCCCGTATCCTCATCTACCCCTTTAGAGGCAACCTTCATCCTGAACTCATTTGGTTATTTCTGCTTGCTTTTCTTAATTTTATTCCATGTATTTTCATTCCTATGCAATGCATTGTTTAAATTTGCATTTTTATTAACATAAAAAGATTCAGTCTGTCGCTGGGTTTTCCGGGATATCATCTTTTTGCTCGGTGTTATGTTCCTGAGATCCATCAGTACATCAGCATTGTAGCCGATAGCTCTGTGTTTCTCTCTCTCTGGCCCCTACTCCTTCTTCTTTGTAGTATGCCTGTGTGTGATTCTTTTATCCCGTTATCTGCCAATGGATGTTTGTGTTTTTCTATGAATTTTTTACTGTACTGCAATACACACTCTTACGAGATACACACATCCAAGGTGCATGCCTCCTGGTTCATGGGACTTAGCATTTTATGTGTATTATAAACTTCTAAACTATTTTCTAAAATAGTTTCACTAATTTATGCTTATAGTCACAGTGTATGCAAGTCTGATTGCTCCAAAGCCTCACCAACTTTTGATATTGTCAGGCATCGTAAACTGTTGTAAATCCAGTGAGTATCAGCTATATGTCATTGTGGCTTCACTTGCCTTCATCACTTCTGCTGAGGTTGAGAGTATTTTCATGTGTTTATTCAGTGTTCATATTTCCCCTTCTATAAAGTGCCTTAGCTAATTTTTGCCCAATTTTCTATTTGGTGGTTTGTCTCTTTTTCATATTACTTGAATGCTTTATATATTCCTGAAACAAATCCATCAGGGATTTCTTTATCTAATTTGTGACTCTTCATTTTTAATGTGACTTGGATAGGCAGAAGCGCTTGATTTTAACGTAGTAGAATTTATCATTCTTATGTTTTAAGGCTAGTGCTTTTTATGTCTGGTTTAAGATTATCCTTCCATACTGTGATCTCATAAAGATATTCTGCTGTATTTCCTCCTAAAAGTTTTATATTTTGCCTCTTACATTTAGGTTTTTAATCTAATAAGTAATCTATTTTTATGTATGATGAAATTAGAGGTCCAATTTCATATCTGTCCTTGCTATAATAACCAGTAACCAAAAGTAAACAATAACAACCAATAACCAATTGTTACAGCATCAAAAGTGTATCTCTCACTCACTCGTCAGCTGAGCCGGCTCTATCATAGTTTAAGTGTTTCATTTATGTGTATCAGTTTGTGGGGTCTCTACTCTGTTCCATTGGTTTGTTTTCTCTTTTTGTATCAAAACCGCTCTCTTCATTATTACAGCTTTAAAATAAATCCTGATAAGGCAAATTTGCCAGCTTTTCTTTTCAAGTATATCATGGCTATTTTGATGTTTTGCTCTATCATATAAATTTTAGAATCTGCATGTCAAATGCCCCACAGACATGAAAAGAGTATTTGGGGATTTTATTGTAAATATGTAGAATCAATAGATCAACTTGAGGAGAATTGATAAATTTATTTATCAAGCCTTCCAAATTCTCTTTTTATGTAAGATAACTGTAACATCTCCCAATACAGAGTTATAATTTTCTTCATAAACATCTTTCAAATTTTATAATGTATTTATCCCTTGGTACTTGTATGTTACATAAGTGGCATCCTTTAAAATCATATATTTAAATAGGTATTGGCGTGTAGGAACATGCAATTAAATTTTGTATATTGGCTTTGAATATAAGAAACTTGTAAAAACTCTTTTAATTGTAGTAATCTGTGGATGCCTCAGAGTTTTTTTGTGGACCCACATGTTATCAGCAATTATGATGGTTCCATTTCTTCTTTCCCATTTCTGATATTGTTTTCCTGTCTCACTTCACTGTCTACAATATCCAGTACAGTGTTATATACAGATGGTGGGAGTAAACACCTTTGTAAATCCCTTGATCTTAAAGAAAATGTGCCCAATGACCCACTATTCATGGAGAAGGCAATGGCACCCCATTCCAGTACTCTTGCCTGGAAAATCCCATGGACAGAGGAGCCTCGTAGGCTGCAGTCCACGGGGTCGCCAAGAGTCGGATATGACTGAGTGACTTCACTTTCACTTTTCACTTTCATGCATTGGAGAAGGAAATGGCAACCCACTCCAGTGTTCTTGCCTGGAGAATCCCAGGGACTGCGGAGCCTGGTGGGCTGCTGTCTATGGGGTTGCACAGAGTCAGACACGACTGAAGCAACTTCGCAGCAGCAGCAACCCACTATCAAGTATGGTGTTTACTGTGGATTTTATATTGATATTCTTTGGCAGGTGGAAGAGGCTTCCTTCTCTTCCTAGTTAAGGATTACCCCATGTATGGCTGTTGAATTAGATGGACATGCATTTCCTATCCTTCAGTGTGGGCCCTGCCTCCTGTCCCCTCAGATTCCCAAGGATATGAGAATGAAAGCTCAAGTTCTGGTTTCAGCAGACGTCTTCAAGACCAAGCTGGGCTCAGTGTTCCATCTCCATTGGCTTGCCATGTCCACTCAGATGTAGGCTTCTGTGAATGCCTGACTTTGATGTTAGCCCAATGTGTTTTTTAAAAGAGATAACATTATGCCATTTGAAGCAACATGATTAGAATTGGAGATTGTCATACTGAGTGAAGTAAGTCAGACAGAGAAAGATGAAATCATTTCTATGTGGAATCTAAAAAAATGTGTACAAATGAACCTATTTACAAAACAGAAATAGCATCACAGATGTGTAGAAAGCAAATTTGTGGGTACCGAGGGAGAAGAGGGGCAGGCAAATTGAGAGACTGGGATTGATATCTACACCCTACTATATATAAAATCAATAACAACAAGGACCTACTGTACAGAACAGGGAACTCCACTGAACACTCTGTAACGGCCTATATGGGAATACAGCCTAAACAAGCTGTGGACAGAGGTCTACGCGTAACCGTTTCATTTCGTTCCACAGCAGAAACTAACACAGCATTGTAAATCATGTATACACCAGTGTAAGCTACTTTCAAAGAGCGCCATTATTTTCCATCTAGTCATTTTGGTTGCTTTTAATGATGGGTGGTCCATCCATCGCCAGACAGTGTATGTAGCCTCCTGTATTTGGCTCAGACAGTAAAGAATCTGCCTGCAAGGCAGGAGACCTGAGTTTGATCCCTGGGTCAGGGAGATCCCTGGAGAAGGGAATGGCACCCCACTCCAGTATTCTTGCCTGGAGAATCCCATGGACGGAGGAGCCTGGCAGGCTACAGTTCATGGGGTTGCAGAGTCAGGCACAACCTGAGCAATTAACACTTTCGATTTTCACTTATGAGAAATAGAACTTTGCCTTTCTTTTCTGTCAAAATAATGCCCCTCACTTCTTTCAAAGCTTTTCTTAAATTTCACTTCCTTTAGATTTTCTTATCATCCTCTGGAAATGTTAACTTTATTAAATATAATAGTTTCTATCACTTCCCAAACCTTTATCAGCCAACTTCATAACAGTTTTACACATTTTTTAAAAATATTAAGGTTGGTAGCTGATGCAAATGCTCTCTTGTCATGTACTTAATTTAGGCATCTTCTTGTCTTATCTTAGAGACTCTGTTATAGTTTTAGTTCTTGAAAGTGAGCAACGTGCTGTCTTTTCCTTCGGATCACTCCAGAACTCTGTAATTGAACATGCCAGTTACCGAATGCATCTTGCTGTTCTCTCAGTAAACCTTGTATGCTCTATAATTCCACCTTTCTAACACTTCTTCTCTGCTTACGTGGAGAAGATATTACCAAAGGGGATGCAACAATTCCTCTCATGAACAAAGCTTCATTCTATGAAAATGTCTATACAGAGACACTCCAGGCAAAACTACAAATCAGTAGAATATCTCATTCTGCCTCTTTCTTTTATTTAAATTAATTTTTATGGGAGTATACTTGCTTTCCAATCATTCTCCCTCTTTTCCTTTCCAGTTTTAGTGAGCATTCCTGATCCCTCTACCTTGTCCAATATTTGCTTTTTCGTTGTACTTTGCACCTTCTAATATGTTACATCGTTTTCCTATTTGTTATGTTTGTGGTTAACTATCTATGCCCTCCCTCTCCATAGAAGACAAGTCCCACAAGGGCACGGATCTAATAGATTTGGTACATGAAATATCTCAAACAGAGCCTGGCCTAGAGTGGGTCCTCAAAACACTTGTGAATAAATGAATGTCATATAACATTTCATAGACAAAAAAATAATAATAATAATGCAACTTCACGATTCATTTTCACAAATGGTTTAATACTTTCTTAATCAGTGCTATTTTATGTTTTCAGATATCAATATGGCAGGAGAACCGAAACCGTACAGACCAAAGCCTGGAAATAAGAGGCCCATTTCTGCGCTTTACAGGTGAGCAAGCAAGCTCTGTTTTCTGATTTTCTTGTTCAGTCACTCCGTCATGTCCAACTCACTGGGACCCCGTGGACTGCAGCACACCAGGCTTGCCTGTCTTTCACTATCTCCCAGAGTTTTCTGAAATTCTTGTGATGCCATCCAAACATCTCATCCTCTGTCGCCCCCTTCTCTTCCCACCTTAAATCTTTTCCAGCATCAGGATCTTTTCCAGTGAGTCAGTTCTTTGCATCAGGTGGCCAAAGTATCGGAGTTTCAGCTTCAGCATCAGGCCTTCCAATGAATAGTCAGGACTGATCTCCTTTAGGATGGACTGGTTGGATATCCCTGCAGTCCAAGGGACTCTCAGGAGTCTTCTCCAACACCACAGTTCAAAAGCAGCAATTCTTCGGTGCTCAGACTTCTTTGTGGTTCAGCTCTCACCGTGGGTACATGACTACTGGAAAAACCATAGCTTTGACTAGATAGACCTTGGTTGGCAAAGTGATGTCTCTGCTTTTTAATATGCTAAGTTTGTCATAGCTTTCCTCCCTAGGAGTAAGCATCTTTTAATTTCATGGCTGCAGTCACCCTCTGAAGTGGTTCTGGAGACCAAGGAAATAAAGTCTGTCATTGTTGTTTTTTTTTCCCCCCCATCTATTTGCTATGAAGTGATGGGACTGGACGCCATGATCTTAGCTTTTTGAATGTTGGATTTTAAGCCAGCTTTTTCACTCTCCTCTTTCACTTTCATCAAGAAGCTCCTTAGTTCCTCTTTACTTTCTGCCATAAGGTTATTGATATTTCTCCTGAGAATCTTGATTCCAGCTTGTGCTTCATCCAGCCCATCATTTCACATGATGTACTCTGTGTATAAGTTAAATAAGCAGGGTGACAATATACAGCCTTAATGTACTCCTTTCCCAGTTTGGAAATCTGTTGTTCCAAGTCCACTTCTAACTGTTTCTTCTTGAATTGCATACAGATTTCTCAGGAGGCAGGTCAGGTGGTGTGTATACCCATCTCTTGAAGAATTTTCCGGTTTGTTGTGATCCACACAGTCAAAGGGGCTTTGGCAGAGACAATGAAGCAGAAGTATATGTTTTCCTGAAACTCTCTTGCTTTTGCTATCATCCAACAAATGGTGGCAATTTGATCTCTGATTCCTCTGCCTTTTCTAAATATAATTTGTACATCTGGAAGTTCTCAGTTCGCGTACTGTCAAAGCCCAGCTTGGAGGATTTTGAGCATTACCTCACTAGCATGCGACATGAGTGCAATTGTGTGGTAGTTTAAACATCCTTTGGCATTGTCCTTCTTTGAGACTGGAATGAAAACTGACCTTTTCTAGTCCTGTGGGCACTACTGAGTTTTCCCAATTTGATGACATGATGAATGCAACGTATTAACAGCATCATCTATTGGGATTTGAAATACCTCAGCTGGAATTCCGTCACCTCCACTACCTTTGTTCATAGTAATGCTTCCTAAGGCCCACTTGACTTCACATTCCAGGATGTCTGGCTCTAGCTGAGCGATCATACCATCATCGTGATTATCGGGGTCACGAAGATCTTTTTTGTACAGTTCTTCTGTGTATTCTTGCCACCTCTTCTTAATATCTTCTGCTTCTGTTAGATCCTTACCATTTCTGTCCTTTATTGAGCCCATCTTTGCATCAAATGTTCCCTTGGTATCTCTCATTTTCTTGAAAAGATCTCTAGTCTTTCCCATTCTGTCTTTTTCCTCCATTTCTTCACATTATTCACTTAGGAAGGCTTTCTTATCTCTCCTTGCTATTCTTTGCAACTCTGCATTCAGATGGGTATATCTCTCCTTTTCTCCTTCCCCTTTCACGTCTCTTCTTTTCTCAGCTGTTTGTAAGGCCTCCTCATACAACCATTTTGCCTTTTTGCTTTTCTTTTTCTTGGAGATGGTTTGGATCACTGCTTCCTGTATAATGTTATGAACATCCATGCATCGTTCAAGCACTCTTTCAGATCTAATGTCTTGAATCTATTTGTCACTTCCACTGTATAATCGTAAAGGATTTGATTTAGGTCCTACCTGAATGGTCTAGTGGTTTTCCCTACTTTCTCAATTTAAGTCAGAATTTTGCAATAAGGAATTCATGATCTTACCTACAGTCAGCTCCTGGTCTTGTTTTTGCTGGCTGTATAGAGCTTCTCCATCTTCAGCTGCAAAGAAAATAATCAGTCTGATTTCGGTGTTGACCATCTGGTGACGTCCATGTCTAGAGTCGTGTGTCGTGTTGTTGGAAGTGGGTGTTTGCTATGAACAGTGTGTCCTCTTGGCAAAACTGTGGCAGCCTTTGTTGCTTCATTCTGTACTCCAAGGCCAAACTGGCCTGTTACTCCAGGTATCTCTTAACTTCCTACTTTTGCATTCTAGTTCCCTATGATGAAAAGTATATCTTTTTTTTTTTTTTTTTGGTGTTATTTCTAGAAGGTCTTGTAGGTCTTCATAGAACCATTCAACTTCAGCTTATTTGGCGTTAGTGGTTGGGGCATAGACTTGAATTACTGTCATATTGAATGGTTTTCTTTGGAAACAAACAGAGTTCATTCTGTCGTTTTTGAGACTGCACCCAAGTACTGCATTTCAGACTCTTTTGCTGACACTGAGGGCTACTCCATTTCTTCTAAGGGGTTTTTGCCCACAATAGTAGATATAATGGTCATCTGAATTAAATTCGCCCCTTCTTGTCCTTTTTAGTTCATTGATTCCTAAGATGTCAGGGTTCACTCTTGCCATCTCCTGTTTGATCTCTTCCAATTTACCTTGATTCATGGACCTAACATTCCAGGCTTCTATGCAGTATTGTTCTTTACACCATCAGATTTTACTTTCACCACCAGATATATCCACAACTGGATGTCTTTTCTGGTTTGACTCAGCCTCTTCATTCCTTCTGGAGCTGTTTCTACACTCTTCTCCAGCAGCATATTGGGCACCTATGGATCTGGGGAGTTCATCTTTCAGTGTCATATCTCTTTGCCTTCCATGCTGTTCCTGGGATTCTCAATGTAGGAATGCCAAAGTGGTTTATTTTATGATTCGTAGCAGTAAAAATTCTTACAGTTTTAAAAGAGAATATAACCTAAAAAGAATCAAATATTCTGAAGAAAAATCCTTATTGGCATAAAGTACAGCAAAATGGTGGTGGTATATCTATATCAAGGAGCATTGGTAGGGATCTGGCCTAACCTTTTCATTTTCACTTAAGCAACCCTTAAGAGCCCTCAAAAGATAGCCTGGAGCTGTGTCCTTGCCTTTGTTCTCTGAAAATTAGCCCCTCTCCTTTTCAGCCACTCACAGCTGTTATTAGGACTATAAAGTAAAAGGGTCAGAACTAGATGAGTTCTAAGGTCCTTTTCATGCCTAATATCTATAAGATATTCCTCTAATAAAACCTAATAAAAATCTCTCATGACTCTACCTAACAAGTGGTAGAAGATTAATATTTGCTGACCAGTGCATGTCATGTACTGCACATATTTTACATATATTATTTAATTTTCACAGCAATTCTGCAATGTAGATGTTGCTACTCTCATCTTGCAGATCAAGAACCTGATATGTCATTTCTTAGAAATCTTCCCTAGGTCACGCGACTGGTAAATAATGGTTCGGTTCAGTTCAGTCACTCAGTCACGTGTAACTCTTTGCAACCCCATGGACTGCAGCACGCCAGGCCTCCCTGTCCATCACCAACTCCTGGAGCTTGCTCAAACTCCTGTCCATGAAGTCGGCAAATGATGGCGCCACCAATCAAGCTCATGCTTTCTGATGCCATGCCCTGACTTCTTTACAACAGATCATGCAGCCTCTTTGCTACAAAGTATGTGTTTCTTTCACCTCTATTTCCTCGAAAAAAAAAAAAAAAAGCAAAGTCCTTCTCTTTTCTAGAGAGATATTAACTAATTCCTTTAATCTTTGCTAATATACTTGAATCTGAGTCAGTTTAACATTCCGGTCTTTCTCCTCTACATGCCCCGATTTAGTGTCATTGCTTATGGTCTCAATTTCAGATGGATGGAGTAGAACACACTTAGACTAGACTTCTGTTTGGTTAAGTAAAATTCAACTGATTTGGAGAAGATGTCAAGATTAAACTCATGGAAATTTTGATTCTTTAAAAACAGCCACTTTTGGGGGAAAAAAAAAAATTGCTCTGCTGCTAAGCTGTATGTCCCGCTTCACATGCTTTAGCCGTTGCTTTTTGTAATCCAAGTGCTGACTCTGCATCTCTGGTAAATCCCCTTTTGTTAGACTTTGCCAATTGTTCCACGCTGTTGAGATCGCTTATCATCCAATTTATCTGGCCTTGTCCCAGATACATATCTTCATTCTGTCAGGGTCCACATCCAAAGAACTAATGTAAGTGGTGAGCGAGGCCCCTTTTTCCTGATATCATTTGAATAAAAGAGAATTGAGTTATGCATAACAAAATTGATTATATTCTGATATACTATAGCATGAAGAGCCCTCAAAAGATAGCTTGGAGCTGTGTTCTTGCCTTTCTTCTCTGAAAATTAGCCTATTTCCTTTTCAGCCACTCACAGCTTCCTTTCTTGGACTATAAAGTAAAAGGGTCAGAACTAGATGAGTTCTAAGGTCCTTTTCACGTCTAATGCCCCAGGGTTCTCTAAGGTATGACCATTAGCAATTTGAAAAGACACACTGAAAATATATCATAATTGCTCTTTCATTTTGGCTGTGTCCTTTTATTTAATTTAATAAACATTTTTTATACAAAAAGAGAAAGCTACAGGACTTATCAAATGTTGGTAATTGGTCATAAAGCAGTATTGATATGAAAGCTCAGAGATGAAGTCATCAACAAATGCCAAATGTTGCTTTCTGTACCCTGTTAGAGGTAAAGGACAATATTTAAGAAACCGAGACGTGCAAATAATTTGTAATCAGATAGATTTTAAAATGTATGCATAGAATTGCAGCTAATGCAGAATTTTTGAAATGTCATAATTTCAATTATTATCAGAAAAAGTTGCCAATGGCTTCTTTCTCATCAAAGAACTTCCACTGTCTGTGAAACGATGTTAATTTCGCATTTTCCCTGTTCTTGGATAGTTTCGGTTTTCTTTTGAGAATAGAAGCTTATGACAAGAAACAAATGTCTTTTTAACTGTTATTTCTCTAAGTTATGTTGAATTGTGAATTCAGAAGATTTAGAAGCAGAAGTTTATTTAAATCTGATGTTTTGTATACAAAACATTAGAGGGGAAATGCTTATTTATCCAAGTTTCATCTGTTTACACAAAAGAAGGCTGAGACGTTCTAAAATTGCAAGAAAAATGAGAACAGAGGGGATGAAAGACGGTGAACATGCAGTTCAGAAATCCCTTTTATTCACATGCCCTCATTCTTACATAAGCTTAATAATAATAATACCTTACTTTATGTAGACCAACTGTGATTTCACAGTCATTATTCATCGGTTCACCGCAGAACACGACCAAGTTGGTATTATGTGCCTTGCTTCATAGATGAGAAAACAAAGTTTCCAAGACAATAAAGGATTTTCCCGAAGAAAGGTAACAAGATTAGGAATTGAACTCTGGTTTTCAGCCTTCAAGTCTAAAGATCTTGCCACTTGATCACAACTCCCTGTGTTTACTTACCTACTACCATATAAACAATGCAAATTCTGAAGCACAGAGATTTCTGCCCACCAAAACCAATACTCAGTTACGTTTCTGTCCATGAATATCTTGCCAGCAGGTGACAGAGGAAAGCCTATACACTCTACTTAGCATGAGAACAAGAGTTGCCACGGACTTGTGTTCTCATCGGGCACAGGTGTTGCCTTTCAAGTTCTTTACCTGACGTAATAGCTGTATCATTTTTCTTGATAATATAAAATGGAATAGTTGAGATGAGGGCACTTCGTTCATTGGAGGGAATATAGTAGCAGCTTGAAAAAGGGTGGTTTCTCCTTTGCTACTCTTTGCATCTTCGGGTCTCTTTCCTTATCTGTAAAATGAAAGAGCTAGAATAATTACATTTGTTCATTCATTCTTTCATGCAAGACCTATTCATTCTGTGTCTACTATGGTCTAGGCACTGAGGTAGCTGCCCTTCTGGACAAATGATCCAGAAAATGCAAAGGCCTCAGGGCAAGTAGAGGGCATAATGAAATAAGAGGAAACCATCTTCATGGCTATGAGTAACCGCTAATTGATCTTTGTGCCCTAAACTACTATGTCTCTATGTCTATTTCCTCTACTGGGGATGTCAGTGATCTGCCATTAGATTTTTTTTCTTTGCTTCTGTCCATTTCATCTGGGTCATCAACCACAAAGTAGTATTCACAATGGAATATCCATGGAGGCATTGCTTTGATTTGTTCCTTCTAACAGGATTCTCAGCTTAGCCAAGCTTCACTAAGCATATCACTTGTGCTAGATTATCACGGAACACAGAGATGCTATTCTTAAAAAACATAGTAAGGCTTCAGTATACCTATATCATATATATAAGTTAGATATGCCCGTACGTAAGGAGCATACGTGAAGGACACATACAGTTCTACGAGGAAATACCTGAGAGAATTATACGTTCCGCCTGGTGGACAGGAAGTGAAAAGCCTGGTTGACAATTAGGCCAACTTCTGAAGAAGCAGGCGCTCACTCCGCAGACAAAGAACTTGAGGACAGGCACGCCAGGCGGAGAACACGTGGGGACAGTCACAGAGATGAAGACGCATGTCACGCCAAGAACGGGGATACACCTCTTGGATCACCATGCCGTGGTGGCTCAGTCATCCCTCTACGACTGCTGATCAGACAAAGGAA
The DNA here is from genome assembly GCF_042477335.2 of Ovis canadensis. Classification (NCBI taxonomy): domain Eukaryota; kingdom Metazoa; phylum Chordata; class Mammalia; order Artiodactyla; family Bovidae; genus Ovis; species Ovis canadensis. The sequence goes on along the minus strand of NC_091253.1, from coordinate 100,851,911 downwards.
TCCGGCTCTTATTCTGCCAGCAACAAGGAGCCATTGAAAATGATGAGTGACTGGAAATGGGGTGTTAGGATGAGTGTGAGCTACAGATATGTCCCAGGTTTCTAGCTTAGGCAGCTGAGGGGTGTGGGGGGTGATCACTTGATTCTACTAAAGCAATAAGAAAGGCACGATGAGCAGCAGAAAGTTCACGGCTGCTGCTGCTGCTGCTGCTGCTGCTGCTGCTGCTGCTGCTGCTGCTAAGTCACGTCGGGCATGTCTGACTCTGTGCAACTCCACAGACGGCAGCCCACCAGGCTCCTCTGTCCCTGAGATTCTCCAGGCAAGAATACTGGAGTGGGTTGCCATTTCCTTCTCCAAGTTCAGGTCTGGGGTTGGGGAAAAGAAGTAAAAAATAAAATTATTTCAGCCTTGCCCATGAATGCATAGACAGACAATTCATTAAAATAACACTTATAATTAAAATGAGGCTATTTGTAAGTGAAATGTAATTAATCATTTGTGAACACTCCATAAATATTAGACCTAGTCCTAATGATGAATAGCAAATCCATTCTCTAGGAAGAATGTTGTCACTTTTCATAAATGGCTGCTTCACATGTGCTATGCACATCACAAAGTGTCCAAGGTGCTCTGAAATAATCACTCTCCCCCAGGAAGTGAGTTTCCCAGCATGCCAAGTTCCAATTAGTGCTGAACAATTGCTAAATGAGAATAACTGTATGATGGTTTTGCTTCTGCTTGTAAAGGAGACAGACCTTTCCTCTCTGATGTGAGTAAAGCTGACAACTAGAGAACAAAGATATTATTTATCAAAGCTGAAGAGCACAGGTTTTAACACCCAGAGGAAGCTCTCTGGGTCACAAGGAGCACAGCTCAGTAAGACACGTGAGGCATCAAATGTCATTCCACTCATCACATGGATATTACTAAGGATCATTCCTAAATATGGCTTTGTTGCTATTATAAACTTGTTTTTCATACCAACCTTCCCACCCCACAGACATGACCATGGAAATCGAGATTGCCATTTCGAGTGCCTTCAAGACTCCTTAAGATGGTCACAGAGGAACCTATAGTATTACCATCTTAAGATCACCAAAATTAGAGGTGAAAGTCATGAATGCAGGTTACATTAAAGGAAAATCAATGATCAAAAACCTTTCAAAGTGTGGGCCGAGTAAGGTGACTCTGCAGCAGAATATCTCTGGTGATGTGCTTCCCACTTGACCTTTTGAGCTCTACTGCCATTCCTCACGGTGACTCTGGCACATCACAGCAAAGAGGGACCCTCGGGGGATCCACAATGTCCCGCAGAACCTGAACAATAGAAATGAAAGCAATAGAAGCTAATTTCAGCTAATGCTAAACACCAAAAATCAATATGAAGCAAAAGCAGTCTGGGTATCTCCACTGTATTGATTTGTTCTGTGTACTAAAAAGATGTTTACCAGTTAGCTATTGATCATTTGTTTTACGTCTTCTTGTATAAGGTCAAGGATAATCCACACTCACTTTCAGAAGCTCAGTCCTTCCAGCATCAATGCCCGCTTTTACACTGGTAAAGGTGTCTATTTCACCTGCCCAGTCTGGCGGACCCACTCAGAAATGGGCTCTGGGGCTTTTAAAGGGACTGTACGGAGAACAGGGAAATGTATTCTTACCCCCTGTACTAAGGCATCCTGTCCTGAAATGGATACAGGCCCAGCCTTGATATGCCTACAAGCTTCAGTTTGAAAGCAAGTTGTCGCCAGGGCTGTGTAGAAGTCATTATCTCTCAAATCACTCTCTCTTTCTTTTTTTCTTGCTTCTAATCCAATTTTCCCTGGGCAACCAACTTACTATCACAGCAAAGTGCAGTTGCCCATATCCACGAGAGAAAATACACACCAAACAGTGTCTACTTCTAAAACTCAAAGCTGAACATCCATATATCAGGTAACTGAGGGTGACTTCTCTTTAATTCATACTTCCCAAGCAAACATACAATGCTTTTGAGCCGGAATAGGTTCCAAACACTTACTTTGTGGTTGCTTCAAAATTGTGCACATGTTTGATGAAGAGAGTTTTAGGTGGCCTGCATCCTAAAACTGGCAGAGCATAATCACCAGTAATTCAACTAAACTAAAATCACCAGTAATTCAAAGCGAAGCTCTTATTCTTTAGTATTTTCAGCTTCATAAAGGAAGAGGAAAAGTTTTCTGAAAGATAATATGTGTTTAAAGAGCCTGGACCTCTGATAGATATTCTCCGTATCTTAGCTATTCTCATTATTATGATAATTTTTTAAAAAGTTCTATAACAAAGTATTTTAAGAAGCTATTTAAAATGAGCTGTGAGCCATGATAATGTTGCAAAAATTCACAGTTAACTAAACAGGTTAACATTTCCTTTAACTGCCTAAAGAGAAGACTTAAAAATAAATGATTATGCTTACTTATAGTATATAGCTCATATTTCAACATGAAGCGAATATAATTTATAAACATTTTAATGTAAAATGTTTAAAGAAATGCTGACACAATACCCATTAAAATAGTTCTGCTGCAGGCACTTCTCTGCTAGGTTAAAGGATGACCTATTTGCAGTCTTCTGTTATGTTCTTAATGCATAAATATCCATGAATAAATTCTTGCTTATAGAGAAAAACATGGTACTGGTACAAAGAGGCTGAATAGTACAGTTCCTTGATGCAGAAAATTCATCTTTAAAACTTTCTGAAAGACTATGGTTGCATTCGCTTGATTTGAGGCAACTTATGATAAAATCAAAGGAAGCAAAAATCATACAATCAATTTTTAAGAAGTAAAAGCCAGGAACGAGGTAGAAGTTGGGAGTGTTGAGGGGGAGGGGTGGATAGGATCAGGAAAATTACACTTAGAAAATGTATACAATAATAAGATATTAAAAGTGGGCATCAGACTTAGCTATGAGATTCCTAGCAGTCAAGCCAAAAGGGAATGCATGATAATCTATTAATCATCTATTAGAGAGTCCTCCAATCCGTGACAAGAAATTGACTTTTTTCCCCTAGCTCTCTCTTCTGAGAGGACTACTATTGCGCATGAAATCATCTAAACAGCACAGCAGTTACAACCCTCAGTAACAGTTATACAACGCACACACTATTTTTAAACTAATGGGAGTTTTCTCCTGAAGTCTCTCCACAAAAATCAAGGATAAACGGCAGTGCAACAAGCCGCACAGTCTTTCCTTCTGCTTCTCCCAAAGCAGTTTACTGTCCTGTGACGACCGCACGAAACTCAAAAAGCGTGATGTCCCAAGACGGCTAGATCTGTAGACCAGCGCCGGTTCAAATCATCCCCACAGCTGCCTGATGGGAGGAGGTGAAAGCGAGAGTGGGCTGCCCAGCCCCAGAGACGGAAAGAAAAACGACCGCGCCTGGATGTTTATGATCCTCACACGGGGGCCTCCTGACCTGCGACTTAACGCTCCTCTCCTGGGACTGGGAGAAACGGGGAAAGCAGTGACGGACCTAGCATGGGAGGCAAGGGGCCGAAATGGCACCCCATCCTCGTAATTGGCCGGTGTGAGGAAGACACACAACTCTTTTCCTCCCGCTGGTGGTTTTCCTGGGCTTGAATCTCCCGCGTGTCATGAAATAGTTGTTTTCTTTCATTTGCAAGGTTTTCTGTGGAACAAAAGCCTCCTGAAAACAGAACTCAGGTGCTATCGCCTTTGTGTGACATATTCTCCGTGTCTCGCTCTACGTTTTTCATGCTTTGTGTGATGAGATATCGAGAGTTAGGGCACCAGCAGTCATCAGCGAGGTGCCTTCTGCCGGAGTGGAACTTGCTTCTGGATTTTTTCTTCCAAAAGACAGTGCCCTGGCTGGGTCACAAGATGGAGTGTACTCACTATCAGTACTGATTTCTTAACTTATTCCCATTTGTAACATTCTGGGAGCTTGCTGTTTACTTTCTAGGTCAGAGAGTAAAGTAAGGCATAGGCAGGTTCTTCATTAGCAGGTTTATGCTTTTATGCCTCCATACTCTCCCCAGTATCTTAAAATATTCATATCTTTTGATTTAGTAAATCCATTTCCAGAAGTATGTCTAAGTGAATAATTCCAAACATCTGAAAACGTAAAAAAGTGAAATTATTCCCAAGATGTTCTTTGTGGTTTTATTTATAATACTGAATAATCTGATTCAACCCAAGTATTATCCAGTAATGTATATCACACATCCACCAGATAGAATGCTCACAAGGTATTCAAGTGACGAGGGAAAAGACTTAAGAGTTGAATTTAAAAAAACTATATGGACAGCATACATGATAGCATCTGATTATATAAACAGTATGGATGATAGACACAGGAAAACAAAATTGCTTACAAATGAAACAAATATATGAAGAGAAAAAATAGAGATCAAAATATTAGCTGTAATTGTTTTTGGACGGTGAGAATATGGATCGTATTTTTATTGCACCTTTAATACCTGATGCAAATATCTTTAATGAGAATTTTATAACCAAAGAGAGAGAGATTTTAAAAGCAGATTTTACCAGTGGTGGATGATAAGCACAGAAGCACACAAGCAAGTAAGCATGAGGACTTTTTGTACACAGTGCTGTGTGAAACCAGTTCAACAGATATGGCCCTTCATCTTTAAAGTGAGACTCGCAGTCACTGTGGTGATTAGAAAAGTTAATTTTCTAAAAGGGCAGCTTCATTAACATTTGTCTAACAGTTCAGCTCAGGCCAGCAGCCCCACGTGGAGAAGGGGTCCCTGCCGGGGCTAAGCGCAGGGTCAGGAGCTCAGAGTGCAGAGAGGAGTAGCGTGCAGGCAGGGATGCAGCTGAAGTCATCCGATCTTCAAAAACAAAAAAGTCAAAATTTATGAGCCCTTCAAGTGATGCAGTAACATCGCTAATCAGGGACGCACGGGGAGGGCAGTTCTGACTACAAATTAGTGAGCCAGTAAGGAGGCAAGGGGTGACCGTCTGACACTAACCGTCCCGTTGTATTTAACGCTGTATCTCAGCCACTTTGCCCCCGCCGCGCTCGCTGCTGCTTTGAAAGGGCACAGTGCAGCGAGCTGCAAAGAGCAAACGAGTAGTTCCGAATAAAGGACAGGTGACAGCCTCAGGGCACAGCGTGCGCTCCGTGGCAGAGAGAGAGGGCAGAGGTTCTGTGTTCCCGACTCTGCACAGAGAAAACCTATCACTGCAGGACAGCCAGTCATAATGAGTCCGGAGAGGGTCAACGTGTTAGATATCCTTTTAGGAAAATAATACACCAACCAACAGCTATTTTTGAAAAGGAAGCAGAAGGAAAATATGGATGCTCGTTTGTAAAACAGCATTTTGAGTTGGATTGCCTAGCAACTGTTAGAGGTACCTTACTACACCTACCCACAACATCAGGGTGAAGGCATTTCTAGAGAAACTTAAGTTGAATTGGAATTTCTAATTTCTTAATTTGATGAAGACTTTGTTTTTCTCATTTGTTTTACTCCTTATTACCTAAGCTCAATATAGCACAGCTCACGTTTAGAGGGTTGAGAAAAGAAATATCACACAACCAATATTTTAAAATAAGAACTAAATTGAGCGTAAAAAAAGTTGAAATGTGGCATGAAAAAACCCATAAAGGTAGTATGAAAGAAATAAGTAATACCAGGCATTCATTTTTAACTGACAAACCAGGTATATTATTTTTTAAGTATAATGCTGAAGAAATAAAACACAAGAAAGAATGGCTTTGTGTATAGATGAGAAAAATGTGGGCAGGCAGTTTTCAGACAGACATTCTATCCTCAGCCTGGCCAGAGAGAGTTTCTTCCAGTAGCCAAGCTCTGAGCACTAACCATAAATTCTGCGCCAGAATAAAGCCCCAGTCCTGGGATACTGACCAAAAAGGGGTGAGAAGGCGGCAGGGCGGCCCGGTCTCCATGAGGGATCTTGAGATGGCACCGCTGGAACCTCAGATCAGATCAGATCAGTCGCTCAGTCGTGTCCGACTCTTTGCAACCCCATGAATCGCAGCACGCCAGGCCTCCCTGTCCATCACCAACTCCCGGAGTTTCACCCAAACTCATGTGCATCAAGGTGGTGATGCCATCCAGCCATCTCATCCTCTGTTGTCACCTTCTCCTCCTGCCCCCAATCCCTCCCAGCATCAGGGTTTTTTCCAATGAGTCAACTCTTCTCATGAGGTGGCCAAAGTATTGGAGTTTCAGCCTCAGCATCAGTCCTTTCAATGAACACCCAGGACTGATCTCCTTTAGGATGGACTGGTTGGATCTCTTTGCAGTCCAAGGGACTCTCAAGAGTCTTCTCCAACACCACAGTTCAAAAACATCAATTCTTCGGTGCTCAGCTTTCTTCACAGTCCAACTGTCACATCCATACATGACCACTGGAAAAACCATAGCCTTGACCAGCCTCTCTGCTTTTTAATATGCTATCTAGGTTGGTCATAACTTTCCTTCCAAGGAGTAAGTGTCTTCTAATTTCATGGCTGCAATCACCATCTGCAGTGATTTTGGAGCCCAAAAAAATAAAGTCTGACACTGTTTCCACTGTTTTCCCATCTATTTCCCATGAAGTGATAGGACCAAATAGTTTTCTGAATGTTGAACTTTAAGCCAACTTTTTCACTCTCCTCTTTCACTTTCATCAAGAGGCTTTTCAGTTCCTCTTCACTTTCTGCCATAAGGGTGGTGTCATCTGCATATCTGAGGTTATTGATATTTCTCCCAGCAATCTTGATTCCAGCTGTGCTTCTTCCAGCCCAGTGTTTCTCATGATGTACTCTGCATAGAAGTTAAATAAGCAGGGTGACAATCTACAGCCTTGACGTACTCCTTTTCCTGTTTGGAACCAGTCTATTGTTCCATGTCCAGTTCTAACTGTTGCTTCCTGACCTACATATATGTTTCTCAAGAGGCGGGTCAGGTGGTCTGGTATTCCCATCTCTTTCAGAATTTTCCACAGTTTATTATGACCCACACAGTCAAAGGCTTTGGCATAGTCAATCAAGCCAAACCTATTAGGAGCCAAAAGAGAAACCAAATGCTAGAGACAACTCAAACTGACAGAGACAGAGTGTGGAGGTTAGAGATAAAGGATGAAATAGGAATTTTACATGGGGGTCAGTCTCAAGAGTATACGGCAAAATGATGGAGACCTGGAGGAGGATCTCTGATCCCAGCAATTTAAAATGGCTCACACAGGCTCCAACCTGGAAGAACGACTTATCTCTCAGCCTCTGTAAACACGGCTAGCTCAGGGATTGACCAAATTCAGCCCATATTAGCAACTCTTAACGGATCTAGTGGAGGAGAAGAAAACACAGATTCACTGATACAATCATTCATGAAGTCATTATTATGCACTGGCTGAACTTGGTTCTGGGAATTGAGAGCACCAGCTGTTAACTAATTAGGCTTCTTGTCCCTGTCCTTGCCTTCCAGCATGACGTAAGTGATGATAAACAAAACTAAACAATTAAATTAACCATAAGTTAGAAGGTAGGAGATATGAAAGAAAATGCAAAGCAAGGAAAGAGGGATAAAGGAGTAGAAAGGGGAGAAGTGTTGCGATTTGAAATAAGGTTTTCCATGAAGACATAGCTGAGAAGGTAACATTTGAGCAAAGACTTGAAGGAGGTGATGAGCAGGTGAGGATTTACCTGGAAGAAAAGCATCCTGGGCAGAGGGATTAGCAGCACGAAGGCACTAAAGCAGAAGCATGTCCATGTGTTTGAGAGAAAGCAAGGAGGCAGGTTTTCTCCAAGCAAATGGTAGAGATTTAATGGGAGCACCAAGTCATGTAAAGCCTTATGAAAGTGAAGTGAAAGCTGCTCAGTCGTGTCCGACTCTTTGCAACCCCATGGACTATACAGACCATGGGATTCTCCAACCAGAATACTGGAGTGGGGAGCCTTTCCCTTCTCCAGGGGATCTTCCCAACCCGGGGATTAAACCCAGGTCTCCTGCATTGCAGATGGATTCTTTATCAACTGAGCTGTCAAGGAAGACCTTAGAACCTTATAGACCATTGCAATTATTTGGCTTTTACTCTGAGAGAAATGGAAGGTCTTCGGAAGGTTTTAAGCAAAGTAGTACCATAACAGGACTTCGGTTTTAAAGGGTCATCTTAGCTTTGAGCTGGCAATAGGTTATGAAAGTTCAGGGAGGAACATGGGAAAACAGGCAGGAGATTATGGAGACTCAGATAAAATGGCAGCATCTGGAATGAAACCCGTAGTTCTGTTAGGGTTATATTTTGAAAGTAGAGCCAAGAGACTTACTGGCAGATTGAATGTGGACTGCTAGGGAAGGTACAGAGTCAAGGATATTATTATCCACTGCTATGGAAAATTGACTGGCTTAAAAAAATGTATTATTTATCATACCCAGGAATCTAAGTTGGGTTCGGTTGAGTGCTTCTACTCTGTGTGGAGTCCAAGAAGGCTTCTTCACTGACATATCTGGTATCTCAGCTGGAGCCGCCTAGAACAAACCGCTGGGGTGGCTGAGCATCTTGTTCTACATGGTCTTTCCATGTGATGAGCTCAGAATTTATCACACCACTGTGGGCTCAAGGTAATCAGAGTTTCACTTAGAGACTGAGTTCAAGAAGGAAGAAGATGCTGCCTTGTAAAATCCAGGTTGGAAGCTGCACAAGGTCACGTCTGTCAAGTATGCGGTTCACTGAAGCAAGTCACAAAGCTCGTCCAGATACAAGTTGGAGGGTATAGATTTCACCTCTTGATGGGTGGATGGAAGGAACTGATGACGGCCAGACTATCTACTATAGATGTTTTCAAGACTTTTGGACTGAGCGTCCGAACACGTGAAGTTGCAATTAAAAGAGGTAAGAAATACTCAGAGCAGAGGTCAGCAAATGCCAAGGTGGGTGGTAGAGATTAGGAGCGCAGCTTTTAGACATACTAAAGTCGAGGTATCTTTCAGACATCCAACTGAGGATGTCAAGTAAGTAGTTCAGTATCCCATCTGGAGTTCAGATAGACGGCTGGACTGGGTGTCCACATCTGTGAGTCGTCAGTATGCAGATGGTACTCAAAGCTGTGAGGCTGGATGGAAACAAATACCAAAAGTGCAATTAAAGATGGGCAAGAGAAGAATTCCAAGGACCTGGCTCTAAAACACACTAGTATTTGAAGTCAAGAACAAGCAAAGGAGACTTGAAAGAAACAACTAAGGAGGTGGTTATGCTAAGTGGTATGAAACCCAGAGAAGAAAATATTTTCAGGAAGAAGTAGTCAACTGGGTCAGTGCTCTCCAAAAGTCGTGTTAACTAATAACTCACCAGCCGACTCAGCATTCTGGGGAGCGTTGGAATCTTTAACAAAACTGTATCCATCAGGCCTGGGGTCACGGTCAGATCCTGCAGAGGGAGCAACCCAGGAGGGGCTGGACCCTAGAAGCAAAAAGCCGTGCTCTTGTGAGACAGCCACAGTGGTAGAGTTAGAGGTATTCTAACACGGATCCTTGCCCTGAAATACAGCCTCACCAGCCGGGTGGAATTTTCAGCACAGTCTGGGAAGAGGTAATACTGAGTAGCCCAGGTAGACAATCGCATCACAGTTGTGACCACATGGCACAGATGCGTGCCAGTTGTGACCACGAAGTTCATTAAAGTCTGATATTAAGAGCCAGAATTTTTTTTTTTTTTAACCTGCGGGTTGAGGAACTGTGTCTGAAAGAACCCGAGGTTTCCAAGATGAGAACTCAGCCAGGAGACTATCAGCCAGACAAGTGTGTCACTGGGAGAGGCAGGGGCTGAGTTAAGCCGCACAAGTAAACATGAGCTGTCTCCAAGCCTGGATCAGACATTAGCCGCAACTTAGGCTGAAGGAGCCTCACGCGTTTTACGAAGAGAGAGCGGAGGAGAGGGGTGAGGTTGCACCTGGGACCAATGTGGGTGTGAGAATGTGGGCCACAGGTGAGCAGTGGGGACTGGAGGAAGGCAGAGGGGCTGTGTGTGGGCAGGAGAGGCTTGTGAGGATGAACGTGGACACGCATCTGGGCCGAGTGGGGCAGCCCTGCAAACCCATGGATTATGTCAGTTAGCACCATTCACACTCTGAACAACTCATTATGGCTGGCGATCAGAAGACCGCACAGAAGTATGTTGGCTCTGATAGGTTCACTTAAAATAGAGGAAGAAAGATAATGATGTTAGAATTCTGCAAAGCACGGGACTGAGGATCGAGATGGCAAGCTGGGTGGCTCTGTGACTGATCACCTGCCTTCCTGTCTGTGATCTGGGCAGTCGCACAGTTTCTCTGCAGGATTTAACAGCTATTAGTGAGTAACTAAATAAGGCAATGGAAAGAGGCAGCTGAGCAACCACTTGCTAGGTTTTCTTGAATTTAACTTTCCTTCACTACGTAGGGTTGAAACCGAAAGGAGCAAATCTTCCAATGAGAAAATAAGGGAGTTTGAAGGTCTCCCTTCTCAGAAAATAATTTTTCTTATTTCACTAGAAACATCCAGAGTTGTGTGCCTTCCCCTGCAATGTGGGGAGTGACGAGGTTGATTCTGGAATCAGAGCAGAGCAGTGTTTGGACAATTTGCTAAACACTGTAGGACTGTTGGAGAAAGCACTTCAAGTCTCCCAGGGGAACCTGCCAATGGTTGATGACCTTACCAGGAGATTTCTCTCTATTCTTTACCTCCATCCCTCTTGCCGTGTCTCAAGCCTCTCAGTACAGCTAGGAAAGCATATTATGCCTGTCCAAGGGAGATGAGCCCTGCAGACTCAATTTCCAAGGTGGCAAAAGTCATCACTGTGACTGTCAAAGCTGCCCCTGAGATTCTTGGTTGACACCACAGCCATCCATCAACTTGTCCCCAGGGTCGCCACACAGATGGTGGTGACTGTGAATAGAATGTTCCAAGGAGCCTGAGAGCCCTAAGCAGAGATTTCAACTGGGCGTGAAAGCCCTTGAAAAAAGTATCACAGGAAATAAGAAGGAAAGCTTTTTGTTTTGTTTTTAAACTCCCAGAGAAAAGGAATCCATTGTAGGCAAATTCCACCAGAGGATTGGAGGAGCCTGGCTCACTACAGCTTTGAGATGAATTTGATAGCTCAGTTGGTAAAGAATCCGCCTGCAATGCAGGAGACCCCGGTTCAGTTCCTGGGTCGGGAAGATCCACTGGAAAAGAGACAGGCTACCCACCCCACCATTCTTGGGCTTCCCTGGTGGCTCAGCTGGTAGAGAATCCACCCGCAATGTGGGAGACGTGGGTTCAATCCTTGGGTTGGGAAGATCCCCTGGAGAAGGGAAAGGCTACCCACTCCAGGATTCTGGCTGGAGGGTAAGCAAGAGGACCTTAGAATGATGAAAATGTCACGTGGATGTGTTTAGATTACGAACGACTAACGATGAAATTAGTTGTAAGTGTCGTTCAGTCGCTAAGTTGTGTCTGAATCTTGCCCACCCCACGGACTGCAACACATCAGGCTCCTCCTCTAACTCCAGAGTTTGCTCAGATTCATGTCCATTGATTCGCTGATGCTCTAACCGTCTCATCCTCTGGCATCCACTTCTCCTCTTGCCTTCACACTTTCCTATCATCAGGTCTTTTGACTTTTCGCATTAAGTGGCCAAAGTTTTGGAGCTTCAGCTTCAGCATCAGTCCCTCGGATGAATATTGAAAGTTGATTTCCTTTAGAATTGACTGGTTGGATCTCCTTGCAGTCCAAGGGACTCTCAAGAGTCTTATTCAACAGCACAATTTGAAAGCATCGGTTTTTTGCTGCTCAGCCTTCTATTTGGTCCAAATCTCACATCTATACATGACTACTGGAAAAACCATAGCCTTGTTAGATGGACCTCTGTCCGCAATATGTTTTTGTTTTTTAATACGCCAACTGGGTTTGTCATTGCTTTCCTTCCCAGGGGCAAGCATCTTTTAATTTCATGGCTGCAGTCACTGTCTGCAGTGATTTTGGAGCCCAAGAAAATAAAACCTTTAACTGCTTCCACTTTTTCCCCTTCTATTTGCCATGAAGTGATGGGACCGGATGTCATTATCATATCTCTTTCACCTTCATGAAGAGGCTTTTCAGTTCCTCTTCACTTTCTGCCATTAGAGTGGTATCATCTGTATATCTGAGGTTGTTGATATTTCTCCCAGCACTCTTGATTCCAACTTGTGATTGATCCAGCCTGGCATTTTGCATGATACACTCTGCAGAGAAGTAAAATAAGCAAGGAGCCAGTATACAGCCTTGCCGTACTCTTTTCCATGCCCAGTTCTGTTGCTTCTGGACCTGCATACAGGTCTCTCAGGAGACAAGTCAGATGGTCTGGTTCTCCTGTCTCTTTCCCACAGTCTGTTGTGATCCACACAGTCAAAGGCTTTAGTGTAGTCAACGAAGCAGAAGTAGATGTTTTTCCTGAAATTCTCTTGCTGTCTCCATGATCTAAAAGTGTTGGCAATCTGACCTCTGGTTCCTCTGCCTCTTTGAAACCCAGCTTGTACACCTGGAAGTTCTCGGTTCATATACTGTCGAAGTCTCACTTGAAGGATTTTGCTCAGTTACCTTGCTAACATGTGAAATGAGTGCAATTGTATGGCAGTTTAAACATTCTTTGGCTTTGTCTCTCTTTGGGATTGGAATGAAAACTGACCTTTTCCAGTCCTCTGCCCACTGCTGAGTTTTCCAAATTTGCTGACATATTGAGTGCAACACTTTCACAGCATCATCTTTTAGGGTTTTAAACAGCTCAGCCGGAATTCCATCACTTCTACTGGCTTTGTTCGTAGTAATGCTTCCTAAGGCCCACTTGACTTCACACTCCAGGATATCTGGCTCCACGTGAGTGACCACAACATTGTGGTTTTCTATGCTTCCTAAGGGCCACTTGACTGCACACTCCAGGATGTATAGCTTTAGGCAAATGGCCATGCCATCATGGTTCCTGGAGCATTAAGACCTTTGTTATACAATTCTTCTGCGTATTCCTGTCACCTCTTCCTAATCTCTTCTGCTTCTGTTAAGACTTTTAGCATTTCTGTCCTTTATTGTGCCCATCTTTGCATGAAATGTTCCTTGATATCTCCAATTTTCTTGAAGAGCTCTTTAGTCTTTCCCATTCTATTGGTTTCCTCTATTTCTTTGTATTATCCATGTAAGAAAGCTTTCCTATGTCTCCTTGGCATTCCTTGGAATTCTGCATTCAGTTGGGTGTATCTTTCCCCTTCACCCTTGCTTTTCACTTCTTTCCTTTCCGCAGCTCTTTGTAAGGCCTTCTCAGACAACTACTCTGCCTTCTTGCATTTCTTTTTCTTTGGAATGGTTTTGGTCAGTGCCTCCCACACAGTGTTATGAGCTTTCATCCAGAGTTCTTCAGGTGGTCTGTCTACCATATCTAAGCCCTTGAATCCATTCATTACCTCCACTGTGTAATCATAATAGATTTGCTTTAGGTCATATCTGAATGGTCTAGTGGTTTTCCCTACTTTCTTCAGTTTAAGCCTGAATTTTTCAATACAGAGTTCATTACCTGAGCCACAGACAGCTCCAGATCTTGTTTTTGCTGACTGTATAGAGTTTCTTCACCTTTGACTGCAAAGAACACAATCAGTCTGATTTCAGTCTTGATCATCTGGTGATGTCCATGTGTAGATTTTTCTCTTACATTGTTGGAAGTGGGTATTTTCTATGACCAGCATGTTCTCTTGATAAAACTCTGTAACCTTTGGCCTTCTTCATTTTGTGCTCCAAGGCCAAACTTGCCTGCTACTCCAGCTACCTCTGATCTTCCTACTTTTGCATTTCAATCCCCTATGAGGAAAAGGACACCTTTTTTTGGTGTTGGTTCTAGAAGGTTTTGTAGGTCTTCATAGAACCAGTCAACTTTAGCTTCTTTGGCACCAGTAGTTGGGGTATAGACTTGGATTTCTGTGATGTTGAATGATGTGCCTTGGAAATGAACCAAGATCATTCTGTCTTTTATGAGGTTGCACCCAACTACTGCATTTCAGACTCTTGTTGACTGTGAGGGCTACTTCATTTCTTCTAAGGGATTCTTGCCCACAGCAGTAGATATAATGGTCATCTGAATTAAACTCACCCATTCCTGTCCATTTTAGTTCACTGATTCCTGAGATGTCAAAGTTCAGTCTTGCCATCTCCTGCTTGGTTATGCCCAATTTACCTTGATTCATAGGCCTGACAGGCCACGTTCCTATGCAATATTGTTCTTTACAGAATTGGACTTGACTTTCACCACTGGCCTCACCCACAGCTGAGCATCGTTTCTGCATTGGCCCAGTCGCTCCATCGTTTCCGTAACTATTAGTAATTGCCTTCCACTCTTCCCCAGAAGCATCTTAGACACCTTCCGACTATAGAGCATAAGGATGTTCGTGGGGTTCTCATGGCAAGAATACTGGAGTGAGTTGCCGTTTCCTCCTCCAGTGGACCATGATCAGTCAGAACCCTTCACTATGACCCAGCCTTCTTGGGCGGCCCTGCATGGCATGCCGCATAGCTTCATAGCTTCGTTGAATTATGCAAGCCCCTTCACCACCAGCAGTCTGTGACCCATGAAGGGGGTGAAATGTAGACTAAAATTTAAGTATCGATGTAAGATTCCTGCAATCCTTCAGAAGGTAATTAAGCTATTTATAAAGTAATGTATCAAATTATTCCATAAGTGAGGCACAGTTGGTTAACAAGTATTAACTCGCAGTGGCCTGGCCCGCTCTGTGTCCCGTGTGGGGCCAGAGAGACCAGAGGTCTAGCCAGCAGAGCGTGTACTGTGTCCTCTCCCATGTCTCAGAGGATGGAGCGGAGGCTCAAATACAGACATGAGAGACAGGCCTGCAATTGAATTCAGCCTCTGTAAAATTTCTGTGTGAGTTTGAGCAAGTTAGTTAACATTTCTGTACTTCCATTTTCTGATCTGCTCTTGTCAAAGTTAAATGTGTCAGAGAGCCCAGCGTAGGTTCTGGCACATCATGAGCTGTGCCTCTGGTGATCATTATTACTCTCTCCCTGGGCTTGTGGAGAGAATGATGGAACAGAGAGGAATCCAGCACACCGTTCTCTGCATAAAACCTTTGCACCCATGTCTGTCTTTAAAACACTGTTTGAAACGTAGAGGAAGATCAGTCTTTTTTTTTTAAGAAAAAAAGAGTATGCAATGAAATAATAGCCTTTCATCCCTTTAATAGAGTAATTCATTCATTCATTAAAAATTATATGTCAAATGTCACTAGATTTTAGTACTAGCTTTGACCTATAAAGACTCTGATCTATATTTATGAATGAAATCCTCCTCCATTTCTCCTCCTTTCTTAGCTTAGCACATGTGGGCTACCTCAAGAGAGAAACCTTCCCTTTTTGAATTTACTCCCATCCCACAGAACTGACTGAAGGCTGATGAGAGACCCAGGAACAGATTTGCTCCCTCAGCCCACGTGGCGGGCCATCAGCTCTGTGTTGGGTGTCATGCCTGTTACAGATGAGGGCCAGTGGCCACGGTTCTCCTGCCCTCTTCTGAACTCTGCATTGACCTCTGGAAGCCTGCTAATGATCCCAAACATTCTCCCCGAACCCTTTTTAACCATTCTACACACTCCCTCTGGGGACCCTCATTATCTCCTATGATGTCACATACTAACTCTGTGTTGATGACATGACTCTTAAATCTGTTTCCTCAGATGAGTTCCAGGCCTGTTCATCTATTGCCTCCAGCATATCCCACCAACACAGCCCAACATATATAACTGCTACAACAATTTATTCCCAAACCTGGGCTCCCTGTAAGTGCTGTATTTAGTTATTTACCTAATTATCTCAACATCCATTAAGAGTTAGATTTAGTATTACCTCCATTTTGCAGATAAGATCATTGAGGCACAAAGAAAAGCACCTTACTTTTTCAAGATCACACAATCAGAAGGTGGTAGCACCAGGACCAAAGTCTGGCAGTCTGATTATGCAAATTGCATCCTTTGGTTCATCCATCTGAAATGTCGGTCAGGTGTGGGTTATCATTGCTAAAGCGGATAGATTAAATAGTAGTAAAGAATTGCTGTTGCTTCAAAATTTTAACTATAAGATCATATAAATATAGTGATGGATCATATTTATATCTCTTTAGTTTCTTAAAGGAATACTAGTTTTATAATTCTCCTCCAAGAGCCAATCCTTGTAATCCTACCTCAAGAACCAAGGTAGTTGAAGTCATTTCTGCAAAAACCCAGTAAATGCCAAAATACATGGATTTGAGGAAGAAGATGCCACCCAGCAGTGCTGTTGGCCCAGCATGGCTGGAATACAGAATCTGAAGTGGTAGCAGACAAAGGCTGGGGAGGCTTCCTAGAACCAGACTGTGAATGAACTTAGTTATACTAAAGAATTGGGACTTTATTCTGTAGGCAAATAATGGAAGTAGGGGTCAAGGAGCCCGGCACAGAAAATTCATTTGACCAAATCATTTACTAAGACAGTCTTAATGAGGAGCTTGGAAAATACACCTACAGTTTGTAATGCATCATGAGTAAGTGTTACAGGGGGCTATGGGAACAGTTATGAAGCACTCCTAACCACCCTTTGGTGCCTTATAGAGGAATAGCTCCCAGAAGAACTCAGATATTTGCAATCAAAGGAATTACATGATAGCACTTGTATTGTAGAGAGACAGTTTCGCCAGTAGATACAGCTATTCCAAAGAAATACAGAAAAATGGGGGGGGGGTCACTGAGGACATTATTTTATTAGCCCACGTGAAAGCTGATGATCACTAGAACTGTGATAATAACTGACAAGGAAAGACAGAATGAAGAGGACTTTTGCAAATACAAGCAGCAGAAGTAGGAGAATCTACTCAAAGTGAGTGTTGCTAGAAAGGAGTGAAGGAGAAAGAGTCCAGCCTTCCTAGTCTGAATAGCTGGGTGGTCGGTTATGACACTGAGTTAGGGGTAAAGAGCAAAGGGAGAGACGAATTTCACTTGAAACATGTGAAGTTAAAGGCGTCTACAGTTGGGGATATGTAGTGGGTGGATACAGCCGTGCATCAACAAATAGCATGGTGCTGCAGACATAAGTTTATGAATATCCATCATGTGGAGACAGCTGAAATCAGACAAGGTTTCTCAGCAGAGCACTGAATGTGTAGAGAGAGGGAACGTGCTGGCGCCAGAAGGCACACTTACAAATAAAGCGAAGCCAACAGAACAAACAGACTGGCACCAGGCAGCACCCCACGCAAGACCTGCCCGCAAGAACTTTGGAGTCAGATGCCGAAATTCAAATCCAGGCTCCACCCCTCTTCAGCTCTGTGACCTTGGGCAAGACAGTCAGCATCCCTGGGTGTCAGTTTCCTCCTCCGCAAAATAAGATCTGCTTCAGAGGCATCATGGTGCATAAAGCAGCCAGTGTTTATAAAGCATTTTGAGTAATCTTGGCCCTTAGTAAAGACAGCTCAGTTTCTTCATTGTTGTTAAAACAAAGTATTATAAATCCTCTAGCCCCAAACAGTGGTCTTCATTTCTCATTCCATTTTAGTCTCTCCTGGCTCTTATTTTTCTGAGGGCTATTTGTTCATCTTATTCTACTCCTAATTCCAGGGAGTCCTGAATAAAGTATTACCAAATGCACTACCTATTTCATGTTCAAAGAAAATCCCAGGAGAGATAAAATCAATCCTCTTCTTCACAAGACAATTATCTTACAAAACACTCAGAAAAGTTCTCTCTGGGCATATCACAACATAATCACCTGTTGCTAAGGGTAAAATTGATAAACAATTTTCTCCAAAGGTGTATTTCTCTTAATAGTTTTTTTTTCTTTTACATTTTTGTTCACTTTTCAGAACTAAAATTGCAAAAATGAGCTATTCATAGATTGAAGGCAGTTTCATCCCTTAGAGTTAACTATTAATATCTGTCTATTAATATCTGACAGTCATGGCTGGCAAGATCCCCTCTCTGCCAGGAACGGTGCTGGCTTTTCTGTATTCTTCACAACAGCCCCTTGAGTTGATCATGATGTTTGCTATAAAATTAACGAGAACAGTGTAAGGCTCTCTGAACCATCTCCAGGTGAGAGAAGCTGACTTCACGTAATGAGCAAGGATTGGATAGCTGGTTACAAAACACAGCAGGATCCAGTGTGGATCAACTGTCCCTTTCCTCTGCTGTGTGTCATCATCTTGAGGATAAGGCATGAGACAGGACTTCCTGGCAGTGCTCCCCACTAAGATTTCCTGCTCCCCGTCACCACTGAAAATGCTTGGGAGTCCTGGTACCTTGTCTTCATGACTTAATAGTGACCGATGGGCAATAATCTTGCCTTTCTGCTCACCTCATATAGCATCGCCAAGCATGTCCCACGTGAGCCCATTGGAAGGCTTAACACAGAGTGTTAAGAGTGTTTCTTATCCAAGCAGAAACGCAAGTTTAATATTCTTACCAGTCTTAATGAAACTCTCAGTTAGCCTATTAACCAGGATTAATGTCCTGAGAATATGACATGGTGATAGAGATAATAAGTGATAGAAGCCTAAGACAGGGTGGTCCCTGGAAGATGAAGGTGTCAAGACTGCTTTTTAAATTAGATAAACTCAAAAGATAAATAGAGCGTGATAGAGAAAGAAAGGGGAAAACAGTATTCCAGTACAGGAGCAAAAATTACACCAAAACAAAGCTAAATCACACTTGTTTGGGCTATAAATAGACAAATCTCCTGGAATAATGTGGTTGGCAAGAGAAATGATTTAAAAAAAGAACAAGAAAAGTTGATATGGGGCATGTTTGTGAAGAGTTTTTAAATGGCCATCTGGAAAGTCTTTCTATGCTTAGTAACATTATCAAGAAATGTGGTAACATGAAATTGTATTTTAGAATTATTCTCACAGTAGGATCAGAGACGGACTTGGTATTATAGAGAAGAAATGCAAATTATTTTGAACTTTGAAGTCTGTATCAAAATAAAGAGTGCCACTTTTGAGTTGTTTCCAGTTCCTTCCAACAGTATCATTTTTCATGTAATGGCAGCTTTTTTTCTGTAAATATCATATAGTAAATATTTTAAGATATAGACTCTGTTGCAACTACTCTCAACTTACTATTATAGCACAAAACCTCCTTAAACAATATATGAATGAATGAGATGACTGTGTACCAATAAACTTTATTTATGGACACTGAAATTGGAATTTCATGTGAATTTTCAAAAGTTCACAAAATATTCTTCTTCTTTTGCTATTTCCAACCATTAAACTTAAAAAAAAAAAAAAAAAACCCTTAGCTTGTGGGCTGTGTAAAACCAGGTGGTGAGCAGGATTTGCACACCCTTGGTTTATAGCACATCAGTCAGAATGCTGTGCAGCATCATTTCGAAAACTTTGAATTCTCTTCTGAGACCTTCGGTTGAGAACTTGGAAGGAGATAGCTGAAGTGGTGAGTGATGTCGTGAAAGTGGAAGGAGGCAAATAACTAGCAAGACTAACCATGCTAACCACTGGGGTCAGGGGGCAACATATGTACCTTATATGCTCCAATCCACCAGCTACTTATACGAAACCGTCAGGGGAAAAACAGGGGGGGGGATCAATCAATAATTAAATGCATTCTGAATTCAGCATTTTAGCAATCACACAGGGAAAGGCAAGTGGTGGGTCTTGCTTCTATTAATGGCAACCCACTCCAGGATCCCTGCCTGGAGAACAGGCAGGACAGAGGAGCCTGGCGGGTTACAGTCCATGGGGTCGCAAGAGAGTCGGACACGACTGAGCGACGAACATGCACAGGACGCCTGTAAGGGAAATGGCCCAGTGCAGCCCCTAAACAAGTGGGGTGGGCAGCAGCATGGAAGGAAGCTTAGTGTGAGTCGCGTGCACCAAGCTGGAGCGGCTCTGAACAAAGAATTTTCATATGGAGAGACCAGCCAGGCGGGGGTAGGGGAGGAGAACGAGCCTGGGAACTGAGTGATGAGAGACATAAGAGGCACATAAAAGGAAAGCTCGCTGAACATCGCTAAGTGAGACGTGGAGAGGGAGAGAGCAGTCAGACGGTCAGTGTTTCCACATTCTTTCGCTGCATTGCTCAGTGCTAAGAAGCACACGGCAATGAGGGGCACGGGGCGGGCTGAAGCCATGGGAAATGGAGAGAGACGAGACTGGAGCCAAGCACCTTCAGTTCAGTTCAGTCACTCAGTCGTGTCTGACTCCACCTCCATAGCACGCCAGGCCTCCCTGTTCATCACCAACTCCCGGAGTTCACCCAAACCCATGTCCATCAAGTCAGCGATACCATCCAACCATCTCATCCTCTGTCATCCCCTTCTCCTCCTGCCCTCAACCTTTCCCAGCATTAGAGTCTTTTCCAGTGAGTCAGCTCTTCGCATCAGGTGGCCAAAGTATTGGAGTTTCAGCTTTAGCATCAGTCCTTCCAGTGAACACCCAGGACTGATCTCCTTCAGAATAGACTGGTTGGATCTCCTTGCAGTCCAAGGGACTTTCAAGAGTCTTCTCCAATACCACAGTTCAAAAGCATCAAATCTTCGGTGCTCAGCTTTCTTTATAGTCCAACTCTCATATCTATACATGACTACTGGAAAAACCATAGCCTTGACTAGACAGACCTTTGTTGGCAAAGTAATGTCTCTGCTTTTGAATATGCTTTCTAGATAAGACATAACTTTCCAAAGAGTAGTGAAGTGAAGTCAGTCAGTCGTGTCTGACTCTGCTATCCCATGGACTGTAGCCCAACAGGCTTCTCCATCCATGGAGTTTTCCTGGCATGAGTACTGGAGTGGGTTGCCATTTCCTTCTCCAGGGGATCTCCCTGACCCAGGGAATGAACCCAGGTCTCCCGCACTACAGGCAGACACTTTACCATCTGAGCCACCAGGTTGGACGTAACTTTCCAAGGAGTAAGTGTCTTTTTATTTCATAGCTGCAGTCACCATCTGCAGTGATTTTGGAGCCCCCAAAAATAAAGTCTGCCACTGTTTCCACTGTTTCCTCATCTATATGCCATGAAGTGATGGGACCAGATGTCATGATCTTCGTTTTCTGAATGTTGAGCTTTAAGCCAACTTTTTCACTCTCCTCTTTCACTTTCATTGAGAGGCTTTTTAGTTCCTCTTCGCTTTCTGCCATAGGGGTGGTGCCATCTGTGTATCTGAGGTTATTCATATTTCTCCCAGCAATCTTGATTCCAGCTTGTGCTTCATCCATCCCAGCATTTCTCATGATGCACTCTGCATATAAGTTTAAGCAGGGTGACAATATACAGCCTTGACGTACTTCTTTCCAAATTTTGAACCAGTCTTTTGCTCCACGTCCAGTTCTAACTGTTGCTTCCTGACCTGCATACAGATTTCTCAAGAGGCAGATCAGGTGGTCTGGTATTCCCATCTCTTTCAGAATTTTGTGACCCACAGTCAAAGGCTTTGGCATAGTCAATAAAGCAGAAGTAGATGTTTTTCTGTAAGGTCGAGCACTTTACACAGGCAAATAACACACTTAAAGTGAAGTCTGATTGACGTTAGGTTGAATCTTTGGCAAACGCAGGGAGGTGGGTATTCTATTAATACCCACATGTTGGCTATTTCTCAAGTATTATTAGATGGAAAAATAAGGGAGCTGTGATATCATGATTTGATGGCCCAAATAAGTAAACAGTCTCCTGAATCACATAATATAGAATCCCCCTTATTTCTTTGAAGTAATTTCTTTTGATCATTTGTCATTGGCCATGTCTTATAAAACAAACAAACATATTTCATTGTTTATCCTAAATGTTTTTCTCTTAGATCTGTTTGCCTATCCATATTATAAATATATGGGGAAAATAAGCATATAATATGACAACTTACGTGGAAGTCTTAATAATATTGGAATTCAGTAAGGGAAAAAGTTTTATAAATATACACCTCCAACTCAACATCAGCAATTGATTTTCTCCGTTTCTTTCCTAACCGTTGCTGCTCAAAGGACGTCTAGGGTGCCTGTTCCCTAAAAGAGTCCCTTCCTGCTATAATATTGTTCACCAAAGCAGCAGGGCTTCAGGCAGAGAGCCATATCAGCTCATCCAGTAAGCAGACAAGGCATATTTCTAATAAGCCATTTTTATATATACAGAATGAAATAGAGACCAAAATGATATTATCGTCTTCATTGTTTAGACTTGTAGAAAAGTAAAGATATTTGGCTTAATTCTGAAACAGTCCCTTTAGTTGTCCATGTCAAAATACAATCATCTGGTGATCAGTAAATTTTTAGTGCAGAATTAAATGTCTTGCCATTTTCTTATAAGTATTTATATATGAATAAAATAGTTTAAAAGATGAAAGTTTATTAAAAATTTTAACACTGGGGTTTAGATTAAAATGTCCTCAATATTTGCCTATATTTAACCCATAATTTGGAGAAGGAAATGGCAACCCACTCCAGTGTTCTTGCCTGGAGAATCCCAGGGATTGGGGAGCCTGGTGGGCTGCCGTCTATGGGGTCTCACAGAGTTGGACACGACTGAAACAACTTAGCAGCAGCAGCAACCCATAATTATAAGTTGAAAAACTTACATGAAAATGAAGTGGTCAGTGTACACCTAGTAGCTGGTCTCCATAGCTATTATTAGGAAATATTTAGAAGTAGATCCTTTCCTGATTCATTTTACCTTTCACAAATAGTTAATTTATGAAATCAGAAAATTAGCTAGGAGCAAATCCTAGCCTGTATTGTAGTGGAAAAAGCAAGCCCCAGAAGGTTTTTAATCGGCTTGCACAAGATGCCACAAGTAGCCAGAAGCTTCGGGATTATAATTCTCCTTCAACGTGTTAGGAAGCACAAAAAAACAACTAGCTCTTAAGAAACACAGAGGAGGCAGGAGTCCCTAATTTATCTCCTCCAGCCCTAAGTGGGGTTGCTTCTAATAAATGGACAGGAACAGTATGCTGCTTCTCTCTTCATTACAAACTATTCACTGGGAACAAATTATTCACTCTATATTTAACCAAATTCATTACAAATTGCTTCATTACTACAACAACCATCAACAGATGTATTAAAACTTCCACGAATTACTATTAAAAAAGAAAATAAATAAATGTAGACAGTACAAATCAGAATTAGAACAACAATATTATCTTAATGTATCATTTAAATGCTACATTTCAAATTCCATGTCTCTCTCATCTTATTTAGCTTCTGCATTAATCCAGCCAGAATTTGAATTAGTCTAGATTAGGTCTTAATATATTATTTATGGTGTTTTAATGGAATGAAATTGTGCATTTTCCTCCAAACAAGTATAATAATTCTGTCATTCAAGTAAAAGAAAATTTTTCAAAATTCTATCATTCATGTAAAATAGAAAATTGTTATATTAAAATAAGTTTTTCATTTTTTTTTCATAGACTTGAGTCAAAGGAGCCTTTCCTGTCAGTTGGGTGAGTATATGTCTAAATTTTCAAAATCTCAGTTCTCTAACATCTTTAATTCAAATTAACAAGGTCTTCTGAGATAATGTTTTCAGTCATCAAACCCCATATTCAAGGTCATAACCTGCCCCTGATGCATCATTTCCTCAGCAATGTGGCTATTTACCTTTAAAAGACAACTAAAATGCTCCTTGAGATCACTGTTTTGTGATCTCAGAAATTTAACTAACCAGTATATGAGGTCCTGTATCCTCTATAAGAGCTAAAAAAACGTTCACAGTGATTATCTCATCAGATGAAGGTATGGTTTGATGGTTTTAAAAATCCCTCTGAACCCCAGCTTCACTCTCCCTAATCACTCTGCTCATTTTTGTACTGTTGCATTTCACTGACCCCAGTCAGTGTTTCTTCCCCTTTTCCTCTAAATCTGCCTCCAAAATCTTTATCTTTTCCCCTGTCTCTCATTTCACTTTTATTTTGCCACTGCTTACACTGACTGCTTCTTTGAACACAAAGCTGAGGAACCCTGGAGCAGATTAAGTAAGACTAAGGCTTCCCCTCTCTGATAGTATCATTCTGAGTCACAGAACGTGTTCCAATAGTAATATACCGTTGACAAGAATACACATGTACTATTTCTAGTCGTTTAGCTAATTGAGACTCTGCAAAGATGTTTTCACTGATCTACCATGTAATCTTTCACTAACATACCAAAATGTCTTACTAAAGGACTTTTGCAGCATTGGGGTGGATGTTATAAAATATCAGAAAGCATTGGAAGATGTGATGTCTAGTTCAGAAGAAATCATGCTGTTATTTGATGAGGAGGGAAAAAATCACATGTCAGCAGCCAAGGCCAGAAACGTGGGGTGGCATCACATTTTTCAATGATGGCATTGGTTTTATTACTTTGTTCGCAGCCATTGAATATTTCTCTCACTCATTGAACAACACGGTTCCCTCTGTCCTTCTAGTCCTCCTAAAAGCGTTTCAGGAGGCCATTTGAATCAGAAGAATCACAGTAATTGCTGGGGCTTCTGAGAGAGGAAAACGGAATAGAGGCCCTTCCTGGAGGACTTCATGAAAAATGAAAGGTCAAGCTGAACTGGCCCCCAAAATCTTTAGAGCATGCTTCTTCCTTCATTCATCATCAGCTCTTTGTTAAAAACCTTTAAGCCTGAAGTGATCTTTTTTATTTTGAATTCATGTGCGTCCCGCCCTCAAGTCCAGAGGCTGAAATCGCTTTTCTTCATGCCTCACTTGACACCGTTGTTCGCCTGCATTTCCTGTTCTCCCGAGTACTTTGAGACAAAAACCCATTTATTGCAAACTTGTATTTTACAAGGGCAGACCCTGAGTAATCTTTGTTTTAAACCTCTCAGAAGTTTAGAACTCGGTATGAGAGGACTGAGAAAAAGTTTCCGAAAAGAATGATCTATCACTCCGCAAATACTACTCAAAATGGGAAAACCGGTGTGGCAGCAAGAATATATTGCTTTCCTTAGATATGTCTTAAAATAAAGTGGGGTGAAACAAGCAGCCCAAATAGTCCTGCTGACTGGCTATTTTGATTTATAGCGAAATGTCTCCATTCCCCTCCAAAAAATGATTTTAAATAAGACCATTCAAAAGTATACATGAATCTCACTATTTACCCTGTTCAGTAAGAGGTGATAATGAACATAATGGATACTTATGAGCCTACTAGGCAACAGGCAATCTACTATAAGAACCATGATTCAAATTTGTGACTGAATTAATCCAGTCACTTGCCAAAGGGAATGAATAATCTGATGTACTGTCTGTGGTATCAGTTGACATGTGAGTATATGCGATTTAGTTTTTCTGGAGCCCTGCACACCTTACTCACGTTAATTTTAATTCTATAGTCAGTAAAACTTACATTAATGAATAAATCAGTACTAAATAGCGCATGTTTCAGTCCATTGCCTGGCATAGTGTGAAAGCACTTTTATGTATATATGTACAGGAGTACAGATAGGATTTGCTTTTTCCTTCATGGGCTGTGACATTTATAAACTATTTTATTGGTTTCTGCAGTTACTTTAACTCCCAAGCCTCAGATTCCTAATTTGTGAAATGGAGATCAAAACAGAAAATTTAGATCGAGGATTTAGCATTGTTCTTAGCACTGTTCACAGCTGTCAATGAGAGAGCTCTGAAATAGCTCAGAGAATAAACCTCTACTTATACAGATTATCCCTTGACTTACATGTAGAAACCAAAAGAACTTTTTATGTTGCTGTCCAGACGCCAAGTCCTGTCTGAATCTTTGCAACCCCATGGACTTCAGTACTTCAGGCCTCCCTGGAGTCCCTTACCATCTCCTGGAGTTTTCCCTAGTTCATGAAACTCCAAGAATTTGGCCACCTGATGTGAAGAACTGACTCATTGGAAAAAGACCCAGATGCTGGGAAAAATTGAAAGCAGGAGGAGAAGGGGACGGCAGAGGATGAGATGGTTGGATGGCATCACTGACTCGATGGACATGAGTTTGTACAAGTTCTGGGAGTTGGTGATGGACAGGGAGGCCTGGTGTGCTGTAGTCCATGGGGTCACAAAGAGTTGGACATGACTGAGTGACTGAACTGACTGATGTCCATTGAATCAGTGAATGCCATCCAGCCATCTCATCCTTTGTTGCCCTCTTCTTCTTCTGCCCTCAGTCTTTCCCAGCATCAGGGTCTTTTCCAGGGAGGTGGTTCTTTGTATCAGGTGGCCAAAGTATTGGAGCTTCAGCTTCAGCATCAGTCCTTCCAATGAGTATTCAGGACTGATTTCCTTTAGGATGAACTGGTTTGATCTCCTTGCTGTCCAAGGGACTCTCAAGAGTCTTCTCCAACACCACAGTTCAAAAGCATCAATTCTTCGACGCTCTGCATTCTTTATGGTCCAACTCTCATATCTATACATGACTAGTGGAAAGACCATAGCTTTGACTATATTTCTCACCAAAGCAATGTCTTTACTTCTTAATATTATACTCTCCAGGTTTCTCATAACTTTCTTTCCAAGAAGCAATCACCTTCTGATGTCATGGCAGCAGTCACCATCTTCCCTGAGTTTAGAGCCGGAGCAGAGGAAATCCATCACTGCTCCCACATTATCCTCTTCTATTTGCCATGCAGTAACGGGACAGGATGCCATGATCTTTGCCTTTTAAATATTGAGTCTTAAGCCAGGGTTTTCACTCTCCTCTTTACCCTCATCAAGAGCCTCTTTAGTTCCTTTTTGCTTTCTGTCATTAGAGTGGTATCATCTGCATATCTGAGGTAGATAATATTTCTCCCTGCAAACTTGATTCTACCTTGTAACTCATCCAGCCTGGCATTTCACATGATGCGCTCTGCATATAAGTTAAGCAAACAGCCTTGTTGTTTTTCTGACATAAAAATTGTAAATGGAATAAACATGACTACAGATATTGTTTCATATTTCAATGATGAACACTAATAATTACTATTTAAATATTTAATGGAAAAAATATTGATAAAACTTTAATGTGCATCTCTTAATGTAAATTAGGGAGCAAAATTCCTTTGATAAATGTGCTACAGTAATTATGAATAAAATTTTAAATATTACAAACATAAATTCAAGCCACAGATTCCAGTGGAAAAATTTGTCACAGAAAGTTATAACACAAGGAAATATTTGCTTATGGAAGAAGGTTAGGGAATTATGAGAGGAAGTTCAATGAAATTTCAGATCTTAGACCTTCAGCTGTGTAGTGATATGAGAGGAACTTTCTTTCACATGCACCAGTAAAATATTAGTAAAATAATGTCATTAGGAAAAATTAAAAATAAACTTGAGTCTAGAGTGAGACATGAAGGCTCACGCCAGAGTCTGAGTCTGTCAACTCAGGGAGGTCAACAGACGCAGTATTTCCAAAGCTGTCCAGGCAGCTCTGGCACCAGCCAGGCCTGGGACCACCGTTCACATTGTGTGCAGCCTCCCTCGTCCTGTCTGTACAAGACTCACAGGTTGTTCGTGCAGACATTTAAGGTCGGTGGAATCTCTTCAGAAAATCTTTGAGACACAGCTTCCCATGGGTCTCTTCCTGTCTTGGATGTGTATGGTGGAGGTGGACACGTTGGTCTAAAATTGTCCACCAGAGACCAGGGTAGATGTAAAGATCCCAGAAGACGCGCCGTGGAGGTCACCACGGTTCACAGGGAGCACAGCACCTGTGGTCAGGGGCATAAAGCTCATTCCATTGTTGTCCTAGACCTAAGGTTGGGGTATTTAATAAATATTTTGTTATATGAAAATAAAATGCTTTATATTTAAAATCATAGATACATTATTGTAGTTTATATGTGACATGAATTACATATGTAAACTGATAGAATACATTTTATTATAAATATGATAAATTTAAATAATAGATTCAAAAATTCAAGCATTTTCCCAACTCACTCACCTCTCAATAGTAAAAAAGAAAAATCAACTCTTTTTAGAACAAAGCATAGCTTGAGTGCTAAAAAGTGCTAGATGGCTGGTAGTCTGTTCATCCTCAAAACATTACATTTTAGAGTGATTTAGAAAACTCTTCTGGCAAATGTTTGCTTGTATATGGCGTCAGTTAGATTCTGATTTGGGAAATCAACTGGGAGAGAACAGACGTCAAGTTTGCATTCAGCAAAGTAAGAACCCGGTGATGGTCCCAATTAAGAGTCTAAGACATAAATCTTAGTTTAAAACGTCTTGCCTTAGAAAAGTTTTACAGCTTTTTAATGAAGAAAGAGATGAGGGAAAAGGAAACTCCTGTTCACTTGACATTTGAGATTCATAGAGTAAAAGGACACGTCGAGACGATGCATGAATTCCCTTCAAGAGCAAGTGGCTGTGTCGACAGTTTGCAGACACTGAGCCACTTAAAAGTACACTCGAGGCACTAAGTGAAAAGTTCCCTGTGAACTGTTTCTTCTTATCTCTTTAGCATGAAGTTAACCTTTTTCAAAGAAACTTTTCATATGAATGAGTTGTATTTTGGAATCGAAATTTTGAATCATACCAATTTTTTGGTTGATGAATTTTCCTATAAGTAGCTTTATTAGGCTGAGAAGGTGATGGCACCCCACTCCAGTACTCTTGCCTGGAGAATCCCATGGACGGAGGAGCCTGGTAGGCTGAGTCCATGGGGTCGCTAAGAGTCGGACACAACTGAGCAACTTTGCTTTCACTTTTCACTTTCATGCATTGGAGAGGGAAATGGCAACCCACTCCAGTGATCTTGCCTGGAGAGTCTCAGGGACTGGGGAGCCTGGTGGGCTTCCATCTATGGGGTCACACAGAGTCGGACATGACTGAAGTGACTTAGCAGCAGCAGCAGCTTTATTAGAAGGATGGTTATTTACTGCACGGGATTAAATTTTTTTTTCAGGCTTTTTTCACTGTTTTAGAATAATTTAAGTAACTCAGAAGAATTTAAATATTTTTATTAATATAGCTCAGAATGTGTTGTCTCTCAGGCTTGGCTGAGAGAAATTCAAAAACACATCAAGGATTAAATTATCAAAATTATTATAGTTATCTGTTAAAGCACTGGCTTTAAGAGAGAGTCGATCATGCCCCAGCCAAGCCTGGAGTTCCCGCAACCCTGACAAGTCCCAAACCTATTCTACTAAGTCCAGCTGA
This sequence comes from Ovis canadensis, assembly GCF_042477335.2. Lineage (NCBI taxonomy): Eukaryota > Metazoa > Chordata > Mammalia > Artiodactyla > Bovidae > Ovis > Ovis canadensis. The sequence continues at coordinate 100,822,841 of NC_091253.1, read as the reverse complement.
GAAGGAGCTTACACTGTCAAAAGAGCAAAGCTCTGGACTGAACCGATGCTCTGGACTCTGCAGCTACAAGTATTCCTCATATAATTGCCAACACCTACATTTTGTCAGATAATTTTCCTTGGGGAATATTTTCCCCTTTTCTCTGCAGTCTTGGAACTGAATTTGGAGCTTCACTGTACTTCTGCTGGTGCTATAAAGATGTTATTACACTTTGACATGCTTATTAGGTCAAAGATTTACATCAGTTTACTTCTATCCACGTTTTGTTTGAAACTTTGTGTTCACTGGTGCTTTAGGAAATGGCAACCCACTCCAGTACTCTTGCCTGGAGAATCCCATGGACGCAGGAGCCTGGTAGGCTACAGCCATGGGGTCGCAAAGAGTCGGACACCACTGAGCGACTTCACTTCACTTACATTATTATACCAAGCTGCCTGTTTTCAGAGACTAAACTCTGCCATTGATTTCCTTGATTTGAATTCCATTCTGTCATTTCCCAGCTAGGTGCCTTGGGCAATTTAAGTCCTCTGAACCTCCATTTTCTCCCTTGATGTAATAACTAACTATTAGGGCTGTTGTGAGTGAGATAATGTTGCAAAGTGCTTAGAACAGTATCTGACACATAGTAAACAGAAAATAGATATCATTTGTCATCAACACTTTGTGCAACAACTAAGTTATATTATAAATCTTTCCTAAAGAAGTGAGTTCTGAATGACAGAAATTCCAGCTAATTAAATCCAAAGGCCTGAATATTCTAGAAAAGTGGTAATGGAATTGAATTCTTGGAGAAGCAGCTCAGAAGAGAGTGCAATCAAGAGTCGTGAACAAGGACTTTACCTTGGAGATCTTTCAGAAAGATAGACAAGAAAAAAAATAGCATGAAGACAGGACACAATTTTGGAATGTGCTTACATTTATATAAAATAACAAGTACAGTATTTAAAACTTCCGTGAGAGCATGAAAATAGTAAAGCAATACCACCTTAGGGATAATTATAAAAGAGCTTCAAAAAGTAAACAAGAGAATTATAGACTACTGTAAAATGATTGGTGTTGGTCAATCACTTAGGGATTCAAATGTTTGATGTAGGAATTGAGACATTGAAGAAATTAGCCAAATTGTCCAGAAAATTTTTAAAACAAAAAGTAGAACTTGAGTCTATCCTCCATGTGAACTAAGAATTCAATAGAGAAGTAATAAGAATAGCATCCCTGGAAGAAGGAATTGGAAGGAAAAATTGGCAGCAGGGAGAACTGACTGCACCAAGTGCATCAGGTACCCCAGTCCAGCAAACCTGAAGGCTCATGAAAAGAGGAGAGATTAAGATGGGCGGGTTAAATTAGTGGCTGTTTGCAGAGAAATTATACTAATGCAAAGAATTTTCTTTACCTTCTGTGGATTTAGTAGAGTCATTGAATTATTGTGGGCTTCCCTGGTGGCTCAGCTGGAAAAAAAAATCTGCGTGCAATGTGGGAGACCTGGCTTCGATCCTTGGGTTGGGATGTTTCCCTGGAGAAGCGAAATGCTAACCACTCCAGTATTCTGACCTGGAGAATTCATGGACTATTCCATGGGGTCACCAAGAGTTGGGCATGACTGACAGATTTTCACCTTCACTTTTCATTTTGAATTATTGTTATGTATATTTGTCTGTTTTGCTTTTAACTGAAGAATGTTCTCCAAAGTGAGGTTGTAACAGAGCCACTTAGAACACTGTTGCACTCAGGCATGACTTGAAAAGAATCGGAACTTGAGCAGAATGACATCACTCTCACCTGTTAGGATTCAGTTCTGTTCAGTTCAGTTGCTCAGTCGTGTCTGACTCTTTGTGACCCCAGGGACTGCAGCACACAAGGCTTCCCTGTCCTTCACCAACTCCTGGAGTTTACTCAAACTCATGTCCATCAAGTCGGTGATGCCATCCAACCATCTCATCCTCTGTAGTCCCCTTCTCCTCCTGCCTTTAATCCTTCCCAGCATCAGGGTCTTTTCCAATGAGTCAGCTCTTTGCATCAAGTGGCCAAAGTATTGATGTTTCAGCTTCAGCATCAGTCCGTCCAATGAATATTCAGGACTGATTTCCTTTAGGATTGAATGGTTGGGTCTCCTTGCAGTCCAAGGGACTCTCAAGTTTCTTTTCCAACACCACAATTCCTCTGTCCATGGGATTCTCCAGGCAAGAATACTGGAGTGGGTTGCCATTCCCTCCTCCAAGGGATCTTCCCAACCCAGGGATCAAACCCACATCTCTACTGTCTCCTCATTGACAGATGGGTTCTCTACCACTAGGGCCACATGGGAAGCCCTTCATGACGTGTACGTAATTTCAAAACATCATGCTGTACACCTTAAATGCATGCAGTTTTCATTTGTTAAAAACAATCAAATCTCAAAGAAAAAAAAAGAATGGAAAATAAATGCTTGATGAAATATTGTTTTCTTTAATAGTATCAGAATCAGTGAGTGAGTGAGCGATGTCTTAGGGAAGTTCAACTGAATTTGGTGGGATCGTGGTGACAGAATGACAGGCTAAAATCCAGGTGTAACATTGAAACTAAGGAAGAGTTAACAAGAAACTGCCTCTAAGCTTTAAATACACCCATCAGACATCATGGGACCACTAATGGCCAATTCAAAACCTATCTTTTGATGGTGTGGATCCAATTTTCTCTAGGTCTCCAGGGAAAAAGGGATAAGGGGATAAAGTCAATTTTCCTCTTCTAAAAATCTATTTTTTTAATTTTTTTAGACACTGTGCTACCACAAAATTAATGATTCTTTTAGCAACTGCAGTTGTTTCATTTTTTCCAAGGTCCTCCAGGCTACTTCTCTGGAGAGTACACAAAGTTTCCATAGTGCTATTTTTGTAATCTAAAGCAGTTGTGCTTTCAGGCCTGATGCTACAACTGTAATTTTAATTTATCAACCTGCCACTCAGTAAAATGCTGTAAAAACATTTGAACACTTAAACCTATCATTTGTTTCTGCACTTGTCAATGACACTCTTCTATACTCGTCAAAATCATTTAAACTGCACTATGATAGCATACACACTATCACAAATAAATTGGATAATCAATCATGTACGTATATATTTTGACAGCAGTGTCTTGAATGCATGGGTTTCAGGACACACTTTTAAGAAGCAATCATTATGCTTCAATATTAAAAAAACCGTACAGTCATCAAAGAGTCTTCCTCAATTCTTACAATTTAAAAAATGTCTTAGGAAACAGAGAGGCTGATTGTGACTGAAACAGCTTTTACTGCTTCAGTGAAATGTTCTCCTTGGGGAAAAGGAAGTAATTGCAGATTATAGCAGGCAGGAATATAGTGTTACTTGGAGGGAAGAAAATACATAGGATCATTAAATAGATTTATTCAAGTTCTGCTTATAAAGAAAGCAGTGGTGCAGGACTTTATAGCTGATGATATTTCAAAAGAGTGCTATCAGCACTTTCACTACTATCTAATTTGTTCATATAATAAAGTGTCACATTAAGCCAAATGTCACAATTCATATCAGTTTTATTTTGAAATTGTTGTCATTATATATCATAGGGAGACTCTCTCCAAAATTTGGATGAGATCTTTGATCATAATTGTCATATAAAATTAATTTATCATTTGATATAAATACATGTAGGGAAAAAAAAGCACCTGCTCAGTCATTAAGTCCATTAAACCCAGCAACAAATCTGGTATCATACAGGGTACATGACTGTTTAAGATAAATGTTGTTAAAATTGTAAAAATAATATTGACCAATCTAACTGTACCATCTGAACTCTCAGCCATTACAATTTTTTTCACCATTTAATTCTTTTTAAAAGGCAAACCTAATGAGACTACAAAATCTGTGGAGGATTTAAAATCATGTCTTTATCACACAATTCTAACTTACCCAAGCAAATTTATAGACATCAAATACCTATATATAAGAAAATAAATTGCTAAACTTGGCATACATAAAATTCCACAATGAGAAGAACTAATCTTGAGTGATACTATGGAATCAAATCAAAACAATTAAGGCTTTGACAGGTATGTTAACTAACACAACTACCACTGTTTCCATATTGCCACTAATACTGTTTTTGAGGAATTAGTTTTTAAAATGTGAAGCCACATTGGAAAGGATAAGCATATAATCTGATTAAAGATAGATATGTTTACTGAATGTATTTATGAATAAAATAGAAATGGTAGCTCAGATAGTTTAGATGTCATATGTAGAAATACTGCATGAAGAGAGTGCTATTCATCCAATTTGAAATAAAATCTTAGTCTTATGTGCTTATGGAATCTGTCCTGAACACAACCACTCACTAGAAGTAAGTATGCAAAAGAAAGTGCTTTGCTCTCATTCATCTGAAATCAACCCAGCTCAAAGGAAAGAAAATTAGTTAAGCTTATTTGAAGAGAATAAATTCTTGCTTTTTTTTTAGCTCCATAAAATATACCTAAAGCTGGCTTTCTAGCTGAATCATACTTGATTATCTAAATAATTCCCTAGCAGTAAATACTCTCCATAGAGGGCTGGCTTTCTAGCTGAATCATACTTGATTATCTAAATAATTCCCTAGCAGTAAATACTCTCCATAGAGGGCTCAAGGTATTGATTAGCTTTTATTTTTTGTTGCTCATTGAATCGTTATTAATTCTCATGTAGATAAAATAGATACTAAAGATACTATAATTTTTTCAATACAAGAAAACAGAAGGAAAGATGATGCACTGTCCATAAAGACATACGGCATATCGGTAGCCATTAGTATGGAATCCAGCTTAGGCTTTTGTTTAAAGAGCTGCCAGTTTCATGCATACTAACACTTCATGCTCTCTTCTGAGTTTCATATTCATTTGAGTCATCATGAAGGCCTAAATAATACCCTTAAGTATTCAGAAAAATACATAAAAAGTTATTTACTGCTTTCAGAGACATTACAAATCCCAGATTTGCACTATAAAAGCGCTGGCAAAAGTTTCAAAGCCTCACTTCCCAATTAAATCCTGTTCATCCAGCCAAGAATGACTGATCTTTATTTCTTCAAAGTTGTGACATTTTAAACATTTTTAATGACATTTTCAAAACACAGAATACTTTTTGATTCAAAAGATTTCCTGCTTAACTCTGCAGAACAAATCAGTTATCACAACATAATCAATAGTGGCCAAATATTAGCATAAGAGATAAGAAAGCCTTTATCAGTGATCAATGCAAAGAAATAGAAGAAAACAATAGAATGGGAAAGACTAGTGATATCTTCAAGAAAATTAGAGATACCAAAGGAAATTTTCATGCAAAAATGGGCAAAATAAAGGACAGAAATGGTATGGACCTAAGAGAAGCAAAAGATATTAAGAAGAGGTAGCAAGAATACACAGAAGAACTCTACAAAAAAGATCATCTTGACCTGGATAACCATGATGGTGTGATCAGTCACCTAGAGCCAGATATCCTAGAATGCAAAGTCAAGTGGGCCTTAGGAAGCATCACTACAAACAAAGCTAGTGTAGGTGATGGAATTCCAGTTGAGCTATTTCAAATCCTAAGAGATGATGCTATGAAAGTGCTGCAACTCAATATGCCAGCAAATTTGGAAAACTCAGCAGTGGGCACAGGACTGGAAAAGGTCAGTTTCATTCCAATCGCAAAGAAAGGCAATGCCAAAGAATGCTCAAACTACTGCACTGCTGCTGCTGCTAAGTTGCTTCAGTCGTGTTCAACTCTGTGCCACCCCAGAGACGGCAGCCCACCAGGCTCCCCTGTCCCTGGGATTCTCCAGGCGAGAACACTGGAGTGGGTTGCCATTTCCTTCTCCAATGCATGAAAGTGAGAAGTGAAAGTGAAGTTGCTCAGTCGTGTCTGACTCCTAGCGACCCCATGGATTGCAGCCTACCAGGCTCCTCCGTCCATGGGATTTTCCAGGCAAGAGTACTGGAGTGGGGTGCCATTGCCTTCTCTGAAACTACTGCACAATTGCACTTATCTCACACACTAGCAAAGTAATGCTCAAAAGTCTCCAAACCAGGCTTCAGCAATACGTGAACCGTGAACTTCCAGATGTTCAAGGTGGATTTAGCAAAGGCAGAGGAACCAGAGATCAAATTGCCAACATCTGCGGAATCATCAAAAAAGCAACAGAGTTCCAGAAAAACATCTATTTCTGCTTTATTGATTATGCCAAAGCCTTTTGACTGTGTGGATCACAACAAACTATGGAAAATTCTGAAAGAGATGGGAATACCAGACCACCTGACTTACCTCCTGAGAAATCTGTATGCAGGTCAGGAAGCAATGGTTAGAACTGAATATGGAACAACAGACTGGTTCCAAATAGGAAAAGGAGTACATCAAGGCTGTATATTATCACTCTGCTTATTTCACTTATATGCAGAGTACATCATGAGAAGAACTGGACTGGATGAAGCAGAAGCTGGAATCATGATCGCCAGGAGAAATATGAATAACCTCTGAAATGCAAATGACACCTCCCTTATGGCAGAAAGTGAAGAATAACTAAAGAGCCTCTTGATGAAAGTGAAAGAGGAGAGTGAAAACGTTGGCCTAAAGCTCAACATTCAGAAAACGAAGATCATGGCATTTGATCCCATCACTTCATGGCAAATAGATGGGGAAAAGTGGCTGACTTTATTTTGGTGGGCTCCAAAGTCACTGCAGATGGTGACTGAAGCCATGAAAGTAAAAGATGCTTACTCCTTCGAAGAAAAGTGATGACTAACCTAGATAGCATATTAAAAAGCAGAGACATTATTTTGCCAACAAAGGTCCGTCTCATTAAAGCTATGGTTTTTCCAGTAGTCATGTATGGATGTGAGAGTTGGACTGTGAAGAAAGCTGAGAACAGAAGAACTGATGCTTTTGAACTGTGGTGTTGGAGAAGACTCTTGAGAGTCCCTTGGACTGCAAGGAAATCCAACCAGTCTACCTAAAGGAAATCAGTGCTGAACATTCATTGGAAAGACTGATGCTAAAGCTGAAACTCCAATAGTTTGACCACCTGATGTGAAGAACTGACTCATCTGAAAAGACTCTGATGCTGGAAAAGATTGAAGGCAGGAAGAGAAGGGGATGACAGAGGATGAGATGGTTGGATGGCATCACCGAGTCAACGGACATGAATTTGAGCAAACTCCGGGAGTTTGTGATGGACAGAGAGGCCTTGTGTGCTGCAGTCCATGTGGTCGCAAAGTTTCAGACATGACTGAGCGACTGAACTGAACTGTAATATTAGCAAAAGCCTGGCATTTCTTGTACTCTAAAGCTTATCAGGAAAAAAAAAAATAAAGAGAAACGCACTGAGCAGCTATATTTTGGCATGCTAACTAAGGTGTAATTTTAAAGTGAAAAGCCAACTCCCAAATGTTTTATGTTTTTAAAAACCTTATTATTTTTTTGTGTAGTTTTTACTAGGTCACATTTAAAACTCAGTGTTTACAACCTGCAGACCATGTTCAACTTCAAAATGATATAATGGTGCCTATAGTTTGACTCAGTGATGAGCAACCCTTGATAATAACCTCTCTTTAGCTTTAATAAAAAGCATATAAAAGATGAAATACTTGATGAGACATTTTTCTCAGAAATTGGCCACATTATCATAACATGCAGGAGGTATTTCAATGAAGTATATGTTATAGCCCAACTGGATAGTAACAATTTGGAAAAACTTTTTTAAAAAGTGAGGGTCTCTAGAGAAGTTATTTTAAAACTGTGTTCCTTGACCACAGGCCCTTGATTATCCACATTAATCTCAGTAGGCCCATGGGAGTCTAAATTCTCCAGCTTTCTGTGTAGGCCCACCACGTGACAGATTTAGGGTCTGCCCAATAAATTGGAGCATCCTAATCCTAATTTTCTTTAGTCATCAGGTTTTGGTTTGAAGCTGGTGAGAAGGGATTTTATAGCATCTCTGCCCTTTGTATAATGAACAGCCATTCAATTCCAATAAGTGCGTCAATTCATTATTTGAAGGGCACTGTAACAGCGTGTGCAAAATATTATGGGATAACAATGTCAGCTGCTGTTCTAAACCAGGCACTACACAAGAATAGTTTACTATTGTCGTGACTGAATATTGAGCTTTCCTTCCATATTGCAAAGATCACCCCGAATTAACATTGCTGGAGAATTTAGTAAAATGTTTAGACATTTATTTTTGACAAAGACAAGTGAAGGATGATGACAGATTATTTAGACTTAAATATCTAGTATGCTGAAAATATTCTGCAGTTCACAATATTGTTAACAGTTGTTCACAATATTGTTAACAGTTGTTCCCAACTGTTTACATATTGTTAAGCAGTGTTAATTGCTTAACATTTAAACTTTCAAAGCAAACGTTAAAAACAAGAAGTGGATATTTGTTACAATATCATTTCATTCTAATCAAGAATTCATTTCCAAGATTTTTATCCTTAGTTCTGAATATCAAATCAGTTATACTTGGATGAAATTTATGCAGTGCAAAATTCTGTTAAAGTCATCTTGCCAGGTGCAAAGCAAGATAAAAAGGTAGACTAGTCTAGTGTTTCTCACCATCATCTCAGCAAAACAATGCCAATCCACGAACTGTTTTTGACCAGTGTATGGCTAGTTAAGGTACAGAAGAGGAGTAAGCATTTAGAAACTTTTATAGCATTTCTGATAATGCTGTGACATCTAATTGCATGATTTTGTATTTTCTGAAATCATCAATGTGTGATGGATTGTTAATTATAAAATTAAAGACCTAATACCTCAACACAATAAGTTAAGAAGCCTTGGCTAAGACTAAGCCTTTGCTTCAAGGATGTTATTTCATAAAGAGGATAAAGCAAATGAGCTGGTATCTTTAATGTCATACATTGCTTGGGAACTCTAATCTAAAGAAGATAAAATAGGGTAAAATAGGAGAAAACAGAATTTGCTTCTACTCACAAGCACATCAAGAGTACATCTGTGGAAGAGTTCTCACAGATCACCAGCTGAACACTAGCAGAAGACGCCTAAAGGCACAAGAAAAGTCCCCACACAACTGGGTTAGACAGAAGGAAGAAAAGAAAAGAAAAGAAAATTGGAAGGGGACATCAACCTCGACAGGCAGCTGAACGCGAAAAGAAATCCCTACACTTAGAAAAGCCCTCTGCAGGGAAACCAGCTGGAGCAGAAAAGGAGCTCCAGGGGGTCGGAGGGGAACGCTGCAGCTGGTCTGCGGAGGGCAGGGCAAAGAACTGCACGCGGGGTCAGCGCTGCGGTCCTGCACGCGCCAGGCTGAGTTGTGTGTCTTGGCGCAGAGGCGGACTGAGCCCTGAGACTGGGGTTTGGAGAGCAGACCCCAGGAGAGGCCTGCTGTCGGCTGTGAAGAGGAAACCTGACGGGACGGCAGGAAGGAGCTCCCCAACCCGGAAAGTTCGCTGAAGAAGCCCAGGACGCCTGAGGAGCAAGGCGCCACTGTCGAAGGGCCAGGCTCACCACTGCAATGCCTTCCCTTCCTGCAGCCCCCTGCCTTCACAGACACCGGGAGAGGCCCCAGTCTGAGCAAGCTCACCCGCACCCCAGGCCAAGGCCTCCTCAGTCCACACAGCCTCCAGGATCATGGGAGGGACTCGCACCGGAAACAGTCCGCCCCAGTCTGTTGCAACTTCCGGTCCGTCGCTGCCATTGCGGGCACTTCACGCAGACCGCAGCTGTGGCTGCGTTATTCCTCCTAGCCTGAGCAAGTAAGTGTGCCCCTATCAGCTGCTGCTTTCACTCGTTCTCACGGGGGCAGGGGACGGACACCCAGGGCCCACACGCAGAGCTGGACCCGAAATCAAAGTTGTGGCCCAGGGGCTGTGTGACTAAGGAAGAGGAACAGCAATCTTACCTTGCAGCCCCACAATCCACAGATGGCAGAAGTGCGGAAGCCTTAGTCACTCAGTCGTGTCTGACCCTTTGAGACCCCATGGACTGTAGCCCACCAGTCTCTTCCAGCCATGGAATATTCTAGGCAAGAATACTAGAGTCAGTTGCCATTCCGTTCTCCAGAGGAATCTTCCCAGCCCAGGGATCAAACCTGGGTCTCCTCCATTACAGGCAGATTCTTTACCATCTGAGCCACAAGGGAAGCCACACATTAAATACCCACTATCAGCTTGGTAAATCTTATATCTGAAGAATATCTGAATGGACAACAAACGCCTCCACAACTGAGATTCATCTAATTTTAGCAGCTGTGGACTTTGGGAGCATGTACACGTGGGAGTGGGCTAGGTCAGAGGCTGAGTTGCACCCACAGTACCCACTGCTGGTCCAGGGGCCTACCTAGAGGTATTGGAGTGCCTCCTGGGAGGTGGGGGTTGGCTGTGGTTCACTGTGGGGGCAGGTACACTGACGGCAGAGGCCCCAGGAAAATTTTATTATTACTATTATTTTTGTTTGTTTCATTTTGTTCTGTTGTGGTGGTGGTGGTTTTTTATTATTTAATATTTTTCTTTTAAAAATATTTAATATGTTTTTTTATTTTTCTACATTAACTTTTTAGTTTTTTTTCTTATTCTTTATTTTGGTTTGATCTTTTAAAAATCATTTTTGTGTATTTTCTTTATGTTTACCTTTTTTAGTTTGCTTTCTTTCCCTGTTTTGTTTTTTAGTTTGTTTTCATTTCAAAGTTCTTTTGTTTGATTGTTCTTACTTTTTTTTTTTTTCTTTTTTTGCCATGCTGCAATACTTGCAGTGTCTTGGCTCCCAGGCCAAGAGTTGGTCACAGTATCCAGGGCGGAAGTACGAAGTCCAGGATCTGGACCTGCAGAGAATTGCCCTCCCACCCCCCCAACCCAGGAAATATTTGTCCATGGTATCAAGATGGAATCATCTTGATCTGGTTACACCCAAATGCCTGTGGGCTCCAGTGCTGGAGGCTCATGACAACCAACCAAGAATATAGGAACACTGTGACACTGCCCCATCCATCAGCAGGCTGCCTGAAGTCCTACTAAGCCCATACACCCATCCTAAACCCACACCACCTAACCCAGCCCTGCTCATCAGAGGGGCAAGACCCAGCTTCACTCAGAGTGCACGCGCCAGTACCTCCCAGGAGGAAGTATTCACAGGCCGGTGGACTAAATTCACCCACCAGGGGGCAGACACCAGAAGCAGGAGGAACTACAACCCTGTAATGTGTGGGAAGAAGGCCAAAAACAGTTAGACACAATGAGATGACAGAAATAATTTGTAGACAAAGGAGCAAGGCAATAACCCACAAGACCAAATAAAGGAAGAGGAAATAGGCAATCTACCTTAAAAAAAATTCAGAGTAAGGATAATACAGATGATTCAAGACCTTGGAAATAGAATGGAGACCCAAATAGAGAAGAAACAAGTAATGTTTAATAAGCATCTAGAAGAAATAAAGAAACAACAAATAGTAACAAATAATACAATAGTTGAAAAAAAATACACTAGAAGGAATCAATAGCAGGGTAACTGAGGCAGAGAATGGTGGAAGATTCTGGAAGATAGAATGGTGGAAATAACCACCATGAAGCAGAATAAGAATGAAAAGAAATGAAGACAGCCCCAGAGACCAATGGGATAGCATTAAACGCACCAACATTTGAGTTATAGGGATCCCAGATGAAGAAGAAAAAGAGAAAGGGTCTGAGAATAATATTTGAAAATCTTACAGTTAAAAACTTCTTTAACGTGGGAAAGGATCTAGTCAACCAGGTTCAAGAAGCACAGAGAATCCCATTGAGAATAATTTTGAAGAGAAACACATTAAGACAAATATGGATCAAACTGAAAAAAATTAAATACAATGAAAAATGTTAAAAGCAGCAATGGAAAAGTAAAGATAATATACAAGGAAATCAGACTGAAAAGTGAGGAAATAGAAAATGATACACCATGCAAATGGAAATCAAAAGAAAGTTGGAATAGCAACACTCTATCAGATAATATAGACTTTAAAGAATATTACAAGAGCCAAGGAAAAGTGAAAGTGAAGTCGTTCAGTCATGTCAGACTCTTTGCGACCCCATGGACTGTAGCCTACCAGGCTCCTCCCTCCATGGGATTCTCCAGGCAAGAGTACTGGAGTGGGTTGCTATTTTCCTTCTCCAGGGGATCTTCCTGATCCAGGGATCAAACCTGGGTCTCCTGTATTCCAGGCAGATGCTTTAACCTCTAAGCCACCAGGGAAGCAGTCAAGGAATGACACTGTATATTGATGATGGAATTTATCCAAGAAAATAACATTTGTAAATATTTATAAACCCAACATAGGAGCTCCTCATGCTGAAGCTGAAACTCCAATGCTTTGGCCACCTGATGTGAAGAACTGACTCACTGGAAAAGACCCTGATGTTGGGAAAGATTGAAGGCGAGAGGAGAAGGGGATGACAGAAGATGAGATAGTTGTATGGCATCATCGACTCAATGGACATGAGTTTGAGCAAGCTCCAGGAGTTAGTGATGGACAGGGAGGCCTGGCATACTGCAGTCCATGGGGTCACAAAGAATTGGACATGACTGAGTGACTGAACTGAACTGAGAGCTCCTCAAAACAAAGGCAATCACTAACAGTCATAAAAGGGAACATCGGCAGTACCACAATAATAGGAAGGGACTTCAACAGTCTAGTTATATCGATAGATAGGGCATCCAGAGAGAAAATTAATAAGGAAACACAGGCCTTTAATGACACATTACACCAGGCAGACCTAATTGATATTTATGGGGCATACCATCAGAAAGCTACAGAATACTTTCTTCTCAAGTGCACATGGAACATTCTCCAGGATAGATTACATCTTGGGTCAAAAATGAAAGCTTTGGTAAATTTGAGAAAATTGAATTCTTATCAAGCATCTTTTCCAATCACACTTCTATGAGATTAGATGTCAACTACAAAGCAAAAAAAAAAAATTTCAAAAATACAACAACATGGAGGCTAAACAATATGCTATTATATAACCAATGGATCACTGAAGAAATCAAAATGGAGACAAAAAAAAATACCTAAAAACAAATAACAATGAAAACATGACGATCCACAACCTATGAGATGCAGCAAATGGAGTTCTAAGAGGGAAGTTTATAGCAATACAGTCTTACTTCAAGAAACAAACAAACAAAAATCTCAAATAAGTAACCTAACCTTCAATGTAAAGCAACTAGAGGAAGAGCAAACGAAACCCAAAGTCAGTAAGAGAGAAATCATAATCAAAGCAGAAATAAATGAAATCGAAATGAAGAAAACAATAGTAAAGATCAATGAAACTGAAAGCTTGTTCTTTAAGAAAATAAGCAAAATTGATAAACCTTTAGCTAGACTCATCAAGAAAAAGGAGAAGACTCAAATCAATAAAATCAGAAGTGAAAAAGGAGAAGATATGACTGACACCACAGAAATACAAAGGATCATAAGAGACTACTGCAAACAGTTATATGCCAATTAAATGAACAACCTAGAAGAAATGAACAAATTGTCAGAAGGGTACAACCTACCAAGATGGACCAGGAATAAACAGAAAATATGAACAGATCAACCACAAGTACTGAAACTGAAACAGTGATTGATTTTAAAATGTCCAACAAACAAAAACCCAGGACCAGATGGGTTCACAGGGACATTCTATCCAACATTTAGAAAAGGGCAAACACATATCCTTCTCAAACTCTTCCAAAAAATTGTAGATGGAGGAAGACTTCCAGATTCATTCTATGAAGCCATCAACACCTGAAACCAGACAAGGATATCACCCTCCCCCCCAAAAAAAAGAGATTATTACAGGCCAGTATCATATGCCATGATCAAGTGGGATTTATCACAGGGATGCCAAGGATTCTTCAACATATGCAAATCAATCAATGTTATGTGGTAAGTCACTTTAGTCATATCTGACTCTTTGCAATCCCATGGACTGTAGCCTGTCAGGCTCCTCTGTCCATGTGATTCTCCAGGCAAGACTACTAGAGTGGGTTGACATTTCCTAATGTGATACACCATATTAACAAGCTTAAGAATGAAAACTATATGATTACATCAGTAGATTCAGAGAAATCATTTGACAAATTTCAACACTGATTTATGATGAAAGCTCTCCAGGAAATGAGGATAGAGGGAACCTACCTCCACATGATGAAGGTCATATATGACAACCCACCGGGAACATCTTTCTCAACTGAGAAAACTGTGAAAAACTGAAAGCCTTTCCTCTAAGACCAGCAACAAGACAATGATTTCCACTCTCCCTACTATTATTCAACATAGTTTTGGAAGTCCTAGCCATGTCAATTATGGAAGAAAAATATAAAAGGAATCCAAATTGGAAAAGAGGTAAAACTGTTACTGTTTCCAGATAACATGATACTACACCTAGAAAATCCTAAAGATGCCACCAGAAAACTATGAGAGGTGATCAGTGAACTGGGTAAAGTTACAGTACACCCAATTACCATACAGATGTAGATTGCATTCCTGTAAACTAACAATGAAAGGTCAGATAGAGTTAATACGAAAACAGTCCCATTTACTATTGCCTCTAAAAGAATTTAAAAATATCTAGGGATATACTGTCGTAAGGAGGCAAAAGACCTATACTCAGAAAACTATAAGACGATGGTGAAAGAAATCAAAATAACACAAGCATAAGGAGAGATATACCATGTTCTTGGTGGGATCATGTTTGCTCTGCATCTATTAATGTGATCACATAGTTTTGGTTGATTTCCATATATTGAAGAACCCCTGCATTCTTGTGATAAGTCCTACTTGATCGTGATGTTTGATATTTTTAATGTGTTGTTAGATTTGGTTGATATTTTGTTGAGGATTTTTGCATATATACATATATATGCATATATATATATATATATATATATATATATATAGCTGATTGAGTTTGCTGTACAGCAGAAACTAACACAACATTGTAAAGCAACTGTATTCCAACAAAAAATAAAGACTATAAAATGAGCTAAGCAAATATCTGCAATGTAAGGCATTACTCTTCCTCTCTCTCCTCCCAGTTCTCCGCATTTTCGGCTTCCACCTCTGCTTTATCTCCTCTTTTTCCCTTTCTGCTTATTCTTTCAGATTCCTCATTTGTAAAATTTATATGTGCTCTCCCACAGGAGCTTAAGTCTTCTTGTCTACTCCTCAACTATTCCCTTTGCTTCAAACCAGATTTTACCATTAGAAGGAATGATGGTATATGTGAGATGTTTACTGTGTGCCAGAAATCACATTAACTGCTAACATTCCAGCCTGTATCCTAGCTTCAAAATTGAGGAAAAAAAATTCTGCCACTATTTTAATGGCCTATGGAAAAATTAGGGTGAACCCAAAATACCATTATTTTTCACCACTATACTAGGATAAGACTAATTTTTGTTTAAGACCTAGCAGTTTATCCTCACTAAGGAAACTGACTATTCCAGAAGACCTGGAGACACTGATACTTTACAACCCTAATAAATTCCTAGGACATTGGCGATCACAGTCTAATGACACTAGCAGTTGGTAAGACATCCATATGCACACACACATATGTGCACACACACATGCACTCACACACACATGCACTTACACAAAGAGCTACCTGTCAGGTTTTGAATGCCTTGCTCTGAATTATGACCAACAAAGGATCACCATATATTTGAAAAATTATTCTAACATGAAACAAAAGACACGCCAGAGAAAATCAGAACTCCACAGAAATAGAGGAAATACAGAGAGTGTAAAAGAAAACTAACCAAACCAACAAAAACTCTGAAAATGTATAATTACCATCGCTATTCAGTCCAGTTCAGTCACTCAGTCATGTCTGACTCTTTGCGACCCCATGAATTGCAGCACACCAGTCCTCCTTATCCATCACCATCTCCCAGAATTCACTCAGACTCGTGTCCATCGAGTCAACGATGCCATCCAGCCATCTCATCCTCTGTCGTCCCCTTCTCCTCCTGCCCCCAATCCCTCCCAGCATCAGAGTCTTTTCCAATGAGTCAACTCTTCGCATGAGGTGGCCAAAGTCCTGGAGTTTCAGCTTTAGCATCATTCCTTCCAAGAAATCCCAGGAACTGATCTCCTTTAGGATAGACTGGTTGATCTCCTTGCAGTCCAAGGGACTCTCAAGAGTCTTCTCCAACATCACAGTTCAAAAGCATCAATTCTTCAGCACTCAGCTTTCTTTATAGTCCATCTCTCACATCCATACATGACTACTGGAAAAACCATAGCCTTGACTAGATGGACCTTTGTTGGCAAAATAATATCTCTGCTTTTCAATATGCTGTCTAGGTTGGTCATAACCCTCCTTCTAAGGAATAAGTGTCTTTTAATTTCATGGCTGCAGCCACCATCTGCAGTGATTCTGGAGCCTAAAAAAATAAAATCTGACACTGTTTCCACTGTTTCCCCATATATTTCCCATGAAGTGATGGGACCGGATGCCATGATCTTCGTTTTCTGAATGTTGAGCTTTAAGCCAACTTTTTCATTCTCTTCTTTCACTTTCATCAAGAGGCTTTTTAGCTCCTCTTCACTTTCTGCCATAAGGGTTGTGTCATCTGCATATCTGAGGTTATTGATATGTCTCCCGGCAATCTTGATTCCAGCTTGTGCTTCTTCCAGCCCAGTGTTTCTCATGACATACTCTGCATATAAGTTAAATAAGCAGGGTGACAATATATAGCCTGGACGTACTCCTTTTCCTATTTAGAACCAGCCTATTGTTCCATTTGCCTCATTAGGTAGGTTTATTCCTAGGTATTTAATTCTTTTTTGATGCAATGGTAAATGAGATTGTTTCCTTAATTTCTCTTTCTGCTTTTTCCTTATTAGTGTATAGAAATGTGGAGATTTCTGTGTATTAACTTTGTATCCTGCAACTTTACTAAATTCACTAATGAGCTCTAGTATTTTTCTGGTACCATTTTCATGACCTTCTATGTATAGTGTCATGTCTTCTGCAAAGAGTGACAGTTTTACTTTGGTTTCCAATTTTGATTCCTTTTATTTCTGTTACTTCTCTGATTGCTGCAGCTAGGACTTCAAAAAACTATGTTGAATAAAAATGGGCATCCTTGTTTTACTCCTGATCTTAGAGAAAATGCTTTCAACTTTTCACCACTGAGAATGACGTTAGCTGTAAGTTTCTCATTAAAAAAAAGAAAGTGAAATCACTCAGTCATGTCTGACTCTTTGCAACCCCATGGGCTGTAGCCTGCCATGTTCCTCCATCCATGGGATTTTCCAGGCAAGAATACAGAAGTGGGTAGCCATTTCCTTCTCCAGGGAATCTTCCCAACCCAGGGATCAAACCTGTGTCTCCCACATTGCAGGCAGACTCTTTACCATCTGAGCCATCAGGGAATCATAGATGATCTTTATTATGTTGAGATAAGTTTCCTTTATGCCCAGTTTCAGAAGCTTTTGTTGAAATTTGTCAAATGCTTTTTCTGCACTTATTGAGATGATCATATGGTTTTTATTCTTTAGTTTGTTGATGTGGTATACCATGCTGAGTGATTTGCAGATATTGAAGGACACTGCATCGCTAGTATAAATCCCACTTGATCATGGTGTATGATCCTTGTAATGTGTTGTAAGATTAGGTTTGCTCATGTTTTGTTGAGAATTTTTGTGTTATGTTCATTAGTGATATTGGCCTATAATATCCTTTTTTTTTTTTTTTGCAGTATCTTTGTTTGATTTTGTTATCAGCATGATGCTGGCCTCGTAAAATGAACTTAGGAGAGTTCCTCAACAATTTTTTGGAAGACTTTCAGAAGGATAGATGTTAACTCTTCTCTAAATGTTTGACAGAATTTGTGAAGTTGTCTGCTGCTGGACTTTCATTTGTTGCAAGGTTTTTAATGACTGTTTCAATTTCAGTACTTCTCTTTCCCCCAGTATGAATCATTATTAACTAGCAAAATATGGTTAACTACGTAAGGATGAAAGAGATTGAAAAGCAACATGAGAGGAGAAAACGTAGGGAATGATTAATATCTCGTGGCTGAAGGAGAGTATCTAAGGAAGGAACATCCTAGAAGACCTTCTTTCTCCTAGGCTAAGATGCACATCTTATTTGGAGAGAGGTGTCCTCAGCCCTCTGCATGTCAGAGAGGTTTGTTGAAGTATTAATGGACTGTGGATAATGGGTAGGCACCCTCTTTCTGGGGTGCCCGTGAGCTGCAGTGGGTGTCCTGTGTGGTGTGAACAGCTGTGCCTGAAAAGCAAGGAAGAAAACACACGGGAATTTGGAAAAAGAAGCCCCTTACTAGTCAATGCCTTTCCGTTTTCCTCCATAAAAACTCTACGGACAAATGCTAACATGGTGCAAGTACGCTCAGTCGCTCAGCGGTGGTGCCAGCTTTCAAAGGAAAAGTGTCTACAAGATTCAGCTCCATTATCACAAAGCAAGAACAAAAAGGAGGTAGATCAGAGCTAAGAGGCAAAAAATTGATTCTTACTGGCAAAAAAGTTCTAACCCAACATGGTCCAACTTAACTTGTAATGATCTATATGTTCAAATATTAATCTTCAGGCCTTTAAAATTCTAATACGGACATTTTATTTCCTTAAAAAGAACAATAAAAATAAATATTGTAGTGAAATATTCCACATAAATCTAATATTCAGTTGAAAAAAAAATCTACTGGGTGCTACAAACACCCTGTGTCAAGAGGGAGAGGATATATATGTAGTTATGACTGATGAAAGTGAAAGAGGAGAGTAAAAAAGTTGGCTTAAAGCTCAACATTCAGAAAATGAAGATCATGGGATCCGGTCCCATCACTTCATGGGAAATAGATGGGGAAACAGTGGAAACAGTGGCAGACTTTATTTTTTGGGGCTCCAAAATCACTGCAGATGGTGACTGCAGCCATGAAATTAAATGATGCTTACTCCTTGGAAGAAAAGTTATGACCAACCTAGATAGCATATTGAAAAGCAGAGACTTTACTTTGCCGACTAAGGTTCGTCTAGTCAAGGCTATGGTTTTTCCTGTGGTCATGTATGGATGTGAGAGATGGACTGTGAAGAAGGCTGAGCACCGAAGAATTGATGCTTTTGAACTGTGGTGTTGGAAAAGACTCTTGAGAGTCCCTTGGACTGCAAGGAGATCCAACCAGTCCATTCTGAAGGAGATCAACCCTGGGATTTCTTTGGAAGGAATGATGCTAAAGCTGAAGCTCCAGTACTTTGGCCACCTCATGAGAAGAGTTGACTCATTGGAAAAGTCTCTGATGCTGGGAGGGATTGGGGGCAGGAGGAGAAGGGGATGACAGAGGATGAGATGGCTGGATGGCATCACTGACCCAATGGACGTGAGTCTGAGTGAACTCTGGGAGTTGGTGATGGACAGGGAGGCCTGGTGTGCTGCAATTCATGGGGTCACAAAGAGTCAGACATGACTGAGCGACTGAACTGAACTGAACTGATGACTGATTCACACTGTTGTACAGCAGAAACCAAACAACATTATAAACCAATTTTCCTCCAATTAAAAAGGAAAAAAATGTGCCTTGTGTTTTCAAAGCTCACAATCTTGTGAGATAGAGTCATGTGTTGTTAATTACAATATAATATGTTCAGACTGAACCATGCATAAGAAGCTGTAAGAATACAGTCCACACATTTGTAAATAAATTCACCTAAAGACAAAAAGATGCATAATGTGCTACAGGATTTTGACAAGGGTCATCCTGGAATATTTTACTCTGAAAGCTTCAGTGTCAAGAAAATCAGACAAGTTAGATTAAGTTCAAAGAAGGAAGACAGGAATGATAAATGGAATAGAGAGACTGGTTTGTGAAAGTCTAAGACAAATCTGTATATTAGATTAGCTCTATGACAAGGAAAGAAGAGAACAAGCATGAGTCAGATGTAAATACAAAAAAATTGTAATCAAAGAATAGCACAGTAAGTGGAATTTAGCCTAAGTCTACAAACTTTTTAATTGGGGAAGAGATAGGGTTTGAGTTAGGCCCTAAGTATGGATACATATTCAACGAAAAGAAGACACGTGTGTTAACAAATGGAGAGCTTGAGCAGAGTCCCATTACAGGAAATTTCTGTTTAGCTGCCAGTTGGGCTAATGCAGAAGATTGTGGAGAGATACAGGAATACCTGTGTGTGAGAGCAAGGAGCTACGTTCTTCCACCCAGAGAGTAGGTCCTGGGAAAGTCTGAGTGAATGAAAGAGGAATTAAAGGAACTGTTAAAAGAATGTCAAAAGAAGGAGCTGCATGTGGAAAGCGCTGAAAGGATGAGTCTGACCATTCCCTGGAGACCGTGGGGAGTCATTGGAGGGTTTGTTGCTGTTCTCTTTGGTTTAATTTTTTACAGTCTGTAAAAAAAAAGAAAAAAAGAATTGTGTAAACACAATTTTGGAACTACATCTGTGAACCTCCTTCCTATGGGAACACAGTATAGAGAAGGGTAAGAATCATACGCCATTTAAGATGCCACTTCCAAAATCAGAATTCCTCTGTTAACCCAGCAAGAGAGAGAAAGGTATTATTCTTTTTTCCCCTCCTCTTTCTTGTTCCTAGAATTTACTCTTCACACAATCCTTCAATAAGTAATCCTCCTTTAAATGTGTGAGACCATAAGTTTGACTCACAACTAAGAGACCAGAACTCTTAAATGAGCTGAGTGGATCGTTTTAATCTTTGAACTGCCTAGTCACTTCACCTTTCTAAGCTTCAGGTCTTGATTCACAGTTAGCCAGAAATTCTATGAATGTGCCATAATCCCTGGGTCCCTGCCAGCCTCCTTCCCCATTCCAAAATCCTTGGTAGTCAATCTGAGTGTTTTGCCAAGGCAGTGTAGACTGAATAGCTTATTCCATTGTTTTTGCATTTTGAATCTGTGTGTTTATGTGTATCTACCACACACACACACACACACACAAACACACACTCCAAAGTAAATATACACATTTATTTGTACTCCTTAATGAAAATAGATTTTTTTCACATATTATCTTAGCAAAATTTATAAGTCTGTCCAACTGTATATACTATGACAGTCAGCAACCCACATCAGACTTTGTAAGTTAGAAGTAGAATCCTGTATGTATCTCTGAGGAGACTTTTGATTTACTGGGAACCTCAACCCTAGGGAAATTTACTCTGGAGATTCAGCTGTCCAGTATTATAACTTTTGCATTCACAGCTTCTGCAGGTATCTGAAGAGCAGCTGTGATAAAGAGGGAATAAATTCATAAACTGTTGTGCCCATACTTGTTCCGCATTTTCTACCACTAAATCTTGCCATCTGGAAGGACTACCTTTTAACATTCACTTGTCAAATACCTATATCCTTTCTCAAGGACTAATTAAAACATCATCTCTCTTATGAAACCTTGTCTGAGTCTTTGTCCCAGCCACATCCTACTTCTTCTGCCTATAAGCCCTCAGAGTAGTTTTAATTTTTATTTTAACATTTGTCAAATTTGACTTTGAATTATGATCATCTGTGTATTTGCCTGTCCCTTAAACTTTGATATTCCTTGAAGTTAGAAGCCATGCTCTGCTTGATATGATATCATTATTTACAATTCCCAATATTATATTTAAAACAAATTTCAGTAATTTGATTTAATTTATGGATCCAGATATAGTAATTGAGAAGGCTTCAATCATTATTTGTAGGATGTCTGCTAATAAACAATTAAAATGCTCCCTCCTTGTTCTAAAAAATTTATTAATATTCTTAAGATTATATTTTGATGACATTCTATGATAAAAATAAAAAGTACTTCTGTGTATTAGTCTACTCATATGAAACTGGTTTTATGAATTCAAAAAGGGGTATATAAAATGGACCGTATGTATTGCAAAACCCAGTGAATTGTAATTTCTTCTTCTGTAAATGGAACAGTTTCAGTGAAATTCCAGGAAAGTTACTAGATCTCATTTAATCTCCAATAATGAAAGAAAGAGTGTGAGTGTGCAACTCTGATCAATAATTTTGCCAATTTCTATTTCCCATTAAATTTCTAAGGGATCTGAGCAAATAAAGACACATTGAAAAGTAGAATAAATGTTGTAAATGTGTACAATATTGTAAATTTCAAATATAAACTGTGTTAAATTCAAAGCTATCGTTTCACTTTTCAAGAAAGTCAAGTACTTGCTCTTTGTCACTGACCATACTCCCAAATGACAAAAACATTTTCAATCACTGGAATTAACTTCCTCCTGGAAAGTGCCCTAAACATCTCTTTTATTCACATTTTTATTTCAATGGCCTAAGAACCACATTGTCACACAAAACCACCACAATGAAACTTGCAAAAGTTCCTCTTCTAAAAGCCAAAATATGTGAAACAGATTGCCAGTCCAGGTTTGATGCATGAGACAAGGTGCTCAGGGCTGGTGCACTGGGATGACCCTGAGGGATGGGATGGAGGGAGGTGGGAGGGGGTTCAGGATGGGGAACACATGTACACCCGTGGCTGATTTGTGTGAATGTACAGCAAAAACAACTGCAGTATTGTAAAGTAATCTGCCTCCAATTAAAATAAATTAATTAATTTACAAAAACAAAGCCAAAATAGACTAACTCATGAGCATAACATCATCCCTCTTGGCTTGCATCAGGGAAAGAGGATCTTCTCTAATGTAAATTTCTGGCACCACAATTCTAGGATACATAAGATACTTACAGCGCTGGATATGACTCCTGGAAATGTCACTTTTTGACAGTTAATTTCAAATAGAGGTTCGCACAAAAATAAAAAAAGAAGAGATTTTTATGAGGGAGAATCTGTGAGAGAAAACAAAAAGACAAAAAAGAATTGAGAGCAGGAGGAATACTGAGGAAAGCACTTGGCAGGCACAGATCAGACTTGCTCTGTGCTAATCTCTTTTCATCTCTTTGAAACTTTTCCTCTTCCTTGGAAACCCAGCTTGATTTTACAGCTTAAGCCCTGAACCAACTACAGCCATGGCAATTTTGCAGAAAGTCCAAACCATTCAGGCAACAGAAGCCTTGTCAAGATTACACAGAACTGTTTGTGCATTTTATTTCATTTTTAACTTGACAGGTGAAATTGAGTTTATGATGGCAGAAAGTGCAGCTTGGAGATCAAACAATTTAAGGTGCTTAGCTATAACTTGTCCTTGCAAATCTGCCTCACCAGTCAGAACTGAACAAAAAATAAGCAGATTGGACAAGATAATTTAAGCATCAAATGAGAAAAATAAAAATGAACATTTTTCTCTCATGTACTCTTCAATTTCCCAAAGGCTGGTAAATTATTGAGGTATTTCTTAAAGGTATTAGAATTATGAGTAGAATCATCACTCTCATCCATATTAGTAACATGTCATATTTTCATCTTACTCTATTCTAATATTATAACATTTTTTAAAAGTTTCAGAATAAAAGATGAAACAATTTAGCTACATATTCTCTCTATTCAGTCACATCAGAAAATATTGAGAATTTTCACTGTGTGGAAACTGTTGTTCCATCAAACAATAGCTATTAAAAGCATCTAAAATGTCTGTCACCATGTATGATACTTAAGTTAATATCAACTTTATCTATTCAAGTAAATAACTTCTCAACGTTATATAATTATTATCATTAGCGTGACTGGTATTATTTAATTTCAAAGATAGTTCCCAGGTCCTTAAGAAAGTCAAGGCATGAGACTGGCAGAAGATTTACACATGTGAGTGGCAGAGAATTTACAACTACAATTTACAGAGAGTTCTAAAGTAAATACTCTAATAAAAGAGAGGTCAGAGGCCTGTGTTCAGGAAGAACTCTGCTGAAACTTTCGTCAAGATGGACAAGATATCAAGAACCATCTTAATCACCACTTCAGTTCAGGTCAGGTCAGTCACTCAGTCATGTCTGACTCTGTGATCCCGTGAACCGCAGCACACCAGGCCTCGCTGTCCATCACCAACTCCCAGAGTTCACCCAAATCCATGTCCATTGAGTCAGTGATGCCATCCAACCATCTCATCCTCTGTCATCTCCTTCTCCTCCTGCCCTCAATCTATCCCAGCATCAGGATCTTTTCAAATGAGTCAGCTCTTTGCATCAGGTGGCCGAAGTATTGGAGTTTCAGCTTCAGCATCAGTCCTTCCAATGAACATCCAGGACTGATCTCCTTTAGGATGGACTGGTTGGATCTCCTTGCAGTCCAAGGGACTCTCAAGAGTCTTCTCCAACACCACAGTTCAAAAGCATCAATTCTTCTGTGCTCAGCTTTCTTGACAGTCCGACTCTCACATCCATACATGACCACAGGAAAAACCATAGCCTTGACTAGACGGACCTTTGTTGCCGAAGTAATGTCTCTGCTTTTTAATTTGCTGTCTAGGTAACTTTCCTTCCAAGGAGTAAGCATCATTTAATTTCATGGCTGCAATCACCATCTGCAGTGATTTTGGAGCCCCCCAAAATAAAGTCTGACACTGTTTCCACTGTTTCCCTATCTGTTTGCCATGACGTGATGGGACCAGATGCCATGATCTTCGTTTTCTGAATGTTGAACTTTAAGCCAACTTTTTCACTCTCCTCTTTCACTTTCATCAAGAGGCTCTTTAGTTCTTCTTCACTTTCTGCCATAAGGGTGGTGTCATCTGCGTATCTGAGGTTATTGATATGTCTCCTGGCAATCTTGATTCCAGCTTGCGCTTCCTCCAGCCCAGCGTTTCTCATGATGTACTCTGTATATAATCACCACTACACTGTGAGGTTTGTGAGCAAAAAAGTAACTATTTCACTTCTACATCTAAGTGCCTAATATAGTTACTGACCATAGGTCCTTAATCACATTTTGGTAAATGAGTATATGAATGACTATGCTAGAATACTAGAATACTTATCTGTGTTAGAATACTTATCTGTGTTAGAATACTTATCTGTGTTATTTAGGGTATTTAATATCTCTAGGCTTCAAGGTCCTATAAAATTGGAAGAACATTCTACATCTTATAGGTTACTGTTAAGGCTAAATCAGCTTATGTATGGAAAGGCACTGAGAATATTGTTTCAATAACTAGACATGACTCAGCAATTCTACTTTTAGATGTATACTCAAAAGGGGTGAAAGCAGGAGGCCCCCCAAAATTTTGCTCACCAAAGTTCATAGTAGGATTATTCACAACAGCCAGGAGATGGAAACAATTCAGATTCTATCAACAAATGAACAGATAAACAAAAATTCACACGCACATGAGTGGAGAATTATTCAGGCGTAAAAAGGGATTGAAATTATGATTTGTGCTAGAACATAGATAAGGCTTGAAGAATTACACCAGGTAAAATAAGCCAAGCAAGAAAGGACAAACAATGTATGTTTCCACTTATATATGGTGCCTGCTGCTAAGTCACCTCAGTTGTGTCCGACTCTGTGCGACCCCATAGCCAGCAGCCCACCAGGCTCTCCCATCCCTGGGATGTTCCAGGCAAGAACACTGGAGTGGCACCTGGAGTAGACAAATTCACAGCTATAGTAAGTAGGATAGCGGTCACCGAGGCTTGGAGAAGGGGCAAGGGAGTGAGGGGATGAAGAAACATTGTCTAATGAGCACAGGGTTTCTGTTTTAGATGAAAAAAAACTTTTGGAAATGGTTAATTGCTCAACATTGCCATTGAATTTTGACATTTAAAATTGACTTAAAGTGATTAGAAATGTAAATTTACTTATGCATATTTTATAGCAGTAAAATAAATGAATATTAAAAATGACTCCCCTGTAATACCAATATTCCATTTAGCATAAGATTAAATTTCTTCCAGGCTGCAGAGGGTTGCATGGTGATGAAAAACAGCTCCAGATATGGATTCAGAAGTCTTTTCCTCCAGTCTCAGTCTTGTCACTTACTAGACATAAAATTTGAGCTAGCCGCTGAGGTCCCTTGCACTTTAATTTTCTCCAGTTATAATAACCAATACAGCTGTTTTGAGAGCTTGAAATTATTAATAAAAAGTAATAATGCATATAAAGTGTTTTGTAAACTCTAAAAATTATATAAGTGGATGGGGAAATTTTTATTATACATTCATTTAAGAAGCTTAGTAATAATCTTATCCTTGAAATGTACTTATTAACTCTTCTTTAAGTGCCCTACAATACTGTTATTGTTGGTAAGACTCAAAGTTTCTTTTTTGTTCATTTTTCTCTACATCAAGTACTGAAGAGCAAGTTTTTAGAATAACAAGAAAATGCTGAATTTCTGAGGAAACCACTTTTGTATTTATTTTTCTTACATTAAACTTTTCCATTTATATTATTTATATACCATTTGTTTATTGTTTATTTAGCCTCATTATACATACCTTAGGAAGAAGGAATAGCTATATTATATCTTGTATGGGGACAGATGGTTCTACAAGTATTACAAGTATTTAAAAAATTAATTTTGCTACCTGTTCTCATCTTCATTCCAAACCAACTCAATCCATTATCAGTGTTTACATTATGAAACATATAATAAGAGTTTGACATGGCGGTATATCCAACTGGATACTATCTTATAAAGTCCTTTGGCTACATAATTACATTGGAAAATAATGTAATTTTTGGAAATTTTGTAATGTAATTTTGGAAAAAATGTAATAATTACTTGCAAAAGTAATAAAATTTATTACCCTTACATAATAGATTAATACCAAAATTACTGTGATGTCAACAACTAATTTCTTGTTTCCCTCCTCAGTGGTTATGTCTTTGACTATGATTACTACAGAGATGACTTCTACAATCGGTATGTAAATTTCTCATCCTTGTTTCCGTTTGATTTAAATTATCTTTTAACTCTTCTGTACCTTTCATTCACAGAGATTATTGATTAATACATTTAAATGATATTTTACAGTGAAAAAGTAAGTCTCAATAAAATATAAGACGGACAGATTTTCATCTTGCGATTGTACCTACTGCAGTATAGAAGATCTTGGACTTTTAGACTTTGGTGGTGCTTAAGCCTAAAATTTGGTTTCTGATATTTGGGTGATATTCTAAAGATTTATTAACCAATATTATTTTCCAAATCTTGAAATTGGCATTCTTGACTTGGAATTCTTCAAGACTGAGAGATTTATAAATTCAGACAATGAGTCCAACCTTCTAAAATACATCTACTTCCAACACACAAATTCAGTAAAAATTACGGACAAGTCTTGCTCTGCAAGGTAGTGTGGGACCACAAAAGAAACCATGCAGAGTGATGTTAATAATCAATAGGGGAAATAGGATTTTCCATGACATTTAAAAAATTTTTGTCAAAACATTAAAAACTCTATCTTATAAATGTATTTATTATACATGTATACATATATAGAAATTCCTCATGCATACATATAGGAAAATACAGTGAAACAGTTATTTAGTATACTAATTTAAAATTGGAACATTTTAATGTAAAAATACTAAGAGTTAGTGTGCTTTTTTTCTTGTAAAAATGACTTATCAAAAGTAATTTGAATGGTACTAGCCTTCTTCTTCTATTAGGATATGAGGCAAGCACCTCTTTTACCCCTCAGTGAATTGTTATACTACTGTACTGGATCAGCTTCAACATTTCATCAATGTTGTGAACTACCTCTAAGATTTCCTCCAGATGATTCCTTTTCTTTGCCAATTTCACTTCCTCTGGGACATCTTCCTCCCTTTTCAGCACATCACAACCACTTTCCTCCTTTATGTCAGTATGTTTTATTTACCTAAATTCCTCTGCCTCCATCTCTAGAGTCTCCTGAGTGGAAGAGTGTCCGCATCCCTACAATCAGCTATTTCTCCTATAATTTTAATTTTACTCCCCGTTTCACTCCTCGGTTCTTCGCTGTACCCATTCCCTCTTTTGATTATCCATTCTTACAAAATTCCACGTGGGTTCATCACCAGGAAGCAAAGAGATCTGTGTGTGACCTAACAACTACACAATGACAAATCACAGACTTTGAAAGAAGTGATGCGATTGGTCACTGATTGTCAGGAACATCTGTTAATTAGGTAGAGATTCATGGACTGAAAAACCAGCAGCAAAGCTTGGACTTTATGAAATTACTCACAGTTAATATACGTGGTAAAACTGAAATTTGACTTTTGCTGTTGGGGGGATTGGTGTTATTTAATTTAGGACTGGCAAATGAAATTCTGGTAGAAGAGGTATGCGAAACAAGAATTATCTGTGTTAGGTCTTTGGACCGTACACACACATACAAAAACAAAGTAAATATTATTTAAAGTTCTATTCAAACAAACAAACAAATATCCCAAGGCATAAAAATGCAAAGCTAGAAAAACAGAACATTTTACGTAGGAAGAAACTACATAATCCCTCTTAAGGGTCGTCTCCTCTGCTCAGCCGCCCGGGTCCTCTCCCAGCCCCAGGAGATCTCCGTGTTCCTTCCTGTCTGGGGACCTTCCTCTGCGCTCTTTTTCTGCTCCTGCCTCTCTCCACTGTCTAGTTAAGGACTCCGTTCTTCAGGACTCCTCTCTCAGACTGAATGAGGTTCTTCTGTTTCCCTCTCCGCACCTGTTACCGTTCCTTTACGGTACTGCTCCTCGTTTATATTGCTAGATTTCTCTCTGCAGTGAACAATATTTGGTTTATTTCTGCTTGCTTTCCTTCCTCCCAGAGGGCAGGAAAGATGCTCAGCTCTGCTTATTGTATCCTCAGGCACTATCATTAAGTCTCACGCATACTGGAAACGCAACTTTTGTTATTAATTCATTTCCTTAGATTTAGAGACATTTTGCTTTCTCCAAGGTCACATAGTTGATTCGTGGCAGCACTACAATCATAAACTAGGTCTCCATTTATATTCAATAACCAACTGTGCAGATTCGCAAAACAGAAGGGGAGCAATATTGGCCTATGGTTTTACATTAAAGGAAACAGCCTTATCTACACAAAATCAAATCCACAGTCATACCTTTAGCACCACTGTGTTCAAAGCTAAGCAAGTGATTTCTCTAGTCATCCTTTTATGACCAAATATAAATCTTTAAGGACAACTTTCTCAAATAATTTTTCAATTTATGTAAAATGTAATATTTAATTTTAACTATTTAATAGCTTGTAATAACTCATCCTAACAATGATGTGAAGATCTGGCAGCATTAAAATAATCCCATTTACTGTTTAAAAAAAAAAGATAACTTTAAGTAGTCTTTCAATTATTTGAATATTTCAGTTTTTGACAATTTCAGAGCATTTTCTGATACTCCTCTGTGTCAGGATATAGAACACTGTCTTCATTGCTCTGAATAAAGTTGCCAACTAATATACATTGTCTTTTAGACTGTCAATAGTAAACTGTTTTCACATTGTTATTGCTTAAATATTTTCTATCACGTGACTTCCTTACACATTTTAAGAATTTCTACTTAAAATGGAGTAGATGGTAGGAGACCCAAGTTCTAATCAACCTGTAAACTTTGGGTCAGGTTTACAGTTTTCTCAGGGACCCAGGCAGCACTCGTGGTAAACAGCCTGCCTGCCAATGTAGGAGACGTAAGAGACATGGGTTCGATCCCTGGGTAGGGAAGATCCCCTGGAGGAGGGCATGGCAACTCACTTCAGTATTCTTGCCTGGAGAATTCCATTGGCAGAGGAGCCTCTCAGGCTACACTCCACAGGGTCACAAAAAGTCAGACACCAACTGAAGCGACTTACCACTCGCCCAATATTTGCATTTTACTGTGTATATGTTATAGCTCAAAAAATCGTAAGATACATATGTAGATAGACGATAAATAAATATATTTTACAAGCAAACGAACAAGAGCCTTAATCAGCAAGTAATTACAGAGCCTGAATCTTTCAGATGGTTCTACATCACACACAAAAAGCTAACAGAATAATTTCCGAAATCATTTGCTTCTCTTATATAAAACCTGTTTGGTTTATAGGTATACCGAGATCCGAATGGGTGTGCTGCTAACAGACTGTCTGAGCAGCCTGCGTTCTCATTAGTTAATTTTTCATCTTCTGCATTTGGCTGAAAGAGAGAGAAGCATCTGCCGTAGTAGACACAGTCAGGAGTTCCCTGTGAACATAGATTCCCCAGGAAGGGAAAAGAGTGGAGAGGCTGGACAAGAGAAATAGGCCAGTGCTATTGGTTTTATCCTCAGTAATTCCTCCTTAGTTACATTCTGCTTGTGTTTATCATTAACTTTTTGCTCTTTTTACTAATGGCACACGCGTGGGCAATTTATTTAACGCCACAAAAACCTGTCTCATCGATGAAGTGAATATGAAATTAATGCCTACCGCATGATATTGTTTTGAGGATTCAATGAAGTAGCATATTTTTATGACCTGCATTTTGCCTGGTGTGTGTTTTGTACTTAATCAATGTTAGCTACTGGTAGCCGACAGTAACCATTAATAGTGATAGAGAACAGGTTCCTTATACTGATATTCAAGTAGCAACGTCCCTGTGACTGAGGAATACACTGACTGATCAGCCGTGCTTCCACAGTAAGCCCATTGTGACGCCTCTGGATCATTCTTCTTGTATTGTTTTCCCTCCTCTTGCCCCCCTGGAGCATTCCAGTTGCAGCTGAACACTCTCATCAACACTCAGCTATTCCCATTCACTCCATGCTGCTTGGTTTTCTGTCAGGAAAACAGACATCATATAGTTATGCTGAACAAGGAGAATTGCTTGTAAGAACTTTCTATGTATTAAGGAACTAAAAAAGGCAAAAACAAATAAACAACAACACAAAACCCACAATGATATGATGGAGTCAGCAAACTACCTCTATCTCTACCACCTCTGGGGTTGGAAAACAGGAAAAGGTAGGATTATCAGATATCACTCTAGAAAAGGGGGCTTACAGAGCTCACGTTGAGAGTAGCAAGGTCAGCTTAGTTGCTGCTACTGTATCTGAACCCGAAGAAACCCACGGGGCTGGAACCCAGACCTCTAAGGAAGCAGTGTCAACGGATGCCTGGGTCTCTGAGGAAGAGTGGAGGCTGTTCTGCCAATGTTGCAGAAGTGTTCAAACTGGATCCAGGGGCCACTACTGGAATGCATTGCTGCTGTCAGGGTGGAGAAACAAGGCTGCAGTTACGCTGGAAACACAAGAAGCCGAAACAAAACCAGGAGGCAAAACAGAAAGGGTCAAGTCCTCTCTTCCTGTTCCAATCATAGTCTCCTTCTCAAGCCCTTAGCTGGCTGAGCCTAGCAAGGAGCCGGCGGGCCCCGGCAGAAGCGCGGTTTACCGAGTCTCAACTCCAGCTGTTACTAAATGCCTCACATGATGCTGAGGGATCATGTCTCAGTAACTGACATTCACTCACACCCTATTGCTAGCCTATTTCTGCCAGGCTTGGGAATTCTCATATAATGGGCGAGTTTCCACTCTTGCATTGTTTTAGCTTAGGAAGCTTCTCTACACAAAGTTCCATCGTAATGTGAATGTTTCAGTACATTTATCCAACAGAAACTTTTCCAAAACCTAATTGAGTGTTTCTCCATGGTTTCAGGAATCATGAAGTGAAAATGAAGTGTTAGTTACGCAGTTGTGTCCAACTCATTGTGACCCCATGGACTGTAGCCCTCCAGGCTCCTCTGGCCGTGGAATTCTCCAGGCAAGAATACTGGAGTGGGGAGCCATTCCCTTCTCCAGGGGGTCCTCCTAATCCAGGGGTCAAACCTGGGTCTCTCACATTGCAGGGAGATTCTTTCCTGTCTGAGTGACCAGGGAAGAGTATCACTAATAATAGATTTGAGAGGTTATTCTAAGCTGTTATCTTCGTGAATTACACACACACAAAAAAAACTGCCCAATTTACAGCATTCAATGCTGTTTTCTTTCAAAGGTCAAGTATGACTCTAAATGAAGGACATTACACGTTATTTAAA
Source organism: Ovis canadensis (assembly GCF_042477335.2). Classification (NCBI taxonomy): domain Eukaryota; kingdom Metazoa; phylum Chordata; class Mammalia; order Artiodactyla; family Bovidae; genus Ovis; species Ovis canadensis. Next base: position 100,790,979 of record NC_091253.1, on the reverse strand, counting down.
TGAAACATAAATATTTGTACTATCCCAAGTAAAGTAAAAGAAGTATACCTAAAATTCTACTGAATACCCACAAGGAATGTTTTCAGTTTCTGAGATATCAGCAGTTTTAATGCAACCTCTCTTCAATAGTACCAGGAAAGGCTGCTGCTAAGTCGCTTCAGTTGTGTCCGACTCTGTGCGACCCCATAGATGGCAGCCCACCAGGCTCCCCCATCCCTGAGATTCTCCAGGCAAGAACACTGGAGTGGGTTGCTATTTCCTTCTCCAACCAGGAAAGGCACTGAGGCATTTATAACCTCCAGTAATGAGCAAACTTCTATTGATAGAAAAAAAAAAAAAGAAATGCAGGAGCTGCCTGACCTTAAATATGTATGTGTGTGTGTGTGTGTGTGTGTGTGTGTGTGTGTGTGTGTATACACATACATATCAGTGATTCAACATGGGGCATTGCTCAGTTCTGGATCCATTTTGACATTGAGTAAATTAACATAGGAGAAGCTACCAGAGCTGCAGTTAATGAAAAACAACTCTAAGTCAACTTGTACTTGTCTCAGATCATTGATTATAGAGCACAGTATATATTCATGAATATTGGAAAAACATATTAGCAAGAAGCAACGTCTGTTTCATTATGCAAATTTAAATTACCATCTGGTAGAATGGGATTCCACTTAAAACACTTGGAAGCCTTAGCATGGCATGGTTGACGAAGGATATGATTCAGAGTCAGAAGACGAGTTGCAGGCCTCAATGCGCGTGTGTTGACTGGTTAAACTTGGGGGAGGGGGGGTTATCTCATCCGTTTCCCACAAGTTTCCTTCATAGGCAAAATGGCTTAACAATACACACATTACAGAATTCTAAGAATTAAATAGAATCAGTTTATTGATTCATAACCTCACAATTGCTACTTGAATCCATTCACTTTTTAACAAGATACCAAAATTGTACAAAATATAAAGATTAGATTAAGATCAAGATATTGCTAAAATAGATCATTAATGATCACAGTCAACCCTCTAAAAGCACGTTCAAGAAGAATTTGTACAAGACCAGGGATGGGGCTTGCTGGTAGGGGGTGGGCTGTTGGCAAGGGTGGCTTCACAGAAAATCATGGAAAAGTTTAGTGGCAAAAAAACAGAAATAAAAATTACTCATTTGCCGGTCTCAAGTAAAGTGTGCCTATAAAAAGCATTTTTTGGATTCAGCTGTAACCAAAAGCTTATTTGAAGTCAAGGTAGAAGTTATAAACAGATTTTATGAATTTCAAGTAGTTCAAACAGTACAGAAAGCAGATATTCTAATAGGCTAGAATCATTCATGTGGATTTCAAATATAGCCTTTTTAAAAAATGAATAGGCATCTTAGTTTGGTTTTATAGATTCTGTTTGTCAGAAGTCAAATAAGCTGAAGACAGAAACCCTTCTTGTCATTCAACAAGCTTGAATGAAGACACAGCGAGAGATCTCCAATCCTAGAGTTATTGATCTTCATTTATCTGCTAAAAGGGTCCAGGCAGAACATGGCCCCAAATATGTGGTCAGATTTTGGTTCTGGGCAGGCCAGCTGTTTAACCCAATGTTTAACCCAAAGTCCAGACTACATTTTTTGAGTAGCACTTAATCACATAGTGACTGTAAATTTGGGTCCATAAGTAAGAAAAATAAAAAAGTATTTTTATGTGGGAAATTTAGAAGAAAACAGATAATTACTGATTTATAAGTTATTATTTAATCTAAATGATAATCTAGTGTTCAGTGACAAAATAATACACAAATATTACATTTTCAATTTTTTTCATGAATTTTAAAATCACATTGGTTGACAGTGAAAGTTCAATTCAGTTCGGTTCGCTCAGTCATGTCTGACTGTTTGCAACCCCATGAACTACAGTACACCAGGCCTCCCTGTCCATCACCAACTCCCAGAATCCACCCAAACTCATGTCTATTGAGTCCGTGATGCCATCCAACCATCTCATCTTCTCTCGTGCCCTTCTCCTCCCACCCTCAATCTTTCCCAGCATCAGGGTCTATTCAAGTAAGTCAGCTGTCCACATCAGGCGGCCAAAGTATTGGAGTTTCAGCTTCAACATCAGTCCCTCCAATGACAGTGAAAAATGGGCATCAAATTAAAGTCCAGCAATCAAGTAATGATTTATTAGACTGTGGTATATCTACTTGTGAAAATGCACCACAGAACTTAAATGTTGTGAATGAGTGAAGTTCGCTCAGTCCCGTCCAACTCTTTGCAACCCCATGGGCTATACAGTCCATGGCATTCTCCAGGACAGAATACTGGAGTGGATAGCATTTCTCTGCTCCAGAGGATCTTCCCAACCCAGGGATCAAACCCAGGGAAGAATCTTTACCAGCTGAACCACAAGGGAAGCCCAAGAATACTGGAGTGGGTAGCCTATCCCTTTTCCAGCAGATCTTCCCTACCCAAGAATCAAACTGGGGTCTCCTGCATTGCAGGCAGATTTTTTACCAACTGAACTAAAAATAAACATTAGGAAGACCATTTAGCAAATGTGGGAAATGTTTTTAATATAAACCAAAGAGAATTAGCCAGGATATATTACTGTACATACATTATGATTTCAGTTATGTAAAAAAATACAAATTCTTATAGAAAAAAGATTAGAAAATGACAGTAATTGTTTTAGGGTAAGAGATAGAAGGTTATTTTTTCCATATATATTTTCTGAAAATGCATTAAAATGTTGCTTTTTATTGTTGAAGTTTAATAATAAGAGGCTTTTAGTAAAAACAAGAATTCAAAATTATATTCATTTTATACATCAATATGCCATTAAATTGTCTTTGTCCAAAAAGCAACTGTTAAAAATAATATCCTTATTGTTTCTAGACACAAGCTGTGTCTGTTTTTTATCAAATAAATCAATATTAAAATTGCTTACCACTTTTCAGCTTCTGTTTGATAATGAAATGACACATCTCAGATATTATTAAAGCAAACAAAATTCCAAACAGAAAATGGTCGCATGAAAAGTAGAAATGTTTATTAAACAAAATAGATCCTCAAACTTCCTCAATCTGCTGTCTTTATTAAAATCTGACATTTAATTTATTGCTTGAGAATAGGTCTTTTAAAGTTTTTGTTTTAAAATAGGCCTTAGAGAAAGGAGAATTATGTGTTTGACTTTAAATCATTATATGTTTGACCTGTAAACATAATGGGAAAAACGGTATTCTAATAGTATTAGGGAAAATGAAGGGCCATTAAAGGAAAGGAAAGGGGATACAATTCTGAGAGTAGAAGAACAAAAAATCAAGAAGAAGGAAAGAATTTTAAGTTTTCAAGTGACCTTGGAGATTTGAATTCCATTGAATTCTATCAGATGGAAATTTCTCTTGGACTGTTTTCTCTGATTTGCCGTAGACAGGATTCTGATGAGAAAGCCAATGCTTGTGTCTCCTTCAAAGGCTGCCTTTCACCTCCTCCTTCTGTATTTAGAAGAACTCCTACATCTTGCAGTCCTAGAGAACGGCCTTGCTTCCCATCCTTATCTTGTTATTAGTATGTTTCCATGCTTGAAAACAGCTCCCCATCTTCCTTCTCTTGGTTTCTGGTGAGCTCAACTTTGCCCAGTGAAAAGTAACAAACTTCCAGCTCCATTAAAACTTAAAATCATGCTCTCATATGAAATGCCCTTTTAGCTTTGATTGTGTGTTACCTCACTTTTATCAAAGTCAGGTTCTAATGCTGCATATCTTCCCAACAGAGAGACAGAACGAATTGACAAAACCTTACCTGATTCTGTAACAGGAAAGGAGTCATCTTTCTTTGAAGTAACACATCCACATATTCAGAAAACAAGGACCTCTCCCTATAAGAACTTACAACAAAGAACACAACATATACTGCTTTACTAAAATGTATATCCTATGCTAAAAATATGTCACAAATATATTGAGCAAATGCAGCTCTGTTTTTTCAGCATGAGATCATACCTGGCCAGCACTGGAAGTTTTGTAATCCTTGTCTGGGGGGAAACAACAGAAATATTGATGAACAGTGCAGTTCTGTGTAACATATTATTGAATTGCACTATCATTAAAGCAGTAGTGACTATGATGTCTTCTCTTGACCTGATATCCAGTATAGCACTCTTACAGCCTTTTATATTTCAGTTGGGCTTTAGAGATTTTCTTAACTCAGTGTGTAGATTAGTTTATTTCATGAACCTGCTAAATGGCATTTTGACGTCCTGGGGAAACGATTCCTCCAAAAGAGCTTCCCTTTCTTGTCTCAAGCAGCAACTTCCACCCTGGGAGAGATGGGTCAATTGTCACATTTCTGTTCTTTCAGTAACTTTGCGGGTGGTAGCTCATGAAAAGCACCTTTTCTATTTTGGTTCACTGACTTAGGTTGCTCTGTGAATTCAATGTATAAATAAATAATGTAGGTCCTGTTTTGTGATTGAAATGAGGGGCAGGCTTCGTTGACCCTTCTGATTTTTGAGACCCTAGTGGTATGAATATGGTCCACAGCGCCTTTCGGCCTCATCGGCCTCTACCCTTTGAAGTCAGCTATAATGTGTGGGCGTCCATGACCTGTTCTTTGCTGGCAGCTCCTCGGCTCTAATGGACTTGGCTTATGCGCAGAGGATGACCCCTCTCTTGAACTCTGTCTCCTTTCATTTCTTTTCCTTTCCAGACATCTCTTAGCATTTCCTAGCAGGTTCCCAAATCATTGTTTTTGGATCCATTAGCTCTCTAATATAAAAGACATTCTTAGTACCAAGGTCTGCTTCAAATGTGATTTGTGTACATCGGACTTTTCTTCCCCCTGGTGTCATAGTATTCAGTGTTTCTGAATGAAAACTTGGAAACCAGCCTCTCTTAATCATTATCTTTCATATACTATTTTCCAAAAAGAGATTATCACATTTCCATCTGTATATACAAATGAGATGTAATTTTATAAAATAACCAATTATAGAGGGTTTTAAATATTTTAAAAATTTAAAGCTGTTCTCATTTTCTCATTTCTGTCTTTCCCATTAGATTTTCTATTGACTGTTTTAAACCAATTATGAGAATCCATATAATAGTGTCATAATAAAATATATAATAACCATTATTCTAAGTCAATAATGCTATTTTATTTATAGTAGACAATGCAATAATACCTCTGGCTCAGTGGCAAATAGTTTTAAAAATAAATGAGTATATATACATATATATGTATATATATAAAATTTTTCCCTCTGGTCCTTTTATGCTGCTCAAATGTGCTTAGTCACACAAAAATTTGTTGTGTGTATGCAGTATAATATGAGGCTTTGAATATATTAATTACATATTTATATAAATATGTAAATACTTTTATACTTTATCCCTCCATTGTCTGATGCAAATACATTGGTTATAGTGAATATCATTTTTCACTTTTAAGCAGAGGCTTCAGTGTTTTATTGGTATTCTTCGTTAGAGAAATTTTTAATAGCTAACTACAAACATCTCTAGTCTCAATTTCCACATTTATCAAATGGTCAGAAAAATAAAATATGAAATCCTGATAAGCATTTTCTGTCAGTTCTTTAGTCAAGAAAGTTTTGGGCTCATGCTATCAGCCTTGCATCGTAGTTCAGCTCCTTTTTTTCTGTAGTCAGAAAGACTTTGCATTATTTAAGAGAGTCCTTAGTGACAGGGAAGGAACCATTGATTTTTCTCTCACAGCTGCCCTCTTTAAACTAGTCATACTTCTATTTTTTCCCCCCTTCTGAGCTGTTTTCTGATTATACACTAATTTTCTTTGCTCTGTCCCTGATCCTGCATGATCTTTTCCTCCTTTCAAACTAATGTCTCACTAAGTATCTGATGTGGAAAAGGAAGATTCCTGTTCCTAAGAAGGATAAATCTGTTAAATCAAGCAAAGAAATATACTTGGGAATGAAGGTCAGCATAACTCCAACATATTGCAAAGTTCTTTGTTCTTTCATGCCTTAATAAAAGTGAGTTCATATGAAGAGTCAGATTTTAATGTTCAGAAAGCATAGACTATATTAGCATCCTATTCCTTTAGTGAAAATGAGTCTTTCTGAGTACACTATTAAAAAATTTGTTGACAGTTTTTGCAAGGCCATTCTCGTAATCACCTCAGACATTTGGTAGAAGGCGCAGGTGTGAGCCGGCTCTCAGCCGCCTTTGTGTTTCGTGAAGGTTGTTTGATTACCACGGCCGCGTGCCGCCGCCGCCCCGCGCGGTCATCCCACTGAAGCGGCCCCGAGCGGCAGTGACGACCACCCGCAGGGGAAAAGGCGTTTTCTCCATGAAAGGAGGATCGAGGTCTGCTGTCAGCGGGTCTTCTTCGTCGGGCTCGAAATGTAAGTAAGCTTCCTCGCTTCCCCGTAAAGAAGGGTGGGGGCGTGTACCACTGCGTGAATGTCTGTGCTCAGAAAATAAATCAAGAATTATGGCAGGGTTGCTATGTCCGATGTATGAGCGAAATTTCAAATGGATAAGAACCGGTCTCTGCTTCCCCTCCACTCCACTGGAGTAACGCGGTGGAGACAGACACCAACATGCCTCACACACACCTGGGAGCGATCAGAGAGGTGTCTTATTAGAGCGAAGAACATGCTCTTGGCCCACCTAGCTTGTGACACATCCAAGCCTTGAAATATAACATGCTGCTTTCGGTGAAGAACCAAATTTCACTTCCGGAAAGAGCCATCGAGTATCTTTGCAGAGGAGCAGTATGCAAAATCAGTGCCTGTTTTGAATATTTGAGCCCTGGGATAACTAAGAGGGAAATAGTAGAAAGGCTAAAAAGGGTAACTTTCCATACTATTCTAAATCAGGAGAATGGTGTCTGGAAACATATGTAATGTCATAAAAATAATATTGATATAATCTCACATGAATTAATAAAAAGTAGAGCTACAAACTTCCCAACGAAACACATTGTTAAGTTTTTATATGGACAGATCCAGAAAAATATAATTTGTTATGAGAGTATTATTCCTAAGGTAGAGATAGCAGTTTCCCTTGCATTTCTTGAGGTTACAGTCTACAGAGAAGAGACAGACAATAGCAAGCAAGGTAAAATCTGAGGATTTAACATGGTAGGTCATGACTATGTCAAAGAATAAAGCGACCGAGAAAGAGGAGAGCTGTGTTTCATGGCATGGTGTGTGGCCGCCTCTCTGACAAGGTGCTGTTTGAGCAGAGACCCCATGGAAGCAGGGGAAGGAGTGTGAGCGTGAAGCTGTCGGTGGCAGAGCATCTGGGCAGAGAGAGGGGTCGGTGCAGAGACCTTTCCCTGGAACAAGGAAACCAGGGCCGCAGAGTGAAGAGGAAGTGTGCTGAGAATAAGGTAGCGCCAAGGCAAGTTCCAGTGCCACCTGTTAGGTCCCTGTAGGGGGTTTCTAGTTACTTTGCATCTGTCCTTCAAGACAAGTAAAGCAAATCCTTTATCCTAATTTTACTGATGGGTAAGCACAGAGAAGCTAAATCATCAAGCGAAGAACTGACTCATTGGATAAAACCCTGATGCTGGGAAAGGTTAAGGCAGGAGGAGAAGGGGACGATAGAGGATGAGATGGTTGGATGGCATCACCAACTCGATGGACATGAGTTTGGGTAAACTCCAGGAGTTGGTGATGGACAGGGAGGCCTGGCGTGCGGCAGCCCATGGGGGCGCAAAGAGTTGGACACGACTGAGGGGCTGAACTGAACTGAACTGAAGCACAGAGAATGGTACATAGTAGATGGAAGAGCCAACACTAAACCCATGTTCCTTCATTCTCATCCCTATATACGCTGTCTACTCTAGAACATTGCCTTGTACCTTAGCACCGTCAGAATTACTAAGGAAGAACACTGTTGAGATACTTTGTTTTATACAAAGAAGTGTGAAAAATAGTTACACTCAGCACTGATGCTTCTGTTAACTAAGTTTGGTGCACTCAGAATTTAAATTAGCTAATCTAAACTAAATAGCAAGTTACGTAAATTTACATTTATTTCCCCATGTACTGACTCATATATTTGTCTAATTCTTCTATGGATAAAAAAAAATGTGAATTCCCTTTTTGAGTCTTAGTAATAAAAGAAAATGAGTTTCTGCAACAATCTGTAAACAATCTTATATGCTATTTTCAAAAACAAAGAAAGTTCTTGAATTTGGTTCTTGCTGTGGAAAATTGAGCATTGAATTGTCTGCTATGTTTATAGAAGACTTTTTTTTTTTTTAACCATAGTAGTGTTAAGTTTAAATAGAAATATCTTGAGCATCTGTGGATGCTTTGCCCTGGAGTCACTTTTAGAATGCTGTTTAGCAATGGGAGTATTATTGATGTTTTGGCCATGGAAGTTCTACATTGTGAAAGAATATTCCAAGCTTTGCAGAGCATTCAGCATCCCTGACTTTCAAACCTTCAAGGCCAGCTGCACTCTTCACTCTTTTTAACAACTCTATGTGTGCTTATGCACTTCTGAATTTTCCTTAAGGAGATGTAACCACCCTGGTTTAGAACCAATGGTTTCTGGCCACTCTCGGGCAAGTGCAGCTTTGTACAACTCAGCCACTTGCTTGCAGTGAACCTCAGTGCTGCAGTGAACCTCAGTGCTGCAGTGAACCTCAGTGCTGCAGTGAACACTGATAGTTTCCAGGGGTTATTTTTATGTAAATACCTTGATCTTCAAATGGTTAAGTTGTTTCTGGCCTTTTATTTTTGATTTCTAATCCTCCTGGGTCATGGAGAGAGAATGTGAATTATAAAATCTTTTTTGAGTACCTTAGAATTTATCTTGGCTTCATAATACTGAGGCTTGGTGAGTGGGAAATAGGGTCTATTTTCTGCCTTTGGTATAATACTGTGTGTGTCCTTCAGCTTGATGGTTGTATCACTGATGCTCTGTAGGCTTGTTCTTTCGTGGCAACTTGATAAATGAAATTCTGAAAGTGATTATTTAAAATTCTCTACCAATTACTGACCTTATAAAGGTCTTCTTTTCCTGAGGTTTTATTTCATATTCCATGTTGCTGGGCTAGTATTTATATGGTGTTTTACAGTTATAGTTAAAGAATAGCTAACATTTTTTTTGATGTTTGTTCTATGGCAGCTATTGTTTTAAACACATTATTAATACATACATTTTCATGTATAAATTAAACGTATTAATTCATTTGTTCTCATAACTGCCAATAACTGAAGTATTGTTATCATTCCCATTTTATAAGCGTAGAAAAGTTAAGTAATATCCCTAAAGTCACAGAGCTGTTTAATAACAGAGCCTGATTCTAGAGCATCTGTTTCTAGAGTATAGAGTCTTATGTCTGTGCCCTTCCTAGTACAGCTTCTCTAAAACTTCCTGGAGAATTGTAACTTTCACATTTATGTAATACTCCATTTTCCATCTGTCCCCTAGGATTTTGCTTTTTTCGAGACATTGCTTTTGGTCCTTTGCTGATAAGACTCTCTTTTGGTCTGCATTTCCCTAGCCTACCTTTTATTTTCCACCTTTCTTTGTCATTAGTTTCCCGGGGCACATGTGATAAATCACGACAAGCTGAATGGTTTAGCGACAAATATTTAGAGGTTGAACGTCTGAGATCAAGGTGTCCCAGAGCTCGTCTCTGTCTCTGGAAGTTCCGTGGGCAGTCTGAGACTGTCTTCTGGACAGTCTGCTCCATGCCTTTCTCCTAGCTTCTGGAATGCTGCAGTCCTTGGCATGCCTGGGTTTACTGACCAAACGCTCCAGTCTCCGCCTCCATCATCACACACGCTTTTCCCCTGTGTCTATGTGTCTTTTCCTTTTCTTATGAACACGTTAGTCATGTTGGACTAGGACTCACTCAATAACTTCACTGTAATTACATCTACAAAGATGTATTTTCAAATAGGTAACATTTACAGGTACTGGGATTAGGGCTTATCATTTGAGAGAACATTTTAACCAACACCACTATCACTTTATTTTTGCATAAACTTTTTCCTAAAGTAACATATATCTGGACCTTGTTTTTGAAAGCAATATGAAAGTCTTTGTTTTAACAGGGAAACTTAATTATTTTACGTATGTTTTACTCACTAGCCTGTTAGATTAGTTTATATTTCGTCTATCCTAACTCCAAGTATTTAAATTATCGTTTCCTCTTTTCTTCCTTTCCTTATACTTGTTTAATGAATTTGCTTTTAATTCTGTCTCTTCCCTCACTACAGTCTTAATTTGGATATTCTACTCCATCCTTCTTTTTCATTAGCGACTATAATAATATATAAAATTTTTATAGATAAAATTATTTTATCTATTTCTCTCCTAAAATCAAACAATACCTATTCTAACTTGCATTGAAGACATGAATTTTAGAAAAGCTTGTACTTCATCACTCCCAAACCACCTATGTCCCCTCCCTCTTGAGCCTTCCTCCCAGCCCCCACCACGTCCCACCCCGTAGGTTGTCACAGAGTGCCTGGTTGAGCTGTGTTGTACAGCAACTTCCCACAAACTATGCTTTGCATACGGCACATGTATATTTTTCAGCACCACTCCCTCAGTTCCTCCCATCCTCTGCATCCCCCACTGTGTCCACAAGTCTGTTCTTTATGTTGCATCTCTATTCCTGGCCTGCAAATAGGATCCTCGGTACCATTTTTCTAGATTTCATGCATATGCATTAATGTTTGATATTTGTTTTTCTCTTTCTGACTTACTACACTCTGGATAACAGGCACTATGCTCATCCACCTCACCAGAACTGACTCAAATGCACTCCTTTTCATGGCTGAGTAATATTGCATTGTATGTATGTACCACGACTTTATCCATTCATCCGTCAGCAGACATCTGGGTTGCTTCTGTGTCCTGGCCACTGTGAGTAGTGCTTCAGTGAGCTTAAGGGAACATCTGTGCTTTTGAATTACGGTTTTCTCAGGCTATATGGGGCTTCCCAGGTAGCTCAGCTGGTAAAGAATCCACCTACAGTGCAGGACACTCCGATTTGATTCCTGGGTTGGGAAGTTCCCCTGGAGACGGGATAAAGCTACCCACTCTAGTATTCTTGGGCTTTCTTTGTGGCTTAGATGGTAAAGAATCCGCCTGCAATGTGGGAGACCTGAGTTGAATCTCTGAGTTGGGAAGACCCCCTGGAGGAGGGCCTGACAATGCACTCCAGTATTCTTGCCTGGAGAATTCTCAGGGACAGAGGAGCCTGGCGGGCTACAGCCCATGGGGTCCCAAAGAGTCAGATGTGAGTGAACATAGCAAAGGGTATATGCTCAGTAGTGGGATTTCTGGATCATGTGGTATTTTTATTCCTCCTAGTTTTTTAAGGAATCTCTATACCGTCCTCCATAGTGGCTGTATCAATTTACATTCTCACCAACTGTGCAAGAGGGTTCCCTTTTCTCCACACCCTCTCCAGCATTTATTGTTTGTAGCTTTTTTTGATGAGGGCCATTCTGACTGGTGTGAGGTGATACCTCATTGTAGTTTTGATTTGCATTTCTCTAATAATGAGCTATGTTGAGCATTTTTTCATATGTTTATTGGCCATCTATATGTCTTCTTTGGAGAAATGTCTGTTCAGGTCTTCTGCACATTATTTGATTGGGGTTTTTTTTTTTTTCTGATATTGAGCTGCATGAGCTGCCTGTATACTTTTGAGATTAATCCTTTGTCAGTTGCTTCATTTGTAATTATATTCTCCCATCCTGAGCATTGTCCTTTCATCTTATTTGTGGTTTCCTTTGCTGTGCAAAAGTTTTTACATTTACTTAGGTACCATTTTTTTTAATTTTTGTTTTTATTTCCATTACTCTAGGAAGAGGGTCATAGAGGATCTTACTGTGATTTATGTCAAAGTGTTATGCCTATGTTTTCCTTTAAGAGCTTTATAGTTTCTGCTCTTACAATTAGTTCTTTAATCCATTCTGAGCTTAGTTTTTGTTAGGGAGTGTTTTAATTTGTTCCCTTACACATAGCTGTCCAGTTTTCTCAGCACCAACTATTGAAGAGACTGCCTTTTCTCATAGTATACTCTTGCCTCCGTTATCAAAGATAAGGTGCTATAGGTGCATGTGTCTATCTCTGGGCTTTCTATCTTGTTCCATTGGTCTATATTTCTGGTTTTTGCGCCAGTACCATACTGTCTTGATGACTGTAGCTTTGTAGTATAGTCTGAAGTTAGGAACACTGACTAACTCCAGAGCCATTCTTCTTTCTCAAGACCTGCCTACATTCTTTGTATTTCCCTCAGTGGCAGATTCAGAGGCATTGCTTTTAGTAATGTTTGTTAAATTCTAAATATATATATTAAACAACTCCCTGCAATAATGTTACACCTCACAATTATAGTGTAAAGAAAAAATGGTAAATATAAAAGTGCAGTTCTTACATTAAATGAAACTACCCAGAGCACATAAATAGAGTCTATGAATTTAATGGAGATGCCGTATACTAACCTATCACACAGAGAGCAGAAATGTGTAAAAACTAGAGATGGAGAACAAAGAAAAAGAAGGTTAAATATTAGGCTTAACTGTGCTTAGTCTCAGAGTCGTGTCCGACTCTTTGTGACCCCATGGGCTGAAGCCCGCCAGGCACCTCTGTCCTTGGGGATTCTCCAGGCAAGAATACTGGAACGGGTTGCCGTGCCCTCCTCCAGGGGATCTTCTCAACCCAGAGACCAAACCCAGGTCTCCCACATTGCAGGTGGATTCTTAACCATCTGAGCCACCAAGGAAGCACTAGGTTCAACTAGCAGGCCTCTTCTAAACAGATCTTTGTCATGAGGGACAAGCATAAGAAATGAACATAAAGTTAGCATCAGTATCAGTTCCTCGCAGGCTGTGGTTTTTCACAGTGGTTTAGATTTGCATTTCCCTGATGATTAATGATGTTGAGCATCATTTCATGTATCTGTCAGCCATCTGTATGTCTTCTTTGGGAAAATGTCTGTTCAAACCCTCCATCCATATTTTAATCAGACTTTTTTCTTTTTTGGCTATTGAGCTGTATGAGTTCTTTGCATATTGGCCTCTTATCAGATATGACTTGTAATTATTTTCTCCCACTTATTAGGTTGCCTTTTTGTTGGGTTTTTTTTTTTTTTTTGGCTGTACAGAAGCTTTGATGTTTGGTATAGTCCTTTGCTTATTTTTCTTTTATTGCTTTTGCTTTTGGCATCATATTCAAAATATCATTGCCTGGACCTGTGTTGTGGAGGTTGCTGCCTACATTTTCTTCTGGGAGGCTTATGGTTTTAAGTCTTGCATTCAAGTCTTTAATTCATTTAGTTAATTTTGGGGTGTGGTAAAAAATAGTGACCCAGTTTCATTCTTTTGTGTGTAGTTGTCCAATGTTCCCAACATCATTTTTTTGAGGAGGCTATTCTTTCCCCGTTGTACATTTTTTGCTCGTTTGTCATAAATTAATTGACCACTTATGTATGGGTTGTTGGTTTTCTGGGCTCTCTATTTTGTTTGCTGATCCACATGTCTGTTGTTGTGCCAATACTATTCTGTTTTGATTATTTATATGTTTGGAATATAGTTTGAAATCAGGGAGCATTATGCTTTTTCCAGCCTTGTTCTGCTTTCTTAAAATTGCTTTAAAGTCCCATTTTGTGGTTTCATACAAATTTTAGAATTGCTCATTATATTTTTTATTCCACAAACAATCTCGTCTTTCTCATGTGTCATCAACGGAAAATTTCTTCCTGTCTCTTTTCCTTTTGACACACATTTGCATATGTAGGCTCTAACTTCAGTCCCCTGTGTCCTTATCATTCTTTTTTCTTTGCTTGTTTCTATTTTTACTCTTTATTGTGTGATAGCTTCTTTCAACCTTTGCTCTCCTAATTTTGCTTTTTAGCAGTTTTACTAATAACACTTTTTTATTCAAAAATCAAGTTTTTAGTTCTAGAAATTCTTATTTTACTTTGATCCTGTTTAAAGATTGCTGCTGCTGTGCTTTGCTCAGTCATGTCTGACTATAGCCCACTAGGCTCCTCTGACATGGAATTTTCAGGCAAGATACTGGAAAAATACTGGAGCAGGTTGCCATTTTCTACTCCAGGGGATCTTCCTGACCCAGGGATCAAACTCGTGTCTCTTGCATCTCCTGCGCTGGCAGGTGGATTCTTTACCATGACGCCACCTGAGAAGCCTGATTAAGGGTTAAAGCCATGGCACTTTTATTAACATTTCCTATCACTGATTTTGCTTCTTCAGTATCCATCTCCTCCAGTTATTTGCCTCATCTCTCTCTTGCAAAACGGGGCTTCCCTGATAGCTCAGTTGGTAAAGATTCTGCCTACAATGCAAGAGACCCCAGTTCTATTCCTGGGTCAGGAAGATCCCCTGGAGCAGGGATAGGCAACCCACTCCAGTATTCTTGGGCTCTCCTTGTGACTCAGCTGGCAAAGAATCCACCTGCAATGCGGGAGACCTGGGTTCAATCCCTGGGTTGTGAAGATCCCCTGCAGAAGGGAAAGGCCACCCACTCCAGTATTCTGGCCTGAAGAATTCCATGGACTGTATAGTCCATGGAGTCACAAAGAGTTGGACACGACAGAGAGACTTGCACTCTCTTGCAAAAACCTGCTCTGTTAGTCACTTGCTTTTTTGTATAATTCCCTGATATTGTGCACCTCAAGCTATTTTGGTCCCTCAGACAGTAAGAAACTAAAAGTCAATGTGATTTCTAATCTCCTTGACCAGTAGCTATCTTGGGCCTCTTTTATGACATGTGAGAAGACTTCTTTGCTCACCTGTATCAGTTCAGTTCACTTCAGTCGCTCAGTCGTGTCCGACTCTTTGCGACCCCATGCGACCCCGCAGCACGCCAGGCCTCCCTGTCCATCAACAACTCCAAGAGTTCACCCAAACTCACGTGCATCGAGTCAGTGATGCCATCCAGCCATCTCATCCTCTGTCGTCCCCTTCTCCTCCTGCCCTCAATCCCTCCCAGCATCAGGGTCTTTTCCAATGAGTCAACTCTTCGCATGAGGTGGCCAAAGTATTGGAGTTTCAGCTTTAGCATCATTCCTTCCAATGAACACCCAGGACTGATTTCCTTTAGAATGGATTCGTTGGATCGCCTTGCAGTCCAAGGGACTCGCAAGAATCTTCTCCAGCACCACAGTTCGAAAGCATCAATTCTTCGGTGCTCAGCTTTCTTTATAGTCCAACTCTCACATCCATACATGACCACTGGAAAAACTATAGCCTTGACTATACGGGCCTTTGTTGGCAAAGTAATGTCTCTGCTTTTGAATATGCTATCTAGGTTGGTCATAACTTTCCTTCCAAGTATACACTGAGCTGATTGTCAACTCAACAGTGCCTGTCCCCACAGGGAATTCCTCTAGGGTCGATGGGACCTCTCAGACTCTCCTGGACTATAGGTTGCAAGGTGTTAGGTATGGTCCACATCACTCTAAGAGAATTTATAATGCACTCCTCTCTTCTTGCCCAATCCACTCAAGGAAGATTAACATTCTTTCCAGTCTCCCAGGAGAGGCAAGTTAGCCCTTTTCTGAACATCTATAAACTTAGTGTCTTTTCTTGCCCCTGCATGTGCAAATACTCCAATCTCATGCCTTTTTTCAGAGGATATGAGGTCTTATAGGTATATGTGGATGTGCCTCCCATTTCCATGTCAGCCACAGTTTATTTTACTTTATTATTTAATTTAATATTATATTTTGGAGGTAGAGTCATCCAGGCATAGTGTGTTTCTATCCTTCAGAAATCCCCAAGTACTGAAAAATCTAATGACTTTTTTCTTACATTGGAATAAATCAGTAATGAAAGGATGTTTGCAGAAGCACAAATTGCCAAAGTCAGCTGCTGCTCCTGCTAAGTCACTTCAGTCGTGTCCAACTCTGTGCGACCCCATAGATGGCAGCTCACCAGGCTCCCCCATCCCTGGGATTCTCCAGGCAACAACACTGGAGTGGGTTGCCATTTCCTTCTCCAATGCATGAAGGTGAAAAGTGAAAATGAAGTCGCTCAGTTGTGTCCAACTCCTAGCAACCCCATGGACTGCAGCCCACCAGGCTCCTCCATCCATGGGATTTTCCAGGCAAGAGTACTGGAGTGGGTTGCCATTGCCTTCTCTGCCTAAGTCAGCTACTTGAGAACATAATCCAAACTAGCTTTCTGTAAAAACCATCTAGTAAAATAATTATTTGAAATTTATTATAGATGTATTAACTCTCAAATATGCTAATTTAAATAAAATTATTAATATTTAAAGGCAATAGACTGAATAATTCTGTGTATGTTTCATACAGTTCTATGTATTTAAAGACTCAATTCACAAAAAATGAAGTTTAGTGTTATTATAGTGAAACATGAATCTAAACAAGATCTTGGCCTGAAAGGAGATCCAACCAGTCCATCCTAAAGGAGATCAGTCCTGGGTGTTCTTTGGAAGGAATGATGCTAAAGCTGAAACTCCAATACTTTGACCACCTCATGCGAAGAGTTAACTCATTGGAAAAGACTCTGATGCTGGGAGGGATTGGGGGCAGGAGGATGAGATGGTTGGATGGCATCACTGACTTGATGGACATGAGTCTGAGTGAACTCCAGGAGTTGTTGATGGACAGGGAGGCCTGGCATGCTGCAATTCATGGGGTCGCAGAGAGTCAGACATGACTGAGTGACTGAACTGATCTGAACTGAACTGAATTGGCAAGATTAACTGGACTCACAACTGCATATTCTCTCTGAAAGTGTATTAGCAGACTATATTATATATGGAAGTATGTGTATATAAGTATATGTGAGTGAATACAAATAGTAATTATTTGATAGTACTTTTACAATTAGTCTGGTCTGTGGGAACAATAATTTTCAAATTCAAATCACACATGAAAAACTTCAGTGAAGTGTGAAATATACTATGTTAATATTGGCTTACGTGAATGACTATTTACTGAGGTATATATTTTGCTCTTTTATTAATAGCTATTTCCCAGGACTAAATGATTTGGTAAGTTTAGAGGAAGAAATTAATGTTATAGCTTAGGCAATTTGTCATTTCTTATTTCAGAATTTTTAATAATGTTTAATTCTACTGAGGAGAAAATCTATATAAAGAAAATATATTAGTGCTATAATTTGCCAAGGTTGAATACTGATAAGCTTTTTAAATGGATTGCTCTTTAAAAAAATTATATCACCACTAGGTATTTCTGTCCTTTTTCAAATCAACTGGAGCTAAAACTGTAACCAGCGTGTCCTGTTCCACATCATAGAATCATAAAATAAAGATGTGATGTTGCTAATAAACACTTTATAAAAGAGAAGACATAAACATCTATGAGCTTTGGCAGATGTTCTTAGTAGAAAAAAATCAGCCTTCTGAAAAAAATATAATATTAAATAAATTTCTTTAAGTAATTAATTTAAATCCTAAGGTCTAGCAAGAGAAATCCCAATAAGTTTTTATGCCTTTGGAGTTCCGTTGGTGCAGTTTTCGGCGACATAAGATCCTTGAAACACCTAAGAGGCAATTAAAGGCAGTCCAATTAAATTTAAGAAGTAACAGTTGAGAACTTATCCTCAACACTCAGGAAGTGTTGTGTTGGTTTTCCCCCCAAATCCATATGATTTTAATATAGAGTTGAAGCATCAATCAGAGAAACCAATGTTAATATCCAACAAAGTATCACTAAATATCCCTTTCCATCCATTATTTTGGCCAAGGTATTTATTACACTTTCAAATATTTGGCCAGCAGGGTTAGAGAAGTCTTAATAGTATTGAGAATACTGAATTGAGCGTAGAAGGATAGGTGAGTTTGGAAAGAAAATACGAGATACTTCCGTTTCCCTGAGTGGAGAAGATCAAAGGCTTTATTCTCAGATTGTCTGGGATGGAATTCGTGTTGCACAAAACACTAATACTGTGGCCGTGTGGAAATCCTCTAATCCGCGTGTGCTTCTATTTATTTTCTATCTGTAAAATGGAAATAATAATACTTTATATATCACACTTCGTCGTGGGAATTAAATGGCTGATGCATATAGCGTTCTCAGGCAAGTCTTGTTACACAGCGAGTGATCGGGTTTTATTGTCTCTGTTGGTAGCACAGCAGAGTGCAGCAGGGATGAGGGTGGGGTATGAAACTGCTGTAACTTGAATCCAGTCGTGGCTCTGCCCTTTGCGAGCTGTGTGCTTTGGGGGAAGGTTCTTTGTTTGCTGTGCCTTAGTTTCCTCACCTATAACATGGGAGTGATAATCTCACCACTGTTTCCATTCAGCGTGTGTGAGGATTAAATGAGTTAACCCGTGCAAAGCTCTTAGAATGGTGTCCCCCATGATGAAAGTCTTAATCACAAGCCTTAGTAATAACAATATTGTTATTATTACTGTCCGAAGCAAAGATTTATCACTAGCAATGTCAGGTAAGAAGCCAAGGATTAAACAAAACAAGAGATGAAGAACGGTTAACAGGAGAGTGAAAACCTGTGGAGAATGTTGAAGGATTGAAATTTTATCCAGGGCTGAGGGGAAAGACTCTCAGAAAGATGCTGTCTGATCAAAATGATATTAGTAGTTTAAGAAACTTATGTGATGGTTGTGTTCACGTGCTGAGGCTGCTGTAACAAAGTACCACACACTGGATGGCTTAGAGAACAGGAATCTATTTCCTCAGAGTTCAGGAGGCTGGGAGTTGGAGATCCAGGTGTCGGTCATGCTGATTCCTTCGAAGGGCCTGAGGGAAGCATCTGGGTACCGCCTGTCCTTGGCATGCCGGTGGCCGTCTTCTCCGAGTCTCCACGTCTCCGGCCTTCTGTATGTGTGTTTACTAGGGTTCTAGTCATAGGATTAGGGCCTCCTGGGTCCAGTGACCTCCTTTTAACTCGATTACCTCCTTAATTGCCCTGTGTCTAAATAGACTCACACTGTAGACGGCCCTGGGGCTAGAATGGTTATATATAAGATTTGAGGTGGATGTAGAATTCATCACATAACACAGGGTTATCTAAATGTGGAGATCTCAGCATACACTTCAGCTCTTTACATTTTGATAATCAGCTCCTTGGATATTTTTTACTTGGCTCATCCTGGTAAACACACTGAATTTCTCAGACACACATGGCTTCAGAGTCTGGACACTGATGAGCACTTTATATAAACAGAGTAATAAGTCCTTACTAAAATCCCCACCTGACATTTAAATACACAGCAGCCAAACCAAAACAATTACAGTGTGCTTAAAATAAATAAATACATTTGTAAGCATCTGTGCTTGGCTTTTCCGCTAGGCTTTAATGTGGATCATTTAACATAACCAGATTTTAAAACACAGGCAGAAAAGAAAGAAAATAAAATGCCCGATAAAATCTTTATATCAACATAGCCTTTGAGCATTTGAGATGGTCTTCTCCGTTCTACTGTTGTCCTTGTTCCATCGCTCAGTCGTGTCCGACTCTTTGTGACCCCATGGACCGCAGCACACCAGGCCTCCCCGTCCATCACCAACTCCCGGAGCTTGCTCAAACTCATGTGCATTACGACAGTGATGCCATCCAATGATCTCATCCTCTGTCGTCCCCTTCTCCTCCTGCCTTCAGTCTTTCCCAGCATCAGGGTCTTTTCTAATGAGACAGCTCTTTGCTTCAGGTGGCCAAAGTATTGGAACTTCAGGTTCAGCATCAGTTCTTCTAACTCGGGATTGATTTCTTTAGGATGGACTGGTTTGATCTCCTTGCTGTACACAAGACTCTCAAGAGTCTTATCCAGCATCACAGTTCAAAAGCATCAATTCTTTGGCGTTCAGCATTCTTTATGGTCCACTCTCATATCCATATATGACTATCGGAAAATCCGTAGCTCTGACTATACAGACCTTTGTTGGCAAAGTAGTCTCTGATTTCTAACACACTGTCTAGGTTTGTCATTGGTTTTCTTCCAAGGAGCAAGTGTCTTAAATTCATGGCTGCAGTCATGTGAAGTGATTTTGGAGCCCAAGAAAATAAAGACTTTCACTGTTTCCATCATTTTCCTATCTATTTGGCATGAAGTGATGAGACCGGATGCCATGATCTTCATTTTTTGAAAGTTGAGTTTTAAGCCAACTTTTTCACTCTCCTCTTTCACTTTCATCAAGAGGCTCTTTAGTTTTTCTTCACTTTCTGCCATAAGGGTGGTGTCATCTGCATATCTGAGGTTATTGCTATTTCTGCCAGCAATCATGATTAGCTTGTGCTTCATCCAGTCCAGCTTTTTGCATGATGTATTCTGCATATAAATTAAATATACAGGATGACAATATACAGCCTTGATATACTCCTTTCCCAATTTGGAACGAATGTGTTGTTCCATGTCCAGTTCTAACTGTTGCTTCTTGACCTGCATGCAGGTTTCTCAGGAGGCAGGTAAGGTGGTCTAGTATTCCCATCTCTAAGAATTTTCCAAAATTTGTTGCGATCCATAGTCAAAGGCTTTAGTGTAGTCAATGAAGCTGAAGTTGATATGTTTTTTTTTCTGAAATTCTCTTGCTTTTTCTATGATCCAGCAGATGTTGGCAATTTGATCTTTGGTTCCTCTGCCTTTCCTAAAACCAGCTTGAACATCTGCAAGTTCTTGGTTCATGTACTGTTGAAGCCTAGGCTGGAGAATTTCGAGCATTACTTTACTGACCTGAAATGAATTTAATTGTGTGGTAGTTTGAAAATTCTTTGGCTTTGCCCTTCTTTAACATTGGAATGAAAACTGACCTTTTCCAGTCCTGTGGCCACTGCTGAGTTTTCCAAGTTTGCTGGCATATTGAGTGCAACACTTTCACAGCATCATCTTTAAGGATTTGAAATAGCTCAACTGGAATGCCATCACCTCCACTAGCTTTATTCCTAGTGATGCTTCCTAAGGCCCACTTGACTTCACATTCCAAGATGTCTGGCTCTAGGTGAACGATCACACCATCATGGTTGTCCAGGTCATGAAGATCTTTTTTGTACAGTTCTTGTATTGTAGCCACCTCTTCTTAATATCTTTTGCTTCTGTTAGGTCCACACCTTTTCTGTCCTTTATTGTGCCCATCTTTGAATGAAATTTTCCTTTGGTATCTCTAATTTTCTTGAAGAGATCTCTAGTCTTTTCCATTCTATTGTTTTCCTCTATTTGTTTGAATTGTTCACTTAGGAAGCCTTTCTTATCTCCTTACTATTCTTTGGGACGTTGTGTTCATATGGTATATCTTTCCTTTTCTCCTTTACTTTCACTTCTCTTCTTTTCTCAGCTATTCGTAAGACCTCCTCAGACAGCCGTTTTACCTTTTTGCATGTCTTTTTGGGGGGGATGGTTTTGATCATCACCTCTTGTATAAAGTCACAAACCTCTGTCCATAGTTCTTCAAGCACTCTGTCTATCAGATCTAATCCCTTGAATCTGTTTGTCACTTCCACTGTATAATCATAAAGTATTTGATTTGGGTCATATCTAAATGGTCTAGTGGTTTTCTCTACTTTCTTCAATTTAAGTATAAATTTTGCAATGAGTTCAAAATGTGAGCCACAGTCAGCTTCCAGTCTTGTTTTTGCTGCCTGTATAGAGCTTCTCCATCTTCAGCTGCAAAGAAAATAATCAGTCTGATTTCAGTATTGACCATCTGGTGATGTCCATGTGTAAAGTTGTCTCTTGTGTTGTTGGAACAGGGTGTTTGCTATGCCCAGTGTGTTCTCTTGATAAAACTCTGTTAGCTTTTGCCCTGCTTCATTGTGAAATCCAAGGCCAAACTTGCCTGTTACTCCAGGTATCTCTTGACTTCATCCTTTTGCATTCCAGTCCTCTATGATGAAAAGGACATCCTATTGGTGTTAATTCTAGAAGGTCTTGTAGGTCTTCATAGAACCATTCGACTTCAGCTTCTTCGGCACTAGTGGTTAGGGCATATGGTTCTACTGTAGAATTTTATGTTTTCTCATTGTGCTCCACTAGCAGCACCAGAAAAGTTATGATTGTTCTAGATTAGAGAGAATAAGAAAGAATAGAACTAGAACTAGAAAGA
This sequence comes from Ovis canadensis, assembly GCF_042477335.2. Taxonomy (NCBI): domain Eukaryota; kingdom Metazoa; phylum Chordata; class Mammalia; order Artiodactyla; family Bovidae; genus Ovis; species Ovis canadensis. Next base: position 100,768,975 of record NC_091253.1, on the reverse strand, counting down.
ATAGGAAAGAAAACTGGAGAAGGAAATAGCAACTCACTCCAGTACTCTTGCCTGGAAAATCCCATGGACAGAGAAACCTGGTAGCTTACAGTCCATAAAAGAGTTGGACACGACTGAGCACATTGTTCCAGAGTGGGATTATAAAAGTTTGTGAGCATTAGGTCCAGTCAGTAAAACTGAACATTTCCAGCCTCTGTTTCTTCCTCTTCTGTTCTTTTCCTAGGTCTGGGCCCAAGAAGCAGATCCCTGACTACTCTAATAGTCTCTTACAGATTAATTTTCCTGACTCTGTATTCTTCCCCAATCTCATTAATTGCATGACCAACTGCAAGATTATTCTAAACTAAATGCTTTGTCACTTCCTCACTCAAAATTCAAAATTACTCCCATTTAGCAGGGGAGGGTCCAAGCTCCTCATTGTAGTTCTCCAGGCAAATCTTGTCTCCCCTTCCTGGTTCTGCCATTCCCAGTTCTCAGCTACTCTTCTCTCGGCTTAATTGAACATGTAAATGTTTCTGGACTTATGTTCATGTACCTCCATGTGAAAGTCCTTTCCTTTATGCAAGAAATGTGTTACCAACACATTATCTACCTCTTATAGACAAATAAGTGTCATTCACGGAATTACCTGTCTTTCAAATCCAACCGGGTAATGCCATTCTTGTGAAACAGGTTTGGACCTTCCTGTGGCACAAAGGAGGCATCTGTCCTCTAAAGTCAAACTGGTTATTCGTCTTCCTAATTAGGATACTTAAGGCTTTCTGCTTAACTTTATAGCTATTTCCATGAACATCATTCCACTTTAGATTACAAATTTGTCCTTCAGGTCACCTTTGCGTTGCACAAAGTACATTCTCAAACATTCATAGAATGTGTGTCACAGTATTCTTTTGGCTTCTTGAGTTTTGCTTTTTCTCTGCACGCTATGGTTGGCCATGACCTACATTTTGAGAATTCTACTTAGTTGTTATTGTTGTTTAGTCTCTAAGTCACATCTGACTCTTTTTGTGACTCCATGGACTATGGCCTGCCAGGCTCCTGTGTCCATGGGATTTCCCAGGCAAGAAAACTGAAGTGGGTTTCCATTTCCTTCTCCAGAGACATAATCTTTAATAATCAGATCTAATCTTCCCAAGCTTCCAGCTTGTCTGTATTAGGGAACAACTGCATAACAACAAGTTGATTTAAAATATTATTCTTAGTAAAAGAAATACTCCTGACTCATGTTATCTGCTACTCTATATAAAAATAACTCATGGTGTTATATCCTCCACAACCCATCTTTAACGATGAAGATTATGCAGAGTACAGAGGTGGGACTGGGAAAAGAGTCTTGCCCAAGTCATGAGTTAGTGTCATATTCCCTCATCACAGTGCTTCTGATGGAGAAAAGGCATATTTTCCTTTTTTTTTTTTTTTCCCCGCACTGCCTGTTTGCCTGTCTATCCCCCATTAGACGGTCAATCCAAAAGTATTGCCAGAACTTACACAAAGCTTTTAATAAACTTTGTTGGTCTATTTGAAGTTGGCATGAAGTGGCTGTATCTGTAATACATAAGCATGCCTGCAGGTTTTCTGATATTTGCTAATTCTGACCGTAGCTCAAATCATCAGCTGCTCATAGCCAAATTCAGGCTTAAAGTAAAGGAAGTGGGGAAAATCACTAGGCCAGCCAGGTGCGACTTAAGTCAAATCCCCTATGAATATGCTGTGGAGGTCATGAATAGATTCAAGGGCTTAGGCCTAGCAAACAGTGTACCTGAAGAACTATGGACAGAGGTCGTAATATTGCACAGAAGGCAATGAACAAAACCATTCTAAAGAAGCTTTACAAATAGATGAAGAAATAAGAGAAGCAAAAAGCAAGGGAGAAAGGGACAGGTATATCCAACTAAATGCAGAGTTTCGGAGAATAGCGAGGAGAGACAAGAAGGCCTTCTTCAGTGAACAGTGCATAAAACTAGAAGAAAACAGCAGAAGGGGAAAGCCTAGAGATGGCTTCAGGAAAATTGGAGATATCGAGGGAACATTTCACCCAGAGATGGGCACAAGAAAGGACAGAAATGGTAGAGGTCTAGCAGATGCTGAAGAGGTCAAGAAGAGATGGAAAGGATACACAGAGGAATTGTAAAAAACAAACGAAAAATGATTCTAATGAACTAGATTACTACGATGGTGTGGTCAGTCACCCAGAGCCAGACATTCTGGAGAGCGAAATCAAGTGGGCCTTAGGAAGCACTGCTATTAATAAACCCAGTAGATGCAACGGAATTCCAGTAGAGCTGTTCAGAACTGTAAAGGATGAAGCCATCCAGGTGCCGCATTCAATATGTCAGCAAACCTGGAATACCCAACAGTGGCCACAGGTCCGGAAAAAGTCAATCCTCATCCCAATTCACAAGAAGGATAGCACTAACGAATGTGCTAACCATCAGACAACTGCACTCATCTCCCAGGCTAGTAAGGGCATGCTTACAATTCTGCATGCTAGGCTTCAGCATTATGCAAATGAGAACATCCAGATGTCCAGGCTCGGTTTAGAAAAGAAAGAGGAACCAGAGATCAAATTGCCAACATTCACTGGATCATAGAGATAGCTAGGGAATTCCAGAAAAGCGTTCAACTCTGTTTCATTGACGACGCTACAGCCTTTGACTGTGTGGATCATGACAAACTGTGGAAAGCTCCAAAAGAGATGGAAATACCAGACCATCTTCCCTGTCTTCTGAGAAACCTGTATGCGGGTCAAGAAGCAACAGTTAAGAGCCCTGTATGGAACAATCGATTGGTTTAAGATCGAGAAAGGAGCACCACAGGGCTGTCTGCTGACACCCTGTTTGTTTAACCTATATGCTGAGCACATCATGAGACATGCCCGGCTGGATGAGTTACAAGCTGGAATCAAGACAGGTGGGGGAAACATCAACAACCTCAGACATATGGATGATACCGCTCTAATGGCAGAAAGCAAAGAGAAGCTAAAGAATGTCTTGATGAGGGTGAAGGAGGAGAGTGGAAGAGCTGTCTTAAAGCTAAATGTTAAGAAAACTAAAATTATGGCATCTGGCCCCATTACTTCATGGCAAATAGAGGGGGAAAATGTAGAAGCAGTGACAGATTTCCTCTTCTTGGGCTTTAAACTCACAGTGGACAGTGACTGCAGCCATGAAATCAGAAGATGATCACTTCTTGGCAGGAAAGTGATGACAAACCTAGACTGTATGTTGAAAAGCAGAGACATTACTCTGCCAGCAAAGATTCGTATAGTCAAGGTTATGGTCTTCCCACTAGTCAAGTACAGTTGTGAGAGCTGGACCATAAAGAAAGGAGAACGCCAAAGAATTGATGCCTTCAAACTGTGGTGCTGGAGAAAGCTTCTGAAAGTCCCCTGGACAGCAAGGAGATCAAACTAATCAATCTTAATGCAAATCAACTCTGAATACTCCATTTAGCTGATGCTAAAGCTGAAGCTCCAGTATTTTGGTCATCTGATGTGAACAGCCGACTTACTGGAAAAGTCCCTGATACTGGGAGAGATTGAGGAAGAAGAAAAATAAAGATGTCAGAGGGTGAGATGGCTGGATGGCATCACTGACACAATGGACGTGAACTTGGGTGAACTTCAGGAGATGGTGAGGGACAGGAAGGCCTGACACATTGCAGTCCATGGGGTCATGAAAAGTCAAAAACGACTGGGCAACTGAATAACAACAAGTGTGTTTAATACACTGAACTAAGTTCTATTAAGAATGCAAACAGATGAAGGCAGGCAGGCAGGGAGGAACTAGAGGTAGAGACAAAGAGGAAAGAAAGTGGAAGGAAGGAATTGGATGCCCTCTCTTCATTTAAAGAGTTTGGCTGTAGAGAACCTAGGAAGGGGTAAATCCACTAATATGCCTTGCTTCAGACAACTCTCCAAAATTTCTTCTCTTTGAAATGTTGTGTCATGAGAGATCTGAATAACTTAAACCAAAATCTAAATACTTTTCCATGGATGTTATATAATAGAAGACAAAAAATTGGCATTAGGTACCAGTCTGATTAGGATCTCTTCTTAAATCTGTTGATGTCATTTTTTTTAATTAAGAGGGACAGACGCTAAAGCCCAGGACCTCATGGTAAGCATCAGGAGTCTCATTAGTCAATAAGAGGAGAAAGAAAGTGAAAGTGTTAGTCTGCTCTTTGCAACCCCACCAGGCTCCTCTGTCCATGGGATTCTCCAAGCAAGAACACTGGAGTCAGTTGCCATTCCCTCCTCCAGGGAATCTTCCTAAACCAGGATGCAACCCTCCCACACTGCAGGCAGATTCTTTACCGTGTGAGCTACCAAGGAAGTCCAAGGAACTTTTTATAAGACGAGAAGGAGCTTATTAAACAGAGAAAAGCATGACCCCTGAAATTCTTCAATGCCTAATTAGATCTTCATTTTCAAAAAGCTTACAATTTAATAGGAAAAGTAGGTAGATAAAGGAAAAAACAACAAGCATATGGTGTTGTTGTGCCCAGAGTCCGAGTCCCCAAAACTGAGAGAATAAGATGTCTACAGCAATGCAATAGCATAAAGGGGTTTATTGCTAACTTGAGTTAGGGCCCAGGTCTCATCCAGCACAGTGGAATCCGATAAGAGCCCCGAGCTCTGAATCACATCTACTTTTATACAGACGGTTCTTTGTTCCTGTAACAGCATAGCTGATTGGTTAAACCGTACACGTGCGTGAGACTTTTAAACCTCGCATCCCTATCTGGATTGGCTTGGGTCTGGCATGGGCGAGGGGCTACGGGGATTTTTCTGATTGGTCGAGCTACACTGCCTGCGGGCATTTCCAGTGCCTCAGCCTTCCTAGAGACTAAACCTCAGGCCTAGCCTGCCCCTTAGAGCCTGTCCTGGCTCCAGTTTGGTCCTAACATTCCCCCCTGTCTTCAGCTACATAGAGGAATCTTTCTCTTTATTTTGGGGCAGGGCCTGATACTGTTGCCTGAGTACTAGTACCTGGACTGTATTGATGCGCTCCTTAACAAATGTGATAAGTCTATTTAGGATACAGGGGCCAAGAGTGAGAGTCAGTAGTAGCACTATGAGAGGGCCCACCAGGGTGGAAATCAGCGTTGTTAACCATGGGGACTGTTGGAACCAGGACTCAAACCATCCCTGTTGGGCCTCTCGCTCTCTTTTCCATTGGGCTAGCCCTTCCCTTACTTTGGCCATAGAGTTTCTTACTACCCCTGAGTGATTTACATAAAAACAGCGTTTTTTTCCTAACGCAGTACATAAGCCCCCTGAGAGACTTCATACTCAAGACACTTTTTGGGAATTGGGACGGAGGTCTCTTTCTTCTGTAACTTCTTCCTGCTGTGCATGGGCGTAGGCCTGCCTAGCAGAGCAGAAGTCTCTCTCTATCTGATCTAAGTTGGGGTTTTTCACATCTGAAACCAGCTTTTACCTTTGTAGTAACAGCAATTTAGTGGGCCCCTCTCAGAGATGAAATAGACAAGGGCCAAATGGAGACCTAACAGGATGGTCATCTCTGGTCCCAGGAAACAGAAGGCAACATTTGGGGTGAGGGTTGCAGGCTTTGTGACCCCTTCTGATGGGTTGGTGGTGAGGCAACAGAGCTGTGCTCCAGGAATCTTGGGTTCAGTCTGAAGTTACCATCTTCCACCTGGGTGGGGGCTCAAAGACATTGTTATGCATATTTCTCTGAGTAGGAACCAGGACTCTGTCTGGAGGCTGTACCAGCCTGTGTTTCTGTTTTTGTAGACCTTCCCTTCCCTGATTAGCGATTGTTTGAAGCCATGCTTTAGAATTCAGGGAAGGCCAAGGAGGCTGAACAAAGTCTATATCCTACAGATAAGAAATGGAGAACACAGAACAGATCTGCACTCCAGAGCCCCACAGAGTCCCGCTCAGTTTTAATTTTAGGGAACTAGGCAACTATGACTGTGATAACTTCCTGTCAAAATGGGGCATAGGACTGCCCCAGCTTGGAGTATAGACCCTGAATTGGAAGTATTTCTGAGTTCCAAGTTTTAGATCTGAGTCTTGTATGATTAAAATCCTAATCCCTTGGTTTGCCATTTTGGTGTAACAGACCCAATTAGAAGTAGTTGGAGAAGTGATAACTGGAATTTAGTAGACAAAATAAATCTCTCTCTTTTTTTTTTTTTTTTAAGAATAGGCCTGAAACCCAGTCTGGACCTGGCACTTCAGGGAGACTTGTAGCCATGTAGCCAGTTGCCTAGTTTTATAAAAAGTAAGGTTACTAGCTTCCAGCAGACATTGTTTTGAAAATGGTGGCATCCAAGCCTGACACGACTCAGAAAACTCAAGTGTTTAACAATACAAGGTCTAATCTGAAAGTATACCCATAGCATCGCTTAGTTATTTTCCAGGATATCTGAACCATACCTACTCTATTTTGACTTTTAATTGTAAACTTTTCCTTAATAGCCAAAGCAGATTTTACCATTAATGATGTCAGTGTTTCTCTAGGTATGAGAAGATGCAAGAATTGGGACTCATAAAATCTTTTCCTGAGAAGATCTAACTATCTGAAGGCCTGTTCTGCCAGTTTTTTTCAGAGCACAGAGTGCCTCATTCCTGATTTTCACCCTGAACTCCTTTCAGGGGCGTTTAAAGTCGGCAGTTGCAGCGGCCATGGTGTAATCTTCATAGATGCAGATGGCGAGTGTCAGTCTTCAGTTGGCAGAGCCCCACTTTGCTCATAAACTTGATCATGATTATGAGCGGGGCAGTTCATGACCATTTTATCCCATGGTGCTGAGAGGGTCCATTTTCAGGTAAACAGACCACTCAATGTGCTGTTACTGGACTAGGCCATAAAACAGTATCCAAAATTTTTTGGACCACCTGTCTTACTAGCTTTTTGGTCCAGGAAAATATTCCTTCTTGTTGCTTCTTGCCATATCTAGAGTTACACTGTTACCATCATTGATCTCATACGGGACTATATATTGTTTTATTAGAGGCCTCACACACATACTGGACAGTGTAAGAAACAGCAATTTTGTAAAACAGGTGAAATACAAATAACATAGACTTATGCTAAGAACTTCCATTAGATGTAGCCCAGTATATCTTCAGGTCACTGACTTAGTCTGCCCTGTAGAATCTTTATCTTTCAGAGAAATTACATGTTGGCACCATTTATAAGGCACATAGCCCAGTTTTTTAGTGTTACTAGACTGATTATCTTTAGTATGATTTAAAAAAATTTTTTTTCTTTAACATAGAGGAGACTTTAAACCTAAATTACTGTAGCCTGGTATTATCTATATAAATCCATCTCATAATTGTAGGAGATTTTCCCCTCCTTCGCGGAAACTTTTTTTGTTCTGATTGAGCTTGGGTAATAGAAAAAAAGCTCAAATTTATAGCCAGAGTCAGAGCAGGCATTATTAATTGGCCCGGTGAGGGAATCCTATCTAGTAATACCATAGTGACCTGAAAATGACTATAAATTTTAAGTAAATTTTCTCAGGGCCAGCCAGTTAGAGTCTGGTAGTAGAGAAATTTACCAAGGTAACCCAGAACTAGACACAGGTAATTGGCCACAAACCCAACAATTGGATTGATTTTTTTAAAACTAGCATAGGATCAGGCCTATGATAGAAAAGCACTTGACTTATATGCAAAGGTCTAAGAAGTCAAGAAAACATAAATGATCATACGAGTCAGGTCCAGCATCTTGGGGAAGCTGTCTACCTCTGATATCGTCATCTTCTCATCCTGGTGTAGTGTAGTTTCTCCTGATAAAAAAAGTCCTTCCATCCATGTTGGAGACAGTCCCTTAAATTATGTCTTTTTCCAGTCTTGGTTGCAGGTCATGAGGCATCTGATCTTCATCCAAAGATAGATTACTGAGATAAGCTTCAGAAACAAACTTAGGGTGTTTTTCAAGAATTTAATTAAATTTTACATTAACATCACATAACAGCAAAGAACTATCTAACAGATGAGTCTTACTAGATGCAGACCTCCATTAACAAACTGGGATTTAACGTTTTCAAGTATCTTTTTTTTTAAAGTTACCCTTATTTTTATTAAATATAACCAAATTAAGGCTAGTTTGTTTGCAAAATAGGTCTGTTCTCACTGATTTTGGTCTGATGATTTTTATAACCATAATTAATCATAGGCTTTTTATTTTGCTGAAACATTTATAGAGTCTCAGACTGAACTTTTAAAATAAAACAAGGCTGGGAATCTCACACCAAAGTCTTATCACAGATTTTGCCTAACAATTCTAGGTGAATTTTTTCCTTTTTAAGGTCTCAAACATTTCTTGAGATTTTTGTATCCGTGAGATAACCTTCCTAACTCATTTGATAAACTTACTGGAAACCTAAGAACTTCCAATTTTTGGAGGAGTCAGATAGAAAATATAATTGTTTTGTTTATAACGTTTAATTTTACCAAAGTATTGTCATAATTAGTTTGAGAGGAAGATTTTTTTTTACTCCCTGAAAACATAAGATTTAAACCCATAATTTTTCAGATAGAAACCATAAAAGTTATAAGCATATTCGCTGGTTCATTCAGTCCTTTTGCTAACTTTTGTGAAGTCATCAGGTTTTTCATTAAAATACCAGGACATATCAGAATGTTAAGAACTCCATATAACTTTTAGGATATCTGTATTAGTTATTTTACCATACATTATAACATGAGCAGATTTATTACTCATCTGATAATCTTTTCCATGTAATTTAACCAACCAAATAAACACAGTTTAATATCTCTCTTTGGGATGCTTCAGGGGCCCTCTGAAGCCTCCCAAAGTTAGCTAGAAGCCAAAAGGGCTTCCTAGAATGATTTAGGAAGTTTTGTCAACAAATATCAGAAAGGTTTCGAGCACTTAGTCAGATGGGACTATAGGTCACTGTGAAACAATAGCTATTCACTCAGCCAAAGTAACAATATGGGATTTCAGAGGCAAATACAGAACAGACCATTTAAGAGCCAAATAAACTTAAATCTATTGTCAAATGCAGTTTAACATCTGAAGAAAGTGTGTCCTTTTAACAGAGAGAAAAGCCAAATTCAAGTTTTTGCACCAGCTTATTTTTAGTCATTAACAGTCTCAAATTTCTTTAGCTTCTTTGTAAGAGGAAACTAATGTTCAGTAATAAATGTTTTAAAATCTTACTCCATTTGGAAATGAGCTAGCTAGTCAGTGAACTTCCATCACTTAGTTTAGCACAACCCAATTTAAGTTACCCCAATTTGGACAGACTATTTCAGACAGACATTCCTAAAGCATAATTATTCTTAATAGAGTTTATCTAAAAGCTCATATCTCATTTACATTTTTTTGAAGTTTTTTTTTTTTTACTTGAGGTAATTTTCTTGTTGACAAACTTGTAACAGATATAATATTTAACTTATATTAAACCTAGGTACAATGAAAATATTTTTTTAACGTTAATTACTCTAAGACATGTCTATTTTAAATAGGTCAACAAACAAACATTAATATCAGGTATTTAACATTGAATATTTTCCAGTTCACCTGAACCTGGAATTTATTGTTTAATTTAGAATTACTTGATTTGTAAGTGCTTACCTTTTTTTAAGCCAGATAAATAGATTTCATATACAAATTAACCTCAAAAATATTACCCAGAGACAGAGACATACCAAGACATATTTAGACAGACACAGTGCAAGATCTAGCTTCAAGTCCTTTTTTTTTTCAGTGTCAGGAGTAAGAGATGGTCTAGATAATCGTTTCTGAGAGCCCTGGTTTCAAGGCACAGGGAGGGAAAATCAAGTTCTAACAAATGGCGGCAGGTCTAGACCACACGGTGGCCAGACAAAGCAAAATGGCCATCAAAAACCACAACACAGATCACAGAGTTAAAACACAAACACATATAAACCCGGCAGTCTTCATCAAAGTGAAGGTGAAGTCGCTCAGTCGTATCAGACTGTTTGCGACCTGTGGACTGTAGCCCACCAAGCCTTTCCGTAACATCAAAGATTTTAAGGGAGGAAAGGAAGCCAGGTTGAAAGAAGAAGGGGGAGGAGGCGGGAGAGGGGGCAAAAGGGGTGGCCTTACAGACGTCTCCTGCCACCTACAGATACCCAGGCATTACGGGACTTTTCCCTGGGCTTCCAGAGGAGGGAGGACTGGAACTCGGCCCTACCAGAAATCAGAACCAGAATTCGAGTTTTCTGCCAAGAGGAGGTGATCAGTCTCCAATCCTCAGCTCAGGCTTAGGGCCCTTCGACCAGATTTCTACATCCAGGACCAGGGGACTAGAAAAACAGGGAAGGATAGGAAGGGTTAAGGAGAGGAAAGAGAGAGAGAGAAGGAGTGAGAGATCAATAAAGTCTCTTGTTTCTTACCGGTTGGGGCACTCTGGCCAGTTGTCCGCATCAGGAGGAGACCAGGGACAAAAGGGTCCCAGTTGCGGCCACTGGGTCTGGTCCATTGGCAGGCAAGCTGGCCCCTGAGTTCCCCGAGTGGTCAGGATGTCAGTCTCGGCGAAGAAGAGTCCCACCAGAGTCACCATTTGTTGCAGGAAGAGGGACCCCTTCTAGGGCCCAAAACTGGGCTCTTGCCTAACACTCGGAAATGAATTGTCCGAGGAGACATATGTGCTGACAAAGCAAGATATTTTATTGGGAAAGGGCACCCGGGTGGAGAGCAGCAGGGTAAGGAAACCCAGGAGAACTGTTCCGCCGCATGGTTCACAATGTACAGGCGGTATCTCCTTTAAACCTTTCCTGAACTCTTCCGGTTGGTGGAGGCTTATTAGTTCCATATTCTTTATCAGGATCCCCTGTCATAAAACAACTCATGCAAATGGTTACTATGGTGCCTGGCCAGGGTGGGGCGGTCTCAATCAGTGTGCTTCCCCTAACAATTCCCCCTGCAAGACGGGGTATATAGTGGCGCTGTTGGTTCAGGCTCCTTGAGATTCTTTGGGTTCTTTCTTACATGTGTCGCCAACACCTGAGGGATAGAAAATCCCTGTTGAAGCAAAAAAGGTTTTACCCAAGGAAGGGGGGAGGCTTGGTCAGGGTGTCCGATCCACAGTGGGAAGATGATATCTCGGACTTGGTGTACAGTTCCCAAGTCAAAGGTGCCTTCTGAGGGCCAGCCTACATGGAAGGTCGGCCATTCTGCGCTGCAAAAAGTTATTAATTTTTTCTTCTTCACCAGCACCGATAGATTCTGTGCTCTAGACTTAAAATCAGAGAAGTGGTCAGTCATAAGAGACAAAGGAGTAGAAGTTGTTTGTCCCATGATTACAGAGAAAAACACAGGAGACCAAATGAGCACACAAAGAGCAGAGACAGTGCCGGCACTCACACAGACGCAACAAACAGACAAAAGATGTACATCAGCCAAAAACACAGTACTAGGTCTTCCCGGGCCCCCCTTTTTTAACCTTTTTCTCCCCTTGAGAGTATCTTACCGGCAGGACGTCCACAGAGCCAGCCGCCTCCCCAGCACAATGCCAGGCCTCGGCCTTACGCTGGACTTAACCAGAAAACAGAGCCAGCAGCCTCCCCAGCACGATGCTGGGCCTCGGCCTTACGCTGGACTTAACCAGAAAACACTGGTGTTCAGAGATCTCTCCTCCTAGTGAGGAAACCCCTTCTACCGGGAGAGTGTTATTCTTCCCAGTTAAAGGGATCCCGGACGAGCCCCCAAATGTTGTGCCCAGAGTCCGAGTCCCCAAAACTGAGAGAATAAGATGTCCACAGCAATGCAAAAGCATAAAGGGGTTTATTGCTAGCTCGAGTTAGGGCCCAAGTCTCATCCAGCACAGTGGAATCTGACAAGAGCCCCGAGCTCTGAATCACATCTACTTTTATACAGACGGTTCTTTGTTCCTGTAACAGCATAGCTGATTGGTTAAACCATATGCATATGCGGGACTTTTAAACCTCGCATCCCTATCTGGATTGGCTCGGGTTTGGCATGGGCGAGGGGCTACAGGGATTTTTCTGATTGGTCGAGCTACACTGCCTGCTGGAGTTTCCAGTGCCTCAGCCTTCCTAGAGACTAAACCTCAGGCCTTAGAGCCTGTCCTGGCTCCAGTTTGGTCCTAACAGTGTCTAGCAGTAAATGTGACATGCTGTTAAATAGATTGCAGATGAGAAATCCACCTTCCAGTGGGCTGAACTAAGAAGAATTAATAGGGGAGGTAAAATTAAAACTAAGCTCCAAAAAGCAGATAGACATAATAGAGAAAAGAAAGACTCTCTGCTGGAAAAGGTATGTAAATAATAGTAATAGTATTTTCTGCTTCTATCAGGTATTTTGCTTGATGATATTCTGGTCATGATGCTAAGTGCTTTATGTACACTGTTTCATTAAATTCTTATAACAAGTCTTTAGGGTAAAGGGTGGAAGTTAAAGATAAGGAACCTGAATCTTAGTAATTACAAGTGATTCTCCAATAAACATAGATGCAAATCAGCCTATCTGGTTGCACACACTATTAGCTCAAGCATTAAGTTATTCTGTTCAAATGACATTGCTTTCATAAACAATGGAATATATACCTGGAAACATACTTTAGAGCAGACCCTGAAGACCAGTTTGAAGAATGGTGAATGTGTTCAGTTCAGTTCAGTCGGTCAGTAGTGTCTGACTCGTTACAACCCCATGAACCACAGTGAGCCAGGCCTCCCTGTCTATCGCCAACTCCCGGATTTTACTCAGACTCATGTCCATCGAGTTGGTGATGTCATCCAACCATCTCATCCTCTGTCATCCCCTTCTCCTCCTGCCTTCAATCTTTCCCAGCATCAGGGTCTTTTCCAATGAGTTGGTTCTTCACATCAGGTGGCCGAAGTATTGGAGCTTCAGCTTCAGCATCAGTCCTTCCAATGAATATTCAGGACTGATTTCATTTAGGATGGACTGGTTGGATCTCCTTGCAGTCCAAGGGACTCTCAAGAGCCTTCTCCAATACCACAGTTCGAAAGCATCAATTCCTTGGTGCTCAGCTTTCTTTGTGCTTTTGGTCTTTCTTCTATAGAAATTGGGACATTCTAGAAGTTTTCAATAGAGAGGATTTATGGCTTTTATATATATGACTTTGCATTCACTATTTAAGAGGCGACATGAACTAAAAGCAGAAACCCAATTAAGAGTTCAATGGAAATGGACAGGAAAAGAAAGAGGTAAAAAAAGAAAGGAAAATGGACAGGGATGCTTTACACCTAAGACTCCTCAATTCTGAACTGACTATAAGTTTTCAAAATATGTCTGACATCTAAGTTGCAAAATTTTTAAAATTTTAGATTTGGAAATCTGTAGTTGTAAAATATACATCTATTTTGGCAGAGTAAGGAAAAACAAGCAGGAGCTTAATCCCAGGTTCAGTAGAAACATTCTTAACAGGAGCCCCACCTCCCAAAGTAGAACAAGGCAGAAAAGATTACAGACAAAGGCATATTGGACACAGAGATGGCTTGTCTCAGGAGCATCATGTGGAAACCAGATACAGCAGCCCAGACCCAGACCGCACCTACAGATAACCCCACTGAAAGAGGAAGCTCCAGGACTTCAGGCCAGGTGAGTGGGCAGCTTTCTCCCGAGCAGAGCCCTGAAGGGCACGAAGCCAACAGCTTTCCCAGTCGCTCAAGAAGCAGCCAAGATTTTCTAGGCCCCAATTTGCAAGACTTTAACGAGCATCTGCTGCTCACCATCCCAAGAGTGGAGCTGGGATATTTGCACAGGGCTGAAGGCTGATTCGGAATTCCCGGATAGGGACAGGGAGGAGAAGACAGGTTACATCATTAGTTTTATCTAAGCTTGAATCGTCTTAACTAAGTAATCCCAAATTTTGTAGTAATATCACTCCAATCTTAAAAGACATTCTATTAAGTGGGATATTAGTGATTTATTTGTTTATGTCTTTTTTAAGGAGATAATTAGTGAACCTCATTTCTGGGCTGAGGAGTGACCCCACTTACTGAAAATATATATTCTATTAATCTCCAGCCACAGTCCTATTTCTCTTGGCCCAACATCTAATGTTTTAAGACAAAATAGTTTCTATCATGTTTGATAGATTTAAGTAAAACTACATGACATGCTTCCATCAAAGGAAATTAAAACCATTCTTCAAAGCAGAGTCAATTTGCAGTTTTGACAGATGATGATTTTCAAATTTAGTCGAGATTCAACAATGGCACTTTGATGTCTTGGAAATCATTGACGTAGGAGTAATTCTCTATTTTAAACTGTGTTCTCCTTTCAATCTGGTTCTTCATAATAAAAACTCTCTACAGGGTCACTTATTCTTCCAGTTTTTATTTTGTAAATTACTTTAGATCATAAATCAAAATTTTCTTGTTATGGAAAGTTTCTTATTTTATAATAGAAATTTTTTTCATGTTTATATTGGAGAAAGTCTGGTGAGGAATTAATGTACATTGATGCATACTTTATCATATAGCTTATATCATATGCCTTAGCTGACAGGTAGCTCTGTTTCAAGCAAACATATATTGCATTTAGTTTTTTATTACTTACAAAACTTCCTGAAGACTAAAGACTCAAACTAAACACTCAATTTCTTTAGGAATATCCAGCCGAGATTATTATAAACTTGAAAGGAACAGTGAAAGAGATGGATAGTAGACTAACATCAAAATCCTCACCCCAGATATTGAAGCCCAGCTCTCCACTGAGGCATGGGCACCCAAAAACTCACTTAATGAAAGCTCATAGACAAGTATAGCTCTTCTAGAGTTATAGTTTTAAAAATCTTTGATCTTATTACTGAGGGTTCATGGCAGAGTTTCCAGTGATTCTCAGAGAAATGAGAAAATAAGAACAAGGCAGTGAATTTTTCATAAACATAAGCAATTTTCATTGAAACGATTGTCCTTAAATAGGAAACTGACCTTTTCTTAAGTCTATCTCTTTATAAAATAATTGTTATTATTATTGATAGTAGAATGTTTGCTGTTATTTTTAACATCCTTACTTGGCAAAATTAAAAATAGTCAATCTTGTGTTGATCCCATTTTTAATTAGTCCCACTAAACATCCAAAACCTCGAAGAAGAACTGCTACTGTTGAAAATACCAGTGGGAACTTCAGTGAATTTCTTTTCCTTCCAGCCACAGGGCTTAAAAAGAGGCATGTTCAACCCACTGCTGCAATTTTTAAAAAAGAAAATACCAAAAGTCCAGCAAGTTGGAGAGAGTTCTCTAGCGTTAAAGATTTTTCTTTAGAGGATAAATGTTATGCCCCGATTTCAGTCCATCATCAGGGACCTGGATTAAAACTATCACTGACTGCTGAAACATATATTGCAACATAGTTCCTCAAAGCAGTATTAACATACCTGTCATGATTTAACCGTTTCTCAATCTGAATCCATCTGATAGAACAGACTTACCCTATCATTTGCCAGAACCGAATTCAGTATCATTTAGTTATTGCAAAAATCATTTCCAGATTCTTCTGTCCCACTGCATAACCTTTGGTGAAAAGATTCAGGGTCAAATGCCGAGAACCACTGCTTGTGTATTCCAGGGTCCTGGAAGCAACGAGAAACAGATAAGACTGAGAGGTGTCCTGTGGAATGTGACAGAGTGTGGAGGAAATTTAGAGTGTCTCTGGGTTATGTTCTACTCGGGTCATGGTGCATTTGACATTCTATTGCATTCTTTCCCTTCTCCCCTCTCCAGTGAAATCAGACGAGTTGCAGACAATCAAGAAAGAATTAACCCAGATCAAAACTAAAATTGACTCCTTGCTAGGGCGCCTGGAGAAGATTGAGAAGCAGCAGAAGGCGGAGGCTGGTAAGTGAAAAAGAGCTGTGGCCGCAGACGTGTTGGAATCAAACCACTCACACCCTGTCAGTCACCAAGACAGAGCAGGTTCAGGCACGCTGGCTGAGTCTAACAGTGTTTAGCAGATGCACACACATCATCTTTAAACTTAGAACTGTAATGATGGAATCTGATTTTTCCTTTTTAAAGAAGATGAGCCAAGTTGCCTAAAATTCATATTTTTTAAAAGAGAGAGGGAAAGGAAAAGTATTTTGATGCTAATAAGTAACAGTTGGATTATATTAAAGGTTTATATCTCAATATCAAGTGACCTTTAAGAAAATTAAATCAGTAAATGGAATAGTCTATCAGGGCTAAAATTATATTCATATTTCATTAAATTAACTGCAGCAAAATTGAACAGATTTCAGAAGCCATGTTTGTAAAGTCCCACTCTTGAACTGCTACAACTCCACAAAACTTCAGAACTCAGTTTCAGGATGTCAGTATCAACGATATGCCTGGCCACCCAAGGCCATTTCATTTGACTTGATTCTTTAGCTTAATGTCTTCTCTTTGAAATATTAGCCCTGACCCTAGTTCCATGCTAATACTCTTTATTTATTTATTTATTTTTAACTGGAGGATAATTGCTTTACAATATTGTGCTGGCTTCTGCCATACATCAACATGAATCAGCCACAGGTACGCATGTGTCCCCTCCTTCT
This sequence comes from Ovis canadensis, assembly GCF_042477335.2. NCBI lineage: Eukaryota > Metazoa > Chordata > Mammalia > Artiodactyla > Bovidae > Ovis > Ovis canadensis. The sequence continues at coordinate 100,752,475 of NC_091253.1, read as the reverse complement.
GGAACCGCCCTCCCACCCCATCCCACCCCTCTAGGTGGCTACAGAGTGCCAATTTGAGTTCCCTAGTCTAATACCCTTTAATATGGCAACCGAGAGTTGTAAAATTACACATTTTAAACAGAACTGGCGTAAACTTGGAGATGAGCTAGAGCGTACATTGCAAATTGCATTCTGCTAGGTCTTTGATGTCTCAGAAGCTCCTTGAAAATGAGCTGAGGGCTGAAAGAAGACCTGGGAGATAGAGGGACTCATGACTCCTCCAAACCCAGCCCTTTCTCCAAATAGTGTGGCTCCAGCTGCGTCTCTTTTATACGTTGAAATTCATCATAAGATTTCATTGGCTGAAAGAGCTTCGCTTTTCAAAATTAAGCAAGACAGTTTTGAAAACCGCTCATCGAATCCAGCTTTCTCATTTTGCAGATGAGAAAAGGAAGGCCTGAGGAAGTAAAGTGACTTTTCCATGACCACATGAATGGTTGGTGATAGACCTAGAGTCTCCAAGCCAGGTCTGGTGAGGGAAAGGAGTGCCTCCTCTGAGGTATCAGCCTCAGGTTCCGCTCAGGATCTGCCTGCAGTGAGGCTCCCTAGGTAACAACCGGTGATGAGATCCAGCCTGTTTGTTGCCCGTGACACTGGGCAGGGGACCAGCACCGACCTTCCGGTGATTAGTGACGCAGGGTTCAGAAATGAAGCCGGTGTTGAGGGGGTGTCGAGCCTAATGGATGAGAGAGGTGTACTGTGGTTCAAATCCTCACACGCCACCTCGCCTCCATTTTCTCGTTTATCAGATGAGGCCAGTAATGGCTGGCTACCTGACCTTGCGAGAAGGGAGTCAAGTAGCAAATGTAAGTTACTTAGTAGCCCAGAATAAATGCTTCATAACTGGAGCCATTTAGTGTCCATAGAAATGTAAGCATATATAGGGAAACAAATACTTCTTACTTCCCTGACACCAGTTTTTTAAATCATAAGCCAGGTACCTAGATTCTCATTAACTTTTATCGAGTTAGTGTGGAGGAGAAATGATAAATAATAGACAAAATAAGATCATTTTTATTACAAATTTCTGTCACATTTTCTATTGAGAAAAGATACGCTGCCTATACTTCTTAATGGAGAAATTTAGATTTCCGAAAGTTTTTTATCTGCTGTCTATGGCACTAATCTAAACCGTTGCCAGAACTGAAATATCCTGATGTTGCCTAAATCAATGTTTCCCTTTGAGGAACTTCTGTGAAATTCGTTATTATGTAAAACAACCCTTACAGCAAAGGACTTTGATAACCAATTTGCACTTCAGTTTAAAGGATTATGGAGAACTCATTTAAATATAAATCACCTCAAAGAGAAAAATGTGATCCTTATTCCATCATATTATAACTTCCAGTTTCCTGCAATGAAAAATACCTTCCGTATATCTTCTTAGAAGATCATCTATAAACATGACACTAAAATTCAAAGCTTGAATTTTCTTTTCATGAAAGGCTGTCACCTTATTTTTGTATGTGTTTCAACTTTCCCAGTCACAAGGCAGTTATCTTTAAAATGATAGGCTTAAGCCTTTGATATTTCTGTCTTTCCTACTTGAACATGTAGGAAGAAAATGGAATTATTTAATTTGTAATTTCATTCTCTTAGTAATTGTCTCCTGAACAATATTCATATTTATGGAGTTAAGATGATCACTTTCTAAATTTTTTTCATGAAAAGAAATCAGGGTTGCATGGTATCTGTACTACATGATAGAAAGTGGAGAGAAATATTTTAAATCTTTTTAAGTGCCTGATACCTCCTTACAGAATTTAAGGGGATACTCATTTTATTGTTTATTTGGTTGCAGGCCAGTTATTCAGTAGTTAACATTCACTCTTCACTATTGCTCTTTTATAGACCTCACATTTCCAACTTATTCCATCTGATGATGAAAATTTCCAGCTTAGGATAGTGGCAGCAGAGATGGAGGGTTACATGCAGGATAAAGCCACACAGCATGGAACTTGTCCTGAGTTCAAGTTTCATAGGATCATTTTTTTCTTTTTTGTATGAAATCCTAAGCTATCAGGAGTAATTGTAATGAGGTTATAATGACATCATTTTGGATTTTTTATGCCTTAAATTGCTGGTAATAGATGTTTGCACGGTATCCTGTCTCTTCCTTTGAAGATATGAACTTCCTCAGAACAAGGTCATGTTTTCACTAACTTTTCTAAATCTTCAAGCACTGTGTACTATGCACGAGGCATGATTTAGCAAGTCATTTAACTTCTCTAGGTCTCAGGCCCCACAAATGAAAATCAGAGGAAGGGATTATGGCCTCAAACATATGGTCTAGCTTTTAAATCATGATTAATATGAATCCACTCTGCAAGTGTTATTTTTTTGCTACTTGAATAATTCAAATAACATTGCTCTGGAATATGGTGACTATGGATTATTATAAACAACAAATAACACATATCAGTTTGGCCTCCAATTGTCCTTTCTAGATGATCCTTTTAAAAGAGAGTCATAAATTGACATAAATTGATACGAAGAGTACAGTTTATGTGTGGTTTACATAGTGATGCAAAGTGATCGTAAAAGGTAAAAGGAGACCGAAGTAAAACTAAAGACAACACCATACGATGGACAGTGACCTCTTAAAAAAAATCAAATTCCCTGCAAAGACTCTCTGATATGAAAAGGCAATTAGGCATTCTTTAATTCAACTTTATTCTCAGTGGTAGGCCTCATGTGTGACCTGTCAGACTCACTTGGACAATTCCAATGAAAATAGCTAGCCTGTCCTACCCATTAAAGCTGACCATTAGAGAGGTCACACTTCAGTCCCGTAGGATAAGTTCATCCTGCCTGTACGTTTGGTATATGAAAAAAGGCAAAATGGATGTCTGAGGAGGCCTTACAAATAGCTGAGAAAAGACGAGAAGCTGAAGACAAAGGAGGAAAGGAAAGATACACCCATTTGAATGCAGAGTTCCAAAGCATAGCAAGGAGAAATAAGAAAGCCTTCCTCAGAGATCAATGCAGAGGAATAGAGGAAAACAATAGAATGGGAAAGACTAGAGATCTCTTCAAGAAAATTATGGACACCAAGGAACATTTCATGCAAGATAGGCTTGATAAAAGATAGAAATGGTATGGGCCTAACAGAAGCAAGAGATATTAAGAAGAGGTGGCAAGAATACACAGAACTATACAAAAAGATCTTCATGACCCAGATAATCAAGATGGTATGATCACTCACCTAGAGCCAGACATCCTGGAATGCAAAGTCAAATGGGCCTTAGGAAGCATCACTTATGAACAAAGCTAGTGGAGGTGATGGAATTCTAGTTGAGCTATTTCAGTTCTAAAAGAGGATGCTGTGAAAGTGCTGCACTTAATATGCCAGCAAATCTGGAAAGCTCAGCAGCGCCAAGGACTGAAAAAGGTCAGTTTTGGTTCCAATCCCAAAGAAAGGCAATGCCAAAGAATGCTCAAACTACCGCATAGTTACTCTCATCTCACACACTAGTAAGGTAATGCTCAAAATTCTCCACGCCAGGCTTCAACAGTACGTGAACTGTGAACTTCTAGATGTTCAAGCTGGATTTAGGAAAGGCAGAGAAAGTAGAGATCAAATTACCAACATCCATTGGATCACAGAAAAAGCAGGAGAGTTCCATAAAGAAATCTATCTCTGTTTCATTGACTGCTCTAAAGTGTTTGACGATGTGGATCACAACAAACTGTGGAAAATTCTTAGAGATAGGAATACCAGACCAATTTACTTGCTTCCTAACATTACTTTGCCAACAAAGGTCCATGTAGTCAAGGCTATGGTTTTCCAATGGTCATGTATGGATGTGAGAATTGGAGTGTAAAGAAAGCTGAGTGCTGAAGAATTGATGCTTTTGAACTGTGGTGCTGGAGAAGACTCTGGAGAGCCCCTTGGACTGCAAGGAGATCCAACCAGTCCATTCTAAAGGAGATCAGCCCTGGGATTTCTTTGGAAGGAATGATGCTAAAGCTGAAACTCCAATTCTTTGGCCACCTCATGCGAAGAATTGACTCATTGGAAAAGACCCTGATGCTGGGAGGGATTGGGGGCAAGAGGAGAAGAGAACGACAGGATGAGATGGCTAGATGGCATCACTGACTCGATGGCCGTGAGTTTGAGTGAACTCCGGGAGATGGACAGGGAGGCCTGGCATGCTGCGATTCATGGGATTGCAAAGAATTGGACACAACTGAGCAACTGAACTGAATGAACTGAAGACATCAGTATGCATGCCAAGCAGCAACCGTTATACCTGGACATGGAACAACAAACTGGTTCCAAATTGGGAAAGGAGTACGTCAAGGCTGTATATTGTCACCCTGCTTATTTAACTTATATGCAGAATACATCATGAGAGATTCTGGGCTGGATGAAACACAAGCTGGAATCAAGATTGCTAGGAGAAATATCAATAACCTCAGACACACAGTTGACACCACCATTATGGCAGAAAGTGAAGAGGAACTAAAGAGCCTCTTGATGAAAGTGAAAGAAGAGAGTGAAAGAGTTGGCTTAAAGCTCAGGATTCAAAAAATTAAGATCATGGCATCCAGTCCCATCACTCCATGGCAAACACATGGAGAAACAATGGAAACAGTGACAGACTTTATTTGGGGGGGCTCCAAAATCACTGCAGATGGTGACTGCAGCCATGAAATAAAAAGACGCTTACTCCTTGGAAGAAAAACTATGACCAACCTAGACAGGATATTACAAAGCAGAGACATTGCTTTCCCGAAAAAGGTCTGTCTAGTCAAAGGTATGGTTTTCCCAGTAGTCAGGTATGGATGTGAGAATTGGACTATAAATAAAACTAAGTGCTGAAGAATTGATGCTTTTGAACTGTGGTGTTGGAGAAGACTCTTGAGAGTCCCTTGGACTGCAAGGAGATCCAACCAGTCCATCCTAAAAGAAATCAGTCCTGGGTGTTCATTGGAAGGACTGATGTTGAACCTGAAACTCCAGTACTTTGGCCACCTTATGTGAAGAGCTGACTCATTTGAAAAGACCCTCATGATGGGAAATATTCAGGGCAGGAGGAGAAGGGGATGACAGAGGATGAGATGGTTGGATGGCATCACTGACTCGACTGATATGAGTTTGAGCAAGCTCTGGAAATTGGTGATGGACAGGGAGCCCTGACATGCTACAGTTCATGGGGTCACAAAGAGTCAGACATGACTGAGTGACTGAACTGAATATATTTGGTAAAAAGTGTAGATTAAAAAAAATAATGTCCAAAAATTAGAATATTACAAACAAATGCCACATATTTATGCATCAGTGCTCCTTATACTGAGCTGAAATAAACTTTGTTTGCATTTGGTTTGTGTGTCCTTTTATGCCCTCTGAAACCAAGCTGAGTGTCTAATTTCTTGTGAATATAATGGCCAATTAAATACATAAAAGAGTTGTGGTATTGTAACTCTTCCAAAACTTCTGAATAGGAAGTCTGTATAAGTGGCCAGAGACACTCAACTTAGTTGCATTCAAATTTTTGTCAAAGAACTTTGAAGCCTTCTCTTCTCTGAATCAGTTTGGTTCAGTTGCTCAGTTGTGTCCGACTCTTTGTGACCCCCATGCACTGCAGCACGCCAGGCTTCCCTGTCCATCACCAACCCCTGGAGCTTGTTCAAACTCATGTCCACCAAGTCAGTGATGCCATCAACCATCTCATCCTCTGTCATCCCCTTCTCCTCCTGCCTTCAGTCTTTCCTGGCATCAGGGTCTTTTCTAATTAGTCAGTAGTTTGCATCAGTTGTCCAAAGTATTGGAGTTTCAGCTTCAGCATCAGTCTTTCCAATGAATATTCAGGGCTGATATCCTTTAGGATGGACTGGTTGGATCTACTTGTGGTCCAAGGGACTCTCAAGAGTCTTCTCCAACACCACAGTTAAAAAGCGTGAATTGAATGGCACTCAGCTTTCTTTATGGTCCCACTCTCACATCCATACATGACCACTGGAAAAACCATATCCTTGACTAAACAGACCTTTGTCGACTCTGGATAAATATCAGTAACTCTTTCAGCTGCTTCTCCTGTACTTTAGTGTTGGATCTTGAACCACTGCCGTCCCCCTTCTCTGGTCATTCTAGTTTATCAACTGCACGCTGTGGTCCTCAGAGTGGAAAATGTCGCTCCAGAGGTAATCTGATGCTGCAGCCTATAATGTGACTACTGGTTCTGTTCTGAATACCCGACTGCTATCACTTAGACTTTGGGTTACATTGGTCTTGTGTCTGGTTACTGATATTGAACTGCACACGTGAATTAAACTCTGCTCCCTCCTGATACTGCATTAAAATAATGTCTAGGTTTTAAATAAGAAAATTCTTAGACATAAAAGAGAATGAGAACAAAATTTTAGAAGCTGGAAAGCTGATGGAGAACTCTGCCTGACTTAACACATCCTAGAAATGAATCCAGTTTTAACCGCAGAACTCCCAAAAGGCTCAGGATCAAAGCTATCATATTCCTATGGAAAAGAGGGTATAAATGGCTAAAAGTCTGTTAGGAAACAGATTTCTATGTCACCATTCCTAACTCTTCCTGGTCCACTAGAAGCCCTAAGAAGTTTCCTCTAGGAAAGTGAAAACAACAAATTTCAGATGTAATAGACAACTAACAAATTTGAAGGCAGTTTTTAACAGGGAGAAAAATATAAGTTTACACAGTTACTCTAGAAATTCCAAGAATTCTTTTCCCCTTCCAGACTACTGGTAGGCCACTGGAAGAGGTTTTAATTGGGAATATGAGCAGCTTAAGAAAAAAGATTTAAAGACATTGGCATGGGTACAAGCCAAGGAAACAGTATCACCCTGCAGAAACAAGATCCTGTTATTCTTACAAAACTGTCCATCCATATTTTAATACTGTTAATATGAGCAGACAAGGTTCACCAGATGGCAGAAAGCATTTAACATTAAAAGCAAATACCAAAAGAGAAGAGACAAAGAACCAAAAACAACAACAACAACAAAAAAAAAAAAAAACGGAGGAATCAGATTGAGCAGGAAGAATGAAACTTCCAAATAAAACAGTGAACCGGTTGCTGGTTAACACCCTCAGAGAGAAAGAGAAGACATTACATTCATGAAATAAGAGCACAAGATTAAAACTCAGTATTTGAAAGGCAGATGAAAGTGGTTTCAGAAATTAACATATGATAGCACAAATCAATAACGCAGAATTGAAAGACAAATTTCAGGAAATTCTCCCAGACAATACAAAAGAAACTACAGATGGGAAATAGGAAGGGAAGGGTATGGAAATTACTGGATAAATATCTAAAAAACAGGGCTTCGGAAAGAAAGAGGAGAAGGATCATCCAAAAAAAGTTTTTCAGGGAAAAAGTTAACCAAAACTGAAGAACATAGCCAACAAGACTGAAAGGACCCCTGAGTGCCTGTAACTGGTGCACATCAAAGCAAGAAACGGCGACATCTCAGAACATGGGGCCAAAGAGAAGATCCTACAAGCTCCCAGAGAGACAGCAAGGAAAAGAGACAGAAAATGTTTTATATAAAGAAGCAGGAATCAGAATGCCAACGGGGTTTTCAGCAGCCACACTAAAAGCTAGAAGGCAATGAAAACATGCCCTAAAAATTCTGAGAGAAGAATATTTGCAGGCTGTAGTTCTATACCTAACTCCCAAAGCAAGGAGTTAAACTCTAAAAGGGAAAAGCATGATTTTCCCAAAGCAAGGAAACCGAAGGCAAAGGGAATCCTCAGGAGGATGGTGAGGAAGAGCCTAGCATATGAGTTAAGAAAGAGACCTGGAAATAACTAAGTCCAGGGAGACCAGTTCAGAAGTTCTGGGAGAGACTTTGTCAAGAGGATGAAATGGGTCCAGTGGCTAATAGGTGGGGAAGTGAATTCATTGAGATGAGACTCACACATTGTGGTTGAGGAGCAGGTAAGTTTACAGAAGCATTTGTACAAGTCAAAGAGGCATAGAAGCACGTAGAGAATTAAGTTAACAACACGCAGACACCCAAAGGAAATGGATGTTTCTTTTACCTCCAAAGAAAGTAAAATACTGTTTGGGAAAGAAAAATTTACTCATTATATACTAACAGCTTAGCTTCCCAAAGCATTTACATAGTTAAATTTATGCAAAAACTGAAAATTGATCTAATCTAGTGTATAGCTCTCTGAGGAGATGGGAAGTGGGGACTTGTAGACAGAGAACTGAGTCTCCAGTCTCCCAAGGCTGATGTCAGTAGACAATGAATAAAACTTAATCAAGAGGTAGCAATAGAAACATGCTGTTTGGGAAACAAAGCCAAGTTTTTAACAGAACAGCTTTGCAAATACAAAGCCCTTAAAGAGCTGAGAATGGTGAAGCAAGTGGCACTTGCTATTTTTCTTAACAAATCTTGTGGAAATATTTAACTACAAAAGTTGTTTTCAAGAAGCCCAATTTACAGGGTGAGGGAGATGAGATTGAGTTATCTTTAGCAAATGGATCAGGACTTTCCCAGCTACTTCTTGGAAACATCCTGTGACATCCATCAGATAAGTGTCACTGGACACATTAAAAATGACAAGGAAGACTTCACTCGAGACTGCTGTGGTCAGGGTCAAAACTATTGGAATTAAAAAAAAAAAGACTATTGCAATAGGGGATGGAAATTGAGCTCTACTGAAACAAAAGGCAGGAGGGTTTTTAAATGCAAGGGTGCAATGATAAAAATGTATTGGAGGATATTAGTAGGGAGGCTGATCAATAAGATGAGGCCACCTGTGTTTGCTGACTGAGTCTATGAGTCAGGCTCCTGTTGGTCCATGGAGACCAGGAGACAGGAGTCGTCCCATCTTTTTCCGATGATTGCATTTCAAAGGGAGGCCTCCAGGTCTTTAGAAGACATGCGAGATTTGTAAAAAGATGTACACTTCAAAGAAGCATAGAAAGAATCCGCAGTTGGAAGGATTCTAAAGTAAATGCTCTAAGAAAAAGGAAGTCAGGACCATAGTCAGAATAAAGGCTGTCAAAGAGCAGTCACGCCGAGGCTAACAGCAAGGTTTTCTTTGTAACAGCACAGTCATAGCCTTTCAGAGCGGACTCCTTTCTCCTCTAAATACACACTTCTTTCCATGTCCGACTTCTGTCACATTACCATGTAACAAATCCTGTCATCCACACTGCCAACCTCAGGATCATCTTCTGACCCTACTATGACTAGCGTTGCAAAATCTGACCTTTGGCATCTTTTTACTCAACACCTTCTATTTTCTGATTGCTGTTCACTCGCTCAGAGAGTCGTGTCTGACTCTCTGCAACCCCATGGACTGCACCACGCCAGGCTTCCCTGTCCTTCACCATCTCCTGGAGCTGGCTTAAACTCTTGTCCGTTGAGCCAGTGATGCCACCCAACCATCTCATCCTCTGTCATCCCCTTCTCCTCCTGCCTTCAATCTTTCCCAGCATCAGGGTCTTTTCTAATGAGTCGGCTCTTCGCATCAGGTGGCCAACGTATTGGAGTTTCAGCGTCAGCATCAGTCTTTCCAATGAATATTCAGGAATGATATCCTTTAGGATGGGCTTGTTGGATCTCCTTGCAGTCCAAGGGACTCTCAAGAGTCTTATCCAACACCACAGTTCAGAAGCATCAATTCTTCGGTGCTCAGCTTTCTTTAGGTTCCAACTCTCACATCCATACATGACTACTGGAAAAACAATAGCTTTGACTATACAAACCTTTGCAGCAAAGTAATGTCTCTGCTTTTTAATATGTTGTCTAAGTTGGTCATAACGTTTCTTCCAAGGAGCGTCTTTTAATTTCTTGGCTGCAGTCACCATCTGCAGTGATTGGAGCCCAAGAAAATTAAGTCTGTCACTATTTCTATTGCTTTCCCAGAAATTTTTTCTGGAATTCTCTTGCTTTTTCTATGATCCAGTGAATGTTGACAGTTTAATCTCTGGTTCCTCTGCCTTTTCTAAATCCAGCCTGAACATCTGGAAGTTCTCAGTTCACATACTGTTGAAGCCTGGCTTGGAGAATTTTGAGCATTACTTCATTAGCGTGTGAGATGAGTGCAATTGTGCAGTAGCTTGAACATTCTTTGGCGTTGCTTTTCTTTGGGATTGGAATGAAAACTGACCTTTTCCAGTTCTGTGGCCACTGCTGAGTTTTCCAAATTTGCTTGCCTATTGAGTGCAGCACTTTCACAGCATCATCTTTTAGGATTAGAAATAGCTCAGCTAGAATTCCATCACCTCCACTAGATTTGTTCATTGTGATGCTTCCTAAGGCCCACTTGATTTTGCACTCCAAAATGTCTGGCTCTAGATTAGTGATCACACCATCATGGTTATCTGGGTATGAAGACCTGTTTTGTATAATTCTTCCATGCATTTATACCACCTCTTCTTAATGTCTTCTGCTTCTAATTAAGTCTATACGGTTTCTGTCCTTTTTTCCAATGGTACTGCCAATACCCAAGCCCACTCACATGCTCTGTTGCCTTTTTCTTAGTTTTTTAAGAACTTTTAGCTGCTCTCTCCAATTCTAGTTTGTTTCCTCCCTAATTCATCTTCCATGGGACACATAGATTTATACTGCTAAAACATCCAAGGGCCCAGTCTTGGAAATTAACAGAGCCAGGTTCGCATCCTACAAGAAACTTATTTCCAGGACTTACTAGCTGTAAAAAATTTGGAAAGGTCCTTATAAAAGTGTATAAAATGAGTAAAATAATATCTGTTCCTTAAAATTAGTGGGATTTAAACAAACAGTAGCTCAGTGATTTTTTAATCACTTTATTGAATTTTTGGTTACCTCTACCATCAAGGGTGCTTCTTGTGAACACTTTGAGGTCATCTTGTCCCAGAATGTACTGATGTAACTAATATTTTAATCTAAAAGCATTCCTCTTGAATAACTTCCTTAATGCTCATTTATGTCATTATTAGTAATGCCAGTCATAAAATGTACATCTTTCTAATTGATATTTACTGGAATAATTGAGTTAAATTCATATTATATACAGGTGTTGCAGAATTTTTAAAAAATATAGTTCATACTCCAATGCAAAAACAATGGTTTCAGGATACTAGCTGACTCTGATGAGTAATGTGACTGTTTTATGTCAACATCCTTTCCAACCATCTGCTAAGCACAATTCAGCTAGCAATTAGCTAGCAATTAAGCCAGCATTTCAAAAAATGTAATTGCCAACTCAACCAATTTTCAGAGTTATATTAATGATAATAGCTCTACAGCAAACTGAATTTAATAAAAATGCTTCTAAGATAAATCCCAACAATTTTAACTTGTTTTCTAGATCATATATGTGTCTTGAAATAGAATGAGATGTACAGGAAAAGTATTTGAGTATGAAGATTGAAATTCAGTATCAAGTTCTTTCCTTTTAAGGCTTTTTAGAGCCTGAGGCATTTTTCCTTAAACAGAAGTATTTACCTGTCACTTGCACGTCTTTTCCTTTGATAGCCATTGCTTAGTTTGAACATGTATCCCTAAGCAGACTTCTTCATTCTTGTATTTAAAATTACCTGGTTCCTCCCTCCTACACTGTTGATAGGAACATAAGTTGGTTCAGCCACTGTGGAAAACAGCATAGACGTTCCTCAGAAAACTAAAAATGGAATTAACACATGAGCCAGCAATCCCACTCTTCGGCATATATCTGGACAAAACTATAATTCCAAGGGGTACGTGCACCCACATGTTTGTAGACACACTACTCACAATAGCCAAGATATGGAAACAACTTGCATGTCCATGGACAGATGAATGGATAAAAAAGATGTGGTGTATATATAGATAGATAGATAGATAGATAGATAGATAGATAGATAGATAGATACACAATAAAATACTACTCAGCCGCCCAAACAACGAAATAATGTCATTTGCAGCAACATGGATGCAACTAGAGATTTTCGTATTAAGTGAGGTAAGTCAGAAAAAGAAAGATAACAACAGATGGTATCACTTATATGTGGACTCTAAAATATGACCCAAAGGAACCTGTCTATGAAACAGACTCAGACAGAGACATAAAGAGCAGACTTGTGCTTGCCGAGGGAACTGGGGCTAGGGGAGGGTGAGCTGGGAGGGTGGGGTTAGCAGATGTCAGCTTTTATACACAGGACCAAGAAACAGGCTTCTGCTTCATTGCAGTAGTCCCTGCCGCCCCAGGAGTGACATTCAATCAGTTCAGTTCAGTCGCTCAGTCATGTCCGACTCTTTGTGACTCCATGAATCGCAGCACGCCAGGCCTCCCTGTCCATCACCATCTCCTGGAGTTCACTCAGACTCACATCCATGGAGTCTGTGATGCCATCCAGCCATCTCATCCTCGGTCGTCCCCTTCTCCTCCTGCCCCCAATCCCTCCCAGCATCAGAGTCTTTTCCAATGAGTCAACTCTTCGCATGAGGTGGCCAAAGTACTGGAGTTTCAGCCTTAGCATCATTCCTTCCAAAGAAATCCCAGGGTTGACCTCCTTCAGAATGGACTGGTTGGATCTCCTTGCAGTCCAAGGGACTCTCAAGAGTCTTCTCCAACGCCACAGTTCAAAAGCATCAATTCTTCGGCGCTCAGCCTTCTTCACAGTCCAACTCTCACATCCATACATGACCACAGGAAAAACCATAGCCTTGACTAGATGGACCTTAGTCGGCAAAGTAATGTCTCTGGTTTTGAATATGCTACCTAGGTTGGTCATAACTTTTCTTCCAAGGAGTAAGCGTCTTTTAATTTCATGGCTGCAGTCACCATCTGCCATGATTTTGGAGCCCAAAAAAATAAAGTCTGACACTGTTTCTACTGTTTCCCCATCTATTTCCCATGAAGTGATGGGACCGGATGCCATGATCTTCATTTTCTGAATGCTGAGCTTTAAGCCAACTTTTAGCCTATGATAAACCCTGGTAGAAAAGAATGCTTCTTAAAAAAGACTGTGAGTGTATATTGCCACACTTGTGTTATATGTGTGTAACTGAATCACTTTGCCGGACAGCAGTGATTAACAGTATTGCAAACCAATTATACTTCAATAAGAGATTTTAAAATTTTAAAAAAAATTAGGCCTAAAAAAAATTGTCTGGCTTTTGATTCAGCACTCACCCAGTGTGTTCAATTAGGCCTTTTTCTTGAGCTATGTTAGAAAGCAACCCAGGCTGTGGAGTCAGACAACCTGTGATGGGAATTCCAGCTCATTGTGGCCACCTTCCCGAACATCCGCATGCCTCACTTTCTCCCTCTGGGAAATGGGAAATAAGCCTGCCCTTCAGGATGCTTCAGTGCCTAAGGGTAATGAATGTCCCATAGTCAGCACTTTGTAAGCGACTGCTAACTTGCAGCCAAAATGAACTTTTTTTCTGTTGGAATTCATAATTTATATAATATAAGAGATACCTTCGGAGAAGGCAATGGCACCCCACTCCGGTACTCTTGCCTGGAAAATCCCATGGACAGAGGAGCCTAGTAGGCTTCGGTCCATGGGGTCTCAAAGAGTCGGACACGACTGAGCGACTTCCCTTTCACTTTTCACTTTCATGCATTGGAGAAGGAAATGGCAACCCACTCCAGTGTTCTTGCCTAGAGAATCCCAGGGATGGGGGAGCCTGGTGGGCTGCTGTCTATGGGGTCGCACAGAGTCAGACACGACTGAAGTGACTTAGCAGCAGCAGAGAGAGATACCTTTTAGGCACAAGCTGTGAACTTTTTGGCTCCTGACATATTCTTTTAAAAAATCTAAAACTAACTCACTTTTCTCCGAAAAGAAATGTTGTGGTCACGCTCACTCTGACTTGAAAAGTCAGTGAGGACTCCCGGACACCAGTGTTCAAAGGCAGCCCACCTCCACCTGAAGTCTTCACAGTTTATTTTTCTCCTCAAGACCTGTCAGGATAACCATGAACAACTTTTCTCTGAGACGCTCTCACACTCCACAGTTAACTTTGCCTTAGCGGTGTGGGGCTCTTGTGTAGAATGTGGCAAGGAGGTTTCTTTTAGTTTCTTGCTGAATTTATATTGTTGCTACCACGGTGCCAAATTCAAAAATCACTTTGACTCTGTGAAAACAATTTGATGCCCAAGCATTTATTTTCATTTTTTAGTTCCATAAAAATACAGGAATATATTCAACAAATATTTAATTTGCACATAAGGCTCCAAGTTACAAAAATCTATAAAAATGTTTCTGACCCAAAGAAACTTCAGTAGTAGAGATATAAGTGCACACACCCGTGCATACACATACAACCACAATAAAAAGTAAAAATAAGTAGAAAAAGAATTGCAGATAAATAGACTGCTATGACATTAAGAATAAACTAAAAGCCTACAACTACTACTAAGCTACTCATTTCTAGTAGAAGTAAAATTAGATAATTATTTTAAAAAATAGGTTGCTTTCTTTCTATTTCAGCAATATAGTAACTGGATCAAAACTGCTTATTGTGAACCAGCAGTTTAATGAACAAGATAAGCTTCCATGTGTGCTTTTTTCATGAAACCTATCACCATTTAGTGATTATAACATTTTCCAGTGATAATGACAAAAATTTGTGATGACCACATTACTAAAGCACATATTGATTATATGTCTGTTGAACTCCTATGAATCAATTAAGCCTTTTTTCTCAACTCAGATAATATCTCCCATTCATTTAGCTTTCAAATTAATGAGTGGATGAATGAGGATGTTACAGGGTTTTTTGCAACACGCTATATTAATGCACAACTGCCTTTGAAATAGGTCATCAGAGGAGTTACACATATATTGCATATTAATACACAAAACAGAGTAATTTAAAACATTGTCTGTCTAAACAGAAACTAAGGGACCATGTCAAAGCCAAAATTGTCTTTCTAATATATAATTCTTAATGGTCAGTAGTGATGAATTATTTTGCCATGGACAATTTATCTATAGCCATTAAGCAATCAATACAGATTCAACTCAGTAATTATTTGGAACCTTCTAAGATAACATGTTTGTGTGGCCTTTATTTAAAAACATATTCACTTCTTTTTCCTCACTTGAGTACACTGAAACCCTCTGAAAGACGCTATTTTTATGCTCATCTTTCAGAAAAGAAAATTACTAGAACTAGGAATTAGCAAATGTGTGGATCTCAAATCCTATATTATCTCTAATACCTTCTCTCTTCTGTGTATGAGGCATTCAGTGAGGGGTGCAGAGCACATCAAAATATTTCTTGATAACTGACTTGTATTGCATTTTTCACTTTACAAAAGATCAATATCTTTATTATCCGCTTAGAGTGTGACAATGACTTTTTGAAGCAATAGCTCAAGTTTCAAGGAAGCTTAAACACTAATGAGAAAAGGAGAGGACAACAGGAGAACTATTTGATCCAAGCTTTGGTTAATCAAAGGAGAAGGGATTGTATTCAGCTAAGAAGATCAGGAAAGTCAGCTTGGATTCCAAAGATAACTGAATCATATTGTTATTCAAAGCCAGACGAGAATTACACAGCTCCAAGATCTGGTCCTGCATAGATTCTGTGACAGAGATTTTCCAGGGGAGGGGAGGATATATATATATATAAACTTTCAATATCAAAAACTGGCGATTCTTAAAGAACAAATATTTCTGATATCATTAGAGAAGAAACAGAGATGCCAGATCAAATGAATTTCCAATAGAATGTGAATTTCAACCAGAAGCCCATTTATGTATGATAACAAAAGAATAAACACAGTGATTTAAAATAAGAAAGTTTGGCACTTGGAAAAGTTGTAAGGTTGGGAACATTTTTTAATAAAACAGTAGTTATCCAATCCCAAACCTTCATTTTTTTTCTTTCTTTCTTTTTTTTTTTTCCTTTGGTCTTAAAATGCCAACACCAGGATTGGAGAGCCGGAGCATTGGAACAAGCATCGTAGTGACCAAAAGTGGCTAGAAGTAAGGGCATCAGGTGATAAGTACAAACTTAGGAGAAAGAGTAGGAGACCCAGAGTAGCAAGCCCGTGTGCCCTCCAAGGGATGGTGATGTAGACGCAGCAGGGTGGAGCACACGGCACGACAGATGCCAGAGGGGTCCAGCTTTCCTGTGCTCTCACTAGTCTGCCCATCTTAGCTTTTTCCAAAATTTAAACTATAGTTTATTTTCATATTGTGTTAGCTCCAGGTCTACAGCAAAATGATGCATACTTTTTTCTATCCTTTTCCACTATAGGTTATTGCAAGATATTGAATATAGTCCTCTGTGCCATACAGTAAATCCTGGTTGTTTATCCGTTTTAAATATGACAACTTATTTCTGCTAACCCCCTGGTCCTGATGTATCCCTCGCCTCCCTTCCCTTCTGGAGACCACAGATTTTTCTGTCTGTGAGTTTGTTTCTCTGTTTGTATTGGGCTGGACAAAAAGTTCCAGTTTTTCCATGAGATGTTACTGGAAAACCTGAGCAAACTTTTTGTCTAACCCAGTACATAAGTTCCTCTGTACTGTTCTTAGATTTCAAATATGTGATATCGTACGATATTTGTCTTTCTTTATCGACTCCATCACTTAGTCTGATAATCTCTAGGTCTATCCATGTTGCTGCAAGTGGCATTATTTCATTCTTTTTATGGCTGAGTATATTGCAGTGTGTGTGTGTGTGTGTGTGTGTGTGTGTGTGTGTGAGACATATCTTCTTTATCCGTTCATTTTCTTCTTTATCCATTCATTTGTTGATGGACACTTAGGTTGCTTTCATGTCTTGGTTATTGAAAGTAACGCTGCTGTGAGCATTGGGGTGCACGTGTCAATTCCAATTAGAGTTTCCATCTTTTCTGGCTATACGTTCAGGAGTGGGATTATATATATAATCAGGAGTGGATTATACGGTAACTCTGTTTTTCATCACAGTGTTTTCTCAGCGGATACTAGTCATATGTGTGTAGCTTGGTCAGCCTCAACTAATGGTCTGGAACTGCAGAAAGCAATGATATGTGAAGAGAGATGAGACGAATAAAATCTCGCAATTTTCAGTAACAGTTAAGTTCACTGTGGTTTTGGTTGTATCTCTTGCCTAATTTACCTTTCTTTTAATCCAGATATTTAGGTTATTTTCTCCAGATTAAAGTTTCTTTTTTCTTTAACCTATTTACCTATTTGGAAATAAAATAATAATTTTGTAGGTTTAGGAAAAAAAAAACCTTGGTTAGCTTCAACAGTAACCACTTTGTAGTGATCATAGGACTTTCTATGTAAAATTTATTTAGATGTCAGAGAAAAGGGGAGAATTTATGCCTCTTGCTTCCATCAGAACATTCAGATATGCAAATGAAGATAAAATGTATAGCTTTCAAAGCAGAGTTTACATCATTATATTGTTACACGGAAAAATCTGAAGCTAACAAATTGGTTTTAAAAATCTATCAAGGAATATATAGCCCGCATCTATCCATGTAAAGTAAATGTGAAGAGAAAGTGCCAACGTTTTGTCATTTTAAAATGCCCCTACTAATTATTTTTAGCCTTGGTTGAATCAGTCAGTTCTTTTCTTCTGAACAGCCTCAGTCCCACAGGTTTCTTCACTGTTATTCTCTGGTCTTATCAGGCTTCTTGTTTCAGACTTGGTAGTTTAGTTATTGTTGTCTTGACACATTCACAATGAGAAGCATGCCTTTTCACATATAACAATACACATGTATGTTGTCCTCCATAGTCTGCAAAACACTTCCTAAATATAAACTTCGTTAATCCTCATAATCTACATATTATTTTGAAAGCTTTTTGGTACTTGAGGAAAGGTCAGCTTAATATGTTTGTATGGCCCGACCAAGTAGCTAAAACAGACTCAATCCTCTGTGCATAATTCCACTGGTGAATAACTAAGCTGGAACTAGTAGTCTGTCCTGTGCAGCAGGGCCAGGGCACAACGCTTCTGGCTTCTTTTCAATTCATAAAGTTTATTACTTGAAGATTTAAAATGCAAAAACTCATTTAGAGGCATTATCACCATTTTTCCTACGGCATGTGCTTACATCATGTCTTTGTGTCCCATCTTGGTGTTTCTTGAAATATTTAAATCCTCCACCAGCAAAATGATTACGACTCACTGAAGCTTCAGATGATGATTACGATTTTTCAGCCATAAAGTATTTTTTAATTAAGGTATGTACATTGTTTTTAGACATAATGATAATGCTGTTGTCGCCTTAACAGACTATAGTGTAAGCATAGCTTTTATATGCCCTGAAAGCCAAAAAGTTCATGTGACCCGCATTATTTTGATATATACTTTTTTGCAATGGTCGAACTGAACCCACGATATCTCCTTGACATTACACCCATATTTCATAAGTAACTATTATTGAAATTTTAAATTATTTATAGAGGAAGATCTCTGCTTATTTGTACATAATGTTTATCCATTTGTTGATTTACATATTTGCAAAGATTTGTTCTGAGTCAAAATGTATATGACAATGTTTATTTCTTTTTTAACCCATATTATGAAAGAGTCCAGGAATGAATACCCCCAAAATATTTTGGCCCTATAAACTATCCTTGCTGCTATAAAATATAAACCCACTCAAAATGTAACATCTTTTAAAACTCAAAGCAAATATTGGGGTAACCATCTGATCAAATAATAATAGTCAAAATGAGTGAAAAGCAGCCAGTTTTAGGGATAATTATGTACACATGGAAATAAAAGAAGGAAGTACCTAAGAAAGGTCTCCTTTATTCAGTACTCGATGTGTCTTGATATTTTCACAAAAGATGAAAACCAGCCACTAGGGAAAATGATCATTTTGTTGTCTGCATAGTTCCCACTTGGGCAAATTTCTGTTAATGGAATGTGCACACCCTGGTATTAGAAAGAGTTCTACTTATGTAGAATGTAGCTTCATTTGTTGAGCACTTATTATTCACAAATCACTATACTAAGCACTTGGATTCACTACTTGAAGCAGTATCTGTCCCTATTGTGTGGGTGAGAAAACGGAGGCATAAGGAGGGTTGATCATTTAAGAATCACAAAGCTGGTAAGTGATGAAGCTCGACCTTGAACCCAGCTCTCCAACCCCTCGGAATTTTAACCATTCCAGTTAATCACATCTACCAACAAAATTTAGAATAAAATATCAAAGGATTGGTCACATGGACGTGCTGTCTGACAGTCAACATACCTGCCTTTGCACTTTTTCCCTCTTTTTCACTTGGGTTTGAACTTATCAATGACAAGTTCTCCTTCCTTGAGTGAACAAGTTCTATGCTTTATCTGATTTCCCCCTTTTTTGTTGCTGTATTTTCTCCTCAGAGAAAATGTCCTTATCAGAAAGGACTATGTATAGCCAGAAAGATCAATCTGTTTACGTAAATCTTTGTTTGTTTGTATACACAGACCCTCTGGATTCCCCAAACTTTTCTAATTCTGTAACACATAATATGCTTACACGTAACCACATGCCTATGTATGAAGTCGTTTACGCAACTCAATTAATTGGAGCTTAATGTGACTTTGTCTTTCTCACACCCTTCGTAGTGCAGAATTGACCCTTCCTAGGCTGCTTTTTCATGGTTTAACCAATGGCTCGTGAGCACCCCAAGGTAGCGGTCGTTTGCTTTCTCCCCCTCCTCCAGAAGCTCAGAAGAAGCAGCTGGAAGCGAGTCTCGAGCTGATCCAGGACGAGTGTGTGTCGGAGAACGCGGACCACTCCGCGGAGGAGCCCGCAGAGGGAGCGCCCGACGCCGACGGGGAGGAGCTGACCGACGGCGTGGAGGAGGACTTCGACGAGGACGCGGCTCACGAGCTGGTAGGAAACAGTGCCGGCATGTCCGCAACCGTTCGTTCTAAGACAGAGGTGAATTCTCCGGGGCCTGTGTCTTCCTCCTGGGCGCCTGCTTAAGGCAAACGTGGACAGTGCTCTGCCCATAATAAGTGCTCAATATACTGTTGCTAATTTAAAATATGAGGGAATAAATGAACGAACAAGAGCATGATAGGTTAGAACTGGGTATATTCGCAGTCTCAGATGAAAAGTTCTCTTTCTCAAGTGCTTCATCACAACAGGAATCTTGCGTTTGAGCCATCACGCATGAGCTGTACGTGGGTATGATTTCCTGGCAATAAACGCCATCTACTGGGAGACGCATGGCCCCCTCCCAGTTAACAGGGTCACTCGCTGATGATGCCTATATTAGCTACATGGTCAGCAGCCCTGTACACTCCGTTCACTAAGGCTGCCCTTTAGCGTGAGGCCAGTTTATCGTCCTCAGTGTCCGTGTGGCTTGACGACCAGCTCTTATGAGCTGTAGATTTAAGACCTGATTCTTTACATGTTTCATT
Source organism: Ovis canadensis (assembly GCF_042477335.2). Taxonomy (NCBI): domain Eukaryota; kingdom Metazoa; phylum Chordata; class Mammalia; order Artiodactyla; family Bovidae; genus Ovis; species Ovis canadensis. The sequence continues at coordinate 100,732,149 of NC_091253.1, read as the reverse complement.
TTCCCAATGTTGTAATAACTATACTGCTCATTTCCAGATGTTCTTTCTTGTATAAACACACCAGGGAAATATATGCTGGTAATATTGGTAAATATCTGCTGATGAGGATGCTATTTCTCATATTTTATCAGCCATGAAATTAAATATGCTATCTTTAAGGGACTGACTAATACAAGTGATGAGAGGGCAAGTGTGTGTGTGTGTGTGTGTGTCTGTGTGTGTGTCTGTGTGTGTGCTGCCAACTCTCAAATATAATGGACTGGTTATATTAAACTTGACTTAACCCTAGGTAATATCAGACTCCAATCTGTTTGAATACCCACTGTTACTGCGGTAATTTTGCTGTGGCTGCTTTTTAGCATGGTAACTACACTTTGTTTCATCTATGGAATTCTGTATTGATTTTTTAACATTCCAAATCTGTTTGAATTGCATGGTACCTTTATTTAAGCTTTTGAGATAGGAGCCTTTAACAACCATTCTTATTTCTACCAAAGTCTGCCTCAGTTGGAAGGGTTTAAGTACCTATTTTTAGGACTGTTTTCATTTCTGGAATCTACTGAGCAGGGACTAGAACCAAAGGCTGGTGAGTTTCCCTGCTTCTCCTCAGGCAGGACTTTAATCCACCAGCACAAGTCCCTCAGCCCACTCCGATCCGGCTTTTGTCGCTCTCTCAGTGTGACCGCTCTTGAGGTCTTCGGACGCTTCCGTGACATCATTACTAATGTTTGCCTCTCTGTTCTTAATTTACCCCTCAGTGGGATTCGGCTGGAAACTGCTTAGGAGAATTTCTCGGAATACCAATTGCTCATTCTCACCCAGCTGTGCTAGAAACTTGCCCTCCACATCCCCACTTTAAATACTGAAGTAGCCCAGGGCTTTGCCGTGGGTCACCTTCTCTCTCTACACACTTTACTAATGGAACTTCATCAAATACCAGAGCTTTAAGTATTATTTATAGGCCAAAGATTTCTAAATCTACATTTCTGCTTCTTATCTCTTCCTGGAATTCTAGACTCAAGTAGAGCTGTTCGGTAAGCAGTTGAAACTTAACATGCCAGAAACATCCTTGATTTTTCCAGCCATCTTATTGCTTTCCAGTCTTTCTCATTCTCATAAATATCATCATCATCCACACAGCTGTTAAAAACCGAAAAGACTGAGATTACTTCTGATTTGTTCCACCTATCCCCATTAATTCTACCTCCAGATTGTAGCCCAGAGCTAGTTACATCTCCAGTACAGCTGAACTGATCTTTTTGCTTCAGCCCATGCAATCCAAGAAGGATAAAAGTCATTTTAAACTGTAACCCAGACAATGCTGCCCCTTTGCTTAAACATCTACAGTGCTTTTTATCATATTTCAAATCAAAATCCCCAAGTGTGTGAATTTAAATTATGATGAAGTTGGGTGGAAGAGGCCAGGAGAGAGAGAGAGAGAGAGCTTGGTGAGGAAAAACGGAGAAAGTCCCTGGTGCTGATAGGAAAGGAGTCTAGGATGTAGATGTACATATAGGCTGACCTTCGACATGAAGAGGAACACTGTTTCATTGCAGCAAACTGTATGAAGTCTGAGGATGTGGTGGCAGGTCCTTAAGGGAGTTCAAGCATGAACTATAAGTCAGAGGGTGATAATCTCTGAAGCATGAGTTGTTGTTCAGTCGCTAAATTGCATCCAACTCCGTTATCCCATGGACTGCAGCACGCTGGGCTTCCCTGACCTTCACTATCTCCCTGACTGTGCTCAAACTCATGTCCATTGAGTCAGTGATGCCATTCAATCATTTCATTCTCTTTTGTCCCCTTCTCCTCCTGATCTCAATCTTTCCCAGCATCAGGGTCTTTTCAAATGAGTCGGCTCTTCACATCAGGTGGCCAAAGTATTGGAGCTTCAGCTTCAGCTTCAGCTTCAGTCCTTCTGATGAATATTCAGGGTTCAGTTCTTTTAGAATTGACTGGTTTGATCTCTTTGCTGTCCAAGAGACTGTCAAGAGTCTTCTCCAGCACACAATTTAAAAGCATCAATTATTTGGTGCTCAGGCTTCCTTATAGTCCAGCTGTCACATCCCTACATGACTACTGCAAAAAACATAGCTTTGACTCTATGGAATTTTGTTGGCAAAGTGATGTCTCTGCTTATTAATATGCTGTCTAGGTTGGCCATAGCTTTTCTTTCAAGGAGCAAGCGTCTTTGAATTTTGTGGCTGCAGCCACCATCCACAGTGATCTTAGAGACCAAGAAAATAAGGCCTGTCACTGTTTCCATGGAGTGAGAAGAGATGGGCATTATCATAGATTTGAGGAGAATAGAGAAGATTTGAAGAAGCTAATATGAAAAGCATAGAAGACCACTAATTTGAAAATATATAAAGATTGATGGTTAATGTTCATAGCTAGCTAAGGTTAAAGACCAAGAGTTAGAGTACTACTCTAATTTTGCAAACTTTAAGGTAGATCAGAAGTACCTGGAGCCTGTTAACTCCCATTCCAGAGAGTTAGAAATGCAGATTGCAGTGTCCCGTTCCAAGCATCTCTGATTTAGTACGCCGAGTGTGTCTGAGAATTCACATTTCTCACAGGTTCCCACACTGTGCTGCTGCTGGCAGTCTGGGGAGCTCTTCGAGAACCGCTGTTACGGAGGCATCAGCCAGCACAGCTGTGGGGTGCTCTCCATCAGATTTTATCAGTTGGATTGTTGTCAAATAAATCAAACACAACCAATAAATAGAGTTGAGGACATAAGTAAAAAAGAGTGGTTGATTAAAGAAATCATGGAATTGAACCCGAGCAGGGAAGTCAGGGAACAGAGCCAGGGACTGAGAAGGAGAAAACAGAGGCATAGAGTGAATAGAAGCCCCTATACTGTGAAGGATGAGAGGAAAGAAGAGGAAATAAACAAGAGAAAAGTGATGGCTGTCCTCAGAGACTGAGCTAGTTCAGAGGTGTTGACAGATGGTGAGAAGATCCATGGGAGGGGCTGATGGAAGTGGGATCAGAGGAAAAGTCCCTGAATCAGGAAGAATTCAGGAGAGCGAGAGGCTTGGATGCAAGATGGCTCATCTACATGTGCATGAGATCACTCCAAGTATCAGCTAGGATTAAGAGTTAGAAAATGCCAGCTGTCATGAAAAAGATAGCAAGGCCCATTCTAGCCCTAGACCTGTCACTGTCTGATCCAGCCCATTCACCTTCATTATAACTTCTCTCTCAACTTTCTTATTTGCAAATAGCAAAGTTAGATTGAAAATTTCTAAAATTGATTCTGTTTGATCTTTCCTCTGAGTGAATCTGTGTTCCAGGAACACCATTTCTGAAGGTCAAGGGTTTAGCATGCAGCCAGGGGAACAAAGTCAAACCATGGTATTCGGTTTATGCTCTAAATGCTCAAGAAGTAACTGATTAGAACTCTTGCTGCTGGAGGTTCTCAGGTTTTCTCTCCCTCAACCTCTGCTTTATAACTGGGGGACTTAGCTAATGGGAGGTAAGGACACTATCTCCAGTATCTCCTTTTGTTCCTAAGACTTGGAAAATAATGAGTGAGCACTGAGTAAATTCAGTCCCTGTGGTCTAAATGGAGACTGCAGAGACACTCCTAGGAACTGGCCGAGAGAAAATTCCCTGTTCTACTGTTCTTTCTTTTCCTGACCACATGATCTGAGTCATCCTTGGTTCCTGGAAAGGAAAGACATATATCTTCTCTTTTTGAAGGGCAGATATGATTACAGATTCAGCAAGAATGCAGTCTATCAGTAATTAGGTTTTTAGTGCCTACAGTTGTAACTAAAAAGAAGAGTTGGTATCCATGTGCTTAGGCAGCTGCTCAGAGAAAATCTAAAAAGAATGGGAGATAAGACTTGTATCCTGTACAATAAGCAAGGGAGATCCGGCAAAATGTGTTCGAGGAGTAGCCGTAAGTGGTGGCCCCCCTTGCAGAGCTTATGAAAAGCTGACGGCATGAACACTGGCTCTGTGCATCGTCTGGATCTAAATATCCAGTTAGTGGGTTCCGTTTCCATTAAGCAATCCATTCAGTCTGCATTTAGGGGCCTGTTGTGTGTGAACCAGGTGCTACAAAAGCTGTGCAGATAACTAAAATGATCGCTTTTTTGTAAAATGAAATATTTAAGTCAATGGTTCTTTTACTCCAGTAGCTTAGTGCCTAGAGAAGACTGATTTCCTTATGTAAAAGTATTAGACTTGGACTTGATAATTTATGAGAAGTCAGCCAAGGCTAAAATCTTTGACTCTGCGATAATCTATGCCCATATATTTCATTAGTGCCTGTAAGTTGAGGTTTGAATATGTTATAAATTGAACTCTAGATTGATACATTGTGCATACAATTATCAAACTGCTACCATACTCATTTCTGAATAAATCCATTAGCAAATATTTATTGATTGACCACTAATGAGATTTTTGCTATGGGAATAATGAAGGAAATCATACTTTTTTTTCCCTCAAGGAGGCTGTGAATTAACTGAGGATAAAGGCTGCAGGAAAAACATACTAAGCAGTATATCATGATAAGACCCATATGGAAGATGCAATCTACAGCTGAGGAATCACACTTTCCTGGGAGTCAACAAAGGCTCCTGGCAGAAGAGATAGTAGAAATTTACCTCAGAGGATGCTGAGTTAAGGAACAGCACCTGCTAACATGCAGAAAGAATATTCAAATCACCCTTCATTGTTTTCAGATCATTTTAGGGAAAGTATATTTAATGTCCAAAATACATTAAATGTTTCATATTATGTGGGGGGTGGGAGCATGGATGGATAGACAGATAGCAAAGTAGATATTTTTGTAAAACTACTACAAACTTCACAAATAAAATACTTGCCTTTCAAACTCTTCCTTTTTCCATATCCAGCAGAGTTGTAATCCCCTTTCATATAAAATGACATCATCCATAAAGTAGTAATCTGTGCCGAATGGAAATTCTATAGAGAAGTGAGGGCTTTGTTGCTGTTCACTCGCTAAGTTGTGTCCGATTCTTTGCCACCCCAGGGACTGCAGCATGCCAGGCTTCCCTGTCCTTCACTGTCTCCTGGAGCTTGCTCAAACTCATGTCCGTTGAGTCGGTGATGCCATCCAACCATCTCATCCACTGTCATCCCCTTCTCCTCTTGCTTTCAATCTTTCCCAGCATCAGGGTCCTTTCCAGTGAGTCAGCTCTTCGCATCAGGTGGCCGAAGTATTGGAGTTTCAGCTTCAGCATCAGTCCTTCCACTGAATACTGAGAGTTGATTTGTGCCCTGCTAATTTAAAAAGGCAAATGAAATCTCCCGGGTGCATGAGAAAAGACGGATGAGAAAGGCAACTGTGCCCATCCAAGGGAATCACAAGCTGTCAGCTACATTCAGGAGATGTTGAGAGTCTGATGAGTGTTTTCCAAAGCAAAGTTTTTGGTCAACTTATATCCAAAGGCCTAAGGTGCTTCTTAAAATGCTAATATAGAGTATCTGGGGAAGAGTTCAGGAATCTGTATTTTTATCAGTCTGAGGTTTGAAATGACAGAGTGACATCAAATCCCAAAGGAAACTGTAGACAGTGCAAACATTTAAATGCATTAGCGAATTTGAGCTTTTTTGAATTCTTCTTGTAATTACTCCTGCTGAGTACATGTAGTCAAATCAGGCAGATCTAGTAAGAATCCACAGTAGAATTACCTAGCTGGCGAGTCTCATTCTTAGGCATGCAAGTTGAGTACTACATTACAGTACATCTTTCAGCATCTAACAAAATATTCAACTAAGCAGAGAGTCACCTGGGCTTACAAGCTATTGAATTTTTGTGCACACTTGGGAAGGTGTGGACTGCAAATCCGGTGCTGTAATTGAAGAGAACTCAAATCAGGCATTCTGATATACCATTGAAAAACTGGAATGCATAAAGCATTTTAATCAATATTCTTGTTCTTTCTTTATGAAGTGGACTGAAAACCTTTCCTTCTTTTTGAAGCTTTCTGTTTCTGTCCTAATTAAATCCTTCACCTGAATGCTCCCACATATCCTCCGTGCTGCAGTCTCTTTTTAATATTGTCATTTGGACTAAACACTAGCTAGAGGGCAAACAGGAATTTGGGAGGCACATTCCCAAAGGTGGTGCCAAGTGGGTTAGTTAGTGGTATGTATCACAAGGGAGCAAGAAAGCGTTTACTCAGCCTTTTGCTTTGAGTCTGTATTCAAGACCTTCATCTCAACCTCTGGCGTGCCATTGTAGGCTGTCTTCCCAATCCTTCTGCCACAGATAATAAGGATAGAAAGTAAGTTTCCACCCATAATTTGGAAGGAGTCAGGGATAGGATGGCCAGTCCTGGTGCATGCGTACAGCACGTATGACCTGCTTCTGCGGTACGAAGGGCCAGGGCCGTGACAGCTACGTGACCCGCACTGCTCCCGGGAAATATTGGCTCAGACAATGAAGCATCTGTCTACAATGTGGGAGATCCAGGTTCGATCCCTGGGTCAGGAAGATCCCCTGGAGAAGGAAATGGCAATTACACTCCAGTACTATTGCCTGGAGAATCCCATGGACAGAGGAGCCTGGTAGCCTCCACGACTGAACGACTTCACTGAAGCCTTTGATCGGCGGTAAAGGGTATGCTAGGCTGACATTTCTGCTCTGGCATCCCACCTTGGGATCCAGCCTCTTCCTCTGCCCTTTCTGTAATAAATGTTCCTCAGAGTCAATCGCACACTAGTCTGTTTGGCATCTCCCTTGATTTCAATCAAGGAGAAGGAAATGGCAACCCACTCCAGCATTCTTGCCTGGAGAATCCCATGGACAGAGGAGCCTGGTAGGTTACTGTCCATGGGGTTGCAAAGAGTCGGACGCGACTGAGTGACTTCACTTCTTCACTTCGCTTTGATTTCAATCATTTTTATTTTAGCTGAAGAGCTCTGCTTAGACCATTAGGGTAAACTGTCATTTTCCCGGGAAGGCCAGATGGCTGGGTTGTTAAAAACGGAATTCTGTCCTCAGTGTGACAGAAGCAGTTCCGGCCTTCGTGAGTTTGGACAAGCTGGCCATCCATGTCTTTCGCAGCCCAGAGCTCCCTGTGAAAAGTCTGCTGCGTGCTCGCAGTTCCGTTGTAGGGCATTTGTATTTTGCCTGTGTGTTCAACTTCACTCATTTAATCTGGTGACCTTGAATGCTTCCACGCCTATCTAGGTGCAAATTAGATGCCGGTTAAGTTAACAATAAAGTCTAAGAGCATCATAGGAACCCTCGCAGGGCTGCAGGACCTCGCCGCCCCCGGCCCAGCATCTCCGGTTGTTTCCGGGACCTCGGGGGGATCCCGGCCCCGTGCGGGAGCGTCTCCTGCCGCCTGCCCTCCCCTGAGAGCACAGCCTTGCCGAAGCCTCTGCTGCTGCCTTTGTGACAGAATATGGCTCTCTGCCAGCAGGGCTGCCTCGTCCGCCCCAAAGATGCAACACCCACACGGCGCGCCTGGATCCCCATCCCCTCAGGCCTCCGCCTGAAGCCGCACCAGACTCAAGACTCACACTGGGAGAACCATGGCCCTCTCTCCCGCTCCCCGGTGGACGTTACCACCCAGAGCTTGAAGCCTGAGCCCGTGAAACCTTTGAGGGCCGAGAGGTCATGGAAAGCAGCCTCTGCAGCGGCTGCCTGAATGTTTGCTGCGGCTCCCTGCTCCTCGCCTTCCACCCTCGTCCCCCTCACGTTGCTCTCCGAGCCTCAGTCAGTTTGGTCCTGTTGAAGCTTAAGCCGGTCATTCTGTTTAAAGCTCTCTGCAAGCTGTCCACCTCCTCCAAGGAGAACCGGAGGTCCCCACAGCGATCCCCACACCCCGCGCCGTCTGCCCGCTCCCTCTGGTCTGCCCTGAGCTCTCCCCACTCAGCCTGCAGCAGGCACACTCACCCCAGACGCACACCTGGCCCAGCTCCTGCCCCACAGCGCATGTGGGGTGCCCCTGATCGTGGAGATCGGCAAAATGGAATCCACATCATTCATGGTTCTTGAGGCTGTGTTAAATGTTTGAAGTTTATGCCACAATTTCATGTAAGTAAATCAAGAATTACCTGTATGTAAGTAAGAGAGAATTAAGGTGCATGTAACCTAGTGGTCTGATGCAAATTTTCCTGGAGTGAGATAGAAGTAGGTTGTTCAGATTGAGCGAATAAAAACATAGGATACCAGTTAATTTTTAATTTCAGATAAACAATGAATAGTTTTCTAATATTATCATGTTCCCAATATTCCATGAGATATACTTGTAACAAAAGAAGTACCATTTATCTGAAATTCAAATTCAACTGAGCTTCCTGTAATTTACCTGGCAACTCTCCATAGAAATAATCCTGAATACTGGCCTTCAATACACTATTTAAGTACTTTTAACTTCTTTTCATTGTTACCTATGAAAGTGGAATAATAACACCCCCTCATAAGGCAAGGGCAGGAGGAGAAGGGGGCGGCAGACGATGGAATGGTAGGATGGCATCACCGACTCAATGGACTTTGAGCAAGCTCTGGGAGATGGTGAAGAACGGGGAGCCTTGCATGTTGCAGTCCATAGAGTGGCTAAGAGTCAGACATGACTGAACAAAATAAGGCAAGGAGAGCAAACCAGTCCATCCTAAAGGAATTCAACCCTGAATATCCATTGAAGGACTAATGCTGAAGCTCCAATACTTTTGCCACTTGATGCGAGGAAATGACTCATTAGAAAAGACCCTCATACTGGGAAAGGTTGAAGGCGGGAGAAGGGTACGATAGAAGATGAGATGGTTGGATGACATCACCGACTCGATGGACATGAGTTTGAGCAAAGTTAGGGAGATGATGGACAGGGAAGCCTGTTGTGCTGCAGTCCATGGGGTCTCAAAGAGTCACATTGGACTTAGCAACTGAACAACATAAGGCTCTAGTAAGCTCTGAACTGAACTGAACAGAACTGAAGGATTAAATGAGATAATTCATGAAGTGCATGTAACGAAGTCTGCAACATAATTTAAGAAGTGAATTGCAGCTGTTATCATTATTAATATTATAGTTGCCATCTCATTTTGCAAATAAAGCTTTCAATAAAATATTATAGAATTTCTAGCAACATAGTCTTTCATATGAAAGTTTGTGTCTTTAAAGTCTCTAGAGAGTCAAATTTGTTTGAAAGCACTTCTTATTTGATAAGAAAGCCTTCAGGAAACAAATGTAATATTCTGAGAGGATTATACTTTGTTTTCATCTTGTAAAATTTTTCTTTGATTTCGTACTTGCTGCCTTATTCAATTCAAAAGAATTCATTTTCAAGTCCTTTAATGACTTAAAAAAAAAAAAGATAATGCTAACTGTAGCCTACAGTGACATACAGCCTTTTAGTTTTTGTTATAGATTTGTTCTCTGGCTCATGTGATCTGGCCACCAATTTAATTTAAAAGATGGTCAGTTGTGGTTTTGAAGAATTCAGGCCTGTGAGAAGCCTTATATATCACATTTTCTGTGGTCATCCAGCCACTCATTCATTAAAAGAACCAAGAAATTTTTCAATGAAATAATGGAAACTCAGTAATGTACCAGACATTGTTAGTTGCGGAAGAGTCAAAAAACATGGCACAGTGGCTTCTGAGTCCATAGAGCGCTCACTGGGTAGGAGAGGAACCTGCTGTAACCAGAAAAAATAAACAGATATTAGCAAAGCAGTGCGACAAATGCAGTTATCCCATGCATCAGGACAGTAGTGTATGGGAAGTGAAATGACAGAGCAAATGAATCTGGGCAGACATCGCCAAGGTTGAGACACATTTGGGGTTTGGTTCTTAAAGAAAAAGCTTGTACAAGGAAAACAAAGGCTTAGATGGCATTACCTACAGAAAATACCAAGAGGAAAGGCTTGACTTTAGTGTCTCTTGGGATGTGGTTCTCAGTGGGTGATCCCAGGACCCGCAGCACCATATCATGTGGAAATGTTTCAGAAAGGCAGATGTCTGGGAAAGCATATTCTCAGACTCTAACTCAGACTCCCTGAATCAGAAATTCTGAGGTGAAGCTCGGCAATGTGTGTATTAACAAGCCCTCTAGGTGACTCTGTTACTTATAGTTTGAAAATCACTGGACTACAGCATCAGAGTTTGCAAATCCAGGTGCACATAGAATTACAAAGAGTACCTCTTTATTAATCCCAGTGACAGGAGGCTGAGGCTGTAACAACTAAATCAGATTAAACTCGGGGGGTGGGGCCCAAGCAAAAGTCCAAAGATAGTTTAACATGTAGCCAGGGTTGAGGACCGTGAGATAGAGCATACAGTACATGAAGAAAGATGAGTAGGGTCTTAACCAAAGACAGAGACACGTAAGAATTCACTCAAACCCATTAGTATTCGTGAAAATAAAAATTAAGCCAACAGTAAAGTAAAATGAAACGCCCTCCCCCAGAATGGCCAAAATTGACTGGTAGGATCAAATGTTGGCATGTTGGCAAAGATGCAGAGTGCTGAAACTGTCCAACGTGCTTAGGCAGATACGATGCAATGTATCTAGAATATCAGAATGTCTGGGAATTTCTTATAAAGCTAGACATAACTGAGGCAGCAGCTCAACTCCTAAGCATTCAAAGGAAATGAAACTATGTGTCTAGGAAGTACTTGAATAAGAACCTTTTAGCAGTTCTACTCATAGTATCCCCAAACTAGAAACAATTCATCAATAGGACAATGGATATATAAAGTGGGGTCTATTCACACAATGGATACTACTTAGTAATAAAAGAGAGCAAACTATTGATATGTGAAACAATGTGGGCACATTTTAGAAACATTATGCTTAGTGAAAAAGACCTTGTACAAGACAGTAGTGTGTGATTGCCTTTATATAAACAGAAGTTGCCTGAAATGTAAGTTAGGAGTGGAGACTGACTTTCCTGAAATGGCATTCTCTTCCTTGTTCTGGTGAAAATCCATTTTTATTTCAATAAAAATAAACTCCTAATGCCATACCCTCTAGAAACCTGCCTGATACTCCCAGAGCTAATTGAGTCCTCCGTAACCTGTGCAGAACCTTATTCGGTCGCTCACTCCACTGCTGCTACTACTTTTAAAAAATGTCCATTTCCACCCCTTGCAGGCTGGATGGTTTCTTTTGGTTTTGGATTTCTCATGCATAACTCAGCCTTCATCGTCTGGCAGGACATAGGGATGAGTGAGGTGGGTGGAATAGAGGGGTGCTGGATTACTTGACAATATCTGACGCATTATATCACGCTTCTGGGTATACGCTGTCCCTCCTTGCTTGAATATCCTTCCCCATTCTTTTTTCCATCTGACTGGTCAGCACATGCTGTCTCTTTAAGACCGATGTTGCATGTCATGAATCATCCCTGCACAAGGTCCCCAGCCTGTTCTGGACACCACTGGGCTTGCTTTTTCTTAGATCCCAGTGTATGTGTCTCCTCACACTTAACTTGCTTTATTGTGATTAGTGATTTCCTTTCTTTCTGGCTCACTGATTTGTGAATTTCTCAGCGCCTGTTTCCTTTGGTGTTGTTCCTTAGTGTGGTGCTTAGTGCGTGTTAATGTTAATGAATATTTGTTAAAGAAAGAGAGAAACATATCCTCATATTAACTGGGAGTGCTCTTATCATTTTTAAGTCCATTGTCTTATGTATTGTGTTCTAAATAACACTTGTGTGTGATGCCCTCTGTGATTTAGAGCAATATTATACAAAGCAGAGGAACAAACAGTTTTCATTATAACTTATTCACTAGGTCGTTCAGGCAGCAACCTGCTCCATCAAGGCACTGAGGAGGAACAGCAGGAGGCTTAAAACTGCACATCAGAGTCAGAGCGGCAGTGTTGACTCTGTCGTGTTGGTTTTCTGTGATTTTGTATTATTACCTCCCGTGAGGGATAAAAATGCAAATTTAAGTAACCCAAATTTAGTTCAGTTCGGTTCAGTCGCTCAGTTATGTCCAACTCTTTGCGACCCCGTGAATCGCAGCACGCCAGGCCTCCCTGTCCGTCACCAACTCCCAGAGTTCACCCAAACTCACATCCATCAAGTCAGTGATGCCATCCAGCCATCTCATCTTCTGTCGTCCCCTTTTCCTCCTGCCCCCAGTCCCTCCCAGCATCAGAGTCTTTTCCAATGAGTCAACTCTTCGCATGAGGTGGCCAGAGTATGGGAGTTTCAGCTTTAACATCAGTCCTTCCAAAGAACTGATGTTGGAGAAGACTCTTGAGAGTCCCTTGGACTGCAAGGAGATCCAACCAGTCCATTCTAAAGGAAACTAGACGGACCTTTGTTGGCAAAGTAATGTCTTTGCTTTTTAATATGCTATCTAGGTTGGTCATAACTTTCCTTCCAAGGAGTAAGCGTCTTTTAATTTCATGGCTGCAGTCACCATCTGCAGTGATTTTGGAGCCCAAAGAAATAAAGTCTGACACTGCTTCCACTGTTTCCCCAAGTATTTCCCATGAAGTGATGGGATCAGATGCCATGATCTTCGTTTTCTGAATATTGAGCTTTAAGCCAACCTTTTCACTTTCTTCTTTTACTTTCTTCAAGAGGCTTTTTAGCTCCTCTTCACTTTCTACCATAAGGGTGGTGTCATCTGCATATCTGCGGTTATTGATATTTCTGCCAGCAATCTTAATTCCAGCTTGTGCTTCTTCCAGTCCAGTGTTTCTCATGATGTACTCTGCGTATGAGTTAAATAAGCAGGGTGACAATATACAGCCCTGACGTTCAGTTAAATTTGAAATTTGGTTAGGAAAGCTAGAACACCAAGCTTTAAAACAAACAGAAACTAAGTTTCCCCATCTGCAATTTTTAAGTCCCCAAAGTATACAAAAAAAAAAAATTACAAGTTCATAAGAAAATAAATTTCAGAGATTTCAAAACTAAAGTATGCCCAGATAAGTATACTAGATGTTATGATTCCAACTTCAGCAGGAGGGCAATGTGGTCTCTAGAGTTAAGGAATTTTGAGATGTTAAAAGTATTGTGGTAGACAGGCAATTTCCAAACGGTCTCTCTACTAATGTGAAGAGGCAGAATAATAAGCTAGTCTTTCTACTAATGTGAAGAGGCAGGATAATAAATCTAGAGTACAGACTCAAACGGAATAAGAGATTTTCACAATCCCAGAGCTTCTGTGAGGAGGGAGACAAAAGATGAAGAGAATGGTACTGAAGTGCTTTAGAAATGAGAGGCAGTCCAAAAATAAGTCTTAAGTGTATAAAAAGATGGGGAAAGCACTGTTTTTCTAGTAATGCTCTAATGTGCTGGAGGAAAATAGAGCAATCTGAGGTATTAATGCCGTCAGATTTCAAAAGGCTAGTTATGAAAGCTGTTGGAGAAATGAAACAATTCTGGTGACAAAAAGACCCTGGGCTACCAACATAGAAGAGAAAGTGCAATTTCTTGAGTAAACACTCACACATTTGCTTGCATGCAAGCACCAAAGTGACCACAAAGTTAATGTCAAAGAAAAATTGCATGTTTATGGATTTACTAAGTTAGAGTTAAGGTTAGGAGATGGTTTATTTGAAAGAATCATTGCAAGGAAAGATGGAACTATTCTGAGAGCCTTAAACATAAGATCTGTGACTGTCTCAAGAGTCAGCCCAAATGGGTTTTTCTTTGCATAGAGAAGAGTAAACAAGACTAGAAAAAGCTGAATGTTAGGAAATGGGGTGAATGGCAATAATGGGAGCAGCTGGTTTTCCAGGAGGGATTCTTTCAGAGGGAGACTGTATATTGGCTCAGGTTGATGTTGGGCCCAAGTCCGGTGTCCTGGAAGGGAGAAGTTTATCCGAAGTTTGGTTAATGAGAATTTTGTTATCATTGATCAACAAGGATAAAACAGTTTAGCTAGTCATTTATGGGTTCAAGAAGAATCCCTCTGTGTCTAGCTGTGTCTTAGGTAAACAAGGAAACATCAGTGATCTTGCCAGAATCATCGTGGTTCTTTGCAGGAAACATTTCCCAAAACACAAAGGGTGAAATAGTGGCCGGCTGGGGGGGTGGGGGGGTCAGGGTGGGAGGCAGGATTCTTGACCATCACTGTTTCTTAGGATCACAAGGCTCAAGTAAAATTCAACATTATTATGGAGGCTTCCCTGGTTACTCAGACAGTAAAGAATCTGCTTGCGGTGTGGGAGACCCGGGTTTGACCTCTGGGTGGGGAAGATCCCCTGGAGAAGGAAAGGGCACCCCACTCCAGTATTCTTCCCGGGTTTGACCTCTGGGTGGGGAAGATCCCCTGGAGAAGGAAAGGGCACCCCACTTCAGTATTCTTCCCAGGTTTGACCTCTGGGTGGGGAAGATCCCCTGGAGAAGGAAAGGGCACCCCACTCCAGTATTCTTCCCGGGTTTGACCTCTGGGTGGGGAAGATCCCCTGGAGAAGGAAAGGGTGCCCCACTCCAGTATTCTTCCCGGGTTTGACCTCTGGGTGGGGAAGATCCCCTGGAGAAGGAAAGGGCGCCCCACTCCAGCATTCTTGTCTGCAGAATCCCATGGACAGGGGAGCTGCAGCCTGGGGAAGTGCAGTCCGCGGGGCTAGAAGGAGTCAGACACTACTGAGTGGCTAACAGTTTCTCTTTCAGAGGTTACCTGGCCCATGATTTTGGAGATATCTCTATGCTGTTCGAGAGTAGGGTTAACTCCTGTTGAGATTTATTCCTATGTCAAAAGTTGGAAGAAGGATTCAGATTCACTTGACCTCTAAACAGACAGTCTAAGAAAGGCGGTGAGGGGAATTTGGTCCCTTCGTCCTTTTTATTTGTTCGTAAGTTTTGTTTATTTATTTTTGTCTGCGTTGGGTCTCTGCTGCGTGGGCCTTTCTCTAGCTGCAGCGAACGAGGACGACTCTCGAGTCGTGGCCCAAGGGCTTCTCATCGTGGTGGCGGCTTCTCATTGCCGAGCACAGCAGTAGCTGTCTTCAGTCTGAATGCAGAGACTCCTATCCAAATAATCAAACACACACACACACACACAATGAAGTTTTATCTATGGAAAAGAAGCATCCTATTCTGGCTAACTGGGAGACAACCATTATTCCATTAAGGATGCGTAAGATTCTACACACTCAGATTGGTAACACAGGATTCTTAAAGGAGCCTCTCTGTGTGGTCTGCTCATAATGCCTATTTTTATGTCAAAAGGACAAAACCCATGCTATCGTTCTCATAATGTCTAGCCAAACATTAAGTCAATAAATTCTTACAAGATTTGAAGAGGCAAAATTATCTTTCTCTTCCTATAAATTATTCCCAAATCCCAAAGGGCAAAAACTATTGGAAAGAGGGTCCTCAGTGACACTGAACTTTATGAAACTTAAAACAGTTGAGCGTAGATAAATGTTTTTCCATTCATGCCATTTTAATTCAGAAAGCTAGCAAATACCTAGGAGAAGGCAATGGCAACCCATTCCAGTACTGTTGCCTGGAGAATCCCAGGGGTGGCGGAGCCTGGTGGGCTGCCATCTATGGGGTCGCACAGAGTCAGACACGACTGAAGTGATTTAGCAGCAGCAGCAACAGCAGCAAATACCTATCAGATGATTATTATGCCCAGGCACCATTTTAAGCACCAGTAAAAGAAAGTGAATAAGAAGGAAAAAACCTCTTTGGGGAGGTAGCTGAGCGGAAGTTTACACTCTGGTTAACTGGTGCTCATGCTCAGACACTCGGTCGTGTTCGACTCTTTGCGACCCAGTGGACTGCAGCCCACCAGGCTCCTCTGCCCATGGGATTTCTCAGGCAAGAACACTGAAGTGGGTTGCCACTTCCTCCTCCAGGAGATCGTTCTGACCAGGAATCAGACCTGCGCTTCCTGTGTCTCCTGCATTGCAAGCAGACCCTTTCCCACTGGGCCACGGGGGAAGCCCTGTATTCTAGCGTGGTACCGTTGCTCAGTCACTCAGTTGTGTCTGATGCTTTGCGACCCCATGGACTGCAGCACATCAAGCCTCCCTGTCCTTTGGAGTTTACTCAAACTCATGTCCGTTGAGTCAGTGATGCCATCCAACTATTGGGGAAGTGTGTGATTTCCTTGGTTCTGTCACAGCTAAAATTTGCTGCAGCTAAAATTTGAAGTTGGCAGACCAGTGTTACAGCTCAGTTACAGCTCAGTTTTATTTGGCAAGCAAAGAAAAATACACCCTCGAGGCGTGAGGGTGGGCTGACCAAAAACAGGAGCAGAGAAGACAGAGGCTCAATCTTGGCTCCTCTTTTTATGTGTGTTTCTCCTCCCCCTGAGCCCGCCCTCTGTAAACTGAGCTAGGCGGGAGGGCTGTTTCCTTCACCTGAGGCTCTCACTCCAGTCCCTGGACCTTCCTTTGTTCTATTTCCTTTGTCTTTTAGCCACTTCCTTTGGATTCCTTTTTCCTATTCTAACTACCTAACACAACCGTCTCATCCTCTGTCATCCCCTTCTCCTCCCACCTTCAATCTTTCCCAACATCAGGGTCTTTTCTAATAAGTCAATTCTTCGCATCGGTGGCCAAAGTATTGGGGCTTCAGCCTCAGCCTGAGTCCCTCCAATGAATATTCAGGACTGATCTCCTTTAGGATAGACTGGTTGGATCTCCTTGCAGTCCAAGGGACTCTCAAGAGTCTTCTCCAACACCACAGTTCAAAAGCATCAATTCTTCGGTGCTCAGCTTTCTTTATAGTCCAACTCTCACATCCATACATGACTACTGGAAAAACCACAGCTTTGACTAGACAGACCTTTGTTGGCAAAGTAATGTCTCTGCTTTTTAATATGCTATCTAGGTTGGTCATAGCTTTTCTTCCAAGGAGCAAGAGTTTTTTAATTTCTTGGCTGCAGTCACCATCTGCAGTGATTTTGGAGCCCAAAAAAACAAAGTCTCTCACTGTTTCCAGTGTTTCCCCATCCATTTGCCATGAAGTGACTGGATGCTATGATCTTGGTGTTTCGAATGTTTAGTTTTAAGCCAGCTTTTTCACTGCCTGCTTTCACCTCCATCAAGAGGCTCTTTAGTTCTTCTTTGCGTTCTGCCATTAGGGCAGTGTCATCTGCATATCTGATGTTATATAGAATGAGGCTAACATTCTAGTTAGAGACATATTCTAAAACATATTCTTCAATCTGAACCTACTCCATAAAATTAATACAATCGCTAGAGGATTCAATTAATGGTTACTTGACTGTTCATTGTTAAGCACTCCTTCATTATTTAAATTTTAACTTTCCAATTAAAAGGTCTACTTGGAATTCTCTGAAGAAAATGAATATGATAGATACTTTAGATAGAGGCCTGTGAAAGGTGAATAGAAGTATAAGTACAAAGTGAATTCTGTTAACCACCAGTAATCACCTAAATTTTTACCTTTAATGAAACTAGTATTGAAAAATGTGATATTTAAAGCTACTAAAATTTGCTAATTAAAAAAAATTTTTTTTAATTTTTATGCAATCTTAAAGTGCTACTTTCCTTTTACAGTTCCTCTACCATTTAGGCTGTATCCCTCTTGTACAGAACATCACTGAGACTATCTTTTTTTTTCTAATTGGAGGACAATTTCTTTACAATACTGTGTTGGTTTCTGCTACACATCAACATATCAGCCATAGGCATACATACGTCCACTCTCTTGAACCTCCCTTTCACCGCTCACCCCATCTCACCCCTCTAGGTTCTCACAGAGCTCCAGGTTGAGCTCCCTGCATCATATATCAAATTCCTACTGGCTGTCTGTTTTACATGTGGCAATGTATATGTTTCAGAGAAGGCAATGGCACCCCACTCCAGTACTCTTGCCTGGAAAATCCCATGGATGGAGGAGCCTAGTGGGCCCCAGTCTGTGGGGTCGCTCAGAGTGGGACACAGCTGAGAGACTTCACTTCCACTTCCCTGCACTGGAGAAGGAAATGGCAACCCACTCCAGTGTTCTTGCCTGGAGAATCCCAGGGACGGGGGAGCCTGGTGAGCTGCAGTCCATGGGGTCACAAAGAGTCGAACACGACTGAGCGACTTCACTTTCACTTTTCACTTTCCTGCATTGGAGAAGGAAATGGCGCCCCACTCCAGTGTTCTTGCCTGGAGAATCCCAGGGATGGGGGAGCCTGGTAGGCTGCTGTCTATGGGGTCGCACAGGGTCGGACACGACTGAGGCGACTTAGCAGCAGCAGCAATGTATGTTTCAGTGCTACTCTCTCAGTTTGCCCCACCCTGTCTCCCCCTGTTGTGTACACAAGTCTGTTTGCTTTACATTAAGCTTATCACATGCCAAATAATTTGTGTCTCCCCACTACCCCTGTATCACCCTTCCCCTCACTGGTAACAGTTTGCCATATTTTTTTAGATTCCACATATGACTGATATCATACAGTATTTTTCTGTCTCTATCTGACTTATTTCACTTAGCATAGCACCTTCTCAGGTGAGGCAGTGGTTAAGAATCTACCTGTCAATGCAGGAGATGCAAGAGACATCTGGGTCAGGAAGATTTCCTGGAGAAAGAAATGGCAACCCACGTCTGGTATTCTCGCTCGGACACTTCCATGGAGAGAGAAGCCTGGTGGGCTACTGTCCATGGGTAGCAGAGAGTCAGACACAGTTGAGCACCTCAGCAGGCGCGCAGCACGAGTACCCTCCAAATCCGTCTGCGTTGCTGCAGATGGCGACATGGCTGAGCAGCATGCTTAAATACATATATGCCGCGTGTTCTTTATCCCTGCATCTGTTGATGAGCACTTAGGTTGCTTCCATATCTTGGCAATCGTAAATAACGCTTCTATGAACACTGGGGTGCATGCTTCTTTTCAACCTAGTGTCTTTGGTGTTTTTCAGATATATAAGCAGGAGTGGAATTGCTAGGTCATATGCTAGTTCTAGTTTTTAGTTTTTTGAGAAACCTGCATACTGTCTTACATAGTGACTGCACCAATCTACATTCCCACCAGCAGTGTGCACGAGTTCCTTTTCTCCACATCCGTACCAACATTTCTTAATGTTCTTTTTGATGATAGTCTTTCTAAAAGGTGTGGCTTTATTTGCCTTTCTCTGATGATTAGTGATGCCTATTGGCATTTCTACATTTCCTCTTTAGAAAAAATGTTTAGTTCTGCTCATTTCTTAATAGAATTATTTGTTTTTGATGCTGAGTTGAACAGGCTATTTATATGGGTTGAATATTAATCCCTTATTAATCATATTGCAAATCGCAATTTGCAAAGTCATTTGCAAATATTTTCTCCCATTCAGTAGGCTGTCTTTTAGTTTTGTCAGTGGGTTTCTTTGCTGAGTGAAAGGTTCTATGTTTAATTAGGTTCCATGTGTTTATTTTTGCTTTTATTTCCTTTATTTTAGGAGACAGATCCAAAAACATATTGCTGAGATTTATGTCAAAGAGTGTCCTGCCTATGTTTTCCTCTAGGAGCTTTCTAGTACCCAGTCTTATATTTAGGTCTTCAATTCATTTTTAGTTTATTTCTGTACGTGTTGTAAGAGAATATTCTAATTTCGTTCTGTTACATGTAACTCTCCAGTTTTCTCAGCACCATTTATTGAGGAGATTGTCTTCTCTCCACTGTATGTCCTTGCCTGCCTTCCCATAGATCAAGTGACCATAAGTGCGTGGCTTTATTTCTGGACTTTATTCATCCCATTGGGCTATGTATCTGGTTTGTACCAGTGCCACACTGTTTTGATTGCTGTAACCTCAGAGTATAGTCTGAAGCCAAGGAACATGACTTCTCCAGCTCTTTCTCAGCATTACTTCGGCTATTTGGAGTCCTTTGTACTTTCATATGAATTTTAAAATTATTTGTTCTAGTTCTGTGAAAAATGCCATTGGTATTTTTATAAGAATGCATTTAATCTATAGATTGCCTTGAATAGTATGGTCATTTTAACAATATTTAAATGACTGATACTTGCTCACTTAACAATCCAAGAGCCTGTTATAGCTTTCCATCTGTTTGTGTTATCTTCAGTTTCTTTCATCAGCATCTTAAACCTACCTAATGAGGCAAAAGATCTTTTTTTCTGTAAATTATAAAATACTGTTGAAACAAATATACAGTATTTTTAAGAAATAAAGTTCTTCCCTGATAGTTCAGTTGGTAAAGAATCCGCCTGCAATGCAGAAAACCCCAGTTTGATTCCTGGGTTAGGAAGACCCACTGGAGAAGGGATAGGTTACCCACTCCAGTATTCTTGGTCTTCCCTCGTGGTTCAGCTGGTAAAGAAACCGCTTACAGTGTAGGAGACCTGGGTTCAATCCTTGGGTTGGGAAGATGCCTGGAGAAGGAAAAGGCTACCCACTCCAGTATTCTGGCCTGGAGAATTCCATGGACTGTATAGTCCATGGGGTCGCAAAGAGTCAGACACGACTGAATGACTTTCACTAATCCTTAAGAAATAAAAATAGTTTGAGGAAATGATGTAAAGCATAAGAGAATCAAAAGAATTAATTTTATTATTTTATTAATAATTTTATTTATTATTAAAATTGATGCTTTTATTTCAGTAAAATAATTTTGAAATATGTGAACACATGTGCTTATGAGTATGTTCAACAAAGCTTATTATATGTTTGTTAAAATGCTTCAGTTTTTCTGTCAGTCACTCATGAGAAATAAATAACTCACTGATTGCCTAGTAGGTGTAGATTTGCTTCATTTGACTTTTAAAGGATCATTTTAACTAGAATTACTTTCAGTTTAGGGGAAACATAGAGAATACAAATTGCATCTTGTAAAGGGGCCTTTTTAAAATTGCCCTGTAACCATGGAAATATCATTTTAGAGTCATAAAATTTTAACTAGACTTAGTCCTGGTATCTAAAGCATCCTGTGTGCACCATGGCATATCATATGCAAATTCTATTAAATTCTCTGTGCCTTTTCACTGCTTACTGTTTTCAGATGGACAATTGTGTGTCAGTAAAGACTCCAGGCACTGAAGTGGATGTGAATGCGGTGACTGCATTTGTTTAACAGCCAGGTGAAAATTAGTGTCTTAAACCTTTCCTACCTATTTTATATTCAAAGATGTCCATAGAAGTAATTCATTTCATCCTGTTAAATAATGAATGTTGGATCCCTGACGCAATACTAATATATTCCTTCATTCTTCTGGCACTAATGCTATATGATACTAAATTTTTTTAAATTATCATTTTATTCTTCCAGATCTGTATATTAGTAATAATTTCTTTTTCCATAATATCAAATCTATAAAACGCTGAAAACTTCAGTTATGTTTTCTTTATTCTAAATCTAAAATGTTATTCACAAGTAATATTCTATCTGGAAATATCAGAAACTATTTCTTAGGTACATCAGGCAATTCATTCATCCAAAGTTTTAAAGTATATTCAAATTACACAGGATGATGTTCCAACACTTGTCTATTGGATGGGTTAATAGACATTTCCCGAAAGAGACAGTTAATTGTAGATACTAACCTCCCATTGTCTTATACAAAGGTTGTTGAATTTATTGGCCTAAGAATTTTACCCACCAAATCACTAGTGCTTTTTTTTGTTGTTTTGAATTTAACGTTCCAAATATAGTTGATCTATTACCAAGTATTGTAAACATAGGACTTTACTGACTTTTTATTGCTAGTTTTTAAAATATTGAGTGTGATAAACTTAAAAAACTTCAGAGCAAAAATTTTTTAAGTAGTTACATGACTATGATCATTTGATAAATATCAGAGCCGGAAACTTGTGCTTGAGAAAGCTAAGAAAGTCATTAACAGCAGTATTTCTGATGGAACTAATGTTATACCTTTTCAGGCTACGCTGAATCTAATAATCTGTGACAGAAGAAATGAGAAAAGGTGTGGAAGTTTTTCATTAGATCAGAAATTGAAAGAAAGGGGAAAAAAGGTTTTTTTCAATTTGATTCATAGCTCAACTGACAGGGTCCCAGTGGAAAAGAAATTAGTCGTCTAAATGGTGCCGACCTTTTACACTCCCTGCCCCATATTCTGGAAGTGAATTCCTAAATCTATTTGCCTGCATTTGAACTGCAAAGGGCATCTTCACTTCACATTCCCCCTCTACAACCCAAACCCTCACCCCCACACCGTGGGCCTTTATTACGAAGCAGCAGGGGCCTGTGTCTCGCTGTTCCCCGTGCTCAAAACTCTGGCAAGAGCAAACCAGTCCGCACCATCAGCCCTGCTCTACCTCAGAGTCTCCCCTTACGAGACTCCACGGTCTCTCGGCTTGCTCTGAATATGGAAAAATGACAAGCTTCAGGGTAGCCTGGGATGAAATGAAAGTTCAGGCCTTTGGAGGACTGATAAGAATGCTTATCAGCTAGAACCTGATAAGTATTCTGGATACCTTGCCACATTTTCAGGAATACATATTAATAATGTGCAGTAACATTTCCTAAAAGCAAACTTTGCTAACCCGTGGCCTACTGGAAATAACATCTATAGCTGCTGCCATTTAAAGCTCTGTGAATTGGTTAAGGTGTGCAATCTTTGGGGGCTTAATTATTTCAAAAATGTAGAAAAATAGCTTATCTTACAGAAGCAAAAAACTGAGAATGTGTGATTCAATATATACATACGCAGAGACACACATGCACAGAGAGAGATTTTTATTTCATTCCAAGTCAGAAAATAAAGAGGAAAAGGAAACTGCTTTTTCCATTTGCATTTCCTTCCAGGAATAATAATGAGTTTTTTAATATATGTCATTTCATTTATTGCCTAAAATAATGTTGGGGAATAGGTATTTTATAAGTAACTGGTTTTAGAGAGTAACTTCCCTAAGGTCATCCTGATAATAAAGGCCTACTCAAAATTCAGTAAGGGTCTGTAAGATTCCAGTGACCTTAGATACTTTCACAGACTAGTGTTTACAGATGTTATTAATTTTAATCAGTGCTGTACCTTTATGATCCTTGGTGACAATTTAACTTAATTTTAAAATTAAATTGACTTATCTTTTTAATGTAAAATAAACATATCTTTAAAACTAAACTTTAGTTCAGCCCAGTAAATGGAAAACCATATTATCCTTTTCATAAGTAAGGAATATATTTTAAATAAGTATAATGAAAAGATACAGCTTTTTAAATTTAGTTTGTTGTTTTCATATGTTGAAAAATCTGGCATTCCTGTTTTTCTCTCTCGCCCCCTCCCCTCTCTCACTGAAAACAAAGACAAAAAAATGTAGACAGTAGTAGAGAGATGTCAGAATAAGCGTGAGCAGAAACTTTCTCTTTAATGCAGTCAGGACTGTAAGAACACGGAGCGGGACAATTTTCTCACCATGCGAGTCAATGTCTCCAATGCTCCTTCCCACCTGACAGCGTCTCGGGCACCTGCTGCCGTTCGCTTTCCTCTCTGAGAACAGGGAGCTCAGCCGTGCCGCCCGGCACTCCACACTTGATGAGAGGGTGGCTGAATGGCACTCTGCTTGGCCGTCACCCTCCTGCAGTCGTCTGCCTTGTAGTTTCCTACTTGAAATTGGCAGAAAGTTTACATGCAGATTGACTTGTTGGCTCGCAGTAGGAGAGTATGCCAGATTTTACAGAATTTGATACTTCTTTTTAATCACATCCATACCTTCTCATTTAAATACCTTGACGCATCTCATTCCTCTGGATTCCTCTGTGCTCAAAATTTGCAATTTTTGTTCCTATAAAAAGCATTCAATGTCATCTCTTTTAAAATTTTTTTCTTAATTTTTACTGTAAAGAAAAATGTTAGTATGAATTGAAAAAGCTTAACTTATCATGGTATTTATATAAAAAGTAATAACTATGAAGTCAGTCTCAAATTTTATCCAGAATTTTAAATAGCCTTAAAATTTAAGATTAATTTCATTTTCTAATCATTGAGGCCACATTTGAGCTCTGTAAATGCTAATGCTAAGCAAGGACATTTTTCCTTGAACTATCTCTAAATTGAGTAACTATTTCTAAAAGGAAATTGTTCAGTGCTCAGTCATGTCCAACTCTTTGCTACCCCATGGACTGCAGCACACCAGGCTTCCCCATCCTTCACCATCTCCCAGAGCTTGTTCAGACTCATGTCCATTGAGTCAGTGATGCCATCCAACCATCTCATCCTCTGTCACCCCCTTCTGCCCTCAAATTTTCCCAGCATCAAGGTCTTTTCAAATGACTTGACTCTTCACATCAGGTGGCCAAAGTATCAGAGCTTTAGCTTCAGCACCAGTTATTCCAATTAATATTTAGGGTTGATTTCCTTTGTGATTGGATGGTTTGATCTCCTTGCAGTCCAAGGGACTCTCAAGGGTCTTCTCAGCACCACAGTTTGAACACATCAATTCTTCAATGCTTAGCCTTTTTTATGGTCCAACGTTCACATCCATACATGACTACTGGAAATACCATAGCTTTGACTATGAGGACCTTTGTCAGCAAAGTGATATCTCTGCTTTTTAATACACTGATTAGGTTTGTCATAGCTTTTCTTCCAAGGAGTAAACATCTTTTAATTTTGTGAATACAGTCACCATTCACAGTGATTTTGGAGCCCAAGAAAATAAAGTCTGTCACTGTTTCCAGTTTTTCCCCATCTATTTGCTGTGAAATGATGGGACTGAATGCCATGGTCTTTAGTTATTTAAATGCTAAGTTTTAGGCCAGCTTTTTCACTCTCCTTTTTCACCTTCACTAAGAGGCTCTTTAGTTCTTCTTTGCTTTCTGCCATAAGGGTGGTATCATCTGCATACCTGAGGTTATTGATATTTCTCCCAGAGATCTTGATTCCAGCCTGAGCTTCATCCAACCCAGCAGGAAAATAAATTAGGTTGAAGACATTCACCATAAAATTGATGTCTTTCCTATATGAGATATAGTATTTTCTTATGGAATATTTTCTTCAGATAAAATTGGTTACTTCTTTTCACAACTCAGATGGGTTTAGCCAATGACATGATTACACTAAAATATTTAATAATGGGTAGCTGTTATCACCTTATAGTTATGTGGCCATTGATGGTGCTGTAAAAATAAAAATGATACTGAAGCCCAATTACAAAATACCATTATCTGTCACCCTCTTAAATAAAGTTAATTTATTTAAAATGTTTTAAGGTCATGTGCAAAAAAGTAAATATTCGTAATTCTTTTCTGTGACTCAGAAGCCAACTTCCTGTGCTCTCTCACTTGCCTACATTGTTAGCAGAAAAATAGAGACTCTGCTGAATAGTCTTATAAACGCCTTCTCTATTGGCTTCCAAGCACTCATCTACCAAAACCCCAGTAGACAAAAGGCAGCTTCTGAGGCCTGAAGAAACCAACAAGTCGTTGGAGACATTCTGTCTGAAACTTCATCTGAACCATTATCCTCCCAGCGCCTCCCACTGAGAACACACATTTTTTAGAGGATGTTTGGTGCGGAGAGCACGTTGTTGCCTACATTCAGACATGAGCCACCTATCCTTTGATGTTTATTTCAAACCACGTATTTATTTCAGTTTGGCCTTCAAACGAGGGCCACAGTGCGATTTTGGACTGGATTTATTTTACCCCTTTCAGTAAGACCCCGGGTAGGTGACTTTCTTTCCTTATTGCCTCAGACTTCTCTCCGTTAAGATTTGAGTATTTGTAAAATGCTATAGAAATCATTTATAGTTCCACATGTACGTAGCAGTTGTAGGAGATATTGCATTTATGTGCCACATAATAACACAGTGGGATGACTCAGCAATAAACACCAGGTATAGGTGATAATTACAGAAAGCTAGGCAGCCGCAGTGCCCTTCCTCTTCAACACACAGCACAGTTTAGTGGTCATGAGTCTTTCCTAGATTTCCAAGGTCAAAGCTGATGAACAAGTGATGATACTGCCTTCTGTTCGGGTCCATAAAGTGTGATTTCTTAGAGGAATCTAATTATAAAGGAAAAAAATCATTTCCAATAAAAATTGGGGACACATTTGTTTACATAAGTCTTCCAGAACTCAGCTTATCTTAAATTATGTCATCAATTTATTGAGTTAAAATTCTCCAAGCCCTTATTTATCTTGACCCATACCAGAATGATCATATAATTGATACTATTTCTAAATTCTACATTCTCTGATAGTATTAAAAAGAAAACAGAGGTAAGTGAGCTGGTATCCAAAACCTATTTCAAAAAGGCACTAGTAGGCAGTATGATATAAATTTATCCTATAAGACAAAGTCCAGTTTCCAATACCTCCTTCTTGTTTCACAATTCTGGGATTTATTTTTTAATAATCAGGCAATGACTCTGAGATCTCTCTGAATTATTCAGGATTGTGTTAGACCCAGCATAATTTGAGTGCCAAGAATATTTTCACAGTATTTCAGGGATTTAAACCTTAAGATTTTTTAATTAACTAAATTTCTCAAATATTGATAAAAACACTTTATTAATAAAATAATAGTATAATTATTTCTTTTACTTTACTATTTCACTTGCTCTCTCAGATTAATTTTGCTCAGTTTTAAAATTGAAGATATTATGTTCTAATTATTTGATATGTATATATAGTAAATTTAATTAAAGTAAATGAAAATTGTTAAATAACCATGAAAACCTTTCCCTAGCTATTCTCAATGGTTGTGAATTAACTATATTATTGTCAAGGGCTTTCAAATTTGAACCTCTAAACCAGTCGATTCTAAATCACATTTCAGTTATATAGAAAATAATTTTTAAAATATTTCTTCTTGTGTGCCAAAAGCAGTTACTCAAAGAACTGTAGAAAGCAATAAAATGTATAAAATTTCAAAGTTCATAATAATCTTAGCATTAATCAGCATTTGGCTTTTAGCATTGGAATTAACTTAAGCAATTTGAAGTATTATCCTAAAATTATCATTATCTTTTACCAGCATTGAGAGTAACTAATGGTTGTTAGACACTATATAATTAGCATGAGAAATCAGAAATCAGTGCATGATCAAATACAAGTTATGGGCCAAATAAGATTACTATGATTTATCAATTCAGCTACTCAAATATGATTGTCAGTGAACCCAAAACACTCAAAACACAATCATAATTATCTTCAGAAAGAATTAAGAAAAATATTAATGTGTTACTTTGTGTAACAGAACATTCAAGCTCTGGTAAATCATATAATTCAGCAATTATTTTTCAGTAATTAATTAAATTTTTACACAGACATTTTAAATAAAACTTGTAACCCGCATTAGATAATTTTGCTCTGAAATTAAACATTCTTTTTTCTTAATCAAACATATTTTTACAACATAAAAGGTCTCCTTTAGACAGATGCCTAAAGTAAGAGTTTAATTTAAATGATTTTAATTAATCCAAGGCAGAACTTTTTAAAACAATCCAAACAGAGAAAGGTAGGTGGTAGGCTATATATGAATCCTAGTACTTTCTCAGTAATTCCATCTCTTTTACCCCACTCACCACTAGAACACCAGTGTATTTTCACATCCCAGTTGAGATCACCTCTGCTAAAATTAATATGGTGCCCAGTCTGAATCTGCCTGCAATGCAGATTGGGTTCAATCCCTGGGTTGGGAAGATCCCCTGGAGGAGGAAACTGCAAGACACTCCAATTTTCTTGCCTGGAAGGTCCCACATACAAAGGAGCTTGGCGGGCTACAGTCCACAGGGTCCCAGAGAGTCAGACACGACTGAGCCTGCACACGCCTGACTCCTCACTGTCCGGCTCACAACTAGGCAGAATAGAATGCTACAGAAAGCACCGCTCCCAAATAAAGCACCACGGGTATGATTTAGTCAAGACACTCACTGTCGGATCCAAGGATAAGTGACTATTATGAGGATAATTCTTGCCCAATGACCTACCTCACTGGTTTGTAATTAAAATCAAACGGGAACATACTTAAAGTGTTTTATGAACTTTCACACACTATATACATAGAATTTATTATATTGATTGTTGTCCATGCCCACCATCTTAACCCAGTCCCAGATACTAAGAATAGCCTAAACACAGTCAACTTGCTTGGGACAAATTAAGGGAGTCTTAGGTAAGTAATTCAGATGCCACAGATTGTGAGACATTCTTGTTTCTCTTATTGTAAGCGTATTCTTTTCTCTAGGTTTACTCTAGCAGCTGGATCCTACTTTCTTCCCGGGAACAAATGGGGTCCACATATAGAAATGAATAAGTGACTCAAAACAGATTCCTGCCCTAACGTTTTGTCTAATACCAATCCACTCCCCATAGAGCTGGTCTCTGCCCTCCTCTCTCTTACTGTTTTGGAGAAATGACCTGAATTTCTGTCCCATGGATGGGATCCTCCTGGTACCTCTGTACCTCTCAAATTTGGTCTGGCTGTCCGATCTTACCACATTCTCTAGGCTTTCTCTCAGTATATAGCTCAGCCAATTAGCAGATTTAGACTCAAAGAAGCAAATTCTCTTCTCCCCACTCTCTTCCACAAATGGAGCAGGAGTCTTTGTGAGGTGAAGAGCTCTGCGCCCGCCTCAGCTGGTTCAGTCAAAACTCTGTGCCCGTCAGCAGTGGTTACCGGGGAAAGCCCTCTTGCCTCGGCTGGGGAGTCAGGCCAGCTCCTTCTTCACTCACGAATCACTTTCTTAACCACTCTGTTCCTCTGGTTCACTAATGCTTCTGGGGTGACCATAGAGAAGAACTGTACGGCTCCTGACACTGTTGCATTTTATCTCACTAAACGAATTGTTTACTGTGGCAAACAATGAATTAATGAATCCAAAAGAAGACAATATTTGCCTCTTATTTGAACATTATTTGAGATTTCAATTAAGTGACGTGGACTCTAGAAACACAAATGATCTGTGTGTCTAGATGTAAAAACCATTAGTGCACTAATGTATTTGTTAGAGTTAGCAATGATTAGATACAAAATGATGCAATTAACTCTGAAAAGAGTTTTAGAAATCACATACAGTAAGCCATGTCCCAAACCAAATATCCATAAGGAAAATGGCATTTTTAATTGTCATTTTACATTAGCACATTATTTTCAAGTCAATATCAAAAACTATATTTTATCTATACCATCAGTGTCATAAACTAAAACATGAATGTCACAAGTGTGGCAGTCACTTTATAATATTTGTAAGAACACAAGTTGTTTGGATTTGGTAAATTTAAATTAACATTAATTTTGTTTTCTTTTTCTTTTCCTGATGGTTTTACAATATTGCTTTCTATTTTTCTTCATTTTATCAGAGAGGACATCAAACATCTGAGCATTACCTTTGTAGTAAATCCAATGATTTTATAAAAAATGATTGATTTTCCTAGTCTTTTTATCTTTCCATTTGGTATGAAATAATGCCTGCTTCTGCTACTGCTGCTAAGTCACTTCAGTCATGTCCGACTCTGTGCGACCCCATAGACGGCAGCCCACTAGGCTCCTCTGTCCCTGGGATTCTCTAGGCAAGAGCACTGGAGTGGGGTGCCATTTCCTTCTCCAATGCATGGAAGTGAAAAGTGAAAGTGAAGTCGCTCAGTCGTGCCCTACTCTTAGCAACCCCATGGACTGCAGCCCACCAGGCTCCTCCATCCATGGGATTCTCCAGGCAAGAATACTGGAGTGTGGTGCCATTGCCTTCTCTGAAATAAAGCCCAAGGATCTGGATGTCTGTGAGCCACTATAATATAAACAGCTAGGGTTTTGTCTCATGGTCATATTATTTGATGAATGTTGAAAGACAGATGAGGAATATGGAGGAATACGGACAGAATAATGAGTGTGGATTATACAGCTGAACTGTTAGGAATTGGAGGTGAAAATAAGTGAGGAGGAAGGAAGTGGGACGGAGACAGGAAAGAAGCAGCAAGAGGACCGGGTAGCACGTCCAGAAGACGGTTGGCCCACAGAGTGCCTACTCACCGAGAAGCGCTGGTGTTAATGTGGGCTGTAGGTCGGCCATCAGTTGCGCCCAACTGAAATGCTTGACTGTAGTTACACAGCTGAAGCAGAAGTCCCACCAGAACAACTGTACAAGCTTGTAACATCTCTCAAGCTCCCTTCAAACTCCCTTTCTGCCTTTAATCCACTAGTGGGATTTCTGAGTTGACTATTTAATTACCCTACCCAGTCCCCGTCGCCAGGATTAGAGGCTGTCAGCCTCTAAGACTCACATAGTAGAGCGGCTGCGTTCATCTGTAGACACAGCAGTGAGTCACTGCCCTCTTGGTTGTCATACGATTATGAACCTTCTGCTGTGGTTCTTTCACTTCAAAGTATAATGCAGTTTTGGCCCCAGAGTGTATCAATAGAAGGTAATTTTTAATTTGTAATAAACAGTCACTGCTGGGATTCTGTTTATATTATTTAGAAATTTGGATTGAATTGGATCCCAATTGTGATAAAGGATTTGTAAAAGCCAGATGTCTTCACATTGTTTATAAAAAGTGGATGGCTGAATAATTACTCAGTAAACATGATTAGTGGTGATAAAAATATAGATTATTCCTGCTCATGAGAACTGCTTTTCCATAAAATGTTATATAGCTTTCATTACTCACGTTTTTCTTTTAACTTCTTTGCTTTTATAGAAATATAGATTATCTATATTTATTTATTATAAATCTCAGTTCAAAAAAAGATAAAAGAAGCATTTCTGACATGAAAGAAAGACTATTTCTTTAAAGTATGTTTTTGTGGTAGAGTTCTAAATAAGGCGTATTTATTCAATATATTGCTGTACTTATTTTATTTCAAATATATTAATTCATGAGGTTCAAAATTAAATGTGCTTTCCCTGTAGATTAATACTCTCCTTTCCAACTTTGTTGAATAGAAGTAAATTGCTTGGTTCAATACAAACTAAGCCCATATGAGTGGCTCTTCTTGTTTTTCAGAAATAGGAGACACTAAGAGTTGAAAAAGCATTCATCATCGGGAGAATTTTAAAAGCATCCAAGCGCCTACACAGCCAGTAGATAAATTACCCACTATTCAACAGAAGGAAAGCACAATTAGTTTCACATTATACTAAACAAATCAGCTCTTTAAGTGACAGTCATTTTTGAGAAAAAGGCAGCAAGAATGTCATAGTTGTTCCCTTTCTCCCTTGTCTTTAGAAGCAACAACTGGTCTTTTCTCAGACTACAAGTTCTGTGGAAAGCAGGGTGAATGTATTTTGCTGTTGGTTTAGATAAGGAGAATTATATTCATGCCTTGTATCCATATGGTTAATAACACCACTTCATGTAATCTGCCATCACTTAACCTGAAGAAGCACGATTAGTAAACTTTGTGTACACAGCTACTGCAGCATTTTAAGCAACTTCCATCTGTGATAATGAATGATCGATGGAGGTCTTGCAGGAAAGAGTGCAATGCAAGCATGTAGCCTCGTGCACACATGAATCATCCATCAAAACCCCAAACCACAGTGCCTCATGCTTGCAAGTCAGTCATAGCCCAGTTGTAAAAGAATCCGCCTGTAATGCAGGAAACCTCAGTTCGATTCCTGGGTCAGGAAGATCCCCTGGCGAAGGGATAGGCTACCCATTCCAGTATTCTTGGGCTTCTCTTGTGGCTCAGCTGGTAAAGAATCCACCTGCAATGCGGGAGACCTGGGTTCCATCCCGGGGTCTGGAAGATCCCCTGGAAAAGGGAAAAGTGGGTAGCCACCCACTCCAGTATTCTGGCCTGGAGAATTCCATGGACTGTATAGTCCATGCAGTCGCAAAGAGTCAGAGAGGACTGAGCAGCTTTCACTTTTCACTTTTATCCTTCTGTAAGAAAGAAAGAAAGTGAAATCACTCAGTTGTGTCTGACTCTTTGTGACCCCATGGACTGTAGCCTACCAAGTTCCTCCATCCATTAAGTTTAAATTCATTTATTAAGGTATTCATTCCACATTTATAAGGGATAATTTTTGATACATGTATATAAGAAATGTACAAAATTTCTTTACACCACACAAAAAGTAGCACATTGAGTTTGACCCTTAAGTTCAAGATCTCATTGTCTCTTCTCATGTAAATGCCCACAGCCTGGAACTACATAAAGAACACATAGAATGATGTCTTAATTTTTTAAAATACATATGTATTTTATCAGTAAGGATATAATATATATTGTGTGAAGAAGAAGATAAGAAGAAAAAGAAAGCGGGACTAAGGGAAAGAGGCAGAGAGAGAGAGAATGTCAAAACATTAAAATGCACTTAAGCCTAGCCCATGCAGTTTCTTTCCTGGTGATATAAGTTTTTTTCTATGCTCTGACTGGAGAAAAGATTGTTAAGGGTATATATTTTGTTATTTTTAGTTGTTTAACTTATGAAAGTTTTAAAATGAAAATTGTTAAGCATCAATTATTAGGATTATATTTATAAGTAGAACAAATTTTACAAAGTACTTCTAAGAATTCTTTGAAAAAATGATTGTCCCTGATTAATTAAATGTTGTAAATGACACTTGTAAATTTAACATATTGTTTATTCTGTTTTTAAGTACTTCATTTGTCTGGTTTAACAAATAAAATCTTTCTGAGAAGGAAATAATTCTTAAAATCTAATAAGTTAAATATATGATGTCCTAAAGTTTTCTTAGACTGTCCAGTATCACACTTGATTATAAGATGTGGATATAAGACAGATCACAAAACTGAAATATTATGTCTCAATTTTTAACTGCAAATTCTAAGGCAAAATCATAAGGCTGTCACCTTAATAGACTAAATTATTTGAAATAATACATATTTACAATACCAAATGTTCACAGATTTCTTAACACAAAAATTTTAGTCTGTGATTTCTGTTCCTGTAAACATATTCGAGTCAACTCTAAGTCTTCCTAGAACTAAAAGGTATGTACTCACTAAGGAAGATGACATCTAGTTAACTAAAACCTTTGAGATGCACATCTGCTCTTGAGTGTGAAAGGCACATGCCCACAGAAGAGAAAATACCTTCCAGGCTCCCTGAGTTCCTTTCCGCCTGGGATCTTGACTGGACACGTGACGTAGAGCTGCCGACGTCCCGGGCCGTTCTCACCACCTCAACTGCCATGTCAGTCTTCTTCATAATCTCTGTATCACAGGCCTCAAAACTTTAGCAGAAGGTCAAGTTCCTGGGTTCTCCGGCCACTCGCAGGTGTCAGCAACTACCAGAGAAGCAGCTTGTGTGCGTGAGCTGCCAGCCCTCACCCAGCCTCACAAGATGGGGCTTTGGTCTGCATTTTCTTACTGAGAAGTAAAGAGCCCACAAAGCTTTTGTCAGCCTCACAGCTTTGTACAGAAATATTGGACTGGCCAAAATAAAAATAAGAGACACATTTTTCATTTTCATCAAGAACTTTGTTTTGTTCCATTACCTTCTGCCATTTTTCAGCCAACTTCATAATTCCAAACTCTTCCCCAAACTTATCTTTTTGAGCAAAGAATCATCTTCCAGAGAATTGAAATTCTTTTTCCTTTAAGAGAATTTTGCAAAGACCAAAATAAATGGACATCCAAAGATGCCATGTCTGCTTGATACAGCAAATGAATCAGAACTTCCCAGCCAAGCTGTAACGGTTTTTTCCTGGTCATCAAAGAAACATGTGGTCTTGCGATATCCTGATGGAGGAGTATGCCTTTTCTGTTGACTAATTCCGGACGCTTTTCATGGAGTGATGTTCTTGGTTGGTGTAATTGGGAGTGTACTTGTTGGAATTAATTATTTGGCTTTCTGGAAGTAGCTCAAAATAGAGGACTCCCTTCCAATTCCACTATATTCACAACATTACTTTCTTTGGATGAAAACCTGCCTTTGGTGTGGTTGGTGGTGGTTCACTTGGCTTGTCCCATGACCTCTTCCATTCCACATTATTGTACAGTATCCACTTTTCATCACCTGTCACAATTAGTTTAAAAAATGGAACATTTTCCTTACGTTTCAATAGAGAATCATGTATGGAAATTCTGTCAAAGGTTTTTTTGCTTAATTTATGTGAAACCCAAACATCAAAGTGATTAACATACAAAGCTGATGCAAATGCTTTTCAGGGATACTTTGAGTATGCTGGCTATCTCCCCTGTGGTGTAACTTTGATTGTTCTCAGTGAATGTCTCAATTTGATCACTGTCAGCTTCAACTGGTCTCCTTGACCTTGGAACATCATCCAGCAAGAAATCTCTAGCACAAGACGTCACAAACCACTTTTGACATAGTTTGATCAGTCACTGAACCTTCTCTATACACTGCACACGGAAAAGGCAATGGCACCCCACTCCAGTACTCTTGCTTGGAAATCCCATGGACGGAGGAGCCTGGTGGGCTGCAGTCCATGGGGTCGCCAAGTCGGACACGACTGAGCAACTTCACTTTCACTTTTCACTCTCATGCATTGGAGAAGGAAGTGGCAACCCACTCCAGTGTTCTTGCCTGGAGAATCCCAGGGACAGAAGAGCTTGGTAGGCTGCCATCTCTGGGGTCGCACAGAGTCAGACACAACTGAAGCGACTTAGCAGCAGCGTACACTGCACAAGTTTTTTTCTTGCATTTCAGTTACATTTTTAACATTCTTGCAACAATAAAGGATAATATGCCAGAAATGCTGCTTTCATTTTTCATCTTCAATATTAAAATGGCTACACAAAAAATTCACCAGTTTTGATACAGTTTTTTTAAATACACAATGATATGCCAGCTGTCGCAATACGGTCTAACAAAATTGTTTCCAATGAAGTTAAAAGGCAACTAGAGCCAGCTTTAGCCAGCCAGGGGGAAAAAAGAAAAAAAAAATGAATGAATGAACTTTTTGGCCAACCCAATACTTTCCTGGTTTTAAGAGCCAGCTTACAGGGGGAAAAAAAAAAGAATGAACTTTTTTGGCCAACCCAATACTTTTCTGGTTTTAAGTTAAATAAGTGTTCCTTTGTTCTGCTTAAAGGTGTAAAGCAGTGGTCCTCGGACATGCATCTATCTTCTAGCATTTCAGACTCCATGAGAGCGGGCTCCAGGTCCTTCTCAGGCAGCAGCGGGGATACATGTAGATGACTTACCCTCCATCCACTCTCAGGGAGACCCGCTAACCGTAGGGACCAGCACACACTGTTAGAGCTGTAAAGGGTCATCCCATCCAAAGCTTGATCATATCAGGTTTTGGTTGACAACCTTGATACTACAATACCAAGACAAAAATGTTTGGAGTTCTCCCCTGGGATTGATAACCAGGAGCGCTGCTAGGTTTATTGATAACAGATGTATGATGTTCCTCTCAACAGCAACTCCCATCCTAATTGGTTTACTTGTCTTTGACTCTAAGGCATACGTTTACCATCTAATGCCAAAAAAATCTTTGAAGTTGATGGATAGTGGGTTTAGTTATATATTTTACCTGAACAGAAAGACTTCAAACTTGATAGGATTCTAGAATAAATAATTACCCTTCTCCACTAGTCTAAATAATTTTGCATTATTTTATCTTCATATTCATATTCAATTTTCAATTCAGTTCTTCAACCAATTGAATTTTCACTCTTAAATGGTGTTTCCTGGCTCATGGTTGCACCCTGAGTCTTTCACTGTCCTTCTTGCCTCTAGATTCCTTCTTTTGTAACCAACCACTGCATAATTCAGATCAGATCCCTGTACTGATTTTTCCTCCTATCCTAGGAATATAAGGTTTAGGAATGTGCTCTTGAAAGTCTTTTCCAGGCGAAAAACTACTCCATGTTCACTCTTTAAGGGCAATAAAGTTTCCTGAGCATCTCAGACCTCTCAGCCTAGATCTACTAGTGGTTCTCTTCTGACCGCGACAAGTAATTGAAAAATAATTGTTGGTCTCAATCAGTAAATCAACTGGATTTAAAAAAAATCATTTCATGCTACAAACATATAATTTTAGTATTGTGTATAACAAAGGATCTGAGAACTTAAAGCTTCTCAGAAGTATTTATCCTAGAGATCTAAGACTCCTTTTGTCTTTTGCCTCACTAAGCCTTAAAATCTAACTTATATATCTTTGCATGCTATCAGCAATGAAATAAAAATGTCTGTATTTTAAATAATTTTTCTTTCTCAGTTTCTACAGATAAAGTGATTTAAAGTAATGAATGATGCCATCAAAGCAGAAAAGAGAAACTGTGAAAACCCCCAGAAATGTGAAAGGAGGTTTCCTACAGGATAATAGCATCTTCGGTTCAATTTATAAAAACCCAAATAAATAAAATGGACAGTATTGTTCAATTTTAGAAATTCCATTTCTTCTATGTTCTAAGCTGTATAATTGTCAGGTTTTTATGGTTTAGATTGTAAATGTGTTCTTCCCTTTGCTAATTATGTGTTTTTTTAAGTCTTAAAAGTCTTAAAATGTGAAGGACATTTATGAATGGTAAGGGAGACACTGTATACAAATGTATATTTGTAAAAGCTATTTTTATGATTAGCATGTTTTACTGTTGATCATATATAAAAGTCAGGTGATATTGCAATTATAAACTTAAACTTATTTCCAACAATGTCATGTAAGAAAAGATACATTGTATGCTAGTTTTTATAATTTATTTTTAACTTATAGTTTAAAGTACTTCAGATAATAATGATAAAAAAATTGAAAAATTGTATTTCTGCCCTCAATAAGCACCATTTTTATTAATAAAGAATGCAAATATTTCAGATGTGATTCAATAGTTAAAGGATTGTTGGTTTGACCTGTAATTAAATTGATCATCCTCTGCTTGACTGAACTGAAATGATCCAATTAATACCCAATATTTCAGTGTGGGTGGGAGATCCCATGGATGGATTTTAATGCCAATACAGATGAGAACTAGATTGGCAAGGAAGATTGTTTTGCCTTTGGATCCAAAAGTTCAAATTAATGCATACATCACTTCATTCCATCTCCTATTACTAAGGATTCTCCATTCCCTGGCATTGCAAGTGTTTCCAAATGCCCTTAGCTGTTGTCTTGTGCTGTGGAAATGGAAGAAACCATCTTCACAGACTAGGAGAATTAAGTGTATAATTTCTTAATAAATATGGCTTCTTTTAAAACAAAGTTGGTGTGTATCTTTCTTTTGGGGTGCATTTAGTTTTAATACTCAGCTTGAATTTTTAAGTCATTTGTACAAAATCAGTGCAATAATGAAAGCAGCATAACCTTATTAATATGCAGATTACATGTTCCATATGCCTACACGTTAAATGGGATGGCATATTCTGGAGCACATTAATTTGGTATGTAATAGAAAGTCAGAGGGCCCTCACCCATGACGGAAGGAACAGTATGGATTATATTTCTAGAAAGCATATTTTTAATCCAAATACAGAATTTTGAGACAGTATTGAAGGCAAAACTACTTGAATATAGGTATTTATTTGGGGGGGCTCCAAAATCACTGCAGATGGTGACTGCAGCCATGAAATTAAAAGACGCTTGCTCCTTGGAAGAAAAGTTATGACCAACCTAGAAAGCATATTCAAAAGCAGAGACATTACTTTGCCAACTAAGGTCCATCTAGTCAAGGCTATGGTTTTTCCTGTGGTCATGTATGGATGTGAGAGTTGGACTGTGAAGAAGGCTGAGGGCCGAAGAATTGATGCTTTTGAACTGTGGTGTTGGAGAAGACTCTTGAGAGTCCCTTGGACTGCAAGGAGATCCAACCAGTCCATCCTAAAGGAGATCAGCCCTGGGATTTCTTTGGAAGGAATGATACTAAAGCTGAAGCTCCAGTACTTTGGCCACCTCATGCGAAGAGCTGACTCATTGGAAAAGACTCTGATGCTGGGAGGGATTGGGGGCAGGAGGAGAAGGGGATGACAGAGGATGAGATGGCTGGATGGCATCACGGACTCGATGGACGTGAATCTGAGTGAACTCCGGGAGTTGGTGATGGACAGGGAGGCCTGGCGTGCTGTGATTCATGGGGTCACAAAGAGTTGGACACGACTGAGGAACTGAACTGAACTGAACTGATGCTCTGCCTAACTAATACTCTGCTACCAAATGATTGTCAGCTCATCATTAAAGAGCAGACAGAAAATATGCAGCCTCACCAAGAGCACTTTATAGGCTTAAGGCCACTCTTTACAAAGAAACTGAGCATCTAAAATCACCTTTGTGCGTTTTCTTTTATTTTTCTACTTTAATTTCACTAAGGTGAGTAATCCTCTTTCTCTGTCTTTTAATTATAAACTAATGCAATCTTACACAATTTCATCCAACAAAGAATATTTTTAAAAAATTTTTGAAGAACAAAAGGAACTCTCTTATTAAAGAAAATAAATATATTGCATTTTCCTATTTAAAGTCTTCAACAATTTGTCCACTACAACCTAGAGGCTGGATCAGGAATGTGTTTCCTTTTTAAGGAAATGCGAAAGCCACAATGTAATATACTTGTTTTAACCGTTATGAGTATTGGAGATTTTGTAATTGTTGTGTTTTATTTCTGAAGCTGCAAAAAGCCTGTATATGCTTCTGTAATGGGCTTTCCTGGTGGCTCAGACAGTAAAGAATCTGCCTGCAGTAGAGGAGACCTGGGTTCGAGACCTGGGTTGGGAAGATCCTCTGGAGGAGGGCATAGCTACCCACTCCAGTATTCTTGCCTGGAGATTTCCATGGAGAAAGGAGCCTCGTGGGCTACAGTCCATGGGGTCACGAAGAGTCAGACATGACTGAACGACTAAGCACAGCACACTTCTATAAGAGAATAAAATCAACAGAGTGATTTCATAGTTTGCTGCCAAGTAGATGTATTTGCCTGGCATAATCTGATGCTCCAGAAAGGAACTGTTGCAGGTATTGTCTGCTAGGAAAATACACATGTGTCTATTTTTCCAAATTTACCATTTGTCTGTCCTCATAGTAGTCAATAAACAGTGTAGCATCTCTATAATTTATTATTATAAATTAAGGACAGTACACTTTCTCAGATATTCATTAACTGCTCCCAAAGTAAAATGAATAATTCAAATGTTATGAAATAATTCTTTGTTGTTGGAGTTGATTTTCTCCACACAGGCTTTGAAATATAAAACCATGGGTCTTTCTCTTTATTCACTGCCCATTCTTGGCTTAAGAATTTCCTTTGATGACAAGGATGGAACAAAATATACACCAGATCAACAAAATACAGATTATTGGGGATTATGATCCCTGAAGGTTTAGTTTAAAAAGTAACAAGGAAGGTTTTAATAAATGACTAGAGGAGAGTGGACTTCTAACTCAGATAACGTCAGTCTCATGAAAGAAAAAAAGTGGCATTTCTCAATGCATTCAAGAAAGAAAGACGGGACAATAGGCCCACTGCTTGGGAAGTTAGGCCAACTGGGCACTGGAGATAACGGAAAGGGGAAAATACCAATTTTGCATCCACCTGCTTCAACGAAAGAATAGTTTTCAAAGCAGAAATACACACAAAAAAATGATAGAAGTGAAACAGAAGGTAAGAAGAAACTATTTTAAATGGATTAAAGTTCAGAAAACAGGAATTACAAATGCAAATGCCTGCAGAGGCCTGATAAGAAATACAGATGCGGGAATCAGGCCTGAGGTGAGTTAGTAGATCTTCAAGGCAACCGTGAAGATGAGGAGGCCAGTGGCTGTCTAAGTCAGAAATGCAGACCTGGATTCACGCGTTTTCCTGATTTTTCCAGAGAAGGCAGACATCAGAGTTCTAAATGAGATTTCCTGTTTTGTTTTGCTTTAATGTGAATATGAATGAAACCGTACCTAGGATTTAGTAGTTGCAAAACAAAGCAAAAGAATTCTGCAGTGTGGGGGAAGGACAGATTGAGAAAGTAGCTGGTACACACGCTAGCATGTGTGAAACAGGTCACTGCTGTACAATAGGGAGCCCAGCCTGCTGCCCCGTGACGACCTGGAGGGGAGGGGTGCGAGGGGACAGGAGGCTCAAGAGGGAGCGGACATGTGCATGTGATGATAACTGATTTGCATTGTTGTACGGCAGAAACCACAGCAACATTTTAA
Organism: Ovis canadensis; assembly: GCF_042477335.2. NCBI lineage: Eukaryota > Metazoa > Chordata > Mammalia > Artiodactyla > Bovidae > Ovis > Ovis canadensis. Next base: position 100,692,311 of record NC_091253.1, on the reverse strand, counting down.
ATCAATTATCTTCCAATTGAAAAATTAAAAAAAAATTTCACCTTATCTTTGACAAAGGAGGCAAGAATATTCAATGGAGTAAAGACAATCTCTTTAACAAGTGGTGCTGGGAAAACTGGTCAACCACTTGTAAAAGAATGAAACTAGATCACTTTCTAACACCGCACACAAAAATAAACTCAAAATGGATTAAAGATCTAAATGTAAGACCAGAAACTATAAAACTCCTAGAGGAGAACATAGGCAAAACACTCTCTGACATAAATCACAGCAGGATCCTCTACGATCCACCTCCCAGAATTCTGGAAATAAAAGCAAAAATAAACAAATGGGATCTAATTAAAATTAAAAGCTTCTGCACAACAAAGGAAAATATAAGCAAGGTGAAAAGACAGCCTTCTGAATGGGAGAAAATAATAGCAAATGAAGCAACTGACAAACAACTAATCTCAAAAATATATAAGCAACTTATGCAGCTCAATTCCAGAAAAATAAACGACCCAATCAAAAAATGGGCCAAAGAACTAAATAGACATTTCTCCAAAGAAGACATACGGATGGCTAACAAACACATGAAAAGATGCTCAACATCACTCATTATTAGAGAAATGCAAATCAAAACCACAATGAGGTACCACTTCACACCAGTCAGAATGGCTGCGATCCAAAAATCTGCAAGCAATAAATGCTGGAGAGGGTGTGGAGAAAAGGGAACCCTCCTACACTGTTGGTGGGAATGCAAACTAGTACAGCCACTATGGAGAACAGTGTGGAGATTCCTTAAAAAATTGCAAATAGAACTACCTTATGACCCAGCAATCCCACTTCTGGGCATACACACCGAGGAAACCAGAATTGAAACAGACACATGTACCCCAATGTTCATCGCAGCACTGTTTATAATAGCCAGGACATGGAAACAACCTAGATGTCCATCAGCAGATGAATGGATAAGAAAGCTGTGGTACATATACACAATGGAGTATTACTCAGCCGTTAAAAAGAATTCATTTGAATCAGTTCTGATGAGATGGATGAAACTGGAGCCGATTATACAGAGTGAAGTAAGCCAGAAAGAAAAATACCAATACAGGATACTAACACATATATATGGAATTTAGAAAGATGGCAATGACGACCCTGTATGCAAGACAGGAAAAAAGACACAGCTGTGTATAACGGACTTTTGGACTCAGAGGGAGAGGGAGAGGGTGGGATGATTTGGGAGAATGGCATTCTAACATGTATACTATCATGTAAGAATTGAATCGCCAGTCTATGTCTGCCGCAGGATACAGCATGCTTGGGGCTGGTGCATGGGGATGACCCACAGAGATGTTATGGGGAGGGAGGTGGGAGGGGGGTTCATGTTTGGGAACACATGTAAGAATTAAAGATTTTAAAATTAAAAAAATTAAAAAACTAAAAAAAAAGAAAGAAAACTAAACATCAAAAAAAAAATAAATAAATAAAGCAAAAAAAAAAAAGTCAAAAAGCCTATAGTAAAGAGAAACAAGTTCAGGGTTATCTCTGTTAAGAAAAAGAAGGGAAGCTAATTACTTTACAATATTGTAGTGCTCTTTGTAAAGTAGTCTCCAATTAAATAATTAATTTTTTTTAAAAAAAGAGAATGGAGGATAAAATAAGGGTATTTAATAGCATCTGTAACATTTTTTAATTTATTAGGAAAAATGTTTGAATCAAAGATAGATCAGGCACAGTGATAAAGAATCCACCCACCAAAGCAGGAGACGCAAGAGATGCAGGACTATCTCCTGGAGTAGAAATGGCAACTCACTCCAGTGTTCTTGCCTGGAAAATCCCATGGACAGAGGAGCCTGGCAGACTACAGCCTATGAAGTTGTAAAGAGTCAGACGTGACTGAGCAAACACACACACATTGGTGTTCATTTCTTTTCTCTATCCTTTTGCAGGCTTAAAATACCTTAGAATGATAAAAGTGTGTGATTTATTTCAAAACGTCCATATATAGGTACATAGAAATATACATATTGACGATATAGAGACGTGGGTGATATAAATTGCATGTTAAAGGTAGGAATTTGGATCTTTGAGTCAATCAGAAATCTGTAAGCTTGTGATCTGCCTTTTCTAGAGACGTTCGGATTCTAAAGACTAAAACTTAAAGAAAGAGCGCTGCGTTACTCTAATGTTCTAAGCCATTCTTGCAGACAGGAACTTATAAATGAATTTCTCATTTGTTAATGAAAAGACTTGCCATCAGCCTTTGAGGTATTCAGAACCACACTAGGGGCCTAAACACGGTTCACGCGAGAGTTCGGTGTGCCCGAGCTTGCGGCATAGGCCCCGGGTTTACCTCCTGCATCTCTGATGATAAGGACTATGCCTTCTCTATCTTTGTATCCTGTACAAATGACGCCTTTTACTTAACTAGTCATTTCTCCATAAATGTCTGTGGAATTAAATGAAAGAGGGTATGTTCTGAGTTTCTACCTACTGTTAAAAAACAAAAAAAAAAAGCTAAAGCTATAATTTGTTAAGCAGCTAATATGTTCTGAGAACTATATTAATACCTTTATATGCATTATCTCGAATGCACAGAAAAGCTGCAGGAGAGCTATGGTTAGCTCCAGTTTCCAAGTCAAGAATGCAGATCATTTAATCGGTCAGATTTAATTGGGCGCCAACTCTGTGCTGAGCGCTATTCCTAATGATAGGGTCCGGCTATAAACACTGGACACTGAAAAGGCCTGTCCTTGAGAAGCTTACATTCTTAAGGGGATGACACGCAACAGGCCAGCTAACAAGCCAATGCATGGTGCTGCGGGTAGTCATGGTAACAGACTAGAAAAGCTGGGAGGAAGGAAAAGCTGCAGAGGTTCTCCATGGGGGTCTTCACGGGCTCATCAGGGAAGGCTCCCTGCGGTGGCGTTTGGCAAGGACCTAGAGTCCGAGAAGGGGCAGACCGTGGGCCATTTCTGGCAAAGTGTCCTGAGCAGGAGGTGCAGGGTGTAAACCCCCGGAAGCATGGATGTACTCGGTGGGTTCAGGAAAAGCAAGGAGGGCGGTGCAGCTGGGTTAGAATTAAACATGGGACAGGAAAGTAGGTGAGGCCAAAGAAAAGCCACGGTTTCAGGTCGCAGAGCCATAAACGCGATTCCGAGCTCACTGGACCGTTTAGCTGCACTGGATGCGGAGATTTTGAGCACAGGAATTATAGGATGCAACTTAAAAGAACCACTTGGGCTGCCAAGTCCAGAATAGACCCTAGAGAAGTAAAGAACCCGCAAGTCCCTGCACTCTAGGTTGATACACAGCTCTGTTGAGTCTGGCCTGTGCCTAGACTGGTCTGCTCAGAGCAAAGAAGCCTGCTCACTTGTTCAGCAAATCTGTGTTGAGCCCTTACTGTATCCCATATGTGTACTTGATGGTGGGCATGCAGGGGTGACAGAATCCCTTTGCTCAGGGCACCTAGTCTAGTGAATAAGAAAATACCAACATTATTCCAACCTTCACCCGTCTTCCGAGGAGCAGGCATACCTTTCTGAAAGGAGATCAAGCAGGTATCCCCTCATATCTTGATGGAAAGATTTGTGTTATGTGCTCCTTCCTAAATAACAACTTGTAAGAGAGAGAGAGAGATTTATATAACTGGCTTAGCTCAGTGGTTCTCAACCCTGTCTGTATATAAATTACCTGGGCAATTAAACAAACAAACAACAACAAAAACTAATTAAATTGGAATACTATTGGAAACTAGCTGAATAAAGATAGAATAAAAAAATTTTTAAACAACACTGCAAACTAAAAAGAGCACTCTGCCCAAGTCCTGTCCCTTACAGCTCCGATAGAAGTGGACGGACATGCGTTTTTTAATTTAACTTTGTTCAACCTGCTGAAACAGAGAAGCATAGGTGCTCCAAAGTATAAAGCACAAAGCTTGGATTCACCACAACTCTCTACCCTGATTCCTCAAATATTGAGAAAACAAAGCTATTCCCCACATACAAAGAAACTCTCTTCCCAGTCAGTCACAGTGGTAACACGCCTGCATACTCATTAGCTCCATCCTTTCCACAGCTGTGGAGCCACTTAACTGCCCATCACACAAAATCGCGTGTAGCTGAACAGCATAAAAATGATAGGCTGTCAGCCACCCCTTCTTTGAATCAAGATCCTGAAACAGCGAAGGACAGGCAAGGCTGATGTGCTGCAGCTCATGGGATCGCAGAGAGCTGGACATGACTTGGCAGCTGAACAAGGGCTGAGAACCACTGGCATAAGCCAGTTATAGAAATTTATCTCCCTAGCAAGTTATTATTTAGGAAGAAGCATGCAGCGCACTTCTTTCTAACAAGATATGAGGGGGTTCCTGCTGGATCTCCCTTCAGAAGGGATGTCTGCTCCTCAGAAGACAGAGAGTTGGGTTCTTTGTTCTTGCTTGCAAACCAAGCTGTGTAAGAATGTGAGGTCTGGAATTCCTACAGCTACCTCTCAATGATGAAGAAAGTAGCCAACCTATTAAAAATGGCAGAGAAAAAAAAAAGGAAAATACCTGGGATTTTATAATGTCTTTGAGCCACTAAATGAAAAGGCCTGGATCCACACTGCCACTAGACTTACTATGTGAGTTTAAAAATATGTTTCTTACTTCAAATAACTTAGGGTTGTGCTTTCTGTTAAATACAGCTGGACAAAAATCCCAAATAATTATTGTAGTTAGTTTAAAAAAAAGAAACTAATTAGAAGTAGTGAATATTGGAGGAAAAAGTTTTTAGGGTTTTGTTTTTAAATAATATATGTTAATAAAGAGCTTTCTGTTTTGGTGCTCTATTATGGCAGAGAGCAAAATAGTTAAAATAGGAGAAAAATATCTGTTAATCCCAGAACAAACCAAACGAGCCACAGTCTTTCTGTGTACTGCAAACTGTACAGAGACTATGGCAGGTAACCTGCCGGAGAAGCCTGAATCTTGGACGGGGAAGTGACCTGCATGCGAGCAGCGAGAGCCAATCAAGAAATCCTGAACCCGCCCTGTGACTGCAAACAGGAGATGCAACCCTGCATTCACAGATGGGCGTGTGAGCAGAGAGAGTCAACACAAAATATCTCCAAAACAAGCTGCCCTGTAAAGAAGAGGGGAAGTTTCAGCCAAAATGCAGAGAATTACCAGATTTCTAAAAGTACCTTTTTCATAAAACAGGAGAAAGTTTTTAAAACAATTGTTCTGTTTTTTATAAAGGGTTATAAAATGTAATAAAATGTGACCACAGATGCATTTTTAAGAGAACTGATATAAACACAGTAATTTTTAATGAAAATACAAGAATCCCCAGAACAAAATAAACAAAAGCAAACTTCCTGCTTCATCAAACCAAGTAATTGTTTTGTAGGGCAAATTTAAGAGATTTCCAAAGAGTATAGAGTAAGAGTGAAGAAGTGAACATATAAAAAGACGACATTAAAGGCTGATGGTAATCCTTCAATTGAAAATAAATTAAAAAATGAAAAAACCCTGAGAGCAGAGAAAGAAGATCCAACATAAACATCACAGGTGATCCTCAAGAAGAAAACAGGTCAAAACAAAAGCTGTGAAAATCAGACACCATTGAAGAAAATTTGGAAAGACTGAAAAGGCTTTCCATATTCTGAGAAATGTCCATTTTAAAAGAAAATCCAACATCATAAAGAAAAAAACCTAGAAAGTTCTCAGTCATTCCAAAACAGGGAAAATTGAAGTTCTGAGAAGAAACCTTTTATGTTCAAAATGCTACACCTACAAACCTGCACTTAATGTGTGAAGGCGCCAGTGAAATATTTCAGATATCTATAGACTCAGAACACATATCATTCACATTAAGTTTCTAAAAAAATTACAGAGAAACTTACCTGAAAGCATTATACTATATGATTTCAAAACCTAAAAACATTGCGAGAGACATTTATAATACAAATAGGTAATGATAATCACTCCGTTCAGTAAATCATAGAGAATTGCGCATACATAACTGCTATGATATTTATAAAATGAAATATAAAAATAATGAACAAAAACATAAAAAACATAATTTCATGTAAATATAATCGCCGCTAAACAACAACCCGGTTAATAATTCCAGACTGAGTTGGAGCAGTTCACTAGGAGAGGACAAGAGAAGGAAGTATATTGATGTCTCATCTTATATCCATTTAACAAATGACTGTGCTTTGAGAGTGTAAGACTCTCTCCCAGGTTCTTAGAATGCATCAGTGAATAAAAGAGATGAAACCCTCAACCCTGGTGAAATTTAGAATCGCAAGTGCCAAGTCTATATTTTATAAAAAGGCAATCATTACCAGAATGAGACAGAGAGAATAAATTCTCAAAGATGACAAAATCGAGCATGCCTCCGTCTGCACCCCCAGAGGAGAAAGGAAGGTGGGAGAGGATGGGGGAGGGAAGCGGGGGCGGGGGGGGGGGGAGACAGAGGGAGGCAGGCAGGTGCTTGAGTCTGAAGCAAAGCTTTACTTTTCACGCCGAAATACAGAATGATAAAACACCACTTAGAATAATAAATGAAACTGCTTTATCACCCTACTGAGTGGTAAAAACAACCAATATTGGGCTAGCCATATCTGCGATATGTTGCTTAGAAGAGTCATAAGAAAGATAACACTAAAATGTTAAAAATGAAGAAATAAATCTTCAAAAGAACTGTAAGTTCAGTGGTTTCACAAATATCACCAGCTATTCCTGAATATTCAAAGAACATTTCCCTGCCATGAAATCCATTCTAAGATACATAAAGAAGGTTTAGTCTACATAATTAATTTTATGAAGACAGTATGACTATCACATAAAATCTTGATCAAAAAGTAACACCCCAAAGTCAAATATAAATAGCTCTCTAACATAGACATAACTGAAATAAAACAAAATATAAGCAAGAAATTCAACAAGATGTAAAAGATTCTCTGTGATTAACTAGAACTTCATGACAAAAATTCCCACGTACTCTCATACACAGGTACATGCTTGTGCATGAGCAACCATACAAACATTTCCCTGGTGATTCAGTGGGAAAGAATCTACCTGCAATGCAGGAGATGGAGGTTAGACCCCTGAGTCGGGAAGGCCTACTGGAGAAGGAAATGGTAACCCATTCCAGTATTCTTGCCTGGGAAATCCCATGGACGGAGAAGCCTGGAAGGTCCATGGGGCTGCAAAAGAGCGGAACACGGCCTCGCAACTAAACAACAACAACCATTGCAAACACACACCCTACAAGAATCGTAAAATAACTTTACACTTCATACCATAATAGATGTCACAGTTAAGTTTACATTAATACAAGAATACCCTCTATTTAGTATTTCTAACTTGTTCTAGATGAGCAAGTTAGTGCTGCTGCTGCTGCTGCTAAGTCGCTTCAGTCGTGTCCGACTCTGTGCAGCCCCATAGATGGCAGCCCACCAGGCTCCCCCATCCCTGAGATTCTCCAGGCAAGAACACTGGAGTGGGTTGCCATTGCCTTCGCCAATGCAGGAAAGTGAAAAGTGAAAGTGAAGTCACTCAGTCATGTCCAACTCTCAGCGACCCCACGGACTGCAGCCTACCAAGCTTCTCCATCCACGGGATTTTCCAGGCAAGAGTGCTGGAGTGGGCTGCCATTGCCTTCTCTGGCAAGTTAGTGCAGTAAAGCAATAAAGAGAAATTAATAGTATGACAATTAGAAAGATGAGAACATTTTTTGATTGCACAGGATGTGATTGTCAACCTTAAGACCCAAGAAAGTAAGAAAAAAACACTATTAGGCTTGTGAGTTAATTTTTTCAATATTTAAAAAAGTAAAGGTGAATTAGCTTTATATTATACAAATAATAACTGTGGAAAATCTAATGAATAATAATTGTTTTCATAATGTTAAAGTACTCACTTAAAATACTGAGGAATAAACTCAATAAGAAATGCACTAAGCTACATAGTGCACACCACAAAATTTTATTCATAAAATAACAGATACAAGTATATGAATAGATAAAAGGTGCCACTAGCTGGTAAGTTTTGAAGTTTTAAATAAATCAATCTCTTGTACAGTAATTCAATATAAAATTTTCCCTAAGTCTCAAAGATCTTTTCTACTCCTTTGCTTTCATGCCATTTTATATGCTGATAAATCCCAAAAGTTTACTTATCATCCTGGCCTCTCATTTTCTACAGCCAACTTTTCATTGGACAGTTTCACTTAGATGCCCCACAAGCATGTCAGACTCAGCTCCTGATCTTCCACCCAAAATGGATCCTATTCTAGAGAATCCATCTCTATTCATGGTTACCCCTATCTACTCACCGTGAATGTGCTCGGTGGTGTCTGACTCTTTGTGACCCTATGGACTGTAGCCCACCAGGCTCCTCTGCCCATGGGATTTTCCAGGCAAAAATACTGGATTGAGTTGCCATTTCCACCTCCAGGGGATCTTCCTGACCCAGGGATTAAATCTATGTCTCCTACATTGCAGGTGGATTCTTTACTGCTAAGCCATCAGAGTAGCCCATTTACTCACCATTAAACCAGAAACCGAGGAGTCATCTTAGATTTCTTCTCTCACTTTTGTCTCCAATCTCCCATTGTATTTTATTGCTTCTAGCCCTGGGATTTCTTTGGAAGGAATGATGCTGAAGCTGAAACTCCAGTACTTTGGCCACCTCATGCGAAGAGTTGACTCATTGGAAAAGACTCTGATGCTGGGAGGGAATGGGGGCAGGAGGAGAAGGGGACGACAGAGGATGAGATGGCTGGATGGCATCACTGACTCGATGGATGTGAGTCTGAGTGAACTCCGGGAGTTGGTGATGGACAGGGAGGCCTGGTGTGCTGTGATTGATGGGGTCGCAAAGAGTCGGACACGACTGAGCGACTGAACTGAACTGAACTAAATTGATCCTCATATATACCCTGGGTCCTTTTACTTTTCTCAATTCCATATAATATTCCAGAAATCACCCCCCAAATTAGCTCCTTGTTTCCACACCACCTAAAGTGCTGCAGTCCATGGCATCGCAAAGAGTCAAACACGTCTAAGCCACTGAACTGAACTGACAGCTCCAATCTAAAAGTCACCTTTTTAAAAATTTCAGTGTAAATTGTTACACCTTTATTTCAAAACCTAAATATTTTCTCAATTAGCCTCAATATTAGCCTAAACATTATTTCAATTAGCCTAAATACTTTCTCAAATCCATTAGAGTAAACCCAAAGCCCTTGCCGTTCCCCATGAGGCTCCAAAGAGCCAAACCCTTCCAGCCTTCCCTGCCTCTTCTCTTTCTTCAACAAACCGGAGTCTCTTACACTTCAGCCTCTCGCCTTTGCTAGTCTCTTGTCCAGAAAGCTGACCCTCCACCTCTTCATTACCAGCTAAGGGTTTACACCATCCTGAGGTAGTCTGCCCATCCTATGCCCTGACTCCATTACTCTTTACCAAAGCATCTTGATGGTTTGTTTTGTGGCATTTCATGATTTGTAATTTACATGCTTGTTGTTGATGTTTTTACTGCCTGTCTTCCCGAATGAACTATAGCTCTTGAGAAGAATGGGTTCTTCTGGGTCTGTTTGTTCAACATTCAGCATCTAGCTCAGTGCCTTGCAATAGCGTAAAACCAGTGACAGCATCAATGAAATCTGGGTTTTAATGGAAATCTTGTTTATTTTAAATTCTACCTTTTGACCAATAAATAAAATATATAACAAAAAATTAATAATAAAGAATTCTGAAGGAAAGCAATGAAGGATGGAGAACTTGGTATCCCATTACAATAATAATTAAACCAGAATGTTAAGAAATCAAAGACAAAAAAGTAGGAAAGAATTTTAAAAATGGCAGCAGATTATTAAATAGACTAGATCATCCTGGAAAGACCCCATTATATGTAAGAACTTAATATTTGATAAAAGTATTTATTATATCAATAAAAATGATACAATAATTAATAAATCTGGGGCAGTTGATTAGGTACTTAAAATATATATAAAATGTAATGCCAATCCTTACACTGCTCATCACAATAAATTAAACATTTACATTTGAAGTTAGTATTTTTAAACACACTTTAAAAACACTTTAAGCTCTCAACTAACACTATCCCTTCTCTGGATACAGAACTTCCTATGCATAAAAACAGTAAGAACTCAGTAGGGAAAAGATTTTATCACCAAAAAAAAAAAAAAAAGGAATATTTGTAAGTCAACATTATCAAACAAATAAACTGTAAGAAGCTTTGAACATTTAAGATTAATATCCAATTTTAGGAAAAGATTAAACTGATGAGAGACTTCAAGCACATCACTAGATATCTTGGCAAATGGCACAAGCAATTTGCAAAACCTGACAGCCTTGAATCCCAACTAGCTGGAGACAGGGTGGTCACCTGAGCACTGGCTCCCGGAACTGGACATGGTCTTCCTACTAATGTGTTGGCTCAGGAGCTAGGATGACTTGTTTGTCTACATGACCTTATAGGAGAGTTGTCAGGATTATTCTTTAGCAATGGTGATGCGCTGCTGAATAGAACAGAAACTGGTGAAGTGATAATTCTGCTTCTTTTTCACCTTTGGAAAAGTTGCCAGCCCTACAGGGCATGAGAACAATAAGAAAGTTGCATGGATATACATTTCATCTGCTTCTGCTCTGTGTAGCCATATCTTTTCTGATAAATTTTGCATGTTTTTCCAGACTGGGGCTTTATAGCATTATGTGTGTGTCATTTCTTCTGACTGATCCAAACACAATTGAAATTCTGCTATGACTAAACAGCTAATAAACATAAGATTGCAAATTAAAGTAGCATTGAGATCCTGTTTAACAGCTATAAAAATAGCAGATATTAAAACATATATAATATTCTATTTAGGAAACAGTGGGGGTCAAACTCTTAAATTCACGTATGTAAGTACTCTCATAAAATGCTAGTGGGAGTATTAACTTGCAAACTTTCTGGAAAGGGATCTGACAATATATCTCAATGTTTCAAGAACACTGGCAAATTGTGCAACCATTATGATTATGTAGAATTTCTAATGACATGGTGACAAGTTTAGAATTAATTACGGGCAGAAACAGGGAGGGGGATCAAAACGGCAGGGGAGGATGGCCCCGAGCTCATCTCCCTGCACAAACACATCAACAGGGCATCGTCACAGGGAATAAATTGAACTGAAAACAGCCCGAGGACTGGCAGAAGCACTCTGCAACAACTGAAGCTCCCGGTCTTGTTTTTGCTGACTATAGAGCTTCTCCATCTTTGGCTGCAAAGAATATAACCAATCTGATTTCAGTATTGACCATCTGATGATGTCCATGTGTAGTCTTCTCTTGTGTTGTTGGAAGAGGGTGTTTGCTATGACCAGTCCGTTTTTTTGGCAAAACTCTATTAACCTTTGCCCTGCTTCATTCTGTACTCCAGGGCCAAATTTGCCTGTTAATCAGGTATCTCTTGATTTCCTACTTTTGCATTCCAGTCCCCTATAATGAAAAGGATATCTTTTGGGGGTTCTACAAGGTATTGTAGGTCTTCATAGAACCGTTCAACTTCAGCTTCTTCAGCATTACTGGTCCGGGCATAGACTTGGGTTGCCATGATACTGAATGGTTTGCCTTGATCTTTCGGTCGTTTTTGAGGCTTCATCCACGTACTGCATTTCGGACTCTTTTGTTAACTCTGACGGCTACTCCATTTCTTCTAAGCATCAGTCCTTCCAATGATTATTCAGGATTGATTTAATTTAGGATTGACTGGTTTGATCTCCTTGCAGTCCCAGGGATTCTCAAGAGTCTTCTCCAGCATCACAGTTCAAAAACATCAATTCTTCAGCACTCAGCTTTCTTTATGGTCCAACTCTCACACCTATACATGACTACTGGAAAAACCATAGCTTTGACTGTTCAGACATTTGTTGCCAAAGTAATGTCTCTGCTTTTTAATATGCTGTCTAGGATGGTCATAGCTTTTCTTCCAAGGAGCAAGTGTCTTTTATTTTCATGGCCTGCAGTCACCACCTGCAGTGATTTTGAAGTTCAAGAAAATAAAATCTCTCACTGTTTCCATTGTTTCCCCATCTATTTGAAATGAAGTGATGCCATAATCTTAGTTTTCTGAATGCTGAGCTTTAAGCCAGCTCTTTCACTCTCTTCTTTCACTTTCATCAAGAGGCTCTTTAGTTCTTCTTCACTTTCTGCCATAAGGGTGGTGTCATCTGCATATCTGAGGTTATTGATATTTCTCCTGGCAATCTTGATTCCAGCTTGTGCTTCATCCAGGCCAGCATTTCTCATGATGTACTCAGCATATAAGTTAAATAAGCAGTGTGTCAATAAACAGCCTTGACATACTCCTTTCCAGCTTGGAACCAATCTGTTGTTTCATGTCCAGCTCTAACTGCTGCTTCTTGACCTGCATATGGGTTTCTCAGGAGGCAGGTAAGTTGGTCTAGTAGTCTCATCTCTTGAAGAATTTTCCACAGTTTATTTGTGATCGACACAGTCAAAGGCTTTAGCATAGTCAATGAAGAAGTAGATGTTTTTCTAGAATTCTCTTGCTTCTTCTCTGATCCAATGGATCCTGGCAATTTGATCTCTGGTTCCTCTGCCTTTTCTCAATCCAGCTTGAACATCTGCAAGTTCTCAGCTCATGTACTGTTGAAGCCTAACTTGGAGAATTTTGAGCATTACTTTGCTCTCATGTGAGATGAGTGCAATTGTGTAGTCATTTGAGCATTCTTTGGCATTGCCTTTCTTCGGGAATGGAATGAAAACTGACTTTTTCCAGTCTGATGAACACTGCTGCATTTTCCAAATTTGCTGGCATACTGAGTGCAGCACTTTCACAGCATCATCTTTTAAGAGTTGAAATAGCTCAGCTGGAATTTCATCACCTCCACTAGCTTTGTTCATAGTGACTTCCTAAGGCCCACGTGACTTCCTAAGGCCCACTTGACTTCGCATTCCAGGATGTCTGGCTCTAGGTGAGTGATCACACCATTGTGATTATCTGGGTCATGAAGATCTATTTTTTACAGTTCTTCTGTGTATTCTTGCCACTTTCTTCTTAATGTCTTCTGCTTCTGTTTAGATCCATACCATTTCTGTCCTTTATTGTGCCCATTTTGCATGAAATGTTCCCTTGGTATCTCTAATTTTCTTGAAGACATCTCCAGTCTTTCCCATTCTATTGTTTTGCTCTACTTCTTTGCACTGATCATTGAGAAAGGCTTTCTTTTCTCTCCTTGCTATTCTTTAGAAATCTGTATTCAAATGGGTATTTCTTCCTTTTTCTCCTTTGCCTTTAGCTCTCTTCCTTTATCAGCTATTTGTAAGGCCTCTTCAGACAACCATTTTGCCTTTCTGCATTTCTTTTTCTTGGGGATGGATTTGATCACTGCCTCCTGTACCATGTCACAAACCTCTGTCCATAGTTCTTCAGACACTTTATCAGATCAACAACTCCAGTCCTGAGTATATATCTGAGAAAAAACAGAAATACTAATTCAAAAATATATATGCACACCAATGTTTATTGCAGCATTATTTACAATAACCAAGATATGGAAGACACTTAATACTTCATCAACAGCCAAATGAATTAAAAAAAAAAAAACTCAGCCATGAAAAGGAACAAAACGTGCCATTTGCAACAACATGAATGAAGCTGGAAGGTATTTTTCTCTGTGAAATAAGTCAGGCAGAGAAAGGCAAATATTGTATATTAACACTTATATGTGAAATCTGAAAAGTAAAATTTTTAAATGAACATATAAAACAGAAATAGACTCACAGATATAGAGAACAAATGAGTGGTCATCTGTGGACAGAGAGTTGGGAAAGAGGCAAGATAAGGTAGGGGATTAAGAGGTACAAGGTACTATGCATAAAATAAACCAGCTGCAAGTCCACATTGCACAACACAGGGAATACAGCCAATATTTTACAGCTTCAAATGGAGTGTAACCCATAAAAATATTGAAAACTATGTTGTATATCTGAAAGCATACAGCATTACAAATCAACTTTCAAAACATTTTTTAACCCCAAAAAGATAAAATGTATAGGAATAAACTTAACCAAGGAGGTGAAAGACCTATATGCTGAAAATGATTAAATATTGATAAGGAAATTGAAGGTGATTCACAATGGAAAGATATCCCATACTCTTGATTAGAAGAATTAATTGTTAAAATGTCCATACTACCCAAAGCAATCTCCAGACTTGATGCAGTCACTGTTGAAATAGAGAAATGCACCTACAACATCACTGCTACATATAATTGTATGTACATATGTTGATTTCCCTGAACCAAAAACCTTTGTATTGAACCTACAAATGGTCATTTTACAATATCAGTGCAACCAGGGCAAGAGATCTATCAGAAAAAATAATCGGCAGACTTCAATAGCTTGTTACAAGTTGCTACAAATATTTCTACATTCTGTAGATGAAGCCCTCCTCAGAATTAAGGGCATGGGTGAACTGTGTCAAACAATTTTTATAGATAGCAGTGAACTAGTTATCCATCAGTTCACAACCACTTTTAGATAATCTATCTTAGAAACTCAAATCTCAGTCTTCAGTTCCTTGTTAAATTCCCTTTGGATACCATTCAACACTCAGGGTAAAATTTGAGCAGAAAAAGACCTTATTCACTGGCAATCAGGGCAGAATTAAGGAGTGAAAGAAGTCAAGGCAAAAATCCATAAAATGTGCTAAATCAAGTTATTAGAAATAACTAGGATAGTTATATCTAGGATAGGATAAAATTTTATTTACCAAGACATTTCTTGAAGAAAGAACTATAAGCATTTATAAGGATGACTATGACTTCCCCTTTGCTCAAGGAAGGCCAGTAATAAAGAAGGAATGGATGGAACCTTACTAATTCATATCTTCTTTTCTGTTCATGGAATATTTAAATGAGGGATCAACCTTCAGATAGCCTTCTCCATTCTTCTACCTTTCACCTTCACATCAACAAATATATACAACACACACACAAACAATTGTGTCAAAGACATTTTTAATGATCATCTATTAGAAAATGCCCAAAGTTATTAGTCTGACACAGGTACATAACAGATTATATACCTCCTGGAGGATCTAGTCTATAGGCAAAACTAACCCAGTGAAAGATTCTTTGCTTGTCTGTTTTGGACATTAATGAAATGCCAGCTAAACTGAAAATTTTCAAAATATGTCTTCTACATATATCCCATCCACAACTCTGTCCCATGACCCAATAATCAATGTTTAGTTTGCCCCTTTTCAAGTTGAAACTGAAAGCCTTTTGAGCAAAGCCATCCATGAATTTCACAGTCTTCTGGCTTCTTGTTGTATAACATACAGTGATTCTTGAGCCAAAATTACTGCAGATGGTGACTGCAGCCATGAAATTAAAAGATGCTTGCTCCTTGGAAGGAAAGCTATGATGGACCTAGACAGTATATTAAAAAACAGAGGTACCACTTTGCTGACAAAAACCTGTATAGTCAAAGCTATGATTTTTCCAGTAATCATGTATAGATGTGAGAGATGGACCATTAAGAAGGCTAAGCACCAAAGAATTGATCAAACCAGAAAAGACCCTGATGTTGGTAACGACTAAAGGCAAAAGAAGAAAGGGGCTGCAGAGGATGTGATGGTTAGACAGTATCACCAACTCAATGGACGAAATCTGAGCAAACTGGGAGATAGTGGAGGATAGGGAAGCCTGGTGTGCTGCAGTCCATGGGATCTCAAAGTCAGACACAATTTAGCTACTGAACAGCAAAACCAACCAGTTCTAAAGTTTAGAAAGAACAGCCCCATTCAGGGCCTCTTATTCGTCTCTCAACTTCAGTTCTCTGTGTTTACCTCCAAACAAACAGACAAAAAGAGCATCTAAGTTCAGCTTTGCTGTCAATTTTCTGTTCCAGTGAAAGAAACTTTGATGTAAAAATCCTCTCTGGAGTCATAATTTGCCTTTATGCATTGTGTTCTGTTTATGTTATTTTTAGATATCTTCAAAATTCTAGTTTTACCCTTACGCTTGGGAGAAAGTATTATTAACTTTTTAATGATTTTGTTTGTTAGGCTTTAAGGCTGAAAGCACCTTTTCTTTATAGATAAATAGAAAAAAGTCTGTGTAGAGGACTAGCCTTCTCTTTAGCCTTCCTGAATTATTTTTCTAATGCATTAAATTCCTTCTTGACGACTGTAGGTTTCAAAGCAAGTCAAATGAGATTAGTTCATTGTAGATAATATAAAAGGCTTTATCTTTTTAAAAGTGTCAAAACTACTATCAGAAACTCTCAGAAACCAAATGCATTTTTACTGACCTTTTTTCATTTTGATACTTTCTCTTTCACCTTGCTATAACTGGCAATGCAGTGAAAGTTAGTCTATCATTAAAAAAAAAAAACCACTTATCATTTCAGTATATTTTCAATTTATTAATCTTCAACCTTCATCTTTAAATAGAATATATATTCTTACTGTCTAAATCTCTCTAATGCACAGATATGGTCACATTACTTTCCTTGTTTAAAAAACAAAATTATATTACTCTTTAAAACATGAATGACTTGGCATTCCTTAAATACTCAATCCAGCATTGGACATCCAGAATTATCTGGAATCAATTTACATATCTGGGCTTCTCTGTTCCTATTTTCCTATATGTGTGTGTGTGCTTAGTCATGTTCAACTTTTACAACCTTTTAGACTGTAGCCCACCAAGCTCCTCTGTGCATGGGATTTTTCAGGTAAGAATACTAGAGTGGGTTGCCATTTCCTCTTTCAGGGGACCTTCCCAACCCAGAGATCAAATCTGCATCCCTTGTGTCTCCTACATTACAGGGAGGTTACCACCGAATCATTGGGGAAGTAAAATATTTTTAGCAAAAACAAACACACTTCAGTCTCTCAATTCATTAAAATTAAACAAACACAGTTGACTCTTGAGCAAGTCTGGTGTTAGGGTTGCCAACCCTTCACGCAGTCAAAAATCTTCATATCACTTACCGCCAGCTAAATACACAGTTCCTCCACAGATCCACTGACCTCAGGTCCTGGAGGACTGTAGTATTTACTACTGAAAAAAATTCAGGTATAAGTGGACTTCCATATTCCTTGTTTGTGCTGTTCAAGGGCCAATTGCATTTTAAATATTTGTATAATGCCCATTGTAATTTATACACTATTCCGGCTAGAAAAGCTCTGCCTTTTCTGGGAGCTGCTAATGCTCTTATTCCCCTTCTCATTTATATTTAATAAACCTGTGCATGTACACATAACATTTATATACACCCCATTTATTATATAAACCCTGTTTATATGCACCATGTTATTATTATAGGAATGAAGGTGGGCACTATTTATAATTGTTTACTCATTTGCTCTCATTCATTTTTTATAGAGAACATCCTGCAGACACAAAGGACTGTAAAACAAAATCATTTTTTAAGAATTCACAATCTAAGGAGGTTGACAGAAGCATGAACTAAAGAGTAAATACTGAGTGATCCTTTTGTGCTTATACTGAATGGTGGCAAGGGTGAGCTACTCTGAAGGATGAGGTCCACCCAAGCCAGACGTGAATCACCAAAGGGAACACTGCACAGAGCTTGGCTCCCAAGGATCAATTGTTATATCCTAGTTGGGTTGAGTGTGGACTCACTGATTTCTAGAATGCTGTTTCAACCCTCTTATTAGGACTCCGTTCTCATTCTCTTCCCTTTTATCTAGTTTAAGCACAACCTATATATATGGCTTCATTTTAGATGCCGTGATGGTTGCCTTTCACACCAGATTTAAACCACTCATACTCATAGTTAATGAATAAAACATGGTTATCAAAAATCTATCAATAATTTCACTACTGTAATTAAGAAAAATGTTTCTGTCATTAAATTGTGCCAAACTCTGGATTTAATTATCTTATTAATGTCATTAGTAAAGCTCATTTATCATCTATACAATGAACTAGATTAGAGTTTCATTATATAATCAACAAAACTGGCCCTTTACAAAAATTAGGGTGACTGTGAAATACTAAGTTTTCTTTCTTATGTGCCAATTGAATTGTCATTTTTATTTTTTATATGTAATTTAAATAGAGCATTTATTGACCACCTGTTGAATATAGATCCCTACTTAATAGAAGAAAACTGCAAAGTAATTCAAACCAGAATTCAAGCTATAGCCTCAAGCAAAAATAAAATAAATAAGAATGACTTTTTCCAATCTGACTTCTAGAATAAAAGCTTCCCTTTCTATGCCTCAAGAGTAGAAGAGCCAAGGATATAAATGTTTGATAACCTGAAATAAATCTGTCAGGAAAGAAATCTAGCTGCTACTTAGAGCAAAAGAGTAGCCAAAAACGATATGAAGCAATCTGAATTCTCACTCTTGACAACTTCAAATTTATTTCAGAAAACCTCACACCCTGGGAAGCTTCAGAATGTCTCTCAGTTAAATAATGTTCAATTCATTTTGGTTACCTCCCAGGATTCCTGAAGAATAGTTTTTAGCAAGCATTAGAGAACACTGAGGTAAAATGCCTTGTAACTCCTTTGAAGACTCCATGTTGAGGCAGTTGAATCAAACACATGCAGCGTGTGAGTCTCTGAGTGAGGAGTAGGCTCTACTTGGGAAGCAAAAGAATACGTGTGAAGTGCTCATTTTTGGTGGATTAATAACAGTCTCATCACACAAAATGTTCTATTTTCCTTCATAACAGCAGCCTCAGCACAAGCTATAGATATTGGATCAACATATGTTTGGGGGGAAATGCTGATCCAGAAGCCACCTTAGAGAGCTGGCCACGGATACAGCCGGCATCAAATATGGCCGTGTTAAAACTATGGTGTGTTGCTGATCCCGTTCGCGACGCCAACTGTCTTGCATTTGCACTTTTCGCTGAACCCAGCGTAGGCAAGAGGCTGGAAGAAGACACGAGGAGCCGGAGGGCCTGCAGACACGTTCATTCTCTCCTGGCTGACCCCGCAGCCGTAGCAGCAGCCATAACATTACCTCAGACGACATAACCATGGGGTCGCTCCAAGGTGACCCCGGTGCGGCTGGAGCCAGAGCTGTCGTGGCGAAGCCCATACAGGTGTGCCTCACAAGGAAGACCACGGCCACGCACGCACCTCGTGACACACATGCACAGGGCTCCATGTGGCCTCAGCTGGCGCAGAACCGTGCAGAGTCACGGGCTGCAGAACGTGGGGCAGGCGGGCGTGAGCGCATGGGCGACAGGGCCCGACCGGCGCCGTCTTACTGATTTCCTCACGTGCGGAGCTGCGGACCTGGCGCTCACACAGAGCGAGCCGCAAGAAGTCCAACGGCTGGGCGCGCCGCCTCTGTTCACTCACGCTAGCGTACCTGGAGTGTATCTCCGCACAATCTCCTTGGCTTGTGAACAACCCAGAGGAAGGGAATGCGAGAGGAATCCCAGCTGACGTGTGTAGAATCAGCCAACTTAAATAGTAACATCTAAATATAGCTGAAGAACTTCTGGGTTAAACTTAGCACCTAAGAGTTAAAAATCAATTTTCTGCAGCTCAGGAGTAAGTGAACAAAAATATGTTCAGTTATAAAAGAAAATCCTACATTTTCAGCTTTGAGATGTACGTTGTGCTCAGTCACTCAGTCCTGTCCGACTGTTTGCAACTCCATGGAGTGTAGCTCGCCAGGCTCCTCTGTCCATCGGATTCTCCAGCCAAGAATAGGGGAGTGGGTTGCCATGCCCTCCTCCAGGGGATCTTCCCAACCCAGGGATCGAACCCAGGTCTCCTGAATTGAAGGTGGATTCTTTACCGTCTGAGTCACATATGGTCTTTTAACTACAAAAGCTATGATAGTAATATCTAGCTAGTCCTGTTAGTATACAAGATTTTAAGTAAAGTCATGAGAAGTTTCAACTAATTCAGTCTCTGAAATATAAAGTACCTAAAAGTTATTTTAAGCCACATATCTTGAAACAATAAAATGATTTGGTGAGAAAGTGAAAAAAGGAATAAAATTATTCTTCCATGCAATTCAGCTATTTTTATCACAAGTTTAGGCAACAACTTTAAAATACTTTATTACAGTTCTATTATTAATTTCCAAATATACTATGCTGTTATTGGCTAAAATAATTTGTATTCAAATATTCATTTTATTCATTAATTCAGTCAATGTGTTATTATGAAACCCTAAGAAGATCAGGCACTGAGGCTATAGAGACATAATCTCTCCCTGCAGGGATCCTATGATCTTATAGGGAGACAGATATGTACACACATAATTATAATGTCATGTGATAAATGTAACAGTACAATAATGAATGAGGTATAATGGTAGTGCAGGTTCAGTTTGGCTTGAGACAGTTAGCTAGCACTAGCCAGGCAGAAAAGGAGACCAGGCAAGCAGCAGGAAAACATATGGAGGTCGGCAGCAGTGGCATTTCCAGGGACCTATGAAAGAATAAGGATAATTTACATTTGGTCTCTGCGGTACTTCCATGCTTGTTTCCAGGGAAGCCAGGAGCCATGGGACTGACCCTTGGTCAGGAAAGAAAAAAACTGTCATAGCTGGTGATTAAAATGTGCCGTTTAAAATCTAAAAATCCCCGAGCCATTTTTTATTAGCTTGTCTACACTGTTTATTGAAAATGAACAGACTCCCTCCCAGTCAAGATGGAGTCACAGGGACTGGAACTAAAAACCTAACAAGATATATGAGACAATAGCTTTTGACATAGTTAAATAAAAAATGGTGTCCTGAGATTTAGGAAGTAAATAAGGTGAGTCCTAAAATTGCCCCAGTTTGCTGTCTGGAGATAAGTTTCTAGGTGATGGCAGAGACGAGCAGCGTAGGCAAAACCCTAGGTTAGTGTACATGAATTGAAGACGTGGTATTGCGCTGTGCGTAAAGAGGCAAGAGCTGCACAGACAGACACCTCCAGAAAGCATTTGAGACTCTTCCTTAAGGACTGAGTTGAATGCTAGTGAGCACTTGCATATGTGGAAACTACCTGAGTTTGAAGAATAACCATCCCAGAGAAGAATAGTGCCTGGGAATCTCATAGCACTTGAAACTGTGTCAATATCCAATGGTTACAGTTGGAAACGTCATAATTCACTGGATATAAATTATAGACTTAAAAAGGATCTTGCTTCAGAAGTGGGGAAAAATTATCCCCAGGCTAAACATGGCTAAACGTGGTTCAGTTCAGTTCAGTCACTCAGTCATGTCCGACTCACTGCGACCCCATGAATCGCAGCATGCCAGGCCTCCCTGTCCATCACCATCTCCCGGAGTTCACTCAGACTCACGTCCATCGAGTCAGTGATGCCATCCAGCCATCTCATCCTCTGTCATCCCCTTCTCCTCCTGCCCCCATTCCCTCCCAGCATCAGAGTCTTTTCCAATGAGTCAACTCTTTGCATGAGGTGGCCCAAGTACTAGAGCTTCAGCTTTAGCATCATTCCTTCCAAAGAAATCCCAGGGCTGATCTCCTTCAGAATGGACTGGTTGGATCTCCTTGCAGTCCAAGGGACTCTCAAGAGTCTTCTCCAACACCACAGTTAAAACGCATCAATTCTTCGGCACTCAGCCTTCTTCACAGTCCAACTCTCACATCCATACATGACCACTGGAAAAACCATAGCCTTGACTAGATGGACCTTAGTCGGCAAAGTAATGTCTCTGCTTTTGAATATACTATCTAGGTTGGTCATAAATTTCTTCCAAGGAGTAAGTGTCTTTTCATTTCATGGCTGCAGTCACCATCTGCAGTGATTTTGGAGCCCCAAAAAACAAAGTCTGACACTGTTTCTACTAAACGTGGTACCACCTATTAAAAATTAAACAAAGACTCAAAGATCAACATGCTTTCTGGCATTGAATCAAAAATCAGACATGGAAAATACAGAAGGCATGGCCCATAATGAGGAGAAAAATGAATCAAATGAAACTGAACCAAAAATGATACAGATAACAGAGATAATGGGCAAAGATATCATAATAGTTATTATACTGCATTCCTTATGTTCAAGAAGCTAGAAGAAATTTGCATGTGCTAAGTAGAGACATGGAAGATATTTTTAAACTCCCAACTCAAACTTCTAAAAATGAAAAAAATACATTATCTGAGATTTTTTTAAAAAGTACACTGAATGGAATTAAATTAACAACAGATTAAGCATGGTAGAAGATTACTGAATCTGAATGCATGTCAATAGAAACTGTTGAAGACTTCCATATATTATAAAAAGATACATTAATAGTTTGCACCTGATTTCATCAGTCATGTGGTGTGGCTTTAAGCAAAGGGACCATCAGCTTGTTAAAAGACCCCCGTCAAATTGTGATTTCACTCCCTTAAGACCAAGGTATTTTGCACTCTCTTGGTGGTTTGCAATCTGAAGAACAAGCATATTTTGTGGAAAAAATAAAGAACCAAAAAGCCCTATGAGCTGTACCTAGATGTTTCATACTTTTCTGATATTTATGTGTCACCTTTCTCCTGCTATGCCAATATTCTTTATTAAAGTCTTAGATGACTATACCCTGTGCAGTTTTGTGTTTAACTGTGTAACACTGTGTAATTAAAGGAAAATATAGGGGGTTTTTTTGAGGAAGGGGAAGTAGATTATGATCAATTAAAAAAATGATAATTTAAGGTGGAATGAAAGGATATAAACAGATTGGAATTTTGTTTCTTGTGTGAAAAAGTGTTAGTTGCTCAGTCATGTCCAAATCTGTGATCCCATGGACTGTAGCTGCCAGGCTTCTCTGCCCATGGAATTCTCCAGGCAAGAATGCTGGACTGGGTTGCCATTCTCTTCTCCAGGGGATTTTCCCAACCCAGGTATTGAACCCAGGTCTCCTGCTTTCCAGGCAGATTCTTTACCTTCTGAGCCACCAGAGAAATAGAATGAAATTTAAGAAAGACAACCTAGTGAGGTGGGTAAAGATACAGACCCGAGGATCAACACTCCTTTGGCGATCACCTAGTTGTGTGACATTAATTCTGGAATGAGCAAACAAAGAAAACGGAACAATTCAATAGAGAGAGCAATGCCATACAAATGTAAGATAAATCTCTCCTTTTAAATCACTGAATAGACTCAGAATCATCTACTGTATCTTGAAAGTGAAAGTCAATCAGTCATGTCCGACTCTTTGCAGCACCATGGACTACAAGGTCCATGGAATTTAGGCCAGAATACTGAAGTGGGTAGTTCTCTTCTCCAGGGGATCTTCCCAACTCAGGGATGGAACCCAGGTCTCCCACATTGTAGGCAGATTCTTTACCAAGTGAGCCACAAGGGAAGCCCAAGAACACTGGAGTGGGTAGCCTATCCCTTCTCCAGCAGATTGTCCAGACCCAGGAATCGAACCAGGCTCTCCTGCATTGTAGGCAGATTCTATACCAACTGAGCTATCAGAGAAGCCCCCAACAGTGAAAGTCATTCAGTCCTGTACGACTCTTTGCAACCCCATGGACTATATGGTCCATGGAATTCTCCAGGCTAGAATACTGGAGTGGGTAGCTATTCCTTTCTCCAGGGAATCTTCCCAACTCAGGGATGGAGCCCAGGTCTCCCACATTGCAGGCAGATTCTTTACCAGCTAAGTCAAAACTGTATCTTGGATGACTGCAAAATGAAAGAAAAAAGACAGAATAATTTATATCACTATATTAGCCTAGAGGTTTTGAATATTAATAAGCCATTGATACCTGCTTCACTAGCTCGTGTTATCTACGTACATCAGGTTGTTAATATTAATAACTCACAGTAAATTTAATGTTATTTCTTAATTTCAGCAGTAAGGAGGTCAAAAGACTTTGCATTTTAAAATATTCTGTCTTCAAAGCACACTTTGAAAGTGAAAAATTATAATTATAGTTAATAAAAACAGAATTTATTAAGAAGCTTTTGGAGGGAATGACAGTGAGAACTGTGAAAGGTTTCAAGTTTTACGTGAATAAGTTGACCTGTTATTACTTTATTGATACTGAAAAAGACACAAGGCTTCTGGGTCAAGACATGAAATCCTATGTTATTTATGCCACCAGGGCTCCCTGGTGGCTCAGACATTAAAGAATTTGCCTGCAATGCAGGAGACCTGGGTTTTCAATCCTTGGGTTGGGAAGATCTCCTGGAGAAGGGAACTGCTGCTGCTGCTGCTAAGTCAATTCAGTTGCGTCCGACTCTGTGTGACCCCATAGACAGGCAGCCCACCACAGTCCTTGGGATTCTCCAGGCAAGAGCACTGGATCGGGTTGCCATTTCTTTCTCCAATGCGTGAAAGTGAAGTCACTCGGTTGTGTCTGACTCTTCAAAACCCTATGAACTGTAGCCCACCAGGCTCCTCCATCCATGGGATTTTCCAGGCAAGAGTACTGGAGTGGGGTGCCATTGCCTTCTCCAGGAGAAGGGAACTACCCACTCCAGTATTCTTGCCTGGGGAATTCCATGGACGGAGGACCCTGGCGGGCTGCAGTCCATGTGGTCTTAAAGAGTTGGACACGACTCTCACTTCCACTTATGCCACAGCATGCAGTGTGATCTCCATATCTAGGCTTGCCCATTCCCTTTGTCCCAAGTGCTGGTGATCGCCTGAGGCCGCGGTGGATGCTGTCTACACACTCAGCTTCTGTCACAGCTGAGGGATCCGAAGCTTAGGCAACTAAAATCTCTAATCAGAGTGGCAAGGAAACCTACTTTTTGTCCTCTGAGGAGCCATCTCTTTCATACTGGATGGTATAAAAGTTCACCTTTTCTTTGGAAAGAGACACTACATCTGTCTTCCAAGGCTGTTCACTCTAAAAACATTCTTGGAAAGATAGTCTAGAACACAGGCCGCCAGTGCCTCTGTTTGCAAAACATTTATAAGCAAAAGCGACCCACGAGAACTGTCTCTTAACAATTCCTTAGGGTATTTTAAGACCTAATAGCTTACCTTCTATTTTGCCCAATTGAAACTAAGTATACTGGCTGCATATAAAATGAAAATGACATAAATTCGAAGTGGGAAACAAACTCAGAACCTGACCAACCACACTGCCTTGTCACCATCCTATCTGCTCCTCCCTGCCCTTATGTACCACCTCTGGCAAAGTCTTAGTCATAGTTGGCGATTCCCTGAGGGACATATTGTTAAATCTCTCGATGCTTCAATCTTCTATTAATTGCAGTTTTGCTCAGGGCAGTGGCGAAAGGTGGTAAAGTCCAAGGAGGTAATGTTGGCATCCATTGAGGAGTCGATGAACAAGAAACACAGGTGTTTCAGGGTCTATGGTAGCCAGTTGATGAAAACCAGATGAAAATAGCTGAAGAAATAATGTCTGAGCAAGATGATGGACAAAAACTACCAGCTTTCATGAAAATTGTCATTAAAAATCCACTGCAATGTAAGGCCCTATTTTGGGTCTGGAAACACAATAGTGTTTGGAGCTTACAGATTAATGGAGTTTATAGTTTAAATGACAAGAAATAAAAACAATCTTAAGGAGGAAAAACAAATCTGGAGATACCATACTCCCTGATTCCAAACTATATTACAAAGTGACAGTAATCAAAACTATATGGTATCAGCACAAAAACAAACATAGATCAATGGAAAAGAATAGATCAGTGGAAAAGAATAGAGAGCCCAGAAATAAACTCAAGCCTATGTGGTCAATTCATTTATCCCAAAGGAGCAGAGAATATACAGTGGAGAGAAGACAGTCTCTTCATTCAATAAATGGTGTAGGGAAAAATAAGACAGGTATGTTCAAAAGAATGAAAATAGGCCACTTTCTCACACCACATATAAAGATAAATTCAAAGGGGATTAAAGACATAAACATCAGACCTAAACCCATAAAACTCCCAGAAGAAAGCATAGGCAATATGCTCTTTGCTATCGGTCATACGAGTTTCTTTTTGTGTCTATCACCTCACATAAGGGCATCAAAAGAAAAAATAAACAAATGGAACTGCATCAGACTGAAAGACTTCTGAACAAGAAAGAAAATCATCAACAATATGAAAAAGCAAACAACTGGATGGGAGAAGATGATTGCAAGTAAATATCTAGTAAGAGGTTAATATACAAATGGAAGTTTCCCAGGCAGTGCTAGTGGTAAAGAACCTGTCTGCCAATGTGGGAAAGACGTAAGAGATATGGGATTGAACCTTAGGTGGGGGCTTCCCTCATGGCTCAGCTGGTAAAGAATCCACCTGCAATGCAGGAGACCTGGGTTCAATCCCTGGGTTGGAAAGATCCCCTGGAGAAGGGAAAGGCTACCCACTCCAGTATTCTGGCCTGGAGAATTCCATGGTCAGAGGAGCCTGAAGGGCTGCAGTCCATAGGGTCATAAAGAGTTGGACAAGACTGAAGCAACTTAGCCAGCATGCATGCATATAAAATATAAATATAAAAGTATAACTCACAAAATTCAATATGAAAAAACAAACAAGTTCATTAAAAAAAATAGGCAGAGGACCTGAACCTTTACCAAGGAAGACATATAGATGGCCAACAGACACATGAAAACATAATAACTATCACAAGTCATCAGGGAAATGCACATCAGAACTACAGTGTGCAATCACTCATACTTGCCATGGTGACTATTATCAAAAAGACAGAAATAACAAGTATTGGCAAGCGAAAGTCACTCAGTCGCGTCCCACTCTTTATGACCCCATGGCCTGTATAGTCCATGGAATTCTCCAGGCCAGAATACTGGAGTGGGTAGCCTTTCCCTTCTCCAGGGGATCTTCCCAGCCCAGTCTTTCCCAATCGAATCCAGGTGGATGCAGGCGGATTCTTTACCAACCGAGCTATGAGCAAGGATGTAGAGAAAAGGGAACTCTCTTGCACTGTTGGTGAGAATGTAAATGAAAAACATTATGAAGTTTCCTCAAAAAATGAAAACAGAACTACCATAGATCTAGCGAACCAGCTCTAGATATTTCCTCAAAGACAAAATGCTAATCAGAAAATAACTATACCCCACTTTAAAAAGAGTATTGTGTTGCAAAACTGAATGTTGCTAAGAGAATATATCTTAAAAGTTGTCGTTACAAAAAAAGAATCTAACTTTGCATGGTGACTGGTTGTGATAATTTCCTAGTGTATGCAAATACTGGATCATTATGTTGTACATCTGAAGCTAATATAATGATGTATGTCAATTAGACTCCAATTAAAAAATTAAAATGTCTGCCAATGGAGTTTTAAAAAAAGATGTATGCACCCCTCTGTTCATTACGGCATTATTTACAATAGTCAACATATGGAAGCAATCTAAGTGCCTATCAATAGATGAATGGATAAAGATGTGATTATATATATATATATATAGTATATATAGTATATATATATTAATATTATATATATAGTGTATATTGTATTATACATATATTGTTGTTTAGTTGCTCAGTCATGTCCAACTCTTTGTGACCCCATGGACTATAGCCTTCCAGGCTCCTCTGTCTATGGGATTTCCCATACAAAAACACTGGAGTGGGTTGCCATGCCCTCCTCCAGGGACTCTTCCTGATGCAAGGATCGAACCTGTGTCTGTTACATCTCCTGCACTAGCAGGCAGGTTCTTTACCACTAGTACCACCTGGGAAGCCCCATACTGATATATACACGTATTTAAAAACAAAACAGAGCTGACTTATAGATACAGAACAAATCGTGGTCAGCAGAAGGGAATTCATTTGTAAAATAAATAGTAATAGGGATATAATGTACAGCATAGGGAGGACAGTCAACTAGTCAATAATACTGCAATAATTTTGTATGGTGTATAATCTAGAAAAATATTGAATCACTAATATATAATCACTCATATCTAATCACTAATCACTAATATAATCATTAATATCTGAAACTAATACAATATTGCATGCCAATAGGTTAAAAATAACAAGAAACAAGATATATAAGTAAAAGGCACAGTGTGTCATGATGCGCCCTGTCTCATGGTGACTTTCGTCTGTATATGATGACGAAAATTCATCCTTTTTCAGAAGAGTGTGTGCGTAACATTGAACCACTGGATATTCTTTAAACAGAGAATATGAAGGAGGCACAGTGGAGCTTTACACCACAGCACAACCACTGGAGGCGGACATCTGACGACATTGAGTCCAGTCTCCTATTCGACACTGCAGTCCCTGTTACAATACCTGGCAAACGGTAATTTGGTTTTGTTTGACTAGTTTCAATGCCAGAGAGAGCACTATTTCAATTCCCTTAAAAAATCTTTATAGACTTTTATTTTAGACATTTGTGCTCTTCTTTCTGTAGGACAGATTGCTAAAAGTGGGGCTAACGAGGGAAAGGGCATGCATATTTCAGAGCTTGATGTAACAGTCTTTATTTTAAAGTCTATTTTGTTTGATATGAGTATTGCTACTCCAGCTTTCCTTTGATTTCCATTGCCTGGACTCCCTTTTTCCATCCCCTCACTTTAGTCCGTGAGTGTGCCTAGGTCTGAAGTGGGTGTCCTGTAGACAGCATATATGCAGGTCTCACTTTTGTATCCATTCAGCCAGTCTGTGTCCTTTGGTTGCTTTGACCAGTTACTGGAAGTTGAGTGAAGAGTACTATGATAGTGACTTCAGTCTTGAGGAGTCTCTACTCTTTCATGGGTTTTATTTCCAGGAAGCCCACCAAGTTTTCAAAGTGAAAGTATAAGAAGACTTCCCTTGGGTTTGGGGAAGAGAGAGAGAAAATTAACCATTTTGAAATATTCCCAAAGTAGCCTCCATAACAAAAACCTGTTCTCCAAATAAAATGACTTTCCCACACCTTATCCCCTGAGGACAGTTACCCAATTCTGCTCCCTCTAGACTTTGCATCACTTAGGAGGAGGTAAAAGATGACTGAGAAACAGACCCAGCCTCTCAAAAAACTGACATTTAATCATAAGATCACAAAATACTTCTCCTTCCACACATCTGACCGCTATATCAACAGAGCTACAGTATAATAACAGTGGATTAAACTGAAAGATTGCATGATACAGAATTTATTTAATAAGGAGTTTTTAGGAAAAGACAAAAGGGAAGAAGGAAAAAAGCAAGGATACTACAGAAGTTTCTTTCACATCCAGGAACAGTAAACGTTAAACACAGCTCAGCTCTGTTTAGATTATCATAAAACCTCACCCAGGCTTCTTTTCTGCCCAATCTAGTCTGGCTACCAACAAAAAAATTACAAGACAGGCTAAAAGGCAAGAGAAACACAATCTGAAAAGAAAAGTCTCCCTTCCAAACCAGTTTCAGGTATGAGACAAATTTTGGAATTATCAGATACAAAATTAAAAACAACTTTGATTAATATGTTTAAGCCTGTAATTGGAAAAAAATGGACAATTTGCAAGAATAGATGAGTACTGTAGGCAGAGAAATGAAAACTGCAAGAATCAAAAGGAAAGGCTATAAACTAAGAATGCCATAACGGAAGTAAAGAGGTTCTTTAGTGGGCTCATCGGCAGCCTGGAAGTGACTGGAAAAGGAATCAGTGAGCTTGAAGGCAAATCACCAGAAATCTCCCATGAAATAAGAGAGAAAAGAAGAAAAAAAGAATGGAAAAATAGAACGTCTAAGAACTTTGGGCCAATTACGAACATGTAACCTACACACACTAGAAATACCAGGAAGGAGGAAAATACTCTGAAGGAATATTTGAAATAATAATGACAGAGTATTTTTCCAAGTTAATGACAGACACCAAACCACAGGTCCAGGAATCTCAGAGACTATCAAGAAGGAAACATACCCAAAAATCTACACTTAAATCTATTAAAAATACAGATAACTTTTTAAAAAGCCATGGGGATGAGAGAGAGAAATTAGCGAAAAATAGCACCTAATCTACAGAGAGAAAAGAATAAGAATTACATAATATTTCTTATCAGAAAACATACAAGCAAGAAGATTTTTACTGAAATATTTTCGTTGGTAGGGGAAAACCCACTAATCTAAAATACTATAGCCAGTGAAGTGATTCTTCAAAACTGAAGGAGAAATAGACTTTCTCAGATGACAAAATTGAGAAAAATTTTTACCAGTACGCCTGACCAGCAAAAATGTCAGAAGCAGTCTTCAGTTTTTAACCACTCTTTTATGTTGCTTGTCTTGTAATATATTCAGAAAAATCATTTGATAAAGTTAAACCCTTCATATAAATATACTAGAATACTAGGAATAGAAAAAAAAATTCTTACATAAAAAAATCTATATTTACCAGAAAGTTTTATATGTTTGATATATTTTGTTTTAATTTAAGGACTTAGAAAGAATACACCCTACCACTTCTCTTGTCCAACATTTATTCACTCAACAGATAATTGTTTAACAACCACTGTACTGCCGTCTAGTCAAGGCTATGGTTTTTCCAGTAGTCATGTATGGATGTGAGAGTTGGACTGTGAAGAAGGCTGAGCACCAAAGAATTGATGCTTTTGAACTGTGGTGTTGGAGAAGACCCTTGAGAGTCCCTTGGACTGCAAGGAGATTCAACCAGTCCATTCTGAGGGAGACCAGCCCTGGGATTTCTTTGGAAGGAATGATGCTAAAGCTGAAACTCCAGTACTTTGGCCACCTCATGCAAAGAGTTGACTCACTGGAAAATACTCTGATGTTGGGAGGGAGTGGGGGCAGGAGGAGAAGGGAACGACAGAGGATGAGATGGCTGGATGGCATGACTGACTCGATGGATGTGAGTCTGAGTGAGCTCCGGGAGTTGGTGATGGACAGGGAGGCCTGGCGTGCTTCGGTTCATGGGGTCGCAAAGAGTCGACACGACTGAGCGACTGAACGGAACTGATACTGCAAGTACTCTCTTTGGCACCAGGGATACAGTTTGAAAGAAAACAGACAAAGGAATTAAAAATAGGTAGAAAGAAAGAAGGAAAATAATATATATCAGAAAGTAATCTACATAAAAAAGAGAGTTTAGAGAAAGAATAAAGATAAAATGTTTTATCTTTTCCATAATAATAGTAACAAAATATTTGGTAAATATAGCATATGGACAAATAAAATGAATAATAAAACTGCTAGAGAGATGGGAGGGAAGAGTTGAGATTACTTTTGCTATATGGTATACGCATTATTTATGGATGGTATAGTGTTCATTGAAAATTGACTTAGATTAGCTGTAAATTTATATTGAAAATGTTAAGGCAATCACCAAAGAAATACCTTAAAGTAGCTAAGAGAGAATATAAAAATATAACAATACAAAATGCTTAATTGAAACCAGAGAAGGCAGAAAAAGAGGTGGAAATTAAAAGTAAATAAATAGCAAATTTCCCCGGTGGCTCAGTGGGTTAAGAATCCACCTGCAATGTAGGAGACACAGGAGATGCAGGTTTAATCCAGGGTCAGAAAGATTCCCTGAAGGAAGGCATGGCAACCCACTGCAGTATTCTTGCCAGGAAAACCCCCACAGAGGAGCCTGGCAAGCTGCAGTCCATAAGGTCACAAAGAGTTGGACACGAATGAATCGACTGAACACATAAAACAGTCACAAACATGGCAGGTATTAATCAAACTGTAGCAACAATCAGTTTAAATGTGAATTATCTAAATATACCAATTAAAAACAGATGATCAGGGTAGATAACTAAGCAAGACCCAACTATATGTTTTCTGTAAGAAACTTGCTCTAAGTATAAAGAGAAGGGTTAAAAGTTATAGGATGAAGAAAGTTATATATCTCAAACAAAGTAGACTTCAGAACACTGAAAATTATCAGAAGTAAAGAAGGCTGATGCATAATTTCTAAAAGTTCGATTCTACCAGAAGACCAATATTTAAACAATCTTTAAAATGCATGCACCTGTGCAAACTGTCAAAATACTTGAGGCAAAAACTGATAGAACCCCAATGAGAACTAAGTAAATCCAGTGTCATAGTTGGAGACTTCAACACCCCTCTTTCTGTAATTAATATAGATCCAGCTGGCAGAAAACCAGTAAGGATACAGTTGAACTGAATAGCACCATTAATCAATTGGATATTGACATTGATAGAATACTTCATCCCACAACAGCATAATATACATCCTTCTAGAGCCCACACGGAACTAAAATAGAGCACATTCTGGGTCATAAAACACACCTTAACAAATTCAAAAGAATAGAAATCATGTATTATCAGAACAATGGGATTAAACCAGAGGTCAACAAGAGAAAGCTTCAAATTCCCAAAATATTTTGAGAAAAAATATATGCTTCTATATTTTAAAAACAAGTCAAAGATTAAGTTTCAAAACATTTAAAAAATATGAGGACTAAATAAATTTGAAAATACATTTTATAAAAACTGGGGGTATGCTGTGAAATCAGTGTTTCGAGGGAAATTTGTACCATCAAATACAAGTATTAGGAAATAAGAAATATCTGAAATAATCTTAAGTTTCCATCTTATGCAACTAGAGAAGTAAGAAGCAACAGGAAAAAAACAGTAAAAATTAAAACAGAAACCAGTAAAATTGAAAATCAAACAGAGGAAGTCAATGAAATCAAAAGCTAGTTTTCAAAAAGATCAATAAAATTGATAAACCACTACCCATTATAAACAAGAGAGTAAGGGGGAATACAAAAAATTACTAATTTAAACAACGAATGGGGAATTCTCTGGCAATCCAGTGGTTAGGACTTGTTGCTTTCACTTCAGAGGTCTGAATTCAATCCCCAGTCGAATTCAGGGATTTGGGGGATCCCCAAAATACACACAAAGAGAAATCAATAATTTGAATAGGCCTAGCCCTCGATGAAGGTGAAGGGGGAGGGTGAAAGAGATGGCTTAAGACTAAATATTAAAAAATCTAATTCAAGTAGGTGATGCCACCCGACCATCTCATCCTCTGCCATCCCCTTTTCCTCCTGCCCTCAATCTTTCCCAGTATCAGGGTATTTTCCAATAAGTCAGCCCTTCACATCAGGTGGCCAAAGTATTGGAGCTTCAGCTTCAGCATCAGTCCTCCCAGTGAATATTCAGGGCTGATCTCCTTTAGGATGGACTGACTGGATCTCCTTGCAGTCCAAGGGACTCTCAAGAGTCTTCTCCAACACCACAGTTAGAAAGCATCAATTCTTCAGCACTCAGCTTTCTTTATGGTCCAATTCTCACATCCACACATGACTACTGGAAAAAACACAGCTTTGACTAGATGGACCTTTGTTGGTAAAGTAACATCTGCTTTTTAATATGCTGTCTACGTTTGTCGTAGCTTTTCTTCCAAGCAGCAATCGTCGTTTAATTTAATGGCTGCAGTCGCCATCTGCAGTGATTTTGGAGTTCAAGAAAATTAAGTCTGTCACTGATTCCATTGTTTCCCCATCAATTTGCCATGAAGTGATGGGACGAAATGCCATGATCTTAGGTTTTTGAATGTTGTTTTAAGCCAACTTTTTCACCATCCTCTTTCACCTTAATCAAGAGGCTCTTTAGTTCCTGTTCACTTTCTGCCATAAGGGTAGCGTCATCTGCGTATCTGAGGTTATTGATATTTCTCCTGGCAATCTTGATTCCAGCTTGTGCTTCAACCAGCCCAGCATTTGTACATGATGCACTCTGCATAGAAGTTAAATAAGCAGAGTGACGATATACAACCTTGATGGACTTCTTTCCCAGTGTTGAACCAGTCCATTGTTCCATGTCTGGTTGCTTCTTAACCTGCATACAGATTTCTACAGAGGTAGGTCAAGTGGTCTGGTATTCCCATCTCTTGAATAATTTTCCACAGTTTGTGGTGATCCACACAGTGAAAGGCTTTGGTATAGTCAATAAAGCAAAGTAGATGTTTTTCTGGAACTCTCTTGCTTTTGTGATGATCCAACGGATGTTGACAATTTGATCTCTGGTTCCTCTGTCTTTTCTAAATCTAACTTGAACATATAGAGGTTTGGCAAAAGAGAAAAATTTGGGAGGCACTTTTGGCAATAAAAAACTGGCTAAGAAAACCTTGCAGCTAGAGCTTAGTTTTGGATTTGGGGAAACTTGGGACCCCAAAAGGTCTGTCTCGATCTAGAATCCACCTGCAGTGCAGGAGATGGAGGACACAGGGGTTTGATCTGTGGGTTGGGAAGATCCCCTGGAGAAGGGCATGGCAACCCACTCCAGTATTCTTGCCTGGAGAGTCCCACGGAATGAGGAGCCTGGTGGGCTACAGTCCATAGGCTTGAAAAGAATCAGACACGACTGAAGTGAATGAGCACGCATGCACACCCTAAATATCAAATGAAAGTTTGGGGGGAAAGCAAATTTTCCTTGATGATTTTGTGTCCCTTTAAGAATAAAAGCTTTAGCATATAGATATTGTCTTTCTTTGATAAGGCATGAGAAGGAAAACAAAGGAGAAGGAGGAGGAGAACCAGTGATTGCCGAAGCCCGGTCATATGAGTTAACTGAATGATCTCCCAGTTTTTATTCCAGAGAACTTATTGGGTTTAGTTGAATCAGTGATTTTCATCCAGTGCTACACCTGGTCTTACCAACAAGCGTGAAAACTAGCTGATGTAAGTCAGAAAAACCAGGCTGATAAATCTGAATGACGATATTAGACTCATCAGCAAATATGTCAGAACATGTGATTACTTTGAAAAAATCTTTGCCTATGGCTCACAGTTAAACATTAGTCAGGGCGTGTAAGAAATTAAGGACTTGGCTTCGAGGTCCTCAGAAGGCTGCATTTTAAGAGATGTGTTCTGATAAGCTCAGTAGGAAAAGATGTGGGGAGAATTTCAACCAAAAAAAGGCAACTTGAGTGAGAGACCAGTGTAGGGAAGCTGAGCGCTTGGAGGAGGTGTAGGCTGTGGAAGAGAAAGGAGGAAGACGGGTGTGAGCGCAGGTCCAGGGGCAAGAGCTGGAAGCTTCCGGAGCCATTTCCTCTTTCCTTCCTCTTTTATCTTAGTTAAACTTAAATTTGTATTTTGCAGAAAAGCAAGTTTAGATTCCTGATGACATCAAGAGGACTCAAAATACCAATCGAAATAAGCATTCCACCGAGTTCTGGACATTTTTGAGTGATTATAGTCCAATTTTGGGTTTTTAGAAAATTAATCTTGGGGATTTCAAAAGTTCCCCACAACGATCATCAGTATTCAAAACTGTCTTTGGTCAGGTCACTTAGTTTAGTTAGAAATGCCCAAAAGGAAGGCTTTCGATTCTTAAATGTAAAATCAGCTGGACACCCTGTAGGGGAGACACCTTCAAAATACTTAGATAACTGACATCCCATTTCTCAGAGAGTTTTTTTTTTAATATATATAGAGTAAAAGATCAATTTTTAGACAGCTCATACAGCTCAATTTAAACCACTTGCAAGCTTAAATATTAGCTGATTTTTAAAAAACAGTTGGTCCCCTAGGAGCCAGGTCAAAGGATTTCTTAGCTGATTTCCCAGAATATAGCCTCTTCCAACAGAATAGGTTAAAGCCTGGAAACCCAACACAAAATAGGCTAAAGGCTGAAACACCCACACTGGGCTTTTTCACTTTTTCAGAGCTTTTTCAGTGAAAAAGCCCAGTTTCCAAAGAAATAGGCTGAAGGTATTTTCACATAGCTTCACCCTCATGGGTCGGAGAATGAAGAATCCGCCTGCAATGCAGGAGACCCAAGTTCAGTCCCTGGGTCGGGAAGATCCCCTGGAGAAAGAAATGGCTACCCACTCCAGTGTTCTTGCCTGGGAAATCCCATGGACAGAGGAGCCTGGCAGGCTACAGTCCACGAGGTCTCAAAAGGTCAGACACAACTGAGCAACTAACATTACTACGCTACTACCCGGTAGAAGCAGTCAGATCTCAAAATCAGATTGAAGTACCACATTCGTGCTCGCATATAGAACAAGGCTTCAGCCAGAAAGATGAAAACTTAAAATCAATCTCAGATGAAACCTGGAGAGCTTCACCAGTACATTTTCCTTAGTAATTAAAGGAGGAGAAAAAAAAAACAAAACAAAACCTGGAATGCTTCAAACACAAAGAGGGCATGAACTCAGGTCCAGGAGAAAGACCCACTTTCAAACTCCAGGGTCAATGAGAAAAACAGTGAGCAACAGTGGGTCCCACACCTGTTTGCTCACCAGTCCCAGAGTCTGCGGATCTCCTTTGCTCACTACAAATGCTAAAAAAAATACCGGAATAAACAGGCTCCAAAGATATATATATATATATTTTAAGAAAACTGAATCACGTGCAAGTTCCCACATGGCAAGGGAAAAAGAATGTATTTATAGAGAGGAAAAGGAATTTGGGAGGGCTATAATAAACGAAGAGTCCATGGCATCTCAAGGGCTGAGTCCAGCTTAATGTGAGTACGTATTTAAAAAAAGGAGTTTGTGCCAAGGTGCCATGGTGTTTCCATACTTTATTAAAAATAATGCTCAGAAATTCAGAATAAATGATTTAAACACATAGAAGACATGCAAAGGTTTTGATCTCATCACGTCTTCACTCGTTCATTTGTTTGTTCTTTCTTTTATATTCATGAGATGTCATTCGGGACTAATCATTTCCAGATTGAAAGACAAGTGTCCATCATTTTCAACTGTACAAGTCATTTTCTTATGTGTGTTTCTGCCTGAGAAGGAGAAAATGTATTTTATAATCCAAACCAAGCTGATAAGATTTATTTATATTTCTGACAGGTAAAATACATGCTGCCTTTTTTTTTTTTTGTATTTCTTTTGCTTAAATCTAGCAAATAATTTGTTTAAGAAACTTGCTTTTAGAACTTAAAATCTCCCAGTTATTCTGATGTGGCAAGTGTAGGAAATAGTTAATTAATCATTAATCTTTTTATAATCATTCTATCAAATAGTATATTATAAAAAGTTATAAACTAGCATTAGTAAGATGTTATCAAATTCTTTTGAAAATACTATTTTTTGAGAATGGGCAACCATCAACTACATTATTAAGTTTATAATCTAAACACAGAGACACTGAAGAGTTCAGATCATTGATTTAATGACAGAAAATGAATTATCCCAAATGATATTAATCTCAGAACTGCAGTAGCTATTTTCCAAATTCAGGTCCTGTAACAAACTTGCTGTGCTTACACTGTGAAAATGAAATGGATTTTTTTAAACAAGCACATCATAATCTGTGCATCCAAGTATGTGTTACTACTCAAAATAGTCATGTTAAAATATTTTCAATTTATTGCAAAAATGTTATTATTCCTCCAAACATTTATTATAGCAGGACTAAATATAAGTCTCTATTTCTTCACATTGATCACTGAGGAAAGCTTTCGTATCTCTCCTTGCTATTCTCTGGAACTCTGCATTCAAATGGGTATATCTTTCCTTTTCTCCTTTGCCTTTAACCTCTCTTCTTTTCCCAGCTGTTTCTGAGGCCTCATCAGACAATCATTTTGCCTTTTTACATTTATTTTTCTTGGGATGTTCTTGATCACTGCCTCCTGTACAATATAAATAAGTAAGAGTAGATCAGCCTAAATAATTTCTGCTCAGCGAAGGAGACCACCAACAAAATGAAAAGGCAGATTACGGGATGAGAGAAAATAGTTGCAAACTGCATATCTAATAAGAGGTTAATCTCAAAAAATGCAAGGAACTCCTACCACACAAAGCAAAAAACAAACCAGTTAGGGCATGAATAGACATTTTTCTGAATCAGACATACAAGTGGCCAACAGGTATATGAAAAGGTGCTCAACATCACTAATCATCAGGGAAATAGAAATCAAAATCACAATGAAGTCTCATCTCACACCTGTTAGAATGGCTATCATCAAAAGGGCAGGAGACAGAAAACACTGGCAAGGATGCAGAGCACACTGTTCATGTAAGCTGGCGCAGCCACAGTGGAAACAGTATGGCGTGTCTTGGGAAAAGTGAAAGTGAAAGCCACCCAGTCGTGCCGTCTCTTTGTGACCCCATGGGCTATGCAGTCCATGGAATTCTCAAGGCCAGAATACTGGCATGGGTAGCCTTTCCCTTCTCCAGGGATCTTCCTGACCCGGGATCGAATCCCGGTCTCCCGCATAGCAGGAGGATTCTTTACCAGCTGATTTCCTTAAGACAGTAAATATAGAACTATGATCTGATCCAGCAACCCCACTCTGGGCTTCCAAAGGAGACTTTCCAGGTGGTGCTGTTGGCAATGCAGGATATGCAAGAGACGCAGGCTTAATCCCTGGGTCAGGAAGATCCCCTGGAGGAGGGCATGACAACCCACTCCCGTATTCTTGCCTGGAGAATCCCAGACAGAGGAGCCTAGCGGGCTACAGTCCATGGGGTTGCAAAGAGTCAGACACAGCTGAGCAACTGATCACACACAGGAAAAATTAATAATCTTTTCACCAAATATAGTGGAAAATGATTTTCCCCAAGAAGGGTAGGACAAGCCTTTCACTTCTAGGTTTGGCTTTTCTGCAGTTGTCACTGCTTCCATTACAAACTTCATATGTCAGTAAAGCAAGAATCATGTACAATTCAAACCTAGGGCTCCAGCTTCCCAACTACATATCTTTATGAGCAGCACAGAAATAATGAGTGGCAGTAGGTGAACCCGTTTCTAATTTCAGGCTAGACAATGAGCTAGGTTGGTTATAATTACAATAAAAACTTGATGTTGTACATAGAGTAACCTACAATATTTTCCCTTTTCTGTTTGGTTGACACATGAAATTTTTATGTTCAATTTTTGGATAAAAATGTCAAAATCTATTCTATGGAGAGTCTGTTGCTGTTTAGTTGCTCAGCTGTTTTGGACTCTTTGGCAACCCAACGGACTGTATCCCAGCAGACTCCTCTGTCCATGGAATATCCCAGGCAAGGATATGGAGTGGGTTGCCATTTCCTTCTCTGGGAGATCTTCCGACCCAACAACTGAACACACGTCTCCAGCTCTGGCAAGTGGATTCTTTAGCACTGAGCCACCAGGGAAACCGTTATAAAAGAAAGGTCAATGTCGGTGCTTTTAAAATTTTGATATGCATACTAATCACTTAGGGATTGTGCTAAAATATATGTTTTATACAGCATATCTAAGTAAAGGTTTGAGTTCTGCATTTTAACACGCTCCCAGGTGAGGCTGATACTGTTCTAAGAGTTCTAACTGCATAACCCACTTTCTGGCCTTATTATCTAAGTCCGGCGAAATACAGGCTAGTCAGAAACATCTCAATTTATGATTTCACCAAGCTTCTGAGGAACTTTCTAACAGATAGATGATGTTTCTACAGATGTGGGAGACAGGGATATGTCTGTCTAAACAGATCCTCAGGTGGTTCTAACGGCCAGCCAGGTTTGGGAACCACAGCCTAAATTACAGCTTAAACAAATCTGATGACACCAGAATAGTCACATAAAACCCAGATAGCAAATCAACTTGTCTCTGTTTACTAAAAAATAAAAAGGTCCAGTCTTATACACCATCAGTTCTCTTTATGAGCTTTGAACTCCATAAAAGAATTTAATGAAGTCCTTAGACACTTGATGTGAAGGAAATAACATTATTTTCCAAGTAGAAAATGAACAAAGTACGTGGGTATATATTTGTTTTAAAGGCACTTGAGTCCAGAGCAGGAGGGGCTGTAATATTCCCTGAAATGGATAGATGCTGCAGTTTCCAATCAATTATTTTCATTTTAATCCAAGGCTTTAAAAGAATCAATAGTGTCAAGTATAAAATGTGTTAGTATGTGCCATTCTAAGCTAGGTGAGAAAACGAATTTGCAAGTACCTTTCTCTAATCAGGGCTTTTTAATCACCTCTGTTTCCTTTGACAGGAGGGTGTATTCCAGGACTTCAGAAGAGCTTTGTGATTGAAGTCAGTTTTTAATGCTAAAATGACTAGTAAGCCAAATTTTTAGCTTGTACAGAATTGATTCACTGACTGTAATATTCATAGTATTTTGAATAATAACACGTACCAATTTTGAATGCCTAAAATATACTAGGCTCTAGGCTAAAAACATTGTACTCACATAAATTAGCAAATATAGAACTAAGAGCTATTGCAAAATTACTAATATTAGAAGCATTTTATAAATAAGGGAAATGAAGGGTGGAGAAGCTGCCCATCTTGTGCTGTGTGTGTGTTAATCGCTCAGTCGTGTCCGACTCTTTGCGACCCAATGGACTGACTATAGCCCGCCAGGCTCCTCTGTCCAAGGGGATTCTCCAGGCAAGAATACTGGAGTGAGTTGCCATACCCTCCTCCAGGGGATCTTCCCAACCTTGGGATTGAACCCAGGTCTCCCTCATTGCAGGCAGATTCTTTACCATCTGAGCCACCAGGGAAGCCCTTATTTTAATCCATACCTGTGTACATCATATGCAGAAAATATAAATTCCATTATGACTTTCAAAAATCTGTAAATTGATAAAGCAGAAGTGGGCCCATTTCAACTTTATAAAATTAAAGAACTGTCATAGCATCAATGATCCCAGCTTTTAAGAAACCAGGGAAGTCGTTTTCTCTGTGCCAAAACACATAAGGATACAGATCCTTTAGGACAGGAAGCCTAGTGTTTTTGCTTCACTTCAACTTTTAAGTTAGACCCCAAATTACAGCATATCAGATAAATAGACTTCCAAATGAAAAAAAAAATGTTCATATCCACTACTCACTGCGTTACTAGGAGGAAAAGTTCCACCAGATTAGAGCAGCTTGGGGAGCCTAGCAGGAAAGGTACAAAGTTATGTAGGAAAGTCTTTGTAGAAGTGCTAAGTAGGACCAACCAGGGAGAATATCCCAAAGAAGAGAGCTCCATGCTGATAAAATAAAATTTCTGAAGATATGTCTGAGGCTTGTTGACACTGCTAAAGGGACTTATAAGGAAGGGTTCCAGAAAGACTACCTTGGAAAGAGACAGGGACACACTTTGGAAAGCTGATGCAGTGCTGTTTAGAGGTATCACCTGCTAGTAAATGAAAAAGAAGAATGGAAACAGTTGAGAGTATGATCCCATTGAAACAGATTTTAAAAATCAGAGCAATCCTGACCACAAAAAAAGCATCCTGTACTAAATAAAGTGCTCTTAACATAGCAGCGGAAAGAATCTTTGAAAGGAGGAAAATGATCAGAAATAAAGATAAAAGGAATTAGAAACATAATGGAATAAATAAAAGCCATGCGAAGAAGACTGTTGCATTAGCTTCCTAGGGTGGTGAGGCCAAAAACTACAAACTGCGCGGCTCATAGTAATAGAACTTTATGGTCTCTTAGTTCTGGAAACCAGAAGTTAAAATCAGGGGGGGCTACGCTTCTTCTGAAATCTTTTGGGGAATCCTTCCTTGCTTCTTCCTAGCTTCTAGAGATTTGCATGTAACCTTTGGTTTTCCTTAGCTTTTAGATGCGGAGAAGGCAATGGCAACCCACTCCAGTACTCTTGCCTGGCAAATCCCATGGACGGAGGAGCCTGGTAGGCTGCGGTCCATGGGGTTGCTAGGAGTTGGACACGACTGAGTGACTTCACTTTCACTTTTCACTTTCATGCATTGGAGAAGGCAATGGCAACCCACTCCAGTGTTCTTGCCTGGAGAATCCCAGGGACGGGGAAGCCCGGTGAGCTGCCATCTGTGGGGTTGCACAGAGTTGGACATGACTGAAGTGACTTAGCAGCAGCAGCAGCTTTTAGTTGTGTTAAAACTCCAATCCCAATCTTAATTGACTTGAAAGAAATGGCATTCTCTGAATGTCTCTCTGTCTTCACACTGCTGTCTTCTTATATTAAAAAAAAATCAGTCATATTTGATTAGGGACCCACTGTACTCTAGCAAGACCTCCTCTTAAATAATTACATCTGCTCTGACCTTATTTCCCTGTAAGTTCATATTCTATGGTACTCGGGGTTAGGACCTCAGCATGGCTTTCTTGGTGGGGAGAGTATAATTCAACTTACAAAATCATATATATGTATATGTGTACTTTTCTCTGAAGAGGACATCTAAAAAATTAAATACAAGTATCTAAAACCATGAGGAGGAAATGGCAACCCGCTCCAATATTCTTGCCTGGAAAATTCCATGGACAGAGGAGGAGTCTGGCAGGCTACCCATGGGGTCTCAAAGAGTCACGTACAACTGAGAGCACACACATATACACACATACACATCTAAAATCATACTTCAAACTTCAAGAAATTTTCAGGAATAAAAAATGGTGTATATACACTGCAAGCAGGTACATGGTAAATGACGTGGTAGAATGACAATGTTAACTCTGACCAAAAAAAAAAAGCTACTTAGAAAGAAAATTACCTTGCACGCATAAACACGTTGAACTCCAGGAAGAGTCACACAATATCTACTAGGTACTCAAAACAATGAGCGTACACATTAAATTTTCATCTAGCTTAGATGAACTTAAGTACCGAAACAATTTGGAAAATGCAGAACGGGGGAATTATTGTACCCATGTGTTCTTCTTGAAGAATTTCCTACAGGGAATCTCCACTCAACCAATAAATAACTGGAGAAACTTCACTAAAATAGCTGATGGTGAGCAGTGGATTTATTTAACTAGAGATCTAACACTAAAACAAAATTGGGGATTGGTGCTTTCAAAAAAATACCCACAAGATCTTTGATATCCCTCTTTTTTTCTTTTTTTCTTTTTTTTTTTTTTGATATCCCTCTTTTTAAGAGGCCTGACTCTCTTCTTACTGGGTGAGATCTGGACTTAGTGAATCCCTACAAAATGAAAACAAAACCCAAAAAACAGAAGTGACGAGATGTGACTTTGGAGAGTAGGTCATAACAAAAAGAAAAACATGCCTTCCTCTCTCTCTCTTTTCTCCCTCACTCTTGGAAAACCACTGCCATGCCATGAGACTCAGACAGCCCTGTGGAAAGGCCCAGGTGATAAGGAAATAAGCCTGCTGTCAAAAGCCAGCCAGCAGCTAAGGCTTCCTGCCAACAGCCCTGTAAGTAAGCCATCTTCGAATCAGAAGTTTCAACCCGGTCAAGCCTTCAGATGACTTCAGCCCTAGCCAACATGCTGAGTATAACCTCAAGATAGCACTCAAGACAGAATCGAGTTAATTCACTTGTGGATTTAAAAACTACTTGGATAACAAAATTTTAATGTTTGGAGTTACTAACTTTTGGGTAATTTGTTACATAGCAGTAGACAGCAATTACAAGTATTCACAACTATCAAGTGGAGTGCTCTCAAAGTTGTTGCTCCATTGCTCCGTCATGTCTGACTCTTCGCGACCCCATGGACTGCAGCACACCAGGCTATCCATCACCATCTTCCAGAGTTTACTCAAGTTCATGTCCACTGAGTCAGTGATACTATCTAACCATCTTATCCTCTGCTGCCCCCTTCTCCTTAGCCTTCCATGTTTCCCAGCATCAGGGACTTTTCCAATGAGTTGGCTCTTCCCAGCAGGTGGACAAAGGATTGGAGCTTCAGCTTTAGCATCAGTCTTTCAATAAATATTCAAAGTTTATTTTCCTTTAGGATTGACTGGTTGGATCTCCCTGCAGTTCAAAGCACTCTCAAGAGTCTTCAACACAGTTCAAAAGCATCAATTCTTTTGTGCTCAGCTTTTGTTATGGTCCAACTCTCACATCCATACATGACTACTGGAAAAACCATAGCTTTAACTGTACAGACTTTTGTCACCAAAGTGATGTCTTTGCTTTCCAGTACACTGTCTAGGCTTGCCATAGCTTTCCTATCTCACATAGTAGATGAATGAAAATGTTGGTGTGGCTCAGGAACCTGGCAGTGGGAAAGCCTGGAAGGACTTTAAGGAGACGGTTAGTGAAAGTCTAGAGTGCTTTGAGAAGACTCTGAGTAGAAGTCTATACTTTGAAGAGGCTGCTGGTGAAAGTTGAAGGGAGTTGAGGAAGACGTGATTGGAAATGGAAGGAAAGGAAGTCTGTGTTCTGTGGTAACAGAAAGTTGAGCATTACTTTGACTTGCTTTTATGTAGAAATTAGAAAATATACCTAATTAATTATGTGATCTAGCAAAGGCTTAACCATACTATTAAAATTGCCATTTGGTTTATTCTTTTTCTATTTTTGCCACTTTATTTTTTTAATTGAAGTGTATTTGCTTTACAGAGTTTTGTGGTTTTCTGTCAAACA
Organism: Ovis canadensis; assembly: GCF_042477335.2. NCBI lineage: Eukaryota > Metazoa > Chordata > Mammalia > Artiodactyla > Bovidae > Ovis > Ovis canadensis. Next base: position 100,648,225 of record NC_091253.1, on the reverse strand, counting down.
TCACAAATCAGCCAGAGATACATCATGTCCCCTCCCTCCCAAACCTCCCTTTCATCTCCCTCCCCCTCCCACCCCTCTAGGTTGTCACAGAGCCCCTGTTTGAGTCCCCATACAGCAGATTCCCGCTGGCTATCTGTCTTACATATGGCATGTACGTTTCCCTGTTACTCTCTCCATACACCTCACCCTCTCCACCTCCCGACCCCCATGTCCTTAGGTCTGCTCTCTATGTCTGTTTCTCCACTGCTGCCCTGGAAATAAATTCATCAGTACCATCTTTCTAGATTCCATATATATGCATTGGTATACAATAGTTATCTTTCTCTTTCTGACTTACTGCACTCTGTATAATAGCCTCTAGGTTCAACCACCTCATTAGAACTGACTCAGATGCATTTGTTTTTATGACTGAATAATACTCCATTGTGTATATGTACCACAAATGCATTTGTTTTTATGACTGAACAATACTCCATTGTGTATATGTACCACAAATGCATTTGTTTTTATGACTGAATAATACTCCATTGTGTATATGTGCCACAGCTTCTTTATCCAGTCATCTGTCAATGGACATCTAGGTTGCTCCATGTCCTAGCTAGTGAACATTGAGGTACTTGAGTCTTTCTCAGTTTTGGTTGCCTCAGGGTGTATGACTAGTGGAGGACATGCTGGGTCATATGGCGGGTTTATTCCAAGTTTTTTTAAGAATCTCCATACTGTCTTCCATAGTGGCTGTATCAATTTACATTCCCACCAACAGCGCAAGAGTGTTCCCTTTTCTCCACATCCTCTCCAGCATTTATTGTTTGTAGACTTTTTGATGATGGCCATTCTGACTGGAGTGAGGTGATATCTCATTGTAGTTTTGATTTGCATTTCTCTAATAAGGAGTGATGCTGAGCATCTTTTCATGTGTTTGTTAGCCATCTGTATGTCTTCTTTGGAGAAATGTCTGCTTAGGTCTTTTTCCCACTTTTGGATTGTGGTGTTTGTTGTTCTGATATTGAGCTGTATGAGCTGCTTGTATACTTTGGAAATTAATTCTTTGTCAGTTGTTTCCTTTGTCATTATTTCTCCCATTCAGGATTGTCTTGTCACCTTATTTGTAGTTTCCTTTGCTGTGTAAAAGCCTTTACGTTTAGTCAGGCCCCACTTGTTTATTTTTGTTTTTATTCCCATTACTCTAGCAGGTGGGTCATAGACGATCTTGGTTTGACTTATATCACTGAGTGTTCTGTCTGTGTTTTCCTCTAAGAGTTTTATAGTTTCTGGTCTTACATTTAGGTCTTTAATCCATTTTGAGTTTATCTTTGTGTATGGCATAAGAAAGTGTTCTAATATCATTCCTTTGCTTGTATCCTTGAAGCTTATAATGAAGTACACGAGTATAGAGATGAGAAAAAAAGAACTGTTACATCAAAAGGAAGCAGGACTTGCTGGCTTGAAGATTCCTGACCTCACTAGACTGCAAATGATGTTAAAAGTAAGAAATGGCTTCCAAACAGAGATGCGATTCAGAGCACTGCCAAGAAAACTTGGTCTGTGATGAAGCAAAGAACATGGGTTCAATCTTATTAAAATTATTCTTTAAGGCTGCCAAGGGTGCTAAGCTGGTGCCTAAGGGTACTAGGCCAGAGAACAGTAGGGTATGTTTGACCAAGGCGAATCTCCCAACAAGGTATTTCCAAGAAGCTTAAGGGTTTTCTTTCTCAGCTATCTCAGGAGGAGTTTAAAATAGAGAAGGCTTATCCCAAAGAGATTTGTGTGCATGTAATTTGTGGGGATGGTCTTTATCTAATGGAGTGAATCCATACTAAGATTCACAGGAAACCCACAGAGTTTTTAATAGAATTAAGTTTTCAGAAGCACTTCCAGCTTGGAATAAAAAGGACAGAAATGACACTTAATGAACGTGGTCTTTATACCCACAAATTTTGGCACTGAGATGCTTGAAAAACTATACAGCAGTAAAAATGAGTTACCATTCTTGGAAAAAGAATGACTCAGAGGGTAGAACCAACAGCCCAGATTGTTCAGCCAAGAGGAGCAGATAGGAGGAGAACTGAGTCCTCGTCCAGGCATTTCCAACCTTGGCCCAGATGAATTTTCAGAATGTTTCCCTTTTTATACAGAAATTTCTGAAATCTTATTTTAATGCTCCTTCCACCATCATATGACTGACATATAAAAAGGAACATACTTATCTCTTTAGTTTCAGCCTTTCAGATTTAGAGAAACTGTACTTAAGGAGCTGAACTAAAAGAACTACACCTAAGGAGTCTCAAGTGCACCTGGATCTGATTTCAGTGACAAGATCCTGAACTTCAAGGTGATATTATAGTGGTATAAGACATTTAAGGGTACTGGGAGGAAAAAAAAAGTGGATTTTGCACATGAGAAAAATACTTTTTGATCAGGGTATTAATAGGGTTTTTTAAAAATATAAGCCTACAAATTTTTTGATTTGCCCCTTTCGAGAGGTACAGTCTAATTCTCCTCACTTCAGTATGGGCTGGACACAGTTACTTGCCTCTAATAAATTTTTTAAAAAGAGCAGAATAAATGGTATGTGATTCCAAGGTCTAGATCATAAAAGTTATTGTATCTACATATTTCTGTCTCAGAGCACAGAGGAGATATCAAAGGACACTGAAGTAAATCCCATATGATGAAAAACAGACCCGCTGCCCGTCACCAGCTAGGAAGTAGGGCATCCTTCCTTTGGACAGATGTCCTTCCTAAAGGACATCTAAAGAGTCCTTTAGAAGACTCTCTTACTTCTAAGCAATGTAAGAGGGTCATCTTAGAAAAGGATCATCCAGCTCCAGTTCAGTTGTCTGATGATCACCACGCCAGCCAAATGCTTAACTGCAGCTTCATGACAGGCCCCAAGTTTGAATCACCCAGCAAAGCCATCTATGGATTACTGACCCTCAGAAACTCCGTGAGATAAAAATATCTGTGGTTTCAAAGTAAGTTTTGAGGGTCATTTGTTACATAGAAAAAGTAGTTTAAAAAACATAAATGACATATTGCTAGCTAACGGCGAATGATGTTGGACTCGTGATTTCCGAAGAAGAAGATTTAGCTTCGGGACCAGGGACCAGGCTTGATCACTCAAGAGATTTTGTGTAGCAGTTATATTAAAGCAAACTAGGGACAGAGAAAGGTTCTGATACACACATCAGAAGGGGGCAGAGAGTGCCCCACTTACTAGTCTTAGCAAGGGAGCTGTATACTTTTTAAAATAAATTATTACAATAAATCAAAAGAATGCCTCAATGTTGTAAAGATTTTACCAGACTCACTCCCATAATATACATTTTAAGATAACAGGATTAGTCAGAAGGTTTTTCAAGGAGAAACTGTCCTCAAGCAGATTACATTGTTATATAATCCTCATGAAGGAATGCAGAAAAAAGCCATTTGTCCTTTCCTCCTCCTTGAGAGCCCCAGACCCCTTTGTCCCCCTCTGGGACCCCTGACCTCCTATCAACCTGCCTAGGAACTGACTCTATGGAGAGAGGGAACCCTTCTACACTGCTGGTGGAATGTAAAAATTGGTACATCTACTACAGGAAATAGTATGGGTGTTCCTTAAAAAATTAAAAATAGAGATACCGTATGACCCTGCAATCCCACTCCTGGGCATATACCCTGAGAAAAACATGATCCAAAAAGATGCATGCACCCCAGTGTTCATTGCAGCTCCATTTACAATAGCCAAGACAAGGAAGCCCCCTAAATGTCCATCGACAGAGGGATGGATAAAGATGATGTAGTACATATATGCAATGGAATATTACTCAGCCATTAAAAAGAATGAAATAATGTCTTTTTCAGCAACATGGATGAACCTAGAGATTGTCATACTGAGAGAAGTCAGACAGAGAAGCAGAAATGGTGTATGACTCGCTATCCCGTATATGTGGACTCTGGAAAGCAACGATACAAATGAACTTACTTACAAAACAGAAACAGACTCACAGGTTTAGGACACAAACATGGCTTCCGGGGGAAGGACAGGCAGAAGCGACAGTTAGGGAGTTTGGGATGGACGTGTCTACCTTCTCTATGTTTAAAACGGATAACCAACCAGGAGTCACTGTATATATAGCACATGGAACTCTGCTCAGTGTTATGTGGCAGCCTGGATGGGAGGGGGTTTGGGGGAGCATGGATACAAGTATATGCGGGGCTGAGTCCCTTCACTATTCACCTGAAACCATTACAACATTATTAATTGGCTATACTCCAATGCAAACTAATAAGTTAAACAATAATAAACAAATGGGAACTAAATAAAATGTAAAATTTTTTGCACAACAAAGGAAACCATAAACAAGACAAAAAGACAGCCCTCAACATGGGAGAAAATATTTGCAAATGAAGCAATGGACTAAAATTAATCTCCAAAGTGTACGTATACAAAGACCTCATGGAGCTCAATATTAAAAAAAAAAAAAAAAGCTAATCTTTTAAAACGCATTTTTGTTACAAAACAAATGCACACGTGTGCTTACAGTTGAGACAGAAACCACTTGATAAGTCTTAATTTCTCATTAACATGTAAACCAAGCTGTGTTAGGTATCATCTGCCAAGTGCAGAGTCTGCTGACAGTGAAGCCAGGACATTTCAAGCCTAAAAGGACAGGCTTTCCTTCATTTGAAGAAATAATGGCATATTGAGGAAAAGACAGTAAGGATGCTCTGCCCTCCAGGATCATGGTGTTCTGAATGAGCTGAGTTCAGTTCAGTTCAGTCTCTCAGCCATGTCTGACTCTGCAGCCCATGGACTGCAGCTCTCCAAGCAAGCTGAACCTGAATGTAAATATTTTGTTAAGGATCTAGAGCATGGTTTTATCCTTCAATTTGCTTTTATTAGTTGTGTCTTATTACTATAAAATGTACTTTTATAGAAAAAGAAAATAATGCTAAGGGGGAAAAAAATGCACCATGAATAAAGTACATGGCCTCCCATAACAGTGAGATACAGACAACTATCCAATATTTATTCACTGGAATTAAATAGGAGTACAAGAAAACAAGAAAACTGAGGAGAACTCAATTTCTCACCAAGATGGTCAGAAAAATGTTACAAAGTTCAATTTCTTTTGTCTAGATATAAACCAAGCCTGCAGGACAAAAAAAAGAAAAAATTGACTTTTTTCCTCCTGTAAATATGACCAACTCACCACAGTTAATGATCTAATTATAATACAATGTCTCCGTTTGGAGAGAAGATATTTATGTCTTTTTCTGCATGGCTAACACCATAATATAAAGAGTATATTAAATTTATCAGGATATTATACAGTCTCTTTCATAGATGAAAGAAAACTCTAGTCCCCTAGGTAGTAGAAGTAAAATAACCTAGAATGAAATAACCCATATGTATATTAAAATAGAATTTGTGAAAATGAAGCCTGCCAGATACTAGAAGAAATGATCTCATTATAAAATCCTCAGGTTCTCATTTCTTGGAAAAAGCCCTAATTGTAACTTTATCTTTTTAGTGGCCAATTACTGTATTCAGCATATTTTCTGAAATAAATGCTTTGCTATTTTTATGACTTGCCTATCTGTATTTCCAATTCCAAGAATAATAATCTACAATATCGCTATTTTCCTAAGTAAGAAATCTGGAATAAATGACATTGTTCTATCAAAACACAAGTGAGGAAAAAAGCCTTTAAATTTTAGATGAAATGTAAAATAGAAATCCTTTATTAGCATAAATAAAGTATCTTAGATGAGAATCTTGCTATCTCTTCAATTTATCAGATTAGGTCATTAGAGCCTTCCAAGACAAGAATACACTCTGCATGAGCCGTACAAAGGAAATTGGCCAACTTTTCTAAATGAGTTAGTTTCTTGTGTTAAAAGGAGATGGTAGCTGATTTGCATTCCCAAAATATAAAGGTTTTAAAAACTCTTATGATACTATAAAGTATAACTTGTCCTGTGCAAAATACTGTTCTTATTTTGCATTCTTGTTCATCAACTGAACATTCACAATATAAGCCCTGCTCTCAAGGTGACTGTATATGGTGACAGAAAGGCTGGTGAAATGCATGTGAGCTGGAAGTGTGACAGTGTCCCCACAGCATACCCTCCTCCAACACACGTGCTGAGAAACACAACCCGAGATAGACTCAGTTTCCCAAAGTGACCACTGTTCTACTACTTTATCACCAAAATCATTTGGAAGATTAAAATATATATATATTATCCAACCTCACTAGAACATGTTTGATATTTGAGTATCACTCAGAAGATGATGGGCTATCACTGCTGAAAATTTAGACAGGGCTCCAGCTATCTGACAATAGATATGATTGGATCCCCTTCCTCTAAAGAATTGGCTTTGGAAAAATAATCAGCTGACATAAACAGCTGGCTTTCATTCTGAGCAAATGAATGGAGTCCTGGTAAACCAGCTTGGTTGGAAACAAAGTCAGCCAAGCATTACAGAGAAAATGACACTTCAAAATTCTGAGTGCCTCTGGTTTACCAAGATGCTGAAAATGTCTTCTGAGTCTGATTTTCTAAATTTTAGCTTCTGAAATCACTTATTCTCTCAAATTTTAGGTTTTTTTCAATAAACAAAGTGAACTATTTAAGTAGTCTGGAGCTGAAATTGATACTCAAATCTCTCTTGGGTTATAGTTTAGGGTTTCTCAGCAGCAGTAATATTGACATTTTGGAACAGATTATTCTTGGTTGTATGGGGCTGCCCTGTGCATTGTAAGATATTAACAGCATCCTTGACTTCTACTCACTAGATTCTAGTGGCAATCTTCCCACTCCCCCTCAACAACTGTGACAACTGAGAATTCTTCGGACATTGCCAAATGTCCCTTGGGATATAAACGGCTCCACCCGCTGAGGTCCCCTGGATTAGTGCTTTTTTTTTTTTTTTTTTGCATTTCTTACGGGGATGAAGAAGAAATAAGACTGTGGAGACATCTGAAGAGAGGAGATTAAGATGACAGAGTAGGAAAACCCTGAGCTCAGCTCTTCACACAGACCCCCCACAAGTGCAGCAGAGAGAGGAGCTGTCTGAAAACAGCCTAAAGGCAAGCAGAGTAGCTCCTCTCAATTAAGGGTATAAGGGAAACATCACATCAAGATGCTTAGAAGGAGCAGAAAGGCAATCCAGTCAGGACCCGCAGCGCTGATGAGCAACCGAAAAGTCGAAGGGGAAATCAGAAACTCAGAGCTTTTCCACAGGAAGTGAGGGGTCTGACCCCGTGCTGGACAAATCCCCTTACAGGTCTCACAGTCGGGTGAGTCGCAGGGCTATAGGAAACCAAGGCTCCACTCTTAAACTTATTTGCTTCGAGTCCCGCACAGAGGCAGCACTTTGAGCAGAGCCCGGTGCTCTAGCCCGGTCCTTCCAAGACCGCTCTAGCACATCCCTCAGCCCACATCAAGCTCTGCTCCAGCCTCTGCCTCTGCCCGCCAAGGAGGCAACCTCGTCATGTCCCAGGAGAAGCCCTGGCTTGCTCCTGACCCTGGCTCTACACATCTCCACCAAAGCGGCAGGCTTGGCACGCACCAGGAAAAACCTTGGTTCATGAACAATTTGGCTCCAAAGTAGAACTATTTTGTCTTCCCACCAGATCCATTTGAGACACAGTCTGCGTGGGGGTGCTCCACATAAAGACATGCCTTTCCCATCCCCCTCCCCATCCCACCCCCTAGGTTGATGCAGAGCCCCTGTTTGAGTTCCCCGAGTCACACAGCAAGTTCCCATTGGCTATCTGTTTTACATACGGTACTGTAGGTTTCCATGTTACTCTCCATACATCCCACCCTCTCCTCCTCTCTTCCTATGTCCAGAAGTCTATTCTCTCTGGCTGTTTCTCATTGCTGCCCTGTAAAAAAATTCTTCAGTATCTTTTTTCTAGATTTTGTATATATGTGTTAGAATATGGTATTTATCTTTGTCTTTCTGACCCACTCTGTATAATAGGTTCTAGGTTCATCCACCTCATTAGAATTGACTCAAATGTGTTCCTTTTTATGGCTGAATAATATTCCATTGTTTATATACACCACAACTTCTTTATCCATTCATCTGTCGATGGACATCTAGGTTGCTTCGATGTTTCAAAAGGAGGGGATATATGTATACCTTTGGCTGATTCATGCTGAAGTTTGACAGAAAACAGCAAAATTCTGTAAAGCAATTATCCTTCAATAAAAAAATAGATTAATTTAAAAAGACATACCTTTAAGACAGGGACAGGTAACCATTTCACTAATACATAGAGACCAACACAGAAAATCAAACAAAATAAGAAAACAGGGGCATATGTTCCAAATGAAAAAAAAAAAAAAAAACAAGATAAAAATCCCAGAAAAATAGTTCTACTGAAATGAAGATAAGTAATTTATCAGATAAAGAACTCAAAGCAATGGTCATAAAAATGCTCACCAAACTCAGGAAAAGAATATATGAAAACAGGGAGAACTTCAACAAAAAATTAGACGATATAAAAAAGTCTAGAGCTGAAGAACACAACACTGAAATGAAAAGTGCCCTGCGGGGAGCCAGCAGCAGCCTGGGTGACAGAGGAGAATGCATAAGTGACCCGAAAGGAAGAAGAGTGAAAATAAGCCAGCCAGCAGAAAGAGAAGGAGCTTAAAGAGCAAGACACTTCCAGAGACACTTGAAGCAACATCAAGTGCAATAACGTTAATATTATAGGGGTCCCAGAAAGAGAGGGGACAGAGAAAGAGTAGAAAATGTATTTGACAAAATAATGACTGAAAACTTCCCCAACCTGGGGAAGGAAACAGAATCCAAATCCAAGAAGCGAAGAGAGCCCCAAACAGGAGGAACCTGAAGTGACCCACACCAAGATATATCATAATGAAATTGACAAAAGTTAAAGAGAAACTGTTAAAGGAAGCACCATAAAAGCCAAGAATCATATATGAGGGAACTCCCATAAGGCGAGTACCTGATTTTTTAGCAGAAACTTTGCATGCCAGAATAAATGGAAACAATACTATGTAAAGTGCCGGGAGCCAAAAATCCTCCAAATGTGGATACTTCAGACTGCAGAGTTATTCAGGAAAAGGATAGATCAAGAGTTTCTCAGATAAGCAGAAACTGAAAAGAGTTTATTAGCAATAAACTATCCTTACAAGAAATATTAAAGGGCAATATTTAAGTGAAAATGAAAAACTCATAACAAGAAATAAGAAAACATATTTTTAACACTTATTGTAAAGGTACATATACAGTAAAAGCAGGGACTCAAACTCTTAAAAAGCTAGCATGAAGGTTAAAAGACCAAGGTCATAAAATCAAGTATAATCAACTTTCTTTCTTAACTCCAAGCAGTTAAAGAATAAAGGAAAAGATCTAAAATATTTAAGCAGAAATATAAAACATGTCAAGGGCTTGTAGGGATGTAGTACATGTAGGCATGTAGAGCTTTTAGAAGGTGTTCAAACTTAAATGACTAAGGGCTTAAAAATATGCACATATGTTGATATATATGACCCTCACATCTATACATGACTACTGGAAAAACCATAGCTTTGACTGTACAGATATTGTCAGGAAAGTGATGTCTTTGCTTTTTAATACACCGTTTAGGTTTGTTATAGCTTTCTTTCCAAGGAGCAAGCATCTTTTAATTTCATGACTGCAGTCAATGTCCACAGGATTTTGGAGCCCAAGAAAATAAAATCTGCTTCTACTTTTTTCCTTTCTATCTGGCAAGAAGTGATTGATGGGACCAGATGCCATGATCTTTGCTTTTTGATCCTTGAGTTTTAAGCCAGCTTTTTCACTCTCCTCTTTCACCCTTATCAAGAGACTCTTTAGCTCCTCTTCACTTTCTGCCCTTAGAGTAAAATCACCTGCATATCTGAGGTTGCTGTTTCTCCTGGCAATCTTGATTCCAGCTTTGAATCATCCAGCCCAGCATTTCACATGATGTACCCTCCATATAAGTTAAATAAGCCGGGTGACAATATACAGTCTTGTCATACTTCTTTTCCAATTTTGAACCAGTCAGTTGTTCCATGTCAGGTTCTAACTGTTGCTTCTTGCAACAGGTTTCTCAGGAGACAGATAAGGTGGTCTGGTATTCTTATCTCTGTGATAACTTTCCACAGCTTGTTGTGATCCACCCAAAGACTTTAGCACAATCAATGAGGCAGAAGTTTTTCTGGAATTTCTTTGCTTTCTCTAAAATCTAACGAGTGTTGGCAATTTTGTCTCCAGTTCCTCTGCCTTTCCTAAACCCAGCTTGTACATTCTCAGTTCACACACTGCTAAAGCCTAGCTTGAAGGATTTTGAGCATCACCTTACTAGCATGTGAAATGAGCACAATCGGCCTGCAGTTTGAACATTCTTTGACATTGCCCTTCTTTGGGATTGGAATGAAAACTGACCTTTTCCAGCCACCCCCTCCTCCAGTAGACCACATTTTGTAAGAAGTCTCCAGTATGACCCATCCATCTTGGGTAGCCCTGCACGGAATGGCTCACAGCTTCACTGAGTTACCCGGGCCCCACGACAGGGCTGTGATCCATGTAGGCTTCCAAAGATGATATATAGATAATTAATAAGTACATCAAAGGATGTTCAAAGTTGCTAATTATTAAAGAAATACAAATCAAAACCATAATGAGGTATCAACTAAGTTCTGTCAGAATGACCATCCTCAAAAAGTCTAAAAAAATAACAAATATTAGAGAGGATGTGGAGAAAAAGGAACCTTTGTACAGTTTTGGTGGGAATATAAACTGATGCAATCACTATGGAAAAGAGTATGGAGGTTTCTTCTAAAACGAAAAATGGAATCACCATATGATCCAGCGATTTCACTCCTGAGTATACACACAGAGAAAACGGACACTAACTTGAGAGACATACGTGCAGTTCAATGTTCAAAGAAGCACTATCTACAACAGTCAAGACATAAAAGCAACCTGAGTGCCCACAGGCAGCTGTTTTAAGAGGAGGTGATAGATTAATAGATAAATAGATAGAAGACAGACATAGACACAGTGGAATAATATGAAGTGTAAAAAGAATGAAATACTGCCATTCATAGCTGTGTGGATGGACTTAAAAATGTGCTTCGTGAAATAAGTCAGACAAAGGCAAACACCATGTGGTGTCACTCATGTGCAGAATCTACAAAGCAACACAAGTGAATGTATATACGAAACAAAAGCAGACTCACAGATACAGGAAATGAACTTGTCATTACCCAAGGGGAGCAGGAAGGGGGAAGGACAACTTAGGGCTATGCGATTAACAAACTATCATACATGAGCAACAAGGATTCCCTGTACAGCACAGGGAAGCATGGGTGTCCCTGGTGGCTTAGACGGTAAAGAATGCGCCTGCAAGGCAAGAGGCCCAGGCTCAGCAGAGCCCATGCCGAAGGGGAAGGCAACCCCTGCAGCATTCCTGCCTGGAGAATCCCATGGACAGAGGAGCCTGGTGGGCTGCAGTCCCTGGGGTCACAAAGAGTCGGACACCACTGAGGGACTAACACACTCACTCACAAGGAACTATATCTACTATCTTGTAATAACCTTTAGTGAAATATACTCCGCAAAAATACTGAATCATATGCTGTACACCTAAAACAAACAATCTCATTTAAAATCACAACAGACTCATCACACGTACCTCTCCAAATTTCCCCGGACCTGATGCCCGTGTCCTCCACCACCTCTCCTTCAGCTTCTCCCATGCTCCCCTTCAACCTGCTCCCCTTCCTGTTGCTCCTCCCCTGCACCCCAAGGCCCCCTCGACCCCCGCCTCATACCATGAACACTCTCAACCCCCTCTAAACCTTTACTTTTCTGTGAGGTGGCCAGCGGGGAAATGGGCACTGTTTAAGGTCACATCCCCTTTCCTATGTCCGACTTGTCACAAACTGAAGGAGTGAAATGGAATAAAGAGCCAAGAGGTAAACCCACTCACTTATGGTTAATTAAGCTACAAAAAAAGGAGACAAGAACATACAATTGGGAAGTCTCTTCAGTAAGTGGTGCTGTGAAAACTGAACAGCTGCACATAACAGAATGAAGCTAGGCCATTTTCTCATACCATATACAAAAATAAAATTCAAAATGGATTAAAGACGGCAGTCACACATGAAACAGTAAAACTCTTAGGAAAAAACATGGACAGTATACTCTTTGACATTGGTTTGAGTTATATGTTTTTGGATCTGTCTCCTCAGGTAAGGGAATCAAAAGTAAAAACAAAACAAAAAAACAAAACAAATAGGACCTAACCAAACAAAAAAGGTTTTGTTTTTGCACAACAAAGGATATCATCAACTATAGGAAAAGGTAACCTACTGAATGACGCTATTTCCAAATGACATACCTAATAAGGGGTTAATATCCAAAAGAGATAAAGAGCCCATTCAACTCAATATCAATGACACAAGCAATCATTTTAAAATGGGAAAAAGTCTGAAATAGACAATTTTTCAAAGATGGCCAGCAGGCACACAAAAAGACGCTCAGCATCACTAACCATCAGGGAAATGCAAATCAAATGAAATACCATTTGACACCTGTCAGAATGGCTATCATCAAAAAAACCAAGAAATAACTATTGTTGGTGAGGGAGTGATGAAAAGGGAATCCTTGTGCAATGTTGGTGGGAATTTAAATTGATACAGCCACTATGAAATATATTATGGAGGTCTCTCAAAAAACTAAAAATAGTGCTGTTATATCATCCAGCAATTCCACTCGCATTTCTCAGAGGAAAAAAAAAGATATACGCACCCCAATATTCATAGCAGAATTATTTACAATAACCAAGACATTTCTTCTTTCCTTCCTTCCTTCCTTTCTATCATAATGTAATGTTACTGTTGTTCAGTCACTAAGTCCTGTCCAACTCTTTGTGACCCCATGGACCACAGCACGCCAGGCCTCCCTGTCCATTGCCAACTCCTGGAGTTTACTCAAACTCATGTCTATTAAGTGGGTGATGCCATCCAACCACCTCATCCTCTGTCATCCCTTTCTCCTCCTGCCTTCAGTCTTTCCCAGCATCAGGGTCTTTTCTAATGAGTCAGTTCTTTACATCAGGTGCCCAAAGTATGAGCTTCAGCTTCAGCATCAGTCCTTTCAATGACAATTGACGCTAGACTGTTGCATTTAATGATATGTTGCTAAAAATACAAAAAAAGGAACCAAATACAAGAACTAGATTACAACTTCTGCAGAAGCCCAGATCTATCCTATTTTCCTTACCAGGTGACTAGCTTCCTCAATGTTGACCTATTTTTCATGACTCAGAGCAGCTTAATGATTTCACCGACATGACTAGCAACACTCCATTTATCAGAGCAAAGTGACTCTTCACTTCAGCCTAAAACCCATCTCCTGTAAATTATCCTGACTTCTTCCGAGAAATGATTGAAAACTAAAGTGGCTATCATTCTCAGAAGAAACCACACTTCTGCCAGTCCCCAGTGTGTGATCTAGCCCCACGTTCTAACAAAACAAGCTCATAAAAATGTAATAGTACGTCTTTTTTAAAGTCTAGGTTTTAAAAACTCTTGGAGTCTAGTCTCACAAATGATCACCTGGTGATGATATAAAAGTGATCAGGATATGATAAAGGTTTAAGATATGTTATTAGTGAAGAATCACTGAGTCAAGGTCCAGGACAGGACAGAAACTCAGAGAAGAGAGTTTGAAATATTCTACCCTTAAAGTGAAGGGAAGTTGCACACTCGTGTCCGAGTCTTTGCAACCCCATGGACTGCAGCCTACCAGGCTCCTCCATCAGTGGGATTTTCCAGGCAAGAGTACTGGAGTGGGGTGCCATTTCTTTCTCCTGGGCATCTTGCCAACCCAGGAAAGTAGCTAATTCCAGAAAAAGTGACTGAATACCTGAGTGGTGTTCTTAAGAGCCTCAAGGCAAGGCGGGGGAAAGTTGGGCTGTGGTGCCTTCATGTTACGGAAGGGCTGCACTCCTGGGATGAGGATGCGGTGAAAGCAATTGCCCACACAAAGACCATATCCCAGCTTTAAGCCAGCCGGGTGACCCAGGAGAAAGAAAAATTCTTCACAGTATTTACCTGTATTTGCACCACATTGTATAGTTTATAGAGTGAGGAAGGCAGTGCATTTAGAATCTTGTCTTATGCTTGAGCAGATGTGTTCCCAACATTTGCATGAAGCTCCCCCACATAAGTGGAGGGAAATGGGTATTTTTTAATTATATTGCTAGAATTCTACCATATTCTTTTTTAAAAAAGTTTATTGAGGTAGCATTGGTTTATAACGTTATATAATTTTCATGTGTACGATATGATGTTTCAACTCCTATATACACTACAGTGTGTTCCCCACCAAAAAGATGGATGGTGGTTTGGATCTTTAGATCTAAAAAACTCCATTTCCTGTTTGAGCTTCACTCAAACGTTGGGAACACATCTGCTCAAGCACATAGCAAGATTCTAAGGTTTTCCCAGGTGGAGCTGGTGGTAAAGAATCTGTCTGCCGATGCAAGAGACACCAGAGACATGGGTTCGATCCATGGGTAGGAAAGATCCCCTGGAGAAGGAAATGGCACCCTACTCCAGTATTCTTGCCTGGGAAATTTCATGGACAGAGGAGCCTGGTGGGCTTACAGTCCAAGGGGTTGGCAAAGAGTCGGACATGACTGAGACAGCACGTACTGCACGTACTGCAGCTGGTACGCAATAGTTCATCGCTGGTGATATTCGTGAAAATCCCACACACGCACACACACACACACACACACACACACACACACACACACACAGGGTTTGGGGTTCAGAATATCCATACATATGGCAAGGTGGATTTTGCAGATGTGATTAAAGTAAGGATCTTAAGGAAACTATTCTGGATTACCTGGATGTGCACTCAATATAGCCACAAATGTCTTTATAAAAGTGATTTAGTGTATAAGAATTTGATATCATGGTGGAAGCAAGACACAGTGGTGATGTGAGGAAACAGTCATGGAACAAGAAATGCAGATGGTCTCCAGAAGCCAGAAAAGGCTAGAAACAAATTGTCCTCTGAGCTTTCAGGAGGAACCAGCTCAGCTAATAACCTTGACTTTATTTATGTTGGTTTAAGTCACCCAATTTGTGATAAATTGTTACATTATCCATAGGAAAGTAATGTAAACTTTATCACCTTTAAAATTGTGGCCAACTTAATAGTTTTAAAAGTTATCTTGCTTACTTATGTTATTTTTGCTATTATCAAAAGTGTTGGACATCTTTTCTTATGATTTTTTGCCATCTGTGAATTGTCTGCTAATATCTTTTGCCCCTTCTCATGTTGAATATTGATTGTAGATTTTCTTATTTACTCTTTCCATTTCTTTCCTCCCAAAATTAAGGCATTAGATTATGAATCCTTTGAAAGGCTGGGGTCCCTCTCATGATAGAGGCTGGTCACTCATGATAAATGTTCCTAAAGATCTTGTCTACATTTTTGAGACACACCACTCATACATTGTCCATTTCTTTCTTTTTTTTAAAATGTTTATTTTTACTTTATTTTACTTTACAATACTGTATTGGTTTTGCCATACATTGACATGAATCCACCACAGGTGTACATGTGTTCCCAAACATGAACCCCCCCCCCCACCTCCCTCCCCATAACATCTCTCTGGGTCATCCCTGTTCACCAGCCCCAAGCATCCTGTATCCTGCATCAGACATAAACTGGCAATTCGTTTCTTACATGATAGTATACATGTTTCAATGCCATTCTCCCAAATCATCCCACCCTCTCCCTCTCCCTCTGAGTCCAAAAGTCCGCTCTACACATCTGTGTCTCTTTTGGTGTCTTGCATACAGGGTCATCATTGCCATCTTTCTAAATTCCATATATATGTGTTAGTATACTGTATTGGTGTTTTTATTTCTGGCTTACTTCACTCTGTATGATAGGCTCCAGTTTCATCCATCTCATTAGAACTGATTCAAATGTATTCTTTTTAATGGCTGAGTAATACTCCATTGTGTATATGTACCACAGCTTTCTTATCCATTCATCTGCTGATGGACATCTAGGTTGTTTCCATGTCCTGGCTATTATAAACAGTGCTGCGATGAACATTGGGGTACATGTGTCTGTTTCAATTCTGGTTTCCTCGGTGTGTATGCCCAGCAGTGGGATTGCTGGGTCATAAGGCAGTTCTATTTGCAATTTTTAAGGAATCTCCACACTGTTCTCCAAAGTGGCAGTACTAGTTTGCATTCCCACCAACAGTGTAGGAGGGTTCTTTCTAACCACTGCATTTTTGTAAAACCCACAGACTAATAATTCATCTTCCTCCACATATCTTAACCAGTCCTGTGCTTACAAACTGGTAGACTTATTACCGTGATACAAAGAACCAATAAATTCATCATTGTCTTTTAAAAAAAAAGAGTTTTCCTTCATGCCTTGCATTTTAGATCACTGCTTTTGCTCCCCAAATCTGATACTGGCTCCCAGACATGCCACAAATGCTACTACTCCAGACTGAGCTTTAATTCCCCTGATAGTTCATTTCTGTGGCTTTTCAAACAAGCACGCTGGATCCCCATCCCAGACCTACACAGTGATCCATCATATATTTACCTAGCTCTGCAGATACTTGTTATATGTACTCCCAGGAATAACACGTCCATACTCCTTCTTCTGGCCCGCTCTAGTCTAGTCTTTCTGTAACAAAGAGCAGAGCCGACTCCATACCAGATCTATTTCTTTAGCACCAACCTTTGTGCTTTGTTGCCTGTGCTTAGTCATGCTGGCTCTGCACCTCTGTAAGAGTGTTGCCTGCAGCCTGAAATACACAAGAGAGCCCATTTTCAAGACTCTTACCTTAAAGGTATAACACCCTTCCATTCATATAGAGATAAAAAGTTGTAGGACAGAAAATATCAGAGCTTAATAGGGACATTGTGACCAAACCTGCTGGATAGCTACAAGAACAAAGGCTTGCTGCACCAAGAAGTTTGTAACAACATCCACATCCCTCCCCTTTGAGTATAGAAGAAGCTTGAATAAGATGGTTTTCAGGGACACGAGTCCACCATCTTCTCAGCTGCTGGCTTTCCAAATAAAGGTGCCATTCCTTGCCGTAACAATTTGCCTCTGGATTTACTGGCCTGTCATGCAGCAAGAACTCAGGGTTTGCACTTGGTAACAGTTCCTGTCCCTGCATTCTCTGGTAGAAGAAGGTGCTTGTAGTTCATGCTCCTGCCAGGCAAACTCCCTTCCCACACATTAAAAACTGAGCATGTTGGACAGCCATCAACACCCACACACTTTGTATATGAATATTGTTACATCTTACATAAGTTTTTTCTGCAATAAAAAGAAAAATAAAGTAAGTTTTTGGTGAAACTGTGTCCTGTGTTTGCACCTTCACCCTTACATGCACACAGATACGCTTAACACGACGGCTCATGTCCAACCCCACTAAGAAACCCCAGACCCTTCCAACTGCTTCCTACCATAAAATGTAACTTTTTTAGCTTAGATTTTATGATCATATGATTTTGCCTACTACTTGAGGTAGTCAGGAGGAAAAAATATGATAATGGATAAGGAACTATGTACGTTTAAGCTATGATTGTTTATCAAGTTAGTTGAATTTGAAGTGTATTTGCAGTTGAATGTGATCTATAGTGCTAAATGTAATTCTTTTCAAGATTAGTATATACTATTTCCATTATTAGTGAAATGAGATATTATATCAAAAGAACTTATATAAAATCTTCAATAATATGTAATTGATATTAAGTGAAAATCTTTCTCCTGGATTTTACTTAGGAATCTGTTTTACTTACTTTACTGAAAATCAATCTAGTTACCACGAACATAAAATATTCCAAGCACAGATTAATAATTATAAAACAGGCAGTTTTAAAAAGTAATCTCCATATATAATCAAGAGAGAATACCCAAAGGTAGTTATTTTTATAGTTTCAGAGGTATTCAAAGAAAATATTACTTTCATCCAGCATTTTTGAAGGCCTGAAATAAAGTTTTTATTACAAAGTAAAGAAAGTAACCTTAACGTAAGGAATTGTCTCAAATAAGTTGAAATACTTGTATCTTAGTTTTCAATCAATTTTATAATTCCAATAGAAAGCTATTGGAATATTTTTTTAAAAAATAAGACTAATGATATTCCCCTGTGTCTTGATGGACATGAAGTAAAATCACCAGATTGTTAATGAAAGATAGTAAGACCATTCCAAATACAATCAAGGTAGCTAACTAAGACAATGCTGAGCAAACACATCAAAAATGCAGCTACATATGGAGAACTGTCAGTGAAAATAGTGAAAATTCTCACAGAAAATCTGGAGACTGGCAGAAAGTCTCTTCTACAACCAACCAACGCTATTAAAAAAAAAAAAAGAAAGAAAGCCCAGCTCTGACACTGGCAGGAGGGAGGAAAGTCAGTTTGGCCGGGACCCTCACTCCTGGCAGGCTCGGGGACCCTTCCAGGGCGGGAAAGGAATTCCAGCCACGTTTCTGGCACCCCAGCCTTAGGGTCCAACACCAAAAAGGCGAGTCCCGTTTGCTGGTTTGAAAGCCAGTGGGGCTGCAGAGGGCTGTGAGAAACCCAGACTCCAACCTAGAAGAGCACCCACACTTGCTGTTTACTCCCACTCAGCACTCAGATTAGCTACAAAATGGGAGGACACGTTTGCAGATGATGTGGCCAACCAAAGGTGAGCATCCAAAATATATAAACAGCTCATACAACTCAATATCAAAGAAACAAGCAACCCAATGAAAAGAAATGGGTTTTTCAAAGAAATATAAAAGACATATTTTTTTCACAGACATAAAAATGGCTAGCAGGCATGTGAAAAGATGATGAACATCACTAATTATTAGAGAAACACATATTAAAGCCACATATTAAAGCCATCAGAATGGTTATCCTCAAAAAGCCTACAGATAACAAATGTTGACAAGGAATGTCAAAAAACTGAACTCTTGTTCACTGTTCATAGGAACTGGTGCAGCAACTATAGAAATAGTGTGGAGATTCCTCAAAAAACAAACAAACAATAAGGATATACAGTTCAGGGAAAAACAACAATTATCTTGTAACTACTTTTAATGGAGTATAATCTGTACAAATACTGAATCACTCTACTGTACACTTGAAACTAATGTAATATTGTAAATCAATTATACTTCAAAATGTTAAAAATAAAACAGTTTAAAAAACAAACATAGGAAAAAAGAAACAAAACAAAATAAAGAATAAAAATCATAGGACTGTCTCAAGAGACATAAAAAATCATTTGACAAAATTCAACATTTATTTCCAATAAAAACTTCTATCAAAGTTGTTATAGAGGGGATATAACTCAACATAAATAAGGTTATTTATGGTAAAAGCACAGTTAACATCATACTCAACGGTGAAAACTGAAAGTTTTTCTTCTAATGTCAGGAATAAAATAAGGAGGCCCACTCTGGCCATTTCTGTTTAAGATAGCATTGGGGACTTCCCTGGTGATACAGTGGACAGCAATCAGCTTGCAATGCAAGGAACAGGGCTTCAATCCCTGTTCCAGAAAGATTCCACATGGCATGGAGCAACTAAGCCTAGGAGCTGCAATGACCAAGCCCACATGTGGCAACGACTGAAGCCCACGTGTCTAGAGCCTGTACTCTACAAGAGACACCACTGAGATGAGAAGCCCGTGCACCGAACAGGGCAGCCCGTGCTCACCACAGCTAGCAGAAACCTGTGCACGGCAACAAAGCCCCAGCACAGCCAAAAATAAACATGCTTTAAAACAGATACCGCTGGAAGTCCTAGCCATAACGACCAGACAAGGAAAAGAAGAAAAGGCATCCAAACTGGAAAGGCATCCAAACTAGAAAGGCATCCAAACTGGAAAGGCATCCAAACTGTCACTATTTGCAGATGACATGTTACTATATATGAGGGCGATTTAGTTGCCAAGTCATATCCAACTCTTGTGACCCCATGGACTGCAGCCCACCAGGGTCCTCTGTCCATGGGATTCTCCAGGCAAGAGTACTGGAGTGTATTGCTGTTTCCTTCTCCAGGGGATCTTCCTGACTCAGGGATCAAACTTGTGTCTGTAGCATTGCAGGTGAATTCTTTACCGCTGAGCCACCAGGAAAGCAACATACAAAACTCTAAAATCCCCACCAGAAAAACGTTAACTGTAAGTGGATTAAGCAAATATGCAGAATATACAATTAATATCCTAAAATCTAATGCTTTCGTATACTAATAACGGACCATCAAAAGAGAAAGCAAGAAAACAATTCTACTTAAAATCCCACAAAAAAAGAATAAAGTGCCTAGGAATAAACTTAATTAAAGAGGTTAAAGACCTATACTCTGAAAGCTATATAATTTTGATGAAGAAAACTGAAGATAATATATATATCTAAATGGAAAGATATCCCATGTTCATCAGTTGGAGTAATTAATATTACTAAAGTGTCCATACTACCCAAAAAAGTATACAGATTTAATGCAATTCCTGTCAAAATATTCATGACATTTTTCACAGACCTAGAACAAATAATCCCCAAATTTACATGAAACCACTAAAGACCTCAAATAGCAAAAGCAATCCTGAAGAAAATAACGAGCAAAATTGGAGTACCATGCTCCCTGACTTCAGATAATGCTACAAAGTTACAGTAAACAAAACGGTATGGAAGGGCACAAAAACAGATACATAAATCAATGGAACAGAATAGTGAGCCCATAAATAAATAAGCCCACATGCCTGTGGTTAACTAATCTTCAATAAAAATATGCAATGGGAAAATTACAGTCTCTTTAATAAGTGGTGCTGGGAAAGCTCGGCAATTAAATCTTAAAGAATGATATTAGACCATTTTCTCTCGCCACATATAAAAATAAACTCAAAATGGATTAAGACTCAAAAGGTAAAACTAAAAACCATAAAACTCCCATAAGGAAACACAGGCAGCACACTTTTTGACATAAGTCTTAGCAATAATTTTCTACATCTGCCTCCTCAGGAAAGGGAGAAAGAAAGCAAAATAAACAAATGGGAGACCGTTAAAAGCTCTGCACCACAGGTTAAACTGTCAATAAAATGAAAGAACAACCTAGTGAACAGGAGGAAATATTTGCAAACAATAAGTCTGATAAAGTCTTAATATCCAAAATATAGGGCTTCTCTAGTGGCTCCCCAGTAAAGAATCTGTCTGCAATGCAGAAGACACAGGAGACACGGGTTTGATCTTTGTGTTGGGAAGATCCCCTGGAGGAAGGCATGGCAAGTCACTCCAGTATTCTGGCCTGGAGAATCCCAAGGACAGAGGAGCTCGGCAGGCTACAGCCCACAGAACAGCAAAAAGTAGGACACAACTGAAGCAACAGCATGCATGCACGTATCCAAAGTATAAGCAGCTTATACCGCTCAGCATCAGAAAAAGGCAAACAGCCTGATACAAAAATGGGCAGAAGACCCAAATAGATGGTTTTCCAAAGAAAACATACTGATGGCCGATCGGCACATGAAAATATGCTCAACATCACTAATCATCAGGGAAATGCAAATCCAAACTACCATGAGATACAGCCTCACACTTGTCAGAATGGCTATTGTGAAAAAGTCAAGAAAAAACAAATGTTACTGAGGACGTAGAGAAAATGGAACTCCAGGACACTGTTGGTGGGAATGTAAATTGGTACAGATGCTGCGGGAAACAGTGAAGCTCCTATTCTTAAATACAAAACTGCCACATAATCCAGCAATTTCACTGCTGAGTATATTTCTAAGGGAAAAAACACACTAAATAGAAAAGACATATGCACCCCATTGTTCATAGAAGCATTATTTACAATAGCCAACACAAGCAAGTAATCTAGGTGTCCATCAACAAATGAAGGATGAAGATGAGGTGTATACATAACAGAATAACACTCAGCCATAAAAAAGAACGAAATTCTGTCATTTACAACTACACGGATGCATGTGGAGGGTATTATGTTTACTAAAATGTCAGACAGAAAAAGCAAATGCTGCTTTCACTTATATGTGAGTCTAAAAAATAAAACAAACAAGTGAATATAACAAAACCATAACAGACTCACAGATATAGAGAGCTAACTACTTAGTTACACCTGGGGAGAGAGACATGGGAAAGGTCAAGACAGGTGTAGAGAATTAAAAAGTACAAGCTACTAACCATAACATAAATAAGATACGAGGATATAATGCACAGCACAGCAAATATAACCAATGTTATAATTACTGTAAATCAACTATAATCTGTAAAAGTATTAAACCATTCTCTTGTACACCTGAAACCAATATTGAATAACAACCATACTTCAGTTAAAAACAGGAAGAATAAAAGAATTGGAGAAAAAACAAAAATAAGAACAACAGAGACAACAAAGCTGCCAAAGAGACAGAAGACTCATTGGTGGTTGCTGCGGTCTGAGAAGAGTTGGGAAATGGAAGCAATGCTCAGTGGATAATTACTTTGTGGGTAACAAAGTAATTTCACAACATTGTGAATGCCCCCTAAATGCTAGTGAATTGTTCCCTTTAAAATGGTTAATTTATGCTATGTGAATTTCACCTCAGTTATAAAATAAAGAATAAAAAACAGGAGAAAGGAAGACAGTGGTAATACAGGTGAAAAACCCTGGCCATGATTTAATAATAGGTGTACAGGAATTTATACACTATTTTGCAAGTGTTAGAAACTTTACATAAAAATTAAATGAAAGCAAGAAAAACAAAACCATTGAAAAAATCAGTGAGCGTTTCTGTGGCAGAGACATAGTTCTTTAATTTTATTCCAGATATCCATTTGTCCAACTAAAAAATAACTTATTCCAACTTCCCTCACAGCTCTGTGACTAAACCATGTGACTAAATGTGGGCCGATGAGTTGTTAGCAAAAATGTTATAGGGGTCTCCAAAAAAGAAGTAGATAACCTCAAGATAATAAGAACCTCTTATTCTTATTGCTTGCCTGGAATGTAGGTATGATATCCAGAGCTCCAGCAGCCTGCTGTATCCAGGAAATCTGCAGTCACAAACTCAACCAACTTGGGATTTAATATATATTTTTTTAATTAAGACATTTTCAAAAAGAAAAGCTTGAATGTTGTACAGGCTGGCAACTATTTATGGAGCATTTACATTTTATTAAATATTAGGTATTATAAGTAACCTAGAGGTGGTTTAAAGAAAGTATATGAGAGGATATGTATAGGTTATAGGCAAATACTGCACCATTTTATGTAAGAGACTTGAGCACCCACAGTCTTTGGCATCTGCAGGGGGTCCCAGAACGAATCCCCCAAGGAAACAAGAATGGCTACTGAGATGCAGAGCAGAAACGTAGAAACTAGGGTGCCTGACGCACAGAGGAAAATCTGAACCATTCCCGAACTATCAACATTCAGGCTTAGCTTATGAAAGAAGGAAATTACTGTCTTGTTTATACCACTACTATTTGTGAGATTTTTTTTTCTGGTGCCTGGTGTGTATGTTTCTAAGCCTAACCCTATCTACTGCTTTTCTAATTTCTAACTGGAAATTTCTCTTGCTAATAATTCATATATAAACAGTTCTATATGGTTTCAAGAAACATTACATGCTTCAAACCATTCAGTTCAGTTCAGTCACTCAGTCGTGTCCGACTCTTTGCGACCCCATGAATCAAAGCATGCCAGGTCTCCCTGTCCATCACCATCTCCCAGAGTTCACTCAGACTCATGTCTATCGAGTCCGTGATGCCATCCAGCCATCTCATCCTCGGTCGTCCCCTTCTCCTCCTGCCCCCAATCCCTCCCAGCATCAAAGTCTTTTCCAATGAGTCAACTCTTCGCATGAGGTGGCCAAAGTACTGGAGCTTCAGCTTTAGCATCAGTCCTTCCAAAGAAATCCCAGGGTTGATCTCCTTCAGAATGGACTGGTTGGATCTCCTTTCAGTCCAAGGGACTCTCAAGAGTCTTCTCCAACACCACAGTTCCAAAGCATCAATTCTTTGGCACTCAGCCTTCTTCACAGTTCAACTCTCACATCCATACATGACCACAGGAAAAACCATAGCCTTGACTAGACGGACCTTAGTCGGCAAAGTAATGTCTCTGCTTTTGAATATGCTATCTAGGTTGGTCATAACTTTTCTTCCAAGGAGTAAGAGTCTTTGAATTTCATGGCTGCAGTCACCATCTGCAGTGATTTTGGAGCCCCCCAAAAATAAAGTCTGACACTGTTTCTACTGTTTCCCCATCTATTTCCCATGAAGTGATGGGACCAGATGCCATGATCTTCATTTTCTGAACGTTGAGCTTTAAGGCACCTTTTTCACTCTCCTCTTTCACTTTCATCAAGAGGCTTTTTAGCTCCTCTTCACTTTCTGCCATAATGGTGGTGTCATCTGCATATCTGAGGTTATTGATATTTCTCCCAGCAATCTTGATTCCAGCTTGTGTTTCTTCCAGTCCAGCGTTTCTCATCATGTACTCTGCCATAGAAGTTAAATAATCAGGGTGACAATATACAGCCTTGACATATTCCTTTTCCTATTTGGAACCAGTCTGTTGTTCCATGTCCAGTTCTAACTGTTGCTTCCTGACCTGCATACAGATTTCTCAAGAGGCAGGTCAGGTGGTCTGGTATTCCCATCTCTCTCAGAATTTTCCACAGTTTCTTGTGATCCACACAGTCAAAGGCTTTGGCATAGTCAATAAAGCAGAAATAGATGCTTTTCTGGAACTCTCTTGCTTTTTCCATGATCCAGCAGATGTTGGCAATTTGATCTCTGGTTCCTCTGCCTTTTCTAAAACCAGCTTGAACATCAGGGAGTTCACGGTTCATGGATTGCTGAAGTCTGGCTTGGAGAATTTTGAGCATTACTTTACTAGCATGTGAGATGAGTGCAATTGTGCAGTAGTTTGAGCATTCTTTGGCATTGCCTTTCTTTGGGATTGGAATGAAAACTGACCTTTTCCAGTCCTATGGCCACTGCTGAGTTTTCCAAATTTGCTGGCATATCGAGTGCAGCACTTTCACAGCATCATCTTTCAGGATTTGAAACAGTTCAACTGGAATTCCATCACCTCCACTAGCGTTGTTCGTAGTGATGCTTTCTAAGGCCCACTTGACTTCACATTCCAAGATGTCTGGCTCTAGAAGAGTGATCACATCATCATGATTATCTGGGTCGTGAAGATCTTTCTTAATATCTTCTGCTTCTGTTAGGTCCAGACCATTTCTGTCCTTTATTGAGCCCATCTTTGCATGAAATGTTCCCTTGGTATCTCTAATTTTCTTGAAGAGATCTCTAGTCTTTCCCATTCTGTTGTTTTCCTCTATTTTTTTGCACTGATCGCTGAAGAAGGCTTTCTTATCTCTTCTTGCTATTCTTTGGAACTCTGTATTCAGATGCTTATATCTTTCCTTTTCTCCTTTGCTTTTCGCCTCTCTTCTTTTCACAGCTATTTGTAAGGCCTCCCCAGACAGCCATTTTGCTTTTTTGCATTTCTTTTCCATGGGGATGGTCTTGATCCCTGTCTCCTGTGCAATGTCACGAACCTCATTCCATAGTTCATCAGGCACTCTATCTATCAGATCTAGGCCCTTAAATCTATTTCTCACTTCCACTGTATAATCATAAGGGATTTGATTTAGGTCATACCTGAATGGTCTAGCGGTTTTCCCTACTTTCTTCAATTTAAGTCTGAATTTGGCAATAAGGAGTTCATGATCTGAGTTCCTTCCCAATTCTCTAGTAGGCAACGTTAAGAAGAAACAGAAATTTATCAGCTGAGACTGTAGAGAAAACTTCACTAACAGGATCATGTACAAGCGGGGGAAATACATGGGTCACATGATTGCAAACATAAGTCATGTGTTTTTTTTTCCCCCAGGTTCTTGACAAAGACGTGCAGAAACCTGTGTGACAAACTGAGACAATCCTTCTCTCCCAGGATCAAATGCTGCCTGGAATTAAACAGGATTGGGGTTATTGGGTCTCCCATTTTCTAATTATGTACCAGTTAACAGAGGATGAAAATTATTTAAAAGCTTTCTTTTTGTATGTCTTTCTTCTTCGTAAGAGAAAGAATTCCTAGACTTCCTTCTCTTACTTTTTCTAGCCTTAATATGGTATTTCCCGGGAAGTCCATTGTCCTTATAACCAATGGTTCTGGGATGCGGGTGAGAAAGTGATCTTTCAAAACACCATTCAGGACCCTCTTTCTCAGACCATGAGCCCACTGACATTCTAAAATGTCAACATTAACAGATACAATCCCTCAGTGTAATAAAATGCTTTATATAGGCCATTAAAATTCAATGTTCAGATGAAATGAAAAATATGTATGTGAAACATTTTTCCTATGTGGCTTTTTAAATCCTAGAACTATATTTTTTAATGGGAAGAAAAGGTATTCTATTATCCTCCATTCCAGTTTCCAAGACAGTTCATTGAAAAGAGCTGACCTAGAATTCACTCTAAGAATTTTATGGCCATTTAAGGCTATTTAAGAAATGCTGCAATTTCAGAGCTTAGTCCAATATTCTATACGATAAAAGGGAAAGGTCAGATGCACTAGACACTTTGGTACAGAACAGCTCTCAAGCTATTAACAGCAAACTGAGATATTTTCAGGGAATCTGTAAGGTTAAATTTTTTCATAGAACTACTTAGACATTTTTTATCTTTTTCATTTTACTGACATTTGTACTCTGAAGGTACAAAAACCAGTGGGTGAAAACGCTGCTGTGTTAGTCTGAATCAAGGCAGTGCCACCAAACTATACGAGCACGCCTTGCTTTCTTCACCTCCACGTCCGCACACCCTCAGTCAAAGAAGAAAAATAGAGAGCCAGTTTCACTTAAGATGTCTTTGATGAAATAGGAAAATAACCAATTTTTTAAACATTGAGAATTTAGGGAAACAATCAGTTACAATGTGGCTCTCCAGCAGCTTTTCTTATGAGTTTAATGGTGGTATTAACAACATAATTTTAAAAATATTGCACAATGAAATATATCAATATTTGGAAGACCTGCATAATTAAGTGAACCAATATTCACCAAATGACCAAAAAATATTACAAAAGCATATGTGACTTTAATATAAGAGGAAAAAAATCTCATTAATATTGTTTTAGATTCCACATTGCATTTTACTTTTAAGAACCTACAACTTGTTGAATTTTGGTACATCAAAATACAATTGTCTGGAAAAGTTACAAAAATAGTTCTACTTTAATACTTGCTTTGAAAATTGGAATTTGTTCCTACAATTATCACTGGATGAATGCAGAAAACTGCACCCAGCTGCAACGGCCATGTAGGAACACGTAAAACACACGCGTGCGTCTCACACGGCTATTGAGACGCGCCTATGCACAGCCAATGTCCCAGTGTTCCCTTAGATTCCACATCACCCTCCTACCACCGCTACCCAGAAATTCACAAGGGGCAACCCTTCCAGCTGCTAAGAACACGGGCCGCACCCTCCCCCTGTTTAGTTTTCCCCATTTCCTTTCTGTTGACCTTGTACTTTTCCTGTGTCTGTGTTCTCCTTTCTTACGTCATCTCTCTTATTTTCTCCCTTTTGCTCTTAAAGTGGTAGACCTGGGAGCAGGTAGGTAGCCTGGCCAGGGAGCCAGACCTGAACAAACTGTCGGTCTTTCGCAAGGTACTGTGCTATATTACAGTATTTATCCACTTGTTACATTTAACGTGTAAAACTGTACTACCATTTTACTAGATGCCAGCCTGGTTTTGTTGTTGTTGTTCCTGTTGTTTGGGTTTCTTTCTTTGTTTTCTTAACTTTCAATTTTCCTATCCATTTTAAAACTAAACCCTTAACTAGTTCTTTGTATCTCACTAAGAAGATTTGAAGTGCTTTATCCATTCCCATCCTCCTTTTCAGACA
This sequence comes from Ovis canadensis, assembly GCF_042477335.2. NCBI lineage: Eukaryota > Metazoa > Chordata > Mammalia > Artiodactyla > Bovidae > Ovis > Ovis canadensis. The sequence goes on along the minus strand of NC_091253.1, from coordinate 100,620,258 downwards.
ACTTTTTCCTGAGCGTTTTAGGAATGCATGCATGCCATTATTGCAGAACTGACAGTACTCCTTCCAAAGAATTTTTCATATTCTTTGAATATTACCTATTCTCCATAAACTTCATCCAGATTTACTTCATATACTTCAACCAAAACACTGTACCGTAACGTCTTCCACGCAGAAGCAGAAATGTGAATCCATTGTATTCTATTAGGAAATACTAAACACAGTGAAAAGACAACCCACAGATTAGGGGAGAATATTTGCAAATGGTGTGACCAACAAAGGATTAGTCTCCAAAATTTACAAACAGCTCATGAAGCCTAACAGCATCAAAGCAAACAACCCAGACAAAACATGGGAAGAAGGCTTTTAAATAGACTTTTCTCCAGAGAAGGTACACAGATGGCCAAGAGGTACATGACGCGATATTCAGCTCCACTAATCAGTAGAGAAATACAAATCAAAACTACAATCACATGTGAGATATCACTTCACATCAGTCAAATGACTATCATCAAAAATCCACAAACAATAAATACTGGAGACGAGGTGGTGAGAAAGGTACCTGCCTCCACTGTTGGTGGTAATGCAGATTGGTACAGCCGCTGTGGAGAACAGCATGGAGGTTCCTTAATGAACTAAAAACAGAGCTACCATGCATGCTGTACTAAGTTGCTGCTGCTGTTGCTGCTGCTAAGTCACTTCAGTCATGTCCCACTCTGTGCGACCCCATAGATGGCAGCCCACCAGGCTCCCCCGTCCCTGGGATTCTCCAGGCAAGAATAATGGGGTGGGATTCTGTTTCCTACTCCAGGGGAATCTTCCTTAACCAGGGATCAAACCTGCATCTCTTGCGTCTCCTGCATTGGCAGGAGGGTTCTTGACCACATGTGCCACCAGGGAAACCCAAAGAGTTACCATATGACCCTGCAGTCCCAGTCCTGGGCATGTATCTAGAGAAAAACGTGATCTAGAAGGACACATATGCCCCAGTGTTCATTGCAGATGTTTACAGTAGCCGAGACACGGAACAGCCTAAATGTCCATAGACAGAGGGATGGATAAGAAAGATGTGGTACGTAAATACCAGTCATTAAAAAGAAAAAATAATGCCATTTTCAGCAATATGGGCAGACCTAGAGAGTGTGGTACTGAGTGAAGTAAGTCAGACTGAGAAGTATAAGTATCATATGACATCCCTTATGTGTGGAATCTAAAAAGAAATGATACAAATGAACCTACAAATCAGAAAGTCACAGAGTTAGAGAACAAACTTACGGCTGTCCAGGGGAGGGATGAGGGGTAGGGATAGTTAGGGAGTTTGGGATGGACATGGCCACATTGCTATATTTAAAATCAGTAACCTGGAAGGACCTACTGTGTAGCACATGGAACTCTGCTCAACGTTATGTGGCAGCCTGGATGGGAGGGGAGTTTGGGGAAGCATGGATGCACGCCTATGTATGGCTAAGTCCCTTCGCTGTTCACCTGAAACTATCACATTGTTTATCAGCTATAACCCCAATACAAATTTAAAAGTTTTAAAAAATAAAATAAAAATGTACAAACCATAAAAAATAGATAAAACACTCGTGAAAATGTACCAGGTTATCATTCTCAGGAATTTTTTGTTTTGGAAAATGTGGTTATTTTTCATAAAAAGTTAACTGCATGAGCATATTATTGTTATTTTAGTGAATTATCAATATATAAATAGTTTTAACATTTCTCTTAATTCCTGGTAGGATAAATATCAGGAGGTACAGCCCACATAAGGCTTCTCTGGTGACTCAGATGGTAAAGAACCTGTCTGCAAGGCAAGAGACACAAGTTCATCCCTGGGTCAGGAAGATCTCTTGGAGAAGGGCCTGGCAACCCACTCCAGTATTCTGGCCTGAAGAATTCCACGGAGAGAGGAGCCTGGCTGGCTACACTCCATGGGGTTGCACAGAGTTGGACACGACTGAGCGACTAACACACCATATATAACCCACATAAAGAAAAACTCTTTAGGTCCCTCAGTGTTTCAAGAGCATAAGGAGGTCTTGAGCTCAAACAGTTAAGTGTTTAGAAAAACATCTATTTATAAGGGTTTTTTTTTTTTGTATTGTGTTAGACAACATCCAGGTTGAAACACAATAATGTAATTGCTCTCCATGTAAAAACTATATGAAGATTCAGTTTTCCACCTGGTAAGTGAAAGGTAGGTCCCTGGACCTGAAGCATTATGAAAATAATCTCTTTGTTATTTTGAGTAGAAGTAGACAAGAAAGACAGAGAAGGCAATGGCACCCCACTCCAGTACTCTTGCCTGGAAAATCCCATGGACAGAGGAGCCTGGTGGGCTGCAGTCCATGGGGTCACTGAGAGTTAGACACGACTCAGTGATTTCACTTTCACTTTTCACTTTCATGCATTGGAGAAGGAAATGGCAACCCACTCCAGTGTTCTTGCCTGGAGAATCCCAGGGACGGGGGAGCCTGGTGGGCTGCCGTCTAAGGGGTCACACAGAGTCGGACACGACTGACATGACTTAGCAGCAGCAGCAGCAGTATGGAGAAGGGCATGGCAACCCACTCTAGTATTCTTGCCTGGTGAATCCTGAGGATAGAGGAGCCTGGTGGGCTGCAGTCTTTGGGGTCGCACAGAGTCGGACACGACTGAAGCGACTTAGCAGCAGCAGCAGCAGACAAGAAAGAGCTAGAGTAGCATGGAGAAATTACACTTAAATGTTCAGAAAAAGTCTAGAGGACTTGGCAGGAAGAGCTGAAAGAGCAGGCTTACAGGCAACAATCAGAACATGTAACGACCCAAATCAAACCCTTGAAAGTCCCACCAATCACAAGAGGATTCTAAGTTTTCTGTGATAAAATTCAAAATAGGAAGACAATTATTTTATCAGTTATTACAATAGTACTGATCCCAGAAAGCTGGAAAGTTTGGCATCACTCTGGTGTTTATGATTGCATCAGACATTTCCCTTATGTCACTGATACCTCCTCCATGCCTCCGTTTTCCTGTATCAGAAGTGAGGCCAACTTGTTTCCCAGGTGACACCAAGGGGTAAAAACTGGAGAAAAGCCAAAAGCTTTGTGTTGTCTTGTGTATCTAAATGCTAATCCACTTCACTGATAATCTTCTATGTTTCCTGTGTCTCAAAAAATAAAATAAGGCAGCAGGGGGACCTCACTCTGCCAGTGAAATTACTATTGATTTATTTTTTTGTCCCTTATCCTTTATGAAATGTATCCTGTAGTTCCATCAAAAATAACACTCTGATGTAGCCCACGTAGTAAGTGAAAACCAGGGAAGTGATTTATGCCAGAAACATTCGTCAAGTTATGTCATTTTCATTTTCTTTTTTGGTCAAACTGTAGTAAAATAGGGAAGAAATTATAATTTCAATCCCATTAATTGTTATTAAATCATATTTTTTGAAGATGCCTTTGATTTATTAGATTTCTTACTATTAAATGTTGAGTGTCTTAACAGTACACTTAATATATTCACATTAATGGACAACATTTTTCTCTAAGAAAATAAATGCTGATGATAGCTGACAACCCCGGGTGAAACTGCAGTGATGACCTTTTGCTCTTGCTGCTTGTAGAAAGCAGTGGGGTAGACTGGGCAACATGATCCAAATCTGGGGACACCCCCTTGTCTTTCTAGAACAGGCTATCGACTCAGCTCTGTCGACAGAGAGCATTGCTAAAGCTGTCCCCAGGGGAACCACAGTCTCAGGGATAGGCACCGCATCTTCCATGTGAAATTGGACTTCTGAGGGATTTTTCATTCTCCTTTCATATTATTCTAACTCTGTAAATTCTATTCTCAGGCAAAGCACGAGTAGCTCACACACCAGGAATATGTGAGCTGTCAGATTTAGAGAAAAAAAAAGATCATCCTTTTCGCTGCCTATTGTCAACGCTATTTCTCATTTTACTATGCTTTACTCCACATTTTTATCTTAGAAAAATTAGGTAATAGTAGTTGTTCCTTATTCTGTTTAGCAGCAAAGAAGTTACAGTGATAATTATTAACATTTTACTCAGCTTTTCCTATTGTCATAGCGTTAGGTAGCATTCACCATCTTTTTTTACACTATTTGAAGATTTGAGCTGATAGCTTGTCTTGGAGGTGGGTAGAGAGGCTTTGGAACAGTATAGTATAATAGCAGTCACTTTGATCTCTCCTCACACAAGAGTTTTTAGACATCACAGTTTTTTGTCTAACAAATGACTCATTCCATGATGTTTTGAAAAAGAAAAAGAAAAAGTAATGGACACATAAGCACAAAATTATCCCCTAGGTAATGTTAGGTGGACATAGAAAATTCAGTGAAGCAGAATTTTTAATAATCTTTTATGAAAGGTTATTGATTGATCATCTTAAAATCTACTAATTATTATTGTTTCTGAGGGGAAAATAATGAGATAATTTTTCCTCCTAGATTGAAAGATCAACACACTCTAAAAATAAGCAATCCTAAGCATAACAAGAAAAGAGAAAACATCCAGATTCATAGTAGCAGTAGTTCCTCTGTAGTTGCCAAAACCTAAATAATTTCTAGAACATGAAAGCAACTACAGTTCTTGTCACTCCTTGATTTCCTTAATAAAAATGGACTCAGCTACAAACGCAGCTCCATTGTCAAGAATGCAGCTTCCCTGTTAATGCCCATCATCGTGAAAATGGAGCTTAGAACATTTAAGCAACAAACAAGACTGTTTAGATGAGCCATGAAGTTCTGAACTATGCGATCACCTTGGAATAAAGTAGAGCCAGATTCTAAATAGCAGCTATTACTATTTATCATTTTAATAACTTCAAATGAGAGGTAGATGTAAATAAGCTTTGCTATTATTGTACCTAGGGGATCATGAGCATTGATGTGCAAGACTCCAGAATAATGAGCTTATGAAAGAGATGCTCCCACTCTGGAAAGCAATACAATTAACTAGCAGATTTTTCCAATACATTTTATAAAAATTAATCACATTCCAACATCTTTCTGAAAGTAGTCAGTAGTACCCCTTCTTTGCTCTTTAACCACAGTTTTTTTTTTCTTTTTCTGTTGTATTTTGTGGGGCCTAATATCAGGAAAACTGTTGTGTCAAACCCCCAAATGTTTAAAATTCTTTGCCTCAGGCCTGTGAACTAAACCCCTGCCAGTTTCACCAGCTCTGCAGGCATTAATACTAAAGTTGATGATAGGAGGTACTGTCAACATTCCCCCAAGTCTAAGAACTGAGAACTGTCAGAACTGCAATTTTTCTAAGTAGCCCTATAGGTAGCCGGTGTCACGACGCATTTCCTTCCTAGGGTCCATAAGATAAATCCTTCGAAGTCAAGGGCAGTAATCAGAAAATGGTAAATGAACACTTGTGAAATCAACTTTAGGGTTTCACTTATCTTTTCAAGTAAGAAACAGAAATAGTGTTTGAGAAGGCCAAAAAAGTTGGGAGAATCATGTTTCTATTTGGACTTCAAGGATGAATTTCTAAATAGAACCAAGAAAATCACATTTGGGAAGCTTGGAACAAGAGTAACACAGAATCACATGAAGTGAAGTGAAATGAAAGTTGCTCAGTCGTGTCCGACTCTTTGCACCTTCCTGGACTATAGCGTCCATGGAATTCTCCAGGCCAGAACACTGGAGTGGGTAGCCATTCCCTTCTCCAGGGGATCTTCCCAAGCCAGGGATCAAACCCAGGTCTCCCACATGGCAGGAGGATTCTTTACCAGCTAAACCACCAGGGGAGTCACATGGAACATGTCTAAATATTTTGAGATATAAATCAAGCCAAAACACTCTTAAATAAAATGTTATATCCTCCTCCCTTTGCAGTTCTTGGATTTCTCAGACTGCCACTCAGGAATGTAGCAGTCTAGGACAAGCCATTTCCACGTCAGTGCCCACTTTGACCCCTGTTCCTCGCACCCCAAATCCACCACACCTGGCATGAAGGTTCTCCTGCCATAGGAGGTAGCCATAGTCTATTCCAGCCTACATATTCAGGCTGTACTTGCGTCCCTCCCTGCACAAGCAGCCACTCTTTAGCCACCCCTTGGGTCAACCACTGATTCTCCTCTCCATTTGGACTAGTCTGTCATTAATCTTGCCAGATGTCAAACTCGGGGGACTCATTCAGACTCTGCTAAGTATAATGCTTCTGAGGAGTGGAATTCTGGTGTCCTACATATTCAGAACGTGGTCTAAATGGATTGATGTGCAAAAACTGCAGAGTGTTAGTGTTAGTCACTCAGTCGTGTCCGACTCTTTGTGACCCCATGGACTGTATGTAGCCCACCAGGCTCCTCTCTCCGTGGAATTCTCCAGGCAAGAATACTGGAGTGCATTGCCATTTCCTTCTCCAGGACATCTTCCCAACCCAGGGATTGAACACGGCTCTCCCACACTGCAGGCAGACTCTTTACCTACTGAGCCACCAGGGAAGCCCATAGGTATGTCCAGTTGGACCCCATGGTCTAAACAGGGTGATGCTGCAAAAGCTGCATAGGTATGTCCAGCTGGACCCATGAACTCTTTGACGGAGAATGTCACAAATAATGAAGAACCAGAGCAGGGCAAAGGCCCAGCTCATTTGGGTGTAAGGATGGTATTACAGATTAGGATAGTTTATCGATTTTCCAGAAGAATTATCTGTGGGTAATATCTGTCCTTAGATGTTTTTTCATTGTATATTCCATCAATCAAAGGGCCAGTGGGCAAGTCCAAGCCAAGTAAATTTAAATTTAAAAGGTCAGGAATGTTGAACCAAGAGAAGAAGATGGAAAATCATTGGAGACACCCACAGACTCTGCTGTTTTCAAATGATGTCCTTTGTCACAGTTAAGAACGTGGAGCTTCCATCACCATGCAGCTGTCCTCCAGGAGGTCTGTGTGGCTGTTCAGAAGCATACACTATGCTTGTTCAAATCTGTTTCACTTTGGATAAAGTGAATCACATTGGAGGAAGTAACCATTGTTGTCCATTCCTAACAAGTACTCAGCACCAGGCATCCAAATGAACTCAGAGGACTGAGAATTTGTTGATCTGGAAGTCATACTAGATGATAAATTGAAAAGAGAGCAACTCACATAGGAAAGCCTGAGGCAAATTGGGCAGGTAGAACTCTGACCCCTCACACTGCAGGCAGAGACAGAAAGGGCATTCCGCTGGACTTTCCTGACTTAGTAGGCTACCTTGTGGCAGTTATATCCGTAATTTATGTGTCTTCTGCAAAGAAGTGGTGACCAAATCGCAATACAACGTAGAAGGAATGGGTCTCTAACGGTTTGTGCTTTTCCTTAACAGGACTCTCTGGCTTTCTTTACGGTTGGCCTCCAGATTTCTGGGGACCCCAGCACAGCTTCATCTGTTCACATCCACAGCTGGCCCAGTCATCACCAGCATCTCGAGGGCAGATCTGGGCAAGTCTTGCCACAGCAGGACGCCACTCATTTCTGGAGTCACCAGATGTAAGAAATGGAAAGGAATTTTGTAATCAATTATCCAAATCCCTCATTTTATAGATGGGGACCAACAACTTAAGTGACATGTGCTTGACCACATGGCTTGAGAATAGAAGCCAGGGTGCTCGTAGCGTAGTCGCTTAGTCACATCCGACTTGTGACCCCGCGACCCCATGGACTGCAGCCTGCCAGGCTCCTCTGTCCATGGAGTTCTCCAGGCAAGAATACTGGAGTGGATTGCCATGGAAAGGAAAAGAAAGGGAAATAGCTAATTGGCAGCCGGTGGCAGTCGAGGAACCCATTCCAGTACTCTTGACTGGAAAACCCCATGGGCAGAGGAGCATGGCAGGCTGGAATCCACAGGGTTGCAAAGAGCTGGACACGGCTGAGCACACAGGCACACACTCAGCATTAGGGAGGCATGTGCTGTGCGAGGCACTTGACTCGGTTGACTGTTTTCAGTCTTCATGTCAATCATGAAGGACGCCTACTTACTAATCTCATTTGCAGATGAGGGAGCAGAGGCTCAGCTCAGCCACGTGATTTTCCTGAGTATGAGTGGCAGAGCCAGGACCCACGGTCTATGTTCACTGCACCACATCAAGCGGCCCCTCATATTCTGCACACTGTTATGTTGTTCACAATATTTATGGTCCTTGTGGTGGGAATACCTAATCAGTTCATTTAGAAATAGACAAAGTAGAGTGGGCCATGTGGAATCTCCTGTCTTCCTACTGGTGACCTTGTGATGAAGACGGTGGCACACCGCAGTCCCTTTCATCAGTCCACGATAATACGAGTAACAACTCACTGTGACTTTCACTTACAAAACATTTTTATAATCCCAAGCCTGTGAGGTCATTGCCACTATTATCTTTTCCATTTTTAAAATAATGAAACTGAAACACAACAAAGATTTTGAGATACATGGTCCAAAGTCATAAAGGTAAGTTAGGAAGCATAATAAAAACTTAAAAATGAGTTTTCTGACCACGTATACATCCAAGATTTTGAAGAACCTAAATTTCTTAAAAATTTGAAGAGTATCTAAATAGAGACTACTTTGGACTCTGTGGGAGAGGGAGAGGGTGGGATGATTTGGGAGAATAGCATTGAAACATGTATAATATCATATAAGAAACAAATCACCAGTCCAGGTTCAATGCAGGATACAGGATGTTTGGGGCTGGTGCACTGGGGTGACCCAGAGGGATGGGATGGGGAAGGAGGTGGGAGGGGAGATCAGGATGGTGAACACGTGTACACCCATGGCAGATTCATGTTGATGTATGGCAAAACCAATGCAACATTGTAAAGTAAAAAAATAATAATAATAATTGTAAAATGATGCTGAGCATCTAATAAAGTAGGGGCTACTTGTAAAGCCATTTGACCAAAAAAATAATAATAATAAATAAATAGAGACTAGTGTCTTATCAATGCTGGTCAATGAATATACATTTCCTATTAAGAAAATGACAGAGATTTACGACTCCTATTTACAACAATTACTTTGAAGGATTCACAGAAATTTAAACTCTTAATAATTGAGTTGGTAATTGAGCTTAGGAAGGCTGAAGCACTTGGCAAAATGTATCACAAGTGAGACAAAAAGCAAGCCAAGAAGCTCATTAATCACTGTTTTCCATTCACTGATTACAGAAAAGTAGGAAACTCAGTGCTGCTAAATGGGGGCTACATAATTTCTTTCACAACAACACATAGTCCCTGAATTTCCAGACAGAACATCTTTGAGTCATGACCGAAGTCAAATATGATTCTTTTAAAGGGTTTTCTTGCAATTAATTTTATTAGTAAAACTATGCTAAATAGTATATTAACAAAGAGACTATTCTCTGATTTTCACATGTGATGTTTCTATGTATATATTACTTTGGCTTAGATAAAAGCAATTAAATTTAAAAAATTGCTTCCTCTATCTCTACCCCAAAAATTATTTAAAACAGCATCATGTAAAGTACCAGTCAATGCTTCTTTCATAAATCCATACACACACCGAAAAAAAGCGGGGGGAGGGGGGGGGAAAGACATGTTGAAAAATGTTTTGTGTTTATGTTAATGTAGAGCGGTAAAAATTATTTTACTCTAAGTGTGGTAATAGTATAATACAGTTATATGACTCTCTTTTTTAAAATATCAAACATGTATTTTTCCAAATAAGTGTTAGCCTTTCTCAACCTTTTGGAAATAAGGTGGAATATAAATGCACAATGAAAAGTGAATGATGTTGTCAGCTCACCATACATAATCCTGTTAACACTTTCATTGTTCAGGCTCTTTCTATTTCCCTTTCAGAATCCCTTTCAAAGCCTGTGGCACCTTATTTAAATGAATGTAATGACAGCAAGTGCTCATCCTTTCAGCAGCCTTTTATTTTTTGGAATCATAAAAATGTCCTTTTTTTCCAACTCAGATAAGTTTGGAGAGTCTATGAAGTTATACATTTAGAAGTCTATTCCTCACAATCAAAGAAATCCTAACGTGAGCGCTAAGAAAAGAAAGTCTTAAACAGAATGCCAGTCCAGACCCTATAGACATGAGTTTTCACCTTTCAAGGATTTTGGTTTTGGTTTCTGTTATTAACCTCTCTCCCTCTCTCTCTCCATGCTCTCTCTCCCCGCTCTCTCTCCCTGTAGTTAGGTTACAGTGGTAGAATGTGGGGATTTTGGTTTTGGTTTCTGTTATTAATCTCCCCCCACTCTCTCTCTCCCCGCTCTCTATCCCTGCAGTTAGGTTACAGTGTTAGAATGTGGACAGGTGGGTGTGTATTCTGTGTATCTTGTCCATGATCTTCTGTCCAAAGAGAAAAGCTACTCAAACATAGTTCATATCTTGATTTCTATGTCAGCAATGTAGGTTAAAACACAAATATCATCCTGATTCTCAAGAATAAACTCTGAAAGAAATGTTCTAAGTGGATTTTCTAGGATCACTCAAGGAGTTTCTCAATTAACATTTCTTAAATTCATGCCCCTAAAAACAATGCCACAATTTTCCAGTGAATCTTCCCTAAAACAAGATCTGTAATATTTTTAACAAATTATGAGGAATGTGATAGCCTAAGCTAAGAAAAAATAGCATCTCTGTTTAAAATTTAATTTCATTTGGAATTAAATCACTTATTCATTACAATTAGTAATATTTGGATTATATTGGGTATTAGGTCCATAATACAGTATACATACTGTCCATGTGAAATAGTACTAAAGAACATAAGCTTTCCATGTTTTATAAAAAATAAGTGGTGTTATAGTGGCCTTTCTATCCACCTGAAAAGTTCTTAGGCCCAATATAAGATTCTGTGTTAATGTGAAGACTCTTCATTCCTCTAAGACAGATAATTGTAGGAGATCAGTTCAAGATGGAAGAGTACGACTCCTGTGAGAGTCTTTGCTCATCTTCTCCTGTGAGAGCCCCAAAATCACAACTAGATGTTGAACAACCATCAGCAGGAGAATGCTGGAACATACCAAAGAAAGATGCTCCATGCTCAAAGACAATGAAGAGCTTCAGTGAGATGGCATGAGGGGTGCATGGTAAAGTCTAACCCCATACCCCCGAGGTGGGCAACCCACAAGCTACAGAACAATATACCAAAGAAGTCCTCCCGCTATCATGAAGGTCTGAGCCCCACAGCAGCCTTGGGATCCAGCAAAGGGACTAGGAATCCCCAGGGAATCTGACTTGGAAGACAAGTGGGATTCGGCTGCAGGACTTCCATGAAACTGGAGGAAACAGACACTCCACTCCTGGAGGGCACAAACAATACCTAGTGAGCACCAGGACCCAGGAGAAAGGAGGAGTGACCCCACAGGAGACTGACCCAGGCTTATCTGTGAGTGTTGGAGGGTCTCCTAAGGAGTCGTGAGTTAGCAGAGGTTCACCACAGAAATGTGGGCAATGGCAGCAGCAGTTCTGGGAGCTAGGTTACCATTAGCTTTACCACAGAGTGTGTAGACCACAGGGCTGGGTGGCCCCAAGCTAAACAACTAACAGGGAGGGAGTGAAGCCCCGTCTATCAGCAGGCAATTTGATTAAAATTTTTCTGAGTGCTATGCCCCAGAGAGACTCAGTTTTGCTCACCTCCAGTCCCTTCCATCAGGAAGCTTGCACAAGCCCTTATGCCTCACCCACCAGAAGGCAGACAGAAGAAGCAAGAAGAACTACAGTCCCACAAGAAAATCCAGAACTAAAGTCCAGAAAGAAAACCAGTCACAGAAAGCCAATCAGAATGAAAAGGCATAGAATTATTTCCCAGATGAAGGAGCAAAATAAAACCCCAGAAAAACAACTAAATTAAGTGGAGATAGGAAACCTTCCAGAAAAAGAAGTCAGAATAATGATAGTGAAAATGATCCAGGGCCTCAGAAAAAAGAAAGGAGAAGATGAACAAAATGTTTACCAAAGACCTAGAAGAACTAAAGAACAGAGATGAACAATACTCGAGAAGGGGATCAATAACAGATTAACTGATGCAGAAGAACAAATAAGTGACCTAGAAGACAGAATGGTGGAATCACTGTCACAAAACAGGATATAGAAAAAGAAAGAAAAGAAACAAAGACAGTCTAAGAGACTTCTGGGACAACATTAAATGCACCAACATTCCCATTATAGGGGTACAAGAAAGAGAAGAGAGGGAGAAAGGACCTGAGAAATATTTGAAGGGAAAATAGCTGAAGACTTCCTTAACATGGAAAAGGAAATAGTCAACCAAGTCCAGGAAGTGCAGAGAGTCCCAGGCAAGATAAACCTAAGAAGGAACACAAGACACAATGTAATCAAAATTAAAGACAATGATAAAATATTAAAAGCAACAAGGGAAAATGATAAGTAATATACAAGGAGACTCCCATAATGTTATCAGCTGATTTCTCAATAGAAACTCTACAAACCAGAAGGAAATGGCACAATATACTCAAAGTGATGAAAGGGAAGAAGCTACAACCAAGACTACTCCACCCAGCAAGACCCTCATTCAGATTTGATGGAGAAATTGAAAGTTTTACAGAAAAATAACAGTTAAGAGCACTGCTAAACCAACTTTACAACAAATGCTAAAGAAATTTCTCTAGGCAGAAAACACAAGAGAAGGAAAAGACTTATGGAAAATAAACCCAAAGTAATTAGAAAAATGATAATAGGACCATACATATTGATAAGAAGAGGTTGCAAGAATACACAGAACTGTACAAAAAAGATTTTCACGACCCAGATAATCAAAAAAGTTTAAGTGTGAATAAAATCAGCAAAAGAGAAGTTATTCTAAACCACTTAGTAGATCAAAAGGAAAATTCAAATGACAACTCAAGGCTATTGACTTCTGCCTTCACGTTTTATTTAACAGCTCATTCACTCTTCTTGTAATACAAATATTCTTACAGAAACAGCTAAAATTTTCTAAGCTTTTGATTGGAACCAAAAAGAGAGAGAGAGATCTAAAATGACTCAAGTTTTAAGCCCTTAGTATTATTTTTCAATTTGGTAACTGTGTTTTCCCATTCAATGAGTCATAGACCAACCTATAAGAGATTATTCATGAAGACAAAGTACTCAGGCCAAAAACGCAGTGGTAAAAGCTCAAACAAAATATTTGTAAAAACCTTAATTAATTCTGATACTAAAACCTCTTTCAGATTGTTCAGACAGAGAAACTAAGTGAATAGAGTCATTGCTTTCAAGCACAAATGTAAGAGGTATTAGAAACAGTCTTTTAAAATTATCCTTGCAAGTCTCAGGAAGACAGACTTGGGTCCAATAGCTCTGTGAGAAATACAGGGGGTGCTCCACAGCCCTAGACGTAATGCAGACAAGGCAGACTAAGACCCTGGGCCTGGGACCATGGAATAGCCTGGATCAAGTTCAATCCCCACTGCTCTCTAGCTGTGTGAGACTGGGCAAGTCCCCAACATCTCTGATTCTTAGAGTCCTTTTCTATAAAGTGATGTCAACAATAGCCACTGCCTCATGGGGTTGTGATGTTACATGCTAATGCCCAGCAGAGTGCCTGCCCATATCAATTATTAGCTAACATGATTAAAAAATTAAGATCTCTTAAGCAAAATAGATGGCCACTTTACCTGCTCATTCATGGATAAGCAACACACAATGGCTGCTTCAAAAGGATTCCAAAGAAAACTCCATGACTTGATAGTCTGCAAAGCAAAGCAGAGGAAAAGAAAACCCCCTGGAGAAAAACTACCTCTAGCACAAAAATGCCTAGCTCCGGCTCTGCATTTTATTAACACATTGGGAGAAATTTAGAGTAATCTGGTAACATAGTTCTTAAAATGGGATTTTTCTCACATCATTTCAACAGTACCTTTCAACACTCAAGTAAACATGTTCATTTAGAACCTAGTCTACCATGAAGAGCAAATCAAGAGAAAAAATAGTTTTTCTGCGTTGTCAATCCAAGTCATCACACGAGAATATGTCAGTAATACTCAACAAGTGCCATGAATATAAAAATTGCCATTTTAGAGACAGTTATTTGAATAGTTTCACGCTGTTTGTCAGAATCAGAAATTAAGTGATTCTTCCAGAAAACTAGAGAATAAAATAGACGCGCTCCCTTCACAGTAGATGGTGGGGACGGGGAGTGAGAGTGCGGTTTGTTCATCAGGCACGTTGACAGTTTATAAGTTTGCAAAATGCCTGATACATAAATGTCTCAGAGGCACAAAGTGGTTGTTATTCAAAAGTCTTTCTATAGGCCAAGTACTTGATCTTTCAGTTCTATCTTTTGGATTGTATCAAAACTTTAGCCTTATGAGTTGTAGCCCATAATAATTGCATTTCATTAAGTGAACAACAATCCTATAGGCAAATATTACAATTTGTATTATAGTTATGGAAAAACCACACAAAACTAATTGACCCATTCAGAGCCATGCAGGCTCAGCAGTGTAGTGGAAAGAATTAATCAAGCTGGGTTTGAATACAGTTGGCACCTTCCATTACCTCTCAACTCTGACACCTTAGTGAAGTGAAGTCGCTCAGTCGTGTCCGACTCTTTGCGACCCCATGGACTGAAGCCTACCAGGCTCCACCCTCCATGGGATTCTCCAGGCAAGAGTACTAGAGTGGGTTGTCATTTCCTTCTCCAGGGGATCTTCCTGACCCAGGGATCGAACCCAGGTCTCCTGCATTCCAGGCAGACACTTTAACCTCTGAGCCACCAGGGAAGACACCTTAAGGTCTTTGAAATTCAATTTCTTCTTTGTCAAATGGGCATAGCAATATCTACTTTCAAAGTTACTGTGAGAAATATGCAAGATACATGTGAAAAAGACTGGCACTTCATAGGCTCTCCATAAGCAGATGTACAAAGAAGTTCCATACTTCCAACAAGAAAAGAAAGTGAAGTTGCTCAGGCATGTCCAACTGTTTGCCACCCCATGGACAGTAGCCCACCAAGCTCCTCCACCCATGGAATTTGCTAGGCAGGAGTACTGGAGTGGATTGCCATTTCCTTTTCCAGGGGATCTTCCTGACCGAGGGATCGAACCCAGGTCTCCCACATTGAAGGCAGACACTCTACCATCTGAGCCACCGTGAATGTGCTGCTTAGAACAAGGTTTGAAATTTATTGATTGTAGACTGCTACAGGTGTTTTCCCAGAAACCCAGTAAAGGGAGTTTTCTGCTTCCAAACAGATGCAGATGGACATGACTGAATTTTTAATAGTATGGACTGTCCCTGTCAGGAAACTGACTGTCCGTGTAAGACTCCAGGTCAGTTAGGATCCTATAGATGCCCACCGGGTAGGTGGTCCTGCCAATGAGAACTGAAACCAAAAGGCAGGACATGAAATAAGCAATGGATCAGGCTCTCAGAAAGGTCTCACGGCCACCAGTTCAGAAAAAATAATAGGAAAAAAAAAATAGTGCATCCTCTATCTTTCCAACCCTCAGTTGGACAGGCACGGAGACGCTGCTGGAAGTAACACCGTGAAGGCTGCCCAAGGAGAACCCCAGGCTCTGTTCCAATCTGGTTCATGATGATAGTGCTGGGAAAACTGCATTCATGGAACGTCGTCTTGACCGGTGAATCTGAGATGTGTGTAGCTCCTTTGGGTGTTGAGGAATATCCCCCTTGTGCTCCACACCAACAGGGGGCCTATTAAGTTCAACATATGGGATTCAGCTGGTCAGGAGAAATTGGGTGTTATGTCCAAGCTCAGTGTATCATTATAATGTTAGAGGTAACCTCGAGAGTGACTTACAGGAACATGCCTAACCAGCAAAGATCTAAGACCGATGTGTGAGACCATCCCTATCGTGTTGTGTGGCAACAAAGTGGATATTAAGGACGTAAAGGTTAAGGCAAGTCAGCTGTCTTCCACCAAAAGAAGAATCTTCAGCACTGTGGCATTTGTGCCGAAAGTAACAACTCCTCTGAAGAGCCCCTGCTCTGGCCTGCTGGAGAGCTGACTGGAGGCTCTGACTTGGAGTCTGCTGCTGAGCCTGCTCTTGCCCCGCCAGAGGTGGTCGTGGACCCAGGCTGAGCAGCACAGTAGGAGTGTGGCCTAGAGGCTGCCCAGACCACTCCTCTCCCAGATGGAGAGGCCCATGAGAAATGAGGCTGGGACCCCGCATCAGAAGTCTCTCTCTGTAGGCAACCGTCCTGCGATGTCAGCGATGCGGTGTGTTTGCCTCTTTCCTACACAGCGAGGCAGAACGTGTGTTTGATCTCTGCATGCTGAAGGAGCTGAATGGGCTTCAGAGTGAATGTGGAGGTTAGACAAATGCCTTCACTTTTCAGCCCCGCATATTCAGGTGTTTTGGAACATCGTTTCTTCCTCCTTCGGTTTCAAATATAAAACTGCTATAGTTGAATTGAAGGAAGTACGGAAAACCACTCATCAATTCAGGTACGACCTGAATCAAATCCCTTACGATTATACAGGGGAAGTGACAAATAGGTTTAGGGGATTCAATCTGATAGACAGAGTGCCTGAAGAACAATTGGAAGAGGTTCGTGACATAGTACAGGAGGCAGGGGCCGAGGCCATCCCCAGGAAAAAGAAATGCAACAAGGCGGAATGGTTGTCAGAGGAGGGCTTACAAAAAGCTGAGGAAAGAAGAGAAGTGAAAGGCAGAGGAGAAAAGGAAAGATGCATGCATTTGAATGCAGAGTTCCAAAGAACAGCAAGGAGAGATTAAGAAAGCCATCTTAAGTGAACACTGCAAAGAAATAGAGGAAAATAAAAGAATGGGAAAGACTAGAGATCTCTTCAAGAAAGTTGAAGATACCAAGGGAATATTTAGTGCAAAGATGGGCACAATAAAGGACAGAAATGGTATGAACCTAACAGAAGCAGAAGATATCAAGAAGAGGTGGCAAGAATACACAGAAGAACTATACAAAAAAGATCTTCATGACCCAGATAATCACGATGGTGTGATCACTCACCTAGAGCCAGACATAATGAAATGTGAAGTTGAAGTCAAGGGGACCTTAGGAAGCACCACTATGAACAAAGGTAGTGTAGGTGATGGAATTCCAGCTGAGCTATTTCAAATCCTAAAATATGATGCTGTGAAAGTGCTGCACAGAACACGCCAGAAAATCTGGAAAACTCAGCAGTGGCCACAGGACTGGAAAAGGTCAGTTTTCATTCCAATCCCAAAGAAAGGCAATGCCAAATAATATTCAAACTACCTCACAATTGCACTCATCTCACACTAGCAAGGTAATGCTCAAAATACTTCAATCTAGGCTCAACAATACATGAACTGAGAACTTCCAGATGTACAAGCTGGATTTAGAAAACACAGAGGAGCCAGAGATCAAATTGCCAACATCCTCTGGATCATGGAAAAAGCAAGAGAGTTCCAGAAAAGCATCTTCTTCTGCTTTATTGACTATGTCAAAGCCTTTGACTGTGTGGATCACAACAAACTGTGGAAATTTTTTAAAGAGATAGGAACACCAGACCAGCTTGTCTGGCTCCGGAGAAGCCTGTATGCAGGCCAAGAAGCAACAGTTAGAACTGGACACAGAACAACAGAATGGTTCAAAGTTGAGAAAGAAGTACATCAAGGCTGTACACTGTCACCCTGCTTATTTAACTTCTATGCAGAGTACATCATGAGAAACGCTGGGCTGGATGAAGCACAAGCTAGAATCAAGAGAAATATCGGTAACCTCAGATATGGAGATGGCACCTTCCTAATGGCAGAAAGCAAAGAGGAACTAAGGAGCCTCTTGATGAAGGTGAAAGAGGAGAGTGAAAAAGCTGGCTTAAAACTCAAAATTCAAAAAATGCCGCTTATGGCATCCGGTCCCATCACTTTATGGGAAATATGGGAAACAATGAGAATGGTGACAGTCTTAATTTTCTTGGGCTCCAAAATCACTGCAGATGGTGACTGCAGCCTTGAAATGGAAAGATGCTTACTCCTTGGAAGAAAAGCTATGACCAACCCAGACAGCATATCAAAAAGCAGACATTCCTTTGCCAACAAAGGTTCATCCAGTCAAAGCTATGGCTTTTCCAGTGGTCATGTACAGGTGTGACAGTTGGACCGTAAATAAGGCTGAGGGCCAAAGAATTCATGCTTTCAAACTGTGGTGCTGGAGAAGACTCTTGCGAGTCCCTTGGTCTGCAACCAGTCAATCCTAAAGGAAATCAGTCCTGAATATACATTGGAAGGATTGATGCTGACGCTGAAACTCCAATGCTTTGACCATCTGATGCAAAGAGCTGACTCATTGGAAAAGACTCTGATGCTGGGAAAGATTGAAGGCAGGAGGAGAAGGGGACCACAGAGGATGAGATGGTTGGATGGCATCACCGAACTCAATGGACATAAGTCTGAGCAAACTCTGGGAAATGGCATGCTGCAGTCCATGTGGTCGCAGAGGGTTGGACTTGACTGAGCAACTGAACAACAATGAATAGTAACATGACAATATTGAGAGGTGGAATCTTCTTTGTTACTGCCATCCCCATTTTTTTTGTTGTTGTTTAGTCTGAATACAGTTATATTTCAAACACCTAAAAAAGAAAAAAGAAGCAAAGGCTCAGAATAGGGGGATGGTGGAAGAGAAGTTGTTCCATCTTTATCTGAAGCTGTGATGAGATCTTTGATTCTAAAGATCTGAGGCAGATTCCTGGGGATCCACTTTGCCTCTAGATCTCTCTGCCTTCTGTTAGCCAATAAATGTAACGCCACCAAATCTTTTAGTTTCTTGATTGGATGGAAAAATTATTGGGGTACTATTACAGCTCCACCTGATTGTTTAGTTGACTAAAAGTCCTCAAAGGGAACTTTGATTTTCTTTTCCAAGAACACTTTATGTTATTGTTAAACTCTATTTTCCAGCTCAGGGTCAATTACCCAGTCATCCCTCTATCTGGAGGATATTCCACTTTTTTACTTTCTAGAAATTCATTCTTTCATCCTACCATCTAGTAGCTACTTTCCCTTCCCTGTAGCTGGTTATAATTAATAAATTATAAATTAGACACATTTCAGCTGTTTTCTCTTTGCAGCATCTTAGCAATGACTCTTTGTGGGAGTTTGGCAAAAAATATTTCTTCAGAAATGGTTCCAACTAAAAATTCAGTCTTTACCAAATAATAGAGTCCAAGTCTTCAAAACTGTCATTTTGGGATGAAAGCTGAGCTGTGAGTATATGTGTCTAGAGACCCCTTTCTATTTAAAGAGCCAACACCTAAAACCAGTGTCTAGGTCTTCTGATTCTTGGTTAATTTTTGCATTGCTTCTTGTCTTAAAAGTTCAGTATAATTTAACAAATGTAGAACATTTTTAACAGAATTACATAGAAATTTGGGGGGAAATAGACTGCTCCCATCAGATATACTCAAATGAGAAAAATAAAGACAGCTAGCCACAGGAGTCGTAAAAGTCAGTGAGGTGTAGGAAGGGGATGATTTGAGTCAATTCATCAAATCATGAGCCGCACCCTTGATACAGTTTCTCCAGAAGGACACTTATAAATGAGTCACCTAAATCTCCATTTATCAGATAACAAATAGCTTTGTAAGCAGAGGAAACTGTGATTCCCACACCTACCTGCAGATGCTAACTGCACGATAAAGATATTTACATAATGAGTCACCGAGACAGTGGAACCAGAGACGTCAGGGAAGCATGTGATTGGGCAGGCACACAGGCCCCACGGTGACGCTTCTACTCCCTTCACGGCAAGCTTGTTCACCTGCTGTCAAAGAAAAGTCGCTGGAGGTTTACTGAGCTGAGGTCTACACAGTAGGGGTTATGGGAGATACAAGATTAGCCTTATGAGACACGGGGCCTATCTTCCTACTGGGGCTGCAAAATTTAACATAGAATAATGTGAGAACTGCATAAGTACTCTCTACATGCTAAAGTGTGGGTCCAGATATCAAACACTCACATCATCTAATAACGGAAATAAAGTTATCCCAAGTAAAGATTTCTGTGTCTTTGTTATCACTACTTTATATGTATGTACATATATTTATGCTTGATGCATGCTAAGTCACTTTAGTCATGTCCGACTCTTTGTGACTCTTTGGACTGTAGCCCACCAGGCTCCTCTGTCCATGGGATTCTCCAGGCAAGAACACTGCAGTGGGTTGCCAATTCCTTCACCAGGAGGTCTTCCTGACCCAGGGATCAAATATGTGTCTCCTGTGACTCCTGCATTCTAAGTGGATTCTTTACCTTTTGAGTTATGGGGGCTTCCTATGGGGGCTTAAGAGGTACAAACTATTAGGGATAAAATAAGCTACAAAGTTATATGGTACAAAATGGGGCATATAGCCAGTATATTATAAGAAATATAATATAAATGAACTATAATAAATGAAGTATAAATTTGTGAATCACTGTATTGTGCATCTGTAACTTCCTTAATATTGTACATCAATGACACCTCAGTTTAAATAAAAATACAAAGAAGGAACCCAGATACAAGATACTCCATGAAGTTTGATGATTGGTTAACTCCTTAAGCTGGCTGGAGAAATGCAATTTTGAATTTTAAGTACAGATAACCATAAAAACAAGTGTACTATTATTAGAAGCAGCAGAGAACTCAGGAAGAGCACTTTTCTTCTGTGAGAAGTAGCAAGGATGGGGAAGAAAATATGCTAAATTCAGGTTGATTTCATGCTGAGGTTAGAGTTCAGAAGGACTTCTGGTTAAAGATATCCATTAGGTATATCTAGAGACAAAAAGTTTCAGTCTCCAGGTCTGGATATAAAGATGCAGGACTTGCAGCCAGTTTTAAAATAATTGTTAAAGTGAAAAGTGAAAGTGAAGTCGCTCAGTTGTGTCTGACTCTGCGACCCCACAGACTCTAGCCCACCAGGCTCTTCCGTCCATGGGATTTTCCAGACGGGAATACTGGAGTGGGTTGCCATTTCCTTCTCCAGGAGATCTTCCCGACCCAGGGATTGAACCCTGTTCTCCCACATTGTAGGCAGAGGCTTTACCCTCTGAGCCACCGGGGAAGTGTTAAACTCATAGAAATAGATTAAGTGGCCAACTAGTGGAATATGGAAAGAGAAGATTATGGGCAAGACATCGAAGAACACTAACTTTTAGGGGATGGGAAAAGAAAAATAAGTCAGTAGAAGAAACAGAAAAACAGGCAAAAACCTGAAAGGCGCATCAGGGTGGGCAGTGTAAAGATGCTGAGGTAGAAAAGCATTTCAAGGAGGAAAAGCAACAAGGAAAATGCATCAGAGACTCCAAAGCAGTGAAAGGATAAAAGACTGTTCGTTGACCCACTTGGTGGTTGTTACTGATCTTAAAAGAGCAGTTTTGGTGAAATGTTGAGAACAAAAGCAAGAGAAGGCATAATGAGAGCTTTCAGTCAGAGTTCTTAGCCTACTTTCAAGAACCCTATTGTAGGAGGGAAAGAGATGGAAGAATAGCTTCCATCAAGTTATGTCAAGGGAAGTTGTGTGTCTATAAGAGAGAAGAGAGTGGAAAGGGAAGCATTTCAGTGGCAGAAAAAGAGACAATAAGATATTCGAAAGACAAGGGCCAGCATCAGGACACGGGTAGGGACCATATTTGTGAAAAAGGAGAAATATTTTTTCCTCAAGTAGGAATAAATTATCAGTAGATTGGAGAAACAAAGGTTAATTTTATGGCAGAGAGAAGATAAAGTCCCAGAAGATGTCACTTAGGTTCTCATTCTTGATAAAGAAGACAAAAGGACACACGGCGATCGAATTGTCACAGTTTTCCAAGAATTTTTCCGATTTTAGCGCTGAGTGTTCCACTTTGTGGGAGACCCAGGCAAGCAGGGATGGTTGGTAACCGTAACTGTGTGTCAGTTGAGTGCTGCTTATGTCAGGTGGGTGAGGGTTAGTATTGTTGAGATTAAGAGAAAAATTTCAGAATAATTTGATGGGGAAACTTGATAGGAGTTCATCGAAGATGGATGAATAGAAGCCTGAGCTGCAGGGACGGACTGTCTCACGTCACATCAGAGGACAAGAATCTGTGATGTCATTCATTAGAGGCGCTCAGCTGCACAGGCAGGTGCCTGGCGGTGAAACAGCATGAGCAGTAAAAGAGAAAGTAGAGGGGGGCGTGGAGGAGGGCGTGGCAACCCATGCCAGGATTCGTGCCCAGAGAGTCCCACGGACAGAGGAGCCTGGCAGACTAGCCCATGGGGTCGCAAAGAGCCGGACATGACTAAGTGACTAACGTGTGCACACACACACACACAGGAGTGCAGTGCAGTGCAGTTTAGGGGATTTGTTTCAGCTTATTGTAGGTAATGCACATAAATTCTCATGACTGTCTTCAAATGTGGGAAAGCGCCAGTTTCTTCTGTATATGAGCTGAAAGATTTTGAAGAATGTTTGCCAGTTAATTTCTGGCTCTGATGATTTTCCACTTTTTCCTCCTCTACCTTTCTACCTCTGATGTTAAGCACCAGAGGACCGGTTCATAGCGCAGCGTGACTCCTGGCCTTAGAGTTTCATGCGTTGCTAGTCAGTGAACTACTTCTGTGGATTGTAGCATTCCTGGAAGTCACTCAGACAGTGAACAGAAGCTTAGCTGTACACAGAAATGACTGTGAACCATGGAAGCTTACTCCACTTTAGTCAGATAAAAGGCATGCCCAACTCTTCTTCCTCGGGGCCAGATACAAATTCCCTGTGAACCTTCATCACCACCCAATCTGGGAAATACAACAAAGGATGAAAAGAGGTCATCATGTTAACCAAATGCGGTTAAAATACTTTGGCAACGTTTATGCAAACACACAAGCTTCTAAGCACATTGACAAGGCCTCTCCCCAGGCCTTTGGAAGGCGCTCATGTGACCGAGGGATGCTGAAGCTCCATGAGCTTATGCTCAAATCGGCACCAGGGCACCAGGTTCGTGGCCAATGCTTGGAGCAATGCTGCCTTACACGCACATGCAGAACTTATGGTTGAGCCTTATTAAAAGTCTATGGTTTCTAAAATTACCTTATTCCTTTATGCCTTTACACAGATGACTGCTTCTCTCTCAGAGAGTTTTCTAGGAGTCTGCTTTCCAGATGAAAGGAACAGCAAGTAGAAAGCCCCTAAGGAGGACACATGTTTGCTGAGTATGCGGCTTGTCCATTTGGGGTTCAAGGAACAACAAAGAAGCCGCTGCTGTTGGGAAAACACGAGAGGAGAGTGGGACAATACGGAAGCAGAGATAGGGCCAGGCGGGACCTGTCTCCCTGTGGACACTGCAGAGACCTCGACTCTTACTCCAAGTGAGCTGGGAAGCCAGGGAGAGTTGTGGGCAGAGGACTGACATGAACCGACACGTGATTTTAAAGTATCACACAGTTGAGAATAAACTCTGGCAACAAGAAGAAGAGTTCTAGCTTATTCATCTCTGAGGTAAGGGTGGTGAGAGAATATTATTTTTAAAGCTGGCAACAGATTTCCTCTTGAGGGGAAAAAGTTTGTTTAGAAAAATAAAGCCCTGGGGACAAAGCCACAGTGAACTCAGACAAAGGTACCGAAGACTGAATGGTTCCACATGATAGACTTGGAGAAACAGCGAGCGCTCGGGGATGCGGGAGATGGAGGTTCCTGGGTAGGGAGCCTTTGGAGAGAGGAGGGCAGCCCAAGGCAAGAGGACAGACGATTCAGGAACGAAGCTTCCTGCGGTGGGAGGAAGGGGGACACTTAGGAGGAAAATATGAAATATTCCGTTTTGGATCATCTGAAACACGATCCCCTGATTAGGAAACCCTTCAGAAAACAGTCTGACTCACACAGGTGCTTTCTGTGAGTGCTGTCTTGAGGAAATCAAGTGTTTTGAGGACCCTGACCATTTGGGGTTGACTTGAGGGAAGAGAAAGGGAAGTCGCTCAGTCATATCCAACTCTTGCGACTGCATGGACTGTAGCCTGCCAGGCTCCTCCGTCTCAGGGATTCTACAGGCAAGAATACTGAGTGGGTTGCCATTCCCTTCTCCAGGGGATCTTCCTGACCCAGGGATGGAACCCAGGTCTCCCGCATTGTGGGCAGATACTTTACCAGCTGAGCCAGCAGGGGAGCTGCTGAGGGAAGAGAAAGCCTCGTAAGTAGAGGGCAGTACGTGAATATGGCTGGTAGCTGAACAAGTATAAGTAGAAGCAAGAGAGGACTATAGAAACATTTTCTTGGAAAAGATACTGGGTAGCTAAGAGTCGGACACGACACGACTTCACTTTCACTTTTTATTCTCATGCATTTAGAGAAGGAAATGGCAACCCACTCCAGTGTTCTTGCCTGGAGAATCCCAGGGACAGGGGAGCCTGGTGGGCTGCCGTCTCTGGGGTCGCACAGAGTCGGACTCGACTGAAGTGACTTAGCAGCAGCAGCTCATCATGGCAAGAAGGATTTAAACCATGACTTATCTAAGTAGTAAAGGAAGGTCAGCTCTAATGCTCAACGGCCAGAGGGAGGTAACAGCCAAATATGACCACTGGGGTTACATTAGTATTCACAATGTACTGTGCATAAGTTTTAAAAAGGCAAGAATAAATTAATCAATCAATGTCAAGGAATAAAATTCATTTTAAAAATTAATTTTGAAACAGCTAACCATGATTTTTTGCTGAATCATACAAAAAATGTTATATCTAATATGTATCTATATGAGCTTTATATTTCCATTATATGTTTACTTCTCAAGCAACATTTATTTGAGCTTACTGTATTCCAAACCCTATGCTAAGAGCACTGTAAGAACTCTATAACGTAGATATCATTGTTGCTGTTGCTGTTGTTGTTGTTTAGTAGCTAAGTCGTGGCTGACTCATTGTGACCCCTTGGACTGTAGCCCTGTCCCTGGGATTTTCCCAGGCAAGAATACTAGAGTGGGTTGCCATTTCCTTCTCCAGGGGATCTTCCCGACTCAAGGATCAAACCCACGTCTTCTGCCTTGGCAGGCATTGGCAGGCAGATTCTTTACCTCTGAGCCATCAGGAACTCAGGCTAGGTATCATTACTACCTCCCTTTAAATATCGGAACACCAAGTCTCAGATAAAGTAACTTTGTCAAGCATGTACATCCCGTAAGGGAGGAGAGCAGGGCACATCCAGAGCTTGAACTCAGGCTGCAGAGTCCATAGTCTTCGTGCCGTCCCTGGATACTTCCATTTCACATGTCTCACATCCATCATCATGCTTTAACTCACACACATGCCATTAACTCAAAACACGGAAGAACCAAATCTACTTGAAAAGAAATCTGTAACAGATCCTAACATGTTCCACTGGAGGATATTCAAATCCTGTGGGGAAATTAACAAGTGTTTATATTAGAGGAAATCTAAATTTTGTACTACGAAGGAGAAATGGACAAAGTGATCTATTCCATGGGAAAGAAAAAAAGAGACAAGAAAAGGAGAAAAAGCAGGTGAAGTCATTACAGCTTTGAAGACGTACATTTTCTAAACATCTTTTGGGGGGGAGCTCCATGCTTTTAATATAATTGTTCTACCAGTTCTGATCCAGGCACTGATGCTGTGGTTATGGTAGTCTGGAGACAAGGGGACTGGAGATCGTATAATTCGTGATACAAGGAAGAGAAATTTTAACCAACAATTGTTGGCCAAGGTTTTTATTTCTTCTGGTATCTGCTTCCAATATAAATTCAAAATGATGACTCAACCATCCTGGTCCCGTGGAAAGCTCACAATCTCATGGTAACATGATTAGATAATAAGGGAAAGGACAAACTGTCAAGAAGAGATTAAGAAAGGACAGCCCTGAGATGCTGATAAGACTTAAACCTATATTGGCTTTTTTTTTTTTTTTTGTAACTGAAAAATGTCACAGCTTATAAAAGTAAGTTTGAAGCAGTAATGAGTTTTTTGCCCTTGAAATACTTTTTTGTTGGAAAAAACGAAATGTATGTAGTTCAAGTTTTATGATATAATTGACTCTATAAGGAAGAAATAAAATATCTTTGGAAATTAATGAGTGCCCAGTATCTTGAGTACTTCTATGACTCTTGCCCCCAGGGTTGTCAGCTGTCTTCTAAAAGCAGGACTTTGGAGGCATCCTTCTCTTTCATTGCAAGCTCATGCGACATGGCTACTTTCACTGAGCACGTGAACCTGTGAAACACTAAGGACACCTTGAAAATTTATTTGTTCACCTAACAAATAACAGGTTGAGCACCTACTCTGAGGTGAGCATTAGAACTTGGGACCCAAAGTTAGAGAGACACAGTTCCTAACCTTGACTCACAGTCTAAAGGAGAGTTAAACACACAAGCAATCAGAACTGGTACTTGGCCAGCGTGCACCAGATGACCTTTCGACCTGTTTACACTTCTGGTGCTTATATGATGTTAGTGTCTATGCCAAAGTGGTTTTTAAACATTTTTAATATCACCCCCATGAGCAACTACAATTATGGTTATGTGCTATATTAAAATCACATATTTGATGCCAAAGAAACAGAGAAAAGACATCACATCTTAAATTTAAATGGAAATAATGAATAGTTTCACGTGCTCCATGACACTCCCCAAACGTACCTTCCCACAGCAGTATGGATGACGATTTCTAAGGTTGGGAATGACCTTAGAAACTAGCTAGACCAACCTCTTCATTCTGCCAGAAAGAGACGAAAGGGCAGAATTCTCCAGCGACCTCCCACAGTCCCCCACCCAGTTAAGATCAGAGATGGAAAGAGAACCAAGTCTTCTCATTTCTGGTCCCCAAACTCTGAACTGCTCTCCCATGTTAGTCAGTAACTCTGCGTCCTTACCTGATCCTTGGTTGCTTTATGCTCACTGTCCTGCCTTCCACGTTTCTTCCCTAATGGCTAACAGCTTCCCCACTGGGATGCCAGTTAGGCTGGAGCAAAGCCCTGGGCTTATGGTTTGGAGTCCGACCCCTGTTCTGCCCCAGCCCGGGAGGCTGTGCGCGCGGCTCTGGTCTCCAGCCACAGCAGGTCCCACATTCACAGGGAGCCGCGCAGCAGGAGAAGAATGTGACCCTGTCCCTCCAGCCACAGAGATGGTCACGGACCCGGCCCCCGCGGCTGCAGCAGACGCACCTGCACGCCCAACGGCCCTACACGCCGCCGAGGCACCTGCAGCTTTGGTCTCACTCTCTCCTTCCCCCAAGACGGCAGTGGAGGGCGTGACCCAGGCAGCCTTGAATGCAACAAAAACACCTGTCCTCGCAGCATCCCAGACGGTGATACCCGGCACAGCCAAGCAGCAGGAGAGCACAGTGACCCCGGAGGCACAGCAGGAACAAGGACACCAGCAGCCCCTCTGTTAATCCCCAAATACAGCCGGAAGCAGCTCAGGTAAGACAGAACTTCTGCTGTGTGACGCCATCTACTGAAAAACAAAAGAAAGACTTCTAATTACTAACCTGTAAAATTGTTAGAATCAAATTTTTAAAAATGTACCTAAAGAAGAAAGGTATCTGCTGTTAATACTTCAGATGCACTGGCATTGGGAGAACTCATCAAGCACCATGAAAAAAATGCATATGTTTTTCTAGAAACCAAACTTAAAGTCATGGAATACTGTGACTATAACTGATAAAGAATACAAAACACGATCATGAAGAAACTCAGGAGCAGTAAGAATACTCAGAAAGGCAGTTCAATGAGCTCAGAAATGAAATTACTGAGTTAAATAAATATTTTACCGGAGAGATTAAAGTGCAGTAAAGGAACCAAACAGAAATTCCGGAGCTGAAGAGCTTGATAATCAAGATACAGGATGCATTAGAAAGCACCGGAAATAGAGCGGAATATACAAGAAAGAATTAGAGAGTTGTAAGATAGAAATCTATAAATAATACAGGTAGAAAAGGTGCGAGAATTGAGAGTTTTAAAAAATAAAGAAATTCCACTAGAAATATTTGACTTAGTTAGGAAGAGCAGCATAAGACAATGGGTATCCCAGAAAGAGAAGAGAGAGAAGGGAGCAGGGAGTTTCTTTAAAGAAACAATAGCTGAGAACTTCCCAAGCCTGGGGAAGGAGCTGGATATACAACTCCATGAAGCTGAGAACACAATTATCTCAACACAAAAAGATCTTCTCCAAGACATGTTATATTAAAGCTGTAAAGAGTCAACCGAAAAAAAAAAAAAAAGAAAAGAAAAGTAGCCAGGAAGAAAAAAGAACAATAACCTACAAAAGAACCTCCATTAGGCTAGAAGCAGAATTCTCAGAAGAGACCCTACAGGCAGGGAGAGAGTGGAGTGACATTCTCAAAGTGTTGACAGATTAAAAACTCTCAGCCAAGAATGTTGTACTCAGCAGAGTTCTCATCCAGGTATGCAGGAGAAATAAAGGCTTTCCCACACAAAAGCTGAGGGAGTTTATCACCAGCACATCTGCTTCACCAGAAATATTAAACGGAGCTTTTCCACCTGAAACAGAAAGACAACAGTACACAGAATTCTGAGTAGGATAGCAAACAGGCAGAAATCATAAGGCTGCAACTCTGCATCAGAACAGGTTGTTAAACAACCATAGCATAAAGGTTGCAGGAAAAATTAGCAATATAGAAAAGGGTCATTTGAGTCAATAAAATCGTAAAAGAGGAAGAGAGAGGCAAGTGAAGGTAAGATGCTTTCAGCAGGAAAAGTACTATCTTATCTATGAGAGGTTTGATACAAACTTCATGGTAACAACAAAATATAAATATAGGTAAGACACAAAATTGTTTTAAGGGAAATAGAAAACTTCATAGAAAACTACTATGGAGAACAGTATGGAGATTCCTTAAAAAACTGGAAACAGAACTGCCTTATGACCCAGCAATCCCACTGCTGGGCATACACACCGAGGAAACCAGACTTGAAAGAGACACATGTACCCCAGTGTTCATCACAGCACTGTTTATAATAGCCAGGACATGGAAACAACCTAGATGTCCATCAGCAGATGAATGGATAAGAAAGCTGTGGTACATATACACAATGGAGTATTACTCAGCCATTAAAAAGAATACATTTGAATCAGTTCTAATGAGGTGGATGAAACTGGAGCCTATTATACAGAGTGAAGTAAGCCAGAAATAAAAACACCAATACAGTATAATAATGCATATATATGGAATTTAGAAAGATGGTAACGATAACCTTGTATGTGAGACAGCAAAAGAGACATGGATGTATAGAACAGTCTTTTTGACTCTGTGGGAGAGGGAGAGGGCGGGATGATTTGGGAGAATGGCATTGAAACATGTATAATATCATATAAGAAACGAATCACCAGTCTAGGTTCGATGCAGGATACAGGATGCTTGGGGCTGGTGCACGGGGATAACCCAGAGGGATGGTATGGGGAGGGAGGTGAGAGGGGGATTCAGGAGTGGGAACTTATGTACACCCGTGGCAGATTCATGTTGATGTATGGCAAAACCAATACAGTATTGTAAAATAAAAAAATAATAAATAAAGTAATAGAAACACAGGTAAAAAGAAATAACTGAGATATAGAACAACCAGAAAACAAAACATGAAATGGCAGTGCTGAGTTCTCACTTGTCAGTAATCCCCTAAGTGTAAGGGCTCCCAGGTGGCTCAGTGGGTAAAGAGCCCACCTGCAGGGGAGGAGATGCAAGGGACACAGGTTTGATCCCTGGATCAGGAAGATCCCCTGGAGGAAGGCATGGCAACCCACTCCAGTATTCTTGCCTGGAGAATCCCACGGACAAGGAGCCTGAGGGGGCTACAGTCCACGGGGTCACGAAGACTCAGACAGGACTGAAGCCACTGAGCACACGCACATGCACATACGTGTAAAGGGACTGAATTTACCAACCAAAGGCACAGAGTTTCCAGATGGCTTCAGAAACAAGACCCAGCTCCATGCTGCCTACAGGAGGTTCATCTCAGCCTAAAGGTAAACGTGAGCTTAAAAGCAAAGAGATGGAAAATAATACTCCAAACAAATGGCACTCGAAGAAAGCTAGTATAGCCATACTTATTTCAGACAAAATAGACAGCAAGCCAAAAAGTAACAAGAGACAAATATGGACAGTATTCATGATAAACGGACAATTCATCAACTATTAATATAAATGAACCTAATATAGGAGAATCAAAATATATTAAGAAATTATTAGCAAACCTAAAGGGAGAAATTGACAGCAACATAATAATACTAGAAGTCTTTAACAACCTGATTCCATCAGTGAATAGGTCATCCAGACAGAACGACAACATAATGACCTCTGCCTTAAAGGAAACATTATATCAGATGCACTTAATAAATTTATACAGGACAACTAATCAAGATGCAGCAGAATACACATTCTTTTCAAGTGCATGCGAAACATTCTCAAGAACACACTGTGTCTTGGGGCACCAAAAAGAGTCTCAATAAGCTTAAGAAGACTGAAATCACCTAAGTATCTTTTCTGACCATGAGGGTATTAAATTAGAAATCAACTACCAATAAAAAAAAAAGCTGGAAATATCACAGACATCTAAAACTAAACAGCATGGTACTGAACAACTATTGGTTCAATGAAGAAATCAAAGAAGAAAATAAAAAAATATCTGATAACAAATATAAATGAAAATATTACATACCAAAGTCTATGACATGCACCAAAAGTAGTACTAAAAGGGAAGCAGACAAGAAACACAAGAAAAATCCCAAATAAACAATTTAAACTTATACCTGTGCCGTGCTGTGCTTAGTCATGTCCAATTCTTTGTAACCCCTTAGACCATAGCCTGCCAGCCTCCTCTGTCCATGGGAGTCTTCAGGCAAGAACACTGGAGTGGGTTGCCATCTCCTCCTCCAGGGGATCTCCCCAACTCAGGAATCGAAACCAGGTCTCCCACATTTCAAGAGGATTCTTTACCATCTGAGCCACCAGGGAAGCCCAAGAATACTGGACTGGGTAGCCTATCCCTTCTCCAGGGGATCTTTCCAACCCAGGAATCAAACTAGAGTCTCCTGTACTGCAGGCAGATTCTTTACCAGTTGAGCTATTAAGGGAACTAGAAAAAGATTAATAAAAGAAGCCCAAAGTCAATAGGAAAAAGGAAATAATAAAGATCAGAGCAGAAATCAATGGATCAATGAAACTAAGAGCTGATTCTTTGAATAGGCAATACAAAATTGCAAACATATAGCTAGACTCCCTAAGAATAAGAGCTAAGACTCAGATAAACAAAACCTAACATGAAAGAGAAGAAATTACTACCAATACCACAGAAACACAAAGGATTAAAAGAAATTACTATGAAAACTTATGTCAACAAGTTTGACAACCTAGGAGAAAATGGATAAATTCTTAGAATCACACAAACTTCCAAGACTAAATCATGAAGAAATAGAAAATCTAAGTAGAACAATTTTTCATAAGGAGATTAAGACAGCAAAGGCTATAAAACACACAAAAGTCCACTATCAGATGGCTTCGCAGGTGAATTCTAACAACATTCAAAGATTTAATACCCATCCTTCCCAAATTCTCCCAAAACAATGGGCAAGGTGGGAACACTTCTTAACTCATTTCATGAGGCCAATAGTACCAAAACCCAATAACAAAACCAAACAAAGACAACATTAAAAAAATGAAAATTACATGACAACATATCTGATGAACATAAAAGCAAAAATATTCAACAAAATATTAGCAAAACAAATACAACTGTACATTAAAAGGATCACACACCATGATCAAGTGGAATTTATTCCAAGGATACAAGGATGGGTCAATATCCATAAATCAAGTAATGTGATACTCCACATTAACAAAACAAAGAATACAAATCATCTGATCATCTCAATAGATGCAGAAATAGCATTTGACATAAAAAGTGATAAATATATGATAAAAACTCTCAATAAAATGATAGAGATGGAACTCACATTATCATAATAAATGACATGCAAAACAAACCCAGAGCTAACAGCACATTCAATGGTGAAATGCTGAAAGCTATCCCCCTAAGAGCAAGAAAAGACAAGGGTGCTCACTTTTATCACTCTTAGTCAATGCAATATTGGAAATCCTAGCCAGAGCAATTAGGCAATAGAAAGAAAAAGCATTCATACTGGAAACAGAGTAAGTGTCATTCGCAGATGACATGATTGTTTATCTATGCATATATATATATATATATATATATATGCATGTATATAACCCTAAAGACTCCACAAAAGAGTATTAGAGATAACAAATGAATACAGCAAAGCTTCAGGATGCAAAATCAGTATACAAAATCTGCTCCCTTTCTATGTGCTAATAACGAACTAACTGCAAGAGAAATTAAGAAAAATAATCTCACTGACAATTGCAACAAGAAAAAATATCTAGGAACAAGTTTAACCAAGGAGATAAAAGATCTGTACACTGAAAACTATAAGACATTGTTGAGAGAAACTGAAGATGATGCAAACAAATAGAGAAATATCCTGAGTTCATGTATTGGAAGACCTAGTATTGTTAAAATGTCCTTATTACCTAAAGAAACCTACAGATTCAGTGTAATCTTTATCAAAATCCCAAAGACAGTGTTCACAGAGGCAGAAAAAAGTTTTTTCCTAAAATTTATATGGAACCAAAAAATAACCCAAATAGCCAAAGTAATTCTGAGGAAAAAGAACAAAGCTGAAGTATCATAGTCCCTGATCTCAAACTATACTGCAAAGCTACAGTATTCAAGACAGCATTGTACGGACAGATAAACAGACATACAGATCAATGGACCAAGACTGAAACAAATCCACACATATGTGGACAATTAATTTATGATAAAGTAATGATGAACATACAATGGAGAAAGGACACTTCTTCAATAAATGATGCTGGGAAAACTGGATAACCCCATGCAAAAAAGAAGAAGAAGGAAGAAAGAAATAAAAGAAAGAGAGAAACTAAACCCCTATCTCACACCATAAACAAAAATCAACTCAAAATGAATTGAAGACTTGACTGTAAAGCCTGAAACCATAAAACCTCTACAAGGAAACTCAGGAAAGAGGCTTTGACATCAGTCTTTGTAATATCTTTCTGGATCTGTCTCCTTAGGTAAGGCAAAAATAAACCTATGGCACTTCAACTAACTAAAAAGTTCCTGCAGAGCAAAGGAAACCATGAACAAAATAAAAAGACAACCTACCAAATGGCAGAAAATGTATGCAAGTCATATCTAATAAGGGGTTAACATCCAAAATGTATAAAGAACTCATACAACTCGACAGCAACAACAAGAAACCCCAAACAATTTGATTTTAAAAATGGACAGACATTCTGAATAGACATTTTCCCAAAGACATACAGATGGACAACAAGCACGTGAAAATAAAAGTTCAACATCACTAATTATCAGGGAAAAGAAAATGAAAACCACAATGAGAGCTCAACTCACAACTTTTAGAATTACTGTTATCTAAAAGGCAAGAAATAGTGTAAAGAAGATGAGAGGAAAGGGAATACTTGTGCACTGCTGGTAGGAAGGCAAATTGATGTGACCACTACAGAAAGCAACATAAAGGTTCTTCAAAAAATGAAATCTAGAATTACCATATGATCCAGCTATTCCACTTTTCAGTATTTATCCAAAGAATAGAAAAATACTAATTCAGATAAATATATATGCACCTGATGTTCACTGAAGCATTAGTTATGATAGCCAAGCATGGAAACAACCAAAGTGCCCATCTATCTATCTATCTATCTATCTATCTATCTATCTATCTATGTATCTATCTATCTATCTATCTATCTATCTATCTATATCTATATATATATATATCTATATATGTATCTATCTACATATACAAATCTATCTATATATACAAATCTACATATCTATACCTAGATAGATACATACGCACACATATATGTAAAAAACACACACTACTCAGCTATAAAAAATGATGAAACCTTGTCCTCTGCAATAACATGGATGAAGCTTGACAGTATTATGCTAAGTGAATTAAGTCAGATGGAGAAAGGCAAAAGCCATATGACTTTGCTCATACGTGGAATATAAAAACAAACAAGAAACCAAAGAAAAAAGAAACACATGGATACAGAGGACAGAAAAGCAGTTACCAGAGGGAAAACATAAGTGGCTAAAGAGGGGTGATTACATGGTGAGAGATGGAAATTAAACATGTGGTGGGGAGCCCAGCGGAGTATGATGTTGTGCGCGTGGAACTTATCTAAATGCTCTACACCAATGTTACCTCAATAAATGTTTTTAATAAAATGGAAATAACAGGACTTCACATTTGTGAGACTTAAACTATGCAGATAAAAATCCCTTAAGATTCCTGGCCTTCAGTCCCCTCTTACTTAAGACCATTTCCAAAATGATCTTTCTAGTACAAATCCAATCAAGTTATTACTCTGCCCAAGAGAGAGAAAGCTAAGCTTCTAAACATAGCAGACAAACCTTGACTTAGCTTTCTTTGCAATCTCATCCCCCATCACTTCCCATAATATCCTGTGTACCATGGGCATCGAACTGCTAACTTGTATTTCCCAAACACCCAGTGCTGTCTACGTCTCTGTTTTCATGTGTATTTCTACTCCCTGAGATGTCCTCCCACCTCTAGATCCACCTCTTATTCATGGATTTGTCTTCAACCACCCTTCCAATTAATTATTAAAGACCTTGCTTTAATGTTTGATGTTTTTACAACTAGAAAGTGTTCATGTACTACTTTTGTAACAAAAGATTAAATATTCTACTCCAAAGAAAAATTATGACCCTATTTAAATATCAAATTTTCTGTCATAATTAGTGTAGCCAATTATTTTGCCAATTCTTTTTTTTTTAACTTTATTTTACTTTACAATACTGTATTGGTTTTGCCATACATTGACATGAATCCACCACAGGTGTACATGCGATCCCAAACATGAACCCCTCCTCCCACCTCCCTCCCCACAACATCCCTCTGGGTCATCCCCATGCACCGGCCCCAAGCATGCTGTATCCTGCATCGGACATAGACTTATTTTGCCAATTCTTCACTGAAAAATATTTTGCTGGGCCTTTTCTACCACTTTCTGTGTAGTGTCTTTCTAAATTCTTCTTTAAAAAAGAGTCAGAAAAAAAAATTAGATATTTATTTACTTGTAAGGGACTATGATGACCATCATTATATTTAAACATAGACCTAAACAAAGCAGTACAATTTAAACAAGAAAGCTATTTTATCACATGCTAGCACAATGTTTTCTTTTTCTCTCATGAACCCTTTGTGTAACTCTTAATTCCAGTTTTTTCTGGGAACTCTGTTTCTTATTGAAATGGTTGGGCTTTCTCATTAAAACAATTCACCCAAATGCATTTAGAAACCAGCATAGCTGTGTAGTGCATGTAATTAGTGAGTGGCTTAGACTATATGTCTAGCTTCCCTGATAGCTCAGACGGTAAAGCGTCTGCCTACAATGCGGGAGATCCGGGTTCGATCCCTGGGTCGGAAAGATCCCCTGGAGAAGGAAATGGTAACCCACTCCAGTATTCTTGCCTGGAAAATCCCATGGACTGAGGATCCTTGTAGGCTACAGTCCATGGCGTCGCAAAAAGTCAACACAGCTGAGTGACTTCATTTTCACTTTAGACTATATGTCTAGGGGCAAGACATCTATTTATTCCACTAGTACCTGGAAAAAAGCCTTTAACAACCATTGTTCTCAGTGACCTCTCATGAAAATTCACATGTGGACAAAATCAGTGTTTTTCCATCTTTGCAACAGCATAAAACTCTCTTCACAGACAATATTTCACCAAAGCTCCCCAGATAAGCAGTGTTTCTCCTGGGGTAAAAGGAAGAAAAGGAGGCAGAGAATTGCCAGCTTGAACCGTCATCTGCTTCCCAGGGAACTCTGCGATAACTGAAAGGAAGTATTCAAGATTCCATAAAACAGTGTGAAATCCACAAAAGAAAATATGATCATTAAGATAATTTCTAACTCTAAACCTCCTATAAAAAGTTTATAACGTGTTCCTACTGGTTGCTGCTGCTACTGCTAAGTCACTTCAGTTGTGTCTGACTCTGTGCGACCCCATAGATGGCAGCCCACCAGGCTCCCCCGTCCCTGGGATTCTCCAGGCAAGAACACTGGAGTGGGTTGCCATTTCCTTCTCCAATGCATGAAAGGGAAAAGTGAAAGTGAAGTTGCTCAGTCGTGTCTGACTCCTAGCGACGCCGTGGACTGCAGCCTACCAGGCTCCTAGACCAAATGAGGGCTCAAAAAGTAATGGCTATGCTAGTACAAACACACAGCAGAGAATACTATTCTGTTTTCCATAATATCAGTTCAGTTCAGTTGCTCAGTTGTGTCCGACTCTTTGCAACCCCATGAATCGCAGCACGCCAGGCCTCCCTGTCCAACACCAACCCCCGGAGTTCACTCAAACTCACGTCCATCAAGTCGGTGATGCCATCCAGCCATCTCATCCTCTGTCATCCCCTTCTCCTCCTGCCCCCAATCCCTCCCAGCATCAGAGTCTTTTCCAATGAGTCAGCTCTTCACATGAGGTGGCCAAAGTACTAGAGTTTCAGTTTTCCTTCCAAAGAACACCCAGGGCTGAACTCCTTTAGAATGAACTGGATGGATCTCCTTGCAGTCCAAGGGACTCTCAAGAGTCTTCTCCAACACCACAGTTCAAAAGCATATTATGGTTTCCATAATATAAGAGATGAGAAAAAGGAGACAAACTTATGCCATTTTAACTCTTTCTCAATCCCTTCACATTTCATGATGTAATCAAAACTGAATGTCTATTTAAGATAAAGTACTATCAGAAAAAATAAAATAATCATAATATAGGTCACATTGGCTATGAGCATTTAGCTTTGGTGATACACACACACACACACATATATATCACACATATCCATACATTATGTATTTATACATTCATAATTATTCATGCCTACTATATATATTCATACATTTATATATATTCCTCTTCCAAAGTTTCCTTTGATTATTTCATTTTGGGAACTTCTATGTCTCTAGCCAGAGTCTAAGTTAGACCCTCAAAGCCACTGCTCCGATACCCTAATTGCAAGTATCCTTTGGTGATAATTATTAAATGGTTTGAAAAACTTAAGAAAAGCTGAAAACTACAAAATCTAATCAAGACAGCCAGGAGAAATATCAATTACCTCAGATATGCAGATGACAGCACCTTTATGGCAGAAAGCGAAGAAGAACTAAAGAGCCTCTTGATGAAAGTGAAAGAGGAGCATGAAAAAGTTTACTTAAAGCTCAGCATTCGGAAAGCTAAGATCATGGCATCCAGTCCCATCAGTTCATGGCAAATAGATGGGAAAACAGTGGAAACAGTGGCAGACTTTATTTTGGGGGGCTCCAAAATCACTGCAGATGGTGACAGCAGCCATGAAATTAAAAGACGCTTTACTCCTCGGAAGGAAAGTTATGACCAACCTAGATAGTATATTCAAAAGCAGAGACATTACTTTGTCAACAAAGGTCTGTCTAGTCAAGGCTATGGTTTTCCAAATAGTCACATATGGATGTGAGTGGTGGACTATAAAGAAAGCTGAGTATCAAAGAACTGATGCTTTTGAACTGTGGTGTTGGAGAAGACTTCTGAGAGCCCCTTGGACTGCAAGGAGATCCAACCAGTCCATCCTAAAGGAAATCAGTCCTGAATGTTCATTGGAAGGACTGATGCTGAAGCTGAAACTCCAATACTTTGGCCACCTGATGGGAAGAGCTGACTCATTGGAAAAGACCCTGATGCTGGGAAAGATTGAGGGCAGGAGGAGAAGGGGACAACAGAGGATGAGATGGTTGGATGGCATCACTGACTCGATGAACATGGGTTTGAGTAAACACCGGGAGTTGGTGATGGACAGGGAGGCCTGGCATGCTGCGGTCCATGGGGTCGCAAAGAGTTTGCATGACTGAGCGACTGAACTGCACTGAACTGAACTGAAGTGCTGTGCTTCAAACACTGCATAGCTTCCTGCCTCAGGATGAAAACCCAAGACTCTCCCTGATTTGACCCCGTGGAACTCACCAGCCTCATCTCGTCCCCCTAGCCTGACCCCCCAGAGGTGGCAGCTTGGCCTTTTCTCAGTCCCACATTCTCTCTCGAGTCACTGAGGCCTTGGTTGCACCATTGCTCAGTCTGGAGACCGAGTCTTTGCAGCCAGCTGCTACAGCAGTCTGCTCATCCTGCAGACTCCAGGTTGGGCCTCTCTTTCTCGGAGAAGACTTCCTTGACCCAGTCTACACTAGGTATCCCCTATGGATTCCAATAGCACCTTATATCTTTTCACAAAGCTTTACTTATTTGAAACTGTTCAGTATATCATTTTCAATTATTCATTTTGTTTCTGAATTCTTGTTGCCAGGAAATCCCATGTAGAAGAGACCACATCTACTCAGCTTATCCACACAGCCACAGCATTTCTCATAGTAACTGGCATTTGGTAGATACTTAATAAACATTTATTGATGACAAAGTGCACTTGGAAAATTCACAAATGTCTGAATTCATTCCTTAATGGCTCACAGTGGTTTTTAACTCACTTTCTTATAACTAAAAAAAAAAAATTGTTTTATCTTTTAAATTTTCTTTTGTTATAAGATTCTATGATCCCTTCAAATTCTTGAACTAAAGGAAATGCTCTGAATATATATGCTTTTATAGAGCCATCTAGTGTCCATTTTGTTTAGTGAAGCTAAAAGTAAAATAAGGCAAAATATATATATTTTTTAGCAGTGAGGAATACATAATATCCATTTGGCAATAGCAATTTAACTCATCAACTGGTCGCTTGAATAATTTTTTTTTCTCCTTCGCTTCCTCTGCCCTTCAATATAGACATGGTATCAGTCATTCTAGAATTCTGGTAACTAAAAATTTGATGAAAGATCTTTGGCTAATGTGATATATTAGAACAAATGTGCTATTATCTGCTCCTTCCTGAAAATTAAAATATTAGGAAATGAATAAAATATGCATAACTCTATAGATAAAGAGAAGTTAGGAATCAGTAGCAGATAAGAGATGTAATAATATTTTGGAACTTAAAAAAAAAAGAATGGATGGTAATTTACACCACCGCTAGAGAAAGCCAACTTATTCACAGAGTACATCATGCAAAGTGCCATCCTGGATGAATCACAAGCTGGAATCAAGATTTCCTAGAGAAATATCAACAACCTCAGATATGCAGATGATACACTCTGATGGCAGAAAGAGAAAAGGAACTAAAGAGACTCTTGATGAGGGTGAAAGAGGAAGAGTGAAAAACTGGCTTAAAACTCAACATCCAAAAAATTAAGCTCATGGCATCCACTCCCATCATTTCATGGCAAAAAGATGGGGGGAAAGTGGAAACAGTGAAATACTTTATTTATTTTCTTGGGCTCCAAAACCACTATGGATGGTGATTGAAACTATGAAATTAAAAGATGCTTTCTCCTTGGAAGAAAAGCTATGACAAACTTAGACAGTGTATTAAAAAGCAGAGACATCACTTTGCCAACAAGAATCTGTATCATCAAAGCTATGGTTCTTCCAGTGGTCATGTACGGATGTGAGAGTTGGACCATAAAGAAGGCTGAGTGCCGAAGAATTGATGCTTTCAAATTGTGGTGCTGGATAAGATTCTTGAGAGTCCCTTGGATTGCAAGGAGACCAAACCAGTCAATCCTAAAGGAAATCAACTCTGAATATTCACTGGAAGGACTGGTGCTGAAGCTAAAACTCCAACATTTTGGCCACCTGTTGCGAAGAGCCAACTCATTTGAAAAGACCCTGATGCTGGGAAAGATTGAAGGCAGGAGGAAAAGGGGACGACAGAGGAAGGGATGGTTAGATGGCATCACTAACTCAATGGACATGAGTTTGAGAAAACTCCAAGAGACAATGAAGGACAAGGAAGCCTGGCGTGCTATTTATGGCATTGCAAAGAGTCAGGCCCGACTTAGCAACCAAACAACAACAAAAGCTATGGAAAATAGTAGGTGAAGCCAGTAAGAAGAAAAACCTAAGAACATTTCAAAAATTAAAGATATAGTAAACCCTTCTCAAAAAAGTCCTATAGGATGTATACTCCAGCAGAGTATAAACCAAAAAAGAAAAAAGAAAAGTGAAAATATGGTATCCAACACACAGAATATACAAGAAAGGAAAGAAATAAAGCAAATTTCCAGGATGGTCAAGAAGGGAAGTCTCAGAACCCCAAGAAATATATATATATATATTCTGCTGTTTGAAAATATAGAAAGGATATTATAGTTCTTCCAGAATATTCAGGAATGAATTAGTCATATGTAGAGAAAACATTTAGAAAAAGATTTTAAATACAAGAAAAAATATTTAAATAATAAGTGTCAAGCTGGCAGTTACATATATAAAGCAATAATAATGTAAAAGCTAAATATTGACTTAATCAATTGTGATATAACTGCATTGGAGATAAGAAGAGGGGAAACAGTGGGGGTGGTGGGGGCATAGAAGAGAGCTAAATTTCTTTAGCTAAATATTTGAATATCTGAACTAAAAAAAATAGCAATCAATTACATCGTTTAGATACACGGAGATGAGCTCAGGAAGTAACTTTGAGATGATCACGATGGCCAAATAGGAGGGCATCAAGGTCACATCATCTTAGGAACTCATCAGAAATACCTATCCACGTGGAGCAACTCTCACTGAAGGCAAACTGGAGACCGGCAGAAAGACTCTTTCACAGCCAAGACTGTGAAGAAAGAGCTCAATAGAGTCGGGTGGGAAGGGAGGCAACGTCAGGACCCACGACCCTCCCAGGGGACAGAGAAGAAGGAGGTATCACGGGCTTGAGGACCTTCTCTGCGGCGTGAGGAGTCAAGCTGCATATCAGGGTCTGACATCAGGAAAACGAAGTTAACTTAGCTGACCTGAAAATCATCAGGACAGAATACAGAACACCCCAGTCAATCTCAGTATCTCTCTTCCCCTCCCTGACCCCTTACGCTTGTGAACTGGAAACACCATCACACTCAAATCTAAGTAGGAGCAGCCTAGGAGTAAATCCCTATCTTAACAGAGGAAATTTAACCTTTTAAAGTGTTGTCAGACATCCAAGAAAATTATATTAACAATTGCTAATATAATTTAAAATGTGTTTTAAATGTCCTAAGAGTCTGTAAAAATATTTTTTTTACTTCCCTTGTGCCTGTTTGCAGCAACAAAACTCATAATTGGAAAAGAAAGCATTGAACCACCAGTAAGAATACAGTTTACAGTTTTACATGAATATTGGTTTATGTCTAGTGTAGCAATAGCAACCTGTATTAGTTCTTGTTGTGAATATAAAATATAGCTCAACTATTAGAAAGGCCCCTAATGCTGGGAAAGATTGAGGGCGGGAGAAGTGGGCAACGAAGGATGAGATGGTTGGATGGCCTCACTGACATGAGTTTGGGTAAACTCCGGGAGATGGTGAAGGACAGGGAACCCGGCGTGCTGCGGTTCATGGGGTCACAAAGACACGACAGGGCTGCTGAAC
The DNA here is from genome assembly GCF_042477335.2 of Ovis canadensis. Taxonomy (NCBI): domain Eukaryota; kingdom Metazoa; phylum Chordata; class Mammalia; order Artiodactyla; family Bovidae; genus Ovis; species Ovis canadensis. The sequence continues at coordinate 100,578,804 of NC_091253.1, read as the reverse complement.
AACAGCAGGAAAGCAAGACTCCTCCAGTGGAAAGCACACACATGCAGGCTTGTTTATCCCAGGGACAGTGCTGAGGATGCGGACTGAAGGCTAGCTGGGGCTCTGGCCAGACCTTCCGTGACTGCCGGAGCACTTCCCCCAGCCTGCGCAGGCGCCTGCCCGGCCCTCTTGCTCCAGCACTGTTTTCAACCAGACAGAAGTGCCAGTGCTGAGGACAGTAGGCAAATGAGAAGGAAAGTAACCAGCTCAGGGTCTTACTCTCAGGGTTTACGGTCAGGACTACGAGCCCCATCCCCACTCCCAACATGGAGAGTGATGGCCACTCAGCAGAGGCGAAGCCCCAACTCACACCTGCCTCCGGCTCAAGTCCTTCCATCACTAGCCCACCTCCCAGCAAGGCAGTAGATGCCAGCACACCCCAGGGAAAGAAGAGATGCATTCCCACTTTAGACCTAGCTACTCCGTCAAAGCCACTGGGCACATAAAGACTGCCTGAGGATGCTCCCACACAATGACACAACTTCACAGCAGGGAGGTAACCGTTTCATCTCATTGCACAGAGACAGTGAGAGATAAACAAAATGAAAAGACAGAAGAATAATTTCAAAAGAGAAAAAGAAGAGAATTTTAGAAAATAACCCTGTTATGTGTGTTAGTCTCTCAGTCATATCTGACTCTTTGCAGCCCCACAGACTGTAGGCTCCTCTGTTCGTGGAATTCTCCAGGCAAGATTACTGGAGTTGGTAGCCATTCTCTTCTCCAGAGGAACTTCCCAACCCAGGGATTGAACCCCGGTCTCCTGCATCGCAGGCAGGGTCTCTACCATTTGAGCTACAGGGAAGTCCTAAAATAACTCCAAAGAAACAGAAATAAATAATTTGCAAGATAAACAGTTCAAAGCAATAGTGATAATACAGCTAACAATTTGGGAAAGAATAGGTGAACACAGTGATAATGTTAACAAGGAACTAGAAAATATAAAAAGGAACCAGAACTGAAAAAGACAATGACTGAATTTTTAAAAAAATTTAAAACAGACTAGGTGATAAAGAAGGCAAAAGCAATCTGGAATATAGAATAATGAAAATCACCCAATCAGACCAGCAAAAAATTTTTTTTACTGTGAATAGTTTGAAAGTTGTATGGTGCAACATCAACTATACTAACATCTGCATGGTAGGAGTCCTAAAAGGAGAAGAAGAAAGGGTCAAAAATATATTTGATGAAGTTATGACTGAAAACTTCCCAAAGTGGAAGAAGGAAACAGATTTCCAAGTAGGGAAATCAAAGAGAGTCCCAAACAAGATAAATTCAAAGACATCCACAAGAAGACATACCACAATTAAAATGGCAAAAGTAACACTGGAGCCCATTATACAGAGTGAAGTAAGCCAGAAATAAAAACACCAATACAGAATACTAACGCATATATATGGAATTTAGAAAGATGGTAACAATAACCCTGTATGCGAGACAGCAAAAGAGACACAGATGTATAGAATAGTCTTTTGGACTCTGTGGGAGAGGGAGGGGGGGATGATTTGGGAGAATGGCACTGAAACATGTATAATATCATATAAGAAACGAATCGCCAGTCTAGGTTCGATGCAGGATACAGGATGCTTGGGGCTGGTGCACGGGGATGACCCAGAGGGATGGTATGAGGAAGAGGTGGGAGGGGGGTCCAGGATGGGGAACACATGTACACCTGTGGCAGATTCATGTTGATGTATGGCAAAACCGATACAATATTGCAAAGTAATTAGCCCCCAATTAAAATAAATAAATTTAAATTTAAAAAATAAAATAAAATGGCAAAAGAGAATTTTTAAGGCTTCAGAAGAGGACAAAGAGCTACATACAAAGGAAACCCCTGTAAGGCTATCAGCTGATTTTTCTGCAGCTATTTTGCAGGACAAAAAGGAGTGGCATAATATATTTAAAGAGCTGAAAGGAAAAAAGCCTAAAACCTAGGACACTCTAGCCATAAGGTTATCATTCAGAATTAGAAGAGAGATAAACAGAGCTTGTCAGACAAGCAAAAACTAAAGGAGCTCAATGATACTAAACCAAAATTACAAAAAGTGTTAGAAGTTTCTCATTAAGTGTAAAAGATAAGGCTACAAAAAAGACAGATTTATAGGAAAGGAAAAATCCCACTAGTAAGGCAAAGAATTAATACTTTTGAACTGTGGTATTGGAGAAGACACTTGAGGGTCCCTTGGACTGCAAGGAGATCCAACCAGTCCATTCTAAAGGAGATCAGTCCTGGGTGTTCTTTGGAAGGAATGATGCTAAAGCTGAAACTCCAGTACGTTGGCCACCTCATGTGAAGAGTTGACTCATTGGAAAAGACTCTGATGCTGGGAGGGATTGGGGTCAGGAGGAGAAGGGGACAACAGAGGGTGAGATGGCTGGATGGCATCACTGACTTGATGGACATGAGTCTGAGTGAACTCCAGGAGTTGGTGATGGACAGGGAGGCCTGGTGTGCTGCAATTGTTGGGGTCACAAAGAGTCGGACACGACTGAGTGACTGAACTGAACTGAAGGCAAATATATAGAAAAGTCTATGGGTCAACCACTAAAATAAGCTGGCACAAAGACTTAAAATTGGGGTTGTAAGATCAACTATAACTACAATAAGCAGTTAAGAGATAGACATGAAGATGCAAAATATTTTTAAAAAAATACAAAATGTGGAGAGGACACAGGAGTAAAAATGTAGATCTTTAAAATGTGTTTGAACTTAAATGACTACCAGTTTAAAGCAGCCGAACCTCTAAGTATAGGCTGAAATATATAAACCTCATGGTAACCACATCAAAAACCTATGATAGATATATAAAACTAGGGAGGAAAGAACACAAACATGTCACTAGAGCAAATCATCAAATCAAAAGGGAAGAAGCTAAAAGAAGAAAAAAACAAAGAAGAACTATGAACGCAGCCATAAAACAGGTAATAAAATGGCAGTAAGTACAAATTATCAATAATCATAAGTGCCAATTGACTACATGTTTCAAGCAAAAACCATAGGGTGACAGATTAGATTTAAAAAATAAGACCTATTTATTTGTTGCCTACAAGACTCATTTCAGAACTAGACACACACAGATTGAAAGTGAGGGGATGGAAAAACATATGCCATACAAACAGAAACTAAAAGAAAGCTGAGGTAGCAGTATCATACAAGACAAAGTAGACTTCAAAACCAAGACTACAACAAAAAACAAAGAAGAGCACCACATAATGCTGAAAGAGGCAACACAGGGAGGATATAGCATTTGTTAACATATATGCACATAAAATTGTTGCTATTGTTGCTTAGTCACTAAGTCACGCCTGACTCTTTGTGACCCCAGGGCATCGGCCCACCAGGTCCCTCTGTCCATGAGGTTTTCCAGACAAGAATACTGGAGTGGGTTGCCATTTCCTTTTCAACCCACTCACTGATCGTCCCAACCCACTGATCAAAGCACCTAAAATATGAGCACCTAAAAATATGAAGCAAATATAAACAAACATAAGGAAAGAAATTGGCAATAATCCAATAATAGTAGAACTTAACACCCCACTTGTCAATGGACAAATCATCCAGGCAGAAAATCAATAAGGAAACAGTACTCTTACGTGATGTATTAAACCAACTGAAGTTGATAAGTGATTGCAGTGCATTCCATTTAAAACAGTACAGGACACATTCTTTTCAAGTGCACATGTAACATTCTCAGCACAGATCATGTGGTCGTCCACAAAACAAGTATCATCAAATTTAAGAGGTTAGAAATTATACCAAGCATTTTTTCTAACCACAGCAGTGTGAAACTAGAAATTATTTACAGGAGAAAAAAAACCGACTAAACATTCTACTAAAAAAACAGTTGGTTGATGAAAAAAATAAAAGAGGAAATCAGAAAATAACTTGAGACAGATAAAACAAAACTTTCAGGAACACAGCAAAAGAAGTAACAGGAAGGAATATTTTAGAGATATAAGCCTTTTACAATAAACAAAAAAGCCCTTCATATGAGGAAAGTTATCACCAACCTAGATAGCATATTCAAAAGCAGAGACATTACTTTGCCAGCATCCTTCTAGTCAAGGCTGTGGTTTTTCCACAGGTCATGTATGGATGTGAGAGTTGGACTGAGAAGAAGGCTGAGTGCCGAAGAATTGATGCTTTTGAACTGTGGTGTTGGGGAAGACTCTTGAGGGTCCCTTGGACTGCAAGGAGATCCAACAAGTCCATTCTAAAGGAGAACAGTCCTGGGTGTTCTTTGTAAGGAATGATGCTAAAGCTGAAGCTCCAGTACTTTGGCCACCTCATGCAAAGAGTTGACTCACTGGAAAAGACTGATCCTGGGAGGGATCAGGGGCAGGAGGAGAAGGGGACGACAGAGGATGAGATGGCTAGATGACATCACCGACTCGATGGACGTGAGTCTGAGTGAACTCCAGGAGATGGTGATGGACAAGGAGGCCTGGCATGCTGCGATTCACGGGGTCGCAAAGAGTCGGACACGGCTGAGCAACTGAACTGAACTGAACTGAACTGAACTGAACATACCATCTAATAGAACTAGAAAAAGTACAAGCAAAGCCAGAAGTCAAAAGAAAGGAGGACATAATAAACACTAGAGAGGAAATAGAGATTAAAAAAGAATAGAAAAGATGGATGACAAAGACAAATTTTTTTATTTTAAAAACTGATAAGCCTTTAGTCCGTTTCATTAATATAAAAGAGAGGACAAAAATAAAGTAAGAAATGAGGAGAAATGACAACTGCTATCACAGAGATACTAAAAATCATAAAAGAACACTATTTATAGCTAAATGCCAACAAATTGGACAACCTAGAAGAAATGGAAAAATTTCTAGAAACATACGGTCTTCTAAGACTGAATCAAGTAGAAATGGACAATCTGAGCAGGCCAATTGCCAGTTATGAAATTGAATTAGTGATCAAACAACTCACAGTAAACAGAGGTCCAATACTGGAAGGCTTCACAGGGGAATTCTACCCAACATGTAAGGAAGACTGAATAGCTATCCTTCTCAAACTTTTCCCAAAAAAATTGAAAAGGAGAGAAACTCCCAAATTCACTATACAAGGCCACAGTACTCCAATACTAAAGCCAGACAAAGATGCTACAAAGAAAAGATAATTATAGGTCAATATTTATATTTCATAGAGATGCAAAAAGTCTGTTCCCTCTACCAACTCTGATGAGAATTTTAATCATGAATGAATGTTGGTTTTTGCACCTGTTGAAATGGTCATGTGATTTTTATCTGACGTTTTGTCAATATGATATGCCACAGTGATTGCTTTGCAGATATTGAAACACCTTTGCATCCCATTTGATCATGGTGCATGATCTGTGTAATATATTGTTGAATTCAGTTTGCTAATATTTTATTATTTCATGACATTCACATTTTTTCAGTGTTCCTTAATTTAGATTTCTCTGAAGTTTCTCTGTGGATAGATTCAGTTTATATCTTTTAGCAGGAATAACCACTGGCTGTACATTATTTCATGACATTAACATTTTTTAGTGTTCCTTAATTTGGATTTCTCTGAAGTTTGTTTGTGGATAGATTCAGTTTATATACTTTAGCAGGAATAACCACTGGCTATACATTGTTCCATTACTGGTTAGGTTAGTTACTTTTGAAAACTTGGCTAAGATAGAATTCCTCCATTTTCTCCAATTTGGCTACTAGTTTTTCCACTAATATTAGTAAATAATTTCTGGGGGAAATCTTTGGAACTGTTTAAAGATTTTATCAAGTTTTCACTCAAATTTTAACAGCCGTTGCGCATTCTTGTTTGAATCAATTATTGCGATGATTACAGCAGAATGATTTTTAACTTCATTATTTCTTCTAATTTTACTAATTGATATTCTGTTGTGCAGATTTTTTTAAATCTCTCACATAGCACTGGATCCTTGCACTCAGTCCCTCTCTGAAACGTGGAAGAAAAAAAATAGCATTACTTGGTCTAAAACTTGATTTTACAATATTTTTTTAAATATAAAAAGTTCCTAAAGTCTACCAAGCATAACGTTGGTAAAAGGTTAAATCCAATAGTTGTTTAATGTTAAACATTAAACGCCAGCACTGTCCTTTTTACCTCAGTTGTATTTCTTGTGTTCACCAATTAACATGACCTACAATTTTTAAAACACATTAACCACAGTATTTCTGAAAAACAGAAAAACCTGAGTAAAAGTACATGTTTTATACGATGAACGTTGCTAAAGCCCAGACAGATTTACAGTTGTCTAATTCTCACATTTTACAGATGAGGAAACAAAGTCCCCATGCAGACAAGTAATTTATACAAGAGCTCATCAATAATTAATTAAAAAAATAGTTCCAGAGCCAAGATCTACTGTTTTTTTATATGCTAAATTATCTAAAAGGCATGATAATTAACCAAAATAAAATTTTATAACAAAATGGTTAAAAAAAACAAGCTTCCTTATTTCTCTTCAAATAGTTATGTGAGATCTTTTGACAGACAAATAGGGAAAAAAATGGTCATCACCAGTGACTTTGTGAAAACTGTTAAAATTGCAAAATAGAGACCATCAAGCTTCCAAAGGCAATGGATTTTTTGTTTCAGGAATCAAGGATTTCAGAATACCAGGTGTGGGAACCTCTCTGTCTCCCCGAGACACTGAGATACTTCTCACTCAGGGAGAGAATCGTCGCAGCTGTTCGGGCTGAGTGGTCAGCGGTCTCCATGCGGGCTGCTCTTGGTCATGCAGAGACGGCACAGCTTTCTGGAAGTGGAGCACAGTGCTCTGCTCACCACCTTCTGATCCGCTGATGTCTCAGCAGCACGAGGTGCCTGCAGAACGTCACAGCCAGTAGAGCTTATAACCGAGCCTTTCCACCTCTGATATTCCAAAGCGGATCTCCTCAGAAAGGATTTTGTTTGGTGATTTTGCAGTCTTGAGAAAGTTTGATTTTTTTGAAGCTTCAGTATGTGGTTTCAGTGTATATGGGAATAGCTGTGGTCCACTTTATTTCTTTAACTGTAAGTGTGCTCAGGTGCTGGAAGAAAGGAGTCTGGAGAAGACTTGTGAGCACTCTCAGTGACAGTTTCCTGAAGATACTGATGAAGAAAACTGAAAAAGGCATAAGTAAGTGGAAAGCTATTCCACATCTTGGAAGCTAATAAACAACCTCATAAATATAGAGGACAGATAGGGGTTTGCCAGAGAATAGATTGATGGAAAGAGATTCCATACTCATGGCCTGAAAAATCAATACAGTTAAAATGCCCATACAATTGACAAACAAGTCTAAAATTTGCATGGAACCACAAAAGACCCCAAAGAGCCAAAGCAATCTTGACAAAAAGAAGAACAAAGCTGGAGGCATCTTGGTTCCTAATTTCAAATTATATTATGAAGTTATTAATATAATGACCAATAAGGTATTGACATAAAAACAGACATATAGATCAATGGAACAGAGCCAAATGCTCAGAAGTAAACCCACACTTTTTTTTTTTCTTGAAAGTCGCTCAGTTGTGTCCTACTCACTATATATGGAGATTAAATTTATGTATTAAGACATCATTCAGCCATGAAAAAGCAAGAAATCTTGCCATTTGCCATGATATGGGTGGACCTTGAGGACATTATGCTAAGTGAAATAAGTCAGAGAGAGAAAGACAAATACTGCATGATGTCACTTAAACAAACAGACAGACTCTGAAGTGTAGAGGATGGACTGGTGTTTGCCAGAGAACAGATTGACGGGAGCTGGGTGAAATAGGTGAAGGTGGTCAAAATGCACTACAAACTTCCACCTCGAAGTAAGTCACGGCAGAAAGTGAAGAGGAACTAAAGAGCCTCTTGATGAAAGTGAAAGAGGAGAGTGAAAAGGTTGACTTAAAGCTCAACATTCAGAAAACGAAGATCATGGCATCTGGTCCCATCACTTCATGGGAAATAGACGGGGAAACAGTGGAAACAGTGTCAGATTTTATTTTGGGGGGGCTCCAAAATCACTGTAGATGGTGATTGTAGCCATGAAATTAAAAGACGCTTACTCCTTGGAATGAAAGTGATGACCAACCTAGATAGCACATTCAAAAGCAGGGATCTTACTTTGCCGACTAAGGTCCGTCTAGTCAAGGCTATGGTTTTTCCAGTGGTCATGTATGGATGTGAGAGTTGGACTGTGAAGAAGGCTGAGCGCCGAAGAATCGATGCTTTTCAACTGTGGTGTTGGAGAAGACTCTTGAGAGTCCCTTGGACTGCAAGGAGATCCAACCAGTCCATCCTGAAGGAGATCAGCCCTGGGATTTCTTTGGAAGGAATGATGCTAAAGCTGAAACTCCAGTACTTTGGCCACCTCATGTGAAGAGTTGACTCATTGGAAAAGACTTTGATGCTGGGAGGAATTGGGGGCAGGAGGAGAAGGGGATGACAGAGGATGAGATGGCTGGATGGCATCACCGACTTGATGGACATGAGTCTGAGTGAACTCCGGGAGTTGGTGATGGACAGGGAGTCTTGGCGTGCTGCGATTCATGGGGTCGCAAAGAGTCGGACACGACTGAGTGACTGAACTGAACTGAACTGAAGTAAGTCATGGGGACAGACTATTTAAATGTTGCTAGGAGAATAGGTCCTAAAAGTTCTTGTCACAAGAAAAATTTGTAACTATATGCGGTGATGGATGTGAACTAAACTGACTGTGGTGATCATTTCACCACAATACTTCTGTACACCTAAAACTAACATCACGTTATGTTTCAATTACATGCCAATTAAAAAGAAGAAATATCATAGGTTTCGAAATCTGAACCAAATTTTGGATGGCAGAGTATGGGGTCCATTCCATCTCAGTGGGATGACTATGATATCTTTGAAGATTGTTTTTAATCTTAAAAAGCATGTTAATTTCACTTTCTGCTGCATAGTATATGCATGCTTGAAATAAGTGTGCAAAATAAATTTAGAATGCTTAAATAAATGCTTTAAAAATTTCCTGAAAAAAATGTACTTTGTGGAAGATGAATGACATTGGTCCCGTGGCTTCATCTACTCTCTAGCACATAGTTATTTGAGCAATGACTATTTCAGTTTGAGAGTTATCGATGAAGTCCTGCATCATTAATTTATAAATGACAGAAACAAATCCACTGAAAACAAAGGAAATTTCTAAGATTACACAGTCGGCCAGAACAAAGATCCTGTGCTTCCAATATGACAGATATTCCAAAAACCTAGTTTATTGTTAACACGGAAAAGCTAGTGCAGTCGGGTGTTTGTAAAAGTTATTCACAAGCACAGTCAAACCTAAACACCAAAATCAAATAACTATCTTAGGAATTAAAAGCATAGAGACAAGGGAAGAGTTACAAGTGCTTGTGTGTGTGCTCAGTCGTGTCCAGCTCTTTGCACACCCCGTGGACCACAACCCACCAGGCCTCTGCCCATGGGACTTTTCAGGCAAAAATACTGGAGCAGATTACCACTTCCTCTTCCAGGAGATCTTCCTGACCCAGGGATCAAATTCACATCTCCTGCGTCACCTGCATTGATAAATGGATTCATTACCACTGTGCTACCTGGGAAGCCCAGAGTTACAAGTAAACAGCTACAAAAAAGCAATCAGCATCTTTTCATGTACCTGTTAGCTACTTTTAAGGCCTCTGCCAGCTTTTAATTAGACTCTTTTTTTGCTCTTGAGCTATATAAATGAGTTTCTTATATATTAGATATGAACCCTTATAAGATAGATGGTTTGCAGATACCCCATGCTGTTTCATTTTGCTTGCTGCTTCTCTTGCTGTGCAAAATCTTTTTAGTTTGATGTAGTCCTACTTGTTTATTTTTGCATTTGTTACTCACACTTTTGGTGTGATATCCAAAAAAAATCTTTGGTAAGACCTAATTGAGCATCTTATTTTCTCTTTTCTTTCAGGAGGTTTACACTAGTAACTGTTATGTTTAAATCTTTGATCCCATTTTGAGTTTAATTATTGTGAGCATGCATGTACCACAGTATAAGATAGGTATCTAATTTTGCATGTGAATATTCTATTTTTCCAACACCATTGATTAAAGAGACTACCCCTACCTCACTGAGTATTCTTGACTTCTGTGTCAAATACTAGTTGACTATAGACGCATGCATTCATTTCTCTATTCTGCTCCATTGGTCTGTGACTGTTTTTAAGCTACAAAAGTATAGACTATTCCCGAGTTTTGCTGGTAACTGTGGAAATATGCCTTTTGCTGTTCAGTCACCAAGTCATGTCCAACTCTTCGCAACCTCGTGGACTGCAGCACACCAGGCTTCCCTGCCCTTCACTATCTCCTGGAGTTTGCTCAAACTCATGTCCATTGAGTCAATGATGCCATCCAACCATCTCATCCTTTGTTGCCCCCTTCTCCTGCCTTCAATCTTTTCCAGCATCAAATCTTTTTCCATGAGTCAGCTCTTCACATCAGTGGGCCAAAGTATTGGCACTTCAGCTTCAGTATTAGTCCTTCCAATTAATATTCAGAGTTCATTTCTTTAGGATTGACTGGTTTGATCTCCTTGCTGTCCAAGGGAGTCTCAACAATCTTCTCCAGCACTACAATTCAAAAGCATCAATTCTTCAATGCTCAGCCTTCTTATGGTCCAACCCTCTCATATCCATACGTGGCAACTGGAAAAACCATAGCTTGAACTAGATGGACTTTGTTGGCAAGTGATGTCTCTGCTTTTTAATATGCTGGCAAGTTTTGTCATAGCTTTTCTTCCAAGGAGCAAGCATCTTTTAATTCTGTGGCTGCAGTCACCATCTGCAGTGATTTTAAAGCCTGAGGAAGTAAAATCTGTCACTTTTCCCATCTATTTACCATGAAGTGACGGGACAGGATGTCATAATATGTCTAGTGATCTTCAGAATACTGTTCTACAGCCAAGACTTGAATTAAAGTCTATTTATCGAGTTGCAATAACCTATGCTGACAGGCCATTGTAATTGTGCCACTTGTGAGAGAAGGCAGAGTGAGGATGATAGTGTGCTCAGAGCTGTGTGTCTGACTTGATACTGCAAGTTGTTTCTTGGTTCCTTGTGGCTTTATGGATTTATTTTTAAGTAAACTCATAAATATATATTTAAAACATGTAAAGTACATTAAATTAATTAATTAAAGTGAATAGTTAGGTAATCTTGGCAAATTACTTATTATTCCTTAGTTTTCTTATCTATCTGTACTATATCACAGGTTGTCGATTTGACTTAAAGAATTAATGTAAGTGTTTTAATATAAGTTTTTAATATAAGTTCTGGACACACAGCAGGTGCCAGGCAAATGTTAGCTATTAGTATTATCACACTGAAGCTCACAACCAGTATTAAAAAGTCTGCATCACCGACTCGATGGACATGAGTTTGAGTGAACTCCATGAGTTGGTGATGGACAGGGAGGTCTGGCACGCTGCAATTTATGGGGTCGCAAAGAGTCAGACACGACTGGGCGACTGAACTGAACTGAATTTATATACATCTTCTCTAAACAGTAGCTCCTGGAGGATAAGAATTGTCAAAACAGATTTACTGAGACATACCATGTAACCTGAGCTGGGCCAGGTGCCAGGGTAAACTGGTGAAGATCCAGACCGTGTCTCAGTCAATCCTGTACATGCACTGATTCACACGGTACCAGGCAAAAAGCAGATGCTCAGTAGAGTGTGCCCTAAATCAGACTAGATGGGGAAACAGTGGAAACAGTGTCAGACCTCCTTTTTTTGGGCTCCAAAATCACTGCAGATGGTGACTGCAGCCATGAAATTAAAAGACGCTTACTCCTTGGAAGAAAAGCGATGAGCAACCTAGATAATATATTCAAAAGCAAGGACCTTACTTTGCCAACTAAGGTCCGTCTAGTCAAGGCTATGGTTTTACCTGTAGTCATGTATGGATGTGAGAGTTGGACTGTGAAGAAGGCTGAGCACTGAAGAATTGATGCTTTTGAACTGTGGTGTTGGAGAAGACTCTTGAGAGTCCCTTGGACTGCAAGGAGATCCAGCCAGTCCATTCTGAAGGAGATCCCTGGGATTTCTTTGGAAGGAATGATGCTAAAGCTGGAACTCCGGTACTCTGGCCACCTCATGTGAAGAGTTGACTCATTGGAAAAGACTCTGATGCTGGGAGAGTTTGGGGGCAGGAGGAGAAGGTGACAACAGAGGATGAGATGGCTGGATGGCATCACTGACTCAATGGACGTGAGTCTGAGTGAATTCCAGGAGTTGGTGATGGACAGGGAGGCCTGGAGTGCTGCAATTCATGGGGTCACAAACAGTCGGACACGACTGAGCGACTGAACTGTACTGAACTGAAATCAGACTAGCTGAAAATATAGAACAGATTAATAATACTTAAAAGATTAATCATGCCCCTACTAGAGTATTGACCAGGAAAATGTAAAACTCTAAATATGTGTACAAAATGAGCTGTTTGTCAAAAGTGAAGTCTAATTTGCAACTAACTACAAAATGTTTTTTAAAGATCTTACATAAAAATAATAAAAAGTAAAATAATGAAGATAGTGATAAATAAAATAACCAATTATTTTGGTGGCTGCATGGTGCTGGAGAAGCGAGCAGCCATGAGGAGATGCCCCACGTCCAAGGTCAGAGAAACCTCAGCAAGATGGTAGGAACTGGAGCTGCTGTGAGGAGTTACCCCACGTCCAAGGGCAAAGGAGAAGCCTTGGCAAGATGGTAGGGGGGCGAAATCATATTTAGAATCAAACCGCATTCCCACTAGAGAGGCTCAGAGGGCTCAAGCAAACCTTGTGTGCACCAGGACCCAGAGACCCTGCAGAGACTGAGACAGAACTGTGTCTGGGCAGTTCCTGTGGAGGTGCGGGCTGGCGGTGGCCTGCCTCAGGGACAGGGGCTCTGGGTGCAGCAGACCCAGGTGTGGCATAAGCCCTCTTGGAGGAGGTCGCTACTAACCCCACCATAGAGCTGCCAGAACTTACACAGGACGGGGAAATAGACTCTTGGAGGGCACAACAGAACCTTGTGCACCAGGACCCAGAGAAAGGAGCAGTGACCCCACAGGAGACTGTCCGGGACTTGCTGTGAGTGTCCATGAGTCTCCAGCGGAGGCGTGGGTTGGAGGCGGCCTGCTGCAGGGCTGGGGGTGCTGAGTGTAGCAGCGCATGCATGGGACCTTTTGAAGGAGCTCACCATTATCTTCATCACCTCCACCATAGTTTAGGGCTTCCCTTATAGCTCAGTTGGTAAAGAATCTGCCTGCAGTGCAGGAGACCTGGGTTCGATTCCTGGGTTGGGAAGATCCCCTGGAGAAGGAAATGGAAACCCACTCCAGTACTCTTGCCTGGAAAATCCCATGGACAGAGGAGCCTGGTAGGCTACAGTCCATGGGGTCGCAAGAGTCGGACACAACTTAGCGACTAAATTACTACTACTGCTACTATTATAGTTTAGTGAAGTCGCTCAGTCATGTCCAACTCTTTGCGACCCCATGGACTGTAGCCTACCAGGCTCCTCTGTCCATGGGATTTTCCAGGCAATAGTACTGGAGTGGATTGCCATTTCCTTCTCCAGAGGATCTTCCCAACCCAGGGATCGAACCCAGGTCTCCCGCATTGTAGACAGACATTTTACTGTCTGAGCCACCAGTGAAGTCCACCCACATAGTTTGGCCCCAGGTAAATAGCAGGGAGGGAACACAGCCCCATCCATCAACAGAAAATTGGATTAAAGATTTACTGAGCATGGCCCCGCCCATCAGAACAAGACCCAATTTCCCCTTCAGTCTCTCCCATCAGGAAGCTTCCATAATCCTCTTATTCTTCTCCATCAGAGGGCAGACAGACTGAAAACCACAATCACAGGAAACTAACCATTCCGTTCGCATGGACCACAGCCTTGTTTAACTCAGTGAAACTATGAGCCATGCTGTGTAGGGCCATCAAGATGGACGGGTCATGGTGAAGAGTTCTGACAAAATGTGGTCCACTGGAGAAGGGAATAGCAACCCACTTCAGCATTCTTGCCTTGAGAATCCCATACTAAAAGGCAAAAAGATAGGACACTGAAAGATTAACTCCCCAGTTCAGTGGGTGCCCAATATGCTACTTGAGATCAGTGGAGAAATAACTTCAGAAAGAATGAAGAGGAGTAGCCAGAGCAAAAACAACCCCAGTTATGGATGTGAATGGTGATGGAAGCAAAGTCTGATGCTGCAAAGAGCAATATTGCACTGGAACCTGAAATGCTAGGTCCATGAATCAAGGCAAATTGGAAGTGATCAAACTGAGGAAGGCAAGAGTGAACATCGACATTTTAGGAATCAGTAGACTAAAATGGACTGGAATGGGTGAATTTAACTTAGATGACCATTATATCTAACTACTGTGGGCAAGAATCCCTTAGAAGAAATGGAGTAGCCATCATAGTCAACAAAAGAGTCTGAAATTCAGTACTTGGATGCAATCTCAAAAATGACAGAATGATCTCTGTTCATTTCCAAGGCAAACCATTCAATATCATGGCAATCCAAGTCTATGTCCTGACCAGTAAAACTGAAGAAGCTGAAGCTGAACAGTTCTATGAAGACCTACAAGACCTTTTAGAACTAACACCCAAAAAAGATGTCCTTTTCATCATAGGGGACTGGAATGCAAAAGTAGGAAGGCAAGAAACACCTGGAGTAACAGGCAAATTTGACCTTGGAGTACAGAATGAAGCAGGGCAAAGACTAATAGAGTTTTGTCAAGAGGACGCACTGGTCATAGCAAACACCCTCTTCCAACAACACAAGAGAAGACTCTACACATGGACATCACTAGATGGTCAACACTGAAATCAGATTGATTATATTCTTTGCAGCCAAAGACGGAGAAACTCTATACAGTCAGCAAAAACAAGACCTGGAGCTGGTTGCAGCTCAGATCATGAACTCCTTATTGCCAAATTCAGTCTTACCTTGAAGAAAGTGGGGAAAGCCACTAGTCCATTCAGGTATGACCTAAATCAAATCCCTTATGATTATACAGTGGAAGTGAGAAACAGATTTAAGATCTATCTGATCTGATAGACAGAGTGCCTGATGAACTATGGACAGAGGTTTGTGACGTTGTACAGGAGGCAGGTCTCAAGACAATCCCCATGGAAAAGAAATGCAAAGAAGCAAAATAGCTATCTGAGGTGGCCTTTCAAATAGCTGTGAAAAGAAGAAAAGGGAAAAACAAAGGAGAAAAGGAAAGATATACCCATTTGAATGCAGAGTTCCAAAGAATAGCAAGGAGAGAAAGCCTTCCTCAGCAATCACTGCAAAGAAATAGAGGAAAACAATAGAATTAGACAGACTAGAGATCTCTTCAAGAAAATTAGAGGAATACTTCATGCACAGATGGGCCCAATAAAGGACAGAAATGGTATGGACCTAACAGAAACAGAAGATATTAAGAAGAGGTGGCAAGAATACACAGAAGAACTGTAAAAAAAAAAAAAGATCTTCATGACCCAGATAATCATGATGGGTCAACACTCACCTAGAGCCAGACATCTTGGAATGTGAAGTCAAGTGGACCTTAGGAAACATCACTATGAAAAAAGCTAGTGGAGGTGATGGAATTCCAGTGGACCTATTTCAAATCCTGAAAGATGATGCTGTGAAAGTGCTGCACTCAATATGCCAGCAAATTTGGAAAACACAGCAGTGGCCACAGGACTGGAAAAGGTCAATTTTCATTCCAGTCCCAAAGAAAGGCAATGCCAAAGAATGCTCAAACTACCGCACAATTGCACTCATCTTACATGCTAGTAAAGTAATGCTCAAAATTCTCCAAGCCACGCTTCAGCAATACATGAACAGTGAACTTCCAGATATTCAAGCTGGTTTTAAATAAGGCAGAGGAACCAGAGATTAAATTGCCAACATCTGCTAGATCATGGAAAAAGCAAGAAAGTTCCAGAAAAACATCTATTTCTGCTTTATTGACTATGCCAAAGCCTTTGATGTGTGGATCACAATAAACTCTGGAAAATTCCTAGAGAGATGGGAATACCAGAACTGTATGCATGTCAGGAAGCAACAGTTAGAACTGGACATGGAACAACAGACTGGTTCCAAATAGGAAAAGGAGTACGTCAAGGCTGTATATTGTCACCCTGCTTATTTAACTTATATGCAGAGTACATCATGAGAAATGCTGGGCTGGAAGAAGCACAAGCTGGAATCAAGATTGCTGGGAGAAATATCAATAACCTCAGATATGCAGATGACACCACCCTTATGGCAGAAAGTGAAGAAGAACTAAAGAGCCTCTTGAAGAAAGTGAAAGTGGAGAGTGAAAAAGTTGGCTCAAACCTCAACATTCAGAAAACAAAGATCATGACATCCAGTCCCGTCATTTCATGGCAAATAAATGGGGAGACAGTGGAAACAGTGGAAACAGTGACAGACTTCATTTTAGGGGGTTCCAAAATCACTGCTGATGGTGACTGCAGCCATGAAATTAAAAGATGCTTATTCCTTGGAAAGTTATGACCAACCTAGACAGCATATTCAAAAGCAGAGACATTATTTTGCCAAAAAGGTCTGTCTAGTCAAGGCTATGGTTTTTCCAGTATTCAGGTATGGATGTGAGAGTTGGACTATAAAGAAAGCTGAGCATTGAAGAATTGATGCTTTTGAACTGTGGTGTTGGAGAAGACTCTTGAGAGTCCCTTGGACTGCAAGGAGATCCAGCCAGTCCATCCTAAGGGAAATCAGTCTTGAATATTCATTGAAAGGACCAGTATTGATGCTGAAACTCCAATACTTTGGCCACCTGATGCGAAGAGCTGACTCATTGGAAAAGACCCTGATGCTGGGAAAGATTGAAGGCAGGAGGAGAAGGGGACGACAGGGGATGAGTTTGTTGGATGGCATCACTGACTCAACGGATATGAGTTTGGGTAAACTCTGGGAGTTGGTGTTGGACAGGGAGGCCTGGCGTGCTGGGGTCCATGGGATCACAAAGAGGTGGACGTGACTGAGGGACTGAACTGAACTGAACTGAACTTAAAATAACCAATTGACAAAACTAACTTTTATGGATCCCTAAAATATGTTAGGTGGGGCTTCCCAGGTGGCTCAGTGGTAAAGAATAAGCCTGCCCTAGGAGGAGACGCAGGAGATGTGGGTTCGATCCCTGGGTCAGGAAGAGCCCCTGAAAGAGGAAATGGCCACCCACTCCAGTTCTCTTGCCTGGAAAAACCCATGGATGGAGGAGCCTGGTGGGCAGCAGTCGAAAGGGTCATACATACCTGAGCAGACATGCAAACTATGTGAGGTATAGTACTAGGAACTCTGTGCTTCATCAGTAAGTTACCTTATTTAATTCTATTAAAGAAAAAAAGAAGATAAGAATTATCAGTCTCATTAAAAAAAAAAAAAGTGATGTGGACTTTCTAGTAAGTGGCAGATGTGTGTGTGTGATTCAGACCAAGATCTGCTAACAAGGGGCTAACTTATGACTCAGACCTTGTATTTTTGTCGTTCTTTGCAAACTTCCTTACAGCACAAAGTTTCAAAGAATTACTTGTTTAAGGATCAAAATGAATGTGGTTACATATCCATAGAGGAAACCTGACTGGGAAGTTTTCATCTCTTATTCCCAATTAGCTGTGTCTAACTTGTTTGATTGTGTTTAACTTTTAAAATGTTTAACAGTGAAACATTTTAACGCTAATTTTAAGATCTCATAAACTTTAGTTTAATTAACTTTACAAGTTAACTTTTTTTTTACTATTATGCTAAGTGCTGTGAGGAAGTCTATTTGAGCAAAAGAAGAGGAGGGAACCAAAGCATTTAACTGTAAGAAGATCACAAGTGTCACAGAGTAAACAGTGAATTTATGTTAGCTTTGAACATTAAGTGTCAGACTTGAGAAAATGAAGGTGGGAGAAAGCACTCAGCTTCAGCGGGTAATAGGATATTTCCATGGGACAATTTTTTTATTCAGTATCATCATAGGTGCAGGAATATTTGTTGCTCCAAAAGGGGTGTTAAAATACTCTTCACTCAACGTGGGGGTGTCTCTAAGTATTTGGGCTGCTTGTGCCGTGGTGTCTATGCTGGCTGCCCTGAGCCATGCAGAGCTGGGGACCACCTTCCCTAGAAGTGGGGCACAGTATTATTTCCTGAAAAGGTCTCTTGGACCCTTTATTGCATTCTTCTACCTCTGGACCAATCTATTCAGTACTCCCGCGGGAATCGCTGCACGTGGCTTGCTACTAGCGGGGTACGTTATGCAGCCTTTCTATCCTGGGTGTTTTGTTCCTGAGATGCCAAAGAAATGTTTGGCATTGGCTATCTTGTGGTGCTTGGGAATTCTGAATGCTCGGGGAGTGAAGGAGGTGACGTGGTTTCAGACTGTCAGTACGGCTGTGAAAATGACGGTTCTCGGCTTCATCTCTGTAACTGGAATTGTGCTGTTGGTGAGAGGAAGAAGAGAGAACCTAGCCAGGTTTGAGAAAGCTTTCGATGCTGACGTTCCGGATGCTTCACAGATTGCTGAAGCCTTCTTACAAGGATTGTTTGCATATTCTGGTTGGGGAGTCCTTGTCCGAATAGCAGGTAAAGTTATAATTTTTAAATTATAAAGAGCTCCACCAGGCTATAAACATGCAAGAGTTAATCAACTTAATTCTAAGAAACACATTATTTCTCTATAATGTGTGTCTCTCTTCTATCAGGTGGGTGGAAATGCACTAAACTCTCTACAAATGTGGGTTTCTAACTTTGGAAAGCAAACTATTTTCTAAGTGTTTACAAATTAAAACAAGTAAGTGTAGAACTAATACAGCTTAAGGACTCAACAACAATTTTTTTTACTGAACAAATATTTTAATAGCACAAGCTCATCAGAGAAAAATTTAAATACAGAAAATATAAATTAAAATGAAGATTACCAATTATCTCGTATGTACACACATGCAGGGGTCACACTTGTACATATACTCATCATTTATTTTACTTAAGGCAGATAGTGAGAATTCATAAGTATTATCAAATATAAGTGCTTTTAAATGAATACACAACATTTTATCATATGCAATTTGACCATTTTTCAAGCATCTCCCATTGTTGGATAGCAGAATTTTTTCTAGTTTTTCACTTTGAAATTTTATAGTTATTGTTCCAATCAGCATCCTTTTATATAAACCTTTGTGCATCTCTCATAGTTTTATTAGGAAAAAAGTCTTGAAAAATCTTAGTAAAATTACTAAGTGAACCATACAAATATTTAGAAATGTCTTGAGAAATATTGCCAAATTGCAACCCAGAAAGGCTTTACAAATGTCTATTAGTGTGAATTAAAATGATGACACCTGAAGTTATCAAACCTTTTTCATTTTTTAGTCACTTAAAGTTGTGAAAATAAAATTTCATAACATTTTTTCTTCAATGTCTAGTGAGAGGGCAGAGTTTTGCGAATGTTAATGCCCAATTTCTTCCTTGTAAGACAGGGAAATGGCTTTCTTAGTTTGTTTTCATTGATCTGTCTGTCAAGTCTTGGCTGCGACCTGCAGGATCTTTTGTGGTGCATGGGCGCTCTAGTTGGGCATGCGGGCTCAGTAGCTAAGGCATGTGGCCTTAGTTGCCCTGCAGTATGTGGGATCTTAGTTCCCTGGCAAGGATCAAACCCATGTCTCCTGCATTTCCGGGTGGATTCTTAACCATTGGACCACCAGTGAAGTCCCTGTTGTTTGGCTTTTTTTTTTTTTTCATTTTGTTCATAAGATTTTAAAAATTTCAGTCTTAAAGACTAGAAGTTTAATACCAAAAGTATTAAACTATCTATCTTTTAACTTTTCATTATCTCCATACTTGAAAAGTCTTTCTCCATCTCAAGGTTTAGATAAATATGTACCTGAGCTTTTTTTCTCTAAATCTTTATGTTCTTTAAATTTTTCTTTTTAATACATGTGAATTATTTTGAGGGAGTTGCATACTGTAAGTTAAAAATTTTCCAAGTAGTTAAACATCTGTGTCAAATTGGTGTTGGCAATATACAGTCAAGTTTAATCTAGTCTAGATTTAGCTAGTCTAGAAACTTAACCAAAGGAGGGAAAAGAGCAGGAGCATCTACTCGAATGTCCTAGACTGTCATTACCAGATTAACAGATGAGCTATTCCAACCCTTCATTAATACAAACTTGTACTTCTATAGTGTTGGCTGTATGGTAAGGGAATATTTGCTCCAGTCCTCCTGGCCTAGAATCCAAGTTTTCTGAGTTGTTTTCTTATCCAAAAAGCTTATGTTGGGCACATCAAAGATACAAGAGTAAAACCCAGAATTCAGCAAAATTCCATTGCTGCTAAAGTTAATACTTTGTCTAAACTTGGTAAATAAGCATTCAACAAAGTGAACTCTTGCTGTGTGTAGTTGAGCCCATTTCTTTTAGTTTTTGTATGCTATAATGAAAGTACTTCCAAAGATGATCTGATTAGTCATTTTTTTCTGAGTGGCACTTTTTTTTTTTTTTTTTTTGCAGGAGAGTTGAAAAGCCCTAGTGAGAATATCCCCAAATGTGTGGTCACTGCACTTACCCTCGTGGCCCTGATCTACTTACTGGTTAACATTTCCTACCTAGCCGTCCTGACCCCAAAGGAAATCGTGTCCTCAGGTATGGTTGCACAGAGCCAGAAGGAAGACACTCTGTTTCATTGTCCTGAATAAAGGGCGTTTCAAGTGTACAGTGGGTCTTTTTGCATACTTCAAGAGAATTAGGCTAATTTGGTTCATGTCTGGGTTATTTATCTGTTTATTTAAAGGTAGACGTTCAAAAGGTCAAGCAATTTCTTTAGAGCATATAGTAAAGGGTAAGGTCTAGCAGCCAAAAATACAGAAAACACCAAGAAACATAAAAGGAAAAAAAGGCAGAACCCGATGTTTAGAGTAGAATAGAAAATGTGAGAATACTTACAAAGTCTCTTGAGATAGACTTCATAAGGAGCAAGTGGGTGCTCTGGGTCAGCATTTGCCTCCAGGAAATATAACTCATACACTTTGTCTTCAGACATATCCCCAAAATCTATACAGAGCTTGAGTACATGAATCCTTCCATATATATATATATATATATATATATATATATATATATATATATATATATATATATATGTATATATATATGAGAGATAATTTCAGTTTATCATAAAAATTATTCAGATTTTTCATATTTTTAAAAATTACTACCTTATAGTGCAGAAACTGATTTTTTGCTCTAAAAATAGACAAATTGAAAGAAGCTCAATTCTCAATTGAACTTAATATATCTATATAAATATATTAATAAAATAAATATTTTTTAAACTTTATGCTTTCAGTTATCAGAAAAATAAAAGAAAATCAGTAATAGACTTTCATTGAAAAGAAAAATAAGGCTTATCCTACATCCAAGCTTGACACTCCCCAGTTATCTCAACTCTAAAATGACACTGCTCACAATATCACGCATGCAACCTAGGTGTCCACCCACAGATGAGCGGGTAAAGAAGACGCAGTAAATAGATAGACAGATAGATAAATACTGTGTGTGTGTGTGTGTGTGCTCAGTCAAGTCTGACTCTGTAAATCCATGGACTGTAGCCCCCCAGGTTCCTCTGTCCATGGAATTTTCTAGGCAAGGATACAGCCATTTTTCATACCAGGGGATCTTCTCAACCCAGGGATCTAACTCGTGTCTCCTGTGTCTCCTGCATTGGCAGGCAGGTTTTTCACCACTGTGCCACCTGAGAAGCCCCAGATAGACATTCACAGGCATAAAGCAAAATGAAATATTGCCATCTGCAGTAACATGAATGGACGTGAGATTATCATACTGAGTAAAGTTAGTCAGACACGTGTTAGAAAGACAAATATTATATGATATCACTTATTTGTGGAATCTATGAATTTATTTTACAAAACAGATAACAAACTCACAGGCATAGAAAACAAAATTATGGTTACCAAAGGGGAAAGGGGGAAGGAATAAATTAGGAATATGGTGTTAACAAATACTCACCACTACACATAAAATAGATAAACAACAAGGATTTACTATAGCTTAGGGAACAATATTCAATATCTTATAAAAACCTATAATGGAAAATAATCTGGAAAATATATATATATATAATTGAATCACTTTGCTGTACATCAAAAAAGTAACACAATATTCTGAGTCAACTAATACTGCAATTTTTAAAAAATGTAAAAAGTAAAATGAGATGAGTGTATATTATTTATTCATTTCATGTATTAGTAGTAATAATGAATGTGAAAATGTATGTGAAGGTACTCTAACAAAAACTGAAAGAATTAATTGCTAGCAGACTTACTGAAGGAAATTCTTCAGACTGAAAGAAAGTAACTTGGATCAAAGGGAAGGAAGAAAAAGAATCAGAAATATTAAATATATGGATAAATATTAAAGACTCCATAGGTGTATACACACACTTTTTGAATTCTTTAAAAATACCTTAGATTATTTTATGTAATAACTCTGAAATTTAAATGTCGAGTTTATTAAATATATAAGTATAACATATATGACAACAATAACACAAAGATAAGGAAATGAGCTATAGTAGCAAAATTGTCATATTTTACTGAAAGTAATTGGAAATTGATTTGGATTAATTTAAAGGTGGATACTATAATTACCAGACCAACTACTAAGAAAATAACTGAACAAATCAAGAGAGGAATTAAATGGCACATTAAGAATATCTCCCTAGGGAATTCCCTAAGAGTCCAGTGGTTAGGCACTTTCACTGCCAGGACCCTGGTTAGATTCCTGGTTAAGGAACTAAGACCCCACAAGCCATATGGTATAGAAAAAAAATCTATTTAACAATAAATAGATAAAATAAATAAGAAATAAATGATAAAAGATAGCAATAAATAAAATAAAATTAAAATAAACAATAAATAGAAGAACAAAAGAACAAAAATACGTAAGACATAAAAAAACAAATAGCAAAGTGACATAGGCAAATACAATATCAATAATGTTAAATGAGAACATACAAACACAACCGTAAAAGGCAGAGATTGTCATACTGGATAGAATTATCAATCCAACTATATGCTGTCTATATGAGACACACTTTAGATTCAAAATGCAATCAGGTATGCAGTAAAAGAATGGAAAAGTTCATCATGCAAACATTAACTGTAAGAAAACTAGAATAGTCATATTATTAAGACAAAATAACTTAAAGACTAAAAGATTACTAGAGACAAAGAGAGGTATTTTGTAATGATATTAATAAAAGGATCAATGCATGAAGAAGATATAACAATTATAAATGCATACACCTCTAAAAAACACAGCCCCAGAATACATGAAGCCATACTAATGTAACTGAAAGGAGAAATAGACAATTCAGCAACTATAGTTGCAGATGTCAGTACATCACTCAATAACTAGACAGAAAATCAATAAGGATATAGAAGATCTGCATACCACTATCAATCAAACTGATCTAATTGACATTTATAGAATGCTCCACCAAACAGAAGCAGAATATATATTCATTTCAAGCACTTATGGGACATTCCCTAGGACAGGCATAATGTTAGGATATAAAACAAGTCTCAAAAAATTTAATATTTCTATCACACAAAGCACTTCCTTCAACAGCAATAGACGCACAATACCAACCAGCAACAGAATATACGTTGAAAAATCTCACATATTTAAAAATTAAACAGCACACTTCTAAACAACCCATGGGTCAAGGAAGAAATCACAAGACTCTCAACAACTATGAAAAGTCTGAGATTTAACCTCCTTATAAGGTAGTTGGGCACAGTTTCATGCATGCTGGCAATGGAGACAAAGACAATTTATTTTTCATATAATAGCAGTAGCTAGAATGTCATTTATGCTGTTCCTCAAACACTGATTCCCAAAAGACAAAGCAAGGAAGGCCAAGTGATATCTCCACATAACAGTAGAAGATCCTCAAGCTTAGGGAATCCAAATCTTTTATAAGTCTTCCTTCAGAAGACAGGTCCCAGGAGTGGCTCTAAAAGACAGAAGGTCACTGTTGTCCTTCCAGCCCCATATTTTTCAGTCTAAATATTCCCTTCTAGAAAGCCACAATTACCACTGTAAGAGGTAATCAGTCAGGTGGTCATTATCATCTTTATAATCTATGACCACATCAGTCCAAAAAGAGAATCCAGGTGTGTGAACCAAAATAGATTTTGAATCCTCTTGGCTTCTTTATGGTCGTGCTGCTGCCCAGAGGCTATACCAATGGTAGGTTGGGGTTGCTGTGTGAGGAAAAGAAGAAGCATAAAATCCAGCAATAATCAGGAAAGCCTCCTGAGTTGTCAAAATAGGAATATATAGCTAACTATGCTATTCTCCCTGACCATCACTCGGGAAGCAGCCAAGAGTAGGTGATCACTCTCTGAGAGTGAAAGTGTTAGTCACTCGGTCATGTCCGACTCTTTGCGGCCCCACAAACTGTAGCCCACCAGGCTCCTCTGTCCTCAGGATTCACCAGGCAAGAATACTAGAGTGGGTTGCCATGCCCTTCTCCATGCTGCTGCTGCTGCTGCTAAGTCACGTCAGTCGTGTCCGACTCTGTGTGACCCCTTAGACGGCAGCCCACCAGGCTCCCCCGTCTGTGGGATTCTCCAGGCAAGAATACTGGAGCGGGGTGCCATTTCCTTCTCCAATGCATGAAAGTGAAAAGTGAAAGTGAAGTCGATCAGTCGTGTCCAACTCCTAGCGACCCCATGGACTGCAGCCCACCAGGCTTCTCCATCCATGGGATTTTCCAGGCAAGAGTACTGGAGTGGGGTGCCATTGCCTTCTCCATGGGATCTTCCCAACTCAGGGTCCTTGCACTGCAGGTAGATTCTTTACTGTCTGAGCCACCAGGGAAAATCACTCTCTAGGGCTTATTCAGTGACCAAACTACCTGACCAAGGTGTGTGCACCAGAAGAATGTGAGAGAGGTAGAGTCAGAAATATTTCTGGGTTGATTTCTGAGGAAGCCATCCCAACATTAAACAACATCAGATGCATTCAAATGGTGTATATGAAAGATACACTGAATACCTTTGCCTTCAGCACATTGATGTACTTTTGTGATGTACAGTTGTCACATTGTGAATGGCCAAACACGTAACACAGGTTAGTTTCAAGGGCCACCGTGGCGTGGCTACAGAGGGCTGATCAAATTGGAACAGCAATGCTGCAACCTGGAAACGTACCAACAACTATTAGCTGTCGTCCCAAGAGAGGGTCAAAAGTACAAAGTAGACACTTTGCCAGAAGAGAGCAGGGACAATATTTTGTGCAAACGGCCTCCTTCACTGTGAACAAATGGTCAAATCTTGGCAGAAGTCACAGCATAACATTTGGTGTCAGCCTCTGTAGCAAAAATATGGAGTCCTTTTTCTAATTCTACAGTCTTTTCTATTCTATAGTCCTTATTCTAGATCATACATTGGAGTCCTTTTCCAGTATATGAGTCAGTGTGTTGCCATGTCTAGAAAGATGATGGAGTCAGACATTGTCGCAGCAATCTGAAGAGCTCAGTATCAATCAACAGTTTTATTCCAATTATTCTCATCAGAGAATGGGCTCCATGGACAGAACTTAAGGCTGTTCTCATAGCTCTGGCCAATTCCCTTCTTGATGAACCATGCTTGCATTTCTAATGACACGAACTATTGTCGACAGCCTGGGTGTTTGGTCTGTCACTTGGAAAGCCACAGACTGGCAGACTAAAGACACCCCTCTCCAGGGCCATAAACTATAGAAAGAAATCAAGGCTGCTGACTGAGTAATCTGATTTTGATCTCCAGTTCCTGAGTAGCATATCCTGTCTGTTTTCCATTCTGCATAGCTGGTGCTGAGGCTCGCAGCTGTAGCAGGCTGGCGGGCACCACAGGGCTTCAGCTTAGCTAAGCCGCCAGCGGACCATGACCGTATATTTACAGGGACCCTTGTGAACAGAGGGCCCTGCTGAGCCAGCAACCCTGCTTCAGTCAGCAAACTGGGATGCAATTTGCACTTTTTCATGCAAAACCAAGAAGCCACTGGGCC
This sequence comes from Ovis canadensis, assembly GCF_042477335.2. Lineage (NCBI taxonomy): Eukaryota > Metazoa > Chordata > Mammalia > Artiodactyla > Bovidae > Ovis > Ovis canadensis. The sequence continues at coordinate 100,552,683 of NC_091253.1, read as the reverse complement.
AGGCTAGTTGTGTTCTTGAATACACCATTTCCACCTGAGAAGAGAGATTTTGGGGTCTCTTCATACCTTTTCAATAATTGGATTCAATTTGATTCATCCTAAAATGAGATTATCAGGCTGGAAAGTCATAAGGCCTCCATGAGTCAGGTGTTCAGTTTTACAATACCCCATTGCTACTTGCTGAGCTAGTATTATTTTTTCAAAAGGAATTTACATGATAGTTGTTATCAAGGAGGAAACAAGTAAAACACCTCAAGGGGAATCTCCAGCTATAAGGTGCCTCTCTTTGCTGGGAAATGCAATAGAAAAGGGGCTTCCCTGGTGGCTCAGACAGTAAAGAATCTGCCTGCAATGAAGAAGACCATCATCAGTCAGCAGAGACTTCTAAGTCAAAGCAGTAATTATGGTTGTGGATCCCTACTGGTAGAAAGTGTGCTCGCTGGACAGCTTTCAGTACAGTCAGTTGATCTGATCCTCCAGTTAAAGGACATTGATCTGTGAATTAGCTGATACGGAACACTAAGTAGAATCCCCAGTGAGACACATGCCAACTATAACACACAAAGAATTCATAAGGTGCTGAGGCTTCTTTTAGTAGTAGGGGACCAGAGACAATTTTTTTGACTACCAGAGGGAGTAAGTGTTGCAAATTTAGCCACATGTTTCCAAGAAAACTTACTCGGCAAGCAGTACCCTAAATTTTATTGGGGTTGATCAGCCTGTTGGTAAATGTGTAATAATGCCAATTCAGATCTTTCTAGACTGAGGCTTTTAACTTGTCAACCAACTGATCATGAACAATATAGTGTAACTTTTGGATCTCGGATGGCAGAGGCACTCTTGAAAAATCCTGAAGACCAGCTGGGGGCAAAGAGCAGGGGAGTTTAGGAATCCTAGTGGGGTACTGTGAAAGCCTACTGAAGGCCTTGCCACATGAATGTGAATTAGTCTTGGTCTTCAGGGGCAAGTGAATAGAAAAGAGGTGCTGGCAATGTTTGAGACAGGACATCAACTGGCATCAATGCATACAGTGTCTCCATTACAGTCCCAGTGTCTGGAACAACCACAACTGAGGCTAGAGGACACTTGATCACTTAGTAACAATCCCCTGTAAACCTGCAGCTCCCAGTAGCTTTTGTCACTAGTCACATCATCGTTAGATTGAGATATTGCATCCTTTACCACCACCATCGCTGCCTTGAAGTTTTCCATCAGGTCTGTGCTCTTTCTCCCACTGAGATTCAACATTATTTTTTGAACCGCACAAGGAGGGAGAAAGGAAAGGGGTTTCAAAGGAACTCACATGTCCCATTATTCTCTCTACACACACCTCTATCTAAAATATCAATACCAACAAATAGCCAACAGGGGAGGCGGTGAAACTGTAACACTCTGGGTGGACCCAAAGGGCTTTATTCACAAAGGAGCTTCTGTGGGTAGAGGCCTTCCCTTCTGCATTGTGAGCTCAACCTAGATCCCCTTAGCTGAATCGACATTTCACTCCACAGTCCTGGGCTTCTTGACGACTTGGAAACCCATATCTAAGAACTGTCATAAAGTTTCCCAGCCTGCTTGGATGGGAATAGCCTTCGGAGTAGGGAGACCTCAGTCAATCCCTAGTCATCATTCTCCTCAACCAGGGGCTGAGGAGAAGGGGAGAGGCCATGGAAAAGAAAGTGGCTGTGTGCCACGGAGTACTTTTTGTCTCTCTTGAGTTAATAGAACTGCCTCCAGAACACATAAAATATATGAATCAGTTCAGTCGCTCAGTAGTGTCCGACTCTGCGACCCCAGGAATTGCAGCACGCCAGGCCTCCCTGTCCATCACCAACTCCCGGAGTTCACTCAGACTCATGTCCATCGAGTCGGCGATGCCATCCAGCCATCTCATCCTCTGTCGTCCCCTTCTCCTCCTGCCCCTAATCCCTCCCAGCATCAGAGTCTTTTCCAATGAGTCAGCTCTTCGCATCAGGTGGCCAAAGTATTGGAGTTTCAGCTTTCGCATCATTCCTTCCAAAGAACACCCAGGACTGATCTTCTTTAGGATGGACTGGTTGGATCTCCTTGCAGTCCAAGGAACTCTCAAGAGTCTTCTCCAACACCACAGTTCAAAAGCATCAATTCTTTGGTGCTCAGCTTTCTTCATAGTCCAACTCTCACATCCATACATGACTACTGGAAAAACCATAGCCTTGACTAGATGGACCTTTGTTGGCAATGTAATGTCTCTGCTTTTGAATATGCTATCTAGGTTGGTTATAACTTTCCTTCCAAGGAGTAAGTGTCTTTTAATTTCATGGCTGCAATTACCATCTGCAGTGATTTTGGAAAACTCAGCAGTGGCCACAGGACTGGAAAAGGTCAGTTTTCATTCCAATCCCAAAGAAAGGCAATGCCAAAGAATGCTCAAACTACTGCACAATTCCCCTCATCTCACATGCTAGTAAACTAATGCTCAAAATTCTCAAAGCCAGGCTTCAGCAATACATGAACCGTGAACTTCCTCATGTTCAACCTGGTTTTAGAAAAGGCAGAGGAACCAGAGATCAAATTGCCAACATCTGCTGGATCATGGAAAAAGCAAGAGAGTTCCAGAAAAACATCTATTTCTGCTTTATTGACTATGCCAAAGCCTTTGACTGTGTGGCTCACAAGAAACTGTGGAAAATTCTGAGAGAGATGGGAATATCAGACCACTTGACCTGCCTCTTGAGAAATCTGTATGCAGGTCAAGAAGCAACAGTTAGAACTGGACATGGAACAACAGACTGGTTCCAAATAGGAAAAGGAGTACGTCAAGCCTGTATATTGTCACCCTGCTTATTTAACTTCTATGCAGAGTACATCATGAGAAATGCTGGGCTGGAAGAAGCACAAGCTGGAATCAAGATTGCCGGGAGAAATATCAATAACCTAAGATATGCAGATGACATCACCCTTATGGCAGAAAGTAAAGAGGAACTAAAAAGCCTCTTGATGAAAGTGAAATTGGAGAGCGAAAAAGTTGGCTTAAAGCTCCAATTCAGAAAACGAAGATCATGGCATCTGGTCCCATCACTTCATTGCAAATAGATGAGAAAACAGTGGAAACAGTGTCAGACTCTAAAATATCTGAATAGATCTATATTTTTAAAAAATGAGTTAAAAATCTAAAATCTTTCCACAGGTCAAATCCCAGGCCTTAGTAGCTTCACTGATGAATTGCATCAAACATTTAAGAAAGAAATAATACCACTCCTAAACAAACTCTTCCAGAAAATGGAAGACGGAACACATCCAAACTTATTTTACGGAACCAGTATTTCTATGACACCAAAGCCAGAAAAATTCTTTACGCAAAGAAAGAAATCACACACACATGTTGCATACAACATGCATTGCTCCGTGAACTACAGTGTAACACAGTCCTTAAAAACACTGGTAAACTGAGTCCAGCAACACATAGAAAGGAGCATACACCACGAGCAAGTGAGGTTTATCATTGGTTGGTTTAGCATCCCAAAAGCAATTAATACTTTACTATATCAATATGATAACAGACAAAAATCACATTAAAATATTAAGAGAGCCATAAAATGCATTTGACAAAATCCAAGATTCATTCGTGATTTTTAGAAAACTTTGGCAGTTTCAACCTACTACTTACACCAGTGCTTGGTCTTTGCTACAATGATAATTTAATACTTTCTGAGCTAATTAAAAATACTATGCAGTATACATCCTACATCAGCTGCGTAATTAGTGGCTTCTCTATTCTTTTACAGACGCTGTTGCTGTCACTTGGATGGATAGAGTAATCCCTTCCTTGCAATGGGCCGTTTCCCTTGGTGTTTCTTCCTCAATAGTTAGCTCCCTCAACTGTACCGTATTTTCAACATCAAGGTTATGGTATATGGCAAGCCAGGAGGGTCAGCTACCTTTGATCCTCTCAACTTTGAATATTCACTCTTGTCCAGTTGCAGCTGTGATTCAGATGCTCATCTTTGCCTCCATCTTAATTATTCCCTCAGACTTAATCCTTTTAATAAATTATGTGGGATTCACAGACTGGATTCAGCTTGGGCTAATGATGGTGGGCTTGCTTAAACTGAGATTCCAGGAGCCCAACCTATCCAGACCTTACAAGGTAAGTCAAACCAAGAAAAAAAAAAAATCTTATATTTTTTTAAAAGAGCATTTTGTACTTTTAATACTTTTTTCTTATACCTACGTAAAAAATCTTTTAACCCACTGTGACCCCATTTTAGGAACATTTGAGAATAAATTTTATATTTAGGATATTCTATTATATCACAACTAGTGAAATTTGAGTCAAGAGGGACCATGTGTGGGATGCATAAGGTCTGTACCTGGTCTCAGTGTATGAGACTGACCCGTGTCCAGGGCCAATGATTATCTGAGTGTCCTCTTAATGGTACTACCTTAGATTACCTTGTAGGCTTGCCTAGGGCTTTTCAGGCTTATCAGTTTAAATGTCTATCAATGTATAAGTCTCCAGCTTTAATGGCAATACAGAAGAGCAGCACTCTAGGTATTTCTGATGTAGTCTAGCTGCAAACTCATTCATCTTTTAAAATCTCATCTCAGAGACAGAGTATCTATGAAAGATTGACTGCGGGATAAGTACTCTGTTGATTTCCTCAAACCACCAAAACCTCTGTCTACCTTAACTGCATTTGAAATGTTTCATATAAGCTTATGGAATTTTTTTATTCTAATTGTCTGCTATAACCCATCCATCTATATTGTGGATGTACCCAATATTCTGTTTATCCAAACAACCTCCAGCAACTCATTCCTATACCTACTGCAAAGAGATTAAATGGTTTATTTTTACATTATGCTTCTGTGTTAGACCCACTAAAGAAAATTATTTCGAATATTTATATCAAAAATACTTGTGTTTCTAGCAGATTAGTTAGTTTTCTTTACAGATCTTGATACCAAAAATCAGCCTGTACACACTGGTATCAAACAGAATCTTGTAGACAGAGTTTGGGTAAATTAGAAAAGAACAGCTATATTGCTTTGCCAGGCAACAGGGGCCACAGTGGGCTAATGCCCTCAAGACTGTGCCCCAACCTGATGTCAGGAGAGCCGTGAGGAGTCTTATAGTGGAGGGACAGGGTTGCTGATAAGGGTCAGGGGGGCTGCAGGGGCCTGCCTTCCTTCAATCCAAACATCCTCTGACATATGGGGGTTTTGTGATGACTTTCTAAGACCCTCTCTCTGGAATGAAGAATGCTTTATCAAGCAGTTAAAAGTCTTCCATCTGGTGGTGGTTTTAGTTCTGCAGAAGAGCTCAAAGATATTACCACGCGTATCCCTTGAGGGGAAGCCGCCCCGCCCCGGCGCTGCGCTCCTGCCTTCCGACTGCTTCTCCCTTTCCTCTGCATCCCCGCTCCTCTCTGACTATCGACTGTTTGAACTGTGCTTTGGAACTCAGGGAAGGCCATGGAGGCTGAATGAAGCCTGTTTCCTACAAATAAGAAATGGGGGACACAGAAAGGCTTTTGTACCTAGGAGTCCCACAGGGCCCTGGCTCAGCTTCGGTACTTAGACTGTAAGATCATGCTTCCCTTTTCATGTAGGCTGCTAGAAGCTAAGTTAGTGGTTAGTCACTTAGTCAGTTAAAAGGCTTACGGCATGCATGTCTTGCTATATTACCTTTTATTGTGAGGCCTATAAGTCATTTTTAATGGGGGTAGGTTTCAAATGATCGGTTTTCTATCAGTGCGTCATATTCTAAATAAATCAAGAGTCCTCTTTTATTACGGACCTTGTATAAGGTAAAAGGATGTACCAGAATAGCCACAGAAATACCTCAGCAGTACACAGAGGTGCAGGGTCGACTAGAAGGTGAAAAAGGAAAACCAACAGTTTAATAACTAAGATTTTTAAAGTCTACTGTGAAAAAAAGAATACCTTTCGAGTTTCTTGTATAAACTCAGTTTCCTAGGCATCACCTCTGAGGATTCTAATGTTTAGGGTGAGGACCAGAAATCCACCTTTCAAAACTGAAAAAAAGGAAAGATAATGATAATCTTGCATCTGAGTCACTTAATGATCCAGTAAATACTGAAGCAACTACTAAGGAAGTACTATGTAGAAAACACTAGTCTAAACACTTTAAAGACAGATAGATAAATTTGCCCATTAATAATGCATCAATAGATCTAAATGTAAGATCAGAAACTATAAAACTCCTAGAGGAGAATATAGGCAAAACACTCTCAGAAATAAATCACAGCAGGATCCTCTATGATCCACCTCCCAGAATTCTGGAAATAAAAGCAAAAATAAACAAATGGGATCTAATTAAAATTAAAAGCTTCTGCACAACAAAGGAAAATATAAGCAAGGTGAAAAGACAGCCTTCTGAATGGGAGAAAATAATAGCAAATGAAGCAACTGACAAACAACTAATCTCAAAAATATACAACCAACTTATGCAGCTCAACTCCAGAAAAATAAACGACCCAATCAAAAAATGGGCCAAAGAACTAAATAGACATTTCTCCAAAGAAGACATACGGATGGCTAACAAACACATGAAAAGATGCTCAACATCACTCATTATTAGAGAAATGCAAATCAAAACCACAATGAGGTACCACTTTACACCAGTCAGAATGGCTGCGATCCAAAAATCTGCAAGCAATAAATGCTGGAGAGGGTGTGGAGAAAAGGGAACCCTCCTACACTGTTGGTGGGAATGCAAACTAGTACAGCCACTATGGAGAACAGTGTGGAGATTCCTTAAAAAATTGCAAATAGAACTCCCTTATGACCCAGCAATCCCACTTCTGGGCATACACACCGAGGAAACCAGAATTGAAAGAGACACATGTACCCCAATGTTCATTGCAGCACTGTTTATAATAGCCAGGACATGGAAACAACCTAGATGTCCATCAGCAGATGAATGGATAAGAAAGCTGTGGTACATATACACAATGGAGTATTACTCAGCCGTTAAAAAGAATTCATTTGAATCAGTTCTGATGAGATGGATGAAACTGGAGCCGATTATACAGAGTGAAGTAAGCCAGAAAGAAAAACACCAATACAGTATACTAACACATATATATGGAATTTAGGAAGATGGCAATGACGACCCTGTATGCAAGTCAGGAAAAAAGACACAGATGGGTATAACGGACTTTTGGTCTCAGAGGGAGAGGGAGAGGGTGGGATGATTTGGGAGAATGGGAATTCTAACATGTATACTATCATGTAAGAATTGAATCGCCAGTCCATGTCTGACGTAGGGTGCAGCATGCTTGGGGCTGGTACATGGGGATGACCCAGAGAGATGTTGTGGGGAGGGAGGTGGGAGGGGGGGTCATGTTTGGGAACGCATGTAAGAATTAAAGATTTTAAAATTAAAAAAAAAAAAAATTAAATTAAAAAAAAAAAAAAATAATGCATCAATAACTTCTTAGTCTAATAGGAGAGAGAAGAGTTACACAAAATACAGTCATAGGCAAGGATCAACAGCATTTAAGTAAGCATTTTACTGTTTGCAATTGCTACTCTGATTATATATAAATGTGCATGTTTGTGTATTCTTTAATTATCCAAATTAAGATATACATATTTGAAAGATATACATTGTTAAGATCCACATTAAGGGAAAAGTGAAGATTAGAGAAAATGAATCCAACCCTGTGGTCCTTTTACGATAAAAACATTCCCCAAAGGAATTATATATAGGTTCAGTTCAGTTCAGTCGCTCATTCTTGTCCAACTCTTTGCGACCCCATGGACTGTAGCACTCCAGGCCTCCCTGTTCATCACCAGCTCTTGGAGTTCACTCAAACTCATGTCATAAGTTACTCAAACTCATTGAGTTGGTGATGTATTCCAACCATCTTTTCCTCTGTCATCCCCTTCTCCTCCTTCTTCTGATCTTTCCCAGCATCAGGGTCTTTTCCAGTGAGTCAGTCCTTCACATCAAGTGGCCAAAGTATTGGAGTTTCAGCTTTAGCATCATTCCTTCCAATGAACACCCAGGACTGATCTCCTTTAGGATTGACTGGTTGGATCTCCTTGCAGTCCAAGGGATTCTCAAGAGTCTTCTCCAACACCATAGTTCAAAAGCATCAGTTCTTCGGTACTCAGCTTTCTTTATAGTCCAACTCTCACATCCATACGTGAGTACTAGAAAAACCATAGCTTTGACTAGATGGACCTTTGTTGGCAAAGTGATGTCTCTACTTTTTAATATGCTATCTAGGTTGATCATAACTTTCCTTCCAGGGAGCAAGCGTCTTTTAACTTCATGGCTGCAGTCACCATCTGCAGTGATTTTGGAGCCCCCAAAAATAAAGTCTGTCATAGTAGGTTATATATAGGTTGTGTATTACATCATTATGAATAATATTAGATCGAGGTACAAAAATATTAATTTTGATATTGCTTGAAAATAAAAATTAGAAAAAATTTATAATGAAAAAATGCTTTATGGTAATAGTATGGAATGTTTCCGAGGGTCATTATTCAAGAGATCTGAATGGGGCTTCCCTCATGGTCCAGTAGTTAAGAATCTGTCTGCCAGTGCAGAGGACACAGGTTCGATACCTGGTCCAGGAAGATTCCATATGCCACAAGGCAACTAAGCCCATGAGCCATGCCACTCAGCCTGTGTGCCAGAGCCCATGAGCTGTGCCACTCAGCCTGTGTGCTGGAGCCCATGAGCTGTGCCACTCAGCCTGTGTGCCAGAGCCACAAGCTGCGCCACTCAGCCTCTGTGCCGAGCCCACGAGCCGCGCCACTCAGCCTGTGTGCTGGAGCCACGAGCCACACCACTCAGCCTGTGTGCCAAGACTGCCTGAAACCAGTGTCCTCGAGCCAGTGGCCTGCAAGCAGAGAATTCTCCACAGTAAGAAGCCCACACACTGTAGCTGGAGAGTAGCCCCTACTCGCCAGAACTAGAAAAATCTTGCATGCAGCGATGAAGACCCACACAGTCACAACAGATAAAGAGAGCTAAATGGACAAGTGGCATGGACTTATGAAAAAAAATCAGAGGAAGAGCAAAATGTTGAAATTATTAGGGAAAAACTTTCACTTCTGCTATTTCACACTCTGAGGAGATTCTCTGCAGATTGTTTTCTCTTATATAAAACTAAGGAAGACCTGGTAGGTAAATACGTTTTTTATCAATGAAACCAACTTCCTCCATATTAAACAAATGTTTGTATATAAAATATTTTACATTATTATTTGTAATAACTTCCAGTTCAGTTCAGTTGCTCAGTTGTGTCTGACTCTTTGCAACCCCATTCCAAGTCCACTCTAATACAAATTTTTGTTTGTTCTCAGGTACGTTTGCCATTTGTATTTGGAACCATGGCCATATCTTTGTTCTTGGTCTTGACACCCATCATCAAGTCTCCTCAGATATACCATATCTATGTTATTCTTTTTATCCTCAGTGGACTTCTGTTTTATTTGCCTTTTGTGCATTTTGATTTGGGTTCTACATATTTCAACAAGATAACTTGCTTTTTACAGTTACTACTAAATGTTTCACCTGCTGATGACATTGATGAATATATTTCAACAGGAGGAAATGTACAGAAAAATCCACCTGCAACTGCGACCAAAAAATAATTTAAAAATTATGCATATTTGGCAAATGATTGACTTATTGAAAGCATCTTTCTCTTTCAACTAGAATATTCCTAATACACATACAGATTCCTTATGTATATTTGTATACAGGCCACATATGTAACACACAACCAGCACAAAATACTTGATGTCCAGAACTTTAACACTTTATCTCTTGTTGTTTGTAACCAAAACCTTACTTTTTTCTCCAATAAAGCATGCTGATTCCCAATTTTCAAAGACTGTAGTAGATGTCCCTCTTTGTGCATTAATGTTTCTGAGTTTACTATGAATATGTCAGAGTCCACACACTTTTTTAATTGTCTACTTACTTTTTCCCTAAAGACAGTGAGCTCCCCAAAGGTAAGGATTATTCCTTAGCCATTTAAAATTTTTTTAATTATATTTCATTTATTTAAATTTGTATGCACTCTCCCTAAGACAGTGTGTGCATAAAAATAGACAACCTATAAAATAGGTATCTGAGTGCACAGGCAAGTGAGCGAGTAAATGAGTGGGTTGCCAGCACACGGCCCTGTAGACGGCATCTCCCTTGATGGCCTGTCTCAGTCTGGGTGCTCAGCAGCACCTCAGAAGCGTTCCATTAATGATTATAGCTCTACATCTCAGCGTGACTGAGGCTGGACCACTATATAGAGATGGTACCAAAGAAGAGTTTAACTAGATCTTACAAAATATTTGTTCTTTTGCACCTCCTAACTGACTTCTCTGAAACTGCTTTTGCCAATATGGCCCTACCAGTGTCAACATAAATGTGTCCATTTGTGTTTATCACAATGGTCACTGGGGACCTGGCATCACTATTCCAAACATCACTGCAAACCATTTTCAGTGATAGTATTGAAAGGATTAATACAAATGAAAATCAAATCCTAGAGAGGGCAAATAGGTATCAGAGAACCTAGGCTGAGGGGAAAAATAAAACAAAAAACTATGGGTAATTGAGAACAAAGCTGGGTATAGCATGTATGCTCGCTTACTACAGGAGTGTGTGAGGGTGAGCACTTAATAAGACAGAGCCCCTCTCTGCCATTCAAATTTTGTCTCAGTGCGGTTTTTGACAAAATGTGTCTGGCAAAGAAACTCACAAATAGTAGGTATCTGACCAGTGTGTAGTCTATCATCTGTTTGAAAGTTGATTCAGATGTTCTAGAATATAGGCCTTTGAGTTTAAAATTTGACATTTTCTAATAATAACTAGGGAGTCTGGTTTGTAGGATGCAAGTCAAAGGAAAACCTCACAAATGACAGCTTCTGCAGACGCAACTTACAGGTACAAGGCTGGAAGACTGCAGGCGGTCACACGGACTCAGGAGAGCCAGCAAGGCATGTCTGGCTGTGAGGAGGACAAGACAGCTGGAAGCACCGGGGGCTCCGTTCCAGGAGACGCCTGATGGCCTGCCACCTCGCATTTCCGCGGGAAGGCTGGGAAAGAGCAGAGACGCGACTGTGTAGAAGACTCTGGGCTTAGCAGCGAAGGTGTCAGTCCAGCAGGCATGAGCAAATGCAGAGCAGTCCTGACCGCTGCTGCTGCTGCTGCTGCTGCTGCTGCTGCTGCTGCTGCTGCTAAGTCGCTTCAGTCGTGTCCGACTCTGTGCGATCCCAGAGACGGCAGCCCACCAGGCTCGGCCGACCCTGGGATTCTCCAGGCAAGAACACTGGAGTGGGTTGCCACTTCCTTCTCCAACGCACGAAAGTGAAAAGTGGAAGTGAAGTCGCTCAGTTTTGTCCAACTCTTCGCGACCCCATGGACTGCAGCCCACCAGGCTCCTTCATCCATGGGATTTTCCAGGCAAGAGTACTGGAGTGTGGTGTCATTGCCTTCTCCGATGATTATCATAGATAAACTCAAACATGTATTAAAGAAGGAACTATGCTCCTGTCAGAAGAAAGAATGTTCCTGCCACACTGAATTTAATAGTGAAAAGAAGTTTATCAAAAGGCAGATAGATGCATTCTATAGATATAGAAGTAAATGTAATATTTGTAATGACACTTGAAATTACATTTGTAATTCCATTCTATTTATATAAACATAGAAGGCAAATGTAATATCTATAATTACATTTGCAATTATATTCTATTTACACAAATGTAAATAGAAAACTGTAAAGTCATGTTCATTTTTCCAGTTGCAAGGCCCAGATGGCTTGGTGAATCTTATTCTTGTCAATCTCTCACACCCCCACATCTAATTCAAAAATATATCAAGAGTCCAATCACTTCAAACCTCTAGTGCCAACATTCTTGTCCCTAAGCTTAAATACTTGCTAGTTCTATATACTTGGAGTGGTCATCCTCAGTTCCTTTTCTAATGTGAAGCTCTAATTCCAAAACTACAGGTTATACAATAGATAATCCAGACAGCCAGTTATTACATGCTTAGGACCATCCTTGCATCAGCAATCAGTGATAGAAGCCTCATTTATCTCCAGTTGCAATAAGTTCAATTCAGGGCAAAACTTCCCTCAAGGATGCCTATGGTAGAGATGTAATTCATATACCATATGACTCACCCATTTAGAGTGTACAGTTGTATGGTTTATTTTTAAATTATGACTCTTAAAACTTGTGGCAAAATGCAGAGAACACAACATGTGCCGCTTGACCACTCTGAAGTGTGCGGTTCAGTGGCAGTAATCACACTCAGAGTATTGTGCAACCGTCAACAGGCATAACTGAATTTTTAAATAATTAACGTGTGGAACATTTTAACTTGGGCCTTCAGAGAGATCACAAGATTTTAGAACTCTTCACAAGTTAATCATTTTTAAAACCAAGTTAAGTGCAGTAATAAAATGCTTATGTAAGGACCATGGCTAAATCACGAAAACATGGTGCAGAAGCATCGTGAGAGGAATGTATAAGAGTTAGCAATCCACATGAGATTTCAAAATTATTTCCCAGGATTAAGAAAACAGACAGGGAAAAGGCAAAAGCATGCAGCTCCTAAGGGCAATAGGATTCTTCCGAGGAAACATTTTAATCTTAAGCGCCACAATAGGGGCAGGAATCTTTGTGTCTCCGAAAGGGGTATTAAAATATTCCTCACTGAATGTGGCTGTCTCCCTGAGTATCTGGGCGGCTTGTGCGGTGCTGACTTTGGTCTCCGCTCTCAGCCACGCAGAGCTGGGGACGACCTTCCCTATAAGTGGGGCACAGTATTATTTCCTCAAAAGATCTCTTGGAGCCTCCGTTGCTTTCCTCAATCTTTGGATCAAACTATTTACTCATCCCTTAAGGCTAGCTACTGAAAGCCTGTTATTATCTACCTATACAATTCAGCCTTTCTACGCCGGGTGCCCAGCTCCAGAGCTACCAAAAAGGTGTCTAGCATTGGCTGTTTTGTGGTCTTTGGGACTTCTAAATGCTCGAGGGGTGCAAACTGTGGCTTGGCTTCAAACCGTCAGTACTTTGGCGAAGATGACTGTCCTCTGCTTCATTTGCCTCACTGGGATCGTGCTGTTAGGGATGGGGGAAAAGGAAAATGTGGCCAGGTTCGAGAATGCTTTGGACGCTGAGCTTCCTGACGTCTCACAGATTGCAGAAGCCTTCCTACAAGGATTATTTGCGTATTCTGGCACGTCGATCCTGAACAGCATGGCAGGTAAGTCTTTTTTTGACATACTTCTTCTGTAGGCATAAAGTTTTGCCTGCAACCCTCTGGAGAAAGACAATATCCAATTTGTTTCTTTGGGAGAAAGTGAATCGACTCTGCTCTGCTCTACATGCAAGCAGCAGAGTTTAATCATCATTAAGCCTTGGTAGATAATTATCTACATAAAATACTGAGGATTTAGTGCTTTTCTGGTCATCCCGTTTAAACAAACTTGGGAAAAGTTTGCTGGAGAAAAGATCACTCTCAGATTTTACTGTAATTTAGTCTAGTAACTTTTTAAGACATTGTGAGTTAAATATCAATTATATTAGAAATATGTTAATATAATGTTAATTTTTAAAAAATGAAACCATCAGATTTTACACATCCCCTACTGCACTGGTAAAATGCTGCATCCTAATTTTGATTCCACAGTATGTCTTAGGGAACTTTCCGTAGTAGCTCTTAGTCACCTAACACATTCTTTCAACTGCTGCCTAGTATTCCTTAGAATGGCTTTGCTGCACTTTCACAATAGTGGACACTTGAAATGTTTCCCTTCTTCACAATTACGAGGACTAGTGTAATATCAGTGTTTCCCTGTTAATATGCGCTGCTGTTTCTGCAGGGCAGCACTGTTGCCCCTGACGTCATGGCACCAAATGATTTTGGTAATGCTTGCACAGCTCTCTAGAGTAAAGAAAAGAACTAAACAGAAAATAAGTCTTTATATTACTTTTTGGTTATAAAATTATAGGACTATAAAATATTAAGGATATATTAAATACAAAGTTGTATAAAATTCCAAATAAAATTTTTATATAAATTTTTTTAAAAAGATCAATCTTCAAATTACTGAAACTTTTATGTTATTTTTTAATGTTTTTTATGTTGGTCAATGAGATGCTTTGTTCACTCATGTAGATTACTAAAATTTAATCGTTGATATAATTCTTTAGTAATTTAACATTTTCTTTTTTAATTGGCAGATGCAATGTTGAAATTTCTCACTGTAAAATTAATGGATTGTTAAATATCAAGTCCTTTCAAATAATGGTGAGACCTGAATTTATCTAGCACAAATTAATTATGACATAATCACCTTGCTGCTAGCTTGGCCATTAAAAGGCACCTGAGTGCGGAGTGGAAATCCTGGATATAAAGGACGCAGAGTCTCACAGGTCACTGCTTGTGCATCTGCATCCTCCAGAGGTCACCTGGTCAGTTGGGGGGGTCGGTTCTGCAAAATTAAATACCCAGATGTTGGAGTACCCCTTCTAAAGAAAAGCATCACACGGAGGCAAGTGGAGGTGTTCCTGATAGTGATCCTTACCTAAAGACACGGCACAGTGCAGCTTGAGACTCAGTTCTGTTTGGAACACTCATCTCATTCTCCTCCTGCTCCCGGTCTGATTTGTCATCCAACAAGTGAAACCTTGAATTAAGGACAAGAATCTCATAACTGGAGCTGGTCGGAGAAATGTGAGCAACCTCAGGTGAATATGGCTGTGTCTGAAAGACCCAGTGAAACTTCCAGATCTGCAGAGCAGTAGGGTGTGCTCAGTCACTCAGCCAGGCCTGACTCTCAGAGCAGAAGGTGGAGCGCCAGGAGTGCAGTAATGGGGTCAGAACTTGGGGCTAACTGCATGGGGCTGGCTGTCAGAACCAGCACTGCACTAACTTGCCAGATTTAGAGATCTGGCTTCTTCTGGGTCAAAATCGGGTGATCCTGGCTAGAAAGAACTAGCTCCCTCGGGTTTGGTTCTCAGGGTTTCTGAGCTGTCGTATTCCTGACCAAGGATAAACAGAAGAGACAGCTTGCATCTAGATTCTTGTGCCAGGGCCTCCTGAAGGAATAACACTGAATCCCAAGCACCACTAGACATCCTTATATTTAACTTTGAAATGAGGAATTTTATTAGGTTTCCCTGTGGCTCAGCTTGGGGAAGGAAATGGCAACACACTCCAGTACTCTTGCTAGAGAATCCCCTGGGCAGAGGAGTCTGGTGGGCTGCTGTCCATGGGATCGCACAGTCGGACACGATTGAAGTGACTTAGCAGTAGCAGCAGTGGCTCAGCTGGTAAAGAATCTGCCTGCAATGCAGGAGACCTGGGTTCAATCCTTGGAATCAGAAAGTCCCTTGGAGTAGGGAAAGGCTACCCACTCCAGTATTCTGGCCTGGAGAATTCCATGGAGTCTATAGTCCATGGGGTTGTGGAGTCGGACACGACTGAGTGACTTTCACTTTCATTAGGTCTCAAAGCCATCAGTGCAGCCATCTTAGTAGCAGGTCTGACAATATTCAAAGAAGTCTCTAGTGATATTGAGAATTGTTGGACCTGAGTTCTAGCCACGCAACTACAAAAGGACAAAAGGTCTCTGCTTCTGTAACATGACTTGTGTGACTTTTGCAAGGAACAATCCTTGCAAGGAACCATGATATGCTGTTTAGAAAATCAGGATTACATAAAACACATTAATATTGGGAGCAATTTAAGAGAGCCTCAGATTTCATAATGTGCCCAGCATTGCCATTGTTAGTGAAAGGAATTTAGGAGGAGAAATAGATAGCTGCAGTTTTGGTTGACCCTTAGGGAAAGCTGCAGTAATAATGACCCCACTAGCTTAGATTTGCATCCACTCCTCTCCCAAAGCCCTGAAAGCAGACTTGAAAAGTCTAGTTCCCCAGTGCTGCACACAAGGTTGCCCAAAACAAATTCACTTTTGGCCAGAGCAACACCCTGATTGGCTGCCTATTAGAGGAACTTTTCAGGGACAGAATACACATACATACTTGGAAACCCTCCTCCTGACATTGAGCATGTTGCAATATACAGTAATCCTCCCTTATCCATGGCGGATTCATTCTAAGACCCCCAGTGGCTGCCTGAAACCATGGATAATACTGAATCCTATATATACTATGCTTTTTCCTATCCCAACAACACATATACAGCACGAACCCTGGAAAAAGGGGTGATTCTCATACTGGGAAGGACAAGCAGGATGACATGCGATTTCACCACAATACTCAGAATGGCATGTGATTTAAATTTTCTGAATTGTTTATTTCTGGAATGTTCCACTTAATACCTTCAGATCATGGTTAACTGCACGTAAATGAAACCATGGATCATGAAACTGTGGCTGTGGGGGGTGGGGTGCTGTATGTCAGTTTCAGGGGGAACAGAGGACTTCCCGAGGACTGGTGAGCCTGAAGCACCCATTCTCTTGCTAAGATGGAAATCTATGACAGACTTCATTCACCCTCAAGATTCCATGTTGGTCCTCCAGAAACTGAAGTTGTACACACGTGGAAGGAAAAAAAAAGGCTCATTAGGCCTAATCTCCCTTCCGTTTATGGAAGACCAAGCAGGAAGTCTAAGCAGGCAGATCACTTCTCCATGGTTGGAAATCAAAGGTCCTGGTCTCAGCTCACACTGAAGACAGGAGTAAGGGAGGGAACACAACCTGACGAGTCTACTACTTCCCTGGACATACTTAAAATTTGATAAGACTCCCAGGTCCTAAGGATCCGAGCAAAGCTGGGATCTGTTTGGGAGGACAAGGGATTTTCCACATTAAAAACAGCCAGGGTGAACCAAGAGACAGTATTCGCAAAGGACTCTTTATAAAGGATGCTGTTTATCTGAACTGTGGTGGGGAAAAGGTAGGATGAAGAAGAAAAAACTGTTACATTGGCACAGGTTAAATTTTTCTTATCTTTTACTCTTCCATTCTTAAAGAAAAAAAGAATTCCATGTTAGATGTTAATGTCAGTTTTAGAACTTCCCAAAGTTAGAGTTAAAATTATTAGTCAATTTTCTTACAGTGTAAATTCAAAAATCATAAGTTTTCACAAACCATTAACTTATAAATAATCATATACACATATAAAACTAAATATTTTACATAAAATTCACTTTTTCTTGTTCTTTATTAAGTTCAGTTCAGTTCAGTCCAATTGCTCAGTCATGTCCAACTCTTTGCGACCCCATGAATTGCAGCACACCAGGCCTCCCTGTCCATCACCATCTCCCGGAGGTCACTCAGACTCACGTCCATTGAGGTCACTCAGACTCACGTCCATTGAGTCCGTGATGCCATCCAGCCATCTCATCCTCTGTCGTCCCCTTCTCCTCCTGCTCCCAATCCCTCCCAGCATCAGAGTCTTTTCCAATGAGTCAACTCTTCTTCGTATGATGTGGCCAACATACTGGAGCTTCAGCTTTAGCATCATTCCTTCCAAAGAACACCCAGGACTGATCTCTTTTAGGATGGACTGGTTGGATCTCCTTTCAGTCCAAGGGACTCTCAAGAGTCTTCTCCAACACCACAGTTCAAAAGCATCAACTCTTCGGCGCTCAGCCTTCTTCACAGTCCAACTCTCACATCCATACATGACTGACTAGATGGACCTTAGTCGGCAAAGTAATGTCTCTGCTTTTGAATATACTATCTAGGTTGGTCATCACTTTTCCTCCAAGGAGTAAGCGTCTTTTAATTTCATGGCTGCAGTCACCATCTGCAGTGATTTTGGAGCCCCAAAGAATAAAGTCTGACACTGTTTCCCCATCTATTTCCCATGAAGTGATAGGACCGGTTGCCATGATCTTCGTTTTCTGAATGTTGAGCTTTAAGCCAACTTTTTCACTCTCCTCTTTTACTTTCATCAAGAGGCTTTTTAGCTCCTCTTCATTTTCTGCCATAAGGGTGGTGTCATCTGCATATCTGAGGTTATTGATATTTCTCCCAGCAATCTTGATTCCAGCTTGTGTTTCTTCCAGTCCAGCGTTTCTCATGATGTACTCTGCATAGAAGTTAAATAAGCAGGGTTACAATATACAGCCTTGACGTACTCCTTTTCCTATTTGGAACCAGTCTGTTGTTCCATGTCCAGTTCTAACTGTTGCTTCCTGGCCTGCGTACAGATTTCTCAAGAGGCAGGTTAGGTGGTCTGGTATTCCCATCTCTTTCAGAATTTTCCACAGTTTCTTGTGATCCACACAGTCAAAGGCTTTGGCATAGTCAATAAAGCAGAAATAGATGTTTTTCTGGAACTCTCTTGCTTTTTCCATGATCCAGCGTTGACTAATATATTGAACATATTAAATTTCACTAAAGAATATAACCTCATTCTTTTAAACTCTTTCAACTGTGTGTTAAAATGTATTTAATTTTTAAGCATTTTAAATGTCCAACTTGAAAAATCTTTCTAATCTCATATCCTGTAATGCTAAAACATTGCCTCATATAAGATGAATTTTATTTCCTTAAACACTTAAATATGGTTTATACACTTAATGTCTCCTATACTTGCAACTTTAAATCGCACATCTGAAAATTCATTTACATTTCAAATCTAAGTAACAAGGCTGTTCTTTCAGATGATCTCACATGTCAGATTCTTATAAAAATTAGACACTGGCACAATTCGTATAATTTAGCAGAAAATAAATGGTGTCAGGGACTGATCATTGTTGTACTTAATTTGAAACATTCCCATCTTATATTGGGTTAATGCGAAGCAAAGCCTGAGATGGGGATCCTTGTGGCAGCAGTTTGTTGAGGACCTGACTCCCAGAGACAGCCATGAGGCGTGAAGGAAGCAGGAAAGGAAGGGAGAGTTGCTGAGCAGACGTGGTTTCAGCTGAAGTCTAGCCTCAGTCAGATCCTACAGAGCCACACTGCCCAGCCTGGTGGTCACCAGCCTTATGGAGCCAGTGAGTGTCTGAAATGCAGTCAAACCAAGGTGCTCCACAGATGTAAAATACACACCAGAAATCAAAATCTTGAATGAACAAAACATTGTCCATTGTCCAGAGCTCATTAGTTTTTTACAAATGTTACATACTGCAATGATGAAATTTTGGATGTTTGGGGATAAATATATATTATTAATTCCATTTCACCTGTCTTTCTCTTATGCATCCACTAGAAATTTTAAAATACAATTTTGATTAGACAGTACTGCTAGAGTAGGAAAAATACAAAACGTTCCTAAGCAGTGGCCTTAGGGATGGACTTTTGTACCTTTTATCAGTTAATCAACTACTGGGGGCTGCCTCTGAGGGGAGAAAGTAAACTTGTAGGCTTTTCTAAGCAAGCCAGCTTACCCATCCCTGCAGAGCCACCCAAGGCCAAGGACAAATCTCAGGAGAAGGGGTCAGCTGTGGGGAGCCAGCAGCCATTGCTCCCTGAAGCTGGAGGAGGGGAGAGCACCCTGCCGTGTTATAGAGTCGTTGCTTACGCCGGGGCTCAGGGTCACATTCCAGCGACTGAAGCTGCTGGGTGTATGCCGGCGCACACAGTCACACTGCCCAGACTCCAAACAGAACATGGGATCTAAGCACTTCAGGACACATATGCACGGACTGGTCCCGTCACCCCATTGCTATGGTAATAGGGGACCCCGAGAGCTCACAAGTCACCTAACATTGATTTCATATCACCATCTCCTAATTTCTTCCCAGTTGGAATTTGGGTGGACAGACTCTTCTACATGGCTCACAACAAATTTCCTTCACCACTTGACTAGATTCAAGCAATCTCTTTATTGCCTAGTGGGCCTGAATTGTTTTCCTCTTATAATTTCATTCATATTCCATAAGATGAATTCCATTCACACTTAAGCCTAGGTAAAGAAAAGCTTGCTTGGGAGAGTAAGGAACTTCCTCAGAGGTCCGTTTGCTTGAGGGAAAGAGATGACGAGAGAACCACTACTTCTGAGAAAAGGGGGAAAAATGACATATCTCAGGTGGGATGAAGAGACAGGCTACGTACTAAACAGTCTTTAACAACTGTACATTTTTTATTTGCACAGATCTGTGAACTGGCAATCTTTGTTGCCAACTGCAAAGCCTGTTTCCCAAGATCCAACAACTAGTGAGGGTTAGGGACAGGTTCAAGCCCCGAGCCCTCTAGCTCCAGAGCCTATGTTCTTAACTACTTTCCTGAACTTCCTTTTTAAGCAAAACAGTATGATGTCTAGGAATTTTGAGACAATATGCCAATTTCCAGAATTCACTGTTGATGCGGTATCTCCTCCCCTGAGATAAAAAGTGAAGGTGAAGTGGCTCAGTGACTCTTTGAGACCCCGTGGACTGTAGCCACCAGGCTCCCCTGTCCATGGGATTTTCCAGGCAATAGTCCTGGAGTGGATTGCCATTTCCTTCTCCAGGGGATCTTCCCAACCCAGGGATCGAATCTGGGTCTCCCGCATTGTAGACAGACACTTTACCATCTGAACCACCAGATAAGTCCCCTGAGATAAGGCCCCTGCAACTGACAAAAACTGACATTGTTGGGTGATTTGAGCTCATCCCTGCTATTGGTTTGAAAACATTATTATGTATCAGAGCTCAAAGATTCTCCCAACTGAGGACTTCTATCCAAGAAGTTGGGAGTAAGTGTCAAAATGGACTCTGCACCTTCTGTCCAAGAAACCCATCACCCCAAGGTCCAAGAGATCTAGCTACACCCAGGCTGGAGGGTGCAGTGGTTATTGTCTGGTGTCAGACTAAACGGCTTCAAATCCTTCCCTCACCACTTAGTTGCTGTGTGACCTTGGGCGAGTCTCTTAACGTCTCTGAGACCCTGCAGTTTCCTCTGTGTTTGAAATGCAGACACGGCCCAATATGTCCTTAGCGCCATGGCGGGTATTCAGTACCACACTGTGGAAGCCTCTGTGACAGGCAGAGACGTAAAAGTGCTCACAAAAAGTTGCTGGGGCAAGTTGGGGGAGGGGAGTTGTTTTCCTTCTTCACCTCCTGTTCCCTTTGCATAGAAGGCTCCCTACTGGGATCTTCAAGTATCTCCCTCCCTCCCTTCCCTTAGGTCTTCCCTCAAAAGTCATTTCTGGCATCTCATTTAATGCAAAATTTCTCCCCTACTCTGCTCTCACCTCTGTTTCATTTCTTTCTCTCTTTTACTGAGGCATAGTTGATTTACAATATTGTAGAAGTTTCAGGTGTACAACAGAATGATTCACGGGTTTTAAAGGTTATACTCTATAGCTATAAAATATTGGCTACATTCCATGTGCTGTACAATATATCCTTAGAGCTTATCATTTTGTACACAGTAGCTTGTACTATACAGTCTTTTCCATCACTATAAACCCATAATCATGAAATGACTGGGATAATTGGATTTTTAGTATAAAATGGTGAGAAATCCAAGCTCTCAGGCAAAACTTGCATAGGACCAACGTAGAAACAGTCAAGCAGATGAGGAAACAACAGATATATGAGTAATACTTTTTCATACATTTTATCACAGTCTTCAAAAGTCTCATAACATGTCCTTTTCTGATGAGTTTATTTGTGTTTTTTAGGAGAGATAAAAAATCCTGGTGAGAACATTCCCAAATCTCTGATGACTGGCATTCCTATGGTGGCTGTGGTTTATTTACTGGCTAACGTATCCTACCTGGCAGTTTTGACTCCCAAGGAAATCATCTCTGCAGGTATGAACGTATCTAGACAAAGAGGAAATAGTCACTACTGTCTTTTCTGAATAAATAAGGACTCCTATATACTACTGATTTGTTCAATACACCCGTAAGAGTACAAATGTAATGGGTTCCTGCTTTGGTTTTTATAAGGAAAGGAAAAATGATCATCTAAAAATCTATAAAAGATGAGTACATGCTAAAAGACCAAAATCAAAGGGTAGAAGATTGTGAAACAGAAAGAACTGGAAAGAGAAAGAGGAGAAGGAGAGAAAGAGAAGGAGGGACACAGAAAAAGAGAAGGAAAAAGAGAAGGAAAAAGAGAAGGAGGGACACAGAAGAGAGAGAGGAAAGAGAAACAGGAGCCAGCAAGGCGAGAGGGTGAAGAAGCAACACTGTTAGGAGACGCTCCACTCTTCAGGGCACACCCAGATAACCACCATCAGAACAGTCATTTGGAACAAGCAGTATCATCTTCTTTTTTTCAGATGAGGAAACTGCAGTGCCTGGGAGTTAAGTAATGAACAAGCTTAATAAGATGCAAAAGTAGGTTCCAGTCATGCTCTTCTCATGATAAAAGATTGCTTCTTGTCCAGGTTATTGCTAGCAATGAGTTGTAAATCTGGACAGCAGTTTACAAGATCTGACCTTCAAAAAATATATTCTTCCCAATTCTACCAAGTATGGTACTCAAAGCCACCCAGCTCATAATTGAAAAAGACAAACTCAAATCCATGTTAACTCCAAAACCTATGTTCTCAATCATCATACTAAAGTATGTCAGTATAAGCAAATGAAATCGAAACAAAGCAAGCAATCGTATAAATACATATTAATATGCATCAGGTGATAAATTTTATTAATGCATATTATTGTATAACATATACACATAGACATGACTAAATGGAAATATAATAAAAAGATAATAGTAAATGGTGCCATCTGAATGGTAAGATTATAAGAAATTTTTATTTCTTTTTTTATACTGTTCATATTTTCCACAATTAGCATCTTATACTTACGATCAGAAAAAAATCATTTTTATAATAC
The DNA here is from genome assembly GCF_042477335.2 of Ovis canadensis. NCBI lineage: Eukaryota > Metazoa > Chordata > Mammalia > Artiodactyla > Bovidae > Ovis > Ovis canadensis. Next base: position 100,529,943 of record NC_091253.1, on the reverse strand, counting down.
TAGGTACTTATTTCCACAGAATTAACTGATGATTTTTAATGACAACATTGGGTCTTTTCCCAAAAAAATGTTAAATTATGTTCATTTTACTTTAAAAAGGCAGAGTAGTGTTTGAAATATATTGGAAAAATTCCCCCAAATTTTAATTTTTAAAAAATAGTTATTCCTGAAAGAAGTTTGGTCATCTAGAAAATTCACTTACTGAGAGTGACTAGTTCTTCAAATATTCTGGATAAAGGCCAAATAATACATCAAAAAAAATGCAGGCTACAAAAGTGCTGTACATGCAGACAGGCACAGGGGCTTATGACCACGTGCACTGTGTGTGGTCATGGGGGGCTGATGATGTCACTCCAGTGACCTGAATCCCCCTCCCTGGGTGTGCCCTCGAGGCAGAGGTCACAAAGGATCAGTCTGCTGTCATCTGCACTCAAAGCCTTCTCCAAAGCCAGACACGTTGAAATTCATTAAAAAACAAACAAACAAACAAAAGCTCTACATGGCTCAAAAGCACCAAAAGATGTATTTCTGCATCTTCTCTGAGACTAGCCTAAAAATGGTGTGTTGATTCGAAAAGAAAAAGAGAGATACCAATTTTTAAAAGTAAACAAAAACGTGCTCCTTGCCACAGTTTGGTCTCACAGAAATACAGTAACACTCTGAAGAAGAGTTCTTTTAACTATTAAACTGAAGGGGAGAGTTATACTTTGCCTTTCACCCCACTTCCAAGCCAGGCTGCCAGTTCCATGGAGACCCACCTCCCTCACATCTCTTCGGGTGTTCTTTCCTCTTCTTTCCCACCCCCAGTGCCCGGGCCCCTATTTTCCTCACTTCATTCGCAGCAACAACCTCCAAGTTTACACTCTCACCTCTAACTTTCTTCTTCTATCCAGCCTCCACTCAATCTCAAGAAATAATTCTCTGAGGGGCTTCCCTTGTGGCTCAGACAGTGAAGAACCTGCCTGCAGCGCAGAAGACCTGGGTTCAGTCCTGGGTTGGGAAGATCCCCGGAGAAGGGAATGGCTACCCATTCTGGTACTCTTGCCTGGAGAATCCCATGGAGAGAGGAGCCTGGAGGGCTACAGTCCATGGGGTCGCAAAGAGTGGGGCTCTATAAAACACAGATATGATCCTGTCACCTCCCTGCTGAAGTGTTCCGCCATCTGTTTTCTTACGTCTCCTCCTAAGCGCACTCTCACCCCGTCATCACCTTCCTTCACACCAAGTGTCAGCTCCTAAGCTGACCATGGCAGATTCTCCCAGATCTAACTGAAGCCTAACTTTCCATCCTCATCTCCTGCCTCTGTGCACACATACACCCTCGCCACACAACAGCCTTTCCAAACAGCTTTCTGTTTCCAGAACAGATACTCTCTGCCTCCCCCACAGTGTCATCACAACCCCCTCAGCCTGACTGAGATGCCTACCTCCTGCCTGATGTCCCACTGATTAGATTGATTCTAAGTTCAACACACTTGGGCTTCCCTGGTAGCTCAGATGGTAAAGAATCTGCCTGCAGTGCAGGAGACCTGGGTTCGATCCCTGGGTTGGGAAGATCCCTTAGAGAAGGGAATGGCTACCCACTCCAGGATTCTTGCCTAGAGAATCTCACGGACAGAGGAGCCTGGCCAGCTACCATCCACTGGGTCACAGAGTCAGACACAACTGAGTGACTAACACTCACTTTACTTTCACTTCAATACACTTTGAGCCCTAAAAAGTACTGAAAAGTGCCTCCCAAATCTTATGCACAAGCTAGTCTTAGAAAGTTTGAAAGGAAGGGCACATTACCCCTTCCAGTGCATTCCACTGGCCAAAACAGACCACAAGGTCAAACTGTATTCAAGAATAAGTAAAAAGACTCCCTTTCTTAGAATATGCTACAAGATTTATTGCAAAGGGTATGGATGCAGGAGAAAGTGGAGAATTATTGCTATAATTTCAATCAAAGTCAAAATTGACCATTTTGAAATTTTTCTAAAATTTTTGTAGATGCCGTTGCTCTCACCTGGACGGACAAAATAATGCCTTCTATGCAATGGGCCATTTCTTTTGGAATTTCAACTTCAGTATTTAGCTCCATGTGCTGCACAGTGCTTTCAGCGTCAAGGATGATCTACACAGCAAGCCAAGAAGGACAGCTGCCGTTGATCTTCTCGATGCTCAATAGCCACTCCTGTCCAACCACGGCTGTTACCCAGATAATCATCTTAACTTCCATTGTTATTATAACCTCAGACTTAATCAATTTAATAAGATATTCAGGGCTAGCATTATGGTTTTTGAGAGGGCTACATATGATAGGTTTACTTAAACTAAGGTACCAGGAACCCAACCTACCTAGACCTTACAAGGTAAATCAAGTCTAAAAACTTAATATTAAACTTCTATTCTCTTTTTAAGAATATAATTTTTATTCTATATTGTTAGTGTTACTCACTCAGTCGTGTCCAACTTTTTGCAACCACATGAACTGCAGCCTGCCAGGCTCCTCTGTCCGTGGGATTTCCCACACAAGAATATTGGAGTGGGTTGCCATCTCCTTCTCCAGGGGATCTTCCCAACCCAGGAATCGAACCCAGGTCTCCAGCAGTGCAAGTGGATTCCTTACCATCTGAGGGACCAGGGAAGCCTTTTTTATACTATATGGGATGCTTCTAACAATCATGAGTCAAACTTTGAGACATCTGAACCAGACCTCCATTTCCCAACTTACTAATGTGTAATTAACTGACTCATTGGAAATAAGACCCTGATGCTGGGAAAGATTGAAGGCAAGAGGAGAAGAGAATAACAGAGGATGAGATGGTTGGATGGCATCACCAACTCAACGGATATGAGTTTGAGTAAGCTCCGGGAGTTGGTGATGGACAGGGAGGCCTGGAGTGCTGCAGTCCATGGGGTCACAAAGAGTCAGACACAACTGAGTGACTGAACTGAACTGAATGTGTAATTGGCCGTATGGGGTGTGTTTGGTTTGATTTTTCTAGAGTATAATGTTGAAACTGATTCTCTATGAGGAAGATAAATGTTATCCTTTGCATCATCTTTCAGGAGTTAGGCAATAACACTTTTGAGGGAAGAATCCTGGCCCTGTTCAAAAGCATCCCTCAGTCCATGACCCAGTGTCAACCCTTGTCGACCCACTACCCATGACATGGCATTCTCTTCTTGAGTATCTCCTTGAACGGTCTTCATTTTATCCAACAAGATGGTAATCTAAGCCTCAGTTTAGTTGATTCTAAAAATTCTGAACCTGAACTTAGCTAACAAAATGGAATCACCATCCTCTAGGTAATGTTGGCAGGGCTACTGTAGGTTCCTAAAGTGTCTTTGTGCTAAAAATAATAAATCACCCCTGCTTCTAGGCAGACACAGCTCCATGCCCAGACACAGAGCTTGGTGAGCACAGCACAAGCTAGATATCAGCTCCCTTTTGCCCCCTCAGAGGGGTATGCCTGTCTGAGTAATGAGCTACCAGCAACCATATGCTTCCCAGGTGGCACAGTGGTAAAGAATCCGCCTGCCAATACAGCAGATGTGGATTCGATCCTTGGGTCAGGGAGATCCCCTGGAGTAGAAATGGCTACTCACTCCAGTAATCTTGCCTGGAGAATCCCATGCACAGAGGGGTCTGGCTGGTCGCAAAGAGCTGGACACGACTGAGCGACTGAGCATGCATGCAAGCAACCATATGCAAAAGAAACAAAATCAAACTCTCATTTGAAAAAAAAGACCATTCTGACATTAGTGTAGGAAGTATATTAGAAGGAGGCGTGAGCATGACCTGTTCAGGTCAAACAACTGGCATAGATTTTCTTAGTTTTCCTCCACTTAACTTCAGGAAAATTGTGGAGCTCAGAGACTAGGTAAAATTACCCTAGTCAAAAGGATCAAGGATGGGATTTAAACCACACATTTAAACCACACATTTGATTTCAGAAACCAAATTTGGTTATATTTACTGAAAAGATAGTGATGAAATCTGTATTCCATAAAAGATCCACTGAGGAAATCTTCTCTGATTTTAGCGTCAGGAATACTTGAGCCTCTTCTAAACAATGGTTTAGCCCATGCCTTTTGGTGGCCTGCTTCCAGAATCTATATGGGGCTACCTGGCATGCATTTTGTGAGCCAAATTCATTCCTTATCCATATTTATTTCCCTCATTTCTCTCTCTTATTTTCACTTATTTTGCCTTGGTATAAAATAAGCCATATCTTGCTATAATGTAAATCCTAAAAGGTACCAAACAGTCTCTGTCATATTTTGTTTGGTTTTGTTTCTTGACTGTGCTGGGTCTTCATTGCAGTGCATGGGCTTTCTCTAGTTGCCACGTGACAGCTTACATCCCCTGGCATGTGGGATCTTAATTCCCTGACCACTGACCAAACCCACATGCCCTGCACTGAAAAGTGGATTCTTAACCACTGGACTGCCAGAGACGTCCCCAGGTAGTCTTTGTTTTACTCTTTAATTGTGTTATAATTATAATCCAGTGGTCAATATGGTTAAGATACCTCCTGGTTGTAGAGACTGTGTGGAAAATAAAATGATAGTCCCTTATTTTATACCACTGACCGTAAAGCCACTTGAGTATGTTTACTGAAATCTGAATTCCCAGACTCACTCCAGGGCTTCTAACTTACTAGATCTTAGTCAGGCCTTAGGAATCTGTGTATTTATCAATTATCTTGGGGATTCTTATGCAGAGAGGTCGACTGATTCTATTTTAAGAAACACTAGTTTAGACAATCTTGACTTTCTTCCCCCCCACAATGGATCCCTCTTGGCCATGCTTCATGTTGAAAAGAGTGAACAATATCTTGGATTTTAGTCATCCATTTATTCAACGATTATGCAGTGACTACCTGCTGTGTTTCAGTTACTTTAAAAATAAAGATGAATCTTTTCATTAAGAATCTTCTTAGTCCCATAGAAGAGTAAGAAGTGATTACAAATTATTTTTATAAGGTTAATTAAGAAATGTCATTTTCTTGAGCACATTCTACTGAAGTACACTGTATGCAATTCTGACAAAGACTTTAGAAGACCAGAAAAAAACTCATTTTGCAAATGGGTCTAAGAGGAACCTTTTTTTTTTTTTAAACTCAGATTTTAAATGGTGTGTGTGTGTGTTTAGTCACTCAGTCGTGTCTGACTCTACAGCCTCATGGACTGTAGCCCACCAGCCTCCTCTGTCCGAGGGATGTTTGAGGCAAGAATACTGGAGTGAGTTGCCATTTCCTTCTCCACACAAAACACATATGTCACGAATATTTGCTTGAAAACCCCTGAACATATTTATCCCTTAGCACCTGCTGACCCACCACGTCCTTCCTTCAGGGGTTGGGGAGGTGTGGGGCCCTGAGGATCTCACTATGCAGGGTTTGGGGTCTCCTTGGGGAGACCACCAAAGAGACTTGGGGAGCCACCTGCTGGCTGTTCTCTGCAAATGGGTCTGAAGATCAGATTAAGTAGGTAGACCAGTTACACTGCTAGATTCTGCCACTGAACTCCATGGAAAAAAAACCTTCTTTATCTGTTTTAAATATCTCTGGAGAAGGAAATGGCAACCCAAGCCAGTATTCTTGCCTGGGAAATGCCATAATGGACAGAGGGGCCCGGCAGGCTATAGCCCCATGAGGTTACAAAGAGTCAAACACAACTTAGCAGCTAAGCACCAATAACAATAATCCATAGCACAGCACATGCCATTTAGAATTTCAGTGACTACTTGTCAAAAGAATGAGCAGTTAAAATACCAGAGGTTACATTTCTAACCAAACTTTTCTGAGTCCAGCGTTCCTGCTATTTCTATTACTTGATGCTGCGCTAAGAAAGACTGGCGCATACCCCATTAAAGAAGCATTATAAACAAATATAACAGTTATGACATGACTGGGTTTCCATATTCCCAAAAGTAGAAGTGTTTCAATGGCTAATACTGGGATGACACAGCTAATTTTTATCTATGATGATGATGCTTAAATGTATTTTTCCTATGCTTGAAAATAAAGCACTAATCTTAGTAAATAAATGACAATATCTGATGGCTAGGGCAGGCATTCTTGATAAGTATAAAATGAATAAAATTAAATAGTTTTACTTTTTTCCATTCAGTCTGCCTTTGATTTACATTTTATAATGTGATACTGATACTCTCCTTCTAAATCTATTTGAAAATATATTTGTAGTTTTCTCTCTGGTGTTTGGAAACACTTGCTCCAAAAGAAAGAGATTTTTCTCACGTTGTTTACAGAAACTTTTAGACAATGTCATCACTAATCCTAATTTTTTTTTTAACTTTCAGGTGCCTTTGCCATTTATATTTGGATCCATAGCTATATCTTTGTTTCTGATTTTGACGCCATTGATTAAAACTCCTAAAATGGAGCATGTTTATGGGCTTATCTTTATAATCAGTGGACTCTTGTGTTACTGGATTCACGTGCATCTTAATCAACATTCTGTGTATTTTGTCAAAGTCACCTGTTATTTACAATTACTGTTTAATGTTTCACCACCTGAAGACCACATTTCAACAGAAAAACGTGATCTTAAAGAAATCTTCTTGTAAATAAGAAATTTTGTAATGTAAAATTTTTAGTGAATGAATACGTTTTTAAAGGTAAATTCTGTTTTAAACTATGCACTCATAAACACAAAGCCTTCTACCTCCTGCCCAGTTCCCAGCTAGACATATCAGATTTACCTCCCACTCAGTTATGTACTCAGATTCTTTACAGTTCAAATTATTTTCCTTGTAATTGAAGCTCTAGCTCCCTAGTGTCCAATATGCTTCTCACTACTTATTTTCCTGGTCAGAAATTTTAAATGAATGCATGCGCACACAAACACACCCAAAGTTAAAAGGGCATACTATGACTCAATCATTTGATTACTGCCTATTTCTGTGTGTAGAAAATATTATAATGCTGTATGCCTGAAATAGTATCATATTGTATACCTGAAACTAATAAACTGTTGTATGTCAATTACATATCAATAAAATAAATAAACAAATAAGCAAGCAAAAGAAAAACAAAACAAAGAATCATTGCCAGAAAGAGAAGTTCGTTGGTGAGCAGTGCTTAGTGTAGAGCAGCCAGTTAACATCTGTTGAATGAATGCAAGGTGTATCTGCAAAACTAACAGAAAATATTATAATCTGAAATTTATATTAATAAATATTATTGCTTCCTACTCACTGGTCTAAACTCTTCACGGTGATATCAATTAAAAGAAAATATTTTAATTTTAGGCCTCTGGTGTTTAGCCTTTGTAAAGCAGGAAACGCTAAATTATGGCCCTCAAAAATATGTCCGTGTCAATTAAGTTCATAACTAGTAAGAGAAGTTTGTCAAAATGTTTCCCAAATTCTGTGGGATCCTAAAATCAATGCATTAAGTGGAACTGAAAGGGGAAGAAAAGACCATGGCAACACTAAAGCTTCTCAAGTCCAATAATACTGAATTGACCATGACTTTATCTTATTCTATTTCTAGTGTAAACAAAAATAAAACATTATTTTTTTTTAAACGTGGACAGTGACATGAAAACTTGTTAAAGAGTTTGAAATTGGGATGAGGGGAGGATTACTGGATATCCGGTAAAGCGCACTTTTCTGAGTTACTTGCACCTTTTATTGTCTTTAAGCTATTTTTAAACATTGTTAAGTTGCAGAATGGGCATCCCGGATGGCTCAGTGGTAAAGAGTCGGCCTGCCAATGCCTGCAGCCTGTGCTAGCGCACACAGGCCTTACTGGGGCAACACTGTGCTTTGCAAGACACTTTCCAGAGGCCACAGCAAGTCACCATCCAGGTAGATGGGAAAGTAAGAAAATTCCTGGGAGGAAGAAGAATCTGTCAGGGGGCTTGCCTGTCTAGAAGGCGTCACTCAGCAGCACAGCAGGCAGTCTCTGGGTCAAAGAGCCCCCAGGGGCAGCAGTGACGGGGGGTCTTTATTGTGCTAAGCTTATCTTCAGTCCAGTTCAGTTCAGATCAGTCGCTCAGTTTTGTCCGACTTTGCAACCCCATGAATTGCAGCACACCAGGCCTCCCTGTCCATCACCAACTCCTGGAGTTCACTCAAACTCACGTCCATTGTCCATCGAGTCGGTGATGCCATCCAGCCATCTCATCCTCTGTCATCCCCTTCTCCTCCTGCCCCCAATCCCTCCCAGCATCAGAGTCTTTTCCAATGAGTCAACTCTTTGCACGAGGTGGCCAAAGTACTGGAGTTTCAGCTTTAGCATCATTCCTTCCAAAGAACACCCAGGACTGATCTCCTTTAGAATGGACTGGTTGGATCTCCTTGCAGTCCAAGGGACTCTCAAGAGTCTTCTCCAACACTTGTGGCTAACAGATGAGCTCTGCAGTTTCAAGGGGCATGCAAAGCAGGCACGTTCTAAATGGTTAAGCATATCCCTTCTTGGGCTATATGTTAAGCAATCGAATGTTGAAAAGCTCGAGTTTGGTGCCTGCTGGCTTTAGGGCTCATGGGTCTCAGCCTGCTGTGAGGAATCAAGCAACCTAGAATCCAATATGCAAGGGTCACCTTTGGCTCCTTCATATAACGTGGGTGAAATGGACAAAACATCAGTACACCTTAATTTCTCTGTGGCTGATCCTGCCACCAAATTAGGGCAGGAATAAATGTTTGAATTAATGAATGATACACATTGGCTAAGTTAACACATATATATTAGGGGAAGAGTAGTAGCCCTATATAAATTTAATACTAGATTGGTTTGCATATATCCTCAGGGCCAATAAAGATATTCTAATTAATCCTAACTGTAGAGTAATTATCTCTATTATGTGAGAAAATCAGTGGGTATGTCACATATATTATCTCATTCAATACTATGGAGATGATCCTACAATATTAAAGTGTTATCCTCATTTCATGGATGATGAAATGTGGATTCTTAAAAAAACACACACACACACAAATTGCTGAAAACCATGCTGCAGGTAAATAGCAGACTAGAATTCAAACCTCTGCTGACTTGAATGCAAAGTTTACATTCTTTCCTTTAAACTACAACTTCTTCCCTAGATACTCATCTACAAAGGACTATTTCAGAGTTAAATAATATCATTGCTATACCTCTGGAGCAGACGTCTCCACTCAGAACTTTTGTACTTCCTTTCTTAATTACCCGTGACTAACTTTTTCAATGGCCTAAGTCATTTAAAAAATAATAATAATTAACATGAAAAACATTTTAACTCTGGCCTTCAAGAGGTCACAATATCCTATAACAATTCGCAAGTCAATCATTTTTTAAACCAACTCAGTCAGTCAGTTCAGTCGCTCAGTCATGTCCAATTCTTTGCAACCCCATGAACTGCAGCACGCCAGGCCTCCCTGTCCATCACCAACTCCCAAAGTTCACCCAAACCCATGTCCACTGAGTCAGTGATGCCATCCTACCATCTCATCTTCTGTTGTCCCTTTCTTCTTCTGCCCTCCATCTTTCCCAGCATCAGGGTCTTTTCAAATGAGTCAGCTCTTCCCATCAGGTGGCCAAAGTATTGGCGTTTCAGCTTCAGCATCAGTCCTTCCAATGAACACCCAGGACTGATCTCCTTTAGGATGGACTGGTTGGATCCCCTTGCAGTGGGGACTCTCAAGAGTCTTCTCCAACACCATAGTTCAAAAGCATCAATTCTTCAGCACTCAGCTTTCTTCACAGTCCAACCCTCACATCCATACATGACCACTCGAAAAACCATAGCCTTGACTAGACGGACATTTGTTGGCAAAGTAACGTCTCTCCTTTTGAATATGCTACCTGCTGCTGCTAAGTCGCTTCAGTCATGTCTGACTCTGTGAGACCCCATAGACGGCAGCCCACCAGGCTCCCCCATCCCTGGGCAAGAACACTGGAGTAGGTTGCCATTTCCTTCTCCAATGCATGAAAGTGAAAAGTCAAAGTGAAGTCGCTCAGTCGTGTCCAACTCTTCGCGACACCATGGACTGCAGCCCACCAGGCTCCTCCGTCCATGGGATTTTCCAGGCAAGAGGACTGGAGTGGGGTGCCATTGCCTTCTCCGGAATATGCTGTCTAGGTTGGTCATAACTTTCCTTCCAAGGAGTAAGCGTCTTTTAATTTCACGGCCACAATCACCATCTGCAGTGCTTTTGGAGCCCAGAAAAATAAAGTCAGCCACTGTTTCCACTGTTTCCCCATTATTTGCCATGAAGTAAGGTTTAGTAATAAAATGCTTGCAGAAGGATGAGATGATGAAATTCAGGGAATGTCGCTGTTTGGGGTGCCTTCCAGGAATATGAAAGGAAAATGTAAAAACATAGTAATTCACACAAAATTTTAAAATTATTTTTCAGGATTTGAAAAAAGGAGGGGGGTGCAAAAGGTAAAAGCATGCAACCCCCGAAGGCAATAGGATTCCTCCTTGGAAACATTCTTGTGCTGAGTGCAGCAACAGGAGCAGGAACCTTTGTGTCTTCCAAAGGTGTGTATGCCTCGCTGACTCAGCTCCGTGCTCTATGCCAACCTAGAGGGGTGGGCTCGAGGGTGTGAATGGGAGGGAGAACTAAAGGAAGGGGATATACACATACTTGTAATTTACATTGTTGAACAGCAGAAATCAGCACAGCCTTGTAAAGCAATTAACTCCCATTTAAAAAATTTTAAAGGGGCTTCCCTTGTGGCTCAGTGGTAAAGAATCCGCCTGCCAACGCAGAAGAAACAAGACTGATCCCTGATCTGGGAAGATCCCACATGCCATGTGGGTGTAATGAAGCACAGTAGAATCTGTGCTCTGGAGCCCGGAAACCTCAACAAGAGAAGCCACCACAGAGAGAAGTCCACACACCGCGGTAGAAGTCCACACACCGTGGGGAGGAGTCCACACACCACAACTAAAAAGTAGCCAGCACTCACCACAAAGAGAGAAAAGCCCAAATAGCAACAAATACTCAGCACAAAATTAAATAAATTAAAAATAAAATTTAAATTAAATAAATAAAATTATTTTTAAAAATTTTTTTTAAAAGAAAGGAAAGTGAAAGAGGAAGGGAAGCAAAACCATTTTTTTCTTTAGTGTACAGGTCTCCTATTCCTATGCCTGTGTGTGGGCTTGGTCGCTTCAGTTGTTTCTCTTTGCGATGCTTCGGACTGTAGCCCACCAGGCTCCTCTGTCCATGGGTATTCTTCAGGCAAGAATACTGGAGTGGGTTGCCAGGCCCTCCTCCAGGGGACCTTCCCAATCCAGGACTGAACTCTCATCTACTGTACTGCAGGCAGATTCTTTATCCACTGAACCACCTGGGAGCCCTCTATTCCTATAGGAACATAAAACACCCTTTTGTTATAGGTGAAAAGTGAAAGTGAAGTCGTTCAGTCGTGTCCTACTCTTTGAGACCCCATGGACTGTAGCCTACCAGGCTCCGCCATCCATGGGATTTTCAAGGCAAGAACACTGGAGTGGGTTGCCATTTCCTTCTCCAGGACATCTTCCCAACCCAGGGATTGAACCCGGCTTTCCTGGTATCTCAGAGGTTAAAGCGTCTGCCTCCAATGTAGGAGACCTGGGTTCGATCCCTGGGTCGGGAAGACCCCGTGGAGAAAGAAATGGCAACCCACTTCAGTATTCTTGCCTGGAAAATCCCATGGACAGAGGAGCCTCGTGGGCGACAGTCCACGGGGTCACAAAGAGTCAGATACAACTGAGCAACTTCACCTCACCTCAGAGGTTAAAGCATCTGCCTGCAATGCGGGAGACCTGGGTTCGATCCCTGGATCGGGAAGATCCCTTGGAGAAGGAAATGGCAACCCACTCCAGTACTCTTGCCTGGAGAATCCCATGGACAGAGGAGCCTCGTGGGCTACAGTCCATGGGGTCGCAAAGAGTCGGATACGACTGAGCGACTTCACTTTCACTTTCACTTTCTCCAGCATTATAGGCAGATGCTTTACCATATGAGTCTCCAGGGACGTAAACTGTATTAAATCCAGGTTTCCCAAATTGAAAAAAAAAATCTTAGTGAAGGTAGCTGTCTCCCTGGGTATCTGGGCAGCTTGTGTAGTGTGACTTTGATCTCCACTCTCAGCCATGCAGAGCTGGGGATGACCTGCCCTAGAAGTGGAACACAGTATTATTCCCTCAAAAGATCTTTTGAATCTTCTGTTACTTTCCTTGGTCATTGGATCAAACTTTTGTTTAGCCCTTAAGAATGACTGCTCAAACCTTATTACCATCTGCCTATACACTCCAGTGTCTGTGACAGGTTCTAGGTGTCCATGGAGCACAGGTAGGGAAGCAGTGAAATGTATAGCAACAGAAGATGGGGAAGAAAATAATTCTGTAAAGTTATTTTATTGTTTCCTCATGTGAGCAAGGTTTCTCACTGATGGTCACCATTAAGAACTTGAAGAGATTACAAGTTTTTGAACTAAAATGTTAAGTGTGTGTGTGCTTTGTCACTCGCTTCTGTCCAACTCTTTGAGACCCTTGGACTGTAGCCCGCCAGGCTCCTCTGTCCATGAGATTTCCTAGGCAAGAATACTGGGGTGGGTTGCCATTTCCTTCTCCAGGGGATCTTCCAGACCCAGGGATCAAATCCACATCTCCTGTGTCTCCTGTATTGCAAGCAGATTCTTTGCCTGCTCATTTTCAATATGAACTCTCTTTTAGCTTCAAAATTAATTTTTGAAACCATATAATTCAGTTCAGTTCAGTTGCTCAGCCGTGTCTGACTCTTTGTGACCCCATGGGCTGCAGCACTCTAGGCTTCCTTGTCCATCACCAACTCCCGGAGTTCACCCAAACTCATGTCCATCGAGTCCGTGATGCCATCCAACCATCTCATCCTCTGTCGTCCCCTTCTCCTCCCACCTTCAATCTTTCCCAGCATCAGGGTCTTTTCAAATGAGTCATTCTTCTCATCAGGTGGCCAAAGTATTGGAGTTTCAGCTTCAGCATCAGTCCTTCCAATGAATATTCAGGACTGATTTCCTTCAGGATGGACTGGTTGGATCTCCTTGCAGTCCCAGGGACTCTCAAGAGTCTTATCCAATGCCACAATTCAAAAGCATCAATTCTTCAGTGCTCAGCTTGCTTTATAGTCCAACTCATGACTACCGGAAAAACTGTAACTTTGACTAGACAGATCTTCATCAGCAAAGTAATGTCTTTGCTTTTTAATAGGCTGTCTAGGTTGGTAATAGTGTTTCTTCTAAGGAGTGTCTTTTAATTTCATGGCTGCAGTCACCATCTGCAGTGATTTTGGAGCCCCCCAAAAATAGTCTGTCACTGTTTCCACTGTTTCCCCAACTATTTGTCATGAAGTGATGGGACCAGATGCCACGATCTTAGTTTTCTGAATGTTAAGTTTTAAGCCAGTTTTTTTCACTCCCCTCTTCCACTTTCATCAAGAGGCTCTTTAGTTGAAACCATATGCATTTTAGAATAATTTTGTCAAGTTCCATAAAAGATTCAGCTGGGACTCTCATAATGGAATTTTATTTTAAGTTATTTAGGGAAAATTGGCACCTTTATAGTAATGATTAAAGGTTTCTCTTGACTAAACTTTTTGAGGGAGCAGGAGGAAGCTTTTCTCTAAGCTTCAGTTTCTTACACAAAACTTTGCATACTTCCTGTTAGACTTATTTCACAGCTTACAATTTTAGTTGCTATGTTGATTTAGAAAATCCAAGAAAATTATTTCTTATGCAAATAAAAGAAGTTTATCTCTTATTTTTAAATTCTTAAAACATATTTTTTTCTTCCAGCATCAGTTCTAGTTCATTTCAAAAGAAAAACAGGAATCCTGAATTTGCTCACGACTTCAACGAAAATATTTCCAGTGTTTCATATTAAGTGTGATATTTCCTATAGGTGTTTAGAAAATGCTGTTTAGTTATTTATACCATTGTCTACTCTTCACTTGCTATGATTTTAATTATGAAAAAAATATTGACTCTACTAAACAACACTTTCTTCCTTGAGATAACTATGGTTTCTTCTTAATCAACTAATGTAGGAAATATTTTGCTCATTTTTGGCTTAATGAGTCTTCCCTCTTTTTTTCTGTTAGTCCAACAGTTTCTCCATTTTATCTTTAAAAAAAAAAAGAAAGAAAGAAAGAAACCAACTCTGTTTTGTAGAGTTCCCTACAGTTTTTCTAGGCTCTAGCTCTCTTTCTTCAGGAGCCCATAGCCTCTTACTCCCTCTGGTGTACGACCTCTGTACAAACTAATGGCCAGGATGGGAAGGCAGTTCCACAGTCCTTACTTTCCTGTGAGATGCCTCAAGTCCGGGCTTTCTCTCAGCCTAGTAGAATTGTGCCTGGATGCTCAACAAGCCTCTGGTTTCTCTTTTTTTTTTTGTTCTTAGCTCCCCACCCCAATCCCCCCTCACCCCCCACTCCCCTGCTACCCCGCAAAGAATGCCAAAGCCAGCCCCTCTAGCACTCCATCAAAGACGAGGATGTTCTGGCACGCTCTGTCCATTGTTTGGAGGGGCTAATGTACACAACTAAGTATAAATGGAATTCATGAGTGATGTAGATATTTTCAAGGCCACAAGTTACAAAGGAAACTGATCTTCTGTGCCCATGTCATTGCCCTGATGTTCTGTACTGGGATCTGAAAGGATCACGTCATCGTAACGTTTTAAAAGCTTTGGGTTTTATTTTGCAAAAAGCTTGTACACACTTTATGTGGTTAAAAAGAAAAATGGTTTTGTATCTTGTCTAAAAAATTGTCATAAAAATGCCAGTAGAGTCTAACAGAAAAAGACAAATGTAAATTATAGGATGTGTAACACCACCATTACATTTTGGTCTCATAGGTATGCAGTAAAACACAAGAGGATATTTAAAAAGTATCAAGATGAAGAAAAAGTCAACAACTATAGTTGTCTTACACCCTGCATCCAAATCAGTCAACAAAGTTTGTAACATCTCGGATATTTTTCTTTCCCGTCAGTCCCACCCCTAGTGCCTTTGTCCAGGTTTTCATTTTTCTCCGCTAGTTTATGCAACTGTATCTTAATTTATGCACCCGCCACCAATATTTTCCCTCCAATCCAGCCTCCACTCAGTTTCTACACATATTATAAAACACAAATCTAATCCTGTCACCTTCCTACTTAAATATTCCTCCTTCTCATTTTGTTGCATCTTCTCCCAAGCTTACTCTCACCACTGTGCAACCAGCACACCATCACCTCATCATCACCTTTCTTCAGACCAAATATCAACTCCTAAGCTGACCATGGTAGGTTCTCCAAGATCTGATTCAAGCCTAACTTTCTACCTTTCTGTCCTCATCTCTTGCCTTCTGTTGCATGCACACATACACACACACACACACACACACACACACACACACACATGCCCTCACCACACACCAGCCTTTCTACATAACATTTACAGAATAGATACTATTATCTCTACCTTCCCAACAATACCAGCTCATCAACCTGACTGCCTATCTCATGCTTGATTACACATTGATAAGATTGCTTCCAAATATATTGCTCATTTTGCAACCACAAATACTTCATAGATATAATGTAAAGCAAGTCAAAGGCAGACTGAAGTGCAATTCAAAAATGCAAAATATAGGGACTTCCCTGGTGGTACAGTGGGTGGGAACTGGACTGCCAGTGGGGGAAATGTGGATGCAATCCCTGGTCCAGGAGGATCCCACAAGCCGTGGAGCATGTACAGCCAAGTGCCACAACTACCAGTGCTTTAGAGCCAGCAAGCTGCAACTTCTGAGCCCACAACCCGCAACTATGGAGCCTGTGTGCTGCAACTACTGAAGCCTGTGCACCTAAAGCCTGTGCTCCACAACAGAGAAACCTCCATAAGGAGAAGCCCGTGTGAAGCCAAGAGGGGCCCCAACTCACCGCAGCTAGAGAAAGCCCGTGCACAGCAACCAAGACCTAGCAGAGCCAAAAATAAATAAATAAACTTTCTCTAAAAGGAATTTTTTTTCAATGTTCAGTTCAGTTCAGTCGCTCAGTCATGTCCAACTCTTCGCGACCCCATGAATCGCAGCACGCCAGGCCTCCCTGTCCATCACCAACTCCCGGAGTTCACTCAAACTCACGTCCATCGAGTCTGTGATGCCATCCAGCCATCTCATCCTCGGTCGTCCCCTTCCCCTCCTGCCCCCAATCCCTCGCAGCATCAGAGTCTTTCCAATGAGTCAACTCTTCGCATGAGGTGGCCAAAGTACTGGAGCTTCAGCTTTAGCATCATTCCTTCCAAAGAAATCCCAGGGCTGATCTCCTTCGGAATGGACTGGTTGGATTTCCTTGCAGTCCAAGGGACTCTCAAGAGTCTTCTCCAACACCACAGTTCAAAAGCATCAATTCTTTGGCGCTCAGCCTTCTTCACAGTCCAACTCTCACATCCATACATGACCACAGGAAAAACCATAGCCTTGACTAGACGGACCTTAGTCGGCAAAGTAATGTCTCTGCTTTTGAATATACTATCTAGGTTGGTCATCACTTTTCTTCCAAGGAGTAAGCGTCTTTTAATTTCATGGCTGCAGTCACCATCTGCAGTGATTTTGGAGCCCAAAAAAATAAAGTCTGACACTGTTTCTACTATTTCCCCATCTATTTGCTATGAAGTGATGGGACCAGATGCCATGATCTTCGTTTTCTGAATGTTGAGCTTTAAGCCAACTGTTTCGCTCTCCTCTTTCACTTTCATCAAGAGGCTTTTCAGCTCCTCTTCACTTTCTGCCATAAGGGTGGTGTCATCTGCCTATCTGAGGTTAGCAATCTTGATTCCAGCTTGTGTTTCTTCCAGTCCAGCGTTTCCCATGATGTACTCTGCATAGAAGTTAAATAAGCAGGGTTACAATATACAGCCTTGACATACTCCTTTTCCTATTTGGAACCACTCTGTTGTTCCATGTCCAGTTCTAACTGTTGCTTCCTGACCTGCATACAGATTTCTCAAGAGGCAGGTCAGGTGGTCTGGTATTCCCATCTTTTTCAGAATTTTCCAAGTTTCTTGTGATCCACACAGTCAAAGGCTTTGGCATAGTCAATAAAGCAGAAATAAATGTTTTTTTCTGGAACTCTCTTGCTTTTTCAACGTAAAATATAAAATAAAATTGCAGTGTCATTGCTGAAAGGGGTTGATTACAGATTATTCAGCATTTTTTTTTAAATTTTAGAACTGAGAACGCCTATAGAAACTACTTCAACAATCCTTTTTGCAGATAGAGAATTAGAAGCAAAACTTCAGGTTTCTAAGCATTAGTGATTTTAACAGCCAAATAATAGAAATATAATTCACCAAATTATCATTCTGAAAAAAATCAATCTTTCAGTACTGAGGCAATTCAGATACAATCTACAAGTTTTAAACTTGACTAACTATAATAAATATTTTTATTAATTAATTTAATGAATTATAATGCACTTAATTTTGGAGGAAAGATCTGGTACATTTAAAATCAAATGATTTGTTTCTTATATCAGTTGTTTGCTTAAGGTTAGACTATAATACTTATCACAATTGATAAAATCTCTGTTTTAATTAACATTCAGTTATTGTATAGTGACTTACCTGTCATCTAATCCTATCTCCTCCATAATTTACTGACCTAAAACAAAACTGTTTATTTAGCTTCTATTTCCATTATTCGGCAATTTGCACTTGTTCAACTAAGTGCTTCCAGGTTCATGCATGCATTTGTCTGTCCTTAGCTGGAGTGACTTATTTCTGCTCCATGCTTATTCTCCTTGGAAGAAGGCAGTCTTCCAAGAGACAGAGCAGAAACATGCAAGACATCTTGAGGCCCAGCACTAACATTTCAATGAATTCTACTGACCAAAACAAAAAGTCACATATAAACTCAGAATCAAGGAGCTAGCAAAGAGTTCATACCTCCACCTTTTGTTAAAAGGAGCTGCAGATACATAGTAAAGCGCATAACTGTAAGAAACAGTGAATTGTGGCTACATGCTTTAGAATATAATAGGTACATCTATACAGCATGTGACTAATGACAGTTAAGTCTGTAAATATTTTCCATTTTAGATTAGAAAGTTGGGTCTTTCTTTTAGATGGCCAATGTTGACACTGTTAATCAATAAACCATCTATAATAAGAATAGGAAAGAGCTTTATTCCAACCAAACTAAGGATTATAGTTCAGTAAGCACAGATTCAAGAAGAACTTAAATAATGTTCTGCTAGGCTGAAAGTCTATATAGGCAAAAACAGCAAAATTATATAAATTGGTTGCCCAGAATTAGGATTGGAACTGGCAAGAAGTATGGATGCTTATTAAACAAGGATTCTTTGGGATCTGAAATGGTTGCATAGTTACAAGGGGAGATTTGTGACCATAATGTTGCAGCTGGTGGCCACTAGAAGATAGTGTTTTGAAAACAGCTGGTGGTGTCCTAGAGTTTGACAGAGCATAGAAAATTCAAATTCTCAAAGATGCAGGAATGTGTTTAAAACCACATCCACCATGGCCACTCAGCTCCATTTTGAATGCCTGAAATCAGTTAACCCATTTTGATTTTTAAATGCACTCTCTCATTTAATGGTGAAAGCAGATGTACACTGCATGTTTGACATAACATAGAAGTTCTGGTTAGCATAAAGACAAATCATATAAAAGCCAGAATGACTTCTGCATGACTTAATATATGAAAATTTCTTCCATCACTAATGAGGAACCACTGAAGATTTTAGTTCAGGACAGTGGCAGGTCCAGGGTTGAGCTATAACTTTTGTCTCCATTTAAAGATATTCCCAGTGGCCTTCCCAGGTGGCACAGTGGTAAAGAATCCACCTGCCCAGGCAGGAGATGCAAGAGATGCTGGTTCAATCCCTGGGTTGGAAAGATCCCCTGGAAAAGGGAATGACACCCCATTCCAGTATTCTTGCCTAAAGAACCCCATGGACAGAGAAACTTGGTGGTTTCTCCAAGTTTCCAAGTCTGTGGGGTCACAGAGTTGGACAAAACTGAGGCAGCTAGGCACACAGATCAGCTGAAATGAACTGAGCTGAACTGAATCTCATGGTTATTTTAGCCATACTATGGTTGTGTAGGGCTTCCCAGGTGGCACAGTGGTAAAGAATCTGCCTGCCAATGCAGGAGACATGAGATGCAGGCTTCATCCCTGGGTTGGGAGGATCCCCTGAAGGAGGGCATGGCAGTACACTCCAACATTTTTGCCTGAGAATCCCATGGACAGAGGAACCTGAAGGGCTATAGTCCAAGGGGTCACAAAGAGTTGAACAAGACTGAGTGACTGAACACAACACAACAAAATTTTTCCCATGCCACATAGAATAATCTAACCAGGAGTGTTCTTTCACCTTATCTGGCCCCTGTTTGCTTACCTGGAATGACACTCTGTACAGAACACACTGTAACCTAGTAAGATCCTGCTCGGGCATCTACTGATGACCTCACTTTAGAAAATTTCCTCACTACCCACAGGAACTGCGCAGTTGGCCGTAAATGCTACTGTGCTATTCTAAGCAACAGCATTGCAGCCTTCATTTCCTCTACTGAACTATGAATGCTTCCAGGAAGGAAAATGGGCTTCATCTTATTTCTTATCACAAGGTGAAGTCCCTGGCACAAGTAAGGCATCCCACAAATGCCTGTGGAATCAACAGGAGAGCCCACAGTCCCGGGGGCGGGGGGTGGGGGTGGGGGGTGGGTGTCAACTTATAGATATGGAAGCCTAAGCTTTGGCCAAAGAACTGACTCACCGGAAAAGACCCTGATGCTAGAAGATTGAAGGCTGGAGGAGAAGGGGACGACAGAGGATGACACGGTTGGATGGCATCACCGACTCGATGAACATGAGTTTGAGTAAACCCGGGGAGTTGGTGATGGACAGGGAGACCTGGGGTGCTGCAGTCCATGGGGTCGCGAAGAGTTGGACGCGACTGAACTGACTGAACTGAACTGAAAGCATACACATTTGTAAGAACAAGCTGCTGTGAAATCGCCTTCAGAAGTCAGTCGCCCACAATGCAAAAACCAATACCGAAGAGCCACCCAGGAAACACCTATTCATTCCCCAACAACCCAAAGGCCGGCAAAAATGTCTCGCTTTACGGCAAGTCCCGAGCGTTCGCCATAGATGCCGTAAAAGGGAAGGACGCCCTGTGTGGAGAATCTCCGGCTTCCGGCTTCGCGACGCCGTCCGGGCGGGAAAGGGCCCTCCGTCGGTTGGAGGTGGGGTTTCCGCCCCGCCCCGTCGGGCCGGGCTTCCGCCAACCCGGGAGGCGTGTTCCGGGCTCTCAGGCCGTGCGCTGGGCGCCGGTTACGACCCCGCTCCCCGTCGCCGGTGCCATGGAGGCCCCGGGGGAGACGGAAGTCGAGAATGAGGACGCTGACAGCAACTGCGGGGATTTGTGCTTCATGGACAAAGGCCTGCGGAGGTAAAGGGCGCTCCTGCCGCCGGGAGCGGCCCGCGCAGCCCCGGGCGGGGGTCGTGGGCCTCGGGGAAGAGCGGAGGTGCGGAGCGGCTTCTCCGAGGCCGCGCCCGAAGGCGTCTGGCTTCGGCCGCCGCTCCGCGCCACAGCCGCGCTGCTTAGGGGCCAGGCCCGTGTCCAGCGGGGCCGCCCGCCCTCCGCCCCCGGGACTGCCCGCGTCCCTGCCAGCCTTCGCTGGTCCTTTCTTCACCGCTGCTGTTCGTTTGCTCGCTCTGTCGTTCCTGGTCCTCTCGGGTTCTGTCCTCTCTGCTCCTTCCTTGTGACGGAAAGTGGCAGTGGAGTGTCCCTGGCAGTTGTGAAGTAAGACTTGGCTGCTCTTCATTGGTTTTGCCTCGGTTCTTTTGCCCCCATTCTGAATTCTCCTTTGCAGAGCGCTGTGATACGTGTATTGTTCACGCTTTTTGAAAATGCTAAACCTATTTAGTTTACCGTTTTCTTCTTTCATGCAGCCCAAATGTGTGCACGATACTAGGCTCTTGGTTCTGCGTTGCTGATTGGCCCCTGTGTGCTTTTTTTGTCTCACCCCTCTCCTTTTTTCCAGTTGACACCCTGTCATTAGGCACACTAAAGCCCCAAACAGGCAGTTCTGTGCAATAGTAGGCTTGTCTTTGCCTTTCCACATACACGGTTTCTTTGTTGCCTGCGCTCTGTGCACACCCTACCGATAATCAAAGCAGCTTGTTCTGGATCTCGATCTAAAATTTGCCATTCTGGATCTCGATCTAAAATTTGCCAGAAAATTCCACGAAGGTGTTTTTTCAAAGGAGTATTTACATTTATATTTAATAGTAGCTGCCACGTTGAATGCCATCTCTGTGTGTGACTGTATTATCATCAATCCTCAGAATTGTGCAAGGTAGTAGTATTACAGGGGACCTATCTGAGACTCAGAAGATCTTTATAACTTTCCCAGCTTCATGCAGCTGGTGGACTAAGTTTGAATTCAAAATCATTTCTGTCTAATTTCACAGCCTGCTTTTTCAGATAACTATACTAGATATCTGCACAATATTAGTTTCTGGAAACAATGTTTCAAAAAATAAATGGCTGTCATTAGGAGCATGTGTTACTAGCATAAGGTCTGGCACTAAATAATAGCTCATCCTGGGTCTCCTGCATTGTAAGCAGATTCTTTACTGTCTGAACCACCAGGGAAGCCCCAGTAAGTGACAGAAGCTAGACAATTGGAAAATATTAGAAATAGTCACATTCAGAGAGTGCTAGTATGAAATTTCGGAGAAGGCAATAGCACCCCACTCCAGTACTCTTGCCTGGAAAATCCCATGGACGGGGGAGCCTAGTGGGCTGCTGTTTATGGGATTGCACAGAGTTGAACACGACTGATCGACTGAACTGAACAGCACCACCATCATCTATAAATGTTTTTCACTTAGCCTGATACCCTCTGGAAGCTGAGTTTTAGAAAGTTAAACAGGCTGATCGTAATTAACCAGGGCAAACTATGAAAGCACCAGTGGTAGAGATTGGGTAAGCACCTATTTAGCAGCTTTATATTTTCAGAGACTTCCACACACACACTCTGTCTACTCTTAGGGATTCCCTGGTGGCTCAGCTGGTAAAGAATCCGCCTGCATTGGGGGAGACCTGGGTTTGATCCCTGGGTTGGAAAGATCCCCTGGAGAAGGGAAAGGCTACCCACTTCAGGATTCTGGCCTGGAGAATCCCATGGTCAGAGGAGCCTGGTGGGCTGCAGTCCATGAGGTCGCTAAGAGTCAGACACGACTGAGCGACTTCACTTTAACTTTTCACTTTCATGCATTGGAGAAGGAAATGGCAACCCACTCCAGTGTTCTTGCCTGGAGAAAACCCAGGGAGGGGGGAGCCTGGTGAGCTGCCGTCTATGGGGTCGCACAGAGTCAGACACGACTGAAGCGACTTAGCAGCAGCAGCAGCAGCAGCAGTCTTTTTCTGCCAGGGGTTCTTATGAGCTTCAGTGAGAGTAAAGCATAAATTGAATGATCTTACAGCATATTCAAACTTTATGTGTTTCAATTTTAAATTTGAGATTCTTAATACTAATTTGGAAACAAACCTGAATTCTTGTTTTCCTTTTTTACTCCTTGACTGCTAACTCATTTTCCTGCTTTGAGATTTCCTACAACTTTACTGTAGCTGCTACAAAACATGGAAGAGATGCCCCTGATTTCATGTGTCCCAGTTCCAGCATATCTGAATTATGTGCACTGTAGCTTGTATTCCTGGAACTCCTATCTTCAGAAGAGACTCTCATTTAAAATAGCAGCAATTCAGAGAATGAAAAGATGAGTTCCATCTAGAGGAGATGCAGTCCAAGTTTCAGCAAGGGAAGACAGGGACTTTTTCACTACAAATGGCAAAAGTTAGTGGTTTATTTTGAAATCAGCTACATTCTGGGTTAAACAGAGATTGCAGACAGTGATGAGAGTAAGATTGTAAACTCAGGTGTCAGGTCCATATTTATCCTGGCTCAGTTAGGTGATTTGCAGAAGAGCTTGGACAAGGTACCTACTTTCTGTAAATCGCATCCTTAAATACCTACTGCTTGGAGTTGTGAGAATTAAATGAGCCAGGGAAACAGGTTTAGAGAGACTAATTCATTTACTCAAATAGCAAAAAAAAAGTGCAGATTTGAACTTTTATAAATATTGCTTTTGCTTTATACTGATGACTGCATATAAAACCAAGAAATGCCCAGCATCTCTTTCCTTTCTTGACTGAGTTACTTATTTATATAAATGGTACCAAATGCTGGCTGGTTGTAAGAAACATTGCACCTAATGAGACATTTCAAAGCTACCTTAAGTAGAAAGAATTTTATTATAGAATGAATTGAGTACCTGCATACCATCTATGTGCTCTTTGGTTAATTTTAGTTTTTCAGTCATGATTTTTAAGAACACTTTTTACTTGTTTTTAATAATATGTATTTTCCTTTGTAGCATTTCAGAGTTATCTTTAGATTCAGCTCTTCATGCCATCAATCTTCATTGCAATAACATCTCGAAGATCACATCCATTGATCACATTTGGAATTTACAACATTTAGATCTGTCATCTAATCAAATAAGTCAAATTGAAGGACTAAACACACTGACAAAACTATGCACTTTAAATTTGTCCTGCAATTTGATCACAAGAATAGAAGGTTTGTAAGTGCTTTTCATGTATTACTTTGTGTAAGGGAGATGATAAATATTCATAAATTTTTCAATGCTGACTCTAAAAGTCATTATATGAAAAGTTTTTTTCTAAAAAAGTTACCAATTTTTTAAAAAAATTATTTTGCAAAATATCAATAAAATTGATCTCATTGTTATCAACTGTAGATGTACTTCAAAGCAACCTGAAATAGTATTGTAATAGTATATAACCCTAATTAGTTGATTATTTGAATCTTGTAATGACTTTATTTTATTTTAGGTCTTGAAGCACTAAGTAATCTGACTAGATTGAATTTATCTTACAACCACATAAATGATCTTAGTGGTAAGTAGATAAGCTTCTGTTTTCTATAAAGCTGAGTATTGGCCACACGTAATGAGTGATATAGCTCTGTATGTTGTAGAACTGAATAATCCAATTTTTGACTTAAAATCTCATCTAGAGTGTTTCTCGGTCATATTTTTTTGTTGGGGCTGAACCTAAGCTAAATAAAAACCCAGGAATGAAAACTAGAGTAACAAGTTACAGGAAAAATTAGGTTAGGAAGGACAAACTTTGGGAGGGATGTACTTTTAATCTTAGAGAATTGATGAGTTATGTTATCAATATATAGAGAGGAATAGTTCCAATAGAACTTTTCACAGTGATAAGAATACTCTGTGTGTGTACTGTCTGGTATGGCAACTAATAGACAGATGTGCCTTTGAGCTCTTAAAATGTGACTAGTACACTGAGGAACTGAATTTGTAATTTTAGTTAATTTTAATTAAATTTTTATTTCAATTTAAAAAGCCACGTGTGGCTAGCTCTACCACGCTGGATGTAGCACAGGTGTGTAGCATTCCAGAGGCTATAGCAAATTGACTATCACAGAAGGTTTTTTCTTTTTGACATTTCCATGTCTGAGAGCACTAAAAACTGTTAATCTTTTAATGACTTACAGTGATACACTAACAGAGTGAGCAAAGTTTTATGATTATTCTTAATGTCAGAACCATGGAAATTCTGTAATTATCTTCATTCTGCTGCTTATCTGTTAGTCAGTCACGTCCAGCTCTTTGCAAACCCAGTCCCTGCCAGCCTCCTCTGTCCGTGAACTCTTTAGGCAAAAACACTAGAGTGAGTTGCCATTCCCTCCTCCGGGGGATCTTCCTGACCCAGGGATCAAACCTCTGTCTCTTGCATCTCATGTATTGGCAGGTGGATTCTGGGACACTATCTGGGAAGCCCCTAATTATCTTCATAATCCTTATCAATATGGTATTTGAATCAGTCTTATTTCATTTGTTAGCTTTTCTCCCCTGCTAGGAAAATGCTATCCTATGCCAGGAATCTGGGTTCGATCCCTGGGTTGGGAAGATCCCCTGGAGAAGGGAAAGGCTACCACTCCAGTATTCTGGCCTGGAAAATTTCATGGACTACAGTCCATGGGGTCGCAAAGAGTCGGGCACGACTGAGCGACTTTCACATTTCACATGCCAGGAATTTAGTACACAAAAGATAAAATACAGTAACCTAGTCCCTACCCTTAACCAAAGTAGCAACAGTATTTTAATTTGTAAAAACATTTTTTCCCCCAAAATGTGAAAGTATTAGAATTGAGTATTAACCATAGCTCTGTCTCTGCAGTATAATGTTGGGCAAAGTATATTGTTCTTTGGATGTAGCTTCCTTAACTGAAAAATGTGAATCTTGGATATGATAGTTTTACTCAACAGATATTTATTGAAGATCATTCTATCAAGCACTATTCAATAGTGATGAAAAAATATTATAACAAATAGATAAGTTTCTTGTCACAGGGCTTACATTGTAGTGGGGAAGTAAAACAAATGAGATCATATCAGCTCCCTAAAAAAAATAAAGGATTTGAGCAGACTCTTCTCCAGAGGATCAAAAAAAAAAAAGTTTTACATCCTGAGTAATTAAGGAAATGCAAATTAAAATCACAGTGAGATCCATTTCATACCTCTAGACTAGATATAGTTTAAAAAACTTACAATATAAAATGTTGATGAGATAGATTAAAGCTTTCATACATTACTAGTAGAATTCAAAATGGTAAAACTAAACTTTGGAAAATAGTTCGAAGGTAAGCATATAATCATGCTTTTCTACTCCTAGGTGTTTACCTAGCAGAAATGAAAACATGTCTAATCAAAGACTTGTATGTGAATGGTAAAACGATTATATTTCTTTTTAAAATTATCATGTTTATATGGTTATTCATAATCTCCAAAATTAGAAAACACCCATATGTCTATCACCTGGTAAATAGATAAACAAATTGTGTTACATCCACAGGATGGGTTATTACTTGGCAGTAAAAGGGAATGAACTATGGGGTCTTCTTTGGCAGTCCAGTGGTTAAGACTCCATGTTTCCAGTGCAGGGGATATAGGTTGGAGCCCTGATCAGGGATCTAAAATCCCATATGTACAGCCAAAAAAAAAAGAGAGCGAGAGTGAACTATTGATATATGCAGCAACATAGATAAATCTAAAAATATTGCAGTAAGTTATGCTAAGTGAGGACTTCCCTGGTAGCTCAGTTGGTAAAGAATCTACCTGCAATGCAGGAGACCCCAGTTCAATTGCTGGGTCAGGAAGATCCACTGGAGAAGGGGTAGGCTACCCACTCCAGTATTCTTGGGCTTCCCTGGTGACTCAGCTGGTAAAGAATCCACCTG
Organism: Ovis canadensis; assembly: GCF_042477335.2. Lineage (NCBI taxonomy): Eukaryota > Metazoa > Chordata > Mammalia > Artiodactyla > Bovidae > Ovis > Ovis canadensis. Next base: position 100,503,614 of record NC_091253.1, on the reverse strand, counting down.
CAATGAGGGAGACTTGGGTTGGCTTAAAACTCAACATTCAAAAAACGAAGATCATGGCACCTGGTCCCATTACTTCACGGCAAATAGATGGGGAAACAATGGAAACAGTGACGGACTTTATTTTCTTGGGCTCCAAAATCACTGCAGCCATAAAATTAAAAGATGCTCCTTGGAAGAAAAGCTATGACCAACCTAGACAGCATATTAGAAAGCAGAGACATTACTTTGCCAGCAAAGGTCCATCCCATCAAAGCTATGGTTTTCCTAGTAGTCACGTGTGGATGTGAGAGTTAGACCATAAGGAAAGCTGAGCACCGAAGAATTGATGCTTCTGATCTGTGGTGGTGGAGAAGACAGTCAATCCTAAATCAGTCCTGAATAATCATTGGAAGGATAGATGCTGAAGCTGAAATTCCAATACTTTGGCCACTTGATGTAAAAAACAGACTCATTGGAAAAGACCCTGATGGTTGAAAACAGGAAGAGCAGGGGATGACAGAGGATGAGATGATTGGATGGCATCACCAACTCAATGAGTTTGAGTAAGCTCCAGGAGTTGGTGGACAGGAAAGCTGTAGTCCATGGGGTTACAAAGAGTCGGACACAACTGAGGGACTGAACGGAACTCATTCTAAGTGAAGGGAGCAAATCACAGAAAATTATATTGTATGATCCCATTTGTGTGATATTCTGACATAGGCAGAGATACAAAGGGAGAAATGAGATAATTAGTTACCAGGGATTGAAGATGAGAGAAGACTGATTTACATAGGGACACAATGATTTGAGTGATGAAAATGTTCTTCATCTCCATTGTAAGGGTAACATAACCATATATGTTTGTTAAAGCACATCAAATTCTATGTATGGAAATAATTTTGTTGTTCAGTCGCTCAGTCGTATCCAACTGTTTGTGATCCCATGGACTGCAGCACAGTAGGTTTCCCCGTCCTTCACCATCTCCCAGAGCTTGCTCAAACTCATGTCCATCGAGTCAGTGATGCCATCCAACCATCTCATCCTCTGTCGTCACCTTCTCCCACCTTCAATCTTTCCCAGCATCAGGGTCTTTTCTAATGAGTCAGCTCTTCACATCAGGTGACCACAGTATTGGACCTTCAGCTTCAACATCATTTCTTCCAATGAATATTCAGGATTGATTTCCTTTAGGATTGACTGATCTGTTTGCAGTCCAAAGGAAAATATAAAACTATAAGTTCTAATAGATAATTCTTGGAATGACATTTTATATGTTTAAAAACACTTCATTGGGTAATAACAGTTTATATTATTAAGCACATGCAGAAACACGAAGGTGTGATCAAGCTTGCCAGGATAAGGAACAGGAAAAAGCCTCCTGCAACTAGAGTGTAGCAAATGATGGATTAATGTGCTAAGAAAAGAGGTGGGAAAGTAGGCAAAGTCAGATCACATAGAGCTTCATAAGCAGGGTGAGAAATTGGCATATTATTCTAAGAACAGTGGGAAGCCATTGAAAGGCTTTAAACCAGTAAGTACTTAATCTAATCCATCTGCTTAAAGAATCACTCTGGCTGCTGAGTGGGTGAAGAATGAAGTTTGGTAGGACAGGAGTGAAAGGCCAGTAGCCAGTTAGAAAGCTCTTTCTGTGGTCTGGGTGTGAGGTGACGGGGCCTTGGACTAGTATGAAAATAGTATAGAGGTGTAAATACATAGAGTTTACACGTGGAGTTCATAGAATTTGCCGATAGGTTGAGATGAGGAAGTGAAGGGAGTGGATGATGGTGCTATTTCCTGACATGGGAAAGATTGGAGCAGGGATAAGAATTGTAGATTCTCAAATTTGAGAACCTTGTGAGGTATATGTGTGTGTGTGTGTGTGTGTGTGTGCAGGGGTAAGAATTAAGGATCCTGTCTTAAATTTGAGGACATCGTTGGGGGATGTGTGTGTGTGATCTGCAGTTTGGGGGTAGGGCATCACAGTGGGTGTTGTAGATTCGGGACTTCAGTGGTGTTTGTTGCCATGAATCTGGGAGATTCTGAGTCTGTGGCTAGAGAAGGAGGACCTGGAATGAGTCCCCAGGGGCACTTTAAAATTGAGACATAAAAGGGAGGTGAAGTTGCAGCTTAAGAGAAATAATGGGTAACAGGGAACTGGAACTCAGAAATGTGATGGTAAATTGAGAAGAAATGTTGAGTACGCATAAGAATACATGACAGGCAATCTGATCTTGTAGTGAGTGGTCAAAGAAGACTTCTGAGGGTGTGACAGATGAACAGAAGTTAGTGATAAAGCCTATGAAGAAAATAAGAGAGGCAGCTCTGTAAAAAAAGATAAGTAGAAGTTAGCAAGAAACAAAGATCATTGAGGAGAAAAGAGTATTCCAGTCAGGTTGAAGAAATGGAAGAAAGAAAAGAAAGGTGAGTCCTCTTACATTATTATCAATAGTGTTAGTATAGTACTATAACGGTCTTCCAGAATCCCCTGCAATGCAGGAGAGCCGGGTTCAATCCCAGGGTCGGGAAGATCCCCTGGAGGAGGGCATGGCAACCTCTCCAGGATTCTTGCCTGGAGAATCCGATGGACAGAGGAGCCTGGCGGGCTACAGCCCATGAGGTCACAAAGAGTTGGATACGACTGAGCAATTAAGCACAGTACTATATTGTGTACTTATCCTTTTATTATTATGTTAGGGCAGTTTTTATGTTAATTTTTTATATTTTTTCTTCCTATTTGTGTTAATGTTTTCAAATAACTAGAAGTTTGTGTATTTATGAATGGAGAGTACTAAGCCAGGCAAAATTCGAAAACTAAGACCTTCAGTGGAGCAGAGTAGACAGGTCCTTTTGAAAGAATGGCCCTTCCGAAAGAAGGGAAGCTAGGGCCTGCCGCTGCGGGTGATTCTCCTCTCGTTGAGGGGCGCTCCTGGAGGTGTTTTGACTGCCTCACACTTCTGGGTTAAACCTTGCTCAGCACACTCGGTTTTGAGTAAAACTCTGACCCCTGTGCACCGCAGCTGGGGCTGAAGTCAGGCCAGCCAAGGGCTGTGCTGGCACCAGAAGCCTCTACTGCAGATCTAGTTTCTGACGTCACCTTGCTCTAGATGAGCTTAGGCGAGAAACGTTACCCAGGGAACTAAATCAAAGGGATGCTGTTGGTGTTTATTTTATACTCAACCCAGTAAAATTGGAGTATTAGCTTATGTCTGATGATTTAAAAAGGTGTGTTGGTTGAGAACTTGGAAGCCATTGCCTTATTCTTATTCTCATAAAAGTGCATGGGCCTGGGGAGGCCCATTTTTTTGTTGGCGGAGAACCAAAGCCTAAGTACCCAGGGCTCTGGCCTCGAGAGATGCCAAACCCTCGTTTCTTCAAAACAGCTCACTTTGCTGATACCCTATTTGTTGGCTAGCCGTTGGCAGCAGTGTTTTACTAATCCAGCTCCTTTGCCTCTTTAAAACAAATGTGAAAGTTATTTTTAATTAGCTGTTAGAAAAATGGCTGCTGTGACATCACAAGAGCATTGTTTGTATTGCAGGTTTGATGCCTCTTCATGGAATTAAACACAAACTTAGATATATTGACCTGCATAGTAATTGTATCGATAGTATCCATCACCTACTTCAGTGTACAGTAGGATTACACTTCTTGACTAATCTTATTCTGGAAAAAAATGGAGAGGATAATCCTGTCTGTCATTTACCAGGTATGAATGATTCACATAATACTTTTTATAACAATATTAAAAGCTTCTTTATTTTTTGAAACAACTGTTTATGACCTCCTTGAATTTGTCTTAAATTTTGCAGCTTAATATTTTTGGAAAAATATAATTACAAATAAATTATTTTATTAAGACTGAATTACTGTTGAAGAGGGATACAAGCTGAACAGATAAGAAATTGTATTTAGACAGCTTTATATTTAATAAATGATGCTTCAAAATTAAATTGTTAATAATATATTTGTATAATACTAAGCAACCATAAAAAAAAGAATATAGAATCTTTGTAGCTATTGAAAGGAGTTATCTCCAAGATATACCACTGTTAATAGAAAGAAAAGCAAGCAAGTTGCAAAGCAGTGTGTTTAATAGGCTACTATTTGTGTTCAAAGGGTAACTGTGTGTTTGCAGACTATACATATAAAATAGCTAGAAGGATTCACAAAAAAACTGATAATAATTATTAGCTTCAGAATTTGGTGGGTGGGGATCAGGAAATGTGAAAAGGGCAGCTGAAAATCAATAAATGTTAGAAAAACTTTTTACTGTCTTCTGAATTTTACACCATGTGACTGTCTTAAATTATTCATAAGTAAATGATTTTTTTAAGAAGAAAGCTTAAACTTAATATGCTGTATAGAAGATGCTACTGAAATGCCGTTTGATCTAATTCAAAATTATTGAGATCCGTGAAGATAAAGCAGACCAGACTGCCATTTCTAGAACTCATTTATCTCAAATGCTTAACCTAACAACAAGATTCAAATGTAGAATATGAACATAAATTCTTAAGATCTTTTTGGATAGAAGTTGGCTGAAGCAGCTCTAGTCTCATTAATATGCAGTTATAAGAAGGCTTTTCCCAGAATGGAAACCTGTTTTGATAGTTTTACTTTGCAGAAGAATATGTTAGGTTTGAGATCACCTGTTTTCCTACATGATAATATAATCTCCCTGAAAATCAGAACAGATTTCTGTTTGGGAGGGAAACCCTTACAGTTTATTTTCCTTTACTAACCCACAAGCTGGATTTATTTTTTCTAATAATCTCATCTCAAGAGCCTCTAGTTCCAAAAATTTGAACCCTTGCTTTTCACTTTCTTTCCTAGATGAGGTATTTCTCTGAACACAGTTGCCCACTCCCCAGAGTTTTTTATTACTGAAATTACTTTTCTTTCCTTAAAGTTTCTGATGTTAATTTGCTAGACTTCTTTCTTTTGGAGTTTTTTCCAACCACTTTACTTGCAGTTGAGCAAAATTAACTAAAGCATTTTTGTTAGCCTAAAAACCAAATTAATGTTCATTTTCCAGATTTCTCCTATTTTATTGTACTTAAGGACGATGATCATATTCTTAAATACTCGATAGATTGCCTATTTTAATCCTGGTTGTATGTAATGTAAGAGGAGAAAGTGGAAATGTTTAAGCTGGTTAATACTTATAGCCTCACTAGCAAAATTTTGGTCTCTGATTGTTATTCTTATCATCCTGATTTACATCTGTACTAGTTTTATTACAGATAAGCAAGAGGTATGTTTGGCCTCCTGTCTAGAGTACATTGCTACTGGTTTCGTGCATTTATACCTTTAAGGCAGTTTTATGAACAATGCAGAAATGATACTAACTCTCTCATTTCATCAGGAGGACTGTTTGGGAGGGATTTCGGCATAGTGTTTTGTTTGTTCTGTATTTAATGATTGCACACTGGAGAGGATGAGTAGTTTTTTGTTAGTTTATTAGTTCCATTCCAGGACTAATTTTATCATTCAGGTGATATATGTGGTAGCTGATAGGTTTACTTTAGTCTAAACGTAGTTAACCTTTGTTTTATGCTTGAGTTTTCATTTCAATGATTTGTTTCCAAGGATACAGAGCAGTTATGCTCCAGACTTTGCCGCAGCTCAGAATCCTAGATTGTAAGAACATATTTGGTGAGCCAATAAATATGGCAGAAATAAATTCATCACACCTACAGTGCTTCGAAGGTCTTTTGGATAATTTAGTTTCTTCTGAGTCTCCCCTAAATATAAGTGAAGATGAGGTATAGTACTGTTTCGTTTTTTCTAATGTAAAGGATGTTTTCAGATTTTAATAAATGTCAATGTAAAGGGTTCTGGTTTGCCTCTGTGTCCCAGATCACTGACAGGATGCCAGTGGCGCCCCCCGTCGGCGACACAGCGCCCTTGGATCAGTTTGCAAGCACACCAACAGACACGGGTTTGACGTCGCTCATGTCTGTGTGTCCCTCTTCCGAGCCAGAGAAAGTGAATCATGAAAATGATCTTCAGAATGAGATGAAACTACAGAAATTAGATGATCAAATTTTACAGCTTCTCAGTGAAGTAAGTATTTTTCCTGCTTTTCTAAGCAGTGTGTTTGTTGAAGAAAGAGATTAAGAAAATGGGCAAAAAATTGCCTACAAGCTGACCAACCAGAAACAATCTATATTTCTGGCATTGGTGTGTATGTTTATCTTTTTCCTTTACAGTTGGATTGTCTTATAGTACTAGCAGTAACACATTTTTCCCACTCATTTTCCTCGAGGGTCTTCTTCACATCTTAAGTAATTCATTGGGTGTTCTGTACTTCGCATTGGTTCCATCCATCTACCTTTTACTTCAAATAAACAGAACTCTTTGGATTCAGTGCTTACTAACACAGAGGATATCTGAGCAACTTTGGCCTCTACTTTCTCTTCAGTTGTTTTTATAGTCAAAACCACTTCTAAAACTTATAGCTAAGTGGCAAGTTAAAATTCCTGCTTCGATTCCTGAGAGTGGGTAATAGCAAATGCTTATGGAATGATTATGGTTCACTGGTTTGTAGTAATTCTGAACTATTATCTTTTAACACTAGCAGTGCTTAATAAACATGAGATCTAACTTAGGTGAGTATGTGCATAAGACTAAGGATCCCGTATGCCAGAAATCCATGGAGGTTTCAGCTTGGGCCACAGGTAGATCAGAGGAGAGCTGGGACGGGAGAGCTGGTGGATGCATTCCTTGGCATCGCTGATAACACCCCACCAAGCTGGTAGGACCTTCGTCTCCTCAGAGCTCATCTTCCATCTTTTCCAGTGGCCGACTCTTCTGCCCGTGTCAGAGCTTAGATTTAAGCTTAACATTCTCTTTCAGAGTGCACTTTTCAGCTTCTCTTAGGCCATTCTCACAACAGTTCAATCAAGTAGATAAGGATTAATATATTGTTGTTGTTAAGTAGAATAGAAACTCAGTTTATTTGAGTCCTTTATTTTAGTGAGGCAGAGTTGAACTTCAAACTCAAATGTCGTAAAATCCACTCTGGTATCCTTTCCGCAGTCATGTGTCTCACTCAGTGATAATTCTTCTTACTTTATGACTGAGAACAGGAGTCTAGCTTGTGGGGGTGGGGTGGGGCGGCAGGTGAGAGGATGAATTATTGCTACAAATGTGAAAAATGTTTGAGAGAAGGACCTCTTTTGTGCAGTGCTGTGCTGTGCTTAGTTGCTTAATAATGTCCATCTGTGTGACCCCATGGACGGTAGCCTGCCCCGTTCCTCTATCCATGGGGATTCTCCAGGCAGTAATACTGGAGTGGGTTGCCATGCCCTCCAAGGGATCTTCCCAACACAGGGATCGAGCCCAGGTCTCCCACATTGCAGGTGGATTCTTGACTATCTGAGCCACCAGGGAAGCCCCAAAATACTAGAGTGGGTAGCCTATCCCTTCTCCAGGGGAGCTTCCCAATCCAGGAATCGAACCCAGATCTCCTGCATTGCATGTTGATTCTTTACCAGCTAAGCTGCCAGGGAAAAGTGAAAGTGAAGTCGCTCAGCTGTACCCGACTCTTCATGACCCCATGGGCTGTAGCCTGCCAGGCTCCTCTGTCCATGGGATTCTCCAGGCAAGAATCCTGGAGTGGGTTGCCATTTCCTTCTCCAAGGGATCTTCCCAACCCAGGGATTGAACCCAGATCTCCCACATTGCAGACTTTAACTTCTGAGCTGCCAGGGAAGCCCTTCTTTTTTACTATCTTAGTGTAAAGGGTAAACATACATTTTGAATTTCAATTGATACATACACTTAAATTATAAGTAAAGTCATAAAGTTACTGAAAATGTGCTATAATATAGTGATAGTTATTCTTCCTAATTATTGTACTTTAATTATTACACTAATTGTGAGAATTCTTTCTGTGAAAGACTGCTTTGTCTTAGATTTTCATTTTTTAACACCATTTTATTATGAATGTTTTAAAACTTTGAGCAATATAAGAGACTTTCTTAGTGAATACCAGTATATCCACCAATTAGATTCCACTGCCAACATACTACTGTGTTTATTTCATCATATGCCTATTCATTTTTCAAACTGTTATTCTGTCACACATTTCAAAGTGAACTACACGTCAGTAGTCTTCCCTCTGTAAATATTTAAGCCTGTGTATCTTTATGGAGTTCAGTGTTTTTTTTAAAGTGTTTACATTTACTTTTTTTTACTTTTGATGTAAAATAGAGATGTTGTATTCTCTGAATTGGCTCTACAATTCTCTAAATTGCCTGTTAACGCAAAGAATATAATCAGTCTGATTTTAGTGTTGACCATTTGGTGATTCCATATGTAGAGGTGTCTTGTGTTGCTGGAAAAGGTGTTTGCTCTGACCAGTGCATTCTCTTGACAGAACTCCTGTTAGCCCTTGCCCTGCTCCATTTTGTACTCCAGGGACAAACTTGTGTGTTACTCCAGGTATCTCTTGATTCATTCCAATCCCCTGTGATGAAAAGGACAGCTTTTGTTAGTGTTAGTTCTAGAAGGTCTTGTAGGTCTTCATAGAACAGATCAACTTCAGCTTCTTCAGCATTAGTGGTTGGGGCATAGACCTGGATTATTGTAATGTTGAATGTTTTGCCCTGGAAGTGAACCAAGATCATTCTGTTGTTTTTGAGATCACACCCAAGTACAGCATTTTGGACTCTTGTTGACTATATTTCTTCTAAGTAATTCTTGCCCATTCCCTTCCATTTTAGTCCTTAATTCCTAAGATGTTGAGATTCACTCTTGCCATCTCTTGCTTGACTATGTCCAACTTAGCTTGGACCTAACATGGACCTCAACATGGACCTAACATTCCAGGTTCCTATGAAATGCCATTCTTTATAGCATCAGACTTCACTTTGACCCCCAGATACATCCATGACTGAGCATCATTTCCCCTTGGCCCAGCCGCCTCATTCCTTCTGGAGCTGTTAGTAATTGCCCTCTACTCTTCCCAGTAGCATATTGGACACCTTCCACCTTGGGAGGGGCTCGTCATCTAGTGTCATATCTTTTTGGCTTTTCACAGTGCTTCATGGGATTCTCGTGTCAAGAAAACTGGAGTGGTTTGCCCTTCCCTCCTCCAGTGGACCACGCTTGTCAGAACTCTTCAGTGTGACACATCCAACTTGGGTGGCCCTGCGCGGCCCAGGGCTTCCTTGAGTTACACCAGGCCCTTTGCCACAGCAGGGCTGTGATCCAGGAAGGGAACTGAACAGCAGCGGTAACCATGTGTGTTACCCAGACTTACAGGGAGGTAAACATCACCGTCGTCTTAGAATGTTCCCTCACGCTGCTGTTCACAGGCAGTCCTCTCCTGCATTCCACCTCCCATCCCCACCGCACAATCACTTTTCTTGTGTTTTTTACCATAGGTTATTTAATACTTCTTCCAGAACCTAATGTAAACGTAATTATACAGTATGTAACACTTTTGTGTAAGGCCTCTTTCACTCATCATCACCTTGAAATCAGTCTGTTACTATGTGTATCAGTAGTTTGTTTTTATTGGTATGTAGTATTCTGTTGTATGAGTATTCTAAAGTTTAGTTTTCCATTATCTCTATTGATACGCCACTGAATTCCTTCCAGGTTTGTGAATAAAACTGAATAGTACAGTGCAAGTCTTTCTGTGAACTTTTGTCTCCATTTCTCTTCAGTGAATAGCCTAGAACCAGACTTTCTAGATGACAGGGTAGGTGTTTATTCAGTTAAATAAGACACTGCCTGGCTTTCCCAAGGTGAGTGTTCCATTGCACGCCCGCCAGCAGTGTATGACTGTCCAGTTGCTGCACAGACTCAGCAGGGTTTACTGTCAGCATGGATCTTATTTATCCATTCTAGTGAGCGTATACTGGCATTAGTTGTAATTTTAATTTGCATTTCACTGATGAATGGTGATGTTAAGCACTTTTTCATGTGCTGATTGAATTTTTTGTGAAGTGTTCAAAAATCTTGCCCATATCTTGATTGAGTTGTTAGTCTGTTACTGGGTTATAAGAATCTATTTTGTATCTTGAATACTAATGTTCTGTCAGATACCTGTGAATTGCGTGTTCATTTCCTTAATGGTCTATTGGTAAGCAGCAATTTTAATTGTACTGATTTTGGGGGGTCTATTTCTTGGCATTCTCTCAACATTTGCTTTTTATATTTTAAAAGCTCTATATTTTTTCTAAGCACATACACATTTATGGCTACTTTTTCTTCCTAATGAACTGACCCCTTTTATCATTCTTAAATGTACATTTATGTCTTTCCTCAATTTTGGAATTTTCAGACATCATTGCTTCAAATATTTTCCTGTCCCATTCTCTTTCCTCTTTTTTCAAATTTCATTTAGGCCTTTTGATGTATCCCACAGTCCCCTGTGGCTCTATACATTTTATTAAATTTTTCCTCTGTGTTCTTCATATTGAATAATTTCACTGAGCTATCTTCAAGTTTACATATTCTTTCTTTTATCATCTCATTCTCTGTAGTGTGGTCAGTCAGTTTTTACTTCAGACATTGTATTTTTTCAGTTGTAAAATTTCCATTTTTAAAATAATTTTTACTTTTCTGCTGAATTTTCTTTTCTTTCATGATAAGCATTTTTTATATCATTGAGCATAGTTATGATCAGAATTGTAAAGTTCTTCTCTGCTTATTTTAACATTTAGGTCTCTGAGGTTAGGTCTCTGTTGATTGCCATTTCTCTTGAGAATAGGTCATATTTTCCTGGTTCTTCCTATTGTGAGTAATTTTGGATTTTGTCCTGGACAGAGTGAGTGTCATTTTGTGGAGACTTTAGATGCTGCTATAGGCCTCTAAAGAGTGTTAATAATCCTATTATAGCAGGCATTTAATTTGCTTTGATTTAACTGCTGCTCTTTTGAATCCTTTACTGAACTTCCTACTCCATACTCTAATTCTTCAGACTCAAAAGTCTGTGGTTTCTCCACTTGAGTTTTAAGACTCCCTACATAGTGCCAATTGTGATATGTTCATAGGCTAAAAACCGTAAGGCAGAAACAATTAATTCTGGTCATTTTTTCAAGGGTCAGCTCTTCTTTAGAATAAGCCTGCTCTAGTTCACTTTCCAGGATCTCTAGGTGGTTTTTGTTTCATTTGTATTTCTGCCCCAGTTTGTAACTGTGATTGTGAGAGAATCAAATCTCACAGGGTCGTATTTGTCCATACTAGAAGCTGATTCCCGTGTCTTAAGTTGCAGACATACCTAGTTTATAAATCCTTAAACTTGTGAAAAGTTCTAACATTTTAGAAAACAAACTATATTCTTTTATACCAAAATGAACTTTTAAAATACTTTGTTGTTGTTCTTTTTATTCTAGACTTCTAATTCTATAATAGATAATGTTCCTGAGAAAGAGCCCAGACCAAAAAGAGACACAGATGTGACTTCTGAAAGTGACTATGGAAACAGAAAAGAATGTAGTAAGAAAACGTCTCGAAGATCAAAAATCCCCTATTATTCCAAAACTATTCAGACTATTAAACACCACAGTAAAAACAGCAGTACTTTTATAAGGTACTTCTTTTAGTTCTAGAAATTCAGATAAGACACACAGACGTTTATACTCCCAACTCCTTCCTTAAAGCTGCCTCGTGGTCTTATTTTTTTTTACTTTCCTAATGTCAAAGATTCGACTTTTCAGCCTTGCCAGCTCAGGTTTGGTCAGTATATTCATATAAATTTACATAAAAGGATCTCTTTATGCTAGACTGTCATTACCCAAGTTGTAAAAATTATAAGTGTCATACATTTCTTTGGGTTATTAACTGTGTTTTTTATTTGCAGTTGTAATCGTAAAATGAAACCACCTTTCCTTAAAGAATTATATATAAGTTCGTCTTTGCCAAACAATAGTACATTAGAAGAATCAGAAAACCAGAAAACTGAAATAATGAAATTAAACAATGATGGTTCAGAAGATGGCACTTACCGGGTATGATTTAAGAGATTTAAGAAAAATTGAATATGAATAATCTTAGTTTTAAATACAAGTTAACCCCAGAAAAATAATGCATGTTTTTTTGAGCACAAAATATTTTATTGAGGGGATGAAGTTGGGTTATTCTCCCTGTCCTGATTTCCAGATTTTGTGTAATGTCACTACTTTTATAATTTTTAAAGGAATGCAAATTACACATTTTAGATGAGATTTTAATGAAATCATTTTGCCATATGCTTCAGAAGGAGAAAATAGGTCTAAAATTTCAAATTCTTCCTAAAACAGTGATTCCTAACTTAGGAGTCTTAGAGTGTTTTAAGTATCTAAAGAAATCTATAGTCTTCCCAGAGAAACTTTCTTAGAGAAACTCATTAAGTATTTGAGTAATATTTTGAAAATAATTTCACGGTTTTCATGGACTCTTTTGAAACCCAGTTTTGGACACATGGTTTCCAGATTTAGAGTTATTTAGGAATTTTTAGTACAGATTGCTTTATAATTTTTACCTTCTTTCCCTTATTTTACTTGTGAACAACTGGTTATACTTTTCATTGTATAGTACACTTTACTTCCAATATTATGTTGTTGGTTTTATACTCTTGTTCTCAGTTATAAAGGCCTTAGTATTTAGAAAATAGTAATAGTCGTTATGACAGTAATAATAGCAGTTAACATTTATTGAAGGTTTTGCAGGTGGTGCTAGTGGTAAAGAACCTGCCTGCAAGTAACAGATGCTGGTTGATCCCTGGGTCAGGAAGATCCCCTGGAGGAGGGCATGGCAACCCACTCCAGTATTTCTTGCCTGGAGAATCCCAAGGAGAGGAGCCTAGCAGGTTATAGTCCATAGGGTCACAAAGAGTCAGACACGACTGAAGTGACTTACACACACTCACACATTCATTGAGTGGTTATTTATGCCAGACACTATTCTGCATGCTTTACTTCCATCTTTTGTTTAATTCTCACCATAGCCCTTTGAGTTAGATACTTTTATTCCCGTATTATAAATGAAAAAATTGAGGCAGTGAGAGGCTACGTAACTTTTCTGAGTTCACAGAACAAATATATTGGTGTATTTTTTAGGCACTTGTCGAGGAACTAGATGAAGAGAGAGAGAAGAGATGGAAAGCTGAACAAACTGAAAAGAAGCTTATGGATTATATTGATGAACTGCATAAACATGCGGTTGAAAAAAAAGATATTCATAGCCAGGCTCTTCTTACTACAGACAGGTAAGGGAAAAGTCTGTACACCTAAGTTTATCTCGTAGGACAAAAAAGTGCTAAACTTGGAACTGGAATGCCTTCAACTAGCTGCAGTATGATCGAAAACTACGCATGTGGTTTTAGTTTGAATTGAACTAGTTTTATTTAAAGCCTTCTGGCTTTATCAGCTTTTTATATAAACAGAGGATTCAGGATATTAATTTGAGCCCTCAAGGTGGAAAATGTCAGATAGATAAAGTATTTCAAGTGAAAAACAGGAAAAGCATAGAGCAGGGATTGGCAGACTTGTTCTGTCAGTGACAGGGTTTGGCATACTTTTTCTATAGGTTTTCTGGGTCATAATCAGTCTCTGTGTGCTATTCTCCACAATGGACTCTGGTATCAGATAACCCAAGTTTCTTAATTCTAATGTTCTTATGCAGTCTTATTTCATTTCCCATTTTATCTTTTTTTTTCTATGTTGTATTATGTAATACAAGAATGTCTTATTCTGATATGTGAGAATACCACACAGTTTTTTGAAATGACAATAACTTTTTTCTTTGGTTTTCTGTAGGCAATTATTTCTAAAGTTATGCTTTCTCTCAAAAGGTTAAAGGTTTTGTCCATGGAGTTCTTTTGATTTTTATCTCTTCTGACCCTTGAACAAGCACTAGATTTCTAGACTTGGTATTTGCCAGCAAACAGGCATTAGGAAGTTGCTCTCGGTTCCATTTCCTACCTACGTATACAGTAGATAATTCCCTTTCTACAGTCTTCATTGATTAGTAAGTTTGTATACATGGGCCCCAGCCTAATTCCCAGATTCTGTTTATACATATAACTAGTAAAGTTTGTGGTCCTGATGTGGTATTTTCTAGCAGATTCTCTCATTCTTTGTACCTATGGAATATAAGGAAAATTGCAATACACACCATGTGTTCTATGGAAACCTCTGTAATTAGGCAAACTATGATGCTTTATGCTATTACTAGACAATCCACCACTTACCCATCAACTTCTTACCTTATATGTTTTGGAAGTTGCTATTCCTGATAGAATAAGATGCTGGACAAAGGTAACAACAGAATGGGTAAGTAACAGTCCTGTAACCACTTAGAAGAAACAGCACTTTTATTTGCAAGAGGTGCACAGGTAGCCAGCATTGTTTAATGATAGATACATACAGACTGTGTGACTTGATGAGTCACAATCAGACAGTGAAAGAGAGGGATTTATCTTCCTTTTTCATTTAGTTCCCTTTGCTTATTACTGAAATTCCTCCCAGATTTTAGCATTGTGTTTTCTCTTGTTTAGAGTCATTTGTAGATGCATCTTTGTTTTTCTCTGCTTTGTAAATATTATCTGCTGCTGCTGCGAAGTCACATCAGTCATGTCCGACTCTGTGCAACACCACAGACGGCAGCCCACCAGGCTCCCGTCCCTGGGATTCTCCAGGCAAGATCACTGGAGTGGGTTGCCATTCCCATTTCCAGTGAATGACAGTGAAAAGTGAAAGTGAAGTCACTCAGTCGTGTCTGACTCTTAGCGACCCCATGGACTGTAGCCTACCAGGCTCCTCCATCCATGGGATTTCCCAGGCAAGAGTACTGGAGTGGGGCCATTGCCTTCGTGGAATATTAAAGGAAGCTGTGTCTGGGATTGCGAGCCAGTTTCTGTTTTGATTGGAAAGCTTTGGACATGCCTCGTCTTTATCCTTCTTTAACCTCTGTTGTTGTGTCATGTTTCCCGTGTTACATGTTCATTGTTCTCTTGAAAATTTAGCTTCAGTCTGTTCTGGTTCATCTATCCCCCAGAATGGGTTTTGGAGATCAGATCCTCACCAGTCTTCATATTCCCTTATGTGGCTTGGTAGGGACTCTGTATTCTTCATACCTATACAGGGTCTGACATTTAGGTACCAAGCTATGAGTACATATTATCTCAAAAACTGAATCTTCTCTATTGCTTCAAGTCCCTAAGGTGTATCTGACTCTTTGTGACCCCATGGACTATAGCCCATCAGGCTCCTCTGTCCATGGGATTTCCCAGGCAAGAATACTGGAGTGGGTTGCCATTTGCTTCTCCAGGGCATCTTCCCAACCCAAGGATCAATTCATGTCTCCTGCATTGGCAGGTGGGTTCTTCATCACTGAGCCACCTGAGAAGCCAAATCTTTGATCTGTCTCTACTGTGCTTTTAATGGCAAGCCGCTTCAGTATTCTTGCCTTGAGAATCCCATGAACAGTATGAAAAGGCAAAAAGATATGACACTGAAAAGATGAGCTCCCCAGGTCAGTAGGTGCCAATATGCTACTGGAGATCAGTGGAGGAATAACTCCAGAAAGACTGAAGGGATGGAGACAAAGTGAAAACAACACCCAGTTGTGGATATGACTGGTGATGGAAGTAAAGTCCAATGCTGTAAAGAGCAATATTGCATAGGAACCTGGAATGTTGGGTCCATGAATCAAGGTAAATTGGAAGTGGTCAAACAGGAGATGGCAAGAGTGAATATTGACATGTTAAGAATCAGTCAACTAACATGATTAGGGTTAGGGTTAGGGTTGGAATGGGAAAATTTAATTCAGATGACCCTTATATCTACTACTGTGGGCAAGAATCCCTTAGAAGAAATGGAGTAGCCCTCATAGTCAACAAAAGACTCTGAAATGCAGTATTGGGTGCAATCTCAAGAATGACAGAACGATCTCTGTTCATTTCCAAGGCAGACCATTCAATATCACAGTAATCCAAGTCTGCCCCAGCCATTAATGCTAAAGAAGCTAAAGTTGAACGGTTTTATGAAGATCTATAAAACCTAGAACTTACATACAAAAAAGATGTCCTTTTCATCATAGGGGACTGGAATGCAAAAGTTGGAAGGCAAGAAACACCTGGAGTAACAGGCAAATTTGACCTTGGAGTACAAAATGAAGCAGGGCAAAGGCTAATACAGTTTTGCCAAGAGAACGCACTGGTCATAGCAAACACCCACTTCCAACAACATAAGAGAAGACTCTACACATGGACATCACCAGATGGTCAACACCGAAATCAGATTGATTATATTCTTTGAAGCCAAAGATGGAGAAGCTCTATACATTCAGCAAAAACAAGACTGGGAGCTGATTGTGGCTCAGATCATGAACTTCTTATTGTCAAATTCAGGCTTAAATTGAAGAAAGTAGGGAAAATCACTAGACCATACAGGTATGACCTAAATCAAATATCTTATGATTTTACAGTGGAAGTGACAAATACAGTCAAAGGATTAGATCTGATAGACAGAGTGCCTGAAGGACTATGGATGGAGGTTCATGACATTGTACAGGAGGCAGTGATCAAGTCCATCCCCAAGAAAAAGTAATGCAAAAAAGCAAAATGGTTGTCTCAGGAGGCCTTACAAATAGCTGAAAAAGAAGAGAAGCTAAAGGAAAAGGAGAAAAGGAAAGATATACCCATTTGAATACAGAGTTCCAAAGAATAGCAAGGAAAGACAAGAAAGCCTTCTTGGGTGATCAATGCAAAGAAATAGAGGAAAGCAATAGAATGGGAAAGACTGGAGATCTCGTCAAGAAAATTAGAGATACCCAGGGAACGTTTCATGCAAAGATGGGCTCAATAAAGGACAGAAATGGTATGGACCTAACTGAAGCACAAGATATTAAGAAGAGGTGGCAAGAATACACAGAATAATTATACAAAAAAGATCTTCATGACCCAGACAACCATGATGGTGTGATCACTCACCTAGCACCAGACATCCTGGAATGTGAAGTCAAGTGGGCCTTAGGAAGCATCACTACGAACAAAGCTGGTGAAGGTGATGGAATTCCAGCTGAGATATTTTCAAATCCTAAAAGATGATGCTATGAAAGTGCTGCACTTACTATGCCAGCGAATTTGGAAAACTCAGCAGTGGCCACAGGACTGGAAAAGGTCAGTTTTCATTCCAATCCCTAAGAAAGGCAATGCCAAAGAATGTTCAAACTACTGCACAATTGCACTCATCTCACACACTAGCAAAGTAATGCTCAAAATTCTCTTAAGTCATGCTTCAACAGTATGTGAACCGCGAACTTCCAGACGTTCAAGCTGGTTTTAGAAAAGGCAGAGGAACTAGAGATCAAATTGCCAACCTTCGTTGGATCATAGAAAATGCAAGAGAATTCCAGAACACCATCTGCTTCTGCTTTATTGTATAACCAAAGCCTTTGTGTAAATCACAACAAACTGGAAATTTCTTAAAAGGATCGAAATACCAGACCACCTGACCTGCCTCCTGAGAAATCTGTATGCAGGTCAAGAAGTAACAGTTAGAACCAGACATGTAACAGCAGACTGGTTCCAAATCGGGAAAGGAGTACGTAAAGGCCGTATATTGTCACTCTGCTTATTTAACTTATATGCAGACTATATCATGCGTAATGCCTGGCTGGATAAAGCACAAGCCAGAATTAAGATTGCCGAGAGAAGTATCAGTAACGTCAGATACGCAGACGACACCACCCTTATGGCAGAAATTGAAGATGAACTGAAGAGCCTCTTGATGAAAGTGAAAGAGGAGAGTGAAAAAGTTGACTTAAAACTCAACATACAAAAAACAAAGATCATGGCATCTGGCCCCATCACTTCATGGCAGATAGGTGGGGAAACAGTGGAAACAGTGAGAGACTTTATTTTCTTGGGCTCCAGAATCACTGGAGATGGTGACTGCAGCCATGAAATTAAAAGACGCTTGCTTCTTGTAAGAAAAACTGTGACCAACCTAGACAGCATATTAAAAAGCAGAGGCATTACTTTACCAACAAAGATCCGTCTAGTCAAATCTTTGATTTTTCCAGTAGTCATGTATGGATGTGAGAGTTGGATCATAAAGAAAGCTGCTGCTGCTGCTGCTGCTGCAGCATTGCTTCAGTCGTGTCCGACTCTGTGCAACCCCACAGATGGCAGCCCACCAGGCTCCGCCATCCCTGGGATTCTCCAGGCAAGAACGCTGCAGTGGGTTGCCATTTCCTTCTCCAGTGAATGAGAGTGAAAAGTTAAAGTGAAGTCGCTCAGTTGTGTCTGACTGTTCGCAACCCCATGGACTGCAGCCTACCAGGCTCCTCCGTCCATGGGATTTTCCAGGCAAGAGTACTGGAGTTGCCACTGCCTTCTCCAAAAGAAAGCTGAGCGTGGACGAATTTGAACTTGGTGCTTGGAGAAGACTTTTGCTTTTAAACTGTGGTGGTGTTGGAGAAGATTCTTGTGAGTCTCTTGGATTGCAAGATCCAGCCAATCAATCCTCATGGAAATTTAGGATTTCCAGTGAATATTCATTGGAAGGACTGATGCTGAAGCTGAAACTCCAATACTTGGGGCACCTGATGTGAAGAACTGACTCATCTGAAAAGACCCTGCTGCTGGGAAAGATTGAAGGCAGAAGGAGAAGGGGACAACAGAGGATGAGATGGCTGGATGGCATCACTGACTCCATGCACATGGGTTTGTGGACTCCGGGCATTGGTGATGGACAGGGAGGCCTGGCGTGCTACAGTCCATGGGTCACAAAGAGTTGGACATGGCTGAGCGACTGAACTGGACTGATGCCTTTAATACCTAATCTATACACTTCCACATCTCTTATCTATTATCCAGGCCTTCTTGATTAACAGATTGTACATCTAATCATCTACTAAAAATTTCTTGTCTGCATTGCTTTAAGTTCCTAAGATCAACATATTGCTAGGTCAACTTTTCCTGCTCCCTTATTTTATATTCCTTGTTCTAATAAATGACGTTTCATATCGTCAGCCACCAAAGCTGGAAATTTCAGAATCATTTTTTTGCTTCCTTCCTCTTTCTCAGACTTCATAACCAGTAGGCATTGATACCCTCTTCATTCTACTTAAAAGGTGTTGAACCATCTTCTCTCTGTCCCCAAACTGTTGGATCAGTTTAGGCCCTTACCTCCTGCTCAGAGGATTACTCTAATTCTTTTTATTTGTAGCTTCTCTGCCCCTTCCACCATATATGTCACAGACTAAAGTCTAATATTCTCTCATATAACGTACCAAACTGGAGTTGAAAGACCAGTCTGGAGACCACTCTCAAAGGCAAGAAGAGAGATACTAAGAACAAAAATTGGAGCAGTGACTCTCGTGTAGGAGTTGATAGGTACAGGGATTTTTCTCAATTATGACTTGGAAATTACACACTGGAGTGGCTGCCTGGCTCAGACATTCCTTCATGAGGCTCTGTCTTTGCTATTCATTGTCCCCTTTTCAAACACTCCTATTGTGTCATGAACTGCCTCTCTGCCTATAATATTGGTCAAGAGAGAACCCCTGAACTACGATGGGTAAAGGTAAACCTTAGTCATGGCCACAGTGACTGGTGCATGAAGCGAGCATATGAACCAGATTGGAATAACCGGGGCTTTTCCCAGAACTCAGTTCAAAGTTGAGCTAGAGAAAAGTAATCTCTTCTGTTTGGTTCTCACTGCTGTCAGAACATGAGTCTAGAGATGATTGTAGCCTTCCCTGTCTCCCCTGAGTGCATTATAAAAAACATGCCATGGGAAGAATTCAGACCAGCCTGTAGGGAATCAGAGAGACCTTATGGTGTTCATATTCTTTTTTTCAGTGGTCCCTCAGAATAGTGCCATCCCTGCCTCTGAATTGGTTAGTTATATGTTTCACTAAACTCTCCTTTCTTCCTAAAACTGAGAATTTTCAGTCAAAAGACTCTGAGTAACACCAAGCTAGTATAATACTAGGATGTAATACTTAATGTCTAGGGAAGATGCAGGAAGGTCAGAGTTGCTTCTCTTCTGTAGCTTTATAAATGGATGTCTGTCCTCTGCCAGATGTTAAGCTCCTTGAAGGCCAGGCTGTATCTTAATTATCTTACTTGCTTTTAAGCCCACATCTAGCACAATGCCTGAAACAAATAAGGTGCTTTTAAGTTTTGCTGTCAAATAGTAAAGTTCACAAAAGATAAAGATTCATTAATTTATGTAAAATGTTTGCCCTTTGACACAATGCTAGTTTCACAGATCAGGGGTATGGCATACTGTTTTTCAGCTATTTTTTACTCTAAGGAGAGTTTGGAAGATACTTCAAATCTTCCTCTCTTCTGTGTTCCTACCTACAAATCTTCCTCTCTACTTCTTCTCTAAGCTTAGTGTTTAGTACAGTTTTCATCTTTTTCATATGTATAGTATACTTAAAATGTGATTTATGCTTTAGGCTAAAAGAAGTTATTGTTAAAGAGAGAAATTCCAAGCTGCAGCTGGAAATTATGGTTCACAGACTTCAAAATGAAATTAAAAAATTAACTATTGAATTAATTAAAGCAAGAGATCAACAAGATGATCACATTAGACACCTGAGAACCCTGGAAAAAGCACTGGAGAAAATGGAGAGGCAGAAGGGGCAGCAGCAAGCCGCACAGGTACGCTCTGCCCGCTGCGCTCCCACGGGTTACACGCTCACGGCGTCTCTCCTGGAACACGCTACGCCATCATACGCAGACAGAGATGTTAGGTTGGATGCAAAAATTACACGTGCCAGTCATTTAACCTGCGGAATTATTTCTTGAAGTAAGGCCGCCAGCATTCACAAAGCAGTTATAAGAAGAGTTGGTGGATATACTGCTAGTTGTTAGGCTTGTGTTTTATTAGAGCCAGTTTTTAAATGACTCCTTGGGGGTGTTTGAAGGCTTTTAAGTTTTGTGTTTTCTGAATAGAAATTTTTTTAAGGTTCATAGTGCAAATAAGATTTAATGCTAATATGTTTGATGCTTCTGCATATGTGCTGAGTCACTTCAGTTGTGTCGAACTCTTTGTGATCCTGTGGAGTGTAGCCCACCAGGTTCCACTGTCCATAGGATTCTCCAGGCAAGAATACTGGAGTGGGCTGCCTTGCCCTCCTCTAGGGGACCTTCGTGAGCTGGGGATTGAACCCGCGTCTCCTATGCCTCCTGCATTAGCAGGTGGGTTCCTTACCACTGGCACCGCCTGGGAAGCCCTTGATGCTTCTAAGACTTAGCTTTATGTAACCACACATTATTTAGTTAATTTTGGAAGTCAGCTTAGTCACTAGGTCCTATTACTTAGAAGACACTTTTCTGTGGGTAACTGACATTAAAATAGAAACAGAGGAGATGATCTAAATACTGTAATTGTGTGTATTTTACTCAGATGCGTCTTATCCAAGAGGTGGAACTCAAAGCTGCCGCTGCTGATAGAGAAATAAACTTACTTAGGACTTCTCTCCATCAGGAAAAGGAACAGGTGCAACAGCTTCATGAACTGCTTGCATTGAAAGAAAAAGAGCACCGGTGAGTGAAATATGTATATATCAGGAAAATACGGACATTTAAAAACAAGAAAAGTCACTTGGTTCTCTCTGCCCCTCCCCCCAGAACTAGACAGTGATTCAGCAATGGTGAAGTCTGACAGAATTAGCTTATGAAAAATGACATGTTTATGTATCCTTTAGAATCAGTCTTATTGTAAGAACTTGTAACGTAGAAACAAATCACTGACTTTGTTAAGGTTGAAGTATGGATTTATAGCAGTGAAGCTCATTTTACGTTTCTCTAAGCCCAACCAAAAGTTGATCATTATAATATAGAGAAAACTGTTTTAATTGACTTCCAAGTAACTACTTGTTAAATTATCAGTCTACTTTATTCCTTTGAAGCAGGATTCAGCAGACTTTTTCCTGTGGAGGTCCAGATGGAAAATAATTCAGGCTTTTCAGGTCATGCCTAACTGTCTCTTTGTAGCCCAAAAGTAACCATAGACAATGTGTAAGCAAATGGATGTGCTGTGTTCTAATAAAAGTTTTATTTCCCCACAAGAAGGGTACCAGGCCAGATTTGGTCCAAGGGCTGTAGTTTTGCCCAGTAAACTGTATTTCTGTATATTAAAGACTCAAGCAACATGGAAGATGCAGTGAAGCAGAACCTGACTCCTGTGAATACACCCAAGGCTATTAGAGACCGTACAGTGACTGTGAGCTGTCTCAGTGAAGCCAAGACTTGGCATAATCCCTGTCACCACTGAATGAACAGTCAGATAAAGCTCATGTTCTTTCTGCAGCTACCATCGTGTCCCTAGTTTTGGGTTTGAAAGTAAGGAGCTGATCTTTAACAACAGGGAATATAGAATATTTAGTACTTAAAGGCCTTTAAAGTTTTTCTTTCCATGTAAACAGCACCCTGTGTTTTTTATTTGTTTTTCATTCCAGGAAAGACATTGAAACAAGGGAGTTTTTTAGTGAAGCTGAGTTCCAGGAAGCCTTAGCTAAAGAAATTGCTAAAGAAGAGAGAAAGCATGAGCAAGTTATAAAAGAATATCAAGACAAAATTGATGCATTAAATCAACAGTATATGGATTTAGAAAATGAATTCCGTATTGCTTTAACTGTTGAAGCCAAAAGATTTAAAGATGTAAGAACTGGCCTCTAGCTTTTTATTGAAAACAGAATCAGCAAGTTATGATTTGATAAGAGGACTACATTTTAGAATTCTAGCTCTATTTGCATGCTGCCTATAGGATCTTAAGCAAATTACTTAGGTTCTTAGAGCCTTATTTCTTCACATAAATAATAGCTAATCTTCAGTGCTGTTGCCAAAGCTAAGTGACGTTATAAATGGTCAAGTAAAGAGCACTCAAATAGGAATTAGGAAACCTGCATTCTCTATTATTGAGTACTATAGAGCAGGGGTCAGCAAATTAAAGTCTCTGGGCTATTTTTGGCCCATTACCTGTTTATGTAGAGTTTTATGAGAACAGAGCCATGCTCACTTGTTTACACAGTGTCTGGCTGCTTTTGTGTCAAAATAGCAGGATCCAGACCTTAAAACATAAACACTATGGCCTGGCTGACCTGCGAAGCCAGTTATCTGTGAATTTCATTCTATTGCTAAAACTCAGATACTAAAAATGAAAAAAGTAAGCTGTTTCCAAAATCAGATATTTTCTAAATATTCTGAGAACTGCTATTTATAATGCAATTTTAAAATATAGGTTAAAGATGGTTTTGAAAATGTTGCAACTGAATTAGCAAAGAGCAAGCATGCTCTTGTTTGGGCTCAACGAAAAGAAAATGAGTCTTCCTCTTTAATTAAAGACCTAACCTGTATGGTGAAGGAACAAAAAACAAAACTTGCAGAAGTTTCTAAATTGAAACAGGAAACAGCAGCAAATTTACAGGTAAGACACTGTGCCATTATATTTCCTTTTTAACTTTTATGTCATTTTTTCAAGTATATTGTGATAATTTTAGGAAGTATACAGTTGTGAACTAGATAACACTAAGTATATTTTTATGTGTGTGAAGACTGATATAATTAGGAGATAAACCATGGCTGCCCAGGTTGTACTACTTACACTAAAGTCGTATTTAAGTAAGTAAGTGAGTTAATTTTAAGAAGTGTGCTAAGTAAACAGATACTAGTTTTACAGTGATACAGATGGTTGAAGTTTGGAAAATACCTAAGGAATTATTGATGTTAATTCTGTGGTAGTGGACATCTTTACGTACTAATATACCTACATTGACACTGACATGGAAGTCGCTCAGTCGTGTCCGACTCTTTGCAACCCCATGGACTGTAGCCTACAAGGCTCCTCCGTCCATGGAATTTTCCAGGCAAGAGTACTGGAGTGGGTTGCCATTTCCTCCAGGAGATCTTCCCGACCCAGGGATCGAACCCAGGTCTCCAGCATTGTAGGCAGACGCTTTACCGTCTGAGCCACCAGGAAGTCACTAATATACCTAACTATAATACTTTTTAATTACTTTATTTCTGTTGTCTCAGTTTTAAATATTAGTGATATTTTGCTCAAAAGGACTCACTTTATATGTGTCCTTTAGACTGTTGATGTAAATCCTTGGTGAGAAATTTTGAGTAATACATGTGTAGTTGCTTTTTTAAAATATTAAATAAAATTCAGAGTTTTTACAGAAATAGCCTCTTAAAATTTGACTTTTTATTTAATGACCTACATTTATTTTTAGTCAATAAAATTAAAGCATTTTCTATGTAAAATTTAGGAACATTACTTTGTTATTTGCTTAAGTAACATTTTTTCTCACTATAAAATACAGAAAGAAAATAAGTACTTAAATATAATAATTACTTTGCATTCTTTTCAATGTTTTTTGGTGGTATACAGAATCAAATCAACACACTTGAAATTTTAATTGAAGATGACAAGCAGAAGAGTATTCAAATAGAACTTCTCAAGCAGGAAAAAATGCAGCTTATTTCCGAGCTAGCTGCCAAGGAGTCGCTAATTTATGGTTTAAGGACAGAAAGAAAAGTATGGGGACATGAGTTGGCACTACAGGGTAAAATTCTTAAATTTTCAAAAAATAGCCCATTCTGCTCATCCTGCAAACCAGTGTATTAGAAAAGGGAGAGTTAATTCTTAGACATCCCAGGAAAGAAGGTAACGCTTTATACTGAAGGGTAACTAGTCATTGGTCAGTCAGAAAGGAATGAAATTATACTAAGGAATTGAGAAGGAGTTTATTACACCCATTTTATAGTTATAGCTCTGATATTTTGCTGTCTCTGGTTTTCTTCCCAGTGTAATTTGGTTACGTTTCTGAACAGGTATACCTTTATGATGCTATAGCTGAATAAGTTATTGAAAACAATTCTTTCTTATCTAGTGATTTTAAATTGTTTGTACATATGCAGCATTCATTTTTTTGCTAACAAGATAAATGTTAGCAATATTTATCTTGTTACATGTGGAGAAATGTGAAATCATTTATGAATAAAAACCATTTTAGGTTCAGGTAAACTTACCCTTAGTCTCATTCCCTTTCCAGTAACCATAAAGCAAGAGATACACACTTTTAAGATATACACTTAAGTTTTAAGGCATTCATGGAGACTTTATAAATTATGAATAGTAGATGTTGGCCTAAATGGAACATTGCTTATTTGACCATTCCATGTAGGAATCTATAATATAATTGCAAATTAATTTTGTTTGTATGGACAGCATAACATGACCCATTAAATATTTTGTGACTCAGTTACTTGTTCACAAAAGTAGCTGCTTGCATGGTTACTGTGGTTTTATGTTCTCAAACACCCACAGTTTTTAAAAGGTCCGTTTCTTCTCTTTCCACTTTATATTATGCTGTTACATATTTTGTTTCTTTATTCAGCTTCTTTTATTCATTATATCATACACTGTAAAATGAGATTCTCGTTAAAAACAAATCTCTTAAGGTCTTCTTAAGGTTTTTACTTTGATGTTTGTTTCTTAGGATCTTCTCTAGTCCAAAATCATGGGAGAGTAGAGGCTCAGCTTGAAAGTCTGTGTAGGGAGAATGAATGTCTGCGAAAAGCAAGTGAGCGTGACAGCGACACAATAAGAATCAAATGTAAAATCATAGACGACCAAACTGAAACCATTGGAAAATTAAAAGAAGTAAGTTTGACATTTTATTTTAGGAAAAGCTCATAGGGAAAGTGTGAAAATGTGTGGATCAAAGTACCTAATAAATATTTGTCTCAATGAATCCTAACTGTTGTGGAATTTAAGACATACTATTGTGTTTTTTAAATAATGTTTGCCACTTTGCTTTTAAAAGTTATATATAACATTTATTAACTTGAAATTACTTTTACCTCAGAATTTTATGGAGGGTGTTATTATGGCCCTCGGAAAGATCCCCTGGAGAAGGAAATGGCAACCCACTCCAGTATTCTTGCCTGGAGAATGCTATGGACGGAAAAGCCTAGTAGGTTAACAGTCCATGGGGTCGCAAGAGTTGGACACAACTGAGCGACTTCACCTTCACCTTCAAAGTAATTAAAACTAGCGTCCATAATGGGTGGTTGTTGCTCTTCAGTTGCTGAGTCATGTCCAGCTCTTTGCGACCCCGTGTACTGCTGCATACCAGGCTTCCCTGGGCTTGGTGGCGGTTGGAGTTCTGCACACTCAGCAAGGACCAGCAGTGGGACGTGCAGGGCGCCAGACATGGTTGTCTCGCCACGTGGGGTGGCGGCAGGGCCTATCCCTGCTAGTCAGAGCCTGAGAAAGCACGGTCCACTGGAGGAGGACATGGCAAACCACCTCAGTGGTCTTGCCTTCAGTTCAGGTCAGTCGCTCAATTGTGTCTGACTCTTTGCGACCCCACGAATCGCAGCACGCCAGGCCTCCCTGTCCATCACCAACTCCCGGAGTTCACTCAAACTCACATCAGTCGAGTCAGTGATGCCATCCAGCTATCTCATCCTCTGTCGTCCCCTTCTCCTCCTGCCCCCAATACCTGCCAGCATCAGTCTTTTCCAGTGAGTCAGCTCTTAGCATGAGGTGGCCAACGTACTGGAGCTTCAGCTTTAGCATCATTCCTTCCAAAGAACACCCAGGGCTGATGTCCTTCAGAATGGACTGGTTGGATCTCCTTGCAGTCCAAGAGACTCTCAAGAGTCTTCTCCAACATCACAGTTCAAAAGCATCAGTTCTTGCCTTCAGAGCCCCATAGAGGGTTAGGAATCAAACAAAGGTAGCATTTTTATTTAAACTGCACTGTTTAGTATCTCCCAGTATTGCTAAATCAGTTCTCAGAATTCTCTATGACAAAACCTTGTTGTTATTCAGTCACCCAGTCGTGTCCCACTCTTTGCAACTCCATGGACTTCAGCATGCCATGAATAGAATGCAAAAGATGATCAGTGCTTATTTCCAAGAGACTGATTTTACCCTCTTTAATATGGCCTGTCTTAGAAAATGAACAGGATCTCTTGTTTCAAAGTATATTACATGAAAATTCCCAGAAAATATTCTGAAAGTTACCCTGAACTCCAAAATTTGAATCAAATTTGAACTCCAAAATTTTCTTCTGAAGATTATCTTCAAGGTGTTAAAAAATATAGCCTAAGAAAAGAGATTTTAAGAAACTTCTTAATGGGATTATCACCCACAAAGTTAGGAACTCATTCTCTTTTTCATTTTTTTTAAGGAACTCATTCTTTAATTATAACCACCTAAGATTTGATTTTTCCCCCCTTAGTCATTATTAAGACACACGACTTCATCAAGTACAGAAAATAAAGAAACATTATCACCATGTTGTTATATCCATAATTAGATTTAGACTATGAATGTTTGAACTGTGATTTTTGGTTTAAAAAAGTTTTCAGGTTTTCAACTCATCATTTTTCTTTCTTTTCACAATTTAGTACATTTACTTTTAAAGACCATAGTATCAACCTCAAAGATAACGAGCATTAATGGTGCATCCCAGCTCATTATAGAACGTACAGAGATAACTAGGTATAATTTCTTATAGCAATAAATTCACCATGTGCTCAGTTGCTCAGTCGTGTCTGACTTTTTACAACCCCATGCACTGTAGCCCACCAGGCTCCTTTGTGGGATTCTCCAGGCAAGAATACTGGAGTGGGTTGCCATTTCCTCTTCCAGGGATCTTCCCAACCCAGGTATCAAACCTGTGTCTCCTGCATTAGCAGGAGGATTCTTTAGCACTGAGCCACCAGGGAAGCCCAAATATTTCACCATAGCTAATAACTTAAAGGGATGAGGACCTAATCTGCAGAATTTGGAGTTCAATATTTTCAATTAAGTAGATTCTGAAACAGGACTTTTGAGGTTTGGTTTCCTCATGTATTATTTTGGTACTTTTAAGTATGGGTCACAAGATTCTCTGATGGTTCGGTTCAGTTGCTCAGTCGTGTCCCACTCTTTGCGACCCCATGAGTCGCAGCACGCCAGGCCTCCCTGTCCATCACCAACTCCCGGAGTTCACTCAGACTCATGTCCATCGAGTCTGTGATGCCATCCAGCCATCTCATCCTCTGTCGTCCCCTTCTCCTCCTGCCCCCAATCCCTGCCAGCATCAGAGTCTTTTCCAATGAGTCAGCTCTTCACATGAGGTGGCCAAAGTACTGGAGCTCCAGCTTTAGCATCATTCCATCCAAAGAAATCCCAGGGTTGATCTCCTTCAGAATGGACTGGTTGGATCTCCTTGCGGTCCAAGGGACCCTCAAGAGTCTTCTCCAGCACCACAGTTTAAATGCATCAATTCTTCGGCGCTCAGCCTTCTTCACAGTCCAACTCTCACATCCATACATGACCACTGAAAAAACCATAGCCTTGACTAGATGGACCTTTGTTGGCAAAGTAATGTCTCTGCTTTTGAATATACTATCTAGGCTGGTCATAACTTTTCTTCCAAGGAGTAAGCGTCTTTTCATTTCATGGCTGCAATCACCATCTGCAGTGATTTTGGAGCCCCAAAGAATAAAGTCTGACACTGTTTCTACCGTTTCCCCATCTATTTCCCATGAAGTGATGGGACCAGAAGCCATGATCTTCATTTTCTGAATGTTGAGCTTTAAGCCAACTTTTTCACTCTCCTCTTTCACTTTCATCAAGAGGCTTTTTAGCTCCTCTTCACTTTCTGCCATAAGGGTGGTGTCATCTGCATATCTGAGGTTATTGGTATTTCTCCCAGCAATCTTGATTCCAGCTTGTGTTTCTTCCAGTCCAGCGTTTCTCATGATGTACTGTGCCATATAAGTTAAATAAGCAGGGTGACAATATACAGCCTTGATGTACTCCTCTTCCCATTTGGAACCAGTCTGTTGTTCGATGTCCAGTTCTAACTGTTGCTTCCTGACCTGCATACAGATTTCTCAAGAGGCAGGTCAGGTGGTCTGGTATTCTCATCTCTCTCAGAATTTTCCACAGTTTCTTGTGATCCACACAGTCAAAGGCTTTGGCATAGTCAATAAAGCAGAAATAGATGCTTTTCTGGAACTCTGGCTTTTTCCGTGATCCAGCGGATGTTGGCAATTTGATCTCTGGTTCCTCTGCCTTTTCTAAAACCAGCTTGAACATCAGGAAGTTCACAGTTCATGTACTGCTGAAGTCTGGCTTGGAGAATTTTGAGCATTACTTTACTAGCATGTGAGATGAGTGCAATTGTGCGGTGGTTTGAGCATTCTTTTGCATGGCCTTTCTTTGGGAGTGGAATGAAAATTGACCTTTTCCAGTCCTGTGGCCACTGCTGAGTTTTCCAGATTTGCTGGCATTTTGAGTGCAGCGCTTTCACAGCATCATCTTTCAGGATTTGAAACAGCTCAACTGGAATTCCATCAACTCCACTGGCTTTGTTCGTAGTGATGCTTTCTAAGGCCCACTTGACTTCACATTCCAAGATGTCTGGCTCTAGATGAGTGATCACACCATCATGATTATCCAGGTCTTGAAGATCTTTTTTGTACAGTTCTTCTGTGTATTCTTGCCACCTCTTCTTAATATCTTCTGCTTCTGTTAGGTCCAGACCATTTCTGTCCTTTATCGAGCCCATCTTTGCATGAAATGTTCCCTTGTTATCTCTAAGTTTCTTGAAGACATCTCTAGTCTTTCCCATTCTGTTCTTTTCCTCTATTTCTTTGCACTGATCACTGAAGAAGGCTTTCTTATCTCTTCTTGCTATTCTTTGGAATTCTGCATTCAGATGCTTTTATCTTTCTTTTTCTCCTTTGTTTTTTGCTTCTCTTCTTTTCACAGCTATTTGTAAGGCCTCCCCAGACAGCCCTTTTGCTTTTTTGCATTTCTTTTCCATGGGGATGGTCTTAATCCCTATCTCCTGTACAATGTCACAAACCTCATTCCATAGTTCAGGCACTCTTATCTATCAGATCTAGGCCCTGAAATCTATTTCTCACTTCCACTGTAGAATCATAAGGGATCTGATTTAGGTCATACCTGAATGGTCTAGCGGTTTTCCCTACTTTCTTCAATTTAAGTCTGAATTTGGTAATAAGGAGTTCATGATCTGAGCCACAGTCAGCTCCTGGTCTTGTTTTTGTTGACTGTACAGAGCTTCTCCATCTTTGGCTGCAAAGAATATAATCAGTCTGATTTCGGTGTTGACCATCTGGTGATGTCCATGTGTAGAGTCTTCTCTTGTGTTGTTGGAAGAGGGTGTTTGCTATGACCAGTGTGTTCTCTTGGCAAAACTCTGTTAGTCTTTGCCCTGCTTCATTCCGCATTCCAAGGCCAAATTTGCCTGTTACTCCAGGTGTTTCTTGACTTCCTACTTTTGCATTCCAGTCCCCTATAATGAAAAGGACATCTTTTGGGGGTGTTAGTTCTAGAAGGTCTTGTAGGTCTTCATAAAATCGTTCAGCTTCAGTTTCTTCAGTGTTACTGGTTGGGGCATAGACTTGGATAATTGTGATATTGAATGGTTTGCCTTGGAGACGAACAGAGATCATTCTGTCGTTTTTGAGATTGCATCCAAGTACTGCATTTTGGACTCTTGTTGACCATGATGGCTACTCCATTTCTTCTGAGGGATTCCTGCTCACAGTAGTAGATATAATGGTCATCCGAGTTAAAGTCACCTATTCCAGTCCATTTTAGTTCACTGATCCCTAGAATGTCGATGTTCACCCTTGCCATCTCTTGTTTGACCACTTCCAGTTTGCCTTGATTCATGGACCTGACATTTCAGGTTCCTATGCAATATTGCTCTTTACAGCATCAGATCTTGCTTCTATCACCAGTCACATCCACAGCTGGGTATTGTTTTTGCTTTGGCTCCATCCCTTCATTCTTTCTGGAGTTATTTCTCCACTGATCTGATGATACAATGTTATTTTTATTAGCAGGGTTATTTCATAAGAATCTTCTGTAGCTTTTATGAATTCCTAATAATATATTAAGACTGCTGTCCCCTGAGTACTTAAGTATGAGAGTTGTGAGGAGAAAATAAATTATAGAAATATTGGTCAAGACTACCTGATATCGTTGCTTAGAGTTTTTAGATGTATAACACACTAAGGAATTGAACCACATTTTCTAAAATACTGATGAATTCATTCCTAAATTAGCCTCATTCAGTATTCGTTTGTTTGCCTCCATCATCTTCCCAAAGGGAAAGAAGAAAGGCACGGTGGGGCAGGGGAAACAGGATGAAAGCAGGAACTGCTAATTCGTTTGTTTCTCAGTGGTGGAGACTGATACCGTTAGCTGGTGTTACAGGGTTCTAGCATACAGGCATGCCCCTGTAAAGCAGATATGTTTCTTGGCATAAATAAGTCAGATGAGGCCTAATACCTGCAAACATTTAACAGTGCCTAAGGTAGTTTTGATCTTTCATTAATCCTCCGATTTGTAGTATGCAAATAGAGGATACAGTTGGCCTCACAGGACAGAAGATGAAGTTTGGGGGAATATAGAGCCTATTTTCATGTGACATCAGTAGTGATGAAATCATGCTTTAAAGTATTTGTTCACTCTAATGCAGAAGACACTTGTTCAGCAGAGTAGAAATAGTATTTTATGTCATACATGCATCGTGAATATCAATCTTTGCTATATTCCGTGTTAAATAAAATTGTCATTGTACTGTTTTTCTTCCCATGTACTCCTTTTGTGTGGTTGGTAGTAACCTAATGAAATAAAAAGTGTACATAGTGTATCATTCTTAATGGCATTTAAAAAAAGTAGTGGTGCTATTCCTTATTGATTGTGATTTTTAGAATGTTCTGTAGAAATCTTTTCTAAAACATTCACTGAACATTCAATTTATTTTTTAATCTGTAGTTTTTATAATAACTTTAAACAATATTGAATTCGGAAATAAGACATTTAAGATTAAGAAAAATGTTTTTTAATAATGATTTATCTTCTGTAAAAATAAAGTGTTTACAGGAAAGAGAGGAGCAAATCAAAATATTACATGAAAAAATCACTGAAATACAAAGATGTAGTCAAGAACAACTTGAAGAAAAAACTTCACAACTGGATGAAATAGTTGAGAAACTAGAAAGACACAATGAAAGAAAAGAAAAACTGAAACAGCAGTTGAAAGTAAAGGAATTAGAACTTGATGAAATCAGAAAAGCTTACAGGTATTGTACAGTATTTCCTACTGAGAAATAACATGTGGCTTAATAATTTCATGTAACCAGTTTTCTTTAATTATTTCTTTTCATATTAGTACACTTAATCAGAAGTGGCATGATAAAGGAGAACTTCTATGTCATCTTGAAATGCAAGTAAAAGAAGTGAAAGAAAACTTTGAAAACAAAGAAAGAAAACTTAAAGCGGAAAGAGATAAAAGTATCGAACTACAAAAGTAAGCATTAAGACCTAAAGTATGTGGGATATCTTTAAAGAAAACTGAATTGGGATGGGTAGGCATGAGGAAGGTAAAAACATTTTGGACATAGTTATTTGCCAAGAGCTTAATTTCCGTTCCATCTATAAAATGATTATGATAGTTCCTCCCTTCATATTTGATGGAAGTTTAAACTTTGTGTATATGTGTATTTATGTATGTATATGATTTGTATGGGCTATTTAGCATTTAAATAGTGCCCGATGCATAGTAATTGCTGTATAAATATTTAGTTTTTATTACTAGAATTACTGTTTTCAAATTCTGTTTGAATGGAAACAGCTAATATTTTTGGCTGTTGTATGTGGAGTTGTGTGTGGAGTTTTGGCTTCCCTGGTGGTTCAGCACTAGGAGACCAGGATTCAATCCCTGGGTTGGGAAGATCCCCTGGAAAAGGAAATAACAACCCACTCCTGTAGTCTTGCCTGGGGAATTGCATGGACAGAGGAACCTGGCAGTCCATGGGGTTGCAAAGAGTTGGACACAACTTAGCGACTGAACAACAGCAACACGTGAAGTTGAGAGGAAAAACTCACTGACTACCAGGCACAGAGCGCTCCTGAAGAATCTAAAACACATGTTGGTAGCGGTTAGCCTGCAGCAGCTGAGGATGAGAACTGATTTAAATAAGGGGAAGAAAATCTATATGCATATGCCATTGCTGTATGGATTTTATAAAATACTCTAGAGGAAATGAGGGTTTTACCTTATAAACTATATGACTTGACTTGTTAAAATTATTTAAAGTTAACTGAGCTAAAAAATAGGTAGCATGGTTTAGTGACCAGTTCTCATGTCAATATACAGAATGGTGTACATAATGTGGCATGTAGGTAGCCCCAAAATTTCTTATAGAGATAGGTTCCCCATTATATCAAATCTAGTAGAACCTTGAAATTTGATTTTTCATATTTCAACTCAGTGTAAATGGAAAGATGTTATTATACACCCCAGAAGTTTTAATTGACAGTACAGTCAGTTGTCTGCTAATGGACCCTGTTATACTTTGCTTTACAACCAAACATTAATGCAGCAAAACATTGACTTAGAGCCTGTTTTCTTTCCTGCTGGTCACAGCTTTGCAGTGTGAAGTCCTTTTGATCCTAAAAGACACAATCATTTAATATAACTAAAAGTTCCTAAACTTAATAAAAACCATAAAGCCTGATAATTTTTAGAATGTCTTATATTGTTTATTGTGTTTTTAAGAGCAAAACAATAAAAAGGCCTGATTTTTACCTTA
This sequence comes from Ovis canadensis, assembly GCF_042477335.2. Lineage (NCBI taxonomy): Eukaryota > Metazoa > Chordata > Mammalia > Artiodactyla > Bovidae > Ovis > Ovis canadensis. Next base: position 100,470,031 of record NC_091253.1, on the reverse strand, counting down.
ATGCTCTTATGTCTGAGATTCGTAGGTATGATTTTTAATTAAATGGAACTTTAATAAAATAAATAATTGTTCATAAGAAAGGTTTTATTTGCATAGCTTTTTATAACATATAAATTGAATTTTTTCTTATATCTTACTTTGAACCCAGCAGTAATTCTGTGAGATTAGCCAAACAGGCAGGATTATCGTGTTATAGTTGACAGACTTTAAATCCAGAGGTTGTGAACTTGCCCTTGGTCACATAGCTACCAAATGTTGCAACAGGAATAAAAGAAAGGCTTTTGATTCATGATCCTAATGCTGAAAGTTCAGTCTCCCTACACTGTGCCCAATGAAGTGTCAGAAACAAGAGTTTTGGGTGATGTAGAAAAGGATTGCTTTGTTGCTTTGCCAAACAAAAGGGGACGCAACAGGCTTGTGCCTCAAAACCTGTGTCCCAGCACAGGAAGATTTGGCAAGTTTATAGCAGTGGTTCAGGGGTGGAGTTGCTATTAAACAGTAGGGTATGTGTAGGGCCTGTATTCCTTGCGTTGCACCTAAGGCAGTCTTCTCCCTAATCTCTGCATCCCTTCCCTTTCCTGATAAGCGACCGTTCAAATCTGCCCTTGAAACTCAGGGAAAGTCTTGAAGGCTGGAGTCTATTCCCTGCAAACAAGAAATGGGGGACACAGAAAGGCTTCCATGCCCAGGAGCACAGTTTCAGTGCTAATATTCAGTCCACTGTTGCAGTGGGCTGTGCCAAAACCAGGAAGCTTTTTCATTATGAGCTTAACGTTTTTAATAAAATTATTCAAGGTCAAGAAACACCTGGAGTAACAGGCAAATTTGGCCTTGGAATGCGGAATGAAGCAGGGCAAAGACTAACAGAGTTTTGCCAAGAGAACACACTGGTCATAGCAAACACCCTCTTCCAACAACACAAGAGAAGACTCTACACATGGACATCACCAGATGGTCAACACCGAAATCAGACTGATTATATCCTTTGCAGCCAAAGATGGAGAAGCTCTGTACAGTCAACAAAAACAAGACCAGGAGCTGACTGTGGCTCAGATCATGAACTCCTTATTACCAAATTCAGACTTAAATTGAAGAAAGTAGGGAAAACCGCTAGACCATTCAGGTATGACCTAAATCAGATCCCTTATGATTCTACAGTGGAAGTGAGAAATAGATTTCAGGGCCTAGATCTGATAGATAAGAGTGCCTGAACTATGGAATGAGGTTTGTGACATTGTACAGGAGATAGGGATTAAGACCATCCCCATGGAAAAGAAATGCAAAAAAGCAAAATGGCTGTCTGGGGAGGCCTTACAAATAGCTGTGAAAAGAAGAGAAGCAAAAAACAAAGGAGAAAAAGAAAGATAAAAGCATCTGAATGCAGAATTCCAAAGAATAGCAAGAAGAGATAAGAAAGCCTTCTTCAGTGATCAGTGCAAAGAAATAGAGGAAAAGAACAGAATGGGAAAGACTAGAGATGTCTTCAAGAAACTTAGAGATAACAAGGGAACATTTCATGCAAAGATGGGCTCGATAAAGGACAGAAATGGTCTGGACCTAACAGAAGCAGAAGATATTAAGAAGAGGTGGCAAGAATACACAGAAGAACTGTACAAAAAAGATCTTCAAGACCTGGATAATCATGATGGTGTGATCACTCATCTAGAGCCAGACATCTTGGAATGTGAAGTCAAGTGGGCCTTAGAAAGCATCACTACGAACAAAGCCAGTGGAGTTGATGGAATTCCAGTTGAGCTGTTTCAAATCCTGAAAGATGATGCTGTGAAAGCGCTGCACTCAAAATGCCAGCAAATCTGGAAAACTCAGCAGTGGCCACAGGACTGGAAAAGGTCAATTTTCATTCCACTCCCAAAGAAAGGCCATGCAAAAGAATGCTCAAACCACCGCACAATTGCACTCATCTCACATGCTAGTAAAGTAATGCTCAAAATTCTCCAAGCCAGACTTCAGCAGTACATGAACTGTGAACTTCCTGATGTTCAAGCTGGTTTTAGAAAAGGCAGAGGAACCAGAGATCAAATTGCCAACATCCGCTGGATCACGGAAAAAGCCAGAGTTCCAGAAAAGCATCTATTTCTGCTTTATTGACTATGCCAAAGCCTTTGACTGTGGATCACAAGAAACTGTGGAAAATCCTGAGAGAGATGGGAATACCAGACCACCTGACCTGCCTCTTGAGAAATCTGTATGCAGGTCAGGAAGCAACAGTTAGAACTGGACATCGAACAACAGACTGGTTCCAAATGGGAAGAGGAGTACATCAAGGCTGTATATTGTCACCCTGCTTATTTAACTTATATGGCACAGTACATCATGAGAAACGCTGGACTGGAAGAAACACAAGCTGGAATCAAGATTGCTGGGAGAAATACCAATAACCTCAGATATGCAGATGACACCACCCTTATGGCAGAAAGTGAAGAGGAGCTAAAAAGCCTCTTGATGAAAGTGAAAGAGGAGAGTGAAAAAGTTGGCTTAAAGCTCAACATTCAGAAAACGAAGATCATAGCTTCTGGTCCCATCACTTCATGGGAAATAGATGGGGAAACGGTAGAAACAGTGTCAGACTTTATTTTGGGGGGTTCCAAAATCACTGTAGATGGTGATTGCAGCCATGAAATGAAAAGACGCTTACTCCTTGGAAGGAAAGTTATGACCAGCCTAGGTAGTATATTCAAAAGCAGAGACATTACTTTGCCAACAAAGGTCTGTCTAGTCAAGGCTATGGTTTTTCCAGTGTCATGTATGAGTGCAAGAGTTGGACTGTGAAGAAAGCTGAGCACCAAAGATTTGATGCTTTTGAACTGTGGTGCTGGAGAAGACTCTTGAGAGTCCCTTGGACTGCAAGGAGATCCAACCAGTCCATCCTAAAGGAGGTCAGTCCTGGGTGTTCATTGGAATGACATGCTAAAGCTGGAGCTCCAGTACTTTGGCCACCTCATGTGAAGAGTTGACTCATTGGAAAAGACTCTGATGCTGGCAGGGATTGGGGGCAGGAGGAGAAGGGGACGACAGAGGATGAGATGGCTGGATGGCATTACTGACTCAATTGATGTGAGTTTGAGTGAACTCCGGGAGTTGGTGATGGACAGGGAGGCCTGGCGTGCTGCACTGCATGGGGTCGCAAAGAGTCAGACACCATTGAGCGACTGAACTGAACTGATGCTTCCATTAAAATATGAATATGAGTGCTTCCATGTTAAAAAAATCCTAATTTTTATACATCCAGGTGGATATGTGGTTTTGTTTTGTTTTTAAGGGATGCAATGGAAAAGCTTCATAGTATGGATGATGCCTTTAAGAAACAAGTTGATGCAATTGTTGAAGCTCATCAGAATGAAATAATACAACTGGCAAATGAAAAACAGAAATGTATTGATTCTGCAAATTTAAAGGTACTGTAAGTAAAATTCACTTTGATAATCAGTATTAAGTTGTTATAGCTAAGTAAATTTTATCTTCAGCAGTGATAAGGAGAACAGGCAGCATGATTTAATGACCAAATAGATAGGAAGAATGTTACTAATACAATCATGAAGCCAGACCAGCATGTTGGTAATACTTAGATTAGTTGTAGAACAGAATTGTAATGAAACCGAGATTATAAATTTGATCCTGATATGCACCTGCTCCATGAGCTCTGGATAAAAATTTATATATCATTCACCAGTTTCAGCTGAAATCCCTGTTGGTTACACATAGGCTAGGTGAGAATGTGAATGTATTAAGTATAATCCATTACAGCCTTGGACAAGTTCTCAAGGATTGTTTTATTATGAATTAGAGTTCAAACTGTCAAATTTCTCATTGACAAAGGAATGGGTTTAGGATGATACTAAATGACAGGGAAACATCAGAATTAACTTATGAAACTTTTAAATAATACTTATGTATGAGTGTTCCCCTCATACTTTCATTCACTAAGACTAGGTTCAAACCTAGATATTTTAAAAACTCAACAGTTGATTCTCATGTGACTTCACTGTTAAGATCCACTAAATGAGGCAGTTATGAACTTTCATTTTTCCCAGATTTTGAAGTGTTAATAGGAAACAGATATCTTTAAGACTGGAAGTTCAGAAATCAGCAACTAGAAAAGGAAAGGAATACTAAATATTTTATAATCAAGGTTGTGTAGTTAAATGACATTAAAGGAGCCTATATAACCAGAAAGAGGGAATTATGTCTTTGAAAATAATCACAGCTAATAAATGCAATTTGTTCAAAATTTAGTTTTTTATTTCAGTTCAGTGGTTGTTTCAGATATCTATTGTGTTGAATAAGAGTACGCTAGGTATTATTAAATAAGCTATGATATTAGGCCTTTAGCTCAAAGCAAAATACTGTGTTTGATTTTGGACATCTTGCCAGTATGATGTAATATCATAGGGAGGTGTTTGTTAGGGATTTAGAAAAATGGCACCAAAGTTAAAATGTGGTAATCGTGATAAAGGGCATCACATACAGGTGATCATTTAAGTTAGGAGAAATGTTAATTTTTAGAAGGAAAAAAATTAGGAAGTCTATATTAAGAGATTAGGAGGAGGGAAGTAGAACAGATAGGGGTGACTATATTGGCAGTGCCCTTAGGAATGTCGTATAATAGGAGAGAGAGTTTCAAGCAGAAAGTAATTATGTCAAATACACTGAATCCTAGGAGAATCCTAGGAGAATAAATATGGGTTAACAGTAAATCATAAAATTATCTCTCAAAAAGATGATAATGTATAACCACCACAAGCAGTTTTAGAAATTCAGTGTTTAAAGAGTTTCTTTGGGAAGGGAGGTGATTTCAGTTTTGAAAGTTTGTAAGGATAAGTCAAGAGTCATGATTTGACATTCATAAGCAGCATAGGACTGCTTAGGAATGAGAAGATGAAGTCAGAAAACTGGGTTTCATCCAGATATGCTACTGAGAAGCACTAAAACCTTGAACAAGTTTTCTGAACTATAAAGTAGCTAAATTACCATGTGTTCATTATAGGAGCCTATGAGAAATAAATGGATAGTGTATACGTGTGAATATTTTGTATATAGTATGACATCGTTTTCCATATTAGTATTTGAATAGGTTAACATTTTATTAACCTCTTGCTTTAAATGAACATTACGTCACAAATTGTAAAATGTATACAAACCTTTTACTTTCTGCATTTTTTTAAATGCATTTTCACTGAGAAATTTAAATGTTATAAAATGTACATATTGATTTAGGTTCATCGAGTTGAAGAAGAAATGCGTGGACTTCTGGAAGAAACATGCAAGAACAAAAAAGCAATGGAAACAAAAATTAAGCAACTTGCTTTTGCTCTAAGTCAAATTCAGCAAGAAATTTGATGGTTCTGAGAACAAATTTAATTGAAATGGATCGGCAGGCCTATTGTAAAAATGATTAAATATTGTAATAGTAGTAACTGCTGTGACTTTGAAATGTCTCTTTCTACACATTTCATTCTGATTATATTTTAAAAGACTTTTGATCAAGTATTAATTGTATATGTAGGGTTTTTTTTATAATAAATTGTTGACAATTATGTGTATTAGAAAAACCTATCAAAATAACTAGACTTAAAACACTTTTTCTTGTTTCTGTGCTATACATTGTCTGGTCATTACACATTTGCCTATAAGTATGTTAATGAAAATTTAGTATTTTGACCACATGAGGGAAAGTATTTTAATACTGTTAACCTTACTGAGTTGATGAACTAATTATATTTATTGGTTTCCTTCAGTTGAGGTAGCTCCATTCTTTTAAAATGCTCCTAAGTATAGCCAAAAAATATTTTAAATCTGTATAAGAGATGTGGTATTTTTAAGAATGCATATATATGTCTCCACATCATTCATAATGACTCCTTTTTAGTTAATGAGGAGAATTCTTATTTCACAACCTAAAACACTTTTATTCCATTTCATATCAGTTCAATTATTCCTATTTCAATTTTGTCATCTCTTATGTTCCTGTGTATGCAGAACAAAGATCTGAATACTATTCTCCTTACCATTTCTGAAAGAAAGAGAATATAATACCAAACTCTAATAGCCAGTGAACTGTTTTTTTTTTTAATTAAATGCAATCAGAAAAAATGTAAAGAGAGGGCCCCGTTTGTTACAGGCGAGGTTTATACTGAAATCTGTGGGAGATCAAGCATGTCAGCGTGTAATGGGAGCCTATAGGGGGCTGGGAGGACATAAGAAATATTGGGGAAAATAATAGCTGGAACCTTCCTTAATATGATGAAAAAGATGAGCCTACATGTTCAAGAACTTCAGTAAAACCCAGGATAAATAAACAAAGAGAACCACACCTAGACACTTCACAGTCAAACTGTTGGGGGAAATCTTAAAAGTAGCAAGAAAATATGATTTAATGTAAAGGAATCATCAACAGTTGAGAAATTTCTCTTCTCATGAGAAATAATGGAGACTAGAAGGCAGTGACGGACATATTTTAGGTACAGGAAATAAAAGAACAATAAGTTGAGAATTCTACATCCAACAAAACTATCCTTCAAAATAAAATGCAAAACACACTAGATGCAGTGGGCTGACAAAGTTTTCAACAACAACCAAAAGATCAGCTAAGAATTCTATATCCAGCAAAACTGTCTTTTAAATGAAGCCGAAATAAAGTCATTCTCAGGTAACAGCTGGGAAATATGTTCCTACCAGACCCACCTTAACAAAAAAGGCTGAAGGAAGTTCTTACTTCAAATCCTTTAAGAATGTGACCCTAGAGAGTAATTTGAATAAACATGAGAAGAAATACTCATAAAGTGAAATATAGAATTATTAAAAAATATAAATACATATTTTCCCTTCATCCCTTAACTGATTAAAGAATCAAAAAATACAAAATGTATATAATTATATTATTGGGAGTAAAACAAAATGTAACATTTCTCCATATCAGCACAAAGGTGGATGGAAGCAAAGCTGTATTGGGAAGTAAGGAAATAGGAGATAGTAACTTGAAACCCATAGGAACAAGTGACAATAATGAGTTATAAATATGAAAATTAATTTAACTATGAATATATATTTGCTGTCCTACTTTATATAAAACAACCAAACAGTTTCATAACAAAAAGAGGAAGAAAATAGAACTAAATAGAAACATTTCTACATTTCACTGAAATTGGGTTAGTATAAATCTGTTGTATATGTAAATTTGTGAAGTCATTAAGGATGTAACTCATATAACCAAAAAATAGTCAAAGTAAATTAAAACGTTACACTAGAAAATATTTGTGTAATACAAAAGTAGGAAAAAGCAATAAAGTATTAAGTAATTTTTAAATGCGGTAAAGAAAACAAGATAGAAAACAGTAAAATGGCATAGATAAATTTTAAAATTTGCATAATTTGTATCAATAATTACGTTAAGTGTGACTGGATTAAATGATCCAATCAAAAGAATGGGTAAGAAAACAAAATCTAACTACATAACACTTTCAAATATGCAAATAGGTTGGAAATACCAGTAAAAGGATAGAAAACATAGCGACCATAAGGAAGATGGAGTGACTAATATCAGACAAAAGAGACTAAAAAATTGTACTAGAAGAAAAGAGATGAAACAATGTCAATTCATCAGGAATAAGTATAGACATGGATACACCTAACAACATAGTCCCCAAATTCATGAGGAAAAACTGACAGACTTGAAGGTGGGAATGGGGTGGGGGATGAGATTATTCAATAGGAACACAGATCCTCCCTGGTGTTTCAGTGGTAAAGAATCAACCTGCCAATGCAGGGAACACAGGTTTGATCTCTGGACCAGGAAGATCCCATGTGCCATAGATTACCTAAGCCCATGCGCCAGAGTTACTAAGCCTGTGCTCGAGCTGGTGAACCACAGCTACTTCAGCCCAAGCACTGCAGCTGTAAGCCTGTGCACTTTCAGCCCAAGGTCTGCAACAAGAGAAGCCACCCCAGTGAGAAGCCCATGCACTGCGACTGGGGAGTAGACCCCGCTCCCCGCAACTGAGACCCCACGCTCAGCAACAGAGACCCGGTACAGTCAAAGAAACAGTAAGAAAACACCACTTCCAACAACGGAAAGTGAAGCAGATCAGCAAGAAAATGGAAGACTTCAACAATACTAAACCTACTAGGCCTAACAGGCAACCGTAGAACACTTTAAGAACAGAATCTTCACATCCTTCCGAAGTGCACCTGGAGCCTTCTGCAGTACAGATGAGACGCAAGATCAAAAAGTAAGCCTCAGTGGATTTGGAATTATTGAAATCACACAAAGTAATACTTTGGCCACCTGATATGAAGAGCTGACTCATTTGAAAAGACCCTGATGCTAGGAAAGATTGATGGCAGGAGGAGAAGGGGACGACAGGATAAGCTGGTCAGATGACATCACTAACTTGATGGACATGGGTTTGGGTGGACTCCAGGAGTTGGTGATGGACAGGGAGGCCTGGCATCCTGCAGTCCATGGGGTCGCAAAGAGTTGGACATGACTGAGCAACTGAACTGAACTGAACTGATGCTCTCTCAACACAATGAACTGAAATTAGAAAAGAATAACAAATTTGGGAAATTTACAGTGTGGAACACTACTGGATCAAAGAATAAATCATGAAATTAGAAAAATTCTTTGAGGCGAATGGAAATAGAAAATACGAGATGTAGCTAAAGTAATTAGAAGGAAATCTTTGTCTGCAAGCAACTATATGAAAAATATTTGAAATCAACATCCTAACCTTCCACCTATAGTGTTAGTCACTCCGTCGTGGCCGACTCTGCAATCCCATGTACTATAGCCCAGCAGGCTCCTCTGTCCATAGAATTCTCCAGGCAAGAATTCTGGAGTGGGTAGCCTTTCCCTTCTCCAGAGGATCTTCCCAACCCTGGGATGGAACCTGTGTCTCCTGCATTGCAGTCAGATTCCTTACCATCTGAAGCACCAGGGAAGCCCTCCACGTATGAGATGCTGAAAAGGAGGAAACTACAGCCAAAGCAGACAAAGAAAAATTAGAGCAAAAATTAATGCAAGAAAAAATGTACCTAAATTTTTAACTTTGAAAAATTGACAAATCTTGAGGTAGATTAATTAAGGGAAAAAGGCTTAAATTATTAGAATCAAGAATGAATACATGGAAATAACAATAAGAGTGGGAGGAAACTTTGGAAGCTAATGAATATGTTTACTTCCTTATGATGGTCATAATTTCATATGTGTATACTTATTCTCATAAAATTGTGTAGAATAAATATGTACAGCTTTTACATGTCAATCATACCTAAATTGGTTTAAATTTTTTTAAATTCCATTGACAATAAATTTTAAACATAAAATTCTTAGGTTTTTATTTAACAAATGTTCAAATCTCATACTCTGAAAACTACAAAACATTAAAAGACAAATATTCATGGAATAGAAGACAATATTGACAAAATGGTAATTCTCCCCCAAATTCATCTACAGATTAAATACAATCCCCACCAAAATCTCAGCTAGCTAGCTTATTTGCATAAGCTGACAACATGTCTCTAAAATTCATATAGAAATTCAAGGAATCTAGGCCAAAACAATCTTCAAAAAGGAAAAGCTGGAAAAGTCACACTTCCTCTTTAAAAACTAGAAAACTACAGGAGAAAAGCAGTCAAGGTGGTAGAGGTGAGGGAACCTAAGCTCACCTCCTCTCAGGAGCACCCCAGAATCACAATCTGCAGAATAACCATCATTTTCAAAGACCAAAACCTACCAGAAAATATCTTCTACAACTAAAGACAAGGAAAGAACCAAATGAGACTGGCAAGAGAGGCAGACCCATGATATAATAAAATCTCATACCCACAAGGTGGGCCACCCACAAACTAGAGAATAATTGTATTACAGAGGTTTTCCCACAGGAGGGAGAGCTCTGAGCCCCTCCCACATCAGGGCCACCAGACTGGGAGTCTAGCACTGGGAAGAGAAACCTCCAGAGCATTCAGCTTTGAGGACCAGTGAGGCTTGACTGCAGAAGCTTCACAGGGTTGGGGGGAAATAGATACTTCATTCTTAAAGGGCACACACAAAATCTCACATGTACCAGAACCAACAGAGAAAGCAGTAATTTGGTAAGTGCCAAGACTAGGCCTACCTGCTGGTCTTGGTGGGTTTCTTAAGGAGGCAAGGGGTAGCTCTGCCTGGCCTGGGGACATAAACAGTGATGGCAGAGATACAGGGGAGTGCTCATCTATGTGAATTCACTGGAGGCAGACATCTTGCTTGGATCATTAGACTTGGCTCCACCCAACAGCCTGTAGACTAGTGATGGAATGCCTCAGGCCAAACAACACAGCCCCACTGGTCAGCAGACAGGCTCCTCAAGACTTTCTGAGCCCACAGCCACCGTGGTCCTGCCCACCATGGTACCAAGACCCAGCCCCACCCCTGAGGTGTAGGTACCAGCCCCTCCTGCCTAGAAGCCTGCACAAGCCTCTCAGTCAGTTCAGTCACTCAATCGTGTCCAAATCTTTGCGACCCCATGAACCGCAGCACGCCAGGCCTCCCTGTCCATCAACAACTCCCGGAGTTTACTCAAACTCACGTCCATTGAGTCGGTGATGCCATCCAACCATCTCATCCTCTGTCGTCCCCTTCTCTTCTTGCCCTCAGTCTTTCCCAGCATCAGGGGCTTTTTCAATGAGTCAGTTCTCTGTATCAAGTGGCCACAGTATTGGAATTTCAGCTTCAACATCAGTCCTTCCAATGAACACTCAGGACTGATCTCCTTTAGGATGGACTGGTTGGATCTTGCAGTCCAAGGGATTCTTTTGAGATTCTTCTCCAACACCACAGTTCAAAAGCATCAATTCTTCAGCATCCAGCTTTCTTTATACTCCAACACTCACATCCATACATGACTACTGGAGAAACCATAGCACTGACTACACAGACTTTTGTTGGTAAAGTATGTCTCTGCTTTTTAATATGCTGTCTCGGTTGGTCATAACTTTTCTTCCAAGGAGCAAGCGTCTTTTAATTTCATGGCTGCAGTCACCATTGGCAATGATTTTGGAGCCCAAAATAATCAAGTCTGTCACTGTTTCTACTGTTTGCCATGAAGTGATGGGACCAGGTGCCATGATCTTAGTTTTCTGAATGTTGAGCTTTAAGCCAACTTTTTCATTCTCCTCTTTCACTTTCATCAAGAGGCTCTTTAGTTCTTCACTTTCTGCCATCATAAAAGTGTGGTGTCATCTACATATCCGAGGTTACTGATATTTCTCCCAGCAATCTTGATTCCAGCTTGTGCTTCATCCAGCCCAGCATTTCTCATGATGTACTCTGCATACAAGTTAAATAAGCACAAGCCTCTAGACCAGCCTTAACTACCAGGACACAGATACCAGAAGTAAGAAAACTAAAGCCCCAAAGCCTGCAGGCTGAGTCTGCGCATGCAGGCCAGACTCTTTCCTGGGACCAGCTGGACCCTAGCCTTTGGGTGACAGGAGGAGAGGACACTGGGGCCACACAGGAGGGCCAGCAGGGACAGTCTCCAACGTAGAGAAACATAAAAAACTACGCTGGTAGAGGGTGTGCACAAACGCTCATATACTTGGGACCCAGTGCAGAAGCAGTGATTTGAAAGGAGCCTGGGTCAGACCTACATGGGGATCTTGGGAGAGTTTCCTGGAGAGGAAGCAGGCAACTGGAGCTCGCCCTAGGGACTTAGACGCTGGCAGAAGCCATTCTAGGGAGTTCCTTTCTACCTCATGGACACTGGCGCTGGCACGTGCCCATGTGGAATCTTCCCTCAGCTCATAAGCCTCAGGACCCAACCCTGCCCCTACTCACCAGCCTACAGTCACCAATACTAGCGGGCAGGCACCCGGCCCTGCCCACCAGTGAGCCTGTTCTAGCCTTGGAACCATCCTCAGAGGCCAGAGGGCTAATCCTAACCCCAGGATAACTGAACCCCCACAGTCTATGAACCCAGCCCACCCACTAGCGGTCCAGCACGAGCCCAGGGATGGGTGGGCCTTGGCCTCACCCACCGGCAGGCCCACCCAAGCTACAGAACATGAGAGTGGTGTCAGGAACCAATGCTATCCAACATCAGTTCTGGGACTCCTGCAAGTGGGCCTCAGGATGTGGTTATGCCTGCGAAAAGGTTAGCACTAGCCCCAAGTTCACCCACCGGTGGGCAGGAAGCAACCCTGGGATCTCCTGGAAACTGATCCAGCCCACTGCGCTGGTGAGTGAGTATTAGTCCTCTGAGCTTCTTTAGCCAGCTACCTCATGACCTGGTCTCAACAACCAATGGTCAGCAGTCTCCACACAAGGCAGGGCCTGGCCACCAGCTGGACCAGGGACTAATCAAGCCTACCAGACTGCCCACAGTAGTCAGCCTGCCACAACAAAAGGACCCTAGCAGCCCACATCGAGGTACCCCTAGAGCGACAAGAGGGGAGAAGACTGCTGGGACTCATGGCTGTGTCTCCTACAAAAAGCTACTGCTGGGAAATATAAGCAACCTACCAAATACACAGCAATAAAACATCTAGTCAAGCAAAATAAAGTGACAGAGGAACACGTTGCAAATGAAGGAACAAGATAAAACTCCAGAAAAAGAAGTGGAGATAGGCAATCTACCTGGAAAGAATTCAGGATGAATGATTTTTAAAGATGATAAAAGAACTTGGTAAAGAATGGAATTCTTTAGTGCAGAACTGGAAGTATTTAACAGCAGAGTTAGAAAATACAGATAACAAAGATGAATACAGTAACTGAAATGAAAAATACGCTTGAAGAAATCAACAGTAGACTCAATAATACAGAGGAATGGATCAGCAACCTGGAAGACAGGGTATTGGAAATCACTGATGCTAAACAGAAAGCTGGACTATAAAGAAAGCTGAGAGCGGAAGAATTGATGCTTTTGAAACGTGGTGTTGGAGAAGACTCTTGAGAGTCCCTTGGACTGCAAGGAGATCCAACTAGTCCATCCTAAAGGAGATCAGTCCTGGGTGTTCATTGGAAGGACTGATGCTGAAGCTGAAACTCCAATACTTTGGCCACCTGATGCGAAGAGCTGACTCATTTGAAAAGACCCTGATGCTGGGAAAGATTGAGGGCGGGAGGAGACGGGGACGGCAGAGGATGAGATGGTTGGATGTCATCACCGACTCAATGGACATGAGTTTGAGTAAACTCCGGGAGTTTGTGATGGACAGGAGCTGGCGTGCTGCAGTCCATGGGGTCGCAAAGAGGCGGACACGACTGAGCCACTGAACTGAACTGGACTGAAGCCCCTTTTCCCAGTCGCGGAACCCACCTCCCGCCCCGCCCCTCCCGCTCTGCCCCCTTCTTGCCCCGCCCACCCTCCCGCCTCGTCCCTTATCGCCCCTATCGTCTCGCCCCGCCCCGCCCAGCCCTCCCCTCCCGCCTTCAGCGAAGCGCGTTTCCCAGCGCCAGCGCGCAGTGCGTCACTTCCGGCCATTTAAAGGCGGGCCCCGCCCCCGGCGCGCCGGCTCGCGCTCGCACCCCGCCCCCGGTCGCAGCCCCCTCTTCACGGCCCAGGGCTTGGGGAGGGGAGGGAAGGGGTGGAGGCCTCAGGTGGGTGGGCGCCGCGCACCTGTAGCTGCCAGGAGCCCGCGACCCCTCGTCCCGCCCTCGGCGGGCGGCGACGGCCGCGGCCGCCGCGGGTCCGGCCCTGCAGGTGGTGGAGCGCGGGGACGCGATGGCGGCGGCCGAGCCCGCGAGCTGCGCGCCGCCCGGGGCCGGCAGCAGCCGGCACGAGAAGAGCCTGGGGCTGCTCACCGCCAAGTTCGTGTCGCTGCTGCAGGAGGCCAAGGACGGCGTGCTGGACCTCAAGGCGGTGAGCGCGGGCCGCGGTCTCAGGAGGAGGAAGGGCGGGCCGCTGGGTGAGGGGCGCGGGGCGTGAGCAGGGGCCGCGCCGCCGACAAAGAGCCGCGGCGCCCGCGTGGCGTTCCCCTCAGCGCGCGGGGCCTGAGCCGGGGCGCCCTGGGGGTCTCCGCTGGTGCGGACTGGCGGCTGTTGTAGGCGATTCCTGTGAGGGCGTCTGTCGGTTATTGAAAACACGCAAGCAGGCAAAACCCGAGTTTGCCACCTCTTCTGGATGAAACAAAACGTGAACTCTACAGTCCTCCTCTTAAAATAAGAATAGTAAATAAAAGCGCCTTTCCCTCTTAAACTTATTGTCACAATCCTGGTGACTAAGAGGGATGTTTGATTTGTGAGTTAATTTGGTATCTGAAGCAAGCAAGCGAAACCGGTGTTTGCCGCCTCTTCTGAATGAAACAAAAAAGTCAACTCTTCAGTCCTCCTCTTAATAATAGTAAATAAAAACTCCTCTTTCACACTTTTCACAATCCTGATGACTGAGAGGTATGTTTGATTTGTGAGTTAATTTGGTATCTGAAGCAAGCAAACAAAACCCGAGTTTGCCACCTCTTCTGGATGAAACAAAAACGAAGTGAACTCTTCAGTCCTCCTCTTAAAATAATAATAGTAAATAAAAACACCTCTGGCTCTTACACTTCTTTTCATAACCCTGATGACTAGGGTATGTTTGATTTTCGACTTAATATGGTATCTGATACACATGTATAAAAGTGAGACTTGCCATCACACGACGAGGGGATGTTTTATAACTTCCACCAAAAGAGATGGAAGCGCCGCGTAAACTCTCCATCACGGTTTCCCGAGACCGTGTGCTTGGTCTGTTACTACAGTTTCAGAATTTTCAAACAACAACATGCATCAAAAGCTGTTCTGTTAAACAAAGTGACTTAACCGTTCCAGGCCGGATTTGGAAGGATTCCACACAGCTGAGGAGCAAGAGAATGTGATCACTTGAATTAAAATTCAGCCAGCACACCCAGTTTAAGAACTAAAGCTTTAAGAACAAAGGAAAATTTAATGAGTCAGTAAGCATCGCAGGCCTTTCCTAGTCATTACCCCTGAATCTGGTCTGACACGGGGGATTGGGCCTAGCCCCTAAGGGAGTGCTGGGACAACCTTACCTCCCTTGAAGGCTGCAGTTATCAAGACTGTGCTGAAAGGAGGCTGCAGCATCTGAGCAGAGAGGGTCTTCTAGTTCTCCCTGACCTGAAACTCAAAAAAAAGAGGCCAACTTGATGGCCCCTGCTAGGAGCCCTCCTCTCAGGTTGCCCTGAGAGGTGAGGTGTGTTTGGAATGTTCTCTCCATCTCCTTGGTGTAGTAGGTGTTCAGTAAGTGATTGTTGAGTTATCTGAATTGTTCTACTTTATACAAACAAGGCGTAATGCACAAATTTTGCATTTTTGGAAGTGATTTCTAGTCTTTTTTATTTGGAAGTGTTATTTCTAGAATTTTCCTACACCTTTTGGAGATTCTGGTCCTTTTCTTCCCTGTCCCCTACCCCCAGCTCTTTCTTCCATACTTCTCTCCCTCCCTAAAAGTGGTTTACAGCATATATAATAGTTATGAACTAAATTGGATTCTCTTTAAAGAATGTCACAGTAAGTCGTGAGGTCATCGATGAAAGCCAGGGATGTTACACAACACAGCTTGCAAACTGCTATTCAGGATCTAGAAATTCAGTTGTAGCCTGTGACTTCAGAGCGGAATCAGGAGAATTTGGGGTTTTCCAGATGAAACTGAGCTCTAAAGGGCTGACTGTGAGGGCTTCTACAACTTGCCTTGGAATAGGATGGAACTTTGCCCTTGCTTTTCTCTCAATTTTTTGTGTTCTTCCTGTTTCATCTGTGGTCATATTTTGCTGTCCAGAAGTCAAAAAGGCAGTGAGCGGGAAGTGGAGTTTTAATATTTCATAACAACTTTGTTTCATTCATCCTGAAACTTTCCTAAAAGTTCAAAGGTTTCTGCAGTAACAGTAGGTCTCATTATATTAATGACTTTTTACTTGTAGAGAGCAGTTTGAAAAACCAGTAATCTTTTTTACATATGTATGAATATGTTTGTAAATTTCACTTATTCACTTTTGCTTATATATGTGTAAAATCTTATATTAAAAAAATCATATACTGAAATCTTTCCAAAGATGTTTTTTACTGTGCACCATTGTAAAAGATCATAACGACTTTTGATGATACATGTTGAAGATGGATTAACTCTGATAAGTTTCTCTAATTTGAAATTAATTATAAAATCATTTTATATTCTTAGTTGGGAGTGGTGTATTTCTTACATTCTTACTCGGAAGTGGTTTATTTCAACCTTATACACTTGATATTTTTTAAGAGCAATTAATGAAAGATTTCTGTGAATATCATGAATATAAAAAATATTAATTTTTACTTGCATGTGTATTTAACCAAGTGTCTTAGATATCCATAAAATATCCACACCAGGTACATGCTATTTTTTTCCTAACTTAGGACATATACTACTGAAAAATAAGAACATAATGCTGTATCTTAGTGATAACTTTCTTCTTAGTAATTTAACTAATTGAGGACATAGCTTAACAAAGCAAACACATTCTAATAAAGATAATCTAGTATAATTTAACCATAAGGAAGGAATGGAAACACCTTTGAAGTAGTTTAAGATATTTTTATTCAGTATCTTCCTCCTACACCCCCACCGCATAGCCTCATTTACAACAGTGGGAGTGGGGTAGTTACTCTGTTTATTCCAGTGAGATGACAAATTACATCATGGGCCTCTCCATTTATGCAGTTTGTCAATTTATGCTGTTAGTAGTTGGCATTTATTGCAAGTTTAGTATATGCCAGGCATTTTACACATGCTAACTCGTGTTATCCTCCTAACTTTAAATTTGGGCTAATCATCCCCACTTCACAGATGAGAAAGCTGGTAGGTTAAGTAACTTGCCTAATGTCACACAGTAGAGAGTGACAGCTGTGACTTGAAACTAGACCATTTTTTTCTTATTTTCTAGGCTATATGGCCTTTCAGTACTCCTAAAAAAGTTAATTTCTTATTTACGTTTTTCATCTGTGTAAGGGCATGGAATCTTTCTTTAAAGAAAAATACGTGATTATTTTTATTATACTTCTACTCATGATAGAAGAGAAAGGATTAATCTCCTGCATTGAAAATGAAGATATTGATGGCAAATTCTATAATATATCATAAATTAAACTAGTCCTATTTGTCTAGAACTAAGAATTTAAGTAAGTTAAGATAGTTATGACTGTCTATATGTTGTTGTAAAAATTCCTATTATAACTAGGTTTTCATATTTGCCATTTTGATGCCATATTCAAGTTTTTAAAGTATGCTTGATTGCTTATCTTTTTTATTATAATGTTAAAGTTATCAGTTGCCTGAATCATACCTGGATTCATATGATAAAATATTTATGGTGTTTCTTATCTCACAGGTCCTTGACTCACAGCCATTTATGATTAGCTGATTAATACACATCCTGCAAGAAACACATGATTTAATCTAAGGCCTCAGTTTGTGACACTGAGCAAAGATGTGATGTTAGAGAATAAAGCAAGGATTATCCTAGGGAGAGAGATTTAGATGGAACAGCCAGAACTTTAGTATGTGCTTAAATCTTCACAGGACAATTTAACTTGTGAGTATATACCCCAAATAATTGAAAACAGTGTCTTGAACATATACCTATATACTATATTCATAGCAGCATAATTCACAATAGCCTAAACGTGGACACAACCCATCCACAAATGAATTAGATAAGCAAAATGTGCTAATATATACATATAATGGAAGGTTATGTGACCTTAAAAAGGAAGAGATTTCTGACACATGCATAGATGAACCTTTAATACCTTCAGTTCAGTTCAGTCGCTCAGTCATGTCTGACTCTTTGCGACCCCATGAATCACAGCACGCCAGGCCTCCCTGTCTATCACCAACTTCTGGAGTTTACCAAAACTCATGTCCATGAAGTCGGTGATACCATCCAGCCATCTTATCCTCTATCGTCCCCTTCTCCTCCTGCCCCCAATCCCTCCCAGCATCAGAGTCTTTTCCAGTGAGTCAACTCTTGGCATGAGGTAGCCATAGTATTCGAGTTTCAGCTTTAGCATCAGTCCTTCCAAAGAACACCCAGGGCTGATCTCCTTCAGAATGGACTGGTTGGATCTCCTTGCAGTCCAAGGGACTCTCAAGAGTCTTCTCCAACACCACAGTTCAAAAGCATCAACTCTTTGGCGCTCAGCCTTCTTCACAGTCCAACTCTCACATCCATACATGACTACTGGAAAAACCATAGCCTTGACTAGACGGACCTTTGTTGGCAAAGTAACGTCTCTGCTTTTGAATATGCTATCTAGGTTGGTCATAACTTTCCTTCCAAGGAGTAAGCATCTTTTAATTTCATGGCTGCAGTCACCATCTGCAGTGATTTTCAGTTCAGTTCAGTTCAGTCGCTCAGTCATGTCTGACTCTTTGTGACCCTAGGAATCGCAGCACACCATGCCTCCCTGTCCATCACCAACTCCCAGAGTTCACTCAGACTCACATCCATCTAGTCAGTGATACCATCCAGCCATCTCATCCTCTGTCATCCCCTTCTCCTCCTGCCCCCAATCCCTCCCAGCATCAGAGTCTTTTTCACTGAGTCAGCTGTTTGCATGAGGTGGCCAAAGTACTGGAATTTCAGCTTTAGCATCCTTCCAAAGAACACCCAGGGCTGATCTTCAGAATGGACTGGTTGGGTCTCCTTGCAGTCCAAGGGGCTCTCTAGAGTCTTCTCCAACACCACAGTTCAAAAGCATCAATTCTATAGTGCTCAGCTTTCTTCACAGTCCAACTCTCACATCCATACATGACCACTGGAAAAACCATAGCAGTGATTTTGGAGCCCCCAAAATAAAGTCTGACACTGTTTCCCCATCTATTTGCCATGAAGTGATGGGACCAGATGCCATGATCTTAGTTTTCTGAATGTTGAGCTTTAAGCCAACTTTTTCACTCCTCTCTTTCACTTTCATCAAGAGGCTCTTTAATTCTTCACTTTCTGCCTGTAAGTGTGGTGTCACCTACATATCTGAGGTTATTGATATTTCTCCCGGCAATTGATTCCAGCTTGTCCTTCTTCCAGCTCAGCGTTTCTCATGATGTACTCTGTGTACAAGTTAAATAAGCACAAGCCTCTAGACCAGCCTTAACTACCAGGACACAGATACCAGAAGTAAGAAAACTAAAGTCCGAAAGCCTGCAGGTTGAGTCCGCACATGCAGGCTAGACACTTTCCCCAATTTGTTACACCTTTTTATAGCTGCAGTGGTAACTTTTATTTTCTCAAATTGTAAACATAAATTTTGAGAGCCTCAATTTAGAGTTGTTGTCAAGAACTCACCATTGTTATAGGTAGGTATATAAGTTGATTCTAGGTTTCTTCCATTTCATTCAGTAAATATGAGTTAACCGGTTTGCACCCTGGCCCCTTGCTTAGTAGCTTTAACTAGATGGACCTTTGTTGGCAAAGTAATGTCTCTGCTTTTTAATATGCTATCTAGGTTGGTCATAACTTTCCTTTAATACCTTAGCTAGTCACAAAAAGACAAATGCTGTATGATACCACTTACATGAAGTGATCGGAGTAGTCAAGTTCATAGAGACAGAATGCAGAGTTGTTGTTGCTAGGGGAGGGGAGAATGGGAAGTTTTTACTTCGTGGATGTTTTAGGGCTCAGTTGTGCTCTCTCAAAATCTCTCTGTAAAAGTCTTTACCCCAGGTATATTAGAATGTGAATGTATTTGGAGATGGGTCTTTGAAGAGATGATTCTGTTAAAATGAGGCCATTAGAGTGAGTACATAGCCAATCTGACTGGTGCCCATGTGAGAAGAGGCAGTCTGGACCCACAGGCACTGGGGACGCCCAGACAGAGGGAAGCGCGGATGAGGACACGGCGAGGAACACCATCTGCAAGCCAAGGAGAGAGACGTCAGAAGAAATCAAGCCCGCCCACGCCTTGATCTTGGACTTCAAGCCTCTGGGACTGTGACAAAATTAATTTCTTGTGTTTGAACAACCCAGCCTGTGGTATTTTTATTATGCAGCCCTAGCAAACTAGTAGTGTGGGTGTAGAGTTTCAGTTGTGCAACATGAGAAGAACTCTGGAGAACTGATTGCACAGCAGTGTGAAGGTACTTAAAACTACTAAACTGTACACTTGAACAAGGGTTAAGATGCTAATTTTCAGTTCAGTTCAGTTGCTCAGTCCTGTCCTACTCTGCGAACCCATGAATCGCAGCATGCCAGGCCTCCCTGTCCATCACCAACTCCCAGAGTTCACTCAGACTCACGTCCATTGAGTCGGTGAGGCCATCCAGCCATCTCATCCTCGTTAATCCCCTTCTCCTCCTGCCCCCAATCCCTCCCAGCATCAGAGTCTTATTTCCAATGAGTCAACTCTTCGCATGAGGTGGCCAAAGTATTGGAATTTCAGCTTTAGCATCATTCCTTCCAAAGAACAGCCAGGACTGATCTCCTTTAGGATGGACTGGTTGGACCTCCTTGTAGTCCAAGGGACTCTCAAGAGTCTTCTCCAACACCACAGTTCAAAAGCATCAATTCTTTGGCACTCAGCTTTCTTCACAGTCCAACTCTCACATCCATACATGACCACTGGAAAAACCATAGCCTTGACTAGATGGACCTTTGTTGGCAAAGTAATGTCTCTGCTTTTGAATATGCTATCTAGGTTGGTCATAACTTTCCTTCCAAGGAGTAAGCATCTTTTAATTTCATGGCTGCAGTCACCGTCTGCAGTGATTTTGGAGCCCCCCAAAATAAAGTCTGACACTATTTCCACTGTTTCCCCATCTATTTCCCATGAAGTGATGGGACCAGATGCCATGATCTTAGTTTTCTAAATGTTGAGCTTTAAGCCAGCTTTTTCACTCTCCTCTTTCACTTTCATCAACAGGCTCTTTAGTTCCTCTTCACTTTCTGCCCATAAGGGTGGCGTCATCTGCATATCTGAGGTTATTGATATTTCTCCCGGCAATCTTGATTCCAGCTTGTGCTTCTTCCAACCCAGCATTCATTCCAATGCCAAAGAAAGGCAATGCCGAAGAATGCTCAGACTACTGCACAACTGCACTCATCTCACACGCTAGTAAAGGAATGCTCAAAATTCGCCAAGCCAGGCTTCAGCAGTATGTGAACCATGAACTTCCAGATGTTCAAGCTGGTTTTAGAAAAAGCAGAGGAACTAGAGATCAAATTGCCAACATTCACTGGATCATGGAAAAAGCAAGAGAGTTCCAGAAAAACATCTATTTCTGCTTTATTGACTATGCCAAAGCCTTTGACTATGTGGATCACAACAAACTGGAAAATTCTGAAAGAGATGAGAATACCAGACCACCTGACCTGCCTCTTGAGAAACCTATACGCAGGTCGGGAAGTAACATTTAGAACTGGACATGGAACAACAGACTGGTTCCAGATAGGAAAAGGAGTACATCAAGGCTGTATATGGTCACCCTGCTTATTTAACTTATATGCAGAGTACACATGGTTACTAATAGCTAATACTAAGTGACTGGCACTAGACCAGGTGCTTTACTTTTAACAATACATTTCATCCATGTAACAAAACCATAAATGAGTTATTATACTTGCATTTTGCTCATTAGGAGATTGAGGTTTAATGAGGTTAATTGGCTACAACCAGTATCCACAGAAAAGGAGGTAAGAACCCAGATAATCTGATATCAGACCTGCCTACCTCCAAAGTTTTTGTGTAATGTGCAGAACAACTTTTTTTAGAGAACAAGAAAATACACACAAAAAGAGAAACCAACGGTCTCATTTTCCAGTTCTGGACAGGCTTACAGCTAAAAGAGTACTAAGAGTTCTGCCGCTTGTCTACAGTGTTCTTGGCCGTGTCCCGTATCCTTTCTGTCTTACCGTTAAGGTGGAAGTAGGAAGGAGGCACGAGCCGTCCTAAGTGGTGGCAGTAGTTGTGAACTGAGAGGCATCAGGCAGATTTTCAGTTCAGTTCAGTCACTCAGTTGTGTCTAACTCTGTGACCCCATGGACTGCAGCACACCAGGCCTCCCTGTCCATCACCAACACCCAGAGCTTGCTCATACTCATGTCCAGTGAGTCATTGATGCCATCCATCCATCTCATCCTTTGTGGTCCCCTTCTCCTCCCGCCTTTGATCTTTCCCAGCATCAGGGTCTTTTCCAATGAGTTAGTTCTTTGCATCAGGTAGCCAAAGTATTGGAGTTTCAGCTTCAACATCAATCCTTCCAATGAGCATTTAGGACTCCTTTAGGATGGACTGGTTAGATCTCCTTGCAATCCAAGGGACTCTCAAGAGTCTCCTCCAACACCACAGTTCAAAAGCATCAGTTCTTTGGTGCTCAGTTTTCTTGATAGTCCAACTCTCACATCCATATGTGACTACTGGAAAAACCATAGCTTTGACTAGACGGACCTTTGGCAGATTTTATCTTTGTGCAAAACAATAGGCTCTCCACCCCAACGCTTCAAGAAAGTTGGAGGCCTTGAAAGGGATTATACCGACTTTCTCAGTGTGTAGACAAAAGGTCAAATGCATCAGCATCTCCTGTATCTTTAAAGAAAATAGATTCTAACATCGGACCTAGGAAATCAGATCCTGTAGGGCTAGAGAAGGAGCCTAGGAATTGGTATTTTTAAATAGATACCCCCAAGTGGTTTTGATACATACTGACATCTGAGAACCATGGAATGAACTCTCCTGCCGCCTCTTTTCTGCCTTATTCATGAATCAGAAAGCACTGTTCTGGTAGTTCAGTTCAATTCAGTCACTCAGTTGTGTCCGACTCCTTGCGACCCCATGAATTGCGGCATGACAGGCCTCCCTGTCCATCACCAACTCCTGGAGTTCACTCAGACTCCTGTCCATCGAGTCAGTTCTGGTAGTAGAAGGAGTTAAATGTCGGAACATAATTGACCCTTTAGGAGCTCACTAAAACTGATGAGAGCTACTCTTGGGGAAATGTTGGAGGCTACGGATGGAAGAAATTGCTCTTTTATATGCTCTGGAATAGTCTGCTTATGTCTGAATAGCAGCATATTGTAGCCAGGTTTGATCCCTGGGTTGGGAAGATCCCCTGGAGTGGGAGGGCATCTAGGAAAATTACAAGATTTAAAATTTTATATTGTTAAAAAGAACAAGATTGGCATAATTGTGGCTGATCATCATTTGTGTTCCAGGGGACTGAGCAGTGGATGAAGTGATGCTCACATGATGCAAGGCCCTCCGTCACTGGGGAAGATTCTCTCCTTGACTGGAAACTGTGTAGGCACAACTGGAGACATGTTAGGTATATTCTTGTCTAGGGGAAGAGTCAGAGGAGGCAATGGCCCCCCACTCCAGTCCTCCTGCCTGGAAAATCCCATGGACAGAGGAGCCTGGTGGGCTGCAGTCCATGGGGTCGCGAGGAGTCGGACATGACTGAGCGACTTCCCTTTCACTTTTCACTTTCATGCATTGGAGAAGGAAATGGCAACCCACTCCAGTGTCCTTGCCTGGAGAATCCCAGGGATGGGGGAGCCTGGTGGGCTGCCATCTATGGGGTCGCAAAGAGTCAGACACAACTGAAGTGACTTAGCAGCAGCAGCAGCAGGGGAAGAGTAAGAAGGATTTAGTTGAGACCCTCAGTTAACAGAGATTTCGTTAGCAGAGTGCCCAAGTATTGAGCTTTTGCTAATTTTATGCATCATTTTCTTTTTAGCAACATCTTGTTACATTTTTAAAGGTAGCATTGCTGTTGTTCAGTGGCTAAGTTGTGTCCAACTCTTTTGTGGCCCCATAGACTGTAGCCTGACAGGCTCCTCTGTCCATGGGATTTTCCAGGCAAGAATACTGGAGTGGGTTGCCATTTCCTTCTTCAAAAGGTAACTTAACAGACTAGAGACACACTTTGAATTACTAGTTCACAGGGGAAAAAATAACAGAGAAAGCTGTGAAAAGGATAAAAAGATAAAATGCATGAAAGCATAATACACAGAAAATATCAAATGAGTAATAATTGAAACCTACTAGTTTCTCCAGTATGTGAATGTATCCAGTTCCTTTCTCCTTAGTAAGGTGGTTTAGATGGAAAAAATTCAGGCATCTGTTGTCTAAAAGAAAAGCACCAACAAAGGAATCAAAAATTTTTAATTGCAGTATACCAGGCAAAGAGAAATCCGGAGTGAAGGGACTAATTTCCAGAGAAAGTCTACCTTAATATCAGGTGCACTCAATGGTATAAACTGATAGAGATCATAATCCAAAGGTGAATCGTAAAAGTCATTGTTTAAATAGTGCATAGCAACATGGATCACACGTGCATTTGTCTGGACGTGTGTTCTATATTATTCTTTAGTATGGTAAATTTGGGTATGGCAAATATTTCTTATAAATATATTTCTTTTAGATTTTGCCATTTAAGACGAAATTTCCCCGATTATTAGTTCATGGATCTCCCTTTCTGTCTTAAACTTAATATGTTTGTACAAGGGAGGTTTACCTTTTTAAAGTTATCTGTTGAAATAGCATATAAATAGTGGAAAACTTGGGAAAAAATGAATATAGTCCAGAATAAAAACTATCCAGTACACCACTACCCGAAGAGAGCCACTATTTTCAATTTTCAGTATTTCCCCAGTTTGTTACACAACTGAGGTATTAACCTTTATTTTCTCAAATTGTAAACATAAATTTTGAGAGCCTCAATTTAGAGTTGTCATCAAGAACTCACCATTCTTATAGGTTGGTATATAAGTTGATTCTAGGTTTTTTCCGTTTCATTCAGTAAATACGAGTTAACCAGTGTTCACCCTGGCCCCTTCCTTAGTAGCTTGGAGCTTACAGCTGTGGGGCAGAGGGAGGGAGACGGGACCCTTCTCTGCTGGGAGCTGGACCCTTCTCAGGGCTCAGAGAGGTGTGGCCGCCCTGCTGAGCCTGGGACCACGACGGAGAGCCTCCAGGGGCCAGTGAGGGGCGAGCCGGCTCCACAGCCCTCAGAGACTCTGGTGCTGTTGTCACATATGAAGTGTGAGCATTTAAGGTCAGGTGGTTCTCCTTAGGGACTTCCCTGGTGGCTCAGACGGTAAAAGCATCTGCCTACAATGTGGGAGACATGGGTTCCATCCATGGGTTGGGAAGATCCGCTGGAGAAGGAAATGGCAACCCACTCCAGTACTCTTGCCTGGAAAATCTCATGGATGGAGGAGCCTGGTAGGCTACAGTCCATGGGGTCACAAAGAGTCAGACATGACTGAGTGACTTCACTTCACTTCTGTCTACCATCACTGGCCTGAAATCACAGATGTGAAAGAATGTGATTATAGTCACCATAAGCATCTAACAGATGGTTCTCTCCTTAGAGCAGCACCCAGCGCCTCAAGGACCCAGGCCCCTCCAGGCGTCTATCCCCACCCACCCACCTCCACCCCAGCCTCTTCCAGCACCCAGCCCTCCAGCCGTAGTCCTTCTGGGGCCTTGCCCTCTACTCCTGCCCTAGGGCTGCAAGAGCGGGCCTTCCCTTCTGCCTGGAGCAAATGTTTACACACACACACACTGCCCCTCCCCCTTCTGCCTGGAGCACATACACACCAACACACACATACACACAGGGCCCTCTTCCCTTCTGCCTGGAGTGCATTTTGACACGCACGCACTATCCCCACCCCACCTTGGCTGATGCTCTAAACCCGGTGGCCTCAGTTTAAATGTTTCCTTAGGTGCTGTGGTGGACAGAATAAGACTCCTGAAAGATGCCCATGGCTCAATGCCTGGGACCTGCGACTGTGCCGCGTGCTCAGCGGCTTCAGCCGTGTCTGACTGTGCGGCCCCGTGGACTGTAGCCACCAGATTCCTCTGTCCATGGGATTTCCCAGGCTAGAGTACTGGAGTGGGTTGCCATTTCCAAGGGAGCTTACCAACCCAGGGATCGAATCCACATCTGTTATGTCTCCTGCGTTGGCAGGCGGATTCTTTACCACTGAGCCACCAGGGAAGCCCCATGAATGTGTTCAGTTAAGGGAAATTAAAGTTGCTGATCAGCTGGTATTGTTAAGATGAGGAGATTTTCCTGAATTACGCAGTTAAGCCCACTGATAATTACCAGGGTTTTTAAAAGTGGAAGAGGTTTCCCTGGTGGCTCAGAGGTTAAAGTGTCTGCCTGTAATGCGGGAGACCCGGGTTCGATCCCTGGGTCAGGAAGATCCTCTGGAGAACGAAATGGCAGCCCACTCCGGTATTCTTGCCTGGAGAATCCCATGGATGGAGGAGCCTGGTAGGCTACACTCCATGGGGTCGCAAAGAGTCGGACACGACTGAGCAACTTCACTCACTTTCACTTAAAAGTGGAAGAGGGAGGCAGAAGAGATGGAGCCAGAGAAATGGCCGTGTGGAAACAACTCGGCCAGACCATTGCTGGAGGAGAGGGAAGTGAAGTCACTCAGTTGTGTCTGACCCTTGCAACCCCACAGACTGTAGCCCACCAGGCTCCTCTGTCCATGAGGTTCTCCAGGCAAGAATGCTGGAGTGGGTTGCCTTTTCCCTTTCCAGGGGATCTTCCAGACCCAGGGATTGAACCCGAGTTTTCTGCACTGCAGCCAGACTATTTACCATCTGAGCCCCCAGGGAAGCCCTGGAGGAGAGAAGCCATTGGTCAAGGAGTGCCACAGACTGGAAGACAAGGCAGGGTCTGCGCTAGAGCACCCCGAAGGACCACAGCTTCGCTGTGACTTGAACTCAGAGAGGCATGTTTGGACTTCTGTTTACAGAACTATATGATAATACATCTATGTTGAGTTCAGTTAAGTTCAGTCGCTCAGTCGTGTCTGACTCTTTGTGACCCCATGAATTGCAGCATGCCAGGCCTCCCTATCCATCACCCACTCGGATCTTACCCACACTCATGTCCATCAAGTCGGTGATGCCATCCAGCCGTCTCATCCTCTGTCGTCCCCTTCTCCTCCTGCCCCCAATCCCTCCCAGCATCAGAGTCTTTTCCAATGAGTCAACTCTTGGCATGAGGTGGCCAAAGTATTGGAGTTTCAGCTTTAGCATCAGTCCTTCCAATGAACACCTAGGACTGATCTCCTTTAGAATGGACTGGTTGGATCTCCTTGCAGTCCAAGGGACTCTTAAGAGTCTTCTCCAACACCACAGTTCAAAAGCATCAATTCTTTGGTGCTCAGTTTTCTTGATAGTCCAACTCTCACATCCATACATGACCACTGGAAAAACCATAGCCTTAACGAACCTTTGTTGGCAAAGTAATGTCTCTGCTTTTGAATATGCTATCTAGGTTGGTCATTACTTTCCTTCCAAGGAGTAAGCGTCTTTTCATTTCATGGCTGCAGTCACCATCTGCAGTGATGTTGGAGCCCAAAAAATAAAGTCTGACATTAGTGGTAATTTGGATAGCAGCAATAGCAGACTGGCTCAGATGTACTTTCTGGCTCTTTTCCTTTAATCTGAAGTGGCTGAAGTTAGTTCCTGTTTATCCTCTTTCTCAGTTACCTGTTCTTTTCCTTAATACCCTTTATCACAAATGGGGTTGATTCTTTCTTTCTTTATTTGCCTGTGGTTCCCTTCTAGACCAAGTGCCCTGTGAGGTGAGGGACTGTGTACACACAGTACCAGTACACACAGGACATGGACTGATCCAGCCAGTCTGTCATCAGCTTCCAACAAATAGAATGGATGTGATCAAATTTGACTTAGGTGAAAAGGCATTCCCAGCAGGGTATTAAGTGCCAAAGGCCAGTGAAAGAGATGGTGCATTTAAGAAGCTATAAATCAGATGACTATTTAGAGAATGTGGTTGTCATTTAGGCATGATTATAGGCCTGAACTAAGGTAGTTCAGTTCAGTCGCTCAGTTGTGTCCAACTCTTTGCGACCCCCTCAACCACAGCACGCTAGGCCTCCCTGTCCATCACCAACTCCCGGAGCTTATCCAAACACGTCCATTGAGTCAGTGATGGCATCCAACCATTTCATCCTCTGTAGTTCCCTTCTCCTCCTGCCTTCAGTCTTTCCCAGCATCAGGGTCTTTTCAAATGGGTTAGCTCTAGAGGCAGTGGAAATATAAAGAAGTGAAGAAATATTTAGTTTTAGAAGGGACAGAACTTGGATGCTGAGTCTAGGCAAAAGATTGCCGAGTAATGGCATGGTCATCAGAGTGGATGGTGGTCATTTTCACTTAGAGGTTACAAAAAGAGAAAAGGAATTTGGAGGAAAGGGAAGTTCAGTTCTAGGCTTGTGTGAGATGCCTGCAGGCCATCCTTGAGTGGATATTTGGCGACCTGTGGGATTTATGAATCTGGAGCCCACAAAGAGACCAGGGTTACCAGTTTGATTTGGAAATGATTGGTTTATGAGGTTTAGAGTGGACAGAGAAATAAGTGAAATTCTGGGAAACACTCACAGCCCAGAAGCAGCAGAGAAAAAGGAGACTTGAGAGAAAACAGCCTGAGACCGAGGAGGAAATAAACCTGTGGACTGAAGGCAGCAAGGCCAGGGAACAGTGTTTGAGGAAAGAGGGAAGCAGAGTCAAGTGCTTTGGAGGATACAAGACTTTGTAGTATCCATTGGATTTAGCAACATATGTCCAGGAAACATTTTTGGCATTTAGACATTTTGAATGGTTTCTGCTTATGATAATCTAAACAATGACTAGACAATGAGTAGATCAAAAGGTATTAAAAATGCAAAACACTTTGATGGCTGTTGCCAAACTGCTTTACAAAACAATGATACTTACAGTCTGCTAGATACTTACAGTCTACTGGAAGTGTATAATCATGACCAGGAACTCTCACCACATCAGGAACAGCCCAGTGGCTAAAAGGTCAGCCCACCAGACTCCTCTGTCCATGGGCATTCTCCAGGCAAGAATACTGGAATGGCTTGCCATGCCCTCCTCCAGGGGATCCTCCCGACCCAGGGATTGAACACAGGTCTCCTGCACTGCAGGCAGATTCTTTACCGTCTGAGGCACCAGGGAAGCCTACATCCTGACTTTATTTACCATGTTCAGTGGCCTTGGGCAAGTTACTGAGTTTACTTTCTGCTTTCACAAAAATGGTGAAAATGGTTGTTATACAAATGGCTAAAGGGAGTTCTACGTTTAAAACACTGAAAGTGCCCAGCACATTGTAAGTGCTGTTTCCAAGTAGATAACTGGGGGTATTCTGATGTTTTCATATTCTGGAGATTTGAAAGGTGATGAATGATAATATCTCTGCTTTTTTTTTTCATCAGCTTTATAAAGGTATGATTTCCACTCATTCAGTTCAGTTCAGTCACTCCCTCGTGTCTGACTCTTTGCTCCCATTCTAAGTGTATGATACAATGAGTCTGACAAAGGCTTGTACCTGTAACCACCACCACAGCCAGGTGTAGAGAATGTCCATCACCCCAAACAGCTCCCTTTGCCTTCTCCCAGCCACACCCCAACCTCCACACCCCACTGAGGACCATCGCTCCGTTTTCTTTTCCATGGATTAAAACTCAGAGCTTCACAGGAATGCGCTCACACAGGATGCGCTCCGGCTTGAGCTGCGTTCCTCACGCCTGTGGTTACCTGTATCAGTAGTTCATTTCTCTCTGTCCCTGAGTGGTATTTAGTTTTGTAGCTATACTTTGGGCTTTTATTCAGGTACAAGTCTTTTGTGTAGAGGTGTATTTTCATTGTTTCAATTTGCATTTCTTTATTCTTTTGTTGACTTTTTAAAAGTTTTGAAAACTTTTTTAAGGCTGTTAATTTGGGGGTGTGAAATGTGTCTTTTGCCTGTTTTAATTTGTGGTTTTAATGCTTTCTTATATGTGAGTTTTAATTATTGAAATACTCAAATCTTTATCTTTTCATTTTAATTTCTTCTATAGATTTGACATTTAGAAGTTTTTGATGAAGGAAATTTTTGATGTTTTGATGCATATACGTGTGTGTGTGTGTGTGTTTGAGACAGATACCCAGTTATTTGGGGGTGGGGGTTAATCAGACTTCAGAATAGGCTGCTGGTCACAGTTACGAAGGAAACTGATATGAAAATGGAGTGTAACTCAGCCATTGGTCACATGCAGGGTAATCCCTTTGAGATATTTAGGTTCATTTTAAAATCCGACTAGTGTATCCTTGAATGTGACAAGTCCAGGTACTCTGAAACCATTGTTTATCCTTTACATAATAAGATTTTTGTCCATAGCAGGAGTTTTCTGATTAGCTGAGGGTTTATGTCTATTAATAATGTTTCTTATAGAAGAACATTTAACCATTTTGGTTTGAAAAATTTCCAAAACCCATTACATGTCTGCAATTTAAAGCTGAAAAGACTGCGCTTAGTTTTAGTGTAACTCAAATTAGTCACGATGAATATTATTCTTTGTATCCTTTAGAGGTGATAACCCCGAAGCTTTTCTAAGTCTGGTGGATTATTGCTGTGTCCAATGGCCTCAGCTTTGTCTGCTTTGTGAGTTTTTTTATCCTTTCTATAATTTCTGCCACATCCTTTGATGGTTGTTGCGGTTCCTCACCAGTGTCCTGGATGGTACTTCATTTTCTTGTGCACATTGACATTAAATAGCCCCACCATTAGGAATCATAGAAAAGGAATAAATAGGATCCAAATGAGTGAACTCTTTTTGAGTAGTAAAATACAGGTTTTTGCTTCTACAGAAGCCTGCCCTTCTACTTCATTGTGCTTGACTGTGTTCTGAAGTGTTAAAGTTGCGGATAAATAAAGATGATCTTTACATTCCATGATACGTTTTTCAGAGGTCAGTGTCTTCTTACTATAAGTGAGAAACTGGATCAATAATAGTCGTAATGACTAACACAGTGTGATACTTGTGCAAGGCACTCTCCTGAGTATTTTGGATATACTCATTTAATCTCCTCAACATCTTAACTGCTATCTCACAGCTTAGCCCATGTCCCTGACTTCTTTGCCACTTCTATGGTTCCTAACTTCTAACCATTAGTTCAGTCGCTCAGTCATGTCCGACTCTGCGACCCCATGGACTGCAGCACGCCATGCCTCCCTGTCCATTACCAACTCCTGGAGCTTACTCAAACTCATGTCCATCAAGTTGGTGATGCTATCCAACCATCTCATCTTCTGTCCTCCCCATCTCCTCCCGCCTTCAATCTTTCCCAGCATCAGAGTCTTTTCAGATAAGTCAGCTCTTCTCATCAGGTGGCCAAAGTATTGGAGTTTCAGCTTCAGCATCAGTCCTTCCAATGAACACTCAGGACTGATCTCCTTTGGGATGGACTGGTTGAGTCCAAGGGACTCTCAAGAGTCTTCTCCAACACCACAGTTCAAAAGCATCAATTCTTTGGTGCTCACCTTTCTTTATAGTCCAACTGTCACATCCATACATGACTGACTATCAGGGTTATAAAAAATATGCAGATGCAGAGCCGGGTGGTAGAATAGTAGATGCTGCTTAGTTTGGTTCCTGGTTTAACAACGTAACATACATGAGAATTTCAAAGCATGCAGCTGGGGACTTGGCGAGCAATCTCTAGAACTGAGTCTTAGCAGGCTTTTCCTACTTAGATATTTTATCAACTGTCGTCTTTTTCCTTTTGAGAACTCTTTGGTGACTTGTGTAAGACAGTACAGTTAACCTTCTTTTTAAAAGCTTATGCAGAGTCTGTTCAAACATTTTAAGAATTAGAACAAAATTAAAACTTGTGCACTTGAAAATATCATATACAGTAGCAGTTTTGGGGTACTGAAAGTACCGCAGACTTTTAAGGAGAGATTCCCTCAGGAAAAGGTCACTGATTGAAAACACTTGCATGCTTAGTGCTGCTTCTGGAGGGAGCAGTTTGTTTCCTTAAGGTAAGTAAGTTATTTTGTGGTGTTTAATTTCCTTATTAATTTAACATTTACAGATGCCTTGAAAGCACAAAAGCAGCCTCCTCCAAGAACTCTGACCTTTTTGCCCCCACCTTCAGTAATCTCTCTCTTTTCAGTCTCTTATAAGAGTTCACTTTCCAGAGCTGTTTCATTTTTTTCAGCCTCATTCTGGAAGGTGGTAGCCATGGTCTCGAAGTCTTGAATATGTTTACAATTTTTTTTTACTGGTCATCATTTTAAAATAAATAAATACATGGAAATGAAGATCTTTCTGCTTTTTCAGACCATTTTTGTACTCTCAATGAAACCATCAGTGGTAATTGAATTGCTCTTCAGTGCATCTGTATAGCTTGGGAACTTTTGACTGTCTACCACATGTATTTAAAGTCTTTTAAAATGATAGCCCATTTGAAAATATTTTGCCACAAATGTGTTTCATAAATGTATAATTAATGCCAAATTCCATCTGACTGTTCATTAGCCTTCTGAACCGTTTCCTAAAAAACAGGGAGAATGATACCTACTTTACAAAGCAGTTGTGAACATTAGATAATATCTGTGAAAGATTCTATTACACAGTTACCCCATTACTGGCTTATAAATGATTCTTCTTAACGGTGGGTTGAAATCAAACATTTTACATCTCAATTATCTTTAACAGTGTTTGAAATGAGTAATCTTATCAAGAGATAAAGCAAAATAACAGTATCGAGCACATGAAAATGAATTTGCTCAGGTTTTTAAAAAGTCCTCATTAAAATATTTTATAAGCCATCTTGTTGCATCACTTGAGGTGCTCCTACCTTATTTTCAGGATCCCATCACTTGTGCATGTTTGTGTGCATGTGTGGATACTAATTGATGTTTTGTAGTGTTTCTGTTGCACAGTTTTGATTTTTGCGTCTGGACCTCCTCGCTGTAATGTTAGTCTCAGAAGCACAGTAGCTAAGACATCGAGTGCACGTGTGTCAACAGTTGTGGTCCTGGAAGAGAGTGGAGTTTCTGCTTTGCAGATGGAGAGCCTGAAAGACAGAACGTTTCCATAGTTACTGTGTTTATGTCAGCCCGTTTGAATGCAGTGTCAGGCTCCATGAGGATAACATCCTTGAGCAAATGAGCTGCAACTAATCCTAACGCAAATAAAGCTAGCAGCCATCTCTCCATCCCCGAGTTAGCACCGGGTCTTACTGGAGTCATCTGCTAAAGTGAGGGGGCGGGGCCAGAATGTCCCTGAAGCCCTGTTAGCACTTACTTGTGATCTCTGTCAGCTCTCTGGGTTGTTTGACTTGTCTACCTCTTAAAGCATCACAGGCTCTTAGTTTGTTCCAACTATGGATATCACTTGTTTACTGGTGGTGACATTTTTTGCTAGGAGCCAGTGTGGAAAATCCCACCCGTGGCAAAGGTCATGAGGAAGAGGCCTGACAGGCAAAGGCGAGATCAGGACTCAAGGGACCCCCTGAACTTGCTCGAGCATCTACCCCCGAACCAGAATCTGTCTGTCTTATTATTTTATGTCTCTCACCAGCTCTTCTGACATTAGCAGGGGGCTGTCCCTGACCAAAAGAGTTAACTTAGGCCTCTAGCTGATAAATCTCCTGGGCATGAAAGGAGTGTTTTAAACCCCGTTAGCATTCTAGCTTACTTGGCGGCTTTATCCAGACTCTTGCAATATTATTGAGCCTATGCAATGCTTGCTGCCAAGTTCTCACATCCCTTATCCATTGTGTTCCTGGGAGTGCATATAGTCAGGATGTAGAAAAGCAGGTAATAGCCTTAGCATTAACAACATTAGATTTGAGTTAATAAGTTCTTTCTTTGTTATAACCCGCTGAATCTTTGCTCCATAAAAATGTAACAGCGTACTTTAAGGGTGACACAGGCTAAAAATTTTAAAAGAAACACTTTAAGGAAAAATCATTGTTCTGGTGTTCTGGCTGACCAACCTTTATCAAAAGGAGGTCATGGAATATCAGCAGGCCTCCGGAATAGAAGATGATGTACAAAAAAAGACTTTTACAGGAAGGAACCTGATATCGATAAAAGTTATTACTGATGGAGTGTTGAGTTGACTCTGCATTTTTCACCTTGCTGTATGTATAACTCAGGGTATAAAAGCCCCGAGAAAAATAAAGTACACAGGCCTTGCTCGAAGAAGCTTAGTCACCCCGTGTCTCTTTCTTTATCTCTTTATCTATCTTTCTTCATTCACTGACGTCGTCCATCCTGAGGATATCCCTGGACTCTGCTGAGGCAGGACCCCAGCAATTTTTAGAAAAAGATCTCATATTTGGAGGGGAGATCTGTGTCAAAGGGTTCTGTCTGTCCTGAAAACTCAGGCATCTAGTAGATGCTTCCTTTATGGCTTATGCTCACCTTTTATGGTCAGGTGTTATAATAGTAAATGTAAACTTTCAGAGTAAATTTGCTACGTTTGACACATGGGCATTTATTCAGTGCTATAGGGCAGCATGGGATGAAGCCGTGCCCGTTTTGTTCTCTCTGTCCCTCGTCAACACCCCAGCAATCTGCAGGGCCTCAGGGAAATGCCCAGTAATGCCAGTGGCTCTCACTTTGAATTCAGGACCACTGAGCCCAACGGGGCCTTAGTGGGGCCCAGCATTGCTGCTCCAAGGCTTGCTTACCTCGGGCTCTCCTAGACAAGGATCACACTTTCTCCTCTCTCAGCCACTTCTCTCCTTTCTCTCCTGGAGGAAAAGCACCCAGAAGGAGGTGCCTAACCTCTCACCTTATCTACTGTCGTACAACCTCTCACCGTATCTACTATCGTATAACTATCTATTGCCGTATAACCTCTCACCGTATCTACCGTCGTCATCGTATCTACCATCGTGTAACTTCTCACTGTATCTACTGTCATGTAACCTCTCATCTACCGTCGTGTAACCTCTCATCTACCGTCGTATAACCTCTCACCGTATCTACTGTCGTCATCGTATCTACTGTCATGTAACCTCTCATCTAACGTCGTGTAACCTCTCACAGTATCTACCATCGTGTAATCTCTCACCGTGTCTACTGCCGTGTAACCTCTCACCTCATCTACCGTCATTTCTCACCGTATCTACTGCCGTGTAACCTCTCACCGCACCTAACGTCATGTGACCTCTCGCCATATCTACCGTCCTGTAACCTCTCACCACATCTACTGCCGTATAACCTCTCACTGTATCTACCGTCTTGCATGTGTGCGCTCCTGCGGAGCTCCGGTTGGTAACGTGCCCTCTTACTGTCTAGGGCTGATCGCCCCTGCTCGTCTGGTCACGTCCCCCGCTGCCCACCTTCCGCTCTCTGGTGGCTGTCCCTTCTCTTTCCTGCATCATGAATTATCCCCCTACCCCCATGACCAGGTCATTCCTCTCAGCATCCTCACGTGTGGAAATCATTCCCTTTAAAAGGAAAGAGAGATGAAGGAAAGTGGAAACTTCCTGGGGAGGCCCCATAGTTTCCTGCAGCCACTGTCCCACTTCTCTGTTCCTCTTCCCAGTAAATATCCTCAGAAGAGCTGTCCACTCCAACTTTCCGTTCAGTTCAGTTCAGTTCAGTTCAGTCACTCAGTCGGGCCCAACTCTTTGCGACCCCATGAATCACAGCACGCCAGGCCTCCCTGTCCATCACCAGCTCCTAGAGTTCACTCAGACTCACATCCATCGAGTCAGTGATGCCAGCCAGCCATCTCATCCTCTGTCATCCCCTCTCCTCCTGCCCCCAATCCCTCCCAGCATCAGAGTCTTCCAATGAGTCAACTCTTCCCATGAGGTGGCCAAAGTACTGGAGTTTCAGCTTCAGCATGTGACTGGTGATAGAAGCAAGGTCCAATGCTGTAAAGAGCAATATTGCATGGGAACCTGGAATGTCAGGTCCATGAATCAAGGCAAATTGGAAGTGGTCAAACAGGAGATGGCAACAGTGAACGTTGACATTCTGGGAATCAGCGATCTAAAATGGATTGGAATGGGTGACTTTAACTCAGATGACCATTATATCTACTACTGCAGGCAGGAATCCCTTAGAAGAAATGGAGTAGCCATCATGGTCAACAAGAGAGTCTGAAATGTAGTACTTGGATGCAATCTCAAAAACGACAGAATGATCTCTCTTCGTTTCCAAGGCAAACCACGCAATATCACAGTAATCCAAGTCTATGCCCCAATCAGTAACACTGAAGAAGCTGAAGTTGAACAATTCTATGAAGACCTACAAGACCTTTTTAGAACTAACTTTCCTTTACTCTGTCTTAATCTCTCCAAGGAGGCTTTCGAGTCTGTTGCTGTCAAAACTGGCTGCAAGGTCACCTTGATGTCTCCATAGTCAAACCCACGGATGCAGTCTTGGTGAACTGGCTCCCCCTGCCAGCAGCCCTTGACACACTTGCTGTTTCTTGGCTCTTGACTTTCAAGATCCCACTCTCCCTACTTTGCTTACTTCAGTGGCAGCCTGCTCCTCATTCCCTGGATCTTAAA
Organism: Ovis canadensis; assembly: GCF_042477335.2. Taxonomy (NCBI): domain Eukaryota; kingdom Metazoa; phylum Chordata; class Mammalia; order Artiodactyla; family Bovidae; genus Ovis; species Ovis canadensis. The sequence continues at coordinate 100,433,721 of NC_091253.1, read as the reverse complement.
CTGCCAAACCCAAGGGTTGGCCCTTAGACGTCTTCTGCGTCTGTGCTCACCTCCTAGGCGAATCCAGCTGGTGCCATGCTGTGTCATAATGTGTCCTAATGGCTTACTTACTGATGACTCCTGATACTGTACCTCCACTGGGACTTCTCCCTTAACCCACACACTTCTCATGTCCAGTGGTCTTGATTTCTCCCCTGGGGTGTCCAAACGGCCAGAGCAGAGTTCCTGATTTCTAGCGCTCTGAATCTGCCCCTCCTGCAGCTTTCCTGTCTCCAGCTGCCCGCGTCAAAAAGGGAAGAGTCATTGTCAATTGCTGTCTCAGTATCGCCCGCTTGCCGTACCTTCAAAACAGGTCCTGGATGCCACCATTTCTCAGTCTCCACGGCTGCCTCTTGAACGGATTGTCCCCGCTGCCTCCTCAGTGGTTTCCTTGCTTCCACCCAGAGCAGCCCCAGGGAACCTTTTAAAACCTTGAGCCAAGTTCCCGAGCGCTCAGAGCTTTCCAGTGGCTTTCTGTCTCGGAGGGGGGGGAAGCCGGTCTTCACAACGGCTGCCGCCTTTTCTTCTTGCCATCTCTGTCTCTTTCTCCCGCCTCCTCCCTCCCTGCCTCCCGCTCCCCCCCACTATTCCTCCTGTGCTCCCCCGCATCTCTTCCAGGTGTTCCCGGGGTCACTGTCTTCAGTTCAGACTCACTTTATCAGGGAGCCCTTCTCTGAAAAGTTTGTCAAATACAGTACCGGCCTAAATGCGTTCCTCCTAAGAGAACACCTACGTTAATACACTAGTCACTGCCTCCCTCTTTTGAGGACGGGGCATTGTTCTGTCACCACTGTATCCTCAAGACCCAGAACAAGCCTGGCACCCCGTGGGAGCTGAAGAAATGAATGAAGTTGGAGATGACTCATGGTATGGGTTTATGAATACAGAGGTCTTGGATTACTTAATAAAATCAAGAATTTAATGCAGCTTTTTAAAACCCTATGTGAAAAATATGATAGGTCCATATCCATGCCAACTCTAACCCTTGATCCCTTGTTTCAACCTGTATTTGATGATGAGGCTGTTAGCAACATTTAAGTATAAATTACCTAGAGGACAGTATGCTAAGATTATCCTGCATAGCCCCCACAATTCAGCATGTTATTATCCCATTTTATGAAAAGGAAATGAGGTTTAAAGAGCCTGAAGCCAGTTGAAGACAGGAAGTGGCAGGGCTGGGCTGCATCTGGAGCTGGTGTGCCCAGCTCCAGAACCAGACTTCAGGTGATGCAGCTGCTAAAATAAAAGCCTCCTGGAGATCCTCTTTAAGTTTGGTCATTTGTATGTTTATATGCTTTAATAGCTTTTTAAGAAATGATACTTCGTTTTGGGAATCAGGGATTTGATTTTGTAATTGTTCAGTCACTCAGTCGTGTCTGACTCCTTGTGACCCCATGGACTGCAGCACGCCAGGCTTCCTTGTCCATTACCAACTCCCAGAGTTGTTAATTGTTAAGCAGTGATAAATAATAATGGAGAAGGAAATGGCAACCCACTCCAGTCTTCTTGCCTAGGAAATCCCATGGACAGAGGAGCCTTGCAGGGTACAGTCCATGGGGTCACAAAGAGTTGGACATGACTTAGTGCCTGAACAACAACAAATAAACTGTAAATGAGATAACTTTTTACAAATTTTGAACTAAACTTGAGATCTCATGGCTCTTTGCCTAGTGACCTAGAATAGCTCTGTGACCTGGTTCATGCCTGGTGAGCTGTTGCTAAGGTTGTAATGGCTTTGGTGTGTGAGTCCATAGCTACGGATGACGCAGAACTGGGAGTGCTCTGGCTACTTCTCAAGAGGGAAATGAGACATGAATTCACAACTTAAGATTCTTATAGTTAGCTTTGCGGCAGACTATTACTCTTGAGAAAGACAGCCTCGCACTCAGAACAGAAACTCTGCTGGTAGATGAGACAGGGAGGGAACCGCCGAGTACAGTGAAGAGGGTATAGGTGAAACTGGGGCGAGCCCTCTTCGTTTTCTCGTCTTCTAGAAGAGATGAGCCACGTAGTCAGAGCTGGGGATTCAAACAGCCTCATGCTCTGCTTCTTCCTTCTTTCCCTCTGCCACATCCAGTCACCCTTCTGGTCTGCTCTCTGAGGCACGAATCCCCTGCTGAAGACCTCAAAGGTTGGCAGCAGGCACTTGGTGTTTCTGGTGATACAACCACCAGATCTCACTTAGAGGTTCCAGATGCCTGCAGAGTGAGCCGTTGTTGGTCACACTTGCTCCCTGTGGAAGGAAACAAAATGCTGCCCTGGTTTTTGTAGGAGGAACTTTATAGAATGAAGCAGTTAGTGACGCCCTGGGGTAGCCAGTAACTAATCATCTGAGACTAAATTCTGTAGATAATGTACTGAATATTGTCAGTAAGGATATACATGTATTTTTTTGTTACTACCGTGAATCTTAAATGTGACTCCGCATTCAAAATAGTCTACTGAATCTACTCTGAAAAAAGAGCCTTCAGGTAACCTCTTCTCTGAGGTTCTGTTTATACTGCTGGGGAAGAAATGTCAGAAATGTGAGTGAGAACTAATTAGAGGCACTATAACAGCATTCCTCAATTCATTCGTGACATGGTAGCATGAAATATTTTTGTTGGTCTTACCTAATGTAAGTGACACTACAAAGCTTTTGTATTTGCTAGTACCACAACCTTATGCAATAGGTTTTTATTTCTTGTCAATTTTATGCTTTGTTTTGGGATGGCATGATTCATTCCTCTATTTTTATTGAATTTAGAAAATGCAGATTGTGTATTTCAAGGTATTATACAATGTGTGTATAATTTAGAATTTTCTCCCAAGTATCTTGACTTCATTATTTAAAAATCGCTGAGATATAATTTTTCAGTTTCAAAAGAAAAAAAAGGTAACTTAGCTGTCTTTAAACAAGACTGTGTTTATGAACAGAGAAATAAGATAGGAAGTGACAGGGGCAGACAATTAGCAGCGCCTCTTAAGGATTAGCCCATAAGGTGATATGAAGTATTCTCATTGTGTTCTTTTATTTTTGTGGGCTTTGTGTCATGACCTTTTCATTTTTTTCCTCCGTTCCAACATCTGCTGACTTTTAAATTGAATCATTTCTTTGGTATTTTCAGTGTTTGAGGGTTGCTTTGCACATACCCTGCTATTGTTCCCAAGCAACTGACCGGGTCAAATTTAAGACTGGGCTCTCATGCTGTGACCTTAATAACTAAAGCCTTTTTGGCCTTAAAATATGAATGGTAATTTATTTCTTTGTTCACCTCCCCACCCCCTTTTTTTAAACAGGCTGCAGATACTTTGGCTGTGAGGCAAAAAAGAAGAATTTATGATATCACCAATGTCTTGGAAGGAATTGACTTAATTGAAAAAAAGTCAAAAAACAGTATACAATGGAAGTAAGTTACAGACTGCTCTAGTCTACCTTTTTCTTCTCAGTGCTCTGTGAACGCTGACCTTTCTGCTGTGTATGTCTCCTGAGTCCTCTGTCCCAGCCGTCTACACCGGTCACACGGCCCCTCGCGTGTCCCTGGCACGCCTCTGGGCTTCTGTCGTCCTCCTGTGTGACACGGGATGGCCCGTGGCTCACTCCGCTGTTTAATTCGCACTCTCAAAGTTCAAGTCTTCCTCCAGCTGCTCACTTGGTACACACTGCATCCTGCTCTGTATCATTGATCCTTCTTTACCTGGTTGTTCTATGTACTCACCTAATATAAACTCCTTGAAAACAGGAACTAAGTCTCATACATACAAGAATATGTACTTTGTAAATAATGATTAGTTGAAATGCATGTTGTCATTTGTTAACTGTTGTATGTTTGACTGTAACAAACATGTTCTTTTCCACAAATTTGCCCCCCTTATCCTTCACGTTTCAGTTTATTTTAGCCAAAAATCCCAACAAAATACTAAAAGATGATAATCTGTTTTACCCGCATCTCAGTCCATGTAATGAGACTACCAGTGTGTCCACTCGACTCCAGCATCCTGTGGTGCCTCAGTCACCAGTCGCCCTTCTAGATGACAAAGAGCACACTAGGACAGATTGAGAATTTTGTAATTTGGGTGTTTAAGTTTTCTAAAGATTTTAATGGTTAATGGTTTTAGAAGAGTGTAAAGATTTTTGTTTTAAATATATGCAGTGAGTTTTACAATTTTTACTATAAAAATTAAGTGATGTTAACCTGGGTCTAATACTGGGGATATTAATTTTCATGTGTTTTTAAGAGGTGTAGGTGCTGGCTGTAACACTAAAGAAGTCATAGATAGATTAAGATATCTCAAAGCCGAAATTGAAGATCTAGAACTGAAGGAGAGAGAACTTGATCAGCAGAAGTTGTGGCTGCAGCAAAGCATCAAAAATGTGATGGACGACTCCATTAATAATAGATATCCTTTTAAATAGAAGTCCTTTTACATCTTTAAATACATAGATATATGTATTTATATATTCTTTCAGTCTGAACATCAGTTACTTTATTCTAGTGTTTTCAGAGACTTCAGTTCTGCAAGGGATAATAACATTTTAATTTTGTAACATTCTTCTAATAATTTATATGAATATTTTTAAATTTTTACTTTTGTAAGTCATATAGTACATCTCTTAGCAAGCTGATGTGTCTGTTGCAAGTTCCCCTATCTTTGGTCTACCCATTGGCAGGATACAGTACGCTAGCTAGTGTGTGCTTACAGGGAGTCTGCGAATTTGGAGGTCGTTGTTAAATCATTGTTCTGAAGCTAAATCATTCAGTGTTTCAAAGTGGTTAAAAGTTCAGCAACTCTTCAAAGTTTTTTAAAAAATTAATTTTGGTTTGAAAATGAAATATCACACAGGCCTGCAATCAGTCCAGGATACATTCTGCCTCATATTAACCCAAAGATAGTACTTTAGTAGAGCGTAGGGTCCCAAAGCTGGTATATCTACCATATTTGGGGAAAAACATTAGTGATGTACTCCATGTGTCCCTTATGACCACTGAGTTCTTTCAGATATGTGACTGTTGATTTGTGACTTACCCGTACTCATATGGAACATTTTAACTACATTTATCTTGTACCACCTCTCATGAACTTTTGACTGTGTATATAATTTATTTTTCACGTTGTCTTGTCTTTGGTGAAAAAGTCCATGATGTCATTTGTTATTTCCTTTCTAGAATCAGAACTCCTTAACAGTTTGATAATAATGGGGGTTTTCAGCTGTGCCTTGTGGAGCCCCGAAATTCCAAAAAGCACTGAACTAGTTGATCACGCACTTTGCTGCACTGCTTGCCAAGATCGTGGGCACTCCCAGTTCCCCAGACCATGACCCAAGGAGAGTCTCGATGCAGCGACTTCTGTAGTTGACTCTTCACTCCCACCGACAGCATCTTTCCCCCCATCAGTGTACTTCCCCCAGAAGCTCCTGTCTCCATGGAATGTGTTTCCTTTCCTCTCCCAAGAGTCCTCAGATGACACAGAAATCCAAAGTGGCTTCTTCTTAGAGCAAAGGATGAATACTTCTCTTACGGATCTTTGCCTTTTCAGACAAAAGACTTGTGTTCTTTTTGATCTGACCATGTGTGACAGTCCCTTCATGCATTTGGTCACTTTGGCCTTCAGATTTATTATCTTAATTTATATATCCAGGCCTTGATATAAATGTTGTTCCTTAACTCTCTGACAGTACATTTTCCTATGTAACTCATGAAGACATCTGTAATTGTTTTAATGGTAAGTACTGTTAGTAAATTTTTTATGTTCTTCCTTTGATCAACGTATTTAGTGTAATGTGATTTAAAATGCCCCATGCAGTCACCTCAGGTCGTTATTTTCTGGATTTGTGGACATTTTTTGGTCTCCCTCTATGTGCTATGGGTTGATAGGCTGCTCTCATTTCTGTTCTCATGACAATAACTGCTTTTCCCAGCTTTCACTTCATTTCCTGCCTTGGTAGGTATAAACTCTGTGTGGGAGAGGCAGCTAAAACAGAGAGGGAATAAATAACAGTCTCAGAGTCATAGAATCACAGAGTCAATGACTAAACTTGAACTAGAACATGGTTCTCATTGGTACTGTTTATAAAAATATATGTAGCAGGTGAGCTGGTAAAAAATGCACAAAAAATGCTCAAAGAAAGCATGAGGACACAGTAAGGTTTATCCATTTATAATCTGGAAAATTATTCCTCACCGTATTCCATCCCCGGCTTCCATGTTTTCCCCTTAAGATGATATGCTCAGTTGCGTCCAACTCTTTGCAGCCCCGTGGACTGTAGCCCACCAGGCTCCTCTGTCCATGGAAATTTTCAGGCAGGAATACTGGAGTGGGTCGCCACTTCCTACTCCAGGGGATCTTCCTGACCCAGGCATCGAATCTGCATCTCTTGCATTGGCAGGCAGGATCTTTGCCACTATGAATAACTAAAATGGGGATGGGGGCTAAATTCCCATAATATATATAACACAAGTAAAATATGCACGGGCTATTAAAAGGACAGTCTGGTGTCATGCACACACCAAAAAAAAATCTGCCAAACCCTTTGCCAAGTAGAAGCTGACTCTAAGACCATGCTGGTTTTACATGCGGCCTTATTGCTCTACTTTGTCACCGTATTTCCCAAGCTTTCAAAGAAAGTTTGGGAACATACTCTTAATGTTCAGCCCAGCAGATACTGCTGTAGAATCTGGCTTCAAAAGGTCATGTAAGCTTAAGATTTCACTGTATCATACCTATTTAAGTAGTATAAATACTTAACTACACAGTGTTATCTAACTAAGGCTAAAAGAAGTTTTGAGAGTCTCAGACATGACATGAGCCTGAGTGAAAGCAAATTAACTTGAGCAGAATTTGTTAATGAGAATAGAGTGAATACATTTACCCTGTTGTAAGACCTACTAACACGTGTGTGTTTAGTCGCTCACTCATGTCTGACTCTTTGTGGCCCCTATGGACTGTAGCCCACCAGGCTCCTCTGTGCGTGTAATTCTCCAGGCAAGAACACTGGAGTGGACTGCCTTTCCCTTTTTTAAGGGGTCTTCTTGACCCAAGAGTGAAAACCAGGTCTTCTGCATTGCAGGCAGATTCTTGACCATCTAAGCCACCAGGAAAGCCCTTGAGGACTAAATGACATTATAAATATCTGTATTTCTATATATAAAACTGACAGATATATTACCTCATTTAATCCTCAAAAACCCTGTGCGGTAAGTTATGTCACCTCCATTTTACAGAATAAGAACCAGAGCCTGAGGTCACCAAGTCCGAGCATTCTGATTCCACAGCCCACTCTCTTGGCCGAGGTATTGCAAGATCAATAGTGTTCCTAAAATGTAAAAATCTTTATTAATTTTTTTTGACCAGGTGATACACTTTTGGCCATTCAAGCACCTTCTGGTACACAACTGGAGGTACCTATTCCAGAAATGGTACGTATGTAGGATAGCTTTTGTTAAAATGGATCTGCTGTGTCATGAGGGACAAACGTTTTCTGGAGCTGAACGTGAGCTAATTGTAAACACTTAACAAGTTACTGCTTTTAAGTTGTCTGTAAGTATTTATATCTGAATTTAGATGTCTTCAGTACTTTTGCAAAATTATGGATATGACTGATCATTTAACATTAGTTTTTAAAAAATCTTATTTGAGCTAGAAGACATCAAGGAATGAGTGATGATACAGTTAATAACCTTAAAAAATGACCAACCTATAGCCAATATAACAGTCCTGAGGAAAAAGTTCACTTTAAATATCAACAATAATATACTGCTTTAAATTAGGTCTTTTAAAAAACATTTTCTGGCTTATTGAGTCAAAGATATCTGTTGACTCTATACTAATATAAACTTCATGACTTTCATTTTCAAATTTCCTAAAACAGATTTGAAAACTAACAATTTAAAAAGGTAGAAAAATATTACTGTTATTTCCTATTACCTCCTTTGCTTCTCCCAGCTATCCTAGAAGTTTGTATTTAGGCATTTATAGTTTCTGAAGCCTCAGGATACAAATTACTTTTGAAATGGAGGGGATTTACATTTATATCTCTGTAGGAAAAATCAGTTGTCTTTGTGCTCTGCTGAATGGAAACAAACCTTGCCTTGTGCCGTTTAAGACCACATGTTGAGATGATCACCGTAAGCATGACTGCTGCCGCCAAAGGACATGACATTCCACAGCTGAGGGGAATGCTCTGAGCACTGCTGAGCACGGAGTATATCATTACAGCAAAAATAGATGCCTTCCAGCATTCTACAGCTGGGAGTTTTTGATGACCACTATTTGAGAAAAGCTTACTTTCTAGGGTCAAGGGCTTCGTAGTCCTCAATATCCCATTCTACTCCTGGTTGCTGCACTATTTTGACTTAATGACTTTGTTGTAGTCAGTCAGTCCCTATAGCTTTGCCTCTTTTTTTTTTTTTAAATGAAAATATGATAACACATTTATAGTAGACTTGGAAAAAATAGAACAAGGTTACAGGGTTCCACCATGTATGGATGTTCCATTACAGTTATTTTTTTAAGTAGAGTTCCATTATGTATGTTCCATTAGTTATTTTAAGTAAATAAAGATTTTTAGTTGGAGTTTCAACATGAAACTCTCAAGAACAGAATGCATACACAGAGAAGTAGGATACAGTAGTTGCCGGTCTCATTTTTAATGTTTCACGTTGGTTAGAGATGTTGACCTTTGTTCATTTGTTTATGCCCAATAACTTCATAGGGTCAGAATGGACAAAAGAAATACCAGATCAATCTAAAGAGTCATTCAGGACCTATCCACGTGCTGCTTATAAATAAAGAGTCCAGCTCATCTAAGCCTGTGGTTTTCCCAGTGCCCCCACCAGACGACCTCACGCAGCCTCCCTCTCAGCCCCCCACCCCAGTGCCTCCACACAAGTCCAGCACGGCCGTTCAGAGCTTGCCTGAGCCAACTGTCTCTGAACGAAGCCAGACTCTTCAGCATACGCCGGCCACAGACTTGTCTTCAGGTGAGTTCAGAGCCATTGTTTTCAGAAGCAGAGGAGAAAATAAGAAGACTGCATTGGACAAGTTAGAAAGCATTTCTGAATCTCTTAGTTGTGATGTTATTCTTATCTAGTATAGGAGGCAAAATAGTAAACCTAATCAACAAGTAATAATTTTGTGTCTATGTGCCCAACGCTGGAATATGTATTATGAGGAAAATTTAAAAACAGATCCTGTCTTTAATTACATTTTGTTGTTTAGTCGCTGAGTCGTGTCTAACTCTTTTGCGACCCCATGGACTGTAGCCGCCAGGCTCGTCTGTCCATGGGATTTTCCAGGCAAGAGTACCAGAGTGGGTTGCCAATTCCCTCTCCATTTAATTGTATTACTACTACTTGTTTCATAGACTGTGTAAATATCTATGTATTTACAGTTTTCCTTAGGATTCCATTTTGGAATTAAACCATATATTTTTTTTTTTTTTTTGCTGTTAAAATATATAAAAAGAAATGTAAAAAAACTCTATCACATTTCTTTTTCCAGCAGGATCTATTAGTGGAGATATCATTGATGAGTTAATGTCTTCTGATGGTAAGTAGTTAAAATAACTAACCTTATATATTAATAATGCTTTTCTAGAATTTATGAGTGGCATTATGATTTGAAAGACTTGGCTTGATGTTTTTGACGGTATTTATCGTAGACATCATTACCTGTATGCAGAAACCACCTTTAACACTGCATTTGTGTTTTTGCTTGCAGTGTTTCCGCTCTTACGGCTTTCTCCGACCCCAGCAGATGACTACAACTTTAATTTAGATGACAATGAAGGCGTTTGTGATCTGTTTGATGTCCAGATACTAAATTATTAGATTCCATGGAAACTTGGGACTGTTATCTACCTCTAACTGTGTAACATTTTAGACTTAATAACCTAAGTATTTAAAATAATGAATGTAACACCTTTTTAGTTCACGGATTCTGAAATGTTCTTCCCTAATACTTTCTTTTTGCTTCACAAAACTTCAACCATAAAAACAAAGGATTCTGACTGTTTCAGGAGAAAAAATGACTTCACATCCACCAACCCTCCACCCTCAAGTAATTACTTTCTGAAATTTCAACTTTTCTTCCCATTCTGAACCCTTCTGTTTTTTTTCCCCTTATATGAGAAGACAGTTAAAGCAGACTTCAGGTCACGAAAAACAAAAAAGTTGGCCAAGGGCTCATCAGTTGTTTTGTCTTCCACGTTTACTGCCGCAAGACTGTTCGTGTTTGTGTCCTCCAGGCCAGACATTCACTGCCACTTGTGAAGTGAAGGGTGTGAACTAGGGTATACTGACTGTCTCAGTGAACAGAGTTTGTGAAGTGCCTTCTGTTTTAGCACTTTAAGTTTATCACATTTTGTTGACTTCTGACATTCCACTTTCCTAGGTTATAGGAAAGATCTGTTTATGTAGTTTGTTTTTAAAATGTGCCAATGCCTGTACATTAACAAGATTTTTTAAATAAAATTGTATAAAAGATTAAATTTATTGGTCTTTTTGGGGAATTTGATGCATCATTGGTGTATTACAACTGAGCCATTAACCTTGTAGCTTCATCAACGTTAACTGGTACGTTTTCATGACACTGCTGAGACATCTAGAGAGAAAAAATTACATTTAAAAATTTAGATAACAACTGCAAACAAAAATGACACAGTCTACTGACGTATAACCTATTATCCAATATGATTTCTTCCAGTTGTACCTTTGGAAGTAGAAAATTCCCATATTTAGACTCAAATGTTTTAAAATCTGAATGTGCTATACATACTACAGAGCCAAGCACTAAAAATTACAATCAATATGGGCTTTGAAAATTTGGAATTTATTAGCCAGAACAAAAGCAAGTGATTTCTACTCACCAGTTGTTTCTGCGGAGGTTCAAGGGAAAGGCCTTTTGAGAAGTTTGCCAGTTCCTTCTGTATATCTATAAAAGCTTTATTCACTCTGTTAACTTTTTCATCATTCATAATGTTTATCTTTTAAAAAAAGAAAAAAGAGCAGTAATTCATGATCTTAAAACTATTACAGATAACATATAGGCAACTTTAATCTTATTAAACCCCCAAATCTATAAACTCTTATCCATCCTACCAATTTGTGCAGATAATTCACACTAAAATTTTTAGTCTTATTGAGACACGATAGACAAAAGGTTCTGTTAAAAAAAAAAGAATTACGTAGCTATACCTCTACCTTGACTTTCCTGGTATAAGCAGGCCAGAACACATGCCTATAATCTTTCCAGGCTATGATGCTACCATCTCTTATCTGTGAAACGAGGACCCTGGATAGAACCCTTCCAGTCCCAACAGCGCCTCTCCAAATCCTCCTCGACGGCAGCGCCTGGCAAGTCTCCTGAGAACAGTGGCCCGTGCAGCCCTCCGTGCCTGAGTCTACAAGGCAGGGGTGGCATTCTGTTCACCGCTGCGCCCCAACCGTTTCTCCTTCAAAATCCCAGCTCCTCTGCACCTTACGCTCAAGGACATTCTGACATCCTTCTCACTATTGTCGCCTACCTAAACCATGATTACTTCCTCCTTTGTGAAAGATCTCAAAAGTTGGCTCACTGACCGCCCCCTCGTGCCTGGCATCACTGCTTAGTGGCCTCAACAAGAACCTATCCGATGGTTGCTTAATCTTTTCAGGTCCTCATCTCCAGGGATCTTTCCCATGACTTACCTTGCCATCACTGCCATGCGGTGCCTTAGGCTGCATCACCTCCTTCCTGTCCCTCTAGTTCACTTAGTTTATTAGTAATTCTTAAATCTCACTGAAACCTTTTCTAAGTTCACTACTGTTCACATTTTCCACCTCCACTTCTTCCTTTAGCCTACACAGATCCCATGACCACTCGTCAGTCATTCCTTATACCCTCTTAACTCTCCTCCTTTCCCTTGATCAGACTTGCGTGGCAACTTGGTTAAACTCAACCATCAGCCTTTTCTGAGCCTGAAACGGAAGCTGTAGCAAGTCACAACTGGCCGCCTGGCTTTGTGTAAGTTCATTTCCACCAACTTCAATTTACCTTTTTTATGTGCTGCCTGGCACTCTTACCCTAATAAGTTAGGCTACTTTCTGAGAAAATTATTTGATACTTTCTCCAACCAGGCTGCCTACCCACAGGTCTTTTCCAGTAGCATCCACAGAGTTTCTGGGACTTCTTCTCTAAACAAAGTAATCTTTCTCAAACACACCAAGCTCTCCCCAGCTGGAGGCCTTTGCACTCACTCTTCTTCCTGCCTAGAGCATACTGCTGCTCCCAATACTTAACTGCTCTTGGCGTCACTAGCACCTGTCACGCAGGTCTTGGCTTCAGCATCAACCTTGAAGACAAATCTACAGTTGTCACCCCCAAACTCCAGTCATATCAGTCAGCTTTATTTCCCTTTTAGCATTTCCAAAGACACGAAACTGCTCCACCAAAAAGTTTAATTCATCTAGTTCATGAAGACGGAAAGATAAAATGTTACATTTCTATGGATGATTATAAGTCCTTGAGAGCTGACTCCATCTAGTACTTAAGCTTGAAAACATTTCCTTGAATCATCTTAAGGCATCTACTTGAAGAAATTTCTCATTCCCCAAATATTTTGAAAAGATAAAACAACTCTTTTCATTTTGTATTTTAGGGAACAAAAAACTTAAGCTATTTTCAGGTTTTTATTTGAGTTCTAGGTATCTTCACAGAGAAGTAAGAATTAACTGAGGAGAAAAAGAATGGGTGCTGACTGACAGTCCATGTCTTGGCTCTGTTGAGAGCTTCTTGAATATATATGAGTTTAGAGAGAACTTTTCCATAACTTTTTTTTTTTTTAATGATTTCCAGGCTCTCAGAATTAACTGTTACTTGGAGGCTCATACATTTGCGGTTAAAATGTTTTCCTTTCACACATTTGGGTTCAAGAAAGGGAGGTTATTTTTCTTCATCATTTTTCTTTTTAAAACAAATACTTAAAATCATCTTGCTTTTGTAAGAAAAGTTAAGAACCTACTTTAAATATTAACATTCAGGTTTTCAGTAGCTTTACAATTATGCTTTGCTTGTAAACAGTAAAGTCAGAGTGCTTAAGTGATACTCACCTTCTTAAGATTAGTGGTAACTGGTTTTGCTTTATTTTTAACCTTAAAGCTTTTTTGACTGGCTATGTGGAATACATTCCTGGACTTCTGCCCTCTTAGTTTGTTCTTGGCCATTGTCTAGGAAAAAAAAGAGCTCAATTAAGTTGCCCACATTTATGAACTGTAAATCAATTAAAATTTAGGAAGTAAAGGTACCGACTAAGAAGATCCACCTTACTCCTGATTATTTTTAAAACTGCTACTTGTATTAAATTCCATGTCTTTTTGTCCTACAGATTCTCTTGTTTGAGTGCAGAGTATCTAATTCTTTTCTGCATCTCCAGCACCTGGACTGTAACAGGTTCCACATTAATTTCTGCCAGTTAGAAAAATTAAGTAATATTATCAACACAATTGTTTTTTTTTCAACTTTCTGTGGCATTTGACAATGCTAATAACCATCACCACCTATCCTCCTGCTAGTTTACATACTGGGATTCCACTGGGGTTCCTTTCATACTCTTAAGACTGACTCTCTACTTCCTTCTTTCATTCCTTTTTACTTGCCCCATTTTTACTCCTGTGTGCACCTCCTCAAAGTTAGTCAATCCGTCATGTTTTTGCAACCCCATGGACTGCAGCCCTCCAGACTCCTCTGTCCATGGGATGCTCCAGGCAAGAATACTGGAGTTGGTTGCCATGCCCTCCTCCAGGAGATCTTCCCAACCCAGAAATTGAACTCTGGTCCCCTGCACTGCAGGAAGATTATTTACCTCTGAATTACCAGGGAAGCCCCAGCTCCTCAAAATCAATACTTAATCTCACACATCCAAATCCCAGCCTTACTTTCATGACTTCCATGACTTCATCACTTCTGTGTGAATGGCTCTTGCCTAAAAACTTCAGATGTTATCTTTGTTCTATAGCTAAACACACTAAGGCTATAAATTCTACTTCTGATGTTCAGAAACCTCTCTCAAACCTGTCTTTAACAATGCATGTGAGGAACAATTTCAAAAATATTAATAGTTAAGATTTATTAAGCTTTGACTACATGTACAAGCACTATGCTAACATTTTATGTGCTTTTTAACTAATTTACTTATTACAAAAATACTTTACGGGAGGTACAATTTCATCCTCATTTTATGGATAAAAAAACTGATGCAGAGAGAAGTTAATCTACCCATTGTCACACTGTTAGTAGTCAGGGGATGCCACGATTCAAAGCCAAAAGACTAGATCCTGAGCTCTCATTATGTGACACGGGCTCACATATACATAAAAATAAAACACAAAACCACGATTTAGTACTGCCTAGTTCAGGACTAGGTTATTGCTTTAGTCCCTAGGACTATTTGGTTAGACTCTGGGTTGGACAAACTTTACCCACATGCCGGGAGCCAGCGTGAGGAATTCCACCCGTGACAAGGTCATGCGGCAGAGCTCTGATGGCAAGGCTAATCAGACCTCAGGTTTTCCCCCTGGAATTTCCTGAGCATCCATCCCCCCAAAAATAAGAATCTGCCTGCTTTTCCACTCTTCTGACATTCTCTGGAAAAAAGTCAATTCAGGGCTTTAGTCTTCTGCATTTGAAAGACTGTTTCAATCCAAAAACCCCTCTGATGGCTTTCTAGCCTGCCTGCAGGACTCCTACAGCTGCGCGTGTGATTGTTTGAGGCCTCCTGACTGCAGGAGGCACAGGAAGCTTAAAACATCCTAGGAATGTAGGGGCTTCCGAGGAGTCAAAGTCACTAGAATAGGACTGATTAAAAGTTTCATTTGTTGAGCCAATACTTGCTGCCAAATTTTCATATCCTTTATTTTTTAGATATAGTTGGTATATAGAAAAACAAGTAGTAGACCTGGTATTAGCAACATTAGATCTTTGAGTTAAGTATCTTCTTTGTTATAACCCACTGCACCTTTGTTCTATAGAGATGTAACTTTAATGCTTTAAGGAGATGCAGATTAAAGAAAAACACTTCAGGGGAAATGAAATTAACATTCATTAAGGAAGAGAGCCAAAAAGTGTTAACAAGCCTCTTGGCCAGAAGATAATGTAAATCACCTGAGACCTTTTGTATACAAAAAGATATACAGAAAGAGTCTGGGCTGCTAACACTAAATAATTTTGTATTACCCATTGATCTCTATGTGTAATCAAAAGTATAAAAGGTCTTGAAGGACAATAGAAGGAGAGCCAGTCGCTGGACTAGTTTCCCCGTGTCTCCTCTTTACTCTAATTTCAGGCCGAATCCCATCTGGGGCGTGGAGGCTCGCTAAGTCTACTTACTTGTCCTGGCTTTTAAAATCTGTGAGAGCCCAAGGCGGGGCACTCTCCGATATTCAAACGGGCAACGGCGGCCTAACGTAGATGGTGCAAGCTCCTTGTCTGGAACTTTTATTGGTTTTCCACGTAACCCAAGTTAATCAGCCTCTTCTCTCCACTTAATCTTCCTACTACGCTATTTCTTCCTAATCTAATCTTATATTAATAAATAAGCTTTTCTCGCCGACTCCATCCACCCTTCGAATTCCCTGGATCCACCGGGGCTGGACCCCGGCACCCACAGACCAAATCAGGTCAGGCACCTGCCTCTGTAAATGACTGTTTATTAGAACGCAGCTCTGTCCATTTAATTATGTATGTATTGTCTGTGGCTGCTTTCCTGCTACAACTGTGGCTTGCAAAGCCAAAATTCGGTACTATCTGGCCCTTTTAAGAAAGACTGTCAAGCCCTGGCTTAAGCCATATGCATTCAAGTCTATCCTGCACAGTGGTACGACATGAACAGTCCCAATGTTAAAATCCTTCAATGGCTTCTCCAACTCACAAGCAATATTCTCTGTCCTGACGCTGCAGGAAACCTGATTCTAGCATAAATGTGTCAAAGGTATCTTCTGCTATATCTCTGTAGCCACCTTCAGGTTCAGGTTCAGTCGCTTACTGCGACCCCATGAATCACAGCACGTCAGGCCTCCCTGTCCATCACCATCTCTCGGAGTTCACTCAGACTCACGTCCATCGAGTCCGTGATGCCATCCAGCCATCTCATCCTCGGTCGTCCCCTTCTCCTCCTGCTCCCAATCCCTCCCAGCATCAGAGTCTTTTCCAGTAAGTCAACTCTTTGCATGAGGTGGCCAAAGTACTGGAGCTTCAGCTTTAGCATCATTCCTTCCAAAAAATCCCAGGGTTGATCTCCTTCAGAATGGACTCGTTGAATCTCCTTGCAGTCCAAGGGACTCTCAAGAGTCTTCTCCAACACCACAGTTCAAAAGCATCAATTCTTCAGAGCTCAGCCTTCTTCACAGTCCAACTCTCACATCCATACATGACCACAGGAAAAACCATAGCCTTGACTAGACGGACCTTTGTTGGCCAAGTAATGTCTCTGCTTTTGAATATACTATCTAGGTTGGTCATAACTTTTCTTCCAAGGAGTAAGCATCTTTTAATTTCATGGCTGCAGTCACCATATGCAGTGATTTTGGAGCCCCCAAAAATGAAGTCTGCCACTGTTTGCACTGTTTCCCCATCTATTTCCCATGAAGTGATGGGACCAGATGCCATGATCTTCGTTTTCTGAATGTTGAGCTTTAAGCCAAATTTCCCACTCTCCACTTTCACTTTCATCAACAGGCTTTTTAGTTCCTCTTCACTTTTTGCCATAAGGGTGGTGTCATCTGCATATCTCAGGTTATTGATATTTCTCCCAGCAATCTTGATTCCAGCTTGTGTTTCTTCCAGTCCAGCGTTTCTCATGATGTACTCTGCATATAAGTTAAATGAGCAAGGTGACAATATACAGCCTTGACGTACTCCTTCTCTTATTTGGAACCAGTCTGTTGTTCGATGTCCAGTTCTAACTGTTGCTTCCTGACCTGCATACAGATTTCTCAAGAGGAAGGTCAGGTGGTCTGGTATTCCCATCTCTTTCAGAATTTTCCACCTTAGAATACTAATTAATCTCTGAAGACTCTTTGCACATTCTTCCTTTTTTCCCTTTGCTCACATTGTATCTCTCCTTCAATGTCACACTTTAGGAAACAACAGAAACGGCAAAGTTTCCCCAACCCTAATAGTACTCCTAATTTAAAAAAAAAGAACAGTAGAAAATACGCAATATAGAAGCATAAAATACACATAGAAAGTCACTCCAAATTAATCTAAAATCCTTCCAATAAGTAACCAGAGTCCGATCATTCATTAACCAATTACTATGTGCCAAGTGCGGTACAGAACTCATATGCATCATATGAAACATATACAAACACAGGACACATAGACAGGGGCTGAGACTGGCAGCATAAAGCGGAGTGAGCAAACGGAAAGATCCAACGGGCCTGGGGACTCGGGGAAGGCTCGTGAAGAAGGTGACAGCTAGCGGTAGGCAGGGCGGGTACAGGGGTCGCCCATGGCGACCCCGTGGAAACGAATGACAAAACAACGACTGTACACTGGTCCCCCGCCCCAGGCTGAGGGCCCAGGACTCGGCCTTCCGGCCTGAGCCCGCGGGCCGGCGGCCGAGGACAGCTGCCCAAGGCAGACAGCGACCAAGCCGACCTCCAGACGGCAGCGGCCCGCAAGGCCCGCCCCAGCCCCGCGAAGCTTCGCGCTAGCGCCCGGGAAGTGTCCTTCACTAACCTCTCACCAGGCCTCCGACACCCTCGCGTAGCCTCTCAAGTTCCAGGCGATGCCATCTGCACTCGCGAGGCCCGGAAGTTCCGGGATGAGAGGGCCTATCAAAGGGCCTCCTCAGGGCCGCGGTTCCGCCCCCGGACAAAGTCCCGCCCACAGAGCGTGTTTACGTCCCAGAGCTTGGGGAGTGGGGAGAGGAGGTAAGCCCCGCCCACAGAGCGTGGTCCCGCCCCAGAGCTCGGTGGGTTGACAAGGGTAAGCCCCGCCCACAGAGCGCAGTCCGGTCCAGGAACTTGGTGGGTAGACAGAGGTAAGCCCCGCCCACAGAGCGCGGTCCCCCCCACAGAGCGTGGTCCCGCCCCAGAGCTCGGTGGGTAGACAGGTAAGCCCCGCCCACAGAGCGCGGTCCCAGAGCGCGGTCCCGTCCCACAGGTCGGTTTGTATCGAATATAAGCCCCGCCCTTTCCGCCCACGCTGGTTCCCACCCACTCGACGTAGGACCGCCCATAGGGCCGTCTCCGCCGCGGAGCTCCCGCCGCGGAGCTCCCGCCCCTGAAGGCAGCGCAGCCTCTCCCGCAGCGCGACGTCTTGCCCGCCGTGTGAAGTCCCGCACGGTAGCGTGTCTGGCTCGCTGCTTCCTTGAGGCGCTCTCCCCCGGGGAGACACGGAAGACGC
Organism: Ovis canadensis; assembly: GCF_042477335.2. Taxonomy (NCBI): domain Eukaryota; kingdom Metazoa; phylum Chordata; class Mammalia; order Artiodactyla; family Bovidae; genus Ovis; species Ovis canadensis. Next base: position 100,415,319 of record NC_091253.1, on the reverse strand, counting down.
GGCGCGCCTCGAGCTCCTCGCGCAGGCTCGCGTACAGAAGCCTGGAGGCGCGTCTTGGTCACCAGAGCCGCGCGGGCCGTCTCACAGGGGTCGGCCCTCGGCCGCGTCCTGCGGGCTGGCCGGGCAGCACTCCCGGGACGCGGCGCCGCGCGCCGCTGGGGGCGCCCCAGGCTCGCTGGGCGGCGCAGAGCGCCTAGGGTCTGAGCGGATCCAGGGCTAGCGCTGGGACTTCCTAGGGGAGGACTGTAATGAGCTGGAGTTGAAGTGCTTTCCTGAGTCAGATGAGAACTTCTGACAGTACGGCAGACGCACAGGAAAGTAAACTAGCCATGCAGCAAGAATGAAGTGAGAGCCGCCCGGTCGTGTCCGTGGGATTCTCCAGGCTGGAACACTGGAGTGGGTATTTCCCTCTCTAGTACTGAAAGCTACCCTTCAATGAAATATGCGTTTCTTGTGAGGAGCCCATTAATTGTCATGAAAAGCTTCATGATTGATTATAGGAATGCAGAGTCTTTTCTTCCTTTAACCCGTCAGTGACAGAAGAATTTATGTTCAGACTAAGTCATGCCTGACTCTTTGCGACCCCATGGACAGGCTCCTCTGTCCCTGAGATTTTCCAGGCAACGATACTGAAGTGGGTTGCCATTTCCTTCTCCAGGGGATCTTCCCAACCCAGGGATGGAACCCGGGTCTCCTGCACTGCAGGCAGATTCTTTACCTACTGAGCTACAAGGGAAGCCTAATCATTTATAACATATTCTATATAATAAAGTAGAGCAGACAGGACCTTCCATCTTTTTGTCAAGGTCAGGTTCCTGGAAATATCTGTACGGCAAGAATCAGTAACACTCTGCAGTGAAGGAAAAACGACACTTCCTCAGTTCAGTTCAGTTCAGTCGCTCAGTCGTGTCCGACTCTGCGACCCCATGAATCACAGCATGCCAGGCCTCCCTGTCCATCACCAACCCCCGGAGTTCACTCAGACTTGCGTCCATCGAGTCAGTGATGCCATCCAGCCATCTCATCCTCTATCGTCCCCTTCTGCCCCCAATCCCTCCCAGCATCAGAGTCTTTTCCAATGAGTCGACTCTTCACATGAGGTGGCCAAAGTACTGGAGTTTCAGCTTCAGCATTATCCCCTCCAAAGAAATCCCAGGGCTGATCTTTAGAATGGACTGCTTGGATTTTCCTGTAGTCCAAGGGACTCTCAAGAGTCTTCTCCAACACCACAGTTCAAAAGCATCAATTCTTCAGAGCTCAGCCTTCTTCACAGTCCAACTCTCACATCTATACATGACCACAGGAAAAACCATAGCCTTGACTAGACGGACCTTAGTCGGCAAAGTAATATCTCTGCTTTTAAATATACTATCTAGGTTGGTCATCACTTTTCTTCCAAGGAGTAAGTGTCTTTTAATTTCATGGCTGCAGTCACCATATGTAGTGATTTTGGAGCCCCCCAAAATAAAGTTTGACACTGTTTGCACTGTTTCCCCATCTGTTTCCCATGAAGTGATGGAACCAGATGCGATGATCTTCATTTTCTGAATGTTGAGCTTTAAGCCAATTTTTTCACTCTCCACTTTCACTTTCATCAAGAGGCTTTTTAGCTCCTCTTCACTTTCTGCCTTAAGGGTGGTGTCATCTGCATATCTGAGGTTATTGATATTTCTCCCGGGAATCTTGGTTCCAGCTTGTGTTTCTTCCAGTCCAGCGTTTCTCATGATGTACTCTGCATATAAGGTATTCTAAAGCTGTAGGAGGTGGATCACAGGCTTTATATTATTACTATTTATTTTCTATAACTTAAATATCATATTACTGGTATGTATGTTTGTCTCTCAACTAGTACATACATTCTTCAGGGGCCAGGTTCACTACTCACCTTTATATTTCCATTCAGGATTGTATATTTCCAGTGCATGGAAGGTGTGGCATAAACATTTGCTGAATGAAATACAATTTCCTTAAGTATAAGAAGCAGAGAAGAGATTGTAGCCAATACACTAAAAATGACTTTAAAGCTTTAAAGCTTTAAATGACTATCAGCTTTAGCACGACTGAAAAATACCCAGAACACTTCTTTTTAGCTTCTTGTAGTACTGTTCCTTGGAAGTGATATGTGTTTGACAAATATGTTTTTAATTTAATTAAGCAGATTTTATTCAGAGTAATATCCTGGCCAAATGCTTAGAAATCCTGAACCTGAACTAATTACAGTCACAAAGGATGGCTTGTGTATGAAATATCTGAAGGTGAGGAACAATGAAATCCCTATCACAAAGGCAATAAAGGTATTCAGAGTACATGAAATCCTTTCACATTTTTTGTGATACTAGGTTAAAATGCAAGCAATGGTTAAAAGTTATAGGAATTGGGGAATACTTAGAAAATACATGTTTAAAACAGAAAATTGGTAACTGCAAAGGAGACAGTGAGCTATTAAATTATCATTTGGCACTCCAGATTTCAACAGTGTTTAAAGCAAAATTAAAGGCTGCTGTGATTTGTAATTACCATGTTTAGTTGACAATGTAAACACTCAAGTTGCCTAAAGCTCAGCAATGATTTTGAGATTTTTTTCTGTTGATATTGTTCTGTTCAGAGTCTATATGAGGCAGGAGGCATATGGGCTCCCCAGGGTAAAGCAATCTACTTTACCCCAGTGTAAAGTACAGATTCATTCTCTACTGACCAAAACACCAAGACAAGAATAGCAGGGCAATCAAAGGGAGAAGATTGGACCCTGCACAGACCACATATTTCTCGTCCCAAGGTCAGGAGACCCTCCCTGGCCGCATATGCACATAAAAGGCTCCTTTGCTGTTCTACCCAGATGCCTTTTTGGTAGGATTCATCTTGGCTAAGATGTGTGCACACACATGGGAAGATCCTGAAATATACAGAATATGGACTGTGAACCCAGGCAAATCAAAATGAGTGGCCAGAGGAAATCTGGAAGAAATGCCGCACATACGTGATTTAAACTGCCACCAGGGCACAACTCGGGGACTCTGTCTCTGAGCCTGCCCATGTGTCTATCCATACGTACTGTACTTTTCCTCCTAATAAATATGTGCTTCACCACTTTCTGTCTTGTGGAAGTTCTTTTCTGCAGCGCCAAAGGGCCGGGGCCCTTGTCACTAACTGCTGGTCTGGTCCCTGGGATCTGGTGCTTTCGCTGCTGTGACCCAGCCTCCATCTCTGGTTGGGAGCCCCAGCCGTGCTCCAAGGCATTGCAGGCCCAGGCCACCCAAAATCATATCTAGACTGAAGTCGACAGTTTCCGACTGTCTTTTTGTGTGTGGTTTGTTCAGAGCTATGTTGTTCTGAAATCCTACTAAGACTTATATAATTGTCTATATTTTTAAAAATAAGATAGAAATTATTGAAAACTATAAGGATTTCATGAACATCTTTTTATCCTTTTGGATTAGAAAAGTCATGAAGAGTGCTTGTAGAAATTCGGGAAATTCAGAAAAGCATAAAGAAGGAAGTGAACAGCCAGCAGTTACTGCATTCTGCCTTAACTCACCACAGTCTTTCTCTCGTTTGGATTACTGTAATAGCTTCCTAACTGGTTCCCCTGCTGTAATCTCTACCCATCCCAGAAGGAATCCTGCCAAGATGTTAATCAGATCATGTCATTCCTTAGCTCAGAAGTTCCAGTATTTCCCACATCACTTAGGATAAAGGCCAAAATCCTTAAAATGGCCAGTGAAGCCCTATTTGACAACCTTCCTCCCCCCACCTCCTCACCCCACCCCTGAACCCTGAATGCTTTCTTACTTCTGTGCCTGGAGTGCTCACCCACTAAATATCTGTAAAGCTCCTCCCTCTCCTCTTTGAATGTGTGTTCAGTCACTCAGTCATATCTAACCCATGGTGACCCCGTGGACTGTAGCCCACCAAGCTCCTCTGTCCATGGGATTTTCCAGCAAGAATACTGGAGTTGGTTCCTATTTCCTCCTCCAAGGGATCTTCCCGACCCAGAGAGCGAAACGCACCCTGCAGCCCACCCTCCGTCAACTCCCACCCAACTCCTGCGTCTCCTGGATTGGCAGGCAGATTCTTCGCCTCTGTGCCACCTGGGAACCTCTTTCCTGTCTTCTCTCATACGCCCTTGATTTCAGTGAGGGCTTCACGACTGCCTCTGTAAAATTCCAAGGCCTCCCACATCCCTGCCCTCCTTCTCCACCATCTATTATCACCACATAGCATCCCATATGTTTGTTTACTTTGCCTATTACCCGGCTCCTCCTGCTAGAATGTGAGCTCCATAAAGGCAAAGCATTTTATCTGGTTTTATGTGCTGCTGTATTAGTTCTCTAAAGCATAATGAATCACTCCAAAATTGAGTTGCTCAAAATAAGAGTCTTCATTTATTTTCTCATGATTTCAGTGGGCTTGGAATTTGTGAGAGGCTTAGCTTGATGGTTCTGGCCCAGGGTCTTTCAAGAGATTCAGTTAGATATCGGCCGAGACTCCAGGCATCTGAGGGCTTGGCTGAGACTGGAGGGTTTTCTTGCAAAGCAACTCACATGGCAGCAAGCTGGTGCTGGCTATTGCCAGGTTGCCCCAAATCCCCTCCTGAACTTCTCTGCTGGACTGCTTCAGTGTCCTCTGCTGTGGAAGTGGGCTGGTCCCAGACTGAATGACCCAAGAAAGCCAGGGAGAAACTCCAATATCTTTTATGCCCTAGACTCAGAAGTTGTACACCTTTGCTTCCACTGAATTTTTTACAGTTATACCTGCTGGCCCTATTCGGTGGAGGAGACTACAAAAGGAGCTGAACTCTAGGTGAGGATCATTGAAGACTATCTTGGAAGCTGGTTAGTGCAGCAGCTGTATCCTCTGTGCCTATAACAGTGCCTGGCAAGTAAAGGGAGCCCAACAGATAGTTTTGAACAATGAATAAATTCCACCACTTAACTTTCTAAAAATATATTTCTTTGCAGCCTTTTTTTCTAAACAGATAAACTATGTTGTTTCTTAAAAATTGGAATTTTTTTCGATAATTTATAATTTATAAATGTAAACATATACACTTAATAAGCATATTTTAAAATATACTTAGTATCTTTCTAAAGTTACATCTTGTTGATGTTTGATATTATTTCGATCATCATATCATCATTTCCATTGTTTCTAGATTTCTTCTCTTATGAATATGTTGTGATGAACACCCTTCTACATAAACCTTTGAGCAATCTAAGATTTTCTTGGAGAGCATGACGATGAATAAGATCTAAGATTATACATACTTGAAATACTTGATTTAAGTTACCAAATTGTTTCCAGAAATAGAAATATATGTTTTATGTTTCTACCAATAGTTAGAACTGGACATGCATGGAACAACAGACTGGTTCCAAATAGGAAAAGGAGTACGTCAAGGCTGTATATTGTCACCCTGCTAATTTAACTTACATGCAGAGTACATCATGAGAAATGCTGGGCTGGAAGAAGCACAAGCTGAAATCAAGATTGCTGGGAGAAATATCAATAACCTCAGATATACAGATGATACCACCCTTATGGCAGAAATTGAAGAGGAACTAAAAAGCCTCTTGATGAAAGTGAAAGAGGAGAGTAAAGCTCAACATTCAGAAAACTAAGATCATGACATCTCGTCCCATCACTTCATGGGAAATAGATGGGGAAACAATGTCAGACTTTATTTTTTGGGGCTCCAAAATCACTGCAGATGGTGACTGCAGCCATGAAATTAAAAGACTCTTACTCTTTGGAAGGAAAATGATGATAGCATATTGGGAAGCAGAGACATTACTTTGCCAGCAAAAGTCCGTCTAGTCAAGGCTATGGTTTTTCCTGTGGTCATGTATGGATGTGAGAGTTGGACTGTGAAGAAGGCTGAGCACCGAAGAATTGATGCTTTTGAACTGTGGTGTTGGAGAAGACTCTTGAGAGTCCCTTGGACTGCAAGGAAATCCAGCGCAAGGAGATCAGCCCTGGGATTTCTTTGGAAGGAATGAGGCTAAAGCTGAAACTCCAGTACTTTAGCCACCTCATGTGAAGAGTTGACTCATTGGAAAAGACTCTGATGCTGGGAGGGATTGGGGGCAGGAGGAAAAGGGGATGACAGAGGATGAGATGGCTGGATGGCATCACGGACTCGATGGATGTGAGTCTGAGTGAACTCCGGGAGTTGGTGATGGACAGAGAGGCCTGGCGTGCTGTGATTCATGGGGTCGCAAAGAGTCGGACACGACTGAGCTACTGGAACGGAACTGAACCAACAGTGTATGGACATGCCTATTTCACTGCATCCGTATGAATGTGGAATGTTGATGCCTTTTAAGAAACTGAAGTTTTGGTTAGGAAGAAAGTGCATAAAGACCTTTATAGAATTCTATGTCTTTTGAACTTCATTATATGTTTAAAGTGCCGTTTTCTTTCTCTTATGTTTTTGTCACATCAACAGGTTGTTAAGGAGTCAAAATTGATAAAATTTAGAGGTGAGGGGAGAGACAAGTTGGAAATATGAGTAGCAGGTTTCTGCCTTGTGCAGCTGAGTGTGTGATAGTGCCATTTAATGACAGAGAGAAATTTGTGCAAAGGAGAACGGGGCGGAGGAGAGGGAGAAGTCATTCCTTACTGGACAGCTGAACTTGCAGCAGTTGAGTACAGTCCAGGGGATCCAGAACTGCACTGCCCAGCATAGTAGCCACTGAGCCCATACGGCCATCAGTCACTTATAATAAGGCGGGGTGAACAGAGGCAGTCTGTCAGAGTGAAATACAAATCAGGTTTAGAAGACTTCCTAAGAAAAAAGAATTTAGAATATACAGTGTTTCACTTAAGATCCAACCAGGAGACAGAAATCACACAGTAACTTGAACAGGAAACGTTTACTGTAAAGAATTATTAACTCTAAAAGGGAGTAAGATGTCAGAGAACACTCAGGAATACCCTTCGGCTAAGAGAGTTTCCAAGGAAGGACAAGCTTGGTGGTTGGCCTCCTGTCCGAAGTGAGGACTCAGATCAATGGAGAAGCCTGGTTGCTGCCCATTGGACAGAAGAGAAGTTTCAAGGTGGCCCAGATCGGAGCTGGTCCATAGATGCCAGGCAAGCAGAAACACCCTTCCAGGGTACAGAGGAATACGTCTGGCATGCAGGTTTGCAAAAGGGACTCAGGGATGGGAAATCAGCTCTTGTCAGGGCGATACACAGCCTAGAGTGTATGGTACAGGTCCTGGTCATGAGCACCGTGGTGGATGCTGTCCGTGGGGCATACCGCCTGAGGCTGGTGAGCAGTTGGGCACAGCGAGCGGGGGCGTCTCTGTGCCAACAGGGTGGCATGGCAGCTGGGCCATGTGGGGTCCGCCCTGGGAGGGGCAGAGAGACAGTCACTGGGCTGGGGCTGAGGCTGTGAGCTTGCCGAGTGACTGCGCACGCTTGGTGTGAGGCTGCGGCAAGGCGCCCCTGCAAGCACACTCACACGTGTCCCTGCCAGGTGCCCAAGAGGAGCAAGAAGAAAACATAAAAAAACACAGCATGCCAGAACCAGGAAGGCAGTCTCCCCCCTTACAGAGTCCCTCCACGGAGAAAACACCCTTTGTGCTTGCTGCAAAGAGATTCTTAAAGCTCTGTTATCACAGAGCAGGTAGTTCAATGCTGAATTTCATAATGGCATTTAATCTAATATTAATCACTAATAATAAACTGATAATTGGCACACTCGTTAATTTTTTTTATTAATTCATGTTGAAACAATGAGGTTTTGGATATATCGGGTTAAATAAGACACATCACTTAAACAAACGTCACTTTTGTTTCCACTTTTCTAAAAAAAAAATGTAAACAGTTGAGAATGTAAAATGTGGATAATGCTGGAAGAGCATTATCCATCATTAGTGGATATCCAGCAAAAGTGGATATCTGATCTCTGGAGATTATATCCTGGAAATTGATGGAAGGACCTAGAGGAGCATGCAGAGAGAGGAGAGATCCTGGGGGGAGGCCCAGTCCCCCAAAATTTAAAGGTTTGTGTGATGGTTAATTTCTTCTGTCAACCTGACTGGGTCACAGGATGCCAGGATGTTTGGTCAAGTACTATCCTGGGTGTTTCTATGGGGATGTGTTTGCATGAAATTGGCATTGAAATCAGTGGATGGAGTGAAGCAAATTGTCCTGCTCAATGTGTGTGGCTCTTCCCCTTCAACTGAAGGCCTGAATGAAACAAAAAGACTAAGCCTTTCCCAAGTAAGGCAGACTTCCTCCTGCCTGACCACCTATGAACCAGGACAGAAGCTTTTCACCTCCCTCAGACTAGGACCGAAACACTGGCTCTTCCCGGGTCACCACTGGCCAGCCTTCAGACCAGGTCTGCACCATTGACTCTTCAGGGTCCTCAGCTTGCTGGGTCATCCTGCAGATCTGGGGACTTGTCAGCCTCCATAGTTGTGTGGACCAATTCCTTATAATAAACATCTTTACAACACAGACACACCCGCACTGTGTGCGCTTGTATCTCTGGATAAAACTTACTAACATAGTTGAATAGAAAGAGAAAAGGGCTTCCCAGGTGGTGCTGCAGTAAAGAATCTGCCTGGCAATGCAGGAGATGCAAGAGACGCAAGTTCAATGGCTGGATCAGAAAGATCCCCTGGAGAAGGAAATGTCAACCCACTCCAGTGTTCTTGACTGGAAAAGTCCAAGGATGGAGGAGCCTGGTGGCGACTGAGTGACTGAATACACATAGAGAGAAAAACCCAAGAAATACCAGAGGCGATGGGTGGGTAGCCAATGGGAGCTCTAAGTATGTGCTGGGAGAAACTTCCCCCTAAGAGAGAAAATTCTAGAACACATTCTTAGTATGCTGATAGCAATGATGATAGTGTGGGGTTGGTAATGTCAGTTATAAAGGATATAATGGTGTGCAGAGTGGGAGGTTTTGTTAAGTGTGCAAGGGTAGTGCATCAGACCTTCAGTAGTGGAATGGTGGGGTCCAGGTGAGGCTGTATCAAGCCTTGCTTGGTAATGAGATGGAGATATGGGTACTGTTCTTGATAGAATAGACTGCCCTTTCCTAGAGGACAAAACAGGATAAATAAGCTTTAGAAGAGCTGATGACAGAATGTCTGTTAGCACCCAAATTTATCTCTGTCATTATGTTTCAAAATGTTGGCAGGAATAGAGTGACATTGACTTACTCATTCCAAGTCAAGGAATAACTAAATTCTTTGGCACTTGAATTATTCTGGCATCAATTATCTGGACTTTTCAACACCTTTCTGATGTTTATGCAACTTCCTTTTCTTTTAAGTAATCTTGGCTCTCCTTTGTCACTCTTTATCTGCTTTTATACTACATTCAAATAAGACACAAAATACTATAAAATAGGGTATGGATACATTTCTACTGGTTTAAAAAGCAATGTGAGATTAAACAAAAGACCAAAATGTAGAAGGCAGGGTTCTAGCAATGTGCTCTTCTCTGATCCTAAAGGACAAACTGTTTAGCTTCTGAAAGTTGTAATCTGGGAAGTGGCTTAAGAACTGACTCTTGATAGACACTTTCCAGTTCTGATCTGAGAGTTCTCATCCAGGTGTGAAATCTCAGTCCCTTGAACAAGACCTTTAGCAGCTTTGGGCCTCAGTGTAGTCTCCTGGAGAGCCTGCCTTATGCAATTCTAACCTCAGGATAACCTTCAGTTCAGTTCAGTTCAGTCGCTCAGTCGTGTCCGACTCTTTGTGACCCCATGAATCTCAGCACGCCAGGCCTCCCTGTCCATCACCATCTCCCGGAGTTCACTCAGACTCACGTCCATCGAGTCCGTGATGCCATCCAGCCATCTCATCCTCGGTCATCCCCTTCTCCTCCTGCCCCCAATCCCTCCCAGCATCAGAGTCTTTTCCAATGAGTCAACTCTTCACATGAGGTGGCCAAAGTACTGGAGCTTCAGCTTTAGCCTCATTCCTTCCAAAGAAATCCCAGAGCTGATCTCCTTCAGAATGGACTGGTTGGATCTCCTTGTAGTCCAACGGACTCTCAAGAGTCTTCTCCAACACCACAGTTCAAACGCATCAATTCTTCGGTGCTCAGCCTTCTTCATAGTCCAACTCTCACATCCATACATGACCACTGGAAAGACCATAGCCTTGACTAGATGGACCTTAGTCGGCAAACTAATCTCTCTGCTTTTGAATATGCTATCTAGGTTGGTCATAACTTTTCTTCCAAGGAGTAAGCATCTTTCAATTTCATGGCTGCAGTCACCATCTGCAGTGATTTTGGAGCCCCCAAAATCAAGTCTGACACTGTTTCCACTGTTTCCCCATCTATTTCCCATGAAGTGATGGGACTGGATGCCAAGATCTTCGTTTTCTGAAGGTTGAGCTTTAAGCCAACTTTTTCACTCTCCTCTTTCACTTTCAAAAGGGGCTTTTTAGCTCCTCTTCACTTTCTGCCATAAGGGTGGTGTCATCTGCATATCTGAGGTTATTGATATTTCTCCCGGCAATCTTGATTCCAGCTTGTGTTTCTTCCAGTCCAGCGTTTCTCATGATGTACTCTGCATAGAAGTTAAATAAGCAGTGTGACAATATACAGCCTTGACGTACTCCTCTTCCTATTTGGAACCAGTCTGTTGTTCCATGTCCAGTTCTAACTGTTGCTTCCTGACCTGCATACAGATTTCTCAAGAGGCAGGTCAGGTGGTCTGGTATTCCCATCTCTCTCAGAATTTTCCACAGTTTATTGTGATCCACGCAGTCAAAGGCTTTGGCATAGTCAATAAAGCAGAAATAGATGTTTTTCTGGAACTCTCTTGCTTTTTCCATGATCCAGCGGATGTTGGCAATTTGATCTCTGGTTCCTCTGCTGGATAACCTTAGGAATAACCTTAGGATAACCTTAGGAATAGAAAATTAAAGACAGCAAAACCGCCTTACCATATCAGCTCCATAAAATCAACACTTTCTGCAAGACATCAAACAAGCAAATGATAAGACAGTCTCTTGGTTAATCAGTCTCAGGGGTGCAAATCACAGGACTTGGTGACTGAAGGAAACGGGTGCAAAGTGAGAGCACCTTGGACTTGGGACTCTGCAGACTGAGGCAGTGTTCCTGCCTGTGAGGCTTGCCTCTCTAGTTAAGCGAGGAATAGGGAACCTTGTTCGTGTTGCTTTCCTGATAGGTAACTCCTAGCTCAGCTGGTAAAGAATCTGCCTGCAATGCAGGAGACTTGGGTTCAATCCCTGGGTTGGGAAGACCTCCTGGAGAGGGGCATGGCAACCCACTCCAGTATTCTTGCCTGGAGAATCCCATGGACAGAGGAGCCTGGTGGGCTACAGTCCCTGGGGTCACAAGAGTCGGACACGACTTAGCGACTAAACCACAGCCAAAAGTCAGATGAAAATAGCCACTTCAGTTGACATTTAGACTTTCTAAAAAGAATCCCTGGATAAAAATGTGTATTTCAGAGAAAGAGTCTGTGTATGTCCCCTAAGAAAAGAATTTTAATTCATACTTTGATATTTCTTTAATCTGCTGCTATGTTTAATCAAATATTTGCATGGCTGGGGTGAAAACTTACATAGGAGTGCCTCACATACGTACAGTATCTGATTCAATGAGGAGAGGTGATTTAAGCATGCTCTCCTGCAAAGGAAGCTTGTATTGGATTAACTCATTCGAGGGTGAAGTAGAGGGCATGGTCATGTCGTCGGTCAGGGTTTCTGGGTTTTCTGGCTACTGCGAAGCTCACTTTACTTGATGACTGTGATCTCAGACAGAGGCTTCTTGTGAGTGAAAGTCCACACAGAGCTATACAATTACCTAGCAAGTTAACAGGTTCATTGCTTTGAGGAAGTAGAAGGTTTTTGTCCCCACAGATTCTTTTGGAAAGCTAAAACCCACAGAAAAAATGGCAAGGATGGCATCATTAGCTTCCGGACATCCCTCAACTAATGCCCCAGTTATTGACTGAGACTCAGTGGCCAGCATCAGGTAGTTCAGCCTTAGAGCTTGAACATTCATTTCCTAAAGTGCTCCACCATCACACCTATGAAAATTTACGTCATTTCAGTATCACACAGCATCTCTGCTTATATTTCTCCAGTCGTCCCCAAAGCATCTGTGACAGCTTTCCCCCCAGTCTACAATGTAACTGAGGTCACACACTGTGGGGTTTTTTAAAGCATTTACACATTGTGTTTTGGTGATGTGTACCTTTCGTCTCTTAGTCCTAGGTAGTTTATTCACCAATAATGAAATCTTCCACCCAGAAGTTTTAGCACCTGCTCCTGATCCTTGCCAGAAATGGGCGCAACATTGGCCTTGCAAAAGTGGCTGCTTAACATCTGATCATTTCCTCTGCATGAGTTGCTATTCTCTCATAAGGAAGTTCATGCTCTCTCACTGTCTCTCTCGTTCTGTATCACTATGGACCCCTGGACATTTGACGGAGAGGTTTAATGTATTAGTATCATTTTTCTTTCTGATGGCCAAATTGTCCCAAATTTGGCAGTGGGACCTCCTGCAAGCTAGATCACATGGCGAGGCTGCGGGGGTGGGGTGGGGGAGGCGTATGTGTTTTACATGACCCTAGTAGTTTTCTTATGGGTCCATTTTATAATGATTTATTTTGGGGTGGCCGTTTTAGGTTCACAGCAAAATTGAGAGGAAGGTGCAGAGAGTTTCCAAACACCCTTTACCCCTACACATGCATAACCTCAACCACTTTCAACGGTTTCCCACCAGAGGATATCTTTGATAAGCCTACCCTGACACATCGTAATCACCTAAGGACCACCGCTTACATTAGGGTTCATTCTTGGTGTTTTACGTTCTGTAGATTTGAACAAATTTATAATAACGTGTCCATTATGGTAGTATCACACACTGTTTTGTTAGTGGTGATACTGTATGGATATTGCCCTGTTTCAGGTGATTTCACTGCCCTGAAAATTGTCTGTGCTCTGCTTGTTCATCTTGGCGCCCCTTTGGCAACCTTTGACCTTTTTACTGTCTCCATAGGTTTTTTATTTTCAGAACATCATATAGTTAGAATCATATAGTATGTAGACATTTCAGATTGGCCTCTTTCACTTAGCAATCTGCAATTCAGTTTCCTCTATGTCTTTTTATGATGACAGCTTATTTCTTCTTACTCCTAAGTAATATTATCTACTCACCTACTAAAAGATATCTTGGATGCTTTCAAGTTTTGGCAATTATAAATCAAGCTGCTATAAACATCCATGTGTAGACTTCTATGAAGGCACACGTTTCCACTCATTTGGGTAAATCCCAAACAAGTAGTGTAATAGCTGGATTGTACAGTAAGAGCATGCTTAGTTTTGTAAGAAACTGCCAAACTGTCTTCTGAAATGGCTGTTCCATTTTGCGTCCCCACTAACAATGAGTGAGAGTTCATTTTGCTCTGCATTGTTGCCAGCGTTTGGTCTTGTCAGTGTTCTGGGTTTTCACCAGTCCTAATAGGTGGCATCTTTTTTTAACCTGCATTTCCCTGATGACGTATTGATGTGCAGCCTCTTTGCTGTGCCTGTTGGCCATCCATATAGGGCTTCCCAGGTGGCGCTGGTGGTAAAGAACCCACCTGCCAATGCAGGAGATGTAAGAGATGTGGGGTCGATCCCTGGTCAGGAAGATCCCCTGGAGGAGGGCCTGGCAAACCTCTCCAGTCTTCCAGCCTGGAGAATCCCGTGGACAGAGGAGCCTGCAGGGCTAGAGCCCATAGGCTCGTAAAGAGTCAGATGTGAGAAGTGACCTAGCCTGTATGCCATCTATATTCCTTCTTTGGTGAGGTGCCTCTTAAGCTCTTTAGCACATTTTAAAAATCAAGTGATGTTTTTCCTGTTAAGTTTTAAGAGTATTGTGTCTATCTGGGAAAGCCTTTTCTCCAGTTCTATGGCTTGTCTGTGTCTTGACTCAGTTTTTGAATACTTTCTAGGTTGCCGGCATAAAAAAATATGTTCTAGGCTCACCTTGATCTTTCCTTGTTCATTTCTGAAAGCAGCCACTTCTCCAAGGGACTCTGAGTCCTTGTAAAGAGCAATCTGGGTACCTGGTGCTCCACAGCAAGAGGGAGGTGCAGATTTGCAGAGTCTGAAGCTAATATACTGAGTTGGCCAAAAGTTTCCTTCCCTTTTTTTTTTTAACTCAAAATGAAAGACACATTTTTCAGTTTCACCAAGAACTTTATTGAACAGTGTATTCATCATTTTGTTCCACGACCTTCTGCCATTTTTCAGGCAACCTCATAATTCCATCTTCCAAAAACTTATCTTTTTGAGCAAACAGTTGTTCCGGGTACCTTCTGCAGTCTTCCAGGAAAATGACATTTTTTCATTAAAAGAGTTTTGCAAAGACTGAAATAGACATCTGAAAGTACAGTGTCTGGTGGGTATGGCAGATGAATCAGAACTTCCCAGCGAAGCTGGTCATCAAAGAAACATGGGGTCTTGCATTATCCTGATGGAGGATTATGCTTTCTCTGTTAACTAATTTCAGACACTTTTCATCGAGAGCAGCTTTCAGTTGGTCTAACTGGGAGCAGTACTTCTTGGAATTAATCATTTGGTTTTCCAGAAGGAGCTTATAATTGAAGACTCCCTTCCAATCCCACTATATACACAATATCATCTTCTTTGGATGAAGACTGGCTTTTGGTGTGGTTGGTGGTTCATTTAGATTGCTCCACAATCTTTTCCTTTTCACATTATTGTACAGTATCCACTTTTCATCACCCATCACAATTTGTTTTAAAAATGGAATGTTTTCTTTCTTTTGTCATATAATTTTATTTATTTTTAAAATTAATTTATTTTAATTGGAGGCTAATTATTTTACAATATTGTGGTGGTTTTTGCCATACATTGACATGAATCCGATACGGGTGTACATGTGTTCCCCTTCCTGAACCCCCCTCCCACCTCCCTCCCCATCCCATCCCTCTGGGTCATCCCAGTGCACTGGCCTGGAGCACCCTGTCTCATGCATCAAACCTGGACTGGTCATCTATTTCACATATGGTGATATACGTGTTTCAGTGCCATTCTCTCAAGTCATCCCACCCTTACCTTCTCCTACAGAGTCCAAAAGTCTGTTCTTTACATCTGTGTCTCTTTAGCTGTCTAGCATATAGGGTCATTGTTACCATCTTTCTAAATTCCATATATATGCATTAATATACTGTATTGGTGTTTTTCTTTCTCACTTACTTCACTCTGTATAATAGGCTTCAGTTTCACCCACCTCATTAGAACTGACTCAAATACGCTCTTTTTTATAGCTGAGTAATACCCCATTGTGTATATGTACCATAGCTTTCTTATCCATTCATCTGCTGATGGACATCTAGGTTGCTTCCATGTCTTGGCTATTATAAACAGTGCTGCGATGAACATTGGGGTACACGTGTCTCTTTCTATTCTGGTTTCCTCGGTGTGTATGCCTAGCAGTGGGATTGCTGAGCCATAAGAGAGTTCTATTTCCAGTTTTTAAGGAATCTCCACACTGTTCTCCATAGTGGCTGTACTAGTTTGCATTCCCACCAACAATGTAAGAGGGTTCCCTTTTTCTCCACACCCTCTCCAGCATTTATTGCTTGTAGACTTTTTGATGACAGCCATTCTGACTGGTGTGAAGTGGTACCTCATTGTGGTTTTGATTTGCATTTCTCTGATGTGAAGAGCTGACTCATTTGAAAAGACCCTGATGCTGGGAAAGATTCAGGGCAGGAGGAGAAGGGGACAACAGAGGATGAGATGGTTGGATGGCATCATGGACTCAAGGGACATGAGTTTGGGTAAACTCTGGGAGTTGGTAATGGACAGGGAGGCCTGGTGTACTGCAGTTCATGGGTTCACAAAGAGTCAGACACGACTGAGTGAACTGAACTGAAGCGATAATGACTGATGTTGAGCATCTTTTCATGTGTTTGTTAGCCATCTGTATGTCTTCTTTGGAGAAATGTCTGTTTAGTTCTTCAGCCCATTTTTTGATTGGGTCGTTTATTTTTCTAGAATTGAGCTGCATGAGCTTCTTTTATATTTTGGAGATTAATTCTTTGTCAGTTGCTTCATTTGCTATAACTTTCTCCCATTCTGAAGGCTGCCTGTTCAACTTGCTTATAGTTTAATTAGGTCCCATTTATTTATTTTTGCTTTTGTTTCCATTACTGTAGGAGGTGAGTCATAGAAGACCTTGCTGTGATTTATGTCTGAGAGTGTTCTGCCTATGTTTTCCTCTAGGGGTTTTATAGTTTCCAGTCTTACATTTAGATCTTTAATCCATAAAAATGGAATGTTTTCTTTATGTTTACATAGAGAAATAAGAGTCAATAAGGTTTTTTTCCTCTTAATTTGTGTGGAATGCAAACATCACAGAGATAAATATAACCAGTTCAGTTCAGTCGCTCAGTCGTGTCCAACTCTTTGTGACCCCATGAATCACAGCACGCCAGGCCTCCCTGTCCATCACCAACTCCCGGAGTTCGCTCAGACTCACATCCATCGAGTCCGTGATGGCATCCAGCCATCTCATCCTCGGTCGTCCCCTTCTCTTCCTGCCCCCAATCCCTCCCAGCATCACAGTCTTTTCCAATGAGTCAACTCTTCCCATGAGGTGGCCAAAGTACTGGAGTTTCAGCTTTAGCATCATTCCTTCCAAAGAAATCCCAGGACTGATATCCTTCAGAATGGACTGGTTGGATCTCCTTGCAGTCCAAGGGACTTTCAAGAGTCTTCTCCAACACCACAGTTCAAAAGCATCAATTTTTCGGTGCTCAGCCTTCTTCACAGTCCAACTCTCACATCCATACATGACCACAGGAAAAACCATAGCCTTGACTAGACGGACCTTAGTCGGCAAAGTAATGCCTCTGCTTTTGAATATACTATCTAAATTGGTCATAACTTTTCTTCCAAGGAGTAAGCATCTTTCAATTTCATGGCTGCAGTCACCATATGCAGTGATTTTGGAGCTCAGAAAAATAAAGTCTGCCACTGTTTGCACTGTTTCCCCATCTATTTCCCATGAAGTGATGGGACCAGATGCCATGATCTTCGTTTTCTGAAGGTTGAGCTTTAAGCCAGCTTTTTCACTCTCCTCTTTCACTTTCATCACGAGGCTTTTTAGCTCCTCTTCACTTTCTGCCATAAGGCTGGTGTCATCTTTGATTCCAGCTTGCGTTTCTTTCAGTCCAGCATTTCTCATGATGTACTCTGCATATAAGTTAAATAAGCAGGGTGACAATATACAGCCCTGATGTACTCCTTTTCCTATTTGGAACCAGTCTGTTGTTCCATGTCCAGTTCTAACTGTTGCTTCCTGACCGGCATACAGATTTCTCAAGGGGCAGGTCAGGTGGTCTGGTATTCCCATCTCTTTCAGAATTTTCCACAGTTTATGTGATCCACACAGTCAAAGGCTTTGGCATAGTCAATAAAGCAGAAATAGATGTTTTTCTGGAACTCTCTTGCTTTTTTAATGATCCAGCAGATGTTGGCAATTTGATCTCTGGTTCCTCCGCCTTTTCTAAAACCAGCTTGAACATCAGGAAGTTCATGGTTCACGTATTGCTGAAGCCTGGCTTGGAGAATTTTGAGCATTACTTTACTAGCATGTGAGATGAGTGCAATTGTGCGGTAGTTTGATCATTCTTTGGCATTGCCTTTCTTTGGGATTGGAATGAAAACTGACCTTTTCCAGTCCTGTGGCCACTGCTGAGTTTTCCAAACTTGCTGGCATATTGAGTACAGCACTTTCACAGCATCATCTTTCAGGATTTGAAACAGCTCAACTGGAATTCCATCAACTCCACTAGCTTTGTTTGTAGTGATGCTTTCTAAGGCCCACTTGACTTCACATTCCAAGATGTCTGGCTCTAGATTAGTGATCACATCATCATGATTATCTGGGTCATGAAGCTCTTTTTTGTACAGTTCTTCTGTGTATTCTTGCCACCTCTTCTTAATATCTTCTGCTTCTGTTAGGTCCAGACCATTTCTGTCCTTTATCGAGCCCATCTTTGCATGAAATGTTCCCTTGGTATCTCTAATTTTCTTGAAGGGATCTCTAGTCTTTCCCATTCTGCTCTTTTCCTCTATTTCTTTGCATTGATCACTGAAGAAGGCAAGCTGGTGCAAATGATATTCAACACTTGATTTGGATATTTTGAGTATGTTGGCTATCTCCTGCATAGTATAATGTTGATTGTTTTCAACTAATGTCTGATTTGATCACTATCAACTTCAACAGGTCTAGCTGACCCACCAGTGAGAAATCTCCAGCAGAAAACTTCGCAAACCACTTTTGACATGTTTTATCAGTCACAGCACCTTCTCCATACACTGCAGAAATCTTTCTTAAAATTTTTGGTTGCATTTTTATCTTTCTTGAAATAATGAAGCATAATATGCTAAAAATGTTACATTTTTCTTCCATCTTCAACATTAATGGCTACAGAAACATTCACCAATTTTTTATAATGTATGTTGACACAGTATTTAACTTATATGCAGTATTTAACTTATATGCAGAGTACATCATGAGAAACACTGGACTGGAAGAAACACAAGCTGGAATCAAGATTGCCGGGAGAAATATCAATAACCTCAGATATGCAGATGACACCATCCTTATGGCAGAAAGTGAAGAGGAACTAAAAAGCCTCTTGATGAAAATGAAAGAGGAGAGTGAAAAGTTGGGTTAAAGCTCAACATTCAGAAAACAAAGATCATGGCATCTGGTCCCATCACTTCATGGGAAATAGATGGGGAAACAGTGCAAACAGTGGCAGACTTTATTTTGGGGGGCTCCAAAATCACTGCAGATGGTGATTGCAGCCATGAAATTAAAAGACGCTTATTCTTTGGAAGAAAAGTTATGAATAACCTAGATAGTATATTCAAAAGCAGAGACATTACTTTGCCGACTAAGGTCCGTCTAGTCAAGGCTATGGTTTTTCCTGTGGTCATGTATGGACGTGAGAGTTGGAATGTGAAGAAGGCTGAGTGCTGAAGAATTGATGCTTTTGAACTGTGGTGTTGGAGAAGACTGTTGAGAATCCCTTGGACTGCAAGGAGATCCAACCAGTCCATTCTGAAGGAGATCAGTCCTGGGATTTCTTTGGAAGGAATGATGCTAAAGCTGAAGCTCCAGTACTTTGGCCACCTCATGGGAAGAGTTGACTCATTGGAAAAGACTCTGATGCTGGGAGGGATTGGGGGCAGGAGGAGAAGGGGACGACCGAGGATGAGATGGCTGGATGGCATCACCTGCTCGATGGACGTGAGTCTGAGTGAACTCCGGGAGATGGTGATGGACAGGGAGGCCTGACTTGCTGCGATTCACGGGGTCGCAAAGAGTTGGACACGACTGAGCGACTGAGCTGAACTGAACTGAACTGAACTGACACAGTACAACTTACAAAATTGTTTCAAATGAAGTTAAAGACAGCTAAATGGTACGATATGAAGTGCTGTAAATGAAGTTGAAGACAACCAAGTGCTACTACAGCCATCTTATGAAAAAACGTGAATGAACCTTTAAGCCAACGCAATAATTTTCAAAACTGTCTTTTTTAAAAAGAGGGATGCAAAGTTGCAAATATAAAATCAAGCATTGAGACTTACAAGAGGTCCATCCACGATGAGCTATAAAGTTTGTTTCCTTAGCTTCCCTGGCATTGTGGGTATTATTGCTTTCAGAGTCAGTGAACAGAATATTCAAATCCAGTTCCACAGTGTTCATCTTCGCTTTTGCATTTCACATTTGTATTAGCCAGAATGAAAGTCAGTGTGTAAAACAATATATTTACTCATTAGTCTTAACATAAGAAGTATACACAAAAATGATTTCTCAGTCACAACACTAACAGTATTATCAAAATTAAATCTGGCAGTAAAGTTCAAGACTGTTTTGTTGTTCTTCTTAATATGTAATATATTCTACTAAGGATATACAACCAGAGTACTCTATTCAAAACATACTTTTTTTTTCTGTGTTATTACAGTATCTCATTAATATACAGTTAAGTTCATTAGTTTCTGCCAAAATTCAATTTTAGGTTTTGTTTTTTATGTTTATTTTTTCTGAAAATATAAAACACTTATGACTAGAAAGTTAAAAAGATGTACTGAGAAATCTCACTCTCATCCCTATACCTACACTCCATCCTCAGCCATCGCTATATGGAACAGTTTTTGGTAATTTGTAGTTTATCCTTTTTTTTTTTTTCAGAAAATCTGCAAATATGTATGTGTGGGTGCATGCTCAGTCTTTCAGTCCTATAGGAGTCTTTGCAGCCCCGTGGACTGTAGCTCCCTAGGTGCCTCTGTCCCTGGAGTTTCCCAGGCGAGAATACTGAAGCAAGCTGCCATTTCCTTCTCCAGGGGATCTTCCTGACCCAGGGACTGAACCCATGTCTCCTGAGTCTCCTGCACTGGCAGGTGGATTCTATAACACTGAGCCACCTGGGAAGCCCATGATTATTTTAGTATCATTTACTAAAGAAGGAAAATACAATAGTTTTATATATGTTTGTGTTAAAGTGAAAGTCACTCAGTCATGTCCACCTCTTTGCGACCCCATGGACTATATAGTCCATGGAATTCTCCAGGCCAGAATACTGGAGTGGGTAGCCTTTCCCTTCTTCAGGGGATCTCCCAACCCAGGGATCAAATCCTGGCCTCCTGCATTGCAGGCAGATTTTTTACCAGCTGAGCCACCAGGGAAGCCCAAGAATACTGGAGTGGGGTGCCTGTCCCTTCTCCAGGGGATCTTCCCCACCCATGGAAGCCCTGATAGCTCAGTTGGTAAAGTAGTTAATGCTAAAAACTTTAGAAGATTAACCATCTATCATCCAGGAGATAGTTGTGAGAATACTATTCCCTAAGCTACAGATGAAATGGTTGGATAATATCACCAACTCGATGGACATGAGTTTGAGTGAACTCCGGGAGTTGGTGATGGACAGGGAGGCCTGGTGTGCTGCAATTCATGGGGTCGCAAAGAGTCAGACACGACTCAGTGACTGAACTGAACTGAACTGAACTGAAGCTACAGATAACCAAGGTATGAGCTTATGAGTGTGATAAGCCCCTTATTTTCCCACTTGATAGTGATCCAGAATGAAAGGGAAGGCTTGAAGATGCATCAACCACTGATATTTTTAAAAGGCAAAAGGCAGGCCAGCTGTCATTTCCACGTAACGTGTCCTCACCCAGAAGTTCTGCTGATAGTACTTTCCTGGTCTTGACAGGGCTTTTAGACCGGTCCATAAACAGTGGTGTCACCCCGTACAAATCTAAGGTTGACAGCGTGGCAAGACACGGCCAGTCCCACGCATGACCACGACCTACAAATGGTCGACAGAAAGGTCAACATGCTCCGTGACATACTCCTTCCCATCACTTCCTTTCAGTATGACTCCCAACCTAAACCAGATAGTCTGAAATTCTTACTTTTCTTTTCTTAAAAAATAAGAAAATGTAGCATTCTACATACATTCTTTTGCACCTTTGCTTTTTTTTCCCTCTTCATTTTTCCCCCCACTGGATCTGTCCCAGGACTCATCCTGTCTCTGTTCGTGGAGATCTTCTTCATTCTTTTCAACTATTGGCAGTAGCTGATTGTGCGGATGCTCTACGGATTATCTAACCAGTTTCTGTAAACGGTAGTCTGATTCCAATAGTTAGCTTGCTGTTTTGGAAAACTGGATAGAGTACACAATAAATTCAAGCCAGAGGACACTGTGAACCTAAGCAGTGAAATGAACAATTTGGGAAGGATTCAAAGCCCACTAATTGGAACTTCTTTAACAATTTTGGTCCATTCATTTATTTATTCATTCGTCCAAGGATTATCCTTGAGCACTAGGAACTGACCAGACCATCATTAACCTTGAAGTGCTAAGTCATCTGAGTTGCTGGAAATGGGGACACCAAGCTCCTTACAGAGAGGCTCCTTGAGTTTATAAAATATGAGACAGTTGATCTGAGACAAGGACGCCATGAGAAGGTGGCTTATGGAGTTTTGAGCTTTCACAATCTCCTTCAGCGCATTCATAATATATCCCCAACTACATCTATAGACTTAGTGCAGACTTAGGGCACTTAGCTAAGTGACCCAGATTTAACTTTGCAAGACAACATTCTTAAATAAGTTTAAGATACTTATATGTATCTTACACATGTATATGTTATAAGTACTTTTATATCTTATATACACCCATGTATGTGTGCTAAGTCGCTTCAGTTGGGTCTGACTCTGTGCGACCCTGTGGGATCGCAGGCTGTAGCCCCTGTAGCCCACCAGGCTCCTCTGTCCAAGGGACTCTCCAGGCAAGAAGACTGAAGTAGGTTGTCATCCCCTCCTCCAGGGGATCTTCCTGACCTGGGGACTGAATCTACATCTCTTACATCTCCTGCACGGGCAGGCGGGTTCTTTACCACAAGCACCACCTGGGAAGCCCCATGAAAGTGAAAAGTAGAAGTGAAGTCG
Organism: Ovis canadensis; assembly: GCF_042477335.2. NCBI lineage: Eukaryota > Metazoa > Chordata > Mammalia > Artiodactyla > Bovidae > Ovis > Ovis canadensis. Next base: position 100,392,825 of record NC_091253.1, on the reverse strand, counting down.
CTCAGTCAGGTCCCACTTCTTGTAACCCCATGGACTGTAACCTACCAGGCTCCTCCGTCCATGGGATTCTCCAGGCAAGAACACTGGAGTGGTTTGCCATTTCCTTCTCCAGATCTTCCTGACCCAGGGATTAAACCTGGGTCTTCTGCATTGTAAGCAGATGCTTTACCGTCTGAACCATCAGGGAAGTCCCTATATGTACCCATATATGTGTAAATAAATATATATGTGAATATTGTCTTCTGTGGTGAAAAATAAATATCGATTAGACCTTATTCTTAAAAGTTTGGTTCCTATTATATTATTGGCATAAATGAATCCAGTTATGCCATAGAATGTGGAGTATGAAAGCCTTGGCCTTCTCCTAGGTGCAAAAGAAGCATTGTTTATTGTGTTTAATTGCATTCTCTTCTATTCTGTTGCATTCTAACATCATTAAGATCTATACAAGCAGAAGGAGCTACTGGCTCCTGTAGAGCATTTACATCAAGTCCAGAGAACAGTTCAAATCCATCCTTAGTTAGTGGCCCCTGAACAATGAGTGGTTGCCTAAAGCTGGACGGACCTCTGGGACTTGCAATCACCACATTATGCAGCAGCCACGTGGGCGGCAAGAGAAAATGGAAGATTTTCAGTCATTCTTTCAGTCTCTTATGCAAGTGAGTGAGTGACAGTCGCTCAGTCGTGTCCCACTCTTTCTGACCCCATGGACTACATACACAGTCCACGGAATTCTCCAGGCCAGAACACTGGAGCAGGTAGCCTGTCCCTGCTCCAGGGGATCTTCCCAACTCAGGGATGGACCCCAGATCCCCCTTACCAGCTGAGCCACAAGGAAATTCCAAGAACACTGGAGCGGGTAGCCTGTCCCTTCTCCAGGGGATCTTCCCAACTCAGGGATGGAGCCCAGATCCCCCTTACCAGCTGAGCCACAAGGAAATTCCAAGAACACTGGAGCGGGTAGCCTGTCCCTGCTCCAGGGGATCTTCCCGACCCAGGAATCGATCCAGTGTCTCCTGCACTGCAGGCAGCTTCTTTACCAGCTGAGCCATCAGGGTCTATGCAAGGGTCCTGCCAATTAGGGGAGGTAATTAGGGGAGGGAAGGCTCAGATGGTAAAGCGTCAGCTTGCAGTGCGGGAGACCAGGGTTCGATCCCTGGTTCGGGAAGATCCACTGGAGAAGGGAAGGCTACCCACTCCAGTATTCTGGCCTGGAAAATTCCATGGAGGGAGGAGCCTGGCGGGCTACAGTCCATGGGGTCGCAAAGAGTCGGACAAGACTGAGACAATTCACTGGTTCATGCCAATTAAGAAGCTCTTTGCACAAATCTGTTCATAAACTACACTACATTTAAACATTAAATGAAACTCTGTTAAACAGCCAGGGGGCTCCCGGGTCCCCGACGGCCCTGGGGCAGCCCTTCCCCTCCAGCAGGACCCCTGCTCAGAAGCAGCCCCCAGGGCCGCCTTCCCCTCCTCCCACCCGGTCTCTCCGTCTGCAGCCCCTGCCTCCCCGCCGAGACCAGTCTCTCCCCCTGGATCAAACCGACCGGACGGGCCCCGCGCCCCGCGCCCGGCCGCGGCCCCAGGGCGCCCCCAGCTGCACCCCGACACCGCCCCGGGGCGGGCGGAGCAGGGCCGGGCAGAGGAGGGCGGGCGGGGCCGCGGGCCCTGGAGCAGGGCCGCCCGCCGCTGGCTCCGCCGCGAGGGGCCATGTCGGGGTTCAGCTGGGGCTACGGCGAGCGCGACGGTGAGCGCCGCGCGGGCCGGGGGGCGGGCGGGGGTCCGCGCGCCGGGGGGCTTCTGGGGTCCTCCTTGGAGACAGCGGCGCTCCGCGGAGCCCTGCGGGGGCGCTGAGCGCCTTGCAGACGGGGACAGCGCGCGAGGGGCTGAGCGCCGTGCAGACTCGGACAGCGCCGGGGGCTGCAGGGGGCTGAGCGCCGTGTAGACGCGAACAGCCCCGGGGCGCTGCGCGGGGCTGAGCGCCGTGTAGACGCGGACAGCGCCGGGGGCTGCAGGGGGCTGAGCGCCGTGTAGACGCGAACAGCCCCGGGGCGCTGCGCGGGGCTGAGCGCCGTGTAGACGCGGACAGCGCGCGGGGTGAGGGGCTGAGCGCCGTGTAGACGCGGACAGCGCCGGGGGCTGCAGGGGGCTGAGCGCCGTGTAGACGCGGACAGCGCCGGGGGCTGCAGGGGGCTGAGCGCCGTGTAGACGCGGACAGCGCGCGGGGTGAGGGGCTGAGCGCCGTGTAGACGCGGACAGCGCCGGGGCGCTGCGAGTGGCTGAGAGCTGTGTAGACGCGGACAGCGCGCGGGGTGAGGGCCTGAGCGCCGTGTAGACGCGGACAGCGCCGGGGGTGACCCCGGTCCACACACCCCGGCCCCCCACCTTCAGACGCGTCTGCTCCCTGGCGTTCGACCAGCCGAGAGCTGCCCCCAGCAGTAACCAGCGACCCGTCAAAGGCTCGCAGATCAGTTCACAGATCTGACGGCAGACTTCTATGAGCTGAGGGCAAGCTTGCTTTTTTAGTCCCTTAAGCTCTTTATTCATTTAGGGGGGGCAAATCGTGGACAATATGTGACAATATCCTTAAGAAATTTTAATGACTTGAATCGCAACACTGAGATTTAAGTTGTCTTCCTGGCCACCAATGGCCAGCAAGTTTCTTAATAGCTGTTACTATTAAATGTTCCCCCAGCAACCTGCAGTTGGTTGCTTGGAATGGCTGATTTTAGCAAGATTTTAGGTTCTTTTTGAGAAGCGAAGTTATATTTTAAACTACTTCTCCACGCTTTTTCTTTCTCCTTCCACACTCAATCTTGCAGAGACTGGCAGTTAGCAACGGATCATTGATATTTTAAGGCGTTGGTCAAAACATGTTTATTGATGGGAGCAACAGTAAATAATATGTATACTTTTCTTCTTGTATAGTCTAAGTTATCAAAAGTAAACTATTTTTTCTTACTTTTACATTAAACTGATTATTTCAAATAGCCATTATGTGCAAAGGGACTCCAAGAAAGTCTTACTCTCAATATTAGATCTGTGAATAATAATAGTAACAATACTTTCCTTGGATCAACATGCATGTTATTGAGCAGTATTGTACACTTAGTTTTATAGAAAGCTTAATTTCACAAAGAAACAGAAGAGTTTCATTTCTAATTGTAGCATTTTTGAGACTATGATAAACTTGCCAGTTGAAAAATGGCAGCAAGTGAAAGAGTTTTAATAATGAAAAGTATTATATGGGTGGATTTCTCTTTGATTGAGACTAGTTATAATCTTACATTTTGCTAATCTTCAATTTATGTTTGGGAAAATTGAAATTTCTTTTAATTCCCCTCCGCTGGAATAATTTTTGTTGTTATTTAATACTTGTGTGGCTGCATGCTCAGTCCTGTCCAACTGTTTGCAACTCCAGGGACTGTGGCCCACCAGGCTCCTCTGTCTATGGGATTTTCCAGGCAACAATACTGGAGTGGGTTGCCATTTCCTACTTCAGGGGATCTTCCCTATTTAATAGTTTCTCGGTACTAACAGTGCCCTGACTATGATTAGGAAGGAAAAGGGTATTTTCAATCAATGAATATTGATTACTCTTTATTAATTTAGATTAGAAAATATTCGTTCCAGTGAAGTACATCTGAAGTTTTAAAAATCCATCTTAGAAATATGTGAGGGAGATTAAGAGGTACAAACTTCCAGTTACAAAATAAATGACTCATGAGGATGAAATGTACAGAGTGGGGAATGTGGTAGAACATTATGTCATACTTTTGTGTGCTGAGAGATGGTAATTAGACTTACGGCGGTCCTTTTGAAGTGTATAAAAACATCAAATCACTGTGTTGTGCACTAGGTACTAACATCGTGTTGTAGATAAATTATGCTTCAGAAACAAACAAGCATATAGAGAAAGAGACCAGATTTACAGTTGTTACCAGAGTGAGTTGGGGAGGGGAGGGAACGGGATGAAGGTGGTCACTCCAGTTATAAAATAACAGTGCTGAGGATTTAACGCACAACATGATGCATATAGGTAACATTGCTGTATGTTATGTAGAAAAGTTAAGAGAGTCTTAGTTCTCATCACAGTGAAGAAGTATTTTGTCTGTTCTTTAATTCTGTATGGATATGAGGTGATTGATGTTCACGAAACTCGTGGTAATCATATCATGGGTTATGTATTGTAAGTCAAACTGTTACGCTGTACACCTTAAACTTACATAGTGCTGCATGTCAATTACATCTCAATAAAACTGGAGGAAAAAATTAAAAATTGAAAGCATAAAAGAAAGATCCTTCTTAGAAAAGCCATTAACAAGGAATTATTTTATATTTCTGCTAAGAATTGTAGGGCTGTTCCCTGCTTTTGACTTCCCAGTGGCTCAGACAGTAAAGAATCCACCCGCAATGTAGGAGACCCAGGTTCGATCCCTGGGTCAGGAAGATCCTCTGGAGAAGGAAATGAAACTCCAGGATTCTTGCCTGGGAGATCCCAGGGATAAAGATGCCTGTTGGGCCACAGTCCATGGATTTGCAAAGAGTTGGATACTACTGGCTAACACTCCCTGATTTTAGATTCAATAGCTTTCTGAGGACCACGCCTATAAGTAGATCAACTTTGGCAAAATCCTATTAATGTGTTGTTTCCTGACTGGGCAAGTTCTGTTCCTTGTTTTCAGTTTAGACTGGCAAGAGCAGTGAATGAGGAGATTAAAGGAAATAAACTGGGAATAGTAGCAATGATAAAATGGAACATCAAAAGGGGAGGCATTGGAAGGTGCCACAGCCTTCACAGACGACTTATAACTTCTCCCATGAACCTTTGATGATTTTACTAGTTAGGTTTAGGAAATGTGACAGTCATTGAAAACTACGTATCTCCACGGGTCTTCGAAAGTTCCTGAATCAATGAAAGAACTACCGTGTATCTCTACACCTGTGTTTAGATGAGTTTTAAAGTTGCATGTTATGGAGAATTTATAAAAGAAGAAGGGGCATTTTTAAGAGGCAGGGAAATGAACATACCATTGTGTTTAATAGATAATATTGACTGATGCAAAGTGATATTATTTTTATTTTATTTTGGTTTGCCTGTTTTAAAAAGTAGTTCTGGCTATAAAGAACTGGAAATAGAAGCATAAAGGGATTAAGAGTAGAAAGAAACTCTTTCCTAATTAGAAAAATAGTTAACAACATACGACGACACACGTGTGTATTTGAAGTCGGATTCTCAATAGGTTAATGCATACTTGTGGGCAGTGAAATAGAACATTTTTTTTTCACACTGGAAAAGGACTGGCTAGAAAGGTGAATTACAGTACTTAGTAAGTAAGGAAATGTAGTACCTTTCCTGGAGAAGGCGATGGCACCCACTCCAGTGCTCTTGCCTGGAAAATCCCATGGGCGGAGGAGCCTGGTGGGCTGTAGTCCATGTGGTCACTAAGAGTTGGACACGACTGAAGCCACCTAGCAGCAGCAGCAGCAGCAGTAACTTCCTGTAATAAGATGTAACCAAAGAATTTTGGTTTTCAAGTTGCTTCCAAGTCCAAAGTGTATGATTCATAAGAGAACAATGTCTAAGTTATGTGTGTGGTATGGATTCATGTTCTGACTTTTTGCACCTGATGCATGTATGAAGTGAGGAATATATACTGTCTCCTTCACAAAGATGAATAAGAAGGAACATTGATTTAGAGACTGAAGCTATTGATAACTCTGATATATTTGTACTTCTTGAAATTTCATTCTAAATCTCATCTTTAAAAAAAATATTTCTTGTTGTCAGTAGCAAATGCTGAATTCATTGTCATGCTGTGTCATTTTAGTAAGTACTTGAGTTTTAGAAAAATCAAGTAAGTTGCTTAGTGAGCAGGGAAAAGCTCAGTCAGCAGCCTTCTCTACTGGCCTGGTAGAGGTTGTGCGGATTGCAGGCAGAGAAGAGAAGGTGAGAAGAACCTCTAGCCTGTAAAGTCTGCAGGCTAGCTTGGAGCTTATTTGAAGTTGTGTCTTGCTGTTGATTTTAAGAGGCGGAGCTTGAATGAATCTCCCAGAGACATGATGAGGCTGGACAAGGGAATTGCCAGTTTATTGGTTCACCTCAATTTACCAAACATGCTTAATTTGGGAATTTAATGCAAGTTTTACTATAAATGCAGGACTGGGATGACAGTTGTTCCTTGGGTGGGAACTCAAATGTAGTATTGGCAAAACAACCGTGGAAGGACCTTCTGGAATATAGAAAGAGAAATAAATTGCTACTTGATTCTATTGCAGAAAACCAACCATATTACATTTCCTGATATGGTGGAGTCATTTTACATGGATTATGCTATGTGAAAATTTTATATACTTCTTTAGTTTGTCTGTTGCATATTATTTACAGGAAATTAAATTGAGGCCTGGGTGATACCCAGGGATACAGTGAATGAAGAAAAGTGGGAAGAACACTTGAAAGGACGACACCCTTTCCTCACTAGACCACTTTCTCCGCGACGTTAGCTCCTTTAGCTCATGAGCCTGACCTGTGCCACAGTTGGTTCTTGGAGCTGAGCCTGAGTCTCGTTGTTTTCAGTGATGAACTCTGCCGTTTTTTTTTTTTTTTTTTAGTTTGGTAGAAGGCATTTGCAAAGTACTTTATGAAACTTACATATTCCTTTGTCAACAAGGGTGAGTTTAATTCTGAAGATGAATTCAGTCGAACCAAGAGGTTTGCATACTATCACTTGGTCTTGTAAAACGGAGCAAAACAGTCAGATGTTAAAGTCCTGAAGGTAAAGGTCGTTTTTTACTCATCTGCGTGTTTTCGTCAAAGTCAAGTACAGCACATGGTACTCAACAGGCCTTTGGTTGAACGAAATAACTTACTGTTTCTTTTGTGCTTGGTCCTGTGTATTGAAGGTCCTGTTCATTGGAATGAATTTTTCCCTATTGCTGATGGGGATCAACAATCTCCGATTGAGATTAAAACCAAAGAAGTGAGGTATGATTCTTCCCTCCGACCTCTTGGTATCAAGTACGACGCCAGCTCAGCTAAAATCATCAGTAACAGCGGCCACTCCTTCAACGTTGACTTTGATGACACGGACGACAAATCAGGTTGGCTCTACCTTTTTTTTTTTTTTTTTGGTTGGGGGTGAGGAGCTTGAATGATTGGATGGCACATTCTTCTTCTCTTTTAAAAAATTTCTTTATTTTTAATTGAAGGATAATTGCTTTACAGGATTGTGTTGGGTTTTGCCAAACATCAGCATGAATCAGTGGATGGCTCATGCTTATCTTCCACATTTGAAACACTTGTGTGTTCCTTGTTAGTACTCTGCTAGAACTTGTGATAAAGTTGTGTTTGATTAGTTCACAGGATAAGGTCTTTCACACTGCGAATAAATAATGGGCCAACCAGAAAAAAAAAAAAACACCACAAAACTAGTGTATTTGTTAACTGAATGAAGTAGAAAAGAGCGTTTCCTGAAAATGAACATTTAATCCTCCTTCAAGTATACTTCTTGCCCAAAGAATAGATGATACCAAGTTTAAAAGTAGATGAAAGAGAAAATTAGAGAGAATCATATTTTGGAATACCTTAAAGGTATCTGACAATTTTTTTTTAATTTTTAGTGTAACACTAGGATGATGCTGTATTTATTAATGAAAAATTGTTAGATTATAAAAATCCTTATTTAGAAGTCTTCATGCATTCGTTATTTTGGCCTTGCCACTTGACTCGAGGAATCTTAGTTCCCCAACCAGGGATCATACCCAGGCCCTCTGCAGTGGAAGCATGGAGTCCTAACCACTGGACTACCAGGGAGTCCCCCATTTATTCATTAAGCTTAGATTTAGATAAGTAATAATGTCTTCTTGTGTTTATATAGTTATGTTGTTAGCAAAAATGATATGCCCATTCCATTTCTTCCTCATCTTTCTTAACTTTATAAAAGTGATTCATTTTCATCAGAACATTTTAGTAAATGCATAAGGGAGGGGAGAAGCAACCTCACTTGTTACATGTATTAAATTGTATTTCAAGCCCTCAACTTTATGAACCTGTATTAGTAGACATGATTGATGTGGTAGGTACACTATAGCAGTCCAAGGTTTCTTCGTACAAAATTTATACCCTCGTTAGTAGTTTGATACTATTTATGATATCGCAAGCAAAAAATTGAGGCTATCCATTCTGACTTTTAGAGTAAGAACTGATTAGCTTGTACTTCATCACAAAAAACCTTAGTTATGAAAAATTCTTCCTCTAACTTGCCCAGTGATGATCTGGGTCTTCTCATTCCCTTTCTTTCCCTCTCTGTTTCTCTCATGTTAATCCGTGGAATCAGTTTGTCTGTTTCCACCTTTGATGCTGGGTCTGTGATGGGTAGTGTGTGCCTTCACCCATAAGCAAGGGTCTCATTCCTATCTAGATCACAATGAAATTACCAGGGTTAATTGTCAATCACCATAAGGGCCTTTGTATTCCTCTGATCCAGAAGCTGCATAAACAGAGGTCATGATCCTCATTCTTTTTTTCTCACGATAAATGAAGGGGATGTTTCATGGTGATTTGAAGGGTTAAATTATTTAAAAGGTGGAGACCGCCATAGCTAATACAAGTGATAAAAAACACAGATACTTCTGTAGCAGGTCACTTTAATTTGAATAAAGCAGTTTCCATTTTGTAAAGAGGCAGTTCTTCCCCAAGCTAACTCTGAATCCCACCTGTCACAGAATCACAGGCAGGAAGCTTTCTGTACGGTCCTGGCGGGGCTTCTTTGGCTGGGCTGCTGCACGACCAGTGGTTAACCTGGGGGAGCTGTCTTTCAGGATTTTAATGGTCCTGTAAAAGGGGGACAGGTGGATATGAAATTCACCCAGGAAGAAATTTCTTAGGAAGAACTCCTATCGGCCATAGGAAGGGAAATAATAATCTGATGAGGAAAGACAAGAGTGCTCTCGCCCGAGCTTCTGATTTTTCTGAAACCAGACAGGATCCTGTCTCTCCGGGAATCTCACCTGCCTGGCTCCTCCACGTGGTCTGTAGCATCCCAGACTCCTTCCTAGAGAACTTCCCACACTACACAGTGACTGCCAGCTGTTTCTTTCCACTCAGCTGAAATGAGCAACAGCTGTGTCTTACTCATCTACCTAGCATGGCGCCTAGCACACAGAAAGTAATCAATAAAGGGATGTTTCAGTTAAAAGCATATTTTGGGGGGATGAATTTTTTTGGAGGATATGGAAAATACCATGATATGGCATTATGGCATATGTAGGCAAAGGTGCTGTGCTTAGTTGCTCAGTTGTGTCCGACTCTTTGTGACCCCGTGGACTGTGGCCTGCCAACTCTCCTGTCCATGGGATTCTCCAGGCAAGAAAACTGGAGTGGGTTGCCTTTTTCTTCTCCAGGGGAACTTCCCAAACTAGGGATTGAACCCAGGTCTTCCTCATTGCAGGCGGATTCTTTACTGTCTGAGCCGCCAGAGAAGCCCTATGTAGGCAAAATCTCAATAAAACTGTAAACCACCAACAATCAATTAATATTTACCATTTCATACGTAAATAGCTTAAACATTGGTGGATTATTCATTGTTCAAACATTGACTTTTTTATAGGCTGTGGTACTAATTTTGAAATTTTAAAAAGTGAAATAGCTCCTGGAATATAGTAAATAACAGCCCTGTCTTGGCAAAGGGCTCACGTAACTCAATGAAGCTATGAGCCATGCTGTGCAGGGCCACCCAAGACAGATGGTTTGTAGTGAAGAGTTCTGACAAGACGTGGTCCACTGGAGGAGGGAAGGGCAACTCATTCTGGTATTCTTGCCACGAGAACCTCATGGACAGTATGAAAAGGCAAAAAGATAGGACACCGACAATGAGCTGCCCAGGTTGGAAAGTGTTCAGTATGCTACTGGGAAGAGTGGAGGGCAATTACTACTAACAGCTCCAGAAAGAATGAGGTGGATGGGCCAAGGGGAAATGATGCTCACTCATGGATGTGTCTGGGGGTAAAAGTAAAGTCTGATGCTGTAAAGAACAATACTGCATTGGAATCTGGAATGTTAGATCCATGAATCAAGGTAAACTGGAAGTGGTCAGGTAGGAGATGGCAAGAGTGAACATCGACATGTTAGGAATCAGTGAACTGAAATGAACAAGAAATGGAAAATTTAATTCAGATGACCATTATATCTACCACTGTGGGCAAGAATCCCTTAGAAGAAATGGAGTAGCCATCATAGTCAACAGATGAATCTGAGAAGCAGTACTTGGGTGAATTCTCAAAAACAACAGAATGATCTCGGTTAACTTCTAAGGCAAACCATTCAGAATCACAGTATCCAAGTCTATGCCCCAGCCATTGATGCTGAAGAAACTGAAGTTGACCAGTTTTATGAAGACTTACAAGACCTTCTAGATCTAACACCCAAAATGATGTTCATCATAGGGGACTGGAATGCAAAAGTAGGAAGTCACGAGATACCCAGCATAACAGGCAAGTTTGGCCTTGAAGCAGGGCAAAGACTAAGAGTTTTGTCAAGAGAACATGCTGGAGAAAGTAGAAAAAGAAATTAAGGAAACAATTCCATTCACCATTGCAACGAAAAGAATAAAATACTTAGGAATATATCTACCTAAAGAAACTAAAGACCTGTATATAGAAAACTATAAAACACTGATGAAAGAAATCAAAGAGGACACTAATAGATGGAGAAATATACCATGTTCATGGATTGGAAGAATCAATATAGTGAAAATGAGTATACTACCCAAAGCAATTTACAAATTCAATGCAATCCCTATCAAGCTACCAGCCACATTTTTCACAGAACTAGAACAAATAATTTCAAGATTTGTATGGAAATACAAAAAACCTCGAATAGCCAAAGCAATCTTGAGAAAGAAGAATGGAACTGGAGGAATCAACTTGCCGGACTTCAGGCTCTACTACAAAGCCACAGTCATCAAGACAGTATGGTACTGGCACAAAGACAGACATATAGATCAATGGAACAAAATAGAAAGCCCAGAGATAAATCCACACACATATGGACACCTTATCTTTGACAAAGGAGGCAAGAATATACAATGGAGTAAAGACAATCTGTTTAACAAGTGGTGCTGGGAAAACTGGTCAACCACTTGTAAAAGAATGAAACTAGATCACTTTCTAACACCGCACACAAAAATAAACTCAAAATGGATTAAAGATCTAAATGTAAGATCAGAAACTATAAAACTCCTAGAGGAGAACATAGGCAAAACACTCTCAGACATAAATCACAGCAGGATCCTCTATGATCCACCTCCCAGAATTCTGGAAATAAAAGCAAAAATAAACAAATGGGATCTAATTAAAATTAAAAGCTTCTGCACAACAAAGGAAACTATAAGCAAGGTGAAAAGACAGCCTTCTGAATGGGAGAAAATAATAGCAAATGAAGCAACTGACAAACAACTAATCTCAAAAATATACAAGCAACTTATGCAGCTCAATTCCAGAAAAATAAACGACCCAATTAAAAAATGGGCCAAAGAACTAAATAGACATTTCTCCAAAGAAGACATACGGATGGCTAACAAACACATGAAAAGATGCTCAACATCACTCATTATTAGAGAAATGCAAATCAAAACCACAATGAGGTACCACTTCACACCAGTCAGAATGGCTGCGATCCAAAAATCTGCAAGCAATAAATGCTGGAGAGGGTGTGGAGAAAAGGGAACCCTCCTACACTGTTGGTGGGAATGCAAACTAGTACAGCCACTATGGAGAACGGTGTGGAGATTCCTTAAAAAATTGCAAATAGAACTACCTTATGACCCAGCAATCCCACTTCTGGGCATACACACTGAGGAAACCAGAATTGAAAGAGACACATGTACCCCAATGTTCATCGCAGCACTGTTTATAATAGCCAGGACATGGAAACAACCTAGATGTCCATCAGCAGATGAATGGATAAGAAAGCTGTGGTACATATACACAATGGAGTATTACTCAGCCGTTAAAAAGAATTCATTTGAATCAGTTCTGATGAGATGGATGAAACTGGAGCCGATTATACAGAGTGAAGTAAGCCAGAAAGAAAAACACCAATACAGTATACTAACACATATATATGGAATTTAGGAAGATGGCAATGACGACCCTGTATGCAAGACAGGGAAAGAGACACAGATGTGTATAACGGACTTTTGGACTCAGAGGGAGAGGGAGAGGGTGGGATGATTTGGGAGAATGACATTCTAACATGTATACTATCATGTGAATTGAATCGCCAGTCTATGTCTGACGCAGGATGCAGCATGCTTGGGGCTGGTGCATGGGGATGACCCAGAAAGTTGTTATGGGGAGGGAGGTGGGAGGGGGGTTCATGTTTTGGGAATGCATGTAAGAATTAAAGATTTTAAAATTTAAAAAATAAAAAACTAAAATTAAAAAAAAAAAAAAAAAAAGAGAGAACATGCTGGTCATAGCAAATGCCCTTTTCCAAAACACAAGAGATGACTCTACACATCACCAGATGGTCAATACTGAAATCAGACTGAATATGTTCTTTGCAGCTGAAGATGGAGAAGATCTATGTAGTCAGTTAAAAAAAAGGGAGAGAGACTTTGAGCTGACCATGGGTCAGGTCATGAGCTTATTGCCGAATAGAGACTTAAGATGAAGGAAGACCTAGGGGAAATGACTAGGTCATTCAGGTATGACCTAAATCAAATCCCTTATGATTATACAATGGAGGTGATGGATCGATTCAAGGGATTAGATCTGGCAGACAGACTGCCTGAAGAACTATGGACAGAGGTTTGTGACATTGTACAGGAAGCAGTGACCAAACCATCCCCAAGGAAGAGAAATGCAAGAAGGCAAAGAGGTTGTCTGAGAAGGCTTTACAAATAGCTGAGAAAAGAAGAGAATCAAAAAGCAAGGGAGAAAGGAAAAGACCTACCCAACTGAAGGCAGAGTTCCAGAGAATAGGAAAGAGAAATAAGAAGGCCTTCTTAAATGAACAATGCAAAAAAACAGGGGGAAATAACAGAATGGGAAAGATTAGCAATCTCTTAAAAAAAAATTGGAACTATCAAGGGAACATTTTATGCAAAGATGGGCATGATAAAGAATAGAAATGGTAAGAACCTAACAGAAACAGAGGAGATTAAAAAGAGGTGGCAAGAATAAACAGAAGAACTGTACAAAAAAGATCTTAATGACCCGGACAACCAAGATGGTGTGCTCACTCACTTAGAGCAGGACATCCTGAAGTGTAAAGTCAAGTGGGTCTTAGGAAGCATCACTATGAACAAAGCTAGTGGAGGTGATGGAATTCCAACTGAGCTATTTCAAATCCTAAAGATGATGCTGTTAGAGTGTTGCAATCAATATGTCAGTAAATTTGGAAAACTCAGCAGTGGCCACAGGACTGGAAAAGGTCAGTTTTCATTCCAATCCCCAAGAATAGCAATGCCAAAGAATGCTCAAACTACCGCACAGTTGCATTCACTTCACATATTAGCAAAGTTACGCTCAAAATCTTTCAAGTTAGGCTTCAGCAGTACGTGAACTGTGAAATTCCAGATGTACAAGCTAGATTTAGAAAAGGCAGAGGAACCAGAGATCAAATTGTCAGCATTCATTGGACCATCAAGAAAGCAAGGGAGTTCCAGAAAAACGGCTGCTTTTGCTTCATTAACTATGCTAAAGACTGACTGTGTGGATCACAACAAACTGGAAAATTCTTAAAGAGATGGGAACACCAGACCATCTTACTTACCTCCTAAGAATCCTGTGTGCAGGTCAAGAAGCAGCAATAAGAACCAGACATGGAACAACAGGCTGGTTCCAAGTTGGGAAAGGAGTGCGTCAAGGCTGTATATTGTTGCTCTGCTTATTTAACTTACATGGAAAGTGCTGCAGTGCTGTGCTAAGTCGCTTCAGTCGTGTCCAGCTCTTTGCTATGGGCTGTAGCCTGTAAAGCTCCTCTGTCTGTGGGATTCTCCAGGCAAGAATACTGGAGTGGGTTGCCATGCCGTCCTCCTGAGGATCTTCCTGAAACAGGGATCGAACCCACATCTCCTGTGTTGGCAGGTGGGTTCTTTATCACTAGCACCACCTGGGAAGCTCTATTTGTAAAGTACATCATGCAAAATGCTGGGCTGGATGACTCACAAGCTGGTGTTATGACTGACGATTGATGGGAGAAATATCAACAACCTCAGATATGCAGATGACACCACTCTTATTAGCAGAAAGGGAAGAGGAACTAAAGAGCCTCTTGATGAGGGTGAAGGAGGAGAGTGAAAAAGGAGGCTTGAAACTCAAAACTAAGATCATGGCATCCAGTCCCATCAGCTCATGGAAAATAGAAGGGGAAAAAGTGGAAGCAGTGACAGATTTTGTTTTCTTGGGCTCCAAAATCACTGCAGTCGGTGACTGCAACCATGAAATTAAGAGAAAGCTGTTCCCTGGTGGCTCAGACAGTAAAGCGTCTGTCTACAATGCGGGAGACCTGGGTTCAATCCCTGGGTCGGGAAGATCCACTGGAGAAGGAAATGGCAATCCACTCCAGTACTATTGCCTGGAAAATCCCATGGACAGAGGAGCCTGGTGGGCTACAGTCCACGGGGTCGCAAAGAGCTGGACATGACTGAGCGACTTCCCTTCCCTTCACTTCACTTTCACTTTGTTCCCTGGAAGGAAAGCTATGACCAGCATAGACAGTGTATTAAAAAGCAGAGACATCACTTTGCTGACAAAAGTCTGTCTAGTCAGAGCTATGGTTTTTCCAGTGGTCGTGTATGGATGTGAGAGCTGTATCACAAAGAGAGCTGGGCCTTGAAGAATTGATGCTTTTGAACTGTGGTGTTGGAGAAAACTCTTGAGAGGCTCTTGGACTGCAAGGAGATCCAACCAGTCCATCCTAAAGGAGGTCAGTCCTGGGTGTTCATTGGAGGGACTGATGCTGAAGCTGAAACTCCAGTACTTTGGCCACCTCATGCGAAGAGCTGACTCATTGGAAAAGACTCTGATGCTGGGAGGGATTGGGGGCAGGAGGAGAAGGGGACGACAGAGGATGAGACGGCTGGATGGCATCACGGACTCAATGGACATGAGTCTGAGTGAACTCCGGGAGATGGTGATGGACAGGGAGGCCTGGCATGCTGCGATTCATGGGGTCACAAAGAATCAGACACGACTGAGTGACTGAACAACAAAGGAATACCAGTCACTTGATGGATTCAGTGGTTGTAGTTTAATTTTTTAGCTCTGAAAATTGTCAGTTTCTCAGTTATAATCCTGTTAACTAGTTCTAGGTAACTGCCCGAAGTTAACCAAGTGTACAGGATCTCAAATCACACATTAAAAAAGAAGAAGCAGAAGCAGTTATGGGGCGTGTGAGCACACCTTAGTCATGCTCCCCACCCCCTTCCCAGCCAAGGTACAGAGATGGCGCTGCTCACGTGTCCTTACCCCGAGCACAGTTGCTGGCCCACTGTAAGCTCTTAAGGGTTGCTGTACGAATGAGTGAGCGGAGAGTAAGCTGACGTGCGTGTGCTCAGAGGAGAGGAAGCCAGACTAGTGAAGACTTCCTGGATCAAAGAATTCAAGCCCCAGCAGCTGGGACCGTTCCTGTCTCCTCTCTCTCTCTTGCTATAATCCCGGCGGATTCGTGCTCTCTGTTTCCTCTTTTCCTAGATTC
This sequence comes from Ovis canadensis, assembly GCF_042477335.2. Lineage (NCBI taxonomy): Eukaryota > Metazoa > Chordata > Mammalia > Artiodactyla > Bovidae > Ovis > Ovis canadensis. The sequence goes on along the minus strand of NC_091253.1, from coordinate 100,377,119 downwards.
CAACCAAAACATAGGCGTGCCGTTCATTTACGCTTACTCTTTACTCTCTGAAGAGAGCTGTTCGCCCCACCATGATCAGGACACGGCGCTCATTAGATTCACCAAGTCCTAAGACTGTGCTCTTTAGCGGCGCCCAGGCTGCTTCAGTAGCATCCGTACGAACTGAAGGTTGTGAAGGACCGCTTCTCTTGCTTACTTTATGACGCTCACTGACCCGGGCACCGTCATCCGCACCGGTTTTCCACGAGAATGAGGCCAGTTCTGCTCTCAGGGGGTTTGTATCCTAGCGAGATAGACGGTAAATGCGTGGACAGACAAGTGTTTCTATTTTAAAATTAATTTTTTTTTAAATTTTGTTTTGCCAGCCTTGCTTATCATTTTGGGCAACTGACTACCATGTGCTAACAATTTTAGAAAGTTAAGTTCAACTGAGTTACACGTACGTTTCTGGTTGGTCTTTGCAGCATAGAGCAAATGACTGATATCTATTTACTAAGGTATTGCAATTTCCCAAACTTTAGAATTAACCCTGCTTTCTTAATTGGTGTAGACCTCTTATTGAGTTTTACTTGAAATAGTTTTTTAAAATCTTATTGGAGGCATATATATATATATATATGAGGCTTCCCTGGTAGCTCAGATGGTAAAGAATCTGTAATGTGGGAGACCTGGGTTTGATCCCTGGGTCTGGAAGATCCCCTGGAGATCATATATATACATGATTTGGGTGAAATAATTGCTAATTTTCAAATTTAAGATGGCAACAATATATATTTATTAATCTAGGTTGAAAAGTAAGATGAATAATTTGACTTTTGCAAACACTAAATCATCTTCATTAAAAACAGTTTTTGTCACCATTATTCATTTTATAGCATTGTTTAGCTGTTTTTTCATAGACCATCTCAACACTTGTGATGAGCCTTGGTATTTGGACTCACTTTTTCCCACTCTGTGTTTCTTCGGTAGAGTACTGCTCCTCGAGAATGGTCTTCGTGATTAGACATTTGCTGATCATAGTCCCAGGTTGGACATTTTAATCGAAACAAAGTCCTGATACGTAAAGAGTAAGGCAGTCTCCATTGCTTAACTAAGCAGAGTTGTGCTAATCTGGCTTTTAAACCCTGGATTCAGAGCAAGCTTTCAAGAGATTACCCAGTGTTCTTGGACATTCCCTAATAACGTGTGTGTGACTTTTATATCACTGTCTTTTCTTGAGCCAGTTTGTTTGCATCTTCTTCCAAAGTTAATTCTGCGTTGATCCCTCAGGCTCTCTAATCTGGTTTTTATATGTGAAGGAATGACTTCATGGTTCAGCTCAGACCTTCTTATGCAACAGCAAGGGAAAAGAGACAATAGGAGTGTTGGTTTCTTTCTGTTTGAAATGCCGCTACATCCATGCTGTATGGAGTCACTTAGGGAAATGCGCCTTTTAGACTAATTTATCTGTGAACCATCTTTGAAACTGTTTGTCTACATACAAATGAAATATTTGATTCATCCCTTCATCAAATATTTACTCCTCTGTGATGGTTACCCCACTAGGTGGATGTGCAGCAGGGATCCCAGCAGACAGTCTGTCTTCCTGTCCTGTGGGAGGCGAAACTACAATTTTCTCTTTGTGTCAGAGTAACAGAAGAGTGAGCTCTAGAGTTTGGTATAAGTGGTTCTCTCTTCCCTTCTGTTTTTCAGAGGGCTCTTTATCTGTCTTAAAGAAATCTAGACGTAAATGAATCTAAAGGAAGTCCCAACCATTCAGTCTCACAAAAGATTTTATTACATGTGCCCCTGATTTGTTTTTCCTTAGGCAGTTTTGGGGATCATAGAAGTTAAAGAACATTCAGTCCAATCTCCTAATTAAAAATAGTCAAACAATTAAAGACATAGATAAGAGCTGAAGCCCACAGACACTTAAGTGAGTTTTGAAAGATGGCACAGTTTAGTTGCTGAGCTGAGACTATTCCTTGATCTTAATCACCAACTCTTAATCACTGGTGTTCAACTTCAGCTGAGTCAAACTAAGCAAAGGAGAAATGAATTCACTTGTACTGGTCAATACGGATGGAGTCTGGATCATTCTTTCACCTACAGAATGGCTGGGAGAGGAGTGTGCCTTAGGCAAATGTATTACCTTGTCTTTCTTTTTTTAATGTTGATATTTATTTCTTCTAACTGGAGGATAATCACAATATTATGATTTTTTTTTGCCACATATCAGAATGAATCGGCCATAGGTATACACGTGTCCCTTCCCTCCTGGTTGTGCCAGAGCACCAGCTTTGGGTGCCTTGCTTCATGCACTGAACTCACACTGGTTATCTGTTTTATATACGGTAATGTGTGTTTCAATGCTCTACTCTCAAATCATCCCATCCTCTCCTCCCACTGAGTCCAAAAGTCTGTTCTTTACCTCTGTGTCTTTTTTTTCTGCCCTGCATGTAGGATCGTTGATACCATCTTTCTAGATTCCATATATATGTGTTACTGCTGCTGCTGCTAAGTTGCTTCAGTCGTATCCAACTCTGTGCAATCCCATAGACGGCAGCCCACTGGGCTCCCCCGTCCCTGGGATTCTCCAGGCAAGAACACTGGAGTGGGTTGCCATTTCCTTCTCCAGTGCATGAAAGTGAAAAGTGAAAGTGAAGTCGCTCAGTCGTGTCTGACTCTTAGCGACCCCATGGACTGCAGCCCACCAGGCTCCTCCGTCCATGGGATTTTCCAGGCAAGAGTACTGGAGTGGGGTGCCATTGCCTTCTCTAATATATGTGTTAATATACAGTATTTGTCTTTCTCTTTCTGACTTACTTCACTCTGTATAATTGTTTTGTCTTTTATTTCTTGTTTGTAGAAAACTTTATGATGTTGCTTAACATCTTTTGCTGCTTATATGAGGTGGCTCATTCTTGATGAGTTTTGAGATATATATGTATATATGTTTCTTCTGAAGAGGAGGGTCATTTAAATTAAACTACTGTTTAAGGCTGCACCTCACCGATCCACAGTCAAGCCTATTGGTGTTGATGAGAGATTAGTCATGCTTTTGATGTAATCAGCCTACCCTGCTTTCTTATCCTCACATATCCTTTGAAGATTCGCCCAATAAAGATTAATTGGGAGGAGACAGTTTAGGACTGTTTTCTACTAAGAAGCTTATACTTAAGATATGATTCTGTTGGCATGGTTTTAGAGATCATATGTATTGAGGCAAAGGACTAAAATATACTCTGCCAAAGTGACAAAGATGTGATGGATTAATTTAAAAGAGTTAATCTTGTTTTGTATTTCATGTTTCTCCGAGAGGATGGGATTCAAGTATAGAAGATGTGCTTACTTTGCCAATTTCTGTAGTGATCGTAACCACAGTGCAAAAGCAGTCACAGCTGTGTCCGGCTTGCTGCCTCTCTGCCAGGCGGTGATAAGTGCTCTGCCTCCAGTTTTTATTCTGTTCTCACAGTGACGTTAGGAGGAGATATACTATTCTTGAAGTTATAGACAGAAAAGCTGAGGTTGCAAAACTAGAGGGTGTGTACAAGACGACCCAGTAAATAGAGTGTGAGCCCAGGTCTTCTAACACTGAGGCCTGTTCTCGGACTGGAATGCTGGGCTGGTCTCCCGAGTTCAAGGTGGGCCTCTTTGCAGTTCACATTCTTATTTAGAGAGGCTGACCGCCTCCATTTCACAGAGCAATTCTTTACCTCTATGAACTCCCAGTTTTTCTACTTTCTAACCAAGCCTGTCTGTTTCCCAGACATCCGATGTCCCAGATATTCTGTAAAAATCTATTGTGGATTCTCTAACCTTGTAAAACACTTGGTTTTACTCCTTGCTTACCTAAATGCTGTATTCTTGCCAGCAAACTGAAGGACACAATTATAAAGGAAATCCCTTGGAGGACATGGAGATGTTGGATGATCCAGGGCGATGCTGTGGCTTGGGGACAGGATATTTACATGTTTGTTTGTTTTTTTTTCTTGCTAACAATTTAAACTGCATTGACGTGTAGTTCTGCGTGGGGGCCCCCTCACTGGAAGCTACAGGTTACGGCAGTTTCACCTTCACTGGGGGTCTGCTGATGATCACGGCTCTGAGCACATGGTGGACGGCGTGAGATATGCTGCAGAGGTGAGTCAGCCGCCATGCATTCGTGGCTCAGAGTTTCTCCCTTCTGTTTTAATTTGATTTTTACTTCCTATTGGAATATAGTTAATTTACAAAGTCATGTTACTTTCAGGCGTACAGCAAAGTGATTCAGTTACGCATGTGCATATATCTGTTCTTTCCCAGATAGGTTATTGCAGAGCCTTGAGTAGAGTTCCTTGTGCTATACATACGTCCTTATCATTTTTAACAAATTTTATGGGAGTACAGTTGTTTTAGGGTGCTGTCAGTTTCAGGTGGTTCAGTTATACATATTCACGGAGCTTGCCTTTGTGATGGGATTTAAGGGACGCATGAGACAACTGTCTTTACACCAGATTCATTTATCTCAGTGGCTGAAATTGCTTTATTGTGTCAGTATGAGAGTTTATCAACATGAGAGCCACAAATTGGCCCCTTCTGAGCCTTAAAGCTTAGGGTTATTGTGCCCAGTTTAGAAATGGATAAACTGCAGACAGATTAAGTGGAGGGAAGGGAAAGAAACATTTGTTTCAGGCTCAACTGTGTACTTATAAAGTTAATTGTAAATGGCAAAATTCCTCTAGGGATAAAAAGTAAAGTCACAAACTCTCCTGAACTCTACCTTACCTCTACAACCCCAAGTATTAAAATGTAGTCTCTGTTAATTCTTCAAGTCCTTGGTAAAGTAGAACAGGATGAAGTGTTCACTGACTTGTTTTTTTCCACTGGGGAGTTACTTCTTTTCCTTATACCTGATAGTCATTAATTATATTCTGCTTTTTCTAATCCTCTGGTTAAAGGATAAAGCATAATATTCTTCAAGTTTTAATATGGTTAAATATTGCTAACACCTAGTTTTACCATGAGATGCAAGTGAATCATTGTAGGATTCAACCAAAGCTACTTAAGTGAAAATATATAATGTGTCCTGTGAGTCATCTCAGCAAGACAGAGCAATGTTACCAGGCAGGTTCAATTTTTCTTCATTTTTCTCTTAATTACTGAGTTGTGGAGTTGAGATATGCTTTCATAGTCCTGCTGATGAGAGAGATTCAGATTCAGATTTCTTTCCAGTTTTCTTTTTCCATTGGTGTGTACAGCTGCTCTCTGAAGCCATCAATCAAAGCGTCCTTTTTACCTACTAAAGCACTTTTGTTTGAGGCCGAGTGCTTAGGGTATGTGACCTCCCCTGTCCCTGGGCTGGAGGAATAAGATCTACATCTAAAATGGACCAAAAAAAAATGCCAGGAATGTGGAAAGTGGGACTCCTGAATCTGTATGGCATCTCAGTTTATATCACCTACTGAATAGTTTTCGTGTTTGCTTCCTAGAGTTTTGTGTTCTAAATGTGACATCTTGTTCTAAATCTCAGGAGCTTTGCGGGGATTGAGAGCTGGCTTTGGGTCACTGTCTTGCAACTTTCCTAATCACTTAGGCAAGCCAGTCGCCTTGCTTTATGGTTACGCCTTCTAGCCTCCTACACTTGAAAGCACACTCTGAGAGAGGCTGACTGCGAGCTGGCAAGTGGCCTCCTGCAAAGGGCCCTCAGATACTGCAGCCCACCAGTGGCTCAGAGTCCTGACTTGCAGAACAATGACCATCTTCTTAGGTGTTCCTTCTTGAGGAGGCTGAAGCTTTGACTGGAATTTGATGCTGTTCTTAGTGTGTATTTCAGGCTGTTTATTTCATCTGCTCAGGCATGCGCTCATTCATTCATTCTTTTGAGATCCTAGCCTGTTCCCAGTCGGGGCCCACTTACCCGTGCTCATCACGAAGGGAGTACTAGGAATGAGGAGGGGTGGTCAGGGAGCATTTCCTCCTGGGAGAGGTTTCTAACCGCAGGCCTGAAGGAGGAGCCGGAGTGAGCCAGGCAAGGCGGAGAGGGAGCTGCAGAGACTGGTGCGTGAGCACTCGGGGCGGGGAAGAGTATCACCTATCGTCACACATTCGAGGAACAGAATGGCCGGTGTGGATGGAGCCTGAGGAACAAAGCGGGGGTTGTCAGGGGTGAAGTCGGGGAGGCCGGAGGGGCCTGATCGTTCGCAGGTGAATCCTGTACGTATCACAAACACTTTCAGTGCAGCGGGAAGCCGCTGGCTGTCTTTGAATCAAGAAGTGATCATCTTTGTGCTTTAAAAATATCAATTTAAGCTACAGTTTGCAAACGGATTGGGTTGAAGCAGGGGTGGGTCAAGGGAGTCAGTGGGGAGGCTTTGGGGGCAGTTCCAGGGAATAGAAGAGGGTGCCCTTGGAGCGTTGGCCGGCGGAAGTGCTGCTTCCTTGGGGTCTGGTGATTGATCGGAGGCGGGGGGGGGGCGTGGGGCGAGGAGGACTCCGTGTTTCTGGCGAGAGACAGGAAGGCTACTGGAGGGAGGGGCGGTCTGGGTCAGACCTCGGGGTCGGGGGTGTTCGGCGTCGACAGTAAACAAGTAGATAAAGCGTACGCGGTGAGGTGTGTCACAGGAACACCGCCATGTGATCTGGTGGAGTGACTGTGTGCTTACGGAGGGCCTCTTTGGGATGACCTGTGATCATTTTTGAGACTGAATGGCCGGAAGAAGCCACCTGGAGGAGATCCAGGGAGATCTTTCTAGTGATTGGGAACAGCCAGTACAAAGGCTCTCAGGCAAACGATGAGGTTGGCATGTTCAAGAAGAGAGACCTTGGCTTCCAGGATTGGAACGAACGAGAGAAGTTTTAAGTCGTGTCCCGGAGAGGCCACAGGGACCACGCTGCATCGGGCTTTGGGGGCTTGGCAGACAGTTTGTAGCTTATCTCTGTGTAGCAGGACCAATCCATGGAGGGTTTCAAGTAGGGCAATGGCATATTCTGGTTTATATTTTATAAAATATAGCTAGCTGTTCTGTGGCGAAGAGGTTGGGCAAACGTGGAGGAAGCAGGGAACGTGTTCACATGCGCAATGATGGTGACTTGTGTTATGAGGTAGTGGAGGTGAAGGGTTAAACAGGTGCGGGATATGTTTAGGAGGTAAAATCCTTGCGACCTGTCCAGGAGAAGGGCGTCAAGACTGGAGGAAAGAAAAAGAGAACTCAAGCCAAAAGACTCAAGTCTTTTGGCTTGAGCAGCTGTGAGGATGGTTCTGCTTTTGCTGAGATGGGAAAGTTCAGGGAGGAGCAGGCTGAGACAGGAATTAACTGCTGGGATGTGTTAATTTGGAGATGCCTCGGGCTTACCTTCCCAGGTGGCTCAGTGGTAAAGAATCCACCTGCCAGTACAGGAGACTTAAGAGACGGGTTTGATCCCTGGGTGGGGAAGTTCCCTTGGAGAAGGAAATAGCAAGCCCCTCCAGTATTCTTGCCTGGAGAATCCCAGGGATGGCGGAGACTGGCAGGCTACAGTTCATGGGGTCACAAAGAGTCAGACGTGATTTAGCAGCTGAACAGCGACAACATAGATATTCCAGGCTCGCCTTCAAGTAGGGTTCTGGATACAGACCTGAGTCTAAAGAAGAGGTCAGAGCTGCCAACGGAGGCATTTGGGAGTCATTTGCATTTGGTTTCCGTTCAAAAGTATCCCTTTGTGCTTGGCTATAGAAGTGATTCCAAAGAGTTTCCAGCTACTACCAAAACTACCAAAGTAGTTTTTCCAGCTACTTTTGTACCTAACTTCAGAATTATCATCAAGTTGTATCCTCTTAAAAAATAAAAATATGAAGAAAAAAATGAAAGGGAAAACCATTTAAAGCTGTGAGTGAAAATCACTCAGTCGGGTCTGACTCTTTGTGACCCCATGGACTATACAGTCCATGGAATTCTCCTTTTCCTTTTCCTTCTTCAGGGGATCTTCCCAACCCAGGGATCGAACCCAGGCAGATTCCTTGCCAGCTGAGTCACAAGGGAAGCCCTTTAAGGCTGTAACCTATATAAAAAGTTTAATTTGGAGCCTAATCTAATGATTTGTGACATTACAGAGATTAAAATAATCTAAATCATGGAAGACTTTATCTCGAGTCGCATATCTATTAATAAAAAAAGTAGGCTAATAGTCCATTGCATATTTAGAACTTTATCTGATTATAATTTATACCAAATATATGATAAGCAGATTAACTATGTAGTTGATAGTAAAATTATGCTTTCAACATTAATGGGAACTTTCAGCATAATGAGCTCATTTTATGTATCAGTAGTATGCAATTTAAAAACACTGAAGTTGAATAATGCTGTTATTTAGAAACTGCTTTTCAACAGAGGAGAGTCTTATTTCCGTTTATACATCGGCTGCGATGACTTTTTGTCATTCAGTTCAAATCACTGTGGCTGTCACTGTTCGGAAATGTGCGTTTGTTACTTGTTTGAAGTTTAGTTCATATAGGAATGCTGATAAAAGTTGCGTCAGTTCCCCGTAGGTGACACTTCCAGTTAAGCAAGGTGTGTGGGAGCGAGAAGCACTCGTTTAAAAGAACAAAAGATTTTTCTTGCTTTAGTTTCCCATAGTATTTCAAATACTTGTTGCTTTTTAACCAGTGGAAAGATGATAGATGGGTTTACATCTCCTTAGTGGCACATTCCTTTTCTAGCCCTTTGGGGTTGTGAACCTCAAGAGGGCATTTCACATCTGTCTGTCTCTTTGCTCTCATCTCTTACCAAGTGAACTGCTGTGTTGCCTTGGAGCCGTTTCAAACAGCTTCAGCGTACCTGCCTGCCCCTCCCTCCCTGTGGAACAGCGTTGCTCTCCTTTGAGCCAGATGAATTTTGTTTCCTCATCCAATGCTTTCAGGTGCTTTGCGCTTCCCCCCCCCACCGACTACCTCAAATCAGCATGAAACATGGCACCGCAAGAATCCGCCCTGTGTTACCTGTCTGGGTGTTCCAGTCTTCCTTGATTGTTTCTGGATGGTGCACTATTTTAAAGTTTTTACAGTTCACAGTTGAGAATTCTTATTTATCTTATAATCTTCCCATATTAGTTGCCTGTAAGATGGGAAGTTATGTTTAAAGGAATGGCTAAAACCATTCCACTGATGGTACTAAATCCTCTCTGTAATAGCTAGAAGGGTGATCTGTGCAAGAAACCCTTCACAGGCGTTTCCTCCCTCAGCGCCAGAAGGGCTCCTTTGATGGAGGTCTTACCTGAAGCCCGTCCTTCAGGGAGGGTCCTTGCTGAGCAGGGCCGAGCTGTGACCTAGGCCGAGTCAGGTGGGTGCCTCGCGGCCCCCTGGCTTCTGCCTCAGTTTGTCCTTCCCTTAGCCAGGAATGCAGATCCTCCAGGAAGGATTTTCCGCCTTGCTGCCACTCTGCAGCCCTTCACACTTGTTTGTGAGTTGGGGATTCTGCATCGCGTCCCATATGGGACACGGGGCACACCTCTGGAGCTTGCGGTCAGCCGCTCCTGCGAGAGAGCTGGACGCGGGTGGAGCCTGTCTGCTAGAGTGCCAGGCCCTCCACCTGCTTGTCTCCCTGATTTTCCTTTTCCCCTCGTCAGTGGCAGCAGCTGCCTCTCATTTTCTTCCTGAGATGCCTCTGTTTGGCATACCCTGAGGCCTCTTTTTCCTGTTAAAACTTCCTCTCAGCAAAGAATTTGAACATTCATAGAAAGTAGAATATATGTAACTGTTGCTAAAAACAATTATTCTTAAGGTGAATTTGCGTTTTCAAGGCATAAATAGTCTTAAATGTTTAAGACTTAAAACTTTTCAAGGACAATTGAGCACTGCCCTTAGCAGCAGGATTGTGCCCGATTACCTTCTATTGGGGGGTTGATTTCCCCACCCATCCGTGAGCGTGAGCTTGTGTGCTGGACTCAGCCGCCAGCCGCCAACAATAATATCAGGGGCGGGGGGTGGTCTGACCGAAGGCTGCACAATTGCAGTTCCGTCTGTGGACGTAGGTGTTTTGAACTGTGGTGCTGGAGAAGACTCTTGAAAGTCCCTTGGACTGCAAGGAGATCCAACCAGTCTATCCTAAAGGAGATCCGTCCTGGGTGTTCTTTGGAGGGACTGATACTGAAGCTGAAACTCCAATACTTTAGCCACCTGGTGTGAAGAACTGACTTACTGGGAAAGATCCTGATGCTGGGAAAGATTGAGGGCAGGAGGAGAAGGAGACAACAGAGGATGAGATGGTTGGATGGCCTCATCGACTCGATGGACATGGGTCTGGGTGAACTCCAGGAGTTGGTGATGAACAGGGAGGCCTGGTGTGCTGCGGTTCATGGGGTCACAAAGAGTCAGACATGACTGAGTGCCTGAACTGAACTGTGGACATGGGGGAGCCCCAAGTCTCTTGGGAGCAATGGTTGGAGATTTTTTGGGCTAGAGAGGCTTGGCAGGATGCTCTAGAACCTTCTATGATGTAGACCTCAGCACAGGACACCACAGACCAGCTAAGTGACAGGATCCTTCCCTTGTGTAGTTTTCAGACCAAAGTAAATAGGAGGATTCTGTCCAAGGTTCTCATGCATAGGACAGGAAGATATAAATAAATGTTTTATTTGCATTTATGTTTTTAAAGGTGTTTAAAAAATAATGTTTGAATTATGTCTTGTTCCTCCCTTTCAGCTCCACGTTGTTCACTGGAATTCAGACAAATACCCCAGCTTTGTTGAGGCAGCTCATGAGCCAGATGGACTAGCTGTCTTGGGAATATTTTTACAGGTGAAAAAAATCCACTGGTTTCATTTTGAATAACTAGTCAGTCGTGTTGGATAAAGAGTTTCATTGCGGAGTAGTCTACCACTTTTTACTCAATAATAGTAAACTTGTTCTAGGCTTGCAGTTTTCCTTTTGAAGTGAATATTCACATTTTATATGTTAGTTTATGGTCCTTCTAAGACTGCCCTAGGAGGCTTGTCTTATGATTCATCTTATTTCCGCAGATCAGTTTTATGTGAATAGCAAATGTAGCTGCGATAACAATAATATCAGAAGTATTACCTAACAGCAGAAGTGTTGCACTGATACCTTGAGAAGAAAATCTTTATGATAGGCTCTTCCTGATTGCTCAATATTTGGAGATACAGGTTAGGGTAAAGTTCAAGTTCCTGATTCTTGAAGCACTAGTTTCACCACTAGTTTATTATGGTTTATTATCCCAAACGCATGATCAGTTTTAAAGATTTTGTTGTGTTTCCCTTTGTCTGGGATTCATATGAGGTAGACAAGTGTCAGTGTCCTGATACCTGTGCAAAGGGCAGGGCGGCTCAACCCCCACTGCGCCAGATTCTTTAGGGTGTGCCCTCTTGTGATGCCAGCGGCTCTGCGTGTGGTGTAACTCGTTGCACGGGAATGGGGGAAGCCGGGGGCAGAGCGGAGACCAGCGTGCACAGCAGCAGCTCCTTTTGGTCCCCAGGTCTGGTGGTGGCCGTGAAGGCCAAGTGGGGAAAGGCATTATACTTGAACCCTGAATGACTTACCACCTTCAGATAACTCAGGACACCCCAAACAAAGGAAAATAAGTACATATATATTTTCTGAAGGCTTCTACTCATGATGACAGTCTGTTGATTCAGAACCTCAAGTCATTTTAAGTGGAAAGTGGGAGATGTTTTCCTCTAATGTTTGATGTCACCAAGAATCAGGGTCTGAAAGTCACATCTAGCTAAACAGTGCAGGTGTTATGGAGGAGTTTCCTAAGCAAGGTTTCTCTCGAGAGAACCTGTACCCTAAACGTTCATAAAGCTGGAAGAATATGAAGCCATTACTTCCAGCTTTGGAATCAAAGATATAGTTCAGCCAAGGAGCCCTGTAATAGTATCCTGTTGTTTAGATTTTTTTGGTGTGATACGGCTGGCAGGTGAAAAAGAGCCTCATTATAGAACAATCACTGCTTGTTCTGAGTTGACTTAGGGTTTAAAAAAAAATGAAAAATAGTGAACAAAATGAGTCAGTAACCGTTTCTTTTGCAATGTTGTGTTTTCAGATTGGTGAACATAATCCCCAGCTGCAAAAGATTACTGACATTTTGGATTCCATTAAAGAAAAGGTAAAATTAATTACTGTTTACCAGTGACTAATATGTTCCCTGTTTTCTCCTGAATTCTCTTATCTTCTGTTAGACTTTGACGTAGCATATGCTGCTGGCTTGAAAGCGGGTTTGAAACATCTTTGACCAATAGAGCGGAAGTAACATTGCCACTTATCTCTTGAAAATTATGAAGGGATCTTAAATTATCTAAAACAATAATGTAAAGTATTAAAATTTACATTAAATTTTATGTAAACTATCTAAAATTTCCAAAATTATCTAAAACAAATAATGTCAGGCCACTTACATTAAAAAGAAATCCAGTGCTGCTTAAATAAATCTAGGTGAGGCGCTAATACATCTTTAGTTTTTAGAGTAAGGCAGATAGATTTTTTTAAAGACCTAACAGCAGATACTAAATCATTCCATGAATTACAGAATTCCAGTGAAATAGCATTTCACAGATATTTATTTTTTTGAGGTCTGTGTAAAGCTTTCCCATTGTCATTTATGAGAATTCTTTTCTTCCTCAGGGTAAACAAATTCGGTTCACAAATTTCGACCCAGTATGTCTGCTCCCTCCATGCCGGGATTATTGGACGTATCCTGGCTCTCTTACGGTCCCACCTCTTCTGGAGAGCGTCACTTGGATCATTTTAAAGCAGCCCATAAACATCAGCTCTCAACAGGTACATCGCTTCCTCCACGCTGACCCTGATTCTCTAGAGGAGACTGGGCTGAATCGTGTGTGTGTGTGTGTGTGTGTGTGTGTGTGTGTGTGTGTCTGTGTTTCAAACCCTGCCCTTCGTTTCTGCTGTTATGAAGCCTGTGTTTTCCTTTCATTAGTCAGATGAGTGGTTGAACCCGGTGAGGTTTCTCTTCCTTTCTTGTTTGACCTTCTATGATTAGATTATTTCTTTCCCAGTTTCTAGAAATGTGATGTGCAGACAGGCATGGATGGACGTGCCGTGCCCCCTTAAGGGCTCTGCTCTTTCTTCTCTTGTGTGGTCCGAGGTATTAAAGGTCTGCGTGAGATACAAAAGGGAAAATCAGGAGCGAGTCTTCCTTCAAAGGGCGACATTCTCCTTTTTGACCTCGGTGCCTGGACCTGCTCCTCCTGCAGATTCCACGTTCAGAAACGGAACAGTGAGAACAGCCGTGGGCCCGGCACTCTGTACTTGCTAGATTGAAGAAATCCATCTGATCTTTTGGCTTTTGTTGACAAAGCTATTGTGAAGCTGGCTGAGGGGCTTTAAAGCATTTGCCTAGAAGCTGTGGGTGGCCACCTGAGCTCTTCCTGGGAACACATTTCCTCTCTCGTTCTGATCAGGCTCCCAGGGTCGGTGGGCCCAACAGTTGGCAGGTTCAACGTGTCTTTGATGCCTAGAGACTCCAGATAGAGCTGTGACCCCCATGGTGGTGGTGTAGTCACTCAGTCCAGTCCCACTCTTCGAGACCCCATGGACTGTAGCCCGTGGGGCTCCTCTGTCCCTGGGGTTCTCCAGGCAAGAATACTGGAGTGGATTGCCGTGCCCTCCTCCAGGGGATCTTCCCGACCCAAGGGTCAAATCTGCATCTTCCGGGGAAGCCCACCATGGGACTGACCAGTCTGCCAGGTGGATGCTGTTTGCCTAATGGATTTGGTTTTGGCTTTGTTATTGTTTTCTTTTTCAAATTATATGCTGTGAAATCTTGGCAAGAACACAGCCTGGTAATTTTTGCAGCTAATGATGTACTCTGTTTGTGGGCTGGCCCACACACCTAACTGTTTCATCTTTCCCCTAAGCAAAGACTAGAGTTGGTTCACCTTTACGAAGGTCACATCAGGTAATGTTTCCCCTTGTGGTATTGAATCATCCAACTTCTGACCTTGTGTTTAGGATGAAAGCCAGAAAATAATCTGGCTCATACTTATTAAAACATTTTATAAAAATCTGGGTAGATAGCCAGAGCTTGACTGACATGGAAATCCTGTGGATTTTTTCCGTCAAATAACGTGAGTTGCATCATGGGAAAAATGACCTCTCATGGACTCAGCAGCTTTATTAATGCAGTTCATTTTTCTCCCCTTCATGCACTAAGTGGTTTGCTTTACTTTTCTTTATTAAATTTGAACAGGTTAATAGTAAGAGTTAATAAGGTAGTAATAATAAGGGAATCGTGTTTTTTCTCATATTTTAAGAATTAATTTATCCATTAAAACCAGTTGAAAAATATATTTTTTTAATCCACCTGTGATTTGGAAGAGGATATATCAAAATATTATTTAGGCACATACAATACATACATTTAACCTAATCAAAAATAACACCCCGCAAATGTACAAATGACTGCCTAGATGTGAATTCACTATTGTACCTCACTTTAGTCATTAACATTAATTATTAATGTGGTTTTTATGCAGTTTATAAAATAATAACTGTATTTAGAACTTTAGTGTGAGCAATAATTCATTTTGAGGTTCCATTTATTAATATTAATTATTAATGTGGTTTTTATGCCATTAGAGTTTATAAAATAATAGCTGCATTTTAGAGCTTTAGTGTGAGTGATAACTTATTCTGAGGCATTCACTTAAATCTTCTGTAGCAGGAACACTGTCAGACATTTTCAGTCAGATTGAAATGATTATTTGAGTAGTAATCACAATTATTATGATGACTATAATAGCTTAGTAATTCAAATTATTATGGTGATTTTAAGATTTAAAGAATGAAGTAAAAGATATTTTAAAAGTTCAGTCCCATTTTAACCATGAGAAAAGCATCAGGCAGTGCCCAGTTCTCAAAATATCTGATCAATAATCATCAAAGCTGACAAGGTTGTGAAAAACATAAAAAATTGTCATAATCATGAAATACTCATGCAGACAAGACAACAAGTATGAATTTATTTCCTGATAGGATCCTGGAACAGAAAATGATATTAGGTAAAAACAGAAGAAATTGAAATAAAGGGTGGACTTCAGTTAATAATATTAGTATTGGTTCACTAATTGTTAAAAATGTACCATGCTAATGCAGAATGTTAATAACAGGGGGCACTTCTTTGTGCATTCTTTAAGAGTGAAAGAAGAAAAAAAACAGGGGAAACTGAATTGTGGGATATACAAGAGTTATTCTATCTTTGCAGTAATTCGGTAAATCTAAAACTGTTCTAAAATAAAAAGCAGATTTTAAAATATTCCATCACATGAGAGGGTTGATAAGATTATTTAGTTGCTTAGCTCTTTTGTATAAAGTTAAATGAAGGTCCTTTTTGTGTACTCCACTGACTTGAGAGTTACTTTACAAAAGATAATTTTTAATATTAATTTTAGCGGTCCTTATTTTAGAAGAATCTGGAAAATATTGTTTTTATTTCATTTCCAATTCCACTATATAATGTCACTAGTTGTGAAGATTAAATCCTCTTTTTAGTAAGTTGGTGCCGATTTTTTCAAGGTTTTTTTCCTGCTTCTATTTCTTGCCAAGTCACTGTTTGACCTAAAGGGCAAATCAGATGGTTTCCATTTCCTTTTTCTTGATTCAAGTCCATTTTTCTCCCTAGAGTCATTTACTGAAATGCTTGATTTAACTGCCAGGCCAGTAAAAAGATACACTGTTTTGATACTTCTCATAACAGATCTGTCATCCTTTGGAAGGCTGACGTCTCTTGCCAAGTCTCTGTGGTTTGTCCCAGATTATCTAAATTGGCTTCCTCATCTGCCAAAATTTGATGTGCAGAATTTAGTTCTGAGCTCCTTTTTTTGAAAAAAACAAAAAACAAAAAAACTTTGTCGTTTATTATGATATTTGCATACAGTAAGATTCATACATTTTAGTATGCAGGTGATGATTTTGATTATTGCAACAACTACTACTGCCATCAAAGTATGGAATAGATCCAAAAGTTTGCTTGTGCTCCTTTATAGTCCACCTTCTTCCTCACCCATGCCCCAGGCAACCGCTGAGATGTCCCAAGAATTTTGTCTTTTTTACAATTTTATTAAAATGGAATCATATAGTACACAGAGGTAAAGAATCCATGTGCCAGTGCAGGGGATGCGGATCCCATCCCTGGGTCGGGAAGATCCTCTGGAGAAGGAAATGGCAACCCACTCCAGTATGCTTGCCTGGAGAATCCCATGGACGGAGGAGCCTGGCGGGCTATAGTCCACGGGATGGCAAAGAGTTGGACACGACTGAGCGACTTCACTTCACTCATTTCACATAATATTTTTAAGTTATATCGATTTCCTCTTTGTTACTGAGTAATATTTATGGGCCTTCCAGATGGCGACTGTGGTAAAGAACCCGCCTGCCAAAGCAGGTTAGATAATGAGAGATGCGGATTTGCTCCCTGGGTTGGGAAGATCCCCTGGAGGAGGGCTTGGCAACCCACTCCAATATTCTTGCCTGGAGAATCCCATGGACAGAGGAGCCTGCCGGGCTACAGTCCATGGGGTCTCAAAGAGTCAGATACGACTGAAGCAACTTAGCACGCACGCATGCAATATTTATGGTATGGATACGCATTCTTTTTAAATCTGTTCACTAACTGATTAGCCATTGGGTTGCTTCCAGTTTGGGACCATTATAAATAGCAACTACCCATATTTAGCTGTTAGGAATAATTGGCATATACACTTCCGTGTGGACCCATATTTTCACTTCCTGTGGTAATACCTAGCACTGGGTTACTGGTCACGCCTACTTTTATAAGGGACTGCCCTGTTGCTTCCTAACGTGACTCTTCAGTCTTCCGTTTGCACTAGCAATGCAAAATGCTGGGGTCCAGCCCCGGTGGATCCAGGGAATTCAAAGGGTGGACGGCGTTGGCGTGGAAAGACTTATTTATTGGTTGATATAAGATTATATTAGGAAACAATAGTATAGTAGGAAGATTAAGTGGAGGAAGAGGGCTGAATAGCTTGGTTTACGAGGAAGACCAATAAAATTCCAGACAAGGAATTTGCACCGTCTACATTGGGCCACCGGCGCCCGCTTGAATATCTAAGGGTGCCTCGCCTAAGGCTCCCTTTCTCGCGGGTCTTAACAGCCAGGGCAAGTAAGTAGACCTGGAGAGCCTCTGCGCCCCAGGTGGAGATTCAGCCTGAAATTAAAGTAAAGAGCAGAGAGAGGGAAAGGGAGAGAAGAAGAGAGAGAGAAAGACACGGGGGGAGCCAGAGTCCCAAGAAACCAGGCCGAGAGACTAGGCCCAGAAACTGGTCCGAGAAGCTGGTCCCATTCTTTATTGTTCAGAAGGCCTTTTATACTTTTGATAAAACACGGAGATCAATGGATAACACAAAATTATGTAGCGTTCGCAGCCCAGACTCTTTCTATACATCATTTTGTATACAAAAGGTCTCAGGTGATTTACATTATCTTCTGGCCAAGAGGCTTGTTAACACCTTTTGGCTCTCTTCCTTAATGAATGTTAATTTTGTTTCCCCTGAAGTGTTTTTCTTTAATCTGCATCTCCTTAAAGCATTAAAGTTACATCTCTATAGAACAAAGGTGCAGTGGGTTATAACAAAGAAGGTACTTAACTCAAAGATCTAATGTTGCTAATACCAGGTCTTACTACTTGTTTTTCTAGATACCAACTATATCTAAAAATAAAGGATATGAAAATTTGGCAGCAAGCATTGACTCAACAAATGAAACTTTTAATCAGTCCTATTCTAAAGATTTTGACTCTTCGGAAGCCCCTACATTCCTAGGATGTTTTAAGCTTCCTGTGCCTCCTGCAGTCAGGAGGCCTCAAACAATCACACGCGCAGCTGTACGAGTCCTGCAGGCAGGCTAGAAAGCCATCAGAGGGTTTTTTGGATTGAAACACTCTTTCAAATGCAGAAGACTAAAGCCCTGAATTGACTTTTTCCAGAAAATGTCAGAAGAGTGGAAAAGCAGAGCACAAAAGCCGGCAGATTTTTGTTGGGGTACATGCTTAGGAATTTCCAGAGGGGTCCCTGAAGTCTGAGCACACCTTTCGTATGTCAGCTTCCTTCCTCATGACCTTGTCACGGGCGGGATTCCTCACACTGGCTTCTGGCAGCAAAACGTTTCTAGTTTTTCTACATCCTTGTTAACAGTCGGTTTTGTAACTTTAACTTTTAGCCGTTCTAGTGGGTATGTATGGTGTGTGTGATTTTTAATTTGCATTTATCTGATGACTAATGATGTGGAGCACTTTTTCATATAACTACTGATTATGCTTATATCTTCTTTTGTGAAGTATTTGTTCAGATAATTTGTCCACTTTAAAATTAAACTGTTTGTCTTCTCATTGTGGAGTTGCAAGGGTTTTTTTTTAATACAGTCTGGATAAAAGCCCTGTTTTCAACATTTGCTTTACAAAACTTGTCTTTTTGCCCTCACCATGTCTTTTGAAGAGCCAAAATTAAAGAAAACTTCTTAATCTTGATGAAGGTCATTTTATCAAAATACCTTTTACAGTGTGTGCTTTGGTGTCCTGTTTAAGAAATCTTTGCCTGGCTATATGCCACAAAATATTTTTCCTACTTTAAGTAATAGTTTTAGCTCCTACCTTTTAGTCTTGTATTATTTATGAATCAATTTTGTGTATGCTATGCTCCATTATCTTTCCTTTCCTTCTGATATTCTTTTTTACATTGGAATGTAGTTTGCTTATAATATTGTATGTTTCAGGTGTACAGTATAATTATCTAATGTTTTTGTTTGTACTCTGTGTGAAGTTGCTGTGAAGTGCTGGCTGCACTCCCTGCCCTGCTCCTTATATCCTTGTGACTTCTTTATTCTGTGCCGCCTGATGGTTTGTGCATCTGATCACCTTCACCAGTATCGCCTCTCCCCAACCCTTCTACCTTCCATAACCGCTAGTTTTTCCTCTGTATCTGTAAATTTGTTTCTGTTTTCTGATAGTCATTCACTGATTTTGTAGATACAAATATGAGTGTAAACACACAACATTTGTCTTTCTCTGACTTATTTTTTGATACTCTCCAGGTCTGTTCCTGTTGCTATAAATGGCATTTTCATTTTTAATGACAAAGTAATGTACTATTGTGTATGTCTATGTGTGTATATATATATATACACACATACACACACATATACACCGTATGTATATATGTACCATATATAATACACCCCACAACTTTATCCATTCATTTAATGATAGACTTATAGATTGCTTCCATATCTTATATTCTAATTATTCATATATTCGACCTGTTCAAAACAGATCCCAAGCTCTATTAGTTTCAAATATTTTTAAAATTTCTGCTCTTCACAATGGGTGCCAGGCTGGGTGAAGCACAAGCTGGAATCAAGATTGCTGGGAGAAATATCAATAAGCTCAGATATGCAGATAACACCACCCTTATGGCAGAAAGTGAAGAGGAACTAAAGAGCCTCTGATGAAAGTGAAAGAGGAGAGTGAGAAAGTTGGCTTAAAGCTCAACATTCAGAAAACTAAGATCATGGCATCTGGTCCCATCACTTCATGTCAGATAGATGGGGAAACAATGGAAACAGTAAGAGACTTTATTTATTTGGGCTCCAAAATCACTGCAAATGGTGACTGCGGTCATGAAATTAAAAGACACTTACTCCTTGGAAGAAAAGCTATAACCAACCTAGACAGCATATTAAAAAGCAGAGACATTACTTTGCCAACAAAGGTCTGTCTAGTCAAAGCTATGGTTTTTCCAGTGGTCATGTATGGATGTGAGAGCTGGACCATAAAGAAAGCTGAGCACTGAAGAACTGATGCTTTTGAACTGTGGTGTAGGAGAAGACTCTTGAGAGTCCCTTGGACTGCAAGGAGATCCAACCAGTCCATCCTAAAGGAAATCAGTCCTGAATATTCATTGGAAGGACTGATGCTGAAGCTGAAACTCCAGTACTTTGGCCACCTGATGCGAACAACTGACTCACTGGAAAAGACCCTGATTCTGGGAAGGACTGAGGGCAGGAGGAGAAGGGGACGACAGAGGATGAGATGGCTGGATGGCATCACCGACTTGATGGACATGAGTTTGAGTAAACTCCGGGAGTTGGTGATGGACAGGGAGGCCTGGCGTGCTGCAGTCCATGGGGTCTCAAAGAGTTGGACACGACTGAGCGACTGAACTGAACTTACATGGATAGTGTCTGTTGATCTATAGTCAAGCTCATTTGTTCTTTCCCCTGTCATGTCAATTTGACTGTTAATTCTAGCCACTGAATTTCTTGCTTTAGAAATTATAGTTTTTAGTTCTAAAATTTGTTTGATTTTCTTGTTTCTATTTCTTTTCTGAGAATTCCCATTACTCTACTGGGATTTCTCACGCACTAAGAAATGTGCTTTGTTTAACTTCATGTAGCTCACAGTTAGTGAAAGTATTCACTCTAAAATCCTTGTGAGTTCCACATTTGGTTCATCTTGAGTCTGACTTCATTGATTTTTCTTTGATCATGTTTACATTTTCTTGGTTCTTTGTATATTGAGTAACTTTGCATTGCAGCCTAAATGTTATACACATTAAGTTGTGGAGATTCTGGATCTGTTGTTCTTCTCTGATGACGATTGTTTCCTTTGGATTAGCAGATACATTTCTTGGCTTGACTTGAATTGGAAATTTTCTCTCTTTTGCAGTAGTTTCAGTCCCAGTAAAGCCATGTATGGTTCTTGGTATAGAGTTTGGGGATCCTCTCTCTGGCTCTTTCCTTGCAAGGCAGGTATGCCTCCAGTACAGATGGCAGCTGTCCAGCTGAAAAACTGTAGAGACAGGAACTCACCTTTCTGAGTGAACATGAATTTCTCGTCTGAATCCTTGTACTTCCCTTCACTCTTCAGTACCTGCAGCTGGCTGTTTTTTTGTATTGTGTTTGGGTTTTAGAGTTATCTTCTATAGGAAGGTTGTCTGCAGGGCTCTTAGTCTGATATATCTGGAATCAAAACTCTAATGTCCTTTTTAATAGTAAAATTTTGTATTTTGTAATGAATGATAATTAACAGTCTAGGAAAATTTTCCTAACTTCTGCCTCATTAGACTATGGTGAAATGGGGAAAAGAATTCATGCACTTCAACATTGCTTGACCTAATATATAAAACTCTATCTACTTAGCTTTGCAATTAAAGTTTTAAATCATAGAAGACACTACAAGTCATTTCTGGAATTGTTTAATAATGGCCAATTCTTACAAGGCATGATGCAAGAGATACAGACAAGTGTTTAAAAGATCCTTGTTCTCCAGCAGTTTAGAATCTAAATCAGAGGATACAATAAAAGCATAAAAACGATAACACAATGGCTTTGCTTGGTACCTTGAGAGGATGATAAGGTACAGGGAAGTTCACATGGGGAGAGACTAGTTCTCAGTGGAGAAATCAGGAAAAGACTTCGTGAAAGAGCTGCCATTTGGGTTGGTTTCAAAAGTGGGAGCTGTTTGGGGGTAAGAAGAAAGGGGGGATTTCAAGAAGGAGTAGCATAAATAAAGGCAAGAACTTCCCTATACCTTATCATCCTCTCAAGGTACCAAGCAAAGCCATTGTGTTATAGTTTTTATGCTTTTATTGTATCCTCTGATTTAGATGCTAAACTGCTGGAGAACAAGGATCTTTTAAACACTTGTCTGTATCTCTTGCATCATGCCATGTGGGTAACTTTGCACCTGTGGTTCTCAAAGTTTAGTGTATGCAAATATCACCTGACAGGGCTCCCCTGCTGGCTCAGTGGAGAAGAATCCGCCCACCAGTGCAGGAGACACCCGGTCAGCCCTGATCCAGGAAGGTCCCACATGTCTCGGAGCAACTGAGGCCGCTCACTGCAACTACTGAGCCTGCGCTCTAGGGTCCGCACGCTGCCACTACTGAGCCCGCGTGCCCCAGAGCCCCGCCCTGCCACGAGAGAGGCTGTGAAATGAAAGGCCCCCCTGGCCACCGCAATAGAGAAAGGCTCACAGCAACGAAGACCCAGCACAGCCAAAACCAGATACATAAATAAAGTTATTTATATATGTAAAGAATCACCTGAGAAAGATATGTGGGTCCTTGAGCCTTATTAGAAAACTGATTTAGCAGTCTGAGATGAGGTCCTGGAATCTGAAGTTTTAAGAATAACCTAAGTCTTTTCATTCAGATTCTCTGAGTCCCCCTCCCCACCCTCTTCACAAGACCGCCTGGGACCTGTGCGTGCAATAATAGAAGACGATTTAGAGAGATGATTTGGAACCAGGTGGCCAAGAGGCTTAGCAGCTGTGGCCACAAGTTTGTTTTGGGGCCTGAATAAAGTTCAAAATGTCATGTATGTTAGAGATATATTTTGAAATGTTTATACCTGAAATGACAGTTGAAATTGGCTTCCAAATACTACAATTTGGGCAGGATTCAGAGATGGAGAGAGAGAATGGGTGAGAGTGTGGATGAAACAGAATTGCCCATGTGTTGATGACTGCTAAAGCTGGCGATGGTTTATCATGTTGCCCTGTCTACCTTTGTGTATGTCTGAAAGTTTCCATAATAAAAAGTAAATAAGAAAAGATCAGAAGAAAATGGTGAAAAAAAACAAAACAAGGAAAACACTTAGAGATGCAGAGGAGTGCTGTGGTTAGTGCATGTCTTATTTACCAGATGGTTCATTTGTCAGTCCCTCACCTTTAGAATAGGGATAATAGTATATTATTGATAGGGTTGTTCAGGGGATTCAATGCAATATGTAATGTGAAACACTTAGCATAGTACCTGGCCCATCATATTTTAGAAGAGAGCTTATTTTTATTATTACTCAACTTTGGCAGGCAATGGAGAGCTATTAAAGACGTTTGAGCCCGAGAGTGACTAATCAAAACTGTTTCCAAAACATTAGAAAAGCGATATCTGCTTACTGGGGTTACTAGAGAAGAAGTGCAGGCTTTCAGTATTAGAGCCCAAGAAAACAGTCAGACAGGTCCTACCTTCCTCAGCCTTCCAACTGAGCTGCGGAGGTTCTTGCAGGAGCTGTGAAGAGGCTGTGTCAGCCTTAGGAACAGAGGGACAGGTTTTCTGCTGGAATGAAGCCAGAGGCTTGGGGAGGGCAAGGGGCCGGTAGCGGCTAGTCAAGGGGCTGCATTTTGCAGCCAGTGTGGCGGTGGAGGACCCCACGGCCAAGACAAACCAATGTAAGCAGGGCCTGGGAGATGCAGGGTCTACCAAGCTGGACTAAGTGACTGGGAGGGTGAGCCAGAGCCAGAAAAGGAAGGAACTTGATGAGACATCAGGACGGGCTCAGAGACTTTCAGCAAAATGAGCAAACTGGTCAGAGAAAGATCTAGAGTTAAGTTCCAGCTCTAAACTGATGAGGCTAGAACGCTGCAGAGGTAGGGAGCCACTATCAGTTTACAGAGGCATTGAAGAGGGCTAAGGGCGTATATTGGGCTTCCCTGGTGGCTCAGCAGTAAAGAATCCTCCTGCAACACAGGAAATGAGGGTTTGATTCTGGGGTCGGGAAAATCCCCTGGAGAAGGAAATGGCAACCCACTCCAGTATTCTTGCCTGGGAAATCACATGGACAGAGGAGCCTGATGGGCTACTGTCCATGAGGTTGCAAAGATTTGGATACAACTTAGCAACTCAACAACAACAACTTGACTTCCAGTTCAGTTCAGTTCAGTCGCTCAGTCATGTCTGACTCTTTGCGACCCCATGAACCGCAGCCCGCCAGACCTCCCTGTCCATCACCAACTCCTGGAGTCCACCCAACTCATATCCATTGAGTTGGTGATGCCATCCAACCAGCTCATCCTCTGTGATCCCCTTCTCATCCCGCCTTCAATGTTTTGAAGCATCAGGGTCTTTTCAAATGAGACAGCTCTTCCCATCAGGTGGCCAGAATATTGGAGCTTCAGCTTCAGCATCAGTCCTTCCAATGAACATCCAGGACTGACTTCCTTTAGGATGGACTGGTTGGATCTCCTTGCAGTGGGGACTCTCAAGAGTCTTCTCCAACACCACAGTTCAAAAGCATCAATTCTTTGGTGCTCAGCTTTCTTCATGGTTCAACTCTCACATCCATATGTGACTACTGGAAAAACCATAGCCTCTGCTTTTTAATATGCTGTCTAGGTTGGTCATAACTTTCCTTCCAAGGAGTAAGCGTCTTTTAATTTCATGGCTGCAGTCACAATCTGCAGTGATTTTGGAGCCCCTCCAAAAATAAAGTCTGTCACTGTTTCCCCATCTATCTGACATGAAGTGATGGGACCTGATGCCATGATCTTAGTTTTCTGAATGTTGAGCTTTAAACCAACTTTTTCACTCTCTTCTTTCACTTTCATCAAGCGACTTTTTAGATCCTCTGCACTTTCTGCCATAAGGGTGGTGTCATCTGCATATCTGAGGTTATTGATATTTCTCCCAGCAATCTTGATTCCAGCTTGACTTTACCAGAGAATTATTTTCTCATCTTGCTTTTGCCGCAGTGACGTGGTCTAATGAAACATGAGTAATAGCAAGTTGTAAATATTTATCTTATACTCCTCATATCTCTACTCTTTGAAAAGACACCTCAAAATATCACTGTGGAAACACATGACTGCTTGTGTGATACTTGAACTTATCTCCGTGGAGCATGGTTATAAACTGTTGCCTATTTATTATGAAGGACAGCTATCGCCTCTGCCTCCTATCCTGGCTAGTCCTGTAAGAGAACTGTTTTAGGCTGTAGATAAATGGTAATGATGGAAACCTAAGTGACGTGTCCTGATCAGAATTTCTGTGACTCTTTGATTAGATGACTATCAAAGCTTAGAGAATAAAGGCTGTTTCCAACAGTTTAATAATTTGTGCACACGCAAACAGCAAAGCACCAAAAACTTACTCATGTGGCAGCATGTTTTCAGTGAGTGTTTTTGAGACAGCAGAGTTATCCAGATACTTTACCCAACTTTCATTTTATGACTATAAACCTATTCTTAATCTTAGTAATGTTAAATCACCAAGGAACTCCTGAATAACTCATAAACATGCTTATAACATAAACTTTTCAACAACTAAAAAAAGTAGACTAATACCTATTGACAAGCAAAGGATATATATTAAGAGAAAAAATAAAGTTTCAGATGCATAAGTATATTGAGCTTATTTTGCACTGAAACTATCGAATGCATGCACCAGTGTATAGCGTTTATACGCAGAGAAACTTCTGGAAGGATATACTCCATAATGTGAACAGGGGTTAAATTTTGTGATGTGATTACTAGTAATTTCTATTTTCTTCTTGACACTTGTGTACTATATGAAGGTTATAAGGTAAGCAAGCATTTTGTTGTGTGTGTGATATGAAAAAGTAAATGTTTGTGTTGAGAAATATGCCTGTATCACTTAAATTGTATTGAACTATTGTCAGCAGTTGGAGGACTCTAGGCTTTTCCCCTAGTTATTTGCTTATAAGGCACAGTTATGGTGAGGGATAAATCACTGTTTAAGGAAAAAAGTCCATAAAAGATGAACATTGTATAGGATGAATAGCATGTGGTTCCCATTATATTGGAGTGCTTTAAGTGCTGAGTGTAATTCTAAGAACTGATGGCTCCTGCTGAGGTAATCTAATCCAGGCTTCACTTTATAGGGGAGGAACTGAAGACTAAAGACAGTAAGTGAATTTCCGAAGTCACAGAGCTCACTAGTAGCAGACGAGGAGTGGGACCCCACCTGCAAAGCCCTTCCCACTTTCATTCTGCCACTGGAGGTCACATTTTCTGATTTCTACATATGTTCTCTCTAAACCACATCCTAAATATTTTTTCTCCCTTATTTGATCTTCAAATGAAGACTGCTTCTATACTTATTTTTGAAGCTATAGGTATTTGTATAGTGGTAAGACTCATGCGAAGGGTTGACTCATTGGAAGACTCTGATGCTGGGAGGGATTGTGGGCAGGAGGAGAAGGGGACAACCGAGGATGAGATGGCTGGATGGCATCACTGACTCGATGGACATGAGTCTGAACTCCAGGAGTTGGTGATGGACAGGGAGGCCTGGTGTGCTGCGATTCATAGGGTCGCAAAGAGTCGACATGACTGAGCAACTGAACTGAACTGAACTGAAGACTCTGGCAGAAGAGTTGCTTTATGACATATGAGCCATAACGTAGAAAGTTTTCATGGAAATACATTTAATTCCTAGTAGAAGAAAGCTTATAAGCTTCTTAACTTTCCAGGCAGAGCAGTTCATTAACACTGGTGTGACTTTCTCTGCTAAGAATTCTCCTCTTTTCTTCAACAGCTGGCTGCATTCCGCACCCTCCTGTGCAGCAGGGAGGGTGAAACGGCGGCTTTTCTGTTGAGCAATCACCGTCCACCACAGCCTTTGAAGGGCCGAAAAGTGAGAGCCTCTTTCCGTTAAAAGTCGTCGCCAAGAGACCACCCCAGACATGCCTGTGGAGAGAAAAACAAAACAAAGACAAAACTCCCGACTAACTGTTCTTTCCCAGAATTGTAATTTATGGGGTGATGTTCATGGGGTGACATAGCCGTTTTGCCACCAGCTTGTGCCCAAAGGAAATCAGATCTTTTGCATCAAACTGACCTAAGTCGCCTGTCTCAGATTTGCACTCTTAGGTTTATAAGCAGCAGACATTGTTTGATGTGTTAAAGCCCATGGAATACATCTGTTTTAACCTGTGTGACCACATGACGGGCATTGTAAACCTCAGAATGTGTTAGGAATCGTCGCTTGCCATAGAGACTGATCAGTCACATCTCTCAGTGGTGTTGGCAATATACCTAAATTCATTCCCAGAATAATAGGATTGTGTTACCTTTTTCTAAACAGGTGATTCTGCTGGATATCTTGATATCATTCCAATTCATAAAAGTAGATACTATTTCCTTTTCAAGTGAATTTTCATTTGGATTATGTTGCTGGTTTTCATTGCAGAGTACTTCTAATAAACCAAACAGAATGAGAGCTATGGAGAGATGGGATATAGTGAATTAAAGCATCTATTCCACAGCTCAAGAAGAGCCCATCCAATTTTGGAGAGGACTTCCCCGGGATATAAGTAGCTATTTAAACTTTAATGACTTACACCACCTATCTCATTCACTTGGTGATGCTAATAATAAACTGGCTAATAATTGATCAGACACAGTGATTGTCAGTATATGGCATAAATGATGTTTAGGGCGTGGTTTGAAACTAACGAGGTGCCATGCATGCCCATGGGCTCGAGGGACAGACTGCCTAATTTTGCTCTGTGTTTTGACAGCAGAGCAGAGAGCAGTCCTGTGAAGATCACTGTTTTATCAACTAATGGGGAAAATTACTTGAGTCTCAAATATTTTCTCAGTCCACAGTCCCATCAACCCATTTCCATAGCAACACCTATCTCCCCTGACACAAGTGTCCCTCCATCTCTTAAGCAGTTTTGTAAGTTGGCTCTTGACATTCACCTTAATGAATGTCATTACCGTGAGGTCCTTCTGCTCTTGTTGGTACAAAGGCAGTGACACTCAGCATTAACTTAATAACCAAATTTAAGACGAACACATACTCCTCTCTGCCATCTTCTGAAAGAACTTAATTGAGTTTCCTTAATTGTGATGATTTGTTTCAGACACTTGTCTTCCTCTGGATGTAGAGTATCATAATTGAAAGAATCCAGTAGAAAGTTGTGCAATAATGACATATATATTTGCATTAAGATGAGTTCCTAAGACAAAAGCTCCTTTGATTTTCTTTTTCGCTTTACGTTATCTAGCTTGAGGCCTTGTAGGAGATTGACATATAATAAATATGTAATTAATTGAATGTTTTAAAAACTTTATTTTGTATCTTCGGTAGTTATCTTGCTGCTTGCAATCAAATGCACTGTTAAGTTCAGGTAACAAATAAAGTCCAATTTATCTCTTGAAAATTATTTTTTTCTTAAAGGAATACTTATTAAATCTGCCTGTGTAACCAGACATTCTAATGGCTTTAGAAAGATCAGTGTTGAATGAATTTCTTTAGTTGGGAAAGAAGTTAAAGTGAGTGAGTCAAAGAAGTCTGTTTTCTCAGAGAAAGTAACTAGCATGCAAGACAGGGATTCTAACTACTGTGTATGAGCATTACCAGTTTGTAATTCACGGTTTCTGCCACAGTATTCCATCAGTTCTATGCTACAAATTGGACTTTAGTAGACTCAAAAAGTCTGCACAGCATGGATTTCCTTGAAAATTATCTGCTAATTTATTTATCTCTCAGAGGCAAAAGGTCTAAGTGTTATCCAAAATTGTTATCTTTTGAAAAGATTAAAGAGTTGTAAATACTAATCTTTTGTTTCCCACCTAGATTGGATCTATATTTGTTAAGCATTTTATATTTCAACTTAAATTGGATTCAATTGCAATAAAGATAATGAGACAAACTTTGAACTTGTTTATGCAAGATACAGAATGAAATTACACTTTTACACTCTGTATTTAGAAGACAATTTCAAATTCACAGGAAAACTGTGAACACTTTTTTTTTTTTTTTCCTCTGAATGTGAGAGTAAAGTTGCCAACAGGTTACTGCATCATCTCCGAAACTTTGGTGTATATTTTCACAAGTTAGGACATTATCCTACAGAACTGGTGTGTGTGTGTGTGTGTGTGTGTGCACGCTCAGTCACTCAGTCACGTCCAGCTCTTTGCAATCCTATGAAATATAGCCCGCCAGTTTCCTCTGTCCATGGGATTCTCCAGGCAAGAATACTGGAGTGGGTTGCCATGCCCTCCTCCAGGGGATCTTCCCGACCCAGGGATGAAACCTGTGTGTCTTCTGTCTTCTGTACTGGCAGGCAGAATCTTTACCACTGTGCCACCTGGGAAACCCTACACAACCATGGCTAAACTAGCTATGAGATTCAGTTCAGTTCAGTTGCTCAGTTGTGTCTGGCTCTTTGCAACCTCATGGACTGTATCATACCAGGCTTCCCTGTCCATTGCCAACTCCTGGAGCTTGCTCAAACTCATGTCCATTGAGTTGGTAATGCCATCCAACCATCTCATCCTCTGTTGTCCCCTTCTCCGCCTGCCTTCAATCTTTCCTACCATCAGAGTCTTTTCCAAAGAATCAGTTCCATGAGGTTAACCTTGCTTTTTTTTAATCACTGCCTATGCCATTTGAAAGTAACTCAGTCATTTCAGTTCAGTTCAGTCACTCAGTCGTGTCTGACTCTTTGTGACCCCATGCGCTGCAGCACGCCAGGCCTCCCTGTCCATCACCAACTCCCAGAGTCCACCCAAACTCATGTCCATGGAGTCAGTGATGCCATTCAACCATCTCATCCTCTGCGGTCCCCTTCTCCTCCCACCTTCAATCTTTCCCAGCATCAGGGGCTTTTCCAGTGAGTCAGCTCTTCCCATCAGGTGGCCAAAGGATTGCAGTTTCAGCTTTAACATCAGTCCTTCCAATGAACACCCAGGACTGATTTCCCTTAGGATGGACTGGTTGGATCTCCTTGCAGTCCAAGGGACTCTCAAGAGTCTTCTCCAACACCACAGTTCAAAAGCATCAATTCTTCAGCAGGTAGCTTTCTTTATAGTCCAACTCTCATGAAGTGATAAATGGCTCCTTTCCCCCAGTGAGAGGCAAGAACAGAGATCGGCAGATGTGGTACCCAAGGAGGAGCCAGAAAACCTGGCCTATGCGGGACAGAGACCCAGCGGATCAGCGGGTCCTCCGTGTGTAGACACCGGCTTCTGACCACTGTGGTCTGTCTTCCGGTGAGCTCTCAGGTTCCCGGGAAGCAAGGTGTCTCACTTAGATCTTGTCCTCAACTCTTTCAGCCTCCTTCGGACTTGCCCATCAACTGGTGTGGAGTGATGATGCCTACTAGTCACAGGGCCATGTATTTATGGATGGCTCAAGAAGCATCTGTTGAAAGAATTAACCAGCCAACACACAAATGGATAACTGCTCTGATTCTGTGTAAACTTAGCACATCCTGAAATGTGTCCTTCCTCAATAAACTGGCAAGTGCCCATAAGTTACTGATCTGTACTCTGTGTGTTAGTCGCTCAGTCGTGTCCAACCCTTTGTGACCTCATGGACTGTAGCCCACCAGGCTCCTCTGTCGGTGGAATTCTCCAGGCAAGAATACTGGAGGGGGTTGCCATGCCCTCCTCCAGGGGGATCTTCCTGACCCAGGGATCGAACCCCGGTCTCCCCTATTGCAGGGAGATTCTTTACTGTCTGAACCACCAGGGAAGCTAAAAATCCAAACAATTTGTTCTGTAAGGGAAATGTTACTTTACCAGTTGTGAAATTAAGCCAAGATAAATGTGTAGGGACTATAGGTTGCATTGTTGTATTGTAACTAAACGGGACGCCCTCTCCCCAGGATGTGCTGTGCCTTGTCGCTCAGTCGTGTCCGACTCTTTGTATCCAGGTCTCCCACACTGCAGGCAGATTCTTTACCATCTGAGCCACCAGGGTCCCCAGGACGGTCTCCAGACAGGTTCTTGCCAAAGCCCAGGTTCGCATACCTCTCCTCCGAGTAAAACCTTCTACCGCCCTCATCTGGACAACTAGAGAATTGCCTTCCACAGCACATGGTACACACCAGCGGCACTCAGTCTGGTCTGAAGACCCCTGAGGGTTCTGAGACAGTTTCAAGGGGTCAATGAAGTCAAAACTATTTTCTGGATTTCCCTGGTGGTCCAGTGACTAGGACTCTAAGCTCTCCACGCCAGGATCCTGGGTTCAGTCCTTGGTCAGGGAACTAAATCCCACATGCCACAACTGAAGATCCCACATACCGCTGAAAATACGGAAGATCCTAGCACAGCCAAATAAACCAAACAAAACAAGGACTTCCCTGGAAGACCAGTGGTTAAGACATCACCTTCCCAGGCAGAGGGTTTGATCCCTGGCCAGGGAACTAAGATTCCACGTGCTTCACAGACAAAAAAACAAAGCATTAAGAAAAAAAAAAAAAAAAAAAAGGAAGCAGTATTGTAACAAATTCAAAAAACAACAAACAAATGAGCAACAACAATAACAACAAAAAACCCAAAGAAAAAGAAAACCACTGCCTAATTGCCCAGGAAGCTATCTGCCTTTTTCACTACTGGACACTTGGAGTGCTGGTGCAAAAGCAATGATGTTTAAAACTGCTGGCTTCTTAGCGTCAGGGCTGTGACTGTAAGTGGTATGTAAATAGTATTAGTAGTCATACACGTGCACGCGTGGGTGCTAGGTCGCTTCAGTTATGTCCGATGGACTGTAGCCCACCAGGCTCCTCTCTCCATGGGATTCTCTAGGCAAAAATACTGGAGTAGGGTGCCCTTCCCTCCTCCAGAGGATCTTCTTGACCTGGGGCTCGAACCCACAGCTGTTAAGTCTCCTGCGTTGGCAGGCGGGTTCTTTACCACTGGCACCACCTGGGAAGCCCATGTACGCACATATATATGCATTACTCACATAGAAAAGGTAAATGGTGGTCACATGCTGCTGCTGCTGCTGCTGCTGCTAAGTCTCTTCAGTTGTGTCCGACTCTGTGCGACCCCATGGACGGCAGCCCACCAGGCTCCCCCGTCCCTGGGATTCTCCAGGCAAGAACACTGGAGTGGGTCGCCATTTCCTTCTCCAACGCATGAACTGAAAAATGAAAGTGAAGTCACTCAGTCGTGTCCGACTCTTAGCGACCCCATGGACTGCAGCCCACCAGGCTCTTCCGTCCATGGGATTTTCCAGGCAAAAGTACTGGAGTGGGGTGCCATTGCCTTCTCCATAGTCTCAGATTATTTGACATAGGATTAATCACTTAATTTCAGGTACTTCTAGATTTATTCTTCCTAATATCAAGTTCAAGGTCAAGAAATTTGCATTAATTCCTGTTTAGGTCCTAAAGGAACAACATAATTTTTTCCTAAATTTAGGTTAACTCCTTGAATTCAGCCCACACTACTTATTGTAGTCACTCGAGTTATATAGTAGTTCTCTGGGTTCTGCTAACAGAAATTTTCCACTGACTTTTTGCTCCTAGCAAACTTCTCTTCCTTCTGTTATAAGTACTCAGTTTGGAAAAATTCTTCCCAGCCCTTTCTGTTTTTCCGATTGGGTGTTTCTGAACGCTTTTGACCATGACCTTCAAGTTTCCTTGTCACATCCTTTCCTAACCCCGTCTTTTACATTTAATGATCCCCTTTCCGTATCTCTTTCTCTTCCATCCTCAGGGAATTATCCCTCCAGGGCCTCTATCTTCCAGTTCTTGCTTCTCCTCTTGGAAAAGAGTAGCTGTCTTGTCAGGTTAGTTATAATTCTGCTTTCTTGCTGGGTCATAGCATTACAAGAGGGCGAGGTGCAGCCAGGTCTTGGCCATCACAATACTTTCCTAAGAAGTCTCACGAGCTGATCTGCCTTGACGGGACTCTCCAGGTCTAGACACAGGGCTCAGCTCTGCAAGGTCTGAAGCCCAATTCGTCACAACAATGAATGCCTTTTTCAAGTGCACACCCACAAAAAGAGAGTTTGCAAGGCTGTTATATAAAACAAAACTCAAGTTATTAATTTAGGAAGAGTGATACGAGTCTTACCTTAGCTTGGGATATTCAAGCTGGACCTTGAGTATGGTCCTTAGCTGGGTCACTCATTCAAGGGACATTTACTGAGTTCCACTAGGAAGGCTACCATACACAGAAAACTGAATCAAACGTTTGCTTGGTGAGTATGGAACTCAGAACAAAGAGGATGAGCAGAAGCAGTGAGCGTTTCATATGACTAGACCTGGAAGAGCAGGAAACATCCAAGTCCCTAAAAGGGTGCTTTTAAATGAGACCATAATGATAGAATTTTGTTGGTTGTATCTACACAGCACTGCCTCTAAAATACGGATAATTCTGGCAGAAGAACTTTGGTCTGTTGGCTAATATTTTCTCAGCATTGGGTCATGCTTGGATAAACTTTATTAATATGCGCCTCTGCAATTTTCCTTTTTTCTGTTCTTTTGTGACTAATCAACCTTTTCCCCAGTTGGCACTTATTTTTGGACAAGTCACATTCACTCAAGTTAGAGTTTAAAATCTGAAGGCCACTCTGTCCTTTAAGGAGAGTTTTCAAGTGTCTGCTCTTATTCATAATAGATAGATTACAAAACCAAACTCATAGACCTACTTAGCTGATATGTAAACTTTTAAACTTATTTTTCTTATTCTCAAGGCTTTTTATTTTCCCTTGGAAAGTCTCAGTAAATCTTTCAAGACTAACAATGGTATTATTTGACTCTATTTACTGAATGGATATAAAAGAAAACAAAAAATGAGACAGCATATTAAAAAGAATTCAGTATATCCTGTTCCTTCATTTTATTCTGTTTTATTTTTATGGTGATTTTCTCCTAGGGAAACAGCATTTTATTTCAGTTCAGTTCAGTCACTCAGTCGTGTCCGACCCTTTGTGACCCCATGGACTGCAGCAGGCCAGGCCTCTCTGTCCATTGCTAACTCCTGGAGTTTACTCAAACTCGTGTCCATTGAGTTGGTGATGCCATCCAACCATCTCATCCTCTGTCCTCCCCTTCTCCTCCTGCCTTCAATCTTTCCCAGCATCAGGGTCTTTTCCAGTGAGTCAGTTCTTCGCATCACATGGCCAAAGTATTGGAGTTTCAGCTTCAGCATCAGTCCTTCCAATGAATATTCAGGACTGATCTCCTTCAGGATGGACTGGTTGGATCTCATTGCAGTCCAAAGGACTCTCAAGAGTCTTCTCCAACACCACAGTTCAAAAGCATCAATTCTTGGGTGCTCAGCTTTCTTGATAGTCCAGCTCTCATATCCATACATGACTACAGGAAAAACCATAGCTTTGACTAGATGGACCTTTTTTGGCAAATAATTTTATTGAAGTGTAGTTAATTTGCAATGTTGTGTTAATTTCTACTGCACATTAAAATGATATGTGTATATTCTTTTTCATATCCTTTTCCGTGATGGTTTATTGTAGGACTTTGCTGTTATTCATTCTGTATACCATTGCTTTCATCTCCTAATCCCAAATTTTCAATCCATCCCTCCCTCCCCACCTTGGCAAAGGCAGTTCTGTTCTCTCTGTCTGGGAGTCTGTTTCTGTTTTGTAGATAAGTAAATTTCTGTCATATTTTAAATCTCACATATAAGAGTATCATGTGGTACTTGTCTTTCTGACTTACGACACTTAGTACGCTGATCTCTAGATCCATCATGTTGCTGCAAGTGGCATTGTTTCATTATTCTTAATGGCTGAGTGGTATTCCATGGTGTATATACATACCACATCTTCTTTTGGCATTCATCTATTGACGGACATTTAAGTTGGGCAAACTTAATATGTGATACAGACAGATGCACTGTTTACTTAGTCGGCCAAGATGAGAAACCAAAGGGTGAAATCAGGGCTATAGGTGGGAGGCATCGACCGTGGTAAATATAAATCAGACTATTCACAATTCTGAGACTGAAGACTTTGCAGGTATAAAGGCTTTTAAAGACAATTTTCAGGTCTGTTATACAATAAAGTAGGAAGTCAAGAAACACTTAGGGTAATAGGCAAATTTGGCCTTGAAATACAGAATGAAGCAGGGCAAAGGCTAATAGAGTTTGCCAAGAGAACACACTGGTCATAGCAAACACCCTCTTCCAACAACACAAGAGAAGACTCTACACATGGACATCACCAGATGGTCAACACTGAAATCAGATTGATTATATTCTTTGCAGCCAAGATGGAGAAGCTCTATACAGTCAACAAAAACAAGACCAGGAGCTGACTGTGGCTCAGATCATGAACTCGTTGTTGCCTAATTCAGACTTAAATTGAAGAAAGTGGGGAAAACCACTAGATCATTCCGGTATGACCTAAATCAAATCCCTTATGATTCTACAGTGGAAGTGAGAAATAGATTTAAGGGCCTAGATCTGATAGATAGAGTGCCTGATGAACTACGGGCAGAGGTTCGTGACAGTGTACAGGAGACAGGGATCAAGACCATCCCCATGGAAAAGAAATGCAAAAAAGCAAACTGGCTCTCTGGGGAGGCCTTACAAATAGCTGTGAAAAGAAGAGAAGTGAAAAAGCAAAGGAGAAAAGGAAAGATATAAGCATCTGAATGCAGAGTTCCAAAGAATAGCAAGAAGAGATAAGAAAGCCTTCCTCAGATATCAATGCAAAGAAATAGAGGAAAAGAACAGAATGGGAAAGACTAGAGATCTCTTCAAGAAACTTAGACATACCAAGGGAACATTTCATGCAAAGAAGGGCTCAATAAAGGACAGAAATGGTATGGACCTAACAGAAGCAGAAGATATTAAGAAGAGGTGGCAAGATAACACAGAAGAACTATGCAAAAAAGATCTACACCACCAAGACAATCACGATGGTGTGATCACTCACCTAGAGCCAGACATCGTGGAATGTGAAGTCAAGTGGGCCTTAGAAAGCATTACTACGAACAAAGCTAGTGGAGGTGATGGAACTCAAGTTGAGCTATTTCAAATCCTGAAAGATGATGCTGTGAAAGTGCTGCACTCAATATGTCAGCAAATTTGGAAAACTCAGCAGTGACCACAGGACTGGAAAAGGTCTGTTTTCATTCCAATTTCAAAGAAAGGCAATGCAAAAGAATGCTCAAACTACCACACAATTGCACTCATCTCAGTTCAGTTCAGTTCAGTTCAGTCGCTCAGTAGTGTCCTACTCTTTGAAACCCCATGAATCGCAGCACACCAGGCCTCCCTGTCCATCACCAACTCCCGGAGTTCACTCAGAGTCACATCCATCGAGTCCGTGATGCCATCCAGCCATCTCATCCTGGGTCGTCCCCTTATCCTCCTGCCCCCAATCCCTCCCAGCATCAGAGTCTTTTCAGTGAGTCAACTCTTCACATGAGGTGGCCAATGTACTGGAGTTTCAGCTTTAACATCATTCCTTCCAAAGAAATCCCAGGGCTGATCTCCTTCAGAATGGACTGGTTGGATCTCTTTGCAGTCCAAGTGACTCTCAAGAGTCTTCTCCAACATCACAGTTCAAAAGAATCAATTCTTCGGGGCTCAGCCTTCTTCATAGTCCAACTCTCACATCCATACATGACTACTGGAAAAACCATAGCTTTGACTAGATGGACCTTAGTTGGCAAAGTAATGTCTCTGCTTTTGAATATACTATCTAGGTTGGTCATAACTTTTCTTCCAAGGAGTAAGCGTCTTTTAATTTCATGGCTGCACTCACCATCTGCAGTGATTTTGGAGACCCCCAAAATAAAGTCTGACACTGTTTCCATTGTTTCCCCATCTATTTCCCATGAAGTGATGGGACCGGATGCCATGATCTTCGTTTTCTGAATGTTGCGCTTTAAGCCAACTTTTTCACTCTCCTTTTTTACTTTCATCAAGAGGCTTTTTAGTTCCTCTTCACTTTCTGCCTTAAGGGTGGTATCATCTGCATATCTGAGGTTATTGATATTTCTCCCGGCAATCTTGATTCCAGCTTGTGTTTCTTCCAGTCCAGCATTTCTCATGATGTACTCTGCCTATAAGTTAAATAAGCAGGGTGACAATATACAGCCTTGACGTACTCCTTTTCCTATTTGGAACCACTCTGTTGTCCCATGTCCAGTTCTAACTGTTGCTTCCTGGCCTGCATACAGATTTCTCAAGAGGCAGGTCAGGTGGTCTGGTATTCCCATCTCTTTCAGGATTTTCCACAGTTTCTTGTGATCCACACAGTCAAAGGCTTGGGCATAGTCAATAAAGCAGAAATAGATGTTTTTCTGGAACTCTCTTGCTTTTTCCATGATCCAGTGGATGTTGGCAATTTGATCTCTGGTTCCCCTACCTTTTCTAAAACCAGCTTGAACATCAGGAAGTTCATGGTTCACATATTGCTGAAGCCTGGCTTGGAGAATTTTGAGCATTACTTTATTAGCACGTGAGATGAGTGCAATTGTGTGGTGGTTTGAGCATTCTTTGGCATTGCCTTTCTTTGAAATTGGAATGAAAACTGACATTTTCCAGTCCTGTGGCCACTGCTGAGTTTTCCAAATTTGCTGACATATTGAGTGCAGCACTTTCACAGCATCATCTTTCAGGATTTGAAATAGTTCAACTGGAATTCCATCAACTCCACTAGCTTTGTTCGTAGTGATGCTTTCTAAGGCCCACTTGACTTCACATTCCACGATGTCTGGCTCTAGGTGAATGATCACACCATCATGATTATCTGGGTCATGAAGATACTTTTTGTACAGTTCTTCTGTGTATTTTTGCCATCTCTTCTTAATATCTTCTGCTTCTGTTAGGTCCATACCATTTCTGTCCTTTATCGAGCCCATCTTTGCATGAAATGTTCCCTTGGTATGTCTAAGTTTCTTGAAGAGATCTCTAGTCTTTCCCATTCTGTTCTTTTCCTCTATTTCTTTGCATTGATCACTGAAGAAGGCTCTCTTATCTCTTCTTGCTATTCCTTGAAACTCTGCATTCAGATGCTTATATCTTTCCTTTTCTCCTTTGCTTTTTCACTTCTCTTCTTTTCACAGCTATTTGTAAGGCCTCCCCAGAGAGCCATTTTGCTTTTTTGCATTTCTTTTCCATGGGGATGGTCTTGATCCCTGTCTTCTGTACAATGTCATGAACCTCATTCCATAGTTCATCAGGCACTCTGTCTACCAGTTCTAGACCCTTAAATCTATTTCTCACTTCCACTGTAGAATCATAAGGGATTGATTTAGGTCATACCTTAATGGTCTAGCGGTTTTCCCTGTTTTCTTCAATTTAAGTCTAAATTTGGTA
The DNA here is from genome assembly GCF_042477335.2 of Ovis canadensis. Classification (NCBI taxonomy): domain Eukaryota; kingdom Metazoa; phylum Chordata; class Mammalia; order Artiodactyla; family Bovidae; genus Ovis; species Ovis canadensis. The sequence goes on along the minus strand of NC_091253.1, from coordinate 100,339,356 downwards.
ATAAGGAGTTCATGATCTGAGCCACAGTCAACTCCTGGTCTTGTTTTTGTTGACTTTATAGAGCTTCTCCATCTTTGGCTGCAGAGAATATAATTAGTTTGATTTTGGTGTTGACCATCTGGTGATGTCCATGTGTAGAGTCTTCTCTTTTGTTGTTGGAAGAAGGTGTTTGCTATGACCAGTGCATTTTCTTGGCAAGACTCTATTGGTCTTTGCCCTGCTTCATTCTGCATTCCAAGTCCAAATTTGCCTGTTACTCCAGGTGTTTCTTGACTTCCTACTTTTGCATTCCAGTCCCCTATCATGAAAAAGACATCTTTTTTGAGTGTTAGTTCTAAAAGGTCTTGTAGGTCTTCATAGAACCATTCAACTTCAACTTCTTCAGCGTTACTGGTTGGGGCATAGACTTGGATCACTGTGATATTGAATGGCTTGCCTTGGAAATGAACAAAAATCATTCGGTTGTTTCTGAGATTGCATCCAAGTACTGCATTTCAGACTCTTCTGTTGACCATGATGGCTACTCCATTTCTTCTGAGGGATTCTTGCCCACAGTAGCATATATAATGGTCATCTGAGTTAAATTCTCCCATTCCAGTCCATTTTAGTTCACTGATTCCTAGAAAGTCAATGTTCACTCTTGCCATCTCCTGTTTGATCACTTCCAATTTGCCTTGATTCATGGATCTGACATTCCAGGTTCCTATGCAATATTGCTCTTTACAGCATCGGACCTTGCTTCTATCACCAGTCACCTCCATAGCTGTGTGGGAATGGCAAACCACTTCAGTATTCTTGCCTTGAGAACCCCATGAACAGTATGAAAAGGCAAAATGATAGGATACTGAAAGAGGTACTCCCCAGGTCAGTAGGTGCCCAATATGCTACTGGAGGTCAGTGGAGAAATAATTCCAGAAAGAATGAAGAGTTGGAGCCAAAGCAAAAACAATACCCAGCTGTGGATGTGACTGGTGATAGAAGCACTCATCTCACACACTAGTAAAGTCATGCTCAAAATTCTCCAAGCCAGGCTTCAGCAATACGTGAACCGTGAACTTCCTGATGTTCAAGGTGGTTTTAGAAAAGGCAGAGGAACCAGAAATCAAATTGCCAACATCCACTGGATCATGGAAAAAGCAAGAGAGTTCCAGAAAAACATCTATTTCCACTTTATTGACTATGCCCAAGCCTTTGACTGTGTGGATCACAATAAACTGTGGAAAATTCTGAGAGAGATGGGAATACCAGACCACTTGACCTGCCTCTTGAGAAATCTGTATGCAGGCCAGGAAGCAACAGTTAGAATTGGACATGAAACAACAGAGTGGTTCCAAATAGGAAAAGGAGTACCTCAAGGCTGTATATTGTCACCCTGCTTATTTAGCTTATAGGCAGAGTACATCATGAGAAACGCTGGACTGGAAGAAACACAAGCTGGAATCAAGATTGCCGGGAGAAATATCAATAACCTCAGATATGCAGATGATACCACCCTTAAGGCAGAAAGTGAAGAGGAACTAAAAAGCCTCTTGATGAAAGTAAAAAAGGAGAGTGAAAAAGTTGGCTTAAAGCGCAACATTCAGAAAACGAAGATCATGGCATCCGGTCCCATCACTTCATGGGAAATAGATGGGGAAACAATGGAAACAGTGTCAGACTTTATTTTGGGGGTCTCCAAAATCACTGCAGATGGTGAGTGCAGCCATGAAATTAAAAGACGCTTACTCCTTGGAAGAAAAGTTATGACCAACCTAGATGGCATATTCAAAAGCAGAGACATTACTTTGCCAACAAAGGTCCATCTAGTCACGGCTATAGTTTTTCCTGTGGTCATGTATGGCTGTGAGAGTTGGACTGTGAAGAAGGCTGAGCGCCGAAGAATTGATGCTTTTGAACTGTGGTGTTGGAGAAGAGTCTTGAGAGTCCCTTGGACTGCAAGGAGATCCACCCAGTCTATGCTGAAGGAGATCAGCCCTGGGATTTCTTTGGAAGGAATGATGCTAAAGCTGAAACTCCAGTACTTTGGCCACCTCATGCCAAGAGCTGACTCATTGGAAAAGACTCTGATGCTGGGAGGGCTTGAGGGCAGGAGGAGAAGGGGACGACAGAGGATGAGACGGCTGGATGGCATCACCGACTTGATGGACGTGAGTCTGAGTGAACTCCGGGAGTTGGTGATGGACAGGGAGGCCTGGCGTGCTGCGATTCATGGGGTCAGAAAGGGTCAGACACGACTGAGCGACTGGACTGAACTGTACTGATACAATAAACATCTTTGGGATCCAGGAGACTCCTGCAGCCCTGATCCCAAGTGGTCTCTCGAATAACATTTACCTCACTGTGCCTTTTCTCTTGTCACAGGAATTCTGTTATGGGGTGTGGGGTTTTCTAGCCCCCACTGAATCCTGAAATAGAGCAGGGAAAAATAATTCCTAAAGCTCCTTTTATTTGCTGTGTGGTCAATATACTTTCTGTGTTTTACCTTTAGAAATGGGAGCCTGGGCACACACAAGCTTGAAGTCCTCCTTCCTCAAACAATGGAAGGTTCTGTCGTGCTTTGGAGCTACCCAGAGGCACGCTTTCTGGCTGAGTATACTCACTTATCACTAGAGTTTGAGATTTGAGCCCCCATTATTCTTTCACATAATAGAGAAAGAAAATCCAAATCTGGCTTTGCAACCAATATCAAAGAGAGGAAGAAGCAGAGAGCTCTACTTACTGTCTTCATTATGAGGATACAGTACATTTCTATCCCAGCAAAAAAATCTCTGTCGCATTTAATGAAGATGATTCCTTTTAAAAAATTAGGAAGATTGACAAGGTTATGAGGCATATTCTTTAAAAAATATTCCTAATAAAAGAATAATTTCATATACATCTCCAAGCTGCTAATGTTCAATAACAGTTCCTTCTTGAATTAGTCCCCATAACTGATTATGTGTAGATGTGTTAACTAATCACCAGGTCAGACAGTATGCTACAAATGACTTTGTAAAACTTAATTACCTTCTATTTCTCTGTAATAATTTCTGATATGTGGGCTTAGATGTGAATGTTCTGCAATGAAGTCATAAATCAAAGCCCAAAATTGTCTGTGCTCCTTCTCCCCAGCCTTCCTTTAATCTCCTGTAGTTTTGGGACAGAATCAGAGAAACACTATGTACCTAATTATGAAATTAATTATTTACTAATTAATAAGTGAATAATTCAAAACGAGACATGGATATACATACACAGGCACACACATATACATCTATATACACACATACATACCTACACACACGCACACACACACACACACACACACACACACGCAGACCTGAAAGTGAAAGTGTTGGTTGCTCAGTCATGTCCGACTCCATGTGACCCCATGGACTGTTGACTGCTGGGCTCCTCTGTCCTTGGAATTCTCCAGGCAGGAATACTGGAGTAAGTTTGCCATTCCATACTCCAGGGGATCTTCCCTACCCAGGGATTGAACTGGGTCTCCTGAGTTGCAGGCAGATTCTTCACTTCCTGAGCCACCAGGGAAGCCCCACACGGACCCCTACACACATGCACACACACACGTGTGTAGGCATCTCTTCACTCTTTTGAGACACACCTCTTGGTTTCCTCTGTACTTTCCAGCTGTATCTTTCTCATCTGGTCTTCTCACTACTTCACTCCCTCTGGGGGTGAGTTGTTTTCCTGTTCCATGACTTTAAGCAATATTTAAATATACTGATGATACACTTATGTATATTCGAGCCCCAACCTTTCCTCTGCACTTCTAATTCACATATCAACTGCCTGTAGGACCGCTTCAGGGGGTTTCTGATGGCCACCCACAATTGACACGTCCAGACAGACCCCTGCTCTTCCCTGCACCTTGCGCTTTCCCAGGAGCTTTGTCCCAGGGAGGGGCACCAGCTGCTCCAAACTCACAGTCATCTCTCAACCCTCTCTTTCAAACCACATCAGTCTCTCAGCAAGCCTTGTGGACTCTTAAATAACAGCTCCTAAGTGGTTTCCCTCTGGTTTCACTCAGAAAAAAAGCCCAAGTCCTCGCAGGGCTGGGGGCCCCGCGACACCGTGTGCTGGCTGCCTCTCTCTCCACTGTCCCCTGCCTTCTACCTACTGTTCCCGCTGCCCGCACGCCCCGGCGCTTCCTCCAACAGGCCTTTCAAGTCCTTACATCTCACAGCCTCTTCACCTTTAAGGCCTTTCTCTGGATCTTCTCACGGATCACTCCTTCATTCAGCCACAGGCCACCCCCTCAGAGAGGCTTTCCCTGACCACACTGAGGCAGCACCCATCAGTCTCTTTCTCCTTACCCTGCCGATTTTCTCACAGCACTTAATATAACATAATATTGTTCAATTCTAATGTCATCTTCTCCTACGAGAAGGTTAACCTTCTTAGGAAGAGGGGTTTTACCTTGTGAACTAGTGTTTTGAGCACTGAAATAGTCATTGGTACGTGATAGACATAATAAATATTTATTTGATGAACAAATGAATATTTTTTCACCCAAATTTAAAATAAACATAGTCGAAGGGTACCAACTTGCAACTCGAAAAAGAAAATTCTGAAGATCTGATGCACAGCACCATGATTATAGACAATGCTACTGTGTTATACATTTCAAAGTTGCTGAGAGACTAGACCTTAAATGCTCTCACCATATAAAAGAAGTGATAATTACGTGGCATGAGAGAGGTGTTAGCTAATGCAATATATGAGTATATCAAATCAACACATTGTACATCTTAAAATTATACAGTGTTGTATGTTAATTATATCTCAATAAAAACAAGTAAAATAACACCATGATTCACCATATAATCTTTAATTTTCTGGAGCAGTTTTGTTCTTCTGTAGAAGACTGAGTGTAGACTTACAATTATATGTCAGCTTTGGATTCAGTATTCCTGAATTCCTTTGTGCAGTATTCCTTAAAAAGCCTTTCTCAAGATTTAGCAGTCTTTAAGGTGTGAGTTAGTACAGTAATGCATATACATATATGTGCACACACTATTTGCAATAGTGCTTTAGTGCTTTGAATGATTTTTGCAAGGTTTCATGCAATGTATGAGCGTATAAATCTTACTGTCAAGTCATTGATTCCCTCCAAGATCCTCCATCATGGCTGAATGGATGACGTATTTCCAACTCAGGTGGTCACTTTGCCCTGGACCCCAGACCTTCTAGAACAATGTGGCTAGTGTGAGAGACACACTGAGAGATGACCTTCCAGAACAATACTGCCCGTGTGAGAGACACACTGAGACGACCTTCCAGAACAGCGCTGCCTATGTGAGAGATACACAGAGAGACAATCTCCCAGAACAACACTGCTCATTTGAGAGACACGCTGAGAGATGATCTTTCAGAACAATGCTGCTCGTGTAAGACACATTGAGAGACATCCTTCCAGAACAACGCTGCCTGTGTGAGAGAGACACCAAGAGACAACCTTCTGTAATAATAATGCTTATGTGAGAGACATGCTGAAAGACGACCTTCCAGAACGCTGCTCATATGAGGGACACCGAGAGACAACCTTCCAGAAAAGCACTGCTAGTGTGAGAGACACACTGAGAGTCAATCTTCCAGAACAACGCTGCCCATGTGAGAGACACTGAGAAACAACCTTCCAGAAAAGCACTGCCAGTGTGAGAGACACACTGAGAGATGACCTTCCAGAACAACGCTGCCTGTGTGAGAGACACTGAGAGACAACCTTCCAGAACAATACTGCCCGTGTGAGAGACACACTGAGAGATGACCTTCCAGAACAACGCTGCCTGTGTGAGATACACAGAGAGACAATCTCCCAGAACAACGCTGCTCATTTGAGAGAAACGCTGAGAGACAACCTTCCAGAACAATGCTGCCTGTGTGAGACACCGAGAGACAACCTTCTATAATAACATTGCTCATGTGAGAAACACACTGAGAGACGACCTTCCAGAAAAGCGCTGCCAGTGTGAGAGACACACTGAGAGATGACCTTCCAGAACAACGCTGCCCATGTGAGAGACACTGAGAGACAAACTTCCAGAAAAGCACTGCTAGTGTGAGAGACATGCTGAGAGTCAAACTTCCAGAACAATACTGCCCGTGTGAGAGACACACTGAGAGATGACTTTCCAGAACAATGCTGTCTGTGTGAGATGCCGAGAGACAACCTTCTGTAATAACAATGCTCATGTGAGAGACATGCTGAGAGACAACCTTCCAGAAAAGCACTGCCAGTGTGAGAGACACACTGAGAGATGACCTTCCAGAACAACGCTGCCTGTGTGAGATACACAGAGAGACAATCTCCCAGAATAACGCTGCTCATTTGAGAGAAACGCTGAGAGACAACCTTCCAGAACAATGCTGCCTGTGTGAGACACCGAGAGACAACCTTCTATAATAACATTGCTCATGTGAGAAACACACTGAGAGACGACCTTCCAGAACAATGCTGCCAGTGTGAGAGACACACTGAGAGATGACCTTCCGGAATAACGCTGCTCATGTGAGAGACACACTGAGAGTCAAACTTCCAGAACAACGCTGCCGTGTCAGAGACACTGAGAGACAACCTTCCAGAACAATGCTGCCCGTGTGAGAGACACTGAGAGACAACCTTCCGGAATAACGCTGCTCATGTGAGAGACACACTGAGAGACGACCTTCCAGAACAACGCTGCCGTGTCAGAGACACTGAGAGACAACCTTCCAGAACAATGCTGCCCGTGTGAGAGACACTGAGAGACAACCCTCCGGAATAACGCTGCTCATGTGAGAGACACACTGAGAGACGACCTTCCAGAACAACGCTGCCGTGTCAGAGACACTGAGAGACAACCTTCCAGAACAATGCTGCCCATGTGAGAGATACTGAGAGACAACCTTCCGGAATAACGCTGCTCATGTGAGAGACACACTGAGAGACGACCTTCCAGAACAACGCTGCCGTGTCAGAGACACTGAGAGACAACCTTCCAGAACAATGCTGCCCGTGTGAGAGACACTGAGAGACAACCTTCCGGAATAACGCTGCTCATGTGAGAGACACATTGAGAGACAACCTTCCGGAATAACACTGCTTAAGTGAGAGATATGCTGAGAGAAAGGAGAGAAAGGACACAGGAGAGGATGCGGAGCAGGGAAACATGTTCTTGCAGTAAACTGTCCATATCTGAAAGGGAGAACATTTGGTGAAAGAGTATTTTATCAGGAATTAAAAATATATATATATTTTAGAGGAAAAATTGGTGTGAGCAGAATCTCCCCAAAGGTGAAAAAGGAGGAAGGCACCAGACCTGTTCCTTTTTTATCCCCCAGATGGTGCTGTTGGAGAAGGAGAGCGGAGCAGATCCCCTGGGAGCGGAGAGGCTGCAGGGAGACGGCCCATCCCGGGCCTCCTTCCCACCCCATCCCACCCATCCTGGCCCATCCTTCCACCTCCTGGTGCAGGATTCCAGTCCCTGCCACAGGCGCCCCCTCCTTTAGTTTTTAGTGTGAGACCGAGTGCCTCCTTTGTACTCCTGTTTAAGTCAGCTCATACTTGGTGTCCTTAATTCCTTCTCTTTTGTTCTTACCACCTCTTCTCCTTCTCCCTCAGGTACATCTCCAGGCTACTGTGCCCTCGGGGTGCAGCCCTGCCACCTGCTCTGTGTGCCTCTTAATCCTCTGAGCACTGTACAGATTCCACTGCGCTGCCTCTCTGCCCCGGCCAAGGGAGAGAAAGCTGAGGAAGCACCCGTTAACAGTAAGCATTGAATGTCCCTGCCCTCTGCAGTCCACCTTTACTAGCCCAAAACCAGGGAAGCAGCCTCAGTGTGCATGACATTTTCCTGCGGTCAGGCCTGCTTTCATGCTGAGCTGCAGCTCTTCACTTCTGTAAATAGGTCATCCTTTATTCCTGTTTGTTTGTTTTAACGCATGGCATAAAGTCTCATCTGTGAGTGCTGTTCTCTTTCTGTGCAAAAGGGATGGACTAGGTCAGGGATCTGTCAGCAGCGTTCAGGACGTATCAGCAGATATCAGAAATTTACTTATTAAAAGCATTCTTATCAGACGCCCACTTATGAAGGCATTTGTGTCATTTTTACCATGTTGTCCTTCTCTTTGGCACCACCTCAGATAGCTTAGTCAGTAAAGAATCCGCCTGCAATGCAGGAGACACCCATTGGATTCCTGGGTCGGGAAGATTCCCTGGAGAAGGAAACGGCTCCCCGCTCCACGATCTGGCCTGGAGAATTCCAAGGACTGTATAGTCCACGGGGTCGCAAAGAGTCAGACATCACTGAGCGACTTTCACTTTCACTTCACAGTCTTGTTGAGGTTCTTGGAGTTAGGCGAGTTAGGAGTTAGGAGACCAGCTGGTATTCTTTCTTCAGTCCTCATTCTCTTCCGTATCAAAGGGTCATCCCTGCCTTCAAGGCTCAGAGATCATTCAAGGCAGTCTACCGCCTTGCTCAGCCTGGCTTTCCTCCCGCAGATCCCCGTATATCCATCCACAGCCACACACCTCCTCTCCTCCCAGGCATTCTTATAATTCAGTTCAATTCAGTTCAGTGGCTCAGTCATGTCCAACTCTTTGCAACCCCATGGACTGCAGCACTCCAGGCCTCCCTGTCCATCACCAACTCCCGGAGTTCACCTAAACCCATGTCCATTGAGTTGGTGATGCCATCCAGCCATCTCATCCTCTGTCCTCCCCTTCTCCTCCTGCCCCCAAATCCCTCACAGCATCATGGTCTTTTCAAATGAGTCAGCTCTTTGCATGAGGTGGCCAAAGTATTGGAGTTTCAGCTTCAGCATCAGTCTTTCCAATGAACACCCAGGACTGATCTCCTTTAGAATGGACTGGTTGGATCTCCTTGCAATTCAAGGGACTCTCAAGAGTCTTCTCCAACACCACAGTTCAAAAGCATCAATCCTTCTGTGCTCAGCTTTCTATATGGTCCAACTCTCACATCCATACATGACCACTAGGAAAACCATAGCCTTGACTAGAAGGACTTTAGTTGACAAAGTAATGTCTCTGCTTTTCAATATGCTGTCTAGATTGGTCCTAATTTTCCTCAAGAATCTTCTCCAACACCACAGTTCAAAAGCATCAATTCTTACAATTAGGAGAATTAAAAAACAACAACAAAAACATTCACAAAAAAATGTCTACCAAAAGGGAGCATAAGTAGGGTTTTTCTAGTCATAAAATTCTAGAGAAATCAGACCACTACTTCCTCATATAAGAGAAAAGTGATTAAAAAAAAAAATCTTTTACCAAAAAGATAAACGCTTTTGAAAAGCCTTCAGGGTTTCTGGCTCTACCTTCCCACACTGTATCACCCGGGGCTGCCCAGGGGCATGGCTTCTCATCAGAAGAGAGGGGGAAGTTTAATGGCTTGTGAGTACCAGCAAGTGTCTCAACTTCTTCAGGTCTCATTTTGCTAACCCACAAAAAAGGAAGAAAAAGGGATTTGACCCAATGAGTTGGTTATGCAACGTAGACAAGAAGAGGCACTTAAAGGAGTCATCACAGGGAAACTCAAGAAACTTATTGCTTGTATGAACCCAGTCCGTCAGCCAAGGAGATGCAACAGCAATCTAGGAGTTCCAGATTCCTTTTAGACTCAGGCACTAGATGTCACTGCTGATGTTTGCTACTTTCCAAGTGGAGGTTAAAAAAAAAAAATGGTCTAAAGGAAAAAGAGGGATGGGGCCGGGGATTGCTTTCTTAAGAATGTAAACCCGGAAGCATTTCTTTAAATACCATAATAAAAGTGAGTCAGCTTTAGAAAAATCATGACTTTAATCAACATATTTAGACATCAAGTAAGCCACTTATGGTTTGCTGATTAACCAGTTAAGTTGGTACAAGAATAAATACTGACTGAGCGACTTCACTTCTTCTTAGGGCTTCCCTGGTAGCTTGGAAGGTAAAGCGTCTGCCTACAATGCGGGAGACCCGGGTTCGATTCCTGGATCAGGAAGATCCCCTGGAGAAGGAAATGGCAACCCACTCCAGTATTCATGCCTGGAAAATCCCATGAACCGAGGAGCCTGGTGGGCTACAGTCCATGGGGTTGCAAAGAGTCGGACATGACTTAGTCACTTCTCTTGTTCATATTTAAGATGCCGCTGCTTCTGATGTAAGCTTAAAGCAAGGGAATCAGCCTCAGAAATTAGAGGCTTGGATGAGACAATGGAGGGGAAATGTTAGCAAACAGATGAATAACGGAAGTTAGAAAAACAATAAGACAGAAAACATCCTACTGATTGTACTTATATGACAGATGTCCTATAAATAAGATCTTCCTCTTCCCACTAAATATGCAGTCCATGTACTTAAATATCAAAGCCTTGTTTCAAGTACCTTCTCTGGTCTGTGTGTGTAGAACATCAGATTAAATGAAAATAATCTATAGCAAAAATTCCGCAATTCGGTATACACCCAAGAAGAATGAAGGTTCGTGTTGTGCTGATTTTGTTAATTGCATTAGAGGTTTGAGAGGAAAATACAATTTTAATTGAGTATTAAAAAGAGGGGTGCTTGGAAATCTAGAAGCCTCTGCAGCGGTGGAGAGTCTTAGATCGGCGGCAGCCTTCCATAGCGAACGTGGCTGATGTTTACTGCATTTAGCGAAAGGGAAGGGAGATGGGCAGCTGGCTAAATCTGAATGCTTCTCTTTTGCCATCACTTTACCTCAAAAGTTTTACACTCGAATGTTGTTGTTCAGTCGCCAAGTCATGTCCGACTCTTTAAGACCCCACGGTACCCCACTTGAGTGTGCTGTGCTTGACTCTCCCAGCTGGAATACTGGAGTGGGTTGCCATGCCCTGCTCCAGGGGTCTTCCCCACCCAGGGGTCAAATCCAGGTCTCTCGCGTGGCAGGTGGATTCTTTACCAGCTGAGCCATCCGTCCCTTACACCACTTGCATGCAGGGGACTGATGATATCATGAATGATGGTTAATATCTATCGAGCCATTGCTTTATGCTCTGTACACAAAGCAACCCATTGGAGGCTCACTGTAAGCCCATGATTGCCATTTTAGAGATGAGAATGCTGAGGGAAACCACGTTAATTGCCTAAAGCATTAGGGCTCCTCAGTGACATTGATAAAATACATTTCCATTAAGTCTAAAACAACCTTGTAAGATTAGCCCCGGAGAAGGGAATGGCAGCCCAATCTGGTATTCTTGCCTGGAGAATCCCATGGACAGATGAACCTGGGGGGCTACAGTCCATGGGGTCACAAAGAGTCGGATATGACTGAGTGACTAAGCACAAGAAAAGACCAGTTACGTTCCCCTATCTACCATCTTTCCAGTTGCCTTAACTGTGTGCATTTTATCCAGCTGTATGTATCTGTGTGCATAGTGTGCCTGAGTTCCTCTCTACTCATTTATCATTACTTAGTAGCATTGTCTCAGAAACGTTTTGCTTGCGTCGCTGTACACTTATTTTAAGTGACAACAGGTACGGTGCAGCGTTGGTTTTGCCCCAGCTCCATGGCGCCCTGTGGCTGCCTCAGAGTTGGTCTGTGGCCCCATGCAGAGTGGAGGGTGGGTGGGGGCACTAGCTGGAAGGCCTTGGGTCCTGCCCTTCCTCCTGCTTCACTCCGAGCAGTTGGTATTCAAAAATATCTTCCACCAACTTGCCTATTTAGCTGATGTATAATGTTTCAATGAAGATGTTCCTGCTGCTCAACCAAGTTTAAACTAACTATATCATAGCTTATAATTCCTCTAGTGAGCATTCAGATTAGCTGTTTTTTATTGTTATAAATGATACTCTTAAGTACATCTTTTTCTATTTAATTTTTCCCTTTTGCTTTAGTTTTTTTTCTTTTAAAATATGTAATTTATAATTCCTCTAGTGAGCATTTAGTTTAGCTCCATTTTTTATTGTTATAAATAATACTCCTAAGGGCATCTATGTTTTCTTGAATTCTTTTCCTGTGTACAAGCATTTTAGGCAGTAAGCTTCTGTCTGAGGCAATTAAAATTTACCCTGCCAACCACAATGTGAGCACAAAGCCAGCCAACTCGCCACCCAAAGGTAACAGTTTTAAAAAACAAAACAACAGCAACAGGCAAAAGCAAGCAAAACCCCAAACAAGCAAACCAAAAATCGACAATGTGAGTTAGTGTATTCAAACTAACCGAATTGAAAAGGCAAGCTGTGCCTCAAACGGGAGGTTGACTGTGGCTCAGCTGCGTTGGCCCAGAAGAATTTTAGCTTGCTGAGAAGCTGTGGGAGGTGGCCAGAGAGTCGGTGGGAAAGCAGCCTGACCCTGAATAAGGGATCTATTGAAGTAGAAGACGGTCAGGAGCCACTCACAAAGGGCTATTCAGGGACTGCAGAAAAGCTGAGAGACCCTGGCCTCCTGGAACTGTGAGGGGCCATCCTAGAGGGGAGTGTGACTTGGAGAACTGGCTTTCCAGAAGATATCTTGCCTCTGAAGTTTAGACCGACAGGATTTAATTGGTGCAGCCCATTCACAGGCTCTACTGGGAAAATGTTAATGCATGCAACGCATGTAGACAGCAGCTTTAAAATATCATTTATCGAAGACAAGGGAAAAAAAAGAGAAAAAAATCACTCATTTTCTTACTTCCACACCAATAACACTCTGACCATTTTGCCTTTTTTAGTATTGAGACAATGACCCTCTAGCACATCTTGCTTTTATCAATTTTTGATAGTTTGTTTTACTTTTTATAGATCAGATAATGCAGTGAAAAACTGAAGGTATCAAGTTCCAAATTTGCAGAAACTTACGATGTATTTTATAATGTGAAGGATAAAGGCTATTTTTTTTTTTTAAATCCAAAACCTCTAGTTTACTTTCCTTAGTGAAACAGAAACCCTCCAGCTGGCATCTCTTCCTGCAAGCTCAGCAGAGAGAACGGGAGGAAAAATTGTTCTATTTTCTCACCTCCACATGACATCATCCATGGCAGGGTAGTGGCAAATGGTTGAAGCATGTTTCACAGTGCCCTGTGGTGCTAATCTCACTTCTCATAAAGCAGAGATATGCAGTCTATGGTGTCACACAGAGGCAGGATTAAGGGTGGAGCAAACAAGGAAAGAACATGCCTTTTTTGTTACATAGGTGAGCAAAGAGTCGCCAGGATTTTGACTAGCAAAAGTCATGCGTTTGCCGTTTTGCACAGAGAACTCCGTTTTAAGTTTGGCTCTGTGGGATGCAGTGGGGACTGGAGCAATGGGGCTGTTGAGTGTCTGCCCTTCACAGCTTCACCCAGAGCCGCGGGCTGGGACATGTGTTTGCTCCGGGTCAGTGCTTGATGGTCCTCACCGCCCCTTCTCTTGCCCTCGGCCCGACAGCCTCCCCTCTGTACTGATCACTTCTCTGCCACGCAGACCTGCCGATTCTTCCCCAGCTGCACACCTCTGATGGGGCCGCACAGCTGACAGAGTGGAGTCTTAGCATCAAGGGTTTTTGCCTTCAAAGGCTGCACTCTCTGCCTCCAACCCCTTTCCAGCCTCATTTCCTGCCACTCAGTGGCTAGCACCTCTCCCCAACTCCCAGCGTCTGGACTTTCCAGACAACTAACTTGCCGAGCTCTAAGCAAGCCCTGTTCTGTGCTCCTTTTGTTTGGGCTCATGCTTTTTTTCTTTGCCACTAGATTCCTTTTCTCCATTCCTTTATCCTTTAAGGACCAGCACAAGCAACCTCCTCTCAGAATCCTTCTGTGAGCATCTCTGTCTGCTGGCAGAACTAAGAGCTTTTTCAACTCTGCTTCAGTCTGTTTCATTTGCGGCCCTGGTTCACCTTTTTAACACAATTCTTTGTATTTGTCTCTCCCACTGCTGGCCTCCTGCCACTCTTCTGGGGCAGGGGCTGTGTCTGTTTCATGATTTTATCCCCAGTTTTAACATGGTATCAGACACATAGTGCTTGCTGAATGCTCTTGGACAAACTCATTCATTTATAAATAGGTTATAGTTACTGGTGAATTAATAAAAAGTAAATGTTTAGTTCAGTCACTCAGTTGTGTCTGACTCTTTGCAACCCCATGAACCACAGCACGCCAGGCCTCCCTGTCCATCACCGGCTCCCGGAGCTTACCCAAACCCATGTCCATTGAGTTGGTGATGCCATCCAACCATCTCATCCTCTGCTGTCCCCTTCTCCTCCTGCCCTCAAACTTTCCCAGCATCAGGGTCTTTTCAAATGAGTCGGCTCTTCGCATCAGGTGGCCAAAGTATTAGAGTTTCAGCTTCAGCATCAGTCCTTCCAATGAACACCTTACCAAGAATTGGTGTTTATTCAACCGTTCTTTCCTGGTCCCTACTATGTGTCGGTCGTTGTGGTGGTGCTAGTGGTAAAGAATCCACTTGTCAATGCAAGAGACATAAGAGATACAGGTTTGATCCCTGGGTTGGGAAGATCTCCTGGAGAAGGGAATAGCAAATCACTCCAGTATTCTGGCCTGGAGTATCCCATGGACAAAGGAGCCTGGCAACCTACAGTCCATAGGGTTGCAAAGAGTCAGACACAAATGAAGCAACTGAGCACATAACCATTCTTTCCTGAGTCCCTACTATGTGCCAGGCATTGTGATGAGCACTGGTATTGGAAGCTGACTAAGACATCGCTCCTGACCTGAAAGGGTTCACAGCCTTGTGAAAGAGATGACCGTATAAGTGTGGAGTCTATTCATTTACTTGTTTTGTAAAATAGAAAAATGTTCTTACACTTGAATTTTTTTTTTCACCATGAATTTAGAGTCAGAAATGGCATTTTAAGAGTGTAAGTACCAAAAACATATAAACTATATTTAATTTCTGGGCTGTACTACTCAGAAAAAGATATATTTATGAGTAATTCCTCTTTCTTTTATCAGCAAGAGCACAGTGCTGGGTGTTTGTACTGCCAGGGAGAAGAGTAGCAGTGCTAGAAACACAGAAAGAGAGAGAGAGAGACACGGAGAGAGAGAGTTTCTGTCCTTCACTGCCAGAGCCCTGTTGAGATTCTCTACTGTTCCAGAAACACTAGCAGCAAGCAACTGTATCTCCCCAAACATCCCTGGCCTTCTCCTGGTAAAGTGAGAATTTAACAAGATAACTATAAAAGAATCTTACATCAGGCTTTGCTTTCAGTGGAAGCCGGCCTCACAGGCTAGCAGGGAGGGCTTGCGAGAGGCTTCCTCTCGTTGGTCAAGCGACACGGGGAGTCCCAGTTATTAATGACCCATGACTTATGAAAGGACAGCCCGAGAGACTCAGCTGGCATTTAGGAAAGGTCACAGGTTACTATAAAAGGAATTATGACATAGCAATCCCACTCCTGGGTATGTATCTGAAAACAAAACAAAACAAAACCAAAAGCACTAGTTTGAAAAAAATGCAGGCTCCTTGTTGCAGATACTCAGCCTCTGTTCACAGGTGCTGAGTAGAAACCCAAGGTAGAGTCTTGGGTAAAGTGGGAAAGAGTTGCTTTTATCGCTTTGCCAGGCAAAGGGGGCCGCAGTGGGCTAACGCCCTCCAGGCTGTGTCTGGAGGGGGGGGTGAAGGTTTTCATAGCATTACAGGGGCAGAGCGTGATCAGCTGGTGGGCAGTCCTTGCGTTGATTGGCAGCAAGGTGACGTTCCAAGCATTACCAGCCTTCTGGTGCCAGCCAGTCTAGGGTTTGCTCTTGTCAGAAGTTTCCATCTGGAAGGGGGTCTGCTGCCTGGAAAAACAGCTTTGGAATGTGTGTCCAGCCCTTATCTATTCTTTCAGGGAACCAGGATTCTGGTGTTTCTGCTGTGTGGCTGAATTATAGTCTAAATTGTTACCGTTTTCTTAGCCGAACAGCCCTTCTTTGTTTCTACATCTTCACAAATCCCAATCACTAATTCTTGAGTCAGCATTGTACTTCAAAAGACAAGGACACAGGGGCATGTTTCATCCTCAGTGTTCATAGCAGCATTATTTATATCTGAAAGTAAAGTTGCTCAGTTGTGTCCGACTCTTTGCAACCCCATGGAC
Organism: Ovis canadensis; assembly: GCF_042477335.2. Classification (NCBI taxonomy): domain Eukaryota; kingdom Metazoa; phylum Chordata; class Mammalia; order Artiodactyla; family Bovidae; genus Ovis; species Ovis canadensis. The sequence goes on along the minus strand of NC_091253.1, from coordinate 100,323,364 downwards.
ACCAGGCTCCTCCTTCCGTGGGATTTTCTAGGCAAGAGTACTGGAGTGGGTTGCCTTTTCCTTCTCCAGGGAACTTCCCGACCCAGGGATCGAACCTAGGTCTCCCGCATTGTAGACAGGCGCTTTACCGTCTGAGCCACCAAAAGCAACTAAAGTTTCCATCAACAAACGAGTGGAGGGGGCTTCTCCGGCAGTCCCGTGGTTGAGAGTCCGCCTTCTAATGCAGGGAGCTTCAATCCCTGGTTGGGGAACTAGGATCCCACATGCTGCTCAGTGTAGCCAAAAAAAAAAAAAAAAATAGATGAGTGGATAAAGAAGATGTGGTATATTTATATCACGGAATACTACTCAGCCATAACAAAGAACAAATGTTTGCCATTTGCAACAACATGAATGGGCTTGAGGGGGCAATATGTTAAGTGAAGTAAGTCAGACAGAGAAAGACAAATACTGCATGATATCACTTAACATGGGGAATTTTGAAGTTTCAATAAACTAGTCGACATAATAGGAGAGAGGCTGACTCACAGATATGGAGAGCAAACTATAGTCACCAGTGGGGAGAGGGGAGGGGCCTTACCGGGTGGGAGACTGGGAGGCCCAAGTCACTGGGTGTAAGATAGGCTCAAGGGTATGTTGAACAATGTGGGGAGTACAGCCAGTATTTTGTAATAACTGTAAATAGTAACTTTTAAAAATTGCATAAACAATAAAACATTAAAAAGATAAAAACAAGGACTTGTGCAGAGGCAACAGTCTTTCGCCCACTATACAGGAAGTAAAATCCAGATACGTAGGATCATAAGACTACAAGGGATCCCAGAAAGAAAGACAGTTCAGCCCCTGCTTCTAAAAAGGAAGGCATGCAATCATTCAAAAAACCATGAGCAAAGAGGATGAACTCTATAAACCATTTTGGAAGTCAAATGTTTTTCGAGCAAATGGCTAATGGTATATGAGCTGGTGTTCTAAAATAGCATGGAACTCTGAAGACATTTTACAATTTTCTTACCAGTATTATCAGTTTTCTTGAGTGAGGTTTTTTGAATTAGGAAAGATAATGCAAAGCTGCATCTATTATATCAGGACATGATACAATGCAACAGTGAGATGCATGCTCTCGAAGATTCTGTAGAAACAAATGTCACCTCCACCATAGGAGGAAGTGAGCTGCTTGTCTCCTTGCTTGTCTCCTTGGAGGTATGGGGGTAAGTATTGGCTCCAGGTGTGAAAATGCAAAACTATAGACCCAGAGTTACTAGAGCATCAGGAGAGTCTATTATAAACATTTTTTTCTTTTTGCATAGGCACAGTTCAGTTCAGTTGCTCAGTCGTGTCCGACTCTTTGCAACCCGATGGACTACAGCACACCAGGCCTCCTTGTCCATCATCAACTACCAGAGTTTACTCAAACTCATGTCCACTGAGTCAGTGATACCATACAACCATCTCATCCTCTGTCATCCCCTTCTCCTCCTGCCTTCAATCTTATTGTGCATAGGTACAATAAGCTCTTTATAGCTTTAGGTAATAATACTTATTAATTACCAGTTCTGTGGTGTTATTTTCAACTATTTTAATGTATTATCTTTCTTCTCTCCCTTGTCAGCTTTCCCAGAATTTGAATACAGCTTCTAACAAAGTCTTGTACCTCTTACTATCATTTTCCAGAAAAGAGTAAAAGGCATATTGGAAATTAAGTCCGTCACTCTGTGATGTAGGAGTCTGTAAAAAATTGACCTGGGTAAGGACAATAAGGTAGGTTTTGGTTTGGTTGTAGAAGACATAACTTAAACCAGTGCTCATTTGGACTAGGTTCTGGGTTTGAGATCAGAGCACCCTATTGGATGTATGGAGAGGCATGCTCAGAGCAGGCGTTGCGTGGAGGTGTATATCCTCACTGTTATAAAATGGCCCTGAAAGATGCTCATATCTGAATGCTCAGAAGCTGTCAATGGATTAGCTCACATGGTGACAGGGACTTCACAGATGTGAATAAAGGAACAGACATTGAGATGGGACGGTATCCCAGATAATCCAGGTGGGTTCAATCTGATCACACAAATTCTTAAAAATGGAGAACCATATTTACATGTGGTTAGAGACAGAGATGTGACCGAAGAAGAGATGCCACTTTTTGTGATTTATATTAATTAAAATTTTAAAATAATTCCCTTCCTCAGCTTTATTGAAGTATGACTGACAAATAAAAATAATATATCATTCAGTTTTTAAAGATGCATAATGTAATGACTTAATATATGTATTATATATATATGCATTGTAGAATGATTATCACACTCAGGTTAATTAGCATATCCATCACCTTACATTGCTATCTTTTTTTTGATGGTAAGAACTCTAAAAACTTATCATTTTAGCAAATTTCAGGTATATAATGATATATTATTAATTACATTATTATTAACCATGCTGTACATTAGACCCCCAAAGCTTCTTCATCCATTCATGCAATGAAAAGCTTTCACTCTTTGACAAACATTTGCCCACTTCCTCACTCCTTCAGCCCCTGGAAGCCACTATTTAACTCTTGGCTCCTATGAGCTTTACATTTTTTCAAAATATTTTTATTGGAATATTGTTGATTTACAATGTTGTGTTAATTTCAGGTGTACAGCAAAATGAATCAGTTACACATATCTTTTTTAAAGATTCTTTTCCCATATATGTCATTACAAAGTATTGAGTAGAATTCCCTATGGTATGCAAGAAGTCCTTATTAATTATCTATTTTATATACACTGAGAGTCCCATGGACTGCAAGGAGATTCAACCAATCCATTCTAAAGGAGATCAGTCCTGGGTGTTCTTTGGAAGGAATGATGCTAAAGCTGAAACTCCAGTAGTTTGGCCACCTCATGCGAAGAGTTGACTCATTGGAAAGGATTCTGATGCCTGGAGGGATTGGGGGCAGGAGGTAAAGGGGATGACGGAGGATGAGATGGCTGGATGGCATCACTGACTCGATGGACGCAAGTCTGAGTGAACTCCGGGAGTTGGTGATGGACAGGGAGGCCTGGCGTGCTGCGATTCATGGGGTTGCAAAGAGTCGGACGTGACTGAGCCACTGACCTGAACTGAACTGAACTGAGTGTGTATATGTCAATCCCAATCCTCTCCCCACTTATCCTAGGCATCTATAAATTTGTTTCTACATGTGTGACTCTATTCCTGTTTTGTAGATAAGTTCATTTGTATCCTTTTATTAGATTTCACATATAAGCGATATATGGCATTTGTCTTTTTGTGTCTGACTTATTTCACTTAGTATGACAATCTTTGTATCAATCATGTTGCTGCAAATGGCATTATTTCATTCTTTTTTATGCTGATTAATATTCAATTGTATATACTCACAGCACCCTCCTCATCTATTCCTCTGTTTACAGACATTTACATTGGTGACACGTCCTGGTTATTGTAAACAGTGCTGCAAAGAACATTAGGGTGCACATATTATTTTCAGATTATGGATTTCTTAGTATATATGCCCAGGAGTGGGGTTGCTGGACCATCTGATAGCTCTATTTTTAGTTTTTTAAGGAACCTTCATAATATTGTCCACAGTGGCTATATTAATTTACATTCCCACTGGCAGTGTAGGAGGGCTCCTTTTTCTCCACACCCTCTCCAGCATTTATTGTTTGTAGATTTTTGGATAATGGCCATTCTGACTGGTGTGAGATGATACCTCACTGTAACTGTGATTTGCATTTCTCTAGTAAGAAAACAAAAAAGATCTTTATGACACAGATAACCATGATGGTGTGATTGCTCAGCTAGAGTGAGACATCCTGGAATGTGAGGTCAAGTGGGCCTTAGGAAGCATCACTACAAACAAAGCTAGTGGAGGTGATGGAATTCCAGTTGAGCTATTTCAAATCCTAAAAGATGATGCTGTGAAAGTGCTGCACTCAGTATGCTAGCAAATTTGGAAAACTCAGCAGTGGCCACAGGACTGGAAAAGGTCAGTTTTCATTCTAATCCCAAAGAAGGGCAATGCCAAAGAATGTTTAAACTACTGCACAATTGCACTTATCTCACATACTAGTAAAGTAATGCTCAAAATTCTCCAAGCCAGTCTTCAACAGTATGTGGAACTGTGAACTTCCAGATGTTCAAGCTGGATTTAGAAAAGGCAGAGGAACCAGAAATCAAATTGCCAACATTGGCTGGATCATAGATACAGCAAGAGAGTTCCAGAAAAAAACATTTACTTCTGCTTTATTGATTAAGCCAAAGCCTTTGATTGTGTGGATCACAACAAACTGGAAAATTCTTAAAGAGATGAGAATACCAGACCACCTGATCTGCCTCCTGAGAAATCTGTATGCAGGTCCAGAGACAATAGTTAGAACCAGACATGTAACAACAGACTGGTCCCAAATTGGGAAGGAGTACCTTAAGGTTATACAGTGTCACCCTGCTTATTTAACTTATATGCAGAGTAAATAATGAGAAACGCTGGGCTGGATGAAGCATAAGCTGGAATCAAGACTTCTGGGAGAAATATCAATAACCTCAGATATGAAGATGACACCACCCTTATGACAGAAAGTGAAGAGGAACTAAAGAGCCTCTTGATGAAAGTGAAAGAAGAGGGTGAAAAGCTGGCTTAAAACACAACATTCAGAAAACTAAGATCATGGCATCTTGTCCCATCACTTCATGACAAATAGATGGGGAAACAATGGAAACAGTGACAGATTGTATTTTCTTGGGCTCCAGAATCACTGCAGATGGTGACTGCAGCCATGAAATTAAAAGACGCTTGCTCATTGGAAGAAAAACTATGACCGACCTAGACAGCATATTCAAAAGCAGAGACATTACTTTGCCAACAAAGGTCCGTCTAGTCAAGGCTATGGTTTTTCCAGTAGTCGTGTATGGATGTGAAAGTCGGACTATAAAGAAAAAGCACTTTTGATGCTTTTGAACTATGGTATTGAAGAAGACTCTTGAGAGTCCCTTGGACTGCAAGGAGATCCAACCAGTCCATCTTAAAGGAAATCAGTCCTGAATAATCACTGGAAGGACTGATCAGTTCAGCTCAATTCAGTTACTCTGTCGTGTCCGACTCCTTGTGACCTCATGGACAGCGGCACGCCAGGCCTCCCTGTCCAGCATCAACTCCTGGAGTTCACTCAAACCTATGTCCATCGAGTTGGTGATGCCATGCAACCATCTCATTCTCTGTTGTTTCCTTCTCCTCCCATCTTCAATCTTTCCCACATCAGGGTCTTTTCTAATGAGTCAGCTCTTTGTATCAGATGACCAGAGTATTGGAGTTTCAGCTTCAGCATCAGTCCTTCCTTGAACAGCAAGGAGATCCAACCAGTCCATCCTAAAGGAAATCAGTCCTGAATATTCATTGGAAGGACTGATGCTGAAGCTGAAACTCCAATACTTAATACTCTGTTACATGACTGAGCAACTGAACTAAACGGAACTGATGACCCACATGGGAAAAGAATCTAAAGATGAGTGGATATCTGTATATGTATAACTGATTCATTTTGCTGTACACCTGAAGCCAAGACAACATTTTAAATCAACTATACTTCGATAATGACTAATGTCAAAAACAGTTGTGCTGGAAAAAGGAGAAAATAAAATCTCTAGCCACTGCTTGAGATATCTATAAATGATCAAATTTTCATGAGCTGATTCTTACATGGTGTTCTTGTTCACTGCTGAGAATTAACATGCTATTGATCACTTTATAAAATATTTCATTTGATTTTCACGACTATCCTAATTTGTATTATTCTTAAGAAGACTGTGGATAAGAAGTTAAGCAAAACTGAAAAATGTTAGATAGTCCATCCAAAAAGTAGGGGAAGAATACCCAAAGCCCATCACAATGCCCTGCAGACTGTCCGTCATCCTCAATACAGATATTTTCCCCTTATGTTTGGGTCAGTCTTTTTCCTAATCTTATTACATATCCTTGAGTATTGAAACATAATAAAGATTTCCTCCAAAAGTTGTGCTTTGTTTTCTATGTCTGGTGCAAAAATGAGTATATATTATTTTCCCCAAACTAGTTTTTGAAAATATTTCAAGAATTAAAAAGTTGGAGTTACCTCCTCAGCCTTAGGTTAGCTGATTTTTGCTTCCATCATTGAGAGTGGTTTTCACCCTTTTCACAGCACAAAGCCTATGTGCTTAGTCGCTCAGTCGTGTCCGACTCTTGCGACCCCATAGGCTGTAGCCCGCCAGGCTCCCCTGTCCTTGGGATTCTCCAGCACGAAGCTGAGCTCTGATGGAAACCATCCATATCAGATACCGCTTTATTTCGGGCTTCCCTGGTGGCTCAGGTGGTAAAGAATCTGCCTGCAGTGCAGGAGACTCCAGTTCAGTCCTGAGGTTGGGAAGATCCCCTGCGGAAAGGAATGACTCTCCACTCCAGTATTCTTTCCTGGAGAGTCCCATGGACAGAGGAGGCTGACAGGTTACAGTCCGTGGGATCGCGAAGAGCTGGACACAGCTGAAGTGATGAGCACGAATGTACGCGTGGCATAGTGCAGGTAGGGTGTTTTCCTGTGCTACTGGGAACTGTAGGTGGGAAAAGAAAGACTAGCCGCTGAAACCTAATTTTAAAAACATGTTCAAATTTGCCTGTGCTTTCTTCTTAACGAAAGTAATTCAGATGCAAAGAGGGAGAATTTTTATGAGAACTAAAAAAATAACACTATTCAGATATAGTCCACATACCATTACAATTCACCCACTTCCGGTGTGAATTCAATGGTTTTTGGTGCATTACATTTTGACTTCTTTCATGGCCATAAAATATACAGAACTACCATAAAATCCAGGTGGCATTAGTGGTAAAGAGTCTGCCTGCCAAAGCAGGAGACCTGGGTTCGATCCCTGGGTTGGGAAGTCCCCTGGAGAAGGGAATGGCAACCCACTCCAGTATTCTGGCCTGGAAAATTCCATGGACAGAGGAGGCTGGCGGGTTATAGTTCATGGAGTTGCAAAGATTTCGACATGATTGAGTTACTTAGCACGCACTTAATCTGTCATTTCAATCGTTGAATTCAGTGGCCTTAATTAAATTCACAATATTGTGCAACCATCATCACTATTTATTTCCAAAGCATTTTCATGACCACAAATAGAACCTCTGTAACCATGAAGCAATAACTCCCCAGCCCTCCCCACTCTCAGACCCCGGAACCTCTAGTGCTTTCTGTTTTTACAAATTTGTCTATTTTAGATAGCCCATGGTAGTGGAGTTCTTTTGTGCCTAATTTGTTTACTCAGCACAACGTTTTGAAGATCTATCCATGTTACAGCATGTATTAGGACTTCACTTCTTTTATGACTGAGATATTCCCTTGCATACATGATGCACTGATCTGTTTATCCATTCATCTGTTGATGGACACCTGCATTGTTTCTGCGTTTTGACAATTGTGGATAATGCTGCAGTGAACACTGGCATAAATGTCTGTTTGAGGTCCTGCTCTCAATTCTTTGGGTCTATACCTAGTTATGGAATTGCTGGATCACATTGTGGTATATGTTTCACTTTGTGAGGCACAAACTGCCTTTCAATGCTGCTTTATCATTTTATATTCCACCAACCATGCACAAGCATTCCAATTTCTCTGCACCCTCATCAACACCATCCTGGGAGACATGATGTGCTATCTCATTATGGCTTCGTGTAAATTAACTTTTGACTCAAAGCAATTGCTGAAAATTTTGAGTACAATCAGCAGAAAGTGTTTATGTCGCTTTCCATGGTGTTTGCTACTACTTCCCAGGTTACCCCCAGATCATTAGTGATCCAGTTCCTGCCCTTTCTCGGAAAGACTCAGATCCTCTGGAAGGAGACTCAGGAACAGGGATTAAATACAGATGTAGGAATTCTGTGCAATAGGGAAGTGCACGCAGTAAATAAAAGAGGGTGAGAAGGGAGTGCCTGTAAAAAGGTTTATAGTTTATAAAGGATTATAAAAATTACATAAGAGAGAAAGCATGGGTGGATTCTTGGAAACGTGATAGAGAAAATGGTAAGTACAAAGCAGTTGCACCCTGTGACTATGTCATAGCTGGAAGAACCATGCTTCAAAGCTGGCAGGGCTGTGGTCTGAGGCTCTATTGTAGAGAGAAGACGGATGTGGATTTCCTAAATCCCACTTAATGAAGAATGACAATGTTCCCTTTTTCTCCCCTAGGGCAGGCAGGTAGTTCCTGACACCTTGTTAAAGATAGGAATTTCTCATTTCTCCAAACCACCTTCAACTGTCACAGGTGGTCAAACCTGGTCCAATGGGTATGCTGAGGGTGCCAAGGCTAGTCTGCAAGGTTTAGGGAAGCTCAGATTTCCTTCAAATGAGGACAACAACCTGATCATTTTTTCCTAAGGAGATTCCCCTTTCACCATATTTGGTAGATTGCCCCTGAGCAATGGCAAATCTGGTCGTAGGACACCAGGCGTGCCTCTCAGAGGGAATGATGCACCGGAAGCTTGAAATGGGCCTCTTCTTCCAGCTTCTGTGAATTTACACCAACGAGAAAGAAGCTAAGTGTGTAAATATTTATGTACGTGTTTTGCAATATGATCACCACATAGTGGCCTGTTAAAACGAAACTGACAACAACCCAAATGTCTAACTCTAAAGGATTTGAGGAATGACCCGTGGCACACCAGGGCACTAGAGCACTGGTTTGTGATTAAAGATTACCTGATGGAAATGTATTAATTGATATGGAAGAACATTCAAGGATTATTGACAAATGAAGCAAGCCAATCATAGAAGAATAAGTCTTAACTTGTCCTTCTCCCCCTTCCTTCTTTTCTTCCTCCTTCTCTCTCCTTTTCCTCTCTCTCTCCAGTTGACTCTGCATATCTAGAGATTGTGTACCAAAATCTGAGTAGTTGTCTCTGGGTAGTAAGATTACTATGGTTGTTCAGTTGCTAAGTCATGTCTGGCTCTTTGCAGCTCCATGGCCTGCAGCACGCCAGGCGTCCCTGTCCTTCACTATCTCCTGGAGCTTACTCAAACTCATGTCCATTGAGTCAGTGATGCCACCCAACCATCTCATCCTCTGTTGTCCCCTTCTCCTCCTGCCTTCAATCTTTCCCAGCATTAGGGTCTTTTCCAATGGGTTAGCTCTTTGCAGAAGGTGGCCAAAGTATGAAAGCTTCAGCTTTAGCACCAGTCCTCCCAATGAATTTCAGGGTTGACTTCCTTTAGGATTGAGTGGTTTGACCTCCTTGCTGTCCAAGAGTCTTCTCCAGCATTAAAGAAGGTGCTCAGCCTTCTTTATGATCCAACTCTCACATCCATACATGACTACTGGAAAAACCATAGCTTTGACTCTATGAACCATTGCTGCAAAGTGATGCTGCTGCTTTTTAATATGCTGTCCAGCTAGGTCATAGCTATTCTTCCAAGGAGCAAATGTCTTTTAATTTTGTGGCTGTAATCACCATCTGCAGTGAGTTTGAAGCCCAAGAAAATGAAATATGACACTGTTTCCACATTTTCCCTATCTGTTTATCATGAAGTGATGGAACCAGATGCCATGACCTTAGTTTTTTGAATGTTGAGTTTTAAGCCAGCTTTTTCACTCTCCTCTTTCACTTCAACAACAAGCTCTTTAGTTCCTTTTCACTTTCCACCACTAAAGTGCTATCATCTGCATATCTAAGATTATTGATATTTCTCCTGGCACTCTTGATTCCAGCTTGTGATTCATCCAGCCTGGCATTTTGCATGATGTACTCTGCATATAAATTAAATAAGCAGAGTGATAATACACCACCTTAACATATTCCCTTTTCAGTATTGAACCAGTTCGAAGATTATGGATACATTTTATTCCTTCATTAGGATGATTTGCAATTTACAAAGTGAACCTGTATTACGATCCTACTTCCTGCACATCCTGGAAAATGACAGACGGTGGCAACTTCACAGTTCTGTTTAAGAAAGGGAATGCTTCTCCTGCATGTATATAGCATCACATTTCCTAGTCTCCATATATTCAGAAGACTAGCGTGATATTCTGGGTCTCCTTTAAAAGAGTTCTCAATTCTTCTTAGCAAGCTACAATGATACAAGGCAGCAAATGCTGATGGGGAGAGCAGAAGTGAAGATGGCTCAGCAATGACGAATTGTACTAGTCTGGTTACAAAAAAGCGGAGCATTGCCAGTCCCCACAGTCGGGATTCCTTTTGTGTTCTGCATGGTGTTTTTAGCTCAAGGATTATCAAAGTAAGGTTCCCACGCCAGAACCTTAAACACGGCATGCCCACCCAAATTCAGAGCTCACTGCGATTACTATCAGCTTTTAAAAACTTTGCTAGATAAGGACCTAACTCTGGCCAACAGACTCTGTTCTTAAGGACAATGTTCAGGAAGAAAGCAAACAGTATTATGGTGACTTTAATGCACCACAAACGCATTTGTTCAGGGTCAGTTTCAGCATAGTATAATCTTTCAGTTGCTTTGCTACTAAAAGGTTCAGATTGTCTTTTCTACACGGACACTTTACATACTCGGCTCTTAAAGTCTGTGGGTGTCAAGGAGACACACAGGACCTACTGATCTAATTACCGTTTATGCCAGTTAAGTTACACCACAGAGTGGAATGTATAGCATTAAAAAAATTAATTTTGAAATTACTGGTGAAATGTCCCTTGAAAGAGGCTGGGTTGAGCCAGTATTTAGTCTCAAAACCTGTTTTTCCAGAGGTTCCCGTTAAAAGGGCTTCCCTGGTGGCTCAGATGGTAAAGAATCTGCCTGCAATGCAGGAGACCAGGGTTTGATCCCTGGGTCTGGAAGATCCCCTGGAGAAGGGAATGGCCGCCCACTCCACTATTCTTGCCTGGAGAATTCCATGGACAGAGGATCCTGGTGGGCTGTAGTCTATGGGGTTGCAAAGAGTTGAACATGACTGAGCAACTAACACTTTCATTTATTAACAAGCTCCTGAAGGGAACCGTGACAAATCTCAGACCATCAGGTCACAGGTTGAGAAAGATGTTTCAAAACGACGCTGCACAGATGAGAGCGAAGTTCTTAACTCAGGCAGGTTAAGTGTGTGAGGAAGCATGTTTGTTCCAGTAAACTGGAAAAGGGTTGGAGAACTTTCCTCAGGGAGAGTGATCTGGGAAGTCCCTTAGCAAGCACTTCAAAATGATCATCTTGAAGTTTTCTATATCCTAGTTCTCATTTAAACTTCAGACAACTTTCTCTCTTCCTCTTGGAAATATCTCTTCTAAAGGACAATATTTGTACTCATTAGATTCAATGAGACTTATTGAATGTGGACTATGCATCTGTTTCTTTTATACCTGGATATATATATTCAGGTCTAATTATAATCTATAACTTATTCTTTTAGAATACTCTTTAAAAATCACTGTTGTCTCAGAATAGTCTCAAAAAATTATCACCAGTTTGCAGTTGAGCGAGGGAGGCGCAGAGGTCTGTCCACAAAATGGTTTTCCTTCCTGCTGTCTCTGTTGTTGCTTTAGCCACTAACTCGTGTCCAACTCTTTCACGGCCCCATGGACTGTAACCAGTGAGGCTCCTCTGTCCACAGGATTTCCCAGGTGAGAATACTGGCGTGGGTTGTCCTTTCCTCCTCCAGGGGGTCTTTGCGATTCAAGGACTGAACCTGTGTCTCCTGCATTGGGGTGGATTCTTTACCACGGAGTCCCCAGGGAAGCCTGTCTTGCCCCACTCCAATCCATCCTTTTCTTGCTGGTCATGTTTCTTTAGCTGGACTTGTTCCATATGTGAAATTTAGGAAATGGAAGAGTTTGGAAATTAATAAAGAAAACCAGTATGTTCTCTATGGAAGCCTTGTTATCACCATATTAGAATTCTGGCAGTCCTTTCCTGTATAATTTCACAAATATGCTTTTTTTCCTCCTCCAAGAACAATAAAATTTCATTCAGGACAAAAACAAAACAAATTTCCCTACTGGCAAACAAATTGTCTACATCAATGAGCAAATATTTGTGGAGTAACTACTATGTGTCAGGCAGTTGGAATGTGTCAGTGAAATGACACGCAAGGCCCTAACCTCACGGGAATGCCAAACCTCAGTGTGTGCTCATACGGGTGATGAGTGCTGGGAAGGAGGGCAATGTGGAGCCATCTGTTGCCTTTTCTCTTTCTCCTCCTTTAAGGGCTCCCCTTAAGAATTAATGTTGCGTCTTATGCCTCTGTGGTCTAGGTTCTACAGTCACTTTGTGCAGCAAATGAATTCTTAAAGAACATATGATGAGCTTATAACTATTATAGTGACTCAGAGAATTGTAAGAGTAACAGCCCAAGGCAGGTAGAGTACATCTTATTTCTGCAGTGGTGGTATTGGGTGTTTCTACTATGGCATCACCGTCTTTACCAAATCTCTTTCATCTGGACTGTTCTTGCTTCAACAGGGCGAGTGGCTTGTCCTGTTCCTTCATTATGATTCCTCTGTTGCCGTTTGGCCCGTTTCTTAGTATGTTTTTCTGACTATATTATTTAGTTCATCCTGCCAGGGTAAACACAGTAATCCAACATCCCTATGTTTATAAGTTTAAATTTGTCCCATTTCTGGCCATGTTAGCAGTACATTTTATGTTTGTACTGCTTGTTTGCTTTTTAATAAAACCTCTGCCTGGCTATTTTGCTTTCCTATTACATTATAAAGTCATTAACAGTAGAGAATACCTCATATCATGTTTATAAGCTTGAGAGCATAAAACACAGTGACAACACCCTCAAATCTCATGACGTCGCTTAGTAATACAACCCTATAGTGTTAGAGCAATTATATATAATTCAAAGCTATTCATTCTAATTCAATTCATTGTCTAAGCTCCAAAGATAACCTGACAGAATTCATTGCATTTCACTTTTTTTTTCCACTGGAAACTATCCATAATTCTTATATACTTCCTGTACCACAAAATAAGCATGACGATGCTCAAAAAATCCTTCAATATCTAAGGTCTTTTAGGTGGAGCAAACTGCATTTCTAAGGACTAATGACATAGATATTTACGCTCATTTCTTTTATTCACATTTAACAATAAAATATATTACCTTTTTTGACTTGCTACCTATTAAGCTTTTATTGATTTGCTGTTAGAATTTTTAAAAAACTTTCCCTTTGAAATCTTTTTAGAACATTATGACAATTAAAAAATTAAGTAAAATTTGGTTTCAAGAAAGCAGTTTTAAAATTTTAAATTTAAGAATTTTCATTATATATATATATGTTCAGTTCAGTTCAGTTGCTCAGTCGTGTTCGGCTCTTTGCGACTCCATGGGCTGCAGCACGCAGGCTTCCCTGTCCATCACCAACTCCCGGAGTTTACTCAGACTCCTGTCCATTGAGTTGGTAATGCCATCCAACCATCTCATCCTCTGTCGTCCCCTTCTCCTCCTGCCCTCAGTCTTTCCCAGCATCAGGTTCTTTTCCAATGAGACAGTCCAATCAGGTGGCCAAAGTATTAGAGCTTCAGCTTCAGCATCAGTCCTTCCAATGAATATTCAGAACTGGTTCCCTTTAGAATTGACTGGTTTGATGTACATATATTTCTAAGTGATCGTATCTGGAAAGAAAATTCATTTGGTACTTAAAGGTTCAGGCTCTGCTGCCACAAAATTGCAATTCCAATCCTAGTTTTGCTAGTTTTTGGTTTTAACAAGCATCTAAAACCTGTCAAGCTTCAGTTTCTTCATCTGTAAATAAGGATAACTGTACATAATTCGTGATTGCTGTGATGAAATGAGATATTATGTCTAGTGAAACCTAAACAAATGTTATTTGATTTTATTTAGGGATTGATTTTGCAAATACTAACTACCTAATGTGCAGCCATAATTTTAAGTTTTTGTAAATATGAACTCATTTATCATTGCATTTAATACTTCAAACTTATGAAGTGGGCCCTCTTGTTATTTCTATTTTGTAGGTGAGGAACTCAAGGAACTGAGGGGTTAAGAGGTTACTACTCTTGATTAAGAGACAATATCAGAGTTGGGGTTGCAACCTGAGCAGTTAGGCTCAATAATGTGTGTTCTTAGATAATGCTGCCTTGTTTTGCTTATGTATTAATTCAACCTATTTTATTTAACTTCTATGTCTTGGGTTGCAACAACTGGGTTACAAAAATGAAGTCTCTGCCCTGAGACTACCATAGTTAGAGCTAAAAAGAAGTTTGTGAAAAAAAACTGTAATACAATGCTGCACATCCGTTAAAAACAAATTGGCAGCCTTTAAAGAAGCACAGCAGAGAAAAAGCTTAACCCAGGCCCACTTGGAACATTTGAGGGGCTGGGAACAAGGACAAATGGAGAACAACATTCTTTATGCCAAAATATTTAAACATTGAAAACCAAGTTTCACAAGGCTGTTTTTGTGATGAAAAAAATTGAAAAATGTTTAAATCTATGCATTTTTTATTACTAGAAGCTGGCACAATATCATAATCAACTGAATTAAATATTAGTGGGCATGTCTGTGTATTCTGCAGAAGAGCTGGCAATATTTGGATGAGTAATAAAATAAAAATAAGCACAATTAGAAATAAAATGCATATTGGTTCAGTTCAGTCACTCAATCATGTCCGATTCTTTGCAACCCAATGGACTGGAGCACGCCAGTCTTCCCTTCCCTGGACTAAAATGTATATAGTCCATGAATGTATTTTTGGACTTACCTTTAACAAAATAACTACTAATAATTTGATGACTTGAGATTTTCACATACTTTGTATACTGTTGATGACTTAAATGTCTCAATATACACTGTCTTTACATTGCATACAATTTGAGCATATTTTTACCAAATTGTATGTTTAGGGCTTCTCTGGTAGCTCAGCTGGTAAAAAATCCACCTGCAATCCAGGAGACCCTGGTTCGATTCCAGGGTCGATCGGGCAGATCCCCTGGAGAAGGGATAGGCAACCCACTCCAGTATTCTTGGGCTTTCCTGATGGCTTAGATGGTAAAGAATCTGCCTACAGTGTGGGAGACTTAGATTTGATTCCTGGGCTGGGAAGATCCCCTGTAGGAGGACATAGCAACCCACTTTGGTATTCTTGCCAGGAGAATCCCATGAACAGAGGAGCTGGGCAGGCTGTATGTCCATGGGGTCACAATAAAAAATTTGAACATATTTTATCAAATTTTATGTTTAAACATGTACAAAATTTAAAATTCCTTTCAAATTAAAAAAATTATTTTCCATGTATTCAAAGTTGTCTATTAAAAATAAAATAGAAAATAAAAGCATAAGAGTTTTTATTTAACCACAGCTGATATTTCTTATTCATTTTTTGAAGATGTAATGAAATTGTAATAAACATTTTTAATCTATAAAAATCAAAGGAATCCCCATTCTAACAATCAGCAGTCATGTAGTTGTTAATTGGATCGATGAGTCACACATATTACATCTTGACTTACTTATATACAAACTTAAGAGTAATATGATTGCAAAATTTTCCCAGCTGCCATGTGCAACTGCTGTGAATACTCACTAATTTTTGAGTCGCTCTGGAGGCATAAATTTGAGGCTATAAAGAAAATGGGTCCTTGGCTCTGCTGGAAACAGCAGTTTGTTTTGCAGGGATGAATGCTGTCTATGAAAAGCGATTGCAGAGGTCCTTCTCTTGCCTAAGCGTGGTTGCTGCTCAAATCCTCCCACACTGCAGCAGTGGCAGAGCCTACAACCTCAGGGACATTCAGACACTCCTGTCTTTTGTTTCAAGGAAGCAGAGACGGAGCTGTGGAGATCTCCTAGGGGCCTGAATCGTGTTAGTCAGGAAAGCAGACACCTAGGGCTGTGGATATTGCTGTGTCAGTGCTGAGCAGCAGACCCCAGGGGACAGAGGTATCCATATGATCTTTCATAAATTTATTTTTATTTGTGATGTCTGAAGTATGTTAGTTGTTCAGTCATGCCTGACTCTTTGCAACCCCATGGACTGTAGCCCACCAGGCTCCTCTGCCCATGATATTCTCCAGGCAAGAATACTGGAGTGGGTTGCCATTCCCTTCTCCAGGGGATCTTCCCAACCCAGGGAACAGAAGACCCTGGTCTCCTGCATTGCAGGCAGATTCTTTACAGTCTGAGGCACCAGGGAAGCTCTTATGATGTCTAATGGCCTCCAAAGGGCAGGGCCCAGCTCAGGGTCCTTCTAGCTTGGGTCTAAGGATGATGCTGTGTGACTGTTACCTCTGGGACCAAGGCAGTTTTGGATGAGGGAAATACCTGGGTGGCTCTTGGAGGAAACAGGCAGCACGGGGCATGTTGCTGGCAGCAGGTGCAGAGGCACTGAGGTTGGCTGTGTGGCCTGCGGGGAGCTGGAAAGAAGCCTGTGCGGCTGGGGCCCAGGGGGCCCCAGGGGAGTGGCAGGTGGTAAAGCAGGAGAGACAGCAGGGGCACCTCACAGAGGTCGCAGGGCCATTTAGAACATAGCCCGAAACAAGGAGGAAGCGTGAAGGGTTTCTTACAGGGGAGGGATTTGTTTAGCTTGAACTTTGTGGTGGAGAGCCAGTACCAACTGGGGTGGCAGTTATTCCAGTGAGAAGCCGATGACCTTAAGAAAGCTGTGGTTGAAATGGAGATGATGAGAGAAACTGAGAGTGGCTTGGGACTTGGCAAGAGGCCGGAGCTCTGGGTAGTCCTGGCACACTGTAGTGTTAAGAGATGTTTGTTGAAGTGAAGTGTGCTCCTGTTTCCATCGCCTCCAGCATTTTAACTACTTATACTACCACACGCCTTTGTCTCCCTGTGAATTAATTTGAATATGTTATTTTGATACTTTGAATTGCAAAGTGAGTGCATTCTTACTAAGAAAAGACTGATTCCAGGGAGACTCAGAACCAAGAAGTTCTCAGTGAAACTGGTCTGATGCTGTTACATGATCGTGTTCAGTCCCAGGATGAGCAGTTTCCTGGTTGCTGTCTCCTAGAGTCCCAGATGTTCATCTCACAGGCCCATCAGGTCAGAGATAATTGGGTTTTAATATAACTGCTCATCAAAAACTTTTCTGCACATACGACATTGCCGTTCCGTTAGTTACTTTTGGTAAGACTCTTTGTCTGCTTTGCTCAGTGAGAAGTAGTTGGAATCCTTCTTGAGTTTTCTGAATAGACTCTAACTTTAGAGAATGTTCCTTTGTTTTTAAAAAGTGCTGAATCATTTATTTATAAATCCAGTTTAACCTAAAATGACTTTTTTGGGTTGTTTTGTTGTGTTTTATTTGACTTCATGTAACTTGTGGCTTCACGTGACTTGGAGAAGGAAATGGCAACCCACTCCAGTATTCTTGCCTGGAGAATCCCACGGACAAAGGAGCCTGGTGGGCTACAGTCCATGGGGTCGCAAAGAGTCAGACACGACTGAGTGACTAACACACACAACTTGTGGCTCAGACGGTAAAGCGTCTGCCTACAATGCAGGACCTGGGTTCGAGCCCTGGGTTGGGAAGTTCCCCTGCAGAAGGAAATGGCACCCTACTCCAGTATTCTTGCCTGGAAAATCCCATGGACAGAGGAGCCTGGTAGGCTACAGTCCATGGGGTTGCAAAGAGTCAGACACGACTGAGGGACTTCACTTCACTTCACTTCAACTATCAGAGAAGGCAATGGCACCCCACTCCAGTACTCTTGCCTGGAAAATCCCATGGACAGAGGAGCCTGGTAGGCTGCAGCCCATGGGGTCGTGAAGAGTCGACAGGACTGAGGGACTTCACTTTCACTTTTCACTTTCATGCATTTGAGAAAGAAATGGCAACCCACTCCAGTATTCTTGCCTGGAGAATCCCAGGGACGGGGGAGCCTGGTGGGCTGCTGTCCATGGGGTCGCACAGAGTGGAACACGACTGAAGCGACTTAGCAGCAGCAGCAGCAGCAGCAGCAGCATGTAACTATTCAAAGGGATTTCTCTGGCAGCTCAGTGGTAGAGAATCCACTTGCCAATGCAAGAGATATGGGTTTGATCCCTGGGTTGGAAAAATCCCCTGGAGAAGGCTATAGTAAGCCCCTCCAGTACTTTTGCCTGGGAAATCCCATGGACAGAGGAGCCTGGCAGGCTACAGTCCGTGGGGTTGCAAAAGAGTCAGACACAACTTAGTGAGTAAACAACAATGACTTTTCAAAACTGACTGGGAGTAGATTTATAATACATGTAGCTTGAAGTTGGCCTGGAAGTTTGATAGTCACAGGCAATGAGGATTATGCTGTTGATCTCTCTTTAAAAATTCCTTCTTATCCATGCTTAGTAAGTCTTCTCATCATAGCTGGAGCCACGGGACCGCTTGATGCAAATTTAATTCTGTTGGTCTCTAAAACTTATCCTGACCTTAAATAGAGGGATATGAGAAATCTAGCCTTAACCCGGGCCCCCACACCTACCAGCCCTGCAACTAACTACAGGGCAACTAACTACAGCCTTGAACTACAACTTCAAAACTACTGCTTTTGCCCAGACTCTGTAGAGTGAAGTCCAAGCAATGATAAGAAAATTCTCTTAGGATATGGATAATAATTGTTTTAATCTACTTTTTATTTCACTCAGGAATTGAAACCTGGCTTCTCAATCTCAGGTTTCTGTACAAGGCTCTTGATTTTGTGACTGCATTTTAGATTATGTATCTGGTTCTGGATGGCATGGCATTAGCTTTATCTTTTAGCATAGGTCCATTACTTTTTGTCTGTGTCTTACCTATTACATATTTTACTTTGCGTGACAAGATGGCATCTCTTCACTTCACTGAGTTAAGTCTGCTCTCTCTTAGCACATTCCTCACTCCAGAAGACAAGACTGAAAATAGATTCTAAACCCTTCTATTGTGTGCAGCTTGTTGAAGCAGGTTGGAGGTGCCTTGAAGGACGTGCAAACTAGGACCCGATGCATGCTCAAGCTGGATTAGAAAAGGCGGAGGAGCCAGAGAGCAAGCTGCCAGCAAGCTGCCGCTTGGTCGTCGAAGAAGCAAGAGAGCTCCAGAAAAGCATCTGCTGCTGCTTTATTGACTATGCCAAAGTGTTTGACTGTGTGGATCACAACAAACTGTGGGAAATTCTGAAAGAGATGGGAATACCAGACCACCTGACCTGCCTCTTGAGAAATCTGTATGCAGGTCAGGAAGCAACAGTTAGAAATGGACATGGAACAACAGACTGGTTCCAAATAGGAAAAGGAGTACGTCAAGGCTGTATATTGTCACCCTGCTTATTTAACTTATATGCAGAGTACATCATGAGAAACGCTGGACTGGAAGAAGCACAAGCTGGAATCAAGATTGCTGGGAGAAATATCAATAACCTCAGATATGCAGATGACACCACCCTTATGGCAGAGAGTGAACAAGAACTAAAAAGCCTGTTGATGAAAGTGAAAGAGGAGAGTGAAAAAGTTGGCTTAAAGCTCAACATTCAGGAAACTAAGATCATGGCATCTGGTCCCATCATTTCATGGCATATAGATGGGGAAACAGTGGAAACGGTGGCTGACTTTATTTTTTTGGGCTCCAAAATCACTGCAGGTGGTGACTGCAACCATGAAATAAAAAGATGCTTACTCCTTGGAAGAAAAGTTATGACCAACCTAGATAGCATATTCAAAAGCAGAGACATTACTTTGCCAACACAGTTCTGTTTAGTCAAAGCTATGATCTTCCCAGTAGTCATGTATGGATGTGAGAGTTGGACTATAAAGACAGCTGAGTGGTGAAGAAGTGATGCTTTTGAACTGTGGTGTTGGAGAAGACTCTTGAGAGTCCCTTGGACTGCAAGGAGATCCAACTAGTCCATCCTAAAGGAGATTAGTCCTGAGTGTTCATTGGAAGGACTGATGCTGAAGCTGAAACTCCAATACTTTGGCCACCTGATGTGGAGAACCAACTCATTCAAAAGACTCTGATTCTGAGAAAGATTGAAGGTGGGAGGTGAAGGAGATGACAGAGGATGAGATGGTTGGATGGCATCACTGACTCAATGGACATGAATTTGAGTTAACTCCGGGAGTTGGTGATGGACAGTGAGGCCTGGCGTGCTGTGGTTCATGGGGTCACAAAGAGTCAGACATGATTGAGAGACTGAACTGAACTGATAAGGCAGAACAGTCTTGGTAGATGAAATTATAGGAAGCTAGATGAAGCAATAGGAAGTTAAATCATTCTCCTTGTCCTTCCCATAGCATTTTTTTGTGTTTATATTATATCGCATTATATATTTAAACCTAGTTTGATTTACGGTTGTTTACTTAGATGTCTCCCACAATAGACTGTAAGCTCCTCTCTGACAGGGTCTATTTCACTTATTTCTGTATTTACCCAGCATACACAGTGTTCTCCAAGTGGCAAACACAGAGTAAATGACTGAAGAAAAAAGAAACACAAAATTAGACTTTATGACGGGGGAGCCTGGTAGGCTGCAGTCCATGGGGTTGCTAAGAGTCGGACACGGCTGAGCGACTTCACTTTCACTTTTCACTTTCATGCATTGGAGAAAGAAATGGCAACCCACTCCAGTGTTCTTGCCTGGAGAATCCCAGGGACGGGGGAGCCTGGTGGGCTGCTGTCTGTGGGGTCGCACAGAGTCAGACACGACTGAAGCGACTTAGCAGCAGGAGCAGCAGCAAGATACTTATTAATAGGATCTGTATTCTCATTTCTTGATCCCCCACAGGTGAGTGTAGTGCTTTCAACATATGAAAATACTTTGTAAACATTTTAAATAAGAAGGAATAAGAGCTCTAATCCAAGTGTCTGGGTAAATAATTTACTATTCGATATTTTTCCTGCATAGAAATCAGAAACCATACCAAATCAACTATTTGTGCTTAATTTTCACAGGCAATGTTTTATTCCTTTTTTTATTGCCAGAATAACTCTATTTCCATTCAAGTCAAGTGCATTAAATATGCATTATATGCTCTAATGTTTTGAGTTCTTCAGGGGACACAAAGGTGAGTGATAAAACGAATCACTGCCTTCTTGCTTTTTCTCTCTCGTTCTTTTTGGGAAGTGATAGTCTAAGAGATAGATAACGTGTACAGGAACTATGAAACAAGACCAAAAATAAGTGCTCATGCAATTTTTTTGAGGGATTCCGTACCAGGGAAGATATGTATCCAGCTGTGGCAACTTAGGAGGCTTTCTAGATGAGTGATATTTGAAGTCAGCTTGAAAGTATGGGCAGGATTTTAATGGTAGATGGAGTGATAAGCCATTGGAAAAGGGAAGGATGTGAGCAGAAGCAGGGAAACAAAATGTCCGGAGACTGTCACGTGGGTTTACCAGGCTAGACCGTAATGTGCAAATAGTAAGCATGTGGGAGGTAAGCCGTACTAGCTAAGGTGGAGGTGTAGGAGGGGGTGGCTAGGTAACATAATGTGAACTTTAGGGGATTTGTAGTTTGGAAGACGATGGGGACCACATACAGTAACTGTAGCAGGTTATTATAATCACATGGGGGATCTTTGAGAAAGATAATGAATCAACTCAGGTCCACAAAATGAGAATATTAGGGTGACTTAGAAAATAAATGAAAGCTCCTCAAATGGTTACTATTTTCCAGATTTGGGAGTCACTTTTGAATATAGATTCCTGGCTAGGGAATTCTATTCTTTCACTCATGGAAAGTCTATTAAGTGCTTATTACGTAACAGATACTAGGCTAATTACTGAAAATACAGAAAGGAAGTCAACAGATACTGTCATTGATCTCACGGTTTGTGGTCTGGCCAGGTTAACGAACACAAGACGAATAACTGGACACATTACAACTGTATGAAGTACTGTCAAGAAGTTTAGGGTGCCGCGAGAGCATGTAATGAGTTGGCCTGATAACTCTGGTTTGGGGAGAAATCACCTTCAGGAAGAGGAACTTTAGTCAATTTCAGGGCTTAGGTCAGGGAAAAGTTTGAAATCTGTTTTGGTAATTTAGGGTAAAACAATAAAGACCTGTGCTACCTGTGGGCTTCCCAGGTGGTGCTAGTGGTAAAGAACCTGCCTGCCAGTGCAGGAGACTAGAGAGACATAGGTTCGATCCCTGGGTCGGGAAGATCCCCTGGAGAAGGAAATGGCAACACGCTCCAGTATTCTCGCCTGGGAAATCGCATGGACAGAGGAGCGTGGCGGGCTACAGCCGTTGGGGCTGCAAAGAGTCGTGGACATGACTGAGCACACACACACGCAATCCAGAGCTGAAATAGTAAAGGAGGGGATGGCTGTGCTTCATTTTCTGTCTGCTGAGCCTGTGAAACCAAGGGGAAAATATTACAAGAAAAGAACCAGGAGGTAAGGCAAAAAAAAAAAAAAAAAAAGCATGAGCAATAGGCAAGTGAGCCAAATTCCTGATGGGACTATAGCTTACACAGGTCTTTAAAGAGACTTGATACCATTGTCTGAGTGCCTAAATTTTGACTTGGGACTTTGCTCTCTGGAATTAAATCCTTTTTTTAGCGCAACAGAAAACTGCATGCCTACTAGAGTTAGGAATTGAGAGTTTACAGATCATTCTTGCACAATGCAGATTTACAAAAATACAAAAAACGAATATATTCCTTTTCCAATTTTAGAAAGGGAAAAACATGGCTAAACAATCTCTTAGTTTTGAGATTCTTCTCCAAATACTTCTTTTCTCTTTAGCTTTCATTGAGTCTTAGCCCTCTAAGAAAGTGATAAGTGTTACCAAGGAGATTCCTTTTCCTTTACGTGTTTTTCAAGTTGCAGAACTTTCTGGGCTCCAAATTTTTGTGGGACCAAAAAGGCCACTGTTTTATCTATGTTCCGTCTGAGAGCTTAGATTTCCCTTTGGATTAGTTTTCTGGGGATCATAACTTGTTGTTCTTTTTTGGACCTAGCTTAATGATTAGCTCTTACACTTACAAAATAAAAATAATTTCTTTACCTGCTATTCTATTCATATGGTGAGTGACAGGAAATTGCTGTGTTTGATGCCCAAGTGACATGGTAAGTTTCTGACATTGCATATCTTAGGGAACATTCGAGATTCCCGAGTCAGAGATGTCTTTCTACAATAAGGCCAGTTTGAACTTTACCTGCAAGTCTAAAGTTTTCTTTTCTTTGTTCCTAACCTTTGGAGCAATGGTAACCCATTTTGGGCTTTCCATTTGGCTCCCAATGATGCTCTAAACCACATTTGCTCCCGGAGCCTATGTGTTCTTGGAAGCCCCTGAATTTAATGAGACCCTCCCCCCGCCCAGTGCCCAGCCAGACTTTACAGGAACAAGGCTGAGCTCCATCTGAGCTGGGTCAGTTGGAGTCCTTTTCCTAGGAATCTGCAACTGGGACTAGAAAAATGCAGGGAATTTAGCTTTGTCTGAGAGCATTTTGCTTTTAATGACAGTGTTGGCCTAAAACAAATAGAATTCAAGTTATTTGTTCAGAGAAAAACGAATGGTTATTTGCGATCAGCAGAGAACTACATTTCAGGGCCTGCAACCATAGTGAGCCAAGTGCAAGTCCCCACACAGCAAAGGAAGGGGAATTCTTTTATAAAAAGGAGAAGACAGTTGGGAGGGCTACGGTAAACAAAAAGTTCATGGTTTTCATAGGCTGAGATTTTCCCGAGAAAGAAGAGGAGTTGGTCTTCTTTCTTGTTGGCCTCTCCCTTCTGGTCTCCTCACTCTATTTGACAAGGTTTCTATTGACTCATTTTTTACATTTCCCCATTTGATCAAGAGCTTTCTCTGAAAGAGCAGCGTTGATCAAGCGGTAGGACTCCTCGTGTCAGTAACCTTCTGTCCCTCAATAATAGAAAGAAGACTTCCTGGGTGTAGTGTCTCATGTTGAAGGGAAAGTGCACAGACTGGAACTTATTGAGGTCACATTTGAGTAAGAAGGAAGGGTAAAAGGGAAAACTCTCAAGCATGTTTTATCTAAAAATCCACATGCTATCATGATCAAAGGTCAGCATCTAACTAGGGATCACCTAAAGCATTATGTCATAATCGAAGGGCTGGGGACACACTGCTCACAGGCCTGGTCTGGATGCCTCTGGAAAGCCATGTCACCAGATGTCACCCACTCCAGTTCTGGATAATGTTTACTTTCAGGCCCCAGACCATGTGCTGCTCCAGCCGGGGTCCAGTGCCTTCTCTAGGTGTGTGCCTTGAATCCAGGCATCTATTCCGTGGAGTCTGATAGCGCAAGGACTGGTTAGCAGTACCTGATAGGAAGCTTGACTGGTAAGACTGAAGAGAGTTCTAGAGGTGTCTTTTCCAATAGGCAAAAATCTACAAATTGCATGGTCTATGTCTCCTGAGAGCATCCTGTGATTGCTCTACCAAAACACGGTTATTTTTAACAGAAGCATTCAGGCCTTTGCAACCACTGAAATCGCTCTCTTTTTATGGGTTGTGGGTCAAAGACCTACCGCAGGACAGCAGTACACCGGGCATTCTGTGACTACCTCAAAGTTCAAAAATTTACGAACTCTCAAAGGTGTGGATCCAGGACTTATTAAAGACAAATCACAGTTCTTTTGGCTGAGGAATCTGGAAGGCCTCTACAAATGTTGCCAGTTGTGTTTTAGTAATGTCATTAGTGTATTAGGACTAAACTAGAGTATTAAGCGTGGTAAGCACAGGAAGAGCTGTAAAACTGTCCAAACAGCGCATATTTGTCAAAGTATCTGACCAGTAAAATGGTCCTTTGATCCCTATGATGTTCCAGAGGGTTTCCCCAGGTAGGGATCGTCTCCTCCAAAAGGACTTTAGCCACATAAAGGGCTGTCTTTAAGGGAAGGCTTCAGACCCGTGTGAAAACACATAGACCATGACTCAAATATATCCATTAGACAGAGGACAACGTATGAAATCCACTTGCCAAACCCCTGTATGAAATCCACTTGCCAAGCCCCCAGTCATTCTTTAAGCAGTTTAAAATGTTTGGGAACAGCACACACAGGCCTCCCTGGGTTTTACTTCGGACAAGTGGAACCAGTGTGTGCTCTAAGCTTCAGTCGTGGCTGCCTTTGTGACCCCACCAGGCTCTTCCGTCCATGGAAGTCTCCAGGCAATACTGGAGCGGGCTGCCATGCCCTCCTGCAGGGGCTCTTCTTGACCCAAGGCTCAAACCTGTGTCTCTTAAATCTCCTGCATTGGCAGGTGTGCTCTTTACCACCAGTGCCACCTGGGAACTAGTGAGGCAGGCACTTTTTGTGGCTTTGTTAACGTTTTCCCGCTGATATTGATGCATGCAGGCTATCACTTTGTAGTAGAACACTGATTTAATGCATGCACAGTGGTGAGGAGTGAGAATTTTAGGGTCTCCTGCAGGAGTATGTTGTTATTTGGTCTAAAACAGAGCCTTCTCTTTTTATAAAACCAGCAATTGTTGAATTTTCAATTTTTCCCCCCAAGACCGATTGTTGACCTTCTCTATTCAGTTTTTCTGGTTACTTGGGGAAATATCTCTTTGGAACATCACCGAGGTTTGACTGCTGTTGGTCACTCTAAGGGTGTCATTCCTTGCAGAAACATCAGGAAGGTGATATCCTTTAGCTTCAAGAGTCAAGTTGAGAATGTCCCTAAATCTTAATACCTAAAAGCAGCAGGTAAAAGTATTGGGTCTAAGAATTCCTGACTATGGGTGCTAATTAAAATTTTATTTTTATTGGCATTAGGGAGCTATGCTGTTCCCACATTTCAAAGTCATGAGATACTCCAAAAGTATATCCACTATTAGTATAAATGCTGGCAGTTTTGTTGTTGGCTAAAGTACAAGCCTGTGTAAGAGTGTATAATTCAGCCTGTTGGGCAGAAGTAATTATAAGTGAAAGAGCTGCCTCAACAACATCAAAAGGAGTTGCAATAGCATGCCTGGCACAATAGTCACCATTGTCATCTTTTAAATAGGAACCACCAGTGAACCATGAAAAGCTAGCATTACTCAGAGGAATTTCCTGCAGATCAACACTAAGAGTCAGGAGGGGACCTGTCAGTGCTAAGCAATTGTGAAGGACTTCATCAGTGACTGAAGGGGAAAGAGTAGGAGAATTAAGGTCATCACAAGGTATGAGATTTATGTTAGGAAGAGTTAACAAAAGAACTTTGTAGAAGGTGAGGGAGCTGACTAACAAACGTTGAGTATAATTGAGAATTTGGGACAGCTTCTACAGCGTGAGACATACAAATGATTAAAAGGGATCTCACAACGATTTTCTTGGCGGCCTTAATAAAAAGGGCAGAGGCTATAATGGCGATAAGGCAAGAGGACAGTCGTATCTCAGAAGCTCCATTTGCTGGCTAAAATACTATGTAGGTCAATGGTGGTTCCCTCATTTTTGGGGTGAGTATCCAAGGGCATTCCCTTCCTCTTCATACACAAAAAGTAAAAAGGAATCTGATATTTGGGATGCCCAATGCTAGGTGGCTTCATCAAACTCCTCTTTAAAGGATTAAAAATTACCTGGTTTTTCCCATTAGACTGGGTCAGTGTTGCTACTGTTTAGTAAAACATGCAGAAATCTGAATATGAGAGAGAAATTTAGAATACAATTTTGTCAACAACCAGCTAGCCCAAGAAAACCTTGCAGTTGCCACTTTGTTTTGGGTTTTGTGGAACTCGGGACCCCGTGAGGTCTGTCTGGATCTGGGAGCAGCACTTGTTCTCATATCAGACGCCACAAATACTGAACCTGGGTTGGCAGTGTTTCTTTGGTGACTTTATGTTCCTTTCGGGCTCAAGGCTTTAGTGAATGGATGTGGTCTTCCTCCATAAAGAGGTTTGAAATGGAGAACAAAAAAGCAAATTATCTATATATCGCCATAAAGTAGAACCCCTAGGGGACTTTATATCCTACAGATCAGCCTTCAGGTCAGTAAGAAATGAGGGTTCTCAGGCCAGGTGAACTGTTCTTCTTCCAAGAGAAAGCAAAAAAAAAAAAAAGTGTTGGCAAGCTTCATGAACTAGAATATCAAAGAATGCTCTGCTTAAATCAGTTACAGTAAAAATTTTATTTCCAATGGGAAAGGATGTCAGTAGCAGAATGGGGCTTAGGGACCACAGGGTATCAAGGAATGGAAATGCGATTTGCTGCTCAGAGGTTCTAGACAAACTCCCACCCTTGACCCTCGGGTCTTCTCAGTGATGAAATGGGAGCATTACACGGACTGGTACAAGGAATAACATGATCCTGTGTCTTGTAATCTTCTGTTATGAACTTGACGCCTTGAAGAACTCCTTTACTCATAGATTAATTCTGGGGAGAGGTTTGGAGGGATGTATTCGACTCTTGAATGGAGGTGAGCTGTGAATGTTGCTTCAGTCTGGGGAATGTAAAAAATTAAAGGTTTAACTTCTGGATCCTCAGAAGGCTTAATTTTAAACGGGACAGGCTCTGATAAGTTTAGAGAAAAAGGGAGTAGGGAGAGTTTCACAGAGAAGGGTAAGTTTGATGAGAGAATTAGTACAGGGAAACGATGTACAGAAGAGGTGTCGGCAGCAGATGGCAAGGAGGAAGACGATGCTGGCTGCTAGACTGGCGCCTGAGCTCGAAGACCA
Organism: Ovis canadensis; assembly: GCF_042477335.2. Taxonomy (NCBI): domain Eukaryota; kingdom Metazoa; phylum Chordata; class Mammalia; order Artiodactyla; family Bovidae; genus Ovis; species Ovis canadensis. Next base: position 100,295,831 of record NC_091253.1, on the reverse strand, counting down.
GAGGGAGAGACGGTGGCACCGCCAGCGAGCCCGAGACGCGGCTGTCACAGAGGGGGGCCGGCGGGAGGCGGTGGGAGCCATTCTATCACTCTCTAACAGCGTGTTCGCCTCGGTCACCCTTAGAATCTCATTTTGCAGAGAGGCAAATTTAGGCTCCCGACAATGTTTGGACAGCTCCAAATACCAATCAAAATAAACATCCTGCTCAGTTCTGGAAATTTTAACACTATTGTTGTCCAATTTAGCTTTAAGGAATGCAAGCCTGGGGGTTTCCAAAGTTCCCCGTTGTGGCCATTGCTATCCTAAACTGTCTTTGGTCGGATAGGTCCACTTAGCTAGAAACGCACACACGAAAGGGCATCAGTTTTTAAACATAAAACCCACTGGACTTTCTGTGGGAGGGGGTGCACCTTCAAAACTGCAATTCCATTTCTCAGAGTTTTTTTTTTTTTCCTCAAGGAAAATAGGTATTTTCAAAATCTTCAACAATTCAGATAGCTTAGAGCTCAAACAACTCAATTCAAACAGCTTACGATTCTAACAGCCTGCAGACCTAAAACCAGTCAGTTCTAAGGGAACAACTTGGTTTTCTAGGAGCCAAGCCAAAGGCTTTTCAGCCAGTTTCCATAGAATAGCCCCTATTTCAAAGGAGTGGGCTGATGGCTTAACCAGCACAGTTGCCCTTGAAACAGTCTTATATAAAAATCAGACAAAGTGCCGGATGAGTTATCACAAATAGAACAAAGTCTTAACCGGAAAGGATGAAACCTTGAAACAGATTCTGGATAAAGCCTGAAGAACTTCAAATACAGGAATGGTATAAGCTTGGACTCAGGAGACAGCAAACCTCCAGGCTCCAGGGTCAGCGAGCCAAGCAGTGAGCTCAGTTGGCTCAGTGATGGGGGTCCTACCTGTTTGCTCTTGAGCCCCAATACCTATGGGCATCTTTTCTGAATGTTGACCTAATCCAAAGAGACTGCCAGCTATTTCCCTACGAAAAAAGGAAAACAAAAGTTTATTTAAGATCAGCAAAGAATTGCAACTCGGGGTCTGCAGCCTTGGCGAACCATGTTCAAGTCCCCCCCGCACCCCCACGCATGACAAGGGAAGAAGGCTTTCACAGGGAGGGGAGGGAATTTAGGCTCCAGGAAACAGAACCCACTGCTCTCCACCGACCGGGTCCTCGTCAGGGAAGGTAGGTCTTTGGCTCCACTTCTTGCTGGGCTCTGCTGTGGTCACAGGACGTGAGAGCACCCTATTCTGGTCTCAGGACTCCATTCTGGTGAGGTTTCTGTTTACTAGCTTTTTGGAATAGACATAGAGGGTTATAGTGTTTGAAATGTTGGAACCAAAGGAATCACTTCAAGCGCAGAGGTGGCATCAGTTAGTCAGGGCCACGTTTGACCTTTTCCACCGTGCTGGAGGCTCAGTGGCAAGAATCCTCCTGCCAAAGCAGGAGATGCAGGTTAGACCCCTGGGTTGGGAAGAGCCCCTGGAGAAGGAAATGGAAACCCACACCAGTGTTCTTGCCTGGGAAGTCCCATGCACAAAGGTGCCTGGTAGGCTGCAGTCCATGGGGTTGCAAAACATTTGGACACAACGTAACAACTAAACAGCACCATCACCAACCGTGCAGTTGGTCCCTGGGCTACAAGCAAATCCCTCTGTCTGTCAGCGCAGGCCCCACTGGGGCTGGTGGGCCCCAGATCCGGCGGGTAGAGGGGGCCTCCAAGAGTTGTGTTTTGAACAGGTTGAGATGTCCTTGTGACAACTACGTGGAGACAGAAAAGCACAGTGAAAGTCACTCAGTCATGTCCAATTCTTTGCCACCCATGGACTATACAGTCCTTGGAATTTTCCAGGCCGGAATACTGGAATGGGTAACCTTCCCCTTCTCCAGGGGATCTTCCCAACCCAGGGATTGAACCCAGGTCTCCCACATTGTAGGCAGATTCTTTACCAATTGAACTAAAGTGGAGACATCAGACAGGCAACTGGAGGAGAGCATTCGAACCTTGATCTCAAATGAAAATATAAATTTGAGAAATCATAAATGTAAAAAAAATTAAAATTTCATAGCCTTTGAAACCAGAGTAATAGGTAATGTGTAATAATCACATTACAGCAAGTCTAGAATTGTACAATTTAAATTTCGTTTCCTACATTGAACCTAGGGTTTACTTAATTTTTGGTAAAAAAATTTCCTCTGGAATGCAACTTTTGCATTATTCACGAATGGACTGACTGCTTTTTCCAGCAGTGTATGGCAGCTCTTATTTCTTTACATCACTGACAACTCTGTGTATTATTTAAAAAATATTTACCAATGTTATATCAGAGAACATTGTTAAAGCTATACTTCTTTGATGATGAAGATTGAACATGTTTTTACATATTTGTCAATTATTTGTCTTCTTTACGGAGTTGCCTATTTTTATCTTCTTGCTAGTTTCTCCAAGGAATTCGATATTTATGTTGGCAAATAATGAAAACCCTTTCTATATCAAAGGCCTTGTTCCTGTGGCTGGCATTTCTATTGAAAACTTTCCTCCAGTTACCACTTTCCTTTTCATTAAATATTTCTTTATTATTGTTGTTTGACCTACATATTTAGGATATTTCTCAGTGTGTGCCTTTGGTGTTTGAGAAAAAGTTCTTCTCCTACCATATATTTAAATATTTGCTTATTTTTATAGCACATTATATCATTGAAAAATCTAATCCATCTTGGGTTTATTATGGTGTATGAGTGAGATACACCAAAGTAACTAATTTTCTAGCTAATTTTTTCTGAGTAACTAAACACTGTTCCTGCATGGTATGCTTGTTTTTGCTGGCAGTTTGGGTGATTTACTAACACGATGAAAAATAACACATCCAAATAGCTTGGCTTGTATCTGCTTCTAAAAGGGTATTAAAATATTTGCTGATGGTTTGGGGAAGTTATATTCTCTAGTCTTTGAGGGGAAAGAATAAGGCCACTTAAACGCTATTCCTCTCTGACATAATTGCTATTTCTACCTTCTCATAGTAAGGGGATTAGCCTACATGCCTTTCAGAGAAAGCTTTAGTGAGTGCACTTGGACTCTGAGCATTCTAATGCTTGCAAACATTACCCTTTGTCCATCGGTTTACTTTTAGGATAAAGATACTAAAGATACTTGTAAAGATTCAAAATGAGGGTATGCACATATCTTTAAGACTCTAGGTTATTCCTATGAATTACTTCTCTGTTAAAAGTGGTATTTGTAAGCAGAAATACGTGAGGCCATTTCTCCTAACTTCTTTCAAGTATGTTACATTTCTATTAAGATCTTTTTTATTTTATACATTTCCCCCTTAGCTTTATAAATGTGTCCATAGAAGCCTAGGAACATAAAATCCACTCTTTTCTTGCAGTAGGTTAAATATCCATATCCATGTTTCCATTATGTCAAATGGAGCAGTCCTAGAATAAATTCAGCTTTTCATGTTTATCTATGCCTGTCTTTCCCTTTGTCTACCTTGTGAAATTTAAAATCGCCAAATCTAATGAGTAACAGGGGAATCCTAGTACAACCCTAACTAAGTATTTGGTATTTATAGATAATCATGAAGATAATGTTCAGAATGTATTTCCTTATGCTTTTCTGGTCTTAGATACAAAGAGTGTCAATGACTTACAGAGTGATTTGAACCCATTATTATCTGATCTCTTCCTCAAAAGATTTTTTCCTTCTAAACCTTTTTACTCTCATTGTAATTCTTGGTTAGTCTGGCCACAAATAAATGAACAAATTTAAAGAGGTTTGGATTATCTTTTTTTATTTTATTTTTCATCCCTTTTACAATGGGACCTCATACCAACTCAAAATAATATTTGGAAAACAGAAAAACAGCAAAGGGATAATTCATGAGCTATACTGGAAATACACTGTTCTTCTAAGGACCTGCTATAAAAAATGAGGCACAAAAGCAAAAATAAATGTTAAGAAGTGAGATAAAAAGAGACCTGGAGTCCGTGGTAGCTCAGTTATTTCTTTATAGTTTAGAGCAAGGATCTCGTCCTGGGGTCCAGGATTGACTTTGTTATGAGGAACCAAAGAAGGGCATGAGTCCCTAAATACTCTAGAAATCTACGTCAGATTTCACATATATAGGATTCTTTTCATTTTGTGGCCAGGTGGGGAGACGTTTCATAGCTTTACTCACATGTTTATAGGAATCCACGATCACAACACAGGGAAGAACCAGTAATACAGAAGAATCAGAATTACAAGAAAGGACAATTTTCTCCCTTGAGTTCTGTCAGGAAATTAAGTCTTTCAACATTTCCCCCCTTCCCTTCCTTTGCCCTAATTCTCTTTGATGAATTGAATGCTTTCAGAGTTGTTTTGCTGAAGCTTATGGAAATGAGTAACTTAGAAAGCAGCTGGAGGTACCTGGACTCATTTTACCTAAAGGGTTTCATTAAAGCTCAGCGTGATGTTTATGAAGAGGGGGGTCCTAAGACAAAAGACACCAGGGAGTAGAAGCACCTTTCCACTTTGAACCTCTTGCTGAGCCCATCAGCTGGCATTGTTATTCTGGATGGTTAGAAGCCCCGCAGATTTGGCATAAAGAAAGTCAGCGGCCAAACATGGCGGAAGAGACAGAGAATCCTTGCGGGACGTTCAAATCCTCCACCTAAGTTGGCAACAAAGGGAGAGGGCGCAACACAGGAACGTGAGTCGAAGGAGCACCCGAGCTGCCTGCTTAGCTGATCCGATGTCTCGTCCACATGTCTCCTCTCAGCAGCTGCTTTTCTCGGCTACTTCAGAGAAACGTGGGCCGCTCCCATAATGCACCTCGCGAGTTCTGCCAAATGTGGGAAATTCTGGCAGAAGCCAAGTAACCGGGAACCACGCTTTCCAACTGGCATTTAGCTAAGGGATAAGGTTTGATGACCATCATATATCTTCCGTCACTTCTTTGCCCTTTCCGTGCTGAGACTTACAGACGTATTTAAATCCTGGAACCCATTTTTAAATTTCTTTAAAAAAAGTGGGTCATCAAGTCAGGTCCTTTTCTTATCCTCGCCATGAGATTTATTTTTAAATTGTTCAATTTATTTTCAGAAAATACGTTCAAGTGTTGTAGGTCCTGAGCCTCTTTTGCAAAGGTATTTCTTAAAATCATACTCTTTCTTTGGCCCTCATGATACCTTTGATAACTTTAGATGAAAATTTTATCGAGCCTGTTCCAGGCCTTCTCAATATCTGGCAAATACATATTAACACACACAGTCAGAGTAGGTTTGCAAAGAAAGTATTTAGTCCTTTAGAATGCTTATGGGGGCTGAGATAAATGAAGTGCTCCTTGGCCCTTCCATTTTTAATAAAGATTCACTTAAATTCTGGGCTCCAAATAAAAATTTCCAAAGATGTCTCCTAGGATTTTTAAGTACAAAGATGTCTCCTAGGATCTTTATTGCCCTCAGAGCAATAAAGAATCTGGTTTGTCTGTCTTTTTAACCATGATTACAGTTGTGAGAAGTTTTGACTGACTCTGTGACATTAGACAAGACTGGGACATGGGAATGGATGTGGGTTTTGATTGCCATTATGATTTCTCAGAGAAGAGAAAGTAAAGAAAACACAAAACTAAATGCTGGACACAAGATGTGTAGAATTCTGAGTGTAGATATGGCTTCAGAAAGAACCGACTTCAGGTTAAGTACACACCAGACTAAAAGATTATGTGATGTTTCTATATGATTCTAAGTCAAGTGATTCCTTCATTATTTTTTAAAATAACTCACAGGTGACTTTTCTTCCGAATTTGACATACAGAGTCTTCATATAAGCTAACTAGTTATAATAATGGAACAACCCCATTGGCCTTGCTGTCGGGTGGAGGAATAAGCAGAAGTGTCAGTTCTTAAATGAGATGCATCGTTTTCATAACAGAGCACACAGACGGTAGCAATGTTGGGCCATTTATTTGACCATAATAGAAAATCCAGTTGTCATTTTAGCTGCATATTTGTCTTCAAGCGTAAGCAAATGAATTCTTAACATTTCATCTCAAGCTGCTCTTAGGTCATTATATTTGAGTAATAGACCTGATATCGCATCAGAATAATGTTGCAAATGAAAGCGTTTAAGATTCTTGAATGTAAATGGAGTAGAACCTAATGCCATTTAAACGTAAAGTACGTAATAGACAAGAAGAAAGGGATAAAATTATTTTTGGTCCAATTAAACTGAATAAAATGGGAAGGGATGAAGTCATGAAGAAATCAAGTATGCCTTAATTGCAATGATAAGAAAGTCAATGCAATAGATTGAATTTAAGCACAAGTTTAGTGAACTTACAGATTACTGTTTGAGTTCAACATAAAGAAGAAAAAGATTTTGCGTTCTGCAGAGTAAATTCGCAAGCAGGCTATCATACTAGTATTGAAATAAACATATTTCTTAAAGCTAGTTTTGTTGGATTATGTCAGAAGCAGAGCTGTGCTTCTTGAGGGAAGATGAGCTTCCTCTAGGGCCCATCAGAATGAAGCTTTCACTGTCCTGCCCTTCAGAGGCTGGGGTGGTCGGTTGTTCTGCTTGATGCAGACTTCTTGATCGCCTTCAGCATTTGCTAGCAGACTGCGGAACTGCGCCAGCTTGGGGGAAGGATAACATGTTTAGAGAAGCAATAGCTCTTGATGTCACACAGAACACTTTTATTTTTTAATATGATTGATGCACTTTTATGTAGAAAATCAGGTTGAAGACTGCAATGGTTTCATTGATGGAAAGGGAGGAAGCCAACAGTTCTTGCACATGTCTTTGCACCAAGTATTTGGCTTCAATTATCAATGACTGACTGGATTAGCATTCCAGCTTTCTCACACTTGAGTAAGAGACTTCCTTGCTTGGCACCTCAGTTTCCATATGGTATTATTTCACTGTGTTTTGGTGAAGGCTAAATGGCTCAACAGAGATAAGGGTCTTAGAATGGCGTTTGGCATGTAATATATGCTAAAGAAGTGTTAGCTCTTATACCAGCAGGTCACACTGCAGGTTTGCTGTGAGACTTGACTGACAAAATGTATGTAAGGCACCTGATGAAAAGAGCTGCTCAATCAATGGCAGTTTTTATTATAATTATAAGTGATAATTAATGAGATAGTTTACTGAATATTGAAGAGCTTAAGCTTTAAAAAAAAATGAAAAACCAACATCAACGATCAAGGTATGCCACTCAAGAGTCACAGTTCCCCAAAGAGGGTGGATTTTCCCTTATTAAGGTGAAAAGAAGAGCGGGAATTCTGAATCTCTTCATAAAGAAAAAAGTGCTTATAAGTACATTCTACTTTTTGGCTATTAATAGACTTGATGTCACTAATAAATCTTTCTCAGTTGAAAGGGGACTCTCCAAAATCGAATGGCAATAATAATTTCCCTCAGTATGAATTGAACTGACATCCTGCCTTGCACTTCCAATTCCCCCGCATGCCGCTCTGATACGCTACCTGTTCCGCGCTCACACTGATGGTCTCTTTAAAGATGATCCAGGTGACACTCTCGTGAAGAGGAGGGTGAGTCAGTGAACCAAAGTAGGCCCAGTAATCCGGGCATGAAGGCAAGAGGACAGAGGGGTCGAAATTTGTGAATGGAGCTTTCTTGTTCTGAAAGAAAACAATAAGCGATGTATCATGCCCTGATGTAAAATATTTACATCATTGCATATATGACATACATATTATTTGGTAGATAGGTCTTAGCAAAGAATTTAGTGAATTTTTCTACTGTATAGTATTTCATGACTGGTATGTTTGTGGGTGGCTCAGCTGCCCATTAATGCAGGAGACACAGGTTTGATCCCTGGGTGGGGAAGATCCCCTGGAGAAGGACATGGCAACCCACTCCAGTATTCTTGCCCGAAGAATCCCATGGATGGAGGAGCCTGGTCAGCTACAATCCATGGGGTCACAAAGAATCGGATACCACTTAGTGACTAAACAGCGACAACAGCGTGCTTGTAAATATAAACAGTGCAAGCGACAGATGACAGGAAATACGCTACGCCAGGACTGTGACTGGTCTCTCTTCTTCCTTCCTCATTTGGCTAAGCATAAGCAAAGGCTTCTTATTTCTTTACTGATTGGTCATTCATGTAGGGGTTATTGGTGCTGACCTCTTGAGCAGTTAGAAATCCGCACATAAGCTTATGGTTGTCGCTCATAATCATGGGTGTGCATCAGCAGGTTCATTTAAGGGACAATTCTGTGGTGCTAGAGCAAGCATTTATCAGAAGAATAATCCACAGGTTACTGGACCTGTGCCGTTCAAACCCATGTTGCTCTAGGGTCGACTGTACGAGCTTTTCTCTCTTAAAACTTCTAACGCATCTTTGGTTATGACCCATTTCCTTATTTGTAATCATTTGTTGTGTTTATATTCCCCCCTCCCTCCATCATCAACTTTGCCAAAAATGTCTTTTTTTGGTTGTTTTTTCCCCAAAGAATTAGTTTTTCACTTTATTAATAACATTTGACCTGCATTTATTCATTTTCTTTCTTATTTTATTAATGTTTTACTTCATCTTAATCATTTCCTTCTACTTTCTTTTCATGTATCATTTTTTACATTCTTGAATTGAGTGCTTATTTATCTTTAAACTTTCTCACTTTATAAAAGTGTAATTTTGGGGGCCTCAACACGAACTAGATTTATTTTACATAAAGGTATGGTAGTTCTACAAAGTGTGAATGACAATGGCAAATCTCTGATATATGATTTAAGTCTTTATTATCAAAACGGTGAAGCTAAGAGTAAATATATCAGAACAATCCATCTTTTTCTAAGCTGACAGTGGGCACCATAGTTACGATGCATGAAACAGCTATGAAAACCATGCTTCTACAGGCTTCATCTTGCTGAAATAGATCAGTGGTAACTATGAAAAATGAAACCAAAATAAATCACTGCATCAGAGAGCTCAGAAACGAGGACCGTGTAAGCAGTACCTTGATTTTCAGATTGATGGGTTTGCTGAGGACTTCCTACTCCTCATATCAAATATGCAATTAAATGATTTCTGAGGTTCTGTAGATTCTTGTTCTCTGATTTAAACTAACTTAATGAGTCTATTTACCTTAGTTTTAACTGTTTTTAGGGCATCAAGTACTTTCTGAAGGTTTGGGTTGGCCTGACCCACCTGGAGATTAAAAAAATAAAGTGTGAGATAAGACAATTGTTAGCAAGTAAAATCCTATTTAGTTAATTTTTTAAAAAATTAAACACAATAACTGAAGAAAAGATATACAAGTCAAAATACAGGCATTTAGCACAACTGAAATACAAAAGCAAGCCTCTTGGGTCTGTTCTATTAAAATTCTAATCAGTCAAATGAATGGTATGTTACAAGTGTTCAGTAAAGATTAACTAGAATTACTATAATTCCAAAGGTTAGTCACCCAAATATACTCCATTTAATAGTAACTTCCCTATAGGACTTTTCAGGGACTCTCCTACAGGAGATTTGAATCTTCCATATTAAATATCAAGTGAACTTTCTTTATGGGACAAAAGTCCTCTTCATATTTTTTTCCTGATGAAACATTAAATTGATAAACTCCTGACTCTGTGATGTAGAAAGGTTAGACGAAAAGTGAAAGATGAGCCAAAAACTAAAACAATTAGCCCACCATCAACACCTTCCCATTTCATCTCTGCCTGAAATGTCTTTCTCTCTTCACGAGGGGAAAGTCAAGCAAAGCAAACATATACCGGAGACCAGCTTGTTCACCTGCGCTTTCGCTAGTAGAAGGAGACATTTCAAAAGCAGAGAGACACCTACACCCCTCTGCTGTATTTCACCCTAGCTTGTGGTCTGATTGGTAAGGGAATAATTGTAGCAGAGCTCCGAGGCTCTCTAGGACTCACCTTCATCAAAACGCCGACAATCACCAAACCATCAGCCTGTGAGGCAGCATCAGCAAAGCTGGGGTACTTGGTAGAATTCCAGTGAACTAAATGAAGCTAAAACACACAAGGTGATGGAGCAGTTATTCATACCACGGTGAAGGGAAAAGCAAGTTAGACCTTAACATGTGGGTCTATACAGCTATTTCTTGGCTTGGATAGATAAAACTTGTGTGACCCTTTATCCAGGGCATGGGAAGGGCTATGTTTGCACCCTTAAGAAGGGTTTTCTTAAGAAAATGGAGTTGAAGAGAGTGGGCACATTGCAAATCCTGGAACCAGTAAGTAGAACTTCTTTTTCCCACAATATCATAACTATTCAATATTACTTCTTAAAACAAAACATAACAGAAAAAACAGACACCTCTCTGTTTGGTGAGAGAATATGAAGTATTTCTGGCTAACTAGTTTGGAGACAAAAACTGCAATAATTTTCTAACTTGAGGTACCCGGTAACTTTGTGAGAAGGGGCTCCTGAGATGTCTGGAGTCTTGGCCAAGGGCAGGTTCTTCTGAGCGGATCCAGACACCTTTCAAGCCAACAGCCCCTGCCTAAGTTCTCTGTGAAACTCTAGACCTGTATATCCAAGGCCATGTGCACGTCTTCCTGATTCTTTCCTGACATCTCCACATGGATGCCTGACATGCATCTCAAACTTAACACGGCCAAAGTAGCACTCTTGACTTTCTCTTTTCCAGACGCGTTTCATCTTCCCGCTTTAGCAAAAGGCGTCACCTTCCCTCTAACTGCTCAACCGAACACTGCAGCCCTTATTCCTTTCTCACTTTTCTCCACTTACTGGCACCCATCCTTCCGCGCAGCGCATAGATGTTAGCCTTGCACTTAGTCCAGAGCTCTAAGGCTTGGCATAACTGCTGATTTTCCTCTGGGATGGCAAGTCAAAATGGCAGGATTTGACTCGAATTATGGCTGAAATCAAATGCTACTCCTGAAAAACTCTTTTTCTGACCACCTAATGTCAAGTGATCCTGGGTCGCTTGGATGACTAAACCAAAGCCGTTCGCTCCCCGCCACCCATAGGTCTCCTCTCTGTCTCCACTCTTTCTCCCCACCACTCCCCTGGTCTCCCTCCCACCCTCCCTCCTACCCTTTCTCATAAGCCGAACTTAGTGACTGAGAGCCTGTCACCTCCAACCTGGATTAACTCCACTTTTCTCAAATGAGATAAGACGTTCATTGATTCAGATTTCTTCAGATCAGTTCAGTTCAGTTCAGTCGCTCAGTCGTGTCCGACTGTTTGAGACCCCATGAACCGCAGCACGCCAGGCCTCCCTGTCCATCATCAACTGCCGGATTGCTTAGATACAGCCAAATATCCTCCCCCAGACATAATACTATTACTAATTTAGACTTTCAGCCCATTTGATTTCAGTCCACTTTCAATTTTATGAAAAATAAATAGGAAAAAACAAAACATTTAATAGATTTCTTCACCATTGAAAGCTCCTAGCCTGGCTTTCTAGTGTAACATAAAGTTAGTTTTATTTCTATACTATTCCCAAGTCTTCTATCAAAATGAATACTACACATACTCTGTACCTAACGATAGCTCTTACAAAAATCTGCCCTACACAATTGTTTTCACCAGTGTAAGATATTTGTATAAATGTAGTTATTACCCATCTTTTTTTGTAAAGAAAAAAAAAAAACCACAACAGAATGAAATGGGAAAGGCATTGCAATTGTTCCTATGTAGGACTTAGTTAATAAATTCTAACATATGCATACATGGAAATACCGTGCAGACTTTAGGAATTCCTGCTGACTTGGAACAATGACCATGATCATTGGTAAAGGAAAAAAAAAAAAAAGCATGTTGCAAAACTGTGTATTACAGATTCGTTCTACAAGAGTAAAACAAAAAAAGCCAACCCGTCTGCACTGGTACAAACTTACGGAACAGTCATGCATACAAAGAACAAAAGGTTTTTGTTTTCAGTCTCCATACCCCTGTTGAGAGTTTGATGCACATTTTCTTGATTTAATCGTGGATATATAGGCAGAATATCTTGAATTAAATCACAAACTTCCATGTGGAGGCAAGTCAAGAGGCCAGAGGGTAGTGGCCTGCTGCCAGGGAGCCCCAAACCCTCGTCTAGAGGAGGCTACTCGTTGTGATGACTCCTGAGGTTAAACTGGCCCTCTTAGTAGAACCTTAATGGAGTGTCTTGGCCTGGCTATACTTCTGCTGCGGGAGCGCACCCTTGAACCTTTAAATGAGAAGAGAATGATGGTGTGTTCCCCCTGGGGCTCAGAGCTTTAAAAGGAGAGCAGCAACTCCCGTTGAGGTTAGCCTGATGTCAGGCAGCAGTTTCCGAGACATTCTGAAATGAAAGCACATTCGAGGCTCAGGAGTTTGACTGCAAATTCACCTGCCTCCCTCACGTGAAAAATTGTCCTCCATTGCCAAACACAATGTGTCACTGTTTAAGTTTAATGGAGCCTAGGAATTCTTTACAGACCGCAAAATGCTCATTCCTTTGGAGCCGTTGAAATTGTGTCTTAAGTGATAAGGGGCGCTTCCCTGCTGGTTCAGACAGGTAAAGAATCTGCCTGCAATGCAAGGGACCCTGGCTTGATCCCTGAGTGAGGAAGATCCCTTAGAGAAGGGATAGGCTACCCACTCCAGTAGTCTTGCCTGGAGAATCCCATGGACAGAGGAGCCTGGCAGGCTACAGTCCCTGGGGTCACAAAGCGCTGGACATGACGGAGCGACTAACACACAGCCCCGTGTTATGAGGGGGCTACTTCTGGAGGACTCTCAGCGTAGCTCCTCTCACTCACTCAGCTGCATTACCTCTGCAGAAAATGTGGCTCCATCCACTAAGTGCTCAGAGCCACAGTCATCGGTGCTGCCCCAGTGAAAATGGAACTGACGCAGCCTGTAGCTCTCAGGTAGAGGGCCGCCTTTCAGCACTAGGAGGAAAGCAAAGTGCTGTTAGTGCCACAGTCACGAGCTCCAGCTTGTCTTTGCATTGAATACAAATTAGCATTAAATAGGGTCGAGTAGTAATGAAAATAAATCATAGTCCAAAGTTCCCATCCTGTTGATCTTTTCCCCGTGCCCACAATGATGGGCTCAGATGTGTGCCGCACCTTAAGACTGTGCGTGACTTATACGGTTCCCAGCACTATAATTTTATCTTTTCCTGTTTTCAGGAAAACATATTGGAAGATGAGTGAATTATAGGATGAGAGGTCTTTCCTTGAACCTGCTTTAGTTTATAAGTTCATTATTCTTTCAACAGACAGTAATGGACAGCATGCATTAAGATATCTAGCAATTTATTTTTAGTAACAAATCACTCTGCACATATCTTGTAAGTGATCAAGATACAAGAGGGTATTCTGACAGCTTTGCTGAGAATTCCTAGCCAGGGACGAAAAAAGTTCCAGCAGGAGTGTAGGGTCAATTTTAAAATTCTCATACTGAAGGATGATTTTGCTTTAGAGAACCTATCCAACCATGTGATTAAAACACACACACAGGACCAGACCTAATCCAATATTAACAAAGGACATAGCCCCAAGATGTCTGAAATTTAGGCTCGGAACCTTGTAGGAAAGTGCTATGACTAATTTTGCCTTTTGACAGTAGAGCTGATTCATGAAATTGCTATTTAGAAAATTATTCAGTAAAAGGTTTTGAGAATTTTCCTGTGAACGAGAAAGTGTGCTAGATTCTAGGAGATGAAGATAATTCAGTTACTATGATCTAATAGGGAGAGGGAAGCTAGACAAAAATACTTATGCACAGAATGATTCCATGCAAGATACACCCAAGACCAGTATTTTTTTTTTTAACTAGTACCCAAGCCCTTCACAAGCTGGTGATGGACAGGGAGGCCTGGCATGCTGCGATTCATGGGGTTGCAAAGAGTCGGACACGACTGAGTGACTGAACTCAACTGAACTGAAGCACTTCATTGGCATGGAGCCATTTTCCTGGCCACAAAAAATAAATCTACTCTTCGTGTGTAGTTCTTCCCTAATGCGCTCCTCCAACCTCATCTCAATTAGAAAATATTTGCCTTTTCAGTTTTTATATTCATGATGGTTCACAGAATTTTGTGGAAAAGTACTGTTTATTCAGAGGGTGTAAAGTTAGCATAAAGACATTGGAAACCAGAAGAGATGAAATAGAGTCACTGAGAAGGAGAAGGGCTGAAAGAAGAGTGAGCTGGGAGTCCCCAGAATCATCCTTAACACTTGGAAATATTTTAAAACTTCAAGACACCTCAGTAGATGGCCTCAATGCTACACATGTGCGCCAAACACTGAACATGGGTGTCCGTGTTCTGCAAGCCCTACTGTTTAAATTTCCCAGCAAGTCAAAGACAGAAATCAGGAGGGTCTTTGGGCTCACCTGATCTATTATCACTGTCCTCAAAGTTTACATGGAAGGAATGTCCCACGTTGACGATTTCTTTGGCTGTGGCTGGATTGTAGGAGATACTGAGAGGTTTCAGAGAGGGATCACGCTTGGTTTCACTGGTTTTAATGTCGATAGGAGACTGGTTATTTCCATTTGCAATGGGATGCAGCTTGCACCAGTGTTCAGGACCTACCAGGAAAAACGTGATTACAACCAAAACTGATCTAATGCTTGACTCCAGGTTTTAGGAATATAATTTTCCTAGATTAGGATTTATTCAGGTATCTGAAATGGTATCCTGGTTAGTTTAGTCGAAATCCAAGGTTTGAGAATGCCCGTTTCCTATGCTACACTGTAAAATAGTGTCTTTGTCAACAGAGTTAATATACTCATAGTCTATGGGATCAGACTATACATTTTTGCTGTTAGAAATAGACCTCTCTATACATAGGGAGGGAGAGAGGAGAAAAGAGGCAGAATACATTCTGTAGACAATCATGGCCCAAAGGACAACTGTTGAGAATGCATACAAAGCTGGTATAAGGCAAAGGGACTTCAAACCATTAACCTATGTCTTTACCGTTATTTTAAGTGCTCAATATCTCTTTTCCTGGAAAAGGGAATAAGCGGTTATTTGAGCTACATGAGCAGAAGAATGCTTACCGTTTTCACCATCATATCCCCACTCAGGACTTGCCATGATCTTCTACTTAGTTTTCTTTTTCTGAACACAGAGAGAATACCTGGAATAACTGACTGTCACTGACCGTGCAATAGATGACTGAATCCACAGTTCGCAGGGTTTTTATAGAAACGTCTCTGCCCTTGTACAAGAGTGTTACTCACTCAGCCCGCTATTTCATCATCTTTATCTATCAGGAAGTATATGCATGCTAAAAAAAGGTATTGTTTAAAAAGCTCACAAAGGTAAGGGCAGTTCCAATTGATTTATTCTCTTATATTGTTAAGGAGAAATTTCAAAATCTTAGCTTCTGCAAAACCAAGCCCTGTTATTCTCATGTTAGTGGAAGATATGGCTGAGTTGTCACACATGATGCTTTGAATATCTAGTTAAAAATGACTGTGCATTTGAGACTCCCAGCTTTTACCCTTGCTGGACACTTAAGCAATACTGCTGCTGCTAAGTCGCTTCAGTCGTGTACGACTCTGTGTGACCCCATAGATGGCAGCCCACCAGGCTCCCCCATCCCTGGAATTCTCCAGGCAAGAACACTGGAGTGGGTTGCCATTTCCTTCTCCAGTTCATGAAAGTGAAAGTGAAGTTGCTCAGTCGAGTCCGACTCTCAGTGACCCCATGGACTGCAGCCCACCAGGCTCCTCCGTCCATGGGATTTTCCAAGCAAGAGTACTGGAGTGGGTTGCCATTGCCTCCTCCCCTTAAGCAATACTAGCACCAGTAATTCAGTCAGGAGAATAATTTGCATATTTACAGCCAGATCAGAACCAATATCGTGATGTTAATTTAAAATCAGATAAGAGAATCACTAATCATTTGGAATACATTGGGTTTGCAGTTGGTAGTATATTGTAAGATCTTAGGGAAAAGCACAAACTTTTTGGCAACTCAATATATTATTCATGACAGTCCATTTCGAAGACATATGAGATGAGAGTACAGCTCCTCATTTTTAAGCAGTATTGGAATTCACAAATGGAGATTTGTCTTCTGTGTGAGCACAGTCGTGCCTGACTCTTTGCAACCCCCTGGACTGTAGCCCACTCCCCGCCCTTCTCTGTTGCCTCACCGGCTGCCAGTTTTGATTTGTGTGTGCACATTCATGCACTCAACAAATCATTGTATGTGTGCTCTGTCATGTCTGACTCTTTGCAACCCTGTGAACTGTAGCCCACCAGGCTCCTCCGTCCATAGAATTTTTCCGGGGGAGAATACCTGAGTGCATTGCCATTTCCAACTCCAAGGGATCTTCCTGGCCCAGGGGTTGAACCTGTGTCTCTTGCATCTTCTACACTGGCAGGTGAATTCTTTACCACTGCTGCTGCTGCTGCTAAGTCGCTTCAGTCGTGTCCGACTCTGTGCGATCCCATAGACAGCAACCCCCCAGGCTCCTCTGTTCCTGGGATTCTCCATGCAAGAACACTGGAGTGGGCTGCCAGTGCCTTCTCAAATGCATGCATGCTAAGTCGCTTCAGTCGTGTACGAATCTGTGCGACCCCATGGACAGCAGCCCACCAGGCTCTTCTGTCCACGGGATTCCTTAGGCAAGAACACTGGAATGGTTGCCATTTCCTCCTCCCTAGACCCACCACAAATGGAGAACATTTTATTAAGACTGAAATTAAATACAGCCCAATATTTATTTTACACCTGAAATATTGAAATAGAAGCCTTTCTTTCATATAGTTCTATATAATCTGTAGGAAAACAAACAAACAAACAAACAAACAAACATGCCTGGTAATGCAGGAGATTAAGAGTCATGAGGGTTTGATCCCCAGGTCGAGAAGATCCCCTGGAGGAGGAAATGGCTACCCACTCCAGTCTTCTTGCCTGGAAAAATTCCACGGACAGAGGAACCTCGTGGACTACAGTCCACGGAGTCCCAAAGAGTGAGGCATGACAGAGCACTCACACGTGTACGATTTATAGGACACTTTCATATTATTTTACCATCAACACCACACATACAAATCCTACACAATGAGTTATGATTTTGCAGCTGAGAGAAGTTGAGGATTCACCACAACCAGGGAGTAGCCAAGACTCCAGCCTCCACGTCTAGTTGCTTTCTTTGCCTCCATCTCTGCCGAAGGCTGCACTGGCTGAGCCTGGAGGCAGCTGATCCCCAGTTTCCCTTCTCCGCCCACGATCCTCTTAAGTCCAGCTGAAGCCTGGACTGAGGTGAGACTTGCCAGCTGGTGAGTGATGAGAAGATTCACAGGACTTGTCAAGGAGGCAAAGAAGAGTGATTAATATCTGCCAGATTTTGGCTAAGTCTGCATTTCCAAGGCTCTAAATGTGCTCAGAGGAAACGCAACCTGAAAAAATAAGCCTTCATAGTAACACTTTCCATGCCCTGGGAGTCATACCTCCTTCCATATTCGTGTATTGTCAGAGCTCCCTGGGTTTACTAGGAATTGGGTCTGTCGCAGCTCTTAGCCGGGCTTATCAGAGACACGTTTTCAGCCCCTTTCGGGTGATGACATCCCTCCGGCTCAGACGTAGAATGGGAAGACACCTGAGTTTCCATTCCTCACGTTAGTAAGTGGAAAGAATTATTACATAAAGGGAACTTTTAAAGAAACTATTTATTGAGGATCCAAGATAACTCAAATGCTCCCTAAAAGTTTATATGCAGCAAATCATTTTATTCTCACAATAACCCAGTCAGGCATTAAAATTGTATGCCACGTAAGGAGAAACTGAAGACAACTCCTCAGGTTATAAATGCTTGTAAGTGGATGCGTACATGGTGTCAGGCTAGGGTTTAAACCTAGATCTGTTTGTTTCCAATGCTTGTCTTCTTTCTTGACTTTCCACTGTCAACGAATACCCACTAATCTCTGCTTGATTCTGTTTCCAGGAGGGTTGACTTGGTCGATCCAGACTGGTTTGTCTCAAGATGACCAATAGTCAGTGTTGACTCTTGGGTTACTTTATTTTAGATTTAGAGTCTCAGGTTGTCCAGAAGCTCATAGAAGGATAGAAATAGGCTACCCTTTGTCAGTTATTGCCCTTATTTCTTTGTTTAGTTGCTAATTTGTGTCTAGTTAAGTTGCCTGACACTGACACTTTGTTAAAAGTAACTTTAACTACTGTGTTAATCAACCTATTTGAGAAATGATAATTCATCACAGGAAGGTTTAACATTCATATAGGAATGGTAATTTATTTAAAGTTGAGGCACAAAATTGGCTTGAATCCTAACCATTATGACCCTTTATTCAATTATGTAGCTAGGGCGTGTTTGTTACCACCACAAGCAGAAAGCTATACAGAGAAGGATGTACAATTTAATGGGCATCTATGGTTCACGTCCTGACATGCCTCTCATTCACTTTCATCAGTTTTTCTGCTTACATACTTCACCTTTCAGCTTAATATCTGTACTAAATCCAAATGGCTCCCTTTGTGTTCCTTTCACTTTCACCTGTAGCATCCTCACAGGACATTTTTGTAAGCCTATAATCTTTGGACTGCTTTTGCATACTGAAGAGTTCAGTCTGCACTGAACTCTGCTTTCTAATTTAAACAGTTTATTCCTTAAAATTCATCAAGGATGCAAGCACATGCTGCAGAAGTGTTCCCAGGCCTGTTAGAACATTCCAAAGAAATCCACAGGTCCTGGCACTGGACCAGGAGCATGTAACCCGATCGGACATCAAATATATTTTAAAAAAGTAATGGAAAAGTGCAGAAATAAATTTTGATAGTTCAGTTCATTTCAGTCGCTCAGTCGTGTCCAACTCTTTGCAACCCCATGAACTGCAGCACGCCAGGCCTCCCTGTCCATCACCAACTCCCAGAGTTCACTCAAACTCACGTCCATCGAGTCAGTGATGCCATCCAGCCATCTCATCCTCGGTCGTCCCCTTCTCCTCCTGCCCCCAATCCCTCCCAGCATCAGAGTCTTTTCCAATGAGTCAACACTTCTCACGAGGTGGCCAAAGTACTGGAGTTTCAGCTTTAGCATCATTCCTTCCAAAGAAATCTCAGGCCTGATCTCCTTCAGAATGGACTGGTTGGATCTACTTGCAGTCCAAGGGACTCTCAAGAGTCCTCTCCAACACCACAGTTCAAAAGCCTCAATTCTTCAGTGCTCAGCCTTCTTCACAGTCCAACTCTCACATCCATACATGGCCACAGGAAACACACCATAGCCTTGACTAGATGGACCTTAGTCGGCAAAGTAATGTCTCTGCTTTAGAATATACTATCTAGGTTGGTCATAACTTTTCTTCCAAGGAGTAAGCGTCTTTTAATTTCATGGCTGCAATCACCATCTGCAGTGATTTTGGAGCCCCCGAAATAAAGTCTGACACTGTTTCCACTGTTTCCCCATCTATTTCCCATGGAGTGATGGGACCAGATGCCATGATCTTTGTTTTCTGAATGTTGAGCTTTAAGCCAACTTTTTCACTCTCCTCTTTCACTTTCTTCAAGAGGCTTTTTAGTTCCTCTTCACTTTCTGCCATCAAGGTGGTGTCATCTGCATATCTGAGGTTAGCAATCTTGATTCCAGTTTGTGTTTCTTCCAGTCCAGCATTTCTCATGATGTACTCTGCATATAAGTTAAAAAAGCAGGGTGACAATATACAGCCTTGATGTACTCCTTTTCCTATTTGGAACCAGTCTGTTGTTCCATATCCAGTTCTAACTGTTGCTTCCTGGCCTGCATACAGATTTCTCAAGAGGCAGGTCAAGTGGTCTGGTATTCCCACCTCTCTCAGAGTTTTCCACAGTTTCTTGTGATCCACACAGTCAAAGGCTTGGGCATAGTCAATAAAGCAGAAACAGATGTTTTTCTGGAACTCTCTTGCTTTTTCCATGATCCAGCAAATGTTGGCAATTTGATCTCTGGTTCCTCTGCCTTTTCTAAAACCAGCTTGAACATCAGGGAGTTCACAGTTCACGTATTGCTGAAGCCTGGCTTGGAGATTTTTGAGCATTACTTTAGTAGCATGTGAAATGAGTGCAATTGTGTGGTAGTTTGAGCATTCTTTTGCATTGCCTTTCTTTGGGATTGGAATGAAAACTGACATTTTCCAGTCCTGTGGCCACTGCTGAGTTTTCCAAATGTGCTGGCATATTGAGTGCCGCACTTTCACAGCATCATCTTTCAGGATTCGAAATGGTTCAACTGGAATTCCATCACCTCCACTAGCTTTGTTCGTAGTGATGCTTTCTAAGGCCCACTTGACTTCACATTCCAAGACGTCCAGCTCTAGATTAGTGATGACATCATCGTGATTATCTGGGACATGAAGATCTTTTTGTACAGTTCTTCCATGTATTCTTGCCACCTCTTCTTAATATCTTCTGCTTCTGTTAGGTCTAGACCATTTCTGTCCTTTATCGAGCCCATCTTTGCATGAAATCCCTTGGTATCTCTAATTTTCTTGAAGAGATCTCTAGTCTTTCTCATTCTGTTGTTTTCCTCTATTTCTTTGCATTGATTGCTGAAGAAGGCTTTCTTATCTCTTTTTGCTATTCTTTGGAACTCTGCACTCAGATGCCTATATCTTTCCTTTTCTCCTTGGCTTTTCACCTCTCTTCTTTTCACAGCTATTTGCAAGGCCTCCCCAGAGAGCCATTTTGCTTTTTTGCATTTCTTTTCCATGGGGATGGTCTTGATCCCTGTCTCCTGTACAATGTCCCGAATCTCATTCCATAGTTCATCAGGCACTCTATCTACCAGTTCTAGACCCTTAAATCTATTTCTCACTTCCACTATATAATCATAAGGGATATGATTTAGGTCATACCTGAATGGTCTAGCAGTTTTCCCTACTTTCTTCAATTTAAGTCTGAATTTGGGAATCAGGAGTTCATGATCTGAGCCACAGTCAGCCCCCGGTCTTGTTTTTGTTGACTATATAGAGCTTCTCCATCTTTGGCTACAGAGAATATAATCAATCTGATTTCAGTGTTGACCATCTGGTGATGTCCATGTGTAGAGTCTTCTCTTGTGTTGTTGGAAGATGGTGTTTCCTAAGACCAGTGCATTTTCTTGGCAAAACTCTATTAGTCTTTGCCCTGCTTCATTCCACATTCCAAGGCCAAATTTGCCTGTTACTCCAGGCGTTTTTTGACTTCCTACTTTTGCATTCCAGTCCCCTATAATGAAAAGGATATCTTTTTTAGGTGTTAGTTCTAAAAGGTCTTGTTGGTCTTCATAGAACCTTTCAACTTCAGTTTTTTCAGCATTACCGGTTGGGGCATAGACTTGGATAACTGTGATATTGAATGGTTTGCCTTGGAGACGAACAGAGATAATTTTGTCGTTTTTGAGATTGCATCCAAGTAGTGTATTTTGGCCTCTTTTTTTGACCATGATGGCTACTCCATTTCTTCTGAGGGATTCCTGCCCGCAGTAGTAAATACAATGGTCATCTGAGTTAAATTCACCCATTCCAGTCCATTTTAGTTCACTGATTCCTAGAATGTCGACGTTCACTCTTGCCATCTCTTGTTTGACCACTTCCACTTTGCCTTGATTCATGGACCTGACATTCCAGGTTCTTATGCAATATTGCTCTTTACAGCATCAGATCTTGCTTCTATCTTACAAAATGGAATTTTAGTAGTCAAATATTTACTGAAAAAAACCTAAAGCTAAAATGTTGATATTATCTTTACTCTTAAGCCATATGCCCTAATTTTATCTCTTAACCATCCTTTGCAATAAATAAAATTCTTGCAGCAAACACACAAAGGAACTAAAAGAGGCTAAAATATTTACTGTGCTTCCTAAGATGGCCCGATGGTATCACCCACTCAGTGGACATGAATGAGTTTAAGTAAACTCTGGGAGTTGGTGATGGACAGGGAGGCCTGGTGTGCTGGGTTTCATGGGGTCGCAAACAGTAGGACACGACTGAGTGACTGAACTGAACTGAACCGATATAAGTGGTGCTAGTGGTAAAGAATCCGCCTGCCAGTTCAGGGGGCATAAAGACATGGGTGTGATCCCTGGGTTGGGAAGATTCCCTGGAGGAGGAAATGGCTCCCCACTCCAGGATTCTGGACTGGAAAATTCCATGGACCTAGGAGCCTGGTGAGCTAGAGTCCATGGGTGCAAAGAGTCAGACATGACTGAGCATCTGAACACAAAACATGTACTGTGATTGAGGTGAACTATTTCACTATGCATGCATTTAGGAGTATTGCAATAGGCTAGAAAAGATTATGGTTCCCTGAATAACATTAAAAATGATGATCTAATTCAGTTCTCACAGTAGACTTGGGGTTAGGTTAGTCTCATTCCTCCTGCCTGGAAAATTCCATGGATGGAGAAGCCTGTCAGGCTACAGTACATGGGACTGCAAAGAGTTGGACACGACTGAGTGATTCACTTTCACACCATTTTTAAAGAGGACTAACTGAGGCTCAGAAAATTCCAGTGAACGAGGCAGGATTTGAATGCAGAACCCAAAAGCACATCCTCTTCTGTATTTTATCACATGGCCACCTTTAACAGGCTGTCTGTAAAATGTTGGCTTTAAACTTACTTAATAGCTATGGTTTTTCCAGTGGTCATGTATGCATATGTGAGAGTTGGATTGTGAAGAAGGCTGAGCACCGAAGAATTGAGGCTTTTGAGCTGTGGTGTTGGAGAAGACTCTTGAGAGTCTCTTGGACTGCAAGGAGATCCAACCAGTCCATTCTGAAGGAGATCAGCCCTGGGATTTCTTTGGAAGGAATAATGTTAAAGCTGAAACTCCTGTACTTTGGCCACCTGATGCGAAGAGTTGACTCATTGGAAAAGACTTTGATGCTGGGAGGGATTGGGGGCAGGAGGAAAAGGGGACGACAGAGGATGAGATGGCTGGATGGCATCACGGGCTTGATGGATGTGAATCTGAGTGAACTCCGGGAGTTGGTGATGGACAGGAAGGCCTGGTGTGCTTCGATTCATGGGGTTGCAAAGAGTCGGACGTGACTGAGCAACTGAGCTGAACTGGATAGCTGATGACATTTAATTATTGAGTAGCATCAATTAACTTTACCGAAGATAATTTAGTGCCCTAAAATGTTTTCAATGGAGCAGAGACATTTTCTCAGTGTTTCACAAAATTTGAAAACCATTTTTAGCCAACTCTAAATTATATCTTAAAGTCTTTTTGTTTCTTATCTGATTTTTTCTCTTAGTCTCCTAAATGAACATTTTCCTTTGATTCCTACTTTAATATTTTAAAATTGGGAACATCAACTATTATGAAGGGAAATAAATTATGATGAGTTCCAAGTTTACATTTATAATTAAAAATAGTTCTTTGGTAGAGAACTAGTGAAAGAATGGTGTCTTATTATGGTAGAAATCTGTTAAATGCCACTGAAAAGAAATTCCAAAAGACAGTAGCAGTTCTATAATGCATACTCCATAGGATATGTGGATTGCCTGGAACCCATATTTTTCCTAAAATAAGGAAATATACATAGCGAAAATCAAGTGTCATGTTTATTAAATTTGGCATAACTCTCACATCGTTTCTTAACTTCCCTGTTTCTCCAGAATTGATATTGTTTAGGGTGACAAGAGAAAGCTTAATTGTAGTGGAGACGTGGGACATGGAAAATGGTAATATTAGCTTGATGATTTCTGCAGTAAGAGAACTGGAAATTCTGCTGAATCAGTTTAAATGGCTGGGTTATTTCTTCCAAATTGGTCTTTCTCTCCCCTTGGAACAAGCTGTTGTACCAGGTTCATTCTTTCCAATGGAAGTCTGTGTCCACCCATACCATGCTCGTTCCCATTTTAGGACTTTGCACTTTCTCTCCCCTCTGTCTGGATTTCTCTGTATCCAGATCTTTTCACAGGCTCAAATGTCACCTTCTCAGAGACAGGTTTCCTGACCTCCAAATTTAACATATTCCCCAGTTCTCAGTCACTCTATTACTTCCTTCCAACATAGTTCTTTCATTACATTTGTTGCATCTTGAAATTATTAATTTTTTCCATTCTGAAATTTATTTGTTTACTTGCTTGATAGCTATAACCATCTCTATACTGACAGCTTGACAACAATGGGCTCTATAATTGTTTTTTTCTCTCACTATGTTAACTTTAATTATAACATGCATGGTAAATGGTGGTGTTCAATAAACACTTTAGAGAGAACAATTAAGTGATCATTTTGAACTTTAATTATTGTATTTTTTTAAAGACTTGGAAGAATAGAACCCTCATCGGGGACTACGCCCACCCAAACGCACTGGTCTGAACTCAGGTGTGAATGAGCTTTGCTGGAGGTAAACTCATGTTCATATTTGGAACTCAGAAAACAACTTTCCCTTTTCAGTTCTATTAATGGAGGAATGAAGTAACTTGTCAGTGTCTGTCAGTCACTGCTGGGAGAGTGAAAATGTTGGTCTTTATAAGTGTCAAATTTTTTGATATCTTGTAAGTGTCAAAAGGTAACTCTTGAAATGTGGTTTGAAGTTTTGACATACAAATTTCATAAATCCATGAACTTAAAGAAAAACTTTTAACTTAATATTTCCTGCTTTGGAACATTTTATTTTTATTTTTGAAGGCAGTTGTAAAATTCACTAATGAATATTTTTCTAATAACCAAGTCAACCAAGGTGACTATTTTAATCCACAGCATAGAGGCTTTTGGTTTCTTACAATTTCTTGCTTTTGAAAACATTTCATTTTAAATATGTCTAGTTGATTGTCATACATGTTAAAAATCTCTGATTGGAAAGATATGTACTGAATACACTGAAAATATAGGCTTATGCACTTTAGAGCTAATTGTTGAGCCTCTTCTACTAGATGAATGGGTTACTTGAGCAGGTTAGATGCGTCATCCTTGTATTTATTTTTAAAACACACAGAATAATATTTATGTCTTATCTCTTATAATGTTTAGGGAATTAATGAGCTCCACTATAGCAGATGACATAGTTAAACAATATTTTTCATCTAAAAAGAAAATAGCATGCATAATGCTTTACAAACCTTAAAATACTGCACAAATGTAAATGATTAACTTCAGCCTCAAAAAAGTTTGATTTTTGACTCTCAGGTAAATACATAATATAAATACATGAAATTAAGTAAAATAGTTCAAGTGATTGTATGTGGCCTGAAGTTCAAACAGTTGTGTAACAGAAATTTGCTTGCCACAGATTAAACTAAATCTCACATGTAAACATGAAAGGAGGTTAGTTTTCAAATTAAGTATTAAAGGGGGTGAAGGTCAGTCACATCAATTGCCTTCTTGTAACATCTTTCATGAAAACTTTGCTGGGGTCCATTTACCAAAAAGTTATTTGAAGATTTAAAAACATTTTCTCCTGACTTCCCAAATAATTCTCTTAGCTCTCACACCATTTTTATCAAAGGCTAGATTTCTAAAACACATTTGCAACTGAATATGTCCTCTCTTGATCCTGTGGTTTTTAAATGCAGACTGTGGATCACTGGCTTTAGAGTCACAGATATGTGGATGAAAATGAACGTGCATGTCTCCTCCAGCCCCTCACTTTTGTGAGAGACCTGAGCCAGGTTGGACTGCTAACAAACTGCAAGCTCTTTCAGGGCATTGCATTAGTGGTATCGCAGCCTTTTCTGATGCATCTGGGGGCTGTATGAATCTGCCTTCACAATCTTATAACCAAAAGATATGCTTCAGTGAAAACATCTCTGATCGAATACATTTAGACACTTTTACAAACACACTTTTAAGAGAAATGTCATCTTCCTGACATTTCCACCTTTAGGAAGAATACAAATATTAGCAGCCACTGAAAGAAATATTTACTGTTTTACTAGTTTTTATTGCCTCTAAGATTTTAAAAGTCCTTTGAGGCTTTTTACTAGATCCTGACTTCAGAAAGAAGTCTTGCCTTTTAGTAGTGGAAATATCCACGGCTGCATGCCGGAGGTTGCCATTTTAATTTACTGTTAACTGATCCTTTTCTTGCTGAGGCTACTAAAGAAGAGTGGCAATAGCGGTGTGCAGAGTGACGTGGAGTGCACAGAGCACGCACGTTGCCGAGAGTCTGTTTATTGATCTTCATCCAGTGAACACAGCCAGCTCAGGGGGATGAAGCCATTGCTATGAACACAATGCTCCTTAGGTCTCTAAAGACTTTCATTTGCTTCACGACTGTTTTCAGGCGTGAGCATTAACTAAAAACTTTTTATCCCAATTTCTCTGAATCATTGTATTATTTCTTTTGAGCTGGTTGAATGATAGCACTCTCTTGAAGGTTTTTCTTTTCTTATCAGGATTAGAGATACAGGCACGTAGCTGCTGCACAGTGAAGCAGTGATCTTTCCCGCTGGGTGTGCTGCTGATAATGGGAAACTGCGTGGACTGTGGTTCACTTGGACAGGAGAGTTAAATGCCCGGGACACTCTTTCATGCCCACGCTTGCAACATGTCTTTGGAGAAACCAAGCTCCACATGACTTCAACTGCCTGCTTCTGGTGTAGCTGGTAAACATATTTCTACATTCACACAAAAATCTACTTTATTTCTTCTAGTCCTAAGGGTGAAGGATTAGAGTACAGGATGGACCTTAATATACCCTCCTCTCTTCTATTCCTAGGGCTAAAAGAAGAAAAAGAAATTTTACATTAGAGTCCCTAGAACAGGCTTTCAGGAAAGATTCTTGTCCTTTGCGCTAAAGGCCAAATAGCAGTCTTGTCCCCCATGTGCAGATCTCTTGTTTAGTTGCTAGAGGCTTTATTGTGAATCTTTTCTGCTGTTATTTAAATTTCTCAGTTGTGTCTGACTCTTTGTGACCCCATGAAATGTAGCCCTCCGGGCTCCTCTGTCCTTGGGATTCTCCAGGCAAGAATCCTGGAGTAGTGTACCTTTTCCTCCTCCAGGGCATCTTCCCAACCCAGGGATCAAACCCGTGTCTCTTACATATCCTCCATGGGCAGGTGGATTCTTTATCACTAGGGCCACCTGGAAAGCCCTGAGGCAAATGAGAGCTACCTAATATGGAATTTTCATTAAGCTCATCTCTAAGAGGAACTTGGCCGTAAGTGAAGGATTTTAAGGACTCTTAAGCATCTCTGATAAAATACTCCTCCTTTAGTAATGACTCCACGGCAAGAGTGTACAGGGTCCTACCCTGCGGTTTCTTACGGCTCCTTTTTGGGATCAAGAAATGTTGAAGAGGTAGAGCAGCAGTTCTCAACTGTTACTTGAAAGGGCTTGGGTTTCCAAAGGTCACGATTGAGAGTGAAAAGGCGATGACTGCCTTCCCTTATACCTAGTTTACCTGGCTGGTGGTGGAGTTCCTTAAGATGAAATACTTGGGTAGTGCCCTTAACAGTCCTAAATCCTTTAAGACTGCCCGGGACTGTGCCTTTGACTCCTTGGTAAAGTTCCACTGAACCTTTGTGCAACTGCCTGATGATTACAAAATGAGGGGATGACATGTTGGCTAGCGCCTTACTTTTCCATCATCACCCGGGAGGCAGCCAGAATCAGTCTGGTGAGAAAGAACTCCAGGAAAACCTCCCCAGCTTCATGTCAGTAATGTTTTTGAAATGGAGACCCACAGAGTCCATAGGAATCCTTAAGGGCCCCGGTGGCTAAGAACCAAGCTCCAGTTAAGATGAAGTTCAAGTGTGTGGACTTCCTAGAACAAATAGGGCTGATTTTGTGCAGTGATTGGATCTAAGAAGATGAATGCCTCCTGTTGCCGAATTCTGGGGGTGCTAGCTGGCTGGGTTTAGGTGTGACATTCTTACGAAGTGGTCTTTTGTTCCTCTTGTTCCAGGCTCCAGGAGTGCTCAGGCGTCCATCTGCAGAGTTGGACAGGATTCCAGTGTGCAGTTGCTCCCAGCTGCTTCCAGCTGTTGCTACCCCTTTCGATCCTGTTTTGTTTTTTGGTGAAGATTGTTTCTAGTCCTTCCTCTCCCCGCTTACAATACTACACAGACAGTGCCGTGTGGTTTGCTGGGGAAGCTGACAGTATTAGTAAAGGCCAGTGGCTCCTTCCAAAGGCACACCGACTATTCACATAAAGTTCCTTCTGGAAATAAAGCTGTTTACTTTGGTTGCTATCTTTGTAAAAGAATCACTTTAAAATGAGAGGTGGCAAATAAAACTTTGCTGAAGGATTCAAGTCCTTAGAACACAAAGTTGGAATGATGAGGAAGAAAGGAATGATCATCTAACAGCAACTAGACATCATGAAGCCTGAAGGAAAGATAGATCAAATATTAGCAGCAGCGTTCTGGCATGGAGAACATGCCTTCTGCATGAGATGAGTATGACGTCCACTCAGAAAGCAGCTTGGCAGGGAGAGAAATGCCAACCTTTACAGACGTGACCTTTCAGTGCGTTGACCGTCGGCCTTGCGGGAGGGTAATCCTAGATCACGCATGTCTCCATTTGGATGGAGCAAAGACTGACAGGGCAGGTGTCCTGCCTCTGCCAACAGATTTATGGTCTGCTCTCGGTCTCCTTCCCATCTAGCCTCTTTCAAAGTGAGCTTGAGGGTCCAGTTCTTTCCATTCCCTCTGCAGAGAACCTAGAGGTGAGGGAGGCAGCATTATATTATTTTTGTAAGGCTCCTGTTGAGCCAGTGCAAAGATGGATGATAAACGGAGGCCCCTGAGAGATTTTTAAGTCTATTAGATTTAGGAGGATGGAAATACAGCTATGGACAAGCCTTGAATTGCAGAGTCTACATAAAACGAAACTGAGCCCAGCTTAATCCCCTCATCACAATATGAACAAAGCGTAAGACAAATGGTACCATGGCAGCTGGGCACCACGACTTCTGGTTGTTGAAATGAGCTGTGCATTGAGTGTGTGACTCACCGTTGCACCCACACTGTCGCTGAGGTCACCAGCCTGCCTCCTTAGCCATCAAGGTTTCCCCTTGGTCATTTCAACCCAACTTTAGGGGAAGTGAAATGAAGTGAAGTTGCTCATTCATGTCCCACTCTTTGTGACGCCATGGACTGTAGCCTACCAAGCTCCTCTGTTAATGGGGTTTTCCAGGCAATAGTACTGGAGTGGATTACCTTTTCCTTCTCCAGAGGATCTTCCCAACGCAGGGATCAAACCCGGGTCTCCCTCATTGTAGACAGACGCTTAACTGTCTGAACCACCAGGGAAGTCTTTAGGGAAAGGACAACACAAGTTTGCAGGCATTTCCGGGACCTGTTGCTTCTTGGAGTATAACACTGGGTGGGACCGCCCTTCATGAGGGAGGGGAGGGAATCCCGTCCACTCTGTGTTACAAGCAGCAGGTACAGAATCCGGACCTTTCTCATTTTCCTCAGGGGAAAAGTGCTTAAAGCAGTCCAGTTCAGTACAGTTCAGTTGCTCAGTCATGTCTGACTCTTTGCAACCCCATGGACTGCAGCACACAGGCCTCCCTGGCCATCACCATCTCCCAGAGTTTGCTCCAACTCATGTCCATTGAGTCGGTGATGCCATCCACCCATCTCACCCTCTGTCATCCCCTTCTCCAGCTTTCAATCTTTCCCAGCATCGGGGTCTTTTCCGATGAGTCCTTTTTCCACATCAGGTGGTCAAAGTATTGGAGCTTTGTCTTCAGCATCAGTCCTTGCAATGAACGCCCAGGAGTGGTCTCTTTTAGATGCACTGGTTGGATCTCCTTGCAGTCCCAGGGACTCTCAAGAGTCTTCTCCAGTCCAGCGGGAATGCTATAGCTCCATTCTGGCGTAAACACATATGAGCCTGTCTTTTCTTGAAGTTGAACTCTGTTCTACGTGCCCAGCTTGAGCGTCTAGCCAACACTTGCACCCCAGCTTCAGTCCCGGGTGCAGCCACAGTGGCTCTGCCCTCTGCACCGCAGGCCCCGTTCCCGAGCCGTGCCCGGCCTTGCTCTTGTCTGGAGCTGCCTGTCATAGCCCGACTGCTGACTGCCGAGACCCGCGGGCCTGCTCTGACCACCCCCGCCCACCAGCTTTGCCCAGCCTCCTGTTCAGGACCCTCCCATGCTGCTCTGGCTCAGCTGACCACTTAGGCCAGGGGCTGAGAGCTCTGGCCAGAGAAGAATACTGTCCGGGGACTGAATGGGCAGAGAGGGCAGGCTGGCATGAGGCAGAAACAAAGGCCAGTGCGTGCTCTTCAGGGATGGAAGATGAGCGGAAACACCTGTCCTAAACGGGAAAGGGAGAAAGCAAGGAATGCACAGGCCATTAGCTGTGTGCTGCGCGAATGACTGACACCAGGCTGTGAGCTGTAACTCCACTGATTTCGCACCTGGGTCTCGAGTCTCACACACATTGTGAAAAATCATTCATGAGTATGTTTACTTACAAATTTAAGTTTCTCGGTGGATGATAAGTCCACGTGGTTCTAAACATAAAGGTATAAAAAGGTACCAAAAAAAAATCTCCCTCAATCATCGCAGAGCAAACCACAGTCATCAATTTTGCTCATACTTTTCTAGTTGATAAATACATATGAAAAAAACTGCGGATTTTCTCTTTCAAAGAATACAGTTAGTATATTCTGCATACAGTTTTGGCCTTTACCTCCCCTTTTTAGCATGTTATTAATTTTTAAAATTAATTTTTTTTCTCAGACAAATAACCGCAAACTTTTCTTGACATCAGGTACAGCTAATACCTTGAAACCACAGAATGAAGTGGCTTTGTAGAAAGCAAGAAAATATGGCACATTAGAAATTTTCCTCAATTCCTCTTTGGGTGTGAGAAGAGGATAAGAAAAAATTCCTTCCGCTTTGTAAAAGCTTTGTGGATGACAAGATCACTCATAAATATAACAGATTCCCGGTTGCTCATGGGAAACTCCTGGGAACACGTGTGCTTCAGAGTCTAGAACTTTTCAGATCTTATAGGAGCATTACAGGGCAGGTATTATATATTTAATGTCCTAATGGGGCACTAAGAGGTGAAAAAGCACCCTGTAATTTAACATTTTATTACTTTTATACCAAAATGCATGACTAGTGATAATAAGTGGCATAGGTAAGGAGTATAATTAGCTTCATATCAGTTCAGGTCAAGTTCTGTTCGCAAATGAGT
Organism: Ovis canadensis; assembly: GCF_042477335.2. Lineage (NCBI taxonomy): Eukaryota > Metazoa > Chordata > Mammalia > Artiodactyla > Bovidae > Ovis > Ovis canadensis. Next base: position 100,264,791 of record NC_091253.1, on the reverse strand, counting down.
TCAGGCCAAGTCAGGTGAGATTTTTGCAGAAAAGTGTTTGGTTTGCAGAAAGTTCTGGATTCCAGGGTTGGGAGCAAGTCATGGTGGATCTGCATTTCCCTCTCGTGTGTGAAGTGGGTCAACATAATGGCAACGTGGGTGGCAGGGACACCATCAGCTCTGGACTCAGGAGTCGGATTATCTGCTCTACCACTCAACCCTGAGATGACACTGTGGACGTTTCTTGACCTCTGACAGTCTGTTTCCCCACCTGGAAAATGAGGAAAAGAATTTCTACCTTGCAGGATTGAAGGGAGGGCTACCAATATTATGCCTCAAGTGTCTGCTATCTGGTAAGCAAAGTAGGGTGATTGACCACTGTTATCATTGTTCATGGGAGGAGGAGGTGTCTAAAGATACAGAATTAAAATATTTTTCTTTTTTTCCCCATGAAGAATTTTGAAAGCAGCAGGAGAGAGAGGTAGGAATTTTGTAAAGGAATCTCTGGGGAATTTTTAAGGAAACCGACACCCAAGTTTCCTTTCTGGGTTTTAAAATGATGGAAACCTGTTGAGGTAGATGGGTCAGTGTTGACCAAGACTCAGAGTCCAGGAAGCTCCAAGGAGTTTTGAAAATGAAACCTCCCTAAAGGGGATGGCCCCAAACCAGCCTGCAGGACCCCAGCAGTCTGGACTCATCAAGAATCGGACTTGGGAACCTGTCCCACGCCAGGCATTTGTGGTCACCCTTTCAGACTGAGACTAGCTTAATTCATTTATGTATATGCTTACCAAATATTTGAATGCTAAATAATCATAGTTCTATCCGGTGGCATCCGTGACTCCATGGACATGAGTTTGGGTAAACTCCAGGAGCTGGTGATGGATAGAGAGGCCTAGCCCGCTGGGTCCATGTGGTCGCAGAGAATCAGACACACGTGAGCAACTGAACTGAACTGACTGAAGAAATTATTCAAGAAACACTGGGACATGATCCTATTTTCTTGGGAATTAAAGCTTATTGAGGACTTGCAACAAGTAAAAAATGACCAAATACCTGAAAAGTGTAAGTTCTTTAAAAGACTAAGCTAGGTAGGGGCTGGTGAGGGCAAGAACAGGCTACTTTAAGTTAGGCAGAGGAGGGAGCCAACCAAGAGAGGTGGTCTTCAGGTCGAGAGGAGCTGGTGCCTGCTGTGTAAAGACGTGGCTTGAGGGACCAGCACTGGTGGAGGGCGGGCTGTGCCGCTCCGGGCCGGCTCCTTCTCATCCTGCAGACTAGATCCCGAGCCGTCTCTCAGGTCTTCCTGATCTACTCAACTCACCTTCTCCACCTCTGCCCAGTCACTTTCTACCGGCAACCCTGACTGATTTCTGCAGAGCTCTTATAACCTCTGAAACTACCTGGCTTACTTTTGCACTTGCTAGTTGTGTTTCCCCTCTTAAAAGGAAAACTTCATAAGGGCCCCGATCTCGGTACCTGCGGTATCTGATTACTTGTGGATTGACTAAAGGAGGAAACCTTGCAACCTATTGTAGAAAAGAACCTGGTGAACTCTAGGAAATGAAATCAGGCCTTTCTGTCTAGTCACGTTAATGGCCCGCAGTGAGCCCTGCCTCCTGGCATTCATGCCCTTGTGAAATCCACTCCCACCCCTCATTGACTTTGGGCTTGGCTGCATGACTTCCTTGGCTCCTGGGACATCAGCGAACAACAGGAGCTTGATAAGCACTTACTTGGAACACAGGTGGGCTTTGAGAGAGAGCTCGCCTTGTCTTGCCTCCTGCAAAGGGAAACACCACTTGGAGAGCCAAGCCTGATCACCCAAGGGTGCCAACAGAGTTTAGCTTCCTGCTGAGCCTCCGGTTAAAGACAGCTGCAGGAGTGGCCCAGGCACACCAGAAGAACAGCCCTGCTACCGCTGATCCCCCACACTGCACAACTGTGAGATAAAAACACAGTTGCCTTAAATCAGAGATTCTGGGGGGTGGTCAGCTTCCTGCCAAAGAATGGAAACAAAAACTGAAGCACAGTGAACAGGGGAAGCTGATATGAAATGCCTTTAGAGAAGTTGACATGGAAACAGTCCTTCAGGGCCGAATATGTGTAAAGTTCTGGTATACTAAATGAGGTGGAACATTTTTAATAGGTTTGCAGGAAGGAGAGCATCATGATTGATGAGATCAGTTACTAGACTGTTCCCGTCCTCTAGTCCTGCTTTGATGGTAGGATTGGGTGAAAGAGATGGCACCGATTTCCAGGCTCAGGCCTTGAGGCTGATGACTTCAACTTTCTTTATCCAGGAATAAGCTCTTGGAGGCATGAGTCTGCATTTAAAACGTTGATTGCTCTGCTAGAGAAATCATATTAAGAGGTGCTAAGTCACAGAGCTCCCCAGACTCAACAGGAGGGAACATACTCCAGGTTTCTTTGCTGCTGTTGCTAAGTTGCTTCAGTCGTGTCCGACTCTGTGCAGCCCCACAGACGGCAGCCCACCAGGCTCTGCCATCCCTGGGATTCTCTAGGCAAGAACACTGGAGTGGGTTGCCATTTCCTTCTCCAATTCAGGAAAGTGAAAAGTGAAAGGGAAGTCGCTCAGTCATGCCCGACTCTTAGCGACCCCATGGACTGTAGCCCACCAGGCTCCTCTGTCCATGGGGTTTTCCAGGCAAGAGTACTGGAGTGGGGTGCCATTAGGAACAGTCTAATCTGCCTAGAGATCCCAGATATTATCTCTCACTTTTCACAATAACACTCTTAAGTTATTAATATTATTTTAAATTTTATAGATGAGAAAAATAAAGTTTGGTTGGTTTCTACCACTTTGTTCAAAGTTTCATAGAGGTGGAAATTCCAAACGCAGACTATTTCTACTAGAAGAGATTAGGCTGGCTCTCGTGGCTACTTGGGAGAGTCTTGGTGGCAGAAAGAGAGGAGGCGAAAGTTGTCAGAGTCAAGAAGAAGGTACAAGAAAGGAGGGGATATTCTAGGAAAACAATTCTTTCTTACCACCCTTCTCTTACCCCAACCCAAGTACTCTGACCTTCAGCAACAACCATAACCACAGTCTCTGAAGAATACCTCCTTATTCTAAGTTTTCCACACTATAATTGCTTTAAATTCCATTAGAGGGAAAAAAATTATTATTGCATTATTTTCAGTGGTTAATAGCTAAAAGCTGGAAACAGATATCATCCAACCAGGAAAATGGACAAATTCATGTCCAACAATGGAGTATAAACAGAACTATATGCATCAACACAGATAAACCTCAAAAGCATAACTAAGCAAAAAAGTTAAATTGGATAATAATAGATATAGTATAATACAAATTACATAATTACACGTCCTTCTCCTCCTGCTCTAAGTCTATCCCGCATCATAGTCTTTTCCATTGAGTCGGCTCTTCACATCAGGTGGCCAATCACTCCTTCCAATGACTATATAGGGTTGATTTCCTTTAGGATGGACTGGTTTGATTTCCTAGGCGTCCAAGGAACTTTCAAGAGTCTTCTCCAACACCGCAGTTAAAAAGCATCAATTCTTTGGTGCTCAGCCTTCTTTATGGTCCAACTCTCACATCCATATACAATTACTGGAAAAGCATAGCTTTGCCTATATGGACATTTGTCCACAAAGTGATGTCTCTGCTGTTTCATACGTTGTCTATGAAACAGTGGCAGATTTTGTATTCTTGGGGTCCAAAATCATTGCAGACAGTGACACAGCCATGAAATTAAAAGACACTTGCTCCTTGGAAGAAAAACTATGACAAGCCTAGAGGACTCCAAGGATGAATGGGGGGGGGGGTGAGGTTTCATTTGGGTTCAGAGTGTAGGAAATCTTATTCCAGCAGGTCCAATCAAGAAATCAGTGACTTAATTTGTCCTTACAGGTTGGTGGGTGAGGCTTTGGGAAATATAAACTACAGTAAAAAAAATATATGCTGGAAATAGAACAAAGCAAAATGAGGTTCAACGAAGTGTGTATGATCCCATCAGGACCTTTCTTATTTTAACTGGTGGGGAGAGTTTGAAAGGAGTAAAACACTGGGTTTCAAACTAAAAGAAAGTCTGACATGGAGATAGAAGTGAGGCTGAGGGGAAGCTGGAGAAACAGAAGACCGATTGTATCATAGGTTCTGTTCTCTCCTCTGGGCAGGAACACAGTCCAGCTGCTTGCAGAGGTACCTTACATCTAGTTGACAACGTGGTGGAAGTTATAACACATCTTATTCCACCATGGCCCATATGACCTCCTTCAGTTACCCTGGGATGTCTAGACTCTCTGTCTTGGAAGGAAAGTTATGACCAACCTAAATAGCATATTAGAAAGCAGAGACGTTACTTTGCCAACAAAGGTCCGTCTAGTCAAGGCTATGGTGTTTCCTGTGGTCACGTATGGATGTGAGAGTTGGACTGTGATGAAAGCTAAGCCCCGAAGAATTGATGCTTTTGAACTGTGGGGTTGGAGAAGACTCTTGAGAGTCCTTTGGACTGCAAGGAGATCCAACCAGTCCATTCTCAAGGAGGGATTTCTTAGGAGGCAATGATGCTGAAGCTGAAACTCCAGTGCTTTGGCCACCTTATGTTAAGAGTTGACTCATTGGAAAAGACTCTGATGCTGGGAGAGATTTGGGGCAGGAGAATAAGGGGACGACAGACGATGAGATGGCTGGATGGCATCACTGACTTGTTGGATGCAAGTCTCAGTGAACTCCGGGAGTTAGTGATGGACAGGAAGGCCGGGTGCGTTGCAATTCATGGGGTCGCAGAGTCGGACACCGCTGAGCGACTGAAGTGAACTGATTTGAAGGGTTTCCAAAGCGCGGGCGGCTGCGACGGCAGGCAAGCGCGGCAGAGAGGAGATACCCGACGTTCGAGGTTAGGGGCAGCGGCCGAGAGTGCCAGGATGTAAACGCACAGGAATGGCCGGCCAAGCCGAACTACCCCACGTTCAAGGTAAGAGGCGGTGGCTGGGAGGAGCTACCCCACGTCCGAGGGCAGGGGTGGCGCCGAGAGGAGCTACCCGGCGCCCGAGACTACGGGCTGTGGGCAAGAGAAGCTATAGCACGTCCGAGGTCAGCGGTGACGGCTGGGAGGAGCTACCCCCCGCCCGAGGAGCGGTGGCTGTGCAGGCACAGGAGGGTCTAGAGGAGCTACTCCATGTTCAAGGTCAGGAGGGGGCGGCAAGGAGGAGTTACCCCTCCTCCAAAGTAAGGAGCAGCAGCTGCGCTTTGCTGGAGCAACCTTGAAGAAATACCCCACGTCCAAGGTAAGAGAAACCCAAGTAAGAAGGTAGGTGTTGTGAGAGGACATCAGAGGGCAGACACACTGAAAACATAATTGCAGAAAACTAGTCAATCGAATCACACTAGGACCACAGCCTTGTCTAACTCAATGAAACTAAGCCATGCCCTGTGGGGCCACCCAAGAAGGGCAGGTCATGGTGTAGAGGTCTGACAGAATGTGGTCCACTGGAGAAGGGAAGGACAAGCCACTTCAGTATTCTTGCCTTGAGAACCCCATGAACAGTATGAAAAGGCAAAATGATAAGATACTGAAAGAGGAATTCCCCAGGTCAGTAGGTGCCCAATATGCTACTGGAGATCAGTGGAGAAATAACTCCAGAAAAAATGGAAGAGATGGAGCCAAAGCAAAAACAACACCCAGTTGTGGACGTGACTGGTGATAGAAGCAAGGTCTGATGCTGTAAGGAGCAATATTGCATAGGAACCTGGAATGTCACGTCCATGAATCAAGGCAAAGTGGAAGTGGTCAAACAAGAGATGGCAAGAGTGAATTCGACATTCTAGGAATCAGCGAACTAAAATGGACTGGAATGGGTGAATTTAACTCAGATGACCGTTGTATCTACTACTGCTGGCAGGAATCCCTCAGAAGAAATGGAGTAGCCATCATGGTCAACAAAAGACTCCAAAATGCAGTACTTGGATGCAGTCTCAAAAACGACAGAATGATCTCTGTTCATTTCCAAGGCAAAGCATTGAAATCACGGTAATCCAAGTTTATGCTCCAACAGGTAATGCTGAAGAAGCTGAAGTTGAACGGTTCTATGAAGACCTACAAGACCTTTTAGAACTAACACCCAAAAAAGATGTCCTTTTCATTATAGGGGACTGGAATGCAAAAGTAGGAAGTCAAGAAACACCTGGAGTAACAGGCAAATTTGGCCTGTGCATATGGAATGAAGTAGGGCAAAGGTTAATAGAGTTTTGCCAAGAGAACGCGCTGGTCATAGCAAACACCCTCTTCCAACAACACAAGGAAGACTCTACACATGGACATCACCAGATGGTCAGCACCGAAATCAGATTGATTATATTCTTTGCACCCAAAGATGGAGAAACTCTATACAGTCAGCAAAAACAAGACTGGGAGCTGACTGTGTCTCAGATCATGAACTCCTGATTCCCAAATTCAGACTTAAATTGAAGAAAGTATGGAAAGCCGCTAGACCATACAGATATGACCTAAATCAAATCCCTTATGATCATACAGTGGAAGTGAGAAATAGATTTAAGGGCTCAGATCTGATAGAGTGCCTGATGAACTATGGACTGAAGTTTGTGACATTGTATGGAGACAGGGATCAAGACCATCCCCATGGAAAAGAAATGCAAAAAAGCAAAATGGCTGTCTGAGGAGGCCTTACAAATAGCTATGAAAAGAAGAGAAGTGAAAAGCAAAGGAGAAATGGAAATAGATAAGCATCTGAATGCAGAGTTTCAAAGACTAGCAGGAAGAGATGAGAAAGCCTTCCCAGGCAATCAATGCAAAGAAATAGAGGAAAACAACAGGATGGGCAAGCCTAGAGATCTCTTCAAGAAAATTAGAGATACCAAGGGAACATTTCATGCAAAGATGGGCTCGATAAAGGACACAAATGTTATGGACCTAACAGAAGCAGAAAATATTAAAAAGAGGTGGCAAGAATACACAGAAGAACTGTACAAAAAATATCTTCACGACCCACATAATCACGGTGCTATGATCACTCACCAAGAGCCAGACATCCTGGACTGTGAAGTCAAGTGGGCCTTAGAAAGCATCACTATGAACAAAGCTAGTGGAGGTGATGAAATTCCAGTTGAGCTATTTCAAATCCTGAAAGATGATACTGTAAAAATGCTGCACTCAATATGCCAGCAAATTTGGAAAACTCAGCAGTGGCCACAGGACTGGAAAAGGTCAGTTTTCATTCCAATCCCAAAGAAAGGCAATGCCAAAGAATGCTCAAACTACCACACAATTGCACTCATCTCACATACTAGTAAAGTAATGCTCAAAATTCTCCAAGCCAGGCTTCAGCAATACGTGAACCATGAACTTCCAGATGTTCAAGCTGGTTTTAGAAAAGGCAGAGGAACCAGAGATCAAATTGCCAACATCCACTGGATCATGGAAAAAGCAAGAGAGTTCCAGAAAAACATCTATTTCTGCTTTATTGACTACGCCAAAGCCTCCGACTCTGTTCATCACAATAAACTGTGGAAAATTCTGAAAGAGATGGGAATACCAGACCACCCGACTGACCTCTTGAGAAACCTGTATGCGAGTCAGGAAGCGACCGTTAGAACTGGACATGGAACAACAAGCTGGTTCCAAATAGGAAAAGGAGTATGTCAAGGCTGTATATTGTCACCCTGCTTATTTAACTTATATGCAGAATACATCATGAGAAATGCTGAGCAGGAAGAAGCACAAGCTGGAATCAAGATTGCCAGGAGAAATATCAATAACCTCAGATATGCAGATGACACCACCGTATGACAGAGAGTGAAGAGGAACTAAAAAGCCTCTTGATGAAAGTGAAAGTGGAGAGTGAAAAAGTTGGCTTAAAGCTCAACATTCAGAAAACGAAGATCATGGCATCTGGTCCCATCACTTCATGGGAAATAGATGGGAAAACAGTGGAAACAGTGTCAGACTTTATTTTTGGGGGCTCCAAAATCACTGCAGATGGTGATTGCAGCCATGAAATTAAAAGATGCTTACTCCTTGGAGGAAAAGTTATGAGCAACCTAGATAGTATATTGAAAAGCAGAGACATTTCTTTACCAACCCAGGTCTGTCTAGTCAAGGCTATGGTTTTTCCTGTGGTCATGTATGGATGTGAGAGTTGGACTGTGAAGAAGGCTGAGCACTGAAGAATTGATGCTTTTGAACTGTGGTGTTGGAGAAGACTCCTGAGAGTCACTTGAACTGCAAGGAGATGCAACCAGTCCATTCTAAAGGAGATCAGCCCTCGGTGTTCTTTGTAAAGAATGTTGCTAACGCTGAAACTCGAGTACTTTGGCCACCTCAGGTGAAGAGTTGACTCATTGGAAAAGACTCTGATGCTGGGAGGGATTGGGGGCAGGAGGAGAAGGGGATGACAGAGGATGAGATGGCTGGATGGCATCACTGACTCAGTGGACGTGAGTCTGAGCAAACTCCGGGAGTTGGTACTGGACAGGGAGGCCTGGTGTGCTGTGATTCATGGGGTCGCAAAGAGTTGGACATGACTGAGCGACTGAACTGAACTGAACAGAACTGAAGGGGTTCCAAAATATAAGTCTATGAACACATGTCAGGTGTGGAGCCTAAGTGTTTCTAGAACTGGGGAAGGCAGTGGCTCCTGGCTGGAAACAGGCTTGATGTTTTAGGGTGAGAAACTCAGAAACTTTGGCTCCCAGAGTGGGGACAACCAGTTCAGCCTAGTGGATCTTTCTTGGTCTCTGGAGAAAATTTGCTTTGCTACTTGCCAGTGTGCTGCCTGCTTCTTAGAGGTCAACGTTAGCAACTCTGGGGAAGACCTGCAGCCTGGTGCAGAACTTGCTAATCTATACAGCTGGGGAGGGGAGAACCCACCACACACTTTCTTATCCTGAACACAGAAAGGTCACCTTTTCCCCTGCCTCCAAAAGAAGAGTGTTTAGACTCTGCCTACCAATAGACAGTGGTGTGTGAAAAGACTTTCTATGTGACCATTGAGTCAGAAAATGAAATTCAGAGCAATGAGAAACAGAAAGGATGGAGGGCAAAATGCAAACCATTGACGATATTCCTTAGGGAAGCAAGAGGTGGTACAATTGTTAGTGTGTAGTGCTCATGTGAATCATAAATGGATAGAGACTGGGGTTTCTATATGTCATGTTTAGAACTCCATGCTACTGAAGAATTAATAATAATTGATTCTTCAAATAATTTGAAGTATAAGGATGTTAATTGAATCGGAGATTGTAAGAAGAGGCATTTCAAAATAACCAAAGGCATATGGCTGAAATAATGATTCTATATGACAGCACTGGCAATATTTTAAGTGTGTAAAGTGAGTTGCAGAGCAAAGGCAAAAGATGATCCTGATTTTGTATATAACACATTTTTTTACATGTATACGTGCGAGTGCATTCATTGACGAGTGAGTGGAAAAACACCAACATGGTATCACTTGTTGCCTGAAAGGGAATGTGCTTGGAGGGAACAAGAGACAAGGGACTCTTGACTTTTGTAGGTGATCATATTAGAAAATAAATAAAAACAGAAAGGATTGGAGGAAAAATGCAGAATATTTGTAAAGTGCATTGGTAATTTTAAAAATCTTCTCTGTCTTTAGTTGAGATACATAATCGTGTATTGTTTCCATTTTGCTTGTATAAATCAAACATAAATACCATTTGGTAATTGTGTTTCATTCTGACGGAGGCAGTTGACAAGCACAGGAGTCTCTTTTGGGTTTCCTTATAGGTTTTCAAAATTGACCCTCCATCTTTCTTAAAATTTAACTGTTTTGGAAAAAGATGAACAAGCTAGAGAATTCCAGATTGATAGAATTGTGTGATATTGGGGTTGGGTGTCCTGTTCCTCAGATGGTCCAATAGCCCTACTTCAGAGCCAAGACGCTCCAGGCTTGTCACTGTCATGTCAGCCTCACCACACTCCTAACACAGTCCTGCCTCCCAGAATGTAAATCAGGCTTTCTTCTTGGGACAGTACCAAGCCTCTGGACGCAGCTTCAGGGAGAGGCTTTTGAGGTCATGGGTTCTCTCCAGGGAGGCTCAGAAAATGCTTCCCTTGCAGCTGGAGTTTGAAGCCTGCCAATCAGTGGCAGACCAAGTGAGTTAAGACATTTTGAAGCAAAAGTAGCCACTTTTCTTCTCCCCTTACAGCCTCGTAGCTTGGTCTCTGTGCTCTTCCCACTGAGGCCCTCCCATCATCCATTTAAACGGCACATCATAATTGCGTGGTCGTCTCAGATACTCTTTAAAATGACATATTTACTTTGTGAAAGATCTTTACTTTATGGAAGTCAGAGGTCAAGATTATGGCTTTCCCCTCCTACTTCCTGTTCACATCCGTTGCATCTTGCATGTATTCTCTCTTTTCCAAGCTTATGGTTTCCCACCACTACTTCACGTCTATCCCACTTTGGCCATTGGACTGCCTGGGACACATATCTCTAGCTTCTCACCCTGTATTCAAGTTTGTCCAACCTGAGCTAATGAGCCATCTTGAAATGGATTCACATCAGGGTGTAAGTGGCAGAATATGGTTTAAAACTTCTTTAGCTTCTTTCAGTCCCATCTGTGTTTTGTATCCTGGTTTTAAACTCAAGCAAAGGGGTGTATTTTCAGAAACATTTTCATGGACTAGCGCAGGCTGGAGAAGGGGGGATTTTTGACTTCAGCAGCTTCTTAGGGTCCCTCACATTGTAGTAGGTACCCCAAAGTGGCATGCTGCAAAAGTCGTACTTGACAGGAAACAAATGAACAATGGTCTTCTTAAAAGTACAGCCTCAGCCTCTAACTGAAATGGATGGGCACCTGGCACTATGATGGACTGATCTCAACATCCTCCATTCATCCCCTGCCAGGGTCCAGCCCTGGTGGTTCCCGCGTGATTCGAAGGTGGGGACGGAGTCGGCGTCCTGGAAAACTCTTATTTAATTACAGATATAGAGGGCGATTAGAAACAGATAGTGTAGTAGGAGAATTAGTGGAGAAAAGAGGCTGAGCAACTGGTTTACATGGAGTACCAATCACCACCTATGTAGGCCACAGGCGTCTTTCCATTCTCCCAAAGGAGAGGAGGCACTGAGGCTCCCCTGGTCCGATCTCAGAAGCCCAGGCAGAATTAGCAGGCTTGGTGAGTACCCACATTTCAGATGGTAATTCAGCCAGAAAAGCGGGGAGCAAGAAAGAAACGACACGGGGGAATCAGTCTTTCCAGAAACTGATCTGATTTCTTTATTTTTCAGGTTTGTTTATATACCTTTTCGTTATACATAGGGATGAATACAGAGTCACGCGGGGGTCAGCAGACCTGACCCTTGTCACAATCAGGTACTTCATATAAAATTATACAAAGGTCTTATGAGTTTCATCATCTTTTAGCCATGAGGTCTGCTGACATTTTATGGCTCTTTCTGATACCGGTCAGTTAACCAGAAAACTTATTTTTCCAGGGGTGATTTTTTCTTAAATCAGGCGCCACCCTCCAAATAAAGTTGCATTCCTATAGGGTGAGGGTGTAGTGAGTTACAATCAGGAAAGGAATTTACTTAACCTAAGGTTTAACATGATTAATCTTAAAGGTTAATACTTATTTCTCCTATATGCTAGTTATATTCATTATAAGGGCAGAAATTTGGAGATTTAGCAGCAAACACTGGCTCAACAAATGTAAACCCTTCACCAATGTTCCCCTTAAGTTCTATTTTGTTTTAAGATGGAGATAAAGTTACATTTTTGCATAGCAAGGACACAGTGATTTATAGTGATTTATAACAAAGTACAGTGATCTATAACAAAAGAGAAGATTCATTAACTCAAAAAGTCTAGTATTGCTAACATCAAAAACTACTATATTTCCTTTTCTATATCCCAAATACATTGATTAATATATTCCCAGGTGCCTAAGGATATGGAGGCCTGATGGCAATCATTGACTCATCAATGAAAAAAGCCCTATGCTAATACTCCAAACTCTGTGCTGTTTATGGTTGAGAGACTGTCACACAAGCTAGTCTGTCAGCAGAGAGGTTTGACCTGAGACATCCTTGTCACACCCAGGGCAGGGAATTAGCAGTAATTATTGGCAGGATAAATGAAAAAACCCTTCACCAATATAATTCCTAATCAACCTACTAATACTATACTAATGATCTTCTAACTTCTCAAAAGAGTCTGTATTTAGAAAGTTTTAAAACATCCCATGCCTCTCACTGTTGGGAGGCTGTAAACAATCACATGAGGCCGGACGAGCCTGATCAGGCAGGCCAGAGAACCTTCAGAGTTCGTAAGTTGCAATACTCTTATCATGCCCAGGAATTTTTATTAACTGGAGCTGCAAGTTAACTCCTTCTCTGAGAGAAATGGTTATGGGGGAGAGCTCCCCGTAAAGTACTCTGGTTTTGGGGTAGATGCTGGGGAACAGGGGGTTTCCTGAGGCTTGATCACACCTTTGTGTATGCCAAGCTTCCTTCCTCATGACCTTTGCCATGGGCGGAGTTCCTCACGCTGGCTCCCAACAATCCCCCATCCGTTATTCATGTTATTTAGTTCCTTATTGGTTGAAAGCTATGTTCCCTTGTGTGATCCCTGCATGCTTCTTTGTATAGCCCCCTGCTCTCATGACTTTTCTACCGACTTTAGCACCAATCTACAGGCTGTGGATCAATGCTCTGCATTGATGAAGTTAAAGGAGGTTTAAAGGAGGGAGTTTAAAGAAAGTGAAAGTGAAGTCACTCAGTTGTGTCTGACTCTTTACGACTCCATGGACTATTGCCCACCAGGCTCCTCCATTGATGGAACTTTCCAGGCAAGAGTACTGGAGTGGGTTGCCATTTCCTTCTCCAGGGGCTCTTATTGACCCAGAGATCAAACCCGGGTTTCCGGCATTGCAGGTAGAAGCTTTACTGTCTGAACCACCAGGGAAGCCCCACCAGTTTCAGTGATTGGGCTGGGGAGGTCTGTGGCTTATTCCTAGCTAAGACCTGAACTTATATCACAATATGTATAAAGAGCTCTATTTCTTTTTTCTTTCTTGTCTATTTCTTTCTTCTTCTCTATTTCTAATTCTTCTTTCTTCCTATTTCTTTTCCTTAATTTCAGACTCTGGTTTGATAATGAGTCAGATGCCCGAGACCTTCTAGATTTGTCATTCTTAACACTTTTTTGGCCATAAACTCCTTTCAAATTCTGATAAAAGTCGGATCTATGTCTCTCAAAACTGTCCATATTCTCTCACACACACTCTGTGCAATTGTAGATACAGTTTTAGGGCTTTTATAAACTCTAAGGCCCACCTAGGATTGGGATCCCCAAATCTCACCCAGGCTTTAGTGTCACAGAGAGCGCAGGCAAGCAGAAACCAGCCCAGCTGGGGCAGCTCACTAAAACATATGTTACTTACTTCATCTGCCCTTGGAGCACCAAAATCTTTTCAGCACTAAGTAGAGTTCTTCCAGTAGAAATATTTTTCTAAAGTAATACCCAGAGAGGTTCTTTGAGTTATAACAGTATGAGAAAAAGAAAATCTCTAGCTGGGCATGAGTGAGTATTAGAGAAAGAGAACCATAAAGAGCTTACTATGTTGATAAGCCTTGAATTGCACACAGTGAGTTACAGAGCAGCAGAATTCTGATATGCACTTTCAGTTCTGCATAAAGAACTTCTAAACTCCTACAGTCACCCTGGCTAAAAAGGGTTGTGACCTGTGTTCTGCAGACTATTTTAAGCTCAGTCCTCAAACACTTATTAAACCCTGCCTGTGTGTCAGGCCCCCAGCTAGGTTTTATAGATAAAAATACGAGTGAGCAGCTCAGTACAGCACAGGAGAAAGATGTACCAATATAAATAGTAGAAGCACTGCGGCCTCCTCAGTGTAGGCGCTGGGTTAAGGGCTCCACATATATCACTTCCTCAGATCGTCAAAACAGTTCTAGAGGCAGGCTTATTATTATCCTCATTTTATAAATGAGTCAACAAAACAACAGAGAAATTGAGTCAAGTGACATATACCACGGTGGAACTGAAGTTCTGACCTGACTCGAGGGAAGACTCAAGTGTTGAGGGCCCTCTGAAAGTTGGAATATACTTAACACCCATTAGTTGACTATTGGAGAGGGCAATGGCTATTATCAAAAGGCAAGGAAAACAATCTCTGTCCCCCACTGCCGAAAAAAAAAAAAAAAAAAACTCAGAAAATAACAAGTGTTGGCAATGATGTGGAGAAATTAGAACCTCTTGTGCATTGCTTCTAGGCATATAAAACGTGCAACTGTGGAAAATGGTATGGTGGTTCCTAAAATATTAAATGCAGAGCTACCGTGTAAACCAGTGTTTCCACTTCTGGGTATAAACCTAAAAGAATTGAAAGCAAGGACGAGAACAAATATTCGTATACCTATGTTCATAGCAGCATCGTTTATAATAGCCAAAAGATGTAAACAACCCACACGTCCATTGACAGATGAGTGGACAAACAAAATGCGGTGTATGTATACAATATACTGTTATTCAGCCTTCAGAAGGAATGGTACAACATCGGTGAACCCTGAAGACTAAGCAAGTGAAAAGCAGACACAAAAGGACAAAGGAATAAGGCAAGTACGGTTCCACTTACACGAGGCGCCTACAATAGTGAGATTCACAGAGCTGGAAGGCACAATAGCAGTACCAGGGGCTGAGGAAGGAGAACCTGGGGAATTACTGAGAGTAGAAAGATAGTTCAATGGGAATGGACTTTTAGGCGGAGAAGGTGAAAGAGGCCTGGAGATGGATACAGTGGGGACAGTTGTATAACAAGGTGAGCATACTTAATGTCACAGAACTGTTTGCCTAAATTGGTAAATTTAATTTTACCACAAAAAATACAAAAGTAATAATGAAAATTCATTTCTGAGATTATCTACTTAGAACAAAAGGTCATAAGAAACAATTTAAAAAATTTAGTAAATAAAAACATCACACAGTCCAGAAAAATTACAATATTTTATATTAACAAACTGCCTGATACAACTCCATAATACCTTTTCCTTACATTTTTGTTTCATAACCTTCAATTATCTCTTTATATGACAAAAATGTATCTCATTTTCTGTACAAAGAATAGAAAGGTAATTTAGTCTTCCAGGATACCTGAGTAAAATTTGTTTTTTGTTATTCACAATGAGGTGCCTAAAACTTCACATACCCTTGAAGTACTGCTTCACATTTGTGCCTGACTAACAGGATTCTAATCATTTTAATTTTGTATTATTCCCATGAAAACATGATGTGCTTTTAAGTGTATATAAGGCATTCTTAGATCTCTTCCTTAGAGGAAAAAACTATCTGCCTTGATTAGGATAAGGATCAAATTCTCTGTTTACAATTTTATATATTTGGTGATTGAAAAAATTTTTTTGACAATTTACTCTGTCTCTACATTTCATAATCTCTTTCTTTTCACAACCCAGCAATTGCTGAAGCTGGGAGCCACTAGGACACTTTTGCACTTTGGGTTCTGCATGTTTGTTTTGACATAGTGTGTGCTATGCTAATAGCTCACAATAAAGTATCAATATATGGAAATGACCATGAATCACATAAATCTATCCCATCAAACCCAAACTGACGTTCAACATTCCCTTATCTGGATCTCAAAATACCTGCAGCCTGTTTAACATTTGACACAGGAAATATAATGATGGTAAGATCTCAAAGTGTAATTGTGGTTAAATATCTTCTGTAAATTTTACGTGAACATATGACTACCTGAAGACATTGCTAGGGCCCTTCCAGGATCTTGGAAGTGGATTCAAGGAAATGGAGTGTCTGGAAACTTCAGCATAACACAGAACCATCATCTCTGTCCAAGCCTCAGCATTTTTGTTTCTCAAGGTGGACAAGGCTAGTCCCTCAGAGAGTTATGAAGTACTGACGCAAGGGCAACAATAGAAACCCAAGTAGACATTAAAAACACATGAACAAAAGACATAAAACAGGCTGGATCAAGGAAGGCTTTGGAGTGAAGAATTCAGCTACCTTGTGCTGGCCTGTACTAGGACAGCATGGCCCTATTTCAAGCCTTTTAGCTCCACTTTCAGAAAATTAGCACTAAGTACCTCTATTCTATATCCTGTCCACCTGCCTTGTCCTGCCCAAATGGGCATGAAAGATCTGTTTAGAGTTATGATTGGAACGCATATTTTGCCAGAACTGAAAAGATTAAAACAATGACTGACATGACAGAAGCAAGAAATAAAATAGGCAAAAACTTCCTAAGGGAAGAGCGTCATGCTTTCAATGAATTTATGTCTCTTCAAGAGGAATAAGGCGAACGGTATTGAGGGGATGTTCGATAAGATGGATGAACTGCAACCAGGAACTCAGAGGTACTGTGGAGCCTCCTGCACGACCACCGTACACTGGGACTTATAGCCCAGATTTCAGAGATGGAAGAGTGCATGTAGCTGAGCTACAGACCTTGGGCTCAGTGCAAACATAGATAATACTCCAAAATAAATATCAAATCGGTTGTTTATCAGGGAGGGAGTGGTCTATAAAACAATAATAGGATTATCGATAAACCAAATATGTAACGGATAAAAACATGCAGATTCCAATCATGCCATGAAGAGAAGTTAAATTTACTCAAGTGCTGAAGAATATTGGCTTATAGAGAATCAACTACTAACCAGAAAAAGGTTATGAGATTGATCGTGAAGACTGGGGAAAGATACATGTCATGTACCAGGTTGTAGAGTGAGCTTGAAACATTCTACTGCCTCCAGGACACACCCCACAGGTTGACCTTTGGCCCATGAGGAGTCCGCCTGGCCCATCATAGCAACAAAGTGGGTCCTTGTTCCTCCCTGGAATTCTTTAATTGGCATTGATCTTCTGATCAGTAACCTCAGCCCAATGAGATCATATGTCTCTTCTCTTTATTTTAGCACGCAACTCTGAAAATCAGGGAAAAAAAGATAAAATGATGAATTAATTGTAATGATAACATCAATTAAAATGAGAGTATTAACAGGTTTGTACTAGGTTTAGAAATTATTTAATCATTGGACTAATCTATGAAATATTACCTTTAAGGTGCTTGAAATAATGAACAGAACCTGACATTTTACAGTATTACATATATTGCTGGGGTCCAGCCCCGGGGATCCAGGGTAATTTGAAGTGGGGTTGGAGCTGGCATCCTAGGAAAGAACCATTTTAATTACAGATATAAAGAGAGATTAGAAAAGGATAGCATAGTAGGAAATATTAGTGGAGAAAAAGAGGCTGAATAACTTGGTTTACGTGGGATACCAATAAAGCTTCGAGACAAGAAGCTTGCACCAACTACGTAGGCCACCAGCCCCCACTTGTATAGCGGAGGGTGCCCCACCTTGGGCTCCCTCTCATGTGGAACTTAAATGCCAGGGCAAAATTAGCAGGCTTGGCGAGCACCCATGCTCCAGATGGGAATTTAGCCAGAAAAACAGAGAACAAGAAAGAATGACACAGGGGAATCAGTCTTTCCAGAAACTGATCCGTTTTCTTTATTTTCAGGTTTGCTTATGTACCTTTTTTTACACATAGAGACAAATGGAAATTTTAAAATCATGCGGGGGTCAGCAGTCCTGATCTTTATCAAAATCAGGTGCTTCATATAAATGTATACAAAAAGGTCTTAGGGGTTTTACATCATCTTCTGGCCATAAGGCCTGCTGACATTTTATGATCCTTTCTTTCTGATAATGGTCTTTCAACCAGAAACTTATTTTCTAGGGGTGATTTTCCTTAAACCAGGCACCACCCTCTGAAGGTACCAGATAAAGTTGCATTCCTATAGGGTGAGGGTGTAGTGGGTTACAATCAAGAAAGGAATTTACTTAGCCTAAGGTTAACATGATTAGTCTTAAAGGTTAATACTTATTTCTTCTATATGCTAGTTATATTCATTATAAGGGCAGGGAATATGGGGACTTAGCAGCAAATATTGGCCCAACAAATGAAAAACCCTTCACCAATATAACTCCTAATCAACCCACTATACTAATAATTTCTGACTTCCTAAAAGAATCTGCCTTTAGTAAGTCTAAAACATCTCATGCTTCTCACGGTTTGGAGGTTATAAACAATCACATGTGGCCGGACGAACCCGTAGAGGCAGGCTAGATAACCTTCAGAGGAGTTCGTAAGTTGAAACACTCTTGTCACGCCTGGGAATTTCTATTAACTGGAGCTGTAGGTTAACTCCTTCTCTGAGAGAGTTGATGGGGGAGAGCGCCCCGTAAAGTCAGAGGTGTAGGTGAGAGCATAAAACAGTAATGTAGGCAGACTCCGGTTTTGGGGGTAGATGCTCAGGAACAGGGGTTTTCTGAGGCCTGATTCCACCTTTGCCTATGCCGAAGCCTCCTTCCTCATGACCTTTGCCATGGGGGGAGTTCCTCACTCTGGCTCCCAGCAATATATGAGACTTTTGATTTCAGAGGTTTAGGAGAACTTTCTTAAGTTTGTACAGTATTTAAATTTTTAAGAGAAGATAACTTACTAATGCGTATATTTGACTTATTTCTTTTATCAGAGTTACTTTATGAGAAAAGCCCATCCCCCACTCCAATCCAGCCTTTACTTGTTAAGTGTATAAAAGACCAACATGTTAGACATTTGAGATGCTTGACAGACTCCATAGACTAAATCTATATTGATATATTTTAAAATGTTTAAAAGGATTTCATTAAGCAGGCCTATTAATTTCACTAACTGTTTAGAGGAATTAACATTGGACTGAATCTGCATCAATGATTAAATATAAGTAATAACTTGTATTTCCCATCTAAATGTCCAGATTTATAAATTTTTGTTTGCTAAATGCTAAAGCTTCAGAAATGGAATTAAAAGACGCTTACTCCTTGGAAGGAAAGTTATGACCAACCTAGATAGCATATTCAAAAGCAGAGACATTACTTTGCCAACAAGGTCCGTCTAGTCAAGGCTATGGTTTTTCCAGGTGTCATGTATGGATGTGAGAGTTGGACTGTGAAGAAAGCTGAGCACTGAAGAATTGATGCTTTTGAACTGTGGTGTCGGAGAAAACTCTTGAGAGTCCCATGGACTGCAAGGAGATCCAACCAGTCCATTCTAAAGGAGATCAGTCCTGGATGTTCTTTGGAAGGACTGATGCTGAAGCTGAAACTCCAATACTTTGGCCACCTCATGAAAAGAGTTGACTCATTGGAAAAGACTCTGATGCTGGGAGGGATTGGGGGCAGGAGGAGAAGGGGAGGACAGAGGATGAGATGGCTGGATGGCATCACCGACTCAATGGACATTAGTTTGAGTGAACTCCTGGAGTTGGTGATGGAAAGGGAGGTCTGGCGTGCTGCGGTTCATGTGGTCGCAGAGTCGGACGTGACTGAGGGACTGAACTGAACTGAACTGAAAGCTTTAGAAAAGCTTATTTTTAAATTTGGCAGCTTTTAATAACTGTGGTGTTGGAGAAGACTCTTTAGAGTCCTTTGGACTGCAAAGAGATCCAACCAGTCCATCCTAAAGGTAATCAGTCCTGAGTGTTCATTGGAAGGACTGATGCTGAAGATGAAGCTCCAATATTTTGGCCACCTGATGCAAAGAGCGACTCATTGGAAAAGACTCTGATGCTGGGAAAGACTGAAGGCAGGAGGAGAAGGGGACAACAGAGGATCAGATGGTTGGATGGCATCACCAACTCAATGGACATGGGTTGAGTAAACTCCGGGAGTTGGTGATGGGCAGTGAGGCCTGGTGTGCTGTAGTCCATGGGGTGGCAAAGAGTCGGACATGACTGAGCGACTGAACTGAACTGAACTCAGAGAAAAGAGTAGGGAACAAAGTCTTAACCGGAAAGAATGAAACCTTGAAACAAATTCTGGATAAAGCCTGAAGAACTTCAAATACAAGAATGGTGTAAACTTGGACCCAGGAGACAGCAAACCTCTAGGCTCCAGGGTCAGCAAGACAAGCAGTGAGCTCAGTCGGCTCAATGGTGGGGGTCCTACCTGTTTGCTCAGGAGCCCCAGTACCTATGGGGATCTTTTCTAAATGTTGACATAAACCAAAGAGACTGCCCGCTATTTCCCCATGAAAAAAAAGGAAAAGAAAAGTTTATTTAAGATCAGCAGAGAATTGCAGTTCGGGGTCTGCAGCCTTGGTGAACCATGTTCAAGTCAGCCCCAACCCCCTCATCCCCTACCCCCACCCCTGCCCCCGACCCACATGGCAAGGGAAGAAGGCTTTTACGGGGAGGGCAAGGAAGTTAGGAGGCTCCAGGAAACAGAACCCACTGCTCTCCACCGACCGGGTCCTCGTCAGGGAAGGTAGGTCTTTGGCTCCACTTCTTGCCGGGCTCTGCTGTGGTCACAGGACGCAAGAGCACCCTATTCTGGTCTCAGGACTCCATTCTGGTGAGGTTTCTGTTTACTAGCTTTTTGGAATAGACATAGAGGGTTATAGTGTTTGAAATGTTGGAACCAAAGGAATCACTTCAAGCGCAGAGGTGGCATCAGTTAGTCAGGGTCACATTTGACCTATTCCACCCTGCTGGAGGCTCTGTGGCAAGAATCCTCCTGCCAAAGCAGGAGATGCAGGTTAGACCCCTGGGTTGGGAAGAGCCCCTGGAGAAGGAATACAACTTTTGCATTATTCAGGAATGGACTGACTATGCTCTTTTCAGCAGTGTATGGCAGTTCTTATTTCTTTACATCACTGACAACTCTGTGTATTATTTTAAAAATATTTTAAAAAATATTTTTTAAATATTATTTTAAAAATATTTACCAATATTATATGCAAAGAATCAGAGAACATTGGTAAAGCTATACTGCTTTGATGATTAAGACTGAGGATTTTTTTTTTTAACACATTTGTCAATTATTTGTCTAAAGAAGACAAATAATTTGTCTTCTAAAGAAGACAAATAATTTCATTATAACTTTTTGTTATTGTTGTTTGACCTACATATTTAGGTTATTTCTCAGTGTATGCTTTGGTATTTGAGAAAAAGTTCTTCTCCTACCATATATTTAAATATTTTCTTATTTTTACAGCATATTATTTCATTGAAAAATCTAATCCATCTCAGGTTTATTATGGTGTATGAGTGAGACACACCAAAGTAACTAATTTTCTAATTAATTTTTTCTGAGTAACTAAACATTATTCCTGCATGGTATGCTTGTTTGTTTTTGCTGGCAGTTTGGGTGATTTAATAACACAATGGAAAATAACACATCCAAAAAACTTTGCTTGTATCTTCTTCTAAAAGGGTATTAAAATATTTGCTGATGGTTTGGGGAAGTTATATTCTCTAGTCTTTGAAGGGAAAGAATAAGGCCACTTAAACGCTATTCCTCTCTGACATAATTGCTATTTGTACCTTCTCATTGTAAGGGGATTAGCCTACATGCCTTTCGGAGAATCCTCTAGTGAGTGCACTTGGGCTCTGAGCATTCTAATGCTTGCAAACATTACCTTTTGTCCATGGGTTTCCTCTTAGGATAAAGATACTAAAGATACTTGTAAAGATTCAAAATGAGGGTATGCACATATCTTTAAGACTCTAGGTTATTCCTATGAATTACTTCTCTGTTAAAAGTGATATTTGTAAACAGAAATACCTGAGGCCATTTCTCCTAACTTCTTTCAAGTATGTTACCTTTCTATTAAGATCTTTTTATTTTATACATTTCCCCCTTAGCTTTAGAAGCCTAGGAACATAAAATCCACTGTTTTCATGCAGTAGGTTACATATCCACATCCATGTTTCCATTATGTCAAACGGAGCAGTCCTGGAATAAATGCAGCTTTTCATGTTCATCTATGTCTGTCTTTCTCTTTGTCTACCTTTTGAAATTTAAAATCGCCAAATCTAATAAGAGCAACAAGGGAATCCTAGTACAATGACTCATAGAAAACAGTAGGTAACTAAGTATTTGGTATTTATAGATAATCATGAAGATAATGTTCAGAAGGTAAGTATTTCCTTATGCTTTCCTGGTCTTAGATACAAAGAGGGTCAATGACTTACAGAGTGATTTGAACCCATTCTTATCTGATGATCTCTTCCTCAAAAGACTTTTTCCTTCTAAGCCTTTTTACTCTCATTGTAATTCTTGGTTAGTCTGGCCACAAATAAATGAACAAATTCACAGAGCTTTGGATTATCTTTTTTTTTTTTAATTTTTCATCTCTTTTACAATGGGACCTCATACCAACTCAAAATAATATTTGGAAAACAGAAAAACAGCAAAGGGATAATTCATGAGCTATACTGGAAATACACTGTTCTTCTAAGGACCTGCTATAAAAAATGAGGCACAAAAGCAAAAATAAACGTTAAGAAGTGAGATAAAAAGAGACCTGGAGTCCATGGTAGCTCAGTTATTTCTTTATAGTTTAGAGTCAGGATCTCGTCCTGGGGTCCAGGATTGACTTTGTTATGAGGAACCAAAGAAGGGCATGAGTCCCTAAATACTCTAGAAATCTATGTCAGATTTCACATATATAGGATTCTTTTCATTTTGTGGCCAGGTGGGGAGACGTTTCATAGCTTTACTCACGTATTTATAGGAATCCACGATCACAACGGGGGGAAGAAGCAGTAATACAGAACAATCAGAATTACAAGAAAGGACAATTTTCTCCCTTGAGTTCTGTCAGGAAATTAAGTCTTTCAACATTTCCCCCCTTCCCTTCCTTTGCCCTAATTCTCTTTGATGAATTGAATGCTTTCAGAGTTGTTTTGCTGAAGCTTATGGAAATGAGTAACTTAGAAAGCAGCTGGAGGTACCTGGACTCATTTTACCTAAAGGGTTTCATTAAAGCTCAGCGTGATGTTTATGAAGAGGGGGGTCCTAAGACAAAAGACACCAGGGAGTAGAAGCACCTTTCCACTTTGAACCTCTTGCTGAGCCCATCAGCTGGCATTGTTATTCTGGATGGTTAGAAGCCCCGCAGATTTGGCATAAAGAAAGTCAGCGGCCAAACATGGCGGAAGAGACAGAGAATCCTTGCGGGACGTTCAAATCCTCCACCTAAGTTGGCAACAAAGGGAGAGGGCGCAACACAGGAACGTGAGTCCAAGGAGCACCCGAGCTGCCTGCTTAGCTGATCCGATGTCTCGTCCACATGTCTCCTCTCAGCAGCTGCTTTTCTCGGCTACTTCAGAGAAACGTGGGCCGCTCCCATAATGCACCTCGCGAGTTCTGCCAAATGTGGGAAATTCTGGCAGAAGCCAAGTAACCGGGAACCACGCTTTCCAACTGGCATTTAGCTAAGGGATAAGGTTTGATGACCATCATATATCTTCCGTCACTTCTTTGCCCTTTCCGTGCTGAGACTTACAGACGTATTTAAATCCTGGAACCCATTTTTAAATTTCTTTAAAAAAAGTGGGTCATCAAGTCAGGTCCTTTTCTTATCCTCGCCATGAGATTTATTTTTAAATTGTTCAATTTATTTTCAGAAAATACGTTCAAGTGTTGTAGGTCCTGAGCCTCTTTTGCAAAGGTATTTCTTAAAATCATACTCTTTCTTTGGCCCTCATGATACCTTTGATAACTTTAGATGAAAATTTTATCGAGCCTGTTCCAGGCCTTCTCAATATCTGGCAAATACATATTAACACACACAGTCAGAGTAGGTTTGCAAAGAAAGTATTTAGTCCTTTAGAATGCTTATGGGGGCTGAGATAAATGAAGTGCTCCTTGGCCCTTCCATTTTTAATAAAGATTCACTTAAATTCTGGGCTCCAAATAAAAATTTCCAAAGATGTCTCCTAGGATTTTTAAGTACAAAGATGTCTCCTAGGATCTTTATTGCCCTCAGAGCAATAAAGAATCTGGTTTGTCTGTCTTTTTAACCATGATTACAGTTGTGAGAAGTTTTGACTGACTCTGTGACATTAGACAAGACTGGGACATGGGAATGGATGTGGGTTTTGATTGCCATTATGATTTCTCAGAGAAGAGAAAGTAAAGAAAACACAAAACTAAATGCTGGACACAAGATGTGTAGAATTCTGAGTGTAGATATGGCTTCAGAAAGAACCGACTTCAGGTTAAGTACACACCAGACTAAAAGATTATGTGATGTTTCTATATGATTCTAAGTCAAGTGATTCCTTCATTATTTTTTAAAATAACTCACAGGTGACTTTTCTTCCGAATTTGACATACAGAGTCTTCATATAAGCTAACTAGTTATAATAATGGAACAACCCCATTGGCCTTGCTGTCGGGTGGAGGAATAAGCAGAAGTGTCAGTTCTTAAATGAGATGCATCGTTTTCATAACAGAGCACACAGACGGTAGCAATGTTGGGCCATTTATTTGACCATAATAGAAAATCCAGTTGTCATTTTAGCTGCATATTTGTCTTCAAGCGTAAGCAAATGAATTCTTAACATTTCATCTCAAGCTGCTCTTAGGTCATTATATTTGAGTAATAGACCTGATATCGCATCAGAATAATGTTGCAAATGAAAGCGTTTAAGATTCTTGAATGTAAATGGAGTAGAACCTAATGCCATTTAAACGTAAAGTACGTAATAGACAAGAAGAAAGGGATAAAATTATTTTTGGTCCAATTAAACTGAATAAAATGGGAAGGGATGAAGTCATGAAGAAATCAAGTATGCCTTAATTGCAATGATAAGAAAGTCAATGCAATAGATTGAATTTAAGCACAAGTTTAGTGAACTTACAGATTACTGTTTGAGTTCAACATAAAGAAGAAAAAGATTTTGCGTTCTGCAGAGTAAATTCGCAAGCAGGCTATCATACTAGTATTGAAATAAACATATTTCTTAAAGCTAGTTTTGTTGGATTATGTCAGAAGCAGAGCTGTGCTTCTTGAGGGAAGATGAGCTTCCTCTAGGGCCCGTCAGAATGAAGCTTTCACTGTCCTGCCCTTCAGAGGCTGGGGTGGTCGGTAGTTCTGCTTGATGCAGACTTCTTGATCGCCTTCAGCATTTGCTAGCAGACTGCGGAACTGCGCCAGCTTGGGGGAAGGATAACATGTTTAGAGAAGCAATAGCTCTTGATGTCACACAGAACACTTTTATTTTTCTAATATGATTGATGCACTTTTATGTAGAAAATCAGGTTGAAGACTGCAATGGTTTCACTGATGGAAAGGGAGGAAGCCAACAGTTCTTGCACATGTCTTTATACCAAGCATTTGGCTTCAATTATCAATGACTGACTGGATTAGTATTCCAGCTTTTGCGCACTTGAGTAAGAGACTTTCTTGCTTGGCACCTCAGTTTCCATATGGTACTATTTCACTGTGTTTTGGTGAAGGCTAAATGGCTCAACAGAGATAAGGTTCTGAGTATGGCATTTGGCATGTAGTATATGCTAAAGAAGTGTTAGCTCTTATACCAACAGGTCACACTGCAGGTTTGCTGTGAGACTTGACTGACAAAATGTATGTAAGGCACCTGATGAAAAGAGCTGCTCAATCAATGGCAGTTTTTATTATAATTATAAGTGATAATTAATGAGATATTTTACTGAATATTGAAGAGCTTAAGCTTTAAAAAAAATGAAAAACCAACATCAACGATCAAGGTATGCCACTCAAGAGTCACAGTTCCCCAAAGACGGTGGATTTTCCCTGATTAAAGTGAAAAGAAGAGCGGGAATTCTGAATCTCTTCATAAAGAAAAAAAGTGCTTATAAGTACATTCTACTTTTTGGCTATTAATAGACCTGATGTCACTAATAAATCTTTCTCAGTTGAAAGGGGACTCTCCAAAATTGAATGGCAAGAATAATTTCCCTCAGTATGAATTGAACTGATATCCTGCCTTGCACTTCCAATTCCCCCGCATGCCCCTCTGATACGCTACCTGTTCCGCGCTCACACTGATGGTCTCTTTAAAGATGATCCAGGTGACACTCTCGTGAAGAGGAGGGTGAGTCAGTGAACCAAAGTAGGCCCAGTAATCCGGGCATGAAGGCAAGAGGACAGAGGGGTCGAAATTTGTGAATGGAGCTTTCTTGTTCTGAAAGAAAACGATAAGCGATGTATCATGCCCTGATGTAAAATATTTACATCATTGCATATATGACATACATATTATTTGGTAGATAGGTCTTAGCAAAGAATTTAATCAATATTTCTACTGTATAGTATTTCATGACTGGCATGTTTGTGGGTGGCTCAGCTGCCCATTAATGCAGGAGACACAGGTTTGATCCCTGGGTGGGGAAGATCCCCTGGAGAAGGACATGGCAACCCACTCCAGTATTCTTGCCCGAAGAATCCCATGGATGGAGGAGCCTGGTCAGCTACAATCCATGGGGTCACAAAGAATTGGATACCACTTAGTGACTAAACAATGACAACAGCGTGTTTGTAAATATAAACAGTGAAAGTGACAGATGACGGAAAATATGCTACACTAGGATAGTGACTGGTCTCTCTTCTTCCTTCCTCATTTGGCTAAGCATAAGCAAAGGCTTTCTTATTTCTTTACTGATTGGTCATTCATGTAGGGGTTATTGGTGCTGACCTCTTGAGCAGTTAGAAATCCACACATAAGGTTATGGTCGTCGCTCATAATCGTGGGTGTGCATCAGCAGGTTCATTTAAGGGACAATTCTGTGGTGCTAGAGCAAGCATTTATCAAAAGGATAATCCACAGGTTACTGGACCTGTGCCGTTCAAACCCATGTTGCTCTAGGGTCAACTGTACGAGCTTTTCTCTCTTGAAACTTCTAACGCATCTTTAGTTATGACCCATTTCCTAATTTGTAATAATTTGTTGTGTTTATATCCCCCCCCCATCATCAACCGTGCCAAAAATGTCCTTTTTTGGTTGTTTTTCCCACAAAGAATTAGTTTTTCACTTTATTAATAACATTTGACCTGCATTTATTCATTTTCTTTCTTATTTTATTAATGTTTTACTTCATCTTAATCATTTCCTTCTACTTTCTTTTCATGTATCATTTTTTACATTCTTGAATTGAGTGCTTATTTATCTTTAAACTTTCTCACTTTATAAAAGTTTAATTTTGGGGGCCTCAACACGAACTAGATTTATTTTACATAAAGGTATGGTAGTTCTACAAAGTGTGAATGACAATGGCAAATCTCTGATATATGATTTAAGTCTTTATTATCAAAACGGTGAAGCTAAGAGTAAATATATCAGAACAATCCATCTTTTTCTAAGCTGACAGTGGGCATCATAGTTACGATGCATGAAACAGCTATGAAAACCATGCTTCTACAGGCTTCATCTTGCTGAACTGGATCAGCGGTAACTATGAAAAATGAAACCAAAATAAATCACTGCGTCAGAGAGCTCAGAAACGAGGACCGTGTAAGCAGTACCTTGATTTTCAGATTGATGGGTTTGCTGAGGACTTCCTACTCCTCATATCAAATATGCAATTAAATGATTTCTGAGGTTCTGTAGATTCTTGTTCTCTGATTTAAACTAACTTAATGAGTCTATTTACCTTAGTTTTAACTGTTTTTAGGGCATCAAGTACTTTCTGAAGGTTTGGGTTGGCCTGACCCACCTGGAGATTAAAAAAATAAAGTGTGAGATAAGACAATTGTTAGCAAGTAAAATCCTATTTAGTTAATTTTTTAAAAAATTAAACACAGTAACTGAAGAAAAGATATACAAGTCAAAATACAGGCATTTAGCACAACTGAAATACAAAAGCAAGCCTCTTGGGTCTGTTCTATTAAAATCCTAATCAGTCAAATGAATGGTATGTTACAAGTGTTCAGTAAAGATTAACTAGAATTACTATAATTCCAAAAGTTAGTCACCCAAATATACTCCATTTAAGAGTAACTTCCCTATAGGACTTTTCAGGGACTCTCCTACAGGAGATTTGAATCTTCCATATTAAATATCAAGTGAACTTTCTTTATGGGACAAAAGTCCTCTTCATATTTTTTTCCTGATGAAACATTAAATTGATAAACTCCTGACTCTGTGATGTAGAAAGGTTAGACGAAAAGTGAAAGATGAGCCAAAAACTAAAACAATTAGCCCACCATCAACACCTTCCCATTTCATCTCTGCCTGAAATGTCTTTCTCTCTTCACAAGGGGAAAGTCAAGCAAAGCAAACATATACCGGAGACCAGCTTGTTCACCTGCGCTTTCGCTAGTAGAAGGAGACATTTCAAAAGCAGAGAGACGCCTACACCCCTCTGCTGTATTTCACCCTAGCTTGTGGTCTGATTGGGAAGGGAATAATTGTAGCAGAGCTCCGAGGCTCTCTAGGACTCACCTTCATCAAAACGCCGACAATTACCAAACCATCAGCCTGTGAGGCGGCATCAGCAAAGCTGGGGTACTTGGTAGAATTCCAGTGAACTAAATGAAGCTAAAACACACAAGGTGATGGAGCAGTTATTCATACCACGGTGAAGGGAAAAGCAAGTTAGACCTTAACATGTGGGTCTATACAGCTATATCTTGGCTTGGATAGATAAAACTTGTGTGACCCTTTATCCAGGGCATGGGAAGGGCTATGTTTGCACTCTTAAGAAGGGTTTTCTTAAAAAAATAGAGTTGAAGAGAGTGGGCACGTTGCAAATCCTGGAACCAGTAAGTAGAACTTCTTTTTCCCACAATATCATAACTATTCAATATTACTTCTTAAAACAAAACAGAAAAAACAGACACCTCTCTGTTTAGTGAGAGAATATGAAGTATTTCTGGCTAACTAGTTTGGAGACAAAAACTGCAATAATTTTCTAACTTGAGGTACCCGGTAACTTTGTGAGAAGGGGCTCCTGAGATGTGTGGAGTCTTGACCAAGGGCGGGTTCTCCTGAGCGGATCCAGACACCTTTCAAGCCAACAGCCCCTGCCTAAGTTCTCTGTGAAACTCTAGACCTGTATATCCAAGGCCGTGTGCACGTCTTCCTGATTCTTTCCTGACATCTCCACATGGATGCCTGACATGCATCTCAAACTTAACACGGCCAAAGTAGCACTCTTGACTTTGTCTTTTCCAGACGTGTTTCATCTTCCCGCTTTAGCAAAAGGCGTCACCTTCCCTCTAACTGCTCAACCGAACACTGCAGCCCTTATTCCTTTCTCACTTTTCTCCACTTACTGGCATCCATCCTTCCGCGCAGCGCATAGATGTTAGCCTTGCACTTAGTCCAGAGCTCTAAGGCTTGGCATAACTGCTGATTTTCCTCTGGGATGGCAAGTCAAAATGGCAGGATTTGACTCGAATTATGGCTGAAATCAAATGCTACTCCTGAAAAACTCTTTTTCTGACCACCTAATGTCAAGTGATCCTGGGTCGCTTGGATGACTAAACCAAAGCCGTTCGCTCCCCGCCACCCATAGGTCTCCTCTCTGTCTCCACTCTTTCTCCCCACCACTCCCCTGGTCTCCCTCCCACCCTCCCTCCTACCCTTTCTCATAAGCCGAACTTAGTGACTGAGAGCCTGTCACCTCCAACCTGGATTAACTCCACTTTTCTCAAATGAGATAAGACGTTCATTGATTCAGATTTCTTCAGATCAGTTCAGTTCAGTTCAGTCGCTCAATCGTGTCCGACTGTTTGAGACCCCATGAACCGCAGCACGCCAGGCCTCCCTGTCCATCATCAACTGCCGGATTGCTTAGATACAGCCAAATATCCTCCCCCAGACATAATACTATTACTAATTTAGACTTTAGGCCATTTGATTTCAGTCCACTTTCAATTTTATGAAAAATAAATAGGAAAAAACAAAACATTTAATAGATTTCTGCACCATTGAAAGTTCCTAGCCTGGCTTTCTAGTGTAACATAAAGTTAGTTTTATTTCTATACTATTCCCAAGTCTTCTATCAAAATGAATACTACACATACTCTGTACCTAACGATAGCTCTTACAAAAATCTGCCCTACACAATTGTTTTCACCAGTGTAAGATATTTGTATAAATGTAGTTATTACCCATCGTTTTTTGTAAAGAAAAAAAAAACCACAACAGAATGAAATGGGAAAGGCATTGCAATTGTTCCTATGTAGGAATTAGTTAATAAATTCTAACATATGCATACATGGAAATACCGTGCAGACTTTAGGAATTCCTGCTGACTTGGAACAATGACCATGATCATTGGTAAATGAAAAAAAAAAAAAAGCATGTTGCAAAACTGTGTATTACAGATTCGTTCTACAAGAGTAAAACAAAAAGCCAACCCGTCTGCATTGGTACAAACTTATGGAACAGTCATGCATACAAAGAACAAAAGGTTTTTGTTTTCAGTCTCCATACCCCTGTTGAGAGTTTGATGCACATTTTCTTGATTTAATCGTGGATATATAGGCAGAATATCTTGAATTAAATCACAAACTTCCATGTGGAGGCAAGTTAAGAGGCCAGAGGGTAGTGGCCTGCTGCCAGGGAGCCCCAAACCCTCGTCTAGAGGAGGCTACTCGTTGTGATGACTCCTGAGGTTAAACTGGCCCTCTTAGTAGAACCTTAATGGAGTGTCTTGGCCTGGCTATACCTCTGCTGCGGGAGCGCACCCTTGAACCTTTAAATGAGAAGAGAATGATGGTGTGTTCCCCCTGGGGCTCAGAGCTTTAAAAGGAGAGCAGCAACTCCCGTTGAGGTTAGCCTGATGTCAGGCAGCAGTTTCCGAGACATTCTGAAATGAAAGCACATTCGAGGCTCAGGAGTTTGACTGCAAATTCACCTGCCTCCCTCACGTGAAAAATTGTCCTCCATTGCCAAACACAATGTGTCACTGTTTAAGTTTAATGGAGCCTAGGAATTCTTTACAGACCGCAAAATGCTCATTCCTTTGGAGCCGTTGAAATTGTGTCTTAAGTGATAAGGGGCGCTTCCCTGCTGGTTCAGACAGGTAAAGAATCTGCCTGCAATGCAAGGGACCCTGGCTTGATCCCTGAGTGAGGAAGATCCCTTAGAGAAGGGATAGGCTACCCACTCCAGTAGTCTTGTCTGGAGAATCCCATGGACAGAGGAGCCTGGCAGGCTACAGTCCCTGGGGTCACAAAGCGCTGGACATGACGGAGCGACTAACACACAGCCCCGTGTTATGAGGGGGCTACTTCTGGAGGACTCTCAGCGTAGCTCCTCTCACTCACTCAGCTGCATTACCTCTGCAGAAAATGTGGCTCCATCCACTAAGTGCTCAGAGCCACAGTCATCGGTGCTGCCCCAGTGAAAATGGAACTGACGCAGCCTGTAGCTCTCAGGTAGAGGGCCGCCTTTCAGCACTAGGAGGAAAGCAAAGTGCTGTTAGTGCCACAGTCACGAGCTCCAGCTTGTCTTTGCATTGAATACAAATTAGCATTAAATAGGGTCGAGTAGTAATGAAAATAAATCATAGTCCAAAGTTCCCATCCTGTTGATCTTTTCCCCGTGCCCACAATGATGGGCTCAGATGTGTGCCGCACCTTAAGACTGTGCGTGACTTATACGGTTCCCAGCACTATAATTTTATCTTTTCCTGTTTTCAGGAAAACATATTGGAAGATGAGTGAATTATAGGGTGAGAGGTCTTTCCTTGAACCTGCTTTAGTTTATAAGTTCATTATTCTTTCAACAGACAGTAATGGACAGCATGCATTAAGATATCTAGCAATTTATTTTTAGTAACAAATCACTCTGCACATATCTTGTAAGTGATCAAGATACAAGAGGGTATTCTGACAGCTTTGCTGAGAATTCCTAGCCAGGGACGAAAAAAGTTCCAGCAGGAGTGTAGGGTCAATTTTAAAATTCTCATACTGAAGGATGATTTTGCTTTAGAGAACCTATCCAACCATGTGATTAAAACACACACACAGGACCAGACCTAATCCAATATTAACAAAGGACATAGCCCCAAGATGTCTGAAATTTAGGCTCGGAACCTTGTAGGAAAGTGCTATGACTAATTTTGCCTTTTGACAGTAGAGCTGATTCATGAAATTGCTATTTAGAAAATTATTCAGTAAAAGGTTTTGAGAATTTTCCTGTGAACGAGAAAGTGTGCTAGATTCTAGGAGATGAAGATAATTCAGTTACTATGATCTAATAGGGAGAGGGAAGCTAGACAAAAATACTTATGCACAGAATGATTCCATGCAAGATACACCCAAGACCAGTATTTTTTTTTTTAACTAGTACCCAAGCCCTTCACAAGCTGGTGATGGACAGGGAGGCCTGGCATGCTGCGATTCATGGGGTTGCAAAGAGTCGGACACGACTGAGTGACTGAACTCAACTGAACTGAAGCACTTCATTGGCATGGAGCCATTTTCCTGGCCACAAAAAATAAATCTACTCTTCGTGTGTAGTTCTTCCCTAATGCGCTCCTCCAACCTCATCTCAATTAGAAAATATTTGCCTTTTCAGTTTTTATATTCATGATGGTTCACAGAATTTTGTGGAAAAGTACTGTTTATTCAGAGGGTGTAAAGTTAGCATAAAGACATTGGAAACCAGAAGAGATGAAATAGAGTCACTGAGAAGGAGAAGGGCTGAAAGAAGAGTGAGCTGGGAGTCCCCAGAATCATCCTTAACACTTGGAAATATTTTAAAACTTCAAGACACCTCAGTAGATGGCCTCAATGCTACACATGTGCGCCAAACACTGAACATGGGTGTCCGTGTTCTGCAAGCCCTACTGTTTAAATTTCCCAGCAAGTCAAAGACAGAAATCAGGAGGGTCTTTGGGCTCACCTGATCTATTATCACTGTCCTCAAAGTTTACATGGAAGGAATGTCCCACGTTGACGATTTCTTTGGCTGTGGCTGGATTGTAGGAGATACTGAGAGGTTTCAGAGAGGGATCACGCTTGGTTTCACTGGTTTTAATGTCGATAGGAGACTGGTTATTTCCATTTGCAATGGGATGCAGCTTGCACCAGTGTTCAGGACCTACCAGGAAAAACGTGATTACAACCAAAACTGATCTAATGCTTGACTCCAGGTTTTAGGAATATAATTTTCCTAGATTAGGATTTATTCAGGTATCTGAAATGGTATCCTGGTTAGTTTAGTCGAAATCCAAGGTTTGAGAATGCCCGTTTCCTATGCTACACTGTAAAATAGTGTCTTTGTCAACAGAGTTAATATACTCATAGTCTATGGGATCAGACTATACATTTTTGCTGTTAGAAATAGACCTCTCTATACATAGGGAGGGAGAGAGGAGAAAAGAGGCAGAATACATTCTGTAGACAATCATGGCCCAAAGGACAACTGTTGAGAATGCATACAAAGCTGGTATAAGGCAAAGGGACTTCAAACCATTAACCTATGTCTTTACCGTTATTTTAAGTGCTCAATATCTCTTTTCCTGGAAAAGGGAATAAGCGGTTATTTGAGCTACATGAGCAGAAGAATGCTTACCGTTTTCACCATCATATCCCCACTCAGGACTTGCCATGATCTTCTACTTAGTTTTCTTTTTCTGAACACAGAGAGAATACCTGGAATAACTGACTGTCACTGACCGTGCAATAGATGACTGAATCCACAGTTCGCAGGGTTTTTATAGAAACGTCTCTGCCCTTGTACATGAGTGTTACTCACTCAGCCCGCTATTTCATCATCTTTATCTATCAGGAAGTATATGCATGTTAAAAAAAGGTATTGTTTAAAAAGCTCACAAAGGTAAGGGCAGTTCCAATTGATTTATTCTCTTATATTGTTAAGGAGAAATTTCAAAATCTTAGCTTCTGCAAAACCAAGCCCTGTTATTCTCATGTTAGTGGAAGATATGGCTGAGTTGTCACACATGATGCTTTGAATATCTAGTTAAAAATGACTGTGCATTTGAGACTCCCAGCTTTTACCCTTGCTGGACACTTAAGCAATACTGCTGCTGCTAAGTCGCTTCAGTCGTGTACGATTCTGTGTGACCCCATAGATGGCAGCCCACCAGGCTCCCCCGTCCCTGGAATTCTCCAGGCAAGAACACTGGAGTGGGTTGCCATTTCCTTCTCCAGTGCATGAAAGTGAAAGTGAAGTTGCTCAGTCGTGTCTGACTCTCAGTGACCCCATGGACTGCAGCCCACCAGGCTCCTCCGTCCATGGGATTTTCCAAGCAAGAGTACTGGAGTGGGTTGCCATTGCCTCCTCCCCTTAAGCAATACTAGCACCAGTAATTCAGTCAGGAGAATAATTTGCATATTTACAGCCAGATCAGAACCAATATCGTGATGTTAATTTAAAATCAGATAAGAGAATCACTAATCATTTGGAATACATTGGGTTTGCAGTTGGTAGTATATTGTAAGATCTTAGGGAAAAGCACAAACTTTTTGGCAACTCAATATATTATTCATGACAGTCCATTTCGAAGACATATGAGATGAGAGTACAGTTCCTCATTTTTAAGCAGTATTGGAATTCACAAATGGAGATTTGTCTTCTGTGTGAGCACAGTCGTGCCTGACTCTTTGCAACCCCCTGGACTGTAGCCCACTCCCCGCCCTTCTCTGTTGCCTCACCGGCTGCCAGTTTTGATTTGTGTGTGCACATTCATGCACTCAACAAATCATTGTATGTGTGCTCTGTCATGTCTGACTCTTTGCAACCCTGTGAACTGTAGCCCACCAGGCTCCTCCGTCCATAGAATTTTTCCGGGGGAAAATACCTGAGTGCATTGCCATTTCCAACTCCAGGGGATCTTCCTGGCCCAGGGGTTGAACCTGTGTCTCTTGCATCTTCTACACTGGCAGGTGAATTCTTTACCACTGCTGCTGCTGCTGCTAAGTCGCTTCAGTCGTGTCCGACTCTGTGCGATCCCATAGACAGCAACCCCCCAGGCTCCTCTGTTCCTGGGATTCTCCATGCAAGAACACTGGAGTGGGCTGCCAGTGCCTTCTCAAATGCATGCATGCTAAGTCGCTTCAGTCGTGTACGAATCTGTGCGACCCCATGGACAGCAGCCCACCAGGCTCTTCTGTCCACGGGATTCCTTAGGCAAGAACACTGGAATGGTTGCCATTTCCTCCTCCCTAGACCCACCACAAATGGAGAACATTTTATTAAGACTGAAATTAAATACAGCCCAATATTTATTTTACACCTGAAATATTGAAATAGAAGCCTTTCTTTCATATAGTTCTATATAATCTGTAGGAAAACAAACAAACAAACAAACAAACAAACATGCCTGGTAATGCAGGAGATTAAGAGTCATGAGGGTTTGATCCCCAGGTCGAGAAGATCCCCTGGAGGAGGAAATGGCTACCCACTCCAGTCTTCTTGCCTGGAAAAATTCCACGGACAGAGGAACCTCGTGGACTACAGTCCACGGAGTCCCAAAGAGTGAGGCATGACAGAGCACTCACACGTGTACGATTTATAGGACACTTTCATATTATTTTACCATCAACACCACACATACAAATCCTACACAATGAGTTATGATTTTGCAGCTGAGAGAAGTTGAGGATTCACCACAACCAGGGAGTAGCCAAGACTCCAGCCTCCACGTCTAGTTGCTTTCTTTGCCTCCATCTCTGCCGAAGGCTGCACTGGCTGAGCCTGGAGGCAGCTGATCCCCAGTTTCCCTTCTCCGCCCACGATCCTCTTAAGTCCAGCTGAAGCCTGGACTGAGGTGAGACTTGCCAGCTGGTGAGTGATGAGAAGATTCACAGGACTTGTCAAGGAGGCAAAGAAGAGTGATTAATATCTGCCAGATTTTGGCTAGGTCTGCATTTCCAAGGCTCTAAATGTGCTCAGAGGAAATGCAACCTGAAAAAATAAGCCTTCATAGTAACACTTTCCATGCCCTGGGAGTCATACCTCCTTCCATATTCGTGTATTGTCAGAGCTCCCTGGGTTTACTAGGAATTGGGTCTGTCGCAGCTCTTAGCCGGGCTTATCAGAGACACGTTTTCAGCCCCTTTCGGGTGATGACATCCCTCCGGCTCAGACGTAGAATGGGAAGACACCTGAGTTTCCATTCCTCATGTTAGTAAGTGGAAAGAATTATTACATAAAGGGAACTTTTAAAGAAACTATTTATTGAGGATCCAAGATAAGTCAAATGCTATGCTAAAAGTTTATATGCAGCAAATCATTTTATTCTCACAATAACCCAGTCAGGCATTAAAATTGTATGCCACGTAAGGAGAAACTGAAGACAACTCCTCAGGTTATAAATGCTTGTAAGTGGATGCGTACATGGTGTCAGGCTAGGGTTTAAACCTAGATCTGTTTGTTTCCAATGCTTGTCTTCTTTCTTGACTTTCCACTGTCAACGAATACCCACTAATCTCTGCTTGATTCTGTTTCCAGGAGGGTTGACTTGGTCGATCCAGACTGGTCTGTCTCAAGATGACCAATAGTCAGTGTTGACCCTTGGGTTACTTTATTTTAGATTTAGAGTCTCAGGTTGTCCAGAAGCTCATAGAAGGATAGAAATAGGCTACCCTTTGTCAGTTATTGCCCTTATTTCTTTGTTTAGTTGCTAATTTGTGTCTAGTTAAGCTGCCTGCTGACTGATACTTTGTTAAAAGTAACTTTAACTACTGTGTTAATCAACCTATTTGAGAAATGATAATTCATCACAGGAAGGTTTAACATTCATATAGGAATGGTAATTTATTTAAAGTTGAGGCACAAAATTGGCTTGAATCCTAACCATTATGACCCTTTATTCAATTATGTAGCTAGGGCGTGTTTGTTACCACCACAAGCAGAAAGCTATACAGAGAAGGATGTACAATTTAATGGGCATCTATGGTTCACGTCCTGACATGCCTCTCATTCACTTTCATCAGTTTTTCTGCTTACATACTTCACCTTTCAGCTTAATATCTGTACTAAATCCAAATGGCTCCCTTTGTGTTCCTTCCACTTTCACCTGTAGCATCCTCACAGGACATTTTTCTAAGCCTATAATCTTTGGACTGCTTTTGCATACTGAAGAGTTCAGTCTGCACTGAACTCTGCTTTCTAATTTAAACAGTTTATTCCTTAAAATTCATCAAAGATGCAAGCACATGCTGCAGAAGGGTTCCCAGGCCTGTTAGAACATTCCACAGAAATCCACAGATCCTGGAACTGGACCAGGAGCATGTAACCCGATTGGATATCAAATATATTTTAAAAAAGTAATGGAAAAGTGCAGAAATAAATTTTGATAGTTCAGTTCATTTCAGTCGCTGTCGTGTCCGCCTCTACAACCCCATGATTCGCAGTGCGCCAGGCCTCCCTGTCCATCACCAACTCCCGGAGTTCACTCAAACTCACGTCCATCGAGTCAGTGATGCCAACCAGACATCTCATTCTCTATCATCCCCTTCTCCTCCTGCCCTCAATGCCTCCCAGCTTCAAAGTCTTTTCCAATGAGTCAACCCTTTGCATGAGGTGGCCAAAGTACTGGAGTTTCAGCTTTAGCATCATTCCTTCCAAAGAAATCCCAGGGCTGATCTCCTTTAGAATGGACTGGTTGGATCCCCTTGCAGTCCAAGGGACTCTCAAGAGTCTTCTCCAACACCACAGTTCAAAAGCATCAATTCTGCGGCGCTCAGCCTTCTTCACAGTCCAACTCTCACATCCATACATGACCACAGGAAAAACCATAGCCTTGACTACATGGACCTTAGTTGGCAAAGTAATGTCTCTGCTTTTGAATATGCTATCTAAGTCGGTCATAACTTTTCTTCAAAGGAGTAAGTGTCTTATAATTTCATGGCTGCAGTCACCATCTACAGTGATTTTGGAGCCCCCCAAAATAAAGTCTGACACTGTTTCTACCGTTTCCCCATCTATTTCCCATGAAGTGATGGGACCAGATGCCATGATCTTCATTTTCTGAATGTTGAGCTTTAAGCCAACTTTTTCACTCTCCTCTTTCACTTTCATCAAGAGGCTTTTTAGTTCCTCTTCACTTTCTGCCATAAGGGTGGTGTCATTTGCATATCTTAGGTGATTGATATTTCTCCCAGCAATCTTGATTCCACCTTGTGTTTCTTCCAGCCCAGCATTTCTCATGATGTTCTCTGCATATAAGTTAAATAAGCAGGGTGACAATATACAGCCTTGATGTACTCCTTTTCCTATTTGGAACCAGTCTGTTGTTCCATGTCCAGTTCTAACTGTTGCTTCCTGACCTGCATACAGATTTCTCAAGAGGCAGGTCAGGTTGTCTGGTATTCCCATCTCTTTCAGAATTTTCCACAGTTTCTTGTGATCCACACAGTCAAAGGCTTTGGCATAGTCAATAAAGCAGAAACAGATGTTTTTCTGGAACTCTCTTGCTTTTTCCATGATCCAGCGGATATTGGCAATTTGATCTCTGGATCCTCTGCCTTTTCTAAAACCAGCTTGAACATCAGGGAGTTCATGGTTCACGTATTGCTGAAGCCTGACTTGGAGAATTTTGAGCATTACTTTACTAGCATGTGAGATGAGTGCAATTGTGCAGTAGGTTGAGAATTCTTTGGCATTGCCTTTCTTTGGATTGGAATGAAAACTGAGTTTTCCAGTCCTGAGTTTCCACTGCTGAGTTTTCCAAATTTGCTGGCATATTGAGTGCAGCACTTTGACAGCATCATCTTTCAGGATTTGAAATAGCTCAACTGGAATGCCATCACCTCCACTAGCTTTGTTCATAGTGATGCTTTCTAAGGCCCACTTGACTTCACATTCCAAGATGTCTTGCTCTAGGTGAATGATCACACCATCGTGATTATCTGGGTCATGAAGATCTTTTTTTGTACAGTTCTTCTGTGTATTCTTGCCACCTCTTCTTAATATCTTCTGCTTCTGTTAGGTCCATACCATTTCTGTCCTTTATCGAGCACATCTTTGCATGAAATGTTCCCTTGGTATCTCTAAGTATCTTGAAGAGATCTCTAGTCTTTTGCATTCTGTTCTTTTCCTCTATTTCTTTGCATTGATAGCTGAAGAAGGCTTTCTTATCTCTTCTTGCTATTCTTTGGAACTCTGCATTCAGATGCTTATATCTTTTTCTCCTTTGCTTTTCTCTTCTCTTCTTTTCACAGCTATTTGTAAGGCCTCCCAAGAGAGCCATTTTGCTTTTTTGCATTTCTTTTCCATGGGGATGTTCTTGATCCCTGTCTCCTGTACAATGTCATGAATCTCATTCCATAGTTCATCAGACACTCTATCTATCAGATCTAGGCCCTTAAATCTATTTCTCACTTCCACTGTATTATCATAAGGGATTTGATTTAGGTCATACCTGAATGGTCTGGCAGTTTTCCCTACTTTCTTCAATTTAAGTCTGAATTTGGCAATAAGGAGTTCATGATCTGAGCCACAGTCAGCTCCTAGTCTTGTTTTTGTTGACTGTATAGAGCTTCTCCATCTTTGGCTGCAAGGAATAGAATCAATCTGATTTCAGTGTTGACCATCTGGTGATGTCTATGTGTAGAGTCTTCTCTTGTGTTGTTGGAAGAGAGTGTTTGCTATGACTAGTGCATTTTCTTGGCAAAACTCTATTAGTCTTTGCCCTGCTTCATTTCGCATTCCAAGGCCAAATTTGCCTGTTACTCCAAGTGTTTCTTGACTTCTTACTTTTGCATTCCAGTCCCCTATAATGGAAAGGATATCTTTTTTGGGTGTTAGTTCTAAAAGGTCTTGTAAGTCTCTAAAGAACCATTCAACTACAGCTTCTTCAGCATTACTGGTTTGGGCATAGACTTGGATAACTATGATATTGAATGGTTTGCCTTGGAGATAAACAGAGATCATTCTTTCGTTTTTGAGACTGCATCCAAGTACTGCATTTCAGACTCTTTTTTTGACCATGATGGCGACTCCATTTCTTCTGAGGGATTTCTGCCCGCAGTAGTAGATATATGGTCATGTGGGTTAAATTCACCCATTCCAGTCCATTTTAGTTCGCTGATTCCTAGAATGTCGATGTTCACTCTTGCCATCTCCTGTTTGACTACTTCCAATTTGCCTTGATTCATGGGCCTGACATTCCAGGTTCCTATGCAATATTGCTCTTTAAAGCATTGGACCTTGCTTCCATCACCAGTCACATCCACAACTGGGTACTGTTTCTGCTTTGGCTCCATCCCTTCATTCTTTCTGGAGTTATTTCTCCACTGATCTCCAGTAGCATATTGGGCACCTACTGACCTGGGGAGCTCCTCTTTCAGTATCCTATCATTTTGCCTTTTCATACAGTTCATGGGGTTCTCAAGGCAGGAATATTGAAGTGTTTTGCCATTCCCTTCTCCAGTGGAGCACATTCTGTCAGACCTCTCCACCATGACCCTGCTAACATTTAGAAGTATCAAGCTATATGTCAAGAAAATGGAGAAAATAATAAAATATTGTAGTATTTTAAATAAAAATGTTTAAATGTTGAAAGGATGATGTGCAGAATGTTTAATTTTAACAATTACATTGGCTTAATTTTCAAATTTGATGAAGATGTATTAATGGGCTGAGAGAGAGGGAAGAAAGATTTCTTTCTTTACCTTATAAAATGGAATTTTAGAAGTCAAATATTTACTGAAAAAAACTTAAAGCTAAAATGTTGATATTATCTTTACTCTTAAACCATATGCCCTAATTTTCTCTCTTGACCATCCTTTGCAATAAATAAAATTCTTGCAGCAAACACACAAAGAGAACTAAAAGAGGCTAAAAGATTTACTGTGCTTCCTAAGATGGCTGGATGGTATCACCAACTCAGTGGATATGAGTTTGAGTAAACTCCGGGAGTTGGTGATGGACAGGGAGGCCTGGTGTGCTGCAGTTCATGGGGTCACAAAGATTTGGACATGACTGAGCAACTGAACTGAACTGAACTGAACTAAGTGGTGCTAGTGGTAAAGAATCCTCCTGCCAATTCAGGGGGCATAGAGACATGGGTGTGATCCCTGGGTTGGGAAGATTCCCTGGAGGAGGAAATGGCTCCCCACTCCAGGATTCTGGACTGGAAAATTCCATGAACCTAGGAGCCTGGCAAGCTAGAGTCCATGGGTGCAAAGAGTCAGACATGACTGAGCATCTGAACACAAAAGACTTACTGTAATTAAGGTGAACTGTTTCACTATGCATGCATTTAGGAGTATTGCAATAGGCTAGAAAAGACTATGGTTCACTGAATAACATTAAAAATGATGATCTAATTCAGTTCTCACAGTAGACTTGGGGTTAGGTTAGTCTCACTCCTCTTGCCTGGAAAATTCCATGGATGGAGAAGCCTGTTAGGCTACAGTACATGGGACTGCAAAGAGTTGGACACGACTGAGTGATTCACTTTCATGCCACTTTTAAAGAGGACTAACTGAGGCTCAGAAAATTCCAGTGGATGAGGCAGGATTTGAATCCAGAACCCCAAAGGGCATCCTCTTCTGTATTTTATCACATGACCATCTTTAACAGGCTGTCCATAAAATGTTGGCTTTAAACTTACTTAATAGCTATGGTTTTTCCAGTGGTCATGTATGGATGTGTGAGAGTTGGACTGTGAAGAAGGCTGAGCGCCGAAGAATTGATGCTTTTGAGCTGTGGTGTTGGAGAAGACTCTTGAGAGTCTCTTGGACTGCAAGGAGATCCAACCAGTCCATTCTGAAGGAGATCAGCCCTGGGAGTTCTTTGGAAGGAATAATGTTAAAGCTGAAACTCCAGTACTTTGGGCACCTCATGTGAAGCGTTGACTCATTGGAAAAGACTTTGATGCTGGGAGGGATTGGGGGCAGGAGGAGAAGGGGACAACAGAGGATGAGATGGCTGGATGGCATCATTGACTTGATGGACGTGAATCTGAGTGAACTCCGGGAGTTGGTGATGGACAGGGAGGCCTGGCATGCTGCGATTCATGGGGTCGCAAAGAGTCGGACACGACTGAGCGACTGAACTGAACTGAACTGAACTGGATAGCTGATGACATTTACTTACTGAGTAGCATCAGTTAACATTACCAAAGATAATTTTAGTGCCCTAAAATGTTTTCAATGGAGCAGAGACATTTCCTCAGTGTTTCACAAAATTTGAAAACCATATTTAGCCAACTCTAAATGATATTTTAAAGTCTTAGTGTTTCTTATCTAATTTTTTTCTCTTAGTCTCCTAAATGAACATTTTCCTTTGATTCCCACTTTAATATTTTAAAATTGAGAACATCAACTATTATGAAGGGAAATAAATTATGATGAGTTCCAAGTTTACATTTATAATTAAAAATAGTTCTTTGGTAGAGAACTAGTGAAAGAATGGTGTCTTATTATGGTAGAAATCTGTTAAATGCCATGAAAAGAAATCCAAAAGACAGTAGCAGTTCTATAATGCTTAGTACTCCATGGGATACGTACTCCATAGGATTGCCTGGAACCCATATTTTTCCTAAAATAAGGAAATATACATAGTGAAAATCAAGTGTCATGTTTATTAAATTTGGCATAACTCTCACATCGTTTCTTAACTTCCCTGCTTCTCCAGAATTGACATTGTTTAGGGTGACAAGAGAAAGCTTAATTCTAGTGGAGGTGTGGGACATGGAAAATGGTAATATTAGCTTGATCATTTCTGCAGTAAGAGAACTGGAAATTCTGCCGAATCAGTTTAAATGGCTGGGTTATTTCTTCCAAATTGGTCTTTCTCTCCCCTTGGAACAAGCTGTTTACCAGCTTCATTCTTTCCAATGGAAGTCTGTGTCCACCCATACCATGCGTGTTCCCATTTTAGGACTTTGCACTTGCTCTCCCCTCTGTCTGGATTCCTCTGTATCCAGATCTTTTCACAGGCTCAAATATCACCTTCTCAGAGACAGGTTTCCTGACCTCCAAATTTAACACATTCCCCAGTTCTCAGTCACTCTATTACTTCCTTCCATCATATTTCTTTCATTACATTTGCTGCATCTTGAAATTTTTTTCCATTCTGAAATTTATTTGTTTACTTGCTTGATAGCTATAACCATCTCTATAGTGACACCTTGATAACAATGGGCTCTATAATTGCTTTTTTCTGTCACTATGTTACGTTTAATTATAACATGCATGGTAAATGGTGGTGTTCAATAAACACTTTAGAGAG
The DNA here is from genome assembly GCF_042477335.2 of Ovis canadensis. Lineage (NCBI taxonomy): Eukaryota > Metazoa > Chordata > Mammalia > Artiodactyla > Bovidae > Ovis > Ovis canadensis. The sequence goes on along the minus strand of NC_091253.1, from coordinate 100,221,808 downwards.
AACAATTAAGTGGTCATTTTGAACTTTAATTATTGTATTTTTATAAAGACTTAGAAGAATAGAACCCTCATCGGGGACTACGCCCACCCAAACGCACTGGTCTGAACTCAGGTGTGAATGAGCCTTGCTGGAGGTAAACTCGTGTTCATATTTGGAACTCAGAAAACAGAGCTTTCCCTTTTCAGTTCTATTAATGGAGGAATGAAGGGACCTGTCTGTGAATGTCAGATACTGCTGGGAGAGTAAGAATGTTGGTCTTTATAAGTGTCAATTTTTTTGATATCTTGTAAGTGTCAAAAGTTAACTCGAAATGTGGTTTGAAGTTTTGACATACAAATTTCATAAATCCATGAACTTAAAGAAAAACTTTTAACTTGATATTTTCTGCATTGGAACATTTTATTTTTATTTTTGAAGGCAGTTGTAAAATTCACTAATGAATATTTTTCTAATAACCAAGTCAACCAAGGTGACTATTTTAATCCACAGCATAGAGGCTTTTGGTTTCTTACAATTTCTTGCTTTTGAAAACATTTCATTTTAAATATGTCTAGTTGATTGTCATACATATTAAAAATCTCTGATTGGAAAGATATATACTGAATACACTGAAAATATAGGCTTATGCACTTTAAAGCTAATTGTTGAGCCTCTTCTACTAGATGAATGGGTAACTTGAGCAGGATAGATGCGTCATCCTTGTATTTATTTTTAAAACAGACAAAAGAATATTTATGTCTTATCTCTTATAATGTTTAGGGAATATAATGAGCTCCTCTATAGCAGATGACATAGTTAAACAATATTTTTCATCTAAAAAGAAAATAACATGCATAATGTTTACAAAACTTAAAATACTGCACAAATGTAAATGATTAACTTCAGCCTCAAAAAAGTTTGATTTTTGACTCTCAGGTAAATACATAATATAAATACATGGAATTAAGTAAAATAGTTCAAGTGATTGTATGTGGCCTGAAGTTCAAACCGTTGTGTAACAGAAATTTGCTTGCCACAGATTAAACTAAATCTCACATGTAAACATGAAAGGAGGTTAGTTTTCAAATTAAGTATTAAAGGGGGTGAAGGTCAGTCACATCAATTGCCTTCTTGTAACATCTTTCATGAAAACTTTGCTGGGGTCCATCTACCAAAAAGTTATTTGAAGATTTAAAAACATTTTCTCCTGACTTCCCAAATAATTCTGTTAGCTCTCATACCATTTTTATCAAAGGCTAGATTTCTAACACACATTTGCAACTGAATATGTCCTCTCTTGATCCTGTGGTTTTTAATATGCAGGCTGTGGATCACTGGCTTTAGAGTCATAGATATGTGGATGAAAACGCACGTGCATGTCTCCTCCAGCCCCTCACTTTTGTGAGAGGACCCAAGCCAGTTTGGACTGCTAACAAACTGCAAGCTCTTTGAGGGCATTGCATTAGTGGTATCGCAGCCTTTTCAGATGCATCTGGGGGCTGTATGAATCTGCCTTCACAATCTTATTACCGAAAGATATGCTTCTGTGAAAACATCTCTGATCAAATACATTTAGACACTTTTACAAACACTCTTTTATGAGAAATGTCATCTTCCTGACATGCCTTCCACCTTTAGGAAGAATACAAATATTAGCAGCCACTTAAAGAAATTTACTGTTTTACTAGTTTTTATTGCCTCTAAGATTTTAAAAGTCCTTTGAGCCTTTTACTAGATCCTGACTTCAGAAAAGAAAATCTTTTTTCCATTCTTGTTTTTTTTTTAATGCTTTTTTTATCTATTGGGTCAACATGCTAACAACAACAGAGTGGTATGTTGCTCTGCAGGGGATTTTGAATCGAGTGTTCAAGTCAGGTCCATGATTCGGTGCAGACAAGCCTAATAACCAAATGCCTTTTAGTAGTGGAAATATCCACGGCTGCATGCCGGAGGTTGCCATTTTAACTTACTGTTAACTGATCCTTGTCTTGCTGAGGCTACTAAAGAAGAGTGGCAAGGCCACTCACTGAAATATCGGTGTGCAGAGTGACTCGGAGTGCACGGAGCACACATGTTGCCGAGAGTCTGTTTATTGATCTTCAGCGAGTGAACACAGCCACTAAGGGGGATGGAGCCATTGCTATGAACACAATGCTCCTTAGGTCTCTAAAGACTTTCATTTGCTTCACGACTGTTTTCAGGCGTGAGCATTAACCAAAAACTTGTCTATCCCAATTTCTCTGAATCATTGTGTTATTTCTTTTGAACTGGTTTAATGATAGCACTCTCTTGAAGGTTTTTCTTTTCTTATCAGGATTAGAGATACAGGCACGTAGCTGCTGCACAGTGAAGCACAGCTGTGATCTTTCCCGCTGGGTGTGCTGCTGATAATGGGAAACTGCGTGGACTGTGGTTCACTTGGACAGGAGGGTTAAATGCCCGCGACACTCTTTCATGCCCGCGCTTGCAACATGTCTTTGGAGAAACCAAGCTCCACATGACTTCAACTCCCTGCTTCCGGTGTAGCTGGTAAACATATTTCTACATTCACACAAAAATCTACTTTATTTCTTCTAGTCCTAAGGGACAGGATGGACCGTAATATGCCCGCCTCTCTTCTATCCTAGGGCTAAAAGAAGAAAAAGAAAACTTACATTAGAATCCCTACAACAGGATTCCAGAAAAAAGTTTTGTCCTTTGCGCTGAAGGCCAAATAGCAGTCTTGTCCCCCATGTGAAGATTACTTGTTTAGTTGCTAGAGGCCTTATTTTGAATCTTCCCTGCTGTTATTTAAATTTCTCAGTTGTGTCTGACTCTTTGTGACCCCGTGGACTGTAGCCCTCCAGGCTCCTCTGTCCATGGGATTTTCCAGGCAAGAATCCGGGGGTAGGGTATCTTTCCCTCCTCCAGAGGATCTTCCCAACCCAGGGATCAAACCCGTGTCTCTTACATATCCTCCATCGGCAGGCGGATTCTTTATCACTAGGGCCACCTGGAAAGCCCTGAGGCAAATGACAGCTACTTAATATGGAACTTGCATTAAACTCATCTCTAAGAGGGACTTGGCCATAAGTGAAGGATTTTAAGGACTCTTAAGCATCTCTGATAAAATACTCCTTTAGCAATGACTCCATGGCAAGAGTGCGCAGGGTGCTTCCCTGCGGTTTCTTACGGCTCTTTTTCGGGATCAGAAAATGTTGGAGAGGTAAGCCGAGCAGCAGTTCTCAACTGTGACTTGAAAGGCCTTGGGTTTCCAAAGGTCACGGTTGAGAGTGAAAAGGCGATGATCGCATTCCCTTATTCCATTTAAACTTTTAAAATCATTTTAAAGTGATTCTTTTACAAAGATAGCAACCAAAGTAAAGAGCTTTATTTCCAGAAGTAACTTTATGTGAATAGTCCGTGTGCCTTTGGAAGGAGCCACTGGCCTTTACTAAAACTGTCAGCAAACCACACGGCACTGTCTGTGTAGTATTGTAAGCGGGGAGAGGAAGGACTGGAAACACAATCTTCACCAAAAAACAAAACAGGATCGAAAGGGGTAGCAACAGCTGGAAGCAGCTGGGAGCAACTGCACACTGGAATCCTGTCCAACTCTGCAGACGGACGTCTGAGCACTCTTGGAGCCTGGAACAAGAGGAACAAAAGACCACTTTATAAGAATGTCACACCTAAACCCAGCCAGCTAGCACCCCCAGAATTCGGCAACAGGAGGCATTCATCTTCTTAGATCCAATCACTGCACAAAATCAGCCCTATTTGTTCTAGGAAGTCCACGCACATGAACTTCATGCTAACTGGAGTTTGGTTCTTAGCCACTGGGGCCCTTAAGGACTCCTTTGGACTCTGTGGGTCTCCATTTCAAAAGCATTATTGACATGGAGCTGGGGAGGTTTTCCTGGAGTTCTTTCTCACCAGACTGATTCTGGCTGCCTCCCGGGTGATGATGGAAAAGTAAGGCGCTAGCCAGCATGTCATCCCCTCATTTTGTAATCATCCAGCAGTTGCACAAAGCTTCTGTGGAGCTTTACCAAGGAGTCAAAGGCACAGTCCCGGGAAGTCTTAAAGGATTTAGGACTGTTAAGGGCACTACCCAAGTATTGCATATTAAGGAATTCCACCACCGGCCAGGTAAACTTTTAAATCATTTTAAAGTGATTTAAACTTTGCTGAAAGATTCAAGTCCTTAGAACAAAAAGTTGGAATGATGAGGGAGAAAGGAATGATCACCTAACAGCAACTAGACGTCATGAAGCTTGAAGAAAAGATAGGGTGCCTTTTATTAGATCAAATATTAGCAGCAGCGTTCTGGCACGGAGAACATGCCTTCTGCATGAGATGAGTATGACGTCCACTCAGAGAGCTCGGCGGGGAGAGAAAGGCCAACCGTTATAGACGTGACCTTTCAGTGCGTTGACCGTCGGCCTTGCGGGAGGGTAATCCTAGAACACCCATGTTTCCATTTGGATGGAGCAAAGACTGACAGGGCAGGTGTCCTGCCTCAGCCACCAGATTTATGGTCTGCTCTCGGTCTCCTTCCCGCTTGCCTCTTTCAAAGTGAGCTTGAGGGTCCAGTTCTTTCCATTCCCTCTGCAGAGAACCTAGAGGTGAGGCAGCATTATATTATTTTTGTAAGGCTCCTGTTGAGCCAGGGCAAAGATGGATGATAAACAGAGGCCCCTGAGAGATTCTTAAATCTATTAGATTTAGGAGGATTGAAGTACAGCTATGGACAAGCCTTGAATTGCAGTGTTTACATAAAGCTAAACTGAGCCCAGCTTAATCCCCTCATCACAATATGAACAAAGTGTAAGACAAATGGTACCACGGCAGCTGGGCGCCTCGACTTCTGGTTGTTGAAATGAGCTGTGCATTGAGTGTGTGACTCACCGTTGTACCCACACTGTCGCTGAGGACACCAGCCTGCCTCCTTAGCCACCAAGGCTGCCCCCAGGTCATTTCAACCCAACTTTAGGGGAAGTGAAGTGAAGTGAAGTCACTCAGTCATGTCAGATTCTTTGCGATGCCATGCACTGTAGCCTACCAAGCTCCTCTGTTCATGGGATTTTCCAGGCAATAGTACTGGAGTGGATTGCTTTTTCTACTCCAGAGGATCTTCCCAACGCAGGGATCAAACCCGGGTCTCCCACACTGTAGACAGACGCTTAACTGTCTAAACCACCAGGGAAGTCTTTAGGGGAAGGACAACGCAAGTTTGCAGGGATTTCCGGAACCTGTTGCTTCTTGGAGTATAAAACTGGGCGGGACCGGCCTTTGTGAGGGAGGGGAGGGAATCACGTCCACTATGTGTTCCAAGCAGCAAGTACAGAATCCTGACCTTTCTCATTTTCCTCAGGGGGAAAAGTGCTTAAACCAGTCCAGTTCAGTTCAGTTCAGTGGCTCAGTCATGTCTGACTCTTTGCAACCCCATGGAGGGCAGCATGCAGGCCTCCCTGTCCATCACCATCTCCCAGAGTTTGCTCCAACTCATGTCCATTGAGTCGGTGATGCCATCCACTCATCTCATCCTCTGTCGTCCCCTTCTCCAGCTTTCAATCTTTCCCAGCATCGGGGTCTTTTCTGATGAGTCCTTTTTCCACATCAGGTGGCCAAAGTATTGGAGCTTCATCTTCAGCATCAGTCCTTCCAATGAACGCCCAGGACTGGTCTCTTTTAGATGGACTGGTTGGATCTCCTTGCAGTCCCAGGGACTCTCAAGAGTCTTCTCCAGTCCGGCAGGAATGCTATAGCTCCATTCTGGCGTAAACACATATGAGCCTGTCTTTTCTGGAAGGTGAACTCTGTTCTACGTGCCCAGCTTGAACGTCCAGCCGACACTTGCACCCCAGCTTCAGTCCCGGGTGCAGCCACAGTGGCTCCGCCCTCTGCACCGCAGGCCCCGTTCCCGAGCCGCGCCCGGCCCTGCTCTTGTCTGGAGCTGCCCTTCTCAGCCCGACTGCTGCCTGCCGAGACCCGCGGGCCTGCTCTGACCACCCCTGCCCACCAGCTTTGCCCAGCCTCCTGTTCAGGACCCTCTCATCCTGCCCTGGCTCAGGTGACCACTTAGGCCAGGGGCTGAGAGCTCTGGCCAGAGAAGAATACTGTCCGGGGACTGAAGGGGCAGAGAGGGCAGGCTGGCATGAGGCAGAAACAAAGGCCAGCGCGTGCTCTTCAGGGATGGAAGATGAGCGGAAACACCTGTCCTAAACGGGAAAGGGAGAAAGCAAGGAATGCACAGGCCATTAGCTGTGTGCTGCGCGAATGACTGACACCAGGCTGTGAGCTGGAACTCCGCTGATTTCGCACCTGGGTCTCGAGTCTCTCACACATTGTGAAAAATCATTCATGGGTATGATTACTTATGACTTTAAGTTTCTCGGTGGATGATAAGTCCACGTGGTTCTAAACTTAAAGATATGAAAGGGTACAAAAAGAAATCCACCTCAATCATCGCAGAGCAAACCACAGTTATCAATTCTGCTCATACTTTTCTAGTTGAGAAATACATATGAAAGAAACTGCAGATTTTCTCTTTCAAAGAATACAGTTAGTATACTCTATACATTTTTGGCCTTTACTCCTCCCCCCCCCCGCCCCCCCACTTAGCATGTTATTAATTTTTAAAATTAAATTTTTTTTCTCAGACAAGTAACTGCAAACAACTCTTGACATCAGGTACAGCTAATGCCTTGAAGCCACAGAATGAAGTGGTTTTATAGGAAGCAAAAAAATATGGCACATTAGAAATTTTCCTCAATTCCTCTTTGGGTGTGAGAAGAGGATAAGAAAAATTACTTCCACTTTGTAAAAGCTTTGTGGACAACAAGATCTCTCATAAATACAACAGATTCCCGGTTGCTCATTGGAAACTCCTGGGACCACGTGTGCTTCAGAGTCTAGAACTTTTCAGATCTTATAGGATCATTACAGGGCAGATATTATATATTTAATGTCCTAATGGGGCACTAAGAGGTGAAAAAGCACCCTGTAATTTAACATTTTATTATTTTTATACCAAAATGCATGACTAGTCATAATAAGTGGCATAAGTAAGGAGTATAATTAGCTTCATATCAGTTCAGGTCAAGTTCTGTTCACAAATGAGTTCAGGCCAAGTCAGGTGAGATTTTTGCAGAAAAGTGTTTGGTTTGCAGAAAGTTCTGGATTCCAGGGTTGGGAGCAAGTCATGGTGGATCTGCATTTCCCTCTAGTGTGTGAAGTGGGTCAACATAATGGCAATGTGGGTGGCAGGGACACCATCAGCTCTGGACTCAGGAGTCCGATTATCTGCTCTACCACTCAACCCTGAGATGACACTGTGGACGTTTCTTGACCTCTGACAGTCTGTTTCCCCACCTGGAAAACGAGGAAAAGAATTTCTACCTTGCAGGATTGAAGGGAGGGCTACTAATATTATGCCTCAAGTGTCTGCTATCTGGTAAGCAAAGTAGGGTGATTGACCACTGTTATCATTGTTCATGGGAGGAGGAGGTGCTAAAGATACAGAATTAAAATCTTTTTTTCTTTTTTCCCCGTGAAGAATTTTGAAAGTAGCAGGAGAGAGAGGTAGGAATTTTGTATAAGAATCTCTGGAGAGTTTTTAAGGAAACTGACTCCCAAGTTTCCTTTCTGGGTTTAAAAATGATGGAAACCTGTTGAGGTAGATGGGTCAGTGTTGACCAAGACTCAGAGGCCAGGAGGTTCCAAGGAGTTTTGAAAATGAAACCTCCTGAAAGCGGATGGCCCCAAATCAGCCTGCAGGACCGCAGCAGTCCAGACTCATCAAGAATTGGACTTGGGAACCTGTCCCACCCCAGGCATTTGTGGTCACCCTTTCAGACTGGGACTAGCTTAATTCATTTGTGTATTTGCTTACCAAATATTTGAATGCTGAATAATCATAGTTCTATTGGATGGCATCAGTGACTCCATGGACATGAGTTTGGGTAAACTCTGGGAGCTGGTGATAGACAGGGAGGCCTAGCCTGCTGGGGTCCATGGGGTCGCAGAGAGTTGGACACACCTGAGCGACTGAACTGAACTGAACTGACTGATGAAATTATTCAAGAAACTCTGGAACATGATCCTATTTTCTTGGGAATTATCGCTAATTGGGGACTTGCAACAAGTAAACAACGACCAAATCCCTGAAAAGTGTAAGTTCTTGAAAAGACTAAACTAGGTAGGGAGTGGGGAGGGCAAGAACAGGCTACTTTAGGTTCGGTAGACAGAGGGAGCCAACCGAGAGAGGTGGCCTTCAGGTGGAGAGGAGCCGGCGCCTGCTGCGTGAAGACGCGGCTGGAGGGCCCGGGCCTGGCGGAAGGCGGGCTGCTCCTCTGCCTGGAGCCCTCCGCGCCTGCGCCGCTCCGGGCCGGCTCCTTCTCATCGTGCAGACCAGATCCCGAGCCGTCTCTCAGGTCTTCCTGACCTACTCAACTCACCTTCTCCACCTCTGCCAGTCACTTTCTACCCGCGACCCTGACTGATTTCTGCAGAGCGCTTATAACCTCTGAAACTACCTGGCTTACTTTTTCACTTTCTGGTTGTGTTTCCCCTCTTAAAAGGAAAACTTTATTAGATCCTGGATGTCCGGTACCTCTGGGTATCTGAACATTTGTGGAACGACTAAAGGAGGAAACCTTGCAACCTAGAGTAGAAAAGAACCTGGTGAACTCTAGGAAATGAAATCAGGCCTTTGTGTCTAGTCACGTTAATGGCCCCAGTGAGCCCTGCCTCCTGGCGTTCATGCCCTTGTGAAATCCACTCCCGCCCCCAATTAACTTTGGGCTTGGCTGCATGACTTCCTTGGCTCCTGGGACATCAGCGAACAACAGGAGCTTGATAAGCACTTATTTGGAACACAGGTGGGCCTTGAGAGAGAGCCTGCCTGGTCTTGCCTCCTGCAAAGGGAAACACCACTTGGAGAGCCAAGCCTGATCACCCAAGGGTGCCAACAGAGTTTAGCTTCCTGCTGAGCCTCCGGTTAAAGACAGCTGCAGGAGTGGCCCAGGCACACCAGAAGAGCAGCCCTGCTACCGCTGATCCCCCACACTGCACAACTGTGAGTTGCCTTAAATCACAGATTCTGGGGCGTGGTCAGCTTCCTGCCAAAGAATGGAAACAAAAACTGAAGCACAGTGAACAGGGGAAGCTGATATGAAATGCCTTTAGAGAAGTTGACACGGAAACAGTCCTTCAGGGCCGAATATGTGTAAAGTTCTGGTACACTAAGTGAGGTGGAACATTATTAATAGGTTTGCAGGAAGGAGAGCATCATGATTGATGAGATCACTGAATAGACTGTTCCCGTCCTCTAGTCCTGCTTTGACGAGTAGAATTGGGTGAAAGAGACGGCACCGATTTCCAGGCTCAGGCCTTGAGGCTGATGACTTCAACTTTCTTTATCCAGGAATAAGCTCTTGGAGGCATGAGCCTGTATCTAAAACGTTGATTGCCCTGCTAGAGAAACCATATTAAGAGGTGCTAAGTCACAGAGCTCCCCAGACTCAACAGGAGGGGACATACTCCGGTTTTCTTTGGGAAGAGTCTAATCTGCCTTAAGATCCCAGATATTATCTCTCACTTTTCACAATAACACTTTTAAGTTATTAATATTATTTTAAATTTTATGGATAAGAAAAATAAAGTTTGATTGGTTTCTACCACTTTGTTCAAAGTTTCATAGAGGTGGAAATTCCAAACGCAGACTATTTCTACTAGAAGAGATTAGGTTGGCTCTCGTGGATACTTGGGAGAGTCTTGGTGGCAGAAAGAGAGGAGGCAAAAGTTGTCAGAGTCAGGAAGAAGGTACAAGAAAGGAGGGGATATTCTAGGAAAACAATTCTTTCTTACCACCCTTCTCTTACCCCAACCCAAGTACTCTGATCTTCAGCAACAACCATAACCACAGTCTCTGAAGAATACCTCCTTATTTTAAGTTTTCCACACTATAATTGCTTTAAATTCCATTAGAAGGAAAAAATAATTATGGAAGCATTATTTTTAGTGGTTAATAGCTAAGAGCTGGAAACAAATATTACCCTACCAGGAAAATGGACAAATTCATTGTCATACAATAGAATATAAACAGAACTATATGCATCAACACAGATAAATCTCAAAAAGATAACTAAGCAAAAATGTTAAATTGGATAATAATAGATATAGTATAATACCAACTACATAATTACACGACCTTCTCCTCATGCTCTCAGTCTTTCCCAGCATCAGTGTCTTTTCCAATGAGTCAGCTTTTCTCATCAGGTAGCCAAAGGTTTGGAGTTTCAGCTTCAGCATCAGTCCTTCAAAAGACTATATAGGGTTGATTTTCTTTAGGGTGGACTGGTTTGCTTTCCTAGGAGTCCAAGGGACTCTCTAGAGTCTTCAACACTGCAGTTAAAAAGCATCAATTCTTTGGTGCTCAGCCTTCTTTATGGTCCAACTCTCACATCCATATACAATTACTGGAAAAACCATAGCTTTGACTATACAGACCTTTGTCAGCAAAGTGATGTCTCTGCTGTTTCATATGCTGTCTAGGAAACAGTGGCAGGTTTTGTATTCTTGGGCTCCAAAATCACTGCAGACAATGACACAGCCATGAAATTAAAAGACACTTGCTCCTTGGAAGAAAAACTATGACAAACCTAGAGGACTCCAAGGATGAATGGGGGTGGTGGTGAAGTTTCATTTAGGTTCAGAGTGTAGAGAATCTTATTCCAACAGATCCAATCAAGAAATCAGTGACTTAATTCGTCCTTACAGGTTGGTGTGTGAGGCTTCGGGAAACATAAACTACACTAAAAAATAGATATACCAGAAATAGCTAACAAAGCAAAATGAGGTTCAGCGATGTGCAAATGATCCCATCAGGACCTTTCTTATTTTAACTGGTGGGGAAAGTTTGAAAGGAGTGAAAGATTGGGTTTCAAACTAAAAGAAAGTCTGACATGGAGACAGAAGTGAGGCTGAGGGGAAGCTGGAGAAACAGAAGACCGATTGTATCAAAGGTTCTGTTCTCTTCTCTGGGCAGGAATCCAGTGAAGCAGCTTGCAACGGGACCTTACATCTAGTTGATAACGTGGTGGAAGTTATAACACAGCTTATTACACCATGGCCCATACGACCTCCTTCAGTTACCCTGGGATGTCTATACTCTCTGAATACTGTCTTGGAAGAAAAGTTATGACCAACCTAGTTAGCATATTCAAAAGCAGAGACATTAATTTGCCAACAAAGGTCCATCTAGTCAAGGATATGGTTTTCCAAGTGGTCATGTATGGATGTGAAAGTTGGACTGTGAAGAAGGCTGAGCGCCCAAGAATTGATGCTTCTGATCTGTGGTATTGGAGAAGACTCTTGGGAGTCCCTTGGACAGCAAGGAGATCCAACCAATCCATCCTAAAGGAGATCAGTCCTGGGTATTCATTGGAAGGACTGATGGTGAAGCTGAAACTCCAATACTTTGGCCACCTCACGTGAAGAGTTGACTCATTGGAAAAGACCCAGATGCTGGGAGGGATTGGGGGCAGGAGGAGAAGGGGATGACAGAGGATGAGATGGCTGGATGGCATCATTGACTCGATGGACGTGAGTTTGAGTAAACTCCGGGAGTTGGTGATGGACAGGGAGGCCTGGCGTGCTGTGATTCATGGGGTCGCAAAGAGTTGGACACGACTAGCGACTGAACTGAACTGGACTGAAAGTTAGCACAACTGACTCAAAACCCATTTACTAGAGTTATATATGACATACCACTGAGGAGACCGAATTCTTTGGAGGAACATGGTGAGCATGTGATAATTGTCCCAGACAGATTATGTTTCCTGGTTGTAGCATTTGGTTAATGGAAGAAAAAAATAGAAGAAGAAGAACAAGACATAAAGATACAGAAAGAACAGTTTAAGCTTCATTAAGCCTTCATCATCTAGTCTTGGGGAAAAAATTACATAGTCTTTTTTCCATAAATCCTTCTAGGAAAACTTAAAAGATGAGATTTTGTGTTGTTTTTGATAGTCTATACCCACCATGTTTGAAATAGTCACTTCTTAAATAGTCATATCTTAAATAGAAAATCAAGCCAATCATTTTATTTATAAGTTGAAAAACCATTGTTCCCTGAAAATAGGCATACGTGTGTTCCAAAGACATTTAAATATCAAATTTGGCCCAAGAGGTATGTTCAAGATGGTCTAGGAAGATCCTGAACTCATGTTCTCCCATAGACACAGCAAGCCTACAGCTGCATGTGGAATAATTCCCTCTGAAAGGGACATAACAAGTAGATAAACAGAGACTCCACAACAGAGGGTAAAAGGATATCGCTGAGACGGGCAAGAAAAACTGAGACATGGTCATGCCGAGGATAAAACAGTATCCACGCCCCAGTGATCCACAGTCAGGAAAGATCCCAAAGGCATGATTATCTCCCTGAGAAGCAAGAGATTTGAGCTCCACATCAGGCATCCCAAGGGCTTCCCTGATAGTTCAGTTGGTAAAGAATCTGTGTGCAATGCAGGAGACCCTGGTTTGATTCCTGGGTCAGAATCCAGTATTCTTGGGCTTCCCTGATAGCTCAGCTGGTAAAGAATCCATGTGCAATGCAGGAGACCCTGGTTTGATTCCTGGGTCGGGAATATTCCCTGGAGAAGGGATAGGCTACCCACTTCAGTGTTTTTGGAGGCTCAGCTGGTAAAGAATCCACCTGCAATGTGGGAGACCTGGGTACGATCCCTGGTTTGGGAAGATCCCCTGGAGAAGGGAAAGGCTACTCACTCCAGTATTCCAGCCTGGAGAATTCCATGGACTGTATAGTCCGTGGGGTCGCAAAGAGCTGGACACGGCTGAGCAACTTACACTTTCACTTTTCAGGCATCCCAAGCCTTAGACCCTGCACAGGAGAAATGAGCTTCCAACACACCTGGCTTTGAAAATCAAGGGAAAATTCAGGAAAATTATTAAAACTACAGGGGTTGGGAAACTCACTTTTAAAGGGCTTACACACAGACTCACTTGAGTCCAAAACCATCACAGAGACATTACATTGGTCATTTCAGGCTATAAGTAAAGGCGATCCACTTACTAACTTTGGAGTGTATGTTAGAGAGGCATTCGCGATGCTGTCTCTGGAGACTGAGACACTGGTGGCTGATGGCAGTAGGTGCTGAGTTCATGGTCTCCAAGGCAGAAGATTTAACTCTGGGACCAAAGATGAGTCTCAGTCACTCAGAGCTTCATGCAGTGAAATTTTATTTAATGAGACAGGACCAAGAAAGCTTCTGACACAGACATCAGCAGAGGGAAGAAAGAGTACCCACCCTCACTAGTTTAAGTAGGGCATTATATACGTCTCAAATGGCTGCTGAGAACAGATGAAAAGAATATCTCGAGGTCTGTAAAGTTCCACCAGACCCTTTCCCAAGGCATACATCCTGAGATAATTTTGGCACAAGATTAGCCAGGGAGAATGCGTTCCGGGCAAGGTCTCTGCTGCTGTGTCATCAGGGGTACAAGTCTTGAGAGGCAGGTTCCCAGGCAAGATCAGTAACAATTATTAATACAGAGCCTAAGAAAAGCATTTCCATGAATAATACTTTGTGCTGTGTCTTCATTAGTCCCGGACCTAAAGAAAGATCAGCTTTCCTGCAAGATCCATTGTTGCACGAAGCTTAAGGAACACAGGAGTGAGAAGGTTCACCTTCTCCTTAAAGGGCCCTAAGCTTCACCTGTCTCGACACCAGCCAGAGCCACCTGCTAATGGCAGGGCAGGTTCCATTTTGTAAACCTCCATCTAATCTGTTAGTACCAGAAGCATGCCGCCAGAAAGCCTCCTCTACCACTGCAACCCAGACAGGATTCACAGCGGACTGGGCAATAACCCCATCCAGCAGCAGCTGGCAGCTCCCATGGCTAGGTCCCATCGCAATTCTGAGATCCAGCTCTGCCGTTGCTGTGTCTGGGCAGCACTGGCTCTGCCGGGTCAGCAGCCATCCCTGGCCACCAGCACCCTGAGGCAGCAGCTTTAACCCTGCCCTGTCAAGAAGGGGCATGCAGCCCACATAGGAGAGAGCGCCCAAGCATCAGCTCAGGTGCCAGCCCACATCTGAGCCCCACAGCACATCCCGCACAAGACTGCCCCTTCAGGGGCAGCTGAAGAGGCAGCTGACTTACCCAGGACACAAGAACAGAAAACAGAGAATTAGACAAAACGAGGAGACACAGAAATAGGTCCCCATCAAAAGAACAAGACAAAACCTCGGAAAAAGAACTAACAAAACCTGAGACACACAATCTACCTGGTATGATGTTAAAAGTCAGGTCATAAAGATACCCATTGAACTCGGGAAATGAATGGACCAACACAGTGAGAACAGAGAGACAGAAAATACAAGCAAATGCCAGACAGAAGTTATAATTGAGCTGAAAGATACAGCAGAAGGGTTCAGCAGCAGATTGGCTGAGGCAGAGAAATGAATCAATGAGCTGGAAGACAAAACAATGTAGCTCACCCAGACAGCGCAGTGAAATGAAAACGGAATTCAGAGCAGTGAAGACGCTCTGAGGGACCTTTGGGACACCATCAAGAAGAATATTCACATTATTGGCGTCCCTGAAGGAAAAGAGAAAGAAAAAGTATTTAAAGGAGTAGCAGCTGAAAACTCCCCTAACCTGGGAAGGAAACCGTCATTCAGGTCCAGGAAGCTCAGAGAGTTTCAGATATTAAAATAAAAAACAAAACAACTTCTGAGTCAGGAATTCTCTACCCACCAAAGGTGGAGAAGCTCTATACAGTCAACAAAAACAAGACCAGGAGCTGACTGTGGCTCAGATCATGAACTCCTTACTGCCAAATTCAGACTTAAATTGAAGAAAGTAGGGAAAACCACTAGACCATTCAGGTATGACCTAAATCAAATCTCTTATGATTCTACCGTGGAAGTGAGAAATTGATTTAAGGGCCTAGATCTGATAGATAGAGTGCCTGATGAACTATGGAATAAGGTTCCTGACATTGTACAGGAAACAGGGATCAAGACCATCCCCATGGAAAAGAAATGCAAAAAAGCAAAATGGCTCTCTGGGGAGGCCTTACAAATAGCTGTGAAGAGAAGAGAGGCAAAAAGCAAAGGAGAAAAGGAAAGATATAAGCATCTGAATGCAGAGTTCCAAAGAATAGCAAGAAGAGATAGGAAAGCCTTCTTCAGCAATCAATGCAAAGAAATAGAGGAAAAGAACAGAATGGGAAAGACTAGAGGTCTCTTCAAGAAAGTTAGAGATACCAAGGGAACATTTCATGCAAAGACGGACCCGATAAAGGACAGAAATGGTATGGATCTAACAGAAGCAAAAGATATTAGGAAGAGGTGGCAAAAATACGTGGAAGAACTGTACAAAAAATATCTTCACGACCAAGATAATCAGGATGATGTGATCACTAATCTAGAGCCAGACATCTTGGAATGTGAAGTCAAGTGGGCCTTAGAAAGCATCACTACGAACAAAGCTAGTGGAGGTGATGGAATTCCAGTTGAGCTATTTCAAATCCTGAAAGGTGATGCTGTGAAAGTGCTGCACTCAATATGCCAGCAAATTTGGAAAACTCAGCAGTGGCCACAGGACTGGAAAAAGTCAGTTTTCATTCCAATCCCAAAGAAAGGCAATGCCAAAGAATGCTCAGACTACCGCACAATTGCACTCATCTCACATGAGTAAAGTAATGCTCAAAATTCTCCAAGCCAGGCTTCAGCAATATGTGAACCGAGAACTTCCAGATGTTCAAGCTGGTTTTAGAAAAGGCGGAGGAACCAGAGATCAAAGTGCCAACATCCACTGGATCATGGAAAAAGCAAGAGAGTTCCAGAAACATCTATTTCTGCTTTATTGACTATGCCCAAGCCTTTGACTGTGTGGATCACAAGAAACTGTGGAATATTCTGAAAGAGATGGGAATACCAGACCACCTAACCTGCCTCTTGAGAAATCTGTATGCAGGTCAGGAAGCAACAGTTAGAAGTGGACAGGGAACAACAGACTGGTTCCAAATAGGAAAAGGAGTACATCAAGGCTGTATATTGTCACCCTGCTTATTTAACTTCTATGCAGAGTACATCATGAGAAATGCTGGACTGGAAGAAACGCAAGCTGGAATCAAGATTGTCGGGAGAAATATCAATAACCTCAGATATGCAGATAACACCACCCTTATGGCAGAAAGTGAAGAGGAGCTAAAAAGCCTCTTGATGAAAGTGAAAGAGGAGAGTGAAAAAGTTGGCTTAAAGCTCAGCATTCAGAAAACGAAGATCATGGCATCTGGTCCCATCACGTCATGGGAAATAGATGGGGGAACAGTAGAAACAGTGTCAGACTTTATTTTGGGGGGGGCTCCAAAATCACTGCAGATGGTGATTGCAGCCATGAAATTGAAAGACGCTTACTCCTTGGAAGAAAAGTTATGACCCATCTGGATAGTATATTCAAAAGCAGAGACATTACTTTGCCAACCAAGGTCCATCTAGTCAAGGCTATGGTTTTTCCTGTGGTCATGTATGGATGTGAGAGTTGGACTGCGAAGAAGGAATTGATGCTTTTGAACTGTGGTGTTGGAGAAGACTCTTGAGAGTCCCTTGGACTGCAAAGAGATCCAACCAGTCCATTCTGAAGGAAATCAACCCTGGGATTTCTTTGAAAGGAATGATGCTAAAGCTGAAACTCCAGTACTTTGGCCACCTCGTGAGAAGTGTTGACTCATTGGAAAAGACTCTGATGCTGGGAGGGATTGGGGGCAGGAGGAGAAGGGGACGACAGAGGATGAAATGGCTGGATGGTATCACGGACTCGATGGACGTGAGTCTGAGTGCACTCCGGGAGATGGTGATGGACAGGGAGGCCTGGCATGCTGCGATTCATGGGGTCGCAAAGAGTCGGACACGACTGAGCAACTGAACTGAACTGAACTGAACTGAACTGAAGGTTATTAGTCAGAATTGAAGGAAAGTTTAAAAGATTCCCAGACAAACAAAAGTTAAGAAAGTTTACTACTGTTAAACTGGCCCAACAATGTTGAAAGTGACTTCTTTAAACTAAAGAAACGGTACTGATTCATAATAATAAGAAAACAGATGAAAGTAAAAATCTGACTGGAAAAAGTAGATCATGATAAAGATAGTAAATCAATCACTTGCAAGGCAAACATATAACTCAAGGACAAAAACAGTAAAATTAACTATACAAAACTGTCTATACTATTACAATAATTAGTTAAGATACTGAACGTTCTTTGGCATTGCCCTTCTTTGGGAATGGAATGGAAACTGGCCTTTTCCAGTCCTATGGCCACTGCTGAATTTTCCAAATTTGCTGACATATTGAGTGCAACACTTTAAAGCATCACCTATTAAGGTTTTAAATAGGTCAGGGAGAATTCCATCACTGCCACTGGCTTTGTTGGCTGTAATGCTTCCCAAGGCCCACTTGACTTGACACTCCAGGATGTCTGGCTCTAGCTGAGTAACTACACCATCATGGTTATCTGGGTCATTAAGACCTTTTTTGTACAGTTCTTCTTCTGTGTAGTCTTGCCATCTCTTCTTAATCTCTTCTTCTTCTGTTAGGTCCTTACCATTTCTGTCCTTTATTGTGCCCACCCTTGCATGAAATGTTCCCTTGACAGCTCCAGTTTTCTTGAAGAGATTTCTAGTCTTCCTCATTCTATTTTTGTTCCCTCTGTTTGAACTGTTGATTTATGAAAGCCTTCTTATCTTTCCTTGCACTTCTCTGGAACCCTGCATTTAGCTGGGTATGTCTTTCCCTTTCTCCCTTGCCCTTTGTTTCTCTTCTTTCCTCAGCTATTTGTAAAGCCTCCTCAAACAAGCACTTTGCCTTCTTGCATTCTTTTTCTTTGGGATGGTTTTGGTCACTGCTTCTTGTACAATGTCATGGATTTCTGTCCACAGTTCTCCAGGCATGCTATCAGATCTAATCCTTTGAATCTATTCATCACCTGTACTGTATAATCATAAGGGATTTGATTTAGATTATACTTGAATGGCCAGGTGGTTTTCCCTACTTAGATTTATGCCTGAATTTTACAATAAGGAGTTCATGATCTGAGCCACTATCAGTTCCAAGTCTTCTTTTTGCTGACTGTATAGAGCTTCTCCATCTTTGTCTGCAAAGAACATGGGACTGTAAATTGGTGCAGCCACTATGGAAAATGGTATGAATATGCCTCAAAAAATTAAGACGAGAACTACCATATGACCCAGCTTTTTCACTTCTGGGTATTTATTCAAAGAACATGAAAACAATAATTCACAAAGATATACACACGTGTGTTCATTGCAGCATTATTCACAGTAGCCAAGATATGGAAACAACCTCAGTGTCCACTGACGGTTGAGTGGATAAAGGAGATACAGTGTGTGTAAACGTATATTCACAATGAAATAGTGGTCATATAAAGGAATGAACTTCTGCCATTCCTGACAGCGTGGATGGACCTTGAGGACATCACAGTCAGTGAAATAAATCAGACAGAGAAAGACATGGACTGTATGACTCCACACCTACGTGGAATCCAAAAACAAAGCAAACTCACAAATAAATAAAACAAAATAAAAAGCAAACTCATAGATACAGAGACTGGATTGGTGGCTGCCAAGACAGGAAAACGGTTGGCGGGTGGGCAGAGCGGGCGATGGCAGTCAACTGTATGGTGATGGATGGCAGCTGTATCTGTGGGAGTACAGTCAACTGTGATGAGTCTGTAGTGTATACAGGTGTTCAACTATAACACTGTACACCTGAGACATATATAGCTGAATAGTTATCCTGGACACTCAACTTAAAGCTCATTTTAGAATAAAGCTGAAGTTAGCAAAGTTAACATGTACAAAATGTAACTCTAATCTCCCACCGCAACAATTTTCCTTCCCAGTATTCCACCTATAAATGGCACTACCGCCCTCCCTATTTCTTGAGGAAGAACTGAGAGTCTGTTTTGAGCATTTCTTTGCATAGAACCTATGTAAAAACCACTACCAGGTTTAATATTTTCTTCATTTATGATATATTTTTAAGTTTATCTACTTTCCCCCATGAAATTAAAAGACACTTATTCCTTGGAAGAAAAGTTATGACCAACCTAGACAGCATGTTAAAAAGCAGAGACATTACTTTGCCAACAAAGGTCCATCTAGTCAAGGTTATGTTTTTTTCCAGTAGTCGTGTATAGATGTGAGAGTTGGACTATAAAGAAAGCTGAGCACCAAAGAATTGATGCTTTTGAACTGTGGTGTTGGAGAAGACTCTTGAGAGTCCCTTGGACTGCAGGGAGATCCAGCCAGTCCATCCTAAAGGAGATCAATCCTGAATGTTCATTGGAAGGATTGACGTCGAAGTTGAAACTCCAGTACTTTGGCCACCTGATGCGAAGAGCTGACTCATTTGAAAAGACTCTGATGCTGGGAAAGATTGAAGATGGGAGCAGAAGGGGCTGACAGAGGATGAGATGGTTAGATGGCATCACTGACTCAATGGACATGGGTTTGGGTGGACTCCAGGAGTTGGTGATGGACAGGGAGGCCTGACATGCTGCAGTCCATGGGTCGCAAAGGGTCAGACATGACTGAGCGACTGAACTGAACTGAACTTTCCCCCAGCTTCACAGCATTTCCCCTTTTGCCGATTTATCTCTTGCAGAAGCACTGGGCCCTGGAAAGATTTCACTCTTAGAGACGATGCTGATCATGCAACAGGTAGTTGATCCTCTCAGGAAGTGAACAGTCTCTCTCCTAACCTGCAAATTAAGAGCTGGGTCTTAGAGACAGATGTGGCATTGCCCTTAGAATGGGTACCCATGACACTTCTGAGGCTTGAAACACTGGGATTGAACCTGTGACTCTTCTGCTGAGCCAAGACTCTCAAAGAAACTGAACTGGCCCAGGATGGTGATGGAAAAATTGCCCAATTTAGAATTTAGGACTTTTACAAATAATGATTAAATAATAGCTTGTGATCAAATACTACCATTAGAGAAGATGAGCATTATATAACTCAAAGATATTTAAAAGGTTAATACACAAGAAAACATCCATTGCCAACATCAGCTGGATCGTCAAAAAAGCAAGAGAGTTCCAGAAAAACATCCAGTTCTGCTTTATTGACTACGCCAAAGTCTTTGACTGTGTGGATCACAACAAAATGTGGAAAATTCTTAAAGAGATGAGAATACGAGAACACCTGATCTGCTTCCTGAGAAATCTGTATGCAGGTCAGGAAGCAACAGTTAGAACTGGACATGGAACAACAGATTGGTTCCAAACTGGAAAAGAAGTAGGTCAAGGCTGTATATTGTCACTCTGCTTATTTAACTTATAGGTAGAGTTCAGTTCAGTTCAGCCACTCAGTAGTGTCTGACTCTTGCTGACCAGATGGACTGCAGCATGCCAGGCCTCCCTGTCCATTACCAACTCCCAGAGTTTACCCAAACTCATGTCCATTGAGTAGGTGATGCCATCCAACCATCTCATCCTCTGTCGTCCCCTTCTCTTCCCACCCTCAATCATCATGCAAGATGCCAGTCTGAATGAAGTGCAGGCTGGAATCAAGATTGCCAGAAGAAATATCAATAACCTCAGATAAGCAGATGACACCACCCTTATGGAAGAAAGTGAAGAAGAACTAAAGAGCCTCTTGATGAAAGTGAAAGAAGAGAGTGAAAAAGTTGGCTTTAAATTCAACATTCAAAAAGCTAAAATTGGTATCTGGTCCCATCACCTCATGGCAAATAAATGGAGAAACAGTGGAAATAGTGAGAGACTTTATTTGGGGGAGGAGGGCACCAAAATCACTGCAGATGGTGAGTGCAGCCATGAAATTAAAAGACATTTGCTCCTTGGAAGAAAAATTTTGACCAACCTAGAAAGCATATTAAAAAGGAGGAACATTACTTTGCAGACAAAGGTCTGTCTAGTCAAAGCTATGGTTTTTCCACTGTCCATGTATGGATGTGAGTTGGACTATAAAGAAAGCTGAACACCAAAGAATTGATGCTTTTGAACTCTGGTGTTGGAGAAGACTCTTGAGAATCCCTTGGACTGCAAGGAGATCCAACCAGTCCATCCTAAAGGAGAACAGTCCTGATTGTTCATTGGAAGGACTGATGTTGAACCTGAAACTCCAATATTTTGGCCACCTGATGCGAAGAACCGACTCATTGGAAAAGACCCTGATGCTGGGAAAGACTGAGGGCAGGAGGAGAAGGGGATGATAGAGCATGAAATGATTGGGTGACGTCACTGACTCGATGGACATGAGTTTGAGCAAGCTCCAGGAGTTGGTGATGGACAGGGAGGCCTGGTGTGCTGCAGTCCATGGGGTCGCAAAGAGTTGCACACAAGTGAGTGACTGAACTGACCGACACAAGAAGACGATGAAGAGGTAACGCATGTAAAGCATTTAACACTGTGTCTGAAATGCAGCGGGCCTTCCTCACTAGAAGCTCCGTTTGGATCTCACTTCACACTTTCTTTTGAGTCAGTGCTCTTTGTACTGCGTCCTCTAGTTGATCTCATACTGAAGTATGGACAGATCTTATAAATGACTTCACTCTCAGCAGGCAGTGCACAGCGTCATGGTCCAGGATTTATGGCAAATGATACATAGATGTAATATAGTATTAATGGTTTTCTACTGCTGATGTAACAAATTACCAAAATTTAACAGCTTAAAACAATGCCAATTTATTCTCAACTCTTCCAGTGGTCAGAACTCTGAAATGAGTCTTAGGGACTAAAATCAAGGTTTTGGCAGGGCAAAACCTTCATGTGGCAGAGCAAACCTTCAAACATTCATTTGCCAGGCTCTAGGGGAGATCTGATTCCTTGCCTTTTCTGCATTCTAGATACTGCCTACACTTCTTGACTCAGGGCCACTTTCCTATCTTTAAAGCCAGATGCTTAGCATCTTTTCTCTTTCTGCTCTCTGTCTCATGCTTTTAAGGAACCTTGTGATTATATCAGGCCCACCTGGATAATTCAAAATAACTACAATCTCAGGTTTATTAATCTGAGATTAACTAAGGATTAAGTAAGATCATGGCACCTGGTCCCATCACTTCATGGCAAATATATGGGGAAACAATGGAAACAGTGAGAGAGTTTATTTTTTAACTAAGAATCTTAGTTAACTAAGGATCTTAGTTAATGCAAATTCCCTGTAAAGTACCAAATTCATAGTTTCTGAGGATTAGGGCTTGAGAATTTGGGGGGCCATATTCCAGCTGACCAGTGACCAGCTGTGGGTGTGTCTGGTGGTCAAAGTAAAGCCTGATGATGTAAAGCACAATATTGCATGGGAACCGGGAAAGTCAGGTCCATGAATCAAGGTAAACTGGACATGGTCAAGCAGATGGCAAGAGTGAACACTGACACCTTAGGTCAGTGAACTACAGTGGATGGGAATGGGTGGATTTAATTCAGATGACCGTTATAATTACTACTATGGACATGAATCCCTTAGAAGAAATGGAGTAGCCGTCATAGTCAACAAGAGTCAGAAATGCATTACTTGGGTGCAGTCTCAAAAATGACAGAATGATCTTGGTTCATTTCCAAGGCAAGCCATTCAGTATCACAGTAATCCAAGTCTATGCCTCAACCACTAATGCCAAAGAAGCTGAAGTTGACCAGTTCTATGAAGACCTACAAGACCTTCTAGAACTAACACCAAAAAAGGATGTCTTTTTCATCATAGGGGATTGGAATGCAAAGTAGGAAGTCGAGAGATATCTGGAGTTACAGGTAAATTTGGCCTTGGAGTACAAAATGAAGCAAGGCAAAGTCTAATAGAGTCTTGCTAAGAGAAAGCACTGGTCATAGGAAACATCCTTTCCCAACAACACAAGACATAACTCTACACAAGCACATCACCAAATAGTCAATACCGAAATCAGTATAGAGTATACAGTCAATAAAAGAAAGACCTGGAGCTGACTGTGGCTCAGATCATCAGCTCCTTAGAACAAAATTCAGGCTTGAATACAGAAAGTGTGGGACACCACTAGGCCATTCAGGTATGACCTAAATTAAATCCACTATAATTATACAGTGGAGGTGATTGGTAGATTCGAGGGATTAGACCTGGTAGATAGAGTGCCTAAGAACTATGGACAGAGGTTTGCAACATTGTACAGGAGGTTTGACCAAAACCATCCCAAAGAAATAGAAATGCAAGAAAGCAAAGTGGCTGCCTGAGGGGGCTTTACAAACAGCTCAGGAAAGAAGAGAAGCGAAAAGCAAGGGAGAAAGGGAAAGATACACCCAATTGAATGCAGAGTTCCAGAGAACAACTAGGAGAGATAAGAAAGAAAGTGAAAGTGAAAGTCACTCTGTCCTGTCCAACTCTTTGAGACCTCATGGACTATACAGTCCATGGAATTCTCCAGGCCAGAATACTGGAGTGGGTAGCCTTTCCCTTCTGCAGGGGATCTTCCTGACCCAGGAATCAAACCAGGGATCAAATGTGCATTGCAGGCAGATTTTTTACCAGCTGAGCTATCAGGGAAGCCTGATAGATAAGAAGGTATTCTTAAATCAACAATGCAAATAAATAGAGGAAAACAACAGAAAGGGTAAGACAAGAGATCTCTTCAAGAAAATTGCTGCAGTCCTTGTGGTTGCAGAGTTGGACATGAGTTAGCCACTGAACAACAACAAAAACAATTCAGCTGACCACAGATAGGGAGCAGGGAACAGCTTCTCAAAGATTCATTAATAGGGGTGCACATTGATAGAGATGGTAGGGTATTGAGGAGGAAGCTGACTAAATGGGGAAAAGAGATGGATTTCAGCCCTGGACATGATTGCCTTGCTACATTTAGGGAAAGAGAGTAAGGGAAATTAACTTCATCTGGAGTTTAAAACGATCCAGAGATTTTGCTTTCTAAAATGCAGGTTTAATTGTGTGTGTGTGTGTGTGTGTGTGTATGTTGGGGGCAGGCCTAGGGTGCTTGAAATAATATGCTAAAGTAATAGTTTCCTTTGTATTGTAAAGAATATTGCTCTTTGGATATTTTTTTGTGGTTTGTTAGATTTTTAATGGGAGGATAATTGCTTTACAATGCTGTATTGGTTTCTGCTGTAGAACAACGTGAGTCAGGTATAATATGCCCCCTCCCTCCTGACCTCCCTGCCCAGCCCGTTGCTCTAGGTCAGCACAGAGCTGAGCTCCCTGTGCTCGGCAGCAGCTCCCACTAGCCATCTGTGTTAACCGTGGCAGCGTATCTATGTCAGCGCTGCTCTCCTCGCCCTCTCATTCACCGAGTATCCACAGGTCCAGTCTCCACATCTTCATCTCTATTTCTGCCTTGCAAATAGGGTCATCAGTACCGTTTTCCCTAGATTCTATATATATGCATTAATATACAAATAAAAAAAATATTTGTTTTTTTCTCTCTGACTTACTTCCCTTTTATGACAGACTCTAGGTTCATCCACATGACTACAAAAGACCCAGTTTCATCCCTTCTTATGGCTGAGTAATACTCCTTGGCGTATATGCACCCCAACTTCTTTATCCATTCATTTGTCAGTGGACGGCTAGATTACTTCCATGTCCTGGATATTATGGATAGTGTTTTAATAAACACTGGGGTACATGTGTCTTTTGGAATTGTGATTTTCCTCAGGGTATATGCTCAGTAGTGGGATTTCTGGGTCATATGCTAGCTTTGTTCCTAGCTCCTAAAGGAACCTCTGTACTTTCTCCACTGAGGCTGTATGAATCCACCCTCCCACTAACGGTGCAAGAGGATTCCTTTTCTTCACATTGTCTCCAGCATTTATTGCTTGTAGACTTTTGAGGATAGCCATTCTGACCAATGTGAGGGGATGACCTCATTATAGTTTTGATTTGCATTTTTTCATCGATTGTGGCTGATACAGCAGAAGGGAATGGATTTTTCTACATTTTATTTCTTCTGGAGATCTGACTGGATTTTCAGATTCTAATTAGTCAACCATTGATTCTTTTGGATTTTCTAGGAAGATATCATACATCATATATTCTTTTGAAAAAATTATCAATACTGATGCCAATACTAGGTATGTAAGAGGAAGTGGTTAAGAAGAGCTGGAAACGTGTGGTTTGGCAACACGATTACCACTGAAGTCATTTACGTGCACTGTTCATCTTAATTCCCCTGTGGCACCGTTGCATAAAGGTGAGTCAGGGTGATTTTGATGTGAGTTTTCTTTTATAAGCGCTGTTATAAACCCACGCAGGTTTGCTCCGCCATCATGGCTGCTGTTTGGGGACATGTTCATCTCACAGTTTAAGGAGAAAGTGAAAGGAATGCTTTTGTTTTTCAATGCTTTGGCTCCAGGCAGCGCCTTGTTACTTTTCCTAATAATGGGAGGAACTCCAATTTCTTAGCAGCTAATTTAAGGACTAACTTGTACTGATATCTATTCCACTGCTGATGGAGTGCCCTGTACTGGAGGAGAGCACCATAAATATTTCCCTTTGTGCAGGTGATGAATGCTGCCAAGTGTCCCACCCGTTAATCACTTAAGAGGTGTAGACTTACATACTTGCAAAGCATCGCTATGAAACTATCACTCTTTATTTTCCCCCAAATCCTATAATCAACTTTCTTCAAAAGTTTTCGGAAAGGTACCTCTGACAACAGCCAGTGCCATTGATAATTGATATTTGACAGTAGCCAATGCTGCATTTCAGACCTGCTACCTCTATTGGTTGTAAGTGAACTCAACCTTATGCTTAGTTAAGCAAGGCCCAAGGTGAGCTTTACATGCGTTACTGAATCCTCATTGCAACCATCTTCATTGTGATTGGACAAATATTCCTGTCCCTGTGAAGCTTACCTTCTTCTGGGAAATAGACACGTGGTATACAAATAAGTAACTCTACTCTGTCTCAAACCCCTTTAACAAAATATTCCTCTTTTAACTGAAAGCTCCTCTTGAGAGGGTAAGAGGCAGGAAGGCCAGGGGTCTCCAAACAGACAAAATAAGCTGCAAGTGTCAGACACTTTTCATCTCTCTCTTAAGCTGCAGGAGGAAGCAAATTAGTGATATATATATATATTTTTTTTTCCCTTCTTTATACAAATTTAAAGACTTCCTTGGTGGCTCAGACTGTAAAGCATCTGTCTACAGTGCGGGAGACCTGGGTTCGATCCCTGGGTTGGGAAGATCCCCCGGAGAAGGAAATGGCAATCCACTCCAGGACTATTGCCTGGAAAATCCCATGGACAGAGGAGTCCATGGTGTCGCAAAGAGTCGGACACAACTGAGTGACTTCACTTCATACAAATTTAAAAGGACGTTTCTGTTTAAATACTGTGTTGCCATAATGACACCTGGTTCCACTGAAGTTAACTATTCTCAAACCTTGAGTTAACCAATGCATTTCTCTTATGGAGATGTTTGTCTTAAGCTACGTTAGTGTACTATGCGTTTACTCTAGACTCGGTCTTCAAGTCGGTTCCATATGGCTCAGAACAGACTTGACAAACCGTTATGTTATACTCAGATGTTGTTCCCCTAATCTATGTAAATGAAACTATGTGTATGATAATCTTCCCTTCTACAAGATTCAAGTCAATCGTTTTATGGCCCAGGATGACTGGTCTGGTGCCAAGATTATCCCAAAATACATCTCATGGATGTGAGGCCTGGTGCTATTCTGAGTTTTAAGACATTCCTTTCTTTCATTAACAGACTGCATTAACAGAGCTCCCAATACTTTTCATAAAAGGTGAGCATCACAACCTGCACTACAAACATCTTTCTCCAGTCTTACATCTTGCTAGTTCCTTTTATATTGTTTACATTTTAGTAAAACAGGATTATATGTTCTCTTCAAATTGATTTTGTGTTTCTCTCCACCTTCAGGCTTTGCTGTGTGCTGCGTTTACGGGTAGGACATCCAGTTTTCCAGTCCAAACACACAAATCCACTTGGGAAAATCCAGCCATTATTCAACGTAAATCTCAGATGATAAGTATTTCCTTAATGAAGTCTTTCATGAAATTAGCAATTCTCCCAAGTTGGAAAAGATCTCTGGGTGGCTGTAGAATTTGTTTGATATCTTTCTTATGACATTTTTCATATGAAAACCTTGGTTATGACTATGTGTATACTTGTCTTTCTACTAGATGATAAGATGTTAGTAATCTTCCACTACTCTTAACAGATCCTCAGTAATTATTTGTCAAATGTTGGGATGGATATATGAGTGAGTTGAGTCTGTTCTTTATTTCTGTGTGACGTTTGTGATGCTGTGAACAAGCAATGTGAGGCGACCAGAATATGTAGCTGGAGTTGGAATGACAGCAATTTCAATCAAGGAAGACTGCTGCAATACACACAAAGCTAAGAATCATCTCCTCTCAGGAAAATGGGCCAGAATCTTGGCACACCATTTTCAGGAAAGGGATACTGTCTCTTTACTCAAGACTTGCTCTAATCTTAGTACTAGAAACCTGAAGCCTAGCTGGAGAATAAATGTTTCAGCGTTCAATATGTCATAAACTGTGACCGAGGTGAAAGTATTAAATTACCCTGAACACCAGCCACCTTGCAGTGCCAGCCAAGGGGTATGTGATGAGGGAGCAGCCTGAGAAGGCTGGAGGGGGGTCTTCAGCTTCTGATCACAGGACTGGCAGCAACAGCTGCTGCTGGCTCTGAAGGTGGCCCTCTGCCCTCTCTGTATGGCCAAAGGATGGATGCAAAAAGCCCCAGCAGCTAAGCGACCCAAGCTGCACAGGGGAGGTTGGCAGAAACATGGGCAGGGGCTCAAGGAAGACTCTAGCCTCAGAGGGGCCCCTGACCCGCAGGAAGCAGAACGATTCATTCAATCGTCTTCATCCTATAAAAGGGTGACAATCTCTGAACTGATTCATAATATCTGCTCAAGAGACTATACTGCATCAGTCTGAACAACAACCACTTCTATATTCCAGAAACATGGCTTTATCTGGGGTGTAAACTTACTCCTCATTTTGGAGCAACATGCAAAAATCACAGGTACATAAATCTAGAAGTAGATAGTTTAGGCTCCACCTTAGTGGATGATGAAAGGTGAGATTAAATGATGCTGTAACTTTACCTGACCAGATAAACCTCTATGAGTTAAGAAAGTGAACCCTGCTTGGCTGGACACAGCCTCCCTAATACTATTACAGTAGAAGGAATTTCTCACATTGCGGCCCGGGGAAGCCAAATATGGTGTTCATGCCACAGCAGCCTGCACCTGTTCGTACCCAGAATGTAACTTCAAGATTAACGTTTGCAAGAATCGGTAAGTTGCTTAATAGACTTTGTTTGAGTTTTATTCTAGATAACTTTATAAAAAGTTGGTTCACTTTAAGTGTTTAAAAACTTTCTCCTCTTTACCTGCTACATAGCCTGGATGATGAACTTGTTTATAAGATGATGGAGAACAACTGTCTCCATAATCTCTGAGCACAGATATGAAGAAGACACAAGAATTTGGGGAAAATGATAATCTGATCGCAAATCCACGACCCTCTCTTCTTGTCAGTGCCTTGCTGTCAAGATTCAACATGTTGAATAACCAATGCCTAAGGGTTTCCACAATTGCACTCATTTCACACGCTAGTAAAGTAATGCTCAAAATTCTCCAAGCCAGGCTTCAGCAATACATGAATCGAGACTTTCCAGATGTTCAAGCTGGTTTTAGAAAAGGCGGAGGAACCAGAGATCAAATTGCCAACATCTGCTGGATCATGGAAAAAGCAAGAGAGTTCCCGAAAAACATCTATTTCTGCTTTATTGACTGTGCACAGGCTTTGACTGTGTGGATCACAAGAAACTGTGGGAAATTCTGAGAGAGATGGGAATACCAGACCACCTGACTTACCTCTTGAGAAGCCTGTACGCAGGTCAGGAGGCAACAGTTAGAACTGGACATGGAAGAACAGGCTGGTTCCAGATAGGAAAAGGAGTATGTCAAGGCTGTATATTGTCACCCTGCTTATTTAACTTATATGCACTGTACATCATGAGAAATGGTGGGCTGCAAGAAGCACAAGCTGGAATCAAGATTGCTGGGAGAAATATCAATAACCTCAGATATGCAAATGACACCATCCTTATGGCAGAAAGTGAAGAGGAACTAAAAAGCCTCTTGACGAAAGTGAAAGTGGAGAGTGAAAAAGTTGGCTTAAAGCTCAACATTCAGAAAACGAAGATCATGGCATCTGGTCTCATCACTTCATGGGAAATAGATGGAGAAACAGTGGAAATAGTGTCAGACTTTTTTTGGGCTCCAAAATCACTG
Source organism: Ovis canadensis (assembly GCF_042477335.2). Lineage (NCBI taxonomy): Eukaryota > Metazoa > Chordata > Mammalia > Artiodactyla > Bovidae > Ovis > Ovis canadensis. The sequence continues at coordinate 100,192,504 of NC_091253.1, read as the reverse complement.
CAGATGGTGACTGCAGCCATGAAATTATAAGACGCTTACTCCTTGGAAGAAAAGTTATGAGCAACCTATATAGCATATTGAAAAGCAGAGACATTACTTTGCCAACCAAGGTCCATCTAGTTAAGGCTATGGTTTTTCCTGTGGTCATGTATGGATGTGAGAGTTGGACTGTGATGAAAGCTAACCCCGAAGAATTGCTGCTTTCAAACTGTGGTGTTGGAGAAGACTCTTGAGAGTCCCTTGGACTGCAAGGAGATCCAACCAGCCCATTCTCTAGGAGATCAGCCCTGGGATTTCTTTGGAGGGAATGATGCTGAAGCTGAAACTCCAGTGCTTTGGCCACCTTATGTGAAGAGTTGACTTATTGGAAAAGACTCTGATGCTGGGAGGGATTGGGGGCAGGAGAATAAGGGGACGACAGAAGATGAGATGGCTGGATGGCATCACTGACTGGCTGGATGGCATCACTGACTTGTTGGATGCAAGTCTGAGTGAACTCCAGGAGTTGGTGATGGACAGGAAGGCCTGGTGTGCTGCAATTCATGGAGTCGGAGAGTCGGACACGGCTGAGCGACTGAAGTGAACTGAATTGAAGGGTTTCCACAAGCGCGGGCGGCTGCGAAGGCGCGGGAGCGCGGGCGGCTGCGACGGAGCACGAGCGCGGCGGAGACGAGCTACCCGACGTCCGAGGTTAGGGACAGCGGCCCAGAGTGCCAGGCTGTAAACGCACAGGAATGGCCGGCCAAGCCGAACTACCCCACGTTCAAGGTAAGAGGCGGTGGCTGGGAGGAGCTACCCCACGTCAGAGGGCAGGGGTGGCGCTGAGAGGAGCTACCCGGCGTCCGAGATTAGGGGCGGTGGGCAAGAGGAGCTATAGCACGTCCGAGGTCAGGGGCGACGGCCGGGAGGAGCTACCCCCCGCCCGAGGAGCGGTGGCTGTGCAGGCACAGGAGGGCCTAGAGGAGCTACTCCATGTTCACGGTCAGGAGGGGGCGGCAGTGAGGAGTTACCCCTCATCCAAGGTAAGGAGCAGCAGCTGCGCTTTGCTGGAGCAACCTTGAAGAAATATCCCATATCCAAGGTAAGAGAAACCCAAGTAATAAGGTAGGTGTTGTGAGAGGACATCAGAGGGCAGGCACACTGAAAACATGATCGCAGAAAACTAGTCAATTGAATCACACTAGGACCACAGCCTGTCTAACTCAATGAAACTAAGCCATGCCCTGTGGGGCCACCCAAGAAGGGCAGGTCATGGTGGAGAGGTCTAACAGAATGTGGTCCACTGGAGAAGGGAATGACAAGCCACTTCAGTATTCTTGCCTTGAGAACCCCATGAACAGTATGAAAAGGCAAAATGATAAGATACTGAAAGAGGAATTCCCCAGGTCAGTAGGTGCCCAATATGCTAGTGGAGATCAGTGGAGAAATAACTCCAGAAAAAATGGAAGGGATGGAGCCAAAGCAAAAACAATACCCAGTAGTGGACATGGCTGGTGATAGAAGCAAGGTCTGATGCTGTAACGAGCAATATTGCTTAGGAACCTGGAATGTCAGGTCCATGAATCAAGGCAAACTGGAAGTGGTCAAACAGAAGATGGCAAGAGTGAATGTCAACATTCTAGGAATCAGCGAACTAAAATGGACTGGAATGGGTGAATTTAACTCAGATGACCGTTGTATCTACTACTGCTGGCAGGAATCCCTCAGAAGAAATGGAGTAGCCATCATGGTCAACAAAAGAGTCCGAAATGCAGTACTTGGATGCAGTCTCAAAAACGACAGAATGATGTCTGTTCATTTCCAAGGCAAAGCATTCAAATCACGGTAATCCAAGTTTATGCTCTGACAGGTAATGCTGAAGAAGCTGAAGTTGAACGGTTCTATGAAGATCTATAAGACCTTTTAGAACTAACACCCAAAAAAGATGTCCTTTTCATTATAGGGGACTGGAATGCAAAAGTAGGAAGTCAAGAGACACCTGGAGTAACAGGCAAATTTGGCCTGTGCATATGGAATGAAGTAGGGCAAAGGTTAATAGAGTTTTGCCAAGAGAACGCGCTGGTCATAGCAAACACCCTCTTCCAACAACACAAGGAAGCCTCTACACATGGACATCACCAGATGGTCAGCACTGAAATCAGATTGATTATATTCTTTGCACCCAAAGATGGAGAAACTCTATACAGTCAGCAAAAACAAGACCAGGAGCTGAGTGTGGCTCAGATCATGAACTCCTGATTCCCAAATTCAGACTTAAATTGAAGAAAGTATGGAAAACCACTAGACCATACAGATATGACCTAAATCAAATCCCTTATGATCATACAGTGGAAGTGAGAAATAGATTTAAGGGCTCAGATCTGATAGAGTGCCTGATGAACTATGGACTGAAGTTCGTGACATTGTACAGAGACAGGGATCAAGACCATACCCATGGAAAAGAATTGCAAAAAAGCAAAATGGCTGTCTGAGGAGGCCTTACAAATAGCTATGAAAAGAAGAGAAGTGAAAAGCAAAGGAGAAATGGAAATAGATAAGCATCTGAATGCAGAGTTTCAAAGACTAGCAGGAAGAGATAAGAAAGCCTTCCCAGGCAATCAATGCAAAGAAATAGAGGAAAACAACAGGATGGGGAAGCCTAGAGATCTCTTCAAGAAAATTAGAGATACCAAGGGAACATTTCATGCAAAGATGGGCTCGATAAAGGACACAAATGGTATAGACCTAACAGAAGCAGAAAATATTAAAAAGAGGTGGCAAGGATACACAGAAGAACTGTACAAAAAATATCTTCACGACCCACATAATCACGGTGCTATGATCACTCACCAAGAGCCAGACATCCTGGACTGTGAAGTCAAGTGGGCCTTAGAAAGCGTCACTATGAACAAAGCTAGTGGAGGTGATGAAATTCCAGTTGAGCTATTTCAAATCCTGAAAGATGATACTGTGAAAATACTGCACTCAATATGCCAGCAAATTTGGAAAACTCAGCAGTGGCCACAGGACTGGAAAAGGTCAGTGTTCATTCCAATCCCAAAGAAGGCAATGCCAAAGAATGCTCAAACTACCACACAATTGCACTCATCTCGCATACTAGTAAAGTAATGCTCAAAATTCTCCAAGCCAGGCTTCAGCAATACTGAACCGTGAACTTCCAGGAGTTCAAGCTGGTTTTCAAAAAGGCAGAGGAACCAGAGATCAAATTTCCAACATCCGCTGGATCATGGAAAAAGCAAGAGAGTTCAAAAACAAAACAAAACAAAACCACATCTATTTCTGCTTTATTGACTATGCCCAAGCCTCCGACTGTGTTGATCACAATAAACTGTGGAAAATTCTGAAAGAGATGGGAATACCAGACCACCTGACTGACCTCTTGAGAAACCTGTATGCAAGTCAGGAAGCAACAGTTAGAACTGGACATGGAACAACAAGCTGGTTCCAAATAGGAAAAGGAGTATGTCAAGGCTGTATATTGTCACCCTGCTTATTTAACTTATATGCAGAACACATCATGAGAAATGCTGGGCTGGAAGAAGCACAAGCTGGAATCAAGATTGCCGGGAGAAATATCAATCACCTCAGATATGCAGATGACACCACTGTATGACAGAAAGTGAGGAGGAACTAAAAAGCCACCTGATGAAAGTGAAAGTGGAGAGTGAAAAAGTTGGCTTAAAGCTCAATATTCAGAAAATGAAGATCATGGCATCTGGTCCCATCACTTCATGGGAAAACAGTGGAAATGGTGTCAGACTTTATTTTGGGGGGGCTCCAAAATCACTGCAGATGGTGATTGCAGCCATGAAATTAAAAGACGCTTACTCCTTGGAAGAAAAGTTATGAGCAACCTAGATAGTATATTGAAAAGCAGAGACATTACTTTACCAACCCAGGTCTGTCTAGTCAAGGCTGTGGTTTTTCCTGTGGTCATGTATGGATGTGAGTGTTGGACTGTGAAGAAGGCTGAGCACTGAAGAATTGATGCTTTTGAACCGTGGTGTTGGAGAAGACTCCTGAGAGTCCCTTGAACTGCAAGGAGATCCAACCAGTCCATTCTGAAGGAGATCAGCCCTCGGTGTTCTTTGTAAAGAATGTTGCTAACGCTGAAACTCGAGTACTTTGGCCACCTCATGTGAAGAGTTGACTCATTGGAAATGACTCTGATGCTGGGAGGGATTGGGAGCAGGAGGAGAAGGGGATGACAGAGGATGAGATGGCTGGATGGCATCACTGACTTGGTGGACGTGAGTCTGAGTGATCTCTGGGAGTTGGTACTGGACAGGGAGGCCTGGTGTGCTGTGATTCATGGGGTCGCAAAGAGTTGGACATGACTGAGCAACTGAACTGAACTGAACAGAACTGAAGGGGTTCCAAAATATAAGTCTATGAACACATGTCAGGTGTGGAGCCTAAGTGTTTCTAGAACTGGGGAAGGCAGTGGCTCCTGGCTGGAAACAGGCTTGATGTTCTAGGGTGAGAAACTCAGAAACTTTGGCTCCCAGAGTGGGGACAACCAGTTAAGCCTAGTGGATCTTTCTTGGTCTCTGGAGAAAATTTGCTTTTCTACTTGCCAGTGTCTGCCTGCTTCTTAGAGGTCAGTGTTAGCAACTCTGGGGAAGACCTGCAACCTGGTGCAGAACTTGCTAATCTAGACAGCTGGGGAGGGGAGAACCCACCAAACCCTTTCTTATCCCGAACACAGAAAGGTCACCTTTTCCCTTGCCTCCAAAAGAAGAGTGTTTAGACTCTGCCTACCAATGGACAGTGGTGTGTGAAAAGACTTTCTATGTGACCATTGAGTCAGAAAATGAAATTCAAAGCAATGAGAAACAGAAAGGATGGAGGGCAAAATGCAAACCATTAACGATATTCCTTAGGGAAGCATGAGGTGGTACAATCATTAGTGTGTAGTGCTCATGTGAATCATAAATGGATGGAGACTGGCGTTTCTAAATATCATGTTTAGAACTCCATGCTACTGAAGAATTAATAATAATTAATTCTTCAAATAATTTGAAGTATAAGGATGTTAATTGAATCAGAGATTGTAAGAAGAGGCATTTCAAAATGACCAAAGGCATATGGCTGAAATAATGATTCTGTATGACAGCACTGGCAATATTTTAAGTGCATGAAGTGAACTGCAGAGCAACAGCAAAAGATGATCCTGATTTTGTATATAACACACTTTTTTGCATGTATACGTGCGAGTGCATTCATTGACGAGTGAGTGGAAAAACACCAACATGGTATCACTTGTTGCCTGGAAGGGAATATGCTTGGAGGGAACAAGAGACAAGGGACTCTTGACTTTTGTAGCTGATCATGTTAGAAAATAAATAAAAACACAAAGGATTGGAGGAAAAAATGCAGAATATTTGTAAATTGCATTTGTAATTTTAAACATCTTCTCTGTCTTTAGTTGAGGTACATAATCCCGTATTGTTTCCATTTTGCTTGTATAAATCAAACATAAATACCATTTGACAATTGTGCTTCATTCTAACTGAGGCATTTGACAAGCATAGGAGTCTCTTTTGGGTTTCCTTATAGGTTTTCAAAATTGACCCTCCATCTTTCTTAAAATTTAACTGTTTTGGGAAAAGAGGAACGAGCTAGAGAATTCCAGATTGATAGAACTGTGTGATACTGAGGTTGGGTGTCCTGTTCCTCAGATGGTCCAATAGCCCTGCATCAGAGCCAAGACGCTCCAGGCTTGTCACCGTCATGTCAGCCTCACCACACTCCCAACAGGGCCCTGCCTCCCAGAATGTAAATCATGCTTTCTTCATGGAACAGTACCAAGCCTCTGGACGCAGCTTCAGGGGGCGGCTTTTGAGGTCATGGGTTCTCTCCAGGGAGGCTCAGAAAATGCTTCCCTTGCAGTTGGAGTTTGAAGCCTGACAATCAGTGGCAGACCAAGTGAGTTAAGACATTTTCAAGCAAAAGTAGCCACTTTCCTTCTCCCCTTACAGCCTCGTAGCCTGGTCTCTGTGCTCTTCCCACTGAAGCTCTCCCATCATCCATTTAAACGGCGCATCATGACTGCGTGGTCGTCTCAGATACTCTTTAAAATGACACGTTTACTTTGTGAAAGATCTGATCTTTATGGAGATCAGAGGTCAAGATTGCAGTTGGTTGACACAGTTGTGAAATGGCTTTCCCCTCCTACTTCCTGTTCACATCCGTTGCATCTCGCATGTATTCTCTCTTTTCCAAGCTTATGGTTTCCCACCACTACTTCACGTCTATCCCACTTTGGCCACTGGACTGCCTGGGACACATATCTCTAGCTTCTCACCCTGTATTCAAGTCTGTCCAACCTGAGCTAATGAGCCATCTTGAAATGGATTCACTTCAGTCTGTCAGTGGCAGAAAATGGTTCAAAACTTCTTTAGCTTCTTTCAGTCCCATCTGTGTTTTGTATCCTGGTTTTAAACTCGAGCAAAGGCGTGTATTTTCAGCAACATTTCCATGGACTAGCACAGGCTGGAGAAGGAGGGATTTTTGACTTCAGCAGCTTCTTAGGGACCCTCACGTTGTAGTAGGTACCCCAGAGTGGCATGCTGCAAAAGTTGTACTTGACAGGAAACAAATGAACAACGGTCTTTTTAAAAGTACAGCCTCAGCCTCTAACTGAAATGGATGGGCACCTGGCACTATGATGGACTGATCTCAACATCCTCCATTCATCCCCCATCTGTTATCCACGTTATTTCATTCCTTATTGGTTGAAAGCTGTGTTCTCTTGTGTGATCCCTGCATGCTTCTTTGTATAGCCCCCTGCTCTCATGACGTTTCTACCAACTTTAGCATCGATCTACAGGCTGTGGATCAATGCTCTGCATTGATGGAGTTAAAGGAGGTTTAAAGGAGGGAGTTTAAAGAGAGTGAAAGTGAAGTCACTCAGTTGTGTCTGACTCTTTGTGACCTCATGGACTATTGCCCACCAAGCTCCTCCATTTATGGAACTTTCCAGGCAAGAGTACTGGAGTGGGTTGCCATTTCCTTCTCCAGGGAATCTTATTGACCCAGAGATCGAACCCGGGTTTCCGGCATTGCAGGTAGAAGCTTTACTGTCTGAACCACCAGGGAAGCCCAACCAGTTTCAGTGATGGGGCTGGGGAGGTGATTCTGTGGCTTATTCCTAGCTAAGACCTGAACTTATATCACAATATGTATAAAGAGCTCTATTTCTTTTTTCTTTCTTGTCTATTTCTTTCTTCCCTACTTCTAATTCTTCTTTCTTCCTATTTCTTTTCCTTAATTTCAGACTCTGGTTTGATAATGAGTCAGATGCCCGAGACCTTCTAGATTTGTCATTCTTAATACTTTTTTGGCCATAAAGTCCTTTCGCATTCTGATAAAAGTCGGATATATGTCTCTCAAAACTGTCCATATTCTCTCACACACACTCTATGCAATTGTAGATACAGTTTTAGGGCTTTTATAAACTCTAAGGCCCACCTAGGATTGGGATCCCCAAATCTCACCCAGGATTTAGTGTCACAGAGAGCGCAGGCAAGCAGAAATCAGCCCAGCTGGGGCAGCTCACTAAAACATATGTTACTTACTTCATCTGCCCTTGGAGCACCAAAATCTTTTCAGCACTGAGTTCTTCCAGTAGAAATATTTGTCTAAAGTAATACCCAGAGAGGTTCTTTGAGTTATAACTGTATGGAAAAATAAAAATCTCTAGCTGGGCATGAGTGAGTATTAGAGAAAGAGAACCATAAAGAGCTTACTATGTTGATAAGCCTTGAATTGCACACAGTGAGTTACAGAGCAGCAGAATTCTGATATGCACTTTCAGTTCTGCATAAAGAACTTCTAAACTCCTACAGTCACCCTGGCTAAAAGGATTGTGACCTGTGTTCTCCAGACTATTTTAAGTTCAGTCCTCAAACACTTATTAAACCCTGCCTGTGTGTCAGGCCCCCAGCTAGGTTTTATAGATAAAAATATGAGTGAGCAGCTCAAGGGCAGCACAGAAGATGTACCAATATACATAGTAGAAGCACTGCGGCCTCCTCAGTGTAGGCGCTGGGTTAGGGGCCTCACATATATCACTTCCTCAGATCGTCAAAACAGTTCTAGAGGCAGGCTTATTATTCTCCTCATATTACAAATGAGTAAACAAAACAACAGAGAAATTGAGCAAAGTAACATACACCACGGTGGAGCTGAAGTTCTGACCTGACTCGAGGGAAGACTCAAGTGTTTGGGGGCCCTCTGAAAGTTGGAATATACTGAACACCCATTAGTTGACTATCGGAGAGGGCAATGGCTATTATCAAAAGCCAAGGAAAATAATCTCTGTTCCCCCCCTACCACAAAAAAAAAAAAAAAAAACCTCAGAAAATAACAAGTGTTGGCAATGATGTGGAGAAATTAGAACCTCTTGTGCATTGCTTCTAGGCATATAAAACGTGCAACTGCGGAAAATTTATGGTGGTTCCTAAAATTTTAAATGTAGAGGTACCGCGTAAACCAGTGTTTCCACTTCTGGGTATAAACCTAAAAGAATTGAAAGCAAGGACTAGAACAAATCTTTGTATACCTATGTTCATAGCAGCATCTTTCATAATAGCCAAAAGGTGTAAACAACCCACACGTTCATTGAGAGATGAGTGGACTAACAGAATGCGGTATATACATACAATATACTGTTATTCAGCCTTCAGAACGAATGGTACAACATCGGTGAACCCTGAAGACTAAGCAAGTGAAAAGCAGACACAAAAGGACAAAGGAATAATGCAAATACGGTTCCACTTACACGAGGCGCCTACAATAGTGAGATTCACAGAGCTGGAAGGCACAATAGCAGTACCAGGGGCTGAGGAAGGAGAACCTGGGGAATTACTGAGAGTAGAAAGATAGTTCAATGGGAATGGACTTTTAGACGGAGAAGGTGAAAGAGGCCTGGAGATGGATGCAGTGGGGACAGTTGTATAACAAGGTGAACATACTTAATGTCACAGAACTGTTTGCCTAAATTGGTAAATTTAATTTTACCACAAAAAATACAAAAGTAATAATGAAAATTCATTTCTGAGATTATCTACTTAGAACAAAAGGTCATAACAAACAATTTTAAAAATTTAGTAAATAAAAACATCACAAAATCCAGAAAAAATTACAATATTTGATATTAACAAACTGCCTGATACAACTCCATAATACCTTTTCCTTACATTTTTGTTTCATAACCTTCAATTATCTCTTTATATGAGATGTATCATATAAATGAGATGTATCTCATTTTCTGTACAAAGAATAGGTAATTTAGTCTTCCAAGATACTTGAGTAAAATTTGTTTTTTGTTATTCACAATGAGGTGCCTAAAACTTCACATACCCTTGAAGTACTGCTTCACATTTGTGCCTGACTAACAGGATTCTAATCATTTTAATTTTGTATTATTCCCATGAAAACATGATGTGCTTTTAAGTTTATATAAGGCATTCTTAGATCTCTTCCTTAGAGAGAAAAACTTTCTGCCTTGACTAGGATAAGGATTAAATTCTCTGTTTACAATTTTTTTATATTTGGTGATTGAAAAAAAATTTTTTAACAATTTACTCTGTCTCTACATTTCATAATCTCTTTCTTTTCACAACCTAGCAATTTCTGAAGCTGGGAGCCACTAGGACACTTTTGCACTTTGGGTTCTGCATGTTTGCTTTGACATAGTGTGTGCTATACTAACAGCTCACAATAAAGTATCGATATATGGAAATGACCATGAATCACATAAATCTATCCCATCAAACCCAAACTAACGTTCAATATTCCCTTATCTGCATCTCAAAATGCCTACAGCCGATTTAACAACATTTGACACAGGAAATCTGATGATGGTAAGATCTCAAAGTGTAATTGTGGTTAAATATCTTCCATAAATTTTATATGAACATATGACTACTTGAAGACATTGCTAGGGCCCTTCCAGGATCTTGGAAGTGGATTCAAGGAAATGGAGTGTCCGGAAACTTCAGCATCACACAGTAGCATCACCTCTGTCCAAGCCTCAGCACTTTCGGTTCTCGAGGTGGACAAGGCTAGTCCACCTCAGAGAGTTATGAAGTACTGAGGCAAGGGCAACAAGAGAAACCCAAGTCAACATTACAGATACATGAACAAAAGACATAAAACAGGCTGGATGAAGGAAGGCTGCAGAGTGAAGAATTCGCCACCTTGTGCTGGCCTGTACTAGGACAGCATGGTCCTATTTCATGCCTTTCAGAAAATTAGCACTAAGTACCTCTATTCCATATCCTGTCCACCTGCCTTGTCCTGCCCAAACGTGCATGAAAGATCTGTTTAGAGTTATGATTCAGTTCAGTTCAGTTCAGTTCAGTCGCTCAGTCGTGTCTGACTCTTTGCGACCTCGTGAATCGCAGCATGCCAGGCCTCCTTGTCCATCACCGTCTTCGGGAGTTCACTCAGACTCACGTCCATCAAGTCCGTGATGCCATTCAGCCATCTCATCCTCGGTCGTCCCCTTCTCCTCCTGCCCCCAATCCCTCCCAGCATCAGAGTCTTTTCCAATGAGTCAACTCTTTTCATGAGGTGGCCAAAGTACTGGAGTTTCAGCTTTAGCATCATTCCTTCCAAAGAAATCCCAGGGCTGATCTCTTTGAGAATGGACTGCATTCTCAAAGAAGGTTGGACCTCCTTGCAGTCCAAGGGACTCTCAAGAGTCTTCTCCAACACCACAGTTCAAAAGCATCAATTCTTCGGCGCTCAGCCTTCTTCACAGTCCAACTCTCACATCCATACATGACCACAGGAAAAACCATAACCTTGACTAGACGGACCTTAGTCAGCAAAGTAATGTCTCTGCTTTTCAATATGCTATCTAGGTTGGTCATAACTTTTCTTCCAAGGAGTAAGCATCTTTTAATTTCATGGCTGCAGTCACCATCTGCAGTGATTTTGGAGCCCCCCAAAATAAAGTCTGACACTGTTTCTACTGTTTCCCCATCTATTAGAACACATATTTTACCAGAACTGAAAAGATTAAAACAAAGACTGACATGACAGAAGCAAGAAATAAAATAGGCAAAAACTTCCTAAGGGAAGAGCGTCATGCTTTCAATGAATTTATGTCTCTTCAAGAGGAATAAGGCGCACGGTATTGAGGGGACGTTCGATAAGATGGATGAACTGCAACCAGGAACTCAGAGGTACTGTGGAGCCTCCTGCACGACCACCATACACTGGGACTTATAGCCCAGATTTCAGAGATGGAAGAGTGCCTGTAGTTGAGCTACAGATCTTGGGCTCAGTGCAAACCTAGATAATACTCCAAAATAAATATCAAATCAGTTGTGTTTATCAGGGAGGGAGCGGTCTATAAAACAACAATAAGATTATCGATAAACCAAATATGTAACAGATAAAAACATGCAGATTCCAATCATGCCATGAAGAGAAGTTAAATTTACTCAAGTGCTGAAGAATATTGGCTTATAGAGAATCAACTACTAACCAGAAAAAAGTTATGAGATTGATCTTAAAGACTGGGGAAAGATACATGTCATGTACCAGGTTGTAGAGTGAGCTTGAAACATTCTACTGCCTCCAGGACACACCCCACAGGTTGACCTTTGGCACATGAGGAGTCAGCCTGGCCCCTCATAGCAACAAAGTGGGTCCTTGTTCCTCCCTGGAATTCTTTAATTGGCATTGATCTTCTGATCAGTAACCTCAGCCCAATGAGATCATATGTCTCTTCTCTTTATTTTAGCATGCAGCTCTGAAAATCGGGGAAAAAAAGATAAAATGATGAATTAATTGTAATGATAAAATCAACTAAAACGAGAGTATTAACAGGTTTGTACTAGGTTTAGAAATTATTTAGTCATTGGACTAATCTATGAAATATTACCTTTAAGGTGCTTGAAATAATGAACAGAACCTGACATTTTACAGTATTACATATATTGCCGAGGTCCAGCCCCGGGGATCCAGGGTAATTTGAAGCGGGGTTGGAGCCGGCATCCTAGCAAAGAAGCTTTTTAATTACAGATATAAAGAGAGATTAGAAAAGGATAGCATAGTAGGAAATATTAGTGGAGAAAAAGAGGCTGAATAACTTGGTTTACGTGGGATACCAATAAAGCTTCGAGACAAGAAGCTTGCACCAACTACGTAGGCCACCAGCCCCCACTTGTATAGCGGAGGGTGCCCCACCTTGGGCTCCCTCTCATGTGGAACTTAAATGCCAGGGCAAAATTAGCAGGCTTGGCGAGCACCCATGCTCCAGATGGGAATTTAGCCAGAAAAACAGAGAACAAGAAAGAATGACACAGAGGAATCAGTCTTTCCAGAAACTGATCCGTTTTCTTTATTTTCAGGTGCTTATATACCTTTTTTTTAACACATAGAGACAAATGTAAATTTTAAAGTCATGCGCAGGTCAGCAGTCCTGATCTTTATCAAAATCAGGTGCTTCATATAAATGTATACAAAAAGGTCTTAGGGGTTTTAGATCATCTTCTGGCCATGAGGCCTGCTGACATTTTATGATCCTATCTTTCTGATAACGGTCTTTCATCCTGAAACTTATTTTCTAGGGGTGATTTTCCTTAAACCAGGCACCACCCTCTGAAGGTACCAGATAAAGTTGCATTCCTATAGGGTGAGGGTATAGTGGGTTACAATCAAGAAATGAATTTACTTAGCCTAAGGTTAACATGATTAGTCTTAAAGGTTAATACTTATTTCTTCCATATGCTAGTTATATTCATTATAAGGGCAGGGAATATGGGGACTTAGCAGCAAATATTGGCCCAACAAATGAAAAACCCTTCACCAATATAACTCCTAATCAACCCACTATACTAATAATTTCTGACTTCCTAAAAGAATCTGCCTTTAGTAAGTCTAAAACATCTCATGCCTCTCACGGTTGGGAGGTTATAAACAATCACATGTGGCCGGACGAACCCATAGAGGCAGGCTAGATAACCTTCAGAGGAGTTCGTAAATTGAAACACTCTTGTCACGCCCGGGAATTTGTATCAACTGGAGCTGTAGGTTAACTCCTTCTCCGAGAGAGGTGATGGGGGAGAGCGCCCAGTAAAGTCAGAGGTGTAGGTGAGAGCATAAAACAGTAATGTAGGCAGACTCTGGTTTTGGGGGTACATGCTCAGGAACAGGGGGTTTCCTGAGGCTCGATTCCACCTTTGCCTATGCCGAAGCCTCCTTCCTCATGACCTTTGCCATGGGGGGAGTTCCTCACTCTGGCTCCCAGCAATATATGAGACTTTTGATTTCAGAGGCTTAGGAGAAAGAACTTTCTTAAGTTTGTACAGTGTTTAAATTTTTAAGAGAACATAACTTACTAATGCATATATTTGATTTATTTCTTTTATCAGAGTTACTTTATGAGAAAAGCCCATCCCCCACTCCACTCCAGCCTTTACTTGTTAAGTGTATAAAAGACCAACATGTTAGACATTTGAGATGCTTGACAGACTCCATAGACTAAACATATATTGATATATTTTTAAATGTTTAAAAGGATTTCATTAAGCAGGCCTATTAATTTCACTAATTGTTTAGAGGAATTAACATGGACTGAATCTGAATCAATGATTAAATATAAGTAATAACTTGTATTTCCCATCTAAATGTCCAGATTTATAAATTTTTTTTGCTAAATGCTAAAGCTTCAGAAATGGAATTAAAAGACGCTTACTCCTTGGAAGGAAAGTTATGACCAACCTAGATAGCATATTCAAAAGCAGAGACATTACTTTGCCAACAAGGTCCGTCTAGTCAAGGCTATGGTTTTTCCAGGTGTCATGTATGGATGTGAGAGTTGGACTGTGAAGAAAGCTAGGCACTGAAGAATTGATGCTTTTGAACTGTGGTGTCAGAGAAGACTCTTGAGAGTCCCTTGGACGGCAAGGAGATCCAACCAGTCCATTCTAAAGGAGATCAGTCCTGGATGTTCTTTGGAAGGACTGATGCTGAAGCTGAAACTCCAGTACTTTGGCCACCTCATGAAAAAAGTTGACTCATTGGAAAAGACTCTGATGCTGGGAGGGATTGGGGGCAGGAGGAGAAGGGCAGGACAGAGGATAAGATGGCTGGATGGCATCACCGACTCCATGGACGTTAGTTTGAGTGAACTCCTGGAGTTGGTGATGGACAGGGAGGCCTGGCGTGCTGCGGTTCATGTGGTCGCAGAGTCGGACGTGACTGAGGGACTGAACTGAACTGAACTGAAAGCTTTAGAAAAGCTTATTTTTAACCTTGGCAGCTTTAATACGTTAAACTGCAATTAAAACCTATGTAGAACTGCAGATGACACCACCCTTATGGCAGAAAACTAAAACCTAAAGAGCCTCTTGTTGAAAGTGAAAGAGGAGAATGAAACAGTTGGCTTAAATCTCAACATTCAGAAAACTAAGATCATGGCATTTGGTCCCATCAGTTCATGGCAAATAGATGGGGAACAATGGAAATAGCCACAGAGTTTATTTTGTAGGGCTCCAAAATCACTGCAGGTGGTAACTGCAGCCATGAAATTAAAAGACACTTGCTCCTTGGAAGAAGAGCTATGACCAATCTACACAGCATATTAAAAAGCAGAGATATTACTTGTCAACAAATGTCTGTCTAGTCAAGGCTATGGCTTTTCTAGTAGACATGTATGGATGTGAGCATTGGACTATAAAGAAAGTTGAGCACTGAAGAATTGATGCTTTTGCACTGTGGTGTTGGAGAAGACCCTTTAGAGTCCTTTGGACTGCAAAGAGATCCAACCAGTCCATCCTAAAGGTAATCAGTCCTGAGTGTTCATTGGAAGGACTGATGCTGAAGATGAAGCTCCAATACTTTGGCCACCTGATGCAAAGAGCTGACTGATTGGAAAAGACTCTGATGCTGGGAAAGACTGAAGGCAGGAGGAGAAGGGGATAACAGAGGATCAGATGGTTGGATGGCATCACCGACTCAATGGACATGGGTTGAGTAAACTCCGGGAGTTGGTGATGGGCAGTGAGGCCTGGTGTGCTGTAGTCCATGGGGTGGCAAAGAGTCGGACATGACTGAGCAACTGAACTGAACTGAACTCAGAGAAAAGAGTAGGGAACAAAGTCTTAACCGGAAAGAATGAAACCTTGAAACAGATTCTGGATAAAGCCTGAAGAACTTCAAATACAAGAATGGTGTAAGCTTGGACCCAGGAGACAGCAAACCTCTAGGCTCCAGGGTCAGCAAGACAAGCAGTGGGCTCAGTTGGCTCAATGATGGGGGTCCTACCTGTTTGCTCAGGAGCCCCAGTACCTATGGGGATCTTTTCTAAATGTTGACGTAAACCAAAGAGACTGCCTGCTATTTCCCCATGAAAAAAAGGAAAAGAAAAGTTTATTTAAGATCAGCAGAGAATTGCAGTTCGGGGTCTGCAGCCTTGGTGAGCCATGTTCAAGTCACCCCCAACCCCCTCATCCCCTACCCCCACCCCCGCCCTCGACCCTCATGGCAAGGGAAGAAGGCTTTTACGGGGAGGGGAAGGAAGTTAGGAGGCTCCAGGAAACAGAACCCACTGCTCTCCACTGACCGGGTCCTCGTCAGGGAAGGTAGGTCTTTGGCTCCACTTCTTGCCGGGCTCTGCTGTGGTCACAGGACGCGAGAGCACCCTATTCTGGTCTCAGGACTCCATTCTGGTGAGGTTTCTGGTTACTAGCTTTTTGGAATAGACATAGAGGGTTATAGTGTTTGAAATGTTGGAACCAAAGGAATCACTTCAAGCGCAGAGGTGGCATCAGTTAGTCAGGGCCACGTTTGACCTATTCCACCCTGCTGGAGGCTCCGTGGCAAGAATTCTCCTGCCAAAGCAGGAGATGCAGGTTAGACCCCTGGGTTGGGAAGAGCCCCTGGAGAAGGAATACAACTTTTGCATTATTCATGACTGGACTGACTATGCTCTTTTCAGCAGTGTATGGCAGTTCTTATTGCTTTCATCACTGACAATTCTGTGTATTATTTTAAAAATATTTGCCAGTATTATATGCAAAGAATCAGAGAACATTGTTAAAGCTATACTGCTTTGATGATTAAGACTGAGGATTTTTTTTAACACATTTGTCAATTATTTGTCTCCTAGAGAAGACAAATAATTCCATTATAATTTTTTGTTATTGTTGTTTGACCTACATATTTAGGTTATTTCTCAGTGTATGCTTTGGTATTTGAGAAAAAGTTCTTATCCTATCATATATTTAAATATTTTCTTATTTTTATAGCATATTATTTCATTGAAAAATCTAGTCCATCTCAGGTTTATTATGGTGTATGAGTGAGACACACCAAAGTAACTAATTTTCTAACTAATTTTTTCTGAGTAACTAAACATTATTCCTGCATGGTATGCTTGTTTGTTTTTGCTGGCAGTTTGGGTGATTTAATAACACGATGGAAAATAACACATCCAAATAACTTGGCTTGTATCTTCTTCTAAAAGGGTATTAAAATATTTGCTGATGGTTTGGGGAAGTTATATTTTCTAGTCTTTGAGGGGAAAGAATAAGGCCACTTAAACGCTATTCCTCTCTGACATAATTGCTATTTGTACCTTCTCATTGTAAGGGGATTAGCCTACATGCCTTTCGGAGAATCCTCTAGTGAGTGCACTTGGGCTCTGAGCATTCTAATGCTTGCAAACATTACCTTTTGTCCATGGGTTTCCTTTTAGGATAAAGATACTAAAGATACTTGTAAAGATTCAAAATGAGGGTATGCACATATCTTTAAGACTCTAGGTTATTCCTATGAATTACTTCTCTGTTAAAAGTGATATTTGTAAGCAGAAATACGGGAGGCCGTTTCTCCTAACTTCTTTCAAGTATGTTACCTTTCTATTAAGATCTTTTTTATTTTATACATTTCCCCCTTAGCTTTAGAAGCCTAGGAACATAAAATCCACTATTGTCTTGCAGTAGGTTAAATATCCACATCCATGTTTCCATTATGTCAAACGGAGCAGTCCTGGAATAAATGCAGCTTTTCATGTTCATCTATGCCTGTCTTTCTCTTTGTCTACCTTGTGAAATTTAAAATCGCCAAATCTAATAAGAGCAACAAGGGAATCCTAGTACAATGACTCATAGAAAACAGTAGGTAACTAAGTATTTGGTATCTATAGATAATCATGAAGATAATGTTCAGAAGGTAAGTATTTCCTTATGCTTTCCTGGTCTTAGATACAAAGAGGGTCAATGACTGACAGAGTGATTTGAACCCATTATTATCTGATGATCTCTTCCTCAAAAGATTTTTTTCTTCTAAGCCTGTTTACTCTCATTATAATTCTTGGTTAGTCTGCCCACAAATAAATGAACAAATTTACAGAGCTTTGGACTATGTTTTTTTTTTAATTTTTCATCTCTTTTACAATGGGACCTCACACCAACTCAAAATAATATTTGGAAAACAGAAAAACAGCAAAGGGATAATTCATGAGCTATACTGGAAATACAGTGTTATTCTATCTCTAAGGACCTGCTATAAAAAATGAGGCACAAAAGCAAAAATAAATGTTAAGAAGCAAAATGAAGGGACATCTGGGGTCCGTGGTAGCTCAGTTATGTTTTTATATTTAGAGTCAGGATCTCAACCTGGGGTCCAGGATTGACTTCGTTATGAGGAACCAAAGAAGGGCATGAGTCCCTAAATACTCTAGAAATCTACGTCAGATTTCACATATATCGGATTCTTTTCATTTTGTGGCCAGGTGGGGAGACGTTTCATAGCTTTACTCACATATTTATAGGAATCCACGATCACAACAGAGGGAAGAACCAGTAATACAGAACAGTCAGAATTACAAGAAAGGACAATTTTCTCCCTTGAGTTCTGTCAGGAAATTAAGTCTTTCAACATTTCCCGCCTTCCCTTCCTTTGCCCTAATTCTCTTTGATGAATTGAATGCTTTCAGAGTTGTTTTGCTGAAGCTTATGGAAATGAGTAACTTAGAAAGCAGCTGGAGGTACCTGGACTCATTTTACCTAAAGGGTTTCATTAAAGCTCAGCGCGATGTTTATGAAGAGGGGGGTCCTAAGACAAAAGACACCAGGGAGTAGAAGCACCTTTCCACTTTGAACCTCTTGCTGAGCCCATCAGCTGGCATTGTTATTCTGGATGGTTAGAAGCCCCGCAGATTTGGCATAAAGAAAGTCAGCGGCCAAACATGGCGGAAGAGACAGAGAATCCTTGCGGGACGTTCAAATCCTCCACCTAAGTTGGCAACAAAGGGAGAGGGCGCAACACAGGAACGTGAGTCGAAGGAGCACCCGAGCTGCCTGCTTAGCTGATCCGATGTCTCGTCCACATGTCTCCTCTCAGCAGCTGCTTTTCTCGGCTACTTCACAGAAACGTGGGCCGCTCCCATAATGCACCTCGCGCATTCTGCCAAATGTGTGAAATTCTGGCAGAAGCCAAGTAACCGGGAACCCTGCTTTCCAACTGGCATTTAGCTAAGGGATAAGGTTTGATGACCATCATATATCTTCTGTCACTTCTTTGCCCTTTCCGTACTAAGACTTACAGACGTATTTAAATCCTGGAATCCATTTTTGACTTTCTTTAAAAAAAAAAAAAAATATGGGTCGTCAAGTCAGGTCCTTTCTTATTCTTGCCATGAGATTTATTTTTAAATTGTTCAATTTATTTTCAGAAAATACATTCAAGTGTTGTAGGTCCTGAGCGTCTTTTGCAAAGGTATTTCTTAAAATCATACTCCTCTTTCTTTGGCCCCCCATGCTGACCTGGAGAAGGCAGTGGCACCCCACTCCAGTACTCTTGCCTGGAAATTCCCATGGATGGAGGAGCCTGCTGGGCTGCAGTCCATGGGGTCGCTAAGAGTCGGGCACGACTGAACGACTTCACTTTTCACTTTCATGCATTGAAGAAAGAAATGGCACCCCACTCCAGTACTCTTGCCTGGATATTCTCATGGATGGAGGTACCTACTGGGCTGCAGTCCATGGGGTCGCTAAGAGTCAGGCACCACTGAACGACTTCACTTTCACTTTTCACTTTCATGCATTGCAGAAGGAAATGGCAACCCACTCCAGTATTCTTGCCTGGAGAATGCCAGAGACAGAGGAGCTTAGTGGGCTGCCGTCTATGGAGTCTCACAGAGCCGGACACAACTGAAGCGACTTACCAGCAGCAGCAGCAGCATGCTGCCCTTTGATAACTTTAGATGGAAATTGTATGAAGCCTGTTTCAGGCCTTCTCAATATCTGGCAAATACATATTAACAAACACAGTCAGAGTAGGTTTGCAAAGAAAGTAATTCTTTAGAATGCTTATGGGGGCTGAGATAAATGAAGTGCTCCTTGGTACTTCCATTTTTAATAAACATTCACTTAAATTCTGGGCTCCAAATAAAAATTTCCAAAGATGTCTCCTAGGATCTTTCTTGCCCTCAGAGCAATAAAGAATCTGGTTTGTCTGTCTTTTTAACTGTGATTACATGAGAAGTTTTGTGAGAAGTTTTGACTGATTCTGTGACATGAGACAAGACTAGAACATGGGAATGGATGTGGGTTTTGATGGCCATTATGATTTCTCAGAGAAGAGAAAGTAAGTAAATCACAAAACTAAACACTGGACACAAGATTTGGAGAATTCTGAGTATAGATATCACTTCAGAAAGAACTGACCTCAGGTTAAGTACAGACCAGACTAAAAGATTATGTGACGTTTCTGTATGATTCTAAGGCAAGTGATTCCTTCATTATTCTTAAAAATAATTCACAGGTGATTTTTCTTCCAAATGTGATGTACAGATTCTTCATGTAAGCTAACTAGTTATAATAATGGAACAACCCCAGTGGCCTTGCTGTCGGGTGGAGGAATAAGCAGAAGTGTCAGTTCTCATATGAGATGCATCGTTTTTATAATACAGCACACAAATGGTAGCAATGTTGGGCCATTTATTTTATCATAATATAAAATCCAGTTGTCATCTTAGCTGCATATTTGTCTTCAAGCGTAAGCAAATGAATTCTTAACATTTCATCTCAAGCTGCTCTTAGGTCATTATATTTGAGTAATAGACCTGATATCGCATCAGAATAATGTTGCAAATGAACGCATTTAAGATTCTTGGATGTAAATGGAGTAGAACCTAATGCCATTTAAACGTATAGGACGTAATAGACAAGAAGAAAGGGATAAAATGATTTTTGGTCCAATCAAACTGAATAAAATGGGGAAGGATAAAGTCATGAAGAAATCAAGTATGCCTTAATTGCAATGATAAGGAAGTCAATGCAATAGATTGAGTTTAAGCACAAGTTTAGTGAACTTACAGATTACTATCTGAGTTCAACATAAGAAAAAGATTTTGCGTTCTGCAGAGTAAATTTGCAAGCAGGCTGTCTTGCTAGTATTGAAATAAACGTGTTTCTTAAAGCTTGTTTTGTTGGATTATGCCAGAAGCAGAGCTGTGCTTCTTGAGGGAAGGTGAGCTTCCTCTAGGGCCCGTCAGAATGAAGCTTTCACTGTCCTGCCCTTCAGAGGCTGGGGTGGTCGGTAGTTCTGCTTGATGCAGACTTCTTGATCGCCTTCAGCATTTGCTAGCAGACTGCGGAACTGTGCCAGCTTGGGGGAAGGATAACATGTTTAGAGAAGCAATAGCTCTTGATGTCACACAGAACACTTTTTTTTTTCTAATATGATTGATGCACTGTTATGTAGAAAATCAGGTTGAAGACTGCAATGGTTTCACTGATGGAAAGGGAGGAAGCCAACAGTTCTTGCACATGTCTTTGCACCAAGTATTTGGCTTCAATTATCAATGACTGACTGGATTAGCATTCCAGCTTTCTCACACTTGAGTAAGAGACTTCCTTGCTTGGCACCTCAGTTTCCATATGATATTATTTCACTGAGTTTTGGTGAAGGATAAATGGCTCAACAGAGATAAGGTTCTTAGATTGGCGTTTGGCATGTAGTATATGCTAAAGAAGTGTTAGCTCTTATACCAACAGGTCACACTGCAGGTTTGCTGTGAGACTTGACTGACAAAATGTATGTAAGGCACCTGATGAAAAGAGCTGCTCAATCAATGGCAGTTTTAATTATAATTATAAATGATAATTAATGAGATATTTTACTGAATATTGAAGAGCTTAAGCTTTAAAAAAGAATGAAAAACCTATGTCAACGATCAAGGTATGCCACTCAAGAGTCACAGTTCCCCAAAGAGGGTGGATTTTCCCTTATTAAGGTGAAAAGAAGAGCGGGAATTCTGAATCTCTTCATAAAGAAAAAAGTGCTTATAAGTACATTCTACTTTTTGGCTATTAATAGACCTGATGTCACTGATAAATCTTTCTCAGTTGAAAGGGGACTCTCCAAAATCGAATGGCAATAATAATTTCCCTCAGTATGAATTGAACTGATATCCTGCCTTGCACTTCCAATTCCCCCACATGCCCCTCTGATACGCTACCTGTTCCGCGCTCACACTGATGGTCTCTTTAAAGATGATCCAGGTGACACTCTCGTGAAGAGGAGGGTGAGTCAGTGAACCAAAGTAGGCCCAGTAATCCGTGCATGAAGGCAGGAGGACAGAGGGGTCGAAATTTGTGAATGGCGCTTTCTTGTTCTGAAAGAAAACGATAAGTGATGTATCATGCCCTGATGTAAAATATTTACGTCATTGCATATATGACATACATATTATTTGGTAGATAGGTCTTAGCAAAGAATTTAATCAATATTTCTACTGTATAGTATTTCATGACTGGTACGTTTGTGGGTGGCTCAGCTGCCCATTAATGCAGGAGACACAGGTTTGATCCCTGGGTGGGGAAGATCCCCTGGAGAAGGACATGGCAACCCACTCCAGTATTCTTGCCCGAAGAATCCCATGGATGGAGGAGCCTGGTCAGCTACAATCCATGGGGTCACAAAGAATTGGATACCACTTAGTGACTAAACAGCGACAACAGCGTGCTTGTAAATATAAACAGTGAAAGTGACAGATGACAGAAAATATGCTACACTAGGATTGTGACTGGTCTCTCTTCTTCCTTCCTCATTTGGCTAAGCATAAGCAAAGGCTTCTTATTTCTTTACTGATTGGTCATTCATGTAGGGGTTATTGGTGCTGACCTCTTGAGCACTTAGAAATCCACACATAAGCTTATGGTCGTCGCTCATAATTGTGGGTGTGCATCAGCAGGTTCATCTGTGGTGCTAGAGCAAGCATTTATCAAAAGGACAATCCACAGGTTATTGGACCTGTGCCGTTCAAACCCATGTTGCTCTAGGGTCGACTGTACGAGCTTTTCTCTCTTAAAACTTCTAATCCATCTTTGGTTATGACCCATTTCCTGATTTGTAATCATTTGTTGTATTTCTATTCCCCCCTCCCACCATCAACCTTGCCAAAAATGTCCTTTTTTGGTTGTTTTTCCCCAAAGAATTAGTTTTTCTCTTTATTAATAACATTTGACCTGCATCTATTCATTTTTTTTCTTATTTTATTAATGTTTTACTTCATCTTAATCATTTCCTTCTACTTTCTTTTCATGTATCATTTTTTACATTCTTGAATTGAGTGCTTATTTATCTTTAAACTTTCTCACTTTATATAAGTTTAATTTTTTTGTCCACAACATGAACTAGATTTATTTTATATAAAGGTATGATAGTTTCATAAAGTGTGAATGACAATGGCAAATCTCTGATATATGATTTAAGTCTTTATTATCAAAATGGTGAAGCTAAGAGTAAACATATCAGAACAGTCCATCTTTTTCTAAGCTGACAGTGGGCACCATAGTTACAATGCATGAAACAGCTATGAAAACCATGCTTCTACAGGCTTCATCTTGCTGAACTGGATCAGCGGTAACTATGAAAAATGAAACCAAAATAAATCAGTGTGTCAGAGAGCTCAGAAAGAGGATCGTGTAATCACTACCTTGATTTTCAGATTGATGGGTTTGCTGAGGACTTCCTACTCCTCATATCAAATATGCAATTAAATGATTTCTGAGGTTCTGTAGATTCCTGTTCTCTGATTTAAACTAACTTAATGAGTCTATTTACCTTAGTTTTAACTGCTTTTAGGGCATCAAGTACTTTCTGAAGGTTTGGGTTGGCCTGACCCACCTGGAGATTAAAAAAATAAAGTGTGAGATAACAATTGTTAGCAAGTAAAATCCTATTTAGTTAATTTTTTAAAAATTAAACACTATAACTGAAGAAAAGGTATACAAGTCAAAATACAGGCATTTAGCACAACTGAAATACAAAAGCAAGCCTCTTGGGTCTGTTCTATTAAAATCCTAATCAGTCAAATGAATGGTATGTTACAAGTGTTCAATAAAGATTAACTAGAATTACTATAATTCCAAAAGTTAGTCACCCAAATATACTCCATTTAAGAGTAACTTCCCTATAGGACTTTTCAGGGACTCTCCTACAGGAGATTTGAATCTTCCATATTAAATATCAAGTGAACTTTCTTTATGGGACAAAAGTCCTCTTCATATTTTTTTCCTGATGAAACATTAAATTGATAAACTCCTGACTCTGTGATGTAGAAAGGTTAGACGAAAAGTGAAAGATGAGCTGAAAAATAAAACAATTAGCCCACCATCAACACCTTCCCATTTCATCGCTGCCTGAAATGTCTTTCTCTCTTCACGAGGGGAAAGTCAAGCAAAGCAAACATATACGGGAGACCAGCTTGTTCACCTGCGCTTTCGCTGGTAGAAGGAGACATTTCAAAAGCAGAGAGACGCCAACACCCGTCTGCTGTATTTCACCCTAGCTTGTGGTCTGATTGGTAAGGGAATAATCGTAGCAGAGCTCCGAGGCTCTCTAGGACTCACCTTCATCAAAACGCCGACAATCACCAAACCATCAGCCTGTGAGGCAGCATCAGCAAAGCTGGGGTACTTGGTAGAATTCCAGTGAACTAAATGAAGCTAAAACACACAAGGTGATGGAGCAGTTATTCATACCACGGTGAAGGGAAAAGCAAGTTAGACCTTAACATGTGGATCTATAAAGCTATATCTTGGCTTGGATAGATAAAACTTGTGCAACCCTTTATCCAGGGCATGGGAAGGGCTATGTTTGCACTCTTAAGAAGGGTTTTCTTAAGAAAATAGAGTTGAAGAGAGTCGGCATGTTGCAAATCCTGGAACCAGTAAGTAGAACTTCTTTTTCCCACAATATCATAACTATTCAATATTGCTTCTTAAAACAAAACAAAACAGAAAAAACAGGCACCTCTCTGTTTAGTGAGAGAAGATGAAGTATTTCCGGCTAACTAGTTTGGAGACAAAAACTGCAATAATTTTGTAACTTGAGGTACCTGGTAACTTTGTGAGAAGGGGCTCCTGAGATGTCTGGAGTCTTGACCAAGGGCAGGTTCTCCTGAGCGGATCCAGACACCTTTCAAATCAACTGCCCCTGCCTAAGTTCTCTGTGAAACTCTAGACCTGTATATCCAAGGCCGTGTGCACGTCTTCCTGATTCTTTCCTGACATCTCCACATGGATGCCTGACATGCATCTCAAACTTAACACGGCCAAAGTAGCACTCTTGATTTTCTCTTTTCCAGACGCGTTTCATCTTCCCGCTTTAGCAAAAGGCGTCACCTTCCCTCTAACTGCTCAACCGAACACTGCAGCCCTTATTCCTTTCTCACTTTTCTCCACTTACTGGCATCCATCCTTCCGCGCAGCGCATAGATGTTAGCCTTGCACTTAGTCCAGAGCTCTAAGGCTTGGCATAACTGCTGATTTTCCTCTGGGATGGCAAGTCAAAATGGCAGGATTTGACTCGAATTATGGCTGAAATCAAATGCTACTCCTGAAAAACTCTTTTTCTGACCACCTAATGTCAAGTGATCACGGGTCGCTTCAATGACTCTAAACCAAAGCCGTCAGCTCCCCACCACCCACAGGTCTCCTCTCTGTCTCCGCTCTTTCTCCCCACCACTCCCCTGGTCTCCCTCCCACCCTCCCTCCTACCCTCTCTCACAAGCTGAAGTTAGTGACTGAGAACCTGTCACCTCCAACATGGATTAACCCACTTGCCTCAAATTAGATGAGACGTTCATTGATTCAGATTTCTTCAGATCAGTTCAGTTCAGTCACTCAGTCGTCTCCGACTATTTGCGACCCCATGAACCGCAGCACGCCAGGCCTCCCTGTCCATCACCAACTGCCGGCTTGCTTAGATACAGCCAAATATCCTCCCCCAGACATAATACTATTTCTAATTTAGATTTTCACCCCATTTGATTTCAGTCCACTTTCAATTTTATGAAAAATAAATAGGAAAAAACAAAACATTTAATAGATTTCTGCACCACTGAAAGTTCCTAGCCTGGCTTTCTAGTGTAACATAAAGTAAATTTTATTTGTATACTATTCCCAAGTCTTCTATCAAAATGAATACTACACATACTCTGTACCTAACAGTCCCTCTTACAAAAATCTGCCCTACACAATTGTTTTCACCAGTGTAAGATATTTGTACAAATGTAGTTATTACCCATTGTTTTTGCAAAGAAAAAAAAACACAACAGAATGAAATGGGAAAGGCATTGCAATTGTTCCTATGTAGGAATTAGTTAATAAATTCTAACATATGCATACATGGAAATACCGTGCAGACTTTAGGAATTCCTGCTGACTTGGAACAATTACCATGATCATTGGTAAAGGGGAAAAAAAAAAAAAGCATGTCGCAAAACTGTGTATTACAGATTCATTCTACAAGAGTAAAACAAAAAACCCAACCCGTCTGCATCGGTACAAACTTATTGAACAGTCATGCATACAAAGAACAAAAGTTTTTTGGTTTCAGTCTCCATACCCCTGTTGAGAGTTTGATGCACATTTTCTTGATTTTATCGTGGATATACGGGCAGAATATCTTGAACTGAATCACAGACTTCCATGTGGAGGCAAGTCAAGAGGCCAGAGGGTAGTGGCCTGCTGCCAGGGAGCCCCAAACCCTCGTCTAGAGGATGCTACTCGTTGTGATGACTCCTGAGGTTAAACTGGCCCTCTTAGTAGAATCTTAATGGAGTGCCTCGGCCTGGCTATACCTCTGCTGCAGGTGTGTGCACCCTTGAACCTTTAAATGAGAAGAGAATGATGGTGTGTTCCCTCTGGGGCTCAGAGTGTTAAGAGGAGAGCAGCAACTCCCCTTGAGGTTAGCCTGATGTCAGGCAGCAGTTTCCGAGACATTCTGAAATGAAAGCACATTCGAGGCTCAGGAGTTTGACTGCAAATTCACCTGCCTCCCTCACGTGAAAAATTGTCCTCCATTGCCAAACACAATGTGTCACTGTTTAAGTTTAATGGAGCATAGGAATTCTTTACAGACCGAAAAATGCTCATTCCTTGGAGCCATTGAAATTGTGTCTTAAGTGATAAGGGGGGCTTCCCTGGTGGTTCAGACAGGTAAAGAATCTGCCTGCAATGCAAGGGACCCTGGTTTGATCCCTGAGTGGGGAAGATCCCTTAGAGAAGGGATAGGCTACCCACTCCAGTAGTCTTGCCTGGAGAATCCCATGGACAGAGGAGCCTGGCGGGCTACATTCCCCGGGGTCACAAAGCGCTGGACATGACTGAGTGACTAACACACACCCCTGTGTTATGAGGGGGCTACTTCTGGGAGGACTCTCAGCGTAGCTACTCTCACTCACTCAGCTGCATTACCTCTGCAGAAAATGTGGCTCCATCCACTAAGTGCTCAGAGCCACAGTCATCGGTGCTGCCCCAGTGAAAATGGAACTGACGCAGCCTGTAGCTCTCAGGTAGAGGGCCGCCTTTCAGCACTAGGAGGAAAGCAAAGTGTTTTTAGTGCCACAGTCACGAGCTCCAGCTTGTCTTTGCATTGAATACAAATTAGCATTAAATAGGGTCGAGTACTAATGAAAATAAACCATAGTCCAAAGTTCCTATCCTGTTGATCTTTTCCCCGTGCCCACAATGATGGGCTCAGATGTGTGCCGCACCTTAAGACTGTGCATGACTTATACGGTTCCCAGCACTATAATTTTATCTTTTCCTGTTTTCAGGAAAACATATTGGAAGATGAGTGAATTATAGGATGAGAGGTCTTTCCTTGAACCTGCTTTAGTTTATAAGTTCATTCATGCTTTCAACAGACAGTAATGGACAGCATGCATTAAGATATCTAGCAATTTATTTTTAGTAACAAATCACTCTGCACATATCTTGTAAGTGATCAAGATACAAGAGGGTATTCTGACAGCTTTGCTGAGAATTCCTAGCCAGGGACGAAAAAAGTTCCAGCAGGAGGGTAGGGTCAATTTTAAAATTCTCATACTGAAGGATGATTTTGCTTTAGAGAACCTATCCAACCATGTGATTAAAACACACACACAGTACCAGACCTAATCCAATATTAACAAAGGACATAGCCCCAGGATGTCTGAAATTTAGGTTCCGAACCTTGTAGGAAAGTGCTATGACTAATTTTGCCTTTTGACAGTAGAGCTGATTCATGAAACTGCTATTTAGAAAATTATTCAGTAAAGAGTTTTGAGAATTTTCCTGTGAACGAGAAAGTGTGCTAGATTCTGGGAGATGAAGATAATTCAGTTACTATGATCTAATAGGGAGAGGGAAGCTAGACAAAAATACTTATGCACAGAATGATTCCATGCAAGATACACCCAAGACCAGTATTTTTTTTTTAACTAGTACCCAAGCCCTTCACAAGCTGGTGATGGACTGGGAGGCCTGGCATGCTGTGATTCATGGGGTTGCAAAGAGTCGGACACGACTGAGTGACTGAACTCAACTGAACTGAAGCACTTCATTGGTATGGAGCCATTTTCCTGGCCACAAAAAATAAATATACTCTTTGTATGTATTTCTTCCCTAATGCGCTCCTCCAACCTCATCTCAGTTAGAAAATATTTGCCTTTTCAGTTTTTATATTCATGATGGTTCGCAGAATTTTGTGAAAAAGTACTGTTTATTCAGAGGGTGTAAAGTTAGCATAAAGACATTGGAAGCCAGAAGAGATGAAATAGAGTCACTGAGAAGGAGAAGGGCTGAAAAAAGAGCGAGCTGGGAGTCCCCAGAATCATCTTTAACACTTGGAAATATTTTAAAACTTCAAGGCACCTCAGTAGATGGCCTCAATGCTACACATGTGCGCCAAACACTGAACATGGGTGTCTGTGTTCTGCAAGCCCTACTGTTTAAATTTCCCAGCAAGTCAAAGACAGAAATCAGGAGGGTCTTTGGGCTCACCTGATCTATTATCACTGTCCTCAAAGTTTACATGGAAGGAATGTCCCACGTTGACGATTTCTTTGGCTGTGGCTGGATTGTAGGAGATAGTGAGAGGTTTCAGAGAGGGATCACGCTTGGTTTCACTGGTTTTAATGTCGATAGGAGACTGGTTGTTTCCATTCGCAATGGGATGCAGCTTGCACCAGTGTTCAGGACCTGCCAGGAAAAAGGCGATTACAACCCAGACTGCTCTGATGCTGGACTCCAGGTTTTAGGAATGCAATTTTCCTAGATTAGGATTTATTCAGGTATCTGAAATGGTATTCTGGTTAGCTTAATGGAAATCCAAGGTTTGAGAATGCCCCTTTCCTATGCTACACTGTAAAATAGTGTCTTTGTCAACAGAGTTGGGATCAGACTATACATATTTTGCTGTTAGCAGTAGACCTGCCTATACATAGGGAGGGAGAGAGGCTGAGAGGGAGAGAGGAGAAAAGAGGCAGAATACATTCTGTAGACAATCATGGCCCAAAGGACAACTGTTGAGAATGCATGCAAAGTTGGTATAAGTCAAAGGCACTTCAAACCATTAACCTATGACTTTACCGTTATTTTCAGTGCTCAATATATCTTTTCCTGGAAAAGGGAACAAGCCGTTGTTTGAGCTACATGAGCAGAAGAAAGCTTACCATTTTCACCATCATATCCCCAGTCAGGACTTGCCATAATCTTCTACTTAGTTTTCTTTTTCTGAACACAAAGAGAATACCTGGAATAACTGACTGTCACTGAACGTGCAATAGACGACTGAATCCACAGTTCGCAGGGTTTTTATAGAAACATCTCTGCCCTTGTGCATGAGTGTTACTCACTCAGCCCGCTATTTCATCATCTTTATCTATCAGGAAGTATATGCATGCTAAAATAAGGTATTGTTTAAAAAGCTCACAAAGGTAAGGGCAGTTCCAATTGATTTATTCTCTTATATTGTTAAAGAGAAATTTCAAAATCTTAGCTTCTGCAAAACCAAGCCCTGTTGTTCTCATGCTAGTAGAAGATATGGCTGAGTTATCACACCTGATGCTTTGAATATCTAGTTACAAAGGACTGTGCATTTGAGATTCCCAGCTTTTACCCTTGCTGGATACTTAAGCAATACTGCTGCTGCTAAGCCACTTCCATCGTGTCCAACTCTGTGTGACCCCATAGACGGCAGCCCACCAGGCTCCCCCGTCCATGGGATTTTCCAAGCAAGAGTACTGGAGTGGGTTGCCATTGCCTCCTCCCCTTAAGCAATACTAGCAACAGTAATTCAGTCAGGAGAACAATTTGCATATTTACAGACAGATCAGAACCAATGTCGTGATGTTAATTTAAAATCGGATAAGAGAATCACTAATCATTTGGAATACACTGGGTTTGCAGTTGGTAGTATATTGTAAGATCTTAGGGAAAAACACAAACTTTTTGGCAACTCAGTATATTATTCATGACAGTACATTTCAAAGACATACAAGATGAGACTAAAGGTCCTCGTTTTTAAGCAGTATTGGAATTCACAAATGGAGATTTGTCTTCTGTGTGAGCACAGTCGTGCCTGACTCTTTGCAACCCCCTGGACTGTAGCTCATCCCCGCCCTTCTCTGTTGCCTCACAGGTTGCCAGCTTTGATTTGTGTGTGCTCATTCATGCACGCAACAAATCATTGTGTGTGTGCTCCGTCATGTCTGACCCTTTGCAGCCCTGTGGACTGTAGCCCACCAGGCTCCTCCATCCATGGAATTTTTCCGGGCAAGAATACTGGAGTGCGTTGCCATTTCCAACTCCAGGGGATCTTCCTGGCCGAGGGGTTGAACCTGTGTCTCTTGCATCTTCTACACTGGCAGGTGAATTCTTTACCACTGCTGCTGCTGCTGCTGCTGCTGCTGGTAAGTCACTTAAGTCGTGTCTGACTCTGTGCGATCCCATAGACGGCAGCCCCCGAGGCTCCTCTGTTCCTGGGATTCTCCACGCAAGACACTGGAGTGGGCTGCCAGTGCCTTTTCCAGCGCATCTATGCATGCTAAGTCACTTCAGTCGTGTACGACTCTGTGCGACCCCATGGACAGCAGCCCACCAGGCTCTTCTGTCCATGGGATTCCTCAGGCAAGAACACTGGAGTGGTTGCCATTTCTTCCTCCCTTGACCCACCACAAACGGAGAGCATTTTATTAAGACTGAAATTAAATACAGCCCAGTATTTATTTTACACCTGAAATATTGAAATAGAAGCCTTTCTTTCATATAGTTCTATATAATCTATAGAAAAAAAAACAAACAGAGGGGCGGTCCTAAGATGGCAGAGGAATGGACGGGAAGACCACTTTCTCCCTCACAAATTCCTCAAAAGAACTTTTCAACGCTGAGCAAACTCCACAAAACAACTTCTGAATGCTGGCAAAGGACATCAGGCAACCAGAAAAGCAGACCATTGTCTTCTAAAACAGGTAGGAAAAAATACAAAAGACGAGAAAGGAGACAAAGGAGATGGGGAGGGAGCTCCCTCCCGGGAAGGGAAGCCTGTCCTGGGAAGGGAATTTTAAGAAGAGAGGTTTCCAAACACCAGGAAACACTCTCCCTGCTGAGTCTGTGGCGAGCCTTGGAAGCACAGAGGGCAACATAACAGGAAGGAAAAATAAATAAATAATTAAAACCAACAGATTACAAGCCCAACAGTAACTCCCCCAGCGGAAAAGCAGCACAGACGCCTGCATCCGCCATTGGTAGTGGGGGCAGGGCAGGGACACGCAGGAGGCGTGGGCTGCAGAGATTTGTAAGAATCGGGCAGAAACGCCCCACACGTAACCAGAACGATCTAAATGGGCTAGCAAACCAGACTGTGGGACAGCTACCACGAGAAAAGCTCGAACATAAGACACCGCCAGGACCATGCACAGAACAAAGCACGGAAAGGAAATAGTCGGCTCCAGACCATCCCCCACCAAGGACGGGCAGCCAGAGCCGTAAGGGCTGGAAAGGGGCAATTGCAGCCCCGGAGAGACTCTACCTACCAAACTGCAGGCAGGCTTCTTTGCTAAGATTTCTGGGGGTGCTGGACAGTCACCATCTGCCTCACAAGGGGCGCCAGTGGTACACCCAGAAAGCTGAGCAGCAGAGACAGAAAAGGTGACAAGTCGCAGCGACCGCACTCGCCAAACTCCTGAGCTACTCGGACCTGGGAAGGGCACAAAATGCAATCCCAACCGAATCTGAGCCTCTGAGGGCTACCTGAGTGCCAAACCTGAGCGGCTTAGACCAGGGAAGTGCATTCAGCCTAGGGCCGGCCTCAGACAGTTCCCAGCTGAGCATCGTAGAACCGGAGCGGTTTGTGTGCCGTGAGAAGGGACAGGTCCAGCGGGGCTGAGACACTGTGTGCACACGACAGTGCTATTTGTTTGCAGCATCCCCCCTCCCCACAGCGCGACTGAACTACTGAGCCTAAAGAACCAGCAAACAGAAGAAGTTAAACAGAGGGAACCGCCTTGGAAGTGACCCCACATGGCCCACATCAGAGAAGGGCTAGATATATCTTTACTATTTTTACAATCATTCCTTTTGTTTTTTTTTCCTCATTTT
Organism: Ovis canadensis; assembly: GCF_042477335.2. Taxonomy (NCBI): domain Eukaryota; kingdom Metazoa; phylum Chordata; class Mammalia; order Artiodactyla; family Bovidae; genus Ovis; species Ovis canadensis. The sequence goes on along the minus strand of NC_091253.1, from coordinate 100,160,603 downwards.
TTCTTGCCTTTTTTTTCTAACATTTTAAAAAATTGTTAACTCTTCTATTTCTCCTCTAATTTTTATTTCTATCACCTACTATTACTTTTCAAAAAAAAGACTCTATTTTTTTAAGGCAAACACCATATATAGTCTTTATGTGGTTGTTGTTGGAGTTTTTAAATAATTCTTGTGGCTTTTTTTTTCCTTCTGCTTCTTTTCTTTAATATTGTATTTTTGAAAATCCAACCTCTACTCTAGAATTTTAATCTTTGCTTTTTGTTTTTTGTTGTCAATTTTGGACATTTAAAAGCCCAAACTTCACTACCAAATTTTATCTGAGAGAGAGATTACTGGCTTGACCACTCTCTCCTCCTTTGGACTCTCCTTTTTCTCCACCAGGTGGCCTCTGTCTCTTTCCTCCCCCATCTCTTCTCTATCCAACTCTGTGAATCTCTGTGTGTTCCAGACGGTGGAGAACACCTAAGGAACTGGTTACTGGCAAGATTTGTCTCTCTCCTTTTCATTCCTCTCTCTTATTCTCCTGGCCACCTCTGTCTACTTCCTCCCTCTCCTCTTCCCTGTACAACTCCATAAACACCTCTGAGCGGTCCAGACTATGGAGCACACATAAGGAAGTGACTACTGGCTAGCTTGCTCTCTCCTATCTTGATCTCAGCGCATCTCATTCCAGTCACCTCTAACTACCCCCTCCCTCTTCTCTTCTCCATGTAACTCAGTGAACCTCTCTGAGTGTCCCTCAATGTGGAGAAACTTTTCACCTTTAACCTAGATGTTTTCTCATCGGTGCTGTATAGATGGAGAAGTCCTGAGGCTACTGTAAAAATAAAACTGAAACCAGAAGCAGGAGGCTTAAGTCCAAAGCCTGAAAACATCAGAGAACTCCTGAATTCAGGGAACATTAATCAATAGGAGCTCATCAAACGCCTCCATACCCACACTGAAACCAAGCTCCACCCAAGGGCCAACAAGTTCCAGAGCAAGACATACCATGCAAATTCTCCAGCAACACAGGAACACACCCCTGAGCTTCATCATACCGGCAGCTCAAAGCTACTCCAAAACCTTTGACGTCTCATAACCCATTACTGGTCACTCCACTGTACTCCAGAGAGAAGAAACCCAGCTCCACCCACCAGAACTCCAACACAAGCCTCCCTAACCCGGAAACCTTGACAAGCCACTGATAGAACCCCACCCACAGTGAGGAAGCTCCATAATAAAGAGAACTCCACAAATTACCAGAATATTAAAAGGCCACCCCAAATGCAGCAATATAACCAAGATGAAGAGACAGAGGAATACTCAGCAGGTTAAGGAACAGGAGAAATGCCCACCAAACCAAACAAAAGAGGAAGAGATAGGGAATCTACCTGAGAAAGAATTCTGAATATTGATAGTGAAAATGATCCAAAATCTTGAAATCAAAATGGAATCACAGATAAATAGCCTAGAGACAAGGATTGAGAAGATGCAAGAAAAGTTTAACAAGGACCTAGAAGAAATAAAAAAGAGTCAATATATAATGAATAACGCAATAAATGAGATCAGAAACACTCTGGAGGCAACAAATAGTAGAATAACGGAGGCAGAAGATAGGATTAGTGAAATAGAAGATAGAATGGTAGAAATAAATGAATCAGAGAGGAAATAAGAAAAACGAATTAAAAGAAATGAGGACAATCTCAGAGACCTCCAGGACGATATGAAACGCTCCAACATTCGAATTATAGGAGTCCCAGAAGAAGAAGACAAAAAGAAAGACCATGAGAAAATCCTTAAGGAGATAGTTGAAAAATTCCCTAAAATGGGGAAGGAAATAATCACGCATGTCCAAGAAACACAGAGAGTTCCAAATAGGATAAACCCAAGGCGAAACACCCAAAGACACATATTCATCAAATTAACAAAGATCAAACACAAAGAACAAATATTAAAAGCAGCAAGGGAAAAACAACAAATAACACACAAGGGGATTCCCATAAGGATAACAGCTGATCTTTCAATAGAAACTCTTCAGGCCAGGAGGGAATGGCAAGACATACTTAAAGTGATGAAAGACAATAACCTACAGCCCAGATTACTGTACCCAGCAAGGACCTCATTTGAATACGAAGGAGAAATCAAAAGCTTTACAGACAAGCAAAAGCTGAGAGAATTCAGCACCACCAAACCAGCTCTCCAACAAATTCTAAAGGATATTCTCTAGACAAGAAACACAAAAAGGGTGTATAAACCCGAACCCAAAACAATAAAGTAAATGGTAATGGGATCATACTTATCAATAATTACCTTAAACGTAAATGGGTTGAATGCCCCAACCAAAAGACAAAGATTGGCCGAATGGATACAAAAACAAGACCCCTCTATATGCTGCTTACAAGAGACCCACCTCAAAACAAGGGACACATACAGACTGAAAGTGAAGGGCTGGAAAAAGATATTCCACGCAAATAGAGACCAAAAGAAAGCAGGAGTGGCAATACTCATATCCGATAAAATAGACTTTAAAACAAAGGCTGTGAAAAGAGATAAAGAAGGCCACTACATAATGATCAAAGGAACAATCCAAGAAGAAGATATAACAATTATAAATATATATGTCCCCAATATAGTAGCACCACAATATGTAAGACAAATGCTAACAAGTATGAAAGGGGAAATCAACAATAATACAATAATAGTGGGAGACTTTAACACCCCACTCACACCTATGGACAGATCAACTAAACAGAAAATTAACAAAGAAACGCAAACTTTAAATGATACATTAGACCAGTTAGACCTAATTTATATCTATAGGACATTTCACCCCAAAACAATGAATTTACCCTTTTTCTCAAGTGCTCATGGAACCTTCTCCAGGATAGATCACATCCTGGGCCATAAATGTAACCTTGATAAATTTTAAAAAAATCGAAATCATTCCAAGCATCTTTTCTGACCATAATGCATTAAGATTAGATCTCAATTACAGAAGAAAAACTATTAAAAATTCCAACATATGGAGGATGAACAACACACTTCTGAATAACCAACAAATCACAGAAGAAATCAAAAAAGAAATCAAAATATGCACAGAAACTAATGAAAATGAAAACACAACAACCCAAAACCTGTGGGACACTATAAAAGCAGTGCTAAGAGGAAAGATCATAGCAATACAGGCATACCTCAAGGAACAAGAAAAAAGTCAAATAAATAACCTAACTCTACACCTAAAGCAACTAGAAAAGGAAGAATTGGAGAACCCCAGAGTTAGTAGAAGGAAAGAAATCTTAAAAATTAGGGCAGAAATAAATGCAAAAGAAACAAAAGAGACCATAGCAAAAATCAACAAAGCCAAAAGCTGGTTCTTTGAAAGGATAAATAAAATTGACAAACCATTAGCCAGACTCATCAAGAAGCAAAGAGAGAAAAATCAAATCAATAAAATTAGAAATGAAAATGGAGAGATCACAACAGACAACACAGAAATACAAAGGATCATAAGAGACTACTATCAGCAATTATATGCCAATAAAATGGACAACGTGGAAGAAATGGACAAATTCTTAGAAAAGTACAATATTCCAAAACTGAACCAGAAAGAAATAGAAAATCTTAACAGACCCATCACAAGCACAGAAATTGAAACTGTAATCAGAAATCTTCCAGCAAACAAAAGCCCAGGTCCAGATGGCTTCACAGCTGAATTCTACCAAAAATTTCAAGAAGAGCTAACACCTATCCTACTCAAACTCTTCCAGAAAATTGCAGAGGAAGGTAAACTTCCAAACTCATTCTATGAGGCCACCATCACCCTAATACCAAAACCTGACAAAGATGCCACAAAAAAAGAAAATAGGTGTTAGCTCTTCTTGAAATTTTTGGTAGAATTCAGCTGTGAAGCCGTCTGGACCTGGGCTTTTGTTTGCTGGAAGATTTCTGATTACAGTTTCAATGAATATAGATGCCAAAACCCTTAATAAAATTCTAGCAATCAGAATCCAACAACACATTAAAAAGATCATACACCATGACCAAGTGGGCTTTATCCCAGGGATGCAAGGATTCTTCAATATCCGCAAATCAATCAATGTAATTCACCACATTAACAAATTGAAAAATAAAAGCCACATGATTATCTCAATAGATGCAGAGAAGGCCTTTGACAAAATTCAACATCCATTTATGATAAAAACTCTCCAGAAAGCAGGAATAGAAGGAACATACCTCAACATAATAAAAGCTATATATGACAAACCCACAGCAAACATTATCCTCAATGGTGAAAAATTGAAAGCATTTCCCCTAAAGTCAGGAACAAGACAAGGGTGCCCACTTTCACCGTTACTATTCAACATAGTTCTGGAAGTTTTGGCCACAGCAATCAGAACAGAAAAAGAAATAAAAGGAATCCAAATTGGAAAAGAAGAAGTAAAACTCTCACTGTTTGCAGATGACATGATCCTCTACATAGAAAACCCTAAAGACTCCACCAGAAAATTACTAGAGCTAATCATGAATATAGTAAAGTTGCAGGATATAAAATCAACACGCAGAAATCCCTCGCATTTGTATACACTAATAATGAGAAAGTAGAAAAATAAATTAAGGAAACAATTCCATTCACCATTGCAACGAAAAGAATAAAATACTTAGGAATATATCTACCTAAAGAAACTAAAGACCTATATATAGAAAACTATAAAACACTGATGAAAGAAATCAAAGAGGACACTAATAGATGGAGAAATATACCATGTTCATGGATTGGAAGAATCAATATAGTGAAAACGAGTATACTACCTAAAGCAATTTACAAATTCAATGCAATCCCTATCAAGCTACCAGCGATATTTTTCACAGAACTGGAACAAATAATTTCAAGATTTGTACGGAAATACAAAAAACCTCGAATAGGCAAAGCCATCTTGAGAAAGAAGAATGGAACTGGAGGAATCAACTTGCCTGACTTTAGGCTCTACTACAAATCCACAGTCATCAAGACAGTATGGTACTGGCACAATATACACAATGGAGTATTACTCAGCCGTTAAAAAGAATACATTTGAATCAGTTCTGATGAGATGGATGAAACTGGAGCCGATTATACAGAGTGAAGTAAGCCAGAAAGAAAAACACCAATACAGTATACTAACACATATATATGGAATTTGGAAAGATGGCAATGATGACCCTGTATGCAAGACAGCAAAAAAGACACAGATGTGTATAGCGGACTTTTGGACTCAGAGGGAGAGGGAGAGGGTGGGATGATTTGGGAGAATGGCATTGAAACATGTATACTATCATGTAAGAATCGAATTGCCAGTCTATGTCCGATGCAGGATACAGCATGCTTGGGGCTGGTGCACGGGGATGACCCAGAGGGATGTTGTGGGGAGGGAGGTGAGAGGGGGGTTCATGTTTGGGATCGCATGTACACCCGTGGTGGATTCATGTCAATGTATGGCAAAACCAATACAGTATTGTAAAGTAAAATAAAGTAAAAAAACAAAAAAACAAACAAACATGCCTGCTAATGTAGGAGATTAAGAGTCATGAGGGTTTGATCCCCAGGTCGGGAAGATCCCCTGGAGGAGGAAACGGCTACCCACTCCACTCTTCTTGCCTGGAAAAATTCCACGGACAGAGGAACCTCGTGGAATACAGTCCATGGGGTCCCAAAGAGTGAGGCATGACAGAGCACTCACACGTGTACGATTTATAGGACACTTTCATATTATTTTACCATCAACACCACACATACAAATCCTACACAATGAGTTATGATTTTGCAGCTGAGAGAAGTTGAGGGGTTCACACAACCAGGGAGAAGCCAAGACTCCAGCCTCCATGTCTAGTTGCTTTCTTTGCCCCCATCTCCGCGGAAGGCTGCACTGGCCGAGCCTGGAGGCGGCTGATCCCATTTCCCTTCTCCGCCCACGATCCTCTTAAGTCCAGCTGAAGCCTGGACAGAGGTGAGACTTGCCAGCTGTTGAGTGATGAGAAGATTCACAGGACTTGTCAAGGAGGCAAAGAAGAGTGATTAATATCTGCCAGATTTTGGCTAGGTCTGCATTTCCAAGGCTCTAAATGTGCTCAGAGGAAACGCAACCTGATAAAATAAGCTTTCATAGTAACACTTTCCATGCCCTGGGAGTCATACCTCCTTCCATATTCGTGTATTGTCATAGCTCCTGAGTCCAGAGCTGATGGTGTCCCTGCCACCCACATTGCCATTATGTTGACCCACTTCACACACGAGAGGGAAATGCAGATCCACCATGACTTGCTCCCAACCCTGGAATCCAAAACTTTCTGCAAACCAAACACTTTTCTGCAAAAATCTCACCTGACTTGGCCTGAACTCATTTGTGAACAGAACTTGACCTGAACTGATATGAAGCTAATTATACTCCTTACCTATGCCACTTATTATCACTAGTCATGCATTTTGGTATAAAAATAATAAAATGTTGAATTACAGGGTGCTTTTTCACCTCTTAGTGCCCCATTAGGACATTAAATATATAATATCTGCCCTATAATGCTCCTATAAGATCTGAAAAGTTCTAGACTCTGAAGCACACGTGTTCCCAGGAGTTTCCCATGAGCAACCGGGAATCTGTTATATTTATGAGTGATCTTGTCGTCCACAAAGCTTTTACAAAGTGGAAGGAAATTTTTCTTATCCTCTTCTCACACCCAAAGAGGAATTGAGGAAGATTTCTAATGTGCCTTATTTTCTTGCTTTCTACAAAGCCACTTCATTCTGTGGTTTCAAGGTATTAGCTGTACTTGATGTCAAGAGAAGATTGTGGTTTTTTGTCTGAGAAAAAAAATTAATTTTAAAAATTAATAACATGCTAAGAGGGGGGGAGGAGGTAAAGGCCAAAAATGTAGGCAGAATATACTAACTGTATTCTTTGAAAGAGAAAATCTGCAGTTTCTTTCATATGTATTTATCAACTAGAAAAGTATGAGCAAAATTGATAACTGTGGTTTGCTCTGCGATGATTGAGGTGGATTTCTTTTTGTACCCTTTCATACCTTTAAGTTTAGAACCACGTGGACTTATCATCCACCGAGAAACTTAAAGTCATAAGTAATCATACCCATGAATGATTTTTCACAATGTGTGAGAGACTCGAGACCCAGGTGCGAAATCAACAGAGTTCCAGCTCACAGCCTGGTGTCAGTCATTCACGCAGCACACAGCTAATAGCCCGTGTTTTCCTTGCTTTCTCCCTTTCCCGTTTAGGACAGGTGTTTCCGCTCATCTTCCATCCCTGAAGAGCACGCGCTGGCCTTTGTTTCTGCCTCATGCCAGCCTGCCCTCTCTGCCCCTTCAGTCCCCGCACAGTATTCTTCTCTGGCCAGAGCTCTCAGCCCCTGGCCTAAGTGGTCAGCTGAGCCAGAGCAGCATGAGAGGGTCCTGAACAGGAGGCTGGGCAAAGTTGGCGGGCGGGGGTAGTCAGAGCAGGCCCGCGGGTCTCGGCAGTCAGCAGTCGGGCTGTGACAGGCAGCTCCAGACAAGGGCAAGGCCGGGCACGGCTCGGGAACGGGGCCTGCGGTGCAGAGGGCAGAGCCACTGTGGCTGCACCCGGGACTGAAGCTGGGGTGCAAGTGTCGGCTGGACGCTCAAGCTGGGCACGTAGAACAGAGTTCAACTTCCAGAAAAGACAGGCTCATATGTGTTTACGCCCGAATGGAGCTACAGCATTCCCGCTGGACTGGAGAAGACTCTTGAGAGTCCCTGGGACTGCAAGGAGATCCAACCAGTCCATCTAAAAGAGACCAGTCCTGGGCGTTCATTGGAAGGACTGATGCTGAAGACAAAGCTCCAATACTTTGACCACCTGATGTGGAAAAAGGACTCATCGGAAAAGACCCCGATGCTGGGAAAGATTGAAAGCTGGAGAAGGGGATGACAGAGGATGAGATGGGTGGATGGCATCACCAACTCAATGGACATGAGTTGGAGCAAGCTCTGGGAGATGGTGATGGCCAGGGAGGCCTGTGTGCTGCAGTCCATGGGGTTGCAAAGAGTCAGACATGACTGACCAACTGAACTAAACTGAACTGGACTGCTTTAAGCACTTTTCCCCTGCGGAAAATGAGAAAGGTCAGGATTCTACACATGCTGCTTGTAACACATAGTGGACATGATTCCCTCCCCTCCCTCACAAAGGGCGGTCCCACCCAGTTTTATACTCCAAGAAGCAACAGGTCCCGGAAATGCCTGCAAACTTGTGATGTCCTTTCCCTAAAGACTTCCCTGGTGGTTCAGACAGTTAAGCGTCTGTCTACAATGCGGGAGACCCAGGTTTGATCCTTGCGTTGGGAAGATCCTCTGGAGAAGGAAAAGGTAATCCACTCCAGTACTATTGCCTGGAAAACCCCATTAACAGAGGAGCTTGGTAGGCTACAGTCCATGGCGTCACAAAGAGTGGGACATGAATGAGCAACTTCACTTCATTTCACTTCCCCTAAAGTTGGGTTGAAATGACCTGGGGGCAACCTTGGTGGCTAAGCAGGCAGGCTGGTGACCTCAGCGACAGTGTGGGTGCAACGGTGAGTCACACACTCAATGCACAGCTCATTTCAACAACCAGAAGTCGTGGCGCCCAGCTGCCGTGGTACCATTTGTCTTACACTTTGTTCATATTGTGATGAGGGGATTAAGCTGGGCTCAGTTTCGTTTTATGTAGACTCTGCAATTCAAGGCTTGTCCATAGCTGTATTTCCATCCTCCTAAATCTAATAGACTTAAAAATCTCTCAGGGGCCTCCGTTTATCATCCGTCTTTGCACTGGCTCAACAGGAGCCTTACAAAAATAATATAATGCTGCCTCCCTCACCTCTAGGTTCTCTGCAGAGGGAATGGAAAGAACTGGACCCTCAAGCTCACTTTGAAAGAGGCAAGCGGGAAGGAGACTGAGAGCAGACCATAAATCTGTTGGCGGAGGCAGGACACCTGCCCTGTCAGTCTTTGCTCCATCCAAATGGAAACATGGGTGATCTAGGATTACCCTCCCGCAAGGCCGACGGTCAACGCACTGAAAGGTCACGTCTGTAAAGGTTGGCATTTCTCTCCCTGCCAAGCTGATTTCTGAGTGGATGTCATACTCATCTCATGCAGAAGGCATGTTCTCCATGCCAGAACGCTGCTGCTAATATTTGATCTATCTTTCCTTCAGGCTTCATGATGTCTAGTTGCTGTTAGATGATCATTCCTTTCTTCCTCATCATTCCAACTTTGTGTTCTAAGGACTTGAATCCTTCAGCAAAGTTTTATTTGCCACCTCTCATTTTAAAGTGATTCTTTTACAAAGATAGCAACCAAAGTAAACAGCTTTATTTCCAGAAGGAACTTTATGTGAATAGTCGGTGTGCCTTTGGAAGGAGCCACTGGCCTTTACTAATACTGTCAGCTTCCCCAGCAAACCACACGGCACTGTCTGTGTAGTATTGTAAGCGGGGAGAGGAAGGACTAGAAACACAATCTTCACCAAAAAACAAAACAGGATCCAAAGGGGTAGCAACAGCTGGAAGCAGCTGCGAGCAACTGCACACTGGAATCCTGTCCAACTCTGCAGATGGACGTCTGAGCACTCCTGGAGCCTGGAACAAGAGGAACAAAAGACCACTTCGTAAGAATGTCACACCTAAACCCAGCCAGCTAGCACCCCCAGAATTTGGCAACAGGAGGCATTCATCTTCTTAGATCCAATCACTGCACAAAATCAGCCCTATTTGTTCTTGGAAGTCCACACACTTGAACTTCATCTTAACTGGAGCTTGGTTCTTAGCCACCGGGACCCTTAAGGATTCCTATGGACTCTGTGGGTCTCCATTTCAAAAGCATTATTGACATGGAGCTGGGGAGGTTTTCCTGGAGTTCTTTCTCACCAGACTGGTTCTGGCTGCCTCCCGGGTGATGATGGAAAAGTAAGGCGCTAGCCAACATGTCATCCCCTCATTTTGTAATCATCAGGCAGTTTCACAAAGGTTCAGTGGAATTTTACCAAGGAGTCAAAGGCACAGTCCCAGGCAGTCTTAAAGGATTTAGGACTGTTAAGGGCACTACCCAAGTATTTCATCTTAAGGAACTCCACCACCGGCCAGGTAAACTAGGTATAAGGGAAGGCAGTCATCGCCTTTTCACTCTCAATCGTGACCTTTGGAAACCCAAGCCCTTTCAAGTCACAGTTGAGAACTGCTGCTCTACCTCTTCAACATTTCTTGATCCCAAAAAGGAGCCGTAAGAAACCGCAGGGTAGGACCCTGCACACTCTTGCCGTGGAGTCATTACTAAAGGAGGAGTATTTTATCAGAGATGCTTAAGAGTCCTTAAAATCCTTCACTTATGGCCAAGTTCCTCTTAGAGATGAGCTTAATGTAAGTTTCACATTAGGTAGCTCTCATTTGCCTCAGGGCTTTCCAGGTGGCCCTAGTGATAAAGAATCCACCTGCCCATGGAGGATATGTAAGAGACACGGGTTTGATCCCTGGGTTGGGAAGATGCCCTGGAGGAGGAAAAGGTACACTACTCCAGGATTCTTGCCTGGAGAATCCCAAGGACAGAGGAGCCTGGAGGGCTACATTTCATGGGGTCACAAAGAGTCAGACACAACTGAGAAATTTAAATAACAGCAGAAAAGATTCACAATAAAGCCTCTAGCAACTAAACAAGAGATCTGCACATGGGGGACAAGACTGCTATTTGGCCTTTAGCGCAAAGGACAAGAATCTTTCCTGAAAGCCTGTTCTAGGGATTCTAATGTAAAATTTCTTTTTCTTCTTTTAGCCCTAGGAATAGAAGAGAGGAGGGTATATTAAGGTCCATCCTGTACTCTAATCCTTCACCCTTAGGACTAGAAGAAATAAAGTAGATTTTTGTGTGAATGTAGAGATATGTTTACCACCTATACCAGAAGCAGGGAGTTGAAGTCATGTGGAGCTTGGTTTCTCCAACGACATGTTGCAAGCGCGGGCATGAAAGAGTGTCGCGGGCATTTAACCCTCCTGTCCAAGTGAACCGCAGTCCACGCAGTTTCCCATTATCAGCAGCACACTCAGCGGGAAAGATCACAGCGGTGCTTCACTGTGCAGCAGCTACGTGCCTGTATCTCTAATCCTGATAAGAAAAGAAAAACCTTCAAGAGAGTGCTATCATTAAACCAGCTCAAAAGAAATAATACAATGATTCAGAGAAATTGGGATAAAAAGTTTTTGGTTAATGCTCGAGCCTGAAAACAGTCGTGAAGCAAATGAAAGTCTCTAGAGACCTAAGGAGCATTGTGTTCATAGCAATGGCTTCATGCCCCTGAGCTGGCTGTGTTCACTGGATGAAGATCAATAAACAGACTCTTGGCAACGTGCGTGCTCTGTGCACTCCGCGTCACTCTGCACACCGCTATTGCCACTCTTCTTTAGTAGCCTCAGCAAGACAAGGATCAGTTAACAGTAAGTTAAAATGGCAACCTCGGGCATGCAGCCGTGGATATTTCCACTACTAAAAGGCAAGACTTCTTTCTGAAGTCAGGATCTAGTAAAAGCCTCAAAGGACTTTTAAAATCTTAGAGGCAATAAAAACTAGCAAAGCAGTAAATATTTCTTTCAGTGGCTGCTAATATTTGCATTCTTCCTAAAGGTGGAAGGCATGTCAGGAAGATGACATTTCTCTTAAAAGTGTGTTTGTAAAAGTGTCTAAATGTATTCGATCAGAGATGTTTTCACTGAAGCATATCTTTTGGTTATAAGATTGTGAAGGCAGATTCATACAGCTCCCAGATGCATCAGAAAAGGCTGCGATACCACTAATGCAATGCCCTGAAAGAGCTTGCAGTTTGTTAGCAGTCCAACCTGGCTCAGGTCCTCTCACAAAAGTGAGGGGCTGGAGGAGACATGCACGTTCATTTTCATCCACATATCTGTGACTCTAAAGCCAGTGATCCACAGTCTGCATATTAAAAACCACAGGATCAAGAAAGGACATATTCAGTTGCAAATGTGTTTTAGAAATCTAGCCTTTGATAAAAATGGTGTGAGAGCTAAGAGAATTATTTGGGAAGTCAGGAGAAAATATTTTTAAATCTTCAAATAACTTTTTGGTAGATGGACCCCAGCAAAGTTTGCATGAAAGATGTTACAACAAGGCAATTGGTGTGACTGACCTTCACCCCCTTTAATACTGAAGTTTGAGTACCTACCTCCTTTCATGTTTACATGTGGGATTTAGTTTAATCTGTGGCAAGCAGATTTCTGTTACACAACTGTTTGAACTTCAGGCCACATACAATCACTTGAACTATTTTACTTAATTTCATGTATTTATATTATGTATTTACCTGAGAGTCAACAATCAAACTTTTTTGAGGCTGAAGTTAATCATTTACATTTGTGCAGTATTTTAAGGTTTGTAAAGCATTATGCATGCTATTTTCTTTTTAGATGAAAAATAGTGTTTAACTATGTCATCTGCTATAGAGGAGCTAATTAATTCCCTAAACATTATAAGAGATAAGACATAAATATTATTTTGTGTGTTCTAAAAATAAATACAAGGATGACGCATCTAACCTGCTCAAGTAACCCATTCATCTAGTAGAAGAGGCTCAACAATTAGCTTTAAAGTGCATAAGCCTATATTTTCAGTGTATTCAGTATATATCTTTCCAATCAGAGATTTTTAACATGTATGACAATCAACTAGACACTGTGGACGTTTCTTGACCTCTGACAGTCTGTTTCCCCACCTGGAAAATGAGGAAAAGAATTTCTACCTTGCAGGATTGAAGGGAGGGCTACTAATATTATGCCTCAAGTGTCTGCTATCTCGTAAGCAAAGTAGGGTGATTGACCACAGTTATCATTGTTCATGGGAGGAGGAGGTGTCTAAAGATACAGAATTAAAATCTTTTTCTTTCTTCCCCATGAAGAATTTTGAAAGCAGCAGGAGAGAGAGGTAGGAATTTTGTATAAGAATCTCTGGAGAGTTTTTAAGGAAACCGACTCCCAAATTTCCTTTCTGGGTTTTAAAATGATGGAAACCTGTTGAGGTAGAAGGGGCAGCTTTGACCAAGACTCAGAGTCCAGGAAGCTCAAGGAGTTTTGAAAATGAAACCTCCCTAAAGCGGATGGCCCCAAACCAGCCTGTAGGACCCCAGCAGTCTGGACTCATCAAGAATCGGACTTGGGAACCTGTCCCACGCCAGGCATTTGTGGTCACCCTTTCAGACTGAGACTAGCTTAATTCATGTATGTATTTGCTTACCAAATATTTGAATGCTAAATAATCATAGTTCTATCCGGTGGCATCTGTGACTCCATGGACATGAGTTTGGGTAAACTCCGGGAGCTGGTGATGGACAGGGAGGCCTAGCCTGCTGGAGTCCATGAGGTCGCAGAGAATCAGACACACGTGAGCAACTGAACTGAACTGACTGATGAAATTATTCAAGAAACACCGGGACATGATCCTATTTTCTTGGGAATTATAGCTTATTGAGGACTTGCAACAAGTAAAAAATGACCAAATACCTGAAAAGTGTAAGTTCTTTAAAAGACTAAGCTAGGTAGGGGCTGGTGAGGGCAGGAATAGGCTACTTTAAGTTAGGCAGACAGAGGGAGCCAACCAAGAGAGGTGGTCTTCAGGTCGAGAGGAGCCAGCGCCAGCTGTCTAAAGAGGTGGCTGGAGGGACCGGGCCTGGCAGAGGGCAGGCTGCTCCTCTGCCTGGAGCCCTCCGCGCCTGCTCCGCTCCGGGCCGGCTCCTTCTCATCCTGCAGACCAGATCCCGAGCCGTCTCTCAGGTCTTCCTGATCTACTCAACTCACCTTCTCCACCTCTGCCCAGTCATTTTCTACCCGCGACCCTGACTGATTTCTGCAGAGCTCTTATAACCTCTGAAACTACCTGGCTTACTTTTGCACTTGCTAGTTGTGTTTCCCCTCTTAAAAGGAAAACTTCATAAGGGCCCCGATCTCGGTACCTGTGGTATCTGAATATTTGTGGATTGACTAAAGGAGGAAACCTTGCAACCTATTGTAGAAAAGAACCTGGTGAACTCTAGGAAATGAAATCAGGCCTTTCTGTCTAGTCACGTTAATGGCCCCCAATGAGCCCTGCCTCCTGGCGTTCATGCCCTTGTGAAATCCACTCCCGCCCCCCATTGACTTTGGGCTTGGCTGCATGACTTCCTTGGCTCCTGGGACATCAGCGAACAACAGGAGCTTGATAAGCACTTATTTGGAACACAGGTGGGCCTTGAGAGAGAGCATGCCTCATCTTGCCTCCTGCAAACGGAAACACCACTTGGAGAGCCAAGCCTGATCACCCAAGGGTGCCAACAGAGTTTAGCTTCCTGCTGAGCCTCCGGTTAAAGACAGCTGCAGGAGTGGCCCAGGCACACCAGAAGAACAGCCCTGCTACCGCTGATCCCCCACACTGCACAACTGTGAGATAAAAACACAGTTGCCTTAAATCAGAGATTCTGGGGGGTGGTCAGCTTCCTGCCAAAGAATGGAAACAAAAACTGAAGCACAGTGAACAGGGGAAGCTGATATGAAATGCCTTTAGAGAAGTTGACACGGAAACAGTCCTTCAGGGCCGAATATGTGTAAAGTTCTGGTACACTAAGTGAGGTGGAACATTTTTAATAGGTTTGCAGGAAGGAGAGCATCATGATTGATGAGATCAGTTACTAGACTGTTCCCGTCCTCTAGTCCTGCTTTGATGAGTAGGATTGAGTGAAAGAGATGGCACCGATTTCCAGGCTAAGGCCTTGAGGCTGATGACTTCAACTTTCTTTATCCAGGAGTAAGCTCTTGGAGGCATGAGTCTGCATTTAAAACGTTGATTGCCCTGCTAGAGAAATCATATTAAGAGGTGCTAAGTCACAGAGCTCCCCAGACTCAACAGGAGGGAACATACTCCAGGTTTCTTTGCTGCTGTTGCTAAGTCGCTTCAGTCGTGTCCGACTCTGTGCAACCCCACAGACGGCAGCCCACCAGGCTCCGCCATCCCTGGGATTCTCTAGGCAAGAACACTGGAGTGGGTTGCCATTTCCTTCTCCAATGCAGGAGAGTGAAATGTGAAAGAGAAGTTGCTCAGTCGTGTCCGACTCTTAGCGACCCCATGGACTGTAGCCCACCAGGCTCCTCTGTCCATGGGGTTTTCCAGGCAAGAGTACTGGAGTGGGGTGCCATTAGGAACAGTCTAATCTGCCTAGAGATCCCAGATATTATCTCTCACTTTTCACAATAACACTCTTAAGTTATTAATATTATTTTAAATTTTATAGATGAGAAAAATAAAGTTTGGTTGGCTTATACCACTTTGTTCAAAGTTTCATAGAGGTGGAAATTCCAAACGCAGACTATTTCTACTAGAAGAGATTAGGCTGGCTCTCATGGCTACTTGGGAGAGTCTCGGTGGCAGAAAGAGAGGAGGCAAAAGTTGTCAGAGTCAGAAGAAGGTACAAGAAGGGAGGGGATATTCTAGGAAAACAATTCTTTCTTACCACCCTTCTCTTACCCCAACCCAAGTACTCTGACCTTCAGCAACAACCATAACCACAGTCTCTGAAGAATACCTCCTTATTCTAAGTTTTCCACACTATAATTGCTTTAAATTCCATTAGAGGGAAAAAAATTATTATTGCATTATTTTCAGTGGTTAATAGCTAAAAGCTGGAAACAAATATGATCTAACCAGGAAAATGGACAAATTCATTGTCATACAATGGAATATAAACAGAACTATATGCATCAACACAGATAAACCTCAAAAGCATAACTAAGCAAAAAAGTTAAATTGGATAATAATAGATATAGTATAATACAAATTACATAATTACACGCCCTTCTCCTCCTGCTCTAAGTCTATCCCGCATCACAGTCTTTTCCATTGAATTGGCTCTTCACATCAGGTGGCCAATCACTCCTTCCAATGACTATATAGGGTTGATTTCCTTTAGGATGGACTGGTTTGATTTCCTAGGAGTCCAAGGAACTCTCAAGAGTTTTCTCCAACACTGCAGTTAAATAGCATCCATTCTGTGGTGCTCAGCCTTCTTTATGGTCCAACTCTCACATCCATATACAATTACTGGAAAACCATAGCTTTGCCTGTATGGACCTTTGTCCACAAAGTGATGTCTCTGCTGTTTCATATGTTGTCTATCAAACAGTGGCAGGTTTTGTATTCTTGGGCTCCAAATCATTGCAGACAGTGACACAGCCATGAAATTAAAAGACACTTGCTCCTTGGAAGAAAAGCTATGATAAACCTAGAGGACTCCAAGGATGAATGGGGGGGGGGGTGAGGTTTCATTTGGGTTCAGAGTGTAGGAAATCTTATTCCAGAAGGCCCAGTCAAGAAATCAGTGACTTAATTTGTCCTTACAGGTTGGTGGGCGAGGCTTTGGGAAACATAAACTACACTAAAAACAGATATACCAGAAATAGCTAACAAAGCAAAATGAGGTTCAACGAAGTGTGTATAATCCCATCAGGACCTTTCTTATTTTAACTGGTGGGGAGTGTTTGAAAGGAGTAAAACACTGGGTTTCAAACTAAAAGAAAGTCTGACATGGAGACAGAAGTGAGGCTGAGGGGAAGCTGGAGAAACAGAAGACCAATTGTATCATAGGTTCTGTTCTCTCCTCTGGGCAGGAACCCAGTGGAAGTGGCTTGCAATGGCACCTTACATCTAGTTGACAACATGGTGGAAGTTATATCACATCTTATTCCACCATGGCCCATATGACCTCCTTCAGTTACCCTGGGATGTCTAGACTCTCTGAACACTGTCTTGGAAGGAAAGTTATGATCAACCTAGACATTAAAAAGCAGAGACATTACTTTACAAACAAAGTTCCATCTAGTCAAGGCTATGGTTTTTCCAGGTGTCATGTATGGATGTGAGAGTTGGACTGTGAAGAAAGTTGAGCACCAAAAAATTGATGCTTTTGAACTGTGATGTTGGAGAAGACTCTTGAGAGTCCCTTGGACTGCAAGGAGGTCCAGCCAGTCCATTCTCAAGGAGATCAGTCCTGGGTGTTCATTGGAAGGACTGATGCTGAAGCTGAAAGTCCAATACTTTGGCCACCTGATGCAATGAATTGAGTCATTGGAAAAGATCCTGATACTGGGAGGGATTGGGAGCAGGAGGAGAAGGGGATGATAGAGGATGAGATGGCTGGATGGCATCACCGACTCAATGATCAAATGAGCTTGGGTGAACTCCGGGAGTTGGTGATGGACAGGGAGGCCTGGAGTCCTGCAATTCATGCGGTTGCAAAGAGTCAAACACGAACTTTGCCTTTTGTGGATTCTAGGTGCTGACATCACTTCTTGACTCAGGGCCACTTTCCTATCTTTAGAGCCAGATGCTTAGCATCTTTTCTCTTTCTGCTCTCTGTCTCATACTTATAAGGAACCTTGTGGTTATATCAGGCCCACCTGGATAATTCGGAATAACTACAATCTCAGGATTATTAATCTGAAATTAACTAAGGATTAGCTAAAATCATGGCACCTGGTCCCATCACTTCATGGCAAATATATGGGGAAATAATTGAAACAGTGAGAGAGTTTATTTTTTAACTAAGAATCTTAGTTAACTAAGGATCTTAGTTAATGCAAAGTCCCTGTAAAGTACCAAATTCATAGTTTCTGAGGATTAGGCCTTGAGAATCTTTGGAGGCCATTATTCAGCTGACCAGTGACCAGTTGTGGGTGTGTCTGGTGGTGAAAGTAAAGCCTGATGATGTAGGGCACAATATTGCATGGGAACCTGAAAAGTCAGGTCCATGAATCAAGGTAAACTGCACATGGTCAAGCAGATGGCAAGAGTGAACACTGCCATCTTAGAAATCTGTAAACTACAATGGATGGGTAGATTTAATTCAGATGACTGTTATATCTACTACTATGGGCATGAATCCCTTAGAAGAAATGGAGTAGCCATCATAGCCAACAAGAGTCTGAAATGCAGTACTTGGGTGCAATCTCAAAAATGACAGAATGATCTTGGTTCATTTCCAAGGTAAACCATTCAGTATTACAGTAATCCAAGTCTATGCCTCAACCACTAATGCCAAAGAAGCTGAAGTTGACCAGTTCTATGAAGACCTACAAGACCTTCTAGAACTAATACCAAAAAAGGATGTCTTTTTCATCATGCTGCTGCTGCTGCTATTAAGTCACTTTAATCGTGTCCGACTCTGTGTGACCCCATAGACCACAGCCCACCAGGCTCCACTGTCCCTGGGATTCTCCAGGCAAGAGCACTGGAGTGGGTTGCCATGTCCTTCTTCAATGCATGAAAGTGAAATGTGAAAGTGAAGTGGTTTAGTCAAGTCTGACTCTTTGCGACCCCATGGACTGCAGCCCATGAGGCTCCTCCATCCACGGAGTTTTCCAGGCAAGAGTGATGGAGTGGGTCGCCATGGGACTGGAATACAAAAGTAGGAAATCAAGAGGTACCTGGAGTAACAGGTAAGTTTGGCCTTGGAATACAAAATGAAGTAAGGCAAAGTCTAATAGAATTTTGCTAACAGGAAGCACTGGTCATAGGAAACATCCTTTCCCAACAAGACAAGAGATAACTCTACACAAGCACATCACCAAATAATCAATACCGAAATCAGTATACAGTCAGCAAAAACAAGACCTGGAGCTGACTGTGGCTCAGATCATCAGCTCCTTAGAACAAAATTCAGGCTTGAATACAGAAAGTGTGGGACACCACTGGGCCATTCAGGTATGACCTAAATTAAATCCACTATAATTATACAGTGGAGGTGATTGGTAGATTCGAGGGATTAGACCTGATAGACAGAGTGCCTGAAGGGCTATGGCAGAGGTTTGCAACATTGTACGGGAGGCAGTGACCAAAACCATCCCAAAGAAGTAGAAATGCAAGAAAGCAAAGTGGCTGCCTGAGGGGGCTTTACAACCAGCTCGGGAAAGAAGAGAAGCGAAAAGCAAGGGAGAAAGGGAAAGATACACCCAATTGAATGCAGAGTTCCAGAAAACAGCTAGGAGAGATAAGAAAGAAAGTGAAAGTGAAAGTCACTCTGTCCTGTCCAACTCTTTGAGACCTCATGGACTATACAGTCCATGGAATTCTCCAGGCCAGAATACTGGAGTGGGTAGCCTTTCCCTTCTGCAGGGGATCTTCCTGACCCAGGAATCAAACCAGGGATCAAATTTGCATTGCAGGCAGATTTTTTACCAGCTGAGCTATCAGGGAAGCCTGATAGATAAGAAGGCATTCTTAAATCAACAATGCAAATAAATAGAGGAAAACAATAGAAAGGGAAAGATGAGAGATCTCTTCAAGAAAATTGCTGCAGTCCGTGTGGTTGCAAAGAGTTGGGCATGACTTAGCCACTGAACAACAACCAAAACAATTCAGCTGACCACAGATAGGGAGCAGGGAAAAGCTTCCCAGATTCATTAATAGGGGTGCACATTGATAGAGATGGTAGGGTATTGAGGAGGAAGCTGACTAAATGGGGAAAAGAGATGGATTTCAGCCCTGGACATGATTGCCTTGCTACATTTAGGGAAGGAGAGTCAAGGAAATTAACTTCATCTGGAGTTTCAAATGATCCAGAGATTTTGCTTTCTAAAATGCAGGTTTAATTGTGTGTGTGTGTGTGTGTGTGTGTGTGTGTGTGTGTATGTTGGGGGCAGGGCTAGGGTGCTTGAAATAAGATGTTAAAGTAATACTTCCATCAGTATTATAAAGAATATTGGTCTTTGGCTATTTCTTTTGTGGTTTGTTAGATTTTTAATGGGAGGATAATTGCTTTACAATGCTGTATTGGTTTCTGCTGTAGAACAACGTGAGTCAAGTATAACATGTCCCCTCCCTCCTGAGCCTCCCTGCCCACCCTGCTGCTCTAGGTCAGCACAGAGCTGAGCTCCCTGTGCTCGGCAGCAGCTCCCACTAGCCACCTGTGTTGACTGTGTCAGCATATCTATGTCAGCGCTGCTCTCCTCGCCGTCTCATTCACCGAGAGTCCACAGGTCCAGTCCCAACATCTCCACCTCTATTTCTGCCTTGAAATAGGGTCACCAGTGCCGTTTTTCCTAGATTCTATATATGTGCATTAATATACAAATAAAAACAATATTTGCTTTTTCCCTCTCTGACTTACTTCCCTTTTATGACAGACTCTAGGTTCATCCACATGACTACAAAAGACCCAGTTTCATCCCTTCTTATGGCTGAGTAATACTCCTTGGTATATATGCACCACAACTTTATCCATTCATTTGTCAATGGACGCCTAGGTTACTTCCATGTCCTGTATATTATAAACAGTGTTTTAATAAACACTGGGCTACATGTGTCTTTTGGAATTGTGGTTTTTCTCAGGGTATATGCTCAGTAGTGGGATGCCTGGGTCATATGCTAGCTTTATTCCTAGCTTCTAAAGGAACCTCCATACTTTCTCCATTGAGGCTATATGAATTTACCCTCCCACCAACGGTGCAAGAGGATTCCCTTTGCCCAACATTGTCTCCAGCATTTATTGCTTGTAGACTTTTGAGGATAGCCATTCTGACCAATGTGAGGGGATGACCTCATTATAGTTTTGATTTGCATTTTTTAATTGACTGTGGCTGATACAGCAGAAGGGAATGGATTTTTCTACATTTTATTTCTTCTGGAGATCTGACTGGATTTTCAGATTCTAATTAGTCATCCATTGATTCTTTTGGATTTTCTAGGAAGATATCATACATCATACATTATTTTGAAAAGAATATCAATACTGATGCCAATACTAGGTATGTAAGAGGAAGTGGTTAAGAAAACCTGAAAACGTGTGGCTTGGCAACACGATTACCACTGAAGTCATTTACGTGCACTGTTCATCTTAATTCCCCTGTGGCACCGTTGCATAAAGGTGAGTCAGGGTGATTTTGATGTGAGTTTTCTTTTATAAGCGCTGTTATAAACCCACACAGGTTTGCTCCGCCATCATGGCTGGTGTTTGGGGGCATGTTCATCTCCTCACAGTTTAAGGAGAAAGTGAAAGGAATGCTTTTGCTTTTCAACGCTTTGGCTTAAGCAGCCCCTTGTTACTTTTCCTAATAATGGGAGAAACTCCAGTTTCTTCGCAGCTAATTTAAGCACTAACTTGTACCGATGTCTTTTCCACCGCTGATAGAGTGCCATGCACTGGAGCAGAGCGCCATAAATATTTCCCTTCGTGCAGGTGATGAATGCTGCCAAGCGTCCCACCCGTTAATCACTTAAGAGGTGTAGACTTACATACTTGCAAAGCATTGCTATAAAGATCTCACTCTTTATCTTCCCCCAAATCCTATAATCAACTTTATTCAAAAGTTTTTAGAAAGGTACCTACCTCTGACAACAGCCAGTGCCATTGATAATTGATATTTGACAATAGCCAATGCTGCATTTCAGACCTGCTACCTCTATTGGTGGTAAGTGAACTCAACCTTATGCTTAGTTAAGCAAGGCCCAAGGTGAGCTTTACATGCATTACTGAATCCTCATTGCAACCATCTTCATTGTGATTGGACAAATATTCCTGTCCCTGTGAAGCTTACATTCTTCCAGGAAATAGACACGTGGTATACAAATAAGTAACTCTAGTCTGTCTCAAACCCCTTTAACAAAATGTTCCTCTTTTAACTGAGAGCTCCTCTTGAGAGGGTAAGAGGCAGGAAGGCCAGGGGTCTCCAAACAGACGAAATAAGCTGCAAGTGTCAGACATTTTTCATCTCTCTCTTAAGCTGCAGGAGGAAACAAATTAGTGATATATATTTTTTTCCCTTCTCTATACAAATTTAAAGACTTCCTTGGTGGCTCAGACTGTAAAGCATCTGTCTACAATGCGGGAGACCTGGGTTCGATCCCTGGGTTGGGAAGATCCCCCGGAGAAGGAAATGGCAATCCACTCCAGGACTATTGCCTGGAAAATCCCATGGACAGAGGAGCCTGGTAGGCTACAGTCCATGGTGTCGCAAAGAGTCGGACACGACTGAGTGACTTCATACAAATTTAAAAGGACGTTTCTGTTCAAATACTGTGTTGCCATAATGACACCTGGTCCCACCTGAAGTTAACTATTCTCAAACCTTGAGTTAACCAATGCATTTTTCTTATGGAGATGTTTGTCTTAAGTACGTTAGTGTACTATGCATTTACTCTAGACTCTGTCTTCAAGTCGGTTCCATATGGCTCAGAACAGACTTGACAAACCGTTATGTTATACTCAGATGTTGTTCCCCTAATCTATGTAAATGAAACTATTTGTATGATAATCTTCCCTTCTACAAGATTCAAGTCAATCGTTTTATGGCCCAGGATGACTGGTCTGGTGCCAAGATTATCCCAAAATACATCTCATGGATGTGAGGCCTGGTGCTATTCTGAGTTTTAAGACATTCCTTTCTTTCATTAACAGACTGCATTAACAGAGCTCCCAATACTTTTCATAAAAGGTGAGCATCACAACCTGCACTACAAACATCTTTCTCCAGTCTTACATCTT
This sequence comes from Ovis canadensis, assembly GCF_042477335.2. Taxonomy (NCBI): domain Eukaryota; kingdom Metazoa; phylum Chordata; class Mammalia; order Artiodactyla; family Bovidae; genus Ovis; species Ovis canadensis. Next base: position 100,138,068 of record NC_091253.1, on the reverse strand, counting down.
GCTAGTTCCTTTTATATTGTTTACATTTTAGTAAAACAGGATTATATGTTCTCTTCAAATTGATTTTGTGTTTCTCTCCACCTTCAGGCTTTGCTGTGTGCCGCGTTTATGTGTAGGACATCCAGCTTTCCAGTCCAAACACACAAATCCAGCCATTATTCAACGTAAATCCCAGATGATAAGTATTTCCTTAATGAAGTCTTTCATGAAATTAGCAATTCTCCCAAGTTGGAAAAGATCTCTGGGTGGCTGTAGAATTTTATATCTCTCTTATGACATTTTTCATATGAAAACCTTGGTTAAGACTATGTGTATACTTGTCTTTCTACTAGATGATAAGATATTAGTAATCTTCCACTACTCTTAACAGATCCTCAGTAATTATTTGTCAAATGTTGGGATGGATAAATGAGTGAGTTGAGTCTGTCCTTTATTTCTGTGTGACATTTGTGACACTGTGAACAAGCAATGCGAGGTGACCAGAATATGTAGCTGGAGTTGGAATGACAGCAATTTCAATCAAGGAAGACTGCTGCAATACACACAAAGCTAAGAATCATCTCCTCTCAGGAAAATGGGCCAGAATCTTGGCACACCATTTTCAGGAAAGGGATACTGTCTCTTTACTCAAGACTTGCTCTAATCTTAGTACTAGAAACCTGAAGCCTAGCTGGAGAATAAATGTTTCAGCGTTCAATATGTCATAAACTGTGACCGAGGTGAAAGTATTAAATTACCCTGAACACCAGCCACCTTGCAGTGCCAGCCAAGGGGTATGTGATGAGGGAGAAGCCTGAGAAGGCTGGAGGGGGGTCTTCAGCTTCTGATCACAGGACTGGCAGCAACAGCTGCTGCTGGCTCTGAAGGTGGCCCTCTGCCCTCTCTGTATGGCCAAAGGATGGATGCAAAGAGCCCCAGCAGCTAAGCGACCCAAGCTGCACAGGGGAGGTGGGCAGAAACATGGGCAGGGGCTCGAGGAAGACTCTGGCCTCAGAGGGGCCCCTGACCCGCAGGAAGCAGAACGATTCATTCGATCATCTTCATCCTATAAAAGGTGACAGTCTCTGAACTGACTCATAATATCTGCTTGAGAGACTACACTGCATCAGTTTGAACAACAACCACTTCTGTATTCCAGAAACATGGCTTTATCTGGGGTGTAAACTTACTCCTCATTTTGGAGCAACATGCAAAAATCACAGGCACATAAATCTAGAAGTAGATAGTTTAGGCTCCACCTTAATGGATGATGAAAGGTGAGATTCAATGATGCTGAAAATTTACCTGACCAGATAAACCTCTATGAGTTAAGAAAGTGAACCCTGCTTGGCTGGACACAGCCTCCCTAATACTGTTACAGTAGAAGGAATTTCTCACATTGCGGCCCGGGGAAGCCAAATATGGTATTCATGCCACAGCAGCCTGCACCCGTTCGTACCCAGAATGTAACTTCAAGATTAGCGTTTGCAAGAATCGGTAAGTCGCTTAATAGACTTTGTTTGAGTTTTATTCTAGATAACTTTATAAAAAGTTGGTTCACTTTAAATATTTAAAAACTTTCTCCTCTTTACCTGCTACACAGCCTGGATGATGAACTTGTTTATAAGATGATGGAGAACAACTGTCTCCATAATCTCTGAGCACAGATATGAAGAAGACACAAGAAATTGGGGAAAATGATAATCTGATCGCAAATCCACGACCCTCTCTTCTTGTCAATGCCTTGCTGTCAAGATTCAACATGTTGAATAACCAATGCCTAAGGGTTTCCACAATTGCACTCATCTCACATGCTAGTAAAGTAATGCTCAAAATTCTCCAACCCAGGCTTCAGCAATACATGAATCGAGACTTTCCAGATGTTCAAGCTGGTTTTAGAAAAGGCGGAGGAACCAGAGATCAAATTGCCAACATCCGCTGGATCATGGAAAAAGCAAGAGAGTTCCAGAAAAACATCTATTTCTGCTTTATTGACTATGCCACAGGCTTTGACTGTGTGGCTCACAAGAAACTGTGGAAAATTCTGAAAGAGATGGGAATACCAGACCACCTGACTTACCTCTTGAGAAGCCTGTACGCAGGTCAGGAGGCAACAGTTAGAACTGGACATGGAAGAACAGGCTGGTTCCAGATAGGAAAAGGAGTATGTCAAGGCTGTATATTGTCACCCTGCTTATTTAACTTATATGCACTGTACATCATGAGAAATGCTGGGCTGCAAGAAGCACAAGCTGGAATCAAGATTGCTGGGAGAAATATCAATAACCTCAGATATGCAAATGACACCATCCTTATGGCAGAAAGTGAAGAGGAACTAAAAAGCCTCTTGACGAAAGTGAAAGAGGAGAGTGAAAAAGTTGGCTTAAAGCTCAACATTCAGAAAATGAAGATCATGGCATCTGGTCTCATCACTTCATGGGAAATAGATGGGGAAACAGTGGAAACAGTGTCAGACTTTATTTTTTGGGCTCCAAAATCACTGCAGATGGTGACTGCAGCCATGAAATTATAAGATGCTTACTCCTTGGAAGAAAAGTTATGAGCAACCTAGATAGCATATTGAAAAGCAGAGACATTACTTTGCCAACCAAGGTCCATCTAGTTAAGGCTATGATTTTTCCTGTGCTCATGTATGGGACCATGTGAGAGTTGGACTATGATGAAAGCTAAGCCCCGAAGAATTGATGCTTTTGAACTGTGGTGTTGGAGAAGACTCTTGAGAGTCCCTTGGACTGCAAGGAGATCCAACCAGTCCATTCTCTAGGAGATCAGCCCTGGGATTTCTTTGGAGGGAATGATGCTGAAGCTGAAACTCCAGTGCTTTGGCCACCTTATGTGAAGAGTTGACTCATTGGAAAAGACTCTGATGCTGGGAGGGATTGGGGGCAGGAGAATAAGGGGACAACAGAGGATGAGATGGCTGGATGGCATCACTGACTTGTTGGATGCAAGTCTGAGTGAACTCCAGGAGTTGGTGATGGACAGGAAGGCCTGGTGTGCTGCAATTCATGGAGTCGGAGAGTCGGACACGGCTGAGCGACTGAAGTGAACTGAATTGAAGGGTTTCCACAAGCGCAGGCGGCTGTGACGGCGCACAAGCGCGACAGAGAGGAGCTACCCGACGTCCGAGGTTAGGGGCAGCGGCCCAGAGTGCCAGGCTGTAAACGCGCAGGAATGGCCGGCCAAGCTGAGCTACCCCACGTTCAAGGTAAGAGGCGGTGGCTGAGAGGAGCTACCCCACGTCCAAGGGCAGGGGCGGCGCCGAGAGGAGCTACCCGGCGTCCAAGATTAGGGGCCGTGGGCAAGAGGAGCTATAGCACGTCCGAGGTCAGAGGCAACGGCTGGGAGGAGCTACCCCACGCCCGCGGAGCGGTGGCTGTGCAGGCACAGGAGGGCCTAGAGGAGCTACTCCATGTTCACGGTCAGGAGGGGGCGGCAGTGAGGAGTTACCCCTCATCCAAGGTAAGGAGCAGCAGCTGCGCTTTGCTGGAGCAACCTTGAAGAAATACCCCACGTCCAAGGTAAGAGAAACCCAAGTAAGAAGGTAGGTGTTGTGAGAGGACAGCAGAGGGCAGACACACTGCAAACATGATCGCAGAAAACTAGTCAATCGAATACACTAGGACCACAGCCTTGTCTAACTCAATGAAACTAAGCCATGCCCTGTGGGGCCACCCAAGAAGGGCAGGTCATGGTGGAGAGGTCTGGCAGAATGTGGTCCACTGGAGAAGGAAATGGCAAACCACTTCAGTATTCTTGCCTTGAGAACCCCATGAACAGTATGAAAAGGCAAAATGATAGGATACTGAAAGAGGAATTCCCCAGGTAAGTAGGTGCCCAATATGCTAGTGGAGATCAGTGGAGAAATAACTCTAGAAAAAATGGAAGGGATGGAGCCAAAGCAAAAACAATACCCAGTAGTGGACATGACTGGTGATAGAAGCAAGGTCTGATGCTGTAACGAGCAACATTGCATAGGAACCTGGAATGTCAGGTCCATGAATCAAGGCAAAGTGGAAGTGGTCAAACAGAAGATGGCAAGAGTGAATGTTGACATTCTAGGAATCAGCAAACTAAAATGGACTGGAATGGGTGAATTTAACTCAGATGACCATTGTATCCTCTACTGTGGGCAGGAATCCCTCAGAAGAAACGGAGTAGCCATCATGGTCAACAAAAGAGTCCGAAATGCAGTACTTGGATGCAATCTCAAAAACGACAGAATGATGTCTGTTCATTTCCAAGGCAAAGCATTCAAATCACGGTAATCCAAGTTTATGCTCTGACAGGTAATGCTGAAGAAGCTGAAGTTGAACGGTTCTATGAAGATCTATAAGACCTTTTAGAACTAACACCCAAAAAAGATGTCCTTTTCATTATAGGGGACTGGAATGCAAAAGTAAGAAGTCAAGAAACACCTGGAGTAACAGGCAAATTTGGCCTGTGCATATGGAATGAAGTAGGGCAAAGATTAATAGAGTTTTGCCAAGAGAACGCACTGGTCATAGCAAACACCCTCTTCCAACAACACAAGGAAGACTCTACACATGGACATCACCAGATGGTCAGCACTGAAATCAGATTGATTATATTCTTTGCACCCAAAGATGGAGAAACTCTATACAGTCAGCAAAAACAAGACTGGGAGCTGAGTGTGGCTCAGATCATGAACTCCTTATTCTCAAATTCAGACTTAAATTGAAGAAAGTATGGAAAACCACTAGACCATACAGATATGACCTAAATCAAATCCCTTATGATCATACAGTGGAAGTGAGAAATAGATTTAAGGGCCCAGATCTGATAGAGTGCCTGATGAACTATGGACTGAAGTTTGTGACATTGTACGGAGACAGGGATCAAGACCATCCCCATGGAAAAGAAATGCAAACAAGCAAAATGGCTGTCTGAGGAGGCCTTACAAATAGCTATGAAAAGAAGAGAAGTGAAAAGCGAAGGAGAAATGGAAATAGATAAGCATCTGAATGCAGAGTTTCAAAGACTAGCAGGAAGAGATGAGAAAGCCTTCCCAGGCAATCAATGCAAAGAAATAGAGGAAAACAACAGGATGGGCAAGCCTAGAGACCTCTTCAAGAAAATTAGAGATACCAAGGGAACATTTCATGCAAAGATGGGCTCGATAAAGGACACAAATGGTATGGACCTAACAGAAGCAGAAAATATTAAAAAGAGGTGGCAAGGATACACAGAAGAACTGTACAAAAAATATCTTCACGACCCACATAATCACGGTGCTATGATCACTCACCAAGAGCCAGACATCCTGGACAGTGAAGTCAAGTGGGCCTTAGAAAGCATCACTATGAACAAAGCTAGTGGAGGTGATGGAATTCCAGTTGAGCTGTTTCAAATCCTGAAAGATGATGCTGTGAAAATGCTGCACTCAATATGCCAGCAAATTTGGAAAACTCAGCAGTGGCCACAGGACTGGAAAAGGTCAGTGTTCATTCCAATCCCAAAGAAGGCAATGCCAAAGAATGCTCAAACTACCACACAATTGCACTCATCTCACATACTAGTAAAGTAATGCTCAAAATTCTCCAAGCCAGGCTTCAGCAATACGTGAACCGTGAACTCCCTGATGTTCAAGCTGGTTTTAGAAAAGGCAGAGGAACCAGAGATCAAATTTCCAACATCCGCTGGATCATGGAAAAAGCAAGAGAGTTCAAAAAAAAACAAAACACCACATCTATTTCTGCTTTATTGACTATGCCAAAGCCTCCAACTGTGTTGATCAGAATAAACTGTGGAAAATTCTGAAAGAGATGGGAATACCAGACCACCTGACCGACCTCTTGAGAAACCTGTATGCGAGTCAGGAAGCAACAGTTAGAAATGGACATGGAACAACAGACTGGTTCCAAATAGGAATAGGAGTACGTCAAGGCTGTATATTGTCACCCTGCTTATTTAACTTATATGCAGAACATATCATGAGAAACGCTGAGCTGGAAGAAGCACAAGCTGGAATCAAGATTGCCAGGAGAAATATCAATAACCTCAGATATGCAGATGACACCACCGTATGTCAGAAAGTGAAGAGGAACTAAAAACCCACTTGATGAAAGTGAAAGTGGAGAGTGAAAAATTTGGCTTAAAGCTCAACACTCAGAAAATGAAGATCATGGCATCTGGTCCCATCACTTCATGGGAAATAGATGGGGAAACAGTGGAAACAGTGTCAGACTTTATTTTTTTGGGCTCCAAAGTCACTGCAGATGGTGATTGCAGCCATGAAATTAAAAGACGCTTACTCCTTGGAGGAAAAGTTATGAGCAACCTAGATAGTATATTGAAAAGCAGAGACATTACTTTACCAACCCAGGTCTGTCTAGTCAAGGCTATGGTTTTTCCTGTGGTCATGTATAGATGTGAGAGTTGGACTGTGAAGAAGGCTGAGCACTGAAGAATTGATGCTTTTGAACTGTGGTGTTGGAGAAGACTCCTGAGAGTCCCTTGAACTGCAAGGAGATCCAACCAGTCCATTCTGAAGGAGATCACCCCTCGGTGTTCTTTGTAAAGAATGTTGCTAACGCTGAAACTCGAGTACTTTGGCCACCTCATGTGAAGAGTTGACTCATTGGAAAAGACTCTGATGCTGGGAGGGATTGGGGGCAGGAGGAGAAGGGAACGACAGAGGATGAGATGGCTGGATGGCATCACTGACTCGGTGGACGTGAGTCTGAGTGAACTCCGGGAGTTGGTGATGGACAGGAAGGGCTGGTGTGCTGTGATTCATGGGGTCGCAAAGAGTTAGACATGACTGAGCGACTGAACTGAACTGAACAGAACAGAACTGAAGGGGTTCCAAAATATAAGTCTTATGAACACATGTCAGGTGTGGAGCCTAAGTGTTTCTAGAACTGGGGAAGGCAGTGGCTCCTGGCTGGAAACAGGCTTGATGTTCTAGGGTGAGAAACTCAGAAACTTTGGCTCCCAGAGTGGGGACAACCAGTTAAGCCTAGTGGATCTTTCTTGGTCTCTGGAGAAAATTTGCTTTGCTACTTGCCAGTGTGCTGCCTGCTTCTTAGAGGTCAACGTTAGCAACTCTGGGGAAGACCTGCAGCCTGGTGCAGAACGTGCTAATCTAGACAGCTGAGGAGGGGGAGAACCCACCAAACCCTTTCTTATCCTGAACACAGAAAGGTCACCTTTTCCCTTGCCTCCAAAAGAAGAGTGTTTAGACTCTGCCTACCAATGGACAGTGGTGTGTGAAAAGACTTTCTATGTGACCATTGAGTCAGAAAATGAAATTCAAAGCAATGAGAAACAGAAAGGATAGAGGGCAAAATGCAAAACATTGACGATATTCCTTAGGGAAGCATGAGGTGAAACAATTATTAATGTGTAGTGCTCATGTGAATCATAAATGGATGGAGACTGGCGTTTCTAAATGTCATATTTAGAACTCCATGCTACTGAAGAATTAATAATAATTAATTCTTCAAATAATTTGAAGTATAAGGATGTTAATTGAATCGGAGATTGTAAGAAGAGGCATTTCAAAATAATCAAAGGCATATGGCTGAAATAATGATTCTATATGACAGCACTGGCAATATTTTAAGTGCATGAAGTGAACTGCAGAGCAACAGCAAAAGATGATCCTGGTTTTGTATATAACACATTTCTGCATATATACATGCGAGTGCATTCACTGACGAGTGAGTGGAAAAACACCAACATGGTATCACTTGTTGCCTGGAAGGGAATGTGCTTGGAGGGAACAAGAGACAAGGGACTCTTGACTTTTGTAGCTGATCATATTAGAAAAATAAATAAAAACACAAAGGATTGGAGGAAAAAATGCAGAATATTTGTAAATTGCATTTATAATTTTAAAAATCTTCTCTGTCTTTAGTTGAGATACATAATCGCATATTGTTTCCATTTGGCTTGTATAAATCAAACATAAATACCATTTGATAATTGTGTTTCATTCTAACTGAGGCAGTTGACAAGCATAGGAGTCTCTTTTGGGTTTCCTTATAGGTTTTCAAAATTGACCCTCCATCTTTCTTAAAAGTTAACTTTTTATGAAAAAGATGAACAAGCTAGAGAATTCCAGATTGATAGAACTGTGTGATATTGGGGTTGGGTGTCCTGTTCCTCAGATGTTCCAATAGCCCTGCATCAGAGCCAAGAAGCTCCAGGCTTGTCACTGTCATGTCAGCCTCACCACACTCCCAACACGGTCCTGTCTCCCAGAATCTAAATCCAGCTTTCTTCTTGGGACAGTACCAAGCCTCTGGACGCAGCTTCAGGGAGAGGCTTTTGAGGTCATGGGTTCTCTCCAGGGAGGCTCAGAAAATGCTTCCCTTACAGCTGGAGTTTGAAGCCTGCAAATCAGTGGCAGACCAAGTGAGTTAAGACATTTTCAAGCAAAAGTAGCCACTTTTCTTCTCCCCTTACAGCCTCGTAGCTTGGTCTCTGTGCTCTTCCCACTGAAGCTCTCCCGTCATCCATTTAAACGGCACATCATAATTTCTTGGTTGTCTCGGATACTCTTTAAAATGACATGTTTACTTTGTGAAAGATCTTTATGGAGATCAGAGGTCAAGATTGCAGTTGGTTGACACAGTTGTGAAATGGCTTTCCCCTCATACTTCCTGTTCACATCCCTTGCATCTTCGATGTATTCTGTCTTTTCCAAGCTTATGGTTTCCCACCACTACTTCACGTCTATCCCACTTTGGCCACTGGACTGCCTGGGACACATATCTCTAGCTTCTCACCCTGTATTCAAGTCTGTCCAACCTGAGCTAATGAGCCATCTTGAAATGGATTCACTTCAGTCTGTCAGTGGCAGAAAATGGTTCAAAACTTCTTTAGCTTCTTTCAGTCCCATCTGTGTTTTGTATCCTGGTTTTAAACTCGAGCAAAGGCGTGTATTTTCAGCAACATTTCCATGGACTAGCACAGGCTGGAGAAGGAGGGATTTTTGACTTCAGCAGCTTCTTAGGGTCCCTCACGTTGTAGTAGGTACCCCAGAGTGGCATGCTGCAAAAGTTGTACTTGACAGGAAACAAATGAACAATGGTCATTTTAGAAGTACAGCCTCAGCCTCTAACTGAAATGGATGGGCACCTGGCACTATGATGGACTGATCTCAACATCCTCCATTCATCCCCCATCCGTTATGCACGTTATTTCATTCCTTATTAGTTGAAAGCTGTGTTCCCTTGTGTGATCCCTGCATGCTTCTTTGTATAGCCCCCCGCTCTCACGACTTTTCTACCAACTTTAGCATCGATCTACAGGCTGTGGATCAATGCTCTGCATTGATGGAGTTAAAGGAGGTTTAAAGGAGAGAGTTTAAAGAAAGTGAAAGTGAAGTCACTCAGTTGTGTCTGACTCTTTGTGACCTCATGGACTACTGCCCACCAAGCTCCTCCATTTATGGAACTTTCCAGGCAAGAGTACTGGAGTGGGTTGCCATTTCCTTCTCCAGGGAATCTTATTGACCCAGAGATCGAACCCGGGTTTCCGGCATTGCAGGTAGAAGCTTTACTGTCTGAACCACCAGGGAAGCCCCACCGGTTTCAGTGATTGGGCTGGGGAGTTGATTCTGTGGCTTATTCCTAGCTAAGACCTGAACTTATATCACAATATGTATAAAGAGCTCTATTTCTTTTTTCTTTCTTCGTCTCTATTTCTAATTCTCCTTTCTTCCTATTTCTTTTCCCAAATTTCAGACTCTGGTTTGATAATGAGTCAGATGCCCGAGATTTTCTAGATTTGTCATTCTTAACACTTTTTTGGCCATAAACTCCTTTCAAATTCTGATAAAAGTCAGATCTATGTCTCTCAAAACTGTCCATATTCTCTCACACACACTCTATGCAGTTGTAGGTACAGTTTTAGGGGGTTTATAAACTCTAAGGCCCACCTAGGATTGGGATCCCCAAATCTCACCCAGGCTTTAGTGTCACAGAGAGTGCAGGCAAGCAGAAACCAGCCCAGCTGGGGCAGCTCACTAAAACATATGTCACTTACTTCATCTGCCCTTGGAGCACCAAAATCTTTTCAGCACTAAGTAGAGTTCTTCCAGTAGAAATATTTGTCTAAAGTAATACCCAGAGAGGTTCTTTGAGTTATAACAGTATGAGAAAAAGAAAATCTCTAGCTGGGCATGAGTGAGTATTAGAGAAAGAGAACCATAAAGAGCTTACTATGTTGACAAGCCTTGAATTGCACACAGTGAGTTACAGAGCAGCAGAATTCTGATATGCACTTTCAGTTCTGCATAAAGAACTTCTAAACTCCTACAGTCACCCTGGCTAAAAAGGATTGTGACCTGTGTTCTCCAGGCTATTTTAAGCTCAGCCCTCAAACACTTATTAAACCTTGCCTGTGTGTCAGGCCCCCAGCTAGGTTTTATAGATAAAAATACGAGTGAGCAGCTCAGTACAGCACAGGAGAAAGATGTACCAATATAAATAGTAGAAGCACTGCGGCCTCCTCAGTGTAGGCGCTGGGTTAAGGGCTCCACATATATCACTTCCTCAGATCGTCAAAACAGTTCTAGAGGCAGGCTTATTATTATCCTCATTTTATAAATGAGTCAACAAAACAACAGAGAAATTGAGTCAAGTGACATATACCACGGTGGAACTGAAGTTCTGACCTGACTCGAGGGAAGACTCAAGTGTTGAGGGCCCTCTGAAAGTTGGAATATACTGAACACCCATTAGTTGACTATTGGAGAGGCAATGGCTATTATCAAAAGCCAAGGAAAATAATCTCTGTCCTCCCCTGCTGCAAAAAAAAACTCAGAAAATAACAAGTGTTGGCAATGATGTGGAGAAATTAGAACCTCTTGTGAATTGCTTGTAGACATTTAAAAGGTGCAACTGTGGAAAATGGTATGGTGATTCCTAAAATATTAAATGCAGATCTACCTTGTAAACCAGTGTTTCCACTTCTGGGTATAAACCTAAAAGAATTGAAAGCAAGGACTAGAACAAATCTTTGTATACCTATGTTCATAGCAGTATCTTTCATAATAGCCAAAAGGTGTAAACAACCCACACGTTCATTGATAGATGAGTGGACAAACAGAATGCGGTATATGCATACAATATACTGTTATTCAGCCTTCAGAACGAATGGTACAACATCGGTGAACCCTGCAGACTAAGCAAGTGAAAAGCAGACACAAAAGGACAAAGGAATAATGCAAATATGGTTCCACTTACACGAGGTACCTACAATAGTGAGATTCACAGAGCTGGAAAGTACAACAGTAGTACCAGGGGCTGAGGAAAGAGAACCTGGGGAATTATTGAGAGTAGAAAGATAGTTCAATGGGAATGGACTTTAGGCGGAGGAGGTGAAAGAGGCCTGGAGATGGATACAGTGGGGACAGTTGTGTAACAAGGTGAGCATACTTAATGTTACAGAACTGTTTGCCTAAATTGGTAAATTTAATTTTACCACAAAAAATACAAAAGTAATAATGAAAATGCATTTCTGAGATGAATATCTACTAAGAACAAAAGGTCATAACAAACAATTTTAAAAATTTAGTAAATAAAAACATCACACAGTCGAGAAAAATTACAATATTTGATATTAACAAACTGCCTGATACAACTCCATAATAACTTTTCCTTACATTTTTGTTTCATAACCTTCAATTATCTCTTTATATGAGATGTATCATATAAATGAGATGTATCTCATTTTCTGTACAAAGAATAGAAAGGTAATTTAGTCTTCCAGGATACTTGAGTAAAATTTGTTTTTTGTTATTCACAATGAGGTGCTTAAAACTTCACATACCCTTGAAGTACTGCTTCACATTTGTGCCTGACTAACAGGATTCTAATCATTTTAATTTTGTATTATTCCCATGAAAACATGATGTGGTTTTAAGTGTATATAAGGCATTCTTAGATCTCTTCCTTAGAGGAATAAACTTTCTACCTTGACTAGGATAAGGATCAAATTCTCTGTTTACAATTTTATATATTTGGTGATTGAAAAAAACTTTTTGAAAATTTACTCTGTCTCTACATTTCATAATCTCTTTCTTTTCACAACCTAGCAATTGCTGAAGCTGGGAGCCACTAGGACACTTTTGCACTTTGGGTTCTGCATGTTTGTTTTGACATAGTGTGTGCTATACTAATAGCTCACAATAAATTGCCAATATATGGAAATGACCATGAATCACATAAATCTATCCCATCAAACCCAAACTAACGTTCAACATTCCCTTATCTGCATCTCAAAATGCCTACAGCCCATTTAACAACATTTGACACAAGAAATCTGATGATGGTAAGATCTCAAAGTGTAATTGTGGTTAAATATATTCCGTAAATTTTATATGAACATATGACTACCTGAAGACATTGCTAGGGCCCTCCAGGATCTTGGAAGTGGATTCAAGGAAATGGAGTGTCCAGAAACTTCAGCATCACACAGTAGCGTCACCTCTGTCCAAGCCTCAGCACTTTCGGTTCTCAAGGTGGACAGAGCTAGTCCACCTCAGAGAGTTATGAAGTACTGAGGCAAGGGCAAAAGAGAAACCCAAGTCGACATTAAAGATGCATGAACAAAAGACATAAAACAGGCTGGATGAAGGAAGGCTGCGGAGTGAAGAATTCACCACCTTGTGCTGACCTGTACTAGGACAGCATGGTCCTATTTCAAGCCTTTTAGCTCCACTTTCAGAAAATTAGCACTAAGTACCTCGATTCCAAATCCTGTCCACCTGCCTTGTCCTGCCCAAATGTGCATGAAAGATCTGTTTAAAGTTATGATTCAGTTCAGTTCAGTTCAGTTCAGTCACTCAGTCATGTCCAGCTCTTTGTGACCCCATGAATCGCAGCGCGCCAGGCCTCCCTGTCCATCACCAACTCCTGGAGTTCACTCAGACTCACGGCCATCAAGTCCGTGATGCCATCCAGCCATCTCGTCCTCGGTCGTCCCCTTCTCCTCCTGCCCCCAATCCCTCCCAGCATCAAAGTCTTTTCCAATGAGTCAACTCTTCACATGAGGTGGCCAAAGTATTGGAGTTTCAGCTTTAGCATCATTCCTTCCAAAGAAATCCCAGGGTTGATCTCCTTGAGAATGGACTGGTTGGATCACCTTGCAGTCCAAGAGACTCTCAGGAGTCTTCTCCAACCCACATCAATCCTTCGGTGCTCAGTCTTTTTCACAGTCCAACTCTCACATCCATACATGACCACAGGAAAAACCATAGCCTTGACTAGATGGACCTTAGTTGGCAAAGTAATGTCTCTGCTTTTTAATATGCTATCTAGGTTGGTCATAACTTTTCTTCCAAGGAGTAAGCGTCTTTTAATTTCATGCCTGCAGTCACCATCTGCAGTGATTTTGGAGCCCAAAAAAATAAAGTCTGACACTGTTTCTACTGTTTCCCCATCTATTAGAACAGATATTTTACCAGAACTGAAAAGATTAAAACAAACACTGACATGACAGAAGCAAGAAATAAAATAGGCAAAAACTTCCTAAGGGAAGAGCATCATGCTTTCAATGAATTTATGTCTCTTCAAGAGGAATAAGGTGCACGGTATTGAGGGGATGTTCAATAAAATGGATGAACTGCAACCAGGAACTCAGAGATACCATGGAGCCTCCTGCACGACCACCGTACACTGGGACTTATAGCCCAGATTTCAGAGATGGAAGAGTGCATGTAGCTGAGCTACAGATCTTGGGCTCAGTGCAAACCTAGATAGTACTCCAAAATAAATATCAAATCGGTTGTTTATCAGGGAGGGAGCGGTCTATAAAACAACAATAGGATTATTGATAAACCAAATATGTAACGGATAAAAACATGCAGATTCCAATCATGCCATGAAGAGAAGTTAAATTTACTCAAGTGCTGAAGAATACTGGCTTATAGAGAATCAACTACTAACCAGAAAAAGGTTATGAGATTGATCTTAAAGACTGGGGAAAGATACACGTCATGTACCAGGTTGTGGAGTGAGCTTGAAACATTCTACTGCCTCCAGGACACACCCCACAGGTTGACCTTTGGCCCAAGAGGAGTCCGCCTGGCCCCTCATAGCAACAAAGTGGGTCCTTGTTCCTCCCTGGAATTCTTTAATTGGCATTGATCTTCTGATCAGTAACCTCAGCCCAATGAGATCATATGTCTCTTCTCTTTATTTTAGCACACAACTCTGAAAACCGGGGAAAAAAAGATAAAATGATGAAATTAATTGTAATGATAACATCAATTTAAACGAGAGTATTAACAGGTTTGTACTAGGTTTAGAAATTATTTAATCATTGGACTAATCTATGAAATATTACCTTTAAGGTGCTTGAAATAATGAACAGAACCTGACATTTTACAGTATTACATATATTGCTGGGGTCCAGCCCTGGGGATCCTGGGTAATTTGAAGTGGGGTTGGAGCTGGCATCCTAGGAAAGAACCTTTTTAATTACAGATATAAAGGAGATTAGAAAAGGATAGCATAGTAGGAAATATTAGTGGAGAAAAAGAGGCTGAATAACTTGGTTTACGTGGGATACCAATAAAGGTTCGAGACAAGAAGCTTGCACCACCTACGTAGGCCACTGGTGCCCACTTGTATAGCGGAGGGTGCCCCACCTTGGGCTCCCTCTCGCCTGGAACTTAAATGCCAGGGCAAAATTAGCAGGCTTGGCGAGCACCCATGCTCCAGATGGGAATTTAGCCAGAAAAACAGAGAACAAGAAAGAATGACACAGAGGAATCAGTCTTTCCAGAAACTGATCCGTTTTCTTTATTTTCAGGTTTGCTTATATACCTTTTTTTACACATAGAGACAAATGGAAATTTTAAAATCATGCGGGGGTCAGCAGTCCTGATCTTTATCAAAATCAGGTGCTTCATATAAATGTATACAAAAAGGTCTTAGGGGTTTTACATCATCTTCTGGCCATGAGGCCTGCTGATAACGGTCAGTCAACCAGAAACTTATTTTCCAGGGGTGATTTTTCTTAAACCAGGCACCACCCTCTGAAGGTACCAGACAAAGTTGCATTCCTATAGGGTGAGGGTGTAGTGGGTTACAGTTAAGAAAGGAATTTACTTAGCCTAAGGTTAACATGATTAGTCTTAAAGGTTAATACTTATTTCTTCTATATGCTAGTTATATTCATTATAAGGGCAGGGAATATGGGGACTTAGCAGCAAATATTGGCCCAACAAATGAAAAACCCTTCACCAATATAACTCCTAATCAACCCACACTAATAATTTCTGACTTCCTAAAAGAATCTGCCTTTAGTAAGTCTAAAACATCTCATGCCTCTCACGGTTGGGAGGTTATAAACAATCACATGTGGCTGGACAAACCCGTAGAGGCAGGCTAGATAACCTTCAGAGGAGTTTGTAAGTTGAAACACTCTTGTCACGCCTGGGAACTTCTATTAACTGGAGGTGCAGGTTAACTCCTTCTCCGAGAGAGGTGATGGGGGAGAGCACCCCGTAAAGTCAGAGGTGTAGGTGAGAGCATAAAACAGTAATGTAGGCAGACTCTGGTTTTGGGGGTACATGCTCAGGAACAGGGGGTTTCCTGAGGCTCGATTCCACCTTTGCCTATGCCGAAGCCTCCTTCCCCATGACCTTTGCCATGTGGGGAGTTCCTCACTCTGGCTCCTGGCAATATATGAGACTTTTGATTTCAGAGGTTTAGGAGAACTTTCTTAAGTTTGTACAGTGTTTAAATTTTTAAGAGAAGATAACTTACTAATGCATATATTTGATTTATTTCTTTTATCAGAGTTACTTTATGAGAAAAGCCCATCCCCCACTCCACTCCAGCCTTTACTTGTTAAGTGTATAAAAGACCAACATGTTAGACATTTGAGATGCTTGACAGACTCCATAGACTAAACCTATATTGATATATTTTAAAATGTTTAAAAGGATTTCATTAAGCAGGCCCATTAATTTCACTAATTGTTTAGAGGAATTAACATGGACTGAATCTGCATCAATGATTAAATATAAGTAATAACTTGTATTTCCCATCTAAATGTCCAGATTTATAAATTTTTATTTGCTAAATGCTAAAGCTTCAGAAATGGAATTAAAACACGCTACTCCTTGGAAGGAAAGTTATGACCAACCTAGATAGCATATTCAAAAGCAGAGACATTACTTTGCCAACAAGGTCCGTCTAGTCAAGGCTATGGTTTTTCCAGGTGTCATGTATGGATGTGAGAGTTGGACTGTGAAGAAAGCTGAGCACTGAAGAATTGATGCTTTTGAACTGTGGTGTCGGAGTAGACTCTTGAGAGTCCCTTGCACTGCCAGGAGATCCAACCAGTCCATTCTAAAGGAGATCAGTCCTGGATGTTCTTTGGAAGGACTGATGCTGAAGCTGAAACTCCAATACTTTGGCCACCTCATGGAAAGAGTTGACTCATTGGAAAAGACTCTGATGCTGGGAGGGATTGGGGGCAGGAGGAGAAGGGCAGGACAGAGGATGAGATGGCTAGATGGCATCACCAACTTTGGAAGTTAGTTTGAGTGAACTCCAGGAGTTGGTGATGGACAGGGAGGCCTGGCGTGCTGTGGTTCATGTGGTTGGAGTCGGACGTGACTGAGGGACTGAACCGAACTGAAATGAAAGCTCTAGAAAAGCTTATTTTTAAACTTGGAGCTTTAATACGTTAAACTGCAATTAAAACCTATGTAGAACTGCAGATGACACCACCCTTATGGCAGAAAACTAAAACCTAAAGAGCCTCTTGTTGAAAGTGAAAGAGGAGAATGAAACAGTTGGCTTAAATCTCAACATTCAGAAAACTAAGATCATGGCATTTGGTCCCATCAGTTCATGGCAAATAGATGGGGAACAATGGAAATAGCCACAGAGTTTATTTTGTAGGGCTCCAAAATCACTGCAGGTGGTAACTGCAGCCATGAAATTAAAAGACACTTGCTCCTTGGAAGAAGAGCTATGACCAATCTAGACAGCATATTAAAAAGCAGAGATATTACTTGTCAACAAATGTCTGTCTAGTCAAGGCTATGGCTTTTCTAGTAGACATGTATGGATGTGAGCATTGGACTATAAAGAAAGTTGAGCACTGAAGAATTGATGCTTTTGCACTGTGGTGTTGGAGAAGACCCTTTAGAGTCCTTTGGACTGCAAAGAGATCCAACCAGTCCATCCTAAAGGTAATCAGTCCTGAGTGTTCATTGGAAGGACTGATGCTGAAGATGAAGCTCCAATACTTTGGCCACCTGATGCAAAGAGCTGACTGATTGGAAAAGACTCTGATGCTGGGAAAGACTGAAGGCAGGAGGAGAAGGGGATAACAGAGGATCAGATGGTTGGATGGCATCACCGACTCAATGGACATGGGTTGAGGAAACTCCAGGAGTTGGTGATGGGCAGTGAGGCCTGGTGTGCTGTAGTCCATGGGGTGGCAAAGAGTCGGACATGACTGAGCGACTGAACTGAACTGAACTCAGAGAAAAGAGTAGGGAACAAAGTCTTAACCGGAAAGAATGAAACCTTGAAACAGATTCTGGATAAAGCCTGAAGAACTTCAAATACAAGAATGGTGTAAGCTTGGACCCAGGAGACAGCAAACCTCCAGGCTCCGGGGTCAGCAAGACAAGCAGTGAGGTCAGTCGGCTCAATGATGGGGGTCCTACCTGTTTGCTCAGGAGCCCCAGTACCTATGGGGATCTTTTCTAAATGTTGACGTAAACCAAAGAGACTGCCTGCTATTTCCCCATGAAAAAAAGGAAAAGAAAAGTTTATTTAAGATCAGCAGAGAATTGCAGTTCGGGGTCTGCAGCCTTGGTGAGCCATGTTCAAGTCACCCCCAACCCCCTCATCCCCTACCCCCACCCCCGCCTTTGACTCACATGGCAAGGTGAGAAGGCTTTCACAGGGAGGGGAGGGAAGTTAGGCTCCAGGAAACAGAACCCACTGCTCTCCACCGACCGGGTCGTCATCAGGGAAGGCAGGTCTTTGGCTCCACTTCTTGCCGGGCTCTGCTGTGGTCACAGGACGCGAGAGCACCCTATTCTGGTCTCACAACTCCATTCTGGTGAGGTTTCTGTTTACTAGCTTTTTGGAATAGACATAGAGGGTTATAGTGTTTGAAACGTTGGAACCAAAGGAATCACTTCAAGCGCAGAGGTGGCATCAGTTAGTCAGGGCCATGCTTGACCTTTTCCACTCTGCTGGAGGCTCCGTGACAAGAATCCTCCTGCCAAAGCAGGAGATGCAGGTTAGACCCCTGGGTTGGGAAGAGCCCCTGGAGAAGGAATACAACTTTTGCATTATTCAGGAATGGACTGACTATGCTCTTTTCAGCAGTGTATGGCAGTTCTTATTGCTTTACATCACTGAAAACTCTGTGTATTATTTTAAAAATATTTACCAATATTATATGCAAAGAATCAGAGAACATTGTTAAAGCTGTACTACTTTGATGATTAAGACTGAGGATTTTTTTTAACACATTTGTCAATTATTTGTAAGACAAATAATTTCATTATAATTTTTTGTTATTGTTGTTTGACCTACATATTTAGGTTATTTCTCAGTGTATGCTTTGGTATTTGAGAAAAAGTTCTTCTCCTACCATATATTTAAATATTTACTCATTTTTATAGCATATTATTTCATTGAAAAATCTAATCCATCTCAGGTTTATTATGGTGTATGAGTGAGACACACCAAAGTAACTAATTTTCTAACTAATTTTTTCTGAGTAAACATTATTCCTGCATGGTATGCTTGTTTGTTTTTGCTGGCAGTTTGGGTGATTTAATAACACGATGGAAAATAACACAAACAAATAACTTTGCTTGTATCTTCTTCTAAAGTGTATTAAAATATTTGCTGATGGTTTGGGGAAATTATTTTCTCTAGTCTTTGAGGGGAAAAAATAAGGCCACTTAAAAGCTATTCCTCTCTGACATAATTGCTATTTGTACCTTCTCATAGTAAGGGGATTAACCTACATGCCTTTCAGAGAAACCTCTAGTGAGTGCACTTGGGCTCTGAGCATTCTAATGCTTGCAAACATTACCCTTTGTCCATCGGTTTACTTTTAGGATAAAGATACTAAAGATACTTGTAAAGATTCAGAATGAGGGTATGCACATATCTTTAAGACTCTAGGTTGTTCCTACAAATTACTTCTCTGTTAAAAGTGGTATTTGTAAGCAGAAATATGTGAGGCCATTTCTCCTAACTTCTTTCAAGTATGTTACCTTTCTATTAAGATCTTTTTTATTTTATACATTTCCCCCTTAGCTTTAGAAGCCTAGGAACATAAAATCCACTATTGTCTTGCAGTAGGTTAAATATCCACATCCATGTTTCCATTATGTCAAACGGAGCAGTCCTGGAATAAATGCAGCTTTTCATGTTCATCTATGCCTGTCTTTCTCTTTGTCTACCTTGTGAAATTTAAAATCGCCAAATCTAATAAGAGCAACAAGGGAATCCTAGTACAATGACTCATAGAAAACAGTAGGTAACTAAGTATTTGGTATCTATAGATAATCATGAAGATAATGTTCAGAAGGTAAGTATTTCCTTATGCTTTCCTGGTCTTAGATACAAAGAGGGTCAATGACTTACAGAGTGATTTGAACCCATTATTATCTGATGATCTCTTCCTCAAAAGATTTCTTCCTTCTAAGCCTTTTTACTCTCATTGTAATTCTTGGTTAGTCTGGCCACAAATAAATGAACAATTTCACAGAGGTTTGGATTATCTTTTTTTTTTTTTTCATCCCTTTTACAATGGGACCTCACACCAATTTGGAAAATAGAAAGACAGCAGAGGGATAATTCATGAGCTATACTGGAAATACACTGTTATTCTATCTCTAAGGACCTGCTATAAAAAATGAGGCACAAAAGCAAAAATAAATGTTAAGAAGCGAAATAAAGGGACATCTGGGGTCCGTGGTAGCTCAGTTATGTTTTTCTATTTAGAGTCAGGATCTCGTCCTGGGGTCCAGGATTGAATTTGTTATGAGGAACCAAAGAAGGGCATGAGTCCATAAATACTCTAGAAATCTACGTCAGATTTCACATATATAGGATTCTTTTCATTTTGTGGCCAGGTGGGGAGATGTTTCATAGCTTTACTCACATATTTATAGGAATCCACGATCACAACACAGGGAAGAACCAGTATACAGAAGAATCAGAATTACAAGAAAGGACAATTTTCTCCCTTGAGTTCTGTCAGGAAATTAAGTCTTTCAACATTTCCCCCCTTCCCTTCCTTTGCCCTAATTCTCTTTGATGAATTGAATGCTTTCAGAGTTGTTTTGCTGAAGCTTATGGAAATGAGTAACTTAGAAAGCAGCTGGAGGTACCTGGACTCATTTTACCTAAAGGGTTTCATTAAAGCTCAGCGTGATGTTTATGAAGAGGGGGGTCCTAAGACAAAAGACACCAGGGAGTAGAAGCACCTTTCCACTTTGAACCTCTTGCTGAGCCCATCAGCTGGCATTGTTATTCTGGATGGTTAGAAGCCCCGCAGATTTGGCATAAAGAAAGTCAGCGGCCAAACATGGCGGAAGAGACAGAGAATCCTTGCGGGACGTTCAAATCCTCCACCTAAGTTGGCAACAAAGGGAGAGGGCGCAACACAGGAACGTGAGTCGAAGGAGCACCCGAGCTGCCTGCTTAGCTGATCCGATGTCTCGTCCACATGTCTCCTCTCAGCAGCTGCTTTTCTCGGCTACTTCAGAGAAACGTGGGCCGCTCCCATAATGCACCTCGCGAGTTCTGCCAAATGTGGGAAATTCTGGCAGAAGCCAAGTAACCGGGAACCACGCTTTCCAACTGGCATTTAGCTAAGGGATAAGGTTTGATGACCATCATATATCTTCCGTCACTTCTTTGCCCTTTCCGTGCTGAGACTTACAGACGTATTTAAATCCTGGAACCCATTTTTAAATTTCTTTAAAAAAAGTGGGTCATCAAGTCAGGTCCTTTTCTTATCCTCGCCATGAGATTTATTTTTAAATTGTTCAATTTATTTTCAGAAAATACGTTCAAGTGTTGTAGGTCCTGAGCCTCTTTTGCAAAGGTATTTCTTAAAATCATACTCTTTCTTTGGCCCTCATGATACCTTTGATAACTTTAGATGAAAATTTTATCGAGCCTGTTCCAGGCCTTCTCAATATCTGGCAAATACATATTAACACACACAGTCAGAGTAGGTTTGCAAAGAAAGTATTTAGTCCTTTAGAATGCTTATGGGGGCTGAGATAAATGAAGTGCTCCTTGGCCCTTCCATTTTTAATAAAGATTCACTTAAATTCTGGGCTCCAAATAAAAATTTCCAAAGATGTCTCCTAGGATTTTTAAGTACAAAGATGTCTCCTAGGATCTTTATTGCCCTCAGAGCAATAAAGAATCTGGTTTGTCTGTCTTTTTAACCATGATTACAGTTGTGAGAAGTTTTGACTGACTCTGTGACATTAGACAAGACTGGGACATGGGAATGGATGTGGGTTTTGATTGCCATTATGATTTCTCAGAGAAGAGAAAGTAAAGAAAACACAAAACTAAATGCTGGACACAAGATGTGTAGAATTCTGAGTGTAGATATGGCTTCAGAAAGAACCGACTTCAGGTTAAGTACACACCAGACTAAAAGATTATGTGATGTTTCTATATGATTCTAAGTCAAGTGATTCCTTCATTATTTTTTAAAATAACTCACAGGTGACTTTTCTTCCGAATTTGACATACAGAGTCTTCATATAAGCTAACTAGTTATAATAATGGAACAACCCCATTGGCCTTGCTGTCGGGTGGAGGAATAAGCAGAAGTGTCAGTTCTTAAATGAGATGCATCATTTTCATAACAGAGCACACAGACGGTAGCAATGTTGGGCCATTTATTTGACCATAATAGAAAATCCAGTTGTCATTTTAGCTGCATATTTGTCTTCAAGCGTAAGCAAATGAATTCTTAACATTTCATCTCAAGCTGCTCTTAGGTCATTATATTTGAGTAATAGACCTGATATCGCATCAGAATAATGTTGCAAATGAAAGCGTTTAAGATTCTTGAATGTAAATGGAGTAGAACCTAATGCCATTTAAACGTAAAGTACGTAATAGACAAGAAGAAAGGGATAAAATTATTTTTGGTCCAATTAAACTGAATAAAATGGGAAGGGATGAAGTCATGAAGAAATCAAGTATGCCTTAATTGCAATGATAAGAAAGTCAATGCAATAGATTGAATTTAAGCACAAGTTTAGTGAACTTACAGATTACTGTTTGAGTTCAACATAAAGAAGAAAAAGATTTTGCGTTCTGCAGAGTAAATTCGCAAGCAGGCTATCATACTAGTATTGAAATAAACATATTTCTTAAAGCTAGTTTTGTTGGATTATGTCAGAAGCAGAGCTGTGCTTCTTGAGGGAAGATGAGCTTCCTCTAGGGCCCATCAGAATGAAGCTTTCACTGTCCTGCCCTTCAGAGGCTGGGGTGGTCGGTTGTTCTGCTTGATACAGACTTCTTGATCGCCTTCAGCATTTGCTAGCAGACTGCGGAACTGCGCCAGCTTGGGGGAAGGATAACATGTTTAGAGAAGCAATAGCTCTTGATGTCACACAGAACACTTTTATTTTTTAATATGATTGATGCACTGTTATGTAGAAAATCAGGTTGAAGACTGCAATGGTTTCATTGATGGAAAGGGAGGAAGCCAACAGTTCTTGCACATGTCTTTGCACCAAGTATTTGGCTTCAATTATCAATGACTGACTGGATTAGCATTCCAGCTTTCTCACACTTGAGTAAGAGACTTCCTTGCTTGGCACCTCAGTTTCCATATGGTATTATTTCACTGTGTTTTGGTGAAGGCTAAATGGCTCAACAGAGATAAGGGTCTTAGAATGGCGTTTGGCATGTAATATATGCTAAAGAAGTGTTAGCTCTTATACCAGCAGGTCACACTGCAGGTTTGCTGTGAGACTTGACTGACAAAATGTATGTAAGGCACCTGATGAAAAGAGCTGCTCAATCAATGGCAGTTTTTATTATAATTATAAGTGATAATTAATGAGATATTTTACTGAATATTGAAGAGCTTAAGCTTTAAAAAAAAATGAAAAACCAACATCAACGATCAAGGTATGCCACTCAAGAGTCACAGTTCCCCAAAGAGGGTGGATTTTCCCTTATTAAGGTGAAAAGAAGAGCGGGAATTCTGAATCTCTTCATAAAGAAAAAAGTGCTTATAAGTACATTCTACTTTTTGGCTATTAATAGACTTGATGTCACTAATAAATCTTTCTCAGTTGAAAGGGGACTCTCCAAAATCGAATGGCAATAATAATTTCCCTCAGTATGAATTGAACTGACATCCTGCCTTGCACTTCCAATTCCCCCGCATGCCGCTCTGATACGCTACCTGTTCCGCGCTCACACTGATGGTCTCTTTAAAGATGATCCAGGTGACACTCTCGTGAAGAGGAGGGTGAGTCAGTGAACCAAAGTAGGCCCAGTAATCCGGGCATGAAGGCAGAGGACAGAGGGGTCGAAATTTGTGAATGGAGCTTTCTTGTTCTGAAAGAAAACAATAAGCGATGTATCATGCCCTGATGTAAAATATTTACATCATTGCATATATGACATACATATTATTTGGTAGATAGGTCTTAGCAAAGAATTTAATGAATTTTTCTACTGTATAGTATTTCATGACTGGTATGTTTGTGGGTGGCTCAGCTGCCCATTAATGCAGGAGACACAGGTTTGATCCCTGGGTGGGGAAGATCCCCTGGAGAAGGACATGGCAACCCACTCCAGTATTCTTGCCCGAAGAATCCCATGGATGGAGGAGCCTGGTCAGCTACAATCCATGGGGTCACAAAGAATCGGATACCACTTAGTGACTAAACAGCGACAACAGCGTGCTTGTAAATATAAACAGTGCAAGCGACAGATGACAGGAAATACGCTACGCCAGGACTGTGACTGGTCTCTCTTCTTCCTTCCTCATTTGGCTAAGCATAAGCAAAGGCTTCTTATTTCTTTACTGATTGGTCATTCATGTAGGGGTTATTGGTGCTGACCTCTTGAGCAGTTAGAAATCCGCACATAAGCTTATGGTTGTCGCTCATAATCATGGGTGTGCATCAGCAGGTTCATTTAAGGGACAATTCTGTGGTGCTAGAGCAAGCATTTATCAGAAGAATAATCCACAGGTTACTGGACCTGTGCCGTTCAAACCCATGTTGCTCTAGGGTCGACTGTACGAGCTTTTCTCTCTTAAAACTTCTAACGCATCTTTGGTTATGACCCATTTCCTTATTTGTAATCATTTGTTGTGTTTATATTCCCCCCTCCCTCCATCATCAACTTTGCCAAAAATGTCTTTTTTTGGTTGTTTTTTCCCCAAAGAATTAGTTTTTCACTTTATTAATAACATTTGACCTGCATTTATTCATTTTCTTTCTTATTTTATTAATGTTTTACTTCATCTTAATCATTTCCTTCTACTTTCTTTTCATGTATCATTTTTTACATTCTTGAATTGAGTGCTTATTTATCTTTAAACTTTCTCACTTTATAAAAGTGTAATTTTGGGGGCCTCAACACGAACTAGATTTATTTTACATAAAGGTATGGTAGTTCTACAAAGTGTGAATGACAATGGCAAATCTCTG
This sequence comes from Ovis canadensis, assembly GCF_042477335.2. Lineage (NCBI taxonomy): Eukaryota > Metazoa > Chordata > Mammalia > Artiodactyla > Bovidae > Ovis > Ovis canadensis. Next base: position 100,113,380 of record NC_091253.1, on the reverse strand, counting down.
ATATATGATTTAAGTCTTTATTATCAAAACGGTGAAGCTAAGAGTAAATATATCAGAACAATCCATCTTTTTCTAAGCTGACAGTGGGCATCATAGTTACGATGCATGAAACAGCTATGAAAACCATGCTTCTACAGGCTTCATCTTGCTGAAATAGATCAGTGGTAACTATGAAAAATGAAACCAAAATAAATCACTGCATCAGAGAGCTCAGAAACGAGGACTGTGTAAGCAGTACCTTGATTTTCAGATTGATGGGTTTGCTGAGGACTTCCTACTCCTCATATCAAATATGCAATTAAATGATTTCTGAGGTTCTGTAGATTCTTGTTCTCTGATTTAAACTAACTTAATGAGTCTATTTACCTTAGTTTTAACTGCTTTTAGGGCATCAAGTACTTTCTGAAGGTTTGGGTTGGCCTGACCCACCTGGAGATTAAAAAAATAAAGTGTGAGATAACAATTGTTAGCAAGTAAAATCCTATTTAGTTAATTTTTAAAAAATTAAACACAATAACTGAAGAAAAGATATACAAGTCAAAATACAGGCATTTAGCACAACTGAAATACAAAAGCAAGCCTCTTGGGTCTGTTCTATTAAAATTCTAATCAGTCAAATGAATGGTATGTTACAAGTGTTCAATAAAGATTAACTAGAATTACTATAATTCCAAAGGTTAGTCACCCAAATATACTCCATTTAATAGTAACTTCCCTATAGGACTTTTCAGGGACTTTCCTACAGGAGATTTGAATCTTCCATATTAAATATCAAGTGAACTTTCTTTATGGGACAAAAGTCCTCTTCATATTTTTTTCCTGATGAAATATTAAATTGATAAACTCCTGACTCTGTGATGTAGAAAGTTTAGACGAAAAGTGAAAGATGAGCTGAAAAATAAAAAAAAAATAGCCCACCATCAACACCTTCCCATTTCATCTCTGCCTGAAATGTCTTTCTCTCTTCACGAGGGGAAAGTCAAGCAAAGCAAACGTATACCAGAGACCAGCTTGTTCACCTGCGCTTTCGCTAGTAGAAGGAGACATTTCAAAAGCAGAGAGACACCTGCACCCCTCTGCTGTATTTCACCCTAGCTTGTGGTCTGATTGGGAAGGGAATAATCGTAGCAGAGCTCCGAGGCTCTCTAGGACTCACCTTCATCAAAACGCCGACAATCACCAAACCATCAGCCTGTGAGGCGGCATCAGCAAAGCTGGGGTACTTGGTAGAATTCCAGTGAACTAAATGAAGCTAAAACACACAAGGTGATGGAGCAGTTATTCAAACCACGGTGAAGGGAAAAGCAAGTTAGACCTTAACATGTGGATCTATACAGCTATATCTTGGCTTGGATAGATAAAACTTGTGTGACCCTTTATCCAGGGCATGGGAAGGGCTATGTTTGCACCCTTAAGAAGGGTTTTCTTAAGAAAATAGAGTTGAAGAGAGTGGGCATGTTGCAAATCCTGGAACCAGTAAGTAGAACTTCTTTTTCCCACAATATCATAACTATTCAATATTACTTCTTAAAACAAAACAGAAAAAACAGACACCTCTCTGTTTGGTGAGAGAAGATGAAGTATTTCTGGCTAACTAGTTTGGAGACAAAAACTGCAATAATTTTGTAACTTGAGGTACCCGGTAACTTTGTGAGAAGGGGCTCCTGAGATGTCTGGAGTCTTGGCCAAGGGCAGGTTCTCCTGAGCGGATCCAGACACCTTTCAAATCAACTGCCCCTGCCTAAGTTCTCTGTGAAACTCTAGACCTGTATATCCAAGGCCATGTGCACGTCTTCCTGATTCTTTCCTGACATCTCCACGTGGATGCCTGACATGCATCTCAAACTTAACACGGCCAAAGTAGCACTCTTGACTTTCTCTTTTCCAGACCCGTTTCATCTTCCCACTTTAGCAAAAGGCATCACCTTCCCTCTAACTGCTCAACCGAAAACTGTAGCCGTTATTCATTTCTTACTTTTCTCCACTTATTGGCATCCATCCTTCCACGCAGCGCATAGATGTTAGCCTTGCACTTAGTCCAGAGCTCTAAGGCTTGGCATAACTGCAGATTTTCCTCTGGGATGGCAAGTCAAAATGGCAGGATTTTCACTCGAATTATGGCTGAACTCAAATGCTACTCCTGAAAAAGTCTTTTTCTGACCCCCTACTGTCAAGTGATCCCAGGTCGCTTCGATGAATCTAAACCAAAGCCGTCCGCTCCCCACCACCCACAGGTTTCCTCTCTGTCTCCGATCTTTCTCCCCACCACTGCCCTGGTCTCCCTCCCACCCCTTCTCCTACCCTCTCTCACAAGCCTAATTAGTGACTGAGAACCTGTCACCTTCAACCTGGATTAACCCACTTGTCTCAAATTAGATAAGACGTTCATTGATTCAGATTTCTTCAGATCAGTTCAGTTCAGTCACTCAGTCGTCTCCGACTGTTTGCAACCCCATGAACACAGCACGCCAGGCCTCCCTGTCCATCATCAACTGCCGGATTGCTTAGCTACAGCCAAATATCCTCCCCCAGACATAATACTATTTCTAATTTAGATTTTCAGCCCATTTGATTTCAGTCCATTTTCAATTTTATGAAAAATAAATAGGAAAAAAAACAAAACATTTCATAGATTTCTGCACCATTGAAAGTTCCTAGCCTGGCTTTCTAGTGTAACATAAAGTAAATTTTATTTGTATACTATTCCCAAGTCTTCTATCAAAATGAATACTACACATACTCTGTACCTAACAGTCCCTCTTACAAAAATCTGCCCTACACAATTGCTTTCACCAGTGTAAGATATTTGTATGAATGTAGTTATTACCCATTGTTTTTTGCAAAGAAAAAAAAAACACAACAGAATGAAATGGGAAAGGCATTGCAATTGTTCCTATGTAGGAATTAGTTAATAAATTCTAACATATGCATACATGGAAATACCGTGCAGACTTTAGGAATTCCTGCTGACTTGGAACAATGACCATGATCATTGGTAAAGGAAAAAAAAAAAAAAAGCATGTCGCAAAACTGTGTATTACAGATTCATTCTACAAGAGTAAAACAAAAAGGCCAACCCGTCTGCATTGGTACAAACTTATTGAACAGTCATGCATACAAAGAACAAAAGTTTTTTGTTTTCAGTCTCCATATCCCTGTTGAGAGTTTGATGCACATTTTCTTGATTTTATCGTGGATATACAGGCAGAATGTCTTGAACTGAATCACAGACTTCCATGTGGAGGCAAGTCAAGAGGCCAGAGGGTAGTGGCCTGCTGCCAGGGAGCCCCAAACCCTCGTCTAGAGGAGGTTACTCGTTGTGATGACTCCTGAGGTTAAACTGGCCCTCTAAGTAGAATCTTAATGGAGTGCCTTACTTGGCTATACCTCTGCTGCGGGTGTGCACCCTTGACCCTTTAAATGAGAAGAGAATGATGGTGTGTTCCCCCTGGGGCTCAGAACTTTAAAAGGAGAGCAGCAACTCCCCTTGAGGTTAGCCTGATGTCAGGCAACAGTTTCCGAGACATTCTGAAATGAAAACACACTCGAGGCTCAGGAGTTTGATTGCAAATTCACCTGCCTCCCTCACGTGAAAAATTGTCCTCCATTGCCAAACACAATGTGTCACTGTTTAAGTTTAATGGAGCCTAGGATTTCTTTACAGACTGCAAAATGCTGATTCCTTTGGAGCCATTGAAATTGTGTCTTAAGTGATAAGGGGCCCTTCCCTGGTGGTTCAGACAGGTAAAGAATCTGCCTGCAATGCAAGGGACCCTGGCTTGATCCCTGAGTGGGGAAGATCCCTTAGAGAAGGGATAGGCTACCCACTCCAGTAGTCTTGCCTGGCGAATCCCATGGACAGAGGAGCCTGGCGGGCTACAGTCCCCGGGGTCACAAAGCGCTGGACATGACTGAGCGACTAACACACACCCCCGTGTTATGAGGGGGCTACTTCTGGGAGGACTCTCGGCGTAGCTCCTCTCACTCACTCAGCTGCATTACCTCTGCAGAAAATGTGGCTCCATCCACCAAGTGCTCAGAGCCACAGTCATCGGTGCTGCCCCAGTGAAAATGGAACTGACGTAGCCTGTAGCTTTCCGATAGAGGACCGCCTTTCAGCACTAGAATAAAAAGGAAAGTGCTGTTAGTGTTCTAGTCATGAGCTCCAGCTTGTCTTTGCATTGAATACAAATTAACACTAAATTGGGTCGAGTAGAAATGAAATAAACCGTAGTCCAAAGTTCCCATCCTGTTGGTCTTTCCCCATGCCCACAATGATGGGCTCAGATGTGTGCTGCACCTTAAGATCGTGGGTGACTTATACGGTTCACAGCACATGGGATATAATTTTATCTTTTCCTGTTTCCAGGAAAAAATATTGGAAGATGAGTGAATTATAGGATGAGAGGTCTTTCCTTGAACCTGCTTTAGTTTATAAGTTCATTCATTCTTTCAACAGGCAGTAATGGACAGCATGCATTAAGATATCTAGCAATTTATTTTCAGTAACAAATCACTCTGCACATATCTTGTAACTATCAAGATACAAGAGGGTAATCTGACAGTTTTGCTGAGAATTCCTAGCCAGGGACGAAAAAAGTTCCAGCAGGAGGGTAGGGTCAATTTTAAAATTCTCATACTGAAGGGTCATTTTGCTTTAGAGAGCCTATCCAACCATACGATTAAAACACACACACAGTACCAAACCTAATCCAATATTAACAAAGGACATAGCCCCAAGATATCTGAAATTTAGGCTCTGAACCTTGTAGGAAAGTGCTATGATTAATTTTGCCTTTTGACAGTAGAGCTGATTTATGAAACTGCTATTTAGAAAATTATTCAGTAACAGTTTTGAGAATTTTCCTGTGAACAAGGAAGTGTGGTAGATTCTGGGAGATGAAGATAATTCAGTTACTATGATCTAATAGGGAGAGGGGAAGGTAGACAAAAATACTTATACACAGAATGATTCCATGCAAGATACACCCAAGACCAGTATTTTTTTTTTTTTTTTACTGGTACCCAAGCACTTCACAAGCTGGTGATGGACAGGGAGGCCTGGCATGCTGCGATTCATGGGGTTGCAAAGAGTCGGACACGACTGAGTGACTGAACTCAACTGAACTGAAGCACTTCAGTTTTATGGAGCCATTTTCCTGGCCACAAAAAATAAATATACTCTTCGTGTGTATTTCTTCCCTAATGCGCTCCTCCAACCTCATCTCAATTAGAAAATATTTGCCTTTTCAGTTTTTATATTCATGATGGTTCACAGAATTTTGTGGAAAAGGACTGTTTATTCAGAGGGTGTAAAGTTAGCATAAAGACATTGGAAACCGGAAGAGATGAAATAGAGTCACTGAGAAGGAGAAGGGCTGAAAGAAGAGCGAGCTGGGAGTCCCCAGAATCATCCTTAACACTTGGAAATGTTTTAAAACTTCAAGACACCTCAGTAGATGGCCTCAATGCTACACATGTGCGCCAAACACTGAACATGGGTGTCCGTGTTCTGCAAGCCCTACTGTTTAAATTTCCCAGCAAGTCAAAGACAGAAATCAGGAGGGTCTTTGGGCTCACCTGATCTATTATCACTGTCTTCAAAGTTTACATGGAAGGAATGTCCCACGTTGACGATTTCTTTGGCTGTGGCTGGATTGTAGGAGATACTGAGAGGTTTCAGAGAGGGATCACGCTTGGTTTCACTGGTTTTAATGTCGATAGGAGACTGGTTATTTCCATTTGCAATGGGATGCAGCTTGCACCAGTGTTCAGGACCTACCAGGAAAAATGTGATTACAACCAAAACTGATCTAATGCTTGACTCCAGGTTTTAGGAATATAATTTTCCTAGATTAGGATTTATTCAGGTATCTGAAATGGTATCCTGGTTAGTTTAGTCGAAATCCAAGGTTTGAGAATGCCCCTTTGCTACGCTATACTGTAAAATAGTGTCTTTGTCAACAGAGTTAATATACTCATAGTCTATGGGATCAGACTATACATTTTTGCTGTTAGAAATAGACCTCTCTATACATAGGGAGGGAGAGAGGAGAAAAGAGGCAGAATACATTCTGTAGACAATCATGGCCCAAAGGACAACTGTTGAGAATGCATACAAAGCTGGTATAAGTCAAAGGCACTTCAAACCATTAACCTATGTCTTTACCGTTATTTTAAGTGCTCGATATCTCTTTTCCTGGAAAAGGGAACAAGCCGTTATTTGAGCTACATGAGCAGAAGAATGCTTACCGTTTTCACCATCATATCCCCACTCAGGACTTGCCATGATCTTCTACTTAGTTTTCTTTTTCTGAACACAAAGAGAATACCTGGAATAACTGACTGTCACTGACCGTGCAATAGACGACTGAATCCACAGTTCGCAGGGTTTTTATAGAAACATCTCTGCCCTTGTGCATGAGTGTTACTCACTCAGCCCGCTATTTCATCATCTTTATCTATCAGGAAGTATATGCATGCTAAAAAAAGGTATTGTTTAAAAAGCTCACAAAGGTAAGGGCAGTTCCAATTGATTTATTCTCTTATATTGTTAAAGAGAAATTTCAAAATCTTAGCTTCTGCAAAACCAAGCCCTGTTATTCTCCTGCTAGTAGAAGATATGGCTGAGTTATCACACCTGATGCTTTGAATATCTAGTTACAAAGGACTGTGCATTTGAGACTCCCAGCTTTTACCCTTGCTGGACACTTAAGCAATACTGCTGCTGCTAGGTCGCTTCAGTCGTGTCCGACTCTGTGTGACCCCATAGACGGCAGCCCACCAGGCTCCCCCGTCCCTGGGATTCTCCAGGCAAGAACACTGGAGTGGGTTGCCATTTCCTTCTCCAATGCATGAAAGTGAAAGTGAAGTTGCTCAGTCGTGTTCGACTCTCAGTGACCCCATGGACTGCAGCCCACCAGGCTCCTCCGTCCATGGAATTTTCCAAGCAAGAGTACTGGAGTGGGTTGCCATTGCCTCCTCCCCTTAAGCAATACTAGCACCAGTAATTCAGTCAGGAGAATAATTTGCATATTTACAGGCAGATCAGAACCAATATCGTGATGTTAATTTAAAATCGGATAAGAGAATCACTAATCATTTGGAATACATTGGGTTTGCAGTTGGTAGTATATTGTAAGATCTTAGGGAAAAGCACAAACTTTTTGGCAACTCAATATATTATTCATGACAGTACATTTCAAAGACATACAAGATGAGACTAAAGGTCCTCGTTTTTAAGCAGTATTGGAATTCACAAATGGAGATTTGTCTTATGTGTGAGCAGAGTCGTGTCTGACTCTTTGCAAGCCCCTGGACTGTAGCCCACTCCCCGCCCTTCTCTGTTGCCTCACAGGTTGCCAGCTTTGATTTGTGTGCGCTCATTCATGCACGCAACAAATCATTGTGTGTGTGCTCTGTCATGTCTGACTCTTTGCAACCCTGTGGACTGTAGCCCACCAGGCTCCTCTGTCCATGGAATTCTTCCGGGCAAGAATACTGGAGTGCGTTGCCATTTCCAACTCCAGGGGATCTTCCTGGCCCAGGGGTTGAACCTGTGTCTCTTGCATCTTCTACACTGGCAGGTGAATTCTTTACCACTGCTGCTGCTGCTGCTGCTGCTGCTGCTGCTGCTAAGTCACTTTAGTCGTGTCTGACTCTGTGCGATCCCATAGACGGCAGCCCCCGAGGCTCCTCTGTTCCTGGGATTCTCGACAAGACACTAGAGTGGGCTGCCAGTGCCTTCTCCAATGCATGCATGCTAAGTCGCTTCAGTCGTTTACACCTCTGTGTGACCCCATGGAGAGCAGCCCACCAGGCTCTTCTGTCCACGGGATTCTGCAGGCAAGAAAACTGGAGTGGTTGCCATTTCCTCCTCCCTAGACCCACCACAAATGGAGAGCATTTTATTAAGACTGAAATTAAATACAGCCCAATATTTATTTTACACCTGAAATATTGAAATAGAAGCCTTTCTTTCATATAGTTCTATATAACCTATAGGAAAAAATCCAAACAAACATGCCTGCTAATGCAGGAGATTAAGAGTCATGAGGGTTTGATCCCCAGGTCGGGAAGATCCCCTAGAGGAAGAAAGGGCTACCCACTCCAGTCTTCTTACCTGGAAAAATTCCACGGACAGAGGAACCTCGTGGACTGCAGTCCACGGAGTCCCAAAGAGTGAGGCACGACTGAGCACTCACACGTGTACGATTTATAGGACACTTTCATACTATTTTACCATCAACACCACACATACAAATCCTACACAATGAGTTATCATTTTGCAGCTGAGAGAAGTTGAGGATTCACCACAACCAGGGAGTAGCTAAGACTCCAGCCTCCACGTCTAGTTGCTTTCTTTGCCTCCATCTCTGCGGAAGCCTGCGCTGGCTGAGCCAGGAGGCAGCTGGTCCCCAGTTTCCCTTCTCCACCCACGATCCTCTTAAGTCCAGCTGAAGCCTGGACTGAGGTGAGACTTGCCAGCTGGTGAGTGATGAGAAGATTCACAGGACTTGTCAAGGAGGCAAAGAAGAGTGATTAATATGTGCCAGATTTTGGCTAGGTCTGCATTTCCAAGGCTCTAAATGTGCTCAGAGGAAACGCAACCTGATAAAATAAGCCTTCATAGTAATGCTTTCCATGCCCTGGGAGTCATACCTCCTTCCATATTCACGTATTGTCAGAGCTCCCTGGGTTTTCTAGGAATTGGGTCTGTCACAGCTCTTAGCCAGGCTTATCAGAGGCACGTTTTCAGCCCCTTTTGGGTGATGACATCCCTCCGGCTCAGACGTAGAGTGGGAAGACACCTGAGTTTCCATTCCTCACGTTAGTAAGTGGAAAGAATTATTACATAAAGGGAACTTTTAAAGATACTATTTATTGAGGGTCCAAGATAACTCAAATGCTCCCTAAAAGTTTATATGCAGCCAATCATTTTATTCTCATAATTACCCGGTCTGGCATTAAAATTGTATCCCACATAAGGAGAAACTGAAGACAGCTCCTCAGGTTATAAATGCTTGTAAGTGGATGCGTACATCGTATCAGGCTAGGGTTTAAACCTAGATCTGTTCGTTTCCAATGCTTTTCTTCTTTCTTTACTTTCCACTGTCAACAAATATCCACTAATCTCCACATGATTCTATTTGCAGGAGGATTGACTTGGCATTCCAGACTGGTTTGTCTCAAGATGACCAATAGTCAGTGTTGACCCTTGGGTTACTTTATTTTAGATTTAGAGTCTCAGGTTGCCCAGAAGCTCATCATTCAGTTCAGTCGCTCAGTCATGTCTGACTCCTTGTGACCCTGTGAATCATAGCACGCCAGGCTGCCCTGTCCATCACCAAATCCCAGAGTTCACTCAGACTCAGGTCCATTGAGTCAGTGATGCCATCCAGCCATCTCATCCTCTGTCGTTCCCTTCTCCCCCTGCCCCCAATCCCTCCCAGCATCAAAGTCTTTTCCAATGAGTCAACTCTTCATATGAGGTGGCCAAAGTACTGGAGTTCCAGCTTTAGCATCATTCCTTCCAAAGAAATCCCAGGGCTGATCTCCTTCAGAATGAACTGGTTGGATCTCCTTGCAGTCCAAGGGACTCTTAAGAGTCTTCTCCAACACCACAGTTCAAAAGCATCAATTCTTCGGCGCTTAGCCTTCTTCACAGTCCAACTCTCACATCCATACATGACCACAGGAAAAACCATAGCCTTGACTAGACGGACCTTAGTTGGCAAAGTAATGTCTCTGCTTTTGAATATGCTATCTAGGTTGGTCATAACTTTTCTTCCAAGGAGTAAGCGTCTTTTAATTTCATGGCTGCAGTCACTATCTGCAGTGATTTTGGAGTCCAAAAAAATAAAGTCTGACACTGTTTCCAGTTTCCCTGTCTATTTCCCATGAAGTGATGAGACCAGATGCCATGATCCTCGTTTTCTGAATGTTGAGCTTTAAGCCAACTTTTTCACTCTCCTCTTTCACTTTCATCAAGAGGCTTTTTAGCTCCTCTTCACTTTCTGCCATAAGGGTGGTATCATCTGCATATCTGAGGTTATTGATATTTCTCCCAGCAATCTTGATTCCAGCTTGTGTTTCTTCCAGCCCAGCGTTTCTCATGATGTACAGGGATAGAAATAGGCTACCCTTTGTCAGTCATTGCTCTTATTTCTTTGTTTAGTTGCTAAGTTGTGTCTAGTTAAGATGCCTGCTGACTGATACTTTGTTAAAAGTAACTTTAAGTTGAACTACTATATTAATCAACCTATTTGAGAAAAGAAAACTCCCTTTTTATTACATGATTACATGATAATTCATCACAGGAAGGTTTAACATTCATATAGGAATGGTAGGTTATTTAAAGTTGAGGCACAAAATTGGCTTGAATCCTAACCATTATGACCCTTTATTCGATTATATAGCTAGGGTGTGTTTATTTCCCACCACAAGCAGAAAGCTATAGAGAGAGAGATGTAAAATTTAAGGAGCATCTATGGTTTATGTCCTGACATGCCTCTCATTCACTTTCATCAGTTTTTCTGCTTACATACTTCACCTTTCAGCTTAATATCTGTACTAAATCCAAATGGCTCCCTTTGTGTCCTTCCACTTTCACCTGTAGCATCCTCACAGGACATTTTTCTAATTCTATAATCTTTGGACTGCTTTTGCATACCGAAGAGTTTAGTCTACACTGAACTCTGCTCTTCTAATTTAAACAGTTTATTCCTTAAAAACCATCAAGGATGCAACCACATGCTGCAGAAGGGTTCCCAGGTCTGTTAGCATATTCCACAGAAATCCACAGGTCCTGGCACTGGAGCAGGAGCAAGTAACCTGATGTAAAAACATATGTATCTTTAAAAAATAATGTAAAACTGCATAAATAAATTGTGATAGAGAATTGGTTAATTGCTAACATTTAGAAGTATCAAGCTATATGCAATAAAATGGAGAAAATAAAAATAAAATATTGTAGTATTTTAAATAAAAATTTTTAAATGTTGAAAGAATGATGTGCAGAATGTTTAATTTTAACAATTACATTGCCTTAATTTTCCAATTTGATGAAGATGTATTAATGGGCTGGGGGAGAAGGAAGAAAGATTGCTTTCTTTACCTTATAAAATGGAATTTTAGAAGTCAAATATTTACTGAAAAACTTAAAGCTAAAATGTTGATATTATCTTTACTCTTGAACAATATGCCCTAATTTTATCTCTTGACCAGCCTTTGCAATAAATAAAATTCTTGAAGCAAACACACAAACAAAAAGAACTACGAAGAGGCTAAAAGATTTACTGTGCTTCCTAAGATGTCTGGATGGTATCACCAACTCAGTGGACATGAGTTTGAGTAAACTCTGGGAGTTGGTGATGGACAGGGAGGCCTGGTGTGCTGCGGTTCATGGGGCCCAAAGAGTCAGACACAACTAAGTGACTGAACTGAAATGAACCGAACTAAGTGGTGCTAGTGGTAAAGAATCCTCCTGCCAATTCAGGGGGCATAAAGACATGGGTGTGATCCCTGGGTTGGGAAGATTCCCTGGAAGAAGAAATGGCTCCCCACTCCAGGATTCTGGACTGGAAAATTCCATGGACCTAGGAGCCTGGCGGGCTACAGTCATGGGTGCAAAGAGTCAGACATGACTGAGCATCTGAACACAAAAGACTTTCTGTGATTAAGGTGAGCTATTCACTATGCATGCATTTAGGAGTATTGCAATAGGCTAGAAAAGACTATGGTTCACTGAATAACATTGAAAATGATGATCTAATTCAGTTCTCACAGTAGACTTGGGGTTAGGTTAGTCTCACTCCACTTTTAAAGAGGAATAACCGAGACTCAGAAAATTCCAGTGGAAGAGGCAGGATTTGAATCTAAAACCCAAAAGCGCATCCTCTTCGCTGTTTTATCACATGACCATCTTTAACAGGCTGTCCATAAAATGTTTGCTTTAAACGTCCTTAATAGCTGATGACACTTATTTATTGAGTAGCATCAATAACTTTACCGAAGATAATTTTAATGCCCTAAAATGTTTACAATGGAGCAGAGACATTTTCTCAGTGTTTCACAAAATTTGAAAACCATTTTTAGCCAACTCTAAATTATATTTTAAAGTCTTAGTGTTTCTTATCTGATTTTTTTCTCCTAGTCTCTTAAATGAACATTTTCCTCAGATTCCTACTTTCATATTTTAAAACTGAGAACATAAAGTATTATGAAGGCAAGTAAATTATGATGAGTTTCAAGTTTACATTTGTAATTAAAAATAGTTCTTTGGTAGAGAAGGAACTAAGAATGTGAAAGAATGGTGTCTCATTATGGTAGAAATCTGTTAAATGCCACTGAGAAGAAATTCCAAAAGACAGTAGCAGTTCTGTAATGCTTAGCATTCCATAAGATGCATGGATTTCCTTCGACCCATATTTTCCCTAAAATAAGGAAATATACATAGTGAAAATCAAGCGTCATGTTTATTAAATTTGGCATAACTCTCCCATCGCTTCTTAATTTCCTTAGTTCAGAATTGATATTGTTTAGGGTGACAAGAGAAAGCTTAATTCTAGCGGAGACGTGGGACATGGAAAATGGTAATATTAGCTCGGACGTTTCTGCAGTAAGACAATTGGAAATTCTGCCGAATCAATTTAAATGGCTGGATTATTTCTTCCAAATTGGTCTTTCTCTCCCCTTGGAACAAGCTGTTTACCAGCTTCATTCTTTCCAATGGAAGTGTGTGTCCACCCATACCATGCTTGTTCCCATTTTAGGACTTTGCACTTGCTCTCCCCTCTGTCTGGATTTCTCTGTATCCAGATCTTTTCACAGGCTCATTATATCACCTTCTCAGAGACAGGTTTCCTGACCTCCAAATTTAACACATTCCCCAGTTCTCAGTCACGCTATTACTTCCTTCCAACATAGTTCTTTCATTACATTTGTTGCATCTTGAAATTATTAATTTTTTTCCATTCTGAAATTTATTTGTTTACTTGCTTGATAGCTATCACCATCTCTATAGTGACGCCTTGATAACAATGGGCTCTATAATTGCTTTTTTCTCTCACTATGTTAACTTTAATTATAACATGCATGGTAAATGGTGGTGTTCAACAAACACTTTAGAGAGAACAATTAAGTGGTCATTTTGAACTTTAATTATTATATTTTTATAAAGACTTGGAAGAATAGAACCCTCATCGGGGACTACGCCCACCCAAACGCACTGGTCTGAACTCAGGTGTGAATGAGCTTTGCTGGAGGTAAACTCATGTTCATATTTGGAACTCAGAAAACAGAGCTTTCCCTTTTCAGTTCTATTAATGGAGGAATGAAGTGACCTGTCTGTGAATGTCAGTCACTGCTGGGAGAGTGAGAATGTTGGTCTTTATAAGTGTCAATTTTTTTTGGTATCTTGTAAGTGTCAAAACTTAACTCTTGTAAGTGTCAAAACTCACTCAAATGTGGTTTGAAGTTTTGACATACAAATTTCATAAATCCATGACTCTTAAAGAAAGACTTTTAACTTGATATTTTCTGCATTGGAACATTTTATTTTCATTTTTGAAGGCAGTTGTAAAATTCACTAATGAATGTTTTTCTAATAACCAAGTCAACCAAGGTGACTATTTTAATCCACAGCATAGAGGCTTTTGGTTTCTTACAATTTCTTGCTTTTGAAAACATTACATTTTAAATATGTCTAGTTGATTGTCATACATGTTAAAAATCTCTGGTTGGAAAGATATATACTGAATACACTGAAAATATAGGCTTATGCACTTTAAAGCTAATTGTTGAGCCTCTTCTACTAGATGAATGGGTAACTTGAGCAGGTTAGATGCGTCATCCTTGTATTTATTCTAAAACAGACAAAATAATATTTATGTCTTATCTCTTATAATGTTTAGGGAATTAATGAGCTCCTCTATAGCAGATGACATAGTTAAACAATATTTTTCATCTAAAAAGAAAATAGCATGCATAATGCTTTTCAAACCTTAAAATACTGCAAAAATATAAATGATTAACTTCAGCCTCAAAAAAGTTTGATTTTTGACTCTCAGGTAAATGCATAATATAAATACATGGAATTAAGTAAAAAAGTTCAAGTGATTGCATGTGGCCTGAAGTTCAAACAGTTGTGTAACAGAAATCTGCTTGCCACAGATTAAACTAAATCTCACATGTAAACATGAAAGGAGGTAAGTTCTCAAACTTAAGCATGAAAGGGGGTGAAGGTCAGTCACACCAACTGCCTTTTAACATCTTTCATGCAAACCTTGCTGGGGTCCATCTACCAAAAAGTTATTTGAAGATTTAAAAACATTTTCTCCTGATTTCCCAAATAATTCTGTTAGCTCTCATACCATTTATATCAAAGGCTAGATTTCTAACACACGTTTGCAACTGAGTATGTCCTCTCTTGATCCTGTGGTTTTTAATATGCAGGCTGTGGATCACTGGCTTTAGAGTCACAGATATGTGGATGAAAACGCATGTGCATGTCTCCTCCAGCCCCTCACTTTTGTGAGAGGACCTGAGCCAGGTTGGACTGCTAACAAACTTCAAGCTCTTTCAGGGCATTGCATTAGTGGTATCCCAGCCTTTTCAGATGCATCTGGGGGCTGTATGAATCTGCCTTCACAATCTTATAACCAAAAGATATGCTTGTGTGAAAACATCTCTGATCAAATACATTTAGACACTTTTACAAACACTCTTTTAAGAGAAATGTCATATTCCTGACATTTCCACCTTTAGGAAGAATACAAATATTAGCAGCCACTGAAAGAAATATTTACTGTTTTACTAGTTTTTAATGCCTTTAAGAATTTAAAAGTCCTTTGAGCCTTTTACTAGATCCTGACTTCAGAAAAGAAAATCTTTTTTCCATTCTTGTTTTTTTTTTATGCTTTTTTATTTATTGGGTCAACATGCTAACAACAACAGAGTGATGCTCTGCAGGGGATTTGAATCGAGTGTTCAAGTCAGGTCCATGATTCAGTGCAGACAAGCCTAATAACCAAATGCCTTTTAGTGGTGGAAATATCCACGGCTGCATGCCCGAGGTTGCCATTTTAACTTACTGTTAATTGATCCTTGTCTTGCTGAGGCTACTAAAGAAGAGTGGCAAGGCCACTCACTGAAATAGCGGTGTGCAGAATGACTTGGAGTGCACGGAGCACACGCGTTGCCGAGAGTCTGTTTATTGATCTTCAGCCAGTGAACACAGCCAGCTCAGGGGGATGAAGCCATTGCTATGAACACAATGCTCCTTAGGTCTCTAAAGACTTCCATTTGCTTCACGACTGTTTTCAGGCGTGAGCATTAACCAAAAACTTGTCTATCCCAATTTATCTGAATCATTGTATTATTTCTTTTGAGCTGGTTTAATGATAGCACTCTCTTGAAGGTTTTTCTTTTCTTATCAGGATTAGAGATAGAGGCACGTAGCTGCTGCACAGTGAAGCACAGCTGTGATCTTTCCCGCTGAGTGTACTGCTGATAATGGGAAACTGCATGGACTGTGGTTCACTTGGACAGGAGAGTTAAATGCCCAGGACACTCTTTCATGCCCGCGCTTGCAACATGTCTTTGGAGAAACCA
Organism: Ovis canadensis; assembly: GCF_042477335.2. NCBI lineage: Eukaryota > Metazoa > Chordata > Mammalia > Artiodactyla > Bovidae > Ovis > Ovis canadensis. Next base: position 100,097,768 of record NC_091253.1, on the reverse strand, counting down.
AGCTCCACATGACTTCAACTCCCTGCTTCCGGTGTAGCTGGTAAACATATTTCTACATTCACACAAAAATCTACTTTATTTCTTCTAGTCCTAAGGGACAGGATGGACCATAATATACCCTCCTCTCTTCTATTCCTAGGGCTAAAAGAAAAAGAAAATTTACATTAGAATCCCTACAACAGGCTTTCAGGAAAGATTCTTGTCCTCTGTGCTAAAGGCCAAATAGCAGTCTTGTCCCCCATGTGCAGATTACTTGTTTAGTTGCTAGAGGCTTTATTGTGAATCTTTTCTGCTGTTATTTACATTTCTCAGTTGTGTCTGACTCTTTGTGACCCCATGGAATGTAGCCCTCCAGGCTCTTCTGTCCATGGGATTCTCCAGGAAAGAATCCTGGGGTAGGGTACCCTTTTCCTCCTCCAGGGGATCTTCCCAACCCAGGGATCAAACCTGTGTCTCTTACATATCCTCCATTGGCAGGTGGATTCTTTATCACTAGGGCCACCTGGAAAGCCCTGAGGCAAATGAGAGCTACCTAATATGGAACTTACATTAAGCTCATCTCTAAGAGGAACTTGGCCGTAAGTGAAGGATTTTAAGGACTCTTAAGCATCTCTGATAAAATACTCCTCCTTTAGCAATGACTCCATGGCAAGAGTGTGCAGGGTCCTTCCCTGCGGTTTCTTACGGCTCCTTTTTGGGATCAAAAAATGTTGGAGAGGTTAGCCGAGCAGCAGTTCTCAACTGTGACTTGAAAGGCCTTGGGTTTCCAAAGGTCACGATTGAGAGTGAAAAGGCGATGACTGCCTTCCCTTATACCTAGTTTACCTGGCCGGTGGTGGAGTTCCTTAAGATGCAATACTTGGATAGTGCCCTTAACAGTCCTAAATCCTTTAAGACTGCCTGGGACTGTGCCTTTGACTCCTTGGTAAAGTTCCACATAACCTTTGTGCAACTGCCTGATGATTACAAAATGAGGGGATGACATGTTGGCTAGCGCCTTACTTTTCCATCATCACCTGGGAGGCAGCCAGAACCAGTCTGGTGAGAAGGAACTCCAGGAAAACCTCCCCAGCTTCATGTCAATAATGCTTTTGAAATGAAGACCCACAGAGTCCATAGGAGTCCTTAAAGGCTCCAGTGGCTAAGAACCAAGCTCCAGTTACCATGAAGTTCATGTGTGTGGACTTCCTAGAACAAATAGGGCTGATTTTGTGCAGTGATTGGATCTAAAAAGATGAATGCCTCCTGTTGCCGAATTCTGGGGGTGCTAGCTGGCTGGGTTTAGGTGTGACATTCTTACAAAGTGGTCTTTTGTTCCTCTTGTTCCAGGCTCCAAGAGTGCTCAGACGTCCGTCTGCAGAGTTGGACAGGATTCCAGTGTGCAGTTGCTCGCAGCTGCTTCCAGCTGTTGCTACCCCTTTGGATCCTGTTTTGTTTTTTGGTGAAGATTGTGTTTCTAGTCCTTCCTCTCCCCGCTTACAATACTACACAGACATGCCATGTGGTTTGCTGGGGAAGCTGATAGTATTAGTAAAGGCCAGTGGCTCCTTCCAAAGGCACACCGACTATTCACATAAAGTTACTTCTGGAAATAAAGCTCTTTACTTTGGTTTCTATCTTTGTAAAAGAATCACTTAAAAATGAGAGGTGGCAAATAAAACCTTGCTGAAGGATTCAAGTCCTTAGAACACAAAGTTGGAATGATGAGGGAGAAAGGAATGATCATCTAACAGCAACTAGACGTCATGAAGCGTGAAGAAAAGATAGGGTGTCTTTTATTAGATCAAATATTAGCAGCAGCGTTCTGGCATGGAGAACATGCCTTCTGCATGAGATGAGTATGACGTCCACTCAGAAAGCAGCTCGGCGGGGAGAGAAACGCCAACCGTTATAGACGTGACCTTTCAGTGCGTTGACGGTCGGCCTTTCGGGAGGGTAATCCTAGATCACCCATGTTTCCATTTGGATGGAGCAAAGACTGACAGGGCAGGTGTCCTGCCTCCGCCAACAGATTTATGGTCTGCTCTCGGTCTCCTTCCCACTTGCCTCTTTCAAAGTGAGCTTGAAAGTCCAGTTCTTTCCATTCCCTCTGCAGAGAACCTAGAGGTGAGGGAGGCAGCATTATATTATTTTTGTAAGGCTCCTGTTGAGCCAGGGCAAAGACGGATGATAAACGGAGGCCCCTGAGAGATTTTTAAGTCTATTAGATTTAGGAGGATGGAAATACAGCTATGGACAAGCCTTGAATTGCAGAGTCTACATAAAGCGAAACTGAGCCCAGCTTAATTCCCTCATCACAATATGAACAAAGCGTAAGACAAATGGTACCACGGCAGCTGGGCGCCACGACTTCTGGTTGTTGAAATGAGCTGTGCATTGAGTGTGTGACTCACCGTTGCACCCACACTGTCGCTGAGGTCACCAGCCTGCCTCCTTAGCCATCAAGGTTGCCCCCAGGTCATTTCAACCCAACTTTAGGGGAAATGAAGTGAAGTGAAGTCGCTCAGTCGTGTCAGACTCTTTGCGATGCCAGGCACTGTAGCCTACCAAGCTCCTCTGTTCATGGGATTTTCCAGGCAATAGTACTGGAGTGGATTGCCTTTTCCTTCTCCAGAGGATCTTCCCGACGCAGGGATCGAACCCGGGTCTCCCACACTGTAGACAGACGCTTAACTGTCTGAACCACCAGGGAAGTCTTTCGGGAAAGGGCAACACAAGTTTGCAGGCATTTCCGGGACCTGTTGCTTCTTGGAGTATAAAACTGGGCAGGACCGGCCTTCATGAGGGAGGGGAGGGAATCATGTCCACTATGTGTTCCAAGCAGCAGGTACAGAATCCTGCCCTTTCTCATTTTCCTCAGGGGGAAAAGTGCTTAAAGCAGTCCAGTCAGTTCAGTTCAGTGGCTCAGTCATGTCTGACTCTTTGCAACCCCATGGAGGGCAGCATGCAGGCCTCCCTGTCCATCACCGTCTCCCAGAGTTTGCTCCAACTCATGTCCATTGAGTTGGTGATGCCATCCACCCATCTCATCCTCTGTCGTCCCCTTCTCCAGCTTTCAATCTTTCCCAGCATCGGGGTCTTTTCCAATGAGTCCTTTTTCCACATCAGGTGGCCAAAGTATTGGAGCTTCATCTTCAGCATCAATCCTTCCAATGAACGCCCAGGAGTGGTCTCTTTTAGATGCACTGGTTGGATCTCCTTGCAGTCCCAGGGACTCTCAAGAGTCTTCTCCAGTCCAGCGGGAATGCTATAGCTCCATTCTGGCGTAAACACATATGAGCCTGTCTTTTCTGGAAGGTGAACTCTGTTCTGCATGCCCAGCTTGAACGTCCAGCCGACACTTGCACCCCAGCTTCAGTCCCGGGTGCAGCCACAGTGGCTCCGCCCTCTGCACCGCAGGCCCCGTTCCGAGCCGCGCCCCGCCCTGGCCTTGTCTGGAGCTGCCCTTCTCAGCCCGACCGCTGCCTGCCGAGACCCGCGGGCCTGCTCTGACCATCCCCGCCAGCCAGCTTTGCCCAGCCTCCTGATCAGGACCCTCTCATCCTGCCCTGGCTCAGCTGACCACTTAGGCGAGGGCCTGAGAGCTCTGGCCAGAGAAGAATACTGTCCGGGGACTGAAGGGGCAGAGAGGGCAGGCTGGCATGAGGCAGAAACAAAGGCCAGCGTGTACTCTTCAGGGATGGAAGATGAGCGGAAACACCTGCCCTAAATGGGAAAGGGAGAAAGCAAGGGAAACACGGGCCATTAGCTGTGTGCTGCGCGAATGACTGACACCAGGCTGTGAGCTGTAACTCCACTGATTTCGCACCTGGGTCTCGAGTCTCTCACACATTGTGAAAAATCATTCATGAGTATGTTTACTTACAAATTTAAGTTTCTCAGTGGATGATAAGTCCACGTGGTTCTAAACTTAAAGGTATAAAAGATACCAAAAAAAAAATCCCCCTCAATCATCCCAGAGTGAACCACAGTTATCAATTTTGCTCATACTTTTCTAGTTGAGAAATACATATGAAAGAAACTGCAGATTTTCTCTTTCAAAGAATACAGTTAGTATACTCTGCATACATTTGTGGCCTTTACTCCTCCCACGCCACTTAGCATGTTATTAATTTTTTAATTTAAATTTTTTTTCTCAGACAAGTAACCGCAAACTTCTCTTGACATCAAGTACAGCTAATACCTTGAAACCACAAAATGAAGTGGTTTTAAAGAAAGCAAGAAAATATGGCACATTAGAAATTTTCCTCAATTCCTCTTTGGGTATGACAAGAGGATAAAAAAAAATTACTTCCACTTTGTAAAAGCTTTGTGGACGACAGGATCACTCACAAATATAGCCGTTTCCCAGCTGCTCATTGGAAACTCCTGGGACCACATGTACTTCAGAGTTTAGAACTTTTCAGATCTTATCGGAGCATTATAGGGCAGATATTATATATATATTCTCCTAACGGGGCACAAAGAGGTGAAAAAGCACCCTGTAATTTAACATTTTATTATTTTTATACCAAAATGCATGACTAGTGATAATAAGTGGCATAAGTAAGGAGTATAATTAGCTTCATATCAGTTCAGGTCAAGTTCTGTTCACAAATGAGTTCAGGCCAAGTCAGGTGAGATTTTTGCAGAAAAGTGTTTGGTTTGCAGAAAGTTCTGGATTCCAGGGTTGGGAGCAAGTCATGGTGGATCTGCATTTCCCTCTCGTGCGTGAAGTGGGTCAACATAATGGCAACGTGGGTGGCAGGGACACCATCAGCTCTGGACTCAGGAGTCCGATTATCTGCTCTACCACTCAACCCTGAGATGACACTGTGGACGTTTCTTGACCTCTAACAGTCTGTTTCCCCACCTGGAAAACGAGGAAAAGAATTTCTACCTTGCAGGATTGAAGGGAGGGCTACTAATATTATGCCTCAAGTGTCTGCTATCTGGTAAACAAAGTAGGATGATTGACCACAGTTATCATTGTTCATGGGAGGAGGAGGTGTCTAAAGATACAGAATTAAAATCTTTTTCTTTCTTCCCCATGAAGAATTTTGAAAGTAGCAGGAGAGAGAGGTAGAAATTTTGTATAAGAATCTCTGGAGAGTTTTTAAGGAAACCGACTCCCAAGTTTCCTTTCTGGGTTTTAAAACAATGGAAACCTGTTGAGGTAGATGGGTCAGTGTTGACCAAGACTCAGAGGCCAGGAAGTTCCAAGGAGTTTTGAAAATGAAACCTCCTGAAAGCAGATGGCCCCAAATCAGCCTGCAGGGCCGCAGCAGTCTGGACTCATCAAGAAATCGGACTTGGGAACCTGTCCCACGCCTGGCATTTGTGGTCACCCTTTCAGACTGGGACTAGCTTAATTCATGTATGTATTTGCTTACCAAGTATTTGAATGCTGAATAATCATAGTTCTATCGGATGGCATCAGTGACTCAGGGACATGAGTTTGGATGAACTCCAGGACTGCCGATGGACAGGGAAGCCTAGCCTGCTGGGGTCCATGGGGTCACAGAGAGTCGGACACACCTGAGCGACTGAACTGAACTGAACTGACTGATGAAATTATTCAAGAAACATTTGGACATGACCCTATTTTCATGGGAATTATAGTTAATTTGGGACTTGTAACAAGTAAACAGCAACCAAATCCCTGAAATGTGTAAGTTCTTTAAAAGACTAAACTAGGTAGGGAGTGGTGACGGCAAGAACAGGCTACTTAAGGTTAGGCAGACAGAGAAACCCAAACGAGAGAGGTGGCCTTCAGGTGGAGAGGAGCCGGCGCCCGCTGTGTAAGACGCGGCTGGAGGGCCCGGGCCTGGCGGAAGGCCGGCTGCTCCTCTGCCTGGAGCCTTCTGCGCCTGCGCCGCTCCGGGCGGCTCCTTCTCATCCTGCAGACCAGATCCCGAGCCGTCTCTCAGGTCTTCCTGACCTACTCAACTCACCTTCTCCACCTCTGCCAGTCACTTTCTACCCGTGACCCTGACTGATTTCTGCAGAGCTGTTATAACCTCTGAAATTACCTGGCTTACTTTTGCACTTGCTAGTTGTGTTTCCCCTCTTAAAAGGAAAACTTTATTAGATCCCGGATGTCTGGTACCTCTGGGTATCTGAATATTTGTGGATTGATTAAAGGAGGAAACCTTGCAACCTAGGGTAGAAAAGAACCTGGTGAACTCTAGGAAATGAAATCAGGCCTTTCTGTCTAGTCACGTTAATGGCCCCCAATGAGCCCTGCCTCCTGGCGTTCATGCCCTTGTGAAATCCACTCCCGCCCCCCATTGACTTTGGGCTTGGCTGCATGACTTCCTTGGCTCCTGGGACATCAGCGAACAACAGGAGCTTGATAAGCACTTATTTGGAACACAGGTGGGCCTTGAGAGAGAGCCTGCCTGGTCTTGCCTCCTGCAAAGGGAAACACCACTTGGAGAGCCAAGCCTGATCACCCAAGGGTGCCAACAGAGTTTAGCTTCCTGCTGAGCCTCCGGTTAAAGACAGCTGCAGGAGTGGCCCAGGCACACCAGAACAGCCCTGCTACCGCTGATCCCCCACACTGCACAACTGTGAGATAAAAACACAGTTGCCTTAAATCAGAGATTCTGGGGGGTGGTCTGCTTCCTGCCAAAGAATGGAAACAAAAACTGAAGCACAGTGAACAGGGGAAGCTGATATGAAATGCCTTTAGAGAAGTTGACACGGAAACAGTCCTTCAGGGCCGAATATGTGTAAAGTTCTGGTATACTAAATGAGGTGGAACATTATTAATAGGTTTGAAGGAAGGAAAGCATTATGATTGATGAGATCAGTTACTAGACTGTTCCAGTCCTCTAGTCCTGCTTTGACGAGTAGAATTGGGTGAAAGAGATGGCTCCGATTTCCAGGCTCAGGCCTTGAGGCTGATGACTTCAACTTTCTTTATCCAGGAATAAGCTCTTGGAGGCATGAGCCTGCATCTAAAACATTGATCGCCCTGCTATAGAAACCATATTAAGAGGTGCTAAGTCACAGAGCTCCCCAGACTCAACAGGAGAGGACATACTCCGGTTTTCTTTGGGAAGAGTCTAATCTGCCTTAAGATCCCAGATATTATCTCTCACTTTTCACAATAACACTTTTAAGTTATTAATATTATTTTAAATTTTATGGATAAGAAAAATAAAGTTTGATTGGTTTCTACCACTTTGTTCAAAGTTTCATAGAGGTGGAAATTCCAAACGCAGACTATTTCTACTAGAAGAGATTAGGTTGGCTCTCGTGGCTACTAGGGAGAGTCTTGGTGGCAGAAAGAGAGGAGGCAAAAGTTGTCAGAGTCAGGAAGAAGGCACAAGAAAGGAGGAGATATTCTGGGAAAACAATTCTTTCTTACCACATTTCTCTTACCCTAACCCAAGTACTCTGATCCTCAGCAACAACCATAACCACAGTCTCTGAAGAATATCTCCTTATTCTAAGTTTTCCACACTATAATTGCTTTAAATTCCATGAGAGGGAAAAATATTAGTATTGCATTATTTTCAGTGGTTAATAGCTAAAAGCTGGAAACAAATATCACCCAACCGGGAAAATGGACAAATTCATTGTCATACAATGGAGTATAAACAGAACTATATGCATCAACACAGATAAACCTCAAAAACATAACTAAGCAAAAAAGTTAAATTGGATAATAATAGATATAGTATAATACGAATTACATAATTACACGCCCTTCTCCTCCTGCTCTCAGTCTTTCCCAGGATCAGTGTCTTTTCCAATGAGTCAGCTCTTCTCATCAGGTAGCCAAAGGTTTGGAGTTTCAACTCCAGCATCAGTCCTTCCAATGACTATATAGGGTTGATTTCCTTTAGGATGGACTGGTTTGGTTTCCTAAGAGTTCAAGGGACTCTCTAGAGTCTTCTCCAACACCACAGTTAACAAGCATCCATTCTTTGGTGCTCAGCCTTCTTTATGGTCCACATATACAATTGCTGGAAAAACCATAGCTTTGACTATACAGACCTATGTCAGCAAAGTGATGTCTCTGCTGTTTCATATGCTGTCTAGGAAACAGTGGCAGGTTTTGTTTTCTTGGGCTCCAAAATCATTGCAAACAATGACACAGCCATGAAATTAAAAGACACTTGCTCCTTGGAAGAAAGCTATGATAAACCTAGAGGACTCCAAGGATGAATGGAGGGTGAGGTTTTGTTTGGGTTCAGAGTGTAGGAAATCTTATTCCAGCAGATCCAATCAAGAAATCAGTGACTTAATTCGTTCTTACAGGTTGGTGGGTGAGGCTTTGGGAAACATAAACTACAGTAAAAAAACAGATATACTGGAAATAGCTAACAAATCAAAGTGAGGTTCAACGAATTGTGTATGATCCCATCAGGACCTTTCTTATTTTAACTGGTGGGGAGAGTTTGAAAGGAGTAAAAGATTGGGTTTCAAAATAAAAGAAAGTCTGACATGGAGATAGAAGTGAGGCTGAGGGGAAGCTGGAGAAACAGAAGACCAATTGTATCATAGGTTCTGTTCTCTTCTCTGGGCAAGAACCCAGTGGAAGTGGCTTGCAATGGCACCTTACATCTAGTTGACAACGTGGTGGAAGTTATATCACATCTTATTTCACCATGGCCCATATGACCTCCTTCAGTTACCCTGGGATGTCTAGACTCTCTGAACACTGTCTTGGAAGGAAAGTTATGACCAACCTAGACAGCATATTAAAAAGCAGAGACATTACTTTACCAACAAAGTTTGGTCTAGTCAAGGCTATGATTTTTCCAGGTGCCATGTATGGATGTGAGAGTTGGACTATGAAGAAAGCTGAGCACCAAAGAATTGATGCTTTTGAACTGTGGTCTTGGAGAAAACTCTTGAGAGTCCCTTGGACTGCAAGGAGGTCCAACCAGTCCATTCTAAAGGATATCAGTCCTGGGTGTTCATTAGAAAGACTGATGCTGAAGCTGAAACTCCAATACTTTGGCACCTGATGCAACGAATTGAGTCATTGGAAAAGATCCTGATACTGGGAGGGATTGGGAGCAGGAGAAGGGGACAACAGAGGATGAGATGGCTGGATGACATCACTGACTCAATGATCACATGAGTTTGGGGGAACTCCGGGAGTTGGTAATGGACAGGGAGGCCTGGCGTGCTGCAATTCATGGGGTTGCAAAGAGTCGAACACGAACTTTACCTTTTCTGGATTCTAGGTACTGCCAGCACTTCTTAACTCAGGGGCACTTTTCTATCTTTAAAGCCAGATGCTTAGCATCTTTTCTTTTTCTGCTCTCTGTCTCATGCTTTTAAGGAACCTTGTGATTATATCAGGCCCACCTGGATAATTCAGAATAACTACAATCTCAGGTTTATTAATCTGAGATTAACCAAGGATTAACTAAGATCATGGCACCTGGTCCCATCACTTCATAGCAAATATATGGGGAAACAATGGAAACAGTGAGAGAGTTTATTTTTTAACTAAGAATCTTAGTTAACTAAGGATCTTAGTTAATGCAAATTCCCTGTAAAATACCAAATTCATAGTTTCTGAGGATTAGGGCTGGAGAATATTTGGAGGCCATTATTCAGCTGACCAGTGACCAGCTGTGGATGTGTCTGGTGGTGAAAGTAAAGCCTGATGATGTAGGGCACAATATTGTATGTTCAGTTCAGTTCAGTTCAGTTGCTCAGTCGTGTCCGACTCTTTGCGACCCCATGAATCACAGCACGCCGGCCTCCCTGTTCATCACCATATACCATAGTTTACTCAGACTCACGTCCATTGAGTCCGTGATGCCATCCAGCCATCTCATCCTCGGTCGTCCCCCTCTCCTCCTGCCCCCAATCCCTCTCAGCATCAGAGTCTTTTCCAATGAGTCAACTCTTCGCATGAGGTGGGCAAAGTACTGGAGTTTCAGCTTCAGCATCATTCCTTCCAAAGAAATCCCAGGCCTGATCGCCTTCAGAATGGACTGGTTGGATCTCCTTGCAGTCCAAGGGACTCTCAAGAGTCTTCTCCAACACCACAGTTCAAAAGCATCAATTCTTCGGTGCTCAGCCTTCTTCACAGTCCAACTCTCACATCCATACATGACCACAGGAAAAACCATAGCCTTGACTAGACGGACCTTAGTCGGCAAAGTAATGTCTCTGCTTTTAAATATGCTATCTAGGTTGGTCATAACTTTTCTTCCAAGGAGTAAGCGTCTTTTAATTTCATGGCTGCACTCACCATCTGCAGTGATTTTGGAGCCCCAAAAAATAAAGTCTGACACTGTTTCCACTGTTTCCCCATCTATTTCCCATGAAGTGATGGGACCAGATGCCATGATCTTCATTTTCTAAATGTTGAGCTTTAAGCCACTTTTTCGCTCTCCTCTTTCACTTTCATCAGGAGGCTTTTTAGCTCCTCTTCACTTTCTGCCATAAGGGTGGTGTCATCTGCATATCTGAGGTTATTGATATTTCTCCCAGCAATCCTGAGTCCAGCTTGTGTTTCTTCCAGTCCAGTGTTTCTCATGATGTACTCTGCATAGAAGTTAAATAAGCAGGGTGACAATATACAGCCTTGACGTACTCCTTTTCCTATTGGGAACCAGTCTGTTGTTCCATGTCCAGTTCTAACTGTTGCTTCCTGACCTGCATACAGATTTCTCAAGAGGCAGGTCAGGTGGTCTGGGATTCCCATTTCTTCAGAATTTTCCACAGTTTCTTGTGATCCACACAGTCAAAGCCTGTGGCATAGTCAATAAAGCAGAAATAGATGGTTTTCGGGAACTCTCTTGCTTTATCCATGATCCAGCGGACGTTGGCAATTTGATCTCTGCTTCCTCTGCCTTTTCTAAAACCAGCTTGAACATCAGGGAGTTCATTGTTCACATATTGCTGAAGCCTGGCTTGGAGAATTTTGAACATTACTTTACTAGCCTGTGAGATGAGTGCAATTGTGCGGTAGTTTGAGCATTCTTTGACATTGCCTTTCTTTGGGATTGGAATGAAAACTGACCTTTTCCAGTCCTGTGGCCACTGCTGAGTTTTCCAAATTTGCTGGCATATTGAGTGCAGCACTTTCACAGCATCATCTTTCAGGATTTGAAACAGCTCAACTGGAATTCCATCACCTCCACTAGCTTTGTTCATACTGATGCTTTCTAAGGCCCACTTGACTTCACATTCCAAGATATCTGGCTCTAGATGACTGATCACATCATCATGATTATCTGGGTCGTGAAGATCTTTTTTGTACAGTTCTTCTGTGTATTCTTGCCACCTCTTCTTAATATCTTCTGCTTCTGTTAGGTCCATACCATTTCTGTCCTTTATCGAGCCCATCTTTGCATGAAATGTTCCCTTGGTGTCTCTAATTTTCTTGACGAGATCTCTAGTCTTTCCCATTCTATGGTTTTCCTCTATTTCTTTGCACTGATCGCTGAAGAAGGCTTTCTTATCTCTTCTTGCTCTTCTTTGGAACTCTGCATTCAGATGCTTATATCTTTCCTTTCCTCCTTTGCTTTTCTCCTCTCTTGTTTTCACAGCTATTTGTAAGGCCTCCCCAGACAGCCATTTTGCTTTTTTGCATTTCTTTTCCATGGGGATGGTCTTGATCCCTGTCTTCTGTACAATGTCACGAACCTCATTCCATAGTTCATCAGGCACTCTATCTATCAGATCTAGGCCCTGAAATCTATTTCCCACTTCCACTGTATAATCATAAGGGATTTGATTTAGGTCATACCTGAATGGTCTAGTAGTTTTCCCTACTTTCTTCAATTTAAGTCTGAATTTGGCAGTAAGAAGTTCATGATATGAGCCACAGTCAGCTCCTGGTCTTGTTTTTGTTGACTGTATAGAGCTTCTCCATCTTTGGCTGCAGAGAATATAATCAATCTGCTTTCGGTGTTGACCATCTGGTGATGTCCATGTGTAGAGTCTTCTCTTGTGTTGTTGGAAGAGGGTGTTTGCTATGACCAGTGCGTTCTCTTGGCAAAACTCTATTAACCTTTGCCCTACTTCATTCCATATTCCCAGGCCAAATTTGCCTGTTACTACAGGTGTTTCTTGACTTCTTACTTTTGCATTCCAGTCCCCTATAATGAAAAGGACATCTTTTTTGGGTGTTAGTTCTAAAAGGTCTTGTAGGTCTTCATAAAACCGTTCAATTTCAGCTTCTTCAGCATTACTGGTTGGGGCGTGGACTTGGATAACTGTGATATTGAATGGTCTGCCTTGGAGATGAACAGAGATCATTCTGTCATTTTTGAGACTGCATCCAAGTACTGCATTTCAGACTCTTTTGTTGACCATGATGGCTACTCCATTTCTTCTGAGGGATTCCTGCCCGCAGTAGTAGATATAATGGTCATGTGGGTTAAATTCACCCATTCCAGTCCATTTTAGTTCACTGATTCCTAGAATGTCGACGTTCACCCTTGCCATCTCTTGTTTGACCACTTCCAATTTGCCTTGATCATGGACTTGACATTCTACGTTCCTATGCAATATCTCTCTTTATAGCATCAGATCTTGCTTCTATCACCAGTCACATCCACAACTGGGTATTGTTTTTGCTTTGGCTCCATCCCTTCATTCTTTCTGGAGTTATTTCTCCACTGATGTCCAGTAGCATATTGGGCACATACTGACCTGGGGAGTTCCTCTTTTGGTATTCTATCATTTTGCCTTTTCATACTGTTCATGGGGTTCTCAAGGCAAGAATACTGAAGTGGCTTGCCATCCCCTTCTCCAGTGGACCACACTCTGTCAGACCTCTCCACCATGACCCGCCCGTCTTGGGTTGCCCCGCAGGCATGGCTTGGTTTCCTTGAGTTAGACAAGGCTGTGGTCCAAGTGTGATTAGACTGACTAGTTTTCTGTGAGTATGGTTTCAGTGTGTCTGCCTTCTGATGCCCTCTTGCAACACCTACCATCTTACTTGGGTTTCCTTACTTTGGGCGTGGGGTATCTCTTCACAGCTGCTCTAGCAAAGCACAGCTGCTACTCCTTAGCTTGGACAAGGGGTATCTCCTTATTGCCGCTGTTCCTGACCTTGAATGTGGTATAGCTCCTCTAGGCCCTCCTGCACCTGGGCAGCCACCACTCCTTGGGATGCTCCTCCTGGCAGACGGCCTTGGCCTCAGACGTGGGTGGCTCCTCCCAGCTGCTGCCTCTGGCCTCGGGCTCGGGGTGGCTCCTCAGGTACACCGCCCTTGGCCTCGGGTGCAAGGTGGCTTCTCCCGGCCGCCCCTGACTTCGGACGTAGGGTGTCTCCTCCCAGCCGCCCCTAACCTCGAATGGAGGATAGCTCCTCCCGACCTCTGCCCCTGACCTCGGACGCAGGACAGCTCCTCCCAGACTCCGCCCCTGACCTCGGACGCAGGGTAGCTCCTGTCGGCCACCATCCCTGACCTCGGATGTGAGGCGTCTCTTTCCGGCCGTTCCTGCGCAGTTGCAGCCTGGCACTCTAGGCCACTGCCCCTGACCTTGGACCTGGTGTAGCTCCTCTCGCAGGTGCCTGCGCGCAGTGCGCCGCTCTCACAGCCGCCTGCGTTTCTGGGAACCTGGAAAGTCAGGTCCATGAATCAAGGTAAACTGCACATGGTCAAGCAAATGGCAAGAGTGAACACTGACATCTTAGAAATCAGTAAACTACAATGGATGGGAATGGGTAGATTTAATTCAGATGACTGTTGTATCTACTACTATGGGCATGAATCCCTTAGAAGAAATGGAGTAGCCATCATAGTCAACAAGAGTCTGAAATGCAGTACTTGGGTGCAATCTCAGAAATGACAGAATGATCTTGGTTCATTTCCAAGGCAAGCCATTCAGTATCACAGTAATCCAAGTCTATGCCTCAACCACTAATGCTGAAGAAGCTGAAGTTGACCAGTTCTATGAAGACCTACAAGACCTTCTAGAACTAACACCAAAAAAGGATGTCTTTTTCATCATGCTGCTGCTGCTAATAAGTCGCTTCAGTCGTGTCTGACTCTGTGCAACCCCATAGACCACAGCCCACCAGGCTCCTCTGTCCCTGGGATTCTCCAGGCAAGAGCACTGGAGTGGGTTGCCATGTCCTTCTTCAATGCATGAAAGTGAAAAGTGAAAGCGAAGTAGCTCAGTCGTGTCCAACTCTTCATGACCCCATGGACTGCAGCCCATGAGGCTCCTCCATCCACGGAATTTTCCAGGCAAGAGTGATGGAGTGGGTCGCCATGGGACTGGAATACAAAAGTAGGAAATCAAGAGGTACCTGGAGTAACAGGTAAGTTTGGCCTTGGAATACAAAATGAAGTAAGGCAAAGTCTAATAGAATTTTGCTAAGAGAAAGCACTGGTCATAGGAAACATCCTTTCCCAACAACACAAGACATAACTCTACACAAGCACATCACCAAATAATCAATACCGAAATCAGTATATAGTCAGCAAAAACAAGACCTGGAGCTGACTGTGGCTCAGATCATCAGCTCCTTAGAACAAAATTCAGGCTTAAATACAGAAAGTGTGGGACACCACTAGGCCATTCAGGTATGACCTAAATTAAATCCACTATAATTATACAGTGGAGGTGATTGGTAGATTCGAGGGATTAGACCTGATAGACAGAGTGCCTGAAGGGCTATGGACATAGGTTTGCAACATTGTACAAGAGGCAGTGACCAAAACCATCCCAAAGAAGTAGAAATGCAAGAAAGCAAAGTGGCTGCCTGAGGGGGCTTTACAAACAGCTCAGGAAAGAAGAGAAGCAAAAAGCAAGGGAGAAAGGGAAAGATACACCCAATTGAATGCAGAGTTCCAGAAAACAGCTAGGAGAGATAAGAAAGTGAAAGTGAAAGTCACTCTGTCCTGTCCAACTCTTTGAGACCTCATGGACTATACAGTCCATGGAATTCTCCAGGCCAGAATACTGGAGTGGGTAGCCTTTCCCTTCTGCAGGGGATCTTCCTGACCCAGGAGTCAAACCAGGGATCAAATCTGCATTGCAGGCAGATTTTTTACCAGCTGAGCTATCAGGGAAGCCTGATAGATAAGAAGGCATTCTTAAATCAACAATGCAAATAAATAGAGGAAAACAACAGAAAGGGTAAGATGAGAGATCTCTTCAAGAAAATTGCTGCAGTCCATGTGGTTGCAAAGAGTTGGGCATGACTTAGCCACTGAACAACAACCAAAACAATTCAGCTGACCACAGATAGGGAGCAGGGAAAAGCTTCCCAGATTCATTAATAGGGGTGCACATTGATAGAGATGGTAGGGTATTGAGGAGGAAGCTGACTAAATGGGGAAAAGAGATGGATTTCAGCCCTGGACCTAATTGCCTTGCTACATTTAGGGAAGGAGAGTCAAGGAAATTAACTTCATCTGGAGTTTCAAATGATCCAGAGATTTTGCTTTCTACACCGCAAGTATAATTGTGTGTGTGTGTGTGTGTGTGTTGGGGGAACGCCTAGGGTGCTTGAAATAAGATCTTAAAGTAATACTTCCCTTAGTATTGTGGAGAATATTGCTTTTTGGATACTTTTTGTGGTTTCTTAGATTCTAAATGAGAGGATAATTGCTTTACAATGCTGTATTGGTTTCTGCTGTAGAACAACGTGAGTCAAGGATAATATGCTCCCTCCTGAGCCTCCCTGCCCACCCTGCTGCTCTAGGTCAGCACAGAGCTGAGCTCCCTGTGCTCGGCAGCAGCTCCCACTAGCCACCTGTGTTGACCGTGGCAGCATATCTATGTCAGCGCTGCTCTCCTCACCCTCTCATTCACCGAGTGTCCACAGGTCCAGTCCCAACATCTCCACCTCTATTTCTGCCTTGCAAATAGGGTCACCAGTGCCATTTTCCCTAGATTCTATATATATGCATTAATAGACAAATAAAAACAATATTTGCTTTTATCCTCTCTGACTTACTTCCCTTTTATGACGACTCTAGGTTCATCCACATGACTACAAAAGACCCAGTTTCATCCCTTCTTAAGGCTGAGTAATACTCCTTGGCGTATATGCACCCCAACTTCTTTATCCATTCATTTGTCAGTGGACGGCTAGATTACTTCCATGTCCTGGATATTATGGATAGTGTTTTAATAAACACTGGGGTACATGTGTCTTTTGGAATTGTGATTTTCCTCAGGGTATATGCTCAGTAGTGGGATTTCTGGGTCATATGCTAGCTTTGTTCCTAGCTCCTAAAGGAACCTCCATACTTTCTCCACTGAGGCTATATGAATCTACCCTCCCACCAACGGTGCAAGAGGATTCCCCTTTCTTCACATTGTCTCCAGCATTTATTGCTTGTAGACTTTTGAGGATAGCCATTCTGACCAATGTGAGGTGATGACCTCATTATAGTCTTGATTTGCATTTTTTAATTGACTGTGGCTGGTAGAGCAGGAGGGAATGGATTTTCTATATTGATTCTTCTGGAGATCTGACTGGATTTTCAAGTTCTAATTAGTCATCCTTTGATTCTTTTGGATTTTTTAGGAAGACAATATATATCATATATTATTTTGAAGAAAATATCAATGCTGATGCCAATATTAGATATGTAAGAGGAAGTGGTTAAGACGAGCTGAAAACGTGTGGTTTGGCAACACGATTACCAATAAAGTGATTTACGTGCACTGTTCATCTTAATTCCCCTGTGGCACCGTTGCATAAAGGTGAGTCAGGTTGATTTTGATGTGAGTTTTCTTTTATAAGCGCTGTTATAAACCCACACAGGTTTGCTCCGTCATCGTGGCTGGTGTTTGGGGGCATGGTCATCTCCTCACAGTTTAAGGAGAAAGCGATGGGAATGCTTTTGTTTCTCAACGCTTTGGCTCCAGGCAGCGCCTTGTTACTTTTCCTAATAATGGGAGAAACTCCAATTTCTTCGCAGCTAATTTAAGCACTAACTTGTACCGATATCTTTTCCACCGCTGGTGGAGTGCCATGCACTGGAGCAGAGCGCCATAAATATTTCCCTTCGTGCAGGTGATGAATGCTGCCAAGTGTCCCACCCGTTAATCACTTAAGAGGTGTAGACTTACATACCTGCTAGGCATCGCTAAGAAAATGCTAGTCTTTATCTCCCCCCAAATCCTATAATCAACTTTATACATAAGTTTTCAGAAATGTACATCTGACAACAGCCAGTGCCATTGATAATTGATATCCCACAATAGCCAATGCTGCATTTCACACCCGCTACCCATACTGGTTGTACATGAACTCACTCTTACACTTCGTTAAGCAAGGCCCAAGATCAACTTTACATGTGTTACTGAATTCTCATCGCAACCATCTTCGTTGTAATTCAACAAATATTTCTGTCCTTATGAAGCTTACGTTCTTCCAGGAAATAGACACGTGGTATAGAAATAAATAACTCTAGTCTGCCTCAAACCCCTTTAACAAAATGTTTCTCTTTTAACTGAGGAGAGCTCCTCTTCTCAGTCTTTGTGCTGTGATATCGGCACTCAGTCTTCCTGCCTGCAGATGGTCTCCTGGCCCTTCTCCGACATATTTTAAAATGTTTAAAGAGATTTCATTATCCAGGCCTAATAATTCCATTAATTGTTTAGAGGAATTAACATTGGATTGAATCTTCATCAAGAATTAAGTATAAGTACTTCCCACCTAAATTTCCAGATTTATAACTGTCTGCTTGCTAAATGCTAAAGCTTCAGAAAAACTTGTTTTTAAACTTGGCAGCTTTAATACATTAAACTGCAATTAAAACCTATGTAGCACTGCAGATAACACCAACCTTATGGCAGAAAACTAAAACCTAAAGAGCCTCTTGTTGAAAGTGAAAGAGGAGAGTGAAAAAGTTGGCTTAAAGCTCAACATTCACAAAATGAAGATCATGGCATCTGGTCCCATCACTTCATGGGAAATTGATGGGGAAACAGTGGAAACAGTGACAGACTTTATTTTGGGGGGCTCCAAAATCATTGCAGCTGGTAACTGCAGCCATGAAATGAAAAGACGCTTGCTCCTTGGAAGAAAATTATGACCAAAGTAGACAGCATATTAAAAAGCAGAGACATTACTTTACAAACAAAGGTCCATCTAGTGAAAGCGATGGGTTTTCCAGTAGTCATGTATGGATGTGAGAGTTGGACTAAAAAGAAAGCTGAGCGCCGAAGAATTGATGCTTTTGAACTGTGGTGTTGGAGAAGACTTGAGAATCCCTTGGACTGCAAGGAGATCCAACCAGTGAATCCTAAAGGAAATCTGTCCTGAATGTTCATCGGAAGGGCTGATGCTGGAGCTGAAGCTCCAATACTTTGGCCACCTGATGCGAAGAGCTGACTCATTTGAAAAGACCTTGATGCCGGGAGAGATTGAAGGCAGGAGGCGAAGGGGACAACAGAGGATGAGATGGTTGGATGGCATCACCGACTCAATAGACCTGAGTTTGAGAAAGCCCCGGGAGTTGATGATGGACAGGGAGGCCTGGTGTGCTACAGTCCATGGGGTCGCAAAGAGTCGGACACGACTGAGAGACTGAGCTGAACTGAGAACTGTTTTATAAGATTTAAAGATTCCTTTGGTTGTCGGACACAGCCCTTGGAAAGACAGAACTTTTTGTTACTTACAGCTCCAAAAGAGAGAGGGCTCCCAGGCAGGGCCACGCAGAAGGTTGCACTTGGGGACAAGGTAACAAGTTGGAGCTGGAGGGGCAGCTTAAGTATTGTGAGCAGGGCGGGGTAAGACCACAAACATTTCCTTGATCAGCTAGGACAAATCTATTGTCAAAAGCTATTTTTGCCAGAGTCCTTTGGCCTTGATTAAGCAGACTTAATATTTGTTATACTTGAAAAATTTGAGATACTAGAATTTCGGACTTTCCCAGTCTCAATGATTTCTGCCTGTTGGATTAAAGCAATGGCCTAACTCTCTGGCTATTCCCGCAAGTCTCAGAGGTGTGGTGAGCACCAGTATTACAGGTATGAATGCTGCATGTCCATCATGTGTGGTCAGGGTCAGGAAAAACTGTTTAAGTTTATAAAAATGGAAGATCCTTAGAGGGTGAAGTGCATCCGTGTGGTCTGTGTCTAGGAGATAACAGAAGGGCAAAGCTGAAGAGATGAGACCCTCATTAGTCGGACCACGATGTAGCCCTCTGCTGTCGTCTTTAGATGGAAACACTGTACTTTGCTTTTTGTAAATGGGAATGGTCTGAGAACGGGACCGGAGGAAGACAGCGATTTTTGTCCGGTAGTATGTTGAGGTCGCTCCCCATGTGGTGTGTACTGAGCTGGTGCCACTCGCCATGAGGGGGCGCCCTAGGTACAGGGGAGACGGGTGTGTGCACTAGGTTTTAACTTGCAGTTCTTTTCCTTTTCTGGACCAGGTGTCAGCTGGATAAATGTGTGGTGTACTATATGTGAAAGTGGACTGATGGCAAATCCAAGCTAGCTACAGCTAGTCCGTGTATGAGAGGCTGTTTCAGTATGTATATATTAGACATGTAACTTTTCGAGTTTAGGGCATTGGGTTTGTATTTTGCTTGCATTGCCATCTTTTAAGGCAAGAGGGCTGGACATTGTTAGGGTAAGACAGACTAAAGTGTGAGTCTGGGTGCAGAAAGCTGGAGGGAGAGGGGAAGAGGGTGAAGGGGAATGCGTGTTTGAACATTGAGAGGCCAGCAGAATTCTCCCATTAAAGGTCGGAGAGCACACAGTGTGGATACTTTAGTAAACCTGCCCTTTAAGGAGAGGTGGATGGTAATAGAGCAACCGAACCTTGGGAGCATTGTGGAGACACTGGGCTTGGTCCCATAGGGACTTAACATGGTGTACATTGAATTATAACTATAGGGGCAGAGTGTATTCTTTTTGCAGGTATGAAAAACCAAAGTTGGGTCATACAGCAAGCAAATTGCCACATCTAGAAAGTCACTCCAGTCTGGTGGGTCCCATCTTTTAAAGCAGGACTCAAGAGTAATTAATCACTAGAAAATCAAGTCTGGGTCTTCTGTGGGTGGTGAGGCCTTTCCAGCTCTGGTGTAGTTGGGACTTCTGGTATCTGGTTGGGAGGCAGAGGTAAAATCATCACCAATGACAAGCTCTTGGGCACCGCAATACTATAGTATCCTTCCCATGGAGATTTCCACTGAGGTTGATGTAGATCGTATCTTTGCGGCTCTATGGTATTATACTGAAGCTAAGCGCCTTATAGAATTCGAAGATAGTGTTGGGCCCTGAAAGTTTCACTTGCAAATATCCTTTATGTCAAAGGTTTTGTGGGTGCAAAGCTAGCATGGTGCTGGCATCCTGAAACCACTGGCATTAGGGCAAAGCACCAGAACTTGAATAGACATCATTAAAGCCCCACTTGAAAGTAGCTGAATTTAAAGGTCCTCAGTAATCCCAGGTTTTGCCCAGATAGGTGATGAAAGGGGTTCTGCTGCAAATAAATTTTAAAGCTTAAGGCCTGATTTGGGCACATGTGGATAACAAGCTGTTAGGTTGTTTGACAAAATATCCATGGCTGAGGTGGGATTTCCAGCATTACCTTCAGATGAGCTCCCCCACCCCCTACCCCCTGCCCCCAGCCCTTGCCAATTTAACCAATTACTATGGGGCTTTTGTCTCAGTTATTTATTTGTTGATTGGTGTTGGGCAAGCCATTGGGATCTGGAGCTACAGATTAGTAAAATTCAGTGGCATCTAGGCTTCAGAATTTGCCATATTTTGTTGAAATAATGGCTTATTTGGAGAGTTTGAATATCTGGATTGCAAACCAATGAAAGCACCTAGACCCATGATAATACCCAGGTGCAGCAGAACGTTGTGGAGCTACGTCTTAAAGGCTATTTGTTTCTTGGTGTTTCTTCCTCTCTGGCATGAATTATCACCAAGCAGGGAATTCTAGTTTTGTTGTGATGGGGTAGAGTGTTGATTCTATCATTATTTTAATTTTTTAATATTTTCCCTTTCTTTTTTATTTTTAGATCATGAAACTATGATAACACATTTACAGGAGACTTAGAAAATACAAGACAAAATTATATGTAGTTCCAGTATATATTACAATTATTTTAAGTAGATGAGATTTTTAGTTGGACTTTCAATATCAAACTCTCAAAAATTAATAGAATGAATATACAGAAAAGTAGATATATATATAGTAGACCTGAAAAGCACCATGAACCAACTCAACATAACTAAGACAATTTTCACACAACAGTAGAATACAAATTCTATTCAAGTTCCCATAGACTGTAAACTAGGAGACACTGGAACATATCCAGGGACATAAAACAAGGCGTAGAAATTGCATTTCAAGGTCCAAAGTCTGTTCTCTTATCACAGTGGAATTATGTTTAAAATCAATATAAAAATATACTTGGAATTATTTTCAAGTGCAATGTAACATTTAGGAGACACTAGAACATATCCAGGGACATAAAACAAGGTGCAAAATTTCATTTCAAGGTCCAAAGTGCAAAGTAACATTTACCAAGAGAGATCTTTCACTTAACCATTGAAAGTCTCAATAAAGTTAGAAGACTGAAAAATCACCGAGGATGATTGCAGAGAAGAAAGCATTCAAAGGAGAAATTAATATCAAAATGGGAAATTAATATCAAAGATACTTTAAAACTAGGAGAAGGGAATGGCTACCCACTCCAATATGCTTTCCTGAAGAACTCCATGGATGGAGGATCCTGGTGGGTTATAGTCCATGGTGTTGCAAAGAGTTGGACATGACTAACACCTTGTCTTCCCTTGTGGGTCAGATGGTAAAGAATCCGTTTGCAATGCAGGAAACCCAGCTTTAATCCCTGGGTCAGGAATGTCCCCTGGAGAAGGAAATGGCTACCCACTCCAGAATTCTTGTCTGGAGAATCCCATGGACAGAGGGGCTTGGCGGGCTGCAGTCCGCGTGGTCACAAAGACTCGGACACGACTGAGCAACTGACTAATATACTTTAAAAACCTCATGTATTTGAAAATTAGATGTCCATTTTTAAATGATGGGTGTATCTAAAAAGCCCAAACAAGGAAATTTAGAAAATACTTGTAACATAATAAGAATGAAAAGAAAATTTACTGGAATTTGTTGCACGCAGCTGACGCTGCTCAGTGCAACTAAATACGATGTGGAATGTTGAATAAGGTGTGAAAGCAAATAATGGACACTAGCATAAGATTCTGTGAAATTTGAACAAAATTATGGGTCACAATTGTGACCAAAGATGTGGGTCACAAATCAAGCCAGGGTCTGCCCTGGAGAATGTTCCTTATACACCTTAAAGAAAGTGTATTTCATCTTTTGGATGGAATATCTTACAGATATCAATTAAGTCTATTGGTATAATGTGTCATTTAAAGCTTGTGTTTCCTAATTAATTTTCTCTGTGGATTATCTGTGCATTGGTCTAAGTGGGGTGTTAAAGTCTCCCAATATTGTGTTACTGTTGACTTCTCCTTTTATGGCTGTTAGCTTGTGCCTTACGTATTGAGGTGCTCCTATGTTGGGTACATACATATTTACAATTATTACATCTTCTTCTTGGATTGATCCCTTGATCATTATGTGGGGTCTTTCTTTGTCTCTTATAACAGTCTCCGTTTTAAAGCCTATTTTGTGTGATATGAGTATTGTTACTCCCACTTTCGTTTGACTTCCATTTGCATGGAATATCTTTTCCATCCCCTCACTTTCTGTCTGTATGTGTCCCTGGGACTGAAGTGGGTCTCTTGTAGATAGCATATTTATATGGGTCTTGTTGTTATATCCATTCAGCCCGTCTATGTGCTTTGATTGGAGTGTTTAATCCATTTAAGTTTACAGTAATTAAAGATATATATGTTTCTACTGCCATTTTCTTAATTGCTTTGGGTTTGTTTTTGTAAGTCTTTATTCTTCCCTTACTCTTTTGTTATCTTCTGTTGTGTTTCTTACCTAGACACGTTCCTTTAGCATTTGCTGTAAAGGTGGTTTCATGGTGCTGAGTTTTCTTAGCTTTTGTTGGCTGTAAAGCTTTTGATTTTTCCGTCAAATCTGAATGACAGTCTTGCTGTGTAGAGTATTCTTGGTTGTAGGTTTTTCACTTTCATCACTTTAAATATGTCATGCCACTCCTTTTTGGCTTTCAGAATTTCTGCTGAAAAATCAACTGATAACTTTGTGAGGATTCCCTCTTTTATTATTTGTCACTTTTAATATTTTTCTTTGTATTTTATTTGTGTTAGCTTGATTAATATGTGTCTTGGCATTTTCCTTTTTGATTTATCCTGTATGGGACTCTCTGTGCTTCCTGGACTGGGGTGACTACTTCCTTTCCCATATTAGGGAAATTTTCAGCTATAATCTCTTTAAATATTTTGTCAGGCCCTTTTTATTCTTCTTCTAGTACCCTTACGGACTTCCCTGGTGGCTCAGATGGCAAAGCATCTGTCTACAATGTGGGAGACCCAGGTTCAATCCCTGGGTCGGGAAGATCTCCTAGAGAAGGAAATGGCAACCCACTCCAGTGTTCCTGTCTGGAAAATCCCATGGACAGAGGAGCCTGGTAGACTACAGTCCATGGGGTCACAGAGAGTCAGACATGACTGAGTGGCTTCGCTTCCAATTCTTCTTCACTTCCAGTACCTTATAAGTCATATGTTGGTATATTTAATGTTGTCTCAGAGGTCTCTGAGACTGCCCACTTTTCTTTCCATTGTTTTTTCTTTATTCTGCTCCCCAGCAGAGATTTCTGCCATTCTGTCTTCAAGGTTGCTTATCCATTCTTCTGCCTCAGTTATTCTGCTATTGATTCCTTCCAGTGGTTTTTTTTTTTTTTCCATTTCAGTTATTATCTTGTTCATGTCTCTTTGTTTGTTCTTTAGCCCTTCTAGTTCTTTGTTAAACTTTTCTTGTGTCTTCTCAATCCATGCCTTCAATCTTCATCCAAGATCTTGGATCTTCTTTCCCATCATTACTGAGTGCCTTTTCAGATGGATTGCTTATTTCCTCTTCACTCAGTTGTACTTGTAGGTTTTTATCTTGCTCCTCTGTCTGCATCATATTTCTTTGTCATCTCACTTGGTCAGACTTACTGTGCTTGTGGTCTTTTTTTCTGCAGTCTGCAGGCTCATGGTTTCTTGCTGCTTCTGGCGTCTGCTCCCTGGTGGCTGAGGTTGGTCCAGAGGCTGGTGCTCTCCCCTTGACAGGGGCTTTGACTGGTGTTGTGGTGATCAGAGCCTCCCCTGGACATTGAGTGGAGCCTCCCCTCTGCTCTGTGGTTGCCCTGTCAGGCTTGCTCCCTAGTTGTTGGAGTAGAGTCCCCAAAATCTATTTCTTAGCTGTGTTTCTGACCCGTGGTGTAAGGTAGGCAGGATTGGGGCACTCCCACTGGGAGAAAAGTCACTGAGTATTCCTCCTTTGGAGCTGTTCACCTCTGAATGCGCTCTGCTGTGTCCTCTTTCACCCCATGTGTGGACTCACAATGTGACTGTGGTTGGCACCTCTCTTGGTCCTATCTTAACTGTGAGAATGCCAGCAATTGGCCCTGGGGACACTTACTGATTTGCAGATGTTAAGCCATCCTTGCACCCCCCCAAATAAATCCCACTTGATCTTGGCGTATGATATTCTCAATGTGCTGTTGAATTCGTTTTGTTAGTATGTGGTTGAACCTTTCTGCATCTATATTCATCAAGGATATTGACTTACAGCTCCTCTCCTTGTACTGTCTTCATCAGGCTTTGGTGTCAGTAAAATGCTGGCCTTTAAGATTAAAGTTTGAGAGTGCTGCCTCCCCTTCAGTTTTCTGGAAGAGTTTGAGGATTGGCATTAATTCTTCTTTAAATGTTTGGAGAATTTACCAGTGAAACCATCTGGTTCTAAGCTTTTCTTTGATGGGAGGTCTTTGCTAGTAATTGGCATGCTTGGATTTTCTCTTTCTTCATTTTTCAAGTTTGGTAGTTTGTATGTTTCTAGAAATTTGTCTGTTTCTCCTAGGTTTCCAATTTGTTGGCATATAATTGTTCATAGTAGTCTCTTATGAGGTTTTCTATTTCTGTGGTATTGGTTGGGCAAATCAATTAGCATGATATATCACACTAATAGAAAGAAATATAAAAATCAGTTTATCTCAGTAGATGCAGAAAAGGAATTATTTTACAAAATTTAATGTCCTTTTCCATTCCTGATTTTGAGTCTTCTTTTTTTTCTTGCTTTCTTCAAATTTTGACTATTTCGTGCAGCTTCTCAGTGTTTCAGTGAGTTTTCCCTATTGTTTAGTCCCTATTCCATGTCTCTGAACTGATGAATTTAATTAATTTGACATTATATACCTGAGAAAAGTATATAGCTAAGGAAACAAAATAACTGTCCCTGTCTCCATGGGTCTGTCTAGCAAGGAGATAAGCGGAGATGTGATTACCTCAATGATGAACATAAGCATCAGTTCAGTTCAGTTCAGTCACTCAGTCGTGTCTGACTCTTTGTGACCACATGAATCACAGCACGCCAGGCCTCCCTGTCCATCACCAACTCCCGGAATTCACTCAGACTCATGTCCATCGAGTCAGTGATGCCATCCAGCCATCTCATCCTCAGTCGTCAAGGGCTTCCCAGGTGGTACTAGTGGAAAAGAATCCTCCTGCCAGTGCAGGAGATGTAAGAGATGCAGGTTCGATTCCTGGGTTGGGAAGATCCCCTGGAGGAGGAAATGGCACCACACTCCAGTATTCTTGCTGGGAGAATCCCATGGACAGAGGAGCCTGTCGGGCTACATACAGTCCATGGGGTCACAAAGAGTTGGACCCAAATGAGCACATCTGAGCTAGTTCATTCGAGACTATTTTATTAAGCACTTACTTTGTACCCAAGTGCTTACATGCACAACTGAGATTCAGATGATTTGTATTTTGCCTAAAATCAAAGGTATCATAAGAGTTGAAAGAACCAGAACCAGGATTCAGACCCAGCTCTTCTGATTTCACAAATTTCATGGCTCTTTCCCTCTCTTTCCTCTTTCCACAAGTGGTAGAGAAAGAATTCTTGAATTAGATGGAGAGTTGGACCAAATGACCTATGAGATTTGGGATTGTGTCTCATGAAAGTGAAAAAAAGTGAAAGTGAAGTCACTCAGTCGTGTCTGACTCTTTGCAACCCCATGGACTGTAGCCCACAAGGCTCCTCCACCCATGGGATTCTCCAGGCAAGAGTACTGGAGTGGGTTGCCATTTCCTTCAAGATTACTAATCATTTAATGGCTTCTGACAGTCTTGGATGGTCCCTCCGTGACACCTGTCTACAGACACTTTAAAGATAGAGTGGTTGTCCTAAAATGTCTCTGAAATAACTGAGCAGTGAGTATCATCTTCAAACATACACAAGGGAATGTTTTAATATCCTGTTCTTATGTAAATGCCAGGACTAGGTTGGTTGAACGCCATTGGAGAGGACACACAGCTGGCTTAGAGAACCTGATCTGGGCAATATGTGCAAGCCATGGACGATGATGCTACTTAGGGGTGGGAGCAACGAGCTGGCCTGGGATTGAGGCCGACACTCAAAAGAGGGAAAAGGTAGAAGCGCCAAGGCACTGGGAGTCAGCAGCAGTGTGGAAATAAATTTCCAGATTTACTTTAACTGATCTACAGCCTGAAATCTCTTTTATGACAAAGCGGATTACTGATCAATTTATCACCAAAAATGAAAAAGAATACTCTGAATCATTCCAATGATTTTATCCATATTTTTTCTTCTATCAGTGACATCCTTATTTCTTAAAGAGAACAGTTGTGCTCACTGAAATCCATCTTTACGTGACTTGGTTTACATTTTAGAATACAAATTCAGATATTTACCCAGCCTCTTTATCAGAGGTTAACAGACACAGGGAACAAGCATGTTAAAAATTTAATCTATAAATAACTGAAAGGCAGAAGCCACCATGGTGGCTCAGTGGGAAGGAATGCGCCTGGTAATGCAGGAGACACAGTCTGATCCCTGATTCGGGAAGATCCCACAGGCCGCGGAGCAACTAAGTCGGTGCGCGGCAACTACTGAGCCTGCGCTCTGGAGCCTGGGAGTGGCAACTACTGAGCCCGCGCACCAGGGCTCCTGACCAGGCGCCCGGGAGCCTGTGAGAAGCCTCTGCACCCGAACCGGGACCAGCCCTGCTCTCCACAGCTATAGAAACGCCCAGCAAGCAACAGAGATACAGCTCAGCCAAAAATAAATAAAAATTTAAGAGCTGGATACAGCCATGTTCAAGTTCTTTTCTTTTTAAAAATAATAAGCATCATTCTTTCCCTGTTTCCTCATTCTCCCTGAAGCTTTTAATAGCTAGGGCCAGCAGCCAGGAGAAAACAACAGGAGAAGAGACACAAAATCTAGATAATTTGTAAATTCTACCTAGAAGTAAAGCTTTTTTTACTCTAGTTTAGAATTATTTATTAATACTTTAGGGGCAATTTAGTTTATATTTTTATTATTATAGTATTTTAAAAATATGTTATTATGGAAAAAAAAATACTGGTTGTTTGAATCAGCTCTCAGGTTAGATAGAGTGACACTAATGCTAAGCATCATTTCTCTGTATGTAAGAAAACACTCCAAAAATCAAAATATTCTTCATAAACTCTGGAAGAAAGGAAGATGTGAAAGTTGATTGTTCTAAATCATCATTGCAAAAGCTGCCAAGTCTGCAAAGTGAACGATCAGTCAATCTTGTGGTTAAATTCAGTGCCATGACTCTGCAGAATTCAAACAAAGCTATTTCTGGTCTTAGATTTTAATGGGCCATTTGGAACAATCACTCATGATCCATCACTCTGATGTTAAAGTCTAAGAATCCTTATTGTCAATGCTGACATTTCTCTCAGCAGACTAGTGACTCCACCTGAAATTTAGTCTGCCTTGATGCTATATTTAAAGTCCAGGGTCATCACCATCACTGACTTTCTCTGATCATCTTGCCTTATCTAAAAAAGAGTGGTTATAAACACCAGCTATGTGGGGTGCTTGTAAAGCTTAAATAAGATAATGTTTTAAAGTACTAACACAGTGCCTACAATCTAGAAGGTCTCAATAAACTTTAGCTTCTATGTTCTGAAAAAATATGAGGACTTTGTGTATATGTATGCATGATGTTTGTGCTGAGTTAGTTTTTTATCTAGCATCTTTGTTTAGAATGACTTTTTGTCCATAAATAACCATGACTTCAAGGCCAGAGTCTATTTAAAGGTTAAAGACTGCCTGTTTTTATTTTGTTCATTTGTAAATTTGGGGATTCTTACACAAGTTTTCCCTTCTTTCACCAAATCTTCTGAAATTTACTATGCTATATATAAACAAGATATTCTATATTTCCAGTTTAAGTACTTGGCAAGTATTGCAATTTTAACTATAATCCTAACATAGGTTTATTATACATTGTGTGAAATTCTTTAACAGCTCTTTCTATAAGATCTCTTTCAAACTTTTAAAATATTAGTGACAAAAAAGAAGGTGTTGTGTCCCCCAAGGAACTGATTAACTTTCACCTTTCTGAAAGCTAGAACTCTGCAACGGATCCCGATTTCCTTTCTACCCCTGGCTTCCAAATGCCCATTTTACCATTTCTTGATCTTGATTTCATAGTTCTGTCTTCTTAAATTCATGTCATATAGTTTAATGCAGACAATTTCCATTTTGTGTGTGGGGGGGCATATCTAGTACATTTTATTAAAGAGTCTTCTAGTCACAATCATATGGGTTCAATATGGGTTTCTAGCACTTTTAGGAAAATTTCAAGGTTTTTAGGACATTTCAGAGAAATCCCACATTTTGAAGTCCTTCTTCTTCATTTAAAAACAACTTCATTGGATTTAACTCAAATACTATCAGTTCAGTTCAGTTCAATTCATTTGCTCAGCTGAGTCTGGCTCTTTGCAACCCCATGGACTGTAGCACACCAGGCCTCCCTGTCCATCACCAACTCCCGGAGTTCACCCAAACCCATGTCTGTTGAGTCGGTCATGCCATCCAACCATCTCATCCTCTGTCACCCGGTTCCCTTCTCACCTTCAATCTTTCCCAGCATCAGGGTCTTTTCAAATGAGTCAGCCCTTCACATCAGGTGGCCAAAGTATTGGAGTTTCAGCTTCAACATCAGTCCTTCCAATGAACACCAAGGACTGATTTCCCTTAGGATGGACTGGCTGGACCTCCTTGCAGTCCAAGGGACTCTCAAGAGTCTTCTCCAACACCACAGTTCAAAAGCATCAATTCTTCGGTGCTCAGCTTTCTTTATAATCCAACTCTTGCATCCATATATGAACACTGGAAAAACCATAGCCTTGACTAAACGGACCTTTGTTGACAAAGTAATGTCTCTGCTTTTTAATATGCTCATGAGGTGGTCAATTAGGAAAGTGGTAATGGTAAAGGATAACTGGGGTTTCAACCAGAGGTGTATTCTCAGGCAACAAATACTAGGAAAGGCAGGCATGGAAGGTGAGGACCTAGAAGCTGATTTCCTGGACACACTTCGTGTCCTTGAACTCCTTCCATGTACACCTAAGGGCTGTGCACTCCAGTTTGAAGATCTGAAGCCATAATACAGCTTGACTAATTTTTCATAGAAATTAAAGAAAAACTTAATATAAGAAAGAGCATTGGACTGGAAATATTGCCTCTTCCAGTCAGTGGCTCTGAGACCTTAGGCAAGTGATTAAGGCTGTGAAAGCTGATCTCTGATAAAATTGGCAGATAATCCCTAAGTCCCTTCCTGGTATAATGTAGCAATGTATGTTTGCATGGGCAAATCGAGGTCATTTGAGAGGTCTGAACAGGGTCAATGCCTTTAAGCAAAAGCATTGCCCATCCATGAGGAGAAAAGAGAAAACTGCAAACCTCAGCTGATCTATAAAGAATCAAGAATGAGGACGGGTACATCAATGGAGAGATTATAGGTGTGCCAGGGAACTATAGAGATGCAGACTAAACGTTGCACTCATAAGGCTTTCAAGCATCAGTGTCATCAGAACCATTTGGGTGAAGGGGATTAAAAGGTACGTACTTCCGGTTCAGTTCAGTCGCTCAGTCGTGTCCAACTCTTTGCGACCCCATGGACTGCAGCACGCCAGGCCTCCCTGTCCATCACCAAAACCCGGAGTTACTCAAACTCATGTCCACTGAGTCAGTGCATCTCATCCTCTGTCATCCCCTTCCCCTCTCACCTTCAATCTTTCCCAGCATCAGGGTATTTTCAAATGAGTCACCTCTTTGCATCAGATGGCCAAAGTATTGGAGTTTCAGCTTCAGCATTAGTCCTTCCAATGAACACTCAGGACTGATTTCCTTTAGGATGGACTGGCTGAATCTCCTTGCAGTCCAAGGGACTCTCAAGGGTCTTCTCCAACACCACAGTTTAAAAGCATCAATTCTTCAGCGCTCAGCTTTCTTTATAGTCCAACTTTCATATCCAGTAGTCATATCCATACATGACTACTGAAAAAACCATTGTCTTGACTAGATGGACCTTTGTTGGCTGCTTTTTAATATGCTATCTAGGTTTGTCATAACTTTTCTTCCAAGGAGTAAGAGTCTTTTAATTTCACGGCTGCAGTCACCATCTGCAGTGATTTTGGAGCCCCCCAAAATAAAGTCTGCCACTGTTTCCACTGTTTCCCCATCTATTTCCCATGAAGTGATGGGACCACATGCCATGATCTTTGTTTTCTGAATGTTGAGCTTGAAGCCAACTTTTTCACTCTCCTCTTTCACTTTCATCAAGAGGCTCTTTAGTTCTTCTTCACTTTCTCCCATAAGGGTGGTGTCATCTGCATATATGAATGAGGTTATTGATATTTCTCCCAGCAATCTTTATTCCAGCTTGTGCTTCATCCAGCCCAGCATTTTTCATGATGTATTCTGCATATAAGTTAAATAAATAGGGTGACAATATACAGCCTTGACATACTCCTTTTCCTATTTGGAACCAGTCTGTTGTCCCATGTCCAGTTCTAACTGCTGCTTCCTGACCTGCATACAGATTTCTCAAGAGGCACGTCAGGTGGTCTGGTATTCCCATCTCTTCCAGAATTTTCCATAGTTTATTGTGATCCACACAGTCAAAGCCTGTGGCATAGTCAATAAAGCAGAAATAAATGTTTTTCTGGAACTTTCTTGCTTTTTCCATGATCCAGAGGATGTTGGTAATTCAATCTCTGGTTCCTCTGCCTTTTCTAAAACCAGCTTGAACATCAGGGAGTTCACGGTTCACATATTGCTGAAGCCTGGCTTGGAGAGTTTTGAGCATTACTTTACTAGCATGTGAGATGAGTACAATTTTGCAATAGTTTGAGCATTCTTTGGCATTGCCTTTCTTTGGGATTGGAATGAAAACTGACCTTTTCAGTCCTGTGGCCACTGCTGAGTTTTCCAAATTTGCTGGCATATTGAGTGTGGCACTTCCACAGCATCATCTTTCAGGATTTGAAATAGTGCAATTGGAATTCCATCACCTCCACTAGCTTTGTTCGTAGTGATGCTTCCTAAGGCCCATTTGACTTTGTATTCCAGGAAGTCTGGCTCTAGGTGAGTGATCACACCATTGTGATTATCTGTGTGGTGAAGATCTTTTTTGTACAGTTCTTCTGTGTATTTTTGCCACCTCTTCTTAATATCTTCTTCTTCTGTTAGGTCCATACCATTTCTGTCCTTTATTGAGCCCATCTATGCAAGAAACGTTCCCCTGGTGTCTCTAATTTTCTTGCAAAGATTTGTAGTTTTTCCCATTCTATGGTTTTCCTCCATTTCTTTGCATTGATCACTGAGGAAGGCTTTCTTATCTCTCCTTGCTCTTCTTTGGAACTCTACATTCAAACGGGTATATCTTTCCTTTCCTCCTTTGCTTTTCGCTGCTCTTCTTTTCATAGCTGTTTGTAAGGCCTCCTCAGACAGCCATTTTGCTTTTTTGCATTTTTTTTTCTTGGAGATGGTCTTGCTCCATGTCTCCTGGACAATGTCAGGAACCTCCACCCATAGTTCATCGGGCAGTCTGTCTATCAGATATAGTCCCTTAAATCTATTTCTTACTTCCACTATATAATCATTAGGGATTTGATTTAGGTCATACCTTGATGGTTTTCCTTACTTTCTTCAATTTAAGTCTGAATTTGGCAGTAAGGAGTTCATGATCTGAGCCACAGTTCACTCCCGGTCTTGTTTTCGTTGACTGTATACAGCTTCTGCATCTTTGGCTGCAAATATTATAAGCAATCTGATTTCAGTGTTGACCATATGGTGATGTCCATATGTAGAGTCTTCTCTTGTGTTGTTGGAAGAGGGTGTTTGCTATGACCAGTGCGTTCTCTTGGTGGAACTCTGTTAGACTTTGCCCTGCTTCATTCTGTGCTCCAAGGCCAAATTTGCCTGTTACTCCTGGTGTTTCTTCACTCCCTACTTTTGCATTCCAGTCCCCTATAATGAAAAGGACATATTTGGGGGGTGTTAATTCTAGAAGGTCTTGTAGGTCTTCATAGAACTGTTCAGCTTCAGCTTCTTCAATATTACTGGTCGGGGCATAGACTTGGATTACCATGATATTGAATGGTTTGCCTTGGAAATGAACAGAGGTCATTCTGTCATTTTTGAGATTGCATCCAAGTACTGCACTTCAGACTCTTTTGTTGACTATGAGGGCCACTCCATTTCATCTAAGAGATTCTTGCCCACAGTAGTAGATATAATGGTCATCTGAGTTAAATCCACCGATTCCAGTCCATTTTAGTTCGCTGATTCCTAAAATGTTGACAATCATTTTTGTCATGTCCTGTTTGATCACTTCCAACTGGCCTTGATTCATAGACCTAACATCCCAGGTTCCTATGCAATATTGCTCTTTGTAGCATTGGAGTTTACTTCCATCACCAGTCAAGTCCACAGCTGGGTGTTGTTTTTGCTTTGGCTCCATCTCTTCATTCTTTCTGGAGTTATTTCTCCACTGATCTCCAGAAGCATATTGGGCACCTACCGACCTGGGGAGTTCATATTTCAGTGTCCTATCTTTCTGCCTTTTCATACTGTTCATGGGGTTCTCAAGGCAGGAATACTGAAGTGGTTCCCATTCCCCTCTCCAGTGGACCACATTCTGTCAGACCTCTCCCCCATGAACCATCTGTCTTAATTGGCCCTAGATGGCATTGCTTATAGTTTCATTGAGTTAGACAAGGCTGTGGTCCATGTGATTAGGTTGGTTAGTTTTCTGTGATTGTGGTTTTCAGTCTGTATGCCCTTGGATGGAGAAGAATAAGAGGATTATGGAAGCTTCCTGATGGGAGAGACTGACTGAGGGGGAAACTGGGTCTTGTTCTGATGGGTGGGGCCATGCTCAGTAAATCTTTGACCCAATTTTCTCTTAATGGATGGGGCTGTGTTCCCTCCCTGTTATTTGAGCTGAGGCCAAACTATGGTGGAAGTGATGAAGATAATGCGACCTCCTTCAAAAGGTCCCATGCATGCGCTGCTACACTCAGCACCCCCAGCCCTGCAGCAGGCCGCCTCCAACCCACGCCTCCGCCGGAGACTCATGGACACTCACAGCAAGTCCCGGACAGTCTCCTGTGGGGTCACTGCTCCTTTCTCCAGGTCCTGGTGCACAAGGCTCTGTTGTGCCCTCCAAGAGTCTACTTCCCCGTCCTGTGTAAGTTCTGGCAGCTCTATGGTGGGGTTAGTAGCGACCTCCTCCAAGAGGGCTCATGCCACACCTGGGTTTGCTGCACCCAGAGCCCCTGTCCCTGGGGCAGGCCACCGCCAGCCCGCACCTCCTCAGGAACTGCCCAGACACGGTTCTGTCTCAGTCTCTGCGGGGTCTCTGGGTCCTGGTGCACACAAGGTTTGCTTGAGCCCTCTGAGCCTCTCTGGTGGGGATGCGGTTTGATTCTGAATGTGAATTCGCCCCTCCTGCCATCTTGCTGGGGCTTCTCCTTTGCCCTTGGACGTAGGGTAGCTCCTCACAGCCGCTCCAGCACCTACCATCTTACTGAGGTTTCTCTGACCTTGGACGTGGGGGATCTCTTCATGGCTGCTCCAGCAAAGCGTAGCCACAGCTTCTGACGTTGAACGTGGGGGATCTTCCGGTTATAAAATAAATAAGTCATGGGGTAGGATGTGTGGCATGGTGGCTGTGGCTAATAATGCTGTATTTTGTATGTTTGAGAGTTGCTGGGAGAATGGATCTTCAAAGTTCTCATTGCAAAAAGAAAGAATTTTTCTTCTGTGGCTGTGTGTGATGACAAATGCTGAAAAAAAGAAAAATGGAGAATATGAAGAAAAACAATGTCTAAAATCAGAGTCAGGGCAGAGGACACAGAGCTATCAATGAAAACAGAATTTAGGAGGAACATGATGGGCGAGTGTTCATCTTACTTATTGTACATACGACTCTTCGGTAGCTTTTGCCTGTGTTTGACCTCACTCAGGATGGTTATTCTGATACGCATGTGCAGCGTTTGTAGTTCTGTTCATTTTACAGGGCTGCAGGAGTTTCTATCTGACCTTTGTCTTCTCTTAAAGCTGGGTTAGCAATCAGTAGTGTGCCTCTCCAGTAGGAAGCTGGAAGTACCAGTCCATGCCATTCTCTCCTTCTTACACATCAGGTTTCTTCACTTTTCTTTATGAAAAATCTATCTTTCTTTCTCTTTTCCTAATGTTATTCTTTTCCTTTGTTCCTGTGTCTTCTCATACAATGTTTACTCAGAAACAAAAAAGGGACAGAGCTACATTTTCCCACTTAATTCATTATAATTGGGAAAGCAAAGCTGCAATAGGGTATTGTATATTCTATTCTTAAATATGTCCATAATGAAACTTGTAATCACAAAGAACTATGTATTAAAGATTAGCAGTTGCCTAGAGCCGACTGAAGGAATGGGGGGAAATACGAATTTCTGCTAATAGGTATGGGGGTCTCTTTGTGGATGATGAAAACATTCTAAACCTTATTGTGCTGAGAGATAAACAACTCTGAATATACTAAGAGTCATTGAAATGTATACTTTAAAGAGGTGGATTATATAATATGTGAACTGTATCTCAATAAAGCTGTTAAAAACAAATTAAACAAAATTTATGGCTAAGAAATAACAATTTTTTCTTTGATCAATTCAATAGAAATTGATTGAGAAATTATTAGGGGAGTCCTAGGAATGAAGTGAAGTGAAGTCGCTCAGCCGTGTCCGACTCTTTGCGACCCGTGAACTGTAGCCCATCAAGCTCCTCTGTTCATGGGATTCTCCAGGCAAGAATACTGGAGTGGGTTGCCATTGTGTGCTATTTCCAGATGGTGAATTCAGTTTTTAAAAATGTGATACACATGGGGGGAAATGACTTTATTATTTTCCAGGACTTGCTAGATCATTTAGCTTCATTTTTATGTTTTCTCATTTTTGATTGAGGAAACTGGAGCTTCCTGGTACTCACTCTGGATGCATGTGTGCTAAGATGCTTCGGTTGTGTCTGATTCTTTGCGACTTCATGGACTGTAGCCCTCCATGGCATTCTCCAGGCAAGGATACTGGAGTGGGTTGCCGTTTCCTTGTCCAGGGGATCTTCCTGACCCAGGGATTGAACCCATGTCTCCTGCATCTTCTCCATTGCAGGTGGACCCTTTACCTGCTGAGCCACTGGGGAGGCCCTCATTTTGGGTAGTTGTTTAATTGCACACTTTACCAAAATCAGCCAATTTTGGCTTTAGTTTTCAAAGTGCACACCACTCATAGTGTAGTTCAGTGATAGGTTACTGATGAGAAAGCATACCTATTGAAAGCTTTCATTCTGCTTGCTCCACTTAAAGGGAGATACTCTTGAAACAAGGATTTGCAGTTTCCCCTATGGATTTCAAAACACCAGTGTGGATCTGGAAACTAGTTTATTATTTGAGATGTGCTTAGGTGAGTAACTAGCATTTCAGTTTATTTCTATCCAGGGGGTTGGAGGAGTGTAGGTTTTTCATTTAAAAAGCCTAGCTCTTTTTTCCTTCCTTTCTGAGAATAGAACTCTACTAGTCAGATCTTGATATTTGGGTGAGATTGTATTTCCCAAGTGTGTTCAAAAACATCACATCCTCACCCCATCAGAACACACGCATTTGTAGAGCAAACGTCTTTTCTTTCCTCAGATACAGCACATCTTATGCCCGATGCTTGCTCAGTGTCACCCCTTGTGCGTTCACCTCTTAAGAATTAATAGTTTTTTCTTTGCTACCTATTAAATTAAGTCTTAATTCACAACCTCATTAAATTGAGATTGGTTAATTCAAGAGACCTTAAAGATAAGAGCAACATAGCTTTCATCCTTGCAGGATACACTCCCACCTTTTAGACATGCTGTGCTATGCTATGCACGCACGCTCAGTCCTGTCTGACTCCTTGTTTTAGACACAGAACTAAAACCTGGGGTTGAATACATATGTTAAGCTTGTTTATCCTGACCGCCAGTAGCCATGAAAAAAACTGAACATTTCTTACTGAAGCCTGTCTAGACAGCAGCGTGGAAACTAAAAGATCAACAAGACAGGTGGAGCCAGCCTATAGTATGGCAGGTGTGGTCGTGCTGAAGGCTCAAATAGCGAGAGTTGTGACTCTTGAAGCAGGATTTCAGCACACTGGATGAGGGGGAGAAAAATCACTTCTTTTGGCATTTCTTGTGGGAATAAGTGTGCTAAATCCTTCATGGAGTATCTCTTTTATTCCTCACAAGTCTTTAGCTTCGCAACAAGGAATAGGTACTCCTACAGTTGTATTTTGTGTATAACAAAATAAAGTTAAGCAACTTGCCACAGGCAAACAGAAATTGGTAGAGTTGAAAATTCAAATCAAGACTGTCTGATGAGAAACTAGAAAAGAGTAGTTAAACGAGTAAGCTGTGTAGCAAGAGAAGGCTACCAAAGACATCACACCCTGGACTGGACACTTAGAAAGCCTAAGACTTCTGGAAACTAATAGGATTTGGAAGTTCGGCCTGATATTTCCCCCTACTGCTGTTAAAAGGCCAAAAAAAAAAATATTCTTATGTGTAGAAAGACCCTTAGAAATTACCTAGGATACTGAGGTCAATAGAGGTTTAATGATTAGCCAAAGTCACCAAGCCATTTCTGCAGAAGGAAATGGCAACCCACTCCAGGATTCTTGCCTGGAAAATCCCATGGATGCAGGAGCCTGGTGGGCTACAGTCCGTGGGGTCATGAAGAGTTGGAGGTGACTTAGCGACTAAAAACAGCCACCACCAAGCCATTTGGCTGGAGAGCTAGCACTAGGCTGTCAGGTTTGGGCCCCTCTTTCCAACACTTTCCACTGCTTCAGTGTAGTGCACCTTGGGTGCCAAACAGCACAGGACAAATACGCAAAGGACAAGCTCTTAGAAGGGAGCAAGACTGAGGCTGGGTCAGCGAGGGAAGAGCAGCAAGTCATGGACACAGCCTTGCAGAACAGGCGGAATGTATATACAGATTGTTATATATATATATATATACTTTACTGAAATATAGTCGACTTACAATGTTTCGGGTGCATAGCAAGGTGATTCAGTTACACAAATACACATATATTATTTTTGAAGTTATTTTCTATCATAGGTTATTACAAGATATTGACTGTAGTTCCCTGTGCTATACAGTAAACCTTTGTTGTTGCATATCTAATTTTTACTTAGAAATCTAGCATTCTATTCATACTAAGTCAAGCAGGTGGATTCAAAATGTCATAATTTTTTTTAGTTTGGCAAATTTCATAAGTTTTTAAAAATATATACATTATGCATATTTATATATATATGTATACAAAAGCTTTTCTACTATACTTGATAAAGACTTGAGAAAGAACTTCAAAAAAAAAGAAGAAGAGATGGAGAAATGGAACAATGAAATGGGAGCATGGAATATGAAATAGAAAAAGTGAAGCAAACGAGTTAAAAGTAAAAGATCATCATATAATCCAGCTGTTTTTAAACATGACTGCTCATTAGAAGCATATCTGGAGTTCTGGAGAAAAAAGGCAATACCTGAGCATTTGTATTTTTCAAAACATTTCAAGATAATTCTGATATGCTTCTGGATTTTAAAAAAGTGATTACAGGTTTTTCTGTTAGATCCTAGTTTTGGTGACTTAAGAGTTCTATTATTTTCCTGTTGACCAATTGTGATAGAATGGTATTGAGTGAGTAATAGTTACATAATCACAAGAGTAAAAGATGTTTATCAGTTTTCACAATCAATAGCTAGACAAAAAAAAAAGGATAATTATAATTGCAAGCCATAATGGAACATAGTTAACAATATAAAATAATTATGTACAGTTTGCGGGGGGGTGTCGAGCAGAGTGAAGTGGTGAGTGGAAATGCATCCACGCACATGTGTCATGGGCTCAGCCAGCCTATGTCTTTTGGCTGGTGCATTAAATCCATGTACATTTAAAGTAATAATTTATATGTATGATCCTATTACTGTTTTCTTAATTGCTTTGGGTCTATTTTCTGTAGGCATTTTCCTTGTCTTGTTTTCTGCCTGAAGTTCCTTTAGCATTTCTTGTAAAGCTGGTTTGGTGGTGCTCTTAAACTTTTGCTTGTCTGGAAAGCTTTTGATTTCTCCATCAAATCTGAAGAAGAGTCTGGCTGGGTAGAGTATTCTTGGTTGCTGGTTCTCTCCTTCCATCATTTTAAAGATATCATGCCATTCCCTTCTGGCTTGTAGAGTTTCTGTTGGGAAATCAGCTGATAGCCTGATGGGAGTTCCCTTGTGTGTTATCTGTCATTTTCCCCTTGGTGCTTTTAATATTTTATCTCTGTCTTTAATTTTTGTCAGTTTGATTACTCTGTGTCTCTGTGTGTTCCTCCTGGGTTTTATCCTGCCTGGGACTCTGTGCTTCCGGGACTTGATTGACTATTTCCTTTCCCATGTTAGGGAAGTTTTCAGCTATTAGCTCTTTAAATATTTTCTCAAGTCCTTTTTCTCTCTCTTCTACTGGGACCCCTATAATGTGATTGTTGGTGTGTTTAATGCTGTCCAAGAGGTCTCTTAGGCTGTCTTCGTTTATTTTTGTTTTTTTTTTTTTCTGTGTTCTGTTCTGTGGCAGTGATTCCCACCATTCTGTCCCCCAGGCCATTTATCCATGCCTCTGCCTCAGTTGTCCTGCTATGGATCCTTCTAGTGCATCCGTCACCTCTATTTGTTTGTTCCTCTTAGGCCTTTGGTAAATGTTTCTTGCATCGTCTCAGTCTTTGCCTCCCTTCTTTCCCCAGGATTCTGGATCGCCTTCTCTATCCTTATTCTGAATTCCTTTTCTAGGAGACTGCCTATCTCTACCTTGTTTAGTTGTTTTCTGGGTTTTACTTTGTCTCTTCATCTGGGACATAACTTCCTGCTTTTTCTTTGTGATTAGCTTTCTATAATATGGCTGTTGTTTTAGCTGCTGTGAGACTGTGCTTCTTGCTTCCTCTGTCTGCCCCCTGATGGAGGAGGCTAAGAGGCTTGGGTAAGCTTCCCGATGGAGGGACTGGCAGTGGGAAAACCTGAGTCTTGCTCTGTGGGCAGGCTGCTACTGTTAAATCACTTCAGTTGTGTCTGACTCTGTGCGATCCCACAGACAGCAGCCCACCAGGCTCCCCCGTCCCTGGGATTCTCCAGGCAAGAACACTGGAGTGGGTTGCCATTTCCTTCTCCAAGGCATAAAAGTGAAAAGTGAAAGTGAAGTCGCTCAGTTGTGTCCGACTCTTAGTGACCCCATGAACTGCAGCCTACCAGGCTCCTCCCTCCGTCCGTGGGATTTTCCAGGCAAGAGTACTGGTATGGGCAGGGCCTGCTAGTAGAGCTTTCATCCAATTATCTGCTGATGGGCGGGGTTGCACCCCCTCCCTGGTAGTTGTTTGGTCTGAGGTGACCCAGCCCTCGGGTCTGCAGCTCTGTGGTAGGGTCAGTGGCGACCTTCAAGAGGGTTCATGCCAAGGGAGCCCTTCCAGTGCCCCGACCCTCAGTGATCGGCCCTGCCAACCCACACCTCCGCAAGAGGCCCTCCAACACTAGCAGGTAGTTTTGGTTCAGCCTCCTGTGGGGTCACTGCTCCTCTCTTCTGGGTCTTGGTGTGTGCAAAATTTTGTGCGTCCCCTCCAAGACTGGTCACTCAGATGATAAAGCATCTGCCTACAATGCGGGAGGCCTGGGTTCAATCCCTGAGTCGGGAAGATCCCCTGGAGAAGGAAATAGCAACCCACTCCAATATTCTTGCCTGGAAAATCCCATGGATGGAAGAGCCTGGTAGGCTACAGTCCATGGGGTCGGGAAGAGTCAGACATGATTGAGCGACTTCTTTCTTTCTTTTCTTTCTTTCTTTCTTTCTTTCTTTCTTTCTTTCTTTCTTTCTTTCTTTCTTTCTTCCTTCCTTCCTTCCTTCCTTCCTTCCTTCCTTCCTTCCTTCCTTCCTTCCTTCCTTCCTTCCTTCCTTCCTTCCAAGACTGGAGTCTCTGCGTCCCCCAGCCCTGTGGAAGGCCTGCGATCAAATCCCGCTGGCCCTCAAGGTCAGATTCCCCCGGGATTTCCAGTCCCTTTTTCGGGTCCCCAGGCTGGGAAGTCTGACATGGGGTCCAGAAACTTCACAACAGTGCGAGAATTTCCTTGGTATTACTTTTCTCCAGTCTGTGGGTCACCTGCCCGGTGGGTGTAGGGCTTGATTTTCCCATGATTGCCTCCCTCTTTCCATCTTGCTGTGGCTTCTTCTCTGTGTCTGCATGTGGGGTGTCTTTGTTTGGTGGGTTCCAGCTAGTTTTTTGCTCTCGCAGGAGGTGAATGCATGTCTTTCTATTCTGTGATCTTGAACCAGAAGGAACATATATTTTTAAAAAGAGGAGAAATCAAGGAGATTTCAAGCAAGAGAAACTCTTTTCTTTCACTATTCTATCTAACAGACTTACAATATGATCACTAATATCTTCCATGAAATTCCATTGCCATAATCTTTAGTTTTCACCACTATGTGACTGCTCTTTTCTTGTTAATTTAAATACCTTTCCATAAGATTTGCCTCAATTCTCTCCTCCATGAAACCCTACCCAGGCCAATTTAACTGCCAGACTATTCTTTTCTTCACCTGAAATGCCTTCAGTTCTCACAGACAAAATTGACAGCATAGCACCTTGGACGTCTTTACTTGCGCTACAGTAACTCCTCAACTGTGCAGTGTCTGTGAGTCTTCTCTATTCAGACTCAAGGGCAAGACTTCTCTCTTTTACCTCTTTTGTTTCTTAAGGATCTTTTATTTATGTTTTCACAAGCTATTTAACGAGTGGCTCCTAGAAGTCAGGCGCTTGACTAGACGCTGGATACAGAATGGCGAATCAGGCCCTGAGCTGACCCACAATGAGGGTGCAAAAGCAATGGAGGAAAAAAGAATGCAAATTCTTATCATTAGATTACTAAATATTTCATAATAAAAGTTAAACCTTGATTGTGGAGATATTTTCTAGACACAGTTGAAAGCTGTTGTTGTTGTTCAGTCAACAACTGAACAATCTGTTCAGTCACACAACAGACAGACTGACTGCGATCCCATGGACTGCACACACCAGGTTCCTCTGTCCTCCACCGTCTTCCCAAGTTTGCTCAGATTCATGTCCAGTGAGCCTGTGATGCTGTCTAACCATCTCAGTGTATGCTGCCCCCTTCTCCTTTTGCCTTCAATCTTTCCCAGCATCAGGGTCTTTTCCAGTGAGCTCTCCACATCAGGTGGCCAAAGTATTTGAGCTTCAGCAACAGTCCTTCCAGTGAATATTCAGGGTTGATTTCCTTTAGGATGGACTATTTGATCTCCTTGCAGTCCAAGAGATTGTCAAGAGTCTTCTCCAGCACCACAATTTGAAAGCATCTTTTCTTTGGTGCTCAGCCTTCTTTGGAATTGGAAATAGTCAACTCTATTTTTTTTTCTATAACTCTACCCTTCAGGATATGTTGGGACATGGCAACTAAAACATCAGACACAAATGTCTTGTATTGTGAATGTAATTCTCTATGTGTGACTCCATAACAATTTGATAAAGTAGAATGTTGGAAGAATTTCTGACTATTCATTATAAAGTTGCAAAATTTGTACTCAAAATCCTGTCAAGACTAACTTTTTTTTTTTTTTCATTTCTCTGGTTTTTAGTATTCTCGAGTGTCTCTGTGACTGAAAAGCTCTCAATCAGACCTTCAGGGTCAGTTGGTTTGAAGATAGACTCCAGGTTTAAAGATAGATTTCAGAATTGAAAGAGGCTGAGAATAAACCCCAGGGGGAGCCCCTCATTCTGCCCAGACAATATAGATGTATTTTCCTGTAGAAACTAGACACAGAAAAGAAGATCTTTTTCCTCCATTTATACTAGGGAATTGAGAAGAGAGAAATGAATTCATTCAGACATACTCAGGGTCAAGTTTGGGAGAGGGGACAGAGTTCTGGGCCCGTAGTAAATGTTTAATAAACTCTTGGTCATGAGTGCCCTTAAGTCATATGCCCCCTCTCTCTCCTGGGTTATAGTTTTATAAAAGGCTCTCAGTCCCTCTTAACTCTTTGGCTTAGGAGTGCTAGTGCTTGGAGGTTTAAGCTCTGTTCTAGAGTGGCTAGCAGAGCATGCTTAAATACATTGGCACAGGAACCTGCTTTGTATTCTAGGAAGCCGCCTGCACAGGGTGTCAGACAGGTTCGAGAAAACAGATTTGTGAAAGTGGGAAGGAAGCTGCCAGCCCTGGAGAGGTTTCAGAATCGCCACGGTTGGCTGCCAATGGCTGTATAAGGCATTGTAAGGGTAAGAGGGGACAGAGAGCGATCATCTAACTGCACAGAGCCTGTCCGAAAAGGGCCCATGGAACAGGCTCTTTTCTCCACCATGGGATTATAGAGGCTTATTGAAAAGGAAAGAGTTACTTTAGATCCCTTTATTATTAGCTGTTAAAGGAGCCACCAGAACGGCTACAATGTATCATAACATATGACAGCTATAATGTATAGCTATCAGAATTATGGATAAATTATAACCCACAGTACATTCTGCAGAGACACTGTTTCTGCACTGTGAGGTAATTTTTCTGAACCTGATATTTTGATTAATAAACTTAGCTATCATGGAAACACAGTACATACATTATTAACCTAATGTGTATGCTGGAGGGGGATATAAGAAAAATAGGGCCTAAGAGAAACATTTGCAAAGTTTCTAAATGTTATAAATTATAAATGCTGAAATTATTGGAATCTCATAAGTGAGAAAAAATTGTAAAGGCATGAGATATGAGAGCATGTTGGATACACTAGATAGGATATCATTTTTGCAATGAACAGAAACTTATGTTGGTTAACTTAAGCAGAAAATAATGTATCAAATGATATTTCCATACTCCCAGAATCCTCAGGAAGTCTAAAGAACTAAATTCATAGTAGAGAAAAATCAAGAGGAGGCTGGCTGGCTAGGAGCGCACTGGCAGACCTTGGAAGCCTCCACTGGTGGTCTTGCCATTAGTGGGCTTGTCGTGGGCGGCCTTGGCGGCGGCGGGCTTGTCAGCAGCGGCCTTGTTGTTGGCGAGCTTGTCGTTAGTGGTCTTGTGGTCAGTGGCCTTGCCGTGGGCACCGCCACTGCACTTCCCGAGGCTACTGCCTCCCCGCGCTGGACTCTGCTGCTGCCAGAGCCACAGCTGAAATAAATTCTCTGTACGGTCCCCTCATCTTTGCATTTCTCATTCCAGGGACCGAGTCCTGAGAGGGATATTCTTTGGGGTAAAGGTAGGTGCTCTAACTGCATGGAGCTCGGAAAGGGAGGAGCACTCTTTCCGTTCATCTTTCAGAGTTAGA
Source organism: Ovis canadensis (assembly GCF_042477335.2). Lineage (NCBI taxonomy): Eukaryota > Metazoa > Chordata > Mammalia > Artiodactyla > Bovidae > Ovis > Ovis canadensis. Next base: position 100,054,004 of record NC_091253.1, on the reverse strand, counting down.
AACACTGCTCTGCTTTGCTTCAGTCTTCTCATCTCTCAAGTAGGAAGGCTGATTGGATGCTGGTTATTAAGCCACTGTCCTCTTCTCTGTTTCGTGGTGCTGGGGCTGAGGCTCCGCAAGCCCCATTTCTTCTTTGCCAGCTGGACCCCCGATAAATTCCGCTAACAGGGGTAACAGAGGAAGACTAAAAGGTTGCAGGATGAGAGGGGCTTCTTTCTTCCTCTTTGGCGCCATCCTCCTATCAGAGTCACCATAGAAATTGTTGTCCAACCTGATAAGGGCAGCTGATTGCAGTACTGAGTTCTTCCCCCAGTCCAAAAAGCAGTGCCATAATGAGATACTTGCTCTAAACAGCCAGTGCCCCCCGTTCAGTAATCTGGGACTAAGCTTCGTGGAGACGTATGCCTAAGATACTAAGGCAGCAGGGGGGCTGTCCCCCCTCCTGGGATTTCTGGGTCCCAACTCTACATCCCCCCCCTCAGCCACAGGCTGGCAGACGGTTCCTGCAGTTGCTAAGGCTGTGTTGCCTCAGCTGTCTCCTTTGCCTTTTCAGCCCCACAGTACATGTTCAAATGATTAATTCCATTGAATTCTTCCTATTAACAAAACTAGTGTGGGTCTTGGTTTTTTCCTAGTTGCCGTTGAGCATCCAAGAAGACAAATGTTCTCTAGAGCACATATGTATAGTAATTTAGTGATTCTGGAGCATGCAGTGTGATAGCAAGCACAGCAGGAGACTAAGATGAAGAGTCAGATAAAAGCTAGATGAGGAAGGGTTTGTTTGATTTCTAAGAAGTTTCTACTTCATTCTATAGGTAGCAGAGAGCTATCAAATATTTCAAAATGGAGAGGTGAAAGTCAGATTTATTTGTTAGCATAACAGCTCTGACAGTGCTTTATGGGTGATGTGAGGAGGACTGAGTATAGAATATAGATTATAGAGAGAAGTGTGGTGGAGCGTTGCAGAGGTGGGCTTTTCAGGTCGCGAGTGGTAAAGAACCCGCCAGACAATGCAGGAGACATAAGAGATACAGATACTGGTTCGATTCCTGGGTCTGGAAGATCCCCTGAGGAGAGCATGGGAACCTACTCCAGTATTCTTGCCTGAAGAATCCCACGGACAGAGGAGCCTGGCAGGCTATGATTCACAGGGTCACAAAGAGTTGGACACGACTGAAGCAACTTAGCGCATTGCAAAGGAACTGGAACTGCTGAAGCAAACACTTGGGTGTGGGTAACTAGAAATTCATTCATCATGAAAGGGAACGTTGTGAGTTCCAAGTCTGTGAGCTTTGAAGCTTATAAGTTGGAGCTGAAGTAATCTGATTAGATGAGATAAAGTTAGATATCCTGCCACCCATCAGTAGGGTGAGGGTGTGCTCGACTAATATGTCAACGGCGCAGGTTGACATCACAGAACAATAGTTAGGTCTCAGTAGCCCAGCAGAGGCCTCGAGAAGAAAGACCAAGCAGAGAAAGAATCCACAAAAAAGACATAAATGAGAGAGGAGAGGCAAGTCAGGAACTGGGGTGGGAGTAGGGGTAGGGTCCAAATGGGGGTAGTAGTCAGAGTGAGGCCTGGAAGCATTGGAACAGAGCCATGGCAAGGCTGAGGAGCAGTCACTGAGTTTTGCATTAGAGGTTAGCTGCAGACCCCAGAGAACACAGATTCAGAGAAGAAAGGGCACAGAGGTTAGCGGGGAGGACAAGCTTACGAGAGCAAGCCACGTTAGCAGAGTGGACCTACTGCTTCTAAGAGAGAAGCTATGGAGGAGAGAGAGAGCTGCTGCTGCTGCTGCTGCTAAGTCGCTTCAGTCGTGTCCGACTCTGTGCGACCCCATAGACGGCAGCCCACTAGGTCCCGCCGTCCCTGGGATTCTCCAGGCAAGAACACTGGAGCGGGTTGCCATTTCCTTCTCCAATGCGTGAAAGTAAAAAGTGAAAGTGAAGTCGCTCAGTCATGTCCGACTCTTAGTACTCCATGGACTACAGCCTACCAGGCTCCTCCGTCCATGGGATTTTCCAGGCAAGAGTACTGGAGTGGGGTGCCATTGCCTTCTCTGAAGAGAGAGCTAGGGCAGGGTAATTGAAGGCTTTTAGTGTTGCTTGCTTTCAGATGCGAGTGATTTAAGCTTTTTACTCACTGAGAAGAGGAAATTTTTGAAGACATAAAGAGAAAACAGAAAACTAGGTGGTTAGATTGAGGTTCAGAGCTCAGATAAAAAAATTATGCTTGGTTGGAAGAGAGAGAAACTCTGTGTGTGTGTGTGAGAGAGAGACAGAGACAGAGAGAGAGTGTGCGTGAGCAAGAGAGACAGCAAGAGAGTGACAAAGCAAAAGAAGATGGATGGAAAAGAGCAGGTTATTTTACCGCTAGAAACTCTTGAAGTAGCTCAGTTCAGAATGCCTCATTTTCTCTGAAATCACAACCTCAGGTGTGGATGGGGAGTGGACGAGATACAGAGACTGCAAAGTTGTTGTGAAGAATAAGAAAAAGAGAAAGACACGCAATAGAAGGGGACATTCAAAGACTGACTAGGGCAGAGCCGAGTCATTGTACATCTCCGCTGATTCCATGCTTCAGAGAAGATGGCTTTAATATTTTGAGAGCAGTTTCTTATAAAACTAAGCATACCCCTACCCTGTGATGCAGCAATAGCTTGGTATTTGCTCAAAAGAGTTGAAAATGTATGTTTACCCCCAAAATCTGCATTTGGATGTTGATAGCAACTTTTGGCACCCCACTCCAGTACTCTTGCCTGGAAAACCCCATGGATGGAGGAGCCTGGTAGGCTACAGTCCATGGGGTCGCTAAGAGTCGGACATGACTGAGCGACTTCACTTTCACTTTTCACTTTCATGCACTGGAGAAGGAAATGGCAACCCACTCCAGTGTTCTTGCCTGGAGAATCCCAGGGACGGGGAAGCCTGGTGGGCTGCCGTCTATGGGGTCGCACAGAGTCGGACACGACTGAAGTGACTTAGCAGCAGCAGCAGCAGCAGCTTTACTCGTAATTGCCTGAACTTGGAAATAACCAAGATGTCCTTCAGTAAGTGAACGGATAAATAAAAATAAACTGTAGTACACTCAGACAATGGAAGAGTATCCAATGCTAAAAAGAAATGAGCTAACAAGCCATGAAAAAATATGGAGGAAGCAGAAATGCACATTACTGAGTTAAAGAGGCCAATCTGAAAAGGCCACAGAGCATATGATTCCAGCTACATTACCTTCTAGAAAAGGCAAAGGTTTGGAGACAATGAAAAGACCAGTGGTTGACAGGAGTTAGGAAGGAGAAGAGGTGAACAGGAAGAGAACAGAGGATTTTAGGGCAGTAAAACTGTTCCATAAGATGCTATAATGGTGGATACACGTCATAAACTTACAACCCATGTAATGTACAAGAGTAAACCCTAATATAAGCTGTTTTTGAATGATATGGCATGTCAATGTAGGTTCATTGATTATAACCACTCTGGTGGGGGATATTGATACTGGGAGAGACTGCACGTGTGTAGCCAGGGGATATAAGGGAAATCTCTATACTTTTGACTCAATTTTGCTGTGAACCTAAAACTGCTATAAAAATTGTCTATTTTTTTAAAAAGTCAACCAATCAAGATCTTAAAATTGTGTTCCTTTCTTCTCTTCTTTTCCTTTGAAACAAAGGCTAAACTAATAATGAGTATTGAAGGCGCAGAGGAAATACGCATTTCATTCTTCAGTCTTAAGCTAATGAACCACTGCTTTCCAAAGGAGCGAGGGAGCCAGTCTGGGGGCTGGGCCCCAGTTTGAGTGGAGAACCACGGTGGGCAGGCTGAAGGCGGAGCCGCTCTGTCAATCAGATGACTCCTCCTGGCGGGCTGAATGCACAAACAGGAAGTGGATCAGCCCTCCGGAGGGGAGCAGAAGTGAACAGGCCCCTCAGAGCGAGGCCGTGAGTATGCCAGCAAGGTGGTGAGTCTCGTTTCGGCGGAAGCCGGACGCGGGGTCCGGGAAGACGGGCGTGGGCCCCCAGCCCCAGGGTGAGACCAGCAGCGGGGCGGGTGGCGGGTCACGGGGACCCCTCGGGCTGACGGGGCACATCAGCCACGTGGCGGCCAGCCTTCCGCAGCCCTTCTCTGTGGCATCGCTGCCCCGGGGCTCCTGTTCTCAGAGTTTTTCAGATAAGGATCCTGCTGGCCTCGGTCTTAGCATCCTGACAATTACCTTCCTCCCTGAGCTATTGCATCCCAAAGCACCTGTTTAACACGGGCGCCACACAAAAGGAGCGCTCACACGGCAGGATTAGAGCAAGTTCCGTTCACATTACGCGTTTTTCAAGTCCTCTCTCCTAGTCAGAAGATACGCTCTTTGAGCAGGAATCAGATACAGTAATCAAATGTGTTTGCCAGGACAGAATTACGAGACGGTGAAAACAATTTTCTGCCCCGTATCTTCCTTCTTATGTGTAGCAGTTCCAGTAAGAATATACCTTCTGGTTTCTGAATAAAGTAAAAATTTCATAATTCAGATCATGCAGGGGTTGACTATCCCACAAATCTTTATGATGACATTAAACCGTCTCTTTTATAGGTTTAATGGCCTGTTTTTTATTTCCTTAATGCTAGCATAGTGCTAACATATGATTGCAAATTAACTTATGGTCCTCACTTGCATTGTGTAATACTTCCATGTCTTTACTTTATGAATGTAGAAATTGATAAGGAACCAACTCGTAGTAGGAAGTTGACAGAGCCGTGCAACTGAAGGGTGTAGACCTGTCCTAGGCCCTGGCTACTGCAAAAGAGCCTCCCCTCTCCTCTCAAGGAGCTTATAGTTCGGTGTAGGAGACAGAAATGCAAAATAAACTCAGTATAAAGCGACAGCTGCTAGAATCGAGGTAGGTGCGAAATGCTGAGAAGCCTAGAGAGAGAGTAACCGAGGAAAGAGGCCGGAAGGATGGCAGAGAGTTCAGTTCAGCCCACGATTGCTGGGGTTTTGGGGGCACTTGAAAAGGGAGTGGAAGCATCTCCTGCTGAAAAAGCAGGGAGGGGATGAATGCTGGAGAGTGCGGACGCCCTATTAATGACTGTGGAGCAAACTGAGACTTACTCCAGGCAGAGTGAATAGCGTCTTTAAAAACAGTGGCGAGCTGAAGGTCATCTGTGTTCAGGGAGTATAAGTAGTTTGGCATGTAAGTTAAGTCTCCCCATTTCTCTGTGAACAATCACTACTCTTCCCAATCCAGTGGCTTGAAGCCGTGGACAGGCTGGGGGATTCTGTGGATCTGGCTGCACTGTGCCCACCTGGCTGCGTTCTGCCCATCTCAGCAGTTCACCTTGGCATCTGAGATCCGCTGGCCTGCAGCTGGGAGCTGGCTTGTCTACGGTGACCTCACCTAGGATGACTTGTCCACGTAAGGCCTTCTGAGGACTGGATATGAACCCCAGGCCCCTTCACGTTCGATTAGGCGAAGCAAGTAGGAAAATCAGTGGGTGCTGCTTAGTCACGTGGCAGCGTGTGGCGGGCTAGGGGACCGGGTCATTCTTGCTGACACTGATCGGCATGGAAATGTCACACAATACGAGTGAAGACCGTGCCACTACCCAGGAATGGGAGGAGCACGTGAGAGGGTGGGAGAGATGAGTCAGGGAAGTTTATAGCTCCCTGGGCCTTGTAAGTGGACGTAAGACATGCAAACTGTGGGTCAAGTAAGACTTGGGAGGACTGCAGGCAGGGCTGTGATGGGATCTGTTTCTCCCTTTAGGGAAATAACTCTGGCCGTGTAGAGAGGATGGATTGGAGGCTTCAGACCTTAGCCTTGTAAACAAATATCTGAGATGGAGCTCTGCGTAGTTACCTATTTATTTATATCCCACCTCATTCCAGAAAAGATATGATGCCACAACTCTCCCATAGTTGCTATAAAAAATATATGTATTTATGCCCTGTCCACGTCTAAAAAGAATCTGAAGCAGCTCTAATTGAATTCAGCCCAGAAACCATCTTGGAGGTATGTCGTGGTCTGTCTTAACTGAGCCACCAGCAAATGAAGCTCCCAGAGCTTCTAGCCAAAGGATATTCCTGGAGGTGAAATAAACAGAGGTGAATTTGGCTGCTTAAAAACACATGTAAGTTCTTTATTTAGAACTCTGATTCCATGGCGGCTGAAGAGAAAGAAAGGTACCGCGGGCAGGGTGAGTTCAAAAGAAATATTTACCATGCCAGCCCATCTTAGGACACACAGCAATCATTTCTGCTTAGCAAACACAAAAATAGGCTGGTAAAACTGATACCCTGCCTGCAGAATAAAGCTGAAATCACCAAAAAGGCTCTGCAGAGATTGAACAAGTAACTGGCAAAGCTAAAGTGGATCGAAGTCTGTCCTTAACGTTGAGATAAGATCTATTTTGCTCCCATTCTTAATTTGCATATGAAAGCAAAGTGGAGCAAGTGAGGGTCAGAGGCACTCGGATTTTCTAAGAAGGTTCTTCCTGACACTCAATCAGTTGGGTCTTCAGTAACCAAGAGGGAAAATTCATTTCTTAAGTTCCATGTTAGTCGATGGAGTAAATCCTACAGTTTTCAGGATTAAGAATCTCGATCCTACCATTTTCATTCAACATACCTCTGGGTCTACTGAAGACTCACTACGCGGCTCTGTGCTGAATCCCATCTCATCTTGTTTCATCTCATCTGGGCTCCAGAGTTGAGTAAGATAAATGCTCTTTGTTCTAAAGTTGCTCTTATATAGGGAATAAGATGAAGGGCCACAGATCTTATTAAGTAGTAGTATCTAAATTGGAGAAGACAGTGGCACCCCACTCCAGTACTCTTGCCTGGAAAATCCCATGGATGGAGGAGCCTGGTGGGCTGCGGTCCATGGGGTCGCTAAGAGTTGGACACGACTGAGCGACTTCACTTTCACTTTTCACTTTCATGCACTGGAGAAGGAAATGGCAACCCACTCCAGTGTTCTTGCCTGGAGAATCCCAGGGACGAGGGAGCCTGGTGGGCTGCCGTCTATGGGGTCGCACAGAGTTGGACACAACTGAAGCGACTTAGCAGCAGCAGCAGCAGTATCTAAATATGAACAAAATGCCACGAGGCTCCAGGGAAGAGGGCGAAAGTCATGGTTTACTCCATATCACTGCGCTTTGGTCTTGGAGTTTGTATTCTTGTGACAAAAGGTAAAACAGAACCGTGGTCTTGCTTTCTGCATGCTAATACAGGCTGAGGTTCATTTAATCGTGGGTCTCGACTCCCCAGACCACAGACAATGTTTCTGTCTGGAATTATCATATAGCTTCTTTAGTCCAAAATGATCCCAGAGAGGCTGTGACAGACACTTCATAGTGCATATGCGCTGCTGAGATGCTTATCTTATTTACAGACATGATACTAATAAGAGTCCTGCACTTCCGGGGGCAACCCCAGTTTATGCCTGTTATCCCAAGGTGTTTGTTAATAACAGTCCCCTCTAAAGAGCTCTAGTTTGGAGGATAAATTGTATAGTTGTCATGAAAAGTGAAAAGTGAAAAATGTTAGTTCCTCAGTGTAGCGGCCCAGCGATTGAACCTGGGTCTCCTGCCTTGGAGGCAGATTCTTGACCATCTGAGCCACCAGGGAAGCCTGATGGTCACGGTACTGATATTAAAGACAATCCCTGGTTAAACCTCAGTGACGGAGCTGGTTTTCCACTCATGGTTCTTCTTGGTGGGCTGCAAGTCATCCCCACTCCCATTCACAACTGCTCTTTGGACCAGGAATGTGAACTCACGATGTCTGGCCTCATTTGAGTGCTGTTGGTGGTTACACAACATGTTTTCTCAGAGCAGGGCTAACTATTCTCTGTAGAGGCAAAGCCCACAGGACCCGGGATCATGCCCTTGCACCAACCAAGAGGGAAGCTGACTCCAGCAACAGCTCGAAAATTGCAATCTTGGCAATGATGAGACAGACACTCCCTCCATATACTCTGCACCCGACCAAAAATTCACACGTCACTCTTGAATGCTCACCACTGTGTTAGTCAACGTGTATTTCAATACACGAGTATTTGTTGAAAGTTTGTCATTGCTTCTTAAAATATGCTGAAAATAAAGGTTTTAAAGAGAATTTTATAAGGTCCTAGGACAAAATCTTTCCTGCTCTGCGTGTTTTGGGGGGGGATACAAGGATTTTGACCCTTGATCTCTTTTCCAGTCATGAATTCTACATCTATTTTTCATGTAAACGGATGGCTCTTCAGTGAACTATCCTTAGGCACTCTAAGAACTGGATGCGACTCAACGGTTCTTTGGTTAGTAAATTGTTATGGCTTGGATTTCTATAATAATTACTCTTTAGAAAGGGGGTTGTGTGAGTTCTATTATTATATGAACTACTGGAAAGACAGACCGGTTTTTGAGTCTGAACTTTGCCAGTCTACAACTGTGTGACCTGAAGGAGGTTACTTACCTTCTTAGACCACAGTTGCATCATTTGTCCAATGGGTATATTACAGTCTAGCTCGTTACAGTGCTGCGAGGACCATCATTGAGCTTTGTTTCTAGTAGAAGGTGAAGGCATGCTAATTCCCTTCTCTTTGCATCCTACTGGGGAAAGTATCTCTCCCAAACTGTGACTCAATGATTTTAGGAATTGTTTCTTACCATCATGACACTACATATAATGAAATTCTTTGAATATAGATGTCCTTAGATAGTATAAATATTCTTGGGAAAATGATACCAGTATTTCTTCAAGCTTCATATTTGGGGGACTCTTTTGCTAATTCAAATGCTAGTGTCTGGTAAACTGCTTTCTATTTGTACACATAAAGTATTGGAGTGAACATTGGTAACCAACTTAAACATAGCTTTCTAAAGTTAGCTGCAATTATTTCTGTTTTTTTTTTTTGGTTTGGTTTTCTTTTTTTTGTTTGTTTTGTTTTGGTCACACTGTGTGGCAGGCCTGTGGGATCTTAGTTCTCTGGCCAGGGAGCAAACCCATGCTCCCTGCATTAGAAGCATGGAGTCTTAACCAGTGGCCCACCAAAGAAGTCCCATAGCTGGGATTACTTTTGTAAAAATGTTAAAAATATGTAAAAAGACAGATTCCTCAGGTAATAGAGAATAATGGTCTACATAAAAAATAACAGAGACTGGCAGCTTGATCTGGAAGAAACAGGCACTATGGTAGGAAAGGGCAATTTAGAAGAGTGGACTTGGAGAGTGCGTCCAAAAGGGGAAACTGTTTAGAGGACATTATTATAAGACATTCACGATAGAAGTCAAATGTTTTTTAAAAATGCCATGTAGAGGAACGAATGTCTCTCCTGCTGGGAGAACACACCCTCCATTGTAGGCGCACTGGAAAGATATTTGATGAGGACTGGAAAAGGGACAAGAATGCATGGAGGTGCTGGAAGAGGAAGAACAGCCCACAGGAACACGGGCTGTTTCACACGGGCAGAAAGGCAGGTGCTGCGTGCCCAAGGGAGACTTTGAAGGGGAAACATCATGACACCAACTCGACAGAGAACCTAATTCATGGAGACATCTTCTAATCGTTTGTAAAAACGTCATCCTTGCAGGGAAGAAAGTGACCACCCACTGGGAAACCAGGCTCTCCCATCTCTCACCGTTTTTTAAAATTGGCATCTCACTTTTTCCTTTTTCTCAAAAGTGCTAATCACATTTGCAATTGCTGTACAATTTACTTATCACTTTCGTGAACTGTCCATTTCCCTCAGCTAGAATAAATGAGGGCAAGTATGTCTGTCCAGTTTTTCTTTTGTTCAGTTTTATATTCCTGGTATATACTAATACACATTTTTGAATGAATCAGTGCTCACATAAGCCAGCAATTATAGGACTGGAAAGGTGGTATCTTTTAAGAGAAAGGAATACTGCATGTTAATTCTATTCAAAGTTTATTGTGTTATATGCTGACATTCACAAACACTGGCAGAGTGTGATGTAGATGGGAGAGCTCCAAAAACTGAAACCTCAGATTCTAAACAGATACCTAGTAAAGATTCCTTAGAGTGGCTTCTTCATGATCCTGATCTGGGGGCATTTTGGTTGTTTTCGTTGCTTTCTTTCTAGATGTAGATATTACTGATATGGCATCGAGTAGTACCAAGTGTTAGCTGCTCAGTTGTGTCCGACTCTTGTGAATCCACGGGTTGTAGCCCGCCAGGCTCCTCTGTTCATAGGCTTTCAGAGCACTGGAATGGGGTGCCATTTCCTCCTCCAGGGGATCTTCCAGACCCAGGGATTGAACCTGGGTCTCCTGCACTGGAGGCAGATTCTTTACCAACTGAACCACAAGGGAAGCCCCATAAAAAATACACAAAGCTGATAAGAAACTAGGGTTTGGAATATAACACTCATAAACTTCCCAGTGGCGCATTAAAACCAGTAGCACAGTTTTACACAGGCTAAGCGATTAAGGAATGAGTAAGCACCGTAATACACAGGGCACTTTACCTTGAAAATTATCCGCAGTTTGCTTGTTCAAGTGGGTGCCTTCACGCTCACTGGCACGCCTTCGCTCTCACTTCTATTACCACATGTATGCCCTTTTCCTAAACGATGCCCCCTTCTCCCTCCTAAGATCACTGACTTATGAGAGCATAAGAGAGGGAAAAATAAACTGAGAGGCAACGGGGATGTTAAGAGAGCTTAGGGCAGGAACCATGTGCCATTGGCCATCAGAAGGCTCATAGCTTGAGAGTTTCTGAGAACTGGTGACAGGTGTTAAAAGGAAGCTTATAACATCAGATGTGAAAGGATGTGGCCCAGTGTACTCACGAAGTATTGCCTAGGTGCATTTTCTAGAGCCCTGCACAGCTCCATTCAGCTGGCTGCGGTTTATTGCCCTCTTCAAATGGTTTGGTTACAACAACTTTAGATTTTCAAAACATGCGTTAAAACAGAACTGACTACATTTTAACAGGCTTTTTGTATAATTATGGCTAATTTTTTAATATTACCCTAAAACTCAGCAAATAGGAGATTCTTAAAGATTAGCTTCAATGTAGAATCTAAAACCATATTAATAAGTTTTTCATGTCCTGTCACATTAAAATCCATGGCCTATCTTGTACTTTAAATAGACTGTTTACCCATGCATGATTTTGTAATATCATCCTTCGGCCATTTGGAAAATATTGGTTCATTGAGTTACTAGCAAACTGAATCCAGTGACATTTTAAAAAAAGGATTATATTCCATGACCACATAAGACTTATCCTAGAATGCAAGGTTGTTTCAACATATGAAAATAAATCAATATAATGCACCATATTAATAGCAAAAAGGACAAAAGCCGCATGGTCACCTCAATAGATACAGAAAAGCTTTTGAAAAAAATCCAGTACCCTTGCATGATAAAATATATATATATATATATTTAACAAATCAGGAACAGAAAGAAACTTCCCCAACTTAATAGACGGCATCTATGAACTCCCATAGCTAATATCATACTTAATCATAAAACAATGAAAATTTTTCTCCAAATCAGTAATAGGAAAAGGATATCCACTCTCACCAGTTCAACATTCAACATATAATACAACATTGTATTGGAGATTCAGCAAGCATAATTAAGCAAGAAAGGGAAATAACAGGCATCAAAATCAGAAATGAAGAAGTAAAATTATCTATAGTTACGAAAGACATCTTACATAGAAAAGAGCCTAGGGAAGATGCATAAAAGAATCTCTTATTACAGCTAATAAATAAGATTCCAGCATACAAGGAATAATGCAAAAATCTGTTACATGTCTATAACACTAGCAATGAAGAGTCTGAAAGGAAATTTTTAAAAAATTCATTTACAATTGCATAAAAAATAATAAAATTGTTACAAATAGAATTAACAAAAAAGTTCATGACTTATACACTGAAAGCTACAAAACATCATTGAAATAAATGAATACCTAATACATGGTTTGAAAGCTTGATATTTTTAAGATGGATTCTCTCAGTAATGCAGTTCCTATTAAAATCCTAGCTGTATTTTTTTTTCACAGAAATAGGCAATCTATTCTAAAATTTACATTAAAATACAAGAGACCCAGATAGTTTAAACAGTCTTGAAAACCAACAAAGATGGACTCACATTTGTCAACTTCAAAACTTACTACAAAGTTACAGTATCCAAAACAGTGTGGTCCTGGCATAATGATAGATGCGTAGGGCTGCTTATATCCTGTAGAATGAAGAAAGACTGCTATCTCATGCCATGTACAAAAATTAATTCCAGATGGTTACAGACCTCAGACAGTGCAAAACTGTAAGACTCTTAGAAGAAACCATAAAATAAGAAAGACATGTAACTTTGTAACTTTGGATTAGGCAATGGTTTCTCACATATGACTCTAAAAGCAGAAGAATAAGATTCATGCATATATACATACATAAAACATCATCAATTTAAAAAAAAATTGTGTTTCACCAGAATTGAAAGAGACATGTACCCCAATGTTCATCACAGCACTGTTTATAATAGCCAGGACATGGAAACAACCTAGATGTCCATCAGCAGATGAATGGATAAGAAAGCTGTGGTACATAAACACAATGGAGTATTACTCAGCCGTTAAAAAGAATACATTTGAATCAGTTCTAATGAGGTGGATGAAACTGGAGCCGATTATACAGAGTGAAGTAAGCCAGAAAGAAAAACACCAATACAGTATATTAACGCATATATATGGAATTTAGAAAGATGGTAAGGATAACCCTGTATGCAAGACAGCGAAAGAGACACAGATGTTTAGAATGGATTTTTGGACTCTGTGGGAGAGGGAGAGGGTGGGATGATTTGGGAGAATGGCATTGAAACATGTATACTATCATGTAAGAAACAAATCACCAGTCTATGTTCGATACAGGATACAAGATGCTTGGGGCTGGTGCACGGGGATGATCCAGAGAGATGATATGGGGTGGGAGGTGGGAGGGGGGTTCAGGACTGGGAACTCATGTACACCTGTGGCTGATTCATGTCAATGTATGGCAAAACCAATACAGTATTGTAAAGCAAAATAAAGTAAAAATAAAAATTAAAAAAATTATAATGAGAAATAAAAAACAAATAACTATAATAAAATAATTCATAATATTAAAAAAATTGTTTCAAAAGACATTGACAAAAAAGTTAAAAGATAGCCCATGGAATGGGAGAAAATACTTGCAAATCATACATCTGATAAAGGGCTAGTATCTAGAATATAAAAGACCTCTTACAGCTCAACAATAAAAAGACAAAATTGAAAAACAAGCAAATACTTTGGATAGGCATATTTCAAAGAAGGTATACAAATGGAAAGGAAGCACAAGAAAAGATGCCTAGCAGCATTTGTTCTCATGGAAATACAAGTCAAAACCGCAGTGCGGTAGCATCAGACACACACTAAGATGTCTACAGACAAAAAGTTGAGCAATAACAAGTGTTGTCTAGACATGGAAGCCTAAATGTCCATCAACAGAGGAGTAGGTAAAGAAGACCTGGTGCATGTATACAGTGGGGTATTACTCAGCCATGAAAAAGAATGAAAGAATGCTATTTGCAGCAACATGGATGGGTCTAGAGAGTGTCATCCTGAGTGAAGTAAGCCAGACTGAGAAGGTGGAATATCACATGACTTCCCTTATGTGTGGACTCTGTCCAAAAAGAAATGATACAAGTGAGCTTATGCACAAAGCAGAAATAGACGCACGGGCTTCAGGAATGAGCTTTTGGTTTCTGAGGGGAAGGCTGAGGGGAAAGGGATAGTTAGGGAGCTTGGGATGGACACATACATGCAGCTGTACTTAAAATGGATAACCAGCAAGGATCTCCTGTGCAGCACGTGGAACTCTGCTCAATGTTACGTGACAGCCTGGATGGGAGGGGCGTTCAGGGGACAATCGGTCCACGTGTTTGTATGGTGGAGTTTCTTCGCTGTTCACCTAAAACTATTACAACGTTGTTTGTCAGTCGGCTGTACTCCAATACAAAATAAACAATTTTAAAAGAAAAAAATCAATGTTTAAAAAAAGAGCATATGTTGGTTAACATGTGAAGAACTTGGAACCCTCCTGCATTGCTGATGGGAAGGTAAAATGGTATTGACAGCTGCTTTTGAAAACAATGCCTTAATACGTTAAATAGAGAAAACCTGTAACCAATAAGTTCACTCATGGATATACATCTAAGAGAAATGAAAACATCAGTCAGTCAGTCAGTTCAGTAGCTCAGTCGTGTCCGACTCTTTGCAACCCCGTGAATCGCAGCACGCCAGGCCTCCCTGTCCATCACCAACTCCCAGAGTTCACTCAAACTCACATCCATCGAGTCAGTGATGCCATCCAGCTATCTCATCCTCTGTCGTCCCCTTCTCCTCCTGCCCCCAATCCCTCCCAGCATCAGAGTCTTTTCCAATGAGTCAACTCTTCGCATGAGGTGGCCAAAGTACTGGAGTTTCAGCTTTAGCATCATTCCTTCCAAAGAACACCCAGGGCTGATCTCCTTTAGAATGAAAACATATGTCCATCCAATAACTTTTGTGCAAATGCTCATAGCAGCATTATTCATAATAGCCAAAAGTTGAAACAACTCCCATGTCTATAAACTAATGAGTGGATAAATAAAACATGGTACGTCCATACAGTACTAGTTGTCCCTAAAGGAATGAAGTACTAATACAGGCTACAACCTGGATAAACACTGAAAAAATTAAGTGAAAGAATGCAACCACAGAAGACAACTTATTAAATGATTCTGTTTACCTAAAATGTTAGATAACAGGCAAATCTGTAGAATCAGAAAGTAGATTGGTAGTTGTCTAGGACTGAAAGTTCGAAAGAAATTGGGAAGTGACTCCTAATGGATACAGGATTTCTTTTCCAGATAAAAATATTCTGAAATTGATTTCTGATGTTTGCACAACTCTGAATGTACTAAAAGCCACCAGATTGTGTACTTTAAAAGGGTAAATTTTATAATATGTGGATTATTTCTTAATAAAAATAGAGAGATACAGTGATTATTAGGAGCTAAATGGATAATTTAAGAACAATACTTTAATAATAATCTCATTTACTATCTTTTTCCGTAAGTGGACCAGACAAATAGATCAGAGATGGATGTAGGCAATGTATGTTGATCTGAATAAGCAGTTTGACTCAATCACAGTTCCCTTATTTATTCAGCAGTTCATTCTGCAGATTTACTGAGAATGTGCCTAAAGTATGCGGGCTATTGGAGGTAACACAGGTGACGCTACTGGTGAAGAACCTGCTAATCCAGAAGATGTAAGAGACACGGGTGGAACCCCTGGGTCAGAAAGGCCCCGTGGAGGAGGGCACAGCATCCCACCCAGTATTCTCGCCTGGAGAATCCCACGGACGGAGGAGCCTGGTGGGCTACAGTCCACGGGCTTGCATAGAGTTGTACACAACTGAAGCGACTCAGCACACAGATCAACAAGACACAGCTCTTCATGGAATTAGCTTACTAGTCAAAAACTATTTTGTAAATTAGGCAAAAGAAGTTCAGCGAGGTTAAATAAAAGGCCCAACATTACACAGGTAGTCAGTGACAAAGCGAGGATTTGAATCCACTTATATCTGAGCCCAGGCTTCCCTGGCAGCTCAGCTAGTAAAGAATGTGCCTGCAACGCAGGAGACCCTGGTTTGATTCCTGGGTCGGGAAGATCCCCGGAGAAGGGATAGGCTACCCACTCCATTATTCCTGGGCTTCCCTGGTGGCTCAAATGGTAAAGAATCTGCCTGCAGTGCTGGAGACCTGGGTTCCATCCCTGGGTTGGGAAGATTCCCTGGAGGAGGGCCTGGCAACCCACTCCAGTATTCTTGCCTGGAGAATCCCCATGGACAGAGGAGCCTGGTGGGCTACCGTCAATGGGGTTGCAAAGAGTTGGATACGACTGAGTGACTAAGCACAGCACAGCACATATTTGGGCCCAAAGCCCCTGATGGTCCATTTAGTCACATATCCAACAGCAGCGTGCTTGTAAGTAAGAATAGGAACATTGTAATTAGGGAGATTTGCAGAGAGAATAACTGTCCGCAGAGAATGTTAATTCATGGACTGACCTCGACCCGGAGGGATATCCCCAAAGTGGTCAAAGAGTTCTTCCCATAGCTGGATCCGATTTGACAGACTTAGCGACAACATAAATGAAGACACAGAGGCAAGCTGACCGCATCTGCTGTTGACACAAAGCTGGAAGTGATAGTTAATACACTCAAAGAAGGAATCAGGATTCAAAAAAGATTTCATCAGACTGGAACTATGGGCTGATAGGAATACAGGATGCAGGGAGAACTGGCTTAACAGGAATTTGCATGAAAAAGACTTGGACATTTAATTGAGAATAAGCTCAGTATCATTCAAAGGTGTGAGCCAAAACAGCTGAGGCATTCTTATCTTGCATTAAACGCAAAGTAGCGTCCAGGGAAAGGAATGTAATTGCACTTCCAGTCACTGCTCTTGTCAGACAAATTTCGAAGTATTTTGTTCAGTCATCATTAGGAAGAATATCAGCAAAGTGGAATATGTTTGGAGGAGAGAGATGAGAAAAATGAAACTGTGTCACTGAAGCTGTTTAGCTTCAGTTGTTCAGTTCAGTTCAGTCGCTCAGTCGTGTCCGACTCTTTGCAACCCCATGGACTGCAGCACGCCAGGCCTCCCTGTCCATCACCAACTCCCAGAGTCTACCCAAACTCATGTTTAGCTTAGTATGAAGAATTGGGCCGTACCATGGAGGTAGGGGAAGTGTAATGGATTAACTTTTTTCAAAGACTTGAAAGCATATCTTAGGGCTGGAGGTTTAGTTTAATTTTACTCACTCTCGCAGAACTAGAACCCCACACAAGATAGGGAGACAGATTTGTGATTAAATTATTTTCAGATAGGTGGAGTTGTGGGAAAGGGAATAATCTACTTTGTAATTTACTGAGCAGTTACTTGTACAAATCATTCAAGAGGACTCTGGATGACTACTTGTAATTGGAGGTCCCTGGATCGTCACTGAGGTTGGGACTTGAGGATTCATGGGGTCCATTTGAAATCAAAGACCCAATAACAATGATAACAATCATTATTGTTGTATCAGCTAATATGTATTAGTGAAAGTCGTTCAGTCGTGGCACTTTGTGACCCCATGGTCTATACAGCCCATGGAATTCTCCAGGCCAGAATACTGGAGTGGGTAGTCCTTCCCTTCTCCAGGGAATCTTCCTGACCCAGGGATGGAAGCCAGGTCTTCAGCAGGGCAGGCAGATTCTTTACCAGCTGAGCCACCAGGGAAGCCCAAGAATACCGGAGTGGGTAGCCTATCCCTTCTCCAGGGGATCTTCCCCACCCAGGAATTTAACCAGGGTCTTCTGCATTGCAGACAGATTCTTTACCAACTGAGCTATCAGGGAAGTCCTAATATGTATTAAGGAAGCTACTATGGAAAATATTCCACACGCATTAGCATACCTAGGTCTGACAAGATCTTAATGAAATACTTTATTATCTGCATTTTGTAGATGAAGAAATAGCTTCATCTATAGTTATGGAGTTTCCTTACCCAAGGATACTTGGCTTGTTAGCGCTAACACTCAAACTCAGGTTGCCAGATTTCAGAGCCCCAGATCTTAAAGCTTTCCTAAAAACTCTTTTAAATTCCATGTTATTTAATGAGTTATAACAGACTGACTTTGATTGTGAGATGATTTGGCTCAAATTCTCTCTGTTCAGAGTGAATACATTGGAGGCTATTGTGTTGCTAGACATCTGAATAATTCAAGGTCAGCAGGAACTCTTATCTTTGCGGGGAGTAAAAGCCTGTCCAGTGGAATTTCAGGATCGACACGTTCGGTGTTTAAAAAAGCAAACAGCTTAGCTCATATTTTCATTCTTGGATAATTTTAAATAAGACAGTGCCAGAGTACACAAAAGCAGATAGCATGGTTTCAGGTTTTCATTCCTGAATTGGGATTTCGTTTTGCATGCCATGATGGCAGATGCCTACCAGAGAGTGGAAGGGGTAAGAGATGGAAATTACCGTAATTACCCTTGCGGTAGGCAGATGACTTTTCTGAAGCGTGCAGAGTGGTTTTAATTCCCTATAAATAGGGAACCTGTGACTAACAGGTGCTCTCTGATATGCTGCTCGGAAAAACATGTGTTTAATTTGAACTTGTAGGTCCCACCACAAATTTTAAGTCTTTGGAAGAAACAAAGGACAATAGTGTTTTCAATAAATTCTCATCTGGTTTATTTTTAGGACAGTCAAATCAGAAATAAATTCATCCATTCATTTCAAGAAACAAACATAAATTACTATGTATTTTAATAAGTAGAAGAAAGAAAATAGACACGATGTTTTTGCAAAAATGAAGGGGAATCTACTTGGGTGAGATGGCCAAGAATGGGCACTCTGAGTTGGTGACATGGTTTTTTATTGATGCATATAAGGGGCTTCCCAAGTGGTAAAGAATCCATCTGCCAATGCAGGAGCTGCAGGACACGGGTTGAATCCCTGAGTTGGAAAGATCCCTTAGAGGAGAAAATGGCAACCCACTCCAGTATTCTTGCCTGGAAAATCCCATGGACAGAGGAGGCTGGTAGACTGCAGTAGTCCACAGGGTCGCAAAGAGTTGGACACAACTGAGTGCCTGAACATGCACGCGTATACATATATATACATACATGTGCATATATATGTGTATTATTTTTCAGATTATTTCCCTTATAGGTTATTACAAAATGTCGAGTATAGTTCTCTGCGCTGTACGGTTGGTCCTTCTTGGTTATATATTTACAGAGTGTGCTTATGGAAATCCCTGTCCTCTGCCTTGCCCTTTGATTACCATAAGCTTTTTCCCTGTGTCTCTGGGTCTCTTTCTGATTTGTAGAGAGATCTGTTTGTATGTTTTTCCCGGAATCCATATGTAAGCTGTATCATATGATATTTGTTCTCGTCTGCATTCAATCAGTATGATAATCTCTTAGGTCCATCCGTATTGCTGCAAATGGCATTATTTCGTTCTTTTTTTTAATGGCGGAATAATGTTGGATGAATGGGCTTGCCAGTTAACTCAGTGGTAAAACAATCCATCTGCCAATGCAGGAGATGCAGGTTCGATCCCTAGGTTGGGAAGATCCTCCAGAGAAGGAAATGGCAACCCACTCCAGTATTCTTGCCTAGGAAATCCCATGGACAGAGGAGCCTGGCAGGCTACAGTCCAAGGGGTCACAAAAGAGTCAGGAACATCTTAGCAGCTAAGCAACAGCAACAAATGTTCCATCGTATTCATACGCCACATCTCTCTACCCACTCATCGGTCCATGGACATCCAAGTAGTCTCCACATCTTGGCTGTCATAAGTAGTGCTTCAGTGAACAATGAGGTGCGTGTTTTTTCAAGTTATGATTTTTCTCTGGATATCTGTCCAGGTGTGTTATTGAAGGACCATATGTAATTCTACTTTTAGTTTTTAAAGGAGCCTCCTTCCTGTTCTCCTTAGTGGTTGCACCAAGTTTCATTCCCAGAGCTGGTGACATTTAAGCTGAAGCCTGAGTAAAGAGAAAGAGCCCAGAGGAAGAGCATTCCAGACAGAAGATCCGCCAAGCTGAAAGGCACTGTGGCTGGAAGGAGTTTAGCGTTTCCTTGGCACACCCAGAAGACACAGCAGTAGTCCAGGGGAGGGACGTCTGTGACTTCTGCTAAGATATTAACAGTGGAAATGACGGTAAATGGATACCTTGGAGGTATATTTTGGAAATTGAAATCAGACACTAGAGTGGACATTATATACGTGCAAATCCTAAGTGCAACATAGATGCTTACAAATATCTCTAGAACCTCTGTTCTAGTTATATATAATCTCAAGCAATCTTCAACATGTTGCCGTCTCTTATCATGTTTGGAATATAAGCAATTTCTTTCCTTCATGGGATCCTTCTTCAGACAATTCACTTTCTATTATTAAAATCTCCCTCCCTGCCTCCCTCCCTTTCTTCCTGCCTGCCTCCCTCCCTTCTTGCCTGCCTGCCTTCAGTAATCTGTATCAGTATTACAAGGCGGCCTGGTGTCTAGCTATCAGCTGTTTGGCATACAGTTCCGAACAAGAGATTCCTGGTTCCTGCCTTCATGAAATTTTCTTTTAATTGAGAGCTAATTAACCCAGGGCAAAAGTTTATCTCGTTTACATTTCTGTGTTTTTTAAGCTAGTAATTATTGAATGCTTCTTAATCCCAGGTAGTACTTCAAGTACTTTAGAGGTGTTATGTTAATTAATCCTTAAAGCAAACACACCCCTGTTCTATTAAAGCGGAAGCTGGTGCTCAGGAAACTTTCTGGCCCTAAGTGGCAGAGCTGAGGTTGGCACCTATTTCGAAACTAACTGAATATATAAACAAAAGCAAATGAACGAACTTGAAAAACTAGTTCAGGCATCAGCTGTTTCCTGCCACAGCCGAATCTGTGGCCTTCCTTTGGTTGGGAAGGAAGTGCAGGGCGGCATACTTCCTTTCCTTGGCCTGCTCTGGTCCACATGCATTTGAGATATATTTTAAAACATAAAATGAAGATCATCAGGGGCAATATCAGTGATCTATCAGCTAAGCTAAATCTCTGATAACCACTCCCACTCTACTAATGTGGAAGAAAGCAAGGTACTTTTCTATATTTCCACTGTCTCATTCTAAAGGTCACTAAGTTGGAATGTAGAACTGAGTTTTGTTTCTTGCTTCTTCCTCGTGCCATCATACAAATTTCACTAGCGGTACTACTACAAATGCTACTGAGATCTGTAGCTTCATCACATGAGGCAAATGTCTTGCTAGACTCATAACACTGCAAATTAATGTTCCTCTCTTGCTTTTTACCTCCATTTTCACCCCCATGAAGTAGTCAGAGTGATCTGCAAAAGCGAATCAGGTCGTAGTCCTCATCAGCATTACATTCTCCAGCAGCAGCTGTTGCACTGAAGCAAAAGATCAGCTCTTCTCTGTGGCCTGTGTGGCCTGGCCCCTACCATCCCTTCTATCCCCACATTGTTACCACCCCCTCCCCTAACTGACAACCTCTAGACAAAGTGCTCTTGGCGCTTCTTCAGATTTTAAATGCACTTTCTTGAATTCTTGCAATGGTTAATGCCTCCTCAGGAAACTCTTCCATAATTATCATATCTAAATGAAGATCTTTCTTTTCCAATCTCTCCAGTGGATTTTCCATATAAGCCAATTGTTATTGTCTGTTTACTTGCCTTTCGCCAGTACCAACCAACCAGACTGTACGCTCAATGAAGTGCATGCTCTCTCTTGCTCCTTAATTTATCCCCAGTGTTTAGAATAGAGCTCATAGGAGCACGCAGGAGGAATTAAAAACTGTGTTGAAGGCATGAATAAGTGATATTCTTTCAACTACATTCTTTAGGTCTGTGTTAAAAACTTATTGGATATTGATAAAATATTATTAGATTTGGAATTTACTGAATTGGGTATGTCCAATACTTTGGCTACCTCATGCAAAGAGTTAACTCATTGGAAAAGACTCTGATGCTGGGAGGGATTGGGGGCAGGAGGAGAAGGGGATGACAGAGGATGAGATGGCTGGATGGCATCACTGACTCGATGGACATGAGTTTGAGTGAACTCCGGGAGTTGGTGATGGACAGGGAGGCCTGGCGTGCTGTGATTCATGGGGTCACAAAGAGTCAGACATGACTGAGCGACTGAACTGAACTGAAAGTACTAATGGACTTCTCTGGTGGCTCAGACGGTAAAGAATCTGCCTGCAATGCTGGAGACCTGGGTTCCATCCCTGGGTTGGGAAGATCCCCTGGAGGAGGGCATGGCAACCCACTCCAGTATTCTGGCCTGAAGAATCCCGTGGACAGAGGAACCTGGCAGGCTATAGTCCATGGTGTCACAGAATCGAACATGACTGAGCAACTATCACTTTCAATATACTAATAGGAACCTCAAAAGTAATAGCTGCTATGATTAGTCACTTGTATTATAGGCTGGAGGACAGGGTTGGCCAGTCATTGAATAAAAATTTTTTTAAATTTTATTTAAAATTTTATTTAAAATTTTTATTTTATTTAAATTTTTATTTTAAAAATGTGTTTTATGTTTATAAAATAAATTTTTGCATGTTAATAACTTAAAAACTATGAAATGAAATGTGATGGCCTCAGAAGTTTCTATCTATTGGCAAAGAAACCATTTCTGAGAGACAGGATTTGCACTAAGATTTGTGATATATCATTTATCTTTATCTGTAGCAAATTCTAAACTGAAGATATATGCTCAAGTCAAAGAATATCAAATTTCTGAAATAAATGATTACAATGTATATTTTCCATGCAATTCAACATTTATATTTCTGGATTTTTAAAATTACCTTGTTCTTGTTCAAAGGGCAATAAAATTCTTTACAAAGCAAATAATAATGAACAGCTCTAAGTTATCACTGATGAAGAAAGAAACTTCTTCATTTCCTTAGATAATGTACCTTAAAGAAAATCAGTGTAGATTTTAGTAACAACATTTCGGCAGTGTGAAGGTGTGAAGAAATGATTGTTTCTGAATCAGCACTGATAGATTCATTTTTTTAAAAGTCAGTTTTGGGCTCATGCCAGTTTTAAACTATGGCAAGAAGAAAGTTTGTGCGATATCAGACATGCTAGGCTGCCACGTACGTCTCTCATCACCTCGTCCCAGAGTAGGCAACGTTGCTGGTTGCAATCTGAGTACTGAACCCTGGACAGCAATGCTCATTAGTCATCCTCTCAATCAAATATCAATGTGGGAAGTTAGTGACTTAGGCCAAAGATGAAAAGATCTGACCAGCTGTTCCTCCCAGGCTCAGTTCTGATCCCTGTGTGAAGAAAGAATACCTTAGAAAAGTAATTGTGAGTCCGAACACAGCCAATTGCCAAGCAAAGCATCTCGCCCTGTTTATTTTGGAAGGGCCGTGTGCATCAGTCTGGCTGTGAGCAAGGTATTTCTGTTTGTGCTTCTGCCCATGGGGGACGGCAAGGTTCATCCATCTCATTGGAATGGAGGTTCCTCTGCGTGAAGCTTTCCTTCTCTACCCTGTCCTTGACACCCTCTGCAAGGAGGAATGTCTTTAAGGTCAATAATAAATGATGACGAATTATGGGTGAAATTGAAAACTCCAAATCTGGTCAGAATGGAGACCCTTGAGGATTCAAGCTCTGACAGTACAGAGGGATAAAGTGTCCTAAGCATTACTGTCAGTGGAACATCAGAGTTTAACGAGGGATTAACCGGGAGCCGCGGGATAGATCTCCAAGCGGGCGTAGGACACCCTTGGTCTCTGATGATGTTATTCCTCAGCCGACTCACCGCTTTCCCACTGGCTCTTGTCTGTTCTCCTTACACGTCAAGTCCAAGTTGGAACTTTCTTGGCCTAAAGTGTGGATATGCTTTCCAATTTTCCATGCTCTTTGACATTCATAAATGCTAACTAACAGTGATTCGATTCTCTGGTCTGAAGAGTGAGACGTAATATGCCTTCACTGCCCTGAGAAAGAAGTTCTGACTCTTCCATATTGACATTTGCTTTTACACATCATACAAGTACTTTTCATTCAGTTATATTCTATTTTCAGGAGGACATTCTGAAAAATTAAGCTGTAAAGACTAATTCTGGCTTCTATTACGTAGTTAAGTGTATTTCAAGGTTAAGCACATTGGATCTTAAAGAAGAATTTTTTAAAGGTTAAATATATTGGCTCTTACAAAAGAAGTTTTTAGTGTTAAATATAACTCCCTGAAAGTATTTGGAATTCACATGATATTTATGATGTATGAGGAAAAGCACATTTTACTAAAGATATTTCTGATATGGAACTTTAATTCTAAAAGTTTCCATTCCAGTTACACATTCCATTGGCTCCAGGAAAATATTTATTCTAGCATGTAACAAAACCACTTGCTTTAGACATACATATATATGTTGATCTCTTTCAACATTTTTAGTTGTACAGGGTTTCATTTGATTAGCTATTTATATTGCAGTATGCTTTTCAAGGTCATAGGAAGAGAATACTACACTTTTTTTCTTGGGGATATGGTGAGCTGGCATTTCACAAAGGATATATTAAAATTCTACCCTAAACATTCCTCTGCTGAAACAAGGCAGGTAAGTTATGTGATAGAGCACAATATAAAAATAATAGTTCAGTGCGGCTCCAAGTGGAATTTCCTAATTTTGCATTTCATATGAATGAGTATACGTTATAATTACCTTGAAGACAATGTAGCTTTTGTGTTCTATAGTTGCATTTTTCTTTACAATGACAGTGGTCAACTAAAGAAGTTTCTGGTTTGAGAAAAGTAACCTCAAATTTTCACACTGGTTTTAGGACTTCCCTAGAGGTCCAATGGTTAAGATTTCGCCTTCCGGTGCAGCGGCTGCGGGTTCAACCCCTGGTCAGGGAGTTAAGATCTCACATGCCTCATGGCCCAAAGAGAGAAAACATAAAACAATATTATAACAAATTCAGTAAAGACTTTAAAAATGGTCCACATTAAGAAAAGTCTTTAAAAACATTTCATACTTGTTTCAAGTTATTAGTACACCAAAAACTAAACAATATGTCAGGGATTTCAGCTGATTGTGATTTATAAGAAAAATCACCATTATATCACAGAAAATAATTAATTTTCCCCATATCATTACACATCAAGAGGATATATTAGGTTGAGTAAAACAAAATAACAATACTGTAAAGCTGTATCTGAATGGGAATTAGATTTTCTGCTGTTATTTTTTTTGTTTGTTTTAATGATAATAAGTATTATATAGGTTTTAATGCACACATTAGAGCCTTATAACCTGTGAGAAGCATTCATTTCTCCAAATATTAAGGCCTATTAACTTAGAGAATTCAAATGTTATATGTGATAATCAATGACCATAGATGTGCAGAGATGAAGGGACATTCCCTGTCTCTAGCCTACCCTTTTCACTTAGACATAAGAAAACATTTCTTGGAATGTTAGGCGACTTTGCAAGGTTACACACATAGTTAAGGATAGACTTGAGACCAGAATCCGGGTTTCCCATGAAGTTTAATGCTCTTATTAGCTCCGAAAGTGGCTCACTTATACTCCAAGTTAATGCTGTCAAGCGAGTTTTCTATCACGTAGAGAAATGTGAGATTCATGGCTACGAATGTATTAGAAATTACGTTCACTACATGACAAAGTGGTCTTTCTCACTTAGCATCGAAATCAGAAGTGTCCGAATAACTTTCTCTAAAGACAGCAGATAAAATCAATATCTTAGTGTACGAGACACTATTGAATGAATTTTTAAAATATTGTGTCTGATGGCTTAATTGACAGCATTTTTTCTTATCGGGTCATAAATTAACAATATATCTTAGAATCAATAGCATCTACAAAGGGGGAAATGAAGACATTAATTTATTTTTATAGATGGAATTTTTACTTTTAAAATATTGAAAATTGGAAATAGGAAGAGGTTAACAAAGGGTTATAAACTTTAGCTATAATATGAATAAAAACAAGGATTTAATGTATAATGTGGTGACTAGGGTTAACAGCAGTTGTATAACTGAAATTTGCTAAGAGAGAAGAACTAAATGTTCTAGCATATAGAAAAAGATAAAAAGGCGAGGCAATGGATGTGCCAACGAACCAAATGGGAGAAATCTTTCACAGTCTATCAGCTCAGTTCCGTCGCTCAGTCATGTCCAACTCTTTGTGACCCCATGGACTGAAGCATGCCAGGCCTCCCTGTCCATCATCCAACTCCTGGAATTTACCCAAACCCATGTCCACTGAGTCGGTGATAACATCCAACCATCTCATCCTCTGTCGTCCCCTTCTCCTCCTGCCCTCAATCTTTCCCGGTATTAGGGTCTTTTCAAATGAGTCAGCTCTTCACATCAGGTGGCCAAAGTATTGCAGTTTCAGCTTCAGCATCAGTCCTTCCAATGAATGCTCAGGACTGATTTCCTTTAGGATGGACTGGGTGGATCTCCTTGCAGTCCAGTGGATTCTCGAGAGTTTCTCCAACACCACAGCTCAAAAGCATCAATTCTTTGGCACTCAGCTTTCTTTATTGTCCAACTCTCACATCCATACATGACCACTCGAAAAATCATAGCCTTGACTAGATGGGCCTCTGTTGGCAAAGTAATGTCTCTGCTTTTGAATATGCTGTCTATGTTGGTCATAACTTTTCTCCCAAGGAGCAAGTGTTTTTTAATTTCATGGTTTCAGTCACCATCTGCAATGATTTTGGAGCCCAACAAAATTAAGTCTGTCACTGTTTCCATTGTTTCCCTATCTATTTGCCATGAAGTGATGGGACTGGATGCCATGATCTTAGTTTTCTGAATGTTGAATTTTAAGCCAACTTTTTCACTCTCCTCTTTCACTTTCATCAAGAGGCTTTTTAGTTTCTCTTCACTTTCTGCCATAAGGGTGGTGTCATCTGAATATATGGATGAGGATATTGATATTTCTCCCGGCAATCTTGATTCCAGCTTGTGCGTCTTCTAGCCCAGCATTTCTCATGATGTACTCTGCATATAAGTTAAATAGCAGGGTAACAATATACAGCCTTGACATACTCCTTTTCCTATTTGGAACCAGTCTGTTGTTCCATGTCCAGTTCTAACTGTTGCTTCCTGACCTGCATACAGATTTCTCAAGAGCCAGGTCAGGTGGTCTGGTATTCCCATCTCTTGAAGAATTTTCCACAGCTTGTTGTGATCCACACAATCAAAGGCTTTGGTGTAATCAATAAAGCATAGGCGTTTTTCTAGAACTCTCTGGCTTTTTTTGATGATCCAATGGATGTTGGCAACTTGATCTCTGGTGTTTCTGCCTTTTCTAAATTCAGTTTTAACTCTGGAATTTCACAGTTCATGCTTTGTTGAAGACTGACTTGAAGAATTTCGAGCATTACTTTGCTAGCGTGTGAGATGAGTGCAATTATGCAGTAGTTTGAGCATTCTTTGTCTATGCCCCGACCAGTAATGTTGAAGAAACTGAATTTGAATGGTTCTATGAAGACCTACGAGGTCTTCTAGAACTAACACCCCAAAAACATGTCCTTTTCATTATAGGGGAGTGGAATGCAAAAGTAGGAAGTCAAGAAACACCGGGAGTAACAGGCAAGTTTGGCCTTGGAGTACAGAATGAAGCAGGGCAAAGGCTAATAGAATCTTGCCAAGAGAACACACTGGTCATAACAAACACCCTCTTCCAACAATACAAGAGAAGACTCTATACATGGACATCACCAGATGGTCAACACCAAAATCAGACTGATTATATTCTTTGCAGCCAAAGATGGAGAAGCTGTATACAGTCAACAAAAACAAGACCAGGAGCTGACTGTGGCTCAGATCATGAACTCCTTATTGCCAAATCCAGACTTAAATTGAAGAAAGTAGGTAAAACCACTAGACCATTCAGGTATGACCTAAATCCAATCCCTTACAATTATACAGTGGAAGTGAGAAATAGATTCAGGGGATTAGATCTGATAGACAGAGTGCCTGAAGAACTGTGGATGGAGGTTCGTGACATTGTACAGGAGACAGGGAGCAAGACCATCCCCAAGAAAAAGAAATGAGAAAAGGCAAAATGGCTGTCTGGGGAGGCCTTACAAATAGCTGAGAAAAGAAGAGAAGTGAAAGGCAAACGAGAAAAGGAAAGATATACCCATTTGAATGCAGAGTTCCAAAGAATAGCAAGGAGAGATAAGAAAGCCTTCCTCAGTGATCAGTGCAAAGAAATAGAGGAAAATAATAGAATGGGCAAGTCTAGAGATCTCTTCACAATGTATACATGTACTAAATCATTGCAATATAGTTTAAATAACTTATAATTTTGTCACTTAAACCTCATTAAAGTGCAAAAGTACAAGAAATTCTGCAATTATATCAACATAAAATATTTTAAGAATACATTATTTAAATTTTATTGTTTATTTGGAATACATATGAAAAGACTGCTGTGTGGTATATATGATGCTATTTCAGAGATATCTATTAGCCATGATTATTCAATTTAGGGAAAATAATACTCAATATTAAAAGGCTACAATATTCAAACAATTAATGCAGATATTTTTCTGCTCTGTTATTCAGAAATTTGATGAAAAGCAATCTCTAATGCCTCTTAATGCCTTTAAAAGCCATGATTTGGGGCATACATAAAGGCAGTTTAGTGCTTTACAATTAATAAAAAGAAAATGACACTGTATTGTTGGAGAAGACTCTTGAGAGCCCCTTGGACAGTGAGGAGATCCAACCAGTCCATCCTAAAGGAAATCAACCCTGAATACTCTTTGGAAGGACTGATGCTGAAGCTGAAACTCCAATACTTTGGCCACGTGATGCAAAGAACTGACTCATTGGAAAAGACACTGATGCTGGGAAGGATTGAGGACAGGAGGAGAAGAGGGCAACAGAGGATGAGATGGTTGGGTGGCATCACCGATTCAATGCACATGAACCTGGGCAAACTCTGGGAGATTATGAGGGATATGGAAGCCTGGTGTGCCGCAGTCCATGGGGTCATGAAGAGTCAGGCAGGATTCGGCGACTGAACGACAGCAACAAAGGCAGGTGTGTACTTTACAGTAAAAAACAGATGGCCCTGAATTTCTTTCCTGCGTGTAAACTCCACGGCTCTTGAAGTTATTCAGTTAACTGTTAAAGTGAATTTAGTTACAAACATGAAATGTTAGTTTTCAAGTGTTTGCACATGTATTACTTTTTTTGGTGCTAATAATCAAGTGTTGCATGCCAGCCAGTTATTACTATTCTGAGAAGCTCTCTGACCGGCCTAGGCTAGCAATGCTTTACGGGAAGAGCCAGAAGTGGACCTGGGGTTTTGCTAGGTTTCAGAGAAGTGAGGCTGATGACTGATTTTTCTCAGGGAAGCAAACAAGTATGTATGTTGTTTTGAAAACAACCCCGACCCAATAAAAATAATACAAAAAACATGTCCATGCAATTCTACCAGTGGCTTGGCCTTGAGTTAAAATGGCAGCAGAGAGGAAAAGAAGGTACGTTGACCTTAAAGATGAACCAACGTCTTTTCAATGTAAAATCTTACATCAACACTCACTATGCAGTCTGCGGAGCTGTTGCAATAAACAGCTTAGCTTTACCAGGTACAGACGATAGAAAGGATAGTGGAGTCAAAGATAATAGTGTGTGAAAAGGCACAAAGGTGGGAAAAACAACTGTGTTATGGGAAGAGTGAAAGACACTCTGTAACTGAAGCAGAGGGTGGGTGAATTTGGAAGGTAAGCTGGGGATAAAATGGAAAAACAGTTTGTATAGACATCTGAAGACCCTGAATGTCATTTAGAGGAGACTGCATTTCATTTCTAAAAACTCATTGAACAAATAACATATCAAAGAACTGTTTAAAACTTGTAGGAATAGGAGTCTCCGTAGCTCTTATCACAGTACTTAGAGTTTCAGTTACTTTTGTTAGATTAGTACATTTTGCTCATGATTGGTCACATATATTTAAAAAGGTTTGCTGTGATTCCCACTGCAAGAAGGGTCCGTTAGATCAGGCAGCTCAAAATAGGCCAAGGAGAAGGTGAATGCAGTGGGTATTAATTTTATCTTATATCAGCTGAAGGCATCCTTTGCGATGTCTGTGGGTTAGCTTCTGTGCTCCATGACACGCACAAAGGCAGGATGGAGCTTCCCTGGTGGCTCAGATGGTAAAGAATCTGCCTGCAATGCAGGAGACCCAGGTTCAGTCCCTGGGTCGGGAAGATCCCCTGGAGAAGAGAATGGCAACTCACTCCAGTATTCTTGCCTGGAGAATCCCATGGACAGAGAAGACTACTCCATGAGGTCACAAGGAGTCAGACATGACTGAGCGACTCACAGTTTTAGTTAGACATGAATAAACAGGCAATTTATCTTTTTTTTTTTTTTTGATTTCTAATGCACTAGAAACACCACATGGCTATCAGCTTGCAGAAGATTTATATTACCTAGCATCCTGCAAAATAAAATGCTAAATCAAGACTAAAAATAGGCTCAAAATTGATCACCTTAGAGCTCTCAAGTTTATAATTTTAGTATATCACCTAGTTGAAACTTCTGCATCCAGAAACTCCCAACCCCCAGTGATTTTGCTGACCCAAATTACTTGGTTACTCTCTCCCCGCCTCTTTGGTTCTCTGCATGAACACACTCATCTTACAGACTGCCCAGCACCCCAGCTTTTCAGTACTAGTGCTGGGAAGAATCCTGTGCTCATGCTCAGGGATAATTTGTGGCTCTTTTTCTGGCATTCTTTTCCCTTGGTGTAGAACCTAACAATCTTCTTTTTTTAAAGCCAGCTCCAGAAATCTCAGCGTCTTGGACACAATTTAGAATTTTCTCTTTGCTTTATGGATACAGAAGTTTGAAAATTTGTGGACAAATATGCCCAAGCAAATGAATCAAAATGCAGATGGTTAATTTGGGGCTTTTGAAAAACATATTATGGTCTAAAAACTGTCTTGAAATTTCAGTTTTGCTTAACTCTCATAAGAAAGTGGAATGAAAAACCAGTCAACAGTTTTCAAAACCATAAACCCCAAACAATTAAATATTTCACTTTGCAAATTCCAACCAGTGTTGATGTGAAAATTTGTGCTACTGTGCAAGTGTTTGCTATTGATGTGCTGTGTACAGTCTTTTAAAATGTTTAATTAATGAAAACCCATTTAAACACTTTTTATGCAGAAATGGTAACAGTGTGATGAATTCCAGTACCAACAAAGCAATACTGTTGGCCTTGCTTGATATAAGTTTATTGAAAACTTTGTTGAAAACTTTATCTGTATCATTGCTGTATCAAATGACTTGAAACTTAGTTACCAATCCTCTAACCATATATAGCAGAAAAAGAGGAATGGAAACAATTTAATGAATTGGAACAGGATCATAGTTTACTAATACAGATAATTATGTAGAATATAACCTCCATTAACTACAAACTACAGCAGCACACAACTAATCACATTAAAGCAGAAAACTGGCCCAGATATGCCAACTCAGTAGCCTTTCTAATCCAACACTGACATAATTGAGCTCAGAGGCTAAGAGCACTTGCATTGCTGTTTGCCTGGATTTTCCAAACCATGTCAGTTCTTGATTCAGCGCCGCTATTGTGTGGATCAAATAATCCCTGGGCACAAAAATACGCTGGGGGAGTGACTCCCCTGGCGTCCAGGTTATGAGTGCAGTCAGTCATTCCACATGCCTTAGGCATGAGCTATCTTTACCATGATAAGATATTTCCTTTTCAAGTTTTGTAATCCCCAAACACAAAATCCTAACATCAATAAAAGTCAAAGAAATTTAAAAAGTGTTATGTTACAACCCTGTTCAAGACAGCACTGAAAATAGGTTTATCTCTTCTTGCTGCCTGTTCTTTTTTAAATAAAATTAATACTGACCTGGAACCAAAACATATTGTTCTTTTACAATGTATTCTCAAAATTGTAAATATCTACTACTCTGGTTCTTTGATGTGAACTACAACCAGATATTTACAAATACGTCTTTGACATGTGCACACTGCGTATACCAGTTCTATTCTCTTTTTGCATGGGTCATCAAGCTATAAAACAAGTTGGGAGGAGGAGAAAAAAAATACAAAGCAATTTTGGAAAAATTTCCCTCTCTTTTCTTCGAATCTTTCACTATGCCTTGGAAAATAAGGTCATACATTTTAAACAATATCACTCCCTTTATGTTCCTGACTCTCCAACACTCCAGAATGTTCTGGACTTCTCGTGAGCAGAGGTACAGCTCACCGAGTCGGTGGATCAGAACGAGGCTCCTGCTCCTCAGTAACCTGGGTCCAGTCCTCACCTAGATTCGCGAGAGCCAGCCCCCGGCGTCCTGCAGACCGAGGGGACCCGCGAGGTCAAGAAACGTCTGGTTCCAGGGACCTGGCACCATCTCTCTCTTAAGGATAACGGAGTTGAGAGAACCTGCCCTCCTGCCTGCTTTTTCCCATCCTTTGTGCCTAGGATTTTGCAAGTTGCCTGCGAAGGAGTCAAACATGGGTCAGGCAAACGTGTTCTTTCCAGCCACAGTAACCGGATCGCTGGAGTGAAATCAACCCGCAGAAGCATCCAGAGACCGCAGCCAGCCAGACAGGCAGCGCTGAAAGCAACTTCCAAGCAAGGCTGCAAGCGCCAGCCCTCGGGGCGCAGCTTTCAGTTTGGAGGCGAAGCGCAAAGGCCGCCCCTCACCCCACAAAAAAAGGTGGGGGGCCTTGGAGGAGGGGGGCCGAGAGCGCCGGCCTCTGCACTTCGGCTCCAGGTTAGGGGGGCCTGGCGCTTTGGGAGCCTCGAGGGAGCCCCCCTTCCAGGGCCAGGGGGCGGGGACCCGTCTCCCCCCATCCCGACAGCTGTCCAGCCCGTGGAATTCATTGGCTTCCCCCAGCCCGCCTCCCGAGCACCACCCCGGTCTCTTTAGCCCCCCGCCCACCCTCGCTGACCTAATAAGGCCATGAGGGAGCGAGGGGGCCCGGCATAAAAGGGGCGCCGGCGGGCCGCGCACGGCGGGAGCGGAGGCAGCGCCCGGCACCGCCATGGCCAAGGAGTGGGGCTACGCCGACCACAACGGTGAGTGTCCGGCTGCCCGCCGGGGCGCGGGGGTCGGGGGCGCTCCCCTCGCGCCCGGCCCTTCCCTCGGACCCCGCACGGCAGGCCGGCTCACCTTGATCGCGTTCATCTGGAGCGGCTGGTATGCCCACCGCAGGAACCGGTAACGTGCCCAGATCTCAGTGCCTCTGACGGAGAAGCCCACCCACCCAGGGCCGCTTCTGGGGGTCCCCCTCTCTCGGAGACTGGCTGGGCAAGCTCTTCACCTCTCTGAGCCTGGTGTTGGTACGAGCTGCTCTGCCTGCAGTTTCTGCCTCCACAAGGGGAAAGGGATACGGAGATGCTCTGAAACCCACTTGGGGCAGTGCTGTTTGATTCCAGCTCTATGATAGGAGAGGGCATTGGTGAAACATGCGATGAAGTTCACTTCAAAAATAAGTATTTTAGGCTGTATTTGAGCCAATACAGAAACGCTTTGGGGAAATACACAGAGTTAAACATAGCCTTACAGGTATGCTATTAACAACACTATGAACAGGTCTTTGCCCCCAAGCCTTGTATTGCCCAATCTGATATCCAAGACCTTTTCATAATCACTGCCCAGCCTCCGTGTATTTTGCTGATTTAGTCACTTAGAGAGAGGACTTTGATTGCGCCACCAGATAAATGAATCCCCTCAATTTGATTTCCTAGGTCCTGACCATTGGCATGAACTTTACCCGATTGCCAAGGGAGAGAACCAGTCGCCCATTGAACTGAACACTAAAGAGATCAGCCACGACCCTTCCCTGAAGCCATGGACAGCATCCTATGACCCAGGCTCTGCCAAAACCATCCTGAATAATGGGAAGACCTGCAGAGTTGTGTTTGACGATACTTATGACAGGTCAAGTAAGTATGACACCTAGGTAGAGAGGACATTTTCCATGGCTGTATTGGCAAAATGTGATTTATGTCACAGCAACAGAATCGGTGGGACAAGGGGGCACTTCTTATCTGAAAATGGAGATGACACTTGACTTTGTGCTCGTCTGAAGGATTATATTTATTCAGTGAAGAAGAATGTCTCACTCTTTAACCCCGGTCACGCTGGCTGCTCCAAAATGGCCCAATGCCCAAGCTAAAAGTTGGCAGTGTACCCCTGAAATGAAGCTTAGTAGAGAGGTGCTGGTAATGAGTCCAAAGCAGTGTTCTTTGGGCTCTGATGTCTATACTTGAGGGGGGTTTTGCATCCTAACGAAGATGCAAGGCTGGAGAGCAAGGCCCGCATTCTCAGATGTGGCATAGATTCCATCCTGCAGAGCAAGAAATGGCCAAGAACCAAGTAGGTATTCTCTTCTGCTGGTGTGGGGGTGGGGCCAGTCCGAGGGAGAGAGCAGACCCATGGCAGAAGCAAGAAGACGGGCCTTCAGTGGGGCTCACCTGATTAATCATTTTGGTATTTTGGTGAGGGGTTTTGAAGACTGACAGTTTCTCCTTGAGTTCTGATTTGTTTCTGTCCACGGGGTCACAAAGAGTTGGATGCCACTGAGTGAACTGAACTGAACAGAACTGAACTGAAAATGGAAAGTCACATGCTTTAAAAAAAAGTCTATTTCATTTATAACCATTAAGCAAATCAGTGAAATAAAAGAAGGCTAATTAGAAATACTTTATTTTACTGTGAATGAGGTAAGAATCTACCTTTAGCATTTTGGTCCTTGAAATACAATGTATATTTTCCTATAACCACATTTGTAAAAAAGTTAAAATTATCCTTACTGATGTACATGAATGAATATTTTCAGTGATCCTGTAATTAAAGAGTAATAGCTATAATTTCTACCTACTAGCAGGTTCCAGGTAAGGAATATCATAGACATGTATATTCTTTACATAATTATCTCATTGGTATCTGTTATTTTTTTCTCCATTTAAATCAAGTTCCATTCTGAAGGATGAGTAATAAAATTAAACGGGAATCTCTTAGGTTGAATCACATGAAGAAGCCGTTTTGTAAGCAAATATGATTGAATATTGACACTTTCATATGATTCATCCTAATAAATTAGACTCATATCACTGAATTATAACGGTTCTTAGTGGATGGTAAAAGTGCAAAGAGCAATTAATCAAACAGAAAAAATGGACAGAAAAAAAACGCAATTAAAACACTCATTTCTATGTGAACAAGCTCACCTAGTCTCGTTCTCTCAGTTTAGACCTGTCTCATGACGTTCAGTCTGCCATTTCAGCACCAATAGTTGCTCTGTCTTCTCTAGAATGGCTATCGTCTGAATTCTATTTTGATCTAGCTTACATTGGTAAATTTTGACTTTAGGGCTTCTGTATAGTTTCCAGTATCCTTTAGAAAATATTTGAACTTCTAAATCACTCTCCAGGCTAAATGAAGTGAAACCGAGTTCAGTGCCCAGTTGAGATATTTGGACAGCAAACTCATATTCATACTATGGAGAATCTTCTCATTTAAGGGTCAACATTGATTGATTCCCTGGGAAACCTCAGAATTTTCCATTCCATCTCATTTGAATAAACACAGTCTGAATTAGCTGTGGATGTGAGCTCTTGTCTGTAGTCTTGAAGAAAAGTGTAGTTGGAGGCAAGACACGGAGAAGGAATTCACATTTGCTCAGTGACGACTGTGCCAGGCACTGTGATGAGCAGTTTAAAGTCCTTAATCTCATTTAATCCTCACAGCAGCTCTGAAAGGTTAGTATTATTATCACCTTTGGCGAGATGCAGAAACAGGTTCAGAGAAGTTTAGCAACTTGCCTGAGATCACACAACTCGCAAGGGATGGGGTTGGGATTGGACCCTGAGTCTGCCCAGCTCTTAACTGTCCTGTTTTCCCCAGTGCAGCCCACAACAGATTTTGATTTTGATTTTAGGGTTTAGTTGTTTTCATTGCCCATCTGCTGGCTTAATTTTATTTTCATGCATGTGAAATTGACATGTAAAAAATCACAAAACAAGCAAACACAATCAGAAAGAGAAAAGAAAGCATTTATTCTGACCCACCCCAAGGCTTCACTTTGTGAGAAAGAGACCAGTGTACTTGGGAATGCCACCACCAGCCCAGCCCATCAAGCTTTGGCTCTAAGGTAGCTGTTTAAAGCAGGGCTCTGTCCAAGAAGTGCGAGCTCACTGCTGACCTAGCTTCTCTGACACGCAGTGCTGAGAGGTGGTCCCCTTGCTGCGCCCTACCGGCTCCGCCAGTTCCACCTCCACTGGGGCTCTTCGGACGATCACGGCTCGGAGCACAGCGTGGATGGAGTCAAGTACGCAGCAGAGGTAAGGGGACCTGACCAGACCCACTCTGCCTCTCACCCAGCGAGAGCTGAGCTGAAAGGTCGCGACGGAAGAGCATCCACGGCATGCCTTCAAGCCTGTAGTTATGAAAAGAGCTGCAGGAGTTTTAGCATAAACCGAAGCTGCCAGACATTCTGGGTTAGACAGTTGAGAGAGTGGAGGTGAGTTAGTGTCCTGCCTGAAGACGTGCAAGGTTATATTTAGAAACTGGATGGCTGCTTAATAATAATAATTTTATAAAACCAGGGCTCTGAATGGAACTGAAAAGAGAAGGGGAGCCAATGCTTATTCAGTGCCTGCGGGTATTAACCCATGTAATCCTCTTGGCATGCTATGGGGTGGGCTACAGGTGAGGAAACTGAGGTGCCAGAAGGTCACGTAAAGAAGTCACACAGCATCGGTGCTGGACTGGTGCTCTGCTTCGTGCTGACTGGCTTCATCATCCTGCCCAGCGCCCTACGCCGCCTCTTTTATGAGAGTGTGGTGCTTTAAAAATAGCACTTAGCAATGCTGGCTGATGCCCAGGCTCTAGTCTCTTAAGGAAGGGGGTGCGTCAGTATAGGTATACGTGTGATTTTATATGTACACGTGGACTTATGCACGCAGAGAGATAGCTAGCTATAGATACACACAATTTAAAATGAGCAGATACTATATACTCTGTTCCTGAGAACCCATTAAAGGGAGCGCATGATTGCAGCTCAGATCAAGGCATCATATTACAAGGAGACAAGCCTCCTGCATGCTCTCTGTATAAAGCCAAGCCTATAAGGGGCGACGCGCACCCTGGAGGTGAGGATAATTCCATTTGCACTGCCAGCCTCTTCCAGAGGCGGGCTCTGGTCAACACAGGAGGCAGGGACCTTGAGCCATCTGTGGACACGCTCTTGGGCAGAATCATAAGGCAGCTTAACTCAACTTAACAAAACAGCTCAACTGAACTGTGAGAGACTCAGAGGACTTCCCCGTGACCATTCTGTTTCTCTGCAGGCCATCTAGACAGCCAGTGACAGGATAAATTAATTGAGAATGCCTTTCAGATGTCTTTCCCCACAAAAGGGGGAAAATTTAGTATATTCCTTCTCAATAGGGCCAAGCCTTGCAGTTTGGTCTTGACATGCGGGATTATCACAGTTTTGTTCTTGAAGACAGTACTTTTAAGCTGCCATGAACAATGGTATTCTCTTGCTATTCTGTGTAATTCAATGTGGAAATTTTGACTAATTTAACTAGTGCATATGTAAGCATCTTAACCTTATTAAGATAAGGTTACCAACTGGTTCTAGAGCGCTTGTTACTGAGAGAGGCATGAAAAACATCCAAGAATTTGTCCCCTTATTTTTCCTCTCCTACTTTCCAGTTAATTGTGACTTTAAAGTGTTAGCAGATTCCTGTTTATAGCTCTGTGTTTCATTGTTTGATTTGGTCAGAGAAAGGACTAATATTATACAAAGCTAACATAATATTATGAATTGATTTAGCGACAGTTTGGTTTTCACCAGTTCTACCTGTCATAACTTTTTATTTGAGCCGTCAAAAGTCTTGCCAAAATATCTCATGTTAACTTTTAGAATTCTGTCAACTTCTATGAGTGTTCAGCAATCTTAGACTGTAAAATCGTTGGGTTTATTGTGAATAATTTCACACTTATTTCCTTATTTTAGGTATATACCTCCTAACCTCTGTTCTGTGGTTTCAGCTTCATTTGGTTCACTGGAATTCAAAGTATAACAGTTATGCAACTGCTCTGAAGCATCCCGATGGTATAGCTGTAATTGGTGTTTTCCTGAAGGTAAGGTAAAAATTGAATGCATATTTTTTTTCAAAGTTTAGTTCCTTATCAATCCTTAGGTTTCACATCATTTTATTTATAGGGGAGAGAGGAATGAAGTTCAAGATTCATTCAACTAATCAAGATATTTCCGATAAGATCAGCTCAAAAGGTTTTGTTCTCCCTTAAAAGAGTACCTTTAGCTATACTTCGGTCCCCCTAGCCCTTCTAAATTTTCTCAAGGTGCAGGTGCAGGGTGTGTGTGTGTGTGTGTGTGTGTGTGTGTGTGTGTGTGTGTTGGGGCAGTGGGGATGGAGCCTTCGAAGGAGCTTATTTCAGCGGCAGTGAAGGCAAGGGCAGCCTTATTCATGACGCTTTCTCGCTCCTCCACGTCAGTTGCAGTGGAAACCAGAAAAGCCAGTGTTGGAAATCACGGTGATGCCAAGTCCCTGGCTGAACATCCTCTCAGCTTAGGGTGGCCACCACTCACATGATCCCAGGCTAAGATAGCACATGGAATGTGTGTGTTGTTGAGCCAGCCTTGGTTTAGAGAGGACTTAGTGTCATTAACACATGAATTTAGTGGTAACATGATCTAGGTTTTAAGCCAGAGGCGAAAATCTGGCTTCTTTCTTTTTGAATGACCTAGTTTGTTTCATGTTCTGAATTCATTGGGTCCTTTTCAGCGCTTGAGCACAACTCTACAGGAAGTGGAGTGGGTCTGAGCAGAAAGACAATAGGTTTAGTTTTAGGTACATTGAGTCCTCTTAGCTGCAATTATATTAAAAAGAAAAGCAGAATGATTTCACAGAGAAGGTCAAGGACTTAGATGTAAATCAACATGTAATTTTGTGGTTTTGTATTTCAGAGACCCAGAGTCCAAGTTTAGTTCAGAAAATACATACTCTAAAATTTCGGGGGAGGGATAAACTTATGTTTTTGCTTCATGCAATATATTCTGGCAGATTTATAAACACTGGTTGTAGAGGGATGGATTAAAATCAGCTTTTAAGACAATCCTAAATTATGGAGAAGAGAAAAATATAATCGTTAGTTTTCTTTCTCTCTCTCTCTTTTTCTTTTTACAGATAGGACGTGAGAAGGGCGAGTTCCAGCTGTTCCTTGACGCACTGGACAAAATTAAGACGAAGGTAAAAAATGTCATTTTCCCTCTTAGAACAAAAAGTCAGGTTATGCCAATTTTTTTCTCTTTACATTTTTCAAGTGTGCTTCTTTCACCTAAAATCCGTTAGTAAATTGTTCAATGACTATGCTAGGCGTACATACAAAAGCAAATGCTGTTCAAGTTCAAGTTCAGTCACTCAGTCGTGTCCGACCCTTTGTGACCCCATGAATCGAAGCACACCAGGCCTCCCTGTCCATCACCATCTCCCGGAGTTCACTCAGACTCACGTCCATCGAGTCCATGATGCCATCCAGCCATCTCATCCTCAGTCGTCCCCTTCTCCTCCTGCCCCCAATCCCTCCCACCATCAGAGTCTTTTCCAATGAGTCAACTCTTCGCATAAGGTGGCCAAAGTACTGGAGTTTCAGCCTTAGCATCATTCCTTCCAAAGAAATCCCAAGGTTGACCTCCTTCAGAATGGACTGGTTGGATCTCCTTGCAGTCCAAGGGACTCTCAAGAGTCTTCTCCAACACCACAGTTCCAAAGCATCAATTCTTCGGTGCTCAGCCTTCTTCACAGTCCAACTCTCACATCCATACATGACCACAGGAAAAACCACAGCCTTGACTAGACGGACCTTAGTCAGCAAAGTAATGTCTCTGCTTTTGAATATGCTATCTAGGTTGGTCATAATTTTCCTTCCAAGGAGTAAGCGTCTTTTAATTTCATGGCTGCACTCACCATCTGCAGTGATTTTGCAGCCACCAAAATAAAGTCTGACACTGTTTCTACTGTTTCCCCATCTATTTCCCATGAAGTGATGGGACCGGATGCCATGATCTTCATTTTCTGAATGTTGAGCTTTAAGCCAACATTTTTGCTCTCCTCTTTCACTTTCATCAAGAGGCTTTTTAGCTCCTCTTCACTTTCTGCCATAAGGGTGGTGTCATCTGCATATCTGAGGTTATTGATATTTCTCCAGGCAATCTTGATTCCAGCTTGTGTTACTTTCAGTCCAGCGTTTCTCATGATGTACTCTGCATAGAAGTCAAATAAGCAGGGTGACAATATACAGCCTTGACATACTCCTTTTCCTATTGGGAAACAGTCTGTTGTTCCATGTCCAGTTCTAACTGTTGCTTCCTGACCTGCATACAGATTTCTCAAGAGGCAGGTCAGGTGGTCTGGTATTCCCATGTCTTGAAGAATTTTCCACAGTTTATTGTGATCCACACAGTCAAAGGCTTTGGCGTAGTCAATAAAGCAGAAATATAAATGCTGTTATGTTTGTATATTTTTGTGGTTTGCTGGTTTTAGAGCAGTTTCACACATATAAGCTTATTTAATCCTCATAGTCAATCTGTCAGATAATTATGTTTTTAATGAAATGTTTGAGAGAGAAGTTGAGTGGTGTTTCCCTGCCCAACACATACACACACACACACACACACACACACACACACACACTCTTACACACTTGCAGAGGTACTAAATGTTTGGGTCCTAGTGTTTCCCTTTCTCTCCTGGATTGCACCTGTATATTTTCAATCTTAATAGTAAATTCTTCTGCTTTACAGACTCACTTTAATTCTTTGAGACTGTTCTAGTCATCACTTTCAGTTTTACCACTAGGTAAAGTATTCTGAGGATGACATTTGATAAAAGTGCAAGCCTATTTGATATCATCAGGAACCACAGCATTAGTTTATATGAAATATTTCTGTTAGTTTAGAATGAGTTTGTCTTTTTTTCTTGAGAAATGGTAGATTTATAGTTCTACAGACAGCGAATAAGGGATAAAATATTACAATGATTGTGCCAAAGTCATGTCATGCAAACCTGCCCAGCTCCTCCACCCCCCCCCCTTTTATTTCTAAAAGACATGGATTTGATCCCAAGCTTGTTTTCTCCATTGCCTTTGAAATCCACCCGCCTCAAGCTGAGATGCGGGGCGCCCTGAGCGCCTGTTCACCCCAGCTCTCTCGCAGGGCAAGGAGGCGCCCTTCAACAACTTCAACCCGTCCTGCCTGTTCCCCGCCTGCCGGGACTACTGGACCTACCACGGGTCCTTCACCACGCCGCCCTGCGAGGAGTGCATCGTGTGGCTGCTGCTGAAGGAGCCCATCACGGTCAGCTCCGACCAGGTGAGCGCCCGCCAGGTGAGCGCCCGCCGTGGGGCGCGGGGCTCCGGGTCTGCAGGGCCCCGCGGGGTGCCGGTGCCAACCGGAAAGCGTGTGTGTCTGTGTCTGTGTCTGTGTGTGTGTGTGTGTGTGTGTGTGTGTGTGAGAAAGGCGCGCAGTCCTGTCTGGCTCTTGGCGACCCCATGGACTGTAACCCGCTAGGCTCCTCTGACCATGGGATTCTCCAGGCCAGAATCCTGCAGTGGGTAGCCTTTCCCTTCTCCAGGGGATCTTCCCAACCCAGGGATCAAACCCAGGTCTCCCCCAATGCAGGCGGATTCTTTACCAGCTGAGCCACCAGGGAATCCCTAAGAGTAGACGGAGTGTGTGTGTGGAAGTCTCTGAAAATATAAAGCTGCTAAATAGGTGCTTACCCAATCTCTACCGCTGCCGCTTTCATGGTTTGGCCTGGTTAATTACGATCAGCCTGTTTACTTCCTAAAACTCAGCTTCCAGAGGGTACCAGGCTAAGTGCACAACATTTATAAATGATGGTGGGTGGTGCTGTTGAGTCAGTCGATCAGTCGTGTCCAACTCTCTGTGACCCCATGGACTGCAGCACGCCAGGCCTCCCTGTCCATCACCAACTCAAAGTTTGCTGGAACTCATGTCCATTGAGTTGGTGATGCCATCCAACCATCTCATCGTCCTTGCTAATTTGGAGAACCCTAAATACTGAGGACTGCTTAGCAGATGGGATGGTAAATACAGCCTTGGGGAAAGCATGGGAAGAGTTTGAACATCCTTGTGAGGTGTCAGCTTCCCTGGTGGCTCAGAATGTGAAGAATTTGGCTGCAATGCAGGAGACCCGAGTTCGATCCCTGGCTCAGGAGAATCCCTAGAAAAGGGAATGGCAACCCACTCCAGTATTCTTGCCTGGAAAACCCCATGGACAGAGGCACCTGATGGGCTACAGTCCATGGATTGTAAGAGTCAGACACAACTAGTTCCTCAGTTTTACAGCTAAGGAGGCCGATGCCCAGAAAGGTTAAGTAATTTGCTTATGACCACACAGCCGAGGGTAACATCTGAGACTCCACCTCCCCTCTGTCTGCTTTCAAATGCCCTTGGTCTTCTGCTCAGGCTTCCCTTCCTGTAAATTACAGTCATGCAAATTGACTCCATCAACTTATGCAGTGAAGGCCAGTTGAGCTTATTACTTGCCCTAACACTGTCTTCCACTCATATATAATTCATCAGATTAAGATAATTGTTTCAGAATTCCAGATGAAAAGGTTTTAATTACAGGGCATAGTGATCCTCTACAAAAGGAAGAAAAATGTTTTTTGTTTGTTTGTTTGTTTTTTACCAAAAAGAGGTTGTTCTTACTCGGGAACTGGCAACCAGTGACTCTAGACTGAACACTGGATATGGGTTTTGTGGTTGGCTCGTTCAGAAAGCCAGCGATCTCTGTCCCACGCTTAGCGTCCGCTGGGGCTGGACTTGGTGTGACCTCTCCCCTTCCCGCCTGCAGATAGCCAAGCTGCGCACCCTGTACTCCAGCGCGGAGAACGAGCCCCCGGTGCCCCTGGTGAGGAACTGGCGCCCCCCGCAGCCCATCAAGGGCAGGATCGTGAAGGCCTCCTTCAAGTGAGGCTGCTGGAGCTCGCCCTCTTCAGGAAAGGAAGCCGACCCTGCAGAGCTTGGTCCCTCGCCTCCTCTTGGTGCTTCTGACTCCGGTATACTCCAGGTCCATCCCCGTGTTTCCACGCAGAGCAGAGCGGATGAGAGACGCCATCACCAGGAAATCAGAGCTACTATTCCCAGGATCTGATGTGAGAGCGCTTGGCCTCTGTGATAATCACCTTGCCTATAAAAGTAGCATTTCTAGTAAGGTTTCAAAGAAGAAGAAGAAGCAGGGTGAGGAGAGTAAAGACAGGGAAAAAGTGGCTCCTGGGCACCGTTTCTGTGTCATCTTAAATTTCACAGAACTTCCGGCGACCCTTTTCCTATGTATGACGCCTTGTCCATCTTAAAGAAATAGTACTTCTATATGTGGGTGTAGAGGGGTCTGCAGATCCTGTAGCAGGAATTAAAGTGACTGTGAACATCAAGGATGGAGATGATTATGTGTTTTAACCCTTAAATAAACCAATAAGAAGTGCCTCATTTATTAACATTTAAAACCGCTGTAGAGATTGCCTGGTTTTTATTATCAGTGAAAGTAAAACACACTGACCAGGAATTCTTTTTAAAATTTGACCCATTATTTGAATGTTTTCTTCATGAAGATAGTCAACTTTATCCTGATATTTTTCTTTACCTGAAGGAGGGCCATTTATTTTTCATTTTATTACTTTTATCTTTGCATGCTTCTTAAGGTAAAAAATGTCTCTGATGTATTTCCAACGTGAGGGTGGGATTAACAAGCCCTAGAGCTCGCAGGAGTGAATGACTGCCCTTGAAGTAAAAGCAGTTGTGCTGATCATCAAGACTAATAAAGACACGGATGCAGACACTTGAGAGTCGTGTCTTTTGTGGAGGGGGAACTTTGTGAGTTTGTTTTCATAACTGAAGGGACTCATTCTGAGTTTGACTGGAAGTTGCATTCCTTGAAGAGTGGCTGAAGCACTTCCTGGGGGCCTTCCAAGGAAACTGCAGACCAGAAGGGGCTCGTGTAGCCACAAATTTGACAGTGTGGACTGGTTAGGTTAGGGGGTCCTTATCAGCACCAGTTGCTAACTTAGGGGCATGGAATCGTCAGACTGTAGCCTTTATGTCATTATTTTTTTTAATGAGCATTGAGATGACGTCTGTCTGACACTGCAAACATCCATACATTTGAGACCTTCAAAAGTGAAATATCGTTAGACATAAAGTCCAATTTTGCCGTTAGTAGCCTTGATGAACTCTCATCACGTCACTGGCTAATCTGTTAACTTACTTTTGAAAAGGGCAGCAGTAATTGAATTACCCTAAGGAATGAGAATGCTGTTGGGTCAGGAGAGTCCTGTAGAGCTGGAAGTCAAGTCACGTGACAGAGCCCTGGGAGGCTAACTTATTTAATAGATTACCACTTGGGTGAGGTGAAACCAGGTTGGTCAGTGCAAACTGGGTGTTAATTAAATCCCTTGAAATTAGGAGGTGTGGCGTTTTCATCAATTAGTGGTAATACACAAGCTGATTCTCTCAGGGTACTTACTTGGTAATGCAGGGAGCACTGCAAAAACACTGTGGTGGAGGAACGTAGGGCTTAATTCCAGCTACAGCGGCACTTGTTGAAGGATGGGCTGGACAAAGCTGCAACAGTGTTGAGGGGAAATATCTAATCCAGGAAAGGTATCTCCCTAGACCACGAGCTCCCTGATGGCATAGACTTGAATCTCATATGCTAACATTCCCCCCTTTTTTTGCCTAGCATGGTGTCTGACACTTAATAAGCCCTCGGCAAATATTTGGTGAATAAATAATGTCATGAACATGGATAAACCCAGGACAAATACTTAGCTTCTTGAACAACACAGGATGAAGATTCATACTGTTTTTTTCTTCATTTCATTTAGTTTGGGTCTCCTTGGAACGTGATCTCTATAGCTTTAGGTCGTAGCTTTCCAGTAGAATATACATTCCCCGTCATTGCCAATGATCACAATTATCACTCAACGTAAAACTTCCTCTCAACTTCTGCCTGCAACTCAACAGTGCTGAGTTCCTATAAATGTCCACTAGAACATCG
This sequence comes from Ovis canadensis, assembly GCF_042477335.2. Lineage (NCBI taxonomy): Eukaryota > Metazoa > Chordata > Mammalia > Artiodactyla > Bovidae > Ovis > Ovis canadensis. The sequence continues at coordinate 100,009,305 of NC_091253.1, read as the reverse complement.
AAACCACACTTGTAGTCTGTATTCAGTGGGAGGATCATTTTTTCTGATCATGGACAGGCTTCCAAACAAAGACGTTTTAGGCATATATAACCTACAGAGGTGACTTGGGTAGGAGCTGCTGTGGTGAAAATGTTTCACATCTGTGAACTCTTGTTCTTGAGGACATAATCATTTCAGGTATTTTAAAACTTCAACAAAGGGCAAAAAGTAATTTTAAGGAAGGGTGTTATAATAGTCAGATGATGACAACCTTAAAAGTCTATGAGTGGGGCATCAATAAGAATTTACTGAATATAGGGCTTTGTTACCTTTGGAGGCTGCAAATATAATTCCCACCCATTTAAGGGGGAGACAGAATATATTTATGAAGAGGTAAATAACTGTTCAGGACCACTGGTTCTGAATTCTTTACATGCAATCGGTGAATATTTATGTAGATGAATGGCAAGAATTCTACACGGAACGTGTAAAATGGCAGATTTCAGTGTCTAACCACAATCATTTATATAATTCAATAAATATGGGTGAAATTGATCAACTGTAAACAAGCTTGGAGAGATATGGAAAATTAGTATGTTACTCAAGCAAGAATAGGTGCAAACAAAATCGTTCTAACCATACAATCCAAAACCACATCGGACACCACGCATAAATAAAATTAATTAGATTTTAGTGTCTCCTCTAAAACCTGCTTATTTGATATTTTAATATCAAATTAAAATGGACTGTGGACATGAGCAAAATACATTATTTTAGCAGAGAAAGAATAAGTGAGAAGTAAGAAAAAACTGCAGATGTTATTTTTTTAGAATTTTGGATTTAGTATATGAATATTTAATGATTTTTTAAAAAATGACTCCTAACCAGGTAGCTCAGCGGTAAAGAATCCACATGCCAAGCAGGAGACGAGTTTGATCTTTGGGTCAGAAAGATCTGCTGAAGAAAAGAAATGGCACCCCTCTCCAGTATTCTTGCCTGGCAAATCCCATGGAAAGAGGATCCTGGCAAGAAACAGTCCGCGTAGTAGCAAAGAGTCAGACGAGACTCAGGGGCTAAACAACTTCAACAAGGTAACACTTAAGACTTAAAATGCAAATGAGAAGGCAAAATCATTTGCGTGTTATTTTCATTGCGATCACTAGATGGCAGCAACATATTAAAAATTTCATTTGGGTCACTAGATGGCGGCAGAATAATGACAAAAATGGCAAATGAAATGCCATTCGTAGAGCGATAGGGTTTTTATTTTTAAGTCCTGAACATCCTATCTCCTTTTCTCAAATGTTCAGCATTAACCATCAGTACCTATCTGCAACAGAAAAGATGGTGAGGGTCTCACACAGTTCTGAGAATTTTCGTAGCCTGAACCCGGGCTTCTCCGGTGGCCCAGCAGGCAGAGAGTCAGTCTGCCTACAGTGCAAGAGACACAGGCGATGTGGGTTCTATCCCTGGGTCGGGAAGATCCCCTGGAGAAGGGAACGGCAACCCACTCCAGTATTCTTGCCAGGAGAATCCCATGTACAGAGGTATAGTCCGTGGGATCACAAAAAAGTCGGACATGACTGAGCGACTAACACTTTCACTTTGTGAAGCCTATGAGTTAGTAGTTGCTACACTGAAGTTAAGACATATGAGAAACGAGCTTTTTACAGCCCCGTTCAGCCTTCTGGAGACCTGGGCACAAGGCACACAGCACTCCCCAGATACGTGCCCTCAGGCAAGTTAACTTCTCTCTGCCTCACTCTCCTGTCTGTGAGCAGGAATGATAATAGTAACTGCTAGAGGGTTATTTTAAGAATTAAATGAGTTACTATACCTAAAATTCTTCAGTAACTTTTCTGGCATTTAACAAAACTTTGGGCTTCCCTGATAGTTCAGTTGGTAAAGAATCTGCCTGCAGTGCAGGAGACCCTGGCTTGATTCCCAGGTCAGGAAGATCCCTGGAGAAGGGAAAGGCTACCCACTCCAGTATTCTTGGGCTTCCCTTGGGGCTCAGCTGGTAAAGAATCCACCTGCAATGTGGGAGACCTGGGTTTGATCCCTTGGTTGGGAAGATCCCCTGGAGAAGGGAAAGGCTACCCACTCCACTATTCTGGCCTGGAGAATTCCATGGGCTGTACAGTCCATGGGGTCGCAAAGAGTTGGACACAACTGAGTGATTTTCACTTTCATCTTAAGGGGCTTCCCAGGTGGTTCTAGCGGTCAAGAACCCGCCTGCCAATGCTGGAGAACTAAGAGCCGCTGGTTCGATCCCTGGGTCAGAAAGATCCCCTGGAGGAGGAAATGGCAACCCACTCCAGCATTCTTGCCTGGAGAACTCCATGGACAGATGAGCCCGAGACAGTCCATGGGGTTGCAAAGAGTCAGACACAACTAAAGAGACTTAACACTAACCATTATTTTCTGTGAGTTAATTTTACTTCAACCAAGAAAAAATTCCAACGGCTTCTTCAATACCTAAAACCATGCTTCTTTCTTTATGTAAGGTCATGAATCCATATCTTGGCATTTCAGAGGATACTTGGGAGTTACTATAGTGAGCTCCCCTAATAAGTTTCCTCTGTGCATGGCATTAGGGAAAATGCTGTTTGATAACCCTTGTCACATTCTTTTCAGCAGGAAAACCAAGCTGTGGCCACACTGAAAACAAGCGCAAAGCTAGAAGGAGTGATTTGGGGAAGGCTCAGAAAATGTTTCTGGAGGAAGGTTCCATTCTGAATCTCTACACCTGAGCTTCTGAGAACACGTATGATTAGCAAAACATTCAAAGACTAAACCAAAATAGACAGGTGGGGAACCGAGATGGTCATTCTGCTTTGCTGACTTAGCAATGTTGGCAGAATATAGTCCCTTGGAGTGCTCCGTAAAGTGGAAAATCTCTCCTTGTGGTAAGTACGGAAAATCTCCTGCCATGAAATTAATCTGGGGCTTGTCTGGGTATGACATAAAATCAGAATCCTGAATGAGGTGCACAAGTCATCCATCCAGCAGGAGGCAACTCAGCTCCAATTGTACGGAAGGAAGCAAAACAGTCAAGGCATAAAATCCAGGATCCGGGAGATGATGAGAGAGCCAATTAAGTCCTTTGGATTTGAAGGCATTTAATGGCAGCCACTTGACAACTTGACCAGGCAGATAATCACAGGTAATCAGCAGGGTAAGAGCGAGAGTAACTGTGCAGTCACTGGGGACCGCATGCACGGCAGCGGTGTAGAACCCGGTGATTTAAAAGCTAATTTTAGCCAGGTGAGAATCGACTGTGTGCAGTAAACAAGGAATCAGGTTCTCCCTTGTATTTAAGTTATTCCCAGGTAGCGCAGCCTGGAAGCTCAGGAAAAATATTTTGGTCATTAAATGTTTAAGCATGTCCATGTATTTCTACCATACTCCCTCAACTCATGTGAAATTTGGGTGGTTCCAAACACGTTAGTTCAAGGGAAGTCATTGCCCCAAGGGCACTTGAATCCCTTGAAAGTATATTACAAATGGAAGTCCTTGAAAATACCAGGCAACCTGGGCTTAAAGAATTCACCCTTCTCGCTCCTGTGTGTGAGATTAGTTTAATGGGACACAAGACCCCGGTGCAGCAACCTGTCATGGGCAGGGAGATTGAAGAAGCCAAGCAGAGAAGACAGAAGGGTGGGGTCCAGCCCAGCAAAGAACTGAGAAGCAAGCAGGAAAATGTGCAGTTAGAAATTGAGCAATAAGGAAACTCCAGTCCAGCGACGCGGAGAAGGCAGTGGCACCCCACTCCAGTACTCTTGCCTGGAAAATCCCGTGGACGGAGGAGCTTGGTAGGCTGCAGTCCATGGGGTCGCACAGAGTCAGACTCGACTGAAGCGACTTAGCAGCAGCAGCAGCAGCAGTCCTGTGACAACTTAGGGCTTGGGTTCTCGCACCAGGAATTAATTTTAAGAGTTAACAAGCTAACTTGTCAATTCTATCTGCAATGTAAGTTGGTGTGTGTGTGTGCAGACATGTGTTTGTGTGATGACCAGTCTGGGCAAAGAGGTTTTAGGAGGGCAAGGACTTTGTCTTGTGATACCGCAGAGGCCCCAGGACTCAGCAGTTACCTGGATCATAGGGCCTGAGAATTATCTGTTGAATGAAAGGAGGAGAGAATGGACAGATGGACAGATGGACAGATGGAGGAGGCAGCGGGGATCCGAAAACAGTGCATGCCGGTCCAAGCCCATGAGCTGGCGGGAGCTCTGTGCTTATCCAGGGACAGGGAGTGACATCCCAAGGGGTGTCGACAAAAGAGCGGTTTCTGCTGCTGTCCGGGCGTGTCTGCACAGAGAATGGGGAGTGGGCAGAGACAGCTGTTTTATAGACACCCAAACCTCATCATCTTGCAAATCTAACTAGGGAGAGAAGAGACATTTTATAATATAAAAGAGATATGAAAGGAGACTCCACCAGAACATTTATCTCTTAGCACCCACGCTTCTCATATGCAGTTTGAAGGTAGCTGGCAGTGAGCCCACGACTCTGGGCTCTGGCGATACGAATTGGCACTGTTTATGCTAGGGCTTGAACTTTTATAAATTTGCCTTTATTTTCTTATTTGCGATTTTTAGTTCTCCTTTTCCTTCACCTTTGTGCCCACTGCAATTCCACACACATTATAAAGATAATTCTTTAACTCAAATGCTTGTGGTGTGGCCAGCAATGACCCAAGTGTGATAGTTTTGAAAATTCAATAAACATTTTCAACTGACACATTCTGCCCCACCCCAAGCAAATTGGTAAATGTCCTGCCCTCCATAAACAATACAGACAAATATACCCTATAAATCCTTATGCACTTGTAGTTACTACTTGGAGCTTATTTTACAGTAGAGTGGAATATTTGGAGGGGAAAAAAAAGTTTACCCAGACAGTAAATTTACCAGAAATCAAACTCAAGTTATCTCTTGATGGATGGGGAGGGGAAGAAGAAATGGTACTAGGCAGCTGAATATATAACTTGAAGAGTAAATCTCTGGTTGCCTGTATAATTGTTTTTTCTTTTACTTAAAGAAGTATTTTAGTGATATTTCATCAGAGGTCTGATTTATTTCTTTCAGTTTGTTTTCTCTAACAGAAGGCCTGTTGTCAAGATTGTGAGGTGTACTAAGCCTCTTGCCCTTAGCAGCTTAATTGATATGAAACATTGATTAGGCCCCAGGAGGGCTGGGGAGTTTCAGAGGAATTATGAAATAACCATAAGGAGCAAAGAAGAAAGTTTGAGCTTGGTAAGAATGAAGTGGTTTTGGCTGGGCAAAAGCATTCAATATTTGATGTATAATTTTATTTTTTTAGAGACTTTTTAAAATTTAACAGGTATTGTTTTCTAAAGTCTCTGTCGAATCTGTTACAGCGTTGCCTCTGTTCATTTTTGGCTGCGGAGCACGTGGGATCCCAGCTCCTCCACCAGGGATCAAACCCATACCCCCTCCCCACCCCACCCTGCAATACTGGAAGATGAAGTCCCAACCACCAGATCACCAGGGAAGTCCTTTGATGTGCAATTTTGAAAGTATACACAAGACCCTAAACAGCCTTTTTCTTGGAAGGATTTCATGCTTTCTGCAAGCAGTTAGGTATAGAGGCGAGATACAGAAGTAGTCGAGGGGCTACCTGGAAGCGTCACAAGGAGGAAAGAAATGGAAAACAAAAAGCTTCAGACGCTGCTCAAGAGAAACTGTGCCAACGTGGCTGTGCTGCTGAGGGGAAGGCCTTATCAGGCATGGCCAAGGTGCCCAGCACACAGGGCACAAAATATGCAGTAAACAGTGATATCAGTGTCACTGGAGAGAGGGGGAGATAGCAGGGCCCAGGGCAAAGGCAACCTGCACAGCCTGGGCCTCTGAGCCAACAGTGACCCAGACTCTCTGTGGCTGATGGAGCCACAGGGCCCAGTTTTAGAACACGAACCACCGATACAGAATTTCTAAAAATAAAATTAAGCTCACAGCATTATACTCCTGTATATGCTATAAAATATAAACAAAGTGGACATTGTCAGGGGGCCAAAAAATCACTCTGAAGAGAAACAGTCTTTTTTCTCTACTCTGGAGCAGGCGCTGACGTGCACACCTACGTGTGTGCCCCGCACGCGAGGTGGCTGGTCGGGGGCCTTGCACGCGCAGGGTCAGCTCAGGCAGGCTCCTGCCAGCCCGTCAGCTCTGTCTGTTCTGTAATTCCGAACCTCCCCAGGTAACTGCTGTATTCACTGTCTCCCCGAGTGGGGAGGAGCTGAAAGTAGAAAGGATAGCCATCACAGGTGTTAGAAAAACAGTGCAAACAGGCCCTGCTGTGGCTTGTGAGCAGTGTAGCATGCGGTTTCGACCGACCAGTTTTGACCTTGGGTTGGTTGTTGTTTTTTGTTTTCTTGACTTGGTTATAAACTCTTTCAGCATCATCAAAGATAAGACAAAGGGAAAAAACAAGGAAGAGAGGAAGAAGACAGCCCATCACATCAAAGGATGTTGGCTATACTGTTCCTTTTTTACCTTAAAATATTAACGCACAGAAACTTATTCATCCAAGTGTATATTACGTTCCCTGCTCAAGTGGAAGAGAAACAGAGAGAAAGGGGAAGGGAGGGGAAGGGGGGAGGAGGAGAACAGGAAGGAAAGACCCAGGGACGGGGAAGTGCTGAGAACAGCAGAGGTGGTTCGCACAGAGTGACTGAGAACGCTGCGGCCTGTGAAACAGTTCTGGTGAAGTGGTAAAGCAAACTCACGAGTGATATGAAGCAACGAAGCATAAAGAAAGTGCCGTGGAGATTCAACATCAGGGGCGGTTTTTTCAGATTATAGACTGCCTGTCTCCTATCCCCAAATCCTCACTGAGCAGTCCAAAACTTTCAAGATATCTTTCCTTGCATAAAATAGACTTAATTTCTCTTTAGAGTTAACCCGGATAAGTAAAAAATTAACAAACTACAGGGTTATAAAATATAACCATTTCTGTATCCTGTGGCCTATCTATATATTTCCTAGGGTAATAAAAATGCCCTTTTCCCATCTATATACTTTTAAGACAGTTTTCAGAAAACCAGATTGACCTGGATCGCGGCCTTCCAGGGAGGCCTGGAGTGCTGCAGTCCATGGCGTCACAAAGAATCGGGCACGACTGAGTGACTGAACAACAAGCCTTCCACGGGCTATTCTGGCGTGAGTGAGGCCCCAGAACCATACAGTGACTAACTCCTGCTTTTAGGAGGCATAAAAGCCAGGTTCTCATTGGCTGAAAAATTACGTGGAGACACTTGAGGGCACCCTAAACAACAGCCCAACACAGCAACAACAAAGTCATTAAAAGTATACATTCAAATTTAACATTTGGGGTGGGAAAGACTGTTTTGCTCTATGATAACAGTGAAGCCTGACTCTTGCCCTTGGTAAGGGGGAAAAAGTTACTTGTCATGCCTATAATTCCCTTTATACGGAAAAATTAAATTGTTCTTGTTTCTAAAAGGAAGTCAAAAATTCCCCATACAACCTGGTGATTTATAAGCAAATGAGAAGTTGAGCCATGTGATGAAGTCACTACTAACATATCCCAACTATCATGACTCAGATAGGAGAGCTGTTATTGGAGATATGCTGAAGCAAAGTGAACAAACAGTCACTGGGAGGTATGGGGTGAGATTTTACATTTTCTATCCCATCCAAACAAGAAAAATGAGTGAAGGCATATTGTGGGCAAAGAACTGTCCCAGGGCTCTTATCTTGCTGGACCCATACATAATTTTTACAAGAGCATTACTTTATGGATACTCTTAAGGCAGGGTTTCATGATCAGGGTACTATGAACATTTGGGACTGAGTAATTTTTGTTACAGGGAGCTGCTCTGTGAATTACAGGGTGTTTTACAGCATTATGGAGGCCTATAGCACACTGGCCCTCACCAGTGGTGACTGGTTGACTGAAACAATATTTGAATTTACCAACTACTTTTAAAAGCTAAATAGACTTAGCTATAAGGAAAAGTTGAGATGTTACTAGGTTATCATGAAAGAAAAAGACACATTGAGGAACTAACACTTTCAAAGTCTGAAGAGCAGATTCCTAAGGGAAGTTGAACTCATCCCTTTATTAGATGTACGCTGTGCTGTGCTTAGTCACTGTCATGTCCGACTCTTTGCAACCCCATGGACTGTAGTGCCAGGCTCCTCTCTCCATGGGCTTCTCCAGCCAAGAGTACTGGAGTGGGTTGCCATGCCCTCCTCCAGGGGATCTTCCCCACCCAGGGATGGAACCCAGGTCTCCCGCACTGCAGGTGGGTTCTTTACCAGCTGAGCCGCCAGGCAAGCCCAAGAATACTGGAGTGGGTTGCCATGCCCTCCTCCAGGGGATCTTCCCAACCCAGGGATGGAACCCAGGTCTCCCGCACTGCAGGCAGATTCTTTACCAGCTGAGCCACAAGGCAAGCCCCATTAGATGTATACTTGGTGCTATCTTCTGCCACTTCAGTGATTAGAGGGGCTTTGGCAGAAAACCCTAAAAATGACCAATATGTCGATATAACTTTGTTTCACAGAGTAGTGTGTGTGCTAAGTCACTTCAGTTGTGTCTGACGCTTTGCGACCCTATGGACTGCAGCCCTCCAGGCTCCTCTGTCCTTGGGGTTCTCCAGGCAAGAATCCTGGAGTGCGTTGCCATGTGCTCCTTTAGATCTTCCGGACTCAGGGGTCGAGCCCTCAGCTCCTGCAGCTCCCGCACTGCAGGCAGATTCTTGACCACTGAGCCACCGGGGAGGCCCTTCCCAGAGTAGCACTTCATGCATTATCTGGACGCATTGCTTCTGTGACACCGTGAGGCCTCCCAGCGGATAACTAGGAACCCACACTGTCCTGGGACAACCTGGGGCAGGCTGAGCCGCATCGGTGCCTCAAGGCTATGTAAAATCCCCAGAATCGTGCTTGCAGCATTATCAGATTTCCAAAAATGTCTTTTTCTCTGTAAGAGAAGGAACTCCGAATGTACTCCTTAAGTAAATGTGAGCTTCTTCATCCAACTTAGAGCAACAGAAAAACCAGTTCATGATTTTACAATAGGAAGTCCTGTAATAACACTTAAACCATTTATTCAATAAAGAAAATGTTCCAGAACCATATTATGCTGCATATTATCCATATCATAATGCTTCAGAAGCAGAATTTCTCACTAATTTAAATAAGTAGCGTTCAGAAGGATCCTGAAGCTCACGCAGGGTGACGGTGACGCGGCCCGTGAGTGACGGAGCCGGATTCTGGACTCGGGTTCCTTTTCTCACGACGTTGATCCCCACCGCACAGGTCTAGCCTCTGTGCCACGCTGCGGACAGTCTTAACGGAGCAGCTGGCCACACTGGGCATCGTGCTAGCTTACGGGCCTCAATCACACGAACTAGCTCCTCTGACACTCCCGCAGCCCTAGGTGCTCTTATCACATTCTGGATGTAGAAACAGACTTGAGGAGGTGAACAAACAAATCATCCAAGGCGGAGTAGAGGGCAAAGTTTGGATTTACCTTTGATCGCATTTGAGGGCTTCCCTGATAGCTCAGTCGGTAAAGAATCGCCTGAAATGCAGGAGACCCCGGTTTGATTCCTGGGTCGGGAAGATCCCCTGGAGAAGGGATAAGCTACCCACGGCAGTAGTCTTGGGCTTCCCTGGTGGCTCAGCCGGTAAAGAACCCCTGGGTTGGGAAGATCCCCTGGAGAAGGGAAAGGCTACCCACTCCAGTATTCTGGCCTGGAGAAGTCCATGGCTGTATATAGTCCATGGGGTTGAAAAGAGTCGGACACGACTGAGCGACTTCACTTTCACTTTTCACTTTCATACTTTGGAGAAGGAAATGGCAACCCACTCGAGTGTTCTTGCCTGGAGAATCCCAGGGACGAGGGAGCCTGGCGGGCTGCCGTCTATGGGGTCGCACAGAGTCGGACACGACTGAAGCAACTTCGCAGCAGCAGCAGCATGGGTCAGGAAAAGGAGCTTAAGTCTTTTGTGAAAATTCACTGTCAGATGGTCCAAGGCAAGGAAGTGAGGGATAGGGAGGGATCTGTCAGTACGTTCTGGGAACCTCTACCAGTTTCCTCATCCATAAAAAATAACCAAACGAGATGATCCCGGAACTCCCGCTGGTTCTGAAGAGCATCGTGTCACTGCGGTTTGCACCTCTCCCTTGCTTCCAGCCTCCCGGCAGCTTCCCTGCGCCATCGCATAAAGTCCCTCCTGGGGAGTGGGCTGCTAGCACCCCACAGGCGGCTGTCCCTGCCTGCCCCTGACTCCCCGCCTTGTCTTCTCTTCCTCAGCCCAGTGCTCTCGTCACAAGCGTCTCTGCGCTGGAAATGTCCTAGATCAGGCCCTTTATACTTCTCCTCTGCCTGGAATGTCCCTCCCTGGATCTTTCTTTAGAGGTTTCTGAAAGGTCACGGCCTTCAGTAGGTCTTCATAACTAACCGCAGTGCCTATGGTAACATCCACTGCCTTGTTCTTCTCTACTTCACTGGAAGTCCATGTCCCTTGTTGCTTATTCATTTCTCGTATTATCCACCTATCCGTCCCCAGGTAAGCTCCATAAGAGCAGGATCCTGCCCGTCTGGTTCGTGGCTGCAGCCCCTGAGCCTGGCCCATTCCAGTACTTGATAGGTTTGTTGAATGAATGAGTGGACAGGTGACTATGGCTTTGACAGCCCACATGGTACCTAAAAATAATAAGCACGTAACAGGAGTTCAAAACACATAACAGCAGTCATGAGAGCTAGGGTTTAGCAAGCTCTAAATACGGGCACCATGCTAAATCTCTTTTTTTTTTTTTTTCAAATTAGTCCCCTTAAACATTAGTCCTTACCACAACTCCAGAACGTGGGTAATATTATTTTGGCTTTTCAAATGAGAAAATGGAATCTTTGCAAGACCAAGCAATTGGCCCGAGGTCAGAGAGTTAGTCAATTAGCCCAGTTTCAAAACCAAGTCCAATTTCAGCACATTGTTATTTGTTACCGGCTTCTGTGAAGAAAGGTTGCTATTGCCTCCATCTGGATCAGTGACTTCGTAATTCCAAACAGCATTACTTGGATAGTTACTACTTGCGTCCTGGAGCTCAGGCCAGAGACCAGTGATAGATACCTAGGACTCACAGTTGAATAATGTGATACAGCTTTCAATTTCAGATGCCTTAGTTTAATAACAACTACTATGCAATTGTCCTAAAATGGACTTCTCTATGACAGGAACACTCCTTGTTACCCCTACAAAAAGCCCACACTGCTGGAGCCTCAATTCTTCTTAATTGTTCCCCTGAACCTTGCCCAGGTATTTAATTTTGCATTTATTACATTATATTCTAATAATGTAGCAATGTCTGGGATGAACTGAGTGCCTTTATGTGGCAGGTGATTTATATACAGTCCCTAATTAAGTCCTTATAACAAGCCTGAGATTGGTGTCATTACTCCTACTTTACCAATGAGCAGCCAGAAACTTACTGAGGTGGTAGATTACAACCTGCTAATCATAATACAGTGTCGGATTAGAACGTGATATGGAAAATACTAGGATAGATGGATATGCGTGCAAAGACCTATGGGAGCCCCAAGAAGGGGACAGTTCTTAGCCCCCATAGATATTTACTTGAAAACTGTAAGAAACAAGAGACTAGTCAACTATTTATTATCTTATTAGTTTTTTAGTTAAATGTCTAATAAACTATGTATATTTCACTTTGTAAAATATATTCCCAATACATTTACTGGAGGGAACAAATACTTTACCATTTTATTTTATATTTTTATGAAGATAAATATGTTAGAAACCTTTTTATTATGATAATTGGAGCACAGACTTTAAGATTTTTGTATTATAATTTCCTGATATATAGCCTGCCATTTTTTCCTTCTGGGGCAGAAAAAAAGTACCTTTCTTCAGGTACTGTAACAGTTTCTTTATTTAGAATTATTCTTAAATGAACAGGTCTTCCTGTCCAGTAGAAACACGAGTGTAGGATAACTAATATTTTTGACATTTAAAAATCCAATCTTAGAGCAGTCTTTTGAACATAACTGAATCATGACTGCCTGCTAAGAACGCCTCAGTAAAATAAAGTTCCATTCTGAATGCATCTACATGAAGGCACAAAGCCATCTCTATCTTTAAAAAAACAAAAGGACAGAAAAAAGTGCTAAGACAGTCAATGTAATAAAAAAGAAGTTAACAAAAAAAAAAAGTAGATCTCTACTGAATATCCAAAGGTGAAATATTTTCTGCCTGAAGTGAGTATGTAAGTCCTCTCCAAGCTCAGCTCTGTGGGGAGGGCCTGCCCCACTAAAAATGAGGTCATTTTCCAGAAGTGAGAGAGGAAGGGGGAAACTCACTTGAATAGTAAGAATCTCTTTCCTGAACTGCAGTTTGGTGGTGTTTGAAGTTTTTGAAATATTTAATAATCAAAATGTGCTTCTTAAGTAAAGCCACAGTGTAGCTTCACAGAAAATAAGAGACAAGGATTCCAGCAAGTCTGAAAACCTAGCTACCTTCACAGAATCTTTAGAACCCACTTTATATTCATAGACTTAGTATTCAGCTCTTAACACTTACCAATAATACATCCCCAGGGCCTAGCGAAGAATCTCATACCAACGGCAAGGCCCTCTTCTTTTCAATTAAGTAAATATTTGAAAATTATGCAAAGAATCAAAATTATTTTACTGGACTCCACAATATGTAGCTAGAGAGTCATAAATAAGAGGTTCTTTGCAACTACAAACTACATTTTGTGATCATGTGCTTGAGTGTGCATTCAGTTATGGCTGACTCTTTGCGATCCCATGGTCTGTAGCCCACCAGGCTCCTCTGTCCATGGAATTTTCCAGGCAAGGAAACTGGAGTGGGTTGCCAGGCCCTCCTCTAGAGGATCTTCCCAACCCAGGGATTGAACCTGCATCTCTTGCATCTCCTGCAGTGGCAGGCAGATTCTTTAGCACTGTGGCATCTGGAAAGAATTGTGATGGTGCTGGAAACCAAAAATACTCATTGCCTAAGAATTCATGGCCACATCAACCAAAAGACTCCAGCACAAACAGGTACGCACTCTCTTGGAATCTTAGGACAATAACAAGTACATCTAACTGTGAATCATATTTGTTTGTGCGGAATTGACTGAAATAAATAGCAAATAATGATTTTTGAGATCAATATTGCAAAAGTTGGCACTAATATTATAATTTATCTTTTTATTTATCTGTATAAGTAGTATGTTTAGGCTGATAGGATTGTGTAAAACTGTGTCCAGCTGCCCCAATGTTAACTCTAATACTATGCTCTCAAAGATCACAGCGATCCTCAGTACAGAAAATCCTCCTCTTTTTGTGGCAAAGCCCCTTGAGGGAAATGAAATCAGCCCCCACCAGAAAACAGTCCTGACTTACGCATTAGGTACTAGGAAACAGAGCTTCAGGCCCACAGTACTTTTAGATATCCATGAAAATGTTTTCTTTTAAAACCAGAAGAAAAAAATGAACATTTATATCAAAAAATGTTTAAAATACATAATATTAAAATATTAATCTTTATGTCAATGCAGCAACAAATTCATGTATGTGTATGTGTGCCCTTGTGTGTGTGTGTGTGTGTGTGTGTGTGTGTATGAAGAAGGGATCCATAAAGGCAAACTGCCTAAGGCCCAGAAAAGCCATAATGTTGCCTTGCCTCAAAAAATATCCTGTTAAATTTCTTTGAATTGATTCTTAGGTCTGCCAGATGCCAAGTTTCCTTTGGCAGCCCACTTCTGAGTTTTCACCTGCTTGCAAGTTCTCATCTTTTTTCCCAATTCCTGTTAGAAGAGTGATTCTTTAGAAGTCTTGATTGCTTTAAATCAGTATTTACTCGCCTAGGCAATCTTCCCCCTCTTCCCCCCAAGTTAATTTTTTAAAGAGAAGAAAGGAGGTAGGAAGAGATGTCAGGGTGTCCATATGATACCTGCGAACTGACAGTTCGCAAGGAAATGGCCCTCTCCCGTGCATTCGCCCAAAGGAAATCAGTCCTGAATGTTCATTGGAAGGACTGATGCTGAAGCTGAAGCTCCAATACTTTGGCCACCTCATGCGAAGAGCTGACTCATTGGAAAAGACCCTGATGCTGGGAAAGATTGAGGGCGGGAGAAGGGACGACAGAGGATGAGATGGTGGGATGGCATCACCGACTCAATGGACATGAGTTTGGGTAAACTCCGGGAGTTGGTGATGGACCGGGAGCCCTGGCGCGCTGCGGCCGAGGGGGTCGCAGAGAGTCGGACACGACCGAGGGACTGACGGGGAAGCACGCTGGCCTCGGTGCGGACTCTGTGCGGGGGACCGCCCTCCTCCTCGGTGCGCGCCCGGCCGCCCGGCAGGGGGCGCGCGGCGCCCGGCCCTCCGCGCCCCTCCAGGACCGCAGCCCCGTCCGCCCCAAGGTCACGCTCCCCGCCCGGCTAGCGGGCGCAGGGCCGGGACCCCGCGCGGCGAGCCCCCCGGGGCTGGGGCCGCGGCGCGCGCGGGGCCGATGGGGCGCGGCGGCAGGGCGCGGGGGCCGGGGGTGCGCTCACAAAGGGGGCGCGGGCGGAGAGGCGCCGGGCCCGAGCGGTCCGCGCCCCGCGGGGGCACGGGGCGCGCGCAGACGCTCCGCAGCCCAGTCCGCGCGGGGAGCGCGGAGCCTCGCGGCCGCCCCGCGCGCGCTCCGAGGGAAGCCGGGCGGCCCGAGCGGAGCCCCGGAACCTGGCGCAGCGCCCCGCCGGCAGGGCGCTCTCCCCGCCCCCGGAGCCTCGCCCGCCCGGCCCGCCCCGAGCGCGCGGAGCGCACCTCCGCCCGCGCCCTCCTCCCCGCTGCGCCCGGGGCCGCCCGGGGCCCCCACCCCGGGGCCGCCCCCACGCGCGAAGGTGGCGGGCGCCTATAAGAGCCGACGACGGCGCGGCCCGCGGACACACGGCGCGGACACCTGAGCAGCAGCCCCCGGACCCCGGCGCGACCATGTCCCATCACTGGGGATACGGCGAGCACAACGGTGAGTGCGGAGCCCCCGGGCGCGGGGCCCCAGGCCGCTGTGGAGGAAGCCCCGCGCCCCGCGCCGGGCCGGGGAGGGGGGCGCGCATCGCCGCGGGACCCGCGCGCGGCCCCTCTCGGGTCGATCACCACCCTGTCCGACCCAAGAGGACGCTAGGAAGGGGTGCAGCGAAACACTTTGAAATTAGCAGAGAAATTAGGAGACTCCCCCCTCCCACCGCCTTCATCCCCTCTCCCCTCGCATCCCCCGCCCCCCGCTTCATCCTCAGCACCACCTGTGGCTAAGATTCTCAGCATGAACTGTTCCCGGGCTGGTGGTTTGAGTGCTTTGCGCTGACTTCTGAGTTTTCCTGATTTCTTGACTTCTGAGGTCAGGAGGTCCCCAGAAACCCGGTTTTTCGGGGCCACAGGTCTGGGTTCCCCCAGGCCAGCGGACGTACGAGCAAGATGTGTCTGGGGCATCTCTGAGCGTCTTGCGGGGTCTGGGGCTTGTCAAGTCACGGAGATTCCGACGCTTCAAGGCGAGGGGGCTGGCGGGGCGGTGACTCAGTCCTTGCCTCTAGCAGAACTGAGGAAGGAGTCTCCCTCTTCGGGAGAGTCTTTAGGAAGCTTGCTCATTCAAATCCTAATCACAAACCCAGGGTCAGCTGCTCAGTTTCAGTAAAAGAAGCATAAAAATAGCTAACATGTATGTGACGCTCACTGCTTGTTCTAAAAGCGTTACATGGATTGATGTTCTCATACCAACCTTTATAAGCCAGATGCTATCGGTACCCCATAATACAGAGGGGAAAACTAAGGCACAGATCAAATGTTTTCCCAAGGTTGCTTGCTAAATCATTTTAGTGGTGTCCTACTTTTTGCGACCCCATGGACTGTAGCCCTCCAGGCTCCTCTGTCCATGGGATTCTCCAGGCAGGAATACTGGAGTGGGTGGCCGAGCCCTTTTCCAGGGGATCTTCCTGACCCAGGGATTGAACTGGCGTCTCTTGCGTCTGCCTGCATTGGCAGGCGGGTTCTTTACCACTAGCGCCACCTTGTATACAGCTCTGAAGTGCTATCGCCAGAATTGGAGCCAAGCAGGTCCAAGAATCATTGCCCTTTCCCCGGAGGTGGGGTGTGCCCTTCCCCACATTGTGGGGGTTCACACGTCTCTGCTCAATCCCAGGCCCTGAACACTGGCATAAGGACTTCCCCATTGCCAACGGAGAGCGCCAGTCACCCGTTGACATCGACACCAAGGCCGTCGTTCCCGATCCTGCTCTGAAGCCTCTGGCCCTTCTCTATGAGCAAGCAGCTTCGCGGAGAATGGTCAACAATGGTCACTCTTTCAACGTGGAGTTTGATGACTCGCAGGACAAAGCAGGTCAGTGTTTACAAAATAACTTGTATGTCAGTAGCCGCTCTTTTCCCAGCTTAACAGGCGCAGGACCCCCCCCCCCCCCCCCCCCCCCCCCCCCCCCCCCCCGCTTAATACTACTGATCGTCTTCGTTGGATTTCAGCCTCTGGGAAGCAGGCTAATGTCTTTGAAGTGGCAGGAGCTGTTTCTCCCTGTCCGCTTCCGGGTTTCTATGTAGGGCATTGAATAACTGTGCTATGCCTGAGAAAAGTCGAAAAAGGGCAGAGCCCCTTGGCAATAGAGATCAGCAATGAGGAGACTTGCAAAAGCTGGACTGTTTAGGATTGGTCTTCAAGGTAGCATGCAGAAGGGCGATGAGAACCTGCTCCTTCAAAATCCTGAAATTCTCAGAAACACTGTGTGTGTGAATATTTTCTCAGCCTTGGGCCAGGGTGATAAAGCTGGCTGTGTATCTCGGCGTCCACCCAGAAGTTCATTCCATAAATGAAGATGCTTTAGACTTGGTGGATATACCTTGCTGACAAAACCAGTTACTGTAGTTTATTTGTGGTAGTGCTGTTTACAGAACTCTCTTTGACTGCTGCTGCTTTTTATAATTTTTTTCTTGCTTAGAAGTAGGAGAACAATCCCCTTCAGACACAGTAGCAGCCTTTGCCCAGTGGTCAATTTCCTGGCCAGCGCCCTGTTTTCCCGAGTTTCCTCTGAAGGGCCCTGAGTGCACGGTGCTACAAACACGTTATGTGTGGTGGGGGTGTGGGCCTGGGGGTGTGTGGAGCATTGCGCAGAAGGAGAAGAGACAGATCCAACATTCAGTAATGCTGTCAAAATGTTCGCGTAATGGCCTACAGTGCGAGTATATAAATGTAATTAGAATCGTTATAGTCGAGTTGCCTTGCCTTTTTCTGTATCCGATGTATTCAGTACCGTTTTGAAAAAATTCTTCCTTCTTCCTCTCCTGGGAATGATAGTAACTTAACCTCTCTACGTTTTTGTTTTCTTAACTGTAAAATTGGAGTATCTGTTACAGCAGAAGGGTTAAATGGGACAGATATATAAAGCCCAGCGCCTGGCACCTAAGATTCCTCTGTAAATGGCCATTGCTGTTGTCGGCTCTTCACACCACTTGGCTGCCTTTTGTTACGCAAGTGCTGTCGCTGTTGCACCTCTGATGAAAACTTTTGTTTTGTTTTGTTTTTTTCATGGTAGCTAGTGAATAGGATTTATTAAAGAGAAAAAAAGTAAAGGTTTTCCTTTCAGTTCAGTCGCTCAGTCGTGTCCGACTCTTTGCGACCCCATGAGTCGCAGCACGCCAGGCCTCCCTGTCCATCACCAAATCCCAGAGTTCACTCAGACTCACGTCCATCGAGTCCGTGATGCCATCCAGCCATCTCATCCTCTGTCGTCCCCTTCTCCTCCTGCCCCCAATCCCTCCCAGCATCAGAGTCTTTTTCCAATGAGTCAACTCTTCACATGAGGTGGCCAAAGTACTGGAGTTTCAGCATTAGCATTATTCCTTCCAAAGAAACCCAGGGCTGATCTCCTTCAGAATGGACTGGTTTTTAAATTGCTTTAAAATTACTTCTTACCACTTGATGATATTTTAAAATCTTATAACACTTCCATATTTTTCCAAACATGCCAGTTATTATGCTAAACTGTGGACTGATTTTACATATGACATCATTACATAGTAATATGTTTTACCGTGAATATGTCCAGTTCTGATGGATTTCTACATGAGCAGTAACTGATGAGAGCTGGCTGCCTTTTTCTTACTACTCCTCCTGGTGAATAACACACATGTTACTAAAGCACCTGGCTGGGTTTGATTGTGAAACAGATGAAAACCAAGTGGTTACGACAGAGGCTCAAGTCCACGTCTTTAGAGACAGAGGCATTATTCACTTAGTTTTTATAAAAGAAAAGAAAAATCTCACTAGCACCACCGTTACGTAAGACAAGCCAGGCACCCGGAGGTCAGGATGGAGCCGTGGTCCCTCGCTCGCCTCCCCTGAGCCGGTGCTGGGGATGCCTCAAGTAGGAAGACAAGAGCAATAGGTGCTGACAGTCACTTTGGCGGGTGCAACAAGGTGTTCCAAGGAAACATGGAAAGCAGGTTTGGAGTTGGCCCGCACAAGTAAGAAAAGACTTTTCAGGGTGAATAAGGTTTGAGCCTGAAGGATGAGGCCTGAAGGATTTCAGCGTCTTGGAGGAGACTCCCAGCAAAAGGAAGCAGGAAACAAGGAGGGCCTGGGAGAGCCAGGCAGGAGGCACGCTGAAAGCAAGAGGATCGAGCGCTGGAGAGGCTTGTTCCCCTTTACAGGCGAGAGGATCCTTTGTGACTTTGCCTGATACCTCTTCAGCATTTGCAGGTGTTTTGATGAAACAAGGAAGCATTTTTCTCTAGAATATGAATATATTAAATGTTGATGTTAAGGGAAAACACAAAAATAAAACACAACCAAAGATAGCATGCAGAGAAACACCCTTTGAACTTTTTTTTTTTTTAAGATCCTAGACTCTCAAGTTGGAACACACGGTGGAGATACTCTAGGCAAACCCACTTAAAATAAACATGAAGAAACGGAATGCTCAAGAGTTTAGGTTACTTGCTAGTCGTCTCCTTCCTAGTTTGCTGGAATGAGACTAAATGGCAACCACTTAAAAAATGGAAACTGAATAAGAATCTTTAAATGACAGTCATAGGTAATGTCTAGTGTGTTCATCCCCATGCCATACTTTGAAAAACTGATATACTTTTCTGTTCTAAGTCTAAAAATTATGGTCATTCAGGTTTTTAAAATCTGCAGTCTATCATCTCTATTAGGAATTATTTTCACTGTGTTAATATTTTAAGATATCCTTTATTTTCTGTATTTAAATACTTCAATTGATTTACTCCCCTCCCCTGCAACCCAGTGAGGTATCAGTCTTCAGGAACTTTTCATAGGCTCAGATTTTCGGATAGATCCTAAATGCTCTTAAGAAGTGAAGTGAAGTCGCTCAGTCGTGTCCGACTCTTTGCGACCCCATGGACTGAAGCCTACCAGGCTCCGCCCTCCATGGGATTCTCCAGGCAAGAGTACTGGAGTGGGGTGCCATTTCCTTCTCCAAGGGATCTTCCTGACCCAGGGATCGAACCCAGGTCTCTCGCATTCCAGGCACACACTTTAACCTACCCACACTTACTTGGGTATAATGAACTGAACTGGTAGAATTTATTGTTATGTTTAAGCTTGCGAGAATTCTTTTTAAATATGGAGTTAATAGGCTTTAACTAGGAACTTGGGTTAAAGCTCTCCTCAACCTTCTAAGTGCCTTTAAAAAGAAACCACCTGAAATTAATGAAAAAATGTTAATCCTGTTAGGTTTTTAAAATTATTAAAAAATAACTCCCCCTGTTGAGATCTTTTATTACATTCTTTATCTGGGAGGAAAAGAATAGTAGTCAAATTATTAACTCCTGCTAACTTATTAACTTTTACTAATGAGTTTAAAACTCTCTTGCTGTATTGCAAAGTTAGAGGCAAATATTGAAAAACAGAGTTCGAATTCTTGGGCCAACCCATGAACAGTTGTGAGCAAAACCCTAAGCTTCTGTAAGATAAACTAAAGCATTCTAGACCCCATATTTAATTGTGTTCATGTCAAAGGGTTACTTAAAAAAAAAAAAAAAAGCTGTCAAATAATTGCCATAAACCTGAAACTAAAAACTGCTGTCCTCTCTGTCTTCATTGTGGTTATGTTAGTGAAAGTAACAGCGAAACATCTCACTACTGAAAAAGAAATGGAATATGGGCATCTTTCCCTCAGATTTGTCTCTACTGACACTTGCTTTTTTAACCTTAGTAGGTAGCCCTAGAATGGCTGACCACTGCCAAAACCCCAGAATAGATTAAGTTTCAGATTCTCCATAGAAATGATTATTCACCTGCTAGAAATGTGTTTTTTAGTAGACTATTTACTTCATTAATAGGAATCCCTTAAATTTTAATCTAAGGATTATTGGGAATAGTTTATTTATATTTTGAATTTAGGAGAGATTATTGACATTCAGCAAGGTCTGTAGTTGATTTGGATACATCTTATATCATGTGTATGCATGTTAGTGGCTCAGTCATGCCTGACTCTTTGTGGCCCCATGGATGGTAGCCCTCCAGGCTCCCCTGTGCATGAGATTCTCCAGGGAAGAATACAGGAATGGGTTGCCATTTCCTTCTCCAGGGGATCTTCCCAACCCAGGGATTGAACCTGTGTCTCCCGCATTGCAGGCAGATTCTTTACCAGCTGAGCCACCAGGGAAGCCCTCACATCTTATATTAAGTAATATTAAAGTGATCAAGAAGGAAAAAATGTTAATGTTACATTTATAGTTTTTAATTTGTATTAGTAGCTAATTTGTTTCAATATTACTAAAATGAATCTTTCACAAGTAACATAATTTATGTAAGTAACATATATGAGGACAGATGATAATATTACATTCAGTGCTTCTGTTATGTTTTATATATAGTGTGTATAACTAATGGAAGATCATGAAAGGTAAAATCTTCTCAGGCTCTTGATTCTGTGGTTTGGATTTAAATGAAGTTTGGAGGCATCTTGAACAGGACATTGGGTCTTGGAGTAGAAAACCCCATTCTTCTATCTCCATCGCTTGTGGAACACATTTCTGTGGTACAACAGATGATGGACTCTACACACACAAATGGCTGGATTTTTCCAGAGGGGAAAAAATGCCGTGAATAGCATTTGAAAAATAGCAATTTCTGCTATTCTTTAAAACTTTTTTTTTTTTAATTAGAAAAACGAGTTTTTAAAGTGGAGTAGTTTAGAAAATGGCATGGAGCAATCAAATTAAGTAAAAGGAAGTAGACCCAGAATACTGTGTAAGTTTCCTGTCTTGAATCTCATCTTTCCTATTTCTCAAGTAGAAAGATGCACGCTGCCTTTATGAGTGTGTGGTGTTGCTCAATCGTGTCTGTTCTTTGCAACCCCATAGACCGTATGGAGTTGGAAATGACATTCCGTCCCCTGGAGAAGGAGATGACAACCCACTCCAGCATTCTTGCCTGGTGAATCTCATGGACAGAGGAACCTGGCAGGCTACAGTTCATGGGGTCACAAAAAGTCAGACATGACTGAGTGACTAACATGCTAACACCTTTCCTAATTACAGTAGGGGCTTCCCAGGTGGTGCTCGTGGTAAAGAACCCACCTGCCAAGGCAGGAGACCCAAGAGACACCGGTTTGATCCCTGGGTTGGGAAGATCCCCTGGAGAAGGAAATGACCATCCACTCCAGTACTCTTGCCTGGAGAATCCCATCGGCAGGGGAGCCTGGTGGGCTACAGTCCACGGGGTTGCAAAGAGCTGGACATGATTGAGCGACCCAGTATACACTGTTTACAGTGGACTTCTCAGCTACATAGTAACATAGTCTCTTTTAACAGAAGCTTAAACAGATATCTGGTAATAGTAGGTTAGTCCTGAAAGTGTTTAATCATTGAACACTCAGGCATTTCTTTTTTTTTGTTTGTTTTAGTATTAGAAAGCCTTATATAATAAAAGCTCATGTTACTCTTGCCTAATTCTAAATCTTTATAAACTGTATAAACATGTATTTTTTAATGGTATATACAGTTATGAATTATATTTTCATCTTGGAAAAAGTCTATTTGGGGGGCATAAGGATAATTATTTCATTCTTTCTTTGTTATCAGATTTAATAAAAGCACTTTTACAGTAATTTTTTTAAAGTTTTAAGAGATGTGATTTTATCTGAATACATCCAAATTCATGTTTCTTAATAGATCAGTAATATAACACCATTTTTTAAAATTTATTTTTTTATTGAACTTTTTTCTTTTTTAATATAAATTTATTTATTTTAATTGGAGGCTAATTACTTTACACTATTGTATTGGTTTTGCCATCCATCGACATGAATCCGCCATGGGTGTACATGTGTTCCCCATCCTGAACCCCCTCCCACATCCCTCCCCATCCCATCCCCCTGGGTCATCCCAGTGCACCAGCCCTGAGCATCCTGTATCATGCATTGAACCTGGACTGGCGATTCATTTCTTATGTGATATTATACATGTTTCAATGCCATTCTCCCAAATCATCCCACCCTTGCCCTCTCCCCCAGAGTCCAAAAGACTGTTCTATACATCTGTGTCTCTTTTGCTATCTCGCATACAGGGCTATGATTGCCATCTTTCTAAATTCCATATATATTGTTAGTATACTGTATTGGTGCTTTTCTTTCTGGCTTATTTCACTCAGTATAATTGGCTCCAGTTTCATCCACCTCATTAGAACTGATTCAAATGTATTCTTTTTAATGGCTGAGGAATACTCCATTGTGTATATGTACCACAGCTTCCTTCTCCATTATCTGTTGATAGACATCTAGGTTGTTTCCATGTCCTGGATATTATAAACAGTGCTGTGATGAACATTGGGGTACATGTGTCTCTTTCAAATCTGGTTTCCTCAGTGTGTATGCCCAGCCGTGGGATTGCTGGGTCATAAGGCAGTACTATTTCCAGTTTTTTAAGGAATCTCCACACTGTTCTCCATAGTGGCTGTACTAGTTTGCATTCCTATCAACAGTGTAAGAGAGTTCCTTTTCCTCCACACCCTCTCCAGCAAGTATTGTTTGTAGACTTTTGGATCACTGCCATTCTGACTGGTGTGAGATGGTACCTGATTGTGGTTTTGATTTGCATTTCTCTGATATTGAGTGATGTTGAGCATCTTTTCTTGTGTTTGTTAGCCATCTGTATGTCTTCTTTGGAGAAATGTCTATTTAGTTCTTTGGCCCATTTTTTTACTGGGTTGTTTATTTTTCTAGAATTGAGCTGCAGGAGTTGCTTGTATATTTCTGAGATTAATTCTTTGTCAGTTGCTTCATTTGCTATTATTTTCTCCCATTCTGAAAGCTGTCTTTTCACCTTGCTTATAGTTTCCTTTGTTGTGCAGAAGCTTTTAATTTTAATTAGGTCCCATTTGTTTATTTTTGCTTTTATTTCCAATATTTTGGGAGGTGGGTCATAGAAGATCCTGCTGTGATTTATGTCGGAGAGTGTTTTGCCTATGTTCTCCTCTAGGAGTTTTATAGTTTCTGGTCTTACTTTTAGATCTTTAATCTGTTTTGAGTTTATTTTTGTGTATAGTTATAACACCATTTTAACTTGTTCTCTCTTTTTTTAAAACAAATTCTTTCTTCTTCCTGGCCTATTGTAAGGCAGAGCTGTCAGCCAGAGGTTGTATCAGGAGCCACAGAAGGGTCCAGCCGCCTAGATATCTGCCAGCCAGCTCTATCTTTTCTTTGAAGAGTTGAACGTGTGCTGCTACCAGTTAAGCATATTTAGGTGAAGTTGTCCAAACAAACTTTATCATCAAGACCTTGTCCTTTGGTTTTCAGCCAAAGCTGAAGCTATCTTGGACTCATTACTCTGCAGAATTATAAGCCCAAACTAATAAAATTCATTTACGGCAAAAGGGGTTCTATTCCCAGTTCTAGAGAAATAAAACTGAAGTAGTAGAACTACCCTAATTTTAAAAGCTTTTAAATACGTCACTTTGTTGTTCAGTTGCTAAATCGTGTCCGACTGTTTATGACCCCACGGACTGCAGCACGCCAGGCTTCCCTGTCCTTTGCCATCTCCCAGAGTTTGCTCAAATTCATGTCCATTGAGTCAGTGATAATATCTAACCATCTCATCCTCTGCTGCCCTCTACTTTTGCCCTCAATCTTTCCCAGCATCAAGGTCTTTTCCAGTGAGTCAGCTCTTCGCATCAGGTGGCCAAAGTATTGGAGTTTCAGCTTCAGCATCAGTCCTTCCAATGAATATTCAGGGTTGATTTCCTTTAGCACTGACTTATTTTATCTTACAATCCAAGGGACTCTCAAGAGTCTTCTCCAACACCACAGTTCAAAAGCATCAATTCTTCGGTGCTCAGCTTTCTTTACAGTCCAACTCTCACATCCATACCTGACCACTGCGAAAACCATAGCCTTGACTAGACAGACCTTTGTTGGCATGCTTATTGTTTGACAGATTCTAGTGAGAAATGACATCAGAGGTTGGCAAAGCCGGCTGAAGGTCGCTCTCTGGGCCGAGGCAGAGCAGAGGTTCCTGAGTTTGCAGGTGTGCGATGGCCCAGCGTTGGAAGGCGGCTGCCAGCGCCTCCTCACTGATTCACAGAGGAATTCGTAGTCCCCTGAAAATCTCCTCTCTCTGAAACCTGAACCTCTGACTCCCGAACAAACCTGGAAGGAAAGTGTCCTGTGCTCAGAAAACAGATGGGAAAAGCATCCATCCTTCCAGTCGGTACAAGTAAAGGAAAGAAAAAGGAACCAACAGTTGCCATGATTTCATCAGCTCTGCAAACTAAGCCCGAGTCTAGATTTAATTTTCACAGAGTGAAAATGTTGCCTCAGGCATAAATTTCGTACTATAAAAGAAGATTGAAGACTGTGACATTCAGTACTGTGTGTGTCCCACATGCATATGGATGAGTTTGTGTGTGTATAAGTGTGTGTGTGCCACCAGGCTCCTCTGTCCACGGGATCGTCCGAGCAAAAACACCGCGTCTCTTATGTCTCCTGCATTGGCAGTTGGGTTCTTTACCACTAGTGCCATGTGGCAAGCCCACATAAATATTATATGTATTTTTTTTTCATTTTAGTACTGAAAGACGGACCTCTTACTGGCACTTACAGATTGGTTCAATTCCACTTTCACTGGGGTTCATCTGATGACCAAGGTTCTGAGCATACTGTGGATAGGAAGAAATATGCTGCAGAGGTAAGAAACACTTTTTTTTCCTTCCAAAAGCTTAATTTGTAAATTTTAGTTCAGTTCAGTTCAGTCACTCAGTCATGTCCGACTCTGCGACCCCGTGAATCACAGCATGACAGGCCTCCCTGTCCATCACCAACTCCCGGAGTTCACTCAGACTCGCGTCCATTGAGTCCGTGATGCCATCCAGCCATCTCATCCTCGGTCGTCCCCTTCTCCTCCTGCCCCCAATCCCTCCCAGCATCAGAGTCTTTTCCAATGAGTCAACTCTTCGCATGAGGTGGCCAAAGTTCTGGAGTTTGAGCTTTAGCATCATTCCTTCCAAAGAAATCCCAGGCCTGATCTCCTTCAGAATGGACTGGTTGGATCTCCTTGCAGTCCAAGGGACTCTCAAGAGTCTTCTCCAACACCACAGTTCAAAAGCATCAATTCTTCAGCGCTCAGCCTTCTTCACAGTCCAACTCTCACATCCATACATGACCACTGGAAAAACCATGGCCTTGACTAGACAGACCTTAGTCGGCAAAGTAATGTCTCTGCTTTTGAATATGCTATCTAGGTTGGTCATAACTTAAATTTAGCTCAAACCATTTTCTTTACAAAGGCTCTTTATATTTGCTTCTTATAACCTTTATTTGTGATATTACTGTTAATGCCCCAAAGCTTTCTCTAAGACGTCCTAAGAACAACATTTGCGTAAAAATGAATTCAACTTGGAGGATCGTGTTTTAATGTAAAATCTAGAAATAAATGTTCCTCAAAGGTATGCAACGCTTTGTCTTAGAGTTGTTGAAGGAATCACTTGCTATTATGCCAAGTTGTGGACAATTAGAATTAAAATTCAAGTTTAGATTTATAATTCTCCACGTTTTCACTTTCTTTCGTGAGCTCTAGCTGTGAAGATGACTGTGTAGGCTCTTACCACGTTTAATCGTTTGCTGTCTGTGCTTTTGCTTCAGCTACACCTGGTTCACTGGAACACCAAGTACGGGGACTTTGGAACAGCAGCGCAACAGCCTGATGGACTGGCTGTTGTGGGTGTTTTTCTGAAGGTTAGTTGATAGCCCAATTCTTTCCCCAACCCCCTCACCTGTTTCCAAAACAGGTGAACTGGACAGAACATGCATGACAAATAGGACTTTCTGCAAAAAGCCTAGGAAATGCCTTTGGCTCTGAAGTATTTAGGGGGTTATTTTCCTACGTATCTGCTAACCGCAGTGGAGATAGAGACAAAAAGACAATTCCAGAGGTATTTCTTAGGTAGTATTTGGATGTAAATGTGAAGGATGTTTACACATGAAATAAGAAATGAGAAAAAGCAATACTTGGGATAAATGCTAGTACTTTTTTTTTTTTTTTCTTATTCAGCCTTAAGCTAGGTAGTACTATTCCGTGATAGAGGATGCTAAATTAAGACCAGGTTTTGGAGGAGTGAAGGACAGTGGCTCCACGTTGCAGAATCCAGGTAGCGTGAGTGGGACACACCGACTGAGCTGCCCCCTGGATAGTTATGAACCCAGTGGAGAAAGGGCTGGGCTACAGATTCGTGGTCCTGGAAATCCTGTGTCAAGGTGCCAGCCACACACACAAGTGACGAGTGAAGTGGAAGTGGCTCAGTCGTGTCCAACTCTCTGTGACCCCATTGACTACAGTCCCTGGGATTCTCCAGGCCAGAATACTGGAGTGGGTATCCTTTCCCTTCTATGGGGGATCTTCCCAACCCAGGGATCGAACCCAGGTCTCCCGCTTTGCTGGCAGATTCTTTACCAGCAGATTCTTTATCAGCCGCCAGAGAAACCCAAGAATACTGGAATGGGTAGCCTATCCCTTCTCCAGAGGAACGTCTCGACCCGGGAATCACACCGGGGTCTCCTGCATTGCAGGCAGATTCTTTACCAGCTGAGCTATTATGAGCGTCTATGAGATCATGCAAGGAAACCCTGACGAGAGGGGGTAACACTACTCAGCAAGCAACCCTGAGAAACTGCAGACTGGGAGGAAAGACCCTGATTAAATGATCAATGGGGAATACAGGAGTCAAGGGAGATTTGGGAGGCTGGAGGACAGAAGGAAAGGTCGAAAGAAGGGGGATTTTGCAAAGGAGGGAAGACAGTAGCGCAAAATTCTGCATGAAGCTTAACTCGAGCGTTTGAACAGTGCTGTTGGCTTTGGCAGTTGGAGGTCACTGGTGACATCTGAAAGGGTAATTTCAGGTGAGCCGCAGGGCCAGAAGCAGGTTGTCAGTGAAAATAGGGGAATCAGACTAACACTGATGGGTGGCATGTAGCTAGTGGTGGGTTTTGCTTCACCATTTGGAGAAATTATACCTTAGAGCTGCCCTAATCAAAGAACGGTGTGGCGCCAACTGTACATGCTGTCTTGTCCTTTGTGTCTTTCTGTAGGTTGGTGATGCTAACCCAGCTCTCCAGAAAGTCCTTGACGTGCTGGATTCTATTAAAACAAAGGTACAGTTCAATTTTTTTGACACCTGCATAGGGTACCTATCTTCCATACCAAACTTATTTTTTAAAATATCTTTTGCTCAAGCTGAGTAGTCTCGGTTTGATGGGTGGTGCTTAGATGAGCCCTTAATAAAGGTAACATGTTGCTCATATGTTTATGTAACTTAATCTTTATCCCAAAGTTGATCCTAATGCTTGTATAATTTTCTGACTTGTATTTATTTAATCTTGCTTCATTTGAACATCCATATGTAAGAGTCAGAGAAAACCATGATTGCAAGGAGGCTGGACCACCTGATCCAGTTATTGACTCTTCATAGGGCAGATATTTCTTGAGTACTTACTATATGCTGGTCACTTTGTTAGTCTAGGAAATGCAATGGAGAACACGATGAGTAAGGTCCTGCTTTGTGACCTCTTTGAATTCGTGTTTACATCTACTGCACAGCATAGCTGTGCTGAGGTCATGGGGCATCTGCTTATAAATACTGCTTTCAGCAGCAGCAACCTGGCTTTATCAAAGCAGCATCTATCTTCTGAAGGCTTGCCTGTTACCCTGAGCTTGACTCCCTTGATGGTATAGAATAAACCTGATCCTACAACACTAGTTCAGAAGGATATAGGCACCACCACCGCCACCACCATGTTCACTGTGGCTTTATTCACAATAGCCAAGACAGAAAGAGCCTAAGTATCCAGTAACAAGTGCATGGAGAAAGAAGACGTGGGTAGATAGAGATAGATGGGGCTCCCCAAGGGGCTCAGTGGGTGCAGAATCCGCCTGCCAAAGCAGGAGGCGTGGGTTTGATCCCTGAGTTGGGACGATCCCCTGGAGGAAGGCATGGCAACCCACTCCAGTATTCTTGCCTGGAGAATCAGTCCCATGGACAGAGGAGCCTGGTGGGCTACAGACCATGGGCTTGTAAAAGAGTCAGACAGGATTGAAGTGACTAAGCTCAAGATATAGAGAGATAAAATGGACTCAGCTGTACAGGAGAATGAAATCATGCCATTTGTGACGACATGGATGGGCCTTGAGAGTATTAGGGTAAGTGAGATAAGTCGGATAAAGAAAAACAAATCCCAGATGAACTAGTGGAATCTAAACAAGTAAGCAAAGAAAACAAACACAAAACCAGCTCACAAATACAGGGAATCGATGGTGGTTGCCAGAAGTGGCAGCGGGGAGGCCAAAAATGGATGAAAGGGGTCCAAAGGTACAAATTGCCAATTATAAAATAAAGATGTTTGGGGATTGACTTATAAGTAAATCAAAATCAATGCTATAGTGACTGTAGTTAATAACATTATATTGCCACTTTGAAAGTTGCTAAGAGTAGATTTTAAAGTTCTTATCACAAGAAAAGGAAATTCTGTAACTGTTTATGTTGAGAGATGTTCACTAGACTATTATGATCATTCGATAATATATTCAAATATTGAATCATTACATTGTATTCCTGAAACTGACATATGTCAACTACATCTCCAAAAAACCAACTAAACCATCCTTCGCTTGAGCCCATTTTCTCGAAGCCTCTCACCTACGCCCAAGCTCATTATCTCTGTCCCCTTTAACTAGTCT
The DNA here is from genome assembly GCF_042477335.2 of Ovis canadensis. Lineage (NCBI taxonomy): Eukaryota > Metazoa > Chordata > Mammalia > Artiodactyla > Bovidae > Ovis > Ovis canadensis. Next base: position 99,980,072 of record NC_091253.1, on the reverse strand, counting down.
TACCTGATAACTGTCTCTCTGCAGCGACCTGTCACTCTTCGGACAACTCTTTGCTGTTGCTGCTGTTTCTCTAAAGTGCAGTGTCCAGAGCTAATTGCAGCTTTTCAGTTCTGGTCGAACCACGAAACAGTACAACAGGACAATTACCTCCTCATCGAGGATACCGTCTACATATTCTGTTCCTACATCCTAAAATCGCAGCATTTTGGTGGCAGCAATTTCACTTTAAATACCGGCTAAGATTAGTTAATGACTTAATGAAAAAGATAAGGGATTGTTTGAGAGGACAGATGAGCAAATGGACAGGGGAAATTGATAGGTTCTCTTGCTTATATCTGCTAATCTAAGTTTCCCTGTCGAATGTCTTCTGTTAATTTCTTTTATTCTGTTTTCTGGTGAATATGGAACGTCTCTTTTTTTTAAAAAAAAAAAAAAAAAAGGAAGATGTTTGACTCTCAAAGTTGAATGTTTCTGTTTCCCCTTCTCCTGCGTCCCCCCCCCCCCCACTCTGATCACGTGATGTTGCTTAACCTGTGTCTTTTCCTTGTGTTCCAGGGTAAGAGTGCTGACTTCCCTAACTTCAATCCTAGCAGCCTCCTTCCTAAAGCCTTGGACTACTGGACCTACCCCGGCTCACTGACCACCCCTCCTCTCCTCGAAAGTGTGACCTGGGTCGTGCTCAAAGAACCCGTCTCCGTTAGCAGTCAGCAGGTCCGTTTGCTCAAGTCAGGGGGAGCGCTTAGTCCAGGCGGAAGGGCTGGACCTTTGGAAGCAGACAGACCTGGGCTTCCATCCTCCTGCTGCTCCTGGCACCAGCAATAGTGCTTACAGATGTAGCTAGCACCCAGCAAGAACTTGCTATTGCTAACCGTAACCTTAGGCAATTGCTTCTTTTTACTCTGAAGTTGGATAACATAGAAGATTACCTGAGAAAGGTGTCTGTCACCCAGTGCATGCATTTTTTTTTTTTTTTTTGTACATTAGGAGGAATCTGAAGCCTGGAACAAAGAGATTTTATATTCAAGGGTGCATAGCTATGGGTGATAATTTCCTGCCGATGGCTCACTCACCTAAGAGCTTACTGTGGTTTATTTATATCAGAATACATCCTGAATGCAAACAGAGTTGAGGGTCATCCCTTGGATAAAAAGCATCTATTAAAAGTCCCTCCAAGTTGCGTTAGCAGCTTAGACCAGACATATATTTCCTATAGAGCGTAGTTTGTGCTGTTCAGCGCGCTGCAATGGTTGTGTGTGTTAACAATAGTTGACTGGCACGGAAATTGACTTCCTCAGAGGTGACCAAGGGAATTTTGTTTGGCAAAGAGGTCAGATTCAAGGCTACTGATTCTCTGGCAGCTGCCTTACTTCCCAAACCACCATTCTTCGTTTAGATAAAGTCATGCTTAGTGAAAGGGAAGTGACACTTTGAGAAACAGCCTCAGAGGAGGAGGGAGCTGGGGGAGGGCTGCCTGGGTCACGTCGCTCTGCTGGGAACTCACACGAGCTTAAAAGGAAATCAGAACTACCCAGTGATAAGGACTGGAAATCCCAGCGTGGGCAGATTTAATCCTGTGTGTCTGTAAATTGAAGCAGAGACGTCAGGCATCATTCCACCCCGGAGCCTGCAAACCCGGGGTCACTTTGTCTAATTGTACCTATGCTGATGTTTATCTTCCCTGGGGCAGAAAACAAAACCTTAATTTGGATCTAGAATTGTTATTATTACTTTACATCTCCGAAATATTTTATAGACTTTTGATGTTTGATTATGTAATTAAAAGAGGAAAAAAGAAGCTCATTGTAAATTTCCTTCACATCACAGCAAGATGTTGTATTTATTCTGTAGAAATTAATTTGTTGTATAAAAGTATATATATGTAGTCTATATGTCATTATATCTCTGTTGAGAATCAAATTAAATTTTGAACATTGCCATCTGAGACTGTGAATGCTGTATTTCAGGATTTAACACAAGCATGATAATTGAATGCTCTAGTGAAACTTGTATTTTTGATGCTTTTTATCTTTAATTTTGTCTTTTAGATGTTGAAATTCCGCAGTCTTAACTTCAACGCAGAGGGTGAGCCTGAACTCCTGATGTTGGCCAACTGGCGTCCGGCTCAGCCGCTGAAAAACAGACAAGTCAGAGTTTTCCCCAAATAAGGCGGCCCCGGGGCGGCATCAGGGGGAGAGCCTTTGGGCCTCCCTTTAGCTTAGCACAAGCCCACCTTGGTGAACTGGGCCCTCGCTGCTTTGCATCTGGCTTTCTAGACCCTTCATCTCTCACCTGACGTGCTTACTACTAAAATGTGAAAACCTAGGCCAATTGTCATGATTGACAGATTTGCTGTGACTGGTGCTTTGCTTATGATAGTAGCCTTTATGGGACAGAGAATATAAGAACCTAGATTTTGCTCACAGAATGTAGGGTAATGAGCACTCACGATGGTTCAGTAAAATGCTATTTTTAAAATATAGGAAGGTAGGCTGATTGAGTGCAGATCTATATATGGGGGTAAACTGAACTGTGTAGTATGAATCAGGTAAAATGGTGATGGACAGGGAGGCCTGGCATGCTGTGATTCATGGGGTCGCAAAGAGTCGGACACATGACTGAGCGACTGACCTGAACTGAGCTGAACTGAAAATAGTCTTGATCCTATGTAATGTAAATCAGATAAATGTTTGTGATTCCAAGATGGTATAATAAAGAAAAACTTTAAATTCGTATATATTTGTAGCAATGGTATTTTAATTATGCTGTGATTTAGTGATTTTTGAACTATAGAGATGTAAATGAATTATCTATAAAAATTGTTATAGTTGTGATACAGAGTATATTTCCATTCAAATAATATATCATAACTTAATAAATACTGTATTTTAGATACATTCTCTAATAAAATCTGGAATTCTACCTTGTATTATTTTATTTTATGCTGGGCAGTGGGGAACGGTGAAGGAGCAAATGTACACTTTTTTAATTCATATGAATTCACTGTAAATAATAAGCCATCATAATTGGCTTACTCATAATCAAGAGTCTCCACAGAAGGACACACCCTGAAGGTTATCTGTATTTGCCATTCGCTCTTGTGAGCTTTCTGAGCACTGGCTCACGTGATCTCCATGAGGGTAGATCCTGAGAAAGGAGAGGAAGTGGCTACTAGAACAGCAGGAGGGGGGAGGGGAGACTTCCTGAATCAAGATATGCTCCTGGGAAATGCAGCAAATAAAAATCCATTTTATTCGAAAGAGGAATCCCAGCGGTCCCCAGAAGTGAGAGTCATCTGAACCTTCGGAAGGTGAGTCATACCTGCTCCAGGTGGGAAGAAGCAGGGTGAACAGATGAAACGCCAGTCTCCTGCGCCCACAGCTGTCTTGGATTTAGCTCCACGCCCAGACCCTGGGATGTCTGGCTAATGAGTTACTCTGGGAAGCCAAGTTTAACACACGACTCAGGTTCCACACTTTGGGGGGGGGGGGGGCAGGGGGAAACCTCTTTGTTACCAGAGATAGAGAAGTCACTAACTCACTCTCACCTGCTTTGCTAAAGAACTGAGCTGAGTTTTCTGTAAAAGAAAGATCACAAACTTTGGAGTTTGATGGTCTGTTTTGAATCCCTTCTCAATCTCTATGACCCTGGGTGTAAAGAGAGGATAACACCCAGGATATTCATATTATATGAGGTAATGTCTGGTGTATAGGAGGTGGTCGAAAATAATGCATTTTAAGCCCGTGTGTGTGTGTTTAAGCCCGTGAGTCTGTTAACTTAGTTTCCTGGAACAAGGCTTCTCTAATTTGTTGTTTCTTGTTTTGGGTGGGGGACCCACAGGACAACCTTAAACAGAACTGTGTATGAATTAAAACTAAATCTACTCCAGGTGAACTGCAGAGGGCTCTTCTAAATATGAAAAATTTAACTAGTGTATATTTTTACACATTGGTTTTCAGTTATATGCTGAAGCAGAAACTTGTCAACACTGAGTTCTATATATAGGTGAGTTATGATGTTCTTGGTGTACAATGATCTCTAAATTTTGTAATAAAGATATTTTATACCACTCATAGCCAGAAACACATGTAATCAAGGGATACTATTTTCTTGATCTTTTTTGGGGGGAAGACTCACAAATATTCTAATTTATTCCAGTGCTTTTCAGATGTTTCATCAAAATATCCTTTAGAGCAGAGAAGAAATTCCTTAGGCACAGTTCAGAGCAGATCATTACTTCTTTAGAGTTTCATGTTTTACAAAATTTATTCAAAATGTCCATCTTACTCTATTATAGCCATGTTTATTTTTAATATAAAATGTTACAACTGGCTTATTGCAGTTAATAAAATTGGCACTGGGGTATTGTTTATCCTGCAGCTTATTGTCACCTCTGGTTATCAGGTGTACTTGCTGGGACCTGGGTAGCCCCAGTTTGAGAAGCACTGTTAAAGTAATGTTGAGAGGCAGGAAAGAATAATTTAAAGCTAAATATTGAGGATTTGGATTATATTTATTTCTCCAAGGACAGCTGTTAGTTTTAAATGGCTCATTACTTTAACGGATATCATAATTGGCGTCAGTATGTTTATATTTTTAAGCTACATTTGAATTTCTCTTTTGAATCTCACAAATAGGATCCTCAGTTATTCACACTGAATTAGAAGAAGGAAGGTAACCTAAATGATACTCTTGTAGGCAGAACAGTGGCCCTCCAAAGATGCCTGCATCCTGAAACTGAATGTTACCTTACCTGGTAAAAGAGACTACACGTTTAGCTACAGTAAGGGTTGTGAAATGAGGCAATTATCCATTGCAACCACTGGGGTTCTGATAAGAGGGAGACACGAAGGTTGGGAGCAGAAGGAGGAGATGGGACGGCGGAAGCAGAGAGGAGGGATGAGCCCTCCGGCAGGGGAGCGGGCAGCCTCCAGACTCAGGCAGAGGCAGGGCACAGGCGCCCCTCTGGAGCCTCGAGAAAGAACCAACCCGGCTGACACCTGGGTCTTCGCCTGTAAGACCCACTTTGGACTCCCGGCCTCTGGACAGGCCAAATACCACCCCTGCTGTGTTAAGCCGCCGAGTGCGTGGGGTGATTTGTTACAGCAGCGATGAGAACGTGATACTGATGCAGGAATTACGTGACCCTGCGTGTGGAAATAAACGAGGTCAGCGGCTTCCTCCGTCCAGCCTGCGAGCCTGGGGAAACCGTTCCTCAGCCCAGACTGTTCCTCGTCTCCAGCCCTAGCTGTGAAATCTTGCCTGCTCGTGGACGCCGGGCTCCCACATCAGGTCTTTACGCCGATGGCCTCCTCCCCTCGGGACTGCGGTCGGACACCTCGGTCTCCCTTCCAGCCTCGGGAGCCCCTGGAGGGCAGCTTTCATTCACTGCCCAGCGCTGTGTGCACAGCTGGGGCTTGGCGCCTGCGTGTGGGATGGAATTAGTCAGGGGGAGCCTTCGAGGGGAGTGAACTTTGTCCTAGACCTGAAGCCAGCGCAGTGGGTGGGTGTTGGAAGGGCCCCTGCTAAGGGATGTGTGTGCTGCCCTTGTGTGCAAAGAGGAGGCAGCTCTTTCTTTACTGAGGCTCACCTCCGCCTCCCCCACGCCGGGCCCACTTTCATCCACAGTCCTCCCAGCCGTGGTGCCAGGGCCGCTGAAAACTCAAACTCGCACCTAGAGAGCATCTCAGTCTCTGCTGGTTGAGGCAGTTCATTTTCGTAAGGTTTCCTCTCTCCAGCTCCACACCAGCCCACACAGAGGTCAGGCCTGGTGACTGGCGCCGCCCTGGGTCTGTAAGAGGTCCCCTCGGCCACGGCCTCTGCCGGGGAGGGGCTCGCCCAGGCCGGCCCTGGCCTCGCTCTGGGTCTGCAGGAGCCTGTCTCCTCTGGTCCCTGGAGGCGTCCACAGGCGACCTCACCCCCGCCGCCGCAGCCTGACGGCAAAGCCCTGTTATCCCCTACAGCCCTGGGGCGCCCGGGTGGATGTTGTTTCCAAAGGAAGCAGAGGGGCTTCCTGGTGCCCCGGGGGTCGGGAATCTACCTGTCCCTGCAGGGGGCGCGGGTTGGATCCCTGGTCTTGGAGGATCCCACGTGCCCCCGGGGAGCTGAGCCTGAAGGCTGTGCGCCTGGAGTGTGTGCTCCACAACCAGAGAGAAATGGTTCACAGCGAGGAAGACCCCGCAGCCGCGAATAAACAAGCAAATGAATAAAAGGACGCAGCGTGTAAGCGAAGCCCCTTTCACCGCAAAAACCACGGGATCGGCTTCTCTCCTCTGACCCGGTGCCTGCGGTCCTTGCTTCCCCCTCATCACCCAGATTTGACCCCGCAGGCAGATGGGGGAGAGGAAGACGTGGGTAGCCGACCTCTTTTCTAACTTTCCCTCCCCTCCACCTCTTTCCACTGGCCAGAAAGATAGGCTGGCCCGTCTTCCTGTACAACAGGACCCTGTCTTATATACTCTCTTTTCTTCTGGAACCGACATTCACCAGGACCCTTCCCCAGAGTCATGGTAGCAGATAAAATGCACATGAAGAAAGCTGGTTTCATAGAAGAAGGTCCATCAGAAAGTATTTCCACATTTCTATCCACATTGCCCCCAGCAATATGCTGCTACTGAAGACTTCAAGAGGTTCCTTTACCCCACTTGGTAAAAATCTACAAGATATTTAACCTGTTTCTCCCCCTTTCTTCCCCATTCTTTCTCAGTCTGGGACCCCTGCTTTCACTGTGAGATAAACAGCGCTTAAAAATGTCAACAAAGGTGGCAGCGTCACTTCTCATCTAGGATTTCTAACAACCTGTTTGATGGCACGAGATGAGAGAATGCTGAGGCTCTGAAACTGAAAGGTTCTCGTTCCACAAACAGAGGATCACACAACTTCCTCTACATGTGTGACACCCTGAGGTCTGGTGGTCCTTCTGCGGGAGTGTGCGGGGGGCGGGTGGGGAGGCAGGGAGGAAATCGCATCACGAGGATGCCTGATGGAGTTACATTCTGCAGAGGAGCATGGTGGCCTCACTATTGAGGACTTGCTTCCCCGGTGGCTCAGCTGGTAAAGAATCTACCTGCAATGCAGGAGACCTGGGTTCAATCCCTGGGTCAGGAAGATCCCCTGGAGAAGGAAATGGCAACCCACTCCAGTATCTTTGCCTGGAGAATCTCATCGACAGAGGAGCCTGGTGGGCTAGAGTCCATGGGGTCGCCAAGAGTCAGACATGACTGAGCGACTTACGTCCAACACACTTACAAGGAGCGACACCTGGAAGGAGGCTCCAAAGACATCCCAGCCCTCAGCCGACAGGGTCCTGCAGGCTCACTGGAGAGGCTGAGCCCAGCACAGCCCTGCCCTCAGCCGACAGGGTCCTGCAGCTTCACTGGAGACACTGAGCCCAGCCCCCTGCACACGGGCCCCCATGGAGCAGTGGCTGCCACCTCTGCCACCCAGGCTGCCAGCCCCAGGCATCTGCAGGTCTTGGCCACACGCCTCTGGGCTTTGGACATCTCCGAGGTTTTAGAGACGGTATTGCTCTGGGACCTCCTTTTAGAAGAGGGAGACTAGCTTGCCTGGCCGAGGCCAGCACCGCCTCCTGGAGCAGGGCTCTCCAACCCTCAGTCACTAGTCTTTCTCTCCATCCATTCACTCCACCTGAGTTTCTACTTTGCAAAAGTTTCAAGTCTGCCAAAGCTTTCAACGCTTTGTTATCTGAAGACTATTCTCAAAAAGTTCTGGCAGGAAGAATGATGCCTTCTGGTTTTGAGACCTGTGTATGAACATAGAATTTCAAAACAATTTTTTGTTAAATACACCCCCCCCCCCGCTGCAATGGTTGGCCGGGTGTGCTTCTCACGTACAAGGTGTCTTATTTACGGCTCTCTTGGGGAAGCCACCCGGCTCCTTTAGGACCCAGTAGTGAAGTAGAGTTTTGCGCTACGTCTCTTCCCATGTCGCTCCTGATGCATGTTGTTCAGTCACTAATTCGTGTTGGACTCTTCTCGACCCCGTGGACTGCAGCACGCCAGGCCTCCCTGTCTATCACAATCCCCCAAAGCTTGCCCAAGTTCATGTCCATCGAGTCGGTGATGCCATCCAGCCATCTCATCCTCTGTCGTCCCCTTCTCCTCCTGCCCCCAATCCCTCCCATCATCAGGGTCTTTTCCAATGAGTTGGCTCTTCACATGAGGTGGCCGAAGTACTGGAGTTTCAGCTTCAGCATCAGTCCTTCCAGTGAATATTCAGGACTGATTTCCTTTAAGATTGACTGGTCTGATCTTTTTGCAGTCCAAGGGACTCTGAAGAGTCTTCTCCAACACCACAGTTTAGCGGCATCAATTCTTCTCCTCATGTATACATCCTTGAAAATAGAAAATCCAGCTATTGCTGACCAATGCAAGCTGATTTTACAGAGGGAACAGAAGTGAGGTTTTCACCTCACACAGTATAGAATTTCACCACCCAGATCCCCCTCCCCGCTCCTTCCTCCAGGACCCCACATTCCCCTGGACTGCGGTCCCGTGTCCCTGCAGCCTCCCTCGGGCCTCACTTTCGCCTCGACTTCTAATGGAGAACAATCTAGTGCCGTCTTCCCTCCTCCTCCTCATAATACAGACACGTGCAGGCCCGTATGTGCGTGCACATACGATGCGTGTGTGAACCTGTGTGCACACCTGCACACACACAGATATCCATCTCTCGATGCTGCTCTACACTTAAGCGCACGAAAGGTCAGCAGAGGGGAGCTCCTCCAGCTCAAGAGCCATGCTCCATGAAAGTGGCGGGTACAGTGAAAGTGAAGTCGCCCAGTCACGTCCGACTCTTTGTGACCCCGCGGACTGTAGCCACCAGGCTCCTCCGTCCATGGGATCTCCCAGGCAAGAATACTGGAGTGGGGTGCCATTTCCTTCTCCAGGGGCTCTTCCCCACCCAGGGATTGACTCCGGGTGTCCTGCCTTGTAGGCAGACGCTTTACCATCTAAAAGTGGCAGAAGAATCACAAATATTTATTTTTCTTATGACATTACTTCTAATTATTTTACTGTATATGTATTATCTATCATGCTGTCAATGTGTGAGTGAGTGAAAGTCGCTCAGTCATGTTCAACTCTCTGCCACCCCATGGACTATACAGTCTATGGAACTTTCCAGGCCAGAATACTGGAGAGGGTAGCCTTTCCCTTCTCCAGGGGATCTTCCCAACCCAGGGATCGAACCCAGGTCTCCCATATTGCAGGCAGATTCTTTACCAGCTGAGCCACAGGGGAAGCCCATGCTGTCAGTACAATAAAGTAAAAAGAAAGCCTCTTTCCCAAATGGAGGCTGGGGGCTCAGGCACTAGAAATATTCAGTACATCCGATTTCCCACAGCAACTGTGGCGGAAAAGGTCGTAAACGCAAGCTTTGTGGTCATGCCTCCGCAGCGCTATGTGAAGGAAGACGTGCTTATCCATACTTGTGTGAGGGATGGTGGCCTGGAGGCTGTCCTGTGACGCTGTCAACCCTTAGCCCCAACCCTGCGTTTTCTCCAAATTGCTGAGGTTTGGGGACCAAACACAAGAACAGGACTCGCTGGGGCGGGCTGCCAGCCTCCAGGGCAGGGGAGGTGGTGCAGAATTTGAGAACGTGGAGTGGGCCAGGCTTGGCCGTTGCAGAGCCTGGCTCAGAGCAGAGATGCAACTAGAGCTCATATAGATACTGCTGAATAAATGTACTTTAAAGTCAAATGCAATGAAACGAGTTCTAGGGAGAGACGTGGGTGACAGTTACACAACCATGTGGATAGGCCTGATACCACTGAACTGTCAACAATGATTAAAATGATATATTTCATGCGGATTTTATCACATTTTTTAAAATGTCAGATGTGCATTCTTTTTCACTTCCCACTGTTGCGTCATTCACTTTTCCCTTCTCAGTGGAAAACAGACACAAGACAGAACAGATACGCACAGTCTCACTTGAAAGGTGGGTAGGGCATGAAACAAGACTGGATCCCCAGCACGAGCAGAATTTAAGCGCAACAAATGTTGTGGTTAGTTGCAATGGGTTTTGGAATTAGATTCTCTCGATTCAGAGCCTGGCTTTTGAACTCTTAGCAGCATGAACTAGGGCAAGTTATTTAATCTCTTTAAATCTCCTTTCCCTCATCTGTAAATTGAGGATTATAATACTAGCGCTCACATGAGATTTTTGGAAGCTAATCTGTGTAAAAGAAATACTATCATGCTTAGAAAACAATCAAAAACATCAGTAACAACTAGTAAGATGTTATAGACCCCCAAAATGACTAAAAATGAATTGTTTCCAGTATTAGTCCAACTCAGACCAGCCTGCGGCTCGCAGACAGCATGAATGATTCGGTTCATCATCTTCCCTCTCTTTCTCCCAGGGATCAGGACACCATCTGTGCTGCATTCTAGGACGATCCCCCCGAGAACTCTCGTGTGCCCTGATCATTCTGTGAAGTGATGCTAGACAAACAAAGAACACGCTTTTTTTGCCTTTGTTTCCAAGTCGAGAGAGCCCTTGTGTGCCTGCTAAGTCACTTCAGTGGTGTCTGACTCTTTTCGATCCTATGGACTTTAGCCCGCCGGGCTCCTCTGTCCTTGGGTTTCTCCAGGAAAGAATATTAGCATGGGTTGCCATGCCCTCCTCCAGGGGATCTCCCTGACCCAGGGATCAAACCCGGGTCTTCTGCTTGGCAGGCGGATTCTTTACCACTGAGCCACGAGGGGAGCACATTGTGCAACCAGAAAAGGAGATAATGAATCCATTTCAGATGGACTTTTTTTAGTTGTTTACTTACCGACCACTCTGGAGCAGATTCACTACTACCAGGAGCACTTTCTTAGCTTATCTTAGCCTGCTGTGACCGAAAAATAGAAATACCAGCTTTGAGGTAAGAGGCATTTCCTATGCATCACTATGATTCATAGGGCTTTATAGGTATGGTATCAGAAACAAATGAAAAATAAAGTTTAGAGCAGGACGTAGAGCCTTTAGAGTCCAACTGAGAGATGCTTTTCAGGCACGAGTTGCTCAGTGATCCAGACTTGTTCCTTCAAGTGTAGAATGATGATCATATGTGTCAGGAGGTTGATGTCAGAAGTAAATGGAGTTTGTAAGAAGAGCAGGAGCGTAACCTGGCTTGTGGGGAGTGCTCAAGAGAGAGCCACTCTTACACGAATGCTCTAATGAGATCTGCTTCCCAGCAGACAAGACTAAGGCCATCTTTTTATTGAGGGTCCCATCAGCCTCCGCTGCTTGACGTGACACAGAAGGGAGAAGCATGAGGGCCTGGCTGCTCGAGGTGAACACAGGCTCTGCTATCGCTCACCAGGGGATGAAAGGTCAGGTCTTTAACTCCTCAGAGCTCCAGTTTCCTCACCTGTCCATGCAGAGAGCAAGCCTACCTGCTTGTTATTTAGAGATAATCTAGGAAAAACTCTAATCACCATCCCTTGCTGATGGCAAGTGCTCCATACATGTTAGCCATGGTTAGTAAAAATTCATTGACTCAGCCACACAGATATCCAATGGACTTTTTTTTCCAGCCTTCTGGAAATGCATCACCATAGAGGTGCCTACGTGCTGTTCCAACAACCATGTTGGGGCTTTTCATTTCAGAACACACGTGGATCGTGCTGTGAGCTCCATGCAGTGTCTGAGTCTTCTGAGTGTGATGTGTGAAACACCCACCTCAACATCTCCAACGATGGTGGCCATCCAGCAGATAAATGGTCCATTAACTGTGGAATAAAAGCATATCTATATTCTATAAAGAAAGCTGAGTGCCAAAGAATGGATGCTTTTGAACAGTGTTGTTAGACAAGACTCTTGAAAGTCCCTTGGACAGCAAGGAGATCTAACAAGTCCATCCTAAAGGAGATCAGTCCTGGGTATTCTTTGGAAGGACTGATGTTGAAGCTGAAACTCCAATACTTTGGCCAACTGATACAAAGAGCTGACTCATTTGAAAAGACCCTGATGCTGGGAAAGATTGAGGGCAGGAGGAGAAGGGGACAACAGAGGATGAGATGGTTAGATGGCATCACCGACTCAGTGGACGTGAGTTTGAGTAGACTCTGGGAGTTGGTGATGGACAGGGAGGCCTGGCATGCTGCAGTCCATGGGGTCGCAGAGTCGGACAACATGACTGAGCGACTGGACTGGACTGAACTGTGGAATGGACTGAGGGTGTGAAGTCACAGTATCTGGCGCCTCCCTTGGTGCAGACACAGAGCTGTCGGAGCTGACAGGCTCTTCCGTTTATTTTTTCAGCTGATCTTGTGGTGTTTAAGAAACAGTTCTTCAGGCCACCCCCAAGCATTTTCACAGCCTTTTCCACTGTGCCAGTGAGCAAACCTTCAGTGTTTTTGCCAAGTTTTCATTTACCTGTTTTTCACATAAATTTACTGAGTAATTACAAAATAGTTGTTATAACCATAAGGTTACCATATGTATTTTGTAAAAAATGCCATTGTCCTTGAAATAATTTTGTATGTTATAAATGGCAGTAAATTGACTTTAAAGGTATATCAATAAGATTGCTATATCCAGATTTGCATGTAAGCTGGGAAATTTTATAATAATGTTTAAATCTCTGATGCTCCGATCTTACCTGATAGACTTGCAGAAAGTTTGATCTGTGTTGATAGATTCTTTCTTTCCAGATATTTCTTCAGATCATCTGTATTCTTCAGATGCCTACATTTATTCAGAAATTACTCCTTGGGCATTGCTTGCTGACAGAGCAGAAAATCAGACATTCCTCGTGGGCAAATTCCAAAGGTGACGCACCTCTGAGGTTTCTGCTTCTGTGTCTTTCCAGCGCTCCGGCTCCCAGAGCGGAAAGGGGAGACCTGCCATGGAAGTGGGGGTTGGGGACCCCACCTCCCTGGGGGTACTGTCAGCTGGCCAGGCCTTTCGGCTTGAGCCCTGATGGTCCCCTGGTGTTAGTGCAGACCTCCTTCAACTCACATGGATGGTGATGCTCTTGGGAAAAAGAGGCATTAACCTTGCTCGGGGCTGCCCCCTACTACAGAACTCTCTGTCCCACACCCCCCAACACTCCTCACATGTCTGTCTGCAAGAGGCTTCCGCAGCACCAGGCTGTTTGAGCTTCATGCTCTGGGCAGCCCATGGCTCAGACTTCATCAGCCTTGCCCTGGCAGCGTTATCATTTCCATAGCCCATTCCGGTTTTAGTCACATGTACACAGTTGGCTCAGACGGTAAAGCGTCTGCCTACAATGCGGGAGACCTGGGTTTGATCCCTGGGTCAGGAAGATCCTCTGGAGAAGGAAATGGCAACCCACTCCAGTATTCTCGCCTGGAAAATCCCATGGACGGAGGAGCCTGGTGGGCTACAGTCCATGAGGTCTCAAAGAGTTGGACACAACTGAGCAACTTCTCCTTACCTTACACAGTTTGCAGGTTTTTATAAACTTGAATCCCAAAGAAGTCAGGGTTCCCATGTCTTTTTCAAGGGCAGATTTTCAGCTCTTACGAGCGTTAGCACATCTCAGTAGGCATGCGGGGTGCTGTCCAGCTCTGCTCCTCCAGAGCTGCAAGCCCAGCCTTCCGACACATCCCGTGAATGAAAGGGATTCCTAAAGCAGTTTTCCAGCTCTGTTAGTTGCTAGGGCTTCTGTTAACTCAGTCCCCGCAAACTGAGTGGTTTCAGTAGCACTTTATTTTCTCACAGAGTCTTAGAGGCTGGAAGTCCCAAGTCCAAGGTCAGGGCCTCTGAAAGCACTAGGGAAAGATCTGTCCCAGGTGCCTCTTGCAGCTGCTGGTAGTTCCTTGACTCATGGCGGCTGAACTCTAACCCTGTTAGTATTCCGCTGTGTGTCTGTACCCAAATTTCCCCTTTAAATAAGTCATGTTGGATTAGGGGCCCACCCTAGTCCAGTTTGGGCTTCCCTGATGGCTCAGCAGTAAAGAATCTGCCTGCAGTGCAGGAGACGAAGGTTGAATCCCTAGGTTGGGAAGATCCCTGGAGGAGGGAACGGCAACCCACTCCAGTATTCTTGCCTGGAGACGCCCATGCACAGAGGAGTCTGGCGGGCTGCAGTCCATGGGGTCGCAGACAGTGGGACACAATTGAAGTGACTGAACAGGCACGCACTACCCCAGTATGGCCTCATCTTAACTAATCATGTCTGTAAACCACCTGATTTCCAAACAAGGTCACATTCCGAGGTACTAGGGTTAAGACTCCAATATTTCTTTCTGAAGCAGGGAGAGACACAATTTAACCCATAAAACTACTAAATGTCCGTTTAAATAATATCTGTGTTGAATGACAAAGTGAAACTATATTCTTCAGAAATTCCTAAATATCTCTTATTTGGATGTAAACTTATTTATGTTACTTCTTTCTCAAGGAGTTAATGGAATATACATCACAAGCTTTAATCCCTGGAACAGAAATTTTCAAAAAATTAAAAAGAAGAGAGGAAAAAAGAAAGCACAATTTAGAGTTTCCATGTGTTTATACTGTATGTAACTTTCCTCTTTCACAAGAGGCAGACCTTTTTAAAGAATAGTTGCTTATGTGCCAAAGTGAAAAAAGAATAAACACGTATCAAGCTACACTCACATCCCCAATGTCTTCAAATGCACTTTGTTAGAAACCTTCATTTTCTCAGGAAGCGGGATATCTCTTGCCCATATTGTGTGTTTCACCAGCATCTTTGTTATTCCAGAGTTTTAGTTATAAAACATGTTCTTTTACAATTGGGGCAAAGCTATTTCTATATACATCAGAATACTGCCTACTGCTACCAGTGTATTAAATTTCTACACTCTTAGGTAAAATAAAGCTCTAATAGCTTTGTTAGTTGAAAAGATGCTTTTTGTATAAACTAAGTAGTGCATGAATTTGATTTTGTGTCAACTCATTGAGTCTTTAGGAGAAACAATTCATTTTCAAACTTGTTTGTTAGGTGTCGGAACTTCGGGCACATCTAGATTTCAGATAAGACCCTTTTTAAAAAGACTTCTGAATCAATACTTCATATAATTTCCTTTGCTCTCCCAGAACAGGAAGCAAAACCATAGACTTGTACTGAAATGACCTGGGCAGAGAATTAGCTAAATTCCATCCTGTTCTCACAAATTAAATCAGATTATTGGGTGAAAGATCACAGGAACATCACTCTTTTTTTTTTTTTTAATACTTCCTATGGTTTTTCCAGTAGTCATGCATGGATGTGAGAGCTGGACTGTGAAGAAGGCTGAGCGCCGAAGAATTGATGCTTTTGAACTGTGGTGTTGGAGAAGACTCTGGAGAGTCCCTTGGACTGCAAGGAGATCCACCCAGTCCATTCTGAAGGAGATCAGCCCTCGGTGTTCTTTGGAAGGAATGATGCTAAAGCTGAAACTCCAGTACTTTGGCCACCTCATGAGAAGAGTTGACTCATTGGAAAAGACTCTGATGCTGGGAGGGATTGGGGGCAGGAGGAGAAGGGGACGACAGAGGATGAGATGGCTGAATGGCATCACGGACTCGATGGACGTGAGTCTGAGTGAACTCCAGGAGATGATGATGGACAGGGAGGCCTGGCGTGCTTCGATTCATGGGGTCACAAAGAGTTGGACACAACTGAGCGACTGAACTAAACTGAATACTTCCGTTGACTTCAAGGATGCCACACTCCTTAGTTTTCCTCTAAGTGTACCTCCTATCTCGTGTTAGCCTCAGTTGCTGGCTCCTTTCCCAGGCCTTATAAGGATGGAGTCCTCTACAAATATACTCTCGGCCCGTTTTCCCTCTAGCTACACTTTCTAGTTTATTTCACCCAGGATTTCAGCTTCAACGGCCACCTGCATATTGAAGACGCTCAATTTTTATTCCCCACTTGAGCCTCTCCCCAGGACCACAGCCTTTCTTGCCCAGCCATCTTTGCAGCTTTGCCATGTGGATGTCTAGTAGGCCCCTTACACTTGAGTGTGATCAGAACGACCAGTCAGGCTCTGTAGGCCTCTCTGTCGTCGGCTTTCCCTGGTTCAGCAGACAGCCCCACCCAACCGCTCGCACCAAGGATGAGACCTCACACCCGATTCCTCTTCCCCTAACACATTTTTTGTGCAACCCTGTGCAAGTCATCGGCATGTCGCCCCTGAACAACCGCAGTAACATCTCAACATGCCATTCTGCCTCCGTTCTGGCCACTCTGCTCTTTGCTGCTTACACAGACGCCAGCCCTGTAGACCTAAAGCATAAATCAGATCATATTGCTCTCCTCCATGAAGCCCTTCCCCGGCATCCACAAGCAAACCCAGACGTGCCCTCAAGGCCCTACTCTGTTTGGCTTCAGCCCTCGCCTCTGAACTTGCTAGCCTTTTTTCTGGTTCCACTGCATTCTGGTATTCTCCTATTTTTTGTGCCTTAAGGGCTTTGCACATTTTGCTTCTTCTTCTTGGAATGCGTTTCTCTGAGATTTTCAAATGACCTTTTTCTCTCCTTTGAGGTCTCAACTGAAACGATGCCTCCTTAAAAAGTCCTTACCTTGCTCTTCCAGTCCAAACAGCCCCCCAGAGCTCGCTCTCTGTCACTGCACTGCATATCACTTTGTTTTATTCTCTGCAAAGCACCTCCTACTATTTGAAACAGATCTTATATATTTTTTTAATTTATTTTTTCCCCTGTTAATGGATATTTTATTGTTTTAAAATTTTATTTATTTTAATTGGAGGCTAATTACTTTACAATATTGTAGTGGTTTATTTATAAGTTTTGGCTTCTGGTATTTCTCTGGTCTAGAATGAAAGATATTTTTCTGTCAATAGCACTTAGCATAGTGCCCAGCACACAGCAGGGGCTTCTTCAGTTAATAATTGTCAGCTTGGGGGCTAGATACTTTAATTTCTCTATTAGGTTGCAAGAGAAACAAGGAATATTTTAGGATTGTTTACCAAGTGCTCAGCTGGACTTGCAGAGAAGAGTTTAGCTAATGTTAGCCTTCTTGTTTTTAAAATATAATTTTTGGGGGTGCTGCGCTGCATGGCTTGTGGGATCTTAGTCCCCTGACCAAGGGTGGAAACTTGGCCCCTGGCAGTGAAGACGCGGAGTCCTAGCCACTGGACATCCACGGAATTCCTTAAAATATCATTTTTGGTCTAGAAAATTTGCCATCTGTTATCTATGAGTGATGCTGAATAGATGTGTTAAAACAGACATTCTCAGACATTGCTTATGGAAACAGAAACCTCTTTGAGACTTACTGGAGGAAGACCTCCAACAGTTATGTTCATACCCTTTGATTCATAAATATCCAAAGAAAATTATATCTATATTTTCATAAAGTAAATTTAATTTAAAAATGTATCTATCATTATTTGTAACAGTATGTATCCAGAAGCGACCTCAATAAGGTAATACTTAAATACAATATGGTTATAAAATTTATACAATGAAATGGTAATTTTAATTTTACATGTTCTTAAATTAAAAACTTACTTAAACTTGTACTATGGTGAGTCTCCCCCTCAAATAAAAATCCATTGAAAAATGGATATGAAAATATATAAGCAGTGATTTTTCTCTAATTTCCAACTTTATTTCAATTTTTATTATGAGCATCTGATAAGTAAACAAAAGCACATGTTCATAATAATTCTGATTAAAGCTGCATTTTTAGCACAGCCTTATGTATTTAGTAATCTAGTCTTCATTTGTCAATTACTTTTGAAATAGTGAAAAAATATAAAATACCAAAAATATTAAATGTCCATATTCTAATCATTCTCTAACAACTGTTAATATTTCATTGTTTTTGCTTTGTCTTTTCTCCTCAGTAACTAATTTAAAATATTATATGACAAATGTTTGCAAATACACAAGTCATATTTCTTTGTTGTTGTTGGAGAAAAGCAGAGAACTAGCTCCAGAAAGAATGAAGAGGCTGAGCCAAAGTGGAAACAACACCCCGTTGTGGATGTGACTGGTGATGGAAGCAAAGTCCGATGCTGTAAAGAGCAACATTGCATAGGAACCTGGAATGTTAGGTCCATGAATCAAGGCAAACTGGAAGTGGTTAAACAGCAGACGGTAAGAGTGAACATCAACATTTTAGGAATCAGTGAACTAAAATGGACTGGAATTGGCAAATTCAATTCAGATGACCAACATATCTACTACTGTGGGCATCCTTTAGAAGAAATGGAGTTGCCATCATGGTCAACAAAAAAGTCTGAAATGCAGTACTTGGGTGCAATCTCAAAAACGACAGAATGATCTCTGTTCATTT
Source organism: Ovis canadensis (assembly GCF_042477335.2). NCBI lineage: Eukaryota > Metazoa > Chordata > Mammalia > Artiodactyla > Bovidae > Ovis > Ovis canadensis. Next base: position 99,961,825 of record NC_091253.1, on the reverse strand, counting down.
CCAAGGCAAACCATTCAATATCACAGTAATCTAAGTCTATGCCCAAACCAATAACACTGAGGACGCTGAAGTTGAACTGTTCTATGAGGACCTACAAGACCTTCTAGAACTAACACCCCAAAAAGATGTCCTTTTCATTATAGGGGACTGAAATGCATAAGTAGGAAGTCAAGAGATACCTGGAGTAACAGACAAGTTTGATCTTGGAGTACAAAATGAAGCAGTGCAAAGGCTAATGGAGTTTTGCCAAGAGAAGGCACTGGTCATAGCAAACACCCTCTTCCAACAACACAAGAGAAGACATCAGCAGATGGTCAGCACCAAAATCAGATTGATTATAATCTTTGCAGCCAAAGATGGAGAAGCTCTATACAGTGAGCAAAAACAAGACTGGGAGCTGTCTGGCTCAGATCATAAACTCCTTATTGCCAAATTCAGACTTAAATTCCAGAAAGTAGGGAAAACCAGTAGGCAATTCAGGTATGACCTAAATCAAATCCCTTACAAATCATACAGTGGAAGTGACAAAAAGATTCAAGGAATTAGTTCTGATAGACAGAGTGCCTGAAGAACTATGGACGGAGGTTCATGACATTGTACAGGAGGCAGGGATCAAAACCAACTCTAAGAAAAAGGAATGCAAAAAGGTAAAACGGTTGTCTGAAGAAGCCTTACAAATAGCTGAGAAAAGAAGAAAAGTAAAAGGCAAAGGAGAAAAGGAAAGATATACCCATCTGATGGCAGAGTTCCAAAGAATAGCAAGGAGAGATAAGAAAGGCAATGCCAAAGAATGTTCAAATTACTGCAAATGAAAGGTGAATGCTTAGTCGCTCAGCCATGTCCAACTCTTTGTGACCCCATGGACTGTAGCCCACCAGGCTCCTCTTTCCATGGGGATTTCTCAGGCAAGAACACTGGAGTGGATTGCCATGCCCTTCTTCAGGGGATCTTCCCAACCCAGGGATCAAACCCAGGTCTCCTGCATTGCAGGCAGACTCTTTATCCTCTGAGCCAACAGGGAAGCCCAATAATACTGAAGTGGGTAGCCTGTCCCTTCTCCAGGGAATCTTCCTCACCCAGGAATTGAACCAGGGTCTCCTGCATTGCAGGCGGATTCTTTACCAGCTAGGCTACAAAGTAGGTCCTAACTACTGCACAGGTGCACTCATTTCACACTCTAGCAAAGTAATGCTCAAAATTCTCCAAGCCAGGCTTCAACAGTGCATGAACTGAGAATTTCCGGATGTACAAATTGGATTTAGGAAAGGCAGAGGAACCAGAGATCAAATTGCCAACATCCACTGGATCAGAGAAAATGCAAGATAATTCCAGAAAAACTTCTGCTTCATTGACTACACTAAAGCCTTTGACTATGTGGATCACAATAAACTGTGGAAAATTCTTAAAGAGTTGGGAATACCAGACCATCTCACCTGCCTGCTGAGAAACCTGTATGCAGATCAAGTAACAACATTTGAACTAGACATGGAATAATGGACAGGTTCCAAATCAGGAAAGGAGTACGTCAAGGCTGTATATTGTCACCCTGCTTGCTTAACTTATATGCAGAGTACAGCATGTGAAATGCAGGACTGGATGAAGCACAAGCTTGAATCAAGATTTCCAGGAGAAATATCAATAACCTCAGATATACAGATGACACCACCCTTATGGTAGAAAACAAAGAGGTATCAAGAGTCTCTTGATGAAGGTAAAAGAGGAGAGTGAAAACGCTGGCTTAAAACTCAGAATTCAAAAAGCTAAGATCACGGCATCTGGTCCCATCACTTCATGGCAAATAGATGGGGAAACAATGGAAACAGTGAAAGACTTTATTTTCTTGGGCTCCAAAATCACTATAGATGGTGACCGCAGCCATCAAATTAAAAACTGCTTGCTCCTTGGAAGAAAAGCTCTGACCAACCTAGACAGCATATTAAAAAGCAGAGACATTACATTGCCAACAAAGATCCATATATCCATATAGTCAAAGCTGTGGTTTTTCCAGTAGTCATGTATGGATGTGAGAGTTGGACCAAAAAGAAGGCTGAGCACCAAAGAATTGATGCTTTTGAACTGAGTGTTGGAGAAGACTCTTGAGAATCCCTTGACTGCAAGGAGATCCAACCAGTCCATCCTAAAGGAAATCAGTCTTGAATATTCATTGAAAGGACTGATGCTGAAGCTGAAACTCCAAAACTTTGGCCACGTGATGCAAAGAACTGACAATGGAAAAGACCCTGATGCTGGGAAAGACTGAAGGCAGGAGGAGAAGGGGATGGGAGAGGATGAGATGGTTGGATGGCATCACTGACTCAATGGACATGAGTTTGAGAAAGCTCCAGGAGATGGTGATGGACAGGGAGGCCTGGTGTGCTGCAGTCCATGGGGTCTCAAAGAGTCGGACACAACTGAGCAACTGAAGTGATTTATAAAGGAAAAATACTTATTTTGAGTGAAGAATGTGGCAATTAAATAGCATATCTGGGATTTGTCATAAAATAATTCAAAAAATGAGAAGGGAAAAATACAATAACTATGACAGTATAATTACTGATAATTATTTACTTTGAAGTTTGATGGTTCATTTTACTTCTTCTTCCGTGTATGTTAGAAATTTTTTCTTGCAAAAGTGTTTTAAAAAACTACATGAACAACAGCAAAAAAGACTTCTTTAACCTCTTTCCCTTTCAAGGTTTATTCTCATTCTCTTCTTTTCTCTTGATATTTTTAGAAATAGCTGTTTGACTAACCACCTCCACTTCCTTATTTACCTACCGCAGTTTGATTTTAAACCCACACAATCTCCTTGAAGCTGCTCTATCGAAAGATTGTTCGTATCTGTCATCTGCTAATTCATTCTCCACTGCACTGCGGAATAGGGAAGACAGCTTCACCGCAGAGGGAAGGAGGCATGATGTGCAGTGCGGGGACAGGGGAGTGTTCCCCCAAAACTGTTGCAGGATATCCTAACCTATGGCGATCTGTTCATAAACATAAGGTCACCGGGCAGGATGTCATAGTAATTATTCTGCAGAAGTAACTGTCAGCTCTGCAAACCACAGGAGCCTTGACTGAGCAGAGGATAAATACCTTCTCTGCTTGCCAAGTGATCTTCAGCAGAAGAATAAGAGTGTGCTTAGATGTCGTCATCTGCCTCCTGGGGATGGTTTGAGGATTCCTGTCATGGGAACAAAACATGCCCTTAAATAAAGAACAAATCCTTGCAGAGACCTCCCAGGCTTGGCTCCCGTGGCTCGCTCCAGGGCCCACGTCCGCTGTGCCCTGCATGGGATGCCTCAGGCCGCTGGGTCTTTGCTTCCCCTGCCATCTCTGCCACCTTGCATTCAACTGCCTTTGCCCCAGATCTTCTCTCTCCCCAGAGCTTCTGAGCTCAGCACAATCAGCCTGATCAGAATCTCCAACATTCCAGTTCTGATTTTTGCCAAGATGTGGGTGTTATCTTCAACTCTCTTCTTTCCTGACCATTTTGTAGGGTTTGACCATGTTGCCCAATTAGTTCTTATGAAAACTCTCATCTGTCATGAAAATCATCTCTCTTGGTCCTCCTTCTTTCCTCATTCCTTCTTGCATGATCTTTTTTTCTGATTCTCAAACTATTGCTTCTTCAATATCTGTCCTTGCCCAATGCTCTGTTCAATCAGTATGTCTTTCTGGGTGATTCACATGGTTAATGTAATTCCCAATTTAAATGGATTGGAGAAAGATGACCAGGCATGTCCTTCAGCGTCCACTAGCAGTGCCATAAGTTCAAATACCTACTAGTGTTTTTTCACAGCTGTAATATGCAAGCTAGAAAGGACATATTATTGCCCTCTCACTTTGCCAGAGTTATCATAATTGCTTCCTCTTCTCATAATTTGTGGGCTTTTCTGGTAGCCCAACTGGTAAAGAATCTGCCTGCAGTGCAGGAGACCTGGGTTTGATCCCTGGGTTGGGGAGATGCCCTGGAGAAGGAAATGACAACCCACTCCAGTATTCTTGCCTGGAGAATCCCCTTAGAGGAGCCTGGTGGGCCACAGTCCATGGGGTCGCAGAGTCGTACACAACGGAGCAACTAAGTATGCACGCGTGCTCACAAGTTATAAGACCAGTTAAGTATTATAAGACACGCTGTGATGTCCCATCATCATCTTTCCTACTGATTTTGTGATCTATGAAAAGAACCTATGTGTGCGTGTGCTCAGTCATGCAAATGTGTCTGACTCTGTGTGACCCCATCATGGCCTATAGCTCATCAGGCTCCTCTGTCAGTGGGATTCACAGGCAAGAATCCTGGAGTGAGTTGCCGTTTCCTCCTCTGGGTGATTTTACTGACCCAGGGATTGAACTTGTGTCTCCTGCGTCTCCTGCATTGGCAGGCAGATTCTTTACCCCTGCACCACCTGGAAAGCCTAAATCGCTTCCTAAAGTTCAATCTGTTTTAATAGCTGCAAATCTGTAACTCTATGAGTAGATGGATTAAGAGCACATAGCATCTAAAATAATAGATTTTCCCCTAATCCAGAAGGACATGAATTCTAAATACCTATTTTGAAACAGTAGCCTTGCACAAAAGCACTACTTAGCTATCACATAATTATTTTCCAATTTCCAGAAAGCAACACAGTTTCAGGTTAAAAAAGAAAATTAAAAATATGCTGGTTGTATTGGAACACTCTTTTACCTTTTAATCAATGCACCCCAGGATCTCACTTTATATTCAAACTGGGTTTTTTTTGGCCACGTCTTCCAGCTTGTGGAACTGTTGTTTCCAACTAGGGATCAGACCTGGGCTCTCAGTATGAAAGTTCAGAGTCCTAACCACTGAAGGGAGTTTCCTCCAATGATTTTTGAGTCTAGTTGGTCACTTTAGAGAGAAATGATTTATATTTGTGCAGGATTCTGCAAAGTTCTTTTCCAGTGGTATTGAAACATCTTCATCCCAGAGGGAAATAAATCAGTAGACCACTATGGAAACGTTTTTACCTGCAGAGTTTACAACTGTTTCCTTCTCAGTTAGTGAGGTATTCCCTGAAAAATCCCAAAGAATTCCAACTGCAGCATTTAGTAAGTCTTATTATTTTTGCTTGAGTATATTTAGCACACAACTTCTGGGAAGGTAGCCAGGTTAGGAGTTGCCATAACTAACAACATATGTCCTTTAAATGTAAAAGTGGAAGTGATCACAAGATTATTACTTGTGAGGCTCCAAAGAGACAGTGGATACTGCTGCATAATAAACTTGTCCCGTGAAAATTTCAGTTTCCTGACTTGATCTTGTGCGGCAGCAGCTGATTGCTTTGTTCATGAATTAAATAAAGTTTTAGAACTACAGGCTGTTCTACTTCACAGTGGGCTACTTTGTACTAATTACCGCATTCACTCTTGGTGAACAGGACAACAGCTCTAAAACATGTCAGTCATGGACTGGCTCTTATGTGAGTTTTTTCATCGGGTTAATGTTTTGAGGTCATCAGTGGCAGATTTTCTCTCAATTGAAGAGAAAACCTTAGTGATCTGCAGACACCTTAGGGAGACTGGAAATCTACAGAACTGCAGGCAGTGATTGGTTCTCTGGCTTCAAGAATTCCTAAGCTTTCTACTATGTTAAGTTCCTGGGGAAACTGAGTTTACAAAATGCAAAGACAAACTGAGTATTACAAAAATGCAAAGACATTTCTTTGAATTAGAGCAATGGAAAAAATGTAAAATGCTACTCTCTGAATTCAACTTTTAAGTACATGGTCTAGTAGAATGGTCTACCTTCTGGATCTCTACTTTGCAGGGGAAACCCCAGCATCAGAGGTTAAGCTTGCAAAGACTGACTGATAGGGAATAAATACCAATAGAGAAATAACTGTGCTTACGCATCTATTAGGATTGTTAACTTATTAGTGCTTTGCTTGAAAAAGTTCCCTAGCTTTGGAACGATCTTCCCCAATCCTACTCTTCAAGTTCCCTAGCTTTTGAACGATCTTCCCCAATCCTACTCTTTCCGTAAGTTTTGTTATTTTTAGTGTCTTATTTTGCAGAAGGTGAACATGCATTGTAATAGGTACACTTAAATCCATTTCATTTGATAAACAGAAGAAATCTAAATCTATGCGAGATTAAAACCAAGTCACAACCAATTCAAAGACAGAGTTAAAATTAGGGTTTATGATTAGTAATTCTTGTAGAGCTGCTTTAAGTGGCACTTGTTCATCTATACATGACCGCTGGAGATGCAGCAGTCCAGTTAGTTCAGTCTCTCAGTCGTGTCCCATTCTTCAAGACCCCATGGACTGCAGCACGCCAGGCCTCCCTGTCCATCACCAGCCCCCAGAGCTTGCTCAAACTCATGTCCATTGAGTCAGTGATGCCATCCAACCATCTCATCCTCTTCATCCCCTTCTTCTCCTACCTTCAATCTTTTCCAGCATCAGGGTCTTTTCAAATGAGTCAGCTCTTCTCATTAGGTGGCCAAAGTACTGGAGTTTCAGCTTCAGTATCAGTCCTTCCAATGAATATTCAGGACTGATTTCCATCAGGATTGACTGGCTGGATCTCCTTGCAGTCCAATGGACTCTCAAGAGTCTTCTCCAACGCCACAGTTCAAAAGCATCAATTCCTTGGTGCTCAGTTTTCTTTATAGTTCAACTCTCACATCCATACATGGCTACTGGAGAAACCATAGCTTTGACTAGACAGACCTTTGTTGGCAAAGTAATGTCTCTGCTTTTGAATATGCTGTCTAGGTTGGTCATGGCTTTTCTTGCAAGGAGTAAGCGTCTTTTAATTTCATGGCTGCAATCACCATCTGCAGTGATTTTGGAGCCCAAGAAAATAAAGTCTGTCACTGTTCCCACTGTTTCCCCATCTATTTGCCATGAAGCGATGGGACTGGATGCCATGATCTTAGTTTTCTGAATGTTGAGCTTTAAGCCAACTTTTTTACTCTCCTCTTTCACTTTCATCTAGTGGCTCTTTAGTTCTTCTTCACTTTCTGCCATAAGGGTGGTGTCATCTGCATATCTGATGTTATTGATATTTTTCCCAGCAATCTTGATTCCAGCTTGTGCTTCACCCAGCCCAGCATTTCTCATTAACTCTGCATAGAAGTTAAATAAGCAGGGAGACAATATACAGCCTTGACGCACTCCTTTTCCTATTTGGAACCAGCCTGTTGTTCCATGGAGATGCATGGCTGCCTGAATACTGAAACTCTTCCAATTATTTAATTTTCATTTTATTTTTATGTATTTATTTCCAAAGACACTGATATATCACTCAATGCTTTATGGCTTTTTCATATCACACATGTTACACATTTTAAGACATGGTTAAAATGAAATGTGTGTTATTGAAAAATACTACACAGCTTTAGGATTGTGCTACATAGCTTTTCAAAAGATAAAGCCCAACATTCCAAAGACTTTCCTACTAAGTAGTGAAAGACAGAGACATAGATTTGGCATCTGATGGTAAGCTGGCTGGCAGAGGGTGGCACCTTCATGATGGATCAGGATGTCAAGGGTGGAGGTGGACGCCATTGTCCTGCAGGACGGAGTGACGCATGGCCAGGCCACAGATGGGCGTGATACCAAAAATCAGCCCCGGGGCCATCTTGCTGTGTGTCGCCAAGGATCTTTGCTTATGACATGTCTCTACATTAATTAATTATGCATCTGACCCGAGAAACATGTATCGTCCACCTACTGTACTCCAAGAACTGTGCCCAGCATGAGGGGCGGGGGAGAGATGAAAGAGTCTCTGCTCAAGTCCAAGCCAAACACAGTCCAGAGTGATGATGAGCATCTGGCTCTATGGGAGCAGAGGAGACACTTCTAACCTGGACCATGGTCAGGAAAGGCTAAAAAAGGTGAGGGTAATGCTTGAGTTTAGACTCCAGGAAAACTTGTAAATAAAAGGGAAGAGAAGAGCTTCACACAGAGAGAATGGCATGGGTAAAGTCATCAAATAAAAATCAACCTGGGAGTCTGGGGAAAATGCGAGTGGGTGTGAGTGAAGCCTAGCCTCTGTGTGTGTGTGTGATATGTGGGCAGTGGGATCGTGGGGAAGGAATAAGAGGTTGAAGGTTGAAGTTGAAGTCAAACAGGCAGGTAAAATGCGAGTCATAAAAGAGCCTGTCATCAAGAGATTGAGCTCTGAACTTCCGGATAACCAGCTTATCCACCCAAAGCTGCCTCCAGTGTCAGCTTTCCCTCCACCACGTCCCCAGGCCTTTCCTAGACACTCAGCTGTATGAAGGTGGCGGTGTGAAGGTCTTACCCTTGACTGTATCTCTGGGGATAAGAAGAATAGCTGAAACATGGGAGGAGTTTTGTCATTACAGGTGGAATGGAGAAATTATCTCTCTTCGCAAGCTTTCAGCTCTATCAGCTCCTTCCTCCCAGAAAATAGCCTTGACTTCTTACACAGGACCTCATCACAGTCAGACACTGTATCAGTTTCCTAGGGTTGGCACCACAGAATATTATAAACTGAGTGGTTTAAACAGACAAAAATTTATTGCTTCATATTTCTGGAGGCTGGAAGTCCAAAATGAAGGTGTCAGCAGAGTTGATTTCTTCTCAGAACTGTGGGGAAGAATCTGTCCCATGTCCCTTCCTAGCTTCCGGGGGTTTTGCTGGCCATCTTTGGTGCTCCTTTGCGTGTAGGAGCATCGATTCAATCTCTGCTTTTACGTGGTGACCTCAGGTTGTATGTGTGTGTGTTTAAAATTCCCCATTTTACCAGGACATCTGTGATATTGGATTTGGTCCCATGGTAATAACCTTATTTTACCTGGATTATCTCTGTAAAGGTAATCTATTTTACCTTCAAGTAAGATAACATTTTGAGGCAGTGGGGCTTAGGCGTTGAACACATGACTATTTTGGGGGTAGAAGGGCATGATTCAATCCATAATATGTATAAACTTCAAGAACTACCTTTGTCACTTCCTAATTGACAGAGAATAGAATTCACTGTTGCCATTTTTAAAAGAACACTGAGGCTTAAAGACTTCTATGAACAGATCAAATTCCCACAGTAAGCAAGTAATACAGTTTGAACATGGTCCTAACTAGCCATATTGAATCCAACCCAAAGAAACATTACAGGGAGGAATTACTTGTTCAATATGTGTGTGGATTCAATATTGAAACTGTTTGTTCATCATTTCATTTATCTGGTATTTACTGAACATCTATGATATATTAGGTACTGTGCTAGGAGCTTGGGGGAAAAGATTAGTAAGACACGAAGACTGACTTTAAAGCAATTTACCATTTGCAGTTCCAGACTTCAGTATTAGGACAGGTCAGCATTGATTAAACATAGGAGATGCTTTTCTAGACTGACGGACAGTCTCTAACTACCCTGGCTGAAACAATTTCTCTTAGACACCTCAAAGGAACGATAAAGGAAAGGGATGCATTGGGCTAATAACAAATATAACGTGGGAAGACTGGCTTCAAGTGTGTTTAAAGAGTTTTTAAAAATGGTGGACAGTTTAAAATCCTGTTCAGATAAAATAGCAGATTACTGACAAAATTACATGCATAAATGAGTCAGAATGCTTGCTAAGCCTCATGTTTACTCATTTAGTGTGGTGGGATTAGAGGGTGGTGGGATTAGAGGGTGGTGGGATTAGAGGGTGATGAGAAGAAACAGAATTCGTCTTAAAAGGCAGTATATTTTCTGGCTTGGCAAGTATTTGCTGAATGCCTACCACGTGTCAGACTGCTTCACAGGTGTTTCCCATTCTGTTTGTGCCACTGCAATTTACTCAGTCCCCGTGAGTCTCAGCTCCTCACCACACTGTTATAAAGACCACATGAGATATTATGAGAGAGCACATTTCAACAGATGTTCAGTGTGAATCATATAATCTTCACTATTGTTCTTAGAATAAGATTGGAGGACTTTTATCAAATCTTAAGTGCTTTAAAGCTGAAAGTTCTATAACTTTATTAAAAGTACATATTATCAGAGATATGCAAGCTTCATTTTTGGCAGTAGAGCAAACATTAATATAATAAAGAAAATGATAGCAATGGTCTGAAAGTAAAACTAAATTGTAGTCTGAATTATAATACTTTAGACAAATTATTTGTAAATGTATTTAAGAGGAGCTTTAAAAAGTGGCATTAAAAAAAATCTTTCCTCTACTATGTATTGCATTAAGATCAAAGCTACTAAGTTATTTATATTTCTTTTTTTGTACACAGCTTATGGGATCTTAGTTTTCCAACTAAGGATCGAACCTGGGCCCTCAACATTGAAATCACAGAGTCCTAACCACTGGGCCACCAGAGGATTCCTGAGACCAGAGCTATTTAAATGAAGAAGTCAGGTTGTATGTGTGTTTAGGGTTAGAAGGTTCAAATGTCCTGTAAATAAAGCAATGGGTTCATGCTAGAAGAACAAAGTTGATCAAGTTAATCTCACAAATATGAAACAAATACACCAACATATTGTGTGAATAAGCGTGGGACAACTCTGTAGCAATTCTACACAGATGAAACTGTACCTTAATTTATTTTAGATTTATGCCCCGTTTGTTTCTGAAAGGATGTGAGGCAGTGAACAGAATTCAAATGGTTTAAAGTTGCGAAAGACACCTGAAACGGAGCACCAACAAATCAATAAATTCCATCAAAACCTAAACAGCCTGTGCTATTCAGTTCCTGGGCCAAGTTTGCTTGGTTTCTTAAGGGAAAATGGACTCGGCTTCCTCTTCTCCATTCTTGTGGGAGTCTCACAGGGAAGGGAGCGCTGTCTGGGTGGTTGTTAATAAGAACACTAACTCACGTGGGCTGGTCCTCTATCCCGCTCACAGCAGCGATGTGTCGGTGAACCTGCACGCAGCCGTGCTGTTGCTGTGGACTTGATACAATGAGTGATGATATTTGTAAGACTTTAGATCTGGAATATATATATTTTAAAAAGTAAGATAAGGTATTCAGAATATCGCTATATATGTAAAAAATAGCTCTAGAACCTTATATTTGACTAGAAAGAACTTTATTTTTTTTATTTTTTTAGAAAGAACTTTCTACCATAATCTCTGTTATAGTAAATGACACTCCAGATGATGACTATCTCCTTTTGTAAAATGTATAAAGTTTTAATTTAGAAAATTAAATGAATTAAAAACAACAGTTATTTCCTTGTAGTGCGCAGAATTATTTTTATTGGAAACAAACAAATAAGCCAGAATCGTGCATTTCTCCTTCATCCCCTTGGTCGTTTCTCCCACACACTTTTATTGAGCACGAACTATGCGCTGAGCAACAAAGCACCAGCGGAGGAGGCAGGGATGTGTGCAGCGTGGTCCCTGCCTGGAGCGTCTTTCTCCAGGTGGGAAGTGAGGATGTCAACAGGCTTTACAACAGAACCAGGCTGGTGTCCTGGCAGCAGAGGAGGGGCACTGCACCGCGAGAAGGCATCAGGACCCTGGGAGAGCGGCTGATCTGAGGAACAAGTAGGGGGCGTGCAGCCAGTTTTCACCCGGAAGGGACACCTCGGGGAGTCTTCCCAGTTCATGCAACGCATTCAACGTAACACAGCCCCGCCCTGAAGCCCGCGGGGAACCCCTGGAGAACGGCAACAGGCTCTGCACTGAGCTTCAGAGACACCTCCCAGGCTGAGGGGGGTCGTGTGGGAAACGTGCTGGGCCTGGGAGAGGCAGGAAGAGACCGTCACAGGGAACAGAAACCTTCAGTAAGACGGCTGTAGGGATGAGACTTTAAAACTGGCTGTTACTGAAGCAGAAATGAGTCCAGGAGGACTATAAACATAGAATCCATTGGAACTCACTGAGTATCCTCAAGCAATAAAATGGTTCTGTTTTGTCCCTTATAGCTACTGGAAGTGAAAATGTGAGTCGTTCAGCCGTGTCTGACTCTCCCTGACCCCATGGGGTGTAGACAGACCATCAGGCTCCTCTGTCCATGCAATTCTCCAGGCAAGAGTACTGGAGTGGCTACACACTCACGTCTCCCAGGGATTTTCCAGACCCAGGGATCGAACCCAGGTCTACCACATTGCAGGCAGACTCTGTACCTCTGAGCCACTCTCACTCCTTTGCTCACTTACCAAGCTCCCTTCTTACAACTAAGGTTCTGAAACAGGAAAGCTGCAACATCAAAACAGTTAGCACTTCTCTCTTTTTGAGTTCCCAAAAAACACTGAGAAATGCAAAAATATATATATATGATGAGTCACTCACTATATCCTAAGAAATCTAGACTAATACATGTGATTAAAAATAAGAAAATTATAAAAAAATAAATAGTATTAGGAAAGATAGAGACCTTCCAATTAACTTCAAAATAACTGAGTTTATTGCATATATATTTTTTCAGCTCTTAAATTTCTTATCAGAAAATGGGTGGAAGAATAAACCAAAATGGACAAAATACTGAAAATTATTGAAGCTAGATGGTGTCTATAGTATTTTCTCTATATGCTTGAAGTTTTTCCATAATATAAAGTTTTTTTTTAACATTATGGAAATATTATATGTGATGAATATCCCAAACTGGAAAGTGCTATAACAATTGTATTAAATTACTTGGTCAATTTATTTGGCCTCTGAATTTGTGGGTCTATTGAATTCACACAATAAGCTTATATTATATTGCTCTAACATCTTAAGAAAATGGTCCCCCAATTCCTTCCCCTAGAAAATAATTTACAATAAGGATTCAGTCAAATTCAACAAAAGATAATGATTAAATATTATCATTTTCTATCTGAATAATTTGAATGAAATATAAATCTTCTGTGCGATAGGAATTAACTTCTTGAAGAACAACAATTTGCATATATTTACATCCAAGCTTATTTCAAATTACCTGATGCAGCCTATGACATATACTAGAGTGATTTCTTATCCTAGAAAATGGGATATATGTCTCAAAATAATTGAATCGTGGAGAATAAGTTTCACAAGTAATATATAATTGTATTTCATGTTTTGCTTACTAATGCAATTTTCAAAATGGTGATGATTTATTACTATCACTTTTTAAATAAAAAAGTTTTATGAAAAAATTCAAAGTGGAAATTGTCTTAATTAAAACTGAAGAGAAGAGAGTGTGAATTAGTTTTTCCTTCTTTGTGAAAAAACATTTAAAAAAAAATTAAGACTTAAGAATAATAGATCTGGTACTATAGATGACTTTCCAGTACTAAGGTATATATTGGTAACACGAGAAATGAAAGGCCAGAATCTCCTTGAAGCCTAGAAGATTCAAGTAGTCTGCAATTATCCATTTTCCAAATTTGACTTCAAGAATAAAGGTAAACAGTGATGCAATATTGAGACACTATCCATGCCATATTAGGGGAAGTTTCCCCACCCAGGTTGCAAATCAATCAGGTCTGAAGAGACTGTGCTAGTATCTTATCTGGAATTTACAAAACATTTTCTTATGAAAGTAATCTTTCTTATCATGGTTTGGACCCCAGAAGAGTCCACAGATTTCTTGAACATGTAATGCGTTTGCAATAGGTACTGTTAAGGCTGTCAGCTGATGAATGCTGAAAACACTGGTAAATGCGAGCTCTCTAACTCAGTGACGTCCCTGTACCCCAGGAGTTTCCCACAATGCCTTTCTCTCTGCCCCCTTTGCTCCTCTGGGTCCTCATCTCACACCGCTCTCCTCTCCTGCTCTGTGCTAAGGTTACAGGGGTCTGCTTGAGATCCTTGAATACGTCATCTTAGGACACCGGCACGACCTGTTTTCTCGCTTAGATGCTGTTCTCTCTGATTTTCACCAAGGCTGGCTCCTTCTTGTCCTTCAACCATCCAGGAAAATGGTCCTGGGTATACCTGCCTAGTAGACTAACATTAACTGTTAGTCCCGAATACTGTTTTCCTGTTTTCATTCTTTGTCTAGCTCAAAAAAATCTACCACCTGAAACTTTCCTGCTAATTTCTTTGTACATTATGTATGTGCTCTGCTAGTGGGCTTCCCTGGTGGCTCAGAGGTTAAAGTGTCTGCCTGCAATGCAGGAGACCTGGGTTCGATCCCTGGGTCGGGAAGACCCCCTGGAGAAGGAAATGGCAACCCACTCCCGTGTTCTAGCCTGGAGAATCCCATGGACAGAGGAGCCTAGTGGGCTATAGTCCACAGGGTTGCCAAGAGTTGGACATGACTGAGCGACTTCACTTCACTTCACAATGTAAGCTCTATAAGGAAAAACCTTGTTCATCGTCACCTCCCATTGCCTAGACTATTCACGGACAATAGCAGAGCCTCGGTGCCTGAGGGACAGAATTCCATAAACAACTCTGTAGAACTACCCTATGTAGTAGTTGAGACCCTAACTGCCGCCAGACAATTTAGTCTGAGTCGCATGTTAGGGAATCGGGAACGCATCTTCCGTTTCATCCCTGATGGCATCAGGGCATTAGAGTTGTCTTCCAGTACCCTGGGATGAGGGGAGCAGCGCTGGAGATGAGCCACTAAACACAGGCCTGGGGGTGGCCGGTGTGAGGATGAAGGGTGGCTCTGAGACTGAAGCAGGGGAGGCAGTGGAGGTCTCTGGGGCAGAGCGTTCTCTCCTTCTCATTTTGTCTCTGCCTTCCCCTGCCTTCCCACCCCTCCATGCTCACTAAACGAGATCAGGGCCAGGACAGAAGCCAGCCGGCAGCACTGCTTGAACCGCAACAGACAATTATTTCTTCCTTTTCTCCCGTCTTTCTTTCCGTCTTCTGCTCTTGCTTCCTTCTTCCCACTCTAATTTTTCTAGTTCCTCCCATTCCTCACCCTCTTCTCTTACAACATTCGGTCGGTACTGCTGGGAGCGAAGCTGGAAATGTGGCCAGTGATAAGCACCGTGTCGGCGTGCAGTACATGCGAAAGGAATGCTTGCCAAGTAGGGCAGAGTCTACAGCTTTGCCTAAATCCAGACAGACTGCTTCTGTGACTGGCTCTCGGCACTAACAGACTTCTCACTTGGCTACTTAAAGAATTTTGCTTAGTGGGGTATGATGTTCTTCTGTGAAGCTAACACGATTTATTAGACTCTCAACTTTAAAATGAAAAGGTTCAAATAGAAAACACTGTAAACTGCATCATTTAAAAACAATAACTTATACTGAATAGATAATGACCACTTGTATTCCTAAATTCCTAAATTTACTATTTTAGTAAGGTTAAGAAGTCTTTTTTTCTCTCAGGAGAGGTACTAGAATACCTTTCATCAGTTCAGTTCAGTTCAGTCGCTCAGTTGTGTCCGACTCTCTGCGACCCCATGAATCGCAGCACGCCAGGCCTCCCTGTCCATCACCATCTCCAGGAGTTCACTCAGACTCATGTCCATCGAGTCGGCGATGCCATCCAGCCATCTCATCCTCTGTCGTCCCCTTTTCCTCCTGCCCCCAATCCCTCCCAGCATCAGAGTCTTTTCCAATGAGTCAACTCTTCGCATGAGGTGGCCAAAGTACTGGAGTTTCAGCTTCAGCATCATTCCTTCCAAAGAACACCCAGGGCTGATCTTTAGAATGAACTGGTTGGATCTCCTTGCAGTCCAAGGGACTCTCAAGAGTCTTCTCCAACACCACTGTTCAAAAGCATCAATTCTTCCGTGCTCAGCTTTCTTCACAGTCCAACTCTCACATCCATACATGACTACTGGAAAAACCAAAGCCTTGACTAGACGGACCTTTGTTGGCAAAGTAATGTCTCTGCTTTTCAATACACTGTCTAGGTTGGTCATAACTTTTCATAGATACTGTTATGATCTTTTCTAACAGTTATGGACTTCCCTGGTGGCTCAGATGGTGAAGAATCTGCCTGAAATGCAGGAGAACAAGGTTTGATCCCTAGGTGGGGAAGATCCCCTGGAGAAGGGCAACCCACTCCAGTATTCTTGCCTGGAGAATTCCACGGGTAGAGGAGCCTGACGGGCTACGGTTCACGGGGTCGCAGAGTCGGACACGACTGAGCAACTAACAGCGAAAAGATGGACAGTTCAGTAATACAGCTAGTGGTACAACCAGCTCTGCTCCAGTGTCAGAAACCACCCTCGTGAACACAAAGGCCTGGCTTACCTACTCGCGCGGCCGCCTTCTTCAGTGTATCTGTTTCTTACTTCCCAGGACCGAGGAAGATGAGCAGTTGCTGCTTTAGGTCTCTCTGTCTCCACGCTGGTGACAACGAAACTGACCGTCCCAGAAAGAAGCCTCCAGCCCGCTGAGCTGCTTCTTTGCCCTCAGATTCTTGTACAGTGACACCGCCGAGAGGCAGCTGCTTCACGGGGCTCTGCAGAGGAGGCGGGCACCCTCGAGTCTGCTGACTTTTCTGGAATGACAGGCAGCCTAAGAGCCACAGACTGGTGAACTCTTGAAAGCAAAGTTGTTTATAAACAGCGAAGCAGCAAAATGCTGTAAAGCAATAACCCTTCAATAAAAAATAAGTTAATTAAAAAAAAAAACAGAGGGAAGACATGCTATAAAAAGCCACGCTTATTTTTTGATGTATAATTCTAACAGATTTCAGCTTTTGAGCCTTTGGTAAAACTTCAGAAATGGGAAATTGGAACTCACTATAAGTTTTAGGTTTTTATACACAACAATTATTTATAACTGCTATAGAGTATGACTGGGTTTCACGTTATGGTCCCCCCTTTCTCCGTGAATATAGTTCAACAGCAGCAGCAACAAAGTCTGAAAAAAGTTGAGTAACTGAAGAGCTCACGCAGCAGCCTCGCTAGCATCTGTTCCTCTTGTATCCTGTGCGGCCGCCTGCGGTCTGGGTGAGATTTGCCCCGCTACTAGGTCCGGAGGGGCGCTGTGATTGGTCCTGAACAGTCAGGCATCCTGTCCTCTGGCCACGGTGATTGGCTAAGGCACTCAGACACCAGCCAGTCAGGGTATTTTTCTTGCCACAGGAATTGATTCTGCAAGTGGCCAGGTTCTAACCAATTCAGTAGGACTTTTTGTTGAAAAGGAATTTGCTTGCTTTTCAGAGAGCCTTTCCAGGTGGCTCAGTGATAAAGAATCTGCCTGCTGATGTAGAAGCTGCAGGAGACTCGGGTTGGATCCCTGGGTTGGAAAGATCCCCTGAAGGAGGAAATGGCAACCCGTTTCATGGACAGAGGAGCCTGGTGGGCTACAGTCCATGGGGTCGCATAGAGTCGAACAGGACTGAGCGCTGTCATGCAGAGTAAGTCAGTCTGATCAGCGATCTTTTACGAGACATTTTGGTGTACCAGTGTGACACCTGGAATATATGAGCCTCCTTGAAAAGAAAAGCTGTAACCAACCTAATCAGATTGTTAAAAGCGGAGACATTTGCTTTGCCAGCAAAGGTCTGTCTAGTCAAAGCTATGTTTTTTCCAGTAGTCATGTATGGATGTGAGTTGGACCATAAAGAAGGCTGAGCTCTGAAGAATTGTTGCTTTTGATCTGTGGTGCTGGAGAAGACTGTTGAGAGTCCCTTGGACTGCAAGGAGAACCAACCAGTCCATCCGAAAAGAAATCAGTCCTGAATATTCATTGGAAGGACTGATGCTGAAGCTGAAACTTCAATATTTTGGCCACCTGATGAGAAGAATTGACTCCTTGGAAAAGACCCTGATGCTGGGAAAGAATGAAGACCGGAGGAGAAGAGGAGGACAGAGGATGAGATGGTTGGATGGCATCACCGACTCATGCACATGAGTTTGAGCAAGTTCTGGGAGTTGATGATGAACAGGGAGACCTGGCGTGCTGCAGTCCACGGGGTCGCAAAGGGTCTGACATGACTGAATGACTGAACTGAACTGAAGAGGCTGAAGAGAAAAGAACCTGAAGAGAAAACTAAAGTCTAGAGGAGAGCACAGCTGAAGGAGGACAGGAAAATGAAATGGAAATGTTGAAGGCACTTGCACTGAGGACCCAGTGAATCAATCAGCTTCTTATTACTATTTAAGCCTGTTTGTGAAGGGATGTCAGTGAGTCACAACAAAAACAGAAATTCTAAATGGCACATGTATTAGCTGTGATTATAATACTTCTTACAATTTTCATTTGTCATTAACATTGATCAGAAAGAGCTGCACAAATGATTCATGCAAAGAAATCCTTTGGTTTGAAAGGCCAACTTTACCTTGAGTAGAACCTAAGGGAGGTTGTAATTTAATATTTGATGACTTTGGTAACAGTACAAAGATTTAAATTTGGTTCCTCTTGCAAGTATACCTCAGGTTTCTTATTAGTATATAAACATGGAATTTAATTTTGAAATCATCATAGCAAGCAACCAGAGTTAGGACATTTTTTAAGTGACTGAAAATATACTCACAGATTGACAGTCAGTTCTAAATACCAGCTTCTAATTTCCATTGTACCTTTTCTTTTTGACTGTGTGCTGTGACACTCGGGGCAGGGAGCCGGGGGAACAGGGATTGAACTCAAGCCACCAAAGTGAAAGCACTGAATCGCAGCCACTGGGCCAGGAGGGAATTCCCATCCATTGGCCTTTCTTGAAGCATTTTAAGAACTTCGTTTTCCTTGACAGAATTAAGCATCGATTAAGTATTAATCCTTTCCAGAATAACTCTGAAAAACCAATAAACCTATTAATTGGAGGGGGTCTCTATTCATGGAAAAACAGTGGGTAATAGCTGCTGTAGTGTCAAAAACATCACAGTGCGTGCTATAAATAATCCAAAAGTTTAAAACATCTATCCTCTGTTTTGTAGAAAATTAAAGTTAGTTGGGGAAATGAATCCTAAATTCCTAATTTAGCTGAACTAGTCAATAACTGAAATCAACTGAAACTTTAATTCCATCTTATTCTGTGACCTCATTCGTTTGCACCATTGCTCTTGGGGTGCGAAGAAAGAGCTGACAAGCAGCTTTCTAGAAATTGTTTAATAAGTAATTCATCTTTTCAAAAGTAGCCAGAGCATCAGTGAGTGAGATAAATTCTTAGGATAGCAAAACTGAAGTATAGATGTCTGCGGTGGGTAATCCTGACTTATCTCTTAACTGCTTTCTTCCTCTCTGTGGATTTTAGTCACAGCAGGCAACTCTAACTTGCCTTTGGCTCTGTTATTGCAATTCATTTTTGAAGGGGGTTGTATAGAGTATAATTTGTTCCCTGGCCTGGAACGCTTGGCATATTACACAGACAAGAAAAAATAGTTTTGAGGATTGATTAATGTCTCTAAAGATGCTGAAGACTATCTCTTGGTGCTTTGTGTTATTATAGTTGTATTCGTGAATGTGTTTTGATTGTAACTGATCTGCATGTCTCATGCATAAAATGGTTCAAACTGACAATATTCATGCACTAAGTCGCTTCAGTCGTGTCTGACTGTTTGCAACCCCATAGACTGTAGCCCACCAGGCTCCTGTGTCCTTGGGATTCTCCAGGCAAGAATACTGGAGTGGGTTGCCATTTCCTTCTCCAGTTATAGTTAAAAAAATAGATTCCAAGGCCATTGTGTGTTGTACTAATAGCTTAACTAAAATAAAGATATCAACCCCTCCCCCAGTTACCACTATTATATTCTCTACTTTTATGAGTTTGTCTAATTGAGATACCTCGTATGTTCGAACAAACGTGGTGTTTGCTCAATGACTGGCATATTTCACTTAGCATAAAGTCTTCTAGGTTTTCCCATGATGTTGCACGTGGCATGCTTTCCTTCTTTTTAAATGCTGGATAATATTCCATTGTAGAATAATATTCCATTGTAGAATATGTATATGGCACAATTTCTTTATCTGCTTATCTGTCAATGGGCATTTGATTTATTTCTGTAACTCAGCTAGTGGATAGTGTTGTAAAAATCACAGAAGTATAGATATCTTTTGAAATTCTGATTTCAATTATTTTAGCTATATACCCGGTAGTAGGCTTGCTAGACCCTGTGGCAGTTCTATTTTTAACTTGTCGTGTAGAGATCATATTGTGTTCCATAGCGACTTCACCGGCTTACATTTCCACCGACAGTGTAGAAGGATTCCAGTTTCTCCACATCCTCCTCAACACTTTGCCTTTTGTTTGCTTTTGGTTTTTTGTTTTTGATGAAATAGCCATCCTGAGAGATGTGAGATGAGCTTGCACAGTGGTTTCGATTTGCATTTCCCTGATGATTGGTTATGGTCATGCCTGTTGGCCATTTGTATCTCTTCCTCGGAGGAATGTTGTTTGAAGTCCTTTGTCCATTTCTTAAAATTGGGTTATCTGATTTTTGCTCCTGAGGGGCAGGAGGTTCTTACATATCTTGGAAATTAGCCCCTCATCATTACACTCCTTTGGTTTCCCTGTTTTTTTCTGTTGCTTGTTTCCTTTGCTGATCAGAAGGTTTTAAATTCGATCTCATCTCACTTGTTTACTGTGTCTTTTGCTCTCTGTGCTTTCGGTGTCTTAACAAAGCAGTCCTCCCCAACCCGATGTTTTCTTCTAATAGTAATAGTTGCATATTTCAGGTCTTGTGTTTAGGTCTTTAATTCCTTTGGAGTTTATCTTATGTGGGCTTAATTCTGGCTTTTCTATTTTGCTTCATTGGTCTATATATGTTTCTGCCAATACCATATTGTTATAGTTATTATGACTTTGCAATGTATTTTGAAATCTGGAAGTACGATGTCTTCAGTTTTGTTCTTTCTCAAGATCACTTTGGTTATTCTGAAGTTTTTGTTATTCCATATGAATTTTAGGGCTTTTTTTTTTTTCTATTTCTGTTCTTAAAAAAAAGTGCCTTTGTGATTTTATTGGGGCTTATATTGAATTGGTAGATTGGTTTGGATTATAAAACCATTTTACCAACATTAAGTCTTCTAATGGCCATCCCTGGTGGCTCAGATGGTAAAGTCTGCCTGCAATGCTGGAGACCCGGGTTCAGTCCCTGAGTTGGGAAGATCCTCTGGAGAAGGGAAAGGCTACACACACCATTATTCTTGCCTGGAGAATTCAATGGACAGAGGAGCCTAATGCGCTATAGTCCATGGGGTCATAAAGAGTCAGACGTGACTGAGCAAATAACGCATACACACAAGTCTTATAATAAACAAATACAAAATGTCTTTCCATTTATTTGTTTTTTTCTTTAATTTCTTTTTTCCTTTGAGTTTTTTCTTTAATCTTTCATCAGTGTTTCATAGTTTTCCGTCTATAAGACTTTCCCCTCTTTTTGATGCTGTTGTGAATAAGATTGTTTTCTTTCTTTTTTTTTTCCTGTACAGTCAGTTGTTAATGTAGAGAAATACAATTGATTTTTGTATATTGATTTTGTGTTCTGGAGCATTTCTGAATTCACTTATTAGTTCTAACAGATTTTTGTTTGATGGCTTTAGGATTTTCTACACATAATGCTGCACCGTTTGCAAAGAACTGGCATAGTTCAGATGCCTAAGATGCTGGGAGAGAGGACACTTCCCTGCAGGCAGTTTGGCTTGCTATAAAAGAATTAAGAACAGGAGGGCCTCAGTCACTTGACTAAGTGAGAAAGGTGCAGATACAATGAATTTAGCTGAACTCTCTCTCTGTTTGGACTAATTTCACCTGTAAACTTGGCTGGCCCCACTTTGATAGGTTGCAAGAATGTAAACATTCTAAAATCTTTATCTAGTTTGTCTCAATGTCTTGATGAAAAGTATATACTTCAAAATTCACTGACAAAAGCTTTCTAATCTAGTATGTGCCTTCCTTCAATGCAATGTTTCTCCTTTGAGCAGCGCTACTCAAAATTCTTCCATTGATTTATTGCCTTTCTAAATTTCTTATCCCCCTATAAAAAATTCATTCCTGCGTCTCCTCAGCTTTCTCTCTGACCCTCTTCTTCTGCCAAGCCTCTTTCATTCAGCTGTACCAGTACCAGTACTTTCCAGTTCAAAAACAAGTATATTACAAAAGGTTATTTTAAAGTTTGTTACTTGGAATCATAATGTACAGGGTCTAGTAAAATTAATGGTTGGTTTTCCAAACTAGCAAGCAAATGTTTACTTAATCTCTAGCATAGTTGTAGCACTGTTCATTTGCAATGAAATGGAGAATAAGGCAATGTTATTACAGTATTAACTACAGGAATAACTAAGCAAGAGGAAAAAACTAATGGTATTGAATAATAAATAATGATATATGCGTTAAAATTTAATTTCATTAAAGAAGCATAAGGGAACATCTTTTGTGGAGATCATAATAAGGTTAAATTTTATTATTATGAATAATTTTATCTAAAAATAATTAGTTCTCTTTTCTTGATATAAATTGACTCTGGTCCCACTTTATATCACTCAGTTCCTTTTATTTTGAGGGGATCTACATGGGCATGGAAAAAAAAAATAAGCCTTCTCCCATAATTGTGGATTTCTAATATTATTTTCTGTCTGTATTCCTGCACCCAAACCTGCTGCTGTCTCAGCGCAGCCTGAATCTGGTTTCCATGAAAAATACAAAGTAGAAAAGACACTCTGGGCAAGCATCTCTCGGGGTTCGTGAGTTTCCTGAAGATCTAGAGGCCTCACTGGAGAGTAATCACACACTCTCACCGCCCCAGCTCACTCTTCACAGTCTGCTCCCTCACAGAGCTGTCTCTCTGCATAGGCGGATCCCAGGAAGTACCACGACCGGTCAGGTGGTCAGGTGAAACAGACTTCCCAGTGCGTCAACTTCCAGAACAGGTCCCTCCTCCTCCCACCCTGCTCCTGCCAGGTGGTCCCCCCCATGCAGCCCCCTCTCTCTCTGGGATCACATCGCTGCTTGCGCCTTGCCCTGCAAGCCCAGGCGTGGTAAGAGCCCCTTGCTCCTACTGGTTCTGGGATGGTACCCTCCCCGTGGACAGTCCACAGCTCACCCGCACTTTCTGGAGAGTCCTTTCGTTAAACTCTCATCAAATTACTCAATTGGCACATGACTCTGTTTCCAGCCGTGACTCTGGCAGAAGTGGGATTATACTTATCGCGTGGCCTTTGGGTCAGAATTAGAGCAAATCACATCAGGGTAATGGGAAAAGACTTGTTTTTCTGTGATAAATATCTAACACATAGTTTTTCTCAGGCTATTGAGCTTGATCTTCTCAGTTTAGCAACTTGGCAATATAAAGGAATGAGGCAATGATACTGAGAATAAAGTACCCTACAAGTGAACGTTGAAAACGTGATGCTAAGTGAACGAAGCCGGTCACTAAAGACCCATGTATTGTGTGGCTGCATTATATGGACAGTCCAGAAAAGGCGAGTCTATGGAGACAGAAGGCAGGTAAGTGCTTGCCAGGGTCTTGGGGGAAGGAAGAATGGGGAGTAATTGCTGAAGAGTATAGGGGTTTTTTGAGCCTTCCTGGTGGCTCAGATGGTGAAGACTCCACCTGCGAGGCAGGAGACCTGGGTTTGATCCCTGGGTCAGGAAGATCTCCTGGAGAAGGGAAAGGCAACCCACTCCAGTATCCTTGCCTGGAGAATCCCATGGATAAAGGAGTATGGAGGCTATAGTCCACGGGGTCTCAAAGAGTTGGACATGACCGAAGAAACCTAGGGCGCACACACACACATAGCAAGCTGAACACAAATTAGCGACCAACACTTTCACTTTCACAGGGTTTTCCTCAGGGCTAGTAAAAATGTTCTAAAACTAGATAATGTTGAGAGTGACACAATCGTTTGAATAGACTAAACCCCACTGAGCTGTACGCTTTTCAAGAGCGAATTTTATGTTACATGAATTATATCTAAATAGAGCTGTTATTGAGAACTTTGTCTCAACAGAAATAAAAAATCCATTGATTTCACTTCTGTCATAATACAACAGGACAATTTTTGGTTCTCTTAAGTTATATTCTAACACAGGCTGGGTAAAAATAAATATTCATTTGTGTGATATTTTTTGTTCATATGGCCTGTCTATAAAGGGCTTGAAGGTAGAGGCACTTATAAAGGAAAAATAAGTGGCAAAAATATTTCATTCCAGTTTTTAGTCAACTCTACCCTCGTGTCCAGGCAATTGTTGGAATAACACTTTAGACCGCTGGAGAAGATCTTTGACTTTCCTCCTGGCACTCACCATTCCCAGTCCTCTGCTTAATTTGTGCAGTCTTTCCAAGACCATGCCTTTAAGGCCTGCTTCTGGGGAAAACCAACATTTTGAACTGTGATAGGAGTTTCAGATTCCAGCTTTAATCCTCACTTGGGCAGGTGAATGTAAGCAAGTGTTACACAGTCTCACACCAGGGCCAGGGCAGGCAATTCTTTCATAGCAAACTTTCTGAAAATCAGGTGAGAGAAAACTATTGAGTCCAAAATGTTGGTTTCTGCAGAAGCAAAGCAAGTACTCATCCAACCCAGAAGGAGACTCAATTTGAATGAACGTGTAAACAGTCTTGGGGGCTTTCCTGAGAGCTCGGTTGGTAAAGCATCCTCCTGCAATGCGGGAGACCTGGGTACGATCCTTGGGATCCTCCCAACCCAAACAATCTTGGAATGGAACATATCTGAGTTACGTGTCATTAACTGACTTTAAAAGTCATGATGAAAGCTGAATGCCAAAGAATTGATGCTTCTGAACAGTGGTGTTGGAGAAGACTCTTGAGAGTCCCTTGGACTGCAAAGAGGTCCAATCAGTCCATCCTAAAGGAGATCAGTCCTGAATATTCATTGGAAGGACTGATGCTGAAGCTGAAACTCTAATACTTTGGCCACATGATGCAAAGAACTGACTCATTTGAAAAGACCCTGATGCTGGGAAAGATTGAAGGCAGGAGGAGAAGGGGATGACAGAGGATGAGATGGTTGGATGGCATCACTGATTGGATGGACATGAGTTTAAGTAAACTCTAGGAGTTGGCAATGGACAGGGAGGCCTGGCGTGCTGCAGTCCATTGGGTCAGGTAGAGTCGGACAGGACTGAGCAACTAAGTTCAGTTCAGTCCAGTTGCTCAGTGTGTGATTTTGGAGCCCCAAAAAATAAAGTCTGACACTGTTTCCACTGTTTCCCCATCTATTTCCCATGGAGTGATAGATGCCATGATCTTCGTTTTCTGAATGTTGAGCTTTAAGCCAACTTTTTTGCTCTCCTCTTTCACTTTCATCAAGAGGCTTTTTAGCTCCTCTTCACTTTCTGCCATAAGGGTGGTGTCATCTGCATATCTGAGGTGATTGATATTTCTCCCAGCAATCTTGATTCCACCTTGTGTTTCTTCCAGTCCAGCGTTTCTCATGATGTACTCTGCATAGAAGTTAAATAAGCAGGGTGACAACAATATACAGCCTTGACGTACTCCTTTTCCTATTTAGAACCAGTCTGTTGTTTCATGTCCAGTTCTAACTGTTGCTTCCTGACCTGCATACAGATTTCTCAAGAGGCAGGTTAGGTGGTCTGGTATTCCCATCTCTTTCAGAATTTTCCACAGTTTATTGTGATCCACACAGTCAAAGGCTTTGGCATAGTCAATAAAGCAGAAATAGATGTTTTTCTGGAACTCTCTTTCTTTTTCCATGATCCAGCGGATGTTGGCAATTTGATCTCTGGTTCCTCTGCCTTTTCTAAAACCAGCTTGAACATCAGGAAGTTCACGGTTCACGTATTGCTGAAGCCTAGCTTGGAGAATTTTGAGCATTACTTTACTAGCGTGTGAGATGAGTGCAATGGTGTGGTAGTTTGAGCATTCTTTGGCATTGCCTTTCTTTGGGATTAGAATGAAAACTGACTTTTTCCAGTCCTGTGGCCACTGCTGAGTTTTCCAAATTTGTTGGCATATTGAGTGCAGCACTTTCATAGCATCATCTTTCAGGATTTGAAATAGCTCAACTGGAATTCCATCACCTCCTGAACTGAAATATCATGAAAATGAAAGCCCATCCAACGGCCTTTAAAAATTCAAGTCACCGACTTCGAAAGTGTTTTCTGTATTTTTATGGCATGGGTGGATAACCCAGTGCTCAAATTGGGGGTTGCGGGGAGGGCTCTCTCAGGAAGGTTTTTTTCATCTTTTGCGAAACAGCTGAAAATTAACAAGCTGATTTCATCTGAGAGTCAAGCCTGTGCACAGCTCTCGCAACATTCATTGAAAGGCATTCACAGCACAGAAGGACCATCTGCAGACCAGCTGATAAGAAGAAAGCAAAAGCCATCACACCTTCACCTGCCTCACTGTCGCAATCAGCAGAGCAGCTGTAGGAGACACAGGGCGGACCGGCAGCACAAACCCTCAGTCCCTAAACAAGGGCTCTGAAGAAGAGCTTTCCGGGAGCAAGAGGGCAATTGTGGATCAAGAAGACTTCAACAGTGCCTGTTAAAATTTTATGGAATATTTTGTTCCCTTTTAGCCACGTCCAGGACTCCTAGGTGACTTTCACGTCATGAGGGATTTGTGGAGCAAAGGCAAATATGTTAATGGAGAAAAGATTTGGGGTCAAAGATAACAGTGACCCAAAAAAGGACTGGAGAGCTTTTAGGCAAAAAAATAAAACAGAAAATGAAAGCTCTCATTTCCCGAATAGTCCCAGGAGAACCAACAAGGGCTCTGGGTAGAGAAGAGCGTAGTCTGCTACTTTTTGTTTTGTTCAGGATTAAAAGGCAAACTAAGTTTTGTTTAGCATTTTATTAAATCCCTTAGAGAGTTATTCCTTACAGTGTTTTTGATTCACTCAAAAAAGTCAAATAATGTTTTATTTTTAAAAGAAAACTAAAAAGCAGAGGCTTTATTCCATGTAACACTAAAATAAATTTCTACTTTAAAATTTCAGCTACTAAATAAAGACTTCCCTTAGGGTACTTTTCAGGAAGTCTGATCAAACTGTCATCTTAACAAATATTTGAATGATAATATTACCTTTAAAAGAAGAAACTGGTGCTCAGTTTATCCTTGGTATTATGAAGAGGTGAGTGTGTGAATCAGTAGATACATAGATTGGAAAAATTGGTTATCTTTGGGTTAAGGTGAAACGTTACATTTTGAGTGTGTTTTAAGTTATACAAAGCTTGATTGTGATTTGCAACCATATGTCTCAGATTTTGTGGGTTTTTTTTTTGAGGATCAAAATGTTTAATGAGTTCTGAGTTGATTTTGGAGACTTTAACAGTGTTTGAGAGTTAGGGTACAAACACCTGAAAAAGAAAGCCATTTTATTTTATCTACACATTTTTCCATTCACAAACTATTTTACCTCCAGTGGGCCAAGAGGGGGCTACGCTCAGAATTCGGGATCACTGGAGCTTCCTACATAATTACGATCTTTTCTTTGCCTGTAACAATTATGCAAGTTTGAAACAATCCCTAACCATTGCAGTACTTATCAACTTTCTCCCTTGGAAAAGTGGGACTAGCCCTTGAGATCCTGCATTATTTTTGTGTGATCACATTCCAGTGGGAAGCAGACACTTAGCCAAACTTATATCAGCACTTCCTAGGATAGTTCTTAGAAATTAAGTACAGGAAAAAATGTTGCTATCTATTGCATTTTTGTGGCTCTGTTAAAAAAAAAAAGAAAGAAAAGATATATTTTGACTCTTCCTTTCCACACTTTCCCCCAATTGCAAATATTTTGAGCAAATAATGACATGTTGCATTTGATCATTCTTAAGACTCTACTAAATAAAAGAAATTGTACCATGCTATATTCATCTCCTAGGGCTGCCGTAGCAAAGTACCACACACTGGGAGGCTGGACACAACAGACGGGTATTAGCTCACGGTGCTGGATCACGTGCTCTCTGACCCCCAGAAGGAAAGAATACTTCTTGTCTCTTCCTGGCTTCCGGGGGTTGGCCAGCCGCCTCTAGCATTCCTCGGTTGCAGGTGTATCACTCAGGCCCTCTGTGGTCACGTGACATTCTCCCTGTATGTCTTATCATCATCCTTCCTGTGTATCTATTTCTGTGTTCAGATTTCCCCCTTTTGTACACCAGTCAAGTTTGGTCAGGGCCGCATCCTAATGGCCTCATTTAAGCTTAATATTCTGTGGAAAGATCCTACTTCCAGTTAAGGCCATATTGTGGGGCTAAAATGTCAACATATCTTTTTGATGGGGACACAATTGAACCTATAACATGCATCATCTATACAAATGTATGAATAACCACAACACACAAGGTATTATGCTCAGATTTAAGGAATACAACGTTTGGTTTATAGCATCAAAATGTTCTATACCTATGGGAGCAGGATGTGAATCTTGCGATAGGCGAAGAAGAGTCTGATCTCGTAAGTATCTAGTGCCCCCTGACTGGTGGCATCACTAATGGTTCACCAGTCAGCTCTCCATCCCTCCAGAGAGTTAAATAATTGGCCTCAGCTTGGAACTGGTCATTGGAGTCAGGATTCCAATTTGGACAGTCAATCTGAGGCTTGGTGCTTGCTTACTCCAGAGTCCTAGCTTTTCATTTCACAACTTAAGAAACTACAGCTCAAAGAAGAAGCCTTTGGAGAAGAGTTACCAAGCCTTCTGAGGAGCGTTGGTCTTCATTTTCAGGCTTTAGGTGTTAGCAGATCTCTGTGCAGCTCAGGATTTCTGATCAGTCACTTAGTGGAAGTGAACAGTAGCTGTGAATGTTTCTTCATTCTGTGCTTTTCCATTCTGTCCCCTGATGACACAGTGAACTGGCTTCAGTAACTATTTCACACACACATCCTCACACACCCACATACCCGCAAATGCACACTTTCACTACTTCACTTATACGTACTTACAAACATATACATGCACACACACACACTCACACACACACTCACACTCACACACACACACCCCTTTCCTTCTTCAAAGCCTCTGCCCATAACATCTCTATCATCAAGAATGCGCCTCACTGAGTCCTGGTCCACTGCTGTCTCAGTTCAGTTCAGTTCAGTTGCTCAGTTGTGTCCGACTCTTTGCGACCCCATGGACTGCAGCACGCCAGGCCTCCCTGTCCATCACCAACTCCCAGAGTCCACCCAAACCCATGTCCATCGAGTCAGTGATGCCATCCAACCATCTCATCCTCGGTCGTCCCCTTCTCCTCCTGCCTTCAATCTTTCCCAGCATCAGGGTCTTTTCCAATGAGTCAGCTCTTCACATCACATGGCCAAAGGATTCTAGTTTCAGCTTCAGCATCAGTCCTTCCAATGAATATTCAGGACTGATCTCCTTTAGGATGGACTGGTTAGATCTCCTCGCAGTCCAAAGGACTCTCACCTCAGTCCAGTTCCTCAGAAGCATTTTACCTGGATGAACTAAGAGGTGACCTCTCCCTGAATCTCCGCCCTGCAGCCCCTGCTGGGCCCGGGCTGGGAGAGGGGCAGCTCCCCTGTGCTCGTGTCCCCCCCACCCCCAAGTTCCCTGGACAGGCTCTGTTACTAGAGCTATCAGTCTGCTTCTGTGAATCATTTCTTGGTCAGCTTCTTGAGGGCAGACAGTAGGTACTAAGTCACTCCTAGTGCTTAGCAGAGTACTTGGCACACAGTTCCCCTTAAATGGCATGTACTGGATAAATGAGTGAGTGAATAAATGAAGGAAGGGAAACGGAAAATGGGATGAAGCTGGGAACTGACTGCAACCACTAAGCCACCGTATCACACCTAGATTTTATCAAATGGGTCAGAAGCAATTGGTCATATATTTTAAGGGTATTTTTCCATCTGCTCAGCCAACAGACTCCATGGATGAGCAGAGACAGAGAGTCTAGAGTGAGGATGTGGAGCAGGGGCTGTCAGGAGAGAAGCTCCCTGGTCAGAGACTACATAACAAACGTTCCTCTTTTTGGTGACAGCGTCCTGAGTCAGGTTGAGGTAAGAGTTAGATGGAGCCCTGAGACAGACAGCTGGCGTTTGTCAAGTGGAGTAAAATTAAAGCTTTGCTTTCCTCCATTCTCAGAACAAAGCTAGTGGCAGAAGCTAAGCTCTGCTGAAGTAAAGAGGTAAGACGATCCCTGCTGGGGTCAAGGAAAGCTTCGCTGTCTGTACTTGCACCGGGAGGCTCCTTGGGGGTCACAAAGGGAGGAGGCGCCTCCCTAGACTAAGTGTGGACACACCCCCACAGGGCTTCCCTGGAGGCTCAGGCAGTAAAGAGGCCACCTGCAGTGCCGGAGACCCAGGTTCAATCCCTGGGTCAGGGAAATCCCCTGGAGAAGAGAATGGCAACCCACCCCAGTATTCTTGGCCAGAGAGTCCCATGGACAGAGGAGCCTGGTGGGCTGCAGTCCCTGGGGTCCCATGGAGTCAGACATAACTGAGCCACTGACATCAACCCCGCAGGCGTCTGCAGTGGAATCCATCTCAGCAAAAAGCTGCACACATGTTGGGGAGGGTCCTAGGCACAGCCAGGTGTGAACAAAGAAAAGAATATAGTTGGTCAAAGGTAAACAAACACCTGGAAGGATTGTCCTATATAAATGATTTATTTATGTAGGACCTTTTAAAAATTGGAGTATGGGCTTCCCCCATGGTTCAGCAGTAAAGAATCTGCCTGCAATGCAGGAGATGTAACATATGAGAGTTTGATCCCTGAGCTGGGACGATGCCCCAGAGGAGGGCATGGCAACCCACTGCAGTATTCTTTCCTGGAGAGTCTCGTGGACAGAGGAGCCTCGTGGGCTGCAGTCCCTGGGGTAGGAAAGAGTCGGACACGACTGAAGCGCTTAGCACGCACACACCGCTCGCACGTAGTTGCTTTACAATGTCGTGTTCACTTCTGCTGAGCCACATCGTGAACCGGCTATGTGTACACATACACCCTTTCCTTCGTGGGCACCCCTCTCGCCTCCTACACGCCGCGTTTAAACCTCAGGGGTACCGCACTCCTCATTCAGGAGGCCGGCGGTCTTCTCCAAGTGTGTATTTCTGCCTTATTCTGACCTAGACTGTTTCTCTGTGTGCTCTCCCATAAGTCCTGCTGTGTCTCTAATAATGAACTTTGTATCTGTTTCTGCAGCCTTTGCCTCCTTGAGACATTTTTCCTTTCAACCCGTGGCAGGAGCCAGGGCCCTTTGCTTCTAGCCCATGCTGGACCCACAGCTGGATTCAACTCCTGGGCAGGGAAAGAAGCGCCTGCTTCAGGACCGCCATCCCTCTGAGAGCAGGGCGAGAGGGCAGCCAACCCAAAATGCAGGGTCCCACGCAGCTGGGGAACCCCTGAAGGGCTACCCGACGGTTCTCCTGTCTTACGGGGAGAATTTCATCTCCACGTGTATGAAAATAAATGAAGCGAGAGAAAAAAAACAGTATGTAGTGACGTTTGGAGCTGTGAAGTAGAATGTTCTGAACTGTGGGAAGAAAACTCATATAACCTTCAAACCAACCTCCTCTCCACTGCTTGGCAAAGTGTTAAAGACTTTTTTTTTTTCTTTTCCAAGGACTTTTGCAAGTGGATTGATGTTTGACTAAATCAGACTCTGGACTGTGCAGCCAATTTTCGCTGCCTACTCATTGGGGTGTGTAGGGGGGGCTGTTATGCAGTAATTCTAACAAAAAAGACTGTCTATTGAGAAGCAAGGTTACAAAAAAACATTTTGAAAAATGATCATGCATTAGAAAAAAGCCTAATTTAATGTATTTTTCACCACAGAGAGAGAAAGGAGCCCCTTTTAGTCTAGTGAGGAGGAAACCGCTCTGAACATGGGCTCAGAAGTCTGGACGTGAACCTGAGTTTCTGTCTTTACTGACCAGGACCTTGAATAAGTTATGAATGTCAGCTTCCTAATCAACAAAATGGTGAAATAATGCCTATTTCACAGGATTCTTATGAAAGAAAAAAATTAACGTAAGGAAAAAAGTAAGCTAGTATTTAAGATAGAGTAGTATCTTCATTATTTATTGGAAATGAAACTTACCTGCTTTAATTGCTTAAAAACTATGGTGTTTACCAAAAACATTTCTCTTTTTTTTGTTGTTGGTAATCTCAACCACAGTTTTAATCACCAATAAAGTTAAATATTAATTTCCCAGTGTTTCTAGTGGAATGTTTTTTAAAAAATCTTGCACCAGAAGGGTCTGAGGTTGGTGAGAAATCCATGAACAGAAGAGCAATGACGTCAGTAAAACCCAAGACGGAGGCAGCAGCGGGGTCATCGCTCAGCTGCGGCCTGATTTTCCCTGGCATTTCTCAAAATATAGTGGAGGAGCAGGAGCAAAATGCAGCTAAGTGGCGTCCAGCACTCTTAAATCAGTGACTTTCAGACTTAAAAAAAAAAAAAAGGCAACACAACCAAACACCAAGTGCAAACACCTTGGTGGTCCCCTTCAGTTCTGAGAATCAGAGGTTGCTGGATAAAGGCCAGGATATATGTGGTTTACAGAAAGCTCTCAGGTGATTCAGCCCATCTGAGGAGCTACTGTCGGAGGCAACAATTTGATATTTATAGGGAGCTTCTTCTGACATCATTAATCGTGCTTCCAAAGTGCAAGGTGTAGTGCGTGCTAAGTCAGTTGTCGTGTCTGACTCTTTGCACACCTATGGACTGTAGCCCACCAGGCTCCTCTGTCCATGGGATTCTCCAGGCAAGAATACAGAAGTGGGTTGCCATTTGCTCCGCCAGGGGATCTTCCTGACCCAGGGATTGAACCCACATCTCATATGTCTCCTGCATTGGCAGCTGGGTTTTTCACCACTAGACCACCCTGGAAGCCCTTAGGTGTAGTAGAGGATAATATTTACCAAATACATAAAATGCTACTATAGCTAAATTGTGAAGAATATTCATCTGTTATATAAGATGCCCTTCTTTTCTTTCATCAATAATATGTGATGTTCCTTTGAATTTGAATAGACCTTTAGTGGAGAAGGCAATGGCACCCCACTCCAGTACTCTTGCCTGGAAAATCCCATGGGCGGAGGAGCCTGGTAGGCTGCAGTCCATGGGGTCGTGAAGAGTTGGACACGACTGAACGAATTCACTTTCACTTTTCACATTCATGCATTGGAGAAGGAAATGGCAACCCACTCCAGTGTTCTTGCCTGGAGAATCCCAGGGACAGGGGAGCCTGGTGGGCTGCCATCTCTGGGGTTGCACAGAGTTGGACATGACTGAAGCAACTTAGCAGCAGCAGCAGCAGACCTTTAGTAATCTTGTGAACATTTTTTAATGTGGAGGTACTGCCTTCTTCATTCAAGAAATACATCTGTGAGTTGGATTCCTCATTAAACTGTTCGCAAACACCAGGCCCTGTTGGAGCCCTCCTCGTCTAGCATTTTGTCTGGGCAACAACACAGTGAAACAGGACTACTGTTATTCCTGAGCCAGCAGATACTAAGAGCTTCATGGCTTGCCTACAGTCACACAGTATCAGTGCCGAGATATGGATAAAGGTCGTCTTGATTTTAGGGCCCTTCTGTATCGTTGTCTTAGAGGGATTAATTGCACCATGATTAAGCATAAGCCTTACAGCCAGGCCAGCTGCAGTCTCATCCAGCGGACACACAGCACATTGTGCCTCAGTTTCCTCCATTCTTAAACGCGGTCAAGTCATAGAGTTGTTATGAGAATGGAATGTGATGGCACGTGTAAATTTCAAGGCATAGAGTGAGCGCTCAATACACACTGACATCCAGTCACCATTGAATGGTGTCTAAACTGAGGCCTGCAGACTATCCTAGAGAGCCCTGTGAACAGGAAGGATCAGTTAGGGCTGCTCAATCTGGCAAACTTTTGTGTTATTAATACCCTTTTGAAATGCTAAGAGCTTCCCTCAGTAGAACCACACACATAATCCAAACCCAGAAAAACATCAGGTTCCTAGTCTGCATGCAGAGCTGAAATAATCTCATCCACTATTGATAGTCAGCTGACAAAGTGAAATAAACAAGAATGAAAAACTATTTAAGTTTTCTTATAGACTTTCCTTTTATTTATTTCTCCAGCCTTGCATTTTTTTTTTCCTCTCTGAGAATATTTGCGTGAGACCTTTGCTATCGTTATTGATTTAGACAACGAGAACACATTTTGTAAACCTGAAAGTCTCGGGGGTTCTCTCACAATGTATTTTTCCCTCCTACCTCTCTTCCCCTCAAGGTCTATCTACTCCATGTTTATGTTTAGTTCCAGGCTTAAATCTCCAATTTACAGAAAAAATTATCTAGATGTTTAATATCTGTTTGAGAAAAGTCCTGGTCTGCATTTTCCTTGTTTTGTTACAGCCATTTGTTGGAGACTTTTAAAACTCAGTTTCCAGTGTGACTGAGAAGGCAAACACTGTTCTAACCACTTGGGCTAACCTGGATTAAAAAAGAAGTGAAAACTGAACATTTGGATGACAACATCGTGTTAATACTTAAATATTCAGTTCGGTTCAGTCGCTCAGTCGTGTCCGACTCTCTGCGACCCCATGAATCACAGCACGCCAGGCCTCCCTGTCCATCACCAACTCCCGGACTTCACTCAGACTCACGTCCATCGAGTCAGTGATGCCGTCCAGCCATCTCATCCTCTGTCGTCCCCTTCTCCTCCTGCCCCCAATCCCTCCCAGCATCAGAGTCTTTTCCAATGAGTCAACTCTTCCCATGAGGTGGCCAAAGTATTGGAGTTTCAGCTTTAGCATCACTCCTTCCAAAGAACACCCAGGGCTGATCTTCTTCAGAATGGACTCGCTGGATCTCCTTGCAGTCCAAGGGACTCTCAAGAGTCTTCTCCAACACCACAGTTCAAAAGTATCAGTTCTTTGGTGCTCTGCTTTCTTCACAGTCCAACTCTCACATCTATACATGACCACTGGAAAAATCATAGCCTTGACTAGATGGACCTTGGTTGGCAAAGTAATGTCTCTGCTTTTAAATATGCTATCTAGGTTGGTCATAACTTTCCTTCCAAGGAGTAAGCGTCTTTTAACTTCATGGCTGCAATCACCATCTGCAGTGATTTTGGAGTCCAAAAAAATAAAGTCTGACACTGTTTCCACTGTTTCCCCATCTGTTTCCCATGAATTGATGGGACCAGATGCCATGATCTTCGTTTTCTGAATGTTGAGCTTTAAGCCAACTTTTTCGCTCTTCTCTTTCACTTTCATCAAGAGGCTTTTTAGTTCCTCTTCACTTTCTGCCATAAGGGTGGTGTCATCTGCATATCTGAGGTGATTGATATTTCTCCTGGCAATCTTGATTTCAGCTTGTGCTTCTTCCAGCCCAGTGTTTCTCATGACGTACTCTGCATAGAAGTTAAATAAGCAGGGTGACAATATACAGCCTTGACGTACTCCTTTTCCTATTTGGAACCAGTCTGTTGTTCCATGTCCAGTTCTAACTGTGCTTCCTGACCTGCATATAGGTTTCTCAAGAGGCAGGGCGGGTGGTCAGGTATTCCTATCTCTTTCAGAATACTGACATCTAATAATGTAGCAGGCTTTATATATTGAGTAAAAGTAGGTAGAGCACGTGTCTGGTAGATTTATTTCTCCAGGACCAACACATTGGTGGACTGAAATCTGAGACGTAGTCAGTGATGTTCACAGATGAGACCTAATTGTCAAGTAGCTAAAAGTCTATAAATCTAAACTCTGTCCTCTCCAATCTCAGGCAAACTGAGCCCCAGGCAAAATGAAGTTAGGGGGAGACTTTGTCCTTGGTGTCCCTTCTTCCCTCTGGCCTTCTTACTCCTCTAGACATCAATTAAAATGGATGGTGTTTG
Source organism: Ovis canadensis (assembly GCF_042477335.2). Classification (NCBI taxonomy): domain Eukaryota; kingdom Metazoa; phylum Chordata; class Mammalia; order Artiodactyla; family Bovidae; genus Ovis; species Ovis canadensis. The sequence continues at coordinate 99,926,306 of NC_091253.1, read as the reverse complement.
TTCCTGTCAATCACCATTTAAATTATCAGTAATAACCAAAAGTTAGTTGTGGTGATGGGTAGGGAAGGCAGCTATGTTACCTACCGAGAGCATTTATTAAAAATCCAAACCTCTCCAAGACTCCCACAAATATGTTGTAAAAATTACAGTATCAGTGGTGATCACAGTGACATTCTTCCACAGGAATCCCTGCCCCGCTTCCCTCTCAAATTCCTGCTCAAACTTCTTTAGTTGGCGCACTGTCTGCTTCTGGCATTAGCTTTATTCAGAAAATAGGAAACCGTCTTGAAAAAAAAGTGGCTCACGAGATTATCTCAAAGATAAACATTTTGAAAAGAGGGCACAGAGTTATTTGATACAAAAACATAAATTGTTTGTTCAACAAATATTTATTGTGCAAATAACATGGAACAAGCAAAATCCCTGCCTTTAAGAAATTCATTCTAGTAATTCGATAAAGGTTGTTCGAGGGAAATGGTTGGGTGGGACAGCTGCTTGCAGAAAAGCACAAAGAATTATTTTAATTTTTGCCTCTAGGCACCCTTTCCAGAGGGCTTCCCTGGTGGCTCAGTGGTAAAGAATCTGCCTGCAATGCAGGAGAGCCAGGTTCCATCCCTGGGTTGGGAAGATCCCGTGGAGAAGGGCGTGGCTACCCACTCCACTGTTCTTGCCTGGAGAATCCCATGGACAGAGGAGTCTGGTGGGCTACAGTCCACGGGGTCTCCTCCCCACTCTGGGCAGCAGGAGGTCTGACAGGATGTTTCAGGGCCCCGCCCTTCCTGGAACCACGCTTGTCACCTTCCACCAACTGCTCCCACCTTTGCTGCGATAGGGTCGAGAGCCGTGCGAGGCCTATTGCCCGTCAGGCCCCGGACAGGATGTGGGGAAGACACGAAGCTTATCTGACAGTCCGCACCGTCTACTGTTCTTCTCAGAGGCGGACTGTCTTTGCAGAAGATAGCCACAGGCCTGTCTCCCAACGCACTTGCTTTTCTTACAGTGAGACTGACATTCCGCTCACTGAGAGGTCTGCTGAGCCCGTGTCGCCTCCCCTTGAACCTGGAAAGGACATGATTACAGCCTCAGCCAGTGGAGTGTGGTGGAAACTGCACCCTGAGACCTCCCAGCAAGGCGGTAAAAGAGTCGTACACCCGGCCTTGTTCTCTGAGCCACTTGCCTTTGAGTTCTGAGCTGGAATCTAAGGGGTCTGATTGAGGCCACCCTGCTGTGAGGAAGCCCAAACCAGCGCGAGTGTGGCAGACACCCCAGGGTGGCCCCGAGGCCTCCTGAAGAGGGCCAGGTGCCCGCCCGCCCTGCTGCTGCCGCTTCTGTTCCCCTCAAGCCACTGTCCACTTGCAACTGGATGGGAGGATCCCGGGCCAGGGCCAGCCAGACCTGTCTCAAATTTCTGACTGGCAGAAACTGTCAGAGACAACAAAAGAGCTGATTTTGTTTGAAGCCACTGAAGGTTTGCAGTAACTTGTTATGAGAGAACAGATAATTGGAAGGAAATGGCAATCCCCTCCAGGACTCTCACCTGGAGAATCCCATGGATGGAGGAGCCTGGTAGGCTACAGTCCATGGGCTCGCGAAGAGTCGGACACGACTAAGCCACTTCACTTTCAGCTTTCTTTTCCTGCCTTAATTGTCTAGCACCTGGTCAACCTGTTCTGTCCCCCAAGACCCTCAGGGGCACTTCCATTCCCAGCAGTAACAACATTAATGGCTGTGCTGGTGGGGCTGGGGATGGCGGGGAATTAGTTCCTCTGCCTCTTCAGCTGCTCTCTTTACAGCCTATTGTATGCGTTTTTATTCTGTTTTTATTTCTCTGCCCACATTTTATGTTTGAGTATCACGTGAAAGTAAAAGTGTTAGTTGCTGAGTCGTGTCTGATTCTTTGCAACCCCGTGGACTGTATCCCGCCAGTCTCCTCTGTCCATAGAATTTTCCAGGCGAGAATATCGGGGTGCATTGTCATTCCCTTCTCCAGGGGATCTTCCTGACCCAGGGATGGAACTTGTGTCTCCTGCATCGCAGGTGGACTCTTTAGCATCTGAGCCACCAGGGAAGCCTTGGGTATCAAAACTAAACACAAAAGCAAAAACCAACATTTTGTCAAAAGAAAAAAGTGACTTGTAAGACCTTTTGGGCCAGGATTCCCCAAAGCTTACTTAGAAACTTAAAAATTAAGAAATTGACTAAGTCATTGGGTGTGTTAACACTCCTGTGAGGCAAGGAGTGCTGCTAACTAAGCAAAAGCAAGGGTCAGGGGATAAATGTCTGCGAGGGAAATATGCTCATTACTATATTAATATTTGATCTTTTTGCTGTTTAAAAAAAATAAAACTACAATGAGCCTACTATAAACTGCTGCTGCTGCTACTGCTGCTAAGTTGCTTCAGTCGTGTCCGACTCTGTGTGACCCCATAGAGGGCAGCCCACCAGGCTCCCCCCTCCCTGGGATTCTCCAGGCAAGAACACTGGAGTGGGTTGCCATTCCCTTCTCCAATGCATGAAAGTGAAAAGTGAAAGTGAAATCGCTCAGTCGTGTCTGACTCAAGCGACCCCATGGATTGCAGCCTACCAGGCTCCTCCATCCATGGGATTTTCCAGGCAAAAGTACTGGAGTGGAGTGCCATTGCCTTTTCTGACTATAAACTAGTAGGCATCAAATAAGAAGAGTGAGATAATTCGATATGAATCTTGGAAAAATTGTTATGAAAGCATGTTGTAGAAAAATAAGTACCATACCATACTATTTAAATAAAAACATTTTTAAACAAAAAAGCAAAACAAATATATATATATGTATATGTCTATAGTTATTCACAAATAAATGTAGGTAAACTCTAAAGAAATCAGGAGAGAACACCAGTTTGTGAAAAAGTTAGGAACTTTATTTTGCCTGATTTGAATTCTTTATTTTTCACAATGAGTAAATGTTAATTTTGCAATAATTTAAAAAAATTATATTAAATTTAAGGATAAAAATGCCTTAAGAGAATTGAGCTATCTATCTGAAATCTGTATTAATAAATATACCTTCATATCCACAGACATTCAGATATAGTTTATGGAGAGATAAAGCAAAGATTAAAATTCTAATCAATTTTTAGAATAATTTAAAAATCTTGTATATCTAAGTTCTAAGTTTTTGTTATAAGAAAAAATCATGACATATTTTCATGTCATGTCTTTTAGATATCATTAGAGTTTATAAATATTACTTGTTGTGTAGCCAGAATAATCATTTTTCTCCTGACACTAATTACCCTGGAATTCTTAGGATAGTTGTAATATCTTATCAAACTAGCTGTTGATTAAGTCAACATGTATTTAGTGACTTATATGCCAGGAACAGAAGTTGGGCGGATTTTAGATTAGAGATGATCCTGCCCCCGTGGAATTTACTTTCTAGTGGAAGAGACAATATTTATAATCATGTGGGGGTGGGGAAGGGAGTATGTAATTTCCTCGGTTCTGTCTCACCACAGCAAAGACTTGAAATGGCAGACCAATTTTACAGCTCAGTTACAGCTCAGTTTGATTTAGTAAGCAAAGGATAGTATATCCTCGAAGTGCGAGGGTGGGCCAGCCCCAAAGGAGAGGCTCGATCTCGGCTCCCTTTTTGTATGTTTTTTCTCCTCCCCCTGAGCCTGCCCTGGGTAAACTGGGCTAGCCAGGAGGGCTGTTTGCATCACCTGAGGTTCTCACTCCAGTCCGCAGATTATCTTTGGTTCCTTTTTCACAGGCTTTTTCCTTTCTTTGCCATTTAGCCACCACCGTTTTGGACTCCTTTTTCCTATTCTAACTACCTAACAATCACACAAATAAACATTAATTACAAATTAATTGAGTTCTTTAGACAAATGGTTTACAGTCTCAATCAGGGGTGATTGTATTCCCCAGAAGACATTTGGTAATGTCTGGAGAAACTGTTGTCACAAATAACTAGGGTGCTCTTGGCATCTAGGATGGTTTCTCAGCACCCAAAAATATATAGGACAGTCCTCTCCTGCACACTGAGTCACGTCTGAAATGTCAATAACGCCAAGGTTGAGGAACCCTACTAAAAAGAAAGACACAGAGGGTTTAGCAGTGAAATGATGAGGGGGTTAAGAATTTAGGTAAGGCCTCTCTGCCATCCGTATGGAAGTTCACACAGAGGTGAATTATGCCCCAGAGACAAAGGGCATACTTGTTCTATCCTGATTGCTTTCTTTGTCAACATACACAGCAGTATAGGCTTCAAATAGGGATGGCGTGGCATTCCCTTCTCTAATGAGACAGTCAGAAAATGAGATGATTTTTGCAGAGCCGCATCTTGAGGAATGAAAGCAGAGGATGGAACAAGATCATTCCTTGATAATATAATCATTATCAAGAATAATATTGATATATTATCATTCCTTGATAATAGAATCGGGGTAAGAAATGTGATGATAAGAAATTCGACTTTGCTTCATATTTATTTCTCTTGTCCCCAATTTTCTCAAGATTAGAAGCACAACAAAACAAAGCAAAAAGTACAAATCACCTCTCTTCCTAAACAGTGACGACCCAAAAGCGCCCACGTGGTGCGGTTGACGTTGAAAACAGCCCGGCACCGGGGACCCAGGCAGGCCGAGCCCCACTCTACAGCCAGTGCTGGAGGAGGGCGAGGCAGCAAAGAGCAGTTCTACAGGTGCGTGACAGCTGACCGACGCCAGGAGTTTCCGGGACAGGAGAATGGGAATTGGCCCAGGGCTGCCTAGATAGACATCTACCCAGGGTTTGCCCGTGGAAAGCAGTGGGCCCATCGGCCTATCAGCCTTGTTTCTTTCTAGCTGATTTGGTAAGTTTGCAGTGGTTAATGGTTAATGAATTCACCAACTCCCTTGTGCAAGACTTCTCTGGTGCCTTTCTGGAATTATCCATCCGAACAGGAGGAGAAGTGTGGAGGAGCAGAGCCAGAAGAACATTCCTAACTGGAAAATACGATATAAATCTCTCCAGAGGTCATCACCAATCCATGAAATGACAAGTGCTATCTTTGTCCATGTATGGTCAAAGTGCCAAATTCCATACCAAATTCCTACCATGAATCTATCTTGGATAAAGGAAACTGTAGACTTCCCCCCTTTCTTTGTACATGTAGTTCATCACCTCCCGAGCTCTCCATACATGGCTTTTTAACCTAAGGCATTAATATCCCTGGAAAGAAGCTAACTTAGGATAAAATCTAATGGTTGATTCTTTTTCATCCTGATGGAAAATTCTCTACAGGCATGAGCTACATTGTAACAATTTTTCATAATAACCATATTGTACCACATTTTAGTTAAAAACGGTTACCAAAGTGCTTTCTTTTTAATTTGACCTTAAAAAAATGATGTATAGTGTAGGACTGTTTGTTATCACAAAAATGACATGAAAGAACTGTAGAAAATTTGGAAAGTTCCGAAAAACACAAGAAAATAAAAGCTCCTTTCATTTCATCCCAAGGCAATAACCACTGTTAGTATTTTGATTATATCTTTAGATTATATCCTTAGTTTATATCTTTATATGTTTAGATTATATCTTTAGTTTGATTATATTCTTTAGTGGATATATTAACATACATTTTACAATGAGATGAAATAGATAAAAAGAATTCATGTTCCAAGAACATATGAAGCATTTCATTTTTGAAAGTTACAGTTTACCCTGGCATATTTCTTGTGCCCTAATACTTAAATAAGTAAGGAAGCTCAAGATCTGACTTAGAATGAAGAGTAGTGAAAATCAGTCAGATGATTTCCAAAGTTCTAAAACTATGGCTAAAATTATTTTGTATATGATTAATCTTGGATTCAGAGTTTTTAATATTTAACATGTCTATAAATGGACTGTTATAGAAACAGAATTCTGTCTCCTTTTCAGAGAGGATTATTTATTGACTAGCCCTAGCTTTGCAACTAAGCACCTGGTACTTATTTGCAGCAAATGAGTCACTTAATAGAACCACCTACACATACTTCAGTTGTCTTTGTTTTCCACAGAGAAAAATCAGTGAAAAATGTATTTGTGTTAATCTATAACCTATTGAAACTTGTGTGAGTCTAAAAATATTCATGGATAGAATAGCATTCTATTTCTCAATTATTTCACTTCCTGATACCGGCTGCCTTAGGCGCCTCTGGTGCCCAGATTCATCCCTGCTCCCAGCTTCATCCCTGCTCCCAGCTTCTTCGATCTCCTTTGTGGCTGTTCCACAAGGTCTGCGCAGGCTCCGACTCGCAGAAGGGAAGGAGAAGCCCTTGACCAGGGGCTCTGTGTGTGTCTGTTCCTGCCTCCTTCCCTGGGGCCCTGCCCAGGTGCTGGCAGGGCTTTGCTTGGTTATTACATATGTTCCAACTCAGAAACTTGCGGGCAATTAACATGCCTGAGGACAACTCCCAGCCCATGGGGCCAGCAGCTACTGGAGGGTTTCTTCTGTCTTTGACCCCTCAGGGAGCAGCTCTAAGAGGTACCCAGTTCCTGCTCCTGGGAGAGCTGAGCTTCGTCGTCATCGCATGGAGACTGTTAATGGATACTTCCGCTGGCTAGTCCTCCTTCTGCGCCATGCTCCCTGGGTTCACCTCCCAAAGAAGTCGGCTGCACACAAATTCTTCATCAGGACTGTTTTCAGGTGAACCTAACTAAGATAACAGGTAAGGGTGATCTAGTAATTCATACACAAGTAATATTCTCATGGGATTGGCCCATCACCTGTATCTGAAATCACAGGTATGCTAAATGGAACCCTAGACTTTCCTCTCCCTAGGAAAAACAAATTCAAACTGAATCAAATCTCTAAAGACTTTATTCAGACTTCTAATGTGAATTCAGCTCCAACACCATTCATTCCTGACTCTGTGACCCAAACCAGGGCTTCCAACCTCATGGAAATTTAATTTGATTATCTCTATATTAAGTGTGATAAAATCTACCTCGGAGAGTAGAATTCAAGAGAAGAATCCGTGGAAGAGATCATGAAGTACCTTGTAAATCAATATACTCTCATCATGATTTACTATGTTGAAGTGAAAGTGAAAGTTTGAGTAGCTCAGTCATGTCCAGCTCTATGTGACCCCATGGACTGTAGCCCACCAGGCTCCTCTGTCCAGGGAATTCTCCAGGCAAGAATATTGGAATGGGTAGCCATTTCCTTCTCCAGGAGATCTTCCTGACCCAGAGATCGAACCTAAATCTCCAGCACTGCAGGTATATATTTTTACCATCTAAGCCAACAGGGAAGCCCCAAACCGTGATAAGAAGGTTGGGTTGGATCCTGAAGCAATGGAGAGTAATGAAGGGCTTAAAACTTAAAAATAAATGACTAGAATCATGTGTAAGACAGATGACGGGCAGTAGAGGAGAAGACAGATGTGAGGGAACTAAGAATGAGAGGTGATACGAGACTGTCGTTAAGCAAGCGAGAGGCTGGTGACACCATCCTGATGATGACCGCCTGAAGCAGAAGGCTCGTGAGGGGCTGACTGTGACTTCAGTTCAGTTCAGTTCAGTTCAGTCGCTCAGTCGTGTCCGACTCTGCGATCCCATGAACCGCAGCACGCCAGGCCTCCCTGTCCATCACCAACTCCCGGAGTTCACTCAGACTCGAGTCCATTGAGTCAGTGATGCCATCCAGCCATCTCATCCTCGGTTGTCCCCTTCTCCTCCTGCCCCCAATCCCTCCCAGCATCAGAGTCTTTTCCAATGAGTCAACTCTTCACATGAGGTGGCCAAAGTACTGGAGTTTCAGCTTCAGCATCATTCCTTCCAAAGAAATCCCAGGGCTGATCTTCAGAATGGACTGGTTGGATCTCCTTGCAGTCCAAGGGACTCTCAAGAGTCTTCTCCAACACCACAGTTCAAAAGCATCAGTTCTTCGGGGCTCAGTTTTCTTCACAGTCCAACTCTCACATCCATACATGACCACTGGAAAAACCATAGCCTTGACTAGACAGACCTTAGTCAGCAAAGTAATGTCTCTGCTTTTGAATATACTATCTAGGTTGGTCATAACTTTTCTTCCAAGGAGTAAGCGTCTTTTAATTTCATGGCTGCAGTCACCATCTGCAGTGATTTTGGAGCCCCCCAAAATAAAGTCTGACATCTATTTCCCATGGAGTGATGGGACTGGATGCCATGATCTTCGTTTTCTGAATGTTGAGCTTTAAGCCAACTTTTTCACTCTCCTCTTTTACTTTCATCAAGAGGCTTTTTAGTTCCTCTTCACTTTCTGCCATAAGGGTGGTGTTATCTGCATATCTGAGGTCATTGATATTTCTCCCGGCAATCTTGATTCCCGCTTGTGGGAACAGGAACAGCAGAAGCAGCAGTGGCACCCTCGTGTCTGCCTAGAGCCACGGCCTGCTGTGGAGCCACCCACCAAGGCGGGGAACACAGGACGTCCATGAACAGGTTTTGTAGCCCCTGGGGGCCTCTGATCTGTGTGCGTTGAGTCTGAACTACCTACGACACTTTGCAGTGGAGAAATGCAGTTGGGAGAGGATGGAACCAGAAAGATTTTCTGTGGGAAGAGACAGCTAAGGCGAGACCTATGGAATGAGTAGAGGCTATCCTGATGAACCTGAGAGAAGTGGAAATTAGAAAAGAAAGATCTGGTAAGGACCGTGGAGGTGCATACACTGTGAATAAGGAAGAGACTCATTAGCAGTGCCGAGGAACCGAAGGCTGGCTGTCATCTAGAAGGGCTTAGAAATGTCTTTCATTGCTAATACTAAAGCAAGAGACCTACCTTTGTGAAGTTTTTTCAAGTAATGATTGCACCCTAGATACAGCCTATTCTTTTTCATCACAGCTTCCTTAAAAATACGCTTCACTCCTCAAACAGCGGCATTGTAGTCCTCTTTCATGCCTTTGTGGAGAAGGAAATGGCAGCCCACTCCAGCGTTCTTGCCTGGAGAATCCCAGGGACGGGGGAGCCTGGTGGGCTGCTGTCTATGGGGTCGCACAGAGTCAGACACGACTGATTCATGCCTTTGGCTTTGTCAAGTGTACGCTCCTGAGCTGTCAAATGCAGGCTGCCAGGATGGAAATGGTCTTCTGGGCACTTTCCAGAGACAAAGACAGCAGTGTCCTTCACCTAGAAATTTCTTTAGGAATTACGCACCAGCAAAAGCACAGAGAGGGAGCCCTGAGTGGCGCACTCTGCATTAAAATTAGGGTTTGGTTGTGAAACGGCTCCCTTGTTTAAAAGCCACATCCTCTCAGAAGCACTCAGAGAAAGCCAAGAGCTCCTACCATTTTCTTCATAATAAAAAAATTGACATTTGTCTATTTGTCTTTTACGATGCCCCCTGCAGAGCTGGAACCTGCTGTAGACGTTAGAGCGTGTTTGACCCTTAGCTATGTGAGGAACCACGGAAGAATGGCGCTGCAGTGAAGCTGCTGGAACAGATGCAGTCAGACACTTGACACGGGGAAAGTCTCTTAGGTGGCAAATCTAAATGATGAGCTGAGGGACAGCTGCCTGAAAAAGGCCTGCTGTAAGAAACGCCGAGGAAGAAGGAACCATCCCTATGGACCATCGTTCAGGGCCTTTTATTGGGCGGTCACTCTCTGGCAGAACTCCCGGGGGCGGGTAAGCAGGGGAGCGAGGGGGGTCTGCGAAGCAAAGGGCGTCAGCGGGGTAAAAGGAATCTGCGGGGTAAATGGAGTCTGCGAAGTGTGAGGGGTGGGGAAGGGGTTTTATAGTCCCGGCCGGGGCTTCCATATAAGGAAGAAAAAGCGGGCTCAGCAGTGATTGGTGTCCAAGGGCTCCGTGTCAGCTCCTGATTGGACGGTGAGGGCTTCGTGTCGGCTCCTGATTGGTCGGCTTGGTTGCCGGCCCGTCTCCGGATTGTGTCTGCAGCGCCCTCTGCTGGGGCATATCCGCACATGCCCAGGCGTGCCTGACCTCGCCCTGACCTTTCTTCCTGAGCTCGCCCTGACCTTTCTTCCTGGCCTTGCCCTGACCTTACATCCTGACCTCGCCCTGACCTTACACCTGCAATAAGGAGAGGCATCCGGGACAGCCAACAGTAGGAATTCCCGTTTCACTTTGCCTTAATACAGCTGCAAGCGTCACGGAGACTTAATTATTCAGATGTGCGATCTTTCTAGCTGGAAAGCACTAATATGCTAAGGTTTCAGAGTCAGGATGTAATTCTGCCCTAAACAGACGCTGGATTTGATTTTTTTGTTGTTTTTGTAGTTAATGATATTTAAAAATATTTAATATGTACATGTGAAATCGCTCAGTCGTGTCCGACCCTTTGCAACCCCATGGACTGTAGCCTACTGGGCTCCTCCGTTGATGGCATTTTCCAGGCAAAGGTACTGGAGTGGGTTGCCATTTCCTTCTCCAGAGGATCTTCCTGACCCAGGGATCGAACCCAGGTCTACCTGCATTGAAGGCAGACGCTTTACCCTCTGATGGGAAGCTATACATACACACATAAATATACCTATACATTGAGACACATATTCATATATACACATATATACACACATAAACGAAAAAATACGTATGTAATTTCATGACTTCTAGGCAAATACTGGAAGTGGTCTCAACATAGTTAAATCAGAGAATTATAATCTTGAATAGCTTGAATGTATATTTATTAAAGAACTAGTTGAGCTAATTACTGGTCTATGGTGATTTCTTAAAAATAGCATAAAATAATTTCAGAAGATCGCCAAAAAAAATTGACTAAGACTCTTTTAAAAAGGGTGTCATAATTTTGGACGCATAGAGATTTTGTCAAGGTATAAACAAGCTTGGTTTGGTTGACCTAAATATGTTGTATGATCTCTTAAAGTTTCTTATTTGCTTGTCCTTTCCAGGTTTTCAAGTGTTCCCTGATTTTGTCAACACAGGCACACTCCAAAAGGTCATCTCGATAGACTGGCGTTTCATTAGTGTTTGAACTTGCTGTTATGAAATACATTTCCTCCCAATAAAGAGTTTTAGATGGACACATTTTCTGTGAATGTCTCTGAGCTAATTAAAAATTATGGGCTTTTCCAGGGAGTTAATTCATGTTCACAAGATCATTGCTTGCTGTTGTTTTTCTTTTAATGATTGCAAAATTACTGGTTAAACAAAAGACACTCAGCAAAGACATTTGTCTTTGTTCAATGGTTGTTCCCTGCTACCTTCCAGGGTAGTAAATGATTCTATAGTATATGATTTTTGTGGATATATTTTCATCTATATAGTTTTTGTTTCTGAAAGACAAGGTTTCATCCTCCGAGACTCCAAAGTCTTTCTTTTTCTGTATTTTGAAAACTCTTCTGTGATGAATTTTCAGCAAATCAGGCTGTTGGTTGGTGTATATCTTGGGGGCAGACAAAGATATTGTTAGAGTGATAAAGAGGAAGACTAAGAAAAGAAGAAAATAACATGTTAGAAAATGAGATGTAGAGTTTGTATTTTTAAATGCAGTGTTTATAATAGCCAGGACATGGAAGCAACCTAGATGTCCATCAGCAGATGAATGGATAAGAAAGCGGTGGTACATATACACAATGGAGTATTACTCAGCCGTTAAAAAGAATACATTTGAATCAGTTCTATTAAGGTGGATGAAACTGGAGCCTATTATACAGAGTGAAGTAAGCCAGAAAGAAAAACACCAAGATAGTATACTAACACATATATATGGAATTTAGAAAGATGGTAACGATAACCCTGTATGTGAGAGAGCAAAAGAGACATAGATGTATAGAACAGTCTTTTGGACTCTGTGGGAGAGGGAGAGGGTGGGATGATTTGGGAGAATGGCACTGAAACATGTATACTATCATATATGAAACGAGTCACCAGTCCAGGTTCGATGCATGCTTGGGGCTGGTGCACTGGGATGACCCAGAGGGATGGTACGGGGAGGGAGGAGGGAGGGGGGTTCAGGATGGGAACACGTGTATACCTGTGGTGGATTCATGTTGATTTATGGCAAAACCAATACAATATTGTAAAGTAATTAGCCTCTAATTAAAATAAATAAATTTACATTTTAAAAAAAGAAAAAGTATTTTTTAAAACTGGAACCCGTTCATGCAAAAAAATATCTATATTTAGTATTTCCAGACACAAATTCTTGCCCTCTTGGTATGGTTAAGCTATATTAGTGGTATTGGTTCAGGCAGGACTATCTCTTTTTTTGAGCCATCTTTAGGACCGTGTAATTATATTTCCTGTGCCTTTCTTTTGTGAGCCAACATTTCTGTCAGTAAAAGGAACTTTGGTCTGGCCGAAGAGATCACAGTTGTGGAACCTAAAATTCCTAATCGGATCTATCGCCAATGTAAAGAAACACATCTGTTTGTAAGAGGTTCAGTGACATCCTCTTAGAATCTCTCTGAATAAACAAAATCTCTCTAGCCGCTGGTCCAGATTTTATAATTTACTGTTAATAACAATGAGCATTTGAGTGTCAGTGTGTATTCGTCTGCAGATCGACAGAGGTTAGTGATGAACATTCAAACCTAGCACTTTGCTTTGATTGCTGGTTGGACAGTGTATGCAGACACGAGGAACTAATGTACATTAGTCTCTAGAAACCTCCAGGCAAGACTGGAGACTCATGATTGTTGGATAGCTTTCTGTTGTCAGTACCCCATTAATAAAGCAAATGAATTGCATACTTTGATCCTTGTCCCATTCCACCAGACCTACCTACCTGGCAGATTCCACACCCAAATGATACCAACTATTTTTGTTTTAGGTCAGATTTGTTCCAGAACCTGGACTATTGAAAATAAATTTCTAATCTCAGGACCTGAGTCCTTCCCTAAGGACTGGCCAACCTCTCGGACTATCCAGACCTTCTCAACTCCCTCTCTGCATAAGGGAACCTAATATCCCATATTTCCTTGTCTTCAACAACAGGTGACAAAGGATGGCTGAGATTTTAGCTACAAACTTGGAAAGTAAAAAGCAAATTTCATCTTTAAATATAAGACATCAAGGGTGGATAAAGTTTAATATGACTCACCAAGAGATCCAAGTTCCAAATGTTAGTCTTGATTGTACTACTTTGATTGCTTTACTGTTTCATTCCTTGATTTATATACACACAACTCTCACATTCATATTACACCTGTTCTGTATAGTTTTTGAGGGTTGGTGAACAGCAGCTAGGCCAGGTCCATTTGGGTTGAACTGTTAATAGTATACCTGAATCCAGAAGGGATTAATTACATCAGCATTTGCAGCAATCAAGTCCTCACTGGAATTAGTCAGTGTCTTCCTTCCAAGAGTGTATTTTCTTTTCTGCACCTCACCTGTGATGAGGCTGATTTCTTATCAGTTATCAGATTTACACCTGAATGCACATAAACCAGGTGGGTCCTTCCATAGGCTATACAGTGTGGATGAGTTGTCTTTCAGCTTTTCGTGAGCCAAATTCAATTTTGTAACTTCTCATAAAACTTTTCCACACTTCCTTTAACCAATGGTTTTGATATCTTTCCTCATCGGTATATTAATAAAAATCCAGTGAAAAAGACTCCACTTACATCAGTTGTCCCCTTACCATTCCAGGGGCTTATAAGGATGTTGCCTTTGCTCTGTTTACAACTGGACTCACAACTTCCTGCTAGGTACTCTCTTTCTTATACCCCTGTGTTTGCGCTTCCGGAGAGAGGGGATATCAAAACAGATGGCTGTGATATTAAACAACGTCCAGAGCTGAGGGGTTTGAGAACAGAGATGTGGGAAATTAGAGAGCGTGGATCTGTGAAAGCCTTGGTGCCAACTGAGAGGGCAGAGAGCATGATTGAAGACACCAAGAACCCTAGTGTTTGGGATGCGGATCTGGGACTTTGCTTTCAGTCTTTGTAACTTGGATGTTAGATTTCAGATGGGTGGCTCTCAGTAAGCCAGATGCGGCCTAAGGGCAGGGATGATGTCTGTCTGGTTCAGAGCCTTCAGGGGCTGACATGCCGCAAGCTTGATAAGCTTTCCAGTTAGTCTTCACAGCAAATCTATCAGATTGTTACTGTTATTTCTTCCAGTTTACAGATAAGGGAACAGACACAGAATGGTTAAGTAGCTTGCCCAAGGGGACACAATAGTAAGAAGTGGAGATGGTATTCCAGCTGAGGCATCTGGCTTCAGGCTTATACACACCCATTAATCTAGAAAGGAGGAGAGTGAAGAAATGAAGGAAGCAAGTGAAGTCGCTCAGTTGTGTCCGACTCTTTGCGACCCCACCAGGCTCCTCCATCCATGTGACTTTCCAGGCAAGAATACTAGAGTGGGTTGCCATTTCCTTCTCCAGGGGATCTTCCCAACCCAGGGATAGAACTCGGGTCTCCAGCATTGCAGGCAGACGCTTTACTATCTGAGCCACAAAAGGGCTTGAGAATCATGTTCCCTCCCTTTAAGAAAGAGGGATATCTGCTCTTCTTCAAATCTGAAGGCCAAAGAACAGCAGGTATACCAAAGATCTGGTGGTGGTGGTGGTGGTTTAATCACTAAGTCGTGTCCAATTCTTTGCGACCCCATCAACTGTAGCCCGCCAGGCTCCTCTGTCCATGGATTTCCCAGGCAAGAATACTGGAATGAGCAGTCATTTCCTTCCCTGGGGAATCTTCCCAATCCAGGGATCAAACCCACATCTCCTGCTTGGCAGCTGGATTCTTTATGTGAGCCACCTGGGAAGCATATGGAAGACTTGGGCGCTGTGTTAGTCACTCGGTCATGTCCGACTTTTTGCGACCCCATGGACCAAACCCCCCAGGCTCCTGGGTCCATGGAATTCTCCAGGCAAGAATACTGGAGTGGGTTGCCATTTCCTAATCCAGGGGATCTTCCCAATCCAGGGATCGAACCTGGGTCTCCCTCATTGCAGGCAGATTCTTTACCATCTGAGCCACCAGGGAAACGCCAAGGAAGACTCAGTGGGAGGAAATCCATTGGTCCTAAGAGTAGATTTCAGGGCTTTATGAAAGTGTGCCCAATGCCTGTATGATGCCACTAAGCTCACAACTGACTCTAAAGCCTTAAGTTCGGAGAGGTCCTGAACACGAGGCTATCAAAGCGCAGCAACTACCAGAAACCATTTATTTTTCTGTTCACAGGAGTGGTATTCTAAAAGTGGGGCAGCCCTGTCTGGTAGTGAACAGAGGTTTTCTATGTTACAGGAACTGAGGTTGGACAGGAAAAAAGAACAAAGAAACCAAGAATGTGACAGGGAGTGAGGCAGACGTTTGCAGACATAGATGGCCACGGACAAGCAAGATCATTCCGTGTGAGTTAAATGAGAAAAATGGGCCATGGTGGGCTTGAGTGAGTCAATTTAGGTTCTGTGGTTTCTCAAGAAAAACTAAGGCGAGAGGCTTGCAACTAGTGGTGTAGGAGTTAAGAGGCTGCGTGAAAGATCTTTAGCCTTCACACTGCTGGGTGTAGTTGTTGAAGTGGAGCCCAGAGTCCTCCTCGGTCTCAAGGTTCATGACAGGGAGCGACCATGCTCAGCATTGAAAAGTGAATAAAACGTTGCTAAATAAATGAAAGAAATAAAATCATGATGTCATCTTAGAAAGAGCCAAAGTGCTTCTCATGATAAGTATTATGAAGCAAAACATTTGAGAAGGCCCACAAAACCCTTCCAGGTAATTATTGTGAACAATTTGCTGTGTGGTCACTGTAACATTTGCAGAGTGAGACAGGGAGAAAAAATAGTAACAGTCTGTATGTCCTTGGCTTCTATTCCAAGTGGTGTGCAGAGTTTAATGCGCTTTTGTTAAGAAATGTCTTAGGACTTGTAGGATAAATTTAGTGAAACTATTTTTGGTGGTCATTATTTTTTAAGATGGTCATTTTCCAAATGGCTCAGCTCCCCCAAACTGGACACTAAGTTTAATTTTTAGCCCTCTGTTGGATATAAATAAATGAGTCTTTTCTTGGACTTAGGCAAAATATCTTGACACGTTCAGTTCTGGTGTTTTCTTACTGGTTTGAAAGTTCACAGCTTGGGAGGAAATTCCACCACACATTCATGCTTCTAATAAGCTGGGGATTTTTGTTTGTTTTTGCAAATGCTTACCCCTACTTTGCAATGATTTGCTGTTTGTAATTGTGAAGAACCGACGTGGGGAGCAACACAGCACTTGGAATAATGGTATAAGTATATCCCAGAAGCCTAATGGCAGCAAGCTCTACTAACCAGAATAATACTTGGTTATGGAAGTAACTGATGCTAAATAGAACCGTCCAACTTCAGCTTCTTCAGCGTTACTGGTTGGGGCATAGGCTTGGATTACTCTGATATTGAATGGTTTGCCTTGGAAACGAACAGAGATCATTCTGTCGTTTATGAGATTGCATCCAAGTACTGCATTTCAGACTCTTTTGTTGACCATGATGGCTACTCCATTTCTTCTAAGGGATTCCTGCCCGCAGTAGTAGATATAATGGTCATCTGAGTTAAATTCACCCATTCCAGTCCATTTTAGTTTGCTGATTCCTAGAATGTTGATGTTCACTCTTGCCATCTCTTGTTTGACCACTTCCAATTTGCCTTGATTCATGGTCCTAACATTCCAGATTTCTATGCAATATTGCTCTTTACAGCATCAGACCTTGCTTCTATCACCAGTCACATCCACATCTGGGTATTGTTTTTGCTTTGGCTCCATCCCTTCATTCTTTCTGGTGTTATTTCTCCTCTGATCTCCAGTAGCATATTGGGCACCTACTGACCTGGGGAGTTCCTCTTTCAGTATCCTATCATTTTGCCTTTTCATACTGTTCATGGGGTTCTCAAGGCAAGAATAGTGAAGTGGTTTGCCATTCCCTTCTCCAGTGGACCACATTCTGTCAGACCTCTCCACCATGACCCGCCCTTCTTGGGTGGCTCCATGAGCATGGCCTAGTTTCATTGAGTTAGACAAGGCTGTGGTCCTAGTGTGATTAGATTTAAAAAAAAACAAAACACCTAATCTAGTCTTTTTTACCCCCCAAAATTATCCTTCCATTACAGGGGACTGGAATGCAAAAGTAGGAAGTCAAGAAACACCTGGAGTAACAGGCAAATTTGGCCTTGGAATGTGGAATGAAGCAGGGCAAAGACTAATAGAGTTTTGCCAAGAAAATGCACTGGTCATAGCAAACACCCTCTTCCAACAACACAAGAGAAGACTCTGCACATGGACATCACCAGACGGTCAACACCGAAATCAGATTGATTGTATTCTTTGCAGCCAAAGATGGAGAAGCTCTATACAGTCAACAAAAACAAGACCAGGAGCTGACTGTGGCTCAGATCATAAACTCCTTA
Source organism: Ovis canadensis (assembly GCF_042477335.2). Lineage (NCBI taxonomy): Eukaryota > Metazoa > Chordata > Mammalia > Artiodactyla > Bovidae > Ovis > Ovis canadensis. The sequence goes on along the minus strand of NC_091253.1, from coordinate 99,909,009 downwards.
ATTACCAAATTCAGACTTAAATTGAAGAAAGTAGGGAAAACCACTAGACCATTCAGGTATGACCTAAATCAAATCCCTTATGATTATATAGTGGAAGTGAGAAATAGATTTAAGGGTCTAGATCTGATAGATAGAGTGCCTGATGAATTATGGACAGAGGTTCATGACATTGTACAGGAGACAGGGATCAAGACCATCCCCATGGAAAAGAAATGCAAAAAAGCAAAATGGCTGTCTGGGGAGACCTTACAAATAGCTGTCAAAAGAAGAGAAGTGAAAAGCAAAGGAGAAAAGGAAAGATGTACGCATCTGAATGCAGAGTTCCAAAGAATAGCAAGAAGAGATAAGAAGGCCTTTCTCAGCGATCAATGCAAAGAAATAGAGGAAAAGAACAGAATGGGAAAGACTAGAGATCTCTTCAAGAAAATTAGCGATCCAAGGGAACATTTCATGCAAAGATGGGCTCAGTAAAGGACAGAAATGGTCTGGACCTAACAGAAGCAGAAGATATTCAGAAGAGGTGGCAAGAATACACAGAAGAACTGTACAAAAAAAGATCTTCACGACCCGGATAATCACGATGGTGTGATCACTCATCTAGAGCCAGACATCCTGGAATGTGAAGTCAAGTGGGCCTTAGAAAGCATCACTACGAACAAAGCTAGTGGAGGTGATGAAATTCCAGTTGAGCTATTTCAAATCCTGAAAGATGATGCTGTGAAAGTGCTGCACTCAATATCCCAGCAAATTTGGAAAACTCAGCAGTGGCCACAGGACTGGAAAAGGTCAGTTTTCATTCCAATCCCAAAGAAAAACAATGCCAAAGAATGCTCAAACTACCACACAATTGCACTCATCTCACATGCTAGTAAAGTAATGCTCAAAATTTTCAAAAAATGAAGATCATGGCAGCTGGTCCCACCACTTCATGGCCAACCTAGATAGCATATTGAAAAGCAGAGACATTACTTTGCTAACAAAGGTCCATCTAGTCAAGGCTATGGTTTTTCCAGTGATCATGTATGAATGTGAGAGTTGTACTGTGAAGAGAACTGAGCGCAGAAAAATCGATGCTTTTGAACTGTGGTGTTGGAGAAGACTCTTGAGAGTCCCTTGGACTGCAAGGAGATCCAACCAGTCCATTTTGAAGGAGACCAGCCCTGGGTGATCTTTGGAAGGAGTGATGCTAAAGCTGAAACTCCAGTACTTTGGCCACCTCATGTGAAGAGTTGACTCATTGGAAAAGACTCTGATGTTGGGAGGGATTGGGGGCAGGAGGAGAAGGGGACGGCCAAGGATGAGATGGCTGGGTGGCATCACTAACTCGATGGATGTGAGTCTGAGTGAACTCTGGGAGTTGGTGATGGACAGGGAGGCCTGGCGTGCTGCGATTCACAGGGTCGCAAAGAGTCGGACATGACTGAGCGACTGAACTGAACTGAACTGAACTGATGCTAAATAAATTTGTATTATTTTTATTTAATAATTTCTCACCTATGAATTGTCAGCTTGTTGGCATCCATTCATTGAACTTTGCAATATATATATATATATATATATATTCCTGTTTTCCCCCTGAATGTAAATTGAAAGAGAATGATGTACCATTTCTCTATTATATGTTGGGTTATGTAGGAAATATTTGTGAACACTTCAAAAATAGATGAAAAACGTTCCTGTGGATGTTTTGTGTGGTACTCTTGGCATTTGTATTGAGAGTTAAAAGTCCACTTCCAAATAAAACTACCATAATGTTAGATTTGACGTGCGCCCAATTTGAAGAAGGGTTGATTGACACTTGTAAAATATATTTAAATGTTCTTCTTATGAGGAAATACAGCAATCTTAATTTATATTAAAAGAAGCAGTCATTATACTCAGACTATCAGTTTTGCTTATTTACTGCTGTGACAATTTTAAGCACTCATAAAAAGTATCAGTGTTAGAGTGTCTCTGGGCTTCCCTGGTGGCTCAGAGGTTAAAGCATCTGCCTCCAATGTGGGAGACCTGGGTTTGATCCCTAGGTCGGGAAGATCCCCTGGAGAAGGAAATGGTAACCCACTCTGGTATTCTTGCCTGGAGAATCCCATGGACAGAGAAGCCTGGTAGGCTACATTCCACGGGGTCGCAAAGAGTCAGACACGACTGAGCAACTTCACTTTCAGAGTGTCTCTAGTATCATGTATACTTTTTAAATAAAAGTCTCCTTAACACTAACAGCATAAAATGATAAAAGGAAGCTTTTTCACTTACTTCCATCACTCAGTCACAGCAGTCGGTACTTCTCTCTACATTGTCTTTGGCATGCCTACATTGCTGTGTCCTTCTTGCCCGTGATTTTTTCTTTGCTGTGGTACAGAAATATCACGGTACATTGTCTCTTCTTGACCCTCAGGTGGAGAGTTGATCATGTCTCCCTCTATGACTCCCTCACGCTCTGTAATCAAGACCTTTCCAGTCCCCTTTCCTTCATCCACACTTCCCTGATCCCCCGAGGACATCTTCCTCTCTGAGAAACACCTAATTTTTTACTAGGTTTGTATACAATATTTGTAAGAGTTTTAAATGTACATCAAATTGCCAACATCTGCTAGATCATAGAAAAAGCAAGAGAATTCCAGAAAAACGTCCACTTCTGCTTTATTGATTATGCCAAAGCCTTTGACTGTGTAGATCACAACAAACTGTGGGAAATTCTTCAAGAGATGGGAATACCAGACCACCTGAAGGAAATAAGTCCTGAATATCCATTGGAAGGACCAATGCTGAGGTTGAAACTCCAATACTTTGGCCACCTGATGCAAAGAATTGACTCATTGGAAAAGACCCTGATACTGGGGAAGATTGAAGGTGGGAAGAGAAGGGGAGGACAGAGGATGAGATGGCTGGATGGCATCACCAGCTCAATGGACATGAGTTTAAGCAGGCTCTGGGAGTTGGTGATGGACAGGGAAGCCTGGCGTGCTGCAGTTCATGGGGTTGCAAAGAGTCGGACATGACTGAGTGACTGAACTGAACTGAACTAAATGTACATAGTGGCATTTTGTTGCAAACAAATAATATCTGATTTCCAGGACACAAATAATGCTGCAATGGATACCCTGGCAAATGTTATGAAATGGACTTTGAGAGCATTTCCCTGGGATTTATAGCCAACAGTGGGATTGCTGGGTCTCTAGGCTTTTTGCTGATGGCTGTCACTAAGTACTGTCAGATTTTTCTTCAAAGTGACTTGAATCTTCTGTTCTCATCAATAATGCATGAGGCTTCCAGTTTATACATGCCCTCATCAATATTGGGCAGTATCCAAATTTTTAAAATGTTCTCATTTGATGGCTCTAAAGTGATGTCTCATTGTTTAATCTGCGTTTCTTTGGTTACAATGAGTTTGAGGATTTCTTATCCATTCAGTTTCGTTTTTCGTGTGATTCTTATTCTAGTGCTTGTCCATTTTGTTTTTGTTTGATTTGCAAAAGTTTCCTATTTTTAAGATATTAATCCTTTGGCAGTTTTAGATATTACTGGTATCTTCTACCATTCTGTCATATATTACCTTTGCCTATAGTATCTTTGTAAAAAGAGAAATCCTTAAGTTTGATATAGTCAAATTTATAAATTTGATAGGCATATCTTATACGTCTTTGTCTTTTTTAAATGCATGTATTTTCTACCACAAGGGTATAAACATCACCCCTACACTTATTGTATTGATTTCATAAGTTTATGTTTATACCTTTGGTGGCTCAGAGTTTAAAGCGTCTGCCTCCAATGTGGAAGACCTGGGTTTGATCCCTGGGTCGGGAAGATCCCCTGGAGAAGGAAATGGCAACCCACTCCAGTATTCTTGCCTGGAGAATCCCATGAACGGAGAAGTCTGGTGAGCTACAGTCCATGGGGTCACAAAGAGTCGGACAGGACTGAGTAACTTTACTTTCTTTATATAGAATCCAGTTTATCAATCTGCACATTCTGATTGAGATTTCCCAACATAATCTCCTGCACAATGAATTGCTCCTCATTGGTTTTTATGAGTTTACATACATGTAAAATTATATAGATATTAAATATATATGCATGCATATTAGCTTTCTTTACACGTACAGCGGTTTATTTTTCTGTTTTCCACCAGTACCATTTTCTTTTTATTATTAAGGCATTGTAACTTTAATATCTAGCTGAAATGGCTCCTCTCTTTGCTCTTATTTTAGTCTTGCTGAACTGTTCATGGATTTTACATCCCATATTAAACCTAGAGTAAGTGTTTATAGATTTCAAAAAATAAATTCAGAGATTATTCTGGAGGCATACTGACAACCTTACTATGAAAGTTAACCATTTGTGACATGGTACATTTCTCCACTTATTCACATCTTTCTTAATGTTCTGAGGAGCATTTTAAGATGTTCTCTGTGAAGACATTACACTGTTTCATCCAAGCTGAAGCCTAGACGTTGTAGAGCTTTGCCGTGGTTGTGAACAGCGCTGCATTTTCTGTGCCATTTTCTGCTTGGTAGTTGTTGATGCAGCGCAGAGGTTGGCAGACTGTGTAGGGGCCAGATCTGGCCCACCACCTGATTTCGTAAGTAGAGTTTATTGAGATGCTGCCGTGTCCATTCACTTACATGCTGTCTGTTATTGCTTTCACACCACAAAGGCGCATGACAGTAAGGTCTGCAAAGGTGAAAGCATTTACTAACTTGCTTTTTGTAGAAAAATGTGCAAATTCACAGGGTAGAGAAAAACAATGATCTTGTATTCTGCAGTTATTCTAAAGCCTTATTAGTTCTAATGGGTTACTTCTTACTTTTCCATTCTTACACAATATATTCCTTTCTCTTATTTTATACTATTGGCCGTGATCTCTAATATTATGTAATAACTGACCCTTCCCCCTGCCCCATCCAAGGTCCGTGTCTGACCTCCCCAGTCCTCTTAGGTTCCATCTCTTTCCTCAGGCCATTTGCACTTGACTTTCTTGCTGCATGAAGCACTCTCTTTTCCCAACAGCCACCTGGCTTTCAAGTCCCCCAGGTCTCTATTCAAATGTCACTCAGCCGTGAGGCCTTCCACCACCACCAGCTCCCCTTTCTCCTGGGAGCATGCACCGCTTTCTTGGTGCTTCTCACCACCTGATACAATGTATTTACATGCTCATTACCCATCATCTAAATTGAACTATAAAAAACAGAATATTATGGACATGGGGCGAGGGGAGGAGAGGGTGAGATGTATGGAAAGAGTCACATGGAAACTTACATTGCCTTACGTAAGTAGATAGCCAACGGGAATTTGCTGTATGTCTCAGGAAACTCAAACAGAGGCTCTATATCAACCTAGACAGGTGGGATGGTGGGGGAGATGGGAGGGAAGTACACAAGGGAGGGGATATATGCATACCTAAATTTGGAAAACTCAGCAATGGCCACAGGACTGGAAAAGGTCAGTTTTCATTCCAATCCCAAAGAAAGGCAATGCCAAAGAATGCTCAAACTACCACACGATTGCACTCATCTCATGTGCTAGTAAAGTAATGCTCAAAATTCTCCAAGCCAGGCTTCAGCAGTATGTGAACCATGAACTTCCAGATGTTCAAGCTGGTTTTAAAAATGGCAGAGGAACCAGAGATCAAATTGCCAACATCTGGTGGATCATGGAAAAAGAAAGAGAGTTCCAGAAAAACATCTATTTTTGCTTTCTTGAATATGCCAAAGCCTTTGACTGTGTAGATCACAATAAACTGTGGAAAATTCTGAGAGAGATGGGAATACCAGACCCCCTGACCTGCCTCTTGAGAAATCTGTATGCAGATCAGGAAGCAACAGTTAGAACTGGACATGGAACAACAGACTGGTTCCAAATAGGAAAAGGAGTATGTCAAGGCTGTATATTGTCACCCTGCTTATTTAATTTATATGCAGAATACATCATGAGAAATGCTGGACTGGAAGAAGCACAAGCTGGAATCAAGATTGCCAGGAGAAGTATCAATAACCTCAGATATGCAGATGACACCACCCTTATGGCAGAAAGTGCAGAGGAACTAAAAAGCCTCTTGATGAAAGTGAAAGAGGAGAGTGAAAAAGTTGGCTTAAAGCTCAACATTCAAAAAATGAGGATCATGACATCTAGTCCCATCACTTAATGGGAAATAGATGGGGAAACATGGAAACAGTGTCAGACTTTATTTTGGGGGGCTCCAAAATCACTGCAGATGGTGATTGCAGACATGAAATTAAAAGACACTTACTCCTTGGAAGAAAAGTTATGACCAACCTAGATAGTATATTCAAAAGCAGAGACATTACTTTGCCGACTAAGGTCCATCTAGTCAAGGCTATGGTTTTTCCTGTGGTCATGTATGGATATGAGAGTTGGACTGTGAAGAAGGCTGAGCACCAAAGAATTGATGCTTTTGAACTGTGGTGTTGGAGAAGACTCTTGAGGTCCCTTGGACTGCAAGGAGATCCAACCAGTCCATTCTGAAGGAGATCAGCCCTGGGTGATCTTTGGAAGGAGTGATGCTAAAGCTGAAACTCCAGTACTTTGGCCACCTCATGAGAAGAGTTGACTCATTGGAAAAGACTCTGATGCTGGGAGGGATTGGGGGCAGGAGGAGAAGGGGACGACAGAGGATGAGATGGCTGGATGGCATCACAGACTCGATGGACGTGAGTCTGAGTGAACTCCGGGAGTTGGTGGTGGACAGGGAGGCCTGGCGTGCTGCGATTCACAGGGTCACAAAGAGTCGGACACGACTGAGCGACTGAACTGAACTGAACTGAAGGCTGATTCATGTTGAGGTTTGACAGAAAACAACAAAATTCTGTAAAGCAATTATCCTTAAATTTAAAAAAGTTAAAAAAAAAAAAAACAAACAGAATATATTACTTCCATGAGAACAGGAAGGAATATTGAAAGACTTGGCAGAGAAAAATGTGGTGGGCTCGGGACATGTGGAGTATGAAGGGTGTGGTCAACAACTAGGAGAGAACACCTCCTTGTCTCCATGTTGTACAGAGGTGTGAAGCTCAAGAGAGAACTATGAGCTGGAAATACTGATGTGACTGTTATTAGCCCATTATTTGGCATCAAGCATCAATAGGGTCTTGTCTCAACTGCTTGCTGTTTAAAATGTTTGCTAATAAGGCTTCATATTTTTCAGAACACTTTGCACTTTAATTCAGTTCTTTTAAAGACTCCCCACCCTCAAAAAATAAATAAACATTAGAGACCTAGAAGAGGATATATTTTAGGAAAGTGAAGGTATAACTAAGTCAGACAGTTAGTCATGTCCCACTCTTTATGACCGCATGGACTGTAGCCCACCAGGCTCCTCTGTCCATGTAATTCTCCAGGCAGGAATTACCTGAACCTCCAGGTAAGCCTATTTTAGGAAAAAGATGGTCAACAAACTGGGAATTATTTTAAGGATAATATTCTCCAAAGAGAGATGTGTATGAGGAAATTGCTCTAGAAAGTCCTTTATGTGACTAAGTCAAACCAGGGAGAAAGTCAAGGGTAGCCACGTGGTCGAAGCAAGAGGAGAATTCAGCCAAGGACAACCAGCCTTTCTACTAAAATATTTGTACTTCTTGATGGAGGTATGTTTGGGGTAGGGTGGGGCGGATGAGAGGGTCAGGATGGAGGTAGCACATGAGCCAGGGAATCCAGTTTATGTCAGGGATAAAAATAGAGGAGACAGTTCAGAATAGCAAGTGGACTGCAGAGTGGACTCTTACTAAATAAAGAGCAAACAGGTGCCCACAGCTCTTGGACTAGCTAGAATGAGTGACCTTGCCGGAAAGGTGAGCCTCCCCAGCCATGCTCCAATGGGGATCTCAGTCTTGTCACATTTACACAACAGGAAAACGTCTTCGTCTGAGAGCCAGGCTGGCTGGGAATTCTGACTCCTATTCAGGTCCCCTTCTCACTTTAAAAGGCCTGCTGCCTAGTGTCTGACGTCACTGACCGTCTGTTGCTGCCTAAGCTTTGTCAGGGAAGTGTATTCTGTTCCTAGGCTCTGGCTTTTTTGCTGGATTCCTTAACTGATGAAGGTCACATGGCATCTCAGTGGAGTCTCTGGAGGTCACCTGGAGTCCCTGTGAGTTTCATGCAAACAGCCACCAATTCTCTAGACTCTCAGACAGTTACCTAGGGCTTTGCAGAAAGAGTCTTCAAAAGCATCCTTTTGACCAAGACCCTGCCTTCCTGTCTAGGAATCCCTGGCTGGCAATGATGGCTTTCTGGATGGTTCCATTTCATACCTGGGAACTGACCAATATTAAAAAGACTGAGAGAGGATTCTGATACAACATTTAGGGTAATTGGGACCTGCTTTGTAAAGACTTTTTCCCCCTTTTAGGTTAAAGTGTGTTATCCTTAGCTCCTTCACCCCTTGGCTCTATTTCATGTGGGTGAGAGACAGTGAGTCACTCACTAGCTGGCAGGGAAAGTTAAGCTATAAACAAGAGCTCTGATTTTCACTCTGTTTTATTTTATTTTATTTTGTTTTGTTTTATTTTAATTATGGACAGTTTTTCTCATTTGAAGGTTTCACAGGGGAAAATTTTGTCAGCCAAAAGTCAGTGAAGAGAAATATCTTAATAGAGTATATAGATAGATATGAGAGCAGACAGACAGATGGATGGATGGAGTGATACATGCTAAAAGACAGAGGAAGCAGACAGAGAGAGTCAGAAAGACAAACAGACCAGAGCTTCTTCTTAATCCTAGGAGGGACTTTTGTTAAGAAGTATTAGCTGATCCAGAAGACTTTGTGCAAAAGTCACATTTTGTGATCTGAACAGTTTCAAATTTTTCTTATTGGTTACCAGTAGTTTGCACACTTGAATCCTTACTCCCACTTACTCCTCAGTGAACCCAAGGGAAAACAATTGTGATTCAAGTAAAACTGGCCCATTTCATGACCAGTACCAGTCTGATATGACATGTGGGAGAAAGCAAGGAAGAAAGGAAAGGAAGAAAAGTGAAAGAAAGAAAGGCAATTCCAACTCCAAAGTCACTGGAAAGTAATGCCGTCCCCTACTGAAAAGTATGTGAAGACATCCAAGTTGGAATTACACAGTGGGGTTTATATACTAGACTCAAAAATACATTATAAACTAGACTTAAAATTCATTATTGGATATCCTTTCCTGTCCTGCAAATTCTCTGTGGTTATTCAAATCTCTGTATACCCCCAGTCCCACAATAAGCTTATCTTCTTAGATGACTTTTTATATGTAGAGCAATGTATTTCCTCCCTAAAAACTAATAGCAGCATGTATGAGTTTAGGGAGGGGGTGTTCTGTGTTATTATTACTTATTTTTATTTTTATCATATAGAGATTGACCCTTTCTTTTTCATTAGGAACAAAAGTTAAGGATGTTTAGGTATGCGAATTTGTCTTGTGACATTAAAGATTTCTTTCAAAAGTTGTCAGGTATATGCCTAGTTGGCTGTCCTCCCTAAAGTCCTGAGAGCTGGCATCTCCTTGGCAAGCTGGGAAAAAGGAAGTTCGGAATCCCTGGGGACTGCAGAAGACGTGCATACCTTTCTCTCATGGGGCAGTGGGAATGTGACAAGGTCAAGTCTGAAGACCTGCCTTCAGTCCCCAGCAGACTACTCCTGCTGGGCATTCCTTGGACAGGTCACCTCGAGCCTTACCCTCCCCTCCGTCAGGCATCAGGAATGTGGAGTACTGGTCTACCCATGCTTTTCAACCTTAGCTGTTGCCTCGTGACTGAATCAAGAGGCTCGGTGCCGATTTAGTCTGCCATCTAGCAAAACTAGGCTCTCCTCTCAGCCTCAGTTCCACTAAGTGGGACTACAGGAGACGGTAGACATGAAGATGCTTTGCAGATTATAAGCACAATATGAATGGAATTCATGATTCCAAGAGAGAGCCAAGGTTCTCCCGCCTTTGTATGAGCTTTGGGGGAAAACTTTTGGTGTGGGAGTGTATTCATTTGCTAGTGCTGTCATAAAAAATACTACAGACAGAGGGACTTAACAGAAATGTATTTCTTCATGACTCTTGAGGCCAGAATCCCAAGATAAGGCGTCAGCAGCGTTGGTTTCACCCCGTGACTCCTCTGCTTGGCTCGCAGACGGCCATCTTCTCACGTTGGCTGTACTATCTTCCCTCTGTGCGTGTCTATGTGATATTCTCATTGTCTTGTAAGGACACCACTCATATTGGATTTTGGAGAAGGCAATGGCCCCCCACTCCAGTACTCTTGCCTGGAAAATCCCATAGAAGGAGGAGCCTGGTGGGCTACAGTCCATGGGGTCGCGAAGAGTCAGACACAACTGAGCGACTTCACTTTCACTTTTCACTTTCCTGCAATGGAGAAGGAAATGGCACCCCACTCCAGTGTTCTTGCCTGGAGAATCCCAGGGATGGGGGAGCCTGATGGGCTGCCGTCTATGGGGTCGCACAGAGTACACGACTGAAGCGACTGAGCAGCATGTTGGATTAGGCCTCACCCCAGTGACCTCATTTCCTTTGTGTGCTAAGTTGCTTCAGTTGTGTCTGACTGTGACCCCATGGACTGTAGCCCTCCAGGAGCCTCTGTCCATGGGATTCTCCAGGCAGAAATACTGGAGTGGGTCATCATTCCCTCCTCCAGGGGATCTTCCCGACCCAAGGATCAAACCCACGTCTCCTGTCTCCTCCATTGGCAGGTGGGTTCTTTACCACTAGCGCCACCTTACCTCAATTAACTCTTTAAAGGGTTAGAGTTCAGGTACAAATTCAGTCAGATCCTGAGATATGGGTGTCAGGATTTAACATGTGAATGGGGGGACAATTCAGTCCACAATAGGGACGATCATCTCTTTTTTGAGATGTTCATTTTGTTTTCAAGATCTGTTATATACTGACTTGCTGTCATTGCTTTCAGTTGTTTTGTGAGCAGTCAGGCTAAAGTCAGGCTAAAGTCCTAAAACCTTTCACATTTGTCCACTTGCAATTTGAGGAAGCAGTGAAATTCTGAGTTGCATATTTTCAGGCTTTCCGTTGGTAAAAGTTTCAGGCAGGAACAGTAATGTCCTTGAAACCTTATTCATCTGTCTCCTTTGAGATTTGTTTATGGTTTTCCTGTCAATTCACAAAGAAGTAAACTTTACTAGTGACTCATCTTAGTTGATAAGCAGCTACCAAAAAGGAAAGAGCCGTTCTCTTATATAAGATCTACTTTAAAGTAGCAACTCCTTGTTAATTGTAATTGCCTAAACCATTTTCTGGAGACCAACTAAACCTGATACTTTCCTATACTTTTGCAGATCAAAGATAAAGAAATGGAAACTATAATTTCCATTAATCTCAGCCAAAATTGTATAAAGCGATGAAACACAGGTATCATTTCTTAGGGGATATTTACCTTCTGTATCTGTTAGGGTGGTGAATATAAAACATATCTAATATGTATTTCTGGGATATATAAATATATCTGAATATATGTAATTCATTTTCCAAGTCTCACCATGTATGGTACAGATGGGGTCATTTTCACAGAAGTAATTCAAGTTCCACTAGCTTTTTAAAGTTTGTCCTGATCAAGAAGACACTTGTGAGAATGTTGTCTCCAGTGGGAACCCAATAAGGGTCTGTGCCTGATAAACTAGGAGAGAGGGAAATAAAAGAAACTGAAGTCACTCAGTTGTGTCCGACTCTTTGCCGCCCGATGGACTGTAGCCCACCAGGCTCCTCCATCCATGGAATTTTCTAGGCAAGAGCCCTGGAGTGGGTTGCCATTTCCTTTTCCAGGGGATCTTCCCAACCCAGGGATTGAACCGGGTCTCCCGCATTGTGGGCAGACGCTTTACTCTCTGAGCCACCAGGGAAGCCCAACACCCCCCCCCCCCCCCAGGAGAGGGGGAAATAGCAGAAGACAAATTCTAAGGAGGAGCCGAAGGGGTCTTTGGGAGAATTGATCCAACGTGAGAACTGGAGGGGAGGAGGAGACCTGGGTCTAGGGCGGGCTGTCAGTGTGCCCCCGTCACAGCAAACAACCCGAAGCTCTCCTCACACTGTGGGGATGAAGGTTTGGACTGGAGCTTAGTGAGCTCTCACAGTGGGGTCACACACATCTCTGCCAACCCCAAACAGGTAGAGGCCGCGCCTCATCTTCCAAAGAGCCGTCAAGTGATGACCCGTGGTAAGTGGTAGCGCTCAGGAGCACGATGGTCCCGGACACTGCAAGGCTGCAGCTGCTCTCTGCTTATTTAAGTTGAAGCCTGGGCTATTGTACATCATGGGGATGCTGCGTCTGGACCTGCTCACGAGCCCACAGGGATCATCCCTGGGGACACTCACAGGAAAGAAGGAGGGAGAGGGGACCTGGGATTTGTCTGAATAGTGTCCTTGAGCGGAAAGGTGAGTCTAAATAATACAGTGACGTCATTTGAATCCACTGATTAATGAGGTCAGCAGACAGACATTATATCTGGCTTTAGGAATAACAATTTGTTTGTTCCTGGTCAATGAGTCCAAGGATGAGGTTAGAATACACCTAGCATTCTAAATCGGAGAAGGCAATGGCACCCCACTCCAGTACTCTTGCTTGGAAAATCCCACAGATGGAGGAGCCTGGAAGGCTGCAGTCCATGGGCTCTCAAAGAGTCGGACATGACTGTGCGACTTCACTTTCACTTTTTACTTTCTTGCATTGGAGAAGAAAATGACAACCCACTCCAGTGTTCTTGCCTGGAGAATCCCAGGGACAGGGGACCCTGGTGGGCTGCCGTCTATGGGGTCGCACAGAGTTGGACATGACTGAAGCGACTTAGCAGCAGCAACAGCAGTGTTCTAAATATTAATTTTGTTTTTTCAAAGTCTTAGCATGACTGACAGACGCTCTATTTGCATGCATGCATTCTCTCCCTACGTAATTTCCGTGGTCTAGGCTGATCTGAATGCTTGGTCTAATGGTAAAATAATGTTCATTCAGAAATACACATTCGTGTATTTTTATTTTCAGAAAGAGCACGTCTCTGAATCCAAAACATCCATTCGAAAGGGTTACACTTCAGATGGCATTTGAGATTGTTGACATTTGCTTATTAAAGATTTAGGATCTGAGAATTTCAAGACTTTTCTTCTCTTAATGACTCAATATTGATAGAGACCCAAACACCATTTGGGCCCAGAGCTCCAGAATTTACATCTGTGGGAAGCAGGTGCCCCCAGATTGCTGCCTCCGCTGGAGAGATAGTCTAAGTATCACTCTGAGTTCTAGGCCCAGAACGTCTTTGAGCAAGCCCATTTCTTTAAGAGAAAAAAGTGAAAGCATCTCTCCCTCCTGTCATCCACTGCTGCAGGTACCCAGTACTGGCAGCAGATAGATGGTTTTCAAGATGCATTTTCTTCACTGAAGTCCTGAACTATCTCAGCGAGCTTCACGAGAGAGTTCTGTTTTCTTCTTGTCTAAGGGAGAAATTAAAGTTGTACTACAAGTATCGCCTGTTTTGTGAATTTTTCTCCCCCAGGCAAAACCTAATTGTTGGGCCTCTAACTTAACTCATCTCTGCTTCTGGGAAGGGAAAGTTCAAGGACAGAATTAAGCAAACCTCTTCTCTGCCCTGTTTGATAACAGAAGTGGAGAATGAATAGCCAGGAAAAAAAAACCTATTTGTATACAGAGCTTTCTTTGAATTTAGAAAATGATTTTGTTAAATTTTCAAATGTCTTAAGAAAATCTTTAAAAAAAAAATTGTTATTTGCCTTAGGGAAAGAACTAAAAGATCACAGACAAATTTTAGAAATCAAAAATTTTGCCATTCATGAGACTAATACTTCAGACAAGAAGGAGGAGAGAGCTCACTATTTAGGAGTTAGGACTCAATCCACCCTGGTCCTTAATACTTAAGGATTGTAGACTTTCCTGTGCCCTAGGATTCACATGTCCAGCTCCCCTACCCTTTTAACCAACACACATATTTATTACAGGAATTGCTTCATGAGAATTGCTTCATGATCTCCACAAGATGAAGGGTTTACTTGTGCTTGCAAGTAAACAAACTTTGAAAGTGAAAACTAATAAGATACATTTGAAAATATGGCAAGTCATGTTTGTTTACAAAAAAGAGAGACGTTCTGCAGTGAGTTCCTAATGGTGTTTCAAAGGAGTATAACACGAAGGATATCTTTCATGGGTTGAACTTTTGTCAGAATATGTAACATAAATCTCTGCTGGTTATGGACAGACTTCCTCAATCACTTACTGAGTCTTTGTTACATATAAACCAATCACTGACTCATCTTAATACCCTTAATGACCCAATGAGGTAATACTATTGTCATTCTGATTTAAAAATGAGGAAACTGAATCACAGGAAGATGAAGCACCACACTTTAAGTCACATAGCTTGTAAGATGGAGGAAGGGTTTAGACAGCGGGCCAGAGTTGCTGGAACATCAACTCGGAAAAAGCTCTCATCTTCCATGGTACTATTAAAACTCATACACATTTTCAATAGCAAATGGATTGAAATTGCATCAATTAGTAGTAGAACTGTCTCAGAACTAGACAAATGTAAGAAATCATGCAGTATATTTAATGAAGAAACTTATCTGTAACCACTTAATTATAAGTAACTTCATGAAAATTTGGAGAATGCCATGGCACCCCACCCCAGTACTCTTGCCTGGAAAATCCCACGGATGGAGGAGCCTGGTAGGCTGTTGTCCATGGGGTCGCTAAGGGTCGGACATGACTGAGCGACTTCACTTTCACTTTTCACTTTCATGCATTGGAGAAGGAAATGGCAACCCACTCCAGTGTGCTTGCCTGGAGAATCCCAGGGACGGGGGAGCCTGGTGGGCTGTCTATGGAGTCGCACAGAGTCGGACACGACTGAAGCAATTTAGCAGCAGCAGCAGCAGCATAAAAATTTATAGTATCAAGTATATTGTTTTACTTTTATGTCAAAAATCAATACTAAATTATTCCAAGTACTTCAGATGTATCTCTTATTTACTTACCTATCTATACATACTTTACTCAAAATTTCAGAAAATATTACCTGTAAGGTTTTATAAACGAAGCACTTTACACGAGAACATTCTCAAGTGTTGGCAGTTCCCTGGACTGAGAAGCCAGTATTTTTATTGTTCACACAAGTGATTTCATAAGAACAAGCAGCTCATGATTCATCATCCCATTTTCTCACATTTTATGCTCCATTTGCAGAGATAAATTTCAGAATTGTATCTATCTGCTTTTTTTTGTAAAATAAATTATTTTTTTAAATTTGTAAAATAAAATTTTTAAATGGAAACTTATGGTTCCAGAACTAGGAAGATACTAACTTGATCAACAGAGGGATTTTTAGAAGTAGAGGAATCAGTGAGTTTAACGAGTCAGATACAAATCAAAGAAAACTTCAAGCGGTTGCTATTACCTTATAAAGTGAGACTCCAAGGAGCAACTATTTCAAAATATGTTCATCCTTGTGCAGAAACAGGACATAAAACACAGCTCCATGAATCAGGAAATTAAAGGCTATACTTTTAGTATGTAAGATTTTTGGAGAAAAGCAAGATTTGTTTTCATAAAGTAGCAGTTAATATAGACCAATTGATTCGCCAAAGGCCTGTTTTGGGAAGGGGAAAGGATGTTATAAGGAAGGAAAAAAAAAATCACATGCTAGAAAGTATTAGAAAGAAAAGAACTATTTGAATGGAAGAGGTAAGTCTAAGAGCTGGGGTGCCTGAGAACAGTACTAACAAAATAATCAGAATATGAGGGAAGGAGGAATGAGGTTAAAGCCTTAAAAACTACAAACCCAGAGTTCTTATGGTTTTGAAGGTGTACTTTTTAAAATTATTTAAGTAGTAGGATTTAGTTCTCTTTCTTAATACGAATATAAGGAGCTGAAAATAAAACTTTAATTGTAAAATAGATTTTTAGCACTAATCTACTTATTGAAAACTGTTATAGGAAGTATTTTAATGCAGAATTGCAATATTCCATGAATTCAAGAAGAGTATGGATCCAGTGACTTTGGCAAAGAATCATCAATTGGCTCTCATCACTAACCCTGAGAACACTACAGCTTGGACACAACACAATTTCAGTTTCCTCAACAAAAAGGAAACTGGTCCGTAATGTTTAAGTCCCCCTGTGTGCCTAGAAGAGGCTTCCCAGTGGCTCAGCGGTAAAGAATCCACCTGCCAGTGCAGGAGATGCAAGTTCGATTCCTGGGTCGGGAAGATCCCCTGGAGTAGAAAATAGCCACCCACTCCCATATTCTTGCCTGTAGAATTCCATGGAGAGAGGAGCCTGGTGAGCTACCGTCTTCAAGGTTACAGAGAGATGGACACGAACGAGCCAATGAGCACACACACACGTGCCTAGCACTGAGGGAGACACGTAAGTATGAAAGAAAGGAGTAAAGCACAAGTTTTGTCTCACGGATCTTGCAAATATGGCAGTATTTTCTATGGATAATCACCTCTGTCTTATTTCCTCTAACATGATTTCAGAAAGACAGAAAAAGATTCAGGTATTATGAGAGACGAAAGGAAAAAAAATGGAAATAGTTGCAGTAAATTCTTCTTGCTTATAATTTCGAGCAGAAAATAGTTCTTATAATCTTTGTTATCATTATGAGGGTGCATAAGATTTCCACTCAACTTTGGTGCGCGCTAACCCAGGACCCCAGCACGGCTTCCCACACAGTTTGGGGGTGCTGTGGAGTGAGGGGGTGCTCAGAGCAGCACCGGCCAGTTTGTCTCACCCACAGCCTATCACATCATGTTCCGTGTGAGCTGAGCTCGTCCCGCTCCGGGAAATCTGCTCCGCGGCTGGCTCAGCAGGGCCCTTGCCCTGTCACGGCCTCATGTACCTCTCAGTCCGCTCTCCTAGACGCTCTCTGCCTCGCCTCCTTTGCTGCTATTGCTTTGTTTGCTTGTTTGTTTTGCTTCCTGGCTTGCTTTTGGTTTGGGGTTTTTTCCCCCGCCAGGTTTTCCTTCACTTTTACCTTGATTTTGATCCTCTGTTTTTGAAATCTTCTAACAGGATTAGAGGATTTCGTACTTCAGTTGCTCCTGAATCAGAAACAGAATTCTAGCTAGGTCCAACATCTGCAGATAACTTTATTCATCATAATCAGTTCAGTTCATTCGCTCAGTCGTGTCTGACTCTTTGCGACCCCATGAACCGCAAATAGCCCCTTTATTAAAAAAAAAAAAAATTGCATGCCTGTAATCTTACGTTTGCAACTGGTCTCAATGTCTCGGCTTTCCTTTTGCTTCCTCCCCCTTCCTCACATTGATACAGAGTTTATTTCCAGAACTCTGTAATCACCCTGTTGTGGGAGAAAGGACAGTCTTCTCATAGCAGATGACATTACATAGTCTGTGTGGGCAACGCTTAAGTAGAGCAGAGCTTTGTATAATTATCTAAAAGCACAGTCTATCTAAATAATTCCGCCCCAAATCTTTCATTTCCTGAATTATCGGGTTCTCCATTTGGACTCTAATGCTTACCATTAAAAATGAAGAAACCAAATGCTAGGAAAGAGAATTCCAGCATCCAGGCTCCTGTCCTATCCCCCACCCACTAAAGACAGGCACAAAGATTCTTGGTATTCAAGATAAATGAAATGCCTCAAAGCCTAAAATAATCTCTGTGGTGGAAAGATGCATGGAGACGAGGAGGAAGACCTTCAGCCCAGCCTGGCTTTTCTCTGCTCCTTCATGGAAGGATAGATTGCCAGCTCCACACCGGCTACCTCTTACAGCCTCCTCTCCCCTGAGACCAAGCCCTCTTCTCACTTAGAGGCCTTGAGACATCAAGTCAAGTCTGCTGTTAGGTGCAATCGCTAGGAGATTGGCTCTTGCTTTGCTGCACCTCACTGCCGATGTGCAAATGCCTTGTTTGTCCAGGCCTGGGGCACTGGGTGGATTACCAAGCCGCAGACTAATCTTCTCTGTGATTAATGCCTTGCTGTACAGTTTAAAGAATGAAACAATCCTCTCAGGGACAGAAGTTCTGTTCCTGAATGCTGAGTCTGAACGTCTTGCTTGGGTGCCCTGCCCATCTCAGCAGTAAGCCCAGAAACATTCATCTTCGTTTGGGTTTCTGAAGCTCTGTTCCCCCAGATGGCTTCATTTGTCCTTCTGTCGGACTCCTCGAGGCATCAGCTGCTTATCCAGACTTTCTGCTGCAGGGCTCTCTTAGCTCTGGTCTGATTTTCCTTGCTCTGTCCATTTTGGGGTCAGAAAGGCCTCATTCAAGTACCCAGTGGTGGCTTTATCTATCATGCTCATGGTTCTATAAATCAGTAGAAATACAGTCACAAATTTTACAGGAAACTAAAAATCGTAACACACACACTACCCTGCCAAGCGATGCACCCAAAGGAGATGGATATTATTTTCGATTGAAAATCTTTAATGTGCTTGTGCTCATTTGTATGCTTTGTTTCATTTCCCTGATTTAATGAAAGTAAGATTCATTTCTTTTTTTTTTTTCCCAGTGAGCCTTTGTCTCCGCTAGGTCAGAATGTTAAAAAAAAAAATGCATTATTTCAGGTAATTGGATTTCATAGTGAGAGGAAGACTGAAAAAAGAAATCACCCTTTTAGTTGTCCCCTTGTCAAAACATTTGTAAGGTATAATAAATATGTTTTTGCCTCAGCAAACAAAACATAGTAGTCCCTCCTTACCTGCAGTTTCAGTTACTCTTAGTCACATGAAGTACAAAGTATTAAATGGAAAATTCCAGAAATAAACAATTCATACATTTTGAAGTACATGCCTCCTGGCTGCTTTGAGTAATGGGAAGAAATCCCATGCCCTCCTATGCCCTCCTACTGGGTCCTGCCAGGGATGCAAACCATTCTTTTGCCCCGTATATCTACCCTGTATATGCTCCCTGCCCATTAGTGTAGAAAAAATATGTGTGTGTGTGTGTGTGTGTGTGTGTGTAGGGTTAGGTTTGACTGTGGTTTCAAGTATCTGCTGGGGATCTTGGAACATATTCTCACGAACAAGGAGGAACTACAGTATAATAGTACTTCCCTGATAGTTCAGATGATAAAGAATCTGCCTGCAATGCGGGAGACCCAGGTTTGATCCTTAGACTGGGAAGATCCCTTGGCAGAGGAAATAGCAACCCACTCCAGCATTCTTGCCTGGAGAATCCCATGGACAGAGGAGCCTGGTGGGCTACAGTCCATGGGTCACAAAGAATCAGACCCGATTGAGCGACTAACACTTCCACTTTCACAGAATAATGAATGGATCGACTCTTGTTTGGGGGATTTTGGTTCTTGCCATGTTTTGAGGCATTGGATCATTAAGGTTTAACATATTCTTTCAGTATTTACTAGACCATGCCCATAATGATGAATAGCTTCTGCCTTAAGAAATCTTACAGTCCATCAGGGGAACATAATCCTTGTATAGAGTAACACTCAGGGGACAAAATGTACTAAGTGCCTTAGTAGAGAAATGAGATTGTCCTAAGCATAGGAACCTCAGAGGTTATAGGTTACTGAGATAACCAAAGAACCATGTCCATCCATTCGCTCAACAAACAATAACTGAGTACTTACTGTATGTCAGAACTTTCAAGCCCTGAGATACAGCCGTGACAAAAATAGTGTTTCTGCTCTCAAGGGGATGACTTTCCAGAGACGTGGGGGATAGACTGTCAACAAATACACCTAAATGCACAGATGTTAAGTGAAGCTCTGCAGGAAGACAGAGCTGAGGAAGAGAAGTAGGGACTGTGGGGTGAGAGCGAGCTGGTTGCTGACACTAGATGGTCAAGGGAGACCTGGGGGATGGTGTTGTTTGAGCAGAGACCCGAAGTGAGAGGTGCAAGCCTGTGAGTAAGAGAGGGAAGAGCGATCCAGGAAGAGGGAAGAGGAGGAGTCCTAGGATGCTGCTGGGGCTCCCTGGTGGTGCCTGCGGAAAACAAGGAGGCTGGGGCGGGGGTGGGGGTTAGCAGGGCGGGTCCGGGGTGGGGGCCGGAAGCCTGGTGCAGACAGGGATGGACCCAGAGGGTCGTGAGTGGTTTGTGCTGTGCGAGTCCCAGATACCTTTTCTCTCTTCTTAACCCTCCCATTGTGTTCTCTTGTGGTCATTCTCCTATAGGAAGAAACTGGAAAGGGAAAGTGCTAATAAGGGTTCTGGTGAGCTACATTCCATTTATTTGAGGTGGAACTCTAATACATCGTCTTGTATTTCATTCTTAACTCCTTTCATACAGGTTATTTTTCTCGACAATGTTCAGTTCAGTTCAGTTCAGTTCAGTTGCTCAGTCATGTCCGACTCTTTGCCACCCCATGGACTGCAACACGCCAGGGCTCCCTGTCCATCACCAACTTCCGGAGTTTAAACTCATGTCCATCGAGTCAGTGATGCCATCCAGCCATCTCATCCTCTGTCATCCCCTTCTCCTCCTGCCCCCAATCCCTCCCAGCATCAAGGTCTTTTAATGAGTTAGGTTGGTAAAAAAGTAACCACGGTTTCAGACTGTGAGTTTTAAATCATTATAACTAGACTCAAACACATCTTTAGTAATCAAAATAGGAACCACTACAATCAACACATGTTTGTCAATGAGAAATGTTTATTCCTATAGCGTAAAAATCCATGGTTCAGGATTCGACGAACTTTTGGAAAGCATTTTCTGCCTCCTATTGTTTGTGGAAGCATTTTCCCTGCAAAAAATTGCAGATGCTTGAAGAAATGGTAGTCAATTGGCCATAGTTCACGTGGATCGGTGGTAGAGTCTGCCTGCAGGGCAAGAGACCATGTTCCGTCCCTGGGTCAGAAAGATCCCACAGAGTAGGGAATGGCAACCCACTCCAGTGTTCTTGCTTGGGAAATCCCGTGGACAGTGGAGCCTGGCAGGCTACAGTCCATGGGGTCACAAGGAGTCAGACATGACTGAGAGATTAATGCTTTCACTTCAGGTGAATACGGTGGACGAGGCAAAACTTTGTAATCCAATTAGTTCACCTTTGAAGCATTCGCTATGAGGCGTGCAGTTGGATGTTGTGGAAAAGAATTTGTCCCTTTCTGTTGAGCAATACTGCCCGCAGACTTGGCAGTTTTTGATTCATCTCACTGACTTGCTGAGCATTCTTCTCAGATGTAATGGTTTCACTGGGATTCAGAAGGTTGTAGAAGGTCAGGCCAGCAGCAGACCACCAAACAGTGACCACAACCTTTCCTGGTGTAAGCTTGGCTTCGGGAAGTGCTTTGGAACTTCTTCTCAATCCAACCACCGAGCTAGTTATTGCCAGTTGTGGTATAAAGTTCATGTTTCATCACATGTCACAATCTGATTGAGGAATGGTTCACTGTTGTTGCACAGACTAAGAGAAGACATCATTCAAAATGAGGACTTTTTAAATTTGCTTTTGACTCATGAAGTACCCTGGAGAAGGCAATGGCAACCCACCCCAGTACTCTTGCCTGGAAAATCCCATGGATGGAGGAGCCCGGTAGGCTGCGTGTGGTCCATGGAGTCGCGAAGAGTCAGATGTGACTGAGCAACTTCACTTTCACTTTTCACTTTCATGCATTGGAGAAGGAAATGGCAACCCACTCCAGTGTTCTTGCCTGGAGAATCCCAGGGACGGGGGAGCCTGGTGGGCTGGCGTCTATGGGGTCGTACAGAATCAGACACGACTGAAGCGACTTAGCAGCAGCAGCAGCAGCAGCATAAAGCACCCACTTACTGAGCTTTTTCACCTTTCTGATTTGTTTCAAATGCCAAATGACCATAGAATGGTTGACGTTGAGTTCTGGGGCAGCTTCTCCTGTAGTTGTAAGACGATCAGCTTTGATGACCTGATCAACTGGTCATTGTCAGCCTCCAATGGCAGGCCACCGTGCTCCTCATTTCAAGGCTCTCGTCTCTTTTGCAAAACTTCTTGAAACACCACTGCACTGTACTCTCATTAGCAGTTCCTGGACTAAATGCATTGTTGATGTTGCAAATTGTTTCCACTGCTTTACAACCCAGTTTGAACTTGAATAAGAAAATCATTCGAATTTGCTTTTCATCTAACATCATTTCCCTAGTCTAAAACAAAGATAAAATAAACAGCAAGTAATGTCATTAGCAAAAAAAAAAAGTGTGCATTAAAATGATATATAACATAACCACACTTATTTAAGACTGTATTCCAATATGAAACAGCAAATTTCAACAATGCAAAACATCAATTACTTTTGAACCAATCTAATATGTGATCAAAATCACAGAGTCTTCAAATTTTTTCGTATTCTCTAGGAGCTGTTAGATTCTAGAAGGGTTTACAGTTCTGAAAGAGTCAACTTTTAATATTGTGTTTTACCCCAGAAAATAACTCTGGAGACTTCACTTTTCTGTACCACCTGTGAATCTTATCCTTGGTCTCCAGGGCTGGCCCTTCCATGTTGTTGTAAACTGGCCAGGGATTGCAGTGAGATTGTAGCCAGTTGTCATCTAAGAGAGAGAGAGAGAGAGAGATCTGGGGATATGGAAAAAATACGCATTAACAGTTCTTCTCTCTACATTAGTCTTTTGTCTTAGAAGTGTCTGTTTCTGGGTATATTTCCAGGTTCTGCTAGTTATTCGATAAAGCTCTCTAATACACCAAACATTACATGAGGAAATGAACCAGAGTGCTGGAGTGGGCAGCCGTTCCCTTCTCCAGGGGATCGTCCAAACCCAGGGGTCAAACCCAGGTCTCCCACATTGCAGGTGGATTCTTTACCCGCTGAGCCACCAGGGAAGCTCTTACTAAAGTTGAAGCATTTCTTTTCATAAACTGGTCTCAGCCTATTTGCCATAAAATAAGCAAAGCTGAATTTTCCCAGGGAGAGAAACAGCCAGGTTGCTCTGACAAATACTAAAGTGCTCCCAATTGTCCAAGTCTAGGGTAAGGAATGGCATTCCCCAAAGGTGTTTTTTTTTTTTTTAATTTGAAATAATTTTAGACTTACACAAAAGTTTCAAAAATAGTATGAAGTGTTCTTGTATAACCTTCACCCAGTTTATTCAGATGCTAATATCAGATGTGAACACAGTGAGGCGAAAGTGTTAGTCGCTCAGTCATATCTGACTCTTTGTGACCCCATGGACTGTAGCCCGCCAGGCTCCTCTGTCCATGGGGTTTTCCGGGCAAGAGTACTAGAGTGGGTTGCCATTTACTTCTCCAGGGGATCTTCCCGACCCGGGGATCAAACCTGGGTCTTTTACATGGCAGGTAGATTCTTTATTATCTGAGCCACTGGGGAAGCCCCTACAATTACTAAAACCGGGAAATTAATGCTCTTCACTAAACACAACATCATTAGCTCACCTACAGATGGACTGGAAGTTCCTCAGCTTCCACGCTTATGCTCTGTTTCTCTTCCAGAATCCAACCCAGGGTCCACACACTGCATTAGTCACCGTGCCTGCTTAGGCACGTCAGACTGTGACAGCTTCTGCTTGTCTTTCATGACTCTGACCATTTAAAAAAAGATACTGAATCTTTATTTTGTAGAATAATCTCCGAACTGGATTTTTCTGAGCTTTTCTTGATTGAGATGGAGGTTGTGTCTTTTCAATGAACATGAACTTGGGCAAACACTGGGAGATGGGGAGGGCCAGGGAGGCTTGGTGTGCTGCAGTCCATGGGGTCACGAACACATGACTTGGTGACTGAACAACAGCAAGACGTATTTTGGGCAGTATTATTATAGAAGTGGTATGTGCTTCCTCGTGCATCAGGAGGTGCAGAATGCTGACAGGCCTTCTTACTGGGGATGTTGACCTGAATCCTTTGGTTATGACGTTGTCTGCCAGGTCTCTCCAGTGTAAACACTCTCCATGAAGAGCACTGAGCTTCCATTTGTTTTATCCTTTAGCACCCTGCCTGACCCATGCTGGGTGAGTAATAGACGTTAGTTTAAAAAAAAAAAAAGAATTAAAACTAATGCACCAAAATTAGGTTAAATGATTCCACCAAATTTTTCTGACTTTTATTTATTTAATTTGTTTCAGAATTCACCACCAAATTCCAACAAAGCTAAACATGAGACTCTGTATCTAAATCACTGTTCTTTGAAAGGTGCCTAAGCCAACCTAAGCAGTTTTGATATTGGATGGTCTTTCCTGTACTATTGATTGTCTCTGCTGGTATCATATTTAAAGGTTTTCTGAAATGATTTTTGTATTTTGAATAGGAGATACATACAAATAATTTTTTAAAAAGCATAAAAGTATACAGTAAAAAAGCAAATCATTGCTATCTGCTTCTTCGTGTCATACCGGAAACAATCTATGCATATATAGATATATAGTTACATGTTTATAGGTGTTTCTGTATCTTTTGTATTACTTTTTAAACACAAATGACATCATACTCCACACACTGCTCTACATCTTAGTTTTACATTAACAATGTGCCTTGGAGATTATCCATTATTTATTGAGCTTTACCTCATTCCTTTTAGTGGCTAAATGACATTCTATTGCACTTACACACTATAAATTTTTCATGAGTCTTATTGATTCAAGAGCTTATTTATGGTTATTTCTAATATTCTGTGTTTTAAATAATGCTTCAGTGAATATATTGGAATATAATTTTGGTCTTTTGGGGACTTTTTCTTATTGATTACTGAAGAGTTTATATATACAGGAAGTTATCAACTTGGCAATAATATATGTTTCAAATATTCATTTCATCTTGTTTTATGTCATTTAGCATTATGACCTTATTTTACCAAGTTTTCACTAACAAGAAATTTTCACTTTTTACGTATTAAAACCAATGATTCTTTTATTTTCTGATTTCCAAGTTTGGTTAGCACACAGAAACGCATTCTCTACTGCGAAGCTAAAAAATTATTTTCTCTTGTGAGCTTATTTATTTTGTTTCCATTGAAATAGAAACCTTTAAAATTTCATTTTGGTATAAGAAAGAAAGTAGGAATTTTACCTTATTTTCTCCAGAAGTTTTCACTGTATCAAAAGCATTAGTTGATCCATTCCTTACTGAATACATGGGTGCTCTCTGAACTTGAGCAGATTTCCAAAAGACAAAAGAGTGCCAAGTAATCACTAAAGCTGACTTAGTCGTGTTGCCATTGATTTACCCAGATTGAAAGCATTATTAACTTTTATAAAATGTTTTCTTTCCTTACTCCCAGGAATGATCACCCACTTGGTGCTAGCGACTAACCAAATCATAGTGCTCTTGAGAATGGAAACTGCTTGTGAAATTGTGCGGTTGTCATTTACAGCTACGCTGATGTCTGTGTCATAGGCTTCAGGTTATCTGGATCAGTCTCACGTGTGCTCTGTTTTATTGTTATTGCAACCTTTATTTTTTTCTGTAAAGAAAATTAGGCAAACAAGACATTTATCTTCATGTCAAACTATAATACAGTCTGTAACCAGCATGGTCTTTAACTCAGATGATAGTGCTTGCAAATGTCTCTATTTTATCCTTATCTCCCAAGCACAAACCATGGGGGAGAACAATTGTGGAAGGCTACTCCTAAAATGACTCCTAAGGCCCCTCCCTACTTAGGTGTGGGCTGGACCTCGTCACTTGTTCTAATGAATACGCACGGCAGAAGAGACAGTATGTTCGTTCTGAGATAAAAAGATACAAGCTGAGACTTTTGTCTGCCTGGTGCTCTCTTTCTCTTGCTGTCTTGTCTTGCTCATTTTGGTGAGGCAAGCTGCCATGTTGGAAAAGTCTATGCTGAAAAGAAATGAGCAGCCTTCGGACAGGTCACAAGGAACTGAATCCTGCCCACAAGCACGTGAGTGAGCCTGGAAATGCATCTTAGCCCCGTTGAACCTTGAGATGACTGTAGCCCCAGTTAACACCCTAATTTTAGCCTTGAGAGACACCCTGAAGCAGAGCACCCAGCTAAACCATACCCAGATTCCTGATCTGTAGAAGCTGAGACAATAAAGGTTGTTGGGGTAATTTGTTATGCAGCAAAGAACAACAAAAATGGGTAATGATAGTAAATAATAGTATAATTAATTAGTAACATAATAGAATACATTGTTAGTGTAACATATCAATATAATATTAATAATTTAAATTATTAGAATTATATTCTGGGAAAGATTGAAGGCAGGATGAGAAGGGGATGACAGAGGATGAGATGGTTGGATGGCATCACCAACTTGATGGACCTGAGTTTGAGCAAGCTCCTGGAGTTGGTGATGGACAGGGAAGCCTGCCATGCTGCAGTCCATGGGGTCACAAAGAGTCAGACACGACTGAGTGACTGAACTGAACTGTACTGAACAATGATATAAAAGAATACAATGTAAATTATAATATTAGAAACCTATTACTAGTGAGTTTCATATGTTGAAATCACCATTCTAAGAATAGTTAACATATTATTCTATTTAATAGCATGTTATAAACAACCTTATAACCCATGAAAGAGTTAACACATTTATTTGCATTTTATAAGATGAGGAAACAGAAGTACTGAGATGTGTGTGTGTGTGTTAGTTGCTTAGCCGTGTCCAACTCTTTGCGACCCCATAGACTGTAGCCCACCAGGCTCCTCTGTCCTGGGATTCTCCAGGCAAGAATACTGGAGTGGGTTGCCACTCCCTTCTCCAACTGAGATATACAGAAGCAAGATTTGAATTCAAAGGCCATGCTCTGAACCACTGTGTCGTAAGATTGCAAAGACAAAAAAGCCGTTTCATTCTGCCAGCATCCAAAAACACAATGTCTTTGCATTATGGATCCTGCAAAGGTCCTGCTCCCATCACCCATGGAGAGGTTTGACTTGACTGTGGCCTTGTTCTGTAGATAGAGTAAATTCATTCTGAGCTGCCTGCGGTGTGTCTCACCAGGCACACGGCAGGTATGAAACAGACATCTCTGAAACGCATGGAAGGACACGTGGTCACATATTCCATCTTTGCCGAGTGATGGTGCTGCTCTCACAGCTGGTAGCACGGAAGGAGTGTGGGAGCTGGTGATGCGTTGGGTGTACAAGTTCCTCCAGCACAGGGGAATTTACTCATCTATGCCTCCTCACGATGATTTCTTTGCATAGATCTAACTCTAGGCTCTGCTTCTGACAGAAAAATACATGAAGGCCATTTATCATCTTGCATTTTTACTCCATTGCCTACAGAAGAAGGTAATGACTGCAATTTCAGATCTTTTGAACTGAGAGGCAGAAAGAAGTTTTTTTCATGTAAATGAGACTTTTCCTGCCATATACTGCTTGTGGGGGAACAACTCAGACAATCCTCTATGAAGGAAAATCTTGAAGTATATATCAGAGTCACAAATGCACCGATCTTTTGACCCAGCAATTCTCCTGCAAGTAACTTATTCTATGTAGATGTGTACATGTGTGAAATGATAATATTCTGGGGAACAGAAGAATAGAAGCAACTTAACTGCCCATCAGTAGGAGGCAGGTGTGAATAAATTATGGTATATCCATCCTTATAAGAAAATACTGGGTGACTAAAACAAAACAAAGGGAACTCTAGACATGTAGATTTGGAGTTATCTCTAGAATATATTGGGCTTCCCTGGTGGCGCAGAGGTTAAAGCATCTGCCTGCATTGCAGGAGAGCTGGGTTCGATCCCTGGGTCGGGAAGATCCCCTGGAGAAGGAAATGGCAACCCACTCCAGTATTCTTGCCTGGAGAATCCCATGGACGGAGGAGCCTGGTGGGCTACAGTCCACGGCGTCGCAAAAAGTCGGAGCTGACTGAGTGATTTCACTTCACTTCACTTCTAGAATATATTAAGTATAACAAATTAAAAAGAAGAGTATTTTTGTACTAAATTTGTGTTAATAAAAATAGATTGTATATATAGGAGGATTTGAAGGTTTATAGACAAGTTCTTTGACCGTTATCCCTTGAAAAGGCAGAGCACAGTTAATTCTCCTCTCTTTGAGAGTGGGAATACATTAGTTACTTGCTTTTATAAATATAAAATAAGTTTAGACTAGTATTTGAGAAACTGAAACCTTTGAGACCCTCTTGGGAAGAGACCTCTCTCATCCAGCACGTGGTGAGAACGTGCATTTCTCTTAGATACACTCTTTGAGCCTCTTGGATTTTGCCGTCACCTATTTAAAAATAAAATACAAAGAAACACTAAGTCAGGAACTCTACATTCATAAGATGAAGTGGTATATACCACTTTTTACTTTCAAATATACCTATAAATTCCTATAGGTAGTTCACTATCTTAGAACAGATTGAATGCTTCTGTTGAAATCTGAAGGGCCGAACGTTGGTAGAAACCAGGGAAAGAGATGTTTGAAAAATAGTACCATCACTTCTTAGGTCCAGATAAGGAGGGAAGAGGACCACTGTAGGAGAGAAAGGACTGGTGGAGAATGCTGAGGGGGCTCTTACCTTGCTGGCTGTTGGCCCCCCAGGTGTGGGCAGCAGTCCACCAGGGTTACTGAAGTTGTTGTGGCTGCCACATGGGACCCCTGGCACATCAGAGGCGGGGCTCCAAGACAGCCTGGTCCCCCGAAAGAGGTTGGTGGGAAGAGACTGAGCTGGGGTAACCGGGCTAAGTGTGGGGAAGCTGACAGCAAAAGTGCAGAGGGAGGACCCGCACGCTGCAGGCCCTCGTCATGGATGGCAACAAGCTATTAAGGAACAGAGACTTTGTCTTTTCCTGTTGGACACATATAACCCATTTGCTTTGCAAAGCAATTTTAGAGTGTTGTTTATGGTAAGACATACGGTGTGTGCTTAGTCGCTGCTTTGTGTTCGATTCTTTGGACCCTCTGGACTCCCGCTGGTAGCCCGTCAGGCTCCATTGTCCATGGGATTCTCCAGGCAAGAGCACTGGAGTGAGTTGCCAGGGTGCCTTATGGTAAAAAGTCTCTCCCAAATACATGTGTGGATTTAAAGCTATTCCAGTCCGAAGACGGTGCATTTGTTTTTAGAGGTACCTGTTCCTCCATTTGTAGTTTCAGAGCAATCCACTCGTCCTAGTGGGCTTCTTAAATGGATTTAATGAAACAAAACCTCAGCTGACCGAGGGCCAGCCTTGGCCCTCCTCCCCTCCATAGCCCCGGCACCCTTGTTTCCTCTCCTCTGCCCCTCACGGCCGTCCTGCCTACCACGCAGCAGAGCCATCTCTGTGCCTCATTCTATTAAGTGCCCAGTGTTGTGTGAAGGAATCTTGGAAGGTGAATTATACTCAATGTGTGGGGTTTGTGAGGGTCATCTGGAGGAAGGCTCATACAATCGACTCAAGGCAGCACAGTTAGCAAGAGGCAGCGACACTGGACAAAGTCAGGCTGCTCATCTCCACCCCTTGCTCCTCTGTGGTCCTGGATGAGGGCATCTGGAGGTTGCCTAGGCAACTGCAAACATCACTGGAATGCCTTTGCTTAGGACTGCACCCTTTGCTGTGTTTTTATGTGGAGGCATCACAGTGAGGTGGGTTAAGGTGTCTGGAGTTAGACATCTGGGTTCAAATTCAAGTTCTACCATTTAATAACTTAACATTAGGCAAGTAAGCTAAACTTTCTGTGCTTCCATTTAAAATAGGATCATAGGGTCGTCATAGGGAGAAGTGACTGAAGCAACACACAGGAAGTCTTAGAAAAATACTAGAGACATGGTTCAATTAACATTCAATTAATGTCTTTTTTTATAATAGCTTATAATGAAATTCACAAAGACCATCTCACCAATCTTAACAATACCTCTGTAGGTAAATAATTTACAGCTCAATTTTATGCCTCAAGAAATTGTGACTTAAGCTTGCTGTAAGTAATAATAATGATAATAACAAGTGCCAGTTTCTTACTTAAAATGTACTTGGTAGTATACATATGTTAACCCTTTCAGTCCTCACAATCAATATCTATAGGGGAGATAATATTCTTATTGCCATTTTACAGATTGGGAAAGTGAGGCCCAAGTTAAATATTTTAGTCAAGGTCACATAGCAAATGAGTAATCGTAACCAGAATGTAAATCCACACAATCTGGATTTGGAGCCCCTACTGTGTTCACAGCCCTATCTGACTTCCCTCAAGCATAGACACCTACTGTATTTACAGCCCTATCTGACTTCCCTCAGGCATAGCCAATAAGACCAAAGGGGATGCTTCTATGCAGATCCAGCCATTACACTGTCAGAACAGTCAGCAAACTGGGGTCCAAAATAGATGTAACCATCACGACTCTGTGCATCCATGTTCCTATTTTGTGAGTCTTTACTGAATGTTTAGACATTGATACATTTTTTATTTATTTTTAATTGGAGGATAATTGCTTCAAAACGTTTCGAGCATGAGTGCTAAATCGTTTTGGTTGTGTCCAACTCTTTTCGACCCTATGGACTGTAACCTACCAGGATCCTCTGTCCATGGGATTCTCCAGGAAAGAATACTGCCGTGGGTTGCTATGCCCTCCTCCAGGAGATCTTTACGACTCAGGGATCAAACCTACACCTTTTACATCTCCTGCCTTGGCAGGAGGTTTGTTTGTTGTTGTTGTTGTTGTTGTTGTTGTTGTTTACCACCAGCACCAAATGGGAATCAGTTGTAAGTATGCATATATTCCGTCCCTGTTGAGCCTCCCTCCCCCTCCCCCAACCTACTCTTTTAGGTTATCAGAGAGCACCAAGCTGAGTTTCTTGTGCAATACTGCTGCTTTCCCCTAGTTATCCATTTTGCGCATGGTAGGATTAGTGTGTTAGTCACTCAGTCGTGTCTGACTCTGCGACCTCATGGACTGTAGCCCACCAGGCTCCTCTGTCCATGGATTAAACACTAACAAACTTTGATGAACTGTATCAGAACAATCACTTATTAAAACCTGGATTTCCTCCTAGTCAGACAAGTTTTAAGAAACTGAAGTAAGGCCCAAAATAGCAAGGTGTTTATGACTAATTTTACCATTACTTGGATTTTCTTTTCTTTTTTTTTTTTTAATAGCTCACACGAATTCTGTGGAGATAGAATAAAAATCATTTTGATAGGAATCAGCAGTTCTTGTTACAGCAAACCTTTAGGGAACAGACACTGAGCTAAGAGATATTGTCCATGGCAGTTGTTTAAACTTGAAAATTATTTTACATGTAAAAATCTGAACCATGATCTCAAACAGGTATGAATTAACTAAAGGCATCCCTTAAGTTTAGTCACGTGATACATGTGTCCATATCTGTATACAGGGATATGCACAAACAGAATTTTGAAGTTAGAATGATGTTTGGAAGAAGTACATTAAAAAACATGCAGAAGCATTCAGTGTATCTTGATGATAGCCTGGTGACCAATACTTAAAACCAGTGTATGCACAGACATACAGATGGTACCGTGCGTCCAACACTTACGCATCTCCGGAAGTGATCATGGCGCGGCAGGTCCTTCCGGGTGACCCCAGCAGAGCGCTTCCA
The DNA here is from genome assembly GCF_042477335.2 of Ovis canadensis. Classification (NCBI taxonomy): domain Eukaryota; kingdom Metazoa; phylum Chordata; class Mammalia; order Artiodactyla; family Bovidae; genus Ovis; species Ovis canadensis. Next base: position 99,877,613 of record NC_091253.1, on the reverse strand, counting down.
GCCCCACCTGACAGCCGGAGTAGGGAGCGTTGTTATGTCCGCCAATCAGGACCTTCCCTCAGGCTTTTGAAGCTGAAGTTATGAGAAAGAAGCCTCTTTGCTCATAACTTATGAGACTATTAGGAGATGAAGTCAGAAGTGTGTTTTTTCTTAACCACCAAGGGGCGGGCTCGTGGAGAAGGGCTGAACTAGGGGTTTCAAGCGGAAGGCCGTGGGGTGCGGGGGTGCAGGGTGCGAGTGAAGTCTGGCGACATTAAAATCCCCGGTAATAGATCTCCCTAAAGCCAGTACACCCCTGTCTTTCTCAGATGGTTCAGTAAGTTCCTCCTGTTAGGTTTATTTTAGTTCTTAGGAACTTCCTGTAAATACAGAGCAGTGCCAATGCCAGCCTTGACCGTGTTGGAGAGAATTCTCACGTTCACGGCTGTTGGGTGTAGGCTTTTTTTTTAAAACCAAAATTTACAATGGAAAAACTCTTTGTGTTAGAAATTCTCGTACTTAGGAATCTCTCCTGTAGAAATTAGGGCTTCCCTGGTGGCTTAGAGGGTAAGGCAGGAGACCTGGGTTGGGTCCCTGGGTTAGGAAGATCCCCTGGAGAAGAGCATGGCAACCCCTGTTATTGCCAGGGCTGCTTCTGTAGCCTTGCCTGGAGAACCCCATGGACAGAGGGGCCTGGTCGGCTACAGTCCATGGGACTGCCAACAGTCGCACACGACTGAGCAACTTCACTTCTGTGGAAATAGTAGCAAGCCTCTTAAAGGATGTAGGAAAAACATTCCCACTGAAACATTTTTTATACTAGCCCAGAACTGATGACAATCTAACTCTCCATTATAGAGGGAATGTTGACAATAAGTCATGGCCTGCCCACATGGAATGCTCTGCGGATAAAGCAATAATCAATTGTCTGTACATGGAAAGATTCCTATGATATTATTGGGGGAAAAATTACAAGAGTATAATCCCATTTTGGTAACAAAAAACAAATGAAATAAGTATACATGTATTGTGTATACTGTATAAGTTTAGTTGCTCAGTCGTGACTGACTCTTTGGGACCCCATGGGCTGTAGCCTGCCACTCTCCTCTGTCCATGGGATTCTCCAGGCAAGAATACTGGAGTGGGTTGCCATTCCCTTCTCCAGGGGCTCTTCCCAACCCAGTGGTCAAACCCCAGTCTCTTGCATTGCAGGTAGACTCTACTGACTAAGCCACCAGGTAAGCTATATACATATGTGAAAAAAAAATGGCTGTAAGAATATAAATTGGCAGTGAGGAAAGTGAAGCTTAGAGCTTCTGTATTTCACCTTACAGATTTTTGCATATTCCTTTGTTACTTTGTTAAAGCAACTTTAGAAAGAAAACAGTTCCATCTATTTTGTCACACTGCCTCCTTAGAAGAAAAATTCCTTAGGAAGGTGAGGAAAGTACATATTGGGCAAAGATCTCTAAATTTGACTTGGGTTTGAGCTCTAACATGCTTGACGACTTGGATTAAATAGATCTATGTGCTCGCCTTTGTTCAGTCATCTGAAAATGGGGGATTAGAGCTGTGTGGGCATTAACATCAGTTTCAGTTTCAATATTGTATGAACACGGGTCTTTTTAACTTTAGGTTTTATGATATGCACAAGCACGTTTGAAGTTAGAAGGGCATTTGGAAGAACTGCATTAAACAACATGCATAAGCATTAAATGTATCTTAATGATAGCCTGGTGACCAATATTTAAAACCAAAGGGTTGTTTTCTCTTTATTCTCTAGATGAATTATTCTGGTAAAGTAATTACTGCATAAACGTTTATGTAAAATCGAAACCTATAATACCTTTACTTGTCTTATATTTTGAGATCTCCTGGCATGGGGGAGATTTCTGAAAAAGAAGGAAAGATGGCAAATGGTCAAGTCCCCGGTGAAGCAGAGAAGTGTGCAGTGGCTTCCATCTACCAAGACAGCCTTCCTGATCTACTGGGAGATCCCAGTGCCCTTTGACATTTTCTTAATGCTTGATCGGGACTAAGAAGCTGATCACAAGCAGGCAGAATGAGGACTACAGACCTCTTTGGTGGAGCAGGTCTGCACATTCCCCCTCAGGGTGATGTGAATCCCCTTCAGCAGGATTTGCCCTTACTCTTTAATTAGGCTCAGCTCCCACCTACTGTCTCCCTAGGGTGGCTGGTGGGCTCATCACGCCACCTATTGCTCTGTCTGTCGGGCTGTAGAAGTCCTTGTAACTCCTTTAGGAGTTAAAACCACCTGCAGAATAACAGGAGCCTGGTGGGCTGCCGTCTATGGGGTCGCACAGAGTCGGACACAACTGAAGTGACTTAGCAGCAGCAGCAGGATAACAGAGCAGGGTGGGGAAATGGAAGAGGAGACAGGGCAGCAATTTCTTCAAGCTTAGTCAAAAGAACAGTAAATGCAACGACCCTGGGTCTTATTCAAAGGCCCAGGCCTTGTGAAACAGATTTATCAATCTTAAACCAGGTTATAAGTCAGCCTGTGGACGTACTTTCCAGTTCATTCACTTCCTTTCATGAGTTGCCATTGTAAGTTAGTACTTTTTGAAGCAGAACACCGTACTACAACAAATATTAACTTTATCAGATAACTCTTAGGCCTCACTTACTAGCTTATTTTCATAGGCATCTATCCGTAAGTTGGGGTCACCCACTAGACAATGACATTTTTGAGGACAATTTCTCCATCACACCTAGTCCAAGGTCAAGCTTTCAGAGGAATCCATAAACGCTTGTTGAGTGACCTAATGATTGGGATGGACATATATGCACTATTGATGCTATGAATAAATAGATTAAACAATGAGAACCTACTTGTCTAGCTCAGGGAACTCTTCTCCATGCTCTGAGAAGAGTTGACTTAAATGGGAGGAAATCCAAAAAAGAAGGGATGTATGTACACGTCCAGCTGATTCACTTTGCTGTACAGTAGGAGCTAACACAGTATTGTAAAGTAACTGTACTCCAACAAAAATTAATTAAAAAAGAAGAAATAGTGTCCGCCCAATTCTGAATCTGAACTGTGAAAGAATAAGTCAGTAACCGCCACACAATTTAAACTATTGGGTTTTGTTCACAATCTGAAGTTGGTTGAAATTTCTAGAGCATAAACTCTACAAATGCAAGGACTATTGTCCCTTTCTCTGCTGGTGGATCCCAAGTGCAGGAATTACCTACCCCATCTTCACTCCCAGGCACAGCTTCCAGACCATAGTCACAGGACCTCACCATCCCATTTTCTTCACTGTCCTCCCTTTCTTCATTTCCTCCCATTTCCTCCCATTTGTTCAAGCACATAACTTAATTCTTCATTCCATTGCTTCCAGAAAGGCCTCTAAACTTATAGGGAGGAAAAATAATTTTTTTCTCTACATTTCTATGTTCCTGGTTGAGACCCTCCTGTAAATTTCTTTTTTAAAGCAGGTGAACAGGAGCAAAACAAATTCAGTTACTTACATTCATGCAGGAGCCCCACAAAAATGAGACTCAAAGTGACCAGAGAAGGGAATTTATTTAGACAAAGAAACAGTAACTCTGTGAAAGTTGATTGAACAAGGGGTTTGGGCTTGGGGTAGAGAAATGGTGAAGGAGTAGCAAGGTTTGTTTATTCGGTCTCCTTGGCCCTCGGTTCCCTGTCATCAGTGATAAGGATGACTTCTACTGCCCTGGTATAGGAAAGCTACCTTTCACATGGCAGATTTATCCCTGGCTTCCTAGGGGTCAAAGGGGGGTCAGAGTGTTATTTTTGCATTGGCTGTCTTTCAAGTACCTTGAATAATCAATATGCCAAAATGTCATACTTTAGGATGATGTATTTTGAACACCTACAAACTCTTCACTAGAAAACACAGACATCTGGCCTTAGGAATCCTCACCTTACTCTTTCCACCAATTCTAAACTGTTACATCACAATCCTTGCCCAATCCTAATCAAGGCCCTGCTGCGCCCCACCATCCCCCTGCCCGCCAACATCAGTTCAGTTCAGTTCAGTCGCTCAGTCATGTCTGACTCTGCGACCCCATGAATCACAGCACGCCAGGCCTCCCTGTCCATCAACAACTCCCAGAATTTACTCAAACTCATGTCCCTCGAGTCGGTGATGCCATCAAGCCATCTCACCCTCTGTTGTCCCCTTCTCCTCCTGCCCCCAGTCCCTCCCAACATCAGAGTCTTTTCCAATGAGGCAGGTCTTCACATGAGGTGGCCAAAGTATTGGAGTTTCAGCTTTAGCGTCAGTCCTTCCAAAGAAATCCCAGGACCGATCTCCTTTAGAATGGACTGGTTGGATCTCCTTGCAGTCCAAGGGACTCTCAAGAGTCTTCTCCAACACCACAGTTCAAAAGCATCAGTTCTTTGGCGCTCAGCTTTCTTCACAGTCCAACTCTCACATCCATACATGACCACTGGAAAAACCATAGCCTTGACTAGACAGACCTTTGTTGGCAAAGTAATGTCTCTGCTTTTTAACATGCTATCTAGGTTGGTCATAACTTTCCTTCCAAGGAGTAAGCATCTTTTAATTTCATGGCTACAATCATCTGCAGTGATTTTGGAGCCCCAAAAAATAAAGTCTGACACTGTTTCCACTGTTTTCACTGTTTCCCCATCTATTTCCCATGAAGTGATGGGACCAGATGCCATGATCTTTGTTTTCTGAATGTTGAGCTTTAAGCCAATTTTTTCACTCTCCGCTTTCACTTTCATCAAGAGGTTTTTTAGTTCCTCTTCACTTTCTGCCATAAGGGTGGTGTCATCTGTGTATCTGAGGTGATTGATATTTCTCCCAGCAATCTTGATTCCAGCTTCTGTTTCTTCCAGCCCAGCGTTTCTCATGATGTATGCTGTATAGAAGTTAAATAAGCAGGGTGACAATATACAGCTTTGACGTACTCCTTTTCCTATTTGGAACGAGTCTGTTGTTCCATGTCCAGTTCTAACTATTGCTTCCTGACCTGCATGTAGGTTTCTCAAGAGGCAGGTCAGGTGGTCTGGTATTCCCATCTCTTTCAGAATTTTCCACAGTTTATTGTGATCCACGCAGTCAAAGGCTTTGGTATAGTCAATAAAGCAGAAATAGATGTTTCTCTGGAACTCTCTTGCTTTTTCGATGATCCAACGGATGTTGGCAATTTGATCTCTGGTTCCTCTGACTTTTCTAAAACCAGCTTGAACATCTGGAAGTTCACAGTTCACGTATTGCTGAAGCCTGGCTTGGAGAATTTTGATATACCTGCCTTAAATCAAGCTTCCAATTCTTACTAAATGCCAACCTTGCCTTCCTCATCAGAGGCACAGCTGCAGTTTGGTCAAGCTGGTGATGCCTCTTCCCAATAAACTAAATACACTTAGTTTGGTCTTGTCAGCAGGTTTGCGTTGCTGATATCTGGGGTGCAGAATTCAATACGTGTGGAATAGCATTGGGCACAGAGCAGACACCTCAATAAATATTTGTTGAATGAGTGAGTGGATGGTGCGTAATCATACATCAAGGGATTTTAAAAGCCCTATTGGGCCAAAATCAGAAAGAAATCAGTCCATGTAAATCTCTCTGTATGCATGACTAAATCTGGGAGTAGAGACATGTTACAATATAAGCATTGACACGTTACTGGGTAACTTCTTAGCCACAGTTGGTATATTTACCATAGCTACTTGACCTTAAGTTACTTTCTTAGAGTTTGAGCCAAACAAAACACAGCAATGGTTCATGAAAAAGCATGAATATTTTTGGACCTCCCTTCCTTTAAAAAGTGCCTGAGGTGACAAAAGGGATCCTAGTTTATTCATCATTGAAAAATGTCTGTCTATTGACTTCAGGTTTTCACAGAAGACATTTTGATTCTCTTCACTGTTCCCCACCTGCCGCCTGCCCCTGCCCACCCCCACAGCGCCCCCCCTCCCCCTCCCACCCCCCCCCACCCCCCCCCCGTCCCCAGGAAAAATAAGTTTTCCTGGAGGGTTTTCTAAGCTCTAATAAGGCTTTCCTTGTTTTATCTTTAGGGCACTCAGATGACAGTGAGAAGCCAGCCTATCTGGTTTAACACAGCAGTTGCTCCCATTTGTAATTGAACCCAGAGCTGTTTACAGCCGGCCCGGTAGAACTCTCAACCATATGCATTATTTAAGAGAGGGGAAAGGAAATGAACCATTTTATACCTAAGAATTTAAATATGGGCAAGTTCCACTGCCCATTCAGCCACAATAGCAATCAGAGAGGTATGTAAGTATAATCTCAGAGGCTAAGTCGACATGTTAAATTCAAACAGTAGTGCTAATTCCCAAGTATAAAAAATAAAAGTGGTGAATGTGTCAGTCAGTCAGTTCAGTCACTCAGTCGTGTCCAACTCTTTGCGACCCCATGAATTGCAGCGCGCCAGGCCTCCCTGTCCATCACCAACTCCCGGAGTTTACTCAAACCCATGTCCATTGAGTCGGTGAGGCCATCCAACCATCTCATCCTCTTTCGTCCCCTTATCCTCCTGCCCTCAATCCTTCCCAGCATAGGGTCTTTTCCAGTAAGTCAACTGTAAGTGTTAACAAACCTACACGGCAAAGCATGTAGGAACAAGTCACAGGCCTAATTTATAGTTTGCAGTTCAAGGGCAGCAGTCACCAGCCAGGACTGCAGGAGGCTATCGGGACAGACTGCGCAAGCCTGGCTGACCCATAGCCAACCTGATGCTCTGCAGGGCTGTGGACATCACCAGATGGGGAGCAGGACGTGCTCCCCCCACTATGCTTCTTCATCTAAGGATTCTTGTCAGCTGATAACTGTTTTCAGCTGATAACTGCTGACCCAGGAGGAGCTCTGAAAGCTGAGTAAAACCTAGCTTTTTCGTAAAGGAAATTTACATTTGTAAAAGACATTTATATTAGAAAGGGGGCCAAGCCAGAAGCAAGCCATTATCAGAGATAAGTTTATCCTGGGGGACTTCTCCAGGGAAATCTTGGTTTACCCCGTACTTCCTCTTCTCCCCTTCGAGGTCAGTCATCTTCCCTGCTCTGTTGCTCCGGCCCCTATAGCTCTCCCTAGCTCTGGATGGTATCTGTGTGCGTCTGTGCTCAGTTGCTTGAGTCGTGCGTGACTTTTTGCCACTCTATGGACCATAGCCTGCAGCTCCTCTGTCCGTGGGATTCGCCAGGCTAGAATACTGGAGTGGGTTACCATGCCCTCCTCCAAGGAATCTTCCGGACCCAGGGATCCAACCCGCGCCTCTTATGTCTCCTGCATTGGCAGGTGGGTTCTTTACCACTAGTGCCACCTGGGAAGCCCTGGATGGTGTATAAGCCTCAACTATCTGGCTACCTTTCAAGTGTCATATCCTGTGGGGCTTCCATATATCTGTGCATTATTACATTTTTTTCCTCCCGTTAATTTGTCTTTTATTATAGAGGGATTCTCAGCCCCAAACTGGGAAGACTGAACAGAAAATTATTTTTCCTCTCTTACAAACCATACTTTTGTCTCTGAGTTCAGTTCAGTTCAGTCACTCAGTCGTGTCTGACTCTTTGCAGCCCCATGGACTGCCATATGCCAGGCCTCCCTGCCCATCCATCACCAACTCTCAGAGTTTACTCAAACCCACGTCCATTGAGTCGGTGAAGCCATCCAACCATCTCATCCTCTGTTGTCCCCTTCTCCTCCCGCCTTCAATCTTTCCCAGCATCCGCATCTTTCCAAATGAGTCAGTTCTCTGAGACTTTCTGCATAAAGCACAGCAGATGGAACCTACTTCTTAAAAACTATTTTCTATAAATCATTGTAGCAACTATAACCCGGAGGAAAGCTACAGGGTACAAATGAAAGCATTCACGTTCTGTGGCTGCAAGCAAATTGATCCTACAGACCACTTTTGCAAGACAAAAACAACATTATTAAATTATTAGCTGCTTTAGAACTGCCTGTACTGGCGGAGGATTAAGCTGCCTCAAAATTCCCTATGACACTCTGACAGCCATTATTATTTGAATATCCTTAGAATTCATGGGAGCTAAAGGCAGCAGTGAAAACTCTAACGTGGTTTCTACTACTATTAATAAAAAAAAAGACTAAAATAAATTATTCCCCACCCCTCACCAACTTGAATAAGGCATTGTCCCATATCACCTTGAAAAACTGATTTCAAAGAGAATTGTGACTAACTCCCAGGATGCATTTTAAACAGGTTGAGATAACAATCAGAGTGGAGACTCCTTAACTGTTAATTTTCACTAGTTGATGGGTTACAGTCAGCTTCAATGATCTGAGGTGAGAGATGAAGGGAACAAATGTGACCTTGCTCCTATATGCATGTATTTAACAATCTCTCTCTCTCAAAATAAATAAATTAAAAACCTGAATATCGTCGACTGAAAGGACGCACAATATACGAGTGGTGAATTAAGTTCTGTTTGGGGCAAAATGAGAACTGTATTCCAGGAAACACATTTCAGATAGCTCTGAGAAATCGCTCCAAAGAGGGAGGAGGAAAGATCAGCATATATGTGATTCTGGTGATGGGTGAGTACATGCAATCAAGCATATATATTTATTTGCAGAAGGCTGCTGCTAGGCTCATGAATGTGCTGCAATTCATGAGGAGCAGACATCACTGTCAAAGATTTTAGTGCTTTTCTAGATATGAGGAGATGCAAGAATTGGGCTCATAAAATCTCCTCCTGAAAATATCGAACTGCAAACCTTTCTGCCAGTTTTTCCCAGAGCCCAAAGTACCTCACTCTTGGGAGGAGGAACTGATGATGAGTCATGAGGTCTACTCAAGAAAGACAAAGGAATTTTTCTCCCCCTCCCCACAGCCCAGTAAGTTTTCAGGGCGGGGCACCCCTGGCCCATCTGCTTGTAAGCCTCACAGGCATCCTGTTCTAATAAGTCACTTCTTATCTATCACTTTGCCTCTCACTGAATTCTTTTCTGTGCTAAGACTTACAGGACTACGCTATTGGAGCTCTTCAGAGCCCGCAAAATGTCACCCAAATGTTTTCAATGTGACATTTGTATAAGACATTGTATGGAGAAAATCCAGACTCGAGGTTGGGCAATTCTGTAAGGGGATCTATAAAATATGACAAAGCATGATGTCTTTAAGTTGCATAGTCTACAAATGGGAAGTCAATAGTGTGCCTCTGTTTGGTAGGTCTAGATAAATGCATGGTGGTAAATGAGATGCACAGCAAGGTTCAAATGAAATTGCAATTTAATAAACAAATGTTTCATAATGATTTTTTTCTATCACTTCCGCTGCATCTCAGAGGAATTGTAAAGCAGGAATAGAATCTTAAGAATCTCTGAAATCTTTGTTATCTGAAATCTCACCTTCAGATAAAAATTCAGAGGAGGAATGAACGTTCCCCTTAGTGTTCCGTCTCCATCTCTGACAGCCTGTAACCTGCAGCAGGATGTTTAATAAAGCATGTCGCTTCTCAGCCACCATGATTCTAGGGTACAGTATACCTGCTGCAGCTCCCTCAGTCCTTACTGGGCAGTATCCTCAGTGCTTTAGACAGCATCCCAGAGCCACCTCATCCGGCCCTGAGCTTAGCTTAACTTTATGCTACAGCCTGGAATTTCCCTGGAGGAGGACACCGCAACGCACTCCAGTATCCCTGTCTGGAAAATCCCATGGATAGAGGAGCCTGGAGGGCTACAGAGAGTTGGATGTGACTGAGCAACTGGGCCCTCACGCATGCAAAGCCTGGGGTTTACTTTCATGTTGAGAGAATAGAAAGTATCGCTATTTTAATGGCTAAAAATGGTGTTAATTTTTTCATCTGCAACTTCTGTATTAGCGACTCTCAAGCTTTTGGGCTTTAGGACTCCATTTATGCAAAAATTGTTAAGAATCATCCCCAGATAATTAATACCCAACGTGTGTAAACAGCTCATACAACTCAACATCAAAAAACAAACAATCTGATGTAAAAATGGACAGGAGGGATTTCCCTGGCACTGAAAACTTACCTTATTAGAAACTAAAGCTAAGAACTTTTAAAATTATGAATTTATTAATTCATTTAAAAGCAAAAGGTTCATTACATAAAAGACATACTTTTATGAAAAATGATTTTCCAATTTAAAAAATCCAGGGAGGAAAGTGTAAAGGGGATTTTTATAACTCTCTGTAGCACCTGGCTCTGTAGATGACAGCTGAATTCTCACGGCTGCGTCTTCCTTTGGTCTGTTGTAATATTACATACGGAACCTCTGGAAAGCACCACTCGAAACTCATAGAAGAATGAGAGTGCAAAGGAAAACTAACTTCTTTGTCAGATGAAAGTGCTTTGACCTCTCAGAGCCCCTGAAAGGGTTTTAGAGAATTCCTTTGTAACTGTTATTCTATATGATGGAGTAGTTATTCTGAATTGTAGGGACTTTCCTGGTGGCTCAGACGGCAAAGCATCTGCCTAGAGTGTGGGAGACCTGGGTTCAATCCCTGGGTCGGGAAGATTCCCCTGGAGAAGGAAATGGCAACCCACGCCAGTATTCTTGCCTGGAAAATCCCATGGTTGGAGGAGCCTGGTGGGCTACAGTCCATGGGGTCACAAAGAGTCAGACAGGACTGAGTGACTTCGCTTTCTTTTTCCTTTCTGACTATATATATATAATATGCATAATTATATATATAATTTTAATTTTTGCCTACACCATGCCACATGTGGAATCTTATTTCCCTGACCAGGGATCGAATCTAGGCTCTTGGCAGTTGAGAGCATGCAGTCCTAACCACTGGATTGCCAGGGAATTCCCAGATATATAAATGCATTTTTGAAGCAAAGATTGTATGGTTATGTTCATTATGAATGAAAATAGCTGTCAGCAGAACTTTTTATTTTTCTGAATTGGATCCTTGGAATGACAATGACAACAAGGCCTAACACTTACAGAGGGCTCCTTATATCAGGCACTGTACTAAGAACTTTGCAAATGTCATTTCACTTACTCCTCAAAACAATCCTGGAAGACTATGCTACTAATATTATTGTACCACTTAACAAGGCACTGGGGGGCATACGTGACCTGCCCAAGGTTATACCACTGGCAAACTCTAGCCTTGGCTTTTGTGCTTAGGTAGGAGCCTGGCGGGCTACAGTCCATAGGGTTGCAAAGGGTCAGACGCGACTGAAGTGACTTAGCACACACACACACATACACAGTCCAGCTTCTGACCACACCAGATCCTAATCGTGATACATTATTGCACCTTCAGAAAAGGTTGCTCAGCACTGAGATAATTATCCCATGTAATCCTCACAAAAATTCCATGAGGACAACCTCATAATCTTCACTTTTCAGATGAACAGAATATGTACCGTGGTTGTCTCTTCTCTTTCTGTGCCCCTAGCCATTGGACTCCCATGTAGGACTGGTCCATTCAGGGACTGCCCAGGTAGTTCCCAAATCGGGGGAGCAAGAACATTAGTACTTATTTTTATCTTTATCTAAAAACTGAAAAATATTATCTTCAAAAATATTTAATACATAGATGGACGCTTGCCCTCCATTGAACCACTTAGCATATGAGATGGGACCCGAAGAAAGAGTTGGTGGTCCCCGGCAGAGGACTGCTACTCTCAGTACAGAGGCTAAGTGCCAGTTACTATTGTCTTATCTTACAGAAAGTATTACAGAAAGAACAGTAGTTTACAAAGGTTTCTGTGAGAAACAGAACAGAACAGTTTGCTCTAGCAGACTGAAGCAAATATGAATAATCCGGCAATAAAACCAATAATAAATCAACATGTTTCTTCAACATATTTCTTCAACATATTTCTTATAAACAAATCAGAAAATGGCAGAAATGACCCTTTCTCTGAATTGTTACTAGCTCTCTACTAGCAATATTGTATGATATTTTAAAAGTCTATTTAAGCAATACTGGGAATAAGCTGACCAAATATGTGAAATTATCAAAAGGACATCGGGACTACTGGTTTTCATTCATAGCGATGACTCTCACAAAGTGACTGTTGTACATATGATAACACGAAGTAGTCATGGTTAGTAAGACATTATAAAATATTTCCTAACTCATCTTCAAAACATTCTTCTGTGATTCTAGTGTTAATGTACATTTAATATAAGATGTACAATATATTAAAAACTGTAGTAGAGGATTATAGTTCATTAGTAATGCACACAAAGTCAACAGTTTTCTATTCATAGAAGACCTTGATCAAAATGGTTTGGAGAATTCTGCACCATGGTAGCTATCTCTATAATAAAGTTCCGGAATCTTTCAGGCTCTAGTATTTTATTATTTTAATTTTGGTTAAGTATACTGAGTTTTAAGTATCAGTCTGAAGTGAGTGGGAGGGAAAAAAAAAAAAAACTTGTTTAATTATATTGGTTACTGAAACAGAGAAACAGAAAATTACTTTCTTTTAAGAGCAAATGCAACATTACTTGGCAGCTAGTAAGTCTTCAACATGTTAACTGATGGTTAAGTGACAGGTTATCACTTATCAGGACTTCCCTGATAGCTCAGTTGGTAAAGAATCCGCCTGCAATGCAGGAGACACCAGTTCAATTCCTGGGTCAGGAAGATCCCCTGGAGAAGGAACAGGCTACCCACTCCAGTATTCTGGCCTGGAGAATCCCATGGACTATACAGTCTGTGGGGTTCCAAAGAGTCGGACATGACTGAGCGACTTTCACTTTATCACTTATCAATAGATAGGATTTGTTTTGTGCTGAGTTCCTACTACCCCATTTCATCTTTTTTTGCTCATCCGTTAACAATGCCATACATTTCCTGTGTAAGCCATCCTTCCCCAATTAATATTTAGGGCTCAGAGAAGAGCACATCGTCTGTCTAGGTGGGGCTTCCCCCAGCCTAACCACATGACTTAACTCAGGTCAGTGAAGAGGCTGAACTTCTCCTGCACATGGGAGCAGGCAGGGCTGCAGCTGCTGGCAGCCGTCTTATTACAACAAGGACCTTGATATTGAGGTCAGTGGAGAGAAGTCCAGAGGGATGAAAAGACTCCAGCTAGTACCAGAGCAAAATTACTACCACGTGGCTTCTTTTTCATGCAGTGTTAAGCTGAAGTCTAAGCATGTTCTCAAGACCTCTTTTCATGAATGATCCAAAACTGATTGATGTTAGGCTCTTTAAGAAAATAAGTCTTTTCTTCCCTCAGATTCAGGGCATTTTTTGCAGTGGGAACAGTCCTTCCGTTTTGTTAAGATGTTTCTAGCACATGAAGTCCAAACTCATCTGATACCTCACAGAGAAAAGCTTCCGTTGACTTGGTTGGTGTTTATACCTTTATCATACACATGGACAGTGACTGTAAACTTTTACATTCCTCTCAAAGAGGAAGAAAGGGCAAGGAAAAAGCATTTCAAAGCAAATCTGAACTGAAAAACAAGAAGAAAGCTAAGGAGCAAATAGAATAGTAGAAAAACCAAGCAATGTCTTCTACAGTTTCAAATGTTTAGAATTCCAGTAACCAGAACATTCCACCAATCATATCTACAGAACCAAGAGCAGTAATCATTACTTTATATAATGACAGTTCTGTGCACCACTGTGAAACCCCCAGCACATATCAAGCCTACTTTGGTTTTGATGACTTTGGTTTAAACATTCCTGACTTCCAAAAGAATGGGTATCTGTTTTTGGATTTTTTCTCAGTATAGTCATAGAAAAAGAAATCAAAATGGTAGGAACAGAAAGACCAGGGTGCACAGATGGTGTTAGTGAATGTGAAGAAAGAGCCCAGAAATCTTGAGTGCACGCAACCTACTTAGACTCAGTTTGAGGTGATGGCAGCAACTTCCTCTGAGGACAAAAATACACAAAGAATTACTAGGTGCTGGTAGAAGAGGTATGAGCCAAGCTGTGAAAATAGCACGTTTACAGGGAGACTGTTGTGATTTGCCATCTTAATTAAGTATATTTTCTGCCTTTATGAAGTAAGAGCCAGATTTGCTTTTATTATCACAGTTGAATGAATTTTTACGAAACTGGGAATAAATAAAATGCATCTAATTCATTTATGATCAAAACAAAGCCATCTCTTTAAGAGAATGCTTATTTTCTCTAGCAGGGTTTCCTCTTCTTTGTCAATATTTGTTTTTCCAATCAGATAATTAAGTGATTGTAGAGCACCCAAGTAAATATATTTTGCTAACTCTATCAATTAGGTGATCATTTATTTAATGTTCTACATAAACAAGCCTGTCTTATACTCCCATTACACATGATAATTGTGTCTATCAGCACTTACCATGTATATTGTAATTATTTGTTACACCTTGCTTTGACTCCTATTAGACTGTGAACTCCAGGGAGTAAGTAGGTCCTCATTACTAGTAGGGCCAATACTTATTGAGTGTTCAATTATCTGCCAGATTCTGTTTTGTGAAAGATGAGTTATTTAATTTTCTTCACAAAAACTTATGACATGGATGCCATCAGTATTTTCATTTTAACAGTAAGGACATTTAAAGTCAGAGACATTAATTTGTTTGAGCTCACAAAAGAAGCAAGAAAGTAGAAGCCTTAAAATATAAACCCAGGCAACCTGACCCCAGGGAGCTTGGTCTTAATCACTATGCTGTGTTGGCAATGAAGACTCTGCTGATTATAACCAAAAATATTGAAAGAGTTTCCTAGATGCTTACTATGTGCAGGGAAATTACACAAGCCTTCTTTATGTATTACCTTTTAGTAATCCTATGAAGTGAATACAAATATTATCCCTCATTTATGGATGGGGGAGCAAATATGATGCATGACAGAACCAGAATTAGAAATCTGAGAGTTCTCCAGAGTTCCCAGCCACTTACAGTAAAGCATCTGCCTGCAACGCAGGAGACCGGGGTTCGATTCCTGGGTCGGGAAGATCCTCTGGAGAAGGAAATGGAAACACACTCCAGTTCTCTTGCCTAGCAAATTCCATGGATGGAGGATCCTAGTGGGCTACAATCTATTGGGTCACAGAGTCGGACATGACTGAGCGCCTTCACTCACTTCACTCACACCACTAGGATGCAGAGATACACAGCAAGATGGCCCTACCTCTAGACACCAGGAGATTCTGGGATTAAGACTGGCACTCCCGTGAGCTCCTCCTCGTAACTGAGGCCGTGCCGTGTTCTCGTCATACGTATTGCACGGAGGCTTTTTTCTTTTTGGCTGCCTCTCGCGGCTTGCAGGATCTTAATTTCCCAACCAGGGATTGAACCTGGGTTATGGCACAGAAAGCCTAGACTCCTGATCACCTGGCCACCAGGGAATTCCCCACAGCCATGTGTGGGCCTAACTACACCCCGATGGGAAGATATTAGCACCTACATGCACAGTTGAGCTGCAGCTGGAGTTAACAGTTGAGCCTTGTTTTACTTTTTGGCAAAGAAGTAAAAGAGAGACACGGATCTGATTTTTGTTTCCTGACAAAAGGAAATATATCTGCAAAGATGTGTTTTTATTGGCCCTGGATTCAAGAAATATATCTGGCACAAAGACAGAAATATAGATCAATGGAACAAAAAAGAAAGCCCAGAGGTAAATCCACACACCTATGGACACCTTATCTTCGACAAGGAGGCAAGAATATACAATGGAGAAAAGACAATTTCTTTAACAGGTGGTGCTGGGAGAACTGGTCAAGCACTTGTAAAAGAATGAAACTAGAACACTTTCTAACACCATACACAAAAATAAACTCAAAATGGATTAAAGATCTAAACGTAAGACCAGGAACTATAAAACTCCTAGAGGAGAACATAGGCAAAACACTCTCCGACATAAATCACAGCAGGATCCTCTATGACCCACCAGAATATTGGAAATAAAAGCAAAAATAAACAAATGGGACCTAATTAAAGTTAAAAGCTTCTGCACAACAAAAGAAACAATAAGCAAGGTGAAAAGACAGCCTTCTGAATGGGAGAAAATAATAGCAAATGAAGGAACTGACAAACAACTAATCTCAAAAATATACAAGCAACTCCTGCAGCTCAATTCTAGAAAAATAAACAACCCAGTAAAAAAATGGACCAAAGAACTAAACAGACATTTCTCCAACGAAGACATACAGATGGCTAACAAACACATAAAAAGATGCTCAACATCACTCATTATCAGAGAAATGCAAATCAAAACCACAATCAGGTACCATTTCACGCCAGTCAGAATGGCTGCTATCCAAAAGTCTACAAGCAATAAATGCTGGAGAGGGTGTGGAGAAAAGGGAACCCTCTTACACTGTTGATGGAAATGCAAACTAGTACAGCCACTATGGAGAACAGTGTGGAGAGTCCTTAAAAAACTGGAAATAGAACTGCCTTATGACTCAGCAATCCCACTGCTAGGCATACACACCAAGGAAACCAGAATGGAAAGAGACACATGTACCCCAATGTTCATCGCAGCACTGTTTATAATAGCCAGGACATGGAAACAACCTAGATGTCCATCAGCAGATGAATGGATAAGAAAGCTGTGGTACATATACACAATGGAGTATTACTCAGCCATTAAAAAGAATATATTTGAATCAGTTCCAATGAGGTGGATGAAACTGGAGCCGATTATACAGAGTGAAGTAAGCCAGAAAGAAAAACACCAATACAGAATACTAACACATATATATGGAATTTAGAAAGATGGTAACGATAACCCTGTATGCGAGACAACAAAAGAGACACAGATGTATAGAACAGTCTTTTGGACTCTGAGGGAGAGGGAGAGGGTGGGATGATTTGGGAGAATGGCATTGAAACATATATATTAGCATATATGAAATGGATTGCCAGTCCAGGTTCAATGCAGGATACAGGATGCTTGGGGCTGGTGCACTGGGATGACCCAGAGGGATGGGATGGGGAGGGATGTGGGAGGGGCTTCAGGATGGGGAACACGTATCCCGTGATGGATTCATGTCAATGTATGGCAAAATCAATACAATATTGTAAAGTAATTAGTCTCCAATTAAAATAAATTAATTTTTAAAAAGAGAAATATATCTTTAAAACCAATATGTCTTCTTTCCCATGCCTTACTGAGCTTGAGATCAGTTCAGAGATGGGTAGCAACCCAACAGTGTTTAAAACTCAGACATCCACCGGTGTTACCATTTTTATTTCTGTGCTTCCAAGTTTCCACTCTCCATGGATCTTGGGCAGTTCAAATACTTTTTCATCTTCTACTACTATGCTTGTAAAACCATTTTTGGTCTTACTGCTAGTTCTCATTCACTCATTCAACAATTATTAATTGGGCATCAATCATACACCAGGAAATGTCCAGGTGCTCAGGGTTAAAAAATAAGTGAACGGCACACACGATGCCTGCTCCTTTGGAATTTATAGCTGACAATGGCCCGTAACTAGGCAGAGTGACATTGTTCCGCTTCACCCTTATTCAAGTTTTACTTGTATTTGGTGCTCAAATCCAAGCACTGCTTGTTTCTGTTTCAACAAGTAGAGACAAGAGAAGACTGTCTTTATCCCCCTAGCATCTAGTGGCATCTGACACACAGTAGGTACTTCAACATTTGCTGGTTTGTCTTTTTTTTTTTTCTGAAATGTAACTGCTATACAATATTATTGTATATATAATATAGAAGTTACAGGTATTTATACAGTATAGTGATTCACAATTTTAAAGGTTATATTCCATGGACATTTACTGCAGAATATTGGCTATATTCCCCACGCTGCACAATGCATCCTTGCAGTTTATTTTATAGCTAATAGCTTGTACCTCTTAACCTCTGTCGCCGCTGCCCCTTCTCTCCCCACTTGTAGCCGCTGGTTTGTTCTCTGCAGCTGTGAGTCTGCTTCTTCTTTCTTACATTCGCTAGTTCGCTGTTGATTCCATGTATCACTGATATCATACAGTATCGGTCTTTGTCTGACTTTCTTCGCTTAGCATAATGCTGTCCGAATCCTTCCATGTCGCTGCAAATGACAAACACAAATTTGCTGTTGAATGAGTAGAAGATGTGTGTATGATCTACAAAGTAGCACACAGTTAGAAGGGTGGAGGATTTCTAGTGATAATATGCTTTACCAAATCCTTGCCCAGACATAAGACTAATTTTATTTCATACTCCTGCCTTGAATAGGTAAAAATCCTCTTGGTCGTTTCTCATTCAAAAGAATAAACCAGAAATAAACATAGGATCATCAGAATAAAGCAAAGGAAATATTTATTTAAGAATGTAATTTTGTTAGACTTTCATTACTCAAAGATTTTGATGCTGCTTTTAAATTTGCCATCTGAAGTTTTCAGAAATATTCACATAAAACAGAAAACGTTTCTCTCAATCTAAAGGGCAGAATTTATTTTTAGGAAGAAGTTTTTACAAGCTTGGGCCTGGGATCTGATGGATTCTAGCACAGGAATGGGTGTTAATGCCAACAGACCTTGACTCTTGGTTTTCTTTAATCCTTTGATCGTGTTCTGTGATCATTGTTCTGTGATTTTATTCCAAGTAATTTTGCTTTGACAACTTTTCATGTTCTAACACAGGGACTTCATTGGCTGCGATAGTTCTTTAATTCTCAACTTTTTTCCTCCCCCTACGTCAACAAGTATGACAAGCAATGTTCAAGCTCAGGACACATTCTCATGGAGATACCTATGGCTATTATAATTCTCAAAGTATGCCTTAAGATGCCATCCTTTTCTTCTCTTTCAGGAGAGCATGTATGCTATGAACTGAAGGTTTGTGTCCACCCACCCCCACCGAAGTTCATACGTTGAACTCTAACCCCCAGTGTGATAGTATTTGGAGATGGGACCTTTGGAAGATAATTAGGTCGTGAAGGTGGAGCCCTCATGAATAGGATCTGTGCCCTTAAAATGAAAGACATAAGACAGATGATCTCTCTTGGCCATGTAAATATTTTATCAGCTATGTCTTTTGTAAATATTTTATCAGGTATGTCTTTTGTAAATATTTTATCAGCTATGTCTTTTGTAAATTTTTTTCTCCCAGTCCATGGCTTGTCTTTTCATTCCCTTGACGGTGTTTTTCACAAAGCAGAAGTTTTTAATTTTAATGAAGCCCAGCTTATCAATTCTTTCTTTCAAAGATCATGCCTTTGATGTTCTATCTACAAAGTCGTCACCAAACCAAAGTTTTCTAGATTTTCTCCAATGTTATCTTCCAGGAACTTTATAGTTTTGTGTTTTACCCTTTGGTCTATGATCCACTGTGAGTTAACTTTTGTGAAGGGGTAAAGTCAGTGTCTAAATTCAACTTCTGCGCAT
Organism: Ovis canadensis; assembly: GCF_042477335.2. Taxonomy (NCBI): domain Eukaryota; kingdom Metazoa; phylum Chordata; class Mammalia; order Artiodactyla; family Bovidae; genus Ovis; species Ovis canadensis. Next base: position 99,858,368 of record NC_091253.1, on the reverse strand, counting down.
GTGAATATATAACTTTCCAGCACAATTTGTTGAAAAGGCCCGAGAACCAAGAGCACCAATATCCCACTGAAGCACAGAGCAGATTTACACTTTCTCCATCCAGACCTCAAGGGATTTGGTGATCCATCCCACTTACGTTAGTGAAAGTCAACTTCTTTATTCAGCCTACTGATTCAAACATTAATCTGTTTTAGAAACACCCTCATAGATAGAACCAGAAATAGTTTTACCAGCTACCTGGGCACCCCTTTTTCCAGTCAAATTGACAGCAAAAATTGACCATCACAAATAAAAATTAAAATAGCTGAAGATTTTTAAAACATTCAAATATGAAAATGCCATCCTAACATTTTCAATTTATTTTATAATTAATATTAAATTATATACAATATATTATATTATTATATTATAATAATATATATTATTGTGTCATGTATTATATTATACAATATGTAATATTGTATATAATATATTTATTATCATAGTATAATATATTACTTACTGCTTTAGTCTAGACTTTCAATACAATGTTGAAAAGCAGTGGTGATAGGAGATATTCTTGCCTTGAGCCTGACCTTAGTGGGAAGTTTCTCACCATTAAGTATGATGCTAGCTGTAGGTCTTTTGTAGCTACTGTTTATCAAGTTCAAGTGTCTTTCTATTTCTAATTTGCTGAGAATTTTTATCATAAAGGGACTTTAAGGTAAGGTGAAGTTGCTCAGTTGTGTCCGACTCTTTGCAACCCCACAGACTGTAGCTTACCAGGCTCCTCCGTCCATGGGGTTTTCCAGACAAGGGTCCTGGAGTGGGTTGCAATTTCCTTCTCCAGAGGATCTTCCCAATCCAGGGATCAAACCCAGGTCTTCCGCATTGCAGGCAGATGCTTTACCATCTGAGCCAACCAACTGCGTGCTTATTCAGGACTGCTTTCCTTTAGGATGGACTGGTTGGATCTCCAGTACTTAAAGCGGCTTCGGGTTTTGTTCAGTGCTTTTTCTGAATCTGTTGATCTGACAGAGTGATTTTTTTCTCGAGCCTGTTGATGCAATGCGTGCCGCGCACTCAGTCATGTCCAACTCTTGTGACCTTGTGGAATGTACCTGCCAGGCTTCTCTGTCCATAGAATTTTCCAGGCAAGATTACTGGAGTGGTTTGTCATTTCCTCCTCCAGGGGATCTTCCTGACCCAAGGATCAAGCCTGTATCTCCTGTGCCTCCTACGTTTAAGGTGGATTCTTTATCCACTGAGCCATCAGGGAATTCCATCAGTTCAGTTCAGTTCAGTCACTCAGTCATGTCTGACTCTTTGCGACCCCTTGAACTGCAGCATGGCAGGCCTCCCTGTCCATCATCGACTCCCAGGCTGAAAAGAGCAGCAACAAAGCCAGCCAGCGCTCCCCTGCCGCCCTAAGGATGCTTTCACATTTTCTCTCTCCCTTTCTTTCTTTCTTTTCCACCCTCCCTCCCTGCCTTCCCCCTTCCTTCCTTCTTTCCTTTGTATGCAGCAATGAAGCTTTACTAGAAGTCTAAAAAGTGACCTTTTGACGGGAAATACAGCTCTAAGAGATACTTTACATACTTCATAGGACTGCCGACCCCACTCTGCTCCTCACAGCTTAAAAAAAAATACACCGGCGCACATCACACACAAATATGTATGCTTCAGTTCAGTTCAGTCACTCAGTTGTGTCCGACTCTTTGCGACCCCATGAATTGCAGCACTCCAGGCCTCCCTGTCCATCACCAACTCCCGGAGTTTACCCAAATTCATGTCCATTGATTCGGTGATGCCACCCAGCCATCTCATCCTCTGTCGTCCCCTTCTCCTCCTGCCCCAATCCCTGCCAGCATCAGGATCTTTTCAAATGAGTCAGCTCTTCACATCAGGTGGCCAAAGTAGTGGAGTTTCAGCCTCGGCATCAGTCCTTCCAATGAACACCCAGGACTGATCTCCTTTAGGATGCACTGGTTGGATCTCCTTGCAGTGCAAGGGACGCTCAAGAGTCTTCTCCAACAGCGCAGTTCGAAAGCATCAGTTCTTCGGTGCTCAGCTTTCTTCACAGTCCAATTCTCACATCCATACACGACTACTGGAAAAACCATAGATTTGACTAGACGGACCTTTGTTGGCAAAGTAATGTCTCTGCTTTTTAATATGCTGTCTAATTCGGTCATAACTTTTCTTCCAAGGAGCAAGTGTTTTTTAATTTCATGGCTGCAGTCACCATCTGCAGTGATTTTGGAGCCCAAGAAAATAAAGTCTGTCACTGTTTCCACTGTTTTCCCATCTATTTGTTGTGAAGTGATGGGACCAGATGCCATGATCTTAGTTTTCTGAATGTTGAGTTTTAAGCCTACTTTTTCACTCTCTTTCACTTTCATCAAGAGGCTCTTTAATTCTTCTTCACTTTCTGCCATAAGGGTGATGTCTTCTGCATATGTGAGGTGTGAACATTCTTTGGCAGTGCCCTTCTTTGGGATTAGAATGAAAACTGACCTTTGTAATATTTTCAGCCTTGTTATAGAAGGTCTAGAGCAAGGGTCAGTAAATTACACCTTCAGACAAAATTTGGCTCCCCATATGTTTTTGCAAATAATATTTTATTGGAAAACATCTGTGCTCGTTTCTTATCTATTGCTTATGGCTTCCTTCATTTTACAATGGCAGTGTCAAGTAGTTGAAACAGCGATTGTGTGGCTTCTAAACCTAAAATATTTACTCACTGGTCCTTTACAGACAAAGTTGGCTGACTACTAGTCCAAAGTAGGCTTTACACTAAAGAGTAAAGACCTCCAGGTGATCTTTCCGACCCAGGGATTGAATGTGAATTTCCTGCATTGCAGGCAGATTCTTTACTACTTGAGCTACCAGGAAAATCCTGTTCAAACACTTATGAGGTATCAAATAAGTACATGCAATGGGCTGAATAATGCATTCTTATAGGGCTCTGGACTGCTAATTTTAGATAACCCAATTAGAGTTAACAAAGGTAAAAACCTGACTTTCTGTGCTATTTATCTGCTACTTCTAAAGAAAAGAAACTCAACTCCCCCCTACTGTCGCAACTATAACTCTTTGACACAAAAATCTAACAATATCCACTGGCATCCCTATAGACTTTTCAGTGGCCCTTAATACTGATGGCTCTTGAGACCAGATAGAAGTTCTTAATATGGACCACAGGACTTAATACAAACCACAGGACTTGCAGACTGTTTCACTACCTTTCTCTGCATCTCTATTTTTGGCTCCCCTTGCCCTTTGGAGAAACTGGCCATCTTTCCAGGTACCTCTTTTTCCTCCTTTAGATCTTATCTTACATATTCCTTCTTCTGAGAGTCTTCTCAATCTTCTGTCCTGTTAAAATCCCTCACCATCATAGACTCATCACCACTGTTAATACCTACTCCCCCTTGCAGCGAACTTTCAAAGTGATTTGTGTTATTTGATTTAGGTCTATTGCTCCATGAGATACAAATGGAATATTTTTTTTCTTCTCCATGATGCTAAACACAGCTAAAACACACAATATGCAATAAATATTGCACGCAGTGAATATTCAACTGAATAAATAGATAGGTGAGTACATATTAGTAGATAGAGATAAACAGATACAACTTTAAAAGGACACCGAGACCATTTCACCCTTGAGAATCATACTAATGCTCCGGTCTTTTAAAAAAATATTTTTATTGGAGTATAATTAGTCTAAAAATGATTAGTTTCTGTGGCACAGCAAAGTGAATCAGCTATACACATACATATATCCTCTCATTTGGATGTCTTCCCCATATAGGGCATTATAGAGTACAGAGAGAAGTTCCCTGTGCTATTCGGTAGATCTTTATTAGGTATTTTACATACAGTAATGTGTATCTGTCAATCTCAATCTTCCAGTTTATCCCTCCCCACTCCTTCTCCTCTGGTAACCATAAGTCTGTTTTCTACACTCTGACTCCATTTCCGTGTTACAAATAAGTTCACTTCTAACATTTTTTTAGATTCCGTGTATAAGCGATATCATTTGTTTTTCTCCGTGTGACTTTGTTCACTAATGATCCATTCTTAATCTTCCTTGAGCATGTTTTGTAACTAAATGCTCAACCCAGAACATTTAAAGATTGCTATCAACATCTATGTAATAGCTAAAGTATTTTATTAACATACCACCAGAACACTTTGGAGGGTAATACCTCCAAACTTGAATTAGATTCTTCTTATGAACTTCCCTGGTGGCTCAGATGGTAAAGCATCTGCCTGCAATGTGGGAGACCTGGGTTCAATTCCTGGGTTGGGAAGATCCCCTGGAGAAGGAAATGGCAATCCACTCCAGCACTCTTGCCTGGAAAATCCCATGGACGGAGGAGCCTGGTAGGCTACAGTCCATGGGGTCGCAAAGAGTTGGACACGACTGAGCAACTTAGAGGAAGAGGACACTTTGTTCTCACAGCTGGCTAATACAGGATGTCAGGTTTTGGCTTTCTGTTTGTTTGATTGTTTTTTAAAAATGTTCCCATAAGTTCCATCATTCATGTATAGTTCATGAGAATTCAGAATAATGGGAAAATAATTGTTTGTTGAATAAAGGTCACAAAACATCTTGCTAATTCTGTTTGATTTTAAAATGATTTGATAATTATTCATTAGACCCAATAGATGTCTGGTTTCTAAGTGAATCAATTCTAAATATTGAATGAGTGATAGTCGCTCAGTCGTGTCTGTCTCTCTGTGACCGAATGGACTGTAGCCTGCCAGGCGCCTCTGTCCATGGAATTCTCCAGGCAAGAATATTGGAGTGTGTTGCCATTTCCTTCTCTAGATAGTTCTAGATAGTACAAGGCCAAAAAAAAAAAAAAAAAAAGAGCATCCTAAGAGCTTTCTGTGAGCTACTTCAACTATTTTTTGCCCTCTCTTTCACTGTGTACAAAATGTTGATTTCAGTTCCTACCATAGTGAAAATTAACTTCTGGACAGAACTAAGTGAGGCCCCTTAACAGAAAATGATGTAAGCTCTTTGAGAGAAAAAATCAACTCATTTTGTATCTGCTCACATATTTTCTCCCCATCTCTCTTTATGTGGCATTGAAGGTTATTTTAAAAATGCTTTCAGAGTAATTGACTAAAGAAATTTCTCCATAATCTTAATAAAAGCAAAGTATGATGAGAACAACTTCTAGTATCTTTGAAACTTTGAAAAGATTTTTTTCCCTTTGTAACTGCTTTAAATTTCACGTAAAGTGGGCTTTAGTGCTCATTTCATAAGAAGACATCTGATGTTAAATGCATTCATTAAGGAATGAGGACTTAAAAAATAGCTCAGTTATATTAAAACATTGGATAACCTTCATATTCAACAGAAACGCTAAACCACCTATTAATGCAATGACTCTCTTTGATTGCACCTACACATGTTTTGGATATCACTATGGAAACCAGGAAAACTATCCTTAGTGAAACATAATGGGGCTTTTAAAAATACATTTTAAAATTACCTGCAAACAATAGCTTCTAAGCCAAAAGCTCTGGGAACCATTTTTCTCCCTTTTTGGGTCCTAAATATAAATAATATAATCTAGTTGCTTGACAAAGAACAGTGAGCTGCCTTTTTTCATAAAGGAACTTACTCTCAATACTTTCTTAGATCGGAGAAAATGTGAATAAAACATGCCTTTTTACCCTCCGTTTGTCTTTCTGATTATTCTGAACTGACATGGACAAATGAGAATACACTGGGACACAAAGATCATCTGAGTTCAAGCTTTTCTCAGCTTGGCTGACACAGGAAATGCTGGAACTCTCATGGGAAATCAGTTATATTTGTTGAAGAAAAAGCACTGGGGAATAAACTTGATATCATGGGCTTTCTTTTTAGAGTTACACACAGGGCTGAGACAACTGAGTCCATTAGTCTGAAGGAGATGAATGGCATTTGGTTCCATCCAGCAGTGGTGGTAGACAAGAGAAACCCACTTGGTTGCTGGAGGACAAGAGACTAACAAATAAATGAAGGATGCTAAATACTCAGTACATAATGATTGACAAAGCCCATAGTTCATCCAGCACGTGAGAAGGATCTGATGGTTTGTAGAGAAAAGACAAGCATGAAAAGGACACGATGCTCTTAGTTTATGAGGAACTGACTCAATCAGCTGTTAACCACCGCTGCACCAGGGGTACTTTGGAAAAATAATGAGTTTTCATCCAAGATTGGACCAGGTATCTCTTTGAGCAACACACTTGCATATCTTCTCTTCCCAAAGTTCTTACTGAGGTCAAAGGGTCCAGTTCAACAGTTTCAAACAACAAGCAACTATGGTCAGCCCACTAGCCAAGGTCCGCTTCCTAGGTCACAATACCTTCTCAGGGCACATGTGGGCCCTCTAAGCCCAAAGCAATGCTTGAGCTATGATACTTCACATCAAAATGGGCTGAAATTCCCACAGGGAATTGCTCTTAGGGCTCAGCTCTTGGACTTCAAACCCAGGCACTTTATTCCAGGCAGGCTGAGCCACTGAAGGCACAGCTCACTTCCAGGCCTCCTCTCTGGGCCCAAGGCCTTTAGGTTGGACTCAAGTCAGTCTGGACAAGGTGCTTTCCTGTGATTAATTTCTTCTTTGGCATATTATTCACCTTGGAGACCAACTACCTCTCTCAGGAGCACTGTCCATCAGAGAGTCTCAAACTACTCTCAACTTTCAAGAGAAGCTTTGGGATCTGCATCTTTTCCTTTGAATGGTTCTTTGGCCCCCAGATAAAGCCAAAAGTTTGAAATGACATTTGTGGAACCCAGTTAATTTCACCACCAGTAGTTGTAGCCCAGATCCTCGCCAAAGCACTCTTTTATTCTCTTATCTTTAGGACATCTGCCTTAATTTTTTTTTTTTTAGACACTAAAAGGACTATTTGTTGACAATCACTGAACAAATAAAATCAATGAAAAGTGGGAGTTAATTTCTACATCTCTCAAAATAGAGACTGTTAGCAGCTTTTAAAAGGTAATTCTTTCACATTAGAAAAAAAAAAAAACAAAAACAAAATAAAACCAGTCCAGGAAAAAAAAAAAAAAAACAAAATTTGAAAAGTTCTCTCCTGTGATTTGACATTAATATAATCAATTTGTCAACTGCTAGTTTCTATGCAGAGTAATTCTGTTCTGCAAAAAAAATAGTATTCTCAAATTTATTTTAATTTGAAGGAAAATTTTCCTGCTATAGATGTAGACACAGAATTGTCCAAAAACACTCATATTTCTGAAAAAGCTATTTTGGTCTCATTCTATGGCAAAGGCAGAAAACTTGAGAATGGATTTTGGGCTGCACCTACACGCCCACAAAGCCTATACTTGCCCACCTTCAAGACTGGAGAGAGCCTGCAGTCAGCAACCGAGACATCACGGGTTTGATGGACAAGGAATGTCCGAAATAAGGTCCCAGAGTGACTCCCCACCGTGTGCTGAGAACAGTGAGAAGGTGATAAGTCTTTGCTCTAGAGGGGAGAGAGGCGATCGGGGGAACTGATCAGGCAGGCTCATCTGGTTACTCGGGAAAGTGGCAGAGGGGCGCGTCCCCCGCCTCCGCTTTGAGGGACACTCACTAGCCGGGGCCTGGGGCGAGTGTGCAGGAGGTCAGTCCTGTGAGGAGGGTGTCGGTGAAGCAGGCGCCGGCCCAGCGAGGGAGGTGCAGAGAGCAGAACAGCCATCTCGAGTGACCTGACCACGCAGTAGACCTGCCTTTTATCGTTTCACTGTTGCTGATTTTATGTGTACAATCAGAATGTTCGTAAGTGGCGTTACAACTGTATTAGATTCGTTTTCACAATGGAATTTTTTCTCTTTTAACACATTAGCTAAAGTAAAAAAAAATATTTACCAATTACCCATTGTATTTGCATTGAGATGAGTGGCTATTATGTCAACTGCATAATAAATAAGTAGGGTCCCCATAATCCATCTATTCAAAACATTTAGAAATATTTAGAATTAATTTTTAAAAAATAGAAAACTAGCATTTTAGCTTTTAAAAATATCAGTATGGGAGGTTGGGGGTGGTAGATGCAAACTATCGCATACAGATAGGATGGGTGAGCAGCAAGGTCCTGCTGTGTCACAAAGGCACCTGTATTCAATGTCCTGGGATAAACCATAACAGAAAGAATATTTTCAAAAGATATAGATATCTGAATTGCTTTGCTTAAAAGAAGAAATTAACACAACATGGTAAACCAAGCATACTTCAATTAAGAAATTTTTAAATAAAAATAAAATCAATCACCCAAAGAAGATATGAAAAATTTTCTATATACCAATGAAGGTTTCTGGGGTGGGGGGGGGCGGGGATAAAAAAGCCTTTTTTTTTTTCTCATGAAAAAAGCTTTCATATTTTTTTTAAAAACATGATTAAAAAAATGAAATGAGATTTTATATTCTCAATTCACAAATCAATAACTGTCTTCTCTGTCACGGATGTGGTGGATTTGCACACGGCATCTAGCCTACCCTCCTTCTCCTGGGCCTTTCTGTACAGCAGAGGCTGAAAAATTAAAATACTAAAATTACATTTTGAATGAATCCTTGCTGCCAGGTTCCTGAATGTGATTGCTCAGAGTCTTCGCCCCCCATGGACTGCAGCCCACCAGTCTCCTCTGTCCGTGAGTCTCCCAGCAAGAGAATGTGGCTGTGACTAGGTTCACCCCGTGGAGAGGCAGAAAGGAGGCTGAGCCCATGCTTCTCTTCTTCTGCTTTTGCTTTTTGTAGAGCTTTGGGTTTTCCCAGGGCAGCATTAGCAAGGGTGCTAGGCGAACAGAGTTGATGGGGTGGAGGGGTAGGACCTGGGAATGTCTCACTTTCCGGCACAGAGGCAGCAGGCACTGCAGGGCCTGGATCTGGCTGCAGCTTCCTGACGGCAGTGGCTCTCGAGTGAGTTGAGTGAGTACAGTGAGAGTGAGTGTAGTGGGTATAGTGTGAGTGAGTGTAGTGATATGGAAATGAGTGAGTGTGGTGGGTATAGCGTGAGTGAGTGTAGTAATATGGAAATGAGTGAGTGTGGTGGGTATAGTGTGAGTGAGTGTAGTGATATGGAAATGAGTGAGTGTGGTGGGTACAGTGTGAGTGAGTGTGGTGGGTACAGTGTGAGTGGGTGTAGTGATATGGAAATGAGTGAGTGTAGTGGGTACAGTGTGAGTGAGTGTAGTGTCTGTAGTGTCACAGGACGTGCAGGCTTCTTCTTGTCACCAAGACGGTTTGGTCCTGGCACCACCACTCCCTGGTTTAGCCCGGTCACAGGAGCGTGTCCCAGGGTGGGCCTGGAGCGTGTATCTGTGTGTTATATGTGTGTTTTACTTTGGTGAAATACTCTTACTTGATGCTAGATTATAGACAAGGATTTTTCTGATTTCTTCTTTTGTAAGAGTATAAATATGGACACATGGTTATGGGACTATGTATCTTCAAATTATCATATTAATAACACGAAATCATGTTGCCTATATGTATTCTTTAACTTTGAGCATCATTAATAAAACTTAAATGTAAATGAAGAGCTTATAGAGGCATGCACAGAAATCCAGACATCTCTCCTACTGAGATTAGGTTGGGCTTTGCATCCTACTTGGATTCCTGCTTTACACATTTCTGCAGAAAAGGAAACATGGGCACGTGCAGCAGGACATGAGTTGCGTCAGACACAGCTGAATCTAGGGCCCCAGATAATGTCAGGTTCTTAGATTGCTAACTCTGTGCTCTTGAGTTAGGCCCCCAAATGGCCAACAAAATCACATAGACTCATTTCCTATCTGCAAAAATTCTTTTCAGATAGTTTTGATAAAACATCCTAGGAAGATCTGATTAGTCCAGCTTGTGGCAGCTGTCAATTCAGAATCAGTTACTGGGACCAAGAATAAGAGATAATTTGATTGCTCAGAACTGGCTAAATCCAGACACTATAGCTTGGTACAGGAGGCAGGGTGGACCCCAACTGAACAGTATGGAATGAAATTTCTAAGAAAAAAGATCTGATCCCAGAAGTAGTGGGAGGTGATTTGTGCATAGCAAAAACAACATATGTTCACTGTATGCTGATTAATAAATGTGTGAGAGTATTCTTTGTCTATATAAAGTCTAGATTATACCAAGTTGTTCTGAAAGATAAAATAATTTGCTGTGACTTTGTTACATATTCAATTTATATTGTATTCTTGCAATTGAAAGCATTCTAATCGATAGAAATGTGCTCTAATGAGATTAATGTTTCCTTTATGATGATGGAATCTTATCACTGGTATATAAGACAGTGCCCTAATATTCACTAGGACAGGGTGACAGGAAAGAAATACTGACTTTATCTAAAGCTTCATCCCATTAAGATGCACATTTAATTATGAAAGCTCTAAAGTATTCCTATGAATACCGCTTGATAGTATTGTATGTTCTTTCAAAAGATCATCACTCTGAAACCAACATGGTACTGTGGGCCAGCATAGTACTATAAACCAACAAGTATGCTTCAAATACAAACAAAGTCATTAAAAAAAAAGAGAGAGAGAGATCAGATTTGCAGTTACCAGAGACAGGGATAGGGGTGAGGGGGAACTGGATGAAGACAATTTAAAGGTACAAACTTCTAGTTACAAGATAAATAAGTACTGCTGCTGCTGCTGCTAAGTCGCTTCAGTCATGTCCGACTCTGTGCGACCCCATAGACGGCAGCCCACCAGGCTCCCCCATCCCTGGGATTCTCCAGGCAAGAACACTGGAGTGGGTTGCCATTTCCTTCTCCAATGCATGAAAGTGAGAAGTGAAAGTGAAGTCGCTCAGTCATGTCCGACACTTAGTGACCCCATGGACTGCAGCCCACCAGGTTCCTCTGTCCACGGGATTTTCCAGGCAAGAGTACTGGAGTGGGTTGCCATTTCCTTCTCCAATGCATGAAAGTGAAAAGTGAAAGTGACGTCGCTCAGTTGTGTCCGACTCTTAGCAACCCCATGGACTGCAGCCCACTAGGGTCCTCCGTCCACGGGATTTTCTAGGCAAGAGTACTGGAGCGGGGTGCCATTGCCTTCTCTGAAATAAGTACTAGGGACGTAATATATAACATAATAAATATAATCAGCACTGCTGTATGTCCTACATGAAGGTTGTTAAGAAGGTAAATCCTAATAGCTCTAACAGCAAGGAATTTTTTTTTCTGTTTCTTTAATTTTGTGTCTATATGAGATGATAAATGATCATTAAACATTGTGAAACAGTAAAGAATCTGCCTGCCATGTAGGAGCTGCAGAAGACGTGAATTTGATCCATGGGTGGGGAAGATCCCCCAGAGGAGAGCATGACAACCGACTCCAGTGTTCTTGCCTAGAGAATCCCATGGACAGAGGAACCCGGCGGGCTACAGTCCATGGGGTCGCAAAGAGTCGGGAATGACTGGAGTGACTTAGCATGCATTCATGGGATATGTGAGTCAAATCATTATGTGCTACACTTTAAATTTTTTTAAAAAGACCATAACTCTAATTCTGGGTGTGTTATGAAAATACAGACTTTGCTAAAATAGTTTTTTTCAATTAGGGATTGTATTTCATGGCTAGGACCTAAAATCGTTTTACCAAAATAGAGACTTGTTTCACAATATCCATTATGGCAAAGCACCATTCTAGAATGGTCTGGGGACTGCACAAGGTCAGTATTGTCTCAGGCTCCTTCTATCTCCCTGCCTTGATATTCTTAGCATCCAGCTTCCATCCCCAAGGTAGCTTCATGCTCACATAGTAACCACTGTGGCTTTAGCCACACTATAGCAAAAAGAAAACAGTACCAGAATAGATGAGTGTGCCTTCCAGATAGATGGTTTCCTTTTAAAGAGAGTCCGTGCACCTCTCCCCTACAGTAACAGTTACTTACATGTAACTGATCACCCCACCCATAATGTGAGTGAGATATATAATAGTTCTATATCTGGAAGGACTGCTGCTCCCAGAATATAGAGACTCTTTCACTAATGAAAAATTGCAGAATGGATATTGGTTTCACAGCTAATAGTTTCTGCCATAGCGTTTCTAACTCTGACGTGCCTTAAGTTTAAATGCATAACCCACCACAGAATCTATAGATTAAAAAGTGGTAGAAGTCAGTAAAAGCCATAAGCTTGCATGTTTTGACAATTTCTGTATGAATCAAGACTGTGTCAGCATCATCAAGACTGGAGTTTTATGTTTGAAATTGTTTCTCAATGTTAATTTTGAACAAAGGAATTTAAACATTAGTTGATTAAGAAACAAGCCATGATAAAATTTGAGTGAACCTTGACCATTACAACAGGCAAGTAGTTTAGTAGGCTCAATTTAACACTTTTTAAAATGGAATAAACTTTATTTTAAATCAATCTACGAAGAATCTTACTTAAGGAATTTCAACAAAAAAAGGTAGCTAATGAGTCAGAACAAATGTTAATGCTTTCAGAATAAACAGCCCTGTTAGTCAGCGTCTGACATATTTCCACCTCCTTCCAGAAACGAGAACTTCGGAAGTGGATGATTGCTTCCTTGGCTTGGTAGAGCTCTGATGGGTACATTTGTTAACTCAACATACAGTTGAGGTCGGTATGAGGCATCTGCAAGGGGAGGCACCTAAAGTCTAATTTTGCCAGTCAGGAAGGTTACAGCTTGTTCAGTTCCAGGTGGATAAAGATAAAGGGATCTACAGTTACCTAGGGCCAGTGAGCTGAAGAAAATAGAGCTCCTGAACATGTAGAGTGATGTGTGTCTCCAAATCTTCCCTACACTGAGCTATAATATATTATTTTGAAAATGTGATCATTATTATTAAAATAAGGAGTCGATGGCAGAGAGTTTCCTCAAGTCTCATGTGCCCATATCATTTTTCGCTTCTATAGGTGTATAGATTTATAATAGGATATATGCATAATGAACTATGTAGCCCTTTCCTAGTCCCTCTGATACGTGGCCTACTGACCTAGCTGGGCATTATATTTACTTCTCAGTAATTAACATCAATGTAAGAATAAGAAGTATGTACTACCATGTGGAAAAGAGACAGCTGCTGGAAGGCTGCCGTAGAGCACGCAGGGCTCAGCTCGGTGCTCTCGGGTGATCTAGCGGGCTGGGATGGGGGGTGAGTGGGACGGTTCTCAAGATCGAAGGGATATGTGTATTCAAATAGCTGATTCACGTTGTACAATAGAAACTCACACATTGTAAAGTAATTATACTACAGTTTAAAAAAAAAGAATAAGAGATGGAAGGCCCGCATTTGTTCACATATGCAGTAGCCAGGTCTGTCTTCCAGTATTCACTGGTTACCACGAATTATGAGGGGGTGGCTATTTCAAGAAGCAATTAAAGATGAATATATAATTTTTTTTCAACAAAATGTATCAGGTTTTCTACCTTCCAAGTTTTGGTGGTCTCACTAATAGGCTTAAGCAAGCTTAAGGACTGCTTCAGACAACAGTAGTACGAGGGCAGAATGCTCATTTCCAAAATTATCAAAGATACTTTCCCGTAGTGATTAGCTAACAGGAGCTGTCTTTACCTAACGTAGCAATGCAGAAGTGAAAATAAAAGTATTCATGTGGCCAAAGTTTGAGCAAATTTGGCTAAATGGTTTTCTTGGGAAGTCTTACAATTATTACTAGGAATATAAACCTTGAGAAAAGTTCAGCTGAATTCCAGATTGTCTGTGTATCAAGATTTAAGTTTTATGTATCACTATCAGGCACAGAGAAAACAGCTGTCAGGTTAAAATTACATGTATGTGTGTGTGTGTGCACAAACTGTAGCAGGAGAAATGAAAATTTTAAGTAATCTCATTTACTATATCTCCTTTGGTGGGGGGAGATTAAAAGTGGAAAGAAACTGCAAACCATAATCTGATAAGTGAATATAGAAGTCCAAAATATAGAAAGAACTCATATGACTCAGTAGCAAAAATCAAATAACCTAGTTAAGAAATTGGCAGAGAATCTGGATAAACATTTGTCAAAGAAGATGTATAAAAGGCCAACAGGTTCATGAAAAGATGCTCAACGTCACTAGCCATCGGGGAAATGCAGATTAAAACCACAATGAGATAGCACCTCTTATCTGTTAGAATGCTCATAAACAAAAAGATGCGAGGTAAGAAAAGGAGGCATGGATATGGAGGAAAGGGAACCTTTGGACACTGTTGATGATATTATAAATTGCAGCAGCCTCTATGGCTAATGATATCTTCATATTACGCTTAAAAAAATTAAAAACAGAATTACATATGAACCAGCAGTTCCGCCTCTGAGAACATAGTCAAAGGTAATGAAAACGTTAACTTCAAAAGATACCTGCACCCCCAAGTTCATAGCAGCATTGTTTACAGTAGCCAAGACATGGAAATGGTCTAAGTGTCCACAGGTGGATGGATGGATAAAGAAAGAAGTTGTGGCATATGTATGTATATGCAATAAAAATGTATACATTATATATATATATATAAACATAATATATGCAGCCCTAAAAAATGAGGACATCCTACCATTTGTGACAACATGGATGGATCTTGAAGGCTAAGTGAAATGAATCTGATGGAGAAAGATAAATGTATGATCTCATTTACATGTGAAATCTAAACAAAATTCTAATATAAAAAGAGATCAGACTTGTAGTTACTAAAGGTGGTGAAAGGAAGAGATGGGAGGAAGGTGGTCAAAAGACAGCTTTCAGTTATAAGATGAATAATCACTAGGAATGTAATGTACAACATGACTGTAAGTAACACTGCTGTCTGATATACAAGAGTGTAGATAGTTAGATCCTAAGAGCTCTTATCACAAGAAGAAATGTTGTTTTCCTTTATGCTTTTCTATTTTCTTTTCTTTTTATTGTATCTATATGAGAAGACGAATGTTAGCTAAATCTATATTGGTAATCACATCATAATATATATAATTCAAACCATCATGCTGTGTACTTTAAAGAACTGCAAATTAAAACAGTAGAACAAGTTATTTTCACTTGTTAGATTAACAAAAAATGTTTCAGTTCAGTTTAGTCAGTCAGTCATGTCCAACTCTTTGCGACCCCATGAATTGCAGCACGCCAGGCCTCTCTGTCCATCAACAACTCCCGGAGTTCACTCAGACTCATGTCCATCGAGTCGGTGATGCCATCCAGCCATCTCATCCTCTGTCGTCCCCTTCTCCTCCTACCCCCAACCCCTCACAACATCAGTCTTTTCCAAAGAGCTTCGCATGAGGTGGCCAAAGTACTGGAGTTTCAGCTTTAGCATCAGTCCTTCCAATGAACATCCAGGACTGATCTCCTTGAGAATGGACTGGTTAGATCTCCTTGCAGTTCAAGGGACTCTCAAGAGTCTTCTCCAACACCACAGTTCAAAAGCATCAATTCTTCGGTGCTCAGCTTTCTTCACAGTCCAACTCTCACATCCATACATGACCACTGGAAAAACCATAGCCTTGACTAGATGGACCTTTGTTGGCAAAGTAATGTTTCTGCTTTTGAATGTGCTCTCTAGGCTGGTTATAAATATTGTAAAGGTAAGAAGAAATGGGCAACCTCACACAGTGACGGCAAAGGGTAAAAGAGTGTAGCCTTTTTTTCTTTTTAAACTTCTTTTTCTTATGGAAAATATCAAGTGCACATAAGAATAAAGAGAATAGTGTAAAGAAATTCTATGTGTGACGCCTAATAAATGTCATAGTAACTCTTTGGTATCACCTAACAACTGCAGATTTCTCTGATTAGCTGAAAAAGTATTTTTAGACCTTGTTAGTTATCAAGAGCTAGACAAATTCTGTTAGGTCTGTCTGAACTCTTCTAAATTTCTTAATTTAAGATTATCCTTTCTCTTTCTTCTCTTGTATTGGTATGTATAAAACCAAGTCAATTGTGGAATAGACCATTCCGCAATTTTGATTTCCCTTTTACAGTTCCTGTAAATGGGCTTCATTAAATTTTGGTTCATCAACACTGCAAAATTTTGATTTCTGATTCTATTATCCCTTTAACATTTACTGAGCTAGAATTCTTTCATAAAGAAAAATGTTTCCCTTATCGAATCAGGGAAAATCTGTTATTTGAAAATATCATGCCTGTAGATATGCCAGGATGAGTACTCAATATTGCTCCCTTTCTTGCCAGTTTTTATTATGTGTTATTGGTGCCTAGGGTAATTTTTCTGAAAGATAATACACACACACATATTGATGGTTAGTTGTATGTGTTATTTTAACTGGGCCATCGGGTGGCCAGATATCATTCAGTCAAATATTATTCTGGGTGTTTTTGGATGAGAGTAACATTCGGATGGGTAGACTGAGTAAATCAGATTGCTCTTCCTAAGCAGGTTGTGCCTCATCCAATCAGCTGAAGGCCAGAGTAGCACAAAAGGGCTGACCCTGTTGTGAGCAGAAGGGATTTCACCATCAAGTAGGATGGACGTTGGCTTTTACCTGCTTTCTGAGGTAAGAGAAACATCAGCTCTGCCTGGGTTTCGGTCTTGTTGGCCTTTGAACTGGCACCGTGCCGTTAACTCTGCAGGTTCTTGCTGACTGCCGACCTTGGGATATGTCAGCTTCCGTAATCATGTAAGCTAACTTTTTATGATAAATCTCTTTGGGACTTGCTTGGTGGTCCAGTGGTTGAGAACTTGCCTGCCAAATGGGCGACATGGGTTCGATCCCTTTTCCAGGAAGATCCCACATGCCGCAGAGCAACTAAACCTGAGCGTTATAACTACTGAGCCCACGCACCTCGACTACTGAAGCCCCCAGGCTTAGAGCGCGTGCTGGGCAGCGTGAGAAGCCACCCGAGGAGAGGCCCCCACCACAACGAGAGGCCCGCACCGCAGCAAAGAGCAGCCAACTTGCTGTAACCAGGCAAAGCCCGCGAGGTGCAACTAGAGAAAGTCCAAGTGCAGCAATGAATAAATAATAATACATCAATAAAAATAAGTAGCTAAAGCTCTGAGATGGCTGAATGGCATCACTGACTCGATGGACTTGAGTCTGAGTGAACTCCAGGAGTTGGTGATGGGCAGGGAGGCCTGGCGTGCTGCGATTCACGGGGTCGCAAAGAGTCGGACACGACTGAGCAACTGAACTGAACTGAACTGATAATACATAACACATTTCTTTATATACATATATATATAATATATATGTGTGTATGTGTGTTTTTATGTAATGCTTGTGTCTTCCTTCTAAAATTCATATGTTGAAATTCCAACTCTTAATGTGATGATATTTAAAGATGGGACCTTTGGGAGGCAGTTGGATCATGAGGGCTCCTATGGGTTTAGTACTCCTATAAAAGAGACCCCCAAGGAGCTTCTTTATCCATTCTACTGTAAGGGGACACAGCAAGAAGTTAGCCATCTATGAACTCAGGGCAGGCCCTCATTGGACACCGAATCTACTAACATCTTGCTAACGAACTTCCCAGCCTCCAAAACTGTGAGTAATAAACTTCAGTTGTTTGTAAGACACCCAGACTGTGTTATTCTAGTATAGAAGTCCAAATAGACTAAGATATATATGCAACACCTTTCTAAGTATAATGCTACTCATTTCTAAATGCCAAATTAGAGCATTGACATTATAGTGTGGGGCACTCTTAAGTCTGAGAAACTTGGTTTATTCTAATGATAAAGAAAACAAACTTATTACCTGCCAAAGGAACTGGAAATTAACAGAAATCGTTGTTAAGACTATTTATCTTGGTGCTCTGGGTCAGTCCTTGAAGATGTAAACAACTTGATTTGGGGGATGTCATCTAAATGAACAAATTAATGCAAAATATTTAACAACAAGTTTTATGTTAAATAAAAGCGAGTTCTATTGTTAAATTTGTTATTCAAAAGTTAGAAGCCTCTTGAGCTTCTATTGTTTTTTTAAATGTATTTATTTTTAATTGGAGGATAGTTGCTTTACAATATCGTGTTGCTTTCTGCCACATATCAACATGAATCAGCCATGTATAATATGCCCCCTCCCTCTTGAAGCTCTCTGCTACCTCCCACCCCATCCCGCCCCTCTACATTGTCACTGATTTGAGCTCCCAGAGTCAGAGAGCAAGCTCCCACTGGCTATCTACTCTATATTTGGGAATGTGTATGTTCTCATGGTCGTCTTCCAATTCATGCACTCTCTCCTTCGCCCACTGTTTCCACAAGTCTGTTTCCTATGCCTACATCTCCACTGCTGCCATGCAAATAGGTTCATCAGTACCATCTTTCTAGACCCCACATGCGTCATTGACGTATGCATCCGTATATGATATCTGTCTTTCTGACTTTTTATGCTTGAGCGTTGTACCACTGTGTATAGGTACCACAGCTTCTTTACCTGTTCCTCTGTGGATGGACATCTAGGTTGCTTCATGTCCTAGCTATCATAAATAGTGCAGAAACGGACATTGGGGTACATGTGTAATTTTCAGTTGTGGTTTTCTCAGGGTTTATGCCCAGTAGTGGGATTGTTAGGTCATATGGTAGTTTTATTTCTAGTTTTTTAAGCAATTTGAGCCCCAATTCTGCTCCTGGGTGAGTGATTTTTATTAAGGCCATGAGTAAGTCTGGTTATCACTGGTGGCAACACAGAAAAGTCCTAAAATTGAGTTAATTGATTTATATGAATTAAAAATATGTGCCACAAAGTGCTTTGTAGAGGAAGGATGTCAAATCATAATGCTACAAGCAAGATACAATCACACACTTTACAGAGTGCTTTGTTTCAAAGGAGAACAGTATAGGTTATTAAAAACGGTTTAGCCTTAAGCAAGTAAAAAGCAAGCCAAACCATAAGGCCTTCACTGGAAGATCATCAGGCTCAACTTGAACTTCACGTTTCCATTACAGCTTGCTAGTCCCTCCCCTTCAGATACCGAGGAAAGAGATGAAAACCGGTTATTTTGGAGGTTTATTTTAGTCCTAGCTTTTTGCTAATTTTGTCTCTAGACCTGAAAAAAAATCTAATCAACTTTCATTAGTTAAATGAGCCCACAGGCTTAGATTTAGATTTTTAAAACTGCGTATTTGAAAAATCTTAGTATGCAAATCCCTGTGGGCTATTCTGTAAGCTGGTTCAGATTCCTGTCTGGGTCATTTCCACAACTAGTAGCGAAGAAAGAGGAAAAACAGGCACCACAGATCTTTTATTCTTCTGGGTGAAGGACTACATCAGAAATGAAATCAAGAAAACTTAAAGATTAAATATATTGCTAAAAGAGAAACTGAGGTACAATAGCATCTTTAAGAATTTATTTGAGCAAAACTCAGTTTGAATTTGGAGAAAGCAATGGCACCCCCCTCCAGCACTCTTGCCTGGAAAATCCGGATAGAGGAGCCTGGTGGGCTGCAGTCCATGGGGTCGCTAAGAGTCAGACACGACTGAGCGACTTCACTTTCACTTTTCCCTTTCCTGCATTGGAGAAGGAAATGGCAACCCACTCCAGTGTTCTTGCCTGGAGAATCCCAGGGCCGGGGGAGCCTGGTGGGCTGCCATCTCTGGGGTCGCACGGAGTCGGACACAACTGAAGCGACTTAGCAGCAGCAGCAGCAGCAGCGGTTTGAATTGGGCAGCACCCACTCTAGCAGAGAGGAAAGAGCTGTGAGGACCTTGACAGACTTGTAGAGGCGGAGGGTCAGGAACAAGGGATTACCCTAGACGAAAAAGCAGGCTGGTTATTCCAAGTAATTCCAAGATTACTGCCCTTTTGGGGACAGTAGGGGTCTACCCCGCAGATTAAGTAACCAGTGCTGAATCAGGCAATTCCTGACTGGCTGGTTTAAAATTCCACTTCTGGTGGAGCCAAAACTATAATTGAGTCTCTTTGGTGCCATGGGACTTAGCATAAGCTACTCCATTTTGTCTGTTTTCTTGTTTTTAGCAATATCCCAATTTGCAAATCAAAGAAACATAGTCAAATGAGGCTGACCATGTTTCACTTCTCAGTTTATTTTCCTCTTTAAATTGCAATTTTGATAAAATTTTGGCCTAAGTAGTTGGGGTTTGGAGAGAAAAAGGGAGATTTTTATTTTAACCAGATATTTGTGTCTGTTTAGGCTATAAATAAGAAGACTCTCAGAGGGCAAGGGGGATGGAGAGAGGGTGGACGATAACTCTAAAGGCAGTGGAAATAAACCTTTTTTTTTTTCAGAATAAAAATAGTTTGGCAGGTCTAAGTTTTAATAATTTGCTTCATTTCTCTTGTCATTGAATAGAATCAGTTAGTATTCTCTCTCACCCTCGAGCTTTTAGTTCCCTCTCTTGTTAACCCATCTGCACCAACCATTTATAATATTGATCGTGGTAGAAAATAGAGAGCAAAACTTGACCCTCATTTGAATGCACTTACATTCTATTCAGGTAGCAATAACATTCTGCCGCCAAAAAGCTTTTCAGGAGCACTCAGGAAGTTACAAATCCTCTAATTCAAGCACTCAGGGAAAAACACTTTGCTGATGCGTCCCATAAAAGTTTTCTGAATGTTGTTAATGAGAACATTCATGTAGCTTCATAGATTTCAGGAGGATAAAAGGGATAAGTAAAAGCAAAATAAAAGGCAATTTGAAACACACTGAGTAAGAAATTTATAGCATTTTCTTAAACAATAGGTCTTCCAGGCTAGCTCAAATGGTAAAGAATCTGCCTGCAATGCAGGAGATTCAGTCCCTGTGTCAGGAAGATCCCCTGGAGGAGGGCATGGTAACCCATTCCAGTACTCTTGCCTGGAAAATTCCATGGATAGAAGAGTCTGGTAGGCTACAGTCCATGGGGCTGCAAACAGTTGGACATGACTGAGTGACTAACACACCCTGGAACAATGCTTCCAGGAGAACCATAGTGAAGTTACAAATGAGAGACACACATGATTTTAAATCTTCTAGTAATCACATTAAAAATGGAAAAAAGCAAATAAAATTAATTTTAGCAATATATTTTACTTACTCTTGAATGTCAGAATGCTATTTGAGATGCTTACATGAGTTCAACACAGGCTGCTGCGGTTCTACGGTGTGGATCCTGGGGTAATGAGCGACGGAAGTGGTTTGTGGTCATCAGGTGTGAGAATGAACACCTAGTTTGACTGCTTTAGCTGTTTCCCTTGGTCAAATGACTTATCCTCTCTGAACCTCAGTTTTCTCATCTACAAAATCATAATAAAATATTCACTTTGAAGAACTTTGTAAATCTGAAACTGGAAGCATGCCTTAGTCTTCTTGGCTTCTTTCCTCACAGCCTGTGGAAGGATTTTTCCACAAAGAAAACATTCAATGAATTCTCATAGAACTGAATGGAATTTGCAAATATCCTCTCAAAATGAGGTGAACAGTTGTGTCAGTGGTTGCACCCTCCCTTTTCTGTGTTATATATATATTTGGTTTCTTTCATAGTTAAGGTGCAATTTTAGGAGCAAAACAACACAAATCCCTTTCCTATAACAACCTAAAAGCAAGTACTTTAACAATTAAGAGTAGCAAGTACAGCAGCATATTTAATAGAAGTGTTTATTTTAAATCCAGAAATAATTTCCTGCTTTTCAGATCTTCAAAGTTATTGATGACAATTATTTTTAGATTTTTCTACTAAAATACAAAACAACAAATGCAGTGCTTGACAATATAAAGCATCATTTAGGAAATATTAACTAAAAATAAACAACTTGTGCCCAAAAGGTAGCAATTTTCAAAGATGGCTTTTATTATCTTGGCAAGTAAATTTTGCAAATGAGAGTCTTGGACATAAGATGGTACTATGTTTTTTCAGCAGCTGAAATTCAACTGTATAATCGGTGACCAATCAAATTCAAAATTATGTAATGAATGACTAATCAGGCAAGAGGCCCAATGAATTTCTAACAATTTTATCGGGAAACCAAGTAGTACCAAAATGTCATGGTTCAGAACACATTTAAATATAAAATGCGGGCTTAAGTCTAGTGGGTGTACTAAAAGTAAAGGAGAAAGAGCACACGAAAAGCCGTGATTTCCTGATCACAGCTGCCCAAGAAGACAACGAATGGCTCCAGTTCACTGTGGTCTGTCCCCGCCGAACCTGAACTTGAACTGTGGGCTTGGGACTGAACTTAAATAGATTCTCTTGAAGGAAACTAAGAAATAGAAACCAGTGAACTAGGTCAGGATAAAAATATCTACTGGGACAGATGATAGAAATGTAGAATTGTTACCTGTGAAAATACATATAGAAAGCTAAGCCTAACTGTGGTGTTGGAGAAGACTCTTGAGAGTCCCTTGGACTGCAAGGAGATCCAACCAGTACATCCTAAAGGAGATCAGTCCTGTACGTTCACTGGAAGGACTGATGCTAAAGCTGAAACTCCAGTACTTTGGCCACCTCATGCAAAGAGTTGACTCATTGGAAAAGACTCTGATGCTGGGAGGGATTGGGGGCAGGAGGAGAAGGGGATGACCGAGGATGAGATGGCTGGATGGCATCACTTACTCGATGGACGTGAGTCTGAGTGAACTCCGGGATTTGGTGATGGACAGGGAGGCCTGGCGTGCCACGATTCATGGGGTCACAAAGAATCAGACACGACTGAGCGACCGAACTGAACTCAACTGAAGCCTAACCAAAAATGCACGTTCTTTCCTTCAGGGAAAAAAAAAAAGGAAGACCCATAATCAATCAGTGTCTGACCTTCGTACACTGGGTTTCCCCAGTCGCTCAATGGTGAAGAATCTGCCTGCAGCACCGTGCAGTCCTGGAGACCTGGGTTGAATCCCTGGGTCGGAAAGACCCCCCAAAGAAGAAAGTGGCAACCCACTCCAGGATTCTTGCCTGGGAAATCCTATGGACAGAAGTAAAAAGGAAATGTTTCCAATATTTTTAATTAAACATGAGAAAATTAGGCCTTGCTTTAGGTGGCTCAGACAGTAAAGCGTCTGTCTACAATGCGGTAGACCTGGGTTCGATCCCTGGGTTGGGAAGATCCCCCGGAGAAGGAAATGGCAATCCACTCCAGGACTATTGCCTGGAAAATCCCATGGACAGAGGAGCCTGGTAGGCTGCAGTTCATGGGGTCACAAAGAGTTGGACACAACTGAACGACTTCACTTAGAAGGCCAACCATAAAAAACGTTAAGTTATTTTTGGAGGAATCAGTAACAAGTCGGGGCAGGCAAGAATCAAGTCAGTGATAATACAAATTACATAAAAAGATTTGACTATAATAAGGATGAAGAGAGCGATCACCTGAATTACAGTTTTGCAGCATTTCACATTTTTGAAATATTTGCAGTGGCTTAGAGGAAACATGTCACAAAATGCTTCTTTCAGCTAACAAGATTTCAAGTCTTCCTAACCCAAAGTTAGGATTACAAATTATCTCTTCTGCTTAATATTACCCCAATTAAAGTTGTTAAAGGTTTTCCTGATTCATTAAGTGAATGATTAATGTATTCTTGAAAATTAGATCTTTATTCTTGTAAGAAAAAATTTGGGGGGATAATCTTTATTTGGGGATTACTTTCCTCATCTTTAAAAATATTTACTGAATACTTAATTGAGACTTGTATATAGAGGTATTCCATAAATTTTGAGAACTGAATGAATTAGACATAATTTGAAAATTCAAATCAGTTAATAGAATAATAGCATACATGGAGAAAGATTAATATGTAGACGTTGGGGCTCAAATTTATACATTCACAAAGAAAGAAAACATTTTGTGAAAAAAAATGCAAGCACACTCTAAATGGTCACTTATTAAATGTACTCCCCGCACTTCAGTGGGGCTTCCCTAGCCGTTCGGATGGTGAAGAATCTGCCTGCCAATGCAGGAGACTCGGGTTTGATCCCCGAATCTGGAAGATTCCCTGAAAAAGGAAATGGTAACCCACTCCAATATTCTTGCCTGGGAAATCCCATGGACAGTGGAGCTGGGGGGCTATAGTCCTTGGGGTCACAAAAGAGTTGGACTCAACTTACCAACTAAACAACAATACTTCAGATATTATGTAGTCATTCATAAGTAAAATTCTGAGAATAAAATATGAGAATTTTGAAATGTTACACATGAGAATAACCACAGTTGTTGGGTTACATTGTGTTTTTATTTCCAGTAGGTCAACTTAGGCAAAGCAGCCTGAGTTGTTTTGCTTACGCTGCTAAGCAAACATCCCACTTGCTCCCAGCAGCTTCTGGCCATTGAAAGCATGAAACTAAAGGTAAAGTGAGACACATTTGCTCTTTTTTTGCATACATTTTGCCTTCATTAAAATTGTTGTGGTCAAAAGCCACAAGATCTCTTTATAAATTCTGTACCCTAAGTATATTCATTGCTGTTCTTGCTGTGGTTTAGTTGTGTCTGACTGTTTGTGACCCCATGGACTGTAGTCCACCAGGCCTCTCTGTCCGTAGGATTTTCCAGGCAAGAATACTGGAGTGGGTAGCCAGCCAGTCCTTTCTCTTGGAGATCTTCTCAACTCCAGAATCAAACTTGGGTCACCTGCATTGCAGGCAGATTCCTTACCATCTGCGCCACCAGGGAAACCCGTGTATATTTGAATACCATATCATATTCACATATATTCATATATCAATTTCCTAAATTCAATGTGATTATCAGTTCAGTTCATCTGCTCAGTCGTGTCCGACTCTTTGCGACCACAAGAATTGCACCATGCCAGGCCTCCCTGTCCATCACCAACTCCCGGAGTTCACTCAGATTCATGTCCATCAAGTCAGTGATGCCATCCAGCCATCTCATCCTCTGTCGTCCCCTTCTCCTCCTGCCCTCAATCCCTCCCAGCATCAGAGTCTTTTCCAATGAGTCAGCTCTTAGCATGAGGTGGCCCAAGTACTGGAGTTTCAGCTTTAGCATCATTATGCAAGCACCTAATTAATTAAATTAAATACATTAAATTTTTGGCTAATTGCAAGGACAAAAAAAATTGATGTTTTGAATAAACACTGTGGATTATCTTATGCATATACTAGCTTTCATTTCTAATTCTAATGGTCTACTACCGGTGGCTCCTTAAATTCAGGTTCTGGATGTACATAGTGAACCAAGAACTTGGCAATATACTGTATAGTCTGGGTCTGTAATATAACTTGAATCACAACTGAAATATCTCTCCCTAGGTTATCGTGTCAGAAACGCACCCATGAAAAAATGACAAAGAGTAGGTTAAACACAGAGCCAAGCCCTAATGGTCAGAGTCCTAGAAAAGTCCAAAGTCTTCACTGACAGAGTCTTGCGACTGATTTCCTGAAATACCTTGCCGACTTCTCTTGGTTTTTTTCGTTTGTTTGTTTCAATTCCCATGTTTCTTAAGTTGGGATTTGGTTTAAACTTGTTCTAATTTATACTTTAGTTGTGTCTGTTTTGGAGAATTGGTGCATAGTTAAAAGACGCCATTGTTTTCTAGGTAGACAGTGGTAATGATGCTACTATTTTTGCTGTCCATTAAAAACTTGCCCAGAAAAAGGTAAGGCACACTTCAAAACAAACACACAAAGGACCCAATGCAAAGATGCCTTATCAATCCAGACAAGGCTACGAAAACATTTTCAGGCTAAACATCATATTGATACCTTATTATATCTTAAAAAATTATTCAAGCTTATCTTAACTACAGTTGGGTATTTTATGAAGGAAATGAGAAACATTCTTTCTAGAAACTACAGATCTTCCTACAAATGTGGCAATCTGATTTAAGAAGATAAAATGTTGGATTACATAATTTGTGGATACACAATTAACTGATTTTTCATCTATCTTAACACTATGTATAGCACTATCTGAAACACTCTTACATAGAATTATATGTATAATTGATCTCTTGAATCATTTTTGTGTGTATTCTCTGTACAGGTGTCTGTGAATATGGAATTTAATGCTGAAATTTTAAAAGGCTTTAATTTAAATTCAGGTTTTCCAGACAGAAATAGATGGTGATAATGAGATTGCGTTTTAGGTATGTCATAGAATCCGCCACTCCCATATTGCAGATTTTGCTGGGAGCTCCATTAGCTTTAGGATTTTCCTCTCACTACTTTTACTCAACAATTACAAAAGTGAACCAAGCTGTAGATAAAATGAGAGAACAAGCATTATTAACTTAATGCGTAACTATGTGGATAAAGCAATATTTTAATAATACTGTTAATAACTGTTGTTCAGCTGCTCTGTCAAGTTCAACTCTTTGCAACCCTGTGGACCACAGCCGCCAGGCTGCCCCCCCTTCACCATCTCCCAGAGCTTGCTCAAACTCATGTCCATTGAGTCATTGATACCATCCAACCATCTCATCCTCTGTCATCCCCTTCTCCTGCCCTCAATCTTTCAAAACATCAGGGTCTCTTCCAATGAGTCAGCTCTTTGCATCAGGTGGCCAAAGTTTTGGAGTTTTATCCTCAGCATCAGTCCTTCTAATGAATATCCAGAGTTGATTTTATTTAGGATGGACTGGTTGGATATCCTTGCAGTCCAAGGAACTCTCAAGAGTCTTCTCCAACACCACAGTCTGAAGACATCAATTCTTTGGTGTTCAGCCTTTTTTATTGTCCAACTCTCACATCCATACATGACTACTGGAAAAACCATAGCTTTGACTACATGGAAATTTGTTGGCAAAGTGATGACTCTGCTTTTTAATATGCTGTCTAGGTTGGTCATAGCTGAGCAAGTGTCTTTTAATTTCATGGCCGCAGTCACCATCTGCAGTGATTTTGGAGCCCAAGAAAATAAAGCTTGTCACTGTTTCCATTGCTTTCCCATCTATTTGCCATGCGATGATGGAACCAGATGCCACGATCTTAGTCTTTTGAGCTTTTCCATCTCCACTATCACCTTCATCAAGAGGCTCTTTAGTTCCCTTTAAGCATATATATTTGCATGTGATGAGCGTGTGTGTATTTTTTTAAGCTATGAGGAACAGAGCGGGGTGGGCAGTGCTATGATGTACGTAACATATCTCCTAGAGCTGTATTTCCTGTCAAAAGTTCACTTTTTAGATTTCTAGTAAAGCTTCAGTGGCACCCCACTCCAGTACTCTTGCCTGGAAAACCCCATGGACGAAGGAGCCTGGTGGGCTGCAGTCCGTGGGGTCACCGGGAGTTGAACACGACTGAGCAACTTCACTTTCACTTTTCAATTTCCTGCATTGGAGAAGGAAATGGCAACCCCCTCCAGTGTTCTTGTCTGGAGAATCCCAGGGACGGGGGAGCCTGGTGGGCTACCGTCTATGGGGTTGCGCAGAGTCGGACACGACTGAAGCGACTTCGCAGCAGCAGGAAAGGTTCATTGCTGCACAGAAGGGAAGGAAAGAAGCAAGGAAGGAAGGGGAGGCAGGGAGAGAGGGAGGAAAAGAAAGAAAGGAAGAGAGAGAATGTGAAAGCATCCTTCGAGCAGCAAGGGAGTGCTGGCTGGCTTTGTTGCTGCTCTTTTCAGTCTGCCCTGCTTCTGTCAGACTGGGTCAGAGCTGAATGTCAGGGGCAAGAGGGTGTCCTTGGCAAAAGCAAGACAGTTTAATAGGGATGCTTTGTGAAAGCTGCACCTAAAATCTCAGAGTATGTAATGGGGTAATTTTTACCTTGGAAAGGACTGTGCTGTGATCTCTTGAAGGTCGAAAGATTTTAAATTGAAGAGATGTCACCAATTATGCCCTTGATCAAGGGAAATGAGCACAAGTGGCTACCTCGCCTTTCTTTCAACGCATTTTCCTCTGAGCTTTGCAGTGCGGATGCTGTGCACTCGGTAAGGCCAGTGCTCACTGGGTCTTTATTTGGAAAGATTATCTATCATCACAACATCTTACAGCACAATTTAAGCTACAAGGTCAGAAACAAATCCTGAATTGTAGATCAAAAATCTATCTTAGAAGGATGAGAAGAATTAATATTGACTCTTGGGTTATGATCATCATTACTCAGAACTGCTAATTAACTGTGATACCTTCTTCGGAAAAGGCACTGCTTTCTTTCTTGTCTTTGCTTTTTTTTCTTTTCCTTAAGTGTTTGTTAAGAAACAAGATTGATTACCATACAGTTTCTTAAATCAAGGTGAAGGGTGTAATATTCTCAAACAGACAGCTTCTCCTGTGTGGCTCTGGTAGAAGGGAATCTGTTGCTAAGGTTTCAAGGTCAATTCCGGCTGTTGGAAGTTAGACTCAAGGGTTGTCCCACACCCATTTGTACCCTGACTTCTCCAAAGCTGGTCATCAGCACATAATATACATGCCCAGTTCACTTTTATAGATTATCAGTTCCCCTTTTTATAACTTTTGCTCTGAGACAATGTCTCTAAGATAGGGCTCAGACTCACCTGGCAGGGTTAACACAGCAGTCTGAATTTTGCTAGTCCAAGCAGTATCTTCCCCAGGCTTCTCCCTGGTTCTGACAAAGCTACAACTTTTCTGATTTGTCTCCATATGCAAGGCAAAACTGTGGGCTGAGATCATGGTCCCTCTGTCCTCCTGAACGCTGAAGTGATGCTCCCACTTAGAGGTCAAAACCAGGGCCTCTTCATCTCCTTTCTTTTGATCGCGTTCCACAGAGGCATGGTCTTTCTCTGTGTGTGTTTGCAATTGCATTCATTCATTTATCAATCTGTTAATTCACTGGGGGCAAATCAGTTCTTTACACCAAACCAGCTCCCTTCAAGCACATTTTCCTCCCTCCCACAAGCCTACTTGTCTCTTTTCTGCCCAGTCCCCATACCTTATGCTAGAGTCTATTTTGCTACCTAAGACTTCTTAGGACTCTGTCTTTTCCTAGCCCAATCCAGACTCTTTTAGTCTCACGTAGCTATTAATTTGTTCACTCACCTCTCCTCATAATTTGCCCAGGAAACCCTAGGAAGACAGAAAGCGTCTCTTTGGTGATTTCACGTCAGGGCCCTCTTCTTTTTATGTATCATTTGAGAGGAGACTTCTTAGGTTTACCTTACTTTTCTTTCAGCTTTGGCTTCTGCTTTCAATGTTTTTCTGGTTGACTACTAATCCTAGCTTTTCAACTCCCTTTCAGTTCACTTTGGTTTTTATTCCACCTGAATCTTCAAAAGTCCCTGAAGTGTTCATGGAGTTCCTGTCTATAGTGGTTTTCAGCCCATCCAACTGCGCCGGCCTTCATTTTCCCATTGGACCAACCACTGTATCTTTGCTAAATATTCCATCATATATCAGAGTATTCTTTTTTTAATGATTTGGGTAAAAATGTTATTGTTGTTCTTCTTTATCAGGCCCATAGTCATTTATCAGCCCCATGCTAACCACTATGTACATATTTATCCGTGTGTTCCTCAGAATACAATAAATAGATCCTCAAACACTCAGTGCAAATAGAGATCATTAGACAAACACATTTCAAAATGTTCCTTATAATATGCTACTGCTACTGCTACTGCTAAGTCGCTTCAGTCATGTCCGACTCTGTGCGACCCCATAGACGGCAGCCCACCAGGCTCCCCTGTCCCTGGGATTCTCCAGGCAAGAACACTGGAGTGGGTTACCATTTCCTTCTCCAATGTGTGAAAGTGAAAAGTGAAAGTGAAGTCGCTCAGTTGTGTCCGACTCCCAGTGACCCCATGGACTGCAGCACACCAGGCTCCTGGGGTTTTCCAGGCAAGAGTACTGGAGTGGGGTGCCATTGCCTTCTCCACATGGTCTCAGACTCTGACTCAAATGAAGTGACTTACCACATACGCAGAGACACTGCAAAAATTGTGTTCAGACTGTGTTCAAATGCAGGAGGCTAAGAAATTAATATGGATAAAATAACTTCTCTTTAAAATTCAATAAAATTCTTTTCAAAACTTGAATTTAAGCAGGTTTAAAATCTTAAATTCATTTAGATAATATTAAGTACTTGCTTTTTTTCTGACCCAAGTGTTTTAATGACCCAAGTATTTATTTTTAGCTCACAGCTGAGCCTTGCTTCATTAAATTTAAGATATCCCAGCTGTGAGAGTTGGCGCTTGCTCTCGAAGTGATTCCTTGATCAAATTACCACACAGCACGCATTCAATTGCTGCTCCTACAAGTGTTGTGATGAGAGGCTGGACTCAGGAGGTCCAGGAAGGCTCCTGTGAGGAAACTGTACCGTGAGGTGTGAAGCTGAGGCGGGAGAACGGGGAGGACAAGGTGTCTTTGGGGGTTAAAGGGAATAGCATGTGCAAAGGGCCTGTGGTGAGAGGGAAGATGGCAAGTGCAAGGGAAAGAAGCTTTTGAGGACGGGACCAAGAAAGCAAGAAGAAAGGGGCTTCCAGATGGGGCTGGAGAGATAGGGATGACTTAGATCTACCCGTCAGCCATGTTGCTGATGAGTATAGTTTACGCTAAGATCAGTGGGAGAACGTAGGTTGGAGACGGTGGTGGGGATGGCAGGGGCACAGTGCAGAGTCTGACCTGAGTAAGGTGAGCCGTGCATTCTGGAATGGCAAGGCTGCAGGGAAAGAAATTTGGGGGGTTGGGGGGTAGGTGCAGAGTGGAGGCGGCGGATCAGTTAGGAAGTTCTTCCCAGGTATGTGAGAGGACAGACTACTGCGGAATAGAGAAATGGTGGAGAAGGAAAAAAGTGGATGATGGGAGCATTCAGGATGCACAATCACCAGGATTTTATATTATCTCTGCTGCTGCTGCTGCTGCTAAGTCACTTCAGTCATGTCCGACTCTGTGCGACCCCATAGACGGCAGCCCACCAGGCTCCCGCGACCCTGGGATTCTCCAGACAAGAACACTGGAGTGGGTTTCCATGTCCTTCTCCAGTGCATGAAAGTGAAAAGTGAAAGAGAAGTCACTCAGTTCTGTCTGACTCTTAGTGACCCCATGGGCTGCAGCCTACCAGGCTCCTCCATCCATGGGATTTTCCAGGCAAAAGTACTGGAGTGGGGTGCCATTGCCTTCTCTGATATTATCTCTACTAGACACAAATATTGGTGCATCTCACAGAAGAATAGAAAGGCCATTGGTCAGACCACATTAGGGTGTGTGCAGCAGTCTCTTTGGCTAGCAACTGGAGGGCATTTGTGCTGGTCAGACTGATTTTCCAAGTTCTCATCTGAGTCTAGAAACCGAATCTGAAGCACAGGGCTAAGTGCATCCTCAGTGTCCAAGAAATAGAGCAAAGCACACTGACTCAGATACGAAAAAGTCAGACCCCTGAATTTGGTCTCCCACGGGGAATAACCATGCAAAACCCCATACTTTATCCCTCCTTCTCTCTGAACTCTCAAGTCATCTCTTAAGGAACGGTGGTTGGTTAGCTTTTCACCTCTCATATTTTTTAGATCAATTTAGTGTTACCTGGATCCAGGAAAGTGAAATATACTTGCATTTTAAAACAAACGCGTGTGTATGTGTGTGCTCAGCCGTGTCCAACTCTTTTGAGACCCCTGGACTGTAGCCAGCCAGGCTCCTCTGTCCATGGGATTTCCCAGGCAAGAATCCTGGAGTGGGTTGACATTTCCTCCTGCGGGGGATCTTCCTGACCCAGGGATCGAAACTGTGTCTTCTGCCTCTCCTGTATTGGTGAGCAAATTCTTTACCACTGCACCACCTGGGAAGCCTCAGCATATAGAAATTACCAAAGAAAATGCTGAGAACTTTAAGTTTACTGCCAATATAATCTCTGTATCTTTGTGACTTAACTATGTTAAATAATTTGAAGGCAGATAGATTTTTACTTTATTGTTTAAATACATTTATATTAGGGAATGTTTTCAGCTGACAAAATTAAAATTAACATCACCATCTTCCACATCCATTTTCCTTATAACATACACATATTTCTCTCTGTCTCTCTCTTTGTCTCTCTCTGTATTCTGGTTCGAAATACACTTTCTGGTGCTTCTAGCTGCTGTGAAAACTCAGAAAAAAAAAACATTTGTTGTTCAGTCACTCAGTTATGTCAGACTCCTTGAGATCCCATTAATTGCAGCACGCCAGGCTTCCCTGTCCTTCACTGTCTCCCGGAGCTTTCTCAAACTCATGTCCATTGAGTCGGTGATACCATCCAACCATCTCATCCTCTGTCCTCCCCTTCTGCCTTCAGTCTTTCCCAGCATCAGGGTCTTTCCCAATGAGTCGGATTTTTGCATCAGGTGGCCAAAGCACTGGAGTTTCAGCTTCAGCATCAGTCCTTCCAATGACTATTCAGGATTGATTTCCTTTAAGGATTGACTGGTTTGATCTCCCTGTATACCTGTATTTGCATAGAGAGCACTAAGAAATGGCAAATTACTTACTGTCAAAGCTGTCAATAATCAACTGTACAACAAAGCTCTTAAAGTATCCATTTAAATGACACATAATTCTGCAAGAAAGAGAAAGACTAGTTGCCAGGAGCCAGCGTGAGGAATTCCACCCATGACAAGGTCATGCGGCAGAGTTCTGATGGGCAAGGTCGAGTCAGATCTCAGGTTTTCCCCCTGGCATTTCCTGAGCATGTACCCCCCCCCCCCCCCCCCCACCAAAATAAGAATCTGCCTGCTTTTCCACTCTTCTGTCATTCTCTGGAAAAAGTCAATTCAGGCTTTAGTCTTCTGCATTTGAAAGAGTGTTTCCATCCAAAAACCCCTCCGATGGCTTTCTAGCCTGCCTGCAGGACTCATACAGCTGCGCATGTGATTGTTTGAGGCCTCCTGACTGCAGGAGGCACAGGAAGCTTAAAACATCCTAGGAATGTAGGGGCTTCCGAGGAGTCAAAATCATTAGAATAGGACTGATTAAAGGTTTCATTTGCTGAGCCAATACTTGCTGCCAAATTTTCATATCCTTTATTTTTAGATATAGTTGGTATATAGAAAAACAGGTAGTAGACCTGGTATTAGCAACATTAGATCTTTGAGTTAAGTACTTTCTTTGTTATAACCCACTGCACCTTTGTTCTACAGGAATGTAACTTTATTTAGTATTTTGAGGGTGATGCAGAGTAAAGAAAAAACTCTTCTAGCGAAAAGGAGTTTTCTGGTTGATAGACAATTATCCAGGAAGAGAGCCATAAAAATGTTAACAAGCCCTTGGCCAGAAGATAATGTAAACCACCTGAGACCTTTTGTATACGGGAGACTATGCAAAAAGAAAGCCTTGTCTCAATGAGGGTCAGGACTGCTGCCCCTGCATAAGTCTGCATATACCATTATGTACAACTTGGGGTGTATGAGCTGATTTTGAAAAATAGTTTTTGGAGTCTTGCACCCATGCTGGGCTTCCCCATGTTGTTCTTTTCTTTTTCCGGCTGAATTCCCATCTGGGGCGCGGAGGCTTACCATGCCTACTTACTTGTCCCGGCTTCTAAGATCCGAAAGAGAGAGAGCCCAAGGCGGGGCACTCTCCAATATTCAAATGGATGCCGGTGTCCTAACGTAGATGGTGCAAATTCCTTGTCTGGAATTTTATTGGTTTTCCCCATAAGCCAAGTTATTCAGCCTCCTTTTCTCCTCCTAAATTTCCTACTATACGACTTCTTCCTAATCTAATCTTATATTTCTATATTAATAAATAAATAAGTTTCTCCTCGCCAACGCCGTCCCTGCTTCGAATTTCCCTGGATCCACCGGGGCTGGACCCCGGCAACTATCGGCATTTTTAAAAGATTCAGTCAAGTTTCTGTCATCCTCTTTGCTTTTTTTTTTTTTTCCAATTTGAACATGGTTGGAATCTGTATGCTACTTAGTCGGTTGAGAGAAGATATGCCGTTGATGCTGTTAAATAATACACACCATTGGCTGTTAATTGCTTTTGAAAACCGCTATCAGGTTCTTTTGAAAAACACCAGTATGAGTGTTTACCTTTCATTAGGTAATGGTTAATCAAAATCATTGTGTCTTTGTGCTTTATCATGACTTTCTCTACTTGGTTAGGAAAATCCTTGGGCTGAAATGTTTTTTTTTTTAAGCTACTATGGCTGTAATCATGAATGTACACTAGATATGTTTGCTCTTCAGATTAAATATTTATCTTCCATCCTCTACACATAGCGGCCAGTTTAATGTTACACCTTACTGCCTTACCTGGTGGCTCAGCTGGTCAAGAATCCGCCTGCAATGAGAGAGACCTGGCTTTGATCCCTGGGTTGGGAAGATGCCCTGGAGTAGGAAATGGCCACCCACTGCAGTATTCTGGCCTGGAGAATCCATGGACGGTACGGTCCAGGCGGGTCACCCAGAGGTGGACACGACTGAACGGCCTTCACTTCACTTCACTGTGCAGGAGGGCAGAGGGCAAAGCGCGGTCATGCTGCAGCTGTGTCAGGCTCACAGCACAGCTCTAAGGAAGAGTTATTTGAGAACTGACGGAGCAAGAAATAGGAAATCAAGCTTTGGCTCTCTCGGTGAAAATAGAGAATGATACTTCAATTTCAGTCCACTTTCTAGGATGAGAAGAAGAAGAAAATGGTCAATAAACACTGTATCAGACGATCATCACAGAATAATTTTACTCGTAATGCATGTTTTCAAAAACTTGATTACATTCCCCATCCTGATGCCCTTTTACAGATAATCAGGAACATGGCAACTGTTGGAAAAAGAGAAAAGGAGGAGGAATGTTTGTTATTTTATAGTGATATAATAGTGTCTTTGGAAAAGGAAATGGCAACCCACTCCAGTGTTCTTGCCTGGAGAATCCCATGGACAGAAGAGCCTGGTGGGCTACAGTCTATGGGGTCGCAAAGTGTCGGACACAACTGAGCAACTCAACAACAACAATAGTGCCTTAGAAAGCCAAATGAGATGAGAATCCAGGAATGTGAATATCCACACTCACTGTTAAAGGCTTTGTAACTATGTTCATCTGTTA
This sequence comes from Ovis canadensis, assembly GCF_042477335.2. NCBI lineage: Eukaryota > Metazoa > Chordata > Mammalia > Artiodactyla > Bovidae > Ovis > Ovis canadensis. Next base: position 99,823,600 of record NC_091253.1, on the reverse strand, counting down.
TAAGACTTGTCCTATGCTAAGTATGGTATTGGAAGAAGTAACATTCTTGATCAATTACTAGCGTCATGCCCCCTACTAAGCACTTTGTATGTGTTATCTTATTTAATCCTCACAACAAGTTTGTTAGAAGGATTCCATCATTAGCTTCACTTGCAGGTAAAGAATCAGGGTGCAGAAACAGGGAGTTACAGGGTTTGCTAACGTCCATTCCCGGATAAAAGGGTGGTAGAAAGAATGTTCTCAATGTGTTGAACCAGGGGCTTGTAAATACGTTGTGAAATATATGCAGGTTGTGGCAAAGCATCATGCAGATTTCAGTATTTTGTAAGGGCTCTATTCTCGAGTATCATATAAATCAATCCCTGCCGGTTTTGTCATACTTACACATGACTGTCTGGATCGTGTTTCCCTGAACAAGATTACACGTAAGACTAGAAGCCCCGGGCTTTGTATTTCAAATCACTCTAGACTTCAGTGAAGAAACATTCAAAAGAGACAGCATACAAGTTAATCTTCAAATTTGCCCCTGTTCATTCTCAAGGGAAATTAAATTGTCTTCCAAAATCTGGATGAAGGATAACATATCATAGCAGTAACACAGATGTGGTCAGGATAGACAGTCCTGAGTCAGAAAAGCTTAAACAACTAAGCTTTATTCGTAGAAAGCATGACCGTGAGCAACTTGAAATCGGTACTAAAATCCTTGGCCCATTTTGCTAAGAAACATAATTAAAACCAAAAGCCCTTTAAATAGTGGAGTGCTGTTTTTCCATGCCGTGAACTCACATGAACTGTATGTTGTGGATACGGTTGTATCTGCCCTTGCATCTTCTTTCTAATCCATCCTGTTAACAGTAGCTCCAGATATTTTCCTTGTAATAAAATCTGTCTGTAACTAAATTCAAATGAGCAAATTCAGGAAGGTAGAGGCATGCCAGTTCAGTTCAGTTCAGTTTAGTCGCTCAGTCGTGTCTGACTCTGCGACCCCATGAATCGCAGCACGCCAGGCCTCCCTGTCCATCACCAACTCCCGGACTTCACTCAGACTCACATCCATCGAGTCAGTGATGCCATCCAGGCATCTCATCCTCTGTCGTCCCCTTCTCCTCCTGCCCCCAATCCCTCCCAGCATCAGAGTCTTTTCCAATGAGTCAACTCTTCACATGAGGTGGCCAAAGTACTGGAGTTTCAGTTTTAGCATCATTCCCTCCAAAGAAATCCCAGGGTTGATCTCCTTCAGAATGGACTGGTTGGATTTCCTTGCAGTCCAAGGGACTCTCAAGAGTCTTCTTCAACACCACAGTTCAAAAGCATCAATTCTTCGGCACTCAGCCTTCTTTACAGTCCAACTCTCACACCCATACATGACCACTGGAAAAACCATAGCCTTGACTAGACGGACCTTAGTCGGCAAAGTAATGTATCTGCTTTTGAATATGCTATCTAGGTGGGTCATAACTTTTCTTCCAAGGAGTAAGCATCTTTTAATTTCATGGCTACAGTCATGTACTGAATCCAAATTATTTTTCTTCTTTTTATTGGGGAATAGTTGCTTTGCAGTGTTTACTTTCTGCAGCACAGCAAGGCAGATCAACCAAATGTATACATACATCCGCTCCCTTTTGCCCTCCCTCTCCTCCGCCCTGCCCCGCCCCGCCCCGCCCCCACCTAGGTCATCACAGGGCACCCAGCCGAGCTCCCTGGGCTGTACAGCAGGTTCCCACCAGCTGTCTGTTTCACACATGATGGTGAGTTTATGTCAATCCCAACCTCCCTATTCGCCCCACACTCTCTATTCCACAAGTCTGTTCTCTGCTTCTGCATCTATATTCCTGCCCTGCAAATAGGCTCCCCTGTACCATTTTTCTAGATTCTCCATATATGTGTTAATATACAATATTTTTCTCTTTCTGACTTATGGGTTTCCCCTGTGGCTCAGCTGGTAAAGAATCAGCCTGCAATGCAAGAGACCTGGGTTTGATCCCTGGGTTGGGAAGATCCCCTGAAGAAGGGAAAGGCTACCCACTCCAGTATTCTGGCCTGGGGAATTCTAGGGACTATATAGTCCATGGGGCTGTAAAGAGTCAGACATGACTGAGCAACTTCCACTTTCACTCTGTGAGACAGACTCTAGGTCTATCCATGTCTCTACAAATGGCCCAATATTGTTCCAATAACTCTGAGTAATCTCCACTGTATATATGTACCATATCTCTATCCATTTATCTCCCATCCTAACTACTGATATATCTCTTCACAAAGATAGTTCAGTTCAGTTCAGTCGCTCTGTCGTGTCCGACTCTGCGATCCCATGAATTCCAGCAGGCCTGGCCTCCCTATCCATCACCAACTCCCGGAGTTCACTCAGATTCATGTCCATCGAGTCAGTGATACCATCCAGCCATCTCATCCTCGGTGATCCACTTCTCCTCCTGCCCCCAATCCCTCCCAGCATCAGAGTCTTTTCCAATGAGTCAACTCTTCACATGAGGTGGCCAAAGTACTGGAGTTTCAGCTTTAGCGTCATTCCTTCCAAAGAACACCCAGGGCTGATCTCCTTTGGAATGGACTGGTTGGATCTCCTTGAAGTCCAAGGGACTCTCAAGAGTCTTCTTCAACACCACAGTTCAAAAGCATCAATTCTTTGGCACTCAGCCTTCTTCACAGTCCAACTCTCACATCCATACATGACTACTGGAAAAACCATAGCCTTGACTAGATGGACCTTAGTCGGCAAAGTAATGTCTCTGCTTTTGAACATGCTATCTAGGTTGGTCAGAACTTTTCTTCCAAGGAGTACGCGTCTTTTAATTTCATGGCTGCAGTCACCATCTGCAGTGATTTTGGAGACCAAAAAAATAAAGTCTGACACTGTTTCCACTGTTTCTTCATCTATTTCCCATGGAGTGATGGGACCAGATGCCATGATCTTTGTTTTCTGAATGTTGAGCTTTAAGCCAACATTTTTGCTCTCCTCTTTCACTTTCATCAAGAGGCTACTGAGTTCCTCTTCACTTTCTGCCATAAGGGTGGTGTCATCTGCATATCTGAGCTTATTGATATTTCTCCCGGCAATCTTGATTCCAGCTTGTGTTTCTTCCAGTCCAGTGTTTCTCATGATGTACTCTGCATAGAAGTTAAATAAGCAGGGTGACAATATACAGCCTTGACATACTCCTTTTCCTATTTGGAACCAGTCTGTTGTTCCATGTCCAGTTCTAACTGTTGCTTCCTGACCAGCATACAGATTTCTCAAGAGGCAGGTCACGTGTTCTGTTATTCCCATCTCTTTCAGAATTTTCCACAGTTTATTGTGATCCACATAGTCAAAGGCTTTGGCATAGTCCATAAAGCAGAAATAGATGTTTTTCTGGAACTCTCTTGCTTTTACCATGATCCAGCAGATGTTGGCAATTTGATCTCTGGTTCCTCTGCCTTTTCTAAAACAAGCTTGAACATCAGGAAGTGCACGGTTCATGTATTGCTGAAGCCTGATTTGGAGAATTTTGAGCATTACTTTACTAGCATGTGATGTGAGTGCAATTGTGCAGTAGTTTGAGCATTCCTTGGCATTGCCTTTCTTTGGGATTGGAATGAAATCTGACCTTTTCCAGTCCTGTGGCCACTGCTGAGTTTTCCAAATTTGCTGACATATTGAGTGCAGCACTTTCACAGCATCATCTTTCAGGATTTGAAATAGTTCAACTGGAATTCTATCACCTCTACTAGCTCTGTTCATAGTGATACTTTCTAAGGCCCACGTGACTTCACATTCCAAGATGTCTGGCTCTAGATGAGTGATCACACCATTGTGATTATCCGGGTCATGAAGATCTTTTTTGTACAGTTCTTCTGTGTATTCTTGCCACCTCTTCTTTATATCTTCTGCTTCTGTTAGGTCCAGACCATTTCTGTCCTTTATCGAGCCCATCTTTGCATGAAATGTTCCCTTGGTATCTCTAATTTTCTTGAAGAGATCTCTAGTCTTTCCCATTCTGTTCTTTTCCTCTATTTCTTTGCACTGATTGCTGAAGAAGGCTTTCTTATCTCTTCTTGCTATTCTCTGGAACCCTGCATTCAGATGCTTATCTTTCCTTTTCTCCTTGGCTTTTCACTTCTCTTCTTTCACAGCTATTTGTAAAGCCTCCCCAAACAGCCATTTTGCTTTTTTGCATTTCTTTTCCATGGAGATGGTCTTGATCCCCATCTCCTGTACAGTGTCACAAACCTCATTCCATAGTTCTTCAGGCACTCTATCTATCAGATCTAGGCCCTTAAATCTATTTCTCACTTCCACTGTATAATCATAAGGGATTTAATTTAGGTCATACCTGAATGGTCTAGCGGTTTTCCCTGTTTTCTTCAATTTAAGTCTGAATTTGGTAATAAGGAGTTCATGATCTGAGCCACAGTCAGCTCCTGGTCTTGTTTTTGTTGACTGTATAGAGCTTCTCCATCTTTGGCTGCAAAGAATATAATCAGTCTGATTTTGGTGTTGACCATCTGGTGATGTCCACGTGTAGAGTCTTCTCTTGTGTTGTTGGAAGAGGGTGTTTGCTATGACCAGTGCATTTTCTTGGCAAAACTCTATTAGTCTTTGCCCTGCTTCATTCCACATTCCAAGGCCCAATTTGCCTGTTACTCCAGGTGTTTCTTGACTTCCTACTTTTGCATTCCAGTCCCCTGTAATGAAAAGGACATCTTTTTTAGGTGTTGGTTCTAAAAGGTCTTGTAGGTCTTCATAGAACCGTTCAACTTCAGCTTCTTCAGCATTACTGGCTGGGGCATAGACTTGGATTACTGTGATATTGAATGGTTTGCCTTGGTGATGAACAGAGATCATTCTGTCGTTTTTGAGATTGCATCCAAGTACTGCATTTTGGACCCTTTTGTTGACCATGATGGCTACTCCATTTCTTCTAAGGGTTCCTGCCTGCAGTAGTAGATATAATGGTCACCTGAGTTAAATTCACCCATTCCAGTCCATTTTAGTTCACTGATTCCTAGAATGTCAATGTTTACTCTTGCCATCTCTTGTTTGACCACTTCCAATTTGCCTTGATTCATGGACCTGACATTCCAGGTTCCTATGCAATATTGCTCTTTACAGCATCGGATCTTGCTTCTATCACCAGTCACATCCACAGCTGGGTATTGTTTTTGCTTTGACTCCATCCCTTCATTCTTTCTAGAATTATTTCTCCACTGATCTCCACTAGCATATTGGACACCTAATGACCTGGGGAGTTCTTCTTTCAGTCCTATTATTTTGCCTTTTCATACTGTTCATTGGGTTCTCAAGGCAAGAATACTGAAGTGGTTTGCATTCCCTTCTCCAGTGGACCACATTCTGTCAGACCTCTCCACCAGGACCTGCCTGTCTTGGGTTGCCCCGCAGGCATGGCTTAGTTTCCTTGAGTTAGACAAGGCTGTGGTCCTAGTGTGATTAGATTGACTAGTTTTCTGTGAGTATGGTTTCAGTGTGTCTGCCCTCTGATGCCCTCTTGCAACACCTACCATCTTGCTTGGGTTTCTCTTACCTTGGGTGTGGGGTATCTCTTCACGGCTGCTCCAGCAAAGTGCAGCTGCTGGTCCTTATCTTGGATGAGGGGTATCTCCTTACCACCGCCCTTCCTGGCCTTCATGGTGGGATGGCTCCTCTAGGCCCTCCTGCGCCCGTGCAGCCACCGCTCATTGGACATGGGGTTGCTCCTCCCGGCCGCCACCCCTGGCCTCCGACGCGGGGTAGCTTCTCTTGGCCGTTCCTGCGCCGTTGCAGCCTGGCACTCTAGGCCGCTGCCCGTGACCTCAGATGTGGGGTAGGTCCTCTCGGCCGCGCTTAGTGCGCCGGCCGCAGCCGCCTGCTCTCCAGTCTAAAAAGGGACTGGTTATATGATCTGCTTTAACCTCTTTAATGAAGTATAGACCTTCCCTGCTGTCACAATGCCACAGTCAGAATGTAGAATATGTCTTCTGTTTCTTCTGTACTCTTGTGCTAAACACTGCCTATCTAATTAAGTTCCTTTCAATCCACATATTAATTTTAGGTAGAATTTTGAGAGATTTTAAAACCTCTCATTGCGCAGCTCACGCATCTACCAGTGAAGTGCACACATACACCTTATTTGGGAAATGGTAAAAAAAACAAAAACAATTTCTTTTGAGTCTTTAGCTTGAAAGTCTTCAAACCTCATTATCCTTTATTGATACACCTAGAAAACTTAGGAAAATAATTGATGTAATTTTATTTCTTCAAATAATTTTAATTTTAAGGAGTTTTATTTTCAGCCTGTGTTTTAGGGTTAATCTAATTTTGTCCTTTCTCATTTCAGATTTTGAGTATTCTTAAATATGGAAGGCAGTTAATCACAGTGCTAAAGGAAATCCTTAACTTTTTGAGAAGCAACACCTAGTCTTATGACTTCTGAAATCAGCTGTTCATACCTGTACTGCTAGGGAAAGGGCATTTTTTTGTGCCCTTTTGCAAGAAAAATGGAAACAGCAAAAATACAATGTATAGCTTCAATAAATAGTCATGGCAAAGTATTTTTCGCTTGATCTTTCATCTAGAAAGTTTTAGTTTTATGAATATTGTCAGTCTCTCAGTTGTGTCCAGCTCTCTGCAACTAGTTTCATGAATACTCTCTTTCTCTAATGTGCTCAGTCATTTAGTCGTATCTGACTCTTTGTGACCCTGTGGACTGCAGGCTGGCAGACTCCTCTGTCTATGGAATTTTCCAGGCAAGGATATTGGAGTGGGTTGCCATTTCCTCCAGTCTTCCTGAGTCAGGGATTGGACCACATCTCCTGCACTGGCAGGCAAATTCTTTATCATTGAGCCACCTGGGATACTATGAGATAAATCCTTCCATTCAAGTATTTTAAAATTTGATCTTTTTCCCCCTTCTCATTATTTTTATTAGTGTTTCTCATTTTTAAGTCAAAACATCAAGTTCATAACATGAGAAATAATATTAATTAAAAACCATGGAAAAGTCAGTGAATACTTGGTGTAGGGTAAATTTATTAAACTGGCTAGTTTTCATAATTTCATACCATTTTGAGCATTTCTTTGATCAGAAGTATTGCCCAGAGGCTCACAGAGCAGACACTGGAGCCAGATTGCTTGACTTTGCATCTGGCAAGTTCTGTGACAGCAGGCAAGTTCTTTAATCTCTTTAAGCATCAGTTTGTCCTTCATAAAATGGTATAAACAATAGCATATCTCACAGGATCTCTTTGAGGATTAAAGCAGCTTATTTATTAAAGAACAATGCCTGGCACATAGCAATGCTCTGTAAATGTTTACCGTAATTATCATGGTCAAAACTGAATAAAATACTTCATAGTGTAGGGGTTCAGAATGAGCCCTCCCAAAAATAGTTTTGTCACTTATACATGAGGATTATTTTGAGCTGGGCTTCCCTGGTGGCTCAGCTGGTAAAGAATCCGTCTGCGATGTGGAAGAGCTGAGTTCGATCCCTGGGTCTGGAAGACCCCCTGGAGAAGGGAAAGGCCACCCACTCCGGTATTCTGGCCTGGAGAATTCCATGGACTGTATAGTCCTCAGGGTCGCAAAGAGTCAGACATGACTGAGCAACTTTCACTTGACTTTCACATTTTGAGCTAAAGGCAATTGATACCCTGCAGCTTAATGAAAAACTACTACTCCTCCCTGACCTACCTTCAGTTCAGCTTGGTGGCTCAGTCGTGCCTGACTCTTTGTGACCCCATGAATCGCAGCATGCCAGTTGGTTATTTTTCCCAGAAAAAGAGCTGCTATTGCAGTTGGATCTCACCTAAATGGCTGTGTCTGTAAGGCTGGCCTGTATGAGTGCGCAGGCTTTCAGTCGTGTTCTGCTCTTTGTGAAGAGTCTAAGCTACTCCATTTTGTTAACAGAAAAACTCCATTTTGCAAGGTTCTGGGAAAAGAGCCTTTGGAAATCCCCTGACCTCACCCCACCACCCACGAGCCAATCGGACCCCAGAGCAAAATCTCCTGACTTAACACTCAGGAACTTGTGGTCTACCTAGACAATAGGGACCAATCAAGAACCAGCACACAACCCTTCAAAAGAAAGTGACCAATCAGACGTTCCCCTACCTAGAAATCCTTTTCTCCATGTATACTCCCCATATAAGCAATGTAATCCAGGACCCGGGGCTCCTCCCTATAGCTGCTGTGTTGGTGTTGGTGGGAGCCCCAGCTAGAGCTTGGTAATAAAAACTCTCTTGCTTTTGCATCGGATATCGGCTCCCTGGTGGTCATTGGGAGATTTCGCGACTTGGGCATAACATTTGCAACCCTAGGGCCTGCAGCCCACCAGGCTCCTCTGACTGTGGGACTTCCCAGGCAGGAATACTGGAGTGGGTTGCCACTTCCTACTCTGTGGGATCTTCCCAACCCAGGGCTGTAAGGCTGAACACAAATCTAGTTACCAAACGTCAACTCTTCTTGCCATCCTATGAGTGACCCCTCTGTCCTTGGAAGCCCCCAGCCCCTATCCCATTCCTTAGCTCAGGATGGCATAAACACCTCATTCTAGCTTTCTGTCTCTGAATCTCTCATATACTTGGGGTTCCCATTTATGCAAAATCAAGTTTTATTTTCTCCTGTTAATCTATCTCATGTCAATTTAATTCTTAAATCAGTCAGACAAAAGCTAGGTAAAAGAGTGAGAGGGTAACAGGCAGGAAGGCCAGAGGTCTCCAAACGGAGGAAATAGCCTGCAAGTGTCAGACATTTTTATCTCTCTTAAGCAGCAGGAGGAAACGAACCAGCGATATTTTTTTCCTTCTCTATACAAATTTAAAAGGAGGTTTCTCTTGAAATACTGTGTTGCCGTAATGACACCTGGTTTCACCTGAAGTTAATGATTCTCAAACCTTGAGATAACTAACCAATGTCTTTTTCTTATGGAAATGTTTATCTTAAGCTATGCTAATGTACTATGCATTTACCCCAAACTCTGTCTTCAAGTTGGTTCCGCCTCTTGGCTCAGAACCTACTTGACAAACCAGTATGTTATACTCAGATATTGTTCCCCTAATCTATATAAATGAAACTATTTGTATGGTGATCTGCCCTTCTTCAAGATCCAAGTTAATCATTTTATGGCCCAGGATGAACCATTTGGTGCCAAGATTATCCCAAAATGCATCTTATGGGTGAGGGGTCTGGTGCCATTCTGAGTTTTAAGACATTCTTTTCTTTAATGAACAGACTGCTAAATGGCAACCCACTCCAATACTCTTGCCTGGAGAATCCCATGGACGGAGGAGCTTGATGGGCTACAGTCCACGGGTTGCAAAGAGTCGGACACGACTGAGCGACTTCACTTTCACTTCAGTGACTATATAACATCCAGCTGAAGACTAGCAGGGAGGTACTCTTTCTGCCCCCTTCTGATGCCTATGTCAGAAGCTTTTTCTATCTCCTTTATACTTTAATAAAACTTTATTACACAAAAGCTCTGAGTGATCAAGCCTCGTCTCTGGCCTCGGATTGAATTCTTCTCCAGGGGCCAAGAATCCCAGTGTCTTTTTGTGATTCAACAACAACCTTTCAGGAGCATTTTCTTATTCTCCAACAATGGTGACTATAATGAAGATGTCAGATAGATAGCAGCCACAATTTTGTACATGAGGAAAATTCACACTCTGTGAAGTTTGTCTGTAATGGGAAATGATAAGGAAAGCTGTGACTTAGGTTATGATATGCCCATCTGCAATATTCTCTAAACAGTCAGCCAGTAATTAACTCATTGCCATTCATCCACACATACTTAATTTAGTGTGTCCTTAAAAAAAGACTTCCCTGGTGGCTCAGACAGTAAAGAATCTACCTGCAATGTGGGAGACCCTGGTTCCATCGCTGGGTCAGGAAGATCCCCTGGAAAAGGGAATGGCTACTCACTCCAGTATTCTTGCCTGGAGAATTCCATGGACAGAGGAGCTTGGTGGTCTAAGGTCCATGCAGTCTCAGAGAGTCGGACACTACTGACTCACACTACCACTATGAAAGCACTGAAGAAATAACATTCTACAGACACAAACACCCACAGTGAAAAGAATTCACAAGTCTTTTGCAAAGGTTGGTTTGGACATGTCAGCTAAAGCTTGAGTTAGGCTTTATGTGAAGTGTAGGACTTGGATTGTGGAAGAAATGAAAAGTCTCTACCGGCAGAGAAATAGCATTCTTAACGCAAGGTGATGAAATCACATTGCTAGTTTCATGTGTTTTTATCAGACTTTATGAGGACAGGACTAAGCCCATCTTGCTAAATAAGATATCCTTAGTGCTTACCACGGTGACAAGCATGACAGGTATTTAATAAATATTTATTAAATGAATGCATGAAAATGAGCAATACATTTAGGGTACAGACCATTAATAAGACAGGCAGGAAAGTTCCTTTTGTAAGTTGATCCTTGGACAAAATGGATGAGGGCTAGAGAAAGGAGCTGTAATTCCAGTGAGAAAAACATACCTAATAACTGCTTTATCCTTATATTTAAGAACATTATTTACTTTCAGTTGCTTCAAGTGATATATCTCATAATTCCTGTCAACTCTCCCTTTCTCCTGAACATTAAAAGAAATTAAATTAGAAATCAATCAAAGCTGAGTGCTAAAGAATTGATGCTTTTGAACTGTGGTGTTAGAGAAGACTCTTGAGAGTCCCTTGAACTGCAAGGAGATCCAACCAGCTCATCCTAGAAGAGGTCAGTCCTGGGTATTCATTAGTAGGACTGATGTTGAAGATGAAACTCCAATACTTTGGCCACCTGATGCAAAGAGCTGACTCATTGGAAAAGACCCTGATGCTGGGAAAGATCGAAGGTGAGAAGGAAAGGGGGTGGCAGAGGATGAGATGGTTGGATGACATCACCAATTCAATAGACATGGGTTTGGGTGGACTCTGGGAGCTGGTGATGGACAGGGAGGCCTGGCGTGCTGCAGTCCATGGGGTTGCAAAGAGTCAAACATGACTGAGTGACTGATCTGAACTGAACTGAACTGAATCAGAATAAGTTCCCTATCCAATATACTTTGAATTAATTTCTTATTATATAAATAATATAAAACTTAGAAAGCATTTTTATTTTTTAATTTAGTTTTTATTTCTGTCAATTTTATAAATACACACACTCACACACATAGAGTCAACTTTTTACCTATTTTTTTCCCCCACAAGCTGTGAAAAAATAGAGCAATTCCTTGAAGATAATCGACATCATCGCATTTTTTTTTTGCCATCCAAAAACAAAAATTTTCAATGTGTTTTAGCTGATTGTTTGGAGATTAACCACCATTTCGTCTAATAAATGCTGATGTTTTCTTCTTAAATTTTCATATTGGTTCTTATTTATGGATTCACTCTGCCTATGAAATATAAGGATTGGCTCTTGTTCATTTCCTCCACTAATCCTTTCCACAATAGATGCCCTTTTCCCATGTACTGAATATCATTATACAGCAGTTTTTATTAGATCAGCATTCAGTATGTGTCTTATTATGACAATAATGCTAAACCATCAGGATTTTTTATTTCTTGTGTAGCTCACCACCTCATTTCATGAATAATTATGTATTTATTTTTTTTGTTTGGTATTCTGTGTGCGTGCGTGCATGCTGTTTCTTCAGTCATGTCTGACTTTTGCAACCCTATGAACTGTAGCCCATCAGGCTCCTCTGTTCCTGGGATTCTCCAGGCAAGAATATTGGCGTGGAATGCCATGCTCTCTCCAGGTAGTCTGTGTGCAAATTTCCTCTCAATATATTCAAACAACTGAACACTTCAAACACAAGATTCTAGCAGGGCCTCTGACCTGCTCTAGTCTGGAGGGGTAGTTGTATGGGGCCACCAACAACCCCTATTTTGGAATCAGCCTTTTCTATGATGCTGGAAATTCCCTTTGCCTCTCATGTTAGATTCCTTGTTTCCCGAATTCCATGGTTAACCTTTCTATTACATCAAAAACATACATCAGAGAAAAAAAAAACAAACAGTGAAGATCAATAGTCTAAGCATTCATTTCAAGATGTAAAATCAGAAAATTAAGTCAATGAAAGTAAAAAGAAGGAAATAGAGGTAAGGGCAGAAATTGAAGTAAAAAACAAATACTTGTCGGATATTTATGGGACATAATAATATTTATTTATAGGATAGATCCACAATGCAAAAGTTGGTTGTTTTCATCACTAAGTATCCTATAAAAATTAAAACAGTAAGACAAATGTTACAAATATGTTTTAATCAAAAAATGTTTAGATAAAATGAACTATTTCTTGGCAAAGTAGAACTTTTCAAAACTGACATAGGAAGGAAAACATTGGAAGGATTATATAGGTATTTTAAATAAGCTAATCCATCATTTTAAATATTACCATAAATCAGAGGAAGGCCTAGGTTTTGAGAGACCCAGTATTTACACAACTTTGAAGACCTTGTTTAAGAACAAACACAAAATTAGAAATATAAAATTGAAAATTTCTTTGAATGGGAAAAATAAATCACAACAAAATATGGTTTACAAAATGCTGCCCAATATCAGAATATAACTGTATCCAGAAAAATGATATATTTCTTTTACTGATTAGATGCTGACACACTTCTAATAATTTGTTCTATACTATTTGTCTTAAACACTTTAGTTATCTTCATAAGTAACAAAGATTTTGTAATGTGATTTCCATATTCTGAAAATAAGATAATTAAATCTTTTTTTCTAATTGATCAAATAGTGTCATTTTATTACTGATAAGTTAGTAAAGTGTCAGGTTTATAACTTGCTATTGTGAAACCACAAAAAAACATCTAGAAATATTTCAGGGCATTTTCAAGGGTATTCCTGACAGGATAGGACTTTTATTCTGACTACTCATTGAAAAGAACGACATTCTCTGCTTACAATCCATGTATCTGAGGGATGAGAAGAGGGTTTTCTGCATTATCAGCTTATTTGTCACCTTTTGGTGGGAGGAACCATAGGATAAGACTATAAGGTAGTATGACTTTTGGTTCTATATCTTTGTGTCAGGACCCTTGGTCAGACAGTTTAATATTAGCTGTATGGTAAATCTGCTTCTAACACAAACATTATTCTAGATCCAAAAGGCTTTACAAGGAAATTCTTCCAAACAATTAATGAAGAAATAACATCAATGTTTCACAAATTCTTCAGCAAATAAAAGTGGAGGGAGTAATTTACAACTTGTTTTGTGAAGCTATTCAAGTTTTGATCCTGAAATACAACAAGATAAAATGAACTTTCTTTTGCAAGAAAGAATTGCAGTCCATTTCTCATGATTATAAATGTAACAATATTAAATAGTGCATTAGCAAGCCAAATCTAATACTATATAGCATGAACAAGCTCGGTTTATTCTAAGAACTCTAGGTCTCAAGTTAACCTTTGAAATTAACCTGTATAGTTCAACACATTAACTGAATAGAGAAGGAAAATCACCTATCTCAATAGAAGCATAATTGCCTTTATTAAAATATAACATTTACTCATAATAAAAATCATTAGCAAACTAAGAAGAAAGAAGACCTCCTTAATCTGATAAAGGACATCTATAAAAATCTTACAGCAAAATTAATGGTGAGATCAGATATGCCACAGGAAGGCCTGTTACCCAAAACTGCACTAACAGTCTTACCCAGTGCAATGAGACAAGAGAAAGAAAGAAAAGAGTCGAAGAGTACAAAAGAAGAAATGAAACTTGTTATTCAGAATTGACACATTTGCGTAGGCAGAAAACCCAAACGAATCTACCTATAGGCCATTAGAAGAAGTAAAGGGGTATAACAGTGTTGCTGGGTATAAGATCTCTATATAAAACCATTGTGTTTTTACATAACAACATTAGTGAAACATTAAAAATTTCACAGGTACAAGTGCAAAAACATTCTATCAGATACCTATGAATTAGAGATATGTTAAACCTCTACGGAGGAGACAGTAAAACATGATAGAAAAATTAAAGAGGGTAGAACAAATAGAGGTGTATACCATGTTCATGTATTAGAAGTTTCAATAATATGAAGGCTTTATTTCTCCCAAATTCATGAACTCAATGCAGTCGCATTAAGAAGTCTCTTCCAGCTCTTGTGCCATTGACTGGCTAGCTGGGTAAACATGGGCACGTTAACCTCTGGGTCTCGGTTTCCTCATCAGTTAAATGAGCCAGGAATTAACCTACCTCACGGGTTGAAACAACGTTTTCAGGGAACAGATGTGGGGGCCTTATGGTTTTGTAAATTTACAAAAGTAAGAAATTTAAATCACCACAGATAACCAAAGCTACAAGTAAACATGAAATCTGAAACACTTCAGTTATTATCCATGACAACTCCTTTTTCATAAATATGCCTGGAAATCTAAAGTTTTTAAATAGGAATTTCTTTGGTGAACATCAAGAAGGGGATTTTAGTTGGGGGAAACAGGTGCTCTCCGGTCTAGGGAAGTTAGATAAAATGACTCTGCCACCCATGAAGTCCCGTCTCTTTAGGAGAGGATGGCTCTCCCTTCCCCCATGCATTCTTCCTCTCTCACTGAGCCGTCCTGGCTGACCTCCTCTTGTCTTCCCTGCTGACCACTCCTTCTTTCTTCAGACACGGTCACTTTCTTTAGACGTAGTCAAAGTCTGTGTTGGTCAAAAGCACATTGTGTCTTTAGGCCAGGGGAGGGGGTAATTTGTTTTCTCCCATTATGTGCCGATTTAATTAGGTGATTTCTCAGAATTCCCTGGCAGAGCCCACAAAGGACTATGGAATTCTCTGCTTCCACAAATCCACAAGCATTCAGCCAGTGCCTGTGTGGGCAATCTTACTAGATACAGCTTTTCTCAACTTAATCCCCATTTTAGCATAGAGGATATGCATGCTCAAAACCTTGGAAATGATTTTAATAACAGCTAGGAAGTTTGTTCTCAAGTACTATTTATAAGTCTCTTGGAAAGATGGCACCCTGTTGATCATAATGAAGGGGGAGAAATACAAAGTAACCTTCAGGTGGGAGAAAAAGGCTGCGGATCCAGCACAGAAAGGAACAGAGTGCACAGATTACGCAGTCAGCATCATAGAGACAAAGGACTCGCCCCAGGACCCCACCCTCCTGCATCTACGGCAACAGCTGGGGCCAAAGGAAATGCCCCCAGGGGGCTGTGGGAGGGTACGGTCATCTCCCCCTTGTCATTGCCAGGCCCCGAGGGAATTCCACCTTCTCTCTTTGCCTTTTATTGCCTCTGACACACACACATCAGTTGAAAGCTTTTAAAAAATCTAAATTACCTATGTCACCGTGTTGGAACAAACTCTATGATTAGTTTCCTTAAATAAAACAAATTCTATGTGACGATGTACTTACACTTTATTCATTTGTTCATTTCCCTCACTCGTCTGTCAAAGATTTCTCGTTGTGTGAAATGTTTCAAGAGTCGGTCAATGAGTTTGTGCTCACCTGATTTAATACTATTTTTTGTTTTCTAGATTTCCCCTTTATTCCTTCTTAATCTTTCAGGTGACAGGCCGACTTCTAAACACTGCTTAGGTGCTAATATGGGTATCACTGACCTGCTACTAAGAAGTTATGAGAGCTCTTGTTTTAGGGAATTTTAGAAGCTTTAAAAAGGGCAACTTAACGAGTGTCGACCCATGCAAAACCCAGAAGTTGAGAACTGCTCTTTATTTGGTGAACAAAATTGATGACTTAAGTGCAGGACACGGCGTCTCAGATAATTCTGAGAGACTGCTCCGAAGAGGCAAGGAGGGGAGCCAGGATATACAGGAATTTCTGCAACAAAGACCAGATAGTCAGACCATCAAAAGATGATTGTTCATTAAAGGAAACCATGGATCTCAGGTTAAGGAATTTAGGGCTTTTCTATGGACAGGAAGACGAGAAAGTCTAGACTCACTGAAATCACTCCTTTGATGAACATCTCAGCCCTCTGGGGTCAGGGTGACCGGCTTCCTCAGTCCGGGTCTCCTCGGGGGCACCGTTGGCGCGGCTGCAGCAGTGGCCTGCTAGGGAGGACACAGTTCCGCAGGGCACACCCCTGGGGAGGCTGTAATTCGATGGCTCAATGGCTGCAACATTCCTCGCTTCCTGATAGGGCAGGCAATCTTTTTCTTTCAGGCTAATCGTTATCAACTTTTACCTAACATAGAAAAATGAGATGGTGACTGATAGCATTGGGAGAAGATGACTGTATTCATTTTCTGACAAAGTATCACAGATTTAGCAGCTTAAATGGAAAAGGCAATGGCCACTCACTCCAGTGTTCTTGCCTGGAGAACCCCATGGACGGAGGAGCCCGGTGGACTGCAGTCCGTGGGGGTCACAAAGAGCCGGACACGACTGAGTGACTAACACATGAGCAGCTTAAAACAGCACAGATTTATTATCTAAAAGATTCAGCCAGAAAATGTTCAGGCAAGACATGGATGGATCACTGCTCAGGATCTGAGTAGGCTGAAATCAAGATGTCACCCTGAGCTACGGTTTTCACATGGGGCTTGAGGTCTTCCTCCAAGCTCACCGGTTGTTGGAAAAATTCATTTCCTTATGGTCATAGGACTGAGTCCCTGAGTTTCCTGCTGACTTTCACCGAGGCACCATCCTCAGTGCCTAGAAGCTGCCTGCAGCTCTTGGCCATGTGATCCCCACCAGCAATTTACACACAGAGGTTTTTCTGTGTGATTTTCTGTTCTGTGACCAGTCAAAAAAAAAAAAAAAAAATCTCTCTCAGATTTTTAAACGATCATTAGATCAGGGCCAAGGGGACTTCCCTTGTAGCTTAGTTGGTAAAAAAAAACTACCTGCAATGCAGGAGACCTGGGTTCAATTCCTGGGTCAGGAAGATCCCCTGGAGAAGGGAATGGCAACCCACTCCAGTATTCTTGCCTGGAGAAATCCATGGACAGAGGAGCCTGTGGGCTACAATCCACAGGGTTGTAAGAGTCAGACATGACTTAGCCACTAAACCTCCAACCTCCTCAGGTCAGGTTCAAACAGGACAGTCTCTTGATTTTAAGATCAGGTAATCTGGGAATTTAATTACATCTGAAAAATTCATTCACTTCAGTAAACTGAAATTTAACAGAGTAATTAAAAGAAAGCGTGAACATACCAGGGACATGAAATCTTATGGACATCTTAGAAATCTACTTCTCCAAACGACCTAGTAAGAAATGGAGCTATGTTAAGGCTAGACATCCAGAGTGTATAGAGAACGGGCTTATTCTGACAGGTACAATGTCTCTCAGTAGAGGTTTCTGGGTCAAGAGAATTTTCTCTCCAACAGCCTTACCCATTTTGTTTCCACTGATGGCAAGTTTATAAAGAAACCCCTACTTATAAATTTGATATTCAATCATAGATTTGCTAGTTGGCCCACTTTTAAAAAAGTAAACTTTATTATTGAAGTAGTACATTCATACAGAAAACCAACAAGATCATAAGCTCAACAAATTATCACAAAGTGAACATACCCACAGACCTACACTCAGCTCAAGACAAGGAAAATTGCCAGACTCTGAGAGGGTCTCCAGGGTCCCCTCCCAGGCTCTGTGGCCTCCTCTCCCAGAAGAACCACTACCCTGACTGTTAAGACCGTAGGTTGATTCTGCTTCCTTTGTTTGAACTTTTCTGTAGTTAGAAACTCACAATAGGTGACGCTGTGTGTCTGAACTTCTTTCACTCAACATTGCTTTTGTGGGTTTCTATAAGAACATGCCGCAGTTAATTTCTCCATCCTGCTGGGGATTCACTTTGCTTCGACTCTAATCCTTGACCACAAATGACGGCATCTGGGCGCTGTGCACAGCTGCCTGCTTGTGTGTTCCTAGTTAAGAATGGGACCTGGTTAAGAACACGGATGAGGTCCACTTTAGCAGTCAATGCCAGTCATCCCCATCCTTCACCGTGCTTCATTTAGCCTCCCAGTTTGGGGACTCTCTCTTGGCCTTCTGCAGAGAAACTTCCAAATCTTCCCCCAGAGTGGGGAGGCTCAGTCCCCCAGCTTGTGGAGTGACGACCTGAGGCTGCTTCTTAGTTGCAGTTTTAATTGTTCTCCTTATTCTAGCCAGCCCATGTCTCTTTATCCCCCTCCACGAGTACCTGGTGCAGTCAACTCCAGAATCTGGTGGGGGGTGGGGGTGGAGGTGGTGTTGGTTCACAATATAAATTGGATTGTTCTCAGCTTTTTCCACTACCAGTTTTAAATTCACTCAGTTTTAAATTCAAGCCTGCTGCCTTACTCATCGTTCCAGTTTTCAAAATTTTGATGCCGTCAGGCCCTTTCGCATCTCTTTTGTCCGTATGGGGTTTATATCTCTGAAAAAACACTCATTGTCTTTTGTTCTAGGGAAGCTTCGGGAAAGCACAAAAGAAGAAAGTCTGTGCCTTGAATCCAGTCTGTTGGGTAAAGTAACTTTTTGTGTGTGTGTTCAGTGTTCCCCCTAGAGTAACAGAGGTTACTTTGCACTATGTGAAATGGTTCACAGCTTCACACAAGGTTGTCACCTGCTTCTTGTGATTTGGAATGTGTTTCCCTGTTTCTGTTCCGGGTTTGGAGGTGTTTGTGCATTTGTAGCTAGCTTGTGAAGTGTCACAAGGAAACATACCACCTGCAGCACCAACTAATATCACAAAACCATATGTTGATAGAAGCAAGATATTTATGAGTCGTGACTTCTACAGCAATGAGTTAGTTATAAGACAGTCTGGAATTATTCACACGTTTCATTTCGGTTTATGCCAGTCATCTGAAAAACTGCAGCTGGGATAGAAATATAAGCTGTTTTGCTGGGTAGATTTGGGGGAAACAGATAACACTGGTGTGATTAGCAATATCATCAAATTGATGGACTCCCACAGGAAATAAAAGGGCATCTGGTGAAATGGAATTTTAAAAATTATGCCAAGTTCTTCTTGGCCTAGAGGCCAAGTCACCTTGAAGCGAACCTTTAAAAAAATTATTAAAAATTTAAATTAAAAAAATTTTTTTTAAAAAATTATTATTTGGAGAGATATTACTTGCGGAGAGGCCTATATGAGTTATGGCAACGTAAGGCCAATAGGTACCTTTATCCTAAAGGGAAAAAATAGAGAATGCAGTCTCCTGAAAGCGGTGCTCTAAATACTGCCTGAACGGGAACTGGTCCGGGAGAGAAGGCAGGAGAATTTACCCAGGTACCCAAGGAACTGCTTGGAAGCAAAAGGATCAAGTGCCCTCTCCCTTTTGAACTTCGGCCTTAGGAAAACCTCCCTACTGTGCTGGAATGGTGAGGACGGAGGTCCTCTGGTGGGAAAGGACACCGCAGGCCTTGGAGGGAAGCGCCGCGGAGGAAGGCGGAGCCCGCGGGGTCCTTTGGGTCTAGGGACCCGGGCCGGGGCTGAAGCAGGTGAGGCGGGTGGACGAGGCTGCGCCCTGCAGGCCCCGTGCTCAGGCCGTTTGCTCCCCTTTGGGGAGTAACTGGATGCTCCTCCCGGGCTGCTGACTTCCTTGAAAAGACCGCAGGCAGCCGTTCTGTGGCAATGCTGCTTTCACTGGGTCTCCAGGGGTCTCTCGGAACACAGGGGCTCCTGCAGATCAGGCCGCACGGTGACCGTGAGAAGGATGGGCCATAGGGATTGTGCCAACACTGACCACACACTTCCCCTACACGCAGGGGTCTGATCGCTATTCTTGAACTACAGCGTGGGGCTTTTCGATCTGCTTTGTGTCTTCTTCAGGATTAAGTTTCACAGCATTTGTCACATGAGGACACAGAAAAATCGTCCATTTCCTCCAACCTTACCCCAGACACACGGGTGGGCTTCAAGGCTCCATCTTCCTTGTGTTGCAAGAGTCCTCATGTCCCTTTGGCTTTTGCCTCATAGGTTTCATCCTTTCCCTGGTATCATACACTACTGAAAACTCTCTCATCTTCCGCATTATTGGCATTTTATGCCAAATATGTATACTCCTATTTGTGACAACCAAAAACGCCATCGTGGGGCAGAATTACCTCTAGCTGAGCACTGTTGGTCCAGTGGAGGAAAAAAAAATGAGGAGAGGAGAAGAAGGAAGGCTTGAGTCCGGAAGGCTTGAGTCCAAGTCTTGGTCTAGCAGCTCCTTGAGGTATCTTCTTACTCTCATCATTGACTCTGGAACGTGCTGTGTGTCATAGTCTGAGATCTGGCCAGTGCTGCTACCGAGCCCCCTGGGGTAACAAAGCCAAAGCCACTTATCTGATCCTGAATCGGGAAAGGAGTACATCAAGGCTATATATGGTCACCCTGCTCATGCAGGGTGTACTGCATGCACACCCTGTACTTCTATGCAGAGTACATCATGAGAAACACTGGGCTGGAAGAAGCACAAGCTGGAATCAAGATTGCTGGGAGAAATATCGATAACCTCAGATATGCAGAGGACACCACCCTGATGGCAGAAAGTGAAGAGGAACTAAAAAGCCTCTTGATGAAAGTGAAAGAGGAGAGTGAAAAAGTTGGCTTAAAACTCAGCATTCAGAGAACTAAGATCATGGCATCCGGTCCCATCACTTCATGGGAAATAGATGGGGAAACAGTGGAAACAGTGAGAGACTTTATTTGGGGGGGCTCCAAAATCACTGCAGATGGTGATTGCAGCCATGAAATTAAAAGATGCTTACTCCTTGGAAGGAAAGTTATGACCAACCTAGATAGCATATTCAAAAGCAGAAACATACTTTGCCAACAAGGTTGCTTCTAGTTAAATCTATGGTTTCTCCAGTAGTCATGTATGGATATGAGAGTTGGACTGTGAAGAAAGCTGAGCGCCGAAGAATTGATGCTTTCGAACTGTGATGCTGGAGAAGACTCTTGAGAGTCCTTTGGACTGCAAGGAGATCCAACCAGTCCATCCTAATGGACTTCAGTCCTGAATATTCATTGGAAGGACTGATGTTGAAGTTGAAGCTCCACTATTTTGGCCACCTGATGTGAAGAGCTGACTCATTTGAAAGGACCCTGAAGCTGGGAAAGATTGAAGGCGGGAGGAGAAGGGGACAACAGAGGATGAGGTGGCTGGATGGAATCACTGACTCAAAGGACATGAGTTTGAGTAAGCTCCGGTAGTTGGTGATGGACAGGGAGGCCTGGAGTGCTGCAGTCCATGGGGTTGTAAAGAGTAGGACACAACTGAGTGACTGAACTGAACTGAGTTGGGCCCCAAAGTGGGTCACTTCCACGACCCCAGACTGTACCTCTAACTCAGGGTACCTGTAGTTTTGGAGACTCACGCTTTTAGAGGACTAAAACTCTTCTGCCTCACCTCATCCCCCAGCCCTCCACCATCCAGGGAGCTAATGTTAGAAATATTTTAGGCAATTTTCCTCAGTCTTTTTTTTTTTTTTTCAGTATACCAAATGTTAATACAGGCCTTTATTTCCCATCCGTTTGCTGCAAAAGGGGGCATAGTCTACTGAACCCTTTCTTCCTTATCAATGAATCAGAGAACTCTTTCCAAATCCATCTAAGCAACATTATCTCTTTGTGTGTGTGTGTGTGTGTGTGTGTGTGTGCGCGCACAGATGCATAGTATCCCGTCACATAAAGATATCATTATTTATTTAACCACTGTCTCACGGAAGGATACTTGTACTATTATTTTAAAAACTGCCGTAGTAGAAAATATGTGTATATATCAAGAAGTGGAATCACTTGGTCAAATATAATATGTATCTATAATTTTGATGCATCGTGCAAAACTGTTCTCTGTAGGAGCTATAATAATTCACCCTCCCACCAGCAATACATGGCAGCAGCTGTTTCTCTGCAGTCCAACCAACAGAGCACCTCTACGTCGGATTTGTACTAATTGGTGGAAAATTGTGTTTCAGTGTAGTTTTAATTTTCATGCATCTTACTGTCTATGAGGTTGAGTGTCTCCTCATGTTTGAACCATCTTAATTTACTCTCTTGTGAGCCATCTCTTTATCCCTTGCTCATTCTTCTTCTGGGTTGTTGGGTTTTTTCCTCATAAATTTCTAGAAATTCTTTAGATATTTTTGATATGAGGTGCAAGCACTTTTTTCCGATATGTCAGTTGTTTTGTGATCTTGCATAAAGCATTCCTTTCTTAGGTTTTTGAAATACGTGTTTAGTTAGTCTAACAATTTTTCCTTAATGATTTTTAGTTTTAAATGATAAAGAAGTTCTCTCTCACACACATTTTTCTTCTAATAGTTTTAGGATTTTTTAACAATTAAATTGTTGATCCATGTGGAATCTATGCTGTTAGTGTAACATGAGTTATATATCCAAGCTTCTGTTTCCCAGATCGTCACCCGGATGTCCAACACCATATATTAAAATACCCATCTTCCCTACAGTTCTTGGAAAAGCCACCTTTATCCAATACTGAATCCCTTCTTGTCTCTGACTTTCTGCGCATGCTTGGACTTTTTTCTCATTTTGGGCTTTCCAGACCGTCTGCCAAGGAACTGCTGAATCACTGTTCCACACACTTATTTTACATGACTGCCGGGAGAATATCAACCACCTCAGATATGCAGAGGACACCACCCTGATGGCAGAAAGTGCAGAGGAACTAAAGAGCCTCTTGAAAGTGAAAGAGACGATTGAAAAAGTTGGCTTAAAGCTCACCATTCAGAAAATGAAGATCATGGCATCTGGTGCCATCACTTCATGGGAAATAGATGGGGACACAGTGGAAACAGTGTCAGACTTTATTTTGGGGGCTCCAAAATCACTGCAGATGGTGACTGCAGCCATGAAATTAAAAGATACTTACTCCTTGGAAGGAAAGTTATGACCAACCTAGATAGCATATTCAAAAGCAGAGATATTACTTTGCCGACAAAGATCCGTCTAGTCAAGGCTATGGTTTTTCCAGTGGTCATGTATGGATGTGAGTTGGACTGTGAAGAAAGCTGAGTGCTGAAGAATTGATGCTTTTGAACTGTGGTGTTGAAGAAGACTCTTGAGAGTCCCTTGGACTGCAAGGAGATCCAACCAGTCCTTTCTGAAGGAGATCAGCCCTGGGATTTCTTTGGAAGGAATGATGCTAAAGCTGAAACCCCAGTACTTTGGCCACCTCATGTGAAGAGTTGACTCATTGGAAAAGACTCTGATGCTGGGAGGGATTGTGGGCAGGAGGAGAAGGGGACGGCCGAGGATGAGATGGCTGGATGGCATCACTGACTCGATGGACGTGAGTCTGAGTGAAGTCCGGGAGTTGGTGATGGACAGGGAGGCCTGGCGTGCTGCGAGTCATGGGGTCACAAATGTCGGACACGACTGAGCGACTGAACGGAACTGAATGCTTGATCAGGCTAGTGTTCACTTATTGCTCTCTTTTTGAAACTCAGAACTCGTGGACTCTCGTGTTTATTTTTTCAGTGCATTCAATTTTTACAGGGAGCGCACTAATGCAAGGCTATTCTCCACGCCTCAGTAGCGCCTTCAGGAGGGCGGGGCTGGGCAGAGTTGGGGGGCTTCACCTCCTGAAGAATGCCCAGCCCCCTACAGACTGCGTCAAGCTCACTCACTTTCCTTTCACAAAATCGTCAGGTACCTGTTCACAGGATTTGTGGGAGGTCATGAGGTGAACGAGCTCACAGAATAGGGAAATGCTGCTCTCTGATTTTATGTAAACTGGCCAACTTGAAAGGAATACCAACAGATGAAGCGATTAGGAGTCCGGCTCATTCTTGAATCATTGAATCTGGCCTGAATATCTGAATCATTTGACTTTCAAATGTTCCCCTTCCGATGAGAGCACTTCCTCCTCTCTTGCTTGGTTCTTCTTCTTCCCAACAGTAACCTGCCTTGGCTGAGTAGAAGAAAAGATCACACGAGGACAGATGTTTCCTTTTTATTCTCAGAAGATCTCTAACCTAGTACTCATTTTCTTGGAGGGGAAAACAGATCAAGATCCCATCTTGATGTAGGTCCACCCACATCCACTGTTTCCTATAAAAGATCTTGCCAACTCTTTGCCAATCTTTGGAATTCATCATTGAGCAGTCATGCTCAGCGCCTTCACATGCATGCCAGAGCCCAATGCAGACATGCCTCTTCCCCTCCCGGCCCGTTTTGTCAGGCTGTAGAGTGAGACCTGTTCTGGGTGATGCTCGGTAGCACCTGAGCACCTTGGCAGCGGTGCCTAAGCACAAGATTACTAATGCGAGGAAAGAAGTGTAGCTTAAGAAGCACCAATAATTCTGATGATTCATAGGATGATATCACTTAACTGTACAGTCTCAGACTCAAATCCTGTATTTCTCCTGAACTTGCAAACGATCACCCTGCCTTTTATTTTATAGGATTAAAGCCAAGAGTTCTTGAAGCGTGATACTGACTCTGAAAGTCCAAGTCACCTCGATTCATGGCCAGAACTGTGTTTTTTATTTTCTGAACTGAAACCTAAAAATATTGACTGACAATCAGTGTGTCTTAAAGATTATGAAAATATCTGCGTAAGAACGGCAGGAATTTGTCCCTTAGCTGTTTAATGTCTCAAGATGTTAGGACAACCAGCAAAGGGGTCCCCCATTTGCTCAATTTGAAACATTATTGTTTAGAAAGCATTCTTCAGTATGAAAGTGACGACAGCAGCAGTAGCCACGTACTGAGCATATGAGCCGCGAAGCTCCGAGAACACGGCACGTGTGGAGACTGCTCCGCAGTGTGACGTTTCCCTCGGGGTCGAGAGCAGCACTACTCTGGCCTGGCAGTCTCCGCACCAGGCTCAGGAAGGACGAGGAAGGAACGCGCGGGCCGTGGGCCTGTGAGGCACCGTTCCGTGCCGCTGTTTGCACTGCCTGAGACCTCTCCGGCTTTGCTCCTTGGGCGTCTGCCTCTGCAGAGGGAGGCTTCCGTAGCTTGAGTTTCCGCTTTGCTAACAAAGGTAAAAGAGAGTCTATTGCGCCCCACTGACCTGTGAACCCCTTCTCCTGGATCCTCTGGAGGGGCAGTTTGGCTCCTCTTTGCAGTGCGGAGCTTCTGACGCTTCAGTCATTCTGTGTTGTGGATTTCTTCTCTAAAAAGGAGAATCCAGACTTAAGTGCAGGCTCTATAAAGCATTTTAAGGTTTCCCTGCCATGTTCTTACTATGGTTGATTTTCTTAGAATCTAAGCTAAGACCAAAAGGAGTGTGTGTGTGTCTGTGTGTGTGTGTGTGTGTGTGTGTGTGTGTGTGTTGTGGAGGTGAGGGCAGAGGTCAGTGGGGTGCATCAACCTGGGAAATTGGAGCACAGCCATTTGGCCTCAGGACTTTCTATGAGAGCTTTCTGCCATCAAATGGTCCAGAGAGACCTCTGTCCAGATACCCAGCTTGTCCTATATGGTTTTTATCTAAAGCATACTTAGGGACTTTCATATTAACATTGTCTATCCAAAGTCTAAGTCCAGAGGGTGAATTTCTTACCCCTTCCTTGCTATAGATGGTTTAAATTAAAAAAAAAAAACAACTTTTTTTTTTTGTCTATTTAAGGTTTTGTGCGTGTTGAGGTTTGCACCAACATTAATCCTTTCCCAAGGGCTGTGATCCTGCCTGTCTCCTCTCATTCCTCTGGGCAATTTGGCTGCTCCAGCGTCTTTCAGCTTGTCCAGGCTTTACATCAGCTCATTACAGTAGGCCTACTGCCCACGTTAGAGGGGTATTATTTTAGGTCTTCGGCCCTACAGGTATGGCATCAGCACGGACCGTCAGACAGGCAGAGTGCCTGCCTGCTGCCCTCTGCTCTTGCACAGACTGCAGTGGTGACTGGCATGGGCCCAAGACTCCCATCTGTTAGCCTTGGCGGTGCACGAAAGTCTGGACCTGCTGTGTAAGCAGAATGAGCACCTGCCTACATAATGGCTTCCGTGAGGAGCCGAATAGTCCCTCTTCCCTGAATGCTGTCTCACACTTGACCTTGAATGTTATCTCTTAGTCTTAGTGGGACAGGAGCAAGTCTGTTTGAAATCCATCACGTGGCCAGTATTCTTTCAGGCAGAATCACTCAGTGCTCCCTTATGTGTTTAATCTGTACACGAAAACCATGAAACCAATGTCATTGTACCCATTTCATGGATGAAGAAACTGAGGCCTAGCAAGAGCCCAGGTCGTAAGTGTGGAACCACCACCACCAACCAGCGCACTGTCAGTAATTACGGAAAATAGGATTCCTGCCAGACTTCAAAATTACTCATATGCTGGGAGGAATCTCAGAGCAGTTTTCCCACTTAGGGAATAGCATCTGAGAACGGACGGGAGGAGAGGACTGAGCTTGCAGGCATCATTGGCTGCCTGTTGATACCAGTGCCCAGGGGTGGCTCAGCGGGCGGTGGCCACAGTGGGTCTCCCTTGGGAGCCCACTGGGAGCAGGTCGTGCAAATAAGTGATTGGAGAGCCCCAGAGCTGTGTGGGATGCTGTCGTGTTCGCTTCCCTTCCTCTTTGCGGATGGAGAAACAGGTGGGAAAGAACTCGCCCAGGAAGACTTGTCCCAGAGTGAGTTAGAGGCGGTGCGGGGTCAACTGCCCTGCACTCCAGGCTCCCAGCTGCTCTAGCTTCTCAAACTCTCTGCCTTTTCGAATGACCATCCCGGGTGATTATTCTCAGTCCACACAGCAAAATCCATCCCTTGATCATACGCCAGCTTCCGACGACTGTAGAAGTGGATTGCAAGGAGCCTTGTGTTAATTTATTTATGGTTTCCTGGACGACTCGGACCTCTTGTACCCAGGAGTGCATTAGCATATGCGTGGGCCCCCCAGTGCACTCCACAGCACCCTCTCCGCCGTGTTACACACC
The DNA here is from genome assembly GCF_042477335.2 of Ovis canadensis. Lineage (NCBI taxonomy): Eukaryota > Metazoa > Chordata > Mammalia > Artiodactyla > Bovidae > Ovis > Ovis canadensis. The sequence continues at coordinate 99,796,799 of NC_091253.1, read as the reverse complement.
TATCACACGTGTCCGTGGCACGGCAGCCATCAAGACAAAGCGACTTCGTAACACACACGCACGACTTAAAGATGCTCCACGTTCCCACTCAGCCTTCCTTCAACTTATTTCTTGAAATTATAAGAATGTTTTCATTATCCCAAGATGAATAGGATGGAACAGAGCTCCAGCTTAGAGAGTTAATTATAGTTTTTCATTTCAAATTTACCTCTTCATAAGGTCACTCGCTGATTTAAGAACCGGCTTATCCCCAATTGCCTGCAGCTCATATTTCCTCCTGGCTTTCCAGGGCTCTGCTGACTCATAACATAAAATCACTTTACCTTCCAGGGCCTCAGGTTTCTCATTTGTAAACTGGAGAGGCTAAGGCAGACCAGCTTGGAGGCATTTTTTGTGACAAGCAGTGAAAAATGAGAGCCAGCTAAGTTGTGGCTTTCTTGTACTCAAAGGAGAAAGCTTTTCAGAAAGGTATAAGTGACCGTTGAGGCCAGCAAATCAATAGCTCATCTGATTCAATATCTTTTCCTTCTTTGTTTTGCAATTCTGTCATATAATTTAATATAAAAGGGGAAATAAACTCGTGACTTCTTAAGAGACATACAGGAGAGCAGTTAACTTCCTTTGTTGAGTTCTGACCTGAAAAAGATCACATTAGGTAAAAGGAGATCAGAAAAATGATCAAAAATTTCCCATTGTGCAGAATCTTCAGAATCTGTAAGGAAAGGAAAGGGAAACTGAATTATTAAGTTGGATCGAAAGACACTTGAAGGGTGGACACGCCAAAACTTCCTTCATTCTGTACATATTCTGGGCTTGTTTCTTAGATAACACTTCTTTTGTTGTTACTGTTATTTTTGTTTCTGTGTAGGAAAATCATTACAATCTAGTTGCTTTGTGTATGTGCAGGGAGTGTTACATATTAGATTTGAAAGGATTAATGAATTCTTCGAAACATCCTCTTCTGTGCTAAATCATATTGACAGAGATTAAAGGTGCTTTGTGTTCAAAATAACTCCTCCCGGAAGTACTCACAGACACATTCATCCAGCATTACTTTTTCTGTCAACTTTGCGCTTCTTTCGTGGTTGTAGTCCTGCCATCTCCTCATTCATTTACAGCGTTAGTTTGCAGCTGCACCCCTAACAGAATGGGGGTCTTTGAGTGCTTTTTCCTGGGTAATCTCACTATCAGCATTATACCTGCTATAAAATGGATGCTCAGAAAAAAAAAAAAAAAAGCTTATTGATTGAATTAATGCACTGGTGAGTGAGTGAATGGAGAATACCAAGCTAGAAATATGTAACTGACCAGGAGTGTTTGACATTTGAAAACTAAAGATGTTTCTGATGTAACCAGGGGAAAAAAATGACCAGTGAGATAATTGTGGGCCTGATGGACGCGCCTTAAAGCAGTGCTTCTCAAATGTCAGTGCAAATGTGAATTGCCTGGAAATCTTGTTTGGATACAGATTCTGATTCATTACCTCTGGGTTGGGGCCTGGGATTCTGCTGTCTGAATATCAAGGCTTCCAGGGCCTGGCTTGGCAAAATGATGGGCCACCCTTGAGAGCGGCTGACGCTGGGCCCAAAGTTCACAGGGTTCTGCTTGTGGAGTTGCAGTGGATTCTTGTTCTTCGTGGTAGTTGCGTTGTATAAAGTCACTGAATACTGAATTAGCAATACTGAACTATTGACACTGAGGGAAACACAGAACTAGGTCTCCGTGAGCCCCTGCTCACAGCATTTTCGCCAACTAATCGATACACAATCTTGTTTTATGTGTGTTTCTTTTCTTTTCTTTTTTTTTTTTTTTGGCTTCCTAGGTGGCTCAGTGGTAAAGAATTCGCCTGCCAACGCAGGAGCCACAGGAAATGCCGGTTTGATCCCTGGGTCGGAAAGATCCCCTGGAGAAGGACATGGGAACACATTCCAATAGTCTTGCCTGGGAAATGGCACAGACAGAGGAGCCTGGCAGGCTACAGTCCGTGGGGTCACAAAGAGTCAGTTATGACTAAAGTGCTTGAGCACAAATGTGTTTTTTACAGGTACTTCATTAAATATATATTATTGATTCATCAGCATTAAATTCCTGAGTCACACCATGACTCATCTCTGAATGAAGCTTATCCGACATTTGTGCTTTCTCTGTGAGACATGTCACAGCCGTCTTGCAGTCAGGGACACTTCACACAGACAGTATTATGCTTGGAGGCCATTATAAACAGCAAAATCACCCCCCAAAACACAAAAATGTGCAAAACGTGACACTGAATGCACTCAGAAAAAGCAACATGTTATAGTCTGAGAGCTAAAGCTGGGCGCCCTCAGCTGGGATCTCGTAAAACGGGTAGCTGGTGCATTTCACCTCTTTGCACATGACGGCCTTGACCATGAAAATGCTGTCAGTATTGATCTGAGGGGCTACACGTACGTGCTGGTGGGTAGGTGAGACCACGAATGTGGACTGAGTGTGTAATCTTCAGGGGTGTGATGAGCCCAAGAGACCTAAAAGTTGCAGAAATTTCAGCAGAGCAGCAGCAGAACGTTTCAGGACACTACGATCAGAATAACTGGATTCTTCCGGGAAACTGCAAAGAAAGCCTGTGAGTCTCCCGGGCCAGCAGGCAGGGACCACCATGAAATCCCAGAAGGGGGCACAGCTTGTGAGTCCCAGGACAACGCAGCAGGCGCAGTGCTAGCCGTGGTTCAGACTTCAGTGGGGAATGAAGGCTCTGCGGTTAGACCAGCCCCCACGGGTTCCCATGCAGCCATCAGTCACAGAAGTGTCTCCCAGCCAGCATTCCTCCGCCCTTCCCACCTGAGTTAATGGCAGAGGAGAGTCAAGGTGTATTCCCAATTAAGCAGAAGCAGTATATACAGATACAGTGGAGTATTATTCAGCTATCAAAAAGAATAAAATACTGTCATTTGTGTCAACATTGGATGGACCTAGAGAATCTTGTGTTTTCTGAAATGTCAAAGACAAATGTTAGATGACATCACATATGTAGCATCTAAAATTAATACAAATGAGTTCGTATGCAAAGCAGAGACAAACTCACAGACATAGAAATGAACTTCTGGTTGACAACAGGGAGAGGGAAGGGGATGGAGGTACAAACTAGAGCATGAGATTCAAAGATATAAACTACTATGTATAACATAGCTGAACAGCAAGAATATACTGTAGCCACAGGGTATCGTAGCCCTCATCTTGCAATAACCTATAATGGAATATAATCTGCAAAAATACCAAATCACTGTGTTGTACACCTGAAACTAACACAATTCTGTAAATCTGCCATCAGTTCAGTTCAGTCGCTCAGCTGTGTCCAACTCTTTGTGACCCCATGGACCACAGCATGCCAGGCCTCCCTGTCCATCACCAACACCCGGAGTTTGCTCAAACTCATGTCCATTGAGTTGGTGATGCCATCCAACCATCTCATCCTCTGTCATCCCCTTCTCCTCCCGCCTTCAATCTTTCCCAGCATCAGGGTATTTTCCAATGAGTCAGTTCTTAGCATCAGGTGGCCAAAGTATTGGAGTACCAGCTTCAACATCAGTCCTTCCAATGACTGATGGATGACTTCCAATGACTGTAGTTGAAATCAACTATACATCAATTTAAAAAATGTATTCCTAAGAACCTGCCTCAACAAGGTCCAGTGTTGTATTCCACTTTATGAAATATCTGGGCTTGTTTGGGTGTGACAGCGGTTCATATTATTTACCATCAGATCAACCTCCCAGCAGGAATCCCTCTCACTCTCCTGACACGCACCACGGCCCAGGGAGGAGCCCTCCATCCGTCTCTGTGTTGGTCATCTAGACTGCCCACGAACCAAGTCTGGCCCCCCACCTGCTTCTGTAAATAAAAGCATTTTTGGAATAGAGCCACGGCTACTCATTTAATACTGTCTGTGGCTGCTGTCGTATTACAAAAGCAGAGCAGAGTACTTGCAACAGAGACGAGAAGGCCCGCACAGCTGAAACTATCCGCTGTCTGGTTCATTGCGGAAAAGTCCCTCCACCTGTGGTCTGAATTTTTGTGTTGCTCTTTCTTAGTGATTGATGGTATCCTCTTCCCAACTTCATATGTAAAGAATCCTTTCAGATATTAAAAACCCAGACAGGCCTGAATTCATTCATTTCAACTGATTCTCAACTCAGATACTGATTTCTCTGGAGTGAGCCAGATCTTCAATTAGACAAGATTCACTTATAACTCGAGTGGAACCAAATAGGGCCTGGACCTGCTAACAGGAACTAGATTTTTTTAGCCTGAGCTAAGCCAGTCCTTCTGGTCTGGGGGAGCCAACGGTGTTTTATATCATGTAAAGGTCAGTACTTCCTCGTGTAGGCGATTCAGTAATGGGTGATGAACAGGGGGAAATTAGCGTTTAGACTAATGCTCATAGTCTAAACTCTCAGTGTAGACTGATAAACAAGGATGAAGAAAAGGAATTTAAACATAAGAGGGCATAAGGAAGGGGGAGGAGTATCCACATGCTGGACAATGGAGAGGATTTGGCCGCCTGGAGTTTGACAGCCCCAGGTAGTCAGGACAGAAGCAGCTGGGGCTGAGTTCAAGCAAAGCTCTGAGAAAATGCTGAGGTTTAATCTGGGATAAATGCGACTGACAAATCCAGAGGACAGGGCTAAAAATAGCAGGTAAGCCGGGGGAAAGGAAACACAGGCCTGAAACAGGGCAAGAGGAAGCGTGATAGCAGAGCCAGGAACCATCCAGAATGCTGCACCGCCAAGAGGAAAAGCATCTTGCCTTCAATGGCATTTTGTCAGTGTTTGGAGTTTGGGCAATTTGAATGAGCTAGAAGAATCTGAAGGTTTTGAGGGGTCCATTCATTCAATAAATAGAGTTTTCAGAAGGCTTCTGAAATTTGTTTTTCTTTTCTGAAATTCAGAGCAAGACTTGGAGTATCACACAGAACCTTGATTCTTCAAGAGTTGAGAGGTATAGTGGAAAAGCAGAATAAAGTTTGTAAGACAAAGCGTATTATTTGGAGCAAAGTTGGAAAACGTAAAGGCTCCTGGAAAGGCTTGGCTCAAGGGAATAAAAAGAGAGATTTATACAGGGGAAATTCACAAAGACCTCGTTAAGTTCTTAAACAGTGTACTATGGTTTCTATAATCACAGGCATGAGGTTTGGTTGGTTTTACATATTGTCTACCTCAAGAATTTTCACATCTGGGTAAAATACTCCAAATAGGTCTTCCTCTTTTCTGCCCCTGCACATAAAGTGGCTGGGCCAGTTATTACTGATTATTCACTGCTAATTTGAGGTGCGGAAATACGTAAGGGCAGGAATTTCTTCTTGAACAAGGGAACGCTGTAGGTCCCCTTGCTTCCCACTGGCTTCCATGTTGACAGTGGAGCTGGCCTTAGAGAGAGGATGACCCAGAAGGTAACCAAGTGGTGAGACTGAAAAGAACCTTAGTTCCTGCTGGCATTTTGGAGCCCTGGTATACTCTTTTTTGGACTTATAGTTACTGAAAGAGTACATTTTTTTGTTTGTTTGTTTTGGTCATTTGGGGTTGGAATTTCTCTTCCTTCCTGTCAAAATCATACTGATACATACTGACAGGTATCAGGTTCTTCTTCGGACACTGAGGCTGCAGAGGTGAGTGAAAGTTAGACACAGACTAACTGGGAGAGCAAAGAAACCAGATGCTTTTAGGAGAATAATCTGCTATGGAAATTAGATCCCCGAGCTCAGGTTATCCTACTACTCTTGATTAAATGACTTGATTTTAGGGAAGGGGAAGGATTCTAAGGGAGCAATACAAACCCATAATGGAGGCTAAGATTTCTAATGTGATGGAAATAGACACAGTGAAGCTTAGGGGGAAGGTTGGTGATAAGGGGTGATATGGTGGGGGGAGACTGGGAGAGATGGAGAGGTGTTTCCTCTAGGAAATTCCTCTGAAGGAAACTCAAAAGGAATCCAAAAATGCGAATGAACACCAGGAGAATACAGAGGGAAAGAAATGGAAGAAAATGTATTTAAAGGAGACAATGGTTCATGGTGTCAAAAGTAGCTACGAGATCCACAAAGATGCAGACTATAAATTGTCCACTAGATTTGACCAGAAGGTCAACAGGAAATATCACAAATGCAATGTCTGTGTAGAGATGGAGTGAGCTGAACAGGGAAAACAGGGAAAGAAGTAGAAACGAGGTGGGTTATTTTTTCTCAAACAGCTTAACTGGCAAAGAGAGTAGAAAGAGATGGAAGGTTGTGTGTATTGGTGGGATGGGGGCAGAAGGAGAGAGCCGAAAGTTCTTTGGGAAATTCTGTTTGGCCTGCCAAACAGATGGATGGAGAGCCTCTAAGGTAGAGGAATGAGTGAGGTCCTTCAGCCCTGATCACAGCCCCAGGTCATACAGTCGCCGTTTGGAAAGGCCTGCTGTGAAAAGGTCCACCCTGTGATTCACACATTGAACAAAGGGAGTTAAATGCACAGGCTCGGATTGCCCAACAGCGCACAGGGTTTGTTGAGTCTGGCTGTCAGAGTCCTGGCTTTTCACTCATTGCATAATGTTGTTGCAAGTGCTTTTCTCGGCCAGATCTGCCTGCTCCACAGTTTTTGAATCGAGTTCAAAGCTTATTCAGCAAAATTTTAAAAGTCTGTTTTTAACTGTAAGAGTTATACACATAAGTGGATGGTAACACACTCCAGTATTCTTGCCTGGAGAGTTCCATGGACAGAGGAGCCTGGGGAGGTACAGTCCATGGGGTAAGATGCAGACAGGACTGAGAGAATCACACCAGGACTGCACTATAAGAGATGGAGAAATCAACCTCTGCCCCCATCTCCACCCCCACCCCCCGCCCTCCCACAGAGGGAAACCCTCTCTAAACACTGCAGTCTATTTCCTTTCAGCCTTTTGCTGTTCGTGTGTTTATTAGCAGCCCCCGTGTCTCAGTAGCTCACTAGGCCTGGATGCCTTGAGAAGCAGCTCTGAGATGTGAGACCTAGGTTCCTCTTTCCAAGCACTGATAATATTCTTTAGAAGATAACACATACAGATTTTTTTTTGTTAAGGTAGTTTTAATATGTGAAAGTCTTTATCGAATTTGTTACAATATCACTTCTGTTTTACGTTTTGGTTTTATGGCCAGGAGACATATGGGATCTTAGCTTCCCAATCAGGGATCAAACCCTCACCCCCTGCATTGGAGGGGAAGGCCTTCACCGCTGGACTGCTAGGGCAGTCCCACGAACGCAGACTTGAGCGGCATTCAGCCAGGTGGACCAACCGGCAGGGTTAAGACGGCAATGAGGTGAGGCTGGACACACCATGCAAGTCGGGGAACAAATTCTGTCTCTATTTAAAATTTTGATATTTTCTTCCTTATTAGTTTTTTTCATTAACTTTGATTTTAAAAATATTCCTTTAAAGCGCTGTGTATCTTGATTACTGAGTTTTGCAACCAAGGTGAATGGCTCCCTCGCCTCCCTCTCACCCTGGCCTGGTGACACCCTGGCGAAGAGACGAGCTTTAGTTTCAGACAGATAGAGGTTTGAATGCATCTCTCCCACTTTCTAGAAGTGCGGCTTGAGCAAGTTACCTGACTTCTGTAAGCTCAATATCCTTATTTGTAAAGTGGAGATAATTACATTGACTTAATACAGATAAAATGCTTAGTTTAGGGATACCAACTATTCAATAAGTAGAATATTACTCCAAAGCAAAGTGAGCAATCTAGATAAATACGTGCAATAGTACTGTCCAATAGAAATTGAATGTAAACCACCTGTGTGATTTTACATTTTCCAGTGGTTGCTTTTAAAAATGCAAAAAGCAAAAGGTGAAAATAATGTCAATAATGCTGCTTAAACCCAGTTGATTCAAAATATTTCTTACTTCAACGTGGAATCGATATGAAAATTAGTAATGAAATATTTCACTTTTTAGCACTAAGTCTGGGGAAGTTGGGCTCATATTCCACGCTTTACGAGTGTGAATCCTCAGTCACGTCTGACTCTTCGCCGCCCCATGGACGGTAATGCACCAGGCTCCTCGGTCCAGAGGATTTCCAGGCAAAGATAATGGACTGGGCTGCCATTTCCTCCTCTGGTTCTATACTTTATAGGATAGCTCAGTTCGGACAAGCAGCGCTTCAAGTGTTCAGTAGCCACACCCGAAGGGCTGCTGCTGTTTTGGACAGATAACAGACATTCTTTGAAGATTGCTGGAGGTGAGAGCCACTAGGACAGAAAGGTAGAGAAAGGAGACATTTCTAACTCTTTCAAGAGGGAACTTTTGAAGGAACACAACCTCCAAGTCCAGGACAGTTTCTATTATCCTTTATATATGCAATAACTCTCCTGGCCTTTGAAATAAGGAAGGCTACAAACATTTGGGAACAAAAAGAAAAAAATACCCGTTAGGGAAATTACATTACCTCCTCTTTAATTTCTACCAACTTATCAAATACTATTAGCTTATTCTTGTATTCTATTGGACTCTAAGGGGCTTCTCAGGTGGCACTAATGGTAAAGAACCTGCCTGCCAACGTAGGAGAGAGAGAAGTCTGGTGGGTTACCGTCCATGGGGTCGCAAAGAATCTGACATGACTGGGCACACACACACTGAAGTCCAAGAACACCATAATGTTACTTCAAAGTACAGTAACCACAGATTCTAAATATTTTGAGTTTTAAATTAGTCTATTCCCTGCACCAAAAATTAATAAGCATTTGAAAGCATGACACCCAGACACTTTACATGTACCTTAAAGACTCAACAGATGCAAACCTGAAGCCAGAAAAATTCCAACTAAACTAAAAGTTGGCAAGGATTTATAATTTGAAAGAAACTCTTGCTTAGGCCAAATTCTTAAAAAGACATTGAGCCTGTAAGTAATGTGTCTTTTATTAAAAAGCTGAGAATCTGTGTTTGTTTGATTCAGTTGTGTCAAGAAAAAGAAAGAAAGTAATTCCCAAGGAATATGTGCGATATCCTTAGGCATGATCAAAAACAATTTTTACAGTGTTAACTCCAAGTATGCTTGCTTTCTGGCCTTTCCCTGCCTTCTCAGTGGCATTTTTACCTCCTTTATCACACATATGCCACTGAAAGTTAGCAGTGAGTAAAACCCAGGCATTGCATTTAAGATTAAAAATCCCAGCCACAGTCTTTAGGGGCAAGTTATTTTCCTACCGTGAAAGAAATTGCTGGTGTTTTATATGCTTATGGTTTACCTGGGGCTTCCCAGGTGGCTCAGTGATAAAGAATCTGCCTGCCAATGCAGGAGACGCAGGATTCAATCCTGGGTAGGGAAGATCCCCTAGAGAAGGATATAGCAACCCACTCTAGAATTCTTGCCTGGGAAATCCCATGGACAGAGGAGCCTGGCGGTCTCCAGTCCAGGGAGTTGCAGAGAGTTAGACACGAAGAGGGACTGAGCATGGTTTATTTATGGCAGTTAACATTTTACTTCAAATCAAGACATGATTTTGGAGTGCATGAATTGACTTTTTGGAAGTGGCAGGGATAAAATTTCTTTAACCAAAAGCGCTTTCCCTCTGATCTGTATATCTTCAAGGTAAAGGCTGAGTCATCCATGATGCATTAAGAAACATCTTTTTCTTCCAACTCCACCCTCTTGGATAGGGAGTGGCTATGCCAAATCTCACGTAGGAATCCCTCTTGGGAAGTTTTTCAGGTTGGAGTGTATGAGAAAGGAAGCTGTTTAACCTACTGCAGCCTCAACTGCTCCACGCGTGTGCCTGGATCAGCACTCAGCCTCATCCGAGAGCTCATTAGAGAAACAGGACCTGGAGCCCCACCGGGTCAGTCAGACCCAAGCCTTCAGCTTATGAGGGCTGCCAGATGCTGTCTTTGCACATCCGTGTTTGAGAAGCACCAGTCCACAAAACACAATAATCCCCATGGTTTTGTTTAAATAATCATTGTTGAAAGACACTGTTTCATTCCTATTATCATTCTTCAAATTAAAATGAAAGTTTCCATATTTCACCATTTAACTAGCTCTAAGTTTTCCCTTACAATAATGTATGCATGCTTGTATGCATGTTCTGTCGTGTCTGACTCTGTATTTCCATGGACTGTAGCCCACCAGGCTCCTCTGTCCCCAGGATTTCTCAGGCAAGACTACTGGAGTGGGTTGTCATTTCCTCCTCTAGGTCGGGATCTTCCTGACCTAGAGACTGAACCCATGTCTCCTGAGTCTCCTGCGTTGGCAGCTGTATTCTTTACCACTGAGCCACCTGGGAAGCCCCACGATAACGTATATCATGTTGTTATTTAAAAGTGGCTGTGATTTGACTATTACTTTAAGAAGTTTTCATGTAGTTTACAAGTATCATGGTAACCTCTGCATGTATCCAGCATGGAAAGCTGTTCTTAGGGATCTCTGATGCCTCCACAGGTGTGGGCCAGGCCTGGGGATTTTCTAAAGCTTTCCTGGGGAAGCTAATACGCAACCAGGACCAAAGACCACTTCTGTCTCCAGAATGTCTGATCCACAGCCTCAAGGTCTTTGCAGTATTCAGAACCAAAGGGAACCACGTTTTGCTTTTCTTAATATAGTTTTTGTTTTAGGATTTTTCTTTTTTTGTAGTTTTAGTTAATCTAAACATATGATTACCCCCTGGACTGATGAGATGAGGGGTTCTTTCCTGCCTTTCCTAAATCTCCCTGGCTTGCAAGTTCTCAGCCACTCCCTGAGCAGCCACTCTTCTGGTTCCGCCCAGACTTCACTCATTAATCATTTCCTTTCACACTCTGGTCTCTTTCCAGCTTTCCAGAGCCTTTCTGGGATCCAGGAGCCTGAAAATAGCACCCCAGATGTGTCTACCTCCGTTTGCCTCCCTCCCTTCTCTATGATAGTCTTCTGAGACAGCCTGAAATAGCACTGGCCTTTTTGTGCTGGGATTTAAACATTCTCAGGCAGTTTTTCATTTTTTAAATGAAAAAAAAAAAAAATCTGGAATAGCTAAGTTGCGTATCTAACAATTCAGATCACTGATTGATTTTCCACAAAACCATAGGTTATATTTAAAAACTAGAGATCCTGATGGAAAAATAAAGTGCAGCCTGCTTCTCTTCTTTAGCCCTGGGCCAACTGCTATAAGAAGTACACCAGGGCTGGTTTCGGGAGCAGATGATATCCCAATGCTGCTGTGTTTATTTTAAAAGTGTCTAAAAATTCTTATCAATGAATAATATTAAAAATCCAAAAAATGATGAATTTAACCAAACTATGTTAATTCTGTAAAACGCATAAGAATGTTAATATCTCAAAAGCAATTCTGCCCAGATGCTTTTCCACATAACTTGGAAAACATGCATATTGCCCAAGGAGGGAACCAGTTTGGATCTGACAATATAGCTGTGAAAGTGACCTGCCTATTATAGTTCTATTTGCTTGGTTTGGGGACTGTTTCGATAAGCTTTTAACTGGTAAGGACAGTCCTTGAAGACACAAATCTGCTGTTTTCTAGTTGCTATCATACGTCTAGAAAGCAAGAGTGCTGGATTCCAATTTCTACTTCAGGAGTCACTTTAGGTCTTTTTGCCCTCAGGCCCAAGCTTCCCCTCACGGAGAGCTCCTTGCAGCCTATAAGCTATTTTCCCACTAGATCAGTCTACTAACTTGGTCTTCAATGATTCACGTCTGTTTTGGGCCCTGAGACAGGAAGACGTGTCGAACTGGCACAATGAGAAGACTCGTGTACAGGTGGAAAGAGCGTTGGGTGGTTGCCTTGGGCTTCGAGATCGCTGCGAAGAGAGCTGAAAGCACTCAAGGTCCTGGATTCATGCAACTTCCACCACCAATAGCCTGGCCAGCCAAGGGACCCCAGTCAAGTAAGGTGCGGTAGTCTGCTGGGAAATGTACTTTTCAGGAAAGTGCTTTAAAGATAAAGCTTAAAAGCACTTTAAGAGACCTCAATGGCAATATTACCACTGAAGGGGGCACTTAGAAGTTGAACTTTTCCTAGAAAGCTATATAAATAAAGATGGGAACTTTAAATGCTTTAAAATGCAAATTATCAAGGTTTACAATTTTAAGAATGAAATATTGCCATTTGCAGCTACATGGATGGACCTAGAAATATTATAATACGTGATATAAGTTAGACAGAGAAAAGCAAGTATATGACAACATTTATATGTGGAACCTAAAAAATAATACAAATGAATCTATATACAAAACAGACAGACTCACAGAGAAGGATTAAATTAACAGACACAAGCGACTATAATAAAATAGATAAGCAACAAAGACTTACTGTATAAAGAAGAATATTCAATATCTTATAATAACCTAAAATGGAAAAAAATACATGTCTATAACTGAATCACTTTGCTGTACACCTATACAAATACCTCTCAACATTGTAAATCAGCTATACTTCCATTAAGACAAAGATATAAAATTTTTTTAAATTGATGTAGGAATTTAATATAAACAGACCCCAAATCTATGTAAATTGTTGTGGGGGGGAGGGAGATACGATGTAAATTTAAAAATTGTGTATTTCTAAGTACTCTCAAATAGGCTCTGTAGAAATCATGAAAGCCCTTCTAAGAGACAGACATTCCAAAACAGCCCTACACGTTTTAGTATAGTGCCAACCCTCCATTTGAGCAAACTCCAGAGGATGGTGGAGGACAGAGGAGCCTGCTGTGCTGAAGTCCACAGGGTCGCAGAGCTGGACACAACTCAGGGACGGAACAATGACAAACCCCTCCATCACGTAGCTTGCTTTCACGGTGTATTGGCAAAGTCCAAGTTGAAATCGTGAGCTGCCCTCCACATTGCAACATATGCAGTCTCCTTGCAGCCAAATTTTCTAGTTTGTAGGCTTCCCAGGTGGCACAGTGGTAAAGACTCTGCCTGCCTGCCAACGTAGGAGATGCAAGGGACTCAGGTTCGATCCCTGGGTCTGGAGGATCCCCAGGAGGAGGAAACGGCAACCCAGTCCAATATCCTGGCCTGAAAAATCCCACGGGAAGAGGAGCCTGGTGTACGACAGTCCATGAGGTCACAAAAAGTTGCACACGACTGATTGAGCATAGCAATCTTTTCTAATCTACCCGCCTAGTCTGTGCCCAAACCCCACAACTTGGCTTTAGTGTCAGCTGAGACAAGTCTGTGGCTGAAAAAAGAATAAACTTAACCCTACATGTAACCCTGATTTCCCTAGAATGGAACAAGCATAGCAAAAAATCAGATCTTCAGTAACAACCACAGCAAGACTGGCTCCAGCCCGACCAACGTTATTTTGAATCTAGAGGCCCCTGCACCTCCCGGCTGGCCCAGAACCACTGGCCAGGTTAGCCCAGCAGGACTGAGGGAGAGGGGGTCCCTGCAAAGCCCTTGTGCCCACTGCTCACCTGCATCCCAACCGACTCATCAGTCCCATGAGTCCCGCCCCCAACCCGCTGTGCCCACAGCTAGGTCAGAACTGGCCTTCACTTGCCCTCCCTGGAAGCCCAGGCGCTTTCTGCTCGAAAGAAGCAGAGATTTTACTTCCAAATGAATTGCTTCCTATTCAACCCTAGATAGTGGGGCTGAAACAATGACCAAAGCTCTTTGGTATCTTTCAGGAGTATTTCATGTTTCCCTTTAGCCTAGTAGTTTTGAATCCTCCCAGGACATGGAACTGCTCAGAGAGCTTTTAAAAGTCTATTTAGACACAAGCCCTTAAATTTTAATCTAATTGGTCTAGAGTGAGGCCCAGGCTAAGTGTCTTTAAAAAGCTCCCAGGGGATTTTAATGTACAGCCGGGGCTGAGCTTGGAAAGTGCCCCCTGGAGCGTTTCTGAGCAGCCAGGGTGCCCCGGATCCGGTCTGGCCAGCCGCCAGTGGGCCGCATCCTTCCCTTCCTTTCCTGATTGTGCCCTCTTCTGGTGGGCCCCTCCTTGTCGGCCCAATGTAGCCACAGCCCTGCTCTCTCCCCCCAGGGTTGTCTCTGCCTCGTCACCAACGCCGCTTCTATGGGCTCTGCTGCCCACCCCGGGGGCCACTGTGTAGTCACCTAGGTACCATCTTCAGATTCAGAGCCACTCGGACCCAACACCGGTAATAATGAACACTTGGCTCTCCCTACGTGCCAGAATTCTTCTAGGCACTTTGCACAGATCACACCATTCAATCCTCACAGCATTTAATCATTTAATCCTCACAACATTTAATCATTTAATCCTCACAAGAGCTTCCCAGGTGGCTCAGCCTGAAGAATCTGCCTGCAATGCAGGAGCTGCAGGAGACACAGGTTTGATCCCTGGGTCGGAAAGATCCCCTGGAGGAGGGCATGGCAACCCGCCCCAGGATTCTTACCTGGAGAATCCCCTTGGATAGAGGAGCCTGGCAGACTACAGTCCATGGGGTTGCAAAGATTCAGACCTCACTGAGCATGTAATCCTCACAACATTTAATCACTTAACCCTCACAGCAACCATATGAAGCATGCATTATTATTATCCCACTTTACCGGTGAGGAGACTGAGGCACAGAGAGGTTAGGGAATATGGAGGAAAATCCCAAAGAGGAACCTCCAAGTTTCCACCCCCCGATTATTCAGCCAAAGGCGAATACAGATACTGCTGTTGATGGGAGTTTGCAGATGATTTCCCTTAAGTTTCAGAGATTCACCCAGGTTGAGTCTGATCTAATTAAATAAATTGCTTAAAAGTAGAGAGTTTTCTCTGACTGACCACAAAAGAGGAAGTTAGAAAGATTTGAAGCATGAGGATTTTAATGCTTAAAACATTTTAATGCTGGCTTTGCATGTGGAGGAGGGTATGTGCTGACGAAAGCAGGTGAGCTCTAAGGAAAGAGTAGCTGGAGGCTGACAGCGGTACAGGGTGTGTGCTAGTCACTCAGTTGGGTCCATCTCTTTTGAGACCCCATGGACTGTAGCCGCCAGGCTCCTCTGTCCTGGGATTTCCCAGACAAGAATACTGGAGTGTGTTGCCATGTCCTTCTCCAGGGGATTTTCCCAACCCAAGCATCGAATCTGGGTCTCCTGCACTGCAGGCGGATTCTTTACCAATGGAGCTTCGAGGGAATGAAATGGAACCTTAGGCATATGGTGGCAAGAAATAGAATTCTACCAAGGAGGTGAATGACCTGGGAAGTGCATTCTTCCCCAGAGCCATCAGATGAGAGCCCAACCCACCTGGCACCTTGACCTCAGCCCAGAGACTCTAGGGAGCCTGGAGCCCAACCACAGAACGCTGCTGGACTTCTGCCTTCAGGACTGTGAGCGGATTGTGGGTGTGATGCTAAGGCATAAAGTGTGGCGATCTGGAACGAAATAACAGAAGATTAATAGTGGCAGCCTGCCCAAGAGAAGCCGGCTAGTAAGCAATGAAAGGAAGATTTCAGTTCAGTTCAGTTCAGTTGCTCAGTCGTGTCCAAATCTGCGACCCCATGGACTGCAGCACGCCAGGCTTCCCTGTCCAGATTCAAACCCAAGTGATTTGAACCAACAGCTCTTTCAAATTAAATCCCCTCACTCAATGGATCCAAGCTGCCCTGGATGACAGACGTGGTCCTGCGCTCTCCCACTCATGACCCCCTGACAGAGGCTTTGTAAATAGGTTGCAAGTGCTGGTCTGAGTGTCTGCTCCTTCTGAGGAGGGCTCCTGGCAGGCTGCTTCATCCCCAGGGCGAAACATTTTGGTCGGTTTGCATCATGTTCCCTGGAACTAGCTCCTGTGGACTTTGGTTGGGATGCGCTGTCCTTTGTACACAGGGCTATAATTCCCTCTGTTGGGAATGTGTAACACGTGACGCCTGAGAGGCCTGCTCAACCCCAGCAGCCATTCATTGCCCATACTTGGCCTTTGTTTTCAGGCTGATCTATGTTCAGAAATGGGTTTCACTTGCTTGGATTCTCCTCTGCTTTGTTGTGCGTGGATTACCAGGATGTTTACATTTCTCTTTTTCCCACTAGAATAGATATTGAGAATTCACATAGTTTTTCTTTTTATAGCTCTAAAAGTTTTTATTTACTAAATAACAACTAAGTGCCAGGTAGCATGCTAACTGTTTTTCTAATGTCTCATTTAATCTTCCCAACAATTCTGTGATGCTGGTATCATTATTTTCCTATTATGGATAACTGAAGTGCAGAATTAGGAAGGAAGAATCCATTTGAGACACACAGCTGACAAGGAGGGGAGCTAGGTTTCTCCATGGGGCTCTTCACCTTCAAAACCCTTCATTAACAATAAATATTATTATTATTATTTTAATCATATTATATAATTAATAAAGTTATTATTATTTTAAAAGATATTAATAAAAATAAAAAAGCTGTTGCTTTTCTTATCTTCAGAGTGCCCCTAGAAGGTTAGACCCACCCCAAGGCCCAGCCCTTCAATATGGTTCGGCTGAATGTCTCAACCCCCTCACAGCCTCAGTCTTCAAGCAGCATCTTCATTAGCCAGCTCTGCTATCTGTCCCACACCTCCGAATCCGGTCCTACCCCGGATCTCCATTTCTGGTTCTAAAAACTGTTTCACTTATGGATGCTGGCTTGCGTGGGATTTCCATTGACGTAAAACTAATTCAGTAACAATTCCAAGATAAAAAAAGAAACAACATTGTGGGAATCCATTCTTAAATACACTTGATTAGCTTATTTAGAACAAATAAATCACATGAATTCTCTGTGTTGTCTTCTATAAACATCCTGTGTTTTCTGATAAAGAAGATGCTTAGTGTATGCATATTTAAGAGATTTGTTATTATTAAGAAACGCTGTATGTATAATACATTTCTGGTGTGTGTGCTGAGTCACTCATTCATGTCCAACTCTTTGCAACCCTACGGACTGTAGCCTGCCAGGCTCCTCTGTCCATAGCATTCTCCAGGCAAGAATATGGAGTGGGTTGCCATGCCCTCCTCCAGGGGGATCTTCCCAACCCAGGGATCAGACCTGTGTCTGCTGCGGCTCCTGCATTGCCGGTGGATTCTTTACTGCTGAGCATCTGGGGAAGCCCATAAAACATGTCTGGACATTTCCATAATTCAGTCGATAATGATAGCTCTTTCTATGAAGAACCTGCCAATTAAGCAATCTTCAGATTGAAATTGAGTTTATTTCTTCTTTTGTAGGCAAAATCTTGGTTAATAAAATGATCACAATTTTCCTATCCCATCCTATCCTAAAGTAAAGTTTGTCGATTTTTAACTCAGAAATGGATGGGAAAGCAGTTGCCAGAGGAGGGAATCACAGGATGCTTGAATGTGCTCTGGGTTTGGAATGAGGAGGCCTGAAGTCTTATCTGTCTGTGTCACCCCCAAACCATGCTTTCTTGGATCTCTGAGTTCCAGTTTTTATACATGGAATGAAGATAATGCTTAAAGCACTGCACGGATCTATTATTATTATAGTAGAATTACTATTATTAAAACTGACAAAAGACAGTGGGTAGTTATCCTAGACCCTCATGATCATAAACAGCCTCTGTAGGAGGCGGCAGGAGGCTGTTCTGACCTGGCTTCAGTTCTCCAGGTAACTCGCTTTTTGTTTTGCCTGTGGAGCCCCTTTCAGGCAGATGATGAGACGATGAGTAAGGTGATGCTCTTATTGCAGAAATAATTGGCACAATGGTACCCAACTGCAGTTGACTGTGGTTGTCTGCCCACATGGATTTGGATTGGGAAAGACACAGTGCACAAATGTGAGCTTCACAAAGGTTGGGGGAATATCTCATTCAGGATACTACACCAGCACCCATCACACAAAGTACTTGCTAGAGTGATTAATATAGGGATAAATGAAATAATGGCTTTTTCTCTTTAAATGGAGCTCAGAGTCAATGATCAAGCTAGGAAAAGGAATCAGGAATGTTTCTTTTTCAGTTCCTCTAGGAGATTGTTAATCAGAGTTCTTGTCTCTAGGAAATTAAACCTCAGATATAACCTTTCTTAAGTTATGAAGTACAAGTGTTAAATAATATCAGATACCATCCTTAACATATAAAAATACATATTTTGCCAATAGGAATTATTATTCATTCTTTTATTCACAGATTCTGCCAGGTCATGAGTAAGGCTATTGATTTTTTTTCCTAAAGTCCTAGAGCTTAGTAAATGTATCCATTTGATAAATAGTCACTGAGTTCCAGGCACCTTGGTAAGCCAAATATTTACTCTGGTAAAGCTGGCAATGATCAAAACATTTTCAGAACTTTTTCATTTGTTTTCAGGGCCTGAAGTGTGTTAATAATAACACCTTTCATTCACAGAGGCAATGCACAAACATTCTGATCCTTTTAAGAACAGGGCATTATCGTGATGTATGTATTCTAATCCTTTTAAGAACAGGGCATTATCATGTATGTGAAGGGAGTGCACCTCACAGGACCTCAATACATACTTTAAGGAATTACTGTTAATCACGTTTGGCAGGTGAAGACACGGGAACATGAAAAAGTAAATGATTTTCACAAAGTCAGCGTCGTAAGTATAAGAACCCAGACTCTCACCCTCGGACCTTGTACTGAGGGTTAGAGGTTTCTAAAAAATTCAGTATACACGCATATCCAACGGCGACAAAGCATCACTTGGGACAGGGCTTGGTATTTTGGAAACACACAAGATTTTTTAAGAGCTAGTTATTATAAGCAAGGTGGGGAATCTGACGGGGTAAGAGTGGGGAGTTTGTATTGTTTGCTTTGTTCTTAATACAATTGGGGCCATTAAAGGAGGCAAGGGAGGAAAAGACAGTTCTCCAATAAATGGTGTGGGAAAAACTGGGCAACTACACGCAAAAGAATCAAACTGGACTACTCGCTCACACCATGCACAAAAATAAATTCAAAATGGATTAAAGAATTAGAGGCAAACCTGAAACCACAACACTTCTAGAGGAAAACACAGGCAGAACTCACTGTGAATCCACCTACTGAATGGGAGAAGATATTTGCAAACTCTACATCTGATAAGGAGTTAAAAGTCCAAAATATACAAAAAAACTCCTACAACACAACATCACAAAAGCAAACAACGTGATTTCAGAATAGGCAGGGCATCTGAATATCCATTTGCCTTCCAAAGAAGGCATATAGATAACCAAAATACACATGGAAAGTTGCTCAACATCAGTAATCATCATGGAAATGCAAATTAAAACCATGAGATATCACCCCACACCTGTCAGAATGGCCATTATCCAAAAAGACAAGAACCAACAATTGTTGGTGAGGGTGTGGGAAAAAAGAGGCCTCTGTGCGTTGTTCTTGGGAATGTGCAGGCATGACAGAAAACAGTATGGAAATTTCTCCAGAAATTAAAAATAGAACTACCATATGATTCAGCAATTCTATTCCTGGGTACTTATTCAAATAAAACAGAAACACTAATTAGAGAAGATATATGCACCCTAAGTTCAGTGCATCATTGTTTGTAATTGGCCAAAATATAGAAACAACCTAAGCTTCCATCAATAGATAAATGGATTAAGTTGTGGTGTATATATATATATATATGATGGGATTTTACTTAGCCACAAGAAAGAATGAAATCTTGCAGTTTGCAACAACACGAATGGAACTTGAGAGCACTATGTTAAGTGAAATAAGACCGAGGAAGACAAATACTGCGTGATTTCACTTATGAGTTAAAAAGGAAAAGAAGGTCAAACGTAACAAAACAGAAGCAGAGTCACAGACCCAGAGAACAAGCAGGTGAGTGCCAGAGGCGAGGTGGGTGGAGAGAAGAGATACGAGTGAGGGAGACAGAGAGCACACGTTTCCACCTACAGAATAAACGGCATGAAGTGCTCAGTGCGGGCAGCACGGTGGATAGCTAAGGAATATTTTTGTATGGTGACATAATTAGACTGATCATGAAATAAGTCATATGATTTTGAAATGTACAGAAAAATTCAGTATGTTGGGTAACAAGAATGACCATGGTGTTGTAAGTCAATTATAAAAAACAAACAGATAAACATACAAGCGCAAAGAAAAAGAGGTCATATTTGTGGTTAGCCGAAGTGGAGGGGTGGAGAAAGGGGAACTGGATGAAGGTGGCCAAAAGGCACAAACTTCCGGTTACAAGATGAATCAGTACGAGATGAACACTGCTGTATGTTATCTAAGCATGTTATCCAGAAAGTAAATTCTGAGTTCTGATCACAAACACACATTTTTTTTCCATTTCTTTAATTTTGTATCTATATGAGAAGAAGGATGCTATCCAAACTTATTGTACTATTTCATGATGTTTGTAAGTCAGACCACTACGCCATGCACTTCACATCCACACAGTGCTGAACGTCAATTATATCTCGATACGTAAATGTAAGACTGCATTTTAGAAAATTGAGGCATTGACTATCATGCTTTCCCGGGTGACTTACCCAGTGGCTTTGTAGACCATGCTGGGAAACGGATTCTAGATTTTTGTGAGCAGTGTCAGCCTCTCTGAAAGAAGCACATTGTGTGTTTCTACAAGATTCTTTTTGGAGGAGTGGAATATTTTTACAGGATGTAGAGGGTATCACAGATAGTTCCAGGAATCTTGATTCTGTGGTCTAGACTGAATCTCTCCTTGAACATCCACAGCACTAATAGTGTTGGTTGTTTGCTTTAGAACAGACAGTAGAGGAGACCTGAGGTTTACTGACCACACAAACTGCTATTGCTGCTGCTGCTGCTGCTGCTGCTAAGTCGCTTCAGCGGTGTCCGACTCTGCGACCCCATAGACGACAGCCCACCAGGCTCCTCTGTCCCTGGGATTCTCCAGGCAAGAACACTGGAGTGGGTTGCCATCGCCTTCTCTCGACCACACAAACAATAGTAGCTTATTAAATAAATACAGAAAACACGTGTGTATAAATATTTATTGATATTAAAGACATACATACACCAAACAAAAGTAGGCAACTTGAAACAAATGTAGACTCACTCAAGAACAGGAAATAAGGGAGGTATGTCGTGCCATAAGCACAGGAACGAGGCAGCTGAGACTCGCAGTAGGTAGAAGCCTGCCTAGTGTCTTTTTCTTCTTATTGGAGTGTAACTGCTTTACAGAATTGTGCTAATTTCTGCTGCACAGCACAGTGAAGCAGCCGTGTGTATACACATGCACCCCGCCTTGGGCCTCCCCCCGACCCCCACCCACCCCAGGTCATCGCGGAGCACGGAGCTGACCTCCTGGCTGCCCCGCAGCTCCCACCAGCAGCTCTGTGCTCAGCAGTGTGTGTATGTCGGTCCTCATCTCCCGGCTTGTTCCACCCGCCCCTTGCCCTTCTGTGTCTACCTGTCTCTTTTCTACATCTGCGTCTCTATTCCTGCCCTGTAAACAGGTTCCTCTCTACCACTTTCCTAAATATGTGTTAATATACAGTATTTGTTTTCAGACTACTTTGCAACGAAAGCAGGAACCCTTTGTTTCTGGTGAGGTTTCCTGATAAGAGCGGCAGCCCTCTGGCCTATCTGGGATGAGGCCAAGGAGAGCATGTTACATAAACACAAGCCAGGAGGGATTTCAGTTCAGACATCTCTGTGCTGCCCGGTGATCAGGCCAAACCATTTTACCCTAGAGGATAAACACAATACGCAGAGAATGGTTGCAGAGTGTGGAAAAGCTCAAATTCTTAGCCCTTCATTTGTTCATTTTAACTTTTAACGTGCATGGCTAAATTGTAACATACTCTCAAGATCTCTACATCCCATAGCTATCAAACAATAGCAAGCAATCTATGACTGGCCATTTTATGGGAAATAACTCATGAAATATCAAGTCATGTTTGACTCTTGGCATGCTTGTGTTCATTTGCTTTTTTCTGAGGTCTTGCATCAAGAAATTTTGTAAGGTGAATTTTCACATTGCAGCAAGGTTGTTGGAGGTGACATGGAGAGACAGTTGAGTCCAGATAAATCACTGGGCCAGGTTTTATTATTCATGACCTGAGAAACTCAGCTAAGGAAATATGCATTTCTAAATATTGAGGCTGCTGATATTAAAGGATCAGTTCAGTTTAGTCTCCCAGTCGTGTCTGAATCTTGGCAACCTCATGGACTGTAGCATGCCAGGCCTCCCTGTCCTTCACCAACCCCTGGAGTTCGCTCAAACACATGTCCATCTCTTCGCTGATGCCATCCAACCATCTCATTCTCCGTCGTCCCCTTTTCCTGTCTTCAATCTTTCCAGCATCATGGTCTTTGCAAACGAGTCAGTTCTTCCCATCAGGTGGCTGAAGCATTGGAGTTTCAGCTTCAGCATCAAAGCAGGATAAAAATACAGCAATGTTTATCATCTAGCAGAAGAAACTTTATAAAGCTGCCATCATTGGATTGAAGCAGTTGTTGAATGTTAGGCCAGAGATAGATAACCAAAGATCAAAGCATGCTTAAGAACACTGTGATGAGGAGTTAATCCGAAGACCTATTAGAAGCCAAAATTATTGAAA
Source organism: Ovis canadensis (assembly GCF_042477335.2). Lineage (NCBI taxonomy): Eukaryota > Metazoa > Chordata > Mammalia > Artiodactyla > Bovidae > Ovis > Ovis canadensis. Next base: position 99,774,367 of record NC_091253.1, on the reverse strand, counting down.
GACCCAAATTAGTATCATGAGAACCAGAGAAGATGACATAGGTTTCACAGAGTTTCCTCTCTTCTCTCTGGACATGGAAGATTCTAGAATGAATGGACCATTTACTCATTTTTTTTATTTTTAATATTAACGCCTTCAAAGAGACAGACATGTAAAATACGTAAAACATGCAGAATATGAGGCCTTGGCAATGCCCTTCCTCTCTTCAGCGCTGGGGTCATGGGACTCACTAACACGCCCCACTCAGGACCACGTTTAGCGCCTCCCCAACCACAGCTGCCTCACTCGCTATAACCCACTAGAAGACAGGACAACCAAGAAAATAATGCCTGGTCCCACATCATGACCACTTTCATTGCTACTCAGCCCAAACATTTACCCTCCCTGTTCAGTCACCGTTCAGCCATTCCTGGTTCCACCAGTTACTACTCATTAAAAAGCCTCCTTGATTAAATCAATCCGCCAGCTTAGGCAGAGAAGAGATTGGCGGTTGCCACAGACAACAGGTGGGGGTGGGGAAAATGGGTAAAAGTTGTCAAAAAGATTAACACTTTCCCTGATAAGATTAATAAGTGCTGGTGATGTCATGTACAGCACGGTGACTACTGTTAACAATCCTGTATTGCATTTTTGAAAGCTGCCAAGAAGAAATCTTAAAAGTTCTCATCGCAAGGGAAAAAAAGCTTAACTATGTGAGGTGATTGATGCTAACTTATTGCGGTGATCATTCTGCAACATATATACATATATCAAATCATGTTATATGCTCTGGACTCGTACAGTGTTATATGTCACTTAAATCTCAATAAAACTGGACAAGCAAACAGAAATAATACGACCCCATGGGCTGTAGCCTACCATGTTTCCCCGTCCATGGGATTCTCCAGGCAAGAGTACTGGAGTGAGTTACCATTTCCTTCTCCAAGGGATCTTCCCAACCCAGGGATTGAACCCGGGTCTCCCACATTGGAGGCAGACGCTTTAACCTCTGAGCCACCAGGGAAGCCCATATATATATATATATATATATATATATAGAGAGAGAGAGAGAGAGAGAGAGAGAGATATTTACGGCTGATTCACAGTGTTGTGTGGCAGAACCCAACGCAATATTGCAAAGCAATTATCCCCCAAATAAAAATTTACAAAGAAAAGATACTATCAGTATTATGCAGTCTCGCAGCTTTAAATACCATCTCTGTGCTGACCACCCGCCCCCTGCTCCCTCCTGCATTCTGAACATGTATGTTAACTCTCTGCTTGACCCCTCTCACTGGATATCTCACAAGCCTCTGAAATGCACCCTTACGCAGAACTGAGAAACAGCCTGAGATGTGGGTCTTTCAGTTTGAACACCAGGGAAATTCTAGGCAAATTTACAGGATCAGTTACTTTAGTCTCCAACAGCTAGAAGACTCCTCAGCACATGCTCATAAACGAAATGAAATGAGGAGCTTCTTGTTCTAGACCACGTGAACATAGCCTTGGCTCTTGAAGTCCTGCGAGTCTCTCTTGGCTCTTTCCACCCTCTCCCTTCCTTTCAACCCAACTCCATCATTCGGCTTTCCCTCCGCTGGCTCCCCATAATGCTTCGGATAGAGCTATATTTCAGCACTTATGACATTGCATTGCCCTTGTAGTCATGCTTTTATAGATCTATCTTCCCACTGGACTTTGAACTCCTTACTGATTAAGACAATGAGTTTCTAATCTTTCTGTATGTGATAACTGTTGCAGTGCTTGGTACAAGACAGACACTGATAAATATATGAAGAAAGGAGAAAGAAAAGAAAAATGCAATGAAATGAGAAGAAAGGCTGGAGGAAGGAAGGAAAAGAGAGAGAAGGAGAGAGGTAACAAAGCAGAAAGGGGCTTTCCAGTTACGTGATACAGTGACGTAGCCATACGCAGCCTACTCCCGCTAATGAAGCCTGGTGGTGTAATTTCTCCAGTTGGAAGTGGCAAGCAAGGGGGCAAGCTAAGGGAACAGAAGTTTGGGATACAAGCTTTCCAGTTCACCCTAAATAATCATCATCTGTGTTTATATGTATTTCCAGACCTGTATAGCAGCATTTTCCTTTGTTCCAACATGCTTAATCCTAAAAAGGTAGTTTAGTGACATGGGCTTGGGAATTGCTGGCTCAGAGCTTGTGGCCTGAAGGCAACCATTCCTATGACCTCTCCTGTTTCCCATTCCCTCCATGAAATAACAATCTTAGCGCCTGTGTACTAAGTGACTTCAGTTGTGTCTGACTCTTTGTGAGCCCATGGACTGTAGCCCACCAGGCTCCTGTGTCCATGGGACTCTCCAGGCAAGAATACTAGAGTGGGTTGCCATGCCCTCCTCAAGGGGATCTTCCTGACCCAGGATTGAACCGGCAGCCTTCTGTTTCCTACACTGGCAGATGGGTTTTTTTGTTGTTGTTTTTTTTGTTTGTTTGTTTTTTTGTTTTTTTTTACCACTGGAGTCATCTGGGAAGCCTAATCTTGAATTTGAATATCAATTTGACTACTTATTATCTGCCTGATATGTTTTTGTATCTATAAAATGAAGATATAGGATTGTGCATTCTTGTCAAATTCTGAAAATCCTATGAATTTGCAGGACTATTTTGCTTTTGTATGGTTCCCTATATCAGCCTATGTACTTTCTTTTACATAAGTTAATGTGAGTGTTAAGGACCTTCCAAGGTATATCAACTAGAATACTCTAGAAATGGAGAGAGAAATGAAAGAAAATAGAGAAATTAATGTAATGTAACTAAGTAGATGGAGATAGTTAGTGAATTTTTTTAGGATTCATTTTTTTTGACTGAGCATACAAATTATTCACCAGAGTGCACTGGGTTGAAAAGGTTCAGAATCCATGGATCAAAACACAAGCGCCCCTTTTAATCCCAGGTGCTTGTCTCATAAGGCCGGGTTATGAAGTGTCTGTGGTCTATATGGCTGCCTAGCCATAGCAGGTGTCATAAATTAGACTCTTCAGCTTCTTTGAGGTAAAAAGAAGGCGTGCAATTTCTTAAATAGTGGCTAAAGAAATTATAAAAAGGGTGAAATTGCTGAGCCTGTGAGGAAAATTACAGAGAAGAGGGCAGCGTGAGCAGCTAATCCCCATATCATCTCCAGAAAGCTCGTGTGCCACTTTTCAGAAGCCAGAGGTATCAGTTGCAGCTGACATTTATGAAACCATGTCTCAAAACCATCTTTGTCATGAATGGGGGAGACAGTGAGACAATCTCAGGCGGTCACATGCGTGCAAGCCCAGGCACGCACACACGCGCTCTAGACCCATACTTTCTAGAACTCCTCCCAGGGACTCCAACATGAATTCATGTTTATAAATCTTTGCTTGTAAACCTGCTTGATGTCTACGTACACTGCTAACTTCACTCTTGTCTTAGATCTAAATAAACATTTTAAAAAGGGGAACACAGTAGATAATGCCATATCTATATTTTCATATCTATATCAAACTAAGAATATTGTTCCTAAGTAAGTGATGAAATTACTCATGTGTTTCTTGAAAATGATTAAAACCTATTTGATTACATGTCCAGAAGGGCCAGTCTCTACCTGCCATGCTCCCCTTCCCTCTTTCCCGTGGTATATGATGAAACAGAAAGAAGGCTCAGGAAGAGTATTAAGCGTAGTGAACTCAAACAGCAGGTTACATCAAGTAACCTGCCTGTGGCATCAGCCAGTTCCCTAAGCAGAGGTCTGTGGTAACTACTAGATTATACGGAATTTGAAAGGGTTCTTATAGGAACCCTTATAGAAACCCAACAGGAAACAGGACATTTCCTGTTGCCAAAACAATAGAAAAGATTGGCTCCTGGTCTGGCAGAGGGTGACAAGAGATGCAGAAAATTTGTGGGAAATTAGGAGGCTGTTGTGACACAGGAAACGGTGAGAATCTGAGCTAAAGCTCCGCAGGGCAGATGCAGAGGTCACGGGTGCAAAAGATAACCGAGGAAGCAACGGCTCTAAGACTGGTGACTGACTTGAAGTGAAAGTTGCGGGGAGAGGAAGGCACTCAGGGTGATGCCCAGAGTTTCAGGTTGGGAAGAGTTGGTGAGGGCACTCCTAGAGAAGAATTCAGGGCTGAAGATGATGAGCTCAGATCTCACCATGTTAAGCTTAAGACCTTGAAGAAATTAAGAGATGTCCTATTTCCTCTGGATTGCTGATAATAGACTCCGGGACGGAGATCCGGACTAGAGATGTGTACTTCAGTGTCACCGGCATATAGATGGGGGTGGGCGTCAGAGAATAAGAGGACAAGGACTGGCAGTGTGACGGTGACACGCTGTATGTATTTTCTCTGTCCACTAAGTGTCCTGAGTGTGGGTGAGCTTCCCCAAGCACCAGCATCTCTTCACATTTTAGGAGATTCTGACTCAGGGTGTAGCTACCATGTTATTTACAAATATAGTCAGTGCTTAATAAACACTTATGAACTCCATGACCTCATGCTTTTATAAACCTATTTGATCAAGAGAAAATAATATGTGACTTCTCTATAAAGATTTCTATGAACTATCAGCATGTTGTTATGAGAAAAACTAGGAATTAGAACCTCCAGGATGTGTTCGAATTTTTTCCAGTAACTTGTATGTGACCGTGGGAAAATCCCTTCCCATCTCTAACTCTCAGTCTCAGAAACCGTAAAATTATGGGGTAAGACCCTTCCAGTTGTGATATGTTGTACTGTGTATAACTTTTAAAAGAGGAGTACTGTATATCTCTCACTAGACTGATCAGTTTCAACTAATATCTATCTATCTCTATAAAATATTATCTTACATTATACATAGCCCTTTAAAAATGCCCAATGTGAAGAACTTCTCCTAACCAGAAAAGTCTGCCTAGTAAAGGAGGATTTATTCTCTGCATCTAGTAATTTTCTCAGAAGGAGAATTTAATTGTCATGTGGGTTCTAAACATGACGATAGGCTAGAATCGGCTTTATACCTCAGATAAACAGTGATCCCAAAATAGCAAGTCTGTGTAACTAAAGAAAAGGGCATGCACCGAGAATGGGAAAGAACCACCTACTGCAAAGCGCTGCCGGGAAGATACTTGGGGGAGAACTTGCTGCTCATATGCACTTCATTCACTGATGTTTGTTTGCTTGGGGAAAAAATAGTCCTGCGGAGGATTTTGTACACCTAATAATAGAGCCAGAAGGCTTGCAGCAGTGTTTCTTTAAATATCCTTAATTTCCTGTCTCTTTACACTGAAAAAGCAACCGAAGGTAGAATGCATTGTTAATTATTCATTTTTACTTAGAGATTAGAAAGTGTCTGGTACACAGCTAAGAAATGTTTGTCTTTTATGTTTAATTATGGTGTATCCCTAAAATGATTCACTAGTTCAGTTAAAAGAAAACCATTGCTCAAAAAACCTCAACCAACAGCAGTTTTTCTAAATTAATATTCAGTGTATTTGAAAAGGTATAAGGGAGTATGGTTAAAATGATGTCAACGGTATTTTAAGTAGTCATTTTTAAAATATCAAAATGGACATTTTCCTGTACTCGACAAGGAAAAGCTTTTTTTTTCTGACCCAAAGTAAAATGTCATTGAAATCCTTAGTGAGATTTAATTCAATTTCACTTAATTTCCACCATGATTTTATAACAGTCTAGAAGCTAGTGTAACTTCTAGTACATTAAGAAAGTAAGAAAATGTGTTAAGAAAGTAAGATAAACATTTGTGTTTGATTCATCCAATTAATTTTATTAACCTCTAATCTGTTCCTTAAACATAATAAAGTGGCCCAAGTAATGAGCTGGGAGACAAAAACAACACAACAAAAAAATAAAAGCCAGTTCCACATTTAACATGTTTGGGGAGAAAGTGGGTAAACAAAGGTGAGACCGTTTCCTTACTGAAGGACTATCCAGAGTCCTTATATTCTAATGTGCATTTCCAATCTTCAAAGCGAGTTTGCAAATTCAAAGTACTTTGGCTTGTACCCTGTCCCCCAACATTTCCTGTAACTAATGAGCCACAGAACAGTGGCTGCTCTCCAGCTTGGGAAGTCCAGCCCTGCACAGCACATCAGGGCCGCCCTCTGAAGTTGATTTTTCTGAGTTGGTTTTGGTACGATGCAAGTCCCAAAGTACAGATCTTTAAAATACTTTGTGTATGGCTGCTTTTTGTAAAGATACCACTGCGAACGCTGTACATGGTCAGGTCTCCTTCATGGGGACTCATGGCAGAAATTCCTCTGAATTCTCAGCCCAAGAAACGCCACCCTTCACCTTGGAGCCACTTGAGCGTGTCCTCTGGGTCCAGTGGATCAGCTTTCCCCTTAGGCATTAGCTCCTGATTAGAGCCAAGCTGTGTCTTGCCTTTAACAAATGTACAGGAAGCACCTGGTACCATTTGTTTTCAACCTAACCCCATTCCTGACTTCTCCCTTTATTTCCGTAATCACAAAATTCTAGTTTGATTGGCTCTAGTCACGCTGTATTCCTTTGCGAAACCTGTGTTGCATCCTTTCTGGGCAAAGAAGGAAGGGGCAAAGGGGAGGGGATGAGAGAAGGAGCAGAAGAGAGCAGAAGGGAAGGAAAAAATCCACCCTGTGAGACCATCTGCCTTGCGAGTCTGGTGGATCCCTCCTTCCTACATATAATCAAAACCTTAAAGCAAAAATGACCAAGAAGTTTTTTGCAAACATGTAGTTTTCAGGAAACTTCTGGCATGTGGAAATTTCTTTCAAGTGCATCAAGGAACATGAAACAGATGAGACTTAAGTTTAAAGAGAGGTGGGAAGCAAAGCCCATTGACTGTAGAAAAAGATAGCTTTGAAATAGGGCGAATCCAAGATGGATTCTGCAGAAAGGCCCTGAAGAGAGTGCGGTCAAAAGGGAGCACAAGAGACTGCAAGGGGGACGCTGGCCTGGCTACAAGACAACATGATTTTGGCAGAACAAGAAATGGGGCTGAGGCAACTGAGAAAACAGGTAACCAGTCAAAGCACGGTCCCGGGATCAGAGTTCACTGCAGTCAGGAGAGCCGAAGAACAAAGAATTAGCACACGCTATAGTAAGAACATTTTATGAGCACCGTGGCTCGCTGGTATGTAATTTGGTTTTACCCGCGTGCACATCTAACTTGTAATTCTACTACTGCTGTGTCACCGCTTAGCATCACCGCCAGCTTCCATGCTGAAGTGAGTAATGAGGAGCATCACTCCTTTAAACTGTAATTACCTAGGGTTTCACCGAACTTTGCTCCTATATTGAGCTGAGGGAGAGATTCCTAAGCTTGGTAAAGTCTAGCTTTAGGAAGAACTTAATCACACAAACAAGAGACCAAAGAGATGAGATAAATGGATTTAAAGCTCACCTAGAAGGGATCTAAATGGTCATCTAAACCAAACTCCTTAAATCATGACGAGGAAACTGAGGCCCCGCCCCAGGAAAGTCACTTGATATGTACTTGATATGTACTCAATTTATAAATTGCAGGTCAAGCTGCCACATGAACCGGAGGCTGAGGCCCTAGCGTTAGGGAGGCCTGTGTTCTGCAGAGCCGGTGTGAGACCAAGAGACCATCCTCTAGAGCCGCCAGGATAATCAAGAGTTTTGGCCGGACCTTGAGCACACCCTGAGATAGTGAGGAGCCAGGCGACAAGCACAGACTATGGCGCTGAAATGGATTAATAAGGAGCCTAGTGATTTGACCCGTGACCTTCCGGCACAATGTTCTGCAGGTCCGGTGGGGGATGATACGTTTCATGGAAAGCCACAATCATGGGACCAAATGGCAGCCCGTATCAAGCTGGAGTATTGTTTTTGACGATTCTTTTTCCTACAACTACCCCTTTAAACCACCGAAGGTTGCATTTACGACAAGAATTTGTGAAGAATTTATCCTCCAAGTATTAATAGTAATGGCAGCATTTGTCTTGGTATTCTACTATCACGATGGTCTCAGCTTCAACTATTTCTAAAGTTCTCCTATCCCTCTGTTCATTGCCATGTGATCCAAACCCAGGCGACCCCAGAGTGACTGCCAGAGATTGCACAGATCTATAAAACAGACAAAGTACAGCAGAATAGCTCTGGAATGGACTCAGGTGTATACCATGTGATGCTGCCTTAAAGTCAGAATAAGCTGCATATAGCTGGAATAAATTCATACTGTTCCTTTTGTGCTTGCCTTATTTGGCAGCTCCCCTATCAGACCTCATCGTTTTAATTTTGCTTTTTGTTTACCACCTTCCATTCATCCACATGCTCATCTGAGAAGACTTAGTCCTTCCAGCTTTGGGCAATAACTGCCTTCAGAAACTGTAAAGTAGTTGGAAGAGAACAGTTGCCCAAGGTTCAGAATTAAAAAAAAAAAAAAAAAAAGGAGCACGCGTATTATGTGGCCAGTGGCTTCACTCTAACTTGTTTATGAGACTAAAACCATTCCTCGCTGCTCTAACAAGCTGAAGACTCATCTGAGAAGAAAGGCGATGAATGTTGAGTTGTCACGTCAAAGGAAGCAGATTTTCCTAGCAGCTTCCATGCGTGTTTAAGCCTTCCTCTGTTAGAGATTTGAGGCTAAGTGATATACATTATGCTCATAACTGATGTGGCTGGAGAACTGGTATTGAATTCATAGCATCAGCAGAACAGAAAATGTGATGTATTTTATCCATACCAATAAAAGAATGACCTGTTCTTGTTCCACAGAGAATGGAAATTGGAAGTCAAACACCCTTTGTATTCCAAAATAGAGCCTCCAATATTTTGCAATTTTCATTTGAATTGTTAGGAGGCTTGGAGTTATTACTTAATCTATCTTCCAATACACTGTTTAAGATAGCACGGAATAAATGACGCAAGTTGTCAATGAGTGAGTAATCAAATAATAGCTCTGGTAGCAATTGATTTATTTTTCTTCAATAAAGTTGCATAAACGAAAAAAACAATGTGGGTCAAGGCAATGTGAACGGACAAACAGACAAAAGCCGCATAAAACGTAGTTGTGTATGAAGAATAGGGGGCAACCAAGGGGATGAGATGGTTGGATAGCATCACTGACTCTATAGACGTGAGTTTGCACAAACTCCGGGAAATAGTGAAGGACAGGGAAGCTTGGCACTCTGCAGTCCATGGGGTCGCAAAGAGTCGGACACAGCTTAGCAATGGAACAGTAAGGAATAGGGTAAGACCTGGGTCTCCTGAGGAGGTCTGCAAGGCCCACCTGATGAAGTCCTACACTTGGCCCAGGCTCACTGCTAAGCCCTATCTCCCTCCCGCTTTCCATCAGGTTCCCTGGGACCCTGCCCAGCAGCAGCCGCAGCATGGGGGCCCCGACGTGATGGATGGGTGCTGGGTGTCACTTTCATGCCTTGTCTTGACTCATATCCTCGATCTCTACGATGTTCTCCCGTGTTCTTCCTCATCCCTCTGCTAGTTAACTCCATCTCAGTCTTTAAGGTTCAGTCTGAGCTCCATTTTGTTTCTGAAAGTCTGCGCCCTGACCTGACTCCATCATCCTCGGTGCATAATGTTTGAGAACAAAGGCAAATTGCTTGTATTTGAATCCTATCACTATGTCTTAATGTCCCTTATAACCTTATGAAGCAACTTCCTCTTTGCTTCAGTCTCGACATCTGTGAAATGAGAATGATAATATATCTATCTCTAAAAGTATACTGCTATACATTAAAAGAGCTTGTACCGATAAAGTTGTTAGAACCCTCCCTCGTACATGGGCTTCTCCAGTGGCTCAGTTGGTAAAGAAGCTGCCTGCAAATCAGGAGACGTGGATTCGATCCCTGGGTGGTCAGGAAGATTCCTGAAGGAGGGAACAGCTGCTGCTGCTGCTAAGTCGCTTCAGTCATGTCTGACTCTGTGTGACCCCATAGATGGCAGCCCGCCCACCAGGCTCCCCCGTCCCTGGGATTCTCCAGGCAAGAACACTGGAGTGGGTTGCCATTTCCTTCTCCAATGCATGAAAGTGAAAAGTGAAAGTGAAGTCGCTCAGTCGTGTCCGACTCTTAGCAACCCCATGGACTGCAGCCTACCAGGCTCCTCCGTCCATGGATTTTCCAGGCAAGAGTACTGGAGTGGGGTTCCATTACCTTCTCCAGGAGGGAACAGCAACCCACTCCAGTATTCTTGACTGGAGAATCCCATGCACAGAGGAGCCTGGAGGGCTACAGTCCATGGGGTCACAAAGAGTCAGATAGTACTGAAGCGAGAGCACACAGGCACGCACCTGGTATAAAGTAAAGCATTCCATAAATGCTAGCTACTGCTATGATTATCTCCTTTAGTGATCTGACCAAAACAGTCCCCAGTTCCTTGAGGGTGGACAGAATGACTAAATCGTCTCTGTCTCCAGCCCCCAGTACGGTACCTGTCACATGGAAGGTGCTCAGAAAGTGTTTCATAAATAAATAGATGGCTTGCTAAAGGCTAAATGTTTTATTCTCATTCAGTTTGCAGAAAAGACTTGGAGTAAGACTTACATTTGAAAAATGGTGGTAAAATGGAGTAGGGCTTCCCTGGTGGCTCAGAGGTTAAAGCGTCTGCCTGGAATGTGGGAGACCCGGGTTTGATCCCTGGGTCTGGAAGATCCCCTGGAGAAGGAAAAGGCAACCCACTCTAGTACTCTTGCCTGGAGAATCCCATGGAGGGAGGAGCCTGGTAGGCTACTAGTCCATGGGGTCGCAAAGAGTCGGACACGACTAAGCGACTTCACTTCACTTAAGTAGGTCAATTCCATTTTGAGGCAGGCAGATCTGGTCTTTTACTGGATTGATGAAGATTTCTAAGATACTCTTTTTCATATAACTAAGTGAGGTGAAGGTTGCTAGTCATGTCTGACTCTTTGTGATCCCATGGACTATACAGTTCATGGAATTCTCCAGGCCAGAACACTGCGGTGGGTAGCCTTTCCCTTCTCCAGGGGAACCTTCCTCACCCAGGTTTCGAACCCAGGTCTCCCACATTGCAGGTGGATGCTTTACCAACTGAACCACCAGGGAAGCCCTTATATAACCCTTAGTTTTTACTAGAATCCAGTTTCTGGGTCTAACAAAACAGGATGGAAACCTAAACCATTTACTCATTATATCAGAATGGGCATGTTGCCTCTTTTAACTTTTATATAATTTTATATAAAATCTCTCTTCTTTTACATCATTGGCATTGCTATTTTATTAATATTATATTTTTATATTTTTGATAAATTATCCATTTAATTAATATGCTGATTATATTGTTAATATATTAATTTAGCATTAATATTAAATATTCAAAGGCAACTTGGAAAAGATATGTTTTAAATAGAACTAGTTTTTCACTTTCATGCATTGGAGAAGGAAATGGCAACCCACCCCAGTGTTCTTGCCTGGAGAATCCCAGGGACGGCGGAGCCTGGTCAGCTGCCGTCTATGGGGTCGCACAGAGTCGGACACGACTGAAGCGACTTAGCAGCAGCAGCAGCAGCAGCAGCAGTTCCGAAATCAAGCAGGAATCTTATTGTTCCTCTGTATAAATATTCATATTCACGTAAAATCTTTCCCACCTCCTCTCACTGACTGATCTGAATGGATATTTATTAGCAGGAATGAAAGAAAGAATTATGAGCAGCAATTGTCACTAACTACCCTTGTGACAGGACAGACAATGTGAATAATATATGGTTGTGTTCCATCTTCATTTAAATGAGAAAAAAAAATAGTTTCTCTAATCTGTTGCAGCTTTGACACGATCTCATGAATGAACTTTTGTCCTCCTCTGGCTATTCTTTGGTTCATACATATGCAGGCTGGAGCTTTTGTAGTCAAACATAGGAAATCGGACACGACTGAGCGACTTCACTTTCAGTTTTCACTTTCATGCATTGGAGAAGGAAACGACAAGCGACTCCAGTGTTCTTGCCTGGAGAATCCCAGGGAAGGGGGAGCATGGTAAGCTGTCGTCTATGGGGTCACACAGAGTCAGACACAACTGAAGCGACTTAGCAGCAGCAGCAGCCGCAGTGACCATGTGGATTAATGCTAGTGGGCAGACTGGAGTCTGACAACACTGACGAAGAACAAAAGACTACATCAGTTCAGTTCAGTTCAGTCGCTCGGTCGTGTCTGACTCTTTGTGACCCCATGAATCGCAGCACGCCAGGCCTCCCTGCCCATCACCAACTCCCGGAGTTCACCCAAACCCACGTCCATCGAGTCCGTGATGCCATCCAGCCATCTCATCCTCTGTCGTCCTCTTCTCCTCCTGCCCCCAATCCCTCCCAGCATCAGAGTCTTTTCCAATGAGTCAACTCTTCGCATGAGGTGGCCAAAGTACTGGAGTTTCAGCTTTAGCATCACTCCTTCCAAAGAAATCCCAGGGTTATCTCCTTCAGAATGGACTGGTTGGATCTCCTTACAGTTCAAGGGACTCTCAAGAGTCTTCTCCAACACCACAGTTCAAAAGCATCAGTTCTTCAGCACTCAGCCTTCTTCACAGTCCAACTCTCACATCCATACATGACTACTGGAGAAACCATAGTCTTGACTAGACGGACCTTAGTCGGCAAAGTAATGTCTCTGCTTTAGAATATGCTATCTAGGTTGGTCATAACTTTCCTTCCAAGGAGTAAGCGTCTTTTAATTTCATGGCTGCAGTCACCATCTGCAGTGATTTTGGAGCCCCCAAAATAAAGTCTGACACTGTTTCCCCATCTAATTCCCATGGAGTGATGGGACCAGATGCCATGATCTTTGTTTTCTGAATGTTGAGCTTTAAGCCAACTTTTTCACTCTCCACTTTCACTTTCTTCAAGAGACTTTTTAGTTCCTCTTCACTTTCTGCCATAAGGGTGGTATCATCTGCATATCTGAGGTTATTGATATTTTTCCCAGCAGTCTTGATTCCAGCTTGTTTTTCTTCCAGCCCAGTGTTTCTCATGATGTACTCTGCATAGAAGTTAAATAAGCAGGGTGACAATATACAGCCTTGACATACTCCTTTTCCTATTTGGAACCAGTCTGTTGTTCCATGTCCAGTTCTAACTGTTGCTTCCTGACTTGCATACAGATTTCTCAAGAGGCAGGTCAGGTGGTCTGGTATTCCCATCTCTTTCAGAATTTTCCACAGTTTCTTGTGATCCACACAGTCAAAGGCTTTGGCATAGTCAATAAAGCAGAAATAGATGTTTTTCTGGAACTCTCTTGCTTTTTCCATGATCTAGCAGAGGTTGGCAGTTTGATCTCTGGTTCCTCTGCCTTTTCTAAAACCAGCTTGAACATCAGGAAGTTCACGGTTCATGTATTGCTAAAGCCTGGCTTGGAGAATTTTGAGCATTACTTTACTAGCATGTGATGTGAGTGCAATTGTGCAATAGTTTGAGCATTCTTTGGCATTGCCTTTCTTTGGGATTGGAATGAAAACTGACCTTTTCCAGTCCTGTGGCCACTGCTGAGTTTTCCGAATTTGCTGGCCTATTGAGTGCAACACTTTCACAGCATTATCTTTCAGGATTTGAAATAGCTCTACTGGAATCCCATCACCTCCACTAGATTTGTTCATAGTGATGCTTTCTAAGGCCCACTTGACTTCACATTCCGGGATGTCTGGCTCTAGATGAGTGATCACACCATTGTGATTATCTGGGTCGTGAAGATCTTTTTTGTACAGTTCTGTGTATTCTTGCCACCTCTTCTTAATATCTTCTGCTTCTGTTAGGTCCATACCATTTCTGTCCTTTATCAAGCCCATCTTTGCATGAAATTTTCCCTTGGTATCTCTAATTTTCTTGAAGAGATCTCTAGTCTTTCCCATTCTGTTCTTTTCCTCTATTTCTTTGCATTGATCACTGAAGAAGGCTTTCCTATCTCTTCTTGATATTCTTTGGAAATCTGCATTCAGATGCTTGTATCTTTCCTTTTCTCCTTTGTTTTTCACCTCTCTTCTTTTCACAGCTATTTGTAAGGCCTCCCCAGACAGCCATTTTGCTTTTTTGCATTTCTTTTCCACGGGGATGGTCTTAATCCCTGTCTTCTGTACAATGTCACAAACCTCATTCCATAGTTCATGAGGCACTCTATCTATCAGATCTAGGCCCTTATATCTATTTCTCACTTCCACTGTATAATCATAAGAGATTTGATTTAGGTCATACCTGAATGGTCTAGTGGTTTTCCCTACTTTCTTCAATTTAAGTCTGAATTTGGTAATAAGGAGTTCATGATCTGAGCCACAGTCAGCTCCTGGTCTTGTTTTTGTTGACTGTATAGAGCTTCTCCATGTTTGGCTGTAAAGAGTATAATCAATCTGATCGGTGTTGACCATCTGGTGATGTCCATGTGTGGAGTCTTCTCTTGTGTTGTTGGAAGAGGGTGTTTGCTATGACCAGTGTGTTCTCTTGGCAAAACTCTATTAGTCTTTGCCCTGCTTCATTCCACATTCCAAGGCCCAATTTGCCTGTTACTCCAGGTGTTTCTTGGCTTCCTACTTTTGCATTCCAGTCCCCGATAATGAAAAGGACATCTTTTTTTGAGTGTTAGTTCTAAAAGGTCTTATAGGTCTTCATAGAACCGTTCAACTTCAGCTTTTTCAGCATTACTGGTTGGGGCATAGACTTGGATTACTGTGATATTGAATGGTTTGCCTTGGAAAGGAACAGAGATCATTCTGTCATTGTGATCTTAGTTTGGGAAACACAATGCAAAATTATAGCTTATAAAAATCTAGTCCTCACTAAACTTGGGGTATTAAAAAAAAATCCCCGAAGCTCTGCAGATCATTGGTTTGATACCGCTTTGTCAGACAAAGAGAATCTCAACTTGGAACAGAGCCTGAAGTGAAGACGCCCTGCAGTAGCTGACTGACATCCAACCTGGTAATGCCCAGTCTTCCTCTCTACATTTCTGATCTAGGCCCTGATTACTTCTTCCCTTGCGAGTTTAGCAGTCTTTTCTAGCATGACCTCCTCCGTATGGCTCTTTCTCATCTTTGACAGAAGAGAAATGGCAGCGTTCTGTACAAGGTCTAAGATGACCTTAGAATCTAGTTAGAGGTTTGGAGAGATTTGATAGAGATATAGGGGGTTTCCTGGTGGCTCAGATGGTAAAGAATTTGCCTGCAATGCAGGAGACCTGGGTTCAATCCCTGGGTCTGGAATATCCCCTGGAGAAGGAAATGGCAACCCACTCCAGTATTCTTGCCTGGAGAATTCCCTGGCTAGAGATAATCATTGCCAAGCCTCTCACACAGCCTTTGGACTCCCCCAAAGACGTTTCAATCCATACGCAGATGCCTTGAGGTAAAGCATGACTTTTGATGAGCAAAGACTAGTTTCATGAAGTTTAGAAATGGTTTAAGTCTCCTCTGGTTCTCTAGTGCCTTCCCAGGTGTATCCACCAAGGAGTTTCCCAATTGTTCCTACAGCAATCAGCCTCCTTCTCACCAACCTCACCATTGCTGTTAGGGCTTTCATTTTCTTCTCCAAAAATTACTTTAATAGTTTCACTTTCTTTGAGTGACACAGGAATTGCTATTAAACAGTTTCTTTTTCTTCAAAATTGGGTTAATCTTAGTATCCACTCCAGAAGGGCAATGTCTAGATTAAATTATATGTGATAATTCCTGCAGCAACATTAAACTTGATACATAACAGGCGTTCAATAAGATACTAGAATTATAATACTCCTAATACATGTTTACATGTTCTTGATTTCACTTTAAAAATGCAAGTTTTTTTCTTTTTTTTTTAAGTTTCCATGAAAGGCAGTGATTTTTTTGTTGCTGACACAAAGTCTGTTTCCCAAACAAAAATTGAAGCATGGTATAGTAGCACAGAAGCACGAAAGAAGCACATGACCCAGTAACTGTGTGGTAAGGAAATTTCTGAGTGATGACTTCTAGTCATGTTAAGAGCTGTAATCATCACATTTAAGTGTTCACGGAGCAATTGTCAAGAGACCGTTTACTGAAAAGGGCATTAGTCCTGAAAAATATTGGAAATTTCATTCATAATATTGTTTTCATTAATGAGGACTGTATCAGTAAACTGCTAAAGGTTTTCCTTTCGGATTTCAGAGGTTGAAGGTGGAAACAACCTGAAAAAAAAAAGTCAGAATGAGCCCCAGCTGAGTGAGTAACTGAGGTCAGGGTGTGAGGTCATCTAATGATGACTGGGTTTGGCTGAAATCTTCTCTTACAAACCGTGATATACTTCTGGGGTAGGCATGCAAGGGTAGAGTGATGGTGTAGTTCAAAACGCAGATCAGAATTTAAATTCTTAGCTTATCTAATAATTGCTTTACTCTGCAAGGTACAAGTGGTTTAACCACTCTGAAATTCGTTTTCAAAATCAAATAAATTCTAAGTTTTGAAGTGTGTTCTAAATGATATAGGGGAAGTAAGGCTTCAGTTTCATGGGACTTTCCAAGATATTTACTTATTTGCCTTATTTCTCAATCTGAACATGTGGATTAGAGCTAATGAGAATAAATATTAGATTGATGGATTTCTCCTTCCAGTCAAAACTGAATTTATGGGATAAATTTTCCAGGAAAAGTTTGTCAGTTTCCTCTAAACTCAAGACTTTTTTCCCTTTTTGTTTTTGCTTTGTACAACACAGAGTTGTTGTTGTTGTTATTGTTGTTTCTATATTTTATCATCTCTCTAGTTAGGATATGTCACCATACAAAGATCATACCTATGTGCTCACTATATATTTCATATCTATGACTCGTTAATTTTGTAACTCAAAGTGTGTACCTCAGTCTCCCTCATATATTTCTTTCTTCCCCTTACCTTCTCTCCTCCGGTAACCACTTTTTAACTTAATACCCTCTTAGTTTCATCCATGTTGTTGCAAATTTGCAAGATTTTGTTGTTTTTTTTATCAGTAATGTTCCAGTTTTTGTGTGTGTATACATATCACATCTTCTTTATCCATTCATATACTGATTAGTATATTGATGGGCATTTGGGTTGTTTCTATAGCTTAGCTATTGCAAATAGTGCTGTGATGAACATAGAGATGTATATATATATATATATATATATATGTGTGTGTGTGTGTGTGTGTGTGTGTGTGTGTGCGTGTGTGTATGTGTTAGTCACTCAGTCATGTTCGACTCTGCGATCCCATGGCCTGTAGCTGACCAGGCTATGCCCATGGGATTCACCAGACGAGAATACTGGAATAGGGCGCCACTCCTTTCTTTTTCCAGGGGATGCCACCCAAGGATCGAACCTGAGTCTCCTGCAGGCAGATTCTCTTTTTTTGAGGTTGGAATTGCTTTTTGGGGGGCGAGCATGGCAGGCCCACCACAGTCAGGTTAGTGTTCTGCTCTCGGAGGCAGCCAAAGCCAGGTGCATCCACCGGCCATCTACCTGGGTTATAGTGGAACATGCAAAGCTCAGTCAGAGGGGGGAGGCGGGGGTTGGGCCTACGGAACAGGAGCAGGTGGCATGCAGGCAGATTCTTCACCAACTGAGCCACCAGGGAAGCCCTCTGTGTGTGTGTGTGTGTGTGTGTGTGTGGCCAAAATATTGGAGTGTCAGTCTTTAGCATCAGTCCTTCTAATGAATATCCAGGGTTGATTTCTTTTAGAATTGACTGGTTTGACCTCCGTGGAGTCCAAGGGACTCTCAAGGGTCTTCTTTAGCGCCACAATTAGGAAGCATCAATTCTTTGGGGGCTCAGCCTTCTTTACAGTCCAACTCTCACATTCGTACATGACTACTGGAAAACCATAGCTTTGACTATATGGATCTTTGTCAGCAAAGTGATCCTCTGGTATTTAGTGTGCTGTCGAGGTTGGTGATAGCTTTTCTTCCAAGGAGCAAGCATCTTTTAATTTCATGGCTGCAGTCACAATCTGCAGGGATTTTGGAGCCCAAGCACATAAAGTCTGCCATTGTTTCCATTTTCTTCCCATCTACTTGCCATGAGGTGATGGGACTGGATGCCATGATCTTAGCTTTTTGAGTGTTGAGTTTTAAGCCAACTTTTTCACTCTCCCCTTTCACTTTCATCAAGAGGCTCTTTAGCTCCTCTTCGCTTGCTGTCATCTGCATATCTGAGGTTATTGGTATTTCTCCCAGTAATCTTGATTCCAGCTTGTGTTTCATCCAGTCTGGGATTTTGCATGATGTACTCTGCATAGAAGTTAAATAAGCAGGGTGACAATATACAGCCTTGATGTACACCCTTCCCCATTTTGAACGAGTCCATTGTTCCATGTCTGGTTCTAACTGTTGCTTCTTGACCTGCATACAGGTTTCTCAGGAGACAGAGAAGGTGGTCTGGTATTCCCATCTCTGTAAGAATTTTCCACAGTTTGTTGTGATCCACACAGTATTTTTAAAGGAATTGAATTTTTCTCCATGTTTTGAGGATGTTTGGCTTGTTCTTGGGTATCAGTATGGTGATCATTTTGGCCAATTTCTCTTATTTCCATGTGACCCTAGCCTTCCATTGTTTGGATCACTGATATTGATTAGCTCCAGTAGGTCAGCATCTGTCTCTTCAGTTGAGTTGGAGCCCAACCTGACTAGATGCTTTTGCTCTACTTTTTCTTCCTTTAAAGGGCAAGGGGCATTCTTCCACCTTTGTAACTCAGTGGGAGAGCTGTCGCCTAAGGGCTCTGTGCCAAGAGATCTGATCCATGAACAACAAAAATAATGGAGTCAGAAGAATGACTGGTTCATTTTTGTTGTAACACACAGTTACAGGTGTGCCTGTTAAGGAGATAGAGAGCAGAGAATTATATAGTTCGGCAAAAGAAACAAAAACAAAAAAAAACAAAAAAAACAAAAAAAAAAGGGAAAATAGAAACCAAAAGTCAGCATGTGATAAAGAAGAAAGCATATGAGGAAAGAAAGCCCATGTAGAGTGACTCAGAAGTTGCAAAATGTTTAGAATTGCTAAGAACACCAGTGAGCTCTCTGAGTAGTTTTCCATGGCGGTGATCCATGCCACTTCCACCTATTGACATTATCTGAGCTTGTCTTATACTTCCTTTTATTAAACACGGGACACTGTATATTTTTCCAGATGCTGCATTCTAAATATCAAGTTAATCTCATTTTAGAAGAATGTTTTTAGGAGACTAGGTGGAACCTGCTTTAAGGAGGTGGTTTTTTTTAAAATTATTCTTTCATTAATTTTCTGACTTTATTGCTTAGAAATTAAGTGCCAGAGATTGTGTTCAGTTCAGTTCAGTTGCTCAGTCATGTCTGACTCTTTGTGACCCCATGAATCGCAGCATTTCAGGCCTCCCTGTTCATCACCAACTCCCAGAGTTTACCCGAACTCATGTCCATCTAGTCGGTGATGCCATCCAGCCGTCTCATTCTCTGTCGTCCCCTTCTCCTCCTGCCCTCAATCCCTCCCAGCATCAGAGTTTTTTCCAATGAGTCAACTCTTCACATTAGGTGGCCAAAAGTATTGGAGTTTCAGCTTCAACATCAGTCCTTCCAATGAACACCAGGACTGATCTCCTTTAGGATGGACTGGTTGGATCTCCTTGCAGTCCAAGAGACTCTCAAGAGTCTTCTCCAACACCACAGTTCAAAAGCATCAATTCTTCGGTACTCAGCTTTCTTTAGAGTCCAACTCTCACATCCATACATGACGACTGGAAAAACCATACCCTTGACATATCCTTGAGACGGATCTTTGTTGGCAAAGTTATGTCTCTGCTTTTTAAGAGATTGTGTAGAGAACTGCAAACAACTCTTGATTTCTTCTCAAAGGAATACATTTGTTTTTCAGAGTCGTATGTGTGCAGCAGTCCTGAATCTGCTTTTTGTTTTTTATTAAATTGGGAAGAACGGCTGAGACGAAGGGAATACACAAACAAGAGACATCATGAAATCGAAGGCCTCAGTGTAAAACCCATCATTTCTGATCTATGCAGAGACTTAACTCCAAAGATGGCTAGACAGAGATTTCAGGGTCATTTACTACTAAAGCATAACCTAGCCTAGTCTAACTGATTCAAAAGCTTTTGATTAAAAAATAATAAGGTGCTTAATAGCTGATAATGAGAAACCACCATCCATTTTCTAATCTCTTCCCACTCTCAAGAATAATCAGTTTTTAATGCTTTTAGCTATTTCTTGTGATAGCCACCACTAAATTGTATTTTGTACTGCTGTTTTTTTAAATTTATCGGTTTCAGACACTATTTATTTCCTGCTGCAATAGACAATGATTCAGTTCTCTTTCACTCCCACCTCATTATCTTCCTTTCCGCTAAAATTAAATAATCATTTTTTTTTGCATTTAAATGTTATCCATCATCAATATTTTTATATCCCAGGACTTCTACTTGATTTATTCTTTCAGGAAGCTTCCTGAAAGAATGACGATTTCATGGAGATGTTATCTGAGCCCTTGCATATCTTAAGACATTTTTCCTATTCTCCAACTTTGATTGATAGTTTGGCTAAGTGTAGAATTCAGGATGAAAACCATTCCTTCAAAAAATTAAAAACACTTCTCTACCATCTCTGGCATGTTGTCGACAAGTCATTGAGCATATTATTGAGAAATTCAGTGTTATTCTGATTATCTTGTGTTTGTAGAGAAAATGTTCAAGATGTTTTTCCTCTCAGAGCTTTTAGAAAATTCTCTTTTGTAACATTTCACCCCAAGTTCTTTGTATCATTTTTTGTCATTCAATGAGCAAGGCATTTATTTGGAGCATTTCTTCCCTTATGTGTGAGTGAGTGTGTGTGTGTGTGTGTGTGTGTGTGTTTAAAACTCTTGCTGGTCTCATGGATATAGCTCTCTTGGGTAGACTCTTTTGTCTTTTCGTACACATATTTCATCTTTTTTTCTTTCTCTGTGTTATTTTGACTTTGCAGTTTTGTTTTATTTCCAAGAAGATTTCTTTTCATGCATTTTACAAGTGTTCTTTTGAAATTTTTTCCTTTGGCAAATATATTTTCAATGTCTGCTGGCTTTTGATGACTGAAAGCACTTCACTTCTCTTCCTCTTTCCACAACATTACCCACCGGGACAAGAATCAGCTCCTGTCCCCACTGGGTCATCTGCAGTTTCTGCCAATTCAGTCCCAACCTAGCCACTTATTAGCCTATTCTTATTGTGTTATAATCCAGATTATGTGAAACTTGCCTGGCATTTTTCTTTTATCCCCATTTTAAAAATCCATGGTATAATCACTGGACTCTCTTTTCATGCTAATAAATATATTTGAGAATTTTAATTATGTTGTTGATAGTTAATTTTTTGTGAAAGTAGAAAAAGCTATGAGAATATATTTTTTCTAATCTTGAATTTCAAGAACAAATCTGATCATAGAGTTTTAATGAAAGACTTGTAATAAACTGTAATTTTTAAATTGGGGATACGGTATAAAAAAGAGCTTCACAACTCAGATAATCACGATGGTGTGATCACTCACCTAGAGCCAGACTTCCTGGAATGTGAAGTCAAGTGGGCCTTTGAAAGCATCACTATGAACAAAGCTAGTGGAGGTGATGGGATTCCAGTTAAACTGTTTCAAATCCTGAATGATGATGCTGTGAAAGTGCTGCACTCAATATGCCAGCAAATTTGGAAAATTCAGCAGTGGCCACAGGACTGGAAAAGGTCAGTTTTCATTCCAATCCCAAAGAAAGGCAATGCCAAAGAATGCTCAAACTACCACACAATTGCACTCATATCACATGCTAGTAAAGTAATGCTCAAAATTCTCCAAACCAGGCTGCAGCAATACATGAACTGTGAACTTCCAGATGTTCAAGCTGGTTTTAGAAAAGGTAGAAGAACCAGAGATCAAATTGCCAACCTCTGCTAGATCATGGAAAAAGCAAGAGATTTCCAGAAAAACATCTATTTCTGCTTTATTGACTATGCCAAAGCCTTTGACTGTGTGGATCACAATAAACTGTGGAAAATTCTGAGAGAGATGGGAATACCAGACCACCTGACCTGCCTCTTGAGAAATCTGTATGCAGGTCAGGAAGTAACAGTTAGAACTGGACATGGAACAACAGACTGGTTCCAAACAGGAAAAGGAGTACATCAAGGCTATATATTGTCACCCTGCTTATTTAACTTCTATGCAGTGTACATCATGAGAAACACTGGACTGGAAGAAACACAAGCTGGAATCAGGATTGCTGGG
Source organism: Ovis canadensis (assembly GCF_042477335.2). NCBI lineage: Eukaryota > Metazoa > Chordata > Mammalia > Artiodactyla > Bovidae > Ovis > Ovis canadensis. The sequence continues at coordinate 99,752,244 of NC_091253.1, read as the reverse complement.
AAAAATATCAATGACCTCAGATATGCAGATGACACCACTCTTATGGCAAAAAGTAAAAAGGAACTAAAAAGCCTCTTGATGAAAGTGAAAGAGGAGAGGGAAAAGTTGGCTTAAAGCTCAACATTCAGAAAATGAAGATCATGGCATCCGGTCCCATCACTTCATGGGAAATAGATGGGGAAGCAGTGGAAACAGTGTCAGACTTTATTTTGGGGGGCTCCAAAATCACTGCAGATGGTGATTGCAGCCATGAAATTAAAAGACACTTACTCCTTGGAAGGAAAGTTATGACCAATCTTGATAGCATATTCAAAAGCAGAGATATTACCTTGCCAACTAAGGTCCATCTAGTCAAGGCTATGGTTTTTCCTGTGGTCATGTGTGGATGTGAGAGTTGGATTGTGAAGAAAGCTGAGTGCCGAAGAATTGATGCTTCTGAACTGTGGTGTTGGAGAAGACTCTTGAGAATCCCTTGGACTGCAAGGAGATCCAACCAGTCCATTCGAAAGGAGATCAGTCCTGGGTGTTCATTGAAAGGACTGAAGTTGAAACTGAAACTCCAATACTTTGGCCACTTCATGCGAAGAGTTGACTCATTGGAAAAGACCCTGGTGCTGGGAGGGATTGGGAGCAGGAGGAGAAGGGGACGACAGAGGATGAGATGGCTGGACGGTTTGATGGACAATGGTTTGAGTGAACTCCAGGAGTTGGTGATGGACAGGGAGGCCTGGCTTCCTGCGATTCATGGGGTTGCAAAGAGTCGGACATGACTGAGGGACTGAACTGAACTGACCTGAAAGGAGGGAATTCTTAGTCAGTATTATACATGCTTCCTAAAATTTAGAAAGCTAAATATCAAAAAGTCCAAAGAAAGTGAGATGTAGATTACTTTAAAGGGAAAAAAATGACTCAGGAGAGCAGAAAGATTATTCTGCACTTAATACTTTTGAATAACAAGAAGGGGCTTATTAAAATGGTTATAAAAGGAGCTTTTAGATGGCCTAGAGAAAACATGGGATGAGGAACAAATGTATCATAGTGGCGTGCAGACTCTGAGATAAAATTGCTCATTTTAGTCCAGCTCTACTGCTATTCAGAGGCCAGACTTTGTCAAAATATTTAATTTCTTACATGTAAAATGAGATAGTAATACATGCTTCATAGAATATTGTGAATTTCAAATAAGATAACATGTATAAAATGCTCAATAAAAGATAGATTAAATTGTGACATGGTTAAGATGAAGACAAAGTGTGAAATAAGCCTTCTATAAGAATAATTTGAGAAAGGTTACAGCTCAGAATTGGAGAAAGACCCACTCCAGTATTCTTGCCTGGAGAATCCATCCCATGGACAGAGGAGCCTGGTACACAGCTGGACACGACTAAAGCATCTTAGCAAAGCTAGGAATGAGCCAGGGCTTGAAAATACAACAAGAACAAAGTAAAAACCATTTTTTTAGGTAAGTGAAGCTCCAGGAAAATAAAGAATAGGTGGTTAGGATGAGCAGCATCATGTTAATAAATGACAAAGTGAAAATGTTCCAGCATTTCCTCTGCTCTGTCAAGATAATTATCATATCGGGAAGAAATATTTTTTAATTATTCGGTAAAATTATACCAGAAGTTAAGGTAAAAAGTCCAAGAGATCCAGTTTTTATTCTAAATGAGCTTGAGTCTCTTGGATGAAGAGACTTGTAGGTGCAGTGAAAAATTCCAGCTTAACCATTGAACTATCATCCACAATCTTTAAAGAAATGTTGACCTCATAAAAAGTAGTAGAAAGACAGTAGAAAAGTTACTGTTTCCCCAAATTTGAAACAAGAAAAAGATAACTGCTATAAACTGTGGAGAGGTGCTCTTGGCATTATTAGTCTGTGATACAGAACTTTTGAACAAATATGATTTGCAGAATGCCTAGAGAATAGGGACTCATTACTGTAAAATAGGGATTAACTAAGAAAATATTTTTTCCATTTTTTGGTGAGGGCTTTAGCAAGGTATCTGGCAAAGTATATTGTTATAGACACAATGAAACAAACAAAGACTGGCTAATGAACAAATCTAAATTTGAGTGATGTTTTATAAAGGTATAGGCCAGGTATTCTATCCAAGATGAGTTATGTGCGTGTGCATATAAATTTTTTTGGTCCGTGACTCCAGTGAAGACATGCATGACAAATTGGAAAATGTATTACACCAGCGGTTATTGAGATGACAAGAAGGAAAGAAAATGTTAGAGAAATTGATTTTAAGGTTGTGATAGATGAAGCTAATAAGACAAATTTAATGAGGTAAATATTTATGACATATAATATCAATATATAAACAAATCTGTAAGCAGAATGTAAAATAAAGCTTATTTCTGCATTTTATACAAGATGGTTAAATAATACATAAGTACTAAATAAATGTTACACATTTATACAGCAATATAAAATAAATACATAAAATATAAATTAAAAAATCCATCCCATCAATAATCACAAATTCAGGATAGATGATTATGGCTAAGTAGCTCACTTGTGAAAATCAGTTTGGTGCCATAATTGCCATCAAAACTTAAATATCATCAATAATGCCAAGGAGCTGAGCCAATAGGTATTATCAGTCAGTTCAGTTCAGTTCAGTTCAGTTGCCTAGTCGTGTCCAACTCTTTGTGACCCCATGAATCACAGCACGCCAGGCCTCCGTGTCCATCACCAACTCCCGGAGTTCACTCAGGCTCACGTCCATCGAGTCAGTGATGCCATCCAGCCATCTCATTCTCTGTCGTCCCCTTCTCCTCTTGCCCTCAATCCCTCCCAGCATCAACAGGTATTATGGTCTAAGCTAAATACTGAGGCTTGGAAAGACTGAAGGTGGGAGGAGAAGGGGCCAACAGAGGATGAGATGGTTGGATGGCATCACCGACTCAGTGGACATGAATTTGAGGAAACTCTGGGAGATGGTGATGGACAGGGAGGCCTGGCGTGCTGCAGTCCGTGTGCTCGAAGAGTCAAACACCAGTGAGTGACTGAATAACAACATACGTTTTATAGACCAGACAAAGGAAGTGTTTTTTTTTTCTCCACAATTGTGTCCATATTAGAAGATCATCAAATTTCTATGCACATTTCAGGGAGCCACACCTACAGGAGTGCTTGACAAATTTCAATATTAAGAAGACAGTGGAAGAGGAAATATAGACTATTTGGTATGAAGAAGAAAGGCCTTTGAAGAAAGAAACGATACCCTAGACTTTGTTGATCACTGGATTTGTAGATCTGAAAGATTAGACACATTTCTTTGCAGCTCAGCAGGACAGACTGGGCACAATAGGTGAAAAATCATATCCATCCATACGGTCTATAGTTATATATCTACCTCAAAAGTTCTGAAGGAAAGGAAGAAAGTTCCTGTTAAAACCTTGCCACAGTGACTGACACTGACAAACCACTCAATCAGTTCAGTTCAGTCGCTCAGTCACGTCCAGCTCTGCAACCCCATGAATCACAGCACGCCAGGCCTCCCTGTCCATCACCAACTCCTGGAGTTCACTCAGACTCACGTCCATCGAGTCAGTGATGCCATCCAGCCATCTCATCCTCTGTCGTCCCCTTCTTCTCCTGCCTTCAATCTTTCCCAGCATCAGGGTCTTTTCCAATAAGTCAGCTCTTCACATCAGGTGGCCAAAGTATTGGAGTTTCAGCTTCAATATCAGTCCTTCCAATGAACACCCAGGACTGATCTCCTTTAGGATGGACTGGTTGGATCTCCTTGTAGTCCAGGGGACTCTCAAGAGTCTTCTCCAACACCACAGTTCAAAAGCATCAATTCTTTGGCACTCAGCTTTCTTTAGAATTCACCTCTCAGATCTACACATGAGAACTGGAAAAACCATAGCCTTGACTAGATGGACCTTTGTTGGTAAAATAATGTCTCTGCTTTTTAATATGCTGTCTAGGTTGGTCATAGCTTTTCTTCCAAGGAGTAAGTGTCTTTTAATTTCATGGCTGCATTCAACATCTGCAGTGATTTTGGAGCCCCCCAAATAAAATCTGCCACTGTTTCCATTGTTTCCCCATCTATTTGCCATGAAGTAACGGGTGCCATGATCTTAGTTTTCTGAATGTTGAGTTGTAAGCCAACTTTTTCACTTTCATCAGGAGGCTCTTTAGTTCTTCTTCACTTTCTGCCATAAGGGTGTTATCATCTGCATATCTGAGGTTATTGATATTTTTCCTGGCAATCTTGATTCCAGCTTGTACTTCATTCAGCCCAGCATTTCTTATGATGTACTCTGCATAGAAGTTAAATAAGCAGGGTGACAATATACAGCCTTGACGTACTCCTTTCCCAGTTTGGAACCAGTCTGCTGTTCCAGGCCCAGTTCTAACTGTTGCTTCCTGACCTGCATACAGATTCCTCAGTACACAGCAGCTACTGGTGGTGTTGTGTTTAGTCTTTGGGGTGCTATTTCCTGAACCTTTCTCACTGATTCTCCTACTGTACTGATAGCCAAGAAGAAATTCAGACTTCTTCAATTAATTGTTACATCTCTCTTCTTAGAATCATATGGCAATGAAGAGGAAAAATAAAATTATTTAGAAAGTCAATGAGAATAAAACTTACTCCTGCTACTATGGTAATCATAAAAATTTTCGCAGTGATATTTCTCCCAAGAGACACTGCCACTTATTCATTCATCCATTAGCGATTCTGACTGAGAAGAACAATTAATCAAGTTTTCTTCCATGAAGAAGAACTGTTCTCATTTTCATTATTCCTATGTTCCTGGATTACCCCTGGGAGCTATATTCAACACTTTAAAGTAATGTCTAAAAGAGCTAAATACCTGATAAATACTTGACAAGTCAGTCCTAAGCAAATTTGCTACACTTATTTATATAACTTGATATCATGACTTTGGTGGATGTGTATTTCAAACAGAAAACATCACTGAACCACTCTATAACTGGTTAATGACTATAACAGCTTAACTTTACTGAAATAATTGCATTGCATTAAAGTGGTTGGGACTTCCCAGGTGACTCAATGGTAAAGAATCTGCTTGCCAGTGCAAAAGATGTAAGAAACCCTGGCTGGTCCCATCTCTGGGTTGGGAAGATCCCCTGGAATAGGAAATGGCAACCCACTCCAGTATTTTTGCCTGGGAAATCCCACGGACAGAGCGGCATGGCAGGTTATACAGTCCATAGGGTCACAAAGAGCTGGACACGACTGAGCACACACACAGAGGGGTTCCTGAGTCATTAAGTGTCAAAGACATTTATTTGGTCATGTTTTCTCATAGTGTTCAAGAATACCTGCAATCTTTTCTCCAGTTAAGAAAATGAACTATTTATTTATGAAAATACTCAATCATCCGAGTTCGTGGTCAGTCTGATATCTTGCCAATAAGCAAACTTTAAAAGACATTATCTTTCAATAGTGTGATTTATCATCATTATTGTTAAAAGAAAGAGAAAACAATTAGAAATGATCAGAGCTTTTTATCATAATTAACGTTCAGAGTTAATACGAATTTAACTGCAAATTAATTCTGTAAAAATCTCTGGGATGTTGTAAGAGGTTTGAAAAGTTGCCTAAAGCACAGAAACAATTTTCTCCACTTTGTTATTTTTCTGCTTTATCTCTACGTCCTTCCTCCTCTTGTTTTCTTCCTTTCAATTTATTCATTTTTTCCCCTCATGTTGCTTCTTCTTTCCACCATTCCTTATGAAAAGACAAAGAAAAGCCACAGTTTGTATGCAAATACCTACATGTAGCATAATAAGAAATATATTGGGTCTTTGTCCCCAGTTTTGGCACAGCTTTCCGAAAACACTTGGAATTTCCTGAGAGACAGAAGTGTCTTTTGTTATTCATTACAAAACAACTGACTTTCAATGGGCCCCCTAGATAATTTCTGGATTAAACTAGTCACTGACCAAGAGATGACAGGGTGGAATTTCTCACCTCATCCACACAGCTCCGTGGTGGAGATCAAGCTCTCTAAATCTCTCGAACAGAATTCAGGGGACTTGCAGGTTGGTGCGCAGAGCCAGGCTGCTGGAGGGTGGGCCACCGGAGAGGACGTGGACACTCTGGGCCCTCCCCCACCTTGCTCTATCCATCTTTCCGTTTGACTGCTATGGATCATATCCTTGATCATAAATTGATAAACGTAACAGAAGTGTTTTCCTGAGTTCTGTGAGCCATTCCAGCTAATTATCAAACCTGAGGTGGGTGCTGCAGGAAGCCGGTTATCACCTGTCCGTCAGAAGTCTGGCTCTGAACTTTGCCCCTGGTATCCAAAGAGGGTGCGCCCTGTGGGACTGAGACCCTTATCTGGGGGATCTGATGTGAACTCCGGGTAGACAGAGTCAGAACTGAATCGAATTGTTGGACACCCAGCCAGTCCTGGAGAACTGAAGAATTGTTGGCTGTTAGAAAACAGCACTCTCCAAATGCTTCAGAATTAATGGTTGATTAGAAAACTGCCTGTGATAATTAGGTCCTTGGTTATTAATAAAGTATTTAAGGGTTATTTATTATATTTGTACTTGTTTCCAAGGGTTGACTTTTGCTTACTTTTTGAATGACTTAAAAGTAGAACAGGTGGAAATTTCTGATGTACCCTTCTTTCTTAAAGGCCACTGAAGGTGTAAATACCAAGCAGTATGAAAGCTGTTTACGCAAAGTTTATTAGAGTAGGTCATGTTTAATACACCGGCAATGTTTAATTATTATTGTACTGCTGAGAGAATCTTCTTAAAATACACAACCCATTGCTTAACTTAGGAGCAGCACCAGATAGCCAAATGCATGCCTTAGAAAAAGAATTGAATTATGAGGTCAGTGTGCTTGATTTTTTTTTTTTTAAAAAGCAAAACACATACTTATTAAAATAAAAAATTTAAAACACTTCTATTGGGGTAAGATTTGCATTATGGATAATTTCTTTATATTCCCAAACTATTTACAGAGGATTCTATTATAAAATAATTTGAAATATGTTTTCAATGGTTGAAAAAATTCAAATGCCTTTAAAAGCTAGCCAAATAACAGGCAACATCTAAGACAATGAGTTATTGTGGACATTCTTAAATAGTGTATTTCAAACTAAAAGCACTCACAATCAATGTATGAGTAGGCAAATAAATGCAAGTTCAAGAACATTATGAAAGATAAAATCCTGTTTACAAAAGCAACAAAAGAGAGAAATCGTTAAGAACAAACAAAAAGGTAAAGGGGTATGAAGATTTCAATGATAAATCCTCAGTTTATAAAAATAAGTACTACAAGCAAATCTTGATCTCTTGGCAGCGAGTTTGCTTTCCATGCTATATACGCAGCAATCTTGAAACTATTTTGAGTGTGTTGTTAGACTGAACAGCTGAGAAGAAGGAAGATACATAGGAGATCATTGTGGAGTTGGGATGAAATCGGAGGTATCAGTGTAAACTCACCATTTCTAAAATGAACAGTAGCTTGTCTCCAAAGATGGCTGCTATCAACATCTGCCCTCCCTGTGCACGCACAACAGACTTCCAGAGATAGAGGTGGTTATCTGTTTTTCTTTACTGGCTTCAATCTGGGCACGCCTGTGTCTCCTGACCCCAGTAGAAGATGCGGAAAAAGACACTGGACCAGTTCCAGGGTTTGCTTGTTAGAGGATGGGCAGTTTCAGCTTCTTTCTTTCACTCCTGTCAAGACTCTGCTCAGAACGCAGCCACGGTGCTATGGAAGCCCAAGCTTCATTCAGAGACCCCTGAGAGACTCCAGTTGACATCCTCACTGAGCTCTCGGCTTCCAGCCAGCTGCCAGCTGCCAGCCCTGTGAGGGAGCCGTCTTGGACATCATTCCAGTCGGACCTTTAGGCAACTCCAGTCCGAGGCACCGTTTAACAACTGTGCAAAAAAGCCCAAGCAAGGACTGCCTAGCTGAGGCCAACCAACACAACAATTATGAGAGGTAATAATATATCGTTGTTTCAAGTCACTACATTCTGGGGTCATTTGTTATGTAGCAACAGAGAGCCAAAACCTGCTGAAAGACCATGGACGTAATACATCTCAGAAGCAGTGATCTCAGTGTCGATCAGTGTCCAGAGTTTTCTTCACATCATTCCTCACCAAAAGAAACCAGTTTTTGTTTGTTTTAGACATGGTTGATTCTGGAGCTGAGGCAAGGAAAGTGAAAGACGATCCAGTAAATGAATGAATAAATACATAAATTAATGAATGAGTCAAAAGGATACAAGCACGTAGTTTGAAGGAGACAGAGTTGAGACAATTTCAGCATCAAAATAAATGAAGACAGCAATGGATTAAAACAAAACTGAATAAAAATCAGAATTCATGTTGATAAGAAAGACAGGGAAGAGGAGAAAAGGAGGAAGGAAAGAAAAAGGAAAACAAAGTTGATTCTTCCCTAGCTGACTCATAGAGACAGAATGATGGAATTAAAAATCATTTCTTTAGAGTTATTATAAGAAAAAATTATTTTAGGCAAGATTCAGTTTGGTTCAGTTCAGTAGCTCAGTCATGTCCGACTCTTTGCGACCCCATGGACTGCAACACGCCAGGCCTCTCTGTCCATCACCAACTCCTGGAGTCTACTCAAACTCATGACCATTGAGTCGGTGATGCCATCCAACCATCTCATCCTCTGTCGTCCCCTTCTCCTCCTGCCCTCAATCTTTCCCAGCATCAGGGTCTTTTCCAATGAGTCCGTTCTTCTCATCAAGTGGCCAATGTATTGGAGCTTCAGCTTCAGCTTCAGTCCTTCCAATGAACACCCAGGACTGATTTCCTGCAGGATGGACTGGTTTGAGTCAGTAATGGATGCTAAACCAAGGCAGAGAAGGGACATGGATAAGGAACAGGAAGCTTATGTAGTCTCAAAGTATCTCCCCACGAATTACTTCATTGCAAAAGGGAAAACCGTATAACAACAAAATGGAGAAAATAGACAAAACCTTGGCCAGGTGATTAAAATTAATATCACCAACGCAGGGGAGTGGGCATCTGTGCTATCAACATTGCTCCCTGAGATCCCTGTGATGCAATATTCCACCCAATCCTCAGGAAAGTTGAAAAACCCAAACTGAGAGACCTTTTTCTAGATTAACAGACATAAATTCTTCAAATATATTGCTGATATCATAATAAACAAACAAAGAAATAAGCCTGGTCAGGGAACTCACATCCTGCATGCCATGTGGTAAACCCAAAATAAATTTTAAAATTAATTAAATTAAGTCTTCCTGGGGGCGGGGGGGGGGGGAAGGATGGAGGCGGCAAATTTCAAAATAAGGCAATATTGTAAAAACGTCAGCTAAGAGTCGAAGACATGAGAATTGTCAAGAGCCTGAGGCAGATTATCTGCCTGTACAGTCTCTTCCCCTTATCGTAGAGCAAAAGCAGCGTTCTGGCTGGCAGTCTGGAGGGGAAGGGGTTATACCATGTGGCAGTTTTGCAGACACAGGCTTTCACGTGAAATGCTCTTTTAGGAATAAAAATTTTTTTCTAGAACACTTCCTGTCATGGGGGTCCACTTCCTCAGGAGGGTTTACGTATCTCTTGGTCATCATGCTTCAGCCAACATTACTTGGGTTTTTTCCATCAGTGCCACGAACACAGGATTTACGTTCAGTTTGCTACAGAACATCGTTAAAAGGCAAGAATGTCCTTAGTTAAGGAAAAAACATGTGAGCTTCACAAGGGAAATGCAGGCAGATTATCCAGACCCGTTAGTGGATACACTCTAGGTTAGGCTTGGCAAACGATCTCTAGGCGTGTGGATCTCATTTATGTGTAGAAAGCTGTGCTGTGCTAAGTCGCTTCAGCCGTGTTGACTCTTTTCGACCCCATGGACTGTAGCCCATCAGGCTCCTCTGTCCATGGGGATGCTCCAGGCAAGAATACTGGAGTGGGTTGCATGCCCTCCTCCAGGGGATCTTCCCAACCCAGGGATCAAACCTGCATCTGTTACAGCTTCTGCACTGGCAGGCGGGCTCTTTACCACTAGCACCACTTGGGAAGCCCCTCAGTCAAATTATATCTACTCCAAGATCCTCCCAGATCTAATAATCTCCATTGTCTAATTTAGAAGTTGATATGTTCCGTCCTCTACTTGAAATTGGAGAAGATGTAGTCCTTCATACCAGTCGTCCACACGTTTTGAACTGTGCTCTCTGGGAAAACGTTTAATTATGGATGTTTAATTATTTAATAAATTTAATTATTTAATAAATGTTTAATTATTAAGCCACATAAGATATCCATTTACTGTTCCACTAATAGATAAAATGGAAAAAAGCACACACGCACACACACATGCCTGGAGCCAGTGTGAGGAATCCCGCCCGTGACAAGGTCATGAGGAAGGAAGCTGACATACGCAAGGCGTGCTCAGACTTCAGGGGCCCCTCTGGAAATTCCTAAGCATGTACCCCAACAAAAATCTGCCGGTTTTTGTGCTCTGCTTTTCTACTCTTCTGACATTTTCTGGAAAAAGTCAATTCAGGGCTTTAGTCTTCTGCATTTGAAAGAGTGTTTCAATCCAAATACCCTTCTGATGGCTTTCTAGCCTGCCTGCAGGACTCATACAGCTGCGCATGTGATTGTTTGAGGCCTCCTGACCGCAGGAGGCACAGGAAGCTTAAAACATCCTAGGAATGTAGGGGCTTCTGAAGAGTCAAAATCTTTAGAATAGGACTGATTAAAAGTTTCATTTGTTGAGTCAATGCTTGCTGCCAAATTTTCATGTCCTTTATTTTTAGATATAGTTGGTATATAGAAATGCAAGTAGTAGATCTTGTATTAGCAACATTAGATCTTTGAGTTAAGTACCTTCTTTGTTATAACCCACTGCACCTTTGTTCTATAGAGATGTAACTTTAATGCTTTAAGGAGATGCAGATTAAAGAAAAACACTTCAGGGGAAACAAACTTAACATTCATTAAGGAAGAGAGCCAAAAAGTGTTAACAAGCCTCTTGGCCAGAAGATAATGTAAATCACCTGAGACCTTTTGTATACAAAATGATGTATAGAAAGAGTCTGGGCTGCGAACGCTACATAATTTTGTGTTACCCATTGATCTCCATGTTTTATCAAAAGTATAAAAGGCCTTCTGAACAATAAAGGATGGGACCAGCTTCTCGGACCAGTTTATCGAACTAGTCTCTCGGCCTGGTTTCTTGGGACTCTGGCTCCCCCCGTGTCTTTCTCTCTCTTTTTTCTTCTCTCCCTTTCCCTCTCTCTGCTCTTTAACTTCAGGCTGAATCTCCACCTGGGGCGCGGAGGCTCGCCAGGTCTACTTACTTGCCCTGGCTGTTAAGACCCGCACGAAAGGGAGCTTAAGGCGAGGCACCCTTAGATATTCAAGCGGGCGCCGGTGGCCCAACGTAGATGGTGCAAATTCCTTGTCTGGAATTTTATTGGCCTTCCGTGTAACCCAAGCTATTCAGCCCTCTTCCTCCACTTAATCTTCTTACTACACTATAGTTTCTTAATCTAATCTTATATTAATAAATAAACAAGTCTTTCCACGCCAACGCCGTCCACCCTTCGAATTCCCTGGATCCACTGGGGCTGGACCCCGGCACACACACACACATGAAAAATTTAAAAGAAAGAGACAAAAGTAAATTGTCAGTGGGACTCTAATACCCCTTGCCCACTCTCCTTTGGAAGCCCTGCTTTGCAGAAAGGTCTGAATTCCTCCCGGTGTCCTTGGAGCAGAGTCTGAGCTCCCCCTCCGCTTCTTTCCCAGTCCCCTCCTGCTCTCTGCCGCCTGGCATTACTCACTGTTCTCTGGGCCAGTCATGCCTTGGCGCACTCCTGTCTCGGCTCCTGTTTTCTCCTGTTTTTCTGATTGGGGGGGCTGGGGGAACCCAAACATCACACACACGCTTCCGCGTCCTCAGGCAGTCCTTGACCCAAAGTCACCTCTTTGTGAAACCTTCCCCCTCCCCTCAGTTTTGCTTTTCCTTCTCTCTAGTTCCCCAAAGTAACTAGTGTAACCGAATCAGGCACATAAAATACACGAGTCTGTGAACTTCTAAACCAAAATGGTCCTTTTCTTATCTTTGCCTAATTTCTAGCACCTTGTACATGATGAGAGCGCAATAAAAGTTCTGTTAAATCAGTTTCTTTAGGGAAGTTTGACCCTAATCGAACTTTTCCTTTTAAAAGACCCTGTTTTCCAGTGAAGCTGTGAAGGCACTGATCTACTGCCATGAAGGTTAAAAGCTAAACTAGTCCACAGGCACCTTATACGCATCCAAGACTATCCGTTATTGAATATAACAATTGTGACGAAACTGTAATCCTTGATTTCTTCCTTCAGTAACATCTTCCAAAGTGTTGTCCAAGGAATGTTATTTCTGTGAGATACAAAATAAGGTAAAAATAATTTAATAAAAAATATAGCAATTTAGTAAAACACTAGTTAAATATGCCTTCTTCATTTAACATTTAACTGGATCAAGCTAATAAACACATTTCAAGAATAAACTATGACCATTCATCTATTTTTCCCCCAACTAGTTTTAGCTTTTCTGATTCACCCTGAGTGTGGCCTAGCATCTCGTGGCAGGCCCTGTGAGGGGACCAGATTGACCCAGGAAGGTGGTTAGTGAGTCAGGGTCGTGGGTTCCTAGTTCACACAGTCAACTGTACTAACTCAAGCATGTGAGAATCAAAAAAATCCCACAGCCTGGAAGTTAATGAATGATGTTACAGCAAAACACACTCCCCAAAAAAAGAAGTGTGGCCTTTGTGGTTACAACTTTCTGTATGTAAAAATAAGCATAGGTCACTCTGGGGACAAACCAGTGTTTGTTGTTTAACTGGATGCTTAGCTAATGGTAAAAATAAGATTGATTACATTTAGAGCAATGGGCAGTCTTAGACCTGGGATGTTTAACCATTTGTTTGCCAAGGATTCCTTTGAGAAGCTAGAGAAGAACCATGAAACCTTTACAAGGATGTGTCATGCCCTTGGGAAAAGTCTATATCCCCTGGGATGCCAGGCTAAAAGGTCCTGGAGCCTCCTTTCTGTCCTAGGGCTTCAGGATTTTCATGGAAAATTCATTATTTGTGTGAGTTGTGCTTTTTCAAACTCACTCTTTGGACACTGAGAAACTTCTCAGAATCTGAACATTTATGTATGGCCTCCAGGAACATTTTGACAGAAATATTAAGCTCAAGAATTAATTCAAACTTCCTGCGGGTTTTAGCAAAGCTCTTTTTTCACATAAATAAACAAAAGATCTTGAGTTACGTAGTTCAGAAGTTCCCAGATACCAATTTTCATTAAAAAATGAAGAGCGCACAAATAAAGTTTTAATATATAGTAGAATTAGGCTGCAGAGAAGGCAATGGCACCCCGCTCCAGTACTCTTGCCTGGAAAATCCCATGGACAGAGGAGCCTGGTGGGCTGCAGTCCATGAGGTCGCTAAGAGTTGGACACGACTGAGCAACTTCACTTTCACTTTTCACTTTCACAAATTGGAGAAGGAAATGGCAACCCACTCACTCCAGTGTTCCTGCCTGGAGAATCCCAGGGACGGCGGAGCCTGGTGGGCTGGCGTCTCTGGGGTCGCACAGAGTCGGACACGACTAAAGTGACTTAGCAGCAGCAGCAGCAGCAGAGTTAGGCTGACACTCTCTTGGCTTACCAGGTGGCACTAGTAGTTTAAAAAAAAAAGAAAACCATCTGCCAATGCAGGAGACTTAAGAGATGTGGGGTTGATCCCGGGTGGGAAGGATCTCCTAGAGGAGGGCACGGCAGCCCACTCCAGTATTCTTCCCTGGAGAATCTCATGGACAGAGGAGCCTAGCGGGCTATGTTCCATAGGGTTGCAAAAAGTTGGACACCACTAAAGTGGCTTAAAGCGTACCCACAAATCTCTCCTAAGGTACCACTGAGTGCTAAGATACTACTCAATGAAAACAAATTACAGAGATTCCTAGTTATTTGGCTAATATTGAAAGCTCATATGACTATACTAATATATTTGCATCAACATATTATTTGCTTTATAAATGTAGACTAGCAAAAAGATTTATGTGAGTAATTTTATATTATATGAAACACTTCTTTATAATAATTTGTTCATTTATTACTGTATCTTGAAAAGGAAACGTCAGAAAATTCAGCAAAAGAATTAGCAGCTCTAAGAATTCTGCTGAGCGAAATGTTAGTAGAAAAGGAATGACTTTTAGAATTTAGCTCAGGGAACTCTATTCAAAATTCTATAATAACCTATGTGGGAAAAGAATCTGGAAAAGAATGGATATATGTATTATATGTATATGTATAACTGAATCACTTGACTGTACCCTTGAAACTAACAAGACATTGTAAATCAATATATTCCAGTGTAAAATTAAATTTAAATAAATAAATAAAAATTTTGATCTTGACCTCAAACTAGAATGGCAGATCTACAAAACCTCAAACCTATGTATGACTTTGATTCTTCTTCTTTTCTAAAGTGGACACTTTAAATTATTAGGGTTTTAGCTATCTATTACATTGTTTTAAAATTCAATTGAGCATGTCCTTATGAAGCAAAGAGGACATTTCAACCTGATTTCAACAAGATCTGATTTGGAAAGCAACTCTAAGAACAAGGGGAAAAAAAGACGCTAAGATATGTAACTGAGTTCTCCGAAAACCTACAATATGGAGAAATTTCAACATCTCATCCAGTCTTTCTGTCCCCACATTGCCCTTGTGAGGCCCCGGAGGCTTTCTAAACACAAGGCCAGTGTGCTGTCCGCCAAGGTCTCAAAGGGCAAGCTGTTTCTTACTCTGTTTGTGTTGAGACTTTGATCTTATCTCTTCTGCTTATCCCAAACCAAGTTCCTGTTGCCTCAACAGTTGGTCCAGTCTGGGGGCCAAGGGGAGTGACAGCAGCCGTCTTAGGACCGGAGAGACCATGGCTGGAGGGCAGGCGTGGGAACCAGAGAGGAGAGAAGGCTGGCCCAGCAGCAACCGAGGTGGTGAAACCACAGACATCCTGTCCCTGAGCACCTCGGGACAGTCACAAGGAATCAGGGACTCTTGAGAAACTGTATTTATTGGGCCACTGCTTTTACACAGTGAGGCAAAAATTAAACCATCATAAATTTGCTCATTAACAAAACTATTTTATTAAAATGTCCTACATAGGCATGCCTCCTTAATTATTCAAACTGCTCAGAATTAGATGTATAGACTTAAAATGGACATGCAGATTTAGAAACTTAACCCTACCAGATGGAAACAAGAAGATATATGCTGCCAACCAGAATTCACAGGGGAAAACCAGTTGATCCCAACACAAACCTGTCTACACTACTGGCTGGAATCTAAGAAGTAACCCTATGGTGCTTGTCTGGTCATGCCCTAAAATTTCATAATTACATAGTAAACCCTATGATGTGCTCTTATGATCTTCCTAACTCTCTCTTCCTCAATCTCCATATTCACTTCGTCACCAATATTCACCCAGTTGAAATGATTCTTGAACTAGGTGCCTCTTCCACCATCCCAGATCATTATTTAATTCACTCTTTCAGGTGGTCTGTACACAAGGCTACCGAGCTTATCATCCTAAGCAAGTGGTAAATATGCTTTCTTTTGTATGCAGGATAAAGCCCGACATCTTGACAGGGTCTCTGGGGTCCTTTGAAGTCTGGCATCTGTCTACAATGTTATCATCTAACCTCACACTCACCAAGCCCTCTCTGTAATCTACACACACAACATTCTTTACAGCTCATCCAGTACCTCTCTCAGACCTCCAGCCTGTTACACACGCTGGTGCCTCTCTCCAGAAACACATTTCTTTGGTCTTCCAGTTCAAACGTCCTCTTCTCTGTGAATTTGCTTTGACGCACCCGCTCACTCTCACAGGGACAGGAAGCGGTTCCCTTGTTCCTACAGCATTTTGTTCCTATCCCTAACAGGATACCTAACATTTTCATCCGCAGTAAAGCTTAAAGGTCAACGTCAGAGTTCACTCGGTCACAAATCGCTGTGTGACCTTGTTGAACAGCTAGACTTCCCTGCACTTAATTTCTCCATCTGTAAATAGGAATAAATATAGTTACTCAAAGATGTTTTAACAATTCACTGGTGCATTAAAGTATCAACACTGCTCCTGACTATAGTAAAAACTCAGCAAATAGAGCTAAACTAATTATTGTTAATAACAATTATTATTGGGTTAAGTATACATTCACACATCTATACGTGTATGAGTGCAGGCTAAGTCGCTTCAGTCTTGCTCTCCTCCAGGGAATCTTCCCAACCCAGGGACTGAACCCGTATCTCTTACGTCTCCTGCATTGGCAGGTGGGTTCTTTACTGCTGAGCCACCTGAGAAGCCTGTGAACATCTATTAAACGCTTATTAAAATTTCACCAGGATAAGAACTAGGTCTCTTTATCCCATCACACATTCACATAAATTTACTTTTTTGCTTTATATCCTGGGTGTCTGAAAGATTTTCTCTTTTCTAATTAACCCCAGATGTGAAATTTCTTCCTAGCTTCTTGATTCTGGAAAACATGTCAGATGTGACAATATACCAGAGTCCGGCTAAACTATAATAAGACACAGGCCCTGATGAGAAATATAGTTTTCAATAACTATAGAGGTTCAGTGATGTGCCAGAAGTATTTATTCTAAATATGTATAATTCCTTTCTTTTAAATAAAAGCCTAAATTATTTTTGGTGAAGGAGATAGCAATGGATAAAGGACTTCCCTGGTGGCTCAGAGGGCAATGCAGGAGACCCAGGTTCGATCCCTGGGTCAGGAAGATACCCTGGAGAAAGGAATGGCTACCCACTCCAGTATTCTTGCCCAGAGAATTCCAAAGACAGAGGATAGGCTGAGTGTTTGAATATGTACATGTGAAGAATATACATTTTCATGGAACAACCCAGATGTTTAAATTATGCTTGTATTGCTTATTCCCAACACTTCTAAGTGCCTTAAATCTTTCCCAATGCCCTCAAAGAGATTAAATTAATACAGTTATATTGAATACTTGATTTGAACAGAATTTTAATCACAAACATTCCTTTAGAGCTTTATATTTTAGATCACATTCAGGGCACTGAAGAAATATGCCCTTTCAGGAACTTTATTTCCAGCCTCCTAGCACATCCCCCAGAGTGACTGCATGTTGTAAACAGATGAGTTAAGGTTAAAATCGCACTGATGAAAGCACATCTCTTGGCTTTCCATTTTTATTTTTGCTGCGACAGCATGTACTGACATGAACAAAACCCACTTCTTGCATTATCCAGAATAGTCCAAAATTCTTTTAAATTATGTATTTTAATTATAATTATATCACATTTAATTTTTATATTTTATCATATATTACATATACCTTTTCATCCTTCAGATATTTAAATATTATATGTATATATGGCTAATCTTGACTAATTAGGCAATACTCATCCAAATTCTATGTAATTCCATTATTCTCTGATCAGAAAAGTATAATAACAACTAACACATATTAGCAGTTAGGCACTGTTGAAAGCATTTTGCATGTATTCAAGGACTTTACAAGTCAATGAAGGTCACAATTGCCCATATGTTCTTCAATAATTTCTCATGATGCCCAGTTCATTTAACGATTGTTGCCTCTAGCATTTTCCACTAGAAATATTTTTAGCAACCAGTAATGTCTAAAACCAGAGAAAGCAATGACACCCCACTCCAGTACTCCTGCCTGGAAAATCCCATGGACGGAGGAGCCTGGTGGGCTGCAGTCCATGGGGTCGCTAAGAGTCGGGCACGACTGAGCGACTTCCCTTTCACTTTTCACTTTCATGCACTGGAGAAGGAAATGGCAACCCACTCCAGTGTTCGTGCCTGGAGAATCCCAGGGACAGGGGAGCCTGGTTGGCTGCCATCTATGGGGCTGCACAGAGTCGGACACGACTGAAGCAACTTAGCAGCAGCAGCAGCGTCAGCGTCTAAACATTACATGTATTAGAATATAAGCATCAACTAAAAACATGTCAGAAGATCCTGAATAAACATTTCTGAAAATGAAGATGCCTGGTTTTCTCTCTTGCGATGTGGACACGGAAGGTAAACTAAGCTTTTTGCTCACTGAAGCCCTCAGCACCTTGGTGCTGACCAGGGTCATTGCTCTATGAGGTGGGAGACCCGAGCCCTCATTGTCCCGTCACCCCTGACTGCCCGTGTGACTTGAACTCTGTCTGCTCACCTGGCATCACTGGGCTCGGTTTTCTTGGATGTGCAAGTGTTACCATAATGACAGAGCTTTAGACTCTGATAATTTAAAGTTCTAAAATCTAGGTTCCAAAATCTAAAATTTGTTTTATTTCTATAAGCACCAGAAGATACATACTAGAATTTGTATTTCAAGATATATCCTGGGTCTAGCACATATGGCAAGAAGATTAAGCCAGTCCATCCTAAACGAAATCAGTCCTGAATATTCACTGGAAGGACTGATGCTGAAGCTGAAGCTCCAATACTTTGGCCACCTGATGCGAAGAACTGACTCATTGGAAAAGAGCCTGCTGCTGGGAAAGATTGAAGGCAGGAGGAGAAGGGGACGATAAGGGATGAGATGGTTGGATGGCATCACTGACTCTATGGACATGAGCTTGGGTAAACTCCGGGAGTTGGTGATGGGCAGGGAGGCCTGGCGTGCTTCAGTCCATGGGGTTGCAAAGAGTCGGACACGACTGAGTGACTGAACAATAACAAGCACATATATCATCTACAGATGGTTTCAGGACAGCCGCTGAAGAAGTGCATAGATGTACTTTTCTTTACCTTGTTCTCTAGCTCCTGATATATCACATCTCCTCTCTCCTCTTTCTGATCATACTTTGCTTGTCCTTCCCAATGGAGTCCTACCCACCTCATGTGCTTTATCATCTCTGCTGCCAACTGGTACCGATTACAGTTCATCCTCTCTGTGATGTCAAACACGCAGTGTGCTGTTAATTCTGAGATGCACACTTTTCGTATTTTCAGTTCAGTTCAGTTCAGTCACTCAGTCTTGTCCGACTCTCTGCAACCCCATGAATCGCAGCACGCCAGGACTCCCTGTCCATCACCATCTCCCGGGGTTCACTCAGACTCACATCAATCAAGTCAGTGATGCCATCCAGCCATCTCATCCTCTGTCGTCCCCTTCTCCTCCTGCCCCCAATCTCTCCCAGCATCAGAGTCTTTTCCAATGAGTCAACTCTTCTCATGAGGTGGCCAAAGTACTGGAGTTTCAGCTTCAACATCAGTACTTCCAATGAACGCCCAGGACTGATCTCCTTCAGAATGGACTGGTTGGATCTCCTTGCAGTCCAAGGGACTCTCAAGAGTCTTCTCCCACACCACAGTTCAAAAGCATCAATTCTTCAGCACTCAGCCTTCTTCACAGTCCAACTCTCACATCCATACATGACCACAGGAAAAACCATAGCCTTGACTAGACGGACCTTAGTTGGCAAAGTAATGTCTCTGCTTTTCAATATGCTATCTAGGTTGGTCATAACTTTTCTTCCAAAGAGTAAGCGTCTTTTAATTTCATGGCTGCAATCACCATCTGCAGTGATTTTGGAGCTCCCCAAAAATAAAGTCTGACACTGTTTCTACTGTTTCCCCATCTATTTCCCATGAAGTGATGGGACCAGGTGCCATGATCTTCTTTTTCTGAATGTTGAGATTTAGGCCAACTTTTTCACTCTCCTCTTTCACTTTCATCAAGAGGCTTTTTAGTTCCTCTTCACTTTCTGCCATAAGGATGGTGTCATCTGCATATCTGAGGTGATTGATATTTCTCCAGGCAATCTTGATTCCAGCTTGTGTTTCTTCCAGCCCAGCGTTTCTCATGATGTACTCTGCATAGAAGTTAAATAAGCAGGGTGACAATATACAGCCTTGACGTACTCCTTTTCCTATTTGGAACCAGTCTGTTGTTCCATGTCCAGTTCTTACTGCTTCTTCCTGACCTGCATTCAGATTTCTCAAGAGGTAGGTCAGGTGGTCTGGTATTCCCATCTCTTTCAGAATTTTCCACAGTTGATTGTGATCCACATGTGATTGGCATAGTCAATCAAGCAGAAATAGGTGTTTTTCTGGAACTCTCTTACTTTTTCAATGATCCAGTGAATGTTGGCAATTTGATCTCTGGTTCCTCTGCCTTTTCTAAAACCAGCATGAACATCTGGAAGTTCACGGTTCATGTATTGCTGAAGCCTGGCTTGGAGAATTTTGAGCATTACTTTACTAGCATGTGAGATGAGTGTAATTGTGCGGTAGTCTGAGCATTCTTTGGCATTGCCTTTCTTTGGGATTGGAATGAAAACTGACCTTTTCCAGTCCTGTGGCCACTGCTGAGTTTTTCAAATTAGCTGGCATATTGAGTGCAGCACTTTCACAGCATCATCTTTCAGGATTTGAAATAGCTCAACTGGAATGCCATTACCTCCACTAGCTTTGTTCTTAGTGATGCTTTCCAAGGCCCACTTGACTTCACATTCCAGGATGTCTGGCTCTAGATGAGTGATCACACCATTGTGATTATCCGGGTCGTAAAGATCTTTTTTGTACAGTTCTTCTGTGTATTCTTGCCACCTCTTCTTAATATCTTCTGCTTTTGTTAGGTCCATACCATTTCTATCCTTTATCAAGCCCATCTTTGCATGAAATGTTCCCTTGGTATCTCTAATTTTCTTGAAGAGATCTCTAGTCTTTCCCATTCTGTTTTTTCCCTCTATTTCTTTGCATTGATCGCTAAAGAAAGCTTTCTTATCTCTTCTTGCTATTCTTTGGAACTCTGCATTCAGATGCTTACATCTTTCCTTTTCTCCTTTGTTTTTCACCTCTCTTCTTTTCACAGCTATTTGTAAGGCCTCCCCAGACAGCTGTTTTGCTTTTTTGCATTTCCTTTCCATGGGGATGGTCTTGATCCCTGTCTCCTGTACAATGTCACGAACCTCATTCCATAGTTCATCAGATCTAGGCCCTTATATCTATTTCTCACTTCCACTGTATAATCATAAGAGATTTGACTTAGGTCATACCTGAATGGTCTAGCGGTTTTCCCTACTTTCTCCACTTTACATCTGAATTTGGCAATAAGGAGTGCATGATCTGAGCCACAGTCAGCTCCTGGTCTGGTTTTTGTTGACTGTATAGAGCTTCTCCATCTTTGGCTGCAAAGAATATAATCAGCCTGATTTCGGTGTTGACCATCTGGTGATGTCCATGTGTAGAGTCTTCTCTTGTGTTGTTGGAAGAGGGTGTTTGCTATGACCAGTGCATTTTCTTGGCAAAACTCTATTAGTCTTTGCCCTGCTTCATTCCGCACTTCAATGCCAAATTTGCCTGTTACCCCAGGTGTTTCTTGACTTCCTACTGTCGCATTCCAGTCCCCTGCAATGAAAAGGACATCTTTTTTGGGTGTTAGTTCTAAAAGGTCTTGTAGGTCTTCATAAAACCGTTCAACTTCAGTTTCTTCAGCGTTACTGGTTGGGGCACAGCCTTGGATAACTGTGATATTGCATGGTTTGCCTTGGAGATGAACAGAGATCATTCTGTCGTTTATAAGATTGCATCCAAGTACTGCATTTCGGACTCTTTTGTTGACCATGATGGCTACTCCATTTCTTCTGAGGGATTCCTGCCCACAGTAGTAGATATAATGGTCATCTGAGTTTCATTCACCCATTCCAGTCCATTTTAGTTCACTGATTCCTAGAATGTCGACATTAACTCTTGCCATCTCTTGTTTGACCACTTCCAGTTTGCCTTGATTCATGGACCTGACATTCCAGGTTCCTATGCAATATTGCTCTTTACAGCATCGGACCTTGCTTCTATCACCAGTCACATCCACAGGTGGGTATTGTTTTTGCTTTGGCTCCATCCCTTCATTCTTTCTGGAGTTATTTCTCCACTGATCTCCAGTAGCATATTGGGCACCTACTGACCTGGGGAGTTCCTCTTTCAGTATCCTATCGTTTTGCCTTTTCATACTGTTCATGGGGTTCTCAAGGCAAGAATGCTGAAGTGGCTTGCCATTCCCTTCTCCAGTCAGACCTCTCCACCAAGACCCGCCCGTGTTGGGTTGCCCCACAGGCATGGCTTTGTTTCATTGAGTTAGACAAGGCTGTGGTCCTAGTGTGATTACATTGACTAGTCTTCTGAGAGTATGGTTTCAGTGTGTCTGCCCTCTGATAGCCTCTTGCAACATCAGAATGCATCTCACAGACATGTTGCAAATATAATTGACTATTCTCCTTTCAATGTCATAAAACAATCCTGTATATCATAGTCAATGGCATCTTATATTCAATGAAAGTTAATCTGCTGATACTTAAATGCCATACCCTGTCTATATGTTTTATTTCCCAAACTTGTATATAGGACTATATTTCTGTATTCTTGTACCTCTAACCACTAGAATATTATTAATTATGTTTAAGGAATTCAACAACTATGTAAAACCATGGTCTGAGGAACCAATGATTCTAGATTTTTAAGGTAATATTCAACAATATTCAATTGCATATTAACATAATGTATTTATTGGAGTAGAGATATAGATCGATATATTTTAAAAGATTTTCAACAAAGATTAAGCTAAAAGAATCCATCTTTTCTGTAACACTGAGACACAACTAGATGCTTTTCTTTTCCTTATCCTTTCTTAGATTTTCCCAGAATCTCAAGGATGACATGAATCTCTGCCAGTGTTTGGACCATTCCATCTTTCCCCACAGGACTTTACCTAGAATGCTAGAGGGATATAAAACATATGTTAAAAATTCGTTTTCTCTCTGGTTCATATTTTATTGTTTCTTACTATAGCAAGAATTCATTCCAAGGTGTCCTTTGCTGGACAGTAGAAGTAATGATGCCCACTGAGCTTATGAAACTGCTTCAGTGTCTGTCCTGAAACCAAACAAAGTCCACAGTTAACCCACAATGTAGCGATAACATTAAACAATCACATTCCAAGGGTCTGGGCAGTAGTGGATCACCTTTAAAAGTCGCCACTTAAATGTGTATCCAACAAACTGTGGAACCAGAAATTCATTTTCAAAATCACACTGAGCTGCATTTGTCTTACGCTCACTCACTGCTGCCTCCAGCCTGACACCGGGCTTACCTCTCCTCCCAGCCAGACAGAGACTCATTTGTTAACACTGGCTACATGTGGGGACTGTGCCAGCTCAGCGAAAATGCAAAAATAAATTACCTTCAAGGGACTTACCGTCTAACGTCGATTTTTAGGATGCAAGACCTCACCCAACTCCTGAGAACTTCACCATTGCTGGGGGACAATGACTCTGGAAGTTCTCCCCAATGTGAGCCACATGCGTTCAAATTAACACTGTGGTGGGGTCAACACTGAGGAAGCACTGCTTTAGCCCCCTCCCCTTATCTAGAGGTCAGAAGCCCAAAGTAACATACTTTTTTTTTTTTTTTAAGGAATTAGTACCAGAAGAAAAAGCAAGATATTTTAAAAATCAGCATCATTTGGCATAAAGAACACGTTTTTACAGCTGAGAAACAGATGAATTTTCTGAGCTCAGAAAACCAAGCGTCCAGACATTGACATTCCAAGAAAAAGAACTCACTTTAGAACTCTGAGAGTGTGAGAAGAGTTGCCATCTGCTCTTCCCTTTTGTGGTGTCACAAGGACGCAGAAGCAGACAGTGTGTTATTTAACATAAAGCCTGCGTGAGGCCACGTCACAGCCTTACCCTGGCTCAGCGAGATCTGACTGCTATCAGACTTTGCAGGCCAGTGGCAATGCAGAGACCCCTCCTGGACAGCTGGGACCAATAAAGGACAGAGTTTCTGGGGACACTCACTTGCGCGTGTGCGTAAATGTTTAACTAGGGTACAGACTAACATGAAAAGAAAGTACATCTTGTGAGTCATAAATCATTTTGTCATTTTAAAATCAGAGCTAATTGTTAAAATAATCTGATTTTGCTTTGGAATTTACGTATGTGGTAATCAGCTCAAGTGAATATTAACAACGAGAATGTTCAGTCAAATACACTTACTGGAGCATTTAGAAAAATAGGTCCTGCAAAACCTAGGCTGCTAACATGTCCCATTAAATAATAAAAGAACATTAAGAAAATGTTAGGTTCAAAACAAGTTCTTAAAGATATTGGCCATTCAGAATCCATTTTTTTAAATTATTAAAAAATCCATTTAGCATTGCTATGAAGTTAATCCTAACACATCTGCCACCCACTACCTCGAGTCTTTACACTGGATAAAGAAAGGAAACCAAACTAGGGGGTAATCATCTAAATCGTAATTTCACTGAAGGAATGTTCTCTTTTAAAAATGGACTTTGATTTAAAAATCCACGTAATTATGAGCACAGCTGGGCTTCCCTGGTGGCTTAGATGGTAAAGAATCTGCCTGCAGTGTGGGAGACCTGGGTTCCATCCTGGCATTGGGAAGATCCCCTGGAAGAGGGCATGGCAACCCACTCCAGTATTCTGGCCTGGAGAATCCTCATGGACAGAGGAGCCTGGTGGGCTGCAGTCCATGGTGGTGCAAAGAGTCAGACACGACAAGCAACTAAGCACATGAGAACAGCTACACTAATATTTACAATCGTAGGGTTTCATGGGGCAAATACAGCTTACATCTCGTAAAACAACATTCTAAACATTACACCTTTTGTATGTCAATTACGTCTCAATAAATCTCCAAAAAGTATCCATGTAAGTGTTTATGAAGTTATACTAATGCAGGAGACTGCATAGTGGACACATAGTATTATTTGAAATAATGTTTCAGAGAGGTTAGTATCAGTGTTTTAGTCAAACCTTTAATTCCATTTGTTCACATGTCCTGTCTTTCAGAAGTAGAACTTACTGAAGCAACTATGAAGAAAGGACAATAATGTTAAATGATTAGCCAAACTAGGGACAACTGTAATGATAAAAATAAATAATGAATGAATGGAAATAAATTTATAATAGAATATATGGACTATGAAAATAAAATTATAACTGCAATTTCTGTAAATCTGTAAATACTGCCAAACTTCCTGGCTAAACTTGGGAGAAACTGCTAGGCAGAAATCAAAGACTGTAGACTATAGGAGATAATCTTTCTGCTAAAAGTGGATATACCTAATAGCAAGCATGGCCTTTTATTTAAATTTTACTCTACGTAATCCTGGCCTGCAAATATTTTGACTTTTTTACAGTTGTAGGAAGAAAAATTTCTCTTAAGTTAGGGAAATTTAATTTGTTACCTTCAGTGATTTCTGTTGAAGAGAATACATAAATTTTTAGACTGCCTCTCTGATGAATTAATTTCTGCAAGGTCTTTTATATAAACGCAGGAAGAACAGACCAGAAAAAAGTATGTCTGACTTACGTGTCATTCTAACAAGAAAGGATATTAAGTTAAAAAGAACTCTCTTTGCCAGTGCTCCCCACCCTTGTGAATTTTTAAATATCATAAGCCAAACACCGGATAGCCTGGTATAACTAAATGAAGACATATGTGTAAACAGTTAATAAGTCTGTTTGAAGTTTGGGATTCAACAGGGTATAAAAAGGAAGCAGGAGAAAGAATGAGTGCATCAGGTTAAGGAAAAAAAAGACAAAACACACTTGTTTTGATTTTATGCACAAAAAAATAATAACATACACATAAAAGTTAAAATAATATATAGTTTGGGATTTTAATTTTTTTTTAAGCGCAAAAGTATGTGCTGCTGCTAAGTTGCTTCAGTCGTGTCCGACTCTGTGCGAACCCATAGACGGCAGCCCACCAGGCTCCCCCCGTCCCCGGGATTCTCCAGGCAAGAACACTGGAGTGGGTTGCCATTTCCCTCTCCAATGCATGAAAGTGGAAAGTGAAAGGGAACTCTCAGTCGTGTCGCGGAAGTGTGTATGTTGTCCTAAACGGTTTGCAAAGGCCTTCAAGGCCACACTTTGCCTACCTCGGGGTGAAACTGCAGTGAGACCTCACCTGCTGGGGGAGGCTCGGTGCACGCTGAGTCACAGCGCATTGGCAAGGCCGCGGCTTAATGGCCTTCGTGCATATCACAGGCCCTGGCATTTTGGCAGATTTATGGCTGTGCTGATGCAAAGGGAGGGTCTTTCAGGAGGCAATAAATATAGATTTGCCTCTCCTTAAAAATTCCAAGAGGATGAACATCAAACTGAACTTTTAATAGTAAATTCTATGAAAATGGTTGATCATGCAAATGGTTTTATTAAAAAAAAATGATTATCACACTATTTAATCTTTGCATATGTAAAGACAAAAGAATCAGGGTTGACTACAGTTTTATGTGACTCAAACACTAGCTTAGAAGCATTACAGTTTTCTGTTCTCATGAAATGTGCTCCTTTCCCCACCAAATAGCACTTTTCCTTGAATCACATGGAATGGGCAAGGTAGACATGGAAACGGTACACATCTAATACATTTTAAAATGATTTTGGATAATGACTACTCTAAGGAGAATGATATGCCCCAGTTACACTCCCCAAATAATTAGTTTTTAACTTGGCTTCCTGTTGGTAGCTATTGAGAGGGTAACAGGCAGGAAGGCCAGGAGTCTCCAAACGGAGGAAATAGGCTACAAATGTCAGACATTTTTATCTCTCTCAAGCGTCAGGAGGAAACAAACTAGTGATATTTTTTTCCTTCTCTATACAAATTTAAAAGGAGGTTTCTCTTAAAATACTGTGTTGCCATAATGACACCTGGTTTCACCTGAAGTTAACGATTCTCAAACCTTGAGTTAACCAATGCATTTTTCTTATGGAAATGTTTGTCTTAAGCGATGTTAATATACTATGCATTTACCCCAGACTCTGTCTTCAAGTCGGTTCAGAACTGACTTGACAAACCATTATGTTTTACTCAGACATTGTTCCCCTAATCTATGTAAACAAAACTATTTGTATGGTAATCTGCCATTCTACAAGATTCAAGTCAATCTTTATGGCCCAGGATGACCCATCTGGTGCCGATATTATCCCAAAATACCTCTTATGGATGAGGGGCCTGGTGCCAAGTTTTAAGACTTTCCTTTCTTTCATTAACAGACTGCTAGTGACTATATAGGACTTCCCTGGTGGTTCAGACCGGTCGGGAAGATCCCCTGGAGAAGGAAATGGCAATCCACTCCAGTACTATTGCCTGGAAAATCCCATGGACAGAGGAGCTTGGTAGGCTACAGTCCATGGGGTCTCAAAGAGTCGGACACGACTGAGCAACTTCACTTCAGTGACTATATAACATCCAGCTGTAGACTAGCAGGGGGGTACTCTTTCTGCCGCCTTCTGATGCCTATGTCAGAAGCTTTCTCTATCTCCTTTATACTTTGATAAAACTTTCTTACACAAAAGCGCTGAGCGATCAAGCCTCGTCTCTGGCCCTGGATTGAATTCTTCTCCTCCGGAGGCCAAGAATCCTGGCATCTTTTTGTGGTCCAGCAACAACCTTTCATTATCAATAATGATAATAAAATAATCCATCTCTACAACACGAGGTGGTGGATTACTCCAGCTTTTGTTGCTTCTTCTCATATCCTTGACAACTTGATTCCGCCATGGATGAAATGTGAGAGGCAATTTAAGTCAAGTAATTTCTCAATCAGAGTGAATCTTGGTGGACAAATGATACTGTAATTAATGTGTCATGCATTTGCTGTTATCAAAAGAATCCGTAAGCTGGGGTGAAGGAAGCACTGACTTGGACTGCCCTACCCTACTTTGTTCAGCTCCCCGTTTCTTGCCTAGTAATTGCGCAACATCGGGAAATTTGCTCAGCTTTTCTGAGTACTCATTTTTTTTTAATCTGTATAATAATTCTGTAACGTTTATTACAGAAGTTTTGCAAGCATCAAAACAGATAGTGTTTTTAAAGCACAACCCCTAGTACCTAAGAGAAAGACAATAGATGGAAACTGCTGCCATCATTTTTATAATTTCAGTGTTCATTATGACATGCCCCTTTATAGTTCTCACCAATAATCGAAAGTTGCTTCATGAACAGCTCTACACAGCATCAGCGGTTACTTTACAGGAAAAGCGAGTTAGTTAGCAACTGCATAATAATGAGTAAAAGAATAAAGTCTCTTTGCCAAGTTGTCCCAGAAGCAGAGCCAGAAAGCTGAAGGTGGATGTCAGCCTTGAGACAGGAAGACAACCAGAACACTTGGTAGGAAAAGATCATGGTACTAAAATCTACTATGTATAGTATCATACAGTCATCTCATCTTCTGACTCCCTCTTCTTCTGCCCTCAGTCTTTCCCAGCATCAGGGACTTTTCCAATGAGTCAGCTGCGCGCATCAGAGGATCAAAATACTGGAGCTTCGGCTTCAGCATCAGTCCTTCCAGTGAATATTCAGGGTTGATCTCCCTTAAGATTGACTGGTTTCATCTCCTTGCTGTCCAAGGGACTTTTGGGAGTCTTCTGCAGCACCACAGTCCAAAGGCATCAACCCTTTGGTGCTCTGCCTTCTTTACAGTCCAGCTCTCACAACTGTATGTGACCACTGGGAAGACCATAGCCTTGACTATACAGACCTTTGTCAGCAGGGGAATGTCTCTGCTTTCCAACACACTGTCTAGGTTTGTCACCGCTTTGGATTTCATGGCTGCAGTCACTGTCTGCTGTAATTTTGGAGCCCAAGAAGAGGAAATCTATCACTACTTCCTTGTTCCCCCTTCTATTTGCCATGCCAAAATGGGGCTGGATGCCATGATCTTGATTTTTTAATATTTAGTTTTAAGCCATCTTTTTCACTCTCATCCTTCACCTTCATCAAGAAGCCCTTTAGTTCCTCTTTGTTTTCTGCCATTAGAGTGGTATATTAGGTAGAGAGAACAAAAGGGCACATTCTAAGGTCAGCCAACCTGCTATCCCCATCACCAATCCCTAAGAAAGAACATCAGGGATGATCTAGCTTCTTAAAATAAGAAATCATTCAGTGGAAAAATCTAAGATTTAAAGAGGAAAAAGCTTCAAAACACATACCATCCATCTTCCCATCCTATCCCCTGCTCCCAGACCTCAGGCAAACAGTAATTTGCTTTTAGTCACTGTAGTTTAACATGAATTTTCTAGAATTTTCTACAAATGCAGTCATCTAGTATGTAGCCTTTTTGAGGGGAAGGAGAAGCCTTGTTGTTCAGTCATTAAGTTGTGTGCAACTCTTTGCGACCCCATGGACTGCAGCACACCAGGCTCCCCTGTCCTTTACTATCTAATGGAGCTTGCTCAAATTCATGTCCATTGAGTCGATGATGCCATCCAACCACCTAACCCTCTATTGCCCCCTTATTCTCCTGCCCTCAAATCTCTTCAGCATCAGGGTCTTTTCCAACAAGTCAGCTCTTCACATCAGGTGGCCAAAGTATCGGACCTTCAGCTTCAGCATCAATCCTTCCAATGAATATTCAGAGTTGATTGAATAGGGGAGCCCTAGTAGCTAAATGAGTAGGATTGACTCATTTGATCTCCTTGCAGTCCAAGGGACTGTCAAGAGCCTTCTCCAGCACCACAATTCAAAAACATTAGTTCTTTTGCGCTCAGCTTTCTTTATGGTCCAACTCTCACATCCTGGGTTCCCCAAATGGCTCAAATGGTAAAGAGTCTGCCTGCAGTGCAGGAGATCTGGGTTCAATCCCTGAGTCAGGAAGATCCCTTGAAGAAGGAAATGGGAACCCACTCCAGCACTCCTGCCTGTAAATTCCATGGAGGGAGGAGCCTGGTAGGCTATAGTCCATGGGGTGGCAAAGAGCCAGACATGACTGAGTGACTCACATCTGTGCATGACTACTGGGAAAATCACTTGCTTAGCCATTTAGTTGTGTCCGGCTCTTTCTGACTCCATGGATTGTGGCCTGCCAGGCTCCTCCATCCATGGGTTTCTCCAGGCAAAGACACTGGAGTAGGTTGCCATTTCCTTCTCCAAGAAAAACCATAGCTTTGACGATGTGGGTCTTTGTCTGCAAAGTGGTACCTCTGCTTTTTAACATGCTGTCTAGTTTTGTGATAGCTTTTCTTCCAAGGAGCAAGCGTCCTTTCATTTCATGGCTGCAGTCACTATCTGCAGAGATTTTGGAGCCCAAGATAATAAAATCTGTCACTGTTTCCACTTTTTCCCCATCTATTTGCCATGAAGTGATGGGAGTGGATACCATGATCTTAGTTTTCTTTTTTTCTAATGTTGAGCTTTAAGCCAGCTTTTTCACTCTCCTCTTTCACCTTCATCAAGAGGCTCTTTAGTTCTTCTTCACTTTCTGCCATAAGAGTGGTGTCATCTGCGTATCTGACGTTGTTGAAGGAGAAAGCCTACCCAGAATCTTTCCCCACTGCTGCAATGCGCTTGAAATTCCATTCCAATTCATTACCCCTTTACTGTGGTTCTTAACTTTTGTTAGCCAAAAATCCCTTTGAAGCCTTAATGGATTCTGTGAGCTAACATCCTAGAAAAAAAAAAAAAATGCACCAATGTACATTCCTACAAAATGTTGTCTGTGGTTTCAGGGCATTTAGAGGAAAGAATTTCCTTTATTTTAAAGATTTTTTAGCTATCAAACATAAGACTAAGATTCTCTGTTTAATCACATCAAAAAGGAACTGATAAAGCTAACCCAAGGCTGTGCAGAGCTATGCATTCATGTTTTGGGGTGGTGGCTAAAGGATTTATATCACTCAATAGGTATTTATCTCCCTCTTTTTTTTTTTTTTTAGGAAACGCTAGACTCCAAATAGGAAAAAGAGTACGTCAAGGCTGTATATTATCACCCTGCTTATTTAACTTATATGCAGAGTACATCATGAGAAACGCTGGGCTGGAAGAAACACAAGCTGGAATCAAGATTGCTGGGAGAAATATCAATCACCTCAGATATGCAGATGACACCACCCTTATGGCAGAAAGTGAAGAGGAATTAAAGAGCCTCTTGATGAAAGTGGAAGTAGAGAGTGAAAAAGTTGGCTTAAAGCCCAACATTCAGAAAACGAAGATAATGGCATCCGGTCCCATTACTTCATGGGAAATAGATGGGGAATCAGTGGAAACAGTGTCAGATTTTATGTTTCTGGGCTCCAAAATCACTGCAGATGGTGATTGCAGCCATGAAATTAAAAGACGCTTACTCCTTGGAAGAAAAGTTATGACCAACCTAGATAGCATATTCAAAAGCAGAGATATTACTTTGCCGACTAAGGTCCATCTAGTCAAGGCTATGGTTTTTCCAGTAGTCATGTATGGATGTGAGAGTTGGACTGTGAAGAAAGCTGAGCGCCGAAGAATTGATGCTTTTGAACTGTGGTGTTGGAGAAGATTCTTGAGAGTCCCTTGGACTGCAAGGAGATCCAACCAGTCCATTCTGAAGATCAGCCCTGGGATTTCTTTGGAAGGAATGATGCTAAAGCTGAAACTCCAGTACTTTGGCCACCTCATGCAAAGAGTTGACTCATTGGAAAAGACTCTGATGCTGGGAGGGATTGGGGGCAGGAGGAGACGGGGACGACAGAGGATGAGATGGCTGGATGGCATCACCGACTGGATGGATGTGAGCCTGAGTGAACTCCGGGAGTTGGTGATGGACAGGGAGGCCTGGCGTGCTGCAATTCATGGGGTTGCAAAGAGTCGGCCACGACTGAGCAACTGAACTGAACTGACTAAGACTCCACAGCACCAACCTTCCTCTGTTCTCTAGCAAAAAGATTGTCTTTTTCTTCTTCTCCTCATTTCCATTCATGCTGAGTCACTTTATTCACGTCCTACTCTGCAACCCCATGGACTACAGCCAGTCAGACTCCTCTGTCCATGGGATTCTCCAGGCAAGAATACTGGAGTGGGTTGCTATTTCCTCCTCCAACGAATCTTCCTGACCCAGGGATGGAACCCACATCTCCTGCATTGCTGGCGGATTTTTTTTCACTTCTGAGTCACCAGGGAAATCCCTCATTTTTGTGCCTGATTTTATGTGTATTTTAAGAGGGAGTATTCTTGTTTTATTTAATATGAAAATCAGAATTGAATTAATTTTAGACTTCTAAAATTTTCAGACTGAATTTTTATACTCTTTTTCTCTCATATTTTTTCTTACTCATTTAAAAAGGAATAAACAACAAAAGCAACCTCTGTTAGTAACTGAGAGAGTAAGACGATTCTTAACATCATTTTCAGTAAGTGATATATCACATGTAGCCTATATAAATGTTACTACTTAAATGTTTTGCTGACTATATTGACTACAGTTAAATCATTGCCTTGAATACTCCTTACAACTATGGTCCAGAAGCATAATTTAGAGATACTAATACATTAATGTGATATTACTGGTATATGTATTTATATGTGTGTACATATAGATCTTTAGTATATATAGCTACTGCTGCTGCTGCTGCTGCTAAGTCACGTCAGTCGTGCCCAACTCTGTGCGACCCCATAGACAGAAGCCCACCAGGCTCCTCTGTCCCTGGGACTCTCCAGGCAAGAACACTGGAGTGGGTTGCCATTTCCTTCTCCAACGCATGAAAGTGAAAAGTGAAAGTGAAGTCGCTCAGTCGTGTCTGACTCTAGCTACTAGGGCTTCCCTAGTACCTTAGTTGGTAAAAAATCTGCCTGCAATGTACAAGACCCAGGTTTGATCCTGGGGTCTGGAAGTTCCTCTGGAAAAGGAAATGGCAACCTACTCCAGTACTCTTGCTTGGAGAATTCCAAGGACAGAGGAGCCTGGCAGGCTACAGTCCATGGAATCACAAAAAGTTGGACACAACTTGCAACTAACTTTCACTTTCACTTGAGTATATATAAGGGTGAGTTTACTCAGCAATTTGCATATATAAATTATCTTGGAAAGTGATGTGTCTACATGGAAAATCACTCCTCAGATTAAAACACTATGTTCTGTGCCTCAGAATATTTTATTTTAAGTCTAGATGATAACTCTTATTCTCTCTTCCCTTTAGCAATAATGCCACAACTTTATTTATCAAAGGAACAAATATGAAAGAAAAGACCTTGCTCTGAAAACAGGATGGGTAGATCCCCTAGCTAACTACAACTTGAGGTACAGTTTCCTAAAGTTCAAACTCCTGAAAAGGGAAATGAAAGACTCATCTCTTGAGAAAGCTTCAATGAGAGCTTTGATCTCAATTATAGGACACTATTAATGGAAAGTACATGTTTATATTTAAGACTCATAAGGGGATATGCAGTGTTTAGTAAAATGTTAAGAAATGAGTAATGGATGGCTTTGTATGATTAATTTGAAAGAATTATCTATTTTTTTAAAACAACTCAGAAGATTGTCAAGATTGATATGTTACAGGAGATTAAAACAAATGTTACTGGTCATGTAGGTATTACAGATGAACAACATGGTGTATACAATAACAGCTTTCCTTACCTGGAAGGCTGGGGTCAGTCTATGTCCCTCTCTACCTCTGGGCAGTGACTAGTGGTGTAACCCTGCAGGTTCATTTCATCTCTCTGGACCTTAGTTTGCCTATTCATAAAATGAATTGGATAAATAGGATCATCTTGAAAATACATTTTGTCTACAATGTCTGGTTCCTTAGTTCCTCTTAACTAGGAAATATTCACACTCCAATAAGCATATGCAAAATCTTAGCCTTGATAGAGATAATTCGTAAATGAATACTAAGAATTAGATCATAACCATAGGCTTGTCCATTCAATGGCAGGGCATGGTTAAAAAAGGCACACACAAAAAATCAAATTCCAGTCAACTTTTAGTCTGTTAGCACAACAAAATTGTAGACATCTAAGAGCAATCTTTATAAGACTTAAATTTTCTATTTAACATTTTCATGTTCTTTGCCTGTGGAATGTTTTATTACACTTAGTGAAGAAATTATTTTATATTCTCTAGGCAAATATTCTTGAGGTAATGTAAAATCATCTCAGGAAAATCTAGAGGAGTAAACAGATTAGAAAGGAAGAGGGAGAAAGAAAGAGCAAGATAAGGCCCAGTGTGGCAAATGTTATCTCCTGTTCATACTGGAGAGTCCCTGCTTAAATCAGGGAAGGGAAAATGCCAGCTAGTCCATGAATAAGCCAATAGCTTCAGCTACCAAGATATTTTCATTGCTGGGTTCAAATGATATGAGATGTGTTCAGACCACAGCTGTCTCTTTTTTTTCACCAGAGAATCTCTCTCCCCCCCCCCACCCCCCGCCACTTAGGAAACATATGCCATCGCCAGACCATCTGAGAATGAATATTCTTCTTATCCTTACTCCAGTCTCCTTTTTTTCCCTAGCTCCTTTTCTGTTCCTTGCAGCCCAGGAGGAAAAGGCAGGCTGAGTGGGAGGTGAGGGAAACACTCCTTTCAGTGTGGGCCCTGGAGTCATCACCCAGCTGATCAGCTCCTCCCAGCCGCAGAGGGGTGAGTGAGGGTCTCACTTCACCATTCAGAGCCCCTGCAGTCTGAAGGAGGAAAAGTGGCCGGCCACCTTCTCTGGACTTTTCCCAATTTGGGACTCTTTGGTAGCTACAGTCATATTTTTTCGCATATGGATATCAATTGGGATGTTATTTAGTAAATACTTGTCTTTAAATGGCTCATGATTTTATTTAAATGATTTTTAAATGATGTTTTAGTAACCACTTTAGCAAAAACAGGAGTTAAACATAAAAATACACACAATAAAAGCAATACGGTATTATTTAATTCCTACTCAACGCTGTTTCCTCTTGTAATTACAGTCTGATCTGCCCTCTCTGTTAACAAAGAAGACTGCTAAGGTGATAAAGTCTCTGCTTGAACCTGAGACATCTCTCCTTGACATAATCAGAAGGAATGGAAGATAGTTAAGAAAGAATTGTCTCATTTTATGATTCAGGGTTATTTAACACCTTGTGTATAATTCCTTAATAATCTTTCCATACAAAGCAGAACTAAAAGTAAAATGAAATAGGGTCTTTTTTGATGATATCCAAGTAAAACTAAAGGCCATTTATTCTATAAAGACTCATGAATTTCAGACAGACATGCTTGAAAATAATCTAGACCTCCGCTTTACACAGCATTTACTTTTGCTTCTTCGTTAAAAATCATTTTGAAATGAAAGCAAAAAGAAAAATCTCTGTTAATAAATACATTATGATTTGGTTTCAGAGAGAGAGCAATTACCTGAACAGGGAATGAAGCAATTGTTTGTTTGTATGTCAGGTAACATGGGAATAGCTGTCCTTTGGGGCTTCAGGTGGCTCAGTGAATCCACCTGCCAAGCAGGAGATGTGGATTCAACCCCTGGGTCGGGAAAATCCTTTGGAGAAGGAAATGGCAACCCACTCCAGTGTTCTTGCCTGGAAAATTCCACGGACAGAGGAGCCTGGCAGGCTACAGTCCGTGAGGTCGCAAGAGTCAGACATGACTGAGTGATTAAACAACAACTGTCCTTTGTCCTTCTTTTAATAACCATAAGCTGAGCATTTACAATGGGACGGGCAAGATGTTTAGTGTTTTACAAGCCTTTGTGAATCCAGTGAGGTAGGAACATTGTTATTCACATTTTTGGATAAGGAAACTGAGGTCAAGGAGGAAAATAAACAAGCCCAGGTAACACAGAGAGTCAGACACGACTGAGCACACACAAGGAACCAAAGGTAACACAGCTGACAATGGAGAAGTAGGAGCCACACCAGCCTGCCTTGGTTTTCTGCATTAGTCGTTGCGTAAGGAATAAAAGCGTCTAAAGGAATAAGCCAAGATAATTAAAGTACTTGCTTTTCTCTTTATTTTTAGTTCTTACCTCCTATATGTTGCTGCTGTTTAATCACTAAGTCATGTCTGACTATTTTGTGACCCCAAGGACTGTAGCCTGCCAGGCTCCTTTTGTCCATGGGATTTCCCAGGCAAGAATACTGGAGTGGGTTGCCATTTCCTTCTCCAAGCGATCTTTCTGACCCAGAGATCAAACCTCCTATGTTGGCAAGGTTCTTTGCCACCAAGGCATCAGAGAAGCCCAGTGTTACTCCTTACTTAGCTCTTAGTTTGTTCTGGAATCAAGCCAGGTACAGGGCGCTCTTTATTAGCTTCCATCAGGCACGTTGATATTGTGTTCCCTGGCTAGTGGCTTTGAGAAGTCAAATAATAGAAAGTGGGGCTTTGAAGGGCAGGGCCTGTGATTTGGGGCTTTGAACTTGAATATGAAGACAGGACATGTTGACCTTGGTGGTTTGTAGAGGCTTCTAAAGGATAAAAGACTGGGTTTTACACAGTGGACTTTTAATTATAACAACCCATGTGCACAGCTCTAGGCCTTTAGATGCAGACCATGGGACTTTGACCATGGTGATTCATTGCTATAAAATTTATAGCAGCCTTGTCCACCAGTAAGTGACTCCTTTTATAAAGACAGGTCTGTACCGAGTCTTCACAAAATGGGGGGATAAGCCTCAGAAAAGCCTCAGGCCTTGGGAAACCTCAGTCAAGCATCAGCCAAGGAGCTTAGCAGACATTGGCTGCATGGGACTGCCTGCGGTGAACTGAGAACACAGTGGCTGTCCCTAGCCTTGAACCCTGTCAGTGAGATTAGACCTTCGGTGCACTGGGGGATAGAATTCCATGCACTGCTTCTTGCTGCAAAAGGATGAGCTTCTTGTGTGCTAGAGCAGCAGGGGCTTTTCACAAGGACTCAGCTCTGCTGTCAAACTGCAAAAGAGCCACAGACAACGCACAAATGAAGGAACATGTTTATGAAAACAACTCTGGACCATCAGTTGTTGGCCCCTGTTCTAATCAGGGCCAGTTAGGGCTTCCCTGGTGGCTCAGACAGTAAAGAATCTTCCCGCCATGCAGGAGACGTGGGTTCGAGCCCTGGGTTGGGAAGATCCCCTGGAGAAGGGAATGGCAACCTACTCCAATATTCTTGCCTGGAGAATTCCATGGACACAGGAGCCTGGAGGGCTATATAGTCCATAGAGTCTCAAACAGACAGACACAATTGAGTGACTAACACTTAATTTAGGTAGCACTGGATTCAGTTCAGTTCAGTTCAGTCTCTCAGTTGTGTCCGACTCTTTGCAACCCCATGAATCGCAGCACGCCTGGCCTCCCTGTTCATCACCATCTCCCGGAGTTCACTCAGACTCATGTCCATCGAGTCCGTGATGCCATCCAGCCATCTCATCCTCAGTCGTCCCCTTCTGCTCCCACCCCCAATCCCTCCCAGCATCAGAGTCTTTTCCAATGAGTCAACTCTTCACATGAAGTGGCCAAAGTACTGGAGTTTCAGCTTCAGCATCATTCCCTCCAAAGGTGTCCCAAACTTCATTTTGCTAAAAGCAAAATGAAAGAGGCAATTCTTGAGTTAATGAGGCTTGCCCACACTCAAGAATTAACTCCAGAAGCGCATGCAGTTTCAAACTGGCTCTGAATTGGTTGGTTACATATGAATTGGTTACTTGTGAATTGGTTGGGTATACATGCTTGAGGCAGAGTTTTAAGGCTGAAGCAATTCCAAAAGAAGAGGCAACAGCAACAGCCACTGTGGCTCAGACCTGAACACGCCTGCTTACTAGAGAAGTGATTTCAAGTCACGGAATAGGCCCTGCATTCAGTTCAGGAGATGAGCAATAGAACTATGGGTTCAATGGAAATCAAGGGCTTTTCAAGAGACTGGAGCATGCCTCAATAACACCTAGTGGCAGATGTTACCACAATTGCTAATTTTAAAAGTTTGCAAGAAAGCAGCAATGTCTAAATATGTTAGCCTGCAGAAGAAAATTAAGAATGAATATAGTCGAGTTTACCTGTAAGGTACAATAATACATGATGTCAAAACAAATTTACTGAGTACTATTTCCCAGATGAATTTAAATTCAATCATAGGTTTTGAGTCACTGGATTTGGAGTAACTAGCATCCTGGCAAAGCAGAAATCACATTTTTTGTCATCTGTTCTCTCTCGCATCAATGTCATGAACACCTATTAGGATCTTTGACAACACTGAGTACAGTGGGTTTTCCCTAGGTTCCAGGGAATAAATCTTTGCCCAAAATTAACTGGCCCAGGGTCCTGAAGACTGGCTTGTTTTCTAAATTTGGTCAGTTGGTAAGGCCAGTTCTCAGATAATCTTTGGGGTCTCTCAGGTGAAACATGAGGAACTTGGCTTGAGACAGAGTTGCCTCTAGCTACTGAAGCAATCACAGCAATTCCTAGGCATCAGGAACCATCTGGCTGAGACTGAGCAGAACTGGAAGTTGGGATGGTTAATGAATTTTGTACTTTAGTTCCTGTGAACTTAATCCACAGGACATGAAGCTTTGATTGTAGACTCGATGCTTTGTACTTTGAATTTTGAGGATTTAATCTTTGGATTTTAATTCCCTTTGGCAATCTGAAAATGAATTTTTTAAAAAATTTATTTATTCTGGCCACCTGATGTGAAGAGCTGACTCATTGGAAAAGACCCTAATGCTGGGAAAGATTGAAGACAGGAGGAGAAGGGGGACACATGGGTTGAGATGGTTGGAGGGTATCACCAACTCGATGCACATGAGTTTGAGTGAACTCTGGGAGATAGCGAAGGACAGGGAAGCCTGGCATGCTGCAGTCCATGGGGCTGCGAGGAGTCAGACATGACTGAGTGACTGAACAACAACAAGTTGAAGAATAGCTGCTTTGCAACATCGTGCTGGTTTCTGTCACACATCAACAAGAATCAGCCATAGGTCCATATGTCGCCTCCCTCTCGAAGCTCCCTGCCACCCCATCCCACCCCTCCAGGTTGTCACAAAGCACCATTCAGAGCTTCCTGAGTCCCACAGCAAATTCCCACTGGCTCTCTATTTTGCAAATGGTAGCATATACGTCTCCATGTTACTCTTCATCTGTCCCACCATCTCCTTCCCCACTGTGCCCACAAGCCTGTTCTCTAGGTCTGCGTCTCCATTGCTGCCTGCACACAGGTTCACCAGGACCATCTTTCTAGATTCCATATATATACATTGATCATTGATTCACGATATTTGTTTTTCTCTTTCTGTTGGTCTTCACTCTGTATAACAGGCTCTAGTTTCATCCATTTCATTAGAACTGACTCAAATGTGTTCCTTTTCGTGGAAGAGCAATATTCCGTTGTATATATGAACCACAGCTTCTTTATCCATTCACCTGTCAGTGGACATCTAGGTTGCTACCATGCTGTATCTATTGTAAATGGTGCTTCAATGAACAGTGTGGTACTTGTGTCTTTTTCAGTTATGGCTTTCTCGGGGTCTATGTCCAGGAGTTGGATTGTTGGTTCCTAGAGTAGTTTTTTTCCTACATGTAAAAGAATGACGATAGAACACTTCCTAACACCAAACACAAAAATAAACTCAAAATGGGTTAAGAACATAAATGTAAGACCAGAAACTATAAATCCCTTAGAGAAAAACACAGGCAGGATGCTCCATAACATAAATCACAGAAATAGCCTCTATGACCCACCTCCTAGAGTAATAGAAATAAAAACAAAAATAAAGAAATGGGACCTAATTAAACTTAAATGCTTTTCACAGCAAAGGAAACTATGAACAAGGTGAAAAGATGACCTTCAGAGTAGGAGAAAATAACAGCAAAAAACTGACAAGGATTAATTTCCAATTTATGCAAACAACTCATGAAACTCAATACCAGAAAAGACAAACAACTCAACCAAAAAAATGGGCAGAAGATCTAAATAGACATTTCTCCAAAGATGTCCAAAGATGCAGATGGCTAAGAAACACAAGAAAAGATGCTCAACGTCGCTCATTTTTAGAGAAATGCAAATCAGAACTGCAATGAGGTATCACCTCATACCATCAGAATGCCCATCATCAAAATCTGCAAATAAAAGCTGGCGAGGGTGTGGAGAAAAGTCAGCCCTCTCGCACTGTTGGTGGGAATGTGAGTTGATACAGCCACTGTGGAGGATGGGTTTTATATTCAGATGTAGGGTACTTCATTACTCTCATTTACTGCTGGGTTATGTGATCGATTCAATGACCCCACCCTCCTCTAAGGTTTTAAAGAATGGGACTACTGGTGGAGGCGGGGGTGGAGCAGGGTACTTTCTGCCCACGTTTTTTCTTTTCGTGCAAGGGAAGTGTCATTTCCATTACACTCCTGGCGTCTTTAACTTAATTTGATGAGTTTTGGAAGAAAAACTGCGCAAGTGGAGTCTGACCCTCTCCCTTCTCTCCTTTTTCTTTTGGGGATAAGCTAGCCTGCGAGGCCTGTATTCTGCTCAGAAACTCCGCACTGGAAGCGTTATAGAGTCAGTCTTTGCCCCTAAGTAGGGAGGCTGCCCAAGTTTTGCACTGCCCATGCCTTGGGCTTAGTTATATGAATTAACTGCACTGCTGAGATTCCTGAGGCAGAATCATAAAATGAAAAATTGCCAGTGACTATTGCTGTCAAGCATTGGAAAAGCAGTGTGGGTGTGTGAAAGCTGTGCTGTTCTGTAACAAAGTCTCCATCAGTCAACCTTTTTATGGAATTGTGCAAGAAAGTCGGACGTGGGGACTGATCATGAGAAAGAAGTGATGAGTTTTGCTTGAAATAAGCTGAAAGTGAGATACAGTGAGAAATCCAACAACTGAGAGAGAGATGAAAAAAGTTGTTGTAAGATTTGGGGTCATGGGCATGATTGATATTGAACTCTAGGATTGGATGAAAGTAACTTAGAAAAGAAAGGGCATAAGAATGCATTGAGAATTACCCTCAAGCAATACAGACAACTTTGGCAAAGGAGGAGAAAGAAGGATCAGTGAAGCACTTCTCAGAGAGGGCAATGGCACCCCACTCCAGTCCTCTTGCCTGGAAAATCCCATGGACAGAGGAGCCTGGTGGGCTGCAGTCCATGGGGTCGCTACTAGTCGGACACGACTGAGCGACTTCCCTTTCACTTTTCCCTTTCATGCATTGGAGAAGGAAATGGCAACCCACTCCAGTGTTCTTGCCTGGAGAATCCCAGGGGCAGGGGAGCCTGGTGGGCTGCCGCCTATGGGGTCGCACAGAGTCGGACACGACTGCAGCGACTTAGCAGCAGCAGCAGCTCTTCTAGACCATTTACACAGGAGGAAATTGTAATGTTTCCAATAAAAAAAAAAGATGATGGGGTGGGGGGTTCGGGCAAGTTTCCAGAAGGAGAGATCGCTGGATACTGTGAGACTGGCAAGCAGAATGGACTGAAAATCTATCATTAGGTTCAACACCACGTTTTTAAGAAAAATGTTGTCAGGGTCATGCTGACATTTTCTTCTTCATGCTTTGAGATACCAGAAGATATTTGAAGACAAAGGAAATGCAACCTAAGGAGAGTTCCCTAGAAGTCAATGAAAGCGTTAGAGCACAGTTAATGTCTCTAATTTTTAACTATTCTTAACAAACCTTCAGAGAAACTGTTCTGAGTAACCATTTTTAGGGAATTGTGCATGAAAGTCAGATGTGTAGATGTATACATTCCGTGTTAGATGTATCCATTCTGTGTTCACTCTTTGCGATCCCATGGACTACACAG
Source organism: Ovis canadensis (assembly GCF_042477335.2). Classification (NCBI taxonomy): domain Eukaryota; kingdom Metazoa; phylum Chordata; class Mammalia; order Artiodactyla; family Bovidae; genus Ovis; species Ovis canadensis. The sequence continues at coordinate 99,710,706 of NC_091253.1, read as the reverse complement.
ACCAGGGAATCCTCCAGGCCAGAATACTGGAGTGGGTAGCCTTTCCCTTCTCCAGGGGATCATCCCGAGCCAGGGATTGAACCCAGGTCCCCCTCATTGCAGGCAGATTCTTTACTAGCTGAGCCACAAGGGAAGCCCAAATATTAGAATTTTATCAGCAGGTTTGAAGGGATTATAACCTTTTTCATAGTTATACAGCCCAACGGTGTAGAGTATAAATCTCAAAACAGATATAAACAGTTCAAATAATCATTACACGCTGCTGCTGCTGCTGCTAAGTCGCTTCAGTCGTGTCCGACTCTGTGCGACCCCATAGAGGGGGGCCCACTATCTCTGGGATTCTCCAGGCAAGAACACTGGAGTGGGTTGCCATTTCCTTCTGCAGTGCATGAAAGTGAAAAGTGAAAGTGAAGTCGCCCAGTCGTGTCCAACTCTTCACTACCCCATGGACTGCAGCCTACCAGGCTCATGGGATTTTCCAGGCAAGAGTACTGGAGTGGGGTGCCATTGCCTTCTCCAAATCATTACACACAATCACCATTAAAGAGCCACAGTATTTTATAGAATCTCTGTACTCATTCACAGCTCCTGCTCTACCTGGCTGGTGGTCCTTTAGGAGCTGTTTGAATAATGTTTACAGCCTGGACAAATTCTTAGTATATTCAAAAGGCAGATTTCTTATAAATCCCATAAGTAGAATATTTTTTCTAGTGTTGAACTTAGTGATAAAATACAGCTCATTCCTGAGTGACCACATGCCCCAGTTTACCTGAATAGTCCAGTTTGGGCCTCTTCTCCTGATGTAATTATAGGTGGCACCTTCTCCTCTCAGAAGCATTCTTGGGCTAATGATTAATCATATGGTTCCCCGACTCTTACCTCTGAGTTTCTCTACATTATATTCCAGCGTGAGATTCTTCAGTGCTACATTCTGCCCGACAAACGTAGTTGTCATTGTATTTAAAATCAGTCATAATAAAATAAGTACTATGTATTGGCCAAAATGTGTGCGCTCATAAGAATATTAGAGCTTACTGATTGAGAATCACTGTTCAAGAAAAGTATAAATAAAGGCAGGAAATAGAACGCAAGAGAACTCACAAAGAAGTGACAGTGGCTGGAAACTAAATTAGCGTTCAGTTCAGTCGCTCAGTCATTTCCGACTCTTTGTGACCCCATGAATCACAGCACGCCAGGCCTCCCTGTCCATCACCGACTCCACCCAAACCCATGCCCATTGAGTCGGTGATGCCATCCAGCCATCTCATCCTCGGCCGTCCCCTTCTCCTCCTGCCCCCAATCCCTCCCAGCATCAGAGTCTTTTCCAATGAGTCAACTCTTCGCATGAGGTGGCCAAAGTACTGAAGTTCTAGCTTTAGTATCAGTCCTTCCAGTGAACACCCAGGACTGATCTCCTTTAGGATGGACTGGTTGGATCTCCTTGCAGTCCAAGGGACTCTCAAGGACACCACAGTTCAAAAGCATCAATTCTTTGGGGCTCAACTTTCTTCACAGTCCAACTCTCACATCCACACATGACCCCTAGAAAAACCATAGCCTTGACTAGATGGAACTTTGTTGGCAAAGCAATGTCTCTGCTTTTGAATATGCTATCTAGGTTGGTCATCACTTTCCTTCCAAGGAGTAAGTGTCTTTTAATTTCATGGCTGCAGTCACCATCTGCAGTGATTTTGGAACCCCCCAAAATAAAGTCTGACACCATTTCCACTGTTTCCCCATCTATTTCCCATGAAGTGATGGGACCAGATGCCATGATCTTCGTTTTCTGAATGTTGAGCTTTAAGCCAACTTTTTCACTCTCCTCTTTCACTTTCATCAAGAGGCTTTTTAGTTCCTCTTCACTTTCTGCCATCAGAATGGTGTCGTTTGCATATCTGAGGTTATTGATATTTCTCCCGGCAATCTTGATTCCAGCTTGTGCTGCTGCTGCTGCTGCTAAGCCACTTCAGTCGTGTCCGACTCTGTGCAACCCCACAGACGGCAGCCCACCAGGCTGCCCCGTCCCTGGGATTCTCCAGGCAAGAGCACTGGAGTGAGTTGCCATTTCCTTCTCCAATGCATGAAAGTGAAAAGTGAAAGTGAAGTCGCTCAGTCATGTCCGACCCTCAGCGACCCCATGGACTGCAGCCTTCCAGGCTCCTCTGTCCATGGGATTTTCCAGGCAGGAGTACTGGAGTGGGATGCCATTGCCTTCTCCGCCAGCTTGTGCTAGGAGACCTTAAAACCGAGGCTCCCAAAGGAGCCTAAAACCAAAATGTTAACTATCTAAGTTGAAAGACAAACTTTACGATGGATCCCTTTCAGATTCCTTTCTTTAGGAAACGCCACAGTAGGTAATAGGCAATACTCATGCAAGCATCATGTATATTTTTCCATTCAGGCTCAGAAGTGCCCTGTGACCCTGCTGCTTGCACAGCCTTAGCAGGACTGGCCAGGCTGGCAGCACTCAGCTTTGGTCTCCTTTTCTGAATGCATCTGCCCCTCATTTAAGCAGTTTGGGCTCCTTTCCCGTATTCATTACCGTCACTTGGCTGCATTACAACGAGGTTTCCTAGCTTCTCTTTGCCTCTTCAGCTTAAAATTTCTGCTCCAAGTAACATCGTGCTGCTCTCCTGACTGTGTATCATCTGCAGGATTCCAAATCTGGCTGGTCATCTGGGAGAAATGGAAAATGTTCAAAATAAATTTTCCCAAGCACCATCCTAGATTTCAAGGGTCAATTCGTTGGGAATGGAGTCCAGAAATCTGTGCTTTCTAGGTCAGCCTCGTGTACAGGATTCAAACCACACACTGGGCACTTGAGCTCTGCTCCACTATTATTTCTTTTTTATATGTACTTCCCAAGGTCACCGTGTTGCTAAATGCAGGGGTCAGTTCTGAGTCCTTGTCTCTTCTTGACCTGTAAGTCGCATTTGACCCAGTTTGCATTTTGATTCCTCTCTCTCTCCCTCTCTGTCAGAGCAATTTCTACATTTTGCTTTATTCCTATTTTGATTTTCTTGCTACCTCACAAATTATTCTTTCTCATTCACTTTTGCTGCTTTCTCCAATTTTCTACACCTGTAAACTTGAAAGAGACCCCAGGCTCACCCATTGGATCCTTCCTCTTCTATACAAAAAAATTATTCCCTAGATGATTTCATCCAGTAGTATTACTTTAAATGCCATCTCTATGCTGACAACTTCCAAATTTCTATTTCCAGCTTAGACTCGTTCCCTCAACTCCCAGCTCCTGTGTCCATGACCACCTGGCTGGCTAACAGGCAGCCCGAACCTGACATTACTAAGACGCCAGTGTCTCAGTCCACTTCATCTCACGCTTTGCTCACCCTGAAAATTCCAGAGGCGTCTTGGGCATTTCTCTTTTCCACAATTAATCCACCAAAACCCTCCTTCAGGATGCACTTTCTAAATGTGCCCAGAAATTGATCACTTCTTACCCCTCCTACCTCTATTCCAAGACGCATCATCGCTCATCTGGATTTTTCTGCAGCCTCCTAAATGGTTTGCTTGCTTCCACCTCCTCCCTTCTCTCTCGTCACTACATAGAAGCCAAAGGAACACTGTTGAGACGGAAGCCAAGGAATTCCCTGGTGGCCCAGTGGCTAGCACTACAAATTTCCACTGCCCAAGGCCCAGGTTCCATTCGTGGTCCGGGAACTGAGATCTGGTAAGCTATGCGGTGAGGCCAAAAGAATAAAATCTAAACCTAAACTAAGCAAACTCAAAGCCCTTAATGACTTTCTGTCTCAGAGTGAGAGCCTGAGCTGTTCTAAGAGCAGCAAGCGCCCTCATGACCTGGTTCTCCATCCCTCCTGTGATCACATCTCCTGCGCCTCCTCCACCCTGTTCAGCCACCCGCCTCCAACTCCTCCTCCAATGCGCCAGGCACACTTTTTACTTAGACGCCCAGCACTTGCTGATTCCTCTGTCTGGATGCTCTTTTCCTAGGTTTCCAGAGGACTCACTTCCTCACTTCCTGGAGTCTTTACACAAAGCACATTTTCTCAGTGAGACCGTCCCTGACCACCCTGTCTATAGTTTCAGCTCCCTTCTCCCACCCTTCGTTTCTCAACATTACATCTTATCCTTAGCATGTATCCCTCATCCTTCTCTAATTTGTTTGCAATTTACTTATTCTGATCACGTTCCCCACCCCCGCCCTGCCACTAGCCAACTAGATAATAATCTAGAGTCTGGAATGTGGCAGGCACTCAGTATCTATTGAATGAATTAACGTGTATATGGCTTATTTCAGGGCTTCCCAGGTGGTGCTAGTGGTAAAGAATCCAATGCAGGCGATGCAAGAGACGGGTTTGATCCCTGGGTCAGGAAGATCCCCTGGAGGAGGGCGTGGCAACCCACTCCGGTATTCTTGCCTGGAGAATCCCATGGACAGAGGAGCCTGAAGGGTTACAGTCCACGGGATCACAAAGAGTTGACACGATTGAAGCAACTTGGCATGCACGCACGCATGCTGTATTTCTCTAATACAATACTTCAGCCCACCATAATATCTGATATGTAGAAGAATCTCAGTAAATATCTGTGTGTTCTTGTTTTTTTTTTCTTTAAACAATTGAATAAAGCAGAGTTGTTTTTGTCTTCTCAGCTTTTTTAGGAACCAATACTTCATATTTTCAAGACTGTCTTTCCTGGCAATGGTGGTCCACTGCAATGAAGGGTTTTTCAGGGAAGAAAATCTGGGTGACAAATGTATCAGTGCAATTTCATAGGAATTTCCTGAGATAATTCTCATTTAATGGTATGTTGGTTATGACATAATTCACATCCATATACTTTCAAAACTCACCAGTTCTAGGAGTATTTGAAACATCAGACAAGCACTCTTGTGATGTGTTATCTAAAGGATTGCCAGGGGACTTCCCCGGTGGTCGAGTGCTTAGGACTCCACACTGTTACTACTGCTGAGTTTGCTCCCTGGTCAGAGAGCTGTGATCCCACAAACTGCACATCACAGCCAAAAAAGACATCAGAAGCCAAAAATGCTGTGTGATGCCCACATCATGTATAAGGAAGGGTATTTGCTTCATCACTTGCTTCAGATGCCATCTTCTGAAAATCCAGCTGTCATTCCAAACCCATGTTTCTGCTTTAGCTCATATCACCAAATTCCACTCAGAGACAGGACTCAATTCATTTCTTTTTTTAAACAAAATTCAGTTTATTTTTTTACATAGGTGTATTTATTCTCTTTCAAATTCTTTTCTCACTTAGGCTGCGACAGAATATTGATCAGAGCTCCTGTGCTATGCAGGGGGTTCTTGTACAGAGCAGTGTGTACATGTCAGTCCCAAGCGGGACCCAATTCATGTCAGGGGCAGCTGCCAGCACTATTTCTTCTCATTTTTTCTTTCCCCTTCATGATGTCTCTTACTTTATAGGCCTGCTAGAGTTGCCTTTCTTTCTGTAATTTTATGGTACATTTCCATGCATCAGCGTATTTATATGTGAGAAGGAAAAATAGCACACTTATATTTTGTTTTATTTATCAATGATATGAACTTCAGAGGCACAAGAGTAATAAAGAATGAATATTAGAGTCATGTTATCACAGTCAATATTAATAGGAAAAGCACCAAGATAAAACACGATACAGAGATGCCCTTTCTTCCCCTGATGCCTTCAGAACTGTATTGGTGTTGATAATTCTCATGGGCTGAGAAAAGCTGACTCATTTCTTTTTTACATTTGCTTCTAGTCATGAACTCATGCCAGTGTTACTCAGGGAGGCTACCTGCTTTGATCCAAAAGAAGAAAAGACTCTGTGAACCTATAATTACCAGCAAATAAGGAGGAAGTTGATTTGGTTGACATTTCTAGAACCATTTACTAACACATTATAGAGAACATTATGCATTGAGACTTTGATACGTCTAATAACATTTCTGGGGAATATCTATTTCGGGAGTCTTCCAGGCCGTCAAAGTGTGCCAACTCTCTCAACTTCACCATGAGGTATATATTCACAGCTCTGGTTTTTATAAAATGAGGGATCTGAGCTGCAGGGAAGTGAGGTCCTCTGCCCACGAACACACACGCAGGTTGTGGAGCCGGATTCAGACTGAAGCCTTTCTCCCGGACACGTCCCTTTACCGCCAGCCACGGTTCTGAGACACCCGGCAGGGCTCCGGTTTGGCCAGCAATTCAGTTCAGTTCAGTCGTTCAGTTGTGTCCGACTCTTTGTGACCCCATGAATCACAGCACGCCAGGCCTCCCTGTCTATCACCAACTTCCGGAGTTCACTCAGACTCATGCCCATCGAGTCCGTGATGCCATCCAGCCATCTCATCCTCGGCCGTCCCCTTCTCCTCCTGCCCACAATCCCTCCCAGCATCAGAGTCTTTTCCAATGAGTCAACTCTTCGCATGAGGTGGCCAAAGTACTGGAGTTTCAGCTTTAGCATCATTCCTTCCAAAGAAATCCCAGGGCTGATCTCCTTCAGAATGGACTGGTTGGATCTCCTTGCAGTCCAAGGGACTCTCAAGAGTCTTCTCCAACACCACAGTTCAAACGCATCAAGTCTTTGGCCCTCAGCCTTCTTCACAGTCCAACTCTCACATCCGTACATTACCACTGGGAAAACCATAGCCTTGACTAGACGGACCTTAGTCAGCAAAGCAGTGTCTCTGCTTTTGAATATGCTATTTAGGTTGGTCATAACTTTCCTTTCAAGGAGTAAGCGTCTTTTAATTTCATGGCTGCAGTCACCATCTGCAGTGATTTTGGAGCCCCAAAAATAAAGTCTGACACTGTTTCCACTGTTTCCCCATCTACTTCCCATGAAGTTATGGGACCAGATGCCATGATCTTCGTTTTCTGAATGGTGAGCTTTAAGCCAACTTTTTCACTCCCTTCTTTCACTTTCATCAAGAGGCTTTTTAGTTCCTCTTCACTTTCTGCCATAAGGGTGGTGTCATCTGCACATCTGAGGTTATTGATATTTCTCCCAGCAATCTTGATTCCAGCTTGTGTTTCTTCCAGTCCAGCGTTTCTCATGATGTACTCTGCATAGAAGTTAAATAAGCAAGGTGACAATATACAGCCTTGACTTACTCCTTTTCCTATTTGGAACCAGTCTCTTGTTCCATGTCCAGTTCTAACTGTTGCTTCCTGACTTGCCTACAGATTTCTCAAGAGGCAGGTCAGGTGGTCTGGTATTCCCATCTCTTTCAGAATTTTCCACAGTGTATTGTGATCCACACAGTCAAAGGCTTTGGCATAGTCAATCAAGCAGAAATAGATGTTTTTCTGGAACTCTCTTGCTTTTTCCATGATCCAGTGGATGTTGGCAATTTGATCTGTGGTTCCTCTGCCTTTTATAAAACCAGCTTGAACATCAGGAAGTTCACGGTTCAGGTACTGCTGAAGCCTGGCTTGGAGAATCTTGAGCATGACTTCACTAGCGCTTAAGTTGTTGCAGATCCGCTGCTTGATTCTTACTCATATTTCTAGTCCAGCATTTCTGAAGCTATAAATCTCCAAATAAAATCAGCATTCCCGGGACAATGATACTGCAACACAACGTCACAGAGTCCACTTAACAGACAACTTCTCAGACTTCTTTACCCACACTCATTTGCCACAAAACTTATGTGTAAGTGGGTATGATTGTGTATGTGTGCACATACACACATGTCTGTGTGTGAGGTGGAGAAAGGGAAATAGCGATTGAAGAGATTGAAAAATATTTTTTTACAATTTCAAGGGACATTGCTCTTCTACAACATTTTACAGGTACTGAACTAGAAGATGAAATGTCACATTTATATTTTAATTGGGGACCAATTTTCTGGGGTTTAGGACTTTGTTTACTTCCCGATTTCAGCCTCATACATTTTCACTTGAAAACAGTTTGATTTTAAATGAAGCGCTAAGAAAAGCAAAAGTTGCTGTTAGGAAGTTCTGTCATTTTGCAATTAAATTCTTTCTTTACTTTGATTTTGTTGTCGGCGGGGTAGGACTAGTGGTGGAGGGGAGATTGGGAGAGATGGGTGATATAAGAAAGGAAAAAAATAGGCTCAAACATAAATGTATAAATTCAAGAAATTATACCCAAAGAAGAGCCGTGACTTCTCTCAGGTAGGCATCATGTCTCTGGGGCTAATGAGATGTAAAACCTTAACATAATTTTCTTGTTTTATTTACCATGCTCTATGTTACATTTGATTATTTTTGCTTGTTAAAACATCTGTGACTCCAGTGATATCAAAAAGTTTGAAAGGAAATAATGACCGTCTAAACAGCTTCCTGCTGGAAGTCTTGCAGGAAAGGCTGCTTCTAGCAATCCTACCTCTGACTTTTGGAGATAGAAGATTAAGACAGAGACGACACAGACATTGGGCATTGGTCCTCTTGCCAACAATGCTCAGATTCTTCCATCAGGAAAACTCAGCTCCATAAACTAAAAGTATCAAAGAAGAGTCTAAATGCCACTCATTTAAGGAATCTTAAAAAATTTAACACTTTTTTTTAGAAGGATGTGTCTTTCATTTATTTTTTATTAAAGTATAGTTGATTTGCAGTGTTGTGTTAATTTTACTGTACAGAAAGTGATTCATATATATACATATATATGTATATATATATACTCTTTATGGTTTTTCCAGTGGTCATGTATGAATCTGAGAGTTGGACTATAAAGAAAGGTGAGCACCAAAGAATTGATGCTTTTGAACTGTGGTGTTGGAGAAGACTCTTGAGAGTCCCTTGGACTGCAAGGAGATCCAACCAGTCCATCCTAAAGATCAGTCCTGAATATTCACTGAAAGGACTGATGTTGAAGCTGAAACTCCAATACTTTGGCCACCTGATGTGAAGAGCTGACTCACTGGAAAAGACCCTGATGCTGGGAAAGATTGAGGGTGGGAGGAGAAGGGGACGACAGAGGATGAGATGGTTGGATGGCATCACCAACTCAATGGACTTGAGTTTGGGTAAACTCGGGGAGTTGGTGATGGTCACGGAGGCCTGGCGTGCTGCAGTACATGGGGTTGCAAGAGTCAGACACAACTGAGGGACTGAACTGAATTGAACTGATGTTCTTTTTTAGCTTCTTTTTCCATCTTGGTTTGTTACAGGATACTGAATATAGTTCTCTGTGCTATCCAGGAAGACCTTGTTGCTTATCCGTTCTATATATGATAGCTTACATCTGTTAACCCCAAACTCCAAATCCATCCCTTCCCTCACCCCCTCCTACTTGGCAACCACAAGTCTGTTTGCTAAGGACATTGACACTTTTGATTGACTTAGCTTCAAAAACAAAGTCAGGGTTACAGTTAGTCTTAACCTTTGACAAGCAGTGTGTAAAGAAGCAAAAGGGAAGGTTTTCACAAAGAGAGAGGCATCAGGAACTCAAGACATTCCATAAAGAAACTTCAAAGTTCAGAATAAGGACAGGGCAGGGCTTTTCACTTATTTGTGGTACGGTAAAAAAAAAAAAAAAACACTGTTATCACATCTAGAGCAAGGCACTGCCAACTTGCTGAGGAATTTTACTGGCCGAATATTAATATGTTTGAGGCTGGGTATAACAGGAATCGCGTGTTCCTTCCTTTACGGCTGCTGCTGGGGCAATCTTGTGTTCACACTGAATTTAAATCTGAACTGAAGTGGAGAAGAGGTTAATAATGCCAATTTAGCAGGCTGTCAGTATTATTATTAAAGGGTAAAGTCTGAAAGTGTCCACTTAATGCGTTTTTAAAACTGTAATTTGGAAGTGCAAAGGTGGAAGGGTTACAGTAAAGCACCCAGTGAAAGACAGATGTCAGACCATGGGCTGAAAGAGTGATCAGACTGGTACAGAAGACAGAATGTTACAGGTGATCAAAACCCTGGTGCTCCCTGGAGGGTGTTCCAGAGGAAACCTTTAGAACAGCTGAAAGTCATGTCAGCTGGCGTGTCTGCAGCTTTTGCAGTGATGTTTCAGGCATATTTGGAAATCCATTCTGCACGTTGCCTTTAAGAGCTCCAAGGAGAGTCATTCTCCAGTTCAAGGCTATTGGGACACCAGCCTGCACACAGCCAACACTGAACCAGTAGGATGAGATACGGTCCAACTACACTGGCAGAAATTCCCAGTCCTCTGAGCCAACTGTGTTCAAGGCTCAGTCCATCCTAAAAGAATCAGCTTCACAGAGTTTTGCTTCATTTACTGTTTATACGCATGAATTCTCTCCTAATAGAAAAAGCATGGAGTTTTAAGACAGAACAGAGTTTGAATTCTTCCTCTGCCATCTACAAGCTGGATGATCTTGAGCATATTACATACATATATTCCCTGGCCCTTAATTTTTTTCTATAAAGAAGGGGCAATAGTGTTATAAATGGAAAAGATTTTGAGGAGGAATAATTTAAAAGCATGTGTAAAGTGAATCTAATAGAATGCCTAATTCATAATAGATATTCCCTAAATATTTGTTCAGCTTTGAAACTTTATAAATAGTTTTATTAGGGGAGTAGAAAACTGTCTTGCAGTTAAATATTTCTCATTTGCAATTACTGACTAGAAGATGGAACTCTTAGGGCTATAGGACAGAACATTATTTTTCCTGGAGCACACTGATGAAATATTAGAGGGTAGAGTTTGGGGAATTAGTAGAACGTCCCTCTGGTGAATAGTTGAACTAGGAAGTAAATCTATTTAACGTCATATTCCCATTCTAATAATGCTTAATTGGGTAATCTTGTTATTTAATCTGTCAGGGTCTCAATTGCCTCATCTATAAAATAAGAATCATATTAATAACTCTCTTACAGGGTAGCTTTAAGTGTCTGACACATGGTATACAGCAAATCCATGTCAGCTTATATTAGAGATATTGTTATTTGTTTTGTTAGAATTATTGTTAACTGTTCTCTCTGTGTTAGAATAGCTTAGGTTATAACGAGCTAACTAACTCTCCCAAAATTTCAGTGGTTAAAACAGTGAAGCTTATGCCATTCACCAAAGTGTGTTAGCTGGGTCTTGGCTCGTGGCTCTGTTCATCTTGGTGTCTCTAGAGTCCAGAGCAATGGCAGAGCCACCTTTACATAGGCTGTTGTTGCTACCACGGTGGGAGAAGACTCCTTTGAGCTGTCTGGCACTGGCAGTTAAACACTCAGCTAAGGAACTGACCCTCCACCCGCTGGCTGGAATCAGTCACATGGCCTCACTCAAATGCGAGGGAATTGAGAAGTGTAACCCTCTCATGGGCCTAGATGTGTGGGGCACTGGATGTTGGTGAATAGTAGGAGAGTCTACTACATTTTAACTGCTTTTTTCCTCAAGAGCTACTCCTGCTTATACTGATATAAGCAGAAATAGGGAATTATTTGGGGAAAAGGGAAAGAGGATTTTATGTTCTCCTCAAAACTAAAGGATGAGAATTCTTTAACAAGGAAGTCAGGACTAGGCAAGGAAAGAGCACTTATTCACTTATTTATTTTCACATTACATAAGGGAAGCATAGTTGTAATTTAGCTCTAGATTCTTGTGATAGATGTAAAAAAGTTTAAAAAAGAAAATTCTTTAAAAATCACTTTGAATAAAGTGGGAGTAACTACACAAAATCTATTCAATAAATAGCTTTTACCTAGTTGTCATCGAAAATATCAGTGAAGTGAAGTCATGTCTGACTCTTTGCGACCCCATGGACTGTAGCCTGCCAGGCTCCTCTGTCCATGAAATCCTCTAGGCCAGAATACTGGAGTGGGTAGCTGGTCCCTTCTCCAGGGGATCTTTGCAACCAGGGATTGAAGCCAGGTCTCCCAGATTGTAGGTGGTTTGTTTATCTGAACCACCAGGGAAGAATTCTTCTTTTACATTGTAAAAAAAAAAAAGAAATTTTTCTCTTCAAAATTAAACTGTTTGTCATGGATGAAGCAGATTCTTTTCCATTATCTGAATTTTTTTTAGGAAGTTAATTCTCTGATGAACACTGTGATCCTGGTAGCTTGTGATGTTTGCTGACTTTCACAAGAGTAGGTAATCTACCACTGGAGTCTGTCTGCCTAGAATCTCATGAATACAACAAGATGTTTTTGCAACAGTTTGCAAAATGAAAAAACCTGAACATGGAATATTGACATATGCATATTATATATCCTCCGTGGGCTTAATCCTCATTCCAATGCGTAGAATATTGAAAAGTTTTCACCCAATTCACCTCAGAATTATATAACTGAGGTTGATTAACCTCTGTGTAAAAAAGAATGATTCGTAAAACTTCAGTTTAAACCTCCACAGATTCTTCTTTATTCCTTTTAACAGCCGTGAAATCCAGACATTGTTTTTGATTTTGCTTTTCCTTTCACGTCAGTCTTCCAAATCACTTGCAAGATTGTTGTTTTAAAAAGGTCTGAAATACTCTCTGCTTAAGATCATTACATTCCCTCTTTTTCATTTCCCATTATTGATAGATGTTTAAAAGTTTAGATCGTGGGATTTTCAGTTTGCCCACGCTTCTGTTGGCACTGAAATCATTAAGCGGAAGGTGTCAATCGTCCCCTGCTGACAGATAGAATATATTCATTTTTCTTGTTCAGTAATCACAACATTGCAGGCTATTCTAGAAACCACTTTGGAGGCTTTGATTTTTAAAAGTAAATCACATGTAAAAGGAGTCTGATACTGCTGAATAATTGGCACCCTGAGCTAACAGTCCCCCATGGCCACTAAGGTCTCCCGTCCCTTTCCTGTCGAGCACCAAGGACAGCTGAGATGGCACTCAGTGTCCCCCGTAATGACAGCTGTGGTGGTGGGTTGTTTGCTCAGTCCTGTCTGACTCTTGTGACCCCATGGACTGCAGCTCACCAGGCCCCCCTGTCCATGGGATTTCCCAGGCAAGAGTCTGGACTGAGTTGCCATTTCCTTCTCCAGGGGATCTTTCCAACCCAGGAATCAAACCCGGGTGTCTTGCATTGCAGGCAGATTCTTAACCGATTGAGCTAGGAGGGAAATCCCCAATGATGACTGTAGTGTCTGCCTACTTCTGAACCACCCCGATCTGCCAGGTCACTAGACCTTCAGTTCAAAAGTCCGTTTACCTCTTATAGTAGATACAAATTTTTATGTATATTTGCATACTTTTTTCTACAGAGAGAGCTTACAGTTCTCAATAGCTGCTCAAAAGGGATTTATAGCCATCCAAATTGTTAAGAGTCACTGAGTTTGCTAGGTTTCCATTATAGAACGTGTGGCCATCTAGAGCTCAAGACATGTCCATGCGGGCAGTGGAAGGACAGTTCCAGGTATGAGAGCAGACGCAGTCTGGCAGGTGCATCTAGCCCGCAGTTTACAGGTCCCCAACTACAGATAACATCTGGGAAGATCAACAGAAGCTATAGGGAGTGTGGCGAAGAAGAAGCCAGGAGCTGGGTGCTCAGAAAGGCAGGGTTAGGGAGCCTGCTCACTGCTGACCACAGAGCCCCGGCCTGGGACACAGAGCCTCACGAAGAAGGGACAAGAAGCATGCTGGGACTCACGACTAGTTAGACAAGGACAGTGGATGTTACCAAAAAAGAAAGTTTTAAGCATAGAAGTCAAAATGAGTTTCCAGTCATCAGAACTAAAACACAAGATGGAAGTTATAACTGCAAACCAAAGTTAGGAAGACGGCTAGTTGATCACTAAAAACCATTTCTCTTCCTCCAGAGCAGTACTTTTGTGTTGGGTACTCGTAAAAGCAATGTGGTATGTATACATATGTGTGTGCGGTATGTAGCTATGTGTGTGCCTATATACACACGTGTGTGCATATGTATCCACATATATACACATTTATATGCATATATGTATGCGTGCACATATATCGATACATGTATACCTATTATATGAGCTTTCCTGGTAGTTCAGCTGGAAGAGTCCATCAGTAATGCAGCAGACTCCATTTTGATTCCTGGGTTGGGAAGTTTCCCTGGAGAAGGGATAGGCTACACACTCCAGTATTCCTGAGCTTCCCTGGTGGCTTAGATGGTAAAGAATCTGCCTGCAATGCGGGAGACCTGAGTTAGATCCCTGGGTTGGGGAAGATCCCCTAAAGGAGGGCATGTCAACCCACTCCAGTATTCTTGCCTGGAGAATTCCCATGGACGGAGGAGCCTGGAGGGCTACAGTCCGTGAGGTCGCAAAGAGACACGACTAAGCACACAGCATTCATGTTATATATTTGAAATGTATTGAATATTTACTGAGATCATGTCCTAATCCAAGCACTGTGCCCAATTCAAGAAGCACAAAAGTGAGAAAGAAATGATTCTTGGACTCAATGTGCTCAAAACCTGATACAACACTGTAAATCAATTATACTCCAATAAAAAATAAAAAATAAAAAAACTATTAGGACAAAGACACTTTTGGCAAAAGATTGAATCAACAAGTTGAATTAGAAGCACCCAAGATGCCGAGGAAGTTGAGAGAAAAGAGAGCCTTGCTCTCCCCGTATCTCAGGAGCAAACTCTCCTGAGGGTGGGGCGCATGTACCCATCCACCTGTCTCTCCTCCCTGGGGAGACGCCGTGCCTGCCAACAGGCTGTGCGAAGAGGCCCGTGGGGGGCACCAGGCCAGCGCTGATGAAGGCCACTGACTTAGTCAGTCTGGGCCTCTGACACAGAACACTGTAGACCAGATGACCTCTAAACAACAGACATTTCTCCCTGTTCCAGAGGCTGGGACGTCCAAGACCATGCTGTTGGCAAAGTCAGCCTGTGGTGAGGGCTTCCTGGTTCATAGACAACTGACTTTTCCCCTTGTCCTCACCTGGTGGAAGGAACACTGCCTGCGACCTATTTTACAAAGGCGCTAGTCCCAGAACAAGCATTGGCGTGGAGGTGGAGAAACCAAAACTCTTGGGTATTGCTGGCGGGAATGTAGAACGGTACAGCCACCGTGGAAAACGGTACGGTGAGGCTTCAAATAAATAAGCATAAGATTAGCATTTGAACCGGCAATTCCACTTCTGGGTATAAACACAGAAGAATTGAAATCAGGAACTAGAACAGATATTTGCATAATAATGTTCTTAGAAGTGTTATTCACAAGAGCTAAAAGTTGAAAACCACCCAAATGTCTTATCTGTGGATAAAAGCATAAACAAAAAAGGTATATACATACAACTGAATATTAGTATTGGGGGAAATAATTTATTCTGTTTTCCCTAATTATACTTTAATAATCTCATCTAGAAACCAAAAGTCCAGTTAACGACTCTTTCGATATTGATCCACATGATTCTGGCCTCTGATTCCTAGAGGAAGTGGTGCAGAATCATCAAGCACAAATAATAGATCCCTTATTTTCAACCTAAGATTGTATGCAACACTCTTACTGTGGCAATGACATCAAAGGGGAGGAAAATCAAGTAGAGGTATGCAGTCATCCAAAGGGGCTGGAACATCGGCTTCCAGAGGGCTCCTTATATCGTCACTGGTTGGAGCTCTGAGCCCCTCTCTGCAGACGTCTCTCCATGAAACTCCTTGAGAGCCTTCACATCACAGAGCTAGCTTCCTTAAGGGCAGTCTAGTGTCTAAGTCACTCAGTGGTGTCCAGTTCTTTGTGGCCCCGGGGACTGTAGCTTGCCAGGCCTCTCTGTCCGTGGAATTCTCAAGGCAAGAACACTGGAGTGGCTAGCCATTCCCTTCTCCAGGGGATCTCCCTGACCCAGGGATTGAACTTCTTGCAGATCAGATTCATTACCATCTGAGCTACCAGTAGAGACCAGAGTCCATCAGAGTGATAATCCAAAAGAGAGAGCAAGGTTGGTGCCCAGTGCCTCTTACCACCTAACCTTGGAAATAGTGTCCCAAGACTTCTGCCACATTCTAAGGGCCACACAGAGAGCTCCTGATACAGTGCAAGAGGGAAGTTCATAAAGGGTGGATACCAGGTGGGGATGACTAAGAGCCATCACAAGGACCACCAGGAAACAAAAATTCTGTAAAGCAGCAGCAACAAAATATCCCCAAACAAACAAACAAAAGAATCAACAAGGATTTCTCTTGAGTCTGTCCCTGACCCCTTTTATTTGACTACTCTACCAAAGTGCCGTATACAATCCACAACATAAGCCATCCATAAGACAATTTCCAACAGATTCCAGACCACTGATACTCCATTTTATTGCTCTTAGTCCTATTTTCTTTGTTCACAGATCCCAGGCTATCTTAATGACAGTCTGGGATAGAAAACTACAAGCTCCATTCTCAGGCCCAGAGAAATCTCCATTTTTAAAAAATTAAAAATTTCTCCAGGAAGTTATAGGGAAAATAGAGAAAAAAGGTCACTGAAGGTCAGGGAACCCCTGTCTACTTGTTGAATCATTCGTAAACCTCGTGATACTTACATACGTGGAGTTCAGTATATGGTGCTGTGGTAGACATCTTCTCCCAGCACTTTCCGATGGTTCCCAGAGGCTGTCAGCTTCCTTACAATTTTATTTAGGCAACCTAGATGTCCACTGACAGATGAATGGATAAAGATGTGGTACACATATGCAATGGCATGTTACTTCGCCATTAAAAGGGGGAAAAACAGGTCATTTGGAGAGATGTGGATGGACCCAGAATCTGTAATACAGACAGAAGTAAGTCTGAAAGAGAAAAACAAATATTGTATACAATATTGTATATTGTATAACACATATATATTGACTCTAGAAAGATGGTGTAGATGAACCTATTTGTAGGGCAGGAATAGAGATGTGGCCGTAGAAATCGGATGTGTGGACACAGGGCGGGGAGGGGAAGGGATGTGAAGAACTGGGAGATTAGGACTGACATGTGTACACTACCCTGCGTAAACCAGACAGCTAGCAGGCCCTCGCAGCAGAGCAGCGCCGGGAGCTCAGCTCAGGGCCCTCTGTGACCTAGATGGGCGGGATGGCGGAGCGAGGACGGTCC
Organism: Ovis canadensis; assembly: GCF_042477335.2. Taxonomy (NCBI): domain Eukaryota; kingdom Metazoa; phylum Chordata; class Mammalia; order Artiodactyla; family Bovidae; genus Ovis; species Ovis canadensis. Next base: position 99,693,786 of record NC_091253.1, on the reverse strand, counting down.
CCAGGGGAGGGATGTATGGTTGCCTGTAGCTGATTCCCTTCGTTGCACAGCAGAGGTTAACGCAACTTTGTAAAGCAACTATACTCCAATACAAAAATAATTCAAAGCAATTCTATGTGTCTCAGAAAAGATGCTTGCTGCAACGTTTGCACTAATAATATTCAGTGTATTAGTAACAGGACAAAAACAGTCTTCTTGATTTGTGCATTATATTTAAATATGTATAAAATCTAGTCAAGAAGTGGTCATTTAGCTGAACTTCTCTGTACTATTCTCCCCTTCTTCCTCCCTCTCACGTTTTTCTTTCTGAATTGAGAATAAGAAAGAACTTAGAAATCAATACTTCCCTAAAAGTAAAATCAGGAAACCAGGACACAGAGAAATGATGGAAAATATCCATAGCTTCTTTTGATCTTTCAGACTGCGCTCCCTACCTCTTTGCCATGCAAGTTCCCCTTTCTTGACTAAATCCCCAAATGTGTATCTCTCTGTTTAATCCGGAGTCAGGCCGAGGGGGTGTGGAGGATGTGGGAAAGCCATATGAGAAGAAAGCTTGAACTTGGGTGAGTGTCTCTCCGTTCTTCAGAAACAGAGGCTTAAATGCCAGCGCGTGTCCCTCCCAGTAGTAACTCAAGCAAATTCTGCAGGCTGCCTCCTCTCCGAGTTCTTTTCCTGTGCCTGTTGTTAGTTTCCTTCCTACATTTAACCGTTCCCGGTTGCTATTTGTCCTGCTTGGTCCTGGGCTCTCAAGTCTTCCTTCTACTGATACAATTCTCCTCCTAAGTTATCTTGCTCTTTCCTGCACCTCTGAGTTTCTTCTACCCCACAGCGATGCCCAATTTTACATTTCCAGGCTAACTTCCTCTCTGGATTTCAGCCTTATAAATGCAGCCTCCTACTGGCGCCATCATCTGCAGATCCTGGAGGTCTCTCCAACTTAACATGTCTGTGATACAAACAACCTATTAACAAGACAGAAATAGACCCAGAGAGAGAGAACAAACCTATGATTACCGGAGTGACAGGGGGGAGCAATAAATTAGGAGCTTGGGGTTAATAGATACACACTGCCATATATAAAAGAGGTAGCTAACGGGGACCTACTATATAGCACAGGGGATTCCACTCAACATTTTGTAATAACCTAAAATGGAAAGGAACTGAAAAAGAATATATATATATATATATTCATACATATATATACATCTGAATCACTTTTATACACATTGTGAATCAATTATACCTCATTTTTAAAAAATAAATATTGCAAACTTCAAATATTAAATAAAAATAAAACAAAACCCATTCTTGATCCTGTGCCCCCCCCCCCAACATTTGCTTGTTTCTCAGCTCCCTAAGCCATTCGGCTGAATAAACCAAAAAATCCTAAAAGTTATCCTTGAATCCCTTCTTTCTCTTCCATTCCTTACATCCAATGTACATCCCACTGCTTGCATCCGCAAGTGTGGTCACTTCTGTCCCTGAAACAGATGGCAACTCTGTTTTCCATTCCAAGGTTCGTGGCCCCAGTCCAAATGCCATCGTTTCTCACCTGACTTCCTATAATAGCCTCCCTGTTGCTCTTTAACATCTACTTTTGCCGTTATAGGAATTCCCTGGTGGCTCAGACGGTAAAGTGTCTGCCTACAGTGCGGGAGACCCGGGTTCAATCCCTGGGTTGGGAAGATCTTCTGGAGGATAGGCACCCCACTCCAGTATTCTTGCCGGGCTACAGCCCATGGGGTCGCAGAGTCGGACGCGACTGAGCGACTTCACTTCGCTTCGCTTTGTCGTTATAAATAATTTTGTTACACGGCAGCCAGACGAGTCAGTTTAAATTGAGTCCACTGTACCCTGTGATTTCCCACCTCACATAGAAACGATTCTAAGTTTCCAACCGCGGCGTGCGATGCCTGCTGGGCTGAGTCACAGCTGCAGAGTTACACCTTTCTTCCTCCCGCTTTAGTCTCGATGGCCTCTTTTCGCTTCCGGAAACGCACCACCACCAGAGGCTCTCTCTCCCCTCAGAGCCTTCAGATGTGCCTGCGCTGCCTTGAACCCCCGCTTGCAAGCTCAGAGGAAGGGGGCGGGTGGCGGCCAACCCCCTGGATCATCCAGGGAAGGATTTAGAAGTGACCACGTGGAGGAACCGGGGGCGGGGGGGGGCGGGGGGGGGCGGGGGGGAGGGGCCCTTCCTCTCCCAAAAGGACACGGTAGATGCGATTGTAACTTTATACTCTTGCCAGGCAATTTGTCATGAATGCGAGGATGCGATCATGTCATTCAACGTTCCTGCGTCACAGACGCCTCTGCCCTTGTTCCCAGCTTCCTGGGGGCAACACCGGGCAACTGAGCCTGGGTGGAGCCGTGGACAGGACGAGGCTGCGAATTCAGTAGACAAGAGAGACACAGAGCGGGTGAAGGGATAGCCCGGGGGGTGGCTGAAACAGTTTGCTTTGGAGGGTAATCTGGGTAAGTGAGGCGTGAGCGGGTAAAGGACCCTGGATCCTGGTGAGACAGTGGGTGGTTGGATGAGGGACACGGAATGAAGCAGCTGAAGGGAAAGGAGGGGCGGCAGAGAGCAGGGTGCTTACAGCTGAGCCTGTACAGTGAGCATCTAAGGAGAAGACTCTTGAGAGCCCCTTGGACTGCAAGGAGGTCCAATCAGTCCATCCTAAAGGAGATCAGTCCTGAGTGTTCATTGGAAGGACTAATGCTGAAGCTGAAGCTCCGGTACTTTGGCCACCTCATGCGGAGCGCTGACTCGTTCAAAAGACTCTGATGCTCGGAAAGATTGAAGGCAGGAGGAAAAGGGGACAACAGAGGATGAGATGGTTGGATGGCATCGCTGACTCAATGGACATGGGTTTGGGTAAACTCCGGGGGTTGGTGATGGACAGGGAGGCCTGGCGTGCTGTGGTTCATGGGGTCCCAAAGAGTCGGACACGGCTGAGCATCTGAACTGAGCTGAACTGATCTAAGGAAGGGTGGAGGCAAGATACCAAGAGGGAAGGAAGTGAGAGGCGAAGGTCCTAGGAGTGTCATCAGTGATATAGCCATTGAGACTACAATGATCACTGTGACAAGACAGGGCAGGACAGAGTGGCCTTCAGCCTTGAGCACCGAGGAGAAGTGGCCTGAAAGCGCTGGCAGGTGACTGCAGTGAGGAGAGGCCGTGGGTCAGCTTTCACCCACAGAACCACGCTGAGTGGGCCATATATACGACACTTCACTCTTCAGAACACCTTTGAACACACATCACCTCTTTGAATATTTTCATAAGCTCTGTGAGTAGGACTTTGTGGGGAGAGACAACTGACATTTTGTGCCATCTTTTCTGTGGGCCAGGAACTGTACTCAATTTTTCACACCTTCCATCTTTTATAACCAAACCTATCCATCTGTTTGGCTGCCTTCTTTCAGGAGCATTCTTGGAATGAATAGCCTCCCTTACGGAATAACCACACTAATGAGAAGAGCTGTCCTTTCTTAAAGACTTTTTGTCTGGCTTTTTCAGCTTTCCAGTTTAGTAGAGTAGTAATCATAGCAACGGTAATTCTTCTGGGGAGACTGGGAAACTGAGCAGAAGAGGTCAGGTAGGCTGGAACAAAGAGAAAGGATAAAATGAGAGTGTTAAGTTCTGTTGCCTTGGCTACATGAGAATAATTTAAGAGAAGAGGTGAGGCTTTAAATAAGACTGAAAAGCGAAGCTCTCTACTTGAGAACTGGACAAGAGAGAGTTGATAATCCATGCATTTGAACAATCCTGCCTGAGTCCTGAATCCCTCTAAATCCTCCCTCCCCCAAGGGAACAGAACCGTCTGACCCTCATGAGAGCTTTCACCGATTATCTGGCTTTTATTGTCCACAGGCACTGAGCCAGACACTTGCTCGGTGTCTCTGCCGGACAGCTGTGCTGATAGACAGCTATGATGGGTGTTTTTAGAGAAGTGTATCCTCTCATTCTTTCCCTGGCCTTCCTCTAAAGCCTGAAAACCCCTACCTGTATGGCTATCAATCATCAATTTCCTTCCTGAGAGAAGACAGAGACCAGGTTCTGCTTTCACACACCTCTTTGTCCCTAAAGGAAAACTGAGACAGCCTGCCTATGAACTCACTGAGGTCAGTCATGCCGGGGTCAGGGTTCATGCTTGGCATTCTTGGAGCAAGTATGGGGCCTCTTAAGGGGATTAAGACCCCTCCCTCCTTTGAGGCTGTGGAATGTCTGAGTGGAAAGAAAAAAAAAAAACTTTGGGCTAAATTCCTAGTGTTGACACTTGCTGGCTGTTTGACCTTAGGCAACTTACTCCATCTTCTTGTACATTAATCCTCCCGCCCCTAAAATAAAGATGTTAGTAATAATATCTGCCTTACTGAGTTGCTCTTAGACCTAATGATTTAATATATACTTACGGCTTCCCTGGTGGCTCAGAGGTTAAAGTGTCTGCCTGCAATGCAGGAGACCTGGGTTTGATCCCTGGGTCACGAAGATCCCCTGGAGAAGGAAATGGCAACCCACTCCAGTATTCTTGCCTGGAGAATCCCATGGACAGAGGAGCCTGGTGGGCTACAGTCCACGGGGTCGCAAAGAGACAGGACTGAACGACTTCACACACTTGGTCTGACACATAGTGATACTATCTTTAGGTCAAAAGCACTAGTGAATGAACATATCATCTGAATCATTTATGCTTGTGGGATAATTGAGGATTCATTAGTCTATTAAGGGCTTCCCTTGTGGCTCAGATGGTAAAGAATCCACCTGCAATGCAGGAGACCTGGGTTCAGTCCCTGGATTGGGAAGATCCCCTGGAGAAGGGAACAGCTACCCACTCCAGTATTCTGGCCTGGAGAATTCCAGGGACTCTATAGTCCATGGGTTTGCAAAGAGTCGGACGCGACTGAGTGACTTTCACTCACTTCATTCACTCACTTCACTTCACTAGCCTATTAAATCCTCCAAGTTTTGCTTAACCTCTGATATCCAAGAAATCTTTTGATGCCTGCAAACAGCTCATCCTCAAAGCTAAGCAAGAATTGAAGGAAAGGGCAGCAGCTGTCTTCCCTCGGCTTCACTCAGGGAAGCCTGCACTGGACCAAAAAAATGAGAAGAAAGTCCAGTGGGGCTGGAAGCCTGAATTACTGGGCCGCCCCACAATCAGGCCAGAACAGTCAAAATAAGAGCAAACCGTGTGCTCCATAGGCACAGTCTGTCCCATGGGAAGGACGACGTGCAGGTGAAGCTTTTCCTTTCTCTGAATGCAAATATCCTCTAGTTTAAAGTCAGGTTTCTTAAATGAAAGGGAGGGAACAAAATGGAAGTCAGGAAAGCTTAGCTTAGATGTTTTTCTAAAAATGTTTTTTCTATTCCAAGGCCCCTTGTTTATTTGGCTGTCCCACAAGAGTGGTCCAGAGTGCACAGCGCTCTCAGGGGGCCCTATAGCGATGATGTTTGTGCAAAAATCACTTGATTCAGCCACTTCAAAGTTGGGAAGATGAGACCTCGCATTCCTGTAGCATTATTTTGGATTCAGGTATTATGTCTAGAATCCAAAGCATAGGACTGGAGCTATGGCACCTTTTTTTTTTTCTCTCTGATTTATGTGTCTAAAATCTGAAGTTGTTTCTCTACTAGAATGACTGGGCACCCTAAGTGTTTTCTGAATCACTGGAACAAGAACAAACTCTTCTCACCTTGCATTCCAGCAGCCCTTCTGCTTCTGAACTGTCAGTCTCTTTCGAATAAGAGCGTTTTGAGTCCATCTTCTGCAGACATTTAAGAGATCATCACGCTGGGGAGACTGCCACCCATGGGGAAACCAGCAGACCCTGCTTGCAGACCACTGTTCTGTTGGAAAATTCATTCGTGCAGCCGGCTTGTTGGCTTGACTTGGAGAAAGTGAAAGTCTCTCAGTCGCCTCCGACTCTTTGCAGCCCCATGGAATATGGTCCATGGAATTATCCAGGCAAAAAGACTAGAGTGGGTTGCCATTTCCTTCTCCAAGAGATCTTCCCAACCCAGGGATCCAACCCAGATCTCCCACATTATAGGCAGATTCTTCCCCAGCTGACCACCAGGAAAACCCTGGTGGACTTGGGGAAACCAGGGTAAAAATTCAGCTGGAGTCTCGGGGGGTTCATCTCTTTGCCCAGAGCTAATTTGGATGTAGATATTGTAGATGGCACATTAGTGCAGAATTGGTGTCCTGGGCTGGTGACGGCATTCATTATAGATACACAGAAGCACTTAGCATATATTATTAAAACTTTTAGCTTTGGGTACATGCCATATATATAATTCAAATGTTTTGCAAACTGATGACTTCATCGATAGAATCAAGTCCTTGAGAAATCTGTCTTGGCCATTTTACAGTTGACTTCGGCCCATTTGAGATGACAGCAGAGATCTTGTGCCTCCCTGAGCTTCCCACTCCTTACTGTCTTATATTCACTCAGCCTCACCTATTGGCATTCCTTTCTGATTCCGGAAACAACACCTTTGTTAATAAAGTCTATAGAGATGGTTTATTTTTGCTCTTAGCATCAAAAAAAAATTTTTTTAAGCCAGAAGAAATTTGACTTACTGTGTTAGATGTTGTTCCCCGATAGCTCAGTTGGTAAAGAATCCGCCTGCAATGCGGGAGACCCCGGTTCAATCCCTGGGCTGGGAAGATCCCCTGGAGAAGGGACAGGTGACCCACTCCAGTGTTCTGGCCTGGAGAATTCCATGGACTGTTGAGTCCATGGGGTTGCAAAGAGTTGGATATGACTGAGCGACTGTCACTTTCACTCACTTTCTCAGCTATGGTAGCACTAAAGCTGGGAGTTTGTAAAGGCTGTGCAATGAGTGAAGCAGGCGTCTCGGGGGGAAGCCAGATGCCCTGCTCCGGCCTGCCCAGGGAAGGTCGATCATATTGCTGCCTGGCCTTGGTTTGCTGCTCCACAGGTTAAAATCAGTGAGGTTCAGCAGCACAGAGAGTGAACGCGAAGGGAGCGGGGTTGGAGACAGGGAAGGCACAAAAAGAGACTGGGCGTGAGTAGGCAGCAAGTTCAACGCAAGAATAATTTGTTCCTTCCAGGGAGAAGCAAAAAAAAAACAAAAAAAACCCTTTAGTAGTAATGAACTTCGTTTTATTGAGGAGTGTCTATGACTGCGAGGAGACGGAGTGTGTGGGCTGTAACCGAGGCAACGAGTGGGCAGCACTTCAGCAGTTTGGAGATTTATGGTGAGATTTGGAAAGCGCTCATCTTCTCATCTGAGTCTCCTCCACCCGCATCTATCACACCTGATGCTGTCATTGCGAGCTCAGCCTCGGGTCAGGCAGAGGAGGCCTGGCTGGCAGTAGAAGAATCTAGCTTTATTCACCATCAGTTCACCAGGAAAGGGGACATGAAGCAAGAAAAGAAAGAAAATATGAGAAAAGTAAAGTAGGACATGCAAAAAAAAAAAAAAATTAAGCCTATTTTTAGGCACACACAAATTATTTACTAATCTGCATTACAAAGACCAGATATCCTTGAGCCTGTGAGACAATACATATTCAGTCCTTTGTACCCTAAGCCTGTGCTCCAGCAGGAAACGCCACCTACTCTGGATCTGATGTCTCAGCTGCCCTTATCATTAGATGATGGAAACTTAAAGAAAAAGACCTCCTACTAAATGTGCTCAGTAAAAAATAATTTCTTGTTGAGAAAAAAAAATTAGCTAAGCATATCAAATTAGCAGAGCACATGAAGTTTACTTATTTGTAACATCCTGAATAAGAAGTGACCAAGCTCTCATTTATTCGACTAGGAACTTCTGTGAAAAGAATTAAGGCCCAATATTAGTTAATTAATATAATTAATTTCTAAATTTTCATTGACCAACATACAGAAGGTCCCTGCACTAGCAGTCTGTTCAAACTAGCCAATTCCTCGGGTTCGTTAGTCTTCTAGAGAGCCGTAATCAGACTCTGTGTCTATAAGCCACTCCACAATGCCCCATTTATTTTTATTTTGTACTGAATTAATATTTTAAAGCTAGAACTTTAACATACAACAGAGGCTCTTCTAAATTATCTCTGAAAGATTACTTTGGTGAATACTAATAAGGGCTGATGTTTGAAAGATACAGTTTCTACCAATCTGCAGACCTCATGCCACGAAATTTCATATTGACTTTTATGTCTCTTGGACTGCAAGGAGATCCAACCAGTCCATTCTGAAGGAGATCAACCCTGGAATTTCTTTGGCAGGAATGATGCTAAAGCTGAAACTCCAGTACTTTGGCCACCTCATGCGAAGAGTTGACTCATTGGAAAAGACTCTGATGCTGGGAGGGATTGGGGGCAGGAGGAGAAGGGGACGACAGAGGATGAGATGGCTGGATGGCATCACTGACTCGATGGACGTGAGTGTGAGTGAACTCCGGGAGATGGTGATGGACAGGGAGGCCTGGCGTGCTGCAATTCATGGGGTCGCAAAGAGTCGGACACGACTGAGCGACTGAATTAAATTGAAATTGAATTGAGAGCTACAAATACCAGCAAACATATCTGAAATACAGGAATTATTTTATTGGCATTCTTGTATTTTTTTAGCATGTTAATATCAGAAGTGGCAGGAAGATCTTAAAAAGCAGGTCATTTGAAATTGATGACTTCCATGTTTATTGTCTCTCTCCTCGCCCAAAACAGTGGTTTAAACGTTCTTGTTTTTCAGGAAACAGATGCTAAGCTTTATTAAGAAGGTATTTGTAAGCTTTAGTGCCTTGTCTTATTTTTCCACTCATTATAAATTGACATTTTCTCACAGGAGTCCCCATTACAACGCAAATTTTTGAACCATTTTTTTTTTAACTTCACATTCATTATGAAAAATTGAAAGCTTTATTTCTGGTAATGTTTATTTCACCCATATTTTAAGTAGGAAATTTTTGTTTTTCTGTCTACCACTAGTTGACAAACCACAGTAGAGATTTTTCACTATCATTTCATGCTAATTAATCAGGTTAACATGGAGTGATAGTGAAAAACCATCTCTCTTGTTTCTCTGTAGCCTATTTTTTAGTATCTGCTGCTGCTGATGCTAAGTCGCTTCAGTTGTGTCCGACTCTGTGCAACCCCATAGACGGCAGCCCACCAGGCTCCTCTGTCCCTGGGATTCTCCAGGCAAGAGTACTGGAGCGGAGTGCCATTTCCTTCTCCAATGCATGAAAGTGAAAAGTGAAAGTGAAGTCGCTCAGTCGTATCTGACTCTTAGTGACCCCATGGACTGCAGCCTACCAGGCTCCTCCATCTGGATTTTCCAGGCAAAAGTACTGGAGTGGGGTGCCATTGCCTTCTCAGATCTTTTTGAATCTATTAGCTATTAATTATTCCTGTGATCTATTCCAAACTTACCATGTCCCAGGAATAATGTATTTAATAATAAATTTCAAAATAAACCACAAAATCAAAATCTCCCTTTTTTATCCTAAAATTCCACCTCTTTCAACTCGTCTCAAGCAGGAGAGAAAAGTATAGATAAAACAGGATGGAGTGAAGTATTTCCTATTCAAGATCTGACCCTCCACTGTATAAATTACCATCATAGGCATCCATGGGTTTCATACTGCTCTAGACTGCGTGCCTGTGTTCCCCTGAAATCTACTTGTTAAACTCTAATGTGATGGTGTTAGGAGGTGGGTCTTTGAAAGGTAATCAGACCATGAGGGTGAGGCTCTCCTGAACGGAATTAGTGTCCTTCTAACAGAGTCTTCAGAGAGCTCTCTTGCCCTTCCTGCCATGTAAGGTCACAGGAGTTGGCAGCTGTCTATGAACAGAGGCACACTGTCACCAAACATCAAGTCTCCAGGTGCCTTAATCTTGGACTGACAGCCTCCTGAACTCTAAGGGATGATTTCCTATTGCTCATAAGTCACCCAGTCTGTGGTATTCTGTCATAACAGCCCAAGTGAACTAAGACATACTTGCTTTAGGGTTAGAGTCTATTGAGGATGAACTGAAAGAGAAAGGCACTCAGTCATGTCTGACTCTTTGCAAACCCATGGACTATATATAGCCCACCAGGCTCCTCTGTCCATGCAATTCTCCAGGCAAGAATACAGAAGTGGATTGCCATTTCCTTCTCCAGGGTATCTTCCTGACTCAAGGATCGAACCTGGGTCTCCTACATTGCAGGCAGATTCCTTATGTCTGAGCCAGCAGAGCTGAAGAGTTTGACAATTCTACTGGGTGACAGAGTCTAGCCAGTTTTGAGGCTGCAAAATCATATCTTGAAAAAGGAAATAAGTGCATCACATCCCAAACCAAACTTGTCTTTCTTATGCTTTGCAAAACAGTGTGGTGCTTTTCCATACTGTGTTATTCATCCATGTTTGATGTGTTCTAATTATTTCCATTAGCTAACTTTCAGTTTACAATTCCTATCATAAGATTAAGAACCAAAGATTTCTGTTTCTAGTAAACAGCAGAATAAATTTATACGAAACTCTTACTGGAGGTTCAGTGGTAAAGAATCAGTAGTGAGGTGGATGAACCTATACAATTGACACAAATACTTCTGACTGTCTCCTCTCCTGAGTCCAAATTTACTGAGTTCAGCAAATGCTCAAGGCACAAGAAGCTTGTCTTTGGTTCCCATTTTCCTTTAGATGTCAGCTTAACAATCTCTATTTTGTTTAATATTTTTATCTTTTAAGAATATTGCAAAACAAAATACTTACAGTATTTTACTTGTTTCTAGCAAGTTGTTTAACTCCTAAGGCATTAACTTTTGTGACCAACTCTTTTGTGACGTCAGACTGTGTAGCTGGCTCACTATTATACAGAGTGAAGCAAGCCAGAAAGAGAAAAGGAAATATTGTATATTGACACATATATAATGGAATCTAGAAAAATGGTACTAGTGAGCCCAGGTACAGAAAAGAAATGGAGATGCAGACGGAGAGGATGGACTTGTGGACACAGTGGGCAAAGCGGAGGCTAGGAGAAACTGACAAAGTGTTATTGACATATATACGCCGGCATGCGTAGAACAGATAGCTAGTGGAGAACCTGCCTGGTGCTCTGTGACGGTCTGGAGGGGTGGGATGGCGTGGGGAGGCTCAGGGGGAAGGGGACACATGCACGCATGCATGATTACGACGGAATCACTTTGATTTGCGGCAGAGACCCCCTGAGCAGCATAAAGCAACTATCCTCCAACTTTAAAAGTTAGGGCCAAGAGTCCACTAGCAGTGGTAAGTTTACAAGGAGACCCTCCTCTCATTAAACTGGGTGCTGTGGGGCTCATCCCAGGGTAAAAACTAATCAAAAATAAGTCCCCTACCCCACCCCACATGCATCGCTCAGGAGACTGTAGGGAAGGCTACAGCCACAACACTGTAAATAGAAAAGATCAGAGGGCAGAGAAAGTCCCTGAGAAGCTGTGGTCACCACAACCATATCTGGGGACGGCTCAAAGTTTGGATTACATTATTTGGGCAGCCTGTCAGTGTCAAGCCACAAACTTGATTGGTGGCCTTACCAAACTGGTAGTGTTTGTGAGGTCTGCAGGAGGAAATGCAGATTGTCTCTGCAAGAAGGCACCTTAATCTTAGGCCTCAAAGAATCACGAAAAAGTAACTTTTCAAGAAATATTGAGAAGTCCACAGTAAAACTAATAAGATAAAAATACCCAAAAATAAGGCACCATGGAAAATAATCTGCAGAAAGATAAAATTACAGAACAGACCCCAAAATATTTGAGATATTGAAATGATGAAATACAGAAATAAAACAAATATGCATACTCTGCTTAAAGATATTAATATTGAAGACAGCTTGAAAATATCTGTAAGAAAGAAAAACTATAAAAATAAACCTAGAAAATGTGAAAAAGAATGAAAGAAATAGTATAAAAGAAACATAAAAGACAGATATAATAACTTAGTTGAGGGGTGAAGAGAAAAAGATTTAGTGAATTGGAAAATATACCAGAAAGCTGGCCAGTGTGCAGAGACAAAAAGTTGGAAAACATGGTAGAGAGTTAAGAGATGGATAGAAGAGCTGCTGCTGCTGCTGCTAAGTCGCTTCAGTCGTGTTCGACTCTGTGCGACTCCAAAGACGGCAGCCCACCAGGGTCCTCTGTCCCTGGGATTCTCCAGGCAAGAACACTGGAGTGGGTTGCCATTTCCTTCTCCAAGGGGATAGAAGAGCTAACGTACTTTTAATCACAGTTCCAAAAGGGGACTGATTCAGAAAAGTAAAGAGGACAGCAGTACTAATTAGAGGTGATAATTAAAGGTAATAATTAAGGTAATAGCTGATCATTTTACAGAACTCAGCAAAATAGACTCAATAAATGAGATCACATTTATGTAATGTCATCATGAAACTGCAAAACACCAAAGAAAATGCAGCTCTTTTAAAACAGCTGCAGGGAAAAAAGCAGATTATCAAAAGAACGGTACAGAAATAAGCTTTTCCTTTTCATGTTTCGCTTACTTTTTTTTAACATGGCTACCAGAAAATTTTAAATCACACGTGCAGCTCACCTCATCTTTCTTTGGACAGAGCTGCTACAGACCAACATGTAACCCATCCTAAGATCCCAGCAGTGCTTTAGAATAGTATCAGGCAAGCTTGCAGCAGGCATGACCTCCAGCAAATTCTTTAACCTACCTGAGACTCAGTTTCTGTCTTTAAGAGGCTATAGGTGCAAATATTACCCCCACCAGCATTTGTTATGACTGTCAAGTCGGACATGTGAGCACAGGCTCAGAGATACATAATGTGGGACACATTCTGTTTTATGGGCTGCCCTGAAAGAAACCCCACACCACAGCTCACCTACTACCACCTTCCTTAATCTGTCCCTGAGCTGGAGCCGAGTGTAAGTTAAGGTGAAAATGGAACTTTCTGGATGACCAGAGATAAGCTTGCCTAACAGGATCCATTGTACTGAGCAGGATGCCAGAACCACTGCTGAGTTAAGAGGGCAAGTTAACCTGCCTTCACAAATACCCATCTTCAGCTGTAAGAAATCCAATGCCTGATTTGTTCTTACTGCAGTGTGCTAGTATCAAGTATAAAAAATCTTACTCAAAAATGCAAGGTTTTAAGAGCAGCAATAGATGTGTAGATAAAGAGATGTGGTATGTATAGATGGTGGAATGCTACTCAGTAAAAGAAAAAAAAAATAAAGTTTTGCCATTTGCAGCATCATGAATGGACCTGGAAGGTATTATGCTAAGTGAAATAAGTCAGAGAAGAAGAAAAAATGCAGTGTGATATCACTTACATGTGGAATCTAAAAATGTACAGCAAAAAAAGAAGCAGACTCACAGATGTAGAGAGCAAACTGGTGGTTTTCAGAGGAGGGGAGTTGGAGGGCAATGTAGGGACAGGAGAGCAGGAAGCACCAGCTATGCGGTGTGAAACAGGCTTGAAGATGTATTGCCCAATATGGCAAATACAGCCGATATTTTATAATAACTGTAAATGGAAAGTAACCTTTAAAAAATTGCATTAAAAAGAGAAATATAAAAAAACATTTTGAAGAACATAAAGAGATATACCATGCCATTCTAGCAAAACACATGGTAGATGTAGCTACATTAATATTAGACAAAATTTGCTCTTGAGTATGAACATTACCAGGAATAAAGTCAATTCACATTGATAAATGATTCAATTTTTCACAAAGATGCCACCGTGTTTAAATTGGTAAGCAAATAATGAAATAGTTTCAAAGTGCAGAAATCAAATCCTGACAGAAAACACAAGGAAAGCTAGATACATATGCAACCGGAGCCTGAGAAGTTTGTTGTTGTCATTAGAGGGCTTTCCCCTCCGATATTGTGCAGGTATAACTCTTTCTGTTTTAATGTGGGTCAGTTTTTACAGTCTTTATTGAATTTGGTGCAGTATTATTCTGTGCTATGTTTTGATATTTTGGTCACGAGGCACGTGGGATTCTAACTCTCTGATCAGGGGTCGAACCCTCACCCCCTGCATTAGCGGGCAAAGTCTTAAACGCTAGACCGCCAGGGAAACCCCACAGGTGTAATTCTAATACAACAAACTGCTTCCTTCTTGATGTACACGTCGATGAGATTTTATAGATGGACACAGGATATTTGCATCTCCCCAAAACGTTTCTGATGCCCGTTCATAGTTTATCTCCTCATTGACTCCAGTCTCAGGCAACCTTTAATCTGCTCTTTAGTCACTATAGATTAGTTTACATTTCTAGGATTTATATTACTGGATCATACAGTCTGTCGCGTTTCCTGTCTTGCTTCTTTCACTCAGGATAATTCTCTTACGAGCCAGGCCTATTGTCACGTGTATCAGGAGGCAGTTTTTATAAGACCTATACGCCTCTGTTTGGGTGCACCGCAATTTGTTTACTCATTCACCTGTGGATAGACACTGGGGTTGGTTTAATCTTTTGCACCCTCAAAGCTTCCCTTCCCAGAAAACATTGAGACTGTGATTGGGAAGATGCATAACAGACTTCCAGCATGTTTGTAATGTTCTGTTACTCATAAAACAGTTCAGTTCAGTTCAGTTCAGTAGCTCAGTCATGTCCGACTCTTTGTGACCCCATGAATCGCAGCACGCCAGGCCTCCCTGTCCATCACCAACTCCCGGAGTTCACTCAAACTCACATCCATTGAGTTGGTGATGTCATCCAGCCATCTCATTCTGGGTTGTCCCCTTCTCCTCCAGCCCCCAATACCTCCCAGCATCAGAGTCTTTTCCAATGAGTCAACTTTTCGCATGAGGTGGCCAAAGTACTGGAGTTTCAGCTTTAGCATCAGTCTTTCCAAAGAACACCCAGGACTCATCTCCTTTAGAATGGACTGGTCGGATCTCCTTGCAGTCCAAGGAATTCTCAAGAGTCTTCTCCAACACCACAGTTCAAAAGTATCAATTCTTTGGTGCTCAGCTTTCTTCACAGTCCAACTCTCACATCCATACATGACCAGTGGAAAAACCATAGCCTTGACTAGATGGACCTTAGTCAGCAAAGTAATGTCTCTGCTTTTGAATATGCTATCTAGGATGGTCATAATTTTTCTTCCAAGGAGTAAGCATCTTTTAATTTTATGGCTGCAGTCACCATCTGCAGTGATTTTGGAGCCCCAAAAAACAAAAGTCTGACACTGTTTCCACTGTTTCCCCATCTATTTCCCATGCAGTGATGGGACCAGATGCCATGATCTTCGTTTTCTGAATGTTGAGCTTTAAGCCAACTTTTTCACTCTCCTCTTTCACTTTCATCAAGAGGCTCTTTAGCTCCTCTTCACTTTCTGCCATAAGGGTGATGTCATCTGCATATCTGAGGTGATTGATATTTCTCCCGGCAATCTTGATTCCAGTTTGTGCTTCTTCCAGTCCAGCGTTTCTCATGATGTAGTCTGCATAGAGTACATCACGACCCAGATAATTACAATGATGTGATCACTAATCTAGAGCCAGACATCCTGGAATGTGAAGTCAAGTGGGCCTTAGAAAACATCACTACGAACAAAGCTAGTGGAGGTGATGGAATTCCAGTTGAGCTGTTTCAAATCCTGAAAGATAATGCTGTGAAAGTGCTGCACTCAATATGCCAGCAAATTTGGAAAACTCAGCAGTGGCCACAGGACTGGAAAAGGTCAGTTTTCTTTCCAATCCCAAAGCAAGGCAATGCCAAAGAATGCTCAAACTACCGCACAATCGCACTCATCTCACATGCTAGTAAAGTCATGCTCAAAATCCTCCAAGCCAGGCTTCAGCAATACGTGAACAGTGAACTTCCTGATGTTCAAGCTGGTTTTAGAAAAGGCAGAGGAACCAGAGATCAAATGGCCAACATCCGCTGGATCATGCAAAAAGCAAGAGAGTTTCAGAAAAACATCTATTTCTGCTTTATTGACTATGTCAAAGCCTTTGACTGTGTGAATCACAGTAAACTGTGGAAAATTCTGAAAGAGATGGGAAATACCAGACCACCTTACCTGCCTCTTGAGAAATCTGTATGCAGGTCAGGAAGTAACAGTTAGAACTGGACATGGAACAACAGACTGGTTCCAAATAGGAAAAGGAGTACATCAAGGCTGTATATTGTCACCCTGCTTATTTAACTTCTATGCAGAGTACATCATGAGAAACACTGGACTGGAAGAAACACAAGCTGGAATCAAGATTGCTGGGAGAAATATCAATAACCTCAGATGTGCAGATGACACCACCCTTATGGCAGAAAGTGAAGAGGAGCTAAAAAGCCTCTTGATGAAAGTGAAAGAGGAGAGTGAAAAAGTTGGCTTAAAGCTCAACATTCAGAAAACGAAGATCATGGCATCTGGTCCCATCACTTCATGGCAAATAGATGGGGAAAGAGTAGAAACAGTGTCAGACTTTATTTCTTTGGGCTCCAAAATCACTGTAGATGGTGATTGCTGCCATGAAATTAAAAGACGCTTACTCCTTGGAAGAAAAGTTATGACCAACCTAGATAGCATATTCAAAAGCAGAGACATTACTTTGCTGACTAAGGTCCATTTAGTCAAGGCTATGGTTTTTCCTGTGGTCATGTATGGATGTGAGAGTTGGACTGTGAAGAAGGTTGAGGGCCGAAGAATTGATGCGTTTGAACTGTGGTGTTGGAGAAGACTCTTGAGAGTCCCTTGGACTGCAAGGAGATCCAACCAGTCCATTCTGAAGGAGATCAGCCCTGGGATTTCTTTGGAAGGAATGATGCTAAAGCTGAAGCTCCAGTACTTTGGCCACCTCATGCGAAGAGTTGACTCACTGGAAAAGACTCTGATGCTGGGAGAGATTGGGGGCAGGAGGAGAAGGGGACGACCCAGGATGAGATGGCTGGATGGCATCTCCGACTCGATGGACATGAGTCTGAGTGAACTCCGGGAGTTGGTGATGGACAGGGAGGCCTGGTGTGCTGCAATTCATGGGGTCGCAAAGAGTCGGACACGACTGAGCGACTGAACGGAACTGAAACAGGTTGACAATATACAGCCTTAACGTACCCCCTCTCCTATTTGAAACCAGTCTGTTGTTCCATGTCCAGTTCTAACTGTTGCTTCCTGACCTGCCTACAGGTTTCTCAAGAGGCAGGTTAGGTGGTCTGGTATTCCCATTTCTTTCAGAATTTTCCACAGTTTATTGTGATTCACACATCAAAGGCTTTGGCATAGTCAATAAAGCAGAAATAGATGTTTTTCTGAAACTCTCTTGCTTTTTTCATGATCCAGCGGATGTTGGCAATTTGATCTCGGGTTCCTCTGCCTTTTCTAAAACCAGCTTGAACATCAGGAAGCTCATGGTTCACGTATTGCTGAAGCCTGGCTTGGAGAATTTTGAGCATTACTTTACTAGCGTGTGAGATGAGAGCAATTGTGTGGTAGTCTGAGCATTCTTTGGCATTGCCTTTCTTTGGGATTGGAATGAAATCTGACCTTTTCCAGTCCTGTGGCCACTGCTGAGTTTTCCAAACTTGCTGGCATATTGAGTGCAGCACTTTGACAGCATCATCTTTCAGGATTTGAAACAGCTCAACTGGAATTCCATCACCTGCATTAGCTTTGTTCATAGTGATGTTTTCTAAGGCCCACTTGACTTCACATTCCAGGATGTCTGGCTCTAGGTGAGTGATCACACCATCGTGATTATCTGTATCATGAAGATCTTTTTTGTACAGTTCTTCTGTGTGTTCTTGCCACCTCTTCTTAATATCTTCTGCTTCAGTTAGGTCCATACCATTTCTGTCCTTTATCGAGCCCATCTTTGCATGAAATATTCCCTTGGTATCTCTAATTTTCTTGAAGAGATCTCTAGTCTTTCCCATTCTCTTCTTTTCCTCTATTTCTTTGCATTGATCGCTAAGAAAGGCTTTCTTATCTCTTCTTGTTATTCTTTGGAACTCTATATTCAGATGCTTATATCTTTCCTTTTCTCCTTTGCTTTTCACTTCTCTTCTTTTCACAGCTATTTGTAAGGTCTCCCCAGACAGCCATTTTGCTTTTTTGCATTTCTTTTCCCATGGGGATGGTCTTGATCCCTGTCTCCTATACAATGTCATGAACCTCATCCCGTAGTTCATCAGGCACTGTATCAGATCTAGTCCCTTAAATCTATTTCTCACTTCCACTGTATAATCATAAGGGATTTGATTTAGGTCATACCTGAATGGTCTAGTAGTTTTCTCTACTTTCTTCAATTTAAGTCTGAATTTGGCAATAAGGAGCTCATGATCTGAGCCACAGTCAGCTCCCAGTCTTATTTTGCTGACTGTATAGAGCTTCTCCATCTTTGGCTGCAAAGAATATAATCAACCTCATTACGGTGTTGACCGTCTGGTGATGTCCATGTGTAGAGTTTTCTCTTATGTTGTTGGAAGAGTGTGTTTGCTATGACCAGTGTGTTCTCTTGGCAAAACTCTATTAGCCTTTGCCCTGCTTCATTCCGCATTCCAAGGCCAAATTTGCCTGTTACTCCAGGTGTTTCTTGACTTCCTACTTTTGTCCACTTCCAAGGTAAGAGAAACCCAAGTAAGACTGTGAGTGTTGCAAGAGGGCATCAGGGGGGTAGACATACTGAAACCATAATCACAGAAAACTAGTCAATCTAATCACATGGACCACAGCCTTGTCTAACTCAGTGAAACTAAGCCATGCCCTGTGGGGCCACCCAAGACAGGAGTGTCATGGTGGAGAGGTCTGACAGAATGTGGTCCACTGGAGAAGGGAATGGCAAACCACTTCAGCATTCTTGCCTTGAGAACCCCATGAACAGTATGAAAAGGCAAAATGATAGGACACTGAAAGAGGAACTCTCCAGATCAGTACGTGCCCAATATGCTACTGGAGATCAGTAGAGAAATAACTCCAGAAAGAATGAAGGGGTGGAGCCAAAGCAAAAACAATACCCAGTTGTGGATGTGACTGGTGATAGAAGCAAGGTCCGATGCTGTAAAGAGCAATATTGCATAGGAACCTGGAATGTTAGGTCCATGAATCAAGGCAAATTGAAAGTGTTCAAACAGATGGCAAGAGTGAACGTCAACATTCTAGGAATCAATGAACTAACATGGACTGGAATGAGTGAATTTAACTCAGATGACCATTATATCTACTACTGCAGGCAGGAATCCCTTAGAAGAAAAGGAGTAGCCATCATAGTCAACAAAAGAGTCTGAAATGCAGTACTTGGATGCAATCTCAAAAATGACAGATGATCTCTGTTCATTTCCAAGGCAAACCATTCAATATCACAGTAATCCAAGTCTATGCCCCAACCAGTAATGCTGAAGAAGCTGAAGGCGAACAGTTCTATGAAGACCTACAAGACCTTTTAGAACTAACACCCAAAAAAGGTAAAACAGGTACTTGCCTAATAATTATTCACTAGAATGTGCATGTAAGTTATATTTAACTTTTTGTCAATGTTATACTTTATGAAAATAAGTGAGTGAAGTTGCTCAGTCATGTCCAACTCTTTGCCCCACAGACTGTAGCTCACCACGCTCCTCCGTCCATGGAATTTTCCAGGCGAGAATATTGAAGCGGGTTGCCATTTCCCTCTCCAGGGGGTCTTCCCAACCCAGGGATCAAACTCAGGTCTCCCATATTGCAGGCAGATGCTTTACCTTCTGAGCCACAAGGGAAGTACAAGAGAAGAAAAATCAAGATGAAGTATCCGAGATTATATCTGTCATGCAAGTGAAACAGTTGTGGTCTAGTGAAGAAAGTCTTAGCTCTGATAAAGAATGAACTGGGGCAGTGTTACTTCACCTCTCATAGCCCCATTCATTTGTGAAATCAGAATAATAAAACCAGATAACTACATTATAGCCCTTTGTAATTTGTACCATGCTATACCCAAGGGAGTTGTTATTATCATTATTATTATTATTATTGCAACTACCACAAGGGAGTAGACAAAATGACTTGAACCAGAAGGTTCCAGTTAATCCGCTCCTTGTCCTGCCTGTGGGCTCTTCTTTCTCACTGGCAGCCTTGGGGTTCTCCTTGTTCAGATCGTCCTTCAAGAGAGAAACCTAGAAAGAGCGCATCGGTGGACACCCCCAGTGGACACTTCCTCGGTATCTGCTGCAGCATCCAGACCGAGACAGCACGGTCCCCCCACGTCTGAGCACAGTAGGAGGACTGGACTGGGCCCTTCCTGCCCAGCGGGCAATCTTTGTTCCAGGTGCCACCCCTGGCCTAGGCAGGACCTTCTCTGAGCTGGGCTGTGCTCAAAGGCGCTTCCTGCCCAGGCCTCCACATCCCATCTTCTTCCGAAGTCAGACCTGCATGCTGTTTGGAGACCCCCTCTGACTACTCCGGGCTTCCCTGGTGGCTCAGATGGTAAAGCGTCTGCCTGCAATAATGCAGGAGACTGGGGTTCAATCCCTGGGTTGGGAAGATCCCCTGGAGAAGGAAATGGCAATCACTCCAGTATTCTTTCCTGGAAAATTCCATGGATGGAGGAGCCTGGTGGGCTATAGTCCATGGGGTTGCAAAGAGTCGGATGCGACTGAGCAACTTCAGTTTACTTCTACTTTTGTTTTCCCCTGACTACTCTGGTCTCTCTCTACTTCAACTTTCACAAGACTTTACCCTGATAAATCTCTTGCGTTCCTAATTCCGTCTCAGCACCTGCTTAGCGTCTTGGAGGACCAAAACTGGCTAACATAGGCAGAACGGTGTTTATCATTAGCAAGAGCTAATGAAAATGTTTTAAATCGAAAACCAAGAAATTGAATGAGCTGTTTGCAGACACTGAAATTCCTGACATAAACGAACAGCCTCATACAGACAATGCAAGCCAAATTTTTAATTTATATTTGATGCTGATGCCCCAGATCCATCATAGCCAGATTCATGAGATTAATATTTTTTTAATCTTAAAAAAAAAAAAAAGAATCCATGACTAGACAGTTTGTCTCCAAGATGATGTTTATTTTGCAACTAAACTAGGTTTTCTCTCTTTTCCTCATTTCGGCATTCAATTCATAAGTTTACTAAAGGCCCAATAAGTGGGGGTATGCTGAAGTCTCTCAAGATAAAGTCACCTAAATCGAGGTTCTGTGTCAATTTGGAACCATCACTAAGCTGTAGAAGTCAGATGATAGAGGGAATTCAGGGATTGAAGTAAGCTTGTTCATGTTCTTAGTTGTTAAGCCATGTCAGACTCTGGTGGCGACGCCTAGAACTGTGGCTTGACAGACTTGATCAGTCTGCATATGTTGACAGAGGTCCATGGGCTTTTCCAGGCCAGAATACTGGAGTGGGTTGCCATGTCCTTCTTCGGGGATCTTCTGGACCCAGGGATGGAAATTGCAACTCCTGCACATCAGGCAGATTCTTTGCCACTGAGCCACCTGGAAAGCCCTTTAAACAGAGTGTGTTAAAAAAAAAAAAATCTTTGTATCCATACTTTGAATTTATGTTCCAAATATTTACCAAGTCAGCAGCCAAATGAAAATGATTTTTGCATAAACTGTGAATTAAAATTTTCAAGAAACTAGACATTTAAATTTATTTCATTTTAAAATAGTCAGGTTTTTTTAGCATTTATCTTTTTCTTATAATTTTAAACAAAGAAATATGAAATATAATAGGTGAATGAGGCCAGTTGCATGGTGGTGGATGGTAACTAGACTTGGGGTAATGATCATTCTGCATATGTTGGACTGCAATGCTATATACCTAAAGCTTATATAATAAAGGTTTGAATAAATTAGAAAAAAATAAAATGATTGATTTTAAACAGTGTATTTTCCTAAAATTAAACATAATATCTTTGATTTGCCTCTAGCATAGTTGCTCTAGGAAGTATCTAATCCAAATCCGTTAATTTCATTATTTGAGGGCCAAACACCCCCAATGAAAGTCAATATGTAAAATATATCACTTAGATCATATATAAGGAAAGTAAAACTTACTATCTGCACTATTTTATTTATTTATTTATTTATTTTTTGCCACACCACTCGGCTTATGGGATCTTAGTTCCCAACCAGGGATTGAACCTGGACTGCGGCAGTGAAAGTGCTATATCCTAATCCCTAGGCCACCAGGAAACTCTCTCTCTGCATCATTTTAAATCATATTTGGAACACTGGTGGGTAGGGTAAGCCAGACAGAGGAAGAGAAATACTGTATAATATCACTTCTATGCAGTGAATCTAAAAATAAATTACATAAATGAATTTACTTACAAAACAGAAAGAGACTCACAGATTTAGAGAATTAACACATGGTTCCTAGGCAGGAAGGGTCTGGGGAAGTGTTAGTTAGGGAGTTTGGGATTGACAGGTACACAACTGCTCTATTTACAACAGATAACCAACAAGGACTTGCTCTGTAGCACAGAGAACTCTGCTCAATATCGTGCAACAACCTACATGGGGAAAGAATTTGAAAAAGGATAGATATACTGAATCACTTTGCTGTACTGTACCTGAAACTATCACAACATTGTCAATCAACTATACTCCAATATAAAATTTAAAAAGTTTTAAAAGGTGCACAGTTAAGAATTAAACTGGGTGAGAGCTAAGAATTCTAGCACTGATTCAAAACAGCTAGTGTTTGTGGAAGACTCCATCTCGTTGACTGCGCTACCAAGATTCTCTCCTAAATCTTCTCTTATTATTTCCTTGACCAAAGCTCTACTTTTTCCTATACATCTGTTCATTTTCTTCCCTAACTGCTTATTTATTTGCCTCCTTTTTAATCCATAGATCAAATAGAGACTTGAGGCCAGTATCTATTTCTTAGTCTTTCCTTTTTCCAGCCTTTCCTTTTTTCTGTCTTTGCAGTTACAAATCAACCTAACTTCTTTTACCTTCATTGTATCCTTTCAAATGTCATCACTGGAGTCGAGTCTTCCAACTTTCGAGACCTCCTTCCACACAAGCAGCCTGAAATTCATCCCTTTTTCCATTGCCTCGTTTTCCAGATTTTATCCATCATTCAAAGCAGTTGACAAATCAAGACTGTTGTATCCGAAAAGAATCTTACAATGGATAAGTTTAATACAGTTAATTGTATTTCAATGATTTTGAGTAAAAATAGAAATAGACCCTTAATTTAATTTTTTCTAAGACTTCAAGCATTCAAATGCCTTTTGTGCTTATATTTAAATAGGTCTTAAGTCCCTGCATGGATTCCTGGACCAGGTTCCTTTCTAAGAGAAGGGCACAGTTACTATCATAATGAACTCTTCAGTTAGTTCAGTCACTCAGTCACATTCAACTCTGCAACCCCATGGAATGCAGCACACCAGGCCTCCCTGTCCACCACCAACTCCTGGAGTTTACTAAAACTCATGTCTATTGCATCGGTGATGCCATCCAACCATCTCGTCCTCTGTCGTCCTCTTCTCCTGCCTTCAATCTTTCCCAGCATCAGGGTTTCTTCAAATGAGTCAATTTTTCATGTCAGGTGGCCAAAGTATTGGAGTCTCAGCTTCAGCATCAGTCCTCCCAATGAATATTCAGGATTGATTTCCTTTAGGATGGACTGGTTGGATCTCCTTGCAGTCCAAGGGACTCTCAAGAGTCTTCTCCAACACCACAGTTCAAAAGCATCAGTTCTTCAGCACTCAACTTTCTTTATAGTCCAACTCTCACATCCATACATGACTAATGGAAAAACCATAGCTTTGACTAGAAGGACTTTGTTGGTAAAGTAATGTCTCTACTTTTTAATATGTTGTCTAGGTTGGTCATAACTTTGCTTCCAAGGAGCAAGCATCTTTTAATTTCATGGCTGCAGTCACCATCTGCAGTGATTTTGGAGCCCCCCAAAAATAAAGTTTCTCACTGTTTGTACTGTTTCCCCATCTATTTCCCATGAAGTGATGGGACCAGATGCCATGACCTTAGTTTTCTGAATGTTGAGCTTTAAGCCAACTTTTTCACTCTCCTCTTTCACTTTCATCAAGAAGCTTTTTAGTTCCTCCTCACTTTCTGCCATAAGGGTGGTGTCATCTGCATATCTGAGGTTATTGATATTTTTCCCGGCAATCTTGATTCCAGCTTGTGTTTCTTTCAGCCCAGCGTTTCTCATGATGTACTCTGCATATAAGTTAAATAAGCAGGGTGACAATATACAGCCTTGACATATTACTTTCCCTATTTAAAACCAGTCTGTTGTTCCGTGTCCGGTTCTAACTTCCTTCTTGAGCTGCATACAGGTTTCTCAGGAGGCAGGTAAGGTGGTCTGGTAATCCCATCTCTTTAAGGTGAACTCTTGGGTGTTCAAAAACACACAAAGCTCTACTGGGAGCATGGCTAAACCTGGGAAACCTCCCTTTGGTCCTAGAATGTGTTTCTATTGCATCAGGAGAGAAATGGAAAAATTCGAGGAGGAGGAGGACTTCCATAAATAGAATCAGTTCAGACCTCTGAATAATCTGCTCCTCTTGTCCCCAAAGTCTGTAGAGGCTGTTTTATCTTCTACCCTGAAATATCTCATTGGACCCTCAAAACCACGTTTTGAACCTCAGAACCCTTCAGTTCGTCCATTCATTCACGTGCTTGTTAAATGCTTGCTGTGTAGCAACAGCTGTGCCAACCCTTGGCTCTAGTCTCAAGGAGTGACTCATAAAATACATGTACCCTGACTTCCTAAATTCTTCAATCATAATAACTTTCAGCATGGTATCTGTCCTCAGCCAGATGTTAGGATCAAATTGATTCCCAGGAGCATTAACTAATTAACACAGATGGATCTCAAGCAGATAAAGTCTGAGAAAGTGTGGAGGGTTTAGCTTGGAGGGAGGGAATTCAAAGGTCTTTAGATCACACACTTCACCCTCCATTCTTGTTAACTAGACTGGTCTAGTGTTGGCAAAGGACGGAGTTGAGGTCCCAAGCTTCCTCCCCTCCTCACTCAGTTGCCCTTTTACTAGTCAACTTCGTACTTGGAATCCAAGGCCCAGTTTGGCCCAGTCTGACACTCTCCTTTCAAGGAGGGAGAAAACCATTTAAAAGAAAAAGAAGTTGTATTAACCAAACTCAAACGAGGACTGAGAACACGTCCGCATCACCCGGTACACGGGCACTCCTGTTAGATCAGGGCAGACGGAAAGTCAGACCCTACTTCCACACCAGCTGCTATACAAAGAGGGGCCAAGTATTTAACATTATGCCGAAATTTCTGTTCAAGATGGTGTAAATCACTGAATATACGCACGTCATTGCCACTATCCCTTGCACTGCTCCTTTCCGTTTGCAAGATGCATCTTCTCACCAGTCAGAAATCCAGGCTAGACTTAGTCATCACCCCATGGCTCTGAGCACACATCCAGAGTTCAGACATCCAGCCAAGTCACTGCATTCACCGAGAAGGCTCCTATTTTAATCACCCTCCTTGCTTGATTCTTGTCATTTCTTCTCCTCCAATGTCTTCAACAAGTTGCTTCTCTTTTTGTTTACCAGAGCCTTTGTTTCCCTTCAGCCAGCTTACTAATTTCCTCTCCCTGTCTGAGGCTCACATCAAGCTCTTAGTTAATGTTAATTAATGAGACAGAACGGGCAAAGTACTTTCTTAACTATAAGCAAACAACAAGATGTAGGCTATCACATCTAGCAGAGATGGCTGACTCTGGAATAACACGAGAAAGGTGAAGCCCGTCTTCCTGTAAGCCTCTGACTCAATGCATCATTTTGCCTGCTCTGAGAGGTGATACCCGACAGGTCCTCAGTCAGAGGGAAGCGTTCTACCTAGGGCTAGCTCATCATATTTAGTTCTGCTGCTTTTTTAAAAAAGAGCCAAGAATAAACAAGGGATAAAAGACAGTCTCTTCAATAAATGGTGCTGGGAAAACCGGACAGCTCTGTGCAAAAGAATAAAATTAGAACATCCTGTAACACCAAACACAGAAACAAACTTTAATTGCATTAAAGACCTAAATGTGAAACCAGAAACCTCCTAGAGGGAAACGTAGGCAGAACACTTTTTGACATAAAATGCAATGTTTTTTTTAATCTGTGTCTTAAAGCAACGGGGGAAAAAGGCAAAAATAAACAAATGGGACAGCTTCTGCTGCTGCTGCTGCTAAGTCACGTCAGTCGTGTCTGCTCTGTGTGACCCCATAGATGGCAGCCCACCAGGCTCCCCCATCCCTGGGATTCTCCAGGCAAGAACACTGGAGTGTGTTGCCATTTCCTTCTCCAATGCATGAAGGTGAAAAGTGAAAGTGAAGTCGCTCAGTTGTGTCTGACTCTTCTCGACCCCATGGACTGCAGCCCACCAGGCTCCTCTGTCCATGGGATTTTCCAGGCAAGAGTACTGGAGTGGGTTGCCAGTGCCTTCTCTAACATGGGACTGAATAAAACTTAAAAGCTTTTGCACAGTGAAGGAAACCTTCAGCCCCATTGACAAAATGAAAAGACAACCCACTGAAGGGGAGAAAATATTCACAAATGATATGACTGAAATGGGGTTAATATCCAACCTATATAAACAGCTCTTACAATCCAACAGCAACAAAAAACAAACAACTCTATTTAAAAATGGGCAGAAGAATGAATGGGCATTTTTCCAAAGAGGAAAGGCAGATGGCCAACAGTAATATGAAGATTCTCAGTATCACTAATTATCAGAGAGATACAATCAAAACCACAGTGAGATACGCTTCACACTTGTCAGAATGACTATCACCAAAACAAACACGGCACATGTTGGTGAGGATGCGGGGAAAAGGAAGCCCTTGTACACTGTTGGTGGGAATGCAAATTGGTGCAGCACTGTAGATAACAGGATGAAGGTTCCTCAAAACACTAAAAATAGAGCTAACATATGGCCTAAAAATTCCACCCCGAGTGTGTATCCTCCCCCAAATCCCCACTAATTTGAAAAGATATGTACATGTCAATGTTCGTATCAGCATTATCTACAATTGCCAAGATATGAAAACAACTGTCCATCAACAGAAGGAATGGATAAAGATGTGGTATGTATAGACAACAGAATACTTAGCCATAAAGAAAAAAAAAAAGAATGAAATTTTGCCATCTGCAGCAACATGGACAGACTTAGAAGGCATTATGTTAAGTGAAATAAGTCAGACAGAGAAAGATCAATACGGTATGATATCAGTTCTCTATGAAATCTAAGAAAAAATACAACGAACTAGTGAGTATAATAAAAAGAAGCAGACTCACAGATATAGAGAACAAAGCAGTGATTACCAGTGAGGAGAGGGCAATACTGGGGTAGGGAATTGAGAGGCACCATCTATTACATATAAAATAAACTACAAGGATACACTGTACAGCACAGGGACCACGACCAATACTGTATAATAATTACAAATGGAAAGTAACCTTTAAAACTTGTGAATTACTATATTGTACACATGTAACTTACATAAGATTGTACATCAACTATACTTCAATAAAAAATGAAGATTAAAAAGTAAAACACACACACAGAAAGTTAATTCACAAGCTGTACTGGAAAACATTTTAACTGTACCAACGCAGAAAAGCTCAATTCTCCTTGGCTTTCATTAATCTTGCTTCCTTTTCTTTACACACTACAGGAAAACTACCACTGACAATTTGGCTTGTATCATCCCAGCCCACTTTCTAGGTAGATGGAGAGGACACAGGCACAGCTAAGTGCATGTACGATGCAGTTTCATTTTGTGAAATTTTGTTTTGCTTACAAAAATGAAACTATACTGTTTGGTAATATGTTTTAAGTTAATATATCGTGAAAATATTTTCCTATCTCTAAGCGTTCAGTTCAGTTCATTTCAGTCGCTCAGTCGTGTCCGACTCCTCGTGACCCCATGAATCGCAGCACGCCAGGCCTCCCTGTCCATCACCATCTCCCGGAGTTCACTCAGACTCACATCCATCGAGTTGGTGATGCCATCCAGCCATCTCATCCTCTGTCGTCCCCTTCTCCTCCTGCTCCCAATCCCTCCCACCATCAGAGTCTTTTCCAATGAGTCAACTCTTCGCATGAGGTAGCCAAAGTACTGGAGTTTCAGCTTCAGCATCATTCCTTCCAAAGAAATCCCTGGGGTGATCTCCTTCAGAATGGACTGGTTGGATCTCCTTGCAGTCCAAGGGACTCTCAAGAGTCTTCTCCAACACCACAGTTCAAAAGCATCAATTCTTTGGCACTCAGCCTTCTTCACAGTCCAACTCTCACATCCATACATGACTACTGGAAAAACCATAGCCTTGACTAGACGGACCTTAGTCGGCGAAGTAGTGTCTCTGCTTTTGAATATGCTATCTAGGTTAGTTATAACTTCTCTTCCAACGAGTAAGAAGTCTTTTAATTTCATGGCTGCAGTCACCATCTGCAGCGATTTTGGAGCCCAAAAAAATAAAGTCTGAGACTGTTTCCACTGTTTCCCCATCTATTTCCCATGAAGTGATGGGAGCAGATGCCATGATCTTCATTTTCTGAGTGTTGAGCTTTAAGCCAACTTTTTCGCTCTTCTCTTTCACTTTCATCAAGAGGCTTTTTAGCTCCTCTTCACTTTCTGCCATAAGCGTAGGTCTTCCTTATTCTTTCAGCTGCTTCATAGTTATGAATATACCATAATTTAATCATCAGTTCCGAGGTGCTTAGCAATTCTCACTCTTCCCAGAAAAAAATGCTACAAGAAATACTCTTGAATACCGCTTTGCACATATGTGGGAAAAATTTTCTAGGATAGATAATTATTCTAATAAAAAACTGCCAAATTTCTCTAAAAACTACTTAAATAGTTTGTATGCTCTTCATTTCCCCACATCTTCTTGTAACAATCTCCAATTTTTGTTTGTTTTTAAATATTTGTTATGCATATTTCCTCTGTTTCTGTCCCTTGACCATTGCTACGGTCCAGGAACTTTGTACAGAGTTAAACTGTGAATATTTTTCTTCATTGCATTTGCCTGTAGCATGTTGACTCAAAGACTTTGCCCACCTCAGATTTATAAACTTATCCCCTATTTTCTTCTAATTTTTGACACCTTTAAAATTTAACTGCTTAATCTACCCCGAGTTCATTTTTGTGTCTATTATGATTTAAATAATTTACCTTTTCCCCAAAATGAATTGCCATTGGCACAAAATCATTTACTGAATAGTTAACGCTTTCCTCTCTTGTATCAAATGCTGCTTTTATCATATGCAAACTTCAATGCATATACTGTAGTCATGTACAACTGTGAGAGCCGGACCATAAAGAAGGCTGAGGATCGAAGAACCAATGCTTTTGAATGGTGGTGCTGGAGAAGACTTTTGAGAGTCCCTTGGACTGCAAGATGAAACCAGTCAATCTTAAGGGAAATCAACTCTGAATATTTATTGGATGGACTGATGCTAATTTGAAGCTCCAATACTTCTGCCACCTGATGTGAAGAGCCAACTCATTGGAAAAGACCCCGATGCTGGGAAAGATTAAAGGCAAAAGGAGAAGGGGAAGGCAGAGAATGAGATGGTTAGACAGCATCACTGACTCAGTGGACATGAATTTGAGGAAACTCTGGGAGATAGTGAAGGACAGGGAAGCCTGGTGTGCTACAGTCCGTGGGGCCACAAAGAGTTGGCCACGACTTAGCAACGAACAGCAACAACATGAATATTGTTCTGTTTCTGAACTCTCTACTAGGAGTAGCAGATCTGTTGTTCCATTTTCCCGTGAATAGCAGACTGTTTCAATTACTATAACTTGAGTACACTTTACTATTGAAAATAAAATTACTTCTTACTTAAAAAAAGAAATCTTAATCATTCTTGTGTTTTCCAAGATGAACTTTATACTTAACCTGCCAAATTCCACAATATTTCTTGTTAGAATTTTTATTTAATTACTTTGAATTTATATCTACTTATCCCTGGTGGCTCAGATGGTAAAGCGTCTGTCTAAAATGCGGGAGACCTGGGTTTAATCCCTGGGTTGGAAAGATCCCCTGGAGAAGGAAATGGCAATCCACTTCAGTACTATTGCCTGGAAAATCCCATGGACAGAGGAGCCTGGTAGGCTCCATGGGGTCGCAAAGAGTCGGACACGACTGAGCAACTTCACTTTCACTATCACATTTTTATTATATATAATTCTGTAACTAGATGTAAAAAGCAACAAGATAGAATTGCCTTCAGGAAAACAGGAAAATTCTTTTGCAATGTTGATAACCACATAGTGCATTTTCTACTGAATGTATAAAGTGATGTGAAATTTAAAGACTGGAAGGGGAGATGAAACATTTGCTTTTCAAAAGCTTTTCCTGATTGTTTACGAAGCTTTCTGGTAAAGAATCTACCTGCAATGTGGGAGACCTGGGTTGGGAGATCCCCTGGAGAAGGGAAAGGCTACCCACTCCAGTATTTTGGGGCTTCCCTTGTGGCTCAGCTGGTAAAGCATCCACCTGCAATTCGGGAGACCTGGGCTCGATCCCTGGGTTGGGAAGATCCCCTGGAGAAGGGAAAGGCTACCCACTCCAGTATTTTGGGGCTTCCCTTGTGGCTCAGCTGGTAAAGCATCCACCTGCAATTCGGGAGACCTGGGCTCGATCCCTGGGTTGGGAAGATCCCCTGGAGAAGGGAAAGGCTACCCACTCCAGTATTCTTGCCTGGAGAATTCCATGGAGTCTATAGTCCACGGAGTCACAAAGAGTCAAACACAGCTGAACGACTTTCACTTTCACTATCTCACACTACTAAAAGCAGAAGTTAAGCTTGGATTTCTGGGTAATGAAACAAATCATCTCCCAAAGGGTAAACATTTAGCCGATGGCAGGAATCTGATCCCACAGTGACGAGAACCTGGCTAAGGAGCGCTGAAAGGTGTGAAGGGGTAGCAACATGTGGGAACTATGTCCAAGGAGGAAATGGGCTGTCCTCACGTCCTTGTTTGATAGTTAAGTGTATGAGGCATTATGCCTAAGTATTTGGCTTCTTTGTCCTTGGGTCTCCACTCAAGACAGAACGTCTTCAACCCCAGAAGTGGTTAATCCTATTCTTCACTTCATTCGTGGATCTTTAATACACCTCATTCGTGTTCAGGAACCTTGCAGGATTATAGTCTGGTATTTTCTGATTGTGACCTTGGGAAATATTGCCTGGGGTTTTCACACATGGTTAATCTTTTGACTAACTTTAATCTAGTTATACAATAACCTAATTCATTTAAAAGGGAAAACAAGCTTGGATAAACCCTGTTATTGTTTTAAAGTCACAAAAACATCAAAGGCAAACCTATTATTTCATTACCCAGCATATTTGGAATCCTTCAGGATTCTGGGTCCTAGGATCCCAAGAACATTAGTTTTTCAACAAAAGAAACTCATCATCATCCTTGCTGTGCTGTGCTTAATCACTCAGTCCTGTCCGACTCTGTGACCCTATGAACTACAGCCCACCAGGCTCTTCTGTCCATGGGATTCTCCAGGCAAGAATACTGGAGTGGGTAGCCTTTCCCTTCTCCAGGGGATCTTCCCAACCCAGGGATCAAATCCAGGTCTCCTGCATTACAGGTGGATTCTTTACCATCTGAACCACCAGCAAAGCCCAAGAATACTGGAGCGGGTAGCCTATCCTTTCTCCAGGGAATCTTCCTGACCCAGGAATCGAACTGGGGGCTCCTGTGTTGCAGGCGGATTCTTTACCAGCTGAGCTTCCAGGGAAGCCCTCATCATCATTCCTTTCAGCATTTACTGACTAGTCACCTGGACCTTTGTTCAGTGCTGTGTATCTATTACTTAATTAATCTACTCTTTCAAGGAGTAGCTTCCCAGGAGATGGATACTCCTAGTATTCTCATTTTACAGATGAAGAGAATGAAGCGAACAAAACAGTAAGCTGTCCAAACACAGACTACCGCTAAGGGGCAGGCTCTGTGTTGACCGTACAGTCTGATCCCTAAGCCTAGACCGAACAGTTACTCTCAATGACTAACTTAACAGGATCTTTCCTTAGACATAGAGATCTTTAAGAAATTGCTAATTACCACTCACCTTTTTGTTACTTTATTTGAGAACCTGTTTTCTTTCCCCAGTGCCATATTTAGATGTATTGAGGCCACATATTTGGGCTCAGAGCTTTGATTCAAATGAAAGAGAAAGTGAGTCATCAGATTTTAGATGTTTCTTTGACTCAAGTGTTCTAATTTTGCTTGTCCTCCTTGGAAATGAACAAACATCCTGAATGCTTTTGTGACCGAAGCTTCTGAAGTCAGACAGGAACATCCCTGGCCTCACTTCCCGGTATTCACCCTCCCGTCTGTCCCTTACCTCTCTGCAAACTCCGTTCACTGCCTTTCTGCGTTAGCACCCACCGGCTGGTCACCGAAGATAAAACTTGCCATTCTTCCGCTCTTTTCAAGCTGCCTAATTTTTTTGTGTATTTGAAGTTTGTATAACAGTTACTGAAAGCCAGGTTCTTTCCTGGAGACATGAAGATGAAGGTCTTTGTCGGAAGTGGACCCCTGCAAGTAATTTCTGGTTTTGGAATTGTGGGCGGTACTTGATGAGAAATGATCTTTCAGTTCAACTTAAAGACAGTTGTGAATGTCAATCTAACCCGGAATAATCTAATAACTTGATAGTGACTGAAGAGTTGTATAAGCTACTTTTATCTACCTATCTTGTGACAAACAAACAAGCTGCTTTCCAGCCTGCCTTGACACCCTAACTGTCATTGAAGGCGCATCTGAAAAAAATTATCTGGGCTGCACACAATTTAGCTTGAATAAGGTACAATGAAGAAATGACTGCTGGTGACGCTCTCACTTTCTTTTTGAGAAAATGTCTGACTGCATTGGCATCAGGAAAAAAAATCCCACAAACCATCTGTGCTAAGAGCCGTCTGAGTCAAGCTCTCCGAGTGGAATTCCAGGCAGCCCCTGCAGAACAAACTGCCCAGGTGTTCTGTTTACAAGAGGTTTGGGGGATGGAAGCCTTCTGTTCTCAGCGCACCATCTCAGTGTGATGGGCTCTGGTGTCTGCGGGGGGTTGGTGATCTGCTGGGGTAATCTGCTGCAGGAGCACAGGCTCTGAACACCATCACACCGCACGAGGCAGTTTTCAGTCCAAGGCGTTTATCACAGGGAAGGACCAACTTCCTTCCCTCATTTGGGGTGCATCCTTTCCTTAGCCCTGCTCCAAGTGTCTTTCTAGAGATGCAGAGCAGAATTGCTGAAATACAGCAAGGGGAATGAGAAATGAGGGGCATGTTTCTACACGTTTTCACACCCACTGGAGACATTCTCCTCCATTCAAATAACACATACACACAACGCAGATTTTAAAGCCATATTGGAAAGATGGTTTGAAAAGATGAAAGTAAATACTGCGCTAACTTTGAAAATACATTGGGGCCTGAGACGAATCCAAGGGTATCATTAGTTGTGAACGAGTATGCTTTCTCCTGGGAACCCCTGAATGAGAGCTCGTGTTCAAAATCATAACGGAACGAAAGAGACAATAAATACCAGTTCCCCGCAAGTCGAGGTCAAGAGTAGATTAATCGTCATCCATTAATAAATTTGAAACCACAGCATTGTGTGCTACAAGTCATCTGGGATACAGTTATGAATAGGGCTAAAATGTTTACATAGGAGGAAAAAGAAATGAATAATTCTGAATCACAATTCATTTCTCAGCTGGCAGAATCCCACATCTGAAAACTAGCTCATATTAATTTCTAGCTCAGGAACATGTGGCTTCCATTATACTTCCAATCAGCCCCCACTAGAACCAAACCATTTTTAAAATAACAAAGTAAGAAGTATAAGCCAGAAATTCAAGCCCCAGTTTCAGCACTGCATAACCTATACAGCTTTCTCACATTCCTCTTGTGACTGTGAGATAAGATGTCTGAGGTTTTTCTTCTTCTTTCAAGCAGAGGATAAAACTTATCAAAATCAACTTTTGTGGGTTTTTTTAGGTCTACTGTCAGCGTTTGAAAGAGTGGGATCATGTTTCATCACAGAATAAAACATGGCAGTACTAAAAGGAAAAAAAATCACATTTCTATTTTGTTAAAAATAACTCTGGTATTCTTATCCCCATGTGAAAAAAAGCAGTAGAGGGTTTACCTTTCGCCCTTTAGCGTTTCATTGACCTGGTGTCCGGGCCCTCTTGACTGCTTATTTCTAGTTTCTCACTACGAACGGGAGCGGCCACAGTTTCATTCCATCAGAAGTTGCCTGCCTCCTAAAATAGGTTTGCAGATTATTCTGTCCCGTCCCAAATGCTCCCCTAGGGACCTGCAACTCCCCCTTCAGTCCTGAAATTGAGCAGGGTTGTGACAAACACGGAGGCCCTGGAATGAAGCAGAATGACACTGGGTGACTTCTGAGGTTGGGTCAGCTTTCCCTGTGAGCTGGAACACTCCTGCCAGAACCCTAAATGCCCCTGCAAGAGGCCCACTGCCTCAGAGCAGCCACGCTGTGAGGAAGCCCAGCCTCGCCCACCACGGGAAAGCTCTGAAGACTTAGGGTGACGTGACCAGAACCCCAGCTGCTCCTGCCCCTGCTTCTCCAATTCAGACACTGTCGGCAACCACCTGAGCACCCTGAGCCAGACGCTTCCTGCAGGGCCCCTGTTCACAGAGAGCCGTCCCCCAGCAATAGTAGAGATAAGGAAACAGTTGCGTGCTTTAAGCTACTATGTTTTGGAGTGTTTTGTTACATGGAAGGAATGATGCTAAAGTAAAGTTGACTCATTGGAAAAGACTCTGATGCTGGGAGGGATTGGGGGCAGGAGGAGAAGGGGACGACAGAGGATGAGACGGCTGGATGGCATCACCGACTTGATGGACGTGAGTCTGAGTGAACTCCAGGAGTTGGTGATGGACAGGGAGGCCTGGCCTGCTGCGATTCATGGGGTCGCAGAGTCGGACATGACTGAGCGAATGAACTGAACTGAACTGAACTGAATAATAGTAGAACACGGGGACCGAGAAGAAAGTAAATTCCAGGTTGGACTAGCACCCCAGCTTCAGAAAGTGATTGGCAGGAGAATTTCTGGAGTAAGTCTGTTTAAACACAGACGCTCTGCTTGGCGAGTTCCACTATTTCTCATGAGGATGTTGCAAACTGTAGACCATACTTGGCGTAGAGATTGAGACATTTAAATCATAAAGGTTAATCTTAATTTCTTCAATCTATAACTAACTACCCAAGTGAAATGGCAAAAGAGTCAAACCTAGAAAGAAAGTGGAGTTATATGGCAAGTAGGTTGGAGTTATTTTGAATCAACCTAATTTTTTTCCTGAGCACAACTCATCTCTCAGGTGGACAAGGTCTCCCCCGCCCCCACCCCCTGTTTTCAAAGTGGGAAATACCAGAGTGGACTCCTACTGCGCTTCTGGAATGCTACGTCCTTCCATGAAAAGGAGAGCACTGATTTACAAAGGCAATTGTCAGGAGCTGACAATTTTCATTCTTTCCTAGAGGGCTGGTTTTTTAATCTGGATGCATTAAGCTGTGCTTTCTCATCAAGCTGCTTGGTAAATAGAAATATTCTTCAACACTTTAAGGAGTGGTATGTACTTTGTCTTACATGCAACAAAGACAGGGGAGCTCTGTCTTCTCCAAGACCCCACTGCTTCCCACAACACTTGGAGAATAGGAAGTCTGAGATTCAGTAAGACCTTTACAGGTGTCTATGAGGTAGTAATAAATAGCTATCAACATCAGACTCACATCAGCTAGATTTCATGGCAATCGTCTGGACATGGCAAGTGAAAAATGGGATAAAACAAAGGAAAATGTTACCTCCTAGTAGTTGCCTTTTCTAGTGAAGTGTTAGCCACTCAGTCGTGCCTAACTTTTTGCAACTCCGTAGACTTTAGCTTGCCAGGCTCCTCTGTCCATGGAATTCTCCAAGGAAGAATCCTGGAGTGGGGGATCTTCCTGACCCAGAAATTGAACCTGGGTCTCCTGCATTGTAGTCAGATTCTTTAGCATCTGAGCCACCAGGAAAGCCCTGTAACCTCGTGTCAGAGAGCTCTTCTTCCTTCAGTCTCAGGGCCTCTGCCTTCTGCTCCTCCAAAATTCTTACTCCCCCAGGCCCGCGATGTACTGATAGTTTATCTTTGGTCTTGCAGGGTTAGACTGCACACTCCCGAGATGAGGAACCCTGCTGTGTCCCAGGGCCTGGATCAGAACCTGGCACAGAGTAGGTGTTCACTGAATATCTGTGGAATAATTTCAATTTCTATTTCAAGCAAAATTAAAAGTAGGTAGTTGGATGAGAGAAAGATTTAGGTGCAAAAAAAGAGAAAAATCCATGGTTGAGGGACTGAAAACAGATAGGGTCTCACTGGAACATATTAGAAAGCCTCACTGATTCCCGCCCTGTGTCCCAGGCTTCATTCTTTATGAAGAGTTAACAAGACACAGCAGAGCAGCAGACACATGATTCCGGAACAGGCTGCTTCTAACACACAAGGAAGCTTCGTTGCAAAATACCTTTGGCCAGAGAGGAAACAGCAGTCTTGGATTCATTTTCCTTTCTCGTGGTTCTGGCACTAACAGACATTCCCTTTTCATTTTTATTGACCACATTTTATATACGTGAATGAAAAATCTCTCAACAGCATCCTTATCGCTTTGGTACCATAATCCAGAAAGTAGGACAATGTCTATCACTCTTTAAATCATTTACCCAACGCCTCTGTAAAATAGGGCCCGATTTTATATTTGGGTCCCCCGAGTCCTTCCTTCGTGCATTTAGCAAACCCCTACTGCATGCACACGCACGGTGGGCACTGTCGGGGAAGCCGAGACGACTCAGACGCGGATCCCGGCCCGAGCAGGCCGCACCGTTCTCAGTGAACACCTGTGCAATGCTTCTTTTCTGGAAAAAGTTAGTGACAGTTTGTATTAAATCACTGAGTTTATTTTCGCTCCTCGCACCAGCTGTACCGCAGCTTTCATGATATTCTTTAATGTCATGGAAAATTTCCTCTGAATTGTGTTGTCCTGTCTGTAAAAAGCCAGAAGCGTATTAGGACAGCTGGTCCATGTGCCTGTGACGAGTGAGACCTGAGTGGGTGCGTTTTTATCCCTCTCCCTGCTGCCTTGATCCCCACAGCACGGAGAATCAGTCATTCCAATAAATCTCCAGATCACAGGGTTGTTGTTTTCTTTCTGACTTCATGAAGACATTTTTACAGTTGCATATATCAAATTCATTTACTCATCCGTTCATTTATTCAACAAATATGTCTCAAGTTTCTGTTACCTGCCAAATAGCACTCTATCTCAAGGAGCTTGTGGCTTTCAAGGAAGATAGAGATGTGAAAACACAATTTCAGTACAAGAACTCTGATTCCCTAAAGACAAGTGTCGGCCTGGGCAAGGCAGCGGGAAGATGGGGGTGGGGTGGGGAGGAGCAGAGGGGAGGAGCAAGAAGTAAAGGGAGCTTCATACACAGGCGAGAACTGGGCTGCAAGGCAGAGCATAAGGAAGAGACCCCTAAGCAGGGAAGCCGGCCAGGGTGCAGGCTGGGAAGGGAGGATGTGTTACGGGCAGGAGGGGAAGTTAGGAGAGGGGAGGACGCAGCATGGGTGGTCCTATAATAAAACGAGCATAAAATAAAGGGAAAAAGGGGCCGAGAAACTGGAGGAAGATGAGCCTCCTCACGGAAAGACCTTGCATTTCATGCAGAAGTGGTACACATCCACCCCAGGGTGTATGAGAAAGCAGCAAAAGAATAATAGAATCAGATACTGTTTTATAGACATCTGCTGACGGCATCCTGAGGGCTGAACTAATGATAACGGATGAGAGGGTAGGGAAAGCAGAAGACAGACAGTAAGGTAAGCTGCTGAAATAACACAGGTGAGAGATGATATTATTCTGATCTAAACAGATTTAGGTTTGACTCTTTGATTAGCTGATGGTCAATATGAAATAACGAACAGAGAAAAATTAGACCTAAGGCATGACTTTCACAGATCCTGATTTAGTATCTATTGTCCTCCAGATGATGTGGCAATTGCCAGGGAGGAGAAGGTAAGTACTGTCCTAAGAAAGCTGCAAGCCGGCGGAGTGGAACAAGTCAAGCCAGCAGCATTAGCATCCAAGAGGACAAGGGCTATACTGAAGCATGACAGGGCCTGGAACAGTGATGGAGGGCCTGATTCTCCGATTATCACAAACGTCAAGCTCGTAAGAGCTAGCACGGTGTTTTAACACTCGTGCGTGTGTCCACTTATATTTGTAGCCTGTGTTTAGTCGCTCAGTCGTGTCTGACTCTTCTGCAACCCTATGGGCTGTAGCCCGCCAGGCTCCTCTGTCCATGGGATTCTCCAGGCAAGAATGCTGGAGTGCGTAGCCTTTTCCTCCTCCAGAGGATACTCCTCACCCAGGGATCGAACCCGGGTCTCTTAAGTCTCCTGCACTGGCAGGCAGGGCCTTTTCCACTAGAGCCACCTGGGAAGCCCAAATAGCCCACAGAATTTTATAATTATGTGGCGGCTCATTTGGACTACATTTGATTCTTTTTCTTCTTCTTTTTATTTTTTTGGCTACATTAAACACTCTATTTCATTTTTAAAATATCAATTTGAAGAAAACATGGTAATATGTGTTAAATCTAGCTTGTTAGATACACGAATGTCTTATCCAGTATTCATTCCCCTTCTCACGCACAAGGCATGGGCAGACATTACCTTTTCACTTCTGTTGGGCTAAGCAACAATACTTTTGCAGCTTGCAATTTTCCCCTGTGACTATGATTATCCAAAACACACAGATACATTAATTTTTTAAAAAAGGCATTAAAGATAACCTTTTGCAAAGGTACACATTTGGGCTGCTAATGGCAGCACCTAATTTATATTGCTCCCATTAATGATGGATTTAGCTTTTACTTAACAAGGTTTTAAGGAAACATTAACAGATTGCAAATCTTGTCCCGCTTTTGTGCTCCAGTTAACAGGCCAGCTGAATATTAACTGCTAATTGGTTTCACAGAGGACAAAGCCTGAGGTCCCTTAGAGCAGCATGTTCAACCAACGTGACTGGCGTGCCTCCTGCTCCTGCTCCTGCTCCTGCCGCAGGCCTGGGATGAAAACTGGGTTTCTGAAGGGCACAGCTGGCTTCTCTTGCGGCTGTCTTGTTTGCTGCGTGGTTGTTGGGAAGACATGATTATGTGGTTGAAAAGCGTTTGAGAGAAAGTGAAAGTGCAAGTCACTAAATCATGTCTGACTCTTTCGACCCCATGGACTATACAGTCCATGGAATTCTGCAGGCCAGAATACTGGAGTGGGTAGCCTTCCCCTTCTCCAGAGGATCTTCCCAACCCAGGGATCGAACCCAGGTCATTTACATGCAGGTAAATCTAGCCTTGATTACCTCACATTGTCTTTGCAATCCTTAGACGAGTGCCTGTGACAGCACCTTTATCAGCTGAAAGCTTTGCTGGCTTATCCTTTACATGTGACTTAATTCAACTCAGAGAAGCACGTTCTTGTGAGCTGCAAGGGCTCTCTGGACTATGCTTCATCTGCCATCTGTGCAAGATATTTTCATGGCATCAATCTTTTTCCCAACTAATCTATAAGTTTCTTAAAATCAGAAACCATGTCTTATGTTTATTCTGCAAACCCCGATATGCTGCACGTACTGGTGATGTAGACAAAATGCTTCTGCACTGGCTCTGCTGCCTGCCCTCTGTGTGTGTGCGTGTGTGTGCGTGTGTGTGTGTGTGTGTGTGTGTTAGTCCCTCAGTCGGGACCGACTCTTTGCGACCCCATGGACTATCACCTGTCAGGCTCCTCTGTCCATGGGATTCTCCAGCAAGAATACTGGAGAGGGTTGCCATTTCCTTCTCCAGGGGATCTTCCCGACCCAGGGATCGAACCCGGGTGCCATCTGTATATCTTAAGCAAATTTCCTTCGCTTCTCCAAGCTTCAGTTTACTTATGTGAAAGAAAGGGAATGATATCTTTTGAGGACTAAATTAGATAACAAATATTTAAAATGCTCTGGAGACCTAAGTGAAATTACCAAACAAATATAATCTAAAACAATTAATAATGCATATATTACCAAGCATTACACTTATATGAATATAATCTTCTTGCTATTGATGATTAAGGAAAGTAACTCCATCCCCCTCCCCCATGGATGGCAAATTTCTTAGAAAAAGAATTTCTGAAAGGAGAAAAAAAAATTGTTTTACATGGTTTGTTCAGTACTGTGGCAACAAGCTTACTTTTTTTTATGATAATGGCAATGCTATCAATTATCTCCAGAAATTATAGTGCTGAGGATATCTATGATATTTACCAAGAAAATATGTTTTAAATACAATCCATTTAAAGTGGGTTTATTCTAATTAGAAAAAAATGCAGGAAATAGTTGTATTCACTGCCAAAAATTGAGAAGATTCAAAGAATGAAAAGTATGCAATCAATATATTCAAGATGTTGGTCGTCTTACATAATAAATTTCTGTGTTTAAAAATTACATCAGTGAAGTGAAAATAGGAATTGTAAATGCTGCATTCCTCCTGGGATATTCATTTGGTTCCTATGCATTTCATTGCTACACTCTTTTTTTTTAACTTGAAGAATCAAAATTCCATTAAAGGTAAGTAATACTGTTTTTGAAAATTTCAAGTTGGGGATGCTAAGCCGAAACCCCTCGTCACCTTAGGTTGTGTGAAGTATCTCCTCTATGGGTCTTACTGACTGACAAAAATGCACAATCTAAAAGTTGGGGATTATGTTTTATTTGGCTGACAAACTGAGGACTTCAGCCTGGGATTCAGCCTCTAGGGGTTTCCCTGGTGGTACGGTGGTACAGAATCGACCTTCCAGTGCAGGAGTGCAAGAGTCAGAAGCATTCCCTGGAAGAGGAAATGGCAACACGCTCCAGGATTATTGCCCGGGGAAACCACAGGGGCAGAAGCGCCCTTGGAGCTACAGTCCATGGGGTCGCGAAAGAGTCGGACATGACTGAGCGCGAAGGAACGAGGGACAGCCTCTCAGGTGGCTCTGAGGGATTGTTCCAAAGAGACAAGGAAGCAGCCGGGATGTATAGGAGTTTTCACACACACGCGCACACACACACACACACACACACACACACAAGCTGTTGAAACTTCAAAAGATTATTGTTATTTAAAGAAAACCGGACATCTCAAGTTTAGGAATTGAGTACTTTTCTCTATCAGGGAAGATGCAGAAGACTGGAGGCATTGAAGTCCTTTCTTTGATATGCACCTTGACTCTCTAGGGCCAGTGTCCTCTTTTCTACATCCTGAATCCCCTCGGGGGTACACCACTGGGCCTGGGGGCTTCAGAGACCGAGGCTCAGTGGCCCCAGCGCCCTTTGTTTAGTGCTAAGGCAGGCAACATAATTTGTCTACAGCCTCAACTCATGCTTTTTACCTGAGAATTCAATGAAATATGCAGTAGAAATTAAAAAGGGATTATCCAGACCTTGAAGTAAGGTAGCCAAGGAGCTTATTCCACCAATATACCATCTCTATGCTCAAAGATTCCACAGCTGCACATCTTGCCTTTAACCCAGTAAGCAAGAGAGCCAGCTGTCTCACCTAAGCTGGCGTCAAGCTGGGGGCTGTCCACTTCCCCCCAAATAAGAATATGCTATAATGGGCAATGAGATAGGTGGGGGGAAGTGATCCAACATTAGCACTCCCTAAGGAGCAGTTCCACTGCAGATGGTGACTGAAGCCATGAAATTAAAAGATGCTTACTCCTTGGAAGAAAAGTTATGACCAACCTAGATAGCATATTCAAAAGCAGAGACATTACTTTGCCGACTAAGGTCCGTCTAGTCAAGGCTATGGTTTTTCCAGTAGTCATGTATGGATGTGAGAGTTGGACTGTGAAGAAGGCTGAGTGCCAAAGAATTGATGCTTTTGAACTGTGGTGTTGGAGAAGACTCTTGAGAGTCCCTTGGACTGCAAGGAGATCCAACCAGTCCATTCTAAAGGAGATCACCCCTGGGATTTCTTTGGAAGGAATGATGCTGAAGCTGAAACTCCAGTACTTAGGCCACCTCATGTGAAGAGTTGGCTCATTGGAAAAGACTTTGATGCTGGGAGGGATTGGAGGCAGGAGGAGAAGGAGACGACAGAGGATGAGATGGCTGGATGGCATCACTGAGTCGATGGACATGAGTCTGAGTGAACTCCGGGAGTTGGTGATGGACAGGGAGGCCTGGCATGCTGCGATTCATGGGGTCGCAAAGAGTCGGACACGACTGAGGGACTGAACTGAACTGAACTGAAGGAGCAGTTCACAAAACGTTCATAGGAGTGCCCTTAGTCCTTTAGGGATTACCTTCCCACACTTGGTAATTGGAGGCTTTTCTTAAGGATTTGTTTGCTGGGTGTTTCCTTGATTAGCCACTGCTTTTTTTTTTTTTTTTTTTTGCTGTCTTACTATCATGACATTTTCCATATTGAAATAATTTTGAATTGTCATGGTTTTTATTAACTGTAATCAATTCATAGCCTGTCTCCTGGCTGATTACCAGCACGGCAGGGCCCAGTCCTTTGCACTTTGGAGGCCCTGAACGGCCACTTGGTGAATGGCCACTGAAGTTACAGCCTGTGGTTCCAAAAGAGACTGTTAGTAGCGACGTCCCAGATGGCTCAGTGATAAAGAACCCAGCTGCCGGTGCGGGAGATGCAGGTTCAATCCCTGGGTTGGGAAGACTCCCTGGAACAGGAAATGCCAAAAAGACTCTAAGTAAAAGCAAATCTTGCCATTTCCCTCAGGTCATGGAATCCAGCACATGCTTTTCCATGAAAAAGAGGACATTTTCAACACAAACAGATTACGCTGGATGACAGGCTCTTGAAACACTAGTTTTCATTTTAAGGTTAATCATAGTCCTTTGAAGATTCGAGATACCTGGGTGGCTCCATATGGCATTTGGAATCTCTTTTTTTTTTCTGATCTTTCATCTACAACACAGGGATCTGATGCCAAACCACTCCCAACTCTGAAACTATACAGTAACTTTTATTTTTTCCTGTGAGATTAATTATATCCAAGTTTTAAAGAGACACACAGAACCTTATTATTTTCACTTTTGTTGAAAATGAAGCATCGTATTCTGATATAAAGTGACCGATGATACTGTAATCAAATGTTCTTTATATTTCCAATTAAGAATTGGTGCTAGGAGTAAAATTCTTTTCGGGTAAATGAGCAGGTATTTATGCATTCAGCAGTACATCTTGAAAACGTGTACTGAATCCTTTCTACGCTCTGTACCACACAGATCACCCAGCAGCGCCTGGGCCTGGAGCACGTCCTGACCCATTTACAAGCAGGCTGAGGTGAGACTGATGACTAAAGATAGGGGTGGCCCCAGCAGATCTTCAGAGACACCGACTGCAGAATGAAGATGACGTGGACGTCAGAAGTCTTCAGAGAGAAGAAACGCAGATGCCTTTTGATCTCCTGTCCCTTTTCTCTCCATCCACCACATTTCACAGTTCTCTCCTAGTGTGTGTTCTTAAAAAGCTGATTTTTCAAGGCACCCCAGATGCCTGCTGAGTGCCTGGATACTTTAGCAGCTGCCTGATAAGAACAAATGACCAACATTTAATAAAGTGATGAACACTTTAAAATTTAAAAGTAATTTAAAACAATTGCTGCCAAAATTCAGCCCAGTGAATGCAATTAACATGAAGCCAAATTTGCTTTCACAGATTATCAAAAAAAAAAAAAAAAGATTGACGCATCTTTAGAGAGGATCTTACATTTCAATACCCCAATAGAGGAAGAAAGGGCTTCCCTGGTGGCTCGGAGGTAAAGAATCCAGCTGCGGTGCCGGTGACTCGGGTTCCGTCGCGGGTCGGGAGGATCCTCGGGAGGAGGGGATGGCCCGTATTCTTGCCCGGAGAGTCCCACGGACAGAGGAGCAGAGGGCTATGCCCGTAGGATCGCAAAGAGTCAGACCTGAGTGAAGCAACTGAGCACAGAGAGGGAAAGCAAGCACCCTGCTCACGGCGATCATGCCCTTCATTCACGCAGCGTTGGCGCCCCCTTCCACCTCAGGACTGAGAACGCCAGTCCAAGCGAAGACGTGAGCAAACCACGCCTCTGGCTCTGTTACAACTCCGAATTCCACCAAAGGGGGAGGTGTTGGGTCAACAGTTTTCATCTAAGTGTGCAAATAAGCATCGCGATGGCAAGAACGGTTGTGTGCACCATATTTCATCCAGGTGTTTGTGACTGGGTCATTTCCAGTTGTGTTTTTAATCCCAAAGCCTGGACCTTGTCCAGAGTAAAAAAAAATGACAACTGGGTATTTTTAAAATTTAGCCGCTAAGAGCTGATCAAATATATTCACGTGAGGGGAAAACTTAAAGGAACGATCTCCGCATAAAGTGTACGTTAATACCTCTTATCCCGTCACCATCATTTCCCTCCCGAGTCTGCAGGCCTTGTGAAAAACTGCAGGATTTACATCATGAACAGAGGAGCCTGGTGGGTTACAGGCTTCCGTCCGTGGGGTCACAAACAGGCGGACACGACTGAGCGACTAACACACACTTTTAACAACACCTCATTCCAACCACCACCACACCTCAAGTGGTGAAAAGTGAGGTTTTGTTCACCTTATTCCTTCAGCAAAT
Source organism: Ovis canadensis (assembly GCF_042477335.2). Taxonomy (NCBI): domain Eukaryota; kingdom Metazoa; phylum Chordata; class Mammalia; order Artiodactyla; family Bovidae; genus Ovis; species Ovis canadensis. The sequence continues at coordinate 99,649,209 of NC_091253.1, read as the reverse complement.
ATAATGTACCCTTAAATATGGAAACAGAACAGAACTCTATATAGCAGAAGGGATCTGTATATGCATGTTTTGGTGGGCATAATCACCCATGCCGTTCTCGTCTTTAATGTCATAGAGCTGTCTGCAAAGGGAAGCGGTGATCCACGTTTTTACTTGGTAGAGGAACATTTTTTAAAAATTAATAAACAAATGACTTCTTGTGAGTTTTCAAAATCCTTCTCATGAGCTTTCCAAGAATTTTTCAGTCTTACTCATTAAATTACCCTGAATTGTAGATTATCAGAATTTTTGTTGATCAGATGATTGCTAGAAAAAAAAATTGCTGGCTATTCATGACCATTTTTATTATAGACTGATTGAAGAAAATTAGGAGGAAATAACTGTTTGTAGATTTTACTAGGTTCCAGAAAACATAAAATTAGAGGAGGCTGTTGTTTGGTGTCTTGGAATTTATTCTTCTTTTTCAAAATGCCAACTCTGGCTGCAATTATGGGCATTAGTTTTCTGAGAAAAACTCTCCCGAAGCATTTGACTGTTATTCAAATCTTCTTTATCTCAAATGAAATAGATACTAATGTCTATCCTGAAAGGAAAAAGGATGGAACTAGAGACCCAGGATCCCATTGTAGAAAGCCATTAGGTAGAGTATTGCTATCTTCAACTTAATCCAAATTCTACATCTAACTGCTGAATTTTTTTTCTCTTTTTGTTAAGGGCTAATTTCTCCTAAGAGATTTGAGGTGTTTGCATAACCCATGCACCATCTAGTGGTAACATATAAGAGAAGTCCACACAGAAAAATAAAACAAGAGAGCCTTTCAGAGAGAACAATTGACAAAATAGCCCTTCATCACTGAAATAATACTTAATGAGATATACCATTTCTTATTATAAATAATTAAACAGTTTGAAATTATTTTAATAAGCTTTGAGTTGTGTTTATCTAGAGGATTATCTATAGTAAAAGGAAAGGGGTGTTTTTGAATTTTACATGTAAATTCATTGGAGACAATTGCTATTGTGTTTTAGATCAGCATGTAATCACTGCTCATTCACACTCTTGCCAGAACAAGAGTGGGTTAGGGATTAAGTGTTCTGAATAAGGATCAGACTAGCTGGGATCAGATTTCTGGCTCTGCTTTCTGTTACCTGAATGACCTTTGGCAAAATTACCTAAGATCTCTGGCTTTCTGGAAACCTTTCCTGTAAAAAGGAGATAAAATAAGAAAGCACATGTTAAGCAGTTATAAAAATTCTTGATGCATATCAACTACTCATTAAATATCAGGTTAATTATTATGAAACAATAAAAAAATGTGTAGTAATTTCCTATTTACCTAGTTTTTCAATCAAGTCAATATAAATCACCAAAGTTTTTTCCCACTAACATCATAGGCTTGCCATTAGCTGTGGCTGGCTGCTCCCAGAATAAATAGAATTTACAAATTTCCATAGGAATTTCAAAGGCCCAACCGGGGCCACTTAGGCCCACTTAGTCAACAAGAGTACATCATTTGGACAATGGATGGGGAGGGGTGGTGGCAAAATGGTATTTCTGCCTCAATGGATGGGCCCAAAACAAACCCCTCTTTCAGCCTTTTGATGGATACTGGCTCATTCTTGAACTGTTTACTAAACTATCTTTCTGCTTTCTGCTGATGGTGCTTGAGCCAGTCGACCATTCACTACTGAACAATGGACAAAGGACAGCCCTATTAAAATACATTATAATTTAATTTATTAATTTGATTGCATGAGAAGTCAAAGAGGAGGAAAGCTGTTGAAAGCACTATCTGTTCAACAAGGCTCTTTGTGAGAGAGCATATGGTATATGAGATCTGATTACTGGAAGCTTAGAGGGGCAGAAAATTTCAAGGAACAGAATGCAGGTACTGCTAAAGGAAATCGAGGCCCACAGCAGGGAGGTGCCTGGATGGTGCTGGAGCAAAATGTGAAGACAGACTGCTTGGGTGTGAGAGACTGTGGCATCCTCTGCTCACCACATCTCACGCATCGCGGGGCCAACAACTGACACTGACTTTTGAAACACATTCTCGGTGACTATAGTTCCATCATCAACTACAGACTAAATTGACTCCCTGCTTTTTGATTCATCCAACAAATATTTATTGAGTATCTGCTCCAACACCATCATTAAGTAGTTTCTCTATACACGGAGAGTAGTGAATTACTAGCAATGTCAATGACTGACTTTCTATTGTTGATGAAAGATTAATTAATAATCAACCTAAAAAAGAAATAGAAGATTTTATTCACGCCTAACTGAGGATTATAACCTAGAAGACAGTCTTTCAGAAAACTCTGAGGACTCTTCTATCTGTTAGAGGTGAAGCACAATTACATCTGCTTCTGAGACAGAATCATACATGAAATGATATTCTGACAGTTAACACAGTCCAGCCCTGCATGTACAAAGGCATCATGGCCCCTCACCAGGCTAGAAGACTAGAATAAGAAATGTCCCTTCAGGCTGTCTGATCAGTGCAAATACACAGTACACACTAAAAGGGGAGGGAGGAGCCCCCCAAAGACAGAAATTTTTTGTTTAGATTTCATCTTCCATAAAACATGAACTTTATTTCATCATTATTCTTTTCATTCTTAAAGTTGAAATATGGTCTACTCATTTAAACATTTATTCAACAAGTATTTTTTTATAGTGTGCTGTGTACTAAATGCATGTGGATTCAGTGACCCACTGGATTCAGTGACCTAGATGGACCAAGCACCAGCATTCACTGCAGGAGAGGGCAGTAAATTGCCATGCAGAACAACAAGACCCAGACCATGATAAGGTGTGCTTTGAGTTGATTGGTCAGGAACTCTTTTTGAGAAATTTAAATTTAATCTAAGATCTGAGCAAGAGCAGTTAGTCCTGTAAACATCATGCCTATAAAGATCCTTCCAGGAGGAGGAACAGCCAGAGAAAAAGAAACAAGACTGGCATGTTCAAGGGGCAGTATTCCTCAGATGAAAATTTTCTCCATTTCTCTTTTTGGATTCCCTACCTGCTTTCCATGAGAAGGGATTATTTGCAGATAGTAGTCTCTGGCAATTCAAGTAATTTCCTGCTTAATTACAAAAAAAAAAAATCACTAAAAAGAGTTGGATAACGTATACCTTTTCTCAATATTGCTTTATACCCCTTAAAAACAGGCTAGAAAAAAGCTTACAGTTTCTTTAATCAGTTGTTGGGAGTTCATTCTCCTTGTATGGGCCTCTATTCCTGCCCTGGAAATAGGTTCGTCTGTACCATCTGTCTGATTCCATATGTGTGTGCTAATACACAGTATTTTTTTCTCTTTCTGACTTTCTTCATGGGGATATGTGAACACAGTGCAGGAAAGGGAGGGCGGGATGAAGTTGGGAGGTTGGAGATGGCGTATATACACTGCTGTGTGAAATAGATGGCTGGTGGGAACCTGCTATGAAGCAGAGGGAGCTCAGCCCCGTGCTCTGTGATCACCTAGGTGTATGTGATGGGGGTGGGTTACGGGAGGGAGGAACAAGAGGGAGGGGATGCACGTGTACATATAGTCGATTCACGTGACTGTACAGCAGAAACTAACACAACATTGTAAAGCAATCATATTCCAATAAAAAATTGTTGAGGGTTTATTAGCATTCCAGTTGCTGTTCTAGACACTGCACGCATGACCTTGTTTAGTCCTTATATCCCTTTTAGGATGAGATGAAATATATCTCTATTTTATATGTAAGTAAATAATGCACATAGTTATTAAGTGGCAATGTTGAGATTCAAACTCAGATTTCTCTGAGGCCTCTTTAAAAACTATGGAAACAGCCATGGGCAGTATTGATCTACTCAGAAGCAAAAGCCCATCTCTGGATACCATGTGAAAGTGAAAGTGCTCAGTCGTGTCTGACTCTTTGCGGCCCCATGGACTATATACAGTCCATGGAATTCTCCAGGCCAGAACACTGGGTAGCCTTTCCCTTCTCCAGGGGATCTTCCCAACCCAGGGACTGAACCCAGGTCTCCCTCAATGCATGCAGATTCTTTACCTGCTGAGACATAAGGGAAGCCCAAGAATACTGGAGTGGGTAGCCTGTCTCTTCTCCAGTGGATCTTCCCGACCCAGGGATTGAACCAGGGTCTCCTACATTGCAGGCAGATTCTCTACCAGCTGAGCTAAGTCACTGAATCCCAAGCAAGTGACTTAAGAGATAAGCAGGGCTCTCCAGCTATGCACTCATTACCAGCACACACACACACACACACAGAGAGAAGGAGAGAGAGAGCAAGAACTCCAGCTGTCTAAACTCTTATTTCTAATTGTTGCTATTCCAACATTATGCTGAGGAATACTGGTAGAATACTGGCATTGCTATATAGAAAACAGTTCTTTTGCATAGAAGATTAGGGACTCAGAAGTTAAGGAAAATGTATAAAAAGAAGAGGAAGAAGTCTTTAGAGTGTGCAAAAGGGGCAAAGAAAATTACCGATTAAGTTTAGTGTTTAGTAGGAAATAGCAATTTTATTTTTTTTAAAAAGAGTCAAGTCTGATGTCCTCAGAAGCTTCTCACCTAAATGGAGAAAAAGTAAGCATAATAAACAGTTTTTGGGTCATGTACAAAATTATCTGAGGACCAAGATTTACATGTCAGAAGAGGAAGCTGAGAAAATCTAGAATATCAACAAAGCCAACGAACAATGGCTGTTCCCAGTGACTTTCATGTTATTGATATACCAATAGAATGATTCATTTAACTACATTTTGTGGAAGTGTTTAATTGGCCTTGTTTAACACTGCTAGACTTGGAATATAAGCATATTGTGGACCTAAGAGTGGTTCTTTGAGTAGGTGGAGCATCCAGATTTCCTAGGAGACAAAAAGAAGAGACTTTTTAAAATTATTTATTTTATTTCCTTGGCTGTGTTGGGTCTTCACTGTGGTGCGTGAGATCCTTGCAGTGTCACGCGGTATGTTCCACTGTGGCCCACGGACTCTCTATTTGCGTCGAGCAGGCGCCACAGCACATGGGCTCAGGTAGTTGCTGCTCACCAGCTTAGTTGCTCCAAGTCACGTGGGATCTTAATTCTGAGACCCAAGATAGAATCCAAGTCCCCGCATTGCAAGGCGGATTCTTAACCACGGGACCACCAGGGAAGTCCCAAAAGCCAGAGAAGTTTAAAAGAAGAAAAGAAACCATAGAATGGCACAGGGTATATTTTATTATTGATATTTGTGAAATATAAACTAATAGACATTTCTAAATGATCATAGCCACAACTTCCCCTTTGATGTGAGCCCGTGGGTAAATTTACAGAGAGCTAGCAGACACAAATCTCCGGATTAAAGCCTGGTCACGATACACACCACCTCACTGCAGGGTTTCACCGTCCTGGATAAGCAGGCAAGGAACCCATGGATCACAGCCCTGTCCTTTGCATCAACCACATCCCCTTCAAAGAGGAATGTGTAATGGGTGTTGACATTGCATTTTTATAATTGCTCTTGTGAAGCACAACTTACTGAAACAAGAAGCCTTCTTTTATGGATAGCAAAGGCTTTCTTGTATGAGCTAACCAATTCTGTTAGTTTTGGAAGAGTTCTGTTTCTCCAACTCAAAAACACTTGATAATATTTTCTAAACAATTGTTAATACTTGAATTGGCTTGTACTTTATTTGGCAGACATATACCCTTGGATGTATATACAAAAACCATGTAAATTATATACTCTTCATATCTTTAGAGAGATACCGGATTCTGAATCAAGGAAAAACAGGTTTTTATTTTATTTTTTAATAAAAGAACACAACAAGTAGAAGGTTTAGGAAAATAAAATGCAATAAAACGTTATAGAGAAAAAATATTCATCAAAGGGGTTAAAGATAAAGAAACTTGACTGACAGGGCAAATACCTAATAATTGAAGTTTCCAAAAGTTGAACGAAGGCAGATGAGAAGAAATTATAAAAACCATAAATCTAACTATTTTGCAAAACCGAAGGACTTGAAATCTAGATTAAAAGAACCATTGAATACCCCGCACAATGAACAAAAACAAGAAATGCTGCACCCAGAGGTCATCATTATGAAATTTTACAACTCTTGAAGTAAAGAGAAGACCCCAAAACGTTCAGAGAATAAAAAGATCCCTTATTAAGGATAACATTGTATTTATAAGGCAACACTAGAAACTTAAAAAAAAAGAAAGAAAGAAAAAGGGACATCATCAAATTCTTTGTGAAAAGCAATTTCAGTCTAGCATTCCAAATCCAGCTAAGCCACTAATCTAGGGCAATGATAGAATAAATAGACCTTTCTGAACATTGAAGTTCTTTGAAATGTTACTAAAGTATTTGAAACTTTAGTTCTGGAATTTTCTCAGGAATTTCTGAAGGACATTCTCCTTCAAAATAATGGAATAAACCAACAAGAGGAAGATATAAGATCCCAGAGGAAATGAAGTCTCACACAGAAGAATGTCAAAGAGGATCCCTTGGTGAGAGAAAGTTCCAGGGCAAACACTTCACGGGAGGCCATGTAAGAAACCAGAATAGGTTGTAACAGAATGAAAGAAATGTCCAGGAGAAAACAATCCAAAAAATGAAAGTGATAGATGTTCTGATGTACTTATGAGGAAAATTTCATTAAAAAAAAAACAGCTGAGAGACTTGAGGAGAAAAAGTGTATACAATAAGGTACATAGAAAGCTAAATGAATTAAAAAGGCAAAAAATTACATTAAAAAAAAAAAGATAGAGCTAAGTCGTGTCCGACTCTTGTGATCCCATGAACCATAGCCTGCCAAGCTCCTCTGTCTGTGGGATTCTTCAGGCAAGAATACTGGAGTGAGTTGCCATTTCCTTTTCCAGGGGATCTTCCTGACCAAGGAATTGAACCCTGGTCTCCCACATTGCAGGCAGATGCTTTACTGACCGAGCTACACTGGAAGCCCAGAGGAAGGCAAAAAGTTGTGCAAGAGTAGAAAGAAACATAATCCCAACAGGCTATGTAATCAGTGAATATTGATTTAACCTCAATCATGGTATAGTTATTGATGGACACGGAATGATGATAGTAAATCCCTCATCTATGGAAAAAGAAGTCAGTAGATATTGCTAAGTCTCTAAATACAGTACAGGGTGCTCAGACGCTCAGGCATGTCTGACTCTTCGTGACCCCACCAGGCTCCTCCATCCACGGGATTCTCCCAGGAAAGGAGTTTCTCGGAGAAATGCTTGGTTTCAGATCTGGAGTAAGAAATGCACAAAGTGAGCCCAGGGCACCTTGTCACAGCTGAAAGCCAGGACACGATCAAGGATCACTGGGTGGTGGGTACAGGGTTCAATCTAGTGTTCTCTCTACATTTGTTTGTGTTTGAGATTTTTCATTGTTAAAAGAAGAAATGAGTTGGGATGTACGGTTGGGAGGAAGAAAAGAGAACTTCCTAGTAAATGCATTTCAATTCTCTTTGAATATTTTAAATAGGAATGCAAATATATGTATTCCTCGTGCAAGTTCTAATTAACTTTAGATTAAGATTTAAAAGAAACAGTGCTGTAAGCATATTGCTTAGAAGTGTGAGGTTAAGTCCCATGGAGACTAATAAGGGTTGAAAGTGTTGGCCAAAGGGAAGTACAACAAGGGCATGGAGAGAAGTGAGCAGGGAATTGCTGTTTTGTTGTTTGGAAGTCTTTTAGTCTTATTTGGCTTTTAAATTATGTGCCTATTTTACTTCAATAAAACAAACTTTAATTTTAAAGTATAACATTTTTAAATCGGGATCACATGGAATGTTAAAAACTTGATTTGGGCATTTACCAGCCAAGAGGCCTTGAGCTGTATTTTAATCTCTCTCAGTTTGTTCCTCTGTGAAATAAAGATAATAAGCATATCCACCTGTGGAGTCCTGAAGCTTTAACATAATACACTGGAAGCAATTAGCCTGGCCCATATTCAGTACATGGTAGATATTATTACTGTATTATATTTATTTTTTTAATTAGTTTTTTATTTTTTTAATTTTAAAATCTTTAATTCTTACATGCGTTCCCAAACATGAACCCCCCTCCCACCTCCCTTAGAACCTTTGCAGAAGCTGATCTCTAAATCTGCCTAAAGCTGAGACAGGTGGTCAAAGGCTGCCAAAATACGGTGTGGATGGATGAGGATGCTGGGTGGGGCAGGCAGTGTGCCCTCCTCCAACTTAAGGAGCAGAGAGAGCTGGAGGAATCTGGAGGGATGAGATGTCCTCAGAGGGCAGTCAAGTTTCCCTCATGTAAAGGAAGAGAGAAGCTTTCTCTAAGGCACAAAGATACTAACAAAGCCATAATGACCGGTCTGTACTAAATGCTGGTGATTTAAGATCCCATAACTCTTCAAATCCAGTTAGGACACTGCACCCTGAATTGGATCGAGAGGGAGCTGAAAGTACGCAAACTGACTTTTCTACACCTCCAGTACATTGTTAACAGAAAAGCAGAGAGAATAAAAAAGTCTTGGATCAAATGCATGTTGATCAGTATGAGTTAAATTAATCAGGAAGACCTACTTTTATAGAGGTCTCAAATTTCCTTAAAATTGGTTCTAATAATATGTCAATTTCTTACACATTATGCATGTGAGCTGACGCTTCAGTTGTGTCTCTTTGCGATCCTATGGACTGTAGCCCGCCAGGCTCTTCTGTTCATGGAATTCTCCAGGCAGGAACACTGCAGTGGGTTGCCATACCCTCCTCCAGAGGATCTTCCTAATCCAGGGATCAAACTCATATTTCCTGCATTGGCAGGTGGGTTCTTTCAGTTCAGTTCAGTCACTCAGTCATGTCCGACTCTTTGTGACCCGATGGATTGCAGCATGCCAGGTTTCCCTGTCCATCACTGACTCCCAGAACTTGCTCAAACTCATGTTCATCGAGTCGGTGATGCCATCCAATCATCTCATCCTCTGTCGTCCTCTTCTCCTCCCGCCTTCAATCTTTCCTAGCATCAGAGTCTTTTCCAGTGAGTCAGTTCTTCACATCAGGTGGCCAGAGTATTGCAGCTTCAGCTTCAGCATCAGTCCTTCCAGTGAATATTCAGGACCGATTTCCTTTAGGAGGGACTGGCTAGATCTCCTTGCAGTCCAAGGGATTCTCAAGAGTCTTCTCCAACACCACAGTTCAAAAGCATCAGTTTTTCGGCACTCAGCTTTATTTATGGTCCAACTCTCACATCCATACGTGACTACTGGAAAAACCATAGCTTTGACTAGATGGACCTCTGCCAGCAAAGTAATGTCTTTGCTTTTTAATATGCTGTCTAGGTTTGTCTTTTGGGATTTGAAATAGCTCAACTGAAATTTCATCATCTCTACTAGCTTTGTTCGTAGTGAGGCTTCCTAAGGCCCACTTGACTTCACATTCCAGGATGTCTGGTTCCAGGTGAGCGATCACACCATCATGATTATCTGGGTCATTAAGATCTTTCTTGTACAGTTCTTCTGTATATTTGTGTGACCTCTTCTTAATACCTTCTGCTTCTGTTAGGTCCATACCATTTCTGTCCTTTACTGTGACCATCTTTGCATGAAAAGTTCCCTTGGTAGCTCTAATTTTCTTGAAGAGATCTCTAGTCTTTCCCATTCTGTTGTTTTCCTCTATTTCTTTGCATTGATCACTGAGGAAGGCTTTCTTATCTATTTTGCTATTCTTTGAAACTCTGCATTCAAATGGGTATATCTTTCCTTTTCTCCTTTGCCTTTTGCTTCTCATTTTCTCAGCTATGTGTAAGGCCTCCTCAGACAACTATTTTGCCTTTTTGCATTTCTTTTTCTTGGGGATGGTCTTGATCCCTGCTTGCTGTACAGTGGCACGAACCTCCATCCATAGTTCATCAGGCACTCGGTCTATCAGATCTAATCCCTTGAATCTATTTCTCACTTCCACTGTATAAACGTAAGGGATTTGATTTAGGTCATATGTGAACGGTTTAGTGGTTTTCCCTACCTTTTTCAATTTCAGTCTGAATTTGGCAATAAGGCGTTCATGATCTGAGCCCCAGTATGTTCCCAGTCTTGTTTTTGCTGACTGTAAAGAGCTTCTCCATCTTTGGCTGTGAGTGCAATTGTGTGGTAGTTTGAGCATTCTTTGGCATTGCCTTTCTTTGGGATTAGAATGAAAACTGACTTTTTCCAGTCCTGTGGCCACTGCTGAGTTTTCCAAATTTACTGGCATATTGAGTGCAGCACTTTCACAGCACTGTCTTTTAGGATTTGAAAGAGCTCAACTGGCATTCCATCCCCTCCACTTAGTTCACACTGAAGAGTTGGAATCTGCCTTAGTCCTGGAATGACTTGAGCCCCACATGAACCCTGTAGGCTCTGGGAGGGACTTACCACCAGGCTAAATCCAGAGCCATTGTCAGGAGGTGCAGCCAGCTGCCTCTACTTACTCTTTGGCCCTCTGTAATCAGCCTTCTCACTCCACCACTGATAAAAGCAACTTTAGCAAAACTGCACAGGGAAGTTCAGAAAATGTCATTCTCTTCCTTCCTGAGACTGTCCCCCTGGGACTTCTAGAGAATGACACCTTTCTATGTGTCCAGTACAAATAATGTTTATTGAATCCAGTGTTTATAAGTTAAAAAAAAAAAAAAACAAGAAACTGACACTTTCCTTCCAAAGACATTAAGCATGTTAAAGATTCTACCATTGTATTTCTCTTCGCTAAAATTAAGAATGAAAAACAAGAAGCAAAGGCAGAGCCAGCCTACATAAATTATATTTGTATTAAGTGAATTCTTGGTTGAGATGCAATATGTTTGAATTATTGTGGGTTTTTTTTTTTTTCCCAGTTGTATGTATAGCTCCCTGTACTCATACAGATGCTTACTACTGGTTTACTTTTTTAAAAAGAACCACTTTGCGTTTCCGGCTGCACCGGTTTTCTCTGCTGCATGGAGGGGTGGCCCCTCCACTCCCCGGTGCTCCGTCTCACTCCAGCGCTCAGGCTTCCCACGGCAGTGGCGTCTCTTGCTGCAGAGCAGGGGTTCTAGGTGGGAGGGATGTGTTGCTCCATGCATGTGGTATCTTCCCAGACCAGGGATCGAACCCGTGTCCCCTGCATTGGCAGGTGGATTTTTAACCATTAGACCACCTTGGAAGTCATACTTTTTATTTTATATACTTCATACTAAACTTTAAGCTGAGTGAGAAGGCAAACTCTTTAGATTCCAGTCGTTTCGATTCCAAATTGTTGCTCACTCATATCTCTGCGGCCGTCACCACGTTACCTGATCACCTTAATCCTCAGTTCCCCCATCCATAAACTGGTAAGTGTTAGTTGCTCAGTTGTGTCTGACTCTGCAACCCCCTGGACTGCAGGCCACCAGGCTCCTCTGTCCATAGGATTTCCCAGTCAAGAATACTGGAGAGGGTTGCCATTTCCTCCTCCAGGGGATCTTCCCAACCCAGGGACTGAACCTGGGTGTCCTACATTGCAGGCAGATTCGTTACCATCTGAGACACCAGGAAAACCCATAATACCAACTTCACAGTGGTTTTGTGAAGGCTAAAGGAAAGAATCTACACAAAATGTTTAGCATGGTGCCATGGGCTCAGCAGTGGTAGCTATTATTACTGTAACCCCTACAACTCTGTTGGACAAACACCAGCTATTTAGCATTTACTGTAAGCCAGGCACTACCATAGTGCTCGGTAAATATTAACTTACCGATTATTCAAAAACCCTGTGACATTTTTATTATTACTATTAATCAGTTTTATATCAGAGGGCACAGGAAAATTGAAACACTGCTTCCGGATCGCACAGCTGAAAGGTGGCCGGGCTGGAGTCTGAACTGGGAAGGCCTGAACCCAGAACGGGTGCCGCAACGTCCCGCTCTGCAGCTCCAGTTCTCCTCTCCCCTCCCTCCGTCTGTTCCCCTCCAACATCCTACCCAGTGGTCAGCGTCAAACACAGACAGGACCAGAAAGCTTCCAGTAACAAACATGGGGGTAATTTTAAAACACTCTAAAAGGCTTTTTTCTCACTTTAAAATATAAATTTTCTACTTAATAATCTATTTAACTAAATATCAGTTGCCATGTTTAAGAGAAAGTAAAGTTTCAATAACATTAACTTCACGGGCTTTCAATCATCCTCATTGTTTTTTCATAGCAAGCAACAGCTCGCCGGTTGTCTTCATATGAAGATACCCATTTCACCTTAAGGCTGAGATATGAAACAGAAGAAAGCATTCTGAAGTAATTAATTCTCAAGGGATTTGAAATCTAACATATTAACTTGAATTTTATTTGCAAACATCTCATTACCTCCCAGCAACCAAGATAGATGCTGCTGCTTCTTTAAAATACTAGAAATCTCACACTCGCAGAGAGCTTTCCATGTGAGTGTGAGAGGCGCAATGCCCACTTTCCAGTCTCCGTTGCAGACACCACCACTTAGAACTTCACATTAGCACGTTGCTACTGGGACAGATGGAAGTATCTTCTGCTGCTCGTGGTGTATTAATCCATTCTCACTGTACCAGCAGCTCGTTTAAAATGCGTGTCATATACACATGAAGTAGCCCGCAGAGGCCATGGGCTCCAGTTATCTATAAAATAAACACAGACAAAATTAAACAGTAGACTACAACAAGCATGTGTACTTACAAGATGAAACAGACTCCAAGTGAAAAGGGAAAGATAAGAAGCCAAAATCCTAATGACCATCTCACTCTAACAGTCAGTTAAAAAGACGCTGTAGCCATTTTCTTCCTTTTCTTTCACTTGTTGACTGAACAAAGGTCATATTGAAAGACATCAGTTTGCATGGGGTAGCACTTAACCCATCCTTACCCCGCCGCCTCACAAAGACATCCAGAGTGACAAGGGTTCCAATAAAATTAAATGCAGGGAAAAAAAAAATAAAGATACTGGTTTATCTTGACTATGTTTTACTCATAATACTCTAAAAATTCATTACTAAATAATTAATTGGAAAAGTAGAGAGTCAGCAAACCTGGGGAAATTATTTAATTTCTCTAGGACTCCGATTTCACAAAAACACTTACTCTGCATTTAGTCCTACTAAATTATTTTCAATTTCTTGAAGGGACCACTTCTGTTAAATATTTTTCCAGCCCCCACATCTACTGCCTGGCACTTAGTAGGTTCTCAGTACATACTGGTTTTTTAGGGTTTTGGGAAAATCTGCTATAGTCAATAACTGGGAAAGAGAAAGAATACAGCTGCTCATTTGCCGTATTTTGCCATGATCTCTCACTACACAATTAGTTATGCCTGTATGATCGTACAAGCCCTGGGAAAATAAATCACGTCCAAGAATTTGTTAGAGCGAGAGAGACTTTGCCTTGGGGGAGAATAGAAACTTGCAGCGGTATCTTGACTGTTGATGTAGTATACTTTTATTTTGTTTCTGGGTGGATTTAATTTTTACAATGAAAATAAAAGATTAGTCCAGAAACTTGAAACCGACCAAACTAAAAAATAAATTATCAGGCAAAGAATAACTATCACTGGATCATGTTGCTTTCACTCATGTTTCTGTCCCTTCTACCAAACTATAAGCTTCTTGAAAGCAAGAATTATATCTTACCCTGCTTCATATTCAGGGACACTACTCAACATGTTTTACAACCAGTAAGGGTGAGACTTTGACCAATCAGAACAAGTGCTGACTCTAAGCCACCAATGTGGTCAGAGTTTTCTGCTGATCAAATATTAGCCCTAGTTATTCCAAATGCCTACTGATACAGTGCCTAGGGAAATACTGGATGCTAAATAAATATTTAGTGAATTGACAAAGACAGGAATAAGTGCACGAATGCCGGAAGCCAACCATCCCACCAAAGCCCAGTTCTCCCAGGATTGTTCTACTATCACTCTTTAAATTCCTTTGAACTCAAGAGCCTCGCACAGTACAGAGAAGGGGGCTGCAGGCACTGTGGAAGGCACATGACTCAGAGTCCCCAGGAACTGCCTAGGCTGTGGGTTCAGTTAACCCAGGGTTTTGTGATAGTCCTATGACCTTGGGTATTTTTAAGAACATACTCTCCATAGTAAACATAGAAAGCACAACAGTGAGCTTTGTGGTTCCAGAAAACAGGACTGTCTCAGCGCTTTCCATACAGCCAGGCCTAATTTGGATACAGAAATGACTGATTTGCAAGAGGCTTCTAATATTTTATGTTAAAACAGGATTCTACTGAAACTATTTTTTATCTTCGCATTCTATAATTTTGAATAAGTACCTTTTAATTATTGAAAGTAACAATTTCCCATGAAAGCATATTTCCAAAATAAACTGTTGGGTTGAAATTACAATGTACCAGGACTGTCCTGAATACTTTACATATGTATCAACTTACTCAATGAGAAACCTGTATGCAGGTCAAGAAACAGTTAGAACCAGACATGGAACAATGGACTGGTTCAAAATTGGGAAAGGAGTACATCAAGGCTGCATATTGTCACCCTGCCTATTTAACTTATATGCAGAGTACACCATGAGAAACATTGGTCTGGATGAAGCACAGCTGGAATCAAGATCCGGGAGAAATATCAATAACCTCAGATACGCAGAGGACACCACTCTTATGGAAGAAAGCAAAAGAGGAACTAAAGAGCCTCTTGGTAAAGGTGAAAGAGGAGAGTGAAAAAGTTGGCTTCAAACTCAACATTCAGAAAATTAAGATCTTGGCATCTGGTCCCATCACTTCATGCCAAACAGATGGGGAAACAGTGGAAACAGTGACAGACTTTATTTTCTTGGGCTCCAAAATCACTGCAGATGGTAACCACAGCCATGAAATTAAAGCTTGCTCCTTGGAAGAAAAGCTATGATGAACCTAGAGAGTGTATTAAAAAGCAGAGACATCACTTTGCCAACAAATGTCCATATAGTCAAGGCTATGGTCTTCCTGATAGTCATGTTCAGATGTGAGAGTTGGGCTATAAAGAAGGCTGAGAGCCCAAGAATTGATTCTTTTGAATTGTAATGCTGGAGAAGACTTGAGAGTCATTTGGACAGTGAGGAGATCAAACCAGTCAAACCTAAAGGAAATCAACCCTAAATATTCACTGGAAGAACTGACGCTAAATCTAAACCTCCAATACTTTGGTCACCTGATGCGAAGAGGAGGTTACTCGTTGGAAAAGACCCTGGTGCTGATTGAGGGCAGGCAGAGAAGGGGACGACAGGGGATGAGTTGGTTGGATGGCATCACTGATCCAGCGAACATAAGTTTGAGCAAAGTCTGGTAGATAGTAAAGGACAGGGAAGGCTGGCGTACTGCAGTCCCTGGGGTCATAAAGAGCTGGACATGGTTGAGTTACTGAAAGGTAATAAACTTATTCAATGAAGGCTGGTAAATGTTAAACAATCCCCTCTGAGCAGAAGACGTGGTTGAAGCACTGATTTGTAGAGTCTTCCAATTTCTGTTCCTCCCACCCTGGAGGCTGTCAGGCTACCAGAGTGATTTCACTGAGAGTGGAGTTGGAAAGCGGAGTAGTCATGGCTACGCAGAGCTCTGCCGTCAGCTCTAGCACACAGCTTGTTCTGACATCTCATGTCCTCAAGATAGATAAGTAGGATCTGAAAAAAGGATTTAGAGGTCAACTTGCATTGCATCCACATTTTTAAATATGAAAATATAGGCCCACGTGTTGATTATCATTGACAAAGTCATGATTACATTACATTACATTAGTAATTAAGAGCTGTCTATGGGACCTGGGCTTCCCTGGTGGCTCAGACACTAAAGAATCTACCTGCAATGTGGGAGACCTGGGTTCAGTCCCTGGGTTGGAAATGTTCCCCTGGAGGAAGGCATGGCAACCCACTCCAGTATTAGCTTAGAAAATCCCCATGGACAGAGAAGCCTGGTGGGCTTCATTTCATGGGGTCGCAAAGAGTTGGACACGACTGGGCGACTAAGAACTTGGGACCTGGGTGGATTCCCTAGTGGCTCAGATGGTAAAAAATCTGCCTACAATGTGGGAGACCAGGGTTTAATCCCTTGGTAGGGAAGATCCCCTGGAGAAGGGCACGGCAACCCACTCCAGTGTTCTTGCCTGGAGAATTGCATGGACAGAGGAGCCTGGCACATTACAGTCCATGGGGTCACAAAGAGTTGGACACATCTGAGCAGCACACACTCACAACACATGGGCCCTTCTTAGACAAGAGGCTGAATTCTAAGCTAATTGGTCAAGTTTCCATCCAAAATGCAGTCCAGTTCTGAAAGAAGTGTCTGTCATCTTCGTTTGGAGAAATGTCTAAATTTCAAGTCTCCTTTTCATATTTATGCACCTTTCCTGGCCGTTAGTCCAGTCTTCCCTTCCTTAAGGTATCTAGAAGTTCTTGTCACTGCCTTCCGCTTTGTCTCTTGCACAGTATATATAAAAAGACAATCAAATTGGGGCCAGCATGTCCACCTATTCGATGCCTATGTGACTGCCTACGGGATGGCCCTTGGTGCCAAACTTCACAGGATTGCTGAAGTTTCAGCCCTTGTTCCTCTGGATATTAAAAAAAAAAAATTCTAGCTTCCTAGGTCTAATACCACAAAACCTCCTGGGCAAATAATTTTCACGTATATGTTAGAGAAAGTCTATTTATAGAATGCTGAGTATACGTCATTAAAATAAAAATTTTTAAAGGCTTATTATTCAAAGTGGAATTAAGAAACCCTATAACCCACCTTCACGTATTTAGCAGTTTTGCCCATGTTTGAGGTTTATATCATAGAAATTCTTCCATACAGCGAAATTTTAGTTGTAAAATCTGCTAAAGTCTAAAATAAAACTATTAGAAATAACTTCGTGAACAATAAGAAACTTTACTTTTCCTCTCTTGCGCTTGCCTTTTAAGATAATATAATCATTTACGAAATGCTTTCTGTGCTGTTCTGACTCTCAATTGATTTTTTATTATTCTTGAGGATACTCAGTAAAGCTACGCTTTTGTAAGGGCCCATGTGACCAAACAGAAACGTGCTACATTTAGAACTGCTTTGGATACCGATGGTGGGGTGTGAAGTTCATTATGCTTTGGAACTGCTACAGTGAACTTGCTGGTCATCAGCTCTGTAAAAGGCAATCGGCTCAGCTGACTGCTCAGTTAGAATACTGTTTCCATTGTCAGACAATGTAGAGAGGACAGTCGCTTTATCCATGAAAGATACATTTATAAATAGCAAGCATAACTTTGCATCTCTGAGCGGATGAAAAATGATCTATTATTACTCTGATAATATCAAACCAGAGATCTTACAGATCTCAATGAAAAAGGCGAGAAAAAGGAGTTAAAAGATGCTCTGATGACCAGGCTCATAGAATGTGTCAGCTAAATCATCTCCTATCCCACACCCCTCCCCTCACTCTCAGACCTAATCCTCCTCTTCCCCTCCTTCTCTCTGGAGGCTGCAGCAAAGATAACTTAGTTGCCCTTCCACAAAACTGAGATAATGCCCCTTCTCCCATTTCAGGAGCATGACTGCATAATCCTTCACCAGCGCCCACCCTCCCTCACGTGGCAGAGCCAGAAAAGCAGCTGTGCCCTCCACTTGGAGACCGTCCCCCCTTCCCCAAGCCCTGGAACTCTGGCTTCTGGGTAGTTATTCATTGGTTTCCTGATGGTTGGTTTTGCTCTCTTCCCAGAAGACATTTATCCAAAATATATATATCAACAAAGGTGAGGAGATACTTCAAAATATATTGAAAAAGTATTAAGAACTTAGGGAGTTGCTTTATCTCAGGACACTGAAATTAGTTTCTGAGCTGCATCCTTGCCTGACCTCGGGGAGTTAAGGTCTATAAGCAGGATTAGAGTGCCACAGGCAGAGAGAGATCAGACGTGCTCAGGGACAAAAACGAGCAAAGGAAACAGGGCTATGCTTCCAGGCATGGATTAATTTAATTTTCTGGGAGGGAGGAAGGGATTGTTTAAGGGCTTAAACCCATGGGGGTGTCTCAGATGCTGATGAAGTTTGACATTTCACGTTGTTTGGGGGGTTTTTTGGTCTTTTTTGACAGATCTACAAAGATGAGCAGAAAAACGACTCATTATCTCTTCTGGGAAGGAAAGACCATAGGGGTTTATCTTAATAATTTAAATCCTCTTTCCATAAAATACTCTTTACACAGACTGTACCTTTTAAGCTCATTGTTAGGGAGAGCTTGATATTCGGTGTGACTACAGATCACGAACTCAATAATTAATCCCTTAGAGACAAGAGAATGTTTAACCACTGGATGTTTACTTGAGACATTGTTAATGAAAAATATTCTAAGCCTCTCAATTTTACAATTTATACTTGGAATGAGAGAATGTTCAATTAGGGGAAGATACTGAAATACTGAAGAATAGAAATGGGAATTTGCTTATGAATAAGGTAAACTCTAAGCTGTGAGGGGCTGGGGTAAAGTTTGGGGGTCATGGTGGAGGACACTAACAGGAACACTTAGGAAAGCCAGCTCTGAGGAAGGGCTCTGGGCAAAGGCCGGGCAGCCTAAGGTCTTCTATTGGGCCTCGACCTTCTCCAGCCAGCTGTGACCTTCATCACAGGGACTGACGCCATTTCTAGAGGTGCAGGGGGGAGAGGGAGGCAGTGTGAGAAGCCAGAGGAGCTGGGGTGGCTAAAGGGCTTTATCCAAACATTTTAAAATTAAGTGGTATCCCCACAACCCCAAACATCTTAAAAGAAGGTTCCTATCTGTGCAGGAACTCAGAGTTTTTAAACAAGGTCCTAAATGCACACACACACACAAAGATGGGTAGGAAATTCTCTTTTCTGTCAAGGCTAAATTAGGAATGCTTATTAAGCAATTCAGACAAAGAATACAAAGAGAAGGAAAGCGAATGACAGGCCACAAGGATTTACTGATTCAGCTACAGGGCTCAGTCTAATGCCCTAATTTAAAGGATCGTGCATTTTCCCTTGACACTCTCAGTCAGAAACACCATTGGCTGTTTAACTGCGGCTAAGTGATACTTCTAGGGTCACAGGAAGGGCGGGTTGGTACGCCTGCTCCTCAGAGGTGATTCACCGCTGAGCACCTCCCAGCGCTGTGGCTTTATGAGGAATACAATGGAAGACGCTCAAACCCTGCGTTCTCCTGTCAGTCACGTATCTTGCCCAGTGGCTTCGTATCCTGCAAGGAAAAGTAATATGCAGAGTGACTTGCAAAGTGACTGGGAAAGCAGGTAATGTAAGGAAATCCCTGGAGAACAAGAACCAGGCATGGCTTTCTTGACATAAGAGAAACCATTTTTGGTCTGAGCCATTTTGTGATCTAAGTTTGGCCACAATGCTCATCCTTGAACAGCTCTCAATAATTAATAATCTTAAGGCAACAGAAAAATGCAGAAACAAACAACTGTTCTCAGGCAAGAAAAGTAACCACAGCAAAAATAATATGTCAGTTGGCAAGACTCCCAGTTCTGTTCCCATGGTAAAGACTAGCCCGAAGCTCTCAACCACTAGATTAACGGAAACCTACTGCAGCCAGGAAATTAAAAGACGCTTGCTCCTGGAAGAAAACCTACGACTAACCTAGACAGCGTAATAAAAGCAGAGACATTACTTTGCCAACAAAGGTCCGTCTAGTCAAGGCTATGGTTTTTCCAATGGTCATGTATGGATGTGAGAGTTGGACTATTAAGAACGCTGAGTGCAGAAGCATTGATGCTTTTGAACGGTGGTGTTGGAGAAGACTCTTGAGAGCACCTTGGACTGCAAGGAGGTCCAACCAGTCCATTCTGAAGATCAGTCCTGGGCGTTCACTGGAAGGACTGATGTTGAAGCTGAAACTCCAATACTTCGGCCACCTCATGCGAACAGTTGACTCATTGGAAAAGACTCTGATGCTGGGAGGGATACGGGGCAGGAGGAGAAGGGGACGACAGAGGATGAGATGGCTGGATGGCATCACTGAGTCGATGGACGTGAGTCTGAGTGAACTCCAGGAGTTGGTGATGGACAGGGAGGCCTGGCGTGCTGCGATTCACGGGGTCGCAGACAGTCGGACACGACTGAGCAACTGAACTGAACTGAACTGAACTGAACTGAATGTGACTATTAGAAGGCAATGGCAGATGACACCACCCTTATGGCAGAAAGCAAAGAGGAACTAAAAACCCTCTTGATGAAAGTGAAAGAGGAGAGTTGAAAAGTTGCCTTAAAGCTCAACATTCAGAAAACAAAGATCATGGCATCTAGTCCCATCACTTCATGGGAAATAGATGGGGAAACAGTGGAAACAGTGTCAGACTTTATTTTCTGGGCTCCAAAATCACTGCAGATGGTGACTGCAGCCATGAAATTAAAAGACGCTTACTCCTTGGAAGAAAAGTCATGACTAACCTAGATAGCATATTCAAAAGCAGAGACATTACTTTGCTGACTAAGGTCCGTCTAGTCAAGGCTATGGTTTTTCCAGTAGTCATGTATGGATGTGAGAGTTGGACTGTGAAGTAAGGCTGAGCGCCAAAGAATTGATGCTTTTGAACTGTGGTGTTGGAGAAGACTCTTGAGAGTCCCTTGGACTGCAAGGAGATCCAGCCAGTCCATCCTGAAGGAGATCAACCCTGGAATTTCTTTGGAAGGAATGATGCTAAAGCTGAAACTCCAGTACTTTGGCCACCTCATGTGAAGAGTTGACTCATTGGAAAAGACTCTGATGCTGGGAGGGATACGGGGCAGGAGGAGAAGGGGACGACAGAGGATGAGATGGCTGGATGGCATCACTGAGTCGATGGACGTGAGTCTGAGTGAACTCCGGGAGTTGGTGATGGACAGGGAGGCCTGGTGTGCTGTGATACATGGGGTCGCAAAGAGTCAGACAGGACTGAGCGACTGAATTGAACTGAACTGAACTGAATGGCACCCCACTCCAATACTCTTGCCTGGAAAATCCCATGGATGGAGGAGCCTGGTAGGCTGCAGTCCATGGGGTTTCGAAGAATCGGACACGACTGAGTGACTTCACTTTCACTTTTCCCTTTCATGCATTGGAGAAGGCGATGGCAACCCACTCAAGTACTCTTGCCTGGAGAATCCCACGGATGGCGGAGGCTGGTGGGCTGCCGTCTATGGGGTCTCACAGAGTCGGACACGACTGAAACAACTTAGCAGCACCAGCAGCATGTGACTATTTTAATCCCAGATTCCTAATTTATCCTTCCCTCCTACCTTTTTCCTTTTTTTAAAAAAAAGCACCTAGATCTTCTTGAGTCTCTGAAGACATCAGCATAAAGAAAAAAAGCATGTAAATGATTGTATTTACATGATATTATGAAAAAGACAAAACTATAGGAACAAAAAGATCAGTGGTTGCCAGGGATTAAGTGTGGAGAGAGCGGTGACCAAAAATACAGCAGGAAGGGGTGGTGGAGGGTGTGCAGCTGTCTTTATCCCTTGCTTTCAGCAGTAGTCACAAGACTTTACACACTTGTCAAAAATCTTAGAACAGTACATCCCCAAATGTGAAGTCTTCTGTACATAAAAGAGAGAGTGCGTGGAATCTTATTAAACTGGCTTCTGTAAGAAATGGAGTTTGGAAAATGTCTTGCTGTGTTTCACTGTTCGCTGAAACCACGGCGGGCAAGGCACGAGCGGGGAAGCTGGAAGAAAACTCGAGGAGCCGGTGGAGCTGCAGTCACGCTTATCCTCTGCTGACCTTCAAGGCAGCCTTGGCCGCAGACACGCTGCGTTCTGTTCTGATTGACCCAGTGGACGTGGCCATAAGCCGCCGTAATGCGGGCGCAAGGGCTTCTCAGGGGGAGCTCCTACGTGTTTACTCCGCCCGTGGCCAAACCGGTACGTTGCGATGCGCACGTGCAGTGCTATGAGCGGTCTCAGCCGTTACGTAAGCACGTATGCACAAAACGTGGGGCCAGGACGAGAGGCCGACGGGCGAGAGAGCATGACCACCACCATCTTGGCAACAGCTCTTTCCTTACAGAGAAGCAGTTGAAAGGACAGAGACTCAACTTCTATTTTTTTTCTGTTGACATCTGGGGAAATCATTTACTTCCGTATTATTGCAATGAGAATAATCTTAATTATCTTCTCAAATTATGCCTTATACGGATATTATGGCACATGAGGGATAGCAAGGTGGGTACAACAGCAGCCTTGTCCAGTATTAACAGAACCCTTTAAGCATTATTCCCAGCCCCCATCCAACCTTCTTTACCTTTCTCTTCCTAGGTAGACACTTCTCAGCTAGAAAGATTTTATTAAAGGGATGTATTGTTTTTTATCCTGAAGCACTTGACGCTTACACCCACCCCATCAGTGGAAACTGATTAATCATCTTCACATATGAGATTGTTTACTGGTAAAGCTGAACAGGCTTTGGAGTTTTTATTCACATCTGTGTCTCCAGAAGCTCTTCAGCCTGCTCATGTGTTAGTAGCCAAAGACCTTTTCTCTTGGGTAGAAACTGCAAATTTGCTAGTTAATTAGCTAATTTGTTTCCATGCC
The DNA here is from genome assembly GCF_042477335.2 of Ovis canadensis. Lineage (NCBI taxonomy): Eukaryota > Metazoa > Chordata > Mammalia > Artiodactyla > Bovidae > Ovis > Ovis canadensis. The sequence continues at coordinate 99,626,723 of NC_091253.1, read as the reverse complement.
TTGTGAGCAGTGCTCATTTGTCCTTCCCCTTTCCTCAGATTCATGCTGCTTGATTTTCTTCCAGTTTGAACATCTTCCACTTCCTCCGAACCCCAAATAAGAAGACTAGGGTCAATTCATTGCCAACATATTTTGTTTCCATTTGAGTATGTGTGTTTAATTAAAGAAAAAAAAAAGAGAGAAATAACGTGGTCTGGAATAGTTCTTTTCTAAGGATCTCTCTGAGAGAAATAATACTACTTTTTTTTTTTTTTAAGTGCAGTAAGTTTCCAGCTGATATGTGAAGACAAGCAATGTTCACTAGATCAGATTAAGGTGATATCTCTCAACCAATTAAAAGGAGCATTTTCTAGCTCTCAGTTAGATATTCCTATAGGAATATCCCTTGCCTTTCTACTGTTTAGTCAATAGAAACAAAATACTTAAAGGTCAACCAGCTATTATTCCTCCTGGTCTGGTCTCTACCCATTTGGCAGCCCATTAAAGAAATAACTTCACAGTGAGATGTATAATGGCAGCAATGTATCAGTACCTTTTTACATTCTCAAAACCATAATTTTTCCTTTCACTTTACCCCCAAAACAACATAAAGTCTGAGTGAATATTTAGAGACCTGTTCTTACACAAGTGACCTATTAAGAGAAAAAACTGTTAGGTTTGAAAACAATAGAGTAATGTTGCTTTGGGTTAATATTTGCTGTATCTTAAAAACTATTTGTAAAAACAAATGACCTGATTATCACTAAAACATCCGAGAGACTAACTTGAGCTCTAACAGTCTGTATTCTTTTCTCCAACTTCAGGGCTGGGATTGCATCTCTCCCTGGCCTCTGAATGCGTCACTGTAGCCTTGACTACAAGGGAGACATTGGTTTGAAACACAAAGCAGACCCAGGACCAGCCCAGAAAAACAGACATCCTGCACCTGACTCACACCTCCCCTGGACCTGGGCAAATGCTTTAGGCTACTCTGAACTCAATCTGAGTCAGTAGCAAATAATTCCATGAGTTTTAGAATAAGGTTTTTATTTATTTATTTTTTAAGTATCAACTTGTAAAAACCTTCTACAATGATGGCCAAAGTATTGGAGTTTCAGCTTCAGCATGAGGCCTTCCAATGAATATTCAGGATTGATTTCCTTTAGGATGGACTGGTTGGATCTCCTTGCAGTCCAAGGGACTCTCAAGAGTCTTCTCCAGCCCCACAGTTCAAAAGCATCAATTCATTGGTGCTCAGCTTTCTTTATAGTCCAATTCTCACATCCATGCATGACTACAGGAAAAACCATAGCTTTGACTAGACAGACTTTTGTTGGCAAAGTAATGTCTCTGCTTTTTAATATGCTGTATAAGTTGCTCAAAGCTTTTCTTCCAAGGAGCAAGCGTCTTTTAATTTCATGGCTGCAATCACCATCTGCAGTGATTTTGGAGCCCAGAAAAATAAAGTCTGTCACTGTTTCCACTGTTTACCAATCTGTTTGGCATGAAGTGATGGGACCCAATGTCATGATCTTAGTTTCTCGAATGTTGAGTTCTAATCCAACATTTTCACTCTCTTTCACTTTGATCAAGAAGCTCTTTAGTTCTTCACTTTCTGCCATAAGGGTGGTGGCAATCTTGATTCCAGCTTGTGCTTCATCCAGCCCAGCATTCCTCATGATGTACTGTAAAAAAGCAGGGTGACAGTGTGCAGCCTTGACACATTCCTTTCCCGATTTGGAAATAGTCTGTTGTTTCATGTCTTATTCTAACTGTTGCTTCCTGACCTGCATACAGATTTCTCAAGAGACAGGTCAGGTGGTCTGGTATTCCCATCTCTCTCAGAATTTTCCACAGTTTGTTGTGATCCACACAGTCAAAGTCTTTGGCATAGTCAATAAAGCAGAAGCAGATGTTTTGCTGGAACTCTCGCTTTTTCGATGATCCAGTGAATGTTGGCAATTTGATCTCTGGTTCCTCTGCCTTTTCTAAATCCAGCTTGAACATCTGGAAGTTCACAGTTCACATAGTGTTGAAGCCTGGCTTGGAGAGTTTTAAGTATTACTTTGCTAGTGTGTGAGATGAGTGCAATTGTGCAGTAGTTTGAACATTTTTTGGCATAGCCCCTCTTTCAGATTGGAATGAAAACTGACATTTTCCAGTCCTGTGGCCACTGTTGAGTTTTCCAAATTTCCTGGCATATTGAGTGTAGCACTTTCACGGCATCATCTTTTAGGATTTGAAATAGCTCAACTGGAATTCCATCACCTCTACTAGCTTTGTTCATAGTGATGCTTCCTAAGGCCCACTTGACTTCACATTCCAGGATGTCTGGCTCCAGGTGAGTGATCACAACATCGTGATTATCTGGGTCATGAAGATCTTTTTTGTACAGTTCTTCTATGTATTCCTGCCACCTCTTCTTAATATCTTCTGCTTCTGTTAGGTCCATATGATTTCTGTCCTTCATTGTGCTCATCTTTGCATGAAGTGTTCTCTTGGTATCTCTGATTTTCTTTAAGAGATCTCTAGTCTTTCCCATTCTATTGTTTTCCTGTATTTCTTTGCATTTATCACTGAGGAAGGCTCTCTTATCTCTCCTTGCTATTCTTTGGAACTCTGCATTCAAATGGGTATATCTTTCCTTTTCTCCTTTGCCTTTCACTTCTCTTCTTTTCTCAGCTCTTTGAAAGGCCTCCTTAGACAGCCATTTTGCCTTTTTGCATTTCTTTTCCTTGGGGATGGTCTTGATCCCTGTCTCCTGTACAATGTCACAAATCTCTTTCCATAGTTCTTCAGGCACTCTATCAAATCTAATCCCTTGAATCGATTTCTCACTTTCACTGTATAATTTTAAGGGATTTGACATAGGTCATACCTGAATGGTCTAGTGGTTTTCCCTACTTTCTTCAATTTGAGACTGAATTTGGCAATAAGGAGTTCATGATCTGAGCCACAGTCAGCTCCTAGTCTTGTTTTTGCTGACTGTATAGAGCTTCTCCATCTTTGGCTGCAAAGAATATAATCAATCTGATTTCGGTGTTGACCATCTGGTGATGTCCATGTGTAGAGTCATCTCTTGTGTTGTTGGAAGAGGATGTTTGCTATGACCAGTGCATTCTCTTGACAAAACTCTGTTAGCCTTTGCTCTGCTTCATTCTGTACTCCAATGCCAAATTTGCCTGTTACTCTAGGTATCGCTTGACTTCCTACTTTTGCATTCCAGTCCCCTATAATGAAAAGGACATCTTTTTTGGGTGTTAGTTCTACAAGGTCTTGTAGGTCTTCATAGCACTGTTCAACTTCAGCTTCTTCAGCGTTACTGGTCAGGGCATAGAATTGGATTACAGTGATATTGAATGGTTTACTTTGGAAATGAACAGAGATCATTCTGTCATTTTTGAGATTGCATCCAAGTACTGCATTTCAGACTCTTTTGTTGACTATGATGGCTACTCCAATTCTTCTGGGGGATTCTTGCCCACAGTAGTAGATATAATGATCATCTAAGTTAAAATCACACTTTACAGTCAATTTTAGTTAACTGATTCCTCAAATGTCGATGCTCACTCTTGCCATCTCCTGTTTGACCACTTCCTATTTGCCTTGATTAATGGAGCTAAAGTGAAAGAGGAGAGTGAAAAAGTTGGCTTAAAGCTCAACATTCGAAAAAAAAAGATCATGGCATCCGGTCCCATCACTTCTTGGGAAATAGATGGGGAAACAGTGGAAACAGTGTCAGACTTTATTTTGGGGGGCTCCAAAATCACTGCAGATGGTGACTGCAGCCATGAAATTAAAAGATGCTTACTCCTTGGAAGAAAAGTTATGACTAACCTAGATAGCATATTCAAAAGCAGAGACATTACTTTGCCGACTAAGGTCCGTCTAGTCAAGGCTATGGTTTTTCCTGTGGTCATGTATGGATGTGAGAGTTGGACTGTGAAGAAGGCTGAACGCTGAAGAATTGATGCTTTTTTTTTTAATTTTTATTTTTACTTTATTTTACTTTACAATACTGTATTGGTTTTGCCATACATTGACATGAATCCACCACGGGTGTACATGCGTTCAGAATTGATGCTTTTGAACTGCGGTGCTGGAGAAGACTCTTGAGAGTCCCTTGGACTGCAAGGAGATCCAACCAGTCCATTCTGAAGGAGATCAGCCCTGGGATTACTTTGGAAGGAATGATGCTAAAGCTGAAACTCCAGTTCTTTGGCCATCTCATACGAAGAGTTGATTCATTGGAAAAGACTCTGATGGTGGGAGGGTTTGGGGGCAGGAGGAGAACGGGACGACAGAGGATGAGATGGCTGGATGGCATCACTGAGTCAATGGACGTGAGTCTGAGTGAACTCCGGGAGTTGGTAATGGACAGGGAGGCCTGGCGTGCTGCGATTCATGGGGTCGCAAGGAGTCGGATATGACTGAGTGACTTCACTTCACTTCACTTCACTTCAAACTATGGTGGAGGTAATGAAGATAATGGGAAATAACTAGAGATCTCTTCAAGAAAATCAGAGATACCAAAGGAACATTTCATGCAAAGGTGGGCTCAATAAAGGACAGAAATGGTATGGACCTAACAGAAGCAAAAGATATAAAGAAGAGGTGGCAAGAATACACAGAAGAATTGTACAAAAAAGATCTTCACAAACCGGAGAATCACAATGGTGTGATCACTCATCTAGAGCCAGACATCCTGGAATGCGAAGTCAAGTGGGCCTTAGAAAGTATCACTATGAACAAAGCTAGTGGAGGAGATGGAATTCCAGTTGAACTATTCCCAATCCTGAAAGATGATGCTGTGAAAGTGCTGCACTCAATATGCCAGCAAATTCGGAAAACTCCGCAGTGGCCACAGGACTGGAAAAGGTCAGTTTTCATTCCAATCCCAAAGCAAGGCAATGCCAAAGAATGTTCAAACTACCGCACAATTGCACTCATCTCACATGCTAGTAAAGTAATGCTCAAAATTCTCCAAGCCAGGCTTCAGCAATACGTGAGCCGTGAAATTCCTGATGTTAAAGCTGGTTTTAGAAAAGGCAGAGGAACCAGAGATCAAATTGCCAACATCCGCTGGATCATGGAAAAAGCAAGAGAGTTCCAGAAAAACATCTATTTCTGCTTTATTGACTATGCCAAAGCCTTTGACTGTGTGGATCACAAGAAACTGTGGAAAATTCTGAGAGAGATGGGAATACCAGACCACCTGACCTGCCTCTTGAGAAATCTGTATGCAGGTCAGGAAGCAACAGTTAGAACTGGACGTGGAACAACAGACTGGTTCCAAATAGGAAAAGGAGTATGTCAAGGCTGTATATTGTCAGCCTGCTTATTTAACTTCTATGCAGAGTACATCATGAGAAACGCTGGACTGGAAGAAACACAAGCTGGAATCAAGGTTGCCGGGAGAAATATCAATAACCTCAGATATGCAGATGACACCACCCTTATGGCAGAAAGTGAAGAGGAACTAAAAAGCCTCTTGATGAAAGTGAAAGAGGAGAGTGAGAAAGTTGGCTTAAAGCTCAACATTCAGAAAACAAAGATCATGGCATCCGGTCCCATCACTTCATGGGAAACAGATGGGGAAACAGTGGAAACAGTGTCAGAATTTATTTTGGGGGGCTCCAAAATCACTGCAGATGGTGACTGCAGCCATGAAATTAAAAGACACTTACTCCTAGGAAGAAAAATTATGACCAACCTAGACAGCATATTCAAAAGCAGAGACATTACTTTGCCAAGTAAGGTCCGTCTAGTCAAGGCTATGGTTTTCACAGTGGTCATGTATGGATGTGAGAGTTGGACTGTGAAGAAGGCTGAGTGCTGAAGAATTGATGCTTTTGAATTGCGGTGTTGGAGAAGACTCTTGAGAGTCCCTTGGACTGCAAGGAGATCCAACCAGTCCATTCTGAAGGAGATCAGCCCTGCGATTTCTTTGGAAGGAATGATACTAAAGCTGAAACTCCAGTGCTTTGGCCACCTCATGTGAAGAGTTGACTCATTGGAAAAGACTCTGATGCTGGGAGGGATTGGGGGCAGGAGGAGAAGGGGACGACAGAGGATGAGATGGCTGGATGGCATCACTGACTTGATTGATGTGAGTCTGAGTGAACTCCAGGAGTTGGTGATGGACAGGGAGGCCTGGCGTGCTGCGATTCATGGGGTTTCAAAGAGTTGGACATGACTGAGCTACTGAACTGAACTGAATGAAGATAATGTGACCTCCTTCAAAAGATCCCATGGACTCACTGCTACACTCAGTGCCCCCGACCCTGCAGCAGGCCACCAGCAATCCATGCCTCCACCGGAGACTCCTGGACACTCCTGGACACTCCCAGGCAGGTCTGGGTCAGTCTCTTGTGGGTCTGAGTCACTGCTCTTTTCTTCTGGGTTCTGGGGCACACAAAGTTCTGTGGTTTTTTTCCCACCATGAATCTATTTCCCCGTCCTGTGTAAGTTCTGGCAGCTCTATGGTGGGGTTAGTAGAGACCTCCTCCAAGAGGGCTCATTCCACACCCGGGTCTGCTGCACCCAGAGCCCCTGTCCCTGAGGCAGGCCACCGCCAGCCCGCACCTCCTCAGGAGACATAGCTCTGTCTCAGTCTCTGCAGGGTCTCTGGGTCCTGGTGCACACAAGGTTTGCTTGAGCCCTCTGAGCGTCTCTGGTGGGGATGGAGTTTGATTCTAAATGCGATTTCGCCCCTCCTACCACCTTGCTGGCGCTTCTCCTTTCCCCTTGGATGTGGGGTATCTCGTCAAAGTTGCTCCAGCACTGCGCAGCTGCATATATCTATATATATAATGAAATATTAATCATAAAAAGAATGAAATATTGTCATTTGCAGCAACATGGATAAATCTAGAGATTATTATGCTTAGTGAAGTCAGACAGAGAAAGACAAGTATTATTTGAGACTCCTTATATGTGGAGTCTAAAATGAAATATAAATGAATCTACATACAAAACAGGGACAGATTAGAGACATAGAAAACAATATTATGGTTACCAAAGGGGAGGGAGGAGGGGGAAGGACAAATTAGTGGTATCCAATTAATAGACACAAACTAGCATATATAAAATAGAGAAGCACTATATATAAAAAGCCGCTGTAGGAGAACACAGCAGCCCATTCTGGCATTCTTGCCTGGAGAATCCCATGGATAGAGGATCCTGGCGAGCTACCATCATGGGGTCACAAAAGAGCCTGACACTACTGAGGCAGCTGAGCACAGCATGTGTATAACAGCACCATATAGCACAGGGCATTATACCCATTGTCTTTTAATAACCTACAGTGGAATTCATGTAGCTGTTGTTTAGTCGCTCAGTAGTGTCTGGCTCTTTTGTGACCCTATGGACTGGAGCTTGCCAAGCTTCTCTGTCCATGGGATTTCTCAGGCAAGAATACTAGCGTGGATTGTCATTTCTTCCTGCAAGGGCTCTTCCCAACCCAGGGATCAGACTCATGTCTCCTGCACCACAGACAGATTCTTTGCCACTGAGCCACCTGGGAAGCCCACAGTGGAATATACTCTGCAAAATACTGATTGCACACCTGTTGTTGCTGTTATTGTTCAATCACTAACTTGTCCAACTCTTTGCGACCTCGTGGACTGCAGCATGCCAGGCTTCCCTGTCCTTCACTATCTCCTGGAGTTTGCTGAGATTGGTGTCTATTGAGTCAGTGGTGCGATCTAACCATCTCATCCTCTGCTGCCCCCTCTTCCTTTTGCCTTTGATCTTTCCCAGCATCAGGGTCTTTTTTCAGTGAGTTGGCTCATCACATCAGGTGGCCAATGTATTGCATCAGTCCTTCCAGTGAATATTCAGGGTTGATTTCCTTTAGGATTGACTGGTTACCTGAAAGTAACACAATATGGTAACTCAGCTATACTTCAATTTTTAAATTGTATTAATTGTCAAAAAAAAAACCACACCAAGATTAGGTGATATCTGGGGAGCATTCTCAGACATTTTTTTCAGGACTTTCAATAAGCAAAACCAAAACCAGTAAATTGGAATTACTGTACAAATAAGATACACTTCAAACTAATCTCAAATATTAATTTTATTGGGCCATTATTTTTACTGAAGCAAAACATTATATTTAACCTTCCAGAAAACTCATTTGAACCAGAATTACACATATTATCTTCATTTTACAGCTGAGGAAATTTGAGATTTTCTTCATATACGAGACAGCCTCTCCCCTCCCCAACACTCCCAGTTCCTCTAGGACAGATATTCACCTCTGAGTTTCCGGGACCTGCAAAGGGCAAGCCAAATAGTTGATGATCAAAAAGACTGTTTAACTAAAATAAAAGTTGCATCAGTTCAGTTCAGTTCAGTCACTCAGTCATGTCCAACTCTTTGCAACCCCATGAACCTCAGCACGCCAGGCCTCCCTGTCCATCACCAACTGCCACAGCCCATCCAAACTCATGTCCATTGAGTTGGTGATGCCATCCAACCATCTCATCCTCTGTTGTCTCCTTCTCCTCCTGCCCTCAATCTTTCTCAGCATCAGGGTCTTTTCAAATGAATCAGCTCTTTGCCTCAGGTGGCTAAAGTATTGGAGTTTCAGCTTCAACATCAGTCCTTCCAATGAACACCCAGGACTGTTCTCCTTTAAGATGGACTGGTTGGATCTCCTTGCAGTCCAAGGAACTCTCAAGCGTCTTCTCCAACACCACAGCTTTCTTTATAGTCCAACTCTCACATCCATACATGACCACTGGAAAAACCATAGCTTTAACTAGATGGAGCTTTGTCTCTGCTTTTTAATATGCTGTCTAGGTTGGTCATAACTTTCCTTCCAAGGACCAACCATCTTTTAATTTCATGGCTGCAATCATCATCTGCAGTGATTTTAGAGCCCCCCCCCCAAATAAATTCAGCCACTGTTGCATAATTTGTCCCATAAAATCATAACTAGGACACAATTCTCCTGACTCATTTATCTACAACAAAAATGTGTCCATAATTGCACAGTCTATGATCACATTACTATGATTATTATTATAGGAACCATGCTTATCCTCCTGTTACATTTCAATCAGATGTGAGCTGCCTTTCTGCTTTCAAGACCATTCACCTCTTTTCTGGCCCACTTACTTTCTTTTTTTTGTTTAACTCCATACATTTTCTTTAACCTGGATAAATGTAACTTCTTAATAGGTTCTTTCCAATTTTTGCCTTTTCATGCTGCATATTCATACATCGCTTTCTCAACAAAGGTCCATGAGTCAAAGCTATGGTTTTTCCAGTAGTCATATATGGATGTGAGAGTTGGACTATAAAGAAGGCTGAGTGCCAAAGAATTGATCCTTTTGAACTGAGGTGTTGGAGAAGACTCTTGAAAGTCCCTTGGACAGCAAGGAGAGCAAACCAGTCAATCCTAAAGGATATCAACCTTGAGTATTTATTGGAAGGATTGATGCTGAAGCTGAAGCTCCAAAACTTGGCCAACCTGGTGTAAAGAGCTGACTCACTGGAAAAGACCCTGATGCTGGGAAAGACTGAAGGCAAAAGGAGCACGGGGTGGCAGAGGATGAGATGGCTAGATAGCATCACTGACTCAATGGATATGAATTTCAGCAAACTCCGGGAGATAGTAAAGGACGGGGAAGCCTGGCAAGTTGCAGTCCATGGGGTCGCAAACAGACATGACTTAGCAACTGAACAGCAACAAAATAGGTTCTTTATTTTTTCTGATAGCTGGACTTTCTTTTCTTTTTTGTATGCATATGAACAAAATAATTGAGCTCACTAGCTTGTCTCCTTTTCTTCCTTCATACTAATCCCTTCTCAAACCCCACATTTCCTTGGAGCTAGCTTGAGTCGCCTTAAGATTTCCAGGGTCCACTGAACAATGCTGAGCATTCTTGCTTTCTGATGCATGAAGATCTCCTTCCCCTTGAGTGATCCCTGTCCTTTCTCTGCGACTTGCCTGTGTCACGTTTAGATTGTAAACCCAATGGACGAGAAATATAAGTGACGCTGTGTGTACACAATCCAGCGTCAAAATGAAAATTGTCGGTAGCAGCTAGGACTATAACATTCAGAATTTTCATTAACTTGCAGGCAATTGCATTAATACAGTTATGTGAAAACTCTCTTGGAACATATTTGACTCATTTTAATCACCGCTGAAGTAATGAGCACAAGTGAAAAGCTGATGTAATGTCGATGGCCTTAGGAAAAATTCTCTGGAACAATCTTCAGGGTATTCACATACTTCAGAACACACAGTCTCTTTTGTTGCTAAATCATTTCCATTTTGGAAATGGATATTAAGCAGCCAAAGTAATACATTACATATATTCTCATGTTTTACAGACCACGTATTAATGGGTAAATATGCAGGTTTGTTTATAGGTAATTCAACACAGAAATGAGCATTATGGTTTTCCCTCTTTGTGACACTGAAAATCTGAATCTGAAAGCCTAATTACCACTTGCTGCTTAGTCTTTATATGAAATAATAAGATAATCATTTGAGACTCATGAAGTCTTGATTTTCCATCTTGAAGGGCATCGTCAATGTCACAAACTGTCACGAGGCAGCTTGTGTTCTGTAGCTGGTGCTGATAGAAAACAGGAGGCCACCAGCACATGTGTCCTCGAATTACCTCTGAAAATGGAACTGATCTCTTTCTGTATAAGAACACATCTCCATCCAAAAGATAATTCGCCTTTATATCAAGAATTATATAAAAGGCTCCTTTCTGAAGATACTCCATAGACCATTCTTCTCTTAATTTTCTGTGTAATAGTTAAAATCCTGATGACCTAAACCAATTTTTATAAATACGCAATAGTGGAAAAAGCTCAGAGTATTTAAATTACTATTATTGATCATTTTGAATCATCCATTTCTATTAACAAAACTAAAATGTATTTAAATTCCATACAATTTTATTGAGTGCTTGTGCTGAACGCTGGGATTGTGATGCAAGCGTGGGGATCTTTGCTTTCTTGGAAGTCACAGTTCATAGTGGAAAGTATATTAAGTAGCTAATCATGGGACTACTGAATGTTACAAGAGGGTAAAAATAGGCAACTATAGGAGCATGCGAAAATATGATTTAATTTAAATAGAAGAGCTGTCACCTCATGACTTAGAAAGTGGTACACTGTGGCCAATCAAGCTTCCCATTCAACAGAGCGGAACTAACTCTTCATACACAAGCCAGTTCAGCAGGGCAAGGGCCAACCTAGATAGTTCTATTGATGACAGTCTGGAGCTACTGAAGTAGAAATTCTATTCATTTTAGATCACTTGGCTTTTCTCAAGAGGAATCTCTCCCTCACCATCTCCCCACCCCTCACTACCCTGGCAGCTGGCCCAGGTCTCTAGCGAAATGTGTAAAATAGAAACTGGATATACGAATATGAATGACTCAGCATAAACTCTTCACTGGCAAGTCTCAGGAAAAGGTCCTGCTGATTGGGTCAGCTGCTGTATTTCCATATGATTATAAAGCCTATTATTACACAGACATACTTGGAAACAACCATGAATATAAATAAGAAGCTCAGCTCTTGCTGGCTTGTTTATTAAAATGCTTTTTAAATATTTGGAGTGAGGGAAGACATGAGATTTCATGGAGTCTAGAGCCAGAATCATGCACATTAAAATACATACTAAATTTTGCAAAGCTAGCCTGCCATCTAAGCAAGAAAATGAAGATAGACAGATTTTAATGGAGGCTTTTAAAATGAGCAGTCAGAGTAGTCCTCTACACATGGTAATCAAAAATAGTCTGTAGATTGAATGAATTACTGCAGAGTTGAATCAGTGGGCTCAGGTTCTTGCCACATAAATCCCCTTAGGAAGAACCAAGTTTGCCTTCTCCCAGGGTGCACAAGACCTACTTGTGCTGATAAGATGGTACTTTTCTCCAGTTTACTCTTGACCTCTTTTCAGAGATCATTGCAGCTTTCACTTCCTCTAGAAGAGAAAGTGATAATGGAACAAGATCCTTTCCAGGCCATCCCCCCTTTGGTGAGGTTACTGGCTTGAGAGGAAGCACGCAGCGGTCCTGATTGTAGGGTCCCTGGGTGTGTAGCGGCAGCTCTCTGATGAGACGCGCAGCATGAGGGCTAGAAGCTGCAGACGATAAGTGATGCCCACGTTGCTCATTCCAAACTGATGATGATGAAGGCCCTCCAATGTGTAAACGGTAAGACGTTGACCACAGACTTGACTGCGGCCTAGATAGGATCCCTAAAAATAAGAGCCTAAATCTTCTCCATATATCTGGCATTTCTGTGTGTCCCCTCAGGGGACGTCTTTGTCGGTGGTTCACCTATCTTGAGCATATGAATGCCTTAACAGCTGACAAAAAATGGTGGCGTTTGTTAATCAGGATCAAAACGTTAACTGAGAGCTGAGAACCGGAGAATATTTTCAAAGGAGTGCTAAATCCTTTCATTCCCGGAGCCCTCCGTCAGCAGGAAGTGGCCAGAGCTGTCATTGCCCCTCTTCCTCCAAGGCTGAGAAGGGATCGAAGATGAGAGAACTGGAACAAGGAGTCATCAGTCACATCCACTGCACCTGCCTTCACTACTCAAGGCTGCCGATGACAGCCTTACTCCAAGTAGCACCTCCACAGTGCAATGTTTTCGCCAGCCGTCTTCCAGGAACTTGGAGACAGTGGTGTCTAGTCCAAGCTGAGCTATGGAGACTGGACAGGACTACTGACCCTCCGACTGCGCATGAGCAAAGGTCCGGTTGGTGCCCTTTCGATATCAGAGGCAAAACTCCCCCCTCAGGTCAAGTTGCGCATCTCCATTTTTTAACAGGCACAGGCCTATAGCTCAGTTACCTCTGGGCAGAACTGGACCTTTTTCCATTCACTTTTCCCCCATGCTCCCCATGCCTCAGACTGCTCCGATTCTTTACTCTTCACTCCATAAATACTGAGCCCCTTGCCTTTTGGGAGGCGGATCTAACACGTGTTCTTCCCTCTCTTGGATGTCTTGCGAATAACCCTGTATTGCAAATGTCACCGTCTCAGACTTTCGGCTTGATGCTCATGGGGCAAAATGAACCTGGTTTGGTAAAATAAGAAAAGTCATCCCCTTCCCAAATTCTGTTCCAACTGCTGAGTATTCCAATGCATGAGGCAATATTTTAAAAGCAAGCTTTCATTTGCACATGTCAAACTGAGCCCACCTAATCTCCTATTTTGTCTTTATATGGGATCTGAACCTACAGAAAACTGGGTACTTTTCCTTCCTTCATCTCCCTTTTCTTCTGCATTAGTTTCCTCCTGCTGCCATAATGAAAAATACCACGGACTGGGTGGCTTAGAAATTTGTTTTTCATGGTTCTGGAGGCTGGAAGTTCCAGAGCGAGGTCCAGGAGGCAGAGTTTGGTTTCTGGTGGTAATTCTCTCCCTGACTTGCGACTGGCCGCCTCCTCACTATGGCATCACATCACACGCAGAAAGACAGACATCTCTCTCTCCTCCTTATCTTATAAGGCCACCAATTCCATCGAATCAGGGCCCCACCCTTTGTCATTGTTATTCAGTCGCTGAGTTATATCTGACTCTCTGCATCTCCGTGGACTGCAACATACCAGGCTTTCTTGACCTTCACCATCTCCCAGAGTTCGCTCAGATTCATGTCCATTGAGTGAAAGTGAAAAGTGAAGGTGAAGTCACTCAGTTGTGTCCGACTCTTTGCAACCCCATGGACTGTAGCCTATCAGGCTTCTCCATCCATGGGATTCTCCAGGCAAGAATACTGGAGTGGGTTGCCATTGCCTTCTCTAGGAGATCTTCCTGACCCAGGAATTGAACCCGGGTCTCCCGCATTGTAGGCAGATGCTTTACCGTCTGAGCCACCAGGGAAGTCCATTGAATAGGTGATGCTATGTAACCATCATATCCTCAGCTACCCCCTTCTCCTCCCGCTTCAATCTTCCCCAGCATCAGGATCTTTTCCAATGAGTCAGCTCTTCACATCAGGTGGCCAGGGTATTGGAGTTTCAGCTTCAGCATCAGTCCTTCCAATGAACACCCAGGACTGATTTCCTTTAGGAGGGACTGGTTGGATCTCCTTGCAGTCCACGGGACTCTCAAGAGTCTTCTCCAAAACCACAGTTCAAAAGCATCAATTCTTCAGCGTTCAGCTTTCTTTATGGTCCAACTGTCACACTCATACCTGACTACTGGAAAAACCATAGCCTTGACTAGACGGACCTTTGTCAGAAAAGTGCTATCTTTGCTTTTTTAATACACTACCTAAGTTTGTCAAAGCTTTCCTTCCAAGGAGCATCGATTAATTTTATGGCTGCAGAAAGGTAAAGCTTCAGAAATCTCTTGTGTGTTCTGGAAGCCCTTACGCAAAGAAGTACGTTCCCATGTGACTCAGATAAGACTCGAGGACACCTTGCGTTTATCTCTGACAAGGCCAGACACGGACCCGCCAGATCTCCATTTTTGCTTCGTAAATAGAACTGCTTTGTCCCCACTGCTCAGTCAGAACAAAGGGTTTGTTCTTCAGTTTTGGGATGAGATGAACTTTGGCCCCATCAGTCTGAGCCAGCAAGCTGCCCCTCCTCAACAGCCCCTCCTGAAAGCCGGCCGTGTCCTGAGAACACTCTCTGCTGCCGGGGCCCATAGGCCACGCCCATTCCTCCCAAGTCCACAGCCCGCTTCTTTCTAGCCTTGTTTGCTCCACACAGAGCAGCCCGTGCAGCTTCACGGTCAGAGCACCCTCCCCATTGCTACAGTTCATCTCACACTGTTCCTTCATCTCTTTGCAATCATCCTTTCGGATAAAGTCTTCCCTTACAAAGTCTGGACCTGTTGTTGTTTTTTGTTTTTTCCCCAACAGATTCCAACAGAAAATCCCACCCCTCACCACCCCCCATTTTTTTCCCCCTTCCAACAGGGCAGGAGCAAGTTTGGAGATCACACGGAACCGCTGCAATCATCCAGGCCAGAGCTGATGGGCATCTGCAGTGGTTTGGAGCAGCAGGATCCTCTTGCTAGGGTAACTTTGTAGGCACTGACAACACTCTGGACAAGGGAGGGCACGAAGAGCCGCCTGTTGCCTGGGCGTCCTCACCGTGGGTGACCTCTGCTCGGGGCTCCCTGCCTGGGGCCACCCCTATGCCTCCCCCTGTCCCCGTGTCATTGCAGGCGCACTGTGCAACCCAGCGTCTCCAGGACAACTTCCCCTTTGGGCTGTGAGCTTCTTGCAAATGGGGTTCCTGCTTCCCCCCCTGCATTCTCAGCACCCAGCCTAGCGTCCCGCTGTCCAAGGGTTCACTGACTAATTAGACATTAATTCATAAGACTGATTTAAGATGTCCCAAGGAAAAGAAGAGAAGTGAAAAGCAAAGGAGAAAAGGAAAGATATAAGCATCTGAATGCAGAATTCCAAAGAAGAGCAAAAAGAGATAAGAAAGCCTTCTTCAGCAATAAGTGCAAAGAAATAGAGGAAAAGAACAGAATGGGAAAGACTAAAGATCTCTTCAAGAAAATTAGAGATACCAAGGGAACATTTCATGCAAAGATGGGCTCGATAAAGGAGAGAAATAGTATGGACCTAACAGAAGCAGAAGATATAAAGAAGAGGTGGCAAGAATACACGGAAGAACTGTACAAAAAAGATCTTCACGACCCAGATAATTACAGCGGTGTGATCACTCATTTAGAGCCAGACATCCTGGAATGTGAAGTCAAGTGGGCCTTAGAAAGCATCACTACAAACAAAGCTAGTGGAGGTGATGGCATTCCAGTTGAGCTGTTCCAAATCCTGAAAGATGATGCCTTCAAAGTGCTGCACTCAATATGCCAGCAAATTTGGAAAACTCAGCAATGGCCATAGGACTGGAAAAGGTCAGTTTTCATTCCAATCCCAAAGAAAGGCAATGCCAAAGAATGCTCAAACTACCACACAATTGCACTCATCTCACAAGCTAGTAAAGTAATGCTCAAAATTCTCCAAGCCAGACTTCAGCAATACGTGAACCATGAACTCCCTGATGTTCAAGCTGGTTTTAGAAAAGGCAGAGGAACCAGAGATCAAATTGCCAACATCCACTAGATCATGGAAAAAGCAAGAGAGTTCCAGAAAAACATCTATTTCTGCTTTCTTGACTATGCCAAAGCCTTTGACTGTGTGGATCACAAGAAACTGTGGAAAATTCTGAGAGAGATGGGAATACCAGACCACCTGACCTGCCTCTTGAGAAATCTGAATGCAGGTCAGGAAGCAACAGTTAGAACGGACATGGAACAACAGACTGGTTCCAAATAGGAAAAGGAGTACGTCAAGGCTGTATATTGTCAGCCTGCTTATTTAACTTCTATGCAGAGTACATCATGAGAAATGCTGGACTGGAAGAAACACAAGCTGGAATCACGGTTGCCGGGAGAAATATCAATAACCTCAGGTATGCAGATGACACCACCCTTATGGCAGAAAGGGAAGAGGAGCTAAAAAGCCTCTTGATGAAAGTGAAAGAGGAGAGTGAAAAAGTTGGCTTAAAGCTCAACATTCAGAAAACAAAGATCATGGCATCCGGTCCCATCACTTCATGGGAAATAGATGGGGAAACAGTGGAAACAGTGTCAGACTTTATTTTGGGGGGCTCCAAAATCACTGCAGATGGTGACTGCAGCCATGAAATTAAAAGATGCTTACTCCTAGGAAGAAAAGTTATGATCAACCTAGATAGCATATTCAAAAGCAGATATATTACTTTGCCGACTAAGGTTCGTCTAGTCAAGGCTACGGTTTTTTCAGTAGTCATGTATGGATGTGAGAGTTGGACTGTGAAGAAGGCTGAGGGCCAAAGACTTGATGCGTTTGAACTGTGGTGTTGGAGAAGACTCTTGAGAGCCCCTTGGACTGCAAGGAGATCCAACCAGTCCATTCTGAAGGAGATCAGCCCTGGGATTTCTTTGGAAGGAATGATGCTAAAGCTGAAACTCCAGTACTTTGGCCACCTCATGTGAAGAGTTGACTCATTGGAAAAGACTCTGATGGTGGGAGGGATTGGGGGCAGGAGGAGAAGGGGACGACCCAGGATGAGATGGCTGGATGGCATCACCGACTCGATGGACATGAATCTGAGTGAGCTCCGGGAGTTGGTGATGGACAGGGAGGCCTGGCGTGCTGCGATTCACGGGGTTGCAAAGAGTCGGACACGACTGAGCGACTGAACTGAACTGAACTGAAGGACTTCCCCGGTGGCACACTGGATAAGAGTCCGCCCCCAGGTGGCGCTAGTGGTAAAAAACCCACCCTTGCCGGTGCAGGAGAGGTCAGAGATGCCCGCTGAAACCTGGGCTGGGAAGATACCCTGAAGGAAGAAATAGTAACCCACTCCAATGTCTTGCCTGGAGAGTCCACATGGACAGAGGAGCCTTGGGGTGGGGGGCACAGCGAGGGGGTTGGCTACAGTCCATTTGGTAGCAAAGAGTCAGACACAACTGAAGTGACTTAGCTCGCATGCCAATGCAAGGGACAAGTGTTCCGTTCCCCATCTGGGAAGATTCCATCTGCCCAGGAGCAGCTAAGACTGTGCAGCGCAACTGCTGAGCTCCAGGGCCCACGAGATGCAACCGCTGAATCTGCGTAGGTAACTACTGGAGCCCTGAGCTTAAAGCCTGTGCTTGGCAGCACAGAAAGTCCCCGCAATGGGAAGCCCCACACCTCGGTGAAGAGTGGCCCAGCCTCACCCACAACCAGAGAAATTATCCCCCCCTCCAAAAAAAAAAAAAAGGCAACAAAAACCCAGGGCAGCCAAAAATAATAAAATTAAAATGAAAAGATTTCTCAAGACATATGTATGTGTGCAAGTCCTCTGGCTTCTGAATTGATAGGAATGACTGGGAAAATAATTTGAGCTAATATATTTTCTAGATTTTGTTTGTGTGTCCTTTCACCTATAATCTTCTCCAAACCCCTAAGAGCAGGTACAATTGCTATGATCTTTATTTAACTGATCGGTACACAGACTAAAGAGGCTGAGCAATTTTGAGCAAGAAGCAGAGCTGAGAGCTCACACACTTCATCTCTGCATGCTATCAGCTTCCTGCAACCTCAGAAGTAGCAGTGACCAGCTCCTCACAGGAGGGACAGCTCATCATCCTGTGTAAAGGAAGATCTGGATGATAATACGTCAAAAATAGAGATGATTGAAAAGAGCAACGGAACTTACTCTTTCAAGCAAATGCCAGAAAGACACAAATGGTTTGGGAATGTGCAGGCAGTACTTAGAACTCAACAGAAATGCTGACTGAGGGATGAACTGTGATCATGAGACCTTTGATGTTCTGTGGTAACCATCACTCAGTATAAGAATTATCTTCTAAAGAAAGCAGTCAGGCACACAGAAGAAAAACTGAAAAGCACCGGGGTTTTTTTCATAAATCTTTGCTCTTCTCAAATAGTCTGTGTACATTTTCTTGGCACGTTTCTGTATGTAAGCAGCTAGAAAATGCAGAGATCCAGACAAGCCAGCACGGTCCACAGTAGAGCTGACGACTGCAAATGGGAGCTTCCTCGAGAACAGCCTCCAGCACTCTAAGGTGTGACTCTGAGAGCCACCAGCACTTTCACTGCCCCTGAGACGTGCTTTAGAATATTTTAGCTAAGGGGCACTGCAGAGTGATGGCCCCATGATAGACTTCAGCAGACAAAAACAGGATTGGCAGGAGCCTTAGTCCTAGCCAGCCTTCAGAAGGAAATAGAGATGTTTAAGAACCAAGATGATCCCTTGTATACCTGAAACATCCATAATATCGTAAATCAACGATGCCTCAATAAGAAAGGGGAAAAAACACACCAAGATGATCCCTTGTATACCTGAAACGTCCATAATATTGTAAATCAACGATGCCTCAATAAGAAAGGGGGAAAAACACACTCAGATGATCCTAAGGTCACTTTAGACGGACTTGTTTCCTCCTGAAAGGCTGTGGACCAAGCACCAGCTTTGCCAAGTGTGTTTTCTAACCTCTGAACAGGACGTCACAGCGCCTCTGTTTCTGGGAGTTCTCAGGGTCAAAGTGATAGGTGAGGTTGATGACTCGTAGCTAAACATTTTTCAATCAATGTTCCATGGATTTTCTTGCTATTATATAGATTTTTGAACTGGGTTACAAATAATCAGGCTTATTCCTAGAAAGTATAATCTATCAAAATTGGACATCCTTCAGTGACAACATAAAGCAAGAGTGAAGTGATGGGAAGAATCGTTAAGGACGGCATTCTCTCTGAGCAGCTGGGATCTGAGAGGCCCGCACTAGCCCTGAAACAGAGATGCCTCAGACACTTGCCAAGAACAGGAGCAGAAGGCCGGCAGGAGGCGCTGCCCGGGGCGGGACTAGACGCGCTGGGCGAGGGGTCTGGAGCTTTCTAGCGGTGCCCCACCCGGTAACCACGCGAGAGTCACTTCCTGCACTTGTGTCTCCCCGCCCTTTTAGTCCTTTGAACCGCTCGAGTCATTTGCAAATAAAACTTTTCCACTGCTCTTCTCAAGGTGTGCTCTTGCACATTTGGACAACAGTGCCACTTAATTCTGATTTCATCAAGGTCACAAAGGTGAAAAAGAGAGGAGAGATTGCCCTTGCTAACGGGCAATTGCCCTCATCCAGTCACGTGAAGGCTTTAGAGCAAAATCTGCGATTTCCCTGAGAAGAAGGAATTCTGCCTCAAGACTGCGGCAGAGGACTCCTCCCTACGTTTGCAGCCTGTCAGCCAGCCCACACACTCCATGCTCAAGACTGCAAATCAGCTCTCAGCCGTGGCCTGCCCGACAGACTCAGGGCTTGCCGGTCCCCAGGATTGCATAAGCCAACTTCTTAAATCTACATCTGTATCCAAAAAAAATTCTCAAAATTTCTCTTCTTGTTGGATCTCTTCTGTAAGCCTTTTCTTAGAAAAATATCTTTCCCTTTTGTTTTAGATTTGTGTGTGTGTGTCTTTACTGAATCTGTTACATTACTGGGTTTTGTTTGTTTATTTTCTGGTTTTTTGGCCATAAGGCATGTGGGATCTTAGCTGCTGGACTAGGGATTGAACCTCCACCCTCTGCATGGGAAGACCAAGTCTTAACCACTGGACTGCCAGAGAAGTTCCTACCTTTCCCTTTTGACTGAACAAACAGATGGGCCAAAAACCACAGTGAAACAGCAAAGGCCTTCAGCTCCATGTTTGTCCCCCTCATCTGCACCAGGGACTGTTCATAATATCATCTGCTCTGTCTCTAGGCTGTTTCTTTGTGATTGCACTTGGTCATGTTACAACAAAGCTTGGAATGAAAACACCATCATAGCTGGTTCATGATTAAAATCAATACAATATGTGTAAGTATATATAAACCAAAGAAACGAATATTCCATTTGCTATTCATTGATCTACAGTCTATAACTGCAGGTAAGATTTTGTATTAAGAAAGAGCTATGAAGCAGAGAGGTTGACTTCTAGTATGCCATAATAATGGGCAAGTTGAATGACCTCCCCTTTCTCAAATGATTTGATTGTGAACTAAATGGTTGATGATCATATATAGTCATCGTTTTAATGAGCATAAAATGAAGTATTAATAATGTCATGTTTTGCATTGTATCACCCAAAAGATATGCTGGAGTCCTAACTTCTGGTGTTTCATCATGTGACCTTATAAATAAGATGCAGTTAGCTAGCGGTGTAATCAGTTAAGTTGAGGTCACACTGGAGTACAAATGGCCCTTAACCCACGATGACTGGTGTCCTTGTAGAAAAAGGAGAGACTGTCTCACAAGGACAGCATGTGATGATGGAGGCAGAGACGGAAGGCTGCGGCTACAAGGGGCCGACAGGAAACCCCTGGAAGCCAAGGCGAGAACCCTCCCACGGATTTCTGGGGGAGCATGGTCCTGCCAGCACCTTAATGTTGGACTTCTGGTCTTTGTTGCTTTGAGCCACCCAGTCTGTGGGACTTAGGAGTAAGATGATAAAAGTTTTGAAAGATACAACACCCCGAGTGAAATGCCTTGTGGTGCATTTATAAGCCTGGGACGTGCCACGTTAGTAGGCAGAGCACACTTGTCAGGCCCTGGGATGTGACTTCCTTGTGTTATTTCATTGCATTATTACGCCAACCAAATGAGGCAGGAGCTACTATTATCCACATTTACAGTCAGCAAAAGCATAGCACTGACAGCTTCCATGGCTTACCCAAGGCCGCAATCAGTTCAGTTCAGCTCAGTCACTCGGTCGTGTCTGACTCTTTGCAACCCCCTGGACTGCAGCACGCCAGGCTCCCCTGTCCATTAGGAGCAGTTATAAAATGTTACGGGAGCACCATGACATTTTTTTTTTGTCCTTAAGGTCTTTAAAATCTAGTGGATAAAGGTTGAAATATATGCATGTTAATTTAGTCATCATTAGTTTTGCTTCTAATGTTGTGTTGTTCTCCTTGAAGTACTACTGAAATAGTAAAGGGACTGAGAGAGACAGAAAAAGAGAGACAGAAAGAACGTGTATTGTATCAACCTTATCCCCAGCAGACCTAAGAAATACGAGTACAAACCTTCCAGGTCCTCCATATAAGCATCACATACGAGAAGGATTCATTTCCACAGTCCCCAGAGTCAAATCAACAGTTTGGGGTGAGGTGACTTTCTAAGTCAGCATCATTGCTTTTCCGTGAAATTCCTCAGTTCTCTGTGGCTTCTGCACATAATTGCATCCCTCCCGTTGTCTGTGGTTCCTCTGCGGTGAGTAGAAATGAGCTAAATGAAAAAGATCTTCCCCTTCTTGGTAATATGAGAAGAGGTGCCTCTTACCCCTTTTAACAAAAAGGTTTTCTGCATATTCTGCTGTGTTTCCTTTGTTAAACATTCACAGTGTCTAGGACTGGTCTCTAGAAGTTGTCGATGTCGTGCGTCTGCTAAACTAGCCAATCCTTCCCCACGCCATCTCATCCTCCAGTCCTGCTGAGAGAGGGGAAGCAGAGATTAATAGCTGTTCTTACCGGCCATTTCTTTCAAAGCTCTTCTCTTGGGGCCTTTTACCTCCACCGCCTTCTGCTTGCCTGACTACAACTCTTCTTTGCATCTTCTAAGCCACGCTGTGCAAGGATGTACACTTGACTCTCCACTAATGTCCACGTTTTAGCTCATTTCATTCTTTCATTTTCATGATGACAAGAGCAATGGCCTCTTCAACATCCCTCCAATCTTTCTGCTTCACAATAACCAAAA
Source organism: Ovis canadensis (assembly GCF_042477335.2). NCBI lineage: Eukaryota > Metazoa > Chordata > Mammalia > Artiodactyla > Bovidae > Ovis > Ovis canadensis. Next base: position 99,604,512 of record NC_091253.1, on the reverse strand, counting down.
ATGCGAGTTTCAAAGATCTTAATTGTCACAAAAATAATTGAGAGAAAACCACTTGTGTTCAGATTTATGGTCTTAATGACTTCAGGGTCTCAGAATGGCAGACGCACAGATGGCTGTTGCTCACCCGTCACTGAGCTTCCATCATATAAAGCCTGGGAAGGAATATTCAATAGGGTCCCAGGAAGCAAGACTCACTTCTAACCTCAGTGAATTTCTAATGAGGCAGCTCTCATGACAGACTCAGGCTCCACGGACAGGAGACTGGATTCTCGTGTGCACGAGACGCATCTCGGATAATAGTTGGACCTTTTGTTAGCTAATATTTACGGAACGTTTCCCTGTGCTGGAGGTACTGAGTTAAATGCTTTATGAGCATGGTCTCAGTCGCTATATAGCCCCATGAGGTGACTGGCATTATTTGCATATCATTTCACAGAAGAAGAGACTGGGAGTTTTTAAGGGATTACTAACTTACGGTGGAGTCAGAATTCAAACTCAGGCACTCTGACGCCAAAATTTTGCTCTGAACCCGCTGTACCATCTGGCTATCTGTCTCCTGCTAGAATAACTCCCCTGAGGAGTCAGGAAATCTGCTCTTGCCTCTGAAACCCTCCTGTCTGCCGCAGTAATCGAGGAAGCAGATCGCTTCTGAAGAATTCTCTGCCTGTAGCATCCACTGTGAGAACCTCAGAAGGGCCGACTCCACCAGAAGCCAGACAAAAACTGCTCACCCCAGGAAGTCGTTAATTGCTGTGCCATTTTTAAACGGACAAAATAAACTTTTTTCCCATTGCCAACGCCAAAAATTACCTCATGCGGTTTTCAGCATGGTGTCCGGCTCCTCACACCCCAGCCGCAGCCTGGCCTCCGGGCCGACCTCCCTCGCGACCTGCCACCTGCCTCCTCCCATTTCCGCCCTGGGTCACTCTGCTCTCTGACACCTTCGTGCTGTTACGTACGTATTTCCTCTTCCTGGAGTCTCCTTCCTTTTTGATAGGTTGAAAGCCCCTACTCAGCTTCCCTGATTGCTCAGTGGGTAAAGAATCCACCTGCATCGCAGGAGATACGAGTTCCATCCCTGAGTTGGGAAGATGCCCTGGAGGAGGAAATGGCAACCCACTCCAGTGTTCATGCCTGGGGAATCGCATGGGCAGAGGAGCCTGGTGGGCTGCAGTCCAAAGGGAAAAAAAGAAGTCTAACAGGACTGAGTGACTGCGCAGCACACAAGTGTGACGACAAGCCCCTACTCATCTTCCAGGACTTCATTTCTCCTCACGTCCTCTGAACAGCCTTCCTACAGACACTCCAGTTCAGATCAGTTCAGTCGCTCAGTCGTGTCTGACTCTTTGCAACCCCACGAATCACAGCACGCTAGGCCTCCCTGTCCATCACCAACTCCCGGAGTTCACTCAAACTCAGGTCCATCAAGTCAGTGATGCCATCCAGCCATCTCATCCTCTGTCATCCCCTTCTCCTCCTGCCCGCAATCCCTCCCAGCATCAAAGTCTTCTCCAATGAGTCAACTCTTCTCATGAGGTGGCCAAAGTACTGGAGTTTCAGCTTTAGCATCATTCCTTCCAAAGAACACCCAGGACTGATCTCCTTTAGAATGGACTGGTTGGATCTCCTTGCAGTCCAAGGGACTCTCAAGAGTCTTCTCCAACACCACAGTTCAAAAGCATCCATTCTTCAGGGCTCAGCTTTCTTCACAGTCCAACTCTCACATCCATACATGACTACTGGAAAAACCGTAGCCTTGACTAGACAGAACTTTTTGGCAAAATAATGTCTCTGCTTTTGAATATGCTATCTAGGTTGGTCATAACTTTCCTTCCAAAGAGCAAGCGTCTTTTAATTTCATGGCTGCAGTTACCATCTGCAGTGATTTTGGAGCCCCCCAAAGTAAAATCTGACACTGTTTCCACTGTTTCCCCATCTATTTCCCATGAAGTGATGGGACCAGATGCCATGATCTTAGTTTTCTAAATGTTGAACTTTAAGCCAACTTTTTCACTCTTCTCTTTCACTTTCATCAAGAGGGTTTTTAGTTCTTCTTCACTTTCTGCCATAAGGGTGGTGTCATCTGCATATCTAAGGTTATTGGTACTTCTCTCGGCAATCTTGATTCCAGCTTGTGCTTCTTCCAACCCAGCGTTTCTCATGATGTACTCTGCATAGAAGTTAAATAAGCAGGGTGACAATATACAGCCTTGACCTATTCCTTTTCCTGTTTGGAATCAGTCTCTTGTTCCATGTCCAGTTCTAACTGTTGCTTCCTGACCTGCATACAGGTTTCTCAAGAGGCAGGCCAGGTGGTCTGGTATTCCCATCTCTTTCAGGATTTTCCACAGTTTATTGTGATTCACACAGTCAAAGGCTTTGGCATAGTCAATCAAGCAGAAATAGATGTTTTTCTGGAACTCTCTTGCTTTTTCCATGATCCAGCAGATGTTGGTAATTTGATCTCTGATTCCTTTGCCTTTTCTAAAATCAGCTTGAACATCTGGAAGTTCACGGTTCACGTAATGCTGAAGCCTGGCTTGGAGAATTTTGAGCATTACTTTACTAGCGTGTGAGATGAGTACAATTGTGCGGTAGTTTGAGCCTTCTTTGGCATTGCCTTTCTTTGGGATTGGAATCAAATCTGACCTTTTCCAGTCCTGTGGCCACTGCTGAGTTTTCCAGATTTGCTGGTATATTGAGTGCAGCACTTTGACAGCATCATCTTTCAGGACTTGAAATAGCTCAACTGGAATTCCATCCCCTCCACTAGCTTTGTTGGTAATGATGCTTTCTAAGGCCCACTTGACTTCGCATTCCAGGATGTCTGGTTCTAGGTGAGTGATCATACCATCATGGCTATCTGGGTCATGAAGATCTTTCTTGTACAGTTTTTCTGTGTAGTCTTGGCACCTCTTCTTAATACAAACCACGTGGTGGCAGAATTGGACGCGACTGAGTGCACACACACGTGCTGTCATGTATTTCTCTTAATACCGCAGGTATCGCCCTTGTTTTCTCTGGCTGTTCAGTTGTCTCTTGTCCCACAAGCTTGTCACTGAATTTTGGCACCTTTATAAGTCCAGCAACAGAGAGCGGTGATCACAGCTGTATGTTCTTCATGTCAGCTGCCCTCTGCCAGAGCGTGTCTCTCTGTTCTTCCTGCTCAGCAAGCATAAAGTCTCATATCCACACCAGATGCCTTTCTTACCTATCTCAGGAAATGCATGTCTAGAATCCATTAGTTTTGAAGAATATATGAAGATTTTTACAAAGGTGAAAAAATGTAGACTTTAGAAACCATGCCTTTTCTTTAATGAATTTTTTCAACCTCAAGCTTCAGTTTGAACTCGACTTCCAGAAGACTAACATATGAGTGTCTTATGGCGCCCTCTAGTGTCAGAGTTATTACTGTAATCTGCTCTTCTAGGACGGAGAAGGCGATGGCACCCCACTCCAGTACTCTCGCCTGGAAAATCCCATGGATGGAGGAGCCTGGTGGGCTGTAGCCCATGGGGTCTCGAAGAGTCGGACATGACTGAGTGATTTCCCTTTCACTTTTCACTTTCATGCTTTGGAGAAAGAAATGGCAACCCACTCCAATGCTCTTGCCTGGAGAATCCCAGGGGCGGGGGAGCCTGGTGGGCTTCCGTCTATGGGGCTGCACAGAGTTGGACACGACTGAAGCGACTTAGCAGCAGCAGCAGCTCTTCTAGGACTAGGTGAAGTCGCTCAGTCGTGTCCCACTCTTTGCAACCACATGGACTGTAGCCTACCAGGCTCCTCTGTCCATGGGATTTTCCAGGTAATAGTACTGGAGTGGATTGACATTTCCTTCTCCAGGGGATCTTCCCAACCCAGGGATCAAACCCAGGCCTTCCACATTGTAGACGGACTAGGTATCCCTGTCCAATACTTTGACCACCTGATGCTGACTCATTTGAAAATGAGCTGACTAATTTGAAAAGACCCTGATCCTGGGAAAGATTGAGGGCAGGAGTAGAAGGGGATGACAGAGGATGAAATGGTTGGATGGCATCACGGACTCAATGGACATGAGTTTGGGTAAACTCCAGGAGTTGGTGATGGACAGGGAGGCCTGGCGTGCTGCAGTCCACGGGGTCACAAAGTCGGACACAACTGAATGGACTTAGCAATCAGTCTACCTACTGCCCATTGAATCCATGTGGTTTTCACCCCCAGTCATGCCTGGACAGGTGGGAACCCAACAAAGGGCACGGCGAGTCCTCTCTGTGGCTACCGCACTGTTCATAGTACCTGGAACAAGGTAAGCTAAGCAAATTGAATGGATGAGAATAGAAATACTGTGGCAGAATGATACTGTCTTTTAAAAAGAAAATATTGATGACCGAAACAATTGTCAATAAAATTAAATAACAAGGTAAAACAGAAAAGCAAACAATTGGTATTTTCATTGCTTGTGAGAAGGTGTTAGCTATTATGCCCTCCCCGCCCCCACGCCCATCCCCACCTGGTGCGCCCACCGCCCAGTAGCGATCATGAACGAGTCTTTAAATTTTGCCCTTTTTGTATAAGAAAGTACCTATGAGACTCCACAGCTTCCCAGGTTTGAGCAAAGCCGCTTGACTGCAGGCTCCTTGAAAGCACGAACCAACCATCAGATCCACAGAAGTCGCTGAGAGCAGCCACTCACAGTGACAGAAAGGTGGATGTCCTTTCTGTCGTCCGTAAGAAAATTTCAGCTCACGGAAGCGTGGGCGGAAGTGAAGTCTATCCCTGCCTCTGCCTCAAGCGGAAGGTCATAAGCGGTCAGACTGTGGTCCTTCCGGGCAGGCCGACGCGGGCTCACCCTGGATGGGGAAGTCAGGCAGCCCTTTCTAGTACAACACACTATCCTGGCACACGTAAGTTTAGTTCTGTTCTCTACCCTCCAGTTCTCCTTTGGAATCATCTGCAGCTGAAAAGTAAAAAAGCAGTTCAAGTCACCTTTTTTTTTTTTTTTTTTTAACCCATTTGAGTAGATTCTTTTTAAACTACCAACACCCAATATTTTGGCAAGGGTGTGGGAGGTATCAATTTATAGAGAATATCTAGAAAATAAAACGTGCATGCCCTCTGATCCCTTAATTCTATCCTGAAGATTTACCCCAAGGACCAATGTGGAAAGAAGGATGCTACAAATATTTTCATTGTACTTTTATTTATAATAACAACGTTTTGGAAACAACCTATACACTCAAAAGTAGAGTCTATCGTGGCTAAACACGTGATGATCTTATCCACATGATATTCAACATGCAGTCATTTTAAAAAGTGTATGGAAGAATGTTTCTAAAGAGAAAATTTTCACAATCTAAAAATAGAGAAGAAACCTACTGTAAAACAGAGTGTACGTATTTATGAAGTAGGACAACCTGAACTGTAGGTATCTCTGGTTATTGTTACTATAAGCAATTTGGCTTTCTCTTTGCAGTTTATAGGTTTGTACAATGAGCGTGCGTGTCCACTGTAGTCTGGAAAATAAACAGTGCAATTGCATATAAAAAAGGAAGAGGAGGAAGTGCCATGTGTCGGCTCTAGTCATGAGCCGAATGAAGACACAGAAGCGCCCATTGTTCTCCTGAGATACTCGTGACTGTGTAAGGGAGGCTCCGCAGACCTACGGGGGCCAGCCAAGAGTCCCTGCTGTTTAGGATCCAAGGGGTGAGACGACATGAACCTCCTTCAGCCTTTGTTTTCATAATAACTCATATGCGTGTCCCGCAGCAGGGTTAGACAGGGCAACGCACCTGCGCCAGGCTCATATTGAGTCAGGCGGGGAGGAGGAAGCCCGCACCGAGGCTGCGCAGCGCGCTCGGGGGCGCTGCAGCTTGCGGGGGCTTTCAGGACGGGGAGGCGCCGCGTGACCACAAGGTGACATTCTGCCTTCAAAACTATGTAACAATTGTTATGAATCTTGAGCTTCAACTCTGGCCTCTTTGGTTATAATATCTACGACATTATCCTGGGGCCAGTGGTGGCCTTTCCCATTTTTAAAGGAGCAATTCTCTTCCTAAGTCTAAACTATTAACTTGGACGTTGCAAAGAAGTGTCATTTCTCATTGTCCTTCTTTCATTTACTCATGGCTATGCTGGGTCTCTCTTGATGTTTGAGAGCTTCTCTCTGCAGGGGCTTGTCTTATTCTGGGGCCCACGGCTCAGTAGCTGCTCCACGGCCCGTGGGATCTTCCTGGACCAGGGATCGAACCTGTGTCGCCTGCACCGACAGTACCAGGGAAGTCCCTCGTTTTTCTTCTTGACGAATTAATTCTAGACTAGGCTATTGACCACAGTTATATACTTTTAGTCTTTCAGGGGAAAATTTGTCAGGAATAGCAAAATTATTTGTGGGTTTTATTGGCCTTTCTTCTGAATTTGACTCTGTAAGTTTACATTCCTGAATTCAAAGCAGAAATCAGAATATTCAAGAATATTGAAAAGTTATTTCTGAGTGTGCTAATAGTTAGAAATACTCTTTTGATACTTTAAATGAATGGTCCCCAAACTTTCTTATCTAGTTTTTAATCAGTAAATGTATTTGTGTTTTTATATACTTTAAAATTGTTTGCAAATACTATTGGGTTGGCCCAAAAGTTTGTAACATTATAGAAAAACTAAAAGGAACTTTTGTCCAACCAATATGCTATTGATAGATGCTTTACGGAAAATGCACAGTGATTTCAAAAGGGTAGACTAAAGATAAAATAAAATTTTTTAAGAAATTTAAGTTTTATTTATTAACAGTAAATGTCATTGGTTAAAAAAATAAATTTTACTTTTATTAAAATATGTATTAACAAGATCGTATAGTCAATTATGCTTTATTATTGTTGAAAACCTTGTCTAAGCTTTACAGCATTGTAATTCGATGCTTGCTTCTGAATGAAATGTATTCCTCTACTTGTTTTGAATGGCTATCACAGTCGTGAAAGTTCTCTCATACAGATGTATACATTCCAATAGAGGTAATATATCAAAGGCTGATTTTCTAAGGTCTGAAACATATTTCAATCTATCAATTACATAAAGGCTTCTGATGAAGTTGTTCATAGGTTTTTTCCTTCTTGAAGGTTTGACTAGATAGGAATTTTGAGGATCCTTCTGGACTAATTTTTGCCTCTTTTTTTCTTTTCCATCCAGCAGCTACAAAGTTTTGGGTTTTTGTTGGTTTTTCTTTATTTAAGACCTTAAAGAAAGCCTATTTTCAGAAATACCCACATCTGGACGTAGAAAGCAGTTGCTCCTGTGATACTGGTCTTTCAAGGAGAATAATTCCCACCATGGGCAAGCAGGGTCCCCTCAGAAGACTTCCACTCACAGGCACGTCACAGTGGCTTCTGCACACAGTCACATCTCCACAGTGCCAGCTTCCTCCCGGCTTTCCCTCTGGGCAGTAGTGAGCGCGCCTCCCCCAGCTGGTGGAGTTTCCTGCTTTGTTGGGGACCCCAGTGGAGGCCAGCCAGCCGCTGGAAAGGTATCAGTCCAGGGCCCCTGTCTTGGCAGGAGCCTCAGTTCAGTTCAGTTCAGTTCAGTCACTCAGTCATGTCCGACTCTTTGTGACCCCATGAATCGCAGCACGCCAGGCCTCCCTGTCCATCACCAACTCCCGGAGTTCACTCAGACTCACGTCCATCGAGTCCGTGATGCCATCCAGCCATCTCATCCTCGGTCGTCCCCTTCTCCTGCCCCCAATCCCTCCCACCATCAGAGTCTTTTCCAGTGTGTCAACTCTTCGCATGAGGTGGCCAAAGTACTGGAGTTTCAGCTTTAGCATCATTCCTTCCAAAGAAATCCCAGGGTTGATCTCCTTCAGAATGGACTGGTTGGATCTCCTTGCAGTCCAAGGGACTCTCAAGAGTCTTCTCCAACACCACAGTTCAAAAGCATCAATTCTTCAGTGCTCAGCCTTCTTCACAGTCCAACTCTCACATCCATACATGACCACAGGAAAAACCATAGCCTTGACTAGGCGGACGTTAGTCGGCAAGGTAATGTCTCTGCTTTTGAATATACTATCTAGGTTGGTCATAACTTTTCTTCCAAGGAGTAAGCGTCTTTTAATTCCATGGCTGCAGTCACCATCTGCAGTGATTTTGGAGCCCCCCAAAATAAAGTCTGACACTGTTTCCACTGTTTTCCCATCTATTTCCCATGAAGTGATGGGACCGGATGCCATGATCTTCGTTTTCTGAATGTTGAGCTTTAAGCCAACTTTTTCACTCTCCACTTTCACTTTCATCAAGAGGGTTTTTAGTTCCTCTTCACTTTCTGCCATAAGGGTGGAAAACCTCAACCCAAGCTGGGATTCGCCACGCACCCTGGGGCACCTTCCCCACTGCAGAGCGCAGCTTTGCTTCAGACTCGCTCTGGCTGGGGAAAGAGAGTCCTTTGGTTTCCTCGGGGACACCAGGGTGTATGCAGAGAAGTGACCTGTCCTTGACTCCCTTCCCTTCGGCTTTGCATCTCTGTCTTAATCTTTCCTAAAAGGCCATAAAATGCTGTCTCCCACACCACCCACCCCTTCTCAGTATCTGGCTTGTCCCTAACCCACACTGAGTAGGTGGCATTTACTGTGGCATAAATGTCCTTAGCACAGAAGTCCTGAAAATGTGCAGCACCTAGGACTGCACAGCACTGATCACTCTCAGTCCAAAGCCAGCCCCAGCACAGGGCTCTTCTGAAGCTGCTCTAAACTGCAGCCAGAGCTGCCACACTGAGTTAGTACCAGGAGCACTGCCGGAGGCGTGAATCTAACTTCAGATGGACCTGATGCGAAGAACTGACCCCTTAGAAAAGACCCTGAGGCTGTGAAGGCGGGAGGAGAAGGGGGCGGCAGAGGGTGAGATGGTTGGATGGCATCACCGACTCAATGGACAGGAGTTTGAGTAAACTCTGGGAGTTGATGATGGACAGGGAGGCCTGGCGCGCTGCAGTCCATGGGGTCACAAAGAGCTGGACACAACTGAGTGACTGAACTGAACTGAACTGAACTGAACTGAAGAACAAGCAGAACTCTGCCTCTAGATTCACAGGAGAACCATCCAATGGAACCCTGCAAACTGGCCCCTTGGACAGCCCCTCAGACCCTGAGCAGGGCCCCTGCTCCAGGCTCTGGCCCCAGTTTTCAAATGCTGGAGGTGCTGGTGTTCAAGGGGACCAGAAGCGCGGGCTTCCTAGATGGTGCTAGTGGCAAAGAACCCGCCTGCCAACACAGGAGACATAAGAATCAAGGTTTCGATCCCTAGGTCAAGAAGATCCCCTGGAGGAGGCATGGCAACCCACTCCAGTATTCTTGCCTGGAGAATCCCATGGACAGAGAAGCCTGGTGGGTACAGTCCATAGGGTCACAAAGAGTTGGACGAGACTGAAGCGACTTGGCGTGCACTCACAAAGGTGCATGTGGTCAAGTACCCAGCCTAAAAGTGACAACCCCTCTCACACATCTCAAGCCTTTGCAGTGATGGCAAGCAAGTGAAACTGGCTTTTCTCTGGTCCTGCTACGGCATAAAGTCACCAAAACAAAAATGTGCTTGCTCTTTTGCTAAAACAAAGATTTTTTTTTCCTTGCCACTGAGAGGAGTTTATCTTCTATCTGCAGCTAGATCATTAATTTTATCAAGAAAACATGTTAATACCTGGTAAGGAATCCTATATAAAATAAAACCATAGGTTGTCACTTTTTTAAAATGCAGAATAAAAGGTTTTGTTGCCACAAACTAAGTATGGTTTCAACAGACAGATGAGACTGCTGTCTGGTATCTATTGGAAAGAAAGGCTAGTGATCTTTTAGAATCAAAGTCATTGTTTTGGTCAGATGATTCCCAGCTTTTAACTAGCATAAAGCTACTTGTCTACATGATATGTTAATTCCTAAATCTAGAAATAGTTTTTTTTTTAATATTTCTTGAATAAATGCCATAAGGCAGAATTAATGATGTGCTTTATTTGTTTGTTTAGATAGATAGATAGAGATATATATTTTAAGTTTGGACTCTGCTGGGTCTGTGTTGTGGCCCCTGGACTCCTGATTGAGGCTCACAGGCTCTACAGTCCGAAGGCTCAGTAGCTATAGCCCTTTGGGGTTTCTCAAGTTGCTGTGCGTGGGCTTACTTGCCCCACAGCGTGTGGGATCTTACTTCCCTGACCAGGGATCCAGTCTGAAACCCCTGCCTTGGAAGGCAGATTCTTAATCACTGGACCACCAGGGGAGTCCCTAGAAATAGTAATTTTTATGCTTGTTTATTTCAGAAGTTCAGTTCAGTTCAGTCAGTTGCTCAGTCGTGTCCGACTCTCTGCGACACCATGGACCACAGCACGTCAGGCCTCCCTGTCCATCACCAACTCCCAGAGTTTACTCAAACTCATGTCCATTGAGTCAATGATGCCATCCAACCATCTCATCCTCTATCATCCCCTTCTCCTCCAGCCTTCAATCTTTCCCAGCATCAAGGTCCTTTCCAGTGAGTCAGTTCTTCGAATCAGGTGCCCAAAGTATTGGAGCTTTAGCATCAGTCTTTCCAATGAATATTCATAAATAACACCAAGAAAAAAAAACACATTATTTAATGGTAAAGGTTCTGTGAAACTTTCCTGAAATGTTTTCACATCCATAGAAAGTATTTTGCCGTAGACATCTAAAGATTTTTCAAATATAAAATCACCGCTATCGTTTTGCTGTGGAGCTTCAGTGGTTCTGGATGCCCTTTCCTTGGGGCACCTGGTGCGTGCTCAGTTGCTAAGTCGAGTCCGACTCTTTGCGACCCCATGGACTGTAGCCCACCAGGCTCCTCTGTTGGTGGGATTCCCCAGGCCAGAATCCTGGAGTGGGTTGCCATGCCCTCCTCTGGGGGATATTCCTGCATCTCCTGCATTGACAGGCAGATGCTTTACCACGGAGCCGCCTGGGAAGCCCCTTTGGGCCCTGCAGGAGGTGCCGGCTCCTGGAGGAGATCGTGTGGCCCCTCAGGCTGTTACCTCACCCTCCTTCCCTGGGCAGGTGCCAGACGGGCTGTCGGCCTGCCCCTCTGACTGCCGGCCGGAGCACACACAGCTGACCCTGCAGGACGCCGCCCTCCAGGCTCTGCAGCAGCCTGCTGTCACTGCCATACAGCACAAGCCAAAATCACGCTGAGAAGCAATATATTTGCAGTGTCACTTGGAAGACGTGAGACATCCCTTCCTTTTGATTTTTTCACAATTCCTCTTTCCAGCAATCCGGACGAACGTTTGAGCTTGGTACCTGGAGCTTTGGAGCTCCCAGGAACTATCTTCACCAAATCACCCACTGGTTTATATTAAGGGACATCATGAGCAAGAAACTTGTTGAAACTTCTCACTGTGTTTACTCTAAAGATGCTGCTGATCGTATTGCACTTGCTAATTACACAGCACATCCTCTCTGGGAGATCCCACAAGAAATTTTCTTTTGAGTCCCAGAGTCAGGAATGAATGTGCTCCCTCCGAGCAACTAATTACAATTAATTTGCTTTAATTTTACGGGGACTTTGAAGCATGTACCTGTTTTCTCCTTTGAACTGACTCCTAGAAAGCTGAGAGTCAAATCTGAAGTTTATCTTTAGCAAATCACCTTCTACAATCTATGGTTTTTAATATTTTTGCTTATAAATTTTATGTAATAATCTTACCTTCTAGCTCCTTCTTATCCCTTCTGCTCCCATTTTCCTTTTTCCAGCTTTCCTCTTCGACTTAATTCAAATTGATTTTTACCTCATTTTTTATCTACTTATGTAAGATACCTTAAAACCTTTGAAACAAGAAATGGATAAATTAATAAAGATTTCAGAATATCTGGTGCTTTATTTCTCAGAGGAAAAAGTAAACTGTTCCCATTTCCTGAACTGATATACTAGGAAATAGAATGGAATTATGCAATTTTATAGACTTGGGACAATTCCATAGAACATTGCTTCAAACAAACCCACTAGTTAATAATGCTCAGAGCACCATTTCATGAAAGATTGGAAGTGGGACCCCAAGACCAGGGCCACTGGCAGCAGAAAAAGGAAAATGCTTTAGGAAGGCAGATCTGAGGACCCCACGTGTGACCTCAGGGCCGCAGACACAGGTGCCGATTTCCATCCGTAGCGGGTTGAATGGTGACCCTAAAACACGAGGCTGAGCAGAACTTCAGAACGTGATCTCAATCTCGTTTGGATTAAGAGTCTTTTAAAATATAACCGAGGTAAAGATCCAGAGATGAGATCATCCTAAATTAAGGTGGTAAATCTGGTGATGGGCGTCCTTATAAAAGACAGAACGAGACAGAGACACACAGAGAGAGAAGCCATGTGAAGACCGAGGCCGAAGCCGGAGGGCGGCCCCAGGCCAAGGAGCGCCCAGCGTCGCCAGCAGCCACCGGAAGCCGGGAAAGCGGCGCGGAGCCAACTCCCCGAGAACCTCCACGAGGAGTCAGACCCGCGGGACCCGGACTTCAGACTCCGGTCTCCAGAGCACATTTCTGTTGCTTTGAGCCACTCAGTTTGTGGTCATTTGTTCCAGCAGCCCCGGGAAACTGATGCATCATCTCCAGATTCAGGTTCACGTCAATCCATGTTTCAGGTTTCAGAACCTTTCTCTATGAATTTAACTCTTGGCTAAAGTGCCTTTTTGAAAGTGAAACTTCTTCACTTCAATAAAAAAGGAAAATTTCAAACCACAAATCAGTAATTATTCCACATATCCAGTTGAAGATGTTTTCACTGCAGCTTAAGTGTTTTAACTTTCCAGAAGCTTGTGCACGTAAAGGCTATTCACCATTACATTTTTATATGATGTGTTTTAATAAATAATGCCATGATATGCAATAGAATGAAAAAAATATAGCTCACATGTGCACGATTTCTATTATTCAGATTATATCAATCAAATATTGAGCTCCTTGAAATATAGTTATCAACCGTATATCATGGAAAGTAGGTCTTTTTTGACAAATCTTTTAAAAATATGCAAACAAAGATAATAATAAACAGTCACATAACCACCCGGAGACAGGGAGAAAGGGTAAGAGAGAAAATATTTAGATAAAAAACCCAGGACAAATAATAATACAAGACAATCTAAATGGATATTAGACAATGGTGAAAGAGGAAATTGATATCATTATTCAGGATAAATCTTTTTTCTCTATTAGAAAAATAGAAACAATTTCATAAAAGTAATGAAAGAAGAAACGTAAAAGGAAATATGAGACAAGGTATCTTTTATAAAATGAGTTGTGTTCTTTTCACTCAATTCATATTAACCACGGTCAAGTAAAGATTCAGATATTTAGAAATTGGTTTGCAATACCTCATATCACCAGAGGATGGTAGGAGAGAGTCAAAACGTAAGAAAAACAGCTAATTTGTATTTTTCTCTCAGGAGCTCACAACAAAGTTCCGGGTTTTGTAAACCTGTCAAAGTCGTTTTATTCAATGCTTCCCTGGTGGTTCCGTGGTATTAATAACACGCCTGGCATGCCAGGGATGCAGGTTCGGTCCCTGGTCTGGGAAGAGGCCATATGCCGTGACAGCTAAGCTGGCCCCAGTGCCTCAACGAAGGCCCGGAGCTGCCGTAAATGAATAAATGCACATCTTTTTATTCAAAGCTAGCATTTCGGAAGATGATACTGCCGGGGTTTTGGTGGATTGGCTCATCAGTCTGTTTCTCCGTGGTGGAGAGGGGAGGTGGGACTAACACCCCGGATATTAGAATACGACCTACAAGCTCCTGCTCACATCAAACCAGTGGAACAAGGAAGCGGGCCTGTGAAAGAACCGTGAATCTCTCAGTGAAAGTGTAAGTCTCTCAGTTCTGTCCGACTCTTTGCCACCCCATGGACTGTTTCAGAGAGACCGCTGAAAACAAGTTGATTTGTAGGAAATTTACAAAAGCTGGAATGAAGAGGGCTTATCCAAATCACAGCCCTCCATTCAAAATCCTTTATTGGGTCAGTGACAGTGAGCAGGGTCCACGAGTAGCCAGCAGGAGAGAAGAGGGCGTTTCTTCTGCTCATGAAAACCCCCGGTGTCCACCCTGCTAGACACTCAAGCCCTTCCGGTCTCATCCACCCAGTGTCTACAGAGGATTAAGAGATTTAGGTCAGCGGGGACTTGTTTTTTCAGCAGGGAAACCCTTGGGACAAGGGTAGGGGGAAACCAGTCCAGCTTCACTTTCAAACAGCACATGCTTGCTAAGTGCAGACTACCAGGCTCTGGGGTTTCCAAAGCAAATACGATCTGGTCCCTGCTCTTCAAAAATTGAAAATGTAGGAGACGTGAATCACATGAGCCACGATCCCTCTAGGTACTTCTATTCGGTGAGTTCTCTCACCAATGGTCCCCAGTCACCGTGGAAACAAACGCTCTGCCCCTGGGGAACTGCGGGCCTGGTGTCAAGCTCCTCTCTGGGATGCTGCTGCTAAGCCGCTTCAGTCGTGTCCGACTCTGCGCGACCCCATAGATGGCCTCCCACCAGGCTCCTCCGTCCCTGGGAATCTCCAGGCAAGAACACTGGAGTGGGTTGCCATTTCCTTCTCCAATGCATGAAGAGAAAAGTGAAAGTGAAGTTGCCCAGTCGTGTCCGACTCTGGGCAACCCCATGGACTGTAGCCCACCAGGCTCCCCCATCCATGGGGTTTTCCAGGCAAGAATACTAGAGTGCGTTGCCATTGCCTTCTCCCCTCTCCTGGGCACTGAGCCTTAATTGCCTCCCTCCACCTGGGTGCCCGATCCTTCTGGTCTGGTCCCCGCTGCCCCAGACTGCCTCCCTGGATTCCACGCTCCCTTCTATTGTTCTTCTCTGGGACTCAACCCATCTTCCAGCCAGCTCTATGTCTCCTAAACCCGAAAGCCACCACCCTGCTTGCCAGAGTAGCTGGACCAATGTGCGTTCCCATCACCACTGTACAAGAATTCCCTTTTCTCCACACCCTCACAAACACGTGTTGTCTTTTGCTTCGTTAGTAACAGATGTGAGGTGACGTTGTGGTTTTGATTTGCATTTCACTGATGGTCAGTGATGTTGAGCACCTTTTTATGTACTTAATTGCCATCTGTATGTCATCTCAGAGAGATGTCTATTCAAGTCCTTAGCCCATTTTAAAAACTGTGTTGGTTTTTTTATTTTGCTTGTTTCTTAATATTGACCTATAGAAGTCTCTTTTATATTGGAGGTGAACCTCTTATCAGATACACGGTTTGCAAATACTCTCTCCTATCTTGTGGGTTGTCTTTTGTTTTGTAGTTTGCTGTGCAGAAGCCTTTTAGTTTGAAGTAACACCACCATTTATTTTTATTCTATTGCCTGTTAAGTTTCTTTATATTCCCCATAATTAACAACTTCAATGAATACTTGCAGGCTAAAAATGAAATTAACGAACACTTGTGACTATCCTGACCTCCCTGGTGACTCAGACGGTAAAGCACCTGTCTACAATGCGGAAGATCCGGGTTCGATCCCTGGGTCGGGGAGATCCCCTGGAGAAGGGAATTGCAATCCACTCCAGTACTATTGCCTGGAGAATCCCATGGACAGAGGAGCCTGGTAGGCTACACAGAGTCTACAAAGAGTCTGACACAACTGAGCGACTTCACTTTCTTTCTTTCTTTCTTTCTTTCTTTCTTTCTTTCTTTCTTTCTTTCTTTCTGACTATCCTGAGTGTTACCCATATACTGGTCTTAACTATAAATCAGTAATTTCAGAACAAGTGCATTTATTCCCCATATCTAACCATGCCCACTACATCTCTGATTCAGCATTCCCTCACATATTTATCCCTTTTGCCTATAATCTCATATTTTATTTAATTCATCAATTATTAACAGATTTATCTACTATTTCCTATTTTATGAAGGTATGAGTCATCTTTTACAGTAGTATATTTTGGAGAATTGTATATTTTTATATGGAACAACTGCAGATAAAAATGTTAAAAATGAAGGTCACCATTATCCAATAATAATCATATGCCCTCAGATCTCTGGAACTTTAGGGTGCCTTAACCATGATGAAATGGTCCCTATTGATCTAACGCTACTTATGAAGTCAATGTATCTGGTTTAAAATTGGATAAAGTGAGTTAAAGGTCATCTACTCACTAAAGTACAGATTGTGGTGATTCTTCTACCATTAAGCTTCTCTTGCTCCACGTATGCCTTAATTTGTGATAAGAATATGCCTTCGAAGACTGTGCAGATCCAGGACTCTGTGGATGGGGAGATGCGCCCTGATGAGATTCCAGGAAATGACCCTTGAAGAGTCTTCATGGAAGACCCTACAGCCATGGTGATGACCCAGGAATGGTTCCAGGCCTGCCCAGCTGACAAGCGATGATTACCCCCCAAATCACCAGTTTGCCTATAAAGTTCTTCACCCAGTATAAAAAACCTGGCCAAGGCTGAGAGGAAAAGTAAGCAGGTAAAATAGAATAAAATAATAAAACAAACACACATATACACAAACACATATATAGAATTATGTTTTTAATTATAAAAATCAAAGCTTATCAAGTTCAAATGACTTCTTCAAATAAGCCACTCAAAGATCATGTCATCAAATATATAGTGAGCCTAAAAATCCACTTTTGAAAAAGACAAAAAAACTCATTCTTTTTAGTGAAAGAAAAACATAAACAAAAAAATTCTCTTTCAACTCTCTAAAGAATGAGAGTTCTTTTCCAAAATCTGTCCAGTGTGCTGCCATCAGCAATGAAAGTCCCCACATCCTTTCACACGAGCAGGACAAAGTGAAGCAGCCGTTACTGGTGAACTCCACCAACAAATGTTAGGTGAGCATTTATCCCTTTGTGGTCATGTCAGAGAGTCCCTGTGACTCCAAGAATGAGTCAGAGTGGAAAGTGGAATGGACTGGGAAATCATCAGATTTCTCTCCTTTTGAAAGCTTACTATATGGAGAAAAGGGAACCCTCCCGCATTGTTGGTGGGAATGCAAACTGATTCAGCCATTGTGAAGAACAGAAAGGAGATTCCTTTAAAAACTAGGAGGATATCTACCATATGACCCAGCAATCCCAGAACTAGGCATATACGCTGAGACAGCCACAATTCTGAAAGACACATATACCCCAGCGTTCGCTGCATCACTATTTACAATAGCCAGGACATGGCAGCTACCTAGATATCCACCCACAGACGAATGGGTAAAGACGATATGGTGCATACATACACTGGAATATTACTCAGCCTTGAAAAAAGAGTGAATTTGAGTCAGTTCCATGAGGCGGATGAACTTAGAGCCTATTACACAGAGTGAAGTTAAGTCAGAAAGAGAAAATATTGTACATTAATGCATGTATATGGTGGAGAAGGAAATGGCAACCTACTCCAGTATTGTCTGGAGAATCCCAGGGACAGAGGAGCCTGGCAGGCCATGGTCCACAGGGTCGCAGAGAGTTGGACACGACTGAAGCGACTAAGCACGCACACACGCATATATATGGAATCTAGAAATATGGCGCTGCTAAAGCTATTTACTGGCAGGGAAGGAATGGAGATGAAGACGTAAGGAACGGACTTGTACACACTGGAGAGGGAGAGCGTGGGAGAATTCAAAACGGGAGAGAGCAGCATCGACACATAGACGCAACCATGCAGAAAAGGGACTGCGGCGGGAAGCTGCTGTTTAACACAGGAAGCCCAGCCTGGCGCTCTCCGAGGACCCGGGCGGGGGCGTGGAGGAAAGCGCAAGGGGGCGGTGATATATGTCTAATTACGGCTGATTTGCACTGTTACACGGCAGAAACCAACACACCATTACCAAGCGATTTTCCTCCAACTAAAAAATAAAAACAAAGCAACAGCAACAAGGAGAGAGCTTACTCTGGACTTACTACGCCTACATCTCCAGTGTGGAGAGAGAAGGGGGCTTCCGGGGAGAGCCCACCACAGTGCATTTCCTCTGAGCACAGGAGGCCTCACTGCGCCACTGGGCTGCCTGCAAGGGCAATCCCGCCTGTAGCAGGGATATGCCATGTGCATTCAGCTATTTGAGGTTTCAGGGACATTCTGGCAAAGTCTACAGCGTTTGCACGTCTGTGCAATGGCAGAAAATCACAGTGACTTTTCTGAGAACGGGGACAAAAGGGCAGGTGCTTTTTCTCAAACTCCTTTTCTGTTACCTACCAATGAGCATGTATCTGAGGGGGCCGGGGGGGTGGGGGTGGGGGAGAGTGGAACACTACGATTTTGTATCCCTCCTCATCTACAAAGGAGAGAGATTGAGAAAACTGCCCATATATTTGCTATATCTCAAACAACAATTTCTAGTTCGTGTGTATTTTTTTAATTGTAAATCTCAAGATAAATACGGGAATCCCTGCAAAATATTGTCTTTGTTCTTGTGGGGAAAAAAAATTAAATTCCATACATAAACATTACAACCTCTTAGCATTCTGAAATTTTGGATCAAAGAAACCAGTAAAGGAATTACTTTTCTCTTTTACCCACTCAGTTTATTTAGATAGATGACCTACGAGAAATATTTTTCCCCAAAATAAAATTCTTGAAATAAATGAATGTGTTTGCCAAATACTCAAACACAGGGAAAATCAAACATAAACCTTGCAAGTCTAGACCAAACGTGTCAGTGGCTGACTCATGATGCCATGTCCTCTGATTCTGACTAGACATTTATTTGGTCCAGGATCCATACATATTTATCTGGGTTGAAGGCTGCTGCTGCTACTGCTAAGTTGCTTCAGTCGTGTCCGACTCTGTGTGACCCCATAGATGGCAGCCTACCAGGCTCCTCCGTCCCTGGGATTCTCCAGGCAAGAATACTGGAGTGGGTTGCCATTTCTTTCTCCAATGAATGAAAGTGAAAAGTGAAAGTGAAGTCACTCAGTCGTGCCCTACTCTCAGCGACCCCATGGACTGCAGCCCGCCAGGCTCCTCCGTCCATGGGATTTTCCAGGCAAGAGTACTGGAGCGGGGTGCCATTGCCTTCTCTGCTACTTAAAGTTAAATCATTTGTCTTCAGTGGAACATTACAATGAGACAAGCCACTGAAACCTGGAAAGAATACAAAATAAGCGCAGTGAGACTTATGGAGAGCTCATTAAGATAACCAAATGAATATACATTGAAAATGCAGAAAATAAGGTAACTGGTGTTCTGGACAAAAATTCTTCAGACAAAGCTCATTATTCAAACACAGGTTATAAATTACAGAATCCCTGAGCCATAAAGAACAGCTGGAGAGTATACAGAAGACGATTTCACATTGCATATTAGAAAACAACAAGCACAATGAAAAAAATGTCAGAATGTCTACTACATTTGTATCTTCTTAATCTAAATTTTATTTTTGTCTATGTTTCATAAAGTACAAAACAGGCTAGTATACATGCATGTATATATTCTAGAAATGCATAAAAACAGCATGCATGCTCAAACTTCTTGACTGACACAAAACGATCAGTTTCGTGGGATCACAGGTTTAATCAGATTCCTCCTCTGGACCACTGTCACCTGGTGAGGTCATTCAGCCCCATCAGCAGCTTTCACACCCACGTGATGGCCACTGTGCATCATTTCTCTTCTAAGAGTTGGCCATGTCCACTCTTGGGCCTGAAACTTCCCATTTGGCGTTTCTCCTCAGCCTCAGGAAGACAGCACTGTCAACTGGCCTGGCAACCCGCCGGAACGCGGAGAGAGCTGGGGACTGAGGTCAGTGGGTCTGGATCAGAGAGGCTGAGCGGCCACACTCAACTCTGAACAGCAAGGTCTCAGTTCCTGCACCAGAAAAGTGGGGATCACCAACTCTCTTTCATAAGATTGCCGTTAGGGGACTCCCCTGGGGGTCCAGTGGTTAAGAATCCTTGCAACGCAGGAGATGCAGGTTCGATCCCTGGTCTGGGAACTAAGATCCCACGTGCCACAGAGCAACTAAGCCCACGGGCCACAACTACTGAGCTGGCGAGCTCTGGAGCCCCTGCGTCCCCACAAGAGAGTCTGTGCACTGCAAAGAAAGATCTCATGTGATGCAGGGAAGGTCTCGCATGCCACGACTGAGACCCAGCGCAGGCTAATACATAAGAAATATCGAAAAAGAAAAATAAATAGATAAATAAAATAAAAGATTTGCTGTTAGAACCAAAGTAATAAAGTATGTGAAAAATTATTTCCGAAGTACAAAATATTACCTAGATTGCTGTTGCTCTTGTTCTAGTTACTATTAAATCACCACGTGACTCTTTATAGATACATTTCACTGACAACATTTAGAGGGCTAGAAGATGAAAACTGTCCAAAAGTTCTCAGACCTATTCCACTCACTATTGCTGTGACAAATATGTGCCCTCAAAACTAAAAAACACCATTCTGTGTGAAGAGGCAATGAACCATATACAGAGACAGCCCTTTGCTTTTATCTGAGGCTCCTCCAGTTAGTTACAAGCACATCGTAATATTCATGAGCAATGTGGGCCTTTTTCGCCTTTCTTGTCCCTGTCCTTATCTGTGCCTGTTTCTCTGTAATAGAAACTAGCTAAATTGTACAAAACAACAACAAAGAAGGCAGAAAACTGCAAGTATTAGAAATCGCACTGGTAGCTTTGGAGAAATAGAAGAAATTGGGAGCAACGGGACAGATTCCTGGGAAAGATCGAGGGCAGGAGGACAAGGGGGTGACAGAGGATGAGATGGTTGGATGGCATCACCGACTCGATGGACAGGAGTTTGAGTAAGCTCTGGGAGTTGGTGATGGACAGGGAAGCCTGGCGTGCTGCAGTCCATGGGGTCGCAAAGAGTCGGACACGACTGAGCGACTGGACTGAACTGAAGAGGCTCTTGACGTTAAAGGAAGGATGCTTTCAGCTCCTCACTTATATAGAAAGCACTGAAGCTAAAAGGGTTGGGCAGGGCTTCCCTGATGGCTCGGTGGTAAAGGATCTGCCTGCCCGTGCAGGAGACGCAGATTCCGAATCCAGGAAGAGCCCACGTGCCGTGGAGCAACTAGGCCTGTATGTCACAACCGCTGAGCCTGCGCTCTAGAGCCCAGGAGCTGCAGCCACTGAGCTCACACACTGCAGGTCCTGAAACCCAAGCGCCCTGAAGCCTGTGCTTTGCAACAAGAGAAGCTGCTGAAATGAGGGGGCCTGTGCGCTGCAAGTAGAGAAAGGCCCGTGCAGCAGCAGAGACTCAGCACAGCCAGACATGAACGCAAAAAATCAAATTATTTTTTAAAAGGATCAATCCAAGAAGATATAACAATTATACACATTTGTGCACCCAACATAGGAACCCCTAAATACATAAAGCAAATGCCAACAACCATAAAAGAAGAAATTGACAGTAACAGAACAGTAGTGTAGGACTCTGAGAGCCCTCTGACACCAATCGACAGAGCATCCAGACAGAAAATAAATAAGGAAATACAAGCTTTAACTAACACAATAGACCGGATAGATTTAACTGATATTTATAGCACACTCCACCCAAAAGCAGCAGAATAAACTTTCTTCTCAATTCTTCAGGATAGACCACATTTTGGGTCACAAATCAAGCCTTGGAAAATTTAAGACAACTGAAATTGTATCACGCATCTTTTCTGACCACAATGCTATGAAATTAGAAATCAATTACAGTAAAGCAATCTTTAAAAAACACAAATACATGGAAACTAGACAGTGTGTAGCTAAATAACCAGGTGACTACTGCAGAAATCAAAGGACTAAAGAAACAGAAATACCTAGAAACAAATGCCAGTGAAAATATGATGACCCTAAACCTATGGGAGGCAAAAGCAGTTCTAAGAGGGAAGTTTAGATCAGTTCAACCTCACCTCAAGAAACAAGAAAAATCTCAAGTAAACAATCCAACCCTACACCTAAAACAACCTGAGAAAGAAGAACAAAGAAAACCCAAAGTCAGTAGAAAGAACGAAATCATAAAGGTCAGAGCAGAAATAAATGAAATAAAAATGAAGAAACTAATATCAAAGATCAGTAAAAGTAAAAGTTAGTTTTTTGAGATGATAAAAAAAATTGATAAACCTTTAGCCAGACTCTTTAAGAAAAAAGAGAGATAGCTCAATAAAATTAGAAATGAGAAAGGAGAAATCATAACTGACACCATGGAAGCACAAAGGATCATAAGCGACTGCTGTAGCAACTATATGCCAATAAAGTTGACAGCCTGGAAGAGATGGAAGAATTTTTGGAAAGGTATCAATCTTCTAAGACTGAACCAGAAAGAATCAGGAAATATAAACAGATAGATCACAAGCACTGAAATTGAAACTGTAATTTTAAATCTTCCAACAAAAAAGTCCAGGACCAGATGGCTTCACAGGTGAATTCTATCAAATGTTTAGAGAAGAGACAATACCTACCATGCTCAACTCTTCCAAAAATTGCAAAAGGAAGAACACTCTCAAACTTTTTCTATGAGGCAACCATCACCCCGATACCAAAACCAGACAAAGATGCCACAAAAAATGAAAATTACAGGCCAATATCACTGATGAACATAAAAATCTCTCTACAAAAATCCTCAAGAAGATACTAGCAAACAAAATCCAAGAACATATTTAAAGGGTCATACAACATGATCCAGTGGAATTTACACCAAGAATGCAAGGATTCTTCAATATATGCAAATTAATCAAAGGGACTCTAAAGAGTCTTCTCCAACACCACAGTTCAAAAGCAACAATTCTTTGGCACTCAGCCTTGTTTATGGTCCAATTCTCACATCATACATAACTACTGGAAAAACCACAGCTTTGACTACATGGACCTTTGTTAGCGAAATGATGTCTCTGATTTTTAATACGATGTCTAGGTTTGTCATAGCTTTCCTACTAAGGAGCAAGTGTCTTTTAATTTCATGGCTGCAGTCTCTGTTCTAGATGTATCTTTCAAATTACTTTTCAAGAAATCTGTAACAATTCTTCCCCTACCAACAGTGGATAAGAGGGCTAATCCCTTAGTACTCTTAGCAGCAATGAGTAAAATTGAGCACTTAAAAAAAAAATTTATCAACTTGAAAGACAAAGAAAAGATATGGTTGTCTTCATTTGCATTTCTTTGGGCATTAGTGAAGCTAGTCATTCTTTTAAAGCTTCTCATGATCTGCGTTGTCTGTGAATTCTGTCCATCCTTTCCTACCTCCCTGTGTAAATCTCTGTTCTTAATTACCAATTTGTATTCAAACAAATACATGTACAATAAGACATTAAATCTGCAAGAGGATAGAAAATATTATTTTTCAATTTGCTATTGAACTTTTGATTGTGCTTAAGATGTTATACATATAGATGTTAGACTTTAAGTATGTACGATCAAGCTATCAATACTTTTCCATATGAGGGAAAAAAAAGCCCTTTCATCATTAAACATAAAATAAATTTGGTTACTTGCTCAATAAGAAGTAAATCTCCTGTTTTGTCAGGATTCCCACACAGAGGCATTGGCAACCTTCCTTCCCTAAACAAAACAATGAAAAGTTAACAGATTCCTAAGCACTGGGAGTTCCAAGTTTAAACAACGGATAAATATTTTACACAAACTATAAGGTTAAATATTTGAGAAAACACTACATCTCACAGAGGGCTTGGATCCTCTAGAATCAAGGCGGAAAATGTCTCACCATACACCCAAGCATCACCCTGAGCTTCTGGGTACACATTAGTCTACACAGGGGCTCAGGCTCTGCATGAAGTCTTAAGACATGGCAAACTCACTTACCTACTTGACTGTCAACGTTACGGGCTAGCCACAGACAGCTCAGTCATTGAGGCCCTTTGCTACCTTGAGACATGGCTGTCAATCAGGAGTGGTTTTTGCCCCATGGGGGCCATTTGAGAATGTCTGAGGACAATTTTAACTGTCACGACTTTGGGAAGGTGTGTATCTCGTGTAGCTTCTAGATGCCAGTATCTGGGAGACTCTGCTGGTGGTGTGCCTCCTGGTACCTGTTTGGTAGGCTTAGCATCCTACTGCACCCAGGACAGCCAGACCCCACCGCTCTCCCCACCCCCTCCAGTAAAGAATCATCCCGCTGCAAACAACAATAGTGTTGAAATTGAGAAACGCTGTTCCACTGCCCGCCAGTGCAGGGGACACCAGTTCAAACCCTGCGTAGGGAAGATTCCGCATGCCGCGGGGTAGCGAGGCCCACGCACCGC
This sequence comes from Ovis canadensis, assembly GCF_042477335.2. NCBI lineage: Eukaryota > Metazoa > Chordata > Mammalia > Artiodactyla > Bovidae > Ovis > Ovis canadensis. The sequence continues at coordinate 99,580,344 of NC_091253.1, read as the reverse complement.
AGCTCCTGAGCCTGAGCTCTGGAGCCCACAAGGCACGACGGCTGAGCCTGCGCGCTGCAGCCACTGAAACCCACGCACCGAAGCCTGTGCTGTGCAACATTGCAGCCACCTCAGTAAAAGCCTGCGCACGGCAGCCAGAGGAAGCCCGCATGCAGCAACAAAGACCCCGCACAACCCCAAATAAAGCACGTTAATTTCTTTGAAAAGAAAATCTATTCAAGACCAAGTCAATAGCAGGAGACTGAGCTCTTACCTCTCCTGTATAACTATCTTTGCCTTTCAGAATCTTCCCGTAAAGCCTCACATGGCTTTCATCGTCAAAAGACAGGGATCTGCCAAGTAACACATACCCGATTAGTCCACACATCAGCTGTGCTGGTACAGGGTTTTCTCAGCAAAACTTTGGGAGCTATGTACTCTGGGGTCCCACAGAACATCCTCACTGTCCAGTCACCCACTTTGTTCCTAGAGTGTGCCAAATCAAAGTCTGTGGTTAAAATGTTTGAGTCTACTCCTGGGTGATCGTGCAAGAGTTTTTCAGGCTTTAGGTCCCTGTTGAGTTATTCTTGATGCATGCACATACCTCATGCCATCAGCAACCACGTGGGGGATTCTGACAGCGTCCTGCTCTGTAAAGGATCCCTGAGTGATGAGTCGATCAAAGAACTCCCTTTCTGGACCCAACCCCACCACCATGTAAACTCGATCTCGGGCCCCAAAGATCTCCAGGAGCTGGATGATGGAACGGTGGCTAACCCCCCATAGGAGAGGCAGCTCAGACTACACACCTCTCTGCCTTCTCTCATTCTGGTTTCCATCACTTGTATTGCAAAAGGTTTCTTGGTGGTCTTCAGCTCCACCCTGACCACCTCCTGAAACTGCCAGTCCCAATAAAAGTCTTGATATCATATCTGTTGGAAGAAAAGTCAAATGAATCTGCTATCCTCTCAAGTGATGATTTTCAAAATGATTTAATTCAATGTTTTGCATCAATTTTTCTAGCTTTACATTCCCTCATCCATTTTCCTTACTTGTGTTCATTATTTTTAAACTCCCCCTCAAATCCTCTTTTGAAACGGAGGCAAGGGATAAAAAGTAATTAGTCGGCAGAAAGACAAACAACCTTAATAACAATAACTACCATTTATTACACATTTTTTATGTGTTATGATCTTTGTTTTAAATTTTATCCAATAAAATTCCTGCTGGGTGATATTAAAAAGTTAAGTGATTTCCCAAGGCTATACAGTTGCAATAGATGGAATTTAAATCTAATTCCTTCAAATGTGTTGCTCCAAATTTTCCTTGAATAATTTTGGGACTTCCACCTAGCATTTTCCCTCCTCCCTCCAACTCTTTATGTTTATCATTCTGCAACAGCAACCACCAAACCAGGTGGAGAAAATAAAAAATAAACTTAGTCCTATTTATAACTGTTATGCCCAGTGTCCGAGTCCCCAAAACTGAGAGAATAAGACATCCAGAGCAATGCAAAAGCATAAAGGGGTTTATTGCTAGCTCAAGCTAGGGCTCAAGTCTCATCCAGCGCAGTGGAGTCTTGACGAGAGCCCCGAGCTCTGAATCACTTCTACTTTTATACAGACGGTTCTTTGTTCCTGTAACAGCATAGCTGATTGGTTAAACTGTACGCGCACCCGGGACTTTTAAACCTCGCATCCCTATCCGGATTAGCTCAGGTCTGGCGCGGGTGGGGGCGCTATGGGGATTTTTCTGATTGGTCGAGCTACGCTGCCTGCGGGAGTTCCCAGTGCCTCAGCTTTCCTAGAGACTAAACCTCAGGCCTAGCCTGCCCCTTAGAGCCTGTCCTAGCTTCAGTTTGGTCCTAATAATAACGTCTCTAAAGAGGGAGGAAACGGTATCAGGAGGCAGGGTACAAGCAGTAGGCTTCCTCAGGCTTGACTGTGAGCTCTCAGTCCCAGCAACCTTTCGTATTTTGCTCAAGTTCTCGCCGGAGATGCTCCTTCCTAGGTGACCGCTGAGAAAGTCAACGTGGCTGTGCTATTGAAAGGGCAGCTTTCGGAAGATGGGAGGGGCAGTATCAGGACCACCCTGCGGCCAGCAGCTCTCATTGTTTCCCCAAAGACTCCTCTGCACTTGCAATATTTAAGGAGCCAACAGAATTTTAACCTCGGATGTGTGTCAGTAATGTGGAAAGTAATCATCTCTCAGAAAGGCCAGGAAGTCAAATGGATTTCAAAAGCTAGGGCTCTTCAACTTGAATTATCTGTGTTAAAGTCTATGTAAATTTAAGAATCCTATCAGAATTTAATCTTCTATCTTTATCTAAGAAATGTTGAGAAAGCGCTTGACTTAGAATCATGATTTTACAGCTGGAAAGAATATTAGAGAATGATTTCATCCAGTCTCTCATTTTAGCAATGAAGCCATTTGAAGATCGGGTTAGCTGATTGGTTAAGCTGTGGAGTGGGGTCTAGAACCCAGGTGTCTTTACCTGCATCATAATTCGGTGCTTTCCCCACTTTATTAAAATTTCTCCCAAGTAGGGATTTCAACAAACGAAATGTACTCATGCGGGATGCAGGGAAAAGATAATTTTTTTAGACACATACTCAATACCAAAGATTCAAATGCAGATATCAACCTGTACTTTAAATAATCTTATTTCTTTTTGAATTTATTCTTCCTCTAATCTCTTTTTGGTTTGATCCACTTACTTATTCCTTGTATTCCTGTGCTTGCTGAATAAAAATGGCCTTTGGCTGTACCAGCTTACAGGAAATAGCTTTGTTCTATACAGTGCATTTAATTTTCTGGCCAATTACCTTATCAAAACAGATAGCAATTTAGCGATCATAAATGGATTCTGCCCCTTCTTCTCGTGCCAACTCTGTTATTTTTATTCGCATGCACTCCCAGTGTGATTTTGAAGATAATCACGAGCATTTCAAATTCTGTTGGTTTGCAGATGAACACATTACCTCTAAAGTGGATGAAAGATTTTGCAAATACTAATTTATCACTCTGCCCTCAAAACTGCAGGAAAATTCATTTGCTCATAGGATTAATCATCAGCTATCAGAAATTACCATTTCTGAGGAACCACACTCTTACTCAAATAAAAGAAGCTTTATTCAACACTGTTACAGGCTTTTATATTCCAACAGTTTGGAAAAAATGCTAATAATTTGGCATTGGAAGAAATGGCAAGCTTTAAGCCAAATTTTAGAGTTGTGGAAATAAATGGTTTTAGAAAACAAACGTCCCATAACAAGTTGGAAGCTGTGGCCTTGCTTGTGAGCCACTTATGGCCATGAATGGTGACTTTTTTATGAGGATGGTGACTATTTTTATGATTCGGGTGGCTATATCTTGTACAGTGCCTGACACAGAGGGGACCGCAATAAATGTTGAATGAGAGACGCAGTCACTGAATGCTTATTATTTCCAATTATCACTTGTATTTTTAAAGCATTAAGAAAGGAATCAGGCATGGGAGAATACATCTACAAGGCTAGCCCACCGCCTCCACTCCCACCTTCCATGCCCACCCTCCCACAAAGCATCCCCAAAGGTAGTTTTTGGGTCATCATCTCAGAGATTATAGGAAACAAATTATTACTTTGACCTCAGCTGCTACAAACTGGGAATTTTCTGAACATGATTTTTTTTTAAATGGAAAAGACAATAATACCTATTTGACAGAAACAATTGTAATGAATTCCCAAAAAGAAAGTAAAGATAGTCAGACTTAAATTCTATCATCTATCTCTCCCTGCAGGCTCACAACAGAGAGGAAAGACAATTGTTTTCTAGACCTAATACTGCCACCAACCTGGACAAGTCACTTAATCTTCTGGGGCTCAACTCCTCGCTGGCTAAAAAGAGCCTTGAGTTAGTCTCTAAAGTCTTTCCAGTATTGAGATCCTCTCCTTCTACGATGCTTTCATAGAAGGAGCTGAGTTACAAGGGTAGATAAACACGAGCCCAGAACCCCTTGGCTAGGAATGGCCAGAGATGCCACCCAGCCATTTCAGGCTTGACAGGATCCCACGTCCTTTCTAATTCAAGTTCAGCTGCATCAGCCAACTTTGTTCCTCTCTAAGCTTAGCAGATACTAGACTAATCATCAAGTCATCTTTGTGCCAGAACTTCCAGTGGAGGGCAAGAAGAGGCTCTGCATAGACTCTGGTCAGAACACTGTGAAGAAGCAAGCAAATAACCCCAGAGCTAGAATCCAGTCGGGCCTCCACATCTGTGTTCCTCCAAATGCTGCAGAATGGAGAGGATTCCGTGATGACTGTCCTCCACGTGGCCAGCCCGGGGCACTCTGACAAAATTTCTTCTGAGGCCAACCAACCGGCTGGCCTTCCTTGCTCATTACTTACGTGTCAGTTAAATCTTATGTCTACCTTCAGTTCAGTTCAGTCGCTCAGTCAAATCAGACTCTTTGATACCCCAGGGACTACAGCACACCAGGCCTCCCTGTCCATCACCAGCTCCCAGAGCTGCCCAAACTCATGTCCATTGAGTCAGTGATGCCATCCAACTATCTCATCCTCTGTCATCCCCTTCTCCTCCTGCCTTCAATCTTTCCCAGCATTAGGGTTTTTTCCAATGAGTCAGTCCTTCACATCAGGAGGCCAAAGTATTGGAGTTTCAGCCTTAGCATCAGTCCTTCCAAAGAACACCCAGGACTGATCTTTAGAATGGACTGGTTGGCTCTCCTTGCAGTCCAAGGGACTCTCAAGAGTCTTCTCCAACACCACAGTTCAAAAGCATCAATGCTTCAAGGCCCAGCTCTCTTCATGGTACAACTCTCACATCCATACATGACCACTGGAAAAACCATAGCCTTGACTAGACGGACCTTTGTTGGCAAAGTAAGGTCTCTGCTTTTGAATATGCTATCTAGGTTGGTCATAACTTTGCTTCCAAGGAGTAAGCATCTTTTAATTTCCTAGCTGCAATCACCATCTGAAGAAGAGGAAGAAAGTTCCTATTAAAGACTTACAGCAGTGACTGACACCGTCAAACCACTCAATCAGTTCAGTTCAGTTCAGTTCAGTTGCTCAGTTGTGTCCGACTCTTGGTGAACCCATGAATTGCAGCAAGCCAGGCCTCCCTGTCCATCACAAACTTCCAGAGTCCACTCAAACTCATGTCCATTGAGTCAGTGATGCCATCCAACCATCTCATCCTCTTTCATCCCCTTCTCCTCCTGTCTTCAATCTTTCCCAGCATCAGGGTCTTTTCAAATGAGTCAGCTCTTTGCATCACATGGCCAAAGTATTGGAGTTTCAGCTTCAGCATCAGTCCTTCCAATGAACACTCAGGAACGATTTCCTTTACCTTAAGAAGACAATAATATTACAGGAGGATGTGCACCGTCATTTGCCAGGGTCCAGCCCTGGTGGATCCAGGGTGATTCGAAGGTGGGGACGGAGTCGGTATCCTTGGAAAAATACATATTTAATTACAGATATAGAGAGAGATTAGAAACGGATAGTGTAGTAGGAAGATTAGTGGAGAAAAAGAGGCTGAATAACTTGGATTATGTGGAATAGCATCCATGCTCCAGATGGGAATTCAGCCAGAAAAACGGGAGCAAGAAAGAAGCGACATGGGGGAATCAGTCTTTCTGGAAACTGATCCAATTTCTTTATTTTTGGGTTTGCTTATATGCCTCTTGTTACACATAGGGATGAATACAGAGTCACGCGGGGGTCAGCAGTCCTGACCTTTATCAAAATCAGGTGCTTCACATAAATGTAAAAAAAAAAAAGGTCTTAGGAATATTACATCATCTTCTGGCCATGAGACCCGCTGACATTTTATGATCCTTTCTTTCTGATAACCAAAAAACTTATTTTTTCCAAGGGTGTTTTTTCTTAAACCAGGCACCACCCTCCAAATAAAGTTGCATTCCTATAGGGTGAGGGTGTAGTGAGTTACAATCAAGAAAGGAATTTATTTAACCCAAGGTTAACATGATTAATCTTAAAGGTTAATACTTATTTCTCCTATATGCTTAAAGGTTAATGCTTATTTCTCCTGTATGTTAGTTATATTCGTTATAAGGGCAGGGAACATGGAGATTTAGCAGCAAACATCAGCCCAACAAATGAAAATCCTCTCACCAATGCTCCCCTTAAGATCTATTTAGTCTTAAGATAGTGATAAAGTTACAGTTTTACATAGCAAGGACACAGTGATTTATAACAAAGTACAGTGATCTATTACAAAAGAGAAAATTCATTAACTCGAAAAGTCTAGTATTGCTAACCTTAAAAACTACTATATTTCCTTTTCTATATTCCAAATACCTGAATTAATGTATTCCCAGGTGCCTAAGGATATGGAGGCCTGGCGGCAATCATTGACTCAACAAGAAGAAAAAGCCCTATGCTAATTAAGACTCTCAAAATACTCCAAAACTCTCTGTGCTATTTATGGTTGAGAGGTAGTAAACAATCATGTGCATAGTGGCAGGAGTATGGATAATCCTGTCACACAAGCTAGTCTGTCAGCAGAGAGGTTTGACCTGAAACACCCTTGTCACACCCAGGGTAGGGAATTAGCAGCAATTATTGGCACAACAAATGAAAAACCCTTCACCAATATAATTCCTAACCAACCCACTATACTAATAATTTCCAACTCCCCAAAAGAATTTGCCTTTAGTAAGTCTAAAACATCTCATGCCTCTCAGGTTGGGAGGCTGTAAACAATCACATGTGGCCGGACGAACCTATACAGGTGGGCTAGATAACCTTCAGAGGAGTCCGTAAGCTGAAACACTCTTGTCACGCCCAAGAATTTTTATTGCCTTGGAGCTGCACGTTTATTCCTTCTCCGAGAGAAACGGTTATGGGGGAGAGCCCCCCGTAAAGTCAGAGGTGTAGGTGAGAGCATAAAACAGACTCTGGTTTTGGGGTTAGATGCTCGGGAACAGGGGGTTTCCTGAGGCTTGATCACGCCTTTGCGTATGTCAAGCCTCCTTCCTCATGACCTTTGCCATGGGCGGAGTTCCTCACGCTGGCCCCCGGCAGTCATTTACATATATTACTGAACTGACCTCACAACATTCTTATGTTGTTGTTGTTCAGTGACTCAGTCATGTCCGACTCCTTGCAACCCCATGGACTGCAGCACACCAGGCCTCCCTGTCCCTCACCATCTCCCGGAGCTTGCCCAAGTTCATGTCCATTGCATCAGTGATGCCATCCAGCTATCTCATCCTCTGATGTCCCCTTCTTCTGCCCTCAATCTTTCCCAGCATCAGGGACTTCTCCAATGAGTCGGCTGTTCACATCAAATGACCAAAATACTGGAGCTTCAGCTTTAGAATCAGTCCTTCCAACAAGTATTCAGAGTTGATTTCCATTAAGATTGACTGGTTTGATGTCTTTGCTGTTCAAGGGACTTTCAGGAGTCTTCTCTAGCACCACAGTTCAAAGGAACCAATACTTTGGTGTCCTGCCTTTTTTACAGTCCACTCTTATGAAGCAGGTATTTATTATTACTTCCATTTTACAGAGTGGAAACTGAACAAGGAGAAAAAGGCGAAGGAACACTCCCAAAGACACATGACATGAAAGACATGAGTGGGTCTCAAGCCTAGTTGAGTCAAAGTCCTGTTTCTATTACACTAGTACAATGCAACAGAAGCTCCTTCACACACCCAGCCCCAGTGTATCCGAAGTAAGGTCCTCCTCGCTGCCACTGTGGATGGTGACTGCAGCCATAAAATCAAAAGACACTCCTTGGGAGAAAAGCTACGATCAACCTAAACAGCATATTAAAAAACAGAGATATTACTTTGCCAACAAAGGTCCATCTATGGTTTTTCCAGTGGTCATGTATGGATGTGAGAGTTGGACTATCAAGAAAGCTGAGTGCTGAACAATTGATGTTTTTGAGCTGTTGATGCTTTTGAACTGTTGCTTCTCCAACTGTGGTGTTGGAGAAGACTCTTGAGAGTCCCTTGGACTACAAGGAGATCCAACCAATTAATCCTAAAGCAAATCAATCCTGAATATTCATTGGAAGGATTATTCATTCATTGATGCTGAAGCTGAAGCTCCAATACTTTGACCACCTGACTCATTAGAAAAGACCCTGATGCTGGGAAAGACTGAAGGCAGGAGGAGAAGGGGACAACAGAGGATGAGATGGTTGGATGGCATCACTGACTCAACTCAACAGACATGAGTTTGAGCAAGCTCCAAGAGATGGTAAAGGACAGGGAAGCCTGGTGTGCTGCAGTCCATGGGGTTGCAAAGAGTCGGACACGGCTGTGCCACGGAACAACACCCCTCCACCAAATCCCCCTGCGCCCCACCTCCACCCGACGCTGTGTAGGTGGGAGGCCTCCCTCCTACCCCTGAACTCTGAGATCAGGGATTCCCTCCCTTTCCTCCTTGCGGTTCCTCCTTCCTTTTAGTCTAGAACTTTCCCTATCCTCTGCCCTCCCCACTCTTTTCAAAGAGACACTGGCTAAAAGAACAAAGAAGGTGTTATTCCAGACTACTGCAATAGAGGTCAACATTACTGAGCTGGAAAGAACAGCTGAACTCAACTGTGGAAACACACGGCAGGAGAGCGTAAGGCTGGAGGGAGCTTGTAGGAAATTATCAACAGCAGAGGCCACGGGGAAAGGAAACTAGGAGTTAGATTCCAGACTCCCATAGAGACTGGTTCATAAGGCCAGGATCTTTCTTTTTTTGGTTTGTTTCCAGGATCTATTTTTTTAAAATTAATCTATTTATTTCAATTGGAGGCTAATTACTTTACAGTACTGTAGTGGTTTTGCCATACATTGACATGAATCCGCCATGGATGTACACGTGTCCCCCATCCTGAACCCCCCTCCCACCTCCCTCCCTATCCCATCCCTCAGGGTCATCCCAGTGCACCAGCCCGGAGCATCCTGTCTCATGCATCGAACCTGGACCTGTGACCTGCTTCACATATTTCGTAATATACACGTTTCCATGTTATCTTTCTTGATTGTATTTCAAAAGAAAGGATGGCCCAAGTCCTGGAGAAAGACATTCCTGGGTTGTAGAACATTTACATCTCAAAGGGGCCGAGATCTAGGGAGGTCAGGGGCCTTTTATCAGAAGACCTTGGGGTCCTGGCTTCCCTTGTGGCTCAAGTGGTAGACAATCCACCTGCAATGTGGGAGACCTGGGTTCCATCGCTGGGCTGGGAAGATCCCCTGGAGAAGGGAAAGGCTACCCACCCCCAGTATTCTGGCCTAGAGAATTCCATGGACTATACAGTCCATGGGGTCACAGAGAGTCGGACACGACTGAGCAACTCTCACTAGGTTCCTGGCAAGCCTAGGGGAATGGTAAGGCCTTGGGTCGCTGGTCACCTTTCTCAGCCATGCTCCAGCCCTGCCGCTCCCCTGGCGCTGTACTGCGATTTACCTGGTGAGGCCCCGGGGCTTGAACTTGGCACAAAAGCAGGTAGCTTGCATCCTGTGCACCGCTGTGGGTCGAGGTCCTCCAGAGGGGCCTTGGCCTTGACCCTCTCTCTCCACCCAGGCTGGTGCAGGCGCCCCAGAAGGTACCCCTTCCTGCTGGTGCTGCAACCCAGGGCCAAGGCAGGGAGCAGGGCCTACTCCGCAGGAGGTGGCCACCCACTTATTGCCAGAACCACAAGGGAGGTGGGACAGAACGCCCGGCCCAGAAGTCCTTGCTGGGAAGGAGGCCTTGCCAACGTCAGGCTGCCTGGATCCACACTGACCACTTACCCTAGTAGATTTAGAGGTGGTAAAAGCATAGCGGAGGAGAAGGCAGGAGCCTCAGTTTTCCAGTCTGTGAAATGGGGATGTGAACATACGAAGTTATATCTATTTATAAAGTATAGCTTCCCTCTAAAGGACTTTTCCTGTCTCCAAAGCAGAGCTCACTCATATTAAGATGACATGAACTTTAGACATATTATTTTTAAGCTCTAAGAGCTTGTAATATTTCAAGCATAAGACATCACTGTACTCTTTCGGGTCAGTTGTGCACCCTAGTCCGTGTCTGGCACTCTGCTAGCTCCTGCAGCCGGAAGAGACATGAGCTACACCCTCCCAGTGATGCATCTGAAATGCAAAAACTCTGAGCAAAACCAGATGCCTAGAACTAAGCACAGTACACTATGCAAACACCAGGATAAAACCCGTGGGGGAAACTGTAATAATAATTATGTGGTGGTTTAGTCACTAAGTCGCATCTGACTCTTGCCACCCCATGGACTGTAGCCTGCCAGGCTCCTGTGTCCATGGGATTTTCTAGGCAAGAATACTGGAGTTGCCATTTCCTTCTTCAGGAGATCTTCCTGACCCAGGGATCGAACCAGGGTCTCCTGCATTGCAGACGGAGTCTTCACTGACTGAGCTACGAGTCTCAGATATTAGTAGTTATATATAATATTAATAATATAATTGTGCTATAATTTTTAATTATTCTATAATATAGAATCTTCTGTTTTGTCTATTTCATTTTTACATTCATAAGTGTTTTTATGTCTTTGCATGTATTATAACTATTTTAATAAATGATGTTTCATGTTTGGGTTATACATCAATAGATTGATTTTATATGATTTATATTGATAGTTTATATAAATGATGTGCAGGAAGTGAAATTCAGTGAAGATCAGACGCCCCTCACAAGTCATAGAGCCAGAACTGGAGGCCAAGTCTCCCAGTCTAGCACCCTTTTAGTGGTCATTTCTTCCATAATTTCAGGTAACCTTGGGCTTCCCAGGTGGTTCAGTGGTAAAGAATCTGCCTGCCAAGCAGGAGACATGGGTTCAGACCCTGGGTCGCGAAGGTCCCCTGGAGAAGGAGATGGCAACGCACTCCAGTATTCTCGCCTGGAAACCCCGTGGACAGAGGAGCCTGGCTGGCTGCTGTCCGTGGGGTCACAAAGAGTCAGACAGGACTGAGCACTCTCAGACAGCGCTTAGTCTGTTTTAACAGGGAACATCTGTGATGGGTCAATTAGTCCTGGATTTGCCCGGAAGAACTAACTGTATTTTGAAGGAAATTTTAAAATATGACTTGCGTGTAGCTTAGAGAAAATGAGCCCATCCTGCAGAGGGAGCCACATAAACAGACTTTCCATGAGAAAGAACCTGCAGGATTCTCCAGGTACTGGGGGACAAAGAGAGAAGATTGATGGTAAGCCAGGAAAGAATCTGCGGTTTTGCGTTTCAGGCTTTTGAATGAATTGGCAGAATAGGCAAAAGACCGAAAGACGCGGAATGAGAAAGAGAAGAAAGGGGCGCTGATGGAGAGAAATAAAACGTTTAGAGGCTGCTCAAGGAGCCAGCTCGCTGCTCTGGGGAGCCCAGAGCTGTGAGCTGAGGATGCGGTCGGAGGCCCAGCGCACAGGAAGCGCCCCGCCCTCCTAAATCCGGGCCCTGGGCCTCGAGGACAGCCTCCCGCAGCTCCCCGAGGAGGTCCGTCCATGGAGCTGGCACCCTGCAGTGTGAGCTTCATCAAGAGCCTACTGCTCAGCCCGAACTTTCCGTGAAAACTGGCTAATACAATCTCTGGCTTTTAAGCCCTTTAAAAACGAAAAAAGTAAATTAGAAACAAAGTTCTCTTTTGAAAAGCACCAACTATTGTTAATAACTGCAAGTGTTGTTGAAAATATAAATTTCATGCCAGGAGACAAAATTTAATGACTTACCTAGTCAAAACTTTTATGGGTTTTCACCAAGCTTTGAAATGTCAAAATGTTAAGCACACACCATCAGCTTGTTCCTGTAGCCTATCTAATCCCTCGGAAAGAACTGGTGGTGGCATCCCCTGTGTGTATTTCTCTTTGTTCTCATAATTGCTTCATTGTTTTTGAAATCATGCAAGCGTTGTTTGGGATCGCATGCTATTTATACATTAATTAACTATTTAAATTATATATTTCTCCTAATTGAAGTAATACAACTGTTGAAGTAAGTTTTAGACGTAAGGCTCATTTAAAATGAATTTTATTTCCATGTTCATGTGTTTAGTGCTTATGAAGGCTTCCTGTGAGACTCACAGCAGTTGAAGAAGGATGATGCTGTTTAACTAACATCTGGTTCTGGTGCTAAAGTTTACTCCAGTGGTGTTTTCTGAAGAGGATGAAATAAATTGAACCTCCAGTTTCTAAAGAAAAAAATCCGACCTCATCCTCAACTCCCACTCATTACCCGCAAGTCACAAGTTCTCATTAAATGGTTGGTGATAACATTCAAAGCAATATGTAATACATTGCACCAATCAGTCAGTGCTGGGTTCTCTCCTATACCCAGCTTTCAAAAAGTAGAGTCGGAAGGGCACAGGGAATCCTAGGCAACAGAGACTCTCAACTAAGCGACTTGATGTGTGAAAGATATACTCAACAAATTATAATCCAATCCTAAGGAATATTGCACCGAAAGGATTTAAGAGCACATGCTTGTCTGACTCTTTGCAATGCAGTGGACTGTAGCCCATCAGGCTCCTCTGTCCCTGTGAGGAAGATATGACGCCCTTGCCTTCCACACAGAGCCTTTGCTATCGCTGCTGCTGTGCTGCGCTCAGTCACGTCCGACTCTGAGACCCCAGGGACTGCAGCCCGCCAGGCTCCGCTGCCCATGGGATTCTCCAGGCAAGAGTACTGGAGTGGGTTGCCATTTCCTTCTCCAGGGGATCTTCCCTACCCAGGGGTCGAATTTGTGTCTCCCGAATCTCCTGCATTGGCAGGCAGATTCTTTGCCACTGAGTCACCTGGGAAGCCGTTGAAAGGATATAAGGAATTAAGGCAAATCAAAAGCTCAATAAAATTATCATTTAGGGAAAATTCATTTCCCTCTTAAATGAATGATACTGGTGAACAACACAGAAAAATAATACAAATTTTTCTATTCTCTTCTATTGTCAGTCTTTAGTATACGTCACTAAAGGAAAGAGAGAAACACAAAAAATTAGGGGTGTCACCAAAAGTGGCACACTGGGAAGCCCTACAATTCTATGACCTCCTCTTTAGATTAAGAATAAGAAGATATAACCAAAAGACATATTTAACAGATAAAAATGAGGAATTTGCTGCATTTGGGATGGGTTTTTTTAAATAGCTGCACTTTTGTTGTCTTTCAACTTTTCCTTCTTTTTAAAGCCCCGCCCCCCATTGGGGTTAATTTTCTCTAGAATGAACTCATGCCTGAAACATCAGTTTGAAGGTGTTCATCTTCTTGACTTCCAGTTTCCCAAGGTGCAGGGTCTGTGTTTCTAAGGAGGACTAGAATGGGGCTCTTTTAAGTCAATTTCACATACACAGTGGAGTGTGGCGCCAACAGTGCAAAACTCCTCTCTGAGCTTTCTTTCCATAAAACCAATAATTAAGAACCATCAAGTAGGATGCCTCTGTGTGAAATTTAGAGATGAGAAGATCATTCCTGCCACCCCTGGCAGACTATGTTTCACTATCCCAACACACACACACACACACACGCATTTTAAAAAATATTATAATTCAGACAAGTCAGCAAGAAATTCTTAATTACTTTAAATATTTTACCTCCACTATAGTAGTGAGTCATTCCTGTTAATTTGCACAGCTCTACATTTAGCACTGAAAAAGAGTATTTCATTTTTTTAGAAGTTCGATAATTACAAAAAGAAGATAAATATTAAAATACAGCAATAAATTGCCAGTAAGAGCTCTGCTGTCAGAGCACAATAAAAGCACAAATCTTTCTTTTTTTTTTAATAGTAATGAGTCAAAGAAGCCAACAGCCAACTGTGAGTGAAGTTTTAGTGCATAAATCAAAGAAGATAAAGTGAGTTTTTCCATAATATTTTAAATGTTTTGCCCAAAAGAATTCTGCATTTTTAAGTTGACAAATTGTATCCAAAGCCTTTAGAAAAAAAATGATGATTAGAAATAGGTTTAGTTACATGGGAAAAAAATTTACAATATATTAATATTTCTGGGTGGGAAAAAAGATAAAAATGAAACCCTATATTGTGTGATCTCATTTGTAAAACTCACTAATGAGATAAATTCCTGTGGTGTGGAATGAAGCCTCCAGCCAAAAATCAAACAGCAAGGAACCAAGGCCCGCTGACAGCTATGTGACGGAGCTGGGAACAGATTCTGCACCCCCAGCTGAGCCTCAAGATGACTGCAGCCCCACATGACAGCTTGATACCACCTTGGGAAAGCTTGGCTCTGAAAGTGGACTTCCAAGTTCAAGTCCTCTTAATACCACTCCCCAGCACTGTGACCTTAGGAAAGTTACCTAGCCTGTCTGTGCTCCCAGCTTTATCCATGAATTTGAAATGACAGCATCACAAACGTCATAAGGTTGCTGTGAATAACTTCATTCATGTAAAGCACTTAGAACAACTACCTAGAACTTTATAATTGCTCATAAGTAAATGAAGTCGCTCAGTCGTGTCCGACTCTTTGCGATCCCATGGACTGTAGCCTACCAGGCTTCTCTGTCCATGGGATTTTCCAGGCAAGAGTACAAGAGTGGGTTGCCATTTCCTTCTCCAGGGGATCTTCCTGACCCAGGGATCGAACCCAGGTCTCCTGCATTGCAAGCAGACACTTTACCCTCTGAGCCACCAGGGGATTGTGTCAGTTACCTCCAAATTTAGTCGCTTTTGGCTAAGTGAAGTTGCTCAGTCCTGTCCAACTCTTTGCAACCCGGTGGACTGTAGCCTGCCAGGCTCCACCATCCATGGGATTTTCCAGGCAAGAGTACTGGACTGGGTTGCCATTTCCTTCTCCAGGGGATCTTCTTGACCCAGGGATCAAAACAGGTTTCATCGAAGGCTGACTCTTCACCATCTGAGCCACAAGGGAAGCCCCGTAATAATTACATAGTTCACTAAAAACTAGCCTAAATAAGTGGCTTTAAGGGATTGTGTTCGTTATCTCTTGTTTCATGAGACATCTGCAAATTTTGCTGCCTTCAAACAACAAAGTCAGAGGAGAAGCATCCGCTGACTCTCAGGACCAAGGCTCTCCCAGCATGCCTACCACGCCAGGCCATTAGAGAATGCCTGTCCGACCACGCACGGTTGGTCGGCTCCTCCGGCAGTCAACTCCCTCCAGTAGGAAGTTCTCAAGGTGCAGTTCTCACGGCTGCCACAGGTAGTCAAGTATCAAGACAGTTATTATGAAAAGAAAGCCATATTTCAAAAGCTAAACTACTTTGAAATGAGCTTTTTAACAAAACTCAAAATTTGTTTTGTTTTTTTTTTTTAAATGTGCATTTATTTAGCTTTGGCTGTGCTGTGTCTTGGTTGCTGAGTGGGCTTTTCTCTAGCTGCGGCGAGCGGAGGCTCCTCTCCAGCTGTGGGGCACGAGCTTGTCTTTGCAGTGTCTTCATCTTCGGGGCGCGCGGGCTCAGTCACGCGGCTCCTGGGTTCTTAGAGCGCAGGCTCAGTAGTGGAAGCCCTCGGGCTTGACTGCCCGCAGCATGTGGGATCTTCCCGAATTAGGGATAGAACCGTGTCCCCCGCACTGGTGGGCAGATTCTCCACCACTGAAGCCCCAAATCAAAATGTTTATTCCAAGAAAGTTTGCACAGTTTTCATAAACATTTCAAAAGCCAGTGACCTAGACGCTGATTCGTAACTTGAATAAATCCAAATTTCTTATCTATTTACTGAAACATGCTCTGGATTTCCCCGCTGCAATATTTAATTCAAACCAGACTCTACAAAAAAGTCAACAGGGACAAGAACCTTGGTATTTTATTGGCCTGTGCTTTCAAGGCATTTCCACAACGTGATACTTCTCTAGTATCTGTTATTCCCACATAAGCCTCTCTCACCAGGGAAATAGCTTTCTCATCCTTGGAAACTGACAACTGTATCCTTGGCAATGCATTTCTCTCCAACTGTTATTCTGTGACTAATTTTCTCTCTCCAACATTTTGTGGAAACCTGCTGCGGATTGAAATCGGAGGTCACCGATTCCTTGCAAACGTCAGTCTCAGAACCAGGACACAACCTTACCTCCGAGAGGAGCCCATGGTCATGCTGAAGCCACCTGTGAAAGCTTTCAAGACCTGAGCTCTTCACGCTGTCGTCCACGCCTCTGGCATCCAAATTTGTCAGGTGCCAATTGCCTTCAGGAATAGCAGAGAATGTCTAAATCCAGACTCATTCCTCCACTGTGTGAAGTTTATTTCTGAAATGTTATTTTGTTTCATTTTGTCCTTTTTAAGACACTAATTCTGGTTTATTTTCTGCAGTTTCCACATATATCCTGGGTGCTTTTATGAAGTAGCAAATTTTTGATGACTGAAGGGAAAGTGCTTAGGTTATTAAAGTTATTATCATTAGTTGGTCACTATATGTTTGTGCCTTTAAAAATACTGAATAAATAAGCATCTGTTGGAAAAATAGCTGAGATGAGAAGTCTGATAAATATTCAGACGTTGAAAGTGTTCCCTGGTTTGATGTTTTCACCCTGGTTCTTCTCACACTTGATCCTAACCATTACCAACAGCTCTCAAATTTCAATATGCATAAAAATAACTCAAGGAGCTAGTTAAAAATGAAAATTCAGAACACTTTTTCCAAAATTTCAGATTCACTGAGCCTGGGGAAAAGCCCCCAAATCTGCATTTTGAACAAATCAATGCAAGGTGGTCTATAAACCCCAGTTTGAAAATATTGTTTTAGACACTGAAAACTAAAAGTCATTAAAATTTAAACCAAAGAATCATAACTATATTCAGTACTATTATCATGAATGGCAAAACTGACCACCTGAACAGCGAGCTCATGGACACCACCCTAGTGCCATCACCTCCAGGGAAACCGGATGTTAGGCAGCCACCACCACCGCCAGGAGAAGGAGAGAGAAAGGAAGAGAGGGGGCAGGGCAAGCTCTCGGCGGCTTGGACAGCAGGAGCGCAATCGGTAAAGAGTTGCTTTACCAACCTTCCTGTTAAAAGTTTAGTTTTGTTCTCTTCCCACTTCAGAGATAATACATGCTGAGTGTAACACTTTTGAAACCACGAAAAGAAAGCCGACCTTTAAAAAGAACTTTGGTTTATGTATGTCAATAAATGTCATTATTTTTCATTTTTATTTATCATTATTCCCTAAACATATTATGGTATAAATTGATATAATGTAACATTTTTTTCCATCTATCAGTATCTTTATTTCCTACGTAGAAAATTATCTAAACGATTATTTTAAATGACTAACCAGCATTCCCTCATATAGCTATCCCACAATTAAATATTCCTTTGTCATTGAATATTTAGTCCCACGGAGTGGTGGATGTGGGATGTCTTTCAACATAGATGTTTCACTTTATTTATTTTTGATATTGACTGATTAATTTGACTGCATCGTCTCAGTTGCAGCATGCAAGGTCTTCGCTACATCATGTGGAACTTTTGTTTGGATGCATGAACTCTCTAGTTGTGGTGTGTGAGCTTAGCTGCTGCTGGATCTTCGTTCCCTGACCAGGGATCGAACCTGCGTCCCCTGCATGGCAAAGCAAATTCTTAACCACTGTACCACCAGCAAAATCCCAACACATAGATATTTTAAATATTCGTGTTGAAATCTTTTAAGCTTTTCCCTGTATTGTTTCTGCTTTTTGCATTGTGCTTAGAAAGGACTCCCAAATTGGATACACTGTGATGTAGAAAAGCACTGTGAAATCAGCCTTTGAACTTTTAATCAGTTTCTCATTTTCTACCCATCACACAGATTGGAGGTCACCAAAGCAAATTTTATCTCAGGGTTCAGGAGTTGTTAGACCTGGCTCTCACTGCTTTAGAAGTAAAGTAGGGGAAAGTTGTGGCCTCATTCTCCTCGGGTAAATCCCAATTCACCAGACTGTTTATCACTTCCTATCTCTTGTGACTTTGCAACTTGCCATTCTCCTCATTGACCCTATTTACCACTCTGCTGCTGCTGCTGCTAAGTTGCTTCAGTCGTGTCCGACTCTGTGCGACCCCATAGACGGCAGTCCACCAGGCTCCCCCGTCCCTGGGATTCTCCAGGCGAGAGTACTGGAGTGGGGTGCCATTGCCTTCTCCAATTTACCACTCTAGACCTGTGAAATCCTGTATTGTGTGTTATTCAGTAGCCTGCCATCTAGTGGTGGAAATCGGGAAGTGAAGGTTTTTCCCCCTTAGAGAATAATCCTATTTCACAATACAGCTCTAAGGTCACTCACTCTGGTAATAACTTACTATTTGTATAAAACTGTGAATAGTTTTGGAGAAGGCAATGGCACTCCATTCCAGTACTCCTGCCTGGAAAATCCCATGGAGGGAGGAGCCTGGTGGGCTGCAGTCCATGGGGTCGTGAAGAGTCGGACATGACTGAGCGACTTGACTTTCACTTTTCACTTTCATGCATTGGAGAAGGAAATGGCAACCCACTCCAGTGTTGTTGCCTGGAGAATCCCAGGGACAAGGAGCCTGGTGGGCTGCCGTCTATGGGGTTGCACAGAGTCGGACACGACTGAAGCGACGTAGCAGTAGCAGCAGTGAATAGTTTAGGCTTTCCCCGTGGCTCAGCGGTAAAGAATCCGCCTGCAATGCAAGAGACACAGGAGATTTGGGTTCAGTCCCTGGGTGGGGAAGACTCCCTCCAGTATTCTTGCCTGGAGGATCCCGTGGACAGAGGAGCCTGTTGGGCTACAGTCCATAGCGTGGCAAACAGTAGGAAACGACGGAAGCAGCTGAGCACGTACGCCTGCCAATGCAGGAGACACAGGTTCAATTCCTGGGTCAGGAAGATCCCCTGGAGAAGGAAATGGTAACCCACTCCAGTATTCTTGCCTGGAGAATCCCGGGGATGGAGGAGTCTGGCTACAATCCATGGGGTCGCAAAGACTCACACATGACAGCGACTAAACAACAAACAACAATGTGAATAGTTTATGAATCACTTTTTAAATAGTAGAATGAATCATAAACCTAGAGTCAGAATATCTTTATCTCCAGATTTGCAATTATTGATTTGTAATATCTGCTTTTTTTTAATCCTTAACTATTCTGAAGCTGGGCCTCCCTTTCTTCGAGGTAAGAAGGTCGGGTTTGTGTGTGTGTGTGTGTTTTAATATTTATTTCTTTGTTTTTGGCTACGCTGGGTCTTGGTGGTTGTGCACAGGCTTTCTCTAGTTCTCCAGCTGTAGAGGGCTTCCCTGGCGGCTCAGACGGTAAAGCGTCTGCCCGCAATGCGGGAGACCTGGGTTCGATCCCTGGGTCGGGAAGATCCCCTGGAGAAAGAAATGGCAACCCACTCCAGTATTCTTGCCTGAGAAATTCCATGGACTGAAGAGCCGGCTACAGTCCATGGGGTCGCAAAGAGCTGGACATGACTGAGCAACTTCACTCTCCCTTTCACGAGCTGCAGAGGGTGGGGACCACGCTTTAGGCGCCGTGTTCAGGCTTCTCGTTGCAGTAGGTTCTCCTGCTGTGGAGCGCAGGCCCTAGGACCTGAGCTCAGCAGCGGCGGCTCAGGGCCTCCACGGTGCAGCCTCAGTAGTTGTGGTCCTTGGGCCAAGTTGTCCCTTGACATGTGGGAGCTTCCTGGACGGGAGATCCAACCAGTGTCCCCTGTGTCACAGGGCAGATTCTTAACCACTGGACCAGCAGGGAAGGCCAAGAAGACTGTTTTTGATGTTCCTAAGTTCCTTATAATTTCCAGTACATTTTACAATCTTATGAAATGTGACACTGGAATAACTCAAATCAATAAATTTCTTTTCCAGATTCTTTAAAGAATTAACCACAAAAAAGCCATGAGTGTCTCCATATTTCTTCAGCTGGTATGACATCCTATCAAATTTTCTATGATAACATCCTTTCCTATGCTAAGATTATAAGCTTTGTATGTATAAAATTATTTCTGATTACAAATCTTTCTTCTGCAACATTTTAAAAAATGTAAATATAATGTGTAAGAATGACCTCTATAATAATAATGTAAAATAATGACCTTTCTACCTAACAATTCATTTTTTCTTAGTTCATATTTTTTCATAGAAATAATGTTCTCAGCATAACAATGCCATTTATTCTTCCCACTGGTGAATTTTCCATCATTAGTTCCTATAATCACCATAAAAGCTTACTGTTGTAGCAAGACAGGTCCTGGGATCTCTGCCATCAAGATAGAAAAAAATGAAAAATCAGAAATATTTGGAGTGGAGAAGATAAACACTATAAGGCTATTACATTTTAAAATGTGCATGAATTCAAAAGTAGATAATTTCTTCAAGTAAAAACATGAATATTTATACAATTGTGTGATATATGAGTTTTATAAATTTTTAAAATAATTAATGTTATAATCAGAATTTCTCAAATACTATTCAAAAGAATACTACTTCTTCAAGTCACTAAAGACACTAGTTGCCCAAACAAAGGGAGCCATTGTCCAATCTATTGTTTGGAAAATGCTATCTTAAAGTTCAAAAGTTCTAATCACCAAAGGACTTCCCAGAGACTTCAGTACGTTAGCATGCATTTTGATTGTCCAAGTTGGGGGGTACTATCTAACCTGTTTGTTCACAGAGCTTCTCCTTCCACCATAGAACATCTCTCAAGGAAATAACAACTGAAAATAAAAAGTAGAAAACCCAAAATCACAATTTAAAAGCAGTGAGATTCAGTTTTATTTGGGAACACTACTGAGGACTGTAGCCCAGGAGAGAGTCTCTCAGATAGCTCTGAAGAATGGCTCTGAAGAGGCAGGAAAAGAGCCGCCAATATGTATGTGAATTTGGGGCTGGAAAATATGTGTAGTCAAGCATACATCTTGATAAAAGATTATTGCTAATCACACACACGCACACAAACCAGATATGTGAAGTCAATGAGTTTCGTGCTTTTCTATTTATGGGAAGGTGCAAGAATCTGGAGTCACCAAAATTCTTCCTTAGGCATGCATCTTAACTATCTTGGGACCAAAATCCAAAGCACAGAATGCTCATCCTGTTTTTTCCATCCTGAGTTCCCTGAATTCAGGACTTACTGTTGGAGGCTGACTGCAGTCCGTTGCGACTTAATCCTTTGTGTAACTGGATGGTGAGCAACATTCTGGTTTTTTCTGTTTACGGATCCTTAAAACAAGGTAAGTCGCAGTGAATATGTAAGGTAAATGCAACCAGATTGTGGAATAACAGAGGAAAACATTTTTTAAAAATGCTATTTAGGATGAAGAGAAGGGCTTGCATTATGGAGGAAACCAGTGATGGCTTTGTTGCAGGAAGGGGGATGTCCACCAGGGCCCCAGAGTGGGCTCTTGTGTAACACTGGGAAACAGGTCCTCTGAGGAGACACACGTGCTGACAGAACCAGAGGCTTCTCTGGGAAGGAGCACCTGGACAGAGAGCAGGAGGGTAACAGGACCCAGCCCTGCCACAGGGCTCTCAGTCTCCAGCGTCATGGCGAGGGGATTCGCTTCCAGGTTGTCTCCGGCCAGTCATTCTGGCTCAGGGTCTTTCTTAGTGGCACACGCATCGCTCAGCCAAGATGGATTCCAGCGAAGAGGATTCTGGGAGGTTGGTAGGTCACACGGACTGGTGTTTCCTTTTGCCCTTTCCCGAATTCTCCTGGTCGGCGGTGGCTTGTCAGCTCCTTGCTCCTTACCAGGCCTCCTGCCATAAAATAACTGTAAAATGGCTCATGCAAATGGCAACTGTGGTGCCTGGCCAGGGTGGACGGTTTCAGGCAGCATTTCCCCTAACAGTTTGGTCAGCAGAGGGAGACAGGAAGTAGGAGAACGCCTTGATGTTTGCTGATGTACGTTACAGGGAAGAACCACAGGCCACATGTAATGCCACTTGCACCAGAGCCCCTGATTCCACCTGGATTTAATCTAATTGAACTTTCAACCTTCCTCAGAAATGCAGCTTTATTTTATAAAGCAGTTGGAATTTTCTGGGCATAAGTCCTCTTGGAGGAGGTCACCGTTAACCCCACCATAGAGCTGCCAGAACTTACACAGGACTGGGAAACAGACTCTGGGACGGCACCAGCAGAACCTTGTGCACCAGGACCCCAACCCAGACTTGCCCAGGAGGGTCCAGGAGTTTCTGGAGGAGGCGTGGGTCGGTGGAGGCCTGCGGCAGGGTAGGGAGCACTGGGCGCGTGCATGGACCTTTTGAAGGAGGTTGCCATTATCTTTGTTATATATAGTATACAATGAAGTCACTTAGGCATGTCCCACACTTTGCAACCCCATGGACTGTAGCCTACCAGGTTCCTCCATTGGTGGGATTTTCCAGGCAAGAGCACTGGAATGGGTTGCCACTGCCTTCTCCAGGGTCCCGACCTAGGGATCAAACCCAGGTCTCCAGCACTGCAGGCAGAGGCTTTACCTCTGAACCATCAGGGAAGCCCCCTTTCCCTTCATTACCTCACCATAGTTTGGCCCCAGGCAAATAGCAGGGAGGGAACCCAGCATGGCCCATCAATAGAAAATTGGATTAAAGATTTACTGAGAATGGCAAGACCCAGTTTCCCCCTCAGTAAGTCTCTCCCATCAGGAAGCTTTGATAGGCCTCTTATCCTTCTCCATCAGAGGGCAGAGTGACTGAAAACCACAATCACAGAAAACTAACAATCTGATCACATGGACCACAGCTTTGTCTAACTCAGTGAAACTATGAGCCATGCCCTGTAGGACCACCCAAGACAGATGGGTCAAGGTGGAGTGTGGTCCACTGGAGAAGGGAATGGCAAACCACTGCAGTATTCTTGCCTTGAGAACCCCATGAATAGCATGAAAAAGCAAAAGGATAGGACACTGAAAGAGGAACTCCCCAGGTGGGTGGGTGCCCGATATGCTACTGGAGATCAGTGGAGAAATAACTCCAGAAAGAATGAAGGGGTGGAGCCAAAGCAAAAACAATACCCAGTTGTGGATGTGACTGGTGATGGAAGCAAGGTCCGATGCTGTAAAGAGCAATATTGCATAGGAACCTGGAATGTCAGGTCCATAAATCAAAGGAAATTGGAAGTGGTCAAACAGGAGATAGCAAGACTGAACGTCGACATTTTAGGAATCAGTGAACTAAACGGGACTCGAATAGGTGAATTTAACTCAGGTGACCATTATATCTACTACTGTGGGCAAGAATCCCTTAGAAGAAATGGAGTGGCCATCATAGTCAACAAAAGAGTCTGAAATGCAGTACTTGGATGCAATCTCAAAAACGACAGAATGATCTCTGTTCATTTCCAAGGCAAACCATTCAATATCACAGTAATCCAAGTCTATGCCCCGACCAGTAACGTTGAAGAAGCTGAAGTTGAACGGTTTTATGAAGACCTACAAGACCTCATAGAACTAACACCCAAAAAAGATGTCTTTTTCATTCTAGGGGACTGGAATGCAAAAGTAGGAAATCAAGAGATATCTGGAGTAACAGGCAAGTTTGGCCTTGGAGTACAGAATGAAGCAGGGCAAAGGCTAAAAGAGTTTTGCCAAGAGAACACACTGGTATAGCAAACACCCTTTTCCAACAACACAAGAGAAGACTCTACACATGGACATCACCAGATTGTCAATACCGAAAGAAGATTGATTATATTCTTTGCAGCCAAAGATGCAGAAGCTCTATACAGTCAGCAAAAACAAGACTGGGACCTGACTGTGGCTCAGACCATGAACTCCTTATTGCCAAATTCAGACTGAAATTGAAGAAAGTAGGGAAAACCACTAGACCATTCAGGTATGACCTAAATCAAATCACATACGATTATACAGTGGAAGTGAGAAATAGATTCAAGGGATTAGATCTGATAGAGTGCCTGAAGAACTATGGACGGAGGTTTGTGACATTGTACAGCAGGAAGTGATCAAGAACGTCCCCAAGAAAAAAAATGCAAAAAGGCAAAATAGTTGTCTGAGGAGGCCTTACAAATAGCTGAGTAAAGAAGACAAGCCAAAGGCAAAGGAGAAAAGGAAAGATATACCCATTTGAATGCAGGGTTCCAAAGAACAGCAAGAGAGATAAGAAAGCCTTTCTCAGCAATCAATGCAAAGAAATAAGAGGAAAACAATAGATTGGGAAAGACTAGAGATCTCTTCAAGAAAATTAGAGATACCAAGGGAACATTTCATGCAAAGATGGGCTTGATAAAGGACAGAAATGGTATGGACTGAACAGAATAAGAAGATATTAAGAAGAGGTGATAAGAATACACAAAAGAACTATAGGAAAAAGATCTTAATGACCCAGATAATCATGATGGTGTGATCACTCACTTAGAGCCAGACATCCTGGAATGTGAAGTCAAGTCGGCCTTAGGAAGCATCACTACGAACAAAGCTAGTGGAGGTGATGGAATTCCATTTGATCTATTTCAAATCCTAAAAGATGATGCTATGAAAGTGCTGCACTTAATATGCCAGCAAATTTGGAAAACTCAGCAGTGGCCACAGGACTGGAAAAGGTCAGTTTTCATTCCAATCTGAAAGAGAGGCTATGCCAAAGAATGCTCAAACTACCACACAATTGCACTTATCTCACATGCAAAGTAGTGCTAAAAATTCTCCAAGCCAGGCTTCAATGGTATGTGAACTGTGAACTTCCAGATGTTCAAGCTGGTTTTAGAAAAGGCAGAGGAACCAGAGATCAAATTGCCAACATCCCTTGGATCATCAAAAAAGCCAAGTTAAAAAAAAAAAAAAAGCCTACTTCTGCTTTATTGACTATGCCAAAGCCTTTGACTGTATGGATCACAACAAACTGGAGAATTCTTAAAGAGATGGGAATATCAGACCACCTTACCTTCCGCTTGAGAAATCTGTATGTAGGTCAAGAAGCAACAGTTAGAACTGGATATGGAACAACAGACTGCTTCCAAATCAGGAAAAGAGTACATCAAGGCTGTGTATTGTCACCCTGCTTATTTAACTTCTATGCAACTTATATGCATATATGTTATGCATCATGAGAAATACCGGGCTGGGTGAAGCACAAGCTGGAATCAAGATTGCAGGGAGAAATATCAATAACCTCAGATATGCAGATGATATCACTTTTAAAAAAGAAAGTGAAGAAGAACTAAAGAGCCTCTTGATGAAAGTGAAAGTGAAAGAGGAGAGAGAAAAAGCTGGCTTAAACTCAACATTAAAAAAACTAAGATTATGGCATCCAGTTCCATAACCTCATGGCAAATAGATGGGTAAACAATGGAAACAGTGAGAGACTTTATCTTTTGGGGTTCCAAAAACACTGCAGATGGTGACTGCAGTTATGCAATTAAAAGACACTTGCTCCTTGGAAGTAAAGCTATGACCGACCTAGACAGCATACTAAAAAGCAGAGACATTACTTTGCCAACAAAGTCTAGTGAAAGCTATGGTTTTCCCATGTATGGATGTGAGAGCTGGACTATCAAGAAAGCTGAGTACTGAAGAATTGATACTTTTGAACTTGGTGTTGGAGAAGACTCTTAAGAGTCCCTTGGACTGCAAGGAGATCCAACCAGTCCATCCCAAAGGAAATCAGTCCTGAATATTCATTGGAAGAACTGATGTTGAAGTTGAAACTCCAATACTTTGGCCACCTGATGCCAATAGCTGACTCATTTGAAAAGACCCTGAGGCTGAGGAAGACTGAAGTCGGGAGGAGAAGGGGGCGACAGAGGATGACACGGTTGGATGGCATTACCGACTCAACGGACATGAGTTTGAGCTCCGGGAGTTGGTGATGGACCGGGAGGCCTGGTGTGCTGGAGTCCATGGGGTCGCAAAGAGTCAGACACGACTGAGCGACTGAACTGACTGCACTGAGGCAGCTCATGGGCCTTCTTCCTGACACCACACCAGAGGAAGAAGAGGGAATCACGTGATAAAACCCTTGGGTCTCTTCCTCCCCAAAAAAAGTTATCCTGGCCCCAAATAATCCTTTCTTTTCTTCTACTAATGACTTCCTCACCCCACCCTGCTTTCTATAAAAGCCTTCTGCTTTGCACTGCTCCTGGCCTCTGGAGTGCCCTTCTAGTACCAGATGGAATGCTTCCTGGTTCATGACTTGTTGAATAAAGCTAATTACACCTTCAGAGATACTCAGTTGACTTGGTTTTTGACTGGTAAATGAAATGAAAAGATGCTTGCTATAATGTTATGATGACCCCTTGTAGTTCAAAGTCAAAATGGTCCTTTGAAAAGTGAATCCTGGCACCATGAGCAGCAAGTGTCTTAGAGTTTAAGTAACTCCTTTCAATGTTTCCCCACACTATTGTCAGTGATTATCTCTTCAGAGTGGTATTAGAGGGACTTTCATCTCATATATTTCTGTAATAGTCAAAAGTTTTGCAAAAAGTATGCATTGCTCTGGTGATCAGAGCAAAACACGATGAAGACTAAACAAAACAACCACCCTTCTCAGGAAGGTATTCATTTATCTGCAAGTCCAAAGAAGGAATCCGGATTAAAGTACATTAATGCTCTTAATCTTTCTAAATAAACAGGATTTGGGGCCTTTCACCTTTGCTTTAAAGTTATATAAGTATTTTATCTAAATATTATGAGTGATGATTCATTTTTTGTACTTTTCTAATCAGATTAAAACTTTTTTCCCTAGAACAGATTTAGTACTAAAACATTAAATAGGGTCACTGAAGAACAATAAGATATTATGAAGGAAGACGCATATTATATCAGGTCCAGCCTTAATTAAGGTTTAAAGAACATCGTTTTGATAAAGTATAAGAGATAAATATTAGGGTAAATAGCACCTTACAAACCCCTGACAAAACAGATTTTATCACCAGCCAACACATGAAGTCCTTTTAGTCTTCTCTTCAGCAAGAAGAAAAATATTAAAACATCCTTAAAACTTTAAATTAGCCAAAGCCAACAAAGCAAAAACAGGCCCACTTTTAACCTTAAACAAGCGATTCTCCTGACTGGCGTGGCCCAGAAGGCAATGATGCTGATGGCAAACCCTCCTGCTCTTAAGAGAGCAAAACCAGGAGCACAGCCGGGTTGAGCACCGTGATAGCTGTTCTGGATCAGTGTCAAGGGAGCATCCTACTTTGCCTGCGGAGTTCTTGTACTGAATTCAGTCACATGCTGTCTCGGGTTTCTCACTGTAACCCCCTTTAACCCAGCTGGGATTCTTGAAGAACATACACGGACGTTCATGTGGCTTCAAAACTCAATTTTTCATCATGATGGGGATTTTTGGACTGATATGGGAAGTCTGCGTTTGTGTTCACATGTTCTAACTGGAGAGCTTGAGCACTGGAGAAAGCAGTTAAGCAGAGGTCACTGCAAACTCATCGACGCAAGCACTGCCTCTACTGGGTCCACGTGCTCTTAGAAATCCCCCTCCTGCATGGACTAACCTTAGCTTTCAGTGGGCAGTGCGGGGCTCTCACACCGCTGAGCACACTGTCCACCCCACCTCAGAGAATGTGCTTTTTTCCTGAACACTCTTTTCTGAACTGCAGTGTTAAACCAGAGCTCCTTGGCGAAATAGCTGATTCTAAGTCTGGGTGAAAATGGAACAAAATAATCATGGACCAGCCTGTCATTACAGAAAGCAAGGAAGTTGTCCAAGACGACTAGGGTTAAATCAAAAGAGCATGATGGGGACTTCCCTGGTAACCCAGTGGCAAAGACTCTGGGCTGTCAAGGCAGAGAGCCAAGGTTCGATCCCTGGTCAGGGAACTAGATCCCACGTGCTGCAACCAGCCACTGGTACAGCCAAATGAATCAATAAATATTTAAAAAGGAGAAGATGACTATGTTTAAATCTATGTGTTAATAATATTTTTATCAAAAAGAAAATTCCCAGAGATAAATCCACACACCGATAGACACCTTATCTTTAACAAAGGAGTCAAGAATATACAAAGGAGAAAAGACAATCTCTTTGACAAGTGGTGCTGGGAAAACTGGTCAACCACCTGTGAAAGAATGAAACTGGAACACTTTGTAACACCATGCACAAAAATAAACTCAAAATGGATTAAAGATCTAAATGTAAAACCAGAAACTATAACACTCCTAGAGATTTGAAAACATAGGCAGAACACTCTCTGACATAAATCACAGCAGGATCCTCTATGACCCAGTTCCTAAAGTAATGGAAATAAAAGCAAAAATAAACAAGTGGGACCTGATTAAACTTAAAAGCTTTTGCACAACGAAGGAAACTATAAGCAAGGTGAAGAGACAGCCTTTGGAATGGGAGAAAATAACAAACGAAGCAACTGACGAAGAATTAATCTCAAAAATATACAAGCAACTTATGCAGCTCAATTCCAGAAAAATAAACGACCCAATCAAAAAATGGGTCAAAGAACTAAATAGACATTTTTCCAAAGAAGACAAACAGATGGCTAACAAACACATGAAAAGATGCTCAACATCACTCATTATCAGAGAACTGCAAATCAAAGCCACAATGAGGTACCATTTCACGCCAGTCAGAATGGCTGCTATCCAAAAGTCTACAAGCAGTAAGTGCTGGAGAGAGTGTGGAGAAAAGAGAACCCTCTTACATCT
This sequence comes from Ovis canadensis, assembly GCF_042477335.2. Classification (NCBI taxonomy): domain Eukaryota; kingdom Metazoa; phylum Chordata; class Mammalia; order Artiodactyla; family Bovidae; genus Ovis; species Ovis canadensis. Next base: position 99,551,861 of record NC_091253.1, on the reverse strand, counting down.
GTTGGTGGGAATGCAAACTAGTACAGCCACCATGGAGAACAGTGTGGAGATTCCTTAAAAAAACTGGAAAGAGAACTGCCTTATGACCCAGCAATCCCACTGCTGGGCATATACACTGAGGAAACCAGAACTGAAAGAGACACATGTACCCCAACGTTCATCGCAGCACTGTTTATAATAGCCAGGACATGGAAGCAACCTAGATGTCCATCAGCAGACAATGTATAAGAAAGCTGTGGTACATATACACAATGGAGTATTACTCAGCCATTAAAAAGAATACATTTGAATCAGCTCTCATGAGGTGGATGAAACTGCAGCCGATTATACAGAGTGAAGTAAGTCAGAAAGAAAAACACCAATACAGTATACTGACACGTATATGTGGAATTTAGAAAGATGGTAACGATAACCCTGTATGCGAGACAGCAAAAGAGACACAGATGTAAAGAGCAGACTTTTGGACTCTGGGAGAAGGCTCTGAAGGGAGGGTGGGAGGATTTGAGAGAATGGCATTGAAACATGTATATTTCCATGTGTAAAACAGATGACCAGTCCAGGTGTGATGCATGAGACAGGGTGCTTGGGGCTGGTGCACTGGGATGACCCAGAGGGATGGGATGGGGAGGGAGGTGAGAAGGAGGTTCAGGAAGGGGAACTATACACCCGTGGTGGATTCATGTCAATGTATGGCAAAAACCACTATAATATTGTAGAGTAATTAGCCTCCAATTAAAATAATTAAATAAAAAGAAAAACCTTTATTGGTCACTTTTGGAGGATTCTAGGGAACCAACACATTATTTGGAAAGCTGGCAAATGGAATGAGCTAAGCGTTTATCCAGCCTTTTTTTTTTTTTTTTTTTTGGCGGTGCTGGATCTTCGCTGCGGCACACTGTCTTTCCCTAGCTGCGGCGCACAGGCTTATCCGAGCACAGGCTCTCGAGTGTGCAGGCTCGGTAGCTGCTGCAGACAGGCTTCTCTCATTGGAGCACACAGGCTTAGCTCTCCTGCACACGTGCGGCTGAGTTCTCCAACCAGGAATCGAACCCAGGTCCCCCCCACTGGAAGGCAGATTCTTGACCCACCAGCAAAGTCCTCTATCCTATCTTTCTTGAATGAAATGTAAGCTAAGGTAACCAACAGTTGATGCTGAAAAGTCTCTTTCTATATAAGTTCTCCAGCTAATAAATGAAGAAGGAATGATAGTCTAAAATATAATCATTTTGTGACAATGAAACAGTGGATCTAAGTAGTAATCATGAATGGCCGGTGAAATAAAATTAAAAAAGAAGACATGTTACATGCATCCTGATAGAAGTAGGCAATACCACTATGAAGTGTTCTTACAAAACCTTTAACATGGAAGTGATCAAGCCGCCAGATTTAACTACCAGTTTATAGGAATAACAGGAGATAGAGCAAGTTCAATGACACATCAGGATGTAATCAACAAATGCCAAACTGCAAAACTCTCTAGAGTCTGTGACCAGGTTTTTTAAACAAAATGCAAAGCTAACGGAGAGAAGGTGTACCTACAAGGAAATCAAGATACATAAAATCCAATTGTAATGTCTCCTCATTAAAGCAAACCAAGTGTAAAAAATCATTACCTTGAGAAAATCTGGACATTGACTGGATATTTAATACTAAAGAATAACTACATTAATCCTTCCAATGAATATTCACGACTGATTTCCTTTAGGATGGACTGGTTGGATCTCCTTGCAGTCCAAAGGACTCTCAAGAGTCTTCTCCAGTACCACAATTCAAAAACATCAATTCATTGGCACTCAGCCTTCTTTATGGTCCAACTCTCACATACATGACTACTGGAAAAATCATGGCTTCGATTATACAAAATTTTGTCAGCTGAGAGTTGTATCTGCTTCTTAGTATGCTGTCTAGGTTGGTCATAGTTTTCTTTCAAGAGCAAGCATTTTTTAATTTCATGGCTGCAGTCACTCCACAGTGACTGTGGAGCCCAAGAAAATAAAGATTGACACTGTTTCCATTGTTGCCCCGTCTATTTGCCATGAAGTGATGGGACCAGATGCCATGAGTTTAGCTTTTTGAATGTTGAGTTTTAAGCCAGATTTTTCACTCTCCTCTTTCACCTTCATTTAGAGGCTCTTTAGTTCCTCTTCACTTTCTGCAGTTAGAGTGGTGTCATCTGTGTATCTGAGGTTATTGATATTTCTCCCAGCAATCTTGATTTCAGCTTGTGCTTCATCCAGCCTTGCATTTCTCATGATGTACTCTGTATAGAAATTAAATAGGCAGGGTGACAATATATGGTCTTGATGTACTTCTTTCCCAATTTGGAACCAGTCCATGGTTCCATGTCCAGTTCTAACTGTTGCTTCTTGACCTGCATTCAAGTTTCTCAAGAGACAGGTAAGGTGGTCTGGTATTTCCATCTCTTTAAGAATTGTCAACAGTTTGTTGTGATCCGCACAGTTCAGAGGCTTTAGCATAGTCAATGAAGCAGAAGTAGATGTTTCTCTGAAATTCCCTTGCTTTTTATGATCCAACTGATTTTGGCCATTCGATCTCTGATTCCTCTGTCTTTTCTACATCCAAGTTGTACATCTGGAAGTTCTTGGTTCACATACTATTGAAGTCTAGCTTAAAGGATTTTGAGCATTACCTTGCTAGCACGTGAAATGAGTGCTGTTGTGCAATAGTTTAAACATTCTTTGGAAGTACCTTTCTTTGGGGCTGGAATGAAAACTGACCTTTTCCAGTCCTGTGGCCGCTGCTGAGTGTTCCAAATTTTCTGGCATATTGAGGGCAGCACTTTCACAGCACCATCTTCTAGGATTTGAAACAGCTCAACTGAAATTCCATCACCTCCACTAGCTTTTTTTGTAGTAATTCTTCCTAAGCCCCACTTGACTTCACACTCCAGGATGTGAAGTTCTAGGTGAGTAACCACACCATCGTGGTTATCCAGGTCATTAAGATATAATATAGTATATAAATCAGTGGACTTCCTTGGTGGCTTAGATGGTAAAGAATCTGACTGCAATGCAGGAGACCCAGGTTTGATCCCTTGTTTGGGAAGATCCCAAGGAGAAGCAAACGTTAACCCACTCCAGTCTTCTTGTCTGAAAAATTCCATGGACAGAGGAGCCTGGTGGGCTATATACAGTTCATGGTATCACAAAAAGTTGGACACAACTGAGTGACTAACACACACACTCACATAACAATAGTATATTATTACTATAGGATTTTTGTCTTTTAGAGATACTGACATATTTATGGACAAGACATAGGATATCTTGGGTTTCCTTGACAGTCAGTCAGGGAAGGGAGGAGATGGGTGATGCTATAGAGCAGACCCAGCAACTGTGATCCAGAGGCTAAATCTGGCTCACCACATGTTTTTGGTGAAGTTTTACTGGGAAACATTCAAGTTCATTTGTTTATCTGATCTAGGACTGCTGCAAAGGCAGAGGTGAATAGTTGCAACAGAGACTGTTTGTTTTAAGTGCTGAGAGCTTTAAGAACGGAGAAGGCAATGGCAACCCACTCCAACGTTCTTGCCTGGAGAATCCCAGGGACGGGGGAGCCTGGTGGGCTGCCATCTAAGGGGTCGCACAGGGTCGGACACAACGGAAGCGACTTAGCAGCAGCAGCAACAGCAGCAGCTTTAAGAAAGGCCTTTGACTTGGCCTTTGACTTTGTCATTGAGGATGGCACCCCGGGCCCACCCCAGGATGAACCCTACACAGCACGGCCTTTGAAGACACTCTGAGGGACTGTCTGAGGGCAGATGTGGCTGTCTACAGCCACCTCAGAGTTTAGCCCTGGCTTGCTTTAGTAAACTGAATGGTAACATCCAGGCCCGTGGGAAGGAGTCTAGATCTTCTTTGCTTCCTCCCTGTCCTCTCGAGAGCCTGCTACATCTAAAAAAAAGACAACCATTTTCTGCTTAGGAGAATAGGCATTGTATCTCTCTAAAAAATGGCTCCATTCTTTATAGAATAAGTTGACCTTCTAATGGCTGCAAAACTAATGACTCTTGGGAGCTTTTAAAATTATCAGAAAGTTGTAAGAAGTCCTATATATTCTATATAGATAGGCATACCTACACATATACACAGATGTATAGCATGCTAGAAAACCACAAAATACCTTCATTCTTCAAATACAATTGCCAAACATAAGGTTTCCTGGAGACACCTGGAGCTAAAGATTCTGTTAAGCATAATTTTATCCAGTGGACAGCTATCGAGTATCTGCTTTCCTCAAAGCATGCTGCTAGGCGCTTGAGAGACAGAAAGATGAGTAAGATACTGATCCTGGCTTTCAGGAATGCAGGCTAGTTGAGGAACTGAAATCGCAGCGTTTCACAGTAACGAGAGGAAGAGGAGACGCCGTTGCAGCTGCTTCTTAGCACATATACCCACACTTGCTAAGTATATTTAGGGTTGTATCTCATTTAATATTTGCAACAAACCGAGGTGTTGGTATCCTCATTTTACACATGAAAACACTGGCACTTAGAGAAAAGAAGTCACTGAAGCTCATGCTCTGTCGCACGCTGAAGCCCACTCTCCCAAACGTCGCTGGTAGTTTAAACACTGAAGTGAACCTTCTTATTATGCATGTTTCCACCAGAAGGAGCCATGTAAGAAGAAGCTCTTGATTGCTGTCACTGTTCTGGGTTTCCTCTCATATTCCGTGAGTTTGATCTCATTTTTCACAAGCATCTTTAGCAAGGATAAGACATGTTTGCTCATTCAAGAAAAAGGGAAATACTTTGCTTACCTCATCTGCCAATTTCATAAAAGTAGCAAAAGTAGATGTATATAAATTTTAAAGAAACATTGGAACTCATCTGCTTATGAATATAAAATATGACAAACAAGTTTTCACACACACCCAAAATCCATTCTTTTTTGAGCGTGTTGACATTAAGGGCTAGTTCACAGCAGAACTATGAAGATTTTGTGTTGCGCTGTAAATGCTTAAAAACTGGCTCTCCCTCCAAAACAGGTACATTTGTTTATCATAAATTTTATGATATAATGGATGTGTATCCCCCAAATTACAAATAGCAATAAAATAATATTTTTTCATATAAATTCCATTTACCCTATTGATTTTCACAGTATGCTTTCATTGATTTTTGTTCAGCTCTAGTTTCTGTTGCCAACATTTGGTTGCAACTGAGAAACAAGTGTAGTTCCAATGGTGGTTGGCTGGTATTTTTATTTATATTAATGAGTAGGACAAAAATGAAACAATGAAGACATATGTAACATGACTGGCTTCTTTGTTGAAAAAAAAGAAGTAGTCAATGGTTTTTGAATACTGAAAGACTATTTCTTCAAATTTTTTGCAATTCACAATGTGACTGTTACCGGAAGGGGGACCCCTCTCAGAGCCCAAGAGTGGGCTCTTGTGTAACACTGGGGAATACACTGTCCTAGGAGACGCACGTACTGACAAAGCAAAAGACTTTGATTGGGAAGAGGCCGGAGGGCATCAGGGTAAGGGAACCCGAGAGCTGCCCTGCTCCATGGTGCGCAGTCTTAGAAATACTGAAAAAGACTTAGAAATACTGGAGAATTTCTGACACTTTAAATTCAGTTAAGAATTTGACATAATGTACATGACAGTGAAATACAACACGTGTAAAAGCATGTTCAGGATGCTTGGCACAATGTTCGAGCTAGGTATAAGGGAGAACCAGCGTTCCTTTGGGGAGCAGGAAACAATCGTTACATCCTGGCTTAATTTTGCTGTGCATTCTGAGCTGCCTCCCAACTTCTGAGAGTCAGTCCCTTATTTGTGATTTGGTAATAATACTATGGCTTCTGTGCATTTGATCCCTGGGGTCACAAACAGTACAAGAGGACTTAGCCACTAAACCAGCACCCCCACACCAACACTGGTTCCCAGGTGGCGCAGTGGTAAGGAACCCGCCTGCCAATGCGGGAGGCACGAGAGACTAGGTTGGAGGCCTGGGTGGGTAAGGTCCCCTGGAGAGGTGGTGGTGGAGTTGCTATGTCGGGTCCAATTCTTGTGACCCCATGGACTGTACCCCACCAGGCTCCTCTGTCCATGGGCTTCTCCAGGCAAGAATCCTGGAGTGGGTAGCCATTCCCTTCTCCAGGGGATCTTCCCCACCCAGGGACTGAACCCGGGTCTCCTGCATTGCAGGCGGATTCTTTACTGACTGAGGTGCCAGGGAAGCCCCAGGAGTAGGGCTACGTCTCCTGGATGGGAAATGGCAACCCAGCCCAGCGTTCTTGCTTGGAAAATTCCCTGGACGGAGGAGCCTGGAGGGGCTGCAGTAAAGAGCAGGACCGGCCTGACCTCAGGAATCAAATATGTCCAGATACTCCTCTGAGTAAATCCTGAGATTTAAAAGGGAAAAAGAGAATGAAGAGGACCTCCTAAAGACTCAGAGTTTGCAAAGACAGCGGCTTATTATTACAGAATCACAGCCAGCGCTGCGTGCCTGCTCCTGGACTCCCTTCTGGTCTCTGCCCCAGGACCGGGGCGAGAGGGAAGCAGCTAGGAGACTTGGAGCAGGGTAAGCAGTTACTGCGGCTTCCCTGCGCGGGGCTCAGACGGTAAAGAATCAGCCCGCAATGCGGGAGCCCTGGGTTCGAATCCTGGGTCGGGAAGATCCCCTGGAGGAGGGCATGGCAATCCACTCCAGTATTCTTGCCTGGAGAATCCCATGGACAGAGGAGCCTGGCGGGCTGCAGTCCATGGGGTCGCAAAGAGTCGGACACGACTTGAGCGCCTAAGCCCAAGGCATTACTAGAGTTTTGTTTTACAAACACCGTGCTTCCAAATGAGCTTCTCGGGTTCTCCAAACCGCCTGCTCACATTCGATCCACTCACAGAAGGTGGTGTGTGTGTGTGTGTGTGTGTGTGTGTGTGTGTGTGTGTGTGTGTGTTAAACCCCTCTCTTCTTAGTAGCCCTCAATACGTTTACGAGGAATGTAATTTGCAATTGAAAGCACAGAAGCTCGGACGGGGGAGGATTGTTTGCACAACATCCAGGTGTAGCAAGGTTGCAAGAGCAGAGCGGGGCGGGGACCGGGCGTCTGACCCTCCGTCCCTCCCAAGACCCCCCTCCCTCGCAGGGCTTTGCTCCCGGGTCCCCCTCGGGTTATCTGGCTGATCCACTGTGGATGGAAAAACAGGGCTGGGCCGGCTGTGTGGAAAGCCTTTGAAAGCGGAGGAAACCGGTCACCACAGCGTGACTATCAGCTGAGAGATCGCCGCCTGGCCACTCGGGAGAACCGCGCGCCCCTGCAGACCCGCGCGCCCCTCCGGACCCGAGGGCCCCTGCAGACCCGAGGGCCCCTGCAGACGCCCGCGCCCTTCCAGACCGGAGCGCCCCTCCAGGCCCCCGCGCCCGTCCGGACCCGAGCGCCCCTGCAGACCCCCGCGCCCCTCCAGACCCGAGGGCCCCTCCAGGCCCCCGCGCCCGTCCGGACCCGAGCGCCCCTGCAGCCACGGGCGGTCTTTCCCGCGATGCTCGAGAGCGCAGAGCTGAACTTCAACGCCGACCATGGCTACCTGGAGGGCCTGGTGCGCGGCTGCAAGGCCGGCCTCCTGACCCGGCGGGACTACGTCAACCTGGTCCAGTGTGAGAACCTGGAAGGTAAGCGCCGCTCTTCGAAAAGGGAAAAAGGGGGCTGACACGCCGCCTGGAAGGAAGCGCGGGCCAGGGGCTGTGTCCCCCTTGCTTAGTCCAGGGCGGTGTCTTCAGCCCAAGATCCAGACATCAGGGGTCCTGGATTTTGACTAGGGGGAAAAAATTGCATTTCTATTTCGATAGTCTGCCTTTCATTATGAATATAGGCAACAAATCACAGCTGGTTAGCACTTTGAACGGAAATCCAGTGTTTTCGTATCCTCTTACTGTTCTTGCAGATGCCTTGAAATACCGTTTATGCTTTCACGGTTTCAAAGTATGCCAGATATTGGACTCATCCTTGATATTTACTGTCTTAATAAAGAAGCACGTTGTCACACATTTTACAATTTTTTGGTAATGATATTTTGATATATTTTGTTTTCTTTGTAATTCTATGTATTTTTATTCTACATGTTTATAAATATTTGGAGAAGGGTGTTTGGAGAAGGGTGTCACTAAACTGTCCAGGGATCTACAGCCTTAATTCCCCCTCCTCCCCCGCCCCTGAAACTTTGGTATAGGGAATTTTGTTCTATCTGCTTTCTCGGTGTCTATTAATATGAGGGCATGTGTATTTGAGATTTGTCTTCATTGGAGCTTAAGGAAAAAAATCAAGAGACAGGCATGTGGTGAGGTCACCCTGGATTCAAAAGCCCTGAGTTTGACCTCTACTGGAGAAGGAAATGGCAACCCACTCCAGTATTCCTGCCTGGAGAATCCCAGGGACGGAGGAGCCTGGTAGGCTACAGTCCATGGGGTCACAAAGAGTCGGACACGACTGAGCGACTTCACTTCACTTCACTTCACTTGACCTCTACAGAGGGTCAGACCTGAAGGTCAAAACCTCCGAGCCTGATTCCTTCTTTGTAAAATGGGGTGGTAATGCTGCCTGCTCTGCCGAGTGGTTTGGAGAAATAAATAAGGCAATACAAGAGAGAATGTGTGAAGAGCTCTGAAGCACTCTTGCTCTTTAGTCGCTAAGATGTGTCCGACTCTTTGCGACCCCATGGACTGCAGCACGCCAGGCTTCCCTGTTCTTCACCACTTCCCAGAGTTTGCTCGAACTCATGTCCATTGAGTCAGTGATGCCATCCAACCATCTGTCATCCCCTTCTCCTCCAGCATCAGGGTCTTTTTCTTCCAATTAATCAGCTCTTTGCATCAGGTGGCCAAAGTATTGGAGCTTCAGCTTCAGCATCAGTCCTTCCAGTGAATGTTCAAGGTTGATTTTCTTTAGGACTCTACACAGCCAATTATCTTTTTTTTTTTCTATTTTACTGAGATATGATTGACATACAAAAGCTGTACATATTTAATGTATACAACTTGATGAGCTTAGGGATGAGTATACACCTGGGAAATCACCACAGTGTGCCATGAACCCACCTGACCCCTCTAAAGGTTTTCTCCTGCCCTCTATTGTTTGTGTGTGTGCATGTGTGCGTGAGGACTACAGCTCCAGGCTCTACAGCAGATCTCTAGGATCCATTTGTCTTGTGTAACCAACACTGCATACCCTTTGACCAGTGCCTCCTGATTTCCCCTTCCTCTCTGGAAATTAAACTACAATGTTTTCAAAGCCTTACCAAAGATTTCACATCTATAATATAGTATTTTTATTATTAAAGGGGCTTCCCTGGTGGCTCAGACAGTAAAGCGTCTGCCTGCAATGTGGGAAACCCGGGTTCAATCCCTGGGTCAGGAAGATCCCCTGGAGAAGTAAATGGCAACCCACTCCAGTGCTCTTGCCTGGAAAATTCCATGGATGGAGGAGCCTGATGGGCAATAGTCCATGGATGGGGTCGCAAAGAGTCGGACACGACTGAGCGACTTCACTTTCGCTTTATTATTAAATACGGCTACATTTATAACTTTGAAACATGCTTATAAAAGCATTATAATGTCAATAATGGGGTGCTTTAAAATGTCCAGATCATTCTAGAAAAAACAAGAAAGTAATAAACTGCCAGGAAGAGTATTAGAAAGCGAAAACAAGACAGAAACACAAGGTGACTTTGTAGGCTTCCCAGGCAGGGCTGAGGCTAAAGCCAAACAGAATTAAGGCAGAACTGCCTGAGTTAAGGGAGGGCCTCTCTTTTCATTAGCGATGGAAATGGCTAGACAAATCTTGTAGATGATAACTAATTCTGTTGGCTACAAATAGTTGCAGTTTAATTCCAAATCCTAGGTCATTTCAGCATATTTAACTTGGAGTTTGGTGCCTGGAGAATACATATAGAAAATAAGCATAAATTGAGGAGGAAGAAATTAATGAGCCCAAGGCAGAGTGAATGCTTCCGAGAGAAACCATTTGAACGAATTCAGTAGTTCTCAGCAGGCTTTTAAATGAGTTGAGGAATGCAAATTTAAACACAAACCATACATAAATGTCTTCGTGATACAAAGCAAGGTTTAAGCCTGCTCACTAAAGAATTCAGAGAGAAACCACCCTCAGCTTCAATTTGGGGGAGAAGGAAAGGTTTCAGACTCTTGAAGGCCTGAAGAGTGAATTTCTTAGAAAAATACACACAGGTGCACACATACGGAATTTTCCATGTAATATCAAGGAGTCACGGAGCAGCTGAAGTCATCCTGAGCGCCGAATAAGAAACCTTCCTACGTACACCGTTCGTTACTTTCATGATATCTCATGGTTTCTACCTTTCTTTTCTCCCAGTAATGTTTCTTTGTCAACCATTCATTTCACAACTGTGTTTGAATCTGTTCCCAATCTTTTTGGAGACTCTTGTGAATATCAAATATGCCCTCAAACTGCAGGTTATAATGACTGCTGAGAAAATCAATCTAAATAAAGGTTTCATGTCTTCAGTTGAGGACTCTGAGGCTTGGCGTGGCTATGACCAATCTAACCACCTCACCAAGGGTGAGGTATGCAGACATCTGCATCTATTATACTTTTTCCACTAAAAGTCTGCCTCCTGAGCATGAATGGAAGATCCATGAATAGGTTGATGTTGCTCTCAGCTCCATTTTGATATAGAAAATAATAAGGTCTGCCTTGCCTGTTTATCTTATAGGATGTTGGGAAATAAGGCACTTGTGAAAATCAGCCCAGCTATTGCATCTGTGAATTCACTGAGAGAAACCCAGCCACCCGCAGCTGGCTTAAAACACACGGGGAGCAATCATGGATACTCCTTGGGACAGAAGTTATGGACTTTAGGATTTCTGTTTACTTTTGCACGTAATATACACCATACACGTGACGGGTAAAGAAGGGCAGGGGAAGCACTGTTGGGATGGTACTGTGTGTCGAAGCAGGCACTTACGGTAAAGGAAAGCTAATTTGGCAAAGATTAAATTTGCCTTTAGTCTTTTAAATTTCTCTAGTCTTTAAAAGAAAAGTATCCTGGCACCAACGAATTGTTTTAGAACCACTTACCAGGAACACAGGAGGTTTCAGGTCATTTTGGAAGAAAGAAATATGAAGACTGTCCACAAAAGCTTTGAAAAATCCTGGCATTTATGATTGCGCAAGTGAGTGTGGTCAGAAATACTCACTTGCTCCAGGATCTGACCCTGACTAACAGCCGCCTGAACCAGTCACTAGGACCCTCTATTTCAGGCCCTCCATGGCTCAGTCCTTCCCAGGAATAGGGAGGAAGCCAGTTCACATAGCCAGTTCACTGGTACTGCACACAGAAAATTCCTAACAAGTGACTTCTAAAAAAAGTTATTTACAATTAACTTGAACCAAAATAATAATGTGAAAGGGCCATAAAATTGTCTTTAGAAGAATTAACACTGCTAATTTTTAATTAATTTTTTTTTAGAGCAGCTATAGGTTCACAGCAAAATTTAGGAGAAAGTACAGAGATTTTTTATATAAGCCCTGTTCCCACACATGCACAGCCTCCCCGTTATCAGCATCCTCCACTAGAGAGGTGCATTTTTTATAATCCGTGAACCTAGGCTCGATACGTCATAATCACGCAGAGTCCAGAGTTTACATTGCAACCACTCATACATTCTATGTTGTTCATTGACTCAGTTGTGTCCAACTCTTTGCGACCCCTTGGACTGCAGCACACCAGGCTTCCCTGTCCTTCACCATCTCCCAGAACTTACTCAAACTCATGTCCATTGAGTCAGTGAGGCCATCCAACCATCTTGCCCTCTGTCGTCCCCTTCTCCTCCCGTCTTCAATCTTTCCAAGCACCAGGGTCTTTTCTAATGTGTCAGCGCTGCCAAGCAGGTGGCCAGAATATTGGAGCTTCAGCTTCAGCATCAGTCCTTCCAATGAATATTCAGGACTGATCTTTAGGATTGACTGGTTTGATCTCCTATAGTCCCAGGGACTCTCAAGAGTCTTCTCTAACACCACAGTTTAGAAGCATCAATTCTTCAGTGTTCAGCCTTCTTTATGGTCCAATTCTCACATCCATACATGCCTATCGGTAAAACCATAGCTTTGATTATATGGACCTTTATTGACAAAGTAATGTCTCTGCTTTTTATATACTGCATAGCTTTTCTCCCAAGGAGCAAGTGTCTTCTAATTTCAGGGTTGCACTCACCATCTGCAGTGATTTTGGCGCCCAAGAAATTAAAGTCTGTCACTGTTTCCATTGTTTCCCCATCTATTTGCCATGAAGTGATGGGACAGACGCCATGATCTTAGTTTTTTGACTATTGAGTATTAAGCCAGATTTTTCACTCTCCTCTTTCATATTCTATGGGAATGGACAAATGTACGACATGTGTCCACGACTGTTACATTATGCAGAGTATTTTCACGGCCCTGAAATTATTCTGTGATCTGACTGCTCTCCGTATCCGTGACCCCCTGCAGGAACCACCGGTCATCGTGCTGTTTCCCTAGTCTGGCCTTTTCCAGAATGTCACACAGTTGGGATCATTAAGTATGTAACCTTTCCAGACTGGTTTCTTTCATTTAGTAACATACATTTGACGCTCCTTCATGTCTTTTCATGGCAACAATGCTATTTTCATTAGATTTTTAAATTACAAACCAGACCGTTTGTAAGTATTCTTTCCTCTTCAAAAAAAAAAAAAAAGACAAAGTGGTAAGATGAACACTTCAGAGCTCAAAAACTGAGTAAGAAATAGCCTTCCCTGGTGGCTCAGAGGTAAAGAATCCACCTGCAATGTTGGAGACGCAGGTTGGATCCCTGGATGGTGAAGGTCCCCTGGAGAAGGAAGTGGCCACCCACTGCAGTATTCCTGCCTGGAGAATTCCATGGACAGAGGAGCCGGGGCGGGCGGAGGGGATGGGGGTGGTGGCCGGGGCTGCAGTCCACGGGACTGCAACTCAACAACAAGCAGCAGCAAGCTTTCTCTAAAGTCCGTGGTGAACGTGACCCCTGGCTCTCGGGTATGGTGAGAGGTCTGGACCCAGCCTTTCCCTTGTCGTCTCTGCCGTCATTTTTGGGAAGCGAATGAGAGGAGCTGATTACAGCTTACGCACAATCATTAATGCTTCCTTTTCAAGGGACATGACCTCCATTCCTTTCCAACCGTGGCTTCATGTGGGAATTAATGCATGTACTCAGCACTTTCTAGTTAGAGCCAGGGAAGGAAAGATGAAAAAGATAATACGCAGCCCTAAAAGGGCTCCCACTCTAAAGAATAAAACATTGAAAGAGTAAGAACCCCTTAATGAGAGCGGTTGGGCCTCAAAATTCTAAATGCATGTACACTTGGCCTGGGACTTCGTGTAGCGTTGTTGGGACTGGCAGAAAATGAAAAACAAATGTCCACTGTAATGGAGCTGGTTAAATAAATTATGAAACAGTTATATAATGTAATATCCTATAACTACAAAAAAAAAAGAAAAGGCTTAATAAACTGTGAAAGGATTCATGTGGAATTAAAAATAGTAGTTATTGGGACTAGTAATGAGTGGCGTGTGGATACGTAGTAGTACTTTGACAAGTAGGAGACCTTATCTATCCTATGCTATGCTAAGTTGCTTCAGTGGTGTCCGACTCTGTGTAACCCCATAGATGGCAGCCCACCAGGCTCCCCCATCCCTGGGATTCTCCAGGCAAGAACACTGGAGTGGGTTGCCATTTCCTTCTCCAATGCATGAAAGTGAAAATACCTACTATCTATTAAAAAGTAGTCTAACTTTTAAAAAACTCTTATATAAGGAAGACTCTTATTTCAAAGGGATTTCACCAATTTCCTTTACATATTATTTGTACCTCTAATTATGTGAAAGTGAAAGTATTAGTCACTCAGGCGTGTCCAACTCTTTGGGACCCCATGGACTGGGGCCCACCAGGCTCCTCTGTCCATGGTTTCTCCAGACAAGGATACCGGAGTGGGTTGCCATGCCTTCCTCCAGGGGATCGTCCCAACCCAGGGATGGAACCCAGGTCTCCCGCACTGCAGGCAGATTCTTTACTATTTGAGCTACCCAGGAAGCCCTAATTATAGTACTTATTTTCTCTGCATTGTATAAAAAAATGCGTATACAATATTATCAGTGTTCAAAAATACTTTCATCAGGCAGGATAAATTTAACTCAGTTTAAAAGCCAGACAGCTTGGCCTATGAGGATTAAACCAGTGACCTTGGCATTGTTAGCACCACACTCTAACCAATGGGGCTTCCCTGGTGGCTCAGATGGTAAAGAATCTTCCTGAAAGGCAGGAGACCTGAGTCTGATCCCTGGGTTGGGAAGATCCCCTGGAGGACAGCATGACAACCCACTCCAGTATTCTGACCTGGAAAATCCCTTGGACAAAGGAGTCTGGCGGGCTATAGTCCATAGAGTCACACAGAGTCGGACACGACTGAAGCTGCTGAGCAGCAGCAGCTAAGCAGTTGAGCTAACTGGCCAATTTCCATCCCATCTCTACCTGGTAAGCGTTTCCTCAGAGCTCTTCTGCCTTTCTCTACAGTTCTTTCAGCCACAAATTCCATTCTGCATCTTGCTTGCCTGGAGAATGTGCATTCCTCTTTAAAGTCTCCATTCGAGGTCACTTTCTCTATAAACACCTTTCTACTCATTCCTGTTGGGACAGAATAGACAGGCCTCAATTTTGTGCTTTACTGTGTTGTGTAATGTACCTGATTCTGTACGGCATCTGTGATATTTGCGTAAGAATGTCACTCTGGGGCAGGACGTTTGTCTGGTTTATCTATCTAGTCCCCTGAGTTATCACAGTTCAGTTCAGTTCAGAGGTCTTGTCCGACTCTTTGTGACCCCATGAATCGCAGCACGCCAGGCCTCCCTGTCCATCACCAACTCCCAGAGTTCACTCAGACTCATGTCCATCGAGTCGGTGATGCCATCCAGCCATCTCATCCTCAGTCATCCCCTTCTCCTCCTGCCCCCAATCCCTCCCACCATCAGAGTCTTTTCCAGTGAGTCAACTCTTCGCATGAGGTGGCCAAAGTATTGGAGTTTCAGCTTCAGCATCAGTCCTTCCAAAGAGCACTCAGGGCTGATCTCCTTTAGAATGGACTGGTTGGATCTCCTTGCAGTCCAAGGGACTCTCAAGAGTCTTCTCCAACACCACAGTTCAAAAGCATCAATTCTTCGGCGCTCAGCCTTCTTCACAGTCCAACTCTCACATCCATACATGACTACTGGAAAAACCATAGCCTTGACTAGATGGACCTTTGTAGGCAAAGTGATGTCTCTGCTTTTCAATATGCTATCTAGGTTGGTCATAACTTTCCTTCCAAGGAGTAAGCGTCTTTTAATTTCATGGCTGCAGTCACCATCTGCAGTGATTTTGGAGCCCCCCAAAATAAAGTCTGACACTGTTTCCACTGTTTCCCCATCTGTTTCCCATGAAGTGATGGGACCAGATGCCATGATCTTCGTTTTCTGAATGTTGAGCTTTAAGACAACTTTTTCACTCTCCTCTTTCACTTTCATCAAGAGGCTTTTTAGTTCCTCTTCACTTTCTGCCATAAGGGTGGTGTCATCTGCATATCTGAGATTATTGATATTTCTCCCAGCAATCTTGATTCCAGCTTGTGCTTCTTCCAACCCAGCGTTTCTCATGATGTACTCTGCATAGAAGTTAAATAAGCAGGGTGACAATATACAGCCTTGACGTACTCCTTTTCCTATTTGGAACCAGTCTGTGGTTCCATGTCCAGTTCTAACTGTTGCTTCCTGACCTGCATATAGATTTCTCAAGAGGCAGGTCAAGTGATCTGGTATTCCCATCTCTTTCAGAATTTTCCACAGTTTCTTGTGATCCACACAGTCAGGGGCTTTGGAATAGTCAATAAAGCTGAAATAGATGTTTTTCTGGAACTCTTTTGCTTTTTCCATGATCCAGCAGATGTTGGCAATTTGATTTCTGGTTCCTCTGCCTTTTCTAAAACCAGCTTGAACATCTGGAAGTTCATGGTTCACGTATTGCTGAAGCCTGGCTTGGAGAATTTTGAGCATTACTTTACTAGCATGTGAGATGAGTACAACTGTGCGGTAGTTTGAGCATTCTTTGGCATTGCCTTTCTTTGGGATTGGAATGAAAACTGACCTTTTCCAGTCCTGTGGCCACTGCTGAGTTTTCCACATTTGCTGGCATATTGAGTGCAGCACTTTCACGGCATCATCTTTTAGGATTTGAAATAGCTCAACTGGAATTCCATCACCTCCACTAGCTTTGTTCGTAGTGATGCTTTCAAAGGCCCACTTGACTTCACATTCCAGGAAGCCTGGCTCTAGGTGAGTGATCACACCATCGTGATTATCTGGGTCATGAAGATCTTTTTTGTACAGTTCTTCTGTGTATTCTTGCCACCTCTTCTTAATATCTTCTGCATCTGTTAGGTCCATACCATTTCTGTCCTTTATCGAGCCCATCTTTGCATGAAATGTTCCCTTGATATCTCTAACTTTCTTGAAGAGATCTCTGGTCTTTCCCATTCTGTTGTTTTCCTCTATTTCTTTGCATTGATTGCTGAGGAAGGCTTTTTTATCTCTTCTTGCTATTCTTTGGAACTCTGCATTCAGATGCTTATATCTTTCCTTTTCTCCTTTGCGTTTCACTTCTCTTCTTTTCAGAGCTATTTGTAAAGATACACTTAACTCCTGAATGAATAAATGAATCTATCCCCTCCTAAATTGTAAGCTTCTCAAGGGCAGAAACTATAAATAGGTCTGCTTATAGAGGTGTTAGTTAGGGAGGTGGGAGAATCCTTTCACAGTGCTAGAGTGTATCAGATCACCACCATTTATACTTTAAATGCCTTAGAATTTGATTTGTTGGTTATACCTCAGTAAAACTGAACTTTAAAAAAAAAAAAAAAAAGACTTTTTTTAAAGGATAGGAACCACACCATATCCTTTTTTGTCTCCTAGCTTCCCTAGCCTAAGGCTGTGTTTTGCACGTGGTAAAAATTTGAAAATATGCAACAGACATGTCTGCCTGTTTAAGTCCTGACTTTGCTTTCTGGGCCTGGGGTATAAGCCAGCTGCTTAACTTTTAGCCATGGTGCTTTCCTTTCTGATTGATGGTATCTCCCTGGCCTAACTCCCAGTTTCTGAGTAATCAGACATTTCTGAAAATGTTTTGTAAACTGTAAATCATGAGAATTCCCAGGAAGTCATAAGAACACCGCCTGAATTACCGTGTTTGTACAAGAATTAATTTACCCTCTTCTGCTAGACTTTTAAATCCCTAAAAAATCCTTCCCATTTCCTGGTTGTGGTTAATAGTGTTTGGTGTATGACTCTTATGTTGTCGATTCTGCTTTCCTTCGAAGAGCACTGCTTTGTTTTGGAAACAATCATTCTATGAATAAACAAAAACTATTAAAATTTAAGAAGAGTTTATAGCTAGAGGATATATTCAAAAGTAAACTGAATCTTGAAGGACAGTGGGTTGGGAAAATGCCAATGAAATGGGGAACTGGAGGTGGGGTCAGGGGAGTTGAGCTGATAAGCCATTCTCGGCTCTTGGGGAGAATTAATGGACTATTGGTAGAAAAACATAAAAGCATACTGGTGAGGGATAAAGCGGTTGCCTGCAATACTAGAGTATTACAATAACGCAGGAGTTTGTGCTGGGAAAATTTTCGAGGGCCACTGAAGGTCTAATTATGGAACTTCAGAATATTGAGTGAGGAGAGTCATGTCCGAATCTTCAGTCAAATACCTGTATACATAGAAAGATGTACAAGTTATTTCTCTGAGTCTCAGCTTCTTCATCTATAGAATGGGAATTATTGTTAAGGCTTATATTGTATGTTAAATCATCTGTCAGTGGTAAAATACAAATAATTTGCAAGTTGCTTTTAATCGGCCTAAAATTCAGTAGCTCCACGCTACTTAGAGGGTCATTCTAAGATCCGAGTGTTTCTTAGGAAAGATGAAAGTTTGAGGCATGGAATACAGAAAGGAAACAAACCTGGAAGAATCTGTGAAGAGATTGCCACAGGATCTAGGTTTATGACACAGTCACTCTAAACTGGGGTATAAGCAGAGGAACTCTGGGAAGATATCCAGAAACGATGCAGGGGATTTGGAGTTAATAAATCCTCAAAGAGGACTTGAAGAAAACTCTTCAAAGTTTCATCACCATGAAAATGGCAGTGCCGTAGCAAAAATGGAGGAAGAAGCATCTGGCTTTAAAAATACTGACAGATTTATTCAAATTTAAATAACTGTAAAGTATGATGGTAATATATTATTTAAGAAAATTCTGATTTAGGGAATAAAAATCAAAGTCTTAGCCAATCGAATCAAATTATTTTGGAAGGAGATAGGTGCAAGTAAGGGGGCAAAAAAGGTCTTCATCTACGTTATCTTTTTTAAAGCCGCACAGTAACCCAAAAAGCATACATTCTAACCCATTTTGAAGGTGAGAAAACTGAGTTTGGAAAGGTCAGGTAATTTCCATAAGTTCAGCATCAAGCAGAGTGTGGGGAAGAGGTAGGGGGCTGCTCAAAGATAGCATCCTTCACAAGTACAGGTGCTGCCTTGGCATAAACCTACCTGCAGTGTGACAGTCTGAACATTCTTTTTTAAAGAGTCCCAACAGGAAGCTGCACAGGGAAAAAAAAAAATGAACTACCGAACAAACCAACAGAGAAAATATAGCAACCAGCGAGTTTTCCTGCCTCGCTAGTCAAGAGATCTCAGCTAATTCCCTGAACCCAATGACTGCAACCCACAGAAGAAGCATTTTTACATTATGACTCTTTGTACACACATGCAGGCACATACGCATATATGCTATTATACTCTGTGTGATATACTCAGATATTTGTTTTAATGGCTGAATCTGTTCCCCTTGTGCTACTGTGTTTGGGACCTATAAAATGGATTTAGTTGGCAGTGATTGCATAGTTGCTCATCTGAATAAAAAAGAGAGAGTGCCACTTGCGACACGACTCTGGATGAAAAAAGAGTAATTTTCCCAAGTGTGCTCTGTGGGAGGCTGCATTGTTTTCCAGTGGCTTGGGAAGTTCTGTGCCAAATTCTTTCCAAAGAAATCATTCAAATTAATGTATTAAAGGCTTTCAGTTCCTGCAGTTAAGAAGCTTATTTATTCCAAATGTATCTGACCACAAAGCTCTGTTTATCACATACCTATTAAGATAAGCATGGCTTCCCAGTGACTCAGCAAGAATCGCCCTGCCCGTGTAGGAGATGCAGGAGACTCAAGTTCTACCCCTGGGTCGGCAAGATCCCCTGGAGCAGGAAATGGCAACCCACTCCAGAATTCTTGCCTGGGAAAGTCCCATGGACAGAGGAGCCTGATGGACTGCAGTCCATGGGATCGCAAAGAGTTGGACGTGACTGAGCGCGTAGGCACGCACGTTTACATAAGCACTTGGGGAAATGCGAGGAAAAACATGTGACCCCAAAACATCGTTATCATCGAAAGATAACGATATTAACTCAGAGCAGATATTTCAAGCTAAGATTTTCTTCAGATCTGATTTCAAGGGTTCCTTGGATCACCTTGGGGTGGGGAGGCAAGGCTCCTTCTAACTTAACTGTCCACCAACCACAGGTTTACAAGATTGCTTAAGCAGGGTCTGAAACACTTGAGACATTTAATTTCAGCATCGCACTGGCAGCTGAAAGAGAAGCATATGTCACATGAGCCATATATCATGGTTTTGGAAGAAATACCATTGGTGTCACTCCTGTTGGCAAACATTTCTCCGTGCTGAGACTGCACACTGTCAACTGTATAAAAGTCTCAACTGTCAAAGTAGCAGCCAAACAAGGCATGGCGCAAGAGTATGCTTTTTTTTTAGGTAAGCTAATTAAATAGGTAATTGAGCAAATAAATTCTGCGGTCAGTCAGATGAAGAGCACTTCTGATGCATGATCTACTCCAGACCCTGAAGAATGCCTGTCTGCTGAGACTCAAGAACCACTTGAATGCAAGTGCCCCCTCGCGCATCAGCTCCCGGAGCGATTAGCTCATCTCCCACGGGGGCTCCCTGCTATCCTCAGGATCAAGAATGTCACACCAAGGCTTCCTGGGGACAGCCCCTGCGTATTTCTCTGGCTTCATTTCTTACGCCTCCTTCTCTCCCACTCAGCTCTTCAACAGCACTGAACTGCTTTGAATCTCTCGCCCCTCCCCACCGGTACGAATTCATGGCGTGCCTTCCTCGCACTCTTGCACAGAACTTGAAAGCTTAACCTTCTTCTGGAAACTCTCCTAGGTTTGTTTTGCTTTCATCCCTCCGAGTCTTGCTCTCATCTTCTCAGTTCAGTTCAGTGGCTCCGTCGTGGCTGACTCTTTGCGGCCCCATGGATTGCCGCACGCCAGGCCTCCCTGTCCATCATCAACTCCCGGAGTTTACCCAAACTCATATCCGTCTAGTCATTTTCTATGTTCCCATAAATCAAGGTTCTTATCTTTATCCCTGAACTCAACTGGGTGCATCATCTGTTTTTTCCTGCCTCTACCTCCACCAGATTATGAGTTTCCTTGAAGATGAGGAATATGTCTTGTCTCCTGTGGTAACAGCACATAACAGATACTCAATAAATGTTTCCGTGAAAATTACAGTAAAGTCTAGGATGCTCTACTAACTGCAGTCATGTGCGACATGGTGCCAAAGACATTTCTGATGTTCAGATATTTGAGACACTTATGTGTTGGGTACCACCCAAGGAACCAAAAGATAAAAGATACTACTAAGAAACTGGAACTGCCTCTTTGGAGTTAACATATTAAGACTTTGTAATAGTTCAGAACAGGAGGTGTGCCAGAAGTATTATCCAGGTATTTTTGAAATTCAGATGAGTGAGGTTAAATAATTACCGATCAATTAAATCATTTTATCAATTATTCTGTTACTTAATTCTGTAACAGAATAATTTATAATCTGATTTAATTTATTGGTAATAAAATACAGATATTTTTTAAAGTATGATACTGGCTTTGAATCAATTTCACAACATGATCTTGATGAAGTGATGGGACCGGATGTCATGATCTTCGTTTTTTGAATGTTAAAACCCATTTAGATCCACTGTGACTCAATTTCTTCATCTGTAGGGTAAATATTAGTAATAAACTTTTCTTTGCCATCAAGCAGGGATGGAGGCTTATTATCCTCAAACAGTTTTCCTAGCACCATTTCCAAATAGTGGCTCAGTTAAAACCAGTTTGCAATCTCTGGACAAGGTGGTTTCTAATGTTCTTTTCAACTGTGTTCAATGATTCTAAGTTCTTATGTAATTAAAAGTCGTTTTTTATTATCTGCTTTAACATTGAATCTTTTATTGCTTTAGAGATTAACATTCAAGTCTAAATCATATGTAGACCTTATATTAAGGGAACTGTGGTGTTGGAGAAGACTCTTGAGAGTCCCTTGGACTGCAAGGAGATCCAGCCAGTCCATTCTAAAGGAGATCAGTCCTGGGTGTTCTTTGGAAGGAATGACGCTAAAGCTGAAATTCCAGTGCTTTGGCCATCTCATGCGAAGAGTTGACTCATTGGAAAAGACTCTGATGCTGGGAGGGATTGGGGACAGGAGGAGAAGGGGACAACAGAGGATAAGATGGCTGGATGGCATCACCGACTCAATGGATATGAGTTTGGGTGAACTCTGGGAGTTTGTGATGGACAGGGAGGCCTGGTGTGCTGCGATTCATGGGGTCGCAGAGTAAGACATGACTGAGCGACTGAACTGAACTGAATAAGGTAGTAATAATTAAATATGCATTTATCGGACTTCCCGGGTGGAAGAGTGGATAAGAATTTACCTGCCAGTGCAGGAAACCAGAGTTCCATCCCTGATCTGGGAAGATTACACATGCTGTGGAGCAGCTGAGCCCCTGAGTCACAGCTGCTGAAGGCTGAGCGCCGCGGGCCCTGCAGCCACAGCTGAGCCCAGGGGCTGGAGCTGCTGAAGGCTGAGCGCCGCGGGCCCTGCAGCCACAGCTGAGCCCAGGGGCTGGAGCTGCTGAAGGCTGAGCGCCGCGGGCCCTGCGAGCCACAGCTGAGCCCAGGGGCTGGAGCTACTGAAGCCCAGGAGCCTGTGCTCAGCAGCAGGAAACGTCACCGCAACTAGAGTCCACAGGCACCAGCAAAGACCCAGTGCAATCAAATAAATAACAAACAGTAAATAAATATACATTTATCATAAAGTTACTGCAAGTTCAGTCAGTGTTGTAAAGCTTTTTCATGCATGTTCCAAATTTAACCTGATCTGGTGCTTTGTTTGATTTCAGATCTGAAAATTCATCTCCAGACCACGGATTATGGCAACTTCTTGGCCAATCAAGCCACTCCTCTTACTGTTTCCGTTATTGACACGGAGATGAGGAAAAAGCTCTGCAGAGAGTTTGAGTATTTCCGGAATCACTCCCTGGAGCCGCTAAGCACCTTTTTCACATACATGACGTAAGTGACAGCAGGGGCCCCTGCTCCCCCCCAGGGTGACTGCAAACGACCCCTAAGAATTCCAGGTGGGGTTAGGCTGGCCCGCAGTTCAAGACCACTTCTGTTGTTTGTAAGTTTGAATGGATTCAAATCTGAGAACTGAGAAGAGCCTGTCTTATCTTAGTGTTAGTCACTCCATCCCCAGACTCTTTGTGACCCCATTGACTGTAGCCCACCAGGCTCCTCCGCCCGTGGGATTCTCCAGGCAAGAACACTGGAGTGGGTGGCCATTCCCTTCTCCAGGGGATCCTCCCGACCCAGGGATCAAACCCGGGTCTCCCATATTGCTGACAGATTCTTTACCGTCTGAGCGACCAGGGAAGAGCATAGAGCCACATTTTCACTATTAGAAAATAGATTTCATTTACTTATAAACATGATTAGGTCATTCATTCTAAGCAGTGATAAGTGCTGCTGATATTTGAAACATTCCAGCTGTTGGAACTGAAGGTAGGTACTACGCCACATTTTCAGATCGACTGTCAAGGTGGGGTTGAAATATCACAGATCTTTCTTAAAGTCACACCTACCCCTTCAACAGAATAAGGAGTTCCTATCATAGTTGCTGCTGCTGCTGCTGCTAAGTCACTTCAGTCGTGTCCGACTCTGTGAGACCCCAAAGACGGCAGCCCACTAGGCTCCCCCGTTCCTGGGATTCTCCAGGCAAGAATACTGGAGTGAGTTGCCATTTCCTTCTCCAATGCATGAAAGTGAAAAGTGAAAGGGAAGTCACTCAGTCGTGCCCGACTCTTAGCGATCCCATGGACTGCAGCCTACCAGGCTCCTCCGTCCATGGGATTTTCCAGGCAAGAGTACTGGAGTGGGGTGCCATTGCCTTCTCCGCCCATCATAGTTAGACATGTCTTATTTTTATCCCTCTCCATCACCAGTGGTTCCAGCCTTTCGGTGTGAAGGCCCTTCTTTCTAAAAAGTGTTTGAATTTCTACACAATAATAAATTGTATTTCTTAATCTAGTTAATAAACTATATCCAGTGCTCAAAACTTTGGGCCCCTTTAGTTGTCTTAGCTGGTAAGCTGAGAACAAACGCCCACAAAGGATGAGCCGACTATCATGTGCATGTAATTTAGATTAATATACAGCTATGGTTACTACATCCAGGCCACAGACGGGTGCAGAAAGGCTTATGATAAAAATACCCCTCTATTCCACCTATCCCCTTCCTCCCCACACCGTTCTTCCTAAAAGTAAGCACTTCTCAGTTACCTATTATTTTTCTAAAAAAAATTGCACTGTGTATGAATATTGATACATACTCAACCCACCCTACTCCCACCTTTCAATCCACACAGATGGCATCAGTTTTTCCCCACTTAATATTTGTTAGAAATATCCTCATCCATGTCATGCATTTTTAATAACTGTGTAGAAGTCCATGTTTGGCATACATTATAACTCAATTTATCAGGCATTATTATGAGTTTGAGTAAACTCCGGGAGTCGGTGATGGACAGGGAGACCTGGCGTGCTGTAGTCCATGGGGTCGCAGAGAGTCGGACATGACTGAGCGACTGAACTGAAGAAGTGAAGTCAAGTGAAGTTGCTCAGTGGTGTCCTGCTCTTTTTTTTTTTTTCTATTACAAAACGTTTTGCAACTAGCTCTAACTCATTATAGTGTAGGTCTTGAATTTATTTCTAAGCTAAATTTCTAGCAGTGCAAGGAGTGAGTCAAAGGAATGTCCCTTTGTTTATTTTAGAAAATTTGCTAAGTTGAACGCAACAGAAGTAGCACCAATTTGTACCCCAAAACTGCATGAGAAGGCCTGTGCCCCTACACCACTACCAACATCAGATATTATCTTTTAAATTTTTACCCTAACAATAGGTTAAAAACTATCTCTTTGCTTTAATTTGTATTTCTTTATGGGCTTCCCTGGTAGCTCAGCTGGTAAAAAAAAAATCTGCCTATAATGCAGGAGACCCCGGTTCAATTCCTGGGTCAGGAAGATCCCCTGGAGAAGGGATAGGCTACCCCCTCCCGTATTCTTGGGTTTCCCTGGTAGCTCAGGCACTAAAGACTCGACCTGCAATGTGGGAGACCTGGGTTTGGGAAGATCCACTGGAGAGGCGAATGAAGCGAACAGCTACCCACTCCAGTATTCTTGCCTGGAGAATTCTTTGGACAGAGGAGCCTGAAAGGTCACAGTCCATGGGGTGGCAAACAGTTGGACACAACTGACTTTCACTTTTCGTATTTATTAGCAAAAAGGAACATCTTTTCACACTTACTAGTCATGTATATTTGCTGCTTGACCAAATTCCTTGTCTATTTTTCCTATTAGCGTATGCAGCATTTTTTGTTGATATACAAACTCTTTATAAATTAAGAAAGTTAGCCCTTCATCCATTTGATATAACTTAACTTTTAATTTTTTTGCTGTAGGAATATTGAAATTTTTTATTTAGTTATCACCAGTCTTTTTGTTGTACAATCTTTTGATTATTGCGTCCTGCTTAGAAAAGCCTTCACTCCAAAGCATCAGTAAATTCACCTGTCTTTTCTTCCTTTCTTTCGTTGTTGTTTACATTTAAAATTTTGATTCATGTAAAATGTATTTTGGTGTAAAGAATGAGAGTAGGGATCCAGCTCAAATTGTCTTTCCCAAATAACGATCCAGTAAGTAGTTAGAGGGAATGATCATAGTTCAAAGCAGGAAGTAATCATTGATGTACTTGAGACATGTTGTTAGCACCTGTGTTCCTTGTTTATGCAATCTAGCCTTCTAACAGCGCTGTAGTCTGGGGTTTTGTTTATAGACAAGATATAGATGCTGACGTTTTAAAAGAATCCACCAAGAAACAACTAGTGAGAATGAAGATCAGATATGAACCCGGGTCTGACTCAGTCCAAAGCCCGAGCATTTTCTTTGAGGAAGATTCTGGAAAGGTTTCCTAGAAGGGCCGACATTGTTGCCAAGGTTGGAAATGGAGTCGAAATTGGAGATTCTGGAGAAGGCTGGGGTTGAAGCATGCCGATGGGAAGGACCCTGAGTGAATAATAACCGGTCAGTTTTGGCTGGAGCAGGCTGTGCAGAAAGAGGAGAGGAATGGGGAAGGGAGGCTAGGGAAGAAAATTCCAGTCAGATTATGGAGTCTTCAGAGACAAGTCTTACTCAGTTCTGGTCATCACCATTTTAAGGAAGAGGAAATGAAAACTTAAGAGCAGGAACTTGCCCAAACCACTAAAAAGTGATTTGAAATAAATGTTAGCAGTAGGCTTTGCAGAATTATTTTGCTCAGACTTTAGATGAGTGTGGAAAAGCTGACCTGTGATGAAGACAGAGGGCAAGTCCAATTTTAATTAAATCTGAAAGCTGCCAGGTTTTGTACTTTTTAGGTTGAGAGACGATCTCACATGATGGAAATTTTCCCCAAATATGTTAAGAAATGCTCTAAGAATGACTCTGAGTCATTTGATCAGTGGTTCCTCTTATGTGATGATTCCATGATTGATTGTTTTCTAACTATAGAATCTTAAACCTGGAAGGAACCTTAGATTAATTAAGCAAGCCTTCTTATTTCACAACAAACTATCATATCGATCTAGTTAAAATATACCGTTTCTAAAAATAATTACTTAAAATTCCAAATATTTCAGTCATTACTGATATTTAAAAACTGTGTATAAGTATGTATAGATAGTCACAGATACCTGGGTAGAATGTTAATGCGAAAATGGACACGGGAGCCTAGTTTTGGTAGTATTAGTATTGTTAGTAATGGACGTGTTTTAATTCATCTTCTTCCTCTCTCTCGACGGTAAACCCTTTGAACTAGTCCTTTTAAGTATCTCTATCTGGACTCATTAGTAAATAATGAACACTGAATATTTGTTGAATCAATATATAATCCTGTATTTAGCAGCATCCTACACCTGCATATAGAAACATACTTTCAGACAATTCAGGATTTTGTATCTTGTATTTAATTTATATATGGTACTTGAGGATTGCTTATTTATTGAACGGTATGTTAGGGCTAAAAACCAGATGTCATTCCTATAGATCTGTTTTATGTGACCAGGATAGTCTTTACAGTAGTATTAAAAAATATGTTTCATTAAGGCTTGCATTCCCCAATTAGCCACGGTCTCCAACGCTCCCTTCTGTCTTATGATCTGCAGGTATTTAAGTTACTTATCAGACCCCAGATGTTGAAGTTTCTTATCAGGCATCAGACCTAGATGTTTTACCTACATCTTTGCATCAGAACCATGCAAAGAAGGGTTTATATCTCCAGTTTTCAAATTAGAGAAACAGAGGCTCAATGAATCAATGTGTATTTCTAAGTCAGAGCATTATTAAGAGATTTGGAAAGCATTTGGTGTGGGTCCATCATTCTAGAAAGCTGGTGGTCTTGCACTCACTCCAAAGTTTGTCAAAAGGCAAGTAAATCAGAAGTTTCTGTGGGCCTTTAGAATGTAAGTATATTCCTGATCCCTGTCCCAGGAGACTCTGACCTAGTTGACCTGGGAGTGGGGCCCACCTGTATTTTGGAAGGCACCCGTGTTATTCAGATGGGCACCCCTAATTGAAAATGTCCCACTATGGTGCCCCAACCTTATGACTTGGAAGTCACTTTCACAATTATTCCTGAGTCTTTGGCCACAGTTAATTACAATGAATAGTGTTATCTCCTTGTCGGAGACCAAAGGAATCACACCAAAGCCTAGGTCTTCTGAATCACAGTCTGTGGTTTGTCCCACCATTCATGTGACGGGCCAGCATCCAGCAGTGCCTGGAGTTGAGCTCAGTGTCTTAGTCGTATTCGACTCTTTGCGATCCCATGAACTGCAGCACGCCAGGCCTCCCTGTCCATCATCAACTCCCAGAGTCCACCCAAACCCATGTCCATTGAGTCTGTGATGCCATCCAGCCATCTCATCCTCTGTCATCCCCTTCTCCTCCCACCTTCAATCTCTCCCAGCATTAGGGTCTTCTCCAATGAGTCAACTCTTCGCATCAGGTGGCCAAAGGACTGGAGTTTCAGCTTCAACATCAGTCCTTCCAATGAATACCCAGGACTGATTTCCTTTAGTGCCTGGAGATACATTACCAAAACGAAAGGTGTATGTGTGCAGGACAGGTGTCCAGTAGTTCTGAAACTGTTTTTCTTACTTCTCTTTTAGAACATATTGCAAAGTCAAGTGTCTGTCTAGCTCCTTGAACTGCCATCAAACAGGCTTACTTCCTGCCCTACTAGGAAATTCCCAGGGTATCATTTTGAAAATGATCAAGCCAACCCTATTAGAAATGGTCTATATTTAAAGTGGTATGATAAATACAATATGAATGTACAAGAACCGTACATTCATGTGATATAATTACCATATATGTGAAACTCGCTTTGAAAATCTGGAATGGATATTTTTGAGTGCCTAATCGCAGGAAGATCTGGAGGTTTTGTGTACTATAATTATACACAGTGCTGGGAAACAAAGGAGTGAATCCTATAGCATTTTAATGAAGAGACTGTGTAATGTAGGCTTGGATTCTTTTGTTTTTCTTCCCTCCTACTCAACACTTCCCCACAGCATTTCAACTTCTATCTTTTGAAATTAGCTCTCTGATTAAAATATTTTAATATTCAAAATACTAATTTAATTTTTTAAGCTGTAAGTTTCATTAATCTTTTAAAATAAATTTTCTCAATGTAGGATAACCAAGGATATATGATCTTCAATACTTCACAGTAACATCAACCAAGAGTCATAGGTTAAGATCCACACAGTGAAGAAAGCTTTAGAGATTCATTTATAAAAGCTAATCAAAAGTTCTTGACTATCTCAGGGACACTGTATAACCCTCTACAGGTTTTGCGTTGTGTTGTACTTTAGGGGCCTGAACAGCTTAGTTTGCCCTACAAGTTTTCTCAGAATCAGGTCTTTTGGTGCTAAAATGAAGAAGTGAAAGTTGCTCAGTAGCGTCCGACTCTTTGCGACCCCATGGACCATACAGTCCATGGAATACTTCAGGCAATAATACTAGGTAGCCTATCCCTTCTCCAGCAGATCTTCCCGACCCAGAAATTGAACTGGGGTCTCCTGCATTGCAGGAAAATTCTTTACCAGAGTCCTCCACAAACTGGATCACAAACTTGGTCACCCCATCACTTGTTAGTCAAAACGTAAATAACATGATTCTGAGTCAGTGAGAACTCACATTCTAATGGAGCAGGTAGACGTGTCCACGAAGGGTGAAAAGCTGACAGAATTACACAACAGCTGTAATAGAGACGTGAGCATTCAACTGGAGGACGCTGGAGGGTGAAATGACTAATCCTGATTTTGAAAGATTTTGCAGAGAAGGTAGAATTTGAACCAGTATTTCAAGTGGGCGCCAGATTGAAAGAATACACTGCATAAGTGAGACATGGAAAGACTGTGTACCTGGGGGTGATGGGTCATCTCAGGCGTGGCTGGAGCCCAGGCAAGAGCAGGCGCGTAACTGGGGACGAGACGAGAGGCTGGCCTGACGCAGGGCTTCACCTGTCTCCATCAGCAACAGCCCGTCGAGGGACGCTTTTCAGGAAGGGTGCTACTGCTCCATGCTTCAAACACCCACGTCCTTTTTGTTAGTAAGAAATAGAGACCCTAAGACGTGCCATTGTGTATGTGTGTGTGTTAGGTGCTTAGTCGGGTCCGTCTCTTTGCAACCCCACAGAATGCAGCCCTCCAGGCCCCCGCATCCATGGGATTCTCCAGGCAAGAACATTGGAGTGGGCTGCCATTTCCCTCTCCAAAAGGATCTGTAGAAAGAAAGAAAGTGAAGTCGCTCAGTCATGTCCGACTCTTTGCGACCCCATGGATTGTAGCCTACCAGGCTCCTCCGTCCATGGAATTTTCCAGGCAAGAGTTGCCATTTCCTTCTCTGACGTGACACTGGGTTTTCCAAATAGCATTTCAAAGATGCTACTTTTTCTTGTTTGTTTTTACTTTTCAGCTGAGGGGGAATGATCTGCTACATATTTTAGGAAGAGGATTCTGCTGGTATTATGAAAGACGCATTGAAGAAATGAGACGTGAAGCGGAGAAACTATAGAGGAAGCTACTTTAAACGTTTACACTGAAAATGTTGATAGTAGAGATAGGAAGGAGAAGACAGTGGTTAGATGCATTTGCTAGGTAGACCTGACAGAATTTAGCATGTTGACCCATGATGCAACGAGTGAGAGAAAGCAATCAGTGATTCCTGGATCCTAAGCTAAGGGAGAAAAGCATTTGCAGATAAGATAAAGGGTTTTGTTTTATTTCTAATCAAAAATAATAACAAGCCTATTTAAGTTACATTAAATTAATAAATTATCCTTAGTCTCACCATGATTTGACATATTTATACTCATACATTTTACAAGAATTAAGATCACTCTGTAAAATAATTTAATCTTTGATATCTATTACCAGAATTTTTTCATGCCAAAGGCTTCTTTCTAGTATTTTTAAATGACTGTTTAGGCTTCCATCTGGTCATGAGCATTCTAGGTGTGTTTTGTTTCTTCTTGACCTCCAAGTCTGCTAAGTATTTCATTTGTTAAATTCTGATTTCAAGAATCAAATTCCCAGGAAAAAGTATCAGGTTGAATAATATCCAGTTGACAACACTGTGTATTTGTGATTTTGACTCTTTGGCCAGAAAAGGTCTTCTGAAACCTTACAGATTGCACCATCTTAAAGGTTTTATATCCAGAGATTCTATGTGAAATGTTCAATGGGAAGCAAAAAGGTCCGTGGTCCAGCTGCTGATGAGACCTTCTTTGTGTAAAATTCTCCAAGTGCTGGAATTGAAAACACTGGTGCTCTCCTACAAAAGCAATACTTGGTCTTTCTGTAACTGAATGATACTTAATCAGCATGAGTGAGTGAATAAAAGTCACTCCGTGGTGTTCAACTCTTTGAGAATCCTCCAGGCCAGAATCCTGGAGTGGGTAGCCTTTCCCTTCTCCAGGGGATCTTCCCAACCCAGGGACAGAACCCGGGTCTCCCGAGTTGCAGGTGGATTCTTTACCAGCTGTGTCACAACGGAAGCCTAATTAATCAGCATGACCTTTATTAAGTGACTGCTCTGAGTGAAGCTCTATGCTAGGTTCTAAGACAGGAGATGAATTGAATACGGACTTGCCTCTCTAAGCCAGTGGAAGAGTTACTTAAGGTGCAGATTCCAAGACCATGCCTCTAAAAATCAGATTTTAGTAAGTCCTGGACTGCAGTTTAGGAATCTACACTTTCAGAAGGCCCTCTAGTGACCCTGATGCACGAGAAATTCTTACAGCCAGTAGGCAGGCTCTGAGTCTACAATACACCAGCTGCGGGGCCCTGAGAAAGTTCCTTAGTCAATCAAAGCCTTTTCCTCATCTAGAATAATAATTATATACAATAGAGTTGCAAGTTTAACTGAAAACACGTATACAATATAGAGTCATAAGTGGTAACTGAAAGTTATGTGTTGCATGAGGCCCAGTGAATGAAAATACATGGCCTCGTTAAAAAACAGTAATTTCAAGAGACCAACAGCAGAGAATTAAGCCAAGCATGGTGATGGTTTAGTAGCTAAGTTGTGCCCAGCTCTTGCGACCCCATGGACTGCAGCCTGCCAGGCTCCTCTGTCCATGGGATTCTCCAGGCAAGAATGCTGGAGGGGGTTGCTGTGGCCTCCTCCAGGGGATCTCCCCAACCCAAGGATGGAACCCGTGTCTCTTGCGTCTCCTGCATTGACAGGTGGATTCTTTACCACTAGCACCATCGGGGAAGCTCACTGGAAAATATACTCATATATAATATATAAAAAATCCACACACACAGTATATCCACATACATTTGCTCAATACAGCTAACTTTACTCATTAGGGTCTTATCACCTGTGAAAGTGAGAAAAGGTTGCATAAAGGAGGTAATGCTGAGACTGAGGTTGGAAGGATGGGAAATGGCCAGGAGGGAAAAATCTAGCGGAGAGAGCAGAAACATAGGCTTAACCAGTACTGCTGCTGGATTGTCCCTGCCACTTAACTGATAACAGCAAAAGTAGCGTCTGAGGATTAAGGATGCTAAGGTCATGGGCGTAAAAGACCTTAGGATGCTACAACAGTTCTCCCCAGAGTGAGAAATCAAGGTAGAAACATTGCTTCCTTTGTTTTAGCCACATTCTGGCTAGGCGGCAGTCAACCACCAGTGGGCGCGATTGATCCCCGTAACCCCCGAATCTCTGCTCCTTCCCCAGCAATTGTTTAGTAAGACTTGAGACTGTCCCATAACCCTGGTATTAATTCATATAACCACTGCCCTAGTTGTATTTTATCTTGCTTTATTTTTTAAATTTAAAATGAAATTTAAATTTTTAAAAATAGTTTTTACTTAAAAATGTATTTAGTGCTTTCTGCAAACCAGCAATTTTACAGTCCCTTTGTTGTTGTCCAGTTGCTAAGTCACATCTGACTCTTTGAGAGCCCATGGAATAGCCTGCCAGGCTCCGGTCCGTGCGATTTTCCGGCGACGAAGACTGGAACGCGTTGCCATTTCCTTCTCCAGGGCATCTTCCCCACCCAGGAGTCGAACCCAAGTCTCCTGCATGGGCAGGCGGATTCTTTACCACTGAACCCCTGGGAAGCCCACAGTCACTATTCATGCATGAAATTTAATTCTCACAACAATCCTATGAGGTGGCTTTTTAGAAACACAGAACAGAGGTTTCATAAGTTAAGTCTGTACTTTAGTACCTACCTCCTAAAGCCCAGAAGGAACATTCATAAATTTCATGCATGCCTTTTCAAATTTCTTTCAACGTGAAAAAAGTTTATATGTATGCATATATTTATATCTAAACCAACATGTAAAATATACATAGCTGGTTTTAACTTTTTTAGAACAGTTAGATTATATGATGCATTGTTTACAATTTTTTTTTTAGTGTAATGTACTGATATTAAGAATTTTCTACAGAAGTGCATAATGTTGTTGTTTAGGGGCTAAGTCATATCTGACTCTTTTGTGACCCCATGGACTGTAGCTTCCCAGGCTCCTCTGTCCATGGGACTTTCCAGTCAAGAATACTTTGGTGGGTTGCCATTTCCTTCTCCAGGGGATCTTCTTGACCCAGAAATTGAACCTGTGTCTCCGGCACTGGCAGGCAGATTCCTTACCACTGAGCCACCTGGAAAGCCCATAAATGCACATAGATCTACCTTATTTTAAAGCATACATTGTATTCTGTTCCCTTTTTTGTCCATATAGTTTATTTCTTTGCTATTTCAAGTAATGCTACAATAGAAATCATTGTACCAATTATGTTTGCTTTCTCTTGCTGGCATTTCTTTACGAGGGATTTCCAGAAGTGAAACTGCTTTGTCCGTAACTGCAGGTTCTAGATTTTGACAGTTATCAGCAAACTGCTCTCTCATACTCCAACTATTTTGAAATGTTTTGTTCCTCTCCTTATCTTCTCAGCTGTTTCTTTTTTTTTTTCTTTCCTTATTGAAAGAAATAAGATTCTCCAAAACCTGTTGTGACTGGTGTTTTGAATATAATAAACATGAGATTCACCAGTCACTACTCTTGTCCAGATGGAGAACAGCCTATAATATATAGTCACAGCACGTTTACCTGTCTAATGGACAAGAAGAATCGCCACCCCATTGGAGTTTTCCTGTCAATTTCTGTAATATTTACATACACTGCTATGGAAGAGGCAGCATTGAAGCCATCTTGCTAATGTTATTCTTCTCAATAGAAAAGTATAGGAAACGCAAGGAATAAGCAGCTATGATCCCTAGAAAAAGTACCAGGTATCTCCTTCATCTGTTTCACCCAGGGACTATCAGAGTTAACATACTTGTCTGAACATAGGAAGAAACCTACTCATCCATTGAAAGAAATCATCACTGTGCTATTGTCCTGGGAAAGTATGGTTCAGGCCTCTTGAGGCCGCAAAAAAACGAACAGTCTCTAAGGATATTGTAAGGAATAAAGACAAGTAGGAATGATCTGTAAATAATTAATTTGAAATGAACATGTGAAATCACTTGCCCAAGATTACACAGTTGAATGGCGACAGAATTAATGCTGAATCCGGGTCTCAGCTCCTCAGATATATATAATAAATATTTGTGAATGAATGAGCTGACTCCTTCCCGTGTTCACCATGGCTGCTGCCAATGTATACTGAAAATTAACTTTACACCAAGATAAATATAAATACAGAGCTTTAGAGACAGAAGAAAGATATCACTTCCAGCTAGAGATATTTTAAAAGCTTAAAATAAATATTTGAATATTGGCCTTAAAAGATGGGAAGGATTTCAGCATTTAGCAATTGGTGGGCCATGGATACTTTTTCCATCTAAAGAGGAGTAGGAACAAAGACACTGAGATAGAAAAGGACGAATGAGTTTGAAGAATTTTTAATCCAAACAAATGGGTTAGACCACGATTGTTGAGAATCTTAAGTACTAGGGAAGAGTACTAAAGATTCCAGAGCTACCACGGGTTTGAGAAATGCATAGTGACCAGCATTCTTGCTCGAAATGTGCTGTTCCAGCAATGCTGACTTCAGAACAGTTTTCCCATATTTTATTTTCCTGGAAGGAAAAAAAAATGCACGTGACAGCAAAATGAATTGCTTTTAAAAATTGCTTTAATTTTCACTTCCTCTATTTAAAAGGTAGGAAACTTCAGGGGAGTAAGACATGTTGCCCCCAATGTCCAGTCTCAAGAAGGAGCAGAATATTAATGGGGAGATTCTAAATCTCAGCAGCCTGTTCAGCAAATCAGACTAAATGCAGGGCTGCCCCACCTGAATATGTAGGATTAGCATTGGACTGAGTACATCTGGGGTAACACAGAAATGTTTATCAGTGCAGTCAAGAAAAGCTTTCATTTGAAAATTACCACATTGGAAATACTTCCTACCTGGCCCTGTCGTCTGCTTTTGTGCTAAGTCGCTTCAGTTGTGTCCGACTCCTTGTGACCCCATGGACTGTAGCCCGCCAGGCTCCTCTGACCACGGGATTCTCCAGGCAAGAACAGTGGAGTGTCGCCATGCCCTCCTCCAGGGGATCGAACCCGCGTCTCTTACGTCTCCTGCGCGGGCAGGCAGATTCTTCCGCCTGAGAAGCCCAGCCCCACCGTCTGTGTCACAGCAAAGAACCGGCGGGGTTGTTAAGGCAGATCAGGCCCTTTCACCGAGGAGTGTTGCTGAGCATGAAATAAGCGCAGCTAATGCATTTCACACGTCCTCCCCGCACACCTTCCATGAGTTGTGCATTTCACGTCCCTCTCCCTGTGTTTTCCGTACGTACAAGCGTGACCCGGAAACATATCGCAGTCCTGCTCACCCAGAACAGAACTGTGGACGCTGAGAGCACGGCATGACGCTGCAGATGAAAGGGTACTGACCCGGCCGCTTAGCTAGAAGAAACCAGTCCTGCTATCAGGGTGTGCCTCCGTGATGAAGCCAGACCTTAGTCACAGTGCTTTGAGATGGTGAATCTATTGCCCATCTCCAAGTTCACCAACTTATTTCCTATCCAGCCGTGCCTGGAGGCGGGAGTTCAGTCTGAGTCATGAAGAGCTTCCATCTTCACTAAGGGGCTCAAGCTTTTCGTATACATAAAAGCAGCTATCACTTATGATGAGTTAACCAGCATGTTCTGAAACTAGTGATTACATTTCCAAAGAGAAAACATTAACCATTTTCAAGTTCAGATATCTTAACGGAGACATCGTATGAAATGATGACCCCGCAAGGATAATTCTAGGGCTATAAGATGCAGAACAGGTTGGTAACAGATTTTGTAAAAGATATAAATCAAACCCGAGGGCCAGTATCCCAACAGGTATCGCGGTTTATGTCCTGTGGATGTTCTGTCTCCCAGATGACTGTAGCCCTCAGCCTCATATCTCCATGCCATACCAGGGGTTAATCCCTTGTCTTCTAAGAGCAATAGGTAACTTTAGAAAGGATTCTATTAACTAGAACTAAGTGTGAAAGTACAGATATAGAAATCTCAGGCTTGATGAAAGAGTATAAACATTGCAAAATTTTTACACTAAATATTATATATGCAGCTTCTAATCTTTTCTTCCTCTTCCTCCAAGGTCCAGTTTACAGGGAATTAGCTTCCTCTAAGGGTATGTGACTCTCCTTTACTGGAGGCACTGTACTAGTGTTTTCATATGTATGAATAATCCTGGTGCCAGCAATTCAAGTCGAATAAATATTTCCATTTGAGACTGAGGAAATGGAGCTCTTTTTAAACTGGTTTTTAAGTAATAGAGCTGGGCTGAGAATTAGGCTTATCTGTTTTGAAGCTTGGCCTCCTTTTATGATTGATTTACAAACTGTCTTCATATGTGTGGTTTGATTTAATTTGCACAGCAATCGTGTGAAGACAGTGGTATTGCCCTTCCCCACCCCTTGATGCCAAGCTTCTTAAAAAAGGGTGGTCTCTACTCCTATCTTCTCACTTATTTTCTCAATCCACCTCAGTCTTATTTCCAGCCCCACCATGCCCTCAAAGTCACTCCAGTTGCTAAGTGTAATGGGTATATTTTCAGCCCTTTTGTTAGATCTTGATTTCTAAAACCATTCCCCCATAAAAGGAACCGACATTCCTTGCAAAAACAGCTATTCTAGGACTGGAGCGAGAAATACGCAAGATGAACTTGAACTATCTTGTAACACCAGAATATGAGGATGTGAGAAATGAATCAGAAGAACCTGCAGTGGTTTGGGGTGTGTTACAGGAGCTCACAGGAATGGACTGCAAGGGCCCCCAGGGGCCAAAACTGGAGCAATTCGAGCAGCCAGTTAAGGGAAGTTGTACTGAATTATCATCCAAAATATAAAATAAATATTCTTTAAGACCATCCTGGTCTAAATAAATGATTGGCTAACTTAATAAATGAGGGAGAAGAGACACGTCTCCCTTGCAGAATGATTTGTGTAGACGCTCCACCCTCAAGGGGGGTACCGTATTTCCTACCTCTCTTATGCTTGACCTCCAAAGAGGACAGTATGGAAAGAGGAGGCAGGGCCTTTTCGGTGGAGGAGTCTGGCAAACACTGCTTCAGCCGGGTGCCCGTGATGGCACCGGCGGTCATGAACTATGCTGCCAGGAGGCTCCTTTGATAGAATGCGATGGCAGTGTCTCTTCAGGCTTCTGCTTTGCAGGTGGAGGTGCAGTCACTCGTCCGCAGGGGTGGCTGGGGGTGTGTGGGGGCAGAGCCCTTCTCCAAGCTTCTGGATTTCAAGCTTCCAACTTTTCCCTCTGCACTCTTTAAGATTAAGACTCCCCCGGCTCCACTGTCCATCACACCAGGGACTCAATGCAAAGCAGCAGTGAGTCCCAAAGCAGAGGAGAAGAGAGGAAAGGGTGAAAAACTGTTCAAGGAAACAATGACTGAAAACCCTCAGAATTCGGCAAAAGACACAAACCTGCTGATTCAAGAACTAAACGAACCCCAAATAACAGAAACCCAGTGAAATCCAAGCCAAGATGTGTCAGAGTCAAACCTGTGAAAGGCAAACACAGAAATGCCTGAAAGCGGTGATACTCGTGGGGAAAAGCAACGTGAGCAGTGGTGAATTTCTCATTATGAACCATGCTGTTCAGAAGGAGGGGTTATAGCATTGTTTAATGCTAACGGGAAAGAAATGTTAACCCAGAATTCTGTATACAATGAAGGCATCTTTCAAGAATGAAGGGTGACTCAAAACAGCCTCAGAAAACTAAGAATCTGTGGCCCATCAGTTCAGTTCAGTCGCTCAGTCATGTCTGACTCTTTGCGACCCCATGAATCAAAGCACGCCAGGCCTCCCTGTCCATCACCATCTCCCGGAGTTCACTCAAACTCATGTGCATTGAGTCCGTGATGCCATCCAGCCATCTCATCCTCTGTCGTCCCCTTCTCCTCCTGCCCCCAATCCCTCCCAGCATCAGAGTTTTTTCCGATGAGTCAACTCTTCGCATGAGGTGGCCAAAGTACTGGAGTTTCAGCTTTAGCATCATTCCTTCCAAAGAAATCCCAGGGTTGATCTCCTTTAGGATGGACTAGTTGGATCTCCTTGCAGTCCAAGGGACTCTCAAGAGTCTTCTCCAACACCACAGTTCAAAAGCATCAATTCTTCGGCACTCAGCCTTCTTCACAGTCCAACTCTCACATCCATACATGACCATTGGAAAAACCATAGCCTTGACTAGACAGACCTTTGTTGGCAAAGTAATGTCTCTGCTTTTCAATATGCTATCTAGGTTGGTCATAACTTTCCTTCCAAGGAGTAAGCGTCTTTTAATTTCATGGCTGCAGTCACCATCTGCAGTGATTTTGGAGCCCCCCAAAATAAAGTCTGACACTGTTTCCACTGTTTCCCCATCTATTTCCCATGAAGTGATGGGGCCAGATGCCATGATCTTCGTTTTCTGAATGTTGAGCTTTAAGCCAACTTTCTCACTCTCCTCTTTCACTTTCATCAAGAGGCTTTTTAGTTCCTCTTCCTACCCTAAAAGAATGGCTGAACAAAATTATTGAAACAGAAAGGAAATGATAAAAGAAGGAATCTGGAACTATCAGGAAAAGAACAACAAAGCAGGAGGAAAATGTGAGGAAATGCAGCAGACTCCCTCCTCTTGATTTTCTGTTTTATCTTGATTTTCTGTTTTATCTTGATTTTCTGTTTTATCTTGATTTTCTGTATTATCTTGATTTTCTATATTATAGTTGACAGTTGAAGCAAAAATTAATATTTTTCCAATGTGGTCTTTACTGTATATGGTGGAAATATTTAGACAGTTCTATTATAAGTAGGGAAGATTAGGAGAAATTTTAAGAGATAAGATTTATATAGTTTCTAAAAAAACTAAGCATACTCTACCATACAACTCAAATTGTACTTCTAGGCATTATTCCAGATAAGTTGAAATTTATTTCTACATAAAAACTGACACACAAATGTCCATGTTTACATCATTTACAGGCAACAACGTGTATGTATTATGTGTATCTCAGGGGAATTAAGCTGAATTAAAATATCCAATCTCAAAATGTCACATCATATATAATTCTTGTCAAATATTATTCACAAAAATGGCAAAGCTATAGAAAGAACAAAGTAGTATTTGCCAGAGGTTCAGAGCTGGGCTTCGCAGGTAGCTCAGATGGTAAGGAATCCACCTGCAATGCAAGAGACTTGGGTTCAAACCCTGGGTTGGGAAGATCCCCTGGAGGAGGGCATGGCAGCCCACTGCAGTATCATTGACCTGGAGAATCCCCATGGACAGAGGAGCCTGGCGGGCTGCAGTCTACAGGGTCACAAAGAGTCATGACTGACTGCCTAAACTTTACAGCAGGAGATGGTTGATGGCAAAGGGGTCTGATGATGAAGGGGCGGCACGCTGGAGGCCTTTAGATGACAAGGGAGTTCCGCACCTGGACTGTGGCGGTGCCTGCACCAATCTACACGCGGGGTAAAGTAACACAGGACTACACACATGCAGAGGATCGATGTCGATTGTCTAATGCCAGCATTACAGCGATGAAGATGCAACCCCTGGTGGAACCTGGGTGAAGAGGACTTAGGACCTCTCTGTACGATTTTTGCAACTTCCCAGAGAATCTATAGTTATTTCAAGATTAAAAGCTTTAACAATTTATTCCATATTGTTGTATGCACATGGTAGTAACAGTAATAATAACTCGTAAAATCTCTTCTAACATCTGAAGCCTATGATCACAGGAAATGGAAAATTAGTGTTTAATTATATGTCTAGAGAGTTAGAGAGAGACATAAAAGACTTTCAACATAAAGACATAAACGCTATATTAGTGTAAAATTTCATCAGAGAATTGGAGTAGAAATGACATTTCCAGAGAAAAAAAAGCACAACATGATTTCTTTCTGTTTATGTATTTGTAATTGAATAGTGGTGGTGTCTTAGTGAGCTTGAGTTTCTATAACAAAATGGCACGGACTTGGTGACTTGAATAATTGGACTTCATTTCTTACCGTTTTGGAGGCACGGAAGTCCAAAATTACGGTGCCATCCAGTTTGGCCCCCTGGTGAAGGCTCCCTTCCTCATTGTGCCCTCACACAGCAGGAGAGAGAGCAAGATGCCAGGTGTCTGTCCTTAGAAGGGCACTAATCCCATCATGCAGGCCGCACCGTCGGGACCTCACCTGAACCTAATCAACAGCTCCGTGGCCCCAACTCCACACACCATCACACTGGGGCTAGGGCTTCAACATGAATTCTTTGTTGTTTAGTCTCCCAGTCGTGTTTGACTCCTTGCAACCCCATGGACTGCAGCACACCTGGCCTCCCTGTCCCTCACCATCTCCCAGAGTTTGCCCAAGCTCATGCTCATTGCATCAGTGATGCCGTCCAGCCATCTCGCCCTCTGATGCG
The DNA here is from genome assembly GCF_042477335.2 of Ovis canadensis. Taxonomy (NCBI): domain Eukaryota; kingdom Metazoa; phylum Chordata; class Mammalia; order Artiodactyla; family Bovidae; genus Ovis; species Ovis canadensis. Next base: position 99,511,902 of record NC_091253.1, on the reverse strand, counting down.
CTCTTCTCCTTCTGCGCTCAATCTTGCCCAGAATCAAGGACTTTTCCAATGAGTCATCTGTTTGCATCAGATGACCGAACTTCCGGAGCTTCAGCTTCAGCATCAGTCTTTCCAGTGAATATTCAGGGTTGATTTTCCTTGAGGTTGACTGGTTGGATCTCCTTGCAGTCCAAGGGACTTTCAGGAGTCTTCTCCAGCATCATAGTTCAAAGGTATCAATTCTTTGGTGCTCTGCCTTCTTTACAGTCCAGCTCTCACAACCATACCTGACCACTGGGAAGACGGTAGCCCTGACGATATGGACCTTTGTCGGCAGAGTGATGTCTCTGCTTTTCAACATACTGTCTAGGCTTGTCATCGCTTTTCTGCCAAGAAGCTATCATCTTCTGCTTTCACGGCTGCAGTCACTGTCCACAGTGATTTTGGAGCCCAAGAAGAGGAAATCAGTCACCACTTCCACCTTTTCCCCCTCTATTTGCCATGCCAAAATGGGGTCAGATGCCATGATGTTAGTTTTTTGAGTTTTTAGTCTTAAGCCAGCTCTTCCACTCTCCTCCTTCACCCTCATCAAGAGGCTCTTTAGTTCCTCTTCGCTTTCTGCCATTAGAGCGGTATCATCTGCATATCTGAGATTGTTAATGTTTCCCCCACCTGTCTTGATTCCAGCTTGTAACTCATCCAGCCCAGCATTTCTCATGATGTGCTCAGCATATAGGTTAAACAAACAGGGTGATAGCAGACAGCCCTGTCATACTCCTTTCTCAGTCTTGAACCAATCGGTTGTTCCATACAGGGTTCTAACTGTTGCTTCTTGACCCACATACAGGTATTCTCATCTTGCTGAGAGCTTTCCAAATTTGTCATGATCCACACAGTCAAAGTGTGTGGTATGTGTAGTCTATGATACAGAGATAGATGTTTTTCAGAGATTACATTGCTTTCTCTATGATCCAGCAAATGTTGGCAGTTTGATCTCTAGTTCCTCTTCCTTTTCTAAACCCAGCCTGGACATCTGGAAGTTCTTGGTTCAAATAATGCTGAAGCCTAGCATGCAAGATGTTAAGCATGACCTTACTAGCCTGGAAGATGAGTGCAGTTGTCCAGTGGTTAGCACACTCGTTAGTACTACCCTTCTTGGGAATTGGGATGAGGACTGACCTTTTCCAGTCTGTGGCCACTGCCGGGTCTTCCAGATTTGCTGACATAATGAAAGCAAAACCTTGATGGCATTATCCTTTACGGATTTGAATAGTTCTGCTGGAATTTCATTCAACATGAATTTTAGGAGGACAAGAATCAGCCTATAGCAGGTGAGTATCCAGACACGTCACTGAATAATTTAATTTGACTGATTTAACAGGTTCACTTTAAATACTGACATCTATGATATACCAGAAATATCTTTGCAGTATTTAAGTTTGCAATGAAAGGTTTTACGTATCAGCTTAGAGTAAATGAGCTAGCCCATCCTTTCCAGCAATTGTTTCCTGTGGTTCCATGGCAACGCTCTTAAGCCTTGCTGCCTTACCCCACCTGGGAGGTCACGCCTCTGGGAGATTATTGTAGTTAACTGCCCGGGCCCCCTTGCCTTACAGCCTTGAACCAGCTGGCGCTGTTGCTGAACCAGTCCAGGCCTGACACCCTTCACGGCAACGTCCCAACTCTGCAGCTGCTTCATCACATGTACTTTCTGATCAGGGACTTCTTTTGCTCTAAAGCCATCAATAAAACTCTATTTGTCTGAGATCTTCTAGAAATTTATTGAAATCTTTTTCCCCTCATTTCACTCTATTGATGAATGTTTTCCTTTTCATATACCTTGAATATTAATGTGGTTTGGGCAGCGGGGTCAAATGGTGCATGATATGCTCAGACCAAAATCCGACCAGAGAAGCCTGAAAGATTTGTAAAATCCCCTGGCTTTTCCCTGGGCCTACCATCTTAGCAGATGTGTCTTCAGAAAGGACGTGACCACTTTCTTCTGAACCTCTCCCAACTATATTCTTAAAAGAGCTCTCTCTCTTTGCCTAACTGTCTCGTGCCAGAGTGCTTAGGGAATGATGGTCATTTCTCAGCTGCTGCTAACGACACTTAAGTACTTAAAATTTTTATTCATAGAACAGTTCCACTAACACTGAATTATGGCTCTCTCTAGTGTCTGACCATTTAGCAACTGTTATATTAGCCCAGAATTCGATAGTTATATCACAGGGAAGTTAATTTAGTTAGCTTCAAGATCCTTAAATAAGTTGGGGGCAGAAGGGAAAAGAACAGCACTAAGGCGAAGCTGTTTTGTCTGAATGGAGCCGGGCTCTGGTGGGGGGGTCCCAACCCCACCCCTCTCCAGCAGCGTGACCTTGGACAAGGTGTGGAACCCCCACAGCCTGATTGCTCTGTGTAAAGTGACCCTTAAGCACTGACTGGTGGGGAGTCTTGAGTAGAACCATGTGTGTATTGCATGTAATGCCTGACACATGTTGACAACCTCGAGAAAGGCTGGCATTTTAAAAAATTAGTCTTTTTAAAACCTAAACTTTTTAAAATCGTGTCATTTACTCTCACAATTTTAGGTTCATTCACATGCTTCCCTGGTGGCTCAGCTGGTAAAGAATCTGCCTGCAATGTGGGAGACCTGGGTTTGATCCCTGGGTTGGGAAGATCCCCTGGAGAAGGGAAAGGCTGCCCACTCCAGTATTCTGGCCTGGAGAATTCCATGGACTGTATAGTTCATGGGGTTGCAAAGAGTCAGACATGATTGAGTGACTGTGACTTCACTTCATGATTTTCACAGGTGCCAATGTCAGAGTTATAGAAGAAAACATTTAGAAGGGGCTCAATGAGAATGGTTGTCTAGACCACGAGTGGGAGAAACATTGGCCCAACTGAAGGGACATGGGTCTCGGCTCTGTTACTGCTTATAAGCACAAGTATTTGAAACATGAGGAGTTTGAACTAGGTAAGCGCCCAGTTCAGTTCAGTTCAGTTCAGTAGCTCAGTAGTGTCCGAATCCTCGCGACCCCAAGAATCGCAGCATGCCAGGCCTCCCTGTCCATCACCAACTCCCGGAGTTCATCCAAACTCACATCCATTGAGTCTGTGATGCCATCCAGCCATCTCATCCTCTGTTGTCCCCTTCTCCTCCTGCCCCCAATCCCTCCCAGCATCAGAATCTTTTCCAATGAGTCAACTCTTCGCATGAGGTGGCCAAAGGACTGGAGTTTCAGCTTCAGCATGATTCCTTCCAAAGAAATCCCAGGGCTGATCTCCTTCAGAATGGACTGGCTGGATCTCCTTGCAGTCCAAGGGACTCTCAAGAGTCTTCTCCAACACCACAGTTCAAAAGCATCAATTCTTCAGCGCTCAGCCTTCTTCACAGTCCAACTCTCACATCCATACATGACTACTGGAAAAACCATAGCCTTGACTAGACGGACCTTAGTCAGCAAAGTAATGTCTCTGCTTTTGAATATGCTATCTAGGTTGGTCATAACTTTTCTTCCAAGGAGTAAGCGTCTTTTAATTTCATGGCTGCAGTCACCATCTGCAGCGATTTTGGAGCCCAGAAAAATTAAGTCTGACACTGTTTCCACTGTTTCCCCATCTATTTCCCATGACAGCCATTTTTCTTTTTTGCATTTCTTTTCCATGGGGATGGTCTTGATCCCTGTCTCCTGTACAATGTCACGAACCTCAGTCCATAGTTCATCAGGCACTCTATCTATCAGATCTAGGCCCTTAAATCTATTTCTCACTTCCACTGTATAATCACAAGGGATTTGATTTAGGTCATACCTGAATGGTCTAGTGGTTTTCCCTACTTTCTTCAATTTAAATCTGAATTTGGCAATAAGGAGCTCATGATCTGAGCCACAGTCAGCTCCCGGTCTTGTTTTTGTTGACTGTATAGAGCTTCTCCATCTTTGGCTGCAAAGAATATAATCACTCATGTGACTTTAAACTCAAACATGACTCAAGTGACCCATTAGAGATTTCATTCCTAACCACTGGAGGCATGGCCCTGAAGGTTATCAGGATCAGTCTGGAGAGAACAAGTTATCTTCTGGGCATATTATCCCCATCCACCCCAAACTGCCGCTCATTATGCACCTGGTGCCTGCGTGCTGGAGGTGAGGAAAGAGACGCCTCTCCCCTGCCGTGGTCCAATCTTGAGTTCTCGCTTTGTTTTCTGAACAAAACTATGAGAACTGCCATTATTATCCCATCTTGAAAACAAGGCCACTTAAATGAATTGAAGTAAAGCAACTCAATCTCCGTATGCCTTTCTCTTTGCAATGTAGGACCTAGCCTCTGTTAACTTAAAAAAAAAGGACCCGATACATACATGTGCACACACCCACGTGCACACACCCACATGCGCTGCACAGGCGTGCGCTTGAGTTTCGTTACCTGTGGGCTGACTTCTCACTGACTGTTCGCCCCCGTCAGCGTCGGTCTAATAGTCCTCTGCAAATCGGGAATGTTGGCGGCTCCCCTGCTTCTACATCACAGGGATGCTGTGGGGATCAGTTAAACATCTGGAGTCTGCTAAGATTATTAAGTGCTGGCAATTCCCCTCTCAGGTAATAGCTTCTGAGCCATAAAGGGACAGTTAAATAAGCACTTCCATTTTAATATCCTTTTCAGGAGATAAAAAGGATTCTCCAATTCTGTAACGTCTAAATCTGGCACTGCTGTTTGGAGGAGGTGAAGAAACTTCGTAGTTACACAATTTCATGAAGGGATACGTGCCTTCTTCTCAACTTCTTTAGGTAAAATTTTTCTTGGGATAACTTTTAGAAGCTCAGGTGCCGTGCAGGAGACTATTTTCCTGCTGGAAATGCATTCTTGCCCAGGAAGTCCGTAACCCAGGCAGCCAGACTCCAGTAACTGTGCCTCTGAGTGGACAGGCTTATTTTCATCCAGTGAACGGTGGGTTTGTCCTTTTTCACACTCATTTATTCCGTTTGGCTGTGTCTGGTCTTAGTGGCGACCTGCAGGATCTTCTGCTGAGGGGCACGGGCCTCTCTGGCTGCGGCGGGACTCCGCTCCGCGTGGGTCTAGCTTCCAGCACACGGCTCTAGCTGAGGCGCGTGAGCTTAGTTGCCCTGTCTTGTGCATTGCAAGGCAGCTTCTTAACACTGGACCACCAGGGGACGTCCTGAAAGGTGTTTTATTTTCAAGCTTAATCTTCGCAGAGGTTGAGTCCCATCGCTGCCAAACCTGAGGACTGTATCTCATCGCTTAGCTGTCCCTTCCATCTCTTCCACCTCAGCCTCTCGCTGCCTCTTTCCCCTCAGCTCTTAATCATGTTCTGTTCGCTCCGATCTTTCGGGAAAAAAACACCAACACTGGAAATCCAAAGTTCCTTCAGCCGCTAGGTCTCCATAGAGTTACCTTCCGCTGCCCTGCAGCGTGAACTCTTTTAAAAAACAAAATGAACAAAACCTCTTTACTTCCCACTTCTTTTAAACACACAATGGCCAGGTTCCTGCCTTCTCCCCTTTCCCTTCCACAAGCAAATCCCCCTGAACATGCGCTCGCTCTGGTGTTAGAGGGCTTCTTAGTGGCTACATCCCGAAAACACTTGGCTTTAGTGTCCACCTTGATTTTCCCTGGTGGTTCAGAGGGTGAAGCGTCTGCCTACAATGTGGGAGACCTGGGTTCGATCCCTGGGTTGGGAAGATCTCCTGGAGAAGGAACTGGCAACCCACTCCAGTACTCTTGCCTGGAAAATCCCATGGACAGAGGAGCCTGATGGGCTATACTCCATGGGGTTGCAAAGAGTCAGACACGACTGAGCAACTTCACTTCACCTTGATTTTCCTGTGGCCTTTGACTTCTTTCTGAAATGTCCTAGAACTCCCTCCTGCGGCTTTCTTGCTCCCGTCTGGTCATTCTTGCTGAGGTTCTGTCCAGGGCCTTGAATGTTGGGGTTCCCCAGAGTTCTCAGGATGGAACTCTTGAGGTGCACTCGAAGGTGTGACCTCAAGCATGCCCAAACACGTTTAAACTGCCCCCCACCCGCCCCACGCTGCACCCGGTCCCCTGACCGTCTCTGCCCCACCGCTGTCTTCAGGACTCAGATGTCTGAAGCCTGCCTGGGGTCTCCTCCTAGGCATCTGAGCTCACTCTGCCCATATACCTGCTCCTATTATAACCTGCTCTTCCTCCAATGCTTGCATCTCAACAAATAGCTCCAGCTTCTAACTGTTAAAACCAGAAACCGATGCGTCATCCTTGACAACTAAACACAACACAAACCTGAGCGTTCAGAGAAAGTTTCCAGGAGCAGACAGAGTTTGACACATGGCTCTCTCATTTGTTAGCTGTGTCATCATGGCTGAGATTTTTTACCTGTCTGGGCCTCTAGTTGCTCATCTGTAAAATTTCACTAATAATAGTACCTATTATCATCACTGCGATTATCATAATTAAATAAAAATGCAGTATAACTTTTGAAAAGCATTTTACTAAAGTGTGCTTCCCTCTTCTGTTTTAATGCCTGTCCTGTCTCTGTAGATCATAATTCTCTCCTGTCCTTGAAGGCACTCAGCATCTCCCAGGGCCCTCGATCTAAATTCCTCATCTTGTCCTTCAGGACCCCGCCTGTTCAGTCTGGGCCCCACCTCCAGCACTCAGCCTCAGGCAAAAGGACGTCCTTGTTCCTGGCTGGCTGCTTCTGGGGCCTTCCACGTGTTCTCCCTTCTGCCTGGAAGCACTCTTTCGCCCCTCTCCCAGCCGCTTTTGCTTGGACAGCTCTTGCTCATTCTGCAAGCTGCAGCCTGAAGCCACTCCCTAGGAAGTCTGATCCCAGTTCAGTTCAGTTCAGTCGCTCAGTTGTGTCTGACTCTCCCCCATGGACTGCAGCACGCCAGGCCTCCCTGTCCATCACCAACTCCCAGAGTTTACCCAAACTCATGTCCATGGAGTCAGTGATGCCATCCAACCATGTGATCCCAGATGGGTTTAAATGCCCGGCTCTGAAGCTGCACACCACCCCACAATCTCTACGCAGCCAGTGTGCTGTACAGGGCATCCCAGTGGGTCCTTATCCAGTACCGCCCTTAAGCTATGTTCGGAGGTGACTCTGTCTCTCTTACTTCTCAACCTCATTGTTTGGAACGTCCTTGGAATATAGGGCTTTATATTGAAGGAAGAAATCACATCAAGTGTGAATTTACGGACGCTTGGGGTTCTGGGAGGGGGAAGAGGCTAGAAAGCTCACTCTCTCATAAGAGAAAAAGACCGGAACAGTCTAATTTTTAATAAATAAAGCATTTTAATTTTTAAATGAATATTTTAATTTTATTCCTTTTTATTTTAAATACTTAGAACTTTGAATCCTCAGTGATGGGGCTTCATCACAGATTTCAAAAGTCAGTTTTTAAAGTAGAAAGAAACCCTTCAGTTCTGTTTCTCAGCTTTGTCAATCCGTAGTCCACCATGAGAAATCAAGCAATTTTACACTCTCGTGGCTCTCTGCCCCCAGCCCCACCCTCCACATACGACAATTAGTGTGTAGGGTCATCTTTTAGGTGGTTCCACTGGTCAGTTATTATAACTATGAATATGGTTTTTCAAACTACAGTTCCCTCTGGGAGTCGTGTATTTTACCCCAGCCACATCGCTCATACACCAGAGTTTAAAATAAAAGGAGATCTAATTTCCTTCGTGAACGAGTATGTGGCTGAGCAGTGTGTGTTGCTTTCATCTAAGCTGCGGGAAGCTTCTTATCCTCATCGTTTTCCTAACGACCGAGCCTTCCTTCCACACCAGGTGCAGTTACATGATAGACAACGTGATTCTCCTGATGAACGGTGCGCTGCACAACAAACCCGTGAAGGACATTCTGGTGAAGTGCCACCCCCTGGGCCATTTCACGGAAATGGAAGCAGTCAACATTGCGGAGACACCTTCTGACCTCTTCAATGCCATTCTGGTCGAGACACCGTTGGGTACGATGCATAAGTAATCGTGCAGCTGCTTGTGTGTGTTATCACACTATTTGAAAATGCAGTTGCAAGTCACAGCTGTCTCCATGAACACAGCGCCATACTGTACAGATTCCTCGAAGGGGAGGGGACATTGCAGGATCATCTGGTCCAGCTCCCTCCTTTTTCAGATCAAGATGAGTGGAGTAATACCGCCCCAGATCCCATGCAGACCATTGGTAGCCGAGAAGGGCCAGGCCTCATCTTCCAGCCTCCAAACCCATGGGCTTCACTCCTGATCACAGCAAATAATGATAAAACTTGTAATTTTTCAAAAAATTTTCCAGCTGGGTTTTAGGTGATTAGTTCCTTACCTTTTCATTTTAAATTTCTGTCTGTATAAGGCTATGTCTGGGAAACCCTTTGTTTTAAGAAGTTTGGGAATGCCATTTTTTTCTGAGATGCTCAGGAGTGTCTGTCAAACTACCTAAAGTAGTAATAAAATAAATGTTAATGTCATCATACTTTGGCACTGACAATAGTTGCAGCATTTAAAATGCTGAAGGAATCATTTTATATCTTCATTGTCAGGAAACCTAGATAATAGCAGTTCACTGTTGATCATTCATCATAATAGTTGCCATTTAGAACAAACTTTAAAAAGAAAAGTAATTGCATCATTATTAAGTGTCGGTTGCTCCAGGAGCATAGCATGGCTGAAAGACGGTGAGTCTGAAAACCCAGGTCCACATGCATGAAACCAGGTCCTGTCGCCCCCAACCAAGGGATTTGGGACAATTCATTTCACTCCAGTTTCCTCATTCTGAAAACAATACTCTCTTCCTATCAAAGAGTTTTAAAAACTAGGACAGTTTTAATACAGCTCCATACTTGTACATAGTAAGGTTGCAAATGGTGAATACGGCTGGCTGATGTGGGGAGGGGCTTCAAAAATGGAAACCATAAAGTGAGTAGTTCAAGGTTGTGAGGACTGAATATGTTCAAGTGTATCCAGTGTTTACTGACGGCTGGCACAGAGCAAGCGCTTCCTCAGTAATCACTCCCCCTTCACCGTCATTGTTAGCTTCACTGAGGCTGTTAAGTGCCCATCACTGTACAGTCTCCTAGTTAGGGGTGAGCAGAGGGTGGTACATTCACGAAACATTTTCTACAATTTAAAATCCTATTTTGATTTATTTTGTATGATAATTTCTGCTTTCAGCTCCGTTCTTTCAAGACTGTACCTCTGAAAATGCTCTAGATGAACTGAATATTGAAATCCTGCGTAATAAACTATACAAGGTAACTGCTTCCCCAAATGTGATGTTCTTTGTTACATAATACATTGTAACCAGAGTTCTTCATTAGATGTCACTTACTTGCTAGCAGCTCAGCTGGTAGAGAATTCGCCTGCAAAGCAGGAGACCCAGGTTCCATCCCTGGGTCAGGAAGATCCCGTGGAGAAGTAAATGGCAACCCACTCCATTATTCTTGCCTGGGTTGCAAAGAGTAGGACACGACTGGGTGACTAATACTTTTATTCTATTGACCAACGATCGGCTCGGCTGTTTGGTATTGGCTTCCCAGGTGGTGCTGGTGGTCAAGAACCCACCTGCCAATGCAGTACACATAAGTGGGTTCGACCCCTGGGTCGGGAAGATCCCCTGGAGAAGGAAATGGCAACCCACTCCGGTATTCTTGACTGGAGAATCCCATGAACAGAGGAGCCTGGCGGGCTACAGTCCATGGGGTCGCACAGAGTCAGACATGACTGAAAGCAACAACGCTAGCACTAGCTCTTGCTAGCCAACTTCTGAAATATGAGGTTAGGCATAATGGGAACAAATCTCTTTTTAGTCCTGACTTGTCCTCTAGTTAAATACACGTATGTCAAGTTCTCCCATCCAGCAAGATTCTTGAGATGATCCCATTCCTCTCTGTAAACTTAGCTCTTACATGGCACCTGGCACATAAAAGGTGTCACCTGGATGGACAGATGGACGGATAGGTAGATAGACAAGTGGGGTGAACAGCGCCAATCCATTTCCAGAGCAGCAGTGCACACAGCGACCCCTGGGTTATGTAGGTTTCATTCTGTCCTCAGCCCTGTTAGAGTCCGTGAATTTCACAGTGAACCTGCCCACACAGTTTTAAGTTACTGACAGTGTGCAGCACCCGAGGATGGCCAACCTGTGGACACAACCCCACAGGCACCACCTTGTGCAGTGCGGCCATCTGTCTGGACCGTGCTGCTGCCCTCTGAGATGCCCTGTGTGATAGGGGCTGAGTCAAAGGGGCTGTCCATTTTCACCCATGCAACCCCAGCATCTTTAGACACTCTCACAGAGCAACTGAATGGACATGCCCTCTGTCTAGCTTCTTATGCTGAAACCTATGAAACCTCTCCAGGGCACTGCATTGTGGCAGTTTCCTTTTTATAAAGAGACTTATGGGCTTAGAGGAGGCATCCCTGAGATACAGCTAACAGAAGCCACTGTTTTAAACATTTCTAGGCATTAGCTCATTTAATCCACTCAACAAAACTACATGCCGTCCCCGCTCCCAGATGAGAAAACGGAAGCATGGAGAGGTAAATTTGGCTGGTAGAAGTCAGCGAGCCAGTGGGCAATAGATCTGAGACTCAGACAAAGTCAGCGAGCCAGTGGGCAATAGAGCTGAGACTCAGATGCAGACTGCCTGACTCTACAGCCTAGACTCGGCCTTCCCCGTGCACTGTCCACGCTCAGCGCCATCCCAAATGTGTCTCCCGAGCGCTAGGACTTTCACTTTTCATAGGGCCCATTCTGGACTTATTTGCTGAGCTCATAAGAGAGGTTCATAGTCTTGTTAGAATAGTGAGAATTGACTGTGAAATAATCAAACAGCCATGCAAAAAAGTGCTTGGGAAGGTATTTCATGCTATGATAAGTTCAATTTTGTTCTTTTACAGAGTTTTGCTTTTTAGGCTATGCGTTGTACTGCCTGGCGAAAGTTTCCATCAAGTATATTATAAAGTATCTCCCTATGGGAGAAGTAATTCAATTTTCATTAAAGAGTTTAATAAGTCTTGAAAAGCTGATCTAGAAATTTCCAAAAGGAAAATATGTTCATTTTATTGTTTTCTGTTTTTCTTTTTAAGTCCTACATCGAGGCATTCTATAAATTCTGTAAGAATCACGGTGATGTCACAGCGGAAGTCATGTGTCCCATTCTGGAGGTAAGAAAGAGACCTTGACTTTTTTATGCCAAATAACAGGCTTACACACTTCTTATTTATATAATCCTACCTTTTTTTTAATTCTCAGAAGTTCTTTTATCTAGAAATAAAATAGCAGTATATTTTATTAAACGTATCATTTGATGTCTTCAAATAACAGTGGTATTTTCCTAGTTTTCTACAGAGAAGAGCTATTTGGGAATTAAAAAAGAATAATGTGTATAGAAGTTTGATCATGATTTACTTGGATATAGTATGAAGGAAGCAGATTATAATTCATTAAAAATTTAGTATGGTTTGGACAACTGGTGGACTATAGGTACCCATAACAATCACCAAGTTCCCTCCCAATATTGGGCCTGTTGGGAGCCCCCACAACTTGTCAGCAAAACCCACTGTGGGTGGCACTTCTCATGTAAGTCCTAAAATAAAAGCCTCCACGAGCAACCCTAGAGCACCACCGCAGAAAGACCAGGGGTGGTGATTCACAGTTGGCGTGCTCACTTACTCCTCACAGCATGGCAGATGCCACCATCGGCGCCCACCTCTCTAACTGATGTTATACTCCCTTTAATTCCTCTTCATCATCACAGCTTTCATCTGTGCCCAGAGGCTCTCTTGCTTGCAAATGTCAGTCTGCACACACACGGGAGACTCAGGCCAGAGATAAGGGATGGGAGGGGAATTCTGGGCGTAGTTTGCACTGTTTTACCTGGATCTCTCTTGCTGACTTACTATTTCACTCGGATCTTTAAAAAAAAAAAAAAGCATTCCCCAGTGGTCCAGTGCAAGGATTCTTCACTTTCACTGCCAAGAGCACAGGTTCAATCCCTGATTGGGGAACTAAGAATCTTTGAAGCCACATGGCACGGCCAAAAAACAAAACAAAACAAAACTTACTGGGCTTAGAAAGCTCTCGCTTTGCCCTATGGAAAGAAGTTCTGTCTAAAGAATATCCTTAATCATTAGATTATCAGTTATACTGGCTTCATTGATGGGTTCAGTTCAGTCTCTCAGTCGTGTCTGACTCTTTGCAACCAGCACGCCAGGCCTCCCTGTCCATCACCAACTCCTGGAGTTTACTCAAGCTCATGTCCATCGAGTCGGTGATGCCATCCAACCATCTCATCCTCTGCCGTCCCCATCTCCTCCCGCCCTCAATCTTTCCTACCATCAGGGTCTTTTCAAATGAGTCAGCTCTTCGCATCAGGTGGCCAAAGTATTGGAGTTTCAGCTTCAGCATCAGTCCTTCCAATGAACCCTCAGGACTGGGTAGATATTAACATTTACATATTTGAATGACTTCTGATTTCAAGAAAAGCCTGATAAGAGCTACTCACTGCAGAAGAAGAGAAAAAGCTGAAATAGCTTCATCTGCACACATTTTAACCTAATGTTCTGACACTGCATTTGATAAAAGTGTGTGTGTGCATAGTTGCTCCAGTCCTGTCCAACTCTGCGACCCCATGGACGGAGCCCACCAGGCTCCTCTGTGCATGCAGTTCTCCAGGTGAGGGAGGATACTGGAGTGGGTTATCGTGCCCTCCTTCAGGGGATCTTCCTGACCCCGGAATCAAAGCACATCCCTTACATCTCCTGCACTAGCAGTTCTGGTTCTTTACCACTAGAGCCACCTGGGAAGCCCCCTGATAAAAGTAACTCCCCTCAAAGATCTAATTATTAAACCTTTACAGTTAAAGATACTGTTGAAAATTTAAAATCAAAGCAGTCCTCAAAGTAAGAACTCTTTGGAGGACTCCAAAAATATTTTTTTTTATCTCTATCTGTATTACATAGGCAGTGGGCATCAAAAGATATTTTTTCAAGACATGCCAGTTGTCAGAAAGTGAGTTCCAGACATGCTGAGCACATAATATAAGCAGCCTAGTGACCCTCTGAAGCACCTCACTTTCTTTTCATAAATTTAACTACTAGCCACTTTATAAAAAGCCACATTATCTATGGCTCAAAGTATAGATTCTACATGGCATAATTCCTGTGGCTTAGCAATGATTCACATACTTTGTACCTACCAAATATGTGGGAAAGAGTTATGTTAAGATTAATAACCTTCACATCTGTCAAAATGACTATCACCAAAAAGAATATAAACAACAAATATTGGCAAGGATGTGAAGAAAAGGAAATCGTCGCCACTGTAATTAGGAACATAAATAGGTGTGGAAAATGGTATGCTGCTGCTGCTGCTGCTAAGCCACTTCAGTCGTGTCCGACTCTGTGCGACCCCATAGACGGCAGCCCATCAGGCTCCATCATCCCTGGGATTCTCCAGGCAAGAACACTGGAGTGGGTTGCCATTTCCTTTTCCAATGCAGGAGAGTGAAAAGTGAAAGTGAAGTCGCTCAGTCATGCCCGACTCTTAGCGACCCCATGGACTACAGCCCACCAGGTTCCTCCGTCCATGAGATTTTCCAGGCAAGAGTACTGGAGTGGGTGCCATTGCCTTCTCCATGTGGAAAATGGTATCGGGTTTCTCAAAAAAAAAAAAAAAGAAACTAGAACTACCACGTGACCCAGCAGTTCCACTCCTGGATACACATCTAAAAAAAGCAAAGATACTGATTTGGGAAGATACATACACGCCAGTGTGGATAGTCGCATTATTTACAATTTCCAGGGAATGGACGCAACCTAAATGTCCATCAACAGATGAAAAGGTAAAGAAGGTGTAGTAGATATATACAACGGAATACTACTCAGCCATGAAAAAGGATGAAATCTCACCATTTGCAGCAATTTGGATGAATTTGGAGGGCATTATGTTAAGTGATGGAGAAGGAAATGGCAACCCACCCCAGTGTTCTTGCCTGGAGAATCCCAGGAACAGGGGAGCCTGGTGGACTGCTGTCTGTGGGGTCACACAGAGTCGGATATGACTGAAGCAAATTAGCAGCAGCAGCAGCAGCATGTTAAGTGAAATAAGACAAAGTACTGTGTGTTATCTTATATGTGGAATCTAAAAAATAAAACAAACCAGTGAATAAAACAAGAAAAGAAGCAGACTGGTGGATAAAGAGGACAAATTAATGGGAGGGGCAGAATGGGGGAAAGGAAGGGTTATCATGGGATTTTATGAAATGTGACGCAAAAATCGTAAAGTGCTATAGAATAATCTTTCATTTAATAAAAAAGAAAAAAGAATAGCCTTACAGAGGTATACAATGGCAGTATTAATAGCTAACTTTTATTGTATACCAGCTACTGTCCTAGGTGCTTTATATATACGAATTCACAAGGACTTCAAAAGAGCACATTGAGATGTGTAGCTTAGGACCTCTCTTTCAGAGGGGACACTGAGGCGCAGAGAAGGCTAGTAAGTTGCCTGACGTCAAACAGCTGCCAGGATTTGAACACAGCTTTTCCGGCTCCAGTTCTGATGTGTTTATCTACCGCGCTAGATCACCTCTACATCAAATTCACCTGCAGCCCTGCCATATGACGCTAAGTGCTCATTCTTAAGCAAGATCACACTCCCCATGCTCTAAAAACCAGAAGCAAATAAGAATTTCGTCTTTGTCATCCTTGGTCACGTGAAAAGGACAGCGCAGTATTAGAATACTTATCGCCAGGAGGATTTGGTCAAAATACTTATACCCTGTGTTCTCTTTGTCCTTTCCCGATACCCAAGATACTACCTTATCGGATTTTTTTTTCAAGCAGTGTTAAACATAAAAATCCATTTAACTTTATGTGCTTAAGTAAAAATATCAGTTACACATGGTGTGCAACTATTACATGTCTAATGATATAATCAGAAAAGGTGTGTCAGCTTTTTGTCAATACCCCAGGTCATGTAATTACTTCCCCTTTTGTTTGCACAACCATAGAGTCTTTAGAATTTTGAAGTTCTTCCGTATATATTCTCATCTGATCTTATTTGATAAGAGACTTCAAAAGATTGAATATAGTGGAAGAGGGAATAAACCTAGGCTTGCAGATGAAAATGTGACCTAATTACGAGATTGTGGCTTCATATTTAAAAAAAGAAATTGACTTACATCCCAGGCAAATGTGCTGCAGTGGACTGTTTGCCTCATTCCTGCTTTTCCGATGATCTGCACGGTTAATGAGGCCGTGAAAATAAGCACAGAGTATGTTTGTTTCACCTCCCTGGGCCAGGACACATGCTGATAAGGAGGGGCTGGTTCACTTCACTCTCTTCCTCTGCCATCGACCCCTCTATCCGCTGCTCCCACTAGGGAGACCCTTCCTCCTGTAAGGAACTGGCAAGAATTTTCAACTGATCAGCCCAACTCTGTCATAAGCAACGAACACAGGTTTTGAATCTGTCAACAGTGCACAGCTATCTTTTGCAACAGCAACGGAAAATACGTTATGGGTTTACAATGCCTAAGTATCTGCAGGGAAAGGAAAGACAGGATGTTTAGGGTACGCTGGGCCACACAGGCTGGTTGCCCTCGGCAGGTGATACAGGGCTTCCGGGAAACCAGCACCACCCCAGCTACACGCCTCCGTCATCAGGTGTCATGGCAAAGTGTCTGCTTAGGGACGGTCAGAGACAGGGTGGCCTCTTTACAATTCAAAAATTATAGCTCTTTTCACGAAGAGAATACACACACAAACACACACACGGCCTCTAGGCTAGAAGAAAGCGGTAGATAGACACTTATAATAAAAGGGAAATTAAAATATAATAAGGCGCCAAAGGAAATCGTATCCGGTTAGAGAGAAGAAAGGCTTCAGACTAAAAAGATTGTATTTGAGGAGATCCTTAAAGGCAGGTAGAATTTCAACCTGGAGCATTATGAGATGGCGTGTGTGCTCCGTAGGACAAGTGCTAACAAGGACCAGAAGGTGGAAAGTGAGCGGCGTGTGCAGATAAGTAGTGGCGTCTGTCGAAGTCCTCTCTTCTGGGCGAGGCTTGGGAAGCCTCTCCGTTCCCTCCCAGCCACCCGTCCCTGCCGCCTCTGTGGCTGCGTCCCCGGACCTGGAGCTTCGGCCGCTCCCCCGCGACGCCACGCTCTGCCCGCGCGACTTCTTCCTCCGCCTTGGTGCCTGCACTGCTCCCCTCCCCGGCCCGTTTCTCTCCTTGTGATTCTAACATTTTGGCGCTAGAAAGGACACTGAAGAGCATCTGGGACGACGAACTCCACTGTCCCTCCGCCTGCCCTGTTGGTTATTTTCAGGGTTTCTTATTGCCATGAAATCTCCCTCTTGCATTTCTTTTATCCCTGGAAGGCCTAAGATTACTGACAGGTTTGGTTATATTCAGTAGCCAGAGGCAGCTGCCTTTGCTTCCATATAAGGCTTCTCCTTGCTTCTGACGCACCCATAATTTCCATGAGAGCAATCAAAAGAAACAGAAGAAACCAACTCTCACTCTACTGATAGGAAACACCTGTTCTAACACAACAGTTCCAGTAAGATCTGTTGTAAGTCTGGATTTGCTATTGGTTAATTAGTAAAAATAAATAATACTGTAGAGCAATTCATTTCAGCTCTGATGTGCATATGAGCGTGCTTGGGATCTCATTTCAAAAGCAGAGTCTAGTTCACTAGGTCTGGACTGCAGTCTAAGACTCTGAACTTCTAACCAGCTTCCCAGTGAGGTCAAAGCTACAAATCCTTGAAACACACCTAGGGTAGCAACATGGTAGAGAATATTAGAGAATTTTAGAGTGGTAGGACTGTGGACCATTCTGTTGGAGTTGGTAAACATTTGAGATCCTCCTGTATCAGGCACTAGATATTCAAAAATGAACAAGACAGACATGACCCCTCAAAGATTTTAGAGTGCAGTGGGATGAAAGGCGCATGCAGAGATTTTAAAATAATGTGGTAAGCACAGGTTGCTTTCGGTAGATGGAGAAGGTCTTCTTAGCCCAAGGTCATCACGGCAGATTCCCCTGGCGCGCAGAGGAGGTAGCTGTGGGGGACGGACTGAGATGGAACGGTCAGCATGGGTGGAAGCAGAACCATCAGGAGTATGGAGAAATAGAAGGCGATTTCAAGAAGGATTTGGTGGTTAGATGAAACAGAGAGGCGGGAAGTGGGGCTGGGAGCTCAGTGTCTAGTAGGGCTCAGACAGAGGAGACAGGTTGGGGTAGACTGACCCCTCCTGAGAGAGCGTGTGGTCAGACTTCACCATTCACAAATAAGGAAACAGGTCCGGAGAGCAAAGTCACTTGTGCCAAGTCCCATGATCCTTAGCAACAGGCTTAGATTTATTGATATCTACCCTAGGACTTGAAAGAATAAAACCAATACCAGGGAAGTACAAACAAATGGTAAGTAGCTCGGTTTGTTTTAAGTTATGACCAACCTAGACAGCATATTAAAAGCAGAGACAATACTTTGTTAACAAAGGTCTGGCTAGTCAAGGCTATGGTTTTTCTAGTGGTCATGTATGGATGTGAGAGTTGGACTCTAAAGAAAGCTGAGCACAGAAGAATTGATGCTTTTGAACTGTGGTATTGGAGAAGACTCTTGAGAGTCCCTTGGACTGCAAGGAGATCCAACCAGTCCATCCCAAAGGAGATCAGTCCTGGGTGTTCATTGGAAGGACTGATGATAAAGCTGAAACTCCAACACTTTGGCCACCTCATGCGAAGAGCTGACTCATTGGAAAAACCCTGATTCTGGGAAAGATTGAGGGCAGGAGGAGAAGGGGACGACAGAGGATGAGATGGTTGGATGGCATCACCGACTTGATGGACGTGGGTTTGGGTAAACTCCAGGAGTTGGTGATGGACAGGAAGGCCTGGCGTGCTGCAGTCCATGGGGTCACAAAGAGTCGGACATGCCTGAGCGACTGAACTGAACTCATGTCAGCATTCAGAAATGGATGTTAACTGGTATGACATGCCCGTTTTTGTTCTAAACACTTTGCCAGGACCTTCTGTGTACATTATCTTGTCCTATCTCTGAATTGATCCCAGCAAGTAGGTCTTATTCTGATTTTTATGGAGGAGACATTTGGGACTCTAGGAGCCTACAGGAGAGGAACGCGTGAGTAACTGATGACAGCCTGGGAGCTGCAGTGAGTGGGATGCCCTGGCCGCCTGGGCTGTGAGCTCCTTCTCTGGCCAGCATTGCTGCTCTGTGGCAGGAAGAGACTGTGCGAGCGTTAATAACACATGTCCGTATTATAATTAGCCATAGATTGGAAAGAAAGCAGATCGTTTTGAAAATGAATTTGTCTAGAGCATTTAGTAGGTGGTTCAATTTCGTTGACTCTGATGTCTTGCAAATTCAGTTTGAGGCTGACCGGCGTGCGTTTATCATCACTCTGAACTCCTTTGGCACCGAGCTGAGCAAAGAGGACCGGGAGACCCTCTACCCGACCTGCGGCAAGCTCCACCCCGAGGGGCTGCGCCTGCTGGCCCAGGCTGAGGACTTCGAGCAGATGAAGAGGGTGGCAGACAGTTACGGAGTGCGTGCTTATCCTGGAATGTCTTGCGTGCTTTCCTCTCGCATGCTTTAGAAGGCCACACATCACATTTACACTTTATCTAACGCGGTTATAATGTTTATAGGCTAGAAGGCAGTATCTCTTGCTATGATGTCTCTCCCAAAGAAATACATCGAGTTTCTAACCCAAGCTAGTGTGTTTTTTAAGATTCCTGCCAAGCAAGTACTTGTTTAAATCTCCAGGGGATGGTCATTTGAGCCTTTTTTTTTTTAAGTGCTTGATAGAGCAAATTCCCCAAGGGACTGGTACAGTGGAAATGTGAGCTCATGTCAGAGTTATGTGAAAGAGCCTGCCCCAGCCGCCCTTTCAAATGCCCCACTGGACAAACAGTGTTAGGTACAGAATGTCCCCAGAAGGACAGGGGAGAAATGGTCACACTGTTTATAATGCTCCCTCTGCTCGGTGGCCAGGATTCAGGAAAGAGGGCTGCCACCTCCTCTCTTACTGCGGCACCCGGCTGCTCTTGGACAGCCTGAAGCTTCTCAGCTCAAGGTTACAACCACATCCCCTGGCACCCTCCCTTCTGACGTGCAGACAGTAACACACAGACCCTCTAGGGAGCTTTTCCAGAACCAGAATGACACCCTTCTCATCTTTGCCTATGGATTTTTGCCCCAAGGGAAAGATAAGCCAACCAACAATGCATGAACCTTTGTAACGTCTCTCGAGCATAATCCTAAAATGTGAGCTTCTCCGCGGTTTTCACCCCTTCCATATGAATTTTATCAGGTGTCATCTCAAAACCCGTGAAGCCATATTGATTAACCCACAAGCACTCATTTAGCCTCTATAATGTGTCTAACCAGCCCTAAGAGACAAATGTGGAAATTAGCTCAAACCATGTGCACAGAGCGTAGAATTGCATTTGCCTCCCGCCTTGTAGGCCTGAATAAGCCAACAGAATGGAATTCCATCCCTCCTCTCCTTGTTTGGATTTTTTTATTTCCTCAAGAGACCAAAGAGCCTACAAAAAACATTCAGGCCTTCTGGATAGATTTTCTAAAATAGATGCGCAATTCTTATGTTGCTGGAAAGATATAATTTTTATGCTTATAAAACGTGAAAACTTGTTTAAAAAATAATGTCTTGCCTTTACTTTTCAGGTATACAAGCCTTTGTTTGAGGCCGTAAGTGACAGCAGTGGGGGAAAGACTTTGGAGGATGTGTTTTATGAGCGTGAGGTACGGTGGAAATGGAAGTGTTCCTAGCGTTTACGCCCTTTTTCTCATACTCTGGGTTTTAGTTTTTGGTTTTTTTTAATGCCTTGGATTTTCTTTACAGTTGACCAGGCCAATTGACTAGGCACGTCCGTAGCTTGGACAGGTCTTAGTTAGTGTCCCTGCCTTGGAGCGTCAAGGCCCTGAGGTTCACAAATGATGGCTTCCTGTGGGATTGTCCCATCCAGACAGATGTGCTCATCGTGAAGTTCCGGGAGTGAGCCAGCTGTGCTGTGCTAAGTCGCTTCAGTTGTGCCCAATTCTGTGCGGCCCCTTGGGCTGTAGCCCACCAGCCGCCTCTCTCCAGGGGATTCTCCAGGCAAGAATATGGAAGTGAGGTAGCTCGTCCATAATTACCCAGAGAAACAAAGCCAGGATGCCCTCACGATTGTGTGTTGACAGCCGTCATGGATCACACTCTGTTAAGGGCACACCCTCTAACCCATCCCTTCTTCAAGGAGGGTTGATCACTCCTGTGCAGTTACAACACTTAGGAATTATTTGCGTGGAAATCCATCCAGTCTAGATTATTCTGTTTCCCTGAAAAGGCAGAAGAGTATTTTAATCTTGTAGCCAGTTCATGGGCTACTGAAACGTATAACGAGAGGACTTTGGGCAGGTAGCCCAATGGGGGGCCTCTCACATCTGGAGAATTTTTTACGATGTGTTTTATTCATTTCCCTAAAACCACTGGTTTTAGAGAGAAGCCTGAAATTTACCCACACTTTAGGGTCAGACTGGCTCCAGAAAGCAGTGTGAGAATCTTCCTGTAAGTCCTACTCTAGACATTGTCTAACAGCTCTCTAGAAGGAAGTGAAAGCAATGCAAGTTGTTTCATATATTAGGGATGTTTTAAAAGCCCACACTCTTGCCCTTCTGCTGCAAAAACCGCTGTTAAAGGGCCCCCCTTGGCAGGAAGAATGCCTGCCTGCTCCTGACAGTGGGGAGCCTCCCCTTCCTGACAGCTTTGCTTGAGGTTTTCAGAACAGAGTAAGGAACTTGGTACCTCTTTTTTTTCCTAAATGGAAAAGAAGAAAGGGATTGTTCCATTTCAGACTGTACCTTAGTTTAAAATGATTTTTTTAAAATTTTTCTTTAAACGGTTTAACTATATGTCAAGTTTCTAAGGAAACTCATAGTGTCACCTGGTCCGGATTCCAGAGTCCTGTATGCCATTGCCCTGAAAAGGAGTTCAACAGCCTAAAAACGACTTGAAAATTGTAAACCGTTGTGGCCAAGGAAAGGCCTTATGTAAATGAGAGAAGCCCACTAGCTAGAAGCCAAATCAATACCACTACCAAGTTACTCAAACACATACACACACACACACACACACACACACACATGACGTCCTCCTAGGAATCGGTGAGTCAGTGCTAGCAGTGCTACTGAGATTTGGAGCTTCTCTTATAATTTTCCAAACTTAACTTCTTAAACTGCTGGTTGCCTGCCTTTCTCTGCAAAGTGACACTCTCCCTCTAGACTTGCTAAATTTCCTGCTGCTTTCCTTTCTTTGACCCAATTTGGAAACTGTCTATTTAAATACAGATAAGCACCAAACAAGCACTAGCTGGTCTGTAGCTTCATATTATTTCATTAACGTAGAATGTTCCACATAAGTTGATGGTCCATGTTTTTTTTCCTTCCTCAGGTACAGATGAACGTGCTGGCATTTAACCGGCAGTTCCACTATGGCGTGTTTTATGCATACACCAAGCTGAAGGAACAAGAAATGAGAAATATCGTGTGGATAGCCGAATGCATTTCACAGAGACAACGAACTAAAATTAACAGTTACATTCCAATCTTATAGCCCAGTGAGGGGCCTCAAATGCAGAAAATCATAAATGTTAAGAGGAAGTTATGAGGGAAATAAAAGAGTTCTGTTGTGTTATCTAGATCACACAAAAGTAAGAGACGTTGCACTTCATGAAACACAGCAAAGCAACCCTGAGACAAAGCATATCTTTTTCCAGGAGCCTTAAATCTCGTTATGTCTCATTCTTCACTGGGCCTTAGACATTAATTTTAATTAACCTGTGGTACTTTCCCTATTCTTGTTTCCTTCTTATAAAATCAAATCTATTAAAAAGTGTTTTGCTTTCTCCTGTTTCTCCACAGGCCCAAACACTGAGTGCCTCCTTTACTTGTTAACTGTCCATTCCTTATCTATGTCCGCAAAAATCCAGAGTGGTACATAGGCAGCAAGGACCACACATGGTGGAAAACACTGTATTTTTCTTCTAATACAGATTTTGATCTGGTAGGCTTGGGAAAGCTACACAGTTCCAAATCATATTCCATAGGTGCAGCTAGTGTTAAATTTCTTATTAAGGCTACCAATTATAACTTATTGTCTCACAACTTTCATTAAACAAAAGGTATACCTCTCTTTCTTACAGTTTCTTCATATTAATACTTTGAGAAGAAAAAGTTGTTATATTTATTCATTCAGAAACATGATTTATAAGTTCACAGGATATGAATTCTCTATAAATAAACTCCAGTTTACCAGAGAAAGAAAAATCAACAAACACTGTGCTTTCTTTAAAAATAAAAAATTCCTAAATAGAAAAATCTGGGTTTTTTGTTATATTTTAAAAGGTAAACATATATTTAAAGTTCTTCAAGTAAGAATATTTACAGAGAGTATAGAAAGTGAAATCACTCAGTCGTGTCTGACTCTTTGCAACCCCGTGGACTGTAGCCCCCCAGGCTCCTCCATCCATGGGATTTTCCAGGCAAGAGTTCTGGAGTGGGTTGCCACTTCCTTCTGCAGAGGATCGAATCTCCCCAGCCCAGGGATCGAACGTAGGTCTCCCACACTGTAGGCAGACGCTTTACCGTCTGAGCCACCAGGGAAGTCCAGGAATACACAGAGAGTATATCTACACTGAATTAGGCACAAAGACCAAGAAGTAAATCCATTTGGGGGGAAAAATAAACTTCTCATAAAAAATTTTCTAATTTCAGTGATGGGAATTTTTAAGCAGGAGGAAAAACAGTGGCTCAGAGAGTCAGAAGGCAGGCAGGTGCCTCGCCGCTCAGCTGTGCAGGGGGCCCGGGCCGTGTGCCCACGTGGAGGCCGCGCTGTGAGGGCTCCAGCGCGGATTCAGCAGCGGGAACCAGGAGCTGCTCCAGGGGCATCCTCTGGCGCGGAAGGCATCCTCCCCGGCTCTCCCCTGCCCCTACCTGCAGCTGCCATCTTCCCCTCCGAAGCCCGGGGCCAGGAGATGCCTATAAACTGCATTTCTGCAGTCTGCAGCGGGGGAGACTGGTAAGACTGGGCGTCCGTAAGGGTCGAGAGCAAAGATGCTGGTTGCAAAGCGGCCCCTTACAGAAAGTCCAGTGCTTTCTCAGACCTTCCCACCCGCCTCTCCATGACCCGTGTGGGCCCTTCACGTGCCCAGGGCTGCAGGCTGAGGTTACCTCTCTCATCACCTCTGTGCGAGTAATGAAGCCGCCAGCCCCCCGAACCCCTCCCTAGCCACCAAGTCTAACCATCGTGTGGGCAGAAGAGAAAGGAATTTCCTGTCACCTCATGCGGCACACGCTGCAGGATTTGCCCTGTTAGAGAAGGGGCGCACCCTCTGCCATTGGAAAAACTTGGCTTCGAAGTTATAGCCTCTAAGTATGACTGGGATCCGATTTCTCTGTCATACCTCGGGGACCATTTGGAAACCAGGCCAGCAGATCAGGTACAGAGAGCAATACAAAAAACCACGAGGCAAAAATGCATTTCGTTTCCTAAGTGGTGGAAGCAGAGGCTCCTTGTCATCCCTTTAGCACCCACCTCATAGCAGTATTCCATCAGTCTTAAGATTTCCACCTCTATAATCGGCTGAGGTTGGTCTTGGCACATGGTAGTCCAGTGGATTCTACACCCAGAATTGCTCAGTCTGTACCCGGTCCAGCCCGCGCCACAGGCAGACTTCCGGCCACCCCTACCCCTTCATTCCCACCACCTTCTCGAAGGTTCCAAAGTCATTTATCAGTCTGTCTGTGGGCAGGAACCTGTTAAACCTCTAAGAAAGTTTTGCAGTCGAAATTTGCAGTGCTTGGGGATTCAAAATCAGCAATTGCAGTTCTCAGGAAATTTGGAGGATATCTGAGGCAGGAAAAAAAATTGCAGTCCTTTCATTTGTTGCAATGCTTTAGGAATGCTGAGAGCAAATAAAAGGGACCATTCTGAATCTGGGTGAATTTCACCTAAGGCTGGCTTGCTGAATATTGGACAAGTTGAATTAACCCCTCCCCCCAGCATGACAGCAACTTAATAAGACATTAAGAAAGATAAATAAAACTTTGTAGAGTGAAGAAAGACTTGGTGATCAGATTTGAGAGGTTTCATCAGTAATAACTTTTAACCTACAACTTGAAACATGCTGGTAATGTCAGATCTCACAGGTAAGATGTAGATATATGTGCAAGTGAAAGTGTTAGTCATTCAGTCCTGTCCTATTCTTTGCGATCCTATGGACTGTAGCCCGTCAGGCTCTGCTGTCCATCGAGTTCTCCAGGCAAGAATACAAGGGATCTTCCCAACCCAGGGATCCAACCCACGTCTCCTGCATTGTGGCAAGACCTGATCTAGGGAGTTTTTATGTCAGTTTGGATTGCTGCAAACATAGTTACAAAATGTACGAGCTTTATAAATAAGAGAATAGGCTGCAGAAACTATCATAAGGGCCAAACCACCTGCCCTGAGCAATTTCCTATGCTCATTTTCCTCTTTCACATCTTCATTACTCTGTCTGGCCTCCCATCAATCACTTGCCCGCTTTCTCCTCAGTCACTTTCTGCTTCAGTTTCCAGCTTCAACAACCAACTTGATCACTAAGTGAAATATGATTGGTCAGAGCACTGCTCAATGAGAACATCTGGCTGCTTATCCAAGGGAAGGCAAGTTGGAATTCTCTTTGAAAAGAAAAGAGAATGCACTAAGAAGACGCACCCAGAAACA
Organism: Ovis canadensis; assembly: GCF_042477335.2. Lineage (NCBI taxonomy): Eukaryota > Metazoa > Chordata > Mammalia > Artiodactyla > Bovidae > Ovis > Ovis canadensis. Next base: position 99,487,121 of record NC_091253.1, on the reverse strand, counting down.
AGTGGCAAGCAATATACTGGAAATTGTCCCCAGAAAATTATCATTCTGTTCAGATCCACAAAATGTCGTTTAAAGACTGGGATCACTGAGAAGCTATAAAAGTACATTGGTAGCTCTAGGCAGACTTCTGATATCTGTAAGAATGTTGTCAACATTCCGGTTAGTGTGGATCTCTAATTGACGAAGTTGGAAGCAAGTTTTATAGATAAATACATAAGAAATTATTAGATCTCCATGTCAGGAAGCAAGTACCAGACTCCCTTTCAATAGAGCAGGCTGTCATTAAGACTGGTTGTCGTGCCTCACTGCAAGGTTGCATGTCTTCACATTCTTTAAAACTCCTCCACCTAGAGATGGGGGTCTTTGTCCCTTCTCCTTGTACATAAGCTATCTTTAGGGACTCACTCATAACCAGCAAAATCCAGAAAAGCAGTGCTGTATGCCTTCCAAGGTTATTCAGTTCCCTTTGCTTACTGGATTGTAAGTCCTGAGCTACCCATGTAAATAGTCCAGCTCCCCTGAGCCTCCCATACTGTGAGGAAGCCAAGCCACATACAGCAGCCAAGTTTAGACACTCAGACAACGTGGAGGAGCAAGGTATATTCCAGACAATCCCAGCTGAACTCCAACCAACAGTATCACGTCTCGACTGCCATGTCGAGCCCAGGCCAGTCTTCAGATACTAAAGCTCAATGCAATACCTGACCACAACTGCATGAGAGATCCCAGGCGAGAATTACCTAGACAAGTCCTGTCCTAAATTGCTGACCTGCAGTATCCTTGAGCTTAATAAAGAGTTGTTGCTTTGGACCACTAAATCGAGGGTACTTCTATGCAGTAGCACAAACGGAACGATGGCGCTCAGTAGTCATCCACTGACATGGCCTATAGTGCCTGTGGCCACTCTGAAGTCCTTTCTTAGGCCTGCCTAAGTCATCCACTCTCCAAGCATCTTTGCAGGTGGTTGGGGTAGGCATGGTTTTCTACGTATATCACCTGCAAATGAGTCTTGACTCTGACCTGGAGGGACTACTTCTGTGCCATTTGAAGACAGAAATGTCATGCCCAAGGCCAGATAGGAGCGCAACTCCAGGCGACAGTGTGGCATCTTGCTTTCCAATAAGGTCTGGCAGCACCAGATTCACTGACACCGAGTCTCGCTCTTCAGAGGTGATAGTCATTATCACCTTTGTCATTTTTTGAACAAACAGCAATTTTAGATTTTAAACTATTTAAACATTTTCAGATTCTTCTTTTGTAAGTTTTTAAAAATCAAAGCAATTCATTCTGTATTCAGCTCTTCATGCTGATGAGATACATATTTTGTTGTATAAGATGTTCACTGTTTTTAATTTTTTGGTTTGATTTAGTGTTTTATTTTTAATTTTCTGCTTTTTAAAAAAATGAGTGAAATTCATTTTTAAAAAATGAGAGAAATATTACAGTTCATTTCTGCAACATCAGGATTTTTTTTAATTAACAGATTTTCATTTATTTTCAGTTTTTTGAAGAATAATTGACAAAATTGTAAGATATTTTAGTGCACAATATGATTTGATATGCATGGACACAGACACTGTGAAAGGAGTCCTCCCATCACGTCAACACCTTTATTCTTGTATGTGAGAGAATATTTAAGTTCTATTCTCTTAGCAAATTTCAAATATGCAATACAGTGTTATCAACTATAGTCATCAAGTAACACTTTAGATTCTATTAATAAGACCTTATTCATCTTATAACCAAAGGTTTGGACCTTTCTACAAACTTCTCCCTATTTGTACCAGCCCCTCCCCCTGTTAGTCACTTTTCTACTCTGTTTCTATGAGACTGACTTCTTTTTTTCCCAAATGTAAGTGAAAATTTAGAGGAAATCTATGGGTAAGATTTTAGTGGTCATGATTGTTGGCTGTAGCGGTTGTGTTAGGTGCTCAGTCATGTCTGACTCTTTGCCACCCCATGGGCTGTGGCCTACCAGGCTCTTCTATCCAAGGGTTCTCTAGGGTATGCTTTGCCATGCCCTTCTCCAGGGAATCTTCCCAACCCAGGAGTTGAACCCAGGTCTCCTACATTGTAGACTGATTCTTTACTGTCTGAGCTATCAGGAAAGCCCTTTAGTGATCATGATTAGATATATTTTAACTCAATCTATTTCTTAAGATATGCGGAAACATGGAAGCTTGGGTGACCATCAATTCTAGCTCCGTGTGTCTAGATCACATGGTTGTGTGCAAGGATTCACCCTGGTGCTGTGATGAGAGGTTTGTATTGAACAAATCTTTCAGAACCCGAAAGGCTTTCAGCAGAAAGACTGGAAGAAAGTTATGCAAGAACCACGCATGCAAATAAATAAACATAAACCATATCATAGGGAATTATCAGTTCATAGTTCAACTGTTCCCTGTGCTAGAGGTAATTCTGTGAAATACCAGGATTACCTGAGCCACCAACTTTAACATGAGTCATTAACTGTGGCTCTAATCATTTGAGTTCAAATAATCCTTTAAGATTATTATAAGTTAGAACTGGACATGGAACAACAGACTGGTTCCGAATAGGAAAAGGAGTACGTCAAAGCTGTATATTGTCACCCTGCTTATTTAACTTATATGCAGAGTACATCATGAGAAACGCTAGGCTGGAAGAAGCACAGGCTGGAATCAAGATTGCCAGGAGAAATATCAGTAACCTCCAATATGCAGATGACACCACCCTTATGGCAGAAAGTGAAGAGGAACTAAAAAGCCTCTTAATGAAAGTGTAAGAGGAGAGTGAAAAAGTTGGCTTAAAGCTCAACATTCAGAAAACAAAGATCATGGTATCTGGTCCCATCACTTCATGGGAAATAGATGGGGAGTGTCAGACTTTTTTGGGGGGGCTCCAAAATCACTACAGATGGTGACTGCAGACAGGAAATTAAAAGACGCTTATCCTTGGAAGAAAAGTTATGACCAACCTAGATAGCATATTGAAAAGCAGAGACATTAGTTTGCCACCTAAGGTCTGTCTAGTCAAGGCTATGGTTTTTCCAGTGGTCATGTATGGATGTGAGAGTTGGACTGTGAAGAAAGCTGAGCACCAAAGAATTGATGCTTTTGAACTGTGGTGTTGGAGAAGACTCCTGAAAGTTACTTGGACTGCAAGGAGGTCCAACCAGTCCATCCTAAAGGAGATCAGTCCTGGGTGTTCATTGGAAGGACTGATGCTAAAGCTGAAACTCCAATACTTTGGCCACCTCATGCTGAGAGTTGACTCATTGGAGAAGACTTTGATGCTGGGAGGGATTGGGGGCAGGAGGAGAAGGGGACGACAGAGGATGAGATGGCTGGATGGCATCACTGACTCGATGGACATGAATTTGAGTGAACTCCGGAGTTGGTGATGGACAGGGAGGCCTGGTGTGCTGCGATTCATGGGGTCGCAAAGAGTCGGACATGACTGAGCGACTGAACTGACTGAATCCTTAAAGAATCTGATGACCACGATGGACACCTTCCCTAAGAATGATAGACATTACACATTCACTTAAATCTACAAAAACCAGTATCAAGAAAATAACAAGACAAGCTACAGACTAGGATTAAATATTGGCAAAGACGTATCTGATAAAGCACTGTTACGCAAAACATACAAAGAACTCTTAGAACTCCACACTAAAAAAATAAACAACCCAATTTAAAAAAAGACCTTAAGAGGAATTTCACCAAGGAAGATGCATAGATGGAAAATAAGCATATGGGAAGATGCTGCGCATCATAGATCATAAGGGAAATGCAAATTAAAGCAACAGCGAGATACTGCTACACACCTATTAGAATGGCCAAAGTCCAGGATTCACACACCAAATGCTGGTGGTGGGGTTGGGGGAGGGTGGCATTGGAGCAAAATTCATTGCTAGTGGGGATGCAAGATGGTACGGCCACTCTGGAAGACCGTTTAGTGGTTTCCTACAAAACTAACCAGCAATCACCTCCCTGCTCAGTATTTTGCCAAGGGAGTTGGAAATTTATGTCCACACAAAAACCCATACACGGATGCTTGTAGCAGCTTTATTCATAACTGCCCAAACTTGGAGGCAATCAAGATGTCCTTCAGTAGTAAACAGGTAAACAGTGGTGCATTCAGAAGGAGCGTTAGTCAACACTAAGCCATGAAAAGACATGGAGGAAACTTGAAAAGTGAAAGTGAACATCGCTCAGTCGTGTCCAACTCTTTGCGACCCCATGGTGGTGGTTTAGTCACTAAGTCGTGTCCGACTCTCGTGACCCCGTGGACTGTAGCCTGCCAGGCTCCTCTGTTCATGGGATTCTCCAGGCAGAAATACTGGAGCGGGTTGCCATTTCCTTCTCCAGGGGATCTTCCTGACACAGGAATTGAACCCCAGGTCTCCTGCATGGCAGGCAGATTCTTCACCAACTAAGCTACGAGGGAAGCCCTTTGCGACCCCATGCTGCTGCTGCTGCTAAGTCACTTCAGTTGTGTCCGACTCTGTGTGCCTCCATAGACAGCAACCCACCAGGTTCCCCAGTCCCTGGGATTCTCCAGGCAAGAACACTGGAGTGGGTTGCCATGTCCTTCTCCAATGCATGAAAGTGAAAAGTGAAAGTGAAGTCACTCAGTCGTGTCCGACTTTTGGCGACCCCATGGACTGCAGCCTACCAGGCTCCTTCATCCATGGGATTTTCCAGGCAAGAATACTGGAGTGGGGTGCCATTGCCTTCTCCATGGGCTATTTTAAATGCATATTATTAAGTGACATAAGCCAATATAAAAGGACAACATACTGAATGATTCCAACTATATGACATTCTGGAAAAAGCAAAATTATGACGGCGATAAAAAGATTGGTGTTTGCCAGGGGTGGTGGGGGGAGAGATAAATAGGCCCAGCTCAGAGGATTTTTAGGTCAGTGACTCTCTAGGATATGCTGCTGATGGACACATGTCATCATACATTTGTGTAAACCCGGGCAATGCATAACACCAAGCATGAACGCTGAGGTAAGCCGTGGGCTTGGAGAGACTATGATGTGTTAATGTAGGTTCGTCCTTGATGAAAAATGTGCTGTTCTGCCGAGGGATGTCGATGATGGGGAGACTCTGCACACATGGGGCATGGAAAATCTCCGGAACTCTCTCTCAGTTTTTTTGGAAGCCTAAAACCGCTCTTAATTGTCTTAAAAACATAAATACAGCTGCCAAGCTGATATTTCCTGTAGCCTATTTTCAAGATGGAATGATCAAATGGGAAAAATCACTATTAAGGCGGCACCTTCAGTGTAAGAGACAAACATTGCGCCCTCACATTTTCTCATGGCACCTAGAAATGAATCATTTCTGTCTTCTTTAATTTATATAAAAATCATCCTTTGTTGCTTAAAGCCAACTAAAATAAGTCAAGCAGAATAGAGAAGAGTGGGCAGGACAGATGCAGAACCTCTTTAGCAAATACATAAATCTAGGAGGAGCAGGTGGACGTTTAAACCGGTGTTTTCTAGAAGAAAACATACATCCTTATGTTCAGGAAGTAGCCTGTGCTATCCTGCACTGATGGGACCATTTTCAAGCAAGACCATGGAGAAATTATGTGTGAATCAAAAACAGCTGGACACACTGCCAGCCCGTACTGAACCACATGGAGAGCGTCAGCTGACCTAAGACAGGAGCAGTTTTACAACATGGGAAAGCAGCAGCAAGGAGAAAAGGGATGCTTGTGTGAAAATGAAGCAGGTATCTGCAGTCCGCAGAGAAAATGACTGTTCAGTATCAGCTCTGGATTGAAGCTCTGAGAATAGTGAACTTCAAGAAATAACTTACCTGAAGCAAATGTGCAGCACAATTTGGTTTGTATGCTCCAGAGAACTTGGTGTTCTCCACAGCCTCTGAAGGCAGGTCTGACAGCACAAATGAATATCAGCACAATGGCTCTGAAAACAAATTGACATATGTGTGCGGTCCATTAACTTCCTACAGTAAATCTGTCTAATGGCCATATCTTGCTCTGACAATTTTTTTTAATTGGATTTCTCTGACAAATTTAGTACATCAGGCTAACTGTTCCTTATTCAGTATAGCCATCTAAGAAACATGTCTGCATCTGTTATATCTAGCCTAAAAAAATAAAATAAAATGGATAATTTAAGCTGGATACGGAAAGATGGGCATAAAATGGGTATGTAGAGTTTCAGAACTAGAATGGGTACTAGTTTTCCAGATAGGGAAACTGTAGTCAGAAGAGCTAAGATTAGGAGTCAAACTAGGTCTCAAGTGTTCCGTGTCTTCCGTCTTAGATAGATAGATGATAGATTCTACTTTCTTAGAGGTGGTAGACAAATTTTTAATTTTCTCTTTAAGTTATCGCCTCCAGTTTAAGACTAAGATTCCCGTTTGTTCCAAATATGTCCTGTGAAAAAATGACAGAATTCCTATCAAACTTCATAAAATTATGAGAAGGAAACTGCCTCACGTCTTTGGGAATTTGCAGAGCTCATGGAACTGGATCCGGGGCTTCAGAGATTTCATTAATGATCATCTGTCTTCCCCTTGTCGTGGCAGAGATGACGAGCAGCAGCCCAGCCTAGTGGCAAGTGTTCCGCTAGCCCAATAGCAACAGATGCTCCCGATTCGACGGTGACTGACCTGCCTCGGCATGTCATGTAAGTCTTTGCAGTTATAATTTTTATCATTCTGTTACTATTTGAGAATTGAGGAAGCATTTTTAAACAATTGTTAATTTATTTTTTATAAATTCTTAGAATAGTAGAAACACTACCGATTTGTCGAATCATTTTAATCATTTAAACCCTGAGCCCTTACTGAGTTATCAGGCCATATCATGCGCAGTATAACTTTGAAAATGATTTTGCCATTTCATCCAACACTAAGTGCCAAATTTTGGACATGAGTTTGAACAAGCTCCAGGAGTTGGTGATGGACAGGGAGGCCTGGCGTGCTGCAGTTCATGGAGTCGCAAAGAGTTGGACACGACTGAGCGACTGAACTGAACTGAATGAAAAATTATTTGGAATGCTAGTTATCAAAACTTTGGTTTGTTAACATTTAAATTTAAAATGTTAATAGCTATGTTATACCATGACGCTTTAATCTCCCTTACCCATAGTATACAACCTGTAAGTAAATTCTTCCAATTCTGCTAACAAAAATATTTCTTTAATTCACCATGTAAGTCCAATACTTCATCATCTTTTGTGTAGGTTAGGTCCATAAACCTCTAACTGCCTGTCATCCCCACTACAACTGAGAGAGCTTTTAAAAATCTAAGACCTTATCACCCTTTAAAGCAACAACAAAAGCTCTCCCATCATTTCCCCTTTCATTTGAAATAAAATCAGAACTTTACCATGATCTACAAGGCCCAGAAAGGTCAGGCCTTTGCTACCTTTCCACTGACATCCTCTGTCCAATACCAAGCTCACTGGCCTTCTTTCGTATTTTCAGGACTCCAAATTTTGTTCCCATTTACGGCTATCATGTTCCTCTCTCTACACAGAATTTTTTCCCACTGCATTCTCCCAAGGCTGGCTCCTTTCCTTCAGGTTTTAACATGATTTTGTCACGTTGCCCAGTTCCAATGGGCACTTTTCATATCTTTGAAGTTGTGCAAAACACCAGTACACGATGTTCCTATATATTCAGCTTCTCAAAGCCTTTTTTTCAGTTTCAAAGAGGTACCTTGTATTGTCTCTCTCAAAGCATCCTGTTCCTTACCTTTTATATCTTACCACAATTTGTAACCATAATGGATTTGTTTGTCTGTTTTATAATTTTGGCCTTCCCCACCCAACGATTGTCTGTGAGAGCAGGAAATTTATTTTTTTGATCATCGCTATATTAATGTATTCAGTATTTGGCACAGAGCCTGGCATATGACAGAATTTAATAGGTATTTGTTTAATGAATGAATGCGCAAATTCTTCCACCTGCAAAATACATAGATTCAAATCAAGAACTGCTAAAAGATGAACTGAGGCATGTTAAAAATTTTAAGAGTTTATTTAAGCAAAATCGATTCCACTGGGGCAGCTCCACTCTGGAAGTAGTGAGGCATGCTCCACTGACAGCAGCTAAGGGGAAAGATTTACAGAGAAAAGGCTGAAGACAAGCAAGGAAATTGTTTGAATGGCTATAGCTTAAGCATCTGCCTTGTTTGGGGAAGCCTAGTTGACTGTTTATTAATGGATTGTCCTCAGGTTTTTATTTCCTAACCTTGAGGAAATGGCAGCCCACTCCAGTGTTCTTGCCTGGAGAATCCCAGGGACGGGGGAGCCTGGTGGGCTGCTGTCTAAGGGGTCGCACAGAGTCGGACACGACTGAAGCGACTTAGCAGTAGCAGAGACATTTGTAGGTCTAAGTTTTGGTTTGCTTACAAAGACTTCTAAGGTCTTAAGACCATCCCAGTCTAATGTCCTCCTTGTTTAGTTAATTTAATAGAAAGAAAAGCCAAAATATAACTCAGGGACCCATAAATTTCCTTTGGAGTACAAATATTTTCAGTGCCCAGTGAGAATGACTCAGTTGTGTCCAACTCTTTGCGACCCCATGGACTATGAAATCCATAGAATTCCCCAGGCCAGAATACTGGAGTGGGTAGTCTTTCCCTCCTCCAGGGGATCCTCCCAACCAAGGAATTGAACCCAGGTCTCCTGCTTTGCAGGTGGATTCTTTACCAGCTGAGCCACAAGGGAAGACCAGGAAGATTTTTTTTTAAAGCCCAAACAACTAAGTCTGATAGAATGTCACCTCCTCAGTTCATGAAAACAGAAACACATTCAAACACATTCAAAGATGGGGTCCCAGGGGGCTCCTCTGGACCACAGTGAGATCTTCAGCACATAGTAGGCATCCAACACGGATTTGTCAAGTAAATAAACCCATATGCTGAGCAAGTATCACATCACCACCCACCCCTGACCTTTGTAACCAAAGAGGGGAAAGTGCCCCGGAATCCATCCCAAGTGCAGCATTCGCTGGGAGTGAGAGCAGCTAGACTGCAGTTCTTTGTCTGCACTCAGAGTTGGCACAGCGGCCACAGTCAGAAGCCAAGCCAATTCAATCACAGAACTGCACCTCAGCCAAGAACTGCTTAACCAAGTGGAGCCTATTTCCCGTCAACTACAAACACAGGTGTCTACAGAGGACAAACCCGAAGAACAGGTAAATGAACCAAGATTGCTCTGTGGTGTTCTCCGCACACCAAGATAAAAGTGAGTAATGACTCTCAATCCAATGTGCCTGCCTGCTCAAACCCTTTTAACATCTAACTTGAAACTCACAGGACTCTACAATACGTAAAAAACTGGTTATTTCCCTCACTGATACGGCGTTTGAAAAGAATTATCAAACATGGTTTACTCTGCCATGCACCGTTTATTCAACTAATTATGTTATCTCTTTCAAAGAGTTCTAGGCATGCAGATAAAAGCAAAAGTGCAGAACATTCCACTTCAGTGATGAAAATTAATGGGAATATTAAGAGGGGAAAAGATGAGTGATATTTAGAGAAAGGGAAGGAATGGAAATTATTTTAAATAGCCACAGGTGGAATGAAAAGTTAATTGCAAAGTCCAGATGTTACAGATACTAGTGTCTCTCTGTTCACCAGGCACCAAACCACACCCCATTCATTCCATCAGGAACGGAAAGGCACTCAGAGAAGGCTACTTTCAACTAAAGGAGTGGCTGAGATTTGGGGAAATAACTGTTTTGGGGGTTTCACATCTATTACAATACTCTTAGTATGGTCTCCTGGTAAGATGGCATTTAAGCACCTGCTTCAGTCTTCTCTACTGAAGCGTGTAAGCCTTGGTGAGAGAGGCTGGGCATTTCTACAGTGGTCGTCTCCAGGTATAGGTAAGACAAGTAAATCACACCCAAAGGCAGACTAAAAGCTGCGTGAAGACATGAGACCTCTGTCCTCTTGAGCTTCTTTTCCGAGGTGAGGAGAGAGCTGAAAAGGCTCTCACTGAGGAATAGCTCTGGGCTTCCTCCTTGACATCTGCTCCTCCGAGGTACTTAAGCAATTAATCTGATCTGCCAAATGGGTCTCAAATGAGTCATTCCAAAGGAGACACTCCCCAAATAAACCAGCTCAATAGTCCTAATACTTGAACTTAGTGAAACTTGGCAAGACATGAGATACAACCTTAGGTAAAGGAAAGTAGCCATCATGAAGGTATTTTGGTCATTCTGGTCATTATTCTTGTTGCTTTTCTGACCATCTGTTTTAAGTTCTTTCTCCAGAACTTACTTCACAGTTATGGAGAACTATTTTAAGGCAGAGATACTTCAAAGACTATTATTTGCTTTGACACTATGTGGGAGTGGGTTTCTTTTGTCAAAACAAACAGCTTTTTATTGATTTATATAGTTGATTTATAGCTGATTTTACAGTTGATTTACAATGTTGTGTTAGTTTTAGGTGTACAGCAAAGTGATTCCATTGTAAGTATATATATATCTCTTTTTTTTCAGGTTCTTTTCCCTTATAGGTTAGTACGAAACATTAAGTATAGTTCTCTCCTATATGGGAGGTTCTTGTTGGCTGTCTATTTTATATACAACAGTGTGTATGTGTTAATCCCAAATTCTTAACTTTTCCCTCCCCACATCTTCCCCTTTGATAACTGTAAGTTAGTTTTCTATGAGTCTGTTTCTGTTTTGTAAATATTAATAAGTTGATATGTAACATTTTTCATATGATAAGTGATATCATATGATATTTGTCTTTCTCTGTCTGACTTAGCACGATAATCTTTAGGTCCAACAGTGCTGCTGCAAATGACATTATTTCACCTCTCTGACCGAGTAATATTCCATTGTATATATGTACCATGTCTTCTTTATCTGTTCCTTCGTTGATGGACATTTAAGTTGCTTCCATGTCTTAGCTATTGTAAACAGCACTGTAATGAACTTCGGGGTACATGTATCTTTTTGAATTATGGTTTTCTCCAGTGTATGCCAAGAAGTAGGATTGGGGGATCATATGGCAGTTCTATTTTTCATTTTTTAAGGAACCTTCATACCGTTCTTCATAGTAGCTGTATCAGTTTACATTCCTACCAACAGTGCAGGAGGGTACCTTTTTCTCCACACCCTCTCCAGCATTTGTTACTTGTAGACTTTTTAATGAGGGCCATTCGGACCAGTGTGAGGTGATACCTCCATGTAATTTTGATTTGTAATTTTGATAATTAGCAGCATTGAGCACCTCTTAGTGTGCTTTTTGGCCATTTGTATGTCTTCTTTGAAGAAATGTCTATTTGAATTTTCTCCCCATTTTTTGATTGTGTTGTTTGGTTTTTTATACTAAGCAATATGAGCTATTTGTATATTTTGGAGACTAATCTCATGTCAGTAGCATCATTCGAAAATATTTTCTCCTAGCCCTTAAGTTGTCTTTTTGATTTGTTGATGGTTTTCTTTGTTGTGCAAAAGCTTTAAGTTTAATTAGGTCAATTGTTTATTTTTGCTTTTATTTCCATTACTGTAGGAGATGGATTCAAGAAAATATTGTCATGATTTTTGTCAAAAAGTATTCTATTTTTTTCTCCAGGAGTTTTGTAGTGTTCTGTCTTACAAGTAAGTCTTTAATCCCTTTTTACTTTATTTTTGTACTTTGTGTTAGACAAGGTTTTAATTTAATTCTTTTATATGTAGCTGTCCAACCCAGTACCACTCATTGAAGGAGTTGTCTTTTCTCCACCGTATAGTCTTGCCTCCTTTGTCACAGATTAATCAACCGTAAGTGTGTGGGCTTATTTCTGGGCACTCTGCTCTGCTCCTTTGATCTAGGTGTCTGTTTTGGTGTCATTACCATACCATTTTGATTACTATATCCTTGTAGTATAGTCTGAAGTCAGGGAGCATGATTTCTCCAGCTCCGTTCTTTTTCTTTCAAGATTGTTTTAGCTATTCATGTTCTTTTGCATTCCATACAAGCTTTAAAATTATTTGTTCTGGTTCTGTGAAAAATATCATTGGCATTTTTTTAAGAACAATACTTTTTTTTTTTTTTAAGAAATCTGTAAATTGACAAAGGAACCCACCAAAATGCAGTGCTATGATTTTTGGAGCATTGGGGGAATTTTCTGGAGGAGGCCATGTTCAAGCTGAGTCTTATGCAACAGATCAGCATTGGAGAGAGAATCCAAGCAGAGAAGGCCGTGCATGGAGATGCAGACCAGAGCATGTGTGTGTGCGTGGGATGGCACGGATGGTTTGTGGGAAGCTAGAGGGAATGGTTGACACCAGGCAACAAGGGCTTTTACAGACTCTGCCAAGCAGTGCGGCCTTCACCCTGTGGCCACTGAAAGGCCAGCTAGTGTTTTTACATTAGAGGAGACATGCTCAGATCTGTCTACAGGACTGGCACAGTGCAAGAGAGGCCAGTGCACAGATGCTGGCCGTGAGCCAGCTGCAGTGAGTCAGGAAGGAGATGGGAGCGCGTCCGTGATGACAGCGGCAGTCGGCTTGGACAAGTGGGTGCAGAGGCCCGAGATCCGTAGGAGGCAGAATCTGCAGGGTCTCACAGCCACTGATATGGGGAGTGAGAAGGCAGCCAGGGACCACAGGGATGCTTAGCTTGGGAAAACTGAAATGAAGGGAGCACTGCTGTTCTGCTCACAGATTTCAGAAGGGGTGGGAGGGTAGGGAGGGGGTGAGGTCAGCAGAAGGTACAGTAAGGCTGAGACCCACGGGACAACGAGGAGCAAGGAGCCAACAGACAGCTCATCTCCTCTGTTCCCCGTGGTTCTGGGGTCCATTCATCTGTTCCAAGGAAAAACTTGTTCTGTTCAGTTCAGTTCAGTCGCTCAGTCGTGTCCGACTTTTTGTGACCCCATGAATCACAGCACGCCAGGCCTCCCTGTCCATCACCATCTCCTGGAGTTCACTCAGACTCACGTCCATCGAGTCTGTGATGCCATCCAGCCATCTCATCCTGGGTCGTCCCCTTCTCCTGCCCCCAATCCCTCCCAGCATCAGAGTCTTTTCCAAGGAGTCAGCTCTTCGCATGAGGTGGCCAAAATACTGGAGTTTCAGCTTTAGCATCATTCCTTCCAAAGAAATCCCAGGGTTGATCTCCTTCAGAATGGACTGGCTGGATCTCCTTGCAGTCCAAGGGACTCTCAAGAGTCTTCTCTAACACCACAGTTCAGAAGCATCAATTCTTCGACACTCAGCCTTCTTCACAGTCCAACTCTCACATCCATATATGACCACAGGAAAAACCGTAGCCTTGACTAGACACGCCTTAGTCGGCAAATTAATGTCTCTGCTTTTGAATATGCTGTCTAGGTTGGTCATCACTTTTCTTCCAAGGAGTAAACGTCTTTTAATTTCATGGCTGCAGTCACCATCTGCAGTGATTGTGGAGCCCCCAAAAACAAAGTCTGACACTGTTTCCACTGTTTCCCCATCTATTTCCCATGAAGTGATGGGACCAGATACCATGATCTTCGTTTTCTGAATGTTGAGCTTTAAGCCAACTTTTTCTCCTCTTTCACTTTCATCAAGAGGCTTTTTAGCTCCTCTTCACTTTCTGCCATAAGGGTGGTGTCATCTGCGTATCTGAGGTTATTGATATTTCTCCCGGCAATCTTGATTCCAGCTTATGCTTCCTCCAGTCCAGCGTTTCTCATGATGTACTCTGCATAGAAGTTAAATAAGCAGGGTGACCATATGCAGCCTCGAAGTACTCCTTTTCCTATTTGGGACCAATCTGTTGTTCCATGTCTAGTTCTAACTGTTACTGCCTGACCTGCATACAGATTTCTCAAGAGGCAGGTCAGGTGGTCTGGTATTCCCATCTCTCTCAGAATTTCCCATAGTTTATTGTGATCCACACAGTCAAAGGCTTTGGCATAGTCAATAAAGCAGAAATAGATGTTTTTCTGGAACTCTCTTGCTTTTTTCATGATCCAGCGGATGTTGGCAATTTGATCTCTGGTTCCTCTGCCTTTTCTAAAACCGACTTGAACATCAGGGAGTTCACGGTTCACGTATTGCTGAAGTCTGGCTTGGAGAATTTTGAGCATTACTTTACTAGCATGTGAGATGAGTGCAATTGTGTGGTAGTTTGAGCATTCTTTGGCATTGCCTTTCTTTGGGATTGGAGTGAAAACTGACCTTTTCCAGTCCTGTGGCCACTGCTGAGTTTTCCAAATTTGCTGGCATATTGAGTGCAGCACTTTCATAGCATCATCTTTCAGGATTTGAAATAGCTCAACTGGAATTCCATCACCTCCACTAGCTTTGTTTGTAGTGATGCTTTCTAAGGCCCACTTGACTTCACATCCAAGCTGTCTGGCTCTAGATTAGTGATCACATCATCATGATTATCTGGGTCATGAAGATCTTTTTCATACAGTTCTTCCATGTATTCTCGCCACCTCTTCTTAATATCTTCTGCTTCTGTTAGGTCCATACCATTTCTGTCCTTTATAGAGCCCATCTTTGCATGAAATGTTCCCTTGGTATCTCTAATTTTCTTGAAGAGATCTCTAGTCTTTCCCATTCTGTTCTTTTCCTCTATTTCTTTGCATTGATCACTGAAGAAGGCTTTCTTATCTCTTCTTGCTATTCTTTGGAACTCTGCATTCAGATGCTTATATCTTTCCTTTTCTCCTATGCTTTTCACCTCTCTTCTTTTCACAGCTATTTGTAAGGCCTCCCCAGACAGCCATTTTGCTTTTTTGCATTTCTTTTCCATGGGGATGGTCTTGATTCCTGTCTCTTGTACAATGTCACGAACCTCAGTCCATAGTTCATCAGGTACTCTATCTATCAGATCTAGACCCTTAAATCTATTTCTCACTTCCACTGTATAATCATAAGGGATTTGATTTAGGTCATATCTGAATGGTCTAGCGGTTTTCCCTACTTTCTTCAATTTAAGTCTGAATTTGGCAGTAAAGAGTTCATGATCTGAGCCACAGTCAGCTCCCAGTCTTGTTTTTGTTGACTGTATACAGCTTCTCCATCTTTGGCTGCAAAGAATATAATCAATCTGATTTCGGTGTTGACCATCTGGTGATGTCCATGTGTAGAGTCTTCTCTTGTGTTGTTGGAAGAGGGTGTTTGCTATGACCAGTGCATTTTCTTGACAAAACTCTATTAGTCTTTGCCCTGCTTCATTCTGCATTCCAAGGCCAAATTTGCCTGTTACTCCAGGTGTTTCTTGACTTCCTACTTTTGCATTCCAGTCCCCTATAATGAAAAGGACATCTTTTTTGGGTGTTAGTTCTAAAAGATCTTGTAGGCCTTCATAAAACCGTTCAACTTCAGTTTCTTCAGCGTTACTAGTTGGGGCATAGACTTGGATAACTGTGATATTGAATGGTTTGCCTTGGAGATGAACAGAGATCATTCTGTCGTTTTTGAGATTGCATCCAAGTACTGCATTTCGGACTCTTTTGTTGACCATGATGGCTACTCCATTTCTTCTGAGGGATTCCTGCCCACAGTAGTAGATGTAATGGTCATCTGAGTTAAATTCACCCATTCCAGTCCATTTTAGTTCGCTGATTCCTAGAATGTTGATGCTCACTCTTGCCATCTCCTGTTTGACCACTTCCAATTTGCCTTGATTCATGGACCTGATATTCCAGGTTCCTACGCAATATTGCTCTTTACAGCATCGGATCTTGCTTCTATCACCAGTCACATCCACAACTGGGTATTGTTTTTGCTTTTGGCTCCATCCCTTCATTCTTTCTAAAACCTGTTCTAGAGCCCTGGATTAAGACCCGCTGGATCTGACCTTCTACCAGGGACACTGCCTCCTGCTCATACCCATCCTGAAAAAGAGTTCTTTTCCAGGCTTTTTTGACCACCTCACTTTTGAGGTTTTGTGGCTTTTTCCAACTCTGTTAGTTCAGGAACTGCCTTTCAAATTACCTAGCACCCACTTCAGCCCCACTGATTTCTCTTCTCACATCTGTTCCTGATTTGAAATACCACAGAATAGACCAAAATTAGCAAGCCTGAATGAAAGTTAATACAACCTTCAGTCCAGGGTATTGCTTTACAAGTGTAAACAATAATTTATGTCCAGAAAGAGTGGCCTAAAGTCCATGTCCTGGTATTTCTTTGGAAGGAATGATGCTAAAGCTGAAACTCCAGTACTTTAGCCACTTCATGCAAAGAGTTGACTCATTGGAAAAGACTCTGATGCTGGGAGGGATTGGGGGCAGGAGGAGAAGGGGACGACCCAGGATGAGATGGCTGGATGGCATCACTGACTCGAGGGACGTGAGTCTGAGTGAACTCCAGGAGTTGTTGATGGACAGGGAGGCCTGGCATGCTGCGATTCATGGGGTCGCAAAGAGTCGGACACAACTGAGCGACTGAACTGAACTGAACTGAACTGAAAGTCCATGTCACCTACCATGTCCAAATCCCCCTTCTCTTGCCATTCATTTGTCCTACAAATTCTTGTCCCCTTTCCTTCCTGCTCCCAGAGTCTCACTGGTACCCCCTCTGGTTCTTAGAGGCACTATGAGCTCCTAGTCTGACAGGCACACAGTCGTGAATGCTCCTGGGTGCTATTCTACCTTCCTTTTCCCATTCCTGGAAGTCACATTGAGGTCATCTCCACACTGAAACCTTCGTTAGCACCCCAGGGTCTATGTCAGAGAATCCAAACTCTTCCATCTCTAAGATCTGAACCCAACAGTCAGATGCATCTACACTACTGTGTCTTTCCCATCCTCCTCTGGGCCCATCTGCCAACCAGACTCAGCCACCTCTGTTCTTTGTGTGTGCTTTTATACTATTTCCTTGACTTGAGCACTGTGAAGTTTCTTTTTTTTTTTTTTAAACTTTAAATGTCTTAGCCATCGATCCAGGTCTATCTCAATATCACCTCCTTTGAGAAACCATTCTTTTACTTTTCTGGTAAAGTTTTATGATAGTCCAGTCTACTTACTTTTCATCCTCTCCTCCTGTGTTCTTTTTTTAAAAACTTTTTATTTTTTATTGGAGTATAACCAATTGACAATGTTATGATTGTTTCAGGTGGACAACAAAGGAACTCAGCCATATATATGCAAGTATCCATTCTTCCCCAAACTCCCCTCCCATCCAGGCTGCCACATAACATTGAGCAGAGTTCCCTGTGCTATACAGCAAGTCCTGGTCAATTTGAAATGTCCATTCGAAATATAGCAGTATGTACACGTCCATCCTAAACTCCCTGACATTACTTCCCTCCATTCCTCTCCCCCAGAAACCATAAATTCATTCTCTAAGTCTGTGAGTCTCTTTCTGTTTTGTAAATAAGTCCATTTTTCTCATTTCCTTCTCGATTCTGCACATAATGGATGTTATACAATATTGCTCCTTCTCTGTCTGACTGATTTCACTCAGTATGACAATCTCTAGGTCCATCCGTTTTGCTACAAATGGCATTTTCCATTCTTTTTAATGGATGAATAACACCCCATTGTATTTATGTGCCATATCTTCTTTGTCCATTCATCTGTCAATGGATAATTAGGTTGCTTCCACGTCTTGGCTATTATAAACAGTAAGAACATTATGGTGCCAATATCCTTTTGGATCATGTTTTTCTCCAGATCTATGTCCAGAGTGAGATTGCAGGGTCATATAGTAGCTCTACGGTTAGTTTTCTAAGGAACCTCCATATTGTTCTTCATAGTGACTGCACCAATTTACATTCCCACAAACAGTGTAGGGCAGTTCCCTTCTCTCTACATTTTCTCCAGCATTTATTGTTTGTGAAGTTTTTGATGATAGCCATTCTGACTGATGTGAGGTGATATTTCACTGTTTTTATTTGCATTTCTCTAATAATTACTGATGTTGAATATAGTTTCACGTGCCCCTTAGGCATCTGTACATCTTCTTTGGAGAAATGGCTATTTAGGTCTTCCGCCCATTTTTTGATTGTTTTGTTTGCTTCGCTGATGTTAAGCCTCAAGAGCTGTTGGTCTGTTTTGGAGACTAATCCCTTTTTAGGACTTCCCTGATAGCTCAGTTGGTAAAGAATTTGCCTGCATTGCGGGGGACCCAGCTTTGATAACTGGGTTGGGAAGATGCTCTGGAGAAGGGATAGGCTACCCACTCTGGTATTCTTGGGCTTCCCTTGTGGCTCAGCTGGTAAAGAATCAGCCTGCAATGCAGGAGACCTGGGTTTGAACCTGGGCTGGGAAGATCCCCTGGAGAAGGGAAAGGCTACCCACCCCAGTATTCTGGCCTGAGAATTTCATGGACTGTATAGTCCATGGGGTCGCAGAGTCAGATACCACTGAGTGACTGTCTCTAATCCCTTATCAGTCACATTTGCAAATATTCTTCCCCAACTGGTGGGTTGTTTTTTCATTTTGTTTATTATTTCCTTTGCTGTTTAAAAGCTTTTGAGTTTAAGTAGGTCTCATTTGTTCGTTTTTATTTCCATTATTCTGGGAGATGGGTCAGAAAGGATATTGCTGAATTTATGTTAGAGAGTGTTCTGCCTATGTTTTCCTCTAGGAGTTTTAAAGTGTCCAGTCTCCCATATAGGTCTTTAATCCATTCTGAGCTTATTTTTGTGTATGATGTTAAAGAATGATCTAATTTCATTTCCCCTCCCCCCATGTATATCTGTCCTGTTTTCCCAGCACCATTTGCTGAAGAGACTCTTTCCAACATTATGTAGCCTTTCCTACTTTGTCAGACATTAATTGACCACAGGTGCATGGGGTTATTTCTGGGCTTTCTATTTTGTTCCATTGGTCTCTATTTCTTTTTTTGTGCCAGTACCACACTGTTTTGATTATTGTAGCTTTGTAGTATAGTCTGAGGTCAGGGATTCTTCCAGTTCCATTTCTCTTTCTCAAGATTGCTTTGGCTATTTGGGATCTTCTGTGTCTCCATACAAGTTTTAATGTTTTTTGTTCCAGTTCTTCATTGAATCTGTAGGTTGCCTTGGATAGTCATTTTGATAATATTGATTTTTCCAATCCATGAACACCATGTATCTTTCCATTTGTTTGTGTCTTCTTCAATTTCTTTCATCGGGGTCTTACAGTTTTCAAAGTACAGGTCTTTTGTCTCCTTAAGTAGATTTATCCCTAGGTATTTTATTCTTTTTGATGCAGTGGTAAATGGAATTGTTTCTTGAATTTCTCTATCTGATCTTTCACTGTTCGTGTATAGAAATGCAACAGATTTCTATGTATTATCATTGATGAGGTCTAGTAGTTTTCTGGTAGCAGGGAGTGGGGGTTAAAAACCAAAATGTGAAATGATTTTGAAGATTAACCTCATCCTCCATAGTCACCCTTCAGGATAGCAGAGAGGAGCCTGTCTTCCATGGAGGTCCTTCCCTCTTAATATCATTGCTCCAACTTTCAAAACAAAGGCCTTTACTCTCTTTTAGCAGATAAGGGCTTCATAAATACATGTCTCAGTCTTGTTAGGCATCAAACAAACACACTGAGACCCTAAGGAATTAACTGATTAGAGCAGGAAATCCTTTGAGAAAATGAGTGTGAGTCAGGAATTTGGATCTATTTTCCTCAGTTTCCAGAACTTTGTAGCCTTAGGCAAATTACTCAACTTTTAAGTTTGAGCTTCTGAGACTTCTCTGGTGGTGCAATGGATGGGAATCTGCCTGCTAATGTAGGGAACACGGTTTTGACCCCTGATCTAGGAAGATTCCACATGCTGCAGAGCAACTGAAGCCAATGAACCACAACCACGGAGCCCATGCTCTGGAGCCCACAAGCCACAACCACTGAGCCCGCTTGCTGCAACTGCTGAAGTTCACGAGCCTGGAGCCTGTGCTCCACAGCAAGAGAAGCTCCAGCAGTGAGAAGCCCATACAGTGCAACAAGGAGCAGCCCCTGCTCACTGCAACTAGAGAAGGCCTCACAGCAACAAAGAGCCAGCGCAAGCAAAAGTAAGTACATATATAAAGACTGAACTTCCCTATCTGTATGAGGGACAGAATTGCAACTACTTCTTAAGATTGCTACAAAATTTAGATTAAGCCATATGTTTAAACGCTTAGTACACAGCCTGGCACAAAGCAGGAGCTCAATAAATGTCCTGTTATACCTCCTGTGGACAGACTTGCATCTGAATAATTTGTGCATGCTGCTCTTCCAGTCGGGGAAGGCAATGGCAACCCACTCCAGTACTCTTGCCTGGAAAATCCGATGGATGGAGGATCCTGGAGGGCTGCAGTCCATGGGGTCGCTGAGAGTCGGACATGACTGAGCAACTTCCCTTTCACTTTTCACTTTCATGCATTGGAGAAGGAATTGGCAACCCACTCCAGTATTCTTGCCTGGCGAATCCCAGGGATGGGGGAGCCTGGTGGGCTGCCATTTATGAGGTCGCACAGAGTTGGACACGACTGATGTGACTTAGCAGCAGCAGCAGCAGCAGCAGCAGCAGCAGCAGCAGCAGCAGCAGCAGCAGCTATTCCAGTCACTAGGTTGAAAGTATCTGGAAAGTGAAGACCATCTGTTAATTGCTTTTGTGTCTCCATTAGTTCAAATCATATGTGCTTTTCAAATTGAATCAAAATTTGCTACTGGATGTTGATATAATATAGATATATGACCAAAATAATTCTACTGAATTCCCAGGTTGGCTGCAGATTAATTAATTAATTCTGATTATCAAGGACTGTCGTCATCCATATAAACCTGTACAACAATGCACGGTCTCTTTTGTACAATGATTTCTTCCATTTCCAGGCCACGGCTGCCCTTCCCCAAACTCCTACAGTGGTTCATGTTCTGGTCTTACAGTTCTACTTACTGCTCCCAGCTCTCTTTGCCCTTCCCTCTCTAAGTCCTTCACTGCAGGTCTGCTGCAATCCCGCTTAGCCTGGATCGTGTCCCTGTGATTTTGGGGGGGACTCATTGCTCCTCTTTTTTCAGCCTCCTCCCCTCCCCAAGCCTCATCTGGGTCTTACAGTCAACTCTAATAGAAAGTTGGATAAATATGTCCCTATCTTCTTAACCAGAAGCCTCCACACTGGATGGAAACTTTTCTTGGTGGCTTGAGATCCTTTCTACCACCACTCACTTCTCCAGTTTTCATTGTTTTGTCTTCATAATTTATAATTTAATAATTTGCCTTCTTTTTTAGAAAGTGTCTATGGGATCACAAAGTCTGAGATGAACAGTGGTCCTGGGGGACTTGGACAGTTGGAGTCCTGCCTTTGCCTAATTTTCAAGGACAGAGGGCACCTCCTACACAAGGAGGGGTGAGGGCATCCAGAGAGCAGCCAGCATTTGCAGTGTGCCCTGAGGTACCCTGATGCTCTCACCTGACTCAGTGCATCCCCAAACCAGCACCCACCAAAGCAACTGACCTCTCCATAGCCCTCCCTTTGAGGGTGTTACTTTTTTTTTTTTTTTCAGTGCCCAGTACATACTTGTGTCCAGGAGTTAAATTTATAGCTGCCATTCTAAAATTATTACTTTTAGAAAATATTTTTCCTTATAATTTCAGAATATAAAAAGGGGTAGAAAAGACCAAAAATAATAACAACACAGAGTTGCCTCAAGGGCTACTAAACTGAATAAGCTCATTTGCCTGTCTTTGAAATGACTCCAGACAAGTACATGTTTTATAGTTTTATGATTGCTTTTTCTACAATTTTCTTGCCCCTTCTATAACTGTCAGTGTAATAGAAGTTATTTTTTATTAGTTTTCTCTGGCTTCTTTCTATTACATCTGATTTGCTGGCCACCAAAGGAGAGCAATAAAACCATACTTTTATACCACTTAGAATTGGGTCCAAAAGATACGTAAATAGGACTCAGGATAAACTTGAGTACCTGGATATTGTGAGGCAGCTCTGAATTCCCAGTAAACTCTTTGGCCTGATGGATTATTCTCTATTTCCTGAGAGCTAGATTGCTTTGTTAAATAACCACTGAGTACGTGAGAAGAGTTTTTTATAATATTAGTGTTCTTGTTGACAGGAAATGGTGGAGCTGAATCAGCAGACTGACATGTCCTCTAAAGCAGTGTCAAATCATGTCTTGTAACAAAATTTAAAGACCTTGGGTACTGGAGATGCCAATTGCCAAACTGCATTACAAAACAAGCCTGATTATTAAGTATTCCACGGAGTATGTGTATGATAACAAATCAGGAGAGGTTATTTTCTTACCAGTGTTCTGCCAACTCTCAGCTTGAGTCTAACACTTTGGCTGAGCACATTTCCCCTTTCTGTTTCATCCGAATAAATTTTGCTTTTTTGGTTTCCTGTCATATAAGGTTATGTTTACAAAAAAGGTCATATCTTCTAACCTCTGGTCTTTGGGTAAAGGGAATTTCAGACTGTACCATGAGACTAATTAGTAAGCAAAGCTGCTTACTGCCAGCTGCTATGGAAACGTCAGATACTCCATTCCATCAGACTATGTCATTTTAATTGGCTTTGAGGGAAAGGAGACCTAATTTCTAGGAACAACTTAAGCCAAAATTCTTTACCAACTTGATGAAGCATTTTGAATTTGAAGTGAAAAGTCAACCTCTTGAAGGGGAAAAATATATTTTTATGAAAAACTTGAGAACAGGACACCCGAAAAGGAAAAAATGATTTAAATTATGTCTGTGGAAAAGATTATTGTGTATTTGACCATTTTTGTTTCTCTTAAGTCTAATCTATTAGAAGGCTATTAGATCAGTGTGCTCCAAGAGCTTAACCCTGTGGGTTTATAAGAAGCTAATGACTAACCCACGGCACAAAGGACCTGCCAATCACGTTAGCCATCTTGTAGTGCTTTTATAATTGGCACTTTGATTAAGATTCTTTAGTTTTCAGGCTAAAGAAACTGACTCTGGCTAATCCAAATGAATTAGGAGAGGTGTTAAAGGGTTGCTCACAAAATCAAAGGAAGGGCAGCACAGACCTTGCAGAGGACAGAAATCAGAGCAGATCCAGAGACATCACTGGGGTTGGTTGCTCACGAACATTCTCTCCGCTGCTGCTGCTGCTAAGTCGCTTCAGTTGTGTCCGACTCTGTGAGACCCCATAGATGGCAGCCCACCAGGCTCCCCCATCCCTGGGATTCTCCAGGCAAGAACATTGGAGTGGGTTGCCATTTCCTTCTCCAATGCATGAAAGTGAAAATTGAAAGTGAAGTCGCTCAGTCATGTCTGACTCTTTGCGACCCCATGGACTGCAGCCCACCAGGCTCCTCCATCCATGGGATTTTCCAGGGAAGAGTACTGGAGTGGGGTGCCATTGCCTTCTCCAAACATTCTCTCTAGGACACTCATATCAGGTGACTCGGTTCTGAGAAGCTTCAGTTTCTGCAGATCTCCATTCATTGTCAAATGTCTGGGGAAGAAATATCCTCTTGGCCCAGGCAACGTTAGCATCTCTGTGGGCCCCTGAGTTCAGTCCCTCGGTTGTATTTGACTCTTCTGCAACCCCATGGACTATAGCCTGTCAGGCTCCTCTGTCCATGGAATTTTCCAGGCAAGAATACTGGAGCAGTTGCCATTTCCTACTTCAGGAAAACTTCCTGACCTAGGGGTTGAACCCTCGTCTCTTGCATCTCCTGCATTAACAGGCAGATTCTTCACCACTGCGCCACCTGGGAAGCATATCTATCCTTGGGTTAACAGCCACTGCCAAGGATAAAGGGTATAGAGTGAAAGGGAAAGGAAAATTATCAAGGCCACTCAGAGAATCATTGTGTACTGAGCAGGAACCCCAATTCTATCTACTGTTATTGCTGAAGTCATAATGAGGCTCTAGGTTCATGGAGTTACCAACAGAACGTTGGTTTTCCTGAATAATTTCAATACTTTATTAAGTACCTATAGTGTGCCAGGGAGAAGACAAAACTCCAGGTATAAAAAAGTTCTCAATCAAGTAAGAGCTGCAGATGATAAACAATGAGTAGCATCAAAACAGACATAATTCAGGCTTGTGCATATTTAGGAAGCTATTAGAAGCTCTAAGAATCTGCCTACAATGCAGGAGGCCTGTGTTTGATCCCTGGGTTGGGAAGATCCCCTGCAGAAGGAAAAGGCTACCCACTCCAGTATGCTGGCCTGGAGAATTCCATGGACTATCCATGGAGTCACAAAGAGTCGGACTTTCACTTCACTAGAAGCTTTGGAAAATATCATTTGAGATACACCTGAGATGTCAGGGAAATCTTTTCAGAGGAAAGAATATTTGTCTTTTTTTTTTTGTCTTATTATTTTTGTCTTTTTTTTAAAATTGACGTATACTTGATGTACAATATTGTGTTGGTTTTAAGTGTATAGCAAAATAATTCATTTATGCATTTTTTTCAGATTATTTTCTATTATAGGTTATGAGCTGAGTCTTGAAGGGTATGTGGGAATTTATTATGAAATGAAGATGAGAGGCATCTAGAGGCCCTCTAGATCGAAGCACAAAATACCTATGAAGAGTAGAAGAGGCAGTGTGGCTGTCTGCAGAGCTTTGAGTAGTTCAGTGTTGTTGGGGTTTGGGGATCTGAAGCGGAAGCTGCTGAAAATAAGTCTGGAGGAAGAGGCACACCCTGGAAGTTCCTATTATATAACGTGAAGGTCTATGGATCCGGTGCTTTAAGCAACAGAGAGTCAGTAAAGGATTTTTGATTTGGGTGAGTGACATGTTGAATGTTGTTTTTAGAAAGACCACTTTGGCAGCAATGGAAAAGAGTGTGAACACGGGAAGAAGACCGGCTACATGGAACTTGCCATAGAGTAGAAAGGAAGGTCCAGGGAAATCCAGTCTTCTTTCTCACATAGTAAACTAGACGGTGGGGTTGCTAGCTGAGAAGAGGGCTGAAGAAGAGACTGCCGAAGCCAATCAGAGGCCAAGTGCACACACAGGGCTGCCGTCAGAAGAGAGGCGTTTCTGAGTTAACAGGACAAGATAGCCATTCAAAATGTGGATATTGATGAGTTTCATATGTAGAATATTTTGAGTAAACACAGACCTGAGAATGCAGTCTTGGAGACTATAATTAATAGATGGATCAAGGGAAGGAACTGAGTTGGAAATTCAAGAATAATAAGAAGAGCAGTAAAAAGCAGATATAACTGAAAGTGGACAGAGGAAAGGGAAGGAAATTCAAGAAAGAGTATGTACGGGTTAGGATGAGACTTCGCTGCCGGTTACACTTCTTTCTCTTATACTGGATGTGGAGCTAGGCCGCTGGAGCTAGTAAGGGGCTTCAATATCATCCAGTTCCTCTACATTTTACCCGGAATCTTGATAATCCA
Organism: Ovis canadensis; assembly: GCF_042477335.2. Taxonomy (NCBI): domain Eukaryota; kingdom Metazoa; phylum Chordata; class Mammalia; order Artiodactyla; family Bovidae; genus Ovis; species Ovis canadensis. Next base: position 99,461,877 of record NC_091253.1, on the reverse strand, counting down.
ACTGGGTTCCTCAAGATTCATCTCAGGGGAAGGAGGACATGTTGAAGAAGGGAGAGTCCTCCCTGTGAGGACACTTCTCTCCACTTTACCCAGCACTTCTGTCCATTGGCAGAATTTAGCCATATGAACGCACCTCCCTTTAAAGGAAGCTGGGAAATGCATATCAAATTTGCGGCAACCAGAGGTCCAGCTGAAAATAGAGCTCTGTTTTACTAAGAAGGGGTAAATGTATCCTGAAAGCAAACTGGAAATTTCTGCCACACAAGAGTTGGTGAACAGTGACACGAACTGAAGAGAGTTCTCGTGAGATGAGGATTGAAAGGCATTCACTGAATCAATGACAAGCTTGGCAAAAGTAGTTTCTCGGAGCAATGAAAATGTAAGTCAAATTGCAAATAGATAGAAAACCGATCTTAAGGGACATGAAATCGTATATGGATTTTGCTTTCAACAAACGGGGCTGTGAAAAGGGAGGTGAGAGGTGAGAGCAGTGAGCTTGCCCTGTCACGGGATGGAGCTCGTGAAGAGTTGGGGCTTGGACTAGAATGGGCCCTGCCGCAGAGGGTGGCAGCCTTGGGAACCAGGACAAGGGAGTGACTGTCTGCTCCTGGAAACAGCTTCAAGGGTAAACCTAAATCCAATCTGACCCAAAGAACTTGGCCCTACAGATCCTTTGCATGAATCAGGAGTGGTTGATTTACTAAAGTGAGCCAGAGGATTCCAACAGTGGAAGTTTTAGGTTTCCTACTAGAAAAAAAAAGCTTATCAATTTTATTCCAGTGGTTGAAGCTGTAAATTATAAAAGTAAGTTGGCAGGCATGGTTTTCATCATGTGTCAGAAAGACAAATGAAGTCAGGAGTAAGAGGAAGATAGAGATTAAAGGCAGAAAGAAAGGGAAAGTCAGGGTCTTAGCAGCATTTAGATTCTCGCTTCTTATTGTTCCTGAGACTCAACAATCTTTCCCTGGAGAAGTGTGAGATCAAGATCCTTATAATAAAAATCTCCTTCCTGCTTAAGTAAATTCATGACTTAGTTACTAAGTCGTGTCCGACTCTTGCAACCCACGGACTATAGCTCTCCAGACTCCTCTGTCCTTGTGATTTCCCAGGCAAGAATACTGGAGTGGGTTGCCATTTCCTTCTCCAGGGGATCTTCCTAGCCCAGGTATTGAATTCTGGTCTCCTGCATTGCAGGCGGATTCTTTACCGACCGAGTTACCAGGCTCAGGGTAGATGTTCCATAAACAGCCACTGAATAAACACCTCCTATCATGCGGAACTTTTGTCTCAAAACACTGTGATGCCTATGAGAATGCCTCAAAAATGATAAAAATAATATATCAATATGACAGATTAAAATATGTTTCACTTCTTGAACAAATGTATTTCTTTCTATTTTTATTAGGTTTTCCACTCAAGATAGTATTGCAGTTCATTATCAAAATGATGAATTTTTATTCCAATAAAAGAATCATAACTGAACTGTGATCTTAATGTTATTTAACTTGAATTAGATATGACTTTTATGATCATTATAAAATATCAGAACAGATAAGGATGATATTTATAATGAATTCTTTGAAATTTCTTCTTTCCTATTTTAAAATTTAGCTTTCCAGAAACACATAATCTTCCTCTTTATACAATGGAGTAGTTAAAACATAATGTTAATCTATTTCCTCTCAAAAGAAATTTGTTTAAATGACCAGAACTCTCTTGGAAAACACTTCCAGTAACTTCTAATGAAGTTAAAATCTCATCATCATTATAATTATTAGGATTATATCCACTGGTAGAATTTTCCATTAATATAGAAAAGAAGTATTAATATGTTCATGGCTATTTTTTTTATCAGTACTTTTAACCATACATTTGTCATGCTTCTCTTCCTCTCTGTATTTTCTTTTGTCCCAAAAGTGTTCATGAAAATCGTATTTAATTTAGAATGTGAACTTATTAGCCAAGGCAATATTTTACGAAAGTCCGTTTTTATTGACATCTATTTCTTCTACACAATTGCCTCTTAATTTAGTGAGACCAAGATACTCCATCATGATGTAAAATGGGAAAACAGTTTAATATATAAGATTAATATGGGTTGCAAAGCAATTATCCTCCAGTTAAAAAATTTTTTTAAATAAGTTATATGGGTAAATAGCCACTCTTTACCATGATGACTGGTTGTTTTTTAAAATTTTGACACTAGATGTGATTAAGTAGATATGTTCTAGATTAACATCCAGGATCTAGTCAATCCCCTTTGTTTCCAAATACAAATTATCTACCTGTTAGATATAACAAAAACAAAAACATGTATAAAGTAATCATCTCAAGCTCACATGGAACATTCACCAAGATAGACCACATTCTGGGTCATAAAACACATCTTGAATTTAAAAGAATAGAAGTCATACAATGTCTGTTCTCAGACCACAGTGGAATTAAACGAGAATAATCAGGTGTGCTCAGGTCTTAATCAATGAGTCGGTCACTGGTTTTCCTGACTGTTTCTGATGCCATACAGCAGTGCAGGGTCCCTTGGTTGCAAGTCTGCATGATGGTGGCTTGCTCTACTCAAGTCGCTTGTGTGTCTACCATTCTGAAAGGGGTTCCTGTTCTCCCACGCAGCACTGTTCCCGTTTGACACCAGCTTCTCTGTTAGCACACGCTATGAGTTGTAATTAGTCTCTGGGCCTAAGTCTGTACACAAGGAACAGAAAGTGGCAGAGTCTCTCAATGCATATGCTCACTGTAGACAACAAGCCAAAAACGTGGATGAAAATTAGCCTCATTCTCTGCCTTAATAAGAGGAGGATTTGTAGTTTTGGGCTAGATTTTCTACGTACCTCAGGTGTCCTCTTCTGATTGCCCATGTAGATTTATGTTACAAAAACATTTTACTCTGTCTTTTCTTTTTAAGCTCAGCATTGTAATTTAAATACTAATAATGTTTTCTGTTCAGAATTTAGAATTTTTCCTTTTTTATATGACATAGCTTACGCAACTTACTATAAACTATGTTTTGATAATTCATCTTAACTCAGTATCTTAGAAGATGCTAAATAGTTTTCATTTTATTGCATTGCTTTACTTGACTCTTCTATATACAAGGCATTTATAATTTCTCCCTCAAGTCCAAAGACCACATCAGGAAGAAAAATTCCTGCAGAAAAATATTTGGGTTATAGCCTTCAAAACCTGGCTCTAAGTAAAATTACTATTTTTAAATATTCAAGGACTCTGTTCACTTCATTCTTGTTCTTTCTTGAATCTCCCCTGACCCCTCACACTGTGGGATCTCCTTATCATATGCTCTGATCAGATCTGATCAGATCAGTTGCTCAGTCGTGTCCGACCCTTTGTGACCCCATGAATCACAGCACACCAGGCCTCGCTGTCCGTCACCATCTCCCGGAGTTCACTCAGACTCACGTCCATGGAGTCAGTGATGTCATCCAGCCATCTCATCCTCTGTCGTCCTCTTCTCCTCCTGCCCCCAATCCCTCCCACCATCAGAGTCTTTTCCAATGAGTCAGCTCTTCCCATGAGGTGACCAAAGTACTAGAGCTTCAGCTTTAGCATCATTCCTTCCAAAGAAATCCCAGGGCTGATCTCCTTCAGAATGGACTGGTTGGATCTCCTTGCAGTCCAAGAGACTCTCAAGAGTCTTCTCCAACACCACAGTTCAAAAGCATCAATTCTTCGACGCTCAGCTTTCTTCACAGTCCAACTCTCACATCCATATATGACCACAGGAAAAACCATAGCCTTGACTAGACGGACCTTAGTCGGCAAAGTAATGTCTCTGCTTTTGAATATGCTCTCTAGGTTGGTCATCACTTTTCTTCCAAGGAATAAGCGTCTTTTAATTTCATGGTTGCAGTCACCATCTGCAGTGATTTTGGAGCCCCCAAAAATAAAGTCTGACACTGTTTCCACTGTTTCCCCACCTATTTCCCAAGAAGTGATGGGACCAGATGCCATGATCTTCATTTTCTGAATGCTGAGCTTTAAGCCAACTTTTTCACTCTCCTCTTCCACTTTCATCAAGAGGCTTTTTAGCTCCTCTTCACTTTCTGCCATAAGGGTGGTGTCATCTGCATATCTGAGGTTATTGAGATTTCTCCCGGTAATCTTGATTCCAGCTTGTGTTTCTTCCAGTTCAGTGTTTCTCATGATGTACTCTGCATATAAGTTAAATAAGCAGGGTGACAATATACAGCCTTGACGTACTCCTTTTCCTATTTGGAACCAGTCTGTAGTTCCATGTCCTGTTCTAACTGTTGCTTCCTGACCTGCATACAGATTTCTCAAGAGGCAGGTCAGGAGGTCTGGTATTCTGATCTCTTGAAGAGTTTTCCACAGTTTATTGTGATCCACACAGTCAAAGGCTTTGGCCTAGTCAATAAAACAGAAATAGATGTTTTTCTGGAACTCTCTTGCTTTTTCCATGATCCAGCAGATGTTGACAATTTGGCCTCAGGTTCCTCTGCCTTTTCTAAAACCGACTTGAACATCAGGAGTTCATGGTTCACATATTGCTGAAGCACAATGCTCACATATTGAGCATTACTTTACTATCGTGTGAGACGAGTGCAATCGTGCAGTAGTTTGAGCATTCTTTGGCATTGCCTTTCTTTGGGATTGGAATGAACACTGACCTTTTCCAGTCCTGTGGCCACTGCGGAGTTTTCCATGCTCTGATAGTACTACTCTGATATGCTCTGATAGTACTACTCTGATATGCTCTGATAGTACTACTCTGATATGCTCTGATAGTACTACTCTGATATGCTCTGATAGTACTACTCTGATATGCTCTGATAGTACTACTCTGATATGCTCTGATAGTACTACTCTGATATGCTCTGATAGTACTACTCTGATATGCTCTGATAGTACTACTCTGATATGCTCTGATAGTACTACTCTGATATGCTCTGATAGTACTACTCTGATATGCTCTGATAGTACTACTCTGATATGCTCTGATAGTACTACTCTGATATGCTCTGATAGTACTACTCTGATATGCTCTGATAGTACTACTCTGATATGCTCTGATAGTACTACTCTGATATGCTCTGATAGTACTACTCTGATATGCTCTGATAGTACTACTCTGATATGCTCTGATAGTACTACTCTGATATGCTCTGATAGTACTACTCTGATATGCTCTGATAGTACTACTCTGATATGCTCTGATAGTACTACTCTGATATGCTCTGATAGTACTACTCTGATATGCTCTGATAGTACTACTCTGATATGCTCTGATAGTACTACTCTGATATGCTCTGATAGTACTACTCTGATATGCTCTGATAGTACTACTCTGATATGCTCTGATAGTACTACTCTGATATGCTCTGATAGTACTACTCTGATATGCTCTGATAGTACTACTCTGATATGCTCTGATAGTACTACTCTGATATGCTCTGATAGTACTACTCTGATATGCTCTGATAGTACTACTCTGATATGCTCTGATAGTACTACTCTGATATGCTCTGATAGTACTACTCTGATATGCTCTGATAGTACTACTCTGATATGCTCTGATAGTACTACTCTGATATGCTCTGATAGTACTACTCTGATATGCTCTGATAGTACTACTCTGATATGCTCTGATAGTACTACTCTGATATGCTCTGATAGTACTACTCTGATATGCTCTGATAGTACTACTCTGATATGCTCTGATAGTACTACTTTTTTTATCTTTCATAACTTCTCTCTCAATTTATAAGAATATGCTTATTTTGAGATTACTTGATTAATGTCTAAATTGTCTTGTAGTTTGTAAACTCCATGAAGGCAGAAAAAGTGAAAATGAAAGCCGCTCAGTCGTGTCTGATTCTTTGTGACCCCATGGACTGTAGCCTGCCAGGCTCCTTTCTCTATGGAATTCTCCAGGCCAGAATATTGGAGTGGGTAGCCTTTCCCTTCTCCAGGAGATCTTCCCAGCCCACAGATCAAACCCAGATCTCCCACATTGCAGGCAGATTCTTTACCATCTGAGCCACCAGGGAAACCCAAGAACACTGGAGTGGGGGCCTATTCCTTCTCCAGGAGAATCTTCCCAACCCAGGGATTGAACCAAGGTCTTCTGCATTGCTGCTGAATTCTTAACCAACTGAGCTATCAGAGACTGTGTTAATGAAGAAACAGACTAAAATGTTTTAATAAAGAAAACCACAAATAATGCAGCTTATACAAGCTGCAAGGGTATTTCTCTTTCGTGTAATATTCCAGGTGAGGGCAATCCAGGGCTGGTGGGATGGCTGCTCTCCTCAGCACAGGCCTCCGTCCTGACTCAAGAGGGCGGCCAGTGTCTTACTGTCTCTCTGTCAGTTAGAAGAGGAACGGACCAGAGCAGTGTGTGTTCAGTAGTCCTTTAAAAGGTCAGGGTCCCTGAAGAAGAAAGGTTGCTTCTACGCTCAACCTATCAGCCACAACTTACTCACATGGTCATTAATAATTGCAACAACAACAAAAAAATCTGGGAAATGTAGGCGTTAGCTCACAACCATGTATACTAGGAAAGATGAGGAGATTGAACCCGGGGAACAACTAGCAGCAAGCCACAGCATCTGTGTTTGCTGTTACTGAATGTTACGTCTTCAGAGCCCACTCCAGAGCAAAGGGCTTAACAGCTATTCAAAGGGTAAATGGATGAATGGATTTTAGATTCACACCATCACTGACCTTCCCCTACATTTGACCCTTTCCTCTTCCCCCACCTGGGAAAGCTGTGAATCCAGAAGAAGAGGCCTAGGAGAGTTACAGGAGTGAGAGAGTCGCTATATGTGCACCACGGGTCACAGCTTTTTTTTTTTTTTTGCAAGGGTGAAGTTGACAAAATTAGCTGATACTTATGATGTAAGATTCATTAATCCTTAAGATGAAATGAAAATATTTTGGAATATGCCCAGGTCACTGGGGTCTCTCAGGTCTAGTCACCCTTTATGTTATCACCCATCACTCTTAAGTTGAAGGCGTGGTGGTTTCTTCTTCCAGTTGAACACAGAGGACTGTTGAAGAGAACACAAATACTTCTCAAGAACCCAAATGTAAGTTCTAAGAGACAGTGCAGTACGAATATATAATAAGGAGAAAAGGAACGGTTCCCTCACAAATGAATTACTACTTCACATTATCAAAATAAATGAGAAATAAGACCATGACTCTCCAAGGAAAATTTAACTGGAACTTTTCCATGTCCGCTTAGCACCTTTTAAGGCACTTTCCACATGGTATTACCCCTAATCTGTGAGCTGTTTGTGGACTGAAAGCATGTCTTGTTTATGTTTATACAATATTTCCCCCCAAGAACCAAGTGGCACACAACAAATGTCTGTTGAATGAATCAATGAGGAATTAACGAATCTCTTGAGTTATTGTGCTAAAAATGTAACTGGAAAAAAAGATAACTTGAAGCATAAAAACTTCTCTACCCTCAGGAAAACCTGAAGGCATCTCTAAGCTTCCATAGGATCTTTGTGAAGAAAAGGCATTAATCATTAGAAGGAACCAATGAAAGAAAGGAAATACATTTTTGGTATGAGACTGAAAAATGTGAAGTTTGGTTATGAAGGAGAAAAATATTTCTCTATTCTATTGTAGGATTGTAATTCACCATGTATCAGAATTGAGATGTGCTTTGGGAGTGTATGTGTGTGTGTGCACATGTGTGTGGGCTTTAAATATTCCTCACTGCACAAAGCTGCCCTTCGTGGACTCCCAGTGCGCTCTCAGGTTGAGAGGGGGCTGGAGGACTCATGTCCATCCTGGCTGTTGCCAAGCTACTTAGGAAACGTCAGTGAAGATCACTGACCCTCTCCCTAACCTATGAAGTATGTTACTTTGATGTGAATGTCTCAGATTTGGGGAAACAAAAAAAAAAAGTACTTCTGTGGAAGAGAAGCATGGATCGTGGAAGGAGATCAACCTCTGTGGTTAAGAGGCACGTTTTCCAAAAGGGAGGGGATAGATTTGCAAAGCAGAAGTCAGAAAAATGAAGCATGGAATGGGAGGAGCCAGATTAGGAACATGGACATGTCCAGGAGTGGTTCCCTCGGGAAGACTTTAGCCTCTCAGGGCGCTATCTCTCTGGACCTTGGGAAAGTCATATTTGTTGTATATTTAGCAGATCTTGGTAGCTTCCCCGATGGCTCAGACGGTAAAGCGTCTGCCTGCAGTGTGGGAAACTGGGGTTCGAACCCTGGGTTGGGAAGATTCCCTGGAGCAGGAAATGGCAACCCGTCCCAGTATTCTTGCCTGAAAAAGCTCATGGACACAGGAGCCTTGTAGGTTGCAGTCCATGGGGTCTCGATGAGTCGAACACAACTGAGCAACTTTACTTTCCTTTACCAGCTCTTACATTGCACTGAGCTGTGTAACAAGGCTCGAGAAAACTCTTCTGGGTATTGAATGGTGGGCAGCAGGAAGGAAGTGTGAGCCTGCCCTTAGGTAGACTTGCTCACCTTGGTGACCAGGGACAGAGGCCCATGGCTTCTAATCAGGCCTGGGATAGAGCCAGAGCAGGGAAGAGCTGCTGTGAGAGGACCACTCCCCAACAGAAAGGAGGTAGGACTTCAAATAAAGAGAGCATCTCTCCTTCCCCAAAACATAGTTTTCCTCTAACCTCCTCCTTGTTTGAATCTGATCTAACTTATCTAGAAGTTTAGAGGTCCAGAATTCTGAGGGGACCATAACTGTACTTCACTTTGTCCTTAATATTTCCATTTCCAAAGAGATATGTTAGAGGCCAGAGAGCTTACAGATATTAAGAAACAGTGCTTATCTTGGTTATCTGATTGGTCCCAGAAATTCATGGGATTACTGATGGGAAGGAAATGTCCCAATAATGCTCTGGATTTAAAGACCATAGTACTCTGAGGACCTAAAATAGCTTCACAACTTGTCTTTATTAAGTAGCACTTACTTTTTAAGCTTAATGTGGACGTGGATTAGCCAGCAGGGCTGGGCTGTGGACAACCCCACCATCAACATCAGTTAGGAACAGCTCCCAAGACTCAGACTTGTGAAGGTAACATATGGGCACATCTCCTTGAAAAGCCCTCTGGCCCATAAAATGGTTCGATAGATAAATCAGTGCCGTGCCCTCACTGATAACTTTCAGGAAAATGCAAGCCAAGTTGCACAAAAGAAACACCACTTTGGTATTTGATTGGGTCTGCATATTTACTAACAATTTGGCAGGAAGCTGGTTGTGAAAAGTTTCTTAATCTGAAACCAGTTACTCTGAGTTCTCCTCCTAAAGTCAATAACCTTGGATTATCTTTTTATAAATATATTAAGTAAATCCACTGGTTGAAGTGAAGTAAAGTGAAGTGAAAGTCGATCAGTTGTGTCTGACTCTTTACGACTCCATGGGCTATACAGTCCATGGAATTCTCCAGGCCAGAATACTGGAGTGGGTAGCCTTTCCCTTCTCCAGGGGACTTTCCCAATCCAGGGATCGAACCCAGGTCTCCCACACTGCAGGTGGATTCTTTACCAGCTGAGCCTCAAGGGAAGCCCAAGAATATTGGAGTGGGTAGCCCATCCCTTCTCCAGCAGATCTTCCCAACTTAGGAGTCAAAGCGGGGTCTCCTGCCTTCAAAAGCAGAAACATTTTGCCAACAAAGGTCGGTCTAGTCAAGGCTATGGTTTTTCCAGTGGTCATGTATGGATGTGAGAGTTGGACTGTGAAGAAAGTTGAGCGCCAAAGAATTGCTGCTTTAGAGTCCCTTAGACTGCAAGGAGATCCAACCAGTCCATCCTAAGGGAGATCTGTCTGGGGTGTTCATTGGAAGGACTGATGCTAAAGCTGAAACTCCAGTACTTTGGCCAACTGATGCAAAGAGTTGACTCATTGGAAAAGACCCTGATGCTTGGAAGGATTGGGGGCAGGAGGAAAAGGGGACGACAGAGGATGAGATGGCTGGATGGCATCACTGACTCAATGAACATTAGTCTGAGTGAACTCTGGGAGTTTGTGATGGACAGGGAGGCCTGGCGTGCTGCAGTCCATGGGGTCACAAAGAGTCGGACACGAATGAGCGACTGAACTGAACTGAACTGAACTGAGGTACAAAGCTGACTTGTTTTCTCTGGTAATTCTTTCTTTAAACTCAACTGAAATTGTACCAGGTAAAGCCTACACTGGCCTTTCCTCTGGGTACTGGGAAACCGATGAACGGGCTCTGATGCTGTAGCCTCCTATTTATCAGATTAGCTCCCATTTCCATCCTTAGATTACATTTGAAGTCTTGAAAAGTTTTTGCCTGGCAAATAGTGGCTGTATAAACATTCCTTGAATACAAAAATCATCTCTTTTTTACTTTGTAAGATAATTTATTTTCATTTGTGTGTAGGGTTTCCAAATTCTATACCACTTGTTTTAAAACAAAGTAGTACAATTAAAAGGATTTCTGTGGTTAAAATTTTGGGGAAGCTTGGAGTAAGATCAAGTTTATTTACTGAATCATTTGAGAGAACTAGCTTGTTTAAGGTCAAAACAATCAAAATAACATATTTTGGCAATGCCCAGAGCATGATTTACTTTATTCCCTAAAAACTGGTGTTAATTTCCATTGACCATCATAATTCACTGTCTTGAATAAGCTAATTAAAACCAGATGATCTTAGTTTGCCTATTTCAGAGACTTAAAAGAATTTTCAGATAAGTCTGCCAAAGAAAGTTAAAGCCGTATAAGCTTAGAATTCAATATATAACCTAGATTTAGTAGACCATATAATAAACACATTTTTAGGGGTTATCTAATTATAGGGTTTTTTTTTCAGATCTCTAAGTTATTTTATAATTTCTAAGTGGCAGTAATAGTACATATACATGATATAATAATACATATTGAATGGTATATCATTTTCCAGTCTGATATTCACAAGGTTGGTGATGGACAAGGAAGCCTGGCCTGCTGTAGTTCATGCGGTTGCAAAGAGTCGGACACAACTGAGCAACTGAACTGATTTACAAGGTGCTGGTTCCTGGCATTTTATGTGAAATGAAGATGGATAATATGTGGAAAATTTGTCTGGGTGCCCTCTCAGGGGGGTCATGAATGTTAGCAGGAAGATCCAGAAAACCCACAAAATCCACAAGATCATTTCCACTTCAGATTCCAACTGCAAACCTCGGTCTCTCATACTTCTGACCAACAGGCTATAAATTAGAGTTTCCCACAATCCCTTCCGCAGGTTCAGTTAGCTGCTAGCATGACTCACAGAACTCAGGAACACACTTCACTTACGTTTATTGGTTTATTAGAAAAGATATTATAACGATAGAAATGAACAGCCAGGTGAAGAGGCACCCAGGGCGCGATTCAAAGGGTCGTGAGTGCGGGAGCTTCCGTCTCCTTAGAGGTGGGGTGTGCCCCCTTCTGGCATACAGATGTGTTCACCAGCCCAGACGCTCTCCAAACCCCATCATTTAAGAGTCTCATAACATAAACATGATTGATTAAATAACAGGAGGTCATTATAATAACCTAAATAATAGGTGGTTAACTTAATCTCCAGACCCACCCCTTCTGGAAGACTGGGATATCAGAGCTAAAGTTTCTAAGCTTCTAATCAAGGCTTGGGTTTTCTGATAACATAACACCATCCTGAAGGTATCTAGGGATCCCTAAGAGTCACCTCATTAGAACAAAAGAAGCTTTTTTTTTTTTTTTCCACCCTTATCACTCAGGAAAATCCAAGGGTTTTAGGAGCTCTGTGCCAGGGATATGAGCCAAAGACCAAACATCTGCCTAGGATACCACAAGAAGGTATGGCAGCAACTACTTTAAAAAAAAAAAAAAGAATTGATTGTTGATATTGGCAAACACTCTAGAATCGGTGGTCAGAAGTTAAGGACTTGACTAAGAATGTAGCTATGGCAACGGAAAAGAGAGAAGCGATGTGAGAAACCCTGTCAAGATAGAATCAATAGGACTTTAGATAGCCTGTTGAATATTGGGGAGGGAGGGGGAGGAGGGCTCAAAGGTAGCTCTTCAGTGTGAGTGTACATCGCTGGGAAGATATTGATGCCACTTACCGAGAGGTAAAACCAGAGAAGGCTTGCTTGGGAAGAAGTTCAATCTTGTACATGAGGAGTTTCAAATACCAGTAAAAAAAATCCATGTGCTACATCTTCCCATTTCTGCAGATGGGTTCTTATCTTCCTGAGCACCTCGATGCAACTTCAAAAGACTTTCTTTTCTTTCTGTTTTACTCTGTTCTGTCTGAAATATTCCTCTTCAAATTTTGAAAATAGTAAGTAGCTTAGCCACATCCTTTAAGGTGCTCAATTTTTCTCAAGCAGCCAACCATCTCTAGCCTTTGTTGGAAATTTTGAAAGAAGTCAATAGACAGTTGGCCATCTGTAATGGGGAGGAGAAGAGTAGAAGGGAGAGTTTTCGAGATAGACTTGGCCGCCAGGTAACTTCTGTACGATCTCAGACACACTGTGTCAATGAACTCTTAGTCTCATGATCAGCACTGGCTTCCACTTTGCTGGACATTTTCTAGTGCTTTTAATGGAGTTTTGATAGTTGTGGAATGAAAGATGATTCTCTCTCTCCATGTCAGAAATTCTTTTATCCATTCTCTCTTGCTATAAAACTCAGAATCAGTAAATCATGGATGTCTGAGATAGAATGGTTGGCCTGCTCCTATCATAGCTGTCTGATTTAGAGTACTATCTGAAGACAGTCTAAATACTTGCCTCTGCTTGATAGCTACTCTTGCCTCACATATAATGACGAGTATTGTCTTTGTCACAGGCACAATTTCATTTAAGCAACAATTTTAGGAGGATGAGGGATTGTCATGCACACCTCCATCCTCAGTGTCAAACGTACAGAGTCTCCATCTCAGGACAGAGAGTGACACTGTCATTCTCAAACACTTTGCATACCCTGCTGTATAGACTTTTCACTGAATCCTGTCTCTCACTGGAGCTTCAGCCCTCCATTCACTGGTTTTACCACAGCTGACAATTTCCTCAATGCAGTCAGGTTCCACCTGTCAACCACACTCTCCCTTCTGTCATCACTGATTCACAAATCTGTGAACAGACATTCCGTGTCAGACCACAAGATGAGTCTTCCAGTGACTGGGGTTTGAAGACTCAGCAAGGGTCGTCTTTCAGCTCATCTACAAGGTGAAGAAACCGTACGGTACAGACCCGTTAGTGGCTTTCCCCCTTAACCTCGGATACCGTCCCCAGACTCTCTCAGTGTCTTTCCAGAAGAGTAACCAAAGAAATGATACCATTAATTCTTCAAGGACTCTGAATTCTTCAGAGCTGTTTCTCTCAGATTCAGCCTTTAGGTTCATAAGTCACTTCTTTCTTGAGGACATTACACACAAGTTTGATCATTGGTTTAAATCATTTCCTTTACACTGACCTGAGGTACCTTGGATCCTGTGGAACCAGCATCCAGAACAGTTTGAGCTCTTGCTTTTTAAATCATGATTTCTGCAGAACTTGCAATCAAACTTTCAAAAAATTCCAAAACAAGAATGGGCTTTGAGATCAAGTTGTGATGTCAAGGGTTGTGTGAGCCAGAATTTTTCAGTGAAAAACACAATGCTTGTTTCCTGTGAGCAAACGAAAAGAATATTATCTTTCAGTTTTATGTATTTCCTTTAAAAATACAAACTGTTGTGATAAGATTGGGACCAGCAGATGATGACATTGGATCTGGAGCTCTGCTCGGTGCCCAGAATGAACCATCCGTTCAGAAAAAGAAGAGAATTACAGAGGCCCTGGGCTTTTACAAGGAACACCTTGTTCTGTAGAAACCTCTCTGGTACATTCCATTTGTTTTAATGAGTTCTGCTTATGGCAAAATGCTAAATGTGTATTCTATAAAGTGAAATTTAATGCTGCATAAGCCTGTAAGATTCTAAGATAAAATTCCAGATAGGGTAAGAGATAAGCTCTGTCCTAACACAGTTCAAAGAGATTTCGCTTGCGCAGCTCCAGGATACTTCCCCAGGATGCGGTGGACCGCTTTGTCATAAGGGACACGGCACACTTTCAGTATAGAGCTCACGTTGCCATCCCATCCCACCTTCTCTCGAGGCACTCTGCCAAATTTTTCACAGAACTTACTTGGATACTACGTCACCTTTCCTTCTAACAATTTAGGGTAATCAGTAGACCCTGCAGACAATTCACGCTGATTCACTCACTCACCCTTTTATTCATTAACTTAATAAAAAGGCATTGCATGCCTACTATGTTCATTATGTTTCATAAATTTTATGGAACATTTATCCTGTGCCTCATACTGGACATGAAAAGATACACATTAAGGTTGGGCTTGCTTCCCAAGTGTATATAGTCTCATTAGGCCAAAAAATGAGTGTTATTAAGACAATTATTAAAATGAAAGAAGCTAGATGTCTTAATTAATTTAAGGTTTACTATTATTTATTTAGAGATTACCAGCTACCAGAAACTGAGAAAAGCACCTTATTTTACTTTATAAAATGTCATTATTATTTCTTATGGAGTATAATTGCCTTACAATGTTGTGTTAATTTCTGTTGTACAGCAAATGAATCAGCTGTATGGAGACATGTGTCCTTTTCCTTGTGACATGCTTCCCACACACCCCCTCATTTTTAATTTAAATTACCTCATTTAATTCTCATAAATCCCTAAGTGGTGAGTGTTAACTCCAATTTGTAAATGATAAAACAGGTTTAAAGATATTGATTACCATCTTATCACTTAATGACCACCAAACACCTCACATTTTACCATTTTTCCAGTTAAAATACTTTTGGTTTAAAGTAGACTGGATGAATGGAGGAGCCTGGTGGGCTGCAGTCCATGGGGTTGCTAGGAATCAGACACGACTGAGCGACTTCACTTTCACTTTCCACTTTCATGCATTGGAGAAGGAAATGGCAACCCACTCCAGTGTTCTTGCCTGGAGAATCCCTGGGACGGGGGAGCCTGGTGGGTTGCCGTCTATGGGGTTGCACAGAGTCAGACATGACTGAAGCGACTTAGCAGCAGCAGCAGACTAGATAAAAGTATCTTAAATCCTAAGTGTATTAAATTAAGTCATATAAAGAAGTCTGGAGGGAAGCAGTTCTAGGGCTGGTTATATTTCCAGCTTCACAAGATGAGTGTTCCATTTGTCCGTGTTTTCTTGACTTGCATGTCGGGGTTACAAGATGGTCAGCACAGCTTCAAGCATCCCACCTTTACATGATAAAATCCAAGAAAGGAAAGGACAGAGAGATTGTTCTGGCTTCTCTTTTTTATCAGAGAGAACAATATGTCTCATAAGCCCTGCATTGGACTCTCTCTTACATTTTGTTGGCAAAAGCTGGTCTCATACCCACTCCTAAACAAATCACAGGCCAGGAGTATGAGATTACAGGGGTTAGCCAAGATCCATTGTGATTCATCCCCTTGAAGATGAGTGTAATTTTGCTTTTTACCTGAATAAAATCAGGTAAGGGAAGGGAAAAGGGGACAACCTGTAAGATCTCCCTTATATATTAAAATGCTCAAAGATCCCAGTTAATAAGGAATTTTCTAACTTGCCATTAGACACATCATCCTCCATAAGATTTTAACTGAGATAGAAATTTTGAATGCACCATTAACCTAAGCATGTGGAACTGAAGCGTGGTGAGACTACAGGTCATCTTGGTAGAGCTGTGCCTTGTGGGCCATATGTGAACGTGCGAACGCCAAATTTAGCCTGAGAATGGGGCCGGCCACTAAAAGGAAGAAAATATTGCACTACGCCACGAAACAAGGCAATGTAGACTGATCACATTCTTGTTTCAAAACGATTTATATCACTGAGACAAAGATCTTTAAGTCAAATGTCTTTCAACACCTTTCCTTTAAAATTTATTCAGAATAATGAGTCTGATCAACTCAGATTTCTTGATGGACATATTACCTGTTTAAAAAAACATCTTTGCAACACATTAAAAAAAAAGTCTTAGGTTTAAAATGTCAGACTGAAGAAACATCTGTTTAAGCCGTGAGTGCATGCTCAGTCATGTCCAACTCTTTGCAACCCCATGGCTCCTCTGTCCCTGGGATTCTCCAGGCAAGAATACCAGAGTGAGTTGCCATTTCCTTCCCCAGGGGATCTTCCCAACCCAGGGATCAAATCCATTTCCTGCATCTCCTACATTGGCAAGCAGGTTCTTTGCCACTGAGCCACCTGGGAAGCCCCAATTTAAGCTACTCCTCTGTGTGTGTGTGTGTGTGTGTGTGTGTGTGTGTGTTAGCCGCTCAGTCATGTCTGACTCTTTGAGACCCCATGGACAGTAGCCCAACCAGGTTCCTCCATCCATGGGATTCTCCTGGCAAGAATACTGGAGTGGGTTGCCATTCCCTTCTCCAGGGAATCTTCCTGAGCCAGGGGTGGAACCTGGATCTGCTGCATTTCAGTCAGATTCTTTACTATCTGAACTATCAGGGAAGCTCCAAGAATATTGAACTAGGTAGCCATTTCCTTTTCCAGAGGATCTTCCCAACCCAGGGCTCAAACCTGGGTCTCCTACATTGCAGGCAGATTCTTTACCATCTGAGCCACGAGGGAAGCCTCTTAAATTCAGCTACACACAACAAATATCTTAAGCCATGAACATGTTTTACAATACAATGCAGGAGACTCTGGTTCCACTCCTGAGTGGGGAAGACCCCCTGGAGAAGGGATAGGCTACCCGCTTCAGCATGTTGGGGCTTCCCTGATGGCTCAGATGGTAAAAAAAAAAAAAAATCCCCCTGCAATGGGGGAGCCTGGGTTTGATCCCTGGGTTGGGAAGATCCCCTCGAGAAAGGCAAGGCTACCCACTCCACTATTCTGCCCAAAACGCTATACCTTCACTCTTATGTAATCCCAGTAAAACCGGAATGAAGAAGTTTTCAAATAAATAACCCCATGAGAAAGGGGGAAAAGAGAAAAGGTTTTGTTTTTGTTTTTTGAGAAAAATATTCTAAAATATTGTAAATTGGAAAGCAAATGCATTAAAGATGCATTACAAATGTGGGTCTTTAAAGCAGGAGAAGTTGAGAAACAAGGTGATTTACTTTGCAGAATGCTCAAAAACATCATGTAAATTAACGGAATTAGGTCTGACTGGGGCTGTGGCAGTTACATCACTTAAATAAAGAAGATTAGGCGGAAATGATCTAGAATTCAGTTCTAGTCTTAATCCCTAGGCAACGGCTCCTGTGCTACCATAGCAAATGACTGCAGATTTATTGATGGGAGATATCAGCATGGTTGAAGTTCTAGGTACTCTGTGAAAATGAGATGAGTTTATATTCATTGATTACTAACTGCAGAGACTGTGCTCTCTAGTCCCATTCCCCAGCTCAGCTCCCAATACCTGAAAGTCAGAGTCCTGCCTTTAAGAAGATTAGAAGACTTCTTTGGGGAACCTGACTACCCAAGATGAAAGAGGTACAGATTCTGGCCTTGACAATGCCTTAACAATTGGTTCACTCAGATCACCATATGTATAGCATGTAAGTTATACGTATACATTTGGAGTTTCCAATCAACTTTTTCGCCCATTATTATTAGTTATGAGCAGACAGTTAAGGCTCACAAAACATCTGAAAACTACTGGTTTTCCAGTGGTCATGTATGGATGTGAGAGTTGGACCATAAAGAATACTGAGCGCTGAGGAATTGATGCTTTTGAACTGTGGAGTGTGAGAAGACTCTTGAGAGTCCCTTGGACAGCAAGATCAAACCAGTCAATCCTAAAGGAAATCAGTC
The DNA here is from genome assembly GCF_042477335.2 of Ovis canadensis. Classification (NCBI taxonomy): domain Eukaryota; kingdom Metazoa; phylum Chordata; class Mammalia; order Artiodactyla; family Bovidae; genus Ovis; species Ovis canadensis. Next base: position 99,444,076 of record NC_091253.1, on the reverse strand, counting down.
CTGAATATTCATTTGAAGGACTGATACTGAAGCTGAAGCTCCAATACTTTGGCCAAGTCATTGATGCGAAGAGCCAAGTCATTAAGGCCCTGGTGCTAGAAAAGATTGAAGGCGGAAGGAGAAGCGGACAACAGAGGATGAGATGGTTGGATGGCATCACCGACTCGATGGACATGAGTCTGAGCAAGCTCCGGGAGATGGTGAAGGACAGGAAAGCCCAGCGTGCTGCAGTCCGTGGGGTTGCAAAGAGTTGGACTCGGCTGAACAACAAACGGCAACAAAAAAGTAACAACAAGCAAACAAATAGAGGTTAAAAATAGGAAATGAGAGAGAAAAAAAATCAAAAGACAAGTTCAGGAGGTTCACACGAAAATAACAAAAATTCCAGAAAAACCAACAGAAAGAGAGAGGAGGCATTTATCAATGAAATGATCCAAGAAAATTTCCTCAAACCAAAATATTTTCCATTTTGAAAAGGCTCATGAAGGTCTAACACAACAGGTGAAAATAAAGACACATAAAAATCCATTACCATTAAATTTTTTAAAATACTGAAGACCAAAAACGTACCTACATTTTTTTCAGGTTGGGGGGGGTGGGGGTGGGGAACAGGGCTTTGGCCACATATATAGGATTTGGAATTAGAATATACTAGAATGTCTAACCAGAACAATTGAACAAGAAATTTTAAAAATTAGAATGATTTTGAAATGTCAACAGCAATATTGGAATTTAGAATTCAACAGAGAAATACCTCAAAATTCTGAAGCAAAATTATTTCCAAAGACTTCTATTACTTGCAAGCTCTCACTCAAAGAAGAAAATAAAATAGACACTTACATACTTGCAATATCTCATGAAATTTTTCTCCCATTACCTTTTGCATGAAGTTACAAAATAACATGCCCTTCCAAAACAAAGAATCAACTGAAAAAGAGAAATACATGGGACAAAAGGAACAGGTGGAGGTAAAGAGAATTCCCCAGAACATTGACAAAGGAAATCTCAGGTAAATCACGTTAGAAACTGTTTCAGAAAAGTGCAGAGGACCATATGTAGAGCTGTCTTACCCTCCAGAGTGAACAGACAACCACAGGGAAAGTCACTGGAACCATCATCTCTTTTGATGGGTCTGCAGTGATGATGGGAATGCTTGAGATAGAAAGATGGTGCAATAGAAATATACATCTGCTCTTCAGGGTTCATGAAAGCCTCATGTCTCTCTTTTACGTTTTTGGGGGTGGGCGGGGAATTCATATTTATTTTTACTCAACTAAACAAAAGCTTATCATTGTCAGGAAAGAAAAGGAGAATATGCTAGAATAAGAATTTTCCTATAAATACCTATGTGATTGCGTATATGTATAAACTTGCATTAGTTATTTTTAATTGTAAAACATAAACATTATTTCCACTGAAGTTAAGATCAGAGCAAGGATGCAAATATCATTACAGTTTTCAACCTTGTTCTGGAGGTGTTGGTCGTTACCACAAGGCAAAACATATAAGTGATATCTAAAAACTAAAAGTGGAAGAAACAAAATTCTTTTTCTGAAGATGACAATTGTCTTCCTAGCAAATGAGAAATAGTCTTCTAAAAAATTATTGGAATAGTGAGAGTTCAGTTAAGTAGCCAAATACAAGATCATCCACAATAAAAATGGCTTTCCTAAATACCAACAATCACCAGTTGGAAAAAAATAATGAGGGATTAAAGTATCTCAAACATAATCGCTGTCAAAAAAAGAAAGAAAATATGGAATATATAGGAATGAACAAAAATTTGCAAGATCTTTGTAAAGAAAATCATAAAACTTCTTTGAAGACATAAAGATAACCTAATAAATAGCAAGATAATCATCTTAAAAAGACAGACTCAGTATCGGAAAATGTGAGTTCTTCTGGAAATAACCAATACAACCAAGTAATGAAAACAAAAATTCAAATAGAATCTGCCATGGTGTATGAAAAGGCAGTAATAACTAATACTCATTTTTTACAAGATGAGGAAAATTGACATACACTACCAGATAACCAAATAGGACTTTTCTTTAAGAGCATTAAAAACTATGTACGTTCCCTAGGGCTGCCACAGAGTACCAGAAACTGGGTGACGTGAGAAAAACCGAAATTTCCTCTCCCACAGTTCTGTGGGAAGTCCACTTGCCTTTTCTGAAGGGTCAAGTTTCTGGCCACTCTTGGCCTTTTCCCCAACTTGCAGATCAGTTCAGTTCAGTCGCTCAGTCGTGTCTGACTCTTTGGGACCCCATGGACTGCAGCACGCCAGGCTTCCCTGTCCATCACCAACTCCAGCAGTTTGCTCAAACTCATGTTCATTGTGTCGGTGATGCCATTCAACCATCTCATCCTCTGTTGTCCCCTTCTCCTCCTGCCCCCAATCTTTCCCAGCATCAGGGTCTTTTCAAATGAGTCAGTTCTTCGCATCAGGTGGCCGAAGTATTGGAGTTTCAGCTCATCATCAGTCCTTCCAATGAATATTTAGGACTGATTTCCTTTAGGAGGGACTAGTTGGATCTCCTTGCAGATACATTACTCCAAACGTTGCCTCAGAAGTCCACGGCATTCTCGGTGTCCCAACACACATCTTTCCTCTGCACGGCTCTGCTCATCTGCTTTCAAAGACATCATCTTGTTGAATTAAGTGTCCATCCTATACACACTATGACCTCTTCTTAACTAACTACATCTGTAAAAGCATGGTTTCCAAATAGATTCACATTCTGAGGTTCAGGTAAGGACATGAACTTTGGGAGACAATATTCAACCCAATAGGGTAACTAAAACATTGCTATTTTTAAGAAACTGCATACTAATACAGAATAGATTAATAGAACAGAATAAATCATTCAGAAATAGAAATATATTTTAAAATTAAAAACTATCAAAACAAAACAGATTGGTAATTGGCTGTTCATTTCAGAAAAAAAGAAGATACTTTTAGAAGACTTCTTTCAAATATACATTAAAAACAAGTTTTATATAAACCAAAGAGCTAGATTTTAAAAACAAAACCATAAAATATTAGGAAGTTAATGTAAGCAATTCACATAAAGAAAAGTCCTAGGGAGAAAAGTCAGTCACTTTTGTGATGTCTTTAAGAGATAGATACAAATCTATAGCCCCAAAGTATAACATAGCAAGTTACAATTTATGAAACCCTTTAATTAGAGGGTCACTCATTTGGGGCTTAAATCATTAAGAAAACTCCTTTTAATGGGTAAAATACCCTTGAGAAAGATAACCTATCATTTCACAGCCTGTTATTAATTATCCAAAAACTGAGAGAGGAAGAAAGAGCATGCACGTGGGTATTAGAGACAAATTCCAACTACTTACGCTATGGTTACCCTTGCCTTCCATTTTTTAAAATGTCATATTTATTTATTTATTTATTTGGCTGTGCTGGGTCTTAGTTGCAGCATATGGGATCTAACTCCCTAACCCAGGCCCCCTGCACTGGGAGCACAGAGGCTTAGCCCTTGGACCACCAGGGAAGTCCCCTGCCTTCCATTTTGATGCAAATGAATATCAAATAATAAATAAGCAATAATAACTATCACTGCGGCTTTGTGCTGTCTGCATGCCTTAGCTCATTTAATACATCCCACATTCTTAGGAGGTGAGCACTATTTATTCCCATTTTAGGCCTGAAAACACTGAGGATCAGTGGTTAAAAGAAAGAAGATTGTCTTTCCCTGTGTACTCTGGAGGCCCCCACGTGGCAGGGATCTTACTGTGGTTTTGGCGTACCTGACTGTCCAGGTAGACTAAACTCTGCAAGATTGCGGAAGCCAAGTCTTACTCCTTTCTACACCCAGCATATCTAGCTAGATACTCAAATCCTAGTGGCTACTCAATAACTGATACAAATAGGGGATAGCTAGGTGGGCTTCCCTGGTGGGTCAGCTGGTACAGAATCTGCCTGCAATGTGGGAGACCTGGGTTCGATCCGTGGGTTGGGAAGATGCCCTGAAGAAGGGAAGGGCTCCCACTCCAGTATTCTTTCCCGGAGAATTCCATGGACTGTATAGTCCCTGGGGTCGCAAAGAGTCGGACACCACTGAGCGACTTGCATTACATTATTAGATGGAAGCAGAAGCAAGAACTGAAAAGAAAGGCTGGTTGCAAGTCAGCCAAAGTTGATGGTGATTAAAACGCTGCTTCCTCCAAGTGTTCATTCTTATATTTCGTACTTAGTGAGAGACAAACATCCCAAAGAAACTGCCCAGATTTGAAGCTTGTTTCCACTTCATGCTGTGTGACCTGGGGCAGATGACTCAACTTGTAGAAACCTGTTTCCTTTTTTGTAAAATGGAGATAACAGTAGTATCTGCCTTCTGTATTACCGAGAGGGCTAAATATGATAATCCAAGTAAAGCTTTTAGCGTGCTGAGCCTACCAAGACTATTTTACTATTCTGGTAATTACAGCATCAGGCCAGCTTTCTCCAGTAGTATCCTTATGCGGTCAAGTTGTTGCCTCTTTCCTTTTGCAACTAAAGGGTGCTCCCGTGAAACTCTTCTTCATCCAGACTGAAAGTCAGTTTAAATTTAAGTGAAGATGAAAAGATGGACTCTGTTGGTGATCACGTTAAGCTGATGTTTCAGAATGGCAGATGCTGTAACTTGTGACCCCGCAGGAGCACTTGCCTGTTCTTATTTCCCACCTATTAAATCTGACCCTCACTGTGGAAGATACTGGAATGAAGCGGTAGCTTTGTAAGTAAACAAAGGAACCTCTGCTGAACAGACCCCATGATGTCAGACTTGACAGAAACTTAAGTAAGGAATAAACAAAAACCACCTGTAGATCAGTATTAACTATTTACTTTCTGTTATATATTGTAATGTAGATCCAGCCTTTTCTCTCATTGCTAAATCGCTTCAGTTGTGTCCAACTCTTTGTGACCCCAGGGACTGCAGCCCGCCAGGCTCCTCTGTCCACAGGATTCTTCAGGCAAGAATACTGGCGTGGGTTGCCATGACCTCCTCCAGGGGATCTTCCCAACTCAGGGTTCGAAAGCACCTCTCTTAAAGCTCCTGCTTTGGCAGGCGTGTTCTCTACCATTAGCGTGCTTGGGAAGCCCTCAGGTGGTGCTAATGGTAGATACAACGAAATTCTCTCATTATTGTCTTTTTACTTTAAGCATTCTTCAAAAACACGATCTTTGGGAAAGCTCAGGGTGGTCTATTATATGACTTGCTTGAAATTATCTATTTCAAATTTATTGAATATTTTGGTGATCTTTAATTTTTTGCTCTCTTAGATAATGTTATGATGGTTGTCCCTGTACATACAGTTTTCGTGTATAGCTCTGATTTTTTCTTAATTTAAGTTCATAATACAATAAAAATAGGTATTTGCAATAAAAATATTATTTCAGAATTAAGCAAGATCTGAGGAGATGTATAAAAGAATATGTCAAAATACTTCATAAGTCTTCCACATATACCAAAATTACTATACCACCCACAAAAATGTTGCAACTATTATGACAGCTGAGAAGAGATATTCATTATTTTTCACAGTCTTCATGACTGGCCATAACAGATGTCAGCTTCAGTGAACCATTACAGCTAGCCAGCTGACCAACAGCCCTCACCACATCTATAGCTAACTTTGTTAATTTATTTGCTACATAATCAAAGTAGAGGGCTTCCCTGGTGGTTCAGATGGTAAAGAATCCACCTGCAATGCAAGAGACCTGGATTTGACCCCTGGGTCGGGAAGATCCCCTGGAGAAAAGAATGGCAACCCACTCCAGCATTCTTGCCTGGAAAAGTCCATGGACAGAGGAGCCTGGCAGGCTACGGTCCATGGTGTTGCAAAGAGTCAGACATGACTGAGCAACTAACACACTGCTTGCTTTTATCCAATTTAGCAGTCAGGTTGTTCTTGCAAATTCTCAAAATGTTGATTATTTCTAGCATACAGCTCCCAAAGACAGCTAGACCACTGTGAATCAACACTGATACCATGCAATGGCAACTTCCTACGTGGCAGGAGCTCAAGACCTCAGGCAGAGCATGCTATGACTTTTATATTAAACCTCCCCCAAGTTAATCCCCAGTGCCCCAAGGATTTACCAAAGCAGTAATAACTACTCAGAAGAGATTAGTGCCCAAGGTACTGGCTGATAGCTTATCACAGAAGGTGATTACTCAAAGGCTAATGCTGGTTTGAGGAAATTGCTAGTCTCTCATATTTCCTGTTCCTCAAATTGCCTTTTATTCCTTGAATCTGTTGCTCATTTTTAAATATATGTTTTATTTCCTTAAGATTTTCTTATTTCATTTTTTATTCTACAATTAGGGGTCTCAAATAGTTATCTTTTAGTCAAATTTCCAATATGTTCAGAGCCCTTTGCCACCATATATTTTAGAGTTATTCATGATAAATAATGACATTATATTACATATTAATATTTGTCATATTAACTATATACATTAGCATCTATTCTTTTAATTGCTACTGTCCTACATTTCAAGTTTATCATTCTTTACATCATCTAGGAGAATATTTGGAAAATTCACATTGTCGGAGTTTTAGTAGATAGAAGCTCTGATCACCCAGCATCACTCTGGTGAGATGAGATCATGAAAGGAATGCTGACCTTGAATCTGCATCATATGCAAGCATTATGTATACTTTCCATATTAGCAAAAAAACATATTACCATGCTTAAATGTGAAACTCTTTTCTTAACCAAACCATACTCTGTCCCCTCTGTCATCTTCAAAGATTACAATAGATTCTCTATGAAATAGTGGAAAGCAAACAACAGTTCCAGCTGGTAAAGGGATACTTACATATGCTGTCTTTATTATTATTTATTGTCTTAGCAATTTATGTACAAACCTGAAGAGAGAATTTCCTTGGGTGTCAGAACAGTCAGGTAGGAAATGTTAACCAGTAAATAAACAAGAGTTACCAGAGGGAATGCAGGAAATATATTCTTTAGAATTGTTTTTCTGGGTTTCTTGAGCTCCCCTGAAAGACGTAAAAGAACAAAATCACAATGGGTAAACCTTATGTCTTAAATTTATCTTTAAAATTGTTCCATGTATCAAGTGTTGGGCTGCATTCTTCCTATTCACCCTGGCCACTATCACACACACACACACACACACACACACACACACACATTAATATGCACCAACACCCACAATAGTAACTGCTACACACACCCGCTCCCTTCAGAGCTTGCTGCTAAGTAAACAAAGCAGGGGGAATGAAGACATTTCCCCCATATATGGTAAAATTTCTGAATTAAAGGCCCAAGAATGAAAATGGAAGCTGAGCCCACGCGACCCTGTGGGTTCAGAGCCCACCTGTGTCTTCAGGCTTCTCTGTTGGGTACTGGGCGCTGAGTTTGAGTCCTGGGAGTACAATGGTAAGCAAAAGCAAACAGGAAGCGCAAACTCTCCTGTTTCCTGTTCCTCATTTTTTCCCAAATTTCCTTTTATTCCTTTAATCTGTTACTCATTTTAAGACATATGTTCATTACCTTAAGATTATGGGAAGAGGAGCTATGATTAACTCAATAATCACATAAAGAAAAGTTAAAATAGTGTCTGTGATAAGGGTCCAAATAAAAGAGAAAGGGCTGTGAAAATATATTATATGATAATTTGATGGCCCCTTTTGCTATTTGCGTCACAGGCACACCAGCTTTCTTTCAGTTCCTCAAAAATGTACTGCCTGTTGCCCTCAGCCCATTCTCTCATGCCCTTTTCTGGTTGCCTAATTGACATTAACCCTTCCTTCAGCAACTATAGTTTCTTCTGGGAAAATAGGAGCCAACACCCTCCTTGTTGTCCAGTCGCTCAGTCATGTCTAACTCTGAGACTCCATGGACTGCAGCACCCCAGGTTTCCCTGTCCTTCACTGTCTCTGGAGTTTGCTCAAACTCATGTCCATTGAGTCTCATTCTCTGTTGCCTCATTCTCTTCCTGCCTTCAATCTTTCCCAGCATCAGAGTCTCTTCCAATGAGTCAGCTCTTCACATCAGGTGGCCAAAGTACTGGAGTTTCAGCTTCAGCATCAGTCCTTTCAGTGAATATTCAGGGTTGATTTCCTTTAGGATTGACTGGGTTGATCTCCTTGCAGTCCAAGGGACTCTCAAGAGTCTCCTCCAGCTCCACATTCAAAGGAATCAGTTCTTCAGCCCTCAGCCTTCTTTATGGTTCAACTCACACCACATCCATCCATGACAACTGGAAAAACTATAGCTTCGACTAGACAGACCTTGGTCAGCAAAGTGATGTCTCTACCTTTTAAAACCCTGTCTAGGTTTGTCATAGCTTTTCTTCCAAGGAGCAAGCATCTCTTAATTTCATGTCTGCAGTCACCATCTGCAGTGATTTTTGAGCCCAAGAAAAGAAAGCCTGTCACTGTTTCAATTTTTCTCTATTTGCCATGATGACATGATCTTGGTTTTCCTAAGGCTGAGTTTTTAAAAAGCCAGCTTTCACTCTCCTCTTTCTCCTTCATCAACAGGCTCTTTAGTTCCTCTTCGCTTTCTGCCATCAAGGTGGTACCATGCGCATATCTGAGGTTACTGATGCTTCTGGCAGTCTTGATTCCAGCTTGTGCTTCCTCTGGCCCAGGATTTTGCATGATGTACTCTGCATATAAGTTAAATAAGCAAGGTGACAATAAACAGCTTTGACCTACTCCTTTTCCAATTTTGAACCAGTCCATTGTTCCATGTCCAGTTCTAACTGTTGCTTCTTAAACTGCATACAGGTGTCTCAGGAGACAGGTAGAGTGATCTGGTATTCCCATCTCTTTAAGAATTTTCCACGGTTTGTTGTGATCCGCACAGTCAAAGACTTTAGCATAGTCAATGAAGCAGAAGTAGGTTTTTTTTTCTGGAATTCTTTTGCTTTTTCTCTGATCCAGTGGATGAGTCTTCTGCTTTTTCCAAAGCCAGGTTGTACATCTGGAAGTTCTCAGTTCACATACTGTTGAAACCTACCTCAGAGTGAACCTACTTTGAGCATTACCTTGCTAGTATGTGAAATGATGCAATTGTGCGGTAGTTTGAACATTCTTTGGCATTGCCCTTCTTTGGGATTGGAATGAAAACTGACCTTTTCCAGTTCTGTGGCCACTGCTGAGTTTTCCAAATTTGCTGGTATACTGAGTGCAGCACTCTAACAGCATCATCTTTTAGGATTTGAAATAGCTCAACTGGAATTCCATCACCTCTGCTAGCTTTGTTCGTAGTGATGCTTCCTAAGCCCCACTTGACTTCACACCCCAGGATGTCTGGCTCTAGGTGAGTGACCACATCATCACAGTTATCTGGGTCATTAAGATCTTTTTTGTACAGTTCTGTGTATTCTTGCCACCTCTTCTTGATCTCTTCTGCTCCGTTAGGTCTTTACCATTTCTGTCCTTTATTCCATATAATTTCATATTTCATATCCATGTCCATTTCATATACATGAGTTCCTTTTGTATCTCTAATTTTCTTGAAGAGATCTCTAGTCTTTCCCATTCTATTGTTTTCCTCTATTTCTTTGCATTGATCACTGAGGAAGGCTTTCTTATCTCTCCTTGCTACTCTCTGAAACTCTGCATTCACATGGGTATATCTTTCCTTTTCTCTGTTGCCTCTTGCTTCTCTTCTTTTCTCAGCTATTTGTAAGGCCTCCTCAGACAGCCATTTTGCCTTCTTGAATTTCTTCTTCTTGGGGATGGTTTTGGTCACAGCTTCCTGTACAGTGTCACGAACCTCCATTCATAGTTCGTCAGGCACTCTGCCTATCAAAACTCTTAGGCCAACAAAATTGTCCTGTTATACCATCTGTGGGGACACACAGAGTCGGACATGACTGAAGTGACTTAGCAGCAGCAGCAGAAGCATTCTCATAGCATCTGTGAAAACAGTAGAAGAGTCAGTCAGAAGTTCTCTTTCCCTGTGAGTCCTCACCTTTCCTTAATGCCAATATTCAGTGCAGAAGAGATCATGATTTAGCGTTTATACACATAATGATTTTCTAGGATAGTCTTATTCTAAATATTGTCCCATTTATGACACCGTTTTCCCCAGTCTTACCATTTTCTGAGAACTCTCCCTGACACAGAGAATTAACATTATAGCTATGTGTATACTATGTGATCCTGGGCCCTGGTAATGGGTAACAGCACCACACACGGACCTCTGACTCACTGGAAGTCTATCATTGCCAGTACACAGGATTTCTTGCAAAGACTTGAACCATATGTCAACAAAGCTGAGAGAACCAGGAAAAAAGCACTCAGTGTTTGCATAATAGGCAACTGATAACTTTAATTTTTAAGTCCTAGAGCGTCCTTGATTTCTGTTGTTCCTGAAGACAGGTTGCTCAGGTCTTCCTTGAAATACAGCATTGTTCTTCCAGCCCGTTTCCTTCTGCTTGTTTAAGCTAATGTGTGTGAGTTTCTATTACTTAAAGCCAAATACCTCTGACTAATAAATATTTGTCCTTTGACAGATATCAAACGCCTTCCATCTACATCCACCCAGAGGTTGCATGTACTGTCCCTGGGCTGACTGAGAACTGAAGAGTAAAGACTTAAAAAGCTCTCATTCAGGTGCTGCCTCACCCACTCTCTCCTATGGGCTTCTGGATGATTTAGTGACTATCAAGCTTTCAATTTCCCTACCTGTATATCGAGGGTAATTGGAAAATATAGAGACAATAAAATTCCAATCAAATCCCTAGCACTTAATAAGTTATTAATGACTACGGTTATTAGTTAAAGCTTTTAAGCAAGCAAAAGGGCAACTTTTAAGATTACCTGTTCTTTCCTTTGGGCCTTTTGCTCTTTCTCATTATGTACTACATTGTCACATTGGAGATAAGAAATATATATAATTATAATATATAATATTATAAAATATATAATATAATAGCTATACAAGTGGTGAATATCCTTGGTTTTGAACTTAAAAGATGAATGTTCCCACAGTAGTCAAAATCAGCTGCTTACAAACTACCATTTTACTGGTAAAAGTGTTAGTTAGAATTTAGTAATGCTTAAAAGTTATTAAGTAAATTAACAATCCCAGCATATACCCAAATTCCTCCAGCGTTTGTTTACTGCTTGCCAGTTTTGAAGAGTTCTGTAATAGTTGATAGGTTAGCAAATTTTGTTAATTTGTTTACAGCAGAGTCGTCTAGCAATGAAACACCATTGGCAAAGAAACAAGATGGAATTGGCACAAACAGAAGTCAAAGATTTCTGTTCTTAAAAAAGAAAGAGACAATGTGAGAGAGAGAGAGGAAAAGAAAGTTTGTTCATTATCCTCTCAAATGGCAGTGGCCCATTTAATTTTAAAACACTGATCTCTCATAGTTTTCTTTTCTCAATATCTCAATTTTAAATTCAATGCTGAGTGACTTTCCTCTCATGCTCAAAACTCACCGATGAACTCTTGGTTAGTAAAATCGCTTTTGATCACTTCTCGCACTCTTCAACTTCTGAGGCATTTCACCATGTGGATTACTCTCTCCTTTGGAAACTTGGTGATTTTCTTTCTCTAGACTTCCTCTGGCTTCTTTATCAAATCCTCTTTCTCCATCCACCTCCTAAAAGTTGACATTCTCCGTCATCCGTCTCCAATCCTATGCCATCTTGCTCTACCTCACTCTCGGTGCGTGACCTAACAACTCTATTGATTAGCAAGCTGGTGAAGTGGAAACAATTTGGCAGTTATTTAAGACTGTGTGCCACGTCTTACACACATCTGCACACTTCTGGTCTCCACAGCTTCACTCAGATTTCTCTACTGCTGGAATTTTTCAGGGGGTTCCATTAAAATTGCTGCCTTTTCCACTTGATGAGACAGAAGAAGGTGGTTTTATCTTCCACTGAATTTCCATTGTAATTGTATTGTTCCCTTACAGCCAGTTACTACATACTATCATATCATTACTTATTCATAAATCACAGAATTATGGTGACTTTAAGTGATACTGCCTATATTTCAGGTGAAGGACGGTAAAGTGCAGAGAGTTAAAGACACTCGCCACAGCTAGGAAGTGGCAGAAGTCAGGCCACAACCTAGGGAGAGGCTCTTCTACCGCTGCAAACCTCTTTGGTGGAAAGAATGCATCTTACTCATCTTAAGGCACTAACACAGCGCTTTGAAAATCGTCAGTGTTTCAAAAAATGCCTGCTGGCAAGAGAGTTAATAGATGATGGACACATCAGTGATCACAGGGGGCCCTAAAATTAAGGGAAACTTTTTTCGGTAGTAGAGAGTCTGCTTCATGTTTAAACGTCCAAGAAAAACACCGATAAAAAGGTTGAAGTTGAGGAGGTGAGAGGGAAAGTGCACAGGTGGAGGTCAAGGGGAGAGGCTGACTTTGAAAATGTAGAGAAAACTTGTATCCTAACATTGAAGGGAAGAGTACTGAATCTGACCTTAGACCAATCAAGGAAATCTATGATTCTATTTTTTTAAAAAATACTTAAAAGCCTGAATGTGTCACACCCACCCATAACACAAGCATAGTCTGGCATTGGATTATTCTTAGATTCACAGTTTCGTGAAAGAGGACTATTTCCACACTCTCCAAATTCATCCATTAACAGAATAAAAACTAGATTGGCACATGAGTCCCCTATCTGTTGTCCCAGAAAAGAAAGCTGAAAAAGAGAAGTTATTCAAGAAAATAAGTACTTTGGAATAACCAGAAAAAATTAAGAGTTGGTGATAAATGCAGAGCTGGCACATTCTGCTCTGATTTGGAAAATAATAAAGAAGAAAAAATTACTTAATTTAAATAAGACACAAAATATAATAAAAGATGTGCATTTCACATTGCATGCAACAAGTCATGGGTTGAGATTTGCTTTTCTCCAGGTATTGTTGGTTACCTGCTGGATACATAAAGCATCCCCCACCTGAATATGCAAAATATCCTTGGAAGATGGCTTCTGTCAACTGGGAGGCTTCTAGAAACTCAGCATTGAAAGAGTTCGGAAATAATTCTAGATTCTCCTTCCTCACTTTTACCAGCAACACTACTGCACTTAGGGAAACAAGGCCGAGTGTCGCCATTTTCAGCAACATGCTGGCTATCTGAAGCCAAGTCACCTCTCTCACACCACAAGAACTCAGAATTCCCAGCGCCAGACATTTCTTCAGCAGCTTTGGAGCAGAGCAGCTGGGATACAAAGGCTGGATGCTGTACTAGGCAAGGAGCAGAGCCTGCCTGGCAGTGAGCCCTGGACCCAGAAAGGTGGTCCAGAGATTCAGGAAAGAGATCATATTGCCAAAACACCTCTTGAGAAAACAGTAGCGAGCTCCACTGCATGGGAAGGTCACACCTACCTCTGCTGAGTGGAGAGGGGTCATAAAGGACCACAGGGCCCAATCAACCTGGATGCTCAGGGAGAGCCCCGGATTGATGCACGAGGACTTCAACACCCCTTTGAGGGCCACAAAAACACCTGCTCCAGTTATATCTGTAATTAGAAACCTCATGCCCAGCAACATCCAAACACTCTCTTGAGCTGTATCTTCCTCTCTTTATCCATTGTAACTGAATTTTTAAATTCTGCATAAATGACAGCTCATGACTTTTCCTGCCTATATTGGTAGAAATGATGTTCAAGGGTTCTCTGAAATAAAAGAGTGCTGCCCTTCTTGTTCCATCTTTGTTAAATAGAGACTGTGTTCAATCATTAGCAAAATACCTGTGATGCATCCAGGTAAAATAATGTCAGATTACTTGAAAGGGTTTTAGTTTGACTTTTTAAAAAATTATCATCAAAATAATACATTCAGATGGAAAAAATTTTCGGTAACATAGGCATTACAGCAAGAAGCAAAGATTTTCTACTCTACTTCACCCCTTCCCAAACATATTCCCAGCTTTTTCCTCTGGAAACAACCATTTAGGAGTGTTTACAGTTCTCGTTCTTTTTGGCGGTTGCTTCCACTGTTCTTCCGTGTTGGCTCAGATGGTAAAGAATCCGCCTGCAATGCAGGAGACCCAGGTTCAATGCCTTGGTTGGGAAGATCCCTTGGAGGAGGGCACAGCAACCCACTCCAGTATTCTTGCCTGGAGAATCCCATGGACAGAGGAGCCTGGTGGGCTACAGTCCATGGGGTCACAGAGTCAGACATGACTGAGTGATTAATTCTTTCTTTCTTTCCACAACTCTAAACAATACAGAAATTTTTACTCATAAATATTTCAACTTAAGACAGAGTCTGTTGACTTCCGCCCATGAACACTGAGGAGCTGGCTCACTCACTGTCCTCTCGCTTACTCCCTCTTCCTCCCATTCTTTCCATCAAGCTTTCAAGAGACCAAGTATCTACCTTTCATTCGTTTTACAGAAACAAATTAACAACGTGAGGGAGTGAAACACCCTGCAACGTGAGCCTGTCCCCTAACCAGCCACCATTCTGGTGACCTGGGTCACGTGCAGAAAGATGAGGTCAGGAAAGACAGGAGGAGGCCTGATCCCCTGGACAGAAGGAACAAAGGTCTTTAACATCTGAGCAAGGCCTGAGCCTTAATAGCTCTTAAATACGTTCACTCCACAATGCAAAGTGTCAAACTGAGCACCTCTAAAATCTCTTAAGCTTGGAGGACATTCCCTGCCCTGGAAGAAAATTATTTCCAAATTATCCTTTTACAGTAAATGAAAATAAAATTGTTTAGGTTTTTGATTTGGTTGCGGGTAAGTGGCTGTTTTCTGGCAGATTGCATCTGATTCACCAGAAAGTCCAGTAACAATACTGTACATATCTCAATAAACACGAGCAGGTTCACAACCCAAATGAAAGCATGCCTCCCCTTCTGTCCTGGAGAGAAGGACCTAGAAGTGAGCAGAGGAGACCAGAACATTCACCTTAAAATAGAATTACAGTATGTGAAATAATCACACACGGAGAGACAAATATAACATGATTGTACTTAAATGAGGTATCTAAAAAGAAGAGAAGTGAAAAGCAAAGGAGAAAAGGAAAGATATATCATCTTGAATGCAGAGTTCCAAAGAATAGCAAGGAGAGATAAGAAAGCCTTCCTCAGCGATCAGTGCAAAGAAATAGAGGAAAACAACGGATTGGGAAAGACTAGCGCTCTCTTCCAGGATGTCTGGCTCTAGATGAGTGATCACACCATCGTGATTATCTGGGTCGTGAAGATCTTTTCTGTACAATTCTTCTGTGTATTCTTGCCACCTCTTAATATCTTCTGCTTCTGTTAGGTCCATACCATTTCTGTCTTTTATCGAGCACATCTTTGCATGAAATGTTCCCTTGGTATCTCTAATTTTCTTGAAGAGATCTCTAGTCTTTCCCATTCTGTTGTTTTCCTCTATTTCTTTGCATTGATTGCTGAAGAAGGCTTTCTTATCTCTTCTTGCTATTCTTTGGAATTCTGCATTCAGATGCTTATATCTTTCCTTTTCTCCTTTGTTTTTCACCTCTCTTCTTTTCACAGCTATTTGTAAGACCTCCCCAGACAGCCATTTTTCTTTTTTGCATTTCTTTTCCATGGGGATGGTCTTGATCCCTGTCTCCTGTAAATGTCACGAACCTCATTCCATAGTTTATCAGGCACTCTATCTATCAGATCTAGGCCCTTAAATCTATTTCTCACTTCCACTGTATAATCATAAGGGATTTGATTTAAGTCATACCTGAATGGTCTAGCGGTTTTCCCTACTTTCTTCAATTTGAGTCTGAATTTGGTAATAAAGAGTTCATGATCTGAGCCACAGTCAGCTCCTGGTTTTGTTTTTGTTGACTGTATAGAGCTTCTCCATTTTTGGCTGCAAAGAATATAATCAATCTGATTTTGGCATTGACCATCTGGTGATGTCCATGTGTAGAGTCTTCTCTTGTGTTGTTGGAAGAGGGTGTTTGCTATGACCAGTGCATTTTCTTGGCAAAACTCTATTAGTTTTTGCCGACCAAGGTCCGTCTAGTCAAGGCTATGGTTTTTCCAGTAGTCATGTGTGGATGTGAGAGTTGGACTGTGAAGAAGGCTGAGCGCTGAAGAATTGATGCTTTTGAACTGTGGTGTTGGAGAAGACTCTTGAGAGTCCCTTGGACTGCAAGGAGATCCAACCAGTCCATTCTGAAGGAGATCAGTCCTGGGATTTCTTTGGAAGGAATGATGCTGAAGCTGAAACTCCAGTACTTTGGCCACCTCATGTGAAGAGTTGCCTCATTGGAAAAGACTTTGATGCTGGGAGGGATTGGGGGCAGGAGGAGAAGGGGACAACAGAGGATGAGATGGCTGGATGGCATCACTGACTCGATGGACGTGAATCTGAGTGAACTCTGGGAGGCCTGGCATGCTGTGATTCATGGGGTCGCAAAGAGTCGGACACGACTGAGAGACTGAACTGAACTGAGAGCTCTCTTCAGAGAAGGCAACAGCAACCGGCTCCAGTACTCTTGCCTGGAAAATCTCACGGACAGAGGAGCCTGGTAGGCTGCAGTCCATGGGGTTGCAAAGAGTCAGACATGACTGAGCGACTTCACTTTCTATTTTCACTTTCATGCATTGGAGAAGGAAATGGCAACCCACTCCAGTGTTCTTGCCTGGAGAATCCCAGGGATGGAGGAGCCTGGTGGGCTGCTGTCTATGGGGTCTCACAGAGTTGGACATGACTGAAGTGACTTAGCAGCAGCAGAGCTCTCTTCAAGAAAATTAGAGATACCAAGGGAACATTTCATGCAAAGATGGGCTCAGTAAAGCACAGAAATTGTATGGACCTAACAGAAACAGAAGATATTAAGAAGAGGTGGCAAGAATATACAGAAGAACTGTACAAAAAAGATCTTCATGACCCAGATAATCATGAAGGTATGATCACTCCCACTCACCTAGAGCCGGACATGTTGGAATGTGAAGTCAGGTGGGCCTTAGGAAGCATCTCTACAAACAAAGCTAGTGGAGGTGATGGAATTCCATTTGATTTATTTCAAATTCTCAAAGATGATGCTATGAAAGTGCTGCACTCAATATGTTAGCAAATTTGGAAAACTCGGCAGTGGCCACAGGACTGGAAAAGGTCAGTTTTCATTCCAATCCCAAAGAAAGGTAATGCCAAAGAATGCTCAAACTACTGCACAATTGCACTCATCTCACAAGTTAGTAAAGTAATGCTCAAAATTCTTCTAGCTAGGCTTCAGCAATACATGAACTGTGAACTTCCAGATGTTCAAACTGGATTTAGAAAAGGCAGAGGAACCAGAGATCAAATTGCCAACATCTGCTGGATCATGAGAAAAGCAAGAGAGTTCCAGAAAAACATCTATTTCTGCTTTATTGACTATACCAACGCCTTTGACTGTGTGGATCACAATAAACTGTGGAAAATTCTGAAACGGATGGGAATACCAGACCACCTGACCTGCCTCTTGAGAAACCTGTATGCAGCAACAGTGAAAACAGACTGGTTCCAAATAGGAAAAGGAGTACGTCAAGGCTATATATTGTCACCCTGCTTATTTAACTTATATGCATGAGAAACGCTGGGCTGGAAGAAGCACAAGCTGGAATCAAGATTGCCAGGAGAAATATCAATAACCTCAGATATGCAGATGACACCACCCTTATGGCAGAAAGTGAAGAACAACTAAAGAGCCTCTTGATGAAAGTGAAAAAAGAGAGTGGAAAAAGTTGGCCTATGGAGAAGGAAATGGCAACCCACTCCAGTGTTCTTGCCTGGAGAATCCCAGGGACGGGGGAGCCTGGTGGGCTGCCGTCTATGGGGTCGCACAGAGTCGGACACGACTGAAGCGACTCAGCAGCACAGCAGCAGCAGCATGGTATCATAACTAGTAAGATTTTTTTTTTTTTTAATGATAGTGTTCATGGTATTGAATCCTCACCAGATGCTACTACACTAAGAATAATTATGTTTAAAAGTTTTACCCTACTTTTAATATTCAGATTTTATATAAGAAATAACTAAAGAAATTAGTTAATAATAAGTGTTATTTATTATTCAAATAATAAATGCATATCATATTATAAAAAAAAAAAAAAAGTTGGCCTAAAGCTCAACATTCAGAAAACTAAGATCATGGCCTCCGATCCCATCACTTCATGGCAAATAGATGGGGAAACAGTGGAAACAGTGGCTGAATTTATTTTTCTGGGCTCCAAAATCACTGCCGATGGTGACTGCAGCCATGAAATTAAAAGACGCTTACTCCTTGGAAGGAAAGTTATGACCAACCTAGATAGGATAGTAAAAAGCAGAGACATAACCTTGCCAACAAAGGTCCATCTAGTCAAGGCTGTGGTTTTTCCAGTAGTCATGTATGGATGTTAGAGTTGGACTGTGAAGAAGGCTGAGCGCCGAAGTATTGATGCTTTTGAACTGCGGTGTTGGAGAAGACTCTTGAGAGTCCCTTGGACTGCAAGGAGATCCAACCAGTCCATCCTAAAGGAAATCAGTCCTGGGTGTTCATTGGAAGGACTGATGTTGAAGCTGAAACTCCAATACTTTGTCCACCTGATCTGGAGAGCTGACTCATTGGAAAAGACCCTGATGCTGGGAAAGATTGAGGGCAGGAGGAGAAGGGGAGGACAGCAGATGAGATGGCTCTATGGCATCACTGACACAATGGACATGGGTTTGGGTGAACTCCGGGAGTTGGTGATGGACAGGGAGGCCTGGTGTGCTGTGGTTCAAGGTGTTGCAAAGAGTTGGACACAACTGAGCAACTAAACGGAACTGAACTGAAAATAGTCAAATTCATAAAGTCAAAGAGTGGGGTGGTGGTTACCAGGGGCTGAGACCAGGTGGAAATGGGTAATTATTAATCAGAAATCATAAAGTTTCAGCTAAATAATATGAATAATCTCTAGAGATGTACACTGTTATAACTGTAGTCAACAATAATGCACACTGAAAATTTAAGAGGATAAATCTCACGTTATGTTCATATCACAAGAAGATATTATAAATGAGGGTGAAATGTAATTTAACTAATGGGGAGGAAACGGCAGAAAAGAGCAGACACAGGGGGCAGAGCCGGCCAGCATCCTGCCACTCAGTCTCCGCCCCACCTGCTTTCCGGAGGGACAGTGAGTGAACCCCT
This sequence comes from Ovis canadensis, assembly GCF_042477335.2. Lineage (NCBI taxonomy): Eukaryota > Metazoa > Chordata > Mammalia > Artiodactyla > Bovidae > Ovis > Ovis canadensis. Next base: position 99,424,971 of record NC_091253.1, on the reverse strand, counting down.
GTCCTGGATTTCACAGCAGGAAAGCAAGACTAGAAAAAGAAGCATGACCCCCCCCACACCCCCACAAAGAACAGTATGGTAGCTTTGCAGTTGTGTTAACTACACATTTGACTATGCTGAACAACATTTCCCAAATTTCTCAGTTAAAATGAACCATAAGGAAGAATTCTTTCTTTTTTTTTTTTCTTTCTTTCTAATTTTTGCTTGTTTGTTTCGTTGACTGTGCTGGGTCTTAGTTGCGGCATTTGAACTCTTCAGTGGCGACATGTGGGATCTAATTCCCTGACCAGGGATCCAACTCAGGGGCTCCTGCATTGGGAGTGTGAAGTCTTAGCCACTGGACCACCAAGGAAGTCCCCGTAAGGAATATTCTTGAGTAAGATTTAGAAAACAAAAGTGAAGCTGCAAATCATTTTGATGTTTCACACGGACAAGGAAGCCGTCCTTGACCAAACTAAAACAAGACTTCTTTGAGCCCTCATCCTTTGATTTGCTGAGCAGTTTAGCAAGAATACCCACACTGCTGTGATCTAATCCAGTTCCTCTTAGTTTTTCTCCATTCACTGACCCCCTCACTCTGCGTTGGCTATAAATCCCCACAAGTCTTTGCTGTGTTTGGAGTCGAGTTCCATTCTAGACTGAAGTCTCTTTCCCCTACTGCAGTAGCTTGAACAAAATCTGCCTTGCCCTTTGTAACCAGCATGCTAAGCAATTTTTCTTTTATAATATACATTGTGTTATAGATGATGGCCCACCCCTTTGCTGTAATTGTTTTATATCTGTTGGCTTATCTCATTAGCATGAGGCAGTAAGTAAACCTGTAGCTCTTCCAGCTTCACCAAAGTCCTCCTTCAGCTGTTCCAACTTCTGGGTCTGGTGCCTACTTTGTTCCACCAGGAAAGGCTTCAGCTTCAGTGAGATACTCACGCTGTCAAGGTGAGTGGTAATAAAACTGAGATTTCAGTTTATCCTCATGAGCTCCAGCTTGTTCTTGTTCTCCTTCCCTTTTACATCCACTATCCCTTCTGGATGAACTTCAACTTCCAGCTGCAGACTTGAGGACTAGAGACATCATAATCAGTCTTACTAGAGACAACATAATCAGCTCCCACAACTAAATAAAGTCAAATCACTTTAACAAGCAAATCCTCTTCATTTTCAAAGCTAGAAATAGAAGAGATTCAGATACGGATGCAGATAAAGAGCTATAGACGGCCCTATACATAGATGAAATAGATGCGGATGTAGATACGATCTCCTAGAGGTTCCATTGCTCCAACTGATACAAGGAGAAAAAGGATATGCCATTTCATGTATCCCTTGAGTTCAGTAGTATTCAAGTATGTCAGTCACTCGGTGGCAAAGAATCTGCTTGCCAATGCAGGAGACTCGGGTTCAGTCCTTATGTCAAGAAGATCCCCTGGAGAAGGAAATGGCAATCTACTCCAGTATTCTTACCTGGGAAATCTCACGGACAGTGGAGCCTGGTGGGCTGTAGTCCATGGGGTCGCAAGAGAGGCAGACATGACGTAGCAACTAAATAGCCACAGATGTCTGTGACGCTGAAAAATAAGAGTGTAAAACAAGAGACTTGGGCTGGAGTATCAACCCCCATTGCTGGCATTGTCAGGACCATCAGATATTCTCCAAATACAGCAGAAGCTTCCTTTGAAACAGGATCCCTACTCCATGGTGTGTAGTCTTGAAGATTCTGGGTGGGGCTACTCTATTAAAAGGTGAACCTTCCAGTATTAGGCTCACCGGCACAGCTCCTCTGGTGCCCTGAGAATTACCTTCCGCACAGCATGTAGGTAAGCCCAGCCATTGGACAAAAACTCTGGAAAGCGAAATGAGAAACGTCCGTGACCATGCCTTTTCAACATGTGACTCAAGAAACAGCAACGGGAGTCGCAAAAACAGAGAATCAGAGAAGAGGGAGGCAAAGAAGAGACATTCTGAAAGACTAAATTGCATAGTGAGATGCCATCCTGAAAGGTTTACAATGTTTTTCCTATTTATTCTTCTTTTTCTTTAATTGCATTCTAAGATAAGATCTGTCATGACAGATCTAATGGTGTCAGTCTTGCTAAACGTGTATCATTAGCTCAATTGTACAGATATGCAAAAAAGAGGCTCATAGAAGGGAAGCTGCTGCTGCTGCTAAGTTGCTTCAGTCGTGTCCAGTTCTGTGTGACCCCATAGACAGCAGCCCACCAGGCTCCCCCGTCCCTGGGATTCTCCAGGCAAGAACACTGGAGTGGGTTGCCATTTCCTTCTCCGATGCCTGAAAGTGAAAAGTGAAAGCGAAAGTGAAGTCGAGTCAACTCTTCAAGATCCCATGGACTGCATCCCATCAGGCTCCTCCATCCATGGGATTTTCCAGGCAAGAGTACTGGAGTGGGGTTCCATTGCCTTCTCCATGGAGAAGGCAAGGGACTTTTGCAATTCATATGCCTCTGTGTTACTCCAAAATTAATGTTCTTAATACCTAGATTTTATTGTTTGTAGAATTATTTGTAGAAAAAATTTTACAGTTTGTAGAATAAATTCCTGATTTATTAATGTTTAATTAATTTTTATTGAAGTGTAATTGCTTTACAATGTTGTGTTAGTTTCTGATGTACACAAACGTGAATCAGTTACACATATACATATGCACACTTGTTCAGAGTTCCTTCCCACTTAGGTCACCACAGATCGCTGAGTAGAATCCCCTGTGCTGCACAGCTTGTTCTCATTAGTGAGCTATCGTAGACATAGGAGTGCATACATGTCAACCCAATCTCCCAATTTACCCCTCCCCTTTCCCCCCTTGGTAACCATAAGTTTGTTCTCTACATCTGTGGCCCTATTTCCACTTTGCAAATAAGTTCATTTGAACCATTTTTCTAGATTTCACATATAGATGATCTTATATGACATTTATTTTTCTCTTGCTGACTTACCTCACTCTATATGACAATCTCTAGGTCCATCCACATCTCTGCAGATAGCACTAGATTTTTCCTTTTTATGTATTGGTCAGTTCAGTTGCTCAGTCGTGTCCAACTCTTTGCGACCCCATGGACTGCAGCATGCCAGGCTTCCCTGTTTTACCCCTGATTTAAATATAAGTATGCTAGTCAAATTATCAGAATGAAGTCCCCACATGTCTATTCTTCCATAAAAGCAACAAGATACTGAAAAATTTGTCAAAATCAACTTTTTCTGTTCTTCAGAATCTAAGTCAACAACTGTCACAATCTACGGAGAATTTATTTAAGAAAAACTTCTGAGCTTTAATTAATACAGTTGAGTTTGTGGGTTTTAAATTTGGCCTATTCCCATCCTCCTTCCCCTAGCTCCAAACCAGCCTTGAAAACCAACAGCTCTGAAATCTTGCAGCAGTAAAAGTAAGCAGTGTTGCAGCCATCGAAAAGTGGTAAGCTAGGAGCTTCTCAAAGAGCACCATCTCCAGAGCATTCTCCTCATTGGACCTATCTCTTGGCTCCTTGAAAATACTCCATATGCAGGTCTTGAAAAAATCCCTAACAGCAGGATATCCAACACAAACAATCAACTGGAATTTTGTTTAACACAGCAATAGCCTAAGGCAGCAATAGCCTAAGGCAGCCTAGCCAGTTTAGGGGGCAAGGTGGACAGGCGAAATCCAAGCCTAAAATTTAAAAGGAAGATCTGGAGGAAGAGACATCCAGAAGGGCCTCTGAAAAGTGCCGATGTATTTATAAATATCTCGAAGGCCACGTGCACATCCAGGACTCTGCAAATGCCCAGAGAAGGCCTGACGGGGCCCCAGGCTCTCACTTTTGTCTGACATTGAGGCCCTGTGAAAACTAGAAACGAAGCCTAAGTTAGATTAATAATTTGCCTGAGCATAGAAGGAATGCCTTAACTTACACAGAGCTCCTTAGCAAAGACTGGAAGACTTACTGGACACCCAAGTACTTATGGGAATCTCTGATCAGTCATTCAGTTCAGTTCAGTTCAGTTCAGTTCAGTTCAGTTCAGTTCAGGGCCTCAGACATTGAGGCCCTGTGAAAACTAGAAACGAAGCCTAAATTAGATTAATAATTTGCCTGAGCATAGAAGGAATGCCTTAACTTACACAGAGCTCCTTAGCAAAGACTGGAAGACTTACTGGACACCCAAGTACTTATGGGAATCTCTGATCAGTCATTCAGTTCAGTTCAGTAGCTCTGTTGTATCTGACTCTTTGCAACTCCATGGACTGCAGCATGCCAGGCCTCCCTGTCCATCACCAACTCCCAGAGTTTACCCAAATTCATGTCTATCGAGTCGGTGATGCCATCCAACAATCTCATCCTCTGTCGTCCCCTTCTCCTCCTGCCCTCAATCTTTCCCAGCATTAGGGTCTTTTCCAATGACTCAGTTCTTTGCATCAGATGGCCAAAGTATTGGGGTTTCAGCTTCAACATCAGTCCTTGCTATGAACATCCCGGACTGATCTCCTTTAGGATGGACTGGTTGGATCTCCTTGTAGTCCAAGGGACTCTCAAGAGTCTTCTCCAACACCACAGTTCAAAAGCATCAATTCTTCAGTGTTCAGCTTTCTTTATAGTCCAACTCTCACATCCATACATGATTACTGGAAAAATTATAGCTTTGACTAGATGGACCTTTATTGGCAAAGTAATGTCTCTGATTTTAATATGCTGTCTAGGTTGGTCATAACATTTTTTCCAAGAAGCAAGAATCTTTTAATTTCATGGCTGCAGTCACCATCTGCAGTGATTTTGGAGCCCCCCAAAATAAAGTCTCTCACTGTTTCCATTGTTTCCCCATCTATTTCCTATTAAGTGATGGGACCGGATGCCATGATCTTAGTTTTTTGAATGTTGAGTTTTAAGCCAACTTTCTCACTCTCCTCTTTCACTTTCATCAAGAGGCTATTTAGCTCCTCTTCACTTTCTGCCATAAGGGTGGTGTCATCTGCATATCTGAGGTGATTGATATTTCTCCTGGCAATCTTGATTCCACCTTGTGGTACTTCCAGCCTGGCATTTCCCATGATGTACTCTGCATGTAAGTTAAATAAGCAGGGTGACAATATATAGCCTTGACATGCTCCTTTTCCTATTTAGAACCAGTTTGTTTTTCCATGTCCAGTTTTAACTGTTGCTTCCTGACCTGCATATAGGTTTCTCAAGAAGCAGGTCAGGTGGTCTGGTATTCCCCTCTCTTTCAGAATTTTCCACAGTTTATTGTGATCCACACAGTCAAAGGCTTTGGCATACTCCATAAAGCAGAAGTAGATGTTTTTCTGGAACTCTCTTGCTTTTTCCATGATCCAGCAGATGTTGGCAATGTGATCTCTGGTTCCTCTGCCTTTTCTAAAACCAGCTTGAACATCTGGAAGTTCATGGTTCATGTGCTGTTGAAGCCTGGCTAGCATAATTTTGAGCATCACTTTGCCAGCATGTGAGATGAGTCATTAGCTGACTACTAAGCACAACTAGTGAAGAAGTCAGGGGCTGCACACTGGGGATACAAGTTTTTATTTGTTTCTCAGGGCTGCCACAATAAAGTAACAAAACTGAGACGTCTTAAAACAACAGAAATGTATTGTCTCATTGTTCTGGAGGCTAGAAGTTCAAAATCAAGATTTCAGCAGGGCCACATAATCTCTGACCACTCTAGGTGAGAGTCCTTCCCGGTCTCATCCAGTTCAGTTCAGTTCAGTCGCTCAGTCGTGTCCGACTCTTTGCAACCCCATGAATCACAGCACACCAGGCCTCCCTGTCCATCACCAACTCCCGGAGTTCACTCAGACTCACGTCCATTGAGTCAGTGATGCCATCCAGCCATCTCATCCTCGGTCGTCCCCTTCTCCTCCTGCCCCCAATCCCTCCCAGCATCAGAGTCTTTTCCAGTGAGTCAACTCTTCACATGAGGTGGCCAAAGTACTGGAGTTTCAGCTTCAGCATCATTCCTTCCAAAGAACACCCAGGGCTGATCTCCTTCAGAATGGACTTGTTGGATCTCCTTGCAGTCCAGGGGTCTCATCCCAGGGCAAGTGATTTCTGCCCATCCGTAGCACTCCCTGCTTTGTAGATGCAAGACATCGGTTCCATGCTCTTTTCTCCCCGTGTCTTCTTTTCCCTCCTTGTCTTTCTTGTTTCTTTATAAGTAACATAAATTTTTGTTGAAATTGGACATTTTAGATAAAATAAATGTCACGACTCTGAAAATCAGATCCCTCCTCCCCAAAGTTTGTTGTTATTGTTATTGTTTCTGGGGTGTGTGTGTGTGTGTGTGTGTGTGTGATTGCTTAATCACTTTCCTAGTTAATTCTAAAAAATTCATATTATGGGTTGAATTATATAACTCCAAAAGACGTGTTTAAGTCCCAATACCTGATACCTTAGAATGTGTCAATATTTGGAAATAGAGTCTTTACAGAAGTAATTAATTTAAAATGAAGTCGTTATGGTGGGCCCTAATCCAGTATGACTAATGTACTTTCAAACTGATGAAAAACAAATGGGTCCCAAATAGAATAAACTTAACTAAGTTTATACCCTAGCACACTGTAGTCAGACTTAGAAAGACATAGACAAAGGATTCCTGAAACCATCAAAAGAAACATACTCATCATCTATATGAAATTCTCAATAAAGTTAACACTAACTTCTCATTAGAAACTATGGAAGCCAGAGGCAGTGGAACAATACAAAGTGTTGGGAATGGGAGGGGAAGACCGTCAATCAGTAATTCTACATTCAGGAAAACTATTCCTCAAAACTGTGAGAGAAATCAAGATACTACAAGGCAAACAAATGCTGGGGGAACTCACAAGTACCAGTTCTATGGGAATCTTTCAGTCTAAAATGAAAGGACACTAGGAAGTAACTCAAATCCACATGAAGAAATAGATTATTAGTAAGGATAACTATACAGATAAATATAAAACACAATATAATACAAGTTTTGTAATTTTTTTCTTCTATCTGATTTAGAAGACAACTATATATTGCAATTAATATAAATTTTGTTGATGGTCTTATAATGTTTAAAGGTATAGTTTGTAAAACAATAATATCACATAGGAAAAAGGAAGGAATGGAGCAAAGTTTCTCCATTAGAGCAAAATTTCTATATACTATTGAAATTAAGTTAATTTTAGTCTAACTTAGATTGATTTAAGTTAAGATGAGAGTTATAATCGTCAGGGCAAACACTAAGAAAACAACTTTTTAAAAAGAATAAGCAAAAAAGAGAAATTAAATGGTACACTAGAAACTATTTCACACAAGAGAGGGAAGTCATGGAGGAAGAGATGGATAAAAAAGACAAATACAAAACAAATAGCAAGATTTCAAACATAACTACTACCTTAACAGCATTTACAGTAAATGTGAAATTTAAACTCTGTGATGCAAAATGTAGAGACAGGTAGGATGGAATTTTTTAATGATCCAATTAAATATGGTATATACAGTATAGTAAAATTCAAAGATGCAAATAAGTTAAAAGATAGAAAAAGATACATAATATAATAGTATCCAAAAAAGAGCTGCAGAGGTTACACTAATAAAAGACAAACTTTTAAGAAAAAATTGCTACTAGACTGGAGAAACATTTTATGATAATAAGAGAATTGAGTTACAAGAACAAATAATTATAAAACAAATTGCAAACAAATAATTACAAAAACCTAACAACTGAGTCCCAAATATATGAAACTAAAATCAAAAAAATTAGAGGTAAGAACAGAAAATTCAATGATAGTTGTTCTTGAGAATTCCCTGGGGGTCCAGTGGTTAGAAATCCTTGCTGTCACTGCGAAGGGTTGAGATTTGATCACTGCTGAGGGAACTAAGATCCCACAGACTACATCATGTGGCCAAAAAAAAAAAAAAAGAATTAAAAAAGTAAATAGCTGCTCTCAAAAAATTGATAGAAAAACTGGAACAAAAATCCACAAGAATATGTATAACTTAAAAAATATCATCAACCCACTTAATCTAACACCCATCATCAGCAATATTCATAAATATTTTCTACCGCAGATGGAACATTTTACAAGATAGATGATGTGTTAAGTAATGATATAAGGATTAATAAATTTAAATGGACTTAAGTCATACAAATGGAGTTAAGTTAGAAATCAAAAACAGAAGGAAGCTACAGCAATCAAGACTGTGTGGTACTGGCAAAAGACGAGACAAACAGATCAAAGGAACAGAAGTGAGATCCCAGAAATAGACCCAGGCAAATGTAGTCAACTGATCTCTGACAAAGGAGCACAGGCAATTCAAGGAGAAAGCAGAATCTTTTCAACACATGGTACTAAAACACTTAACACCAACTGCAAAAGAAGATAAATAAATCCAGACACAGAGTAGACATTTTTCATAAAAACTAACTCAAAACATTCATAAACCTAGATATAAAACACAAAACTACAAAGCTCTTAAGGACAACATAAGGAAAACTCTAGGTGACCTTGGGCTTAGTGATGGCTTCTTAGGCACAACAACAAAAGCACAATTTGTGGGGGAAAAAATGTGATAAATTGGACATTTCCTAATTTAAAAACTTTGGCTCTGCAAAGACACTGTTAAGACAATGAAAAGACTAACTGCAGACTGAAAGAAAATTTCTGCAAAATATGTATCTGATAAGGTACATGTATCCAAAATATAGAAAGAACTCTTAAAACTTAACGATAAGAAAGCAAACAACCCAACCAAAAAGTGATCAAAAGAATGGATAAGCTACCTTGTTAAATAAGGTATGGCAAATAAGCATATGAAGAGATGCTCCACATTGCATGTCATGAAAGAAAGAAAGTGAAGTCGCTCAGTCGTGTCCAACTCTTTGCGACCCCATGGACTGCAGCCCACCCAGCTCCTCTGTCCATGGGATTCTCCAGGCAAGAATACTGGAGTAGGTTGCCATTTCCTTCTCCAGAGGATCTTCCCGCCCCAGGGATCAAACCCAGGTCTCCCACACTGCAGGCAAATGCTTTAACCTCTGAGCCACCAGGGAAGTCCTGTATGTCATGAGGGGACTGCAAATTAAAGTAAAACTACGCACCATTTAAAATGGCTGAAATCATTGACTATACCAGCACTAACAATACCAAATGTTAGTAAGGATGTGGGCAATAAGAACTCTTATTTATTGCTATTGGAAATGCAGAAGCGGTATAGCAACACTGTAAACAATTTGGCAGTTTGTTAAAACACTGAACATTGGCTTACCATATGATCCAGCAACTGCGCTCCTTGCTATTTACCCAAATGAGTTGAAATTAATGACGTGCACACAAAGTTCTATTCACAACTTAACCAACACTTGGAAGCAGCCATGATGTCTTCAAGGGTGAAAGAATAAACATCTGTGGTAATATTAATAGAGTATTATTATGTTGTACACAATGGAATACTACTCAGCAGTTAAAATAAATGATAAAACATGGAGACATCTTAAAAATGTATATTGTGGAGTGAAAGAAACTGATTCAAAGACACTACAGGCTACTTGATTCCAACTGTTGAACATTTAGCTAAGCTACTCCATGGCAGCGTTGCCTTGACCTCCATTTTGGAAGCAAGAAACTTGCAGGGGCCTTAAACTGATATCAGCTCCACATGCAAGAATATTGCCCAGGTAACAGCCTGCAGAGGCACAAGAAAATCTAAGTTCCCAAAATGACTTCCCCCAAAGCCCTTGTGATAAACTCTCACCCCTCCGCCCAGGGCCTTCCCCTTGTGTGCTCCTTAGATAAGACAGCTGCAGAGCTTATCAAAGCCCCGTTCCTCTTGGTTTGAACTGACCAATCTAGCTTAGCTGGAAACCCTGAAGCCCTCCACCCATGGACCTTAAAAAAAGCCCATGCCCCACATCCTGTCCCTCTCTCTGCCTACACCCTGCCTTGACCTCCCCATGTGCTCCCCCAGTGTATGTGGTGTACTTCCTCCATGATCTACGGCCAATAAACTTCTCTATTTCAATTCCCTTGTGGCCTCTTGTTGAACCAGGGCTCACCATCTGTCATTGCAAGACTCAACAAAAGCTAGTTTAACAAAGGCACAACAGTTGGCATCTGGAAAAGGCAACATTACTGAGACAGTAAAAAGATAAGTGGCTTCCAAGGATTTGGAAGGAGGGAAGGATGGATGAACAGGTGTTGCAGAGGTTAACTTGGGGGCAGTGAACAATTTGTATGGCACCAGAATGGTGGATACATTTGTGAAATCTCATAGGATATACAATATAGAGTGAAGCTTAATGTAATATTGGCTCATCAAGTGTATCTCTGGCAATTGCTGGATCACGTGGTAAGCCAATTTTTAGTGTTATTTAACATATTTAACAAGATATTGATAATAGGGTAAACTGTATAGGGGTAGAGGAGAATGATGGGAGGAGGGGTAGGTGGGAAGTTTCTGTACTTTCTGCTAAATTTTTCTGTAAACCTAAAACTGCTCTAAAAACTTAAGTCCATCAATTCTTTTCAAAAGGTACAGCAAGTTTGCTGGATATAATATCAATCTGCAAAAATCAACTGTATTTTGATATATGAGCAAAATTAAGAATAAAATTTCACTCACAATAGCACCAAAATGAATGAAATACTTAAGAATATATTTAACAAGAAAAGTGCAAAGCATACACTGAAAATCACAGAACTTTGCTGAGGTAAATTTTTAAAAGTGTTAGTCACTCAGCCATGTCCCACTCTTTGCGACCCCATGGACAGCAGCTTGCCAGGCTCCTCTATCCAAGAGGCAAGAATACTGGGGTGGATAGTCATTCCCTTCTCCAGGGGATCTTCCCGACCCAGGAATGGAATCCCGGTCTCCTGCATTGCAGGCAGATTCTTTTGTTTGAGTTACCAGGGAAGCCCCAGACCTAAATAAATAGGCATTCTGTGATTATGGACTGGAAAACTCAATACTGTTAAGATGACAATTCTCTCCCAAATAGATTCAACACATTCCTATCAAAAAACTTCAGAAACTGACAAATTCTAAAATTTATATGAAAATGTAAAACACCTAACAGCCAAAATAATTTTGAAAAGAACAAAAAAGTTAAAGAACTCTTATTTTCTAATTTCAAAACTAACTGTAAAAGCTAAAGCAATCAGACAATCTGGTAATGGTATGTGTGTGTGTGTGTTAGTCTCTCAGTCATGTCTGACTCTGTGATTCCATGGACTGTGGCCTGCCCGGCTCCTCTGTCCATGGAAATCTCCAGGCAAGAATACCGGAATGGGTTGCCATTCTCTTCTGCAGGGGATCTTCCCAATATAGTGCTTGAACCAGAGTCTCCTGTGTTGTGGGCAGATTCTTTACCATCTGAACCAATAGAGAAGCATGGTATTGGCATATAGACATGCAAATATAATTGACCCTTGAACAACACAGATTTGAACTGTGAGGGTCCACATGTAGGCAGATTGTTTTTTTAAAACAGTAAGTACTATAATACAGGACTACATGGTCTGCAGTTGGTTGAATCCACAAATGCAGTTATGATGAAACCTCAGCTATGGAAGGCAGACTAAATTTATGTGGATTTTCACATGTGAAGAGAACCAGTGCCCCTGATCTCTGAGTTGTATAAGGTCAACTGTATGGAGAGTAATGAAACAGAATTGAGAGCCCAGAAAGAAAGCCTTATATTTCAGTCAGCTGATTTGTTTTACAAAATGCCAAAGCAATTCATTGGGAGGAAAGGGTAATCTGTTCAACAAACGGAACTGGGACTGGATCCATTAGCAAAAAAGATCGATTTTGACCTTCATCTTAGAACATACACAAAATTAACTCAAAATGGATTATATACTTGAATGTAGGAGTTAAAACAATAAAACTTTTAGAAGAATAGGTAAAAGAAAAGCTCCAAGACCTTATGTTAGGGAAAGACCAAAAGAATAATCTATTTTTAAAAAATTGGATCTCATCAAAATTTAAAACTTTTGGACTTCAAAAGCCACAATTAACAAAATGAAAAGATAAGCAAAAGACAAGAAGCAAACATTTTCAAAACACATGCCCAATAAAGGACTTATACCCAGAACCTGTGAAGAATGCTGACAACTCAATAATAAGATGATCCATCAAAAATGTTTAAACATGTTAACATACATTTCTGAAAGAAAATGCATGAATGGCTGATGTAAAACGTTACACGGAAAGATGCTCGAAAATACCATCCATTGTTGGTGTTGTCCAGTCACTCAGTCTTTGAGACTCCATGGACTGCAGCACTCGAGGCTTCCCTGTCCTTCACCATCTCCTGGAGTTTATTCAAACTCATATCCATTGAATCAGTGATGCGATCCAACCATCTCATCCTGTCATCCCCTTCCCCATCCACCTTCAATCTTTCCAATCATCAGGGTGTTTTCCAGTGAGTCAACTCTTCGCATCAGGTGGCTAAGTATTGGAGCTTCAGCTTCAGCATAAGTCCTTCCAATGAATATTCAGGACTGATTTCCTTTAGGACGGACTGGTTGGATCTCCTTGCAGTCCAAGGGACTCTCAAGAGTTTTCTCCAACACCACAGCTCAACCTCGTCCATTAAGGAAATGCAAATTAAAATCACAGTGAGATGTCATTTCACACCCACAGGTATGGCTCTAATAAATCAGACCGATATTAACAAGTGGCGGCAAGATGTGGACAAATAAGAACCCTCTGATGTTGGCAGTAACAGTGTAAGGTAGTTCAGGCATTTTGAAAAAGAGAGCTTTCATGTGGAGAAGCCAGAACGCTTCCACATATCACTTTGTCTCAAGCTCCAAAAGGACAGAAGTTTCTTTGTCTGGTACCCTATCTATGTATCTCTTCACCAGGTTGCTGACTCATATGTAATAAACTGGTCATCTCGTAAGTAAATAGACCTTCCTGAGTTCTGCGAGCTGTCTAACAAATTAACCGAATCCAAAGAGAGGGCTGTGGACATGAATTGGAGCAAACTGCAGGAGATAGTGAAGGACAGGGAAGCCTGGCGTGCTGCCGTTCATGAGGTCACAAAAATTTGGACACAGCTGAGCAACCGAACAAGAAAGGACAGGGTTGTATAAACCTCTTGTTTGTAGCCAGTTAGTCACAAATACAGGTAAAACCTGGGTTTGCAACTGGCATCTGAAATGGAGAGCAGTCTCCTGGGACTGAATCTTTACCTTGAAATTTGATTCTGTCTCCAAGTATGTAGGGTCAGAATTGAACTGAATTCACAGACACCAGAACTGCATGTGCGAAGTATGGTTCCTCCCTGATTGAAAACAGTGTCTCCACACCAACTTTGTGGGAAAGTAGGGATGGTAGTGTGACATACTAGGGGAGCAAGAGACACACACATCCACCAGACACCGGTGGAGTGCAAAAGGGGTCTGCGAGCTCATTTGGGCCCCATTTGTGGCATGAACAGTAACTGGGAGAAAGTGTGTTTCCCCTTTGCGGATGGTCCTGCAACTGGGACAAAGAGAGACACAACCAACAGGTCCTTTGTGGGCCATCCTCAAAACAGAAGGGCTAGAATGGGGTCAGGGACCACCAGTGCTATGATGCAGAGTAGATACCCAGATAAGGCCACATTCTGTCCAGGTTGCCATTTGAGGAAGCATCATACTTTGCCGTTGCCAAGAGTCTAATAGTAGAAATTACATAGAAGGCAAGGATCCAGTGCAAGACTTAATAAATCAAGACCTGCATGAGGTCAGGCCCCTCCCGCATTACCCACGGTGGCAGTTGCATAAGCCCCTAAAAAATTAAAAGGGGCTTAAATTTTAAAATTTCAACCCAGGAGAAAGGAAAAGACCGAACAGGGGGCAACACCATGAATGTAATCAAGCTTCAAACTAAAGGACCGAAAAAACCAGAATTTATTCTTACTTAGACGTGACTAAGTTTTCTGCTTTGGGCAAAATAAGAACTTTGAGGCAAAAATCAAAGTGAATTATACTGAAGAGAAAGGAAATGGCACCAGAAAAACTTCTAGAACAAGAACGCTACCCTCCACTGAGCTCCCCAGATTTGAACTTCTAGAGGAGGCGGCTGGAAGGGCCAACCCACGGTTGGCATGAGGATGCGCGCGCAGCCCTGGGACCTGGCATGGCCTCTGCACACGCCAAGGGCTGCAGCCACGGCGGGGGTGAGCTGCCATGGTGAGTGCATCAGTGCCTGCAAGGAGGCCTAACGAGGAGGCCTGGGAACTCATTATTTACTTGTTTTAATAATTTACAGACCAGGAACAAAGGTTTACTTCTACAAACAGTGATTTTTCAACTGAGAGAGCTTTCAGCAGTCTTGCCCCTGAACTTTGGATTCTGGTTAAATTACTGTCTGTTCAGATTTTTTTCAGACTCATATGAACAGACAAATCGTGTTTCAATACATTATTTTACCTCTCTTGAATTTGGTAAAAACTGGAAAAAATGTTCTGTTTTGTTTCTCTCGTTTGTATGCTAAGTTGCCCTTCTTGTCTAAGGAGATGGCTTAAGCTTGCTTTCCGTATGTCTTACTCAACATTAGGCTGTTTTTAATTTTTATCCTGTTCAGTTTAAAACACTTCAGTTCAGTTCAGTCACTCAGTCGTGTCCAACTCTTTGCAACCCCATGAATCCCAGCACGCCAGGCCTCCCAGTCCATCACCAACTCCCGATGAAGATCTTTTTTGTACAGTTCTTCTGTGTATTCTTGCCACCTCTTCTTAATATCTTGTTTCTGTTAGGTCCTCATACTATTTCTGTCCTTTATCGAGCCCATCTTTGCATGAAATGTTCCCTTGGTATCTCTGATTTTCTTGAAGAGATCTTTAGTCTTTCTCATTCTGTTGTTTTCCTGTATTTCTTTGCACTGATTGCTGAAGAAGGCTTTCTTATCTCTCCTTGCTATTCTTTGGAAATCTGCATTCAGATACTTATATCTTTCCTTTTCTCCTTTGCTTTTCGCCTCTCTTCTTTTCACAGCTATTTGTAAGGCCTCCAAAGACAGCCATTTTGCTTTTTTGCATTTCTTTTCCATGGGGATGGTCTTGATCCCTGTCTCCTGTACAATGTCACAAACCTCAGTCCATAGTTCATCAGGCACTCTACCTATCAGATCTAGTCCCTTAAATCTATATCTCACTTCCACTGTATAATCTTAAGGGATTTGACTGACAATATACCAAATTATATTGTTTAATCCTGTCTTAGACACTGACTGAGCTATATTTTGCAAGTTGGTATAATATTAAAACACACAGTGTTTTTATACATGTGAGTAGAAAAATATTGGTAAATAATCAAATATGATTATGGATTTGTGATCTCATATTTCAAAATGATCAAAAATCTCCAACTGTGACAAAATGGCATGTACTTCAGACAAGGATTGTATTTTTATAGAAAAAAAATGAGGGGAAATTATTTGAAACTGAAAATCTCAAAAACATTTCCATTGTTGATTATGTTGTATAACATGTTAACATGCTGGCAAATTCCCCACAAAATGCATAAGGACAAAATGTCTACCACAAAGGTACACAGATACTTAGGAAAATGTCTCTCTATATATATTTTTAGATTTATGTTTACTTGTTTTTGGCTGTGCTGGGTCTTTGTTGCCACAAGCAACATTCTCTAGTTGTGGTGAGCAGGGGCTTCTCTCCATTGCCCAGCACAGTCTTCTCATTGTAGCGGCTTTTCTAGTGGAGCAGGGCTCCAGGTGCCCGGGCTTCAGTAGTGCAGCACATGGCCTCAGTGATTGCCACTCTCCAGCTCTAGAGCGCAGGCTCAGCAGTTGTAGCATGGGAACTTAGCTGCTCTGTGGCATGTGGGATTTTCTTGGACTGGGGATGGAATTTGTGTCCCCTGCTTTGGCAGGCAGATTCTCAATGAAGGTGAAAGAGGAGAGTGAAAAGGCTGTCTTAAAACTCAACATTCAAAAAACAAAGATCATGGCATCTGGGCCCATCACTTTATGGCAAATAGATGGGGAAACATGGAAACAGTGACAGACTTTCTTTTCTTGGGCTCCAAAATCTCTGCAGATGGTGACTGTAGCCATGCAATTAAAAGACGCTTGCTCCTTGGAAGAAAAGCTATGACAAACCTAGACAGCATATTAAAAAGCAGAGACTTCACTTTGCTGACAAAGGTCTGTATAGTCAAAGCTGTGGTTTTTCCAGTAGTTACATGTGGATGTGAGTGTTGGACCATAAAGAAGACTGAGTGCCAAAGAACGGATGCATTCAAACTGTGGTGCTGGAGAAGACTCTTTAAGAGTCCCTTGGACTGCAGGGAGGCCAAACCATTCAATCCAAAAGGAGATCAATCCTGAATATTCATTGGAAGGACTGATGTTGAAGCTGACACTCCAAAACTCTGGCCACCTAATGTGAAGAGCCAACTCATTGGAAAAGACCCTGATGTTGAGAAAGATGAAGGGCAGGAGGAGAAGGGGGTGACAGAGGATGAGATGGTTGGATCGCATCACTGATTCATGAGTTTGAGCAAACTCCAGGAGACAGTGAAAGACAGGGACGCCTAGCATGATGCAGTCCATGGGGTCACAAAAAGTTGAACACAATTGACAGGACAACAACAACAACAACAAAGACTACTAGGAAAGTTCCGGAAAATGTTTGTATTCTTTATGAGAAATGTAAGAAAGATTTATTTCTTAAGAAGAGAAGGAAGATTAAATAGAGAAAAAACATTGCGAGAGGAAGGAAATAATTGGAAACAAAGAGAGAAAGAAAGAAAGAAAAGAGAAAGAAGAGAGATCTAATTTATTCTCTGCTATTAATTACACTGTATATTCAAATCTCAGGAGTTCTTCCAAAGTAAAAATGTTTATATTGATTTATGATAATGCTTTGAGAGGAATGGCCAATATATAAAAACCACTGTTTACAAGACAATATAACTTTCTCAGTTCATGTGAGGTGGTACTTACAATTAGACTTATGAAGAGAAAATGATAAATGTAAAGGAGAAATGCCAAAATAGTAAATGCACTTTTTAATTTTGAAATTGGTCTTGAAATCTTTCATTGTATTGAAAAAAATAGGACAGTGTTCAGTTTGACTTCAATATCATCATCAGTCCTCTAAGTTTTGGCATGACCATCTTTGGTGTAACCATATTTTACTGTATCAGTTAGGACTGCATGCAAATAAGTTACAGGAAATTGAAGTAGCTTTTAAAAATATAGTCATCTTTTTTACTTGCCTCAGAGGAAGGCTGAGGTGGAAACTGGTCCAGTGACTTACCCCCAAATAGTTACTAGATAGATGGCTGCTAGAACTCAGGCTTAGCACCAGCAACCAAGGCGAGAGGAAGACAAACTCACAATGCTGCCTCACAAGTTTCTTTTACTAGAAAATCAAGAAAATTCAGGGAAATTCTCCAGTTCAAGGGGCAGGAAGAACCGTTGGATCAGCCAACCAACAGTGTCAGCAGCAGTTTGCAAAAGCTGTTTTTATTTCTTTGAACTAAGATCCTGATTATAAAATCAAGGTCAAGTGCTCCATAATAAGTTGCAAGGAATTTATTTCAAAAAAGCGGAATATTCTAGGAACTAGGTTAATCTTTAGTTTCCTACTTTGCATTATACCCAAAAATGCCAGTATTGCCCCATGTTACATACCTCTTTCTGTGAGAACTCACTTTGCCCCAGCATCTGTGTCTGCCAGGGAAGGCAGCTGGCCCAAAGGCACGCAGCACACACAAGGTTCAGGGGCTTGTGGTGCTCTCTTAAGACCTGATCAGAAAGATGAGCTAGACCAGTATGAATCCTCAGTTAAGAAATGAAAACTGAAAAACAGAGGCAGGAGCAGTATGGTTGTGAACGTGCAAGTGTTCCATAAGCTTGAAATGGACCCATGGCAAGCAATATTCAGGTACAGGAAAAGTTTTGGCTGCAGAAGTTTATTAAACTGTATGAAGAATGCCCTGAAAGTGTAGTTTAAAGCTTTTTCCTGCATGATTCAAGAAACAGTCAGTTAAAAAATCGGCAAGCCTAATGTATACCTGCAACTGACGCTTGTTGATATATTGCAGAAACCAACACAATATTCTAAAGCAATTATCCTCTAATTAAAAATAAACAGATTTAAATAAAACATAAAAGCACCTGCATGTGAAAAAATACAGCAGGCCTAGTGAGCTGCTCACATTAAAAACAGAGTGCACATTTCAAGAAATATCTAGTCATTTTATAAATAAGGAAAATAAAATGTTATTTATTCCATTCTCTGAATAAATGTTGACTTATAACCATGAAGCAGAAAAGTAAATAGTGTTAAATCTCAGCTAACTCGCCCAGAAAATTAAACCCAGTTCCTTTTAAACATTTTTTATTTATTTTATTTGTGGTCTGCGCACAGGCTTTCCCTAGCTGCAGAGAGCCGGGCGCTACTGTCTAGCTGCGATACACGAGCTTCTCATTGGGCGCGGTTTCTTGTGGAGCACAGGCTCAAGGGCAGGGGGCTCCAGTAGCTGTAGCACACGGGCTCAGCTGCCCCATCACATGTGGAATCTTCCCAGATGAGGCAACTGAACTCATGTCTCCTGGATCGGCAGGCAAACTCTCAACCATGGAACCACCAGCAGAGTCCAGCCCTTAGGTGATTAACAACGGTATCAGACATAGCTTCGCGCTGCTTCTGGGGTGTCCCTGGGAGTCAGCACTATTGCTGAAGACAGCAAGACCCAAATCAAGAACTACCAGACTGACGCTTTGAAGGCACCTTACCCAACAGGAAGCAGGCCTGGAACTGTGAACAGAGCTCCCAGGACCTGCATTGCTGTGAGAAGGCAGTGACAGCTAGCGGGAGTGCGCCCGCCCGGCGAGAAGGGCTCCGTGAGCGCGAGCCCTCCTGCCCCACGGCTTGCCTCTCAGCCCCCCGAGACACTGCGTCCTGGGAAGACCCGCAGTGGCTCCCCCCCTCCTCTGCCCCCGACCCTTCTCCCAGGGCGGCAAAGGAGCACCTGGGCACATGGCGATCCCACCCCGGGATCCTGAATCGCTCCTTACCTAACAATAAATATTCATTGGAAAACTGGAAGGAGCATATTGAAAAGTAACATATATGCACTACTACATGTAATATAAAGGACAGCGACTTAGTGTATAACACAAAGAATTATACTCAATATTTTGTGCTAACCTGTATGGGAAAAATACCCCAGTCACTTTGCTGTACACCTAAAACTAACACAACCTTGTACATCAACTATACTTCAATAAAACTAAATTAAAAAAAAACAATATTAAGAGATTATGACCTAGCATTTCATGTGAATATCAGTTCTACCCGATGGCACTTTAGAAGTCTCTTTACAGAAAAGAACGCTGAAACTTCTATCTTTTTCTGGACCAAAGTAGCAGATTTTTTTAAAGTATAGAATAATGCCAAAATTCCACTCACTGAGTACTTTAAATGTTTATCTTCCAGGATTTTTTTTTTTTAATTTTTTCATGTTTCACAATAGTTCCACATGACTACCATCTAGAAAATATCTCAGCATAGCAATCATTTTTCTTATTCCCTGCTAACTTCACATATAGGTGTTAGAACAGTCCTCAAATGAAAAGTTCACAAAATGGATTTGGAAATGTTGGATGGAACCTATCTTCCAGGTCTAATGAAGTGAGCAAAGCCACCAGACTGTATTAGACAAGTAAATTTTAGATAAGTCAAGTAAAACAAGTTAATCAACACATCAGAGATTCTCCAGTTGTCTATAGAAGGATCCTTGGGCGTCTGTGGCTGTCTTGCTTCTGGTTGAATATGCTGATGAAGTCAGGACGTGGCCACTGAGGCCCATTCCCTGTCTTGGAGGTATCTGATGGAAAGAGTAGTTCCCCTGAACTCAGGGAAACCCAAAGGCCTCTCAGGGCTGTGTGTTAGCACCACATTTGAGATTATTTAGATCTCTGTTATTCATATTTGAAAAAGTCGGCAGTTTGCTTTTGCTTCTGGTGACAGGCAAAGGCAAAATAGCCTTGTGGCTCAGTGTCTGCAGCCAGGAAAGGTCACACGCACAAACTAGGAAACTATTTTTGATAACTCGGATTTGGAAAGACCAGCCTAGTGCTCTGTGAGCTATTTAAAACCTGCTCTGGATTCTCATGCAACACCAGATCCTCTGATTACATGTTTACAAGCCAGTCCTTAAGGATTCATAGAGCTCTCCACCCCATAGCCAGGACACCTAAAGTCATTCGCTTCAAAGTGAAATTCTCCAGATACCAGCAGAATAATCTCCATAAACACCTGTGCATGCAGATGACTGCAATTAGCCCCATTTTAGAAACCAGCCAATAAACTCTTTTTCATCAGGAAATTCCACAGTAAATTTGGATCTAAATCATACACTTTCCCAGCTTAGTTACAGCTCTTAGGATAAACCTGATGTGCTAGAAATAAGGGCTTCCCAGGTGGCTCAGTGGTAAAGAACTCCCCTACCAATGGAGGAGATGCAGGTTCGATCCCTAGGTCAGGAAGTTCCCCTGGAGAAAGAAATGATAGTTCACTCCAGTTTTCTTGCCTGGGAAATCCCATGGACTGAGGAGGCTGTTGAGCTACAGTCCTTGGGATAGCAAAGAGTTGGACTGAACTTAGTGATAACAATGACAAAACCAAAAATAAAGTATTTGGAGTATAAGGTACATTCTGATGAGCATGAGAAGACTGATTAAATTATTCACCCCAGAACCAGACTGGCTACATATGACATTTGGTTGTTAGCTAAGCTTCCTTACCTTAGATTCCTCATTTTTCAAATGGGGCTGATACTAATAAGCACCCCATAGATTTTCTGTGAGAACAGAATAAGCTTAATATTTGTAAAATGGTGAGAACAACTCCCTGGAACATTGTGAGTATATCAGGAGTATTAGCCAACAGTAGTGCAAAGCAAGAGAGCTTATTCACCATAAAGACTTATTTCTCATCACCAAGCAAGGAGACCCAACCAGTCCATCCTAAAGGAAATCAGTCCTGAATATTCATCAGAAGGACTGATGCTGAAGCTGAAACTCCAGTACTCCACCTGATGAGAAGAACTG
This sequence comes from Ovis canadensis, assembly GCF_042477335.2. Lineage (NCBI taxonomy): Eukaryota > Metazoa > Chordata > Mammalia > Artiodactyla > Bovidae > Ovis > Ovis canadensis. The sequence goes on along the minus strand of NC_091253.1, from coordinate 99,403,930 downwards.
ACTCATTGGAAAAGACCCTGGTGCTGGGAAAGATTGAAGGCAGGAGGAGAAGGGGAGGACAGAGGATGAGATAGCTGGATGGCATCACAAACTCGATGGGCATGAGTTTGAGCAAACTCTGGGAGTTGATGATGGACAGGGAAGCCTGGCATGCTGCAGTCCATGGGGTCACAAAGAGTCAGACATGACTGAGCAACTGAACTGAACTCATCACCGAAAGTAATGCAGTTTTATCTCTGGACAAAGGAAATCGGCACTGTCCTTCTGTGACACTACTGATCTATTTCTTCTATCTTGCTCTGGGATCAAGAATCCCTACCATTTGTGAAACAGTGGGTGTGCAGATTTGAGCAACAAATATTGATTGTGCAAAAGTCTATAAATAACTTATTTCTCTGTAGTTGAAATTAATTTTATTCTCAAATGGTAATTTGTGGTAGAAAAGTCATTCAAGGTAAAACTTAGTGATTTTCAGTTTAAAATTTAGCCTCTCAAGACTGTCCCATCTTTCTCGTCACCTTTATGCCCTTTCCCCAGCAGTAAAGTTCCTGCAACGCTCTAAGTTCCTGAGAGGGTCATCTTGGGCTTGTGGGAGTGGAAAGGTGTGCTGACCTGTCTCAGGTAAGACTGCACTGAGTGAAGCTTGAGCTACCTGATCTTGGGTATCAGTCTCTGCCTCCACCACTTCTCACATGTGGCCTCAGAGACGTAACCTGGAGTCTGGTTGCCTTGACGTGGGCGGTCCACTCTGCAGACCCTAGTATAGGGTTCTGTCACCCTAGTCCTGGGCTCCCCTCTCAGACCTTAATTCTTAACCAAAAATATTTGTTGGGGGAAAGATAGATCACCTCATGCTCTCTTTGCACAAACCTGCTATACCACTGTTTCTCTGGAAGCTACTTTTCTTTTGGTGCTAGACTGTATTAGTCATCCTTTGCTTCATAAAATATTATCCCAACACTTAGTGGTTTAAAACAAAAAACATGTATTATCTCGGTTTCCATTGATCAGAAACTCAGGAGCAACCTGTGGGTGGTGGGTGGTTGTTACCTGGGGTCTCTCCCAAAGGTGTAGTCAAGATGTTGAAACCAAGCAGGACCCTGTGGGTCTCTCAGGTACAAATCCCTTCTGTTTCCTTCATTTCTTGTTTGTAAGAAACAGACTTCAACCTCCTTGGCCTTCCCTGAGTTCCAAAGAGCAGATTCAGTCTTTAACCAGGGATGGGAGGGAAGGAACACAGAAATAAGGTGAAGATACAATAAGCCAACCTTGGACATGGAAGCAACCTAAATGTCCATAGACAGATGAATGGATAAAGAAGATGAGATACATATACACAGTGGAATACTACTCGGCCATAAAAAAGAATGAGGTGTTGTCATTTGAAGCAACATGAATGAACCTAGAGATTATCATACTAAGTGAAGTCAGTCAGAAAGATAAAGATAAATACCATACAATATCACTCATGTGTGAAATTTAAAATGAACCTATCTATGAAACAGAAACAGAATCATGGATGTAGGGTACAGACTGGTGGTTGCCAAGGGGGATGGGGTAGGAGATGGATGGAGTGGGAGGTTGGGGTTAAAAGACGTAAGGTTTTATATATAAACTGGATAAACAAGATCCTATTGTATAGCACAGAAAACTATATTCAATATCCTATGATAAACCATAATGGGAAAGAATATTTTAAAAAAGGATGTATATATGTGTATAACTGAATCACTCTGTTCACAGTTGAAATTAACACAGCATTGTAAATCAGCTATACCCCAACTAGCCTTGGGTCAGGATCCTGATTCCTCCTCAATGAATTTACATAACAGTATCTTCTGCAGAAAGAAGGCCCTTACCCAGACAGAGGATGGCAACTTCAGGCTGAGCCCAAGATGCTGGGAGTACAGCCCTATCCATCTACCATCAACCAGTCAGAAGAAAGTCACATACCCTGCAACTCTCAGTCCAAATTTTGCCTATAAAACCTTTTCCCCCCAAACCATCAACCATCAGGGTGTTCAGGGGTTTTGAGCACAGGCCACCTGTTTTCCTTGCTTGGTGCTGCAATAAGCCTTTCCCTGGTCCAGACTCTAGTGTCTCAGTTTATCTGGCCTCACTGTGCAGCGGGCACACAAACCTTTGTGTGGTAACAATGTCAGCAGGGCTGCAGTCATTGGAAGGCTCAGCTGGGACTGGAGGAGGTCTGCTTCCAAAGTCACTCATGTTGCTGTGGGCAGGAGATCCCAGTTCCTCACCATCTGGGGTCTCGGGAGAGATTCTGAAGACATCCCAGGACATAGCAGCTAGCTTTTCCCAGGGCCAATGATTTTAGAAAGAGAACAAAAAAGAAGCCACGTTGTCTTTGGTGATCTAGCCTAGTGAATCGCATACCATTCTACTGGGCGCGGTGACACGGCGGAGCAGTTCTACGCAAGAATGCCAACACCAGGAGGAGGTCATGGTAGGCCATCCTGGAGGCCGACTCTACATGCATATTCTGTCAAGTTCCTCTTCTCCCAGAATTCTGCATGGGGTACAAGGTGCCAGTCATTCTTTCTGAGCCCCAAACTCACCAGAGACGGTGCAGGCTCGGGAGTTTACTGTCTGGCTTCTAATTCTCTTCCAACACTTTTTAAGTGTGTGACCTGGGAAATTTACTTAATATTAATATTTCTGCACCCAAGTCCTCGTGTATAAAACGGAGCTAATAATACCACCTACAGTGAGGTGTAGTGCTGTGCGTAGCCTCTCAGATGTGTCTGACTCTTTGCAAACCCGTGGACTGTGGCCCGCCAGGCTCCTCTGTCCATGGGGATTCTCCAGGCAAACGTACTGGCAACCACGTCCTCCTCGAGGGGATCTTCCCAACCCAGGGATCGAACCCAGGTCTCTTGCATTGCAGGCAGATTCTTTATTCTCTGAGACACCAGGGAAGTGAGGTGTAGGGAGAATTATAAAAGATAATCCAGGTCAAGCACTTAGAACACTCTGGCATATTGTTATTGTTCAATAAATATTAATATCATCACTGACATTCATAAAGATTTCATCCAGGGAAGGGGAGAATGGGCAGGCAGGGAATAAAGCTCCACACTGTATCTGAGCTCTCCAACTCTTCTTTCTAAATCCACCCTGTATATCTTTCTCATATCAAGGGTTTATTTTTGGATTTTGAGCTTCCATGCTTCCTTACCCTATAACTTAAAACTGCTCTTTTATCTGTATCCCACAGTCTCAGATTCCATAATGCTGTGGTATACTCTTTAAGCCTACAGCTTTGGTTCTTGATACTTATCAAGATTTTGAAATTCTTAGAGCATTTTTCTCTCCTAAGCACCTGGTCTTGGAAGCTTTGCTGCCCTGTTTTAAAAACTCAAAGCCACTAACAAAAACAATAGCAATTGCTCACCAAAGGCCAGGCCCTAATGGAGATGCTTCATACATTAACTCATTCAATCACTGCAACAACTGCTGAGTGTAGATATTATTATTACCCCATTTTACAGATGAAACAGGCACATAGAGGGTTAGTGGGCAAGTCCACAGAAGAGAAATAGCAGAGCTGATCTTTGTCCTTTGAACCAAGGCAACCCCAACGCTGCACACCCCCACTCCCCACGCACCCCCTTCCCCACACTGCGGTCTATGTTCCTGTCCATTGCCTTGCATAACCTTTCAAGAAAGTGCTCTTGCTATTCACTTGTTCTTTTGCATTCTCCTTTTCTTGTAGCACTTTATCTCAGCCTCAAGGACACTTCTTTTAGCTTTTTATTTCATATCATTTCAGACTTACAAAAAAGTTACAAAAATAACACAAAGAATTCCCTATAACCATCATCCAAATTCTGCAAATGTTAATATTTTACCATGTTTGCTTTACCATTCTCTCTCTCTCATCTCTCTGTGTGTGGAGATTATGTGTATATAACCATATAAATTTCCTGAGAGTAAGTTGCAGACATGAACCCTCTTTGCCCTTAACTATTTCAGGCTTTGTTTACTAAAAACAAAGATAATCTTTTACATAGTTTAGTACAATTATCAACAGCAGGAAATTAACAATGTTAATAATACTAGCTGTGGAATGCTGGTAAATATTTAACAGCAAGCCCTCCAGGTTTAAAAAAAAAATGATCCTGGTTTGTCTTACTTGCTGCTGCTGCTGCTAAGTCGCTTCAGTCGTGTCTGACTCTGTGCGACCCCAGAGATGGCAGCCCACCAGGCTCCCCCGTCCCTGGGATTCTCCAGGCAAGAACACTGGAGTGGGTTGCCATTTCCTTCTCCAATGCATGAAAGTGAAAAGTGAAAGTAAAGTCGATCAGTCATGTCCGACTCTTCTCGACCCCATGGAATGCAGCCTACCAGGCTCCTCTGTCCATGGGATTTGCCAGGCAAGAGTATTGGAGTGGGGTGCCATAGCCTTCTCCAGTCTTATTTGCTACTCCCCACCATATAAATACTCTCTGTTGCTGCTAAACTGCTTCAGTCATGTCTGACTCTGTGCTACCCAATAGACAACAGCCCACCAGGCTCCCCCGTCCCTGGGATTCTCCAGGCAAGAACACTGGAGTGGGTTGCCATTTCCTTCTTCAATGCAGGAAAGTGAAAAGTGAAAGTGAAGTCATTCAGTCATGTCCGACTCTCAGCGACCCCATGGACTACAGCCCACCAGGCTCCTCCATCCACGGGCTTGTCCAAGCAAGAGTACTGGAGTGGGGTGCCATTGCCTTCTCCAATTTAACTACTATATAGCTATAAACTTTACAGAGCATTAAAGAAAAAAATATATATATTTACAATAATCAAAATATTTTTCTGCTACTTTATTTACCTATGTTCCATTAGTGTCCTCCCCAGGTTCATCTAAGGATAGGTGTCATCAAGTGCCAGGGAGAGAAAATGAGGCTTAACAACTTTATGTAAAAGACTAACATGTCCTACTTACGAAGGGATGTTTCACATGACTTTATTGGTCCGTGTGGCTCCCAAAGCAATTAACAGAAACTTGATATCTAGAATTAAAGAGATGATAATCCTGTGCTATGATTATTCTCATTTGTAATTGAAATAGCTGCTAATAACGTGAATTTGAAGCTGTAAGACTGAACCTGCAAAAAGGAAAATATCAGCAGCAAACTTTACGTCACAAGAATCAAATTTTGCCGTATAACTATGGTATTCGAGCAGAAAATTGATGCAAATCTTATTTTGAATTGAATATACACACAATAATATTCTCTAAGGCATTTGAGACTTTTTTTGAATACACACAGGGAAACAAAAAAAAAACATAATGATCCCAGTATATCAGTGTCCTCTATCCCCCCCAGGAATAAACCATTAGGAAAAAACTATTGATTGGGCAAATGGCATTACTCTCAACTTCAAATTATTATCAAAGAAAATAGTCAGAGAAAACTGAAAAGAATCTTTTATTTATTTCAATTATTTGCTTTAATTGAGCATAACTTACAAATTCCATAGAGAAAGTACAGGGAAAAAGAATATGAGCAACTCTTTTATTTAATGAAGCAACCACGCAGATCAATTTTAAAGAGATATACATTATGTATTAATAAGACAATGTGAGCCTACAACAGACTAGGTTTGAATTTAGGCACATTTACCTAGTAGTTCACTTTGGAATTAAATGTGTTATAGCATTTTCACTATTTTTGACTGAGCAGACATTTAATTTTTATTTGGAATTCGAAGCATCCTCGCAAAGCTGTTTCTCATAGCTTCCTGCCCAGGCAGCTCTTCGTCAGCTGCATTAGGTGAAGAAGCCTTTGACAGCAACTACAAATCAGTGATCTTCATCAAAATAAAATGAAATACAAAGAATACTAAAAGTAAATAGAACCTATCCCACAGAGAAAATATTATAGGTAGATAACATGGAGATGCGATCATTGGGATCAAAACCAAAATAGATGAACAGTTTAACATGAAAACCCCATAGAGTGGTATCTGCATATTTCTCTAATGATAAAACAGAATCTAGGCTAAGGACCTATGAAGCAAGTTGAGCTGTCTTGGAAGGTGTAAAATAAAACTGAAAGGAAGGAGATGATTTCAGAGGGTGTCATTGGTCAGGATTTTGCTTCGATGGTAGGAGCACGCCTTAGTGATCATACCCCATGAGTGTATCAGGTTGCAGTCACTTGCTGCCTGGCCAGCATGGGTTTATGGGGATTTTCTTTAGGGCAACACAAGTAAACAAATGCCAAACTAGAAAAAGTTCATGTCATAAATCCACAAAACATCATCCAGCTGTGTTTTGGCCAGAGGGTAGTAGGTTATTCGGTGTGATTTAAGAAGCAGGAGGGAATGGGGGGAGTGAAGTGCAGCAAAAGTCACTCTGTTGGGTCCAACTCTTTGCGACCCTATGGGCTTTACAGTCCATGGAATTCTCCAGGCCAGAATCCTGGCGTGGGTAGCCCTTCCCTCCTCCAAGGGATCTTCCCAACCCAGGGCTCCAACCCAGGTCTCCCACACTGCAGGAAGATTCTTTACCAACTGAGCCACAAGGGAAGCCCACAATTCCCTCAGGCTTTTCTGAGCTTTATCCCTTCCCCTCACCCCAAATACCTCCACTGCTAGGGCTAACATTTCAGCCACTAATCCCAAACCACATAATGAAGGATGCACCTTTTTGCTATTGAGTCATTATGCATTCAGGATTTTCTCTTAAAAACTAGTGTGTCAATGTATGGCAAAACCAATACAGTATTGTAAAGTAAAATAAAGTAAAAATAAAAATTAAAAAATAAATAAATAAAAATAAATTTAAAAAAAAGTAAGTACCAAGCACCCCCCCACCAAAAAAAAAAACTAGTGTGAAGGGTAAGCCATTTGCCTAATGCCTTTTAGGATAGTCAAACACTGAGATTAATGGAGAAATAAGAATGTGCAGAAGATAAGTAACTAGGACACACAGACAAATGTTAGTCAATTCTCCCGCACACCTGAGGCTAACACTTTGCCACTTTTAAAATGCACATGTATGTCAGGGTATAATTACAATAATAAAAACTCATCTTAATGAGTGTTTACTATGAGCCAGACACTGTGCTCAGTACTTTGTTGTCATTATTTATTCATTTACTTTTTCAATTATTAAGGGTCAAACACTATTTTTGATACATGGGTTTTAGTGATAAAAAATCAGATAATATTCCTGTTTTCACAGAGTGTACATATTAGTGATAAACAAAATGTCAATAGGTCAAATGGCTATGTTGAAAAATAAAGCAGGGAAAGATGGTTAGAACTGATGCTTTTGAACTGTGGTGTTGGAGAAGACTTTTGAGAATCTCTTGGACGGCAAGGAGATCCAACCAGTCCATCCTAAAGGAAATTAGTCCTGAATATTCATTGAAAGGACTTATGCTGAAGCTGAAACTCCCAATACTTTGGCCACCTGATGCCAAGAGCTGACTCATTAGAAAAGACCCTGATGCTGGGAAAGATTAAACGTGGGAAGAGAAGTGGGTGACAGAGGATGAGACGGTTGGATGGCATCACCAACTCGATGGACTTGAGTTTGTGTAAGCTCTGAGAGTTGGTAGTGGACAGGGAGGCCTGGGGTTGCAAAGAGCTGGACACGACTGAGTGACTGAACTGAACTAGAACTTCTAAAGAAGGGCAAATCATGGTGTAGTGTCCACGGCCAGCAATAAAAACTTTCCCAGTGCTAGCTGTGGGGTGCCTAGCTCTCTTTGCTTGTCCCTACATGGTCCTCACCACGCTCTACTTACAGTTCTCTATTTTCTAACTCTTCCATTGGGCTGTGAACTCCTTGAAGGCAAGAACAATCATTCATTTTTATATTCAGCATATCTAGCACAATCCCAAGACCACAGCTAGTGGCCAATAAATACTTTCCGGATAAATAAATTAGCATCTAAGTTAGAATTTAAGAGAAACCTTTTGAAGAAGGTAATTGAAGCAGTCTTCATTCCAGGTATTCTTTTCTGCCTTCCAACATACTCTCAGTGCATGGTCAAGAGCTCAGACAGCAGAATCAGAAATTCTGAGATTAGACCCTCAGCCTCAAACTCATTGGATGTCTGTCTGTGGCTCTTCACTCCGCTGCTCTAGGTCTCAGTTTCTTTACCTGCAAAACATCGACAATAAAGATTTCTCATTTTTTGCTGATATATTAGATATATATATATATATTCTTGGCAAAAAACCTAATTCTTATCATTGCTTCATACATGTTAGCTGTCATTATTATTATAGATTCTTAACACAAGCCTATAATTATATATAGATTACCTCTCATGAACAGAGGAGCCTGACGGGGCTTTAGTCCATGGGGTTGCAAAGAGCTGAACATGACCAAGCACACAGCCAACCTGTCTTTTCCATGTTTAAGTCAAGAACTTTTTGAACACGGTGTGCTCAGTCATTCAGTAGTGTCTGAATCCAGTGGACTGTAGCCTGCCAGGCTCCTCTGTCCATGGTATATACTTTTTCATAATAAGAATGTTGTTACCTACTCATTCTTTCTATCAAAATTTTCCTTACCTTTTGAGGCCTTGAAGACCAAATAGTTTTTGAAACTCAAACAAAACCAGAAGGTTCCAACGGTAACCGAAAGGTGGTGGATTGACATGTTGGATGAGGAGTTCTCAAAGCTCCACTAAGAAGCTGTCTCTCCTACTTGTCACATGATTAAGAAGAAATGCAGAGTGCGAATTCATGAATGGCTTCCCTGGTGGCTCAGCTGCAAAAAACCTGCCTGCCAGTGCAGGAGACATGGGATTGATCCCTGGCTTGGGAATATCCTCAGGAGGAGGAAATGGCAACCCATTCCAGTATTCTTGCATGGAAAATCCCATGGACAGAGGAGCCTGGTAGGCTACAGTCCAAGGGGTCACAAAAGAGTTGGACATGACTTAGTGATTAAAAAATAGTTCCTGAATGATCCAGTAACAGTTTGTATGCATGACTAGCTACAGAACTGCTCTTCAGAAGCAGCGTTAGGCCCTGGGATACAGAGTGTCCCTGGGTGTATCCACTCTGTACGGTGTTCTAAGGACTTCAGTAGCTCCAGTTTGTCTTTGATGGCACCAACATATTGTCCACTCATAAAATGATAAGAATGATGAAGCTGAAGCATGATGAAATTACAATGACATCACATGGTTCAACAATTTAATAGTTTCACTGAGTTCACTTTTTAAAAGCTTATGAATTATTTTTGTTCTCTTTCTAATGCCAGTATACCAAAAGTCACTTAGATTTTCCTCTTAAGAACAGTTATATCAGATTTACTGTTCATGCCCAATAATGATAGTGATGATGGCTGCTCCTGGACACTCTTACTTCTATACATTGCCCTTCTATACTTTTCTACAAGACCCTTGCCTATAAAGAACCTGAAGCAAAACAAAGCTGCCCTGAAACTGTGTATTCACATTAAGTAACTGAAACAATGGAAACAAAAATTGAAACAAAAGCCAATCAAACCAGTCAAAAAACCACTAAACCAAACAGTGAGATAGCTGTCATCTAATATTGTTTTCTTGAAGAATTGATGCGTTTGAACTGTGGTGCTGGAGAAGACTCTTGAGAGGAGATACAATCAATCCATTTTGAAGGAGATCAGCCCTGGGATTTCTTTGGAAGGAATGATGCTGAAGCTGAAACTCCAGTACTTTGGCCACCTCATGTGAAGAGTTGACTCATTGGAAAAGACTGATGCTGGGAGGGATTGGGGGCAGGAGGAGAAGGGGATGACAGAGGATGAGATGGCTGGATGGCATCACTGACTCGATGGACATGAGTCTGAGTGAACTCTGGGAGTTGGTGATGGACAGGGAGGCCTGAGGTGCTGCAATTCATGGGGTCGCAAAGAGTCAGACACGACTGAGTGACTGAACTGAATATTGTTTTCTTAACAAAAGGAAAAACAAGAGGGAAAAAATCCACAAGATGCTGAAGCAAAATTGGATGATTCCATGTGATAAGCCTCCAACCCCCACCCTGTTCTGAACCACTTCTAATTCACCTTGTTGTTGAAGGAGGGATTCTTCACCCTAAGTAGTTAGATATCTGAACACATGACCCCCAAAACTGGACAGATGAGCATGACAGCAACTTATCAGTCACAGAACTCACACCTTCGGGTCAGAGGACACTGCCCGCCGTGCAGGGCCATGCAAGGATGGCACTCCAGAGCAGAGGGAACCAACGGAGACCGCGGGAGCCAGGCTATGCAGGAATAAGCGGATCACCCCTGGAGGACGTGGTCACTTGTTTGAATAATTTCCAGGCTAGCACGGAGGTAAAATCCAGTAGGTTAAGGACTAAGCACAGCAGGTCCAGCTTAAGAGGTACTAGGCAGGTGAGGAGCCTCTCCTTTAGGGTGGGAGGCATGCGTAGCAAGAGTGGGAGTGGAAGGACATCACGGCAGCGCCAGAAATTGAATATCCTTACCCCTCTCTGCTGCTGCTGCTGCTAAGTCGCGTCAGTCGAGTCCGACTCTGTGTGACCCCACGGACGGCAGCACATCAGGCTCCCTCGTCCCTGGGATTCTCCAGGCAAGAACACTGGAGTGGGTTGCCATTTCCTTCTCCCATGCATGAAAGTGAAAAGTGAAAGGGAAGTCGCTCAGTCGTGTCCGACTCTTTGCGACCCCATGGACCGCAGCCTACCAGGCTCCTCCACCCATGGGATTTTCCAGGCAAGAGGACTGGAGTGGGTTGCCCTTACCCCTTGGCCTCTCTGGTGGCTCAGAAGTTAAAGCGGCTGCCTGCAATGCGGGAGACCTGGGTTTGATCCCTGGGTTGGGAAGTTCCCCTGGAGAAGGAAATGGCAACCTACTCCAGTATTCTTGCCTGGAGAATCCCAAGGACACAGGAGCCTGGTTGAGCCCCAGTTCACAGGGTCGCAAAGAGTCGGACACGACTGAGTGACTTCACTTCACTTCACTTCACTGTTGAGTAAACAGATTCCTCGGAATTCTAACACTCCGATACTTAGCCTTTAAAATAAGAACTAAGTGAGTCATTTATTTTTGTCATAGACATGAGTGATGGGAAAAACTGGTTCCGTGGCAGAAACTAGCCTTGAGTTTGATTCACAGTGAGTCACACTGAATTGGAGAGCTTATCTGAGCCTTGATGGTACTTCACTGTTTACAATTATTTTTTGAGCACCAAAGCACGGTGTGAACCTGCAGCAGAAACATTGTTATGTGTTCATTAAATCCTTCTAATGTTTCTGCTGAGCACACATTTTCTCTGCATCTCCAAACGACTTTTCAATGATGTGTGGCCATGAAACTAAGTTTTGGACAATGGAATGAGGGCAAAAGCTAAAAATGATACTGTCAGACCCATGTGAGAGTATTTGTTTTCTCTTTCCTTTCCACTGATGACCCTGAGAGGCACGCGTTGAAGATGACAACCTCACAAGATGGAGGCTTTTAGCCCCTGAATGACTAGACGACAGTGGTCTTCCCCCACAATATCTCAACCGAACAAAGACTAAAATACATGAACTAAGACAAGATTTTATTGTGCTAAATCTCCAAGGTTTGAGAACCACTTGTTACAACAGATAGTTTAACCCTCATAGATAACCCCTGTACAGAATATTAAGAAAGCTTCAGATATGAGAGCAAAGCCTAGATATTGTTACAAATACTAGATATAACTTATTCTGAGTTATCCCTTTCTCCTATGATGGTTTGTGCTATCGAAAACATCTCTAAGTTGTATCACACAAAAGAAAGTCAACTCCTCCAGGCATGGTGTAAAGAAAACCAATATTAAATATATTAGAACAAAGATAAGTTCTGAACTACACTAACCAAGAGTTGGGCAAAAATAAATGGGTAGACAACCTACTATGTTAATGAAAAAGTTTTGAAAAAGTTTAAAAAAAGAGATGATAAGAAAGAATAGAAGGAGAAGAAATGAGAGATTATAAGAATCCAATTGAGGGGCAAAAGAACATCCTTACGGATAAATGGATTTAAAACATAATGGACAGAGATGAAAGTTGAATTATTAAATAGATGAAAATTTTGAGAAAATCACCAGTAAGCTCAATCACCAGACAAGAATATGGCAAAGGTGTGCCTATTGAAATGATCAATTTCAGACTGGAGCACAGATGGCTACAATTCAATAAAAGCATTCTGAGACCAAAGAATTAAACAAATGGAAGTACAAAAGCCTCCAAAGAATTACTGCCAATTAACAAGGAGAAGGCAATGGCGCCCCACTCCAGTTCTCCTGCCTGGAGAATCCCATGGACGGCGGAGCCTGGAAGGTGCAGTCCACAGGGTCGCTGAGGGTCGGACACGACTGAGCGACTTCCCTTTCACTTTTCACTTTCCTGCATTGGAGAAGGAAATGGCAACCCACTCCAGTGTTCTTGCCTGGAGAATCCCAGGGACGGGGGATGGGCTGCCGTCTCTGGGGTCGCACAGAGTCGGACACGACTGAAGCGACTTAGCAGCAGCAGCAGCAGCAACAACCCTCAAATAATGATTCCAGCAGACTGAAGACACATAATCAACACTCATCCAGCAGTAACTTGGTAAAATCATGATACTTTAAAAGTAAAGAAAAGAAACAGAAGGAAGAAAAAGAGAGGAGGAAGAGAAGGACAGGAAAGGAAAAGTTAGGAAAAGGAGAAATCTTCAGACATCAGGTAGGAAAAAACTCCACTGAAAAGGAGAAAGAATTGAGGCACAGCGTGATGCAAAACAAAACATAGTAGAGAGACACATCCAGAAAACTCTAAAAGAGAGGAAAAAAAAAAAAAAGTCATATGGCCCAAGGAAATTATACTCATCCAAGATGTAAGAAAATCAAACAGACCTTCCAAACTATTTCAAAGAACTTGCAAGAACATAGGACTCATGGGTTCTTATTAAGAGAAAAAAAAAGCAAAGCAAAGCAAAATAAAAACCCCCAAATCCCAAATTATTGAACTCAGAAATGGAAAATACAAGTAAAAGGACTGGAGATGGAATGAAATTCACGTAAATGTGAAATAAGTGCTAAGCTATTGTGTTCAAAAAACAGTGGTGTACAGGCGACCCTTGAACAACGCAGGTTTGAACTGTGAAGATCTGCTTAACTATGGATGTTTCTATCTATCTGTGGAGTTTTCCAGTAAACACATACAGCACTACACGCCTCACAGGTGGTTGGATCTGCAGATGGAGTGGAAATAAGTAATTTTTAAGTATGACTCCAACTTCTCGGTGCACTTTATTATCTCTTAAGCTCAGATAAATCTTTTAGAGCATAATAGCCTATTGAGAGGAATTTCATTCCTCTTAAACATGAAGAAATTTAAATATAATATTTTTCATTTAGAATATGATCTCATTAAAAAATCACTTTCACCAACTTACATACCTATGCTTCCATCTGTGCCTATGTATAGAAAAACATCTGGAGTAAAGTTGTTTCTAAGTAGGGGACTGGCAATGACTTTTTAACTTCTTTAAAAAACTTTTTTTAGGACTTCCCTGGTGGTCCAGGCTCCCAATCCAGGGGCCCCAAGTTCAATCCCTGGTCAGGGAACTAGATCCCACATGCTACAACTAAGACCTGGTGCAGTCAAATGAAGAAACAAATAAATATTTTAAAAAAAATTTACTTAACTTCTTTATATAGATCCTTTGCTACTAAAATAAAATTAATATTACAAGGGAAGAAGAAAAATTGTTTCTTGCACTGTGGATTGTGTATCTTTAGATGTTACATACTGACTTATATTTACTCTTGCAGTAGCAAAGGATTTTGTATAAACACCGTGCCCCTGGCAAAACTAGCTGGTTATAGTCCGTAGATCTTTTGGTTCAGCTCACTACCTAATAGAGCCTGCAGGAGGTTTTTTTTGTTTTGTTTTGTTTTTTACTGTATTTATCTTTTAAAAATAATTTTAAACATTCTATACTGTAAAAAGTACTACAAACTCTTGGAACATTTCAAACAAAAAATGTATTGTGGATAGCAAATTCTATCATTGACAATCCCCTCTTCCCATTTCCATTGCAACACCTTTTAAAAAAAATTTAACTAAATAGTTGATTTGCACTATTGTGTTAGTTTCAGGTGTACAGCTTCAGATTTTTTTTCCATGATAGGTTACTGCAAGGTATTGCATAATGCTCCCTGTGCCATACAGCAAATCTTTATTGTTTATCTATGTTATACATAGTGCTGTGTATCTTTTAATCCCATACTCTTAATTTACCCCTGCCCTTCCTCTTTCCCCTTTGGGAACCATAAGTTCATTTCCTTAGTCAGTGAGTCTGTTTCTGTTTTGGAAATAAGTTGATTTCTACTGTTTTTTGGACTGCACAGATAAGTGGTATCATATAATATTTGTGTTTTTCTGCCTGACTTACTTCACTTAGTGATGTCTAGGTCCATCCATGTTGTTGCAAATGGCAATATTTCACTGATTTTTATGGCTGAGTAATATTCCGTTGCATGCAGATGTGTATATATGTGTGTGTATATATATATATATATATCCACCATGTCTTCTTTATCCACAACTTATTACATTGTTTCAGACATCTTCTAAGCACCTACAAATGTGCACACATGCATAGAAAACATAGATCTAGTCATTATTTTTCACATACATAAGGTAAAACTACAAATATTGTTCACGGCCTTTAAGTCAGTTTCCTGGGAAATAGACTTGAAATGCAGATTTGCAGGCAGAAGGTTAACAGGCGAGTGATCTCAGGAATAACCCCTGTGGCGGACTAAAGGAAGTATTGAACTGCGATGCTGAGAGCGCTGGTACCCAGGTTGCTCTCGGCAACCACAATGATTCTATACAATTCCATCCTAACTTAACCTATCCTACCCCTGCTACCAGAATTTACTTAGGAATTAGATCAATATTCACTTTCTCCAAAGGAGTAATATGGGAACAAACAGGTCCGAGTTCAGAACCTGGGACTGGTATAAAAATCCACAAGAATACTGACTTTCTATCGTTTCAATCTTCTGTTTATTTCACAGCTTTGGGTGAGTTTTTCAGTGCTGACCAAGACAAGCACATTGTCCACATATCAGTCATTGCTGCAGTAATGATGCATAACAAACCAAATCAAATTCAATGACTTGTAAAAACAAGCATTTGTTCTTAGGTTTATTACATTTTATAGCACATATTTTAGTTACCATTAAGTTGTGAGCATTGTATCAAGTCATTAAATTTTCTTTTTAAACATGAACTGTAGTCATGTATGGATGTGAGAGTTGGACTAGAAAGAAAGTTGAGTGCTGAAGAATTGATGCTTTAGAACTGTGGTGTTGGAGAAGTCTCTGGAGAGTCCCTTGGACTGCAAGGAGATCCAAGCAGTCCATCCTAAAGGAAATCAGTCCTGAATATTCACTGGAAGGACTGATGCTGAAGCTGAAACTCCAATACTTTGGCCACCTCATGCGAAGAACTGACTCATTTGAAAAGACTCAGATGCTGGGAAAGATTGAAGTTGGAAGGAAAAGGGACAACAGAGGATGAGATGGTTGGATGGCCTCACCGACTCAATGCACATGAGTTTGAGTAAACTGCTGGAGTTGGTGATGGACAGGGAGGCCTGGTATGCTACAATCCATGGGGTCGCAGAGAGTCGGACACGACTGAGCAACTGAGCTGAACTGAATTTATTCAATAGTATACATTGCTAGACATCGAAGTGCATAAAATTTGGGGCAACTCTGATTTTTTTTCTGCTCATTTCCTTCTAGCTCTGCTCTTTGTTCCAGTCACACTTGCCTTCCAGTTGCTTATCAATATGTCAGACACATTCCTGCCTTAGAGACTTCGTACTGGCTATTTCCTTGGTATGGAGGAATGTTCTTTTCCCTTACCTTCTTGAAGCTTTTTAAAAATCCCAGTAAAACCTGCTGTGATCACCCTGCTTGAAATTGCAACCCTTTGTCCTTTTCCTTAGCCTCATCTTTTTTTTTTTTCAATAATACTTAACATCTAATACCCTAACAACAATACCTTATAATATTCATCATCTAGTTTTAGAAAAGGCAGAGGAACCAGAGATCAAATTGCCAACATCCGCTGGATCATGGAAAAAGTAAGAGAGTGCCAGAAAAACATCTATTTCTGCTTTATTGACTATGCCAAAGCCTCTGACTGTGTGGATCACAATAAACTGTGGAAAATTCTGAAAGAGATGGAAATACCAGACCACCTGACCTGCCTCTTGAGAAATCTATATGCAGGTCAGGAAGCAACAGTTAGAACTGGACATGGAACAAAAGACTGGTTCCAAATAGGAAAAGGAGTACGTCAAGGCTGTATATTGTCACCCTGCTTATTTAACTTCTATGCAGAGTGCATCATGAGAAACGCTGGACTGGAAGAAACGCAAGCTGGAATCAAGATTGCTGGGAGAAATATCAATCACCTCAGATATGCAGATGACACCACCCTTATGGCAGAAAGTGAAGAGGAACTAAAAATCTTCTTGATGAAAGTGAAAGTGGAGAGCAAAAATGTTGGCTTAAAGCTCAACATTCAGAAAACGAAGATCATGGCATCCGGTCCCATCACTTCATGGGAAATAGATGGGGAAACAGTGGAAACAGTGTCAGACTTTATTTTGGGGGGCTCCAAAATCACTGCAGATGGTGATTACAGCCATGAAATTAAAAGACGCTTACTCCTTGGAAGAAAAGTTATGACCAACCTAGATAGCATATTCAAAAGCAGAGATATTACTTTGCTGACTAAGGTCCGTCTAGTCAAGGCTATGGTTTTTCCAGTAGCCATGTATGGATGTGATAGTTGGACTGTGAAGAAGGCTGAGGGCCGAAGAATTGATGCTTCTGAACTGTGGTGTTGGAGAAGACTCTTGAGAGTCCCTTGGACTGCAAGGAGATCCAACCAGTCCATTCTGAAGGAGATCAGCCCTGGGATTTCTTTGGAAGGAATGATGCTAAAGCTGAAACTCCAGTACTTTGGCCACCTCATGCGAAGAGTTGACTCATTGGAAAAGACTCTGATGCTGGGAGGGATTGGGGACAGGAGGAGAAGGGGACGACAGAGGATGAGATGGTTGGATGGCATCACTGACTCGATGGACGTGAGTCTGAGTGAACTCCGGGAGTTGGTGATGGACAGGGAGGCCTGGAGTGCTGCGATTCATGGGGTCGCAAAGAGTCAGACACGTCTGAGTGACTGAACTGAACTGAACTGAATACCTAAATTATTATTTATTTGCTGTATTTACAATTTATAGCCTCTCTCCTTTGCTAAAATGAAGGTCTATGAAAATAAAGATTTTAGTCTAATTTTTTCACTTATAAATCCCCAGTGCCTAGAAAAGTGTCTAGAACTCACTAGATGCTCAGTAAAGATTATTAATCAATAAACCTCTAGAAGTAGAATTAGACTGTATTTCTGAACTTCTAAAGGTTAAATTATACCCAAATTGGCCTAAGAGTAGGCATTTTTAATCAGGTCGCATGTTATTCAGTACACTTTATAGTGTGTCCACATTCAAACAAAAATTTTTTAATTTTATTAAAATTATTACCTATTCATAGTACACTTATACTTCTTGAAAGTTAAAAATTGATCATTAATCATACACAAGGCTGTCAAATTCTGTTACTAGAAAAACTGATCCCATTTCTGTTTAGTTAGCTTGTCTCTAGTTCAGCTAGATCATTACAATCCAACTTCTTCTTCTCTTGGAATAATTGAAGAACAGAGACAAAACTGAAAACCATTATTAAAGTCTCACATAAGCTTTCTAAACTTCTTAAGCATTCACTAAAGAAGCAATAACCATGTACTCAAAAGGAATTTGCTTTCATTATTTATAGTAGATAAATGAGGCTTAGTGTTTTATTTAGGAAATTACTAATTTCCTACTTCTCTAGTCCTTGCTTTTTTCCACATTTCCACACCTTCCTTAGACACATTACTCCTGTTTAATACACATTCTTCCCTTTGAGATTTTTATGGTGCATGTTCTTATTCTTTTCCCATTTTCTGTACTTAACCAAAACTCTAAAATACTGCTGTTCTAATTTTCATTATCTTAAGGGCATATTTTCAAACTGACTTCACAACAAATATCTGTAAGAGTATTAGATATTGTTGGTTTGTTGGCATTTGTTTCTATTAATCTACAGTATGTACTCTTTCAAGAGAAAAAAAGTCACAAGGGTTGTTAAAAATATAAAGAAACTGAAACCCTAGTGCATTACTGGTGGGAATGCAAAATGGTGTAGCTACTGTGGAAAATGGTATGGTGAGTCCTCAAAAAATTAAAACGAATTTCCTTGTGATCCAGAAATTCCACTGGTGGTTATTAGAGTTAAATTAAAAGGATTAAAAACAGATACCCGAGCTAATATCTGTACACCCATGTCAACAGCAGCATAATTCACAATAGCCAAAAGGTGGAATTAATACAGGAGTCCAAAGTAAATGAATAAACAAAATACAGTATACATAAGCAATGAAATATTGTTCAGTCTTAAAAAGGAAGAAAGTTCTGACACAAGCTACTACATGGATGGGCCTGAAGACACCATGCTAAGTGAAATAAATCAGCCACAAAAGGACGAATACCATGATTCTGCTCATGTGAGTTACATAGAGTAGTCAAGTTCACAGAGACACAAAGCAGACAGATGATTGCCAGGGTATGCAGTGAGCATGGGGTGGGAAGTTAATGCTGACGGTTATGGGGCTTCAGCTGGGAAGATAAAATTGTTCAGGACATGGGTGAGGTGATGATTGCTCAACAGTGTGAATATACACCATGTCACAGAACTGTCCACTTAGAAATGGTTAGAATTATAAGCCTTACATTATAAAGCTTTGAACATTGTTTAGTGCCCAAGAACAGATAAATTAAACACTCTTCTCAATTAAGAACTGTGAACCACAAATTCTTCCAAAGATGTTATAGACGGTAGCCCTGTTCATGGGGTGCTTCAATATGCGTGTGCTCAGCTATTCAGGCATGTCCAACTCTTTGGGACCCCATGGACCTGCCAGGCTTTTCTGTCCATGGAATTTTCCAGGCTAGGATACTGAAGAGGATTGCCGTTTCTTCCTCAGGGGGCTCTTCCCGACCCAGGGACTGAATCTGCGCCTCCTACCACTGTCACCTAGGAAGACCCCAGATGGCGTTTAGGAAAAGTCTTATGAAAATGGACTACAACAAAGAAACCAGAGACTTTAGTCACATCTTTACTACACAGTTTCAGTCACAGTATTTGAAATGCATTCAATATCATCAAAGCTCATATTTTATTTAAGGAGAAAAGTTTCCCTACACGAAAAAATAGTTTTTGTTGTTTATGATAGATAATTACATATCTATATGTAGCTATAACTGTACAAATTATATAAATACAACTGTCCTCTACATATAGAACCACAATAATTCAGTAGCACTTAAGCACTTGATGAAGATAAGTTCATTTTTCTCTTAGTTATTTACTATTAAAGATAAACAGAGGACTTCTTAGAGTGTCTGGAAATATAAGCAGAGAAGATACCATAGTCAGGAAAGGAACTGTTGTTAACAACGTGCTTTAGAATCATCTGTGGTTCTTCTATTTCTCTAAATATCAAAGAAAAGAAAAGAAATACTGTTCATTAGTTACGATTTCTGAAAAAGATATGCTCTGCAATTCAAAGGAAATAGACACATATGTTCCAGACACCTATCACAGACTTTTCAAGGTGTTGAAAATTTCATGAAATTGAAACCCAGTTTCAAATATTATTACATCCTGTTCTCTCAGTATGGGCCCCGATTTTTGGTTTAAATTATGGTAAATATAGAAATGAGAACAGGAAACTCTGATCTCTCACTAGAATGTGAGCTAGGGCCATTGAAGCTAACTCTCTAAGCCTCAATTTCCTTAAAGCTAAATAAAGGTGACTGATAATATCCACCTTGCAGTTATAAGAATTAGATATAATGTCCCTGGAAAACAGTAGGAATTTAGTAAATCATTATTAACATAAGTATATTCAATAATAATAGTACAAGAACTTGGTAGCAAGAGGGGCATCTGTTTGGATTATCTGTATCCTCCTGTTACCTTTGTGTAGTACTCACACACAACTAAACTGGTAAGAAGAAATAACTGATGTTAATAAAGGTTAATGAAACACAATTATCATCTGTTCTTAGGACTCAAACCCAAGGCACAATAGAATAAGTGCTTTTTATAAATTTTAATCCAAACTGCTTTTGAGTTATTTTTGTACAGGAAACTGTATCTAGGCATCCCAGTTCCGGGACCCCACGTAGAGGAGACAAGGCCCCTTGGCTGCTGGGGAGGAAGCTGGGACAGATGGAAGATGAGAAGAAGCCTAGACTCCACTTGTGATGAGTGCACGGGTGCTCACTTGCCTGCAGGCAGGGCAGAGAGAGCTCGCACTAGCAGCTGTCCCCTCGCCTTACTCCCCAAGCCAAGCTGCGCAGACATACCAGCTCCACTCAGTCCATGCCACGGCACAGGATATAGGTTAACCTGGTCCCAGAAAGGTATGTGATATGGTCATACACGGATGACCAACAGGCCGGGTCAGTGACCCCTGGGAGGCAGCAGTGACCTCGGTCAACATCTACAGAGGCAGCACCACAGATGTAGCCTGAACTCTTGGCAGCAGTGCAAAAAGTTCAAGAAAAAACTCCTTGCAACCAAAACCCTGCAACCCCCAGTCCCAGCTGAGACACGCCTTGGCCCTGCCCACTCCATGCCACAACTTTGCGCTAGATCTGGAACGCCCACAGTAGGGGAAGGGATGTGATTTTCAGTCTGAAATGTCAACATCTTGGACCTCTGTGAGTGCAAGAGCCTTCCTTTCCTATGTACTTCACTCCTTTGGGGAAAACTCTCTAGGTTAGGAAGAAGAAAGGGCAGACACTTAAAAGTGAGCTCAGCCTGCCTAAGCCAATCTTCAGGGCTTCCACTCCAGCAGCTGGGGAGCAGACCCCACCCAGGGCAGGGGGACCGCAGTGATTGGGCAGGAAGTCCTGGCTCACGCCCTGCACGGGCTCTAGCTCTCCCAACACAAGCCACCCACCCAGCCAAGATAACAGCGGCCAGCACGCCCGCAGGAAAGATGGGGCTGGCATCCACACCGGACCCAGCCCTCCCTCCAAAGGCATGAGGCAAAGCAGTCTACCCAGGGAGTTCCACCAGAATAGATAACAGTTTCATCTAAACTCATAGATACAGAGAAAGTGAAGCGAAATGAAAGGCAGAGGAACTACTTCCAACTGAAAGCAAAAGAAAAACCCTGAGAAAATAAATAATGGAACATGACTAGTCTACCAGACACTCACTTCAAAAAGCTGGTAATAAAAATGCTAACTGAATTAAGAAAGAGTATCCGTGTAAATGCACATCGTTTTAATAAGGAACTAGAAACTATAAAGACCACCCAATCAAAAGAGGATAATTCAATTTCTGAGATAAAAAAAAAGCACTTCAGAAGCAATAAAAAACTGAATAAATGACACAGAGAATGCATGCATAATCTGGAAGGTAGGATAATGGAAATCATCCAATCAGAACAGATAGAAAAACAAATTTAAAAAGTAACATACGAGAACTACAGGATAGTCTATTTGTGCCAATATACACATAATAGAGGTTCCAGAAGGCAAAGAGACAAAAGGGAATCAAAAATGTTTTTGAAGAAATTATGGCTGAAAACTTTCTAAACCTAAAGAAGGAAATAGATATTCAGGTCCTGGAAACACAGAAGGTCCCCAACAAATTAACTCAAGACATATTATAATTAAAGTTGTAAAAGTTAAAAATAGAGAGAGAATTCTAAAGGCAGCAAGAGAAAAACAACGAGTCGTATATAAGGGATCCCCCGTAAGGCTATCAGTTGATTTCTCTGCAGAAATTTTGCAGGCCAGAAGGGAGTAGCATTATATAGCCAAAGTCCTAAAGTGAAAAATGTGCAAACTAGGATACTCTACTCAGCAAGTTACCATTTAGAAATAAAGAAGAGGTAAAGAATTTCTCAGACAGGCAAAACCTAAAAGAATTCAGCAATACCAAACCTACCTTAAATGAAATGTTAAAAGGTTTTCTCTAAGGGCAAAAGAAGCAAGAATCTATAGGAAAGGGACAGTCTCAAAAGGAAGGGCATGTATACTGTATGGATCGAAGATAACTTATATAAGTCAGTATGTAAATTTTTAAAAAACCCAAAATGAACAAGTAACTATACCTACAAAAAAAGGATAAGCATGAGATGTAAAATATGAGATCAAAAACACAAAATGTAGGGAAGGGTGGTAAAAAATGAGCTTTAAGAATACAAACCTAAATGATTACCAGTTTAAATCAAGTCGATATAATTGGGGATCAATATATATGAGTCCCATGGAAATCACAAATCAAAAATGTATAATAGATATACAAAAACCAAAAAGAAAGGAAGTCAAGCCCACTACAAAAAAATCATCAAATCACAATGGGAAAAAACAAAAAAGAAAAATGAACAAAGAAATTAAAAAAAAAAAAAACCTGGGAAACAAGGAATAAAAGGGCAATAAGGACATTGTTTTCTAGTTGCTAAGTCATATCTGACTCTTTTGGAACCCATGTATTGTAGCCTACCAGACTCCTCTGTTGATGGGACTTGCCAGACAAGAATACCAGAGTGGGTTACCATTTCCTTCTCCAGAGGATCTTCCAGACCCAGGGATCGAATCTGTGCCTCCTGCTTGGCAGACAGATTCTTCACTATTGTGCCATCAGGGAAGCCCATACCTATCAGTAATTACTTTAAAAGTCTAACTGCTCTGATCAAAAGACATAGGGTGGATGATTAGATTTAAAAAAAAAGAAAAACAAGAATCTTCAAAATGCTGCCTCCCAGATACTCACTTCAGGGTGGAAGACAGACGCAGATTGAAGGCAAGGTGCGGGGAGGGTATTTCAGGCAAATGAAAATGACAAGAATGTAGGAAAGCAATGTGCATATCAGGCAAAATGCACTTTAAGGCAAAGATCATTTTTTAAAAAAAGAGGGACATTATACAATGATAAAGAAATCACTACAAGAAGAGAATATTACACTCGTTAACATATATGCACCATTCAATACAGGATCACCTAAATACGTAAAGCGAATACCAAAGGAGAGGGAGAAATTACAGGAATACGGTAGCTGGAGAAGGAAATGGCAAGCCATTCTGGTACTTTTACCTGGAGAATGCCATGGACAGAGGCTATAGTCCATGGGATCGCCAAGAGTAGACACAACTGAACAACTAACAAAGACAACAATAATAACAGTAGGAGAATTTAACACCCTGCTGCCATCAATGGACAGACCCTTCAGGCTGAAAATCAATACAGCAACAGAGGTCCTAGATGACACAATAGAACAGTTGGACTTACTCCATACCTACAGGGCACTGCATCCAAAAAAGAATATACTTTTTTTCAAACGTGCATGGAACACTCCAAGGCAGGCCACACAGCACATCACAAAATAAGCCTCAACAAATTTAAGAGTATAAAAATGATATCAAGCATTTTTTACAACCACAAGACCAGCTACAAAAAAGAAAAGTAGGAAAAGAACAAACACGTGGAGACTAAACAACATGCTAACAAAAAGCCTAATAGGTCAGTGATAAAATCAAAGAGGAAATCAGAAACACCTCACGACAAATGAAAATGAAAATACAACCTTCCAAAATCTGCAGCAAAAGTAGTTCAAAAAGTAAAGCGCATAGTAATGCAGGTCTTCCCCAAGAAAACAAGAAATATCTCAAATAAAACACCTAACCAACCCACTGAAAGAATTAGAAAAAGAGCAGACAAAGTCCAAAGTCAGCAGAAGGAAGGAAATAACAAAGATCAGAGAGGAAATAAATAAAATAGAGATTAAAATAATTGAAAAGATCAATGAAACCAAGAGCTAGTTTTTGAAAAGATAAACAAAACTGATAAAACTTTATCCAGGTTTACTATGAAAAAAAAAAAAAGGACTCAAATAAACACAATAAAAAATAAAAGAGGAGAAATAACAACTAACACAACAGAGATACAAAAAAAAATTGTGATACTTCGAACAGTTATACTGCAACAAATTAAACAACTGAGAAAAAACTTTTAAAAATTCTAGAAATTCTAGAAACATACATCCTGATAAAACTGAGTCAAGAAGAAACAGACAATTTGACCAGTCTGAGCATCAGAAGTGAAGTAGATCTGTAATGAAAATATCCCTGCAAACAGAAGTCCAGGACTGGACAGTTTCACTGGGGAATTCTGTCAAACATATAAAGAAGCAGTTATACTTACCCTTCTCAACTTTATTCCAAAAATTGAAGAAGAGATAACACTTCCACATTCATTCTATGAGGCCACTTTACCTTGATACCACCATGAGACAACGGAACTGCAAAAAACGATAGTTACTGGCCAATATCCTTCATGAATATAGACACAAAAATCCCCAACAAAATATTGACAAACCAAATCCAACAATATATAAAAAGGATGATACACCATAATCAAGTTGGACTCAATCTAGGGTCATAAGAATGATTCAACATATGCGAATCAATCAATATGATACACCATATTAACAAAAGGAAAGACAATCACATGATCATATCAGTAGACACAGAAAAAGCACCTGACAAAATGCAACATCCATCATGATAAAAACTCTCACCAAGTAGGTATGGAGGAAACATATCTCAACACAATAAAATGATGAAAAACCCATAGTCAACATAGAACTCAACGATGAAAAGCTGAAAAGCTTTTCACTGTTGAAAATGTGGAAATAGACAAGGATGCACACTCTTATCACTTCTATTTATCACAGTATTGGAAGTCTTAACCACAGCAATCAGAGAAGAAAAAAAAAAAAGATTTAATAAAAATAACGTATCCAAAATAGAAAGGGAAGATGTAAAACTGTTATTATGTGCAGATGCCATGATTCTCTACACCAGCGGTACCTAAACTTTTGGAGCCAGGGACGAGCTTCGTGGAAGACAATTTTTCCACAGACTGGGAGGAAATGGTTTGGAGATGATTCAAGTGCTTTACATTTGTTGTGAACTTTATTTCTCTTATTTCTCTTATTATTATATCAGCTCCACCCCAGATCATCAGGCGTTAGATCCTGGAGGTCAAGGAACCCTGTTCTATATAAAGAGCCCTTAATTCTGTACCCCAAAACTATTAGAACTAATAAGTGAATTCAGTGAGTTTGCAGTATACAAGATTAATGTACAGAAATCTGCTGCACTTCTATACACTAATAACTAAATAACAGAGTTTAAAAATTGCATAAAATTAAAAACCTTAGAAATAAACTTAACCAAGAAGGTGAAATCTGCACTCTGAAAAATATAAAGCACTGATGACAAAATTGAAGATGATTTCAAACAATGAAAACATATCTCATTCTCTTAGATTGAAAAAATTAGCATTATTAAAATGTCCATACCACCCAATGCAATCTACAGATTTAATGAAATCCCTATCAAAACACCAAGGGTTTTTTTTCACAGAACTAGAATAAATAATCTAAAATTTATATGAAAGCACATAGGACTCCAGATTGCCAAAGAAATCTTGAGAAAAAGGAACAACCTGCCAGTCTTCAGACTATACTACAAAGTCACAGGAATCAAAACAGAATGGTATTGACATAAAAACAGATACATAAATCAATAGAACAGAATAACAAGCCCAGAAATAAGCCCACACACGTACATTCAGTTAATCTACAACACAGGAGGCAAAAATATACCATGAATAAGGAGAGTTTCTCCAATAAGTGGTACTGGGGAAATGCACAGTCACATGCAAAAAGTGAAAATGGGACATTCTCTCAACCATATACCACACACACACACACAACTCAAAATGAATTAAAAACTCTCAACCATATACCACACACACACGCAAGCACACACACACACACAACTCAAAATGAATTAAAAACTCTCAACCATATACCACACACACACACACACACACACAACTCAAAATGAATTAAAAACTCAAACATATACCACACACACACACACAACTCAAAATGAATTAAAAACTCTCAACCATATACCACACACACACACACAACTCAAAATGAATTAAAAACTCTCAACCATATACCACACACACACGCAAGCACACACACACACACAACTCAAAATGAATTAAAAACTCTCAACCATATACCACACACACACACACACAACTCAAAATGAATTAAAAACTCAAACATATACCACACACACACACACAACTCAAAATGAATTAAAAACTCTCAACCATATACCACACACACACACACAACTGAAAATGAATTAAAAACTCTCAACCATATACCACACACACACACGCAAGCACACACACACACACAACTCAAAATGAATTAAAAACTCTCAACCATATACCACACACACACACACACACACACACACACAACTCAAAATGAATTAAAAACTCAAACATATACCACACACACACACACAACTCAAAATGAATTAAAAACTCTCAACCATATACCACACACACACACACAACTCAAATGAATTAAAAACCTTAATATAAGACATCATGAAGTTGCTCAGTCGTGTCTGACTCTTTGTGACCCCATGGACTGTATGTAGCCCACCAGGTTCCTCCATCCATGGAATTTTCTAGGCAAGAGTACTGGAGTGGGTTGCCATTTCCTTCTCCAGAGGATGTTCCCAACCCAGGGATTGAACCCAGGTCTCCCGCATTGCGGGCAGAGACTTTACTGTCTGAGCCACCAGGGAATTGCTACAATATAAGACATACTACCACAAAATTCCTAGAAGAGAACATAAGCTAAACATTTTGACATAAATCATAGCATTATTTATGCTATGGATCAGTCCCCTAAGGCAAAAGGAATAAAAGCAAAAATAAATGAATGAGACATAATTGAACATAAGAGCTTTTGCATAGCAAAGAAAATCATCAACAAAATTAAAAGACAACCTATAGAATAGGAAAAAAATTGCAAATGATGTGTTCGATTCCTGGGTCAGGAAAATCCACAGGAGAAGGGATAGGTTCCCCACTCCAGTAATTCTTGGGCTTCCCTAGTGGCTCAGCTGGTAAAGAACCTGCCTGCAGTGTGGGAGACCTGGGTTTGATCCCCGGGTTGGGAAGATCCCCTGGAGAAGGGAAAGGCTACTCACTCCAGTATTCTGGCCTGGAGAATTCCATGGACTGTAGAGTTCATGGGGTCACAAAGAGTTGGACATGACTGAGCGACCTTCACTCACAAGAGGCTAATATCTAAAATATACAAACAGCTGACATAACTCAGTATTTTAAAAATCCAATGAGAGTGTGGCAGGGGCCACCACAGTGTTGTGAAGTGATTGTCCTCCACGTAAAATAAATAAATAAACAATTTAAAAATCCAGTGAAAAACTGGGCAGAAGATCTAAATAGACGTTTTTCCAAAGAAGGCATACAGATAGATAATAGGCACATGAAAAGATGCTCAGCATCGCTAA
Organism: Ovis canadensis; assembly: GCF_042477335.2. Taxonomy (NCBI): domain Eukaryota; kingdom Metazoa; phylum Chordata; class Mammalia; order Artiodactyla; family Bovidae; genus Ovis; species Ovis canadensis. The sequence goes on along the minus strand of NC_091253.1, from coordinate 99,376,371 downwards.
GTATTAAAGAAACACAGATCAAAGCCTCAGCCAGGTACCACCTCACATCAGACGTCAGAAAGTCTATAGATAACAAATATGAAGCGAATTTGGAGAAAAGGAAACCCCTGAATACCATTGGTGGGAATATAGATTGGTGCAACCATAGACAAAACAGTATGGAGGGTCAGGAAAAAAAAAAAATTTAGAACTACCGAATTATCTAGCAATTCCATTTCCGGCACATATCTGAAAAAAATGAAAATGCTAATTTGAAAAGACACACAAATGCCAATATTCAAACTATTATTTACAATAGTTAAGACACAAGCAAAAGCAGCTCAAGTGCTCAGAAACGGATGATTGGCTTGAGAACATGTAGTGTGTGCAGATAGATAATGGAATATGCGTCACAAAAAAGAATGAAATGCTGTCATTTGCAGCAACATCAGTGGACCTAGAAATCTTATGCTTAGTGAACTAAGTCAGAGTATCAAACACTATACAACAGCACTTATATGTGGAACCTAAAATGTAATACAAATGGATGTTTATTCAAGACAAAAACAGACTCACAGAGAAAGCAAACTTGTGGTTACCAGAGGGGAGAGGAGAGAGTGGGGAGGGACAGATTAGAGGCATGCAAGGTTCATGGACACAGACTACTATAAGTGGTAGTAGTGTTCCAACGACTACTGTATGTAAAGAGGATAAGCAACAAATACTCACTGTAGAGCACACAGAACTATACCCATTATCTTGTAATAAGCTATGATGGAATGCAAGAATCTGCTAAAATACTGAATCACTACGCCGTACACCTGAAACTAACACAATATTTTAAGACAACTCTACTTCCATTATGGAGAAGCAAATGGCAACCCACTCCAACTAATCTTGCCTGGAGAATTCCATGGACAGAGGAGCCTGGCAGGCTACAGTCCATGGGGTCACAAAGAGTCAGGCATGACTGAGTGACTGTCACTCTCTCATACTTCCATTAAAATAATAAGTAAATAAATAAAGTACTTATAGTTTTCCAAAAACATAATGATTTTATTTCCTTTGGATATAAACCCAGAAATGGAACTGCCATGTTACATGGCAGCAATGTTTAAGTTTTTGAGGAACCTCCATAGTGGCTTCACCAAATTATGTTCCCACCACCGAAGTACTGGCTAGAGCTTCCAACACCACGTTAAATAAAAAAGACAAGAACACGTATCCTTGTCTTGTTCCTGATCTTAGCGGAAAAGTTTTGAGCTCTTCGATGTTTAGCATGAGGTTAGCTGTGAGCTTGTCACACAGGGCCTTTAATATGTTTATGTATGTTCTCCTTATACCCAGTTTTCAAGAGTTTTTATCATGAAAGAATAATAAATCTTGTTAAAAGTTTCTTCTGCCTCTACACCCAGTGTGTTGAAAGTTTTTTTATACCTCCATTTCATTCCCTGGGTCTAGAGGTCCCTAGCCAGTCTACCTTTTTCTTTCCACTGTTCAGAGTTTCTTTTTTGCTTTATATATGATGTCCAGGAGTTTTCACTGTATTTACTGGGAAGAATAGGGAGATACATGTCAACTTAACCTTCTCTGGAGCAAAGTCCTCCTGTGCTATAGACTAAATATTTGTTTCTCCCCAAATTCGTTAGTTGAGACCTAATCCCCAAAGTGATGGTGTTTGGAAGTAGGGTCTTCAGGAGGTGGTCAGGCCTGGAGGGTGGAGCCCTCGTGAGTGGGACTGGAACCTCTGTGAAAGAGGACCCACAGCAATGTCTCTACCTTCCACCACGTGAGGTCACAGAGCAGCAAAAATACCAGCCATCTGTGAACCAGGAAGTGGGCTCTCGCCGGACACAGAAATTGCAGGCGCCTTGATCTTGAACTTCTCAGCCTCTGGAACTGTGGGAAATAAATTTCTGTTGTTCACAAACCACCTAGTTTGCAGTATTTTACTATGGCCAACCCAGACAGAAGAGGCCGGAACTGTGGGAAATAAATTTCTGTTGTTCACAAACCACCTAGTTTGCAGTATTTTACTATGGCCAACCCAGACAGAAGAGGCCAAGACTCCTGCTCAGCAGTTTTGCAAATACCGTAACATAGCAAATGGCGACATGTAGATGTTCTCATTCATCAGAGTCTGAAGACTTCTCATACAGTCGATACTGTTGTGAACTGTCATGTTATGAGCTGAAAGCGTCTCTCTAAACATTTTTATGTTGGATTCCTAACCCCCAGTACCTTGGTTGGTGGCTCAAAAGGTAAAGAGTCTGCCTGCAATGAAGGAGATCTGGGTTCAATCCCTGAGTTGGGAAGATCCCCTGGAGAAGGGAATGGCAAACCACTCCAGTACTCTTGCCTGGAAAATCCCATGGACGGAGGAGCCCGGTGGGTTACAGTCCATGGGGTCGCAAAGAGTCAGATCCAGCCAAGCGACTAACACTAACCCCCAGTGCCTCAGAATGTGACTCGGAGATAGCGTCTTTAAAGAGGAAACTAAATTGAGGTCTTTGGGGTGGCCCTAACGGAATACGACTGCTGTCTTTCTAACAACAGGAAATTTGGACACACCACAGGCACAGAAGGAGGATCATGTGAAGACACAGGAGAAGACAGCTGTCTACAAGTCATGGGGAGAGCCTTCAGGGTAAAACAGTCGTGCCAACACCTTCAGACTTCTAGCCTCCAGAGTACTGCAAAAATAAACTTCTGCTGTTTAAGCCACCCAGTCTGTGGTACTTTCTTACCGCCTCCTCGCCAATTGATTCAGTATCAGAGTATTAAAATTATTCAATTACAGAAAATGTTTTCTACATGATAGAAGTTAGTTATCTTTTCTTATGTCTTCCTTTTGATTTAGACTAAGACATCACAATTGTAATAGCCAGAATATGCAAAAAAAAAAGAATTTTTTTTTCCTTAAGAGAGATATCTGGAGTAAATAGTTAAAAGTTGAAAATCTGGAAAGTCTTCTGCTATTGACTGTTTCATAGCTTCCTGATCAAAGACTCCTAAAATCACGAGAGATATACCTGTCTGGAGCAAAGGCAGATGGTGCCAGAAAAGAAAACAGTCTTGAAACTTGAAGCCACGTATATGTGGAAAATAGCCACATGGAATCATATGATGAATCAAGAAAAAGAGAGACTGAAAGTTAGATGTACGTTCAGAAGAATAAATAAAAGGAAGAAAGATGAGAAGGAAAAAGAGAGTGACGGGAAAGTCAAAAAGAAAAGGCGCTCGAGAAGGAAGAAAACAGAGGAAAGGAACAGGCTGGAGAGACTGAGAGAGGAAAAGATTGTGAAATCATTTTTTTTTCCTTTAGTTAATGTTGCTAATACATGCTGATGGAGCTCTTCCAGAGTGGAAGTGTTCATTTGGCTCGATAACAATTGTTTTGGAGAAAATGGCTAACGTGCAAAAAAATAATATCACGAGTGTTTATGAAACAACTCCTTTGGTGTGTTCAGTTTTTGCAGTGGTCAGGCAAAGCGATTGGAGAGGCAAGGGAAGTTCTCTAACATGATGACTTTCCCAAAAATGGCAAGGCATAGAAAGCAGAGAGAGGCTTTTCCTCTCAGTAATTGGTTTCAGTAGTATTACACCTTCCAAGCACTTGTCAATACTGTTACCAATGACTGTTTTAATTCTTGTTACCAGCTAGTAATAATTCATGCCCCCATTCTCCAGAGAATTGCTCTCACCCAAGTGATAGCCCCCGTGCCTGGACAGAAACTAATAAAGGAAACCTTAACTATGATACGATGTCTGCTCTAGAGCTCCCCTCAGTTCAGTTCAGACCAGTCTCTCAGTCATGTCCGACTCTTTGCGACCCCATGAATCGCAGCACGCCAGGCCTCCCTGTCCATCACCAACTTCTGGAGTTCACTCAGACTCGCATCCATCGAGTCAGTGATGCCATCCAGCCATTTCATCCTCGGTCGTCCCCCTTTCCTCCTGCCCCCAATCCCTCCCGGCATCAGAGTCTTTTCCAATGAGTCAACTCTTCGCATGAGGTGGCCAAAGTACTGGAGTTTCAGCTTTAGCATCATTCCTTCCAAAGAAATCCCAGGGCTGATCTCCTTCAGAATGGACTGGTTGGATCTCCTTGCAGTCCAAGGGACTCTCCAGAGTCTTCTCCAACACCACAGTTCAAAAGCATCAGTTCTTCAGTGCTCAGCCTTCTTCACAGTCCAACTCTCACATCCATACATGACCACTGGGAAAACCATAGCCTTGACTAGACGGACCTAGTTGGCAAAGTAATGTCTCTGCTTTTGAATATGCTAGGGGAGAATAAAGCCTGCCTCTAGTTGAGATCACAATTTTGCTTAGCTTTTAATTCCCTGCTGGCTTCCCTGGTGGCTCAGAGGTTAAAGCGTCTGCCTGGGTTTGATCCCTGGGTCAGGAAGATCCCCTGGAGAAGGAAATGGCAACCCACTCCAGTATTCTTGCCTGGAGAATCCCATGGACAGAGTAGCCTGGCGGGTTACAGTCTATGGGGTCGCAAATAAATCGGATACGGACATGACTGAGCAACTTTACTTCACTTCACTTTAATTCCCTGCTGTACCCTGCTTCCTTCCTTCCCCTTTATCTTTAGCTGCTGCTAAGTCGCTTCAATCGTGTCCGACTCTGTGCGACCCCATAGATGGCAGCCCACGAGGCTCCCCCGTCCCTGGGATTCTCCAGGCAAGAACACTGGAGTGGGTTGCCATTTCCTTCTCCAACGCGTTAAAGTGAAAAGTGAAAGTGAAGTCACTCAGTCGTTTCTGACTCTTAGCGACCCCATGGACTGCAGCCCACCAGGCTCCTCTGTCCATGGGATTTTCCAGGCAAGAGTGCTGGAGTGGGGTGCCATTGCCTTCTCCGTATCTTTAGCATGTTCCTGCAGTAAATCCCTTACAATTAAGATCCCCAGTCTCAGGCTCTGTTTATGTTGTAGAATGTGGTGTTACAAAGCAGTCTCTAAGGATGAGATTCCTGAGCTGCAACACTTGCCTGGTGAATGGCGATGAGGACCCATCACAGGTAATACGTGTGGCAGTCCCTCTCACTGAATTGCTGTAGTTGTGTGCTTGTGACGACTTTCATTTCTGGCAAACTGCAAATATGTGGAAGGGCTTACAAAAGCTGGTGCTAAGGTTGGGGCATGTGAGAAGTATTCGAGGAAGCAGACATAAAGATTGGAATGAAATGCTAAATGTTACTGATTCATGGAAGAGAAAAAAGTAAGTCTCAGATTTGTTAACTAACAACTTACAGGAAAATATGATACTCGGAAGACTTTCTTGACTGCCTTTAAATAGAACCTCATGGTCTTATAGTTGAAACACTGAAGATCAGGTACAGGATTTGATTGTGAAGTGGCAGAACCACAGAGGAAGCTGGATTCTTCTTCTGGCAAATCTCAGATGGCAAAGTCAGTGTTCTGATAGGGAAAGGGGAGAACTGAGACATGGGATCAGAACTGAGAGAGAGCCTCTGGGGCCCTTCCTGGGACAGCCCCCGCCCTCAAATCCTCTGCTTAAGTCCTCTGTGAATTAAGAATTAGATAACAACATCTGATGCATATTTCCTGAGCTGTTTTTATAGATGCAAAAGTCCCCTCTCCCCTCACCAAATGGATGATGTTAACTACATAGTCCTCAGCCTGTTGGAGCCTGATAATGTGAACCCCTGTCACACTGCCCTGTTATTTCCCCATCAACCAATCAGATGATCACAGGCCCTGGGACTTCGCCCCCTCCTCACCTGGCCTTTAAAAATGCTTTCCCGAGACCCAGCGAGGAGCTTGGGCTTTTTGAGCACTAGCTGTTCTGGACTCCTTGCTTGCTTCCCTGTAATAATGCTGCACTTTCCCCCACCACGACCAGTGTCAGCAGGCTGGCTTTACGGCACATGGAGGCGTGTATCCCAGTTGGGTTCAGTACCAGCCTGAGGATCACCAAGCAGAGGAACTTCAGAAGCCCGAATGTCTGCATTCCTCTGAGCCCTCTGGGCTTGCAGAATTGATTAACTTTCTCTTACTGACAGACAGATCCAACCTTCACTTCCCTGCTTGAAGGGTCTGTGGAGACTTCATATGAGGCCAAAGCCTGGCAAGATCACATTGCCTTCCTCAGCATCTGCTTCCATCTGCCTGGCTGTGGACACACGATCAGGGTCAGATCCTGCACAAGACTGGAGAAGTGCTTGGGCTGCCAAGGGAGGAGAGAGAGTATATGCTAAAGTTGCTATAAGACCTTGCTGATGCATCCCGGCAAGAACCAAGAAAATGAGTGTTGGATCAAGCCAGATGGAATATGAAATTCTAGATGGGTGTTTTTCGTTACAGGAATATCCCTCCATAAGATGTCACATCTTGGGCAAGGCTGTGGGTGAGGGTTCCAATATGCTACTGGGATAGCCCTGGAACTTCAGAAAAAAGAATGGCCCTCATTAAGCAAAGATGTCAGATCCATCATATCAAGTTAGTGTAAGAAGGAGTCAAAGGCTTGGAGAACTGGATACGTAGGAATGGATCCACAGTGTGAGACTGGAAGACCCTCCATGTGACCATGTGCAGAAACCTCTGATCTTAAATTCAGAATTTGCCCTCCACTTCCCTTGGATCTACCCGTCCTCCTGGTGGTGGGAGGAAGGTGGCACTGGGAGAAGAGGGATGAGTTACATCCCTTACCTGCGTGAGGAGCAGAGGTCTCATCCCAGCGTCTGCCTCTGGTTCTCAAAGGCCTCCGTGGAGGCAGAGCTTCTCTAGCTTAGTCTTTAGGCTTTCAGACTATTGCCTCTACTTTATAGCTAAACACCATTTATCCACAGTTAACTGAAAAAATCTTTTAAATATTCCTCTGTTTTCTATCTATCTATGTGAGATCAAATTTTCTTTATGTAATTGAGCTGGACAGTATATTGCATATGACTGCATGCAAAGTAGATAAGAGAATTCATTGATCAAGCCAAACTAATGGTATTGGCAAAAATATAAATATATATATACAGTTTCTACTATATGTTTAGAAAAATATAACTTCTTTTCATGAGTTTGCTATGTTAACATGTGACAAGTTTATTGTTATTGTTATTTTAAAATAAAGGAATACATGAATGTTTTTAATTGTCTCACTTTTGGTTTATAATACAGTAAACATGTAGCTGCTTTGCAAGTCTGGTGTACAAATTAAATGAGATAATGCAAAGACAGTAGAGGCTTCACAGGTGGCGTTAGTGGTAAAGAACCCACCTGCCAATGGAGGAGACACGAGAGACATGGATTTGATCTCTGGGTCTGGACGATCCCCTGGAGGAGGGCATGCCAACCCACTCCAGTATTCTTGCCTGGAGAATCTCATGGACAGAGGAGCCTGGTGAGCTACAGTCCCTAGGGTTGCAAAGAGTTGGACACGACTGAAACAGCATACACATGGACAGTGCATGGTATGTATATATAGGGAAATAATAACAGACTATCTTCATTATTTTGTCCACATAATAAATCCTTTAAGTGCCACTCAAAAATGACAGACAGCACTATTATTTTTACAGAGACTTCCTGGCACATGGTGGGCATTCAAATGGTATCAATGTCTTTTCTCATCCTTTCTAACCTCTCTTTATACCAGGACTATTCATTCATGAACTCCTTATTGCCAAATTCAGACTTAAATTGAAGAAAGTAGGAAAACCACTAGACCATTCAGGTATGACCTAAATCAAACCCCTTATGATTATACAGTGGAAGTGAGAAATAGATTCAAGGGCCTAGATCTGATAGACAGAGTGCCTGATGAACTAAGGAATGAGGTTCGTGACATTGTACAGGAGACAGGGATCAAGACCATCCCCATGGAAACAAAATGCAAAAAAGCAAAATGGCTGTCTGAGGAGGCCTTATAAATAGCTGTGAAAAGAAGAGAGGTGAAAAGCAAAGGAGAAAGGGAAAGATATTCCCATTTGAATGCAGAGTTCCAAAGAATAGCAAGGAGAGATAAGAAAGCCTTCCTCAGCAATCAATGCAAAGAAACAGAGGAAAACAACAGAATGGGAAAGACTAGAGATCTCTTCAAGAAAATTAGAGATATCAAGGGAATATTTCATGCAAAGATAGGCTCAGTAAAGGACAGAAATGGTCTGGACCTAACAGAAGCAGAAGATATTAAGAAGAGGTGGCAAGAATACACAGAAGAACTGTACAAAAAGATCTTCATGACCAAGATAATCACGATGGTGTGATCACTCACGTAGAGCCAGACATCCTGGAATGTGGGCCTTAGAAAGCATCACTATGAACAAAGCTAGTGGAGGTGATGGAATTCCAGTTGACCTGTTTCAAATCCTGGAAGATGATGCTGTGAAAGTGTTGCACTCAATACGCCACCAAATTTGGAAAACTCAGCAGTGGCCACAGGACTGGAAAAGGTCAGTTTTCATTCCAATCCCAAAGAAAGGCAATGCCAAAGAATGCTCAAACTTCTGCACAATTGCACTCATCTCTGTTGCTGCTGCTGCTAAGTCACTTCAGTCGTGCCCGACTCTGTGTGACCCCATAGACAGAAGCCCATCAGGCTCCGCCATCCCTTGGATTCTCCACTCATCTCACATGCTAGTAAAGTAATGCTCAAAATTCTCCAAGCCAGGCTTCAAAACACGTGAACCATGAACTTCCTGATGTTCAAGCTGGTTTTAGAAAAGGCAGAAGAACCAAAGATCAAATTGCCAACATCTGCTGGATCATCGAAAAAGCAAGAGAGTTCCAGAAAAACATCCATTTCTGCCTATTGACTATGCCAAAGCCTTTGACTGTGTGGATTACAATAAACTGTGGAAAATTCTTCAAGAGATGGGAATACCAGACCACCTGACCTGCCTCTTGAGAAATCTGTATACAGATCAAGAAGCAACTGTTAGAACTGGACATGGGACAACAGACCGGTTTCAAATTGGGAAAGGAGTACATCAAGGCTGTATATTGTCACCCTGCTTATTTAACTTATATGCAGAGTGCATCATGAGAAACGCTGGGCTGGATGAAGCACAAGCTGGAATATCAGGTAGAAATATCACTATGATCAGATATGCAGATGACACCACCCTTATGGCAGAAAGTGAAGAAGAACTAAAGAGCATCTTGCTGAAAGTGAAAGAGGAGGAGAGTGGAAAAGCTGGCTTAAAACTCAACATTCAAAAAACTAATATCATGGCATCTGGTCCTATCACTTCATGGCAAATAGATGGGGAAACAATAGAAACAGTGACAGACTTTATTTTCTTAGGCTCCAAAATCACTGCAGTTGGTGATTGCAGCCATGAAATTAAAAGACTCCTTGTCTTTTAATTAAAATTAAAAGACTCCTTGTCTTTTAATTAAAATGAAAAGAAATTTGCTCCTTGTAAGAAAAGCTATGACAAAACCAGACAGCATATGAAAAAGCAGGGACATTACTTTGCTAAGAAAAGCCCACCTCGTCAAGGCTATGGTTTTTCCAGTGGTCATGTATGGATGTGAGAGTTGGACTGTGAAGAAAGCTGAGTGCTGAAGAATTGATGCTTCCAATCTGTGGTGTTGGATAAGACTCTTGAGAGTCCCTTGGACTGCAAGGAGAGCCAACAAGTCCATCCTAAAGGAGATCAGTCCTGGGTGTTCATTGGAAGGACTGATGATGAAGCTGAAACTCCAACAGTTTGGCCACCTCATGAGAAGAGCTGACTCATTTGAAAAGATCCTGATGCTGGGAAAGATTGAGGGCAGGAGGAGAAGGGGACAACAGCGGATGAGATGGTTGGATGGCATCACCAACTTGATGGACATGGGTTTTGGTAAACTCCGGGAGCTGGTGATGGACAGGGAGGCCTGGCATGCTGCAGTCAGTGGGGCTGCCAAGAGTTGGATGTGACTGAGTGACTGAACTGAACTGAGAGTAAGCATTCCAGCTGGCTGCATTGCAGCCTCAACTAAACTGTACATTCTTAAGAAGTAGCCATGTGAATAAAGGCACTTGATTTTCATTTTAACAAAAAAGTTCTTTTTAAGTATAAATTTTGCTCAGTTTTAAAAATATACCTGTTACCATATGCTAGACACTACATATCTAGGAATATGTAGACACATGATCTCATTCCTAAAAAAAAGGAAAAGTGCATAGAACTTTCACACTGATGGTTTTACAAGGATGAATCTCTTTTTTTATAAATATAAGAAACATTTATTAAACTCATAGCATGCTAAAACATTACTAAGAAATGATCTACAAATATACAAACGGCTCTCAAGGAAACAGGGAGCCCTGTGTTGTTAATGATTTCTCTTTTAAAATTTATTTATTTATTTTAATTGGAGGATAATTACAATATTGTGATGGCTTTTGCCATATATCAATATGAACCAGCCATAGGTATATATGTTTCTTCCATCATAAGGATGTATCTTTATGTAGAATTTGGAGAATCTGTTTCCAGACACTTCAGAGAAGAAAGTATTCCACAGTAATTTTAAATATTAAATGATTTTTCTTTCAAACTCAATGGAACAAAAATGAAAGCACACTCAAGTTAATTATAATAGAAATTTCTATAGAGAAAGACAGATTTTTAAAACTTATCTGTGAAGGCTTGATCATTGGGATCAAAGCCAAGCAGAATTTAAGGGTTTCTTTGGAATAGAAAAAGAACAGTTGTTTTTTAAAAATTCTTTCTATAAAAATTCAGATTTTTTTAAATGTATCTTCCCATAAAGATACAGGAAACAGTAGATGATTTAATGGGAAAGAATGAGCTAAAATTAAGTTGTTAGCTGAGACTCATTTTCAAAGAGCTGTTTTATTTTTTGAAAGATATTAGTCCAAAAATCAACATTTAAGAAGTAGACTAATTAAGCAGCATCCCTCTTTTGGAACAGTGGCTATAAGGCTAAGCATTCTGCAAAACAGAGTGGAATAAATTGTTTATGAGGGTCCCCATGGAGCCAGTATAAGTATCAATAGGTTTCATCAGACAGATCTCAAGGCAGAAAAATGTCAATGATAAAAATCACTGGTAATATTTTCAAATCTATTGCCATTCATTGTTGGAAAAGATTGACATCAAAAGATATAATTTCAGGCCTGTGAAGTAGTGGGAATGAAGAGGGAATTTGGAAACTTGGCCAAAATAATTCTCCTTAAAAGTCTGCCAGGAGAAACATAAATCTCTGCTCTTACACTCTACTTGAATTTAGCACTCTGAGAATCCTCCTGCACTAACCTGTGCATTTTGGAAGAAAGCAAGCAGACAGACACTTCTGACATATAATTTGAGAAGAGCAAGTGCTCTGCTCTAAAGTATCTCCACGGCTAGTGTGAGATGCTGCACCGCATAATTAGACGTGCATTCTTTCTGACTCTTGAAGGGCTTTTGGGTTTGGTTGTCTTATGCAATTGAAAAATATTCTTGGAAAGAGTAAATCTATCAGTTAACACTTATTAACACTCTAGAGAGAATTAGTTACTAAATAAGGGAGTGAGAGATCCGAAGCAACATGAAAGAAGAAAAGCATGAAGCAGGGTACACCTGAAACAGATTCCAGACACTTCTCAGTTATCCCCAAGGCTTTGTAAATGTATGTGCATAATACCATTAGTAACAATGCTCCTGCTAAGTCGCTTCAGTCGTGTCCGACTCTGTGCGGCCCCATTGACGGCAGCCCACCAGGCTCCCCCGTCCCTGGGATTCTCCAGGCAAGAACACTGGAGTGGGTTGCCATTTCCTTCTCCAATGCATGAAAGTGAAAAGTGAAAGTGAAGTTGCTCAGTCATGTCCAACTTAGCGACCCCATGGACCGCAGCCCACCAGGCTCCTCCGTCGACGGGATTTTCCAGGCAAGAGGACTGCAGTGGGGTGCCATCGCCTTCTCCAGTTAGTAACAATAAATAGTGCTAATTGAATACATTCTATGTAGCAGTGTGCCAGCCCCCTCCCATGGATAGCAGATTTGAAATAAACAGTCAAAAAACTCTCAGATGCTCCAAATATGGCTTCGTTCCCTTCTCTAGAATTCAATACAAATTAGTACGTAAGTACCCATGTCCACTAATCGAGGAAAAGTATAAATTTGCCTATCAAAGTAATTCAAGACACTTTTGATTTGAAAAGAAGTAAACTCAGAACTTAATCTCAGTGCAAAATTTCAGCCTCTTCCTTGATCTCCTCTTCTCCTTGGTAAAGATGGGACATAAAGACAGGCCCAAGCCAATGCCTTCCATGATGCTCAGAGGCCTCCACTGTGAGAAGACAGTTTCTCTAGTCTGGTCTTCAGCCTTTCAGGTTATTGTCTCTATTAGAGATGTTAACTTTCCATTTGGAAATTTGAAGATAAGCAGCTTTACTGACTTTAATTCTAGGCTGAAAACTCCAACTCATATTGGCTCTAATGATGAAAGCCCAGGACAAGAAAGTAAACCTCAGGAAATACCAAGAATGAAGAAATTCTCTGTTAATGCTGCACAAGGATGCTTTTATTACACATGCATTATTGTCCTGAAGCTTGTTTGAAGGGTTAGTGAGTGAAAAGTCTAGGATTTTTCTCAGATGCAACCAAGTGCAGAGCCTGACCAGCTGCTCACCCCTATTTACACTGTCATTCAGAGGAACAAGACCACCATCCACAATGAACCCCTCAAATTGTTACAGCATTAACTTCAATGATCTCACAAAGGTCTAGGACCAGAAAATCAAAGAAAGAAGGGGGAAAATATGCTATCATGTGTTACTCTACAGAGAGACTCTAGGGAGAAATACCAATAACCTCAGATATGCAGATGACACCACCCTTATGGCAGAAAGTGAAGAGGAACTAAAAAGCCTCTTGATGAAAGTGAAAGAGGAGAATGAAGAAGCTGGCTGAAGTTCAGCTGAATGCTGAACTCAGCATTCAGAATACTAAGATCATGGCATCTGGTCCCATCACTTCATGGCAAATATATGGGGAAAAAATGGAAACAATGACAGAGTTTATTTTCTTAGGCTCCAAAATCACTGTGGATGATGACTGCAGTCATGAATTAAAAGACATTTACTCCTTGAAAGAAAAGCTATGACCAACCTAGACAACATATTAAAAAGCAGAGACATCACTTTGCTGACAAACGTCTGTATAATCAAAGCTATGGTTTTTCCAGTAGTCATGTACAGATGTGAGAGTTGAACCATAATGAAGGCTGAGAACCGAAGAATTGATGCTTTTCAACTGTGATGTTGGAGAAGACCTTTGAGAGTCCCTTAGACAACAAGGAGATCAAACCAATCAGTCTTAAGGGAAATCAACCCTGAATATCCACTGGAAGGACTGATCCTGAAACTGAAGCTTCAACACTTTGGCCACCTGATGTGAAGAGCTGACTCACTGGAAAAGACCCTGATGCTGAGAAAGATTGAGGGCAGGAGGAGAAGGGGACGACAGAGGATGAGATGGTTGGGTGGCATCACTGACTCAATGGATATGAGTTTGAGCAAGCTCCAGGAGATAGTGAAGGATAGGGGGGCGTGGCATGCTGCAGTCCACGGGGTCTCAAAGAGTCAGACACAACTTAGCAACTGAACAACAAGAAAGGGAGATGCTAAGACATACCTTCCTTTGGAGGCGAGGTGCTCTTCAGGGATTGTATCCACTCGGGGAGACAAACCTCTGCCGCCGCTGCTGCTAAGTCGCTTCAGTAGTGTCCAACTCTGTGCGACCGCATAGACAGCAGCCCACTAGGCTCCTCTGTCCCTGGGATTCTCCAGGCAAGAACACTGGAGTGGGTTGCCATTTCCTTCTCCAATGCATGAAATGTGAAAAGTGAAAGGGAAGTCGCTCAGTCGTGCCCAACTCAGCGACCCCATGGACTGCAGCCTACCAAGCTCCTCTGTCCATGGGATTTTCCAGGCAAGAGTACTGGAGTGGGGTGCCATTGCCTTCTCCGGACAAATCTCTAGGTGTCTCCTATTTCCCTGCACTTCTGAGTGGAGCCACGGATGGCCTTTGTTCTGGATGGTGTTTTCAAGAATGTGTGTAGAGCAAACAGCCTTGGAGGATAGTGGTGTCTCCCATTAGAGAATACAGATTTATTTATTGTCAAAATAAAATCGTGTCTTCCTCCAGAGCAAAAACTGGGGAGGTTTGATTGTAGTGCATTAAAAAAAGATTCCAGTTTCTTAAGCTTGTGGTTTTAAACTTGTGGCATGTGCAGTATCTTCCCCAGGCCACTCCACTTCCCCTGTGACTTTGGGAAAAGAGGAACCTCATGCTGCTTTTGGTGCTGTGATTGATGCAGTCCTTTATGTCTGATCCGGGTATCCTCTGACAGCAGCCATGAAACTAGGAGACTAACCTGTGGGCTTGCAAGTAGGATAACACCTCAGGTGCTTGACAGCTTCTGAAACCCATAAAATCCTGTTCGTGCCTTAATGTAGCACTTTCGACAGTTGACCCCTGAACAACTTGGGGGATTAATCTGTGCATAACTTGTAGTCAGCCCTGTGTGTCAGCAATTCCCCTGCATCTGTAGATGCAACCAGACATGGCCCTTGCAGTACTGAGATTTACTAACGAAAAGTATCCACACGAGAGTGTGTCTGCACAGTTCAAACCCATGCAGTTCAAGTGTATAATGCTGTCCTGTTTTATCCTATTAATGTCTACCATAGGTTATGAACTGTTGGAGAACAGTGAATCAGACAGCTTAGGCTAAGTTGTGCTGTGGTAATGAGCAATCTCAACTATCAGTTTCTTTAAACACTGCTGCTGCTGCTGCTGCTGCTGCTGCTAAGTCACTTCAGTCGTGTCCGACTCTGTGCAACCCCATAGACGGCAGCCCACCAGGCTCCCCCGTCCCTGGGATTCTCCAGGCAAGAACACTGGAGTGAGTTGCCATGTCCTTCTCCAATGCATGAAAGTGAAAGCGAAAGTGAAGTTGTGTCCGGCTCTTAGCAACCCCATGGACCGCAGCCCACCAGGCTCCTCCGTCCATGGGATTCTCCAGGCAAGAGTACTGGAGTGGGGTGCCACTGCCTTCTCCTTTTAAACACTGGAGTACTGATAAACATATAGCAAGTTCTTCAGGAATAAAAGTCTTGATGTGTAGTATTTGCTAATTTTCAGAATGTAAATTGTCCCACCTTCACCAGTGTTAGGCTACTAATGTGGCATCACCTGATGCAGGTTTGAGAGATGAGCACAGTCATTTCCTACAAGCCAGCTCCAGCACACCACTGCTTTACAACAGCAACAGCTTAATTCTTGCTCATGGTACAAACTCTTTGCAGTTCAGCTTCAACTCTGCCTAAGGCCATCTTTGTTTCAGGACACAGGCTGAAGGACTGCCCTTATCTGGGACAGACCAATTTGTAGCAGGGGAAAAGAGCAAGAGTGGAGCCATAGGATGACTCTTGGTGGTTCTGTTCTGAATTGCTGCAAGTCGCTGCTACTCACATTTTCTTAGCTAAAGCAGATCACCTGTCAAGGCAGACCTAGTAAAGAGGGGCAGCAAGCATTTTGACATTAATACAGTCTACAGTAAAGTGAATCATGTCTTATTGCTCCTTGAATCCACATCACCCAAGACAATACTTTGCACAAAGTGCTAGGTTACACAAAATTTAGTTAAAGTCTTAACGGTAACCTTAGGACAGGCTAAAATATTTGTCATAAGACCAGCTAATATTGTGATTTGCACTTTGCTTTCCATTTCCCCAGTTGTCTCCCAGAGGTTTATACAGACATCTCTGTGGAATCCCATGCGTTGCTTAGTTAAGACTATTAATGTCTTAGAATTCCAAGCTCAGAAAAATTTATTGAACCCATACTTTGGGTCAGGCATTGTTTTAGAATTTGAATAGATGGCAATATGAAGAAAATAAAGTTCTTGTTCTTATGGAGCTAAAAATCTATCAGGAGACTTTTCATAAACAAACATGCCATTTTGTAACAAGTTCTATGAAGAAAAATAACAAATAATATTTATGAACCCGTTTTTATGAACACTTATGAACCCAGAGCAAGAGTACAAAGGGAGGTTTACCTATATGGCCTTTGTCTAAATTAGTAGTTAAATCTTTATTTAGCAAAGAATATGAAGTTGCACAGATTTCATGACTTATGAATATGTTGTGAATTAGATGAAAATAATCTTCCTGCTTGCTTTTATTATTTTAATCACTAAATCTTCATTAAATAAAGAATATGCAATGTGTTTTCATGAATTTTACATGGGTTGTTCTCGACTCTCATTGTTTCTGGTTTTTAAAAATTTAAGCACTCTGTTTTTTAGGAGATTTTTTGCTTCATTTTTATTTTCAGATTTTTTTATTTGGGGGGTCTTTGTCTTGTAATTTCAATCTGCTGTCCTACTTTCAACTTGTCCTCATTCTCAACGATCTAAAGAATAATGTATGTGTATATGTAATAAAATTGTATTCAATGAGCTCATAATTTGAATATGTATTTATCCAAAAATATAATAAAATAAATATAAAGATTAAAATCTTGATTCATGTTTTCAGAAGTGTTCTACTGTTTCTAAAATGCTTAGAGTTATCTATTAAAATTAAGCAGGAAAATTCAATTTGTGACTAAAGAACATAAAAAATTTTAATTATATAAATAAAGCAAACATTTGAATTTCATTTTCAAAGTTTTAATTAAATCTTATTACATTTTTGTCAAAGAAGGAAAGCTATTTTTAATTTTATATTTTGGGCCTGATTGCCTATTAGGCATAAAATGTAAAATGTAAAGAATTGATATTGTTTCATATGTTGTGTTGAGATCTACTTACATACAAATTTAGAAGTAAGTATAAATTGTTTAAAAATGTTCCTCAGGGCCCACCTACAATTATTGTTCCTCAGGTCCCAAACAATTTTTCTGAATCAAAACAGAAAAAATACGCAGGGCATACTGGGAAACATTACTTCACTACACAAGAATTTTTGGTATTCATGCTTTCTGAAAGAGTTTGGAAAGTTAATTAGCGGTTGCGGTTTTTTTTTTTTTTTTTCAAATTTTACTGTAATCATGTACTTTAATATCTACGTATCTGCTTAAATTTCTAAAATTTACTTATTTTTTAATTGAAGGATAATTGCTGTACAGAGTGTTATTGTTTTCTGTCTTTTTCCCTTAGGTTCTTCCACTCCTTTCTGACGTGCTCTCATTCCCAGCTGTTGGCAATAGTACCGTCCGCAAATACTCACAGCATTTCGAAGACGAAGGAAAAAGATGTAGAAAGACATTTCCCTGGGGCCTAAACAGTGTTAGTCACAAACGCGTAAGTGTAGGATGGGGCTGTGCCGCGCCAGTGCTGCGAAATGTCTCCTGAGTGATGAAGGTTACCTGCATGTCATCTAATACATCTGCTTTGGTGTGTTTTTCTAATATGTGGGCACCTCTAACGCATGTAACCATGTAGTGCCTTGGAGGCAGTGGTAAAGGGTTTAGGTATTATTTTGGGTATGAAATCTTTGGGGAGTTTTGAGCAAAGAAGTGGCCTGATTTTACATTAATTTAAAAATTATTTTTCTGAATGCAATGTGAAGAATAAATTGTAGGCGATCAAAAATAGAAACAGGGAGACTAGTTTGAAGACTGTTGCAATGGCCAAGTGGAAAATGAGGGCTCAGACAACAGGGATGAATGTAGTCAAGCTGGTCTAATTCTGGCAATATTTTGCAGGCGAAGCCCAAAGGATTTGTTGACTCATACCTCCACACTTCTAAGATTAATTTTCTTCACTTTGAAATGGAGTCTTATTAAAATTGGACTTATATGAAGATTAAATATTATATTCCTTGTGAAAGTATTCTTATGATGTTTGGTATATAATGAGCATATAATAAATATCAGCCCTTAAATTACTTTTAAGGCATTTACCTGATAAACTCACTTTCCCCAAATATCCTCTTCCACACCTCTAAATTTTGCACATTTATATTTCTATAATTGGAAACACATTTGATCCTATTCTGTTCCTGTCCAAATAAAACCTTTTCAGACTCAAAGGAATGAAAAGAAAGTACTGAAAACAGCAGAGAATGGAGTTGTGTTGAGGGGACAAGTGAGCTTCCGCTTCACAAGTCAGTGGCACACACTGACCACCTGCTAAATCTGAAACGGACTAGTGAGAACCAGAGTCTAGTTCCCTGGCACTTCATTAATATTTTTTTTTTAATTTCACCTGTGCACATGAATAGATCCCTAAAAATAAAAACTAATCTTCTTCTCAAGAAAATAGTAATAATCTTTGCCTAACTTCTCCAGGAACCATTTTACCTCCCTAATGAAAAAATATTTCACACTGAACTGCAGAGACCTCAGGGTCTTTGCAGGGGTTATATGAACAGGGGTTATATATGATATACAACAATACACTGAAAATTAGACCTAGATGGCATTATCATTATATGTTTTACAGTTAGTAAATTAGCTGAGCTGTAAATAATTCTCCACATTGAAATTCTGAATATAGACTTACAGTATCATAGAGCTAAAGTTGTCTTTTCAAATAGAGGAAGAATTACAAAGCCCATTGAATTTTAAAACTGGTTTCTCGGTTTTAACAGTCCTATCCCCCTCCTCTGTCCATGGAGTTCTCCAGGCAAGAATACTGGAGTGAGTTGTCATTCCCTTCTCCAGGGGATCTTCCCAGCCCAGGGATAGAACCCGGGTCTCCTCCATTGCAGGTAGATTCTTTACCATCTGAGCCACCAGGGAAGTCCCCCAAAGTTATCTTTTCAAATAGAGGACAAATTATAAAGCCCATTGAATTCTGAAGTTGGTTTCTCAGTTTTAACAGTGCCATCTTAATTACGCAGTGCAAAGTGGATTGGCAAAGTGGAGACGGTTTCTCAAAGCAGTTAAACCGATGCGATATTCAAAATGGCTGCCGCGATAGTCAGGACTGATTCAGCCAGGGCCAAAGAAGAGGGAACATTAAACTCTGTGAATAACGAAAGCAGCGGGCCCTTTTGGCTAGCAGTTCAATTCAGTTTTGTAAGGAAAAGACAGGAATCAGAAAGGCACTACATTCTCACGCAGAAACACCAAAAAGAATGACCCATGTTATTGAAGGAATGACTCTATCAGCCCATAAGACAGACACAACATTTGCAGAGAAGGAAAAAAAAATACATTTGAAAAGAATTACCCAGTGATGCATGCTTTCAACTACTCTTGAATGATAGCAGGAAATTCTCCTCCGATAACAAAAGAATACTCTGCTATGTTCCACTGCTCTTAGCTGCATTCCCTGCCCCTCCCTAAACATATATATTATCTTGGGTCTGACTCCATGAAAGCACTATTACAGTTTCATAAATGTTGTTTATTTTTATCTATTTCTTCCATTAAATCGTAAAGCACTTTTTAAAATAAGGGTCACCAAGAAAGGTCCTGATAGGGAGGGAGTGGTTCCATTCTGAACAGGTTAAGTTTGGGATGCCCATGAGGGGCAGCCTGTTTTACCAAAGGAATACATATCTGTCAATTAACCCCTAATGAAAATTTTATTACTGGATTTTAAAGCTAATTATGTCATTCTGCAACAGTAAATTTCACTCTAACTTGCTGCTTTCAAAGAAAGAGATCCTGTGTCAAGTCATCGTACAGAGTAGACCTTTGCTTAATGACTCCAAAATTGACTTCTGTGAACAGAATGCTATTTTTACTTGATTATACCCTCTAAAAGAAATATGTGTTTCCAGCGGGGCAGTGTTCATGCTGATAAGTGGAGCCCCACCACTTGTCAAGAAATGCTGGGCCAAGTTTGGATTCATTCAAACAGGTTTCTGAGAATGGAAAAGGAAATTGGGAGGCAGGGAAGGCTGACTCAGCGGGAGACTCTTTGTTAAAGCAAACACGTGCTGCGCACATACTGAGCCACGTGGCTGCTTTTCAAAAAGCAAAGTACAGGGAGAAATTTCAGCTGTTTCCTGAAAACATGCTCACTTACACTTCCCTGAAAGAGAGGTTTTTGTTACCTGCGAGAACTGAGGAGCTGTTTATTGGGAAGAAAGGGACAAAACGGGGGGCTGGGTCAGGGAGCCCTGGAGAGTCATCTCAGAAGCAGGCTGGGCAGGAGAAAACACCCGCGGCTGAGGGCTCCTTCCACGGGAACAAGTGGCTACACAGTCTTCCCACCAGAAGTGCACAGTCATATTTCCTCCTCTTACAAAATCTGCTGCATCAGTTGACAGCAGAATTCGGGTGTGGTTGGGCTGGGATGTCAGTGTCCATGGCTCACACCCACTCAAGTTCTCCAAGTATATTTAAAATGCAGACAGCTTAATCCAGGGCCCTTAGGATCACCAGGACTCAGACTGTTGTCCAGGCCCTTGGCTGTTGACCGCATCACCGAGTTCATGGACTTCTGTTTATTTATTCAATAGATATTTAACTAAAACCTACTAACCACTGAGCAGTGTTCAAGGCGCTAAAAAGACAGCAATAGAGGAAAATACAGATTAATGTTTCTATTCTAAAGGAATTTACCTTTTACTGGGGTGGGGGGGAGATAAAAGGTAAGCAGATAAGATTTCCAGATGGTAATAAAGACTACTGCTACTGCTGCTACTGCTAAGTCACTTCAGTCGTGTCCGAGCCTGTGTGATCCCATAGACGGCAGCCCACCTGGCTCCGCCATCCCTGGGATTCTCCAGGCAAGAACACTGGAGTGGGTTGCCTTTTCCTTCTCCAATGCATGAAAGTGAAACGTGAAAGTCAAGTCGCTCAGTTGTGTCTGACTCTTAGTGACCCCATGGGCTGCAGCCCACCAGGCTCTTCCATCCATGGAATTTTCCAGGCAAGAGTACTGGAATGGGGTGCCACTGCCTCCTCCGGATAAAGACTAAGAAGAAACTAAACTAGAGAAAGAGCGTGACCTTGACATTCAGTAGAAGAAAATCCTCTCCAAGGTGCTGGGTTGGCACCATTGGGGCATGACCCATCAGAGCCCCTGTGAGGATCACGGACTGTTCAAAATCCACGACTATGCAGAAGACAGCACAGCCATCCCTCTTGGACAACGGCTCTGAAGGCTCCTGCCTGGTCCTTACTTTGGCTACAAAAGGCTCTTTATGATCTAGAAGCAGGAATGTTGTCAATACTCTGATATGCTCTGAAATTACGGGCCTCTTTCAGCAAATGCTCTTGACTGACCTGCTCCCTCCAAGCATGCTCTGATTTATGACCTCTTTGATTATTTTTCTTGACTGCCTTAATATCAGTGGTATCAGTTTTCATTTAACTTTGAGCCTTGCCTGTTTTTTCCTACCACCTTACCTACACTCTCCTGCTTGCTTTCTGCAACAAGCAAGCTTGCCAATCCTCTCTAGGGCTTAACTCCAGTTGTGACTTGGATGAAACATGCTTCTGACCTGCCCCACAATGATGACATCCTGGCAGGAGCTGGTCTTTGCTTTCCCTGGGCCAATGTCAGGACTTCTGCCAACTGGCTTATACTTACAAATGCTCCAGCGATGCCTTTTAAATCTATACTATCTAGAACATTTTTGCCAACTGAGATCAAGATGTTACAATCTGAACACTCGGTACTAAAGGGTCCTGAATGAGGTATCAAATGTCTAAGATTGCTAGTTGGCAGAGAATAACTCTACCCATCAGTACGGAAAATGTCAACTGCTTGTGTATCCCTGGGCACAAGAATTCGAAGTAAGTAACAGGAGAGTTTGACTTTGTAAGCAGTAGCATTTACTGGAACTGTAATATCAGATCTGTGCCAAAATGGCTCCAGAGCAGGACAAAAGGCTCACGTTAAACTGAAGATCCTTAGGAACAGGAACTAAGAGCCGCATGAGAAAGCCCGACTGCCGTAAGGAGAATGAAATGGAGGTAAAGATGGAGAGATGCAGAGAACAGACATGGTGCTGACTGGGAAAAAAGAAGAAGAGAAAGGAGCTTGTCTGAAATTTTTCAGCGTGTATGAGTCATAGTGGTACTACCTGCAGTTGGATTATGGGGACTCCGACACAGTCTTCAGATAAACACCCTACTCAGCTGGCCCATCGGAAAATCTTTCTTAGCTCTTTAGGTGAATGACTTTGTAAGCAGAATCTAGAGAGCTATTTTAACTCTTTAATATAGCAACCTGATCCCCTGATCCCCTGTCTTATAAGTCTTATTGCTACCTTCCTTCCTCTACCTGAGGTATACTTCTCAGATTGTTGACATTTTTGGTCCTGATGGGGAGAGTTTTTTTCTCTGCCAACCAGCAGGCCTAGAGTTTAGATATCTTGTTCAGGACCCTTTACCACCAAGTGGTCAAAGTATAGCATCTTAACATCAGACTCTCAGAAAGAGACTCTTATTGGCCCTACCGACCTTTAGGTTGCTTTAATCTGAGCTATCTGTCTAGTCAGCTATGCTAAGCCTTTGGGGTTGAGGACCTGAAGATTCTGTGCTTTAAACATGGGTGTGACCAGGGGGAAGATTTCCTTAGACGGAGGGCTGGGTGAGGGAGGCAATGATTAGTAGACAGGACCAGCAAAGCTATAAAACCCAGTCACCACCCATAACTACCAATGAGGCCACACTTTTTTGGCCAACGCCCATGAAGAATCCGGTGCTCCCAACTTGTATGAATGCTTGAATTGTCCAGTGTTGGTATAGAATGTAGTACTAAATTTGTGCCCTTTCCAAAAGCAAACCAGATTGTAGACATGCTAAAGACAGAGATCTTGTAAATTGTGATCTAATAGAATTTCTCTAGCTAAACAAAAACGTGTGAGGTAATGGTGAATAAGACTGTGAATAAAATATAGTTTAGAAGGAGCTAGAAAATGGAGGCAGGCTTCCTCCACTTGCATATGCTGTTCGTCTCCCTAGAACGCCTTTCCTTCCACCATCTTCTTGGCAAAGTCTTATTCATTCTTCGGGACCTAGATTAACTGTCCCTGCTGGTCATCTTTTTCCTATGTGGTCCACTTTTCTCTTTCAGATCAAAGACAGTCTCTTCTTTGATCAACACTGCGACGTGAACCTGGCTTCATCCTTCATTGCAGCGGTTCTCACACTAACTTCCATGTGCTGCTTTACGACACCGTGTCTGAAATGAGACTTTCAAGTCCCTCCAGGGCTGAAATAGTGTCTTATTTGACTATATTCCTGGCGTCTACCTCAGTGTCTGATGCAGAGCTGGCGTTCAAGAAACATGACTGAATGAAAGAGAGCAAAAAAAGTATGTTATTCATTTGGCACAAGCGTAGTCTAAGGAAATTCTAGATAACTGAAGTTTATACCTTCAGTAATCAAAACTTTTAAAATGTTGTATGAAGGCAGAAATCTTTAGCAATTGTCTTACAGATTTTTCTGCCTCATTAAAGAAATGAAATTATAACGAATACTCTGTAAGCTATTCAAATTCCTTTTTTTGGAATCTATCATAATTTTCTCTAACATGGTCTCAAGAAAGCTTAGCTCAGGTTCCACATCCTCCAGGAACCCTATCCCATTAGACATCACTAGATCTTATATTCACAGAACCCCATCTGTATACTGCTTACACTCTGTTATAGAAATTATCTATTCACGTGATCCCACTACATCATATGGTCACTCATGTCCTATGTCTCTGTTAGATAGTGGGCAGCTCTGGACAGGAGACCATATCATTCATCTTTTCATTGCCAGGGCCAATCAGAGCATAATAGGCATAAACAAATGCTGAACTTAAGTGAATAGATGTTATTATTGTAAAGATATTATTATGCCCAATTTTTTTCTATTTTAATAATGTTAAATTTTTTATATTGTTTCTTTTTTCTTTCCCAATTATATCATGTGACTTGATCAGATTAACTGTCTCAAGAAAGCTGCCTCTGTCCCTTTTACCAATTCAATGACTTACAAACTTTTTTGATCACATATCTTGATTAGTAGAAAATATTTGAACCCACATCTCTATCAAACAAGGGAGAAAAAATTTGCATATAAATTTATGCACTTTTTAAAATAAATTGCATACATGTATTATAGTACTGAGATGGCAACCCACTCCAGTACTCTTGCCTGGAAAATCCCACGGACTGAGAAGCCTGGTAGGCTACAGTCCGTGGGGTCAGAAAGAATCGGACACAACTGAGTGACTTCACTTATTATTGTACTGATATTTTGTGCATGTACACTCATAACCAGAAGCAGAAAAAAAATAATTGAAGGGAAAGGTTAGATGGTAATGAAACCAATATTTTAAAACCAATGTGGTATTTTATTGTGTTTATTAACAATATAGAGAATTTTGCTGTTAGTGAAATCATCTTTTTTTCAATCTTGGTATAATATTTAGTGATATAATATTTTGATGGCTTGGGTTCTAAGTTCAGTTGATCAATGCTTAATATTAACAGCTATCACAGACTAAAAAGATACTTCAAAAACATGTTGACACAAATGGATTAAATATATATCATTATCTTTAGTTTTAAAATATGAAATTCATGTTCATGCCCAGACACCAATTATGCCAAAGTTTTGAAATTCAGATAGGCAATTCAGTTCATCTTGATGTCACCTTGATGTAGGTGGTAATGGTTTAGTTGTTAAGTCATGTCCGACTCTTGCGACCCCATGGACTGTAGCCTGCCGGCCTCCTCTGTTCATGGGGATTCTCTAGGCAAGAATACTGGAGTGGGTTGCCTGTTCCTTCTCCAGGGGATCTTCCCAACCTAGGAATCGAACCCAGGTCTCCTGAATTGCAGGCAGATTCTTTACCAACTGAGCTATGAGGGAAGCCCATAGGTATTAGGTTTTTTTTTTTTTTTAAAGGCTAACCAAAAGGATTCAAATTTTTCATTTAGAAGATGATACTGTGGGAGAGTCTATTTGTAAAGTTGTAAGTAAGCAATTTTACAGATGGCACGCCTGTATCACTTTCAGCTATAATACAATATATCAATATAAATATTTCCAAACATCTGTTTTCAAATAGTTTCCACAATACAAAGTTTCCCCCAAATTGTTTACTTTCTCATTCACTGTAAAAATGTGCCCTTTATTTTGATGATATGTAAAGGATAAGTGCACTCTGCAGACAGCCTTTTGTCATCAGTGAAAAGGTCAACACATTTTCAGCACTTATCTTTTTGTAAATGAAACACTTAATTTGTTTTTAAATTCAGCAACTCCTTAAGCACTTTTCAGTGGAATAATCAGTGAACTTCTCTGGCAGCAAATATTAACATTGTTATTCCCTATCTTATTACAAAGTCATATAAATATTTGATGTCATTTTGGAGTTATGTTCTTGTGAAATTAGAAACATCATTGTTGATGCACTCTTGACTTCAGAGTTACTGATGAAAAACCTAGCTAATCAATGATGCAGTTAAGATCTCACGTATGAAAACGTTCACAATTTTTTAATTCCATCAAAGCAGTATACTTCCCATAAAACAATTAAAAAAAAATCAACAAGGATTCTCTTACTGCTGAGAGTTTATCTTCAATATACTCTTCCTTTAGAGGCACAAAATTATGATCAATCATGAGCTTTCTTTTTGAAATGCAATCTAGCAAGTATATTTTCAGACATGGTAGAAATGCTGATAGACTCACTCAGTTCTAACACTGCCTAAATTCTAATGTTTGTTCTATTATCTGTTTCTCAAAGTCTTTAGAAAACTTTCTGTGTATCTTCTAACACTGCTGACAAAGGACTACATATTAGTTTGTCTTATGTGGAAGGAAAACAGTTTTCCAAGGGGTCTTTTATTGGCAAGGGAACTTTTGAACATTTGTCATTAAGGTCAGTGAAATTTCGTTAAATGCCAAATTGAGTAACTCTTGACTTAGAAAATTTCTGAAAAACTTGTAAAAGATTGTCCTTATTTTTTTAATGCCTTGTTAATCACAAACACATTTCAAGGCACAATACATGCAGATAACGATCTTCATTAACAAGAATACCAAAAAACCACATTTCAAATGGTTTCATCATAACTTTGACTCCAGGGGGAGGTGGCTTTTTGTTAGATCTGATTAGATCTTGTTTAACAATTTGCAGAAAAATCTTATTCACAAAGAGCAGTGTCATGGCTAAAATTTTCTTTTGTGTCCAATTGTGCTTACATTTTAAATTTTATTTGCTCTCACTCTGTGGACTTTTTTAAGAGACTTGTCCATTTCATGAAAATTTTAGTGAAAACTTAAGGCATCTCCCGTAACTTGCAATGCCTCACAGTGAAGGATTGGAAGGAGCTTCCCTTTGTTCTGGGGGATGTAATTGCCACTTTCATTTCCATGTGATGCCGTGTCAAATACTAATACTATACATCCATGGGCTACCCACTGATAGTCCATTGTCAATCCTTTTTATTAAATGTTAGTAAGGACTTGTTTCCTTTTTAAAACTATTTCTAAATAAGTAGAAGTTTTAATATTTTCTTCCCAATCTACTGCTATTACTACTGCTGGATTGTCTTGTCGTACTTTGGAGAAACTGTTCTAATGTTTGGTCGGAAGAGGAAATCCTTTAAGAGATTTCTATCCACTGAAGTCTTGAGACTTGCTTGATCTTCAGCACCAGAACATATCACTTATTGTTTGGTGTTATTTTCACGTCAAGTATATTTGTCTTACTGCCTCAGTTAAATTACAAGCAAATTGAAGGCATGGCGTACTTCTTACTCATCTCTTTTTTTCCCTCACATTACCTAGGACAAAACTTAGTCCAAAAACTATAAAAGGCATATCTTTTCTCATGCTGAATTGTTTGTAATTTCTCATATACTATTGTGTTTTTGTCCTGGATTGCAGTTTCTATAAGAGAACCTATTCTGTGGATTCCTCACATCTGCCACATAACTTACAAGAACTTCTAATAAATATTTGTTAATATAAAACCAGATGACCAAACAGATTTGGGCAGTAACCTCATTTTACACAGAAACAAAGTCAATAGACAATTGAGCAGGGCTCTAACGGAATGCTGAAGAGTACAAACCAACTTTAGATAGTACAAATTACCTGTACCATTTCCATGAAGAGTTCATTCAATTAACAGATGTATTATAACAGAAAAAATATGTACATTTTCCCACAAAGAGTACATATGCTTTCAAGCAATAGTATTAAAGTAATAATTTAATGATAAAAGACCAATTCTATGAGAAAATATTCATTTATTCTTTCATTCAGTCAAGTAAGGTTTGCAGTGTGTTTTCCATGTGCTAAATATTAGTTATAAATGTAGCATAATAAAACAGAAAGCAGAGGACACACAGCAAAAACCTGATAAAGTAAATCTGTTGTATAATCATCATGTAATAATCCATATTGAATAGAGACTTAAGGAAGCTGTTACACACTCACAGGAAGCGATTCGCTTCTGTTTGTAAACTCACTGTGCTTGCAAATTCTCTGTTCAGTGTTGGCCTGTTTACCTC
This sequence comes from Ovis canadensis, assembly GCF_042477335.2. Classification (NCBI taxonomy): domain Eukaryota; kingdom Metazoa; phylum Chordata; class Mammalia; order Artiodactyla; family Bovidae; genus Ovis; species Ovis canadensis. The sequence continues at coordinate 99,348,987 of NC_091253.1, read as the reverse complement.
TCTGGACTATATGCTCCACTGGGGCCCAGAGCAGGTCTGAACTAATACTACTCTGCTCCTAGTTTGTATCACAATGCTGGCATAGAATGAAGTATTTAATAAGAATATGTTGACTAATAAGATAAACGGATGTATGGGGTGAAAACAACAGCAAGAGTTGCATATATTTAAAAATCCAAAAATAGGGATTAGGTTGTACACCTTAATATTATACAGCGCTCTATGTAGGTAAGTTGCATCTCACAAACTGAAAGAATAAATGTAGAGGGAATGATAAAACTGAAGATGAAGCTGTCTTTATTGAAGATAACGAGAAAAATAAATTATTCAAGCAAATAAGTCTTTATGAATAAGTAATTTTAAATCATTTTAAATTTTAAAGATAACTTTCTGTTGTATTTTGGTAGTGGCTGATGCATTTGAGAATTCAGTGATTTGCTCAATATGGAGTTCCATACCAAGGTCACAGGTGCGAAGCCTTGTAACAAGGCCACAGATTCAGGGCCTGCACCAAGGTTGTCTTCAGAACTGAGCCCCATAACAACCATCACCATGAGTCTCTCTGATCTAAACTTGCCAGCTCTCTCACCCCATATGAGGGTGGGTAAAAATACCCACCCTAAAAAATCTCCTAATGCCACCCTTCCAGCAGGAGTTTTCTTTGTCTTGAGGCTATAAAAGTTGGCTTCTGACCCATGAAAAGCATCGCCTCTGTCAGTCCGCTGTACTCTCCATGTCCACATTATCTCTGTTCTTTGTTCTTAGCAAATTTACTCCTTCCTGCAATACTCTGTGTCTAGAAATTCTTTAGCAACCCACGCTCAGTAAAACACTCAACATCTATTACTGAATTCATACAAAGAGCCGGACCCTGTGCTGCGTGCTGAGATGCAGGAGAGAATAAGATAAACGTAGTCTCTGTCCACGTGGCATTTAAAGAAAACCTGAAGGTACTGAAAGGCTCAAAGATTATTTTCCTAACATGTAATAGAAAACAAAAGTCTTATAACTAAAAATAACTACAACTGACAACATAAGCAAATAGCTAACAGGTCTTTAATTATACTTTGGCAAGTGTAATTCCTGGTCCCATGCGATGTTCTGTGGCCTCCAGCATAATCCATGCTGTGGCACACTCCAGGTCATACCCTTGCGCGTGCATTTGCGTGCTCAGTCACTTCAGTCATGGCCGACTCTTTGAGACCCTATGGACCATAGCCCACCAGGCTCCTCTGTCCATGGGATTCTCCAGGCAAGAATACTGGAGTGGGTTGCCAGGCCCTCCTCCAGGGGATCTTCTTGACCCAAGGATCTAACCTGCATCTCTTGAGTCTCCTGCACTGGGAGGCGGGTTCTTTACCTCCAGCGCTCCCTGAGAAGCCCTCATACCCTTGTACCTTGCCGGAACTCACTTCCACTAAGGCTCATCTTTTACTTGTCTAAATCTACTCACCCTTTATGTTTCTCAACACAGCCCCCCATCCAACATCTGACACCGCTTAGACGATCACATGCTGTGTGTGAACGCCCTGTCACTGTGTTGGCCATACTGAAATGGTGATTTACTTGTCTGTCTCCTTTCCAAACTCTGAAGTTCCTCTAGGACAGAGGCTAATTTTCACTAATCCTGCGTTCTTTTTTTTAAATAATTTATTTCTACTTTGGGCTGCGCCGGGTCTTCATTGCTGCAGAGACTTTTCTCTAGTCGCAGCGCGTGTGCTTCTCATTGCAGTGGCTCCTCTTGTTGCAGAGCAGGGCTCTAGGCTTCAGTAGTTGCAGCCCGTGGGCTCAGTAGTTGCGACTCCCGGCACCTAGAGCACAGGCTCAATAGTTGTGGTGCATGGGCTTAGCGGCTCTGCAGCATGTGGGAGCGCCCTGGACCAGGTATTGAACCCATATCTGCTGCACTGGCAGGCAGATTCCTCACCACTGAGCCACTGAGGAAGCCTTGATTTCATATCCTTAATGCCTACTACTATACAACAGGCGATCAATAAATGTTTGTTAGCTTGGACTGAAACCTCTGTGTTTTCTATTTAGAAACCTACATTTGCCTAATGTAAGAGTGAAGACTTCATGCGACAGCCTGTATTTCCAAATATCTCTAAAGAGTATCTATCAATACAGTCTATGAGATGTCAGGAAAGGTCATAACTAAAGTATTCATAAACTTGGTTACACTCTCTTTTTTCTCATCCACACCTTAGGTCCATATGAGAATCTGAGCCAGAGAAGGCCATTATGTCCACCATCCTGATCACATAAAGCCCACACCTTCTTAACACTGCAGATACCAAAAGACAGGCTAAGTCAGACAAGCCTAGGGTCTAAAATGCTACTCAAGTGCTAGAGGGAAACACTCTCTGGTACCAGAACTCTTCCTGGGGTAGTAAATGAGCTTTCTCAGAGACAGAAGGGAACAAAGAGAGATATCAACATACGAAAGTATCTACCATCTGTGAATATGATCTCTGATTTGGCACCTCAAATACACAAGAAGTTCCCCTCATTGATTAATTGCTATTTGGGTATCTCTGTGTTATCCATTGCCATGATTGTGCTTCATAATAAACCACCCCAAATTCAGGGCCTTCAAGTAACAAGCATTTATTTTGTTCACTACAAGTTGACGGTTTTGAATGAGTTTAGCTGGGCGGTTCTTCTGATCTCAGGTGGATTTCCCCATAGATAGGGGGCCTGGCTGGTAGCTGGCTGGTCTAGGATGGCCCAAGCTGGGAGGTCTGGACTACCTGGCTCTCTTCCACACGTCGCTCATGTCCTTCCTGCAGACTAGCCTAGGCATGTTTGCAAAGCACAGCCAAGGGGAATGGGGAGCAGGCCCGATCATGCAAGAGGGAAATAAAAGAGCATTTGTGCTTTCCAAGTCTCTGCTTGTATCAGGGAGGCTAACATCCTATTGCCCAAAGCAAGTCACATGCCCAAGTCTAGAGTCAAAGTGGGAGGAAACATTCAAGTTATAGGACAGACACAATGGACTTATGGAGGCCATTAGGTGGGGTCATTAACACAACTAATTGATGGACACCTGGATTCCTGAAGCTACCACTTCGCTAAACTTCAAAAACCCATTCAAGAGAAACGGTTGAACATTTCCACATAATGAATTCTGGATACTTCAGAAAGTAGAGTTCTCTAAGAAACATACTGTAGTGTCTAAAAGTTTTGAAGTTTTGTTTGGAATTTGGCACAGTTTCACAAATCTGCAGATTTTTTTTAAAGATATATGTATTCTCTGTCTGAGGTACACTCCTCATATATAAGGGTAAAGAAAGCTATGCAAAAACAGCAATGGTAAACTGAAAGTAATTTTGTCAAATCCAGCAAAGTAAAACTGATAAGACAGGTAATACAGAGCATCCAACAGAGAAAGAATGTAACGGAGAAAAAAATTAACTTACGAACTATGCATGTACAAGTATATACATGCATACCCACAAATACATGAAAAAGTATAGGAGGCAAATATTTGGGATGCATACTAAAATGAACCACCCAAGAGCAAAACAAACATACAAATCTGGAAAATTGAATCTTGCCGTATTTGAAGAAAGTAATTGCATTGGCTGCGTTTTTTTCAGATAGCAAAAAGCCACATGTTGGTAACATCTGTTGATACAAGGGGACATATGCAAAAACAGTCTGTCAATAGTCCCACGGTCAGGTTTTCTGAGAAACTGGAATGGCACTTGGGATGCACAGGTGCTCAGTGTCTCTGCAACTGCAGTAATGCAACGGGGGTCCTGTTCATCTGCGACCGCTCGGGCCCAAGTACCTGCGGCTCTTCACTCCAGCTGTCTTCCACACTCATGGCTAAGCTTACCTTTGCTCCTACAGTGACTGTTTCATTCCTTCTGGAAGCTAGAAACTTTTATTTCACAGCCACTTTCATCTAACTGTTTTTACTGCTACTTCACGGGTTCTGATTACTGCTTCTTTCTGTGAAGTTTCTTTGTTTCCACGCCATTCTATCACTCACCTCTCTCTCTGTGTGTCTGGTACAATCATCTTCCAGGAGACTGTGGCAAAGCCTTAATCCAGACCATGTCTTAAACTACAGTCTAATTCAAATGTGAATGTCTTTGGGTTAAGAACCCGTTACTGCTCTGCTCAGTTGTTGTCAAGTCTTTGTATTATTGGGCAAAAAAAAAAATTAAGAATCCCCTGGTTGGGGGTATAAGTGTTACAAGCACACTGAGGCTTCTCAGAGGGGGGTAGCCTGGTTGTCAAGCTGCTCTTAATTGACACTTTAATATAAAAGCCACTACAAACAAGAAAAGGCTGATACAAGAATGCAAGGACAATTCACTATGAGAAAACCTATTTATACAATCCCAATGTGTGTTTTCTCAACTCAGGAGACACTGACAGGCATCTTGCAATGCATCTCAGTTCTGACATTATCTACCTGGAGATAGATCATCAGATCCCATAGGTTAAGGGCTTGGTCCTTCCAAACTGTCTCACTGACCACTTCAGAGGCCAGTCCCAAGTTTAGTTTGTAACCAGCGCTGTGGGCTATAGATAGAAGTTCCCATGACCTCCTTCGTGAGTTTAAGGAATTTGTTAGAGTGGCTCACAGAATTCAGAGGAATGCTTTCTTACTAGATTGCTGGTTTGTGATAAAAGGATGTAACTCAGGAACAGTAAGCAAGGATGTGTAGGGCAAGAGTTGGGGCAAAGTGCAGTTTCCATGCTCTCTCCAAGCACGCCACTCTCCCCTCAAGTCATATCATTAACATAAACTCAGGAGTAGTAGAAGGGGAGTTCTTATGAATATCAAGGAAATTTTCTCGTCTTATTACACAGGAAATTCCAAGGGTATTAGGAGCCGTGTGCCAGAAACAACTGAAGACCAAATACATATTTCTTACTATAAATCACAATAATATAATAATACATCCTACCCATGGGCAAAGGGGAAAAATTGAAAGATATATTGAAAAAAGAGCTGATTCATTTGAAAAGACCTTGATGCTGGGAAGGATTGAAGGCGGGAGGAGAAGGGGACGACAGAGGTTGAGATGGTTAGATGGCATCACTGACTCAATGGACATGAGTTTGCGTAAACTCCAGGAGTTGGTGATGGACTGGGAGGCCTGCCATGCTGCAGTCCATGGAGTTGCAAAGAGTTGGACACAACTGAGTGACTGAACTGAACTGAACTGATATTGAAGAAAGCAACTGATGTACTCATATAGAGTTGACATTATTTCACATAGCTTTCTAGTAAGGTTCTTAATCTGATGGGTCTAAATAAAGAAAACTGTAACATTTTGCTGGGGAAACACAGATGTAAACATCCTTTAATGAAAACACAGAAGTGACAGTGAGATTAAAGTGGAGTTACAGGTACCCAGGAAGACCTGAGTGGAGCCGTGGTCCCTGAGTACTGTATATACAGTGGGGCTTAGGATGGAGGAGGAAATGGCAACCCACTCCAGTATCCTTGCCTGGGAAATCCCATAGACAGAGGAGCCTGGTGGGCTACAGTCCACAGGGTCGCAAGAGTTGGGACACGACTGAGCTACGAAACAGCAACAAGGATGGAAGAAGACAATGTAATGAATAGACACATCACTATGTGCCCCCTAAAAAAAAAATGTATGAAGAGAGAGTGAAGAGAGAAGGAATCACTGTGCTGCTGGAGAGAGGTGAGACATTCTCGGCTGCATGTTGACCAAAGGTGTTTTGAAAGCAAGGAGTTTCCAAAGACTTTAGGCTGTTGGCACTGCTGCATGCAAATCCCCTCTGTCTCCCTCTGACTGTAAATGAAAAATGTTACACACGAAGAACCACTATTGTGGGTGAGATTTTTTTTTAAGGGTTGGGATGTTGAGAAGGAATCCGAGAAAAAGAGTCTTGAGATTCATGCCTAGAGTGGGGCAGAGAGGACACCAGCCGTGTGGGATGAGATGTGTGAAAGTAAAAGTTAATTTGAAGCTGACTGACACAGCCTGAAGACACCACTGGACACTGTCTCTTGGAGAATTCAGAGACTCTGTAGGAGGGAGGGAAGGAAATTGGACTTCTCACAGGATGCTGTCTGAGTCGTTAAGAGTTGGTTTTCTCTAAATATTCAAAGGTGAACCAGCCTCAACTGATAATTGAGTTAACTAGTACATGTAGTAATTCAGTTCATGATTTTACAAAAAGAAAAAGTGGCATTATGAATGCATGGGGATGGATACATATATAAGAGAGAAACAAAAAGAAGAAGCCACCGATCCATACTGATTCAGCTAGGGAAGGACGGAGTCTTATCTGTGTGCTAAGTCACTTTGGTCGTGTCTGACTCTTTGTGACCCCATAGACTGTAGCCTGCCAGGCTCCTCATCCATGAACTTCTCCAGGCCAGAGTGCTGGAGTGGGTTGCCATGCCCTCCTCCAGGGGATCTTCCCAACCCAGGGATCGAACCCGTGGTTCTCAGGTCTTGTGCATTGGCAGGGGGGTCTTTACCACTGGCACCACCTGGGAAGCCCATCTGAGTTTAACCAGGTATTTGGTCAAGGGCTCATCCATTAAAAATTATACACCTACTCCGTGGCGGCTCTGTCTCAGGCATTGGGAATAAGGCCATGAACAAAGTGGACAAAACGCCTCTTTCCAAAACCTTTCCATCCTGGAGGGTAGAAAGAGACATTTTGAAAGTGAGTGGTAAAGCTCTTGGTGGTTTCGTCGCTAAGTTGTGTCCAACTCTTTGTGACCTCGTGGACTGTAGCCCGCCAGGCCCCTCTGTCCATGGGATTCTCCAGGCAAAAATACTGGAGTGGATTGCCGTTTCCTTCTCCAGTAAAGCTGTTAACAATAGACTATTTTTGGTATACTGAAAACTATACTTTGAAAGTAGGGGATATGAATGAAGAGAATTTACATGGTGAGCAAAATGACATGGAAAAACTACCTCAGGGTAACAATGGAGATGGGCCTTGAAAATTATAGAGTAATTAATTCACAATTTAAAGCAAGGGTCAGCAAACTCATTCTGTAAAGGGACAGATAATAAATATTTTAGGCTGTCATTCAGGCTATACTGCAACTACTCAGCTCTGCTATAGTTCAAAAGAACCCACAGACAGTACAAAAATGAGTGTCCTTGGCTCTCCTGGGAATAAAACTTTATTTATAAAACAAATGGCAGTCTGCAAGCCATCGTTTACCTTATTCCTCCTCTACAGTCAGGGTGGTTGTACTCAAACTTGGCTTCATCTGTTCCTTAATACATGACCTTGTATAAATGACCCCAATCCTCTAACCTTCATATTTCAAAACAGGAAAAGAAAATAATGCACCTAAACTGTCATAGTTTCTGGTTTATAATAGACTCTCAAAAGATCTTAGCTGTTATTACTATGTGGCTATTTTTATTGTGATAATAAAATAGCTACTGATAATAAACTCTGTCTTTGATGAGTATGTGTGTGTGCATATGTGTATATACATGCTTGTATGTGTGTACTTGTATACATGGAAATGTATGCCTGTGTGAGACTGATCTAACATCCACTTTCTAGATTATGAAAAGATTAAAGAGTGTGCAAATGGTATTTCACCAAAAGTGAATATATTGGAGTTTTCATGGCAGAGGGGCTTTGAGTACCAAAATCACTTCACCTTCTGAGATCTGGAGGACCAAACACCAACATAGATAGAGCTTCTGGGGCCCCAGAGCATTATTTCAGACAGAGTAACTCAGGCTTTGGAATCTGGTTGCTGCAAGAGCTACAGTAGAGGAAAACTCAATGGATACTAAGGCAACATTAATCCCCAGTTGACGCGACAACTTTGTAGAGCAAAGAACTTTGAGAGAAGGAAGCAGCATGAAGGAGGAGACTCAGAACCCAGCATAGGGTCACCATGAGACTGCTGTTGAATACTCAGTGACACATGTATGTGGTGAAACGTTTCAAAACTAGACAAAAATGGACCAGGAGGCTGTAATGTGGATGATTCTCAAAGCTCACACAGAACTTGGAGATGTTTGAGTTCTGGCCAGCCAGATTCCAGGAGTCATTTGAATATGCAGAGGATAGTCTATTCTAAATCAGTCCACCAAAAAAAAAAAAGCTTAAAAGCAAGGCTTAACCCAGAATCTAGTCAAGGCAGGTGTTGAAACTGTCCAGAGAGCCCCCAATCCTACCAACAGTGTTTCTAAGGGTTTCTGTCACAAAACTCTTGAAAGCAGAAGGCCCTTGACTACAAATTTTGAAACAAATCAGAGTGCTTATAACTGGAGCAGCTGGTCAAATTGCATAGTCGCTTAGAAATGGATTATTGTTAGAAATAGATCTGCCTTTGGTAAAGACCAGCCTATGATTTTTCTGCTGTTGGATATTACTCTCATGATGGGTGTCTTGGATGGTGTCCTAATGGAACTGCAAGACTGTGCCCAACCCTCCTGAAAGAGGTCACTGCCGCAGATTAAAAAAAAAAAAAAAAGAGAGATTGCCTCAAAGACCTGGTCGTGGCCATGCTTGTAGGCTCCACATCAAAAAAGGGTGGCATGGAGAGGAAAGATGCGTTCAAAGCAAATAGGAAAATCTTCAAATGCCCGGGTGCAGCCTTGAGAAACATGCCAAGAAGTCAGTTATGGTTCTTGTGGTAGGAAGCCCAGCCAATACCAATGGCCTGATTGCTCCAAGCCCATCCCCAGGGAGAACTTGGATTGCTTGACGCTTTTGGATCTTAACTGAGCTGAAATGCTCTGTTAAACTCGGTGTAAAACTTGGTGTGACTTCTTTATTTTTGTGGCTCTGCCATAGGGCATTCGGGATCTTAGTTCTCTAACCAGGGAGCAAACGCATGCCCCCAGCAGTGGAAGTGCCAGGTCCTAACCTCAGACCACCAGGGAAGTCTCCAGTGTGACTTGCAATGGTGTGAAGAACGCCATCATCTGGGAAAACCATTCCTCACCTCAGTATCCAGATGTCAATCATGGCAAAGTGAAAGCATACAGAAAGGAAGATGATATTTACGAAACTCTGAAAGATGACAGTCAGTTCAAGGGAGGATTCCTCAAGGCCATGCAGTAGCATGGCACTGGGGTCATCAAGGCCTGAAACCTATCCAGTGCAGTGTTGTCTGCAAAACCCATCTGTGACCACTTCAGACACCACTTCAGACACACCCGGTTTGGAACCCTGAAGGAGAATTTGTGTCCTTTACGTGTTATCTCTTAAGGCAACTTTTACAGTATTTTGGGTGATCTGCTCTACTTATTACCTGTTATAATCAAGAACAAGACCCGCAAGGTGGTTGAAAGTCTCCCTATTAATGATTCCCCAGATGAGAGAAGATGGATCTTACTGCAAGGGAATGGGCAGAAAGAAAAGGAACTGCATTTGCACTGCTTTCCTCTGCGTGACTAGATAATCATTTTGATGTCACTAAGTGCCCCAAAGCGGAAGACTCTAAAGGTTGTCTTCGACTCTAGTATCAAATAATGATAAGGCTACCTTAAATTGTGAAAACAACACATTTTAAAGATAAGTGTGTTTCTTGGTATAAATGGGTGACAATTTATCATCATGTTGTTAGTGCTGTATCCTAAATAAAATACGTATTCAAAAACAGGGAATCTAGTCAATTATTAAGTAACTTAGCTAACAGAGCAAACTTTCACAGTTTAGCGCTCTTTTAAAGAAAAATACAAAAGGAAGCAAAACCTAGAACTCAGCAGGCTCACACTTAAAATGCCCAGCATGCAACTAACATTTGCTAGACATGCAGAGAAGTATGAACTTGTTTCTCATACCAGATTTATAATCTGACAATAGAAATAAACTGGGAAGTGATATAAATGATGGCATTAGCAAATAAGAATGATAAAAGAGCTATCTTAAACATATTCAAGTATTTACAGGAAAATATGAATATAAAGAAGAGGAAAGAGAAGATTTTTTAAAAACGCCAAATATAATTTTCTAGGATTGAAAGCTATAGCAACTGAAGTAGGAATTTTACTAAATGCTCTTAAAAATATATTAGATACTCTAAATGAAGAAAAAATCAGTGAAATTTGAGCTATATTAAAAAACAATTGAACTATCCAAACTGAAGTGCAGACAGGGAAAAGAAAAACAAACCTCTAGAAACAAACTGAAACATTAACAATGAAAACAGAGTCTCAGTAGCCTATGGGGGGAAAATTAAGTAGTAATTATTTAAAATAGGTTATTCCCAGGTGGCACTAGTGGTAAAGAACCCACCTACCAATGCAGGAGGCCTAAGAGATGTGGGTTCAGTCCCTGGGTCAGGAAGATCCCCTGGAGGAGGGCATGGCAACCCACTCCAATAGGAGCCTGGTTCCTTCAATTCTGTTTCTCTTTCTCAAGAATGTTTTTGCTATTCAGGGTCTTTTGTGTTTCCATAACAAATTTAAGATTTTTCGCTCTAGTTCTGCAAAAAATGCCACTGGTAATTTGATAGGGATTGCACTGAATCTGTAGACTGCCTTAGGTAGTAAAGTCACATTGACAATATTGATTCTTCCAATACACAAGCGTGGTATATCTATCTTTCCATCTGTTTGTGTCTTCTTCAGTTTATTTCATCAGCATCTTAAGTTTTTGGAGTACAGGTGTTTTGTCTCCTTAGGTAGGTTTATTCCTAAATATTTTATTCTTTTTGATGTGATGGTAAATTGAACTGTTTCTTGAATTTCTCTTTCTGATCTTTTGTTGTTAGTGTATAGAAATGCAACAAATTTCTATGCATTAATTTTGTAACTTGCAAATTCATTGATGAGTGTTACCAGACTGACCGCTGAGCTCTGGCAGTTTTCTTATAGCATCTTCCAGGTTTTCTATGCATAGTATCATGTCATCCGCAAACAGTGACAGTTTAACTTCTTTTCCATATTCGATTCCCTTTACTACTTTTTCTCCTCTATTGCCATAGCTAGGACTTCCAAAACTATGCTGAATAACAGTGGTGAGAGTGGACATCCTTGAAATGAAACTAGATTATTCTTTAACGAAATACACAAAAATAAGCTCAAAATGGATTAAAGATCTAACTGTGAGACCGAAAACTATAAAACTCCTAAAGGAAAACATGCACAGAACTCTCTGACATAAATCACAGCAGTACCTTTTTCAGTTTGTCTCCCCAAACAACGGAAATAAAAACAAAAATAAACTAATGGGACCTACTTAAACTCATGCACAGCAAAGGAAACAATAAACAAAATGAAAAGACAACACACAGACTGCGAGAAAATATTTGCAAATGATGTGACTGACAAGGGATTAGGCGCCAAAATTTACAAATAGCTCATGATGCTTAAAATGGGCAGAAGACCTAAACAGAGATTTCTCCAAAGCAGCTAATAAACACGTGAAAAGATGCACAACATCACTCATGATTAAAGAAATGCAAATCAGAACTACAAGGAGGTTATCACCTCACATCAGTCAGAATGGCCATCATCAAAAAATCGACAAACAATAAAGGCTGGAGAGGAAGTGGAGAAAAGGGAATCCTCTTAGACTGTCAGCGGGAATGCAATCTGATACAAGCATTATGGAGAACAGTATGGAGATTAAAAAGCTACCATTAAAAAGCTACCATATGACCCAGCAATCCCACTAGTGGTATGCAGCCCGAGGAAACCAGAGTTGAAACAGACACATGTACCCCAAGGTTCGCTGCAGCACTATTTACAACAGCGAGGACAGGGAAGAAACCCAGATGTCCATCAACAGATGAATGGACAAGGAAGTTGTGGTACTTATACACAATGGAATATTGCTCAGCTATAAAAAGCAATGTATTAGAGTCAGTTCTAATGAGGTAGATGAACCTAAAGCCTATTATACAGAGTGAAGTGAGTCAGAAAGAGAAAGACAAATATCATATACTGCTATGTTTTTAAATGGATAACCAACAAGGCCCTACTGTACAGCACATGGAATTCTGCTCAACGCTAAGGGCAAGATTGGAGGGGAGTTTGAAGGAGAATGGATATATGCATATACAAGGCTGAGTCCCCTCATTGTTCACCTGAAACCATCCCAACACTGTTAACGGGCTACACTCCAGTACGAAGTAAAAAGTTTAAAAAATATATCAGAAAAAGTAAATTTCAGAACAAGTAACACTAACAGATTACGAGAGAAACTGTAATGGTAAAGTATACATAACTATCCTAATGCGTAAACACCTAATAAAAGACCCACACAGTACATGAATCCAGAACTCACAGAATGAAAAGGGCATCCATTGAATAGATTTATAGTGATTTCTTTATTCATCTCAATAACTGATAGAACAAAGTAGACAAAACTTAGAAAAACTACAGACAGTCTGAACAATACTATTATCCACTTGAGTGAGCCATTTATAGAATTATCTTCACTCTCCCCAACAAGAGAACATACACTCTTCAGGTGCACATGAAATTTTCACCAAGAATGCTGGAAAAGATATATAACAAAAGATATATGGGAAATTCCCAAATATTTGGAAAATGTACAACCTATTGGAGATCCAATCAGTCCATCCTAAAGGAGACCAGTCCTGGGTGGTCACTGGAAGGACTGATGCTGAGGCTGAAACTCCAATACTTTGGCCACCTCATGCGAAGAGTTGACTCACTGGAAAAGACCCTGATGCTGGGAGGGATTGGGGGCAGGAGGAGAAGGGGACGACAGAGGATGAGATGGCTGGATGGCATCACTGACTCGATGGACGTGAGTCTGAGTGAACTCCAGGAGTTGGTGATGGACAGGGAGGCCTGGTGTGCTGTGATTCATGTGGTCACCAAGAGTCGGACACGACTGATCAACTGAATTGAAGTGAACTGAACTGATTTCCTAATAACTGATGGGTCAAAGAAGAGATCACAGGAATATCAGAAAATATTTATAATTAAATGAAAATTAGGATAAAATATATTTAAATTTGGGGGGGGGGGTATATTGAAATGAGGGCTCAGAAGAAACCTGTGTTCTAAATGCTTATTGTAGAAAATAAAAAAGTTCTCAAGTGAATGATGTAAACTTTCACATTAATGAGCAAGGAAAAGAAGAGAAAATAAGCCCTAAATAATAGAAATATGGTAATGATACAGGTAAAGAAAATAAAACAAAACAGAAATAAATAAAACAGAAGATGAACAAACAAAATTAATGAAACCAAAGCTTCTTTTTTTGAAGAGCTCAATCAAATGAAATACCTTTAACTAAGCTTACTGAGTGAAAAAAAGAGAAAACATAAAATACTAATATTAGGAATAAATGAGACATCAAATACTGAATAGATGTTAAAGAACAATAGGGGAATATAATAAATAACTTTAGGCCAATAAATATGATAAGAGAAATGGAAAAAGATCTTGATGGACACAAATTTCCAAAACGGGCAAAAAAAAGACATAGAAAATTAAATTTTTTATCTACAAACTTAAATTCACAATTTACATTTTCTCCAAAAGGAGACTCTTGTCCTAGACAGCTTCACTGATGTCCTAGATAGCTTAACAGATATCATGTAAATCAATTATACTTCAATAAAAAAAAATAAACTACAGTTTTTTGGAAAACCTTTCAAACATTTAAGAAATAAACAATAAAAATATCACATAACTTCCTCAGAAAATAGATAAGAAGCTACCATGCTCATTTTATTGGGCCAAGCTTACCCTGAAAATAAACAGAAAAAAAGACATTACAAGAAAATTACAGACCAATATTCCCAATGAACTTGGATTCTTCAATATTTTTAAAATTTAGCTAGTAGAATCCAGCAATATATAAAAAGTATAATACACCAAGAACAAGTTTGGTTTACCTCAGGAATGTAAGTTGGTTTAACATTAATCAATTTAATCCATCATCTCAACAATCTAAAAAGAAAAAAGAAAAAGATAAGATCATCTCAATAGAAGCCCCTTGAAAGCAACTGATAAAAGTCAACAATCATTCATGATAAAAACTGTCAGCAAACTAGGAAAGGAAAGAAACTTCCTCAACCTGGCAAAGGACATACACAAAAAATCTAGAGACAATATCATATTTAATAGTAAAACACTGAGTGATTTCCCTAAAATTAGGAACAAGACAAGGATGCTCTTTCTTATTACTTCTGTTTAGCATTGTACTTGGAGAAGGGGATGGCACCCCACTCCAGCACTCTTGTCTGGAAAATCCCATGGACGGAGGAGCCTGGTGGGCTGCAGTCCATGAAGTGGCGAAGAGTCGGACACGACTGAGCAACTTCACTTTCACTTTTCACTTTCATGCATTAGAGAAGGAAATGGCAACCCACTCCAGTGTTCTTGCCTGGAGAATCCCAGGGACGGGGGAGCCTGATGGGCTGCCGTCTATGGGGTCGCACAGAGTCGGACACAACTGAAGCGACTTAGCAGCAGCAGCAGCAGCAGCAGCATTGCACTGTGTGTTCTAGCCAGTACAATAAAATGAGAAAAGTAAATAAAAGCATGCAGAATGTAAAGAAAAGAGTAAAACTCTCTTTATTTGCAGATATATGATAGTATACAAAAAAAAACTCCCAAGAAATCCAAAAAACACTATTAGAACTAATAAACTTATTAGCAAGGGTTCAGCATACCAGGCCAATATTAAAACATCAAATTATTTAAATAGACTATCAATGAACCATTAGAAAAGGAAATTAAGAATCCATTTATAATAGCATTAAAGGTATAAAATGCTTAAGGATCAGTATCTGCTATACCAGTATTATCAAAAATACAAAATATTGCTGAGAAATTAGAGAAGATCTAAATAAACTGAGATCTATACTGTATTTGTGCATTAAAAGACTAAATACCTTTCTTTAAAGACATTTTTCTTGATTGATTTACATCCAATTTATTTACTGGATGCACGAATCTTCCTTGCTGCTCGTAGGCTTTCTCCAGTTGCAGCAAGGTGGCCTACTCTCCGGTTCTGGACTGAGGACTTCCCCTTGCGGTAGCTTCTCTTGCTGGCAAGCACAGGCCCCAGAGCACATGGGCTTTGGGAACTGCTGTGTCGGTAGTTACGGCTCGGGGGCTCGAGATCACAGGCTCACTAGTTGTGATATGTGGACTTCGTTGCTCCACAGCATGTGGGACCCTCCCAGACAAGTGATCAAACCCATGTGCCCTGTACTTGCAGGCAGATTCCCAGCCACTCAACGACCAGGGACGTCCCCTTGATACTTTTAATGTGTCAATTCTTCCTAAATTGATCTACATATTAATGATCCCAAACTCCTAGAGATATTTTTAAAATAAAAATTAAATAGCTAATTTTAAAATTTATATAGAAATGCAAAGAACCTGAGAGAGTCAAAACCATTTTGAAAAGAATAACAAATTTGGAAAATTTACACTTCCTGGTATCCATACTTTCCAAAATTATTACAGTCAACACAGTGTGATAAAGATAGGCTTACAGTTAAATGGAATGGATTAAAGAGTCCAAAATGATGCTGAGTTTTCCCAAAGTTAAAGGACTGTCTTTTCAACCCATGGGGTTGAAATAATAGCATATCCATTTAGAAAAAAAAATAATATTGATCCTTTCCTTGAGAATACCTTATGCAAAAATTGATTTGAAATATATTACAGTTCCAAATGAAAAGTTAAAACTATAAATTTCAAGAAGAAAACATATAAAAAATTCTTTTCTCTATTGCAGTAGGTAAACTTTATTTTCTCTATAGAAATAGGTAAACTTTTTTAAACATGTCATTCAAAAAGCATGAGTCACAAAACAAAGAGTTAATAAACTGAACTTTAGCAAAATAAAAACTCTGTTCTTTGAAAGACATTGTTAAGAAAATGAGGAGTCAGTTTCACTGCTTCTGTGTAAAAAATTTCTCCAAAGCTTAGTGACTGAAAACAACAATAAACAATTATCACCTCTTACAGTTTTTGTGCATTAGGAATACGTGAATTTCTTGGCTGTCCAGTTGTGGCTTGGAGTGTCACATGCAGTCATCTGAAGGCTGGACAGAGGCTGGAGCATTTGTTTCTAACGTGCCACATCTGACTGGCAAGTTGCTGCTGGCTGTTTATCAACAGGTCTTAGTTCTTCTCTTCCCAAAGACATTCTTTAGAACAAGCAATCCAAGAGGAAAGGGTAAAAGCGGCAAACGACTTTCACGACCTGGTACCAGGAGTCACGTACCACTGCCTTCACAATTCCTCTTGGAAAATCTGACATGGGTCTGCTCTAAAGATGAGGAGACTGTCCAGGAGCGTGGGTACCAGGTGGCCAAGATCACCAGGGTCCATCTTGGAGGCCTGCCTACCACAGCAAGCCACAGTCTCCCAACACATGGATCTGACAAAGGACTGGTGTATGGAACATACAGAGAATGGACAAAAACCATTTGAAAAGGACAAAAGACTGGAACACATGCTTAACAAAAGGAAATAAACAAATGGGCCATAATCACATGAGAAGATACTCAACATCATTGGTTATCAAGAAAATCAAAATTAAAACACAGTGGCTTGCTCTTACACGTCGTTACAATGGCTAAAATCAGAGAGGAATGGTATTTCCAGGTGCTGGAAAGGAAATAGAACAGCTGGAGCTGTTCCCATACATTGCTGGTGGGAATGAAAAATGGTACAACCACTTTGGAGAAGAGTTTGGCAATTTCTTATAATTAAATATATACTTACCATGTGACCTAGCAATTCCACTCTAAGGCATTATTTAGCCAGGGAAAATAAAAACCAATGTCATCACAAACAACTTTAACCCAATGTTCATAGAATCTTTAGTCATTATAGCCAAAAATAAAAAGTCAAGAACCAACAGTTAGAACCGGACATGAAACAACAGATGGGTTCAAAATTGGGAAAGGAGTACAACAAGGCTGTATATTGTCATCCTGCTTATTTAACTTATATGCAGAGTACATCATGTGCAATGCGAGGCTGGATGAACCACAAGTAGGAATCAAGACTGCAGGGAGAAATATCAACAACCTCAGATATGCTGATGATACTATTCTAATGGCAGAAAGTGAA
This sequence comes from Ovis canadensis, assembly GCF_042477335.2. Taxonomy (NCBI): domain Eukaryota; kingdom Metazoa; phylum Chordata; class Mammalia; order Artiodactyla; family Bovidae; genus Ovis; species Ovis canadensis. The sequence continues at coordinate 99,331,975 of NC_091253.1, read as the reverse complement.
GAGGAACTAAAGAGCCTCTTTGATGAGGGTGAAAGAGGAGAGTGAAAAAGCTGGCTTTAAAAAACTTTGTAAGTTTGAAAAACTTTGAAAAAACTAAGATCATGTCATCCGGTCCCATCACGTTAAGGGGAAAAAGTGGAAGCAGTGACAGATTTTATTTTCTTGGGCTCCAAAATCACTGCAGACAGTGACTGCAGCCATGAAATTAAAAGACGGTTGCTTCTTGGGAGGAAAGCTATGACAAACCTAGACAGCGTATTAAAAAGCAGAGCTATCACTTTGCCAACCAAGGTCCATATTTTCAAAGCTAAGGTTTCTTTCAGTAGTCATGTACACGCGTGAGAGTTGGACCATAAAGAATGCTGAGCGCCAAAGAAGTGATGCTTTTGAACTGTGGTGCTGGAGAAGACTTCTGAGATTCCCTTGGACTGCAAGGAGATCCAACCAGTCAATTCCAAAAGAAATCAACCCGGAATATTCCTTGGATGAACTGATGCTGAGGCTGAAGCTTCAGTACTTTGGCCACCTGATGTGAAAAGTCGATCTATTGGAAAAGACTCTGATGCTGGGAAAGATCAAAGGCGAAAGGAGAAGGGGGCAGCAGAAGATAACATGGTTGGATGGCATCGCCGACTCAATGGACATGAATTGGAGCAAACAGCGGGAGATAGGGAAGGACAGGGAAGCCTGGTGGACTGCAGTCCATGGGGTCGCAGAGTTGGACACGACTTGGTGACTGAACAACAAAGCCAGAAACTGGAAACAAATTAAACGTTTACCAATAAGACAAACATAGCGAGGCACTAGGGCCAGTTTCTAAAAGTTTGGCAAAGCAAGACAATAGAATAATAGTCAGCAATGAGGAAAGAAGTGACTACTGCTGCACAAAACAGGAACGAACCTTTAAAATATGCTGACCTGAAGAAGTCAGACACAAAAATACACACTGCATGATTCCATTTACACCAAATCCTTGCAAAAGAAAAAAATATTCTCTAGTAACAGCAGATGGGTGGTTGCCTAGGACCAGGGGTAAAGCAAGGTAAAGCAGTGCTTAGATGAGCAAAGGATGTTAAACAAGCCCATGTAAAAGAGAAAGAATAAGTGAAAACGAACAGGCTAGTGGAGGTTTTCTCATCTTAGCATACTGCCATTTGGGATCTGCTCATTCTTTGCTTCTGTGGGGTGTGTGTGTGTGTGTGTGTGTGTGTCTATGTGTTGGCCCGTGCACTGAAGGATGTTTAGCATTCTGTGGCCTCTACCCACAAGAGGCCAATGGAAACCGCCCCCAGTTCCCTAGCTGTTATTAATACAGTTAAAAATGGCTCACAACATTTACAAATGTCCCCTGAGATACAAGATAGTCCCCAATTGAGAATCACCAGGTTAGTCGGTTTGTTATATTGCTGTGGAAAAAATTATCCCCCCTAGTTAGTGGCTTAAAACAGTGAACAATTTATTACTTCACAGTGACTGTATGGGTCAGGTATTTGAGTTGAGGGTTTCTGGTTAAAGTCTCTAATTTGCATTCAAGGTGTCTACATCATCTGATGCCTGACTGGGGCTGGTGGACCCACTTACAAGAGGGTTCCATATACATGGACACTGGCAGGAGGTCTCACATCCTTGCTGGTTGCTGGCCAGATATTCATTTCCTTGCCACGTGTGCATCTGATAAAGCTATTGATATGTCTTCACAACATGTAAACTGCCTTCCTCAGAGCAAGTGATCTTAGAGAGAGTAGCGAGGCGCCACGACACCTTTTTAAGACCTGCTCTTGGAAAGTACATACTGTCACTTTTATCGTATTGTATCCATTAGAAATGTCACTAAATACAACCCACATTCATTTGAAAGGGACTTAGTCTCTACTTTTTGAAGGCAGGAGTACTGGATAAATTCATGGGCGTATTTTCAAATCTTCAGAGATGGAGAGAGATTCTTTACCAAAAGAGCTGAGGGAAACTATGAGCTGTTTAGAAAAAGAAAAGGTAGATGACAGTAAATTAAATCTGAAAGGATTGAATTATTTAATGGATAAAACAAAATGATCACGTAGAAAAACTCAAAGGCAGATAAATGACATGATCCTAGGGTGGTAATGGAGTTGTGAAGCAAAAAATAATAGAAGAAAACAAAAATGAGAAAGTAATGATTTTATCTCACATCAATATCTCAGTTCAGTTCAGTTCAAATGCTCAGTCGTGTTGGACTTTTTGAGACCCCATAGACTATAGCACATCAGGTCTCCCTGTCCATCACCTTCTTCCAGAGCTTTCTCAAACTCATGTCTAACGAGTTGGTGATGCCATCCAACCATCTTATCCTCTGTCATCCCCTTCTCCTCCCACCTTCAATCTTTCCCAGCATCAGGGTCTTTTCAAATAAGTCAGCTCTTTGCATCAGGTGTCCAAAGTATTGGAGTTTCAGCTTCAACATCAGTCCTTCCAATGAACACTCAGGACTGATCTCCTTTAGGATGGACCAGTTGGATCTCCTTGCAGTCCAAAGGACTCTCGAGAATCTTCTCCAACACAACAGCTCAAAAGCATCAATTTTTCAGCCCTCAGCTTTTTTATGGTCCAAATCTCACATCCATACATGACTACTGGGAAAATCATAGCTTTGACTAGATGGACCTTTGTTGGCAAAGTAATATCTCTGCTTTCTAATATGCTGTCTAGGTTGGTCATATCTTTTCTTCTAAGGAGCAAACGTCTTTTAATTTTATGGCTGCAGTCACCATCTTCAGTGATATTGGAGCCCCCCCCAAAATAAAGTTTGTCACTGTTTCCATTGTTTCCCCACCTGTTTGCCATGAAATTATGGGACCAGATGCTATGATCTTAGTTTTTTGAATGTTGAGTTTTAAGCCAGTATCCACACTATATAAATGTATCTACATTTATATTATCAATATCTACATTCTATAATTGTACATCACATCTACATTATATATTGTAATTGTACATTACAATATCTACATTATATGTACATCAATATCTACATTATATAAATTGATTTTTGTGAATACTCTAGCAAGAAAATGGACACTGGACCAATAGTAAGATACCATTTTTGCCCTGTGATGAGAATATACCCAGCCAAGACTTATACCAAGATGACTTTGGCACAGTGAAGAAGGATAATCACATACTCTCATATGGTGCTGTGGGAAAACTGAGAATGAAAATTAGAATATCAGTAACTTATTATATGACACATAGTTCTAGTTATTTTATTTGTAGCAACTAATTTTCTTTTTACTACAACATCATGTGGTGGTATTAAACCAACTTTCTGGTTGAGGCACAGACTGAAGATTTTGGCCAAACCTCATAGCTCATAGGAGGCAGGAGTGTCGACTTATTCAATTGACAAGATAGGTACAGTGCCTCAGGCTAACCATACTTTCAGAGGGCCACAGGGCTTCCCTCATAGCTCAGGTGGTAAGGAATCTGCCTGCAATGCAGGAGACCCCCGTTGGATTCCTGGGTGGGGAAAATCCACTGGAAAAGGGATAGGCTACCCACTCCAGTAATCTTGGGCTTCCCTGGTGGCTCACCTGGTAAAGAATGTGCCTGCAATGTGGGAGACCTGGGTTATCCTTGGGTTGGGAAGATTCCCTGGAGAAGGGAAAGGTCATCCACACTAGTATTCTGGCCTAGGGAACTCCATGGATTTTATAGCTCATGGGGTTGCAAAGAGTCAGACATGACTAAGCGACTTTCACTATAATGTTTTACTGTCTTTTAAAATCAGAAAGAAAAAATGAATGCTCAGGCCGAAGAAATGTTTTACTGCATATTACCAGTATGCTATCTTTGTTTCAATTCAGTTATAAATATAATTTTAAATATTATTTTATGGAGGAAGAGGCCCAAGTAAAAGCACCTAGAATCCATGAAAATTGGAATGTGATGCTGGGTGGCAGAGGTGTGTTTTTGATTCCAGGCAATGTGACACCTATGCTGACATCCTTCCTGAAAGGTAACTTGCCAATATGTTTCGAGAGGGCTAAAATTGTTCACATCTTCAATTACTTTTAAGCATATAAATTATGATTGTAAGTTAGGACATGGGCAGTGATTTGTGAAAAGGTACTTGTAATAGTGTTCATTTGAACACCAAAGAAACATTTAATAATGAAAGGCTGGTCCAATGTTGGCTATCAACTTAGGGGCCTTGGTGAGTACTAGGAACTTCTGAATGGAGCTCAACAGAGATGAAAACTGAGGACTCTGGAGAGCTGTAAGGAGAGCAAGAAGTGGAAGGAGGCCTCTGTGTTCAGCAGATGGAGCACAGGCCTTGGCCAGCAACGTGTGGGTTTATGTCTCAGAGTGCACTTGCCAGCATGTTCTTGAGTTTATTTTTAAAGGAGCTGGACAAGCAAAAAGGTGAGGGAAAGGTCAGAGGAAACAGTACTCTTCAAAGTAGAGATGAGTGAGTACAGTCAGGAACTTTGAAGACTTTGTCCTAACAGGAGGGAAAAGCCCATCAGCATGAAAGAAGCCTTGAAGAACCGTGTTAATTTTTGTCTCAAAAGCGCTGATGAGCCAATGAAAGATTTTAAGCAGTGGAGTCATGCGCTCTAAAGTATGTGTTAGAATAATCATTGTGGATACAGCTTGCATGAGATCCAAGTAGGAAGTCAGAGGGTAGGAACTGATGGAGTGGAGATGAAGACAATGTGCGTTTATTTAAAAGATTTTTTGCTGAATCCTACAAATATTCATGAAATGCAATGTTCTTGATACACAATTCTTTCAAAGGCTTAGTTATGATGGAAGAAAACAGAGAACCAGAAAGAAGTTTTAAAGTCAAGGGAAGCTTTCAGACACAAAAGTCTTACCTAATTATCCTGGAGAGTAGTACCAAAAGGGATCATGTTAAAGATATGATATGCCAAGGAGGGCTTCACAGGGGAGCACGCAGTGGAGAGGTTCACTTGGACGGGAGCAGAGACACCCAGCCTGAGACAGAGGGAAAACAGTAAGCTTGGGGGTGGACGTAGGTAATGTATGGAGCTTGGGTGAGGCAACTGGCACAAGTTGTAGAAATCCATGCTGGATGACCTTTATTATCTCTCTGACGTAAAGGATCAGTTCATCTGGGGAGTAACGTGGTCATCACTTTCTTATCTGCAGGGGAGCCTGGGTTCTAAAAGCAAGGCACAGAGCCAAGACTAGCTGACTCATTAACGAGGATAATAGACCCTTCTTATGGAACTGCTGTTTGGATTAATTGCACATACACAAGCTCTTGTTTAGTATTTATCACTGTACTCTTGTGGGGTTCATTTCAGTTCAGTCGCTCAGTCCCGTCCGAGTCTTTGCGACTCCATGGACTACAGGACGCCAGCCCTCCCTGTCCATCACCAATTTCCAGAGCTTGCTCAAACTCATGTGCATCCAGTCGGTGATGCCATCCAACCATCTCATCCTCTGTTGTCCCCTTCTCCTCCCGCTTCAATCTTTCCCAACATCAGGGTTTTTTCCAATGAGTCGGTTCTTCTCATCAGGTGGCCAAAGCGTTGGAGCTTGTGGGGTTAGGGGAGTGAATGTTTAGGTTCGTAGCAAAAGCGGACTAGAAGTCTTCTGGTATGACCATGTGCTAAACGCAATTATTTACTCTTGCAATGGTTCTGGGCCAAACACTCAGCGAGGTCACGGAGTATTAACAGCCTCCTTTTGCGTAAAGCGATCAAGGGAAAAACTCCATGGCCGCCTGAGCCTTGCTGGAAGCCCGGCACCCGTTCGGCCGCGAACCACAAAGTCCAGCCCGCAACACCCAGCTCCGGCTTCCAGAAGCCTCTTCTCAAATCTCGGCGGCGGCCCCGCCCCTTGCACAGGCTCAGGCCCCGCCCCCACCTCCCATTGGGTGGCCTTCCCCCTTCCTCGCCCGCCGCGAAGACCCGGAGGGGCGGAGTTCTCCACAGGCGGCCGCGGTGGGGGCGGGGTGGGGGGGGCGCTCCCTCGCTGCGCATGCTCGCGGGGAGCCGGATTCCGGGTCCGGACTTGAAGCGCGGGGCCCCGGCCGGCGCGGGGCGTAGGTGGGGGGGGGGCGCGCGCGCTCGGGGAGCGGCGCCGGCTGCGCGGGCACGCGGCGCGCTCCCGGGCGGGGAGGCGTGGGGCCGGTTGGGGGCGGTGCGAGGCCGGGGCGGGGTGGGGGCAGGGGCGGGTGTCGGCGAGCGCGGCGAGCGGGTTCCTAGTGGCTGCGGGCGGCCTGGGCTGCCGGGGCCGCCGCCTGGGTCGCTGCCGCCGCCGCCGCCGCCGCCGCCGCCGCGCCTGCTGAGAGATGGCGGTCTTGGGCGCCGAAGGCTGAGGGCGCCCGCCTGTGGAGGAGGCGCCGCCGCCGGGGCCGCCGGGAGCCGACGGCTTCGCGCCGGGTGAGGACGCCGCGGCGCGCGGGGGCGCGGGGGCGCGGGCCGGGACCCCCCCCAGGCGGGGACCCCCTCAGGCGGCGCCCGGGGCCAGCGCGGCCCGCCCCGGGGCGGGAACCCCCCGAGGGCCGTCGGGGCCCGGCCGCAGCGCGCGGCCGGCTGTGCTCTGAGGTGGGGTCGCGGGTCCGGGCCCGAGCTGACGAGACGGGCGCCCGGAGCTTCCGTGACTCGGCAGCCGCGGTCCTCGGGCTTCCTCCGCCCGCTCCCTGCCTTCTCGCCTCCCCTCAGAGCCCTCGTCCGGGGGCTCGCCACCCTGGCTTCCACCTCAGTTCCGCCGTCCCGAGACCAGGGTCCCCGCCTCACAACGCCTTTTTTTTTTTTTTTTCCCTGACATGTTATCGCCACCGGTTCTTCCCCGACTCTGCGGCTTCCCCCCGCCTCCCCCGCCAACACAACCCCCACCTCCACCTTTGTGACCTGCTGGGTCCCAGTGACCTTGCAGTTTTTACTCGTCCTTATCTTATTGTGACTCGGACCATTCTCCTTTTCGTCTCTTTAGACATTTAAAAATTTTTTGTCATCTGCCCATTGCTTTTTGCAGCCTTTAAACCATCCGTCTTGTGCACAACCAGCCTTTTCTTTGCTCCGTAGGTTTCGGAGTTGAGCTTCCTTTCCTTCACCGTGATTCTATGAAACCTTCATCACCAAAGAAGAAAAGTATATGTTACGTTTGCATTTTTGCTCTTCCAGGATAAAAATTTTTTCCAGGGGCTTTCATGTGGCTTTCTTTTCCAGTTTGATTAGTTTTTATCTCTGTGTGTAGCTAGTGTGCAAAAGATGTGAGTTTCTGCATTAAAATGTTACTGGTAATAGTAGTGTAAAGGATACATACAGTCCAAAGTTATCTTCCTTCTCTTTGGATTTTTGTTTTTTGCCTGAAATACCTGGTGTACAGTTGTATGTACATTTCTGCAAGGGTTCATGCTTATGTATAAATCCACTCTACCTGTCTCATTAAGTCTGTATGTATTATGCAAGCGAAATGGACCTTTTAAAGAAGAAGGGCATTCTTTTATTTATGTGACTTGTTTTTAGTCATAAAGTAGATAATTATCTGTGGCTGAATTTATCACTTTTCATAAATAGTTAATATTTTTTAAATTGAAAATTTAGAGTTGGGAGCTCTTCAAATTGAGAAGTGTAAAGTATGTGGGAAAACCATTCTTTCTCAGGTAGCTTATTAACATTTTCAAATGGGTCTTCCCTTATAATGCAAAACTATTTATATGACCTACAGCATAGGGACTTTGAAAGGCAGTAGCAAAAGGTTATGTTTTTGGAAACTAAAATGTTGCATGTAGGTCTCTGCCTTCAAGAGATAATAATCTGCTTATCCTGTGAAGGCTGAAGTTTCTTCTACTTCTTACACGATTATTAAGCATCTACAGCATGACTGCAGTGTATTTGGGGGAATATAAAGATGAGGGTGTTAACAGTTTCTGCCTTCAAGGACTAGTTAGGCAGGTAGGAAGTTCTGTACACAAATGCCTAATTTGTTTTTTAATACATAGTATTAAAAGAGTCTGAATCGTATTGAATTCAGATTCAGAGGGGTTAGAGCTCACATCTTATTTGGCAAGGTAGAACTAGAGGGGTTATTTCATAGAGCTTCGGGTTTTTTAAATCTTCAGTTTAAAGAATGACTATAGACTTTTGATAGGCTGGGAAAGGTAATCCAGGCAGAGAGAAGGGATTAAGAGAGCTCAGAGTTCATACATTTGGGGAAGAGGCAAGTATGTTTGGATGAAATAAAACGTACCAGTACCAATATAAGGGACCTCCCAAGTGGCACTAGTGGAAAAGAACCCACCTGTCAGTGCAGGAAATAAAAGAGATGTGGGTTCAATCCCTGGGTCAGGAGGATCTCCTGGAGGAGGGCATGGCAACCCACTCTAGTATTCTAGTCTGGAGAATCCCATGGAAGCAGGAGCCTTGCTGGCTATAATCTGTAGGGTTGCAGAAAGTCAGACACGACTGAAGCAACTTAATACACATAGATGCATAATGGGTGGTAAAGCTTCAAGTAAAAAATTTAACCAGCTTATGGGCTGCTTTTAAAGCTGGGCGTGTAACCTTGGATTTAGTAGGCGACGGGGTTTTACAGATGATTTTTGAGTTGGGAAGGAAATGATTAAAGCTTTGTTTTCAGAGGATTAATCTGGCAGCAGCTTGTGTGAATTGAAGTAGAACTTGGAGGTACAACAGACGTCATTGCTGTGGTCAAAGGTGTCAGGGTCTCAACTCTACTGGCAGTAATAGGGATGGAGGAAGGAAGTAGAATAGACAGAATTTGATAATGAGAGAGAAAAGAAAATAAAGTAACTGAGGTTCTGATCCAGGCTGGTTGAGAGAATAGTGGTACCTTTTGAGCAACATCCACAGAAGCTTTATCTTCAGCCTACTTTACAGGGGTAGTTCTCAGGTAGTTCTCAACCTTTCAGGGATTAGTAACCCTTGCTGAAACTAAAGAAATCTGCTGGCCTGGAAAATTTTCATATGTACCTGTGCTTTGTGGATAATTTTCGAGGAGTCTGGACCACCTAAATCTCTTTCATGGAACCTACGGGCCCGTGGGTTGGGAGCAGTGCTTAGAGTTACTGGGGACCTTTTAAAACAATAGACCTTCAGATGTTTCCTATTACCAGTAAGAACCTCTGCTGTAGAGACATACGCACATCTAGTGATAGTATCTCCTTAGACTTGTGGTTTTTCGCTTACCGAGAATTTTGACTAACTTACTATTCGATTACAGAACCAAGTAATCCAAGAAGTTACGTGATTTGTCCCAAGTGTTTCAGTTAGCAAATGGGTAAAGTAGAATCAGGAGTTGATGGACTGTGATGGTTTTCTTGTCTGGAAATGTGTACAACCAATTTATCATCAATTGAATGCAATCACTATCTTTAAGTGACCTCACCAATAGGGATCCTGGGAGGTTCCTTCCAGTTCTTAACATTTTGTGATTCTTGGGTTTTAGATTTTTATTAGACTGTCTGTACCTTTCCTGTTTTCTAGGTACAGGGGAGCTAGTGAGACTGATAGGTGAGTTGGGTATATGGAGATCAGATAGGAATACCAAAACAGTCTTGCTCTCGTTTATTTCCTTTGTATCTCAGTTTGGGTTGGAGAGGTGGGGCTGGAGGGGAAGTAAGTGGAATAGAAAACTTTTAAGAACTTTTATCTTCTGTATTCAGGTATTTCTACTTGAGAATAGTTTTTCATTCAGGAACATTTTATTAAGTAAAAATTAAAACTTTACAGAATACTGAAGTGCGGAGACCTAGTCAGTGTTTTTTTTTCTTTGGATTAAGTAGCTAACGCTGCCTGTTATGGTTAAAGCGTAATTTGATTAGTAAACGGTTGACTTTTCTGCCTCTATAGGATTGTCCTCCTGGTAGGGAACCAGAGTAAGTTATTACACAGTATAGCTCTGGAAACTGATTCCATAATTGTTAGAAAGGCTGGGATCTTTTTTACTCTTTCTATAAAAATATGATGTAATAATAACAAGCACTATAAACCAATAAATTAGCCTTAGTGGTGGTCATTGAAATAACTAGCTAGTAATCCATGGAGAAGGGCGTGGCAACCCACTCCAGTATTCTTGCCTGGGGAACCCCATGGACAGAGAAGTCTGGCGGGCTATAGTCTGTGGGGTTGCAAGGAGTGGGACACGACTGCGGCGACTTAGCATGCATGCACACACGTAGCTAGTAATACACAGTGGAGGAAGAATGTCTGATAAAAAGCACATACAGAGGTGGTTTTTTTACCCCTTGCTGGTGCTAAGAAGAATACCATATTTTATATATTACAGTCTTTTACACTTTTTCATCATGGGTTATATGTCATCATTTGATTCTCATGACAACTGAGCAGTAGGTGTGGCAGGAATAATTGCCTTTTAGATGAAGACAGTGAAGCTCAAAGAAGTAAAAAAAAACGTGAAGTTTCCAGGGTATATGGCTAGCAAGCTTGCAAGTGGCTAAAATTAGGACTAGAGCTAAAACCCATCTTTTTGTTCCTGAGTCAGTATTCTTTTCCCGTCAACTATTCATCTGAAATGGAAATTTAACTGAAGATTTTATGTGAGCAGTTTGAATTTACCTGTTTGGAACCTGTGGTAAACTTTTTTACTAAAAAACAACTTTTTTTACTGTGTAGATCTGAGCTTGTCTGTTTCCTCCTTTGTGTTAAAATGGTGCCTTCATTGTAGTTGCTATTGGTACGTAAATTTGAAAATTTTAAGTATTTATCACAAGTAGTTACCCTTCTATCAAGGAAAAAGCAAAAGGTGATTTCTTGTCTGAAAAAGTACATTGGTGAAATGTAGATATTAATTTCCTTTTGAAAATCTGTTGGTTTTAATTCACCTGTTTTTATAAAACTTTTTATAAAAGAAGTTTGTTCTTTTATAAACTTTTTTTAATGAAGCTTTGTCTATGAAGATTTGTATTTTGGGAGCATATAAATCAGGATCTAATTTTCAAAAGTATATCATGATACTTCACAGTTTTTGCCAGTATGTAAGAAGTTTTATCATTTAAAAAGCAATTTACCTTAAGAGCTCTTAGGATACATTTCACATTCATATGTTTAAATGACTTTTGGGGTGTATATTTTGTAAAGCCATTTGTCAGGTAGTTCCTAAGGTTTGTTAGGAATTTACTGTCTAGGTCTGACGAACCTAGACAGCATATTAAAAATGAGAGACATTAATTTGCCAACAAAGGTCTGTCTAGTCAAGGCTTTGGTTTTTGCAGTAGTCGTGTGGATGTGAGAGTTGAACTATCAAAAAAGCTGAGCGCCGAAGAATTGATGGTTTTGAACTGTGGTGTCGGAGAAGACTCTTGAGAGTCCCTTGGACTGCAAGGAGATCCAGCCAGTCCATTCTAAAGGAGATCAGTCCTGGGTGTTCATTGGAAGGACTGATGTCGAAGCTGAAACTCCAGTACTTTGGCCACCTGATGCGAAGAGCGGACTCATTTGAAAAGACCCTGATGCTGGGAAAGATTGAGGGCGGGAGGAGAAGGGGACAACAGGGTGAGATGGTTGGATGGCATCGCTGACTAGATGGACATGGGTTTGGGTAAGCTCTAGGAGTTGGTGATGGACAGGGAGGCCTGACGTGCTGCGGTTCATGGGGTCACAGAGTCGGACACAACTGAGCGACTGAACTGAACTAAGAAAGACCTGCGTCTGCCTTAATTCTCCTAGAGCCTGTCGTTTGCTCACAGCACTCTGCGGTGTCCCCGCTGCCTGGCTGGCCGGGGGCTCAGGGCTGGGCAGGCAGGGCTGCGAGGATGGCCTGGGAGCCTGTGCTCTGGGTTCAGGGGAGCTGAGGGGAGGTCCTGACCGCAGGAAGGGCATGGACTTCGTTTTCTGGGATTGTGTGAATAGTTCGGATTGTGATAATTTACCTTTGTCGTTTTTTCTGGGTTTTAAACAAATGAGGCAGAGGTTACTTCTTACTGTGTAACAAACGTGAAACTAAGTGACTAAACAACCAGGTTTTTGGGGGGAGGTTTTTGGGGTTTTTCTTTTTTGTTCTTTGTTTTTGGTTCGCCGGCTTGCTCTCCCGGGCTGGGCCACTTGAGCAGTTGCACTGGTTTCGCTGGTAGTGGCTTTAACGGCTAGCATTCAGTTAGGTGCTGGTCTTCTCTCTCTCTTCCTCTGTCTCATTTACCACACAGTCTTGTCTCAGGGCTGGTTTTCTCCATGTGGCCTTTCCAGGATTGCTGGCCTCACATAGTGGCTAAGGGCTTCCAGGAGTACAAAAGCAGAAGCCACCAGACCTTCTTAAGGCATAGGCTTGGAACCAGCCTACTCTCATTTCTGCCACATTCTGTTGGTTGAAGCAGGTCACAGGTCCAGCCCAGATTCAAGGGAAAGGGACTAGACAAGTATGTGAATCCCGGGAATCGGGCTTCTGGAAAACTGTTCTGGAGGCTGAGACTTGAGCTGCCTGGTACTTTTAGTTCTTGGAGTCTGGGCCACTCAGATGGAAAGCTGAGTCTCAAGTGCAAATGATAGTGTGTTTGGCTTGTTACACAGATGGGAATAGCTAGTCGTCCTGGGGTAGAAAAGAAGAGAAAGTTTGGGATCTCTGGGGTTTGACCCAGTGTGCCACCATAATGGGCAGGATCGACTGGCTGTATACTTCAGGGTAAGAAAGTTATAGATCCAGAGCTCAGGCCCCTCTGAAGCAGTGATTTACCCGGGTTAACTGTTTACATCAGACAAATCCCAGTCAGCATCCTGTGCATTAAATAGGCAGAGGTCCATTAGCCCTTGTGATTCGATGCCAGACCAGGGGTAGCAGAGCTCCTGTCCTTGACTAGCCTTGAGCAAACTGGTGTCTCACAAATAGTATTCTCTGTTTGCAGTGTTGGGGAAAGTTTAGGATAAGCCACCCTTTCTTGGAGAGAGTGTTATAATGGAGAGAGTGTTTTTTCCTTATAAAGACTGGAATGGAAGTCCTGTCTCCTTAGCAATATATAAAGAATAGTAAGGCAGTGCTTACCCTTCCCGGGAACAGGTAGATTCATTGATTGCTTTCAGTGAGAGTGTTCTCATCTTATCTGTATCTCACTGCCACTGTCTCAGTAGTATCTTTTTTTTTTTTTAATTCGAGTTATATGCTAAGTCATATTATGGCTAACTATGGAATGAAGAAAATAAATGTATGTTGTGTTGTTATTATAGCTTCTGCATAGAATAATGAATCAGTATATTTCATTTGAAGAATTCAGGTGTAGATTTAAAGCAGTTTTTAATTTTGAGTAGATTTCTGCCTCCTGGTACAAATCTCTTTGCAAATTTCTGAGTATAGTAGGATGTTGGCTCTTGTGGGCAGAACTTGGTAATTGAGAAACATTATTTATATAAATAGGAGCAGCTAGGGCACAGAGAAAGGAGTAGATTGAATTACCTTAAGGTGTTTCTTTATGGCCCTCCTCCCTGTCCTAAATTACATGAGTGGTTTAAAAATGTGCTAGCATTAACAGAATTGCTGGTGTGATAGCTTTTTATTTAACTTAGGAAAACAAGTTCTTTGATAGCTGTTTAGTATACCCGTAATTAGGACCACACGGGACGGGTAGAAGCAAACTGACTTGCGTCCTGACTTGAAGTCCAATACTCCTGTCGTACCTTAGCTCCAACTTGCCACGATGAACCACGCTTTGTGTTTAGTTAGTATGGGGAGGAGAATTAGTCAAATGAGCTTGCTCTGTATAAATTAGGGCATACTTACTTTACCTTAGAAGTAAATAAATTAGATCTTTCTGCTCTTAAAGTCAGTTTAAGAATTAAAGGCATGCATTCCTGCACGTGGGTCAGGAGCTGTAGCTTTAGATTCAGGCACACCTGAGCTCTGTCAGTGATGGTTAACAGGAGTGTTACCTCAGTTTCTTCTTCTGTAAAAGGAAAAAAAAATACCTTGTGAGTTTTTGTAAGGATTCATTGAAATGTTATTTATAAAGCAGAAAGAAAATGTGGTCCATTGGACATTAGCAGCCCTTGAACCATTTTTACTGCCCTCAATTCATTATTACTAACAAGTTGAAAATTTTCTGTGAGCCACTCATTTCTCAAGGACAGATGTAGTTTAGTTTGGAATAGGCAGAGCTGCATGTCAAATCTCACCTCTTAGCTTAAAAAATAAGTTGCAAAAAGGTTAAGAGTAAATCTGAGAAAGATACTGACTCAGCATGGCTGCAGTATATCAGCTGGTGATGGTTTGGCTGTACAGTCTGGGAACAAGAAACTTCACACCGTCATTGGACGAAATACAGGGTGGGTCATAAGTTGTTGAGGTGCAGTCCCTGTATCATGGTTGTCTGGTTTACCAACATATTGGTTAAATGTAGGTTCTGTACCTTCAACATCTTGTGGTATGGTCCTAGTGAGCTCAGAAATCTTCATTTTTAGTAAATACCTCAGGTGATTTTGTACAAGTTAGTTTGAGAGCTGTTAGTATAAACTGAATGGATAATTTGGGGTTCTGATTTTCTTTGAGACCATTTTTTAACCTATAGGGTTCAATAAATTGTTGTTGAGTTGCTCGGTCATGTCTGACTCTTCACAGCCCCATGGACTGCAGCACACCAGGCTTCCCTGTCCTTCACCATCTCCCGGAGTCTGCCCAAACTCATGTCCACCGAGTCAGTGATGCCATCCAACCATCTCATCCTCTGTCGTCCCCTTCTCCTCCTGCCTTCTGTCTTTGCCAGCAAATATTGTTTTTTTCCATTGAGTCGGCTCTTTGCATCAGGTGGTCATGGTATTGGAGCTTCATCTTCAGCATCAGCCCTTCCAGTGAATATTCAGGGTTGATTTCCTTTAGGATTGACTGGTTTGATTTCCTTGCAGTCCAAGGGACCCTCAAGAGTCTTCTCCAGCACCACAGTTTGAAAGCATCAGTTCTTAGGTGCTCAGCCTTTTTTATTGTCCAGCTCTCAGATCTGTACATGACTACTGGAAAAACCATAGCTTTGACTGTACGGACCTTTGTTAGCAAAGTAATGTCTCTGTTTTTTAATATGCTGTTTAGGTTTGTCATAGCTTTTCTTCCAAGGGGCAAACATCTTTTAATCTCATGGTTGCAGTCACTGTGCATGGTGATTTTGGAACCCAAGAAATACATATGTATAATGTAAATTCAAGGAGAACTTAGCATCTGAACCTTTCAGATAGTTGTCCGGCTTCCCAAGTAGCTCAGTGGGTGAAGAATCCGCCTGCAATGCAGAAGGTGAGGGTTTAATCCCTGGTCTGGAAAGATCCCCTGGAGGAGGAAATGGAAACCCACGCCAGTATTTCTGCCTGGAAAATCCCATGGAGAGAGGAGCCTGGTGGGCTATAGTCTGTAGGGTTGCAGACAGTCGGACACAACTGAAAGACTGAGAATGAGCAAGAAAATTGTCAAGGACTTGGTCCAAGCAACCTGTAGAAACCTAATAATAATAATTAGAGTGAGAAGCAGGCAAAGCCTAATACATAGTAAGTACAGTGAGAAGCAGGCAAGAGAAGTAACCCTGAAAAGAGGCACCCAGCACGATTCCTTGTTTAAAAAAATTCCCTATATTTCTACAAAATATGTTTTTATGAATGAAAGTATTTCCTTTTTAAAAAATGCCTTAGCTGAAACAGTTAAGTTAGATACTATGATTATTTGTCCAGTAATCTTAACTGCTTTTCCCTTAGTTAAGATAAACTAAGTTACTCAGAAATGGAGATTTTGAATGAAGTGTGTTTAATTTGCAATTTGGTCTTTTGGGTAGAAGGTAGTTTGAATGGGGGCCGTGATGTGTCTTTTGTAGAGAAAAGCCATTGCCTCGAATAAGGATATTGATTTGAGAAGAAAGTCATGAGAGAAAGTTTAAATTTTAAATTTATCAATCCAAAAGAAAAAAAACAAAGCCTTGAAGCTTCTTTTGTCTGACTTGTGCTTAGAGCAGTGGTCCTGACGACTTGCATCTGTGTGACTGACCCTCCTCAGCCCTGTGATCCTCTCCCTCCTTGGAACAGCAGGTCTTTACATTGGGGCTGTTCCCGGAAAAACTTAAGCTACGTATCAACCTTATTTTTATCGTCTTAGTACATTTTGTGGTTAAAAAACACGCTAAACCCATGATTCTTTCTAAATTTGAGTGGGACGGATCAGTGGACATTTGTTTAAGGAGCCTGTTGTTTTTGTCTGTTTCCACTGACTGACCAGTTCTTTGGGAAGCAAAGCGACAATAAACTCATCTCTTTTTGTCCTTTGAGCTGTGAAATGTGTTGATGTTTAGATGTGACTACCCAGAAAGGAAAGTGTACATCATACTCAGGAATTTCAATGTGCTACATTAGAAATTTTTGGTAATTATAATTTGTTTTAAAAACTTTCATTGTGACTTAATTTTCCTGTGAAGTATTAGCTAAACTGTTTAAGAGCTTAGGCCTTCAAGTTAAACACACCTAGACTTGAGTTCTGGCATTTATTTATTGGTTTGGCTTCCCAGATAGCTGAGCTGGTAAAGAGTCGGCCTGCAATGCAGGAGATCCGGATTCAGTACCTGGGTTGGGAATATCTCCTGGAGAAGGGATAGGCTACCCACTCCAGTATTCTTGCCTGGAAAATCCCCATGGACAGAGGAGCCTGGCGAGCTACATAGTCTGTGGTTACAGAGAGTCCGTCATGACTGAGACTGAGCACATGGCACAGTGACCTTGGTGAAGATGGCCTTAGGTTACGCCCTGGTTTCAGTGTGTGTGAACTGGGTATTCACATGTAGAATGGTAATAGTAATGATACCTATTTGTAGACTTATTGCATGACTTAAACCTGACACTTAGTACTGAGTAAATATTCACTAGGATGGATTTATACCTTGTTTTTGGTGCCAAATGTGTTATAGAAATAATTTTCTTTTAAATTTTAGAAATGTGTTATTACTCCATATTCTCTGTTATATAAAACCCCAGTAAAGTCTTAGGGCAGCACTCTATACTTTCCTTGGCGAATGTTTAGTTACGGATAAATGAGGAGAGTAGATAGTCACACATCTGATCAAATTTTGCTGCCAGATGAGTTCAGGTCAGTTTGGTTTTTGTCACCAAATGAGTTACAAAGTTAAGTTTGTAAGAATGGGGATATCTGAAAGTTCATACTTAGCAGCCTGGTTTAAAATTCCTTGTAAAAAGTAAATTAGCACTGTGTTCTGTTACTGGAGTAGCCGTAAAGCATCTTGAAATCATGTAATCGTAGAGAGTTTAGCGGTACTGTGTACCTCTCAAGTGATTCAGTGTGGTTTTGATCTGATCCTTACTACAGATGTGGGCAGTTTGCTTTGTATCACTTTGCAGCATGGTCATGTGATGGACGTGCTCCTCAACCTGCTCTCCTCTGTACTGTTGTGGAAGATTGGAAATGGCAGAAAAATAATGGAGTTTCTCAGAGTAATTGAGAGTATTACTGGAGTGGTGGTGGCGATGGGAAGATGTTTAGGAAGTTACCAGTTATTAGGCATCTTCTCTGTTTCATTTTGGAAACAATTCCAGTTTCTTAGAGTTAATGTTAACACTTTTCCCCTTCACAAAAAGCCATCTTCATTTTACAGGTAAGAAAACCAAGCCTCAGAGAGGGTGGTGAATACAACCGAGTAGGAGAATTGAAGTCTGGATTCTGCTGACATTACCCAGCATGCTCTTCTCACACTAGGAACTGGCTCTTTGGAACTGGAGAGTTAGCAGACCTCCACGGCTGCTTATCTGCTGGGAACTCGGGAGCCTTCATGTGTTTAGAGACAGGCAGGCCGTGTTGTGGGGTGAATGTCACTTTGGGTTGTGCTGTCTAGTGACCAGTGCAGGGCAGAGGAGTGCTGGCCTCAGCAGCCGGCCTGGGTGTGGCCTTGACATTAGGAACCTTTCTGTATGTCCCTCGGCGGGTCTCTGAATCACCTCTCAGCCTCAGCCCTGATTGGTGCCTTGGTGCTTTTTGCTGCTTCAGAGCAAATACTGTGTATTTGAAAAATACCAAGCCTTTAACATTTTTGAATTTGGAGGGAAGTTTTATAGGCACATATTATTAAAATGCTGCAGTTTGAAAGAAATGACAGATTATTGATGGAAATGTTTGTCATTTTGAAATCTGAGATGTTACATGATGTAATTACATGAAATTTGATCTTTGCAGAGTGAGAATGTTATGTTGCCCTGGATGTTTTTTCCCAGAATACATGGAAATAATTTATTAAACACAGTCCCAGCAATCTACCTTCTTCATTGTTAATGTGTTTATGCTTTTTACACATTCCTTGTTTTAAAATACTTTTTGAGCTTTCAGGGAAAGCATTTTTAGTGACCTAGCTTAAAAGCCCCACAAAACCACCCTATTATAAAGTTGCTTAAGTGATAAAATAGTAAAAGAACAGAACATCAGGTTGATATAGCAGACTGTTCATGTTGAATCTTGGGTTTAGCTCAGCATTTCTTTTTTTACTATCCGTTTTGTAACACAAATGTAGTGAAAGAGCATTGGCTTTGACCCCAGGAGATCTGGGTTCAAAATTCTGACTTTCACCAGTTTTGTAACCCTGTACAGTTTACTTAAATTCCTAAAACCACATTTTCCTTACCTGCTAGAAGAAATAGTAAAGACTGTGAAGGACATTAGAGATAGTTTTTGGGTTTTTTTTTTTTTTTTTTTTTGCAACGTAACAGACAAATAATAGGAACCTAATAAATGGTCATTGTGTTTCTTACTATTTTTGGAGTCAGAGACCCGACGATTCAGATTCCAGGTTTAAGATCGGCCGTGTTTCTGTGTCATTTCGGTGCCCCACTCAGGTGCTGCCCAGCTGCCAGTCTCATAGCTGGGCTCTGTCATCTTAGTCTTCTGCCCAGGGGGGTATATTTATGAAGCTTTTTTTTTAAAGTATTATCTTAAATTGATTCTGTAGGTTTAGAACCCAAGTTAAGATGCTGTTATTTGATTTTTCTTTTAATTGACTTTATGCACCACAGGAATGGGAAACCAGCCTTCTACTGATACTCACTAAGGTGTAGGGAAAATGACCAACTGCAAACATTTTTCTGCTTGAAAAGCTTTGGTTAAAAAAAAAAAAAAAGCTTTGGTAATTTGCCATTACAAGCATAATATTGTGTAAGAAATTGTGCAAATTAGAAACTATGTCATTTGCATTTTGGTGTCGTTTACCTTTGTTGATGGAAATACATTTTAGTATCAATTCTTTTAAAATAGTAGTAGGAATTATCTCTCTAAATTAAGAATAATTATGAAAAATACGGTTAGTCAATAAGTAAAAATGTTTTCTTTTTTCATTTTTTGTTTTTAGTATCCTGAAGGAGGGGATGGAGCAGGGAGCTAAGGAAAGATTCTTGTGATAGAAGGAAGGCACAATAATAGTACTGGAGTCCTGTGTTTTTGTTTTTAGGGACCGTAACTGTTGCCTTGAAAATCAAAATAGTTGCTGCTAAATTTGATGAGTATATTTTCTTCCTCATTAATGTTTTCTAGTGGGTAGAGTACAGACATTTTAATATTCTTTCCTTGAAGTGAAGGAAAACTATTAATGTAGTATTTTGGAAAGTTGGTATAAGATACTCGACTATATTTTTAAAAGGTGCGCTTCCCTGGTGGCTCAGAATGTGTAGTATCTACCTGCAATATAGGAGACCCTGGTTCGATCCCTGGCTTGGGAAGATCCCCTGGAGAAAGGAATGGCTACCTATTCCAGTATTCCTACCTGGAGAATTCCCATGGTCATAGGAACCTGGCGGGCTACAGTCCATGGGGTCACAAAGAGTTGGATGGGACTGAGTGACTAACACTTTCTTTTAGAGAGCAATATCACCATCTTGTGGCCTTCTAGAGAATTGTTGCCAATACTGTGAAAACTACAAGCATCAATTAAGTTGTTCTCTGATGTTGGCCAAGGACCCAGTCAAATTTGTGTTCAGTACCTCTTACTATATGTAAGTGGGAGATGGGAGTTAAAAAATAAAATGATTTGTACCGCTTTGAAAAAATCGATATTGGAGGAAAACAACAGTATAAAAATGGAAACGGTTGCAAGTTGAGTTAATGCAAAGATTGTGGATGATTGCTACTCTATTTTCATGAAATAGGCAGTGTTTATAGTCAAGCAGTTCTGAGCTAGAAAAATCTCAATGTGTTCTGTCCTCCATTGCTGAATTAATAAGATTACAAGGCCAGAGAAGTTTTGATGCCCTGTCTCATTCAGTCATTTAGTGAGACTTTATCTTGAGCAGTGTTGGCTAAGCTGGTGACTTTTAGGAGTATTTTCTACATGAATTTTTATATGTAAAAAATGAGTGTTTTCTACATGAATTTTTATCCTTTTTTCCTTCATTTTGGAAGTAGTTTTAAAAGGGAAAAAAAATCAATTTGAGAAGTACTGTACTTCACTTAAGAGAGCACCGAAAAACTAAATAAAGCTATTTGATTTTATGCCTGTAGTTTACTTAGTTGTTTTTTTAAGATTCATTTTGTTGACAGTAAGTATCCAAATATAATTATCTAAATAAGCACTCCTGTGTGCCAAGCTTTGAGGGAGGCATGGTGAATAGGCCAGGAGTTCTCTGCACTCTTGGAATTTACAGTCTAGAATGAAGTGAGAAAAATAAAGCTGTTTTGATTAACACAAAAGTTTGAAATCAAAGATCCTGGGGGAAAATAGCTATAACTTAGGGTAAAGACTAATATTTACCATGTGTCAGGCACTGCAAAGTGCTTTTGGTATTTTTTTCTCAATGTCACCTGTTTATTTTGGAATTTTGCTTTCGTTTTTGCATATGTATACAAATAAGCTTTTGTGGACGCTCTGAAATATCTCTGTGGACAGTAGCAGATTGGTACAAAAGTAATTGTGGTTTCAGACCATAAATTTTAAATTGTTTTACTAGGCTCAGACACATCTTTATGAATCAAAATAGGAACCGTTACAATTAACACATTTTTGCCGTTGAGAAGTAAGTTTGTTTATTGCTGTAGCATAAAAATTCATGCTTCAGGATTTAAGAAACTCTTGGAAAGCATTTTCTGCTTCCTGCTGGTTGTGGAAGCGTTTTACCTGCCAAAAGTTGTTGAGATGCTTGAAGAAGTGGTAGGTTGGTTGGTGAGAGGTCAGGTGAATATGACAGATGAGTCAAAACGTCGTAGCCCAGTCGTTCAACTTTTGAAGTGTTGGTTGTGCAACATTCAGTCAGACCTCCTTGTGGAGAGGAATTGGGCCCTTTCTGTTGACCGACGCCGGCTGCAGGCGTTGCAGTTTACAGAGCGTCTCATTGATTTGCTGAGCATACTTTTCAGAAGGAATGGTTTCGCCAGAATTCAGAAAGCTGTAGTGGATCAGACCGGTAGCAGACCAGTGACCACTGACCTTTCCTTGGTGCAAGTTTTGCTTTAAGGAGTGCTTTGGGGCTGCTTCTTGGTTTAACTACTGAGCTGATCATTGCCTGTTGTTGTATAAAATCACTTCTCATTGCATGTCACAATCTGATGGAGAAATGGTTTATTGTTGTGTAGAATAAGAGAAGATGACCCTTCAAAAATGATGATTTCTTTGATTTTCAGTCAGCTCATGAGGCACCCACTTACTGAGCTTTTTACCTTTCCAGTTTGCTTCAAATGTGGAATGGCCATAGAATGGTCAATGTTGAGTTCTTCGGCAGCTTCTCAGGTGGCTGTAAGAGGGTCAGCTTTCTTCGATGACTGCTCTCATTTGGTTATTGTCCACTTCCGATGACCAGCCACTATGATCTTCATCTTCAAGGTTCCCATGTCCTTTGGAAAACTTCTTGAGCCACCACTGCACTGTGTGTTTGTTAGCAGTTCCTGGGCCAAATGCATTCATGGTGCAAGTTGTCTCTGCTGTTTTCTGACCCATTTTGAACTCGAATAAAAAAATCACTTGAATTTGCTTTTTGTCTAATATCATTTCTGTAGTCTAGATATCAATTAAATGGCAGGTAACAGTTATTAGCAAAAAAATCATAAAGTGAGAAATGAGCATTAAAATGATGTATAACATAACCACATTTACTGAAGAATGTAATCCATTATCAAATGACAAAGTTCAACAATGCAAAACCACAATTACTTTTGCACCAATGTAATACTAGTGGTCTGGCTCGTACGGGTTTGCTAGGCTCTTGTAACTTGGTCTTGGCACCTCACCAGCACTTACAGCATTTCATTGGGAAAATCTGTACTGTGTTCTAAGTAGCTGTCTTTTCCCCAGACTTTTAGAGTCTGCTTTATGTATAATTTGGGGATTAGCTTATGACTTCTGAATTATTCTGAATAGTTAGGGACAGAAAGTATTGAGTTTCATGAGCTCTTCTCTTGTTAATATATTTTTGGATATTTGAGTATTTAATAAGTCGAATGAACATTTTGGGTAACAATTATCCTCTACTTTTGTATTGAACGTTTTTTTATTGCGACTTTATTGTAGGCTGTGGAGATGCCATCAAGTTGGTAAGGTTGTGCATGGACTTGGTGCTCAGAATTTCCGAGCCAAGATGCGAGGGGCCGCAGGTGGTTTATGGTCCCGCCTGTATAGGATTTTAACATTTTAATATAAAAGTGTCAGTTGTATGCTATATAAGTATACTGTTTAACATAGCCACTCTTACCATTTCTACAGGTTAACTATTTTACTCATTGTGAATCTCCATTTAGCACGTGTTTTTGAGTGTGTGGTAGGGGCTGAACAGTGGGCCAGGGGCTGGACTCGTAAAGGCGAGAGCTAATAAACAGATCCCCAGTGTAGGGGGCAGATAAAGGGGGCACAGTTACAGTGCTGTGCTTGCTTGAGCTGGATCTTGTGGGGTGGCTAGGGATTGCGTAGAGGAGCAGTAGGAATGACGTGGGGGAAGCCACTGGTGCCCAGATGTGTCTGTGAGAAGCACGTCGGGCCTGCTGGCAGAGTCCCCTGGCAATTCTGATGTGCAGCTCAGTTGAGGAAAGCTGGTAGTGGATTAGAAATGTGTCATTAGTGAGCTTTGATAAAGAGCTTTTCTTTTTTCTTTCTTTTTTTTTTTGGAGAAAACCAGTTATTTTCTCTAGCTGAATTTTAATGAACAGAGGTGGCAGAGACTGTGTGTATACTTAATGCAGCTGAATAACCGCAAATATTATAGTTTGTTAGTAGCTAGAATAGACCTGTTTCTCGTCTAGACCTAAGCTCCAAGCAGTTCTGCCGTGGCTTTACTTGTAAGCGTGAACTGTGAAGGTGGATTGGAAGGAAAGGAAATCACCCGGGGATGGGCGCTGCTGCCTGCCTTGAGTTCCTTACCTACCACGTCCCTCGTAAAACAGGGATTGTTGTCTGCATTTATTGCCCGTTGTATTCCCCAGTGCCTGAGTGCCTCCTTCACCGAGGGACTTGGCAGTTAATCCCCTCCTTAACTTTCCAGTTTCAGAGATACCTGCATTTTCACCCATTCTTTTCTCTCTCTAGTCTCAGTTGTAAGGACTGTGCTTCTGTCTCTGTGTTAAATCTCAGCCAGTGCTTCTCAGAGATCTTGCCTTAGCAATCATTGTCTTCTCCGTGACGTCAGCATCTTCCTGCCTGAAAGCACATTCAGGTCTCTTCTGTCTGAATGTACAAAGCTGTGCACCCCTCCCTTTAAGACTGCATCTCTTTTGCTTTATTATCAGGCATCTGAAGAGGTTTCTGGATGTTGATTTGCTTCTGAAGCTTGGCCTCTGGGCCTCCCGCTCCAGTAAAATTGCCCTTGCTGAGGGCCTGGTGGCACCCCTGTAGTCTAGTAAACTGTTTTCTCTTTTACGGATCTTACTGGAGTACTTGCTGGGCTGAGCAACTCTTTTTCTCCTTCAAATTCTTAAACTTTTGTTTTTTTTTTCAATTCTGTGCACAGTCCACATCTACTGTTCCGCCTTTCAATATTGCTGTTCCCTAGGTGCTATCTGTACTGCTAATTGAATGCCAGTGGCCTTTCCTGCGTGAAAGACCACCTGTCGCAGCAGGTGGCTTCAGTTGGTTCCTGAGCTCCTGCTTATGGGATGTCATGTAAGCATTTACCTCCAGCATCTATCTTCTGAGCTCTGTCTTAATTGGTCAGTAATAATTTTGGGGGGCTTTCGCTCAGTCAGGCTTTAGCCTGGGTTCTGGGAATGAATAAGAGAATTTCTGCCCTTGGAGGTAGATACAAGGTTGGAGATAGAAGTAAGAGGGTAAAATAACTGAACATAAATGAGAATTACTAGGAAAGATAAAATAGGGCGAGGGGGTAGAGTTGAAGGAGTGGGGCTCTTTCTGTGCCTGGGCTAACGAGATTCTTTTTGGATGGGTTATATTTGAGTGGAGACCTGAGGCTGAGAAGGTAGCTGAGGGACTGTCAGATGGAGCAGGGAAAACAAAAGTGCAAAGAGGAGGAGAGAGGTGCGAGTTGCAGGGGCAGCAGGCCACATGGAACCAGGTTTGAGTTTGGGTTTTTTGGAGTTAGAATGAGAGACCTTTGGAGACTGAAAGAGCTTTTGCGATGATCCTGCTTTGGAAAGCTCGCTCTGACCCTGGATCGGGGATGGATGTGAGGGCACGCAGGCATATGACGTGAGAGGAGGAGTCGAGAGGCGGGGCCAGGAGACCACGTGCTGCAGTCTAGGTGAGAAATCATGAAGCTTGGAGAAGAAGGTGATATTGGAGATGGTGAAAAGTAATCTCTTTTATCCCTGCATCTGATTAGTCCACCAGTTATTACAGATTCTGGACTTACTATCTCTGCTGCTTGCTCTGTTTTTAGTCCCTTTCCAGCCTAGCCCACTGTCAGGCTCCCCTCACAACACTGTTAGAGCAGTTCTTCCAGAGTGGGAGTCCTTCCCTGATGAAAATGCACTGGTGCTCAGTGGCTTTCTCAGTACTCTTTAGGGGCAGCTGCTTTCTCGCTCCCTTAAGGGCTCATCTCTTGAGACTCACTCTCCACAAACTTTCCTGAGCGGAATCAGTGATGTATTCACTGTCCATATTGGTGGTCTTCTCTGAATATGGAAGGGCTTGAGAGCACTCTTTGCTCTTGTATGGACAGCCTGACGAAGGAGTCCTGCACCGCTCATCTCCACTGTTGACCATCTCTCAAGCCTTTCCAGGCGCCTCGTCACTGTCGCACAGAGTCTGACTTAGATGCCCCTCTGCTGCTGCTGTTCAGTCACCAAGGCATGTCTGACTCTTTGTGACCGCGTGGACTGTAGCCCACCACGCTCCTCTGTCCGTGGGATTTCCCAGGTGAGCATACTGGAGTGGGTTGCCGTTGCCTTCTCCAGAGGATCTCCCCAACCCAGGGACTGAACCCACGTCTCCTACGTGGGCAGGCGGATTCTTAACCACTGAGTCGCTGCTCCTGGGGAAGCCCGCCCTTGCTCTGTATTTCTGCTATATTCTCTGCACTGCCCTGTCAGCTTGACGCTGCTAACTGCCTTGTCTGTTTTTACGGCTAAATTATAAACTCACGGAGGGCAAAGAGCATATCAGAGATGAGTTTTGTATTCCTAGTGTCTAACATACTACCTGAAAACATGTATTAGTAGATTTATGTGCTGAATGACTTAATTCAGAAGTGTTAAAAGATGCCTACTTTGATTATTGATTTGATTATTGATACCTACTTTGATTATCAGATACCTGCTACCTGCTTTGTTTACTGATCAGCTCTGTTTCGTCCCATGGCAAACTGGTTGTCTTTTACTGGAAAAGTTAGAGGCCTGAGTCAGGATTTCATTAGGGAGCGCGTGGAGGCCTGGTCCGTGTTTATTGAGTGGATCTCTGTCTGACGGTGCAGAGAGCTGCAGGAGAGAGTGGGTGTGAGGTGGCCATTTGGTCTCGGAAGGAGAGGGAGATGTTTCAGCAGAGGGTGAGGCGGCAGCCAAACTGCACGGGTGCAGAAGTGAGCAGAAGGTGAGAAGGTTGGCTGTGCCTTTAAGAGGTTATTTGATCAAAGCATTTGGTTTTTCTTCTTAGTGTCTTCCTGTTTTTTTAAATAAGCCTCAGGTCAATTTGAGGGCCGAAAAGAAGAGGGTATAAATGGGAGGAGAGAGTATATTTAGGAGGTGAACGATGTGTAGGTACTCAGTCACTTTGGAAAGGAAGGTAGTCTTCATTTTCAGAGACTCAATACTAGGACAGGGTATTGCATAATATATTTTTATAAGAGTCTCCCTCAGAAATTATTTAAAATAAGGTAGATGGAGTGATTGTCTCAGAATGCCAAAGAGTTGAGTTTAAAAGCAACCTCACTCACTTTTATTCAGAAAAATTTATTGATAGAATTGCAATAAGCAAGATTATATTTTTCTATAAATGCTTTTTCATTGTTTTATATTTAATGTTTTCCTGTGTTATGTGCTTAATAATTTAGTATTTATATATCACGTTATAATTCACAAAGTCCTGATATAATAATAGTAATTTCTCCTAAGACATCTGCTGCTGAGAGAGGTTAAGTTACTTGTTGAAGGTTATGTCAGTTTATATATATATTAAGCCTTTGTAAGCCAGACACTTTTCTTAGCCATTTGTCAATATTAACTCATTTAATCCTCTTAATAAATCTATGAGGTAGGTACCATTATTTTATAGATATAAAAACTGAGGCAGTGTAGGGTAAGGGAGCTTGCCAGTAGTGGAACCAGGATTTGAACCTAGACAATCTGGCTGCAGAATTTACTCTCTCAACTATTGTTATGCTGCCTCTTAGTAAATGTGGGTGCAGAAGTTCAGATTCAGACTTGCCTCTGGTAAGTGATAGTTTATTTTCAATTGTTACTCTCTTCCTCCTACTCCCACCCACATCAGCCAGACTAAAGGACTTCTGTTAGTGAAAGTTTACTTGTTGACAGGATCTGAGTTGGGTTTCTTCTAACTTTTAACGTTACTAGATGTTGAGAGTTTTATATTGTTTGCTATAAAATGTAGTTTTGTTTTGTTTTTTACTAACCTCTGACTTGGCATCTGGTCCCATCACTTCATGGGAAATAGATGTGGAAACGGTGTCAGACTTTATTTTTTTGGGCTCCAGAATCACTGCAGATGGTGATTGCAGCCATGAAATTAAAAGACGCTTACTCCTTGGAAGGAAAGTTATGGCCAAGCTAGATATTAAAAAAGCAGAGATATTACCTTGCCAACAAAGGTCCGTCTAGTCATGGCTGTGGTTTTTCCTGTGGTCATGTATGGATGTGAGAGTTGGACTGTGAAGAAGGCTGAGCACCAAAGAATTCATGCTTTTGAACTGTGGTGCTGGAGAAGACTCTTGAGAGTCCCTTGGACTGCAAGGAGATCCAACCAGTCCATTCTAAAGGAGATCAGCCCTGGGTGTTCACTGGAAGGACTGAGGCTGAGGCTGAAACTCCAGTACTTTGGCTACCTCACCAAAGAGCTGACTCATTGGAAAAGACCCTGATGCTGGGAGGGATTGGGGGCAGGAGGAGAAGGGGACGACAGAGGATGAGATGGCTGGATGGCATCACCGACTCGATGCACATAAGTTCGGGTGAACTCCGAGAGTTGATGATGGACACAGGGAGGCCTGGTGTGCTGCGATTCATGGGGTCGCAGAGTCGGACACAACTGAGCAACTGAACTGAATAGAACTGACTTGGGAAAGGGCAGAACTCAGTATTTCTGTCAGCTCCAAATGGAAATATCTTTGATATTTGATCTCTCAACTGGCCTTTACTTTTTGTGTGTTATAGTTACTGCTAGCTTAGCCTCTAGTGTAAAGTAAAAGCATTAGTAGCTCAGTCTTGTCTGACTCTTTGCAGCCCGGTGGATTGTAGCCCTCCATGGCTCCTCCATCCATGGGATTCTCCAGGCAAGAATCCTGGAGTGCGTAGCCTTTCTCTTCTCCAGGGTATCTTCCCCACCCCGGGATCAAACCTAAGTCTCCTGCATTGCAGGTGCATTCTTTACTTCCTGGTCTGAACCACCAGGAAGTACAAAGTCTGTTGTTGATTATTAATTGCTTTTTTGGGGAAGGAATTTGCATTCTGTACTGACAGGAAGATCTTGTAAATTTTGCTGACTTGAAGTTTAGTGAGTAAAGTTGTAGGAAATAAACTAGGAAATAAATTGCAGGGAATTAATGGGCAGTAGGTATAAGGGTGTGTGTCGTGATAATTTGAGGAGGCGTAAGGTTAAATTCAGCGAGGCTTTTGACTGTTACAGCAAGGGAAATGCAGTAACAATACAAGTATTTGAAGATTTGAGAAAGAAAAGAAATTTTTATTAATTAGGTAACTGACTGAGTAGGTTGGTTACACAGAGTGAGCTGAGAGCATGAACATAGTGTGAAAAGCTGAAACTGGGTGGAGATAAATAATAAGAGCTGGATATTAGTACAGACTTAAGAAATTTGACATTTTGAAGATAAATACATTTTCATCATTAAAAAAAAAACACCTCCTGTGTTCTTCCCATAAACTGGCATGTATTGGGCGCTAAAATAAACTTTGACATTTACTGCAAGTACAGAAGGGTGGAAGGCAGATGCGGAAAGGTGGAAGAGAGGAAGTTGTGATTATTAGATCCTATGATGAAATAGGCACTGTCAGATGAAAGACAAAGCACCCAGACTACAGTCGGAGGATAAAAAGTTCTGTGGATGCCGGTCTTCGTTAGTCCACTGTCTGGCAGATACTGCAAGTCTCTTCCAGGCACCGTAGTTGCACGGGTCAAAGGCGTTATTCCTTTTCCCTCAGTGGCACTTGCAGATGATCAGGAGGGTGAAATTCCTCTGCTTTGCTTTTAAAGGATTAATCAGTGAAGTTTATACAGAGAGGTTAGTGTGGACAAGTAAATTTTTAAGAAATCATCTAGGTTCTATCCCAAATAATTAAAAGTACACATTGAGACCTCAGCACCAAGTTTATTTGAAGGTAGAGGAAAAGGCACAGTGGTTGAGGGCTCCTGGGAAGAAAGCCCTGTAGAAAATAGAGAAGAAATGCGGACACAGACATAGAGAACAGACTTACGACAACGGAGGGTGACGGAGGAAGGGGGCGGGGGGACGTATGGAGAGAGTAACATGGACACACACATTGCCACATGTGAAATAGATAGCCAGTGGGAATTTGCTCTATGACTCCGGGAGCATGGGGCTCGGTCACATGAGAGCGGTGGGATGGCGAGGGAGGTTCCGGAGGGAGGGGACACACGTGTACCATGTTGATATTTGGCAGAAACCAAGGCTGTAAAGCAATTATCCTTCAATTAAAAATAAGTAAATTTTTAAAAATTAAAATTCAACTCAATAAAAAGAGAATAATGTTAATGTTGCAGTGTTAACATTTGAAATGGTTGTACTTAGCCTGTTTCCTTGAGATGGGAATGTGAATGTGTAACTGGGAAGTGCTGTGCAGCCGTAGGTAGGGGTGCTCTCGGCCGGCGGGGAGCTGGGGGTCCGAGGGGCTCGAGTTCCGTGGACAGGCGCTGAAGAGGCAGTGCAGTGCTGGACGCAGCTCCCGGAGCCCGGCACGGGGTTGCCCCTGCCGTCGGTGAGATGGAAGGGGGCCAGACCCAGGGTTGGCGCAGATGCCGAGGCTGGAGCGAGGGTGGCGACCTCAAGTGCGGAGGAGCCTAGGACTGTGTTCAGAGTCTGCCCAAGAAGGCGGAAGTAGTCTCGGAATCGTAGGAGACCTTTCGGAGAGTGCGATGAAAGGGAACGATTCTGAAGTTGAAAGTCACTGGGTACTGAGAAGGGTCTTCCTTCTTCCTCTCCCTTTCTGCCCACGTGCGTTCACCTGGGCTTTGAAACCGAGGCCTGGCGATATGTAGTCCAGATAAAATGGATCTTTCCTTTCTGAATATTTCGGTCCTACGGAAACTGTAAAACCTGACGGAAGTGTGCTTTATTATATCAGGATTCTACTAGTGAAATATTCTTGAGATACATCCAAAAGCTATCTCTGCAGTTAGAGCATTGCATTGTTTCTTAAGGTTACCCTTTAGGGTCCCCATGTACCCAGGACTGAGACGTGCCCAAGAAGCAGGACTCAGCCTGGATGGTCTGTCTATCTTTGCCACATTCATGGAGTTTTAAATTGTGTGTTTTAAATTTTAATTCATTGTTAAAATTCATTGAGTTTTAAATTTTGTTGCCTAAATGGCTTTTTAACCTTTCAAGTTCCACGTCCGTTGGACTAACTTTCTTTATCAACTGGTATATACCATCCTGTCTTGTTGCTGGGATGTTACCTGTGTATTATCATCCTCAAACTAGAGTACCAGTGTGGAAACAGGGACCACTTTTGTGTCCTTGCCATACCCACTTTAATAGACTAGGCAGTCACTAAGTATATTTATTAATTGATCCAGGCAGATGGATACATGATATTTCTCTGGCTTTTCTAATCCGTAATGCTGTACATAGTATGCAAAATGAATCAGATCTGTTGGATTTTTTTTTTTTTTAATTTTGCTTCTGACTCAAGAATGATGTCTTAAAGTAAGCAGGCAATTAAGATATATTTTCTGAGTGAGGTGTTGATAGGTCTGTAACCTTGGAGGACTGGAAATGTCGTTTATTATCTACATTCAGGACTCTCGCTGTTCTTTGCAGTTGAATAGTAATGAGCTCTTACACAACTCTGATATTTTTAAAGGATTGAACTGCACATAATCAGCTTACATATAATTGGCCATATATGTTATGACGTAAATTAATTTGGACGAGTAACCAATTCACTCAAAAGTTTGTTAAAACTCTGACTTTGTTTTTTTCTTTTGCCACGACTGGTCACACAGCTGTTTCAGTGGCAGAATTGGAAATGAAATTCAAATAGTCTGACTGCAGAATTGGCCCTTGAAAACTCTACGTCATGTTGTCTTCCACAGTTTGTTTCTCTTCTGTTCTCTATCCTGGTTATGGCTCCATTGTCCACCCAGATAGCAAAGTGGGACATTTTAGTTGTGTGGAATCCTCCTTCCTTCTAAGACTCAGCTATCTGTAATCATCTGTCAGAGATCTTACATGTATGCTGAGCTTTCTCCTTCTCATAGCCAGTGCTCTGGTTCAGATAAACTTGTTACTTTAAATCTGGACCCATTTCTACTGAAGTATTCTTCTAAAATGCAGTTCTTGTTATGGAAACCTATCAGTCTTACCTTCAGGATGAGCTTTAAACTTTAAACTACTGTGCTTTACTTTGGATACCATATGAACTATCCCATAGGGTTCTTTATAGTTTAGATTACTGTTTGCCTGTGGGCCTCCTCCCTTTGCGTCAGTCTTACCAACAGTCCTCTGAATGCTCCGTGTTTTCTGTGACTCATTACTGAAGAATTGCACTCTAACACACGGTTTATTCCAAGGTTTCTTTCTCTGTGAACCTCTTCCTGACTGAGTCGCCCAGTTTCTCTCGTGTGCCCCAGATGTAGTGGTTGCCGTTTTGCATCTGTTTTAGTAACTGTCACGCTGAAAGCTGTTTTTCTGTTTATAGGTTGTCTCCTCACTAGACTATGAGCTCCGTGGAAGAAGGAATCGTGTCTTACTCATCTTTATATCTCCAGTATCTAGAACAGTTCCTGGTACAAAGTAAGTGATTAACTAAGACTATATTTAGCAGTTAAGCTCCAGACCTGTTGAGAGTTAAGTATACCTATGTAGACTGAGAATGCATTGTCATAAAAACTATGGTTGTGGACTTTTAACACTTCTGAGCCATAGTACCTCCCTACTAACATAATGTTACGGTAAT
The DNA here is from genome assembly GCF_042477335.2 of Ovis canadensis. NCBI lineage: Eukaryota > Metazoa > Chordata > Mammalia > Artiodactyla > Bovidae > Ovis > Ovis canadensis. Next base: position 99,300,289 of record NC_091253.1, on the reverse strand, counting down.
GCTCATATTAAAGAATGTAACTGAAACCATACTCACAGAAAACTAGTTAATCTAATCACACTAGGACGACAGCCTTGCCTAACTCAGTGAAACCAAGCCAAGCCTGCAGGGCAACCCAAGACGGGCGGGTCATGGTGGAGAGGTCTGACAGAATGTGGTCTACTGGAGAAGGGAATGGCAAGCCACTTCAGTATTCTTGCCTTGAGAACCCCATGAATAGTATGAAAAGGCAAAATGATAGGATACCAAAAGAGGAACTCCTCAGGTCATTCAGTTCAGTTCAGTTCAGTCACTCAGTCCTGTCCGACATTTTGCGACCCCATGAATCGCAGCATGCCAGGCCTCCCTGTCCATCACCATCTGCCGGAGTTCACCCAGACTCATGTCCATCGAATCCATGATGCCATCCAGCCATCCCATCCTTGGTCATCCCCTTCGCCTCCTGCCCCCAATCCCTCCCAGCATCAGAGTCTTTTCCAGTGAGTCAACTCTTAGCATGAGGTGGCCAACGTACTGGAGCTTCAGCTTTAGTGTCATTCCTTCCAAAGAAATCCCAGGGTTGATCTCCTTCAGAATGGACTGGCTGGATCTCCTTTCAGTCCAAGGGACTCTCAAGAGTCTTCTCCAACACCACAGTTCAAACGCATCAATTCTTCGGCGCTCAATATGCCACCAAATTTGGAAAACTCAGCAGTGGCCACAGGACTGGAAAAGGTCAGTTTTCATTCCAATCCCAAAGAAAGGCAATGCAAAAGAATGCTCAAACTATCGCACAATTGCACTCATCTCACATGCTAGTAAAGTAATGCTCAAAATTCTCCAAGCCAGGCTTCAGCAATACGTGAACTGTGAACTCCCTGATGTTCAAGCTGGTTTTAGAAAAGGCAGAGGAACCAGAGATCAAATGGCCAACATCTGCTGGATCATGCAAAAAGCAAGAGAGTTCCAGAAAAACATCTATTTCTGCTTTATTGACTATGCCAAAGCCTTTGACTGTGTGGATCACAAGAAACTGTGGAAAATTCTTCAAGAGATGGGAATACCAGACCACCTGACCTGCCTCTTGAGAAATCTGTATGCAGGTCAGGAAGCAACAGTTAGAACTGGACATGGAACAACAGACTGGTTTCAAATCGGAAAAGGAGTACGTCAAGGCTGTATATTGTCAGCCTGCTTATTTAACTTCTATGCAGAGTACATCATGAGAAACGCTGGACTGGAAGAAACACAAGCTGGAATCAAGATTACCGGGAGAAATATCAATAACCTCAGATATGCAGATGACACCACCCTTATGGCAGAAAGTGAAGAGGAACTAAAAAGCATCTTGATGAAAGTGAAAGAGGAGAGTGAAAAATTTGGCTTAAAGCTCAACATTCAGAAAACGAAGATCATGGCATCTGGTCCCATCACTTCATGGGAAATAGATGGGGAAACAGTGGAAACAGTGTCAGATTTTATTTTTTGGGCTCCAAAATCACCGCAGATGGTGACTGCAGCCATGAAATTAAAAGACGCTTACTCCTTGGAAGAAAAGTGATGACCAACCTAGATAGCATATTCAAAAGCAGAGACATTACTTTGCCAACTAAGGTCCGTCTAGTCAAGGCTATGGTTTTTCCAGTGGTCATGTATGGATGTGAGAGTTGGACTATGAAGAAAGCTGAGCACAGAAGAATTCATGCTTTTGAACTGTGGTGTTGGAGAAGATTCTTGAGAGTCCCTTGGACTGCAAGGAGATCCAACCAGTCGATTCTGAAGGAGATCAGGCCTGGGATTTCTTTGGAAGGAATGATGCTAAAGCTGAAACTCCAGTACTTTGGCCACCTCATGCGAAGAGTTGACTCATTGGAAAAGACTCTGATGCTGGGAGGGATTGGGGGCAGGAGGAGAAGGGGATGACAGAGGATGAGATGGCTGGATGGCATCATGGACTCGATGGACATGAGTCTGAGTGAACTCCGGGAGATGGTGATGGACAGGGAGGCCTGGAGTGCTGTGATTCATGGGGTCACAGAGTTGGACACGACTGAGCGACTGAACTGAAAGACTCTATATAGATACAGAAGCAACCTAAGTGTCCATCAGCAGGTAAGTAGATTAAGATGATATGATGGGTGTGTGTGCGTGTATGTGTACAATGGGGTATACATTTTAAGCGGCCATAAAAAGAAATGAAATTTTGCCATTTGTATCAGCAGGTGAACTTGGAGGGTATTATGCTCAGTGAAATAAGTCAGACAAAGACATACTGTATGATATCACTTATATGTGGAATCTAAAAAAATAACCAACTAGTGAATGTAACAGAAAAGAAAGACTCAGAGATACAGAGAATGAATTAGTGGTTACTGGTGTTGACAGGGAAGGAGGAGGGGCAATATAGAGATAGGAGATTTAGAGGTATCAACTATTATGTATAAAATAAGCTACACGGATATATCTGTACACATGGGAATACAGCCACTATTTTAAAATGATTATAAATAGAGCATAATCTTTAAAAATTATGAAACTATACTGTACATCTATAACTTACATAATATTGCACATCAGCTATACTTCAGTAAAAAATTCATTATCACATTAAAAAATTATGTATGTAGCAGTACTTTACGTGTATTTTAAGTGCGTGCCTGCTAAGTCACTTCAGTTGTGTTTGACTCTTTGCAACTTTATGGACTGTAGCCCGCGAAGCTCCTCTGTCCATGGGCTTCCCCAGCAAGAATACTGGAGGGTTGTCATTCCCTCTTCCAGGGGATCTTCCCGACCCAGGGATCAAAACTTGTGTCTTAGGTCTCCTGCATTCCCAGGCACATACCAGGCATTTACCACTAGCACCCCCTGGGACGCCCTTAAGTGCCATGCAACTTTGTTATTAAATGAAATATGAAAGCTAATTGTTGAAGTAGATGATTTTGTTTGCTGTGTATCTTGCCTGTTAAGGCAAAGTAGTACTATTTTTGAACCATTTTTATCACTTGAAGTTTAAATTTTCAGTTACTGGTGACTAGAGGCATGCACTCTAGAGTCCAAGGACTGGTCTGTATAGAACAAAGGGAGGAATAGCTCGGGGGCGGAAATCTGGGTACAGAAAAAGTTTTAAGCAGTTAGCGCGAACAGTCTTTTGCCTAGTTGGCAGTTTCACAGTCTGCACAGCGTTTTAAACTTTACAATTCTTTTAAAATAACTCTTCCTCAGTCTTTATCCTCAGCAGTGACCTTTTGGTCTAATTCACTAATAAAGTCCCTCAATTTTCTTTTAATCTACCTCCAGATTAATTCATATCTTCACTTATCCTTCGATCCCTCATTTACTGTTCAGGGGAAGAAGTACCTCCTTTTTCTTGGAAGACTAATTACACACCCTCTGTGGGAACGCTGTGGCTTTTCCTGGTTTGCCATATCAGGCTGCAGGCGTACTCCTTACCTCATCTGATGAATTAATGATCGACACTTTTCTGTGTCTATTTGCTTCTCATCATGTATTTTTTACACTTTTTAAAATTCTGTAATTTGAACATGCCAGTTCTGGATTGTGTTAATATACGGAAGTTAATAATAAAAGCAAACCTTTGGGAACCACAGTTACTCTGCTCAGAACTGGGTCAGTACCAACACAGTTAAAGAGCTGCCTGTGAGTACCTCTGTTACCTACATTCCTGCCCTTCCCCAACCCCTGAAGTAACTGCCATTTTCAATTTTTTTTAAATTATCTTTTAAAAAAAATAGTATTACCACAGATATGTTTCTTTATTTTGAATTTAATATTATGTTTAGAGTCTTTTTAAAGCTTGCACAAATGATTTTTTTAAGAAAAGTCTAGTTTATAAACAGATCTTTATATTTCAATGAAAATATCCAAGCATCATAAAAGAATGATAGAAAAGGCTCAGTGCATATTCAAATTTATAACAAAATAGCCATGGAGACTTATTTTTGTATGATGTGGATATTGCTGTACCATATATAAAAGAAAGCTCCTTACTCAGAGTGCAGAAGTATAGCCAGATGTATCTCCACACAGTGGTTTCTTGAATTTGTGAAGAATGTTTCAGTTAGATTGATAGCTTAGATTCATAGCATCCTCCTTGAAGAGTGGTGACTGTCGTTTGCTTGCCCTTTGCACCTCAGCAGTTCCTCAGTGGGCCTCAGTCAGTTGTTCATACTGATCACGTAAGCTCTTGAGACGCAGGATCCACAGTGTTCCCATGTTTCTGGATTTTTTTCCGTTGTGTAATTGTAGCATTTTCAGAATACATAGCAAAAGATGAGGCTATGGTAACTGCGAAAAGAATCCATTTCTTCTTTGTCATTAAGAATTGGAAGTCTTCCTTGATGCTCAGTGTAGAACATTAAGTCTTGGAGGTGGGACTCAGTGAAAGAAAGATGTTACTGCTTTGAACTCCTGTTTGTCTGTTTTCATTTACTATTACGTTTTCTAAGATCCATTCATGTTGTTGCCTACAGCTATAGTTCATTCATTCTCACTACTGTATAATGTTCCATTGTGTATTAGCCTAATTCTTTTAACCATTTTTCTGCCAGTGAACATTTGAGCATATTGGTGATGGCTTTTATTATGAAGAATGCTTAAATTTGGAACAAGTATCAGTGCAAAATTTTTGTAGTATGTACCTAGAATTGTTCATTCAATTCAGTTCAGTCGCTCAGTCGTATCCAACTCTTTGCGACCCCATGAATCACAGCACTCCAGGCCTCCCTGTCCATCACCATCTCCCGGAGTTCATTCAAACTCATGTCCATCGAGTCCGTGATGCCATCCAGCCATCTCACCCTCTGTCGTCCCCTCTTCCTCCTGCCCCCAATCCCTCCCAGCGTCAGGGTCTTTTCCAATGAGTCAACTCTTCGCATGAGGTGGCCAAAGTACTGGAGTTTCAGCTTTAGCATCATTCCTTCCAAAGAAATCCCAGGCCTGATCTCCTTCCGAATCGACTGGTTGGATCTTGCAGTCCAAGGGACTCTCAAGAGTCTTCTCCAACACCACAGTTCAAAAGCATGAATTCTTCTGTGCTCAGCTTTCTTCATAGTCCAACTCTCACATCCATACATGACCACAGGAAAAACCATAGCCTTGACTAGACGGACCTTTGTTGGCAAAGTAATGTCTCTGCTTTTGAATATGCTATCTAGGTTGGTCATCACTTTTCTTCCAAGGAGTAAGCATCTTTTAATTTCATGGCTGCAGTCACCATCTGCAGTGATTTTAGAGGCCCCCCAAATAAAGTCTGACACTGTTTCCACTGTTTCCCCATCTATTTCCCATGAAGTGATGGGACCAGATGCCATGATCTTCGTTTTCTGAATGTTGAGCTTTATGCCAACTTTTTCGCTCTCCTCTTTCACTTTCATCAAGAGGCTTTTTAGTTCCTCTTCACTTTCTGCCATAAGGGTGGTGTCATCTGCATATCTGAGGTTATTGATATTTCTCCTGGCAATCTTGATTCCAGCTTGTGTTTCTTCCAGCCCAGCGTTTCTCATGATGTACTCTGCATAGAAGTTAAATAAGCAGGCTGACCATATACAGCCTTGACGTACTCCTTTTCCTATTTGGAACCAGTCTTTTGTTCCATGTCCAGTTCTAACTGTTGCTTCCTGACCTGCATACAGATTTCTCAAGAGGCAGGTCAGGTGGTCTGGTATTCCCATCTCTCGAAGAAGTTTCCACAGTTTCTTGTGATCCACACAGTCAAAGGCTTTGGCATAGTCAATAAAGCGGAAATAGATATTTTTCTGGAACTCTCTTGCTTTTTCCATGATCCAGTGGATGTTGGCAATTTGATCTCTGGTTCCTCTGCCCTTTCTGAAACCAGCTTGAACATCTGGAAGTTCACGGTTCATGTATTGCTGAAGCCTGGCTTGGAGAATTGTGAGCATTACTTTGCTAGCATGTGAGATGAGTGCAATTGTGTGGTAGTTTGAGCATTCTTTGGCATTGCCTTTCTTTGCGATTGGAATGAAAACTGACCTTTTCCAGTCCTGTGGCCACTGCTGAGTTTTCCAAATTTGCTGGCATATTGAGTGCAGCACTTTCACAGCATCCTCTTTCAGGATTTGAAATAGCTCAACTGGAATTCCATCACCTCCACTAGCTTTGTTTGTAGTGATGCTTTCTAAGGCCCACTTGACTTCACATTCCTGGATGTCTGGCTCTAGGTCATACCATCATGATTATCTTTAAGGACATGCAAATGATTGGCTTTATAAAATAATGCCAAGTTGTTTTCCAACAAGTTTACCAAATTTAATACCTACCAGCAGTTTAAGGTTTGCCAGTTTAAACAACTAGTAGCAGTGTGTAAAGAGTCACCACTGCCCCACCTTTTTTTCTTTCCATTATTTAGGTCAAAATTCCTAGTCTTTACCATTCTTGTGAGTTTGAAAATAGCATCTCTTGTGGTCTTAACTAGTATTTCTCTGATGAATAATTGAGATTCTGTATTTCTTAGAAATACATCTTGGCCAGACAAGTTTCCATGTCTATAAAATTTCTATTCAGTTTGTTTTCTTTTCCCCACATTTGCTTACTGTTTTATTTTTTTTTAACTTTTTTGTCAAGGTTCTTACATAGTTTAATTACTAACGTTTATTCAGTTTTACATTTTGTAAATATCTCCCAGTTTGTGGCTTGTCTTTTAGCAGTTTGTTTTTAATGATGTTTTATGCTAAATAGAAGTTCTCAGTTTCTACACAGTGAAAATATTCATTCTTTTCTTCTTTGGTTAGTATGCTTTAGAAACCTTTCTTTTTGGGAGAACTCAAAACAATAGTGTAATTTCTTTTAAAACTTTGTCTTTCATATTAATATCACTAGTCTGTCTTCAGTTGATTTTGTATACAGTGTGAGGTAGGAATCCAGTCTAATTCTTCCAATATAGATAATATCTGGACCATTTAGTTCTCCCTCCTTTCTCACAGTTCTGCATTGCTACATCTGTTGTATTAGTATGTCCTTAGATATGTAGGTCTTTTGGGAAACTTTATTTTTTACTTTTTATTTTGTGTTGAAGGGTACCAAATTAACAATGTTGGGATAGTTTCAGGTGGAGGCAGTGGGACTCAGCCACACATATACATGTGTCCATTCTCTTGAGGGGCTCTTTATGTTGTTTCACTTTATTTGTTGTTGTTTTTATTCAGTCACTAAGTTGTGTCCGACTCTCTGCAACCCCATGGACTGCAGCACACCAAGCTTCCCTGTCCTGCACTAACTCCCGGGGTTTGCTCAGACTCATGTCCGTTGAATTAGTGCTGCTGTCCCGCTGTTTCATGCCGTGACATGCCCTTCCTCTTGCCCTCAGTCTTCCTCAGCATCAGAGGCTTTGCCAGTGAGTCAGTTCTTCGCATCAGGTGGCCAAAGTATTGGAGCTTCAGCTTGCATGAGTCCTTCCAGTGAATATACAGGACTGATTTCCTTTAGGATGGACTGGCTTGATCGCCTCACAGTGCAGGGGACTCTCAGGAGTCTTTTCCAGCACTGGAGTTGGAAAGCATCCACTCTTTAGCGTTCAGCCTTCTTTATGGTCCTGCTGTCACATCTGTGCATGGCTACTGGAAAACGACAGCGTTGACTCTGTGGACCTTTGTCAGCAAAGTGATGTCTTTGCTTTTAATATGCTATCTAGGTTTGTCATAGCTTTCCTTTTCTCCAGACAAGAATCTCAGAGTGGGTAGCCATTCCCTTCTCCAGGGGATCTTCTCAACCCAGGGATCCAACCCAGGTCTCCTGCATTGCAAGCGGATTCTTTACTTCCTGAGCCACAAGGGAAGACCCTCCAAGGAGCAAGCGTTTGTTAATTTCAAGGCTGCGGTCACCATCAACAATGATCTGGGAACCCAAGAAAATGAAATCTGTCACTGCTTCCACTTTTACCCTCTTCTATTTGCCATGAAGTGATGGGACAGGATGCTATGATCTTAGTTTTTTGAATGTTCAGTTTTAAGTCAGCGTTTTCACTCTCCTCTTTCACTTTCATCAAGGGGCCTTTAGTTCCTCTTCACTTTCTGCTGTTAGAGTGGTATCATCTTCATATCTGAGGTTGTTGATATTTCTGTCAGCAATCCTGATTCCAGTTTGTGCTTCATCCAGCCCAGCATTTCACATGATGTCCTCTGCATAGAAGTTAAATAAGCAGAGTGACAGTATATAGCCTTGACGTACCCCTTTCCCAATTTTGAACCAATCAGTTGTTTCATGTAAGGTCCTAAATGTTGCTTCCTGACCTGCATACAGGTTTCTCAGGAGACAGGATGGTCTAGTATTCCCATCTCTTGAAGAATTTTTCACAGTTTGTTGTGATTCATATAGTCAGTGAAACAGAAATAATATTTTTTGGAATTCCCTTACTTTCTCTATTATCCTACAAATTTTGTTAATTTGATCTCTGGTTCCTCTGCCCTTTCTAAACCCAACTTGTACTTCTAGAGTTCTCAGTTCACATATTACTGAAGCCTAGTTTGAAGGATTTTGAGCATAACCTTACTAGCATGTGGAAAGAGTGCAGTTGTATAGTTTGAACATTCTTTAGTATTGCCCCTCTTTGCAATTGGAATGAAACTGACCTTTTCCAGTCCTGTGGCTACTGCTGAGTTTTCCAGATTTGCTGGCATATTGAGTGCAGCAGTTTCACAGTATATTCTTTTAGAATTTGCAATAGCTCAGCTGGAATTCCATCACCTCCACTAGCTTTGTTCGTAGTGATGCTTCCTAAGGCCCACTTGACTTCGCACTTCAGGATGCTGGCTCTCGGTGAGTGACCACACCATCATGGCTATTCAGGACATTATGATCTTTTTTGTATAATTTTTGTGCGTACTCTTGCCACCTCTTCTTAATCTCTTCTGGTTTTATTAGGTCCTTACCGTTTCTTTTATTGAACCCATCTTTGCATGAAATGTTCCCTTGATATCGCCAATTTTCTTGAAGAGATCTCTAGACTTTCCCATTCTGTTGTTTTCCTCTACTTTGCATTGTTCATTGAAGAAGGTCTTATCTTCCCTTGTTATTCTCTGAAACTTTGCATTCAGTTGGGTACATCTTTGCGTTTCTCCTTTGCTTTTCACTTTTCTTTTCTCAGCTATTTGTAAAGCCTCTTCAGACAACCATTTTGCCTTCTTGCATTTCTTTTTCTTTGGGATGGTTGTGGTCACTGCCTCCTGTGCAGTGTCACAAACCTCCATCCATAGTTCTTCAGGCACTCCGGCTACCTGATCTAATCCCTTGAATCTATTCATCACCTCTACTGTATACTCATAAAGGATTTTATTTAGGGCATACCTGAATGGCCCTAGTGGCTTTCCCTACTTTCTTCAATTTAAGTCTGAATTTTGTAATAAGGAATTTATGATCTGAGCCACTGTTAGCCCAGGTTTTGTTTTTGCTGACTATATGAAATGTTTCCATCTTCAGCTGCAGAGTAGAAGATCAGGCTGATTTCAGTGTTGACCATTTGGTGGTGTCCATGTGTAGAGTTGTCTTTTGTGTTGTTGAAAGAGGGTGTTGGCTACGACCAGTGTGTTCTGTTGGCAAAACTCTAAACTTGCCCATTACTCGAGGTATGTCTTGACATCCCACTTTTGCATTCCAATCCCCTATGGTGAAAAGGACATCTTTTTTGGTGTTAGTTCTAGAAGGTCTTGTAGTTCTTCATAGAACCGGTCAACTTCAGCTTCTTGGGCATTAGAGGTTGGGGCAGAGACTTGGATGGCTGTGATGGTGAATGGTTTGCCCCCTGCTCTTCCCCTGTAGCACATTGGACACCTTCCAGCGTGTTGGGCTCATCTTCCACTTGTCACATCTTTATGCCTTTTCATAGTGTTCATGCGTTCCCGTGGCAGGAATGCTGGAGTGGGTTGCTGTTCCCTCCTCCGGTGGCCCTCGTTTTGTCAGAAATCTCCATTATGACCCGTCCGTCTCGAGTGGCCCCGCAGTGTGTGGTTCATAGCTTCATTGAATCACACAAGCTCCTTCACCACAGCCAGGCTGTGATCCATCAGGGCGCCACTGTATTCACCCTTCACCAAGTCTTGCCAGACATTTATTTGTTGTAGTATTTTCTAAGAACTGTGACTTTGTTGATATTCTCTGTTACTTTTTTTTTTACTTCATTAGTTTCTGCTTTTTTATTACCTTTTGCTTTCTTAGGGTTTACTGATTACTGTCTTTCTAATTTAACAGATTGTCCTGTTAACTCATTTACTTTCAGCCTTTCTTCTTTTCCTAGGACAAGTCATTAAGGCTATAGATTTGCCTCAAACTGTAACATTTACTGTATTCCAAAAATGTTTGTAGTTCAGTTACATTCATTTTTAAGTGTGTTTTTGGAAGCCTGATGTGCTGCAGTCCATGGGGTCACAAAGAGTCAGACACTACTTTGCAGCTAAACAACGAAACATTTTTCTTTTTTGAAATTGTATTTAGTTATTTATGTTTGGTTGAGCTGGGTCTTCATTGCTACTCGAGAGCTCTGTCTAATTGCAGTGAGCAGGGGTTTTGCTCTTGTTGAGATGTGGGTGCTTCTCACTGAACTGGCTTCACTTGTTACAGAGCATGTGCCCTGGGGCAGGAGGCTTCAGTACTTCTGGCTCCAGGTTTCTACAGCGCAGGCTCAGAACTTGTGCCCTGCAGGCTCAGTTGCTCCTGGCGTGTGGAGTCTTTCCAGACTGGGGACCTCACCTGTGTCCTCTGCATTGGCAGGTGGACTCACAAACCCCTCTTCCCGGGGAGTCCAGTTTTTAGTATTTTTTGAAAAATTTCCATTACCGTTTCTGACGACTTATGCAATATTTAGAAGTGTTATTATTTTCTATTTGTATTTTAAAAATGACTCCTTCATTATTGATTTTTAACTTAACCGCATTTTTATCAGCACCCAGGAAGAAAATCATACGTATTCTCTGAAATTTAATGACAGTTACCTCCCAACGTATGTACTGTTTTTCTATATGTCCCATGTATCCTTGAGAAGAATGTTTGTTTTCTAACAGTTAGGTTCTGTTCATTAAATTCTTGTTCATTATTTTGTTTTTAGGTATTTTTTGATTCACTTGATCTATAGAAAATTAGTGCGTGTTGAATCACCCAAATCAGTGGTCAGTTTCTTCCTGTAGTTCTACAGTCTTTACAGGCTTTTCTCCTCCTGGGAGATTGTGATTTTTTTTTTCTTTTTTGCCTGGTCTGGATGGAGATTTGATTTGCTTAGAAATGTTTCAGGCTAGAGAGAAGCTAGGAGAAAGCATGGGGTGTAGAATTCTCTTTTTAATTTGCACTGTCAACTGGGAGAGCAGTGCACTCACGGTACTGAACTTAGAAGCTGCGTTCTTCAGGTTCCTTTGGGTTCTCAGATGCAGGTTAGAGCTCTTGATCCTTTTTGTCCTGTCTCCTCTCGGACTTCTTCCATTCGTCCTCACTACTTCACCTCTTGGCTCATGCTGGTGCTCCCACTCTCGACCTTTCGGGGTGCTCACCACATCTGCCCTATTTTCATCTTTCCAGGCTGATCCTTGCTGAGATGGTTGAACTGGAGTGGCATCTCCCCATCACTTGTAGGGCACTGCTGCTCTGTGTTTGAACTGAGATCAACAGAGGATTAGCACTTCACTTTACCTAAGCATTCTCTCGATGGAGGGGCCAGCATTTCCTCTGATAGCTCATCAGGTCTGGGAGGCTTAGAAGTCGGAGAGTGACAGTCTTTTGCTTTTACTGAGTATTTCATCTTTTTTCCAGAGAGGTCTCACTCTCTCCTTCACACACCCTGATCTGACTTCTGGTGGATGCGGCAAGGTCCCAGTCCAAGGTGACTTACTTCCTGTTCGCAACCATCACTGTTCTTGAAATTATTTACTTTGCCAGTTTTGGTGTCCCTTCGAGGCTGTCACTCTAGTTGGAGATCAAACCAGTCCATCCTAAAGGAAATCCGTCCTGAGTGTTCATTGGAAGGACTGATGCTGAAGCTAAAACTCCAGTACTTTAGCCACCTGATGCGAAGAGCTGACTCATTGGAAAAGACCCCGATGCTGGGAAAGATTGAGGGCGGGAGGAGACGGGGACGGCAGAGGATGAGATGGCTGGATGGCATCACCGAATTGATGGACATGGGTTTGTGTAAGCTCCGGGAGAGGGTGAAGGACAGAGAAGCCTGGCGCGCTGCAGTCCATGGGGTCACAGAGAGTCGGACACAGCTGAGCGACTGGACAGCAAGCCGATGCTGCCCTTTCTCCCATTCCTTCTGCAGCTGCTCTTCTCCTTGTTCTCTCACAGCTGGGCATCCGGCTGAGCTTTGCTGCCTCAAAGATAGAAGCTGCCTGAAAGCTAGATAAGGAGGTGCCAGCAGAGGAGACATCTTCGTTAGGAGTACCCTGAGGCTTTAAATGCAGTTTGGGTCTCTGGAAGGGTCCTCTGTCGTCATACCTATAATATCTTGAGAGCAGTTGTCTTTGGTGCTCTGCGACTGAACGTCCTATCTATGGAGCTTCACAGTCATTGTCCCTCTAGTACCTGCTGCAGCTTGCCTTTTTCCACTGTTTATCCTGAAGTCATGGCCTCTGTTACAGCCTCTGCTGCCTTAGTCATGACGGCAGTCGTGGCCTCCATAGTGATCATGATGTTTGCCTTCAAAGCTCTCTTCACCTCTTCTAGGTGAATAGGCGAATCCAGGCTGTCTGTGCAGGACAGCTTCTCCGGTCCGTATCTGTTTTGTGAAAATTGTGATTTCTTTTTCAGTGAAAAGAACCACCATCCTTGTCCCTGTCCTGTCCTTGATTAGCAGGGCTCCCTGGAATTCTGCTGTCTAGAGATTCTTTACTGAGGCTCTAGGCTGAACAGGAACTCCAGGTTCTCAAACTGAGCATAATGAAAACCTTTCCACCTCCCTGCATTACTGGGTTCTCACGGTAAATGCTCGGTGCTGATAACTCTAAAGAACTCCTGAATGGAGATTTCTGCTTCTTACAAGTTGGGCTCCCTAGAAAGACAACATAGGGTGGCAGATGGGGAAGTGGCCCTGTTCCCAGCAGCCTGTGGAGCAGTGGGCAGGATGGAAGTCAAGTCTCAGGTGCTGTGACGTGCTATCATCGTAACGGTGTCAAATGGTTGAAACAGCCTCAGTCGTCTGTTTTGGGGTCGTAGATGGTGCTTCTGCCATGCTATACCATTCCTCAACCCAGAAGTCTGTCAGGGACTTGCCATTCTTTTTGACTGAGATCACTTTGTTGGGCTGGAAGAAGGAACCAAAGCTAGGCTTTTTTTTTTTTTTTTTTTTAAGCATGCAAATTTGGAGTTCTCTGTCTGCTTACTTAGATTGACTCTTGTATCATTTTCTTTGTCTTCCCTGATAACGCTCTTTTTCTGCTATTATGACTAAGCCCAGCTTCCCTTTTGTTCGTATTTACGTCCTTTCCCATAGTTTTGCTTCCATGCTTGTCAGCATCTTTATTTTGTAGGCGTCTCTCATCTTACTCTCATATTTGCTGTTACTGTGATTATTTCTATATTTGCACTCTCTTACTTTATGCTTTCTGATAATGCTGGTTGTTTATGCTTTTTTTTTCCCTTTCCTTTTCTAACCGTTTTTTTGGGAATTGAATTTTTTTTTTAATTGTATTCTCTTCTACTCTACTGGTTTGGAAATTACACTCCTTATTTCTGTTCTTCTTTGGTTACCCTTGAAATCCTGCTGGGAATGCTATGTAGTCCAAAGTTAAGCCAGAGCACAGGCCCTCTGCCGGACAATGCAGAGAGTTGACCTCGTCAGCCCCTGTCTTCTTGCTCCCTGCCCAGCCCCTCCACTTGGTGCCTCTGTCCTTGGTTCTGTATTTTAATGGTTTATTCTGGTTTTATTTACATACCATAATAAGATGTCACTGTTGTTATTTTATTGGCAGTGTTTATCTAGATTTACTTGTATGCTGACCAGTTTCTTTACTCATCTTTCCCTTCCTGCATCTCAGAGCATCCTCCTGTGTAATTTTATTCTGTTTTGGAAACGTGTCTTTCAGATTTTGTCGAAGTAAAGGCCTGCTGTTGGTAAACTCTGGCACAGGCTTGATACCTTCTGTGTTCCAAAGAGAGTTTTGGTGCTTGAATCCATTTTCTCAGTTTCCGCAGATAGACGCTTGCTCCGCCTTCTGTGTTTCTGTCGCTGCTTGCTGAGAATCCTGCTGTCACCTGACTCTCTTCTGAGTGTCGTCACTCTTCTCTCTGGCTGCTTTTAGCTTGCCCTGTGTTTTGGTGCTGTGCAGCATGACTGCTGTGTGTCCCTGGGTGTCCAAACGTGAATGTCTTCATGCCCTGTGTTTCGGTGCTATGCAGCGCGACTGCTGTGTGTCCCTGTGTGTTCAAACGTGAGTGTCTTCATGTTTACCCCAACTATTTCATGCAGTGTGTCTTAGAGTTGTGAACAAGTGTATTTCACGGTTCTAGAAAACTAAGTCATTTTCTCTGCTAGTACGATCTCCTCTTTCTTCATTTTCTGAAATTATGAGCAGAAATATATGTCAGGTCACATTTTATCTTTTCATGTCTTTTAGTTTCTATTTGATTTTTCAAGCTATTTATCTCAGCATTACTTCTAAATGAATTTTTAAAGTTTATATTCAAGTTTGGTGATTCTCTCTTAAGTGCTATCTAATCTGAATAAACTATAGGCTCTAATTAATACTAATATATTGATATGGGACAAATATAGCATCCTAATAAAAGAAATCAATAGTAGATGACACTGGGTATAGGATATATGAGAATGCTATTTTCTTTACAACTTTTCTGTAAATCTGAAACTATTCTAAAATGAAGAGTTTAAGCAAATTCGAAATGGTTCTTTTTCAGATATGCAATGCCATTTTCGTGGTCTGTTTGACCAATATGCCTTTTATTGCTAAAACTAACTTTTAAAAATTTATGTTTAATAATTTTTATTATTTTTTATGTTTGGTCAGTTCAGTTCAGTCACTCAGTCGTGTCCGACTCTTTGCGACCCCATGAGTTGCAGCACGCCAGGCCTCCCTGTCCATCACCAACTCCTGGAATTCACTCAGATTCATGCCCATTGAGTCAGTGATGCCATCCAGCCCTCTCATCCTCGGTCATCCCCTTTTCCTCCTGTCCCCAATCTCTCCCAGCATCAGAGTCTTTTCCAATGAGTCACCTCTTCGCATGAAGTGGCCAAAGTACTGGAGTTTCAGCTTTAGCATCATTTCTTCCAAAGAAATCCCAGGGCTGATCTCCTTCAGAATGGACTGATTGGATCTCCTTGCAGTCCAAGGGACTCTCAAGAGTCTTCTCCACCACCACACTTCAAAAGCATCAATTCTTCGGCGCTCAGCCTTCTTCACAGTCCAACTCTCACATCCATACATGACTACTGGAAAAACCATAGCCTTGACTAGATGGACCTTAGTCAGCAAAGTAATGTCTCTGCTTTTGAATATGCTATCTAGGTTGGTCATCACTTTTCTTCCAAGGAGTAAGCGTCTTTTAATTTCATGGCTGCAATCACCATTTGCAGTGATTTTAGAGCCCCCCAAAATAAAGTCTGACACTGTTTCCACTGTTTCCCTATCTATTTCCCATGAAGTGATGGGACCGGATGCCATGATCTTCGTTTTCTGAATGTTGAGCTTTAAGCCAACTTTTTCACTCTCCTCTTTCACTTTCATCAAGAGGCTTTTTAGTTCCTCTTCACTTTCTGCCATAAGGGTGGTGTCATCTGCATATCTGAGGTTATTGATATTTCTCCCAGCAGTCTTGATTCCAGCTTGTGTTTCTTCCAGTCCAGTGTTTCTCATGATGTACTTTGCATATAAGTTAAATTATGCTTAATAATCATAATAATAAAGTCCATGAGGGTAAGAAACACATTTATATTACTTTTTCAATCTTGCCCTTAATGTTCATCTTTATCTTAGTAGGTTAAAGGTGAATAGAAGTTTAGTCTTAAAATAGTTGCCATTCAGGTTAAAGCTGAAGTAGCTCAGCTTTGTGTTTTATTTAAAAAGTAAAAATAGGGTGGGGCAGTGAAATAGAACTTGAAAAAATTATCTATAAAAAGAAACATGCAAGATTTACTGGGGACAAGGGTTAATTGTATTGAAAATTATAATCTCTAGTCTAATATATGAATAAATTAACTTTTTTGTAGATTTAAGCTGAATTTTGGGACATGGCCACTGCTTCGCCAAGGTCTGATACTAGTAATAACCACAGTGGAAGGTTGCAGTTACAGGTAACTGGTAAGTTGTTTTCACAGTAATTTAAACTAATAGTTCTCTGATGATACTTTCTTTTTAATACCTAATATAGCAGACTTATTTCATAAGTATCTTTTCTTTTAGATTTATGCCATGGTGTATTTGTTGCAATAGGCCTCAAAGATAGAAACTCTGTAAAAATATTTATTCCGTGAGTATTTACTGAACCTGTACTGGATGCAGAGGAGCTCTATTCTTTTTGGTGGTGGAAGAATTTGGGTATTAGAATAAGCCCCATTGAAATGAACTGGTGTTTAAAAGATTATTAGAATGGAGAAAGATGCTAAAAGCTCTTTTCCATGCGTTTAAGCCATTCATTCAATCATGGGCAAATAGTTGTTAAGTGGAATTCCATATATGAAAACACAAGACCCTAGTACTCCAGGGACTTACTGTAAAATGTCAAGCAGGTCTGTTTTGCATGGACAGTCACCATGCAGAGTGACTGTTAACTTGTTCTGCATGGACAGTCACCATGCAGAGTGACTGTTAACTGGATGCAGTGAGAACTTAGAGGAAAGTGTCGCAGCTCTGCTTGGACCTGGAGAGGGCCTGTAGGTCTGTGAAGGCAGGGTGAGAGAAGGAGTCACAGAGGGTGACACTTCAGCTCTTGTAGGAAGGATTAGAGTTCACTGCAGATTGGCAGCCAAAAGTATGGGAGGGAGAAGGAACAGCATATGTAAAAGCATGGAAGAGCCTTGGTTCAGATCATTTATTCTAGCTAACTGGAGTAATGATTCAAAGAATAGTCCTTAAACCAGAAATTTTACTTGTATAAATTTATCTTTTAGGTATTTATATTGTTCATATGTGCATATAAATAATGTCCACATATAATGTATGTAGATAGTTTATATATAAATATCTGCAAGATAAATTAGTAGGAGTAACAGAAAAATAATCTTTAATACCAAAAGATTGGCAGAATTCTAGATAAACAATGAATTACATGTTTCATTGAATGAATGAGATGAATATGTGTACCAGTAAGAGCCAAGTTCTAAGATAATATTTTTAAGTGAAAGAGCAAAGTGTGAAATATGAAATAGTGCATATAGCCATATGGATATGAAAAAGGAGGGATGTTTGTATGTGGCTCTGTGCTTAGAACATTAGAAATAATATTTGCCTTAGGAGGGGCAGGTTGAGTTTCGGATAAGAAGGAGACATACCGTAATTCCCATGGTACTCATAACTATCAGGTCAGCTGTTAATAGGAGTTCTCAGTGAACAGAGCTAGAAGATGTTTATTGTCTTAGAAAGCAAAAAGCAAATCCCGAGTTCATGTTGATAAGGCTGATTCTAAAGAATAGCTGTAGTCTGTAAATAACTATTTTCCACTAAAAGAAGAAAAAAGTTATTTTTACTTCTTTTTACTTTATATTTCTGTTTTCTCTTAACTTCAGAATTTTAATTCTAAATAATATCAGCACAGGTATATCTGTTTTATCCTAACACACACACACAGAAGTCTTAGCAGTGTTAAAGTTACTGAAAATAACAGGCCCTCTCATTGCAGTTTTAAGATTTCTCTGTAAGCGTCCCTCCTTCGTATGTATAGTCAGAATTTTTTTTACATTTGGTTATGCCACCAACTGGGTTAGTCAGATTCATTGCTTTCAGTTATTTATTTTTTATTTAATTTTATTTTATCACCATATAAGGCATTTATACAGTTCTAGAGTCAAAATTGGAGAAGGCAATGGCACCCCACTCCAGTACTCTTTCCTGGAAAACCCCATGGACAGAGGAGCCTGGCATGCTGCAGTCCATGGGGTCGTTAAGAGTCTGACACGACTGAGTGACTTCACTTTCACTTTTCACTTTCATGCATTGGAGAAGGAAATGGCAACCCACTCCAGTGTTTTTGCCTGGAGAATCCCAGGGACAAGGGAGCCTGGTGGGCTGCCATCTATGGGGTTGCACAGAGTCAGACATGACTGAAGTGACTTAGCAGTAGCAGAGTCAAAATTGTTAATTCAGAATGATATTTGGAGAAGTCTGGGTACTCTGTCCATTCCTTCCCCTTCTTTCCCTTCCATCTTTGGAAACATTTTTATGAGTGTTGTTTTATCCATCTATTGCTTCTTTTTGAAAATATAAGCAGGTATACACATTATATGCATGCATATCTCTCCTCTCAATCTTCCTACTTCTTAGCATCTAGCTCCTGCACCTTGCTTTTCTTCATTTAACAGTTATATCGTAGGGTATTGTCCATAGCAGAGTATTCCATACACCTTTTTATCGCTGCCCAGTACTCTGTTGACTGGATGTACCAAAGTTAATTCAGCTAGTGCCCTATTGATGGACACTGAGTTCCATTTTTTGCTATTGCAAATAGTGCTACAGTAAAGGGCTTCATGTGTCATTAGGATAGAATTCTAGAATGAGATTGCTTGATCAAATTGTAAGCATGTGTGATATTATCAATCACAGTTGACCCCTGAACCACAGAGATTATGGTGCCGAGTCCTGTGCATTTGAAAAATCTATGCATAACTTTACAATCAGCCCTCAATATCCATGGTTCCATATCCATGGATACAGCCAGCTCCTGATGGTATAGTACTGTAGTATCTCTTTATCTTAAAAAAATCTGTGTAGAAGTGTATCCACACAATTCAAACCACTGTTGTTCAGAGGTCAACTGTTGTGAAGTTCCTTTCCATAGGATCTGTACTATTTCTGTGTTCCCACCAGGTGTCTGTGAGAGTGCCTGTTTTCCTATAGCCTCATCAAGATACACTATCAGGCATGATGACACTTAGGTAAGAAGTAATATCTGAAGTGTCATTTTATATATCATTTCTTTCATGAGTGAGGTTGAGGCATATTTCAGGGATATCTGTATTTAGTTTTCTGTGAACTGTGAACTTACATATTTTCAAGCACTTCCCTGATGATTCTGATGTGTATTCCATCTAAGTGTAATTCCTGATACGTATGCTTTTGCTCTGCTAAGCTTAGAGCTGTATCCTTGGTTTTCACTGTTAACTCGTGCAGCACCTGTGGCCACCATATCTGAGATGTAACTTTCTTCCTGGTCTTTATCTACTGTATGAGTACTTAACTGAAGTAACAAAGACCTGGTCTAGCTGATTTGGGCCAAAAGGGACCTTAGAGAAAAGCTATCAGGTAGCTAATAAATAGAATCACTCAAAAGCCTAGAGAACCAATTGGAAAATAGATATGGACCAAAGGAGTGTAAGTAGCCAAAATAGTGCCTCCACAGTATTTATCATTTTGAGTATCAGTTAATACAGCTAAAGCCTTTGACTGTGTGGATTATAACAAACTGTGGAAAATTCTGAAAGAGTTGGGAATACCAGACTGCCTCATCTACCTTCTGAGAAATCTGTATGCTGGTCAAGAAGCAACAGTTAGAACCAGACATGGAACAACAGACTGTTTGCAAATCAGGAAAGGAGTACGTCAAGGCTGTATATTGTCACCATGCTTATTTAACTTATTTGCAGAGTACATCATGTGAAATGCTGGGCTGGATGAAGTCCAAGCTGGAATCAAGATTGCCAGGAGAAATATCAGTAACCTCAGATGTTCAGATGACACCACCCTTATGGCAGAAAGCAAGAAGAACTAAAGAGCCTCTTGATGAAAGTGGAAGAGGAGAGTGAAAAAGCTGCCTTAAAGCTCAGGATTCAAAAAACTAAAATCATGGCATCTGGTTTCATCACTTCATCTCAAATAGACAGGGAGACCATAGAAACAGAGACTTTATTTTCTTGGGCTCCAAAATCACCGGAGATGGTGACTGCAGCCATGAAATTAAAAGACACTTGCACCTTGGAAGAGAAACTATGACAAACCTAGACAGCGTATTAAAAAGCAGAGACATAACTTTGCTGACAAAAGTCCATTTAGTCAAAGCTGTGGTTTTTCCAGTAGTCATGTATGGATGTGAGAATTGGACCATAAAGAGAGCTGAGCACCGAAGAACTGATGCTTTTGAACTGTGGTGTTGGAGAAGACTCTTGAGAGTCCCTTGGACTACAAGATGAAACCAGTCAATCCTAAAGGAAATCAGTCCTGAATATTCATTGGAAGGACTCATGCTGAAGCTCCAATCCTTTGACCACCTGATGTGAAGAACTGACTCATTAGAAAAGACCATAATGTTGGGAAAGATTGAAGGTGGGAGAGAAGGGGATGACAGAGGAGAGATGGTTGGATGACATCACCAACTCAGTGGACATGAGTTTGAGTAAGCTCTGGGAGTTGGTGATGGACAGGGAAGCCTGGCATGCTGCAGTCCCTGGGGTTGCAAAGAGTTGGACAAGACTGAGCTGCTGAACTGAACTGAACTAAGCAACTGAACACACACACACAAGTTGTTTATCCATGCATCTACTACATCTTGGTTACTTAGACATTTTGACAGTTGTATAAATAAAGCTGTGATAAATATCCACTTGAAGGCTTTGTGTGGACATAAGTTTTCAGCTCTTTTCAGTAAATACCAAAGAGTGCAATTACTGGATCACATGGTAAGCCTATGTTTAGATTGTAAGAAATCGTAAAACTGTCTTCCAAAGTGGTTGAACCATTTTGCATCTCCACCAGCCATGAATGAGAGTTTCTGTGGCTCCATATTCCCCCAGCATTTGTTGTGGTTAGTGTCCCAAATTTTGGCCAGTCTATTAGGTGTGTGAGCTTCACTGGTGGCTCAGTGGTAAAGAACCCACCTGTCAATGCAGGAGACGTGGGTTTGATCCCTGGGTTGGGAAGATCCCCTGGAACAGGAAATGGCAACCTGCTCCAATGTGTCTTGCCTGAGAAATGCTATGGACAGGAGGAGCCTGATGGGCTGCAGTTAGTGGGGTGACAAAAGAGTGGGACACGACTTAGCAGTTGAACAACAGTAGGTGTGTAGTGATATCTCACTGTTCTTTTAATTTATGCTTCCCTGATGACATGTGTTGTGGAGCTTTTCATATGCTTACTTGTTATCCATGTATCTTTGGTGAGGTGTCTGTTAAGGTCCTTGTTCCATTGGGTTGTTTGTTTTCTTATTGTTGACTCTGAAGAGTTTGTTGTGTATTTTAGACAATAGTTCTTCATCAGATATGTCTTTTGCAGGTATTTTCTCCCTGTCTGTGGCTTGCTGTGGAAAACTCAGCAGTGGCCACAGGACTGGAAAAGGTCAGTTTTTATTCCAATCCCAAAGAAAGGCAATGCCAAAGAATGCTCAAACTACCACACAATTGCACTCATCTCACATGCTAGTAAAGTAATGCTCAAGATTCTCCAAGCCAGGCTTCAGCAATACGTGAACCATGAACTTCGTGATGTTCAAGCTGGTTTTAGAAAGGGCAGAAGAACCAGAGATCAAATTGTCAACATCCGCTGGATCATGCAAAAAGCAAGAGAGTTCCAGAAAAACATCTATTTCTGCTTTACTGACTATGCCAAAGCCTTTGACTGTGTGGATCACAAGAAACTGTGGAAAATTTTGGAAGAGATGGGAATACCAGGCCACCTGACCTGCCTCTTGAGAAATCTGTATGCAGGTCAGGAAGCAACAGTTAGAACTAGACATGGAACAACAGACTGGTTCCAAATAGGAAAAGGAGTACGTCAAGGCTGTATATTGTCAGCCTGCTTATTTAACTTCTATGCAGAGTTAATGAGAAATGCTGGGCTGGAAGAAGCACAAGCTGGAATCAAGACTGCCAGGAGAAATATCAATAACCTCAGATATGCAGATGACACCACCCTTATGGCAGAAAGTGAAGAGGAACTAAAAAGCCTCTTGATGAAAGTGAAAGAAGGGAGTGAAAAAGTTGGCTTAAAGCTCAACATTCAGAAAACGAAGATCGTGGCATCTGGTCCCATCACTTCATGGGAAATAGATGGGGAAACAGTGGAAACAGTGTCAGACTTTATTTTTTGAGCTCCAAAATCACTGCAGATGTTGATTGTAGCCATGAAATTAAAAGATGCTTACTCCTTGGAAGAAAAGTGATGACCAACCTAGATAGCATATTCAAAAGCAGAGACATTACTTTGCCAACTAAGGTCCATCTAGTCAAGGCTATGGTTTTTCTAGTAGTCATGTATGGATGTGAGAGTTGGACTGTGAAGAAGGCTGAACGCCGAAGAATTGATGCTTTTGAAGTGTGGTGTTGGAGAAGACTCTTGAGAGTCCCTTGGACTGTAAGGAGTTCCAAGTAGTCCATTCTGAAGGAGATCAGCCCTGGGATTTCTTTGGAAGGAATGATGCTAAAGCTGAAGCTCCAGTACTTTGGCCACCTCATGCGAAGAGTTGACTCATTGGAAAAGACTCTGATGCTGGGAGGGATTGGGGGCAGGAGGAGAAGGGGATGACAGAGGATGAGATGGCTGGATGGCATCACGTGAGTCTGAGTGAACTCCAGGAGTTGGTGATGGACAGGGAGGCCTGGCGTGCTGCGATTCATGGGGTCGCAAAGAGTTGGACATGACTGAGTGACTGAACTGAACTATGACTTGCCTTTTCATTCTCTTGACTTTGTCATTCACAGTACAGTTTTGAATTTTAATTAAGTGCTAGTTGTACGTTATGTCTTTAAAGGACCATACCTTTGGTGTCATAACTAAAAAGACATCTGTTACCATACCTAAGGTCACCTAAAGTTTTTCCTGTGTTACCTTCTATGAGTTTTATAGTTTTATGTTTTGCCTTTAAGTCTGTGACACATTTTCAGTTAATTTCTATAAAGGATATAAGATCTCTGTTTACATTTATTTATTTGCATGTGGATGTCCAGTTGTTTGTGCACCATTTGTTGAAAAGATGTCTTATGCTGTTAACACCATCCAGTACTGCCTTTCCCTTCTTCCAGTACACAGATAAGTCCAGCGTATACTGAGGATTCATTTGGAGTGAATAACTTTGGTTGGGGGATGTTTAGGGGGAGATCTATTCCTTCTGTATCACGTTAGGGATACAGAGTTTAGAGCAGTTTGGAACAGAGAAGGATGAAAATGAGTTTTGCCATCACCCTAATAATAACACTTCAGACGTAACATTAAACACTTCCTGGTATGTAAGTATAGTGCTGCCTTTGAATCTCTGTCTGCTCTTCAGTTGTGAACTGAGGACTGCTGTATTTCAAATAGTCTACTTCTGCTGCGGCTTTTTTCGCATCTTGTTTCTGTGACTACTTGTTTACACTGCTGTTCCCTCACCGTAGAGTGTAAGCTTGCATCAGCATGTTTATGTTCACAGTTTAACATGTGATACACGTGTGACATGCAGATGGCTTTCCCTTCTTATCTCAGACTCACAGTGTTCATAGGTGATTGACTGCAGAAATGATCTTGATAAGTTCTTATTACTACTTGGTAGTCAGTACTTTGCTCTGAAATTATGTATTCCCCATTTGAATTAGTAGTTTTAAAAGTTATTTAAAAATCAGATGGTTAGCCTAAATTAAACAAGTCTTCCTCCAAGTCAGATAAATTCACTTTCAAATTCACTTTCTGTAAAGAGGTATGATTAACTTCTGTAGTGACATTTTGAGTTCAGAATTTTTCTTTGAAAAGGCAGATAACCTCCTTTTTTTGAAACCAACTTCCTAGGAAAAGCATTTTTTTAAAAATTGGCAGTGTTTGTGTAATTTCAGATGGGTAAGTTATGAATACTACCTCACAGAGAGGTTAATAGATACATTGAATCTGAAGACACTTACCTTTCTCTTAATGCTGGAGGCAGCTTAGAATCAGCAAAGATGTGGAGAAATCAGAACTCTTATACACTGCAGCTGGGTATTTAAAATGGTACAGCCACTGTGGAAAATAGTGTAGCCAGTATTCAACAGAATGACTGTGTGTGTGTGCGTGCTAAGTCGCTTCAGTCATGTCTGACTCTGTGCAGGCCTATGGATTGTAGCCCGCCAGGCTCCTCTGTCCATGGGATTCTCCAGCAAGAATACTGGAGTGGGTTGCCCTTCTCCAGGGGATCTTCCCTCAGGGATCAAACATGTGTCTTTTAGTCTGCTGCATTGCCAGGCAGGTTCTTCATCACTAAAGCCACCTGAGAAGCCCCAGCCATTCCACTCCTAGGTAAGAGAAATGAAAACAGGCGTCTACACAAAGCCTTCTAGGTGAATGTTTATAGCCAAAAAGTGAAAACAACCCAAATGTCTATCAGCTGCTGAATGGATAAATAAAAAGTGGTATGCCTATACAGTGAGACATTATGTGTAAATAAAATCAATGAAAATACTCGTGTATGCTACAACCTGAATGAAGTTAGAAAGAATGCTAAGTGAAAGAAGCCAGTCACAAAAGACCATGTTTTGTGAATCTAAATCCACTATTTGAAATGTTTAGAACAGGCAAATCTATAGAGACAGAGAGTAGATGAGTCGTTGCCTAGGGCTGGTGGGGAGGAGGAGGTGGGATGGAATAGAAGGGTGACTGCTTAATGGTATGAGGTTTCTTTTTGGGGTAATAAATATATTTTAAATTGCTTGTGATGATGGTTGCACAACTCCTGTGACTATGATGAAAACTATTGTGCAGTTTAAATGGATGAATTATATGCTATGTGAATATATTTCAGTAAAACTACTTAAAACCAAATGTTCTCGGGCGTTGACAGTAGCCCTTTTGTATTGTTTCTTTATCTTGCCAGCAAAAAGAGTCTGAGTTGCTCAAGAAGCACGATTCCATTCGTATTGATTTATACAATTTTGTGTGCTAAGTCGCTTCAATCCTGTCTGACTCCTTGTGACCCCATGGGCTGTAGCCTGCCAGGCTGCTCTGTCCGTGGAATTCTCCAGGCAGGAATACTGAAGTGGGTTGCCATGCCCTTCTCCAGGGGATCTTCCCAACCCAGGGATCGAACTCAAGTCTCCTGCATTGGCATGCAGATTCTTTACCACTAGCGCCACTTTGGAAGTCCCTAGAGTCGGACACAACTGAAGCGACTTAGCACACCCACACTTTGTGGCTAAATATATTCACTAGTGGTTATCGTGTTTCTTGTTAGTTTCTAGTGCCAAACTGAAAAGAAAAAAGAACTGGTTTGGAACAGCAATATATACAGAAGTAGCTGCAGATGGAGAAAGTAAGAAAACAGCAAAATCCAGTAGTTCTTCTAATCCAAAATGGGACGAACAGCTAACTGTGTAAGTATCTGGTGTAAAGAATGCAAAATTTTCAAAAGAGTGTCGTTTGGGGAATGTTTTTTTGGTGATTTGCTGTTGTTATTTTGGTAAGATAACTTCAGAGCAAGGAATTCTATATTTTAGTGTGACTAAATTTTAAATGTGAAAAAAGTTTTGGTTAATTTTATTTTCTTCTGAAATGAAGCATAATAATCCTTGCCTGTGCTTTACAGACTTTTTCCATATAATCATATTTTCTCTTATTGTCTTGTAAAAATAAATAGAGCAGAAAACCACTTGGCATTTCTAAAATACAGTGTTACAAATTTGTGTATAGTAAAAGTATTATAACTAATGCATTTAGCTATCTTAAATCTTTAGATATTTGTTCAAGTAGAAGTAATGTTATTGTGAAGTCTTAATAAGACTTTTGATGTATTGTTGGTGTTTTGGTTTGTCAATTAACAGAAATTGTTTAGTTATTGAATTCCTAATGTACTTGAAAATAAATGTTTTTATTTATAATTCAGCTAGTTTACTGTTTCATGTAGTATTTTTCCTTAAATAAGCTGAATTTGTGACTTTTTCAAAGTTATTGAAGTAAATGTATTCTCCTGTATTTTTGTTACAATTTTACCCTTACAGAAATGTGACCCCACAGACTACATTGGAATTTCGAGTTTGGAGTCATCATACTATAAAAGCAGATGCTTTATTAGGAAGAGCAACAGTAGATTTGAAACAAGCTCTGTTAATACACAATAGAAAATGTAAGTTTTTTGTTCTAATCTTTGTATTTTTTTAACTTTATTTTAGACATTCTTAAAATATCCTGAAGTCTAAAAGCCAAAAAAAAGTTTTATATTTATAAAAGGAGAGATTCATTTATTGCCTGTGACTTTTTAAAAATTTATAACATTATATGAAATATGAAATATGTACACTGGCATTTCTCTATCCAAGAAATTTATACAAAATAACCCAGTCATCAGTGAATATACCCTTTTATCAGTGATCATCAGTGATTTATTTTATATTCAAAGACTTGAAAACAATAATCATTATCTGAGCCTACTCTTTGTTTCTTAGCTAATAACAGTTTTGTTTGTACAAAATAGATTCTGAGTCTTTAATTTTCTTTTTTCATTATCTAGTTCATGTTTTGAAAATATGGAGTCTATAGAAAGTCACAGAGGAATATAAAAATTACCTGTAATTTTTACTATCCAGAGATAACTATAGACACATTTTGTTTCTTCTTTGTATCTATTTATTAGTTTATCCTCTTCTTTTTTCATTTAAGAATATAATATGAACATTATGTTTCTATTACATAAAATTTTTCTAGCATAAGAATTCTTAAAAGTAGTTTAAGTATTGTAAACTTTCTATCATGGTATACAAAAATTTGGGTGTATATACTTGTTACTTCTAATTCTGAGAAATTGCTTTTATGAAATTCTCAAAATATTGTGTGATCCAAAGAGTATTAAAAACTGGATGATTTAACTGATTTCTTATTATTTGATGTTTAGGCAGTTTCTGATAGTTCACTCAAATACAACTGTAAATCTTTATGTTCGTCATCTTATTTCCTTAGAAATTTTCTTATTCCTAACAAATGTGCTAAAATGCTTATTTTTAAAATGTCAATTTTTTAAAAAAATCTGTTTTTAACAAAAAATTCATATTAACTAAAAAATCTGTTTTTTATATAGTTTTTGGACATAAGGAGTTATGAGTCAAGAAAATGTAAAAGCCACACTAATTTTTATGTATGAGTGCTTGCTAAGTCACTTCAGTCATGTCTGACTCTTTGTGACCCCCATGGACTGTAGCCCACCAGGCTCCTCTGTCCATGGGATTCTCCAGGCAAGAATACTGGAGTGGGTTGCCATGCCTTCCTCCAAGGGATCTTCCTGACCCAGGGATTGAACCCCCGTCTCCTGCATTGGCAGGCGGATTCTTTACCACCAGCACCACCTGGGAAGTCCCAATGTTTATGTATAGTAATTTAAAAAAAAAGCATTGGAAGTTTAATTCTCTGTTATGTTATGGCTTTTGGTCATTCACTTCATCTTTGTGACAGAAATAAGTAGTAGGTCTTGTATGCAAACGTACGTTGCTTGGTCTGATGGTGGCTGGATTTGTACTTTTCCCCCAGCTCCGTGGCATTATTGGTATAAATATGTAACGCCTCTCAGTTTAACTATGTTATTTCAGAATTGACTATTTGGTTTCACTTATTTATATGCTGTTTCTACTCTGCATTAAGCTTTTACATGGGACCTCTTTTCTAGTACAGTGATTTTTTCTCATAATCTCACAGCCTAGAGATAATGAGTGCTAATATTTTGGTGAATTTTGTCTATATGTGTACATGTATAATAATTGGGATGATATTCAGCTTCATATTCTGCATAACTCTCAATGTTATAGCGTGTGTATTTCTCTGTGTAATTCAGTGGTATTCTTTGAAAGCTAATTTTAGTAGTTTCATAATATTTTACCACAAACCATGATTTTTAAACCATGTTCCTACTGTTGCCATTTAGATTGTTTCCAAATCTGTTACATTAGGCCGTGCTGAACCTTCCTATAAAGATCATAATTATGCTCTGTACAAAGATTACAATGTTTATCTGCCAAAGTGATATTGTGGGAAGGTTGTAATGTCTGTATACTTGGAAAGGAAACTCTTATAAACTGTATATACTTAAAATTATCTCTTATGACTTAATTAGGCAGAATGTTCTCAGAGGAAAATCAAAATTTTATAAACATTCTTATATGTCTTGAAGTCAGAGGTCTAAGAAATTATAGTAGGAACATCCTGTATATCCTAGGCAGTCAGTGTTTTTTTTTTTTTTTTTTTAATTTATTTTGAAAATTGAAAGGTATATTAGTTTTCCAGGACTGCCATACCAAAACACCACAGACTGGGTAGCCTAAACAAAAGAAATGTACTCTCTCACAGTTCTGGAGGATAGAAGCCTGAGATCAAGAGGTTGACAGGGTCGTTTATTTCAGAAGACTCTTTTCTTGGCTTGTGGCTAGCCATCGTTACCTTACATCTGTACGTGATTTTCCTTATGTATGTGCATCAGTTCGGTTCAGTTCAGTTGCTCAGTTGTGTCCAACTCTTTGTGACCCCATGGACTGCAGCACGCTAGGTATATCTGTGTCCAGTTTCCTTTTCTTGAAAGGACAGCAGTCGCATTGTATTAGGACTATCCAGATGATCTCATTTTAACTTAATTACCTTTTTAGAGATCTGCCATATAAAAAAGTCACCTTCTGAGGTACCAGAGGTCACGGCTTAAACGTATGAATGGGTGGGGGTTGGAGGAGGGGGACACAACTTAGCTTATAACAAAAAGGGAAGTAAACTAGTAAATTAACTTCAAAAATTAAAAATGTTATCGAATCATAGTGCCTTAAATGCAAGAGAAACCTGTAACCATTAATCCCAGTCAATCATTTTGTTGATTAAATAAATTAACCTAAGTTAATTGCTTGGGGCTTCCATGGTGGCTCAGACAGTAAAGAATCTGCCTGCAATGTGAGAGACATGGGTTCACTTCCTGGGTTGGGAAGATCCCCTGGAGAAGGGAAAGGCTACCCACTTCAGCTTTCCTGCCTGGAGAATTCCATGGACAGATGAACTTCACGGGCTATGTCTATGGGGTCACAAAGAGTCAGACATGACTGAGCAACTAAGCACAAGTGAATTGGTCAAGAACAGAAATAATCACAGATTTTCTTATTCTTAGCTGCTTAATTTTAAATAGAAGTAATAGAAATACTCATAGTTGATAAAATCCTTGGTTGCCTTTGGTTCAGCCTCTTGGTTTAGCACTTGAACATTGTCCCTCTTCAGATTTATGAGGCTAATTTCTTCCTATACTCAGGGCCTTGACATTTTCTTCTCATAAGTTCATGTTTTTATATATCTGCTCTCCTGATATATTTGGGATAGAGCCAAGGATTAATTCATTTGAATAGTTGTTTTTTTTAATCTGTTTTTGAAGATATTTACTTCTTCAACCTTCATGGTGTAATATGAACTGATAGTCAACCATGCTGCTGTTTAGTTGCCAAGTCGTGTCCAGCCCTCTGTGACCCCGTGGACTGTAGCCCCCCCAGGCTCCTCTGTGCATGGGATTTCCTTGGCAGGAATCCTGGAGTGGGTTGCCATTTCCTTTTGCAGGGGATCCTCCCGACCAAGGGATCAAACCCACATCTCCTGTGTTGGCAGGTAGATTCTCCAGGCCAGAATATTGGAGTGGGTAGCTGTTCTCTTCGCCAGTGGATCTTTCTAACCCAGGGGTTGAACCTAGGTCTCCCACATTACAGGTGGATTCTTTACCAGTGAGCCACCAGGGAAGCCCAAGAACACTGGAGTGGGTAGCCTATCCCTTTTCC
Organism: Ovis canadensis; assembly: GCF_042477335.2. Classification (NCBI taxonomy): domain Eukaryota; kingdom Metazoa; phylum Chordata; class Mammalia; order Artiodactyla; family Bovidae; genus Ovis; species Ovis canadensis. The sequence continues at coordinate 99,270,483 of NC_091253.1, read as the reverse complement.
AGTGGATCTTCCTGGCCCAGGAATTAAACCAGGGTCCCCTGCTTTGCAGGCAGATTCTTTACCAACTGAGCTATCAGGGAAGCCCCTGATATAAATCTTCAATTTATATAGAGGTAATTGGGCATTTCAAAGGGAGAATAGGGGAGTAGAAAGAGGGGTGAGTGGAAACTAAGTGCAGTCAGGGAAGTGAGAAATTACAAAGAATTGATCAGTGTAAATGTAATTAGGCCAGCTTTCTCAACTGCATAGAATTTTATTCTCCCACAAAGCCTGAGACCCCATCCTTCCTGATGATTACATTTTGGAGGAATAGCTTTCTGACCCTTGAGAAAGACTTCTGAATAGTGGACACACACACATCTTACAGGGACAATGGAAGGCTCCACCATTGTAAGCCCTTTCTAGTCAAACCTCTTGAAAAGGGTGTCCTGTCACAGGTGTTGCCTGAAACAGACAGTGGATTCTTTCAAGGCAGGCTAGAATCTAGAGTCTTCTTGAATTGTTAAAACTGTGTTACTGTTTGTTGAAGTGTTTTCATTTGGGGAAGAGTGGGGTGGATAAAATCTTTTGTGCTTGTATTTTTATAGCCAAGGTCGAGGCTTAGTCGAGAAGACAGCTCAGAGGAGCCTTACTTGAATTTGGGCAAGGAGAAAATCCTTGTCATGATATTCATGGGTGAACAGTGTAAGAGTAGTGTAGCTAATTCCAAGGTTGGACTGAATACAGAATTTCATTTTATATTTCAGTTTTGAAACTGTCAGAGCCACTTGAAACACTCCAGAGAGGAGTCAGATAGCTGCCTTTTAAACACTGGAATTACACTGTTTTTTGTTTTTCATTGTGTTATTAGCTTTTATCAACAAAAGTATTTTGAAATCCATTAAGATCACTTCAAATTGAATATGTCCAAAATGATTTACAGTGAACATTATCTCTTTACATTGAATGACAGAGAAACAAAGCAGAAGAATGTGTCATTTATTGTAGAAGACAGAGCATAATCAAATTTATTAAAATATTTTGTTTTTAGCCTAATTTACTTGGTTAATGCTAGTTATTTTAGTTAACTAGCATTTAGTTAACTAAATCTTAAGTTTTCCTTTTAAAATTCACTTAATATCAGAACAACCTAAGATATTTTAAGCCAGGATTTGAACAAACAATATTTTTATTGCTGGTGATACATGTGTTTCTAGTCTTAAGAAAGATTTTTTGGATTGAAATTACCTGGTGGAAGGGAAAATAGTATTAAGCCTCTTAGCTATGCATGGCTGTCTAGTTGCTTTCCTTAAAACTTAAAAGAATTTGTACATAAAATGTAGCATATGAGAGTGCCCATTTGGAAATATTTGCTATACTAATAGATAAAAAAGATGAATATCTTTCTTACCAGAACATTTCTTTAACTTTTAATTAAGTCAGATGTTTATTGATCAATCATATTTCATAATTTGTGATTGTCATTTTCTTACTTTTTTTTTTTTTTGCTGGTTTGTTCCTTTTATTCCTCACCAATTTGTGAAAGCTCTTTTTTTCTTCCAGCTAATCATTTACCTCCTTATTTTTTGTTCCCAGTTTTTATTTATAGAAGTTTAATATTACTTCAGTCATTAAAGTTTATTCATTTTCTATTATTACTAAGCTCAAGAAATCCCTTCCAGTACTTACATTTAATAATTATCCATTTTCTTCCACATTGTAGCTTTATTTTTACTTTAATTTTTTTTTCATAAATTCTGAAATTTATTTTGTTATGTAATAGGAGATGGGAACCTAGCACACTAGCTCATAGTATGATGTGATGGTTATTCTTGAGAGTGTTCCTTACAAGCTTTTGTAACCTAATGTACTTGTTCTTTGCTAAAATCCTGTTATCTTGTTTATGTGTATCCTGTTATCCTATTTATCCACCTCCCAGAGTGGCCCTTATATATCCCTGTCTTCTATTTCACGCATTTCTGTAGTCCCCTCCCACACTGAAACTTAGATGGTCTGTGTGAAAAATAGAATATGCAGAAGTAATGGTCTGTGACCTCCAAGACTTGATGAGTGAAGAGATTTCAGCTTTTGCCCTGGTCTCTTAGATGACTCACCCCAGGAAACAAGTCACCATTGTGAAGACTGTCGACAAGTCCGTGGAGGGGGCCAGGTGGAGAGGAAACTGAGGTGGCTTCATCAATGCCAGCTTGTCAGCTCTGTATATGAGTCACCTTTTAGGCAGAGTTTCCCACCCCTCCCAAACTCCTGGCCCACAGAAACTATGAACAAGATTAAGTGGCTGTTGTTATTTTAAGTGACTGAATTTTACGATAATTTGTTCCTTTGCAGCAGATAGTACTGTATGCAAGCACTTTTAAAAAACAGCTTTAGAATGTAACTGTGAGCTCCCATCTAATTCTATAAAATGCCGTAAAGACTGGGATTTTTGAAGATTTCTTGTTTTCTGTGGTAGAGAAAGAGTATATGTTTTTGACAAGCCCGTGGTGAAAGACTGTTCTTTTGCCCAATCAAAACTAAGGAAGAGGACTTACTGGCGCTTCAGCGTATGGGAATCCACCTGCCATCGCAGGAGACACGGGTTCCATCCGTGGTCTGGGAAGATCCCACGTGCTGTGGAGCAGCTGAGCCCCTGCACCAGCCCTCGTGCCACAGCTCCTGAAGCCTGTGCACCCTGGAGTCCACATGCCTCAACCACCGAGCCTGCGTGCTGCAGCTGCTAAAGCCTGAGGGCCTGGAGCCGGTGCTCCATCAAAGGGGAAGTCCACGCACCGCAAGGAAGGGTGGTCCCTGCTCGCCACGACCAGAAAGCCCGAGTGCAGCACTGAGGACCAGAGCAGCTAATCGGTGAATGAGACTAAGAGTGTCTAGGAGGCAGGAGGAAAACCAGCTACTGCCTTGCAGGTTTCCTGAGGACAGCCCTATCTCAGTAGTTGATTTTAAACTTTATTAAGCACCTGCCTTTTGTCAAATATTGAGGACACACCACTGAATTAGATCTCTGCTCTCTTGGAGACTTCACTTCAGTTGGGGAGGTGGACTCCCACTCCCAATTCTGGTGGTAAATCTATTGAAGGAAATAAGTGAAGTGATGGTAGGAAAGAGGCCTACTTTAGGCTAATCCAGGTTTATCCTGCTTTCTCAGAGTGCAGTATCTGACACACACCATGCATTCACATACTGAATGAACAAATATGTCAGAGTTGGTTTGTTTATACAATAATGGAATATTATCCTCATATTCCACCCCCCCCACACACATAGAATTATTTATGTGAGAGTTCTCAACTTAATGACTCGTAAATGTTATATCCCAGTCTTCCATGTTTAGAATTGTGAAAGGCTCGATGTTATAAAGAACCTCCCACTACAGAACAATTAGGTCCTGAATAGGGCAGCTTTCTATGGCCTTGATGAGTTTTGCAAAGAGGCAAGGGTGGTCTGCAAGGCCCTTCTTTGAAAAAAAAAAAAAAAGGCAAAGAAAACTTACGAGCTAGAGTTATATTAGTGTATGATGCTGAGCAGTTTTGACTCACAGCCTAATGGGGAGCTGAGCTTAGACTCCTGTAGTGGAGTATCTTCACACCACTGACACAGTAAGAAACAGACTCTGCCTGTACTAAAGCCCACAGGTAACCCTTACATTAAGATCAGAAAATGAACTCACCATCAAAGATTACAAATTACAAAAAGTCACCCATAAGCAGAGGTTGGCAAACATTTTCTCTAAAGGACCAGATGGTAAATATTTAGTCTTTGCAGGTTATATAATCTCTGTTGCACCTATTTAGCTCTTCGTTGTAGTCAGAAAGCAGCCATCGAAAATATGTATATGAATGAACATGGCTGTGTTAAGATAAAACCTCATTTACAAAAGCAGGTAATGGCCAGATTTGGCCTGTGGTGTATAGTTTCCTGAGCCCTGGATTCAGTTCAGTTCAGTTCAGTTCAGTCACTCAGTCATGTCCCACTCTTTGCGACCCCATGAATCGCAGCATGCCAGGCCTCCCTGTCCATCACCATCTCCCGGAGTTCACTCAGACTCACGTCCATCGAGTCCGTGATGCCATCCAGCCATCCCATCCTCAGTCGTCCCCTTCTCCTCCTGCCCCCAATCCCTCCCAGCATCAGAGTCTTTTCCAATGAGTCAACTCTTCGCATGAGGTGGCCAAAGTACTGGAGTTTCAGCTTTAGCATCATTCCTTCCAAAGAAATCCCAGGGCTGATCTCCTTCAGAATGGACTGGTTGAATCTCCTTGCAGTCCAGGGGACCCTCAAGAGACTTCTCCAACACCTCAGTTCAAAAGCATCAATTCTTCGGTGCTCAGCCTTCTTCACAGTCCAACTCTCACATCCATACATGACCACTGGAAAAACCATAGCCTTGACTAGATGGACCTTAGTCGGCAAAGTAATGTCTCTGCTTTTGAATATACTATCTAAGTTGGTCATCACTTTTCTTCCAAGGAGTAAGCATCTTTTAATTTCATGGCTGCAGTCACCATCTGCAGTGATTTTGGAGCCCCCAAAAATAAAGTCTGACACTGTTTCCACTGTTTCCCCATCTATTTCCCATGAAGTGATGGGACCAGATGCCATGATCTTCATTTTCTGAATGTTGAGCTTTAAGCCAACTTTTTCACTCTCCTCTTTTACTTTCATCAAGAGGCCTTTTAGTTCCTCTTCACCTTCTGCCATAAGGGTGGTGTCATCTGCATATCTGAGGTGATTGATATTTCTCCTGGCAATCTTAATTCCAGCTTATGTTTCTTCCAGTTGAGTGTTTCTCATGATATACTCTGCATAGAAGTTAAATAAGCAGGCTGACAATATACAGCCTTGATGTACTCCTTTTCCTATTTGGAACCAGTCTGTTCCATGTCCAATTCTAACTGTTGCTTCCTGACCTGCATACAGATTTCTCAAGAGGCAGGTCAGGTGGTCTGGTATTCCCATCTCTTTCAGAATTTTCCACAGTTTTTTGTGATCCACACAGTCAAAGACTTTGGCATAGTCAATAAAGCAGAAATAGATGTTTTTCTGGAACTCTCTTGCTTTTTGCATGATCCAGCGGATGTTGGCCATTTGATCTCTGGTTCCTCTGCCTTTTCTAAAACCAGCTTGAACATCAGGGAGTTCCTGGTTCATGTATTGCTGAAGCCTGGCTTGGAGAATTTTGAGCATTACTTTGCTAGCATGTGAGATGAGTGCAATTGTATGGTAGTTTGAGCATTCTTTTGCATTGCCTTTCTTTGGAGCCCTGGATTAGAGGGTGGAGTAGAGGAGATATTTTAAGAGATAATGGCTGTAGGGTTTTTGAACACTGATGAAAAATAAATCCATGATTCATGATATTAAGAGCAAGATGATAAAGAGGAAGTCATGCTTTCATCAAAGTGGAATACCTGACACCAATGGACAGGGAGGCCTGGCGTGCTGCGATTCATAGGGGTCCCAGAGTTGGACACGACTGAGCAACCGAACTGAACTGAAAGACCAAACCCATCTGTGGAGCAAAATAGGTCATTTGTGAAGATTTATAAATCAGACTTAACATAATTAAGAGTAATAGGATAAGGCAGTAGAAAAATATCTTAAAGGAGTTGAGAGATATTATCGATACTAAGTGGGCATACCCAGGAAATCTTTCAAGGATGAGAACCCAAACATTTACATTAAAAAAAGAAAAAGATGAGAGAAGGAGAACAAGATAGTGGAGGAGCAGGTGGACGTGGAGCACATCTGTCTCCACGGATACATCAGGAATATACCTTCCAACGCAAGTGCATGCAGAACACCGGCTGAGAGCCAACAGGAGGACCTGAGCAGTGGAAAAGAATATATAGACCCACGCAAAACTCGTTAGGATGAAGGAACTAGGGGGAAAAAACAGGAGTGTTAGTAGGACTGGACCGGCCCTCAGTGGGTTGGGGAACTGAAGCAGGGGTCTGATCCCCACATGGGGGCAATTGTCTGAGTCAGAGGAGAAACATTTAAGGCTCAGAGTGACACAGCTGATCTGTGGCAGCCTAAATGGAATGAGAATCAGACAGTCCTTGCCATAGCCATACATACCCTGGACAGGGACGAGGGTCCCCTAGATGGCACAGTGGCTGGGAGCTGGAGTTTAGGGATTGTGGAGCAATCCCAGAGTGAGGGCTGCTGTTGACTGTGGAGAGACAGATCGAGGGGATGTGAGGAAGGAGATCGTGGTGGGAAATGCCTGTGGAGGAAAGCTGGGCAGCCACGGAAGCAAGGCGATACTGCTGAGTCATGCATAGGGGGTGGAGCCATCACCATAGGCTCTCTTTCCCCACAGCCAGCATCAGCAGCTGAACAATAGAGAGGCTCTCCCATCAAACGCCTGAGGCGCTGAACTACAGAGTAGGACCCCACCCAGAGTGCTCCTTTAGTGCCTGACTTACTGAACAGAGAAGGACCCTAGGCAAGGGACCCTCTAAGTGCCAGAATGGGCAGAGCTATGGAGAAAGAGGACCCAGAAAGGCCTGATCGCCAGCTACAAGAGGTTCGAAAAAAGGCTCTGGTAGAGCCATAACTCGGAGAAGGCAATGGCACCACGCTCCAGTATTCTTGCCTGGAAAATCCCATGGTCGGAGGAGCCTGGTGTGCTGCAGTCCATGGGGTCACGAGGAGTCAGACATGACTGAGCGACTTCACTTTCACTTTTCAGTTTCATGTATTGGAGAAGGAACTGGCAACCCACTCCAGTGTTCTTGCCTGGAGAATCCCAGGGATGGGGGAGCCTGGTGGGCTGCCGTCTATGGGGTCGCACAGAGTCAGACACGACTGAAGCGACTTAGCAGCAGCATGGCCATAACTCCTGCGATGGAGACAGTCCGAGTCCCTGCACACTTGGCACCACCAGGGTCCCCGCAACCGCAGCAGCTGCGCCACCTTCACGCTCAGCCCTCACTGGGGCAGAGCTACCACAGGCAAAAAAGTCTTGGATCTGTGCACGCGGAGTCGCTGTGGTTGTTTTCAACTCTTTGTGATCCTGTGGACTGTAGCCTGCCAGGCTTCTCTGTCAGAGGGGGTTCTCCAGGCAAGAACACTGGAGTGTATTGGCCAATACTGGTTGCCATATCTTTCTAGAACGCTGAATTTCCTGCTGCCCTAGCTGCCAACTCCCCCGAGTACCTGATGCTGCGAGAACCCCTGTGACCCAAGCAGCTGCACCACCTCCACACCTGGCCCTCACTGGTGCAGACCCAAGTCCTCCAGGGCAGCCTCAGGAGCAAACCCCAGTGGACGACCCACATAAAAAAATAAAAGGTGGAAATAAAACTACAGTTGAAACCCAGGGGTAGTGTAGGTAAGGAAGATGGCCCCAAACCTTCCCACCAACCGTACAAGCTGCGGATTAAATCCACATGATCAACTAGGCACACTCTGTGTCTGTGGAATATATAAAAGGAAATTGAGAGCCCCCATGAAAGAAAACGCACTAGTTCTGATAGCTGTGGACATTGGAGGCAAGAACACACGGGAGTAGGACCAGATTAGAATCTGGGCTACCCCCACAGCAGGTCCAGAGACCAGCACAGCGTTGGAGGGCATCCCAGGCAGGTGAGGTGGACTGTGACTCCCAGCGAGAGAAAGGGGTGACAGCAGTGACTCAAGAAAAACATTTATTATTATTATGTTTTGACTTGTTCTGTACATTCTTTTTTTTTTTTTCTTTTCTTTTCCTTTTATCCCCCCTCTGTTTTCCTTTTATCCCCCCTCGACTTTACTGGCAATATGAAATCCAGTTAAGCTTTTGAACTTTTTTTTTTCCCTCAGTCACATTTTTTATTGGTGTTACAAACCTCTGCTTCTATGTTGGGCTTTTGCAGTTCTGTGGAGTTTTCCTTTTTTGAAAAAAATCTTCCTTTCTCTTTTTTTAATTTTAATTTTTTAAACCTGTTATAATTTTTTCTACATTTATTCCTTTGTTTGCTTTCCCTACTGTTCTTTTCCACTTGCAGTTAATCTTTAGCATATATATATCTTTATCTACCTGTATCTAACTTTGCATTTCTATTCTTTCTTTTCTTTCTCCCCTTTCCTCTCAACATGTTTGTTTTGTTTTCATTGCGTTATTCCCCAATAGGCACCTTGCTTTAGTTTTGTTTTCCAGCTTGTGCTTTAGTTAATTTTGTTCTGGTAGATATAATTTTTGGTTTCCTTTGTTCACTGGGTCAATCTATTGTACTTTAATTTTGTTGGACTGTTTTTTGCTTATGGGAGTATATATATGTGTGTGTGTATATTCAGCCACATTTTTTATTGCTATAAACCTCTGGCTCTATGTTGGGCTTTCTTGAATTTCTGTGGAGTTTTCCTTTTTTCTTCCATTTTTTTTATAATGTTAATTTAAAAAAAATTTTAAATCTGTTATATTTTTCTACACTTACTCCTTTGTTTGCCTTTCCTATTGTTCTTTTCCCCTTGCAGTTAATCTTTAATATATATAAATCTTTATCTAGCTCTTCAACTTTGCATACCTATTCTTTCTTTCTTTTCTTTCCTCTCAACATATTTGTTAGTTTTGTTTTCATTGCTTTATTCCCCACTTGACACCTTGCATTAGTTTTGTTTTCCAGTTTGTGCTTTAGTTAGTTTTGTTCTTACCTGATAAATATATTTGTGATTTCCTTTGTTTGCTAGGTCAGTCTGCTGTACTTTATTTTTGCTGGACTGTTTTGACTTTGCTCGTGGGTGTATATGTATATTCCATTATTTTAATTATTATTTGCCTGATTTTGTAATGGCTGTTTGTCTGGTGTTCACTTTTGGTTTCTCATTTTTTGATGTTTGTTTGAATCTCATTTAATGTCATAACAGACCACTTGTGGAATCTTCATTCCTGACCAGAGATCAGGCCTGAGCCTTTGGAGTAGGAGCACTGACTCCTAGACCCTAGACTACAAGAGAACTAACCCTCAGTTCAGTTCAGTTCAGTTCAGTTGCTCAGTCGTGTCTGACTCTTTGCGACCCCATGAATCGTAGCACGTCAGGCCTCCCTGTCCATCACCAACTCCCGGAGTTCACGAAAACTCATGTCCATCAAATTGGTGATGCCATCCAGCCATCTCATCCTCTGTTGTCCCCTTCTCCTCCTGCCCCCAATCCCTCCGAGCATCAGAGTCTTTTCCAGTGACTTGCTCTTCGCATCAGGTGGCCAAAGTATTGGAGTTTCAGCTTTAGCATCATTCCTTCCAAAGAAATCCCAGGGCTGATCTCCTTCAGAATCAACTGGTTGGATCTCCTTGCAGTCCAAGGGACTCTCAAGAATCTTCTCCAGCACCACAGTTCAAGAGCATCAGTTCTTCGGTGCTCAGCTTTCTTCACAGTCCAACTCTCACATTCATGCATGACCACTGGAAAAATCATAGCCTTGACTAGGTGGACCTTTGTTGGCAAAGTAACGTCTCTGCTATTGAATATGCTATCTAGGTTGGTCATAACTTTTCTTCCAAGGTGTAAGCATCTTTTAATTTCATGGCTTCAACCACCATCTGCAGTGATTTTGGAGCCCAGAAAAATAAAGTCTGACACTGTTTCCACTGTTTCCCCATCTATTTCCCATGAAGTGATGGGTCCAGATGCCATGATCTTAGTTTTCTGAATGTTGAGCTTTAGGCCAACTTTTTCACTCTCCTCTTTCACTTTCATCAAGAGGCTTTTTAGTTCTTCTTCACTTTCTGCCATAAGGATGGTGTCATCTGCATATCTGAGGTGATTGATATTTCTCCTGGCAATCTTGATTCCAGCTTGTGCTGCTTCCAGCCCAGCATGTCTCATGATGTACTCTGCATAGAAGTTAAATAAGTAGGCTGACAATATATAGCCTTGAGGTACTCCTTTTCCTATTTGGAACCAGTCTGTTGTTCCATGTCCAGTTCTAACTGTTGCTTCCTGACCTGCATATAGGTTTCTCAAGAGGCAGGTCAGGTGCTCTGATATTCCCATCTCTTTCAGAATTTTCCACAGTTTATTGTGATCCACACAGTCAAAGGCTTTGGCATAGTCAATAAAGCAGAAATAGATGTTTTTCTGGAACTCTCTTGCTTTTTCCATGATCCAGCAGATGTTGGCAATTTGATCTCTGGTTCCTCTGCCTTTCTGGTTCCTCTGCCTTTTCTAAAACCAGCTTGAACATCTGGAAGTTCATGGTTCACGTATTGCTTAAGCCTGGCTTGGAGAATCTTGAGCATTACTTTACTAGTGTGTGAGATGAGTGCAATTGTGTGGTAGTTTGAGCATTCTTTGGTGTTGCCTTTCTTTGGGACTGGAATGAAAACTGACCTTTTCCAGTCCTGTGGCCACTGCTGAGTTTTCCACATTTGCTGGCATATTGAGTGCAGCATTTTCACAACATCATCTTCCAGGATTTGAAATAGCTCAACTGGAATTCCATCACCTCCACTAGCTTTGTTCATAGTGATGCTTTCTAAGCCCCACTTGACTTCACATTCCAAGATGTCTGGCTCTAGGTGAGTGATGACACCATCCTGATTTCTTGATTATGAAGATCTTTTTTGTACAGTTCTTCTGTGTATTTTTGCCACCTCTTCTTAATATCCTCTGCTTCTGTTAGGTCCATACCTTTTCTGCCCTTTATCGAGCCCATCTTTGCATGAAATGTTCCCTTGGTATCTCTAATTTTCTTGAAGAGATTTCTATAGTCTTTCCTATTCTGTTGTTTTCCTCTATATCTACTACTGTCGGCAGGAATCCCTTAGAAGAAAAGGAGTAGCCATCATGGTCAACAGAAGAGTCCGAAATACAGTACTTGGATGCAATCTCAAAAACGACAGAATGATCTCTGTTCGTTTCCAAGGCAAACCATTCAATATCACAGTTATCCACGCCTATGCACCAACCAGTAATGCTGAAGAAGCTGAAGTTGAACGATTCTATGAAGACCTCCAAGACCGTTTAGAACTAACACCCAAAAAAGGTGTCCTTTTAATTATAGGGGACTGGAATGCAAAAGGAGGAAGCCAAGAACTAACCCTCAGTTCAGTTCAGTTCAGTCCCTCAGTTGTGTCCGACTCTTTGCAAGCCCATGAATCATAGCACGTCAGGTCTCCCTGTCCATCACCAACTCCCGAAGTTCACTCAGACTGACGTCCATCGAGTCAGTGATGCCATCCAGCCATCTCATCCTCTGTCGTCCCTTTCTCCTCCTGCCCCCATCCCTCCCAGCATCAGAGTCTTTTCCAATGAGTCAACTCTTCGCATGAGGTGGCCAAAGTACTGGAGCTTCAGCTTTAGCATCATTCCTTCCAAAGTAATCCCTAGGGAGTATCAAATAAGGGAGTATCAAATAGAACTCACACAAACAGAACCACTTGAATACAAAACCGAGTGTCTCCCAAGCCCCAGTAGCACCCTGTGCAGTACGCCTCATCTAGACAACAAACAAAACTAAAATTCAAACCCAATCATCAGCAGACAGGATTACCACCTCACCCAGCCTTGCCCATCAGAGGGAAAACAAACAAAAACTCAGCACAAATCTCACCCTATAGGAAGCTTACACAGATCACTGGACTAAACTTAGGAGGGCAGAAACCAAAAGGAAGAAAGAATTCAACCTTCTTCAAGGAAAGAATTCAGCTTTCCTTGAAGCCTGGGAAAAAGAACCCTCAAACACAGTAAGTTAAAAAAACAATAATGAAAAGGCAGAGAAATACTATGCAAATAAAGGGACAAACTAGAAACACAGAAGTCCAAATAAATGAAGAGGAAATAGACAAACTACCTGAAAAAGAATTCAGAATAACAATAATAAAGATCATCAAAAACCTTGAAAACAAAATGGAGAAAATGCAAGAATCAATTAACAAAGACCTAGAAGAATTAAAGAATAAACATACAGAGAGGAACAGCACAATTACTGAAATTAAAAATGCTCTGAGAGAGTAAAGTAGCTCAGTTGTGTCCGACTCTTTGTGACCCCGTGGACTGTAGCCCACCAGGCTCCTCTGTCCATGGAATTCTCCAGGCAAGAATACTGGAGTGGGTTGCCATTTGCTTCTCCAGGAGATCTTCCCAACCCAGGGATCAAACCCGGGTCTCCTGTGTTGCAGGCAGACGCTTTATCCTCTGAGCCACCAGGAATCAATAGCAGAATATCTGAAGCAGAAGAATGAATCAGTCAGCTGGAAGATAAAATGGTGGAAATAACTTTTGAAGAGCAGAATAAAGTGAAAAGAATGAAAAGAACTGAGGATAGTCTGGGACAGAGACCTCTGGGACAGTATGAAACACACCAATATTCGAATAATAGGGGTCCCAGAAGAAGAAGAGAAAAAGAAAGGATAAGAGAAAAATTTTTGAAGAGATTACAGTTGAAAAGTTTCCCAGCGTGGAAAAGGAAATATAGTCAATCAAGTTCAAGAGGTGCAGAGTGCCATACAGGATAAACCCAAGGGGAAACATGCCAAGACACATACTAATCAAACTGACAAAGACTGAACACAAAGAATATTAAAAGCAGCAAGGGAGAAGCAACAAGTAACATACAAGGGAAAACACATACACTTAACAGCTGATCTTTCAGCAGAAACTTTGCAGGCCAGAAGGGAATGTCAGGATATATTTAAAGTACTGAAAGGGAAAAGTCTACAACCAAGATTACTGTAGCCGGCAAGGATCTCATTCAAAATTCATGGAGAAATAAAAACAAAACAGAACGCATGTAAGAATAAAAGATTTTAAAATTTAAAAAAATAAATAAATAAAATTAAAAAAATAATTACTATTAAAAATAAAAAAAATAATAAAAGAGAAAAAAAACAAAAACTTTTCAGACAAGCAAAATTTAAGAGAATTCAATACCACCAACCGAGCTTTACAACAAATGTTAAGGGGCTTATATAGTCAAGAAATACAAGAGAAGAAAAAAGATCTACAAAATCAACCCCAAACAATTAAGAAAATGGCAATAGGAACATATATATCAATAATTACTTTAAATGTAAATGGATTAAATGCTCCAACCAAAAGACTGGCTGAATGGATACAAAATCAAGACCTGTATATATGCTGTCTACAATAAACCCTCGTCAGACCTAAAGACATGTATAGACTGAAAGTGAGAGGATGGAAAAATATATTCCATGCAAATTGGAAGCAAAAGAAAGGTGGAGTAGCAATCCTCATATCAGACAAAATAGACCTTGGAATGAAGATTATAAGAGATAAGGAAGGACTGCATAATGATCAAAGGATCAATCCAAGAGGAAGACATAACAGTTGTAAACATCTATGCACCCAACATGGGAGCACCTCAATACATAAGAAAAACACTAACAGACATAAAAGGAGAAATTGACACTAACACAATAATAGTAGGAGATTTTAACACCCCACTCACACCAATGGACAGATCATCAAAACAAAAAATTAATAAGGAAACACTGGTCTTAAATGATACATTAGATGAGATGGATCTCATTGATATCTTCAGGACATCCCATCCAAATGCAGAAGAATACACCTTATTCTCAAGTGCACATCAAACATTCTCCCAGATGGACCACATCTTGGGTCACAAATCAGACCTCAGTAAGTTTAAGAAATTTGAAATTGTTTCAAGCATCTTCTCCAACAACAGTGCTATGAGACTGCTGCTGCTGCTAAGTCACTTCAGTCGTGTCCGACTCTGTGTGACCCCATAGACGGCAGCCCACCAGGCTCCCCTGTCCCTGGGATTCTCCAGGCAAGAACACTGGAGTGGGTTGCCATTTCCTTCTCCAATGCAGGAAAGTGAAAAGTGAAAGGGAAGTCACTCAGTAGTGTCTGACTCTTCGCGACCCCATGGACCACAGCCTACCAGGCTCCTCTGTCCGTGGGATTTTCCAGGGAAGAGTATTGGAGTGGGGTGCCATCGCCTTCTCCGTTGAGACTAGATATCAGTTACAAGAAAAAACTGTAAGAAACACAAACACATGGAGATTAAACAACACGTTTCTAAATAACCAACAGATTACTGAAGAAATCAAAAGGGAAATAAATAAATTTCCAGAAACAAAACAATGAGAACATGACAACTCAAAACCTATGGGATGCAGCAAAAGCAGTTCTAAGAGGGAAGTTTATAGCAATACAATCCTACCTCAAGAAACAAGGAAAACATCGCATAGACAGCCTAACTTAACACCTAAAATAACTGGAAAAAGAACAAAAAACCCCAGAATTAGTAGGTGGAAATAAATCATAAAGATCCGAGCAGAAATAAATGGAAAAGTAATGAAAGAAGCAGTAGTAAAGATTAATAAAACTTAAAGCTGTTTCCTTGAGAAGATAAACAAAAGTCACAAACCTTTAGCCAGACTCATCAAGAAAAAAAGAGAAGAGAATCAAATCAACAAAATTAGAAATGAAAAAGGAGAGGTTACACTAGACAATGCAGAAATAAAAAGCATTTTAAGAGACTATTATGAACAGCTCTATGGCAATAAAAGAGATAACCTGGAAGAAATGGACAGAGTCTTAGGAAAGTTCAGTCTTCCAGGAAGAAATAGAAATTATCAACAACCCAATTGCAAGCACTGTAATTGAAGCTGTGATCAAAAATATCCCCAGAAAGCAAAAGCCCAGGACCAGATGGCTTCACAGGAGAATTCTATCAAAGATTTAAAGAAGAGCTAATTCCTATCCTTCTAAAAGTCTTTCAGAAAATTGCAGAGGAAGGAACACTTCCAAACTTATTTTATGAGGCCACCATCACCCTGATACCAAAACCAAAGACAAAGACAGCACAAAAAAAGGAAACTGTAGGCAGTATTAGTGACGAACATAGATGCAAAAGTCATCAACAAAATTGTAGCAAACAGAATTCAGCAATGCATGAAATAGCTCATTACACAATAATCAAGTTGGGTTTATTCCAGGGATGCAAGGATTCTTCAATATACACAAATCAATCAGTGTGATACACCATATTAACAAATTGAAAGATAAAAACCATATGATAATCTCAATAGATGCAGAAAAAGCCTGTGACAAAATTCAGCATCCATTTATGATGAAAACTTTTTTGAAAAATGGGCATAGAAGGAATCTACCTCAACACAGTAAAGGCCATGTATGATAAGCCTATAGCAAGCATTATTCTCAGTGGTGAAGAACTGAAAGCATTTCCCCCCTAAGATCAGGGACAAGACAAGGGTGTCCACTTCTGTCATCATTATTCAACATAGTTCTGGAAGTCCTACCTGCAGCTGTCCGAGAAGACACAGAAACAAAGGGAATCCAGATCAGAAAAGAAGAAATAAAGCTCTCACTGTTTGCAGGTGACATGATGCTCTACATAGAAAACCCTGAAGATAGTATTAGAAAATTACTAGAGCTAATCAGCGACTTTAGGAAAGTTGCAGAATAGAAAAACCAATGCACAGAAATCACTTGCATTTCTGAAAAATCAGAAAGAGAAATTAAGGAATCAGTCCCATTCACCATTGCAACAAAAAGAATTAAATATCTAGGAATAAACTTAACCTAAGGAGACAAAAGAACTGTACACAAAAAGTTATAAGACACTAATGAACAAAGTCAAAGATGACAAACAAATAGGGAGATTTTCCATGTTCCTGGGTAGGAAGAATCAATATGAAAATACTGTACTACCAAATGCAATCTACAGATTCGATATGATCTCTATCAAATTACCAATGGCATTTTCCCAAGAACTAGAACAAAAAATTTCACAATTCATACGGAAATACAGTAAGACCCTGAATAGCCAAAGCAGTCTTGAGAAAGAAGAATGGAGCTGGAGGAATCAACCTTCCTCACTTCAGATTCTACTACAAAGCTACAGTCATCAAGACAGTATGGTACTGGCACAAAACAGAAATATAGACCAATGGAACAAGATAGAAAGCCCAGAAATAAACCCATGCACCTATGGCTACCTTATTTTTGACAAAGGAGGAAAGAATATACAGTGGGGCAAAGATAGCCTTTTCAATAAATGGTGCTGGGGAAACTGGACAGCTACATGTAAAGAAATGAAATTAGAGTACTTCCTAACACCATGCACAAAGATAAACTGAGAATGGATTAAAGACCTAAATGTAAGACCAGAAACTATAAAATTCTTGGAGGAAAACATAGGCAGAATACTCAGTGATGTAAATCAAAGCAAGATCCTTTATGATCCACTTCCTAGAGTAACAGAAATAAAAACAAAAGTAAACAAGTGGGACCTGATTAAACGTAAAAGCTTTTGCACAGCAAAGAAAACTATAAGCAAGGTGAAAAGACAACCCTCAGAATGGGAGAAAATAATGGCCAATGAAACAACTGACAGGATTAATTTCCAAAATATACAAGCAGCTCATACAACTCAATACCAGAAAAAAATGAACCCAAACAAAAAGTGCGAAAAAGACCTAAACAGACATTTCTCCAAAGAAGACATGTAGATGGCTAACAAACATGAAAAGATGCTCAACATCGCTCATTACTAGAGAAATGCAAATCAAAACTACAGTGAGTTATCACCTCACACCGATCAGAATGACCATCATCAAAAAGTCTACAAACAATAAATTCTGGAGAGGGTGTGGAGAAAAGGGAACACTCTTGCACTGTTGGTGGGAATGTAAATTGATACAGCCACTATGAAGAACAGCATGGCGCTTTCTTGAAAACTAGGAATAAAATCACCAAATGACCCAGTGATCCCACTCCTAGGCATATACCCTGAGGAAACCAAAATTGAAAGAGACACATGTATCCCATTGTTCATTGCAGCGCAATTTACACTAGCTAGAACATGGAAGCAATCTAGATGTCCATCGACAGATGAATGAATAAAGAAGTTGTGGTACACATAAACAATGACGTATTACTCAGCCATAAACAGGAATGCATTTGAATCAGTTCTAATGAGGTGGATGAACCTAGAATCTATTATACAGAGTGAAGTAAGTCAGGAAAAGAAAGATAAATATCGTATTCTAATGCCTGTATACAGAATCTAGAAAAATGATACTGAAGAATTTATTTACAGGGCAACAGTGGAGAAACAGACATAGAGAATAGATTTATGGACATGGAAGAGGGGAGGAGAGGGTGAGATGTATGGAAAGAGTAACATGGAAACTTACATTACCATATGTAAAATAGATAGCCAACAGGAATTTGCTGTATGACTCAGGGAACTCAGGGGCTTTGGATCAACCAAGAGGGTGGGATGGGGAGGGACATGGGAGGGAGGTTCAAAAGGGAGGGGATATATGTATACCTATGGCTGATTCATGTTGAGGTTTGACAGAAAGCAAAATTCTATAAAGCAATTATCCTTCAATAAAAAATAAAGTTTTAAAAAAAAAGTATTTTCCATCAAGAGACTCACTTTAAAGGGATTTCAAAAGGCTTTTTAACAAAAATGTTACTGAAGTATAGTCGATTTATAGTGCTGTGTTAGTTTTAGGTGTACAGCAAAGTGAATACATATACACATATCTACTCTTTTCTAGATTCTTTTCACACATGGGCCATTATGGAGTGAAAGGCCATTAAGAATCTCCTTAGCTAAATATTTTAGGAGTGAGAGCTAAGCCCCCAAATTGCAGATGAATGAAATAGGATGGTGGTCAATAACTTTCTTCAGATAGAGTTTGCTAGAATCTAGATACAACTAAAATTCATGCTTTTGTAGGCTTGGGTTTTTTCTTTGGTACTTTAAAATTTCCTCTAGTTTTTCTATTTTATTAATGTTGATTTTGTGATTTGAAATGGAATTGTGGTTTATGGGGGTAAAAATGGTTGGGGTAGGTCTTCTACAAGGCTTTGTTTATTACATGGTCCTTAACTTTTTTGCAAAGAATTCCTGTGTAATGATTAGAGGTTCCAGATTTTTGTTTGTCTTATCTTGGGTAATTAAAGTATTTGTGCTAGATATTTGGTAAATGGGAAAAAAATCTTCTTAAATATAGGAGGAACCAAAGTCAAGGATATAATCTAGTAAAAAATATGTTTGGATTTTAAAAATGAAGGTCAGATTGAAGTAACTGGACTTGTTTTGCATAATAAAGGAGTCGCTAATACTTTTGATATATATTCTGTGAGATAGAAGTTAAAGCAAAATAACTTTGCATTTAGTAAGAATTAGATATCCCGATAATAAAGAATCAATATTTGGCCTTATATGAAAAAGAAATAGTAAACTATTGCCGTTTATTAAGCATGTACTGTGTGTCAGATGTGGAATTTTCTCCGTGACTTTGCATTTGAACCATATGACAGTTCCTAGTTTGATCATCACAAAATGATCTCCATTTTGTGATGAGGAAACTGAGGCTTTAAGTAATTTGACTACTTAAAGTACAGCTAGAAGTCCCTGAACTGAATTAAGGAATCCTCTTGTGTCTCCTGCAGAAATTTTGCCTTAGCCACAAGTCTTAGCTTGTACTGTGGGCCATAGAGCAAGTTTGGGACATTATTGTGCTTGTTATCTAGATAGGTTTGTATTTTCTCTGAACGTTATACTGTGTAAAGGGACAATTAGAGATGATTCCAAAAGTATGTGGTGAAAGGAAAGGAGTTACTCATCTAGGTGTGAAAGGAAGTGATCTTGGTGTGGTATAGAAGGGCCTACAGATAA
Source organism: Ovis canadensis (assembly GCF_042477335.2). Lineage (NCBI taxonomy): Eukaryota > Metazoa > Chordata > Mammalia > Artiodactyla > Bovidae > Ovis > Ovis canadensis. Next base: position 99,251,855 of record NC_091253.1, on the reverse strand, counting down.
AAACACAAATAATTCCTTTCACACGTAGCCATCAAGCACTAAATGAGTCATTTTTTATATATAGTTTTGATTTCTGAAACATGTTTTTGTACATAACAAAAGCTTTTAAATTAGTTTTTCTTTTCCCCCCTCCCTTAGTGGAAAAAGTGAAAGAACAATTAAAACTTTCCTTGGAAACCAAGAATGGTGTCGTGCAAACTGGTGAATTAACAGTTGTGCTTGATGGACTGGTGATTGAGCAAGAAAATATAACAAACGGCAGCTCATCTCCAGCCAGTAAGCTAACTTTGGATTTTTAAAATTTGAAGGGAAAAAAAATCAAGAAGTATGTAAAAAACCTAGTGTCTTTCTCTTTTGTCATTCAGTAGAAGTACAGCAAAATGGTGATGCCTTACATGAAGACAGAGAGCCTTCAGCAAGGACAACCACCAGGTAGCATGTTTTATTTTGGTGTTTGTGGCAAAGTAACACCACATTTCCCGTATATGAAGTTTCTAACCTTTGTTTAGAGTTTGCCATAGACTTTAAAAGCTTATATCTAAACGTATTATTTGGTTGAATTCTTACCAAAGTGATTTTTAAAAAAAAACAGCTGTAATGAGATATATTATTGGAACAAAGTGTATATCTTAGTAGTTTTTTAGGTTAGCAGATTTGGGTAACCGTCACCAGTGTCTCATTTCAGAACATTCTCTTCACCCTCAAAAAAACACTGTACCCCGGGGCATTCTCTCTCCGCGCCTTTTTTCCCAGCTCCTGCCAGCCACTCACCTTCTGTCTCAGTGGGTTTGCCTCTTCTGGCCATTTCTGTAAACAGTGTTGTACAATGTATGACCTTCTGTCACTGACTTTTACTTAGCATATGATTCATCCATGCTGTAGGAAGTGTCAGAACTTCATTCTTTTTCTTAAAATTGGAAATGGCTCTTAAAAATCTGTATTTAGGCATATTTTATCAGTAAATAGAGTCAAGTGATGTGGAAAAGTGGTTATCTCACTGCTGTCTGAGTTGGCAGCTTCCCGTAACTGCTAGAAGATAGATATTGCACCGATTGTGGTCTCTCCTTAGAGGTCATCCTGCCATCTCAGCAACTCCCATAGATTCACATTTGATGACAATTAATAGAGACTTTCTGTTTGAAATAATTTGAATTAGAATAAAAGCATGTAATAGATCAATTATAATGGAATGAACATGTTGAAAGTACATTGCTGTGAAATACATTTGAAAAATCATGTTGTTATATGACAAAGTGTGACTTTCATTAATCTACAGTTACTAATATTGCTACTAAATTGCTATTAAATGATCTTCACAGAGCCCTTGAACAGATCAGCATGTCTTCTGAATATATATTTGGCTTAAATAAATGTATTTATTTAGATCCACATGATTATTCACATTGAGAAAATTCAAAACTGAAAAGTGAAAAGTCATTCAGTCATGTGCAACTCTTTGTGGCCCCATGGAATTCTCTAGGCCACAGTACTGGAGTGGGTAGCCTTTTCCTTGCTCCAGGGGATCTTCCCAACCCAAGGATGGAACTCAGGTCTCCCACATTGCAGGTGGATTCTTTACCAGCTGAGCCACAAGGGAAGCCCAAGAATACTGGAGTGGGTAGCCTATGCCTTCTCAAGCGGGCCTTCCCGACCCGGGAATCAAACTGAAAGGATACAGCAATTAGGTAGATTTAAATGCTCTAGTGAGTATGTGTGTGCATATATATACATATATATATATGTATCAAAAATTATGACTTTTGCAATGAAATTTTAGATGGTTAAAGGAGCCTGAATCACTACCAACCTAAAGACTAATGTTATTTATTATGTAACAATACATTTTGAATCAAAGATTAGTTCTACAGCACCAGGAAAACTTAAGTTGCATTCTTTTACTCTGTCTCCCAGGTCACTGATCCTTGCTGAGTGGCTTAGGGAAGGGTGTACAGATCAGATTAACTTGAGAGAAATTTCAAAGCTTTGTGTGCCTGCTAAGTTGGTTGAGTCGTGTCTGACTCTGTGTGACCCTATGGACTGTAGCCTGCCAGCCTCCTTTGTCCATGGGGATTCTCTAGGCAAGAATACTGGAGTGGGTCACCATGCCCTCTTCCCGACCCAGGGGTCAAACCCACGTCTCTTAGGTCTCTTGCATGGGCAGGCGATTCTTTACCACCTGTGCCACCTGGGCAGCCCTTCCAAAGCTTTACCTGCCCAAAATTCCTGAACACATCTCATTCTAAATATGTAGGTGACAAGGGAAAGTGTTGTTAGTTCGTCCAGGTACTTGCTGAGTGCGTGTTTGGTGCCAGGCACTAGTCCAAGCACTAAGAATACTAGTCCTGTTCCTGTGGAATCTTCATTCTGGCAGGATAGAGGTAGATAGTAGACACGTGAGGAAAGAAATTAGCTAATTGGACATAGTGATAAGAACTATGAAGTCATCGAAACACAGGACAGGGTGACAGGAATGTAAAGGAACCCTTTATGAAGAGAAATCTCGCGGAATCATCTCTGTGGAAGTGCCATTCAAACTACAATTAAAAGGCCAAAAATGCGCCATCCATGCAGAGATTTGAGGGAAGAGCATTCCAGGCAGAGGAAATAGCAAGTAAAACAAGGACACTGATTCTTTCTAGTTGATTTTTGTTCTGCGTGCGTGCTTGTGTGTGCTCAGTCCTGTCTGACTCTTTGCGACCCTGTGAACTGTAGCTCACCATTCCCCTGCCCCTGGGATTTTTCAGACACGGGTACTGGAGTGGGTTGCCGTTTCTTCCTCCAGGGAATCTTGCCAACCCAGGGATCAAAACCATGTCTGTTACATCTCCTGCACTGCAGGCAGATTCTTTACCACTGAGCCATTGGAGAAGCCCTTTTGCTCTGTAGATTCTTCTAACTCTAGAATATGTTTAACCTTTCTTTGATAATCTTGTAAGTCATTATAATTTTACTCCCTGTATCTAAAGTTTGTAATAAACATTTGAAGACTCTTCGGCATGATTTTCATACAAAATTGATATACTAATTTAATATATCTGTTGCAAGGTAGGCAAGGAATAGCTTGGAGAGAAATAGATCAGAGAGATAGATGAGGTGGGGCAGGACTGAGATGTGCTCTGATTTATTTATATTTTTAAATTAAGAAAAAAAATTAAGGCTGCTCTGTGGAGAAGACGTGTAGGTTTACCAGTGTATTTGGGAAAGTTCTCCTGATTACTTACATGATACTGCCTAACTCCCTGCCTATAAGATTTAAAATGCTTGATTTTGTAATTGTAGACATATTTATTTATTTGCAGTAATGAATACACTGTAAATTCTTCTAACTCTGGAATATAATATTCAGCTTTCTGTGATCATCACATACTCATTATTTTAGTGCTGGTAATAGCTTGTGATCAGTATCGTAAGACGTTTTTGGTCTTTTCAGTGCTCAACAGTTTGGAATTGATTTTTATAAGTTTCATGACCTTTTTGAAAATATTTCCAGACATTTAAAAAATAAATCTAATATTCTTAGACTTAAATATTTAAAATACGCAATTTGATCATTGCTTTGAGGTACTTTTGACAGTATGATTATATATCTCAATATACGTTTACTGTGTGGTTACACTCAGAACTGAAAGTAATTTAAACTTTTAAGTATGTAATAAAATGTAAAATGTAAAAAAATGTTTTAAAAAAGTAATCAAGATATCTCTTGTTCATTACTCTTTATACCTATCATTTTGCTTCAGTGTTAAGAGCTTCGTAAATGTTCTTACAAAATTTCTGATGAAAAGTTATGTGATTGTTTTTAATTCATTGAAGTAAGATATCTTTTTTGTTTGTTTTTTTGAAGGTTGGCTGCTGAAGATACTAACGGGATAGATAATCATGTACCTACAAACACTGTAGTACAAAACTCGTGCTGTTCATCTGTAATTAACGGGGACAGCACACCATCTCCATCTCAGGTTGCTGCCAGACCCAAAAACACACCAGCTCCAAAACCACTCACATCTGAGCCTGCCAATGACACTGGTAAGCATGGGTACTTACGACATATTATTCAAATGAAAACTAAATTTTACCTATCTGTACATACACTTTTCTTATTGTACAATCTTTCTTAATCTTCAGTTTTGTAAAAGGAATTTGAAGATTATACCACCTGAATTTTTTTTTCATAATTTGAATTTTCCTAGATTATTTAGGAAGATATTCCAAAACTACATTATAATCGCACATTTCAGTAAGCAAGTACAAGTACTTGCGTGATAGTCAATCTTAGGGTTTATGCTATAAAAAAATTACTATTTATAATGTAGAATGTATTTCTAAAAGCACTTTAGGGAATTCATTGATTTGTTAATGATGAATGATTCCTTTAATCATTTTGGTTAAATGGTTCTCTTTTGCCAGACAGATACTTACTTCTTGGCATGTAACTTAGTAAAAAAATGTTTTGTGAGGTGATACAGCGCTCTGAAAGTTTTGTATTTTCTAAGGGGAAGTGTTCTACTATTATAGAAGGACTGTCTATGGAAGAATTTTTTCTGTAATCCTGTTTTTCAGTGGATTCAGCTGTAATAGTCATACATCATTTTTTGTTTGATCTTTATAAATTAACTTTTTCAGATGAATTCCTTGAAACGCAAACATCTTAAGACTTCTTAAGATTACTAGTGTATGTCCTGAGGCTAGAGTTGGCATCCTGTCTTTTGATCCCAGAACCTGTATTCTTTCCCTCATCTATTTTTCGGATTATTCAAAAGTATAAACATGTAAAGAAGTAATTATATGAAAATAGATGGGGATGGGTTTATAGAGAATACTGTTGTGTATTTATACTGAAGGTTGGGGAAATATTTACTGTGCATGTTGTGAGTTTTTGTAAATGTGGGAACTGACACTGTGGTTTTCTGAAAATGTAATTTATTAATGCTCCTCTGTTTTTTTTATAAAAAAGATAGGCTTAAACATCCTAAGTCCTCATAATAAGTTGACACTTTCATTGTTAATTTAAGGTGTCTGGAAAATGAGAGAAAATAAACACAGATGACCAGGCTGAAATGAGTGAACAGGATCATTTATTTGTTTTCTGATTCTGGTATGCTTTCTAGTAAGAACATTTGTCTCAGATTTATTAGCAAAGGGATAAAGGAACAAATTAGGAACAGACCAGTTAAAACGATTCCCATTGAGAATTCCCTTGTGGTCCAGTGGTTAGGATTTGGCACGTTCACTCCTGGGGCCAGGCTGAGGTTTAATTGTTTGGGGGACTAAGATCCCACAAGCCTCAAGGTGCAGCCAAAAAGCCCGTCCCAAAACAAAAAATATGAACACCAGCTTTTATGCCTGATGTTCCATCTTTTATGGATCGGTATGAAAAAGCATCATAATATCAGCATCCTTGCTAATTCCAAGAGAGTAAATACAGTAGTAAGTTTCATAGAACTCTGCTTATATTATGGATCCTCAGTTAAATTTATAGTTTTAAAAAATAGTCTGGGAAAATAAGTGTGGGAAGGACCACCCATGTATATGGTTTACCACCAAATAATCACCCATAGAAAAATGGTTTATATTAGTACTAGAGTTCTTAATAATAAAACACAAATCCAGTGCATTTGACCTGTAGATTTGTAGATTATCAGATATACCTATATTTACCCATACCAAAAATGACACACAAACTGGGTATCCACCCATAAAGAAATTTAGATTGTAAACATTGTAACTTCTTGAGAATGCGCTGAAGAGGTTGTAAAAATAAAAATACCCTTATGTGACCAGACTTGATTTGTTATATGGGATTATCACTAGATTCATTAGAGCAGTAGATCCAATTCTGTTATTTCTGTAAGTAATTAGACATCAGGACCAATTACTGAGTCTATTCCTTTTTCATGAGAACTATAAGAATTTTGAATGCTCATTTTAGAAAGGCTTTTACAGTCATTCTATTTCATTCTTGTTATCACCTTCCAGTTAGAAGTGTATGGAATTTGGAGATTTAGCTCTTCTTCCTAAAATATTTAGCTGTTAGAATAGATTGGCCAAAGTATCTATTGACCACTAGATAGCTGCATGTTTGGGCTTGTGGGCTTATTCAGATGTTGTTGCAAAAGAGAGAACTTGCTGAGTTCCCCCTCATTGTAGAATCTCCAGTTTATATTCTGCTTCTAATTTTGTACTTTATAGACTGCTTCTGTTGGGAACAGATTTGCCTTCACATTCTTCTCTTACCCTTGCCTGAAATTTCAAGACGAAAGTAAAACACACACAAGGGACTAGAATTGAAGGTGCCATTGTAAATAATTCCCATGACATTCTCTGTAATTGCAAGGAAGCCTAAGACGATCAGAATAACAGCTAATATCTGTTCTACACATGTTCCAAACGCCATATACCCACTGATCAATACAGCTCTCAGGATAACTCTCTGAAAACAGGCACTGGTGTTTTTCTCCTGAAGGAACTGAGGCCCAGAGATCCCAGCTGGTAGAGGAGCTGTCCCTGATACCCACCTCTGTGGTCCTCTCCTCCCTGCTCTCCTGTTCATTTAGATGTGTGTGATATCTATAGTGTCTTAATGTTGGGCTGTTCATCTTTGGTTATACCTTTGATAAACTTCAAATAATATTCCCCCAGTCAACTTAGTGATTGTGTTTGCATGTTCTCTGACACATGACAAAACAATCCAACTGCCCTCATTCCATTGGCTGGTTTAGAAAGGCTTCTGGAACCTACTCTGTTGGTAGAAACCACTTTAGCAGTGTCTTCTGTATAATCTGGCATCCCTCAGTAGGAAGATGAATTCAGGTATATTTTTCAAGGGGTAGTCTTCTTTAAGGTGTTGGTGTAAAAATAGGATTCTTTTTTCTGTAATCAAGAACTTTAAAAGTCAGTTTTCATTGTTAGAGTGGTGATGGAGTGGAGTGTGCATATTTTGTGTGTAACATATTACATGTTTTTAATCCATTACCTGTGATTCCAAAATCCTAAAATCCTTAAAACCAAAAGTTTTTTGGTAAACTCACTTGATGGCAGAATGACTAGGACTAACTTGAAGGTATTTATAATTTTTTCTGCTTAGTATGAATATCCTTCTGTTTCACTCCAGAAATGATACTGTGTTTAACTACAGTGTCTAGCCCCCAATCTGACTTGATATTAGTGTAACAGATAATATATGTGCCATACTACCTTTTACATTCCAAAGTTATGAATTCTGAAACACACTTGGCCCTAAGAGTTTCAGATGAGGGGTTATGGGCCTGGAACTGCAGATAAATGATTTCTTTCACCAAAGACGGTATTGTACATGAGGGCTTTGGAGGGGAGGGCATTTTCCCTCACCCCTACCTGTTCTTTTGAGTCTTATGAAGATCCATTTGCTAAGTTTAGTTGGTAAATACTGATACTTATTTTAAGCTAAAGTGGGAGGCAGTCATGATTGAAAAGATTAGATTTGGTTTCTAACAGGACTGCGTTCCAATCCTAGCTCTGTCGTTGAACACTTTAACCGTGGGTTTTCATTCAGTTGTTCAGTCATGTCGGACTCTTTGCAACCCCATGGACTGCAGCATGCCAGGCTTCCCTGTCCTTCACTATCTCCTGAAGCTTGCTCAAAATCACGTCCATTGAATCGGTGATGCCATCCAACCGTCTCATCCTCTGTCGTCCCCTTCTCCTCCTGCCTTCAGTCGTTCCTAGCATCAGGTCTTTTCCGAGTTGGCTCTTTACATCAGGTGGCCAGAGTATTGGAGCTTCAGAATCATCATCAGTCCTTCCAGTGAATATTCAGGACTGATTTCCTTTAAGATTGACTGGTTTGATCTCCTTGCTGTCTAAGAGATTCTCAGTTGGAAGCATCAAATTCTTTGGCACTCAGCCATCTTTATGGTCCAACTCTCAACATCCATACATAACTACTACTAAATGGACCTTTGTCAGCAAAGTAATGTCTTTGCTTTTTAGTACACTGTCTAGGGTTGTCATAGCTTTTTTCCCAAGGAGTAAGTATCTTTTAATTTCATGGCTGTAGTCATTGTCTGCAGTGTTTTTGGAGCCCAAGAAGAGAAAGTCCATCACTGTTTTTATTTTTTTCCCCACCTATTTGCAATAAAGTGATGGGACCCAATGCCACAATCTTAGTTTTTTGAATGTTGAGTTTTAAACCAGCTTTTCCACTCTCCTCTTTCACCTTCTTGAAGAGTCTCTTTAGTTCCTCTTCTCTTTCTGCCAGGAGGGTGGGATCATCTGCATGTCTGAAGTTGTTGATACTTCTTCCAACAATCTTGATTCCAGCTTATGACTCACCCAACCAGGCATTTCACATGATGTACTCAGCGTATAAGCATGTGACCTTGGACAAATTTAGCATTCTAAAAATTTAGGGTCTCCACTTATAAAATGAAACAAATACTTAGTAATACCTTACAGGATTGTTTCAAAGGTTAAATGAGATAAATTTAAAACATCTACCATGTTTCTAGGACAGTAGTAGTTAAGAAAAATAAGATTTTCTTCTCTACTTTCCCCCCTTGCCCTTAGCTTCTAGAAGAAATGACTTTTTCTAATGTATAATTATTGCTTTACTAATAAAATAGAGCTCAGTATGGTAAGGCAGAACTAACCTATTTCACAAATTTATTAGACTTTTGCTCTTAGTTGTTTATTTTGAAATACAGATTCACAAAAAGTTACCAGGAAATGTACAGGGAGGTCCCGTGTTCCCTTCATTGACCTCCCTGAATGTTAATGTCTTGTATAACTATAGTACTGTATGAAAATGAGGGAACTGCCATTGACACAGCCCCCATTTCACTCGTTATACCTGCGCAGAGAGAGAGAGAGGATGTGTGTGTGCGTGTGGGCGCATGCAGTTTGTCATTCGGCTTCATGTAACTAGCACTGCAGTCAAGACACAAAACTGCATCGTCACCAAAGGCTCCCTAGTGCTCCACCTCCTTTAAAGCCATAGCCACTTTCAGGTGTGAATTGTAAAGAAATTTAGTGTATATATAGTGTGTGTCTGTGTGTGTGTGTGTGTATATATATATATATATATATATATATATATATATATATAAAATCAGTTTTTGATGTCATACTTTTTAAAAGGGGCAGAAATGATACTGGGTACTTCAGTATTTCCTCCTTTTCCTGCTTTAATTAGAGGACAGATGCATGGTGCTATGAGATGTACATACCATAAAGTCCATGGGAGATTAATTTTCAGAAATAAAACCTGAAATGAGGGAGATCTGTCTCCTAAATCAAAAGTCATGGTTGCGTGGAGTCAGGCTTGCGACACACTCACTGAGAAGCCAAGTCAGGGGCTGTGACCGTACGCCTGTCGAGAAGGAAATGCTTTCATGAGCTTCTGCTGTCGCTGCTGTCACATGGGATTTTAATCATTTGCCCCCATACAATTTTTCTGTTCTTTTCTGAGGAAGGAAGCTATGATCCCTCCCTGCCTGCCTGCCTCCTTGTTTCTTATCGTCTTTATTGTTAAGTTTATCCGTTCAGTCATCCTTGTATCATTTGTTAAGAGGTATTTATTTTGCAGCTACAATAGACTGAACACTACCTGGTTGCTGGTTACATATGCATTAATCAGAGTTTCTCAGCTTTGGCACTCTTGACATTTTGGGCTAGGTAATTCTCAGTTGTGGGAGGCTGTCCCTGTGCATTTTAGGATCTTAGCAGCCTTCCTGGCCTGAACCCACTAGACGCCAGTAACACCCACACATTCCCCTAGTTGTAACCACCAGACATGTCTTCAGGCATTGCTAAGTGTCTTCAGTGGATGTCCTGTTGAGAACCATTGATATATATGAATAGCCATCCCTCTAATCAAATGCATGCTCCCAGTACCCCACTGAGAACTTGCCCTGCTATTAACATCTTGCATTACTGTGGCATATTTGTTATTAATATAATTAATGAAGCAGTATAAGTGCACTATGATTAATGAAAGCCCACAGTTTATGTTCAGGTTCACTCTTGGTATTGCCTGGGTTCAGTGAGATTTGAGAAATGCATATTGCCATGTGCTGACCATCACAGTATCATTCAGAATTATTTCACTCTGAACAGTCGCTGTGCTCCACTCTTTCATCTCCCTTTCCACACTCCTAGCAGCCACGGATCCTTTACTGTCTCTCTGGTTTGGCCTTTTTCACAGTGTCATATGTAGCTATTTCAGACTGGCTTCTTTTACTTAGAAATATGAATTTAAGCTGAGCGCCAAAGAATTGATGCTTTTGAACTGTGGTGTTGGAGAAGACTCTTGAGAGTCCCTTGGACTGCACGGAGATCCAACCAGTCCATCCTAAAGGAGATCAGTCCTGTGTGTTCATTGGAAGGACTGATGCTGAAGCTGAAATTCCAATACTTTGGCCACCTGATGCAAAGAGCTGACTCATTAGAAAAGACTCTGATGTTGGGAAAGATTGAAGGCAGGAGGAGAAGGGGACGACAGAGGATGGGATGGTTGGATGGCATCACTGACTCAATGGACATGAGTTTGAGTAAACTCCAGGAGTTGGTGATGGACAGGGAAGCCTGGCGTGCTGTGGTCCATGGGATTGCAAAGAGTCGGACATGACTGAGCGACTGAACTGACCTGATGAGTTTACGGCTTTTCTATGTATTTTCGTGACATGGCATCTCATTCATGTTTGTTGCTGAATAATATTCCATTGCATGGATGTACCATAGTTTGTCTATCTGTTCACATATGCTTTGTCCACAACCAAGCGTTGTGGTGGTTTATAGTTTTTCACAATTATGAATAAAGCGGATGTAAATATTCACGTGCAGGTTTTGATGTGGACCTAAGTTTTCAACTGAGCTTAGTTGGAGACTGTGGCTTCGGGATCTTACGATAAGAGTATTATTACTTTTGTAAGAAACAGCCAGTGGCAAACTGGCACCCAAAATGGTTGTGTCTTTTGCGTTTCCACTACCAGTGAATGAGAATTTTTACATTTTGAGGATAGTTTACTTTTTAAATTTTGAAGCAACACTGAATCTTCTCATTTAGAGAGAATTCTGTCTCCAGTCTATGCTTTAAAATACCTTTAAGAAACATTTTTTCTTTTTCTTCAGATAGGTCTTGAGTGTAATCTTGATGTTGAACTTGAATCTATCTGATCATGGTGCTGAAATGTTTTGGTCAAATTAATAATTGGTTCTAATTTTATTTTCAATTGATTCTCGTGATATAAATAAATACTCATCTCTCTCAATGAGTTTTACCATTTTATATTTGGTGTTTTTCACTTCTCTCTTGTCTTAATGCATTTTCATACATAACCCATGGTATTGAAATGGAGTGGTAATTGTGATCTTCCTTGTTTTGTTCTGATTTTAAAATTTGTTCCTGATCTTGATAGGAAGTTCTTCTAATGTTTTACCGTTAATATATCATGCTTACTCTTGGTTTCTGGAAGATAATTAGATTATTTTTGAATTTTCCTAGATTCCTCTTATCAACAGTTTTATCAATATTTTTTGAATCTTTTTTGATTTGTATTGAAAATAAACATGTAGCTTTTAACTCTTAACCTGTTAATTATGGTTTCCTAACAATTTCCCAATATTGACCCATTGTTTAATTTATTCAGTTTCAGTTTTAGGGTTATATTACTCTTGGAGAATAAATTAAGAAACTCCTTTTTCTTTTTTGCCACCAATGTACTGTAACATTTCAGAGAACACGGGGGTAATCTGTTCCTTGAAGGCTGAAAAACTGAGTGTATTGACTTTTGGAGGGACACTGTTCGATCTTTTATCCCCTTTTACATTTCTACTCTGATTGATCAATTTTTCTTTCTCTTGAGTTAGTTAATATATTTTAGACTTACTGATATAAACGTGTACATGGTATTCTAAATGCTACTCAGATTATATTTTTCATTATAAAATTTGCTAAGGCACTATTTCATGGTTTTTCCAACCTTACTTCTAAGAATTCATCTGAAGCATTTGCTAAAAATACAGATCCCAGAGATTCCCTAAGAGATTCAGTAATTCTAGAATGGAAAGTGAGAGCTATACTTTCTACAATATCCAACAGATTCTAATCAGGTTAGGAAATTCTGATCTATTATATTTTTCTTATAATTCGTTTCCTTCTCCCATTTTCCCCTGGGTCTGGAATTGAAAGCTAAGCTCACTTATTGCTATTCTTTCTTACACCCTTGGATACCTCTTTGCCATGTCAAATATTTCATACAAGTATTTCCATGCCATTAATTTCCTTACAGTTTGTGATTTCATAACTATTATTTTTCTTTAACTTAATAATTATTTAAGGTTTTATAAAAAAATCTTCTAAGCTAAACTGATTGCAGGTGTGGGAGAACTATCAGTTTTATGGACATGTAAGCATCAATTTTCTTACTAGTAAAATGGGTAGTATCTTCCTCATAGCATTGTTCTGTGGGAATTAAATAAGATAATCCTTAACAAATGTTTTACAGAATCTGCCACACTTTCAGTAAACATTTCAGTAAGTTATATATATATTTTTTGTTTCTAGTTTTCTTGAATTATAATCAGAGTTTCACCTCCTGATTGTAAAGTTGGAATTTTTCTTTAGTCCTTTACGTGTCATTTTTTTTCCTTAAAATTCCTAGATTGTTTGGATGGAATATGTATGTAATGAAAACTCAGAACTACTTCTCTAATGCTGTAATTTAGGACAGGTATATTGACTGTGTCATTCAATCCTTCATGTACTTAATTAATGTTTCTACTAAAGTTCTTTTTTTCTGCCTAGTTTTGAGAGAGATATGTTTACTGCTTCTTCTGTGATTTGTCCTTGAACTGAACATTTATTGTTTTCATATGCCAGGTGCATTGTAACTGTTGAGAATACAAAAGTGGAACAAGTCGGACAAAGTGTTGCATTTTGAACTAATGGAAAAAGAAATAAAAACAAACTGTTTCAGAACATGAGAAGCAAAACAGTCTAGTAGGCAGCGTGGGCTGAGGGTGGGGCAGGTGCAGAATTAAATAAGGTGCCTGAGCGCTGCCTTTCTGAAGGAGTGGTTGAGCCTGCACACTGCGTGATAAGAAGCAGGAGCTGTTCTGAGGCCAGCGCAGCGGCCAGCGCACGTCCTTGAGGGGAGGGAGTTCACTCTGCTCACGGGGCAGAAGGGAGACCACCGTGAGAAGTCAGGTGGAGCTGTGGGGCCGACTATGTGGAGTGTTTCTCATGAGCCATGGTAAAGAACTTGGAATTTACTCTGGGTGCAATAGGTGTGTTTAATTAGGGAGTGAAACGATCTTTTGTATGCTTCTAAGAGATTACTTTGGCTGCTGTTTGGAGAATGGGTTGGAGTTGGACCAGAGAGGAAGTGGGCAGACCAGTTAGGATGCTGTTGCAGCGAGCGAGGAACAGTGAGGGGGGCAGTGGTGCAGATGGAGAGGAGCTGAATTGTTGTCAGAGAGAAGGGTTTGCCTTGAACAGCTAAGAGCTGCTGTTTAATAATTAATTTTCCTCTTCTGTTTTTAACACTTTGTTAGCATGTGTTTTAGTATCATAAGGGTTTATGATTCTTTCTTATTGGGCCGGATTATCTTGTCTGAAATAGTCCGCTTTTTCCATTTAGCGTTATTTTGCTTTCCAAAGACTGTTGCTAATCTTTTCTTTTTTTGGAAATCAGTTTCTACATTGATCAGGATTGAAAGTTAAATGAAAAAGTTCACTTTTGGACATCATATATTCCATGAATTCTGAATATCATCTAAGAGACCAGAATTTACTCTCTGTGCACATTCTCCTTTCTTCAGGTTTCCTAAGTGTTGAGTTCAGGTAGCACTGTACATTTTTATTTCTTATATTTTGTTACTGATATTTTTCTTCCAAAGTTGCTCTCCCCTGTAGTTGGTACAGAACTTGATTGGTTCTGTTTTGCTCCTACAGTTTGATTCCTTTTAATAGTACTCATTTCTCTTCTTCCCACTGTTTACATCTCTTTCTTTAAAAATCTGCCTGACCATTTCATCACTCTTAATTATGTCTCCTTCCTCTGTTTCAATTAGAACTTTGCTGTGCAATTTTCTAATAGGTTTTCTTCAATAATCTATTCCCTTCCCACTTTTAATTTGACTTCCTCTTACAGTGACATGTAGTTGAAATGGATCGATTACATTTAAAATGAAAATTTTTAAAATTATGTCAGTGGATCTCAATGCTGGGTTATTTCTCCAGCAAGTATAAAATGAGTTCCTGGATCTTTTTGCAGTCCCCTGCAATACTGTCTTAAGAGTTAATGCCACTTTATATTTGACAAGAATTCTTTTGATATTAGCTGTATTTGCATAGGAAAAGGAAGATTGAATGGGGTCATTTTGAAGTTTTTATATAACCCATGTAGATATTCAGAATTTATTGTTTGGGGGAAAAACTTTTGTTCATGTTGATTTCTCTTTCCTTAAGTTTGGGTTATTGTTACATATATATTCTTAAGTTTTTATTATTTAACATTCATCTCAAAAATATGAGCCACAAAAAGTATTATCTGTCTTATTTCCATCAGTACCTAATACACTGCTTGGTGTGAATTAGGTTCTGAATAAATACAGTTGATGAGTTAATTGGGCGCTTGGTCGTTTCTTGACAGTTCATCTTACTGATTTTCCCTTCTCAGTTAATGGAGACTCACCCTCATCTGCACCGACTGAAAACGCTCCCAGCACGGGTACTGCAATAGGATCTGGAGAACCCGCCTTGTCTTCAAATTGCACTAGTACTCCTGTTGAAGACCCTCCAGTTCAAGAAACACTGACCTCCTCGGAAAACAATGAATGTATTGTCTCTAACAGTGCAGCCTTTGGATCTGAAGCTCGAAGTGCATTAGATCCTTCCACCTCCAATTCTGCAAGTAGCTCTGCTTTTGAAGCAGCCAAATTAAGACAGCCTGACGGATGTATGGAACCTGTCCGGCAGCAGTCTGGAGGTGCCAACACAGAAACGCTGCCATCAGGGTATGTCATTTATTTTTTTAAAAGGTGTGTGACTTAGATAGCAACTTTTTAATAATAACCTGAGTGTTGAATATATATATGAAATTTTTCCTTTCAGTTATTTGAAATCTAAGTTAGAATCTAATTCATACAGTGTATTTGCTACAAACCGAGTATTTTTTTAAAACTAAGAACAATTGCTAGTTATAGTTAAAGCATGTGCTACATGACAGGAAGAGGAAAAAACCTTATATTAATTTGCACAACTGTCGATTTGATTCTTGGCTTACTTTTAGAAAAGAGTGACCCTGACACACTCTGTAATAGTCTCAGTTCTCTAGCTTTTTTTACTGTTGCCTCCCTAGGCTAAGCTTGAAGCAAGTAGCCATCCTTTGTTTTTCTCAGTTTATACTCAGTACTATGAGGGATCCAGTAAGCCTGCTGAGAAGCACTGTAACAAACTCAGGTTTTCATTGAAAGTGAAAGTCACTCAGTTGTGTCCGATTCTCTGCCACCTCATGGACTATACAGTCCATGAAATTCTTCAGGCAAGAATATTGGAGTGGGTAGCCTTTCCCTTTTCCAGGGGATCTTCCCAACCCAGGGATCGAACGCAGGTCTCCGACATTGCAGGCAGATTCTTTACCAGCTGAGCCACCAGGGAAGCCCAAGAATACTGGAGTGGGTAGCCTATCCCTTCTCCAGCAGATTTTCCCGACCCAGGAATTGAACCGGGGTCTCCTGCATTGCAGTTAGACTCTTTACCAGCTGAGCTACCAGGGAATAATTCTTCATCTTTTAATTTTCCATGGTAATAATTCAGCTTCCTATGATTTTCTTTAAAGAATATTCTGTGTATTCCATTTGGTCATCTCTCCCATATTCACTTAATATGTTTCTAGCTCCTCCTTGAGTGCTGCTGCTGATCTGACAGGAGGCAGATTGCAGGGGGTAACGTGAGCTGTGGGGAGCAGCCGTGAATACAGATGAAGATCCGTTCTCTCCACCACCACTCGCTGCCACCCCCGTCTGCTGCACGCCCCAGTTCCTGACAGGCCAGGGACTGAGACCAGTCCATGGCCCTAGAGTTGGGGACCCCTGGTGGATGCAGTGTCCTGTATCCAGGACAGTGTATACAGTCCTACCTCCTACAGAGGTTAGAACTGTCTCCTCTCGCAGCTGTGAAAACGGCACCTCTCGCGGTCTCTGCCTCGGTGCCCTCATTCTCCCGCCACAGCTGCTGTGTCGGTACCCTTTCTGACTTTCTGAGCTGTGTTTTTCTTAGTGCCCTTTACTGGATTATAGGACTTTGCCTGTTGCCTCCTTGTGGTTTCAGGCTTTAGTCTGCTCCTGAATGGGTGTTTCTCTTGAGTCTTACACTCTCCCATCGTTTTAACTGTTAAATTTACAGGTCCAAGCCAGACCTTTCTCTGAGCTTATTTTTATCCACTTACTGGAAATCTCCACTGTTTCCTGCAAGCATTTTTGGCCATGAAGTATCTTTCCTTCCTCTCAAAAATCTCTCATTGTTCCTTTGTCTTCTCTTTGACTACTTATCATTAGTCATTTATCAAAGTCTCACGTGTCTGCCCTTATGACATTGATATGTAAGAAGCTTTCCATACTGTCAGGAACCTCTGATCTGATGGGAGATAAAGATAAGTAAATAGTCATTGACTGTACAATTTAATTAAAGCTAAGCTAGAGGTCCAAGTTTAGGGTGCTGTGGAGGGGAACATGTGTAGAGGGGGTTAATAGGATACCCTGTGATACTGAGATCAAAGAATACTTTCTGGAAGAGATGACCCTTCAGCGGTTTCTAAAAGAGGAGTAGGCGTTAGCAAAGCAGCAAAGAAGGCACGTGTGGTGAAAGGTTTCCTTTTCAGGGCAGCTAACTGCATGTTCAGATCTCTGACACCCACAAATTAAGAAGCTGACCTCAGGAAGTGGTATTTTGTTACAGCTTGAGTTGAGCATTCGAGGAAGCAAGCTGTGTAATACAGAAGAATAAACAGCCCTCTGAAGAGTTTTGTGTACCTGCTGAAGCTTTGGAGTCCCGCCCCTCCCCCACCCCGGCCCCCGGAAACCATGGATAAACATACAGGAATTTAAAGCAGGGGAGTGGCATAGTCATATTTGCGTTTTAAGATTATTCTAGAAGTGGTATAGGCAGATGAGGAGTTAAGGAGACAAAGCAGAACAAAACAGGCCAGGCTTTTATAAATGAGAAAAGTGGGCACATTCCTGTTTAAAATGATAAGTACATAAACTTAGTTCTGTGGGGCCAGGTAAATGCTTCCGTGTGCTTGTAGCCACTGTATGTGAACTTTGCCTGAAGAGAATTTTGTAGGAATCTACATGAGTGAGGAATCTAGATGAGTGATTTTCAAATCACAAGTTGCAGCCTGTTAATAGATTGTGACCAGCACTTGAAGGCAGAATAAAGTAAATCAGTATTGACCAGATTGGAAACCTGGAGTGTGTTAAGTAAGCATTGTTTCCTGACAGTTTGTTTTTCCAGTGTGTTTTTGTGTGTATAAAATCTGTAGGTGAATAGCAGCCTAGGACAAACAGATACATTTATGTAAGATGTATTCTTATTCTCTGAGCTGTTGCCTAAAAGATTAGAAGCAACTAACCCGAGTGAGAAATTAAAATAGACTGCCCCAAGGTGGATGCTAGTCTTCTGGGCTGATGTTACGATGGGTTGTGGGAATTAGCTATGGGAGGTGGAATGCAAGAGTGGGGTCAGGGTTGGTTCTTCTTGCTTCGGCAGTCTGTAACCATATTAGCAATTTTCAAATCTACGTCATCTCCCCTCTTTCCTCAGAAATATTTCTTAGTTCCTGTATTTTATCTCTTTGGTGACTTATTTCATTGGTGCCCAGAATTACAAGTGTTCTCAATGTAGCCTGTTCTAGCCTGGAGGGTTATGCCAAGTGTGGTCTGACATAAAGCCCTTTGCATTTGCTGTCACTTCTGAGTGGAATGTTATTCCTCAGATATGTGCATGTCTCTGCCCAAATGTTACCTTATTCCAGAGGCCTTTCCTGATTCCCTCTGGCTAAATCAGGCACCCCCTGTCCTTATCCCCAGCCCTTGCCTTATTTTTTTCCAACCTTCTGTTAAGAAAATTTAGAAACATGCAGGAAAATACAAAGAATTTTACAGTGAACACGTGTGTATCTGTCTATCACCAGGTTCTGTAGCTGACATGTTACGCTCTTCGCTTTATCGCATTTCTCTGCACCTCTCCATTTGCCTAATGTTTAAGTCTAATTCAGTAAGTTGTAGTTGTACATTTTGCCCCTCAAAACTTCAGCTTGCATGTCATTCACTAGAGCTCAGTATTTGTTTACAGATTTTTAGGTAAAGTTTACATAGAAATGTGTAAGTCTTAAGTATGTCATTGATGAGTTTTGACAGGTGGAAATAACCCAAACCTTTATCAAGATTAGAGCGTTATCATCACTTTAGAAAGTTCTGTCAAGCCCCTTTCAGTCAACCCCCGCTCCTGCTTTTAGGGAGGCAGCACTGTACCTCCCTGCAAGTGTTCTTCGACAATAGATTATAGATTAATCATGTTAAGTTGGTGGAACTTAACATAAATGGAATCAGTATAAACTCTTTTGAGTAGGGTCCTTATCAGCATAATGTCGCTTGTATTATTTTTCAACACTCGAATCACTATGTGGCACATGTTTATGTGCATCAGTGTTCTCTCCTCTACACCGAAAAGGGGGCTTTATGTGGCCCGTTTCTGTACCTCTTGTGCCGAAGACGACACTTGCCGTGTAGCAGGCACCAGTAAACGTACGTGAACTAGTGCTTGATGCAGTGATTTTGAGTGGGTGAGCAACTGGGCGAAGGCCCTGGCTTGCAGATGCTTAGGAGGAAGTTGTTAACAAGGTCAGAACCTACTGAAAATTCAAGTAAGATAAGAACTGAAGGGCACCTTTGAATTTAGCAACAAAGAGATTATTCATTGTTGACCTTTGACAGAATGATTTCTGGGAAGGAGAGCTGTGTTCCGACTGCTGTGTGATGGAGTGAGTGGAAGGGTGGAAATGTGATAGAAAACTCCTCAGAAGACTGAGAACTAGTGGAAGCAGTTCTCCCTGTGAACACACAGGGAGAGAGGGATGTCTGGTAGAAGCAAGCAAGGAAAGACCCAATACTGAGGAGGAGTTTTTTGGTGTAAAAAATGAGAGTGACCTGAAGGGTGGGCAGGAGAGAGGTTAGCAGGCCGAGCAGCAGCGGAGAGGGGCAGCTGTTGACCGTGGTTTGTGAGAGCCCAGTCATCATCCAGTCAGTAACTACATTCTGTCATTTTTACTGTAGTACATTTAACAAAATTCTCCCACATTTATTATTTCTTTCTTTTTTTAAAATAAGGTCTTTTTCAGCAGTAAGTTTTAGAAATGTATGTATATGAAATAGGGAAGCCATATCTGACTACTAGGGACAGGAGAGTGTTATGGTTGAAGGTGACATGTACCAGTTATAAATTAGCACTTATCCCTTTGAAATTGAAGAATTCTGTTGGGAAGTCCCATCACTCCGCTTGGTAACTTGGACCTGTTTGAAAGGTTCTCAGGAATTTCCACTGCAGGGATGCTCTAGTGTTTGACCAGTTCCGGTCCATCACTGCTGTAGGACATACGGGCTCAGCTCTAGCTGGCTGTCTCTGAGTCCCCAGCCAGGCCTGAGGCAAGCCCCTTACCCTTGTACCGCCTTCCTCCCCCCCCCCCAGCACCTTCTCTCCTCCCTGCTTCCTGACATTAGCTCTGGTCACCCCACACGCATGGGGGCTTGTTCTTGGCAATGGTCCTGCCCCAGAAGGTGAACTCTCACTCTGGGAGTGACATTGTAGCAAGTTACCTCCCATGGATCAGCTGCTGGGGGAGAAGGAGAAGCACCCTGAGACCCTGGTCACTGGGGCGGGTGGTGGAATTGACCAGGCTCCTCCCCTGCAGGCCAGGAGCTCTTTGTTGCAAGAATGTTGTCAGCAGAGCGCAGCTGGGAACATGGCACATCCACAGCCGGGGTGACCTACCTCAGGAAGACGCGGTGGGGCATGACAGGAGTTTTTGCTCTTACTGTGTTAGTACCTACATAATAGTCCTGACTTTGCCTTTTGGCCCACAAAGTCTAAAATATTTATATCGAGTAATTCACAGAAAAAGGCTACCTTCACTTGATCTAATGAATGGAATGTAGAAAATTACAAAGATGATATCCAGAAGGGGGTCTTCGTATGATGTGTGTAGCAAGCAATTTAGTTTGAGTAAGATAAATTCTCTTTGGAGGAAAGCCCTGAAATCTGGAAGCGATATGGAAAAATTAAGAACTAGTGGCTAGAATTAGAGTTGGAACCTAAGTGCTTACTGAATATTGAATATTAAATTAGAATATTTCCAGCTAACTTGGGATCACATTAGAAATGGCTTCATAGCCCATTTTATGGATGGTGCGCTTGATTATGTACATTACACTCCTCTTACATTACATTCCTTGCAATACAGGAGACCAGGGTTTGACCCTTGCGTCGGGAAGATCCCCTGGAGAAGGAAATGGCAACCAGTCCAGTACACTTTCCCAGGGATAGAGAAGCCTGGCAGGCAATAGTCCCTGGGGTCGGAAAAATTTGGCCATGACTGAGCAACTTTCAGTTTCACTTTTCTCTAATTAAAAAGAAGTCAGATTAAATTGCATTCTCATGTTTGAGAAAGGAAAATATTTCCCATTTGTTCTACTTTCAGCTGAGAACAAGAATGTTAAACTCAGAAATAGGAAGTTTCTGTTTTTAACGTTTGAAGGTTCTCTTCTGTGCCATTCCAAGGAGAGGGTGGAGAGGAGAGACTGAGGGTAGGGAGAGGAAGAGGAGGAGTGTGTCTGGGACGGAGCAGATGAAGACAAGCGAGGATGTCCTTAAACTCAGAGGTGCACCGAAGACAGAAGAGGGGTGGCTGTGCACAGGAGGGAGACCTGTATGCAGATGGAAGAAGGGGCATCCATGGAGCTGTCTCACTACACACTTTAATGCAGTTGCTGCTGAAATCTTTTAGATGTGTGTTTTCTTCAGTTGCCAAAAACGGATATTACTTCATTGGCATTTTGTCCTTTGGGCATGGTATTAGGGTGGCAGTTCCTCAGCTCTTGATAAAATTTCTGTTTTGTGATGATTTGGAATTCCGTGAATTAGTCACTTTAAAAAACTTTGGGTGTTATTCTGTCTTCCTCTGCTAAATGTACTTACTGAGTTTCCAGTGCGTGCTGTGTGGTAAGTCACTTCAGTCATGTCCAATTCTGTGCGAACTAATGGACTGTAAGCCGCCAGGCTCCCCTATCCATGGGATTCTCCAGGCAAGGATACTGGAGTGGGTTGCCGTGCCCTTCTCCAGGGGATCTTCCCCACCCAGGAATTGAACCCGCATCTCTTATGTCTCCTGCGTTGGCAGGTGGGTTCCTTAGCACTAGCGCCCACTGGGAAGCTGGGAAGTTTCCAGCACTGCTAATGAAAAGGGAATAATTGAGCATTTACAAAGCCCAAAAGAAACAACTTCATTTTGTGTGTATACATGACTCTTTAAAACATACCTATAATTTTTTGGCTTATAAAAAGGAATCATAAAAAAAAAGGAACCGTTCTTCAGATAGTCTTTAGCTTGTTCTTTTATTTCTGTATTTTTATTAAAGGTGGGAACAGAGAAGAGATCCCCACGGTAGAACCTACTATGTGGATCATAACACCCGGACGACCACGTGGGAGAGGCCGCAGCCTCTGCCTCCAGGGTAAGGTAGCGTCTTCTCCGGCTTCAGCTGTGTTTCATACGTGGAATTTTAAAAGCTCAGTTAATGCGATATAAAATGGTTCTTTGCTACTGCATGTTACTTTTCCTTGATTTGCTTTTGTGAATAGTAAACATTCAGTAGATGAGATTTGTTACCCTGTGTCTCATTTACAGTCAGTCTGAAGGGCTTCCTCAAAAGATTAGGAGATGTCGAACGCTGGCATGAGTTTACTGAGGGGAGTTGCAGACTTCTGACCCAGTGTCAGTTCTTGCTATTTTTTGAGAAATGAGAGTCATGTTTAGGGCAGTTTGTGTGTATGTTTCTTCATAGACAGGGATC
The DNA here is from genome assembly GCF_042477335.2 of Ovis canadensis. Taxonomy (NCBI): domain Eukaryota; kingdom Metazoa; phylum Chordata; class Mammalia; order Artiodactyla; family Bovidae; genus Ovis; species Ovis canadensis. Next base: position 99,229,748 of record NC_091253.1, on the reverse strand, counting down.
TAAACTATGCTGTTGCGTGATATTTATGTAAGAGATCCTAGTGTAGTTCAAAATTATTACCTAAAAGATCATTACAAGTAAAATTATATTAATTATGGCTGAAGTTAATAGAGCATTTTAAATGAAGAGGCATTCCTATTACATACTAAATGAAGCTTGTGCTGTTAGGCTGTTATTTACTAACAGTCCTTCCAGATGCAACTCAGAGCTCGCCAATATAAACATATTCAAAGTCCAGAAAATTAAAGGCAACAAGTGTGTTATCTTGTGAAACTGGTTGCTGAAAGTATATTGAAAGCCTATGAATTAATAATACAGATTGACTGGAGGTGAATGAAACCCTGGTGGGTGTGGGTTCAGGAGGACAGGGCGTCTTCTGGCTGGTGGAGAAGGGTATTCCGTTCTGAGAGAGGATTGAAACACAGGCATGACGGGATGAGACGTCTGACACATTTGGGGCCCACCAGGAGTTGATTTGGCCCCTCGGATGGGTCCCTTGAAAGAAGGGGAAGTGAGGGTGAGGGTGGAGAAGGGCGGTGAGGCTGAGACGGTGACTGGGCTCATCATTTAGCCATGCCAGCAAACGGTGATAGGTGGAATGGCGTGGCTACATCTGCACTTTAGTTCAGCATCAGTGTAGCTGCAAAAGGTGGATTAAAAAGCTGTAAAAGTTGAGTTAAAACCCTTTACATGGGCAGGGGTGATAGAGGCAGATTGCTTGGTATACAGTTAGCACTCAGTAAATGTTTATCAAAGAAAGAGGGAGAGTAGTCACATTGATACTGTTCAATCTATGACCTCTTTTTTAGACAGTCCTTAGAAATCATGTATGGGAAGAATGGGAAGGTAATTGAGATAAATAGATAGCAAGTTACATGTCTGTAAGTTTTCTGAAGAATATCAATATTTACTTTCTTTTAAACTCATCATCTCTTGGACTTGATTTTTAAATTATTTAGGTAACATATTACTTAACTACTTTCCAGTTTCTTATCTAAAGAGATGATTGTTTATTTTCATTTTCACTGCTGCTCCGTTTATCTTTGGTAGTTGGGAAAGAAGAGTTGATGATCGAGGCAGAGTGTATTACGTGGACCATAACACCAGGACAACCACCTGGCAGCGGCCCACCATGGAGTCAGTCCGGAACTTTGAGCAGTGGCAGTCCCAGCGGAGCCAGCTGCAGGGAGCTATGCAGCAGTTCAACCAGCGATACCTCTACTCGGTAATTAGGAAGTTATAGGCCTTAATGCATCTTTTTCTTCCAGACGTCTTGCCTTTCCTCCCTTGGTGACTTTTCTTAAATGCTATAGATTGTAAGATCTTTTTTAGTTGATCTTTAATAAATAATTCACATTTCTGATATGCATAAGCACTTTTAAGTTTTTTTTTAATCCTAGTTTACATAGCTATACACTCATACTTTTGTCCTTGTTAAGAGGTAGTCTCAAAAATGCAATTTCTTAATCATATAATTTGTCTTGGCCAGTTCCCAGTCTTCTACTTTTGGTTATAATCATTTTGTTTGCTTTAAACAAAGCTGATTGCCTCCTGACTTTACTTAAGGCCAGTCTTGCCATATCCCAGCTATCCTGTTTCCATCCCAGCTTTGTAGAGATGCTTTCATCTGTTTTGGCCCACTAAATATGTATTCCTGGGATTAGAGATAGTTTTGTCCAAAAAAATTTAATGCTGTCTGAAAATTTGATCAATTGGTGATTTACTGCCATAAGCAAGCATCCATGGGAGTGTGGGGGATGGGAGGACTTCTGTTTAAATAGATTTGATCTCAAGAAGTAGAATGTATAAATCTCAAGTACTGGGCATCTCTAGGTAGTGTTTTGGGGCAGCTTGAAACCCCAAAATGTGGAAAGAAATTAGGAAAGATACACAAAGAAAACAGCTGTTCAGAATCCTGCCTTCGGCAGGCTCATTCGGCTCTGCGTTTTTGGGAGGTTAAGTAGCAAGGTTTGTTGCTCTCATTTGCAGGTTGGTCCACTCTCCGGGTTGTCTGACCATCAGAGAGTGGGCCGGCCAACCTGCTCAGCATCTCGTGTGGTCAGTTCTTGGTTCCTGAGTAGCGTGTGCAGAAGTCTGTGGGGATGTCCCACCGTTTAGCTGTATGTACTAAACAAATTACGTGTGTGCGTTTGTTTTGGCTGGACTTTGCTGTATCTATGGAAAACTTTGGGGAAACGGCAGAATTAGGGAATGGTGTGCATCAGAAGTGTGTTCTTCTGCACAAACAGAACATCCTGAGGTTAAGATTTAGTTGTCTAAATGATACTGAGTACAATTCATAGTATCTGTTATGAAGTTATAAAATATTTATCAAGATGTATATATTGTGTCATTAAGAAATGATTTTTCAGGTAATAAGTTTTTATTTGTCTTTTTTTAAAAACTGATGGTAAAAATGTTTATTTTCTTTTGAATATATTTCTGAGTTGTCATAATATGTGAGCATTAATATGTTTTTATGTATGTTTGAATATATAAAATATATTAATACAAAGGTAAAAGTTTATTTTTACAAAGATAATACTGGAGTTTAATATTATTATGTTAGTAGACATTTGTTTTAAAGAGAACTGTGGTAATTATTCTGTTTTTCAGCAAATAATGTTACCTCATTTAAACACTACAATTTTCTATATGTTATTCTCTCATGTCATTTCATTCTTATGGACTGTCACAGAAAGGCTAAGAGATTAAAGTGCTAATGTTGATACATCATTTCTAAATCATTGTAGAAAAACTAATAATTTATCACTTACTTAACTCCTCTCAACCCAAGACATTTTTAGAATTCTGTGCCTTGAAATTACTATATTCACATTTCTTTATCATATTTTTTAGAAAATGACTCTTAAATGTGATTCAGCCAAGTGCTTAGTTAATGCTTTTATATTAAAAACCTGTCCTTTTAACTTCTCCTCCTAATCCTTTTCTCCAATCAGGCTTCAATGTTAGCAGCAGAAAATGACCCATACGGGCCTTTGCCACCAGGCTGGGGTAAGCCAATGTGTTGTTGATAAAAATATTGAAGTGTATATATAGCAAATAGTTATTAAACACCATGCTCACTCTATTTTTTAGAAAAAAGAGTGGATTCAACGGACAGAGTTTACTTCGTGAATCATAACACAAAAACAACCCAGTGGGAGGACCCCAGAACTCAAGGGTATGTGTATCCTACAGCCTTACTTACGTGAGCTTACGTGTCGGGAGATGGAATCAAGTGAACCTCAGCTCAGACGTTTTTAGCACCTCGAAAATGTTCACCTTGTGTGACTGTGACTTTATCTTTTAGTTTGCAGAATGAAGAACCCCTGCCAGAAGGTTGGGAAATTAGGTATACCCGGGAAGGTGTGAGGTACTTTGTTGATCATAATACAAGAACAACAACATTCAAAGATCCTCGCAATGGAAAGTCATCTGTGTAAGTGAAGTTCTGAGATGCTGTTTAATGAGAACATAAAGTTTGACTTCTAATTTAGCCTCAAGCAGATTTTACATTATGTATCAAGAAAATCTACACAAGTAATAATCTAATATATTTGTTTTGCTCTACTGTATATAATTTAGAGTGGATTTGTGGCATATAATTCCTTAAGAAGAACAATAGTAAATATTTATCTAGTGATGACTGTGTGCCAGGGATTCTTCTAAGCACTTTATATAAATTAGCATTTATCTTCCAACAGCTCCTTGAGGTTGATACCCTTACTTTCCAAGTGTGGAAACTGAGGCCTAGGGAGCAAAACAGACTTATGCAGAGTCACGCAGCAAGTGATAAAACTGGTTTCAGACCAAGGCAGTCTGTCCACGGAGTGTGTGCTCTTAACAGTCACATCCTGCCTCTGCAGCATCAGGGACTGAGACGGTCAACACGGTTTTCCTGGTAAAAATAGCTTAATTAAGTATTTGAAAGGCTCTCCTTCATCCATTTTCTTAGATGTGATGTCTTTACATTACTAAGAAAACAGAAGCAGCCATGAAAGTCTTTCACGAATTCCTACCGTTACATCTCTCTACCAGTCAGCATCTGTCTTCCCTCTTCATCCTGAAGTTAAATTGCCATTGTTCCTGTCAAAGGCCAATCCCTCTGCTGGTGCTCCAGATCGTCCCCTCTCTTCCGATTAGCTACTCCAGCAGTGATGTTCATACCATCCGTCTTTCTGTGCTGTATCATTCCCATCGGGTGGTACTTCTCTAAAATTAGAAATGGGCAAGTGGAAAGCCATGACTCATCACCTTGTAAGTCCATTTGATGGAGAATTCATTTGTATTGCTTCCCTCTACAAGAAAACTACCTGAACGACTTGCCTGTGTAATTTGCTGTTTCTAGTTCCTCTCTCAAACCACCAACAAGAAAATTTCACTGACCCTAACTGACCTTGCTAAGGGGACCAGTGTCCTCTAATTGGTTAGTCCCTGTTTACAGCTCTGTCTAATTTGACACAGTCAGGAGTATTTGAAGGAAGTTTCCCTCTCCTGAGAAGTAGTGCAGGGACTCTGCTTCCTGATTGCCTTCTGCCTGTCTGGTCTTCTTCCTCTTCCTTTTTTTTGGGTGATGGGGGACCCTCCTTTCCTGTCAGCCTGTTAACACTGATGTACCCAAAGTGCCTCCTCAGATCTCTTTTCTCTGCTGTCTATACTCATTCTCTTGGTGAATCTTACCCAGCTCACAAATGTTTTTTCTGTAGTGTTTCACTAGTAATTTTTCTGCTACTTACTTGATAGCTATTCTTAACTTCTTCCGGATAACTACCATCAGTCAGACTTATTCTGCCTGGGATATTTCCCATCTCAATTGAAGGGACCTCCACTCTTAGGTGTGTTTGAGCCAGAAATCTTGGAATTGTCCTTGACTACTCTCTCACGTCACATACAGTCCATCAAGAGTTCCAGTTACCTCAGCTTCAGAATGTATTCAGGACCAGCTGTGTCTCACCATATCCACTGCCGTCACTTTGGTCCAAGCTACCGTGGTCTCTCACCCGGAGTGCTTCTCTGAGTATCACTCTGCTTTCTGCCTACGCTTCATGTAACACGGTCCTCCATACAAGTCTTTTTACTTTTTTATTTTTCTTTTAAGTAAGAAGTTACTCCACAAAACCCTTCCGTGGTTTCCATCTTAATCTGAATAAAAAAGCAGAGCACTTGACTGTGGCCTCTAAGCCCTTGGAGCATCTGACCCCTGTTACCTTGTCAGCCTCACGTCTGACATTTCTCCTCATTCGTTCTGCCTCAGCTTCCCTAGCGACTTAGCTGTATCTCAGACATTTGAGGCTTCCTCATCTGGGCTCTGATTTCCTCTGGTTGGCATGCGCCTTCCCCCAACAGTACCTGTATGACTTACGCCCTCCATGTTTTCTGCTCAGACACTGTTTTGTTTATGAATCCTACTCTGTTTATTCTGTTCACAGTTGAAAAACTCTTCTCCGCACTTCACTCCTTGTCCTTTTTTCATCCTTTTTCCCTTTTTTAGGGGCGGGAATGGTGAAACACTCATGCTCTTCTAACACTGAATGTATGGCTTACTTATTCATGGTTTCTCATCTGTTCTCTTCACTAGTACATAGACTACACAAAAAGAGGTATTGTTTTTCCAGTTTGTTTTATTAGCCAGTAATACTCTCACTATCTAGAATAGTGCCAGGGTACATACTGTGCATTTTGTAAGTATTTGTTGAATGAATTCGGTTGAACCTGACAACAGAAGAGAACATTTTCCATCCATTCCAAAATGTTCCCTAGGAATGTAAAAGTTCTTTATGCCCGTCTCATAGGCTGTCACTCAGTGGGCAGAAGACCCAGGTGCTCTCAGTGTGAATAGAACTTCCCCTAAATGCTGCCCACCTTGCTTTTTCCCTCACTGACCTGCTGGGCTGGGTGACCTGGACATCGCTTTCTAGGAGCTCAGTTTTGCTTTGCTTACTCTCTCCAGCAGTATTTGTTTTGATTTCAGATTAACTTTAACATGTGATAGAATATCCTTTCCTGTCTCTTCTACCTAGAGCCTCTTGTCCTCCCCCTCCTTGGATTTAAGGGTTAGCAAGAAGTTTTTTTTTTAATAGTCATAGATTTTCACATTTAACTAACTTTTCAATATAACATACCATTTAATATTTGCACTCTAATACATGGTTAAAATCTAAAATGGGATAGAAAGTATAACCCTGGAAAAAGCGTAGAAAAAGCAATATATACCATCCACAACAAGGCCTGGTGCCAATCCTGGTGTTATGACACAATTCAGCTTTATATTTTTTTTATATTATAGGTATTATGCCTATTGCCCCCTTCCCCGTCTACATTCCTACAAATTCTAGTGTCAGTTTATATTTTCTAATAAAAATGTAAATCTCATTATGTTAGTGAGAAGTAAGCCTTTGAAACATATATTTTTTTCACCTGTAACACTCTATTAGAAGTGCTGGGTTATTTGAAAATCTGTTTTTAAAAATTTATTATTTTTTTTATTTATTTTTTTAAATATCTTTTTAATTTTTAACAAATTTCATTTTATATTGGAGTCTATTTAATTTACAATATTGTGTTAGTTTCAGGTGTACAGCAGGGTGATTTAGTTATACATACCTACTCCAGCATTCTTGCCTGGGAAATACCGTGGACAGAGAAGCCTGGCGGGCTACAGTCCACGGGGTTGCAGAGTCGGACACGACCAAGCACACGTGATGCACCAGGTCAGCTCAGTTGCTCAGTCGTGTCCGACTCCCTGCAACCCCCTGAGTCGCAGCATGCCAGGCCTCCCTGTCCATCACCAACTCCCGGAGTTCACTCAAACTCAAGTCCATCGAGTCGGTGATGCCATCCCACCATCTCATCTTCTGTTGTCCTCTTCTCCTCTTCAATCTTTCCCAGCTTCAGGTCTTTTCCAGTGAGTCAGTTCTTCACATCAGGTGGCCAAAGGATTGGAGTTTCAGTTTCAATATCCGTCCTTCCAATGAATATTCAGGACTGATCTCCTTCAATATGGACTGGTTGGATCTCCTTGCAGTCCAAGGGACTCTCAAGAGTCTTCTCCAACACCACAGTTCAAAAGCATCAATTCTTTGGTGCTCAGCTTTCTTTACAGTCCAACTCTCACATCCATACATGACTACTAGAAAAACCATAGCCTTGACTAGACGGACCTTTATTGGCAAAGTAATGTGCTTTTCAATATGCTATCTAGATTGGTCATAACTTTTCTTCCAAGGAGTAAGCATCATTTAATTTCATGGCTGTAATCATCATCTGCAGTTATTTTCGAGCCCCCCCAGAAAAAGTCTGCCACTGTTTCCCCATCTATTTGCCATGAAGTGATGGGACCAGATGCCATGATCTTAGTTTTCTGAATGTTGAGCTTCAAGCCAACTTTTTCACTCTCCTCTTTCACTTTCATCAAGAGGCTCTTTAGTTCTTCTTCGCTTTCTGCCATAAGGGTGGTGTCGTCTGCATATCTGAGGTTATTGGCATTTCTCCTGCCAATCTTGATTCCAGCTTCTGCTTTGTCCAGCCCAGTGTTTCTCATGATATACTCTGCATATAAGTTAAATAAGCAGGGTGGCAGTAAACAGCCTTGATGTACCCCTTTCCCTGTTTGGAACGTCTGTTGTTCCGTGTCGAGTTCTAACTGTTGCTTCCTCACATGCATGCATACACATATCTATTCTTTTTCCCATTCCTTTCCCATATAGGCTATTACAGAGTATTGAGTAGAGTTCCCTGTGCTATATATATAGTAGGTCTTTGTTGCCTATTTTAGTTTATTATTTTTTAATTTTAATTTAAAATTTTTCTTTCATTTTTTGCCAGGCAAAAGTATCTTTGTGTGGATTTATATTCCACACCCCTCCCCCACAAAGAAAGATAGCTTTAATGTGCTAAAGGGATTCTTTTAATCTCTAGCCAAATTTTAGATGCTTGCATAAGTTCTCTAAAACTTTTCAAAGAGAGGTTAAACTATCGATAATTAGGCTTATTTGGTGTGTTGGATTACATGGGAAGCACTGTCAAATGTAATGATGAAACTTCTTAGATTCTACAGCCAAGTGTCAGTTAATGGAAGTGTTCCAGAAACTATATGACATTCCTCATATTGGGTATATCCTGAAATAGTGTTGCATCATAATTTTGGTTATTATCTTAAGATGTTATGTGTTGCATAAATAGCCAGATTTCTTTGTCAGTTGCATTGCAGTTGGGTCTTTAATCATGCTGTTTCAATTCTCTGACACATCTATTACTCTGATGCTTTTACAAATATGAAGATCTTCCAGAAGATTCATAGAGAGGACTTTTTTACAAATACAGGTTTCTGATAACTTTAGATCATATCAGTTAACTGAGTAAGAAATTACAGAATTCTAATGGAAAACCTGATGGCTTCATAAACTGCTAACAAGCGATCAAGACCAACAGGAATAATTACATGGGACTGAAAGAACAATACAATTTATGTTTTATGGTGTTTTTTTGTCTGAAATACTACTGGCTTTTAATATTTGTTTTCCAGATATGAGGAAATTTTCCCCATTATGCTAATTATAACTATGTGTAATATATGTATATATTTAAATTCTATCACATATTTTTACTGTTTTGTACATTTTTTATTTATTTGGAAAGTTACTCACATATTGAATATTGTTCCTGCTTCACTCTGTTTTGTGGGAACTTCCGCCTCTTAAAAATACTTTTTACTATTACCTTTTAGTTTGTTATGCTAATGACAAAATCTGTTTTTTGTTTTTCTATAAATGCTTTCATTTTTTTCCCAAAGATGTTTTTGCTTATATACAGTTATTTGTTTGTTAGTATATGTTTCTAGCACATTAACTAGCTTCTTTGTTTGTGTGTTGTATCCTTTAAGTACATTAACTAACTGCTTTACAAAAGACCCACCCATACACATCATCCCCGTCTTTGTGTGTGTATATTGTGTGTCCTCCTTGCTCAAGTCTCTGTTGGCCCCTAAATATTACCGTTACTTCTCTCCCAGCAGGTGTTACAGAGTAACTTTTCTGTCATTTGTAGGACAGTGGTACACTCCAGTTTCATACTCAGTGCTGAACTTTTTTATTATTTGTTTATCAATATATGGTTTGTCTTTGTTTTTCTTTAGAACTAAAGGTGGCCCACAGATTGCCTATGAACGCAGCTTCAGGTGGAAACTCGCTCACTTCCGTTATTTGTGCCAGGTACTGCGGTGGTAAATAAACCTTCTGTTCATAATCATTTAGTTTTCTTGTTTCAGGGCACATGTACTATAACTTACATGACATTACAATATTATTTTTGTTTTCAGTCTAATGCTCTACCCAGTCACGTAAAGATCAATGTGTCCCGGCAGACGTTGTTTGAAGATTCCTTCCAACAGGTAAGAAAGATGTACCAGAGTAAAATTGTACAGTCAGCCCTCTGTATCCACAGATATAATACCATCCATGGATCCAACCAACTGTGGATAGAAAATATTCTGCGGTGGGGTGGAGGGAGATTTCCAGCAAGTTTCAAAAGGTGAAATTTGAATTTGCTGCCACTAGCAGATTGTTTTATTGTGACTTGCTTTATTTCTGCTTTGCAGATACTGTGGTTTTTACAGATTAAAGGTTTATGACAGTCTTGTGTTGAGCGAGTCTCACAGCACCATTTTTCCAACAGCATGTGCTCACTTGGTAGTGTTTCTGTCATATTTTCATGATTCTTGAAATACTGCAAACTTCTCATTATTATTAACTTGTTAAGGCAGTCTGTGAACAGTTATGTTTTATATACTGTTCCAAAAAGATTCAACTTGCTCAGATCACGGTTAGCATTTTTTTTTAACAATAGAGTATTTTTTAAATTAAGGTCTGTACATTGTCTTTTTAGACATAATGCTATTGCCCCCTTAACAGACTATAGTACAATGTAAACATGACTTTTATATGTACTGGGAAACCAGAAAATTAGTGTAACTTGATTTATTGTGATATTCTCTTTATTGCGGTACTCTAGAACCATACCTGTAATATCTCCGAGGTATGCTTGTGTGTATGTGGTATTTATATTGTATTAAGTATTATAAGTAATTCAGAGATGATTTGAAATTATATGGGGTGATGCACATAAGTTGATCACCCCCATATTTCGGTATCTGTGGAGCTGTCCTTAGAACCAGCACACCTTGGATACTGAGGGAAATCGTACAACTTGAGTCATTATATTGGTTATATCTAAAGGGAATTAAGGTTTAGAAATTTTCAGCCATTTAGAACACAACTGTGACAATGACTACCACTTACTGAGTGTTCCTTATAATAATAAAATCCATCATGTATTGAGTGATTGTCATATGCTTAGCACTGGCACCTTCCATTTATCATTTCATTTAATTCATCACAAAATCCCTTTGAGGTAGCTCCTGTCATTATCTCCCATTTTGCAGGCACAGGTACCCAGGCTGAGAAAGAAAACCATTCTACCATGAATTAGATTACTAAAATAAAGCATAAAGAGCTCTGGAACAAGTTGACATATTTTGACACCTATTTACTTTTTTACTAAAGTGAAAGTGAAGTTGCTCAGTCGTGCCCGACTCTTTGCAACCCCATGGATAGTAGCCTGCACCAAGCTCCTCCGTCCATGGAATTTTCAAGGGCAAGAGTACTAGAGTGGATTGCCATTTCCTTCTCCAGGGAATCTTCCCAACCCAGGGGTTGAACCCAGGTCTCTCACATTCTAGACAGACCCTTTACCATCTGAGCCACCAGGGAAGTCCTTTTTTACTAAGACTTTACCTTTTTACTATGACTTTATTAACTCAAAACAAAAAAGTCGTGATATAAGACTAAATTAAGATTAGATTGGTATAGGCACTGTATTCCATTTAAATATTTCTCTCATACCGTAGCGTTAATTCTTACGTCCTCCTGGTTTCTGTTAAACGCCATGAACTCGGGCCTTGTCCAAGCACTCATTTAAGTGGCAGCTCTCTGCGCACCTCCCTCACAGTCCCATTGCAGCCAGTCAGGGTACTTCATTCCTGCTTGTAACACTTCTCACCACCTGCCGAGAAGGAACTGGCAGCCCACTACAGTAGTCTTGCCTGGAGAACCCCATGGAGCCTGGCGTACTGCAGTCCACGGAGTCACAGAGTTGGACACAACTGAGCAACTACATCACCACCATCTAACACAGTAAACCTCTCTTACCAGAACGAAACTCCAGGAGAGCCCAGCTATTTGTTTACTGCTGCTTTGCGCAGTACCTAGAAACAGTGCTTTGCACATAGCAGGTATTAATAAACATTTGGTGGCATGAACAAATGCATGTAGTACCTTTGCTGAATTATCTGTAGAATAAAGATTAAAAAACCAAAATATTGTCAGTTCTTTTTTTCTGACGAGGTTGAGAATTTTTCTTCTCAGTCCTCTCCTAAAGTATTACAGTGATGAATTAAAATTCTCTGTGTGTTCAGGTACACAGGGACTTTTATGTATAGAAGCCAAAATGGAATAACAATTCTTAAGTCAGTGATGTTCAAATCCTAGCTTCAGTTTAGTCACTTCTTGCAGTTTGGACAAGTTACTTAATATAGCTGTTATCAGCAAAACTTTTTCTGTTTGATTTAATAAATTGTTATCTTGTTCCAAGCTCTGTGTAAACTTTGATTTAAGACATACACATCTGAATTCATGGTAGATTTTACTTGGCTTTGTCCTCTGGCTTGGGGAGAATCGTGCCCTGTGAGCCTATGACTGGCTGTAAAGTAGAGGCCAGCTAGTGAGCTGTCGCCTCACCCAGGCCAGTCTTGGCTTTCGGATATAATTCCCTTTTATCTGGAAGTAAAGCTTACTTACTAGTAACCTTAATGTGAGCCTTTAAGGCTTATAAAATATCTAGTATAGATACAGTTTTAAGATAAACCTTTTTATGCTAAAATTCATCATCTTATAAATAATTCTTCACAATAGCTGAGTTCCTTTCCTACTGAGAAATGGAATGTGTGGTGTAAGCAATAAATTCTACTTCTCATTAAGTGTTGCTCATCAAAAAAATTTGCAAGTCACCTTTTATAAGATTTCAGTAAAATTTGGAGAGTGACAGAGAAGGTAATATTTTCTAACTTGAAAAACATTCTGTTTTAAGCTGTTCCTCTCTTGCTACTAACCCAAAGTAGAACTACCGTTTAATACCAGAAGAAGGGAAAGAGATTTATGAAAGTTAATCAGAGAAAGCTTAGTAGAGTAAGATGCATCTTTGCTAGTTTGTGGAATAAACCAGTTGATCTCTTTGAATTAAAAGCATTGTTGTATAAGATAACAAAATGTGTAACTTTGAAAACAGATGAAATTTAATCAAAACTGTTTTGGAGGAAACTTGTATTACATATGAATGTTTAAGCATCCATGTTTTTGTTTTTAATTAGATTATGGCATTAAAACCCTATGACTTGAGGAGGCGATTATATGTAATATTTAGAGGAGAAGAAGGACTTGATTATGGTGGCCTAGCAAGGTAAAAGAAAAGACATATTTGCTTTGAAATAAGTGTATCTCCACTGTAGATATATTCTTGAAAAGATAACATTTTTTTCAATAGCAATCTAGAATTATTTTTAAAAACAAAAATTGAAATATTCACATAAATCTAGGAGTAACCATTATTATTATTATGTTGCTTATCCTGTATATTTTCTCTGCATATTCAGTTGACCCTTGAAAACATGGGGGTTAGGGGTGCTGAATCCTGTGTTGTCAAAAATCTGTGTACTGCTACTTCTGTTTCAAAAACAAAAGAGTATGGGATTAATCAATACAAGCTACTATACATAAAATAGATAAGCTACAAAGATTTACTGTATAGCATGGAATTATATTCAGTATCATTTACAAACCTATAATGGAATATAATCTGAAAATTTTAACTGAAACGCTTTACTGCTAAGTCAGTTCAGTCGTGTCCGACTCTGTGTGACCCCAGAGATGGCAGCCCATCAGGCTCCCCCGTCCCTGGGATTCTCTAGGCAAGAACACTGGAGTGGGTTGCCATTTCTTTCTCCAGTGCATGAAAGTGAAAGTGAAGTCGCTCAGTCGTGTCCGACTGTTCGCGACTCCATGGACTGCAGCCTACCAGGCTCCCCCGTCCATGGGATTTTCCAGGCAAGAGTACTGGAGTGGGGTGCCATTGCCTTCTCCAGAAACTCTTTACTATATGCCTTAAAACTAACACAATATTGTAAACCAACTTTATTTCCATTAAAAACAACACAAAACAAAGGAATTGATGATTGACTTACCAAAGAACAGGAAGCTAAAGCAGTTTGGATGAAATCTGGATTCAAATCCCTAGTTCTTTCAGTTCCACACATTGTGATCTCTAATTGACTTTTGCTGCACTTAATTGATTTTAGGATATTTGTAAAATGAAAATACAGGCACTCTATTTATTGAAACAGATCCACGTATAAGGGGACTTGCAGAGTTCAAAAGCATGTTGTTCAGGGGTCAGTTGCATATAAATTTGAATATACGTATTTGCTGACTTTTTTAAAACAGAATTGATCGTACAATTTGCAAAATATAGCAGCTTGATTTTGTTATTTTGTCTATCATGGATATCTTTCCATATCAGATATAGACCTTATACTCATGGTTGCATACTCTTCCCTTGTTTGGACATAGTATAGTTGATGAATCAGCATGAATAAGGTTGTTTCTTGTTTTTTGCTATTATAACAATTTATGTTGGTTTGATGTTTGTGTTTTTAATCCGGTCTGAGTCCTTTTGACTAAATAGTTTTCCACATTTACTAAATATTTCTTTAACAGACACTTATGAAGCAGTAAGAACAGGAGATCCTTTTTATTTAATTTTTTTTCCTTCATTGCTTTGCCCAGAGCTAATTTGACTGCAGTTTATTTTTTAGTCAAAGCATTCTCATTAAATATTTACAAAGAATTAAATTTGCTTTTCTTAGAAACAACTCTCTTTTTGAACTGGTACTTCATGGGTGTTCAGAGTTACATAATCACAGTTTTAGTACAGCTGACTTAAACAGGTAGAAAACTAGAGCTGGTGGACTAGCAGAGCTGGTTGTGTGAGTGTATTTTCTCACCTAAAACAGTAAGTTTTTTTGGAAGAGAAAATTGCCTTTCACCATGGATATGAATATCACATCTATTGTGATTGTCTCAATTTCAAAAATGTTCAGACATTAAAAAGGCACATCTTAGAAATGAAATATGGTATTATTTTTACAGTGTCTGACTTTATAATATTCATATTCTTAACCATTTTGTACCTCAACTGTTTGGGTTTTGTTTTATATTTTTATGGTTTTAATGCATATAATGTACATAATTAGTTACTGCACACTGTGTTTTTCTTATTCCCAAATTATTTATTTTAATTCATGTATTGGTTTTGGTTTAATCAGTTCACAAGGGTGATATATCCCTCTAGTTTTACATGTTTGAGAATATGTTTTCTGCTGCTTTTGTTTTTAAACAAGAACTTTACTAGATACGAATTTCTCACACAACACTTGTTTCTCCAGTACTCGGTAGACATTGCTTCACTGTCTTCTAATTGAATGTAAACACTATCAAATAGGAGGCCAGCCCCTTGTAGGAAGCTTTTTTCCTCTGGGTACCCACACAGGTCTTTTCTTTGAAGTTCATTAATTTCATTGTTGATTGTTTTATATCTTTTTGGGGGCACTTATTAAGATCTTCCTTAATTTAAGGGAAATTTTCTTCTATTAGGTCTTTGAATATTTTTTCTGTTCCATTTGTTCCGTTTTTCTTCAGGAACCTCAGTCATGGGTATGTGGACTCCCCTCTCAGCCTTACCTGTCTGTCATCTCTCCTCAGGGCACTTCCATCTGTGCTTTTTCATTGTTCTGATTCTTCTCACGCCTGTGCTCACGTCTCTGTTGGCAGTACTGCCCCATGTGTTGCTGCTTCTAATGTGACTTTTCATCGTTGATGGTTTTACTGTTTTCCTCTCTAGACTCTGCTAACTCATTCGTTGTCTATTAATTTTTTCACCCTCTTGGAACTCTTTAGTTTATTTGAGAGATGTGGAAGAATATGTTAACAGGAACTCTTCTGCCTCTCGCTGCTTAGGGTTCTCCTTCTCCTCTCTTGCTGTTGGGGCATATGGGTTAGGTGCCACGCTGCAGGCACTCTTGTAACCTCTTGGAACTCTTCAGTTTATTTGAGAGATGTGGAAGAATATGTTATCAGGAACTCTTCTGCCTCCCGCTGCTCAGGGCTCTCCTTCTCCTCTCTCGCTGTTGGGGCATGGGTTAGGTGCCACGCTGCAGGCACTCTTGTAACCTCTTGGAACTCTTTAGTTTATTTGAGAGATATGGAAGAATATGTTCACAGGAACTCTTCTGCCTCTCGCTGCTCAGGGCTCTCCTTCTCCTCTCTTGCTGTTGGGGCATGGGTTAGGTGCCACGCTGCAGGCACTCTTGTAACCTCTTGGAACTCTTTAGTTTATTTGAGAGATGTGGAAGAATATGTTCACAGGAACTCCTCTGCCTCCCGCTGCTCAGGGCTCCCCTTCTCCTCTCTTGCTGTTGGAGCATGGGTTAGGTGCCACGCTGTAGGCACTCTTGTAACCTCTTGGAACTCTTTAGTTTATTTGAGAGATGTGGAAGAATATGTTCACAGGAACTCTTCTGCCTCCCGCTGCTTAGGGCTCTCCTTCTCCTCTCTCGCTGTTGGGGCATGGGTTAGGTGCCACGCTGTAGGCACTCTTGCTTCCAGTGGGCCCAGTTCTCCCGGCTGATTGCTGAGAGTCATCTGCAACATCCGGGAGTTTTATTTCTAGTGTTTGTGTCTAAACACATTCTCACTGCTCCTGCTGCTGCTAAGTCACTTCAGTCGTGTCCAACTCTGTGTGACCCCATAGGCGGCAGCCCACTAGATCTGTTCAGTTTCTCTTCCTGGGGACATGTGTTACTTCAGCCTTACCACAGTGGGAAGTCAACATGGTTCAGCTACTATTTTGGAACTGAATTTCCTTTTATAAATTGATTTTAACATTTCTCAGTTGATTTAGACTCCCTTCTCTACCCTTCATTAAGTTTCCAAGATTATATTTTAAAGTTTCAGAAAAGCATTTCTGAACGGGCTGCCAGGCCAGACCTAGCTTGTATAGTGATGGCCCCCATTGTGATTTTAAATTTTTTTATATTATTTGACAACATTAAAGAAATCACTAGATTACTCCTATGAATCAAGATTTCTGGCCTCTCTTTAAAAACAGTTGCCACATCTTCTCACATGGCATCAATTGCTGAATCAGAGTAGCTGCTTTCCCTGTCGGGCATCATACACTCTTTTTCACTTCCTGCCCACCATAGCCAAGTTGTCTAAGGACTGTGATTATATGCCTAGAAGTAATTCTTCCTAGACCAGTGGTAACTGTTATCCGGGATACAATGAGGAATGGGGGTTTGTGACTGAGTAGAAGACTGTGAGCCCATGCAGAGAAGGAAGCCCCTTGTACTCACTCACTAATATCTGTAGGTATTTGAGTTTGGAACCCTGTATTAGAAGAAATTGCTATGGAAGACAGGCTTTGCATAGTGTTTATTTTATAATATAAATTATTAATCTTTTACCTAGTCAGGTTTTCTGTATTGGACTTTTTAAAATGAGACAAACTACATGGTAATAAGTTAGATAATGCCTACCCCATTTAAAGATTGCATCTTTTAAAATTTTAGTTCCATTTTTAATCCATTGCCTGAAAAAAACAGTTAAAACTGTTCATAGCGGCCATGCTGTGTTACCTCAGTATCACCAGCAAATACTCACTGAAGCCTATTCAGGGCTTCCCTGGTGGCTCAGTGCTAGAGAATCCACCTGCCAGTGCAGGGGACATGGCTTCGATCCCTGGTCTGGGAAGATCCCGCATACTGCAAGACAGCTAGCCCATGTGCCACAGCTACTGAGCCTGTGCTCTAGAGCCCAGAGCGCAGCTCCTGATGCCCGCCTGCCCTAGAATCCTGCTCTGTGATGAGAGAAGCTCCTCCAGTGAGAAACCTGAGCACCACAACCAAGAGTAGCCCAGTCACCACAGCTGGAGACGGCCTGCACGTAGCAACGAAGACCTAGCGCAGCCATAAATAAATAAAATAAGTCTTCCTTATAAATCTAGTGTGTATAGGTTGTCAGGTGCCTATAAGAGTTAAAGGTACAAAACATAGAGACATGGCTTTTGTTTTTGAGTTCCTTACAGTCTGGTGGATATAGTGGTCTTGTGGGCCAGTCAAATGCAGAAAAATGAATAATATTGTGGGATTGTTCAGTGACGGAGACACTGAAATACACTGAAAAATGCCTCCAAAAATTGCTGAAGTAGATATCAGCTGAACTTGAAAGTGGGATCCCCATAGGCTGAGTTGAAGTTCAGGATTCGTACATAAAAATATGGCATAGGAAGAAGCACACGATATGTGAGAAATACCTAGTTTATAGTTTGGCAGTACAGGAACTGGCAGGTAATTTAGAATGGGCGGCTTTGGAATCGGGCAGTAGAGTTGTTAAAGACTGTTGAGTAGAGATGGGATGTTATGTATGAATTTATTTAAGGTCTGTTTTTAAATTTATATATGGTTGCTAAAATAATATTGACTTATCTTCTTTTAGAGAATGGTTTTTCTTGCTTTCACATGAAGTTTTGAACCCCATGTATTGCTTATTTGAGTATGCTGGCAAGAACAACTACTGTCTACAGATAAATCCAGCATCAACTATTAATCCAGACCATCTTTCATACTTTTGTTTCATTGGTCGCTTTATTGCTATGGTGAGTCTTGGCTTTCCATTACCTACTTAATCATTTATTTGAATTTTGCTTATTCCAGAAGTATTTTAGAGAAGATTTTTTTTTGTAACTGATACATAGCATCCTTGGTTATATGTATTCACAATTTGGTTACCAAGGATGTTTGCCTAGAGAGTATCAAAATAAGTTCCTGTGTGAAGATTGTGAATATAGGATTATTGATACAGCCAGTTGGTCTTTAGAAGTCCTTTCATTTAATCCTAATTGTAGTATGACCACTTTTCAATAAGAGGAAAATCTTGAGTTGTATATATAATCATTGAACTTGATTGATATTTTTGGAATTTTCGTAGCTTTGCAGAAGGTCTTGTAGGACCATAAACTTCTTGAGAAGTGTTTGTGTTTATATTTTTATTTGCACTTTATTATATATCCATTTATTCAGCAAATATTCATTGCCTGCTGTGGCATCATAGTATGAACAGGATGAAACCATGATAAGAACAGTCCTTGTTCTTAGGGATATAAATATTGTTAGAGGGAGACAAATAATGAATATATACTGAGGGAAAGGAAGTGTTGCTCTGTTATTTAATATGAGTAAAGGAGGCCTGTCTGATGGGTAACACTTGAACAGAAATAAGAAAGCAAGGGATTGAATCATGCAAATATTTTGGAGAACAACATTCGAGGCACAGGGAACAACCCGAAAAAAACGATCTTGGGTGGAAGTACGTTTTTGAATGAAAATGTCATAGCTGGCCCATAGAGGGAACGTGGTAGGAGATGAGACGTAGGCAGTTTGTGGGATCATTCGGAAATTCAGCTGAGGGCTTTGAGCAGGGAGTGGTATGATCTAAGGAACGTGATATGACCATGGATTTGATTAAGCTCAGTCTGCTGCCTTGTAGAAGAGACTGTAATTGAGGGCAAAGGAAAGCAAGAGGAGAAGCAGGAAGACCACTCGTAACAGCTCAGCTGAGAGATGGTACTTGAGTCCTCAGGCTCGGACTCAAGAGCTATAGCCGTGGAGGCGGTGAGGCGTGCTGTGGGTTCTGGATGTATCATACTTAGAGGCAATCAGGTCTTCTGCCTGTTTAGGGGCAAGATGTGTGATTCAGGTCTTCTGCCCGTTCAGGTGCAAGGTGTGCGAGTCAGGTGTTGCACCAGACTGTAAGATCTGTGTATCCGGTTGCAGCTGCCATTTCCCAGGATGACAGGGTTGTGACATAGAGGAAATTTGGGGGGGGAGGGACTCCAGAATTGGGATTTGGTTTAAGATTCTTGCCAACTTTCAAGTGGGGATCTAGAATAGATAGTTGGATACACAAGTCTGGCAATGAGAGGATATCTCAGTAAGACAATGTAACCATTTAAAGAATCAGTGTGGACAGAGAAGTTGTTTAAGGACGCTTATAAGTTGGGGAGATAAGAAGGAACTGGCAAAAGAGCCTAGGCTGAGGAGGAGATAGGAGAATAAATACAAATGGTTTCCAGAAGACTAAGGAGGAAGGAAGTGTGTGTCAAGAAATAAGTGATCAGCTGTGTCGAATGCTGCTGGCTGATCAAGATGAGGTTCAATAAGTAACTTTGATTTGGCCAGGTGAATGATATTCATGTGCAGTGGAGAGGAAAGGTGGATGGGAGGAGCCTCAAGGGAGACTGGAAGGAGAAATAAATACAACTAATCTCTTAAATAGGAAAAGGAGCACGTCAAGGCTGTATACTGTCACCCTGCTTATTTAACTTATATGCAGAGTACATCATGAGAAACGCTGGGCTGGAGAAAGCACAAGCTGGAATCAAGATTTCCAGGAGAAATATCAATAACCTCAGATATCCAGATGACACTACCCTCAGGGCAGAAAGTGAAGAAGAACTAAAGACCCTCTTGATGAAAGTGAAAGAGGAGAGTGAAAAAGTTGGCTTAAAGCTCAACATACAGAAAACCACGGTCATGGCATCTCGTCCCATCACTTCATGGGAAATAGATGGGGAAACAGTGGCTGACTGTTTTTCTGGGCTCCAGAATCACTGCAGATGGTGATTGCAGCCATGAAATTAAAAGACGCTTACTCCTTGGAAGGAAAGTTATGACCAACCTAGACAGCATATTGAAAAGCAGAGACATTACTTTGCCAACAGAGGTCCGTCTAGTCAAGGCTGTGGTTTTTCCAGTGGTCATGTATGGAAGTGAGAGTTGGACTATAAAGAAAGCTGAGTGCTGAAGAATTGATGCTTTTAAACTGTGGTGCTGGAGAAGACTCTTGAGAGTCCCTTGGACTGCAAGATCCAACCAGTCCATCCTAAAGGAGATCAGTCCTGGGTGTTCATTGGAAGAACTGATGTTGAAGCTGAAACTCCAATACTTTGGCCACCTGATGTAAAGAACTGACTCATTTGAAAAGACCCTGATGCTGGGAAAGATTGAGGGAAGGAGGAGAAGGAGATGACAGAGGATGAGATGGTTGGATGGCATCACCGACTCGATGGACATGAGTTTGGGTAAACTCCGAGAGTTGGTGATGGACAGGGAGGCCTGGTGTGCTGTGGTTCATGGGGTTGCAAAGAGTCAGATACTACTGAGCAACTGAACTGATGAATCTCTTAAAGGAGCCTCTCTGGTGGCTCAACTGGTAAAGAAGCCACCTTCAGGGTGGGAGCTCTGGGTTGGGAAGATCCCCTGAAGGAGGGCATGGCAACCTACTCCAGTATTCTTGCCTGGAGAATCCTATGGACAGAGGAGCCTGGAGGGCCACAGTCCTTGAGGTTGCAAAGAGTCGTACACTACTGAGCAACTAAGCACACACACACAAAATCTCTTAAAGAAACTTTCAATAAAGGATTAAAAAGATATCTGGGCAGTACCATGAAGTATATATGGAACCAAGAATGAGAGGAGAATAAAACATTTATACGCTGCCGATGATCAGTAAGAGAAGAAGGAATTTGATGAGGTCAGAGAGATGGGGATTTGGGAGCAGTGACCTTGAATAGGAGAGCAAGGGGGAGATGTGTCCAGTGCACAGAGAAGTCATAGCTTCTCCGCAGTAGGAGTACATAGATTCAGATGCTGTTAGGTTTGTGCAAATGTAATTACGGTTTCAGACAGTAAATTTTAATTCATTATAACTAGACTTAAACACGTCTTTATTAATCAGAATAGAAACCATTACAATCAACACATTTTTGCCAATGAGAAAAAAGTTTGTTTATTCCTGTAGCATAAAAATCCGTGCTTCAGAATTCCACGAACTCTTGGAAAGCATCTTCTGCCTCCTGCTGGTTGTGGAAGCGTTCTCCCTGCAAAAAGCTGTCAAGATGCTTGAAGAAATGGTGGTCGGTTGGTGAGAGGTCAGGTGAATATAGTGGATGAGGCAAAACTCCGCGGCCCAATTCGTTCAACTTTTGAAGCATTGGTTGTGCAATTTGCAGTCAGATGTCATCAGACGTTGTCATGCAGAAGAATTGGGCCCTTTTCTGTTGACCAATGTTGGCTGCAGGCATTGCAGTTTTCAGCGCATCTCATCGATTCGTTCAGCAAACGTCTCAGCTGTAATGGTTTTGCAGGGATTCAGAAAGCCATAGTACATCCGACTGGCAGCAGACCACCAAACAGTGACCAGTACCTCTTTTTGATGCAAGTTTGGCTGTAGGAAGCGCTTTGGAGCTTCTTCCTCGGTCCATCCACTGAGCTGGTCATCACCAGTTGTCATAAAATCCACTTTTCTTCACACATCACCATCTGGTTGAGAAATGGTTCACTGTTGTTGCACAGAATAAGAGAAGGAAGACACTTCAAACTGAAGATGTTTTAAATTTTCAGCCAGCTTATGAGACACCCACTTATCGAGCTTCTTCACCTTCCTCATTTGCTTCAAATGCCCAACGACTATAGAATGACGAGCTTGGGGTTCTTCGGCAGCTTCTTGTGTAGTAGGAGGATTGTCTTTGATGATCTTCTCAGCTGGTCATTGTCAACTTCTGATGGCCAGCCACTGCGTTTCTCAACTCCGAGGCTGTTGTCTCCTTTTTAAAACTTTTTGAACAACCACTGCGCTGTGCATTTGTTAGCAGTTCCAGGCCAAAGTGCGTTGGTGTTGTGAGGTGTCTGTGCTGCTTTACGACCCATTTTGAACTTGAATTAAAAAAAAAAAAATCACTCAATTTGCTTTTTGTCTAGCATCATTTCTATAGTCTAAAATAAGTATACAATAAACAGCAAGTAATAGTCATTAGCAAAAAAGAAAACTATAAAGTGAGAAATGTGCATTAAAAGGATGTATAATACAACTACATTTATTTAGAATGTATTCCAACATCAAGTGGCAAATTTCAACATTGCAAAAACTGCAGTTCGTTTTGCACCAGCCTAATACTAGTGAGCAGATGTGGGGGAAGCAAAGAAGTTCTCTCGTGGTGGCTGTTTCCTCGGCGAGATGGAGACCACGTTCATTAGTGTAGAGTGAGGAGACGAGGTTTGAAGGTACATGGGAGAGTTGGCCAAGTGGTTAAGGTGATTGTGCTCTGAAGGTCCAAGGGAGTAACTTTAGTGACAGACGATGGAATCTAAACCGAGTAAGGGGAGGACTTCCCTGGTGGCCGAGGAACTAAGACTCCTGAGCTTTCCACTGCAGAGGGTGTGGGCGCCATCCCTGGTTGGGGGAACTAAGATCCCACATACCACGTGGTGTGGCCAAAATTTTCAAGAAAAACTGAGTAAGGGGAGAAATAACTTCATAAGCGGGCTGAGTGACAGTAACAAGCTAACAAGTTCCCTGGATTTTTTCAGATCCCAGTGGGGTCAAAACTTGCTGGTGTTTACTGCTGAAGGTGGTGAGCTGGCATGTCAGGAGCTCTTTGGAATTCAGTTTATGAAGGAATTGCAGTCAGTGCTAATAACAGTGTCAAGGGTATGGTGTTGAGAACATTCAACTAAGTTAAAGACTAAGATCACAGAAAGGATTAAAACGTGTGAGGGTAGTAAAAGAACCATCAGTGCAGATCATGAAATCTTAAAAATGATGACGGTCTTTTTGAAAAAGCGTGGGACTGAATGAGTAAAGGGGGGAAACCAGAAGATCTAAGGATGACTGCAGTGAGGAAGTAGTGGGTGGTGAGCCATGAACGTAGAGGGCTGGCATGGTCTTGCACGCTGGGGCAGGTAAGGGAGGTGAAATTAGTGATGAGAAGCAACACACACCCACTCCCAGACTTGGTGACACGGGGATAGGAGAGAGACAGCCAGCTCCCTGAGAGGATTTGAAAGGAAACAGGATCCTCAGAAAAATGCCAGATTTTTGTTAGAACAAGATGCGAAAGGATCTTCAAAGGATGAGTTGAGAATGGGGGGGGATTTTGCTAATGATGGACCATGAGCTTGAAGAGGACGAAACATAGTAGGATGGTTTTGAAAGTTAGGTGAGATGTGAGACGCGGAATCCGGTTTCACAGTAGACAGGCGGATGGTGGTGAGAGTGAGAGAACTGCAGGTCTGGGGCTCTCCGCATTGGCCAATGTGGAGGCGAGACAGGGCCAGTCCTGAAGCTCTCTCAGCAACTGGGAGGAGAATGGGGCTGGGGAGGGGTCTTCCCAGGTGCACAGGGACCGCCAAAACGCCTTGTTTTCTGTGTCTAGTGGGGTTAATGTAGTTCATGAAACATATTTAAAAGTAGGAGTTTGATAAGGCTCCATTATCATCCTCTTTAAAGTTATTGACAGGGCATCATATAGCTAAGTGTTTGACCTCAGTTAAAGAGATACTGTTTTCACTCTAAATTTGTTTTTCATACTTAGCATCTTATAGAATATTTTATTTTTTAGTTTTCATGATTCCAATCTTTTAGTTTTCATGATTTATACTGATTAATTATTACGTACTTTTTTGCCTGCAAAGCTTTATGATACCTCTGTTATCATTGTGCCCTGAATAGGAAAATTGCTACTTTGTAAATTTTTTAAATTTTTTGTTTTCTCTTGGCAGGCACTCTTTCATGGGAAGTTTATTGATACTGGTTTCTCGTTACCCTTCTACAAGCGTATGCTAAGTAAAAAACTGACTATTAAGGATTTGGAATCGATTGATACTGAATTTTATAATTCCCTTATCTGGATAAGGTTTGAAGATTTATCTTTCAATATGGTATTTTCTTGAAACCAGTTTTACATATTTTGTTAATTAGTGGTTATATCTCTCTATCACCCAGAGACAACAACATTGAAGAATGTGGCTTAGAAATGTACTTTTCTGTTGACATGGAGATTTTGGGAAAGGTTACATCACATGACCTGAAGTTGGGAGGTTCCAATATCCTAGTGACAGAGGAGAACAAAGATGAATATATTGGGTAAGGTGATTGTCCCTACTTTCTACAGCTGCCAGAGCGTCTTAGAACTGTCTCTCTATACCCTTGTCTTTATGCCTTGTTTGCTCCTCGGGGAATGTTCCACATTCATTCCCTCTTTCAGTGATCCTTTTCAATTATTTTTTCTCTACTCAATATTCCTCTTAATTTATAAACATGTTGCAAAAGCACTCAAAAATTCAAATATAATTTTTTAAAAAACCCACTTCCCTTGCCTCTGACATACATTTATTTAAGTTCTTCCCAACAGTACTAACATTCATGAAAAAAAGTGTATATGATGACCTCCATTTTCCCGCTGCCACTTGCTGTATTGCATGGTACCTTGTCTGGATCAACAGTCAGAGAACATTGGTGCCGAAAAAGGGCTTTCCAAAGCCCATGCACTTCTTCATTTCTAGATGAGGAGATGGAGGCCCTCTGTAGACAGTAGCAAAACCAAGTCTGGAGCCGCACCTGACTAGCACTGTAATACTCATTCTTACTCCATTTTACTTTCCCTTTTTAACTTACTCTTTTAATAGTGCTCACCGCAACTTCCAGTTTGAAACTGTGCTCACTTGAATTCTACACTCCGTACAGCTTCCTGATTTTCTTCACTTTCTCTTTTAATGATGGTTAAGAAGTACTCTGTGTTTTAAACCCTTTTACCTTACATAGAAAGTACCATCTTTTTAAATACCATCTTTATTTTCAGTTTAATGACTGAGTGGCGTTTTTCTCGAGGAGTACAAGAACAGACCAAAGCTTTCCTTGATGGCTTTAATGAGGTTGTTCCCCTTCAGTGGCTGCAGTACTTTGATGAAAAAGAATTGGAGGTTAGGATCTTTTATTATGCTATTATAGGGAAAGTTAATGGGAGGAGGGTCTGTTGTTATGCTTCTATAATAGAATGTCCGCAAGCTTTAAAAACATATGGCACCATCTTCAATCTGCTCTGATTCATCGAAATGTTTAGGGGGTATAAAACTCCAGCACTGAGTAAGGGTCTTAAGTTCTCCCAAATATGATGCTGTCATAGCACAAAATCATCAATCGTGCCAACTCTTAGGGCTCCTGAAAAGTGCAAACTTATTAATAATTGGGGGAACTCAAGTAGGGGAAATCATACAATATTTGTCGTATTGTGACTGCCTTATTTCAGTTACCATAATGTATTCATGGTTCATCCATATTGTAGCATGTGTAAAAATTTTTTGTTTTTTAATACTGAATATATATAATATACAGGTATACATATATAACATATATGTATATATTTTCAGTATTTACTCTATGTACATAAGTAACATATATATCCTGGAGGAGGAAATGGCAGCCCACTCCGGTATACTCGCCTGGAGAATCCCGTGGACAGAGGAGCCTGGTGGGCTGCTGACCATGGGATGGCAGAGTCAGACACGACTGAGTGGCTGAACAGCAGCAACAGGCATGTGGTGAACAGTGAGAAAAGGCAAAAACACGCCACACTGGAAAGTGAGCTCCCCAGGTCGGGAGGTGCCCAATGTACTACTGGAGAAGAGTGGAGAAATAGCTCCAGAAGGAAGAAAGAGGCTGAGCCACAGCAGAAGCAACGTCTAGCTCTGGATGTGTCTGGTGGTGAAAGTAAAGTCTGATGCTATAAAGAACATCAGTGCATAGGAACCTGGAATGTTAGGTCCACGAATCAAGGTAAATCGGAAGTGGTCAAACAGGAGATGGCAAGAGTGAACATCGACATTTTAGGAATCAGTGAACTAAAATGGACCATATTGGGCAAATTTAATTCAGATGACCATTATATCTACTACTGTGGGCAAGAATCCCTTAGAAGAAATGGAGTAGCCATCATAGTCAACAAAGGAGTCCAAAATGTAGTACCTGGGTGCAATCTCAAAAACGACACACTGGATCTCAAAAACGACAGACTGGTCTCTGTTCATTTCCAAGGCAAACGATTCAGTATCACAGTAATTCAAGTCTATGCTCCAACCACTAATGCCAAAGAAAAGCTGAAGTTGACAGGTTCTGTGAAGACCTACAATACCTTCTAGGACTGACACCGAAAAAAGATGTCCTTTCCATCACAAGGGACTGGAATGCAAAAGTAGGAAGTCAAGATACACCTGAAATAACAGATAAGTTTGACTTTGGAGTACAAAATGAAGCAGGGCAAAACCTAAGAGAGTTCTGCCAAGAGAACACACTGGTCATAGCAAATACCCTCTTTCCAACAACACAAGAGATGACTCTACACATGGACATCACCAGATGGTCAATACCAAAATCCGATTGATTATATTCTTTACAGCTGAAGATGGGGAAGCTCTATACAGTCAGCAAAAACAAGACTGGGAGCTGACTGTGGCTCAGATCATGAACTCCTTATTGCCAAATTCAGACTTAAATTGAAGAAAGTAGGGAAAACCACTAGACCATTCAGGTATGACCTAAATCAAATCTCTTAGGATTATACAGTGGAAGTGACAAATAGATTCAAGGGATTAGATGTAATAGGCAGAGTGGCTGAAGAACTAGGGGCAGAAGTTCATAACGCTGTACAGGAGGCAGTGATCAAAACCATCCCCAAGAAAAAGAAATGCAAAAAGGCAAAATGGTTGTCTCAGGAGGCCTTACAAATAGCTGAGAAAAAAAGAGAAGTGAAAAGCGAAGGAGAAAATGAAAGATGTACCCATCTGAATGCAGACTTCCAAAGAATAGCAAGGAGAGATAAGAAAGCCTTCCTGAGTGACCAATGCAAAGAAACAGAGAAAAACAATAGAATGGGAAAGACTAGAGATCTCTTCAAAAAAATTAGAGATATCAAGAGAACATTTCATGCAAGGTTGGGCACGATAAAGGACAGAAACAGTATGGACCTAACAGAAGCAGAGATTATTAAGAAGAGGTGACAAGAATACACAGAAGAACTATACAAAAAAGATTTTAATGACCCAAATAAGCACAATGGTGTGATCACTCATCTAGAGCAAGACATCAGGAAGTGCGAAGTCAAGTGGGCCTTAGGAAGCATCACCACCAACAAAACTAGTGGAGGTGATGGGATTCCAGCCGAGCTATTTCAAATCTTAGAAGATGATGCTGTGAAAGTGCTACACTCACTATGCCAACAAATTTGGAAAACTCAGCTGTGGCCACAGGACTGGAAAATGGATTGAGTTTTCATTCCAATCTCAAAGAAGGTCAATGCCAAAGAATGTTCAAACTACTGCATACTCATTTCACATGCTAGTAAAGTAATGCTCAAAATTCTCCAAGCTAGGCTTCAAAAGTACATGAACCATAAACTTCCAGATGTTCAAGCTGGATTTAGAAAAGGCAGAGGAACCAGAGATCAAATTGCCAACACCCAGTTTGATCATTGGAAAATCAAGAGAGTTCCAGAAAAACATCTGCTTCACTGACTAGGGTAAAGACTTGAACTGTGTAGACCACAACTGTGGAAAATTCTTAAAGAGATGGGAATACCAGACCACCTTACTTGCCTCCTGAGAAACCTGTTGCTTCTATGCAGATCAAGAAGCAACAGTTAGAACCGGACATGAAACAATGGATTGGTTCTAGATTGGGAAAGGAGTATATCAAGGGTGTATATTGTCACTGTGTTTATTTAACTTTTATGCAGAGTACATTATTGAAGTGCCAGACTGGATGAAGTGCAAGCTGGGATCAACATTGCCAGGAGAAATATCAATAACCTCAGATATGCAGATGACAACACCCTTAGGGTAGAAAACAGAAAGGAACTAAAGATCCTCTTGATGAAGCTGAAAGAGGAGAGTGAAAAAGGTGGCTTAAAACTCACCGTTCAAAAAACTAAGATCATGGCATCCAGTCCCATCACTTCATGGCAAATAGATTGGGAAACAATGAAAACAGTAACAGACTATTTTCTTGGGCTCCAAAATCACTGCAGATGGTGACTGCAGCTATGAAATTAAAAGACGCTTACTCCTTGGAAGAAAAGTTATGACAACTTAGACAACGTTTTAAAAAGCAGAGTCATTACTTTGCCAACAAAGGTCCGTCTAGTCAAGGCTTATCGTTTCTCCAGTAGTCATGTATGGATGTGAGAGTTGGACTGTAAAGAAAGCTGAGCACCGAAGAATTGATGCTTTTGAACTGTGGTTTTGGAGAAGACTCTTGAAAGTCCCTTGGACTGCAAGGAGATCCAACCAGTCCATCCTAAAGGAGATCAGTCCTGGGTGTTCATTGGAAGGACTGATGCTGAGGCTGAAACTGCAGTACTTTGGCCACCTGATTCGCAGAGCTGACTCGTTGGAAAGATCCTGATGCTGGGAAAGATTGAAGACAGGAGAAGAAGGGGACAACAGAGGATGAGATGGTTGGATGGCATCACCAACTCAATGGACATGAGTTTGAGCAAGTTCCGGGAGATGGTGGAGGACAGGGAAGCCTGGCGTGCTGCAGTCCATTGGGTCACAAAGAGTTGACTGATATATCAAGAAGGTCCCAACTAATATACATAATACATATATGTGTGTATTTTCTTTACCCATTCATCAGTCACTGAATCTGTGTCTTCATTCCACCTTTTGGTGATTGTGAATAATGCTGCTATGTACGTGAGTGTACAGAATACTCTTTGAGACCCTGCTTTCAGTTCTTTTGAGTAAATACTCAGGAGTGGTATTGCTCTATCAGATAGTAATTCTCTATTTAACTTCTTGAAGAACCACTACCGTTTTCCATAGCAGCTGTACCATTTTCCATTCCCACCAAACGTATGTAAGCCTTCCAGCTTCTCCACATCTTTGCCTATACTTGTAATTTTCTGTTTTTGTTTTTTAAGTAACAATTCCAGTAATAATAGTATGAGGTGGTAGCTCGCGGTGGTTTTGATTTATGTTTCCCTGATGATTAGTTATTGTGAATTCTCCAAGTCTCCCCCATGCAGATTAGAAGGTAGGGAGGGCCATTTAGGAAAATGGTTGCATTTCCCCTCTGCCACCTTTTGGGGGCAGTATGTTAACTTCAGCCATCTTGCGTCCTCTGTTAAGAAACTTGGTTTGTCCACGTAATCAAAATGTGCATATGAAAAAATTAGCATTTTAAGTTTTATACAGTAATAGTCCTATGTGGGACTTAGTCTTCTAGAAACTCTGACACAGGAAATACGTGAAAATCAGGACTCAGAGCCTGAATTACAGGCAGACTGTAAACCTTAGTTAATGGCTCTTTCCTAACAGCTTGCTTACACAAATTAGCAGAAGTGCAGTAGAAGAATGGAAGATACTTTTTAGAGTAGTATTAATCATTTTTTAAATCACCAACTCTATTAAGAATCTGAAGAAAATGAAATAATTTTGCACCCTCAAAATGCATACATCTAAAATACTTGGTACCCTTGGTTAAGAACTGCTGTCTTAGGGGCCTCTCCAGTGAGAGAGGGGTGTTACGACAAGAGCCTGACATCAGAACCTAGAGGAAACTAAGACAGCAGATAAAGAAAGATGTTAACAGGTGCACACTTTTATATCACCCTTGGCAGTGCTTGCAGCCTTCTCACAGCACACCGTGTGAAATAGTCTGGCTGCATGATAACTGTCTAACACAGACAAGGAAACTAAAGGCCTAACTGCCTGCTGATTTGCTTTTAGCTCACAGTACAGAGCTATGAGGAAATAGAAATTTGTGTTGTTTTGTCTTGTCTTCTCTTGTTTCTTCTTCTACTCCCATTCATTGTCTCTCTTAACCATGAATAATACCACAATAAAGAATACTTATACCATTATCCAAAAGAATGGTTATCCATAATCATGCCCCTTTTTTACAGGGTAAAATCTGTTTGTAAGAAGATAAAACAGTCATTCTGTATAAAAACTTCATCACACTACGAATAGAAGGCAGCCTTCTCAGTTTGATAAAGGGCATCAACAAAAAAATAAATCCTAACCCCATTCTAGTAGTGATACCTCGGATATTTCTCACTGAGATTGGGAACTCAGTGATGTCCGCTGTCACCACTCGTGTTCTACATTGTGCCAGATTCCAAAGCCAGTGCAGTAAGGCAGGAGTAGAAGCAAAAAGCATAAAGTTTGGAAAGAAGTAAAACTGCCTTTATTCACAGATGATAACATGATTGTCAGCTTAGAAAATCCTAAGGGACCTACCAAAAAACAACTAGAAATGATAATGAATTTTAATAATTCATTGTAGGATGCAAACTCAGTTATTTAAAAAATCAATTGTGTATCTTCTGCATGCTAGCAGCAAACATTTAGAAATTGAAACTTCAAAGTTTAATTTACTAAAGCATTCAAAAAAATGAACAAATTTAGCCAAAGGCATGTAAGAACTCTATCCTAAAAACTGGAAACATTGCTGAGAAAAATTAAAATTTTAATAAGTGGAGACATATTTCATTCATCATGTGTATTGGAAGATTCAGTATTGTAAATATCAGTTTTCTCCAAACAACACAATCCAATCAACATCCTGGTAGAATTTTCTGTAGAAATTGATGGGCTAGTTCTAAAATTACAAGGAAATGCACAGGTTCTAGATTAGCCAAAACAATTTTGAAAAAGAACAAATCTTACACAGTGTTTACTACCTGATGTCAAGGATTTTTATAAGCCATAGTAATTAAGATAGTGTGATATTTGTGTGAGGATAAACAGGTCAGTGGAACACTTTAATTAGAGTCCAGAATAGATCCACATATATATTGTCAATTATTTTCATCAAAAGTACTAATATATTTTGATGAGGAAAGGGGAAAAGTCTTAAACAAATGATTCTGGATTAACTTGATATTCATATAGAAGAAAATTAATTTTGACCCCAAGTCAGCTCATAAAGATTAATTTGAAATAAATTATGAACAAATATAAAAACTAAAAATAGAACATAGTAGAAAAATATGCGTCTAGACGGAAGTGTCTTAGGAAGAACATAAAAGGATGTTGGACTTCATCAGAATTAAAAATGTCCCTTCAAAAGATGCTGTCAAGTAAATGAAAAGGCAACCTACCTGCTGAAAGAAACTCTTGAGACAAAGGTGTTATATCCAGACTATATTAAAAACCTGTCACTTCAATAAAAATACAATTTTTAAGTGGACAAAGACTCGCTTCATTAAAGAAGCTCTGTTGATGGCATATAAACACGGGGAGATGCTCGCTAATCATTGGGGATACAGATTCAAACTAAATGAATTCTCATGGTTAGACATGCCTCAGCCTTATGCCCTAGGGGTTCCACTAGTAGGTGTTTACTCATCTGGAAATGAAATATATATGTTAACAGAAGAACTTTTCCATAAATGTTCATCACAGTTTTATTCATCAAAATAAAAAATCTGAAGTAACCTAAATGTCCATCAACAAGAGTATGGGTAGATAAATTGTTGTATATTTACATAATGAAATACCACTCAGCAATGTGAAAGAACCACTGGTAGCCATCAGCCATCACAGTGTGGATGAATCTCATAAACATTCTACTGGTGACAAAAGAAAAGAGAAAAGAGCGGATGAGTGTAGTCTGTCTGCTGTGTTGAGAAATCTAACCTGTGGTGAGGTCACTGAAGTGGTTAACAGGTATATACTGCTGTCAAAATGCATGTAACTCTGTACTTAAAATATGCACGCTTTATTGTGTGTAAATTATAGGTCATAGTTGATACGAGAAACAAAGTACAGGTTATTATGCCCAAAATAGTTTTCATCCCATATATAATAAACTAGAGTTATTTGAAAATTTTACATATCTAGAAGATTTTATTCTCAAAGCCTGGATAGATGAATAACAGGAGGTTAGTATACTTTTAATTTTAAATAGGTAAGGTGGCATAGATTAAAAAAAAGAACCAGAAATGTATGTTTAAAACTTATTTGTAATATATATGATTTGGGATATATATGTAGTAAAAGTGATTGTTTTTGTATAGCTGATGTTTTTCTTGAAGACTAGTTACTTTTGAATGTTTTTAAGTTCAGTAAACGTGAATAAGATAAGAACCGAAGAATTCTGCATGTTAAATTGCCACACGGTTTAGTTAGACTTGCTTTACTGTGGTCGTTATTTGATGTACACATAGCCATTTGATAGAATGATGCATGTGCATAGCTGGGCATTAGCAGATTTCAGTCCTGTAGTTACTCTCTTCACTGAATCTTTGCTCTGACCTGATACCGTGCTCGTTCCCCAGGTTATGTTGTGTGGCATGCAGGAGGTCGACCTGGCAGATTGGCAGAGAAACACTGTGTATCGCCATTATACCAGAAACAGCAAGCAAATCATTTGGTTTTGGCAGGTATTTGCTTTTATCTTCTTGACGCTAAATACTGAAAGAAGATGTTTTCTGATGAAGTGGTAATTTGCAAACAGTTAATTTTTAAGGTTGAGACTGCTTTTGGACATGGTATTTAGTCTTTGAATTTTAAATTAGAAGTGGATAGTGTAATACTTGTTAAAGGATTTTCCATTTCTTATTTCATAAATGAAAGAACAAATGACCATCTTTAAATAATAGTTTAATGGTAATGGTTTTAGGTATAACATTTTTTTTCCTAGTAGTATGAAAGTATTCTATAAATTCTACTTAATTTTGGAAGTAAAAGAGGAATATGTTTTTAATGAGAAAGTCAATGAAAATACTTAATTCCTCTAAAGGTGATAATATACCAGCAAATTAGAACAATCTAGAGGATAATGTTCAAGAATGACTTTTTTCCCTTTCCTTTCTCTCTCCCCCTCTCCCTCCTTCCCTCTTTGTCCATCAGGGGAACTGAGCAAATAAATTGTAATATATCCGTTCTGTAATTCCACACCTTTTTGTCATTCTTTTTCTTAATGCAAGTTAACAAAAATATTGGAGAATAATGGTTTTCAATACAGTATTAAGGTTAAAAGGAAGTTGTATCTATTACTTGGCTTAAAGGAAAATATCTATTCTATCTAGACGAAGTGTCTGCTAGTGTATGAACACAGCCTCTGAGAAGGTGGCGGGCAGCTGGGCCGAGAGCCGCCCTGAGGCAGAGGTGTGCGCGTGGGCTCCCCGCTGCGCCCTCCTGCTGCCTGAGGTCCACACCACCTGCACACATTATCTATTGCAAAAAGTAAAGGAAAAGTAGGAGTAACTCTGTTTTCAAACCTAAGACATCAGAATTGCATCCATATAGAGTATGTGCAGACTTCCCTGGTGGCTCAGGCGGTAAAGCATCTGTCTACAATGCAGGAGACCTGGGTTCGATCCCTGGGTTGGGAAGATTCCCTGGAGAAGGAAATGGCAATCCACTCCAGTACTGTTGCCTGGAAAATCCCATGGACAGAGGAGCCTGGTGGGCTACAGTCCATGGGGTCACAGAGTCAGACCCGACTGAGGGCTCTTCCACAAGAGTATGTGCAGGTGTCTCTCATCTTCCCTTCTGGCTCTTTACCAGCTTCCGTGTTCCTTTTGTTCCCTGACACTCCCTTTGGGCATTTCTTTCAGTATACCTGAGGAGCTTAAGTGCTGGGTTATGTAAATCCAAATGAATAGTTGTGTTTTCTAAATGGGATTTCCCTGGAGAAGGAAATGGCAGTCCACTCCAGTATTCTTGCCTGGAAAATCCCATGGACAGAGGAGCTTGGCGGGCTATGGCCCATGGGTCGCAAATGTTATGCCCAAGTCGCGAAATCTCCCAATGACCACCAGGGAGCCAATATCCGATGCAAAAGCAAGAGAGTTTTTATTACCAAGCTCGAGCTGGGGCTCCCACCAATACCGACACAGCAGCTATAAGGAGGAACCCTGAGCTCTGGGTTACATTGCTTATATAGGGTATTATTGCGGGAAAAATTCAAAAAACGGGAGTCTCTGGGTCTGATTGGTCACCTTCTGGTGAAGGGTTAGGTGTTGAGTTCTGATTGGTTCTCCTTTCCCGGGCTTGATTCGAATTTCCTGGGCTGGCCAAGGGGTCTGATTGGTTCGCACGTGGTGGGTGAGGTCAGGGGATTTCCAAAGGCTGTTTTCCCAGAACGTTACAAAATGAAGTAGCTTTGATTCTTCACTCCCCCCTTCTCTAGGATCCAGGACAGACCCAATCATGGGTCTGGGGTCAGCTCTATATTGTCTCCTGCTAAGGGGACCGTTGGTAGGGCCACATATTGGGATCTGAGTACCAGGAGCTACACCGCGTTGATGCAGTTTTTAATGAAGGCCACTAGTTAGTTTAGTAAGCATGGCCTGAGGGTGAGTAGCAGTAACAAGATAATCAGGGGCCCCACCAAGGAGGATATGAGAGTTGTGAACCACGGGGATGAGTAGAACCAGGATTCAAACCAATTTTGAGACATTTTTCTCTCTTTGTTTTTGACTCAGCCCTTTTCTTATCTTGGCCAGGGACTCCTTGACTACCCCTGAGTAATTCACATAAAAACAACGTTCTTCCCCTAACGCAGCACATAGGCCCTCTGAGAGACTTCATACTCAAGATACTTTTTGGGAATTGGGGCGGAGGTCTCTTTCTTCTGTAACTTCTTCCTGCTGTGCATGGGCGTAGGCCTGCCTAGCAGAGCAGAAGTCTCTCTCTACCTGATCTAAGTTGGGGTTTTCCACATCTGAAACCAGCTTCTACCCTTGTAGTAACAGCAATTTAGTGGGCCCCTCTCAGAGATGAAATAGACAAGGGCCAAATGGAGACCTAACAGGATGGTCATCTCTGGTCCCCGGAAACAGAAGGCAACATTTGGGGTGAGGGTTGCAGGCTTTGTGACCCCTTCTGATGGGTTGGTGGTGAGGCAACAGAGCTGTGCTCCAGGAATCTTGGGTTCAGTCTGAAGTTACCATCTTCCACCTGAATGGGGGCTCACAGACATTGTTATGCATGTTTCTCTGAGCAGGAACCAGGACTCTGTCTGGAGGCTGCACCAGCCTGTGTTTCTGTTTTTGTATCCCCTCCCTTCCCTGATTAGCGATTGTTTGAAGCCATGTTTTGGAATTCAGCGAAGGCCAAGGAGGCTGAACAAAGTCTATATCCTACAGATAAGAAATGGAGAACACAGAACAGATCTGCACTCCAGAGCCCCACAGAGTCCCGCTCAGTTTTAATTTTAGGGAACTAGGCAACTATGACTGTGATAACTTCCTGTCAAAATGGGGCATAGGACTGCCCCAGCTTGGAGTATAGACCCTGAATTGGAAGTATTTTTGAGTTCCAAGTTTTAGATCTGAGTCTTGTATGATTAAAATCTTAATCTCATTTCTTTTTAGAAGAATAGGTCTGAAACCCAGTCTGGACCAGGCACTTCAGGGAAACTTGTAGCCATGTAGCCAGTTGCCAAGTTTTATAAAAAGTAAGGTTACTAGCTTCCAGCAGACATTGTTTTGAAAATGGTGGCATCCAAGCCTGACACAACTCAGAAAACTCAAGTGTTTAGCAATACAAGGTCTAATCTGAAAGTACACCCATAGTATCACCTAGTTATTTCCCAGGATACCTGAACCATAGCTACTCTATTTTGACTTTTAATTGTAAACTTTTTCTTAATAGCCAAAGCAGATTTTACTGTTAATGACGTCAGTGTTTCTCTAGGTATGAGAAGATGCAAGAATTGGGACTCATAAAATCTTTTCCTGAAAAGATCTAACCATCTGAAGGCCTGTTCTGCCAGTTTTTCCCAGAGCACAGAGTGCCTCATTCCTGATTTTCACCCTGAACTCCTTTTTCAGGGGCGTTGAAAGTCAGCAGTTGCAGCGGCCATGGTGTAATCTTTGTAGATGCAGATGGCGAGTGTCAGTCTTCAGTTGGCAGAGCCCCACTTTGCTCATAAACTTGACCATGATTATGAGGGGGGCAGTTCATGACCATTTTACCCCATGGTGCTGAGAGTGTCCATTCTCAGGTAAACAGGCCACTCAATGTGCTGTTACTGGACTAGGCCATAAAACAGTATCTAAAATTCTCTGGACCACCTGTCTTACTAGCTTTTTGGTCCAGGAGAATATTCCCTCTTGTTGCTTCTTGCCATATCTAGAGTTACACTGTTACCATCATTGATCTCATACGGGACTATATATTATTCTATTAGAGGCCTCACACACAGTGTAAGAAACAGCAATTTTGTAAAACAGGTACAAATAACATAGCCAGCAGTATTAGTAAAGTCACAAGTAAGACTTATGTCAAGAACTTCCATTAGATGTAGCCCAGTATATCTTCAGGTCATCTGACTTAGTCTGCCCTGTAGAATCTTTATCTTTCAGGGAAATTGTATATTGGCACCATCTATAAGGCACATAGCCCAGTTTTCTAGTGTCACTAGACTGATTATCTTTAGTATGATTTAATTTTTTAAGTAAATTTTCTCAGGGCCAACCAGTTAGAGTCTGGTAATAGAGAAATTTACCAAGGTAACCCAGAACTAGACACAGGTTATTGGCCACAAGCCCAACAATTGGATTGATTTTGAAACTAGCCTAGGATTAGGCCTATGATAGAAAAGCATTTGACTTATATGCAAAGGTCTAAGAAGTCAAGAAAACATAAATGATCATACGAGTCAGGTCCAGCATCTCGGGGAAGCTGTCTCCCTCTGATGTCGTCGTCTTTTCATCCTGGTGTAGTGTAGTTTCTCCTGATAAAAAAAGTCCTTCCATCCATGTTGGAGACAGTCCCTTAAATTATGTCTTTTTCCAGTCCTGGTTGCAGGTCATGAGGCATCTGATCTTCATCCAAAGATAGATTACTGAGATAAGCTTCAGAAACAAACTTAGGGTGTTCTTCAAGAATTCAATTAAATTTTACATTAACATCACATAACAGCAAAGAACTATCTAACAGATGAGTCTTACTAGATGCAGACCTCCATTAACAAACTGGTATTTATCATTTTGAAATCTTTTTTTTTTTAAGTTACCCTTATTTTTATTAAATATAACCAAATTAAGGCTAGTTTGTTTGCAAAATAGGTCTGTTCTCACTGATTTTGGTCTGATGATTTCTATAACCATAATTGATTATAGGCTTTTTATTTTGCTGAAACATTTATAGAGTCTCAGATTGAACTTTTAAAATAAAACAGGGCTGGGAAACTCACACCAAAGGCTTATCATGGATTTTGCATAACAAATCTAGGTGAATTTTTCCCTTTTTAAGGTCTCAAAAATTTCTTGAGATTTTTGTATCCATGAGAAAACCTTTCTAACTCATTTGATAAACTTACTGGAAACCTAAGAACTTCTAATTTTTGGAGGAGTCAGATAGAAAATATAATTGTTTTGTTTATAACGTTTAACTTTACCAAAGTATTGTCATAATTAGTTTGAGAGGAAGATTTCCGCTACTCCCTGAAAACATAAGATTCAACTCCATGATTTTTCAGATAGAAACCATGAAAGTTATAAGCATATTCACTGGTTCATTCAGTCCTTTTGCTAACTTTTGTGAAGTCATCAGGTTTTCCATTAAAATACCAGGACATATCAGAATGTTAAAAACTTCATATAATTTTTAGGATATCTGTATTAGTAACTTTATCCTACATTATAATATGAGCAGATTTATTACTCATTTGATAATCTTTTTTTTTTTTAATGTAATTTAACCAACCAAATAAACACAGTTTAATATCTCTCTTTGGGATGCTTCAGGGGCCCTCTGAAGCACCCCAAAGTTAGCTAGAAGCCAAAGGTGCTTCCTAGAATGATTTAGGAAGTTTTGTCAACAAATATCAGAAAGGTTTCGAGCACTCAGTCAGATGGGACTATGGTCACTGTGAAACAATAGCTATTCACTCAGCCAAAGTAACAATATGGGATTTCAGAGGCAAATACAGAACAGATCGTTTAAGAAGCAAATGAACTTATATCTATTGTCAAATGCAGTTTAACATCTGAAGAAAGTGTGTCCTTTTAACAGAGAGAAAAGCCAAATTCAAGTTTTTGCGCCAGCTTATTTTTAGTCATTAACAGTCCCAAAGTTCTTTAGCTTTTTTGTAAGAGGAAACTAATGTTCAGTAATAAGTGTTTCAAAATTTTACTCCATTTGGAAATGAGCTAGCTAGTCAGTGAACTTCCATCACTTAGTTTAGCACAACCCAATTCAAGTTACCCCAATTTGGACAGACTATTTCAGACAGACATTTCTAAAGCATAATTATTCTTAATAGAGTTTATCTAAATGCTCATATCTCATTTACATTTTTTAGAAGTTTTTTTACTTGAGGTAATTTTCTTATTGAGAAACTTGTAACAGATATAATATTTAACTCATATTAAACCTAGGTACAATGAAAATATTTTACTTAACGTTAAGTACTCTAAGAC
This sequence comes from Ovis canadensis, assembly GCF_042477335.2. NCBI lineage: Eukaryota > Metazoa > Chordata > Mammalia > Artiodactyla > Bovidae > Ovis > Ovis canadensis. The sequence continues at coordinate 99,191,306 of NC_091253.1, read as the reverse complement.
ATGTCTATATTAAATAGGTCAACAAACAAACATTAATATCAGGTATTTAACACTGAATATTTCCCAGTTCACATAAACCTGGAATTTATTGTTAAATTTAGAATTACTTGATTTGTAAGCGCTTACCTTTTTTAAGCCAAATAAATAGAGATCATATACAAAAATATTACCAAGACACATTTAGACAGACACAGTGTTAGATCTAGCTTTAAGTTGTTTTTTTTTTTTTCCTCAGTGTCAGGAGTTAGAGATGGTCTAGATAAGTGTTCCTGAGAGCCCTGGTCTCAAGAAACAGGGAAAGAAAATAGAGTTTTAACAAAATGGTGGCAGGTCTATACCACATGGTTGCCAGACAAAGCAAAATTTCCTTTTCCAGGGGATCTTCTCGACCCAGGGATCGAACCCAGGTCTCCCATATTGCAGGCAGACGCTTTAACCTCAGTTCCACCAGAGAAGCCATTAAATACAAAAATACAGTCTCTCAGAAAACCTCCTATAGAGACACAGAACTTCAGATCCAAGTACTAACATCAAAGATTTCAAGGAAGGAAAGGAAGCCAGGTTGAAAAAGAAGGGAGAGGAGGCAGGAGAGGGGGGCAAAAGGGGTGGCCTTACAGACGTCTCCTGCCACCTACAGATACCCAGGCCTTATGGGACTTTTCCCTGGGCCTCCAGAGAAGGGAGGGCTGGAACTCGGCCCTACCAGAAATCAGAACCAGAATTCGAGTTCTCTGCCAAGAGGAGGTGATCAGTCTCCAATCCTCAGCTCAGGCTGAGGGCCCTTCGACCAGATTCCTGCGTCCAGGACCGGGGGACTAGAAAAACAGGGAAGGATAGGAAGGGTTAAGGAGAGGAAAGAGAGAGAGAGAAGGAGTGAGAGATCAATAAAGTCTCTAGTTCCTTACCGGTTGGGGCACTCTGGCCAGTTGTCCGCGTCAGGAGGAGACCAGGGACAAAAGGGTCCCAGTTGCAGCCACTGGGTCTGGTCCATTGGCAGGCAAGCTGGCCCCTGAGTACCCCGAGTGGTCAGGATGTCAGTCTCAGCGAAGAAGAGTCCCCGCCAGATTCGCCATTTGTTGCAGGAAGAGGGACCCCTTCCAGGGCCCGAAACTGGGCTCTTGTCTAACACTTGGAAATGAATTGTCCGAGGAGACACATGTGCTGACAAAGGGAACTTGGTCAGGGTGTCCGATCCACGGTCAGAAGATGATATCTCGGACTCTGTGTAAAGTTCCCAAGTCAGAGGTGCCTTCTGAGGGCCAGCCTACATGGAAGGTCGGCCATTCTGCGCTGCAAAAAATGACTAATGTATTCCTTTTAATTTCTACACGGAGGTCATGAGCGCGCATCTTGACCTCCTTAAAATTATCAGTAACCAAGGATAGAGGTGCGGGGCTAGAATGGTGTTGCCCCATCGGCCCTGAATCAGTCAGATGTTGGTAAATTAACACAGACAATACGAACAGCCACACAAACAGAAAGAGACAGGAGAAATACACCTCCGCGAGTCCGGAGGTAAAACCGAACAACGACGGCCTCCGGCCGTTCAGCGGGAGCAACCCGCTATCGTCTGCAGAGAACAGGGGCACTCCATCCCCCCATGCCGGGGTCGGGGATGTCTCCCAACGACCCCCACCGGTGACTCTCCGGCGCGTCCGCCTGAGTCATATACCGGTCTCAGATACCAGGCCCTACCAGGAGTGAAAAGAAAGAGAAAAAAGCTTACCGGCTGCAGATGACTCTCCGGATCGGTCTTCCCGTGGAGCCGGTGGGAGATCCCAGACGAGCCCCCAAATATATGCCCAAGTCGCGAAATCTCCCAATGACCACCAGGGAGCCGATATCCGATGCAAAAGCAAGAAAGTTTTTATTACCAAGCCCAAGCTGGGGCTCCCACCAATACCGACGCAGCAGCTATAGGGAGGAGCCCTGAGCTCTGGGTTACATTGCTTATATAGGGTATTATTGGGGGGGGGGGAATTCAAAAACCAGGAGTCTCTGGGTCTGATTGGTCACCTTCTGGTAAAGGGTTAGGTGTTGAGTTCTGATTGGTTCTCCTTTCCCGGGCTTGATTCGAATTTCCTGGGCTGGCCAAGGGTTCTGATTGGTTTGCAGGTGGTGGGTGAGGTCAGGGGATTTCCAAAGGCTGTTTTCCCAGAACCTTACAAAATGGAGTAGCTTTGATTCTTCAGCAAAGACTGAGACAAGACTAAGCAACTTCACTCACTCAAATGGGGTTTGTTCTGGGGAAGGTGGTGAGATTTATGCCAGCCCTGTTCACCTCCATTTCTGTCTTGATGAAACATGTTGCCTCAGCGCAATTCTGTGCAGAAACATTATTTTTCGTATTTAGCACAACATTTTGTCTTATTATAAGCTAAAGTTTAGTCTCTTGTTTTTAAGATACATTTCTACTGTCACACTGTCCCCTAAGTTCCTTGCCTTCTGTTGTAAGACACTCAGAGCAGTTCAGATCAGGATTTCACACTACCTGTCTGTGTCTACTTTGAAAAGAAATAGTCCATGAAGAGATATATGTTTAGAAGAATGCATACTTTGGGTTCAAGTATGAAGAACACAGTTGGGAAAGTGGTGTTTAGTGAAAGAAAATAGCAGAAACTGCTGAGAGTGGCAGTTGAGAAGGATTTGTTCACCGTCAGTAGCTTGCAGGGTAGTCAGCTCAGGTCAGGATAACAGAGCTTTAGAGCTCAGTCAGACCTCAGTTCAAATGTTAGTTCCGCCACTTGGTAGCAGGTTGAGAAGGACAAATTCTTTCACCTCTCCAGGCCTCCGTTTTCTTTTTTTCTGATTACTTGTTTATTTTTGACTGTGCTGGGTCTCTGTGGCTGCACACGGGCCCTTCTCCAGTTGCGGCGAGCAGGGGCTCCCCTCTGGCTGTGGTGCACAGGCTTCCAGTCGCGATGCCCTCTCTGTCGCGGGGCACAGGCTCCCAGTCGGTCGCGGGGCACAGGCTGCCAGTCGCGATGCCCTCTCTGTCGCGGAGCACAGGCTCTGGTGCGCAGGGGTTCTGCAGTCGTGGCCTGTGGGCCCAGAGGTGTGGCTCCTGGTCTCTAGAGCACAGGCTCAACAGCTGTGGCCCCCAGGCTTAGCTGCTCCGTGGTGTGTGGGATCTTCCGGATCAGGGATAGAACCCGTGTCTCCTGCGTCAGCAGATGGGCTCTTTGCCACTGAGCCACCAGGGAAGCCTGGCCACTGTCTTCTTACATGTATCATGGGGATGCTAATGATAGTAGCTGTCTCACAATATTGTCGTTAGGGCCAAATACACAAAAAGCATATGGTGCATCCTCTGTTTTCATTTTCCTCCTAAAAATAGGAAATTGGGCTTTGAAATCAGTACAAGAGTTGTAAGTTAATTTAAAATTAGAAATGGAATTTTAGTACAAATAATTTTCACCAGGTCGTAAAGTAAACTTGATTTTGTTACACAGTTTGTGAAGGAGACAGACAATGAAGTGAGAATGCGACTACTGCAGTTTGTCACTGGGACCTGCCGTTTGCCTCTGGGAGGATTCGCTGAGCTCATGGGTAAATGCAGTTTTCTCTGTAAATAATTTTGTGATGATGCGTTTAGACACACAGCAGACTTAAGCCTAAGGATTATTCTTCTGTGCTTTATGTAGGGCATCTACTGAAAGAAAGACAAATTAATGCTTAATATCAAGTACATTTGTAAGATAGGTATGAAAGTCTGCTCTCAGAGGCTTTGTGAAGGGAGTACAATTCTGTAGACACTGATCTTTCCACTTTGTGATTCCTGTTGCTGGATCTCTGCAGCATTAAGAAGCTTCTCTGGGCAGAAGCCACTTACATTGTAGTTAATTCTGTATCATTCATGTTGATTCTGTGACGTGTTCCTGTTTGACAAGTTGTCAAAACTAGTTTTGACAAGTTTTTAAGTCAAAACTTAAAAAGTTTAAAGGACCAAATGAATTTTGTCATATTTTCCTGATTTAGGAAGTAATGGGCCTCAAAAATTTTGCATTGAAAAAGTTGGCAAAGATACCTGGCTACCAAGAAGCCACACATGGTAAGTTCAAAAATCTGAAATAGTACAGTGACTGAGTGTAATTGTTGATTCATTAAAGTAGTCAGAATTTCAGTTTTTACTGATTAATATAGCACTCTATAACTAAACACTTTAGAGTGACTGGTTAATATAAATACTCGAGAAATGTATCAGTTGATTCAAAAAAAATTTGAAGTACCACTAGGTGTAAAATAAGATTGAAGTGCTTCCTGCCTTTTATGGAGTTTGTGCTCCACTGGGGATGGGCACAAAAGACAAACAGGTCATCACCTCTTTACAAATGCTAGGAGTCCTTTAAACCAGGAGACCAGCTGGAGAGGAATCCCCACCAGATCGGGTGGTCAGGGAAGTTTCTTGAAAACAGTGATGTTTAAGTTGAGTTTGATGAATAGCATGCTGTGGGAAGAAATGGGGAGTGTATGCTTTGTATAGTCATTTTTTACGGAAATAAAAAATGACTTGGTATGAATGGAACTTAATGATTCTGAGGAGGAAGATAAAAGAATTTGGAAATGTGGGCAGGGGCTACATTATGTAGAGGTTAATAGACTGTGATGAGCAATTAGATTCTAAATACAATTAGAAGCCATTGAGGAGTCTTACATAGGAAGAGATCTAAGACAAACGACTCTGGTAGCACGGGGAGGGCGGGAACTGGGTGAGTGAGAGGAGGGAGGTCAGAGCTGTTAGTCATCCAGCCAGAAGATGGAGATGGCCCAAAGGAATGTGTGGCTTTCCGGAGGTCAAAGCCAGTTTTCACACTGTCCCCTTTTGCCTTTTTATTGTTCTGACATTTGCACTGTGGTACCAAAGTAACGGTGGGTCAACAGCTGTTGCCTTAGCACAAGTCAAGGCAGTGACACCAAACTGCTGTCTCTGCATTTTTCAACACCACACATTTGAAGTTTAAAAAAGAAAAAAGAAAAGGCCAGGCTTATTGAAAGTTGTTGATTATGAAGTAGTAAAAACTATTAACTTTATTAAATCTTGACACTTGAACTGTGTGTGGTTTTTTTTTAATATTCTGTATGACAAAATAAATGGCAGGTCTGCATAAAACACTGGGTTTTGTCTTGCGAAGAAGCTCTTAGACAGTTGTCGAGTTGAAAGCTGAAGAGCTTGCTTTTTTTGTGAAATGCTCTGTTTACTTGAAAACATAACAGACTGTTTCATTCAGACTTTTTTCTTGAAAATTAAGTAAAAGCTCATCATTTTAAGGAAAACAACTAACAGCATTTGTTGGTGATGATAACATTGAGGTTTCGTACAAAAATCAGAATTTTGGAAAACTTGTATATTCAGCTTCGAAGCTTCCCAAGACTATTTGAAAATTCGTTATAACTGGATGAACCTATATTTCCAAATAACTGATACATGATGTTATAAACTCATGCATGAGAAAAACATCCAAAGTGCAAAATAAACTAATAGATTTCATATAACAGAATACAAAGGGTTCTGTGATGTGATTTCAAAACCCATATTATGCATAACCTTGTCAAACTTAGTATATTATCAAAGAATAATATCCACAATTATCTGGGAAAAAATTACCTCGAGTACATCTCTGTTTTCTAATTGCATATCTGTATGGGAACAGTTTTCATAGAATCTAAAACAATGCAGTTTCATAGTATAAACACATAGGTATTAGAATCCAGATGTCTTCTATTAAACCAGACATTAAAATGATTTGCAAAAATATGAAACAGGGTCACTTTTTTCACTACTTTTTTGAAAACAGTCACTTTTTTCATAAAAATAACTTGCTTTCATTCTCACAGTAAATTATTTATAAAATTTATGGTAAATATCAATAGCTATAATTCACATAAACAAAAAGCTCTTTGGATTCCTCAATATTTTTAGATGTGAGAAAGGATCCTATTCACCAAAAACTGTAAGGAACACCAGGTTAGATTAAATTGGTGAGTCCAATGCAGGAGAGATTGTTGAGGCAGGGGACAGAGAGTTCATAACAAAAGGAGATGGAAAGAATTGGGATTCTGAGTGTGAGTTAAGGAATTCACTTTTGATGAAAATGAGAACATTTCCTTTGTTGTAACAGAAGACGAAAAAAAGTTGAGTTAAACTACAGATAGATTTTAGATTTTGTGAAGGAAAAAAGAGTTGATCACCTGTTGATTTTTTTTTCCTCCAAGTATTTATAAGGTGAAGCCACTGGCTAACAGTGAAGAAGGGAAAGACTTGGAAGGAGAAAGAAAGGGAGAGTTGTCAGGGGCGAGACAAGTGTTTCTAGAGAAACATAGCTGAGAATGCTGGGCAGTGTTGGATTGCCCACTCGGTTCTAGTAGTTCACGTGAAGTCGTCAGATATCCCCTGCAGTAATTTTCAACTGATAAGGTACAAGGAATGAAAAAGTAGAAGGTGGAATTCATTCAGAGTTTGAGTAAATTCAAAAAGGAGAGATAAGATTTTAAAGTATTTGCATGGTAGTGATTATAAGGATGGACCATGACCTCTATAAATTATTAGGTTGGTGCAAAAGTAATTGCAGTTTTAGACCATGAATTTTAAATCATTGTAACTAGGCTCAAACACATCTTTATTAATCAAAATAGGAACCATTACAGTCAATACACTTTTGCCAGTGAGAAACAAGTGTTTGTTCCTATAACGTAAAAATCCATACTTTGGGATTAGACGAACTCTTGAGGAAAGCATTTTCTGCCTCCTGCTGGTTGTGGAAGCATTTTCCCTGCAGAATGTTGTCGAGATGCTTGAAGAAGTGGCAGTCACTTGGCGAGAGGATGAGGCAGAGCTTGGTAGCCCAATTCGTTCAGCTTTTGAAGTGCTGGCTGTGCAGCGTGTGGTCGGGTGTTGTGGAGAATTGGGCTCTTCCAGTTGACCAGTGCTGCGTGCAGATGTTGCAGTTTTCAGTGCTTCTCATCAGTTTGCTGAACATACCTCTCAGATGTAATGGTTTCACCGCGATTCAGAAAGTTGTAATGGATCAGACGGGCAGCAGACCACCAAACAGTGACCGTGACCTTTTTTTTTTGTATTTGACCATGACTCTTTTTTGGTGTAAGTTTGGCTTTGAGAAGTGCTTTGGAGCTTCTTCTCAGTCCAGTCACCGAGCTGGTCGTTGCTGGTTGTCATATAAATCCACCTTTCATCACATGTTGCAATCCAGTCGAGAAATGGTGTGTTGCCTAGAATAAGAGAAGATGGCATTTCAGAACAACAGTTTTTTTTCATTTTCAGTCAGCTCGTAAGGTACCCACTTACAGAGCCTTTTCACCTTTCCACTTCGCTTCAAATGCGGAATGACCATGGAATAGTCAACGCTGAGTTCTTCAGTCACAACTGCAGTGGTAAGAGGATCAGCTTCGATGATCTTCTCAGTTGGTCATTGTAACTTCTGATGGCCAGCCACTACGGTCCTCATCTTCAAGGCTCTCATCTCCTTTGCAAAGTTTCTTGAAACACCACTGCACTGGACGTGCATTAGCAGTTCCTGGGCCAGATGGGCAGTTAATGTAGCGAGTTGTCTCTGCTGCTTTACGCCTCATTTTGAAATCAAATAAGACAATCACACAAATTTGCTTCTCATCTAACATCCTTTCCATAGTCTAAAGTAAATATAAAATAAACAACGTGGCCACAGGACTGGAAACAGTCAGTTTTCATTCCAATCCCAAAGAAAGGCAATGCCAAAGAATGCTCAGACTACCGCACAATTGCACTAATCTCACATGCTAGTAAAGTAATGCTTAAAATTCTCCAAGCCAGTCTTCAGCAATACGTGAACTGTGAACTTCCAGATGTTCAAGCTGGTTTTAGAAAAGGCAGAAGAACCAGAGATCAAATTGCCAACATCCGCTGGATTGTTGAAAAAGCAAGAGAGTTCCAGAAAAACATTTATTTCTGCTTTATTGACTATGCCAAAGCCTTTGACTGTGTGGATCACAGTAAACTATGGAAACTTCTGAAAGAGATGGGCATACCAGACCACCTGACCTGCCTCTTGAGAAGCCTGTATGCAGGTCAGGAAGCAACAGTTAGAACTGGACATGGAACAACAGACTGGTTCCAAATAGGAAAAGGAGTACATCAAGGCTGTATATTATCACCCTGCTTATTTAACTTATATGCAGAGTATATCGTGAGAAACGCTGGACTGGAAGAAACACAAGCTGGAATCAAGATTGCCAGGAGAAATATCAATCACCTCAGATATGCAGATGACACAACCCTTATGGCAGAAAGTGAAGAACTGAAGAGCTTCTTGGTGAAAGTGAAAGAGGAGAGTGAAAAAGCTGGCTTAAAGCTCAACATTCAGAAAACTAAGATCATGGCATCTTATCCCATCACTTCTTGGGAAATAGATGGGGAAACAGTGTCAGACTTTATTTTTTGGGGCTCCAAAATCACTGTAGATGGTGACTGCAGCCATGAAATTAAAAGACGCTTACTACTTGGAAGGAAAGTTATGAACAACCTAGATAGCGTATTCAAAAGCAGAGACATTACTTCGCCAACAAAGGTCCATCTAGTCAAGGCTATGGTTTTTCCAGTGGTCATGTATGGATGTGAGTTGGACCATAAAGAAAGCTGAGCACCAAAGAATTGATGCTTTTGAACTGTGGTATTAGAGAAGATTCTTTAGAGTCCCATGGACTGCAGAGGTCCAACCAGTCCATCCTAAAGGAAATCAGTCCTGGGTGTTCGTTGGAAGGACTGATGTTGAAGCTGGAAACTCCAATACTTCGGCCACCTGACACGAAGAGCTGACTCATTGGAAAAGACCTGATGCTGAGAAAGATTGAGGGCAGGAGGAGAAGGGGACGATAGAGGATGAGATGGCTGGATGGCATCACTGACTCGATGGACATGGGTTTGGGTTGACTCAGGGAGTTGGTGACGGACAGGGAGGCCTGGCATGCTGCAGTTCATGGAGTCACAAGGAGTCGGACACGACTGATCAGCTGAACTGAACTGAATCATTAGCAAAAGAACATAAAGTGAGAAATGTGCGTTGAAGTGGTGTATAACGTAACCACATTTATTGAGAATGTATTCCGGTATCAGATGGCAATTTCAGCAGTGCTGAAACCGCAGTTACCTTTGCACCAACCTAATACTGATAATGATGGGCTGTTGCTTAAGAAGTGAAGATTGGAAGAGTCTGTGGACAAGGTAGGATGGTGAGAAAGTATTGGGTTAATAGGTTGGCATTTTGATTGAAGTAAGTTGGGGAAAACCGATAATCAGTGTTTTAGTGAATAATTCCCTTTGCTGCTGGTGACCAAGTTCAAGGTATGATACTAAAGTAGGGGAACAGATCCCTGAAGAACGGCCAAGACCTGGGAGGCTGTAGTGTTGCCTGTCACCTGAGTGAACGAGAGGACTGTGAAGCAGGGGCCAGAGGTATCAGTGAGCGGAGGAACATGGTCAGGAAGGAGGTGATGGCAAGAGTGCGAAAGCAAGGCTTCGTAGCCAGGTCATTTGCCTCAGACGACGGAAGCGTGTTGGCTGGCTGCAAAGGAAATGGACTGTGTTCAGGCTAGCTGAGTTTCAGTTAAGGCAAGAGAGGAGCTGTTTAGACTGTCTCCAGGGGATCTTCCCGACTCTTTGTCTCAGGGATCAAACCTAGCTCTCCCGCATTTGCAGGCAGATTCTTTACCATCTGAGCCACCAGGAAAGCCCGTTAAGACTATAGAAGCCTGCAAATCATGGAATAGAAGTTCAAAAGAATGGACCGGCACGCTGTGAGATGGAGGGCACAGGTGGAGATACTGTTCAGATCAGGAGAGATAGAGCAGGTCAGGACTGGGGTGAGGATTTAGGTGAAAAGATGATGCAGAGAGACTTGCGTGTCCGGCAGTGACTGAGGGGCGCGCTGCTGTGCCTGCCGTCTGTGGGGAGGCGGTTCTGATGGCCCTCAGGTGGGGTCCCTCTGCTGCGGTCCCCAGGGCTTTGCTTAGAGAGGTGGCTGCTCTCTGGATGCGGGGACAGCAGGCGACGTACGTGTGAAGCGAGCTAACGGGGCACTTCTCTCCCCTCCCCTGTTTACATATAAGAAAATAGAAGTAGCGAACATTACCTATTCCACACCTAGTTTAGTTTAAAAAGCTAAACTAAAACAGTATTCTGATATTCACATAGTAGGTACTCAGCAAAAGATGAGTATTTTTAGTGTTTTTGTCTTTTTGTAAAGCAGCACAGAACAGAATAGCTCATGTCTTAGAGCCATGTATTTGAATGCTTTAAAGATACCCATTTTCTTACATGGCTCAACTCAACATGTACTAAATGTCTCCTGTACGCAAAATGGATCTGTGTCAGGAGAATAAAGGGGACTCTGCCCTTGTGAACTTTAGAATCTAATGGAAGAAACCAGTCAGTGATAATACAGAGAAAATCCTATATAGAAATAAAAAGACCTTATGGAGAGGGAAATTATGAAGTCTGTGTAACATGTTCAAGGAGAATTCTTGGAGGAAGTTTTGTAGCTTTTGGACTGATTCTCAATAGTAATTTCATAGGCAGAAAGGGTATTCCGGAACATCGGAGAGCCGTAAATAAGAGCACAGCCGTAGAACAGACGAGCGTGTGGTCTGCCTGGAGAACACGGATAAGCGGTGGGGCCGCACCAAGCGGCCCAGGCCTCCCCTCCCACTCCCCCTCTACAGGAGTTAGCAGCAGCAAAGGGGCTTTACAGACTTGCCTGTCTTTTTAATAAAGGACCCCTGAAAGTGATGGAAGGCTAGATTAGGTTGTGAAAAAGTGAAAAAAAAAAACAAACCTGTACACAGATCAGTAGGCAGGAGGTTCTGATGGTGCAGATAGCAGAGGCGGAGGAGGCAGATGCGGGTGGATATGGCAGCAACAGAGATGATCGGGGGAAACGGTGGGGCGACCTGGTGAACAGGACGGTCGACACAGGCAGGGGATCGGTTGTCTTAGTGTGGACTCCTGTTGGGAAGTCTCCCCTGGCCTCAGTCCACTGTCAGACTGCAGCTCAGGCATAGGCAGAGGCGGCGGGAGGGGCCGGCGGGAAGAGAACCGTTCCCTTGCTTGGTACTGTGAACAGCTTTTCAGAGAGAGACGTGTCTGAGAAGAACACAGTTTTAATTGGCTGCCTTGTTTCAAAAAGCTCTCTCCTGATGTAGTTTCCTGACGAGGGCAGATGACTGGTAGGAGTAGTAGAAGGGAACTGGACCATCTCTAGAAGCCTTCCACATGAGACAATAACAGAGCGGCTGACTTCTCAGAGCTATCTCACTAGACCCTAATAGAGTGGGGACTGAAATCCGAAACTCCTGAATCCTGACCCAGATACTCAGTGATGTATCTGAAAAAAATGTAATGTTAGCCTACAGCTTTGTAAATTGTAAGACAATACACTGACGATTTAAGCACTTTCCATGTTTTTTGTATTTCATCAGTTAATCCCAGCAGGGAATTCTCTTTGAGTCTGGCAGGACTGCAAGCATATTGTTTTAGAGAAAGTTCTACGTATGACAAGTGAAAGTGAAGGTCGCTCACTTGTGTCCAACTCTTTGCGGCCCCATGGATACAGTCCTTGGAATTCTCCAGGCCAGAATACTGGAGTGGGTGGCCTTTCCCTTCTCCAGGGGATCTTCCCGACCCAGGAATAGAACTGGGGTCTCCTGCATTACAGGCGGATTCTTTACCAACTGAGCTACCAGGGAAGACATTTGAAAAGACAAAAGTATATATTTGGTGATAGACAGTCTCCACCCTAGAATGTAAGTTCAGTGAGAACATGGACCTTAGTTTTTCATCTCTGTATCACTAGCTCCTGGGAGAAATATCTGATATAGAAAAGATTCTCAGTAAGTAACTGATGAGTGAGTGAATTCACAGGTGAATCAGTGAAAGAAATGGACTCTCTTAACCCAGAAGTTAGGGGGACTCTGGAAACAATGTAACATGATACTATAGAGAAGAGGAAGAATATTCCAGCGGTTACTTTCTCTGGGAAACATTAAAATATTTTTATGAATAGGTCTTAAAATTGAGTCAATTGCTATAAGAAAATTTGTATATTTAATATTATGTTCAGTATTAATATAGTAAGCAGTAAATTGTCTGTTAAATACTTCCAACAAAATTTCTACATTCTTCCTGTTCAGTTTTTCAAATGTATTTTTAAAATATATTGTATTAGAAGTATTTTCAGAGCTTATTTTATTGAAAACACATTTTGTTTTTGTTTTTGTTCAGTTTTAATCGCTTGGATCTACCACCATATAAGAATTACGAACAACTGAAGGAAAAACTTCTTTTTGCAATAGAAGAAACAGAGGGATTTGGACAAGAATGAATGTGGCTTCTTGTCTTGGAGGAGCTCTTGCATTTAAATACCCCAGCCAAGAAAAGTTGCACAGATAGTGTATATAAGCTGTTCATTCTGTACAGTGAATTTTCTGAATCTCTCAAAAGTATAAATGTTTTCCGTTCTTCCACAGAAATATGCAAAACAGCTCATCCTTTTCTACTTTATTTATTGTTCCCTTGAAATGACTGACCAGGAAAAAAAAAATCATCCTTAAATTTTGAAGCAAGCGAGAGACTTTATTAAAAATAAGTATATATCTATATAAGCATATATGATCATGGCTCTAGTTTTATAGAGCTTAGGGTGTATTAAACGTGACAGCCACTCATCCGAAAATAGTCTGGATTTGCTTTACCTTGTTTCTGTTATCCAGGGGAAGAAGTTCAAATTGCTCCGTGGTTTTTTCCCTGATGTAACATCTCTTAAGGGTGTTTAGCAGCATGGCTGTTCAGGAAGGTATTAAGGGCTTAGGCCAAAATCTTACTTTGAATATGTTAAAAAAAAGTGCTGCTGGCTTTTCTTAAGATGGGTGCTTGAACCTGTCAGTTTATTTTAAATAAATATAGTAGTTGAAAATTTTCCCTCTTTGCTACATCCCTAATACAGTCAGTCAAGGTCATTAATGAAACCGTAACTTATGAGTAAATCATATACTAGATCTACTACCATTTAGTTTATTCTGGAAATTGGGGAGAATTCACTGAGCAGCATAGAGGTTTGTTTACATGTTACTTTGGGATGCTAGGTATTTGTGGAATTAAAAAGAATCAGGCACTAATGTACTTTAGTTTTAATATCTATGATGTTCTTTCAATACAGAATAAATTGATATAATTTGATACTTAGGAACATATAAATAGGTAATGTGAACTTTTCTGCTTTTGTGTTCGAAATTTTGGTTTTATAAAATCAGATGGATTGAAGACTTACATAAGCATCTAAATATTCAAATAAGTCTAATGATTTCCTATTACAGTTTGAGTATCTTCATTCATTCATATCTTAAATTCATGAAAGTTCTATGTATCTGAATAAGCATTTAAAAAATATTTTGGTCTTCCCCCCTTTTTATATAAATTATTATTTTTGTCCTAGGTAAATACTTTGTTTTTCATTATCAAAGACATTTACTGGTCTACAAAAATGTGTAACAGTCTGATACGAATGATATTAATGCTGCTTTAGCAAGTGGGGCTTCCTTATTAATATAAAAATTTAAATGTCCACTTGTATCATTATTTCAGTATACACTATAAATTTCATTAACTTAAAATTTTTTTAACCATGGGAACTGACATCTTAGAATGTTACCAGTAACATTTCACTAAGTACATACAGATAATACTAGAATACAATTGCTTTGCCAAAACTTTTCCTACATATTTAGATTGTTTTACATTTTTATTCAGAATTCATAGTAAAGATGAAATAAAAGTCAGTGATCCACTTGGTTGAATACTTTTCCCAAATCCTCATTCCTGACTTTCTAGTTATTCTTATGCCTAAAGAATGAAAAACAAGAGAACGAGTGTATAGGACGGCTTAGGCATGAGAGGGTGCCCAGTCTTGGAAAGGGCCACTTGACTTAGCCGAGGGCAGTGCCGCTGAGGAGCTTTGCTGAGACAGCGGTGGCTGTCGCCCAGCGTGTGGGAATGGCCGTGCAGGTCTCACGAAGCTCTCAGGGTGCCCGTGCCTGCCTCCTCACTCCAGGTCCACAGGGGGCTTCAGAGAGGAAACCAGCATCCTGGAGAGCTCGTCAGGCGCTTCTGTCTGTCGTGTTATTCCTAGAAATCCAGGCCTGTAGGCAGGATATCCCGGCTTGTCTTGCACTCTGGCCGTGAGAGGAACCTGAGACCTGTGTCCTCCCCTCCCTTGGCAGTGCCTGTCCTGGGCTGGGCCGAGCAGAGAGAAGTCGAGTGCAAGGCCCCCGGTGCCCAACCACAACCCCGCAGTGAGTGCAGAGGTGGTCCCAGCGCCCTTCACCCCCAGCCCCGCGCGTCAGTGCATGGGTCCACCCATCAGAGCAGCTGCCTGCCTGCCAGGGAGAGAGGCCACCAGTGCGGTTTGTGTGTTCAGTGCTTGCAGGGCAAAAGGGCTAACCAGCACTTCCGCCCTTGGGCCTCAGGTCAGACGCCTAGCTTTTTCACTTTTCAAAACTAGGTAGGTTGGTGCACCAGCAGTGCTGTCAGGCAATACCTTTTCTGTTCATAAAAAGGACCCCTGACTGTTATGTCCAGACTGGGAAGACTCCAGATACTTGACAGGAAACCACAGCTGCAGACTTCCCGGGATGGGAAAACTCTTAAGGGCCTGTCCCTTTGGGATTCCCGAGCTGTGACCCGGGGCGATGGTCGTTGCGGAGCTGCATGGATGCGCTGCTCCGGACACTGCTGGAAGGTCATCCGAATGTCGGGAAGCCTGACACCGACCACCTGGGCCAGCTTGGGTTTTGTCCATCTGAGTGAACTGGTGCCGGATGAAGCCTGTCACCACGGGCTTTTTGAGTCTGAATATTTGGTTGAACCTCCAATGGGCATTACAGAATCAACCAGAAATATTATCTGGCTGAAGTAGGTAACAAAAAAAATTTTTAAAGGCAGGGGGAACCCAAACCAATAACAAAGAGTAATAGTCCAAAAGTGGCACCTTCTGTGCTCACTTCCGCAGCACATACACTGTAGTTGGAACAGCAGTGGCATCTCCTAAATTCCAAATTTTCTCTCCCCAGTCTTTGACCAAGGACAATCAGATGTTAATGGCATTTTTAAATATTTACTGATACTCCTGTAAATACATGTTTAATCCTCAAAATTCCATTAAGTTCTCAGGGTGTTTTGTTTTTTCCTTGATGTAATTATGTTTATTTTAAAAAGTGAGTCTGAGAAAAATCATTTTTACAAAATCTATAACTAGTCCACTCAGGAAAATTTCTGGCAGCAAGAGTAGGATGACAGCCACCTTCCAAGTCAGATGTCTGCTGTCATCCTTAAAGTAACAGGTGCACAAGAAGGGGCAGTTGTGATTCCCCCGTAGCCCATGTCTGTGGTATGCTTAGAAGACAGAATACGGCAAACTTCTGCTGACATGTACATGGGGAAATAGGCATCTCAAACTAGCAGTCTGCTCTGGAACACAAGAGCCGAGTCAAGTGGGCACTGCCCAGGAAGGGGAATAATGGGGCCCCAGGGCTCATTCCCAAAAGCAGCAGTTCTCATCCAGAGTGGAGAAATGCCAGGAAGCAGTGTGAGACCTAGGAGGTCAGACTCCTGGGAAGTCAAAAGAGGCTGAAAACGCACACAATCAGAATCTCAGGAAGATACCACTTCTTGGAGACGGGGGAGCTACTCCTTTGTAAAGGGGGGGAAAGAAACATAGCAGCTCTATAGAAGACCCGGCAACCACACTCCTGGACGTTTATCCCACAGAGATGAAAGGTATGCTGATAAAGGTCATACCTTATGTTCATAGCAGCCAAAGTTGGG
Organism: Ovis canadensis; assembly: GCF_042477335.2. NCBI lineage: Eukaryota > Metazoa > Chordata > Mammalia > Artiodactyla > Bovidae > Ovis > Ovis canadensis. Next base: position 99,175,441 of record NC_091253.1, on the reverse strand, counting down.
AAACCACCCAAATGCCCCAAGGTGGCTAGTCGAAATAAACTGGTACACCCATACAATGAAATAGAGTCAGCAATAAAAAGGAACTGTTGACTAAATTTAGATGGATCTCAAATGAGTTATGCTGAATGAAAAAAGCCAATCTCAGAGGATCACATTCTGTATGTTTCATTTATATAATGTTTTTGAAATGACAAGATTATGGAGAACTACAGAGAATTATTAGCAGTTGTCAGGATTAGGGATGGTGGCAGGGAACGTGTATGACTGTGAGGGACAGCACTAAGGTTTTGTGATGGAACAGTTCTGTGTCTCCACTGTGGCAGTTACAGAAATTTACGTGTGACACAACTGCGCGGATGACACGCGCGCGGGGACTTAGAAGTGGTAACACCTGAACACAGTCTGGGGACTGCAGTCTCCTAGCTTGGATACTGAACTGCAGTGACCTGTCACCATCGAGGCACGCTGAGGGGAGGGTCCGCAGGACCTCTCTGAGTAGGAGTAGTACTTCTTGGCAACTTCTTTTGAATCTACTGCAAAGGAAAAAAATTTTAAATAGCTCTACATAATATCAAAGACAGATCCTCCCCTCCATAAAAGGCTTTATGACTAAAAGAAATCTTATTTTATAAAACTATTTCTGAGGGTGTTACTGAACTAATTACTGAGGGTGTTACTGAACTAATCCAAACTCCTTACCTCCCATCTGATAAAGTGGCATTGCTGGTCATTAAATACATACAAAAAATGTCATACCTCCAAAAAATACATCCAAAGTCACTCTAAAGAGAAAACTGAAAACGAGGGCTAAACAGGAAAAAAAAAAAAAAAAAGTAAAATCCTTAAACACAATATACTAGTCTGAATTATATCTAAATAATAATTGCAGACATTAAAAAAATCCAAATTAGAAATTCAGAACTGGACCAAAACACATGAAGATGTGAAATGCCTACTAACAGGGGAAAACAAAAAACTGAAGAAAAAGAAACATCTCAAAAGTGAAGACAAGCAGTGACTATCAGAGAACGGGATAAATACAAACGTCAAGGAAGATCTCGTACACATAGAAGACGGGATGGCGCTTCTCTAAAGGTGGTCAGTGAGGCCATTCTGGAAGGAGGGACAGTTTGAAAGACAACTGGACTGGCCTTTTTAAAAAGTCAATGCTGTGAGAGAAACAGATGGGTTACTGTTCTAGATTTTAAAAAACTTAAGGTGGAAAACAATGCAATGTATGATCTTTGGATCTTGGTTTCTAGAAGTATAAGACATTTTGGGACATTTAAGGATATTTGAGTACGGCTGGATATTAAAGAATTGTTATTAACTTTCTAGTTGTAATATGAATTTGTGCTTGTTTAGAAGGATGTCTTTATTCTGAGACAATACTGAAATATTTAGGGATGAAATATGTTGTCTATTATTTCAAAAGTTTACAGATACTTGTAAATATATGAATACACATAAGTAAAACACAGCAGAAGATTAGCAACTGTTGAATCAGAGATGGGTATACACAGTCCAGTACTTTTGAGTGTTTGTTTCTGTCTGAAAATACACATGATAACCACAAAGAGTACCTACCCACACTGTATGTTTTCCCTTTGAGAAAACTACCCACACATACACTCAGATGTCTCTAAGTGACATTCAAGACACCACTTCTCACAGAACTTAGGGTCTGCACTGGCGGCACCCCAGGGGTCACTGTCCTGTTTAACACCCTCGTTTCCATTTCTCCTTGAGTTCCACGTTCCTTTCACCCATTAGGGAACAGACTTTGGGCTCGCCTAGTGACAAAATCAATCCACTTTTAAGACTACCTCACGTTTTAAAAAAGAAAACACTCCATTTTCAGCCCTCTCCTGACTGAGCTCTTTCCTTATGCAGGCTGGCTCCAAGACACATCAGTTAACTGCTTTATCCCAAGAACCCCCATCACGCTGAGCTCCTGTCACTGTTGCTTCTCTGCAAGGGCTCAGCTCTTCAGTCCCACTTGAAAATGCACCCCTCCTAAGCCAGCGCTTCCACACCGCAGCGTTCCTTTCTTGATCCCCATCCTGATGTGCTGCAGTCCCCCTTAGCAATCTCACGCCCTGCTGTATCGCTGGGAGCTCGGGGCAGTCATCTCCGCCTCTAAGCCATGGAGACGTCTCTACCACTCTTGTGGGAATCATTTCTTTTGCCTTGTTATTTGTGAAGAAATCTAGAATTTTGTATTTATCTGTTAAATGGTCGCAACGTTAAAAGAACAGCCACAGAACTATAGTTAATGTATTTATTATCTTTAAAATCTGATGAAAAGGCAATGCTCCTTAGATACTTCATTGAAAAATTCTCAGTTCTTGTCACTGAAACCTGTGAGTAACTGGGCAGCTTCTGTCTGTATCTAAAATGGAAGAATGCATATGATAAATAAACAATACAGCACAGAGATCAACTTCTGAAACAAGTTTATAAAGTAGTTTCTAAGAGTTTCAAAAAAGCCAGGCGAGTACACCAAGGATAAAGTTTCTCAGAGAGCTCCGGGATGAGACTTGGCGAGCTCTCACAGCGCACATTCCCCGCCCTCTGGGTTAGAAATCGTTGTCTGGTCTGTTACATACAGACCTGTCAAACAGGAACCACTCTGTATTGTAGTGAGTAATTCATACCTGTTTGTTGATAGTAACAATATTTGCTATGCGTGTGTGTTCAGTCGTGTCCAGCTCTTTGCAACCCCATGGACTGTAGCCCGCCAGGCTCCTCTGTCTGTGGGATTTTCCAGGCAAGAATACTGGAGTGGGTTGCCATTTCCTTCTCCAAAAACATTTGCTATATACATTTGAAATAAGCACTATTGTTTAATCATATGCGTTTAGACAATGACATTTTTAAAGCCGTTCTTGATTCCCCTTTCCTTCACGTGCCTCAGTAGAAACCCGTCTGCCTTGTTCACCGGAGATGCTTTACCTGTTTATCCTCCTCTGTGTGCGCTGGGTAGTCCTTGGCCTTTGTTAGCCAGAAAGCAGCGAGCTTTTTGTTGTGCAGCTTCAAATATGTCTTTCCTAGAAGGAGCAAGTTTTTGCTGTAGAAGTTTGGATCCACTGTATGTAAGAAAAAGAATTTACATTTTATCTCCGATGAAACAGTATTGCTCTTATTTTGAAAGGCTTAAATTTTCTGGTCTAAACGCCGATACAGTAGGGCCCCTCCATTTGAACAAGACCCATTCTGAAAGCGCACACATTCGTACATCTGGTTTGTTCCTAAATCCAACAAAGTTAGCCTAGGTAGCCAACTAACACAATGGGCTATGTAGTACTGTATTGGAATACTTCTCACCCAAATAATACATTAAAGAACTTTACAGTGCAGGACACAGCTGGCATCCAGGGGCTGGCACTAAGCAGGCAGACAGGAAGAGTTACTCTGTGGAGGAGGAGGAGGAGGGGAGACGGCAGAGCTGAAGGGTCGTCAGCACAGGAGACACCAGCCACAGCCCTGCCGCGCTCCCACCTGCTTCTGGACCTTCTGGGCTTGAGTGAAGACCCTGCGCCTACACAGCACTGCCCAGCACACGGAAGCACACAAGCTTGTAGGGGACACGCACGCTGACAGTGTGCACCACACGTGAACTAACAACTGTCTCTTCAGGTTCCCAACTTAAGGGACTTACTGTAATATGCCAGGCTAATGAGGATTCTCTTTTGCTCAACTACTCCTATCAACAAATTTTGAGATAATTGCTATTTTTTGAGTGTCTACTTTGTGCTAGCCATTTATATTACACAGATTTCTTATTTTCACAGCAATTTTATAAAATTGGTACTCCATTTAATAGATGAAACCCTGAGGGGGTCCTGATAGACAGTAAGCCCCCCCTCTTTTGCTCCCTGGATCCTAAGTGCCTAGAGCAGCGCCTCGAACTGTACTCAGTATGCACTTGCTGCCTGAGTAAATGAAGTCATGATGATTGTGTGTGTGTGTGTGTGTGTGTGTGTGTGTGTACACACACATCTGATCAGCCTTTACTGCATGTGGGCTATGTTTGGTGGTGGTGTAGTTGCCAAGTCACGTCTGACTCTGTGACCCCAAGGACTGCAGCCCACCAGGCTTCTCTGTCCACAGATTCTCCAGGCAAGAATACTACAGTGGGCTGCCATTTCCTTCTCCAGGGGATCCTCCTGACCCAGGGATCAGACCCCTGTCTCCTGCATTCCAGGCAGATTCTTTACTGCTGAGCCACCAGGGAAGCCCGTGGGCTATGTCTAAGGACAGATGAAGTCTCTGCTCTTTTGGAATTTATAATGAAAAGCAGTGACAAGCAGGAGCACATCTGAATGTAACAGAATAAAACGACGGCTCTGACTGGAGTACCAATTTTAAAGTTCTATGGGAACCAAAAAAAGCAGCCAAGAGGTTACACCTGGGCTGACTTGGGGGCCGAACAGAATTTTAACATCAAAGTGGAGAATACGTTTGGCTGAAGCAAAAATGTGAACAAAAAGCCTATGAAGGAAAGCAAGGGACCGTCTTACTGCATTAATTCTATAGTTTCCTCCTAACAACCTGGGACCCTTCTATATTTAAAGCATAATTTTTCCCGGATGTGTTTTATGATTAACTACATTTGTTTCTTAACCCAAACTTGTTTTACTTCTTTAATCAGAAGATGTTTGTAAGCTGCCATGCTGATGTGCCTAAAGCTCCCTTGGAGTTACGCACTCCGTCCCTCCGCCCCCGCTTAGGCCGCCCTTCGGCAAGTCTGCCCAGCGTTCTGTGCTGAGCAAGGAGGGCACCACGTGCGCAGAAGACAGTCCCGTCCTCCCTGAATTTCGCTCCAGACAGGGAAACAGTCACACTGTGGACTGACAGGGCCATGAAGGGGAAAATAAAGGGCACTAAAAGCATGGGAGGAGCTTCTAAACCAAACATCAGCCGTAAGCAAAGGCCCCTGAGAGGCGGGGACCGTACAGTGAAGCCTGGAGGATGATGGAATTGCCAAGGGTCATTTGGCTCCACAAAAGTATGACCGTGTTCTTCTCAGCAACCCAAATGTTTAAGTCTCTTAAGGTGCTTTTTTAACTTTATAAGTTTCTTTGAGAAAAATGCATTCCCACATCATACCCGTAGTACGTAAAACTACCATCATGAGAGGATATCAATGGAAGGTCATTAACAGTAAATCAGAATTAACACATAACAGAGTTAACATTCAGACAAAATTCTTTAGAAGAAATGTGGTTCAAAAATGCTTTGCTATTATGAAAACATTTGAACAAGTCCATATGAGTAGGCTCTCAAATTTAGTATAAACTGTTTTAACCTTCTTCTCATTAAACTTTATAGACATATATTGGCGATGTTTTTTTCAGGGGGGGTGGGAGTATCTGGACATTAGGCTTCTGTCTCTGACGTCTCTAGTTTCTGCCGTTAGAAAGGATAAACACAGGCTGATGTTTTCTAGGCTGGCTGTTTGTTCAAAGTAAGAGTAACAGAAAACTCTTCACCACAAAAGGCTATCTGCAACAGAACAAAGACTGAGCTGGTTTAGAGCAGAGAGTCCTCATTTAAATGCCATCTGAAATTTGCTAAGACAGTTGATCTTTAAAAAGTGTTTTTTTGTAACTCTGTAAGGTGACAGGTGTTGACTAGACTTGCTTTTGTGATCGTTTCATGATGTCTGAATAGTTTCATGATGTCTGAATATCAAGTCATGCTGTACACATGAAGCTAATACATGTCAATTCTACTTTGGTGTTAAAAAATAAAAATTCTAAATGAAGATAAATACATGCTTCTGATTAGCTGTGCGATCTTAAATAAAGAGTTACTCTGTCAAAGCCTCCTCCCAAAAAGGAAGGCTGAATTACATCAAATGAAGGACCGTTAGAACTGCAGCTCTGAATTCACTAAGTCTATTTCTCAGGTGATCGTCACTAAATAAGGACTTTTAAAAATTATTTGAGGACTTCCCTCATGGTACAGTGGACGGGAATACAGGGGACATGCGTTCTACCCCGGTCTGGGAAGACCCCACAAGCCGTGAGACCACTCAGCCCGTGCGCCACACGAGACGCCACCACAGCGAGAGGCCCAGGCCCACAGCAGAGCAGCCCCCACGTGCTGTAACCAGAGAGAAGCAACAAAGACCCCGCACCCATCAACAAATAAATAATTGAAAAATTATCTGGCAGTGTCTAGCTCAAAAAGAAGTTTATGAAGTACAGCAGAACAAATAATTTTGTTTAAAAAATTACTATTACATGTCTGACACTCATACAGTCATATGAAATAAAAAGGTTACCTTGCTCTGCCCTGTGAAAGTAGCCCAGGGCCTGTCAAAAACACAAAAGCCCAGATACATTGAAGGATTAAAACACAGTAATGAAAAAGCATTGTTCAAAAGATCTATTCCTACATTAAATATAGGAAGTAAATCAAACCATCCTAAAATAATGATCCCCTTAAGTAACAGCCAATTCACCAACAGTGAGAGTTAACACAGCAAAACTGAACACAACACTATTACCTCATCAGAATACAGATTACAGCATGTGGACCATTTCTAGTAATAACTTGACTGTTACTCAGAAAGGACTGGAACCAGCATCACATGAAGACAGGAAAGATCATTATCATGTGCAACTCAGATCATTCTGACATTTTCCTTCTTCAATCAGAACAGTGGCTTTATGAATAAAACTAGATAAAATCAAAAGCTGTGTTTACAGTGATACACAGGTTGGGCCAATGCATCTGTAAGAGTCCTTTGTAATGGACATCCCTACATAAGAGGTTCATGTCCACCTGAAAGTCACTGCTAAGTCCCACTTAAAACTTTTCATAGCACATTAACTGACACTTGATCTTTTAGATACATAACTAATTAGTCAGAGTAGAGATGATTCTATCTTTTTTGTGAGAATGCATTCTTTTCAATAAAAATAAATATTTCACAACTCTACATCAAATTCTACACTACAGCTTCACAGAAAACACTGTGATACAAGCTCATGGGAAAACGTTTCTTAACCGTCTCCTTCCTTACCCTGAAAATTTTGTGATCAGTAAACCCAAAATACGTGCCCTGAAATGGCCTCGTATCTATCAATACGAACATGCTCTAATTCTCAGACAGACGCCTGTTGTCTTACAGAATGTCTGCCGTCGGGGCCTCCGGGGAAGCCTAGAATGTGTCCCTAAAATATACTGAGAAGCAACTGCGTGTTTCCTGCTCTATTTTATAATTTTCATGTTACAGATTTCAAACAGAAAATGAAGGTAGCTTTTAGCCATGGGGTTCTTTAGCTGCAATATACCAGAATGATCAGCCATTCACCTAATGGGGAAACAAACACTCACCATCACGGATCCTAAGCATTAGGCCTCTGTGATAAGAGCCGCACGGGGCCGTCAGAACGTGCCGGCGGCCCTCACTGCTCAGGGCTCCGGATGAGCGGACACCGCAGCGGCCCAGCGGTTAAGAAACCAGACTAACCAACAAAGGACCTCACACTACCTCCTCATAGGTGGAGCTAGGCGGGGTTGCAAACAGCACTTTAGCAATCCTTCTTTGATACCAAGGCATTTCAGCAAATGTGTAACACCTATAGGGAAAGAAAATGACACATATATTCAAATTGCACCTTCTTTTTTCTCTTAAAGAGCACTAAGCATCGTAACATATCTAAAAGGAATCTTCTACTGTATATTTAAACAGCTCATACTTCTTGCAATATCCAGTAGGTTAATATTTATACTGAGTTATTTACAGACTGACTGATACTGCTCCATCGATCATGGTGTATTTTGTGACTAGGTGTAAACAGAAAGCAATATTTATAATAGTAATGATACTACAGTGTATCGTTCACCACTGAGTACTCACTTTGTACAAAGTGCTGAGCTGAGTGATTCTCTCATCTACTCCTTACAATAATGAGATACAATCATTATCCCTAATTTTTTGCATAAAACTAACTCAGAGGAGTTTTTAAAAAATCAAGAAAAATAACAAAACATGGTATATTAAAAGGTTAATTTAAAAAAGTAACATCAAAACTCTCGACAACTTTCTGAAATAAGGAGGAAAAAAGTGTTCGATCTTTGATGAGCGTCTGAAATCCTTAAGAAACTGTAGTTCATTCATGTTTGGTCACCAGCATCTGAATTATTGCCCCTCAATTACCATTAATTCTCACTCAGTCAGTGTTTTGTTAAACATGTCCTTTATCCAGTACTTACTTCTCTTTTAAAGGGTATTTACTTCTCTTTAAAGAGAGTTTGATACAGGACTTTGCACCGCTCACGCTGCTGCTCCTGCTAAGTTGCTTCAGTCATGTCCAACTCTGTGCAACCCCGTAGATGGCAGCCCACCAGGCTCCCCCATCCCTGGGATTCTCCAGGCAAGAACACTGGAGTGGGTTGCCGTTTCCTTCTCCGACTGCACCCCTCATAGAAGACAATAAATACTCAGCTCTGTAGATCACACGTAAAGAAAATGGTGGTAAACCTAAGACTCTCAAACCAGTAAGCATTTAACACACTGGTGTATGCTCATACCAGCAAAATAAGGATGCACTGTGAACAGAGATTACATAAAAATGGAAAGATACTAAAATTCCTCAGATGAATCACACTGTATTTGACACACTTTGAAGATACAAAGACCCTCTGAGGCCATCCTATTCTTACTATATAGTTAGCTTAATCCAATTCCATTTAGTCTGGTAAATGAGAAGACTCTTTCCCAAAAAAGGGAATGTAAGGTTTAATGAAAAGTTTCAATGCCTTTTTAGTCTTAGTACCTGTTTCTAAATAGTCTGAATCAGTGTTTAACAAAGTTACAATCAAATTTAGTATTTTCTAAATTTTTCTAAATACTAAACACTAAATAACCAGTACAACTGTAGGTTAATCTAATGGATTAAACACTCTTGACCCCCAAATATTTTAAACATTTTACTTTTTTATATACTACAAAATAAGATCATAGTAAGTACCACTGAAATATTAAGAAATTTTCTTACCAAATACCCATAAGGTGAATTGAAGTAGCATCTTTAGGGTTCAGTTCAATTGCTTTCTAACAAGAAATGAGAAAATGAATCATACTTGTTTTCTAAACACCAATAAGTACTTTACCATATTTGCTGACAAAACCTATGATTTTTTTTTTAATTGCAACCCAGAATTTCAATTTTTCTATGATAACACCAATTTTCTTCCTTTTGACTCTTTAAATTTATTTCAGCACACTATTAATTACTTAGGTTACTATTTTATAAGATTCAGAAACTGATGGCAGGATGTAGCAAGAGGAAAGAAAACAAAATCTGTAAATGAATCAAATTTGAAAACAGTAACAATATATCGCTCTCAGTTACATCTTCAAGATTAAAGGAAAATGAAATAATAGTTCTTTGTGGCAAGTCCTATATGACTGTTAAGTAAAATTATCTTTGTTAGAACAACAAAATACATAATTTTAGAAAGTCTCTTCCTATGTGCCAATTTAGTTTAACTTCCCCATCTATATTTAAGAAAAGAATAAATACTGCTTATTCATAGAATTCATTAATAGAATAATTATGTACAATATAAAATATACTGATAGTCTCCCTAATTTCTATTTACTATGTGGAAGTCCTATATGAATTACTGTAAAGCATAAACTACAGAAACAACTTTTAAAAAATTATTCCTCTATTTTTCATTATTTTGTTGAAAACCACTAAGGAAATCTCACAGATTAATGTTAATCCTATTAAACATATTTTTTTTAAAAAGCCCTTTTTAAGACTTCCTAGCTTACACTTTTCTATAAAAACACATTTTCATTTTCAGTTGACAACGTGTGAAATACACATTTTTAAGTACCTGTACTGGTTACCAGAGTAACTCTGAAGTCAGACCAAATAGGGTTCAAATCACAGCTCAGTGACCTCTAACTTTTTGACCCCAGCAAGTTCTCTATTCTTTCCAAGCCTGAGTTTCCTCTTGTACAGAATCAGGAAAGCAGTACACTTAACTTATAAAGTGAAGTTGCTCAGTTGTGTCTGACTCTTTGCAACCCCATGAACTGTAGCCTACCAGGCTCCTCAGTCCCTGGAATTTTCCTGGCAAGAGAAATAGAGTGGGTTGCCATTTCCTTCTCCAGGGGATCTTCCCAACCCAGGGATCGAACCCTGGTGTCCTGCACTGCAGGCAGACGTTTTACCATCTGAGCCACCAGGGAAGCCTTATAAGGTTGTGGTAAAAATTAAATGAGAAAGTTAACAGGAGGTGCTTAACACTAATATTTTCTATCATCAGAGTCATCATTATTTTTACTTTTTTGTAAGTCTCATAATGTTAGTAATGAGAGAAAGAATAGCTAAATAAGGCTAATCACGTATGACTTGGCGGAATCTTGTTACCAATAATATGGGTAGGAATCAGCATTGGCCTAATTTTGACTTTTCTATAAATAAAGTGATGTACTTTACACAGCAGAATATATTTTAAAGTATATACAGCTCATATTCTAAGCAGCATTTCCAAATCAGAGTTCCACCAGAAAATTAAGCCCTACAAAATATTATACAAGTTAATACATTTTCCATTCTGCCAAGAATGGTACAGAGCTAGTCCATTTTGATGCAAAGGAAAGAAGTTAATTCATCATATACAACTGATGCCTTGGAGTAGTACAGTTTAATTTACTTTGGGGATGTATTCAGAGGGGCTATACTTAAGCAAACCTTTTCTTTTATAATCCTTTCTGTCATAAGTTTAAATTTCTTCAAAAACAATACAAAGGTAGTAATTCCTTATGGCTTTAGATATAATAATGGAATGTGAAATAGAATCAGTTTAAATGATCTTTATGTAAATACTAAACACTGTCATTTAAAAAATATAGTTAATATACATACTTAAAAACTTAAAAACATTGCTTATTTTTAAATAATCTATAGTCTTCACAGTTTCTTTGAAGTATATGTTAATTTATTGTATGCAGTATTTCATTATTCACTTGGAAGTTATTTGTCAGGTATTTCTACATCCCAAGGCACAAAATAATCTAAGTGATTTATCTAATGCAACTGAGATTCTATTTCACTGAATCTCTAAGATAACATAAAAGATATGACATCATTATTTTATATACCACTAAGAAAAAAGCACTGCTGATTATGTATAATGCAATCTGATTTCAAAGGTCTTAAAATGTGAAAAATCTATATTACTAAATTAAAATATATACATATGTATATCAATGTATATATGTACGTGTGTGTGTATATATATATACATGTGTATATATATACTGTCGATGCCCAAATAAGAAGCTAGGTCTCCTGACTCCTAGTCCAATGCTCTTTTCTGCTAGTCACTACAATAACTAGGAACTGAATCAGTAACGATAAATATGTTTGGTTTCATCACTTTCTCTTAATTTGTATTTTTGAGATGGTCTATAATATCAAAAGATAAATACACTGGGTTTTTAGCTGCAGTTTTTTTGTTGATTGTTTTTGGACAATAGAATAATCTGTAAGCACAACATGAAATATACAAATTTCTGGAGAATTTCTGGCACCTAAGGAAGAGCTTACTATAATAAGTAAATGAACTTTGGGGGAAATATTAAAACACATAGATCATACTCATATATAGTACTATTACCTTTGCAAGTGGAATGTCCCTTGTATTAGACTGCTGGATGAGACCATACCTCCTGGCGCTCAGGACTTTGTTTAACCCCCTCTCACGTTCTCTGGTCTTGGCCAAATGACTTGTTTAGGTCAACAGGTTATTACTAAGTGTGATGCAAACATGCTTGATAAAAGTCTGCACAGTGGAACTTTTCCCCTGGCACGCTCGCTCTTGGAAGCAGTGACTATGCGACACTGAATGATGAGGAGAAAAGTAGAGAGAAACGCCACCCCTGAGAGGGCATCTCATCCATTCCCGTCCGAGCTGAGGGTCCAGGCGAAGGGAGCCCTTTAAATGACCTCAGCCACAATGAGCAGAATGGAGGCACCACTGTGCACGATTAATCCACAGAATTTTGAGAAATAAACTGTAATTGTTTTAGGCCACTAAGCTTTAGGCAGTTTGCTATACAGCAAGAAATAGGTGAAACAGAAGTCTATTCTGAAAACTAATGACTTTTCAAGTCCATCAGTACCTCAAAATGCTCCTTGATAATGTAGGCATTTGCAATTTTAGCCTTGATTCCTTCATAATCTCCAACATCACTAATACAGATTGCATACCACTAAAAACAGAAGAAACAAAGGTGTAAGAATACTAATATTCAATAATATCCCATTCAATACCAGGTTGCAATTCCTCAGTAGTTATTCTCATTTAACAAAAAGATGAGCACAAAACCTATAGTGAATATACTAGAATATACAAAGAAGAAGTAGACACAGCCCTTAAGGAACTTAAGTTAGGACATGTTTATAGAGAACTATAATGTAAGACAGAGGTTAGTGGATCTCTGAGAAAGTTACCAACACAATGGGGATATAATGATTCATACTTAAGTATGAATATAAATTTAGAAAAATGTGCAATTTAATAATTATCATTTCATTTTATCAACCTATTTTCTGGGAACTGTTTATTTCACAGCCACATTGCTATAGTAATAACAGCCATATTTGTCAATCGTGACTTTGTCCTCATGCCCACAGCTGGACAACAAACCCAAACTGAGACAATCTGAGTTTCTTCTCTAAGAACTGAAACCAAATATCCAAGCTTCATAAACCTAGGTGCTGGGGAAAGTCAGATTCAGGACAAGAAATGCAAATCAAAACTACAGTGAGGTGTATCACCTCACACCAGTCAGAATGGCCATCGTCAAAAAGTCTACAAACAATAAATGCTGGAGAGGGTGTGGGGAAAGGGGAACCCTCTTGCACTGTTGGTGGAAATGTAAATTGATAACAGCCACTATGGGGAACAGTATGGAGCTTTCTTCAAAACTAGGAATAAAATGACTGTATGACCCAGGAATCCCACTACTGGGCATATACCCTGAGGAAACCATAACTGAAAAAGACACATGTATCCCAATGTTCACAGTAGCACTATTTACAACAGCTAGCACATGGAAGCAACCCAGATGTCCATCGACAGATGAATGGATAAATATGTGGTGCAGATATGCAATGGAATATTACTCAACCACAAAAAAGAACAAATCTGAGTCAGTTCTAGTGAGGTGGATGAACCTGAAGCCTGTTATAGAGAGGGCAGTAAGTCCAAAAGAGAAAAGCAAACCCAGCGTATTAGCCCATATACACAGAAGCTAGAAGACTGGCACTGATAAGCCTATGTGCAGGGAAGGAACGGAGGTACGATGTAGAGACTGGACTTAGGGACAGAGTGGGAAGGAGAGAGTGGGATGAACAGAGGGAGCAGCATCAACACACACCCACTACCATGTGTGAAACCACCTGACCGGAATGACATGCATGACATATGCTCAACAGCAGCTGAACAAATACCCCTTCATGTGCAAAAAGAACATTTACAATATGGGCCATATTCTGGGCTGTAAAACAAGTCTCAACAAATTTAAAGGGTCTGTATGTTTTATTCTTAATATAAACAAGAAACGGCAGTGGTGGGGATCAGGGCAGATGGAACCATCCCCTAAAGGGAGCATTTGCAAATGCGTGAAGACAGAATTCAGCTGTCACAATGACTTGGGGGCTCCCCTGGGGACAGTCTAACACGGTAAAGTAAGGTCCTGATCCAAAATATCAATAATGTCCCTTGACCTCCCCACTGTGTCCATTGAAAAGATTATTCTAAACCAGTCAGGAAATCCAGAAGCTCGTGGAGTCACATGTAAAAAGTTACACTAGGTCTCTGCTGTCCAGCTGCTATACTCCTAGCCCCACATGAGACAGAAATAAAATGTGAGGAAAATGAAAATTGTCCCACGTTTTTACAACTAGAACTAGAGATAGAGGTAACTGATGGAACTACTAACGCTTCAGTTTAAAAATAAGCCTTCACATAAGTAATTTATCAAGCACACTAATGAAGCTAGAGTAGATGTTCAAGAACACAACAAAAAATACCACTTGTTTTTGAAAAAAAAGTTTATAAAAATAAATTTCTTCCCTACTTCTTTAAAAGAGAGCTATTTCTTTCCTATGTAAGTTACATATAACAGATAAGTACAGACCAATGTCCATTTCAATACATGCTAACAGCCTCATTACTGTAAGCACCTCACCTTATGGGCCGCAAAACTGGATTCATTTTCCTCTAGTGCCCTTTTCGCATACTCTAGGGCTTCATACACCAAGAACTTTTTCTCCTCTTCCGAGGTTCCACGAAGCTGAGCTACATCACGTGATGCCCGTGCCAAACGCCACAGTAACTCTGCATCTTCACTGACGTGGAATAAATATGAAACAACAACCATTTAGCTCACATTTTCATGGTTAAAGGTCATATCACTAACGAATACATATGGTCTTTCAGGTCAGTGAGGATATTATTGCAAGCAACATAATATCGAAGTCCACGATTCATGATGTTAAATTTATTATTTTCTGTCACACAAATCTATATGTGCTAAAATTTCCTCCAAAATATCCAATATTATATACAAACATTAAGTTACCTGTAATATCTAAAATACTAATTTCCTTAGAAAATATCTTTATATTTGAATTCTCTAAACAATTTCCCTACAAAATTCAATATATAACTTGACATTTGAGTTCAGTGGCACTGTGCTTCAGACAACTCACTAACTGGTTCAGACAGTACTATAAATATATTAATTTATAGACAAGGTTATGTACTATAAAACAAAATGCTATATCCATAGCTCTAAATATAGTACCTGGCATACAAAAATATATATGATAAATACTTGTTAATGAATGATGATTAAATATAATGTAATCTCAAAATAAATCCTATCTTTGAATATTTCACCCATACCATGATGCATGGAATATTTAAAGCAAGGGCTCTGGACTCCTTGAAGAACTGCCGTTTAAATAAAATTATAAAAGATTGAAATGTCTAATAAATAGAACAAATCGTGTGTGCATGCTCAGTTGCTCAGTCATGTCCAACTCTTTGCACTCCCATGAACTATAGTCTGCCAGGGTCCTCTCCATGGAATTTTCCAGGCGAGAACACTGGAGTGGGTTGCCATTTCCTCCTCCAGGGGATCTTCCTGCCCAGGGATCGAACCCACGTCTCTTGTGTCTCCTGTATCAGCAGATGGATGTTTTACCACTGTGCCACCTGGGAAGCCATTTTAATAAAAATTCCTTTTATTAAATGCTTCTCTTTCAACCTAGTAAGTTATATTTTAAAACAAAAATAGTATTCACATAAAATTGAGTGAAACTAAAGGTAGGGACTGCCCTGGTGGTCCAGGGGCTAAGAATCCACCTGCTGATGCAGGCCACATGGATTTGATCAGTGGTTCAAGAAGATCCCACACGCCGTGGAGCAACGAGCACACACACCTGGAGGCCATAGCGACGTGCACACACCCGGAGGCCATGCTCCTCAGCAGGAGGAGGCACCACAGAGAGCAGCCTGTGCACAGCGACCAGAGGCAGCCCATGGGCAGGGACGAAGGCCCGGAGCCAGCCCACGGGCAGGGATGAAGGCCCGGAGCCAGCCCACAGGCAGGGATGAAGGCCCGGAGCCAGCCCTCGGGCAGCGATGAAGGCCCGGAGCCAGCCCACAGGCAGGGATGAAGGCCCAGAGACAGCCCATAGGCAGCAATGAAGGCTCAGCCAGAGACAGTTAAATACATAAATCAAAGTAAAATCTAAAGAGACAATCATTAAAAAGAGAAACAGAGGGTAAGTAGCAATAGCATATCTATAATCCAGTGAATACAGAATACCCTCCTGACAGCCTCCCTGGTGGCCCAGTGGTAAAGAACCGCCTGCAATGCAGCAGAACTGGGTTCCACCTCTGGGTCAGGAAGACTTCCTGGAGGAGGGAATGGCAACCCCCTCCAGTGTTCCTGTCTGGAGAATCCCGTGGACAGAGGAGCCCGGCGGGCCACGGTCCATGGGGTCAGCAACAGTCGGACATGAGTGAGCCACAGAACCACCACCACCTTTAGCTTACGTTGCGATCACTGAAGTGACCATAAAATGCCAAGCCAACCACCTCAAGTTACTGAGGGGACGAAGGAAAAGGAAAGTTGGATCCTACAGATATTTAGGAAGTGAAATTGACGGGTCTTCTGGGGAAAACTGGTTTGGGGAAACCTAAGAAAGTTGGTTGAAAATGGCTCAATATTTTTAGTTCAGTAGATGAGGTGGATCAATGATCTGGAAATGCCATTTAGCCTGATTTGACTTATTTTATTGGGCTGAATCTCCTCATTCCATCTCCATTCTCCCCCACAAAATGAGTACACATTAAGGTGCTCGACTAAGCATGCATGCTAATATTAAAAACAGGAACAGGAGGTATTTTTAGTTTCTGAGACTGTGCTTTACAAGGATACGTAGGTATTATTCAAAGGTGACAAAAAAATCCTAGTTCATTCAGATCTTATAGCAATAAGAAATTAACTCAGAAGAAATGACAAATATACAACATAGATAAAGAAAATAAATGTCTATTCAATGACTACTTTGTATTCAAAGCAAAGTAACAAAGAAAAAAATGTCAACATTACCTAGAATGAGTAAGTAGAACCACCTTTTCTAAATCAATGAAATATATGTAGCACTTTTGAGTCACTTAACATAAGAAAAAAAATACTATTAATTAAACTCTAAGAAATATTACTTTGAAGTAAAATCTTTTAAAAACTATAAAAATTCCAAGCACCAAGAATATTTTAATTATTAAATAACAGAAAATTTCAGTCAACAGCAAACCTTGGCCTATGATACGTAACCCACCTTTCCTTGTACTGGGTTAGCAACTGGTAAAGTTTTTCTGTTTCTCCACTTTCATATAAGTAGTCTGCTTGTTCAAGGACTTCTTCAATTTTGAGGACTATAAAGAAAAAAGAAAAAAAAAGTAAGTCTTCTCAAGCCAGTTGGCAATAATTCTAAGACACAAGAACACTTTTACATAGAAGCAAAAGAAATCAGATATAGAAATCACCTATAAAGATCAGAAATTCTGAACATCAAAATGTGTAGTAGAAATAAGTATGAAGCTATTACACATAATACTTAGTATTTATTTACTTAATGAACATTAATATTCATATTACTTACTTAATATTCATTTATTAAAACCTTCAAAAATAAAAAATTAGAAAACTTACTCTAGTACTAACTAAATATGACACAGTTCAAAAAATGAAAAAAGTAACTCCCTGTGAGGAATTTATGACGCCCTTGCCTTCCACACAGAGCCTTTGTTATTGCTGCTGCTGTGCTGCGCTCAGTCATGTCCGACTCTGAGACCCCAGGGACTGCAGCCCCCCAGGCTCCACTGTCCATGGGATTCTCCAGGCAAGAATACTGGAGTGGGTTGCCATTTCCTACTCCAGGCTCTACTGTGTACATAGATACACACCCCACACACACACACACAAACACACACACACACACACACACATATGAAAGTGAAAAGTGAAACTGTTGCTAAGTTGTGTCCAACTCTGCGACGCCATGGACTGTAGCCCGCCAGCTCCTGTATCCATGGAATTCTCCAGGCAAGAATACTGGAGTGGGTTCCCATTCTCTTCTCCAGGGGCTCTTCCCAACTCAGGGATAGAACCTGGGTCTCCTGCATTGCAGGATTCTTCATCTGAGCCACCAGGGAATATATATATATATATACATATATATATATATATCAGACTGACATTCAAACATAGTAAGTTATTAACAAAATATAACAAATACAAATAACTCTTAAGTGTTCCCGATGTTTAGCTTAGGCTTACCTTTGGCTGCAGCATGAACCAAAACAGCCTGGGAAATGACTTGATAAGTTTCAAAACCCAAATAAGACAGGGCAGAAAATAATAGACTTCTTTTGAAAGTTCCTGAGTTTCCCATCACCTATGGAAAGAATTATGATCAGGGTTGTGAAAAAGAAAATTTGAAGAAACTGCTACCACAAGCAAAGATTACATCAATTTTTTTCCCACCCTCAAAGCAATCAATCCTAAGAGTATTAGAAGTGCAAAATTTACTTTGACAAAAATAATTTCACTTTGACAAAATTTTTACTTTGTCAAATTCTTCTGTAAAACTATTTTACATAGCTACTTTATAGAGAGAGCATATCATGTTAAGGAAAGATTCTTAGCAGCTAACGATGGTAGCTTGATGTAACAATCTCGGTTATCCAGGTAAATGCTAGATCGGAAGATCTACATTCTATTTGAAGAAGCATGGATATTATAATTTCATGAAACAAAATAAGAGACACCAGTATATAATCAGTATCAACCTTAAGAATAGACAAGATGAAGAATATTAAACACGGCAATTATATATAAATACCATACATGGCTTTAAATAAAGCTACCTTCAAAAGTGACCCATAAACTTTTAAAATAAACAATGAATAAAATAAAAAGCATATCCAAACAGATTTAGAAATTCACTGTCATAATTATGGGCAGAATTCTCAAGACCAATGGCAAAGGAATATATGGATATCACTACAGAAATTCTTCTCTTTTCCCATGACACTTTTCCTTTCACATAGCATCTATTTTTTCCTTGTTGTCAATTTATTACCATTTATATAAAAACAAGCTATCCTAGCTTTGTCAGCTGTAACTGTTCCCTTCTTAAAAACAAAACAAAAAGCTTCCTTTTGACTTCACATCTCCCTGCAATCTCATTTTTCAAATTCTCTTTTCAGCAAAACTCTTTTAAAAAGTTGTCTGGAGCTCTGTCTCTATTTCCTCTCTTCCCATTCTCTCTTGAACTCACACAAATCACACTTCTATGCCCACAACTCCACTGACTAGTATTCTAGTTAAGGCAAGCAAGGATGCTATTTCCTAGAAAATTCTCATCGTACTTGATCTATCAGAAGCATTTGACAGCTGTTCACTCCTTCCTTTTAAAATGTTGCTTTATTGAGAAATTGGACTTCCCTGGTGGCTCAGACAGTAAAGCATTGTAGTGGGAGACCCGGGTTCAGTCCCTGAGTCAGGAAGATCTCCTGGAGAAGGAAACGACAACCGACTCCAGTATGCTTGCCCAGAAAATCCCATGGACAGTCCATGGGGTCGCAAAGAGTCAGACATGACTGAGCGACTTCACTTATTGAGAAATAAGTGATATAAAAACTGCGTCTGTGTAACGCATCATACGTGAAGGATACATGTAAACCTGTAAGACCACCCCACAATCAAGATAACGAGCACATCTATCAACCCCAAGTTTCCTCACGTGTTTCTTTCCTAAACTCTCCTCGGCTGCGCTGGGTCTGAGCTGCAGCACGTGGCACCTTCTGCTGCGGTGCCAGTCTCCTCTCGAGTTGTGGCTCACAGGCTCAGCTGCCCTTCAGTATGTGGGATCTCAGTCCCCGACCAGGGATCGAACCCATGTCCTCGGCACCGGAAGGCGGATCCCTAACCCCTGGACCCCCAGGGATGCCCCCTCATGTCTGATTCATCCAGCCCCCTTTTCTTCAGTACTTGCTGTGTTCTCTCACCCTTGAGACACTCTCCGCTTGGCTCTAAGAACACTACTCTCCTGAATTCACTCCTGTTCAACAGGTGCCCCTTCTCTTTTGCTGGTTCCTCATCTCCAAAACCTCACGGGCCCAGGTGTGTCCTGCTTCGCTCCTCTATTCACATCATTTTGGTTTATGGCTTTAAATGCCATCAACATGCCAAAAACATGCAAATTTAATAAAGCCGAGAGGTCTCCTCCTCACTTCAGAATCATACATGCACCTGCCCAAACGTTTACAGCCACATACCGCCTAGCAGGCGCCTCGAGCACCAGCCTCGCTTTCCCCTTCTTGGGAAATGGCGACTCCATGCTTACAGTTTCTCAAGTTGAAAAAACAAACAAAACTTCCTCACAGCCCAAATCTGAACCATGTTTTAGCTTCTCACAAGTATCTGGAGTAAGAATGAGGAATTCAACATACTACAGTTTGCTAAGTGCTTTATTTACTTTCTTAAGCTTGAATATTCAAGACACCAAATACAACTGGATTCCAAACAAACCAACAGCAGAGCAGTAAAACCGAATCTGACACAGTCACATTCTTTCATTGAATGTTCTGAGTTTACTCACAGTTACCAGAGAGAAGCAAGAGGCTCCGGGACCACAGCAGATGGGGTGGGCGTGTGCCTGCTGATGGCGGTACAGGGAGGAGAGGAGAAATACTAACATTTCCAGTAAGCCCTCAGGTTCAACTACTGTTCTGGCAGGTGTATCACGCAGAAGAAAAGACTGCACCGATTAGTACAGCTTGAGGAAACCATATATGTAGGGTGTCTGGCGCCCCTGCTGATACGATGCTCAGTAAACGACATCCTGGCTTTCTTAGAGGGGAGAAAAAACACTGTTGGGCAGCTGGCATTTCTATTCCTTATTCTACCTTAATGACATGACAGCTGACCAGTGGAACTTTGACATCAGTTTGGTTAAGGTGAAAGAGCTCTCTGCTCACTTCCGGGAAAGTAAACAAAAATCATGTTTCTAGAACTCAAATAGTCAACTGAAAGAATCAGAACTTTGTGACACCTCTGAGATGCTAAGAACTTGCGAGACTGTCTGAGCTAGAATTTGCCATTTCACCTCGAACATTAGGCATTACTCAACACAATGTCTTTCATACAATGAATTCTGAAAAATATGTATTGAAAAAAACGTTGAACAAAAGAAGCCAGCTATCTCTTAGACATGTCTTTTCTTCATTGTTGCTTATACTGTTTTCAAGCCAGAAGGAATTAAAAACTCCAGACCCATCACTAGATGGAAACAATGTTTCACCTTCATCTCCTGCTTTTTTCAAACTTAAGGCCAGCTCCTCCTCCTCCTCCTCTTAAACGCTGGACTTAAATTGTACCCTTTGGTCCTGTCCCAGGAAACAGCACCACCATCCACACTACTGGAGGAGACAGAACCGGGAGAATCATCCTTGACTTCTTCCTTTGAACTCCCTCATTAAAGCTGTCTTTCAGGTACACAGAGTTCACATCATTGACATCCTTTTACGGCATCCACTTATTTCCAATTCCAAGGCTACCACTAAAGTCCAAACCACCACAGCATACTCATCCTCCAGAGGGGATCTTTTATTTAGTTTTCAGCATCCATGCTAGCCTACCTACTCTTGACACTGGACAGTTATTTTTTAATTCAAATCTGAGCTTATGAATTCTCTGTTTAAACATCTTTCAGAGTTCCCTATAACCTTTAGAATAAAATAAATACTTAACATGTCTACAAGGTTTTCAGAATTTAGTTGTGGTAAGCAGCTTTGAAAATGGTCCCCACTGGGTCCTAGTTCAAGATGGCAACCTAGGAGGATGCTAAACACACCTCCCACACAGACACACTAGACCTATCGCTACAGTTAGTAAAGAAAGGAAAGGTTTCTTCCTCTGAAAGAAATGCCCAAACTAGCTGAGTGACTCCTTCCTATCAGGCAAAGGAAGAAAAACCCACTTCAAAACAGGTAGGAAAGACTGAGACAAAATTTTCCCACAAACCACAGTTTTGGTGAGGAGGGAGGCAACTCACAACCCTGACCTTCTCTCTGAGGAATGAAGGGCTTGAACCCCACACTGGGCACCCCAACTTAAAAGACCTATACCTGAGAAGTGAGCGCTCAAAGTACCTGGCTTAGAAAGGCAATGGAGCGCGGGTCTAGGACACGCAGAAGACTCAGCGCACTGAGAAACGGCTCCTAAGGGCTCACTCAAGCTCACCTACCCCCGAGTCCAGCACAGAGGCAGGCAGCCCTTCTGTGGTAGAGTCGTATCGGCTTACATTAAAACTTCAGCCTGAGGAGCAGGCATCTAATTTAACACGTGTCTAGGGGCCTAGAGTAACCACTTCAGAGAACTCAGGGGCCGGGCATGTCACCACACTCTCCCTTGGCCAAGCTGCAGGTAACCAGTATCTCCTCCAAGACCCTGTGCATACTGAAAGGGCCTCCCTGGAGGCTCAGACGGAAAGCGCCTGCCTGCAACGTGAGACCCAGGTTCAATCCCTGGGTCAGAAAGATCCCCTGGAGAAGGCAATGGCCATCCACTCCAGTACTCTTGCCTGGAAAATCCCATGGACAGAGGAGCCTGGTAGGCTACAATGCATGGGTTCGCAAAGAGCTGGACACGACTAAGCGACTTCACTTTCACTGGTGGCTCAGACAGTAAAGGATCTGCCTGCAGTGCAGGGGACCCAAGTTCGATCCCTGGGTCAGGACGATCCCCTGGAGAAGGCAATGACAACCCACTGCAGTGTTCCTGCCTGGAGAATCCCCATGCACAGATGAGTCTGGCGGGCTGCAGTCCCTGGGGTCACAGAGAGTCGGGCCGACTGAGCGACTGACACTTTCACTTGGTGCTCCAGTCTACGCAGCTCCCACCAGGGGACGCTCCTGGTTCTCTTGACTCTGATGGCCAATGAGGCTTACGTTCATGAGTTTCACAGACCTGTAACAAACAGAAAAACAGTTCTACAATGGCTAGCCTCCCTAACCCCCAGGGCACAGCACAGTTAAGTCCTCTATATGTGAACCTTCAAGGAGCAAACTTTCAAAGACGTGAACGTGCACTCTCCTCCTAATCACCTAGGTTAGTTCACGTGTCTAGTGTACACTGTCACCTGCATGCATCCTCTGTAAGTGGCTGTGCTTTTGTGCACTTTACTGTCGAGTACTATACAGAGCACAGTAGTACAGTATCTTTATTTCAGGCCCAGGATGCTGGGAAGCAAGTGTAAAAGTGGCAGTCAAGTAGCTGGTACTGCTAAGAAACAGTAACGACAGAAACAAAGGTGAAAATAATTGAGAGGGGAGCAAGCCGAAAAGATAGGAGACATTGCTTATTCTTAAAACATGAATCATTCCACACGATTTTAAAGCAGCAGCAGGATTCTAAAGAACAAGAACAAGATCACAGAACACACGAGGTCTGCTGTTGATGATGTCAACAGTAACACCAAAGAAGCGCAGAGAGTGATGGGGAAGACGGAGAAACTGCTTGGTTTGTGGATGCAGGCTCAGCATCAGCCTTGAGTCCCACTAAGCTTAACACTGATGCAAGAGAAAGCTAAAACCCTTTATGAAGACTTGAAGCAGAAACACAGCGAAGAATCAGAGGACGCATCTCTTAATGCCAGCCATGGCTGGTTTCATCAGTTCAAGGCTAGAGCCAAATTTCACAACGTAAAATTAAGTGGTGAGGCAGTGAGTGCAGATAGAGTAGCTGCCCAGGAATTTCCTGAAATGCTCTGAGAAATTATTGATGAAGGTACGTATTTACTCAAGCAGGTTTTTAACAAGGATGAGACAAGCCTGTACTTGAGAGGATGCTAGACTGAAGTTATATCAGTATGGAGAAAAAATGATGTCAGGCTATACAGCATCAAAGGTAAGGTGAAGTTGCTCAGTCATGTCTGACTCTTTGGCACCCCATGGACTGTAGCCTACCAGGCTCTTCCATCTGTGGGACTTTCCAGGCAAGAGTACTAGAGTGAGTTGCCATTTCCTTCTCCAGAGGATCTTCCCGACCCAGGGATTGAACCCAGGTCTTGCGCATTGTAGGTGGATGCTTTACCGTCTGAGCCACCAGGGAAGTCTATATATAGCAACAAAGGACAGGCTAACTCTGTTGTGCAGCGGCAATGTTTAGGCGACATGAAGCTGAAGCCTTCCTTAGTTTATCATTCAGAGAGCCCAAGAGCCACAGAAAACATAGCCAAGGGCTCTCTTCCTGTTGCGTGGAAGAGTAACCCCAAAACTTGGGTTACACAGGCCATGTTTCAGGACTTGTTTTTCCACCACTCTATCCTGGAGGTAGAGAAATACTGCTTGGAAAAGGATGCCCCATTCCACAAGGTTTTGCCGCTCAACAATGCTCGATGCCACACCCTATTCATGGACGACTTTCATTCCATGTACTGCATCTGCCACGAAATACTTCATTGCTCATCTAACTCATGTTAAGAGTGACTTTCAAGAAATATTATTCATGTCATACTTTATCGAATCAGGAACAATCTTGTAACAATTTTGGAAGGACTGTAACATTTACAAGGCATTAAAAAACATTGACTTTGCTTGGTGTGAGGTTATGGCCATCACCATGAATGAGGCTTGAAACAAGCACACAGTCTGTTCACAATTTTCTCAGTTTGTTCACAATTTTCTTGGATTTGAGAAAGTGGATGAGGAGTCCAAAGAGGTCTTCAGCAACTTAGTGACCCTCAGCAAGAAGCTGGAACTAGATCTGCAAAAAGGACTTCTTAACTGAACTCATGGCTGTGCAACGTGAGGAGCTTACTAATGATGAGCTGATGGAACTGGAGGCCCAAAGAAAGGATGAAGAGAGACAAGTGAAAGAAGTAACTAAAGAACCAAAGAGATTCATGGTGCAGGAAACGGCAAGGGCATTTTCTTTATTTGAGGAGGCACTGTTAGTTTCTGAGGCACCGGACCTGAGTGCAGAATGGTACACAAAGGTTGCAAGAGCCATCAGAATGCAGTCCAGTGCTATTGTGTCATCTATGATAAGAAGAAAAAGACCTACTACTCAGACAGCACTGGATCGTTTTATCAAGAGGGTGGGTAGAACAGAATCCAGCAAGGAACCAGAACAGCAACATCAACATCAGGTGTGAGTCATATTGCAATTTGCCCTCCATCCCCTCTGCTGATGACCCTTCAGCTCTACTTGGGCTGTTCAGTCACTCAGTCGCAAACCCAAGGACCGCAGCACACCAGGCTTTCCTGTCCTCCACCATCTCCCAGAGCATGCTCAAGTTCATGTCCACTGAGTCAGTGATGGCATCCAAACATCTCGTCCTCTGTCGTCCCCTTCTCCTGCCTTCAATCTTTTCTGCATCAGGGTCTTTTCTAATGAGTCAGCTCTTTGCATAGGCAGTCAAAGTATTGGAGCTTCAGCAGCACTCCTTCCAATGAATATTCAGAATTAATTTCCTTTACGATTGACTGGTTTGAACTCCTTGCAGTCCAAGGGACTTTCAAAGTCTTCTCCAACACCACAGTTCAAAAGCATTAATTCTTTGGCGCTCAGCCTTCTTTATGGTCCAACTCTCACATCCATGCATGACTACTGGAAAAACCATAGCTTTGATTTTACAGACCTCTGTCGGCAAAGTAATGTCTCTGCTTTTTCATACGCTGTCTGGGTTTGTCACATCTTTTCTTCCGAGAAGCAAGTGTCTTTTAATTTCACGGCTACAGTCACCATCTGCGGGGATTCTGCAGCCCCGGAAAACAAAGTCTGTCACTGTTTCCACTGTTTTCCCATCTATTTGCCATGAAGTGATCAAACCAGATGCCATGATCTTCATTTTATTAATGTTGAGTCTTAAGCCAGCTTTTTCACTCTCCTCTTTCACCTCCATCAAGAGGCTCTTTAGTTTCTCTTTGCTTTGCCATAATGGTGGTATTCTCTGCATAGCTGAGGTTATTGATATTTTCTCCCAGCAATCTTGATCCCAGCTTGTGCTTCATCCAGCCCAGCATTTCCCATGTTGTACTCTGAATGTGAGTTAAATAAGCAGGGTGACAATATACAGCCTTGATGTACCTCCTTTCCCAATTTGGAACCATTCTGTTGTTCCATGTCAGGTTCTAACTGTTGCTTCTTGACCTGCACACAAGTTTCTCAGGAGGCAGATAAGGTGGTCTGTTATTTCCATCTCTCTGAGAATTTTCCACAGTCTGATGTGATCCACACAGTCAAAGGCTTTAGTGTAGTCAATGAAGCAGAAGTAGATGTCTTTCTGCAACTCTCTTGCTTTTTCTATGATCCAACGAATGTTGGCCATTCAATCTCTCATTCCTCTGCCTTTCCTAAATCTAGCCTGCACATCTGGAAGTTCTTGGTTCACATACTGTTGAAGCCTGGCTTGACGGATTTGAGCATGACCTTGCTAACATGTGAAATGAGTGCATTTATGCAGCAGTTTGAACATTTTTTGGCATTGCCCTTCTTTAGGACTGGAATGAAAACTGACCTTTTCCAGTCCCGTGGCCACTGCTGATTTTTCCAAATTTGCTGGCATATTGAGTGAAGCATTCTAAAAGCATCATCTTTTAGCATTTGAAATAGCTCAGCTGGAAATCCACCACCTTCACTAGCTTTGTTCACAGCGATGCTTCTTAAGGCCCACTTGACTTCACACTCCACGATGTTTGGCTCTAGGAGAGTGATCACACCATTGTGGTTATCTGTGTAATCAAGAGCTTTTTTGTACAGTTCTTCTGTGTGTTCTTGCCACCTCTTCTTAATATTTTCTGTTCCTATTAGCTCTACTATCGTCTACCTTTCTCCTTCCTCCAGTCAGAAACTCTTCTTGCCTGTTCACTCAATGCCAGCCCCCATATGTCCACTTCGGTACTGTACTACTGTACTTTTCAAAGTAAAATACTATAAGATTACAGATGTTTTATTTTTAACGACTTTTTAAATGTATTATTTGTGTGAAAAGTATTCTAAACCTATTACAGGATAATACTATACAGCCAACACAGTACAAGACTGTGCTAGTTAGATACCTAGGCAAACTTTGTTGGACTTAGGAACAAACTGGACTTATGAATGTTCTCTCAGAATGGAGTTCGCTCATATGTAGAGGATTTACTGTACAGAGAAAACAGACCACACTTCCTTTCTGTGACAGAGGCCTATTAGTTTATCTTCAAAGCTAGGCCTAAGGGGAAGGTTGCTAATTAAACATATATATAAGGACCAGCTGTAATCCTCTCCAATCATAAGACCTCAGAAAAAGACCTTAATAAAATGGAAATCAGGGATTTATCTGACAGTGTACAAAATAAGCCACAAAGATGCTCACTGAGCTCAGGGGAAAAACAGATGAACAACTTCAGAATTTCAACAAAGGAAAAGAAAATGTAAGAAAGCAGCAAACAGAAATCAGAGATCTGAAGACTATAATAACTAAACTGAAAAATACAACAGAGGGTTTCAACAGTAGACTGGAAGAATGGAAGAAGGTATTAGCGAACTCAAAGGCAGGGCAATGGAACTCATCTAATCAGAGAAGCACAAAGGGGAAAACAGGAACACAGAAGAGTGAAGATAACTTAAGCGACTTCAGGGACAACATCAAGCACACCAATCTTTGTATTATAGGTATCCCAGAAGGAGAAGAAGAACATAAAACTTATTTGAATAAATAGTGGCTGAAAACTTCTTTTACCTAGAGAAAAAAACAAGTATCCAGATCCAGGAAACCCAGGCAATTTAAAAAAAAAAAAAAAAGATGAATCCAAAGAGACCCACACCAAGACACATGAAAACGGAAGTGACGCAACAAGCAGGAGGCCTAAAAAGCAGCAAGAGAAAAGCAACCTTTTACACACAAGGGAGTCCCCCACCCTGCCCCGCAAGAGTTACCAGCAGGTACTTCAGCAGAAACTACAGGCCAAAGGGAGATAGGCAGACAGATTATACTCAAAATGCTGAAGGGAAAAACTGCCAAATAAGAACACTCTACCTAGAAAGTTGCCCTTTAGAATTGAGGCAGAGATTCAGTTTTCCAGACAAGCAAAACTTAAAGAAGTTTATCATCACTAGAATGGTCTCACAAGAAACCTTAAAGGGACTTAATTTCAAATGAAAAAATGCTGACGAATAACAAGAAAACACATGAAAGTATAAATCTCACATATACGAAAATTCGGAAACTCTAATGTCATAAAGATGGGGAGTTAATTGCTTATAAAGCTAGTATGAAATTTAAAAGACAAAAGTAGTAACAGTAAGTACAATAATTTGTTAACAAACACAAAAGATAAAAAGAAATATATTGTGATACCAAAAACATAAAACGTGGGAGCAGGGAGCACCAAAACTTACAGCTTTAGAAACCATTCAAACCTAAGCTACTATCAACTTAAAATAGGCTGTTAAAGCTCTAAAATGTTTTACGTAAGCTTTATGGTAACCACAAAGCAAAAACCTATAGGAGATACACCAAAGAGAAAGATAAAGGAATATAAGCCTTCTATTTCAAAAAATAAATCACAAAGGAAGACAACAAAAGAAAAAGAAACAAAGGAATTACAAACAACTAAAAAAAATTTAAGAAAATGGCAATAAATAAGAGTTAGTCACTGAGTCACATCTGATTCTTTACAATCCCATAGACTGTAGCAAGCCATGTTATTGGAATTCGGCCCATGGGACTCTCCAGGCAAGCACTCTGGAGTGGGTTACCATTTCCTTCTCCAGGGGATCCTCCCAACACACAGATCAAACCCAGGTCTCGTGCATTGCAGGCAGATTCTTTACTGTCTGAACCATGCACGTATGAATGCTAAGTCACTTCAGTCATGCCCAACTCTGTGTGACCGTATGGACCGCAGCCTGCCAGACTCCTTGGTCAATGAGGATTCTGCAAGCAAGAATACTGGAGTGGGTTGCCATGCCCTCCTCCAGAGGATCTTCCTGACCCAGGGATCAAACCCATATCTCTAACATCTCCTGCATTGGCAGGCAGGTTCTTTACCACTAGAGCCACATGGGAAGCCCGTCTGAGCCACAGCTATCAATAATTAGTTTAAAATTAAATAGACCAAATTCCCCAATCAAAAGACAGAGAGTGGATGAATAGATTGTTAGGAATTTTTT
The DNA here is from genome assembly GCF_042477335.2 of Ovis canadensis. Classification (NCBI taxonomy): domain Eukaryota; kingdom Metazoa; phylum Chordata; class Mammalia; order Artiodactyla; family Bovidae; genus Ovis; species Ovis canadensis. The sequence continues at coordinate 99,146,652 of NC_091253.1, read as the reverse complement.
TTAAAAAAAACCTTGTGAATTTTTTATTTTTGGCTTCAGAAGCAGCAGAGCAGACCTCTGACCTGCTTCTGACCTGCCTGGACACTGCTCCGATTCCATGCTTGCCTGCAAGCACAGTAAGTTAGGCAGCACTTTAGATAAGAAAGGGAGTGGGTCTTGGAATTCTTGAATTCAAGGAGGCCTGGCCAACCCTCTGGGCTCTAACAAAATCCTAAGACTCACAAAGTGAAACAAACAGCATTGTAAAAGTTTAAAAAAAAAAAAAAAAGTTGCATTATTCCCTGCAAACTGATGATCACCAATACAACAGAAGTACAAAGTGCCATAAGAGATCACTATGAAAAATTACACACCAACAATTTGAATCTAGAAAAAATAGATCAATTCCTACTAGCAAACAACTTGTCAAGGCTGTATCATAAAAAAAATTTTTTTGAACAGACTATTTAAGACAATTGAGTCAGTAATCAAAAGCCTCTCAACAAAAAACAGCCTAGGACTAGATGGATTCACTGGTGAATTCTATCATTTAAGGAATGAATACCAATCCTTCTCAAATTCTTTCAAAAGTTGAAAAGGAAAAACTGCCAAACTCTTTTTATGAGGCTAGCATTACCATAATACCAAAGACAGACAAGAACATTAAAAAACAAAAAAGTACAAGCCAATATTCCTGATGAACATAGATGCAAGAATCTTCAACAAAATTAGGAAACGAAATTCAACAATACCTTAAAAGAATCATAAGCCAAGATCAAGTTGGATTTATTTTAAGGATACAAGAAAGGTAACATCTGCAAATCAATCTGATACACCACATTAACAAAATGAATGCCAAAAACTGTATGATCATCAATAGATGCAGAAAAAGCATTTGACAAAATACAGTGTCTACTTAAGATAAAATTCTGAATAAAGTGGGCACAGAGGGAATGTACTTCAACATAATAAAAGCCATAAATGACAAGATCATAGTCAACATTACAGTGCATCGTTAAGTCAGAAGTTTTTCCTCTAACATGAGAACCAAGACAAGGATACCCTCTCTTGCCACTTTTATTCAGTATAGTATTGAAAATTTCAGCCAGAACAATTAGGCAAGAAAGAAAAAAAAAAAGAAATAAAACTATCAGTATCTGCAGATGACATAATAGTACACACAGAAAACCCTAAAGACTCCATCAAAAAACCATTAGAAATAACATATACATTCAGTAAAGTTGTAGCATACAAAATCAATATACAAGAATATACTGTTTTTATATACTAATAACAAACTACCAAAAAGAGAAATTAAGAAAACAATCCCATTTATGATTACAGCAAAGAGAATAATACCTAGGAATAATAAATTTAACCAAGCGGGTGAAAGACCTGTACACTGAAAACTATAAGACTGATGAAAGAAACTTGAGAGAGTGTAATGGAAAGACATTCCACGTTCATGGTTTAGAGGAATTAATATCATTAAAAGGCCCATACCACCCAAAGCAATCTGCAGGTTTAATAAAATCCCTATCAAAATTCCAATGGTGTTTTTCACAGAAATAGAGCAAACAATCCTAAAATTTGTATGAATTACAAAAAATCCCAAATAGCCAAAACAATCTAGAGAAAAAAAAAGAGCAAATCGAAGGCATCATGCTTCCTGATTTCAAACTAAATTAGTGATCAAACTAGTATGGTATTCACATAAAAAATAGACACATAGACCAATGAAACAGAATTGAGAGCCTGGAAATAACCCCATGCATACGTTGCCAGTTAATTACTGTCAAGGATATATAATGGGGAAAGGACAGTCTCCATGGTGTTGGGAAAACTGGACAACCACATGCAAAAGAATGAAACTGGACCACTTCCTTACTCTATACACAGAAATGAGCTCAAAATGAATTAAAGACTTCATGTTAAGACCTGAAACCATGAAACTCCTAGAAAGAAACATAAAGATAAGCTCCATGACACTGATTTTGGCTATGACTGAATGTGACACCAAAAACAAAGACAACAAAAGCAAAAAAAAGTAAGTGGGATTTCATCAAACTAAAAAAATTTCTGCACAGCAAAGGAAGCAATGAACAAAATGAAATGGCAACCTAGTGAAAGTGAAAAAAATATGTGCAAATCATATATCTGATGGGGGGTTAGTAACTAAAATATATTAAGAACTGATAAAATGCAACAGTAAAACAAAATAAAAAATCATCCATTTTTTAAAAAATGAGCAGAGGATCTGAAGAGACATTTTTCCAAAGATTTACAGACAGCCAACAGGTACATGAAAAGGTATTCAACATCACTAATCACCGGGGGGGAAGCAGATTAAGACCATAATGAAATCTCACCTCACACCTGTTAGAATGGCCATTATAAAAAAGACATGATATAGCCGTTCTTAATTCATAAAGTGCATGGAAACATTTCAGTAAACAAATCAGGTAATGTTTAACACATAATGCCTGGCTACAGTAATGGTTCAACGAATGTTAGCTGTTATTATCTAAACTATGATCATTTCACTAAAATGGAATCTTTAACTCACCAAAGCTCTAATTTGGAAACTTGAGGCTAATCTCATACTTAATACTCCTCCTGATGAAAGTGAAAGCGGAGAGTGAGAAGAGTGAAAAGTTGGCTTAAAGCTCAACATTCAGAAAACTAAGATCATGGCATCTGGTCCCATCACTTCATGGCAAATAGATGGGGAAACCATGGAAACAGTGGCTGAGTTAATTTTTCTGGGCTCCAAAATCACTGCAGATGGTGACTGCAGCCATGAAATTAAAAGACGCTTACTCCTTGGAAGGAAAGTTATGACCAACCTAGAAAGCATAGTAAAAAGCAGACATTACTTTGTCAACCAAGGTCTGTCTAGTCAAGGCTATGGTTTTTCCAGTGGTCATGTATGGATGTAAGAGTTGGACTATAGAGAAAGCTGAGCGCGGAAGAATTGCTGCTTTTGAACTGTGGTGTTGGAGAAGACACTTGGACTGCAAGGAGATCCAACCATTCCATCCTAAAGGAGATCAGTCCTGGGTGTTCACTGGAAGGACTGATGTTGAAGCTGAAGCTCCAATATTTCAGCCACCTGATGCGAAGAGCTGACTCACTGTTAAAGACCCTGATGCTGGGAAAGATTGAGGGCAGGAGAAGGGGACAATGGAGGATGGGATGGTTGGATGGCATCATCAACTCAATGGCTATGGATTTGGGTGGACTCTGGGAGTTGGTGATGGACAGGGAGGCCTCGCATGCTGTGGTTCATGGGGTCGCAAAGAGAAGGCCATGACAGAGCGACTGAACTGAATACTCCTCCCATTCCTCTGTTCACATCATGAAACATCAACCCATGTGGCTATAAGCTCTTCCAAGGAAAGGGATCTATCCTTACGGTCATTCATCCCTCCCTCACCCCAGAACTCTGAACATACCAGGCAATCAAAAATGTGTATTTAAAATAACGAAGCCTCTAGTTCCAAACGATACATACCCAAAACGCAACCTCACCCTTCCATCCTGTTTCAGAGATTATACAAACCAAGACCAGTCTAACAGAAATGCCAAAACTGGGATGACAATCCATCCCAACATCCTTCCTTAACATTATGCAGATGAAGCGAGAAACTCGAAAATAATTTTTTAAAACCTACATAGCAAAAAAGTCTGAGTCGCAGGAATTTTCAGAATCACACCGCAAGCTTTCCCAGGTCCGACAGACTGACAGCCTCAGGAGCCGTCACCGTATCGGGCCATCACTGAAAGGGAAAAGCATCTCACGGCGGGCAAGGTCTTTCTCCCCACTGTCCCCCCGGTATTCACACAGGAGACAGGCAGGAGCAGGTTCTCCCGGGCCCTCGCTCCTCCTCCGACCCCGGTTTTCAGCGAGGAAAGCACGCTTGCCCAAATGGGAGGACCTACATCCCTCGCGGTCACAGGAATGCTCCAGGCGCACGGCCCTGAGATCCATCCTCAGCTCCCCACACACCCTAAGGCGACGCGGAGCCCCCAGGCCTCAAGAAGGAAGGCGCCGCCGGAGAACGGTCGCTGGGGGAGGAAAGCGGGAGAGCTGGGGCGGCGAAGGTACCTCAGAGGCGCCGAGTCGCCAAGGAACGCGCTGCCCCCGGCTGCCGGCAGCACCTGCCGGAAGTCGAAGTCCCCGGGCCGCGCTACATCCCACAGGGAGAAGGCGCCACGGGCGCGCGGCTAGCGCCATGTTGTTTAACTCGCAGGGCTGACCTTTAACCTCTTCCGCCGCAAGGAGCGGGGCGGAGCTAAAGGCGTTTCGCCTCTCCAGAGGGAGTCGCCCTGCCCACTTCCGGTTTCACGCCTGCTTCCGGTTCCGCGCGGCATCTGCCGGCGCACTGCGTCCGCGGGCGGGAAATGCCCAATTGGACGGGACGTAGTAGTTTCTCGCCCGTGCGCGCGCTGGGGTGCGGCCCGGAAGATAGTGCCTTTCTGGCTGCAGACTTCTACCCATCCTAGGAATCTGTCTTGGCTTTGGCACAAGGGCAGATCAGCATTCCATAGTTTATGTATGCAAATAAAAAACGATTTTTAAAAAAACATCTCTGCTGCCTCCAGAGGTGGGAAGAATGCTGGTACTGGAGGGTCCGTTAAGAAAATAAGTGCTTAGGAGGATTAAACTGTTCTATGTAAAGGAAAGAATGGAGGAGGAGGATGTCAGAGAGAAGCCAGAGACAAAGAATGACCAGCCTAGGGACTTCCCTGGTGGTCCGGTGGCTAAGACTCCATACTTCCAACTTAGGGGGCCTGGGTTCCATCCCTGATCAGGGAACTGATCCCACATGTTGCAACTAAGAGTCCACAATCTGCACCTAACAAGGGGCTTAGCCGAATAAACAATGCCCAGCCCACACTGATCCAGTAAGAAGGACTAGAGAGAGGAAGCCTTTGGGCAGAAGGTTAATGGCTGTTGTATGCTTTGGATTGTATGGTATGAAACCCCTGGCTTCCCTCAAAATATTCAGTACTGTGGGCCTTGCTTCTCACTGGACCACATTTCTTTTGGAGGGAAAGAAGAGGTTTTGAACCTACTTCAGAGTTGATGTGAGAGAAAATACAGGCTGAAAACCTAGTATATGGATCATATATATAGCGACTGAACTGAACTGATGAAAAAATTTTATGGGCAATAAGGAAAGATAGTTACAGGTTGTGTTTTGTTTTTTTTTTTTTTTAAATAAGGTTACACTTATATAGGACTCTTAATACTACGTAGTGAATTAACACACACTTTCATTTCATTAGTCTTCCCTGGTGGCTCAGATGGTAAAGCCACTGCCTGCAGTGTGGGAGACCCGGGTTTGATCCCTGGGTTGGGAAGATCTCCTGGAGAAGGAAATGGCAACCCACTCCAGTACTCTTGCCTGGAGAATCCCATGGACAGAGGAGCCTGGTAGTCTACAGTCCGTGGGGTCGCAAAGAGTCGGGACACGACTGAGCAGCTTCACTTTCATTTCATTTGATCTTCCCAACTACCTTGTGAAGTGGTATCCAAAATTAATAAACAGGTGAACTATAGCTTAAAGATTTTTATTATTCAAGGATACATAGCTGGTAAATATTGGTTGGTCGTTGCTCATTCCTGTCCAACTCTTTGCAACCCCATGGACTGTAAGTCACCAGGCTCCCCTGTCCATGAGATTTTTCAGGCAAGAATACTGGAGTGGGTTGCCATTTCCCCCTTCTAGGGGATTTTCCCAACCCAGGGATCTAACTCCCATCTCCTGTGTCTCCTGCATTGTCAGGCAGATTGTTTATCATGGAGCCATCAGGAAAGACTAGCAAATATTGCTAGAAGAGTTGAATTCATGTCTTCTAACAACAAGTTCAAAGCTTCTTCTATGTAATTTCTCCTTCCACCATTTGATCAACCACATTTCTTCAGGATTATATCAGTGACATCCCTATTGTGTTTATTTTTAAAGTATTTTGTAAAAGATATACAGGTCCTCTTCACAATTTACTTTCTTTAAAAAAAAAAAGTTTTCTACTGGTAGCTTTCTCAATATTGCTGAACAATAGGCTTTTACCACTGAATGCCATCATAATCCTGAGATTGACTTTCTGATATTTAAACCAGAGTTAAAATTTTAACTAGATTTTTTATTTTGAAAAAAAAAAAACAAACAGAACTCTAGATCATTAGAAAAGTTGCAAGAAATCTCATATTTTCTTCACCTAAATTCATCCATTATTAACATTTTGTTACATTATCTTTGTTTAAATCTTACATATAACATGCATATTATATTCCTGTTATTATTTTCTATTATTGAACTTGTTAAGAGTAGATTACACATATCATGACTCTTCAAACCCAGAAATAAGGACATTCTCTTATTTAGTCCTAGTGAAGTGAAGTGAAGGTCGCTCGGTTGTTTCCAACTCTTTACAACCCCATGGACTATACAGTCCATGGAATTTCCCAGGCCAGAATACTTGAGTGGGTAGCCTTTCCCTTCTCCAGGGGAGCTTCTCAACCCAGGGATCAAACCCAGGTCTCCCACATTGCAGGCAGATTCTTTACCATCTGAGCTACCAGGGAAGCTCAATAATACTGGAGTGGGTAACCTATCCCTTCTCCAGCAGATCTTCCCCACCCAGGAATCAAACCAGTGTCTCCTGCATTGCAGTTTAGTCCCAGTACAATGATCAAATTCAGGAAATCAAAGTAGACAGAATATTATTGTTTACTATACAAGATCTGCTTACTGTCCCAATGCTGTCCTTCATAGTAACAATTTTTCCCCAACTCAGATCAAATCCTGATTACTTGTATTTAATTTGTTTCTTTAGTCTCCTCAAGTCTGGGATATTTCCCTCTTGGCTCCAGGGACAGTATCTTTGCTTACCTCCCTTGAGCCTCAGATTTCCCTCTGTGATATTTTTTTCTGTCAGGATTCCTTCCCAGTCCACTTACTTCCTTGTAACCCTCCCCCGTCCCCTGATCACACTCCACTATTCCTTACCTAGGTAATTCTTATTCATCTTTCAATTCTCAGTCCAAATGTTACTTCCTCAGAGAAAATTTTCTTGATTCCCCTTAGTATATTTTCATTTTCTTTATGACTCTAAACACATTTCATAATTTCTTTTATATATTTGTGATTATTTGTCAATCTGGAGTAAATTTTAAAGATAGCAATGATAAGATTCAATAATATGTGCCTTCATTATACTGTAAACTCAATGATGTGTTAGATTTTTGCATATAACTGGGCCTGGAACAATTTCTTCACTCATTAAACAAATATATTTTGCTCTTCTATAATATGCCTGATATTCTTCTAGCCTGAATGAATAATTCTTAGTGGAGTATATATTTCAGCTGGGAAGAGATAGTAAGCAAGATAAACAATATGATAGATAATAAATGATATATAATGTGTGTGTTAGTCGCTCAGTCGTGTCTGACTCTTTGCAACCCCATGGATTATAGCCCACCTGGCTCCTCTGACCATGGGATTCTCCAGGCAAGAATACTGGAGTGGGTGGCCATTGCCTTCTCCAAATATATGAGACAGTGCTAAATGCTGAAAAGGAAGATAAGCAGGAAGGGGTATAGAGTATACTTCTTTGTAGGCATTACAGTTTTAAATAGGGTGGTGGCCACAGAAGAAATCACTGAGTGAGAAGTGGGAATGAGTCACTGAAGATATTTGGGGGCAAAGCATATCATGTGAGGGGGAATGAAAGTGCAAAGGCCTGAATTTGGAAGTCAAGTGACATTTTCTCTGAACACAAGGGCTTCCCTGGTGGCTCAGATGGTAAAGAGTGTGCCTGCAATTCAGGAGACCCAGGTTTGATCCCTGGGTCAGGAAGATCCCCTGGAGTAGGAAATGGCAACCTGCTCCAGTATTATTGCCTGGAAAACGCCATGGACAGAGGACCCCTTGTGGGCTACAGTTCATTGGGTTGCAAAGAGTTGGACATGACTGAGGACACACACACACATGACACAGTCTAATTTACATTTTAATTAGATTCTTATGACAGTTTTGAAAACAGACTCGGGGAGCTGGTAAGGAAGCAGTTACTAGGATGATACTGTAATCTAGAAAGAAATTGTGGTGACTTGGACTAGGGTGGAAAATAGAATCCAGCCGTAATTTGAAGGCAGGGTTGATGAAATTAGCCAACACCCTGGACCAGATGAGGCAGGATCTGAGAAAGGCAAAGATTTCTCCAAATGTTTTGGCCCAAACAGCTGGAAGGAAGCTTTGCCATTGCTTGAGACAGAGAAGACTCTGGGAGATACAGATTTGGGAAGGAAGATCGAGGGTATATTTGTACATTAAGATTTGAAATGATTATTAGACATATGTGTTAGCCAGTCTTCAAGATGGCCCTCAATGGTTCTTACCTCCTGAATACACTCCTTTGTGGTATTCCCTCTCAAATTAGATATAGTTAGTTAGATATAGTTAGTTCAGTTCTCTCAGTCATGTCCAACTCTTTCCGACCCCATGAATCACAGCACGCCAGGCCTCCTTGTCCACCAATTCCCAGAGTTCACTCAAACTCATCTCCATGGAGTTGGTGATGCCATCCAGCCATCTCATCCTCTATTATCCCCTTCTCCTCCTGCCCCTAATCCCTCCCAGCATCAGGGTCTTTTCCAATGAGTCGTTTCTTTGCATCAGGTGGCCAAAGGATTGGAGCTTCAGCTTCAACATCAGTCCTTTCAATGAACACCCAGGACTGATCTCCTTTAGCATGGATTGGTTGGATCTCCTTGCAGTCCAAGGGACTCTCAAGAGTCTTCTCCAACACCACAGTTCAAAAGCATCAATTCTTCAGCACTCAGCTTTCTTCACAGTCCAGATATCACATCCATACATGACCACTGGAAACACCATAGCCTTGACTAAACGGACCTTTGTTGACCAAGTAATAGCTCTGTTTTTCACTATGCTGTCTAGGTTGGTCATAACTTTCCTTCCAAGGAGTAAGCATCTTTTAATTTCATGGCTGCAATCACCATTTGAAGTGATTTGGGGGCCCCCAAAAAATAAAGTCTGACACTGTTTCCATTGTTTCCCCATCCGTTTCCCATGAAGTGATAGGACCGGATGCCATGATCTTCGTTTTCTGAATGTTGAGCTTTAAGCCAACTTTTTCACTCTCCTCTTTCACTTTCATCAAGAGGCTTTTTAATGTTAAGTTCCTCTTCACATTTTTCCATAAAGGTGGTGTCATCTGCATATCTGAGGTTATTGATATTTCTCCTGGCAATCTTGATTCCAGCTTGTGCTTCTTCCAGCCCAGTATTTCTCATGATGTACTCTGCATAGAAGTTAAATAAGCAGGGTGACAATATACAGCTTTGACGTACTCCTCCTGCTATTTGGAACCAGTCTATTGTTCCATGTCCAGTTCTAACTGTTGCTTCCTGACCTGCATACAGGTTTTTCAAGAGGCAGGTCAGGTGGTCTGGTATTTCCATCTCTTTCAGAATTTTCCACAGTTTATTGTGATCCGTACAGCCAAAGGCTTTGGAATAGTCAATAAAGCAGAAATAGATGTTTTTTTTTCTGGAACTCTCTTCCTTTTTCCATGATCTAGCGGATGTTGGCAATTTGATCTCTGGTTCCTCTGCCTTTTCTAAAACCAGCTTGAACATCTGGAAGTTCACAGTTCACGTATTGCTGAAGCCTGGCTTGGAGAATCTTGAGCATTACTTTACTGGCATGTGAGATTAGTGCAATTGTGTGGTAGTTTGAGCATTCTTTGGCATTGCCTTTCTGTGGGATTGGAATGAAAACTGACTTTTTCCAATCCTGTGGCCACTGCTGAGTTTTCCAAATTTGCTGGCATATTCAGGGCAGCATAGCACTTTCATAGCATCATCTTTCAGGATTTGAAATAGCTCAACTGGAATTCCATCACCTCCACTAGCTTTGTTCATAGTGATGCTTTCCAAGGCCCACTTGACTTCACATTCAAAGATGTCTGGCTCTAGGTGAGTGATCACAGCATCGTGATTATCTGTGTTGTGAAGATCTTTTTTGTACAGTTCTTCTGTGTATTCTTGCCACCTCTTCTTAATATCTTCTGCTTCTGTTAGGTCCATACCATTTCTGTCCTTTATTGAGCCCATCTTTGCATGAAATGTTCCCTTCGTTATCTTTAATTTTCCTGAAGAGATCTCTAGTCTTTCCCATTCTGTTCTTTTCCTCTATTTCTTTGCACTGATCACTGAAGAAGGCTTTCTTATCTCTCCTTGCTATTCTTTGGAACTCTGCATTCAAATGCTTATATCTTTCCTTTTCTCCATCTTTGGCTGCAGAATATAATCAATCTGATTTCGGTGTTGACCATCTGGTGATGTCCATGTGTAGAGTCTTCTCTTGTGTTGTTGGAAGAGGGTGTTTGCTATGACCAGTGCGTTCTCTTGGCAAAACTCTATTAGCCTTTGCCCTGCTTCATTACGTACTCCAATGCCAAATTTGCCTGTTACTCCAGGTGTTTCTTGACTTCCTACTCTTGCATTCCAGTCCCCTATAATAAAAAGGACATCCTTTTTGGGTGTTAGTTCTAAAAGGTCTTGTAGGTCTTCATAGAACCATTCAACTTCAGCTTCTTCAGCATTACTGGTTGGGGTGTGGGCTTGGATTACTGTGATATTGAATGATTGCCTTGGAAATGAACAGAGATCATTTTTTGATATTGTATCCAAGTACTGCATTTCGGACTCTTTTGTTGACCATGATGGCTACTCCATTTCTTCTAAGGGATTCCTGCCCACAGTAGTAGATATAATGGTCATCTGAGTTAAATTTTCAAATTAGATATAGACTGGTTTATTTGACCACTGGAATATGGCAAAAGTGATTGTATATGACTTCTGAGGCTAAATTGTAAGTCTCATTAAGCTTCTGCTGTGGTCTTTTAGATTGTTTGCCCCGGGGCAACCCAGGAGCCTTAGGATACTCAAGCAGCCCTGTTGAGAGGTGCCCGTTGGAAAGGAACTGAGGTCTCCTACCAGCAAAGTGCACCACTGTTACATGTAAGCAAGCCGTCTTGGAAGTGGATCCTCCAGCCCCAGAAGATGGCTGCAACCATGAAGAATACCTGCCTGCAATTCTCATGAGAGATGATGAGCCAGAACCACAAAGCCAAGCCACTCTGAAATTCCTGAGACTCAGAATCTATACAGTAAATGACTACTTTATTTTAGTTGTCAGTCAGTTCAGTCTCTCAGTAGTGTCCGACTCTTTGCAACCCCATGGACTGCAGCATGCCAGGCCTTCCTGTCCATCACCAACTCCCGGAGTTCACTCAAACTCATGTCCATCAAGTCGGTGATGCCATCCAACCATCTCATCCTCTGTCGTCCCCTTCTCCTCCTGCCTTCAATCTTTCCCAGCATCAGGGTCTTTTCCAGTGAGTCAGTTCTTCATATCAGGTGGCCAAAGTATTGAAGTTTCAGCTTCAACATCAGTCCACCCAATAAACACCCAGGACTGATCTCCTTTAGGATGGACTGGGTGGATCTCCTTGCAGTCCAAGGGACTCTCAAGAGTCACACACCACAGTTCAAAAGCATCAGTTCTTTGGCACTCAGCTTTCTTTATAGTCCAACTCTCATATCCACACATGACCACTGGAAAAACCATAGCTTTGATGAGATGGACCTTTGTTGGCAAAGTAATGTCTCTGTCTATGCTGTCTAGGTGGGTTATCACTTTTTCCTTTCCTTAGTTGTATCTCACTGAATTTAATTTTTTATTGGAGTATAATTGCTTTACAATGTTGTGTTAGTTTGTGCTGTACAACAAGGGGAATCAGCTATACGGATACATATATCCTCTCCCGCTCAGACCTTCCTCGCTCCTTCCTGCCCATCCCACCCCCCCTGGCGTCACAAAGCACCACGCTGAGCTCCCTGTGCTGCTCAACAATCCGTTTTACACACGATTGGGTATGTATGTCAATGCTACTCTCTCGATTCATTTTACCCTCCCTTTCCCTGTTGTGTCCACAAGCCCTTGTTCTAGGTCTGCATCTCTATTCCTGCCCTGCAAATAGCGTCATCAACACTATTTTTCTAGATTCCATGTATATTGTTTTTCCTTTTCTGACTTACTTCATTTTGTATGACAGAGTCTGGGTTCATCCACATCATGGCAAATGACCCAGTTTCATTCCTTTTTATGGCTGAGTAATATTCTGCTCTCAAAGAGTCGGACACGACTGAGCAACTGAACTGAACTGAACTGAGCTGAATATTCCATTGTATGTATATACCACATCTTCTTTGTGCATTCATCTATTGATGTACATTTAGGTTGCTTCCATGTCCTGACTATTATAAATAGTGCTGCAGTGAACACTGGAGTACATGTATCTTTTTCAGTTATGATTTTCTCAGGGTATATGCCCAGTAGCAGGATAATAAATGATTACTTAATTGTAAGCCCCTAAACTTGGTGTAATCTGTTATGGAGTAGTAGATAACTAATACACCCCCAAAGCAGAAAGCTGGAATCTAGAGTTTGGAAGTTTGGTAACCTTCACAATATAGATGAGGGGCCTCCCTGGTGGCCCAGTGGTTAAGAATCTGCCTGCCAAGGCAGTGGACTTGGGTTCAATCCCACAAGCCTTGGAGCAACTAAGCTCATGTGCCACAACTACTAAACACTCATTCTAGATCCTGCAAGTCTCAACTACTGAGCCAAGTGCTGCAACTACTGAAGTTCCTGTGCCCTAGAGCCTGTGTTCTGAAACAAGAGAAGTCACCATAATGAGAAGCCCGCGTTCTACAACGAAGAGTTGCACCCACTCACGGCAACTAAAGAAAGCCCATGCACACAAAATACATAATAAATAAATAATTTTTAAAAAGAATATAGATGAATTTCAAAGCTGTAAGGCTAGATGGGATAGCTAAAGGTATGGATGAAGATAGAAAAAAGAAAAGTCAAGATCTAAACCCTGGGGCACTCCAGTGTAAGAACTGGGAATGGGAGGATCAAAAATCAAAGGCTATAAGAAGGAATAACCAGTGAAGCAGAAGAACACCAAAAGAATATATATATATATATATATATATATATATATATATATTTGTATTTCTCATTCATTTTAGCATCCCTTTCATCCCTTTAATTCTCCGGCAGGTGTTTAGTCCCATGGCTATTTGTTCTTTGTTTTTAGAACCTTGTTATGCCCGATACATAATAATCATTCAATACATGTTGAATAAGTGAGCACATAAATAAGTACAAAAGTAGAATGGAATTAAGACTATAGTTTGAGAAGAATAAATAAGTTAATCAGCAATGGCACTGTCCATTTAAATGAGAGAATGCTTATTGGATACTAAAAGTACAAAACCATTTCATTGTCTCTGCTCCCAATGGTAGTGGAGACAGAGGTCATCAAAGTTAGGTATTGATATTACGTATTCTGGAAATTTTGAAACTTGCAACAAAATTAAGGTACCCAAGGACCTTCACTTTACTGTTAAAACAGAATAAAAACCAAAACAGAAAGGTTGTTTTTACCAATCTTTTAGTAAAAACAAAATAAGATACTTCTCTTTCATTTCTGCTATGTTCCAACCACAAAGATATTGCTTCTGTTCCTGCAGTTTGCCAAGTCTAGACTTGCCTGTGTCCCTGCTGTCTTTCCTCTGCCTTCAGATCTTCTTTACATGACTGGCTCTTTAAATAAAATATCATAACCTTACCGAGGACTTCCCTGTCTGAATAGGCTCTCATTATCCTCAAGTCCCTTTCTATCACATTGTGTTGTTGTTCATTCACCCAGTCGTGTCTGAATCTTTGTGACCCCATGGACTGCAGCACGCCAGGGCTCCTTGTCTCTCACCATCTCCTGGAGTTTGCGCAAGTTCATGTCCATTGCATCAGTGATACCATCCAGCCATCTCATCCTCTGAAGCCCTCTTTACCTCCTGCCCTCAATTTCTTCCCAGCATCAGGGACTTTTCCAATGAGATGGCTCTTCACATCAGGTGACCAAAATACTAGTGCTTCATCTTCAGGATCTGTCCTTCCAGTGACTATTCAGGGTTGATCTCCCTTAAGAATGACTTGTTTGATCACCTTGCTGTCCAAGGGACTCGCATGAGTCTTCTCCAGCATCACAGTTCAAAGGCATCCATTATTTGGCCTTCTGTCTTCTTTATGGTCCAGCTCTCACAACTGTACATGACCACTGGGAAGACCAGAGCCTTGACTGTATAGAACTTTGTCAGCCGAGTAATGTCTCTGCTTTTCAACACACTGTCTAGGTTTGCCATAGCTTCTACCACATTACTCTGTATTATTTTCCTCATAGTACAATAATGTGAACAATAATCCATGTCAAGGTTGCAACAATGAGCTTTACTGAAGGGCCTTGGGAATTGCAATTTGGGAGACAGGGACTTGGGTAAAAACCAGAAGAGTGCTTCTGGAAAGAGTCAGGGGGTTATAAAGGCAGATACTACGAGGCTGTTAAAGCCGTCTGGTGAGAATTATGGCTGTTTCTGATGCAGAAAAGAAGATATTCGTTCTTAATGGGGAGCTGTTACTAGGGTCAGATAAATATCTTGAGTCTCATGGCCTTTGGGCAGATGGCCTGGATGCTCCTCCTAAGAGTCCACCTGAGCTAAGATGTGCCTGTCTCACTCCCTCCAGGGTTCCTGGCTCCATTTTAGGACGCTCTTTTAGCAATACTGACTCCATTTCGATTTTTCTTTCACAGCACTTATGGTTATCTGAAATCATTTTGGTTCTTTTTAATAACTTATTATTTGTTCTCCCTCTAGAATCGAAGCTTCTGGTTTATCACATCTCTACAGAACAATGGTTGGCACGAAACAAGGATCCAGGAGGTGTTAAATAAATGAAGGAATCTTCACTTGCTTTGGTATGATTATACTTTGCATATTTTTGGATTAAAAGAAAAGCTTGGTTTAGAAGTCTGTATTTCTTCATTTACTTTCCCATATCTTCTGTAATTAAAAAAAATCATCCTTTGCCCATTTTTCTATTTTTTTGAAAGCAATTTATACTTAAGATACTAGCCCTTTCTTTGAAAGTCAGGTTTGTAGCAAATATTTTTTTCTCATGTTTGCCTATTGATCTTTGCCCCGTTTTTTGGGGTGGAAGTTCAAATTTCAAGTAGTCAAATGTAGCAATGTTTTCCATAATACTGATAATTTGTTTTATCTCAGGCAGCAAGTCACAGTTAGGTGGGATGCTTAGAGAGTACTTTGAATCTGTGAATTCCGGCAGTAGGCCAACTACTTAGCTATCAAATCTCAAGTTAGTCGTATTTTTCTCATTTTCAAAATGGGGATAATGGCACTAAATACGTCACAAAATTGTGAGGACTGAATGAAATTAAGAATATCAAATAATTCCGACAGTGCGCACACTGAAAGCACTCTAACAGTGGTTCAGTTCAGTTCAGTCGCTCAGTCGTGCCCAACTCTTTGCAACCCCATGGACTGCAGCATGCCAGGCCTGCCTGTCCATCACCAACTCCTGGAGTTCACCCAACTCATGTCCACTGAGTCAGTGATGCTATCCAATCATCTTATCCCCTATCGTCCCCTTCTCCTCCTGCCTTCAATCTTTCCCAGCATCAGGGTCTTTTCCAATGAGTCAGTTCTTCATATCAGATGGCCAAAGTATTGGAGTTTCAGCTTCAGTATCAGTCCTTCCAATGAATATTCAGGACTGATTTCCTTTAGGATTGACTGGCTTGATCTTGCAGTCCAAGGGACTCTCAAGAGTCTTCTCAACGTAACAGAGGGTAGGAGATAGCACTTGTCTACTTTCATGCTGAACCTGATTCTTTCCTGGTTCACAATGCAGTCTAAATTTTCTCAAATGTAAATTCTTATATTTTCAGGAATTTATTTTGGTGTACCGGATAACTTACTTAAAAAGCCTGAAGTCTACTAGGGGTTTTCAGTAAGAAACCAATCAGAGTTTCCGGCAGCAGTGGCCGAGGTGGGCGGAGCCGGGCTCAGCCCCGCCCGCTCCGCCCCTCAACCGGGCCTCGCCCTCCCCCTCGTCCGGTCCCTCCCTCATCCCCTCCTAGTCCCTCGGCCGGCCCCAGCCTCTCCTCGCCCCTCAGCCCCGCCCCGCCAACCAGCCCCGCCCCTCTCCCCGCCCCGCCACCCCTTCCCTCTACTGGGCCCCGCCCACCAGCCCTGGCCTGGCCCGCCGCTCGGCCCCGCCCCGCCCCTCGGCCCCGCCCCGCCCTTCGGCCGATCCCCGGGGTTTGCTTGGACTCGAGGCTACTGGGAGACTGTGCGGTGTCCGCCTGCCGGGTCCTTACGGAGTGATTCCCATCCCTGTGGCCGAGTCGTGAGTGAGGACTCTCCTCTGCTTCGGGCCCGGCGTGGCGGGGCACCCGAACCCAGCGGTCCCCTGGGGAGGAGAAGGGGCCAGGTCGGGAGAGCCGAGCCCGCGGGATCCGCGCGACTGGGCCGGGCCGCCCTCGCGCTGCGGGCGCATCCTGGGCTCCGCGCGGCCCGGACTCGGCTGGGCGCATCGGGCCTCTGCAGCCGCTGGACGCGCGATCGGCGACCAGCCCAGGCCCAGAGTTGCCCAACGTCTCCCGGGGGAGCCCGAGCTCCGGGCTCAGCTCCGGGCTACGAGGCGCCGCCTGCGCGTGGCGTCTGGTGCCCGGGACCCCCCAGCCTCCTCCGGCGGGGTGGCGGGCTTGCGGCCCGGGGAGAGACGCGGACTCGTGGTCCGCTCTGTGTTTCGCTAGTACCGGGGGGAGCGGGGCGCGCCTCGGTAGCGGGGGACCCCAGGGGAGCTGTCAGATCGTGGGGTGGACAAAAGTGACTCCGTCTGGGGGTAACGCAGGAGGCTGCGGGAAGGCGTATCCTAGAGGCTTCAGTTCCGGCTCCAGCTTCGAATAAGGTTTAGTGTTTTGGGCTCACTACCACCGAGGGCGTGGAGGAAGTGCGGTAAGGTTTGTTTTGCATTACCAGAACCTCTAGGAGACCGAGCAAACCTATCACTGGCGTTGCCTGTGATGGTGATCCACACTTTCTGTTTGTCTTCGGTATTATCTTTTCGTGGCTGCCTCTATAACTGCTAATCAGGTAGGAGGAAGAGTGGCACTGAGTGTACCGAGTACTGGTTACAGGATGGCACAAACCCTGCTAGACAACTTTCCTATATGTTAGCTCATTTAGTGCTCACAATCATCAGCTTAAGTGGTATTGCTATTTCATTTCATACTCGAGGAAACTCAGATTGCATAAATTTCCAAATTGCACAAGGGTTAAGTCGTAGTAGCATTAGAGCTGAAATTCAGATCTGTATGATTTCTGCACCCATGCTTTATGGCCTTATGTTAAAAAACATTATTGGGGCTTTCCTGATGACTCAGTGGTAGAGAATCCAGCTGCTAATGCAGGAGAGAAGGGTTTGATCCCTGGGTTGGGAAGATCCCCTGGAAAAGGAAATGGCAACCCACTCCAGTATTCTTGCCAGGAAAAATCCTATGGACGGAGGAGTCTGGCTGGCTACAGTCCGTGGGGTCGCAAAGAGTTAGACATGACTTTGCGACTAAACAACAACGAAGAATATTATTACTCTTTGGGATAAGATAGATACCGAGGTTTGAGATCTAGTCTTTGAGATTTGTTAGCTGTATGACCTTGGGCGGGTTGCTTAGCCTTTTAGGGCCTGTTTCTGCACTTGTAAAATAGAGATAAAATACCTCCTATGTCATAGGGTTGTTATGAAGATTGAATAAGATCATTTTTGGACCACACTTAGCCAAGTGTCTGGCACATAGTGGTGAACTATATATAGCAACATATATCCTGCTGTTGTCATTAATTGGGAACAGCAAACTGCACCTCTGACCGCTGCCAGCCAGAGCCAGACACAGCTTGTGCAGACCTAGAGCACAGGTAGAAGGAGATAGGAGAGAGTCAGAGCAGAAAACTGAGGACAGATGACACGGGCGGTGGCAACTATAGGCATGCCAATGGAGCAATCTGTGGTGCCGAGGGCCACTCTTTTGCTTTCACGAGAATTTTTTAAAAGGCAATTCGTTATAGCTGATGAACTGGAAAAACACATCCCACTCTGGGCTGAAAACATTCTGAGAGGTGTCTGGGACAGGACTGTGCTGAGGCTCCCCGCCTGTGAGGGGGAACGCCTTTCCACAGGGCCTGGCACAACCTTTCAGGATTTCTTCTCCCAGATCAAGCCACCTGAAGGAAGGAGAAAGATAGGAGATTTCAGGTTGGGGAAAATAAAGCACCTCTTTGCCTTTTCAGTTCAGTTCAGCTCAGTTCAGTCGCTCAGTCGTGTCCGACTCTGCGACCCCATGAATGCAGCATGCCAGGCCTCCCTGTCTATCACCAACTCCCAGAGTTCACCCAGACTCACGTCCATCGAGTCGGTGATGCCATCCAGCCATCTCATCCTCTGTCGTCCCTTTCTCCTCCTGCCCCCAATCCCTCCCAGCATCAAAGTCTTTTCCAATGAGTCAGCTCTTCATATCAGGTGGCCAAAGTATTGGAGTTTCAGCTTTAGCATCATTCCTTCCAAAGAACACCCAGGACTGATCTCCTTTAGGATGGACTGGCTTGATCTCCTTGCAGTCCAAGGGACTCTCAAGAGTCTTCTCCAATATCACAGTTCAAAAGCGTCAATTCTTTGGTGCTCAGCTTTGCCTTTTAAGGGTTGCTAAATGGCTGGACACCTTTTCTAATTTTACCTATAGCTGTGGACACTTTATAGACAATGATCTTCATTTTCACTCAAAGTGAAGGCAGCCAAGTGTTGTGAATTTGTATAGCCTCTTTACAGGGCTCTCACTATTGCCCTGAGCATTCCCTTTGTACCATGGGTTCAGACACCCTGTTCATACCGCATCCTAGCTCCTGTTGGTTCTCATGTGGCTTCAGACACAGTTGACTTGCCCTCTTTTGTTTCCGGTGATTCCTGTGATTTCTTTTTTCTCCTACTATTATTATAATTTACTTTTCTGTTTCTTTTTTCAAAACTTTATTTAGCCAGTGATTTACTATACTGGAAAATATGCCTGTCAGCAAAACTTAGAGAGTTAATGTAGGATGTGAAATTCGATTCAATAACACTTGACCTTCAAGGATTTGTGATTGGCTACTCTTGTGCATCAAAAGCATGATCTTTCAGGTAGCTCTCTCAGCAAGGATTAATACGACTTCCATTGGTGGCATTCAACAAGTTGAAGAGTCCTACTCTGGCCATTCCTTTAATTTACCCATTATTACCTTCACCATATAGGCCAGCTTCCTTCTCACCAATATTTTCCCTTCCTGTTCTTTCTTACGTTATAAGGATTGCTAATTGGTTAAAGTCCAGACAATTAAATAGAATATTTGGTAGAAGATTTAGTAAAAGATCGGCTGAGAAGAAGGTTTAATTTAACTCCTAAAAGTAAAGTATCATAGATTTAATTTGACTACATTATTTGAGTTTCTAATATGATGATCAAAGGCAGACATATATACATTTTATTTATTTAGTTGAAGTATAACTGATCTACAGTACTACGTTAATTTCAGGTGCACCAGTGATTCAATATTTTTATACATTACATTACAAAATGATCACCACTATATATATTTAGGTAAGATTATACCTACAATTCAGCCAGTTATTCTAGTTTAAATCTATTTAGAAGTTGAAACGGGGAGAAAACGGGATTCTTTTGGAGAGACCGTTTACTCTTTTAATATATAACAGCTCATGAGTATGCAGTCATAATTTTTAAAAAGACCTTAAAATTAGTCTATGTGATAGTCAAATTTACCAATATAAATTAGATGGCTAGCATACTAACACAGTTTCCCCATGGAAATAGCAGGAAATTACTACATATTCATTTTAGCAAACAATTTTGAAACGGATGTATTTCAGTTTTGAAATGGACGGTACACTGGGATGTACCAAGTCGCTGTATTATGTCTGGTTCCCGTGAAAATTACCAAAGCAAGAGTGTGGTTGCAACATGTGTTGTCACCAGGCTACCGCAACATGCTGAGCATGTAGTTTACCGTGTCTCTAGATCCTCAGGTGATAGATGGGACATGTTAAGATAGATATCTGAGACTGTAAGGAGAAACTTGTCTTCCCTCCCTCCCCCCCTTTCATGGTATTTGACTTATTTTATATTAAAAAAAAATAAGCGGGCTTCCCTGGTGGCTCAGTAGTAAAAAAAAAAATCCACCTGGCAATGCAGGAGATGCGGCTTTGATCCCTGAATTGGGAAGATCCCCTGGTAAAGGAATGGCAACCCGCTCCAGTATTCTCACCTGAGAAATCCCCTGGACAGAGGAGCCTGGCGGGCTACAGTCCATGAGGTCACCAAAGAGTCGGACAGGACTTAGCAACTAAACAACAACAGCAGTAAAAATACACAACCTAAATATATGTGACACTATATATAAGACAAAAACAACTGTCAGATTTAACATTTTCAGTTATTTCAACAGAAAGCAAATATGTAAATGACCTTATAAGAACTAAGTGTTTTCTTTAGAGACTCTGCATTCCAGGTCTAAGGGAAGAACACCCGTTGAGTGAGCCGTGTTGGAAGTAATCCACGTCTCCAACTCTCCAGCATGTTATTGCACCAGCAGGACCTTTATCACAGGCTTTCATAACGCACTGCTTGTTAGATATAACCTAACATCCACACTCCAAGTTTAAGGTTTCATCTTCCCTAAAAACCTTTAACAAAAAATACAGTGTACAATCTGCTTAGCGGTCAGGATTTTTTTAAAAAGAAGGGAAAATTAAAAAAGTTTTTTTCAATGATGTTATCAAAATAAGTTGATAAAAATATATGAATATTACTCCCATCTGCAATACTTCTTGCTCCCCTTCTGTGCTTTATTTCTCTCTTTGGCACTTACTGTCACCTAGCATACTGTATATCTCCCTACAGTGTAATCACATGAAGGTAGGGATATTTGCCTGCTCTGTTCATCGCCTAATCCCTTAGAATAGTGTCTGACACACAGGCATTCTGTATTTGTTGAATGAGTATGGAGTGAATGAACTATTAAACTGTTCATCATTGGGAAATAGAAAGTGGTTGGCCAGAAAGTTAAAATCGATGAAATGTGTGCACTCAGCATGCAGAAAACGGATATTCTTGAAATCAGGAAATGTATAACATTCCAGGCCCTTTCTCAGCATTACAGACTTTTAAACCTTGAGGACCAAGGAAAGTTTTACACTCTGTAGTTGTTGCAGCTCTAAAAGGAAAGAATTTTCATTATCGAAAGTGTCAAAATGTGAAAACGCCTGTCTTGCCCAGTTAAATAGTACATGTGCCCACCTAAATAAGAGAAATAAGGGAGCCAGGTTTTAGAAAGCACGCTTTCAGAATTGGGCATCGTTGGGTAATACAGAGGGTGAATGAGACCTTCTGATGGCTGGTCCAGCCTCTGGTAGATTGGAGAAGGTAGGCAGTTCTTAAAACGCTCGGAAGGAAGTGAGAACCCCAAAGAACACCAGTAGGTTGCTGTGCCTTAATATAACATCCAACCAGTGCTGAATATCTGGCCAGCAGCTTTACTGTGTCTTTGTTGCTTTTTAGTCGCTAAGTCATGTCTGACTCTTTTGCAACCCCTTGGACTGTAGCCTACCAGGTTCCTCTGTCCATGGATTCTCCAGGTAAGAATATTGGAATGGGTTGTCATTTTCTTCTCCGGGGGATCTTCCCGACCCAGGGATCAAACCCACGTCTCCTGCATTGGCAGGCGAACTCTTTACAATGGAGTCACCAGGGAACCTTAAATTTTCGGTTGAGCACCCTGGAATTTTCTGCTAGGTGATGCAGCTCTAATTTTTATCAAAGCAGGTTTGGTAACAGATGATTCACTTAGTAGGTCAGGTATGTATAAGTGAAAGTGAAAGTCGCTCAGTTGTGTTTGACTCTTTGCGACCCCATGGACTATACAGTCCATGGAATTCTTCAGGCCAGAATACTGGAGTGAGTAGCCTTTCCCATCTCCAGGGGATCTTCCCAACCCAGGGATCGAACCCAGGTCTCCTGCATTGCAGGCGGATTCTTTACCAGCTGAGCCGCAAGGGAAGCCGAAGAATACTGGAGTGGGTAGCCTATCCCTTCTCCAAGGGATCTCCCCAACCCAGGAATCAAACCGGGGTCTCCTGCATTGCAGGCGGATTCTTTACCAACTGAACTATCAGAAAGATCCACTGGAGATAGGGAAAGGTATGTATACTCTGTAGCTAACTTTGCCAAGATGCATATTTCATAAGGTGAGGCAATATGATGTTATCATTACTTCTTTTATTAACACTTCACTCACTACTTATGGTGAACTGTTCATTTGATATGCTTGAAAGTATAATAATCAGTGACATTTCTAAAGTGTATGTACAGCAACCAGGGGCTTAGTAACTCAGGACAACCTGAAGCACATGGTAAGTAAACTGAATGATAGACCAGGCCAGTGTATCTCAGAAATTTCCTAGAGAAATCAAGGAAGGGGCCTTGATTGATTCCGCACTTTGTGGTGGGTAGGATAGGGTAAACTGCACTAACTCCTTGAGTTTAAAGAAAGAGGGGTCAAGTGACAACTCTTTCATATTAACCTCTGCTGACCCCAGTTCTGCATGGCCAAGTATCAGCAATAGTGTTGGTTTAGATTTTATTCAGGATAATTGAAGAATCTGGAAGTTCAATGAAAAAACAAACAGTGGCCAAAAGCTGATTCCTTCACTCCTGCCATGATATGAACTGAGAGTTAATAATGTGAGATTCTGTGGACGGTTGTAAAATTCTCTTCCTTGCTATGCTGCCTGTGCCTAATAGACTGAGCCCTCTGTTTTGTTTGTTGATGTGGATTATTTTTCAAGTCATCTTGGGATGGAGAATTGAATAACAATTTTAAGTGAAGGTGCCTCCTTCAGTGGGAAAGTATCTGAATATATATATTTTTTCAGATATACCTTTTTCAGTGGAGGGAAACACAGTTTGGAAACCTGTATCTTTTTTCTTTTATTTCTCTTCTTGGTTCTTAAAATTTTCTGTTCCCCTTAAAAAAAATTAAGAAAAAATATTTTTAAAGGAGTAGGAACTCCTTTAGTTCAGTTCAGTCTCTCAGTCGTGTCCAACTCTTTGCGACGCCATGTTCTGCAAGCGCGCCAGGCCTCCCTGTCCATCACCAACTCCCGGAGTTTACCCAAACTCATGTCCATTGAGTCGGTGATGCCATCCAACCATTTCATCCTCTGTCGTCCCCTTCTCTTCCGCGCCTTCAATCTTTCCCAGCATCAGGGTCTTTTCCAGTGACTCAGTTCTTTGAATCAGGTGGCGAAAGAATTGGAGTTCAGCTTCAACATCAGTCCTTCTAACGAATATTCAGGACTGATTTCCTTTAGGATGGACTGGTTGGATCTCCTTGCAGTCCAAGGGACTCTCAAGAGTCTTCTCCAACACCACAGTTCAAAAGCGTCAATTCATTGGCGCTTAGCTTTCTTCACAATCCAACTCTCACATCCATACATGACCACTGGAGAAACCATAGCCTTGACTAGACGGACCTTTGGTGGCAAAGTAATGTCTCTGCTTTTGAATATGCCATCTAGGTTGGTCATAACTTACCTTCCTACCAGCAAGCTGGTACCCCTTCAGTACTAGTTCCTAAACAAGTGCTTTATTCACTGTCATTAAACTGGGATCACAGAACATTAACGGGAAGAAGCCTTAGGAGTTAAGGCAATTGACTCCACTCTTGGCTTTCCCGACTGAAAGAACCCCGAGGCCTACAGAAACTGCAGCGCTTGCCCTCCTGTGGTGTGACTGACACTGAACTGCTTCCTGTCTGTCCCGGTGAGCTCCTGCCGGTTCCTTTTGCACACTGAAAAGAACACGTGCCCTTCTCTCTGTTTTTATGCATCTGTACTTCATTCCCTATCCCCATGTGTAGTATCCCACGGCCAGGATAAAAAAAAAAAAAAAATTGTGGGCATCCCTATCTTCTGAATACTGGGCAAACTCAGTGGACTTTTGTTACTGTGAGGTTTTTGATCTCAGAGTCTCAGCTGTTAAATGCAGTGTGTTCTGAGGATAGTTTTGCCACCTTAAGCTGGTCCAGCAGTGCCCTCTGAGAACACTGAGATCCCGTGACCCTGTGTAGATCTGTGTGTGTGGGGACTTCACAGAGAAAATACTTTCTTAGCCCGAAGTAGTTTACAATCTCATGGGCTGTCTTGAAGAGAAACTGCTGCGATGTAAATATAAACCTTTCAGCTCTTCCCAGTCTTTGGCAAGTTACTGTTATCCTGCTTACATTTGTTTCAGAATATAGTAATAGTTATAGTATAAATATTAATCTTTAATTTTGTACAATCCTATTCATTAAGTTGTGCTGGGCTGAATATTAATTTGACGCACTAACTGAAAGGTCATAAGGAAATTAATTAGAAAATATTGCTGCAGTATTAAATAATGATTAATTAGAAGCTTTAGTGCCCTCAGGGCATTCTGGCAAGAGGGGGGAATAATCTAAGTGCTTTCTTTGGCCTTGCTACTTATTTATCTAGGGTAATTAACCTTTTTGGATAAATTCATTTTTTAAAATGGATACTATGCATTGTTTTGAAAACGTAACAATGTGCTAAAAATTATCAATATATTCAGAGGCAATCTAGTTATTTGCAGGCTTACTATTATAGTTATAGCTATGATGTATTGACCTCTCACCATATAGTAGTGCTCCTTGTCCTGGCCAATTCACTAGGATTTTTTTTGGAGAGCACAGAATAAAATATATTATTTGGAAGCGCTTTGAAAACTGCAGAAGGCAAACCCGCAGATTATCCAGATGAATGGAATTGTTAACTTTTTCCTTTCCCTCTGTCCTTCCGTTCTCCGCTCCCCCAGTCTCTACTTAAAGGGGCAAAATAATCCAGTAGCAAGTGACAGTAGGAATGCGAATGCTTTTATAGTGGAGTATAGTTTTAATCCTCAGTTTTGAGGATTAAAAACCTCCGAGGTGTCCTGTTGCTCTGTCTGAGCCACGGTTTGGATATCTCTGTACACAGAGAGAGCCAGGGGTTTATGCTGCCTTCTGTTTGCGTCCCTCCTTCCTCGGCATTCACAGCACATGGAAGATACTGTGTTGAGTGACTGGGTGGCCCAGTGTGCTCATCATGAGCTCCAAGATCTTCTATTGTTGCAGCACCCCTCCCCCCAGCCCCCTGTCCTTAGCGCAGTGATTGGTATATAGTTGGAGAAGGCAATGGCACC
The DNA here is from genome assembly GCF_042477335.2 of Ovis canadensis. Lineage (NCBI taxonomy): Eukaryota > Metazoa > Chordata > Mammalia > Artiodactyla > Bovidae > Ovis > Ovis canadensis. The sequence continues at coordinate 99,121,359 of NC_091253.1, read as the reverse complement.
CCACTCCAGCGTTCTTGCCTGGAGAATCCCATGGACGGGGGAGCCTGGTGGGCTGCAGTCCATGGGGTCACAAAGAGTCGAACACGACTGAGCGACTTCACTTTCACTTTTCACTTTCCTGCATTGGAGAAGGAAATGGCACCCCACTCCAGTGTTCTTGCCTGGAGAATCCCAGGGACGGGAGAGCCTCATGGGCTGCCGTCTATGGGGTTGCACAGAGTTGGACACGACTGAAGCGACTTAGCAGCAGCAACAGCAGGTATATAGTACCCTCTTAGAATATACATCTGTTGGTTTGACCTGGGGCTTCCAGGTAGGGTGGCGGCTCCTGGATTTACTGCCATCTGACCCTTTTCCCACTTTGTTTGGAGGGGGATCCTTGTTGCCTTTGGGAGTCATGCAGTCTGAGAGCCCTTGTCTAGGCATGCACTGCTGATGCTGCTGGGCCGCCTTCCAGCCGCCCCAGGGCGGCCCCGGTTCCCTTTCAGAGGAGGTCGTGCAGGACACGCTGTGGCTATCAGTTAGTGAGTCATGATGCTGGAACCAGGAGAAACCTTTGTGGGCATTTTAATATTGCCAGACTCCTCATTTTGTTGGAGAAGGGAATGGAAACCTACTCCAGGATTCTTGCCTGGAGAATGCCATGGACAGAGGAGCCTGGCGGGCTACAGTCCATGGGGTCACAAAGAGTCGGACCCGACTCAGCTACTTTCACTCACTCATCATTTTGTAGCCAAAGACTGAAGTGTACTAAAGGCACTGGAGGATGGGCACCGACTTTTCCCTCCCGATTGCTTTAGGGCAAATAATGTTAGTGTCGCTGGGCCCCATGCAACTGTTGTAGTTGCTCAGATGAATAAACTCTACCGAGAGGATCTGGGAAAATTAGCACTACTTACCCCACTCCAGTACTCTTGCCTGGAAAATCCCATGGACGGAGGAGCCTGGTGGGCTGCAGTCCATGGGGTTGCTGAGAGTTGGACATGACTCAGTGACTTCACTTTCACTTTTCACTTTCATGCATTGGAGAAGGAAATGGCAACCCACTCCAGTGCTCTTGCCTGGAGAATCCCAGGGACAGCGGAGCCTGGTGGGCTGCCGTCTATGGAGTCGCACAGAGTCGGACACGACTGAAGCAACTTAGCAGCAGCAGCAGCACTTGCCTGTAGTCAAGGCTGACTCCTTTGGCAAATTCATTTTGTGTAAATTCCAGAGGTTATTGTGCCATCATTCCAAGATGTTCTTTATAAGCAAGGATGAAAAAGGTGCTTTATGTCTTACTATTTAATAATAAGCCACCAATGCTGAGATAACCAACTGAAATACTTGAGTACTTAATAAAATAATAATCACTACACTTTGTAGTGTGTCTAATATATGCTGAGCATGCTGCAAACCCACTACCATCAGAAACAGCTGTTTGGATAGGATGCAACAGCTGTAAAAAGAGCCGTGAATTCCAGGCAGAGCTGAGTGGACTAGGGTACGCCCTGGACAGCCAGTAATGGTTATTATTATTATTTTTTTTCATCAGAATTGATAAAATCGTGATGTGAGTTGAGGGAAGATGGGTGGGAAGACTTTTAGGAGACTATTACAGTAGGCAAAGGAGTGCTATGGAATACCTGAAGTTGTGACTGTGGGTGAAGGAAGATTCTTGCCTCCACCTTGGAGAGGTTTGGGGCTATCGCAGGCGGCCTCTGCTGCTGAGGGATGATGGAAACGCGGGAGCAGACGAGACTGAAGGATTTTCAGCGAGGGCGTGGGGAAAACCATATGCCTTAAATTTCACACCTCGGGTCCTACTTAAGATATTAGGCCTTAATTTTCAATTCCTTTGATGGATCTGTGTTATATAGTGTTGATTCAGGAAAGTTCGGGTGACTCGGAGAATGACCGAGATGCTTTCTAGGAGTTATTTGCATTTAGAAACCAGATGACTCCCCATTAAGCGGTCTGTACCATCAGAGAAGCCATTGTCTGATCCTGGGGACCCTTCCTATCTTCCCTGTCACCCTGCTCTTTTGAGGAGTGAAAGACGTAAGCCTGCTCTTTAGTTGTACATGGCTTCCTCTGCCCAACTGCTTGTCCCAGCCACGTCTCCTATTTTCCATACTAAAGGATACAAAACAGTTGCTTCATTTTCTTCCATCATGAACGAAGGCCTATTGCTCTTTAAAAAGCTGAACATTTTAATATAATTGAATAAAAATTATTCTGTGCTCGATAATTACTTAGAAAGGAAATGAAAATAACATCTTCATGTTAAATATTCAGAATGTTTCAGACCAGTGTGTTTATGTAATTTCTTCCATTTGCCATTCAGTCATAATGGCTTTCTAGATAAAAATGGTGCTGCATTTAGAGTCATTTTCAGGCGGGGCGAGGAGCGCTGCTAATGGGGGAAACTCGGGTCCTGGCTACCATGCAGTAGTGTAGCTGTCAGCAGTTTAATACTACTAAATAATCAGGTGTGCCTGCCACATTGTTTTTGTACCTCTTGGGTGAGCACTGTTGGGGAAAAATAACGCTCTTCTGATATGTGATGTCTCTTTCCTATGAGACTGACTTTACATGGAAGGATTATCTTCACTGGGCTCCGCCAGCGGCTCAGCGGTAAAAGAATCCACCCACCATGCAGGAGATGCGGGTTTGGTCCCCGGGTCAAGAAAATCCCCTGGAGGAGGGCAAGGCGACCGACTCCAGGATTCTTGCCTGGAGAATCCCATGGACAAAAGAGGCCTATGGGCTACGGTCCATAGGGTCACAAAGAGCTGGATACGACTGAGGCAGCTGGATACGACGCGTGCCACTTCCTGTTCCAGGGGAGCTTCCTGACCCAGGGGTCCAACCCACATCTCTTGTGTCTCCTGCACTGGCAGGAGGATTCTTGACCATTAGGGCCACCTAGGAAGCCCCTTCTAATAGTAGTCCTAATTATTTCAGACCTGACCACACGTTTTGTAGAGCCCAGAAATTGTTTGACTGTAACAAGATGATGAGTAGATTTATTCTACTGTATTTTCAGAATTTCAGCTCAAAGTGGAGATCAGAGGGCACTAACCACTCCACATTCTAAGGATGTTGCCAGCAGCTCTAAGGGATGGGGTACCTTTCTACCGCCAGGACCCGAAAGCTTCACTTTCCTTTAGACTGCCAGCTAGGTGGACTTCCAGCTGGGGAGTGCAATGCCCGCTTCCTCTTCTGATACCTGCAGGCCCTTTCTTTCCCCTGGTTCAGGGAAGAAAGGGCTCACCCTCAACCCCGTCTGCGTCTCAGGGCCAGTGCCCACCTCTCCACCCGCTCCCGGGTCCTCTCCGTATCCTGACAGGGAGTTGGGGCAAGCAGGGTGAGTGAACGTGAGGCCAGCTCCAGCGTTTATCAGCAAGTCTCGAGGAAAGGGAAGCCATGCTCGCTTGCTGGACACACTGTAGGTTGAGCTTCCCCTGTGGCTCAGCAGTAAAGAAATCACCTGTCAGGCAGGCTGTAATGACCCAGCCTTCCCTGGTGGCTCAAACTGTAAAGAGTCTGCCCGCAATGCGGGAGACCCAGGTTCAATGGCTGGCTGGGGAAGATCTCCCAGAGAAGGAAATGGCAAGCCACCCCTAGTATCCTTGCCTGGAGAATCCTACGGGTGGAGAAGCTTGGCGGGCTACAGTGCACGGGTTGCCAAGAGTCAGACACATGACTGAGCGACGGACACACACTGTCATGCAGGAGACACTGGAGACTGGTTCGATCCCTAGGTCGGAAAGATCCCCTGGAGGAGGAGGGACAACCCTCTCCAGTATCCTTGCCTGAAAAATCCCATGGACAGGGAAGCCTGGTGGGCTACAGTCCATCGTGCCGTGAAGAGCTAGACACGACTGAAGCAGCTGAGCATGTTGTGTAGATGGTAGCTTGTCAGCCTTGTCTGCACATGGAAATTATCCAAGGAGCAACACCCAGGCTGCACCCTAAACCAGTTAGGTCACATCTCATTGTGCGGGCCACCAGCCTCAGGGGCTTTGAAAGCGCCCCGGGTGATTCTAAGAGCAGTCAGGCTTGAGGACCACTGCTGGAAAACGTGCAGGGAGGGGCAGAGGGGTGTATGTGAGGGTCTTTTATTCCCCAGGTCTGGGTCTTAGCCAAAATTCCTTGAAAACAGCAAGTATCTCACTCAGTATTTTGTCAAATAAATAAAGATAAAATTAAGGTTGAGGTTTAATCTGTCTCATTTTGTAGCAGAAGGCTATGTTTGCCTTTAAGTGAAAGGTCACGATTATACTTGGACTTTTTCTGAAGGGTAAAACGTACAGGGAAATGATAAGATTAATATATCTTATTTGCCATCTTGAAAGCTGCATTTTATTGTCACACTGTAAAATGAGTTTTATCCCAGCAAGATAATCTGGCGGAAGCAGTATGATTGGCATGGGGTAATGAGACATCTGAGTCCCCTGGAGACACATACAACAAAGTCTTTTCCAGCAAGCTCACTCTGCTCTCCTGTTCTGACTGTGTGTCCTAAGAATTTAGGTGTTTCATTAAGAACGCGTGTGCCTTTTTCTTTGTCCTTTTTTTGGCTGCTTCACGTAGCTTTCAGGGTCTGAGTTCCCTGACCAGGATCAAACCCGGGCTTGAAGTGAACACGGAGTTGTAGCTGCTGAACCTTGAGGGAAATCCCAAGGAAGGCGTGTGCTTGTTAAAGGCACCGCTTCACTGGCTTACTCATTTCTTTCTTTTTCTCACAGCTCAAGAGATGGCTGCCCAGTGCGTCACAAAGGTGGAGCTGAATATTTCCTGTGACAATCTTTTGGATAAAGACATAGGGTCAAAGTCAGACCCTCTATGTGTGTTATTTTTGAATACGAGCGGTCAACAGTGGTATGAGGTAATATTAAATACTTGCAGCTGAAAAGCCGCCTGAGTTGCTTTTTTCACAATATGAAGAGTTTGTTTAAAAAGTTAAAAAATAAAAGCATCTCATCTGTTAGTGCAGTTTTTCAGGCAAATTAGTCCTTGATTGTGAAATATTTCATATACATATAGATGCTTCCTTTAGCTATCATACCAATATTTAGACACATGTAGTATATAAAGATAATAAACAAATACACCTTTGATCTGAAGAAACTTTTTTTGTTTTGGTGGGTTGAATTTAGGTTGAGCGCACAGAAAGGATTAAGAATTGCCTGAACCCCAAATTCTCCAAGACATTTATTATTGATTACTACTTTGAAGTGGTTCAGAAATTGAAATTTGGGATCTATGACATCGATAACAAAACTATCGAGCTGAGCGATGATGACTTCTTAGGAGAATGTGAATGTACCCTTGGACAAGTGAGTACGAATGGTACAGGTGTTTTCTACAGTTGAGCCAAAGCATCAGGTGTTTTTGATAAATTCTCTTTAGTTTAATTGTTGGGCTTTCCAGGTGGCACTAGTGGTAAAGAATCTGCCTGGCAATGCAGAGACTTGGGTTTGATCCCTGGCTTGGGAAGATCCCCTGGAGTAGGAAGTGGCAAGCCACTCCGGTATTGTTGCCTGGAAAATCCCATGGACAGAGGAGCTTGGAGGGATACAGTCCATGGGGCCACAAAGAGTCGGACATGACTGAGCAACTGAGCTTATGTTTGCCTTAAACATTATGGAATTTATCTTACTTTTTATGAGGTAGGGACCATGGTTCTTTTGCAAAGTGTGTATTAGTTCTCATGAGTTAAAGATGTTCCGTTTGCCATTTCAATGAATAGTACCATTACTCTAGCTGCTTGTCTGCTCTTTACAGATTTCAGTACAGTGTTGTTCTTACGTTGAGGTCGTAAATGCTGTCAAGGCGATGGCAACTTCTCTGACTTTCTAACTTGCATGACCGATGCCTCTTGACCCCTTGATAGCCCAGCACAGTCCCTTTTCCTGGCTTGCTCCTCCTTTTGCCTTGGGCATGAACCCAACTCCCCCTCGCAAGCCTTCTCTGACACCCTAGAGTCGTTTGGGTCACCGTGCTGTGCTCACTTGGTGGTCTTCTCCACTCCTTCTACCTAAATGTTTACCATATTTTATTGTAGTCGCTTAATTTTCTGTCTTTCTAGGATATCACAGGTTGGGTCGGAGCACGGGTGTATCTGTGGGCTCACCATTGTGCTCCCAGCTCGGTTTGACTTCTAAGGAGAGACAGTGGCCGTGTTTATGGGATTTTCGGAGGGAGGAGTTATTTTTTTTCAGTGGGTGATATCTAAGATTTGTCTTTTATGAGTTTAATCTTTAAGTCTTGAATTTTTTGGAGATCATTGTATTTCCTATGTCTCAAGGACAACATGGAGCTGGTCAGATTTCTAAAACTTTGATACTTGTATCAAAAAGAAAATTAAAGAAGTACTTATTTTTTGGGAAAAAAATCACAGTATATCTAAAGTTATAGCAAATTTGAGAAACATACCTGTGAAAGTATGTGTGCTTACTGTATTATTTTAATCAAAATGATATCTTATGAGGATTATACATTGAAGTTATGTGTCAGTTGAAAAATTGACAGGAAACCCTTGTTACCTATAGGGGTTTTGTTTCAGCTTAGTGATTTGTATATGTCATGAGGATCTTGCCCTCTTTTTTCTTTACAAGGAAGAATTTGAAGTGGTTGATAAAGAAACTAGTGGTTTGGGGAGATTTTATCCGCCAGGATTGGCTCCTTGGAAGTTTTTTCCATTTGGGTGCAGATGCATTTTGTAATCTCCAAATCTTTAAGGAATGAACTTAATGTTTCCATTTCTAATAACTTTGTATACTTTATTCTCAACCGTCTTTTGAAAACTGTTTAGTTTAAGCATTCACATGTTGAAGTGAAATAGCTCTTTGTATCACTTTCCGGTTTTAACAGATTGTTTCCAGTAAGAAGCTAACCCGACCACTGGTGCTTAAAAATGGCAGACCTGCAGGAAAAGGGAGCATTACGGTAAAATAAGATCCTTTAAAATACAAGTCTTTTGCCTCCTGAGATTTAGCACAAGTGGACAAGCTGAGACTGTGTATATCAGACAGAGATTCTACAGTAGGCGTTATCGTTTGATCCTGAATGTCGCCCTCCACCCTCCCTTGACTTGCCTTAGAGTGATCGCAAATGGAAACTGTGCTGTGCCTAAAAGAAAGTCACACACACCGTGGTAATGCTTGCTTCTTCCTGATGGAAGCATCAATTCCCAGAGTAGGAAGAAATTACTTAATAATGTGAATGGATCAATTTGGCTCTCAGCAAATCAAACATAGGCCCCTCGGCATGACAGAAACTTTCCATAGTGGTTTTGATTCCTGAATGATCTTGTAGTATGACGTGGCCATTGAACCGCTCAGTTCTTAACTGTGTTTTTGTGTGTGTGCGTGTGCACTTTGCTATCCGTCCTCTTAGCTAAATTTTTCCTTGCTGATTGCTGGACCTGGGCAAGTGAATATATGCATTATCTTATTTTAGATTTCAAATTATATAGTGCCATGCTTTTAAATGTTCTAAATGTTCTAGAGTTGCTGTCCAGGTAGTCACAGCTGTCTGAAGAGACAGCTGTCTTGCTTTAGCTCTGCCTGGGAATGGGAGGCTGAGAGAGTCGTGTTTCAGGATTATTGCAGTTATCAAACACATTTCTCTGAGTAGTTGTTTGCTCTAGTTTAGATGCCAAAGAATGTCCAGTCTGTTGGGGGTGTTGACTTCTATGTGGGGAACAGAGATCATTGCAAGTAGGTAGCGTTATGGCTTTTGAGGCCATCACAGCCTAGAATTTGTTTTTGAGTAGAGTGAGTCTTTCAGTTACCTTGGATGAAAAATATGGAGCTGATATTTGAATGTGTAATGTTCTCTAGGTGTAACTTACCCATGCTTCTCCATCTCTGGAGAACTCTCACCAGTGCTGTGCAGGGCTTTGATTTTTTCCATCAGAAGAAGGAAGATCCAGTTTCGGCAACAACATTAAAAAGACAGTTGCATAATGTAAATTAGGCATATTTTGGAAATATATTTATTTCACATGCATAAAGGAAATAATGACAATTCTTTCTTAATAGTACCATTTTGTTACTTATTTTAGACTATACAATGTTAGTGTAGACTTTGTATACTATTAGATAACAGACTAAATCAGTACTTCGTGACTGTATCAGAATCCCCAAAACATTTTCTTTTACTTACCTTGTCTACTCATAGATTTCAGCTGAAGAAATAAAGGATAACAGAATTGTCTTGTTTGAAATGGAAGCAAGAAAACTGGATAATAAGGTAGGTGGGTGATGCAGATTTCAACAAGGATATCATCTTTTTTCCCCCCTCACATTGGTTACTTTTTGAGAAAATAATAATGCAATTAATATTATGAACTCTATCATCTAAACATCAGTTGGAGTATTAGTTCCAAACTCTATTTTCTATATGGATGCATATTTAAGAAGAAGATATTTCTCTTTACCTCTTTCCCCTGGATGTAACCAAAGAGTTTGTATAGCTTAAAAGAAGAGTTAATACAAACATTAACGTTATTGTAAGAGATATTTTAGAGTGTATTTGAATTACTTAAAGAAAAAAGCTAAAATTCCATGCTTTATTGATTAGATTTTCCTCTTTGGGGCTTCTCAGGTGGCGCTAGTGGTAAAGAACCTGCCTGCCAGTGCAGGAGACATAAGAGTCATGGGTTCGATCCTTGGGTCTGGAAGATTCCCTTGGAAGAGGGCTTGGCAATCCACTCCAGTATTCTTGCCTGGAGAATTCCCATGGACAGAGGAGCCTGGCAGGCTTCAGTCCATAGAGTCTCAAAGAATTGGACTGACTGAAGCACAGATATTGAATCAAAATTCAGCAAAGCCTTTTCTTTTGGAGAAGAGAAAGGCTACTCAATCCGGGTATTCTGGCCTGGAGAATTCCATGGACTGCATGGTCCACGGGGTCGCAAAGAGTTGGACACGACTGAGCAACTTTCACTTTCACTTTCCTCTCTGCATTCAAAATTTAGGATGAATACTAATAAGAACACTTAAGTGTAGTGTATACCTTGGATTGGAATAATTCTTTGAGTGACTTTTGTTTGTAATTCTATAATGCAATCAATATTCTTTATCATTTTCATCTACCTTACAATGCAGTTTGCAAATATCTTAGACCAGCCAGATATCCTTAGACCTAGCTAGTTATCTTTAAAAAAATATTTTGGAAAAATGTAAACATACACAAAAATAGATATAGAAATATCTATCTAAAATATCTAAAAAATCTATCAAAAATAGATAGTATTTCTAAAAAATTCCGTGTTCCCACCACCTATCTTTAAAAATGTTACAACTCATGACCAATTTTATCTCATCCCTACCCTGTCTACTTTCTCTCCTCCCAGACAGCATATCATTGCATCCGTAAATGTAGATGTATCTCTAAAGACTTTTAAAATAATACAGTTGCTTAATGTGTCTCTTACATTTTTTTAACCTTTACGTTCTCCCCTTCCCTTTCTGTCTCTATTGCTCTCTTGTTTCCTCTCTCTCCCTCTGTCCTATCCATCCATCCATGGATTTATTCAATAAATTGACTCCTTTGTCCTATAGAAGTTTTCACACACAGTATACGCTAGTTAAATCCCTGTGATGTCATGTAATATGTTTGTTTCTCCATATTTTATTTCCTGATTTCTATCAGCTGAAATTGAATCTAGAGGTATGATCTCGTGGCATTTTGAATTGGTATGAGTTTCATAGGTGGTGACACTAATTCCATCAAGAGGCTCACATTGTCAAGTTCTGTTTTTTGGGGTATTAGTGACCATTGATGATAACTACCTAAACATACTATTTTATTAAGAGCCTTCCTGCTGCTGCTGCTAAGTCACTTCAGTCATGTCCGACTCTGTGCGACCCCATAGACGGCAGCCCACCAGGCTCCCCCGTCCCTGGGATTCTCCAGGCAAGAACACTGGAGTGGGTTGCCGTTTCCTTCTCCAATGCATGAAAGTGAAAAGTGAAAGTGAAGTCGCTCAGTCGTATCCGACTCTTAGCGATCCCCATGGACTGCAGCCTACCAGGCTCCTCCGTCCATGGGATTTTCCAGGCAAGGGTACTGGAGTGGGCTGCCATTGCCTTCTCTGATTAAGGGCCTTAAAATATTGTTATTCTCATGCTGTCATTGCTGCTTCTTTTATTACCGAGAATACTTCTCTAGAGAGAAGTATCTTTCTTCACATTAGGCATTTATTTATTCCAAGATAGTTTGTCCAGAAAAGGCAAGCTGAAGTGTTTGATTTTTTTTTTATATTTACTATTTTTTAGAAGAATAAATTTCTGTAAACTTGACTTTTACAGAAGAGCTTAAATTTTTTTTTTTTTTAGTATTTCTAGGAACTCTATTAATCTTATTGATGCTTAAAGTGTCCCAAGTTTGACCTATGGGAGGGAACCTATTTAAGTTTGTTCCTGAGCCATTTGGCACAGTCTCAGAAGTCTTTGGCTAGCTTCTTGCTTTGTGGCATGACAGATGTTCCATGCTTATTTTATCTAATTTCTGCCCCAGATTGGCAGGTTAAAGGGAGCCTTTCTATGGTGAGTCCACGATGTGGTACTAGGGGTGTTTAATGTTTATTGATTGCTGTTGCTCATTCTTTCTAGGACTTTTCAGTAGATAGCTATAGGAAAGTCTTTTCTTTTTTAAGGAAAACTAAATCGTAAACTTGTATAACAAATTCCAATTCAAATGTAAAATTACAAGGCTGTTATTTCTTTAATTCTGTAGTTGCACCTCTTTTTACATATGTCAAATGTTGATTCATAAGGAAACTAACATAACTGCTTATGTTTTGCCCTATATAATATCTAACAGTTTAAAAATACAAATATACATGTTACAGCAAAAATATTTTTACTGACAATAGCTTGAACTTTCTTTGAAGTGTTTTTTTTGCCTTTAGGGTTATATATTCCACTTGAATTATACGAATTTAATTCCTGGGTTTTAAAGGAATAATTGTTCTCTGAGTGGTTATGCTGTAACATTAACACATAATCAGATTTTGCTTTTGATATTTAGAGATTGCTTTAAATTTTTTTTGGTTTAATTTTGCTTTATAGTCATGTATAAGATGGTTCCAAAGCTAACAGAAAACAAGGTATATTCAAGAAATTTAGCTTCTTTCCCTGTCCACGCTGCAGTATTTTCTCTTGCTGTATTTTATTCATTTGTAAAACTTACATTTAATGGCTTAATCCTTCATTTTCCAAAAAACTAAGGGGTTTTTTTGGTGTGTATGTACACGTGTGTCTCTCTGTGTCTCTCTGTGTATATATAAATGTACAAATAGATAGATATGGATGTATATGTCATATAGGTAGATATGAGTGTGCACGCCTATGTGTATGTATATATTTACATTTCCATACCCTAGCCCAGCCCCAGTCTTTGATTAAGTGAAGCATGATATATTAACATCACGCATGCATTTCTCTGCCTTGCTCTTTTGACTTAACTCATCCTGGAGGTCAGAGTCAGGGACTTCTACTTCTTATTTTAGCTCTTCTGTTGACAGCTTCATGAACTGTCAAGCAGGGTCTGTTTTTTGACCTTCAATATGGTAGTAATGATATTCTCCCTTTCTCAAAAGATTATCTCCAAGATAAAAAAGACAGAGGATGTTCATGTGCTTTTGGGAAAGTTAGCTTCTCTGGGTATAATATTGTTCCTAGTTTTATAAAATGGAGCATAGAGAGGCTTATTACATTGCTTAAATTCTTCTTAGAGAGAAGGTTAAATTTTAAAAGTTCTGTGTAGTCTTTGTGTTTTTATTTTTGACTATGAGGGATGTGTTCCTTTCCTAACATTAAAGTATGCCGAGGAGGGAAATAATATCTTAGTTCTTAATTTAATATTGAAGTAAATTCAGTACTGAAACAAATCTTCAGTTTAGGAACATATGTGCATGCATTCCTGTGGGCTTAACAGATGTCCTTTCACTTTCACAAATAATAAGTAATATATGCTAAGGCAGATAGAAGTTTCAAAATGAAGATAAATAAAAATGAGAAGGTAAAGTCATCTGCAATCTTACTATCTGAGTTTTACCTTTGTACATCTTTCCAGAATTTTATGTCCCTGTGGAAGAGCATCTGTGTGTGTATGTGGGTAAGATGGCGCTAAGGAGACGTTTGGACACTCACTGTGCTCGCGTGTTGCACAGGAGAGCTGTGCCTGGTGAATCACAGAGGAAATAGAGCACATCTTGTGCCCTCCCAGCACTTCTGTTGTGCGCTTCATGTGTCTCCTTGTCTGTGCTCCCTTGCGTTTGTGCAAAGAAACGTGTGGGATTGCCAAACGGGTATTGGACATAGCAGGGTAAGATGTGAAATCAAGGCTCAGATCCATCAGTTCATTAGCTGTGTGATTTTGGCAAAGTCTTTAACTCCTCTGAATCCAGTTTGTCCTGCCTCTCGTGGAGCTAGTACGACTACTGTACGGGATCATTTAGATAAAATTACTTAGTGCTGTGTGAATGAGTGAATGATACTAATAATGAAAATAAGCTAAAAGCGTCCTGGGTTGATAATGGGTTCTGTTGATCATTGTATTCTAAAGCCATCATGTGTTTTGAGATGTAAGGGTGTAAGGATAATGAGCATTTATCAGGAATGCCTTAAAAGTTCTCCTCGTAGACTTCAGCAGGTTTATGTTTGTGAGGAATGTATTGGGATTTGTATTTATTGCTGTATTGTACTATCTCTCTCTATATATGTTTATCTGTTTATATGTCTATCTGTTTATATGTTTATAGAATTAAACTTCAGGTACTAAAGACATGTAACATGTATAAAGTGTGGTTTTGCATGTTTTAGGAGGAGAATAATTGCTTTGCTTTTTATTTTAATGTAGGATCTATTTGGAAAGTCAGATCCTTACCTAGAATTCCACAAGCAGACATCTGATGGAAACTGGCTAATGGTTCATCGAACGGAGGTGAATATCTGAGTTTGAAAAGTAGGGTTGAAGTTTCCTTTGGAATTGTGATAATCTGAATTTTAAAAGTTTATGTACTTATAAAACTATTCATCTAAATTCAGACGTATATAACTGCCAGAGACACAAGGCCAGCATGCTCGTTTCTTTTTTTTTAATGAGAAAGTGCTGCTATGCTTAGTTGTTTTTTTCAATTACTTACTTTTGGCTCAGCTGGCTCTTTGCTGCTGCCCCCGGGCTTTCCGCGGTTGCAGTGAGTGGGCTCTGCTCTCTAGTGTGGTGCCCGGGCTTCTCATACTGCTGGCTTCTCCTGTGGGCTGAGGGCTCCAGGCGTGCGGGTTCAGCGGTCACGGCACTCACGGGCTTAGTTGCCCCAAGGCCTGTGGGGTGCTGCAGGAACTGAACCTGTGTCTCCTGCTCTGGCGGATGGGTTCTTCACCTCTGGGCCCCAGGGAAGTCCCTCCGCCTTATTTCCAAAATCCTGTAAAGGACACTGAAATGTATGCCAGTGTGTCCTTCCTTAGATCTACCAAATGGCCACACCAGCGCACGGGAGTGTGTTCTCTCTTGTTCACGCCCACGTCCATGACCTTTTGCCAAACTATCCTAATGTAGGCAACAGACATCGTGGCTCTTCACCTTTAACTGCTACAGGTATTTCTCAAGAACGAAGGCATTTCTCTACACCTCCATAACTGAGAGAGTTAGCGCTGATTTAGTAACGTGATTTACTATCCCGTTCATCTTCAGATCCTCCCAATTTCCCCAAACACGTTTTTTGTGTGTTTTGTATTGTTTAATGCAGGGTCCGTTCCAGGTTCACATTTTGCATTTGGCTATTATGTTCCCTAGGTGACTCAGTGGTAAAGAACCCTCCTGCCAGCGCAGGAGACACGGCTTCGATCTCTGGGTTGGGAAGATCCCCTGGAGAAGGAAATGGCAACCCGCTTCTGTATTGCCTGGGAAATCGCATAGACAGAGGTGGACTGGCTATGGTCCATGGGGTCCCAAAAGAGTTGGACACAGCTTAGTGACTAAACAACAACAAATTAGTCTTTAAGCACTAACTTATTTTATGTGAAATTGTGTTGTCAGTTGACCTTGTACTTACCCTATCCCATCTGGAATGAGCTATTTGTCTTAGGAAGCCTGATTTTTCCTTTAAGAGGGTAGGATTTGCACAGCAGGGTATGAGTGCTCATTACTGCTGAGCACTTCTAGACCTTTTCAGTGGAAATGAGAAATACGTTTGTGTGTATATGTTTATATATTACACATTAAAAAAACCTAAAATCATAAATGTATACCATTTTTCTCGTTATCAAATATAGCAAGATCCTTTCCCAACCTTTCTTATTCCATATTTGAATCTTGTGTCCTGCAGTGAAAACTCTGGTTTCCAACAAAACCAATAATCTTCTGAAATTTTTAAGTGCGTCTTGTAATGGTTGGATGTATTTCCCAGTTTTTTTTCTTTCTCAGAATGTACCTTGACTAGACAGTCCCTCACATTCTGCATATAACAGGTGTATAATATGGTCCTAGCTAGATTTTCACTGATGAAGTTGGGTGGGTGAAGAGGTGAAGAATGAACGGTGCAGTTGGTAGGAACCTGGGAAAGGCAAGAGCAGAACATTAACGATGAATGGAATGTTTTTCTAACTGGTTTTTGTTATTATTATTATTTAATAGGTTGTTAAAAACAACTTGAATCCTGTTTGGAAGCCTTTTAAGATCTCTCTTAACTCTTTGTGCTATGGAGATATGGATAAAACTATTAAGGTAATTTGAAATTTTATATATATATATCATGTACACACATACACACTCACTGCTTTTATAAATTAATTCATTGGCTAGTACTTAAAGAAAGTAAATGATGTAAGTTTGAATTTTATTTATATTTAGGAATGCTAAAATAGAAATGTTTCTGATAAGCAGTCAGTCTAAAGGAGAAGAGCCATTTTAGTGATCTGTTGACCTGTTGAATGCTTAATCAAACATTGTGGGTTTTATTTTATTCTTCATTTTTTAAAATAAAATATTTAAGTCTTCCCTACTTTTTAATAAGATTCTTTTGCTCTGTGAATAGAAATAGTTAACTGCACTCTTTGGCTTTGGTGTGTCCCTTGCAATAAAAATAGGTATTATTTTAACTGAGAACCCAGAGCTTCCTTCTGCCTTCAGCGCAGAGCGCAATAGTGGTGACATTTCCCGTCACTGATTTTCAGTTCAGTTCAGTCGCTCAGTCATGTCTGACTCTTTGCGACCCATGGACTGCAGCATGCCAGGCCTCCCTGTCCATCACCAGCTCCCGGAGCTCAGAGGAAGGTATAATTTATTATTTATATTATATTATATTATATTTATATTATATTATTTGTATTTATTTGGATGGCTTTAGTTGTAGAGTTTTTAAAGGAAAGCAAAGTAGATGCAGGGAGCTGCAGCAGATAGCTAAGAATTTTTTTAATGTTTTCACGTATAGCCAATATAGATGTATTATTTTAAAGACACTTTTATATTAGTCACTTCTTTACGTAAGATTCCCTATAAGAGCCTTTTCATGTATTGCAGAGGTCAGCAAACTGGGGTGAGTTTTTTGTTTATTTTTTTTTTCTTTTGATAATTAGCATAGTGAAAGCAGGCACGGTGATGAAGGGATCTGAGTCAAACCACAGTCCAAGGCTTGACTTAGACCTTTAACCAGCTAAGGGATCTTGAACAGGTTTTCCAACTTCCTTACTTAACTTCCTTACTTATATAATGGAGAACATAATGTCTACATAGCAAAATAAAATCAGGAATAAATTAATGTATGTGAAAAGTTTCATAAACTGTTAAACACAGTAGAAATGCTATTATTATTGAAAAACATTTCATTTCTTAGATCCATAAATTTTTTCCTCATTTTTCAGAGAATTTTAAAGATCAATATGATTTGTGTGATATTTCAAACAGCAGTGAAAATTTTGGTACAAAATAAATAGAAAAGTAGCCTTGCACATTACTTTGGTCAACTAGAAAAAATGCACAGCGTGAGAGTTTTGAGTCAAGTTTTATTGGGGACAATCTGAGGGCTGCAGAGACAGCACCTCGGAGAGCTCTGAGAAACTGTTCCAGAGAGGCAGGGGAAAGGTCAGTGTTTATGTGATTTTGGTAAAGGGGGGAATACATGCAACCAAGCACAGGTTCTCCCTAAAGGTTTCTACGAGTCTTGTGAAGCTTCTGCTGGTCATGAGAAACCATCGTGACCGTGAAGGATTTTAGTGCTTTTCTAGATATGCGGAAATGCAAGAATTGGCTTCATAAAATCAGCTCCTGAGAATATTTAACTGTCTGAAGACCTGTCCTGCCAGTTTTTCCCTGAACGTAGAGTGCCTCACTTCTGCTCTCCACCATGAACTCCTTCAGGGGCCACTGAAGGTCTGCAGCTGCAGCGTCACTTGATTTAATCCCTGTAGAGGTGATGGCAAGCCCCCACAGAGCGGGCCAATCTGTAGTTGACACTTTTTACTGTTATATTAAATCTAGACCTTTTGCTTTTCACATTAAAAGTAATAAGGCTTCATTAGATCTAAGAAGTAAGAAAGGCTAGGAAAAAAATGCTTAAACTCTGTTTGATTGTTTGTAATAATATATTAACAATGAAACAATATTTCTTAAACTTCTTTTTTTTGTGCACAGTGTCATGCTCACAGGGCTATTTTGTTATAGTAAGTAAACCGATTTTTTGAGCTTTCTGTGATGAATGTCTTCATTCTTGAAAGATTCTCCACTTGTTTTCACTATACGCCAGTTGGTTCGCCACCCCATCTCTGTCTTTCTTTCTTGAGTTCTGTATTTCTTTGCAGTCATCAGAGAGTCATCCATCACTGATTCTCTTGGTGTTTGGAAATTGCTTAGAGGTGTAGTAAAGAGTTATAGAGCAGAGAGTAGAGTCGGAATCATTGGTAATTTCTTTGCTGCAGTGTGAATGTCCCAGTGTTGCCATTCTAGCATGGATTATTATTTTCATAAAATTGTGCAAATAAGAAAAATAACCATGCATGTCTAAACTGAGAATGCATTAGTGAATGTAGTATTGTGTGATGTGTGCAGTCTTTTGCATATATACATATGCAATATGTATATATGTGTACATTTCAGGTTCACAGACTATTGAAGCTGTTGTTTAAAACAGCTAATAGTATTGGTTTTCGAATTTTTGAGAAGGGAAATTAAATGACATAAATCGTTACACCTTTTGCCTCAAACTGTATCCGAACACATGTCAGCATAATAAATGTCACATTTTCCTTTAACATCTAACATTTGTCTTTAATGGGACAACAGTGAAATTTTCTTACAAGTTTATTATAGTGAGTTATCAGGAATTACATTTTAAAAATGTTTTTGCATTCCCAGAAGTTTTGGACAGTCTAAACATGAACTGTTTTAGCTCTTCCGTAAGTTTTGTTTGAATAAAATCTTGGTCTTATCAAAGCCTGATCTTGTTGTCTTTAGGTATAAATTGGAGTTGCCTGAATGCAAATCTAAAATGCAATGTTCTGTTTTCTGTAATTTTAAAAAAAACCTCTTAAAAATGAAATTATTAAAATATTATTTTAACTTTAATTTTAATTCCTCTAGAAAATTATTGATGTCATTCATTTTCTGTCAGATAAAGGGCTTTCGGTTTAAAAATTGAGTATGAAAAAATAAAAATGAGTATCAGATATATAGATCAAGAGTTACTGACTGAAGTGCTGGAAACAAATAAAAGCACTTACTGTTACTCAGAATTGCCATTCTAGATCTAGCTTGTTTTCATTTATTGACTGTTTGATTTTTAGTCTTGAAAAATAATGAAAATATATGGAGTGAAAGACTTCCTGTTTTGATAAGCACTCAACTCACTTTTCATAGAACTGAGGAAAAAAAATCACTTTGCTTGGTGAATATATATAAATCCTGAGTGTTTTAGCTTGATGATTAATATAACTTGGTAAAGGATTATAGCATAGGGCAAATGCAAATTGCTTTTCAATTATAGGCCTTTTATCTTAAATCATAGGCTCTAGAAGTATTCAAAAGTTTCCTTGGCACAGATTTACTTTGTCGGTTACCACGCAAGATAGGTCCTTTTCTAAGACCATTAAATTCTTCTGTCTGCCTGGCATCCTCAGCAGATGCTGTGTGTAGCGCATGTAATGGATGTTTGCAGGAAGAAATGTTTGTAATTATAAAGCAGTGTAAAAGCTTAAGTTCTTTATGATCACAGTGAACACTTCCGCTTGCTAAGAGTTCACACCATGTTAATTTTCTCACTGCAATGATTATTCTGATATTCTTGTGAATATTTACACTTTGACAGCATCTGCCAACATGGAAATCAGATACTCTCAGCTCTATTCCATGTGTTTTAAGAAATAGTGAACATTTAATGGAAGGCATAGCTCAGACTGGACTTGGCCTTGTCTTATATGGAAACAGCATTGTGATGACCCAGTGTAGACACTTCCTCAGTGGGCTAAATACTGTTTTCCTGGAATTTTCCTTTTCATTGTGGGAGTTGTGATCCTCAGACTGATGCAAATCCAACTTCATTGAATCTAATTCCTAAAAGAAGCCAAGCCTCACCAGATTTCAGCTAGTGAAATACATTTTCCATAGTTATAAATCATCTAGAATTTAATTATATGATTTTTAGCTGCTTAGAATACTGACTTCCTTTCTTCCTTCAGATAGATAATGGCTTTTAGCCACTGTAAAATAGCAAAGTGAAAAGTGGATGAGAGAGAAGGTCTAATTCCGTTTCGATTTTATTAGAACTTGTAAAGGGCATATACGAGAACTGGAAACTGCTCAACATGGAATTTCAACAGTATGTGTGTTTTTCATGTGCCTGCAATCTGTCTTAGAATCTTATCCCAAGAATAGCCAGGGCTTGAAAGGGTTTCAGTATTATTCCTCTAGAAACTTGGTTCCTACTTCTCCAAGTAGGACTGTGTATTAAACATTTTCACTTATTTTAATTAAAAGTGCACTTCTTGGCAAGTCCCATTTATTGCAACCAATTCTTTTAAACAAAGTGATTTTTATATATTTTTATTATGCTTCCTTATAGGTAGAGTGTTATGATTATGACAATGATGGGTCACATGATCTCATTGGAACATTTCAAACCACAATGACAAAACTGAAAGAAGCCTCCAGAAACTCACCTGTAAGTTGCACCTTTGTTATTTTCGTATACCTTATATTTGGCCCTGTATTTGTTGCTTCATTTTTTCCTCTTGAAATAGCAAATAGCTTTCCTTGCTTTTACTCTATAATATGTAATATTCTGAAATCTGTGAATTTTGTTTAAGTAGTCAGATGATTCAAAATTCTTACTTAGGGTGAATTTACATTTATGTTTAGAAGTTTGGTTTCCTTTCACTATGGACAAATATATGTGGTTTGATTGAAAAGCCTTCGTTTTAAAGATCTTGGCATTTCATTGGCCACAATAATTAATATCTACATGAGACAAATACCAAGGCTTAAATTGTGGACATTTATTCTCCTTTTGGATCCTTTAGAAATTTGGCTTTTACCTTCTGTCCCTCTTTGACGTGTCCTTGCCCAAAGGAAGGATAAAAGCATAGTTATACTACTTCAAATTATGTAGTATTAAGTTGCCAGCTAATGGACTGATTTTGTTAGGATCGTTTGTTTGCCTTAATTACATTCAGTTTGTTAGTATCCCACATATTTCTAAGATTGCTTCTGAAACTTTCCTGT
The DNA here is from genome assembly GCF_042477335.2 of Ovis canadensis. Taxonomy (NCBI): domain Eukaryota; kingdom Metazoa; phylum Chordata; class Mammalia; order Artiodactyla; family Bovidae; genus Ovis; species Ovis canadensis. The sequence continues at coordinate 99,101,646 of NC_091253.1, read as the reverse complement.
CTCTATGGCAAAGTGCCTAAAAACTATTCCAGAGTGTTTTTTATATAAAACTTATAAACTGCTTCCCTCTTACTTAACTTTCTAGTTTGAATGAAATAAGTTAATTCTCTTTTTAGCTTACCTAGAATATGCTCTTATATAGCATTTGCTTTTGAAAATCCAAACATGAAGTTTAAAAGGTAAGAGATTATGGTCAGAATGGAAGGTCTTTTTTTTTACCAAGTTATGTAAGTGAAGTGACCCAAAAGAAGATACTGATAGTTTTAGATCAAAACTTAAATACTAAATGAATAAATAAAACTTAATAGCTTTTTGATTGACATAATTGGGAGAAATGAGCTTTGAGCTAACAGAGTGGGACTAGAATTCTCAGTAGGTCATACAGAGATCTCTAGTCCTATCTCTACGGGCTTGCCAAGTGGCTCAGTGGTAAGGAATCCGTCTGCCAGTGCAGAAGATGTGGATTTGATCCCAGGGTCAGGAAGATCCCCCGGAGTAAGAAATGGCAACCCACTCCAGTGTTCTTGTCTGGAGAATTCCATGGACAGAGGGGCCTGGTGGGCTACAGTCCATGGGGCTGTAACGAGTCAGACACGACTGAGTGACTGAGCACAGAGTCCTGTCCTTACCTCCTGGTCACAAAGCCCAGGTCCTTGCGTAGCAGAAGTGCTTGTGTGAAGTAAAAAGGGCTTTTCCAATCACACCTAATGGTTCAAATGCAAAGGTTGAATTAACAATTTAAATTAAAACAACAGTAAAATTCAGCTGTAAATATTCTGCTGAAAGATATATATATATATATTTTTTAAGGGCAGAAATAATGGAAAACTGTGACAATCTGAACATTTCTATACAGCAAGCTTCCTAAAAGAACTAAATATGAGGAGCGATGTGTATCGTCGTTTCTCTGGTTTCAGTTTGTTGTTATTTTGCAGAACCAGTAAATGACCTGCTTTTAGAAGAGAATGAACCAGAAACTAACCGCGTAATACTTTACAGAGCACGTAGGTGGTGGTGGTTTAGTCGCCAAGTTGTGTCTGACTCTTGCGACCCCATGAATCGTAACTCGCCAGGCTCCTCTGTCCAGGGAATGTTCCAGGCAAGAATCCTGGAGCAAGTTGCCCTTCCCTTCTCCAGGGGATCTTCCTGACCCAGGAATCAAACCCGGGTCTCCTGCACTGCAGGCAGGTGATTTACCAACCGAGCTATGAGGGAAGCCTCTTCAGTTCCGAAAAGGGGACATTAATCCTATCTCGCAAGGTTGTTGGCAGAATTACATGAGATAATTGATGGAATAATAAAGTGTTTGGGGTCTAGGAATTCACTCCTTTGATGCAGTTGGGGAGAGGATACCAGTCTTAGCATGTGGAACTCTCCTAAATCCAGCTAACTTGGTCCTTCCCTCCCCCATGATAGAATGTGGCTTTTAATACTCATTAAAAGTTGCAGTGATAAGGTTTATCCACTCAGTCATCAAAGGCAGGACTCTATCTTATCAACTCTGTGTTCAGTACCTGGAAGGTGCTTGTGGCTTGGGTGGATACTGTGAAAATGTGGATAAATGAAGTGAAGTAATGTAGCCTTTCGGTTTAGGGCATTTCTGCATCTCTAATATTCAATAATTAGTGTGTATGATAATGACTGAAACTCTGAACCATCAAGAGATTTTTTTATTTTAACATCATTTTATTTGGTATCATTGTTTCAAAGGTATTTTTAAATGTTTGATTCTTAGAAAATTAGTAATGCCTCTGGCTAAAGTATGTAAGTTGCTTTCTATTGACCAGAAGAGGTGACTTATCCAGTATTCACTGAGTGTTTCTTATTACTAGGCAAGACAGTGAGAATTTCAGGGTATAACTTGGAAGTGACTGTACCCTAGCTATGAAAAAAATTAATGAAATGAAACAGTTGAGATTAATGCCAAGTATGTAAGTTTTATGTAGCTGTGGAAGCTTAATGAGAGAGACGGTGATCAGAGGAGACTAGAACAGGAGCTGATGCTACGGAGCAGGATGACTTGAGCCAAGCCTCCAGAGGCATAGTGGGTAGGAGTTGGAAGGGAAGATGGTCTGTTTGTGGGAAGAAGACATTAGATCTGTTTCTGTGCATATTCCCAGTGGAAAGGGATGATCTTTGCTGCGTATTTTACCATGGAATTGGGCTTCATATATTTCTCTTTTCTGATGGTTGTTTTTTTTTTCTTTTCTAAGCAATGTGTTTTTGTGCTTTGTGTGGGTGACAGCTAAAAATAATATTTTGTTTCTTTTGTTATAAAGAAGAAAGATGATTACTTGGAGCATTTAGAAGGAAATGATCTACAAAGGAAACATTTATACTTAGAAACTATTTTAAAAGGTACAAAGTTTTAGAAGTGCTTTTAGTAAATGTGACTGATAAATATTTCATATATATATAATATAGTGTGCAATCATTTCACAGTTGTATTTTGTAACAGACTTATATCAGTAGATGGTTTGATTCTAAGAGAAAAAAGTCATTCACTTAAATTTACATGAGCACTTTCTAATATCACTAATAATATTGAACATTTTGTCTTTTCTTCCTGTAGGTTGAATTTGAATGCATAAATGAAAAAAAGAGGCAAAAGAAGAAAAGCTACAAGAATTCAGGGGTTATCAGCGTGAAGCAGTGTGAGGTCAGTTGCTCTTGACAGCTTATAGTGTAATGAGATCACATTTTAAGTTCTTCTATGAATATAGTATATATCACACAAGCACTTTGAACAGTTGAAAATTACATGAGCATCTGGGCCCCTTTAGAGAAGAAAATAGGAAATAGTAGAGAAATCTTTCAAGTAACTTTGCTTCCAAGGTTTGACAGCTCTCTAACAAAGGACAAATTAAAGTTTTTCATTATCTTAGGAAGTACCGGGCTCCATTGGTGTTTTTCTGGTGCATCAGTGGAAATGACTTAACTCAGTGCATCAGTCCTGGTTATAATTTCAAGATGAGATGTTATGAGTGAAGGGGAAAAATCCAAGAGATTTCTTGGGTGGGAGTTTTTGCTTTTGTTTTTGAATGTATTAAAGTCTCAACATATTAAACTCATTACTAGTTTCTGAAAACCAGTGCATTTCATCTTTGGCTATTGATATTCTAATCTTAACATGCTATAATTATCTTGAATCTTACAGATTCATGACATGTAGGGGTAGGTTGCTTTAAATTCAAATGTAGGGGTGGGTTCTATGTATTTATATCTTGTGCTTTTATATCAGTTTATAAATGATTAAAAATGAATGCCAGGGAGCTCTTTGCTTCTCTTAAAAAAGTAGGAAAGTTTTAATTTTGTTTACTATTTATTTCTAGATTACAGTGGAATGTACATTCCTCGACTATATCATGGGAGGCTGCCAGCTGAATTTTACTGTGAGTAACACGCTGGATTTTTCACAGTAGACTGTAGTGTGTGGCTTTTTCCTTCTATTTTACAGTGTTCTTTCTTTTACTGCCAAACTGACTTTGTGATGAAATGTACACAGTCTGTTGAATATGGTCTCTGCAGAGAGTTTGTCTAGGTTCATCCAGAAGCTTTTGGCCTTGTCGATAATACCTTTTCCACCTGCAAAAAAAGCATGTGTGTATAAATCAGTGATTATCCTGCAGTAATTTAATTAACAAAAAACATTAATCAAACGTACCAAAAAGTCCGCTATGTCTAAAGTCATAGATATAATAATCTATGATTTAAGACATCTAGAAAATTAGGAATAGCAGGTTGCTTCAGGCTGAGGCTGTAATTGTTTAATTGTCGTGAAAATACCTGTTGGCTCACAGCCTTGTTGGCAAATCCGAGCAGCGGGCTCAGGGATGAGTGTTTCTGTGTCAGCAGTCAGTGCATGTTTCCTGGACATCAAGCGAGGATGCCCCTGCCTTCCCCTTAGTAAGGACCGCAATTGTCATTTGGCAGGTGGGAGTGGACTTCACTGGCTCCAATGGTGATCCGCGTTCTCCCAACTCCCTTCACTACATCAGCCCCAACGGTGTGAATGAGTATCTGACTGCAATCTGGTCTGTGGGGCTGGTCATTCAAGACTACGATGCGTGAGTATGACTCCAGTGCACATCTCCCCGCAAACGGCAGTGTCTGTGCCTTCTGCTGGTCCTCTGAAGTAGTTGATGGGATAACGGTGCTGGGGAGAAGTAACTTTCTCCTTAAAATTTCTCTTGTCTTATCTTTCCTATTTTTCCCTTTGTGAACAGTCAGTGTTTACCTTTGACCTTTAATCTCTGGCTGTGATTAGTTATAATGTATTATGTGTAGAGTCCTTCTCTAACAGCTGATTGTTGGCAAGGCTTTTGTTTCTTTGATCTAGTTTTCTTGGGGCTTACTCATTAGGGATAAGTTATTTCTGTGGTTGAAGTCCAGAAGACACATTTTGGAAACACTCATAGACACTAATTTTTAATATGTCTATTTTCTAGGCAGTTGTTGTCAAATTAGTTTCTTAATGGTGATTTTCAACAAGCGCTACAGGATAACTTGATATAATTGCTATGAAATATTTTGAATTGATTCTCAATGGATAGATTTTGAATAGATTGAAGTAGGTCCTTCTGAAGGTGTCCTAAACAATAGAAAAAAAAATCCACATTATCAATTTTTTGTTTTGTATCTGTTAGGGTACAGTATACATTTTCACTTGGTTTTGTCTATCATTTTATGATAAAAGTCCAACATATTGATGGAGTTTTTCATTACTCTATTATGCCATTTAGATGAAATTCTTAGACAAACAAATTTAAGGCAAGGGTAGCAGTTCCAATACCAGCCTAGTAGAATTTAAGACAAAACTCATTAAATGCAATTAAAAAATTACTTTATAGATACTTTGTTATATAATCCAAAATGAAAGTATAAGTATGGATATGGTTAGTAACAGAGTATCAATGTATTTCAATCAAAAATGGCTAGAAATATGATAAAAGTTTCAAAGAAACACAGTTGTAATGGGACTTAGATTAAAAAAGTAGTAAATTTACAGGGTTACTTTTTCAGAGTGCTTCCTGGAAGTTAAAAGAAAAAGTTAACTAAGAAAAGCTTACCACATGAAAATTAAAAAAACTCTTACATAGTTCTTAGATCAAAGAGGAAATCAAAGTGTAAAAGCAGACTGTCTAGAAATAAAGGGTGTTGAGAAGACTATACATGGTCTCCAGCAACTTAGTTCCCCAGCCCACAGCAGTGGAAGCATCAAGTCCTAAATGCTGGACCACCAGGGAACTCCTTTTCTTTCATTTTTTTCAAGCATCTCCAGGGACTTGAACCTAGGCCCTCCAGTTAAAAGTCTGATTACTCTACCAACTGAGGTACCCAGGCAGTACCCAGGCATCTTTATAAAGGAAGATTTCTGACACTTTTATTTTTAAAAAAGAATTGAATATAAATGGACTAGCTTTTCAACAAAGTAAAATTCAAGGATAGAAAGAAAAATATACATACAGTAATAGTAGGGGATTCCATATACATGTTAGCTGTTATATGTCAAGGAAAATTTTAAATCCTTTCTATATGATATTCATCTAATCCTCATGCTTGGTTCTGAGATAGGTGGTATCATCATCTTCATTTTATGGATGAGAAGCCTGAGGCAGGAAGGCTAAAGTCACGTGTCCAGGGTCCCTCAGCGGGTAACGGCAGACACAGAACCGCACCTGGGCTGTCTGGCTCCGGAGACTTGTCCTCACCACTCTGCTGTGCTCTGCTTTCTCCAGACACACAAAGTGATGACTTACACACACCAAGTTAATAAATTAAATGACAAGATGATTCTTCGCAAGTTCAACAAAATTTAAGAGAATCTTTGGTGATACTGATCCCCAAGAAAAAGAGAAAACGTGTAGAATATTAGTAATGAGACAGAGATCATAAGCATAAATTCAGAAGAAAAATCATTAAACATTGTATGTTAATGTTTGGTAAAATGTTATACTATTTCAGTGAAAAAATCTAGGTTGAAGGATGATTCTTTTAGAAAGCTACAAATTACCAAACTTGGCTCAAAGAGGCAGAGAACCTCGTCAGACCAGGAACTGGTCAAAGAGCTCTTCTCACAAAGGCACCAGCCAAGACAGCTTCATGCATAAATGAGAAATGAATTCAAACCTGAGAGAATCAAGGGAAAAATGTTAGAAAGTAGTGAAAATTCAAAAGGTGGTGACATACAACATAAAATAAAAAATCAGCAATTTTTCATGAACCAGCAAAAACCAATTGAAGAAACTATAGTGAATAAAAGATCACAGTTCATAACGCAATAAAAAAATGACAATAAATTTAGGCAAAGGTCTAGGATATTTAGTGAGAGAAAACTACAGAATTATACCCAGGGGCAAAGAAGGAAAGATATGTCACGATTCTAGATAGGCAGATGTCACAATGATGAAAATATAATGTTTCTCTCTGGATTAGTCAGTTTTAATCAAAATTCCAATGGAACCTTGAAAAAATGATTCTTATAATTTTCTAGAGGGTAAAATGAATCAGAATAGCCAAGTTTTTCAGGGAAAAAAAAGGGGAAATTTGTGCTTGCAGATATTAAAACTTGATACGTATATATATATATATATATACATATATATATATGACTTATTTCCCTAGTGGTTCAAATGGTAAAGAATCTGCCCACAATGTGGGAGACCCAGGTTCGATCCCTGAGTCAGGAAGATCCCCTGGAGAAGGGAATGGCACCCCACTCTAGTACTCTTGCCTGGAGAATTCCATGGACAGCGGAGCCTGGCACTACAGTCCATGGGGTCACAGAGTCAGATGTGAATGAGTGACTAACACTTTCACTTTGGGCTTCTCTGGTGGCTCAGCTGTAAAGAATCCGCCTGCAATGCGGGAGACGTGGGTTCCATCCGTGGGTGGGGAGATCCCTTGGAGGAGGGCGTGGCAACCTGCCGGGGTCCAGCCCCGGTGGATCCAGGGTGATTCGAAGGTGGGGACGGAGTCGGCGTCTTTGGAAAAATACATATTTAATCACAGATATAGAGAGATTGGAAATGGATAGTGCAGTAGGAAGATGAGTGGAGAAAAAGAGGCTGAATAACTTGGATTATGTGGAATAGCATCCATGCTCCAGATGGGAATTCAGCCAGAAAAACGGGAGCAAGAAAGAAGCGACATGGGGGAATCAGTCTTTCCGAAAACTGATCCGATTTCTTTATTTTTGGGTTTGCTTATATACTTTTTGTTACACATAGGGATGAATACAGAGTCACGTGGGGGTCAGCAGTCCTGACCTTTATCAAAATCAGGTGCTTCACATAAATGTATAAAAAAAAGGTCTTAGGGATATTACATCATCTTCTGGCCATGAGTGAGACCTGCTGACATTTTATGATCCTTTCTTTCTGATAACCAAAACAGTTATTTCTTCCAAGGGTGTTTTTTCTTAAACCAGGCACCACCCTCCAAATAAAGTTGCATTCCTATAGGGTGAGGGTGTAGTGAGTTACAATCAAGAAAGGAATTTATTTAACCCAAGGTTAACATGATTAATCTTAAAGTTAATACTTATTTCTCCTATATGCTTAAAGGTTAATACTTATTTCTCCTATATGTTAGTTATATTCATTATAAGGGCAGGGAACATGGAGATTTAGCAGCAAACATCAGCCCAACAAGTGAAAATCCTTTCACCAATGCTCCCCTTAAGATCTATTTAGTCTTAAGATATGATAAAGTTACATTCTTACATAGCAAGGACACAGTGATTTATAACAAAGTACAGTGATCTATTACAAAAGAGAAAATCCATTAACTCAAAAAGTCTAGTATTGCTAACATCAAAAACTACTGTATTTCCTTTTCTATATTCCAGATACATTGATTAATATATTCCCAGGTGCCTAAGGATATGGAGGCCTGGTGGCAATCATTGACTCAACAAGAAGAAAAAGCCCTATGCTAATTAAGACTCAAAATACTCCAAAACTCTCTGTGCTGTTTATGGTTGAGAGGTAGTAAACAATCATGTGGCAGGAGTATGGATAATCCTGTCACACAAGCTAGTCTGTCAGCAGAGAGGTTTGACCTGAAACATCCTTGTCCCACCCAGAGCAGGGAATTAGCAGCAATTATTGACACAACAAATGAAGAACCCTTCACCAATATAATCCCTAACCAACACACTATATTAATAATTTCTAACTCCCCAAAATAATTTGCCTTTAGTAAGTCTAAAACATCTCATGCCTCTCAGATTGGGAGGCTGTAAACAATCACATGTGGCCGGACAAACCTATACAGGTGGGCTAGATAACTTTCAGAGGAGTCCACAAGCTGAAACACTCTTGTCACGCCCAGGAATTTTTATGCCTTGGAGCTGCGCGTTTACTCCTTCTCCGAGAGAAACGGTTATGGGGGAGAGCCCCCCGTAAAGTCAGAGGTGTAGGTGAGAGCATAAAACAGACTCTGGTTTTGGGGTTAGATGCTCGGGAACAGGGGGTTTCCTGAGGCTTGATCACGCCTTTGCGTATGCCAAGCCTCCTTCCTCATGACCTTTGCCATGGGTGGAGTTCCTCACGCTGGCCCCCGGCAGCAACCCAATCCAGTATTCCGGCCTGGAGAATCCCATGGACAGAGGAGCCTGGCAGACTACAGTCCATGGGGTTGCAAAGAGTCAGGCACAACTGAGCGACTAAGCACAGCACAGCAACACTATAAATGTTTCGTGTGTACAATATGAAGTATACATTAAGAGTATGGGACTACGACATGACCAGTAGAAACACACAGTCTTGAAACAGACCCAAGAATGTCTGTGAATTTAAGTATATGATAGAGATGGCATTTTGAGGGAAAGGGGTTGTAACAACTGTCAAACTTAACATGAACTGGATTTGAATCCCTGACTTGTGCTTGTATATGTTAGGATACTTGTACAGACTATGGACAGAACTGCTGAAATAGATACCCCAACACACCGTGATTTTGACAAAATAGAGATTTGTATCTCGTTCCTCTTGCACGTCTAGAGATAAGCAGTTCAGGGCCGAGAGGGCCGTGATGCCCCAGAGCGTCCGCCCTGGGTCCGAGTTCTCGTCCTCTCCAGCCAGTGGGAGGAGGACAAAGGGACTGAGGAGGTGTGTGCTTTCCCCGAGGGTGTGATTCAGAAGTGGCTGCAAACCCCTCCTCTCACACATCCGGCCAGAACCTCGCCCCTGACCACTGCCAGCCCAGAGAGGTTGGGGTCGGGCGAATGTCACCAGGGGCCCAGGGGATCCAGGGCTAAAGGGGGAGAGGTGGAACCTGGTGGATCCTCATGAGCAGTTTCTGCTTCACGTGCCACTCCTGATGAATTACACATTTAATATCAAGATCAAGGCTTGGAAGTTCTGAGAGAACATATACGTGAATTGTCTATAATATTGCAGTGAGGACAGCCTTTAAGCAAGACCGAGAAGGCAACACTCATGGAAGAAGTTTTGGGTGTTCACAGTCGTTAACGTTAATAACTAGGAAGGGGAAGCTCTTTTAAAGTTAAAGGCAGACTGTCAACTGGGAAGAACATTGTGCCATCGGTGACACAGGCTCTATCCTCAGCACAAACAGAACCATGGAGAATTAATATAAAAAGGAATCCTGCGAGAAGAAATGGTAGTATCATCACTACAGGGTTCTGCTGGGGCAAGCCGCTGGTGTCTGTCCGTTGGGGGAGAATCTCCATACAGTGGAACGCCTGGCGGCCACTCTCATGATGCTGTATATTCTGTCCAAATTATCTCTAAACCCTTGGGCCAAATATTCATACATTTTGCTGCAGAAATGGAGAGTTTTATGATGTATAGCATTTGTACCATATTTCTGTGGCCAAACGTACGATATCTTATTCATATTAAGTGGTATAAATACAGGCTAAAAATAACCTCTTGTCAGTTGAGGTCACGCTTTGCTGCCAAATGACAAATGAAACACTTGTGCTTTCTAAAGCTTTATTAATTTATTTACATATTTATTTAGTGAAATGATAAACGATACATAAGTAGAGGTGTGTTAAGTGTTAGTTGCTCAGTTGTGTCCGACTCTTTGCCACCCCGTGGACAGTAGCCTGCCAGGCTCCTCTGTCCATGGCATTTTCCAGGCAAGAGTACTGGAGTGGATCGCCATTTCCTCCTCTAGAGGATCTTCCCCACCCAGTGATGGAACCCAGGTCTCCTGCATTGCAGGCAGATTCTTTACTGTCTGAGTCATAAGGTCCATATTAATAAATACATATAGAAAGACTTTAAATTCCTTCAGTGCGCAGAAAAATATTTAGGATGGGAGTTTCCAAATATTAACGTTAGTTCTAGTCTTTGTTTTATTTTTATATTTTTCTAAGATTTTGAATGTTTTAAAAGTAAGCTCATATTGTCTTATTATGACTAAAGATACAAATAACCTTTTGCTTTTTTCAAATTTTCATTTTAGTGATAAGATGTTTCCAGCTTTTGGCTTTGGAGCGCAGGTCCCACCTCAGTGGCAGGTAGGAAGAACTCTTATTGCGAAGGTTTGCCTCCTAGCAAAGCGAAACAAGCCTCATCAGTCCTTTCATCTTTTGACAGGTTTCTCATGAATTTCCAATAAACTTTAATCCATCCAATCCCTACTGTAATGGTAAGTTAAAAATCAACATGAATTTTTAAACTGAAAGCCTTGCTCAGTCTTTGTCAGTTGTTTTTTCTCTATGATTGAAAGCTACTCAGATTTCCTTTCTAGGTTTCTTTTTGTGACATATTGAATTTCCTATCATGTAAAGTAGAATTTTACACCAAGTTGCTGGTTAATGTGGTAAGAAGGCAAATCACTATGATAATGATGAAGACTGCAGGCTAAATTCTTCTACCTTAAGAGGTCTAATAGAATAAAAGATTTCTCAGTCTTGATGGGAGATCAATAAGAGTAATCATTTTATATTCAGATATAAGTTGATTTAAAAGTGAATCTTCAGTAAAATGAAGCATTTAATGTGCAGGTGTTTTCCTCAGATTAACAGTTAACTTTCTATGAAGAAAGTGTCCAGCATCTAATTACTTGTTACATAGGTTCTGTAAGGAGGTGGAGGCAGGCTAAAGAAACACAGAATTAAGCTCCAGGAGTAGCTTTCCTTTGTGTAGAAAACAGGCACAAATATTGCTGTCATTCCACTTTTCTGTTTATCCCTCAAATATCCCAATGCCTCTTCCTTTTCAGTATATTGCTGCTGCTGCTGCTAAGTCGCTTCAGTCATGTCTGACTCTGTGCGACCCCATAGATGGCAGCCAACCAGGCTCCTCCGTCCCTGGGATTTTCCAGGCAAGACTACTGGAGTCGGTTGTCATTTCTTTCTCCATTTTACCATATTGAGCAATGCCAAATCTCCCACAAAATTAAGATAAAACTGAACAGTTTGGAGGAGGGAAAGAGGTAGGGGCAGAGGCATAAAAGTGTAGACCCTATGCTAATTTTCTGCAAAGGGTCCTTTAACCGTTGCAAGATACATAGATTTCTAATAGAAGAGGATGTCCTTCCCTCCTCTTCTTAAATGATATTCATACAGTAGAAGAGCATGAATATTTTGTTGGGAGTGGTTTGTATTAGGATTTTCTCCTTTTTTGCAAAACTCTTTTCTCATACTAATTCAGTGTCCCTTTATGCACGTTCAGCGGCTGTGGTTGTGACCTTTCATATCCCTAGCCATATGAAACTGGGGATATTTTTCTTTTTTTTTTTTGGATTTGGCAATGATTTATTGGATATGATACCAAAAGCACAGGCAACAAAAGAAAAAATAGATACATTAGACTAATTAAAATTTAAAACTTCTGTAAATCAAAGGACACCGTCAAAAGAGTGCAAAGTCAGCCCATAGAATGGGCATGGGCACCTCATACCCACAATAAATAGCCATTATTTCTTTTTTTTTTAGTCATTTTTTCTTTTTAAAAAATGTGCTTCATGCTTATGATGAAATTGGAACAGTTTTTAGAATTTGTTGTAATTAGATTTTATGTTTTGCAAGTAAATATGGATGACAGATCATGGGATGATTCGTTTTAGAAGTTCATCCGCTCTGAGTAATAAGAGCCCGTCTGTGGCCTGTCACGAAGTGCAGCTTTTCTGCTTTCGGTTTAGTCTGGACAAAGGAAAGAATCATTTTGGTTTCAGACAAAGGAAATGTCACAGAGAAAACAATACAACTTTATTTTAAGACAAGGAAGTTTAATCCCCTTCTCTTAATTAGTCACTGAATTTAGTTGCCCATAAAAAAAAATGTCTCAGTTGTTCCTGTAATGCAATGGAAAGATACTAGCATAATTCAGTTTTAGTTGAGGAACTGAAGGCTGTTGATATTTACGAAAACATTTAATAGCTTCGTATACCTTATTGAAAAGCAAGCTAGATGATAGAAATGGAAGAAAATATTACTGATGCTTTGGTTATGGGTTCAATTTTTCTATAGCATATATCATTACAGAAAGATCCTGCTGCTGGCTTATGTTAATATTATTTTTGTTACTACTGGACTGACTGACCACTAGTTACAGCCTCACCTTATGCATATAAAATCATCTCTATGTATGAATTAGTTACATTTTCAAAGGTAGTTCATAAGACCACTTATTCTCAAATTCAAAGTGCCTAAGGAGTTTATTGGCTCTCAAATTCTAAGTGGAGAGAGTTGATCTTGTTAAGCTTTTAAACCAAATATACGCTGCTCCTCTTTATTAATCTATGTTCTATGGGAAATTTTAAAAGCAGGGCACTTGTTTTGGTTGACGTTAAAAAGTCTTTTAAGATTTTCTTGATACTCTCAGCAAAGGACTGTGGGGGAGTTTCTATAGGCTTTCTAGGCCCTTACCTACATCCCAGACACTCTGTTGTGTATTAAGGGCAGACTCCTCAGCAGTGCCTTAATCAGGGATGCTGTTCAGCTCTTGATAAGCTGTGCTGCAGGAATCAACAGTCTCCAAGTCTCAGTAATTTGTAATGACAGTGATCTGTCTCGCTCACTTGACAAATCACTCGACTCTTGGCTAGACCGCTGCCCTCCCCTGTTCCTTCTCCTTCTGGGCCTCAGGCAGTCTGGAATACGCTGTTCCCATAGCAGGGGGGGAAAGCAAGAGAGCTGGCAAAAACCAGCAGCGATTCTTGAAACATCTGCTTAGACTTGGCTGTCGTGTCTGTTCACTTGCATTGGGTGAAGCTACGCCTCAGGCCTAAGCTGCAGCCCACAAACACGCTCGAGTGTTTCTGCAGCAAAATGTGATAAACAACCCGGAAGTGAATACTTGCAATTAGTACAGTCTACTATACCATGCTTAATCTTTAAGTTATCGAATAAACCCTTGGCTAGAATTGGCATTAAGTTTATAGCTATCTGACATTTTTTTAGAACCTCTGGTCATATATGCAGAGGTTTCCATTTTTATCAGTTACTATTTCTTAACTTGGCATCAGTGGTAATTTGCAGCATCTTTTGCATAGTTCTTTTTTCATCAGAGTCTCATTCTCAAAACATATCAAAATTAAACAGTGTAACAGCCCTACTGAAGACTAATGAATAATTTGGCTGAGGTGAAAGCAAATGCCTTCTACTGGGGGAGAGTAAAGTTTATAGGTTTTTTCTGTGTGTGTGCTGGAGCATCGCTATGGAGCTTTGTAATATATACGTTAGAGAACTCCTAAATGTGGAACTTTTGACTCTTTAAAGCACTGTATGTTAGTATATAAATTAAACCAGCCACTATGGTGAATAGTAGACAAATAAATTGTGCTTGAGAATTTTTAATCCTGCTTTTTTTTTAAATCTAGGAGTCCAAGGCATTATAGAGGCATATCGGGCCTGCCTTCCTCAGATAAAACTCTATGGACCGACTAATTTTTCTCCAATCATAAATCACGTGGCCAGGTTTGCTGCTGCAGCCACACAGCAACGGACAGCTTCTGTGAGTGTGCTGTTGCCAGGGGGCAGGGAGGACGTGGGCTGGTAGTTGCTCCCAGTGCCATTTTCCTGTTTATTTGGTCTGTCGAGAGGCAAACACAGGGCATGAAGCAATGATGTGTCCTCCTTGGGTTGGGAGTAACATCTGTTAAATTGGTGAGCATTAAAAACAAGAGAACAGCAAAACAACCTTTATACTTAATGAGTTTGTTCTCTATCTTTTGAAATAATTTTCCTGGGTAGGTTCTGAAAAAAAATTTTTTTTTGAGGAGATTTAGCAAGTTAAGGCTTGAGGAAACTTACCACTTCAGTTGCTGTTGCAAAATACCTGTTTGACCCTGGAGAACGAACCTCATTCAGCTTCAGTATCTTCAGAAATAAGGCAGGGATAACTGCCTCATACAGTTATTGAAAGAGTGTGAGGAGATAAACCATAAACACTCAGCACATAATTGCTACTATTATAATTCTTCTTTCCATTCTAGACGTAAATGACCCAAAAGATGGAGTCACAACTTCATGTCACATTTTATCACTCTCTAAAATGATTTAGCAGAGATGGCAGGATTGAGAGAAAGATTCCCCTCTGCCCCTCCCTGAACCATATCCATTTATTCAAAAGTGTATTTTAGCTTGATAAACAATTCTACTTCCATATTTGATCTTTTAAGAATGTAGTTGTTGCCAGTTGCTCCCTTGACAGGTACTTTGACATATCCAATCCTCCAGTTCAATCAAAATGTTTCTGTGCTAACTTTCATCTTGCTTCTGTGCATTTTTGCCAGCCTTCTTCTGTGGTCTGTTGCACTTTTAATTAACCTACGTTTTTGTATCAGTTAATTTCCTTGTCATCAGAGAATCTTAGAAGATTTCATATAGATGGTATCCTGGGTAGAGACTGACAAGGAAAATGAGCGACGAAATGACTCATCAGGAGGGAGATGCCATTAACGGTTGCTTTTATTCTTGGGGAGCTCAGCTTGCTCAGCGGACATTACTGTCATTTTTTGGCAGCAATATTTTGTGCTCTTGATCATTACCGATGGCGTGATCACAGACCTCGATGAGACCAGACAGGCGATTGTTAACGCTGCCAAGCTGCCTATGTCCATCATCATTGTCGGGGTTGGAGGCGCGGACTTTGGCGCCATGGAGTTCCTAGATGGTGACGGCGGAAGCCTCCGCTCCCCAACCGGCGAAGTAGCCGTCAGGGATATTGTCCAGTTTGTGCCTTTCAGGCAGTTCCAGAACGTGAGTACCACGCCTCCCTGCCCCTCACGTGCTCTAAGGCTTTTGAACAGAGACTCTGCCTGTTCATAGCCAGGCAGTTAAGAGTAGATGTCTGGAGTCGCCATGCATATATGCTGAGTTGTGTCTCGCTCTTGGCAGCCCCGTGGTCTGCAGCTCACCAAGCTTTTCTGTCCATGAGATTCTTCAGGCAAGAAGACTGGAGTGGGTTGCCTTTTCCTCCTCCAGGGGATCTTCCTGACCCAGGGATCAAACCCAGGTCTCCTGCAGATTCTTTAACACTGACCTAGTAGAGTGTGTGAATTTTCCATCTGAAGAACCTTGATTAGATTTGGCTTTTTTTTTTTTCAGGTTGTATTCTTGTGTGCCTCTTATAGTCCTTATGATAAAGTATTAAAAATGATGTTGCTGTGACTGCTGTTTTAAAATATATTTTATCTTTACAAATGTAACAAGAGAAAAACTATGTAAGTATATGATGAATTTACCAAACTAGAAGTTGATTCGATGAAAAACCTCTGAGGAGATTGTTTTATCCAGATTACTCTAGTGTAGCATCTTGTAAAACTATGGTCCAGAATCATAGCCAGGATATTGACGTTGATACAATCAAGGTCCATCACAGCAGGCTTCCTCATGTAGCCCTTTTACAATCACACCACTTCCCAGCCACCTTCACTCCCTCCTTAACCCCTGGCAACCACCAGTCTGGCTTTATTTCTATGTTTTTGCCATTTCAAGAATGTTATATAAATGAAATCGCATAGTATATAACCTCAACATTGGCATTGTTTCACTCAGCTTAATTCTCTTAAGAGTCTTCGCACTTGTTGAATATATTCCTTTTTTATTGCTGAGTAGTACTCTGTGGTATGGGTATACCAGTTTAACCATTCACCCATTAAAGGACATCTTGAGTTGTTTCCAGTTGTCATCTGTCAAACACAAAGCTGCTGTAAACATTCATGTACAGGTTGTTGTGTGCACGTAAGTTTTTATTTTTCTGGGATAAATACCCATAAGTTCAGTTGCTGAGTTGTATGATTGTTGCATTTTAGTCATTAAAGAAACTTCTAAACTTTTCTGGCATAATTATGTCCTGTCACACGCCCACCAGCCGCGGTGTGCATGGGAATGGATGGAGGGGAATGAGGCGGGTGTGTATGCAGAAGGTGGCAATGTTAGGGATCTTTGTGATGATGAAGCTGTTCTCTATCTTGATTGTGATGGTGGTTATACTGATAGACCCTGATGATAAAATGACATATAACTGTGCACACACAGACTGGTGAAATCTGAATATGACAAAAATGTCCTGTAATATAAATCATGTCATTTACATAATTATGTAAAATTGTGTCATAGCTTTACATTCCCACCAGCCAGTGTATGAGTGGGAGTGGGTGGAGGGGAATGAGGTGGGTGTATATTAAAAAAGGTGGCAGTGTTAGGGATCTTTGTGATGGTGAAACTGTTCTGTATCTTGATTGTGTTGGTGGTTATACAGATATGCTGCTGCTGCTGCTAAGTCGCTTCAGTCGTGTCCGACTCTGTGCGACCCCATAGACGGCAGCCCACCAGGCTCCCCCGTCCCTGGGATTCTCCAGGCAAGAACACTGGAGTGGTTTTCCATTTCTTTCTCCAGTGCAGGAAAGTGAAAAGTGAAAGTGAAGTCGTGTCCGACTCTTAGCGACCCCATGGACTGCAGCCTACCAGGCTCCTCTGTCCGTGGGATTTTCCAGGCAAGAGTACTGGAGTGGGGTCCCTTGCCTTCTCCCTATACAGATATACCCCCATGATAAAATCACATGTGACTGTATACACACAGGCACATACACACACACACAAATGAGCGCATGTGAAACTGGTGAAATCTGAATAAGTTCTGGGAGCCGTTCCTAGTTTTTTTATTGTACTATAGTTATATAAGATGCTACCTTTGGAGGAAACTGGGTAATGGGTACATGGGACCTCTCTGCACTGTTTGTAATTATTTCAAAATAAAAAGTTAAAAAAAATTAATACCCAGAGAATGAAAGATCCACATTTAAAAGTTGAAAAGCAAAAGAACCAACGTCATTAAATGCCAAAATGCAGGCACCAAAAAAGGACTTGTTAAATGTGAGCATACTAAAGCATTCCTGAGTAACGGTTTGTTGTGTTTTTGTGGCCTATTCTCGAGACAAGATACAAGTCTAGAAATTGGAAACTAACTGCTTTTTCCTGGTGGGTGAGGAATTCTTAGTCTTTTATCAAAATCCCAGTTAAAAACTTGGTTGCTAATAAAATTGCTTTGATTTTATCTGTTCACAGGCTCCAAAAGAAGCACTTGCTCAGAGCGTCTTGGCGGAGGTCCCCCAGCAGGTGGTGGGCTACTTCAACACATACAAACTCCTTCCTCCCAAGAACCCGGCTACGAAATGAGAGGAGCTCTGGTCGTCCGAGCAGAATTCTTTGTGTGTGTGGAGCAACAGATTTCTCTTCATCCCAAATCGTGAATCTGTCATTTTACACCCTTCTCACAAACCCTACGATTTACGATGCAAACCTAGCTCTATGGAGTATGTCTATTTAAAGCATTCTTTTTATACTTGTTTTGGAGGAAAGTGCTAACTTAGTCTTTGCCCAATCAACTCAGTGATTGCCAGTGATTTACAGTAATTGTGGTGAGGCCATTTGGATTAGAAACCGGTGTGAGAAGAGGACACGTTCTTGTGGTTGCTTACTTTCATATGATGAAAATGCTATTTTTGAATGTTTGTCAATAGAAAGAATGGGAAATTGTTGGAATGATGCGATTTGCAGGTTGCTGTGCTTTGCTCTAGGCGATGTATGTCTTAGAAGCCGATGTCCACACGAGATGGCCAGAGTTTCTTAAATTAGATGATACTGCATTTGTATCTAGAACTATAGTTTGTGCTTTTCTGTGGGATAAAACTACCTTCACTTGCGCTTGAGTTTGGCTGCAACTTAGACATGCACAGTTCAAAACAGAATGCATCCTCATAAGACTTCATGAAAGGTCCCAAATTAGAAAGGAAGACACATACATATTCAGTTCTTAAAGCTGTAAAATCAACAAGTAAAAGGAGCTTCCTGTAAGCCATTTTATTTGCCTTCCTAGATCTTTCATTTTCACTATTTAATACTGTAAACATGGTCAGATTTGACCTTTTCATTGATTGTACGTGACACTCGGGATTCTGTACGTGCATTAATGATAGCTTGTCCTAGACTCAGCATTATTAGATGATTTCAACTGGAGTTTGTTAAAATGGGTAGGACTGGGTTTGTCCAGGAAAGCTATAAGGACCAAACATATAAGGGGAAATTTGGAATTCCACTTTCTGTTAGTTAATGAAAGACTTTACTTATTAAAAAAGGCAAGCTTTATATTTTCCTTGCAAAGGTCGCATATATTGATTTCTACATTTATATAGATTCATTTAGATATTTTCTCCTTTTTTTGTTAAAGTGATTTTTTACTCTGATTTTTTAAAACTCATGATAATGGTTATTAGTCAAAATCCTATTTTACATTTTAGTAACATGCTGCTTCCTAAGCCCAGAATGTATGGTATTAAGTAAAAACGTATTATAACTTAAAAAAAAAAATCCAACTGCTGCATAGGATAGAGTGGACTTTCCACGCTTTTTTTTTTTTTTAGTATGTTTTTTTCCTGATGTTTACACTTTGGAATATAATCCTTAGCAAACATTACCTTTTCAGAATAGATTAAGGTTTTACTGAGGATCTGTGTGCCAGGTACTATGCATGTCTGTGTGCTGGCGGTCATGAAGTAACATCTGGTTACTGAGGATTGCATGTCGGTCACGGATCCCTAAGTGGATGCATGCTGTGCTGTGCTGAGGTGCCTTCCAGGCTTACTGAAAATACGCCGCTGCGTGGGTTCTTTGTCCCCTGAAATATTTGAAGGAAGCAAACCCTCAGCCATGAACAGCTTTTGGCTTCTCGGAAGCCGCTCATTGCCGAGGTCAGGCTGAGAGGGCGTCTGCTGACCATCTTGGGTGCCTGCCCCCGGCGAGTGGTTAACACTTTCCCGCTCAGCCAGCTGGCCTCTGGATGTGCGTTGTTAACCTGAAGGTACTTATTAACTAGTCGTCTGTTACCCTATAGTATGACTCATGAGATAACAAGTCATCTCGACGGCAGTCAGGAGAGGAATAAACTGCTGATTCTTCCAGGAGTTTGCAGCCTTTGTGTCTAAGATGTCCTGCTTTTAGTTCTCTTTGTGTGTTGGGGAACAGCATATCTATTTTGCTTTGGTTTTCAGAATTTTCTTTTTTAAACATACATGGCCTTTAAAAGAAATGATTTACATGTGATCTTGGTATACTGCAAGACAGAAGTAGAGGTTCTTGTGTGACGCTGGGGCGGGGTCCAGGGCTCACCTGAACCCCATCCTGGTGGCACTGGGACCGCCTGCGCAGGGTACCTAGGGACCGCTGGTCAGAAGCATTCATTGTTTCATCGGCCAAATCAGTGTCCAGTCACCACTGTCATTGATTTGGTCTTCATAATTTTATACTGTGATTTTAACCAGAATTGTTCCCTGTTGAAGATTAATTTTATATTATGCATTTTTTATTTGATTCATCAGTAAGTGCTATTATTCATAAGACCTGTGATTCCAGTAGATTAGGGGAACTGATACCTTTTTGCAGTTTTGAATAAAAGGATATATAATTTCTAAATTAACATTTATAAAATTCTTATAGCTTCAACATTTTGCGTCATCACAGGCTGGTTTAGTATTGTTTTATATTAAAATAGCTCTTTTCCCTTTAGTGCCACCATTCATTCAAGTGCCATTAGTCCTTAAAATGCATTTAAAGAAAAAATAGCCAGATTGACTTTCACACCTCATACAAACAGATACATCACATACATATACGAGGGTGACAGTGCCTTGGATGGATGTGATATTTCTCACGTCTGCCTGTACTGAGAGAATAGCAATTAGCATGGTCATGTCACCTTGTGCTTGAAATTGAAAATTTTGAGATCAGAAAAATTTAAAGTCAGATCAGGGATTTACAGCTGTCTACTTCGGTAGTGCCTTAGGCAGCCTTTCCAGAGTAAATTCAGGGCCCCCTTGTTGCCCATGCCTTATTTAACATACTTTGCCTTATTGTGTAAATTTTCTGGAAAATCATCTCCAATAAGAT
The DNA here is from genome assembly GCF_042477335.2 of Ovis canadensis. Classification (NCBI taxonomy): domain Eukaryota; kingdom Metazoa; phylum Chordata; class Mammalia; order Artiodactyla; family Bovidae; genus Ovis; species Ovis canadensis. Next base: position 99,081,275 of record NC_091253.1, on the reverse strand, counting down.
TTCTCCTAGTCTCTTTATATGTGTGGTTGGTAGTCATGGAAGTAACACGTATGGTAAACCAGAAGCTTGGTTGAGATTTCGAGAGACTATTTCATGGTTTTATGTCATATTTGATAATAAGTGTGTAAGTTACTAATATATGAATTGATGTTAAGTATATCTTCCATTTGGATAAAGTCATTTCTTGATGTGTTACAATAGTACCTTGTTTTTATTTTTGTTCTTTCTTCAAATGATATTGGTCGAAAAGTTAGAAATAAAGTTAGTGCTTTAATCAGCCTGTATTCTGTGTTTTTCTGAATTAAACAGTTTGTGGGGTTTATGCTTTTATGGGATGTAATCACTTAAAGATATTAGATGTATTCAAGGTATTTTTCAGGGTACAGTAAGGGAAAGGTTCTCAGCTTAACTAGAGTGCTCACATGAGAATTATGGCACTCATATTTTATTGGTTGTGTTAGGCAGGACAGTATATTCATCTAACTTTTTTTTTTAAGTTGCTTCTATCAAGTTGCAGTCATGGGGCAAGGTCTTGGGGGAACAGTGGTGACCTTGGTAGCCAAAGATGCCACCTTCGTGGAAATAATGGACTGGAAGAGAGAGAAAAGATTGAGTGAGTAATTGTAGAGACATGAGATCAGTGTGGCCGAACCCTGTCGGGGGAGACCTGACCCATCTAGCTGTCGAGGAGCACCTTTCCCAGGATGTGCACCCTGTTCAGGTTGAGACCTGGCCTTCACTGGATGCCGAACGTTCAAAGCGTTTATGAAGGTGTCGTATCAACAGCAACTATGGGGTTGGATGTTTGGGGAATGGGACGAATTTAAGTTTGGTGGAATACAAAGTGTGAGAGGGAGAGTGTGAGAGAAGAGGGGAGAGAGGAGACAGGGTGGCAGGTGGCTTTGCATCCTGTCCAGGCCCCGGGGGCATTCAAGGGCATCCCTGCTTAGGCTAAATGGACTTAGCAGCTCTGATGTGATCCTAGTCGGGTTTTTGAAAAACAGAAGGGCTTACATTAGGGCAGATAGGAGGGACCCCATTGCCAAAGTTGCTGTGGCCACAGTGGTCTTGGTGAAGGCCTGATGAGGGAGTAGGTGGTGGTCGCCTTATGGCAAAGACTGCTGTTTGGTTACCCACTTGCCAAGTTCTGATTCTAGGTCAGTTTCTGATTTCTACACTTTTCCTGCCACAGCCCTGCCTCCACACTGGATCGTCTATTGATTAGCCCCGTGTCAGTTCCTTCATGGCTGCAGTGCTGACTCATGCCTGATAATGCACAGAGTCCCAGCACTGCCAAAGCCTTCTCATCTGTCACCCTTGTAGCAAGACCAGCACCCTCGTCATTTGTCATTGAGTGTTCCCAGGTGGCTCAGTGGTGAAAGAATCTGCCTGCCAATGCAGGAGATGCAGGTTCAGTCCCGAGGTCCAGCAGACCCCTTGGGGGAGGAAATGGCAACCTGTTTCAGGATTCTTGCTTGGAGAATCCCATGGACAGAGGAGCCTGGTGGGCCACAGTCTATGGGGCCGCAAAGAGCAGGACAGGACTGAGTGACTGAGCACACAGCTGTTTGGCCAACTTCTCCAGAATACTCTCAAGAGGTTGCAGTGTCCTTGAAGAATTATACTTTGTCTTGGCTATTGATCTTCTTCTCTCTAAAAGGAAATGATCGGGAAGCAAATATTATAAGCAGAATTGTAACCTCTTACAATAGGTAAATGAGAGCCCTAGTATCTGATTTTTTCATAAACTCACAGCATGCCAGGTTTCACAATAGCACTTGATCATCTAGGACTGGATGCAAGAATCTCGGGTTGGGGAGATCCAGAGAGTTCTCAGAGAGAAGACCGAGCGTGATAGGATTAGTCTTCAGCCACGTCTTCCAGCCAGTGTTTTTGAATAAATATTGAATAGTTTAGTGAAACTTGCTCAGTCATGTCCGACTCTTTGGGATCCCATGGACTATACTGTCCATAGAATTCTCCAGTCTAGAAAGTCTAGAATATTGGAGTGGGTAGCCTTTCTCTTCTCCAGGGGATTTTCTCAACCCAGGGATTGAAGCCAGGTCTCCCGCAGGGCAGGCAGATTCTTTACCAGCTAAACCACCAGGGAAGCCCAAGAATACTGGGGTGGGTAGCCTTTCCCTTCTCCAGGGGATCTTCCCAACCCAGGAATCAAACTGGGGACTCCTGCATTGCAGGCGGATTTTACCAACTGAGCTGTCAGTTCAGTCGCTCAGTCGTGTCCAACTCTTTGCGACCCCATGAATCGCAGCACACCAGGCCTCCCTGTCCATCACCATCTCCCGGAGTTCACTCAGACTCCCGTCCATCGAGTCAGTGATGCCATCCAGCCATCTCATCCTCTGTCGTCCCCTTCTCCTCCTGCCCTCAATCCCTCCCAGCATCAGAGTCTTTTCCAATGAGTCAACTCTTCACATGAGGTGGCCAAAGTACTGGAGTTTGAGCTTTAGCATCATTCCTTCCAAAGAAATCCCAGGGCTGATCTCCTTCAGAATGGACTGGTTGGATCTCCTTGCAGTCCAAAGGACTCTCAAGAGTCTTCTCCAACACCACAGTTCAAAACCATCAATTCTTTGGTGCTCAGCCTTCTTCACAATCCAACTCTCATATCCATACATGACCACTGGAAAAACCATAGCCTTGTCAGGGAAGCCCAGATCATTTAGTACTAGCAATCAACAGGTGAAGTCAAGTGAATAAAATTTCTTGGTAACCTCAAAGAGTTTATGATCTAATATGAGAAAGGAGACAGTACATGATGCTGAAACAAGAAAGGAGTAAGGTGAGGCAGGCTTTTTGTGAGACTTTACCTATTCCCCCCACCGCCCCCCCACTCAGTTTCCACACTGTTTCTCGGTCTCAGGCGGTGGGGTCGCTGGGGGCGGGGCAACAGGACCTTGCTCCCGGGCCACGGAGTCCGGGCTCTTTCAAGTCCTAGCAGCTGATGAAGGGCCTGTCCCAGCGGGTTCATGGGTACAGCGGTTGACCAGGTGGCTGCCCAGCAGCTCACTGTAGGAGTGGGTCCTCCTGCGGACCTTATGGATACGGTGCAGCCGGCAGAGCACAGGACCCTGTGCACCGCGGTGTGCTATGCCTGCTTGCCCGCAACCTGCGACAGCTGCTGCCTGGGCTCAGAGAGGAGCCCTCCAGCTCGGAGGCACAGGGCCCTTTGATGGTCTCTACAAACATCCTCTGTATGATGCACAGGGACCTCGGTGACCTGCAGAGACACGGACAGACTCTTGCCGATACCGTTCCTTACTTGCCGGGGTCCAGCCCCGGTGGATCCAGGGAATTTGAAGCGGGGACAGAGTTGGCGAGAAGAGCCTTATTTATTGAGAAATATAAAGAGAGATTAGGAAAGAATAGTGTAATAGGAAAATTAGTGGGGAAAAGAGGCTGAATAACTTAGTTTACGTGGAGAACCAATAAAACTCCGAAACAAGGAGTTTGCACCGTCTACGTAGGCCACCGGCGCCCGCTTGAATAGCAGACAGTGCCCTGCCTTGGGCTCTCTCTCACGTGGGTCTTAGAAGCCAGGGCAAATAAGTAGACACGGAGAGCCTCCATGCTCCAGATGGGAATTCAGCCAGAAAAGGGAGAAAAGAACGACATAGGGGAGCCAAGCATTGGTACCAGACCCACAACTTTCTTTTCAAAAGCAGCTTATATACCCCAAGTTGTACGTAAAGAAATAATGGAATATGCAGAGTTATGCAGGGGCAGCAGTCCTGACCCTTATTGAGACCAGACTTTCTTTTTGCATACCTTCCCGTATACAAAAGGTCTTAGGTGGTTTTACATCATCTTCTGGCCAGGGGGCCTGTTAACATTTTTATGGCTCTTTTCCTAGATAAATGTCTATCAACCAGAAAACTCTTTTTCTCTTGAAGTGTTTTTTCTTTAATCTGCATCATCCTCAAAGTACTAAATAAAGTTACATCCCTGTAGAACAAAGGTGCAGTGGGTTATAACAAAGAAAGTACTTAACTCAAAGATCTAATGTTGCTAATGCCAGGGCTACTACCTGTTTTTTTCTATATACCAACTATACCTACAAATAAAAGATATGAAAATTTGGCAGCAAGTATTGGCTCAACAAAAGAAACCCTTAATCAGTCCTATTCTAAATAGCTTTGACTCCTCGGAAGCCCCTACATTCCTAGGATGTTTTAAGCCTCCTGTGCCTCTCACGGTCAGCTGTAAGAGTCTGGCAGGCAGGCTAGAAAGCCATCAGAGGGGTTTTTGGATTGAAACACTCTTATTATGCCCAGGAGACTTATTATCTAAAAGCTCTAAGTTAACTTATCCCAGAAAAAGGTGGTGGGGGGACAGCCCCCTGTTAATGTCAGAAGAGTAGGTGGAAAGCATAACACAGTAAAGCAGGCAGACTCTGGTTTTGGGGGTAGATGCATGAGCAGATACAGCGAGGCTCCCTTATGGCCCGACTTGCCTTTGCCTGTTGGGCCCCTTAACCTCATGACCTTTGCCACAGGCGGGACTCCTCGGGCTGGCTCCCGGCAGTTCCTTATCCCTTCAGTCATCTTGGTCAACAGTACAGTTGTTCAGTCGCTCAGTAGTGTCTGATTCTATGACCCCATGGACCACAGCATGCCAGGCCTCCCTGTCCATCACCAACTCCCGGGGTTTACTCAAACTCTTGTCCATTGAGTCGGTGATGCCATCCAGCCATCTCATCCTCTGTCATCTGCTTTTCCTTTTGCCTTCAACCTTTCCCAGCATCAGGGTCTTTTCCAATGAGTCAGTTCTTTGCATCAGGTCGCCCAAGTATTGGAGGTTCAGCAACAGACCTTTCAATGAATATTCAGGGTTGATTTCCTTCAGATTGACTGGTTTGAGCTCCTTGCAGTCCAAGGGACTCTCAAGAGTCTTCTCCAGCACCACAGTTCAAAACCATCAATTCTTTGGTGCTCAGCCTTCTTTATGGTCCAACTCTCGCATCTGTACATGACTACTGGAAAAACCATAGCCTTGACTATTTGGACTTTTGCTGGCAAAATGATGTCTCTGCTTTTTAATACACTATGTTTGCCATAGCTTTCCTTCCAAGGAGGAAATGTCCCATCACTTCGTGGGAAACAGAAGGGGGAAAGGGGGCAGCAGTGACGGATATTATTTTCTTGGGTTCCAAAATTGCTGGGGACAGTGACTGCAGCCATGCAAGGAAAAGGTGCTTGCTCCTCGGGAGGCAAGCTATGACAAGAGTCCAGAAGAGACCCTGCACACTGCTTCTGGCAAGATGCCCCTCTCTCCTGGCCTCCAGCGCCCATTGTGCCAACCACGACCTTAAGAGCAGGGTGGGTCCTGCTCTTCCTCACCAGCTTGGTCTTGATGCCTCTCACTCTAGTCTCCACATGGCTTCTCTGTGAACCCATATTCTGATCACACCCATCTTCTCTCAGATGCCTCTGTCCTTGGGAACTGAGTCATTCATTTGCATCTTCTGAACAATTCCTTCATGTTTCTATTCTAATGAAACCTTGCTGTCTTTAAGAATCTTACCTCCTCTGCAGCCCTCTCAAATGGTTCTTTTCTCTTCCTGATCCACCACTGGGCTTGGAAGCAGGTGAAATGTACCCCCAAGTCCTCCTTTCTGCTTTCAGATGACATTTTCCTACACTTTAATACAACCAGCTCTGAATATCAGATACTTAGACCAGACCACACTGTCCCTCATCCTAGTAATTGTTTTCTCCCCCTTACCTCAGCCCTTACTCCTAAGTTCATACCTTGTCATTATCAATTACAACACCCTCCCTAATCTCAATTTCAGGTACCCCATTTTCTAGCAACAACCCACTTTCCAACTTACTCCCTCTAGTAGTAAAACTCCAACAAATCATTCTCCATCAGTACCTTCAATACACTAAACCTTCCAAGTGTTCAATGACTTTCATGGCGTGAACCCCTCCTCCTTCTTTTGTAGACGTCTTTCCTACTGGTCTTTGCCTTGGCCATCCTGCCCCACCATGTGAGCGTTCTTGCTCTTACTTAAGTATGCCTGGCATCCTCCTTCCTCAGGGCTTTCACACGTGCTGTTCCCCTTCCTGTAGAACCCTTCCTGGTCACTTGTGAGCCTTGCTCCCTCACCTCTTTCAAATCTTCATTCCAGCATCAGTCAGTGAGACTTTTGCTGACCATCCTATTTAAAATTGTACCTCTTTCCCGAGGATATTCTGTCTCCTTTCCGTGCTTAGGTTTTTTTTTTTCCATAAATTTAATTTTTATTTTATATTGGGCTGCAGTTGATTTACAATATTGTGTTAGTTTTGGGTGTACAGAAAGTGACACAGTTATACATATGCATACATTCATTCTTTTACAAATTCTTTTCCCATATAGGTCATTAGAGAATACTGAATAGAGTTCCCTGTGCTATACAGAAGGTCCTTGTTGATGATCTGTTTTATATATAGTAGTGTGTATATACGAATCCCAAACTCCTCCTATCCAGGTTTCCTTCCTCCCTGCAACTTTCATCTTTGGGAACCATAAATTTGTTTTCAAAGCCTGTAAGTCTGTTTTGTAAATAAATTCATTTTGTATCATTTTCTTTAGATTCCGTGTGTAAGTGATATCATATGATATTTGTCTTTCTCTGTCTGATTTATTTCACTTCGTATGATAATCTCTAGTTGCAACTATGTTGGTACAAATGGCATTGTTTTATTCTTTTTTCATGCCTGAGTAATATTCCATCATATATATATATATATATATATATATATATATCACATCTTCTTTATCCATTCCTCTGTGGAAAGACATTTAGGTTGCTTCCATTTCCTGGTTATTATAAACCATGCTGCAATGAACACTGGGGTGCATGTATCTTTTTGAATTGTGGTTTTCCCTGTATGGATGCCCAGGAGAGGGATTGCAGGATCATATGGTAGTTCTTTTTCAGTTTCTTAAGGAACCTCCTTACTGTTCTCCATAGTGGCTGTACCGATCTACATTCCCACTGACAGTTTGGGGAGTTTCTTTTCTCCACACCCTCTCCGTGATCATCATTTTGACTGGTGTGAGGTGTTACCTCTTTGAAGTTTTGATTTGCGTTTCTCTAGTAATTTGTGATTTGAGAATCTTTTCATGTGCCTCTTGGCCATCTGTATGTCTTCTTTGGATAAATGTCTGCTTAGATCTTCTGCCCATTTCTTGATTGGTTTGCTTGTTTTTTAAATACTGAACTGCAAGAGCTGTTTGTATATTTTGGAGATTAGTTCCTTGTCAGTCACATCATTTGCAAATAATTTCTTCCATTCTGTGGCTTGTCTTTCTGTTTTGTTTAATGATTTTCTTTGCTTTGCAGAAGCTTTTAAGTTTAATTAAGTCCCACTTGTTTATATTTGTTTTTATTTTGCCTATGTTTTTCTCTAAGAGTTTTATAGTATTTGTCTTACATTTAGATCTTTAATTCATTTTGAGTTTACTTTTGTGTATGATGTTAGAGAATATTCTAATTTTATTCTCTTATATGTAGCTGTCCAGTTTTCACGGCACCACTTATTGAAGAGACTTTTTTTCTATTGTATATTTTTCCTTCTTTTGTTATTGTTTAATATGCCATAGGTTCATGGGTTTATTTCTGGGCTTTCTGACCTGTTCCATGGATCTACATTGTTGTTTTTGTACCAGAACCATACTATATTGATGACTGTAGCTTTATAGTATAGTCTGAAGTCAGAGAACCTGATTCCTCCAGCTCTGTTCCCACCCCACCCCCAACCCCTCAGGATTGCTTTGAACCTGTAGATTGCCTTGGGTAGTATAGTAATTTTGGTAGTATTGATTCTTCCAATCCAAGAACATCTATTGGCATTATCTTTGATTTCTTTCATCAACATCTTATAGTTTTCAGAATACAAGTCTTTTGATTCCTTAGGAATGTATATTCCTAGGCCTTTTATTTTCCCTGTTTGGGTTTTATTTATTTTCTTTCTTGTTATTTCCACCCACTGACATGTTAGTTTCAGGAAATCAGGGATTTTTGTTTATTTTGTTCACTGTCTGGAAAAGAACTTGGCATTAACTAGGCCCTCCCTACTAATCACCAAAAGAATGAATGAATCTGGTATGTATTAGAGCACATAGAGGGGTAGAAGTTAATGCATATGAGAAAATATTGAAGTTTAGAGTGGGGAGATTTTCTTCTAAATCTGGGTAGCAGTTAGAACAATGGAGAGGTCTGGAAGAACTTCATGGGTGGGTTGGCATTCCATCTGTGATTTGATGGTTACATAGAGTTTTGTCATGTAAAGAAGAGACGCCAGACCAAAAAATAGACATTGTCCATGGGTTGAAGTCAGAAAGTAGGGTCAGATGGGACCATTATTGGTACAGGGAAATGAACATGTGCTTGTAATAATCCTTTTATTTCATAATTGAATCTTTTTACTCACTTTTACAAATGGCATATCAAAATTGCAACAGTATTCATCTTTCACATTCCTAGTTTAGTGAAATCTGTGGTTAATCCATTTCTGAAGGACAAGATAAATTCAAAAGTTTCCTGTCAAATTTGGACTATAAATATGGTCCTAAAATGGCAGACTTAACCACCGTTTTGCTCTATGAAATCTTAGGAAATGCACTTGTTTATTTCAAAAAGTCCTTCTTTGGGTGGATGCTACTTTTATCAAGCTTGTCCATCATCTTCCTGTTTGAAAAACAATGTATCATCTTTTTTCTTGGATTTTGCCATCACACACACATCTGATGTGATCCTGGATTTTGTTTTGTGTTTTGTATTTCCTCATCTGAGAGAGTTATTGTCTAGAAATGTCAGCTTGTATTTCTTAATGATTTATGTTTATTTGACCTTTGCAATGTCACCATTCTAGTCACAAAAGTTATAGTAGGAAAAATACTGCCAGTTGTAAAAACTCATAGAGGAAAGCATCAAATTTTACTATAGTGTATATGGGTAAAGTGCTTAAAACATGAGCTTCAAGTATCTTTTGTCTGATTAGATATAATCAATTTCAGGACAGCATAATGATTAATATCTTCTGAAGATTTTTAAAAATTCCTCCTAGGTAGGTAAAATAATTATTTTTAGTATAGAATAGGTCCAAATTACAGAAAGTATAGATGCTTCTCTTGTTAGCATCCTATGTGGCATTTTTCATGTAATGCATAACTGAAATGAAACATAGTATGTTATATTTTATTTTAGGGTTAATTAATACCAGTTAAGCCAAGATGTTCCCTAGACTATGGAGAGGGACCAAGTTACTCCTCTCCTGTGGGTGTACTTGGAGATTTTAGCTCATTTTAATACAACATGTGGTATAGTTGTACATTTTAAAAATGATTTCAAGTTCAAAGTTCTCGTCCTATTTTAAATAAAGGTTTTATTTATCTTTGACATGGTCTGTGTGTAGGGTTTCCAGATTTGGAAAACACAAGTTTAATTTGACATCAAGTTTAATTTGAATTTCAGATAAACAAAGCATAATTTTTTTAGTATAGACATTTCCTAAATATGTCATGGGACACACCTATACTAAAAAATTAGTCATTAACTGGGTGTTCTGTATTTTTTTTGGCAATCTACCTGGATGATAAATTGCAAAAATGGCCCAAATCCTTCCCTCCTCTGTATCTACCCCCTTTTACAGTAACAGTTGTTATTTTAAGACCTTAAGTTTTAATTAGCAAAGGAAACTGATCTAGTCTGACAATGCAAAGGGGAGCTAGGCATTTTTTTAAAACTAGAGGAAAGCTCATAGGTTGTGCTGAGTTTTAAAGGCCACAGATGAAAGTAAGGTAAGAGGTATTTTTTGTAATTAATTTTGAGCAAATAACTCTTGAGGATGACTTCAAGAAATCAGAGGAAATTGCTTGTTGAATACACTTGGGCCCACAGGGAAAAAATTCACTTTTGTAGAAAGACATTGCGTGTTTGGCCATGTAATGTTCATAAAGGGTAGAATGCCTGCTGAGGGCTTTCCACTTCCTAGTTCCTTCTCTGAAGACCTTTTCAGGATACCTTCCTTTTAACCAGCGTTTTGCGTACACCTTTGGTGACTGATTACTGAGGTTAAGATTCTGGTGGGGGTGGGGAAAGAACTTTCATATATCTCTGCATCACCAATTAGCCAGTTAGTCAACCACTGCTTGTCAACTAGTCAAATGATTAATGATCATGGGCTCTCAAGGCTCCAGAGAAGAGAGATGGATGGCTTAGCAGTAGTAGAAGAGAGAATAAACAGGGGAAAGCTCAGTTTTTATCTCTGGGGACCACCGGATGTCTGGGTTTTGACTCTTGATCAAGAAAAGGGTGGTGGGATTTATAAGCTGGTGTTTAAAGTGCCAAACTCCATGGGTGACCGCCAGAATCAGTTTTCACTGAAAGTTTTCTAGTGATCTCACTGGTTAGTCAGCCTGCCTCGTACACGTGGCTCCAGGAATATACGATCCCCATTGGGAACCTCAACTTTGAACTCTCCTGAAGCTTAGATTCCTTACATAGTTGTGGGTAGTTCAGTCCTAAAACAGATGTGATCAGGTCCTTGTGGGACTAAGGACACTGGGAGTGTGTTCATGGGAGGTTAGGCAGACCTTCTTGTGCTTGCCTAGGCAACTTTTCTCTTTCTCCATGGTATCCATTACCTTTCAATAAAATCCCTGTGAAGTGTGTGCATGCTCTGTGGAGTGTGGTGAGCCCTTTCCAATATCCTAACACAGGAAATCTTTGTGCTCATAACGATCAAGGGCAAGTGAGTGAGGAGGGCATGGCATCCCACTCTGGTATTCTTGCCTGGAGAATCCCATGGACAGAGGAGCCTGGAGGGCTACAGTCCATAGGGCTGCAAAGAGTGGGACACAACTGAAGTGACTTAGCATGCACTCATGCAATGCTAGATTTAGTTTGCATTGCCTGGAGAGCACACTGTGAAGGCAAGGAGACGGTGGAAGAAGAAAGTCCTGCAGGGAGACGTGTCAGTGCTGACTTGTAGTACTGAGCAAGTGGAACCAGGGCTGCAGCATGAGTCTGGAGAATTGGCAGGAGACAGCATGTCTGTGGGGAGTTTGGGGACCAGGTTGGGGGCTCTTCTATGCCTGTAGCACTTGGAAACCTTTGTCAGCAGCAGTGAGACTTAATGTTACTTGAAATCGAGTATAGAATATTAGAAGATACATCCTACTTCTTGAGGGGATCTGTGTAAGAAAGAGAAAGCCTGAATGAGCACTTCCTGGGTATTGATGAATTCTCAGCTGAGAGAAATGAAAAGAGTATAGAAGAATGAGACCTGGAGGGCTCCATGCCTTGAAAAGCCAGATATTTTTCAGCAGAAACTCCAAGGCTTGGCAGAGTGATAATGGTAGACTTGAAGAGTCTGGTCCTGGTCTCAGCACTGGGTGGAGGAACACCACACTTCATTTGGGGATTTCATTTACTTTCAGCTCAGTCACTGAGTTGTGTCTGACTCTTTGTGACCCCATGGACTGCAGCATGCCAGGCCTCCCTGTCCATCACCAACTCCCGGAGTTTACTCAAACTCACGTCCATTGAATTGGTGATGCCATCCAACCATCTCATCCTCTGTCGTCCCCTTCTCCTCCTGCCCTCAATCTTTCCCAGCATCAAGGTCTTTTCCAATGAGTCAGTTCTTCATCAGGTGGTCAAAGGACTGGAGTTTCAGCTTCAGCATCAGTCCTTCCAACGAACATTCAGGACTGATTTCCTTTAGGATGGACTGGTTGGATCTCCTTGCTGTCCATGGGACTCTCAACAGTCTTCTCACAGTTCCAAAGCATCAGTTCTTTGGCACTCAGCTTTCTTTATGGTCCAACTCTCACATCCACACATGACGACTGGAAAAACCATAGCTTTGACTAGATGGGCCTTTGTTGGCAAAGTCATGTCTCCTGCTTTTTAATATGCTGTCTAGGTTGGTCATAACTTTTCTTCCATTCACTTAGCTACCTTTTAATGAACACACGCTATTAGTTATGCTATCCTGGGGTGGGGGCAACCCCACCTTATACAAATTTTTTGTTTTTAATCGGAAATTTTTTTTTGAAATTCATAAGGGAAAATGTCTCCCTCATCTATGTTTTTTTAACCAATTTCTCACTGTCCTCTTCACATTTTTCACATGTTTAAGCAAAGTATGGAATTGTTATCAACATTGGGTTGTGGGCTTGGTGTCTGCTAGGAACTAGGAGATGATAAGACCCTGTGGTTTTATATAGAATGAATGAATGTATCAGAGTTTGTTGAGAGAAGTGTGGTCAACATCTGTGGAGGTTGTGTGTGTGTGTGTGTGTGTGTGTGCGCACGCGCTCAGTTGCTAAGACATGTCCGACTCTTTGTGATCACATGGACGGTAGCCCGCCAGGGTCCTCTATCCATGGGATTCTCAGACAAGAATACTGGAGTGGGTTGCCATTTCCTCTTCCAAGGCATCTTCTGGATCCAGGGATCAAACCTGCATCTCTTGCATCTCCTGCATTGGCAAGCAGATTCTTTACCACTGAGCCACCTGGGAAGCCCCGTGGAAGTTACAAATCCAGTTTTCAACTACTATTCTTCTCTGTAACTAAGATGCTGGGAACTCTGTTTGCCATGTACCCAAAAAATGAGCTGATATAATTTAAGGTGGGCATTCCACACATTCACTCGCAGCTGTGGCTCCCCTAGTATGGTTATTTCACACCTCCACAGACCTGTCTTAATCAGGTCTGCTTCTTGAATCGCCATGAGATACTTCTCATTCTTGTTTCCTGCTTCTCCAACCAACAGCTATCTCCTGCCATAGTTCATGAAACTAAGTATGCTAGTCTCCTGGTGCTGCCATATAGAATAGTATAGTATAGAATAGGGATTTAACAACAGACGGTTATCTTCTCACAGTCTGGAGGCTGGAAGTCCAAACTCAGGATGCCTGAAATTTTGGTTTCTCCTAAGGCTACTCAGTGATCAATGCAAAGAAATAGAGGAAAACAACAGAATGGGAAAGACTAGAGATCTCTATAGGAAAATTAGAGATACCAAGGGAACATTTCATTCAAAGATGAGCACAATAAAGGACAAAAATGGACTTCACTGAACAGAAGCAGAAGATATTAGGAAGACGTGACAAGAATACACAAAAGAACTATACAAAAAAGATCCTTAAGACCCAGATAATCACGATGGTATGATCACTCACTTAGAGCCAGACACCCTGGAATGCTAAGTCAAGTGGGCCTTAGGAAGAATTACTACGAACAAAGCTAGTGGATGTGATGGAATTTCAGTTGAGTTATTTCAAATACTAAAAGATGATGCTGTGAAAGTGCTGCACTCAATATGTCAGCAAATTTGGAAAAGGCAGCAGTGGCTACAAGATCACAACAAACTGTGGAAAATTCTTCAAGAGATGGCAATACCAGACCACCTGCCTTTTGAGAAATCTGTATGCATGTCAGGAAGCAACAGTTAGAACTGGACATGGAACAATAGACTGGTTCCAAATCAGGAAAAGAGTAAGTCAAGGCTGTAAATTGTCACCCTGCTTATTTAACTTATATGCAGAGTATGTTATGAGCAATGCTGGGCTGGATGAAGCACAAGCTGGAATCAAGTTTGCCGGGAGAAATATCAATAACCTCAGATATGCAGATGACACCACCCTTATGGCAGAAAGTGAGGAGGAGCTAAAAAGCTTCTTGATGAAAGTAAAAGAGGAGAGTGAAAAAGTTGGCTTAAAGCTCAACATTCAGAAAACTAAAACTAATATCATGGCATCTGGTCTCATCACGTCATGGAAATAGATGGGGAAACAATGGAAACAGTGACAGACTGTTTTTTTGGGGGGCTCCAAAATCACTGCAGATGGTGACTGCAGCCATGAAATTAAAAGATGCTTACTCCTTGGAAGGAAAGTTATGACCAACTTAGATAGCATATTAAAAAGCAGAGACATTACCAACATTAAAAAGCAGAGACTTTGCCAACAAAGGCCCATCTAGTCAAAGCTATTTTTTTCTAGTAGTCATGTATGGATGTGAGAGTTGGACCAGAAAGAAAGCTGAGTGCTTTGACTCTACTGACCTTTGTTGGCAGAGTAATACCTCTGCTTTTTAATACACTGCCTAGATTTTTCATAGCTTTTCTGCCAAGGAGCAAGCATCTTTTAATTTCAGGGCTGCAGTCACCATCTGCAGTGATTTTAGAGCCCCCAAAAGAAAGTCTGTCGTTGTTTCCCCATCTATTTGCCAAGAAGTGATGGGACCAGATGCCACGATCTTAGTTTTTTGAATGTTGAGTATTAAGGCAACTTTTTCACTTTCCTCTTTCACTTTCATCAAGAGGCTCTTTAGTTCCTCTTCACTTTCTGCCATATGGATGGTGTCATCTGCATATCTGAGATTATTGATATTTCTCCTGGGAATCTTGATTCCAGCTTGTGATTCATCCAGCCAGGCATTTTGCATGATGTACTCTGCATATAATTTAAATAAGCAGGGTGACAGTACACAGCTTTGACGTACTCCTTTCCCAATTTTTAACCAGCTTGCTGTTCCACGTTCAGTTCTAACTGTTGCTTCTTGACCTGCATACAGGTTTCCACCAGGTAAGGTGGTCTGATATTCCCATCTCTTTAACAGCTTCCCACAGTTTGTTGTGATCCACACAGCCAAAGGCTTTACCATAATTAATGAAGCAGAAGTAGATGTTTTTCTGGAATTCTCTTGTTTTTTCTATGATCCAATGGATATTGGCAATTTGATCTCTGGTTCCTCTGCCTTTTCTCAATCCCGTTTGAACATCTGGAAGTTCTCAGTTTATGAACTGTTGAAGCCTAGCTTGGAGGATTTTGAGCATTACCTTGTTAGCATGTGAAATGAGTGTAATTGTGTGGTAGTTTGAACATTCTTTGGCATTGCCCTTCTTTGGGACTGGAATGAAAACAGACTTTTCCAGTCCTATGGCCACTGCTGAGTTTTCCAAATTTGCTGGCATAATGAGTGCAGCACTTTCACAGCATCAACTTTTAGGATCTGAAATAGCTCAGCTGGAATTCCATCACTTCCACTAGCTTTGTTCGTAGTGATACTTCCTAAAGCCCATTTGACTTGGCACTCCAGGATGTCTGGCTCTAGGTGAGTGATCACACCGTCATGGTTATCTGGGTCATGAAGATCTTTTTTGTGTAATTCTTCTGTGTATTCTTGCCACCTCTTCTTAATATCTTCTGCTTCTGATAAGTCCATACCATTTCTGTCCTTTATTGTGCCCATCTTTGCATGAAATGTTCCCTTGGTATCTCTAATTTCTTTGAAAAGATATCCAGTCTTTCCCATTCTATTGTTTTCCTCCGTTTCTTTGCATTGATCACTGAGGAAGGCTTTTTTATCTCTCCTTGCTATTCTTTGGAATTCTGCATTCAAATGGGTATATCTTTCCTTTTCTCCTTTGCCTTTTGCTTCTCTTCTCTTCTCAACTGTTTGTAAGGCCTCCTGAGACAACCATTTTGCCTTTTTGCAATTCTTTTTCTTGGGGATGGTTTTGATCACTGTCTCCTGTACAATGTTATGAACCTCCATCCATAATTCTTCGGATCTAATGTGTTGAAAGTATTTGTCACGTCCACTAATCCTATGAGTAGGATTAGTGCCTTCATAAAAGAGAGTCTGGAGGGATCCCTTGCCCATTCAACCCTGTGAAGACACAGTGAGAATGAGCCTTCTAAGAACCATGTTGGGCTTTGATCCTGCACTTCCCAGCCTCCAGACCTGTGAGAAATACACTGTGTTGTTCATAAGCTACCCTGTAAGTGGTGCTTTTATTACAGCAGCCCAAATGGTCTGAGATAGTTGTATTTGAGACAGGCCTGACTTTAGCCATGGCAGAAGGACTGAGAAAATGTGATTAAAGTGGATAGTGGGTAAAAAGTGATTATTTATTTGGATTGAACAGAAAATATGAACTGGATGGTTAGCATTGAAGTTGAAAAGGAAAGGGAAATTAGCAAGATTTAAGAAGGAGACAGGATTTGGTGCACTATATAAGCAATGTAAGAACTGCTAATTATTCTTAGATTTGAGTCCGAGAGTCTGGTAGAATGAAGATATTATCTAAAAAAGGATAGTTTGGGAGAGAAAATAAATGACAGAGGAAGAGCATAATGGAGGTTAATTTTACTTTCTTTATAGACTTTAAGTGGAGAACATATTATTCATAAGCTCAGGATTTTTCTCATTTATTTTTTTCCCTATTATTAGACTTTTTAGAGGTCCTATTTTTACCTTTTCTTTCTGGTGCTTGTAATCACTCTCCACAACAAACTCCCGTTTATCAAATAAGCACTATTTAACAATTTCTCTCTGTTTGCTTAACTCTGGAAAAACACCACCCAACCTTTTGTAAAATTTGTCATGTCTCTGTGATACTCTTAATATTTTTTTATATAAAAATGATGAGAAACAAATGATACATTTTATTCTAGTGATTAATTTATACATGGTTTGCTGAATGTGTCTGTGTTGTAGGCTTTTTGGCTAATATAATTTGTTAAAACACTCTCAGCAAAGTGCTGTTACAGTGACCACCTTCTGAGACTTGGAAATAGCCTTATTATACCGAACTGAATGTTATACAGTAATGGCATTTATTAGAATGGAATTCTATATGTATTATTACTTCCGACAGCAGCCTGGCTTTTTTAGCCTCCTCACAGCATGAGACTTTGGTAATTATGCTAATGCTAGCTGATTCATGAGGACAACTTCCTAAAGTGCACTTAATTAACTCGGAGATTTTGTAAACAGCTGTACATGTAGTTTCCGGAAATTGTGGGGATATGTCAATCTGACATGTGTACAGTCTGCCTTCCTAACCTCATCAGTTTTTACTAAAGCTGAAAACAAGAAGCTCAAATTTGGCACCTTCTGAAGCAAATGCCTACAATTTTCTGAGAAACGTCGCTTTAGCCTCCTGGAAGATGGGGACAATCTAATTTCTCCTGTTTAAGTCTGTTGAGCTAGATGAGACTTTTAAGTTGATATGAATGAAAATATTAAAGCTTGTGTCTTTAGTAAAGGGTATAGCTTTTCCAACATGTTGCTGCAATGTGATTTTGCTTGTGGGTTTGGGCTGCCCTCTTGGCTCAGACAGTAAAGAATCTGCTTGCAATGCAGGAGACCTGGGTTCGATTCCTGGGTCAGGAAGATACCCTGGAGAAGGGAATGGCAGCCCACTTCAGTATTCTTTCCTGGAGACTCCCACAGACAGAGCAACCTGGGGGGCTACAGTCCATGGGGTTGGAAAGAGTCTACTCAACTAACACTTTCACTTTCACTATTGTTCCTATTGCTGACCAGCAGTGCTCTTCAGAGGACTTCTCTGCAAGGTGGGTTTTATATCCACTGAGTTCATAACGATTGCTTCCTTTAATCCCACCTGGTGGGTTGATCTGATACTTGACCGACTTATAAACCTGGCTTGGACAAAAATCACTTGATGTTTGACATTTTATTAAAATCTCATACTCCCCAAGTAAGAGGTAATAGTCATATACATAGAACATTTAACCAAGACTAACCGTGCAATGCAAGACTTTAACACGCACACACAATTAAGAGAAAAACTTAGTGAATCATTTCAGAGCCAAGACCAACCTAATCAAAACGGAGGGAAGAAACATCATCAAGAAAGTACAGAAGAAAAATAACCTTCTAGGTACCATTAGGAGAATACCAATTGCACAAAGCTGATGACAACGGAGAATAGGGATTTTTTCCTTAATAATCTTATTGCCACTGCAGAAGATCAGACTCTAAGCTATGCCCTAGAAACTAAGCTAGAGATTTGCCTGTGGTTTCTCAAGGGTGCCGTCAAGGTCTTTTCCTGTCATTAGTTAAACTCTCATCCTGGCTATAATCTCTCGGGGAACTAGCTAGAGACTATCTTAAGATCATCACGTATTTATTGCTTAGCCTTTTCCTTGACTTCGATCGTCAGAACCTCTTCCCCGGCCTCGGCAGAAGGAGCCATGCTGATGATGAGTGATTGACGGGTAGTTCCTCTGGGTAAAACTGCCTTTCTAATTGCCTGGGGCGCTTCCTCCGCTGTAATGGGACTCGTTTGACATTTGGATGCTTCAAGTGGTTTCTCTGCTGTTGCTCTTCCTTTATCTTCAGATTCTTTTCCTTTATCCTCTTCTTCCTGGTTTTCATCTTTTCTCTAGAAGAAAGTTATTGAAAAGAGTTGATTGGTACTGAAATCATAATCAAGGATGTTGGAGTCTTTTGATTAATACGCAATACCTAAGGATCACGGTCAAAAGATTGACGTAATATGGGAATTGTGTCTGCCTTTGACTATCCTTTAACTAAGTTTCCTGATGTACTAGAGAATGGGGTTGAGCTGTCGTCACCTTTGAATTCAGGGTTAGTGTGCGTTACATTTCTGTTCCTGCCAGGGAATTTGCTCCCAATTGGCCCCCATGGTCTCTGAATTATTAGACTTAGTGCTCAAGATGCTTTGCTTTTCAAATATTTACTTATTTATTTTATAAAGATAAAATTTTAAATATTTATCGTTTAATAAAAAGGTATTAGCCCAATACCAGATAATGCTCTAAAAACACTCTAGAAGTATAGTTGCCCTCCTGCATAAGCTCATGGGAGCGTCTCAGGAGAAATTCCTGTCTCCTTCCTGGTACAGTCTCTCCATTTGCCCCATAGGTATTTGATATACTTTAAGAACCTTTGGCTTTTAGTGTCATCTGTAGAAATTTCACATTAAGACACATACCATGCTCTTTGCTGGTGACGCTTGAGATCAGTTTGACAGAGGCTTGTACAGGGTATGAAGGTGCATATACAGAGTTGAGAACCTTACTTAACACACTGACTTACAGAGCTGTTTTCCCCATAAGTCTTCTACACAAATTATTATTTGCCTGCCAATTAAATGAGGCATCTGGTGTACCCTGACCTGCATCACAGTGTTGTGTGTGTGGAAAAGGAAGAGGCAAGTTTGAATCTCTTGAGTGTGATTGACTTTATAATATTTGCTTTGCCAATTTTCGGAAAAAGTCACAGATACTCATTTCTTACTGTTTTAGAGACAACATAATAACTAGATTCAGAAAACTTGAATCTCTGCTCTGTTTTTCAGGATCTGCCCTCATAAACTTATCATGAGAATCAAAGAAATATGAAAAAAAAGAGAAAAACTAAAACATTTCAGTTTCATGACATTTCTAGGAATTAGGAGACAGTTTGGTGTAGGTGTTGAAGTCTGAATTTTCGACTAATAACTTTTGCTCTGTCATTGATGGTGATCTTATCTAAACAATTGATCTGGATCTCAGTTTATTCAGCTGTAACATGAAAGCTGTGATGTCCTCTGTGAGGTTACTTCTGACATAGTGATAGTAATTGAATGAATACTGGTGAAAATGTTTAATGGCTGGTAAAATGTCTTACACATTTTGTGTAAACATATATATATGTTGATGTATATACAGCTGATCCTCATTATTCATGGCAGTTTTGTTCTACAAACCTGCCATGAGCACTGAACTAGCAAACCCTGCTCTTTGGGGTAATGCAGGTTTAGGATCCTACAAGCCTCTGGTTTTAACATTTTTGTCAACTGCTCAATACATAACCTTGTTTTACATGCATTTCTATTTAGAAACACCTTATTTAATATGTATGGTTTATTCATTTCATTGAACTCACAGCCAGTAGCACTCTGACTCATGCCCGGATGAAGCTTGTCTAATACACGTGTTTCTCTGTAGGGCACATCACTGCATTTTTGCCCTTTGGAACACAGTACTTTGGCACTATGTTTGAGGGCCATTTTTAATAGTGGGAGGGGGGAAATGCACAAAAATACAAAAAACACGACAATAAATAGACCTTGAAAAGTTCATTCATTCACAGTGTGAGAGCTGAAACAAGAAGGCAAAGTGTCTCCTTGTTCAAATTCAGCTGAAAATATGTGCCCCCAGCAACTTAAATTTTTGCTACTCTGTACATGTATGCCTGAGAATGACCCCTAAACCCCTTAAATATTGGTTTTGAGGTTACAGACACACTTTAGTGAGTAAGCAGTTTCACAAACACAGAAAACACAAATTGAGCCATCAGTGATGCCATATATACTGGTGCTGGCTTTAGTCGCTCAGTCATGTCCAACTTTTTGTGACCCCATGGACTGTAGCCCGCCAGACTCCTCTGTCCATGGGGGTTCTCCAGGCAAGAATACGGGAGTAGATTGCCATTCCTTTCTCCAGGGTATCTTCCTGACCCAGGGATCGAACCTGGGTCTCCTGCATTGCAGGCAGATTCTTTACCTTCTGAGGAATATAGAATCACACAGAAATCAGTCCAGATTAAAATGGCTACCCACTCCAGTATTCTTGCCTGGAGAATTCCTTGGACGGAGGAGCCTGGCGGGCTATAGTCCATGGGGTCACAAAGACTCAGACACTGCTGAGCGACTAACCCTTTCACCTTTCCTCATATATATATCTATATATATCATCACAAAACGCTAAAACTGTCATAATAAACCCAGGGGGGTTAACTGTGATGATACATGGGTATATAGTAAATAATAATAAGTGCTGTGTATAATGTAGCAACTATATGCATTAGATGAATCCAGATTATCCCAGTGTCTGGCACGGGATTAAAGTAGGAGCTTGTCTGAGTGTATTTCATCTGGAGGTCTCTGTTATAGCCCTCCTTTCCCTCTGTCCTATTACCTGACCAGTTTGTTCTCTCTTCAACGTGAGTAGTCTTGCAAGACCTGCTTTTCCAGAGCTTCCCAGAAGAGCTTTAAACATTTTGGGTGTTTCTTGTTTCGGTGGGAAGAGAAAGGCAAGTCCTTTGTTTGGGGGGGTTGCCCCTGTGCCTGGAGCCTTGTTCTTTAGAAGCACTCTGTGGGCAGGAGAGAAAGGCCATTTTAGATAGCATTGTGAGGATTCTGGAAAAACTTCCCAGAAATACTATCTTTTCGCCTAGTCTGTGAAGTTTTCAGTGCATGACCACATAAACAATAGTATGTTAGGTGGCTCTCCTGGAAACTGTTGACTGCAGCCATGAGCACAGGGTCACGTGAAGCCAACTCCTCTCTAATGGTTTTTTTTTTTTCTCTAATGAGATGTCAAAGGTGGTACCTGGCTTTCTTCATGAGCAGCTTTTCAGAATCTGGATAATGCACTAGAATTTCTTGGAGGGTCTTTTTGTCCAGAGTTAAAAGGTTGGCAAAGCCATGGGCCACCACGTTGGCTGTTCTCCGGTTCCCTCCTCTTGCTGCTAGAAGGCTGTAAGAGAGAAAAGCAAATCTTTGCCACCATTTTCTATCTCCCTCCACCAAAATCTTTTAAAAAATAAATATCACATGTTAGAGCCATTTATACTGCTTCAGGGTCATTCCCTGGAGGTGAGAGTTCAGGTGATTCTGTGGAGAGAGTCAGGATGTGGCGGCAATAGAAGTGGCAATAGCTTTTAACATGTTTGGCATCTAACTCCCGCCTCAAATCAAGGCTTTGTAGCCATCAGAGCCTGGGAGGCTCTTCCTCCCAGATTCCAGAAGTGCCACCTCTCTTTGGTGAGAATCCTCTATTTGCTCTTCCAGACTCACCTTTTATCCCTCCTGACATCTTTGCCTTCCAGGAAGCTGAACTGTGGGTTTGCTTTCTGATTTGGGGTGAGCCAATGGGAAATTAAATTAAAAGACGCTTCTCCTTGGAAGAAAAGTTATGACCAACCAAGATAGCATATTCAAAAGCAGAGATATTACTTTGCCGACTAAGGTCTGTCTAGTCAAGGCTATGGTTTTTCCTGTGGTCATGTATGGATGTGAGAGTTGGACAGTGAAGAAGGCTGAGCGCCAAAGAATTGATGGTTTTGAACTGTGGTATTGGAAAAGACTCCTGAGAGTCCCTTGGACTGCAAGGAAATCCAACCTGTCCATTCTGAAGGAGATCAGTCCTGGGATTTCTTTGGAAGGAATGATGCTAAAGCTGAAACTCCAGTACTTTGGCCACCTCATGCGAAGAGTTGCCTCATTGGAAAAGACTTTGATGCTGGGAGGGATTGGGGGCAGGAGGAGAAGGGGATGACGGAGGATGAGATGGCTGGATGGCATCACTGACTCGATGGATGTGAGTCTGAGTGAACTCTGGGAGTTGGTGATGGACAGGGAGGCCTGGTGTGCTGCGATTCATGGGGTCGCAAAGAGTCGGACACAACTGAGTGACTAAACTGAACTGAACTGAATGGGAAATATGAGGAGGAAGTCAGAAAGCAGGTAGAGAGTGGTTTTGGAGCATTTATTCCCCCATTCTTGCCCTGCCAGGACTTAGGTTAGCAAAGGCTGCAGTTGCTACCAAAAATCCACAGCCCCTGACATGTGGCCATCTCCTAGAAGAACAACTCCTGCAGATTTCTTTCTGGGCCCTGATAACATGCCCTGCCCTTGTCCCCTTTAGGCTTGGCTGTGAAAACAGCTCCCTTGTAGCTAGCTTTGAGATGTATCAGCATCTCTTGTTGGGTACTCTTAGATTTGTCTTTTAATTTTCTTTGACTGACTTCTGTCAATAATCCCTTTATTAAAGTCTTCTTAGTTAATTTCCTTAAGTGTACATTCTGTTTCGCCTGTACTCTGAATAATAAAGCTCTGACAGCAAATCTTAATGATACTTTGGTAACACTAGGTGGATTCAGTCTCTTCCTATAAGTAATTTCCAGATCAAATTATTTCTCAGAATCATAAATTGCTCTGTAGTACGGTCATTAGGGCTTCCCAGGTGGCTCAGTAGTAAAGAATCTGCCTGCCAAGCAGGAGACATAGGTTTGATACCTGGGTTGGGAAGATCCCCTGGAGAAGGAAATGGCAACCCTTTCTAGTATTCTTGTCTGGAAAACTCCATGGGCAGAGGAACCTTGGCAGGCTACAGTCCATAGGGTTGCAAAGAGTTGAACATGGCTTAGTGAAACAATGGCAATAGTCATTCACTTCCCACTTCCCACTTGGAATGTTTGAGAATTGTGGGTTTTATATCTCTCAGGGTATAGCTGGGGCATTTTGCCTTTTGGAAGTAGCCAATAGATAGTTACCAAATAAATGAACAATTGAGTGAATGAAACAAATGAATATAACTTCTATCATTCAGCAGTAATCTAGAAAATAAGGGTTGGTCTTTAAAAACAAGACAATAAAAAGCACATTTCAAATGTCAAAAAAACCAAAAAACAAAAAACAAAAAAACCCACTACAGGCTCTGCAGTGAGATGGTAACACTCACTGAGATTCAGCCTCTTGGAGTCAACCATTTAGAAATGGAGAAAGAAGTCTCACATTAATGAAAACAATCTCCAGGGGTGGGAAGGACTGAGCAAGCAGTCTGGCAATAGAAATGCTCATGCTTTCACAGCCCTGCCTTTGGGGGCAATGAGATGTGAGAAGCTGCCTGGATCTTGGGCCTGAAGATTGATATCAGACCATGTGTATTTCTCCAGCTGTTGTTGCAGAAAATGGAACATTCTGACTGGCCGTAAATCATTAGAAAACTAACACAGAGTTTCAGCTGTGACATGTAAAGAGCGTGGAAGTTGTCATTCCTGTCTTTACCACTTGAAAAAGTTGAACACACTGAAAAACCAATGACTTTTCTCAGACCTGTCAGAAAACTGAGGTTGCAAGGTCAACTCCTGCCCCAGTCTGGAGAATCAGATGATTTCAGAGGTCATGGCCAGACCTGCTTATCTGGGCAGAAGCCCTTGGAGCTGTAACTGGTAGGGAACACTTAAATGGTAATTTTGACAAATTGCTATAGGTTGAGAGTAAATTATCAAGAGAATGAGAAACTCAGAGGGCCACAATTAGGGGGAAACTGATACTTTTATGGGTTTGACGTTGAGAAATTCCAGCAAATTCTCATGGTTAGAGCCAAGAAAGATCTGCTTGTTGCTCCGGCAGTAAAAGGGGATAATTAATCATTGTTGAAAAACAAAACAAAACAAAACTCCCAAGGTGTATTTTTTTCTCCATCACAAAGGCCTACATCCAGGGAAAAAGATTACCAGAGTCTTATCCACCCTTAGGAAGGGCATTTCTCTCACTCTAGGCACTTCTAGCCTTCCTGTCTTATGTAATAGGATAAGAAGGACCTGTGAAGATCGCACCCCAGGGACATAAGTGCCCTAAAAGGCTGAGATTTAATCCTAAAGTCTGAGCTCTCCCCCATACCTTAGCACCATGTCAAAGGGGCTTCTGTATATAAAGAGTGGATAATAGTTGCAAAATGCAGACTTGCTCTGAGGAGGAGTATTTAAGGAAGGCCAAAGGCAACAGAGGAGATGGAAACAAGGGAGCTAGAGACATTTAGAAGCTCTAGCACCCACAGCTGCAGCAAATGGTAAACACAGCTCAGCTCCTAATGAGAGGAATACATCTCATTCTAAAACTTTTGCCTCAGTTCCCATTACATCATATAAAACTTTTAACAAAAATTACAAAGCACACTAAAAAACAAGTGAAATACAGCTGGAAGAGCCAAAGAAAGCATCAGAACCAGACTGAGATATAAAACAGATGTTGGAATTATCAGATAGAGAATTTAAAATAACCATGATTAATATGTTAAAGGATCTATTGGAAAAAGTAGGCGTCATTCAAGAACAGATGGGTAATGTAAGCAGAGAGACAAAAATTCTAAGACAGGTTCTAAAGGAAATTTTAGAAATCAAAAATACTGTAGCAGAAATGAATAGTGACTTTGACGGGCTCATCAGGAGACTGAGTATGGCCAAGAAAAGATTACATGAGATGTGTAGAAAGTTCCTGAACTGAAATGCAAAGAGAGAAAAAGAAAATAAAAACAGAACACCGAGAACTGTGAGACATTCTAAAAAAGTATTACACACACACACCCACACACACACACCCACACACACACAGAAGCACCTACCAATCTCTAATACTAAAAAAAGAACTTGAAGTAATTATGGCAAGAACTTTCACAAATTAATGACGGACAACACACCACAGTTCCAGGAAGCTCAGAGAATACCAAACAGAATAAATTCCTACCCCCATTCCTTAGCATATCATATTTGAATTGCAGTAAACCAAAGACAATCTTGAAAAGAGATAAGAGGGGAAAACATTACTTATAAAGGAATGATAATAAAAATTATGGTGAATTTTTCATCAGAAACTATGCAGGTAAGAAGAGAATGGAGTGAAATATTGTGCCTGAGAGGAACAAAATCATCAACCTAGAATTCTATGCATAGTAAAATTATTCTTCAAAAGTGAAGGAGAGACAAAGATTTTCTCAGAAAACCAAAAACTGAGGGACTTTGACATTAGCAGAACTACTTTTTAAAAATGTTGAAAGAATTTCTTTGGGAAGAAGTAAAATCATACAGATTAAAAAAAAACAAAAACAAAACAAAAACAAAAAAACCATATATACAATACTTAACTAAGGATTACTTTTGAAAGAAAAAAACACAAAAAACAAACAAAACTTAGGTCTATAAAGAGAATGAAAGACATGGGAGAAGGAATAAGCAGAGGTAAATAAAAGTTTTATTTTTCTTAGTTTTAATTGATCTAAAGTACAACTTTAAATAAAGTAGCTGTGTATTGGGTGACTGAGCATAGGGATAAGTGAAATGACTGACATTAATGTCTTCAGGGCTGGTACGGAAGGCCGTTATAAGACTTCCGGATTACCTGTTAAGTCAGTCAGTTCAGTCCCTCAGTTGTGTCTGACTCTTTGTGGCTTCATGGACCACAGCACGCCAGGCCTGCCTGTCCATCACCAACTCCCGGAGTTTACCCAAACTCATGTCCATTGAGTCGGTGATGCCATCCAACCATCTCATCCTCTGTTGACCCCTTCTCTTCCTGCTTCCAATCTTTCCCAACATCAGGGTCTTTTCAAATAAGTCAGTTCTCCCCATCAGGTGGCCAAAGTATTGGAACTTCAGCTTCAGTATCAGTCCTTCCAATGAATATTCAAGACTGATTTCCTTTAGGATGGACTGGTTGGATCTCCTTGCAGTTCAAGGGACTCGCAAGAGTCTTCTCCAACACCACAGTTCAAAAGCATCAGTGCTTCGGTGCTCAGCTTTCTTTATGATCCAACTCTCACATCCATACATGACTACTGAAAAAATCATAGCTTTGACTATACAGAACTTTGTTGGCAAAGTAATGTCTCTGCTTTTTAATATGCTGTCTAGGTTGGTCATAGCTTTTCTTCCAAGGAGCAAACATCTTTTAATTTCATGGCTGCAGTCACCATCTGCAGTGATTTTGGAGCCCTAGAAAATAAAGTCTGTCACTCTTTCCATTGTTTCCCCATATATTTGCCATGAAGTGATCTGCCATGAAGTAATGTGTGATAGTGGTGTAGTGTAAATGTGAAGGTAAACTTTTTTTAAAATGTGTATTTAAAACACTGAAATTTTTTGCAATGAATCATAATAGATATGTTAAGAGAAAAACAGAATTATATAAAATGCTCAATTAAAACCAGAGAAGGCAATAAATAAATAAATAAAATAGAAGGAAGAAAAGCTTACTATTAGGCCACTGTAAGGCATGAGACTTCTACCTGAACTTCATGTTAAATTTGAGTCCAAGACTATTCAGGTCACTTAAGACTGGATTTACTCCTCCTAGATGGAAACTATTTCTTTGGAATCCACACATGCTGACCATGTTAATGCCCACTTATTTTGTTCAAGATTTCACATTAAAAACTTAAAAGTTTGTTCCTCCATGGCCAAAAAAACCCTATTTACTTTTTAGTCCTTTCCTGAAGTTCTCCCCAAGACAAGCTCTGCCTTCAATTTTTTTTCTTTTTTGAGGAAGAAAAAGAAATTTTACTGTACCATTCATCTATTTATCGTCTATCTTCTTGCCTGTCTAGAAATGGATGTTAACATTTGAAGGACAGTGATTGGATGAGTCTATTTCATTCACAGTTCCATCTCCTTGGAATAGAGTAATCCACTGGCTAGGCAGGGCTAGATGGCATTGAGGGGCTTAATTTGGACCTGAGATTGTCTGTGTGTGTGTCAGACTATGAGAGCAGAAGAGAAAATAACATATTTAAATGTCAAGTTATTTTGAGATTTCTTAAGCTTTAATTAAAGTTGCCTACAGGTTACACATTTGGAGCGCTTGATGAGTTTTTGAATGGAAGAGATTGTCTGCCAGATGGATTTTGCCCAAACTCTCTCAGCAATGTTTAAAATAGCATCTTTCTTTCCTTCTGTCCACAAAATGCTTCTCCAGCATTCCACCAATGGAAAGTTTCAATCACTAAATAGCTTAGTAAGAAGATCTCTAAATATTTCCAAGCTCACAGAGTTTCAGAAATAGCACGTGCTGGAGGGTGAACAGCTGAGGTTAATGATAAGTGTCCCCAGGTCAAAAATAGTGAATAGAGCAACAGCTCGGAAAACGATGGAATGGATTCTAATTCCAGGTCTGCCTCTGTTTGCTGGGACCTTAAACAAGAACTTAAGGACCTTTTAGATGTTTACTCCAATCACATAAGTAATTATTGAGTACCTATCATGTTTTCAGCAGGCCTAAAGGAAAAACATTAAAGCCTGATATGGTTTTATGCAAAGAGTACAGATTTTGAAACCAGATAACTCTACCGTTTATTTATTTATAATGATTAATTAAAATTTTAAAAATAGAACTATAGTTGAACTTTGCTATTTATTAAGTGTATTTCTGGGCAAGATACTTAATCTCTCTTTTGGGAAGCAAGACCATTTTTTAGCACCTACTATAGGTATTATTATCTTTAGGGAGAAATAGGTGTTTGTAGACTCTTGACATTCAATTATGAAGGTGTAATTAGGTAAAACTCCTGGCTGAGTAGTTTTAAACCCTAATTTGGGGTATGTAATTGTAACAAGTATCAATAAATATAATAAAGTTTATTACTCAAGGTTTTCCAGAGAAACAGAAAAAACTAGGGTGTGTGTGCGTGTGCACGTGCGTGTGCGCGTGCGCGCACACACACACACGCTTACGTATGTATATATAAAAGGAGATTTATTGTGGGTATTGGCTCACGTGGTTATGGAGACTGAGAAATCCCACCGTCTGCCATATACAAGCTGGAGACCAGCAAGCTGGTGGTACAATTCAGTCTGGGTCCAAAAGCCTGAGAAAGCAGAAAGAGGAGCCTCTGGTGCAAGTCCAAATCTGGGTCTGAATGTTCAGAACCAGAAGCTCTGATGCCTGAGGGCAGAATGCGGATACGCTAGCTCAAGCTGAGAGGGTGAATTTGCCCCTTTTTTGCCTTGTTGTTCTATTCAGGCCCTCAGTGGATTGGGTGATTCCTCCTACATTGCTGAGGGTGATCTTCCTTACTCCATCTCTAATTCAAATGCTAATTTCTTCCTCAAACACCCTCGCAAACACACCCAGAAACAATGCTTTATCAACTATCTGGACATCGTTTAGCTTCATCAAGTTGACATACAAAATTAACCATCATATTACCAGCATGAGAAAGGTGAATAAGTGAATGAAATTGGTGATGGGAATGTCAGAGGGAAAAGGTATAAATATATTTAGTGTGAGATGACCTGCATGTGCACAACTTGATAAATGTCAGGAATCAGTAGCAATATGGAGGTTATATATGTACATATATAGCATATTTACACATATATCTATTATACATGTATAATATACACATATATTATACATGTATGTAATACACATACATCATGTACATATAATATGTAATATGCACATATACAATAAACAATTATGTCTATATATGTGTCTATGTATACATTGATGCATGTTGGGTGCATACACCAGAAAGAGCTAGAATATTCAGATGGTCCCTTGTCAGTCATTCATTCCCAGTTGTTTTCCAAGTGTGCCACGTATGGCATCATAAATTGTGCACAGCACACACCAACTATAATATGAATGGAACACACCCTCACAGCCCTTTTTAGCAGAGCTGGTTTATGCAGAAAGCATTCACAAGGAAAAGTAGAATACAAAAGAGCCTAAGAACAAAAGAAAAACAAGAATGGAAACATAAAATGAGGTTTACACAAGATTGCAAACTCTGCCACCAGAAGGCTTCTTACATCATAGAAAGCGATCAATTCTTAGTTTTAAGACAAAAATACCTCTGGAAGGGCTTTAGTAGAGAGGCCACTACGTAAACTGGTGGACAACATGTTCATATTCTTATTACAGATGCAAAACTAAGTTAGCCGGCACTGTTTGTGATGTGGTCCTCAGTAAATGCCGTGTGTCATTCCAAAGTCTAGTTCCATCAGAGCAATTCTGTGGGCGGGAAAGGCAGTCAGTATAGTGCATATCAGATACTCCTCTCTCTTTGTTTTCAGTGGTACCCAGACTATCTAGAAAAAAATAATCCTCCTAAACAATGCCTTTCTCAACTGTTCTCTTGATTAGTAGTTTTTTTGAAGAGTTTGAGATTGTACGGACCATTACACTTTGGAGGCCAATCATGCAGAAGCATATAAGAAATCCACTGTATGAACTGAAAAGGAAAGGAAAAAAAGAAATTAGAGATGAATTAGGAGTGTGTAGAAATAGCATACTCTGTAATGACCTAGATACTGTGCTAAGTTCTGGGGTTATAAAGATGATTAATATCTGCCCTCAAACCAATAGGGTACCCACCTACACTGTTGGTGGGAATGTAAATTTGTGTAGCCACTGTGGAGAACAGTGTGGAGGTTCCTTAAAAAAACTACCATATGATTCCTCAATTACAGGAGAAAAACTATTAAAAATTCCAACATATGGAGGATGAACAACACTTTGCTGAATAACCAACAAATCACAGAAGAAATCAAAAAATAAATCAAAATGGGCATAGAAATGAATCAAAATGAAAACACAAGAACCCCAAACCTGTGGGACACTGTAAAAGCAGTGCTAAGGGGAAAGTTCATAGCACTACAGGCATACCTCAAGAAATAAGAAAAAAGTCAAATAAATAACCTAACTCTACACCTAAAGCAACTAGAAAAGGAAGAAATGAAGAACCCCAGGGTTAGTAGAAGGAAAGAAATCTTAAAAATTAGGGCAGAAATAAATGCAAAATAAACAAAAGGGACCAGAGCAAAAATCAACAAAGCCAAAAGCTGGTTCTTTGAAAGGATAAATAAAATTGACAAACCATTAGCCAGACTCATCAAGAAACAAAGGGAGAAAAATCAAATCAATAAAATTAGAAATGAAAATGGAGAGAGCACAACAGACAACACAGAAATACAAAGGATCATAAGAGACTACTACCAGCAATTATAAGCCAATAAAATGGATAACGAGGAAGAAATGGACAAATTCTTAGAAAAGTACAGCTTTCTAAAACTGAACCAGGAAGAAAATGGACAATCTTAACAGACCCATCACAAGCACAGAAATTGAAACTGTAATCAGAAATCTTTCAGCAAACAAAAGTCCAGGTCCAGACGGCTTCACAGCTGAATTCTACCAAAAATTTAGAGAAGAGTTAACACCTATCCTACTCAAACTCTTCCAGAAAATTGCAGAGGGAGGTAAACTTCCAAACTCATTCTATGAGTCCACCATCACCCTAACACCAAAACCTGAAAAAGATGTCACAAAAAAAGAAAACTACAGGCCAATATCACTGATGAACATAGATGCAAAAATCCTTAACAAAATTCTAGCAATCAGAATCCAACAACACATTAAAAAGATCATACACCATGACCAAGTGGGCTTTATCCCAGGGATGCAAGGATTCTTCAATATCCACAAATCAATCAATGTAATTCACCACATTAACAAATTGAAAAATAAAAGCCATATGATTATCTCAACAGATGCAGAGAAAGCCTTTGACAAAATTCAACATCATTTATGATTCAAAACTCTCCAGAAAGCAAGAGTAGAAAGAACATACCTCAACATAATAAAAGCTATATATAACAAACCCACAGTAAACATTATCTGTAATGGTGAAAAATTGAAAGAATTTCCCCTAAAGTCAAGAACAAGACAAGGGTGCCCAGTCTCACCACTACTATTCAACATAGTTTTGGAAGTTTTGGGCACAGCAATGAGAGCAGAAAAAGAAATAAAGGGAATCCAAATTGGAAAAGAAGAAATAAAACTCTCACTGTTTGCACATGACATGATCCTCTACATAGAAAACCGCAAAGACTCCACCAGAAAATTACTAGAGCCAATCAATGAATATAGTAAAGTTGTAGGATATAAAATCAACACACAGAAATCCCTTGCATTCCTATATAATAATAATGAGAAAATAGAGAAATTAAGGAAACAATTCCATTCACCATTGCAATGAAAAGGATAAAATACTTAGGAATATATCTACCTAAAGAAACTAAAGACCTATATATAAAAAATTATAAAACACTGGTTAAAGAAATCAAAGAGGACACTAATAGATGGAGAAATATACCATGTTCATGGATCGGAAGAATCAATATAGTGAAAATGAGTATACTACCCAAAGCAATCTATAGATTCAGTGCAATTCCTATCAAGCTACCAGTGGTATTTTTCACAGAGCTAGAACAAATAATTTCACAATTTGTATGGAAATACAAACAACCTCGAATAGCCAAAAGCAATCGTGAGAAAGAAGAATGGAACTGGAGGAATCAACCTGCCTGACTTCAGGCTCTACTACAAAGCCACAGTCATCAAGACAGTATGGTACTGGCACAAAGACAGAAATATAGATCAATGGAACAAGATAGAAAGCCCAGAGATAAATCCAAGCACCTATGGACACCTTATCTTTGACAAAGGAGGCAAGAACATACAATGGAGAAAAGACAATCTCTTTAACAAGTGGTGCTGGGAAAACTGGTCAACCACTTGTAAAAGAATGAAACTTCTTGCCTGGAAAATCCCATGGATGGAGGAGCCTGGTGGGCTGCAGTCCATGGTGTCACTAAGAGTCGGACACAACTGAGCGACTTCACTTTCATTTTCACTTTCATGCATTGGAGAAGGAAATGGCAACCCACTCCAGTGTTCTTGCCTGGAGAATCCCAGGGATGGGGGAGCCTGGTGGGCTGTCATCTATGGGGTTACACAGAGTCGGACACAACTGAAGTGACTTAGCAGCAGAAGCAGAACACTTTCTAACACCATACACAAAAATAAACTCAAAATGGATTAAAGATCTAAACGTAAGACCAGAAACTATAAAACTCCTAGAGGAGAACATAGGCAAAACACTCTCCGACATAATTCACAGCAGGATCCTCTATGGCCCACCTCCTAGAATACTGGAAATAAAAGCAAAAATAAACAAATGGAACCTAATTCAAATTAAAAGCTTCTGCACAACAAATGAAACTATAAGCAAGGTGAAAAGACAGCCTTCAGAACGGGAGAAAATAATAGCAAATGAAGCAACTGACAAACAGCTAATATCAAAAATATACAAGCAACTCCCACAGCTCAATTCCAGAAAAATAAATGAGCCAATCAAAAAATGGGCCAAAGAACTAAACAGACATTTCTCCAGAGAAGACATACGGATGGCTAACAAACACAGGAAAAGATGCTCAACATCACTCATTATCAAAGAAATGTAAATCTAAACCACAATGAGGTACCATTTCACGCCAGTCAGAATGGCTGTGATCCAAAAGTCTACAAGCAAAAATGCTGGAGAGGGTGTGGAGAAAAGGGAACCCTCCTACACTGTTGGTGGGAATGCAAACTAGTACAGCCACTATGGAGAACAGTGTGGAGATTCCTTAAAAAACTGGAAGTAGAACTGCCTTATGACCCAGCAATCCCACTGCTGGGCATACACACCGAGGAAACCAGAATTGAAAGAGACACGTGTACCCCAATGTTCATCGCAGCACTGTTTATAATAGCCAGGACATGGAAACAACCTAGATGTCCATCAGCAGATGAATGGATAAGAAAGCCGTGGTACATATACACAATGTAGTATTACTCAGCCATTAAAAAGAATACATTTGAATCAGTTCTAATGAGGTGGATGAAACCAGAGTCTATTATACAGAGTGAAGTAAGCCAGAAAGCAAAACACCAATACAGTATACTAACGCATATATATGGAATTTAGAAAGATGGTAATGATAACCCTGTATGCGAGGGAGCAAAAGAGACATAGATGTATAGAACAGTCTTTTGAACTCTGTGGGAGAGGGAGAGTGTGGGATGGTTTGGGAGAATGGCATTGAAACATGTATAATATTATATAAGAAACGAATTGCCAGTCTATGTCAGACACAGGATACAGCATGCTTGGGGCTGGTGCACTGGGATGACCCAGAGGGATGGTACAGGAGGGAGGTGGGAGGGGGGTCCAGGATGGGGAACACCTGTACACCCATGGTGGATTCATGTTGATGTATGGCAAAACCAATACAATATTGTAAAATTTAAAAAATAATAATAATAAAAAAAAGGTATTAAAAGCTAAAAAAACCCAACCTACCATATGATTCAATAATTCCACTCTTGGGTATGTACCCAGAAAAGACAGAAGCTCTAAAAGAGATACACGCACCCCAGTGTTATAGCATCACTATTTACAATAGCCAAGACGTGAAAGCAAGTATCCATTAACAGATGAATGGATGAAGATGTGTTATACACATCTTTGTGTATGTGTTACACACACATATACACAATGAAATACTAGTCATAAAAAAGAATGAAATAATGTCATTTGCAGCACCATAGATGGACGTAGACATTATCGTATAAAATGAAGTAAGTCAGATAAAGACAAATATTATATTATGTATATGTGGAATCTAAAAATTAGTGCAAATAAACTTATTTGTAAAACAGAAACGGACTCACAGACATAGAACACAAACTTACGGTTTCCAAACAAGAAGGGACAAGAGGTAAATCAGGAGTATGGGATTAACAGATGCACACTACCATATATAAAATAGATAAAATTATTTACTGTAGAGCATGGGGAATTATATTTAATATCTTATATAAACTATAATGGAAAAGGATAAAGACAGAATATAGATAGATGTGTATATACGTATAACTGAGTCTCTCTGCTGTGTATCTGAAACTAACACAATATGGTAAATCAGCCATATTTCAATTAAAAAAAAAACTGACCTCAAGTTTCTTGCGATTCAGGAGTGGGAAAAGCATGAGTGAGGTTATCTGACTTTTTCTAGTTGTCTAGTCAACCAGAAAATATTGATAATGATATTAGTAATAGTGACAGTTTTATAGTAATAGTAATAGCTAATATTTTGGGGTATTTTTCTAAGTTCATTTTGTATATTAATACATATAATGCTTTTCAATCCTATGAGGTAATTATGTATTATTATTACTCCATTTAACTTTCATTTCATGAAGAAATGAAACCTCAGTTTGGAACCTTGCCCAGAGTCATACAGTTCATTGTTGATGAGTTGGATGCAAACCCAGACAGATTTCTTAAACAGAGACGCACAGTTCAGAATGATTAATGCGTTGATAACTGTAAGAAATGAGAATGCTTTCTAAAATGTAGAAGTTTCTTGACTAAAAGCATTTTCTCACATAGAATTATTCCCTATAGTAGAAATAAATCCAACTCTAAATACTGTCTATGGAAAGAATAGCAATCATATCCCATGCCGAGTGAGAGATCACAACTTCAAATATCTACTCTCATTAAGCAAATTTCCAACTGGTTATATTTGGAAGGTAGGAGGTTAGGTCACCTAAGTAGGCTTTTTTTGAGATATTCTTTAAATATTTTCAGTGTTATTGGAAAATACTTCATTGCTTGAATATTTTTACCATTTCACTAGAAATAAATTCTAATGAAACTTTAGTGGGTTAGCAAATATCAGAGGATGTTCTTATGTCACCTCTGCCCAGGCTGCTTGCTCTTTGCCATGACTTTGATATTCATAAAATTACTGCAAGGCAAACACATGTTAACCTAGATGTTTGAGAAAAATCTCTGGGTATGGAGTTTCATCAGGGTTAGAGGATTCAGATTTCACAGATACAAAACATGTATCCCTCTTTCCCCCAAGAGGTCTTGATTTCAGAGTTGAATTGGCCTTAGAAGTGGATGATCAATGAAGAATCCAGGTAAAAATTCTAAGAAAGGAAAACGGAAAAAAAAGAATATCATACACTTTTTACTCCATGCTTCGTTTATATCCCTTCAACTACCCAGGAAGATATATGATACTCTGCTAGAAAATAGCTAATGATGTCATACATTAATGACCACATCAACCTGGTGAGGTAGGTTCTCAGCCTACACTTATTGACATGGAAATTGAGGTTCAGAGTCCAGTGAAGTGACTTATTCCAGAATGGACACTTATGCTTTCCACTGTTGAAATCCAAGACCAGAGCTGACCTCAAGTCATGAGGTCTTTTCTTTGTACCCTAACTCTAGCATTGCTAATGACGCCACTGTTATTGTTCTAATGATACAGATTTGCCTATGGATGCCAAAAAAAAAAAAAAAAAAAAGTCAGGGAGGAAGCCTGCTAGGCTGGCCAGGATAAGCTCTGCCAAATTCTGAGCATTAGATTTTTTACTCCCTCTCTGCTCTTCCAAACAATGGTAAATATCCTTGGTTTTCATAGAATTAGAGTTAGCAGATGGTCACTTTATGAGGAGTTCTGAGAACATCTGAATACAGGTTTAAACTGGTACCAAGTATCAGTGTTCTCCAAGCCAGGCTTCAACAGTATGTAAACCTTGAACTTTCAGATGTTCAAGCTGGATTTAGAAAGGCAGAGGAACCAGAGATCAAATGGCCAACATCCATTGGATCATTAAAAAACCAACAGAGTTCCAGAAAGATATCTACTTCTGCTTTATTGACTATGCCAAAGCCTTTGACTGTGTGGATTACAACAAACTGTGGAAAATTCTTCAAGAGATGGGAATACTAGACCAACTGACCTGCCTCTTGAGAAATCTGTATGCAGGTCAGGAAGCAACAGTTAGAACTGGACATGGAACAACAGACTGGTTCCAAATAGAGAAAAGAGTATGTCATGGCTGTGCATTGTCACCCTGCTTATTTAACTTCTATGCAGATTACATCATGAGAAATGCTGGGGTGGAAGAAGCACAAGCTGGAATCAAGATTGCTGGGAGAAATACCAATAACCTCAGATATGTAGATGACACCACTCTTATGGCAGAAAGTGAAGAGGAACTAAAAAGCCTCTTGATGAAAGTGAAAGAGGAGAGTGAAAAAGTTGGCTTAAAACTCAACATTCAGATAACTAAGATCATGGAATCTGATCCCATCACTTCATGGCAAACAGATGGGGAAACAATGGAAACAGTGACAGACTTTATTTTGAGGGACTCCAAAATCACTGCAGATGGTGACTGCAGCCATGAAATTAAAAGACGCTTACTCCTTGGAAGAAAAGTTATGGCC
Source organism: Ovis canadensis (assembly GCF_042477335.2). NCBI lineage: Eukaryota > Metazoa > Chordata > Mammalia > Artiodactyla > Bovidae > Ovis > Ovis canadensis. The sequence continues at coordinate 99,044,787 of NC_091253.1, read as the reverse complement.
AACCTAGACAGCATATTAAAAAGTAGAGACTTGGCCAACAAAGTTCAGTCTAGTCAAAGCTATGGTTTTGCAGTATTCATGTATGGATGTGAGAGTTGGACTATAAAGAAAGCTGAGTGCCAAATAATTGATGGTTTTGAACTGTGGTGTTGGAGAGGACTCTTGAGAGTTCCTAGGACTGCAAGGAGATCCAATCAGTCCATCCTAAAGGAAATCAGTCCTGAATATTCATTCACTGGAAGGGTTGATGCTGAAGCTGAAACTCTAATTTTTTGGCCACCTGATGTGAAGAACTGACTCATAGGAAAAGACCCTGATTCTGGAAAAATTTGAAGGTGGGAGAAGGGGACGACAGAGGATGAGATGGTTGGATGGCATCACCGACTCAATGGACATGAGTTTGAGTAAACTCTGGGAGTTGGTGATGGATGGGGAGTCCTGGCGTGTTGCAGTCCATGGGGTCACAAGGAGTCAGACACAACTGAGCGACTGAACTGAACTGAACTGATAACAAAGTTGTTCATAGGAATATTGTGAAACTTAGGTGAGGGTTGCTCTTTGCTCTGAGGAAAAAGATGTTACACAGTCAAAGACACTGCCTCTTGAAAAATGTGGTGAAAATACAAACACATCTTTAAAAACATGGTAGTATTCACAGTATTGAGCTAGAAAAAGATGGAAGTAAAATTTTTCTCCTTCAATATTAATCAATCCTCTTACCGCTTTCAACCCTGGGATTTCTTTGGAAGGAATGATGCTGAAGCTGAAACTCTAGTACTTTGGCCACCTCATGAGAAGAGTTGACTCATTGGAAAAGACTCTGATGCTGGGGGGGATTGGGGGCAGGAGGAGAAGGGGATGACAGAGGATGAGATGGCTAGATGGCATCACGGACTCGATGGACGTGAGTCTGAGTGAACTCCGGGAGATGGTGATGAACAGGGAGGCCTGGAGTGCTGTGATTCATGGGGTCGCAAAGAGTCCGACACGACTGAGCAACTGGACTGAACTGAACTGAAGTGAACCCCTTTCATACTTCCAATGTATCTATTATTTCTGTATTTTAGGAAAAGCAGTGTGATGGAGGAAAGGATAACAGAGTTATTCCAATGAAGAATAAAAGTATGGAATTAAAATAGTTCAAAATAACTAAAACTCTACCTTATGTGCTTCTGTGTGCTAAGTCGCTTCGGTCATGTCTGGTTTTGAGACAGTATGGACTGTAGCTCGCCAGGCTCCTCTGTCCATGGGGATTCTCCAGGCAAGAATACTGAAGCCGGTGCCATGTCCTCTTCCAGGGAATATTCCTGACCCAAGGATCGAACTTGCATCTCTTTTGTCTCCTGCATTGGCAGGTGAGTTCTTTACCACTAGCGCCACCTGGGAAGCCCAGAACTCTATCTTGGTACTCGCACTTTGAAAACTGAGTGTTTAGGAGAAACGGGCACACATTGTTTGAAGGGAACAAAGTTTAAAATTATTTTGCAAAATATTTGCCCTTTTCACAATGGCTTAGAGTAAATATTTGTTAAATATTCTGCTAAATATGCAGAATATGTGATTTGACCAATATAGCTGGTGGAAATCAGAACTTAAATACTTTAAATGAAATCCAGAGTACATAAAATATCAGTTCAGTTCAGCCACTCAGTCGTGTCTGACTCTTCGTGACCCTATGGACTGCAGCACACCAGGCTTCCCTGTCCATCACCAACTCCTGGAGCTCACTCAAATTCATGTCCATTGAGCTGGTGATGCCATCCAGCCATCTCATCCTCTGTCGTCCCCTTCTCCTACCATCTTCAATCATTCCCAACATCAGAGTCTTTTCAAATGAGTCAGTTCCTAAAACATATCGCTGCCTAAATTCTACTCAATATCTTGTTCTGTGTGATGAGAAAAGAATGTTGTACAATGAAAGAAATGTGGAAAGTAAATGATTGCATTTATGAAAATAAATAGGCCCAGAGGAAATTAATTCATTTAGAAAATATTTATTAAGGACCTATTACTTTCCAGGCACTATTTAGAGAAATGGAAATTAAAACAACCTATTAAAATGCAAAACCAGTGAGAGTAATGAGGTAATATCACTGACGCTAGGGAAAAATAGCTTTATATTGCATGTTGTATCATAAATTGGTTCAATTTTTCTAGAAAATCATCTGCCCATATATTCCAAAATTTATAGAAATGTTTCTACTTTTCGACCTAGTTATTTCACTTTGGGGAATAAACTTCAAAGAAATAAAAGAAAAGCAAAATGACTTTATAAGGACAAACATAGCAGTCTTATTCTTAATAAAAGCTGACAAAAAGGGCACAAGGCTGAATATGCATGTTCGTGACAAAATGAATGTGTATTAGTACATTTACAAAGATAGAAAGATAATGATGTTAGCTTATTTATTCATTAGCTATTTATTAGACGTTTATGTGGGCCAGGCATAGCCCTAAGGGCTGGGGATCAAGAGCAGATTGAGTGTGGTGTCTGCTAGGGCCTGTGTCTTTGTGCACAGTGGAAAAATAGAGCCTCTCTGGGCAAATGCAGTCCTGTAGGTCAAGCTTGGCCAGAAAAATGCCCCCTTTTGCAAAGTAAAGGGCACCTGTGCTTGAGGGAAGTGCAACAGCAGGGCTCACACTCAGGAGCGGAGTACAGGCTGCATTGCAGACCTCCCAGGCCTGCCCTGGACATCCTGACGCAGAGGGTGACTGGCACAACCATACAGAGTAGTCCTGGTGCTTACAGTTTAGTGAGGAAGGAAGAAAGATGCTGAGGAAATAAATGCACCAGTGAGTGTGTGATTACAAAGGTAAGTGCCCTGAAAGAAAGGAATGTAGCCTAACCAGAGCATATAGCAAGGAGACCAGGGAGGTCCCTACAGTGGAGAATAAAAGAAGTCCCGAAAGAACCTGAGGTTAGGTTAACGGGGTGGGCAATGCATTTGGGCAGAGGTTAAAAACTCCCCATGGTTGCTATGGAAAAATAGCATGGATATTTATCCAAAAAATTAAGACTAGAATCGCCATATGATCCAGTTGTTCCGCTTCTGTATGTTCATCCAAAGAAAACAAAGACTAATTTGAAAAGATATATGCACCCCTATTTGCAGCCATGAAATTAAAAGATGCTTACTCCTTGGAAGAAAAGTTATGACCAACCTAGATAGTATATTCAAAAGCAGAGACATTATTTTGTTGACTAAGGTCCGTCTAGTCAAGGCTATGGTTTTTCCAGTGGTCATGTATGGATGTGAGAGTTAGACTGTGAAGAAGGCTGAGCACTGAAGAATTGATGCTTTTGAACTGTGGTGTTGGAGAAGACTCTTGAGAGTCCCTTGGACTGCAAGGAGATCCAACCAGTCCATTCTGAAGGAGATCAGCCCTGGGATTTCTTTGGAAGGAATGATGCTGAAGCTGAAACTCCAGTACTTTGGCTACCTCATGCGCAGAGTTGACTCATTGGGAAAGACTCTGATGCTGGGAGGGATTGGGGGCAGGAGGAGAAGGGGACGACAGAGGATGAGATGGTTGGATGGCATCATGGACTCGATGGACGTGAGTCTGAGTGAACTCTGGGAATTGGTGATGGACAGGAAGGCTTGGCATGCTGCGATTCATGGGGTCGCAAAGAGTCGGACACAACTGAGCGACTGAACTGAACTGAACTGATGCTTGTTCATTGCACCTCTATTTACAATAGCCGTGATATGGAAACAGCCTAAGTGTCCATCAGTGAAAGAATGAAGATGTGGTATACATATGCAAAATACATAACCAGTGGGAATTTGCTGTAAGATTCTGGGAGCTTACCCTGGTGCTCTGTTACAACCTAGAGACGTGGGATGGGGTGGAAGGTGAGAGAGAGATTCAAGAGGGGGGACCTATGTATACCTATGGCTGATTCATGTTAATGTATGGCGGAAACCAACAAACCAACACAGTGTTGTAAACAACTATTCTCCAATTAAAAATATATAAATTAAAAAGAAAAGACGTGGTAGATACATCCAAAGGAACTCTACTCGGCCATAGAAAGATGAAATCTTGCCATTTGCAACAAAGATGGACCTTGAGGGTATTGTACTGGGTGAAATAGACAGAGGAAGACAAATACTATATGTTTTTACTCATATGTGGAATATAAAAAACAAAAACAGCGCAAAATAAATGAATAAACCAAACCAAAACAAAAACATAGATACAGAGAACAGAATAGTAGTTACCATAAGGGGTTTGGAGAACAGTGAAATGGATAAAAGGGGTCAACTATATAGACAGATGAAAACCCCACTTTCAGTGGTAAGCTCTCAGCAGTATAAGTCAAAATGTAATTCAGAAAACGAAGATCATGGCATCTGGTCCTATCACTTCATGGGAAATAGATGAGGAAATAGTGTTAGACTTTATTTTTTTGGGCTCCAAAATCACTGCAGATGGTAGTTGCAGCCATGAAATTAAAAGATGCTTACTTCTTGGAAGGAAAGTTCTGACAGACCTAGAGAGCATATTTGAAAGCAGAGACATTACTTTGCCAACAAAGGTCTGTCTGGTCAAGGCTATGGTTTTTCCAGTGGTCATGTATGGTTATGAGAGTTGGACTGTGAGGAAAGCTGAGCACCGAAGAATTGATACTTTTGAACTGTGGTGTTGAAGAAGACTCTTGAGAGTCCCTTGGACTGCAAGGAGATCCAACCAGTCCATCCTAAAGGAGATCAGTCCTGGGTGTTCATTGGAAGGACTAATGTTGAAGCTGAAACTCCAATCCTTTGGCCACCTCATGCAGAGTTGACTCATTGGAAGAGACCCTGATGCTAGGAGGGATTGGAGGCAGGAGGAGAAGGGGATGACAGAGGATGAGATGGCTGGATGGCATCCCTGACTTGATGGACATGAGTTTGAGTAAACTCCGGGAGTTGGCGATCGACAGGGAGGCCTGGCGTGCTGTGATTCACGGGGTCTCGAAGAGTCAGACTCGACTGAGCGTCTGAACTGAACTGAATGTATAGATGAACCATATCTAATGTTATAAACCAATATTACGTCATTTTTAAAATTGAAAATTAAGAAAAAATAAACCAGCCCTCCACGATTGGCTGGCATGAGGCACATTCAAGGAATTGAAGTACGGATTAAAGCAGGCAAGGGGAGTGTGGTGCACCCTGCAATGGAGAGGTAGGCAGGAGCTGGACTCTGCAGGGTCTTGGAGGTCAGGCAAGAGCTGTGATCTTATTGTCTAATCTTATTTCTAAGAAAGCACTGACAGCATTGAGTGTTTGAGTGGTTTTAAGCAGGAGGGCAATGGCACGATCATCCCTGTTTCTGAAAGACCCCCCCACAGCCTATGAGTGGGGCCTGGGTTACAGAGGGTGTGGTGGTTGGGGTGGGAGACTTGAAGCAGCCACTGCAGTTGTCCAGTGAGAGAGGGAGGTGGTGTGGACGAAGCATGGGTGGCGGAGAAGGAAAGGTACAAATGATAGAGACAAACTTTGGAGGTGAAACTGATAGGTGTCAGGAGTGGACCGGCCACGTGGGGTGAGTTGAAGGGGTGCCATGCAAACCCTTTTTGTTCCCTAGTAAATTTCAAAAGTTAACAGTGTAAAGAGCTTAGTTTTATATTAGTTTCCTGGGGCTGCTGTAACAAATTCCTGCAAAACCAGTGACTACCAACAACAGATATTTACTCTCTCACAGTTCTGGAGGCCAGAAGTCCAAAATCAAGATGCTGGCAGGGCTGGCTCTCTCCAATTTCTGCCTCCGTCTTCACATGGCCTTCCCCTCTCCTTCCTGTGTTTGTGTGTCTTCTCTTCTGTCTCATGTGAGGACACTTGTCATTGGATTTAGGGCCCATCCGAGAAAATCCAGAATGATTTCACCCTGAGATCCTTAGCTTAACTACATCTGCAAACTCTTCTCCCCACCTCCCCCCACTGCCAACTCACAGGTTCTGGGGATTAGGGCACGGTTATATCTTTGTGGGGGCCAATGTTCAACCCACTACAAGCATTATGTGAACAATCTTTTATTTACTGCTTGACTTCCCTGGTGGCTCAGATGGTAAAGCATCTGCCTACAAGGTGGGAGACCCGGGTTCCATCCCTGGGCTGGGAAGATCCCCTGGAGATGGAAATGGTGACCCACTCCAGTATTCTTGCCTGGAAAATCCTATGGATGGAGGAGCCTGGCAGGCTACAGTCCATGGGGTCGCAAAGAGTTGGACATGACTAAGCGACTTCACTTTCTTTCTTTCTTTTTTCGCTTTGTATGGGCTACCAGGACTGACCTTTATGCATACATATTGTCTTCACAAGTCATTTGAGAAGCTCTGAGAGGTCTGCCCTCACCTCCCAAAACAACTGCTAAATCTAGAGGATTGATCCTTGTGAAACCTTTGTAGTCTGTAACCTCCTGTGTATGCGCCATCATTGAGTACAATTCAAGCATTTTATCACCTGCTATTGGAATCTTGCTGTTTCCTTGTCTCTTATTTGTAAGGCCCTTGGAGGAGGTGATGGTTTACCATTCTTGTTCACCAGGCCAGGTGTGGCCCTTCCATGAGGTACTTCACATTATGCTCTAAGGTGCCTCAAATATAATTTTTTAAGTCAAATCACAATTAACTACTTAATTAATTAGAGATTTCTGAATAGCACCTGCAAACTATTTTGGATGGCAGAGTATCAGTGAAAATCAACACATTGTATAGTCTCTCTATAGCTGCTGGTGACTTAAAGATGGAAAGTTTTAGTTCTTATATTTTAATTGTTTAGTCTATTAAGATCTATTTGAGCAAATTAATTATAAATTAGTGGGAATTCCTGTTGTAAAGTCATGCATGAAATGCTAAGGAACAACAGGGAGCAAGCAGCTGGTTATTTTGGTGGAGGTTAGAGGTGGCTTCCCCTGGAGAAGGGCATGGCAACCCACTTCAGTATTCTTGCCTGGAGATCCCACAGACAGAGGAGCCTGGCAGGCTAAAGTCCATGGGGTCGCAAAGAGCTGGACCCAACTGAGCGATTAAACAGCAGCTGTAGAGATGGCTTCAGAGAGGTGACATGTGAATTGAAGTCTTGAGAGGAGAACAGATATTTTCTAGGGGGAGGTTATCCAAAGAAAGATGAAACCAGTAGGGATTCCTATTGAAATAATAAGAGCACTAGCAAGAGAAAAATTTCAGATGCATTTTCAGGAAAAGTGAGATTTTTAACAGATGCAGAAGAAGGAGAGGAAGCAGTTAAATATATTCAAGGAATAAGACTCGGCAATAAATGTATTTGTGAAAAAAAAATAACGACAGTGGAGTCAGAAGAACTACAAGGCCATCGCCCAGCAGACCCCGGGTCTCTCTATTAAAAATGGGGTGTGTGAACTCTTCAGATGTTAATTGGAAATGTGGTCTGGGTTTTCTCCATGACAGGCTGTAAATCTATATTTTAGTCAGGGCTTTGCTCTTTTGGATTAGTATGTAATGTCCTTGAAAGCCCTCAGTTCTTTCCTTTCTTTCTTTCTTTTTTTTTCTTTCAAAGAAAAAAGAACCTTCTTCAAAAAGTTACATGATGGTGTTGGACTTAGCTCGTTTTTACAAAGGTCACAGCATTTTTGAGTAGAAAACACGATTGCTAGATCTTTCCAGTATCTAGATATTTGGCAGGCAAGCCTCCATTGCTGGAATAAATAACTAGAGTGCCAGGGGCATATGACAGCTGTGGGCCTGCGAAGCCTGGGAGTATCTGGGAAAAAGCAGACACATCCTATCTCTCCTCAACCACAGCCAAGAAGACAATCGAGGCAGAAATCTCCCTGTTGCTTGAATTAACCAGATTATTGAGCAAAGTTAGAGCTTGTCTGGTCTACTGGTTTCAATTTGGGTTTACAAGCCCAGTGAGTAACAGGAGATTTATTTGAGAAATTGCTGTCAAAAATCTAACAGTCCTTTCAATAGCAACTCAGCAGCACCTGGATTGTATTTTTAGAGTATTTCCTCCCGTGATGATAATATCAGCAATTAATGTTCTTGTATTTATAAAGCCTTATTCTTCAGGGAGTACTCGACCCTTGAGAGAGGTCACCTAATTAATTTCTGCAATGTTTTAGATTAGACTGTTGCTTGTTTTGTGACCTTGAAGATTGCAGTGATTATTAAGTCACTAAAATATTAAATCACTTTTGCAAGGACTCCCAGTAAGGAAGCAATAGGAAACAGGCAAAGAACACACAAAGACCTGGGCATTCTGGGAAGCATTTTCACTCCTGCCACAGAGCAGGACCCCCACAGGCGTGCCCACCCTGTTTTAAGCAAGGAGGAAAAGTTAAAAAAGAGAATCCACATTTTCATCGGAGAAATAACATGCTTCAATATTCTAAGGAAACCTTAGTCATGCTCATATAAACTCATCTGAAATTAGTCATATCTCTGGAACCTTGAAGATAACTTTTTAGCAGCTCTGAAATAAAAGGCTGAATGAGCACCTTTCTTCCTGGTATGGTAGAAAGATCACTTGACCGTGATCCATGAAACTTATGTTTGAATATTGTCGCTTTCACTTATTAGCTATATTATCCTGGGCAAGATAATTGATGCCTTGGAATTTTCCCAATTGTGAAATGGATATGTTAATAACTGCTTGACAGTGCACTCTACCTTAAGGGCCAAAATCCTAGTTCAAGACTCCATCATCTTTCACTTGAACCACTGCAACTGACTTCTAACTGATCTGCATTTCATTCTTGTTCCGCTGCTGCCTTTTCTCCGCATAGCTGTTAGAGTGATCTTTTAACATTACAATTCAAATTGTATCATTCTTTTGCTTAAAATTCTTCACTGGCATCCATTGGTATTTCGAATAAAATGCAAGTCCCTTACCATGGCCTAAAAGATCTGTACAGTCTGGTCCTTGCCTACCTCTTTGTCCCTGTCACCCCACAGGGCCCCGCATTCACTGAGCTCCAGTCATGCTGACCTCTGTGACATTCAACCAGACATGGCCGCCTTCCCTTTAGCCTTCCACACTTGCAGTTGCATCATCCAGGAGGCTCTTCTGCCACGTCTGGATGCTTGCTCCATTTACTCTCTCAAGGCCCAGTTGGAATACTATCCGTCCAGAGAGGTGTCCCTGGACACTGTATGTGAAGTGGCATCCCTAGTCACTTTCCAACAATTTTTACCTCTATAGCAGTTATCACAATGGGAGTTTATCTTATCTAGTTAGTTGTTTATTTATTGTGAGCTTTATCCCATAAGACTGTAAGCTCTTGTTCACTGTTTACACAGTACATTCCCAGAGTTTAGAGCAATATCTGACAGTCTAGCATGTACTAGGCACTCAAAATAAGGGTTTATCAGATGAATCCATGAGTATAATAATATATATGAAAAGTTTAGCCCATAAAATGCTTAAATTTGCTGTCTGTAGTGTCAGACCTTTGTATCCACAGGCTGTGCATTTGCACACAAGGTTGTGCAGGCTGGTCTGTTGAATCCTGGGGTGTGGAACCCTCACACAAGGGACCCACAGACACAAATGGCTGATTCTACTATGCTATTTTACGTAAGGAACTTGAGCACTGGTGAAATTTGATATCGGTGGGGGTCCCGGAACCAATATCCTGGTAGATATTAAGGGTCAACTATTCTTACTCTTGGGGACTCACTTTTAGGACAAACTATTCCTGGCCAATAGCAAATAATAATAACAATAGCTAATATCTATTGAGCTCCTAATAGATGCTGAACATTGCTCTAAGTGCCTTTAATGAATTAACTCACTTATCGACCCTCTGAGATATGTGTTATTATTATCCAAATTATAAAGATGAGGGACAGGTGGTTCAAGTAACAAAGAAACAAAGATTTTTGTTCCTAAGTAGAGGGATGGGGATTTGGACTCAGGTAATTTGGTCCCACAGCGATAATCATTATCACTCACCTACTCAAACTGTCTTATCCTGGCATTCAAGCTTTCCAACAATCTGATGTCTGGCTCTCCCAATCTCTTCTTTCATCATCCATTCATTCATGCACACATCCATTGTTCAACATATATTGAGTAAATACCTTATGCCAGGCCCTGACCTAAGTCTTGGGTTTAAATGGTCTTTGGAGGAAGGGAAGGATAAATAGAAATGTGAAAATCTTTATTTTATCCATGTTGTCAGCACAATAAAGCCATTGATGAATTTGAGCAGGAACTTTACTTATTTTACGACTTAAGACTTCTCTTTTATGAAAAATGACAGTCTTCAACATTTACAGGGTGTCTTTCGGATACCTGATTTCTCCAAACACTGCCCCCGCTTTCAGCGTAACCAGAACTTGAGTGCCATCAGCACCTCCAAGAACTTGGACTTCTCCTTGCTTAATGATATACATTTCCTTGCCAATTTCTCCCTGTATGCCAAATAAAAAGAGGAAATGATCGTCACTTTATTCTTGACAATTATGCCCCAAATTAAAGAAATATAAACTCCTCTAGATGAATAAACATAAACGAAGGAAGTGTAAAAGTAATTATTTGAAGACTTGAGAGAGGTATGGACATTAGTTTGACACATCATGTGAAAAGAAATGGTAGGAAAAGTGGTACTCTTCAAAATGAGAGCACTGTGCGCCATCACTGGATAGGCAAAGATATTTTAGCTGGCACGTTGTTTCAGGAATGGGATTGGAGAGAGGAAATTAGAGATTGTAAGAATAGCAACCTTTTCTTTTTTATTTTTTAGCGACCACTGCTTTGCTTTGAAGAAGTTGCTTAATTTATCCAGAGAGTATGGGTTACAGTCATTCAAAGATGAACTCTACTCTTCTGCCTATAGCACTGAGATCTCATTTTAGTAACTGGGGCATAGGAGACCTTTAAGCTATTATTCTTGTTCCACATTGAAAGTGTTAATGCAGCCAGTTGTTTTTATTCAGTTCTTGTTTATCTCTGGGGACCCTGGAACCAGGGCAATGACCCTTGTTCAAAGCCCCGAGAACTAAACTCTTGGAGTGTTCACATAGCCACTGGTTAATGATGCTATTCTGTATGCCTCAGGCAGCGTGGCGGGATGTACCAGGCTGTCAACACTGTTTAATGTAAACACAAAGATTTATGATGTGTACTTGGTGTCTAGTTTGTAGTCTGAACCATGGCTGGTCATGGAGCTATGTGACCAGACCCTTTTAAAAACTCTAGACTCCAAGACTTTGTTGAGTTTTCCTAGGCAGAGATATTTTGTTCTTGTCCACAGCGAGTGATAAAGATGAATTTCACGTGACCCTCATGGAAGGAGGACCTAGTAAATCTGCACCTTATTTTTCTAGTCTTTGCCTGTGAGTGTCTTTTTCTTGCTTTTCCTGCACTGTGTGCTTTACTCTAATAAATCTCAAGTGATAAATACCACTTTATATTGAGTCATGCAAATCACCAAACTAGCGGGTGATAGTGGGACCCTTGGAATACATCTCACTCCAGGATCCAAAAAGAATAAACATGCTTTACAAGAGACCTGAATGGCACTTGGGTCAAGAAAAGCTGTTCAGCTTTAAATAAGACAGTTGTCATAATACTAGGCAAACTGGATAATAGTACCTATATGTCTTAATGAGTTGAGTCTTGATCAATCTGAGCGATTAAAAATAGCATAAATACAATTAATTCTATTATACTTGGCTTAGGAGGGGACTAGATTATTTGAGTTCATCAAATATTCTTGTTAATCATATTTTCAGAAGATTAGAACACACTGAAATTAATTTAGGATTAAACAATGTTGATTATAGTTTCTGCTCTGCAAAGACTGAGACAGTATCTACCTTGTTCCAGGGCTGAGCACAGGAATTAAGACAAAGACAACTCATTTATGAATAATTTATAATGTCACCATTCTCTGGGAAGTTCTTTAATACCAAGCATTATTTTCCTGATCATTACTTACTGTCACATTCTAACTGTTAGGTTAAGTTTAAAGTTTTTAGGTTCTACCTCTTAGCTGACATCTGTGACATTCTCGTTTTATCTCCCTATGACTTTTATGAGGAAGTTAGTGTAGGTATTATTATTTTCATTTTGCAGAAAGAAAATAAAGGCACAGATTGACTTACTGGCAAATATTTGGCTGAGTAACCAACGCTCCATGACAGTAATTAGAAGCAAAAGGAAGCCTAGAATGCATATCTCTGGATGAAGCAATGCAAAAAAGTATATTTAAATTCTGCATTGTGGAGAATATTAAGCATATATTTATTCCCAAGTGTAGATCTAAGTAGAAATTCCAATACAGATGGATTTAATTATAGTTATTTTCATAATATCAATACTAATAATACAGCTTGCATTTTGCAAAGTATTTTTAAACTCACAATGTCAGATTTTACATTGTTCATTATTTTATGCCTGTGTTTGTCGATCAGAACATGCTACTTTATAGCTGCAAAATATTTTCATAGATATTAACTTATTTAATTCTTGCAAAAATCTCAGTGAGGTCATGTAGGAAAGATATCATTAGTTTTATTTAAATTTGGTAGTGTGTAAGTCACTCAGTCATGTCTGACTCTTTGCAACCCCATGGACTATATAGCCTGCCAGGTTCCTCTGTCTATGGAAGTCTCCTGGCAAGAATATTGGAGTGGTAGCCATTCCTTTTGCCAGGAGATCTTCCTGACCCAGAGATCGAACTCAGGTCTCCTGCTTTGCAGATCAGATTCATTACCATCTGAGCCACCAGTAGAGACTTGAAAATTTAAGTGCCTTGGGCAAATTTGTGAGGCTGGCAGATGGCAGCATTAGAGCTGGCAACACCTATGTCACCTGACCATATAATATGCATATTAAATATGATACAATATATCTGTACAGATAGACCACATTTAATGATGAATCCAATATCAAGACTGATCTCTTTAAAACCAACAAAATAGCTATGAATTATTTTTAAAATGAAGGCAAGTGTCTGCAAATTAGTTTTTCAAGAGATACTCCAAGAAGTAATGATTAGAACATGGCCATATTCCTTCATTTTTTGCATGAAGTCATTCTCAAGGAACTGGAATGATTTTTCAAAGGCAGTTTTTACAGCTGACTGGAGGTAGAAGTACATAATGGGTACTGAAATATAGTTCAGCACTTTTAATTATTTTTTAATGATCATTTCAATAATCTTCCAAGGAGATCTGGCATAATCACCGAACCAAAACTTCCACTATTTCCTGCATATTTCTAGGCTAATTTAAGACTTTTCTGCAAGTTAATTAGCATTCAAATGAAGTAGACATTCCTTAGAGAAGAAGATTCTAACAGCAAGTGCAAAATAAGACCAAACTAAGCTTTTGTGGTTGGTTTACGTGCTAATCTGGAGAAAGTATAGAAATGCAAGCGCTTCATATACAATAGGGTAACCCTTCCCGAGAGAGCATTTAAAATTGTCTATGTCTGACGCAGGATGCAGCATGCTTGGGGCTGGTGCATGGGGATGACCCAGAGAGATGTTATGGGGAGGGAGGTGGGAGGGGGTTCATGTTTGGGAACGCATGTAAGAATTAAAGATTTTAAAATTTAAAAAATAAAAAACTAAAAAAAAAAATAAATAAAATTTTCAGAGTTCCCCTGTGAAAGGCTATTCCAAGGCTGGCAGGGGTATTATGACACTCAAATTAATTCTTGCAAATTAATCCTGGGAAAACTCCCAAACACTCTTTGAAGCAGTCCAAGCTAGCCACTCAGTAAGCTTAGGAGCCATCCAGAGGATTAGGGCTTCTCTGGTGGTTCAGACAGTAAAGAACCTGCTTGCAATGCAGGAGACTCAGGTTCAATCCTTGGGTTGGGAAGAGGGGAATGGCTACCAGCTCCAGTATTCTTGCCTGGAAAATTCCATTGACAGAGGAGCCCGGCTGGCTACAGTCTATGGGGTCACAAAGAGTCAGACACGATGGAGTGACTAACACTTTCACACATTCAAGCATATGTATCTAACTCCTTTGGGGAAACTTGGGAATGCCAACCCAGTGTTAGGAGCTGCTTAGAGGATTAGGGAGGTCAGCAGACTCAGTCCTGAGCCCTGCATTTCTTCAATTATTTAAACGACCTCTAATGAGCATGTTTGTTGTTTGTGTTTCTTCCCTTTCCTACAGTGATTTGTGGAAATGATAAAGCAGAAGCAAAGCTGAATTCAGCTGTCTAAAATCTGGTCAAGTAACAACTTTTCATCTCTGTCTATGTCTCAGTTCAGTTCCGTCACTCAGTCGTGTCTGACTCTTTGCGACCCCATGAATCGCAGCATGCCAGGCCTCCCTGTCCATCACCAACTCCCGGAGTTCACTCAGACTCACGTCCATCGAGTCACTGATGCCATCCAGCCATCTCATCCTCTGTCGTCCCCTTCTCCTGCCCCCAATCCTTCCCAGCATCAGAGTTTTTCCCAATGAGTCAACTCTTCGCATGAGGTGGCCAAAGTACTGGAATTTCAGCTTTAGCATCATTCCCTCCAAAGAAATCCCAAGGCTGATTTCCTTCAGAATGGACTGGTTGGATCTCCTTGGCAGTCCAAGGGACTCTCAAGAGTCTTCTCCAACACCACAGTTCAAAAGCAGCAATTCTTCAGTGCTCAGCTTTCTTCACAGTCCAACTCTCACATCCATACATGACCAGTGGAAAAACCAAATCCTTGACTAGATGGACCTTTGCTGGCAAAGTAATGTCTCTGCTTTTGAATATGCTATCTAGGTTGGTCATCACTTTTCTTCCAAGGAGTAAGCGTCTTTTAATTTCATGGCTGCAGTCACCATCTGAAGTGATTTTGAAGCCCCCCAAAATAAAGTCTGACACTGTTTCCACTTTTCCCCATCTATTTCCCATGAAGTGATGGGACCAGATGCCATGATCTACTATTAATTAAACCCCTTCTTTAAAACAGAAACGGAAGCAGAGAAATGTGGCTTGGGTCTCATGTCTTTTCATTTCTGCTCTTCTCCCTGCTTACTTTTTTCGCTTCCTTCGTTTGTGTTCAGCTGATCTGTTTTTATTACTTAGTGATGGATGTGATGTAAGGAAGAAATTAGAAATGAGAAGGCTGCCTCTACTCTGCATTTCACACTTTGTTAAGCAAGTTTTCACTGCTTAGGGGCATGAGTGCTAAAGTTTCTATGAGCTGTCTCAATATTCAGTCCCTGCTGCTATTGGCACAAATTGAAAGGCTATTTGGGTGCATTAAGGCCATGCCATCCTAAACGCATCATTGATCGAAAGGAGTCCTTTAATCGAGCTGTGGTTTGCATTTCCCATTTTAATGAAAATGATTTCATATCATCAGTATGCCCACTTTTAATCTGGGCTTATTTGTGTGGGCTTATATACTCTTACCTGGAAAATCCCATGAATGGAAGAGCCTGGTGGGCTGCAGTCCATGGGGTCGCTAAGAGTCGGACACGACTGAGTGACTTCACTTTCACTTTTCACTTTCATGCACTGGAGAAGGAAATGGCAACCCACTCTGGTGTTCTTGCCTGGAGAATCCCAGGGACGGGGGAGCCTGGTGGGCTGCCGTCTATGGGGTCGCACAGAGTTGGACACGACTGAAGTGACTTAGCAGCAGCATATATTCCTCAGATGGTAAAGAATCTGCCTGCAATGTAGGAGACCCAGATTTGATCCCTGGGTCAGGAAGACTTCCTTGGAGAAGGGAATGGCAACCCACTCCAGTATTCTTGCCTGGAGAAATCCTGACAAGAGAAGCCTGGCGGGCTACAGTCCCTGGGGTCGCAAAGAGTCGGACATGACTGAGCGACTAACGCTTTCACACTGTATTCCTGGTTTCATTAATATCACAATGTCTCATCCACATTTTCCTCTTTTACTACTAGAAGAGAGCTCCTTCTCAGTCGCCCTCTGTTATTCTTCTCCAGTGACTTCTTCCATAAATACTGTTTTTCTTCAAAGTTACAACCTTGGTCTTTTTCACGTCCCTTATGTTGAGCTTCTTATGATAGCAATTCTGTTATATGCTGGTCCCTAAAGATTTACCTCCAGTTGTATCCTCTCTCGCAGACTACATTATTTTCACCTCTGCACCTGGGGGCCTTAAAGTACCTTCCCTCCATTTGACTTTGTCTTTAGCCATAATCCTAGTTGATTATGTGCTTTAATTCCTTAAGTTTGTCAAGTTCTGTCTTGCCTCATGTCCCCAAGTCTTCATCTAAAAAACTGTCCTCTCTAGTTTGTTTTTCTTTTTTTTTAAACTAGAAAACTATTTCTGCTTAGATTTTCACAAAGATCATGTCTGATAATCTGACAATCTCCCCACCTCTGAGTCCTCCAATCTAAATTAAGTACCTTTGCCACCACACAAATTCTGTGTTCCCTTCATAGAAGTTAGCACGTTTTGGAGTTACACATTTACTTAATTTGTTTATTGTTTGTCTCTTCCATCAGGCTGGTGATATTCAACTTTGGCTGCACGTGAGAATCACCTGGGAGGCCTAAAAAGTATTGATATGTGGGCTCTACCAGACCAGTTGAATTGCTGGGGATGGAGCCCAGACTTCTAAATTCTGGTGATTCTGATGCAGACTGTGAACTGAATACCCCAGCATCAGACAGCAGGCCTCTGAAGGACAAGAACCACCCTTTTCTGACATATACTGAATATATCCAGTTAGCACAGTGCCTGGCCCATAGCATTTCAGAATTATTTATTGAGTTTCACTGAATAGATGACACTAAAATTTCCCAGCTTTTGACGTGTAGTTCCATACATTCTCTCCATAGACAGTTCCTTCCTTCTGCCTGAGCTCACGTGAACTTTTTTTCCTTCATCTGGAATGCCTGCTTCTTCTTTCTCCTAGTTCATGCCGATTCACTTTTCAGGACTTTGCTTGACCAATATCTTCTCCAGGAGCTCTTACCAGTGCCCCAGGGAGAAACATTCTCGATCTCTGTCCAACCACAGCTTGTGCTTCCTTCTCCCACCACATTTAACGTGTTATTCGGGGATATAAGTGCCTCCTACCCCCACTTGTCTGTAAACTCCCTGGGGTTTTGGATCCTCTTGCATTCCTTTGAATCACTCATCATTCTCTATGTTTAATTTTGATTGTTGCCTTCACAACTGATTTAATGTCTCAAGATAAAAAACCCAAGGTCATCATTCCTTCTCTCTCCCTTAAGTTAGTAATCAGAGATGTGCAAAAATACTCATTTTGGAGTTATTTGTAATAGCAAACACTTGGAAATTGATTATGATACATTCATAGACTGGAATACTATGCAGCTTTAAAAAGGAGGTTGTAGATTACTTCCTATGGTATATTGTGACGTGACAGAGCAAGTTTCACCCATAAGGGAGGTATGATGCTAATTTTATGAAACAAGCTGTAACTGTCCATCAATCGATTTATAAAAGAGATAGGTTGAAATATATTAATAGCGGTTATTTATGGATGGTGGAGCTTTTGGCTTTGTGCTTTTATGTGTTTCCCATGTTAAAAATAATGACCATGTATTGCTTTGTAATTACAGCAAAATTTAAAAAATATGGCATTGATTATCCATTAACTGTGTGAGCTAAATGGAGGTAACTGATAGTTTGCTGAAGACATAAAAGGGGCAGAATCACCTTTCACTTCTTAAGGGAAAAGGTAGAATTAAGGGAAGGTATTTGGAATTAATGGGGTATGACAGTTGATGACTTCTGTATACACAAACCAACTTTTCAGACCACCCACACTCATATGCTACAAGTAATGAAATCCATATTGTCTTATTCTGTTTTGAACTCTGAAAGCACATTATTGTTTTACAGAATTGCATCTCATAATTATTTTCATACTTTGGAACTCACCCTAGGCAGATTTTGTTTAAACTGTTCTCCTGACTTATATCTGAACTCCTCAAATATATTTATTTATGAGCCATGCATTTGAAAAATTGCAGGCACTCACCTTTTTGCAGACAAAGTCGCCAGGTAAATAGACAATGGACTTCAATCTTAGCAGCATGTCATAAATCATCTGTGTGTCACAGCCCTAAAGAAAAAAATAATAAAGAGAAAAATGATCCTTATGGATACAGCTAAGAGGCAAATATTCCAAGAGATTTTAAAAGGCAGTGAAAATAAACAGTGATAGATTTTTGTCTGTGTTGATGCTAAAATATTAGTTGCCAGTAGATATGGACTTGTATTAGAAAAAAATATAGAAAAAAAACCCCTACAGTATAATAGAATTTAGATGCTGGTCAGATATATTGGATCCCCCTGGAGAAGGGACTAGCTACCCACTCCAGTATTCTTGCCTGGAAAATCTCATGGAGAGAGGAGCCTGGCAGGCTTAAGTCCATAGGGTCACAAAGAGTTAGATACAGCTGAGTAACTAAGCATGTACTCCTGCAGATATATTTGGGTTTTAATCCTGTTTCCACTACTTATTGCTATGTATCTACATATCTCATGGCCTCATTTTCCTAGTCTGTTAAATGGGAGTTAAATGGTACTAATTTTGTAATAGTAAAATTTTACTCATGTAAAACTTAACATTAGCTGAATAAATGATAAGTATTAAAGACTACGGTAATGTAATGGTAATAGCAATTGATTATTAATATATTAACACTGACAAATAAAATATTTCCACATCTTTTTCTTTTTAATAACATCTTTCATACTATTTGAGATATTACATTTGCAAACTTGTATGTTTTTCTTCCCCAACTTGTCATCTTCTTTAACTGTACTTAAGAAATACAAAAACAATATCTGTTAAATAAGTGACTGTTCATATTCACTTCAGTAGTGTAAGAAATAAATTTGATTTGTTTGAAAATCTGTCTATATTTGTTCTTTGTCTAAATAATTATAATTTATCTATGTGTGTGTGTGTGCTTAGTCACTGAGTCGAGTCCAACTCTTGGCGACCCCATGAAATGTAACCTGCAGGCTCCTCTGTCCCTGCGGATTCTTCAGGCTGGAATACTGGAGTGAGTGGCCATTTCCTTCTCCAGGGGATCTTCCAGACCCAGGGAACTAACCCAGGTCTCCCACATTGCAGGCAGATGCTTTACCATCTGAGCCACCAGGGAAACCAATAATTTATCTACAAATTAGGTTAAAGAAAAATCTGTAGATGTTCCAAAAATCTCACCTCACATAGTGATTTTGAATTTTCTACTTTCATTAGACTTTCCACTCCCCATAGTCAACAAAAGAGTCCAAAGTGCAGTACTTGGGTGCAATCTCAAAAATGACAAAATGATCTCTGTTCATTTCCAAGGCAAACCATTCGATATCATAGTAATCCAAGTCTATGCCCCAACCAGTAATGCTGAAGAAGCTGAAGTCGAACCATTCTATGAAGACCTACAAGACCTTATAGAACTAAGACTCAAAAAAGAAGTCCTCTTCATTAGAAGGGACTGGAATGCAAAAGTAGGAAGTCAAGAGGTACCTGGAAGAACAGGCAAATTTGCGCTTGGAGTACAAATGAAGCAGGGCAAGACTAACAGTTTTGCCAAGAGAACACACTGATCATAGGAAACACCTTCTTCCAACAACACAAGAGAAGACTCTACACATGGACATCACCAGATGGTCAACACTGAAATCAGATTGATTATATTGTTTGCAGCCAAAGATGGAGAAGTTCTATGCAGTCAACAAAAACAAGACCAGGAGCTGACTGTGGCTCAGATCATGAACTCCTTATTACCAAATTCAGACTCAAATTGAAGAGAGTAGGGAAAACCACTAGACCATTCAGGTACGACTTAAATCAAATCCCTTACATTGCATTACAGTGGAAGTGACAAATAGATTCAAGGGATTTGATCTGATAGGCAGAGTGCCTGAAGAACTATGGATGGAGGTTTGTGACATTGTGCAGTAGGCAGTGATCAAGATGGTCCCCAAGAAAAATAAATGAAAAATGATTGTTTGATGAGGCCTTACAAATAGCTGAGAAAAGAAGAGAAGCTAAAGGCAAAGGTGAAAAGGAAAGATATACCCATTTGAATGCAGAGTTCCAAAGAATAGCAAGGAGAGATAGAAAGCCTTCCTCAGTGATCAATGCAAAGAGATAGAGGAAAACAATAGAATGGGAAAGAATAGAGATCTCTTCAAGAAAATTAGAGATACCAAGAGAACATTTCATGCAAAGATGGGCTTAATAAAGGACAGAAATGGTATGGACCTAACAGAAGCTATTAAGATATTAAGAAGAGGTGGCAAGAATACACAGAAGAACTGTACAAAAAAGATCTTCACGACCCAGATAACAACGATGGTGTGATCATTCAGCTACAGCCAGACATCCTGGAATGCGAAGTCAAGTGGCCCTTAGGAAGCATCATACGAATAAAGCTAGTAGAGGTAATGGAATTCCAGTTGAGCTATTTCAAATCCTGAAAGATGATGCTGTGAAAGTGCTGCACTCAATATGCCAACAAACAGGGAAAACTCAGCCGTGGCCACTGGACTGGAAAAGTTCAGTTTTCATTCCAATCCAAAAGAAAGGCAATGCCAAAGAATGCTCAAACTACCACACAATTGCACTCATCTCACACACTAGCAAAGTAATGCTCAAAATTCTCCAAGCTAGGCTTCAACAGTTTGTGAACCATGAACTTCCAGATGTTCAAGCTGGATTTAGAAAAGGCAGAAGAACCAGAGATCAAATTGCCAACATCCACTGGATCATCGAAAAAGCAAGAGAGTTCCAGAAAAACATCTATTTCTGCTTTATTGACTATGCCAAAGCCTTTTACTATGTGGATCACAATAAACTGTGGAAAATTCTTGCAAAGATGGCAATACAAGACCACCTGACCTGCTTCCTGAGAAATCTGTGTGCAGGTCAGGAAGCAACAGTTAGAACTGGACATGGAACAACAGACTGATTCTAAATAGGAAAAGGAGTATGTCAAGGCTATATATTGTTACCCTGCTTATTTAACTTATATGCAGAGTACATCATGAGAAACACTGGGCTGGATGAAGCACAAGCTGGAATCAAGATTGCCGGGAAAAATATCAATAACCTCAGATATGTAGATGACACCATCCTTATGGCAGAAAGTGAAGAACTAAAGAGCCTCTTGATGAAAGTGAAAAAGGAGAGTGAAAAAGTTGGTTTAAAGCTCAACATTCAGAAAACGAAGATCATGGCATCAGGTTCCATCACTGCATGGCAAATAGATGGGCAAACAGTGGAAATAGTGAGAGAGTTTATTTTTTGGGGCTCCAAAATCACTGCAGATGGTGACTGCAGCCATGAAAAGACGCTTGCTCCTTGAAAGAAAATCTATGACCAACCTAGACAGCATATTATAAAGCAGAGACATTACTTTGCCAACAAATGTCTGTCTAGTCAAAGCTACATACATGACTTTTCCAACAGTCATGTATGAATGTGAGAGTTGGACTACAAAGAAAGCTGAGCACCAAAGAATTGATGCTTTTGAACTGTGGTGTTGGAGAGGACTCTTGAGAGTCCCTTGGACTGCAAGGAGATTCAACCAGTCCATTCTAAAGGAGATCAGTCCTGGGTGTTCATTGGAAGGACTGATGCTGAAGCTGAAGCTCCAATACTTTGGCCACCTCATGCGAAGAACTGACTCATTTGAAAAGATCCAGATGCTGGGAAAGATTGAAGGCAGGAGGAGAAGAGGATGAAAGAGGATGAGATGGTTGGATGGCATCACCGACTCGATGGACATGAGTTTGAGCAAGCTCCGGGAGTTGGTGATGGGCATCGAAGCCTGGCGTGCTGCAGTCAGTGGCATCACAAAGAGTCGGACAAGACTGAGTGACTGAACTGAACTGCCTTTCATCAAATATTTTTAGTTTTCCCTCCCAGAACTGTTAGCATGTAGCTGTTTTCTAGCTGTTTTCTTTTTGTGCTTGTCCCTGTCCATTTTTTAGGAACATTATTATTTTCAGATAATTAATCCCATGTAGAAAAGCAAAGTATCTACCCCCAATTCATGGATTGGATAAAAATTTCTTTAGCAATCATGCTGCTGCTGCTAAGTCGCTTTAACCATGTCTGACTCTGTGCGACTCCATAGACAGCAGCCCACCTGGGTCCCCCATCCCTGGGATTCTCCAGGCAAGAACACTGGAGTGGGTTGCCGTTTCCTTCTCCAATGCATGAAAGTGAAAAGTGAAAGTGAAGTCAGTCAGTTGTGTCTGACTCTTGACCCCATGGACTGTAGCCTACCAGGCTCCTCCATCCATGGGATTTCCCAGGCAAGAGTACTGGAGTAGGGTGCCATTGCCTTCTCCAATAGCAATCATAGGTTTCCATAATAATTTCAGTAGGAAACACTTGACCTAGATCCATATAAAATTTACACCTCAGGCTTGCTTGACTGATAAGGAAAGTTAATGATTTATGATTGAAGTATTTTCAAATAGCCATGGGTGAGAAGCATTCAGATGAACTTGAAGCTAGGATTTAACAATTTATTTGAGAAGCTATAGCTTTTGGTTCTCTTGAACAGAGAGAAAGGCTTCTTAACACAGTCCAACACGTAATGACGAGAAGCTGCTATGAGCCATGCCCTTGGTCCAATCAGAGGTGAAAGAGAGTGAGTCTAGTTGGGAATAATGTTTTAAGTAAACAGAAAAACAGTAATTTGTGGTAAAAGTTAATCATGCTGTAAGTTATGTCATATAAATACCCACAAAACTTTTCAGAGGCGGGGGCGCTTACTTCTGCCTGGGAGTGCAGACAGGAGACGGGAGATGGGAAGAAGGTGCTCATGTGGGCCACAAAGCCAAGTCATTTGATGAGTGTGATTTATATCTGCATTTATTTTGATGTGCAAAGGTCCTTTGAGGAAGAGAGAAGTGTGCTGCTTCTTTCTTTGTTATATACTTGCTTAGTGCAAAATGTATAATTTTTACTTATACTGACTTTATCTCTACCATGTCTCATAGGTTATCGTATTTGTTAAGGCAAATTACAAACATTAACTTCTTCCTAAAATTTATCATTCTGCTTTTAGTAAAGCTTCTCTAACTCTATGGCTCAAGTGTTCTATTCCTTTCAATGCTTTCACTGATTCAGAGAAATTTCATTTCAGAAATTGGTGTTCTGATCACTCAGAACTCTGTTAGGGAAAAAACACTTTATTTTAAGATCTCCCCCGCTAAAAGAAGTTCGTGTTTTCAATATTTCAGAGGAAATTCATTAGAAATATATTTGGAAGTTCTTAAAGCTTAAGCGTGACTAGAATATCACTGCAATGAAGGTGACTCTCAATTTTTTGTGATTATGGAGAATAATGGGTCTCCCTAGTGGCTCAGATGGTAAAGAACCTGCCTGTAATGCAGGAGACCTGAGTTTGATCCCTGGATTGGGAAGATTCCCTGGAGGAGGGCATGGCAACACACTTCAGTGTCCTTGCCTGGAGAATCCCCTGGACAGAGGAGCCTGGACAGGAAGAGTCAGACATGAATGACACAACTTACCATGCACGGAGAATAATAGCATTGCAAACGATCAGAAAGAAAAGATTAAAAAAAAATCTACTTACATTTATTTTGATGTGCATAATTTGAAATTTGATGTTTTTGGCTTTAACTTTTACACTTCTTGCAGTCCCTTGGACTGCAAAGAGATCCAATGGGTCCATCCTAAAGGAAATCAGTCCTGAATATTCACTGGAAGGACTGATGCTGAAGCTGAAACTCCAATACTTTGGCCACCTGATGCGAAGAACCGACTCATTGGAAAAGACCCTGATGCTGGTGAAGATTGAAGGCGGGAGGAGAAGGGGATGACAGAGGATGAGATGGTTGGATGGCATTACCGACTTGATGGACATGAGTTTGAGTAGGCTCTGGGAGTTGGTGATGGACAGGGAGGTCTGGAGTGCTGCAGTCCATGGGGTCGCAAAGAGTCGGACACGACTGAGCGACTGAAGTGAACTGAACTGAACTGAGGCCAAAATAAAGTTTTTATTCCTGAAACAATTCCTGCTGGAATGAACTTTGATGAAAATTCCCAACTGTGTTACGTTAATAGGAATGATTAATTATTTGAAGTGTTGTTTTCCTATGGCAACAATCCCATAAATGTAAAGATGTATGCGGCAGTATCATTTTCAGTACTGAACAGACTGGAAACAAGAAAAGCACGATCTGAGGGCAGAGAAAAGTGTTGACGATGTATGTGTGGGTTGCAATAGCATACAGCGGTTAAAATCAATACCCCGGTTCTCTCTCTCTCTACGTATGGTTGAATTCAACAACTCGTGTGTTCTGCATAAAAACAAGCCACAGAATATGTTCACTATGACTCCAACTGTGAAAAAAACTGAACAAAATAATACTGCCGGTCACTGATGTTTATAGATAAAAGGTAAGATAAAAACGAGGATTGGAAGGCTATTCTTAAAATTATCTTAGTGGCCACCTCTGGGGAGGGAGAAAGGAGAATGGAACTGGATTGAAGAACTGATTAGACCTCAACTGTAACTTTTATTAATAATAGTAAA
Source organism: Ovis canadensis (assembly GCF_042477335.2). NCBI lineage: Eukaryota > Metazoa > Chordata > Mammalia > Artiodactyla > Bovidae > Ovis > Ovis canadensis. Next base: position 99,020,320 of record NC_091253.1, on the reverse strand, counting down.
AATAAAGTAAAACACACATCCTAGGATTTCTTGTAGGAACAAAATCCTCTTCGAGAAGGACCACATTTCATGTTGTCTTTTCTACCTTTCAGGTTAACTCACTGGCAGAAAGCACTATAAAGAAACCTAATTAACGGAAAGTATTGGACCAAACTAGGAGATAAACCTTAAAGTAACTTAGCAAACAATTAGTGCTTTCTTCAGTAGAAATGCCCAAATACTTAAAAGGAGAGCTTTTAGCTTATGTCTTGGATTTCCTCAGAGAAAAATATATGAACTATTACAAATATATATTTTTATCAACATACTTGCATAAAATAAGTATTAATTCATGTAAATAAGCCATAGCGATTGTATGTTAGAAAAAAAAATCTACAACTTAAACCTCATCAATTGATTCTGGACCCTAATGATTGCTTTGTGGACAGGTTGCCACTGGCCTTGAAGGCAATTGTGATTTAGGACTAGGTCTTTCCTTTCTCTCTTAGTGAAATAAAATTTGTGTTAGGAAGCCGTTATATCTTATGATGTATTTGAGAATACTTATCTCCTCCCCCTCCCCTGCCAAATGATTATTTTCTTGAGATACAGTTTGCTCCATTATTATATGATTTAAAAGAATCACATCCCAGGGTCGGCATTTTTTTCTTTATAATGCAGCTCCATTTCCTTTATAGAAGTAATTAGGAAAAATTTCTGATTCTCAGAAAGTCAGCACACAGCCATTGTTTCATAAATGTTCCTTTTTCTATAAAGCGAGCGTACCTGTGAGAGTGTCAATATTCACTTTTGTATGTATTCATCACACATTTGCATTACATTTTATCTTCTTATATTTCTTGTTTAATTTTTTTTTTTTGTATCTGTTTAATTCTCTCAACCTCCCTTGTGAGGCCTGACATTCATTAACACATTGTCAACACTCTTGGATTTTAGATGAGGGAACAGAGGCTCAGGACGTCTATTGACTCTTCAGCTGAGGTCACGTGTGGAAGATATGTCGGAGGAAGACTCACCAGGGCCTGTGCAGGGGGAGCACGCTGTTTAATCTGCACTCTGAGCAACAGGGCAAGACAGTGGCTTCCATCTCCCCAGTGTCTTGCCAGGGCAGGGGGCATGCCAGGTACTAAATAAATAAGGCCTGACATCCGTCATGAAGTTGTTAGAAAGCATTCTCTTTTTAACAATGGGAAGTTTAGTGCCGTATAAAGTTGGATTTATATTTGAATAAGGCTACTGGAGATTTGAATGAAGTTGGGAGAAATTCTATTTTTATTCAACACATGAGCTATATGTTAGATGAATGTTCCCATAGGCAGGAAGTCCTTTTAATACCGGCTAACTCTGAACACAATTGTCAAGTTGGTAAAATTTATCTCTGGGTGCTAACCTTCTCAGTCTTGAAGGATTTCTCCATTTCTAAGCTCATTCTCCCTAAGTTATTTGAAAAGAACTCAAGATATTATCAGTACTATATAACTCACTGGGACTTTCAGTCACCCTCAAGTATAAGCAAGAATCTTCAAGGCTTTTCTCAACTCAGCCCTGTTTGTTATAAGAGGCCTTGCTCTGTCCCATCTGAAACTGCGCTCACACTACACCAGGGATGGGTGATACGTCTAGACAGGAATTCTGAACCCAGTTGCCCATACTATCGACTATGCCAGTCATGTTATTGATTGGTAGCTTTGGGAGCAGCAAAGTCAAATGTGATAAATAATTTGCAAGGTATTATGACGGCATAACTTATTGAGTTCTAAGTGATCTTACATAGAACCCTATACTTCATATTTGCAAACACGAAGAGAGTCATTTCCATCAGGCTTTCCCTGAGAACTAACAATAATTCTCTTTTTCTAGGAGCCTCAGTATCACAGTCAAAATGAGAAGTCACAAGCTGGATGCAACCCCGAGGATGAATCTAACCAATCTTCCTAGGATCAAGCATGGCCACACACTGGTTTTACCTGCGTGAAAGCTCCTCTGTGGCTGAATCAGTTTTATTCCTAAGGGACAGTAATAATAATCACAATATATGAATAATGTACTTATACCTGATGTATTGATATAAGCGCTTTGTATGTTTTGAGTTACTGAATTATCACACAACAGCCAACGATGTCATCTTGTTTATGTAAAGTTTGCCTACCTTCTGGGAGGCACTGGGGAGAAGTGACCACGGGGCACAGGGTCTGAGGCACCGCACTGGTGCTTTAGAGAGAGTGACTGCTCAGCAGGTTTCGCTGAGTGGAGTTCATCTGGGTTAAAAGCTCAATGTCAGAATACTTTCAACAGGTCTAGCAACAGTATCTGGAGAAGGCAATGGCACCCCACTCCAGTACTCTTACCTGGAAAATCCCATGGACGGAGGAGCCTGCAGGCTGCAGTCCATGGGGTCGATGAGAGTCGGACACGACTGAGCGACTTCCCTTTCACTTTTCACTTTCATGCATTGGAAAAGGAAACGGCAACCTACTCCAGTGTTCTTGCCTGGAGAATCCCAGGGACAGCGGAGCCTGGTGGGCTGCCTTCTATGGGGTCGCAGACTCGGACACAACTAGAGCGACTTCGCAGCAGCAGCAGCTGCAGCAGCCGCCGCCGCAACAGTATTACTAATACCACCGTGGTTAAACATAAAGTTAAAAATGAAAAGTAGTAAGCCTCCTGCAATGCTCTGATTTCAGGCCCCTGGGAAGAAATATGTGAACAGGTGGACCCTTGGGTGAAGGGAAGAAATAACAGTGACTTTCCCACCCCACCCCTGGCGCAGTCTTTCACTCAAGGACCAAACCCGTCTCCGCGTGCTTCCTGCCTCTGACGTCACAGCCTTTCCAGGCTCTGCTTGCCGCACCAGGACGAGTCCCAGCCGCCCCTGAGGGGTCCTGTTTGGGAAGCGGTCCGCATTGTTGCCGGAGCAGCAGACGGTGAGACGCTTCGCGCTTCCCTTGACAGGCCCGTGGCACCTCCGTTTCCAGTTTGGTGTCTTTCCTTTCCTACCTTGGAGCTGGGGCTCTGTGTGCTCAGCCGTGTCCAGCTCTTTGCGAACCCCTGGACGCCCATGGAATTTTCCAGGCGAGAATTCTGGAGTGGGTTGCCATTTCCTACTCCCGGGTCTTCCCACCCCAGGGATGGAGCTCACGTGTCTGTGTCTCTTGCATTGACAGATGGACGCCACCGCTCCATCTGGGAAAGCGAAAGTCTCTCAATCGTGTCCGACTCTCTGCGACCCCATGGGCTATACAGTCCATGGAATTCTCCAGGCCAGAACACTGGAGTGGGCAGCCTTTCCCTTCTCCAGGGGATCTTCCCGACCCAAGAATCCAACAGGGGTCTCTTGCATTGCAGGTGGATTCTTTACCAGCTGAGCTATCAGGGAAGCCGATCCAGTAAGTCCTACCAATAAGCTGCTGCTGCTGCTAAGTCGCTTCAGTCGTGTCCGGCTCTGTGCGACCCCATAGACAGCAGCCCACCAGGGTCCCCCGTCCCTGAAATTCTCCAGGCAAGAACACTGGAGTGGGTTGCCGTTTCCTTCTCCAATGCATGAAAGTGAAAAGTGAAAGGAAAGTCGCTCAGTTGTGTTCGACTCTTAGCGACCCCATGGACTGTAGCCCACCCGGCTCCGCCGTCCATGGGATTTTCCAGGCAAGAGTCCTGGAGTGGGGCGCCATTGCCTTCTCCGTACCAATAAGCAGGGGGCTCTTTTTCAGTTTCTAAAGAATGCAATCTTAATTCTACACACTAGGTGGCGCAACAGAACTTTCACTAAATTTTCTCCCATTTTTGGTAATTTAGTGGTGGACACGAAATGTGATTTCCTTAGCATTTAATTTGATAAAACATATTTTAAAATCAATACAAAAGTAATAAATCAACAGATAGGAAGGGAAATTGTCCAACCTCATAGGAATGAATCATTCCTTATTAGCTTAATACTTGAGTTTGGGCTGGAAAAAGAGACCCATTTTTGTGGGAAAAAAAAAAGTCAAAAAATGACTATTCATCTCCAAGCTCTTTGGAAACTCTGATCATCCCATGTAGAAGGAGCAAATCTTACTAATTCACCACAATTGACTGAAGCAACGTTTTAGTGAAAGTCTGTGACTTTAGGTCTACCTGCTTTGAACAAGAGGGGGAAAACCATATGAGCTACAAGGTCTTAGTAGGAGAGTAGCAAAGAGTGTGTAAATTTAGGTGTCTGGTGTGAAACTAATCGACGTGCTGAGTCTAAGTCTATGACGTTCACCGCAGGGTGCTATGTTGCTGTTTTTTGACTCTGGGGACAATTCTCAGCATCTTACCACTTATTTAGACAGGGCTGGTGGGGAGCTGAAAGGTCTCATCACCGAGCTGCTAAGACTGTAGCCTGTGCAGTAAAAATTTGCTTCCCGCTCTTTGGCCTCAGTCAGGTAAATAGTTTCTGCTTTCTGTAAAATGAGGGGTCATAAAACTTTTCTCAGAGACTTGCTGTGAGAATTAACTGGGAGAAGATAGCAAGGAAGATGATATAGTACAATCAGAACCCAATAAACAGCAGCTATGATTTTTGAGAAGTAAAGAACCCATCTGACAATGCAGGAGACATAAGAGATAAGAGTTTGATCCCTGGGTGGGGAAGATCCCCTGGAGGAGGGCATGGCAACCCACTCCAGGACTCTTGCCTGGAGAATCCCATGAGCAGAGGAGCCTGGTGGGCCACAGTTCATGGGGTCACAAAGAGTTGGACACGACTGAGCAACGTAGCACGCATACACACAAAGCAAGGTCCACTCCATTATGTGCGTTGGCCTCATCCAATAAACTGAAGGCCTTCAGAGAAAAAAGTCTTAAGTTCCCCGAGGAGCAGGGCAATCTGCCTCCAGATTGCCTTTGGATTTGAGCTGCAACAGTAACACTTTCCAGGGTTTCCAACAAGCTGACCTGTCCTGAAGGTTTTGGATCTGTCGGTCCTCATGATTACATGAGCCCTTCTTTAAAATAAATCCCCCATCCAGTCGTGCCCAACTCTGAGACACCCTGGACTGCAGCCTGCCATGGGATTCTCCAGGCAAGAGTGCTGGAGTGTGCTGTCATTTCCTTCTCCAGGGGATCTTCCCATCCCAGGGACCACCTGAATCTCCTGCATCTCCACCGTTGGCAGGCTGATTCTCGGGAGTACCCTAATACAGGGGCCATAAGACAGTCGGGTCCAGCAAGGTATGCGGTGACAGCCCCGGGAATGAAAGATCCGGGGCAGCATGGACCACTCTCATGGAACATTGTCCGTATTATAATTTGTGATGCTCCAGCATGACTTACATTACTTTCATTAAAGCATTAGGACACTCACTGTTTCCCTAGTAAATAAACAAGTTTCACAAGGTTAAAAGGAAAGAAATACAAGCACGTTGTTCTTTGGAATGGAAAAGGTCAGTTTTCATTTGAATCCCAAAGAAAGGCAATGCCAAAGAATGTTCAAACTACCGCACAGGTGCACTCATCTCACATGCTAGCAAAGTAATGCTCAAAATTCTCCTAGTCAGACTTCAATAATATGTGAACTGTGAACTTCCAGATGTTCAAGCTGGATTTAGACAAGGCAGAGGAACCAGAGATCAAATTGCTGACATTGGTTGGATCATCGAAAAAGCAAGAGAGTTCCAGAAAAACATCTACTTCTGCTTTATTGACTATGCCAAAGCCTTTGACTGTGTGGGTCACCACAAACTGTGGAAAATTCTTCAGTGGGCATACCAGACCACCTGACCTGCCTCTTGAGAAACCTGTATGCAGGTCAGGAAGCAAAAGTTAGAAGTGGACTTGGAACAACAGACTGGTTCCAAATGGGGAAAGGAGTACGTTAAGGCTGTATAACATCACCCTGCTTATTTAACTTACATGCAGAGTACATCATGGGAAATGCCTGGCTGGATGAAGCACAAGCTGGAATCAAGATTGCCGGGAGAAATATCAATAACCTCAGATATGCAGATGACACCACCCTTATGGTAGAAAGTGAAGAAGAGCTAAAGAGCCTCTTGATGAAAGTGCAAGAGGAGAGTGAAAAAGTTGGCTTAAAACTCAACATTCAGAAAACTAAGATTATGACATCCGGTCCCATCACTTCATGGGAAATAGATGCAGAAACAATGGAAACAGTGACACACTTTATTTTTGGGGGCTCCCAAATCACTGCAGATGGTGGCTGCAGCCATGAAATTAAAAGACGCTTACTCCTTGGAAGGAAAGTTATGATCAATCTAGACAGCATATTAAAAAGCAGAGACGTGACTGCCAACAAAGGTCGGTCTAGTCAAGGCTATGGGTTTCCCAGGAGTCATGTATGGATATGAGCATTGGAATATAAAGAAAACTGAGTGCTGATGAATTGATGCTTTTGAACTATGGGGTTGGAGAAGACTCTTGAGAGTCCCTTGGACTGTAAGAAGATCCAACCAGTCCATCCTAAAGGAAATCAGTCCTGAATATTCATTGGAAGGACTGATGTTGAAGCTGAAACTCCAATCCTTTGGCCACCTGATGCAAAGAAATGACTCATTTGAAGAGACTCTGATGCTGGGAAAGATTGAAGGTGGGAGGAGAAGGGGACGACAGAGGATGAGATGATTGGATGGCATCACCAACTCGATGGACATGAGTTTCAGTAAACTCCGGGAGTTGGTAATGGACAGCGAGGCCTGGCGTGCTGCAGTCCATGGGGCTGCAGAGTTGGACACGACTGAGTGGCTGAACTGAACTGAACTGTCCTTTTAAAAATTGAATACAATGCACAATTAGAGCAACAGACACATATCTTTGGAAAAGCTGAAATGAGTTTATTCTAATTTGTTAGTTTATTCTAATTTATTTAGCATAGACTCATTTTCTGGTGCTGCATTGCAAACAAATTCTCCCACATCTGCATCCCTTCACACATTTACAAAGTGGAGAAAAGTCCTTGTGAAATTTCTGATTGAAGATTCAAGATACAAACTTAAAAGTATTCTTTCAGTTCAGTCGCTCAGTCATGTCCAGCTCTTGGCATAAAGTATTCTTTAGGGCATCTTACACTAGGTATTTGTGAATTAAGTGATTTTCAAGTACTTTTAATTTACCCTAATCCTGAAGATTGGAAAGACACAAAGCATGCCCGCCAGCTCCCAGTCCTGGTGTCCTTCTGTGTGTGTGTACGTGTGTGTGCGTGCGTGTGTGTGTGTGTGTGTGCACGAACTCTCTCTCTTTTTCTCTCTGTTCCTGCCTGCTGGCCTTTAAAAGATATGGAAAATCCATTTTCAGGGAGAATTCAAGATATGGAGGTTGTTAACAGTTGCCAGTCACTATTTTTTTGTTATCCCTGGATGTTCTGTTCTATTCCAAGTATCCCCATTTCTTGTCTTTGTAAAACTGAAATCTGTGATGTTGGTTTCCTCCTTTCCAGCTTCCTTGGCCTGCAGGATCGGGCCCACATGCCTTGGCCTGGCTTCAGCTGACCTTTCTAGACTGCCTAGCTGTTGCCACATGCTCTGGTCCTAACGAGTGACAACAAGGCTGCTGCCTGGGAGCCACCCTCTTTTCACTCCGAAGCTGCCCCCTTTTCACTCCGAAGCCGCCTGGTGGACACAATGGTTTTCTCTTGTGCCTCTGACCCTCGAGGGCAGAGGTGACTCTCTGTGAACTCTGACTGAATGAGAAGCGACGCGTCAACTGGGTATAATTCATGAGCTAAGGGTGTAGGATTCCCTAGTCAGTCTATTTCCTCCCTAGGAAAATAACAAATTTGTGTCAACTACAAAGATTGTCTTTGTAAGATTTAGAAAAGAAAAAAATTTAGGAATTTTTCCATACCTGCTTATTTTCTACTTCACTGGCTTTAGGGAAAAAGATAACTTTTTTCATTTAACAGAAATATAAATGGAAATGGGTTCTTTCTGGAAGGAACTACATCTTTAATGGAAATGTCAGGGAAGAATGAATCTATGTTTATGAATAATGGTGGCAACATGTGATGATCTAACCTTTTTTTCTCAATCAGATATTGTTGATTTTATGGATTTCCAAAAATATATGCAAAAACAAAAGAAAAATAACTTCGAGGCTGGAAAACTGATAACTTCCCAAGTCAGAGATAATTCTGTAAAAGTCATTGGTGTATCAGTTAAAGGTTTTGTTTTCTTAAACATAGCTCTGGTTGTTCTCACTTAGTCTCAATTAAGCCAGTCATTGATGTGCAAGTCACTCATTGGTGTCTGACTCTTTGCGACCCCATGGACCATAGCCGCCAGGCTCCTCTGTCCATGGGATTCTCTAGGCAGGAATACGGAGTGGGTTGCCTTGCCCTCCTCCATGGGATCTTCCCGACCCAGGGATCGAACGTGCGTCTCTAACATCTCCTGCTTTGGCAGGCAGATTCTTTACCACTAGCGCTATCTGGAAAGCCCATAGATATGCACATGTATATTTAAAAGAATAAATAACTTCCCTGGTGGCTCAGAGGTTAAAGCGTCTGCCTGCAATGCGGGAGACCTGAGTTCAATCCCTGGATCAGGAAGATCCCTGGAGAAGGAAATAGCAACCCACTCCAGTACAGCAACAAAAATTTTGTAGTATAATGCTTACCCTTATTTATGTGTGCAGTGCTCTGATATTTTCTTGTCTATTTTATATGTTGGTTATGACCCATTTAATTGAATTCATGATCCCCGAATGAATTGCAAGCTGCAGCTTGAAAACGATTTATTTACAGGCACCTGTTAACCAAGGTAGAAATCCCTTTCCTAGTCTCCCTGATAGAAAATCAGAAAACTGAACGCATTCCATGATGCTTCTACTTCACCAGAGCTTCCACTGTGGCGCTTGTACTAGAAATTGGAAACTGCTTTCCAATTAGGAAACTACATTCTAAAATCTCCGGGAATTGACTCCAGGGCACCTTCCCTCCTGTCCTCTCTCTTTCCTCCTAAAACCCCTCCTGTGGGGATCAAGACCATTAGGACCAAGCCTTTTTCTCCAAGAATGTTTATTCCAGTAGATGTATCTGCAGCTTAGAAATGGGGTTTACAGTTGAGTGTTATTTTGCCAAAATAGGGAGAGTAAACGTTATTCCTTGTTCATTTAACAAACATTACTCTATGTAACCACTGCTGCTCTTGAATTAATTTTCCCAATAACTAAATATACTCAGCATCTATACATTTTCTTTCGAAGCCATTCTTTTTTAACTGAAGAATAATTTATATGCTGCGAAATATATAAATTTTAAAGGACAGATAAATTTTGACAAATGACATTGTGGCACTTCCCTCGTAAGACAAAAAATTTCTATCACTCCATAAAATTCCCTCATGTCTTCTCATAGTTAATATCGTCTTACCCACTCCCAATTTTAAGCAGTCATTGGTCTGATTTGTACCATTATAGAACAATTTTGTTTCTAAAATCATTCTTTTGCTATCTTCTTGGTTCTCTTCTACTCAATCCATACTTCTTATCCCCTGAAAGATACTCTAATTTGTCAGAGTCCTTCTTAAAACTGAGCTTCCCTTTTGGCTCAGCTGGTAAAGAATCTGCCTGCATTACAGGAGACGTGGGTTTGATCCCTGGGTTGGGAAGATCCCCTGGAGAAGGGAAAGGCTACCCACTCTAGTGTTCTGGCCTGAAGAATTCCATGGACTGTGTAGTCCATGGGGTCGCAAAAAGTCAGACAAAACTGAGTGACTTTCACTTCACTTCTTAAAACTGGTTATTTACCATATATGTTAAAAGAAATGTAGTTGCAATAAACAAGAAAACTCTTATTAGGTTAAATTTTAGGGCAATATTGTATATAACTCTATTGACTCACATGTAGCTTGAGGTCAACTAAAACTCCCAAGGTATTAAAAAAATTGTTATAAAACTACTGCTCTTTTATAATTTTAGGACTAAATTCAGGATTTTTCTTTTATGCCTATGGAAGTTAATCTTGGTTTTGCTCATTGTTTCAAAGTATTCAGTTCATTTTAAGTTTAGTCATCTAACACATTTATAACTATTCCTCTTGCTTTGTTTCATCTGCCAATTTGAAAATCACATGGTTTATATCTTCATTCAAATCCTTATGGAAATTTAGAACAGGACATATCACCCAAGAGAAGGGTCTAGGATACCGATCTATCTCTAGTTTCATGCAGCCCTGGGTTAAGCTAATATCGAGAGTGACCCTGCCTAACCATTTCAGGATAGTGTCTGATTCTTCATCTTTTATGCAAAAGTGTCTTTCACCTATTTTCAAGTCATATCTTTCTGTGTGGATTACATAATAGGGGATCATATCTAGTCCTGAGCTTAAAATCCATCAGTATATTGATTTGCCCAAATTTATGGCTCCAGCTTGGACCTCTCCTCTGAACTCAGATTTATTTATCAAACTGCCTAGATGACATTCCATCTGAATTCTGGTTCTCACCTCACATTAACACATCTCCAAACAGTCTATTTCCATCTTTCTCCCTCTATGCTTGCTTTAAAATCTCCTATTTTGCAAATGGCATCTTTGTTCTTACTGTTCCTCAGCTTAAATCCTAAATTATCTTTGATTTTTTTTTCTCTCTTCACACAATCAAACAGCAAAAAACTATAGGCTCTTTCTTTGAATGCATCCAATATTGGGCCACTTCTTAACTCTGCTGCATGGGATCACAAAGAGTTGGACGACTGAGCGACTGATCACACACACACACACACACACACACACACACACACACACACACACAAACTGCTCCAACTACTCTGGGTCTGAGCACCATTATCCCTATAGATGGTGATCCTTCCTTGGCTTCCCTGACGTCCGTATTTGCTTCTGTGGTCTATTCTCCAGACAGCAGGAAAAAAATCCCTTTCAAAAAGATCTCAAGTAGGTCACCTTCTGCTCAAGATCTTCAGTGGTTTCTGCATCTCAGAGGACAACTCGAAGTTTACGCCGCAGCCTCCAAAGCCCTCCATTAACTCGCCCTGGCTGATCATTCTGGGTTTTCCTCTCCTCTGCCTCCTCCTGCTGCACATCACTCTGCCTTTAGCCTCGCAGACCAGAGCTTCATCTCATCCTCCTGCCGGGCACCCTCTCCGTCTGTCCCTCCTTCCCTGCTCGCAGTGCCTGCTCTCTCATGCCCTTGCTTCCTGCAGTCCTCTGCCCCAGTACTCAGTTGCACTTCCCTAGAGCAAACCTTTCACGGCCAGTACCATCCTCACTCTCCTTAACCTGCTTAATTCTGTCCCTGGCATTATCACCTCCACACATGCTCTATATTGCTTTTTCACCCCTCTCTTTCGAAATTTAAGCTCCATTTGTGCAAGTATTTTTTTTTTTTTAACCACCGAATTCCTAGTAGCTAAAATGGTGCCGGGAACATTTAAGCAAGAATTGACTAAATGTTTGTTGAATGAGTTAATTAAACAGATGAATCAGTGAGTGCCCGACACAGAATAAGTGTCAGGTGAAAGACACTTACATGTAATATAATGCATTAAGAAAAGGAAAATTAGAAACATTCAAAACATTAACATTTCTTTGCTGTACACTTTTTTCTTTACAAAAAAGACCTCTAAATTTGAATTTGGCCATGTAAAACGTTTGAATCCAAATCATTTGTATTAGAGACATAATTAGGCGCTGATTCTCTGATTGTCAGGCCAATCCAGAGCTAATCTGGGGCCTGATTGTCGTGCATTGCCAAGGCATATTCGTAAATGGGAAATGACGTGCTTAGTAGCAAAGACATAGAGCTGTAGAATTTAATTATATTTAAATTAATGCCAGAAGAGCCCTTCTTCTTTGACACCAATTAGGAGAGAGGCTGCTAAAGAATAAGTCATCTGCTGAAGAGAGACTCAGTTTATTTGACTCTAATTTCACATAAAGTCTCCAGATAACTTTCATTTTATTAAAAATAGGGCAAAAAATCATAAATGCTGTATTCAGGGAGAGCTTTGATATTTATCGGGAGATTGATGTGTTGCCTTCCTACGCACTGGAGAAGCACTTGCCTTGAACAAGTCGACTTTGCTGATGACGCCGAAGTTGGCGTCAACAGTGAGGGCGAGCTGCATGGTGGTCGGCAGCGTCTCAAGGAGATCGGACTCATCTTCATAGAGATAAACACATCGACCCACAAAGAAGAGTCATTAATAAACAACACCAAAGTTCAGGAAACATTAAAACAATAACAGAAGCAAAATGCCAACTCCTGTTTTGTAAATAAACAGCTGCACCACTGTCTATATTTTTGCATACCCATCACAATGGAAAAGAAACGTATTTTCACTATTGGCGATAGGACTGTTCTGACTAATTCTGGAACTTTGCGCTCTCTGAAACTTTAGATATAAAGTTTAGAGAAGATGGGGCCAAGGCAAGTGAACAAACGGGGTGGGAAAAGGATCTGGTTCCCATCTTCTGATCCCACAGCCCTAACATCCTAGGGATGGCAAAGAAAAATGAGTATAACGAGTACCACGTGGCTTACAGAGGTCTGTCATGATCTTATTGGACACTTGGGACAACCCTAAGTATGTTCATTCCTGCCTTCTGGAAAGAAGAAAGGGCAAGTGAAACTCAGAGCAAAAGAGTGTTAAGTGACTTGTTTCTGCGTAAGTGGTGAGTGGCTGAGCTGGGAGCGGAATCTAAAGAAGAAATGCATTAAGCGAGCAAATTCAAACGATTGTTATTTCCTTGCTTATTTACTCAATGAACTGTGTGAATACATTAAAGATTTCTCTACCTGTGAATTAAATGATGGGCCTTTAGGCTGATAAAATGGTCCATGAACAAGACTACCCATTCTTAGTCGATAGTATAGTACTGGTTTCTGAGAGTTCATTATGTGTGATGTTTTCTTACATCCATTTAGAGAAAAAAAAAACCATGCTGTCTAATTTTGATTCAAATATTGAAATTTGAATATTTTTAAATATTCAAATCAATATTCAGATATTGATTCATATTCTAAATATGAAAATCCTTCCTATAAAAACACAGCTCTTTGTTTCCAAGGGCTGCTTATCTCTAGGTCCTTCCTAAGCCGAAGGTTTGGAGCAGGGTCCACAGGAAAAGAAGGGGTCTGCTACCCTTTCTCTCCCTGTTCCTCCCCCTGCATGAGACGCCCTCTGGAATATTTGTGGGTGCTTAGGCAAAGACTTAGCAGCAGCAGGAAAAGGTTTGATTTTTGTCGTTTAGATTCAGGAAGATGTGGTTGGCATCTTTTAAGACCAGCAGAGAGGAGAAGAAAACCATCAACAACCAGTGGTTCTTACCTGCTTTTTGGGAACTTTCGTGATTTGGGAATCACACTGCAATTTGCATTCTGAAGGCAGTAGCCTTTTTGACTTCTCAGGAGCACCAGTTCTTATTTTTATAGGGTGAGGTGCAAACTAAAAGTTGAATCTGGTTATTGTTAAGTAGCACATTATCTTTAACTTACTTTATATCTTTTAGTAAATGTTATTTTTACCTCCAGTGCTGTGGTACTAACAGTAGACACCATGAATGATTAAGGGGCTCCTGGTAGAGACCTGTAGCTGAGTGTGGCCTAAAAGATCACTGATGTGAGCGCTGAGCTCTGGGAAGAGGATGATATTGCAGAGAGAGCAAGGGTTTGGAGAGCAGGTGCACGTCTGAGCTCAGTTTAGGCCATTTGCTGGCTCTGTGCCCTTGGCCATTTTTTTTTTTTTTTCAGTTAGGAGCCTCCATTTCCTTGTCTCCTAAAAGGGGGTTGGTAACACCTAATTTTCCCCATTTTTCTGGGTGAAGATTAGATGAGGTAATGTGTGTAATATCTAGCATCTGTTGGACACTAAAGAAAATTTAGCAAACCTTCCAGGATTTGCATAATCAGTAAGTTATGTCTGATTTGAGAAAAAAATCCCATGGAATTAAGTGAGTGCTTTAAAGATTATTTAGTTGTTTCCCAATCTTTTGTTCAGATCCAATTAGTCTCTGCTGCTGCCTTATAGGATTTTCATTATGGGACACGGTTTACAGGGACTTAATCAGTAATTTGCAATGCTTACCTAGCATTCTTTGAGAGGCCCACGTATATTCATACCAAGTCCGGACCCGATTCTGCACAATCTTAGGAATGGAATAAGTATTCATATAGGCAATGGTATGATCCATGCAGATGCGGAAGTTGTTCTGATTGGCTGTAGCTGCTCCAATTACATCTTGCATCTAAAACCACAAATACGGTTACTCCACATCCAGCAGAGGAGGTGGAAGAGTTACTATAAGCCTAGTTGAATTGAGAGTTCTCACATGACACAGTCCATTCTAATGCTGACTACCTGATCTTTTAACACACCGATACTGGGTCCTGCTGATAAGACATTGGACAAATCATATCCTTTCTGACCCAGTTAGGACAACAGAACCTGTTTTACCTACCATGTGAGACTCTTGTGAGGATTCAGTCTCACAATGCATGCGATGGCACATGTTCTTCTTTGCAAGCTTGTATACTCCTGCAGAGATGTTAGTTGATATTTTAAAAATATATAGCTTGTGCTTATGCAAGAAATGTGTGAAGAAAGTTAAGCAATTAATTGCATGGCAGAATGGCTAGTCCATTTCGGCGAATCTCGTTTTGTAAGCATCCTTCACAGATTTTGCAGTGTGGCTGGCTATATGGACTCAATTCATCATGAAACTGCAACCTCCGTACCTCCCTTTGTGTTGTTTAGACAGATGAAATCAAATCTCATCATGCTTCAGGCAGAGTATTCAGCAGAAGCTGAAATGCGCTGAAATGACTGAAGCATCATCTACAGACGTGACAATACTTAAGGAACTGTCAGGTTTTAGTTCTTGGATGTTTATAACTCAGCCATAAAAACCCACTCTAGGTTAAAAGCTGATCTTTAAGGTCTCAGCACAAAAAAGATATATAGCCCGACTCTTCCTCTCACATAGAGAGAAGCGAGTGGTTGTAAATTTGCTTTGACTGTGGGTTTATAATAGGGAGGAAAACCTGGGCCTCACTTTCACACTCTTAAGACTTCGCTCATTCATTCTAGTAGCTGAGCCTTTTCTGCTTATGGAAAAAAACACTCATTCTTTGAGGTCTAGATAAAAAATGGCTCTTTTGTTGCGATGCCCTCCTCAGTTTCCATTTTTAGAGTTAACAGGTTCTTCTACTTGTTGTGAGCATCTATTGAGGAGCTATGCAGAGAGTCAACTGGACACACCTTTTCCAGTTCCTAACTTACCCCTTGAGGGCTATTCAGCAACCTCAATTCCTAGACCCCCTTTTCCCAAGCCATTTTAGACAAATGATGGACATTACCCACTCACCTAAGGCCTTGAGAATTGGGATATTAGAGGCTGGGTTGGGAGATTTAATAGAGTTTTAAATTGGGACCCAAGGACAATTAAAAGCTGTATTGATTGGTGTTGGGGGCAGAGGATCTGTAGTGACAGGAATCTGAATGCTTTATGTGCAAGGCTGGATCTTGGTGGTGCAGGTGAAGAAGACATATATTCTATGATGTGTGTTCCAGATTGGAGGAGGAAAATGTCAGTCTCTATGAGCTGTATGCGAGAATAGAATATTGTAGTTAAAATGTGATGTGATTATTGGGGTGTAGTTCTTGGTATGGTTATATGTGGGAATTCTGAATCAGAGGAGATTTTGTTCAGGACTTCCTGACTTTTGTTTCTGTTCTTCTCAGCATCTTTTATTCACTGTGAGAGTCAAGGCGCGAATCTCCATCTCCTTTCTCAAGCTTTCTTTTCGGCTCTACTCCTACATTTCTTTGTGGCTTGGTGGTTCTCATTGATCCTGTTGGAACCTCACAGTCAATATACAGGCAGGTGTGGTGTGGGGTAAAAAGCAGCTCTTTCAAACTTTCATGTGCATATGAATCTTCTGAAGATACTATTAAAATGCAAATTCTGACCCAGTAGGTTTGGGGTTACGCCTGAATTCCGAATTTCTCAGTTGAGGCTTCTACTCTTAGTCCAAAGACCACTTTGAATGGAATTTTAACTGGAGCTGGACATAGTCTTTTAATCTTGTAAGAATTGCCTTGAACATAGTAACTGCTAAATAGGCCAGATTTTACTATTTTTATTGATATTATATGGTCTTACCTTAGGATTTCTGAATTACATGTATGAATTTGGGGTACTTTTTAATCTCCTCAAACTAGAGTTGTCTCAACTGCAAAACTGAGAAAATACTGAAGGAGATCTGTCTACTTCACATAGATTTTAGAAGTTATAAAATAATATGATCTTTGCCATTTATATTCAAATTAGTTGCATTTATATTCAAATTAATTGCCTTTCTCTATAAACAAACTTCCTATTTTCAATCACTGTTAATGTGTCTCCCCAAGCATTAAGATTCTGATAATTTATACTCATAGTTTTTAACTGCATAGTGTTCATCTTCCAAACTGAAATATTTTCTAAATAGAGTTTCCTTTACAATCTCTCTGTCTACTCAATTACCACGTTCATGTTGAAGTGGCATATATTCACTGTATTTTTTTATTTTTTGTATTTTGATGCTTTGATTTCTTGGACTATCCCTCCCAGAGTTAGCTAAGCCAGGTGGCACAGTGGTAAAGAACCTGCCTGCCAATGCAGGAGACACAAGAGATGTGGGTTCCATCCCTGGATTGGGAAGATCCCCTGGAGCTGGAAATGGCAACTCACTCGAGCATTTCCTGCCTGGAAAATTCCATGGACAGAGGAGCCTGGTGGGCTACAGTCCATGGGGTTGAAAAGAGTAGGACACACTGAGCACACAAAGATTGCAAACAACTCTCCTGGGAGAGCTCCTTTCACATGCAGAATAGCCAACCCTGAGCCCTGACTTCAGAGCCTTCTTCACTGGCTCTCATATTCCAGGCTACTCTCCACCTGCCCCAGTTGCCTCAGGGTCAAGCGCCAGGCCACTGAGAGAGTCGCTATACTCCAGAGGCTGTTGAAACGACACAAACATGCCGATCTCAAGAGCCGTTACCTGCTTGACCAGTTCCTTTCCTGGTTCCCTCCTAAGTAGCCCTCTAGGCAAGGAGTGGCCATCCACTCCTGGGTCTACTTGTATAACAGGCTATCTTTTCAGTGTCGACAGTCTCCTGATCTGCTGCCCTCACCATCTGTAAATGATAATAAAACCTATATTTTAAAACAGTATGCATGCCTGCATGCTAAGCGGCTTCAGTTGTGCCTGACTCTTTGCAACACTGTTGATTCTAGCCCACCAGGCTCCTCTTGGAGGATTCTCCAGGCAAGAATACTGGAGTGGCTTGCCATGCCCTCCTCCAGGGGATCTTCCTGACCCAGGGATCAAACCTGTGTCTCTTTCTCCTACATTGGCAGGCAGATTTTTTTTTTTTAAACCACTAGAGCCACCTGGTAAGCCCTTAAAACAGTATAACCTTTCCAACTTACATTTTGATTGATCTTCAATAAATCTCTTTGTTCCAAATTCTTCGCTGGCTGACTGCCCATTGCCCTTAAGATGAAGTTCAACATCTGCAACATTCAGAGTCCTTAAACTATCTGGTCCTTCAGTTCAGTTCATTTCAGTCGCTCAGTCATGTCCGACTCTTTGCGACCCCATGAATCACACCACACCAGGCCTCCTTGTCCATCACCAACTCCCGGAGTTCACTCAGATTCACGTCCATTGAGTCAGTGATGCCATCCAGCCATCTCATCCTCTGTCGTCCCCTTCTCCTCCTGCCCCCAGTCTCTCCCAGCATCAAAGTCTTTTCCAATGAGTCAACTCTGCGCATGAGGTAGCCAAAGTATTGGAGTTTCAGCTTTAGCATCATTCCTTCCAAAGAACACCCAGGGCTGATCTCCTTCAGAATGGACTGGTTGGATCTCCTTGCAGTCCAAGGGACTCTCAAGAATCTTCTCCAACACCACAGTTCAAAAGCATCAATTCTTCAGCACTCAGCCTTCTTCACAGTCCAACTCTCACATCCATACATGACTACTGGAAAAACAATAGCCTTGACTGGAGGGACCTTAGTTGGCAAAGTAATGTCTCTGCTTTTCAATATGCTATCTAGGTTGGTCATAACTTTTCTTCCAAGGAGTAAGCGTCTTTTAATTTCATGGCTGCAGTCACCATCTGCAGTGATTTTGGAGCCCCCCAAAATAAAGCCTGACACTGTTTCCACTGTTTCCCCATCTATTTCGCATGAAGTGATGATCTTCGTTTTCTGAATGTTGAGCTTTAAGCCAACTTTTTCCCTCTCCACTTTCACTTTCATCAGGAGGCTTTTTAGCTCCTCTTCACTTTCTGCCATAATGGTGGTGTCATCTGCATATCTGAGGTTATTGATATATCTCCCGGTGATCTTGATTCCAGCTTGTGTTTCTTCCAGTCCAGCGTTTCTCATGATGTACTCTGCATGTCCTTACTACGTTTCTAACCTTATTTACAGGTGTCTTTTACTCTAGCTGTTCTGGTACTCTTCCATTTCGTCAAACGTATATGGTGCTTTATTATTGCTATCTTTCACACATAGTTTCTGATTGGTTGAACTATCTCTCTGTAACTACAGAATCCTATTTGTTTTTTTAAGATGTTGCAAAGACATTTTCTCCTCCATGAAACCTCCTGGGAAGCTTCCTTTTTCTGATCTAATACAGAGCTTTCAAACTCCCCTCTGGAACTTATCATGGTTAGCAGCCCCTTCACATTCATGGAAGTAGGATTTGAGTTTTGACTATTTGTGATCAGCTTTTTGTTGTTGTTTAGTCACTTCAGTCGTGTCTGATTCTTTGCGACCCCATGGACTATAGCCTGCTGGGCTCCTCTGTCCATGAGATTTCCCAGGCAAGAATACTGGAGTGGGTTGCCATTTCTTTAAATGTTATAAAAAATAATTTTCATTGCTAAATTTTGTTGAAGCATGGGTTATATTCATAACACTGTTAGTGTAGTGAATGGGAATCAATCGCTTATCTGGTGGTAATAATCATTTTCTGATTTTTGTCTAACTATTTACCTAGTGTACAAATCTCAAGATGGCTTTTTGCTTTCAGACATATGGTATGTAAAGTGCCTTACAAGGAATATAATTCTAAAGACACTGTGCTGTTGAGCTTTTTATTTCTTGTGATCTGAGAAATCACAAAGGTGCTGGGCTCTAAACTTTGCAAATGCCAATTATCTTGCAATAAAGTTATTTGGGTATTTGATTTACTTTCTCACAAGACTGATTCCTTGAGAATAAGGACAAATAGATACCATAATAAACATTTATGAACCAATGGTTTTTTAATTAATTTAGATGACATTTGGTAATCTCTGATTTAAATGACCTCTGAAGTTGACTTTAACCCATATTTGAAGTTTAAGTAAAAAAAAAAAAAAGAGAGCTTCTAAAGGTTTTCAGAAAAACTTAGAAATGTGACTCTCTGAGAGTCTAACAGATACTCATTGTGTAAAGTTTTCTTATAGAAGCCCCCTTCAATTCATTAAAAGAGATGGAAGTTAGTAAAATTAAAAAAACACCATGTAGATTTTGATTTTTCCTATGTAAATTTTATAAAAAATTGTTAGGCTTTCAAAAATGACAGCCTCATGTATCTAGGGATTTACATCTCAATTTACCTGGCCAATTAAGCTGGAGAACACAAAAACTCCAGAAAAGAAGTTCAGCAGCTGGAAAACAATTTCAAATAAAGTTTGTGGTTCTGGAAGGCCCCCGATGGTAATCAAAGTTCGAACTGCCCAATAATAACATCTCAGATACCTGTGAAAAGAGAAGATATACACTTTGCTTTTTACCATAGCAGTAAAATGCCATTATGCTTGGGAATATATTGCTATAATACTAGATTTTAACACATTCCCTCGTAATTAAGATTTTCTGTCTTTAAGCAGCATTAGTGACTACCGTGTGTACTAATGTAAACTTCCCTTTCAAGGTAAAGTGAAAGTGAAAGTGAAGTCTCTCAGTCATGTCCGACTCTTTGCGACCCTGTGGACTGTAGCCCTCCAGGCTCCTCCATCCATGGGATTCTCCAGGCAAGAATACTGGAGTGGGTTGCCATTTCTTTCTCCAGGGTAAGGTAAACTTCTTGATAAACATTGTGAAATGACTAAACAAAGCCAAAGAAGGTGTTTATTAGTCACTCCACTTATTTCTCCCTGCAAAACAAATCACCCTAGAGTTGAGTGGTATGAAGCAGAGACTGTTTTACTGGGCTTGTCATGCTGAGGGTCAGGTGTTTGTGGAAGACCCCCAAGACGGCTCCTCTATACTCTGTGAGGAGTGAACCCTCAGGAGACTTGAATGCCAGGAGACAGCTAGGAGGACGTGATTGAGGCCAGAGTCCTGAGGCCTTGGTTCTAACCGCTGGCTGAGTCTTCTGTCGTGCATGTCTGTTTGGAACACCTAGGCTGTCTGCTGTCACCGTCTGAGCCGGGATGGTTGCATCCGCTGGGGCTGGCTGTGTATTTTCATTCAGCCTGTTGTATGGATAGCTGGGACTTCCTTACAGCATGGAAGTCTTGGTGTAGATGGACTTCTTGCCTGGCTGGCTTCCCCCCGAGTGGTAGAAGCTCAGGCAGTAGCTTGTAAGGCTTCTTGCAACTCAGAAGCCCTATAATCTCTTAATCTCTTGCCATATATATTTGCCAAGCAAGTCTCTTAGACCAGCCAGATTCAAGGGAAGGGATATTTGAATCTACCTTTCAATGAGAGGAGCAGCGAGAAGTGTGAGGCTACCTTTAAACTACCTTGTAGTGACTAGTGAGGGATATCATAGATATCAAGGGGGTTTATGGAGATTGAAAAGAACTTTATAGTTTAGAATCAGCTGTTTTTTACTGATGGAAGATAGAGCAGGTGGGTATATACCTCCTCTCTCTTTTCTACTCATATCTTACTATATGATTGAATTTATAAACCATGACAGAGACAGAGAACTGAGTTCTATCTTAAAAGGGAAATTACTCTTAAGTGTAATAGCTAATTTATCTAGAAATTTAGTATTGAAGAAAATCAAGTACGCTCAGAAATAGACTTTATAAAGATTCTGTACTAAACTCTAGCAATTACAAATGGAGAGACAGATCATGATAGCCCAGATGGGAAGAAAATCTGGGACCAGGGCAACAACAAAGAATATGATAAAGATGAGGACAGAACATGTGAGGTTCACTTGGCTATATGTGGCTAAGGGTTTCATGGAGTCCCGATTGACGTGGGAATAGAAATTAGTATAACAACCCATTGTATATATATTATCATTTTGGTCCATAATTAGATACTGTTGTTGTTTATCGTTAAGTTGTGTCTGATTCTCTGTAACTCCGTGGACTGTAGCCAGCCAGGTGCCTCTGTCTATGGGATTTCCCTGGCAGGAATATTAGAATGGGTTGCCATTTTCTTCTCCAGGGGATCTTCCTGACCCAGGGATTAAACCCATGTCTCTCGCTGGCCTGTGGATTCATTACCACTGACCCCCCTGGGAAGCTCACATAATTAGGTGCCTACTTGGTATATTCCATATAGCTCTGATAACATGGTCTGGATCAGCTATTTCTACTGAATCCTTAAAGAAAAATGTCCTATATATAGAGGCCATTTTCAGATATTGTTGCAGACAGGCATTCAGATTTAGTGGGTTCCAGCTCGCTATCTTAGTTTCCAGAGTAAACAGAAAAGCAGCAGTTATAGAATCCTGCCCTAGTCAGTCTTTTATTTCTTACCTGGGTGTGCCACATAAACGTTTGCACTTTAAGTAAACGTGCATTTGTCTTTGAACAAGGATGGCCTTTTGTGTGTGTGTGTGTGTGTGTGTGTGTGTGTGAGAATAGGTTATAATTTTCAGATCTTCAAACAGTAAGAAGTTGAGGTTTACAAAGAAAGAATCAAACTACAGTTAAAGTCAGTATTCAAATAAAAATAGATCTAGAGAGAAATCACTTGTTTTGAAATTCAATACCTTTAGAAGGACATGAGTCTTTTTGTTTGTTTTGTCTGGTAGATACAGGAACGGACAAATAGTTAACTCTTTGGTAGGATCTGAAACCACTGCCAAGAGAATGAAAGTATCACTGGTCTGCAACATATTCCCTAACAAGCTTCCTTGGACTTACAGATACTACAGTGAACTGGATGTCAAAGAGAACTACCTTGAAGAAGCATGGAATTAATTTTATGGATTGCGTTTAATTTTCAACTCCAGTTTATAATTTCTCATTACCTGACTTAGTGTGATCACAAGTCCTGGACCTGTGGGTCTCTGAATTAAGGAAATTTATTGACCCCAGTGCAACCCACGAGTGGGGCACAGACCAGATTCTCTCCCTGCATAGCCAACTCCAACTGTTGGGATTACTATGTCCTACAAAGTCCCTCTAGTATTGAGAGGAACAAACACAGGAATTGCTTTGTCTTATTTTCTTATTTACAGATGTTAGAAAATAGCAAGTGTAAAATTTAGGCATTGATTTTCCAAATCTGAAGGGTCAGCTTTGAACCATTTTTTTCATGATGAAAAAGTCTGCTATGTTAATTGGAAGTTTTCTGCCCTGATGCTTTGTGGTTTACCTTGGAATTCTTTTCTCAGTCATGTCTTATATCCAGGCATGCACAACCAGAGGTAAGATTTGTAATTTAATTAGATGGCATCACATTGATCTTCCAGGATTAGCTTAATTAGTCAAGTGTGTCCACCTTTAATATTTACACCCTGGGCAGATAGATCTTTTCAAGGAGATTCTGTCTGGCTGATTTAATACATGAGCTATCTTATAGGCTATATATATATATATATACACACATATATAGCCTCAAGTTAAAGCACTAAGGCAGAATTTGACATAAAACCATAAAAGATCATTTTGTATGAAAATAGAACTTCTTCCTCTGTGAAACAAATGCAACATGAAACTTCCCCCCAACATTTTGTTTTGAAATATTTTAAACAAGCAGAAAAAACTGAATTTCACCCATGTATTCACAGCATAGATTCTATTAATATTATGAACATTTTACTTTACCTTCTTTGTCAGATGTTTCTCCACTTTCCATCCATCAACCCATCTTATTTTGGGGTGCATTTCAAAGTAATTTGCAGACAGACACTTCCTCCTAAATACAGCACTTCAGAATATATATGTGTGTATATATATGTATTACTACAGTTCTATACTGATATAGTTATTTAAAAAAACTTGTACATCGAAAGCACAAATCTTAAGTGTACCATTTGACACTATTTGATGGATTCTGAGAAATCCATACATCTGTGTAACTCAGAAACCTATCAAGACAGAGGACATTTCCGTCGCTCCAAAAATTTCTCTCATTCGTTTTCCCCAGTCCATTCTTGCCCCCGCCCAGGGGCAGCTGTTGTTTCAGATGAGCTTTGCCTGCTTTAGAATTTCACACAAATGAAATCACACACGTGTACACGGTTGTGTAAGATGTCTTACACTCAGAATAATGTTTCTGAGATTTAGCTAGATTTTTGTGTGTTTATTCATTTTTATTGCTAAGCAATATCCCTTGCATGACTATGGCATAGTATGTTTATCCATCTTCCTGTGGATGAAAACCTAGACTGTTTCAAGCTTTTGGTTCTCATGAATAGACATCCTATGAATATACTTATACACGTTCTTTCATAGACATATATTTTTAAGTTCTCTTGGGCAAATATTTAGGGTTGGAATTTTTGTTTTTAAGATAGGTGCTATATATAGTTGTAAAACAAACTGTCAGATTTTATCCCTCCAACAGTGTATGAGATTTCCAGTTGCTTTATATGTTTAACCCAAGAATATGAAGTTTTAAAAAATTTTAGCCAATGTGGTGGATGTGTAGTGGGACATGCAACTTTTAAAAGTACCCAATTCAATACTTTATGAGTGGACGTTTTAACTACCTCCACCTATCTTAGTTCCAGTTCCAGGTTTCTGTAAATTTATCACTGAAGACACTGAATCTGGAGGAGAACGTTAGGAGTCTAGTCTCATTAGAAGATAAACTCCTCAAAAACAGGTATGACAAATAGGAGCTTAATAATATTTGTTAAAGGCTGTGAAAGAATAAGTGAAAGATCATGCAAACCCAAGACTGAAGAACATGGGAAGGCTGTATCTGTGATTATGTCCATGTAATCCCCATGCAGACTCCTCCCTGTCATGCCACCAGCTGCCTTTCATCTCCCTTCTGGTCTGCCCATCTGCTGTTCTGGAGCGGCTCTGATGCATTTAAGGGAGTCTAAATTTCTGGTGTAAAGACCACGCTTTCTTTTCCTGCTAGTGTCTGAACTGAAGTATCTAGGGGACCCTGTCTTAATAACTTCATTTACCCTCGTCTCATCTTCCTCGTGTACAAAGGGAAGGGAGTAAGTAATCCTAAATTTCCCGAGCACTAAAGTATGGGCATTCCGACTCCTTCTTCACTCCATCTAGAGTTATGATTCCCATGACAAGCTTGCTTGCTCATTTACTCATTCATTTGATGACTTATGTGTCCAGGATTGAGGTTAGGGATTTGTTAAGACATTTTTGTACATTGGGAAATTTGTATCAGAAAATAAATAAATTGAGGTATATATGGATAAGAGAGACTGGGAACATTTCTGTATATCAAATAACTGGGGGAAGGAATGGCAATCCACTCTATTATTCTTGCCTAGAGAACCCCATGGACAGTATGAAAAGGCAAAAGATATGACATCAGAAGATGAGCCCCCCCCCCCAGATTGGAAGGTGTCCAGTATGCTGCAGAGGAAGAGTGGGGGGCAACTGCTAACAGCTCCAGAAAAAATGAAACAGCTGAGCCAAGGTTGAAACGATGTTCAGTGGTGGATGTGTCTTGTGGTGAAAGTAAAGTCCGATGCTATAAAGAGCATTGCATAACAACCCGAGATGTTAAGTCCATGAAGCAAGGTAATTGGACATGGTCAAGCAAGAGATGACAAGAGTGAACACTGACATCTTAAGAATCAGTGAACTAAAATGGACAGGAGTGGGCAAATTTAATTCAGATGACCAAGATATCTACTACTGTGGGCAAGAATCCCTTAGAAGAAATGGAGTAGCTATCATAGTCAACAAAAGAGTCCAAAATGCAGTACTTGGGTGCATCCTCAAAAATGACAGAAAGATGTTGGCTCATTTCCAAGGCAAACAATTCAACATCACTGTAATCCAAATCTATGCCCCAACCATAAATGCCAAAAAGCTGAAGTTGACTGATTTATGCAGACCAACAAGACCTAACACTAAAAAAGATGTCCTTTTCATCATAGAGGATTGGAATGCAAAACTAGGAAGTTAAGAAATACCTGGAGTAATAAGCAAATTTGGCCTTGGAATACAAAATGAAGCAGGGCAAAGGCTTTAACAGTTTTGCCAAGAGAACACATTGGTTATAACAAATACCCTCTTCCAACAACACAAGAGATGACTCTACACAGAGACATCACCAAGTGGTCAATACCCAAATCAGACTGATTATATTCCTTGCAGCCAAAGATGGAGAAGCTCTATACCGGCAGCAAAAATAAGATCTGGAGCTGACTGTGGCTCAGATCATGAACTCCTTATTGCAAAATTCAAGCTTAAATTGAAGAAAGTAAGGCCATTTAGGTATGACCTAAATCAAATATCTTATGATTATACAGTGGAGGTGATGAATAAACTTAAGGGATTAGATCTGGTAGACAGCATGTCTGAAGAACTACAGAGGTTAATAACACAGTATAGGAGGCATTGATCAAAACCATCCCCAAGGAAAAGAAATGCAAGAAGGCAGAGTGGTTGTCTGAGGAGGCTTTACAAACAGATGAGAAAAGAAGAGAAGCAAAAGGCAAGGGAGAAAGGCAAGATATATCCAACTGAATGCAGGGTTCCAGAGAATGGCAAAGAGAGATAAGAAAGCCTTCTCAAGTTAACAGTGCAAAGAAATAGAGGAAAACAGTAGAATGGGAAGGACTAGAGATTTCTTCAAGAAAACTGGAGATATCTAGGGAACATTCTATTTAAGAGTGGGCATGATAAAAGTTAGTAAGGCCCTAACAGAAGCAGAAGAGATTAAGAAGAGGTGGCAAGAAATACACAGAACTATACAAAAAAGGTCTTAATGACCTGGATAACCATGATGGTGTGATCATTTACCTAGAGCGAGACATCCTGGAGTGTGAAGTCAAGTGGGCCTTAGGAAGCATTACTACAAACAAAGCTAGTGGAGGTGACGGAATTCCAGCTGAGCTATTTAAAATTCTAAAAGATCATGCTGTTAAAGTGCTGCATTCAAATATGCAAGCAAATTGGGAAAACTCAGCAGGGGTCATAGGACTGGAAAAGGTCAGTTTTCATTTTAATCCCAAAGAAGGGCAATGCCAAAGAATGTTCAAACTACTGGGTAATTGTGCTCATTCCACACGCTAGCAAGATAATGCTCAAAATCCTTCAAACTAGGCTTCAACTGTACATGAACTGAGAACTTCCAGGTGTACAAACTGAGTTTAGAAAAAGCAGAGGAACCAGAGGTCAAATTGCCAACATTCACTGGATCATAGAGAAAGCAAGGAAATTTCAGAAAAACATCTACTTCTGCTTTATTGATGATATTAAAGCCTTTGACTGTGTGGATCACAAATAATTGTGGAAAATTCTTAAAGAGACGGGAGTATCAGATCACCTTACGGGTTTGCTGAGGAACGTGCATGCCGATAAGAACAGTTAGACCTGGACATGGAGCAACAGAGTAGTTCAAAATTGAGAAAGGAGTAAGTCAAGGCTGTATTTTGCCCTTCTGCTTGTTTAACTTCTATGCAGAGTACATCATGTGAAATACCAGGTTGGAGGAATCACAAGCTGGAATCAAGATTGCCAGCAGAGATATCAACAACCTCAGATATGCAGATGACACTGCTCTAATGGCAGAAAATGAAGAGGAACTAAAGAATCTCTAGATGAGGATGAAGGAGAGTGAAAAAACTGGCTTAAAGATCATGGTGTCTGGTGCCATCACTTCATGGTAAATAAAAGGGAAAAAAGTGGAAATGGTGACAAATTTTATTTTCTTGGGCACCAAAATCACTGTGGATGTTGACTGCAGCGTGAAATTAAAACATACGTGCTCCTTGGAAGGAAAGCTATGACAAATCTTGACAGCATGTTAAAAAGCAGGGACATCATTTTGCTGACAAAGATCCTTACAATTAAAGGTGTGGTTTTTCCAGTAGTTATGTACAGATGTGAGAGTTGGACCACAAAGAAGGCTGAACACCGAAGAATTAATGCTTCTGAACTGTGGTGCTGGAGAAGACTCTTGAGAGTCCCTTGGACTGCAAGGAGATCCAACCAGTCAATCCTAAAGGAAATCAACCCTGAATATTTTGCTTAAGCTCCAATACTTTGACCACCTGAGGTGAAGTGCCACGTCATTGGAAAAGACCCCGATGCTGGGAAAGATTGAAGGCAGGAGAAGAAGGGGAAGACAGAGGATGAGGTGCTTGGATAACATCACTCCAATCAAACTCCAGGAGACAGTGAAGGATAGGGAAGCCTGGCGTGCTGCAGTCTATGTGGTCAGAGTCGGGCATGATTTAGGAACAGCAACAACTTATGCTCTGGTTTTGAGCTAAGTAAGCCCATTCCTGCTTTGTCATATTTCACAGTCAGATGAAGGCTGCCATGTACTTAGTATAAATGAAAATAACCTCTTGTCTTCTACTGAAATGAACAGACATTGTTATTTTGATGAAGATTAATAGAATAGTAATAAATGCCTCTTATTTTAAATGTTCACAGTGCTTCACTTGCACCCTACAGTTGGTGCATTATTCTAACTAGGACAAGGTTCACATGTCCAGTGATCTCATAAGCAACCTCCAAATTATATGTCATCAGGAGCCATCACAAGGGTTAACTAAAAAAAGACTTTACACTTTTGAGGTCAAAGAGTCATATGAAGTAAGAGAAGAGGCAGGTGTTGCTTTAAAACTGTGGGAAATGTAAGTGTATTAACAACTGCCATTTACAAATTATTTATTATTGTTTTATTTGCCTGTGCCGAGTCTCAGTTGGGGCATGTGGGATTTAGTTTCCCTACTAGGGGTCTAATCCAGGCCCCCTGCATTCGAGTGCAGAGTCTTAGCCACTGGGTAATCTCTGGGAGATGGCGAGGGACAGGGAGGCCTGGCATGCTGCAGACCATGGGGTCATAAAGAGTCGGACACGACTGGGCGGCTAAACAATAACAAGAACAATTATTTATATGTTTTATATATATATATATAAAACAGCACACACACATCTGCTGCTTTTAAAGGCATTTTCTTGGTAAGGATGTGTCCCTGACACTTGGTAAGAGGATTATTGGACTTCCTTGGTGGCTCAGCTGGTAAAGAATCCGCCTGCGATGCTAGAGACCTGGGTTTGATCCCTGGGTTGGGAAGATCCCCTGGAGAAGGGAAAGGCTACCCACTCCAGTATTCTGGCCTGGAGAATTCCATGGACGTCCATGGGGTTGCAAAGAGTTGGACACGACTGAGCAACTTTCACTTTCACTTTCAAGAGGATTATTAGAGCTCTGGTTTTGGGTGAGAACCCTCCTGTCTAAAGGACTAGAGAATGCGAGCTGTTTGACAGCAATGCTGAAAAATGCATCAAAACTTGCTCCTTGGGCTAGAAAATGACCACTTTTTTGTAATCTATCATGAATGATTAAGAAGAATGAATGGCTTCTTTTTCCAAAGAGAAAATACAGATGGCCTATAGACATATGAAAAGATGCTCAACATTGCTAACCATCAGGGAAATGTAAATCAAAATCACAATGAGATATCACCTCAACCTCTTAGAATTTCTATCATCAAAAAGAACAAAAATAACAAATGTTGGCAAGGATGTGGAGAAAAGGGAGCCTTTGTACACTATTGGTAGTAATGTAAATTGGCATAGCTGCGCTGGAAAATAGTATAGAGGTTTCTCAAAAAAACTAAAAATAGAATTATCACATGACCCAGCAATTCCATTCCTGGGCATATATCCAAAAACCCACTAATCTGAGATGCACCCCAATGTTCGTGGCAGTGTTGTTTACAATTGTCAAGATATGGAAGAAGCCTAAGTGCCGCACACAGATTATTGGTTAAAGAAGACGGACACATCTTTTCCATACAGACACAATGGAATACCACCCAGCTACGACAAAGAACGAAATCCTGCCGTTTGCAGCAACATGGATGGACTTGGAGGGTATTATACTGAGTGAAATGGATCAAAGACAAATATTGCCTGATATCACTTCTATGAGGAATTGAAAAAAATACAATAAACTAGTGAATATAACAAAAAAGAAGCAGACTCACAGACATAGAGAACAAACTAAGGGCTACCAGTGGAGTGAGGGAGGGAAGGAGGGGCAGGGTGGGGACAGGGAATTTTGAGAAGTACAAACTATTACGTATAAAATAAGCTAGAAGCATATATTGGTACAATGTGGGGAATATAGTCAATATTTTACAAAGTATAAATGGAACACAACATTTAAAAATTATGACTCACTGTACTGTACATCTATAACTTACATAATATTGTACAGCAACTATAACAATAAAAATTTTTGTAAAATGATGAGTAGCTTCTAATTCTTTGGTACAAGGCTCCATTTGCATCTGCTAAGTCAAGCTTATTAGAGAGGTTCTCAAATCTTTTATCTTTACTGTCTTTGGCGCTTGACTGGTTAATAGTTGTGTGTTGATGTCTCAGACTTTGACGGTGTGTTTGCCAGTTTCTCTTCCTTCTAGTAATTTTTGCTCTGCAAGTTTCTTTGACTCATCGTAACTATTTTGCATTAGGTGCATTACACATTTAGAACCGGAAAATACTGATGGTGAATCGAAACCATTCCCATTATACAGTGACTTAATTTTTCCCTAAAATAATTTTTGTTTTGAAGTCTATTTTGACTGATATAATTTGACAATCTCTTTCAGCTGGTGAATTTAGTCCATACTAATGTATTCTGCTTACTGATATATTTTAAATTGTTTTAGCAGCTCACCATTTTTTTTCTTCTAATGATTAAGAATTTATCCTCTCTCTTTCTGTTCTTTACTGATAATCTTACCACTCAACTCCAGTTTCAGGACACATAATTTTTTTTTAGATTTCAAAGATTCCTTTTACTTTCTAAAAGAATTTAGCAATCATTGGGAACTGTTGTAATATAATTTATATAGAAATGTGTCTTATAACAAGTAATTACAATAACTAATACAACAAACCTTTCAAGTAGGTTATCTTCTTCTATTTTGGTGAGAGGGCACTTTGAATATCTGGTCTACACTCTAGCTAGAATTAGATGTCTAAAATATTAGCACACTTTAGCTTTAGCTTCTTATGGGTCAAAGCTGAGGTTTCTTTCTTCTTCTTATAATAATACAAATTTAATCACTCCTTCGTTTTTCCTTTCCTTTCTCTCTCTTTCATACACTCAGTATGTGTTAGGGATTTAAAGAAGGCGAAAGAATCGAATCGCCAGTCTATGTCCGACGCAGGATACAGCATGCTTGGGGCTGGTACATGGTGATGACCCAGAGAGATGTTATGGGGAGGGAGGTGGGAGGGGGGTTCATGTTTGGGAACGCATATACACCCGTGCTGGATTCATGTCAATGTATGGCAAAACCTATACAGTATTGTAAAGTAAAATAAAGTAAAAATTAAAAAAAAAAAGTTAAACTCTATTTGAGACATGCAGGCCTAGTTGCTCACTGGCATGTGGGATCTTAGTTCTCTGGCAAAGGAACAAAACTTTTCCATTTGCAAATGCTTTGCATTGCAAAGCAGATCTGTAACCACTGGACCACCAAGGAAATCCCTGTATTTACATTTTAATACATATTACATGTTTATCATTTTGGGTACTGTTCATTCCCCCTGTAGATCCAGATTTTCATTTTGTTTTAAAATCCTTCTGACTTGGGACCTTTTAAAAGAACATTTATTACATTGGTCTGGTGGTGGTGATGTAATCTTGTAGTTGTTGGAAAAAAAACAAAAAAAAAAAATAAAGAAGGCGAGAAGGAAGAGAGAGAAAGAGTGAAGAAACTCCCTTCTTGTCTTCTCTAAGACCTAACATGTACTGAGTGTGTGTTGTACACTTAATATTCTAAGCACTGGGAACAAGACATTCTCTAAAATATGCGGCAGGGAGGCAACCAGGTATGAAGAGAGAAATAGCTCTCCTCTTTCTAGATGGCAGAAATTTTTCTAATTTGAGTAAAACAATAATCAGACTCATGCATCTGATGATATTGAATTATATACTTCTAGACAATATTTAATATAGTTGGTATCTTACTCTGTTTTCTATATAGTTATATTAAGCTGAATACATAAATAGTTTCTAAAGGAAATTACTTATAGATTTGGTTATAAACTTTCTTCTGTGGCTGTGTGTGGGTGTGTGTGTGTATGTGTGTGTGTGTGTGTGTGTGTGTGTAGTTTCCCAGTCAGTGGACCCTATGACTTTAAATTTTTAAAATTAGTTCTGGCTAAAAGTTCAAAAAATGTTGTTACAATCCCTCATTCAGATCCTGCTCACTCTACCTAGTGTGTAATTCCATGAGGTATCTTTCCTCCCTCCTGTAATTGCTTTCCTTCCCAAGGCTGCTGTGAGTTGCCCTTCAAAGTCATGCTGGGACCCACTATTTTCCAGTAAGGACATTGCCTTACAATATGCTCAAACTCATTTCACTGGAGCAGAAAGTCAGTGGCGGTGTACTTTATGCCAGGCCTTTATATCTACCAAAATTTCACTATTAAATAACTCAGCTGCCATTATTGAGTCGTGATTCTACTGCACTAAACTTCTCAGATAATCTTTTTTAATCTTGGAGTACTTGCACGTCTAATTATCAAGTTTAGTTTATGATCCTTGTTTAAACTTTATCCTAAGTTTAGTTTATGATCTGTGAGTGTTTAATTGAGTTAATGGTTATAGCTGACTCATAACTCATAAAACCTTTCAGTGGTAAACTAATTAGTCATTGCACCTGCCCTCCAAATAATTAACATTGTTCATTACCAACATTGGCATTGGGGTTATTAAAAGTTACCTTACCGCTCCGTTATCTATAGCAGAGGCTTTCCAACTTTTCTGATCTTGATCCAGAGTAATAAGTGAATTTTACAGGTCAACTCAGGACACACACACACACACACACACACACGTGCACACACCCACACGCACGTGCACACACAACACACCGCTACTAGGAATGACAGGCTGATATTTTCTACTCTGTCATCTACTATCCTACCCTCTCTCACTCAAAAGCATACTGACTGACTAAAGAGTTTTTACTGTCTACTAATGGACCGTGCTTTACAGTTTCAAAAACACTGGCTTACGAAAACTCCCACTGGAACAGAAGTTAAGAAGAGTCAGGAAGTTTCCTTCAAAAGGAACACTTACCCTGCACCAGACGTAGAGCACAGACTTGTGGACGAGGGAGGGAAGAGGAGGGCGGGGTGAGTTGAGCGCAGGAGTGAAATCTACACGCCACCATGTGCGCAATAGATGCTACCAAATCCTGGAAAGTGGCTGTGTCACAAAGGCGCTCAGCCTGGTGCTCTGTGATGACCCGGGGGTGGGATGAGGCTGAATGGGAGGTTCAAGAGGGAGGGGTTAGAGGTACACTTGTGGCTGATTCACACTGCTGTACAGCAGAACCGACCCAACATTGTAAAGCAATCATCCTCCAATCAAAAATAAATTAAAAAATTAAAACTCACTTGTTTCCCTCACCATCATACACCCATCTGGTGCTTCCAATCCCTTCATAGCTTGAAGCCCAATAATACATACAAGCATTAATGTGCAGCGTGAACAACAAGTATCCAGTCGTTCGAATTACTCTGTCAACGAGAAGAAGTGTGAAGTGAGGCTCGAGCTGTTTCTGGAATACAGCCTATTTTAACATTTTCTTTTTCTTAAGGTCTCTGCTGAATCTCCTTGCTTTAAATGTGTGAACTGTTAGCTCTCATTAGTACAGTATGAAATGATGCTGCCACCACAGGTCTCCAGACTTCAGTCTCCTGACTGGGACTGACAGAGGGGGAAAAAAGCTCTTCTCTTCTCACAGATGGCACGAGTCAGTTCCCTGAAAGACATGTCTCCAGGGTCACCTCTCCAGTTTGAGTTCCATAAAATACACCATGCTGATTTCACTGGATATCTCCGGAGAGCTCATGGGACTTCATGCTACAGTTGACTGACTAGAGGTCTCTGGGCAAGTTAAGTTCAGAACAGCGAATGAATGAAAATTCAGATTGGAATGAATTGTCGTGAGAGAGATGCAAAGTCAGCTTGCAAAAGGACACATTTCTCTGTCCTTGTTCTGATGGAAGCAAGTAATACGCCCTCTTTTTTTTTGTCAGGTATTCTTCTAAATCTAATATAATTTTCATACTTTCATCTCACTTTGAAATGTTCAGATCTGTTTTAGAACGTAGCTCAATATTCTCCATAGCCCCAAATCTGAGATTATTCCTTACTCTCTTGCAGGGAGGCCATATTCTTCCCCAGTTTTGTCTACAATGTCATAGCATTGCGCTCTCTCCCACCCCAAAGTACCCTGAGTTATAATTTACCTGTAGATGTATGCCTTGTTCATTATAGACTCTAGGTGATGGTTAAACTCGAAAAATGAAGTGTACTGTGTAGGAAACAAGCAAAAGAATCCCAAAGTGTGTTAGTCTTAAATACATCTCTCATATTTAAATAAAACAGTATTAAATAGACTTTATTTGCTACTGAAAATAATTATATTCATGTCTTAAACAAAAACTGAGATCTGTTTAGTGGCATTTTCCTCTGGGCAGTGCATTTTAGCAAGGTGCCAAACTTATAGAGCTTCTCACTTTTTTTCCATTTCTACTCCAGTTATGTCTTATTTGTAATGCTTTTAGAAAATCAAGCTTAAAAACATTTCTTTCCTTTTTTCTTTTTAAAGCATATAGTGGAACTTTGTTTCACAATCATTAAAAATCACACCTCCCCTCAAAACATAAGTAAAATAGGAGAAGAATAATAAAATACATTGAAGTCAAAAACAGGTGTTATGTCCTGTTGCTCAACACTAGCATTACATAAAAGCAAGTTGCATTAAATGTGTATTTATTTCAACAAAATTTAAAGTCCAGTAAATGTTAGCATTGGTTATCTATTCTTGACATTGTTCAAAGATACAGTGAGATTAGATGCATCTGCTAAGTCGCTTCAGGCATGTCCGACTCTGTGCGACCCCATAGACGGCAGCCCACCAGGCTCCCCCGTCCCTGGGATGCTCCAGGCAAGAACACTGGAGAACAGTTGCTATTTGCCTCAGGTTTTCTTCTGCTTATACCCACTTCTCTCTCAGCAGATACTCCCTACATGCACCTACTTCCTCTTTCTTTTCTCCCTACTTTCTCTTTTTAATTTATAGGCTGTAAAATGCAAGAGCGTAAAATCCAGAGCTGAGCACCAATCTCCTCTCTTCCATTTATTAACTGTGTGACCTTGGAAAAGTCACTTAATATTTCTGTATTTCAGCTTCCTCATCTGTAAAATGAGGACATCAGAGAACATGACTTCAAAAGAGGTTGCATGCTTACATGAGTTCATGCATTTAATCATATAATACGCTTAGACTCATAGGACCTTACAGATTGGAAGGGCTATGAGGGATTACTAAATTCAAAGAGTATCTGGTTCAAAATTTCATCCAGTGCAGGTATGACTATAATAGAACATTTGGGAATTAAAAAACAGGTGTAATAGCAATGACTACTAGTCTAGGAATATGCACAAATGATTTGTTTTTCTAGAATTCCTGAGTCGGAAACATCCATTCAGTACTCAGATTAAGATAATTTCCGTTTGTGGTTATTTTTTTATTGTACTCTTGATAGAAGCTTGCACAAAGACACATTTTGAAAGTTTGCTTAAGTGTTCACTGTAGAAAAAATGTATATTCTTAATTTGTTTTTTCATATATACTTTGGAGGTAGATAAACGATATTTTCCCTAGAGAACTGCACATTAAAATGATACACTTCTGTGGAAATGGCTGGCCTGTGGGGCTATGATAAGAAGATTCATGTTGACTTTCAGGACTGCCTAGATTTTAAAAATCTAAAGATAGTGAGCTTTTGGACACCATAGGGACACAAAGATGGCGTGTGAAGAGCTAGCATTTTATAAGATTTTATTACGATACCCAACTCCCCAAACCATAGGAACCCAAGACTCTCTGAAAGTTGGTCATCTGAGAAGTGGGCTCCTGAAATGTCCATTCGACACTAGAAATTTGACGATGGATGGCCAGCCCACCAAGCTGCTAGGGATGTTAAATTCTACTCAGTCTAGACCCACACCCCGTGGTCAAAACCGAAGTCCCTAGAGTAGTCTTGAGTGTGTGAGAGAATATAGAGTAACGTCCCTCTTAATGCGGAAAAATCATGGACATGGAAAGAGAGCCTTTCAGCCTGAAGTTCACTTGCTCATCTGATGATAGTAAAGAATTTGGAGTCAAAAAATATGCGATAGGCTCCAGATATTGCCACTCACCAGCTGCGTGTCTGGACAGATTTTTTTTTTAACTTTGCTTATTCTCATTTTCATCTCCAGAAAGAGCTTGTTTGGAGGAATAAATGAGACAATGAATAAAAGTTGAACAGAGTAAGTAGGACCGAGTATGGATCCAGCAAACAGCAGCTGCTGCTGTGTCAGGATGCACTTGAGTCTCCAGGTCACACCATCTTGTCTTCCCAAAGTGTCAAAGAGATAACTGCCTAAAATGGAAAGAATCTGCGGTATTCCTTTTAAGAGGGCTGTCTTTGGGAATGCAAGCTGCTATTGCTAACATTAAAGATTTCTACAAAATTCCACATGCTGACTCCCCTCAGACTCATTTTAGGTACCTGATAAAGCTTTGAGTTATAAAATATTTATAGTTTAGAATCTTTATCAATAGGTAATTTATTAATACAGTTCAAGAACAGTAAGAAATGTATACCTTCAAAGTCTTTTTTCCTATTCTGGCCCTGTGCCTGCCTGCTAAGTCATTTCAGTATTGCTGGACTCTTTGTGGCCCCATGGACTATGGCCCGCCTGGCTCCTCTGTCCGCGGGATTCTCCAGGCAGGAACACTGGAGCGGGCTTCTGTGGCCTGTTCCAGGGGATCTTCCTGACCCAGGGATCGAACCCGAGTCTCTTACGTCTCCTGCACTGGGAGGTGGGTTCTTCACCGCTAGGAAAGGAAGCCCCATTCCTGCCCCTATACATCCTGATTTCCTCTCCAGCCTCAGTTAACCATTTTTATTATTATTATTATTTTTTCAGTAGCCATCCACTGTTTACATAATACAGAAACATAGAATATATTCTCTTTCTGTTGCAAGACTTAACATTGTTCTATAAACTGTTTTGTAACTAACTTCCCCCCTCATTTTGTTGTTTTATCTTGGAGGTTGTCCTCTGCCAGTTCACAGAAAACTCTTTTTATTTTTGCATTACAAAGTTTTCTACTGTATAGATGTACTGCGATTTAACTAGTTCCCTCTCGATGAACATTTGAGCTATAAGTACATAAATACTTTTGTTATGCAAGGGTGTTTGCATTTTTCTATTATTATAGAATTTTAGATGAGTAAGATAGCTTAGCGGTCATCTCATCTGGCACTCTCATTTTAAACCTGGTGTTCCAAGCATTCAGTGACGATGTAATGGAAAGTGACAAGTGGAAAAGCATAGATTTATAAAATATTCATTCGTAATTATAGCTGTATTTAGAAGCACAAAAGCATTCCTATTTTAAAAATACCTGTTATGAGACACAGACTCAAAACAACCAAGAACAAGCAACTTCTATCAGTAGAAATAATGATGTTTTCCCTTCATTGAGATTTTAAAATTCATAGCATTGATGAGGGCAGAAAAAGGGAGGACAGGTTTTTGGGAAACAACTGGGATATTTTAAATTACTTGAAGATTTCCATTATTATACGAAGCAGACAATTAAATATAGTTATCTTACCTTTAGCATCCTATTTGTCCTAAATATTGGATTAAACCCAAAGAAGAGGTAGAAAACATCAAAGGGCATTATTGATGCCATATCCAGCTGTTGGAAGAACATACTCATAATTATGATGTGATTACATAAGTTTTTGGACGTACATTAACACATCAATGTATGTAAAAGTTAACTAGTCACTGTGGATCATTTTTTGTTTAATACAAAATTGTTTTCAGTTAGATATGCATGGTGTCCCTGAAAGGTAGATCAACACCATGAAAACATGAACACTATTTCATAGCTTATGTCCAGTGAATTTCATTTCCAGCTTCATGCATCTGATCTTGCTAAGCTTAGGCACTGCATTTTTCTGGAATTTTGTTGTGCTGTCACATGTATTTCAGAGATGGCATGGTTGCTACTTTTAGAACATATTTTATTTTCAGCTTGGGGTTTTTGGACTGAAGCTCAAGCTCATTCTTGATTTTATTTGAAACTATTGGACATTCATTGTAGTGATTGATTTTTATGTTTCAGCCAGTTCTCCAGCGGTCAGGCTGATTATATTGTTGGTGGTTCATCCAGACACTTCGGTTCTTTCTACTGCTCTCTACTTTGGATCATATTGTTGACAACAAATAGCAGTGAGCATATCTGTCAGAGACTGTACAGGTTAACAGAGATGAGAGGAAAGAAATCGGTCCCATTTACAATTAATTATCAGTTCTGACGGGAGAAGGTATTGAAAGTACCATTATAGCTAAAAACATTTTACATATGTGATGTATTTAAATTATACTGGCTTTATATTACCTTGGTAATTGTGAAATGACACCATCATACTTGCATACTTTCTTGATTTCAATGATAACAATAAAAATTTTTATGTAAGATAATGATTAATTTTCATTCATCTTTATGTTATCTTGAAAAATAGGGTACATTAAAGAAACATTTAATTTATTTACGATAATTAAGAGCAGTTAAGAATTTTCTGTAAGGCCATACATACGAAATGAAAAGTTGAAGTAATTAATTGTGTACTAGAATTTCAAAGCCTAGTGATATTGAAAAGAAATGGGACTCTCAGTTTGACTCAACCAGATTGGTTACCATAAACAAATGATTTACTAGAAGTATTGGCTTAAAAATGCATAATATCACCAAGCCTTACTGATTTTATCCTACGGATACTGGGTCTCATGACAAGTTGAGAGGTGTTCAAAGAGTTACTATAATAATGTCTTATAAATGAGGAAGCGGGAGCGTGGAATCACTGATTCTGTCTAGTGCTATTTCAATGTCCAATCGCTTGAAGGCCCATTCGACTTTTCCATGCAGCCAGTCAATAAGTTGTGCTTGATATTAACATGTTAGCATGGATTTGGTAGATATGATTTACTTCTTACTGAATTGTAGAAAAGTGAATTAATGACCAACACTGTACTCTGTACAAGGAACTTTGCAAAGCACGTTGGAGATAAGATACTGTTTCTGTCCACAAGAAATTAACAGTCCAATGATAGGATAGCCAAGCACAAAAATAGGTATAACACAGTGGCATAAGACATGTCCACCTGCAATGCAGGAGACCCTGGGTTGATTCCTAGGTCAGGGAGATCCGCTGGAGAAGGGATAGGCTACCCACTCCAGTATTCTTGGGCTTCCCTGGTAGCTCAGCTGGTAAAGAATCTGGCTGCAATGTCGGAGATCTGGGTTCGATCCCTGGGTTGGGAAGATCCCCTGGAGAAGGGAAAGGCTACCCACTCCAGGATTCTGGCCTGGAGAATTCTGTGGACTGTATGGTCCCTGGGGTCGCAAAGAGTTGGATTGGCTTTCACTTCACACATGACCTGTGGGATGTGCTAAGGAAATTCAAAAGAAGTGACCTCAATTAAATGTGAAAGTTTACATTTAGAAACCCAAATTAAATATGTGAGTTAATTTGCATTTATTCAAATTCAAGAAAGTGATTAAGAGTTTGAAATAAGCTTTGTAGCACTCACAAAGAATATTAGTTCTGTTTGTAGAGTTCATCAGAGTAGTTTAGACCTTTTATGACTATGTCTAAGTGTGTGGGAAAGTTTTACAAAGAAAATTAGTTGGAGATGAAAACAGATTGAAAGAAATTGCAATCACCATAGATTGCCAACAGGGACAATCTGGCACCTAAACCTAGATCTGAATATTTTACAAAATTTGAGGCCACTATAGTGTCCTTGAAATGGGAAGCTGGAGTTCAATCATACAGATTGGGTAAACTTGGATCACCCTCAACTCTCTGCCTATTTCTCAGAGTTAGGATAAACAATAAAAGATAATAAACTACCTGGTAAATAATTAGTCGAAGAGGCAGAGGAATCAGAGGTCATATTGCCAGCATTGGTTGGATCATGGAGAAAGCAAGGGAGTTTCAGAAAAACATCTATTTCTGCCTCGTTGACTATGCTAAAGCCTTTGGCTGTGTGGGTCACAGCAAACTGTGGAAAATTCTGAAAGAGATGGGAGTGCCAGGCCACCTTACAGCCTGCTGAAAAATGTGTACATGGGTCAAGAAACAACGGTTAGAACTGGGCATGGAACAAATGACTAGTTCAAATTGGGAAAGGAGTACAGCAAGGCTGTATATTGCCACCCTGCTTATTTAACTTAGCAGTGTTTCTGTTTAGTTGCTAAGTCGTGACTGACTCTTTTGTGACCCCATGGACTGTAGCCTGCTCCTCTGCCCATGGGATTTCCCAGGCAAGAATATTTGAGTGGGTTGCCATTTCCTTCTCCACGGGATTTTCTGACCCAGTGATCAAACCCGTGTCTCCTGCATCGGCTGGCAGACTCTTTACTGCTGAGTCACCAGGGAAACGCTGGTGTTGGAAACGCTGGTATTGTATCTTGAAAAGCAAAGACGTTACTCTGCTGACAAAGGTCATATGGTCAAAGCTATGGTCTTCCCAGTGGTCACAAACGGTTGTGAGAGCTGGACTGCAGAGAAGGTTGCGCACCAAAGCATTGATGCCTTTGAACTGCGGTGCTGGAGAAGACTCCTGAGAGTCCCTTGGACTGCAAGGAGATCAAACCACTCAATCTTAAGGGAAATTAACCCTGAATATTCACTGGAAGGACTGACGCTGAAACTGAAGCTCCAGTGTTTTGGCCACCTGATGCAAACAGCTGACTCATTGGAAAAGTCCCTGATGTTGGGAAAGATTGAGGGCAGAGGAGAAGAGGGCATCAGCGGATGAGAGGCTGGATGGCACGACTGATGCAATGGACATGAACTTGGGCAAACTTCGCGAGATGCAGCCTGGCATGCTGCAATCCATGGGGTCACAAAGAGTTGGACATGACTGTGCGTCTGAACAGCAGCAGCAGTGTATATATTTGTGTATGTATACTTGTTAGTTGTTTAGTCGTGTCTGACTCTCTGAGACCCCAGGACCGTAGCCTCTGTCTATGGAATTCTCCAGGCAAGAATACTGGAGTGGGTAGCCACTTCCCTGTCCAGGGGACCTTCCCAACCCCGGGACTGAACTTGGGTCTCCAGCACTGCAGACAGATTCCTTCCTTCCTTCAGAGGACCTTCCTGAGCCAGGGATCGAAGCCGGGTCTCCTGCATTGCAGGCAGATTCTTTGCCATCTGAGCCCCCAGGGAAGCCTATGGATACGTATATTCTTTTTCAAATTCTTTTTCCCATTTAAGTTATTGCAGAATATTGAGTGGAGTTCCTTATGTTATTTCATACCGTATTTTATGTTATATCAACAAGAATTAAATAGGAGTAGAGACAATTTTGTTGACTTTTACATCATCTTGCTACATGAATTGGAGGCTAAAACTCTGTATGGACAAGACAAAATACACTCCTTATTCCTTTACTGGCATTTATTAGAATTTAAATATGGCCACTCTGTTTCATTTTGCTTAATAAAGACCCATATTTTGAAATACACACTTGCACATACATGGAAGTATACTGTATAATTATTGAGAAGAAGAAACTCAGCCTAATACAACTGTATGAACTTTGTTAAACAGGCTGCAGTTTTGAAAGGAAGCAGTTATTTTTGGTAGAAATTTGTGGATGGGTTTAAACTCAAAATGATATTGGATTTTGGAATTGTAAGTCACCTACCTGAAATTTTGTAGAATTCCTGTAGTGTCTCTTTAGTTCATTTGAATCCACCTGAAATATATTATAATTAATATTAATTTTATGCAATTTCATTAAATATGTTCTCACTTAAAAATATTTATAGCTATTTCTTTCCATTAGGCCCTTCCAATTTCAGCCTATAAATGTGCTTCCTCTTCACACATCTTATATCTATAAACTCTCCCTGGCTTTGTCTTCTTTTTGTATGGTTTCCAATTATTTGTCACACTCAAGCTTTTTAGAGAGTTGCCTACCTTGTTTTGTTCTACGCCCTTCCCTCATATTTATTCCTCAACACACAGTAATTTGATGGTGATTTGACTTTTGCTTACTTCTTCAATTCCACCAAGGCTACAGTTTTGAAAGCCACCAATGATTCCCTAATGAGTACACCCAGGGAGTCCTTTATAATACTATCCTTCTTCTATGGTGGGGCTTCCCTGATAGCTCAGCTGGTAAAGAACCTGCCTGCAATGCAGGAGACCTCGGTTCGATTCCTGAGCTGGGAAGATCTGCTGGAGAAGGGAAAGGCTACCCACTCCAGTATTCTGGCCTGGAGAATTCCATGGACACAGTCCCTGGGGTTGCAAAGAGTTGGACAGGACTGAGCGACTTTCACTTTCACTTTTCTTTTATGGCACTCACTGTGTTTTGAAATCACACATACCTTTAGTTCCCATTTGTTTAAAATCGGTCTACTCTGTGAATGATAATGTACTTCTGGACAGGGTTGATTTTGTTTAGCAACTGTGTATAACTAGTGACTATAAATATTAAAAGCTGAATAAATATTTGAGTGGATGAACAGGTAAAGGAACAAAGAGATGAATAAAACCTTTGAAGCAGTTGACTTTTTGGGGACAATTTTATCTTTGAAGCTTTCTTTTTCCCAAGAATCTGTAATGCCATTCTTAATTTACTTCTTCAGTTTCAACTCTTCAATGTCTGCTTGCATTCTTTGACTAACCATTTAAAAGCCAATATTTCCCAGGATTCAGCCTTCTTCTCTTTTCTCTTCATATTAATTATACTTCCTGCGAAATTTCATCCACTTGCAGAGTTTCAAAGTCACTAGGTATATTGATGCTACCAAATCTCTACCTCCATTTAATATCACTTTCTGGAGCTGTTAACCTGTCCAGCAATTGCCTCCTCACTTACCAGTTTTGCTAATCGAAAAGTTAGCCTACAAAAACATGAATGCATCATCATCTCCATTTTCCCGGAAGCCTGACCACACTCCTTCTCCTGCTGAGTAGCCTACGTGCCTTTTCATCTCCCTAGGCAATGAGCCCACACCACGCACTCTCGCTCAGCTCTCATCCAACCGGCAACCACGTTCTACTGGTTCTCCTACCTAAAATTTTCTCATGCCCAGGGATCAAACCCACATCTCGTAGGTCTCCAGCAATGGCAGGTGGGTTCCATCATGCCACCTGGGCAGCCCTGTGCTCAAGCCTGTTTTCTCCTCTGGCTTTGGTTTCCTTGCCTTGAGTCATGCTCTCTTTGATCAGTTCTACAGTGGCAGTGAGATGATCTCTCTAGATCACTAACAATTCTGTTGGTTCATGACGTCACATGACCTAAAGGAAGAAAATATCTGCTCCCTTTCATGTACACAAAGCTCTACTCTCTCTGTCCACTCGCCGCCTGCAGCATGTCAGACTCTGTTTAGCAGTGCCTCACCAAATTTCCTACCTTGATGCCTTGACTTATGCTGTTCCCAGAGCTTGGGACATAGTTTTTCCTTTTTCTTAGTGGAACAAAGGTGTGCAGATAATTTCAACTTATTCCTTAAAATTTGGACCAAGCGTTCCCTCCTTTGTATGGTTTTCTCTGTATCAAATAGCACCCAGGGCTCAGCTATGTCATGACTCACATCACAAAACGCCACTGTTTTTCTTCTGTTTATTTCTCCGTCATCCTCTGAGCTACTTAAAAAGGTAAGGACCATATCTTTGTCCTCCACTTCTCAGTTCCCAGCACAATGTCTAACACAGAATGGGTGTGCAATAAATGTGTGATAAGAGGTAGAGGAATAGAAAGACATTCATTAATATTCAGACCTAAAGGAATTAATGCTAATATTGGACTGATGGGGTTCCCAGGTGGACTTAGTGGTAAAGAATCTGCCTGTCACTGCAAGAGACTCAAGAAACTTGGGTTTGATCCCTGGGTTGAGAAGATCCCCTGGAGAAGGGCATGGCAACCCACTCCAGTATTCTTGCCTGGTAAATCCCACAGACAGAGGAGCCTGGCGGGCTACAGTCCATGGGTTGCAAAGAGCAGACACAGCTGAGTGACTACTATTACTACTACTACTATTGACTTTATATTTTTTGATTTTAGCTATAGGTAGGAAGAAACTATAGGTAGGTATTATTAATTATTCAACCAAAGTATTATAACTTGGACACATGGAAGCAGCATCCTCTAACATTATTATCCAGGCTGTCCATGTTCAGAAGTTTTAAGCTGCTCTTGAACAGTGTTGAAAATTGGTTAGCTAACTTTCCAATTCCTGTTCCACCACCTCATTTTTTTAAAGTAATAATTTCTATCCACATGCACTTACCAAATTTTACAGAAGTGTATTAGAAAATAAATGACCAACTTATTTAACAATTGTTTTCTCTGAAACAAAATGGCATCCTAGCTACAGGTAGACATAGACATGTATATATAAGTTTATGTTGAATCATGTACCAAGCTTGAGTAAGATGAGTCAGTGGCTTCAAAGCGTATATGGAACAAGCAGACATTTCAAGTGCTAAGAAGTTAAGTTAAAGTGTGACCATATCCTTCAACTCTGGAAGAATTTTCTTAGCATATTCATACCTTTGCTTTCAGGGTTGTCTCTGATCCTATGATGGAATAAATGGAAGTGTGCTAAAACTTGCTAGATTATATGAAAATGCTGTCTGGGGTTTCTAAAACCTCTCTTCTTGTCACACTAAATGTATTTGGCATCGTTAGCCTTCTGAAGATCAGTATGCTAACTGAGGACTATTAAGCACTTATTTTTTAAAACGTGAAAAGTGAAAGTGCTAGTCACTTAGTCGTGTCTGACTCTTTGCAACCCCATGGACTGTAACTCACCAGGCTCCTCTGTCCATGGGATTCATCAGGCAAGAGTATTGGAGTGGGTTGCCATGCCCTTTATTGTTTACCTCTTCCTTTAAATAATTTAGAGAAACTCCATAATTTCACATAAAACATGTATAAATGTTTCAAAAATAATACTCTCATATAAAATAACTCTTTTTATGAGTTTTTTGAGTCATGTCTGATTCTTTGCGACCC
Source organism: Ovis canadensis (assembly GCF_042477335.2). Lineage (NCBI taxonomy): Eukaryota > Metazoa > Chordata > Mammalia > Artiodactyla > Bovidae > Ovis > Ovis canadensis. The sequence continues at coordinate 98,975,842 of NC_091253.1, read as the reverse complement.
CATAAGCTGTAGCCCACCAGGCTCCTCTATCCATGGGATTCTCAAGGCAAGAACACTGGGGTGAGTTGCCATGCCCTCCTCCAGGGAATCTTACCGACCCAGGAATCAAACCCAGTTCTCCTGTGTTGTAGATGGATTCTTTACCATCTGAGCTATCAGGGAAGCCCATAAAATAACTACGATGTAGATTAAATAGTTATTCAAGGGGAAAAAAAAGATCCTTGAGCCAAGACTGCCATTCACGCACTCCTTCAAATGTATCTGGAATACATCCTCTGATTTCCTAAGGTAAATAGGGAAATGAACTGAATGCTGTCCCTACTCTCAGGAAACTTATCAGGTGAGAAAGGAGACCACATATACGAATAGGAGACGAAAGGAAGTTACTGTGTGGACATTGATTCATTTGATTCAGTCAGCACTTTACTGCACGTCTTCTAGAAGCCAGACCGTGGGCTAGGTGTTCACGCTGTCTTATCTCATCTTCACAATAAGTTTATGATGTGGGTGTAATAGTTCTATTTTATGGATGACAAAGATAGTATACAATGAAAGGGTGAATTAATTTTCTTCAAGTATTACTCTAAGTTAATTTCAGAGGTGAAACTTGATCTTAGCCTATTACTATTTATTTCTACTACATCATAGTGAGCTTAATGGTTATATACCAATTAAATAACAGAAGTATGAGCAAAATCTGCAGAGCAAGGAGAAGAGAGTGGTTAATTTTCTTCAGATCAGTTTATAAATAACAACCAAATTACCAAAGGCAGTTGACTCTAAGGGCAGGCCCGATAGACAGGGTCACTAGAAGGTGTTCCCTGGTGGCTCAGAAGTAAAGAATTTGTCTGCAATGCAGGACACCTGGGTTCAATCCCTGGGTTGGGAAGATGCCCTGGAGAAGGAAATGGCTATTCTTGCCTGGAGAATTCCACGGACAGAGGAGCCTGGTGGGCGATGGTCCACGGGTCACAGAGTCAGGCAGGACTGAGCGACTAAGGCTTTCACCTCTTTCACAAAGGTGCTGAGGGTTTCCATGGATCTTTGTGATTGGCAGGCTCAGTAAAGTGTTGTGAGCACAAATCTCATATCTAAATAACCCCCACGGTCATTCCCAGCTCTACTCCTGCTGTCTATGAAGGACATTTTAAATGAGGGTTTTTTTTTTTGTCCTTGAATTAAAATTCTGCTCTCTATGCAGCACCATTTTCAGAAGAAAGATATTGCACACAAATACTGTGGAAAATTTGTAAACACTCACCATTCCCTCTATTGCGGCCTCCAGGACTCAATCTGGTATCGATTTTTCCTTAAGCCTTTCAGGAATTAATATTTCCGTACTCTGCCCTAAAATATCTGGTAACTGTAGGTACTTAGTAAATGTTTGTTGAATGAATGAATAATTTGGTGGTGTAAAATAAAGGTCACATAGATAGCTCAACTGCAGTGAGACTTTCAGGTTGGGTACTCAACTTGGATTGTCCTCTTAGCCACATGTAATCAAAGTTTCAAAGTCTAAAACTACCTACTCTGAGTTAAAGAAACCATTAAACTTCATTTGAACAAACAAAGCAATTAGTTCCCACTCTATATTTGTGGCTTGTGATAATGAGTTTTAAATGGAGCCCATTAAGTGTATTTTTATTGGTTATTTTTCTTGGTTTTAACACTCCATTATGTGGAAAGATGTCTTCGAAAATTGAAAATAAAGTTTATCCTTGCTGATTTTGTCATTTTCCATTTGTCAAACATTGATTTTTCTCCCCTTCTTGTGCATCTAATGGAGGTTGAAATTAGTGCTCACTTTCTCGCGTGGTGTTTCTTTCTTATTTGTGTGCGGTCATCACCGTTCATCAACCTGCCAGTGCGCTTAGAGGAGTGCCGACTTAACTGATGCTCTGAAGTCCGCACAAGGAATGGTTTGAATAGATTTTTGCGATAACTTTAGCTCTGGCCTTTAGAATTCTTCCTAGGAAAGATTTCAATTGCAGAAGGCATTCCCCATCAAATGGTGCTTTTAGAGGAAAAAAAAAAAAGGCAAAACTACTCCTTTCAGCTTTTTGATAACTTGAAATCATCTAAGGATTCAAAAGAGAATATTCAGGAGATCAAGGAACCAACCTCTTTTCTTCAAAAACATGTACGAACCCAGGGCGCCCTGCACTCGGTTGCTGTGCTCACCCCAGCGTGGACCTGGAAGGTCTGTTTCTGTGCAGCCCTCGGCAGGACTGTGACGAAGACATCACAGGGCACGTGGGTTGGGAAGGAAGCATCCTTTCAGTGAACTGGGGAGGGGCCCTGGGGGGCAGCGGAGTATAAGAGATTTGGGTGTGTCCTTGTGAAAACTTATTCTTCTCTTTCTGTCTTAGATTGATTGGACTGACTGAAATTCCCTCAACAGTGAGAATGAATCCAGGAGAAGATGAGGGTGAGAATGCTCTTTCCGAGGTGGATCAAAGAGGGCACTTGATGCTGAGGAATGAGGTGTGATGAATCTGGAAAGTGGAGTGCGGAAAGAAGACACAGTTGCAGGCACCCTACGGGCGTCAGTTCGCCCAGTCTCCCCATCAATATTATGAAGGCACTACTGTTGCTATTTTTAAAATGAGGAAACTGGGGCGCAGGGACGTGCACGGTCCCCAGCACTCAGGGGAGGGCTCAGCGCTTGTTTGGTTATCGTCGTTACTATTCTGATGGTTCCAGTGGTTAAAGAGCCATGCGTGCAGTCCCTCAGACATGAACTGGTTTTTTGTAGTTCAGTCTTTGATATTCCTTGTCAGTCTCTGCTGCTCCCGAGCCCCTACTTACTATTATATCTCCTCCCCTCATGAACTGGAGCCTGGGCTGGATTAACAGCAGATCGAAGAGGTAGATGGTATCGCATACGAGGTCGGTAATAAGCCAGTAGTGCGTGTTGTGTGGTGTCTGGTACGGGAAGACCATTCGCAGGGGTATAAACCAGCAGTTCCAGTTAAAGGCGATGGTGACAAGCAAGAGCCACAGGAGATAGAATCGATCTGGAATAAAAGCGACAGGAGCAATCCACATGGCATGTACAGAACATTAAAATAATTCTGTTGCTTAGTTTGGTAAAGTTGGGGCACTCCCCTCCGGAGATAAGGAATTTGTGTAGGAGGCTCTATTTACAACAATCAGGAGGTTCTGCCCCTAGAGCAGAGGCACCAGGCTTTAGGAGGGGTGTTAGATGATCTTAGCAGCTTTCCTAACTTTGGAGGGTGTCCTTCCTGTTTCCTAGAGAAGTAACCAGTGTGTCTCTCTTCTGGAGTAACTGCACAATTAGCATCAGGGGAGGGAACCCGAGGAAAAGTGCAGGCCTCACGGTGTCTGGAACTGCAGCTGGAGGCCTCCAGCGGGTCCTTAAGGACGCTGCAGGGTCACGCAGGGCTTGTGAACCAAGACCCACATCTTGCTCACCGGCGGTGACCGAGGTGGAGATGGGATGAGTCAGCGGTGCCCGCAGTCCACGACTGCACCCAGGGATCTCCTCGGCCCCAGGGAGGCCGGGGACGGGACTTGTCCAATTAAATGAACAATGTGAACCCATGGAAGAAGACAGATTTTATAAGGATTTTTTTGTTTTTTGGTGGGGAGAGTGTTCAATGAACATATTGCTGAATGCTTCTTTTCAAAGATTATTAGGAACTGGGTCCGCTTTGGACTGTTTAAAAACAGACAGGAATATTTTCATATCTTCTTTTCACTAGAAAGGGACAAATGATCCATCTCCGACCATACAGTTTAAATACTGGTTTCTAGACAGGCTCAGAATACTGGCTAGAGAACATGGAAGCCATCTGTGAGCTTGGGTTTCAGGGGTTCTTGGGAACAGCCAGCCCTCCCACTGAGACAGTCCACTCCTTGACGGTACCTGTGTAGGAATCTATGCTTTTTGGAAGTCTGAGTCGCTTTAGGTACTCGATCAGGGGCACCTTCTGGGAATGCTCTTCTTTTAGCTTAGCACTACTTTCTTGTGTTGATGACACAGCTGTGGGCTTTGCTTTATAGGAGAAAAAAGATGAAAAGATTTTTCAGAGGTTAAGTTAGCTTGGGGAGGAAAAAGTTTAGATTGTTTGGAATGAAAACATTTTATAATCTTCCTTCATGCAGGCAGATGAGGCGTTTTATGACGTTTACAACATTGTTGCTTGTGAAAATACCTAAGTAACAAAAACATTGAAATTTGGAGAAGTAGCAGGTTTAAAGTTTAACTTAAATGTCCTAAAGGTGTTGCAAATAGGATATTTTAAATACAAGCCTCATTCCCACGTATTTTGGAGCATAAGTAGTTAGTACTTTAGACTGACGTTGAACAGAAACTTTACAAATATGCACCATTCCGCAGGTTTTAGTTTTGTGGTTCTTTAGCTTTATTCATGTCCTTCCAGTATGGGCAAGTAAAGCTCAAAACACTCTTTTTGGTATATCTTTATAAAGCTATAATGACTGTATTCTAGACCCTTCCCTTTAAAAAGAAACTATTATATAATAGTTCATCTCCCTGCCAGGGCATTGTCTCCCAGCTGGCTTGCTTAAAGTGCTGGAGTATTAGGAAATGGCAACCCTCTCCAGTGTTCTTGCCTGGAAATCCCACGGACAGAGGAGCCTGGTGGGCTAGAGTCCAGAGGGTCACAAAGAGCCGGGCACATCTGAGTGACTAGGCACAGCATAACGCTTTAGCAGCTTGCCCCAGCAGCAGACCTCAGCTGACGAAGGACAGGAGTGGGTGGACTGATCTCCCAGCTTCCTCCTCCTCCAGGATGATTCTTCTGTGTCGTCCACACAGATGTTTAGCTGACTCAAGCCCCAGTGGCCCTGCCATTAGCACACCTTTATTGTGTTAACTCCCTACCCTGTCTCTCTTGCTGTCTCACCTCCTGCACCACCCTCAATATAAAATATTCCTAGCTAAGCCATTGTCTTGGGGAAACTGCTTTTGGGGAATCCCAAGCTAAACCATTTGCAAAATATTGATACATACCACTCATCACCTTCGTCCCAGAACTTTGAGGTAACACCACTCACCAGTTTGGGGACTGCTCTCAGGGGAGGACATGTCAGCCTCCACTAACTTTCTTTTGTAGAAATCTGTTCTTTGACGCAGTCTTCTCACCAGGCTGTGTAGCTGGGCATCCGCGTACTCATTAATAACAGGTGATTTGCTTTTTGGATGAAATGGAAAAAATAAAAGGTGAGAGTCAGATCTATAAAGGAGATACACACAGGGGAGGGATTAAGTTTCTTCCTCTTCCCCATACACCCAAGATAATGTATTAACTTCTCCTTTCTACAATTGAATAGAACAACCCAAGAATAAAATTTAATGGATTTTGGATATGGTGCTCATGCAATACAAATTTCCCACTGAAAAACTAGCAAATGACTATTCTGTGATGCAGTCCATAGGGTCGCCAAGAGTAAGACACGACTGAGTGACTGAACTGAACTGATTCTGTGATTCTGTCATCAGACTGGATCATGAGAAGAAAAAATGCTATAGTTGACATGGTAGGCAGAGTTCTAAGATGTCTCCTTGGCTTGCATGTCCTAGGTAATCCCAGGGACAATGAATACGGTGGAGTTTACTTCCATAATTGGTTACGTCATGTGGCTCAGCTGACTTTAAGATAAGGAAATTATATCGATGTGTCTGATGTAATCAAATGAGTCCTTTAAAAGCAGACAGTTTCTCCAACTAGTGACAGACAGAAAGTCAGAGGTTTGAAGCACACGGGGAGTTTCACTGGAGGGAAATTCTCCATTGTTGGCTTTGAAGGAGAAAGCAGTCCCCTGATAAGAATTGCATGAAGCCTCTAGGAGCTGAGAATGATCCCTGGCTTGTAGATAAAAAGGAAGCAAGGACTTCAGTCCCACAGCTGTAAGAAACTGCATTCTGCCAATAATTGAATAAGCTTAGAAGTGGATTCTTCTTTGGTGCCTCCAGATAAGAGCCCAGCCAGGCCTGGCTGGTACCTTAATTTCAACTGTGTGATGTCTAAAGCAGAGAACCCAGCCAAGCCCACCCAAACTTCTGAGCTATGCAAATGTGAGCTAGTAACTGGTTGCTGTTTCAAGTCTCTTGAATTGCCATAATGTGTCAAGCTATAGTAGAAAACTAATAGATCAGCATGCTTTAATAAACTTGCCTTCTAAGAAAACATACAAAATAAAGCATACAGTAAGTCCCCTGCCTAAAAACGAGTTCCACTCTTGTTTCTTTTTGTTCTTTCTCTGAGCCTCCAGTTCCATCAGGCCTCCATTAGTAAGCTTCTTGTGTTGCACAGCAAGGAGTTCAGTGAAGCCGCCCTCTTGCAGACCTAGCTCCAGCTTCTCAGTGAAGGTCATTAAGTTGCTGAAGACCTCTTTGGACTCCTCACCCGCCTTCTTAAATCCACGAAAGTTGTGAACAAACTGCAGACAAAGGTTCTCCCAAATACCATTCTTGGTGACAGCTGTAACCTCGTGCCAAGCATAATCAGTGTTTTCATGGTCTTGTAAATCAGAATACTGGAGTGGGTTGCCATGCCCTCCTCTAGGGAGTCTTCCCAACCTGGGGATCAAGCCCAGGTCTCCTGCGTTGCATGTGGAGTCTTTACTGTCTGAGCCACCAGAGAAACCCTGTAGTTGTTATAGTCCTTCCAATGTTGTCACAAGGTTGTTCCTGATTCATTCCTTGTCTTTGCTGCCTGACCAAGTGTGATGTAAATAATATTTCTTGAAAGTCACTATAATTCCCTGGTCCATAGGTTGGATGAATGAGCTAGGTACTACTTTGATCCTAGGATGAAAGTTGTCCATGAATTGGGGGTTGGTGGTGGTGACCCAAGCATTGTCAAGCAGCAAAAGAATATTGAATGGGATGTCCTTCTCTGAGCAATATTTCTCCACCTCCAGGACAAAGTGGTGGAAAAAACCAGTTCTGGAAAATCGCCTCTGTAACTCAAGCTTTGGGGTTACAGTACCCTTCCACACAATAGGAAGAGAGTCCCTGGCATGTTTATAAAGGCTCTTGTGTCAGGGAGTGTTTAACAGGAGGAATCCTACGTGCTGTTTCTCTCAAGTCCTGTGTTTCTTTTTAAGCAGAACAGCAGGCTGCTCCCAGGAACTGAGGTCATTGTGTGAGACAGGCTGGAATCTCCTTTAGTAAACATTCTCTTTATGACAAACTCAATTCATCAAGACCCTTTGTACAAGTATAATAAATAAGGGGGAATTGTCAGGGAACATTTAACAGGAGGATTCCTGCATGCTGTTTTCTATTTCTCAAGGATTCTCTGCTCTTTATCAGTTCCTATGCCAAGAATGAGTAAAGCTTCATGCAGTTCTCAGGACTGAGGTCATGGGATGAGGCAGGCAGTGACTCTTCAGCATCAGTGACCTTGTATGTATTAGACTATCCATATTGTGGCTATTGATAACATTTCATCCTGTGTAATAGCTGAGCAATCATCTTACTAAAGATTTATAAGCCTGCATTTCTGCTAATAAAGCACCTTTGCTCCATCAGAGCTTGGGTCCCCGTGTCTGTCTGTCTGTCTGTCTGTCTTTCTGTCTCTTTCTCTCCTCGGCTAATTCTCTGGAATGCAGAAACCCGTCTAGCCCACTCCTCTGCCCAGGCTTCTAAGACTCTCTCGAGAAGGCATCCCGTGCCTTCACCCCCGCCTCGAGAGCGTGCCCTGTGCTTTCCTGAGAGACGCAAGTCCTGTGTCAAGGACTTTATTGGTTCTCTGCGTAAACCAGGGAGTATCATCCTCTTTCTCTCTTTCACTTTACTTATCGTCACCTCCGGACTGCCAGGTCCCGGTCCATTAAAGGACCCCAACACTCTTGAATTCTCAGAATGATTAAGAGATTTCAGCTTCATATCACCAGAAGCATTGCCACCAAACAAGAGTTAGCCTGTCCGTTGCTGCTTCATAGCCCGGCATCACTTTTCCTCCTTACTGATGCAACTTCAGTCTGGCACCCTCTGTAGTACAGTCCGGTCTCATCCACATTAAAATCCTGATGGGACAAAAATGTGATTTCATCAATAATTTCTCAAAAAATATTTCTCAAAGTATTTCAGGAAATTTCCAGCCACCATATCTGCATTTGTTGCCTTGCCACTTACTTTTACATTGTAAAGGTCGGCTCTAGCCTTGGACTGATGAAATCAGACACAGCTGGCATTAAAAGGTGTGCTGCCTGATTCTTCACTATGGTTCTTCTTCAGGTCTTCACAAAGGCTTTCAGCTCTCTCTTGAGGCAGCATTAAGCTGAGTGGGACTCAACACTGATCCTGATCCTGCATCTACACTCTGAGAAGTTTCTCCACCTCCTCCATCACTCTTCCTTGCTTCTTCGGTTTTATCGTTGACGTCATTGGCACAGCAGACTTCACATGTCCCATGAGTTCGTCCTTCTTCAGAACCATGTTGATGGTTGAACAATTCATGTTGTAAGAACAAGTGGTGTCTACCATCTTTTTGCCTCACTCTACTCTCTCAGGTATTTTCTTCCTGTTTCCGTTGTTATTGCTTGGCACTTCCTAGCAGTGCCAGCTATATCACTGCTGCTTTTACACTTGCTTCTGGACATCTCGGGCTTGAAATAAAGATGCTGTACTACTGTATGCTATACAGTACTGTACAATAAATTGCACAAAAGTACAACCACTTGTAGAGGATGCCTGCATGTGACAGTGTATGTCAGATGTCTGAGTAACTTACACTACTGGACATGTGAACACGTTTGCATCCTTGAAACTGTGCAGCTTGAAGGCTTGTATGGAGTGGACTTACTTTATAAACTAGTATATTTTATAAAGATCTGAGTTTCCTCATAGTTTATCCTCAAAGCTCTAACTTACTCTTGACCCTCCTTCTGAGTCTAACACTGGGTCTGCTGCCGGGGGCCAGCGTGAGGAACTCCGCCCATGGCAAAGGTCATGAGGAAGGAGGCTTGGCATACGCAAAGGCATGATCAAGCCTCAGGAAACCCCCTGTTCCCGAGCATCTAACCCCAAAACCAGAGTCTGTTTTATGCTCTCACCTACACCTCTGACTTTACGGGGGGCTCTCCCCCATAGCCGTTTCTCTCGGAGAAGGAGTTAACTTGCAGCTCCAAGGCAATAAAAATTCCTGGGCGTGACAAGAGTGTTTCAGCTTACGGACTGCTCTGAAGGTTATCTAGCCTGCCCGTTTAGGTTCGTCCGGCCACATGTGATTGTTTACAGCCTCCCAACCTGAGAGGCACGAGATGTTTTAGACTTATTAAAGGCAAATTCTTTTGGGGAGTTAGAAATTATTAGTATAGTGGGTTGGTTAGGAATTATATTGGTGAAGGGTTTTTCATTTGTTGTGCCAATAATTGCTGCTAATTCCCTCCCCTGGGTGGGACAAGGATGTCTCAGGTCAAACCTCTCTGCTGACAGACTAGCTTGTGTGACAGGATTATCCATACTCCTGCCACATGATTGTTTACTACCTCAACCATAAACAGCACAGAGAGTTTTGGAGTATTTTGAAAGTCTTAATTAGCATAGGGCTTTTTCTTCTTGTTGAGTCAGTGATTGCCGCCAGGCCTCCGTATCCTTAGGCACCTCGGAATATATTAATCAATGTATTGGGAATATAGAAAAGGAAATATAGTAGTTTTTAAGGTTAGCAATACTAAACTTTTTGAGTTAATGAATTTTCTTTTTTGTAATAGATCACTGTACTTTGTTATAAATCACTGTGTCCTTGCTATGTAAAAACGTAACTTTATCACTATCTTAAGACTAAATAGATCTTAAGGGGAGCATTGGTGAAAGGATTTTCATTTGTTGGGCTGATGTTTGCTGCTAAATCTCCATGTTCCCTACCCTTATAATGAATATAACTAGCATATAGGAGAAATAAGTATTAACCTTTAAGATTAATCATGTTAACCTTGGGTTAAATAAATTCCTTTCTTGATTGTAACTCACTACACCCTCACCCTATAGGAATGTAACTTTATTTGGAGGGTGGTGCCTGGTTTAAGAAAAAAAACCCTTGGAAAAAATAAGTTTTTTGGTTATCAGAAAGAAAGGATCATAAAATGTCAGCAGGTCTCACTCATGGCCAGAAGATGATGTAATATCCCTAAGACCTTTTTTTTTATACATTTATGTGAAGCACCTGATTTTGATAAAGGTCAGGACTGCTGACCCCCACGTGACTCTGTATTCATCCCTATGTGTAACAAAAGGTATATAAGCAAACCCCAAAATAAAGAAATCGGATCAGTTTCCAGAAAGACTGATTCCCCCATGTCGCTTCTTTCTTGCTCCCGTTTTTCTGGCTGAATTCCCATCTGGAGCATGGATGCTATTCCACGTAATCCAAGTTATTCAGCCTCTTTTTCTACACTATCTCCTACTACACTATCCGTTTCTAATCTCTCTCTATATCTGTGATTAAATATGTATTTTTCCAAAGACGCCGACGCTGTCCCCACCTTCGAATTCCCTGGATCCACCGGGGCTGGACCCCGGCAGTCTACATGGACCCACATAAGTTCCAGCCATTCTCACCTTTTCACATCCATATCTGCCTTTTCCATCTCCTTTCCAAATGGGAACCCATGGGGTTCACAGTGGAACTGGGTAAACTGTGCATTCTATTTAAAGAGGACTCTAATATGAGCCCCTCTCCACTAATATCCATTTTCCACCAGGTCCATAAATATATCATGTCTACCTGTTTACAAATTCCCTGACCATTGGTGTCTTTCTTTCTCCCCTTATAATTATCATAGGATAATTTGCACCTCTTTCAAATGTCTAAAGCCCTGCTTGAGCAACAGGATTTTTCAGGAGTGTCTGTGTCCCACTAAGACCTTTATAAACCATTCAAGGATTGAGCAGCAGTGGAAGAACATCTGATACACAAAACAGACACAGGAGGGCATTCAGTCCACAAAACCAAGAAGCATTTTTATTTTCTGATGAGAACTTGCTGCCATTTATATCATGTCATAAATTTCTGCTTAGAATCTTAGTATGCCTAGAAGCTTATTCATTCATCAAACAGTTATTGAGTTTCTACTTTTCACACTGGGAGTAAAAAGATATGTTGAACAGACACTAGCCCTTTGGATGTTCACAGCTTAATGGGGGAAGCAAGGATGTAAATAAGTAGCTAATTAGAAGTAATAAAAATACACAGAGAATGCTGTGCTCACACTGAACTTGGCCTGGGGATCAGAGTGGCCTCATAGGGAGAGCATCACAAGTCTGGAAGGGTTAGAATGTCTTTGACAGAAAAATGAAATGAGGCCCCTCCTAGCCTTGAGAAGAACATGTTAAAAATATGAAATAAATATGATATGTTAAACAGGTGTTTTGGCGTGACTGGAAGGCATTGTGTACATGTAGGGGGCCAGGTGTCGGTGGGGTGGCAGAAGTAGTGGTTAGGTCTGGAAAGGTGAGTGGGGTCAGGTTATGACAGTTCCTGTTTAATCTGCTTACAGTTTAAACACTGACCTATAGGCCAATGGGAACCAATGGAGAATATTAAGCAAATGAGGTGTATGAGCTGATAACATTTTGGAAAGGTAGCAATAACGGGAGAATTGAAGAGGAGCAGTGTAAATGCATATAGGCAAGGAAGGAAGCTAATAGGTTAGGTGAGAATTGATGGAGGAAAAATGGACTAAAGGAGTATTGTAGAGGCAGAAATCAAAGAATTTGAACTTTCTGGATCTTTTGGATAAATCCAAATAAAGAATCAAGAATAATTTCTAAGTTTTTATTGCGAGAGAATAAATTTACAAAGATTACTATTACAGGAGACTAGATTTATGAAAACATTAATAAAAATTTGAATTCAGAAAGAGATGCTTGTATGTAGTGGGTATATGAAATGATTAATTGTGTCTATAAGTATATGTGTGTGTGTTCAATTCATGCTGTTTGTAGGACTTTGTGCGATAGGACCTTGCTTGTGACACTCAGGAAGCATTTGGGAATATAATTCTTACAACAAGATCTTGATGACCTAGTGTATCTGGGATTTTTGAAGCTATGTTTGTTTTTGATATTATCATAAACTGACAGTTTCAAGATCAGGAACTGTATGTTTTCTTTATATTTTGCAAGATCTAAGACAAGGTATATTTTAAATAAACATTTGTTGAATAAATAAACCCACTAATTTCAACCTTTTTCTTTGACCTTATTTGATATTCTTCAGTGCACTAAAAAAAAATCCATAAAAAGTAAGGTTGAGGCTTGGTGGATTACTGACTGTAAAGTCAGGTGTTCACACTGTCAAAATGTCTAATTCAAGCACTAAGACTTAAAGAGAATACTTTTCTTTCCCTGAATTATCTATGTCTTACTTGATCATATAATTGGCCCTTAAAGGCTATGGTTTTTCCTGTGGTCATGTATGGATATGAGAGTTGGACTGTGAAGAAATCTGAGTGCCGAAGAATTGATGCTTTTGAACTGTGGTGTTGGAGAAGACTCTTGAGAGTCCCTTGGACTGCAAGGAGATCCAACCAGTCCATTTTGAAGGAGATCAGCCCTGGGTGTTCTTTGGAAGGAATGATGCTGAAGCTGAAACTCCAGTACTTTGGCCACCTCATGTGAAGAGTTGACTCATTGGAAAAGACTCTGATGCTGGGAGGGATTGGGGGCAAGAGGAGAAGGGGACGACTGAGGCTGAGATGGCTGGATGGCATCACTGACTCGATGGCCGTGAGTCTGAGTGAACTCCGGGAGTTGGTGATGGACAGGGAGGCCTGGCGTGCTGCGATTCATGGGGTCGCAAAGTGTCGGACACAACTGAGTGACTGATCTGATCTGAACTGAAGTTTGTACTGTGTAAACATATCTCTCAGTTACATGTTTACAATTGTATTATAAAGCATGTCACTATTTCTAATCCATAGCTATATTTCACATACTCTGTATTTTTCTTTTTGTGTTAGCTGAACATCAATATGCTGATCTATTCCACCTTTTCTGTTTTTTCCAGCTGTTTTCCACAGTAATCCTTGCCTATCTTCTTCTCCACCAATGTACATATAGAAGTTATAAATGTATTTCTCCTTAGGTAATTTTGTGAATGAATGAAAAAATGGAGGTGAAGAAACAATATTCCATAAAATAAACAAAAAATTGTATGGTAGCATGACGGAACCAATGAAATAAGCTTTATATAACAAAGGTTCTTTTGACTTATACTTGATAATTCTAGTTCATATTGTAGATTTTTAAAAGAATTACTCCTCATAACGCCTTGGTGAAGAATTTAGGAAATGGTAAATATATTTTATAAACTTTGATAAACAAACATGAGAGTAAAGCTTTATTGAGAGTCATCTCTGACTGACATGGATAAGCCTTTTAGATTTTGTGTGAGAGGCGGACTATAAAAAAAGCTGAATCACAAAGAATTGATGCTTTTAAACTGTGGTTTTGGAGAAGACTCTTGAGAGTCCCTTGGACTGCAAAGAGATAAAACCAGTCAATCCTAAAGGAACTCAGTCCTGAATATTCATTGGAAGGACTGATGCTGAAGCTGAAACTCCAGTCCACTGGCCACCTGATACGAAGAACCGATGCATTGGGAAAGATCCTGATGGTGGGACAGATTGAAGGTAGGAGGAGAAGGGGATGACAGAGGATGAGATGGTTGGATGGCATCACCGCAAGCTCTGGGAATTGGTGATGAACAGGGAAGCCTGGAGTGGTGCAGTCTATGTGGTTGCAAAGAGTCGGACATGACTGAGCAACTGAACTGAACTGAAGTGCACTGAATATGTACTTATGGAGGAATAAAGAATTAGTTATGTCAAAATACAATTTATTTCTCTTTTTGATAAGGATTCAGAGGAAACTCATTTCTAAAATCAATTGATAGCAAATAAGAGAATTATAACAGTATTCCTTACTTCCTAAATTCAATCAGATAGAGGCAAAAAATTTACACAATTAACAATTGTCCCTGTGTTTGGGATTGCAAAAATTTTTGCACTCGAGGACAATGTATCACAGTAGTATTGGGATGGGTTAGAAGTAGGCTTTTTTTTTGTCCACTGAGAGAAAAGTCAATGCGAGAGGAAAGGAAGGAAAGAAAAGCTCATCTGCAGGTGACTTAGGAATACCAGTGTCACGAAAGAGTAGGTATGTAAATTATAGAGTTTGAACTTGATTCTTTAAAAACTATTGGTGTTTATAGGGCTCTAGGAAAGTTTTCATGTGCACCCTGTGATACATATACTCTAGTTTAAGACTGAAGCTTTAACGTAACACAAACGGATGGCAAATTTTGATGGGGCAAAATAAACAGATAGTAATCAGGGATGAGTCTACAGAGAAGGAGGAATGGTACTTTAATGATGTAAAGGGAAGATACTCAAAACCCTGAGGAAAGAAGTGTTAGTTGCTGCCTTGTTGAGGACAATAAAGCCTGAAACATTTCAATATAGGATCTCCAATCACCTGTAATTTAGCTTGAAAGGTCCATTGAGACCACTGAAGAACCATAACAGAATTCTAAACCGAAGAGGGACATTATTAGCTATGTTGTAGAATGTTATTGTGAAAAGAAAGATGGTAATTACTTGTGATGAGGAAAAAGTATGATTTGAAGAGGGAAGAGAGTTGAGGTAAAATCTGTGGACTAGTGTAACGGTAGGAAATGTCAAATTTGGTCAACATAAGACACTGATAGTGTTCTGCCAAAATTATGTCCGTCCAGAGCCTCAGAATGTGGCTGTGCTTGCAAACAGTCTTTACAGATATAACTGTTTATGATGCGGTCACATCGGGGAACAGTGGGCTCTTAATCTAATGACTGGAGTCCTCCCTATAAGAAGGCCAAGTGAGAGCATGGAAGAAATGCATGGAGAAAGACATGTGACCACAGAGCAGAGGCTGATGTGTCCATAGTCCAAGAAACACCAAGGATTGCTGGCAATGACCAGAGGCTAGGAGAAAACCTGGAGCAGATTCTCCCTCAGAATCTCCCGAAGGGCCGACCTTGCCAATAGCTTGATTTCAGACTTTTGGTCCTCAGAACGGAGAGAGTAAATTCCTGTTTCTTGAACCCACTCAGTTTGTGGAAATTTGTTATGGCAGCCTTAGGAAACTAATAGAATTAGCAAAGTAGGTAATTGTGATACCACATGGACAACTCAGATGGAGATACAAAAAGCTGCAAGACAAATTGAAATATATTAAATTTAGCATATGCTAAACTTGAGGTGTGAATGGATAATCAAGATCTTTTAACATACACTCAATATTTCAGGCAGTTGAAAATTTGGATCTGGAAGTCAGTTGGAGGCTGAACAGAGAATCACCTGTCTAGAGGAAATGGTACAAATTATACAGAACAACATAAGACTGGGAGGTCACAATCTTGGAATTTGCTGACATTTAAAGAGCAGCAAAAGTGAAGGAGCGGAGAAGCAACAATTAGAGAGGGGGAACTGGAAGAAAAATGTCACAAAAGTTGGGGAAGCTGAGAGTTTGAAAAAAGAAATCAGTGCTATACCCAAAGCAAGAAGGGGACTAGACTAAGGAGGACTCTATGTATTTAGCAAGTAAGATTTCATTGGTAATTTTTAAGAAAATTGATTGGGGAAAAATGTAATGTGATCAAATTTTGTCATTTTTCTCCTCAATTGTCTCAAGTATTTTGTAAAATCAATACTTAGAATCGACTTTTGTTCTCTAAATAATACTTTAGATTTCCATTCATTAGTTCTTAAATTCATTTAAATGTAGTATTTATTTCCTATGATAAAATCTTCTTGAATGATTTTTGGCATTTGCAAACTTTGCTAGATTCTTCTTAATGCTTAATTAAATGACAACTCACTTAAAAAAATTCCAGTTGGTTAAAGTCTTTAAAACCCAACGATTTCTGTCTTGAAAAACAGATAGGAATTAGGTAATAAATTCCAGGGAAGGTGTGGTCAAAATGGAGGAGTAATAGTCCCTGAATTCACCTAAATTACAACTATTAATGAGCAACTATCTAACAGAGAAACGCTCTATGAGAAAGACAGGAAGACCAGCAGAAAATAATTTTACAGCTAAAGATATAAGGAAGGAACCACAAGAAGATGCACAGGTGAAATGGAGACACGATGCAGTCAGGACCCACATCCCTCCATCTGTGACCCACAGTCACAGAGGTCCTCCCCGAGAATTGAGGGATCTCAGCTCCAAATTGGGCTCCTTAGACTGGGGGTCTTGCACTGGGGAGATGAGCCCCTAGAGTGTCCAGCTTTGAAAATCAGTGGGGCTTCTGCGTGGGAGAGCCAGAAGACTATGGAAACAAAGTCTCTGTTCCAAAAGGGTGGATGTAAAATCTCACACTCTGTAAGTCTCAGCACAAAGGCAATAGTTTTAGAGAAGCCTGGATCAGATCCCCTTGCTCATCTTGAAAAGCCTCCTGAAGAGGCAGGGGCGACTGGGACTCCCTCTAGGGTTGGAGATGCTGGCTGCAGCCAGTTTGGGGAGCTTGTTTCACTGTGTGGACCCTGGTGCTGGAAAGTGCCTTTTAGGAGCCCTCTCTTTAGCCTATTAGAACTGCAGGCTTACCTGCCTATCTACCAGTGGACTGACACCAGGTCCACTGCCCTCTATCCTGTACAGCCAGCCATGAAGGGATCTTTCTGTGACCACTGGCAGACTGGTATCAGTGTTGTGGCTCCTTGGACCTCAGTCTTGGGGGCCAGGCATTTGGGACTCAGCTTCCCCCACCACTGGGCCACAGTCACTGCATGAGGCAGGCCCTTGCAGTCAAGTGGGCTGGGAAAAGCCTTGCTTACCAGCATGCCCACGGAAGTCAGGCCTACCGCAACAGAGGAGGGCTCCCAGATTATATGGGGGCACCCCTAGGGCATATATCTGATGGCTGCAACAGTATGAGACTAGAAATCAACCATATATTTGTTTCAACTACAGTTGTTAAAAAATACAAAACACACAAACGTGTAGCCAAAACAATATGCTACTAAACAACCAGTGGGTCACTAAGAATATCAAAGGGAAAATTAAAAAAAAAAATCCGAAGACAAATGGAAATACAACATTTCAAAATCAGTGAGAGACAGCAGAAACAATTCTAAGAAAGAAGTGGATAATGATACAGACCTACCTCAAAAAGCAAGAAAAGTCTCAAGCACTCTATCCTCAAACCTAAAAACTAAGAAACAAACAAGCAAACACATCTCAAAGTTAGAAGAAAGGAAATAATCAAGATCAGAGCAGAAATGAATGAAATAGGGGAGTCTCTCTCCCCACCCACCAGGAAGAACCAATACAAGAGATCAATGAAACTAAGAGCTATTTCTTTGAAAAGATACACAAAATTGACAAACCTTTAACCAAACTAATCAAGACATAAAGAGAAAGAACCCAAATAAATAAAATCAGAAATGAAAGAAGTTGTCTCTGACACTACAGAAATACAAAGAATTATGAGTCTACCATGAAAAATTATACACCAATAAAATGGACAATATGGATGAAATGGATAAATTCCTAGAAATGTACAATTTTCCAATACTGAATCAAGGAGAAATAGACACTATGAACAGACCAATTATCAATAATGAAAGTGAATCAATACTACTACTAATAATAATTTTAAAAAACAAGTCCAGGACAAGATGGCTTCACAGGTGAATTTTACCAACTGTTTAAAAAAACTACTACTTACCCTTTCCAACTATTCAAAAAAACTTGAACAAGAAGGAATGCTTCTAAACTCATTCAATGAGATCAATATTATTCTGTTACGAAGACCAGACAAAAACATCAAAAAACGATTACAGGCTTATATCCTTAATAAACATAAATGCAAAGATTCTCAACAAAGTCTCAGCAAACTGAATTCAATAATACATTAAAAGGATCATGCACCATGATCACAAGGAATTTATTCCAGGGATGAAAGAATGAGTCAATATCTGCAAATTGACCATGTTAACAAACTGAAGAGCAAATAGCATGATCGTTTGGATATATGCAGAAAAAGCTTTTGACAAAGTTCAATATTCATTTATGGCAAAACTCACAACAAAGTGGGTAAAGAAGGAACGTCTCAGCATGATAACGGCTGTATGTGACAAGTCCGCTGTCAGCATCATACTCGATTGTGAAAGCTGAAAGCCTCTGCTATGATTTCAGGAACAAGATAAGTGGACTCATGCTAGTCTTATTCAGCATAGTTTTGGAAGTCCTAGCCACAGCAGCCAGACAAGAAAAAAATTAAAATCTTCAAATTTGAAAGGAAGAAGTAAACCTGTCACTGTTTGAAAATGATGTGTTAGTATATGTAGAGAATCTTTGACACTAGCAAAAAAATGTTAGAACTAATAAATTCAGTAAAGGTGAAGGATACCTAATTAATATAAAAATATGTTGCATTTCTATATGCTAATAATGAACTATCAGAAATAAAAATTAAAAAATTCATTTACAAGTGCATCCAGAAAAAAGGTACGAAAAAAACCTAATGGAGGCAAACATTTTGTTCTCAAAATATCAATGTCATTTTTCATAGAACTAGAAGAAATAATTTTAAAGTTTGTATGGAAACACAAATGATGTTAAAAAGTTAAAATAATCCTGGAAAAGAAAAATGTGAGTTTATTGTGTTCCCTGATTTCAAACTTTATTGCAATGCTAATGTAATAAAAACAGTATGGTACTGGCCAAAAACAGACACATAGGTCAATGGAACAAAATAAAGACCACAGAAATAAATCCACATTTATATGGTCAATTAAGAATGATGACAGAAACAAGAATATACAATGGAGGGAGACAGACTTTTCAATAAATGCTGTTGGGAAAACTGGATAGCTACATGCAAAAGTATCAACCTGGATTATTTTCTAACACCATATACACAAATAAACTCATAATGTATTAAAGAATTAAATGTAAGGCCTGAAACCACAAAACTCCATACATGTCATGTCCTTTATTTTTTGGATCTGTCTCCTCAGGCAAGGAAAACAAAAGCAAAAGTAAACAGTTTCAACTACATTAAACTATAAAGCTTTTGCATAGTAAAGGAAACTAGCAATGAAATAAAAATTCGGCTCACTGAATGAGAGAATATATTTGCAAACAATATATTCAATAAGAGATTAATATCCAAATTGTAAAATGAATTTAGAGAACTCAACATTAAAAAAAAAACAGTTTAAAATTAGGTACAGGATCTGAATAGAGATTTTTCCAAAGAAGACATCAGTCAATTCAGTTCAGTCGCTCACTTGTACTCGACTATTTGCAACCCCATACAAATAGTCTGCAGCAAGCTAGGCTTCCCTGTCCATCACCAACTCTCAGAGCTTGTGATGGCAGAATAGAAGGATGTGTTCATCTTCTTCTGAGAGAACTTCAAAATTGCAACTTGATATTGAACAACCATTGACAGGAGAACATTGGATGCCACCAAAAAAAGATACCCCACATCCAAGAGCAAAGGAGAAGCCTCAACAAGACGGTAGGAGGGGTGAAATTGTATTTAGAATCAAACCCCATACCCACCAGAGACACACAGATAGCTCAGACAAAACTTTGTGCACACCAGGACCCAGAGGCTCCACATAGACTGAGCGAGACCTGCCTTTGAATGTTTGAGTGTCTCCTGCAGAGGCACAGGTCAGCAGTGGCCTGCCGTGGGGACAGGGGCTCTGGCTGCAGCAGACCTGGGACACGCCAGCATGTGGCACAAACCCTCTTGGAGGAGGTTGCCATCAGCTCCACCATAGATTTGCTGAGCAGATGCCCACAAACTGCAGAACAATTATACTACCAAAGAAATTCTCACGCTGTTAAGAAAGTTCTAGGACCCACAACAGATTTCCCAACCTGGGGATCTGGCAAACGGACTGAGAACCTCCAGGGAATCTGACTTTGGAGACCAGTGAGATTTGTTATAGAACTTCTGCAGGACTGGGGAAACAGACTCTTGGAGGGCACAAACAAAATCTTGTGTGCACCAGGAGCCAGGAGAAAGGAGCAGTGGCCCCACAAGACTTGCCTGTGAGTGTCTGGGAGTCTCTGGCAGAGGTGTGGATTGACAGTGGCCTGCCACTGGGGTCAGGGGCACTGAATCCAACAGTGTGGGCATAAGTCCTTTTGAAGGAGGTCTCCATTATCGACATTATCCCTACAATAATTTGGCCTCAAGCCAAACACCAGGGAGGGAAAGCAACTCCCCCCATCAATAGAAAATTGGGTTAAAGGTTTACTGAGCATGGCCCCACCCGTCAGAAGAAGACCCATATTCCCCCACAGTCAGTCTCTCCCATCAGGAAGCTTCCACAAGGCTCTTATCCTCATCCATCAGAGGGCAGAAAGACTGAAAACCACAAACACAGAAAACTAACCAAACTGATCTCATGGACCACAGCCTTGTCTAACTCAATGAAACTATGAGCCAAGCTGTAGGGCCACCCAAGACAGACGGATCATGGTGAAGAGTTCTGACAAAATGTGGTTCATTGGAGAAGGGAATGGCAAACCATTTCAGTATTCTTTCTGTGAGAACCCCATGAACTGTATGAAAAGGCAAAAAGAAGACCTGGAGATGGCCAAAAGACTTGAAAATATGCCCAAGGTTAGTAATCATCAGTGAACTCCCATCAAAATCACAGCGAGATCTCACCTCACACACATCAGAATGGCTATTAAAAAGTTGCAAGTGTTGGTGAGGATGTGGAGAAAGGGAACCCTCGAGACTGTCAGTGAAAGTGTAGGTTGGTGCAGTCACTATGGGAAACAGTATGGAGGTTTCTCAAAAAATTAAAAATAGAACTAAGGTATGATCCAGACATTCCACTTCTGGGTATTTGTCCCCAAATATAAAACACTAATTGGAAAATGTATATGCACCCCAATGTATATTGTAGCACTATTTACAGTAGCCAAGATGTTGAAGCAACCTAAGCGTACACGACGGACAAATGGATAAAGGAGATATTGTGTGTGTGTGTGTGTGTGTGGTATAATATTATTCAGCCATAAGAATAAGTGATATATTAACATTTTTACAACATTGATGGATCTAGAAAGCTAAGCTTTAGTGAGATAAATCAGCTAGTAAAAGACAAATAATGTATGATCTCAATTATATGTGGAGTCTGAAAACAAACAAATAAAACAAAAGTGTAACTGGCCCATAGAGATAACAAATGGGTGGTTGCCAGAGGAGAGAAAGTGGGGGTGAGTAACACTGATAAAAGGGATTAAGAGGTATAAAATTCTAGTTATAAAATAAATAACACACAAGGAAAACATACATTGAATAAAAATCAGTAATATTTAATAACTTTATTCAGGAAAAGATGGTTATCAGACTTCCAGTGGTTATCATTTCATATCTTTTGAAAATGTCAAATCTCTGTGTAGTATACTTGAAAATAACATAATATCATATATCAACTATATTTCAATACAAGGAATATTATATTCTAATTTGGGAGGTTTGGGAGGAAGAGAGTAGCAGGTCATTTTTCTAGTCTTGAGAGCAAAAAAAAAAACAGGCTTAAAATTCAACATTCAAGAAAGCTAACATCAAGGCATCCAGCCCCATCACTTCATGGCAAACAGAAGGGGAAAATGTGAAAACAGTGACAGATTTTACATTCTTGGTCTCCAAAAGCACCGTGGACCATGACATGCAGCCACACAATTAAAAGATGCTTGCTCCTTGGAAGGAAAGCTATCGTAAACCTAGAAAGTGTGCTAAAAAGAAAAGACATCATTTTGCTGACAAAGTTTCATATAGTCAGAACTATAGCTTTTCCAGTAGTCACGTGCAGATGTGAGGATTGGACAGTAAAAAGGCTGAATGCCAAGAATTGATGCTTCTGTATTGCGGTGCTGGAGAAGACTCTGGAGAGCGCTTGCCCTACATCATACATCAAACCAGCCAGTCCTAAAAGAAATCAAACCTGAAAATTGATTGGTAGGATTGATGCTGAAGCTGAAGCTCCAACACTCTGGCCAGCTGATATGAAGAGCCGACTCAATGGAAAAGACCCTGATGCTGGGAAAGAGTGAAAGAAAAAGGAGAAGTGGGTGACAGAGGATGAGATGGTTGGATGGCATCACCGACTCAATGGACATGAATTTGAGCAAACTTTTGGGCATAGTGAAAGATAGGGAAGCCTAAAGGGTTGGACATGACTTAGCAACTGAAAGATATTAATTAATGATAAATTCATAGAGCTGTCCTCTAACTTTACATCTGAAGAAAAGAAATCTCATTTGAATAAGTGAAAATTTTTGTAGGATTAAATATCTAAGTACCAATATTTGAAATTTATGCACAATTCTGATTTTAAGCAATGTATCTTTTGTTCTATCATAAAAACAAGTTGTAAGCAAACTTGGGTCATTAAGAAAAAGCTTAACCAATTCTTACTTTGCTGTCTTCTCACATTTACCTCTAAATACTGAGAAAAGTTTGAGTTGCTTGTCACATTTCACTTCTACATATGGTATTGTTTGTACACATTAATTTGTACATATGGTAGTATACATATGGATATTATGATCCACAACTTCCTAACCTAAATTATTTTTGATCTGTGTAGAAGAGCTTATGATGTATTTGTGGCTCCAAATCTTGTTTGCAAACCTATTCCAACAGTCTGCTCTCTAGACCTATTCTTCTGCTAACCTGTAAGTGCTAGAGATGGTGTACATAGCACTTATCTTTATTTTTAGTGAATCACATTCTAATAGTCTATAAATATGGTGGTGCCTAACTTTGTTAGAACTTGTGACTAGTTAAGACTAAAGTCACAAAAGCGTTACAGAAATATTGCCACACAGATTTAAAATTTATAAGCCCCATATGTACACTTATATGCACAGATATCTGCAAACACATCATCAGACATAAGAACAACAACCCTTTCCAAATTTTAGCCCAGTTGGAAAGAGAATTTTTTAATAGCATATCAATATCAAAATTTATTAGTCTTTAACACTAATATATTTCATTTAATAAACATCTCAAATTCCCTAACGAATTTCAGGTTTGAAAGTAAAGTAAGGAACAGTTGTGTTTTTATTATTCTTTTTATACAAATCCAACCTAAATGAATCAAAGAATATATTCACAAATGTTCCTGAAAATTGGTGTCTTGGAGAAGCTGAGGTGCATTTTGAATGTCTCATTCATTTATCCTACAGATATTTTTGCACACTACTTTTCACCAGGAAAGACAGCGTGTTCTATATTCACTTTGAAGATTCTTCAGTTAATATCCCTGTCTCACTTTACATGTGCCCTTAGGTTTGTTCTTGCTTATCAGCTTCTTCTGCGTAAATTGCTGTTTTCTTTAAGAATCAATCCATTAAAATTGCTATTGACTGCATGCTATTCCTCGAAATTCATATGTTGACTATTGAATGTGACTATTAATGTGACTATTTGGGAGATAAGATTTTAGAAAGGTAGCTGAAGTTAAATAAAGTCATAAGAGTGAGATCCTAATCCAACAGGATTTGTGTTCTAAGAAGTGGAAGAGACCCCGGAGAACTCTCTCTCTGTCTGTTTACAGAAGAAAGACCATCGGAGGAGATTGTGAGAAGGCAGCTCCCTACATGCCAGGAAAACGGGTCTTAACAAATCAGCCATGACAGCCCTCTGATCTGGACTCCTGTCTTCCAGAACCGTGAGAAAATTAAGTTTCAGTTGTTTAAGCTGCCCAGTCTGTGGTATGTTGCTATGGCACTCTGAGCAGACTACTCCAGAATGAATGTACGTCTAGAAAAAGAAAAGGGCAAAGCTATTTTAAGAAGCAGATAAAAAAATTAGATCAAGATAATAAGCCGAATGCCATAAATCTCTAGAAATGACAAAAAAGATGGTTAAGAAAATCTTCAGTGCTGGAAAACAGGAAATTGCTAGCTGGGAAATAGAAAGCTTGAGAAGTTTCTTAATGAGAAGTCACATGGGTTCATTTCATTTAATTTGCACAAATTGTGAAGTGCTTAGAATAGGCTACTGTTGTTACTATTAATGAAGAATACCAATACCCAAAACACTCATAGGAAACATTTCTTGCAAAGTGAAAAGGATTCTGGAAATACTCTACCCTTGAAGAGGGCAGATTCAAGTGCCATGGTTAACCACTAAGCTGATTACATGGGGTTAGTAAGTGAAGTAGGTTGACTTCTTTCTCACCAAATCTGCATGGAATGGATGAAAGCAGAAGCAATTGTCTCCAGGGTGGGGAATAAGATTGGGTAAGACTGGGAATTTGATCTGGAGAAGCAAAGTTGTATCCCAGGTGGATGGCAAAAATCAGAGGGTGTTGGGGACTCTATGCCCAGACAATGAGTTAGTGTTATACCCTTCTTAGGAGTTTTTCAAATTAATGTAGATCCCCTGGAGTAGGATATGGCAACCCACCCCAATATTCTTGGCTGGGAAATCTCATGGACCGAGGAGCCTGGTGGATTACAGTCCTTGGGATCACAAAGAGTCAGATATGACTTAGTGACTCAACAACAACACAGTATAGCTTATTTACAATATTGTGTTAATTTCAGGTATACAGAACAGTGATTCAGCTTTTTGGCTGATAAAATTTCAGATATTCCATTATAGGTCATTATAATATATTAGGTATAATTAGCTGTGCTTTACCATAAAGCCTTGTTGCGTACTTATTTTTTCTTAGCAATGTTTCCCCCACAATCACTGTAGGAAGAAGACATTAAATGCAACAGAATCTATAGCACTAGCTTATCATGTGGTGGGATGAATTGAGAAGGTGAAGTAAGAAGGGGTGTAGTGGGACTGATCTTCCCCAGGTGATGGCAATTAACAGGGGTAATGTCTGCAGGGAAATAATAAAAAAAACTATACATAATTCAAAGCCAGTCCTTATATTGTCACTGTGTGCTGATATCAAATGATGCTGATGATAAAACACCCCTAAGGAGTTGGTGATGGACAGGGAGGCCTGGCATGCTGCGATTCATGGGGTCGCAAAGAGTCGGACATGACTGAGCGACTGAACTGAACTGAAGGTAGACCATGCCTATTATCACTCTTTGTATACTACTAATCTACCTAAATTACAAAGAATTTCAGTACAAAGATAATCACACAAGACAAAGACTGTCAAACAATGCGCAAAATGAGCACTATGAGAAGCATTAAGACAAACACCTGAGGAATTAAAATGAACAAAACAGACAACAATTTTTGTAAAAGATTAATGTCCTCGTGGAGATAAGAGAGAGTATCTATTTCATGTTAATTAGAATGTTTATTGTGAAAGGATCAGAGACTTGGAGATAAAAAATTTTAATCATCCAGAAAGCAAAAAAAGCAATAACAATAAAAACAGAAAAGATATGAGATTGATTAAATTTCAGAATGGACACAACTGAAGAGAGATTTAATAAGCTGAATAATTCTCCCCGAATATAACACAGAAAGACAGGAGGTGTACAAACATGCAAGAAAGGTAAGAGAGAACTGATGGTAAGAGAGGAAAAATAGACATGAAAGATAGAACTAGAAGTTCTAACATAAGTTAGGTAAGTCCCCGAAGGAGAGAGTATAAAGAAAAATTAATAAACTATAGAGAAACATTTTTATATAGAGCTGAAGAAATGCACAAATCTTTAGATTTAAAAAGGTCACCAAATGTGAGTGAGGAGTAAAACTCAAACATAGCAAACTGTTTTAAATCTCAAAACATTAAGATAAAAGTCCTAAAAGTTTCCAGAGATGGAAAAAATGTCTATAAATAAACATAAGATCGGCATGAGATTTCTCATTGGTACTGCTGGATGCTGGAAATTTCTAGAAATTACAAGAAGACTTAGACATTTCTGCTGCTGCTGCTGTTTGAAAAGTGAAAGTGAAGTCACTCAGTCGTGTCCGACTCTTCACAACCCCATGGACTGTAGCCTGCCAGGTTCCTCTGTCCATGGGATTCTCCAGGTGAAAATACCAGAGTGGACAGACATTGCCTTCTCCACGGAATCTTCTCAACCTAGAAATTGAACTTGGCTCTCCTGCATTACATGTGGATTCTTTACCATCTGAGCCACCGGGGAAGCCCTTAGACATTTCTAAGGGAAAATACATTTTTCTTGAACTCCCTGGTGTCAAAACTTTTGTAAGACCACCTCTTGGCTTTGCTCAGGAAGACAACTTTCTAAGCAATCTCTGACTTGATTCAGTTCAGTTCAGTTCAGTCGCTCAGTCGTGTCCGACTCTTTGTGACCCCATGAATCGCAGCACACCAGGCCTCCCTGTCCATCACCAACTCCCGGAGTTCACTCAGACTCACGTCCATCGAGTTGGTGATGCCATCCAGCCATCTCATCCTCTGTCGTCCCCTTCTCCTCCTGCCCCCAATCCCTCCCAGCATCAGAGTCTTTTCCAATGAGTCAACTCTGCGCATGAGGTGGCCAAGTACTGGAGCTTCAGCTTTAGCATCATTACTTCCAAAGAAATCCCAGGGCTGATCGCCTTCAGAATGGACTGTTTGGATCTCCTTGCAGTCCAAGGGACTCTCAAGATTCTTCTCCAACACCACAGTTCAAACGCATCAATTCTTCAGCGCTCACCCTTCTTCACAGTCCAACTCTTACATCCATACATGATCACAGGAAAAACCATAGCCTTGACTAGATGGACATTAGTCGGCAAAGCAATGTCTCTGCTTTTGAATATGCTATCTAGGTTGGTCATAACTTTCCTTCCAAGGAGTAAGCGTCTTTTAATTTCATGGCTGCAGTCACCATCTGCAGTGATTTTGGAGCCCCCCCAAATAAAGTCTGACACTGTTTCCACTGTTTCCCCATCTATTTCCCATGACGTGATGGGACCAGATGCCATGATCTTCGTTTTCTGAATGTTGAGCTTTAAGCCAACCTATTCACTCTCCTCTTTCACTTTCAAGAGGGTTTTTAGTTCCTCTTCACTTTCTGCCATAAGGGTGGTGTCATCTGCATATCTGAGGTTATTGATATTTCTCCCGGTGATCTTGATTCCAGCTTGTGTTTCTTCTAGTGCAGCGTTTCTCATGATGTACCCTGCATAGAAGTTAAATAAGCAGGGTGACAAGATACAGCCTTGACATACTCCTTTTCCTATTTGGAGGCAGTCTGTTGTTCCATGTCCAGATCTCAATGTTGCTTCCTCACCTGCATACAGGTTTCTCAGGAGGCAGGCCAGGTGGTCTGGTATTCCCATCTCTTTCAGAATTTTCCACAGTTTATTGTGATCCACACAGTCAAAGGCTTTGGCATAGCTGTGTCTACTCACCCACCTACTAACTTTAAAGGAAAATCTTCTGTAAGTAGAAGTCTGTACCCAGGTAGTTTACTGCATCATAAAGGAAAAAGTCAAGAAAAAGGACCAAAATTGATTTCCTTTCTTTAAGGCACAGTCATCCCAATCATTACTAAACCATGGAAGAAGATTGTTTTGGGTTCCAACTTCTCCTACCAGGAGCAAATTGGGAATGAGACGGTGGAGAGCAAAAGGTTGATGTGACCTAGGCAGAGTAGAAATATTTCAACTCCGCTCCCTCCACGACCAAATGTCAATTACCTTGAGGCAGACTTGTAATTGTCTGAGCAGCAGTATTTGTTGCTGGGGCCTGAGGATGGAGCAGAAGCTCATAAAGCAGAGATCAGCTTCCCTCATAAGAATGACAATGGAGAGCTCCTGCCAGGAAGGGATTCCTCTTGAAACAAATCAGTAATTTAAATGCGAAGAAAGGCAATTTGTAGAAAACCACAAACCGATACTGTCTGAAGCAATGAAGCAAAATCATAAGAGAGCCTCAGAGAAACTGGAAAGAGCACAGAAATAAATCAGACTAGGGAATGGAGGAGGATTCAGGGTGCTTGTCATCAGACGAGCGAATTTATATCATGATTCTGCACAGTGTACAAGACTGCTGAACAGAAGTCTAAACTCAGGTGGTTTGTGTGTAGTTGTGATCAGCTTTTTAAAAATTGAAGTGCAACTGACATACAGTGTTATGTTAGTTTCATACAGCATAGCGATTCAACATTTATATATATATTTTAGATGATCATCATGATAAGTCTAGTAACCAGATGTGACCATTTAAAATTAATACCATATTATTGTATATTATAACTAAGGATGGTGGCTCAGATGGTAAAGCATCTGCCTACAATGCAGGAGACCTGGGTTCAATCCCTGGGACAGGAAGATCCTCTGGAGAAGGTAATGGTAACCCATTCTAGTATTCTTGCCTGGAGAATCCCATGGATGGAGGAGCCTGGTAGGCTACAGTCCATGGGATCGCAAAGAGTTAGACACGACTGAGTGACTTCACTTTCACTTTATTGTATATTATTAATACAATATGTTCCTTGCTCTGTGTATTGCATCTCCACGACTTATTTTATAACTGAAAGTTTCTATCTCTTAATCTCCTTCACTTATTTTGCCATCTGCTTGCCTGCCTCTTCCCTGGAAACCATCTCTTTATTCTCAGTTTTAAATTTCATATATAGTTGAGATCATAAGATAGTTGTCTTTCTCTATCTGACTTACTTCACTTAAGCATATTACCCTCTAGGTTCACCTAGTTTGCCCCAAATGCCAGGACTTCTTTCTTTCTTATGGTTGAACAATATTCCACTATATATCTAGTCATCTATTAATATCAACAGACACTGAGGTTTCTGCTACATCTTAGCTACTGTAAATACTGCTTCTATACACACTGGGGTGCATCTTTCTTTTTCAATTAGAGGCTTTGTTTTCTTTGGGTAAATATCCAGAAGTGGAGTTGCTGGGTCATATTTTTTAAAATGTATTTGAGAAACCTCTATATTGTTTTACATAGCAACTGAACCAACTTACACTCCCACCAAGAGTGAATCAGGGTTTCTCTTTCTCCACATCCTCATCAACACTTGTTATCGTTTGTCTGTTTGATGAAAGCCTTTCTGAACCATCATTGTTTCCCTGGAGTAAATCTCACCTGATTATAGTGTATGATTGTTTTAACGTATTGACTTTGGTTTGCTAATATTTCACTGAGGACTTTTGCATCTATCTTCATCAAGAATATTAGCTGTAGTTTTCTCTTTTTGTGTGATATTTTTATCTAGTTTTGTTATCAGGATGATGCTGATCTTGTTGAAAGGGTTTGGAAGTATTCCTTCTTCTTCAGTTTTTTTTTGGTAATATTTTGAGAAGTTCAGGTGTTAACTTTTCTTTGAATAATTGATAAAATTCATTTGTGCAGCTGTCTTGTTCTGGATTATTGTTTGTTGAGCTTTTTATTTCTTTTAGTACTGATTCACTTGGCTATTGATAATTAGTTTTTCTTATCTACTTCTTCTTGATTCAGTCCTGGCGGATTGCAGGAATTAATAGAAATAAGTTAATAGAATAAATTAAATAATATAATAAATTTTTAGAAATTTATTCATCTAGATTGTCCATTTTGGTAGTTTCTTATGATTGTTTGTATTTCCTTGGTGACAGAGGCAACTTCTCCTGTGTCATTTCTGATTCTGTTTATTTGGGTTCTTTAATCAATTTTATTTATGTTTTCAAAGAACTAGCTCTTAGATTCATTGATTTTTTTTTTCTTTTTTGGTCTCTGTTTCATTTATTTCTGTTTTTATTTCCTTTCATCTAACTTTGAGCTTTGTTTGCTTTTCTTTATAATTCCTTCAGGTTTAATTGGGGCTTCCCTGATGGCTCAGTTGGTAAAGAATCCATCTGCAATGCCGGAGACCCTGGTTTGATTCCTGGGTAGGGAAGATCTGCTGGAGAAGGGATAGGCTACCCTCTCCAGTATTCTGGCTTAGAGAATTCCATGGACTGTATAGTTCATGGGGTCCCAATGAGTTTGACATGACTGACTTTCACACTAGGTTTAAGAACAGAATGAGATTTTTCTTGCCTCTTAAAGTAGGTTTGTACCACAATTAACTTACCTCTTAGAACTGCTTTTGCTGCCTCCCATTGATTTTGGAA
This sequence comes from Ovis canadensis, assembly GCF_042477335.2. Lineage (NCBI taxonomy): Eukaryota > Metazoa > Chordata > Mammalia > Artiodactyla > Bovidae > Ovis > Ovis canadensis. Next base: position 98,945,813 of record NC_091253.1, on the reverse strand, counting down.
TGTGGTGTTTCAATTTTCATTTGTCCCCAGGTAATTTTTTATTTCCTTTTTGATATTTTAGTAGCTCATTGGTCATTTTAGAGCACAGTGTTTAGACTGCATGTGGGTTTTTTTTTTTTAACAGCTTTTAAAATTTGTAGTTGATTTCTCTGTTCAGTTCAGTTCAGTTCAGTCGCTCAGTCGTGTCCGACTCTTTGCGACCCCATGAATCGCAGCACACCAGGCCTCCCTGTCCATCACCAACTCCCAGAGTTCACTTAAACTCATGTTCATTGAGTTGGTGATGCCATCCAGCCATCTCATCCTCTGTCGTCCCCTTCTCCTCCTGCCCCCAATTCCTCCCAGCATCAGAGTCTTATTTCTAGTCTCACACTATTGTCAGAAATTATGTTTCACATGAATCCAATCTTCTTCAAACTATTGAGACTTGTTCTGCAGCCTAACATGTGTTCTGTTCTGGAGAATGTTCTATATGCACTTCAAAAGAATGCATACTTTATTATTTTGGATGGAGTGTTCTATATATATCTATTAAATCTATTTGTCTAATATATCTTTTAAGACCAGTGTTTCTTTGTTGATTTTCTGTCCGAATGATCTATTCTTTGCTATAAGTGGTGTATTAGAGTCCCTTACTATATAGTATTACTGTCAATTTCTCTTTTTATGTCTGTTAATATTGTTTTATGTATTTAGGTGCTTCTATTATGAATTCACTAGTATTTCCTCTTGTTGTATTGAGCCCTGTATCATTACACAAGGTATTTAAAGTATTAAAAAATACTTTAAAAAGATCTCTTTTAAAACCTTTGTTTTCATGTCTATTTGCAGATATAAATACTGCTACCCTAGCTTTCTTTTCGTTTCTGTTTCTGTATAATACTTCTTTTCTATGCCTTCAATTTCAGTCTTTGTGTATCTTTAGATCTGAAGTATGTCTCCTGTAGACATTATATAGATGGTCTTGTTTTGTATTCATTCAGCCACTCTGTGTCTTTTGATTGCAGCAGTTAGTTCATTCACACTTATAGCAATGACGGGTATATACTTACTGTCATTTTGTTGATCATTTTCGTAATTCTCGGTTCCTTTCTTCTTATCTTGTTCTCTCCTTTTGTGATTTGATGACTATCTTTAGTGTTATGCTTGGATGAGTCTTTCTTCAATCTTGTGATCTCATAAGTTTTTGAGATTTCATGGCATAGTTTGTGTCTTTTTAATTTGCGCATCCCTTTGCTAATTACTGTAGCTATAGTTTATTTTACTACCTTTGATTTTTAACCTTCATACTAGATTTGTAAGTATTGATCCAGTACCTTTTCTTTATTTTCATGTTTGTAAGTGAGATTATTTCATGTATTTTCTTATTTGTAGCTATGGCCTTTTTTTTTTTTTTCACTTAAATAAGTTCTTTAAACCTTTTGTCTACATGCAAGTTAGGAGTGATGAACTTCTTTAGCTTTTGTCTCAGTGGAAAACTCTTTATATCTCCAAATCTGAATAATAACTTTGCTGTCAGCGTATTCTTGCTTTTTTCTTTTAGTACTTTAAATATATTGTTCCAGTTCTTAGTGGCCTGCAATGCTTCTGGAGAAAATTTCCTTATACATTACTAGTTGTTTCTCTCTTTCTGCCTTTAATATTCTGTCTTTAACTTCTGACATTGTCATTATAATGTGTCTTGGAGTGTATCTCTTTGGTTCATCTTATTTGGGACTCTCTGTGCTTCCTGTACCTGGACATCTGTTTCTTTCTTCGGATTAGGAAAGTTTTCAGCCGTTATTTCTTCATATGTTTTTCGGCCCTTTCTGTCTCTTTTCTCCTTATGGGGCCCATATGATGTGGGTGATAGTATGCTTTAAGGTGTCCCAGATTTGTCTTAAACTATACTTTCTAAATTAATTACTTATTTTTCACTTCTGATTAGGGGATATCCACTACTCGGTCTTCCGGTTCATTGATCTGGAAGTTCACCTGCTGCTGATCCCATCTGGTGTATTTTTCATTCCAGTTATTGTATTCTTCAGCTCTGAGTGGTTTTTGTATTTTCTGTCTCAGTGTCAAAGTTCTCACTGTATTCATCTAGTTTCTCCTGATTTCTGTGAGCATCTTTATGACCATAACTTTTAACTCTTTAGTAGATAACTTATGCATACTTGGTCTCATCCTTTTTCTGAAGTTCTGTCCTGTCCTTTCATTTTGATCGTATTCCCCTATCTTCTTGTTTATCCTAAGGTTATGTGTTTGATTCTAGGTGTCGGGTAGACCAGCTGTGTCTCCTGGTCTTAAAGGAGTTGCCTTATGTAAAAAGTTGGGGCCTGGAAAAGCAGGCCCTCCTGGTTACTAGCTCCTGGTGCTCCACATGTGTCCCCCATGTGGGCTGCGTGCCCTTTATTTTGTGGTGCTGCAGGTGGATGCACTGGTGGGTGGAGTATGCTCCTGGTGTGGGAGCCACTTTGGAGAGGTGCCTGTCTGGTCCAAGGCTGCCAACTGGGTGTGGTAAGTAGGGAGCCACTCTGCAGGGTGGGGGACACCTGTCCTGGTGGAGCCCACCCACTCAGTGTGGAGGGGCAGTAGCTAATTTGTGGGGTGCTAGTCTGGTCCTAGGAGAAGTGTTAGTTGCCCAATCATATCAAACTCTTTGTGATCCCATGGACTGTATCCTGCCAAGCTCCTCCTTCTGTCCATGGCATTCTCCAGGCAAGGAGTGTGTTGCCATTCCCTTCTCCAGGGGATCTTCCCAATCCAGGGGCTGAACCCTGGTCTCCTGCATTGCAGGCAGGTTCTTTACTCTCTGAGCTACAGGGAAGTCTTGTCCTAGGCCACCAGAAAGATGCGGCAATGTGGGAGCTGCGTTGAGGGGTGCTTACTAGGGCAGGTTGATTGTGTGGGGAAGTGCGGGAGAGGATTGCCACATGGACAGGGGGTGTTAGCGATACAGACGGTGAGTGTCACAGACGGAGCACGCCGGTGTCAGGCCAACCAGGAGAAAGAAAATGGCATCCACCCGCACTTTGAACCCCAGAGAAAGTTCCAGCGCCTTTTTGCTACTTGTCTTAAAGTTAGTCAACACATCTCCTTCACTTAGGGTTCAGGTGCTTCTCAAACTGCTGCCTCTCTGCTTGGACTTGGAGTGAGTTTGCATGTGAGCCCTTTTAGAGTTAAAGTTTTCATTTTCCATCACCCTCTGGCTCTTCTAGATGAAAGGCCTGCTGGTTTTCAAAGCCAGATATTATGGAAGCTTGTCTCCCTGGTGAAGGTCCCCAGAACTGGCCTGCCCACGGTGGGGCTCAAACGCCTTCTCCTGAAGGAGAGCCTTTGCATTTGTGATTCCTCTCCTTCTTGTAGGCCATCTCCCTGGAGATGTGAGTCCTGCTCCTGCCTATCTCAGTGAGTTTTTTTCTTTATATCCATAGCTGTAGAAGAGCTGTTCTGCTAGTGTTCAGGTCCTTCTCATAGGGTAGTTATTCTATATCTAATTGGAGTTTTGGTGTGTCCACTTGTGGAGGGAGTGCAGGATCTCTTTACTCCCGTATCTTGATCCTTGTCTGGTAGTCAGCTTTTAAAGCCCAGGAGCACCAGGATGCCCCTCCCTGCCCATTTAGAAATTTGGCAGTTCAGTGTCTGATTGGGCAAAGTGCTCAGGTAGAGTTTGCTTTAAGAGTGAGTGAACAGTAAATGGTTATTAGAGATACATATCTTTGACTTGAAAATATTTGCCCAACTTCTTTCTTCTGAAAGTACAGATATATCAATCATATCCCAGGTATATAACTAATAGTATAAAAAATAATGTTCAGCTTAATGTTGAAATAAATGAGAAAACAGGGGATATATTTAAGAGATCCTCTGAATGCCTAATTCATGGTTTTCTCCCCGGCTTCTTCTAAATGCTGAACAGACATCAAGTTGAACTGAAGCACGAAGGAGCCAAACTAAACATGGTCAAGCAGGCATCTGGGCATGTGGATAAAGTCTGAATGATTTCTGACCGTTAAACCACTCAATGAAAAGAACAACGAACAGAGCTAGATAAATAAAGAGCAAGATGAAACGCAACACGTTTCTGATAACTGCTGAAATTCAGTGAATGAACTCTGCTGGCAGGCTGCCTCTATGTTGGAGCTTTCCTTAGGATGGAGCAGCCTGTAATAATTTTCTTTCTCTTCTAGAAATTATATTTTCATGAGGAAGTTTGTACTGACTCTTTCACCAACATAGTCCCTCTCTCTTTCTTCGCCTGCACTGCATGGCTTGTGGCAACTTAGTTTCCCGACCAGAGATGGAATCTGATCTCATGGCAGTGAAAGCTTTGAGTCCTAACCACTGGACCACCAGGGAATTCTCACTGCTGTAGTCTTGACTGCTGCCAGTTATTGCAAGGGACAGACCTTCGTGTCTGAAGACAAAACATGAACACCACCATTAAAAAGGCACCAACTGACTTTTGACAAAGGTGCGAAAGCAATTTAGAGGAGGAAGAAGCCCTTTTAACAAATCACGCTGGCACGACTGGACATCCCAGGCAAAAATATGAACTCAATCCTAAGCCTCATGCTTCGTATAAAACTAACTCAAAATGGATCATAAACTTATGTGTTGAGTATAAAACTTTAAAACTCTTAGAAAAAAAGGGAAAACTCCTCTATGCCTAGGACTAGGCAAAGAATTCTTAACTTTGACACCAAAAGCATAGTCCATAAAAGAAACAAATTGATAAATTGTGCCAGGTTAAAACCAAAAACTTTTGTTCTGTGAAAGATTCTGTTAGAAGGATGAAAACAGGCAACAGAATGGGAGAAAATATTTTCAAGCAACATATCTGACCAAAGTCTAACATCTAGAATATATAGAAAACTCTCAAAACTTATTACTAAACATTAAGACTCCAAGTATAAATTGAACAAAAGACTTGAACAGACATTTCAAAAAATAAGATATAAAAGTGGCAAATAAGCACATGAAAAGGCTTAGAATATCATTGGCCATTACAAATGAAAGCTGCAGTGATGTATCACTACACGTCTATCAGAATGGCTAAAATAATAAAAAAAAATGACATTATCAAATGCTGGCAAGAATGTGGAGAAACTGCATCATTTCTTATAAATCTAAACCTGATTACTGTATGACCCAACCATTTCACACTTGGACATTTATCCCCAAGAACTAAAAACTTGTGTTTACACAAAAGCCTGTACACAGATGCGCAAAAGCAGATTTTTTTTTTTTCATAAACCCAAACAGGAAACAACTTAGATGCTCTTCAGGGACTGAACGGTTAGATTATGGTACAGCCACATCATGGGGCTTTGTATGAATCTCCAGGGAATTATAATGATTAAAAACCAATCTCCAAAGGTTAGAAGCAGATGATTCCATTTGTATAACCTTTTTAAAGGACTTCCCTGGTGGCTTAGACGGTAAAGTGTCTGTCTACAATGCGGGAGACCTGGGTTTGATCCCTGGGTTGGGAAGATCCGCTGGAGAAGGAAATGGCAACCCACTCCAGTGTTATTGCCTGGAAAATCCCATGGACAGAAGAGCTTGATAGGTTACAGTCCATGGGGTAGCAAAGAGTCGGACACGACTGAGCGACTTTACTTTCACTCCACTAACCTTTTTAAACATGGGAAAATTATAGAGTTGGAAAACAGATTAGTGATTGTCAGGGCCAGGGAAGGGACAGGGTGCTGGGTAGGGAGAAAAATGCGTGTGGCTATAAAAAGCAACAGGAGAGATCCCGGATGGAACTGTTTTGTGTTTTGACTGGTGATGGATTCATGAACTTACATGTGATAAAATTTCATAAAACACAAACACACACACGAGCACAAGGAAAATCTGAGTGAGATCAGTGGATTATCTATCTTACTATACCAGTTGTGCTATTGTTCCATAGCTTGCAAGGTGTTATCATTGGATCAAAGGCATATGGGAAATTTCTATATTATTTCTTATATAAATTTACCGTTATCCCAAATTGAAAGTTTCATTAAACAAAAAAACAGTGAGCTACCTGCTTAGTTACCTTTTGCATACTCAGGTAGAAGCATGGGTCTGTAACCTTGCCACTCAAAGAGTGGTCTGTGGACCCGTATTGGCATCGCCTGAGAACTTTTCAGAAACCCAGAATATCAGGCCCCACCCCAGACCTATGGAAACAGAATCTGCATTTCGACTAGCTCCTCAGATAATTTGCACAGTAACGTTTGAGAAATATTGTTCTGTAAGAGTGGTTTTACAAGCTTAAATCTGTAAATGTTGGCAGAATTCATACTTTTTCATTTACTTAAGCACCCATTAAGTAAGGGGAACAGGGACACACTATAACTTTTATTGGATGCTAGCTGCGTCAATAGCACGCATTTCCCACGAAGCTCAATGAGACGGGCTTGACTGTATCCCTTTTCTGATGGGCTGAGACTCAGCCTGTATGATGAAAAACCATGTAGGGATGAAAATAGGTGATAGAAGGTTATTAACAGATTACGACAGAACTATAGAAGGGAAAATGGAAATACTTAGAACTCAATATTTTGAGATCTGTGAAAGGTGAGTATTTTGATTTTAAGAGGCCAAGCTAGGTTTATAGCGAATTACTTCTCTTAAAAAATGGAGAATATTCTGAGTACATGAAACAGAACCGAGCAAGAGTCTAGTCATTTAGTCCCATTTTAGCAATATGAACTGGAAGGTGAACTTGTTAAAATTGAATGACACTAACTTAAACTTAGTTTGCTCATATGTAAGGTAAAGCGAATATTTTACAGGGTAGAATAACATGATGAACTATGGGAATACGCTTGAATCTTTAAGAGGAAAATGTGGAAAGCAAAGAACAGCATATGGGTTGATAACATAAATCGCCAAGGTTTCTGGAGCTGCAGGCCACCCTCCTGATGAACACTGTCATCAAGCTTTACAGTCAAAATTGCTTACCATGTCGTGTGCAAATAATTTGCATTGTCTGTCACATACTGGATTACACTGAACATTCAGTTCAAATAACCCAGTTTCTGAAGGGCATAACGGCACATAGAGTAAAGCTTAGCCATAAATCATATAAGCATGGTTGAGAGAGCTTGCCATCTGATCTATTTGTAGGCAGTACAGATCTTGGATGTGCACCACAGATTTTTATGTAAATCAGGGACATCAATAGTCATATAAATTTGCATCTGCAACTCGATTCCTCTCAGTGAATGTGACAGAATCATCTTATAGGCTACAAGCAAAATGCAGAAATAATGTAAAAGAGATTACAGCTTTAAAATATTGCAGACACCCTATGGCTCTGTTCTTTTTAATCTGATATTTGAGAAGAAGAGGTAATTGTCAGCAGAACTGTGTATGTATCCTTTTGAAAACAAAAATTTATGCTTGGCTTTCTAACCATAAGCTGGATTCAGGTTGTCCTGCAATTGATAAGTGGCAGGGATTATTACGATTCCTGTCATGCCATCTGTAATACTAGGTTCTTAAACATCTTACTCAGGAGGTAAGATCATTTGTCATAAAGGCTTTAAGTCAAATATGGTGACTCTGCAAGCAAAAGAATGCACCACCACAGCTGGAGATAGGGATATTATTGTTGTATTTTTGAACACTAGATATTTTTATTTGGTTGTGTGCAGGGAAACTTCAAGTTTTGGGGAACTGGAAACTATATAATTTATAGGGCCCTTTTAATGAAAAAGAATAGAAAATTGAGTCCTAATTTCAATGCCAAATCTTTAGTGAGGGGCTCTAAAACATAAGACTTATTAGCTTTACAGTAAATTCACCCCTACTGATGTTAAAGATGTATTCAAAACAGTGTACTGTTTTAAAGTTATCATCCAGGAGGATCACCTCAAACCCAATAAAATGAAAAATGAAAAATTAGTGTTGACAAGGTTTTAGAGAAATTGGAACCCTTGTACCTCATATATTATTGGGAAAATAAATGGTTCAGCTGCTGTGGAAAATAATTTGACAGTTCCTCAGAAAGTTAACCACATAATTATTACATGAGCTCACACATCCACCCTTAAGTTTATGCTCCAAATAGTGGAAAACAGGTAGTTAAACAGGCACGTGCACAAGCACGTGTAACAGGCTTATTCATAACAGCCAAGAGATGGGAACAGCCCGAATGTCCATCAGTGAGTGAGTGGATAAACAAATTCTAGTATCCACATGTAACGGAATGTTATTTGGCCACGAGAAAGAATGAATTAGAGATGCATACCACGACGAGGATGAACCTTGAGGACATTATGCCAAGTGAGAGAAGCCAGGAACACGATGTCACGAGTTATCAGACCGCATTTAGACAAAATACCCAGAACTGATAGATACATGGAGGCAGAACACAGATTGGTGGATGTTGGAAGCTGGAGGGGGAAAAAATGGAGAGAAACTGTTTGACGGATACAAGATTTACTTTAACGTGATGGAAATGTTTTGAAACTAGACAGAGGTCGTGGTCGAACCACACTGTGAATGTACTAACTACTACTCAATAGCTCATTTTAAGATGGTTAATTTTATGTTGTATGAATCTCACCACAGTCATTTTTTTAAATCCACAATCCATTCATTCACTCGGAAGCTAATTGCTACTAGTGTTGTAACATTATAATGTCACCTTATATTATAGTATGCTAAGCTTCAAGGAGAAGTGATCAAGTGTTTACAGAGGACTTATAGGTATCTCAGCATGCTAAAAAGGTAGGTCACATGATTTGTTCTTAAATAATTTAGTATAAAAATGAAAAAAAAAAAAACTCTGTAATTGTCAATGCATTTTCAGAGTTATGTGATTTCCACAGTTCTTAATAAAGGGAAAGAATCCGCCGGCAATGAGGGAGACCTGGGTTCAATCCCTGGGTCAGGAAGATCCCCTGGAGGAGGGATGGCAACCCACTCCAACATTCTTGCCTGGAGAATCCCCACGGTGAGGAGCTTGGCAGGCTATAGTCCATGGGGTCACAGAGTTGGACACGACTGTGTGTCTAAGCACAACAAGGGCTTATCAGACAAATCTTCAAAAAGTAGACAGCTTTGAGACGATTGTGTAAATCATCTCACTTGATATGTGAGTTCAAGTAATGGAGGAAGCTGACGGGGTAAGAGAGTGAGCAGAAGCGTGGAGATATTAACAAGCGCAGAACTCCTGGGAGCTAGAGAGAACCAGCAGAGAAATGTTTTGGGTAAAGCAGGTTAGTTATTGTGGGGCTAGATAATAGAATTAGTGACCTAGCAGGAGGCGGGTGGGAGGGCATGTTAGTGGAAGAAATAACATGAGCAAAATATACGCGTGGGAATTACCAAGTACTCGGTATGCTGTTGCGGGAGTTCTTAACTTAGGCTTCATTGATTATTTAAAGGTTCTTTTGGTTTCAAAAATTCTTTGAAATCCTGAAATTGCATACCCTTTAAAACTGTACACGAATATTTTTTCTCTGGGGAAAAAAATCTATATATTTTCAGTAGTTTTTGAAAGGGTAGCACCTCAACTGTTAGGATTTAGCAAAGCTCACATATTTCTAAAAGTTGCTAGCAAACACTATTCTTCTTTTCACGTTTTAGGAACTCTTGTTCTTCACAGAGCCAGAATCTTAACCTTGGGTCTGAAATAGCAAAGAAATGTCTAATTTAGGAGTCAACATTTAAAGTTATCTTTCCCTGCAGTAAAGAGGCGTGGCATCCTAATGAAACTAATCAATCTCCGTGGAATATGACGGGTCTCACGCTTGCGGCAGCAGACAATGGCAGTTTGCAATATGCCTGGAAGGGAGCTTAGTTTTGTCCTTATAGACACACTGCCGCACCTCCCTCCCACTACGGATTGTGGTGGAAATACAGGCATTCCTGGTGGCCTCAGAAGCAGCAAGAAGCAAAGGGAGCAATTTGATGAGAGCTGCACTTTGATCATTTCTTTTCTAATGGATTAAAGGGGGAGTGATAGGGCTCTTCGGGATCAAGCAGTTTAACCTTCCTTTCAAAGAGAGAATTCTCTCTCCCCTACTCGGGACAGATGGCCATTTGATCTCTCTGTGAACTTTCTTGATGATAGCAACTGCCTGTCACTGTAAGTTGTACATTCCATGTGTAACTAGCCATCATTACTGGCAAGATTTTTTTAAATTAATAGACTTTAAAAAGTCTATCATTATCATTACTTTAGTTATCGTTACTTTTTAAACAAAGACTTTATATTTTAGAACAGTTGTAGGCTTACATTTGAGTAGGAAGCACAGAGAGCTCCTGCCTTATAGGCCTCTTCTCACCCTCCATTTCCCGTATTATTAACCTCTTGCATTCATGTGATATATGGGACTTCTCTGGTGGCTCAGACAGTCAAAAAATCTGCCTGCAATGCAGGAGACCCGGTTTAGAGCCCTGGGTTGGGAAGAGTCTCTGAAGAAGGGCATGGAAACCCACTCCAGTGTTCTTGCCTGGAGAATCCCATGGACAGAGGAGCCTGGTGGGCTACAGTCTATGGGACAGCAAAGAGTGGAACGTGACTGAGCGACTAACACTACTACTTTGTTGCAATCATGAAAAAATATGATTATGAACTCAAGCCTATAGTTTGCATTGGGATTTGCTCTTTGTGCTATACAGTTATGTGGATTTTGGCAAGTGTATAATGATATGAATCCATTACAGTATCATACAGGATAGCCTCATTGTCCTAAAACTTACCTATATTCCACCTATTTATCCATATAAAATCCCTCCCTCCCCCAAATCCTTGGAAATCACTGATCTTGTGTCTCTACAGCTTGCCTTGCAGAATGTTTGGCATTACATAGTGTGTAGCTTTTCAGACTGGCTTCTTTTACTTAGCATTATGCATTAAAGAGTCCTCTATAAATTTTAGTGACTTGATACTTATTTGTTTTTATCACTGAGTGATATTCTACTGTGTAGAATAAACAGTTTTTTTTTAATCCATTAACCTACTGAAAGGCATCTTTTGTTTGCTTCTCAATTTGGCAATTATGAATAAAATTGCCATTAGCCTCATATGCAGGTTTTGTGTGGACAAAAGCTGGGTAGACTTGGGTAAGAAGTGTGCTTGTTGGATTGTGTATTCAGACTAAGATTATCTTCGTAAGAGACTACTGAGCTGTATTCCACAGTGACCTCACTGCTTCTCTTTCCCACTAGCAGTGAATGAGAGTTCCAGTTGCTCCACGACATTATCAGCATTTGATGTTTCGATTTTTTGAATTCTAGACAGTCCCACAGGGGTATTGTGATACCTCTTTGTTTTAATTTGCATTTTCTTAAAGACAAATGATGTTGAGCATATTTTCATATATCATTTTCCATTTGTCTATCTTTGATGAGGCGTCTGTTCAGACCTTTTGCTCATTTTTTTTTCTTTTTTGATAATTGGGTTGTTTGTTCTGTTATTTTCTTTTTCAATTAAAGCATATTTGATTTACAATATAATATTAGCTTCAAGTGTACTTAATAGTGATATAATATTTTTATAGATTATACTCCATATAAAATTATTATAAACTGTTGACTATATTTTCTGTGCTAAGCATTATATCCTTGTATCTTATTTCTTTTCTGCCTAATAGTTTTCAGATTCTTAATCTTTACCTATCTTGCCTCTTCTCTCACCCTAAGTGGCTTTCCCTCAGTCAGTATTCAAATAGTTGAATATTTAAAACTTCTACTAGGATTTCTACATTTGTTTCTTACACATAAAAAAATTTTTTTTTAAATGGCACTCATGATTTTAGAAGGGTTTTTACCATTCTTGCCTTATTTGAATCTCTCAACAGTCCCATGAATAAAACCACTTGAGATTAGTCTCCTTTTTAAATGAGGAAATGAGGTTCTACCAAATTAAAAGGTTTGTCCCAGTCTGTAAGAACAGTAAGTGGAAGCTTAAAGAGAAGAATCAAGTTTTTTAGTTTCATTTATTTTAATCTATTATTCCAATCTGTTATTTCTTTTTTATCCACCACAAATATATTTGCTGTCTTATCTTATTTTTTTTTAAGTTTAGACTTGGCACTTGGATCATCTGTGGCTTTCTCCTAGTCACTGAAAAAGATGTTGAGCTGCACAATATAGCATACGGAGTCTGGAGTTCCGACATTGCAGATGATCAGGTTTACACTGGTTCATTTATTAAAATTCAGTAGGTCTATGTTTTCAGAGAACTGTGAATTTACTGAACACATTTCCCCATCTTGTTTGAGAATATACAACAAAAAACTATGAAATTCTTTCCTAAAATGACGTTATTGGGACAATTTTTAGCAACTCCCATTTGCTATTTAAGGAGTACCATTTTGTTTTCTAAGTGCTCAAAAGTCATATTTAACAATCCATTTTAGAGTTCTGCATGGGATCAAGCATAGAACTGTGTGGTCTATAGTTTCTAGATGTTATATCATACTCTTCTTTGAAAATTAATACATGGGCATATTTTTATATAGTAGATTCAAATCAGTTGTAGTTGAAGATTCTTCTAAATGTTATTTGTTATTTAGATGTTCCTTGGAAATTAAATATAATTTTCATCAGGACAAAATGATGCTTCTGAATCTACCTGTGTGTGAGCACTATTATGACCTTACAGTCAAGGAGAAGTAATTCTCTTTAATGAATGGAATAGAAATGATATTTCAAGCTTGTACTGTGTGGAGGCTTTGACTGAGTCAAGGACACCTTTATAGAAAGAGAGAAAAAAATTGCCTAGTGTTTGATTCCTTTGCTCTGCTCCCTTCCTAGAACTGTCCCACATTTTTGATGATATTCAAGATTTCTTCATAGGGGAAAAGCTTTCCATTCCATAATTAGAATTAGGCTCAACTTGCTTTTGAGAGAGGCATAATTTATGTTAAGATATAAATTACCAAGATTCTTGTATTTCCTGAAGTAGCCTTAGGAGTGGGGTGTAGATGGTGAAGTGAGTGGTAGTGGTGCTGCTGAGGATCGGGTGTGAGATGGAGAGAGTTCTGTGAAGAGTCCGGGATCTTCGCTGTGGTGTAGAGAGCGAACATAAGTTGAAAAGTGTTACTAGGATGAAGTCAGGGCTCTCTGGGTCGCAGTAAGGCATTGTAGCTGCTTCACGGTTTATCGCTGGATCACTCTGGACCACAGCAAGTTTACAAGCAACATGATGAGGGGAGTCTGTCTTTGAAAGTATTTCTCTCTTCTGTCAACCTTTCTCATTCTGGACTCTTCTCTGTTCTCTGACCCCTGCCCCACAGTTCTTATTTATTGTCCCCTCTTCTGAGATGGCTGGATGGCATCACGGACTCGATGGACGCGAGTCTGAGTGAACTCCGGGAGTTGGTGATGGACAGGGAGGCCTGGCGTGCTGCGGTTCATGGGGTCGCAAAGAGACAGGACTGAGCGACTGAACTGAACTGAACTTCTACTTCAGCATGCAATTTACTGTCCTGGGTGCTGGATTTATTTTCTCAGTTTTCTCAGCTAATATTATCTTCTTAAAATTAGTGATCAATGACAAGGCAAGTAATCATCTGGTTACAGCTTTACATTTTGAAAGCTAGTGAAGTAGAATACTCCCATAATTTATTTTTCAACTGAAAACATATATTTAAAATTCCTCTCAAGTTGAACCTCTTTTCCTATTCCAAATATTGCACACCAGTGTCATGTTAAAAATCCTCTTCATTAAGATTTCATTGTGTTAATAGCCCAATTATAAATTAATTGGCTCTTATTAAAAAAATAACAGAATTAAGACTATTGCATGTCAAAATGTTGCATACGCGTACCATTTCCAATAGACCACTTTTTAGCACTTGTGGTTTCTTGTTAAATACTGTATATGATTCTGGCCTAAGAAAAATAATGTCCTGACATCTACAATAACTAATAAAAAGAAAAAAAAAAAACAAACTCCTGAAACTTTCAAGTCTTTTATTGCTTGAAAAATTGAGGTTAGTTTGGATAGTTAAATTTCCCCTATATCAATCGCATTGTGTTAGATTGTTTTTGCTAAATTTATAGGGTTGTCAGAATATTTTTTTTTTGCACAATGCTCATAATCTTCCCACCTTAGCAGGTGGTAAATCCTTTAATCTTTCCTCTCAGGCTCTCTGAGAGGAGGCTCAATTAGAATCGAGATACAGTTTCTCCTTTTTCCCCCCCTTCTTCCTCACCACCCCATCTTTCCCCCACTTACTCTCCCCCTTTTCCCTGCCTCCTTCCCTCCCTCCCTCCTCTCTTTGTTCCTACCCTCTTTCCTTCCTTCCTTCTCTGTTTCTCTTTTAATCCAAATCAAGTCAAATAAAATAGCAAGACCCCCACAAAATTTTAACATGCTCAATTTCTTTTTTGTGTTTACAAAAGCACTTTATTGCTGTAGATTTTTATTTCAAAAAAAAGGAGGCTTAAGGATTTCCAAACTAATTACTATAGAGTAAGAGCCGCACACTATGAGAAGCAATATTTTAATAGGGATATTTCACTTTAACATAAATATCTGAAACTTCTTGTGATATTAAAAAACAAAACAAAACAAAACAAACCTAGTCAGTGATTAACTCAGCTCTGACAAGGGCTTTTGTATACATCTTAGAGATTATTACAGTGTTTTGCCTGCCATTTTCAAGCACTTGCATACTCAGCATAATTTAGTTGACCACATGGAAATTTACCTCCAGGAAATTTCCATGAATGGATATTTTCAACTAGTTGTATTTAAAACGTAGCTAAAGAGACTTCTCTAATGGTCCAATGGTTAAGAATCCATCTTGCAATGAAGGGATACAGGTTCAACTCCTGACTGGGAAACTAGGATCCTACAGGCCACAAGGCAGCCAAGTCCAAACCCAAACTACTGAGCCTGTGTGCCACAGCCAGAGTCTGCACGCCTCAGTGAAAGATCCCACGTGGTGCAGGGAAGTCCTGAGGCAGCCAGATAAACAAAGAAATGATTAAAAATGGGAGCTATAGTAAAAATTCCGGAAAATTTTCTTAATAAAGAATATACATCTCTTTCATGTTATTTTCTATTTGCAAAATGTCTTCCAGTTACAGTGAATAAGATTAAACTGTTTAAATTCTAACCCCTTACCTCCAGTGCCTTCTGGTTATGATATGAATCAAAACCAGAACAGCCCCAAAGCAGATAAATTGGTAGAGCAAAGGGAAAGAATGTTTTGGATGTTTCTAAATCATGTTTTCTAGCTTCTCGGTAATTACCATTTCAATATAATTTAAAATATAAACAATATTATAACTATTGAATCCTAACTCTACTAAAACCTTTACCTTCTTAGCCTGGAAAGAATGCCTTATGCTTTTACACTTTAATAGTCTATGAAAATAAATTATTTTTATATTTTAATAGCTATGAGCGCATAGACTTCCCTGGTGGCTCAGATAGCAAAGAATTTGCCTGCAATGTGGGAGACCTAGGTTAGACCCCTGGGTTCGACCCCTGGAGAAGGCCTGGAGAATCCCATGGACAGAGGAGCCTGGTGAGTTACAGTCTATGGGGTCACAAAGAGCTGGACATGATTAAGTGATTAACACTGTCAACACTTTCATAATTTTCCAAATCACAATTTATGCATATAGTATTTATTGCTCTTTTCTTTAAGATTCAGATGTTTCTTAGTTGTAAAAAAATCTCTTTGGCAAGCAAAAGAAAACATATTATGAGCTGGAACTTCAAATTTTCAAGTCTAAGATGGTAAAATATGTCAACATTAGTAATATTACAGATTTCATGGGATTTAGTTTCTTTCAGTGTTGAAAGAGGCCCACATTCCCCGAAATGCGGCCTCTAGCACCCACTAATGATCCATACTATTGGTGGATTGGGGTGCAGAAGGCAAGCTTTGAAGGACATCTCAGAAGACCTTTAATCTGATTCTTCTGAAGCAAGAATCCTTTCCACATTATATCTAGAGAGGTAATTACTCACTCTTTCTAGGTGTGTCCATAGCTAACTTGAGGAAGTAATTTAAAAGATTAGAAAAACAGGCAAGATTACTAAAACAGCTTTCTTATTGGACAAACACTACCATGCTATCTCATGATATATCAAAAAAAAAAAAATTCAATAGCTAACCCTTGGAAATGGCTACTTTCCCTGGAGTATATTTGTACTCTTTTGTTATGGATTTTACAATTAAAGACTTAAACATTTTTTTTAATGCTTAAAAATGGGTAATCATTTTTGAGAACTTGGAAAATACAAAAAAGTGAAGGAAAAAAAATAATATGAATTTTAGGTTTACTAGCCAAAGAAAATCATTATTAATATTTTGGTCTATATTGTGAATAGATTTGAAAAATGTATTTGAGATTATATGATACGTACGACTTTGTGCTCTCTTTTTTGTTATTAATAATCTGATTTTTTACATTAGAATTTGTAAACATTTTAATGGTTAGTAATAACCACATTTAATGTTTATACTATAAAATGCTTCCTAATCTTTTTCATATCATGGCACACCTAGAAAATGACTATTTTTAAGGCCCTCTAAGGTGAATAGATGAAGATGGCTTGAGGATCAGAGACAGACCCTGTGATCATCTTTGGGAACAGGGAGGATAAGTCACTGTATGATCCATTTTGCAGTGTGACAGGAGCCGCCAGTGGGCAATTCTTAAGGCTCTTCTCTATCGTTCTATCGTTGAACATTTAAAATATGCCTGTAAGTTTGAATCTTTATAGATAATGTTGCAATATCATCTTTGACCATAAAGCTTCTTACACATTTAAGAATTCTTAAATATTTCCTTAAAATAAATTATCTGAAATAGTATTTTTTGAGCATGAATATCTCTGATACATGCCAATTATTTTTCTAAAGGTATGCAACCAGTATTTGAGAATGTCTCTTTTACCTCCTCTTCTTCAGCACTGGATATTCTTATAAAAGCATTTCTGTTAATGTGTAGGCTGAAAAATGGCTTATAATTTTAATTAGCATTTTTTGGTTACTCTCAAGGTAAATGCTTTCACATTTTCTTGTAAGCCATATTTTACTTGTAATTGCTGGTTTAGAAATCGTATTGTTTCATATATATATATATATATATATATATTTGTATGAGCTTTTCATAGGCTATGTAAGTGTAGACATTTTCTCAGCCTATTGTGTTCCTGCTCAGTTTTTTAAATAATGAAGTTTTTATTTTGATATAAATTATCCACATTTTCCTTTGTCATTTCTTCCAGCTTAGAAAGTTCTCCATATATGTAACAAATGTTCACTTCGATATTCTTATTTTTTTTTTGCAAATCTCTTTTTGGTCTAAATTTTAAGCATCTGAAATGTACTTGGCTCTTTGGACTTATGTGAAGACCTAACTACACTCCCCTTTCTTCAAACTAGCTCACCACCTAACATTATTCTTTGAATAGTCTTTTCATTTTTCTTGTGATTTATGATGTCATCTTCATTCTCCATTAATATACTATTGTTTTTCTATCAATCAGATTTCTGTTTTAACAAGGCTACTTAATCCTTCAGATACACCCCAATGTTTATAAATAATATTTAAGTTTTAATTCACAGCTTTATTGCAGGATCCTTTTCATTCCACCCACAGACATGGCCAGAATGAAAAACAGCACGTGTATTGTACTGGTAAAGAGAGAGGGGGGTGGGGCTGGGGTGGGGAAGAGGAGAAAAGGAGAGCTTTTTGATAATTTATTTTTCCATAATAGAAGTTCGCTGAGTGCACGCGATCTAATTTCTTTTCTAATCATTTCCTCTACCCCGTAGTCACTGCTTTCCTTTGATCTGCTTGCAGCTTTGTGGTTAGTCCGATAACGCAGGTCGCTGCATTGCATCCGATGAGTGGGCACTAGGGGGCAGTGTATATGCACTTATGTATATGCAGTTATGGGCGCAAGCCCTGACGCTGCTCCAAGGCAGTTCTGAGCAAAGTTCAAGCTTTGTTGTGACTGATTGCCGCTGGGCCTCTTTTTCTTAACTTAATCCATGATTTGGTTCAGCAGTCCACAGCACAGCAGGAGCCAGGGCTAGGCAGACTATTGCAGACTGCCACAGAGCTTGTACGAGCGAGTCAAACCTCCTTTTGGTCTTACGCTGTGAACTTGCTCATTCAATCATTCTTTCGTTTGTACTTTTCAACAAGGAATATTATAACGCGTATTATATTCAGCTATTGAGATCATGAATGGTTTTTACTTTCAATATGTGCTATTTATCAAGTTTCCTAGTGGCAACGTGTTAAATTATTACATAAAAGAATACATGCCGTACAAATTAATACTCCTTATTGTCCCCAGGGACTTCCTGGTGGCTTAGAGGGTAAAGAATCTGCCTGCAATGCCAGAGACCCAGTTTTGATCCCTGGGTCAGGACGATCCTCTGGAGGAGGGCATGGTGACCCACTCCAGTACTCTTGCCCGGAAAAGCCCATGGACGGAAGAGCCTGGTGGGTTATAGTCCATGGGGTCGCCCAGAGTCACACACCCACTGTTCCTAGCAGTCAAAACTGACCATAAATCTACTAAAGGACTGTGCTTTAATGATGGAGATAGAGGGGAAGAGAGATCCGTGGAGTCACATTTTCCTATTTTGTACACCAGGGATACTGAAAACGTCGCCATCAAGCACTGATGGGACAAGCAACGTGTGAGTCACAGAAATTAGACATTTGAGGCTGCCTGGGTGGGAAGTTCTGTCTCACTTCTGAAAGCCAAAACCCTTGTTGCTTTTGCCACTTTCTTGCAGACGGTGCTCTGAAGGACTTTCTGCCTGGGCTTTGGAACCACATCAGAGGCTACTCTCTAGGTCAGAGGTCCCCAGTCTTTCTGGCGCCAGGGATCGGTTTCGTGGAAGACAGTTTTTCCATGGACCAGGGGAGAGGATGGTTTGGGGGTGATTCAAGTGGATTATATTTATTGCGCACTTTATTTTGTGGCCATCTCAGATATTCCGTCTTGACTTTAGAGTCAGGGTTCTTGCTCCTGTAAGAATCTAATGCAACCGCTGCTCTGATAAGAGGCAGAGAGCTCAGGCCATGATGCGAGTGACAGGGAGTGGCTGTCAACACAGATGAAGGAAGCTTTGCTCACCTCCTGCTGTGCAGCCCCTTGCCTAATGGACCATGGAGCGGTTCCAGTCTGAGGCCTAGGGGTTGGGGACCTCTGCTCTCAGGGGTTTGATCCACCTCAGGAGCTGAGATAGGAGCTGTGTGTGAAGGGCAGTGATGGGTTCCAAGCTGAAACTTGGAATACAGTTTCTCACAATTAGCTCTTATAGTCCTTTCAAATAGCACTGGCCTTAAGGAAATTATAATCTAAACTGAATTTTATAGATCTACCTTGGCATCTGTTGCTTTTAACATTGTTACAATGAAAAAATGCATTAGGACTTCCAAAGCACCATCTTTTTTTTTAATCTGGGGGATTATCTGTATGAGCAAATGACAGAGGGTCGTTGATCTCCTTCAATCAGGGGTCACTAGCATCCTAGGAACTGGAAATGTGGTATCAGCAGCTACATTTAAGGACAGATTAGAGTTAAAATTAGATCTGTAATTTAAATTAGCCCATGTCTAAGTATTTAAAGCTATCCAGAGATGATAAACCCCTCCCCACACCTCTCAAAAAGCATCTTGGAAGAAGGAAATTGCCTAGGAATTCTAATTATCTTCTGAAGCT
Organism: Ovis canadensis; assembly: GCF_042477335.2. Lineage (NCBI taxonomy): Eukaryota > Metazoa > Chordata > Mammalia > Artiodactyla > Bovidae > Ovis > Ovis canadensis. Next base: position 98,926,159 of record NC_091253.1, on the reverse strand, counting down.
GTTTGCCAGTATTTCACTTTGAGTGGAATTCTCATATGTATTTCTGTCAGCGAGTAGGCAGCTTTTTTCTTTGGCCAATTAAAACTCAAGTCTTGGAAACTTTTCATTGTCATTGTTTAATTTTTGCTCAGTCTTCTACTGTATTTACCTGTCAAAATTATGCTTGGGCCTGTAAATCTGAATAAAAGAAAAGGTGACCCTTCCAAAGATGTCCATGCTCTCATCTCTGGAACCTGGGAAGTTGTTTTGTTAGCAGCAAAAGGAACTTTGCAGTTTGTAGACTTTAAAACGGGAGATTACTTGGGTGGGCCCAGTCTAATCACATGAGCCCCTGAACGTGGAAAACTCCCTCTGGTTGCAAGCAGAAGAGAGCATCAGATCCAAATACAAGGACATACCTGACATGGCCATATGTGGATCCAGAGAAGACATAGAGCCTGAGCTTCTGGGATGCTGCTGCTGCTGGTTCATAAATGGCACCAGAGGCTTCGCCTGCAGTGGGTGGTGAGATGCTTCAGTACGAGGCCTGCTAAATTTATGTTTGCCCCAGTGCAGGGTGCTGATCCCAAGGAACTAAAGAGCCTCTTGATGAAGGTGAAAGAGGAGAGGGGAAAAGCTGGCTTAAAACTCAACATTCAAAAAACCAAGATCTTGACATCCAGTCCCATCACTTCATGGCAAATAGATGGGGAAACATTGGAAACAGTGAGAGACTTTCTTTTCTTGGGCTCCAAAATCACTGCAGGTGGTGACTGTAGCCATGAAATTAAAAGATGCTTGCTCCTTGGAAGAAAAGCTATGACAAACCTAGAAAGCAGATTCAAAAGCAGAGACATTACTTTGTCAACAAAGGTCTGTCCAGTTAAGGCTATGGTTTTTCCAGTGGTCATGTACGGATGTGAGAGTTGGACTATAAAGAAAGCTGAGCGCTGAAGAATTGATGCTTTTGAACTGTGGTGTTGGAGAAGACTCTTGAGAGTCCCTTGGACTGCAAGGAGATCCACCCAGTCCATCCTAAATGAAATCAGTCCTGAATATTCATTGGAAGGACTGATGCTGAAACTGAAACTCCAATACTTTGACCACCTGATGTGAAGAACTAACTCATTGAAAAAGACCCTGATGTTGGAAAGGATTGAAGGCGAGAGGAGAAGGGGATGACAGAGGATGAGATGGCTGGATGGCATCACCAACTGGATGGACATGAGTTTGAGCAAGCTCTAGGAACTGGTGAAGGACAGGGAGGCCTGGCGTGCTGTGATTCATGGGGTCACAAAGTTGCACACGACTGAGCAACTGAACAGCAACAATGGTGTTGGCCCAAACGCTGTAGACGTAGTGAGGTGTAGAATAGGAACAGCGATGAGGCAGGACCAGATGCGGATCTGAAGAGACCAAGGCAGAAGCTTATTACACCTGACTAAATGTTTCACAGAGCTACTGATGGGCAAGGGTTGTTGATTTCAGAACTTTCTTTATTGAGGTCCTCTAGCAGGAGTGAGCTAAGTATGGTAATTTAATGGTAGTTGCTTATATAAACTGCCTGTTAATCAGAACATAGTTTCTTCCATATTGTAGTTTACATTCCTCAGTAAGTCTTTTCAAAATTGTCTTTAAAAGTTGAGGGTGAAGTACTTTGTCAGGTCCCATTAAAACCAAATATCTGATCTAAGGAAAATCGCTGATGATTGAGTAGAGATTGCTGTGCCCAAGGGGGACGGCTAGGCAAACAGCCCCTCTTCCCCTCAGATTAATGTCTCAACAAGGCCTATTTCCATCTACGTGAGCCATATGTTACATTTCCAGTTCCTTTCAAAACACATGTTGCTACGGTTTAAGCAAAACATTCATTACTTTAAAAAAAAAAACCCTCTGATTCTAATTTTAAAAACATGTGAGTAAATGCATTGCTCATTAGTGCGGGGAAAACACCATGTTGAGCTCCAAGTGGGGAAAAGTGCAACAGGCTTGAGAGCTCTTCTATGTGGCCACTATGCTTCTCTCCGGTTCGCTTTGCCTTTCTCTAATTGGCTTTGCCCTGAGCAGGAAACCTCCTCTGTCTGAGAGCTTGGTGCTTTTGCTATGTGGACAGATGCCTACTGAAGTCCAGACTGTAACCACTGTTTTCCTTTCACTGGAGTCTTAACTCATGTCCTAGACTCTGGAGGTGAATATCGAAAGCAGTCACCTCCTGATTACAGTGCTTTCTCCAAATCTGAGTCACATGAGTCATTATAATGATTGTAGTTGAAACCAACAATTGTAGAGAGGAAATCAAATGCATAGCTCCTGCTTATACTTGTGGAAGCAGTTAAAGCATGAGTCCAATTTTGTTTTTGACCCCAAATAGCTTAAAAGCACATTAAACTGTGAATTTGCTCTGAGCCATTGGAAAAGACTCGGTGGTATTTTGTATAAAAATGTTGTGAAGTCAAACATGGAGCTTGATCAAATGTGTTAATGGAGGAAAATGTTCAGTTGTTTAAGAGAAATTAACTTGGCAATAGTTTAAATTTCAAATGAAGTAAATATTGATGGGGAAAACATCATTATCCCTCCAGAATTATATAATTTGGGGATCTCATTCAATCATTCAGTTAGTCATCCATTGGTTTATTGTAGGCTTACTATGTGCCAGGAGTCTTCTGGACATTGAGAATACAGGAATATAGAAATAAGCTTAATGAAATCCTTCCCTCAGGGATCTTACTTTCTAGTAGGGAGAGACTGACAATATAGACATTTAAAAAATACAGACTATGTGAGGTGATGATAAATGCTACAAAGCAAAATAAGTCAGGGTAAGGGCATGGGAGGAGTGAAAGGGACTGCTATTTCCTATCAGGTGGCCAGGGAAGGTCCCTTCAATGAATGAGGTGACATTTGAGCCAAGACTTGGAAAACAGTGAGGGAGGAATTACAGAGACGTGAGGGAAGCCTCTTCCAGCATGGCTGGGTCAGAGTGAGGCAGTGAACGTGCTGGGGGCTAAGGGCAGAGAAGCGGGGGTGAGGTTGGGGGACAGGGAATCTAGGGCCCTCTGGACCATCGTGAGGATGCAGCTTTCATTCGGAATGAAATGAGAAGCCGCTGGAGAATCGGGAGGAGAAAGGGGTGATTTGCATTTCAACTTGATCGGTCCGGTTTTCTGTTGAACATAGATTACAGGGATGAACAGTGAAAGCCAGGTAATGGTTAGGATGATATTGCAACAGCTACATGTGGGATGCTGAGATGTGGCAAGATTCTGACGAGGTCCCAAAGGACTAGCCAACAGAAGTTGTTATTGCCTCGGCTGGACTTTATGAGAGAAAAAATAGGGTGATTTTTTGACTTGAGGAAAGGGAAGGACAAAGGTGCCTTGTACCAAGAAGGGGAAGACTGTAAGAGGAAAAGATTTGCAGGAAGACAGGGAAATTAAAAGTTGGTTTTGGACATGTCTAATAGACACCATAGTGGAGATATTAAGTAGGAAATTGGTATGTGAAACTGAGGTCTCATGGAGAGAGACAGATTGGAGATACAAATTTTGGACTCATCAGGTATCAATGTTGGTTAAAACAATAGAACCAGATAAAATAATGCACTCAAAGAATTTAGTAAGGGCAGAGGAGGGGTCTGCAGATTATGCCTGGGGCCTTCCAAGTTTAGGGAGACCCTAATCACCAATGAACAGTGGTGAGAATGTCCAAGGAGGTCAGGCATCAGTCAGAGCGAGGCATCTGGGATGAAGAGAGTGTTTCAAGGACAAGAGAGAGCTCAACCCTGGGCTGCTGCTGATGAGCGGAAAGGAACAAAAGTGAGCCTGCCCATTGGCTCCGGGAGTGTAGGGGGGCATTCTTGACTTTGATAAAAGTGGACAAAACCAGTAAAAACATCCCTAAAAGTAGAAAAAAAAAAAAGCCTGGTGGAATGAAGGAATAAAATCCTGGTTGAAACAGATTTAGGAAGACAGGAGAGGTTGGGAAGTAGAAAAAGTGAACACAGAAAATTGGTTTGAGGAGACTTACTTTAAGGAGGAGCAGACAAATAGGACCAGAGCTGATGCTCATTTGGAATTAAAGGAGGCATTCCGTTGCTGTTGTTTAAATGTGAGAAATGCTGCAACATGATTATATGCTTACAGAAATGTACAAAAGTGATCCAACAGGGAAAGGAGAGATTAGATGTTGCAGGAGAGAAAGGGAACACTGCCTGCATGATGTCCTGAGTGGGGGGGCGGGGGGGGGGAAGCACTCCTGAAGGAGTCACCTTGAGACATGGTATGCTCAGCCCATTCACTGTAATAGGAGCAAAGACTGATTAAAAGGGTGCAGACCTAGACGTGTGTTACATTGGATGATGGATGCATGTGGAACGTCTCTCCTGATTGCTCCTGTGTTGTTCACTTGTCCCGTTGCTGCCTTTCCCTTTTTGTGTAGCTGTTTCTGTACGGTCTGTCAATGTCTTCATAGCCAGGGCTTGGCTGGGCTATGACACGCCTCTTGTGAGCTGGATGCCCAGATAAGACCTCTGGTGAACAATTGCATGGGGACACTTAGGATGAAATGAACCAGCAGGCTAGGTGGAAGTGAATTACCTAGCTGGTGGTTGGCGCATAAACTGGTTGAGAGACTCTCTCTTATCTCAACAGAAATAGGGTAAACGTTATTGATATGGGCTTCTCTGGTAGCTCAGATGGTAAAGAATCTGCCTGCAGTGCAGGAGACTCAGGTTCGATCCCTGGGTTGGGAAGATCCCTGGAGAAGGGAATGGCTACCCACTCCAGTATTCTTGCCTGGAGAACTCCATGGACAGAGGAGCCTGGCAGGCTACAGTCCATGGGGTTGCAAAGAGTTAGACATGACTGAACTACTAACCCTAGCACACTTTTATTGGTGTAAGATTGTGAGAGATTTAAGCTTTCAGATTTGTCTCACCAGATTTGTCTCACCATATTATATAACAAATTGACCAGGTACAATGGGATGCTGGAAGACAGTAACGATAAATGGAAACATTACCTGCTGCATAAAAGAAAAACTGTTGAGACATATCATGACTGGTGAAAATAGCCATAGTTGAAAAGATTCCTGTACTTAAAATGACAACAGTATTTAAGCCTTAAGTTATATGTATTCATAAAATTTCCATCAGAATCTTTAAAAATACATGTTTTATGGTTCATTTTGGGCTTCCCAGGTGGCACTAGTGGTAAAGAACCTGCCTGCCAATGCAGATGGGTAAGAGACACAGGTTCAGTCCCTGGGCTGGGAAGATCCCCTGGAGGAGAGCATGGCAACCCACTCCAGTATTCTTGCCTGGAGAATCCCATGGACAGAGGAGCCTGGTGGGTTATGGTCCATGGGGTCGCCAAGAGTAGGACACGACTGAAACAACTTAGGACACCATGCACATGGTTCACTTTGTGATTTCTGGGCTTCCCTGGTGGCTCAGATGGTAAGGAATCTGCCTGTATTGCAGGGGACCCAGGTTTGATCCCTAGACCGGGAAGATCCCCTGGAGAATGGAATGGCTACCCACTCCAGGCCTGGAGAATTCAACGGACAAAGGTATAGTTCATGGGGTCACAAAGAGTCAGATACCACTGAGCAACGAACACTTTCATGTTCTTTCTTTCTTTTTTTTTTTTTTTAAGATTTAGATTTCTGGAAATCTACTTGGAGTAGAATAAATACATGATGTCTTATTCACAAAGCAATTATCTCTAAGTGCCTATGAAAGTGTTAGTCGCTCAGTCATGTCTGACTCTTTGTGATCCCCTGGACTATAGCCTGCCAAGCTCCTCTGCATATAGGTAGGTGCCAGACCCTGGGCTAAACATCTGAGATAAAATCGTCAACCCCTCTGATAACTGCCTCACTCAAACAGCTAAGTAATTCCGCTTACCTTTGCTGACTTGCTGAAACATTCAAGTTCCTTCCTTGCTCAAAAAGGTAGGAAAAAGTATAGGAGCCTCTGATAGCCTCCATTTCCCATCCTGACGCCCACAGGCTAACTTACTTATCTTTTAGGTTGCTTATGGGGTTGCTCCCTCAGCTTATCTGTATAGCGTTTTTGCTGCTGTTTGAGACTCTGCATGCTGCAAGTCACTGTGCCCGTTTTTCTGCTCCCCGTGACGGTGGAAATCTCTTTTTTTCTTTCTCGGGTCATTCCTCTCTTTCGTCTGCCACTGTGACAGGTGGGGAGGCACTCCCTTCCCCATCTCTAGCCCTTGGTCTCAGCATTTTCTTGTCTCCTGCTAATGCCAGTCCTTGGCAGATCCATCATTTTCTTCTTCCCAAGGAGATAAAGATTTTAAAAAAACTCGATGAGTCATCTAGTTACTCTCTCACATTAGGGAGCTTCCATTTTACCTGTTTTTTACCAGGTCTTCCAACTTCCATCCATCAGTGAACTTTCAAATAAATCAACAAAACCTTTTTTCTAGACTCTTGCCATTAGTGCACATTTGGACTGTTACAAATGCATTAAAGAGAATGTGTTTGGCTACAAAAACATGCTATTCACATGGAAGACTGCTTATTAAATAATATCAGACAAAAGCTATCCCAAATATCTAAAATACAATATCTAAAAATACTACAATATAAATCCAAATCCTAAAAATAGCAAAAGAACACTGAAAGGAAACACACACATTTATTAATTATAATCCACAAAATGTTCTTACCATTTTGACTCTTTCTTCTATATGGGCTTCACATTGGGAAGAGCATTAATGAATGTTTTCCCTGTGGACCACATCTCTATCTTTATAGTGGAATTATATTTTTTAACAGTGAACTTGTTTAGAACTTGCCTACCCTTTTAAAGCAGAGATGGTAGCTGTGTTCTGTTTGGACTGGAGCTGAAAAGAATTTCAATTTATTTTGGTAGTGTTCATTTTGGGCTCTTTTTGAAAAAGTCAGATGATATTCACAACCCTGGCCTCACTTTTCCATATGGCAGCGCGCAGCTTGATTGTCTCTTGGTGGGAAGGAGGAGCACGTGGGTACACTCGAGTTCACTTCCGTGTCCCCTCCTCTCGTCTCTTACCACCCTGCCCCCTCCTTTGTTTCCACACTCTCTGCTTTATTCATGGGTATTGTTCTCCTGCCTCATAGTAATCTGAATTTGTCCACTTGCATAATTTTTGAAAAACTTTCAATCAATCCACTAATTATCCTATGTTTTCCTTCACTGTACCAGGTAAGTAAGAAGACTCATTTTTTTTTAAAAATCATAATTTTGGTGAAAAAATTATTATAAAATTTGTCTAATTTCCTTAGTTCTAAGGCAAATAAAAAAAGAAGGTAGACAAGTTCTGTCTGCTCTGGTATTCTATGGCAACAGGCAGCGGATTTGCCTGATAATGAGTGATATTAATCCATGATAAAGACTGAAGTGATTTAAATAGGACCACAAACCATGTCTGTAGGCTTGTACCACTCTCAAGACAACTATGTATGTTCTTAAATTTGTCTCTTGTGTGCTGACTCATGTCTGACTGCCTACCAGTATGTCGCTCTTGCTGTTTCTGATACTGGTCTGTTCCATCTTCAAATGCCGCATCTAATTTCTGGCAGCAGTATTTTTGACTTTTAAGAGTAGAGAGCACAGATGTAGACTCTAGCAGGTAATATGTCACCAAATAAACATATTTATTTGGAGAAGGAAATGGCAACCCATGTCAGTATTCTTGCCTGGAGAATCCCATGGACAGAGAAGTTTGGACACGACTGAAGCAACCTAGTACACACATACACATTTATTATATGAATATGAATCAGTTCAGTTCAGTTGCTCAGTCGTGTCTGACTCTCTGTGACCCCATGGACTGCAGCATGCCAGGCCTCCCGTCCATCACCAACTCCTGGAGTTTACTCACACTCATGTCCATCAAGGCAATGATGCCATCCAACTATCTCATTCTCTGTCGTCCCCTTCTCTTCCTGCCTTCAATCTTTCACAGCATCAGGGTCTTTTCAAGTGAGTCAGTTCTTCCCATCAGGTGGCCAAAGTATTGGAGTTTCAGCTTTAGCATCAGTTCTTCCAAGGAACACCCAGGACTGATCTCCTTTAGAATGGGCTGGTTGGATCTACTTGCAGTCCAAGGGACTCTCAAGAGTCCTCTCCAACGCCACAGTTCAAAAGCATCAATTCTTCAGCGCTCAGCTTTCTTTATAGTCCAACTCTCACATCCATACGTGACCACTGGAAAAACCATAGCCTTGATTAGATGGACCTTTGTTGGCAAAGTAATGTCTCTGCTTTTTAATATATTGTCTAGGTTGGTCATAACTTTTCTTCCAAGGAGTAAGCGTCTTTCAATTTCATGGCTGCAATCACCATCTGCAGTGATTTTGGAGCCCCCCCTCCCCCCCCCAAAAAAAGTCTGACACTGTTTCCACTGTTTCCCCATCTATTTCCCATGAAGGGATGGGACCAGATCCCATGATCTTAGTTTTCTGAATGTTGATTTGAATAATGTATACATAATAAATGGATATTATATTACATATGTATATATCAGTTCAGTTCAGTCGCTCAGTTGTGTCTGACTCTCTGCGACCCCATGAATCTCAGCACGCCAGGCCTCCCTGTCCATCACCAACTCCCGGAGTTCACTCAGATCCATGTCCATTGAGTCAGTGATGCCATCCAGCCATCTCATCCCCTGTTATCCCCTTCTCCTCCTGCCCCCAATCCCTCCCAGCATCAGAGTCTTTTCCAATGAGTCAACTCTTCGCATGAGGTGGCCAAAGTACTGGAGTTTCAGCTTTAGCATCATTCCTTCCAAAGAAATCCCAGGGCTGATCTCCTTCAGAATGGACTGGTTGGATCTCCTTGCAGTCCAAGGGACTCTCAAGAGCTTTCTCCAACACCACAGTTCAAAAGCATCAATTCTTCAGTGCTCAGCTTTCTTCACAGTCCAACTCTCACATCCATACATGACTACTGGAAAAACCATAGCCTTGACTGGACGGACCTTAGTCGGCAAAGTAATGTCTCTGCTTTTGAATATGCTATCTAGGTTGGTCATCACTTTTCTTCCAAGGAGTAAGCGTCTCTTAATTTCATGGCTGCAGTCACCATCTGCAGTGATTTTGGAGCCAAAAAAAAAAAAAAAGTTTGATACTGTTTCCACTGTTTTCCCATCTGTTTCCCATGAAGTGATGGGACCAGATGCTATGATCTTCATTTTCTGAGTGTTGAGCTTTAAGCCAACTTTTTCACTCTCCTCTTGCCCTTTCATCAAGAGGCTTTTTAGCTCCTCTTCACTTTCTGCCATAAGGGTGGTGTCATCTGCATATCTGAGGTTATTGATATTTCTCCTAGCAATCTTGATTCCAGCTTGTGCTTCTTCCAGCCCAGCATTTCTCATGATGTACTCTGCATAGAAGTTAAATAAGTAGGGTGACAATATACCGCCTTGACGTACTCCTTTTCCTATTTGGAACCAGTCTGTTGTTCCATGTCCAGTTCTAACTGTTGCTTCCTGACCTGCATACAGATTTCTCAATATATATTACTACTAATAATTATTTGAGGTCAAGATGGAGTTTTAAATTGAACCATATTGAGGGTCAGAATTATTGTTTTACTTCTGGGATTACATGATATAATGGTTTTACTCTATGCTAGTTAATTACCTGATGGCTTTGTGGTAACAAATTCACCTGCCAAGCAGATGTTGGTTGGATCCCTGAGTCAGGAAGATCCACTGGAGAAGGAAATGGCAACCCACTTCACTAGTCTTGCCAGGATAATCTCATAGACAGGGAAGCCTGGTGGTCATAAAATAGTTGGATATGATTTAGCAACTAAATAACAACTTCTGGAGTGTGTGTCTGTGTGTGTTTGTTGCTCAGTTGTATTCAACTCTTTGTGATCTTTTGGACTATTGTCCTCTGGGCTCCTCTGTCCATGGGATATTTCAGGCAAGAATACTGGATTGGCTTTCCATTTCCTTCTCCAGGAGATCTTCCTGACCCAGGGATGAAACTTGTGTCTCCTGTGTCTCCTGCATTGAAGGTTGATTCTCTATCATCTGATCCACTGGGGACAGTGTCTTTATTATTCTGTAAGTTTGGTGTGCCATATTTTCATTGTTCCTCTCTACATATTTTCTAGTTTCACTCATGATTTATTTGTTGACCCAAGGGTCACTTAAAAGTGTGTTTTAAATTTCTTTTATTATGTGACACTTTTTCAAAATTTTAGTTTCTTACCCTTGGTGGATTCATGTCAATGTATGGCAAAACCAATACAGTATTGTAAAGTAAAATAAAGTAAAAATAAAAATTTAATGAAAAAAAAATTAACATCTAACTTTACTGCATAGTCGTTAGAAATATATTCAATGTGAAATCGTTAACATTAATTAAGACTCACCTTAAGTCTCAACTTGAGAAATGGTCACTCCTAGTGAAATGGTTCTTTGCCCTGGATGGATGGTGGAATTACCCGAGGAGGTTTTTAGACATGTTAAAGACCCACTCCAGACCAGTAAAATCAGTATCATTGGGAGTAGTAGCACACAGATATTTGTATTTTTAAGGAGCTCCTGGGAGATTTTATGGTGTACCTCGGCAATATATTGTGAATTTTTGTAATGTTCTATTTCAGCTTGAATTAAGTATTTATCCTTCAGTTACTGGATATAAGGGTTCTCTAAATTTCTTTTATGTTTAATTTGTCAGTTGTGTCGTTCAAATATACTATATACTTAATGAATTACAAAAAACTATTAATAAACAAAAAGTCATATTTTAAACTCAGCCATCAAGGAGCTGGAATCATCAGTTTCATTTGTAATTGACGTAATTACTCAGTGTTCTCTCTGTCTCTTGTCTATCATCTCACAATATAAAAATCATATAGATTTAGTGTAGGTTTTAATTAAATTAGTGTTTTTCAAATATATTTTAACATGTGTGTTTCATTAGGAAGTTCTAAAATTGATTGAATTCTTAATTCTTTGTATGTAATCACCTTACTCTAGAGGGAATAGTTCAGTTCTACCTCATTTTTTACCTTCAGCCTACCAGGCTCCTCTGTCCATGGGATTTTCAGGCAAGAGTACTGGAGTGGGTTGCCATTGCCTTCTCCTTCAGTTTAGACATTATTGTAATTATTTCGCTGGTGGCTCAGATGGTCAAGAATCCGCCTGCAGTGCAGGAGACCCAGGTTCAGTTCTTGGGTTGGGAAGATCCCCTGAGAAGGGCATGGCGACCGACTCCGGTATTCTTGCCTGGAGAATCCCATGGATGGAGGAGCCTGGCGGGCTACAGTCCATGTGGTCGCAAAGCGTTGAACATGGCTGAGCGACTAACATTTCACTTTCATGATTATTTCACGGTGTCAGTGTTTGCTTCTGTTTGTCTACATGTTTTCCTTCATTCATTTTTTATTGAATCTCTGTGCTGAATTGTCTATTTGCAATCAGTAGCATTTCTGCTCCTTATACACTCTTCCATGTTATTGCAGTGTCTGAAGGCCTGGGAACCTTATTTTTAAGACTCCTCTGCCTGAAGGGTTCTGATTTAAATTCCACCAATGAGAGACTTTTGTAGGCAATTTGAAAGTTAAAAGGAAGTTGTCGTCTGGCAGAAGACCAGAGCATGTTTCCTCAGAATCAGCAGATCTTCTTAAGCCTCCTTCAGAATCTATATTCTACTGCCAGTCTGCACCTTTGAAATTAAGGGGCAGCTGTGGCATTGGGAGCTAATTTCTGCACCTTTCTAATTTCTGGATTGCAATTTCCACCCTTGAACTTACAGGCAGCTCTCCTACCTCTTACAACAATTCTTAAACTGCAGAATTCTTTGTATAATATTTAGAATAATAATGTAGAATTAAGTATAATAAATTAATGTTAAATTAACTATTTATTAGTTAAATGAATAGTTGGTATTTTTATTGAAATATTTGCAATAAATTCTTTTTCTTGTCTGATCTCTGACTACCCCAGTGTGAGTATTTCTTCCTCAGATAGTTTTTTTTTTCCCTAAAGTATACATTAAAACATTTCTAAGCTCTCTTCTTTTTGCTTGACTGAAAGTATCTCAGTTTAATGATCATTTTTGATCATTTTGAATTTCACCAGGTAGACAACTCTAGACTATTACTTTTTGAAACATGATAATGTTATTCTCCTGTCTACTAGTTTCCACTGTTACAGTTAAGTCAGATATTAGTTTATTTTTCCTATTTTATGTGGCCTGTATTTTTTTAATTAAAATCTTTTTTGTTTTGTCTTTTGTACTTTTAAGTTTTACTAGAATATATTTAGGATTTGTTGCTGTTCAGTATCTAAGTTATGTCTGACTCTTTGTGACTCCATGAACTGCAGCATGCCAGGCATCCTTGTCCTTCACTATACCTTGAGTTTGCTCAGTCTCATGTTCTTTGAGTCAGTGATGCCATCCAACCATCTCATCCTCTGTTGTCTCCTTCTCCTCCTGCCCTCAATCTTTCCCAGCATCAGGGTCTTTTCCAATGAGTTGGCTGTTGGCATCAGGTGGCCAGAGTATTGGAGCTTCAGATTCAGCATCAGTTTTTCCAGTGAATATTCAGGACTGATTTCCTTTAGGATGGACTGGTTTGATCTCCTTGCTGTCCAAGGGACTCTCAACAGTCTTCTCCAGAACCACAGCTCAAAAGCGTCAATTCTTCAGTGCTCAGCCTTCTTTATAGTCCAACTCTCACAACTGTACCTGACCACTGGAAAAATGATAGCTTATATGGATCTTTGTTGGCCAAGTGATGTCTCTGCTTTTTAATATGTTGTCTAGGTTTGTTATAGCTTTTCTTCCAAGGGAGCAAGTGTCTTTTAATTTCATAACTGCAGTCACCATCCACAATGACTTTGGAAGCCAAAAAGATAAAATCTGTAACAGCTTCCACTTTTTCTGCATCTATTTGCCATAATCTTTGCGTTTTGAATGTTGACTTCTAAGCCAGCTTTTCTACTTTTCTCTTTCACCTTCATCAAGAGGCTCTTTAGTTCCTCCTCACTTTCTACCATTAAAGCAGTATCATCTGCATATCTGAGGTTGTCGATATTACTTCCGGGAATCTTGATTCTAGCTCGTGAGTCATCAAGCACGGCATTTCACATAATGTACTCTGCATGTACATTCTGACTTCCCTGGTGGTGCAGACAGTAAAGAATCTGCCTGCAATGCAGGTGACTGGGATTTGATCTCTGGGTCTGGAAGATCCCCTGGAGAAGGGAATGGCAACCCATTCCAGTACTCTTAACTTGGAGAATCCTATGGACAAAGGAGGGTGACAATATACATCCTTGTTGTACTCCATTACCAAATGGGAACTAGTCACTTCCATATCCAGTTCTACGGATAGAACTTAACCCACATATAGGTTTCTCAGAAGACAGGTAAGGTGGTCTGGTATTTCCATATCTTTAAGAATTTTCCACATTTGTTGTGATTCATAGTCAAAGGCTAGCATAGTCAGAGAAGCAGAGGTAGAATTTTTTTTGGAATTCCCTTGTTTTTTTCTGTGATCCAGTGGATGTTAGCAATTTGATCTCTGGTTCCTCCGCCTTTTCTAAATCCAGCTTGTACGTCTGAAAGTTGTTCATGTATACTGAAGCCTAGCTTGAAGGATTTTGAGCATCATATTGTTAGAATGTGAAATGAGTGCAATTGTACGGTAATTTGAACATTCTTAGGCATTGCCTTTCTTTGGGATTGGAATAAAAACTCTTTGAATATCTCTTTGAATGTTTATTCTCCACCATTCTAGTTATTATCTTTTTTTTCTGGAATTCTGATTATATGCATTTTCTATCTTTTCATGCTTGCCTCCACACTTCTTAATTTTAATCTATTGCTCATAGCTTTTATCCTTTTTCTTTCTGGTGGAAGTTTGGGTGATTTCTTCCAATTTGTCATCCACTTTGCTAGCTCTTCAACTCTCTAATCTGTGGTCTAGCTCACTAACTTGCTAATTTTAGAGGTTATATTTTTTGTTTCTAGATGTTTTTCTCAGTTAATTTGCAAAAATACCTTGTCAGTTCTGACAAATTCTTGTTTGATGTTTCTTGTCTTATTTTCAATCTTTTCTAGCTCCCTGTCCTAGGGATTCTCCAGGCAAGAACACTGGAGTGGGTTGCCATTTCCTTCTCCAATGCATGAAAGTGAAAAGTGAAAGTGAAGTCACTCAGTCGTGTCCGACCCTCAGCGACCCCATGGACTGCAGCCTACCAGGCTCCTCCATCCATGGGATTTTCCAGGCAAGAGTACTGGAGTGGGTTGCCATTTCCTTCTCCATTTAATATATATAGCATACTTATTTTATGCAATATACTATTTTGGATAATTTCATCCTCTGTAGGTTTTTAAGGGTCTGATTCTGCAGTTTGTTGCTTCTGCAATGTTGTTCATAGTTATTTATTTCCTCATATGTTTAGTAATTTTTGAATAAATTGGACTAATATTGGACTTTTATCAATAGGGATATTTTGAGATGTGGTTTTAAGGTTTACTATCTTCCAAATTTTGTTGGATTTTTGAAGATATCTGGGCTTTCAAACTTAATTATTTAAAATGTTTTTTAGCTTCAATTTTTTTTTTAGGATACAGATAGTATAAGAATCTTGGTTCCAGGCTTATATGAATACTGACTTGTGGCTAATAATTTTTTTTCTCCCTTTTCCTTTTCTTCCTTTCCCTTTCATCTCCTCCCTTTTCTTTCCTCTTTGCTTCCCCATCCCCTGCCTCCCTCCCCAGTTTTAAATTTCTTCCATTTTTCCCACTCAAAATCAGGACAAGGGCCAAGTATTACTCAAGCTTTTTCTCTCTGAGAAATAGTTTACTCTTCAGTGGGTTACCTGGTGGAATTCTAGTTTTATGAAAGAATTTCCAATCTGTATTTACATCCAGTTTAATCCCAGGTTTTATTTCACTAGTGATATATTTCAACTCAGATCTAGGTTGTAGAGTTTTGAAAAATCCTCAAGGCAAACACCCAGTTTCTAACACTTTCTACGAGAAGAATTTATTTTTCACTAGCTGGGGAATGCTTTCAAATGTAGGTTTTGCATTTTACCTAGTAGATTTAATTACATTCTCCTCAAAGAGTTTTCTATTAATATAAATATTTAGTCTGCCATATTGCTAGAAATATAGTCAGCAATCATTATTAATATGAGTTGCCAATCTGTTGTTAAAAGTGTCTGCAATGCCTAATTATAAAAGTATTGCTTACCGTAGAGGCAAATTTTAATAGGGGTTAAAATGGCAACCCACTCCAGTGTTCTTGCCTGGAGAATCCCAGGGATGGTGGAACCTGGTGGGCTGCCGGCTATGGGGTCGCACAGAGTTGGACACAACTGAAGCGACTTAGCAGTAGCAGCAAGTGTAATGGTGCATCATTCTTTATTATTCATCTCATAAAATCAGCAAATGGGTAGCTGATTTTATGGTTTCTACGATCTCATACATTTTTACAGTATCAATTGTATTTTATTTTGTAAACTTGATAGCTGCCATTCTTTTTCTACTTCAATAATAAAGTCACATATGGATTTTTAAGTGTCTTTCTGGCAGTGATTCTTGCCTTTTCTAGCTACAAGACAATGAATATCAGTGTTTATGAGTGCTGATAAGACTCTGGATTCTGTTCTGTTCTCATTGTCCCTGCTGTGAAGTACTGCCTATTTGAAAACCACCCAAATAGAGACTGATTGCTGTTACGAACAAAGAAGACTATTCAAAGAAATAACCTTCCTTCTTGGCATGATGGGTAGTGGCAGTGATGAAAAGCCATATACTAGATGGTAAAAGCCAGTCTTGCAGTGCACCCCGCCACGGGCACTGAACTTTTCACTCACTTGCTTGTTCGTCATTCAACCACTTAACCTATCAGGCATTCAACGTTGTCTCCTTTTCAGACATAGCTATTTGACATATCCAGGCAAAACACATCTTCTTTTGCTTGCTATTCATTAGCGTCCATCAAAATACACTTTTTTATATTAAAAAATAAGACTGTGCTGAGATGGAATGCCAGAAACAGGCTGTTTTTCTTAGTAATGGACAAACGGCATCACTGGGACTTTCCAGGGGTGAACCCCATGTCTTTTAGAAGCTAAATGATTCATCTGACAAGTTAATCAGTTTGTTGCTTTTTTTTTTCTGGGAATATTTGCAAAGAACATTTTCCCCTTGGCTAAACAGTTCACAAAAATTCTGAAATGATATAAAAAATAATAAATATAAAAAGAAATAAACTAGTTTACCACAAATGGATTCAGAATGGAGTCAGAAAGTAGACATGTAATACTTGGATATCTTGAAAAGAAATCTCCTGCTGGGCTGACATGTATCTGAGATAAGTATTATTACTATGGCTAGAAAATTAATTTTAGGCTGTATTTAGAAACTTCTTGGGAGTTGGATAAAAAAATCATAGGATCACAATAGTGATTTTATTTTATGAATTCACATCTTTATAATAATAATATAAACTTTACTCACCTTTTTGTGTTTGTATAAAGAGCTAATAGACATAAATAATATGTCAGTTTGGCTTCAGCATATATTCATACTCCTCTGTCCTCACAAAACTATATTTGAGAAAAGAGAATATTTTTTAAACATTTAGCCTAACTTTGTAAATAGTTAACATTAGGATTTCTCTTCTGTGGCATAATGAGGAAGGTCATTGTTGTGTATGTCTAAGCATACTGAGGCTGTAAGTTAAAGAGTTGGGTGATGTCTTTCTCAGTTTAGATTGCTGTAACAAATACAGTGGACTGGTAGCATGTAAACAACTGAAATTCATTTCTCACAGTTCTGGAGGTTGGGAGTCTGAGATCACTGTGCCAGCATAGTTGGGTCCTGGTGAGAGCTCTCTTCTGTTTTATAGGATTCTTGTATTCTCTCACGGTGGAAAGAGGACAAGAGGGCTCTCAAGGGCCTCTTTATAAGGGCAAGAATTTCATTTATGATGGAGTCCACCTCCTAAAGACCCAATCTTCTAACACTATCACATTGGGGGTTAGAGTTTGAGCACGTGAATTTTGAAGGAGCACAAACATTCAGTCTATTGCAGGTAAGAGAGGGCTTTGAAATGGTGAGAAAAGACCATATTTTAGCATCAGAAAAACAAGGACTTTTATAGTTTCAACTACTTTATGTGAGTAATGGAGATGGTGTGATAATTAATAGTATGTGTCACCTACCCTGGGCCACAGGGTCCCAGGTATTTGCACATGCGAGCCAGGTCACGACAGTTAAGGCCAACTCTTTGCAATCCTATGGACCATGTCCTGCCAGGCTCCTCTGTCCATGAGATTCTCCAGGCAAGAATATTGGAGTGGATTGCCAAGCCCTCCTCCAGAGGATCTTCTCAGGGATCGAATCTGCACCTCTTACGTCTCCTGCTTTGGGAGGTGGGTTCTTTACCACTAGGACCACCTAGAGACCCAGGAGAGCCAATGACATAGTTCAGGTCTAAATCTGAAAGTCTCAGGATTGATGGCATAATTCCAGTTTGAAAGCTGGCAAGCTCAAGACCCCAGGAGGCACAGTGTCTGAAGGCAGGAAGAGCTCCTGTCCCTGCCAGGAGGAGTCTCTCATTCACAGGAGGGTCAGCCGTTTTGTTCTACTTATGCAGGCCCTCAACTGATCTGATGAGGGCCACTTACGTTAGAGAGGGCACTCTGCTTTACTTAGTCTACATATTCAAATGTTAAAGTCATTCAAAGCACCCTCACAGCCATAGCCAGAGCACACAGCTGTGTGTCCAATCAGCTGAGGGCCTGCATGACCAGAACAAACAGGCGGACCCTCCTGTGAGTGAGAGGGGCTCCTCCTGGCAGGGACAGGAGCTCTTCCTGCCTTCAGACTCTTTGTGCCTTCTGGAGTCTTGAGCTTGCCTGCTTTCGAACTGGAATTGTACCATCAATCCTGAGACTTTCAGATTTAGACCCGAACTATGTCATTGGCTCTCCTGGGTCTCTAGCTCACTGATTGGTGATGTTGGGACTTCCCAGCCTCCATTATTATGGGAGACAATTCCTTAAAATAAATCTCTTTATATACATAAAGTCTTGTTTATACACAAGACTGGAAAAGGTATGTTAACTACCACACTATTGCACTCATTTCACATGCTAGCAAAGTAATGCTCAAAATTCTCCATGCCAGGCTTCAACAGTATGTGAACATGAACTTTCAGATGTACAAGCTGAATTTAGAAAGGGCAGAGGAACCAGAGATCAAATTGCCAGCATCCATTGGATCATAGACAAAGCAAGAGAATTCCAGAAATCATCTACTTCTGCTTCATTGACTACACTAAAGCCTTTGATGGTGTGGATCACAACAAACTGGACGATTCTTAGAGACGGTAATACCAGACCACCTTAACTGCTTCCTGTGAAAGCTGTATGCAGGTTAAGAAGCAACAGTTAGAACTAGACATGGAACAACAGACTAGTTCCAAATTGGGAAAGGAGTATGTCAAGGCTGTATATTGTCACCCTGCTTATTTAACTTTTATGCCGAGTACATCATGCAAAATGCTGGGCTGGATGAAGCACAAGCTGGAATCAAGATTGCTGGGAGAAATATCAATAACCTCAGATGTGCAGATGACACCAGCCTTATGGCAGAGAGCAAAGAGGAACTAAAGAGCTTTTTGATGAAGGTAAGAGAGTGAAAAATTTGGCTTAAAACTCAATATTCAGAAAACGAAGATCATGGCATCCGGTCCCATCACTTCATGACAAATAGATGGGGAAACAGTCACTCACTTTCTTTTCTTTGACTCCAAAATCACTGCAGATGGTGACTGCAGTCATGAGATTAAAAGACACTTGCTCCTTGGAAGAAAGCTATGACAAAACTGGACAGCATATTCAAAAGCAGAGACATTATTTTGCCAACAAAGATGCATCTAGTCAAAGCTATGGTTTTTCCAGCAGTCATGTATGGATGTGAGAGTTGGGCTCTAAAGAAGGCGGAGCATTGAAGAACTGATTCTTTTTAACTGTGGTGTTGGAAAAAATTCTTCAGTGTCCCTTGGACTGCAAGGAGATCAAACCTATCAATGCTAAAGGAAATCAAACCTGAATATACCTTGGAAGGACTGATACTGAAGCTGAAGCTCCAATACTTTGGCCTCCTGATGTGAAGAACTAACTGGCTCACTGGAAAAGACCCCGATGCTGGGAAAGATTGAAGGCAGGAGGAGAAGGGGATGACAGAGAATGAGATGGTTGGATGGCATCACCGACTTGATGGACATGAGTTTGTTCAAGCTCCAGGAGATGGTGAAGGACAGGGAAGCCTGGCATGCTGCAGTCCATGGGGTCACAAATAGATGGGCATGATTGATTGACTGAACAACAACAATCTTGTTGTTAAAAATATATTTATATCTATATCCTGTTGGTTCTTTTGTTATCTACCTCTGGCATATCTTTTGCTAAGTGTGACAGAAACTAAAGGCATAATCAATACTATCACAGTGCACTTTACACACAAAGTCAGAAAAATTTACAACAAGCATTCTCCCCAATACTAATCAATCAGCTTAGACACATAATTCCTATTCAACCCATGGCTTAGGTCAGAGGATAAAATAGATGCACTTAGAGTAAAAAACCTGGCTTTAAGTTTTATTTATTAATAATCTAACTTTTTTAAGTTCAGAAAGTTAAGGTGAGAGTGTCATTCACACAGCTTCTATATTTAGCACCTGCAATCAATCAAATCCTTGATGTTTTTCAAGGAGAGGAAGCTTTTTAAAACCTGACCTTGCCCAGGTTTAAAGTTGTTGAATTTTTTAAATATAAATTTATTTATTTTAATTGGAGGTTAATTACTTTACACTATTGTATTGGTTTTGCCATACATCAACATGAATCCGCCACGGGTGTATATGTGTTCCCCATCCTGAACTCTCCTCCCTCCTCCCTCCCCATACCATCTCTCTGGGTCGTCCCAGTGTACCAGCCCCAAGCATCCAGTATCAGCATCAAACCTGGACTGGCGATTCGTTTCATATATGATATTATACATGTTTCAATGCCATTCTCCCAAATCATCCCACCCTTTCCCTCTCCCACAGAGTCCAAAAGCCTGTTCTATACACCTGTGTCTCTTTAGCTGTCTCGCATACAGGGTTATTGTTACCATCTTTCTAAATTTTATATATATGCGTTAGTATACCTAATTAAACTTAAAAGCTTCTGCACAACAAAGGAAACTATAAGCAAGGTGAAAAGACAGCCTTCAGAATGGAAGAAAATAATAGCAAATGAAGCAACTGACAAACAACTAATCTCAAAAATATACAAGCAACTCTTGCAGATCAATTCCAGAAAAATAAACGACCCAATCAAAAAATGGGCCAAAGAACTAAACAGACATGTCTCCAAAGAAGACATACAGATGGCTAACAAACACATGAAAAGATGCTCAACATCACTCATTATCAGAGAAATGCAAATCAAGACCACAATGAGGTACCATTTCACATCAGTCAGAATGGCTGCGATCCAAAAGTCTACAAGCAATAAATGCTGGAGAGGGTGTGGAGAAAAGGGCACCCTCTTACACTGTTGGTGGGAATGCAAACTAGTACAGCCACTATGGAGAACAGTGTGGAGAGTCCTTAAAAAACTGGAAATAGAACTGCCTTATGACCCAGCAATCTCACTACTGGGCATACACACCGAGGAAACCAAAATTGAAAGAGACACGTGTACCCCAATGTTCATCACAGCACTGTTTATAATAGCCAGGACATGGAAACAACCTAGATGTCCATCAGCAGATGAATGGATAAGAAAGCTGTGGTACATATACACAATGGAGTATTACTCAGCCATTAAAAAGAATTCATTTGAATCAGGTCTAACGAGGTGGATGAAACTGGAGCCTATTATACAGAGTGAAGTGAAGTTGTTGATTTTTAATAACTGAAGATATCAAAATCATTTTTACTCATTGAGAGTGTTGTGAAATAATACTTTTAATAGAAATTTATTTTACCATTGATATTTTCTAGTTATGTACAAAACCTCTGCTCTCTAGGACTCAAGATGTGGTACCATTGAAGCCTGTGAAATCAAAAGAGGAAGGCTTTGGTAAGTCCTCCACGGGATTTAAAATTAAGATTTCTAGTCATATTAGTCAAAAGTGACACTGGAATTTCCAGGTACCCTTTTAAGCTGCTCCTTCAATGTAACTGGTTCTCCCGCCATCCTGAGGAAAAGTGTGTTTGGCTATAAAGCCAGAGCTTTAAACTAACATGGGTCTACTCAGTTTGTCAGTAATTCTCAAGAGATTATGCTGCTTATATTGCAAAGTGAAAGTGTTAGTCACTCAGTTGTGTCTGACTCCTTGTGACCCCGTGGGATGTCGCCTGCCAGGGTCCTCTGCCCATGGGATTCTTCAGGCAAGAAAACTGGAGTGGATTGCCCTTCCCTTCTCTGGGGCCTCTTCCTGACCCAGGGATTGAACCCAGGTTTTCAGCATTGCAGGTAAATTGTTTACTGTCTGAGTCACCTGGGAAGCCCATATTACCAAATGAATAATCGAACATTCCAGAGAGTAATCAGTTCATGAGAACAAGAGTCTGAAATGGGACTGGTGCAGAGAGATAGGAAGAAGGGGAGGAAACTATGCACTGGGGTAACAGACAAGGCCATGTCCAGGAGTTTTGTGTGTTTAAGATATGACCCATTTTCTGAGTAACTGAAATGTCTGCATTTTCATACTTCAGAAAAGTGAAAGTACTCTGTTAGGTGAAGAAGAATGCATCCCTAAAAATGTTGGTTACGGCTTTCACTTCAGTCCTTTGAAAAACTACCTATCATCCTGGTTGTTACAAAAAATAAAATATACTAAAATAAATGCTCGAAAGAGAGATCAGTTCAAAAAGTTAAGCTGTTGATTAACAGCGTGTGTACTGGTGGGAGGCAGGGACAGTTCCACTCCGGGATCTGACTCTTCCGCTGTCTGGTCTTGGCGGAGCTGACCCTACGACTAGAGGCGAACTAATTAACCTCTTTGTGCCTTGGCGGCTTGTCTTTGCAGTAAAGACAACAGTGGCTCACCAAAAGGACTGTAAACCGTCTATAAACGCCAACTGTTACAGGTATAATATAAATACTTATCCCAGTTTTGAGAGTCTAATATTTACTTCAGAGTTTAAGTATCTTCTCTCTGCCTAAATAAAATGTCATGTTTAATTTTTGTCAAGCTATTTTTTGTATGTGTGGTAGAGTAAGCTTGAATTTATTTTCTTATACCGTCAAATCTACACTTATTGAAAATGCACTCTTTCTGATGCCTGTTGTTCAACCCAATACACTGGGTCCCAGATTATCATTGTAACACCTCTTGGCAGCTCACAGTTTAATACAGTAGGGCTGCTGGGAGAGAAGTGGGAATAGGGGGTGGAGGAGAAGCAAAGGTACTTTTCACTTTTTTATAAATGACAGCTCTTCTTGCCTCTTAAATAAGAAGGGTACGCTTATTTCAATTACATTGACTATAGTCAAGCAATTCAAATTGGATCAGCAGACACATAATAACATGTCAAGTGGTGGCCAAGTGAAGGAGCTTCAGATTGGGTTTTATTGTGGATTCGCTGATTCACATGGAAATTGCCATTTCCTTTGTGATATTTCCAGTAATTTTGTGGGAAGTATTTATATAACTGTATTCCTTCAGTGGCATAAAGATTATCTCTTTCTGTAATTATTCTTGGTTATCATATCACACTTTATCTAGCAGATGAAAGGAAATAATAATCTTCTGGAACAATAAAATGTTTGCAGTATTGAAGTAGCTATTTCTTTGTGAATTCAGAGAAGAATCATACATTCTCTTCAAGTCCTTTAAAAAGACTCAAGTCTCGTAAATATGTAGGCTGTTGGCAAGATGATATTAATGACTCAGACACGTGACTACAATGTTTTTGTTGGTGTGCTATGGACTATGGCCAACTGGCTGCCTAAAGATCCTGGTTCGCGGCCTTGGCGGGCTGCTAAGGAACAGTGAGCTGGACAGACAGAAACCATGCTGTAGCTCCGGCCCGGGTCCCCTGCGCCCTGTGACTGCTGTAGTTCTCCCGGCCTGTGCTCAGCTAGAGTGAGGACCGGGCAAGTGTGAAAGTCGCTCAGTCATTTCCGTGAGGACTAGCTGTTTGAACTTCAGAGTGCAGAATTAGGTGTTTTATTGAGTTCTTACCTGACCGGGTCTTCTTTCCCTGTCCCCATTTCCTTCTGCTCTGGTTTTGCTCCAGTTGATGCTGTTGGATTTTGAGAGTCAGGGTTTGTGGTCTTATCTTCATGTGTATTTTTCTCAGAGACTTTATCTGTGGAAAAGAAACAACATATAAATAGAAGAATATATGCCACTCTTAATACAGCTGTGTTGGACAGCAGATGATGCTTGTTTTTTTTTTTCAGGATAGTCTTCTCCAGAACACCTCCTCTCAGATTCCTCTGAACAAAGTAGGATCTTATTCAGGAGATGTTAATAACATGCAGAACCTTCAGAATGATTAAAAAGTACACTTAAATGTGGTGCATTATGCAACAAAAATTTCACATGGTATAATTTCTTTTTGATATTAGCAAAGCTGAGATTAATAAGGATTAATATTCAATATAATTAACATTCAAAAGGCATTTTCAGTTTGCTAAAGTATTCATAATTTATGGCTGAAATTGATTCATCAGAAATTCAGAAAAATAAAATAGGCAGAAAGGATGGCATTGGTATTTAGAATTTTGCATTCTAATTTTGCTTTTTGATAAAAATGATTTTTGATTTGATCATTTTAGCTATGACCTCTTTTTTGAAGAAGCAATGCAAGCTAATCATGTGTTTGATTCATTTTTTATTTTTTCATTCAAACCTACAAATACAATTTCCAATTAATATAGTTTAAATTGTAATTTACCCAGAGAATAATCAATTCATGGGTAAATATTTGAATTTTAGAGAAGATTTTAATGAAGTAAATTGTTTAATATAAAAAGAAAATATAGAGGAAGCAAAGAATTACAGTGAATACAATTTAATTCATTATTCAGTTTCTAATTTATTTTTAATTGGATGTACTATGTTTAGGAAATGAAATCAAAGCACAAATAATGATTCTTATTTTATTATAGTACATTTTAATTTTAAAGACTTAAGCCAACACAGTATTGAAAATTTGGGTTTGCAAAACTGATAAATGAGGAGATGATCACTTACTTTACAAAAGTTTTCAGCATACAACTCCTTTAATATCAAAATTGCTATGATCCATCTAAAAGTTTTCAATATACTAAGCTTTTCAAGAACGTTTCAAGAATAAAGTCATTACTTGCAATTAAAAAAAATTATCTGCTGACTCAGTAAAAAATCTGCCTGCAATGCGGCCAGATCAGGGTTTGATTCCTGGGTTGGGAAGATCCCCTGGAGAAGAGAATAGCAACCCACCGCAGTATTCTTGCCTGGAGAATTCCATGGACAGAGGATCCTAGCGAGTCATAGTCCATGGGATTGCAAAGAGTCAGACATGGCTGAGTGACTAACACAATATAAAACAAACTCCTGGATTTTCCAAGATGATTTTTTTTTTCATTTTGCATCTATTTACCTTTGTTTTGAAATTAAAGTAATTTTGGCTGGAAGATAGGAAACACACACTTTCCACATGTCGTTTTGTACTAAAAAACTTGAATAGAAATAAAGAGAAGAATTTTCCTTATGTATTTGGATCAAGTCATATCTATTTTTTATCCACCTCCCACAATCATTTTCCAGATCTTTGACACTGTGCCATGTATTGCTGCCTAAGAAAGTGGATGGCCAACTCTTTTTCCTATGTCTACAGATATTGGGGGCAATCACTGTATGGTATTTTAAAGCAGAGTTCTTAACCTCTGGCTGTGGATGTCCAGTACATTCCTGGACTGGAACTCTTGAGACTATATGTTGTGTATACATTTTTTTCCATGGGGAGGATCTAGCGTTAATGTGAGCTCATCAAAGGAGTCTGGATCGAAAAAGGGCTATGAGCTATTTTGTGCACATATGAATTTCTAGGAACACCTGTCCCCCAAAGAATATTAGGATTGAAGTAGAACATGAAAAATGATAAAAGAATTCAGATAAAGACCTCCTGAATATAAAAGAGGCAGAATCTGTAAAACAGAATATTCCTTAGGAGATTTTTAGTGACGACTTCTTATAGAGGCACATGGGTATAAGTTATATTATCCTTTTCCTCCTCTTCCATTGCTAAGTCAATCCACAGCATATGTATTTCTGCTGTGTTACTTTTCTGCTAGTACCAGTTACATGACCAATCATTTTGTAGCAGTTATTTTCTTCCATTCTAATAAAGAATATTTCTTTATTCCACAACATTTGGATTAAACTAAGTCAGCAGATCTTCACATCTTACCAGGTCTCCTCTAGACATTACCAAGCCTTTCTAAAACGATGCTCCATTATGACGAATCTGGGCTATTTAGAAATTAATTATAGCCTAATTTGCTTTGTGGATAAGCATTTCAATTATAAAATAAATCCTCAATCATAGCTTATTGATGAAGATGAGAAACCAGTTATTTTCCATTCTTGGATTCAAAGCAGAACAACTGAAAAAAAATACCTCTGAGAACTGAAAACAAAAGGATCTCCATCAACCACAGTCAGTGTGGGTGTCGTTTCATCTCTGCAGCATGTTATTTGTTTGTGGGAACAGATGGTCACATTGTTTGCATCATCTTCGTCATGAAAGAGAAATCCAAAATACATGGCAAACCGTGCACTGGCATCTGGGTAAAGTTTTGTGAGCTGGGCATTGTACTTGTTCCCAGCTTCACACAGGGACAGCAGGATTCCCTCTTTTGTAGCTGCACAAATGAACGGAATGAGCCTTCCTGCCAACTGTGCTCTTTGCACATTGTCTAACCATTGCCAGATCTCATCAGGATACTTGGTCAAATTTGGCCCTGGAATGTGTACCCATGGAAGATATCAGAGTGTTCTGATATGGCTGCTTTTACTGAATATGCAAGGGTGAGAACTGAGCGCTTTCCAAAAACCTGGAGGATTCTGTCTCCAGCCGGGCCTCAGTAATACACCTCGAGACTGTCTGACCCCCTTGTAGCAGGGCTTGGTGATGACCTGTGTAGGTGTGAAACACCTGCTTTCCTCTTCAAGAGAGGAAACGATTGATGACATTTATCAACCTTCTGTATTTTATCAGTGGCACTAAATAACTGGTGCAAAAGGAAGGATTTAAATAAAGAAACTAATTTGGGAATAAGGTTCTTAATTAGGCATTGGTTCAAGTGGCTTTTTTTGGATGAATGTAAAAAGAAGACTTGAAAATGCTTTCATTGGTTGGAATATTTGATGCAGCTGACCTTATTACTTAGTTAAATTTCTAACTCTTAAAACACCAAATACATTATGGATTCTGTTCCAAAAACAAACCTCTTTTTATTCAGTTCAGTTCAGTTCAGTCCTTCAGTCATGTCTGATGCTTTGCGACCCCATGGACTACAGCGAGCCAGGCTTCCCTGTCCATCACCAACTCTGGGAGCTTGCTCAAACTCCATCGAGTCTGTGATGCCATCCAACCATCTCATCTTCTGTCATCCCCTACTCCTCTTGCCTTCAATCTTCCCCAGCATCAGGGTCTTTTGCAATGAGTCAGTTCTTCCCATCAGGTGGCCCAAGTATTGGAGTTTCAGCTTCAACATCAGTCCTTCCAATGTATATTCAGGACTGATTTCCTTTAGGATGGACTGGTTGGATCTCCTTGAAGTCCAGGGGACTCTCAGCAATCTTCTCCAACACCACAGTTCAAAAGCATCAATTCTTCAGCACTCAGCTTTCTTTATAGTCCAACTCTCACACCCACACCTGACTACTGGAAAAACCATAGCTATGAGTAGATGAACCTTTGTCAGCAAAGTAATATCTCTGCCTTTTAATATTCTGTCTAGGTTGATTATAGCTTTTCTTCCAAGGAGCAAGCATCTTTTAATTTCATGGCTGCAGTCACCATCTGCAGTGATTTGGGAGTCCAAGAAAATAAAGTCAGTCACTGTTTCCATTGTTTCCCCATCTATTTGCCATGAAGTGATGGGACCAGATGCCATGATCTTTGTTTTTTGAATGTTGAGTTTTTTTTTTTTTTGAGAAGAAGAGTTTATTTTTTTTTAAATTTATTTATTTTTAAAATTTTAAAATCTTTAATTCTTACATGCGTTCCCAAACATGACCCCCCCCCCCCACCTCCCTCCCCACAACATCTCTCTGGGTCATCCCCATGCACCAGCCCCAAGCATGCTGCATCCTGCGTCAGACATGGACTGGCGATTCAATTCTTACATGATAGTATACATGTTAGAATTCCCATTCTCCCAAATCATCCCACCCTCTCCCTCTCCCTCTGAGTCCAAAAGTCCGTTATACACATCTGTGACTTTTTTCCTGACTTGCATACAGGGTCGTCATTGCCATCTTCCTAAATTCCATATATATGTGTTAGTATACTGTATTGGTGTTTTTCTTTCTGGCTTACTTCACTCTGTATAATTGGCTCCAGTTTCATCCACCTCATTAGAACTGATTCAAATGAATTCTTTTTAATGGCTGAGTAATACTCCATTGTGTATATGTACCACAGCTTTCTTATCCATTCATCTGCTGATGGACATCTAGGTTGTTTCCATGTCCTGGCTATTATAAACAGTGCTGCGATGAACATTGGGGTACATGTGTCTCTTTCAATTCTGGTTTCCTCGGTGTGTATGCCCAGCAGTGGGATTGCTGAATGTTGAGTTTTAAGCCAATTTTTTCACTCTCCTCTTTCACTTTCATCAAGAAGCTCTTCAGTTCCTCCTCACTTTCTGCCATAAGGGTGGTGTCATCTCCATATCTGAGGTTATTGATGTTTCTCCCGGCAATCTTGATTCCAGCTTGTGCTTCATCCAGCCTGACATTTTGCATGATGTACTCTGCATACAAGTTAAATAAGCAGGGTGACAACATACAGCCTTGACATACTCCTTTCCAAATTTGGAACCAGTCTGTTGTTTCATGTCTGGTTCTACTGTTGCTTCTTGATCTGCATACAGATTTCTCAGGGGGCAGGTCATGTGGTCTGGTATTCCCATCTCTTTGAGAATTTTCCAGAGTTTGTGGTGATCCACATAGTCAAAGGCTTTGGTGTAATCAATAAAGCAGAAGTAGATGTCTTTCTGGAATTCTCTTGCTTTTTTGATGATCTAACAGACATTGGCAATTTGATCTCTGGCTCCTCTGGCTTTTCTAAATCCAGCTTAAACATCTGGAAGTTCTTGTTTCATGTACTGTTGAGGCCTGGCTTGGAGAATTTTGAACATTACTCTGCTAGAATGTGAGATGAGTACAATTGTGCAGTATTTTGAACATTCTTTGGCATTGCCCTTCTTTGGGACTGGAATGAAAACTGACTTTTTCCAGTCCTGTGACCACTGCTGAGTTTTCCAAATTTGCTGGCATATTGAGTGCAGCACTTTCACAGCATCTCTTTTAGGATTTGAAATAGCTCAATTGGAATTCCATCACCTCCATTAACTTTGTTCATAGTGATGCTTCCTAAGACCCACTTGATTTCACATTCCAGGGTGTCTGGTTCTAGGTGAGTGATCACATCTTCAATGGGTTTCTGGGTCATGAAGATATTTTTTGTAAAATTCTTCTGTGTATTGTTGCCACCTCTTAATATCTTCTGCTTCTGTTCTTTTTATTAGACACCAACAATACCTGAGTGCTAGTTGCTGGATGAATTAATAAAGGCTAAATCTGAGTACTCTGATTAGATGCATGAATGATACTGTTATTTTCCTCTTAATGAACGAACATTTGGCATTAAAAAGTGAATAACACAATTTATGAAGCATATGATTAATGGGCACCCAAGATTATTTTATGACTCAGCTTGTGATTAAATTTATAGTTGCTAGACTATAAGTGTCCTTAGAATAATTTTAATTATAACATAGCACTTTGATCACACTTGAAATTTCATTACATCTTTGCAGATTGTCAAATGACATGGAGGAAGTGGACAAACATTATAGCAAGGCATATACAATGGAATCTGATGGAGTGCCCTAAAATGTCACAGAATAGAAAAAGGGAGTACTTTATATTAAGTGCTCATGCAATTTTTCAAAATATAAGGGAGAAGGAATCAGAGTAGGTGAGAGTTCTGGAAACCTTCTTATTAGAGGTATGGTTGAGGAACTTAAGTTCTTTGGCTAAGGTACTGAAGATTAACTAGCAACCTAGCCATTATTTCCAATTCTTTGAAGGGCAATTAAATAGACAAGAAAATAAAATTATTTCACACAGTCCAGAAGGCACAGGAGGAATCTATCCATGGAATTTATAAAACACACAAACAAACCTCAAGCATTCTTAAACTTGTCTAACAGTGAAACACACACATTTTTGTGAGGCGGTGACAGCCCCATTGCTGGAGGTGCACAGGCAGAAGCCTGTGCCAAGAATGTCGATGAGGTCCTTGACTCTGGTCAGAGGTTGGAGTTCCTCCAGGCAGCCATAACATGCTAAAAAGTCCTGAAGGGATTTTTACATTTAGGCAGATTTTGCTTTAACATGCAGCTTCATAAGTAAAAAAAGGAATAATACCAAACAAAAAAGAATACAGATTCATATAAGGTAGCTTTGGTACTGTGTCAGAATCAGCTCTGGTACTTTCTCAACATCATGCTTGATTTCCAGAACATTTTGTTGGGAATAATTCATCTAGAAAATACATTTTATGTGTAGGTATTAAGGAAAGTGGTGATTTACTGGTGCTAGGTACCAAATAGAGAGCTCTAATCCTTACATCACTAATTCTCTGGGTGACTCTAGATAAGTCACTTTTCTATAATAGTTTCCTCATCCATAAAATGAGAAATACTTTTGTCATGGGGATTTCTGTGAGGATTAGATAAAAACTGCATTTGAGAAAAATGCAATATAAATACAAAGTGTTCCACCAGTCAGACTACAATAAATTAAAATTATCTTTAAAAAAACTATATTAACTCCTTCGTGCCTGCACAGCATTAATGTGTGTGGGGTATACAGGAGCTTTCTTTTACTAGAAAGGATTCCAGGGATTTGGAAAGCAGAATGCGATTTCCTATATTTTTTTAGTAGAAAGAAGCCTAAAAACAGTTCGCTGTAACTGAATTATGCAAATATATTTAAATCATTCAAGCTACAAAAAATGGCATTTTGTCCAAAAAATAATAAAGGAGGAAAAACACCCATCTAACTCACATTGGTTACAGTCTCAGGTTTTTAGTTAAAAAAAAAAAAAAAAAAGATGGAAACTGAGGTATTTGATCCCAGTCTGCTCTTCTGTTTGATATTTGAAACAGAGTATGATTTTTCTGCCTAACTTCTCCTTTTAGGCAACACAGCCCCCCACTTCCGCTACGTCACATGCGGGAACGGTTCCTGAGGGCGCCCAGAGCTCTGCGCGCGAGAGAAGGTGGCGGTCCGCAGCTGCCGGGTGACCGCCATGCTGTAATGGAGGCTGCGCGCTGAGAACAATGGCTGTTATCTGAGTCAGGCAGGCCACTCTCTCTGGACTACGGACCAGGAAATGAATAGATGGTGGGAGAGCAGTCCAGAGGAGCTACGCAGACAGGAACACAGCCATCTCGAGAACTGAAGCCATGTTGACAGTGAACAAGAGGCAGAGAAGGCAATTAGCCCCTGAGACAGCTTCTGTCCCCAGAGCGCTTTTTCAGTTCCAGTTATCCACACGTTTTCTTACAGTGAGCCCCTGCCACCCAGGGTGCCCTGATTACGCCTCTGTCCCTTGCCAACCCAGCATGGTTGGGACTTTTCTTCCTCGTTTCAAACCATAAAAGACACCGTTTTGTTTTGTTTTTCTAGACTACATTTTCAGAAATTTCACATGCCAAGTTTATTCATTTCTCGTTTCTTTTGTCCATCGCTACCTTAGGTATCATTTTTGAAAGAATATTCCTTAGTGAGCTCTATAATTCTAGTTATATACTATGTAAGACTATTTCTTTTCAGATGAAGCAGAGAAACATGCTTGGAGCAATTTTGATAAAAATTTCATTCATTTGTTGTTGTTGTAGCTTCTATATTCCCACCTTGCCTTTAGCTGGTGAATAGGACTGACAGTCACAGAGAATGGGCTATAATGCTAAAATTAACCATAGTGGTTCCTCTTCTGGATGCCAGTCAAGCCGTTTGCTCTTACATGGGGAATTTACTGATATTTATAAATTAGATTTCAGTAGATAGTCTGTCTATTTTTCTATCCCTATAAGGCAAGTTAAATTGTACAAGTTAATTGTTACTGCCAACGACTAAAGAGTGGTGTAGTTGCTCAGTGGTGTCTGACTCTTTGCAACCCCGCGGCAGGCTCCTCTGTCCATGGAATTCTCCAGGCAAGAATATTGGCGAGGATAACGATTCTTTTCTCCAGCGGATCTTCTGGATCCAGGTATCGAACCCAGGGCTCCTGCATTGCAGGTAGATTCTTTTCTGTCTGAGCCACCCAGGAAGCCCAAAGAAGGGTCTCTTGTTTAAATAAGCTAGGATTGTCCCTCTTTATTTGGTTTATATTTTTAAAAATTAACGTTTTATTTTTTAGAGTAGTTTAAGCTCTAGAGCTGTTTTTGTCTCTCTGGATCTCTGTTTAAACTGTTAAGAATCAGCTGAGATGCAGGCTACGTCAGTTTGGATAGATGGAGGGAGCTGGCGAGGCCTGGGATGCTCTGCAGACCTGCACTGTGCTGGACCTGGAGCACGGGGATCTTGCTTGTGGAGAGCTGTTTGGCCCAGAGGGTTTGGGGGGATCCCACAGCTGTAGTCTGTTCACAGCACAAAGTCTGGGCTGAAAGGCACGAGTGGAGAGGAAGGGAAGGCTAAGAGGAGAACTAAAAGCATCTTGTTGAGGGCTGTCAATGGCCACAGGTTTGAGCAACATGGAGAATCTACACGTGGTGGGTTAGAGGCCACGGGATGGTAATATGGTTACATTTGACAAGAATTCAGTTTTTCCTTCAGTGACTTAAAAAAGGGGAATCCATGAACCTTTACAAAGTCAACGTTTGAAAACTGGGACACTTCAAGCTAAGATTTGTCTTTGCAGTCTCTCTAGACTGGAGATGGAATGTCTGGAAGCATGTGACCCATATCCCCAAGTGGCAGCAGCTGGTAGGAGCCGCGTGGCCTCGGGGCTCTTTGGATCAGGCATGTGCAATCCTCACATGCCCTAACTTCTGTCAACACTGGAATTTACAAACCTCAATGCTCAATGCTTTACCTATACTACTTAAATTCATACCCACAACCTAGTCGTGACAGTATTATCCTTATTTCATATATGAGCAAGCTCTGAGTCAGATATTTAATATCTTGACTAAGGTCACAGAAAAACTAGTAAGTAGTGGAATTATAATTTGAATTCAGGAGTGTCAAACTCTAAAATCAATGCCCTTTTTAGAAAACACTGCCTTTAGTACTGATTGCATGATTGTCTGGACAGAAAAAAATCTTTTTAATTGTGACCTTTAAAAGTATGGAGTGTTTTGAAGCCATATTCGTCAGTTTTCTATTGCTATAGCAAATGATCACAAATATAGTGGCTTAAAACAACAGAAATTTTGTAAGTCAGAAATTTTAGGACAGACTGTGTTCTTTCTGGAGGTTTTAGGAGAGAATCTGCTTCCTCATCTTTCCCAGCTTGTAGAGGCTGCCTGTATACCTTGGCTCAGGGTCCCTTCCCCCATGTTCAGAATACATCAATGCAACCTCTGCTTTCCTCATCCCAGCCCCTTCTTCAGCCTTTGGCCCTCTTGCTTTCTACTTGTAAAGACCCTTTGACCATACTGACGTCCCCTGGATAACCCAGACTAATATTCTGATTCTCAAGATCCTTAATGTAATCACATTAGCAATTTTTTTCCATGTAAGGTAAGAAATTCATAGGTTTTGGGGGTTGGGGTGTGGACATCTTTGAGGGGGGTGTTATTCAACCTACCACATCATGCTGGCAATGGGCACCTAATTTTGATCCACTTCCACACAACAGAGTCACTCTACAGCATCAGGAATCACTAGGTAAGTTATTTACATATTCCCTCCTGGTACCAAAACATTTATTTAAAGAAGCATTTAATGTAACATAAATGAAGTGCAATCCGAAGAAAGATGATTGTAATCAAAAGAGGACTTTAGTAAGTTATCTTTATTTGAATCCAAAATATATTGCATTCTTCATTTCCATGGCAGATATAAATTAAACCATGCTCGGCAGAAGATAAGAGTTCTATAATCAGAAATCAACATCTGCAGATATTATGACATTGCACCTGCATGTTTCGAAGTGAAGAACACAAAAATACCAACCATGTGTAAGATGCTATCTTTAAGCAGTAATAATTTTGCTTTTACTTTTTCAAAACAAAGTATCTGTTATTCCTATTAAAAATGTTGAAGACATGCTTAGTTTACAAATTTAAATGATGCTGCTTTTCTCCTTCCTACTCAAATAGCTCCTCTGTTAAATGAAGCTTCCACAAAGAGTTTTTATTACCAATCATGAAAATTAAGCTTACAAATACACTTTGAATAAAATATAAAAAGAGTAAACTTATAATCCTGAAGATGTGATCCTTGGTTTCATGCCATTAAGTTTATATTTTTATGTGAGAACCACAGATTTGAGACCATTACTATTATAAAATAACTCATACTATTAAGATCTCATCAAAAAACAAAGTACTTAGAAATGCACCTGACCAAGGAGGTGAAAAACTTATATGCTGAAAACTATAAAACATTGATAAAGGAAACAGAGTGATTTAAAGAAATGGAAAGATATCTCATACTGTTTGATTTGAAGAATTAACGTTATTAAAGTGGTCATGCTACCCAAAGCAATCTATAAATTTAATGTGATTCCTATCAAATTACTCATGAATTTTTCACAGAACTGGAATGAATAATCCTAAAATTTATACGGAATCATATAAATATAAGAGAGGCAGAATTACCAAAGCAATCAGGAGGAAAAAAACAAACCAAGAGGCATAACTCTCCCAGGTTTTAGACAATGTTACAAAACTACAGCAATCAAAATAGCATGATATTGGCAGAAAAACAGTCATGCAGATCAACAGGACAGGAGAGAGCCCAGAAATAAACCCACATACCTATGGTCAATTAATCCTTCCACAAAGGAGGCAAGAATGTACAGTGAAAAAAGACAGTCTCTTTAGCAAGTGGTGCTGGGAAAGTTGGACAGCTGTGTGTAAATCAATGAAGTCAGAATACCTCTTCACATCATACTCAAAACTAAACTCAAAGTGGCTTAAAGACTCAAACATAACAGCATGACAATATAAAACTCCTAGAAGAGAACCTAGGCAAAACATTCTCTGACATAAATCATGCTAGTGTTTTCTTAGGGCTCCCAAGGAAATAGAAATAAAAGCAAAAAGAAACAAATGAGACTAAATCAAATTTATAAACCTTTCCATAGCAAAGGAAACCATAAAAGATGAAAAGATAACCCACAGACCAGGAGAAAATACTTGCAAACGATGTGACTGACAAGGACTTAATTTCTGAAATATACAAATAACTCATAGAACTCATAAGAAAAAACGAGCAACCCAGACAAAAAATAGACAGAAGGCCTAAATAAACATCTTCAAAGATGACATACAGATAGCCAGTGAAAGTGAAAATCTCTCAGTCATGTCTGACTCTTTGCGATCCCATAGACTATATAGTTCATGCAATTCTCCAGGCAAGAATACTGAAGTGGTAGCCTTTCCCTTCTCCAGGTCCAAACAGAAATAGACATGGAAAACAAACTCAAGTTTATGAGAGGGGTAAGGAGGTGGAGGAGGGATAAATCAGGAGTTTGGGATTAGTAGATACAAGGTACAATACATAAAGTAGGTAACAAACAAAGTCCTACAGTATAGAATAGGGAACTATCTTCAATATTCTGTGATAAATCATAATGGAAAAGAATATGAAAAAGAATGTGTATGTATATATGTGTATATATATGTGTATATATATATATATGTATGTATGTATGCTGCTGCTAAGTCACGTCAGTCATGTCCGACTCTGTGCGACCCCATAGACGGCAGCCCACCAGGCCCTCCCGTCCCTGGGATTCTCCAGGCAAGAACGCTGGAGTGGGTTGCCATTTCCTTCTCCAATGCATGAAAGTGAGAAGTGAAAGTGAAGTCGCTCAGTTGTGTCCGACTCAGCGACCCCATGGACTGCAGCCTACCAGGCTCCTCCGTCCCTGGGATTTTCCAGGCAAGAGTACTGGAGTGGGGTGCCATTACCTTCTCCGATATATATGTATGTATGTATATATATATATGTATGTATATATATGTGTGTGTATATATATGTATATATATGTGTGTGTATATATGTATATATATACAATCTATGTATAACTGAATCACTGTTCTGCAAACCAGAGACTAACACAACATTGTATATCAAGTATACTTCAATGAAAACTAAAAAAGGTGATAATAAAACAGGATTATAGTTGAATCATCTTGAATTAATTGAGTCATGCTGACAGTTTTGTGGGTTTTTTCTTCCTTTGGCTTATGTAGATTTGATTTCTCCTGTAGGGTGTTTCTTCCTCAATATCTCCCTTTGTTAACCACAGTTCATTGTATGCAGTGAAAATTCTTATATGATCTACAGAAAAACCTTCTATTCCTTTTGAAAAAAATGGAAGATTAAATAATGTTCTTAAATCGTTGCTAAGAAGATGTCAAGAGATGGAGTGGGTGTGGAGAAAGGGGAGCCCTCCTACATTGTGGGTGGGGATGTAAGTTGATGTAGCCACTGTGGAAAAGAGAATGGAGGTTACTCAGAAAGCTAAAAATAGAATTAACAAATGATTCAGCAATCCCTCTCCTGGGCATATATCCAGACGTAACTATAATTCAAAAAGATACACGCACCTCCATTTTCATAGCAGCATTATTCACAATAGCCAAGATATGGAAAAATCCTAAATGTCTACTGGCAGATGAATGTGTAAAGCAGATGTGATACATATATGCAATGAAATACTATGCAGCCATGAAAATGAAAGACACCATTGGAAGTGACATGGATGCAGCTCTGGGAGTTGGTGATGGACAGGGAGGCCTGGCGTGCTACAGTCCATGGGGTTGCAGAGTCGGACAGGACTGAGCGACTGAACTGAACTGAACTAGATGCAACTACAGATTATCATACTAAGTGAGATAAGTGAGAAAGAGAAAGACAAACCCCATATGGTATCGCTTACAACCAGTCCATTCTGAAGGAGATCAACCCTGAGATTTCTTTGGAAGGAATGATGCTAAAGCTGAAACTCCAGTATTTGGCCACCTCATGCGAAGAGTTGACTAATTGGAGAAGACTTTGGTGCTGGGAGGGATTGGGGGCAGGAGGAGAAGGGGACGACAGAGGATGAGATGGCTGAATGGTATCACTGACTCGATGGACGTGAGTCTGAGTGAACTCCGGGAGTTGGTGATGGACAGGGAAGCCTGGCGTGCTGCAGTCCATGGGGTCACAAAGAGTCGGACATGACTGAGCGACTGAACTGAACTGAACTGAACTGAGCTGATATGTGGAATCTAAATTACAGCACAAATAAACCTATCTATGAAACAAACTGAATCAGGGACACAGAGAATAGGCTGGTGCTTGCCAAGGGGGAGAGAGTGGGAGAGGGCTGGTGAGAGCCTGGGATCAGCAGATGCAGACTAGTCCATGTGGAATGGACAAGCAGTAAGGCCCAGCCGTAGGGTGGCTTTGTAGAAAGGATGTGCAGGGACTTCCCTGGCTGTCCAGTGGCTAAGACTCCGTGTTCCCAAAGCAGGGGGCCTCGGTTTGATCTCTGGTCAGGGAAGTAGTTCCCACGTGCTGCAGATAGACCAGGTGCAGTCAAATTAAAAAAAAAAAAAATTAAAAAGAAAGAGAAAGGTCCAGCTGTATAGTGCAGGGAATGATATTCAATATCCTATAATAAACCATAATGGAAAATAATATGGAAAAGAATGTATGTATAACTGAGTATGTGTAACTGGGTCACTGTTGTACAGCAGTAATTAAGAGAACATTAAAGCAACTATATTTCAATAAAAAAGAAAGGGACCACAGGAATCCGAGACTACAAGTATATATAACTATTTCAAGCAGTTTTACTCTAAAGGAGGACGTGGGAATGAGGCAAGATTGAGAGAGGTGTCTTTCGGTTGAAGTTTTGTTTTCATTAAGGTGTTAGGGAAATTAAATAAATAGTCTTGTTTAGGCTTCAGAGACAAAGCCGAGTGGGCCTCTGACCTTGCTTCTAACCTGCCTGGACACTGCCCAGACTGGGAGTGACTGTTTGCTGGGAGTGCAAGACCTGCAGTGCCTTAGATAAGATGGGGGCGGGGGGTGGTGGAGTCTTGAGATTGTTGAGACCCGGAGGGGGCCAGGGCAACCAGGTCCCAGCCTTAGCAACAGTCCAAGTGTTACACGCTAAAACTAACGTGAATCCAGAGATTCAAACTGGTCACAGATGGATGCTGAAATCAGTGTCCGTCCTGGGATCATAAGCGGGGACCCCGAACTGCAGTCTTTGAAGTCCCACCCAGGGTGCAGCCTCGCTGCCTGGGACCCTTTCCCAGCTGGGAGTCCAGATGCTGGGATTCGGGACTTCCCAGTGCTGACTGTTGGTCAAAACCCAGTTTGGTGATGTATCTTCTGCTTTCTGTTTCTCCTTTTAAAATAAGCTAGATAATTCTCTAACAAATGTTTGCATTATTTATTTGTAGATGAGTGGCTTATTTTGTTAACTCTGAACCTGAGATGAAAGTGAAAACTTTCAGCAAAACAAAAAATGGGAGGGAAAAAAATGTCAAGGACACATTTTTTTTTTTTAATTATATCCTCTTGGTATAGGAGTCTTACTATCTGTGGAAATTTATATATGTGAACTTTTATCAGAAATAGAGTCTTATGCTTATTAAATGTTTTCCTTTCAATGACACATCATAGTAAATATTTTAAATCAAATAATCTAACAATTGAAGAGCCTAGCTTTAGCAATGAGTTAGGAGGTGATATTAAACTACATTCATGTTGAAAAACATTGCCGAACATTCACTTTTTTTTTTTTTTCCTTTCTTCTTAGGTAAGTTAATGGTAAATGCTGGCTGTTTGAGAAACACTGCTTTGTTTTGTTTTTTTTTTTTTTGTTATCTTGGAGGAGATGAAAATGCAAAAGAATGATAGCAGACAAAATAGCTGATTTCTATAGAGAAAAGTAAATATTCTCTTCATTCTAATAAGAACAATAAAAATCTAGAACTATATTTCAAAATAAATAAATAAAGAAAATCAATAAAACTAGAACAATAATAAAAATAGAAATGACTTAATTATAAAAATAGATTTTTATTTCCACAGTGTTATCTTTCAAACTGGGAACATATTATTTTCCTCCAGTCATTCAAGATTATTCTACATTTTTCTGTTACATTGTTATTTTCTTCACATAGACCCTTTGTCTTTCTCTTAAGTAAAAGCAGTCAGATATAATGGCAATGGGACCATTTCTTCAGCTTTTGAGTGTGTTGATATTACTTTGGAGTAATTTGTTTACTTACAACCTTTCTTGTGATTGTTTATTTACAATCTTGTTTGTAATTTTCATATTCTTCTTATTTTTCCTCTTTATAGACAGGAATTTTGGCTAGTGAAAACTCAATTGTGCCTCAGCCCCAAGATTTATTCTAGTAAAACTAGAGAACCATTAAAAATGATCATAGATAGACCTTTGTCTAATATATGAAAAGCTAAGACATTTACCCTAGTTTTATAACAATAATTATGTTATTTTTTAACAATAGCATATTTTGTTCTAGTGATTCCTCTATCATTTTTGTGTTTTCCTGGTGATTGTGTTCCTACTCAGGAGAAATAGGAGAGAAGGGCTAGAAAGAGGGACTGGGAATAGATTTCATTAGATCCTACAAAGTCAGGTGAAGTAATTTAGATTTTGTCCTGCAGGCAATATTGAGGCACTCAAAGTTCTTTAGAAGAGACGAGCAGGGATGGGAGATGAAAATAGTGATTAATTTTGAAAAAGTAACCTGCTAATGCTGTTGAGGCTGGACAAAAAGGAGAAAGATTGGGTGAAATAGAGCTCTAATCAGAAGAGATCACTTAGGGCCTGGGAGTCATGCAGGCATGAGTTACTAACAAGGATGGTACTGGTGTTGGGATTGGAAAGGGATGCAGTGTGTTTGAGAGCCCTTATGAAAGAAGATTTGGTGGCTAATTTTCTCTGTAGGGCAGCCTAGACAGAGGAATAAAACATCGATTAGGTTTTGAGCCCAGGAGACTGAAAAAGAAAAAAAAAGATAGAAACAGGAATAGAAATAAATCAGGAGAGGGAGCTTATTTGAAGGAGAAGATAAGGAATTCAATTTTAGTCATGTTTTCTTTGAGATGGCAGTAGAACATTCGGGTATATTTGTCAAGTGGTTACTTGGAAAATATTGAACAGGGTCTTAAAAAAGAAATTGGTCTGATATGAAATTAGAATCATCAATATAGTAATGAATGTGTTAGCCTTAGGAATAGATAAGACTTCTGGAGGAGAGTTGGCAGAGGAACACAGAACTTTAACACATACACAAGCCATGTCTATTTTATTGTTTCCATAACACTTATCTGAAAAGTATATGCTATATTAACATAAACTTGACCCAAATTATTCATCATTGTATCTCTAATTCACAGGCCAGTGCCTGGCATGTGATAAGTGAAAAAGAAGACATCTATTGAATAAATGACTGAATGAAGAAATAATTTTTATAAATACCCATATCTTCACATTGTCTCAAACATCACCCTAGGTAATATCTAGTCAAGGAATATTGTGCTTCATCAGACAATACATTTCAGGGAAATATATTTTTTACTTTTTTTCCTACAAATTTGAGTCTTACCTTGGATTTTGGTCTGTGACTCTTCTGCTGAGACTGGTGGCATCTGGGTTTTGAGAGATTTCTTTTCATTTTTGTTTTCTCCCTTTGAGAAAAAAAAAATAGAGACTGTATATATGATTTTGAACTGTGATGTTGGAGGACTCTTGAGAGTCCCTTGGACTGCAAGAAGATCCAACCAGTTCATCCTAAAGGAAATCAGTCCTGAATATTCATTGGAAGGACTGATGCTAAATCTGAAACTCCAATACTCTGGCACCTGATGCAAAGAACTGACTCATTTGAAAAGACCCTGATGCTGGGAAAGATTGAAGGTGGGAGAAGGGGACCACAGAGGATGAGATGGTAGGATGGCATCACCAACTTGATGGACATGAGTTTGAGTAAACTCCAGGAACTGATGGACAGGGAGGCCTGGCGTGCTGCAGTCCATGGGGTCGCAAAGAGTTGGACACGACTGAGCGACTGAACTAAACTGAACATGTGATTTTGCATAAGAATGAAGTTGAATGTAAATATAAGAGTTTTTCATTTCATTATCAAGCCAGTCATCAAAACTTATCATTTGTTTATGATATACTAAAAATGATGGTTCTTGCACTCAGATGAATATTCCTGGCTCTCCTATTGGATAATCAGCTTCAACGTCAGCAGCTTGTTGGCCACAGTCTGTTTTTGCCAGTGTGATTGCTGCTTCTCTCTGACACTTGTTTCTCATGATTCTGGTTCTCACTTCCCGTAGCCTGAACATTGGTTCTGAGCTAAGTCTTTAGTGACAGAAGGCAAAATGATGGAGAGAAGAAAGCACTTTGGTGTCTTTACTCATAGCTCTCTTTTTTATTCCCTCCATGATTTCATTTGCCTCTACCTCATCATTTATCTGAACACTTAAGCTTTCCTCAAAATGTAAGTATATCTTGCTGGATGTGGCCAGTGTGTACCTGAAGATTTTTCTATGGGGACAGAGTGAATCAAGAGATAAGGTTAAAGCACAGAAAAACTGGCTCCGAGGCTGCTCCCAGTCTTGCGCGGGGAATAAACACACACAAATGTAACTGACTCGAAATGTTATAGGTGATGAGAAAATGTTTGTGGATCCTAGAGTAGGGCTAAAGGTGGAGTGGTCAGTTCTATTGTAGTGGAAGGGAAAGGATGGACACTGTTAGAGAGAAAGTGACTCTTGAATTTACAAATCCAGATGAGATTTTAGTTTTCCAGATGGACAAGGCATGGAAAATACTCCAGAGGATGGATGTTTAGCAAAAGCCTAAGGTGTGTATAGGAGAAGGGAGACCACAGAAGTGCTCAGAAGGGGAAAAATGTGAGGATATGAGGCCAATGAAGAAGGAAGGGGTCTTGAGAGTCTTATAAGCCTTGATATGAATCTTGACATTACTTTTAGACACTGTATGTCAGACACATTTTAAACTGGAAAGCAAATGAATTAGATGATTTAATTTCAGCCTTGTAACATCATATGTGTTAGGCAAGGCAGCTATTATTATTCTTATATTATTGAATAAGGAATTGATTAACTGCCTAGAAAGTAGATCTCTGGATAGATTATGAAATAGTGACAAAGCCTTCTGACTTCAACCAAGTACTTTTACGTCATATTATTCATTAACATTTTCATCATAGTTTTATGTGTACATAAATATAAATTTATGTGAATAATGCCTTACTCTGGAGTATGAGAGAGAGTTTGGACAAGTGTGAATTTTCAATTTTTGATTTAGTGGCTATTTACAAATCTGAATTACCTATGATATTTTGGTTTGAGAATTACCTGTTTAAATGACAGTTAAAATACAATGCAAATTGATTTATTCATTCCTAGATCTTTCCTTATAGGACTCAAATAATCTATTTGTATTTCAGAAACGTGTTGTTTAAATGTCATTTTAAAAGGTTATATTCTGTAGAGGAAAATAGAGGTTTAACTTTGTGTCAATTTTAACATTTAGCACCGTTGAAACTGGAGAAAAAACTATTTTCCTTTTACTGACATATTATTGGAAAGAGTAGACACAAATAATTCCCTAATATGACTTTTAAGATATGTGATGCTGGCAGACTTCCTGATGAGTGAGCATCCATAAATTATGGCCGTCAGACTGGCACAGAATGTGTAAGAACGCTTCTGCCGGGTTCTACTCTGACTAGCTCTCCAGTATTAATGATACTGAAGGAAAGACAACTCCTGAATTTTTGTTTTTGTTTTTTTGCCTTGTCTCTAGCATCCCCGCCCCCCCACTTTTTTTTCTCTGTAGGTTAAGCATTTCGAAAAGTTGATTCAACTACTATTTCTCCTGT
The DNA here is from genome assembly GCF_042477335.2 of Ovis canadensis. NCBI lineage: Eukaryota > Metazoa > Chordata > Mammalia > Artiodactyla > Bovidae > Ovis > Ovis canadensis. Next base: position 98,883,761 of record NC_091253.1, on the reverse strand, counting down.
TCTGTAGCAACATAACCTAAATGATTTAGCTCTCAGGCACTAAAATCAGACAGAACAGGGTTCCAATTCAGTCTGCAATTTGTCAGTTGTGGGTAAATAGCAAATTACAACAGGGCCTGTGGGTATTGTGAGTGTTCAATACAATAGTGCTTGAAAAGGCATAACACTTTGTTTGGCACATAGTAATTCCTGTTAGCTATTATGTTCTCCATGAGAATAATGTATTAGCTATTTTTTGTGTGCTCTGTGGGAAAATAATCATGATAGTTGGCAAGCTGGCAAACATCGCTGTAGTGACTTTCCCAGAGAGAAACACAACAAGGCTAGCAGAAGGGAAGTACCCAGCTCAACATTTGTGACAGTCTATAAGTTTTTAAACATATAAATAACTCTTAAAGTGTGAGATTTAAGAGTTAGTTATTATTATATATTTAAGAGTTATTTATTTTGACACAAGAATTAGAAAGAAGTCAAGGACACTCTCGTAAAGCCATGCTAAGCACATTCTCTCCAATTCTCTCCACTGCAAAAACGGTCAGTGTTAATCAGAAAAGGAAGGCAAATTTTCCAGGGCAAACATTAGGTAATCTTGATATTTTATGTACTGTAGAAATGGCAACCCACTTCAGTGTTCTTGCCTGGAGAATCCCAGGGATGGGGGAGCCTGGTGGGCTGCTGTCTCTGGGTTGCACAGAGTTGGACACGACTGAAGCAATTTAGCAGCAGCAGCAGCACCAGGCTCATTTAAACCTGAATCATTAGACCATGCTATGCCAGTCCCTGAGGTACCTTCTTGTTTGTACTTGACATCCGTCATCCAGTTCTCTTAGATGAGAAAATAATTCTTGTTTTAAAAATCTTATGTTGTGATTTTTAGGTAAATCTAGTGAGTAATTCATGAAAATTGTTTTATAGATAGCTGTAAGTGAATGTTGATCATATGATTATCATTTGGACTTAAATCTGTCATAAAGATACAAATGATTAATAATGGTAATAAGAATTGCCCTACTATATGCTTTATCTGTACCGTCTCTAGTTTGTATACCAAGGCTACAAAGCAGGTATTATCTTTATTTTAAAGGTGAACAGACTTAAAACTTAAGAAAATATATTTTCCAGAGCATGGTTTCTCCACTTTAGTAATATTAAAGTGTTAACCTGGATAATTCTATGTTGTAAAGGGCTCTCCTGCACATTCTAGGATTTATAGCAGCATCTCTGGCCTTTCCCCTTTAGATCCCAGTAACTTCCTACCCTTGAACCGTGACAACAAAAAATATCTTCAAATACTGATAGTTGTCCTCAGTGCAAACTCCTCCTCATTGAGCTTCTGGTCTAGAGAAACCACCGTTAAAATATAGCTTACTAAGACCAGGATGTTTGACCTTCTCTGTTGGAACTAGATCATATAACATGCTTAATACTTGAGAAATGATTTCATTTTGGATGATGGCAGAAGTGAAAATCAACAAGTCTTACTTGGTTTTTCCAAACTGTAACAGAGTCTTCTACGCATTAGTCCATTTTAAAGCCAATATATGCAGTATATATAAAATGATGGGGATAAACCCCAAAGACGAACAGTCCATGACTTAGTTGGGAGCAGGTAAAACTTCAGAGAAATCACATATCCCAGTGTTTATGAAAATCCCTCTCCCGCCCAGGAAATGATGTGAATCAGGAGTGATTTAGGGCCATGGGGCACATACCTGTCCTGTGGCTTGCCGCGACTCACTGCTTGGATCAGGATCTTGTATATTCTCATTGCTTCCTTCGCTAGGCTTCACCTTGTTAAATTTTATTGTCAGTGATTTAAGCATCTCTGAGGTGGTTCTGAAAACTTCTGTTTTACGACTCTGTATCTTGAGGTAGAGAAATGTGCTTCGATTTTCTTTTCATTAGCAGACAAGCCAATTAGTTGTTTAATCAGGATTTTGTTCTGGTTAATTCCTAGAGGCAACTCTCTAGCTAGTCAGGGCTTTGGCTTAAAAGCAGCAAATTACTTCTGCTTGGGTGATTTAAATTCTGTTTATGAACTTCAGAGAGTCAAAATACCCTTGTGAATACTTTAGAAGTGAGAATTAAAACTTCATTGTTGATTTAAATTGTTTAAATGGTTATTTAAATGTGGGCACATTGCCCATTGGTTTATTTTTTCTTTCTTTCTTTGTAATTACCCACCTACCTATCTCCATCTATTGAATTTTCATTAAAATAATACATGCAAATGATTAAAGACTCTTGAGAGTCCCTTGGACTGCAAGGAGATCAAACCAGTGAATCCTAAAGGAAACAAACCCTGAATATTTATTGGAAGGGCTGATGCTGAAGCTCCAATACTTTGGCCACCTGATGTAAAGAGCTGATTCACCGGAAAACATCCTGATGCTGGGAAACATTGAAGGCAGGAGGAGAAGGGGATGACAGAGGACGAGATGATTGGATGGCATCACTGACACAGTGGAGATGAGTTTGAGCAAGCTCTGGGTGATGGCGAAGGACAGGGAAGCCTGGGGTGCTGCAGTCCATGGGGTCACACAGTCGGACATGACTGAGTGACTGAACAAAAACGAAGTGCTTATGATATAAAGCGACTTCCCCAAAGCCCTCATTTCTAGTTCCACAATGTGAAAGTGAAAGAAAGTGAAAGTGGAGTCGCTCAGTCGTGTCTGACTCTTTGCGACCCCGTGGACTGTAGCCTATCAGACTCCTCTGTCCGTAGGATTCTCCAGGCAAGAGTACTGGAGTGGGTTGTCATTTCCTTCTCCAGGGGATCTTCCCAACCCAGGGGTCGAACCCAGGTCTCCTGTATTGCAGGCGGATGCTTTATCCTCTGAGCCGCCAGGAAAGCCAAGCTGCACTGTGAGGTAGCTACTTTTTCTCTTTTTTTCTTCCTGTGATTATTTTAATTGGTATTTTATTATTTGATTAATGATTTTTTTTAGAAAATATAATGGAAAGTGAGATAGTATTCCCCATTCCCAGGAGCCTAAACATCCATCCCAGATGCACGATAATGGTTATATTAGAATAAAGCAGAGAGACTGTATCAGCTTGCTGGGGCTGCCATAACAAAGTGCCACAGGCTGGGTTGACTTAAACAACATAAATATATTTTCTCACAGTTCTGGAGGCTAGATGCTTGAGATCAAGATAACAAGGTGGTTCCTTTGAAGGCTGTTGCCAGTCTCTCTCCTTGGCCTGTAGACAGTCATCTTCTCCCTGCGTCTTTCCTTTCTTCCTGTTCGTGTCCAAATTCTGTCTTCTCATAAGGACATCAGTTACATTAGATTAAGGCCTACTTCAATGACCTTATTTTAATTGACCTCTTTAAAGACTCTTATCTCCAAATAAAGTCACGTTTTGAGGTATGGGAGATTAGAACTTCATCACCAATTTTTGAGGGGATACTACTGAGCCCATAACACAGAGGCAGTATTTTTGATGAATATCACTTTAGAAGAAATATAATTTATTGCTAAGAAGCAATCTACTCCAAAATTTCTTACAAGTTTACTATTTTCTTACAAATTGCTGAAATATTATGAATACTATATATGTGATTCTTAGTTTTAGAAGTCTAGATAATTCTGTTGGATTATTAGTTTCTTAAATTATTAAAAATATATCTTTCACTAGTTATTAATTTTTTAATTGAATCAATAAACCTAAACTCCTTGGAGGAGGACACTATGCCCCCAGAGTGCCTCCATTTAAGGTAGAAACTCAACCCCTGCTGAATAGAATTTAACTGAAAGCCCTTGACATGATCTGACAGCTCTAGGCTTCCCCTATATCTCTGCTTTAATTCAAAACTAATTAAACATATTACACTCACAGAATTTAAATTTATGCATTTCTTAACAACACTTGGCACCACAATATGCCATTTCTTTCACTAATGTTTTCCTGCATCTCTCCGTCTCCCTAAATAGCTGGAACGATGATTACTATCAGAACCTTTGCTGCATCACTTCTAGTATCCCCTTGTCATCAAAAATAGTGTTCTTTCATTGTATATGTTCTAGTTTAAACATCTATATAAAATATCTGGATATTTCTTTCACAGTTTGACAGATTAACATTTAGCTGTTAAACAAATTATGAAAGAAATATTACAGTTTTTTAAAAATACTATGTTTTAACCATTTAGCTTTTTAAAAAATATCAAACATTTTTGTAGAAAAAAAAAGATGAAATGAATATTTCAATTGCGAAACTTTGTTCTGCTCTTGTAAAAAAAGAATTGAAGTAATTTAAATAATAGAAAATGTTCTTTTCATAACATGAAAATCCTTTTGAAGTGAGATCTTGCTTACTACATCAAGTTCCAAGGACACCAGAAACATTAAAATACTGATGGATTAATTACATCTTACTTGGTTTTCTGGAGAATAAATATTTTACATAAATGCAAAAAAAAGCTATTTTTATAAAATAAAATCTGGGCCTGTAGTTTGTGAAGCAAAATACTTGCATATTAATAGGTGGACTCTTATTCCTTAACATGCCTTATTTTATTTTATTTTAATTTTAACTTTTACTTAAATTTACTTTACAATACTGTATTGGTTTTGCCACATAAATCCACCACGGGTGTACATGAGTTCCCAAACATGAACCCCCCTCCCATCTCCCACCCCATATCATCTCTTTGGATCATCCCCATGCACCAGCCCCGAGCATCCTGTATCCTGCATCGAACATAGACTGGCGATTCGTTTCTTACATGCCTTATTTTAAAAAGTAAAATTTCCTAGCTTTATTGAACTATGATTGACATATGCCATTATGTAAGTTTCAGGTGTACAATATGATGTTTTGATACACGTACATATTGCAATATGACTTCCACAGTAAAGTTAGACAACACAGCCTTTCCCTGACATATTTACCGTTTCATTGTGTTGTATACTGAGAAACATTTAAGCTTGATTCTTCTCGAGACTTACCGTCTTGTTAGTTAGGGTTACTTCTGGTGGTTATTTCTGCATTACTAAAAAATCTGCCTATTCTGCTCTTTTTGTGTGTTAATTTGAATCCCAAATCAGTGTGAGGGAGATTCAACACTAAGAATTGTTAAGGAGAACTTTATTTTCTTACCCAGAGCCCAAACAAACTTCCTTGATGGTCTATGCTGTTGGACAGATTTTTTTTTTCAGTCCAGCAAGAATGTACTTTTTTAAAGGGTGCTTTGACTTTGTTTTCAATAGAGTTTTTAGTGAATTTCTCTTGTGCACTGCCAATTAAAACCAGAGCTTTTCAGCTCCAAGACCACCCTCCACATTATCTACACCCAGGGCAGCCTGAATTAACACATCTAATACTTCTTCCTTTTGTATTTCTGGAACCTGGGGATTTCCTTGAGATAACAGTTATGTATTTTAAGAAAACAATATGAAAAAAAAATATGCATAACTGAATCACTTTAGTATATAGCAGAAATTAACACAACATTTTAAATCAATTCTACTTCAATAAAACTAAAAAAATAGTTATGCATTTTAAAGTGTATTTGTAAGAGGAAAAATATGCAGGAAAGGTTTTTAAGGAAGAATTTTAATTTAGTTTTTCATATTATCAACATCATGTCTTTTATTGATTTTTGAAAAAGAAACTATAAGTTTTCATTTTAGATTCAGTCATTTCATCAAAAAGAAACATATAAAAACCACCTTTATTGATTATATAATTTGATTTGTATGTCTTGAAAATACAAAATTATCAATATTTATTTTTGTTCAAAAAATGGATGTTCATTGTTTTAAAAGGCAAGATTTTCATTTTTATTACATTTTTGCTTCAGAAACAATTATGAATAAATTGTCAGATATGTATGGGGTCATTTTAGGAGCTTCTCAGTTAATCCTCTATGCCTGTGGTCAGTTAGATTTTTGAACTTAGGATATAAACATGCAAGGAAATGTTAACAACAGATTTGTGACTGATTCTCCCCCTTCCCAGGACCCTCAGAGGAATAAACAGCTTCATCAGACCTCCTTGTAAATCTGACCATGTTATTTACTGGTGGAAAGATACCAGGAAGACCCTACGTATAGGAAATGTACTTAGTAGGACATTTTTGGTCTGTCTAGGTTGCCTAGGAGATCAGTCTTGGGTGTTCATTGGAAGGACTGATGCTGAAGCTGAAACTCCAATACTTTGGACACCTCATGTGAAGAGTTGACTCATTTGAAAAGACCCTGATGCTGGGAGGGATTGGGGGCACGAGGAGAAGGGGATGACAGAGAATGAGATGGCTGGATGGCATCACCGACTCAATGGACATGAGTTTGGGTAAATACCAAATTCCGGGAGTTGGTGATGGACAGGGGGGCCTGGTGTGCTGTGATTCATGGGGTTGCAAAGAGTTGGACACAACTGAGCAACTGAACTGAACTGAACTGAACTGAGGTTGCTTATTACAGAAAAGCCTGTAATTTATGGATTTATGTGGCATGGCTGGCTAGAGATGGGGTAACTTTGTAAGGAAGCTTAAAATGGAGATATCCTCAAATCACCTTGCTTTCTCTTTTTTATTGGCCACATCAATGGGGTTTCCCAAGTGTCTCAGTGGTAATCTGTCTGCCAGTGCAGGGGCTACGGGTTTGATCCCTGATCCTGGAAGATTCCCTGAAGAAGAACATGGCAGCCACTCCAGTATTTTTGTCTGGAAAATCCCATGGACAGAGGAGACTGGTGGGCTACATACAGTCCGTGGTGTCACTAAACAGCCAGACAAGATTGAGTGACTAAAACTAAAAACTGCAGCAAGTGTAATCTTAGTGTCCCGACCAGGAATTGAACCCATGCTCTCTGCAGTGAAAATGCTGAGTCTTAACCACTGGATTTCCAGGAAAGCCCCAAATATTTTATTTCTTTGCTGAGTTGGGTTTTAGGTGCATCATGCGACATCTTTTGTTGTGACGCACACACTAGTTGTGGCCCACGGGCTCCCGGGTGCCTGGGCTCAGTAGTTGTACCTCGTGGGCTGAGCTGCTCAGTGGCATGTGGGATCTTCCCAGACCAGGGATGGAATCCATGTTCCCTGCATTGCAAGGCAGATTCTTAACCACCAGACCACCAGGGAAGTCCCTCCCACTGCCTTCCTCTTGTGAGAAATACTTTTGCACACAGCACTCAAAACCTCCTTGTACATCTGAAATCAAAATGTGTCAAAATGCAGGAGAGAGTGGACAGTTTTAAATGCTGGGTCTGATGGTTATAGCTTTTCCCAAAAAGGATGTTTTATATATGTTTGACAGTGGCCTGTATCCATTGAACCATTAGTGCAGTTTGCTGTGATTTGGGGAAGTCTGATTAGACAATTCACACCTTAGGATTTATCACAGATCATAAGAAAATGATACAGATATTAATTCAAGCATCTTTATCAATAACTTAAAATACTTTCAGTATCTTGATCTTTGTCAGTAGCATGGTGTTCACACAGGCATTACAATTACAGATGAATACTTTCACTCTGTTTAGATCAGTTCAGCCAGTCAGTTCACTCCCTCAGTCGTGTCCAACTCTTTGCTACCCCATGGACTGCAGCATGCCAGGCCTCCCTGTCCATCGCCAACTCCTGGAGTTTACTCAAACTCATGTCTGTTGAGTTGGTGATGCCATCCAACCATCCCATTCTCAGTCTTCCCCTTCTCCTCCTGCCTTCAATCTTTCCCACCATCAGAGTCTTTTCTAATGAGTCAGCTCTTTGCATCAGGAGGCCAAAGTATTGGAGTTTCAACTTCAGCATCAGTCCTTCCAAAGAATATTCAGGACTGATTCCCGGGGATGGACTGGAACTCCTTGCAGTCCAAGGGATTCTCAAGAGTCTTCTCCAACACCACACTTCAAAAGCGTCAATTCTTCAGCGCTCAGCTTTCTTAACAGTCCAACTCTCACATCCAAACATAAATAGCCTTGACTAGACAGACCCTTTTGGGAAAGGAAATGTCTCTGTTTTTTAATATGCTGTTGGTCATAACTGTTCTTCCAAGGAGCAAGCATCTTTTAATTTTATGGCTACAGTCACCATCTGCAGTGATTTTGGAGCCCCCCAAAATAAAGTCTCTCACTGTTTCCACTGTTCCCCAGTCTATTTGCCATGAAGTGATGGGACCGGACACCGTGATCTTAGTTTTCTGAATGTTGAGCTTTAAGCCAACTTTTTCATTCTCCTCTTTCACTTTCAAGAGGCTCTTTAGTTCTTCACTTTCTGCCATAAGTGTGGTGTCATCTGCTTATCTGAGGTTATTGATATTTCTCCCAGCAATCTTGATTCCAGCTTGTGCTTCATCCAGCCCAATGTTTCTTATAATGTACTCTGCATATAAGTTAAATAAGCAGGGTGACAATATACAGCCCTAACGTATGCCTTTTCCAGTCTGTTGTTCCATGTTCAGTTCTAACTGTTGCTTCCTGACCTGCATACAGATTTCCCAAGAGGCAGGTCAGGTGGTCTGGTATTTCCATCTCTTTCAGAATTTTCCACAGTTTGTTTTGGTCCACACAGTCAGAGATTTTGGCATAGTCAATAAAGCAGAAGTAGATGTTTTTCTGGAACTCTCTTGCTTTTCCGATGATCCAATGGATGTTAGCAATTTGATCTCTGCTTCCTCTGCCTTTTCTAAAACCAGCTTGAATGTCTGGAAGTTCATGGTTCAAGTACTGCTGAAGCCTGACTTGGAGAATTTTGAGTACTACTTTGCTAAGCATGTGAGATGAGTGCAATTGTGTGATAGTTTGAGCATTCTTTGGCATTGCCTTTCTTTGGGATTGGAATGAAAAATGACCTTTTCCAGTCCTGTGGCCACAGCTGAGTTTTCCAAATTTGCTGGCATATTGAGTGCAGTGCTTTCACAGCATGATCTTTTAGGATTTGAAATAGCTCAACTGGAATTCTATCATCTCCACTAGCTTTGTTGCTAGTGGTGCTTCTTAAGGCCCACTTGACTTTCCAGGATGTCTGGCTCTAGGTTGGTGATCATGCCATTGTGACTATTTGGGTCATAAAGATCTTTTTTGTATAGTTCTTCTGTGTATTCTTGCCACATCTTCTTAATATCTTCTGCTTCTATTTTGTTGATACCGTTTCTGTCCTTTATTGTGCTCATCTTTGCATGAAATGTCCGCTTGGTATCTCTAATTTTCTTGAAGAGATCTCTAGTCTTTCCCATTGTATTGTTTTCTTCTATTCCTTTGCACTGATCACCGAGGAAGGCTTCCTTATCTCTCCTTGTTATTCTTCGGAACTCTGCATTCAGATGGGTATATCTTTCCTTTTCTCCCTTGCCTTTTGCTTTTCTTCTGTTCACAGCTATTTGTAAGGCTTCCTCAGACAACCATTTTGCCTTTTTACATTTCTTTTCCTTGTAGATGGTCTTGATTCCTGTCTCCTGTACAATGTTCCGAACCTCTGTCCATAGTTCTTCAGGCAGCGCTCTGAAAGTTCAGCAAATGGGAAACTGGAAAGAATTTTAGAATTAGAAATAGGAATTTTGGCTCATTCTTTTTCAGTGGGTAGATGTGTGAGCTGGCTTCCCTGTTGGGTCAGTGGTAAGGAATCCACCTTCCGATGCAGAAGATGTGAGTTTGATCCCTGGGTTAGGAAGATCCTCTGGAGAATGAAATAGCAACCCACCCCAGTATTCTTGCCTGGGAAATCGCAAGGACAGAGAAGCCTCGTGGGCTATGGTCCATGGGGTTGCAAAAGAGTCAGCAAAACTTAGTGACTAAACAACAACAACAAAGATGTGTGAGTTAAATTGAATCTCTTGCCTTAATCTGGAAATGGCACGATGGGGCAAAAGGATATTTACGTTTCCTTCTGACTCTAAATTCTGTGATTTTGTGTCCCACAGAAGAAGACAAGAGAAAGAAGAGGGTTGCTTTTCTGGGTGAATTGGCTATTGGGATTTCACCAAGAGCACTCCGGATTTTTTGCGCAAGGTTGATTGCTGCGGTAGTGACTGCCAGCCCGAGTAAAGACAATCATGCTCCAATATGAATCTGATCAATATGTCTGGATGAAAGCCCTCAGTGGCTCCTGCTGCTTTTGCCGTCAGGTCCAGGCTACCATTCTGACCTTTCTGGCCTTTAAAATCGATCTTTCCCTAACTCTCTGATCTCATGTAGACCCCACTCTTAGCCCTCGCTGAATTATTCGTGGTAACTTGAATCGCACTGCTTTCTCTCACCTCTATCCATGTCTTTGCTCACAGGTCCTCCTCCTGCCTAAAATCCTGCTCCACTTCTTATCTATCTACCTCGCTGGGTATTGTCTTCTCCCAGCTTTTCTCCCAGAAAGTGTCCGTATAATCCTTTCTTTGTTGTTCCGACTGTACCTTGTGCCACAAGTACACCTTCACTTTATCAGTTTTCACTTTACAACCATTTCCAGATCTCTTTTTCCTGTGAGAGAGTAAGCTTGTTCAGGTTGAGGCTGAACATTTGCGTCACCTTCAAATCCCTTTTGTCTGGCTCAATGCTAGTATATTCTAAATACAACATGAGTGTTTGTTGAATTAATGATGAGAAAATGATGGTTTAGACCATCTCTTAGCTAGGAATTAATTATAAAGAGGTTCTCTGCAACAGAAACAGCTTGTAAGAAGTGGAGAAGATGTCTCTGGAGGACAGAGATATTGTTCAGTCGCTAAGTGGTGTCCAGCTCTTTTCAACCCTGTGAACTGCAGTGCGCCCAGCTTCCCTGTCCTTCACTACTTCCTTGAGTTTACCCAAACTCCTGTCCATTGAGTCGGTGATGCCATCCGACCATTTCATCCTCTGTTGGCCCCTTCTCCTCTTGCCTTCAATCTTTCCCAGCATCAGAGTCTTTTCCAATGAGGCAACTCTTCACAGCAGGTGGTCAAAATACTGGAACTTCAGCTTTATATATTATGGTCTTATTAACTTTTATGAGTTGTTATTCATTGTATGCAAGACTTGATTTTAGGCTGGGCATGGTGTAGGTTAAGAGAAGTATACATAAAATAATGACGGGTTTTACAGTGAATCATGTTTTAGATTTGATGAATATGGTTTATAAATGACATGTAGTAATATTTTATATATAATTCTAACTCTAAATTCTATAATTTTTGTATTTTTCTGAACGTGTATATATCTATGCAAATATATGTAATTACACATGTGTACACAGAGATGGTAACAGAGCCATAGTAAAAGAAAAAGAATCATCAGTGGCAAATAGTACCTATTCTTCCTGTTTAGCTTCAGTAGAGCTTTATCCATCATAGCAATGTTGCTTGCATTAATTTGATTTTTGAGTGTTCTGTTAAGTTTACAAATGGATTTTTGCTTTATAGTGATATAAAAGATACAAGCAAATGGAATTTATATCTAGCTCCAGGTTTGAACATATTTATATCTTATTCCTACAAAATTATTCAAATCAATGTTGGAGGATCAACAATAGAGTTTCCACTTTATAGAAATTCAAACTTTCTTTGAGCAAACCTTTATTGACAGAATTTCAACATTCCCACTGAAGTGTGATTAAGAGGAATTCCTAATAGTTTAAAAATCACAGCTTCTGCTTCTGAGAGGGGGATGGGTTGGAATGAACTTTCTTTTTTTCCTTTTGGAAGACTGTTGGACACAACCCTTTCACAGACCACAACCTTGTCATGGCAAAAGGGGCGTGAAGCTATGAGCCATGGCATATGGTCCCATCACTTCACAGCAAATAGAAGGGAAAAATTGGAAATGGTGACAAATTTTATTTTCTTGGGCTCCGAAATCATTGCGGATGGTGACTGTAGTCATGAAATTAAAAGATGCTTGCTCTTTGGAAGAAAAGCTATAACAAACCTAGATAGCATATTAAAAAGCAAAGACATCACTTTGCTGACAAAGGTTTGTATTGTCAAAGCTATAGTTTTCCCAGTAATCATGTATAAATGTGAGAACTGAATGATAAAGAGGCTGAGTGTCAAAGAATTGATGCTTTTGAGAGAAGATTCTTGAGAGTCCTTTCGATTGCAAGGAGATCCAGCCAGTCAGTCCTAAAGGATTTCAACCCTGAATACTCACTGAAAGGACTGATGCTGAAGCTGAAGCTCCAGTACTTTGCCCACTTGATGTGAAGAGCTGACTCTTTGGGGAAGACCCTGATGCTGGGAAAGATTGAGGGCAGAAGAAGAAGGAAGCCACAGAAGATGAGATTGGTGAATGGCATCACTGACTCAATGGACCTGAGTTTGTGCAAACTCTGGGAGACAGTGAAGGACAGGGAAGCCATATGTGCTGTAACCCATGGGGTCACAAAGAGTCAGACATGACTTAGTAACTGAACCACAAATTGGAGACGAACTACAAAATCAGCTAAGATTAAATTTTCCCCTATGTCTACTAAAGATAGCAATATTTAGATAATTTTATGAGATCATTCTGAATTAAATTTAAATAATTTGAATATTATTTCAGTAAAAGAATAGTAGCCACTAAGTTATAAAGGGAATAACTGGTTTATAGTAGATAACCTAAAGCAACAGCTTGAATGGAAACAACCACGAGTTTTCCTTTCTAGGTTTTGAGAGCAGTTTTCATTTTAGGAGAAGATCATTAACTGATAACAAGACTGAAGTGTGACCACATCCTGAAAAATTCACTGCACTGAATACATTATATTTAGTAAGAAGGAAAGCAGATAAAGTATGCATTTTTTTAGTTATAAAAATTCAGAAAAAAACTACTGGATACTCAGGACACCTGAGAAATTGATTTTGGCACTTATCTACAAAATAGAAGGATAAAACAACAATCTCTTAAGGATTTGGGGAAGATTTCTAAAGGTAATGAATAGCATGACTTTAAAAAGTATCTGAATCAAATTCATTCCTTTTTTGTGGTTGAATAATATTCAAAAGCAGAGACATTACTATGCCAACAAAGGTCTGTCTTGTCAAGGCTATGGTTTTTGCGGTAGTCATGTATGGATGTGAGAGTTGGACTGTGAAGAAAGCTGAGCACCGAAGAATTGATGCGTTTGAACTGTGGTGTTGGAGAAGACTCTTGAGAGTCCCTTGGACTGCAAGGAGATCCAGCCAGTCCATTCTAAAGGAGATGAGTCCTGAGTGTTCCATGGAAGGAATGATGCTAAAGCTGAAACTCCAGTACTTTGGCCACCTCATGCAAATAGTTTACTCGTTGGAAAAGACTTTGATTATGGGAGGGATTGAGGGCAGGAGAAGAAGGGGATGACAAAGGATGAGATGGCTTGATGGCATCTCCAATTCAATGGACATGAGTTTGAGTGAACTCCGGGAGTTGGTGATGGACAGGGAGATCTGGCGTACTGAAATTCATGGGGTTGCAAAGAGTCGGACATGACTGAGCAACTGAACTGAATATTCCATTACATACATGTACCACAACTTCTTTATCCATTCCTCTGTTGATGGGCATTTAGGTTGCTTCAACATCGTAGCCATTGTAAATGGTACTGCCATGAACATGTGTCTTTTTGCGTTATGGTTTTCTCAGGGTATATGTCCAGTAGTGGGATTTCTGGGTCATCAGTTCAGTTGAGTTGCTCAGTTGTGCCTGACTTTTTGTGATTCCATGGACTGCAGCACGCCATGCTTCCCTGTCCATCCCCAACTCCTGGAACTTACTTAAACCCGTGTCCATCAAGTCAGTGATGCAATCCGATCATCTCATCCTCTGTCGTCCCTTCTCTTGCACTCAGTCTTTCCCAGCATCAGGGTTTTTTTTCCCAGTGAGTCAGTTCTTCACATCAGATGGCCAAAGTATTGGAATTTCAGCTTCAGCATCAGTCCTTCCAATGAATATTCAGGACTGATTTCCTTTAGGATTGACTGGCTGGATCTCTTTACAGTCCAAGGGACTCTCAAAAGTCTTCTCCAACATCACAGCTTAAAAGCATCAATTCTTTGACACTCAGCTTTCTTTATAGTCCAACTCTCACATACATATATGACTGCTGGAAAAACTGTTGCCTTGACTAGATGGACCTTTATAGGCTAAGTACTAAGATAATTGCATCTGGTCCCATCACTTCATGGCAAATAGATGAGGATAAAGTGGAAACGGTGGGTGACTTTGTTTTTCAGGGCTCCAAAATCACTGCAGATGGTGATTGCAGCCATGAAATTAAAAGACTCTTACCCCTTGGAAGGAAAGTTATGACCAACCTAGACAGCATATTAAAAAGCAGAGACATTACTTTACCAACAAAGGTCTGTCTTGTCAAGGCTATGGTTTTTCCAGTGGTCATGTATGGATGTGAGAGTTGGACTGTGAAGAAAGCTGAGTGCCGAAGAATTGATGGTTTTGAACTGTGGTGTTGGAGAAGACTCTTGAGTCCCTTGGACTGCAAGGAGATCCAGCCAGTCCATTCTAAAGGAGATCAGTCCTGGGTGTTCTTTGGAAGGAATGATGCTGAAGCTGAGACTCCAATACTTTGGCTACCTCATGCGAAGAGTTGATTCATTGGAAAAGGCTCTGATGCTGGGAGGGATTGGGGGCAGGAGGAGAAGGGGACGACCGAGGATGAGATGGCTGGATGGCATCAAGGACTCGATGGACGTGAGTCTGAATGAACTCCGGGAGTTGGTGATGGACAGGGAGATCTGGCGTACTGGAATTCATGGGGTTGCAAAGAGTCGGACATGACTGAGCAACTGAACTGAACTGAAGGTTGGTCGTAAGTTTTATTCCAAGGAGTAAGTGTCTTTTAATTTCATGGTTGCAGTGATTTTGGAGTGATTTGGAGTCCCCCAAAATAAAGTGTCACTGTTTCAATTTTTTCCCCATCTATTTGCCATGAAATGATGGGACTGGAAACCATGATCTTAGTTTTCTTAATGTTGATTTTTAAGCTAACTTTTTGACTCTCCTCTTTCAGCTTTATCAAGAGGCTCTTTGGTTCTTCTTCACTTTCTGTCATAAGGGTAATGTCATCTGCATATCTGAGGTTATTGATATTTCTTCCAGCAATCTTAATTCCAGCTTGTGCTTCATCCAGCCCAGCGTTTCTCATGATGTACTCTGCATAGAAGTTAAATATGCAAGGTGACAATATACAGCCTTGACGTACTCCTTTTTCTATTTGGAACCAGTCTGTTGTTCCACGTCTAGTTCTAACTGTTGCTTCCTGGCCTGCATAGAGATTTCTCAGGAGGCAGGTAAATTGGTCAGGTATTCCAATCTTTTTAAGAATTTTCCACAGTTTATTGTGATCCACACAGTCAAAGGTTTTGGCATAGTCAATAAAGCAGAAGTAGATGTTTTTCTGGAACTCTCTTTCTTTTTTGATTATCCAATGGATATTGACAATTTGATTTCTGGTTTCTCTGCCTTTTCTAAATCCAGCTTGAACATCTTGAAGTTCAGGGTTCACATACTGCTGAAGCCTGGCTTGGAGACTTTTGAGCATTACTTTGTTAGCGTGTAAAATGAGTGCAATTGTGTGGTAGTTTGAACATTCTTAGGCATTGCCTATATTTGGGATTGGAATGAAAACTGACCTTTTCCAGTCCCATGGGCACTGTTGAGTTTTCCAAATTTGCTGGCATACTGAGTGCAGCACTTTCATGGCATCATCTTTAAGGATTTGAAATAGCTCAACTGGAATTCCATCACCTCCACTAGCTTTGTTTGTAGTGATGCTTCCTAAAGCCCTCTTGACTTGGCATTCCAGGATGTCTGCCTCTAGGTGACTGATCACACCATCGTGGTTATCTGGGTCATGAAGATCTTTTTTGTACAGTTCTTCTCTGTTTTCTTGCCACCTCTTCTTAATATCTTCCTCTTCTGTAGGTCCATACCATTTCTGTCCTTTATTGAGCCAATCTTTGCATGAAATGTTCCCTTCCTATCTCTAATTTCCTTGAAGAGATCTCTAGTCTTTCTCATTCTATTGTTTCCTGTATTTCTTTGCACTGATCACTGAGGCAGGCTTTCTTATCTCTCCTTGCTATTCTTTGGAACTCTACATTCAAATTGGCATAGCTTTCCTTTTCTCCTTTGCCTTTAGCTTCTTCTTTTCTCAGCTATTTGTAAGGCCTCCTCAGAGAGCCACTTTGCCTTTTAGCTTTTCTTTTTCTTGGGAGTGATCTCGATCACTGCCTCCTGTACAATGTCATGAACCTCCATCCATAGTTCTTCAGGCACTCTGTCTATCAGATCTAATCCATTGAATCTATTTGTCACTTCCACTGTATAATTGTAAGGGATTTGATTTAGGTCATACCTGAATGATATAGTGGTTTTCCCTACTTTCTTCAATTTAAGCCTGAATTTTGCCATAAGAAGTTCATCATCTGAGCCACAGTGAGCTTCTGGTCCTGTTTTTGCTGACTGTATAGAGCTTCTCCATCTTTGGCTGAAAAGAATATAATAATCTGATTTCTGTATTGACCATCTGGTGATGTCCATGTGTAGAATCTTCTCTTGTGTTGATGGAAGAGGGCGTTTGCTATGACCAGTGTGTTCTCTTGGCAAAACTCTATGAGCCTTTGCCCTGCTTCATTCTGTACTCCAAGGCAACATTTGCCTGTTACTCCAGGTAGCTCTTGATTTCCTACTTTTGCATCCCAGTCTCCTGTCATGAAAAAGACATCTTTTTTGAGCGTTAGTTCTAGAAGGTGTTATAGGTCTTCATAGAACCGTTCAACTTCAGCTTCTTCAGCATTACTGGTCAGGGCATAGACTTGGATTACCGTGATGTTGAATGGGTTGCCTTGGAAACAAATAGAGATCATTCTGTCGTTTTTGAGATTGCATCCAAGTACTGCATTCCGGACTCTTTTGTTGACTATTAAGGCTACTCATTGGAAAAGACTCTGATGCTGGGAGGGATTGGGGGCAGGAGGAGAAGGGGACGACTGAGGATGAGATGGCTGGATGGCATCACTGACTCGATGGACGTGAGTCTGAGTGAACTCCGGGTGATGGTGATGGACAGGGAGGCCTGGTGTGCTGCGATTCAGGGGGTCACAAAGAGTCGGACAAGACTGAGCGACTGAACTGAACTGAACTGAACTGAAGGCTACTCCCTTTCTTCTAAGGGATTCTTGCCCACAGTACTTGATATAATGGTCATCTGAGTTAAATTCACCCATTCCAGTACATTTTAGTTCTCTGATTCCTAAAATGTCAATGTTCACTCTTGCTATCTGTTTGACCACTTCCAATTTACCTTGATTCATGGACCTAACATTCCAGGTTCTTATGCAATATTGTTCTTTACAGCATCGGACTTTACTTCCATCACCAGTC
Source organism: Ovis canadensis (assembly GCF_042477335.2). NCBI lineage: Eukaryota > Metazoa > Chordata > Mammalia > Artiodactyla > Bovidae > Ovis > Ovis canadensis. Next base: position 98,866,487 of record NC_091253.1, on the reverse strand, counting down.
ACATTCACAACTGGGTGTTGTTTTTTCTTTGGCTCCATCCCTTCATTCTTTCTGGAGATATTTCTCCACTGATCTCCAGTAGCATATTGGGCACCTACCAACCTGCGGAGTTCATCTTTCAGTGTCCAATCTTTTTGCCTTTTCATACTGTTCATGGGGTTCTCAAGGCAAGAAGTGGTTTGCCATTCCCTTCTCCTGTGGACCACATTCTGTCAGAACTCTTTACCATGATCCATTCATCCTAGGTGGGACTACAGGGCATGGCTCATAGTTTCATTGAGTTAGACAAGGCTGTGGTCCATGGTAGCTTTATTCCTCGTTTCTTAAGCCATCTCCACACTGTTCTCCATAGTGGCTGTATTAATTTGCATTCCCACCAACAGTGCAAGAGGGTTCTCTTTTCTCTGCATCCTATCCATTATTTATTTTTTGTAGATTTTTGGATGATGGCCATTCTGACCAGCGTGAGGTGATACCTTGTTGTAGTTACAAATTTGAATCAGTTGAACTGAGGTAGAAGAACCTAGAACCTGTTATATAGAATGAAGTAAGTCAGAAAGAGAAAAACGAGTATCATGTATTAACACATATCTATGGAATCTAGAAAATGGTACTGATGAACCTACTTGCAGAGCAGGAATAGAGACACAGACATGGAGAATGACTTGTAGACACGCTGGGGAAGAACAGGGCGGGACCGATTGAGAAGAGCGCTGAAATATATACATCACCACGTGTACTATAGATAGTTATTGGAAAGTTGCTGTACAAAACAGGAAGCCCAGCCTGGTGCTCTGTGATGCCCTAGAGGGGTGGGTGAGGGTGTGGGAGAGAGACTCCAGAGGGAGAGGATATGTGTATACCATGGCTGATTCCCTCGTAGCTCAGATGGTGAAGAACTCGCCTGCAGTGCAGGAGATCTAGGTTCGATCTCTGGGTTGGGAAGATCCCCTGGAAAAGGGAACAGCTCTGCACTCCAGTACTCTTGCCTGGAGAATTCCATGGACAGAGGAGCCTGGCGGGCCACACTCCATGTGGTCACAAAGAGTCAGTCATGACTGAGCGACTAACACCCATTGTTGTACAGCAAAAGCCAACACAATATAGTAAAGTAATTATCCTCCAATTAAAAACTTAAACATTTTAAAAAGATGCGAAATAGTCATATAAAAAAGGTATCTGGTAAAAATGAAAGTGCTCAAGAAATACTTGTTAATTAATTGAGTAAAATGAATTGTATTTCCAGAGAGCAATAAGATTTAAAACACTCTGTTTACTAAAGTATGTAACCTTACTGAGCAATAAATATTTGCATTCTTACTGCTAGCTGTTGTAGGGTATGTAGAGATAACCCACATATACCCTGTGACACACTCAGATTCTTCAGAGATGGATAAACAGTCACAATTCACCTTCTCTAATGGACAGCTAGCACAGAAGAGCAGGGGACGGAGTCTGCCTAGGTGTGAGTGAAAGTGAAAATGCTGGTCGCTCAGTTGTGCCTGACTCTTTGCGACCCCATGGACTGTAGCCCACCAGGCTCCTCTGTCCATGGGATTCTCCAGGTAAGAGTACCGAGGTGGATTGCCATGCCCTTCTCCAGGGGATCTTCCAAACGTGGGTCTTCTGCATTGCCAGCAGACTCTCTGCCTTCTGAGCCTCCAGAGTGGGCCGTAAAATGGAGAGTAAATCTTTGCGGAGGAGTTAATGCTCACAGTGGGTTTAAAGGAGGAGGAATTCACTGAGTAGATGTGGAAAAATAGGACATTCCAGACACAGAGACATCATGCAATTAATTAAGGTATTACAGGTAAGTGGCAGTTAATGTGGCCAGCACATTGCCCATAGTAGGCATATAACAAATCTTTATTAAACTAGTGGTGAATATTAACAATAAATATGAATATATACATAATTTTCTTTACATTAAATATTAGTCATAGTCCATATTATTTCCAAAGAGGAACAAAGACACTGATTTTGCATTCTTTTCATTTTATAGGGTTAGCAAAATCATCAAAATCAAAAACCAAATATTCAAATAAAATTCCCAAATATGTTTTTCTTGAGTTGATGACATTGACTATTTACTGATATTACAAAGTAGATTTATAGCAACTTGGAGAAAATGTTCCATCATAAAATATGTAATACACTATTAAAAATATTTGATAGTATGATTTCATGTGATGATAAATTTAGAGTAGATTTTTTTTAAAAAATCACCTGCAGGTGTAATGGCACTGGATGTAAATCAGCTGATATGAAGAATTTCTGAAACTTAAGTGATTTGAAGTATAGTATTTCAGCAACTAGAAATGCTCTCTGTTTCTCTGATTATAATATTTGCATTGCTTTTAATTTATAATTAAAATGCATGAGCAGCAAATGTACCAAATATTAAGGGTAAAAATGCCTTCAGGAAATTGTTAATAACTAGTGGCATCTGTGACTAATGAATTCTATATTGGTTTAGACTGTGACTAATAGAATAAATGTTTTGAAAAAATCCTTATGTTAGTATTTTATAAACAGTAATCAGGTCGTGATGGATTTGTTATGTAGAATATGGATAGGGTAACTCTGTGAAGTTCCCTTAGTCTTTTACAAAGTTGATTAGCCTGTTTCAGCATTTGATTCCAATTATGGACTAGCATTGCTTATTTATTTATTTTTTATCATCAAGTGAGCTAACTGAAAGCACTTCAGTTAATTGAACATCATGATCTACTGTTATGTAAGAAGATTAATAGTGCATTTCGTAAAGAAGATTGTCTATATACAATTAGCTCCCTAACTAAGCTGCTTTCCACTGGATTTTTTGGTTTTCTATATTCTAAATTTGTCGGTGATCTAAACCTAATGTTTTAGACATTTTTGAGTTATGTTAGGATGTTCTTAATCCTAATAATATATCCAGCGCTAGTGAAACTTGGAGCTGGTTTATGACTAATACTGCTGGTTATCTCAATAATAAAAGCAGATGTATCCTTGACCCAACATGAGAATGGTACTAGTTTTCAACATTCAAATTTACCAATAGTGAAAACCTTATTGATTGCCTAGATTTGAAGGATAAATATAATATATAGCAATTTGAAAAAATTTTGAGGAAGATGATCAGTTCTTTATTTAGAAGCCAGAATCGATTTCATGTTTGAGTTTTAGTCTCCTGGTTCTTACAGTCTGCCGGATGTTTAATTTGAAATGTCTTGTGTACTTTATGATCAACCCACTTAAAAAGAAAATTTATCTTCCTTACCATCAAACCAGTAGCGTCTTCTGATTTCTTGTTTAGTTAAAGGTGTTATCATTCCTTTAATTTCCTCCCTTACCCTAGTGATATGAATTATTTACCTGTTTCTTTGATTCTTCTTTACAGTTTCTTCTCTTATCCATCCCATTTTCAGCATTGTCTCTAAGCACATGGAGATGCTTTACTGCTGCTATAGGGTCTGGCTGGCTAGCAGAAGCCATGAATAATGCTCTGAGGCCAGCTGGTTAGCTTGCGTATATGAAGGCTGGAGACGCCCAGCCCTGAAATGTAATGAGAGGAGTCCCACACAGCAGTTGTTGGAGCAGTGTTGCTCATATTCTTCTGTAATTTCAAAGAAATCACTGGTTTCATTAAGTATGAGTTCTAACATTGGTCTATAAATATCTCTCATGTTGACTCTTGCGATGCACTCATTAGAAATTTAAAAATATACTTCTTCTGAAATAATTTAAAATTTAGAGGAAAGTTACAAGGACATGGCAAATAAATCAGTATCTGCTTCATTAAGATTCCCCAACCGGAATACATTTTACTATATTTGTTCCTTCTCTGTCTCACTGTTTCTCTGTATACATGCTAATTACCATAGTATTTTCTTGAATCATTTGAGTGCAAGCTGCAAACATGATACCTCATCACTCTTAAGCATTCAATGTGTGTTTCCCAAAACAAGATTCTCTCCTACATGACCACAGTTCAAACCTCCAAATCAGGGACTCCATACCAGTCCGACATTGTCCAATCCACAGACTGTTTAAATTTTGTAAAACTGTCTCAACCATTTCTCCTTTTCTTCCTGGTCCAGAGTCCACTCAGGATCATGTGTTGCAATTAATTGCTATAACTCCTCAGTCTCCTTAAATCTGGAATGATTCCTCTGTCTTTTCCTGACTTTCCTGACTTTGACAGTTTTAAAACACACTAGCCTATCTTTTTATAGGCTGGCACCATCTATTTCATACAATTTTGTCCAATTAATATTTCTAAAAATTTTAATCAAACCTCTCAGATAGTACCAGTCCAAATCCCACGTTGGTTCTCTTATGTTTACAGTTGAGTTAGGAGGTTAAGGAGTTTTCAAATGTTGCTTTTGTAGCTCATGTCATTTATTAAATTTCTCCACAAGTTATACTCATATTCATCCATTTGCTGATTTGTGGACTCATTTACTCAGTCATTGAAGGCCAGTGGCATTTCGTGTGTTATTTCACTTAAGGCTTGTAATACCTTATCAGATTAAGTTTTTATTATTGGCCCCAATAATCAGATGAAAAATGAAGCTTACAAGAATCAAGCAATTTGTCAAAAGTCAAAATAATAAACAGTATAGCTGGGACTCTAATGCCAAAGCTATAATGCTTTCAAGGGCTTATTTACTGAGCATTGGCGATGCTGAAATTGAGACCCTTGTTCTTAAAAAACTTGCAGCTTAGTGGAGATACAGGCATGCAGATGGAGAGTGTAAATATTTAGATGCAGGGAATATAATTCATTCATTTTGAGTCCTGGCACTGCCTTATAATATGCAATCATCCAATATGCCCTGCCAAATAAATATATGTATTAAGTGGAAGGGGTTAAAAACACCCTGCTTAATTAGTTACTTAATTATACCTAAGATTTGCAAATCCGTTTTAACCTGAAGAATATTTTAATTTGAATAGTCAAAATAGCTTATATTTAAAACTATGTAATTTTAAATCAATTAGTACTTAAATGAGTGGTTACAAGCTATCTGTACACAGACAAATGTATCAGGCTATCAGGCAGACAAATGTAGAGAATTTTTATTGCTACTAGTAAAGTTATATAATAAATTATTAAATGAATCTTGTGGGAATCTATATTGAGCTAAATTATTGCATTTAATTCAAAAGATGCTTTCCAAATTCTATACCTCACTTTATTTTTGTAGGGTATTATCAGTTATGTAATTCCAGATGTAAATTTATGTGAAGTTTCTGTTATGGCCATTTCTGATTTCACAGAATAGTTGTAACTAAAGGGTTTATGAATGTCAACTAGTCTATTTATTTGTTCCTAGGATGTGTCCCCAAAAGAAACTTGTTTGCATTCTAGTGGAAATCTATACCAATGAACTCACTTTCTCTTAACATTTTGATATTTAGTACATTTATTTTTTGCATAAAGTTGAAATGTCATCATGAATCATTAGAAATGGGCAACTTGACCTAGCAGGAAACATAAGAGTATTTGAAACTAGGGAGTGTGGCTTGAAGAGCCAATTCCAACACTTACTGACTTTGGCAACTCACAACTTTTATGAACTGTAATTTTCTTTTCTGTATAAACAAGATAAGCATACTTCTTTTATAATATTTCCATCCATAATTATTTTTATGTTTAATTAAATGGTGTTTGTGACAGTAATCTGTAACACTGAAAATGCTTGATAATAGAAGTTTTAATGGTAATTATAAGTAATAGATTAAAAATAAAAATGAGCACAATATTGAGCACATTATATCAGAGCACTAAAAATAGGTTATCCTGGTTCATTGATATATATATAGATATAGACATATAGTTGGTTAATGGATAACTTTGTTAAACCTTGTTATTGTAATACATCAAGATAACTACTTTAACATCATTTTCTCTAAGATTTCCTCAGTATTTATTGTAGAGGATCAGTAGCTTATTCTACAAGCACATACTGAGACCACAATGAGTTAACACTATCTAGTCACCAAAATTTGTACGGAGTCCTGAAAGTGAAAGTGAAGTCGCTCAGTCATGTCCGGACTCTTTGCGACCCCATGGACTGTAGCCTAACAGGCCCTTCCATCCATGGGATTTTCTAGGCAAGAGTACTGAAGTGGGGTGCCATTTCTTTCTCCAGGAGATCTTCCCGACCCAGGGATTGAACCTGGGTCTCCTGCATTGTAGGCAGACCATCTGAGCCACCAGGGAAGTCCTCATATATTACTGCTGCTGCTGCTGCTAAGTCACTTCAGCCGTGTCCTACTCTATGCGACCCCATAGATGGCAGCCCACCAGGCTCCCCTGTCCCTGGGATTCTCCAGGCAAGAACACTGGAGTGGGTTGCCATTTCCTTCTCCAATGCATGAAAGGGAAAAGTGAAAGTGAAGTCGCTCAGTCGTGTCTGACTCCTAGCGACCCCATGGACCGCAGCCTACCAATGGGTGTATAAATGCTATAACCACTTTAGAAAATTGCCAGTTTCTTTTATTTTTCAATTCAGAAATTGTATTACATTATATTTGTCTTACTGACTCTGTTTTATCACAGCATATCTTGTTATACTAATTACAACCCAACATCCACAATTGTCCTGGGCCATTGGAATCCGCATCTCTCCCTTCAGTGCCTGGGAAATGAACAAAAGATCTCTTTCTCTACGTCTATATTGTACTCCCAAAGCTTAATGAAACTAGAGTGTGTTAGTTCTGAAAACATTTCTTTTGCATTCTTTGACTAATACATTCGCACACACCAGTTTTGGGTTACTGGCCTTTATAGAGACCCCACTGAGATATGTAAAGACTTTTTAAAATATACATTTATTTATTTTAATTGGAGGTTAATTACTTTACAATATTGTATTGGTTTTGCCACACATCAACATGAATCCGCCACAGGTATACACGTGTTCCCCATCCTGAACCCCCTTCCCTCCTCCCTCCCCGTACCATCCTTCTGGGTCATCCCAGGGCACCAGCCCCAAGCATCCAGTATCCTGCATCGAACCTGGACTGGCGATTCGTTTCATATATGATATTATACATGTTTCAATGCCATTCTCCCAAATCATCCCACCTTCTCCCTCTCCCACAGAGTCCAAAAGACTGTTCTATACATCTGTGTCTCACATTTTAGGCAGTGGAAATGGTAGTTTTCACAGCTGAACAAAAAGCATCACTGTTTATTTGCCAATACAGAGAAACATGAATAGCATTATTCTGCAAAGAGTCTAGTGACAACTGGCCCACAAAGTGTCATATAGTTGCTGAGTCCTGAGTTTCCTTAGCATGTGACCTGTTTCTTTTTCATTACTGCAGTTTGAAGCATGTGCTGCGTTGTGTTTCTCAGTTTCTAATGTGGTTAAACTGCGTATTTACTCTATGACTCCTCAATCCTCCTCCTAGAAACTCACCCAACAGAAGTGAGTGCTTCTGTCCACATAAAGACTGGTATGGCAACATTCATTGTTAGCTCGAAACTGGAAATAACTCAAATGTCCAGTTTTGAGAGAATACTTAAAACTGGGGCCTATTCATGCAGAGAAATATTTCAAAGCAGTCCAAAGGAGCAGACAAGTGATGTATACAATAACACTAGCGTATCTTAAAACCACTGTGTTGAAAGAAACCAGACACAAAATAATGCATAATTAAGGATGTAATTTATATGAAGTGAAAGAACAGATTAAGCTCATCTGGACTAACACAAATTCGAATAGCAGTTGCCTCTCGGTGGTGGGTGGGACTGTGGGTGTGGGGGGAAGCTGACTGGAAAGGAGCAGGAGGGAACTTTCTGGGGTGATGGAAATATGCTAAACCTTGATCTGGACGATGCTTACCTGGAATCACTATATGTGTTAAAATTTAGTGGTCTATATTTCATATTTACACATTTTATTGTATATTAATTATAGATCAATAAAGTGCTTATGAGCGACATTACCACATTTATGAGCTCTAGTGTGTGCTTTTTACTTTGAGGGAACATTTGATGTCTGGATTAATCGGGTAAAGTCCTGGAATCAGCTCACATCGTCGTGGAGGTGGAGAGTGAGGGCGCGGCTCTAGATACGCAGTGGCAGTAATCCTTCAGTGGAGGGATATACACAGGCACAGCACAATGGATGGGACAATTTACTTGGCTGCATGATATTTTCAGAAAGCTTCTCAGAAGCTAATTCTAGACTGCTGAATGCAAACTTGTGAAGTCAAGCAGGGGCAAGGAAGAGATATAAAGGTCTCTGGGCTTTTTCATACATCTGTGGTCAGCAGGCAGGTCAGCTGGCCCTGGCAGCTGGTGAATTTAGTCTGATCGTTTGTACGACGTTGATCTGGCTTCCTTGATGCTCTTTCATGTGGCTTGTCATTCTTCATTCCACTTGGGCCCTTTTACATGGTAGGGTCAGAGTACCAAGAGAATCAAGAGATACAACCTTTATATGTAAGTTCTTTTCATGTCTTTTACAGCACTTTGGGTAATAATCTGTTGTCCCAAAGCCCGTCGTATGTTCAACTCAGTTTGAATAGTTAGCAAAGTTAAATTCCATCTTTCAGTGGGAAGGAAAGAATTTAATAACATTTTTGGGTAATCTATATAAAAATCCCCACTCAAGATTTGTTTTATATATTTACTTTCCTTTTTTTTTTTAAGAAAACACCTTTTCTTAGAAGTTTCTAGGCAAGGTAATTTGTAATAGGTAGTTAAATAAGCATCAAGTCATATTACAGAATTTAATCACAGTTTCAACTTTAAAAGCCTAGGGGCAAAAGAGAAGACTGGCTGCAATAAGACTTGTGAAAACTTTTGCAAACTAGAAATAAATTTGTTATGGCTGTATTATGAATGTTATGGGCCTCCTAGGTGGTGTTAGTGGTGAAAAACCTGTCTGCCAATGTAGGGGACGTAAGAGATGCGGAGAGGATCCCTGGGTTGGGAAGATCTCCTGGAGGAGTGGAGGAGGGCATGGCAACCCACTCTAGTGTTCTTGTCTTGAGAATCCCACGGACAGAGGAGCCTGCTGGGCTACAGTCCATGCGGTCACAAACAGTCGGATATAACTGAAGCAATTTAGCATGAATGAATGGGTATTATGGGTATGGGTATATTTTATCATTTTTACTATTTCTTTTGGTTTTATATAAGAAAATGTCAACTTAAACTAGTTTAAGCACAAAAGAAAATTTATTAAGGGGATATGGAAATGACTCATGGATCCCACGGAGAATGCTATCTTGCCCTCAGGGTACTGAAAAACCTCTATCTTCTCTGATTATCATCTCTTCACATCTCATAATTTTTTTCTTTGGCTCATCACTCTGACAGAAAATGACTTTTAACAACACCTGGCAACCAATATGCTACAATTTAGAATCTTAGAGAATGAACTCTGACACAGGTCCAAAATCTGGGGTACTGATGGGCCTACTTGTCCTTGATTAACGCTCATTCCTTGAGTTCAGGTGAAGTCGCTCAGTCATGTCCAACTCTTTGCAACTCCATGGAATGTAAGCTACCACGCTCCTCTGTCCATGGGATTTTCCAGGCAAGAATACTGGAGTGGGTTGCCATTTCCTTCTCCAGAGGATCTTCCTGACCCAGGGATCGAACCCAGGTCTCCCGCATTGTAAGGAGATGCTTTACCGTCTGAGCCACCAGGGAAGTGAAAAGTGACTGTTGCCATGGCTATGACGTATATGGAAAAGCAACGATTTCAAGAAATTTTGGGAGAATATACTAGGAGGAAATGTGTTGAAAATATTCTATGTAGCCTTTATGCTTTACACACAAATAGTTTTTCTTTTTTATATGTGCCTCTGCACCAAAGCATCACTACGAACAAAGCTAGAGGAGGTGATGAAATTCCAGTTGAGCTCTTTCAAATCCTGAAAGATGATGCTGTGAAAGTGCTGCACTCAATATGCCAGCAAATTTGGAAAACTCAGCAGTGGCCACAGAACTGGAAAAGGTCAGTTTTCATTCCAATCCCAAAGAAAGGCAACGCCAAAGAATGCTCAAGCTACTGCACAATTGCACTCATCTCACATGCTAGTAAAGTCATGTTCAAAATTCTCCAAGCCAGATTTCAGCAATACATGAACCGTGAACTTCCTGATGTTCAAGCTGGTTTTAGAAATGGCAGAGGAACCAGAGATCAAATTGCCAACATCCGCTGGATCATAGAGAAAGCAAGAGAGTGCCAGAAAAACATCTATTTCTGCTTTATTGACTATGCCAAAGCCTTTGACTGTGTGGATCACAAGAAACTGTGGAAAATTCTGAAAGAGATGGGAATACCAGACCACCTAACCTGCCTCTTGAGAAATCTGTATGCAGGTCAGGAAGCAACAGTTAGAACTGGACATGGGACAACAGACTGGTTCCAAATAGGAAAAGGTGTATGTCAAGGCTGTATATTGTCACTCTGCTTATTTAACTTCTATGCAGAGTACATCATGAGAAACCCTGGACTGGAAGAAACACAAGCTGGAATCAAGATTGCCGGGAGAAATATCAATCACCTCAGATATGCAGATGACACCACCCTTATGGCAGAAAGTGAAGAGGAGCTAAAAAGCCTCTTGATGAAAGTGAAAGAGGAGAGTGAAAAAGTTGGCTTAAAGCTCAACATTCAGAAAACGAAGATCATGGCATCCGGTCCCACCACTTCATGGGAAATAAATGGGGAAACAGTGGAAACAGTGTCAGACTTTATTTTGGGGGGGGCTCCAAAATCACCACAGATGGTGACTGCAGCCATGAAATTAAAAGACACTTACTCCTTGGAAGGAAAGTTATGACCAACTTAGATAGCATATTCAAAAGCAGGGACATTACTTTGCCGACTAAGGTCCGTCCAGTCAAGGCTATGGTTTTTCCAGTAGTCATGTATGGATGTGAGAGTTGGACTGTGAAGAAGGCTGAGCGCTGAAGAATTGATGCTTTTGAACTGTGGTGTTGGAGAAGACTCTTGAGAGTCCCTTGGACTGCAAGGAGATCCAACCAGTCCATTCTAAAGAAGATCAACCCTGGGATTTCTTTGGAAGGAATGATGCTGAAGTTGAAACTCCAGTGCTTTGGCCACCTCATGCGAAGAGTTGACTCATTGGAAAAGACCCTGATGCTGGGAGGGATTGGGGGCAGGAGGAGAAGGGGATGACCGAGGATGGGATGGCTGGATGGCATCACGGACTTGATGGACTTGAGTCTGAGTGAACTCCGGGAGTTGGTGATGGACAGGGAGGCCTGGCGTGCTGTGATTCATGGGGTCGCAAAGAGTCGGACATGACTGAGCGACTGAACTGAACTGAACCGCACCAAAGTTGTTGAGCTATTTTTTTAAATCACCACTTCAGTTCAGTTCAGTCTCTCAGTCGTGTCCGACTCTTTGTGACCCCATGAATCGCATGCCAGGCCTTCCTGTCCATCACCAATTCCTGGAATTCACTCAAATTCATGTCCATCAAGTCAGGGCCATCCAACCTTCTCATCCTCTGTCATCCCCTTCTCCTCCTGCCCTCAATCCCTCCCAGCATCAGGGTCTTTTCCAATGAGTCAGCTGTTCGCATGAGGTGGCCAAAGTACTGGAGTTTCAGCCTCAGCATCAGTCCTTCCAATGAACACCCAGGACTGATCTCCTTTAGGATGGACTGGTTGGATCTCCTTGCAGTCCAAGGGACTCTTAGGAATCTTCTCCAACACCACAGTTCAAAAGAATCAATTCTTCATCACTCAGCTTTCTTTATAATCCAACTTTCACATCCATACATGACTACTGGAAAAACCGTAGCTATGCTTAGACGGACCTTTTTTTGGCAAAGTAATGTCTGCTTTTTCTATGCTGTCTAGGTTGGTCATAGCTTTTCTTCCAAGGAGTAAGCGTCTTTTAATTTCATGGCTGCAATTACATCTGCAGTGATTTTGGAGCCCAAGAAAATAAAGTCTGTCACTGTTTTCCCATCTATTTGCCATGAATTGATGGGCTGAAGAATTGATGCTTCTGAACTGTGGTGTTGGAGAAGACTCTTGAGAGTCCCTTGGACTGCAAGGAGATCCAACCAGTCCATTCTGAAGGAGATCAGCCCTGGGATTTCTTTGGAAGGAATGATGCTAAAGCTGAAACTCCAGTACTTTGGCCACCTCATGTGAAGAAGTGACTCATTGGAAAAGACTCTGATGCTGGGAGGGATTCGGGGCAGGAAGAGAAGGGAACGACAGAGGATGAGGTGGCTGGATGGCATCACTGACTCGATGGACATGAGTCTGAGTGAACTCTGGGAGCTGGTGATGGACAAGGAGGCCTTCATGGGGTCACAAAGAGTCAGACACAACTAAGCGACTGAACTGACTAACTGACTGATGGGACTGGATGCTATGAGCTTCGTTTTCTGAATGTTGAGCTTTAAGCCAACTTTTTTACTCTCCTCTTTCACTTTCATCAAGAGGCTCTTTAGTTCTTCTTTGTTTTCTGCCATAAGAGTGGTGTCATCTGCATATCTGAGGTTGTTGATATTTCTCCCAGCAATCTTGATTCCAGCTTGTGCTTCATCCAGCCCGGCAGTTTCCTATGCTATACATAAATCTTTATTTCTTGTTGCATATCTATGTTTTAATTAGATATTTAGCATTCTAATTCATAATAAGTCAAACAAGTGGAAGCAAAGTGTCATAATATTTTTAGTTAGGCAAAAATTCGTAAGTTTTCTAAAATACATATTGTACATATTTGTATATCTGTAACAAAAGCTTTTCTACTCCACTTGAAAAAGACTTGGGAAAGAACATCAAAAAAAAAAAAAGGAAGAGATGGAGAAACTGGAGAACATAAACTAAATGAAATGGAAGCTCAGAATATGAAATAGAAAAATTGACACGAAATAGATAAAAGATCATCATAGCTCGACTATAAAGAAAGCTGAGCACCAAAGAATTGATGCTTTTGAACTGTGGTGTTGGAGAAGATTCTTGAGAGCCCCTTGGACTGCAAGGAGATCCAAGTAGTCAATTCTAAAGAAAATCAGTCCTGAATATTCACTGGAAGGACTGATGTTGAAGCTGAAACTCCAATACTTTGGCCACTTGATGAGAAGAAATGACTCATTGGAAAATACCCTGATGCTGGGAAAGATTGAAGGCAGGAGGAGAAGGGGATGACAGAGGATGAGATGGTTGGATGGCATTACTGACTCAATGGACATGAGTTTGAGTAAGCTCCTGGAGTTGGTGATGGACAGGGAAGCCTGGCGTGTTGAAGTCCATGGAGTCACAAAGAGTCAGACACTATTGAGTGACTGAACTGAACTGAAAATAACATCATATAGTCCAGTTGTTTTTAAACATTACTGCCCATTAGAAACACACCTGGAACTCTGGAGAAGAAAAAGAAATATTGAGCATTTGTATTTTTCAAAAAATTTTAAGTTAATTCTGATATGCGTTTGGATTTGCCATGTGATTACAGACTTTTCTATTAGATCTTAGTTTTGGTGATACAGAGTTCTATTATTTTTCTGTTGACCAATCATGATACAGTGGTGTTCAGTGAGTAATAGTTACATAATTACAATAGTAAAAAATGTTTATCAGGTTTCACAATCAATAGGGCTGCCGTCTATGGAGTCGCACAGAATCGTACATGACTGAAGCGACTTAGCAGCAGCAGCAGCGGCAGCCAGACAAAAAATAAAAGGTAGTCACAATTGTAAGCCATAATGGGAACATGATTAACCTAACAATATAAAGTAATAAGTACAATTTAGGGGGGAGGTCGAGCAGAGTGATGTGGTAAGTGAAAGTGCATGAATGCACGCATTTTCATCTACGCAGCCAGTCTGTGTCTTTTAGTCAGTGCATTTTATCCATTTACATTTAAGGTAATGATCGATATGTGTGAACCTATTACCATTTTCTTAATTGTTTAGGGTTTATTTTCTATAGGTGTTTTCCTTCTCTTGTGTTCCCTGCCTAGATAAGTAGTGGCAGCAGTCTGCTCTAGGGATGATGGATTTTTTTATTGTGGATTATTACTTAGTATTGTCAGTATATGATAACAGTAAAATTATTATTTTTTAATTATCTAAGGGTAATACAGCCCTCTTATTATCTATAAGGGACTGTCAACTTGCATTACCCCTTCTTCCTTGATAAAGCCATTTACCTTCTAATATTTTTTAGTAGTATTTTTAAATTAATGTTTTTGCCTCTTTATTTTTTCCACTAATGGCTTGGATAATATCTGTTCAGTTTCTATTTGTTTTATGGTTACCCTGATAATGCCTACATTTATCCTCAACCTATCAAACTCTGTTTTACAATGCCTTCACTCCTATCTAGGACAATACAATGACTTTAGAATATTTAACTACAATTACTCTCTTCATGACATAAACATTATGTATGCTTTATCTCTCATAATCTTACTAAAAATCACATAAAACATTATTCATATTATTATTTTTTATAGTCAAAGGTCTTTCTGATTTACATGCATTATTTATCATGTTTAGCCCTTTAAGTCTTCCTGCATCTTAGACTTTTCATCTGACATAATTTTCTCTTTTCCTGAAGTATATTTATTGACGTTTCTCTCATGAGAGTTTGCTAAAGACAGATTCCTTCATTTCTTTATTTGAAAATGTCTTTTTTTCATCTTCATTTTTGAGAAAATTTCTTTCAAGATATATTCTTTTAGCACATCGACAGATTACTATTTCCTGGCTTCCAGCATTGCATTGGAGAAGTCAACTTTAAAACTTGACCTTTGAAGATAATCTGTAAAGATCTTCTATCTCATGCCGTTATTCTGCAGATTCACCATGCGTTTCTTAGGTGTACCATTTTATTTATTTCTGTAAGATCTTTAATCTATGGATGCGTGTCTGTGACTGAAAGCCTCTAAAATGTCTCCCAGTGGCCCCTGCCCCCTTGCATCCATGCCCTTATTTAGTCCTCTACGCATTTATCTGGTTGGCTTGGGTTGGCTGGTAGAATGTTGCAAGAGCGATGGCATGTTACATCTGAGATTATTCCTCAGATCTCTCTCCCACCCTTTCTCTCTCTCTCGGATAATTTTCCCTCGGGAAGTCAGCTGCCATGTTGTTGCATATTGTTAGCCGCACTTCTGATAGACCCCTGTGATGAGGAGTTGAAGCCTTCCACCAACAGCCACGCTGGTGATTTTGCAATCAGTGCCCTCACCCCAGTCAAGCTTTCAGACGACTGATTAGAACCTCATGTCACGCTTTAAGCCAGACCCATCTAAGTCACTTCTGAATTCCTGATCTTGTCTTTGTAAAATAATACATGTTTGTGGTCTAAGCCACTAAGATTTGGGGTAATTTGTTACATAGCGATAAATAACTAGTAAATTGGTTTTCATCATTTCTGGAAAATCCCCAGCCATCTCTCTTCTCCTGTTGTTCCTGCTTTGCTCTGTTCTCTCTGCTTCTTTTGATCCTCGCATGTAAGAATCTGTTTCATTCCCACTTTATTTTCCGTTTTGTTTCATCACATTGCGTTGCATTCTATGTAATTTATCCTGACTTACTCTGCCTCATGAAATCTGATATAATTGAGAAATGAAGTCTGTCAAACATTTTCTTATCACATTGGTGAAAAGTATATATAATTTTAACTTTGAAGGGGAAAGCATTTGTTTTAAAATCAATTAGCCTGCAGTTCTCTTTTTTTATGAATATAGATGCAAAATTATCAGCAAAATATTAGCAAACCAGATCCAACAACAATAAAAAAATCATATATCATCATCAAATAGGATCCATTCCAAGTTCACATGATGTTTCAACATATGCAAATAAATCAATGTGATACATGACATCAAAAAAGATAAAACCCACTTGATCATCCCAATAAATGCAAAAAAAGCATTTGAGAAAATTCAACATCCATTCATGATAAAAGCTTTTACCAAAATGAGTATAAAGGGAATATATCACAATATAATAAAAGCTATAAAAAAACCCTGCAGTCAATATTATACTAAATGGTGAAAAGCTGGAAATATTCCTGCTACAATCTAAAGCAAGACAAAGATGCCCACTCTTACCACTTCTACTCAACATAGTACTGGAAGTCTGAGTCACAGCAATCAGACAAGAAAGAGAAATAAAAGATATGTAGACTGGAAGAGAAATGGTAAAATTGTCATTATATTCAGATGATATGATACTGTATATAAAAAACCCTAAAGATTCCACCTGAAAACTACTAGAACTGATAAATGAATTCAGCAAGGTAACAGGATATAGTATTAACATATGGAAATTGGTTGCATTTCTTTACATTAACTATGAAATATTAGGAAGGGAATGTAAAAAGAAAATCTTTTAAAATCACACTAAAAAGACCCCCAAAAACCAAAACAAACCAACACTTTAGAAATACATGTGACCAAGGAGGTGAAAGAATCTAGTTTTAGCAAGAATCTTTCTAAGTTTAACCAGAATTCTCCACCATCAATATCTGATTATCTTTCATATTTGATCTTCCTTCTCACCTCTCACTGTCCTCCAGGTAGTATCTCATCACACTGGCCTTCCTTCAGCAAGAATCTTGTTAGATCAGTGAGCAAGAATCATTCTACCTTTTAGTAATTTTCCACCACTGACTCCCCAGCTTGTTCCTTAGCTATAAAATTCTGACTTTCCTTTGTTATACCTGGAACTGAGCCCAATCTTTCCCCTACTGCAAAACAGCCTATCATGAGCGTTCCTTTGAGTAAAGTCTGTTTTAAAATTTTAACAGTTTCATGAGTAATTTTTTCTCTAACAGTTTCATGAGTAATTTTTTCTCTAACAGTTTCATGAGTAATTTTTTCTCTAACTGTTCACACACCAAGGCATGGTCTCTGTCCCAGTTAACTGTGGCTTCTGCTTCACCAGATCCTATATGGTTCCTGGGTTCTGACCTTGACCCCCAGATAAGCCATCCAAGTGAAATTTCAAAATTTCTTGCATAGACAAATGCCTTCAAAGTAAACATATCTTCTGAGTTTGTTTTCCTTTCTAGATTCCCATTTTCTCCTCAGCCTTGGCCGAGAAACTTCCTACCATTTGTCAGCTATTTTTCAGTATTTCCAAGAGAGTACTTTTCACATTCCTGGTCAAATTCATTTGGTAGAGTTTGTTTGCATACCTTCAACTTTCTCTCATATAGAATGAGAACTATAACATCACTTTTACAATCTGGTAACAGTTATTAGATGAGGATGAGATGGTTGGATGGCATCACCAGCTCAATGGACTTGAGTCTGAGTGAAATCTGGGAGTTGATGATGGACAGGGAGGCCTGGTGTGCTGCAGTCCATGGGGTCGCAAAGAGTTGGTCATGACGGAGTGAATGAACAGAAATGAACTCAACAGAGCAGTTATTAGATAACATGTTAACACAAGAGAATAGTTTTCAAGCTCTTGGACTAATTCTTCCTAGCGGTGGTGGTGGTGGTTTTGTCACTAAGTTATATCTGACTTGTGACTTCATGCACTGCAGCCTGCTAGGCTCCTTCTCTGTGGGATTTCCCAGGCAAGAATACTGGAGTGGGTTGCCATTTTCTTTTCCAACTGTAACCCCTGCCATTTGTTAAATTAGCTTCTGCTCAGCTGCATAAGAAGGGGCCTGACAGGCTTTATATCTTAGCTGAAAAGGAGAGGAGAGATTCTTGTTGAGAGAAAGCTCTCCCCCTACCTCCACTCCCCAATTAGAAAAAGGAAAGAAAAAGTACGAGAATATGGAAGGTGTGAAAATGCCTCTTGGTCTGGCCATTTGAAGCAGAGATGATCGTCCGCAGTTGACTGTGCAGGACGGAATCTGCTCTGGGCAGGAGTCTGTGTGAGACCAACACAAGGAGGGCTGTGCTGGGGCCCAGGAACGAGGTCTGTGTGACTCCACATACGCATTCCCTCACTTTGAAAATCCAGAACCCCTCCACATCTGAGGCATGGACAGTGCAGCTGTCATGAACTACAAGGGCAGAGCGAGGAAAAAGAAGAAATAGGCAGTTTTTATTATATATGTAAAATGGGTAAATGACAAGCTTCTACTGTGTAACACAGGGAATTATATTCAATATCCTGAGAAAAACCATAAAAGAACATGAAAAATGTATATATAACTGAATCACTTTGCTGTATAGCTGAAATAAACACAACATTGTAAATCAACTATACCTCAATTAAAAAACAAAAAAGTAAGAGAAATAGGCAGTTTTTGTGGGCAGTGTACATGGATAAGGTAGAGCCAGACCAGGGGATAAGTTATAAGGAATAGGCTGAATTTTCCTGCTGCTGACAGTCTTGATTATGATGTACTGCTCTGGGGACAATCAGGGATCAAGGGAAGGCTTCCGAGAAGAGCTGAGAGACCGCGGTGACCCTAGAGGGGGCGCTTGAGTGTTATGCCATTGAGATGATACTAATAGCAAATGTCTACGTGATACTTACCACATGCAGGGGACTGTCCTAGATGCTGCACATGAACATGAAGAAAAAGTGAAAGTGAAGTTGCTCAGTTGTGTCCAACTCTTTGCGACCCCTTGGACTGTAGCCAACCAGGCTCCTCGATCTATGGGATTTTCCAGGCAAGAATATTGGAGTGGGGTGCCATTTCCTTCTGCAGAGGATCTTCCCAACCCAAAGATCGAACCCAGTTCTCCCACATTGCAGGCAGACGCTTTAACCTCTGAGCCACTAGGGAAGACCCTTTACGTGTAGATGAATCCATTTAATCTCCACACCGCTTTGTGAGGTGGGTGTTATTATTTTACAGACAAAGCGCCCATGAAGCCAAGAGAAGTTGAAGCGGGGTCTGAATCCAGGCAGTGTGGCTCCAGCGTCTGTGCTGTTAATCACCTTGCTGCAGCGAGATTCACAAGTCCACGTGAAGAACTCAGAAACCTCAAGTTCATTTATCAATGCAGCATCCAATGAGGGACTACGTGCAGATATTGAGTAGGGCCCATCACTTTTGGCCAAACTCTGCAAACTGAGCTTTTATTGAAAAAAAAAAAAAATTTAAGAAGTATGAAAGATGGGACGCCACCTCTCAGAAATCATGCTTTAATTAGTTTCAGATACTTCCTAGGAAATCTAGTTTTCAAAATTTCCCCAGATGATTTCATCATGTAGTCCAGTGTTAACAAATATTGTCTTAACAAGACTTTTTCCATTAAGTTAAGCATCCCTTGAATGATTAAGCCACCTGTTCTCAAAGTATGGACCACTCTCTTCCCCTGACTTCATCAACAGTACCTGGAAACTTGCTGTGCTTAGTTGCTCAGTCATGTCCTACTCTTTGCGACCCCACGGGGTATAGCCCACCAGGCTCCTCTGTCCATGGGGATTCTCCAGGCAAGAATACTGGAGTGGGTTGCCATGCTCTCCTCCGGGGGATCTTCCCAACCCAGGGATCAAACCCAGGTCTCCCTCATTGCAGGCAGATTCTTTACCATCTGAGCCACCAGGGAAACTTGCTAGAAATGGAAATTATTTGGTCCCACCCAGACCTATCAAATAAGAAACACTTTTATGGGGCCTAGGAATGTATGTTTTAACTGGTAATTTTCTTGGTAATCTGATGCATGTTAAAGTTTGAGAACCACTGATCTTAAGTAATTACCACAGCTCACTTGTATATATACGTTTTACTTTGAAGTCATCAGTGTTAAATGTTAGGCTGCTTAAATGTTTTTCCTCTGTTTTGAATACTAGATTGTTATGTTACAGTTTGTATTTATTCTGTATTTTACCCATCTAATTTTCGACTTTATTAGATAAGCTCTCAATCTGTCCCTTGTAAATCCACGTTAAGAGATCTGGTTTGGATAAGGCTGCATTGTCTTAAGCTTTATGCTGCATTTTTCCTCGATGAGACACACATGGGAATTATGAATAATTCATTATCTACCAATAGCCTGATAGTGTTTTGGTTAATTAACCTAAAATGTAGAAAAACAGAATAGCTTTTAGTAAGAAAATATCTCTGGGGAATAAGTCGGGAGATAAAAAGCAGTGTACAAAACCTAGTCTCCTGACACTTTTCTAACTTCTTTTGTTATGTGAATTATAGTAATTGTTGCAGTAGGGAAGTAAACACTTGGGAAATCAGCTGGTGGCTTAGACAAGGTTGAAATCATTATTTGATATGGTCACCATGTTACCGCGTCTGGTTCTCGGCTCTGCAGGCTGAGAAATTAATTTCTCAAGCTTGCCCTTAGGTGATATCCTCAGGGCATTCTTACCACACCAAACCCCTAAGAGACTAGTGTGTTGCCCAGAGTTCTAACTTATTAACGTGTTATTTTAAATATTTAACTTTCAGGTAGGGTAGAGGGAATTCTCTTCCCTTTTAGCAAATCTATAAGAAAAGACAAATTGTAATTAAAAGGGTGCTTGGTGAGCATAGAGCCAGTCCAGAGGGAATGAACTGAAGGACAGAAGTCAATTGCGTCTGTCTTTCACTTGAGGTTGTTTATGAGGGGAGAGGGGCTTACTGCTAAAATCAGAATGTGCTGTTCTCTGGGTCCTCCTGGATGCTTTCTTTTTAGAGAATCCTTCCTATTCTTCCTGTTTGATCATTCGCTTTTTCTTGATATACATTCTCTCTTCATTATGGAAACAATGCAATTTATTTGATTATATGTTCTAATTATCCTTCATGACGATGACTTTTAAAGAGAACTATTCTAATTTATTGAATGTTGATTTTTCTATACTTTCATTTTATGTTCGAAGTATGCTTTGAATATGCATGTGCGTGCGTCTACTTGCTTGTGGAAGTGGAGGTGAATAAGTTGACTGCAATTATATTGTGTTTTATTAAATCTAGGACACTATTATTGAGAAAAAATAATTTGTAGTACTAAGGAATAAAACTGCTAATCAATGGCACCTCACTCCAGGACTCTTGCCTGGAGAGTCCCAGGGATGGGGGAGCCTGGTGGGCTGCCGTCTCTGGGGTCGCACAGAGTAGGACACGACTGAAGCAACTTAGCAGCAGCAGCAGCAGCAGCAATCATGACACAATGCTTTAGCAATTAGATGCTTTATTTTGTATTTATAGAAGGAACACTTTTAAGGACATGCACCCATCTCCTCCAGGGAGAGCACCAAAATCACAACTGAGAGTTGAGCAACCATTGAATGGAGGACACTGGAACCTACAAAAAAAAAAGATACCCCATGTCCAAAGACAAAGAAGGAGCCGCAGTGAGATGGTAGGAGGAGCACAATCTGATAAAGTCAAATCCCATGCCTGCTGGGTGGGTGACCCCCAAACTGGAGAACAATAGTACCAAAGCAGTTCTTGCACTGTTGTGAAGGTTCAGAACCCGAAGTCAGGCTATCCAGCCTGGGGACCCGACAAAGGGCCTGGGAATCCCAGGGAATCTGACCTTGAAGGCCAGAGGGATTTGACTACAAGACTTCCACTGGGGGAAACAGGGACTCCAGTCTTGGAGGGCACACACAAAACCTTGCACGCACCAAGACTCAGAGGAAAGGGGCAGAGACCCCACAGGAGACTGAGATAAAACTATCTGCATGTGTTAGAGGGCCTCCTGTGGAGGCATGGGTCAGCAGGGGCTCACCGCAGGGACGGGGGCATGGCAGCAGCTGTCTGGGAAGGTCCCCTTTGGAGTAAACCCTCTTGGAGATCACTGGACCATAGAGCCTGTGGACCAGAGGGCTGGGTCACCTCAGGCCAAAAAGCTACCAGGGAGGGAGCGCAACCCCGCCCATCAGCAGGTAATTGGATGAAAGCTTTACTGAGCAGGCCCTGCCCACAGAGCAAGACTCAGTTTTTCACACCAGCAGTCCCTACACAAGTCTCTTAGCCTCTTCCATCAGAGGGCAGACAAATGAAGCAAGAAGAACAACAATCCCACAGTGACTAAAATAGGAAATACTTGAAGAGATAATAGCTGAAAACTTCCCTAACACAGGAAAAGAAATAATCAACCGAGTCCAGGAAGCACAAAGAGTCCCAGGCAGAATAAACCCCAGGAGGAGCACACTGAGACACACAGTAATCAAATGGACAAAAATTAAAGACAGATAAAATATTAAAAGCAACAAGGGAAAAATGACAACATACAAGTGAACTCCCATCAGGCCATCAGCTGATTTCTCAACAGAAACTCTACAAGCCAGAAGAAAACAGCACGATATCTTTAAAATGACGAAAGGGGAGAACTTGCAACCAAGAGTACTCTACCCAGCCAGACTCTTATTTGATGGAGAACTCAGAAGCTTTCTGGACAAGCAAAAGGTAAGAGAATTTGGCACCACCAAACCAACTCTACAAGAACTACTAAGGGAACTTCTCTAGGCAGAAATCAAGAGACGGAAAAGCCCTAACTGCAGAAAATAAACCACCCCCCCCCCAAAAAAAAAACAAACAAACAATATTAGGATCATGCATATTGATTAAAAGCACCAAAAGACAAAGGCTGGCTGAGCAGATGAAAACGCATGCATGTAGGCGCTTGCACTTAACCCATCACTCTGCTTGATGACCCCCCCCCCCCCACTGCAATTGAATGTAATGATTTTATATTGTTAGGTTAATCATGTTCCCATTATGGCTTGCAATAGTAATTATCTTTTACTTTTGTCTGGCTATTGATTGTGAAAACTGATAAATATCTTTAACTATTGTGATTATATAACTATTACTCACTTAATACCATTGTATCATGATTAGTCAACAGAAAACTAATAGAATTCTATTCTCACCAAACTACCACTTAATAGAAAAACATGTAATAACTTCTAAAAATCCAGATGCAATCAGAATTATCTTGAAATTTCTTGAAAAATACAAATGCCCAGTTTTTTTTCTTTTTTTTGCCAGAGCTTCAGATATGTTTCTAATGAGCAACCATGTTTAAAAACAACTGGACTATATGAGGATCTTTAACTTTTATCTAGTTTATTTCACTTTTTATATCTCATATTCAGTGCTTTCATTTCATTAAGTTTGTCTTTTCCAACTTTTCCATTTCTTCTTCTTCTTTTTTTTTTTCCTTTGATGTTCCTAAGGACCACTTGACTTCACATTCCAGGATGTCTGGCTCTATGTGAGTGATCACACCATCGTGACTCTGTGTCATGAAGATCTTGTTTGCATAGATCTTCTGTGCATTCTTGCCACCTCTTCTTAATATCTTCTGCTTCTGTTAGGTCCATACCATTTCTTCTTTATTGAGCCCATCTTTGCATGAAATGTTCCCTTCCTATCTCTAATTATCTTGAAGAGATCTCTAGTCTTTCCCATCTATTGTTTTCCTCTATTTCTTTGCATTGATCGCTGAGGAAGGGTTTCTTTTCTCTCCTTGCTGTTCTTTGGAACTCTGCATTCAGATGCTTATATCTTTACTTTTCTCCTTCGCTTTTCACTTCTCTTCTTTTCACAACTATTTGTAAGGCCTCCTCAGACAGCCTTACAAAAAAAAAATGCTTTCTTTTCCATTTCTTTTTCTTGGGGATGGTCTTGATTCCTGTTTCCTGTACGATGTCACAAACTTCCATCCATAGTTCATCAAGCACTCTATCAGATCTAGTCCCTTAAATTCATTTCTCACTTCCACTGTAAAATCATAAGGGATTTGATTTAGGTCATACTTGAATGGTCTAGTGGTTTTCCATTCTTTCTTCAATTTAAGTCTGAATTTTGCAATAAGGAGCTCATGATATGAGCCACAGTCAGCTCCTGGTCTTGTTTTTGCTGACTGTATAGAGCTTCTCCATCTTTGGCTGCAAAGAATATAATCAATCTGATTTCGGTGTTGACCATTTGGTGATGTCCATGTGTAAAGTCCTCTCTTGCATTGTTGTAAGAGGGTGTTTGCTATGACCAGTGCATTCTCTTGGCAAAACTCTTATTAGCCTTTGCCCTGCTTCATTCTGTACTCCAAGGCCAAATTTGCCTGTTGCTCCAGGTGTTTCTTGACTTCCTACTTTTGCATCCCAGTCCCCTATAATGAAAAGGACATCTTTTTGGGGTGTTAGTTCTAAAAGTTCTTGTAGACCTTCATAGAACCGTTGAGCTTCTTCAGTGTTATTGGTTGTGGCATAGACTTGGATTACCGTGATATTGAATGGTTTGCCTTGGGAACAAATAGAGATCATTCTGTCATTTTTGAGATTGCACCCAAGTACTGCATTTCAGAATCTTTTGTTGACTATGATGGCTACTCGATTACTTCTAAGGAATTCCTGCCCACAGTAGTAGATATAATGGTCATCTGAGTGAAATTCACCTATTTCGGTACATCTTAGTTCACTGATTCCTAGAATTTTGACTTTCACTCTTGCCATCTCCTATTTGACCACTTCCAATTTGCCTTGATTCATGGACCTAACATTCCAGGTTCCTATGCAATACTGCTCTTTACAGCATTGGACCTTGCTTCTATCACCAGTCACATCCACAACTGAGTGTTGTTTTTGCTCTGGTTTTATCCTATGGTTTGGTTTGGTTCCAACACTATGGGATTTCCAGGCAAGAATATTGGAGTGGGTTTCAATTTCCTTCTCCGGGAGATCTTCCCAACCCAGGGATTGAACCCAGGTCTCCTACATGGTAAGCTTTGTAGGCAGACGCTTTACCCTCTGAGCCACCAGGGAAGATAACACTATGTTAGTTTCTGTTAAATAACATAGTGATTTAATGTTTCTATATATTTCAAAGTGATCATCATGATAAGTCAAGTTATGAGGTGTCACCATACAAAGATATTACATAGTTAAAAACTGTGTTCCCCACACTACATTTTATACCCGCGACAGTTATCTTGAAACTGAAAGTTTATACTTCTTAATCTTTCTCACTTATTTCTTTCCTCCCCCAACCTCCTTCCCTCTGGCAACCATCTATTTGTTCTCAGTATCTAAAACTCTGCTTTATTATGTTCATTTGTTTTGTTTTTTATGATACATATAAGTGAAATCATACAGTTATTTGTCTTTGTCTTAGCAGATTTTTGATTAATGATAGTCCTTATGCAACGTATAAATTGATCACACCACCTTTCTTTAATGACTTTGATTTTTTTCTATTTACTTGGAGGGAATTGGCAGTTTTCTCCATCTTCAGTTGCATTGCATGGTGTGGGGAGGTAATATAGCACCTTGCAACATCAGCAACACCTGAACATTCATTAGCAATGTCGAGTCTCTGGCCCACCCAGACTCACTGAATCAGAATCTGCCTGTTTAACAAAATCCCTAGGTGATTCAAAGCTGTTGACTCTGTGACTCACAACAAACTGGAAAATTTTTAAAGAAATGGGAATACCAGACAATGTGACCTGCCTCCTGAGATTCTATATTCAGGTCAAGAAGCAACAGTTAGAACTGGACATGGAACAACAGACTGGTTCTAAATCTGGAAAAGAGTACGTCAGGCTGTATATTGTCACCCTGCTTATTTAACTTATATGCAGAGTGGTAGTGGTGGTGGTTTAGTTGCTAAATCATGTCCGAGTCTTGCAATCCCATGGACTGTAGCCCATCAGGCTCTTCTGTCCGTGGGATCCTCTAGGCAAGAATATTGGAGTATATGCAAAGTACATCATGAGAAATGCTGGGCTGGAAGAAGCACAAGCCAGAATCTAGACTGCTGGGAGAAATATCAATAACCTCAGATGTGCAGATAACAACACCCTTATGGCAAAAAGTGAAGAAGAACTAAAGAGCCTCTTGATGAAAGTGAAAGAGGAGAGTGAAAAAGTTGGCTTAAAACTCAACTAAGTTGGAAATCTTAGATCTTTGGAAAACTAAGATCATGGCATCTGGTCCCATCACTTCATGGGAAATAGATCGAGAAACAGTGGAAACAGTGAGAGACTTTATTTTGGGTGGCTCCAAAATCACTGCAGGTGGTGATTGCAGCCATGAAATTAAAACACACTTGCTCCTTGGAAGAAAAGTTATTACCAACCTAGACAGCATATTAAAAAGTAGAGATTTACTTTATCAACAAAGATCCTACTAGTCAAGGCTATGGTTTTTCCAGTAGTCATGTATAGATGTGAGAGTTGGACTATAAAGAAAGCTGAGCTCAGAAGAGTTGATGCTTTTGAACTGTGGTGTTGGAGAAGACTCTTGAGAGTCCCTTGGACTGCAAGGAGATCCAACCAGTCCATCCTAAAGGAAATCAGTCCTGAATATTCATTGGAAGGACTGATGCTGAAGATGAAACTCTAACACTTTGGCCACCTGATGCAAAGAGTTGACTCATTTGAAAAGACCCTGATGCTGGGAAAGATTGAAGGAGGGAGGAGAAGGGGACAGAGGATGAGATGGTTGGATGGCATTACTGACTTGATGGACATGAGTTTGAGTAAATTCCAGGAGTTGGTGATGGACAGGGAGGCCTGGCATGCTGCAGTCCATAGGGTTGCAATGAGTCGAACATGACTGAGTGACTGAACTGAGACAGGTGATTCAACTTAGCCAGGCGTCCCAATGCATCACAATTTTATCCATTTGTAGGATTCTTCCTTTCTTAATTACTGTAATGTTTTTGACTGCTCCTTTGCAAGAAAATAAGGATTTGAGGTAATTTCTCCAGCAATGATTATGATTTACTTAATTATTTCTCCACTCCTCTATTTCTATGTCTTTCTGTACACTTACTAAGTTAGTTTTAGTAATAAGTCATGGTCTGGTTTTTTGAAGGCATTTAAAATAATAATTCCACTCCTAATAGCAAGAGTGCATATAATCCAATTGAAACAAAAAGAGTATAGAATGTCAAAATATAAACAAAATATGTGTGCTTTAGGGCTAATGACATGGTAATTATTGAGTTTAATATTAGGCTTTTCTTACCCTTTGCTTCTTCACTCTTTTATCCTGAAAGAAAGGAGATGGCAACGGAGTTGAGATTTTAACTTTAGTCATATGTTTAAAGAATGAGAGCTCCTGGATTTTCTAGACATAGGAATAGGGAATAAAACTGGGCCATTCAGTGGTTCCCTTGTGGCTGCTGCTGCTGATGCTAAGTTGCTTCAGTCATGTCCGACTCTCTGTGACTCCATAGACGGCAGCCCACCAGGCTCCCCTGTCCCTGGGATTCTCCAGGCAAGAACACTGGAGTGGGTTGCCATTTCCTTCTCCAATGCATGAAAGTGAAAAGCGAAAGTGAAGTCGCCCAGTCATGTCCGACTCTTAGCAACCCCATGGACTGCAGCCCACCAGTCTCCTCCATCCATGGGATTTTCCAGGCAGAAGTACTAGAGTGGGGTGCCTCCCTTGTGGCTCAGATGGTAAAGAATCTGTCTGCAATGCCAGAGACCTGGGTTCCATCCCTGGGTCGGGAAGATCCCCTGAAAAAGAATGGCAATCCACTCTAGTATTCTTGCCTGGAGATTTCTATGAATAGAGGAGCCTGGAGGACTACAGTCCATGGGTGGTAAAAAGTGAGTCACGACTGAACACTGACACTTAAAGAGTTGGACACGACTGACGAGACTAAGCGTGCAGGCACACTGGGAGAAGACTTTAGGATGGGAGATCAGGTCTGTGTCTTCGGAGCCAGTTTGTGAAATGACTTTCCTCTTAATATTCACCTTCAACAAGCAATAACAATTTCTCCTCCTATGTTGTGGTCACAGGCCTTACTTCTCCAGGATTTCCAAGGCTCTTTGGATGAGGGTCTTACATTTGATATTTGCACAGCCATGAGTTCCACCAGGTAAGGTCAGTTGCTAGTCCAACAGAGTGACTTAGGGTCTAAGGCCAGAGGTTAAAAACCTGGTTGGATTAATTTGGCTGGGACTTGCGTGCTGGTCCAGCAGTTGAGAATGCAGGGGACACGGTTCCTTCCCCAGCCAGGGAAGATTCCATAATCCGCAGGGAAACCTGTGTGCTGCAGCTCCCGAAGTCAG
This sequence comes from Ovis canadensis, assembly GCF_042477335.2. NCBI lineage: Eukaryota > Metazoa > Chordata > Mammalia > Artiodactyla > Bovidae > Ovis > Ovis canadensis. The sequence continues at coordinate 98,838,582 of NC_091253.1, read as the reverse complement.
GCACCCCAGAGCCTGTGCTTTGCAACAAGAGAAGCCACTGCACCGAGAAGCCCGCACACTGCAACTAAAGAGAGCCTTCATGCAGCCATGAGACCAACAGGCAGAATAAGTAAATAGAAATTTAAAAAATTAGTTTGGTTGGAGTAATGCAGCGATATGGATTCAGTTCAGTATAGAACTCTTGGATTGCTCACTTCTGATCTTTTTCTTGGCAGATTCTCAAGTGGCTAGGGCCTAGGGGATATTCAAAACATGAAAGAGTTGGAATATTGAGCGTAGACAATCCAAGTTCATCCACCTGAAAGTTTCTAGGTCTTAAATGTCTCTTTAATTTTTAGGTACTCAGTTTTTTCCTCCTCTGTGTTACCAAATGCCTTGCTCATTGAAATTCTATAACATTTCTGGGCAAATTTGACCTGTAGGTCATGCATTGATGAAAAATATATCTTTCTGAACTTTAGTATGTCTTTCAAAATCTTTAGAGAAAATATATGCTGAAAGGTAGCCCATATAAATATCTACTAGATTTAATTTTCTTAAATTGATTGTATAAACCTTGTTAATTTATTTTTCACTTCAGATATTTTTATATTAAGAATAAGTGATTATTGGGGGGAAAATACACTCCATTTTGTGGACAAGGTCCTGTAAGCCTCAGGGCTCTTACACATCAAAGAAAGTTTTTTTGTTTTTTTGTTTTTTTTTCAGTAGAGGATGAAAATAGGAGACCCATTGCTTGCATTGACCTTTAGTAACCTGAAGCTCCTTGGGAAGCTAAAATGTGCCATGATATCAAAGAGATGTATTCCTTAAAGTTCTCTTGTTCTTCACTGCACCAATACTTCTTTATTCTGCATTGACACTGAGATTCCTGCTCTTTTATCATGAATATTTAAAGCTTGTCACTATAAACATCATACTAGCTAGTTACAGCAGGAACTTGGATATCAAAGGGTGGAACTGAGATAGTCATAAGTGAAAAAACAAAACAAAACCATCAGTTGGTCATTTACACATGAAATTCAAAATTTGAAAGCCATGTGGATTTATTGTACTTACATTATTAAAGTGTTAGGCAGCTTTGCTTTAGCCCAAATCATTATCCTTTTGAAACATTTGGATGGAAACACCAGTGCATCAACTGGGACCCTAACTGGATGTTATTTGCTTACCTTAATGTGTAATGTTACACTACTACAGTCATTTGGTTCTCTTGAAGCTTGTTTATGGCATAATTACAAGGTAACAGGACACTAGGTCTTTTGAGATTTTGGCACAAAGCCAATAATACTTTTATTTCTAACTTTACTACTAACTTTTACTTCTCTTTTCTTGCTGTATTTTGGAACTAAATTCACACAAAAATTGATAGCTACTTACAAGATATGAAGCAAGCAGCTTTGCAATATGGCTTATGAAGTAAACAGCATTTAAAGTGAATTCAAAGGCATGTTTAGTGCATTATTACATGTGAATATTAGAAATACAGGCAATTAGAAAGGGCTATAGTCAAAGCTATGGTTTTTCCAGTAGTCATGTGTACATGTGAGAGCTGGACCATAAAGAAGGCTGAGTGCTGAAAAACTGATGCTTTTGAACTATGATGTTGGAGAAGACTAGAGAGTTCCTTGGACTGCAAGGCGATCCAACCAGTCCATCCTAAAGGAAATCAGTCCTGAATATTCATTGGAAGGACTGATGTTAAAGCTGAAACTACAATATTTTGGCCACCTGATGCAAAGAACTGACTCATTTGAAAAGACCCTGATGCTGGGAAAGATTGAAGGCAAGAGGAGTAGGGGACAGAGGATGAGATGGTTGGATGGCATCACTGACTTGATGGACATGAGTTTGAGTGAACTCTGGGAGTTGGTGATGGACAGGGAGGCCTGGCGTGCTGCGGTTCATGGGGTCACAAAGAGCTGGACATGACTGAGCAACTGAACTGAACTCAACTGAGAAAGGGCTATAACTAACTCAGGCTTCTACTCTTCAGAGATTACTCCTGTTAAAAACCTTACTTTTAATTTCTTTCTCTCCATATGGGTGGGTATGTATATAGATAGTGATTAATAAAAATAGATATAATATTTAAGATTATGTATACCTGCTATATACTTTTTTATTTAGTAATAATACATTATGAATCAAGGAGATCAAACCAGTTAATCCTAAAGGAAATTAACTCTTGATATTCATTGGAAGGATTGTTGCTGAAGCTGAAGCTCCAATACATTGGCCACCTGCCCTAGAGAGCTGACTCATTGGAAAAGACCCTGATGCTGGGAAAGATTGAGGGCAGGAGGAGAAGGCGGTGACAGAGGATGAGATGGTTGGATGGCATCTTCGACTCAATGGACATGAGTTTGAGCAAGCTCCAGGAGATGGTGATGGACAGGGAAGCCTGGCGTGCTGCAGTCCATGGGGTCTCAAAGAGTCGGACACGACTGAGCGACGGAACAACAACATCATGAATAGCATTGTGTCAGTAAATGTTGTGCTACAACCTTGTTTCTCTTGCTGTGTTAATTGCGTGAATTTAACAAATTAATTCCTTAGTGTTGAATACTTTCTGAGGTGAGGTGAGGTGAAGTCGCTCAGTCGTGTCTGACTCTTTGCGACCCGTAGACTGTAGCCCACCAGGGATTCTCCAGGCAAGAATACTGGAGTGGATTGCCATTTCCTTCTCCAGGGGATCTTCCCAACCCAGGGATTGAACCCGGGTCTCCTGCATTGGAGGCAGACTCTTTAACCTCTAAGCCACCAGGGAAAATTTACTAAAGGGGGTCCTACTTACTTTGAACTTTGGTTAATAGACTACATTTACACAAACAGAGTATTAAACATGTGGAAAAGGAAAAGGGTTTCAGGGGTTAACTGTATGTTGCCTGCATGAAAGATATGCTAGAAAATAAAATGTCCTCAACTTTCAGTTTAAGGAATGAGGATGGTAATAGTACAAAATGGAATACAGTTTTCTTCAGCTCTCCTGCAGCTTTAAGGAAAAGAACCCAGACTTGCATTTAGGCAAGACTCTGAAGCACACGCACTATATTTTCCTGTCTTTTGGGAATCTGGAGCTATTAGTCATTCTAGAGAAATTTAGACTTGAGAAGATTGTGTAAGAACAAAAGAATAAAGACCAAATTTCAAAAGTTGTTTAATCTTGAGACTATGTAATCAGATGGAATTGCTGACAAGTGGCTATTTCATAACGTTCCTGAGTTAGAACTAGTTCATACAACCATGGTATGGTATAAGTAGATGATAGAAGGCTTTTTTTCTTTTTCTTTTTAAAAATTGATTCTGGACTTCTACAGTCATTGAAGGAAATAATTTTTCTCCAAATGATAGTTTCTACTTTTAATAAATACTAATTTTTAATCTTAATGCTATGTTTTGAAATGACTATATTTAAATATTCTATGAAAAATTCCTTATTTACAGGTGTATGCCTGCTTCTTTCAAGCTCTTCATGATGATTTTATATATAATTATATATATAATATATTGATATACACGCTTTCTCATGTAGCATCTTGTAAGAACAAAGCTTTCAGGAAGCTGTTCTTTTCAACTGAACATACCCTCCTACCTATTTATTCCCTACTATCTACACATTCTTCATCTTGTTGCTTTAATATAAACATGAGCAGAATATAGTTATTTCCCTGCTGGGCCTTATAATTTTTGCATTAAGTTATGCTTATGTAGATGTAACAAGTGCTAGTTAAAAAGCAGCTTATGATAGGGAAAAAGTTTAAGAAAGTATTCTGGGAGCATTGAGAAGATAAAATAAGTTTAGTTTTAATAAAGAGAGGTTTTGGGGGTAAGTCAAGATTTGAGTTAGATCTTAAAGGAGGAGCAAAGTCCAGTAGGCAGATAAGCGGAGTATCAGAAGAAGAGGTCTTATAGCATAAGGTTAAGTGTGAGGATGTTAACTTTAGACAGACTAGGTTCAAATTTGGGTTTTCTCTGTTCTAACCACGGTTTAAGTTCATAAACTCTGTAAATCTCAATTTCCTTTTCTAAGGGATAGAAAAATACTGTGAATACTATTTAGGCTTTTGAGGAGAGTTAGTGGGATAATATTTGTGCCAAATAGACATTTAATAAATTTCCATGATAATTATTACTACAATGTAAGCCCCAGCATTTGGGATTAAGATTTGGCATATAATGAAGGGCTAAATAAATATTTCTTAAGTGAAAAATTTTTCAACTTGAGTAAAGATATTGAGAAATGTGTGTATGGCAAGGTAGGGGAATGGTGACAAAATTTGGATGATTGTCCATAGGATAAGCATTGATAGTATTGATCTAATGAGTTTGTATGACTGGGTGGCTTTGAGAGAGGTAATGAGGGCATAAACTACGGCTGTCAGTGAAGTCAGACGAGGGAGGTAGACTGAGGCTGTAGAATGTTTAAAGAATCTTATGATGTTTGATGTAATGTGCGTTAGGGAAAGTATGAAAACGACTTTGATATTCATAAGAGAAATATTCCAAAGATAGGCTTGATGCATTCTACTTAGAATAATAGCACAAACACTGGTTTTGAACAGAGAACACTTATGCTTATTATTTTGTTCTTTTACTTAACATATTTTTACTTTCGGGAAGTTACTATACCTGTGAAGACTTCAGTTTCTTAATTTTTAAAATAAGAATGAGAATATCCATATATATACATACTGCTGCTGCTGCTGCTAAGTTGCTTCAGTTGCATCCGACTCTGTGTGACCCCAGAGACAGCAGCCCCCGAGGCTCCCCCGTCCCTGGGATTCTCCAGGCAGGAACACTGGAGTGGGTTGCCAGTTCCTTCTCCACGGCACGAAAGTGAAAAGTGACAGTAAAGTCACTCAGTCATGTCCAACTCCTAGCGACCCCATGGACTGCAGCCTACCAGGCTCCTCCGTCCATGGGATTTTCCAGGCAAGAGTACTGGAGTGGGGTGCCATTGCCCTATACATATGTGTATATGTATATATAGTAAACAGTGAATTGCTTCACAGTATTAATTGATTTTGCTTGATTTTGGTCCACAGATTTTGAAAAAGGTAAAGACTAGAGGCATATTTGGGAATGGTTTTGCAATGGATGTTATTAGAAGAAAAAAGGATGAAAGATCCATGTAGTACATTTACATGTAGATGAAGAAGCAAATCCGGAGACAAAATGGAGAAGAGACCAGATAATTGGAAGAATGTAAAGTCCACCAGGCAAGCCAATATCTGTTTCCTTTGCTGCTATATTTCTAATATCTAGATTAGTCTAGGCATATAGTAGGCCCTCAGTAAACGTTCACTTAGGGTAAATAAACAATAGCCAGGAGATTGTAGATTTGAAATAGCAAAACCAGAATACTTACTTTGTATTCTTAAAAAAGTTGATATAATTGGAGGTAAATAGAAGATAGGTGATCTTCCAATACAACAATGTTGTTTGGCCTAAGGAGGAAGGAAGCACAGAAAATGAGGCAAAATAAACAAGCACTGACTAGTCATCAATTAGGTTTGTAGGAAATAGAAGGCAAGCAGCAAGACTGATGACTCTGGGGGAAGGAGTTAGTGATGGCCCTGTGTGCTTCTCATGTGCACACTCTTCCTGGGAGAAGATATCCACTCACAGGCTTTTAATGAATGTCTACTGGGATGTGACTCTAGAGTCTTTTTCTTCAGCTGAAATCTTTTCCCTGAGGCTAGAGCTATGTATCTAATGACCTACTCTTACATATTTCCATTTGGATTTCAAAAGAAAACACAGACTTTATTATAAGAACCTGAACTAATTTTCTTTCCCTAAATTACTCTTTGTATCTATTTTCTTTTTTAATTAAACTTTTAATTTTGAGATAATTATAGGTTCAAATGCAGTTGTGAGAAATAATGCAGAGAGATTCCATGTACCCTTTACCCAATTTTCCCAAAGGTAACATTTTGCAAATTATAGTACAACCAAGATGTTGAATTGATATATTCCTCCTATATATTTCTTTTATTTTATTAAGAATTATTGTCAAATTAGATGGAAATACTATATACATAGAGCAGTTAAAAGTTCAAAAGACATGCATAAATTATGTAGTAATAACAATTATCATTCAAAATTAAGAGTCATCTCTTAATTTTTCTGATTCACAATTTTTTTTCTTCAGAGAGTAAAAGATGTCCCAGTAAAAGGGAGTGGTTTGCCCATGATTATTCAGTCGTTTAGTAACCTTTCTTAGACCACTTTATCATGTCAAAATTGACTTGACTAAGCACCTTATATATATTTCCTTTTGAAGGGACCAGCACTCTCCTCTACCTACTGCCCAAATCAGAAAATTACCGTTCCTCACTCCAATAAAACATCTATTCATTCACTGTGGTTATGAGAGACAAAATCAATGTAGCTTCAAAACATTATGGGGCTTATCATATGAACAGAAAGCATACTTTTTGAATACAGGAAATTTAAAAGTATTCAAATGTTTTCTTAGAAGTTAAGATAGTTAATGAAAGACGGCCGGCGCTCTTGATGAGATGTTATAGATTTAATGCTAGAGAGCAAGGACTCTGCTTACCTTTTACGCTCTTATGTCCCCAGTTCTGAGCACATGCCTGTTGTATAGTAGTATGTGTTAGTCGCTCAGTCATGTCTGACTCTTCATGACCACATGGACTGTAGCCTTCCAGGCTTCTCCATCCACAGTATTCTCCAGGCAAGATTACTGGAGTGGGTTGTCATTTCTTTGTCCAGGGGATCTTCCCCACCCAGGGATTAAACCCAGGTCTCCCATTGCAGGCAGATTCTTTATGGTTTAAATAGTGTCTCTACTTCATGCTTCCCTGTGCTTAACTGATATTTGGTTGTTGATGATGAAGAGTGTGGAAGCATCCTAACTTTCAGATCCTAACAGCCACATTCTCTGCCCAGAGGCGAGCTCCTCATTGGGCCACATTATACCATTCCCCCCGCCCCCTATATGAAATGGTTAAAGCAACACTAGGGAATGGGTGATTTACCGTCTTACAAATTTTATCAGAAAATGAGAAACATTAAAAGCAAACCAGCTGAGCATTCAACTTATGAAGTTAGAAACAGAGTAAGAGAGCAAACCCAAATAAGTAGGAGGGAAAGACATAATAAAGGGCAGAAAGCTGTGAAATGCAGTACAAAGATAACACCAGAAAAAAACAGAGAAGGTTTCAGAATGGATCTTTGAAATGATTAATAAAATATGGAGACTTCTGGCAAGACTGATTAAAAAAGAAAAGAAATGGCATGCAAATAGACAAAATACAGAGTGAAAAAGGAGAAAGTTATAATAACACAGAGATTAAAACTAAAATAAATCAAGACAACTATACCCTAACCAATTTAAAATTCATCATGAAATTATGTATACATACTTGAAAAAACATAAAATGGCACAAAATTGGAAGAAATGGAAAATTGAATAGACTAATAAACATATAAATAAATCAAAATGGTAGTTAAAGACTCCTCTTTATGAAACTTAGGCCAAAATATTACCAATCTTTCAAGGAGCTGTTAACTCCAAACTTATAAAAAATTTTCCAGAATATAAAAAGTGGCAAAATATGCCAAGCCTATTTTATATAGTTAGCTTAAGTCTTATTCTAAAACTGTGTGATGATAGCACAAGAAAAGATGCCCACTTTACTTACTAACATAGATGTGAAATTCCTTAATAAAAAAATCATTAGCCAACTCAACTCAAAAGTGTATAAAAATAATACATTATGAAATGGGTTTTATCTAGGAATGCACGGATGTCTGAATATATTAAAACATCTAAGAACTTAATTTATCCATTAATTGACCAAAGTAAAAATGTCATAGTTCTCTTAAAATTGCAGAAAGATATATTTGATAAATTCTATGTACTATAAAACCCTTAGGAGACAAGGAATAGAGGTCTTTAATTTGGAGAGGCTATATGTAAATTCTTATTGTAAGCAAACTTGATGGAAAAAATAAACATATTATTTTAAAGATCAGGAACAAGACAAGAATTTCTACTGTCACTGTCACCGATCTGCACAACATTGGACGTTCCGACCAAGCCCATAAACAAGACAAACAGAAACGAATTGTGAGAACTGGTGAGAGAGAAATGCATGCCAGCATTTCCATGTATATGATTGTCTACCGTATCATTTTCCTGGAGCTGGCATAAAAAATTTAACACAAGTTAGTTGACTCAAAGCCACAGAAGCCTATTCCATCACAGATCATCAGGCCAGAAGTTCAAAATCAAGTTCCAAAATGAGCAGAGCTGATTCTATCTGGACATTTTGAGGCAAATCTGTTCCGTGCCTCTCTGCTAGCTTCTTGTGGTTGCCTTGACATCCCGGGGCTTATAGCTGCATTAATCCAAAACCTGCCTCCATCACCACATTTCCTTTTCTTTATCTATGTGTCTTTACATGGCATTTATAGAAGGACACCAGTCACTGGATTTTGGGCACATGACCTCGTCTTAACTGATTACATGTGCACAGATCTTATTTCTAAATGAGGTCGACTTCTGACATTCTAGGTGAATATGAATTTTTTGAGAACACTATTTAATCCAGTCCATTTGAATAGAACAAATAAGCCAAGAGAAACAAAAGATGAATTTAGAATGAATATGAAATTTTAGCACAATCATCAGATACAAAATCAATGTTTAATAACCAATGACACTTTTCTACACCATATCTAGAGACTATCATCACAGATAAGATATTCACAATAACAACAAAATCCATAAAGCTTATAGAAATAAATATATCAAAGAATATGCAAGACATCTATGAAGGAAATTTAAAGTATATTGAAAGATATACTCTTTTTAAAATTATACAAAAAACATCAGAATAAAAAGAAAGACTTCCATATTTTATTTGGATGGATTAATAGTAAAAAGATTTATTTTTTATTAAAGTTTAAATTCAATACAATCATAATCAAAATTCATCCAGTTTTTTTGAGGAACATGATAAGCATAGTCTAAAATGTATGTGGAAGAACAGAGATCTAGGGGTAGAAAAATCAATTATCAAAGAAAAAAAATGGGACATTTTATATTTTACACATACAAATAAAAAGGTATGTATTATTTGAGCATATTAGATTGGATACCTATGTGAAGTTAGGGAAACAGAAATGAATGAAGAGGCACCTTGCTCAGATCAACGTGTAAGTGAACTGAAGCTTAAAATAAGTTACTTTGTGAGCATGGAGTCAGAATAATGGCATTTTAAAAGGGATTTCAGTCTCTAGAGAAGGGATAATACTTTTGCCATCATTTCCATGTATTAGGTAGCTGTACCAAGTCTGTAGGAGTCAGTGAACTAAAATGGATGGGAATGGGCGAATTTAATTCAGATTACCATTATATCTACTACCATGGGTAAGAATCCTGTAGAAGAAATGGAGTAACCCTCATAACCAACAAAAGAGACCGAAATTCAGTACTTGGGTGCAAGGGAGAAAGGGAAAGGCATATCTAACTAAATGCAGAGTTCCAAAGAATAGCAAGGAGAGATAAGAAGGCCTTCTTCAGTGAACAGTGAATAAAAATCGAGGAAAACAACAGAAGAGGAAAGATTAGAGATGGCTTCAGGAAAATTGGAGATATCAACGGAACATTTCACCCAGAGATGGACACAAGAAAGGGCAGAAATAGAAGAGTCCCAGTAAATGCAGAAGAGATCAAGAAGAGATGGAAAGAATACACCGAACTGCACAAAAAAGGTCTTAATGAACCCGATAGCTACGACGGTGTGGTCAGTCACCCAGAGCGAGACATTCTGGAGTGTGAAGTCAAGTGCACCTTAGGAAGCAATACTGCCAGTAAAGCTAATGGATGCGGTGGAGAGAAATAGGGCGGATCAGGGGATCGCAGTGAGGGCAGGGCAGAAGGCTGCTGGCTCAGATGGTAAAGTGGCTGCCTGCAATGTCGGAGACCCAGGTTCGAACCCTCGGTTGGGAAGATCGCCTGGAGAAGGCAATGGCAACCCACTCCAGTACTCTTGCTTGGAGAATCCCATGGACGGAGGAGCCTGGTGGGCTACAGTTCACGGGGTTGCAAAGAGTCGGACACGACTGAGCGACTTCACTATCTATCTAGATGGCAGTAGACTCCTCTGAAGGTAACATCTGAACTGAGACCTGAGTGAAGTGCACTCTGAGGCTCTCAACACAAAGGAGGAATAACCAGTGTGGTAGCAGTGTGCTCGGTGTGTCTGCAGATGGAGAAAGAGGCCAGGGTTACCGGTGGAGAGTGGCTGGAGGACAGTGGTAGAAGATACGTTTGGAGGACTAGCCAGACCAAGCAGTCAATTGCAGGCCTGGTAAGGGCTTTGAACTTAAGCTTCACAGGGAGGGAAAGGCAAGGAGGCACTCACTGTCAGGTGCCTGCACCCTGATGCCTCGCAGCCTCATCCCAGATCTGGCCCTCCTGGATAGACTGTGTCTCTGGACTCATCTGCTGTGCCTTTCCCTTCTGTTCACTCGACCTCAGCCGCTCTGGCCCATCTGTGGCTTCTGCAGCAGGCCAGGCACACTCCAGGAAGACTCGATAGTCCCCTTCATTTCAATCTCTGGTCAAATGTCACCTTCTCGGAACAGCCTTCCTGGAGATTCTATTTGAAATATCAGCCTCCATCACTTTTTATCCTCTTCCCACCCTTATACTGTGTTTTATTTTTTCCTCCTAATGTGTTACACTCTTGACGTCACATTATTGTGCATTTGAGTTCTGGTGTTTTTTTTTTTTTTCCTGCTAAATTTGTAGGGTCTTTGTCTCTGATATGATTCATTACCAGGTATAGAAGGGTCTGGCATATTGAAGATGTTCAATAAGTGTTTGTTAGATGAAAGCGTCCAAGGAAAGATTTAGCAAATTTACTTCTATGAATCCCATGGGAAACATTGATCAAGTACTTCCTATGAGACAGTTATTATTCTAAAGACTCTAGGTGTGGGAGTGCTAAGTTGCTTCCGTCTTGTCCGACTCTTTGTGAGTCTATGGACTGTAGCCCACCAGGCTCCTCTGACCATGGGATTCTTCAGGCAAGGATACTGGAGTGGGTTTCCACGCCTTTCTCCAGGGGATCTTCCCGACCCAGGGATGGAATCTGCCTCTCTTACATCTCCTGCATTGGCAGGCAGGTTCTTTACCACAAGTGCCACCTGGGAAGCTCCAAAGACTCTCAGTATATTAATTTATTTTATCCCCTCTGTACTTCAAGTGAGAAAACTGAGGCAGGGAGAGGCCATGGAACTTGCCAAACTCACACAACTAAGCGGCATTAGACCTGGGACTGAATCTAGATGACAGGGCTCCAGAAGTCGGCACTCATCCATGTTTAATCCCATGTTCTATTTTTATTTTCTTAAGCTTACTGTTGGATGTTAAAAATTAATATATACTCTAGCATGCCATTAACTTTCAAAATTTACTACTGCTCTAAACATGGTAACAAATTGTTTACTTGAACGAACTTTAATATTATTGACAGCTTTATTAGGAGTTTCTGGATAAAATTATGGGAGAGGGAAAAGCGACTGAGCATTTACTAATTTGTTTAGGTCAGGTTGTTAAAGAAGGTAAACGTTCCCATTCAGGTGCATTCATTGGAAATGTATTTTTAACCTGACTACTCTTTTTCCCAATTAATTCTGGAATGAGAGAAAAGAAGGAAGTGACTCGTGGATAAGCTTCATAAGGTGGCACAGGATGAGAAATAGGACAAGGGTCAGTTTTGTAAATTACTAAAAATATGAACTTGGGAAAATTATTCTTAATAAGCAAAAGTGTTGAAATTTAAGGGATGTGTGCTGGATGGTCTGATGGGAACTCAACACCATTTTCCCCTTCCTAGGCTTTCTCCTAAATTCTCGGTAATAACATTTTTCCGAATCTCGGCCAGCAGGGCTCTGGATTAGTCTCCACCCTGTGGATCACCCATTCTGAGGCTTCAGGCAGTTGAGTTCATTGGTGGTAATAAGCCTGCATTTCTTGATTTCCTAAAAACCAGCAGAGGCTTTCCCTGACCTGTGCTGCCCCAACTCTCTTAGCTGTGTTTTATAAGCTCTAACTCATTTCTATTAAATTTATTTCCAGATAAACTACTTTAGGCTGGCTTCTGCTTTTCTGACCTGATTTCTAATTGCTGTACACACATTTTCTCAGGAAGAGTACTTTATCTGATATGTGTTTGTTTCCTTCCACAAGGTACTAACATATATATATATATATATTTTTTTTTTAAGAAAGTGAATGAAGATATTAGTGTCGATTACTGCCTTAAAATATTTCATTTGTGTCATTAAAATGGGTATTTTAATGACAGTTATTCCATAATTTATATTTATATAATATTTATAACTTGTTTAGTACTCCTACAGTTTTTGGAATAAAGTCAGTGGAGATTTCCTTGATAGGTAAGAACTGCCAGATTTTCAGGACAAAGAAGTGGAAGAACCTTTCAAATATTGTTAAAAAATATTTGGATGCAACCAATTTCTTCTTCAAAGGAAGATACTTGCACTATCTCTTGATTCTTCTGACCACTCCTACTATTTTACCACATTCTATGTCATTAAACTAAGGACAGAACAAAATGACTCGTCTTTGTACAGAGCTTTTAGTTTACAAAGCACATTCCATGTATTATATCATTGGGTCCATACACATTTAAGCTCAGTTCCTATGTTTCCTGCATTTTCTCTTATTGAAGCACTTATGAATCACATTTACATTTTCATGTCTCTTTCACTACCTTTGTATTTCAGTTTTTTTGAGAACAGGAATCATGTCTCAATGATCATTGCCTGCCTGACGATTAGCTGGGGATCAAGCTCTGAGTAGATGCTCAGAAGTGGCATATTTAACGGATGGATGAAAGAGGCTGAAGTTGAGTTGATGCCAGGTATTTTAGATTCTGAAATCCATGACCTCTATAGGATGTCACTTTACTTCTCATTCAGAGTCTATTTATGATACCAATTAAGTTGGTAAAATAATTGAAAAGAAAAAAAACCGCTAAACCCCACACCATATTTTAAGGAAAGTACTATAAAGGAAAAGGTGATATTTGGCTTTATTGATCTTTAACTTGTATTAACCCCAATTTACCTTTACAGACACATCTCCCTGATCTCACCAACGTAAATATTCCAGTCTATCCAATAGCTGTGACAAGGAAATGGTTAACAAAAGTAATTCACTTTAGGTGCCTAGAAATCTTGACAAATGCTTCAATGTCTGAGAAATTCAGGAAAGTAGAGAAAAAGCAGTGACAGATGGGGTGGTTTATTTTGAGCCAAGTTTCAGGCAATCTCTGTGTTGATGAAGAAGAGTTATTCATTCTGGAACACTACTATATGCAAAAAATTACATAAGTGCTGAAGACAGCAACATGTGTTAGGCATGGTGTCTATCCTCAAGAAGTGCAATGCCTTGTGGAAGAGTCAGATATTCAACAGGTACCATAAGATGTGATAAGTGCTGGATAAATGACAAAGTAAATGGTGGGGTTTCATATTAAAGGATGCTCTTTATTCTCGAATTATGCTGGAAGAAGTACCCCCTTGATGCTAAGCCATTAGACATAGATCAAGTAGAAAGGACTGATATTACCTGTGCAAATTACCTATTTCCAAGTATAAAGTACAGTCTACCTTAGAGGCGTTTGCCCTGGCTTACAACAATTGATTGGAAACTAAGTGTTTAGAGCACAGAGGGGGAAAAATAAAAAGCTCTTACTAATGCACACACCCAACTACTTTTTAAGGAAAAAAGAAATTAATCTAAGACTTTCTGTCCTTCCTGTTACATGTTAGAGTGAATGAAGTAAAAATTGCTTAGTTGTGTCTGACTCTTTGCAACCCCATGGATGATACAGTCCATGGAATTCTCCAGTCCACAATACTGGAATGGGTTGCCTTTCCCTTCTCCAGGGGATCTTCCCAACCCAGGGATCAAACCTAGGTCTCCTGCATTGCAGGGGGATTCTTGACCAGCTGAGCCACAAGGGAAGCCCATGCATGTCAGAGTAAATGAATATAAAAACTGTGCATTTTTATTTAAATGTTTAATTTGCAGGAACAGTGCCCAAGAACAGGCATTGGAGGGAGTGGGAAATGTAGTTAAAGTGGAAGTGGTCTTGGATTGAGTAACGGGGTTCCTTCATGAACACAAGACAATTAATTTCATGCCTCTATTTTCCCCTGAATGGAATTCTTGCAGAATTCTTACTAATGTTACAGAGTTTTGCCTGTATATCAATACTAGGAAATTTAAAAAAATTATATGTCATTTTAATTATAGTCAAAAGATTCTGCATGATTTAATCCACTATTTTTTTCCCCCCAAAGCAGAGTGACTTTTTATTTTGGTAGACATTTCTTACCAGATAAAGCACATATTCATCAAGAATTGCTGTGATTGCCTAACAGAGAGGAAAAAAAAAAAACCCTACCCTAAATTAAAAATAAAACCCATCTACTTTAATTATAAAATCAGAATGATTACTACTATTACTGATTATTTAAATATTCATGAGAAAAAGGCTCTAAATTTAGACGGCTGTATTTGAAGATAAGGTATGTTCACATTTCTTATAAAGAGATACAGTTAATCCCTTTCCCCATGGTGGAGCTCTGGGAGAACTGTGGAACGTGTCTTTCTTGCTTTCTGTACATACAAAATGTAGTGAGTGGCACTAAGGGAGTTTTTCTACCAAGTCAAATGGAGTGGATCAGGATGCTTTTGCCTTAAATGCACAAAAATAATTTATTTCCTTATTCCTTTTGATTTCACATAATGCTTCAAATATTGACTATCTGAATTTTGAAAATTAACATGTCTATTTTAAAAATATCCACATGAGTGAATGAAATATTGCCTGGTACCCAGGGAAATTCTGTGACTACCTGGAAAATATTGGAAAATCCCATATACCCTGGATAAACTGTTGTTCCAATGCCTAAATGTTAGAACTAAAATTGACTCTAAGGAATAATCCAGTTCAAGTCGTGATTTTAGTGACAATGAGTTGAAGGTTCAGAGAGTTGAAGTGATAAAAAGTCAGATTTAGTAGCAGAAATGAGATGGAAATGTAGGCTTCCAGAGTTCCTGGTTAATACCCTTTCTGATGTTTCGCCATCCTTGGACATTTTTAGATCTCAGAGATAAGCATTTCAGTCCCCACATCTGGTTTTTCCTTCAAGCAAAATTATTTATTAGGAACTGTGTTTCTGCCACGTATCTCTTCCTGTGACTTTTTCCCCCCCCATTCCACTTTCTCACTCTGTCCCTTGTGCTTTCTCTTGTTTCTCTTTGCCTTCAGAAAGTCTGCTACACTATTAAAGGCTTCTCTAAGAGACTGCCATCTAGTAAATTTGCTGGTAAGGTGGGAGGCGGTGAAATGAGATGGATGAATAAAGACATTCCATTTTTTCATTCATTTTTAATGAATATTACTACCTCTTTCCCTACTAGATTTTGTGCATCTGGAGGGCAAAAGCCAAGACATTTTCTCACTCTGTTATTTGGCAGGAAAAGAAGTGTGCAACAGATATAGCAAGTGTCAGCACGTTTGTATTTAAGTGGTACTTCAATCAAAGCAGCAGGAGAACACACACCACCCACAAGCTCAGCATCATTTTGCGATGTAACCAAATGTGATGTGAATGACATAAAGCTAAGGACACATTTCCATTAATGTTTTCTGAACTTACAAAATCTGCTAACAAGCTATATGCCATCTCAGAAAAGAATAGCATGTGTTGTCCAAAATTTGGTCAAGAACAAAAAACATCCCTCAAGATATCTCAAGCAGAAAAGGTTTCAATAAATCGGATGACATGAATTAAACTAGACACATTTAATTCAATAAACTATATAGTGAAGGTAATTAGATGCTTACAAAGCCATTAGCAGAGCTGGGAGTGTGAAGGCCAGAATAGGGCCTTTTACTCTCAGGTGTTGTAGTTTTCAGAAAATCTCTGGAATTACAGGAAACTATTGATTTTGTTCACAGTGGAGGGAAGGGCAACCACTTCACCATTCTTGCCTGAAGACTCCCATGGACAGAGGAACCTGGTGGGCTACAGCCCATGGGGTTGCAAAGAGCTGGATATGACTAAAGTGACTTGGCACACGTACCCTGATTGCATCCATAGCTGCTTCCAAAGCTGAGCTTGGTGATTCCCAGGAAAGTACCTAAAGTGTTTGCCTGCCTCCAGTGCAGAAACAATACCCTGGTTTCTGCTTTTCTTTTGCCTCTCAAATTTTATGCAAGTGCTCCTGGCTGGTGCATTCTAACCTATAATCCCACTCACAGGAATTGTGAAGAAGGTAGCTTCCAGGCTTTAGCTTTGCAACACAAAAGGGAGCCTGGGGCAGGTGGGGAGGAACGGCATCAGGAGTCTAACGACAACCAAACACATAACAGTTTCCACAGCTTTTAATTCTTCTGCTTTTACCAATTATTTTAGATTGTATTAACTAAAAAATCCTCCTGGGTGTTTTGTTCATTTGGTCATTTGACGATTTGAGTATGTAACTCATTTACGCATAATACAGTTCTGATTTTGCCAAGAAGAGTAGCTTGATTAATTATTCATTAGAATATCCTGTAAGAGAGAACATGATATTTGGGCCATTGAAATAATTCTTCAAATGAAAAAATCGTGTGGCTATACTCTGACAAAAGCTTACCTCAGGGAAATATTTTGCCTTGAAAGAGTTCTATTTTTGAAAGGAGAAGTATAGTGAATGCAAATCATAAATATTTTGGCTTGAAAAAGTTTTATTTTTGAAAGGAAAGTAAGATGAAAGCAAATCATTTATGAAATTATTCCTTTTGCTTTGGGGAGAGACTACAACTTTGGGATTGGAATTTTGAAATAGCTTCCTAGTATAACTTAGGGATGAATGATTCTTTGCTTTTACCACATGTACCTCAAAAACTTTCATGTTAACAAGTACACAACTGCTGATACTTGAGGGATAATAAAAGCTCTTTTTATAGAAATGGTACTATTTTCCTGCCACTGATCATCACCTTTCTTTGTGAATATTTAATAATTCATATATTTCAAATCTATCAATATATAGAGGTTAAATATGCTTTATTTCCCAGAGAAAATATTATTTCCTAATGGATTCAGAAAGAGAGTCACACAAAAGAATAAAAACATGCCTGTACAAATAATAGCTATCTACAAATAAGGAAGGGCTTCCCTGGTGGCTCAGTGGTAAAAAATCCATCTGCCAAGCAGGAGACATGGGTTGGATCCCTAGGTCGGGAAGACCCTCTGGAAAAGGAAATGGCAACCCACTCTAGAATTCTTGCCTGGAAAATCCCATAGACAGAGGAGCCTGATGGGCTACAGTCCATGGGATCACAAAAGAGTTGGACATGAGTTAGCAACTAAACAGCAACATATAAACAGGAAGAGAAATTTAAAAATAGTATCTTTCCACTATTGTTCTTAGAGGGAAAATGGTCCTTTCGTGGGTGTGATAGGTTAAAATTTATTAATGTTGTACTGATCGCACTTTATTACCTTTGCTGACCCTGAAATTGTCAGCAATAGGATAGGGAGAAGATATTTGTATACACTACACAGGTGGTCTAACTAGAAGACAGTAAGGAAGTTTTCGGGAAAGAGAGGAATTGACAAATAGGAGAGTGTGTGGGGAGGGTGAAAAATGTTGGAAGAACAAGGATCAGCGAGGGTAATGACCTGTATAACAGAGGATGAGGATGAGACGGTTGGATGGCATCACCAACTCGATGGACATGAGTTTGAGCAAGCTCTAAGAGCTGGTGATGGACAGGGAGGCCTGCCGTGCTGCAGCCCATGGCGTCACAGAGTTGGACACGACTGAGTGACTGAACTGAACTGAATGACCTGTATCCCTTCGCTGCCTTTGGAGAGACATATGGGAGGCTGAAATTCTGCTTTATTAATTGATATGAGTAATATTATTTGCATCTTTGGACTGCATTCTTTAAATGTAATACCGATCCTGAATTGAGCTACATGGGTTATGGCTCAAACAAGTTTTCTGAGCACATGAGGCTTATAATTGGATGACCACAGTAGGGAGTCTAAGGCAGAAGAGAATTTCTGCTCCTTACCCACTGAGCTGGTCAACCACTATGCTCCCTGACTTGGGGAACAGGTTTTGCAATGAACACATCTTCCTTCTGGTATGAGACTTTAGAGGCTGTTCATCTTATATGTCATGGTTGATAGTCCCACAGAGAGGAGACTGACTTTCATAAATATTAGGGTGGTCAGTCAGGTAGCTCAAGAAAGCCCAGCTTTTTGTGCAGCCATCCTCTTTACTTTGTGTGTTTGAGCTTGTGTTTGAATAACCCATGAGTCTGACGTGCTGGATAGGGGCACTCACTGCCTTGTCCTAAAGGGCCAGCCACACTCTTTCCTGACACCTTTCTGTCAGGATTCAGTCATGCACTTTATAAACATGTGAAAGTGAAAGTCGCTCAGTCTTCTCCAACTTTTTGCAAAAGTCCATGGAATTCTCCAGGCCAGAATACTGGAATGGGTAGCCTTTCCCTTCTCCAGGGGATCTTCCCAACCCAGGGATTGAACCCAGGTCTCCCACATGGCAGGTGGATTCTTTACCAGCTGAGCCACAAGGGAAGCCCCATAAACATTTACTGAACATTTAATATGTATCAAGAAGTATGCTCAGTTCTGGAAATACAGTAGAGAAAAAGAAAGGCGAGGTCTCAGCTTTCCTGGAGCTGTCATTCAAGAGAGAGAAATGGACATTTGACAAGTGATAAACCTTAAGATAATCACAGACACTGATAAGAGCACTGTGGATAATGAGTAAGGTGATGAGATACAATAGAATAGGACGCCAGGGGCCGAGAAAGAACTCCTCCTGGAAAGACATTTCTCAACAATGAGAAAGACTCATCTGTGGGGAAAAAAAAACTTGTTGAAGAACGTTATAGACCAAGAGAGGAGCCAGTGAAAAATTCCAGCCGCTAGAGAGAGGGGACCAGAGAGTGCCGATACGGTTCCCAATTTGCAAAGGTTTTCTTTGGTGACTCTCTGCCTCCTAATTCTTCCATTTCATAACTTTGGGAAATTTTGCTTAATTTTTCTAAGCCTCAGTGTGTCTCTATCTTTATTGCAGGATGATAATTTTTTACTGTTTTATTGATTCAATGAGACAATGAAACACCTAGCATGATCTTCCGCACCTAAGAGAAAGTGAAAGTCGCTCAGTCGCGTCCGACTCTTTGCGAACCCAGGGACTATACAGTCAGTCCATGGGATTCTCTAGGCCAGAATACTGGAGTGGGTAGCCTTTCCCTTCTTCAGGGGTCTTCCCAACCCAGGAACTGAACCCAGGTCTCCCACATTGTGGGCGGATTCTTTACCAGCTGAGCCACCAGGGAAGCCCAGCACCGGATAGGTATTATGTAAATGATCACTCATCTTCATCACCATTATTGTTAGAATAGTAAAACTGTAAGCTAAAGGTGATGATGAGCCTTCCAGCATTCTATCTATATCTTTCAGTTTTATGTAGCTTAGAATAGCTTAGGATGCCATTGACGTTAGATCGGAATTGATGTTAGAGCTGTATAATTGGGAAAACATCTGGGCAGAAACAGTGCAGAGATTTCTGCAGACCTCTCAATCATTTTACTCTATCCATTGAAGACGCTTTAGAAATCACTGCATGAGAGGGAAGCACTTTTATCCCAATCCCCTGGCCCCAATCCATATGCCATAAAAAATCAAATTGCCTCTTTACCAATGGTTTGGGAACTTGAGCTCAAGATTTCTAATCAGCTATAGAAAAGTTAATATATCCTATAAATAAGTAATTAACTACCAATATTTTTAGCTTGATTGTCTAGACTGTAATGATTAAACTGAGGACAGGTTTTATATTTGGCATGCTGCCCTGAATATTTCCATGAACTTCAAAACAACTCCCCACTCAAATCAGCTTCATTGGAGTGCGCAGTTCGATAAGCTGATTTCCTCAACTGTGAAGTCTGGATTTCTTCTAGTTCATATCACTCATGAGACACACTTGTGGAACTCTCACTTAATATTTAAGAAGTACTTTGTGAGGAAAGTAACATGTACCAAGTTTATATTTAAAACTACATATGCATTGAAACACATATACTGTCACGTAAGAAACGAATCGCCAGTCTATGTTCGATGCAGGATACAGGATGCTTGGGCCTGGTGCACGGGGATGATCCAGAGAGATGATATGGGGTGGGAGGTGGCAGGGGGGTTCAGGATTGGAAACTCATGTACACCCGTGGCAGATTCATGTCAATGTATGGCATTGACAGTATTGTAATACAGTATTGTAAAGTAAAATAAAGTAAAAATAAAAATTAAAAAAATAAATAAAACTACATATGCAAGCCCTGCCTTACCTGTCTATTCTTCTTGGAATATATCTATTCTTTGCTTTGAAGGAAATAAGCCATGATCCTTCTAAAGATACCGATTGGAGATCCAACCAGTCCATCCTAAAGGAAATCAGTCCTGAATATTCATTGGAAGGACTGATGCTGAAGCTGAAACTCCAATACTTTGGCCACCTGATAGGAAGAACTGACTCCTTTGAAAAGGCCCTAATGCTGGGAAAGACTGAAAATGGGAGAAGGGGACAGAGGATGAGAAGGTTGGATGGCATCACCAACTCTATGGACATGAGTTTGAGTAAACTCTGGGAGTTGGTGATGGACAGGGAGGCCTGGCGTGCTGTAGTCCATGGGGTCACAAAGAGTTGGACATGACTGAGCAACTGAACTGAACTGAAATGTTATTTAAAGGAGAATTTTCCTGAAAAAATACAAGAGTTTCTATATGTTTAATGGAAGTGGTTGCTACAAATACCATTGACTTCTGCATCAGGCAAAAGCTTCAGTCAGTTTTCCTTTGCAAAGGCAAAGGCATTCAGATATAAGCTTGAAATAATAATAGTTTACCTAAATTGCAGGGAGCAATTTAAATGCATGTGAAGGGCTAGCACATAGCAAATCAAACCTTCATGACAGATCTAGAGAGAAGCTATGGAAGAAAAGAAAATACTTTTAATGATACTTTCCCCCCACTTTTCTGGACAAGTGGCCTCACATTTTCCATCTAGCACTGGGACCTCCAGCCCTCCTCATTTCCATGCTTCTTCTTCCATTGCTATTTCCAGTATCTCTCCTCCCCAGGCCTTTACAGTGCCATTCCAGCTGATCTCTCTACCATCATATTAGTTTCCTCTCTCCATCACAGATATCATTTGTCATTAGTATCTTATAACTATCACTAGGACTTCTAATAGTAAGATAAAAGAAGTAACAGTAATAATGTGAACTGATTTCTATAAATTATTGCTTTAATAAAAATAAGTTAAATGTTGTTATGTTAATATACTAATGAGGGGTTTAGAACGAGTGACTTTCCATGCACATTGCATAGTATTTTTTTCTTATTTGGATATAAATTGGTTTGCGTGTGTAAAATCTTTTCTAAACCTCTATTCATTACTTGTTTTGCTTTTAGAAATGTTTGTCTTCACAATTTCAGACACATTAAGACTGCTGACCAAACTATATGAGCGTTTTCTAAAATTTGCAATATTTACAAAAGCTGGATCTTGAAGATATTGCAAAGCAACTTTATAGGCAGAGGCACTTTTAAAATGAGTTGTTTTTATCACATCCTTTAAGGGAGAAAGTTTTAGCTTTTAAATAATTGTTTGAGAGCTTTTCAAACATCTGAAGATTTTCAGTTTATCCCAATTATATTATTTTGACTTTATTTCACATGAAATTAAAATTGTAAAATTAATTTAACATCTAGCTATATTTGGTATCTATTTTAATTCTTATTAGATCGGTCACATAGCATTAATCTTACTTATAACTTTTTTCATTAAAGTAATCCACTTTCATTGTAGAAAGCTTGGAGATAAAGGATACTGAAAAAATAGAAAATGAAAAATTAATAGCAATTAAGGATATTTTAATTGGCTGTTTTAAAGGAAAATGTTTATGCTGGAATTAGGTTTCAGCTTTTGGAGATGAATGAGCATTACCCGGCATAAGAGCACGGGTGGCCTTTCAAACTGTCTTTTGTTTCTCACATGTTCTATTATAATGGAAATTACAAAAATCAAATCACATGCTTCTGCCTTGGTTTAATGCAACTATAATTAAACAGACTTAGTTTGAAAAAAGTTATGTCATGAAAGAAAAGGACTTTTGAAAACCTTTTATTATATTGGCAAAAAAATCATGAATTTTACTTGTTCAAGACATTTGACGTTCTGAAATTAAAGAAACATTTTAATTCTATTATTCACAGAGCATTATGTAAAAGAAAGTAAATCTTGTGAATTAAGTTTTTAGAGAGCAGATTAGGACAAATATTAACAAGAGAAATTCTTTTCTTAAAAATGTTGTTTATAGAATGATAAATGTCACAAGCTTCCTAAGTCCATTAAAGAAAGAATAAGCCATCTCGTGGGTTGTAGATTTTGGAGGATTTGTGCTCAAGATTTAAAATTTCATACAAAAGGCTAATAAACACATGAAAAGATTCTCAACATCGCTTATTATTTGTTTGTGAAGTCGCTCAGTCGTGTCTGACTCTTTGCAACCCCATGGACTGTAGCCAATCAGGCTCCTCTGTCTATGGGATTTTCCAGGCAAGAGTGGTGGAGTGGATTGCCATTTCCTTCTCCAGGGGATCTTCCCGACCCAGGAATTGAACTCAGGTCTCCTGCATTACAGGCAGACGCTTTACCATCTGAGCCACCAGGGAGAAATGCAAATCAAAACTACAACGAGGTATCACCTCACATCAGTTAGAATGGCCATCAAGAAGAAGTCTGCTGCTGCTGCTGCTGCTAAGTCACTTCAGTCGTGTCCGACTCCGTGCGACCCCATAGATGGCAGCCCACAAGGCTCCCCCATCCCTGGGATTCTCTAGGCAAGAACACTGGAGTGGGTTGCCATTTCCTTCTCCAATGCATGAAAGTGAAAAGTGAAAGGTGAAGTCGCTTAGTCATGTCCGACACTCAGCGACCCCATGGGCTGCAGCCTTCCAGGCTCCTCTGTCCATGGGATTTTCCAGGCAGGAGTACTGGGGTGGGCTGTCATTGCCTTCTCTGAAGAAGTCTACAAGCAATAAATGCTGGAGAAGATGTAGAGAAAAGGGCACCCTCTTGCACTGTTGGTGGGATATAGCTGTTCTGGAAAACGTTAGGGAGATTCCTTAAAAAACTAGGAATAAATCTACCATATGACTCAGCAATCCCGCTACTATTCATATACCCTGAGAAAAATCACAATTCTAAAAGACACATATACCTCGTTGTTCACTGTAGCACTATTTAAAGTCCCAGGACATGGAAGCAACCTAGATGTACATCCACAGATGAAAGGATGAAGAAGATGCAGTCCCTATAAACAATGGACTATTACTCAGCCATAAGAAGGAATGAGTTTGAGTCAGTTGTAGTGAGGTGGATGCACTCAGAGCCTCTTATGAAGAGTGAAGTACGGCAGAAAGAGAAAAATGAGTATCATATATTAATACATATATATGGAATCTAGGAAGATGGTAATGATGAACCTATCTGTAGAGCAGAAGTAGACACACAGGCCTAGAAAATAGACTTGTGGACACAGCCGGGGAAGGAGAGTGGGGGGTGAATTGAGAGACTAGCACTGAAACATATATATCCCCATATGTAAAACAGAGATAGGCATGGGGATTTGCTGTATGATGCAGGGAGCTCTAGAGTGGGGTGGGGTGAGAGGTGGGAGGGAGGCTCATTGATTCATGCTGATGAATGGCAGAAACGAATGCAACACTGCAAAGCAATTATCCTCCAACTAAAAATAAACAAATTTTTAAAAATTGCATAATAAATTCTAAGCATTCCTATACACTAATAATGAGAAAGTAGAAAAAGAAATTAAGGAAACAATTCCATTCACCATTGCAACAAAAAGAATAAAATACTTGGGAATATATCTACCTAAAGAAACTGAAGACCTATATATAGGAAACTATAAAACACTGATGAAATAAATCAAAGAGGACACTAATAGATGGAGAAATATACCATGTTCATGGATCAGAAGAATCAATATAGTGAAAATGAGTATACTACCCAAAGCAATCTATAGATTCAATGCAACCCCTATCAAGTTACCAGCGGTATTTTTCACAGAGCTAGAACAAATAATTTCACAATTTGTATGGAAATACAAACAACCTCGAATAGCCAAAGCAATCTTGAGAAAGAAGAATGGAACTGGAGGAATCAACTTGCCTGACTTCAGGCTCTACTACAAAGCCACAGTCATCAAGACAGTACGGAACTGGCACAAAGACGGAAATATAGATCAATGGAACAAAATAGAAAGCCCAGAGATAAATCCACACACCTATGGACACCTTATCTTTGACAAAGGAGGCAAGAATATACAATGGATTAAAGACGAGCTCTTTAACAGGTGGTGCTGGGAAAACTGGTCAACCACTTGTAAAAGAATGAAACTAGAACACTTTCTAACACCATTCACAAAAATAAAGATCTAAATGTAAGACCAGAAACTGTAAAACTCCTAGAGGAGAGCATAGGCAAAACACTCTCCGACATAAATCACAGCAGGATCCTCTACAATCCACCTCCCAGAATACTGGAAATAAAAGCAAAAATAAACAAATGGGATCTAATTAAAATTAAAAGCTTCTGCACAACAAAGGAAACTATAAGCAAGGTGAAAAGAGAGCCTTCAGAATGGGAGAAAATAGCAAATGAAGCAACTGACAAACAACTAATCTCAAAAACATACAAGCAACTTATGCAGCTCAATTCCAGAAAAATAAATGACCCAATCAAAGTATGGGCCAAAGAACTAAATAGACATTTCTCCAAAGAAGACATACGGATGGCTAACAAACACATGAAAAGATGCTCAACATCACTCATTATCAGAGAAATGCAAATCAAGACCACAATGAGGTACCATTTGACACCAGTCAGAATGGCTGCGATCCAAAAGTCTACAAGCAATAAATGCTGGAGAGGGTGTGGAGGAAAGGGAACCCTCTTACACTGTTGGTGGGAATGCTAACTAGTACAGCCACTATGGAGAACAGTATGGAGATTCCTTAAAAAACTGGAACTAGAACTGCCTTATGACCCAGCAATCCCACTGCTGGGCATACACATTGAGGAAACCAGAACTGAAAGAGGCACGTGTACCCCAATGTTCATTGCAGCACTGTTTATAATAGCCAGGACATGGAAGCAACCTGGATGTCCATCAGCAGATGAATGGATAAGAAAGCTGTGGTACATATACACAATTTTGAAAAGGTACATAAGAAAGAAGTTAATTCAAAACCAAATTTAATATTAATAATTAAATATTGTTATCTAAACTCCATCTATTAATATTTTTCAGAATAAAATATTTCTACAAACAAAATGTATATATAGCTAGCAAGATATTTACTAAGTTTTTTAAAGTTGCTTATGAAGATAAGCTATAAAGATTAAACTGATAAGCTCAACAAGTTTTTCCCTGGTAGTAATCGAAGATAATGAATGAAAGACTAAATAATGGTCAGTAACCTATTAGCTAAAGTGTGTTGTAAATGTCCAACATGATGCTAAAGATAATATATTCTATTAAAAACTCAAGAAAAACTGTATAGGCAGAATATGGTTATGCTGTTACCGATGTATACATCTTTCTTGAATTATCTTCAGCATGGAGAGGCAGAAAAAGAATATTTCATTAAGAGGGAAATAAAGAGGAAGTTAAAGAGGATTGACCCCAGGGCAGCAAGCCACAGTGGTGAGGCTGGTTGGGTGGAGGGTGCCCTCTGCTCCTGGGTGTCTTCCAACATCAGCTCCAGCCTCCCCTAAACCCCCTTCCCAGCCACTCCAGCAGGGCCTTTGCTTGACCCCCGGCTGCTCATTGACTGACATCCGACAGCCAGTGAAGATTTATACACTCGATGGGGATCTCAGTGGGACAGCCAGGTCACCAGGTAAGTAATCCCGCTCTGCAGAGTGTCCGAAGAGCACGTCCCTGCTGGATAGGGCCTGACAAAGCGTGGTCCACTGGAGAAGAGAATGGCAAGACACTTCAGTATTCTTGCCTTGAGAACCCCGTAAACAGTGAAGGAAAAACATGGTCATCAATCTACAAAGGGATTAAAGTTGAATTTTTATAAAATTTAAAGAAAATTTCAATAACTTCCAAATATATTTTATTACAGTGGTTGCAGTGGGATATTTCTTGAATTCCCTATACTAGACTTACAAAGGCACTGCATAGGAAATGTCAAGCCAAAGAATTATATAGTAAATGTAAGAATTTTAAATAATATCCCATCTAGGGTCTGAAGTCTTTTATTTCTTTTCCTTTCCCTCTGATTAATGTAGAGTACAGGAGAAATCTGTTGTTTCCCATTATGAATTTTAAAAAAGCAAAGGCTTTATTTTGTAAATAGAGAACATTGACTGTCTATTTTTTTCACATTGTGGTTGTGATATTTTTCTTTGTTTTGATCTATCACTTTACCTTTAAAGATTAGGTTTGGTCTTTTTTTATTGTGTAAATTTCAGATATAAAACATTATAATTTGATATCTGCATACGTTACAAATTGATAATCCCCAAATGTCTAGTTATCATCCATCATAGTTTGGTCTTTTGTTTCTTCAGATTCATCAGAGGAAAATAATTCTATAGTAATCTTCATAGTAAATCACAGATGCATAAATTTTTAGAACTGGATACAGAGGTACTACTAAACTAGCCATCAAATATATACATCCTTTTTAAATGTTCCCATTAAGTCATATAGTTATAACAAAAATATTTACCAAGTACCTCTTCTGACTCAGGGACTGACAAGCCATTAAGATATGATGTGGTCTTCAATGAGCTTACAGTCTAATGAGAGCACAGATATACTTGCATATACAGTAAAATGTGCAGTGTGCAAGGATACTATTAATTTTAGGGTATTATGATAGACTCATCCTCTGTCGTCCCCTTCTCCTCCTGCCTTCAATCTTTCCAAGCATCAGGGTCTTTTCCAATGAGTCAGTTCTTCACTTTGGCCACCTGATGCAAAGAACTGACTCACTGGAAAAAACCCTGATGCTAAGAAAGATTGAAGGCAGGAGGAGAAGGGGACGACAGAGGATGAGATGGTTGGATGGCATCACCGACTCAATGGACATCAGTTGTAAGCTCTGGGAGCTGGTGATGGACAGGGAGGCCTGGCGTGCTGTAGTTCATGGGTTTGCAAAGAGTCGAACATGACTGAGTGACTGAACTGAACTGAACTGATGATAGCACTTAGAAAATTATTTAATTCCCATTCTTCTGGTGATGGAGAGGCCACTTTATTGTATAAAGTTTAATCTTCAGGCAATTCTTGTAACTAGAAATGTCTTCTTAATTTAATTTAATTTTACTAATTTGCTTTTGGTACCTACGTGTTTGTCTTAACTTTTTCCTTTCCTGTCATTCTTGAATTATATGGTCCAATTTCATCAATAGAAGTTACCTCTTTAGTACTCAATGGGAAGAGATAGGAGCATATATTAAATAGATAGTGGGCAGCTTGTGTACTTTGTATCAGGCTACTTTCTCCACTTAACATGAAACCCATAATGTCAGAAAACTTAGGTCTCCTCAATACCAGGAAGAGAAAGAGATCCAGTTTTCAGCCATGACTTGAGACCGTTCAATTGAAGAATGCTAACTGGTGTTCTTACTTTCTACCAGAGAAGATTACAGAGCTCATTATGGGCTGAAGACAACCTATTGCCCGAGTTATAGGTATATGACTTCTCACTCCCATGACAGTATTTCTGATATGCCTTCTAAAAAGTGAGGCTCACTGGCTTACCTATATATGTACCTATGTTAGGTGATACAGAAAAAAAAAAATAAGAATATAAAAATGAAAAAGAGTGAAAAAGCTGGCTTAAAACTCAACATTCAAAAATGAAGATCATGGCATCAGTCCCTTACTTCATGGCAAATATGTGTGGAAAAAGTGGGAACAGTGACAGATTTGATTTTCTCAGGCTCCAAAAGTACCGTGGATGGTGATTGCAGCCACGAAATTAAAAGACACTTGCTCCTTGGAAGAAAAGTCATGAAAAACCTAGACAGCATATTAAAAAGCAGAGACATCACTTGGCCGACAAATGTCCGTATAGTCAAAGCTACGGTTTTTCCAGTAGTCATGTATGGATGTGACAGTTGGGCCATAAAGAAGGATGAGCACTGAAGAACTGATGCTTTTAAACTGTGGAGTTGAAGAAGACTCTTGAGAGTTCCTTGAACTGCAAGGAGATCAAACCAGTTCATCCTAAAGGAAATCAACCCTGAATTTTCATTGGAAGGACTGATGCTGAAGCTCCAATACTTGGGCCACCTGATGCAAAGAGCTAACTCACTAGAAAAGACCCTGATGCTGGGAAACATTGAGGGCAGGAGGAGAAGGGGACGGGAGAGGATGAGGTGGCATCACTGACTCAATAGACATGAGTTTGAGTAAGCTCAGGGAGAAGGTGAAAAACAGGGAGGGCTGGAGTGCTGCAGTTGATGGGATCACAAAGAGTTGGATATGACTTAGTGATTCAACCAAAACAACATAAAAATACCTTTTAAATATTGTAAAGAATATTGAATGCTGTCAATTGTGAGATAACTTGCCGGTGGTTATCGATTGATATTATATAAGTAACGGAATCTCAAATTACTTAAAATATCAGGATAAATTCAACTTCATCCCTGTCATCTCTGCCCTCTCCCTCCCAAATCTTAATCTGTTTTCCTGAGTGGGCGAGAAAGAAATGGAGTGACCAAGCCCGATGATATAGTATTGCACATGTGAACATCACTTGTTTAATTTATTAAGGAATAAAATGATGACAGCCACTGTGAACTGAACTGAACTGTGACAATGAGACAAGACAAAACTGCAGATGAGTATAATTCAAGGCCATGTTTTCCAAGAGACAAGAGTGAAGTAAGAACAGAGGGAAATGAGATTCTTTTTAAGTAGCAGTCACATTGTGTTGAGGAATAAAGGAGTAGAGAGAATCCAGAAGAACTTTAGGAAAGGAAATGAAGGGAAAATATTGAGATTCATCATAAATATTGATGGGACACAGACAGTTGAGGTAGTGCGAGCAAGGTGTAGGAGGGTGAGCCAGTTTGTTGCAGGCACAGACAACATAATACATTGCATGATAAATCTGAAAATGGAAGTTGAAGTCTGATCAGGGTGGAAGAAAGAGTTTAGATTTTATTGTCTTCAGTTCAGTTCAGTTCAGTCCAGTCACTCAGTCTTGTCTGACTCTTTGCGATCCCATGAATCACAGCATGCCAGGCCTCCCTGTCCATCACCAACTCCCGAAGTTCACTCAGACTCGCATCCATCGAGTCAGTGATGCCATCCAGCCATCTCATCCTCTGTTGTCCCCTTCTTCTCCTGCCCCCAATCCCTCCCAGCATCAAAGTCTTTTCCAATGAGTCAACTCTTTGCATGAGGTGGCCAAAGTACTAGAGTTTCAGCTTTAGCATCATTCCTTCCAAAGAAATCCCAGGGTTGATCTCCTTCAGAATGGACTGGTTGGATCTGCTTGCAGTCCAAGGGACTCTCAAGAGTCTTCTCCAACACCACAGTTAACAGTGGATAATCACTGAGGATTTTGGATTTAGGGAGCAGCTTAATTACAACTGGAAACTCCTTAAGTTCAGTCTTATTTCTGCCATCTACTCCTTTCTCATGTTCCAATCTTTATTCTTAAATTCAGTAAATATTTACCAAGGTCCTGCTATACACTGGGTATGTTCTAGGCCTTCTGACGACTCAGCACACAGAACAGACAATTTCTACCTTTCTGAAGCTTGCATTCTTTCCTTTCACGGAGGATCCCTTCTTTCCATTGTTAGCTTTGTTCCCTGACATACCTCACAATTAAAAGCCTCTTTAGGAATTTAGGAATACAAAAGATTTGGGAAGAAAAGAGAAAAGAAATGGCAAGGAAATTGGTTGGATGCTGGAAATTGAGTAGGCGGATGTGTCTGAATGGCACTGTTTTCTTTCTTTTTTAAGAACAGAGGTGTTTCTACTCTTCAGTGGTTCAGGCTGCCATAGCACAAGCCTCTTCCATTTCTGCTGATGTTCAGAAAGGCACATGTGGCAAAGGAGAAGGAAAGAAACAGCTCAACTGCACACCTATGCAGCAGCTGAATTTTCCAGACCCCACCAAAGCTCTAGTGACTGAGGTGGTAGGTTTTAGTTGTCCGAGCCTGACAATTCTATTACCAGGAGCAGTAGAACTGATAAAGTTTTGGATGTACTGGATGTGAAAGAAAGGAACTTCAAATAAGGTTAGGTGACTGAATCTGCTATCACCGTAAATAGAACGCTGTGAGACATCAATATTTCCAATACGACTCTTTGAGAGAAATGGCATTATGGCTAGTAAACATAGCATGGTGAATCTTTATAGTCTAAATTAAACTTCTGCTAAGAGGTTTGCCAGTTGAATTTGAGCTCACGGTCCTTAGATTCTGAACCACTGAGTTAAACTGACTGCAAGCTGCTGTGTCGGTTATGGTCTTCGGCGAAATTCAGCCTGTATCTTGCGCATGTTCAGCATGCGGTAACTGTCTAGGGGTCAGGAATAGGTTAATAGGATGGAAGGTTTCTGTGACATGTACCATAGTAAGTTGTTGAATTTTATAAAAAGTTAGGCATGTTAGTGACTTGATGTTGAGTGGGTTCGACTGCCAATATCCTAAGGGTAACACCCTGAGATGAGTTTCCTTAATTTATATTCTCCTAGAACATCACCTATTTTGTACAGGCGTTTGAATACAGATGAGGCAAGTAGCCTCTAATCTTGTTTTTGAGTCTTTTCCTATTAATGATTTCTCATTTTATTCTTTTCTGTGCTCCTTTTCTTGTTTCTTTTCTCCTTTCTCCTTGATTAGTTCATCTAGTGGTCTATCTGTGGAAAGGGGCTTCCCAGATGACGCTGGTAAAAAAATCTTCCTGCCAGCTCAGGACACATGATGGTCGCAAGTCTGGTCCCTGAATTGGGAAGATCCCCGGAGGAGGGCATGGTGACCCACTCCAATATGATTGCCTGGAGAATCCCATGGACGGTGGAGCTTGGAGGGCTACAGTCCTCAGGGTTGCAAAGAGTCAGACACTAGACTGAAGCAACTTAGCACAGGACAATCATTTATAGGTTTTGACAAAGTGAGAAAATGTTTCTCACTTTGTGAGAGTGAGAAACAAAAATGTTTCTCAGCAAACGTGCGAGTGACAAAATGTTTCTTTCACTTAAACATTTAAAGGCTATTGTATGGCTATTAATTGCCTTGATTTCAGTATTGCTGCATTTCAGGGATTAGAGAGGTTGGAGGAGAGCGAAAGAAATGAACAGCTGGTCAGTGGAGCAGACAGGACGTACATAACCTTTATCGATGAAGCTCAGTGTCTTATTTGAGCACAGTTCAGAGCACACCGAAACAATGACAACAGTAGTATCAAAGATCATTGATCACGGATCACTGATATGTTAATAATAATGATGAAAAGTTTGAAATCTTGTGAGAGTTGACAAAATGTGGCACAGAGACAGGAAGTGACCAAGTGCTCTTGGAAAAGCGGCTCTGATAAACTTCTATGCAGTTACCACAGACCTTCAGCTTGTAAGAAGCGTAGCACAATGAAATGTAGCAAAGCACAGTAAAAGAGTGCAATAAAATACGGTCTGTTGGAGAAGACTCTTGAGAGCCCCTTGGACTGCAAGGAGATCCAACCAGTCCATTCTAAAGGAGATCAGCCCTGGGATTTCTTTGGAAGGAATGATGCTAAAGCTGAAACTCCAGTACTTTGGCCACCTCATGCGAAGAGTTGACTCATCGGAAAAGACTCTGATGCTGGGAGGGATTGGGGGCAGGAGGAGAAGGGGACGACCGAGGATGAGATGGCTGGATGGCATCACTTACTCGATGGACGTGAGTTTGAGTAAACTCCGGGAGTTGGTGGTGGACAGGGAGGCCTGGCATGCTGTGATTCATGGGGTCGCAAAGAGTCAGACACGACTGAACGACTGAACTGAACTGAACTGAACTGATACTTTTAATTTTGTGAGTATTGCTGCTATGTTTTTTGATCATAATTATAATTCTGCATTTTGGATTCTACACTTTGTCTTAGAGAGCATGCTTTTTTGTATAGTTCATCCTCTTTGATATGTGTACTTTGCATCCCTTATGTGTGGAATAGAGAAGAAATGATACAAACAAACTTACAAAACAGAAAAGAGCAAACTTATGGCTGCTCGCTGTGGGGAGGGAGAGTTAGAGAGTTTGGGGTGAACACGTAGACACTACTATATTTAGAATGGATAACAGCAAGAACCTACTGTACAGCACTTGGCCCTCTGCTCAGTGTTATGCGGCAGCTGCACGGGAGAGGGTCTCAGCGAGAATGGGAGCATATATACGCGTGGCTGAGTCCCTTCACTGTTCACCCGAAACTATCACAACAGTGTTAAGAGGCTACACACCAATGCAAAATAGAAGGTTAAGAAGTAATAATAGAGGTAAAATAAAGATATTTCATACAAAGAAAGTGGTCATGGCATCTGTGTTCTTTTCATCTTCATGTGCCTGGTATGTATATGTTCATCTTTTTATTTTTACCTTTCTGCTTTGTTTTAGAAGTCTCTATTGTCAAGCTAATATGTGAATTCAGCCCACTAGTATAAAAGATTTGTTTAGTGTTTTTGTATTTTAGTATGTTACTATGATTTTTTTTACATTTTTATATGTTTGTTTTTGAAACTCGCAATAAAGTTTGAATTTGTTTTGCTAATTCTTGTCTTGAATATAGTTAATTTGTAATATTTATATGCAATTATTCTGATTTTTCCTAATAATTACACTTCTAACTGTAAATTTTTATAATGAATTATTTTTAATAGAAAGTCTATTGACTAGTTACTGTCATTCATAATAAAGTAATGATATTTCAATGCTTTCTCACCTTATATCTTTCCTTTCTATAACTGATTTCAATTAATAGAGACACTTCTCTTAGTTTTTACATTTATTCTTTTTATTATTTTATACCTTCAAGTATCAGCTTTAAATGACTTCTCTTTTCCCTATCCTGCCATAAAAGAAATGAAAATGGGAGCTTAACTTAGAAATACCTTGGACTGGGAGTTTTGGTGCATTTTTTCCTGTGTCCTGTGAACCCATAGACTTATTATTTTTGAATGTATGGATTAAAAAATGTGGACTTTTGAATCATGGATTGATTTCTTCAACCAAATATTTTTTTTAACTTTTATCTACCATTATTTTGCATTTCTTTTTTATCAACATCAATTCTGCATATAATGAATCTCATGTCTCCATATGCATGATTTTCTCTAATCAACTTGCTCATTTTTATCTTATTTTCTTCCTTTTCCCAACCACCTCTTCCATCTTTTACTGTGTTTGCAGCATTATTTACTTTCTGTCTGTTTTCCAAATGGAGCTTATGATAGCGCCCCACCATTTTTTCCCCACCATTTCTTTTCTAAGTTCAACGATGTGATATTTTCCCTTATTCTGTTTTACTACTATTTCTCTCCAGAGCTCACATCCTTTTCTTTTGAGATTTTATTTAATTTTTTGGAGAAATGTATTGATTACATTTTAAAAAATTCATGATAACATTGATGGTCACAGTTTTCATTTGTTTCTTTTTATACTGAAGTGTACTTGATTTACACTGTTATATTAGTTTCAGGTGCACAACATAGTGATTCAATAATTTTATAGATTATATGCCATTTAAAATTATTTGCTCCTTTATCAATATTTTTGTGGTGAGTTACTAACTTTTTTTGATTTTGTTTTTTCTACTCCTCTTATTTTCTTTTGGTGTGTTAGTAAAGACTTGTACGATGTCCTTGCATACTATTATTCATTTGTTTGACGAGATGGGTTCTAGCTGGACCATGCGTTTTCCTTGAGAGAAAGGTCAAGGCAATCTTTTCCGCTGGTAGAAGTTCTCATTATAAGGTAGCATGTATGTGAGTGAGATGTTTATAGTCTACTTCCTCCCAGTCCTCCAAGATTGGCAGTTCTAGGGCTATCAATGATTCAGTCTCTTTCCTCCAACCTGTCTCACCAACAGACTGCTTCCTGACGATGCCGTCTGCCTGCGTGATTCCTCCATCCACCTCTGCTGCCAGCTTCTGTTTAATGACATGCTCCCATGTCTAGCCTGTGCACTCTCTTCTTCTTAGCTTCTGGTTATCTCTGACATTGCGACATAAGTGGGGTTTGTGTTTCAGGGTTTTACCCTCGTATAAAAGGGGTCAGCACTGTTTTAAAATCAGAAGTCTCATTTTCACTGTGGATCTTTGCTTACCTAAATCTCTTGCTTTATTTTCTGTAAATATGGTACCATGATTAGTTGTCTGGCTGGATGGCATCACCGACTCGATGGACGTGAGTCTGAGTGAACTCCAGGAGTTGGTGACGGACAGGGAGGCCTGGCGTGCTGCGATTCATGGGGTCGCAAAGAGTCGGACACGACTGAGCGACTGAACTGAACTGAACTGAATGTATGCACACTGTTGTGTTTTAAAGCAGTTAGTCCTTTTTGTTCAAGGTTGGAGAAATAGTGTGAGAGATTATCTGTTTCCAAGGCAGAAGCAGAAATCAATAATATCATTATTAACATAATGCCCTTAATACATGTTTTGAGACCTCATTACTGGGATGAGAAACTGGGCCCTATTTGTCACTGGCTATGAAATGCAGAAATACATAGGTAACTCAGTGTCCTCATATATAAAATGGTTTAAAAAAACAGCAATATTTTTCATATAATACATTACCTAATATATATAATGTGCTTATAATTGTGTCTGAACATAATAGGTATTTGATAAATGTAGCTCTTATCACATCATTATTTTCACTATTGTTATGCATGCTTTTTTTTTTTTCATTAAAAGTGAAAGTATTAGTAGCTCAGCCAAATCTGACTCTCTGCGACCCCATGGACTGCAGCTCACCAGGCTCCTCTGTCCTGGGGATTCTCCAGGCAAGAATAGTGGAGTGGGTTTCCATGTCTTTCTCCAGGGGATCTTCCTGACCCAGGGATTGAGCCACAAGGGAAGTCCTTTTTCATTCAAAATGAGTTTAAATAATTATAGTAACCTCTGTTCACTAGGAAAACTTTTGAAGCCAGTTAAGATGGCGGTGACCAAATTTTTAATTCATAACATTCTAAATGGTTAATTTTTATGAGTCTTTTTGGGACTATTTCAATCTTCACAAGTCTGCATAAGCAATAATGCAGAGGTCCTGCACTTCATACTTTGCCTAGTTCTAGTGCTTATATCTGAAACCCAGGGCTTCCTTATTATATTCTGTGCAATGTTTTTGCAAAAGGTATAGATACATGTGGACATTTGAGGCAATGAGAAGTATATAATTTAAAAAGTTATATGAAAGCATCTTGTTTTGGAAAATCATTTCATAGCTGCAACAGAAGCTAAGTCTAAACTCACCATATTGCATTTTAAAATCTAACTTTTTTTCAGCAGCTTTCCCTCTTTTCAAAATGCTAACTCACAGGAGCGCTGCAAGATGTAATTGAGAGGTAATTAAAATCAAGTCTTAATGTAAGGTTTTGAAGAAATGATGTGAATACTAATTTGGTATAGACTATGCTGAACATTTAGAAGATGTTTAAGAAAGCCAAATAT
This sequence comes from Ovis canadensis, assembly GCF_042477335.2. Classification (NCBI taxonomy): domain Eukaryota; kingdom Metazoa; phylum Chordata; class Mammalia; order Artiodactyla; family Bovidae; genus Ovis; species Ovis canadensis. Next base: position 98,802,693 of record NC_091253.1, on the reverse strand, counting down.
TTCAAATTTCCCCTTGATATGATAACGTTGAAGTGGAATAATCGACAAAGGAGTTTTCACGTAAGAACTGATAGGGAGAATTTAGGTGTAATATGATCATTGAAAAGACCAACAGCATTAGATGAAAATCCAATTATTTTAGAGTAGAGGTCATATTATTTGTTATCTTTTGGAGTTATTTTATTGCACATATTTTTGTGCAGGGATCTTTTATATTTATTGTTAGTTCAAATATCATAAAACATACAGAGGAAAGTCAAGATTTAATTGCCCAGAAAGTTAAAAGAAATTTAGAGGTTGTCCACCACAACAATGCTCTTCACAATGCTCGATAAAGGCAGTAATTCAGCTTTTGATTAAATTCCACCTGAAGAGCAGGCCAGTCTAATTCGGGACATTTGTAATTGTTATAGAAACTATTGGATCAAAACTTGTGTCTCTGTTACTTAAATCCTTGGAATCACTCTTTCCTCCTCCGTCACATTAAGTACAGTCACTTTTCCACTGTGAACACGAGCTTTGGGTTAACTGGTACTGAATTAATATGCCCTCTGTTCTGTCCACTAGTGGCATGACAGGCTATTAAATTTTCTCTGTCATATGAACTGGAGGGTATCTTTGACTAAATCTGTTACCATCAATTGCAGAGGTGGAAACACAACTATTTTTCTCACAGTTAAATCCTGAGTGATGAAGACAGCACTTGGAAAAAATAGAAGCCTTTATGATGTCTACCTACAATAGATTATCAATTATGACTCATTATTAGTTCATGAGAGTCATTTAAAACTACCTGATGTACAGTTATGTACAGTCCATACAGAAATGGTATGGACCTAACAGAAGCAGAAGATATTAAGAAGAGGTGGCAAGAATACACAGAAGAACTGTACAAAAAAGATCTTCATGACCCAGACAATCACGATGGTGTGATCACTCACCTAGAGCCAGACATTCTGGAATGTGAAGTCAAGTGGGCCTTAGAAAGCATCATTATGAACAAAGCTAGTGGAGATGATGGAATTCCAGTGGAGCTATTTCAAATCCTAAAAGATGATGCTGTAAAAGTGCTGCACTCAATATGCCAGCAAATTTGTAAAACTCAGCAGTGGCCACAGGATTGGAAAAGGTCCGTTTTTATTCTAATCTCTAAGAAAGGCAATGCCAAAGAATGTTCAAACTACCACACAATTGCACTCGTCTCACATGCTAGTAAAGTAATGCTCAAATTCTCCAAGCCAGGCTTCAGCGATACATGAACCGTGAACTTTCAGATGTTCAAGTTGGTTTTAGAAAAGGCAGAGGAACTGGAGATGAAATGGCCAACATCTGCTGGATCATCGAAAAAGCAAGAGAGTTCCAGAAAAACATCTATTTCTGCTTTGCTGACTATGCCAAAGCCTTTGACTGTGTGGATCACAATAAACTGTGGAAAATTCTGAGAGAGGTGGGAATATCAGAGCACCTGACCTGCCTCTTGAGAAATCTGTATACAGGTCAGGAAACAACAGTTAGAACTGGACATGGAACAACAGACTGGTTCCAAACAGGAAAGGAGTACGTCAAGGCTATGTACTGTCACTCTGATTATCTAACTTATATGCAGAATACATCATGAGAAACGCTGGGCTGTAAGAAGCACAAGCTGGAATCAAGATTGCTGGGAGAAATATCAATAACCTCAGATATGCAGATGACACCACCCTTATGGCAGAAAGTGAAGAGGAGCTAAAAAGCCTCTTGATGAAAGTGAAAGTGGAGAGTGAAAAAGTTGGGTTAAAGCTCAACATTCAGAAAACTAAGATCATGGCATCCTGCCCCAATACTTCATGGCAAATAGATGGGAAAATAGTGCAAACAATGGCTGACTTTATTTTTTGGGCTCCAAAATCACTGCAGATGGTGACATGAAATTAAATGATGCCTACTCCTTGGAAGGAAAGTTATGACCAACCTAGACAGCATATTAAAAAACAGAGACATTACTTTGCCAACAAAGGTCCATCTAGTCAAGGCTATAGTTTTTCCATAGTCATGTATGGATGTGAGAGTTGGACTATAAAGAAAGCTGAGCACTGAAGAATTGATGCTTTTGAACTGTGGTGTTGGAGAAGACTCTTGAGAGTCCCTTGGACTGCAAGGAGATCCAACCAGTCCAACCTAAAGCATATCAATTCTGAGTGTTCATTGGAAGGACTGATGTTGAAGGTGAAAATACAATACTTTGGCCACCTGATGGAAAGGGGTGACTTATTTGAAAAGACCCTGATTCTGCGAAAGTTTGAAGGTGGGAGGAGAAGGGGATGACAGAGGATGAGATGGTTGGATGGCATCACCGACTCAATGGATGAGTTTGCATAAACTCCAGGAGTTGGTGATGGATAGGGAGGCCTGGCGTGCTGTTGTCTATGGGGTTGCAAAGAGTCGGACACAACTGAGCGACTGAACTGAAATGATGTACAGTTTGACTTGCAGTCGAAGTCTTTATTGAGAGACGTTTTCGAATATATGCAGTCCACATTCATGATGATCCAACCTTATGCTTACCCTTTCCTAATCATACTAGCCTTTCCTTCCCTCTACCTTCTTCAGATACTATCTATTCTTCAAGACCCAATTTAAATTCCATCATTTTCTTAAGGACATTTTGGCATGCACAGGGTTGGTAAAAACTGAGTAATTGAAATATGGTGACTATTTCTTGGTATATGAGACTCTTCTTGGCAGTGGGTCTTCTTCCTTTTAAGGCAGTTTCTTTGGAATGAGTTCTGTGATTTGTGGTGCCCCACTGACAAAGCCCCCAAACTTACTCCTCTTCTTTTCAGACTCTTTTCCTTACATCTTCTTGATCACTTTATTTCTTCACCCAGTTCCTTGTCACTCCGATCCTTCTATTTCCTTTTTATTTTTTCTTAGTAGGTACTGAAGATCCATTAGTATGGACTATTAGCAAATGAAAACAAGAGGTCAAGAAGGGCGAAAACTTCCAACTGTCAGAAAGCGAGGGGAAATAATTGTATTCTATGAAGTTTCCATTAAAGACAAGATGAATGTTTATATCCCACCATATGGTTTTTGATATGTTTATATATTAAAAAGTTTAAATTCATGAGTGATATATACCTACCTGTTTTTCTATTAAATGATGATTTAATCTTTTACAAATCTAATACAGTTTGTCATCTTTTAGTAGTTATCCTTTGCTTAGGCAACGTAAAATAATTTATTATATACATTTTTGGAATGGAAAATTTAGATGATTTTGAGTAGCATTTTTAGTTTCTGTTTATCAGGAAACCTGGGGATTTTGGAATAGGAAAATATCTTAGGAAGCCCATTATAACATTTTTACATGCATAATCCATGTTGGTAACAACTGTTCCCAACTGCCATCCGGGGTAATTTGGGTCATTTCTGTAAAACTATAATGAATCAGGCCTTGTTTTTAAAGAATGCAGTCTGTTCATATCTTCTTGATTCCATAACACTATGTGATCCAAAGAGGTTTTTTTTTTGTTTCAGTTATGAATCTTGAGCATATATTCAACTCCTAAATAGCAATTCCTGCAAACAACATAAATGCCAAGTTTGAAATTTTGAGTTTGTTGATGGTGGTCTGCTGAAAGCGAGTGACGCTCTTTCATGCTGAAGTCCCTTTCCCCTCCGTATGTGTCTAAGCAAGGAAGACTAGCCCTTATGTAGTCATCAGCTCCACTGACACATTTTAAGAAATTGAAAAGACAGGTTTTCTGTGGTTAGGCCACAGTTTTCAGACTTCTTCTGACTTTAAAATATTCCGTCAAGAACTTCTTCTGAACATGGAAGAAAACACAATAATTATACTCTTTTTCTCACTTTGGCATTTAGCCATGGTTGATTAGAATTCTGTTTGGGATGTAGACCTTCTGATTTCTTTTGTCTTGTATTTTCCTGAGTCTTTAATTAGTGAAGTTTAAAAATAAAGTTTGTATTCAAGCTTAAGCAAAAACTCTGATATACATTTTAAAAAAAAATTTAAATGTCACATTGGAATGAACCAATCTAATTTTTTTTTGGAAAGAGTTTTTTTTAAGAATATCCTTTTGCTTTCTACAAATGAGAGCAGTTTTATTATGTAAGTTTGGTGAATTTGGGGGCATAGACTTCACAATGTACTTCTTTTGGGTAAAGATAAAAAAGCAAGTCTGTTTCTGAAGACATCAAAACTCTGGGAGAAGATTGATAATGTATTGCCAGAAAGCTTTTCTTCTTAAATGTGCTCTATGTGCTCTGCTGGGCAGCAAATCTCTGAGAGTGTCTCCTAATGCTTACTGACACGTTGGTTCTCAACAGTGCACACTGATCTATCAGGTTTTCTGAGTAAAAACTTTCTATTATAATTACCTAAATCTCTGTGTATGTTCGCATGACAGCATGCAGTGGCTTATGAAAAATTATTATAAATTTTTGGTAAAATATATTCTTTTAAAACTTTTACAGAAGGATTTCATTTGCTCATAGATGTTCTTCTTTAGAGATGAAGAAAGTGAGTCTTTGAAGGTTAAGTAACTTGCACAGCGTCCTGCTGTAGAAAGCACAGGAGTCACTGAGCCTTTTTATTCTAGTGACAGGCTCTTTCCACCAAGCCATTGCTAGTGCTTTGGGAAACTGAACCCAGAGGATATTCTAAATCCACCCTCCCTGTGATTGAAAACACTCTTTTCCCTTTTGACTTCTTTTCCCTCTTTTCCAAAGTGAATGTTCTGTTGTGAAGGACTTCTAGCTCCCATGATGATCTCTAAATGCACTGTCTGCAGCATTGATGTGGATGGATGCACACAGTCTAGAGAATGTTATCAAGAGCTCATAAAACCCTTTCTAGGAATAGAGATAAATATATAAGCCTCTGGTAACATCACCAAAATATTCTGCCAGAGCAGGGAATTAAGTCATTGGTGAAGAATAGATTTTTCTAAGACACAGTTTATTCAAAGGGGTACTTATGACAATATTCTAAAAGATTATAAACTCTTTTCCCTAGAAGAGATTTGTATATTTTAACAGATTGGTGGAGCAGATGGAGATTTGACATTCACTCCCATAATTTACATTAACATGCTACAAGACAGACTTGCCTTGATAAGAAAGCCCAAACCACTTCAAAGATTCAGAAACAGCTTTTCATCAGTTCATTTCATCTCATTGAAACCTGATTTGATTTAGTCAACTTTGAAAAGAGGGACATCATAAATTTACACCAGGTATGATGATATATTGTAGCAAAATCCTTTAAAACGTCCCACCTTCAGAAAATGCAATTCATAAAAGTGATGATCTCTTATTGCCAAATGTGTCTATTTCATTATGATATTCCCTGCTCACTGAAATAGAACAGTGAGTGATGCATCTGCTCAAGGAAGCAGAGGAACATTTAAACATCTGTCCAGTATCATAACATATGTTTAAACCTGTACTGAAAATTCCTTTCTGTAATCTTGAAGCCTTATAACTTTAATGGAGTTAAAGTTCTTTGTTTTAGATTTTTCTCTATTTAATCCTTGACACAGATAATGTACTCCTCACTTTGGAGAACTCAGTATAATTCAAGATACTTTGTTATTAACAATATTTCAATTATTGAGAGGATTGTAGGAATAGAAATAGGATAGTCAAACAGATGGGATCTAATCATAACCAAAGTGAGAAATAATGGCTGATCATGAGAGGAAAATTATGTGTGCAAGTCTTAATAGTTTGTTCGGATCATAATTAGATGTTCTATATCAGTGACTTTCTTAAAGTGCATGATCAGTATATGCCAGGGGACTTTGGGTTGCTTCATATTGATTGGACATATTACCTAAGTCTCAGGTAAATTAAAATTTTCTGGGTTTCAAAGTTCAGTTCAAGTTCAGTTGCTCAGTCATGTCCTACTCTTTGTGACCCCATGAATCACAGCACGCCAGGCCTCTCTGTCCATCACCAACTCCCAGAGTTCACTCAGACTCATGTCCATCAAGTCCGTGATGCCATCCAGACATCTCATCCTTGGTCGTCCCCTTCTCCTCCTGCCCCCAATCCCTCCCAGCATCAGAGACTTTTCCAATGAGTCAACTCTTCGCATGAGGTGGCCAAAGTACTGGAGTTTCAGCTTCAGCATCATTCCTTCCAAAGAAATCCCAGGGCTGATCTCCTTTAGAATGGATTGGTTGGATCTCCTTGCAGTCCAAGGGACTCTCAAGAGTCTTCTCCAACACCACAGTTCAAAAGCATCAATTCTTCAGCACTCAGCCTTCTTCACAGTCCAACTCTCACATCCATACATGGACTACTGGAAAAACCATAGCCTTGAATAGATGGACCTTAGTCGACAAAGTAATGTCTCTGCTTTTGAATATGCTATCTAGGTTGGTCATAACTTTTCTTCCAAGGAGTAAGCGTCTTTTAATTTCATGGCTGCAGTCACCATCTGCAGTGATTTTGGAGCCCCCCCAAAATAAAGTCTGACACTGTTTCCACTGTTTCCCCATCTATTTCCCATGAAGTGATGGGACCGGATGCCATGATCTTCGTTTTCTGAATGTTGAGCTTTAAGCCAACCTTTTCACTCTCCTCTTTCACTTTCATCAAGAGGCTTTTTAGTTCCTCTTCACTTTCTGCCATAAGGGTGGTGTTATCTGCATGTCTGAGGTTATTGATATTTCTCCCAGCAATCTTGATTCCAGCTTATGTTTCTTCCAGTCCAGCGTTTCTCATGATATACTCTGCAGGCTGACAATATACAGCCTTGATGTACTTCTTTTCCTGTTTGGAACCAGTCTGTTGTTCCATGTCCAGTTTTAACTGTTGCTTCCTGACCTGCATACAGATTTCTCAAGAGGCAGGTCAGGTGGTCTGGTATTCCCATCTCTCTCAGAATTTTCCACAGTTTATTGTGATCCACACAGTTAAAGGCTTTGGCATAGTCTATAAAGCGGAAATAGATGTTTTTCTGGAACTCTCTTGCTTTTTCCATGATCCAGCGGATGTTGGCCATTTGATCTCTGGTTTTTCTGCCTTTTCTAAAACCAGCTTGAACATCAGGAAATTCACGGGTCACGTATTGCTGAAGCCTAGCTAGGAGAATTTTGAGCATTACTTTACTAGCCTGTGAGATGAGTGCAATTTTGCGGTAGTTTGAACATTCTTTGGCATTGCCTTTTTTGGGGATTGGAATGAAAACTGACCTTTTCCAATCCTGTGGCCACTGCTGAGTATTCCAAATTAGCTGGCACATTGAGTGCAGCACTTTCACAGCATCATCTTTCAGGATTTGAAATAGCTCAACTGGAACTCCATCACCTCCACTAGCTTTGTTCGTAGTGATGCTTTCTAAGGCCCACTTGACTTCACATTCCAGGATGTCTGGCTCTAGATGAGTGATCACACCATCGTGATTATCCGGGTCATGAAGATCTTTTTTGTACAGTTCTTCTGTGTATTCTTGCCACCTCTTCTTAATATCTTCTGCTTCTGTTAGGGTTTCAAAGTTAGAGATAGGCAAATATTACTCTCCTGAATTTAAACTTAATACAAACAATGTTTGGGAGTCTTAAAAATATGGGGTTGTTTCATAGCATAGCCCTAAATTGCTACTTCAGAGTGGCCTTGTTTTAATTCACACAATAATGAGCTACTGGAATTTATTAAGCTGAAACATGAAAATCCATTTGTAGTAGTTTATTGCCATCAAAAAAAAATGTGTATCCCCGAATCATATGCATTTTCATTTTTTCACTCTATTGTATACAAACTAATTTTTCATCCAGTCAGTTGAGACTTTTCTATGAATCATCTTTGCCAAAGTGAAGCAAGATTTATGAATTTTGATGCAAACAACAACATGTGGTGAATCAGAATAAGATCAAGTAAGTTAGTATGTTCAAGTCAGTTTCACATATGGCCTGGGCTTTTATGAAACTGTGCATAACTCTTGGATAATATGCAAGGGCTTTAGCACTCTCTATAAGGAAGCTATTAATTATCACCAACTACAGGAAAAATGTTTTCATGAAACAAAGAATTGTTTGTGAGATGACAAACTCACAACTCTTTCAAGGACTTTGGTAGGAAATAAGGTATACTGTGGATCATCTTTTAGGAAATAAAGAACAGAGAGACTGAATATGGCTTTATGCTGTTGTCTCTTTATTGGCATCTGTGCAGTTTCCCCAGATATCATTTTTACATAGATTCTGACGATGGGTATGATAAAACTTTCCTGTGATATGCTCTCCCTAGAGCTGAAACGCATAATTCTAAACCCGGCATATGTCACTTAGCCAGGAATTGTTTCCAACTCACAACTAAATACAGGCTGATTTAGATACACTGCTACTTTGAAATGTCTGTCACAGCTCTTAAAAGATCTCAATTGTTATTTGTGTTCTATCACATTGATAAGGATTCTGAATTATTAGTCTCTGGCCTGAAATATTCAGCTTAGTCCTCTATAGTGGGATTCTTACCCAAAGCTACTAATATATTCATCAGTTATCAAAGTGATAATCTATTTGTTTGTCTATCTATCACCTGAATGTGAATAAATACATATAAAGATCACTGTAAGGAACTGTGTGATCTGTGTCTGATGAGGAATATTGATGTTGAGTTGCAGAAAAGTGGTAATGAGATATCCTATAGCCAACTAATAGGGAACTTTGTGTCTTTGGGGAAAATCACCTATTTTTTTCAGTCAAGTGGGCCTTAGGGAGCATTACTCTGAACAAAGCTAGTGGAAGTGATGGAATTCCAGTTGAACTATTTCAGATCCTAAAAGATGATGGCATTAAAGTGCTGCACTCAATATGCCAGCAAATTTGGAAAACTCAGCAGTGGCCACAGGACTGGAAAAGATCAGTTTTCATTCCAATCCCAAAGAAGGGCAATGCCAAAGAATGCTCAAACTGCCGCACAATTGCACTCATTTCTCATGCTGGCAAGGTAATGCTCAAAATCCTTCAAGCTAGGCTTCAGTGGAAGAACCTCCATATGTACAGCCTGGATTTAGAAAAGTCACAGAAACCAGAAATCAAATTGCCAACATCCATTGGATCATAAAAAAGCAAAGGAATTCCAGAGAAACATCTACTTCTGCTTCATTGACTACACTAAAGCTTTTGACCTTGTGGATCACAACAAAGTGTGGAAAATTCTTAAAGAGATGGGAATACCAGACCATCTTACTTACCTCCTGAGAAACCTGTATGCTGGTTGAGAAGCAACAGTTAGAGCTGGACATGGAACAACAGACTGGTTCAAAATTGGGAAAGGAGTCTGTATATTGTCATCCTGCTTATTTAAATTATATTCAGAGTACATCATGTGAAATGTGGGCTGGATGAAACACAAGCTGGAATCAAGATTGCCAGGAGAAATATAAATAACCTCAGATATGCAGATGACACCACCCTAATGGCAGAAAGCGAAGAGGAGCTAAATAGCCTCTTGTTGAAGATAAAAGAGGAGAGTGAAAATCCTGGCTTAAAACTCTACATTCATGTTGATGTATGGCAAAACCAATACAATATTGTAAAGTAAAAAACAAAAACAAAAACTCTACATTCAAAAAATGAAGATCATGGCATCTGGTCCCATTACTTCATGGCAAATAAATGGGGAAAAAATGGAAACAGTGACAGACTTTACTTTCTTGGGCTCTAAAATTTCTGGGTATGGTGACTGCAGCCATGAATTTAAAAGACACTTGCTCCTTGGAAGAAAAGGAATGATAAACTTGGACAGCATATTAAAAATCGGAGACATTACTTTGCCAACAAAGGTCTGTATTATCAAAGCTATAGTTTTTCTAGGGCTTGCCCACTAGCTCAGTGGTAAAGAATCTGCCTGCAATTCAGGAGACCCAGGTTCAATCCCTGGGTCAGGAAGATCCCCCAGAGAAAGGCATGGCAACCCACTCTAGTATTTTTGCCTGGAGAATCCCAAGGACAGAGGACCTTGACAAGCTACTGTCCATGGAGTCACAAAGAGTCGGATATGACTGAAGTGATTGGACATGCATTGATGGTTTTTCCAGTAGTCATGTGTGGATGTGAGTGTTGGACCATAGAGAAGGCTGAACACTGAAGAATTGATACTTCAGACTTTGTTGTTGGAGAAGTCTCTTGAGAGTCCCTTGGACTGCAAGGAAATCAAACCAGTCAATCCTAAAGGAGATCAACCCTGAATATTCATTGAAAGGACTGATGTTGAAGCTGAAGCTCCAATACTTTGGCCACCTGACTGAAGAACCGACTCAATGGAAAAGACCCTGATGCTGGGAAAGATTGAGGGTAGGAAGAGAAGGGGGCAACAGAGGACAAAATGTTTGGATAGCATCACTGACTCCATGATCATGAGTTTGAGCTGGGACTCTGGGAGACAGTGATGGACAGGGAAGCCTAGCATGCTGAAGTTCATGGGGTCACAATGATCCAGATGTGACTGACCAGTAGGAACAACAACAAACGGAGAAAAGACGGTCTTTTCAATCAGTGGTGCTGGGCAAATTGGACAGGTATACATAAGAGAAAGAAATTAGAATATTTTCTCACATCATCTGCAAACACAAACTCAAAATGGATTAAAGAGCTAAATGTAGGACCAGAAACTATAAAACTCCTAAAGAAAAAATGTACTTAACACTTTTTAAAATAAATCGTAGCAATATTTTTTGGAATCTGTTTTCTAAGGTATCTTTTAAAGCAAATAAAACAACAGGAAGAAGAAACAAATAGAATCTAATTAAACTTAAAATCTTATGCACATCAAAAGAAACCACTGAAGAAATGAAAAGACAACCTATTGAATGGGAGAAAGTATTTGTAATGATATGATTGACACCTTTATCCAAAGTACATAAACAGCTTATATAACTCAATATTAGAAAAATAACAACTCAATTAAAAAATGGACAGAAGACCTAAAAAATCATTTTCCAAGAAGATATACAGGCAAAAGGAAAGATGCTCAACATCACCAATTATCAGAGAAATGCAATTTAAAACCACCATGAGATATCACCTCATACCTGTCAGAATGATTATGATCAAAATGCTATCAAAATAACAAATGTTGGCAAGGATATGGAGAAAAGCAAAGCCTAGTATACCGTTAGTAGGAACGTAAATTGGTGCAGTTCTTATGGAAACAGTATGGAGAGTCCTCAAATTGAAAAATAAACTACTGTGTGATCCAGCAATTCCCCTCCTTGGTATATGTCCAGAGAAAATCAAAACACTAGTTAAGAAAGACATATGGACCCCAATATTTATTGCTACATTGTTGACAATGAGAACCTAAATATGGAAACAACCTAAGTGTTCATCAACAAATGAATGGATAAAAGCATATATTTACAATGGGATAATCTGTTATTGCAATGGGATAATCTGTTGCTGTTCAGTTGCTAAGTCATGTCTGACTCTTTAAGGCCCCATGGACTGCAGTACTCCAGGCTCCTCTGTTCTCCACTGTCTCCTGGGGTTTGTTCAGATTCATGTCCATTGAGTCAGTGATGCTTATCTAACCTCCTCATCCTCTGCTGCTCCTTTCTCCTTTTGCCTGAAATCTTTCCCAGCATCAGAGTCTTTTCGAATGAGTCAGCTCTTCACTTCAGGTGGCCAAAGTTTTGGGACTTCAGCTTCAGCATCAGTCCTTCCAATGAATATGCAGAGTTGATTTCCTTTAGGATGGACTGGTAGGATCTCCTTGCAGTCCAAGGGACTCTCAAGAGTCTTCTCCAGCACCACAGTTCAAAAACGTCAATTCTTTGGCGCTCAGCTTTCTTTATGGTCCAACTCTCACGTCCACACATGACTACTGGAAAACCACAGCTTTGACTATATGGACCTTTGTCAGCAAAATGATGCCTCTGCTTTGTAATACACTGCCTAGAAATACTCAGCCATAAAAAGGAATAAATTTTTCTCATCTGTAACAACATGGATGGACCTCAAGGGTATTGAAATAGTCAGATAAAGACATAATGTGTGTTATCACTTAAACGTGAAATCTAAAAAAAATAATAATAAAAGAAAGCAATTTATATAACAAAACAAAAACAGATACAGAGAATAAGCTAGAGATTACCAGTGGGGAGAGAAGTGAGGAGGAACAACATAGGAAAAGAGGATTCAGAGGCACAAACTACTTTGTATAAAACACATAAGCTGCAAGGACATATTATACTGAACAAAGAATATAGTCAATATTTTACGACAACTTTAAATGCAGTATAACCTATAAAATATTGAATCTCTACATTGTATGCTTGAAACTAATAAAGTATTGTAAATCATTTCTACTTTAATAAGAAAATTGACCCCTGATTGCCTGGCTTCTGCTCTGTTGATGTCCTGTTAACTTGGCAACCGTCTGCTCCTCAGTCAAGGGAGTTAGGGTTGAGTACACAAGGCTGAGAGGTGCTGTGGGAAATCCAAGATGGCCGCTCAGTGGTTCCTGGCTTCGTGGCAAACCTCATTTTTCACAGCATTCCTTCATGCACCACAGTGCTTTTCCTATACTTCAAGTGGTATATAGACATTATGGGAAGATTTCTATAAAACTGTGAAAATGTTCTACCAGGATGTCTGACATTTCAGCACCACAACCCTGAAGAAAATTGTTTTCTCCTCAGAGGTCTCACTTCTCTCCCTCTGGAGCCTCTGAACACCTGCAAATGACACATGGTAGGGTTACTGAAATAGTCTTTTTATTGTATGTATGTTTTCTGGATGCCTTCCCTTGCTGCAAGACTCGTGCCCTCACAAAGAAAAAGAAACTGTTCAAAATGTGTTTTCTGCTTCAGGGGTATCCTCCACAAAACCTCCAGGGATCAGGGCGGCCATTACACTGGGAAAACTAAAAACTTTTCAAGCTTCTTGAAATTATCACTGTCACAGTCGCTCTCAATCATTAGGCAAGACTGTCAGAGCTACTGGAAAACCTGGACTTAAGCAGATTGAGAATTAATTATAGGGGATTGAATGAACTGATAAATACTAGAATAAGTTTTGTCATTTGTCTAAAACGTTACTGGTTTTTGATCTTTTGTTTTCCAAATATAGGGAACTTTTTTTCCAAAACTTACAGTCATTTGGTAATATCTTTGTAAGCAGAATTGAGACATTCATCTTTTTCTCCCTACATAATCCCTCCAGAATTCAGAAACTCTCAGACTAAAACTGCCCTTTTCCTGAAGCCCTGCGAACTGAAATTAGATGACTTGATATAAACTATGAAGAAGATGCCACAGTTAGGTCATATTTAAACCTCATATTTAATCATGCCTGATTCTGTAGAAGCCATACAGAAAATTTACCTGAACTCCTGAGGACATCATCAGAGACATTTCAAACTGCAAAAGATGCTTCAATGACTGACTGCTGCCTGCGCTAAGAATCTGTTTTATAACCTGGTCCAATCATTAACATGTTTGATTACTTTGTTTGTTTCCACAGAAGTGCCTCTTACTAAACACTGAATTGTTTATATCATAGGCCTAACTTGGGGAACCTACCTGCGTCACCGCGTTCTGCACTGAGACACAGTCTGTTTAACTGAAATGACCAGTTTGTTCTTAGAACTGAGAAAATGGTTCAATGAAATGAAGGACTCTAGTAACCCATTCTCTCTCTCCACAGTTACCAAGTCAGCTTTTAACACACGAAACTTCCAGGTAAGTTTCAGAGGAGGTAACTGTTGAGGTTTAGAGTGGGCCAGTCAAAAATGTGCCTCAATGAGGGGTGTTAATTATTTTGAATTAAAGTTACTTAAAAAGCAATCAATGTGAGAGGAACACGCAGACCCTCCTTTTTGTTTTCCTGAAAACAGGAAGTGAAACTCCCTTGTGAAAGGTACATTCCCTGCAATTTGGGGTAGAAGAACACCTTCATCGCCAATGGTAGAGATTTGGGCCAAGAAGCCTATATAAACAAATCTTGTTACTTTTTTTTTACTATCCTATTCAAGGTTTGTTTCAAGTCTTCATTAATTGAATAACCAAAAACCTAAGTTTCTCTGTCCTCTCAATCCTCATAAATTTATTGTTTCTTCATCTTTAACCACCTAATAAGCAGAAATTTGTGAGTTCTCCTTAGAGAAAAATGTTGTTTTTTAATAAATAAATCATAAAAGTAGTCTAATAATTAGAAATATTAAAGGTAATATTGATATCTTAAAAAAAAAGTCCATGAAATCTCTGGATATTGGATGGACCTATTTAGTTTGTTGCCTTCCAGATTAAGCTACCTTTTAAGACATGGACTATAATTTGAATCACTAATTGTTATCTTAGCCCTATCTGTTAGTTTGATTGTTATGCAAACTAATAGCATTATTATTCCCAAAATATTTGAAATCTTCTGAATCTGCTAGAATGATAGTGAACCAGAGATTGGAGACTATTCATTGAGTCTTTGCCTCATCACTTGCCATTGCATTCCAAAGAGGTCAACTAGGTTCAGAATCTTGATTGAGATGTGTCTGCCTGAGACCTTAACCCTAAGACCCCTTGTTACTCAAACACAACCCAAGCATGAAATGCTCTTCTCTTGCTCCTTTAACCCTAAGGTAAACTTCCCATGACAAGCCCATTTCAGCTCTGTGGGACAAAACATCTAACTGATACAAAGGCTTGTTCATCAATGCTTTCAGGAAGAAAGGTTTTAACCAGAAGGGGAAATGACGAGAATTTGAAATCATAATGGAATGAATAATGCTTATTTAGGCATACGAAATGGAATTGGGCTGCTACCGGGGATCAGGCCACAGGCATGTCCTTGCACCACTGAGAACTTGAACTCTGTGAACTGTACCAAACCCAAGGACCCCAGCCACTTTTAAAACAACATCTGCTACATACAACTTTGTGGCCTTAAGGCAGTTCTCCTTTGTAGTTATTCAGCCATTTTGGACCCCAACCAAGTTCTGCTCAACAAACACCGTTACTCTTTGCCAGCTCCAGTTATAACTCTTGATAAACAGTTCATATAACTAACTCTGACCTTGTGGTTTCTGCCTTTATAAGTTTTCTCCATATTTTTGGAGAAAATTTCCATTGTAGTCTGGTGGAAAACAATTTAAAGGTTTCTTGAATTTGTATCTCCTGGGCTGCAGTCCTAACAACCCTGAAATAAATGCCTCTTTACTTTAATCAGGTTTCTTTTTCTGAAGTTTTGGTTAACAAAGGTATTGTCTAAAATATTAAATACAATCTGCCATCAGAGGCAACCAACTAGTGAATATTGCATTCATATGTCATCCTTTAAAAAGCTTATCAAAGGGACAATGCTACGCACTGTGCATCTTTTCCTTTAATATTTAATCTTGGAAATCTCTCCCATGTTAATTATAGATCAAATTCACTTTTTCTAATGATTTCAGGGAAGTCAATTGCATTCAGATGTTCCATGTATCTACTTTTATTCTTAAAACTACTTTAATACTCAAGAAAATTTAGATTATTCTAATACTTTTGCTACCAGAAAATGACTAGTCTTTTAGATATGTTCATGGAATTTTGTAATATTATCCTTGAGGTAGATCCTTTGAAATGGAATTGGCAAGTCAAATATATGTGCTTTTAAGGTTGTGATATATATTACCTAATTGCCTCTCCAAAGGCTGTGCTAATTTACATTCTTAATAGTGAATGAAAGCGCCTTGGTTCCCACATCTTGGTCTGTAATTGGTATCATAAAACTTTAACAATTTTACCAGTCTAACTGATGAAAAATAGCATCTCATTATTGTTTCAATTTATTTATATATGAGTGAGGCTGAACATTTTTCTCTAAGTGTATTGACCTTTTAAAATTCCTTTTTACTTGAGGGTAGGGAGTGTTATATTCATATTACCTTTTGTTCTTATTAATATGGACCTTTTAAATATTAAAAATTATTTTGTCTATCATATATATTATACATTTTCATCTACTTTTCTTTGGCTAAGGTATTTATTGGCTATAATATTAAAAAACCTGTAATTTAAGTGATTAATTGTATAATTTTAATGCATGGATTATGTCTTATCCTTAGAAAATTCTTCTCATCAAAGTTGTAAATACATGCACTTAAATTTTTTTTCTAAAATTTTAGTGACTTCATTGTTTAAAAAGGTTTCAATCTTTGAAACATCTAAAATGTGTTTCTCATTGCTAATTCAGTTGACTTTCTTTAGTCACACAGCTAGTGAGTGTCAAAGCCTAAACAAAAACTACAGCTTTTTGATACATAGAGTCTGGCACTTCCACTAAAGACTACAAGAGATGGAATCCATTCTGGTCAGTTTTAAGCAGGGAAGGAATTTATTAATAGAGCTTACATAGCTCATGGACTTTCCTGGTGGCTCGGTGGTAAAGAATCTGCCTGCCCAGGCAGAAGACGTGGGTTTCATCCCTAGGTCAGGAAGATTCCCTGGGGAAGGAAATGGCAACCCATTCCAGAATTCTTGCCTGCCTGGGAAATCCTACGGACAGAGGAGCCTGGCGCGCTACAGTTCATGAGGTCACTAAGAGTCGGACATGACTTAGAAACACTTAACAACAACACAGCTCATAGCATCTCTGTGGCTTTCACAGAGGAAAAGGGGTGGCCTGGCAGTCATGAGTGCCCAACCTGCAGATGTCTGTACTGAAGATGCTGCTGCTGCTGCTTGTTACATTTGACGATTGGGACTGCACCCCAGGAGCTCTACTACTGATGCTGTGTTACAGCCTGCCTCCAGGGAAAACCAGCTAGTGAACACTATGCACACACGTCATCCTTTAAGAAGCTTTCCACCTCATTTACCTTTGCCGGCTCACTTGCCAGATCAATTTCCTGGAGTATAGTCTCCATCTTATATTACTAAATTGCAGACTCAACTCCATATGGTGTATTTGATTGGCAAAATTTAGGCTCTGGGTGCATGGGATCCCTGGGAAGGCAGTAACTGGCTTCAAAAAACGTTGATAGCTATGGAGGTCCACTTTCGTTTCCATCCATTCTCTTCAGATTTGTTACTAAGTTCTGTGTGTTGTTGCTTGGGAACAGAGATATCTGTTGCCTACATCATACCTGAGAAAAGTAGAATTTTATGGCACACCATTGAAGTTGGAAAGCTCTCTCGTTTTTATCAAGAGACAAAAAAGAACTTTAATGTATCTTCTGATTTTGCCTCTAGTATTCAGATGAGGCACATATACTCACAGTAGAGAATTTTCCAGCTGAATAATTTGTTTGAAGCTGTGTTTTAGAATTCTGCATAAACAGAGCTAATTCATTTATAATTCAGTTATTTTCACTCAAAACTAAATATTTGAAAACTTAGATCCAACTTAATGCACCCATGTTGAACATCTATTATGAACTAAGGTTTGTACTGCTCTTTACATTCACTGAAGTTGGGAGAATTCTTTTATATCCTGTAATAACATTTTCAAATTGTATAGTTTAGTATTCAGGAAGAGGATGAAAATACACAATTGTTCATATTAAAACCATCTACTTTTGGCAACTTTTTCATAGTTTTTGGAACCAAAGTATATTTACTTGCTACTATGATATAACTGAACAGAGTCATAAAGAAAAAAAAAATACATCAATAAAATTAAATAAAAATGATAAATCTCTTAAAATACCGTACTTGCATATTGAATTATTGAGTGGAAAAATGTATTGACAGTAGATTTGTCAGTTTTAAACTATACTTCTTTTTGTAGAGCTACTAAACATGAAATATTTTGAAGAAGTTTGAGCCTTACTATGTCATAATTTAGATATTCAGTTGGTGCATAAGATTTCTACCTTTATATTTACTACTTTGACTACTCTCATTTATTACTTTGACTACTTTACTATAAAAATGAACAGGTCTTAAAGAGCATCACATTCAAGTACGTGAAGATAGAAATAGTCTGTAACAGAAATGCAGTAAGAAACTCTAATTTTCTTAGAGTTATCCCTTTGGTTTTCCTTACGTTCCATGGGAAATCTATTTTGAAATTGAATATATTTTAATTAAAAAATAATTATCATCAAATCTATTATCAGCTAAAATATAAGGGTTATTTAGGAGTGGGTAAAATAAAAAGCAAATTGAGTCTGTGCATCCATCTAGTCATTTCCCCTATACTTCAGAGAAGTATTGTGGAATGTACTGTATCACAGTGGTAACTAAGATTCCCAGATTACTGATGATTTTCTTGAGCAAGATTGCTGAAATGGCTTTGGATCTTGTCTACAGAACAATGGTTGTGGCTGTGTAGTATTCTGGATAGAGAACATGTATTGGACTTCCCTGGTGGCTCAGATGGCAAAGCGTCTGGCTACAATGAGGGAGACCTGGGTTCAATCTCTGGGTCAGGAAGATCCCCTGGAGAAGGAAACAGCAACCCACTCCAGTATTCTTGCCTGGAAAATCCCATGGGTGGAAGAGCCTGGTAGGCTACAGTCCAAGGGGTCGCAAAGAGTCGGACACGACTGAACGGCTTTCTGTCTTTTCTTTCAAGATTGAAGAAAAGGAAGAAGTCTGCATGTTCATAAAACAATCAATCAGAAGTATAGGCTAGAACCAGATAGTTCAAACTGGGTTCCATTACCTGGCTCTAGTAGCAGCAATAGTATGTAATTATAGTTAAAACTGACTAGTACTTTCTTCATATAATCTTCTATGGCCAGCCTTCATACGAATTACCTTATTCAACCCTCACAGCAACCTTGTGAAAGTGGTGCTTTTATTACTTTTATTTAAGAGATGGAAACAGTATCTTCAAGAGTTTAAAAATATACCCAATGTTATATAAGCAGAAAATGAGCTGGGATTCGCATCCAGTTTTATAAGACTGCAGAGCTCCAGTTCTAAATCACTGAATTTTATGGTTTTTTTTTTCAATAGTATCCTTTTATGCAATAAATATATCATTGCTCTAGATCTTTTAAAGTATGGGGGGAAATCAAAGCAAAATTTGTTCTATTTTCAAAGCTAAAAAGTTAGTTCTTAGAAAAAATAGACTGGTCTAACTAAGATAAATCTAGTACTGGTTATATATTCATTCATTTAATATTTATTAGACATCTACAATAAGTCAAGTCTTCTGCATGTATTAATATTGTTCCTTTTTCCAATAAGATTATTGTCTAATAAGCAGATGTAAAGACAAACATGTATGATTAAATATCAGAGTTTTTATGACACAGATCTAATCAGAAAAAAAGAAGGGTAAAGGTAAAATGTGGCGGCATGTGTCAGAATACATGTGGTGATGGCTGAGGTTGGGGTTAGAGTTTACTGAGAAGAAAGTCTTCTTGAGACAGATGCTTGAAATAGATCTCTGCCAAGCCAACAGAAGGCAGGGCATAGGGTAGGATGGGGACGTTAGGTAGGCTAGTCAGGGCCACACCAGGGTTAGGAGAGTCCTGGGGAGACGAGATTGGGTTAGCAAAGGGGTGGGGGCAAGGAGGAGCACTGACCACGCCAGGCACTGTGAAGTCAGGAAATTGGGTATTTTAAAAGGTGAAAAAAGGAAAAGAGTGAAAGAAAAACCTGAGTTTGGCTTTAATCTGTATGGTGAAAAGAGTCACTGAGGAGTTTTAAACTATGAAAAACATATAATTTAAGTTCTGAAAATATCACTTCATACAAGCATGAATTTGAATTTTGGGGGAAACCATATGGAAATTTAGCCTATAGAGTACAAGACAGGTAAAAGAAGTATTTATGAGGTATGAAAATAAGTTGATAAGTCCCTCTCCCAAATCACGTGACCATTGTAATCCCTTACCTACAGGACTATATTTAATTAATGCAGCACAATGTCTGGCAAGTAAATAATACTCCATACATATCTGGCACAAATTACGGTAATTTGAAGGAAAGAGATAATTTTTCAGTGAAGTGAGTCACTCAGTCCTTTCCAACTCTTGCTGACCCCATGGACTTTACAGTCCATGGAATTTTCCAGGCCACAATACTGGGAGTGGGTAGCCTTTCCCTTCTCCAGGAGATCTTCCAGAGATGGAACCTAGGTCTCCTGTATTACAGGCAGAGTCTTTGTCAACTGAGCCGCTGGGGAAGCCCCAGGAATTTGCAACAGGGGACAAAGAAAGAAACGAAACTTCCAAGGTCCTGTTTTTTTCTTAAAGTACTTTAAAAAGAAAAAAATTGTTTGTAGTTTTAATTTACATGTTATAGTTTTGTACGTATTCTCAGGGGTCAGACATTTTAGTGATCTTGGATGAGCAAACCTTCCTTCCCAGCGTTCTCTGCCTGACTTTACTTGTGGTGTGACCACACTCATTATAGTCTCAAAGAAGGAAGACAACTTTGTGATAAAAGCAGATGACAACCAACCCTATTCCGGGCGTCCCAGTAACTTTTCTGGGTATGTACCTAGCCGTGCTGTTAAGCAGTTGGTTTGTATGAGGTGATTAAAAAGGCCAAAGATAAACATTTTCTTTTTTTTTTGTCTATGAAGTTGTTGTTTCTTTATTTTTTGGCCTGTTTGATGTATGTGTGGAACAATGTTGTCCAATAATAAACCAGAATTTCATTTTGTTGAGTTGTTCTAACAACAGCAATAACAAAACAATCCATGTTTTAAGAATTGTCTTTCTAGCACCTAGAATTAATACCTTTTCTATCTCTCTTTTTCCCTTTATTATAACAATATCTCTTCAAATTGTTGTTCCCCTTACTTATTGTTTCTGGGAGAAACATGGTTTTCTATCATTCAAACATCAAAACAGGGTCATTTGAACGCTTTTACCTTCAAGGTTCTTTTCCAATTAGTCACATAGCCTATATATTTTTATCCATTTTTTTCCCCATATCTGTGTTCTTTGGATTAATCTTGCTCCCAAGAGGAACCTTTCATATCTCTTATCTGAATTATTATAATTGCCTTCAACTGGTTCCTTTACTTTATAACCCCTTCCTTTTAATTCACATTAAACAGAGTAATGCGATTGATCCTCCAAAACTGCAGCCTTGAATGTACACTATTTAGGCTAATAATGATAGCAGTAACAATAGCTACAACAACAAAATTCAGTTGTGTCTCACTTTCTTCTAAATTTCTTTACTTAGCCCCCACCGCCCTTCCAGTTCTTACCCAGCTCTTTACATAGTTGCCTTCCTCACATTTCTCTTTCATGCATCTTACGTCTTTTCTCATTTTATTTCCCCTTCTCATTATCTCAGGCTTTTCCATCCTCGTGCTTTGCTTATTTTTCTTTGTCAGAAATTGTCTTCCCCAATCTATGCCAGTTGAGATCTTGTTTATCTTTTCAGGCTCTTCCAACATCCCATCTTTTTTGTATTTCCTGCTCATATTCCTTAATAAGCCATCTCCCTCCTATGAGCTGAATTTTGAAAACAATTTTTTTTCTTTGTAGAAACAAAGCAAGTTATCAAGAGTTTGGTTCTGATGCAGTTATTTTCTTCTGCATAAGTTTATTAACATACAAAAAAAATTGTAGCAACAGCCTAACTATATTTGGCTAGACTCAGAGACGGTTTGGTTGTAAATGGAATATTTTGGACCTCATAATCTTTGATCCACTCAAGACTCCCTCTTGTTTATCTGCTTCCCTTCTTCCCCATTCCATTTTGTCATTCTCTTACAAAATGTTTGCAGTTTTTTTGTGTGCAAATGTATTTAATTTAAATGATATATCCCATTTTATTTGTTATTTTCTTGATATATATTTCTACGTGGACGTGTAGCACACTTATGCTAACTCATACTTAGTATTCCACATAGGGCTGTTTTTCAATCAGTATGCAAATGTATGGTCACACAAGTTGTTAAAATATGTGCTTAGTCACTCAGTCGTGTCTGACTCTTTGCAGCCCCATGGACTGTAGCTCTCCAGGCTCCTCTTTTTCAGGCAAGAATACTGGAGTGGGTTGCCATTTCCTTCTGCAGGGGATCTTCCTGATCCAGGGATCCAACCCGTGTCTCCTGTTCCTGCTGCTGCTGAGTCACTTCAGTCCTGCCCAACTCTGTGTGACCCCATAGACGGCAGCCCACCAGGCTGCCCCGTCCCTGGGGTTCTCCAGGCAAGAACACTGGAGTGGGTTGCCATTTCCTTCTCCAGTTCCTCCTGCACTGCAGGCAGATTCTTTACTCACTGAGCCATTGGGGAAATCCCTTTTAAAGCACTGAAATGCCTGAACATGGACTGATGAACAGTCTCTACTTAGAGTCTCCTGCGGGCTCCTCTGCTATATCTCTTGATCTCTCCACAGTCCAGCATCTACAGGGATAATACCAAGTGCTTTTTTGGGGGGTAGGGAGATGGGGTCTCTAGGACCCTGTTTCAGTGCCAAGGCTGGTATTCATTTTGACTGACTGGGACTGATGCCACCACCTTTGTTACATATTTTGAGCATTAACCTGATTGGTATGAATTCACCACATTTTGCTTATCTGTTCTTCCATTGATAGACAACTTGATTGCTTCCAAAATGCTGTTGCTACAAGTAATGCTTGATAAACATCTTTGTAAATGTCCCCTTATGACATGTGTGAGAATTTCTTGGGATATGTAGATGCAGAATTTCTGGGTCATAGGTTGAAGCTGAGTTGCATAACCACCATCTTTCCCACAGAATGAGCCAACAAAGGAAGTCCAGGAAAAGCAATTTCCTTTTAAGCAGTGTGCTGTGATTTTCACAGAATCTGTTAGATAGAAGAATTTGGTTACATAGTCATGATTAGCTGAAAGAAAATATGGGAAATGCTGTTTGTCTTGCCATGTGCTTAGATAAGTTATTACAGTATAAGAATAGGAAATAGATTTTATATAATGAGCAATCTGCCATGCATGGAAGGGTTAACATAGAAGGACAGAGTTGCTCGCATCCTGCATACTCCCGAGAAAAGATTATCTTCAGGACTGACCCTTGGCCAGCTCTTGGGAGATGAGCTCTGAGTCCTTGGAATGCCTGCCTGGTAAGAGTGTTTTTGTGTGCCTGAGGCTGTAATCCGTGAGGTACCAGTTTGATCAGATAAATTATGCTCGCAAAAGGATTTATGGTGAACATTTGTTTTTGCTCTGTGAGGGCTAGAGTAGCTGAAGTCAGTTTTGCAAGCAAGCACCGCATACCTGTGTTACTGAGCCCCCACTACAAACCCTGGACTCTGAGGATCTGTGGACATCCCTGGTTGGCAATATTTGGCACATGCTGTCATATATTGTTGCTCAGCGGTTAAATGTGTCCATGCAACTCCACTGATAAGGACATCTAAAAATTTGTATCTTGTTTCTCCTGGAGTTTGCCTCATAAAAACCTTTCCTCTTTGCTGAATTTAATTGGTATCTTTTGTAATAATAAATCATAAATGTGAGTTTAACAGTTTTTGAGTCTGGTGATCTTTCTAGCGGATCATTGAGTCTGGATGTAGTCTTGGGGATTCCTGACATGGACTCAAATTTCACCCTTAAAATATTGAAAAAAAATCAGCACTTTAGTATACTTGCAACCCAATGAATAAATATGTTAAATTTTAATAAACAAGTTATCCTTTCCCTGTTCTCAAAATTTCTGAGAATAAATTGAGTATGTGAGAAGTTGTATTAACTCTTCCAAGTCACAAGGGTACTCTGTAGCTCAGTGACTCTGGCATTGAATCACACTAGAGTTTCACAGAATAGAATATATCCATCCAACTAAATTAGAATCAGACTGATCAGGTCTCAGCAACTGAGGTTGGAGGGGGAGGACAGGCTTTGTCAAGCACCACTTTACCATACTTGATAGGGTTCACTGCATGTGAGAGCTATCTCAAGGAGAGAATTGGAAAAATAACACCCTTTTACTACTCATCATTTGAGTTGTCATGGAAACATTGTTTCAACTGGTCGGCATGGTTACCATGTTATCCATGATCCCAAAGAACCAGAGGGTAGGGCTTAAAATTTTGGTACATAATTCAGAAGGTTGCTGATCTTTGATATAATGCAGTATTTTTCTGATTCGGATTCTCAGATTTTGTCCTATTTATGTACTTTCTTGAAAATAAAATTACCTGCTTACTATTCTGGATATATTAATCCAACTTGAGTACCTAGCACAATCATTTTGTATAATTGCCTTTGAAAACCATTCCGTTTGCTATATAGTAATCATAGAAAATGTTTCCCTTGGGGTAATTCCCATTGCCCAAATAGTCTACTTTCTCTTCTCCATGTTTATTTGCACCCATTAAAAAGTACTCATTTTAATAACATCATATATAAAACATGCAACAAAATTATTTTGTTCTGAGTCTGTAGATGTCACTGAAAAAGGTAAAAGAAATAAAGGTGAATACTTGAAATAAATAGAGGCCAGTGCACCTGCTAGCAAGGTATTGCACAAAATCCTTCAAGCTAGGCTTCAGCAGTATATGAACAAAGAAATTCCAGAGGTACAAACTGGGTTTCAAAGACACAGAGGGGTCAGAGATCAAATTGCCAAGCAAAGGAGTTCCAGAAAAACATTTATTTCTGCTTCATTGACTACACTAAAGCCTTTGACTGTGTGGATCACAACCAACTGAGGAAAATTCTTCAAGAGATGGGGATACCAGACCATCTTACCTGTTTCCTGAGACATGTGTATGTGGGGTCAAGAAGCAACAGTCGAACTGGACATGGATCAGCTGACTGGCTCAAAATTGGGAAAGGAGTGCAATCAAGGCTGTATATTATCACCCTGCTTATTTAACTGCTCTGCAGAATATATGTGAACTTTGCATGTGAAATGCTGGGTTGGATGAATCACAAGCTAGAATCAAGATTGCCAGAAGGAATATCAACAACCTCCAATATGCAGATGACACCACTATAAGGACAGACAGTGAAGAGGAACTAAACCTCTTGATGAGGGTGAAAGAGGAGAGCGAAATGGCTGGCTTGAAACTCAACACGGAACAAACTAAGATCATGGCATCTGGTCCCATCACTTCATGGCAAATAGAAGGGGATAAAAATGGAAGCAGTGACAGAATTTATTTATTTGGGCTCCAAAATCACTGTGGACAGTGGCTGCAGCCATGAAATTAAAAGGCACTTGCTCCTTGGAAGGAAAGTTATAGCACACCGAGACATCATATTGATGTTTGACAGAAAACAACAAAGTTCTGTAAAGCAATTATCCTTCAATTAAAAAATAAATAAGAAGCAGAGATACCACTTTGCTGACAAAGGTCCATAGAATCAAAACTATGGTTTATTCTAGCAGTCATGCACAGATGTGAGAGTTGGATCATAAAGAGAAGTTGTTACCATTTAGTAACTAAGTCATGTCCATCTCTTGTGACCTCATGGACCATAGCCTGTCAGGATCCTCCATTTATGGGATTTCGCAGGCAAGAATACCTGTTTCCATTTCCTTCTCTAGGGGATATTCCTGACCCAGGGGTCAAACCTGTGTCTCCTGCATTGCAGGCAGAGTCTTACTGCTGAGCTACCAGGGAAGCCCCAATAAATGATCAACAAAGAACTGATGCTTTCAAACTGTGGTGCTGGAGAAAACTCTTGAAATTTCCTCGGACTGCAAGGAGATCAAACTGGTCAATTCTAAAGGAAATCAACTCTGAATATTCACTAGAAAGACTGCTGCTGAAGCTGAAGCTCCAATCCTTTGGCCACCTGATGCAAAGAGCTGACTCATTGGAAATGACCCTGATGCTGTGAAAGATTGAAAACGAAAGAAGGGGCTGGTAGAGGATGAGATGCTTAGATAGCATCACTGACTCAATGGATATGAACTTGAGAAAATTCTGGGAGATAGTGAAGAATAGAGGAGTCAGGTGTCCTACAGTTCAAGAGATCAGAGAGTCAGACACTGCTTGGCAACTGAACAACAACAGAGAGCCTAAATTTGAGGTTGAACCATGCGAAGCTGTATTTAGTTCAGTTTCTTCAGGCTATAGTGATACAGCATGATTCCAAAGCAACTAGTTCCTCTGAGACGGTTAGTTTCTTAATGGCAGGATTCACATCTGGCTCATCTTCCACATCCTGACTTTTGTTCGAAGATGGCTTTGCATGTAATATAAAACATATCCATGAGGAATATTTCTAACTTTTCTGGCTGGCTGACACTAATCCTTTCCTAATGGCACCCTGCCATTTTGTGGAGTTGCCTCTCTTCCATCATGCACAGTTTTGGGGGGTGGTGTCAGTGGTAACAACCTCCTCCTGGGAAAGCAGAAGTATTGAAGACCTCCTTTTCCCTGCTAGGTGAGGGGCTCGTGAACTTAAGCCTGGTCCGCTGATCACCGGGCGAACTTGAATGTACTCTTAGCAGTAAGTGAAGCTGGGATGGGAGGCGTGGTTGAATAGTAACAAAGCCATCACCAGAATGTTTACAGTCAAGGTTGGTTGGCTCCTTTGGCTTCTGCAGCCTGTTCTCTGCAGCCCGTTGGCTTCGCCCCTTCTCCCACTGTGAGCCTCCAGACTGTGTAGCAAGTTCTGCGAGCCTCCTAATATTCTCTCCATCAACCCTTTTCATTTTAGATTAAAATTTATTTATATTGCCGATAATGAAGAATCCTGCTGACAGTATATTTGTGGTTTTACTAACTGACATATTAAGAAGTCATGAATGAATAAATATGAGTAAATAAATACCTACATCAGGTTCTATGAAAAGTGAAGAAGATAATGATTATCTAATAAAACTCCAAAAAATACTTAATTTACCTGTAAATTAATCCTTAGAGAAAAAGATTTAGCAGTCTTTACAGGAAAAAATTTAGGGGGATAATGTATTACTCCGATATGGAGAAGAATGATATTTTTCTACAGAATTTCTACAGCTGCTGCCATTCTGCTATTTATTTCTGTCAGCTCAAAATAGACAAGAGAAAGATTAAATTTAATCCAAAGCAGCCAAATGATTAACTTAGACTCCTGCTTCCTAACATTCAATCAATTAATCCATCAGTTGATCATTCAGTAGACATTTATGGAGTTCTTAATATGTCTCAGTCATTACACTTCGCCCTGTAGGTACAAGGTTGAATAAACACTCAATGATGACACCCTCCCAGTTCTGAGGAGGAATAAGTCCAGTAGTGAAAGGATAATATATAAGACGAAATAGCATAAGCTCTGTGTTGGATTTTTGTGCAGATGTCATGAAGGCCTAATGCGGGAGCACCTCTCTGGGAAGGAGGAGAATGAGTATGTCAAAGCAGAGAAGATGATGCTTGGCTCCATATTTAAAGGGAGAAGAGAGTCTTACAGGTGGAAGGAATAAGGGGTAAGGGGACAGTGTTGATTAGCCATAAGAAATGTATCATGGAGGCTTAATACAGGTATTTTGAAATAAATGAGTGGATTGGTGAATAATAGTGGGCATGTTACACCATAATTTTGAATTAAAGTATTTTTAAAAGATTCTTATGGTCTCTTTCATTGATCCACATAAGCAAATTGTGAATTCTAATTCAGGAATTTCCCTGATCACGCTACACAAGAGCAATGTAAATACATCAACCATTTATGGCATAAATCTGCTAATTTTCTGTAACAACTCAGAACTTTATCTGAAAATGGAGTTATCTGCTATGAAGAAAACTGATTTTGAACAATAACCATGTTACATTCTTATTCATTTGTATCCAGCAAAGCACATTCCTTCCCACAATTTTAGTCAATTGGCCAACTAGCACATCAGTTTTATATGGCTTCCATGTCCACTCCCAACTTAAGCCATGCAGATGAAGTTTAAAATGAAATGTGGTAAGTTCTGCGGACTCAGCCTTAAGCACATGTGATTATGGAGTGTGAGGGAGAGACCTGGGAAGCGCTGACCGAGAAACGTTTCTGTGCTGTCATCATAACGCTCCCTGCTAATGATCTTATGTTCACGGTCCATTGGAAAACATTTCTCTCCTCATATGTTTACATTTCCCCTTATTCATTTGTATTAAACTTGTGCAAGGACTCTAATGATATTCTTTGTTATGTACATCACACACTCACTTTCTTTTTCCATGTTCTTTTCTGTCCTGTATCTATGACATGGGAGTTTTCATTTAGCCAAAATCACTTACTATTTTATCAGTCCTACTTAACAAGTGTGTAAAATGTATGCAAATTAAAGTTAACCCTTGAAAAACATTTAGCTTGAAGTGGGTGCCTCAGCTTATACATGTGTTTTTTTTTTTCTTTTTTTTTCAGCAAATACTACGGTACTATACAATTTACAGTTGGTTGAATAAGCAGATATAGAATTTTGGATTTTGAAGACAATTGGCAAAATTTTGCTTCCCTGGTGGCTCAGGCAGGTGTCTGCCTGCAATGTGGGAGATTCGGGTTTGATCCCTGGGTCAGGGAGATCCCCTGGAGAAGGAAATGGCAACCCACTCCAGTACTCTTGCCTGGAAAATCCCATGGACAGAGGAGCCTGGTGGGCTACAATCCTTGGGGTCACAAAGAGTCGAATACATCTGAGCAAGTTCACTTTCTGTAAAATTTTATGGGGACTTTTGATCTCGTAAAAAGTATGCACCCCTGACGCCTTCCTGTTCAAAAGTCAACTGTATATGAAAAGACGGTAAGACTATTAATAGTCACTAGGAGTTGAAGGCTTAGTTACTGTAACTATAATTAAGTATGGCTGCTCACCTTAGAATAGAATAAATTAAATGGGGGTAGTGGTCAAAGGGACAGCTCATGCCGCAATTGCTCAGATTATTTGCACTTATATTCTAGGAATACAGAACAGCTACTCTCTTGATGAATAACACTGAAATAAAGCCACTGACTTGAGTGCTATGAATTTTGCTGATACGACTGGTTGTTATCCCTACCCTTAAGAAGAGTATTGTGGGTCCTGCCTAGAATATGGTAACTGAACTACAAATGTCCAGCCATGGAAAACAGAATGGGATGATTTACACCAACAGTTGGGAGTTGAGGCAATGAAAATACTTAAAAATGAAAGGTCCCTTGCAATTTATTAAGTCCCCAAAAATGTACAGTAACAGCCAGACACACCAGCTTTACTTGGTTGAGTCTGACACCCTGGAATTAGGCTATTCTTCTACCCAAAGGATATGAGTACTAATGACCCTCGCAAAAGGAGGAGCTGCTTATTGTAGACAGGAGCAATGAGAAGAGAACTTCTGTGGGAAGGAAGTAGTCATGGTCTTTTGGGGACAAATCATCTGCGGGATATCTCTCAGCTTCCATATTTGCCTCCAGGGTGGAACTTCATGTCTGTAATAGTACCCAAAGTAGGTGTTTGGTGAACATGTCCTAGTGAAAGTCAGCTGGAGTTTCAGTTGCCCAGAGGACTAAGTCTGAGGCAAAGTCAAGCTGGATCTGTGTTTAAATAGATGCTACTACCCCAGGCAATAACAAAGGCACAGGAGATGTCAAAAGGACTATGTGCTCTGAACTTGACTGTGTTTGGGCAATGGGAGAGAGACTAGAAATTCCTCATTTGGAAGCAGATTTTCTCTGTTTTCCCCTGGAGTCATGGCACACATTTTCACCAAACATCTTCACAGAGGAAAACAGCTTTAAAAAGATCCCTCCCTTATCTGTGAAAAGTTTCGACATGTTTTGAAATTTGCACAACTTGTCTCAGTTTGTTCTGAAATTTAGACAGCCAACTTCTTTTTGAACTCAAAATCAGAAAGAAAGAATCTTATTATAAAAAGTTGTTTTTTAAAACTTCTGGTCAAAACACTCTAACATTCTACTAACAACTGAGTTCTTTAAAAAAGTGATTTTGAGTGCTCTTTTGCTTTTTTCATGTTGTAATGAAGAGTATAACAGCAAGAAATTGAATAGTTTTTGATACGTAGGACTTCCGCACCTTGCTGCTGCTGCTAAGTCACTTCAGTCGTGTCCGACTCTGTGCGACCCCATAGACGGCAGCCCACCAGGCTCCCCCATCCCTGGGATTCTCCAGGCAAGAACACTGGAGTGGGTTGCCATTTCCTTCTCCAATGCATGAAAGTGAAGTTGCTAAGTCATGTCCGACCCTCAGCGACCCCATGGACTGCAGCCTACCTTGCATTAGCAAATAAATGGCCTCTTGTTTGCTTCTCTCTCACTCAGCTTTCTAGAAAACATGTTATATATTTATATCTTAGTTTTTTTTCTGAGACTAAATTCAGGTCTTTTATTTTCCTCTTTGATTCTCTTTAGCAAATGCCTATATCCATTTAACATTTTGCCTCTTTTTTCAATTGAAATATATGTGACATACAATAGTACGGTGTAATTTTCAGGTACACTATGTCTTTCAGAGATGATTTTGCGTACATTATGGGATGATCACTATGATGAGTCTAGCAACCATCTGTCCCTATGCAAAGTTATTGTAAAATTGTTGAGCATGTTTCTTATGCTATATATTATATCCATGTGACTTATTTATTATATAACTGGAAGTTTGTGCCTCTTAATCCCCTTCACATATTTCATGCACCTCCCACCCACTTTCCCTCTGAACTACTCCTATTGTTCTCTCTATAGTCTGCTTTTGTTTTGATTAGTTTGTTTAGATTTCACATGTAAGTGAGACCATACAGTACTTGACTTTCTCTGTCTCACTTATTTCACTTCTCTTTAGATTCATCCATGCTGTCGCAAATGCAAGATTTCATTTTTTATGGCCAAGTAATATTTCATTGAACATTATTTATATATATATGAATAAAGAACATATATGCATATATATACATACACACATCTTCTTTATCCATTCATCTATTAATAGATAGCTAAGTTGCTTTTATATCTCAAAACTATAAATAATACTGAAATAAACATAAGGTTGCATATATCTTGTTAAATTAGTATTGATATTTCCTTTGGGTAAATACCCAGACATGAAATTGCTGGGTTATATGGAAGTTGTATTATTAATTTTTTGAGGAAACTTCATACTATTTTCCTTAATGGTTGAACCAATTTGCATTCATACCAACAGTATATGAGGGTTCTCTTTCCTCTACAGCCTCACCAACACTTTTTATTGGTTGTCATTTTGATGATAACCACTCTCACAGATGTGACATGATATCTCACTGTAGCTTTGATTTGGAGTTCCCTGATGTTTGCTTGATATCAAGCATCTTTTCATGTGCCTGTTGGCCATTTATATCTATTCTTTGGAAAAACAATCATTCATCTCTTCAGGCCATTTTTAAATCAGTCTTCTTTTTGATATTGAGTTGTAAGAGTCCTTTGTATAATTTGGATATTAGCTTATTGTTCCATATATTGTTTGCAAATATCTTCTTCCATTCATTAAGTCTTTTGTTTTTCTGATCATTTCCTTTACTCTGAAAAGCATTTTTACTTTGGTGTAATTCCTTTTGCTTATTTTTGCTTTTGTTTCTCCTGCCTGAAGAAATATCCCTCAAAATATTGCTAAGATCAATGTCAAAGAGTGTATTGCCTATGTTTTTGTATATGAATTTTATGTTTCAGGTCTTTAACACTTTATATTTTTAAGTCTTTAACCCATTTTGAGTTTATTTTTATATATGGTGTGAGAAAGGAGTCGAGTTTTATTCTTTTGAAGGACTAGACAGTTTTCCCAGAATCATCTACTGAAGAAACTCTTTTCCCCATTGCATCCTATGTTGTAGATTAGTTAACTATATACATGTGGGTTTATTTCTTAGCTCTCTATTCTGTTCCAATGATCTGTGTGTTTGCTTGTGCCAGAGATATTCTGTTTTGATTACTGTAGCTTTATAGTATAGTTTGGAATCTGGGAGTGTGACACCTACAGCTTTGTTCGTTTTTCTCAAGATTGTTTTGGTTATTTGGGGTCTTTAGTGTTTCTATACTGGAGAAGGCCATGGCACCCTACTCCAGTACTCTTGCCTGGAAAATCCCATGGATGGAGGAGCCTGATGGGCTGCAGTCCATGGGGTCACTAAGAGTCGGACATGACTGAGCGACTTCACTTTCACTTTTCACTTTCATGCACTGGAGAAGGAAATGGCAACCCACTGCATTGTTCTTGCCTGGAGAATCCCAGGGATGGGAGAGCCTGGTGGGCTACCATCTATGGGGTCACACAGAGTCGGACACAACTGAAGCGACTTAGCAACAGCAGTGTTTCTGTACAAATTTTAGAACCATTTGTAGTACTTCTGTGAAAACATGACTTTGGTATTTTGACAAGGACTGCATTGAATCTGAAGATTGCCTTGGGTGGTGTGATCATTTTAACAATACTAACTCTTCCAACCCATAAGCGCAGTGTATTCTGCTGTCTGTTGTGTCATCTTCCTTTCATCACTATCTTATAATTTTCAAAGTATAAGTCTTTCATCTATTTATTTAGTGTGTTTATGACTTTCTCTGTATAATATAGTATTATGTTATCTGCAGACAATTCAAATGATTATAGTTTAACTTTTTTCTTTACGATTTAGATTCCTTTCATTTATTTTTCTTGTCTAAATGCGGTGGCCACTGCTTCCAATACCATGTGAAATGAAAGTGGTAAGAGTGGGCATCTTTATCTTTTTCCTGTTTTTGGAAGAAATGTTTTCAACTTTCTGCCTCTTTTTGTTAAATATCTTATTTGTGTTCTGCATTATATTTGATACTGGACTGAAGACAGTCCTATATTTGAGAAGAATTTGTAGGAGATTAAATATATATTTTCCCTTCTCAGCCATCAGAAGGGGAAAAAACAAAAATCAATGGGAATTTTTTTTCCTAACTTTGAACATTAGAAGTCTACTGAAAGAGAAAGTGACTGAAGTTCAAGAAATCCAATTTCTAATCCAAATTCCTCTATTTACTGTATAACTCTATTCCTGTATTTATTCTATAATTATCCTTAAAGGATTGGAGATGATTCTCTTGTCCTATAGGAATTCTTCAGCAAAAGAGTGGATTTGTCCAATTAGGCTTAGTCCTCTGAACATAAAGGTCCTTGTCTGTTCTCATTGCTTCACACTGGCTCTTCTCCTGGAAAACAAATCAGCATTTTACATTTTTCCTTTGGCTCTTTTTATACCTGACTTGGAGAAGGAAGGGCTACCAACTCCAGTATTCTGGCCTGGAGAATTCCATGGACTACATAGGCCTTGGAGTTGCAAAGAGTTGGACATGACTGAACAACGTTCATTTTCACTTGCTTTTTTTTGGGGGGGTGGTGTTGCAGTGAAATTTGTTCTCTTGACTTCAATACTAGCTTTTTACCCATTGCTTATCTGCTTTTGACTTTTTTCTGATGTCATTTGTATACTTTTATATCTACCAATTGTCTGATTTCCGTTAATAATTAGGTAAATCATTTGGTCTAATTTATACCACAACTCAATTTCACAGCCATGCCCTACTCTGATAATATCAAGGACTTAGCCTATTTTCAATTTCGAATTAATGCTGTCAAAATACCAAAGTCATGTTTTCACAGAAGTACTACAAATGGTTCTAAAATTTGTACAGAAACACTGCTGTTGCTAAGTCGCTTCAGTCGTGTCCGACTCTGTGTGACCCCATAGACGGCAGCCCACCAGGCTCTCCCATCCCTGGGATTCTCCAGGCAAGAACAATGCAGTGGGTTGCCATTTCCTTCTCCAATGCATGAAAGTGAAAAGTGAAAGTGAAGTCACTCATTCTTGTCTGACTCTTAGCAACCCCATGGACTGCAGCCCATCAGGCTCCTCCATCCATGGGGTTTTCCAGGCAAGAGTACTGGAGTGGGGTTTCATGGCCTTCTCCAGTATAGAAACACTAAAGACCCCAAATAACCAAATTCAAATTTCAACTTTGAATTAATGTAAATTCACTATCACTTCTTCCTTAAGGGTGTTTACTTCAGTAGTTCCATTTTTGACATAAAGAACCAGATCACCTAAACAACTATTGTAATTGTGGGGTTAACATACACTCATGCATTTAAGAAGAAGTAGTTAATGGAGAAGGCAATGGCACCCCACTCCA
This sequence comes from Ovis canadensis, assembly GCF_042477335.2. Taxonomy (NCBI): domain Eukaryota; kingdom Metazoa; phylum Chordata; class Mammalia; order Artiodactyla; family Bovidae; genus Ovis; species Ovis canadensis. The sequence goes on along the minus strand of NC_091253.1, from coordinate 98,768,760 downwards.
GTACTCTTGCCTGGAAAATCCCATGGATGGAAGAGCCTGGTGGGCTGCAGTCCATGGGGTTCACTAAGAGTCAGACACAACTGAGCAACTTCACTTTCCTGCATTGGAGAAGGAAATGGCAACCCACTCCAGTGTTCTTGCCTGGAGAATCCCAGGGATGGGGGAGCCTGGTAGGCTGCTGCCTATGGGGTCGCACAGAGTTGGACATGACTGAAGTGACTTAGCAGCAGCAGTTAATGGTTACTTGAATACTCAATCACAGTTTGAATCCCCCCCCCTTTTTTTTTTTGTACAAAAGTTATATCATTATGATTTTTAAAGGCACAAATATTAACAGAGGCCAGGATTATTTGTGGTAAAGAGTAATGTTATATCTTCTATCAAACTGCATTATTCTGAAAACTCAGATACTTATTTATGTATCTTTAAGTTTATATTCACCTGTAAGGAAAATAAATAGAGTATTTGGCTTAAGATTCTTTGGTGACAGGCCTAACCACCCATGAATAATAGCATCTTTATCTTAACAAATTTATTCCTAACCCTTTCTTCCTATGTGAATAATATCATATGGAATTAGAGGACAGCTTTTCTGTCTTCCAGGATCAGAACTATGTGTTGCAAACACTGTCAAAGACACAAAAGGGGAGAGTACACGTAGTTAAAGTGATGGATGTAACTGATACTCAGAGGTAATTAGAACTATCACTCTCATGGAATTTTTCATTTATTCCAGCAGTAGCCATAGATTGTATCATCAAATCAAATATTTTTCAGTATTGCATTTACACAGAGGGTCAGGAATCCTGTCAGTGTGTAGGCCTGCCCTAGCTGGGCTGGCATTAAGTACATACAGACCAGTGCAGACCTGGTTATAAATAAGTTCTTTAAGAAGTTTTGAGTTTAACCTTGGCTTCTGGTGAGCCGTCAGTCAGTCCAGTTGCTCAGTCGTGTCCGACTCTTTGCGACCCCATGAATCGCAGCACGCCAGGCCTCCCTGTCCATCACCAACTCCTGGAGTTCACTCAGATTCACGTCCATCAAGTCAGCAATGCCATCCAGCCATCTCATCCTCGGTCATCCCCTTCTCCTCCTGCCCCCAATCCCTCCCAGCATCAGGGTCTTTTCCAATGAGTCAACTCTTCACATGATGTGGCCAAAGTACTGGAGCTTCAGCTTTAGCATCATTCCTTCCAAAGAAATCCCAGGGCTGATCTCCTTCAGAATGGACTGGTTGGATCTCCTTGCAGTCCAAGGGACTCTCAAGCTGTACTGATTAACAAGTTTCTCTGGCCTGCTTGAATCCTTGTGGTGTAGATTCTTGTCTGGGCCCTCATTCCCTTGTGGCCTGCCTATTTTGCAAGTTTCAGAGTTCCTCTACGTTGCTTAAGAGGTAAGACTTCCAATGACTATTCTCCTTACTTTGGAACTCTTACACTGTACTGCTCCTTGAATTGAACTGAAAAAAGAAAATTATTTGTCAGAGTTGGTATTTTACCCTCTCTGTATAGTTTATATTCAAATTTCATTGCTTCATAGTTACATCTTTATTCTCAAGATATTCTAGGGCTGAAAAGTTTTGCAGTGATTCTTAAATCAATTGATCTGCAAGTAGTAATTCTAAAACTAGAAGTCTGAGGATTTTTTAACTTAAAATAGTTTTTTTTTTTTTGACTTCTTAGTTGTTTCAGATATCCATTCTAATGGTTTGAACTCATTCTGAAATTTGCTTTTATTGTAGAGCATGTAATTCAGGCAATTCCCTAAAAGGTAAATGCTCTTAGAAAAGAAAAAAAAAAAAAGAATAAGAAAAAACACAACAACTTCTCTTTGATGGTAACTCAAATTCAAAGGCCAAAGTTTATTGGTAGTGTTTTGTTTTTTAGCTTTTCATGAATAGGCAGATATGGCTAACAGCAATTCCAGGCAGATTTGACAATTTATCAGGAGACTAAGGAATGACTTTGATGCTTTTGAAAATATAGCTAAGAACGGGCATCTCAACTAGGGTCATCATCAGTCAACTGTTCAGCTTGACAGTCTTTTTCAATGTTTAGTCAAGACTGTACTGGGGTATTTTTTTTCTTTGAAGAATCTTTATGATATTTTCCCTGGAGCATCTGCTTTTAAAACTTAAAAATAGATATGACATTCTAAATTTGGATCTCAAAGCATGTCTTAATTAAACTTGGTATCAGTCCAATAAGTATAATTTAATGTGAAGTTAGTGACTAAAGCACTGAGAATCTTTTTAAGCTTTTTAAATAATCCATGAATTGCTAATATATCCTTAGCAATGACTGATGCAGATATGGCCCTACTTATTTTCTCTTTACTGTGTAGCTCTCTCAAAATAGTTTGGCCATCATTATCATCATCATCATGATCAAGAAACTTTAAGGCCAAATTACAAACATTGTGTGCAGACCTTTTAAAGGAAGTGATCTTTTTCCAGCAGGTGACAACTTAAGAAAAATATTAGCAGCGTAGGTTATTTCAAAATATCTGCATTACAATATGATAATAGTGATGGGTGCCAAGATCCTTCCTTCATTCCATTGTGAAGCCACAATACAGCTAAGTAGAGGTAGCAAGTTCAGTTAACAATGCATTTTAATTGCCCAAGAAGGGATACACTCAGATTTAAAGGTGAACCCATAACCTGAATTACCAGCAGTAAAGATATAATAGAAAATTATCTAAATAAGTTGTGTTTGCTAAGAAACACCTAATACAAAACTCCAATTGTGATGAAATTTCTTTTAATTAAATTACCAGTTAAGTCAACAGTAATTTTAATTATTATTTAATCAAAACCCAATGCATTTATATAATTATAGTAATAATAATTAATAACTAAAAACTTAAGAATAAAATCTGTTAATCAATGTGGTATGTTCAGAACACAAATAGTAATACTTTGAAAAGATAAGGTTCATCATATATAATGAAATACAGCAAGAATTGTGGTGAGATTAGGATATTTAGGCAAATTTTGCTCAAATAACCAATTAATCATCTGAAATGATGATATACCATATATCATCTCTCTCTCACACACACATATAAGTATATATATGAAAAACAAAAGAGTCACTCAGATGTCCAAGTTTTTGCAACCCCAGGGACTGTTGCCTGCCAGGCTCCTTTATCCATGGAATTATCCAGGCAAGAACACTGGAATGAGTAGCCATTCCCTTCTCCAGGAGATCTTCTGGACCCCAGGATTGAACTCTGGTCTCCTGCAGGGTAGGCGGATTCTTTAGCAACTGAATCACCAAGGAAGCCCATATATGTATGGTTTGGTTATTGGGCACAAGCTCCCCTGGGAAGGAGGTGCCTTCTGAATGCAGATTTTTCTTTAGCTGAGACTAACCTGTTGCTGGGGCAAGACATCCTCCCTTGAAGGAAGATTCTGGCAGATCATCTCCATGTTCATAAATACGATTCTATGAACCAATTTAACTGATATCCTTGGACAGTGCTGGTTAGAAGGAACAAATTAGAAGGAGAGACATTGCCACATTAACAGAAGTAACTTGAACCATGTTAAAACTGGGAAGAATTCTCCAAAATTAAAAAAAAACAACCCACAAATATTTAATAGTCTGCCAAACTTAACAACTTAACAAATTCCAAAGGCACTTTTATAGTACTCTAGTATAAAAGTTGACGTTCTTGTTGATAATCCTGAATCACCAAGCCAGAAAATCTATTTATCAGCTTCTGTTACTTTTGTAGAATGTTTTGGTGCTTTAAAGTTTAAGTTCAGTTATCTAGAAATATTTGCACTGGTCTTTCTATCACCTTATGCGAGTATTTTCAAAGTTGGCTGTGAAGCAGGTGAGGGGCAATAAGAAGAGGTGGCGGTGCAGGTGCTGTGGTGCTTACCCGGGACTGTGGACCAGACTCTGTGGCCGGCTCTCGAGAAGGGCAGTGCAAGACAAAGTCCAGACCTGAGCCACCTGTGGGAGGGGCCAAGGAAAGCGAGGGAGGGTGGGAACCAGTTCAGGAATGAAAGAAATAGTGGATAAAATGGATGAACAAGAATTATTAGAGCATATACATACAAGGCAGAGAGGGCAGTGGCGCCCCACTCCAGTACTCCTGCCTGGAAAATCCCATGGACAGAGGAGCCTGGAGGGCTATAGTCCACAGGGTCACAAAGAGTCGGACACGACTGAGCGACTTCGCTTTCCCTTTCCCGTCTGTGAATGTCCAAATTGCCCCCTTTTCATAAAGGCACCCGCCACACTAGAGTAAGGCCCTCTCTAATGACCTCATTTTAACCGGATTATCTCTGTAAAGACATTAACAAATACATCTATATTTTGAGGTACTGGGAATTAAGACTTCTTGAAACAAATTTCTAGGCCCAAGATGGAGCCACTCCTGGTGGGATGCCGCGTCAGCAAGCTGAAACGTAGACTTCATGTTCCTGTAAATACTTCCCTCAACCAGAAACACAGTGTGTCCAGCCAGGCAAACCCCAACTGCCAAGAACCTGTAATGATTTCTTTGTTCTAAATAAGGTCTGATATGCAATTCCAGCCAATCAATTTAAGCCAAATGCCCTTCCCTGATTCCCTGATTGCCTTCCTTTGTAAAAGCTCACAGCCCTATTCCTTGTTTTGTAGTTCTCTGGACTCTGGAGAGGGGAGACTACCTGCTTCAGGAAGCCAAAAAAAAAAAAAAAAAAAAAAGAAAGAAAGAAAGAAAGAAACCTGCTTTGCTCAGTTAAACTGTACTCTTTGAATATTTTAACAGACTTAAACATATCATTTTAGGGAACACATTTCAGCCCATAACAGGAAAAGCCTCATCAATCTTACTCCACGTGCTTTAAATTTTCACAGAGTTTATTCAGGTTGTGTCATCATGCCGTCTGTCCCTTTTAGTTTTTCACTTTATAGATTTTGTCTTTTCTGGAATCTTTATGATGATTTAAATGAAAGCTGGGAAGAGGTTTCCTGGAGTTGGTATCCAGATGCCATTTTTAACCATGTTGCTGTTCTGTTCTTTTGAATGTACTAATGTATTTCATGGCTATTTGGCAGTTTCTCCTAATATTTTTAGGAAAATGTTTAGAGGATAAATGGAAGTCAGATAAGTAAAAGTTGAGAAATGAGTTGGATTTTCATTGTGTCACTGTAGAATCTCAAATCTCTTGATAAATCCCTTACACCATATATTTCCTAGTTGTTCTCCTTCTCATATCAAACCCTGACCGAAGCAGTTTGACAGAGGAAACACCAGTTCAGGCTCTGAAAATCAGCTAGATTTTTTATTTTTATATCCAACCCATCAAAAAAGTGAATCATGTATGATTTTGAAGGACAATTTGATGTATCACAGAAAATGATAAACCATCAAAATTGTTGTATTCCAAAGCTGTGTTTTGGCTGGCTTTTTCTGGGTAGTTATTTCTCTTCTGTATTTGACCTAATAAAGTCAGGGATTTACTTCAACTAATCCATTTGTCATGGCCTATAAATCTGTTCTGTTTTTGTTGCAGATACCATGTAACTAAGTAATGATTAATAAAGATATTCAAATGGACATCAGCTCTCTTAGTGACCTACAGTTTATTAATACGTGAACACATATACATGCTTTTTATTCAAAGACATTGCCTCTATTAAGGACTAAAGTGTAATTTTAAACAATAGCAGCTACCAAACAACAACCAAAAAAACCCAGAAAAATATGACTCCTGCCAGACTTTCTCTGAACAATACAATGTGACTAATAGTTCTCCAGAGAAAAAATGCACAGCAATGGCTATTTACCTAAGTAACATTTTATGCCAAAATATCACAATGATTTATAATATTATAGGCCATTTCAGAAGTTGCTACAGGATACCTCATGCAGATAGTGTAAATTACAGTGATTTGTGGAAGTGTAGAGTGGAAGACTGGAGCAATAAAGAAAGAAGAATAATATTCTTCCTTGAATCACTGGGGAAAAGCACAGCTCAGCACATGTCTCCAGGCAATTTTGAGTAGTACAGTGCATTGAAGTTCAAGTTTCTGAAATGTCAAACCTAAATGACGATGAGATTACATTAGAAAAAAATCAAGATGACAAGTGGCTCATTTGATGCTGTGAATAGTATCTTCATAAAATTCACTTATGGTGTTGTGCACTGGGAAACACTTCAAGCTCTTAGGTGAAGAGGGAAATAATATTGTGAAATGTCTGAGGGGAGGGAAGCAAACCAGGAGAAAGAACTGGGCTGGGCAAAGAATGTTTAATTTAGGCCTCAATCATGAGCCCCTTCCTGATTCATTAGTGACCTTCCAAAAGTTGAAGGTAGGTAGGATGAAGAGGCCAATTTTGTCTGCTGCACAAATGAAAAGCAGAGTCATCTATTCAGGAAGTAGAGAGCACTCAGTAGGCTCACCCCAAGAAAGAGGAAACGCCTCACGCCCTTCACAGGCTCTGTGAGTGCTGGCATGTCTGGGCTTCACTCCTTTAGCCACATAATCCTGCAAATTAGAAAGTAAGGATGTGTAAGGAATGGGCAGGAATCATGGGCCATGCACACATCTATGACCTTTCTAGGTGCTTCTCTAGGCAGTCATGAATATACGCAAGAGAATCTTTAAAATGTCTAAATCATATGAAAGAAAATGCAAGAGAGGAAGAAAAAGAAAGGGACTTTTTTTTCCCCCTTTTAGATTAGGGGGACACGGTTCACATCCTCCTGGGTTTAAAGGGAATGATGCACTTTTAAATTTAAATAAATTTTGAGCACTTGCAGAGCAAAATCTTGGGAATTCAGAGTAATGTATCTGGAGAAAAGTCAGGAGAAAAAATAGATTGTGTGTCTAAGGAGCTCCTGAAAGACAGTATTCAGAGTGTTCAGGAATGATCACTACTCTGTGTCTTGGGGTCTTCCTTCTAACAAGAGGCACTGAGATTTAAAATAAGTTTGGGAAAGTGCTGCTGAAATGTATTTTCCTTTGCTTGAATGGATGATGAACCAACAGGCTGAAGAATCCAGTGGAATTTGAATCCTGGAGGTGAATTTCAATGGCTGGAAGAGGAGAAACTATTTATCATCATCAAGACTGTTTTCAAGTTGTAGAATGGGAACAGTACTAGTTTCTGCCTGGTAGACTTTTGCAAAGATTGAACAAAATAGGGGATAATGCAATAAGAAGTCACTTAGCTTGATAATTAGAATATTGTCCACAGATGTTATCTATCATTCAATTATTCTCATGAGAATAGAAATTCAAACAGAAACGTCATGAATTAGCCTTTTCTCATAAGGTTATGGAAGTAACCTTTGATCAAATAAACTCAAAGAGCTTGGTAGTAAGTGGAGCACAAATGGGTTTGTGACTTTCAGAGTGAATTTTGAACAGGCATTAAAACACTAGGGCACTTCCTAAGCTGGTAAAGTAAATGGCTTAACGTACCACCCTGGTTAAAATTCTTGGTAATGTAAACATTCTGTAGTCTTTCTCTATTTTATTTAGGAAAAATCTATTTTCAACAAGGAGACTCCATCTGTTTGTGAGTGCTTATAAAGGGAAAGAACTTTAAAGTTGGCAAGAGAAGATATTTTTAAAGTTCTGTGATATAAGGAATGTGCTTCAAATAATTTTACCTGAAAGCCATCATGGGAATTGTTAATGCCATCAAGTCTGACAAGGATTTCTGATCTCAGTAGTTTTCAAACTGCATGATTGTTATAATGTTTAATTATTTCCTTGAAGAGTTGATTTCATTTAAGATGTTTTTCATTTATAATCAACAGCTGGTAACATCTTGATTATTTTAAAAAGCCATCTTTCAATGCTCATATGCTCTGCCCTTCCGGCTGAATATTTATATTTCTTATAAGAAGGACTGGCACAAAATCTTACTTTGATCTTTTTGGTTAATATTATTAAGAGTTTGAGTTTTCTAGGTTGCTCAGTGCTAAAGAATCTACCTTCAATGCAGGAGATGTAGGTTCCATCCTGGGGTTAGGAGGATCCCCTGGAGAAGAAAAAGGGAACCAACTCTAGTATTCTTGCCTGTGGACAGAGGAACCTGGCAGGCTACAGTCCATGGGGTCACAAAGAGTCAGACACGATTAAGCAACTAAGCACAGCGCAGCACAGAGTTGATTTACAATGTGGCCTCAGTGTTGCAGAAAAGAATCAAATCTGTGTTGAAGAGAAGCCAATTCTAACTCCGTGTTGGACCCTTGTTTCTTTGACTTCCTTTTTGTTTCTTTTGTTATACATAAAGAGCCTGCCTCAGAGGACCCTGCCCCTCTGCCTCACAGTAAACTGACGTGCCTTTGTTCAGCTCATAGATAGAAAATCTGATGCCTGCCCACCTGTGAATAGCTACAACAAAAAAGAGATTAACACACTGCTTCCAACAGCTGGCCGTTAGGAGAGACGTTTGCAAGACTGAAGACTATTTCACTTCACTTCCCCACTGCCTCTCCATCTCTGTTTTACTTTTAGACCTCAGTCACTGATTGCTGCTCTCTCTGGTTCTGTAAAAGAACCTGGCTTCCAAACCCCCGACAATATGGTTACTCTGAGACATTAGTCTGCCATCTTCTCGGTCAGCTGGCTTTCCAAATACAGTCTTATTCCTTGCCTTACCTCATCTCTCAGATTCACTGACCTGTTGTGGGGCAAACAGAGTAAGCTTGGACTCAGTAACATTAATTTTATGTGCAGAGCAAAGTGATTCAGTTATACATGTACATATATCTACTCTTTTTCAAATTGATTTTCCCATTAGGTTTTTACAGAGTATTGAGCAGAGTTCCCTGTGCTATACAGTAGTCCCTTGTTGGTTATCCATTCTAAAACTCCCAATTTTTCTCCCCACCCCCACCTTGTCCTTTCAGTAACCATAAGTTTGTTTTTTAAGACTGTTTCTGGTTTGTACATCTGTCCACTTGCATCATTTTTTTATGATTCTGCATATAAGTGAGATCATATATTTGTCCTGCTCTATCTGACTTACTTCACTCAGTGCGATGATCTCTGGGTACATTTATGTTCCTGCAAATGACAATGATTTATTGTTGTTTAGTCGCTAAGTTGTGTCCAATTCTTTTGTGACCCCGGGGATGGTATAGCCCACCAGGCTTCTCTGTCCATGGGATTTCCCAAGCAAGAATATTGAAGTGAGTTGCCATTTCCTTCTCCAGGAGATTTTCCTGATGCAGGGATCAAATCTGTGTCTCCTGCTTGGTAGGTGGATTCTTTATCACTAAGCCACCTGGGAAGCTTTATTTATTTCATTCTATATAATGGCTTAACTGAATAATATTCCATTATGTGTGTGTGTATAGAAATGCAACGGATTTCTGTGTATTTATTTTGTTCATTGGTGAACTCTAGTAGTTCTCTGGTAGCATTTAAGAATTTTCTATGTATAGTAGCAGGTCATCAGCAAATATTGACAGTGTTACTTCTTTTTCTTCTCTGTTTGCCATGGTTAGGACTTCCAAACCATGTTGACTAGAAGTGGCAAGAGTGGGCATCCTTGTCTTATTCCTGACCTTAGAGGAAATGCTTTCAGTTTTTCACTGTTGACTTTGATGTTGGCTGTAGGTTTCCCATAAATGGATTTTATTATACTGAACTATGTTCCTTCTATGCTCACGTTTCTGGAGCGTTTTCATCATAAAAGGGTGCTGAACTTTGTCAAAAGCTTTTCTGCATATATTAAGATAATCATATGACTTCTACTCTTAAGTCTGTTAATGTGGTCTATCACACTGATGTAAGATTGGGCTTCCCTGGTGACTCAGACAGTAAAGAATCTTATATTTCTCTAAGCTTCCCTCTTAGAACTTATTTTGCCACAGCCCACTGGTTTAAGATCATTATGCTATCATTTTCACTTGTCTCTATGTATTTTTTGATTTCCTCTTTGATTTCTTCAGTTACCCATTGGTTGTTTAGTAGCATATAGTTCAGCTTCCATGTGTTTGTGTTTTTATGCTTGTAGTTTATTTCTAATCTCATAGTGTTGAGGGTGGAAAAAAAATTGATATGATTTAAATTTTCTTAAATTTACTGAGGTCCATTGTGTGGCCCAGCATGTGGCCAATCCTGAAGAATATTCCATTTGTGCATGAGAAGAAAGTGTATTATGCTGCTTTTGGATGGAGTGTTCCATAAATACCGCCCCCCCACCTCAAAAAAAAATCAATTAAGGCCTGTGTTTTCTCACTGATTTTCTGTCTCGGTGATATGCCCAATGATGAAGGTGTGTGGGGTTAAGGTCCCCCACTGTTATTGTGCTGTGGTTGTTTTTTCCCTTTTATGGCTGTTAGTATTTGCTCTATGGGCTTTCCTGGTGGCTTATGGGTAAAGAATCTGTTTGCTAATGCTGGAGATGCAGGTTTGATTCCTAGGTTGGGAAGATCCCCTGGAGAAGGAAATAACCCACTTCAGTATTCTGGCCTGGGACATCCAAAGGACAGGGAAGCCTGGCAGGCTACATTCTATGGGATCACAATGGAGTCAGACATGACTTAGCAACTAAACAATAGCAACAATATTTGCCTTATATATTGAGCTGCTCCTATATTGGGGATATATACATGTATCATTATTATAACTTCTTGGATTGATCCATTGATCATTGTGTAATTTTTGTTTCTTGTAATAGTCTTTATTTTAAAGTCTGCTTTGTCTGATAGGAGTTTTGGTACTTTTGATTTTCATTTGTATGGAGTGCATTTTTAAAAGATGATTATTGATATCTGTGTTCTTAGTGCCATTTTGTTAATTGGTCTGATTTGTTTCTGTAGGTCTTTTTCCCTTTCCTTCCTCTTTTGTCCTCTTCTCTTGTGCTTTGATGGCTAACTTTACTGCTGTGCTTATTATATTCCTTAATCTTTTGTATATGTATCTATTGTGTTTACCATGAGGTTTAGATATAGCAATCTATATAGAAACAAAATCGTTTGAAGTTTCCAGTCTTTTAATTTCAGAAGCATTTCCAAATCCTGTATTTTTACTCTCGTCTTCTCACAAGTACTGGTTTTAATATATTTTTGTGTGAATGATTTCCTACTGTATGTTTGCCTCTCCTGGTGAGCTTTTCCATTCATAATTTTCTTGTTTCTAGTGGTGGCCTTTTCTTTTCCACCTAGGGAAGCTTGTTTAGTATTTGTTGCAAAGCTGATCTGATGGTGGTGATTTCTCTTAACTTTTGCTTATCTGTAAAGCTCTTGATTTCTCTGCTGAATCTGAATAAGAGCCTTTCTGGTTGTGGGTTCTTCCCTTTCATCACTTTAAATGTGTTTGTGCCACTGCCTTCTGACCTGTAGAGTTTCTGCTGAAAAATCAGTTAATAACCTTATGAGTGTTCCCTTGTATATTATTTGTTGTCAAAGTAAAGTCACTCAGTCATGTCCGACTCTTGGCGACCCCATGAACTGTAGCCTATCAGGCTCTTTCATCCATGGGATTTTCCAGGCAAGAGTGCTGGAGTGGATTGCCATTTCCTTCTCCAGGGGATCTTCCCAACCCAGGAGTCGAACCCAGGTCTCCTGCATTGCAGGCAGACGCTTTACCATCTGAGCCACCGGGGAAGTCCATGATTATTTGTTGTTGTTGCATTTCCCTTATTCCTTTTAATATTTTACCTTTAATTTTTGTCCATTTGATTACTATGTGTCTCTGTGGGTTTCTCCACGTGTTTATTCTACCTGGTATTCTCTGAACTTTCTGGAGTTGGGTGACTATTTTCTTTCCCGTGTTAATAAAATTTTCAGCTGGTAGCTCTTTAAATATTTTCTCTGGTACTTTCTCTCTTCTCCTCTGGAGTCCCTATAAGGTGAATGTTGGTGCATTTAATATTGTCTCAGCAATCTCTTAGACTGTCCTCATTTCTTTTGATTCTTTTTTTCCTCTATTCTATTCTGCAGTAGTGATTTCCACAATTCTCTCTTCCAGCTCACGTATCCATTCTTCGGCCTCATTTGTTCTCCTGCTGATTCCTTCTAATGTGCTTTTCGCTTCAGTTACTGTATTGCTCATCTCTGTTTGCTGTTTGGGCAGCTCTGGTGGCTCAGATGGTAAAGAATCTGCCTGCAATGCAAGAGAGCTGGGTTCAATCCCTGGGCCAGAAAGGTGTCCTAGAGAAGGGGATAGGTGCCCATTCAGTATTCTTGCCTGGAGAATCAGATCTGGGATCTTGGATCATCTTTACTATCGTTTTCTGAATCCCCCCCCGTCCCTGCATGTATATTGCCTACCTCTGTTTCACTCAGCTTTTTCCTGGCATTTTTATTTTGTTCCTTTCTCTGTGATGTATTCTTCTGCTGTCACATTTCATTTAACGATCTGTAATCGTGGTTTCTACTCTACACGGGTGTAGTTCTTGCTTCTGTGGTCTGCATCTTGGTGGACGAGACTGGTCTAATGGGCTTGTGCCAGCTTTCTCGTGGGAGGGACTGGTTTCTGCCCACTGGTGGGGCGAGTTGAGTCTTGTCCCTCTGGCGAGTAGTGCTGTGTCAAGGTCCGTGTTTATTGTGCAGGTGTGGGCTCAGGATGAGTAGGCAGCCTGTCTGCTGATGACTTGGGCTGTGTTCCCATCCTGCTGGGTGTTCGGTCTGAGGCATCTTGGACCAAACAGCACAGAAGCCTACAGGCTGTGGGGTGGGGCCAGGTCTTGGTGAGAAAATGGGGCTCTCTTGGAAAGCTCATGCCAACAAGTACCCCCCGCCAGAACTGCTGCCTCCAGGGTCTTTGTCTCTGCAGTCAGCCACGGCCACAGCTACCTCCACTGGAGTTGCTTCAAAACCAGCAACAAGGTCTGACCCAGGGTCTTATAAGGTCATTGCTTTTTCTCCTGGGTCCTGGAGTATACAAAACCTTGTGTACCCTCCAAGAGTGGAGTTTCTGTTTCCCCCACTCCTATGGAATTCTTGTTATCAAATCCTGCTGACTTTCAAAACCTGATGCTCTGGGACCTCCAGCTCCCAATGTCAGACACCAGGCTAGGGAACCTGACATGGGGCACAGAACTTTCACTCCTTTGGAGAACTTCTGTGGTATAATTATTTTCCAGTTTGTGGGTTGCCTACCTAGTATGGGTATGGGATTTGATTTTATCATGTCTTCACCCTTCTAACCATCTTGCTGTAGATTCTTTTTTTCGTAGGTTCCAGTATCTTTTTTGTTGTTGTTGTTATTGATGGTTATCAGCAGTTAGTTGTAATTTTCATGTTTTTATGGGAAGAGATGAGCTCACTTCACTTAATTATTATAATTATTCTGTAAATCCTATTAATTATTTTGTAAATCCTATAGTTACTTTATAAGTCCTGTAAGACTGAGCTATTATGATCCCTAAACAGGAACATAAATATATGAACATATCAGTTCAGTCCAGTTCAGTCGCTCGGCCGTGTCCAACTCTTTGCGACCCCATGAATTGTAGCAGGCCAGGCCTCCCTGTCCATCACCAACTCCCAGAGTTCACTCAGACTCACATCCATCGAGTCAGTGATGCCATCCAGCCATCTCATCCTTTGTCGTGCCTTTCTTCTCCTGTCCCCAATCCCTCCCAGCATCAGGGTCTTTTCCAATGAGTCAGCTCTTCACATGAAGTGGCCAAAGTACTGGAGTTTCAGCTTTAGCATCAGTCCTTCCAATGAACACCCATATAGAGAAGACTGAAAAGAATGAACTAATATTAACTGGACAACTGTGTTAAGCAAGCTGCATTAAATGATCTCTATTTTTTTTTTCATTCTTCAAAATAATCTTATGGATAGATATCTTTCCATTTTGCCTACAAAGAAACTGAGGCCTGTAAATAACTCAACATATAGGGCCGTGCTTGTTAATGGCTGAGGTGGCATCTGAAACTCTGTCCACCTGGCCTTTCATATGATAATAATATACGTGTAAGAGTACTGTGGTTTACTATAACTGATTCATTTCTTTCCATTGGTTTTTGGTGAAGCCCTTAGCTAGGAGTGGTTTATCATTCTTTGTTCTTATTATCTAGTTTTTGAGTCAAATGCTTCTCCACTTTGTCAGTACCTAGGGTTATTTTCTATGAATGTTAAGCCTTTTGCTTATTGCCTCTCTAGACCTTGTTGTATTTAAGATTGCATGCCTGATCTAAGGGTTACTAAAGGGTTACATTGGGAATGTGACTAGTTAATTTTATTAATCTAATAAAGCTATTTGGATATAATACTTGCAAATCTTTAAACTGACAGGGAAATTGCTTTGGTAAATTTTTTGAAATTCTCTATTAAATCATGCAAGTTTATTTTAAGTTGACATATCTTTCTAATAAATAAAGCTTACAGATATACCAAAATGAAATACTCAAAATAGGTCTTAATTCAAGCAGGAAGTGATTAGTGCAGCTCTAGAGAAACTACTTTAGCTGTGGCACAACAAATTATACAAATGTGTGTAGCCACATCTGTGGAGAAATTTGATCCTCTTTTTCAGGTAAATACATAACCCATTCAAACAGAAGATTATATTTTTCTTATTAAAAATTTCTATTCACTTAAAGAATATATGTGGCAAGGGCTGTGACTATATGTCTGTGAATGTACTATTACTTGGGTCCATATATGGTAAAAGACTGAATCAAAACCAAGATTTTTTTGAACATAGGTAGTATTTTATTTATACATTATAGATAAGTAATAGTCATATGTATATATACCAAAATATCATTGTCAATAGGTCCTGGAAAATGAGTTTATTTCTTTAATAGCATATTTATCAACACATTATCCAACTTATCAGTTGGAGTTTAAATTGCTTATAAATTAATCTTACAGTAAAAATTACTATTTGGAAGGATGTAAAAATTATACCTCAGAGGAATTTGTAATAAATGAAACAATAGAATTTAAGTCAGAAGTTAGTGACAATATTTTTGTACTCTGTACTCATTTTATATTAGCAAATTTGACATAAATTGATGTAGGTGTGCAGAGTACCATATAAGTTTCATTTCTATCCATTTCCATATATGTCTGAATATATAAATAAATATATAAGTACTGTAATTCATTAGTCAGGGTAAGACTATATGTGGATTGTGTATATTTCAGCTAATTTTAATATTACTTTTAATCATTCACATTAAAAATATGTACATGTGTAAATATATTTGTGTATTAATGATTTGCTTTGTTTTGCTATTATTATAAGCAACAGTTCAGTTCAGTTCAGTTCATTTGCTCAGTTGTGTCTGACTCTTTGTGACCCCATAGACTGCAGCACTCCAGGCCTGCCTGTCCATCACCATCTCCCAGACCTTCCTCAAACTCATGTCTATCGAGTTGGTGATGCCATCCAACTATCTCATCCTCTGTCATCCCTTCTCCTCCCACCTTCAATCTTTCCCAGCATCAAAGTTTTTTCCAGTGAGTCAGTTCTTTGCATCAGGTGGCCAAAGAATTGGAGTTTCAGCTTCAGCATCAGTCCTTCCAATGAATATTCAGGACTGATCTCCTTCAGGATGGACTGGTTGGATCTCCTTGCAGTCCAAAGGACTCTCAAGAGTCTTCTCCAACACCACAGCTCAAAAGCATCAATTCTTTGGCACTCAGCTTTCTTTATGGTCCAACTCTCACATCCATACATGACTACTGGAAAAACCATAGCTTTGACTAGATACACCTCTGTTGGTAAAGTAATGTCTCTGCTTTTTAATATGCTGTCTAAGTTGGTCATAACTTTTCTTCCAAGGAGCAAGCATCTTTTCATTTCATGGCTGAAGTCACCATCTGCAATGATTTTGGAATCCCTCAGAATAAAGTCTGTCACTGTTTTCCCCTGTTTCCCCATCTATTTGCCACGAAGTGATTGAATTGGATACCATTGAAAGGTTGTTGCTGAACCATGGAAGATGCCAGGATTCTTGGCCTCCGGAGGGGACGAACTCCATCCAGAGCCAGAGATGAGGCTTGATTGCTCAGAGCTTTTGTGTAATAGAGTTTTATTAAAGTATAAAAGAAATAGAGAAAATTTCTGACACAGACATCAGAAGGGGGCAGAAAGAGTGCCTCACTGGTGTTAACAATGGAGTTATATACTTTTAATTAATTATGACAGTGAATCAAAAGAATGTCTAGAGGTTGTAAAGACCTTACTAGATTCACTCCCATAATTTACATTTTAAGATAACAGGATTAGCCAGAAGGTTTTTTCCAGAAACTCTCCTCAAGCAGGATACTTTATTGTTATATAATCCTAAGGAATGGAGAGGAAAAAAAGTTTGTCTTTTTCTCCTCCTTGAGAATTCCAGACCCCTCTCTCCTTGGGAACCCCTGGACTTCTTATCAAAACTGCCTTGGAATTGACTTTCTCACCATGATCTTAGTTTTCTGAATGTTGAGTTTTAAGCCAACTTTTTCACTCACTTCTTTCACTTTCATCAAGAGGCTCTTTAGTTCTTCTTCACTTTCTGCCATAAAGGTGGTGTCATCTGCATATCTGAGGATATTGATATTTCTCCTGGCAATCTTGATTCCAGTTTGTGCTTTATCCAGCCTGGCATTTCGCATGATATAATCTGCATATAAGCTAAATAAGCAGGTGACAATATACAGCCTTGACGTACTCCTTTCCCAATTTGGAACCAGTCTGTGGTTCCATGTCCAGTTTAAATGTAGCTTCTTTACCTGCATACAGATTCCTCAGGAGGCAGGTCAGGTGGTCTGGTATTCCCATCTCTTTCAGAATTTTCCACAGTTTGTTGTGATCCACACAGTCAAAGGCTTTGATGTTGTCAATAAACCAGTAGTAGATGTTTTTCTGGAACTCTCGCTTTTTCCATGATCCAGCGGATGTTGGCAATTTGATCTCTGGTTCCTCTGCCTTTTCTAAAACCAGCTTGAACATCAGGAAGTTACCAGCTTGAACATCAGGAAGTTCACGGTTCACGTACTGCTGAAGCCTGGCTTGGAGAATTTTGAGCATTACTTAACTAGCATGTGAGATGAGTGCAATTGTGCAGTAGTTTGAACATTTTTTGGCATTGCCTTTCTTTGGGTTTGGAATGAAAACTGACCTTTTCCAGCATGAACAAACGTAATTTATAGACTATCCTTTCCAGGAACAGATTGGCCAATGAGAGGACATGTAACACTTTATTTTATATAAATGTTTTGTATCTCTCCAGTTTTAATTTTTATAAATGTCTTGATAATTATACTTTAAAATATATGTATTGAATTAATTTAATTTTAATTGAAGCATTCTTCTCTCTGGAATTATTTGAAATATTAATAGTCTATAGAAAATTATCATGGTTAATTTCATCATTATTATTATTGGTCTTTGTAATATGGAATGGATACCTAAGGTGTATCTAGAAACACCAACCTATAATATGCTATTGCTGACTATGTAATGGGAAGGGTAGGATGCATATGAAATGTATACTTGAGAAAAAGCTATTATTTAAAACATTTTCAATTCATGTGAATTTCTGAAGGCTTACCTCAGCAATAATAACAAAACTACTAGTAAAAATGACAATTGAGTGATTATTATTCTGTGCTAGGATCTTAATATTTATTTTTAAATTTAATATTCATAATATTTGTATGAGGTATTATTACTTTTATGGTGTAGACTAGGATTATGAAATTAATATTAAGTGACTTGAACAGGATAATTTTACAAGTTAAGTGTTTGAGAAGTGAGTAGACTTCTGAAGAATATCTAGAAACTGAGATAAAGCTCCAAATGTCTGTCCATCAAAGACAAATTAATGATTATGCTATTGTTCTTGGAATGAATTTTAAGATTATTCAGAATATACTGCAAAGACTAATCAAAAACATTTCATGGAAGCTGAATTTGTGATTTCCTGGATTCTCTCTGGACACATACCAGCAGATACTAGCAGATGGTCATGCAAAATCTTGAAGATTACAGAAATATTCCATGGACAGAAGAGCCTGGAAGGCTACAGTCTGTGGGTCTGTGAAGAGTTGGATATGACTGAGTGACTATCACATTCATTTTGTTTTTCAGAGAAAATGAAGTAAGTTTTTAAAATTGCTTATTTTGCTGTTTTTTTCCTTAACATTCTTGTTTACTTGCGTTAGTTGTTTTCAAGCAAGGTCCAATTTGATGTGAAATTATTATAATATTAATTTGCTTTAAGCGCATGGTTTTTTGCAAACAAAATATAGAAAAGATAAAGGAGACAATTTAGAAAAGGGGGAGAAAGAACTAGAAAATAAATAAAAGTTCAGTTCAGTTGCTCAGTCATGTCTGACTCTTTGCGACCCCATGAATCGTAGCACACCAGGCCTCCCTGTCCATCAACATCTCCCAGAGTTCACTCAAACTCACATCCATCGAGTTGGTGATGCCATCCAGCCATCTCACCCTCTGTCGTCCCCTTTTCCGCCTGCCCCCTATCCCTCCCAGCATCAGAGTCTTTTCCAATGAGTCAGCTCTTTGCATGAGGTGGCCAAAGTACTAGAATTTCAGCTTTAGCATCATTCCTTCCAAAGAACACCCAGGCCTGATCTCCTTTAGAATGGGCTGGTTGGATCTCCTTGCAATCCAAGGGACTCTCAAGAGTCTTCTCCAACACCACAGTTCAAAAGCATCAATTATTCAGTGCTCAATTTTCTGCACAGTCCAACTCTCGCATCCATACATGACCACTGGAAAAACCATAGCCTGACTAAACGGACTTTTGTTGGCAAAGTAATGTCTCTGCTTTTCAATATACTATCTAGGTTGGTCATAACTTTTCTTCCAAATGGTATGGACCTAACAGAAGCAGAAGATATTAAGAAGAGGTGGCAAGAATACACAGAAGAACTGTACAAAAAAGATCTTCATGATCAAGATAATCACGATGGTGTGATCACTCACCTAGAGCAAGACATCCTGGAATGTGAAGTCAAGTGGGCCTTAGAAAGCATCACTATGAATGAAGCTAGTGGAGATGATGGAATTCCAGTTGAACTCTTTCAAATCCTGAAAGATGATGCTGCGAAAATGCTGTACTCAATATGCCAGCTAATTTGGAAACCTCAGCAGTGGCCACAGGACTGGAAAAGGTCAGTTTTCATTCCAATCCCAAAGAAAGGCAATGCCAAGGAATGCTCAGACTACCACACAATTGCACTCATCTCACATGCCAGTAAAATAATGCTCAAAATTCTCCAAGCCAGGCTTCAGCAATACGTGAACAGTGAACTCCCAGATGTTCAAGCTGGTTTTAGAAAAGGCAGAGGAACCAGAGATCAAATTGCCAACATCCGCTGGATCATGGAGAAAGCAAGAGAGTTCCAGAAAAACATCTATTGACTATGCCAAAGCCTTTGACTCTGTGGATCACAAATAAAAGTAAGAACTTGACAAAATTGGAATTAGAAAGGAAATTGATCAGTATGAACTTAGGGCCTTAAAAAATTTTTCTTTGATCAAAACTACTTGTGAAAGGAAAAAAAATATTGAATACAGCCCCATCTATTTAAAATCCATGAAAACTTCAGTAGTTTACAATTAACTTTTATAAAGATGTCCTTGGTCTTTGAGTTTTAAATGTAAGATTAGGAAGAGAATGGATCTGGAGAGTCTGTCAAATGAAGGCATATGAATTCCCAAGGGGTTACAGTTGGGATGGCGACGTGGGAGTCATGCAGATGAAGGTAGCTGGCTAGTGTAGAAAAAATACAAGATTAAATGTAATGATAAACCTCAGGAAATTTGAGTCTACAGAGTCTAGAGTTTATAAAACTGGAGACAAGAAAATAGATGCAGTTGAAAAGTTATAGTGCAGTAAAGTTTTTGTAGAGTGGCAATTTGATAAGCACTATTATAAGATAAACATGTTACTTTTGTAATGCACTACAATTTTCAATTCTGGCTAATATTTTCCAGATGAAGTTGATCTATGAATAATTATAACTATATCATGTTCAGGAATCAGTCACAGCCCTTTTGCTTTATGACCCATTATAGTTACGACACTAGAAAATATTTTTAAATGCCTTCAGAGATGATATGCAGAAGTAGAAGATGCATTAAGACTCTAAATCCTAGCTGTTGTTGTGAGCCTTAATTATTGTGAAGCAGAAGAAAACAAGAAAAAACATATATCATACCTTAGCAGAATATGGTGTGTACTGGGGTCTGATCATTACAAGGTATGTAGCCTTGGAGAGCGGTATAAATAATCCTGTTGCTACTGTTACATAAAAGGTTTCCAGTACTAATGCAGACATTTAGTAAGCTGAAAAAAGGGCTCAGGACAGTGAAAGACCAATGACATGCATTTCTCCTTTACCCAACCGAGACTCCTGAGTGCTATGGATTCTGCTGTACCTGCCTGTACGTTATTACTTCCCTCTTCAGTCCTTACTGCTCAGTATAGCTCACAAAGCCTCCTTCATAAGTTCTACTGGACTAAACTATCTCTCCTCCTGGTCTAGGTTTCACTCTTAGAATACGTATACACACATAGAACTGTGAACTTGAAGATTCCATGTTACTTTGCCTATCAGGGCATTCCTTAAGCGTTCCGCTTTGTGATGCCTCAAGGAGAGGAGAAGTCATTTGCCTCTTAAGAAGCCTCTGGTCAGCTGCCTTTGAGCCATCACGATGCCTATGTCTTCTCTTCCGGCAGCCATTTTATCCCATATGATAGCCGTAAGCAATGTGCCGCCTCCTCCACTTCGCAGTATTCCAAGTGAGTGGGGAAAACCTGTAGGGTCTACCATTTTTTTCAGTGGTACTGACCCCAGAGAAAACAAATGGGGCTTTTCAGGGTTGGTAGGCACCCTGGGAGCCTTACTGAGAGCATAGTGGACTGGAAAGAACACAGGTGTGCCGATTCTGCTGTGTCCTTCTGATAACATTCTCCTTCTCTAGGCTTCCAGTGCTTTACTTAGTAAAATGAGCATTTTTATGAGCTCTCAGAGCTTCAAATAACAAATAGTTTAAAAATGAAAACAACGAAGGCTTAGAGAGGTCGCTTGTCTCACCTGTGAACAAGTCCCTTGCTTCTGACAGGTCTCCAGGTGCCTACCGAGAGTTAGGCTTATAGCCTGACCTTTGTGAGTTAATTCATGCATAATTTTTACTAGGAGAATTCCTATTTAAAATTTTCAAGGGGGGAAAAAAGACATAATTCCCATTTTTCTTGCTCTGAAATGTATTCCCATTTTATTTTAATTTTGTAGTCTTTGGTTTACAATATTAAAGGAACTATACGTCTTGAGTTAAACATTTTGAAGTTTATATAATTTACAGTGTTTTCTTATTTTATAGAGTCAGAATAAACCAGAATATTTTTCTCAAGACCTCTCTTCATAGTCATCAAATTCATAGATATATTATTTGATCACTAATACACTGACTAATAATATGTAATAGTCCCAGTGATAGCTGAGATTTAAAAAAATTTTTAGATACCAGCAGTAATTGTGACCTTTTCAAGTTCAATAATGCATTTACCTTATTATTTTAATATTGACTGGGCAAATTTCTAGCGTTGATTTGAAAAAGCTAACCCATCTGTTTTTTTACCTTCCTCTGAGAATTAACTTTTATGTATATATATTTTTTAAATTAATGAACATAGTCACCAGCAAAAAGTTGCCACAGACAGCACTTGATACCATTTGAAAGGCTCTACTTAAGCCTTGAACAGTATTAAATGAAGTCCTTATGTTAAATCAAATTTACTCTTATGTAAGTTACTTCTATATGTTTTTATTATTATTGTGCAAAAATTCTTGTATGTAGTCAAAATCATATTTCAATGTCAGTGAAAATAAATGTCAAATGTAATTTTGTCAAAAAGCGGCAGTCTCTACTGTACAGAAAAAAGTTACTCTAAGATGGTTTCTTTTTTAGCAGCCTAGGAACTACAGTAGCTGGGAGTTAAAAGATCAAATTAATTTAGAATCAATGGGATGAGATATGTGCTACCTTCTGTAGTGTCTCCCAAGGACACTTAACTTGTGTGAAGTGATTAAAAGATGAAAAATCAGCAGCAATTTAGATCTCAGAACTGGATAGAACATAATGGAAAGGCTCGGAGCTCCCGATTGTCCCTTTAGAGTTTCCTGCTTCATGTTCTGTCTGTGACTTCTCTTTAGATACGTGTCTGGCTTGCTTAGTAGCTGTGTCTTTGTGCTAACTCTAACAAGTCAGCAATTTCCCCTATTAAACTCTGCTGAAACAATGATCTCATGAAAGTGTGTGTGAGGATGCTTTCAACCCAAATATGACTGAACCTGAATTATAAAGGAGATATAAAAAGGAGTTACTCAAAATGTGACATAAATAGGAAGGTGCAGATAGGGACCTTAAAGAAGGTCTAGGCATTATCTATATTCTATTTACTTAGGATCAGGTTAGCTATGTTATGTTTAGTGAGTCACGTCTACCTTCCCTATAAATTTCAGATGTGGATAACATTTATTGAGGGCTTTCTATAGGCAGTGTGTAAATATTTTGTTATGCTGTTATTTCATTTATTTTCTACAAGAACCCATGAGCTCTGTGGTAAGCAGAATAATGGCTTGCTTACCACAAAGATGTCCGTGTCCTAATCCCTTGAACTATGAATATGCTGGGTTACTTGGCATGTGGACTTAAGGTTACAGATGAAATTGAGGCTGTTAATCCGCTGACTTTGAGACTAGACAGTGTTCTGGAATATCCGGTGGGCCCATCATAATCTGAAGGGTCCTTATAAGTGGAAGAGGGAAGCCTGTGTGGCAGATGAAAGTGAAGTCGCTCAGTCGTGTCCGACTCTTTGTGACCCCATGGACTGTAGCCCACCAGGCTCCTCCGTCCATGGGATTCTCCAGGCAAGAATACTGGTGTGGGTTGCCATTTCCTTCTCCAGGGGATCTTCCCTGACCCAAGGATCGAACCCAGGTCTCCTGCAGAGAAAGGCTGGCTTGGCTGTTGCTGCCTTTGAAGATAGAAGGAGTAGGTAACGCAAGGAATTCAGGTGGCCCCTATAAGCTGGAAAAGCAATGGATTCTTCTCTAGAGTTTGTGGAAGGAATGCAGCCCTGCTGACAATGATTTTAGCTTCGTGAGACCTGTTTCAGACTTCTGACTTAGAGAACTGTAAGATAACAAAGTTGTGTTGCTTTAAGCCAGGAGATTGGTGGTAATTTGTTACAATGGTAACACAAAACCAACACATGCTATATTTTACAGTTAGGGACAGGGAGGCTTAGGTGTCATGCTAATGTTCATGTAGGTGTCAAGTGGTAGAGATTATTCACAGTATCATCCTTGTTATGAATTTCCTCTACTCATAAACCAGCAACAAAGTCAGCCACACTTCGGCTTCCTCCTTGCCCACTACCCTGAAATCCCTTACACAGTTTACCACTTAAATGATGGTGATGCATTTGTTTGAATTTTGCTATCTACCTCGACACTGCTGATTTAAGGAAGAGAATATATCACACATCTTTAAACACCCCCTACCCTGCCCCACTGCTATCTCCTTGGCTCTGAAATTCAGCCCCACAAACACTCCAGTAGTTAAGCTTCTTGAGTCACTTACAAATATTTTCTTTGAAACTTTCAAGCCTTCTACACTCTCTTTGACTTGTATCTCTGGATTCTTCATAACCCAGGAAAGAGATGATTGTTTTCGAAAACAAAAATATCATACCACTTTTTCCTTTTTATTAAAAAAATCTTACAAGTTAGCTAAACTTGCAGTAGTTTACCACCTATGTGAAACAGCATCCAATCCAGGGACACATTAGATCCGTTATTATTAACAGTTGATTTTCTGAAGAGACGAAGAAAAATGTTTTAATTTTTTTTTTTTTTAAGGAGACAGTGAGCTCTTCTTTAGCATTTGGCTGGAGGAAACCATTTCACACCTATAATTAGTAAGGTCCAGTTAGCTACCTTTGTTTGGGTTAATAAGTTATACCTTTATTTTATTTATACTTATTAGGTTTATCCTTCTGAGAAAGGACAAGTTCAAAAGTGTGCTTTGCATTTTGTATCGGTTAATCTGATAATTTCTGTGCTTTAACAAAAGGGTTTGTTTGTTTGCTTTCCCG
Organism: Ovis canadensis; assembly: GCF_042477335.2. Lineage (NCBI taxonomy): Eukaryota > Metazoa > Chordata > Mammalia > Artiodactyla > Bovidae > Ovis > Ovis canadensis. The sequence goes on along the minus strand of NC_091253.1, from coordinate 98,744,709 downwards.
GTAACAAATGGCTTTCAGGTTCACAAGATATCAGTGGGTACATTTTGCTTGTTCCAACATATGGGGATGCAGAAGGGAAAAAAGCACTCAAGATAAGATCAGAGACACTTGAAGGAATTTAGGAACAAGATACTACTCCTAAATAAATGCTTTCCTTTGCTCTTTTTCATTTTAAGGGCATATGAAAAAAAATGGTGTCATCGTTACTAACTCTTCAACGGCATTTCCTGTATTTTGAGAGTTGTTATTTCTCTCATAGCAAAAGATGAAAAGACCCTCAGAATGTATATTTATCTGTGAGGGGGGATATTACTTCATTTTAAAGTTCTACACTATTCAAATCCTAGGAGTCCAAATAAGAAAAGAGGGGTTGGGACTCATTTGCAGAGAAGCAGACTTTGTAATGTGTAAAGAAAGCAAAGCTGAAAAACAGAGCTGAGACAGATGAGAATGGGTATTCCAAGAAGGGAGAAAAGATGGAAAAAGAGGGGTTGAGTTATTGTGTGTGTCTCTGTGAGTGTAATCAATCATCGTCCTAATGGAACATAACATCAGATAGTTTAGGAAAAGAAATTTTGGAAAGTTGTTTTCTCTACTTTGTTTCAGTTTAAAAGTCACTGAAATTTTTCTTTAAGTCCCAAAGGAGAAAGGATGAATATTTTAATGAAAAGGTAGAGTTTTTACTTTGGTCCTCAACGTGCTTGTACTTTCTGTTAGAAAATCTTGAATGGCCTTTGGAAATGAAGTTACCTCAATTTAAGTGAAAAAAAGTGAACGTGTTAGTCGCTCAGTCGTGTCTGATTCTTTGCGACCCCGTGGACTGTAGCCCACCAGGTTCCTGGGTCCATGGAATTCTCCAGGCAGGAACACAAGAGTGAGTGGCCTTTCCCTTCTCCATGGGATCCTCCGGACCAGGGATTGAACCCAGGTCTCCTGCATGGCAACTTAAACTTGAGCTTAATCGTGACTGCGGTGTTCAGGCAGGAGACCTTGAAGTAAATTGCAGCTCATCACAGGTCAGGTCTCTGTAGAGGTCACTCTGGGTCACCCCCAGTCTCAGGATATTTTCTGCTCTGCTCCCGGCCGTCGTCTCTGCAATAGCTCCTGCTTTAGTCCTCTGGTGTCGCCCCTCCAGCCATCGGCATCCTCTGTCACCTTCCTCCCAACATACATTGTGGACCACATCTTCTTGGTGATATGGTGATTTAAAATTAGATCATAGTAACTCTCTGCCCAAAAATTATCAGGGCCCTACTCTCCTCCAAAAATTAGACCACAATTCATTTCCCTCAATCTGGCATTTAAACTTTTCATGATTGGGCTTAAGTCTGTCTCTCATGTCGTAAACTTTACACTTGATAAAGGGTAAAATGCAGCTAAAATGATTTGATTGACGTTCTTTAAACCTACCTGCGACACTTCTCAGGAGGATGAGAGAGGTTTCTAGGAGCAAACATTCGTGACCCTATTTGGCAGTTGTGCTCAGAAGGCTGTTAGGGCAAAATCACAGCCTTCCAGAAGGGCAGAATCAGGCGCTTCCCTTTAGCGGAAGCAGTTCTCACAGCTGCCAAGGCAGCAGCCCACAGAGTCCTCTTTGGCCCCCAGGATCAAGGGCCAAAGTCACAAAGGGCAGGTACAAAATAGTACTGACTTAAAAGCCTCATGTGAAGAGGAGCGAAAGAGCCTCTTGAAAGTGAAAGAGGAGAGTGAAAAAGCTGGCTTAAAACTCAACATTCGAAAAACAAGGATCATGGTATCTTGTTCCATTGCTTCATGGCAAATAAATGCCATGTTTCCCCAAATAAATGGGGAAACAATGGAAACAGAGACAGACTTTATTTTTTTGGGCTCCAAAATCACTGCAGATGGTGACTGCAGCCATGAAATTAAAAGACGCCTGCTGCTTGGAAGAAAAGCTATGACCAACTTAGGCAGCATATTAAAAAGCAGAGACATTACTTTGCCAAAAATTTCCGTCTAGTCAAAGCTATGTTTTTTCCAGTAGTCATGTATGGATGTGAGAGTTGGACCTAAAGAAAGCTGAGCGCTGATGAATTGATGCTTTTGAGCTGTGGTGTTGGAGAAGACTCTTGAGAGTCCCTTAGACTGCAAGGAGATCCAACAAGTCCATCCTAAAGGAAATCAGTCCTGAATATTCATTGGAAGAACTGATGTTGAAGCTGAAACTCCAATGCTTTGGCCACCTGATGTGAAGAACTGACTCATTTGAAAAGACCCTGATACTGAGAAAAATTTGTTTGTCTAATGCTTAACATTCAAGTGTTTAGTAAATTGACAGAAGAATGAATAAATCTCAATTTGTGGGAATTTTGGTGAATTTTCTTTTACAAATCATTACATAAATGGTACGTGCATCAGACACAAGGCCAGGTCATACTAGTGGTACCTGCCTACTAATGCAGGAGACCTAAGAGGCCTAAGATTCTATCCCTGAGGGAGGAAGATCCCCTGGAGTAGGAAATAGCAACCCATGCCAGTATTCTGGCCTGGAAAATCCTACGGGCAGAGGAGCCTGGCAGGCTACATACAGTCCATGGGGTTGCAGAGCATCAGACATAACTGAGCACACACACAGAATCACGGGAATATCAAAAGTTGAGTGAGTCTTCCTCCCAACCCATACTCCTGATCTTATCCTCAGAAGTATCATATAAATATTTTTTCTCAGAGTTTTCCAAGCATATTCATGTTTATATGTGTTTGAATACAAGAAAATGCTACTAAAGGATGTTTAAGTTAGTGTGTCTCATCTTCTAATCCACCCTTCTATATTCTGCTTTATGAAACTGGGGCTGGAACTCTGCAAACCAGTTTTTCCCAAGAAGAAATGTGGCCTCCTATCAGGCTCTGTCAAGAGCAGTGTTAGAGGGGGATTGGAAGGCAGGAAGAAAGTTAAGGAAAGTGTTTATTCTTCTGATTTCTGTTTTTGGTTTGTTTCTCCTTGTTAATATCTCACCAGTAATGTGTTTTTCACCGAGGCAGTGGCTGGCTGTTCCAGCAGCAGCAATTAATTCCGTTTGCAGTTTTCCCGACATTCTCAGGAATAGCCCCATCACCTCCCTTCAAAAATCCAGTGCCAGCTGCTTAGGCCCTGTCCCCAGAGGGCCATGTTTCAGCTTTGTAGGGCCATTGATCCAGTTTCTAAGTTTTAGTAATTAAACCTTCATCAGCAGAAATATTGGTGGTAGATGCTTTCTGCGTGGTATGTGATGTTCCTTTTTTTGTCTTTTCATCTCTTTAATCCCTAACAGTCCTTTGTATTATTTTTTTCCATTTAAATACTGATATGGCTTCTGTTCCTTGGTACTGGATCCTAACTAATAGGGTGGGAATTTGTTTCTAGCAAGTTTTGCTGTTAAAATAAAACAAACACCTTGCATGTACCTTTTACAGTTGGTAAGCAAGTGCTTCAATAGAACTGCAAGGACAAAGGATGTGTGCATTGCATGGGGATGAACCAGAGAGATGTTATGGGGAGGGAAGTGGGAGAGGGGTTCATGTTTGGAAATGCATGTAAGAATTAAAGATTTTAAAATTTAAAAAATAAAAAACTTTAAAAAAAATAAATAAATTTTGATCACTGATACTGTCTTCTAAAGAGGCTCTACTAATTTCTAGTCCTACCATCAATGAATGTAAACTTCTGTTTTACAGCATTTCTACTGATGTTATGTATTATAAAACAAATGTTTGTCAATAAATTAATTGGAAACAATTTTAACTGCTCTTTAAGTTTATTTTTCTTAAATAGCGAGGCTTAGAATCTTTTCATATATTTTTGGCACTTTGTATTTATGTGAATAGCTGTTTATGTCCCTTGAGGTTTCTTTTCCCTTTTACTTAAAACAACTCTTTGTTTATAAAAGAAACGAGCCTTTCAGCTTGAGCTTTACAAGTATTTTTCTCAGTTTGTATTTTTCTTTTGTCTTTATGATTTTTGTGTCTGACAAAGATTTTAGGATGTTTGTGTAGCTTTGTCCTCTGTTATTGATTCTTGCTTAGAAGTCATTTTTCATATCAAGATTTAAACACATTTCCTCCATGCGTTCTCTTAGTGTTTGTATAGTTTTATTTTTCAGTGTTAAACTTGTTAAATAAATATTTGGTGCATCTAAAAATCACTTTGAATACATTTACTTTAGAATAGTGATGTAAGGCTACAATACAATATTTTTCCAAGTGACCAACCAACTGTTCTAACACCATTTGTTGAGTAATTCTTACTACTAATCTAAAATGTCAGCTTTTATTAAATACTAAATTTTTACATTTATTCTGGATCTATATTTGTAGTATATTATTACTGTTGACACTAATCTCTTGTTTTCTCTCATCTACTTTGCATTCATGTTGAACTGTTATAATTTTGAAACCTTATATTTCAATACCTGGTAAGATTAATCTTTACTGATTACTCTTTTTTAAAAGACATTTTTCTGGCTATTCTTCCATTTTTATTTTCCTTTGTGAACTTTAGAACTATCTGGGCTTCTTCAACAAATAAACATTTTGGTATTTTATCTGGAAAAAATGTGCTAAATTTAAAATTAACTTAAGGAAAACAGACATCTTTATGGTATTGAGTTTTTCTACTTTGGAACTGATATCTTTATTCAACCTTTCTACTTCCAAGTTATGCAGGTGTCCATTTATGACACTCAATAAAGCTTATTCCTGGGCATTTAATTTTTTCCTTTTTATTATAAAAATCTTTTCCTCATTATGTTTTCTAACTATAAAAGTCATACAAAGAAGCTATTGAATTAAAAGATAAAATAAAAAATTGAAGCCACAATTGTACGGAAATGCTGTAAATTCAACATAAAGAAATATACTTTTCCAGAGCCATTTGACACTCCATCATCCTTAAATATTTTATTATGTATTTCTGAAAAACAAGGACATTCTCTTATTATGTAATCACAGTACATTCATCACAACCAGGAACTTAACACAGATAAATTACTGTAATCTAATCTTTGGACCACATTCAAATTTAGCCAATTGTTCTTATAATCTTCTGTAAGTAAAAGATTCAGTTTAAAATCTCACATTGCATTTCATTGTCTCGTCTCTTTGATCTCCTTTAGTCGGGAATGGTTTCTAAATTTTCCCTGCATTTCATGACCTTGATGCTGGGAGATTACAAACCATTATTAGTAGGTTATGATTCAGTTTGATTTGTCTGATATTTCCTTATGATTAGATTCAAGTCAGATATCTTTGGCAGGAATGTCACAGAAGTGATTCTGTGTTCTCCTTCCGTCTTACCAGGTGGTGCATAATTTTACTTTAATCAGTTGATTTCAGTATGCACAGGGAAATTCGCTGTAAATTTACTCTTTCCTTTTCTGTAATTAATAAGTATTTTGCCAAAAAGTATTTTGAAAGTATATAAATATTCTATTGCTTCTCAAATATTTAATCAATTAATCATTGTAAAATTATGATTTCCTCATTTATTCAAAAGGGCTTCCCTGGTGGCCTGGAGAATCCCATGGATGGAGGAGCCTGGCGGGCTATAGTCTGTGGTGTCACAAAAGAGTGGGACATGATTTAGTGACTAAACAATAACAGCAAGAGTCAACTCAAAGTGTTTTGATGAATTACTATCATTATATGTTTTGATGCCTAAATTGTTTAATTATTCAGTCTGGTCACTGGGAATGCTCTCAAGGTTGTTAAGCATTTCTTTAATTCCTAGAGCAATATGATTTTTTTCAGGTTCATCTTGTACTTTTTCCTACTTGAGCCCATAGACCAGCCATTTTCCCAAAGAACTCTAGTTCATTTTAATGCAGACTTGGATTTAAAAATCAAGATCAAAGTACTCTGGGTGTTTGTTGATGTTAGAGGGTTACTGCTCCCAGCCCCTCTCAGTGGACAGATTTAAGGAATTAGATTTTACAGTTATTTTTGCTTGCATATCAATTTACTTCTAATGAAAAGCCAATATTTCTGTTTCTATTTTGCTTGCATACCAATTTATTTCTATTGCAACTTAGTGTTGCAACTCTGTAAGTCATTTTGGTCTTCTATATTTATAAGTCTCTTCTCTCAAGTGTGAAACCGTGCTCCTATAATCCAAACGCCTTTGACCAGTTCCCCTCTATGTGGCCCGTTTTTCATACCACTGCCCCTCTCCTCATCCCCACTGAGGGTCTTACACTCAACCCTGGCACGTCCTGACCCTTCCCATTTCCGACTTTTGTGGTCCTTACCCCTCTCGGCCTCTAATACTCTTCCCGGGTCCACCCCACGTGTGGGTGCCCACCACCCTGGTATTGTGCCTTGGGACACCCTATTATCACCCCACACCTACAGCTGGAATTGACGCTTACCTTTTCTACTCTCTTAGCAGTTTTGGGACTCATTGGTTCAGGGGAAGGTAAAAGCTATTGAATATCTAGTTAGTCTCATAATTAGCCACTTAAATTGATACCCTAAGGGAATTTCCTTCTATGAAGTTCTGTTTTCTATTTAGATAATTACAATATTATTAAATAATTTTGTCCTCTTTTTTCATTCTTTTTTTAACAGGCATGCCTTGTTTTATTATGTGTTGTAGATATTGCATTTTTTGCAAAATGAAAGTTTGTGGCAGCCTTGCATTGACTAAGTCTATTGGCACCATTTTTCTCTTTTTAAACAATTTATGTATTTTAATTGGAAGATAATTACAATATTGTGTTGGTTTTGCCATACATCAACATGAATCGGCCACAGATGTACATGTGTTCCCTGCAACCTGACCCCTCCGCCACCTCCCTCCCCATCCTATACAGGGTTGTCCCAGGACACCGGCTTTGGGTGACCCAGTTCATGCATCGAACTTGCATCTGGCCATTGATTTTACATATGGTAACATACATATTTCAATGCTATTCTCTCAGATCACCCCACCCTCAAATTGGCATCATTTTGCTAACATTTGTTTACTTCTTGTCTCTGTGTTATATTTTAGTATGTCTTACAGTTTTTCAAACCTTTCCATTATTAGTGTTATATTTGTTATGGTGATCTCTGTTAAGTGATCTGTCTTTGTCTCTTTTTCCCGAATTTTTATAACTTGCGTATTTCTTTGATCAAAGCATGTTTCTTGGCACTTGCACACACGTGTTGCACTAGGGTATGTTTGTATTCTGTTCCCCAATTTTTGCTGTTGCTTTTGGCGTTTCAACATTAAATATGATGCTGTCTTTTGGTTTGATATATTCATCAAGTTAAGAACCTTTTTTCAACTTAAATTATTAAAAAACAGTGTTGAATTTTATTGACGACTTCTGCATCTGTTGAAATTATAATTTTTAAAATGTTCACTTGTGGCAAATTATATCGTTGTAACTTGAAATTTCTTCAAATTACTATGGTAATCTTACATTTTTGTGGGTATGATTATGTTAATATGCTTCTGGACTTAATAAACGTATTCATCTTTATCTATATACGAGATCAGCCTCTGTTTTTCATTTTCACACCATCATTGCTTTACTTGCTTCATCAAAGAAATTTGGAAGGGTTTTTTTTCGGTGGTTTGAAACATTTAACTAACATTAGAGTTACTTCTATAAAAATTTGATAGAATTCACCACGATAACACCTTGCTTTGATACATTTGTCTGTGTGTGTGTGTGTGTGTGTGTGTGTGTGTGTGTGTGTGTGTAAGAGAGAGAGAAATTGAACTGTGAGATTACTTTCTACTTCTTTCAAGGCAAATTATTTATTTGGGTTTTCTCTCCCTTCTAGGGTCAATTTAGGAAATACACATTTTCCTGAAAACTCACTCATTTTTAAATCAGAATTTTAATTATTTTGCATGTAGTTGTAAAAAGTACATTATCTTTATGATATTTCAAGTTAATTACACCCCAGTTATCTTTCCGACATTGAGGACTTATGACTTTTTTTTCCTTGTTTAGATAAGTCAGTTATTTATTTTTTCCCTTCAGGGAACAACCTCTTGAATTTGCTTACTTTTCAACAATTTTTCCTGTTTTATAAGTTCATTAATTTCTACTTTCCCATTTTCTCTCTTCCATTTCTCTTATTATTTTAATTTTCTTTTTCTAACTTCTTGAGTAGAATGCTTAATTCTTTTTCCTTTATTGTAATATATATATTTAGGGGAGTGTATTGTCCCCAAAGAAAGACTAATTACATCCCATTGGTTCATGAAAGCATTCACGGTTTTTACTTTCTTGATATTTTATAATTTCAGTTTTGATATGCTCTTTGATTTAAGGAATATATTTGACATATGATTATATATCTCATTAACTATGTAAAATAATTATATCCTCAGTGATTCAATTTCCACTTAATTTTTGGGTTAAAAGGAAAAGAACTTACTGTGGAAGTTATTTTGTCTCCTGAGTTTTTCTTTCCAATTTGCTTTTTTTAAACAATTTTTAAAATTGAGTTATAGCTAATTTGTTAATACAAAAGCTGTGATTTTTTATTTATATATTTTAATGCCATTTAATCCGGAAAACATTTACTAGTAAGGCCCCATATCTAAACCTATATTGCTTGACTCATTAACTTTAGACAATGGATATTGACAGTCTAGTACAAAATGAGAAAACTTTCTCCATATCCTAATTTGATTATTAATGTCTAATAAATATTAATGTCTAAGTCTTTGGCTAAATTCATACCTTCAAATATTATTAGTACACATCCATTAGTTTTAAATGTTCTTTAGTCTGAACTACTATCTGTTGTGTGAGGAAACTTATACAAATATATTTTATACTTTTGCTTCTCTGAAGAAACTTCCAATTTGCTACTCATTATTATTTACACTGTCTCCACTAGAATCTATGGAGAATCTAAAATTTGCATGAAGGTTTAAGGATTTTACTTAACCTTTGTTAGAATGTGTGCTAAGTTGGTTCAGTTGTGACTCTTTGCAACCCTATGGATGGTAGCCCACCAGGCTCCTCTGTCCATGGGATTCCCCAGGCAAGAATGCTGGAGTGGGTTGCTGTGCCCTCCTCCAGGGGATCTTCCTGACCCAGGAGTCGAACTCACAACTCTTACTACTCCTGTACTGGCAGGCAGGTTCTTTACCACCTGTGCCACCTGGGGAGCCCTTTATTAGCACAGTCCATGCCATTTAAGGCTTAGTCGTATGTCTATCAAATTGTATTTTTCAGAGAGCTCATGGTACATTATATTCTTTGAAGTTTTTGTTAATTTATTTTTATTTACTTATATATACCTTATATATTTATTATATATATTTATAAAATACCTTTATATTTATGTTTAAGAAAAAATTGTCTTACTGTTTGTCAGGGAAAAATTTGTCTTACTGTTTGCCAGGACTTTGCTGCAGAGAAGACTAAGGTCAAATTGAGGTTTGCTTCTTATAGGAGACGCTTCCTCTTTTGGCTGGGTGCTAAAATAATCGTTTACCTTTGAAACAGCAACGTTTAGCTGGTAACCTAGTGCATCTAAAATGTCTAGTCTCTTTATGGATCGTGAACTATGCTTTCTCTTTCCCGTTCTGGGTCATGGTATTTAGTTCTTCAGATTCAAGTCTTTGTATGAGAAAAATGTTCTTGTATTATATATTCGAGCATTCCCCCCTCCCCACCACCCCTAACCTACCAATGTTACTATTTCCTTCTTCAGGAGTAGTTTTCACATGTAGTGTCTCCTGTCTTCATTTATCACTTTCATCTTTTTTTTTTTCTCTATTGATATTAACCTCTATCTTCTGGGACCATATTTTCTTAATACTCTATTGACATTTTTGCTATTTCTAATGTGGATTTTGTTACAATTATTTTTCTTTCCTTTCCTGAATTTAACCTGTTCATTTGTAATTTATTTCTATTGTTTTATTTATATTTAATGCCTTATAGGTCATTTTTCTTCCATCAAGGGTTTGTGTGTGTGTGTGTGTGTGTGTGTGTGTGTGTGTGTGTTGGGACTTTCTTCCCATTTCCTGCTTATTACATCTTCTAATGCATATTATTTTTCATTTGATAAGTTAAGTGTTTTTCACAATTTCTCTTAGAGTATGTTATGCCTAGGTATCAGTATTATTGAATGATGGTTATTTTTTTGAAGGTGGATTACTTGCAAGAAAAATGAATGGACGAGGGTAGCAGACTGGTGGAATTTTCTTGTATGTTAACTGTGGCAACTTTCTCATCACCTCTGTTCTGTACTCTTCCCTAAATTGTATGTCTCTAATTAGTGCTGTCATAATTCAACAGTTATAATTCTGCCAAGCTTTCATGGTAGAGATTTCTCTATTTCTCTTTAATGACTGAGATCAGCTGCTTCTGTGATTGTCATCTAACATTTGCCCTCTATTTTACCATTACAACAACCTGACTCTTAAAAAGAGTATAAGTACAGGTGGAATCCTTGTTCGGCCCTGCATTTCATATATATCATGGGCTTAGGGTTCTTGAGAGTGTCCAGTCTCGAGAACCTGCCATTCCAGGTAAGAGTTCATCGGTTGTATCCTCCAGGACCGTACAGTCTTCCCCTGGAGAATGCTGCTTGTTTCCTCAAACAAGAGAAGTATGCATATGCTTGCTTCTTTTAAGGTTCATTGACATCACATCATTTGGCTGATATTCTTCAAATTTTGTAGTAAGGAAATGTGCTTAATCCTCAGTTTAATGAAGTTCAAAATATTTCCTCCTTTGTACACTTTTTTACTTAGTGAGCTGTTTGTCATGGTGAATAGCTTTTTAATGCCAAAAATGACATTTCCATGATCTTTGATCTCATGTAGAAAAGAAAGTAAAATGATTCATGTACAATACCCTACAAGGGGCAGAGTTGTTTCATTTGTTCATCTATTAGCTTTTGGTGGGTATTCTTTGCCGTATTCTTTTAAAACTTTATATTCATCAGCTATTCCTGCCTTCATTGGTTTTCTTTATTTCCCTTGCATACAACTGACCTTTGTCTGACATATAGAACAATGTTCTAATTTTCCATTATAATTTAACAAACAATATTTATTTAAATTCAAGCATTGTGATAAGTTCTAGAGTTTCATATATGAGTGAAGAACGGATCCTACCTTTAGGGGACAGTGATAAATTGAAATAAACATTAAATACAATTGAAAAAGTCATAACAAAGGATGATGCCTGCTCCACTAGAATTATTTTCAGGTTTAGTAAAACTGCTTTTTTTTTAGTGATGAGAAGTTTAAATGTCACAGACAAGTTAACTTTTGGGGTGGATCTAAAGTTTTTTTTTTTTTTTTAAGTTGAGAAAGAACCAAAGAGAATATCATAATGAAAGGACTAAATATGTTCATGGAGTACATAGAAAATGTGTAGAAAATGTGTTATTGAAACATGGGGAGCAAAGGAGATGAACATGGAGGTGGTGTTTAATGAAGTTCAATGAGGTTAATTTATGATTTAAAAAGGCATTGTATTCCATGCAAAGTTATGTGACTACCACTGGGATTTTCTTTTCTTCTCTTTTTTGTGGTCGCACTGTGTGGCATATGGGATCTTAGTTCCCCCACCAGGGATCAAACCCGTACCTAGTGGAAATGGGGAGTCTTAACCACTGACCGCCAGGGAAGTCCCTACCATCGGAATTTTAGAAAGTACTGTGATACTAGCATGAAGGATGGGTTGGAACAGAAGAGACTGGAGTCAGGGAGACCAGAGAGATTATTGCAATAAGACAGATGTGACGCTAAGAGGGTCTCAAACACGATCCTGACGTGTGGCCTGCATGGGAGTGGCGCTTCTTCACAGCGGCCCTACTTGGCGGCTACACCATTAGGATTGGAGAAGATGTGTTTGAAAGATACTTTAGAGTACATTTCAGAAGAGGCAGAATTGATGGGTTTCATAACACACTGGGCCTGAAAGGGAAACAAAAGAATAGGATACCAAGGTTGGCGATAGAGTTAAGGAGAATAACAGGATTTTCTTAACCCAGGTGGAGGATTCAGGAAGAGGATCAGGCTTTTGAGGGAAAGAAGTATGAGAGGAATTATCACTGAAGTTTTTGCTATCTTGAGTTTGATTTTCCTGGATGACATTCACGTGAATATCAGCAGAGTGAAGGTTAGAATTCTGGGCTAGAGAGTTTGGTGTGAGGATCTGAAGCGTATGTGTGACAGTGGGGATGTGAGTGCTGAGAAGGTCATGCAAGGAGAGGGTCTAAACTGAGAAGAGAAGACAGGGACCCTGAGAATGAATTGGTGGACAGAATGCTCAGAGGAGGAAGATGCGAGTTAGTTCAGTTCAGTTCAGTCGCTCAGTCGTGTCCGACTCTTTGCGACCCCATGAATTGCAGCACGCCAGGTCTCCCTGTCCATCACCAACTCCCAGAGTTCACTCAGACTCAGGTCTATCGAGCCCGTGATGCCATCCAGCCATCTCATCCTCGGTCATCCCCTTCTCCTCCTGCCCCCAATCCCTCCCAGCATCAAAGTCTTCTCCAATGAGTTAACTCTTTCTGTGAGGTGGCCAAAGTACTGGAGTTTCAGCTTTAGCATCATTCCTTCCAAAGAAATCCCAGGGCTGATCTCCTTCAGAATGGACTGGTTGGATCTCCTTGCAGTCCAAGGGACTCTCAAGAGTCTTCTCCAACACCATAGTTCAAAAGCATCAGTTCTTCGGTGCTCAGCCTTCTTCACAGTCCAACTCTCACATCCATACATGACCGCAGGAAAAACCATAGCCTTGACTAGACGGACCTTAGTCAGCAAAGTAATGTCTCTGCTTTTCAATATGCTGTCTAGGTTGGTCATAACTTTTCTTCCAAGGAGTAAGCGTCTTTTAATTTCATGGCTGCAGTCACCATCTGCAATGATTTTGGAGCCCCCCAAAATAAAGTCTGACACTGTTTCCACTGTTTCCCCATCTATTTCTGAACATGAAGTGATGGGACCAGATGCCATGATCTTCGTTTTCTGAATGTTGAGCTTTAAGCCAACTTTTTCACTCTCCTCTTTCACTTTCATCAAGAGGCTTTTTAGTTCCTCTTCACTTTCTGCCATAAGGGTGGTGTCATCTGCATATCTGAGGTTACTGATATTTCTCCCTGCAATCTCGATTCCAGCTTGTAGGGCAGCAAGGAAGAGGCAAGCTAGGAAGGCATGTTGTCACAGAGGTCTCACAGGCAGAAACTTCACCAGACTTCAAATGTCAAATGGGTTAGTAAGATGAAGACTGGAAAGAAGTTACTGGGCTAGAAACTACAGGATTTCCTATAATTTTTAATAAATACAATTTTTAACAAATAATGAAGGTGAAAGATAAATTTTAGTGAGTGGAAAAGCGAATGTGAGTTGAGGCCATAAAGATGTAGATGATTGCATTCATCAAGATATAAACAGAAGCTGTGTAAATAATTTGTTGTATAACATTCTCCTCATTTTCCCCTCTTCAGTTAATACGTGTTTATTTTAAGGTCTTAACTGTTCAGACAAGGGGTAGGAACAACAAGGCCTGCTTGTTTAATTGTCCATGTTGGTATGTCAACTTTTATTTTTAGAAGCCCTTCATTGGGCACTATTTCTTTGCCTTTTGATGGTTTATTTAATTGAAAATTTTCAAGTGCCTATGTTTATTGAATGTTATTGGAAGAAGAATTAACTTTGGGATTTTAGAAAACAGCAAAGTTGAAGAGAGAAGAATAAACACAATATTAACCATTGACATAGTGAAAGGTTGCTGCTATGAGCCACGAACAATGCCCAGATTCATGGCCTCCAGAGGAAACGAATTCAATCTGAGCCTTGATCACTTAGAGCTTTTCATGTAGCAAAGTTTTATTAAAGTATAAAAGAGATAGTGAAAACTTCTGACATACACATCAGAAGGAGACAGAAAGAGTGCTCCTTTGCTAGTTTTTAGCAAGGAGTTGTATACCTATTAGCAAGCTGCTAGTTAGAGAAAGGAAACATCTCAAAACGGAGAGAGTTGCACCAGGCCCCTCTCGCACAACAGGCATTTTGAGACAGCAGTGGCATAGGGTGAGTCATCCCGGGCCATAAAACAATGGACATGAACCTTGAAGAAAGGCAGATTTCCAAGCAAATGCATAGTCCATCAACATACCCTAAGAAAGACGTTTCCATGAGAAAAACTGCATTGGTTAGCTCAAGGTTTGGGATAAAGTTAAGTTCAGGTGGAACCAGGTGTCACCGTGACAACACAGAAAAAAGAAACCTCCTTTAATTTTGCGTAGAGAAGGAAAAAAAAAATCCGCCACTTGCAGTTTATTCCCTCCTGTCACTTGGGGGCCTCTGGCCTGCCTACCCAGGCTGTTAACACTCTCAATAGGTATGTTTCAGTTCAGTTCAGTCCAGTTCAGCCGCTCAGTCCTGTCTGATTCTTTGAGACCCCATGCACCGCAGCACGTCAAGCCTCCCTGTCCATCACCAACTTCTGGAGTTCACCCAAACTCATGTCCGTTGAGTCGGTGATGCCATCCAACCATCTCATCCTCTGTTGTCCCCTTCTCCTCCTGCATTTATTATCTATTATTACAGAAATTTAGGCTTATTTATTAATAGAAACATAGAACTAGATCAACTATCCAAGCACATACAGAGAATTAGTTACACTTGTAGCCTCTGATGGAAATTTTCCTTTCTCCTACCCTACTCCTTGTTCTGTACGTTGCTATGCTAGAGTTCACTCCTACGTATTAGTATGAGACTTGCTATTCTTACTAAAACTTTATTGATAATGTTTCTGTTACTACTGGTGCTTAACCATTTGTACTCTGAATACTGTATCAAGCAAATTTCTGCTTATCACTGGATTCATCATTAGAGTATGGTACAGGTAATTACTTTGAAGCAGTCTGTTTCGTAGGCTTCCCAGGTGTTGCTACTGGTAAAGAACACGCTTGCCAAGGCAGAAGATATGTGCAACACAGGTTTGATCTGTGGGTTGGGAAGATCCCCCGGAGAAGCCGATGGCAACCCATTCCAGTATTCTTGCCTGGAGAATCTGACTGACAGAGGAGCCTGGCAGGCTATGGCCCACAGAGTTGCAGAGTCAGATGCGACTGAAGTGACTTGGCATGCACGCGTACTCTGACATTTTCGCATCGTATTCTCACACTTTCTCTTTGGCTCCACTGTCCATCTCCTTTATCTTGCCGTATAAGCCACTCAGATGAGTCTAGTCTCATAGTAAATAGTGGTTATGCATTTATAATATTGTTAAGGCTTCACTTATTCCACCACTTCCTCTTTGCTTTATGCAAAGGATACTTATCTGTTATATTTTTAAGGGAAAGCTTGTTGGAGAAAAATAATTTAGTCTTCAGTTCAGTTCTATTCAGTTGCTTAGTCGTGATTCTTTGCGAGCCCATGGACTGCAGCATGCCAGGCCTCCCTGTCCATCACCAACTCCTGAAGTTTACCCAAACTCATGTCCATTGAGTCAGTGGTGCCATCCAACCATCTCATCTTCTATCGTCCCCTTCTTCTCCCACCTTCAATCTTTCCTATCATCAAGGTCTTTTCAAATGAGTCAGTTCTTTGCATCAGATGGTCAAAGTATTGGAGTTTCAGCTTCAACATCAGTCCTTCCAAAGAATATTCAGGACTGATTTCCTTTAGGATGAACTGGTTGGATCTCCTTGCAGTCCAAGGGACTCTCAAGAGTCTTCTCCAACACCACAGTTCAAAAGTAGCAACTCTTGGCACTCAGCCTTCTCGAGGGTCCAACTCTCACATCCATACATGACTACTGGAAAAACCATAGCCTTGACTAGATAGACCTTTGTTGGCAAAGTAATATGTTTGCTTTTTAATATGCTGTCTAGGTTGGTCACAACTTTTCTTCTAAGGAATAAGCGTCTTTTAATTTCATGGTTGCAATCACCATCTGCAGTGATTTTGGAACCCAGAAAAATAAAGTTTGCCACTGTTTCTTTCCCCGTCTATTTCCCATGAAGTGATGGGACCAGATGCCATGATATTTGTTTTCTGAATGTTGAGCTCTAAACCAACTTTTTCACTCTCCTCTTTCACTTTCTTCAAGAGGCTTTTTAATTTTTCACTTTCTGCCATAAGGGTGGTGTCATCTTCATATCTGAAGTTATTGATATTTCTCCCAGCATGTGCTTCATCCAGCCCAGCGTTTCTCATGATGTACTCTGCATGTAAGTTAAATAAGCAAGGTGACAATATACAGCCTTGACCTACTTCTTTCGCTATTTGGAACCAGTCTGTTGTTCCATGTCCAGTTCTAACTGTTGCTTCCTGACCTGCATACAGATTTCTCAAGAGGCAGGTCAGGTGGTCTGGTATTCCCCTCTCCTTAAGAATTTTCCACAGTATTTATTGTGATCCACACAGTCAAAGGCTTTGGCATAGTCAATAAACCAGAAGTAGATGTTTTCTGGAACTCTCTTGCTTTTTTGATGATACAGCAGATGTTGCCAATTTGATCTCTGGTTCCTCTGCCTTCTAAAACCGGTTTGAACATCTGGAAGTTCACAGTTAACATAATGTTGAATTTAGTCTTATTACTCACAAAATGTATCTTTATGTTTTAACATATCTTTATAACACCCATCACAAACAAACAATTCACCGTACTGCACAAATATGAAAATATATATCTACCCCTGAAGTAATATTAAGACATGTAAGAGATCATCAATGTGTCACTCAGATAAAACACTGGATTTTTCTTTTATTTCAATAACATATAATGGGACACACACACACACACACACACACACACACACATATATATAATGTTTGGGAATGCATGTAAGAATTAAAGATTTTAAAATTAAAAAAATAAAAAACTAAAAAATTAAAAAATATATAATGTATATATATATATATATATGTATATATATGGGCCATATGTATGGGCCGTATTAAAGATGATATTGGCTTCCCTGGTGGCTCAGATGGTAAAGAATCTGCCGGCAATGCAGGAGACATGGGTTCAATCCCTGGGTCAGGAAGATGCCCTGGAGAAGGGAATGGCTACCCACTCTAGTATTGTTGCCTGGAGAATTCCATGGACAGAGGAGGCTGGTGGGCTACAGTCCATGGGATAGCAAAGAGTTGGACAAGATGGAGGAAGTTTAGTTTTTCAATTTAATAATATACAGTGAACTTTTTATATAATTAAAGACATGCTCAGTTGCTAAGTTGTATCTGACTCTGCAACCCCAGAGACTGTAGCCCAGCCCACCAGGCTCCTCTGTACATGGAATTTTCCAGGCAAGAATACTGGAGTGGGTTGCCATTTCCTTCGCCACAGTAAAGATATAGATAAAGATGATTGTTTTTAATTTCACCATGAATTTCAAGTTTAAAATTCTTTATAACCATTCATTTATATCAGCCACTAATCTCTTTTCAAACTTACTCTTCTCAAAATCCTTTATTTTTATCCCCAATATAGGGTTAAGCCTCTTCTACTTTTGCTTAAAGCTCAGATAAGACATATTTATGAAGAGAAAAAAGACTGGAAAATAATATAAGCTTAGTCCTCTTTATACTGTTTAAGCCTTATCCTTCTATTAAATTTCATCACCAGAAATGCTCACCTTTATAATTTTATGGTAAAGTCTTTTGCTTTTTTCCTTTTTAATGAAACTGCAGGAAAGACAAGATCTAAAATATTGTTTAGTGGCCTTTATGTAAAACCTCTGTGACAAATAAATACCTCTTGGGAATGAGGGTTCCCTCATAGTTTAGTCAGTAAAGAATCTGCCTGCAATGCAGGAGACAGGGGTTGGATTCCTGGGCTGGGAAGACTCCCTGGAGAAGGAAATAGCAATCCACTCCAGTACTCTTGCCTGGAGAATCTCATAGACAGAGGAGCCTGGCAGGCTATGGTCCCTGGTGTCACAACAGGCGGACACGACTTAGTGACTAAAACACCAGTATATTGCTCAGTGGTTTTTATGTGAAACCTTTGTGACCAAAACCTCTTGGAAATGAGGATCAGTGGAGACGTTTTTGGTGAATTGTAAAGTATCCTTCTAGGCTGCGAGTACTATCTAGCCTAGTCTAAGTTTGTTAGTTCACTTGGCTGTGCCAAGCCCTGTGCAAAATTGGACCTTCAGATGCTACAGCTTTCCTCAGGCAAGGTGAACTTTCAATTTTTCTGTTCTTTACTGGCAATTCATAGTCTGATAATACCTGTCCTATGGATTTTATATTTTTGCTTTACCTGAAAGATGAATATATTTACTTTTTCAAAGCCCCTTTCAAAGTCAGAATTTCTCAAACCTTGTCCTTTTCCCAAATCTCTATGGCACCATCCACTTTTTATGTCCACACCAGTCCCCAGGGCTATTTCTGACCCTGTTCTTAAACTCAGTTAGGAAGATGGACTAAATCAATACTTAGTGTTAAGTCTTTTTTTAAACTCATGTATATAAATCTACTATAAAATTTTATAGAATATCCTATAATAGAAATATCACTATACTGAAAGTATTTTCATATAATTTAATTGTTATTTGATTCATTTAAAATAGTCATTCCATATAATGCTAAAATGCAATTAATTAATTTTTCCTTAAGCTTTAACTGAATAATTTAAGTAAGAAGATACCTAAAATGTACAATTAGAATTTTCAGGGTTATTAAATGGTGATGATTTATGTGGTAGGTAGCAGCCAGTTTTTTGTTTAAATTTTGCTAATCTCAGTTTTGCATTTAGAAAGTGTTTGTTGTTGATTCATTTTTAGGTCACAAAAGGCTTAAAACATTTTTGAAATTTATGATTCTGTAATCTGGCATTAGAGCAGATACGTTTATTGAAATGCAATCAATGAATACACTTTGACAAAGGGTTAGAAATGCATTAGGCCACTGATTTTCTCAGTACCTGTTCACTAAGGGAAGGAGTAATGTGCACCTCAGTATTTACTACTGCTTTCCTTCTACAGCATTTCCAGCAGTATGCATTCTCCTGGGATACGGAGAGGACCTGTTATGAGAGTGCCCATCTTTGTAATGACGGTTGTCATCAATATTCTATCTTCCTTTTCATCTCCTCTGAAAGATGTCAGTTCTTCCTGGCACTGAAGGGGAATGACAATTAGTTTGCTTCTTGGCTATGATTACCATCTTTCTGCTTGTAAGGGAGTGTGTGGGATTTGCTTACACTTGAACTTTAGAAGGAATATGCAAACTGAATGCAGACCCTGGAAGATGATCTGTAGAGCCCTGATGAGGAGCTCTCCAACGGTGAGGCCCTGCATAGGAATGAACAAAAATGACTAATATTTCAGAGATAGACAGGGTGAAAAAGAGGGAGAGGGAGACTTCAAGAAAGCTCTTCTTTGAAGTTTCAGGTCTGGAGTTCTGGAACCACTTCACGTTTGAAAGGCATAGGATAAAGATTCTGAAAGGCTTGCTTCCAGAGAAGTGATACGATATAAACATTCCATTTACTGGAATTAAACACATAAAATATGCCAGACTAAATCTGACATACATGAAAAACATGAAATTCTTTCCTTTTTTTAATCACCCTATGCAATTCTGCTTGTGTATCAAATAAAGTCTGGTAGTACCTCATTTTCATAGTCACTGAATAACTTTACTATGATGAATGGTTGCAATTAAACTCTGTTTGCAAATTTGGTTAATATGGTTGCAGAAACTAACATTTTTAATTGATTTTTTTTTTACTTTTGCAGACTTGCAAAAATCTAAGAACATTGATTATGGTGAGTTGAATGCATTATGCCACATGAGAGGAAAACAACACAGGTAGGTTATCATGCCTTTCTTTTCCTGTCGCTCAAATGAATATGAATATGTTTGTTCCATGGATAAAATAGAGTAATAAACCATTGCTGACTCTCAGAGGTACCTGATTTACCACACAGATAAAAATATCTGAAAACCTGGAGGTTATTTCTCCAGACTGAAGGGGCAGACTATATATGTCATATTTTAAGGAAACAATTTAGTGTGAAGCACACATAACTCATCCCTAGCTGGACTCTTTCTAGTACTCAAAAAGTAGTCATAAGAGAAAAAAGCTTCAAATGGTCGAAAACACAAATCCTGAGTGAAATAGGCACTTTAGCAGTGCCTAGGAGATGCCTAGTTGAAATATATTCAACAGAAAGAACTAAAAAAATATTGGTTTAAAGCTCAGGATACCTAAGATATGTGATACTTGAAGATACAATTTTTAAAAAATCTATTTTCTTGTCAACTCCTTGTCCCAAGTTGGATTTTTGAAATTATAAAACTAGCTAGTTTCTTTCCTATCCATCAGCGTCTATCTATCCTCCTACTTTTCTTTACTGGGAGAGGCCCTTGCCTCATCTTAAGTCATATCTGCTTAATCACTTCAGATTATTTACATCTCCTCTTAACCACTTCAAATTATTTACATCTTCATTGATGTAAATTATTTACATAATTATCTACAAATTATTACATAATTATTTACAAGTTATTTACAAATTATTTACCTCTTCACTGATGTAAAGTATTTACATAATTATTTACAAATTATCACATAATTTTTTATAAATTATTTGCATCTTACATCTCTCTACTCCTCCTTTCTTGGAGAAAGAGAGGAGGCTATGCTTTTTTTTTTTTTTTAATTTTTCCAAAGCTTACATTTTTTACTATGCCTTCCTGTCCCTTTTGTACACATGGCATGTTTTGCCATAGGGTAAAGAATTAAATAAACTTACTCTGGAGTCAGGCAAATCGCCTGGTTTTAATCCTGGCTCAGCCACTTCCCAGCTGTATGGCTTTGGATTGGTTACATATAATTTCTTTTTACCTCAGTTTTCTCATTAGTAAAATGGGGTAACAGTCATATCCATTTCAAAGAATTATTAGGATGATTAAATGAGCTAATGCATATGTAAAGAGTATCTGGTACATGGCAAGAGCTATATAAGTATTTTTATTATTGTTTAAAAAAGCTCACCCAGGCTTTTGACTGTTGAATTTATATGCGGCTCCCCTTAGCCCTTTTATTTTTTCCACATGAAAGATTTTATGTGAGGCTTTTGGAGCAGAACACTTCCTTTACCCTTATTTTCCTTTTGCTTTCTAGGCCAGATATTTTATTTTAAAATTTATTTCTAGATTCTACCTCCTTACCCTTGAGGAACCATAATAAGAGAGATTAAATCATGTAGATCTGGGTCTGCCAAAGAATCCATTCTACAAAAACTTTGCCAGCCTTCATCTTCCTGGCTTGAGAACCCTCGCAGGCAGTGTTGCCTCATCAGACAGTCACCGGGTCCGGGTGCAGTCTGGCGGTCCTGCCTTCCTCCCCTCTATGTAGTCCCCTGTTTTCTGTGCCTTCTATTAGACACTGTCTGTGTGTGCTCACTTGGTCATATCTCTTTGTAGCCTTTTGTACTGTAGCCCACGAGGCTCCTCTGACCATAGGATGTTCCAGCCAACGATACTGGAGCGGGTTGTCATTCCCTCCTCCAGGCCATCTTGCCGACCTAGGGACTGAACTTGCCTCTCCTGCAGATTCTTGACCTCTGAGCCATCAGGGAAGCCCCTCTCTTTCACACTAGCTCCCCTGAATTTCTTGGATGTTTTCCTTTTGTAAACACCAAGGGCCTGGAAAGGGGCACATTTTAGGGGGACTATGTCTAGGTTTTGGCTCATTCTTTTAGAAAACATTTTGCTGCTGCTGTTCACTCACTAAGTTGTGTCTGACTCTCTGTGACCCCATGGACTACAGCACGTGGGCTCCTCTGTCCTCCAGTATCTGCTGGTCTTTGCTCAAATTCATGTCCACTGATTCGGTGATGCTGTCCAAGCATTTCATACTCTGCCACCCTCTTCTCCTTTTGCCTCAGTCCTTCCCAGCATCAGGGTCTTTCCAGTGAGGTGGCTCTTCCCATCAGGTGGCCGAAGTATTGGAGCTTCAGTTTTCGCAGCAGCCCTTCCAATGAATATTCAGGGTTGAGTTCCTTTAAGATTGACTGTTTTGATCTCCTTGCAATCCAAGGGAGGGACTCTCAAGGGTCTTCTCCAACATCACAGTTTGAAAGGATCAATTCTTTGGTGTTCAGCTTTCTTTATGGCTTAACTCTCACATCTGCTTGTGACTACTGGGAAAATCATAGCTTTGACTGTACAGACCTTTGTCAGCAACGTGATGTCTGCTTCTTAATACACTATCTAGTTTTGTCATAGCTTTCCTTCCAAGGAATAAGTGTCTTTTAATTTCATGGCTGCAGTCACCTTCACAAAATTAGATATGGAAATGGGTATTTAAAATGAGAAAATAAACTACAGCAAATTAATGAAGACTTGGCATTCAGGTTTCTTTTCCCTCATGAGACTTCTTAAGGCGATTTATCCAAAATGCATACATAGAAATTACTTAAGTCTTTCAGAGAGATTTAAAGAAAACTTGCTCTTTCATATTTATTTTATATGCATTATATGTTTAAAATGACCAATGAAATATACTTTTTCCTTGTAATATAAACAGAAAGGCTGAGAATTAACTGACTCCAAGGATTAAATATTTTTATACATGTAAACTATGAAAGATCGTAGTTTTTGGAGTCTACTGTTTTCTGGTTGCGGTGGAAGGGTATAGAGGCTTCTCATTGCGGTGGCTTCTCTTGTTTCAGACACGCACTCTAGGTTGCATGGGCTTCATTCAGTAGCTGTGACTCCCAGGCTTCAGAACGCAAGCTCAAAAGTCATGGTGCATGGCTTAGTTGCTCTGCAGCATGTGGGATCCTCCTGGATCAGGGTTCAAACTTTTCTCTCCTGCATTGGCAGGCAGATTCTTTACCAGTGAGCCACTAGGGAAGCTCAGCTCTTTGTTTGATATTATAACATATATATAATGTTATACCATACATATGCATATATATCTTAGGTTGGCCAAAGGGTAGATTTGTTTTTTTCTGTAAAATGACTCTAGTAGTGCTTGTTCTTTTTCACTTCATTTGAAATAATGTTGTGAGACTGCAATGTGACAGCTGTCATGTTCAGTTCAGTTCAGTTCAGTTGCTCAGTTGTGTCCGACTCTTTGTGATCCCATGAATCTCAGCAGGCCAGGCCTCCCTGTGCATCATCAACTCCCAGAGTTCACTCACACTCATGTCCATCGAGTCAGTGATGCCATCCAGCCATCTCATCCTCTGTCGTCCCCTTCTCCTCCTGCCCCCAATACCTCCCAGCAACAGAGTCTTTTCCAATGAGTCAACTCTTTGCATGAGATGGCCAAAGTATTGGAGTTTCAGCTTTAGCATCATTTCTTCCAAAGAACACCCAGGACTGATCTCCTTTAGAATGGACTGGTTGGATCTCCTTGCAGTCCAAGGGACTCTCAAGAGTCTTCTCCAACACCACAGATCAAAACCATCAATTCTTCGGCACTCAGCCTTCTTCGCAGTCCAACTCTCACATCCATACATGGACTACTGGAAAAACCATAGCCTTGATTAGACAGATCTTTGTTGGCAAAGTAATGTCTCTGCTTTTCAATATGTCATTTAGGTTGGCCACAACTTTCCTTCCAAGGAGTAAGTGTCTTTTAATTTCATGGCTGCAATCACCATCTGCAGAGATTTTGGAGCCCCACCCCCCCAAATAAAGTCAGCCGCTGTTTCCACTGTTTCCCCATCTATTTCCCATGAAGTGATGGGACCAGATGCCATGATCTTCGTTTTCTGAATGTTGAGCTTTAAGCCAACTTTTTCACTCTCCTATTTCACTTTCATCAAGAGGCTTTTTAGTTCCTCTTCACTTTCTGCCATAAGAGTGGTATCATCAGCATATCTGAGGTTATTTATATTTCTCCCAGCAATCTTGATTCCAGCTTGTGCTTCCTCCAGCCCAGTGTTTCTCAAGATGTACTCAGCATGTAAGTTAAATAAGCAGGGTGACAATATACAGCCTTGACGTACTCCTTTTGCTATTTGGAACCAGTCTGTTGTTCCATGTCCAGTTCTAACTGTTGCTTCCTGACCCGCACATAGGTTTCTCAAGAGGCAGGTCAGGTGATCTGGCATTCCCATCTCTTTCAGAATTTTCCACAGTTTATTATGATCCACACAGTCAAAGGCTTTGGCATAGTCAATTAAGCAGAAATAGATGTTTTTCTGGAACTCTCTTGCTTTTTCCATGATCCAGCAGATGTTTACAATTTGATCTCTGGTTCCTCTGCCTTTTCTAAAACCAGCTTGAACATCTGGAAGTTCATGGTTCACATATTGCTGAAACTTGGCTCGGAGAATTTTGAGCATTACTTGACTAGCGTGTGAGATGAGTGCAACTGTGCAGTAGTTTGAGCATTCTTTGGCATTGCCTTTCTTCAGGATTGGAATGAAAAATGACTTTTTCCAGTCCTGTGGGCACTGTTGAGTTTTCAAAATTTGCTGTCATATTGAGTGCAGCACTTTCACAGCATCATCTTTCAGGGTTTGAAACAGCTCAGCTGGGATTCCAACACCTCCACTAGCTTTGTTTGTAGTGATTCTTTCTAAGGCCCATTTGACTTCACATTCCAGGATGTCTGGCTCTAGGTGAATGAGCACACCATTGTGATTATCTGGGTCCTGAAGATCTTTTTTGTACAGTTTTTCTGTGTATTCTTGCCACCTCTTCTTAATATCTTCTGCTTCTGTTAGGTCCCTGCCATTTCTGTCCTTTATCGAGCCCATCTTTGCATGAAATG
Source organism: Ovis canadensis (assembly GCF_042477335.2). Classification (NCBI taxonomy): domain Eukaryota; kingdom Metazoa; phylum Chordata; class Mammalia; order Artiodactyla; family Bovidae; genus Ovis; species Ovis canadensis. The sequence goes on along the minus strand of NC_091253.1, from coordinate 98,720,041 downwards.
TTCCCTTGGTATCTCTAATTTTCTTGAAGAGATCTCTAGTCTTTCCCATCCTGTTGTTTTTCTCTATTTCTTTGCATTGATCACTGAGGAAGGCTTTCTTATTTCTCCTTGCTATTCTTTGGAACTCTGCATTCAAATGCTTATATCTTTTCTTTTCTCCTTTGCTTTTCATGTCTTTTCTTTTCACAGCTATTTGTAAGGCCTCCTCAGACAGCCATTTTGCTCTTTTGCACTTCTTTTCCATGGGGATGGTTTTGATCCTTGTCTCTTGTACAATGTCATGAACCTCAGTCCATAGTTCATCAGCACTCTATCAGATCTAGTCCCTTAAATCTGTTTCTCACTTCCACTGTATAATCATAGGGATTTGATTTAGGTCTTACCTGAATGGTCTAGTGGTTTTTGCTTCTTTCTTCAATTTAAATCTGAATTTGGCAATAAGGACTTCATGATCTGAGCCACAGTCAGCTCCTGGTCTTGTTTTTGCTGACTGTATAGAGCTTGTCCATCTTTGGCTGCAAAGAACATAATCAACCTGATTTCAGTGTTGACCATCTGGTGATGTCCATATGAAGAGTCTTCTCTTGTGTTGTTGGAAGAGGGTGTTTGCTATGACCAGTGCGTTCTCTTGGCAAAACTCTATTAGCCTTTGCCCTGCTTTATTCCGTAATCCAAGGCCAAATTTGCCTATTATTCCAGGTGTTTCTTGACTTCCTACTTTTGCATTCCAGTCCCCTATAATGAAAAGGACATCTTTTTTTGGTGTTAGTTCTATTAGCGTGCATTTAAAAAAAGAAACATCCAAATTGGTGAATTTTTGTGTTCAGTTCAGTTCAGTTTAGTCTCTCAGTCTTGTCTGACTCTTTGGAATCCCATGAATCTCAGCACACCAGGCCTCCCTGTCCATCACCACTCCTGGAGTTTACCCAAACTCATGTCCATCAAGTTGGTGATGCCATTCAGCCATCTCATCCTCTGTCGTCCCTTTCTTCTTCTGCCCCCAGCATCAGGGTCTTTTCCAATGAGTCAACTGTTCACATCAGGTGGCCAAAATAATTTTTGTGTAGCCATTTTAATATTGAAGGTGGAAGAAAAAATGTAACATTTTCAGCATATTATGCTTTATTATTTCAAGAAAAGTAAAAACACAACTGAAACACACACACGCAAATTTGTACAGTGTATATAGACTCTGTTGTGACTGATCAAATGTATCAAAAGTGGTTTGCAAAGTTTCACATTGAAGATTTCTTGATGGACGATGATCCGTGATTGAGTAGACAAGTTGAAGTTGATAGAGATCAAATCAAGACATTAATTGAGAATCAAGCATTGAAAGTCTGCACCAGCTTGGTTATGTTAATCGCTTTGATGTCTGAATTCCACATAAGTTAAATGAAAAAACCTTCTTGGCCATATTTCCACATGAGATTCCTTACTTAAACACAGCAAAAATGTTCTGTTTTAAAGACAGATTGTGGTAGGCAATGAAAAGTGGATAATAGACAATAACGTTGAATGGAAGAGGTCATGGGATAAGTGAAATGAACCACCACCAACTACACCAAAGTCTGGTCTGCATCCAAAGCAGGTGATGCGTATATTGTCGGACTAGAAAGGAGTTCTCTATTTATGAGCTCCTTCTGGAAAACCAAAAGTTTAATTCCCATAAGTACTGCTCCCAATTAGACCAACTGAAAGCTGCATCTGATGAAAATCATCCAGAATTAGTTAACAGAAAATGCACAATCTTCCATCAGGAGAACACAAGACTGCATGTTTCTTTAATGACCAGGCAAAAACTGTTACAGTTTGGTTGGGAAGTTCTGATTCATTGCCTATATTCATTAGACATTTCAACTTTGTATTCCATTCATTTTGGTCTTTACAACATTCCCATAATGGAAAAAAATATCAATTTCCTGGAAGACTGTAAAAAGCACCTGCAACCGTTCTTTGTTCAAAGAGGTAAAAAGTTTGGGGAAGATGGAATCATGAAGTTTCTTGGAAAATAGCAGATGGTATTGGAATGAAACACTGATCACAGGATTCAATAAAGTTCTTGGTGAAAATGAAAAATGTATGTTTTACTTAAATATCAAAGGAATATTTTTGCCAACCCAATACACACACACATATGTACATATGTGTATTCACTGTCTTTGGATAGCTGTCTTTCCTCCCAGTCCTTCCTGTGGCCCAGGGTGTGATGGGGAAAAAGGGAGGCTGCTACTCCTTACCATTTACCATGTACCTCAACCATGGGCTCAATTCCTGCTGTTAAAGCTGCTCCTGTCTACTATTTAAGTGCATGTGAGTTCTTCTCTGTCCTTCTCACTGAGAATCACACACACACACACACATACACGCAGCATGCACATGTGCTCAGTAGCTCCAGTTGTGGCTGACTCTGCGACCCCATGGACTGTAGCCCCCCAGGCTCCTCTGTCCATGGGATTCTCCAGGCAAGGATACCCAAGTAGGTTGCCATGCCCTCCTCCAGGGGATCTTCCCAACCCAGGGATCAAACCTCATCTCCTGCATATCCTGCATTGCAGAAGACACGGAGACACTAGTTCAATCTTGCCTGAGAAATCTCATGGACAGAGGAGTCTGGCAGGCTACAGTGCATGGAGTCACAAAAGTTGGACATGACGGAGCAATGAAACAATATACATATATCCAGAAGACAACCATTTCTCACCACTTCTACTAAAACCATCTTGGTCCAGAGCACCAATGCTCTTGCCTGGATGACTGCAATAGCCTATTGATTGGATTTCTTACTCCACCCCTTGCCCATTTACAGTCTGTAAGTTGGCACAGTAGCCAGGGTAATATTGTTAAAATGTACATCAGAACATTGTTTGCTCAAAATATTCTAATGCCTTCCATATCACTCAAGGTAGAAGCTAGGATGTTCACGGTGGCCTGCAGGGTCCTACATGATCTCATCCCCCTGCGTCTCTAACCACTTCTTCTGGACAAGGCCCGTCTGTTTCTTTTGCTCTAGCCGCAGTCACCTCCGTGAGCCATTCCTGCCACATCACGTACGCTCCTGCCCCAGGGCCTCTGCATCATGCTTTCTATCCGGGATGCTCTTTCTTCAGATGTTTACTCTGCTTTATCCCTCACTCCCCTCAGTGTCACAGGGAAGGACAAAATCTGACTCCATGCTGGATTGGTTTCTTTACCCTCTGCTTTCCATTTCTTCTTTACCCTCTGCTTTCCATTTCTTTCGTTAATATAATCACTAAAAGGACTCTGTCTATAGCTGTAAGCATACACAATGGTCTGCCTTGGGGAACCCTGCCCATCTACCTGAATGTGAAATAAAAGTGCCTTTGTTCAGCTCACAGGGAGTCGCCTTGCCCCTGTGAATGGCTTCAGGAGAATTAACACATCCACTCCCTGAGGCTGGCTAAACCAGAATATATTTTGCCAGACTTATGGCCTTTTTACTTTATTTCCTCACGTCATTCCCCTCGCTATTCTATAAAATAAACTAGCATTCAGACCCCAATAAAGTGGTACTCTAGGACTCTAGTTAGCCATCTTCTTGGATGCCTGACTTTCTGAATAAAGTTGCTCTTCCTTGTCACAGCACCTAGTCTCTTGATTATTGGACTGTTGTGCAGTGAGCAGACCAAGCTTGCACTTGGTTACATCAGGCTTTCTGTGACCAGCCTATATGAAATAGATACTCTTAGCACATATTATCCTCTGAGTGTTGTTTTCATTTCTTAATAGCATATCTGGCATATAGTTATACAGTTATATTTGTTTCCTCTCTCTACATTGAAAACTTCATAAGGAAAAAATTCATTTTATTTCTGATGTATTCTCAGTGATTAGAATAGTATCTGACATATTATTGGTAAACTTTAAATATTTGTTGAATAATCTCCTTTACCTGGCATGATTGGTTTTCTATAATCTGAATAAATCAATATATTCTTGTTACTACCTGTTGATGTTATTACTCCTGAGTGAGTATCCCCTAAAGTCCCAAACCTTTTTATGAACTCCTTTCCCTTGATACTCTTATTAATCTCCCCTAAAGAATCTACCTGCAATGCAGGAGACCTGGGTTTGATTCCTGGGTCGGGAAGATCCCCTGGAGAAGGCAAAGGCAACCCACTCCAGTATTCTTGCCTGGAGAATCCCATGGACAGAGGAGCCTGGTGGGCCACGATCCACGGTGTCACAACAGTCGGACATGACTTAGTGACTAAAACACACACGCACACCATACTAACTTTAATTTTATTTATCCGTCAAAGTCCAGATTGTCTCTCATCAAATGTCATTGTTTTTATTTTCCTATACATTTGTTTCAGAAAGGCTGTAACCTGGGAGTCTGAATGATTGCTTTCTAGCTCTTGTTCTGCCACTAAGTGTGATGGAGGTATTTGTACTATCAGTTGCATTCTCAGGGTTCAGCGTTCTCATTTGCAAAAGGAATGACATAAATTTGATCTGACAGAAAAAATTTTAGCCATATTACTGTATAAAGGTGAAGCTATATTTCTATCCACACTTTTATCTTAGTGAATGATAAAATTATCTACACACTGTCCAAGCCAGAAACTGTTATATCATAGATTCATATCTCCTCTGCATTTGATAAATAAATTGTAATCACATTACTTATGAGAGCTTTTATAATGGGATGCTTTTGACATCTCCAGTTTTGTCTCCCAGTGACTCTTCCTTTCCTCCCAGTGATGACATGACTGGTGGCTTCTTCACTACACCTGCACAATATTGTTGAGGGTCTTGTACTTTTTACTCATATTGATGTCTCGGTCTGAATTACCATCTTCCCATTCATCCCCAACTTCCAATAAATAGGTGAACTAATCTTCATAGCCAACCTAAAATCTTTTCCAAAAGAGTATTATTCTCCATTTCCACTTGGCTCTGTAATACTTTCTATCAGAGCACTCCTGATAATTATTATGCATTTGTTCAATTCATTGTTTAATTGTTAATAATTAATTGTTTAATTAATTATGCATTGTTTAATTCTCTTTTTCTCTATTATAATAGAGACAGCTCCTTGAAGCCTATATTTATTAGATTAGGGTAACTGCCAGTATAGGTTTATAAGGGAAATAGATTTAAGGGACTAGATCTGATAGACAGAGTGCCTGATGAGCTATGGATGGAGGTTCGTGACATTGTACAGGAGACAGGGAGCAAGACCATTGCCAAGAAAATGAAATGCAAAAAAGAAAAATGGCTGGCTGAGGAGGCCTTACAAATACCTGTGAAAAGAAGAGAAATGAAAAGCAAAGGAGGAAAGGAAAGATATACCCATTTCAATGCAGAATTCCAAAAATTGCAAGGAGAGATAAGAAAGCCTTCCTCAGTGATCAATGTGAAAAATAGAGGGAAACAATGGAATGGGAAAGACTAGAATCTCCTCAATAAAATTAGAGATACCAAGGGAATATTCCATGCAAAGATGGGCTCGATAAAAGACAGAAATGGTAGGGTCCTAACAGAAGCAGAAGATATTAAGAAGAGGTGGTAAGAATACCAGAAGAACTGTACAAAAAAGATATTCATGACCCAGATAAACATGATGGTGTGATCATTCACCTAGAGACAGACATCCTGGAATATAAAGTCAAGTGGGTGTTAGGAAGCATCACTACGAACAAAGCTAGTGGAGTTGATGGAATTCCAGTTGAACTATTCCCAATCCTGAAAGATGATGCTGTGAAAGTGCTGCACTCAATATGCCAGCTAATTTGGAAAACTCAGCAGTGGCCACAGGACTGGAAAAGGTCAGTTTTCATTCCAATCCCAAAGAAAGGCAAAGCCAAACAATGCTCAAACTACCACACAATTGCACTCATCTCACATGCTAGAAAAGTAATGCTCAAAATTCTCCAAGCCAGGCTTCAACAGTATGTGAATTGTGAACTTCCAGGTGTTTAAACTGGAATTAGAAAAGGCAGAGGAACCAGAGATCAAATAGCCAACATCCGTTGGATCATAAAAAAAGAGAGAGTTCCAGAAAAACATCTACTTCTGCTTTATTGACTGTGCAAAGCCTTTGAGTGTGTGGATCACAATAAACTGTGGCAAATTCTGAAAGAGATGGGAATACCAGACCACCTGACCTGCCTTTTCTTACATCAGAAAGCGAAGAAAAACTAAAGAGCCTCTTGATGCAAGTGAAAGAGGAGAGCGAAAATGTTGGCTTAAAGCTCAACATTCAGAAAACTAAGATCATGGCATCTGGTCCCATCACCTTACGGCAAATAGATGGGAAACAATGGAAACAGTGACAGACTTTATTTTTTGGGGGGCAGGGAATCCGAAATCACTGCAGATGGTGACTATAGTCATGAAATTAAAAGATGCTTGCTCCTTGGAAGAAAAGCTATACCCAACCTAGACAGCATATTAAAAAGCAGAGACATTACTTTGCCAACAAGGTCTGTCTAGTAAAAGTTATGGCTTTTCCAGTGGTCATGTATGGATGTGAGAGTTGGACTATAAAGAAAGCTGAGCACTGAAGAATTGATGGTTTTGAACTGTGGTGTTGAAGAAGACTCTTGAGAGTCCCTTGGACTGCAAGGAGATCCAACAAGTCCATCGTAAAGGAAATTAGTCCTGAATTTTCACTTGAAGGACTGATGCTGAAGCTGCAACTCCAGTACTTTGGCCACCTGATGCAAAGAGCTGACTCATTTGAAAAGACCCTGGTGCTGGGAAGATTGAAGGTGGGAGGAGAAGGGGATGACAGAGTGTGAGATGGTTGGATGGCATCACCGACACAATGGACATGGGTTTGGGTAGACTCCAGGAGTTTGTGATAGACAGGGAGGCCTGGTGTGCTGCAGTCTATGGGGTCACAATGAGTTGGACACAACTGAGCAACTGAACTGAACTGAACTGAACATGTGTGATCTGATATCTCCTTGTGGTTTTGATTTGCATTTCCCTGATAATTAGTGGTGTTAAAGATATTTTAGTCTGTTGATGGAAATCTGTATTTCTCTTTGGAAAATGCCTGTTCAGATCCTCTGCTCATTCTTAAATCAGATTTTTTTTTTTTTGTTATTGAGTTGTATGAGTTCTCTATATGGTTTTATATATATATATATACACACACACACATATACATGTCCTTTATATATGGCACAGTGGTAAAGATTCCACCTGCCAGTGCAGGAGACATGGGTTCGATTTCTGAGTTAAGAAGATTCCCCTGGAGGAGGAAATGGCAACCTGCTTCAGCATTCTTGATCCCATGGACAGAGGAGCCTGGTAGACTCCTGGTGGACTACATCCATAGTGTTGCAAATAATCTGACATGTCAGAACCAGACATACATCTTTATAACTGCAACTATACATCTAGCTGATCCCCTGTGAAAGGGATTTGAAAACTGGATGAACAAATTCTCCACAACAAAGAGGAAGATATCAAGATGGGTGGAAGAAACAAAGATACACCTTTGCCAATCAAAAGGCACATCCCTCACCCTTAGATTCTGCACAGAAGAGACAAGTCCCCCCAAACATCTGGTCTTGAGGATCAACAGGGAATAGTAAGTGAAGTGAAGTCGCTCAGTCGTGTCCGACTCTCTGCGACCCCATGGACTGTAGCCTACCAGGCTCCTCCGTCCGTAGGATTTTCCAGGCAAGAGTACTGGAGTGGGGTGCCATTTCCTTCTCCAGGAGATCTGCCCAACCCAGGGATCGAACCCAGGTCTCCCTCATTGTAGGCAGATGCTTAACCATCTGAGCCAGCAGGGGTTCTGATAGTAAAATAGAGAATAGTAAAACTACTCTTAAAAGCCACACACACAGCCTCACTCAAACCCACTTGACCCAAAACTAATTCAAGACATCAGATTGAACAATGCGGGGGCCACAGGTGAAGTGGTCCTTCACCACTTACTAGTCTTTGTTTCTCTCTGATGCACAAGGCTGAGTGAGAGTAATTCTGTCTGCTGATGATTGTATTTCCGTTTTGTTTGTTGTTTGGATGAGGTGTCCTGCACAGGGTGCTATTGGTGGTTGGGTGATGCTGGGCCTTGTGTTCAAGTGGTTTTGCTTGTGTGAGTTCTCACTGTTTGATACCCCCTAGGGTTACTTCTCTGGTCGTCTAGGGTCTTGAAGTCAGTGCCCCCAATCCAGGGGCTCTGGGCTTGATCTCCAGTCAGGAACGAAGATTCCACAAGTGGTTTGTTATGGCATTAAGTGAGATGAAAACAAATACCCCAAAATGAGAAACCAGAGATGAACCCCAGACCAACGGCAGTTACAAAATCAGGCAAATAATAATTAAAATAATGGAATATACACATATACATATACACCCATAAACAAAATCAAAACAGTCCAACAAAAATAAAGTACATTAGATTGACCTGGCAAACAAAGGATACCAAAAATTATGTTTACTAGTTAAGAACAAAACTCACTAAAGCACAAACTGGAAAACAAAACTAAAGCATGGTGCCAACTGTGAAATAAACCAATGAAAACAAAACCAATATTTTGAGAGGAAAGGAAAGAAAGAATAGATAGGCAAAGTTAAATAGAGGTAGATAAAGAAGATTTATATACATTAAAGATTAACTGCAAGGGAAAAAAGAAGAGTTGGAAAAGCAAACAAAGGAATAAATGTAGAAATAATAATAATAGGTTTAAAAATTAAAATTAAAAAAAGGGAAAAGAAAAAAAAATTCCACAGAACTTCTAAAGCCCAATGTAGAGGCTGAGGTTTATAACAACAATAAAAGATGTGATTAAAAAAAAATCCTCAAAAGCTTAATTAGATTTCACAGTGCCAGTAAAATCAACAACTATGACAGAGGGGGGGAAAGGAAAAAAAAATCAAAAGAAACTACAGAACAAGTCAAAACAGAAGAATAATAAATGTTTTTCTTGAGTCACTGCTGTCAGCCCTTTCTCTCACTGGGAGTCACAGTCCACCTCACCTGCCTGGGATGCCCTCCAACGCTGTGCTGGTCTCTGGACCTGCTGTGGGGGCAGCCCAGATTCTAATCTGGTCCTACTCCTGTGTGTTCTTGCCTCCAATGTCCACCGCTCTCAGAACTAGTGCGTTTTCTTCTGTGGGGGCTCTCAATTTCCTTTTATATATTTCATAGACAGAGTCTGCCTAGTTGATCATGTAGATTTAATCTGCAGCTTGTACAGCTGGTGGGGAGGTTTTGGGTCTTCTTCCTTACCTATACTACCCCTGGGTTTCAACTGTGGTTTTTTTTTTTTTTTTTTTCCGCCTTTTCTTTCTTTATGTGGGTTGTCTACCGGGGTTTGCTCCTGCGGTGCCCTGGAGGACTTGGATCTGCCCCAGTGAGGGCCAGGTGTGGAGGTGGTGCAGCTGCTTGGGTCACAGGGGTTCTGGCAGCACCAGGGGAGTTGGCGGCCAGGGCAGCAGGAAATATAGCATTCTAGAAAGATACGGCAACCAGTATTGGCCAATGCACTCCAGTGTTCTTGCCTGGAGAACCCCCTCTGACAGAGAAGCCTAGCAGGCCAGGGTCCACAGGATCATGAAGAATTGGACACAACCGAGCGACTCCGCGTGCACAGATGCAAGACATTTTCACCCGTGGCAGCTCTGCCCCAGTGAGGGCTGAGCGTGAAGGTGGAGCAGCTGCTGGGATCGCGGGGACCCTGGTGGCGTCAAGTGTGCAGGGACACGGACTGTCTCCGTCACAGGAATTATGGCCCTGCTGCTGCTGCTGCTAAGTCGCTTCAGTCGTGTCTGACTCTGTGTGACCACATACACGGCAGCCCACCGGGCTCCCCCGTCCCTGGGATTCTCCAGGCAAGAACACTGGAGTGGGTTACCATTTCCTTCTCCAATGCATGAAACTGAAAAGTGAAAGTGAAGTCACTCAGTTCTGTCCGACTCTTCGCGACCCCATGGACTTGCGGCCCACCAGCCTCCTCCATCCATGGGATTTTCCAGGCAACAGTACTGGAGTGCGGTGCCATCCCCTTCTCCGAGTTATGGCCCTACCAGAGCCTCTTTTGGAACCTCTTGTAGCTGGCGATCAGAAGGCCTTTTTGGGCGGTCTTTTTCCATAGCTCTGCCTGTTCAGGCACTTAGAGGGCTCCCTCTCCTGGGGTCCTTCTCTGTTCAGTGCATTAGGCACATAGAGGGGCCCCCCCAGGCTGGCATCCTACTCTGTAGATCGGTGCGTCAGGCACTTAAAGGGACACCCTGTGTGGGGTCCTACTCTGTAGTGAATCAGGCGTTTGATGGGACAGCCTCTTTATCGTCAGCTGCCAATGCTGGCGTGTGGGAAGAGACAGGCTAGGGTGATGGCTCCACCCCGTATGCATGACTCAGAAGCATCGCCTTGCTTCTTTGGCTGCCTGGCGTTCCTCCGCAGGCATTTCCCATCACAATCTCCTTCCTTAGATACCCTCAACCCGTCTCTCCAAAGTCAACAGCAGCCCTCACCGTGGGGTTGCTCCACAATGCCTAAACTCCGGCTTGCAGCCGCTGCACCTTCTAGGGGACCTGCGTCTCTGTCTGGGGTATGTTTGGCTGCGGTAAGGACTGTCTGATTCTCATTCCATTTAGGCGGCCACAGATCAGCTGTTTCACTCTCAGCTTCAGGTGTTTCTCTGACAATTGCCCTGATGTGAAGATCGGACCCCTGCTTCAGTTCCCCCACCCACTGAGGGCAGGCCCAGTCCTGCTAACACTCCTGTTTTTTCCCCTAATTCCTTCATCCAACCCGGTTTTGCATGGTTCTATATATTCTTTTCCGCTGGTCAGGTACTCCTGTTGGCTCTCAGCTCCTGTTCTGCATGCACTTCTGTGTCTGAAGGTGTATTCCTGATGTATCTGTGGAGAGAGATGTACTCCCCGTCCACCTGCTCCTCCATTATTTTCTCCCCTCCCACTTACTAAGCTTGAATCAGCTGTTAAAGAGGTAGGGGCCAAATTAGAATACCTCCGGGAGCTGAGAGACGTGCACCAGCGCGTGCCAAGTGTCACTAATATCTTAGATGGAGATTTCCAAAATCGTTTCTACTAGTATTGGTATTAGCAAGGCAGCCTGTGATCACAAAAATGGCTCCCACTAGATTTTCATTACTAGTAATGAGAAAATGACTGTACCTTGTAATCCCTCCTGATTGTGGATCGGTGTGAATGGGATGTGATTTTCTGTGTCCATGGGAGGAAGTGAATTAAGGGTTTTTAAACCACCATCTTAAATCTTCCACAAAACTTCAGTTTTATATACAATTTAGATATTTTTTTCTTAAACTAGGGAGATTTTCAGTTATTTTATGGGAAGTATAATTTTATGACAGATTAACATCTCTCTAAAGGCAATGGCAGCCCATTCCAGTACTCTTGCCTGGAGAATCCCATGGACAGAGGAGGCTGATAGGCTGCAGTCCATGGGGTTGCAAAAAGTCGGACATGACTGAGTGACTTCACTTTCATGCACTGGAGAAGAAAATGGCAACCCACTCCAGTGTTCTTGCCTGGAGAATCCCAGGGATGGTGGAGCCTGGTGGGCTGCCATCTATGTGGTTGCACAGAGTCAGACATGACTGAAGTGACTTAGCAGCAGCAACATCTCTCTAAAAAGTTTAGATTCAGTCTTCATATTTTTGCAGTTTAACTTTGTCAAAATAGATCTTTTAAGTTTTCTCCAGGAATTTTATAAAATAAAAACCTTGGACTTATCCTTTTATGATTAACTGCAATAGCATGTGGAACTCCTTTGAAAAAAATATAGTTTTAAAGCCATGATGTCATTGGCTAATGCACTTTATCAAAGAATGATTATTAAATTAATCCATAAAGGGAAGTTAATAATTTCCAAAATTCAAATAATAAGTATAGAGGAAATAATAAAATAACACTTTGTAGTGGTATTCTCTGAAGACTGATGATTAATCTAACTTTTCATTTAAGTCTAGGGTGTGTTAAATACATTGAGCTTACAACAGAGCATTTTTTCCTTCAACTTAATATTGTAAGAAAAGAATCTATATAGTATAATATAAATTAATGGAATATAATATAATACAACATATCTGTTATACCTAGTAAATTATGATATATAAATATACACATATGTCATAAACATTTTATAAATATTGTATCTCCTAATGTGCAAAGATAACATTCATATTTCTTTCAATTTTCATCAAATAAGTGTATAGATGCTACAACATTTATAAGACACATTCAACAAAAAAATCCAAAAGTGGTTGAATAGATTCGGATTTTATGACTTTTTAAATTAATTTGTAATGAAACTGTAAATTGCTTTAGGGCAATCACATAAATATAATTGATAAGTAAACATATTATGGAAAAGCTTATTATCTCCTGAGACTTGTGAGCAGAACTAAATGGGATGCAGAAGACATAGTCTACTATTTAGGATATTCCTAGCTGCTATTTGTTGTTGTTCAGTTGCTCAGTTGTGTCCAGCTCTTTGTGACCCCATGGACTGCAGCTTGCCAGGCCTCCCTGTCCACCACCAACTCCTGGAGCTTGCTCAAACTCATGTCCATTGAGTCGGTGATGCCATCCAACCATCTTGTTCTCTATTGTCCCCTTCTCCTCCTGCCCTCAACCTTTCCCAGCATCGGGGTCTTTTCCAATGAGTTAGTTTTTTGCATCAGGTGGCCAAAGTATTGGAGCTTCAGTTTCAGCATCAGTCCTTCCAATGAATATTCAGGACTGATTTCCTTTGGGATGGACTTTTTTTTTTTTTTTTAAATCTCCTTGCAGGGTGCTGGCTGGGACAGCCTCAGAAAGTGTCATGCCTGCAGCCGCTGAGCTTAGTCGCCCGACGATCGGTGACAGGAGCCTGGAGCGGAGCTGCAGCCCCAGCCTCTCCTGAGAGATAGTCTGTGAAGTCTTCCGCTCCTTGCATAACCTGGCTGGACAACTTAACCTCAGAGATGATGTGGTGAAAATTACAATCGATTGGAACAAGCTCCAGAGCCTCTCGGCATTCCAGCCCGCTTTTCTCTTTAGTGCACTTGAGCAACACGTTTTATATTTACAGCCTTTTTTAGCAAAACTTCAGCCTCTGATTAAAGAGGAGAATACAACTGTTGTTGAAGAAATAGGCAAAACAGAAACAGGGAACAAGAATGGAGTAAATGCCAACTTTCCCACTGGAGACCTGGAAGAGGAAGAAAAGCACAAAGACTGTGATTTAGGAGATGTGAAAAAGACACAGATCCATTTTGATCCAGAAGTAGTTCAGATAAAGGCTGGAAAAGCAGAAATTGACAGACGAATATCTGCATTTATTGAAAGAAAGCAAGCTGAAATCAATGAAAACAACGTCAGGGAATTTTGCAATGTTATTGACTGTAATCAAGTTTCTAGAGTTGTGAATACATACGGACCACAGACTAGATCTGAAGGAATTCAAGGGTCGGGTCATAACCCTAACAGCATGCTCCGAGACTGTGGTGATCAGGCTGTAGAAGAACGGCTACAGAATATCGAGGCTCACTTGCGACTGCAGACGGGTGGTCCAGTGCCAAGAGACATTTATCAGAGAATTAAAAAACTTGAGGACAAAATCCTTGAATTGGAAGGCATCTCTCCTGAATATTTTCAATCTGTGAACTTTTCTGGAAAAAGAAGAAAAGTTCAACCACCTCAACAGAACTATTCACTGGCTGAACTTGATGAGAAAATTAGCGCCCTCAAACAAGCTCTGCTCAGAAAATCAAGAGAAACAGAATCCATGGGGACACGTCACCTTCCATGAAAAACTCCTCTCCTCATTGTCATTTTATTTTTTTAGATATGTGTGTAACTTACATATCTATTTAATTAATTGCAGTGTTTTTATTAATAGTAGACTTACCTCTGAAATCAAGGTTCATTTTCACGTGAGTCCATTTTGTTGCAAGCAGTCTTCAAATATTCCAGTATACTTTAAGATAGTTAATGCGTTGAAAGTAGCATTGTTGGAATTTATTCCCTTCTGTTTTAAAGGAGGTATTTTGAAAATTGAAAACCTTAATTAGAAAGTACATCTTTGTGTGTATGTGTGTTTATCACAGAAAGGAAGATTTATTTTGAATAGTGATGTTTAAGACGACTTTGTATTTTTAACATTGATGTTAACCAGTTTTAGTTTAAAACAGTACTTTGTACATAATAGGCATTCAATAAAAGTTTGAAATGAAAAAAAAAATCTCCTTGCAGTTCAAGGGACTTTCAAGAATCTTCAACACTGTGGTTCAAAACCATCCATTCTTCAGCACTCAGCCTTCTTTAGGGTCCAACTCACATCCGTACATGACTACTGGAAAAAATCACAGCTTTGACTAGACAGACCTTTGTCAGCAAAGTAATGTCCCTACTTTTTAATATGATATCTAGGTTGGTCATAGGTTTTCTTCCAAGGAGCAAGCGTCTTTTAATTTCATGGCTGCAGTCACCATCTGCAGTGACTTTGGAGCCCAAGAAAACGATGTGTGTCGTTGTTTCCCATCTATTTGCTATGAAGTGATGGGACCAAATGCAATGATCTTAGTTTTTTGAATGTTGAGTTTCAAGCCAGCTTTTTCACTCTCCTCTTTCACCTTCATCAAGAGGCTTTTCAGTTCTTCTTTGCTTTCTGCCATAAGGGTGGAGTCATCTGCATATCTGAGGTTATTGATATTTCTCCAGGCAATCTTGATTCCAGCTTGTGCTTCATCCAGCCGAGAATTTTGCATGATGTACTCTGCATTTAAGTTAAATAAGCAGGGTGACAATATACACCCCTAATATACTCCTTTCCCATTTTTGAACCAGCCCATTGTCCCACGTCTGGTTTTAACTGTTGCTTCTTGACCCACGTACAGGTTTCATAGGAGTCAGATAAAGTGGTCTGATATTCCCATCTCTTTAAGAATTTCCCACAGTTTGTTGTGATCCACACAGTTGAAGACTTTAGCATAGTCAATAAAGCAGAAGTAGATGTTTTTCTGGAATTCTCTTGCCTTTTCTATGATCCAGTGGATATTGTCAATTTGATCTCTGGTTCCTCTGCCTTTTCGAAATCCAAATTGTACAGCTGGAAGTTCTTGGTTTATGCGCTGCTGAAGCCTAGCTTGGAGAATTCTGAGCATTACTTGCTAGCATGTGAGATGAGTGCAATTGTGCAATGGTTTGTGCATTCTTTGACATCGCCTTTCAGGACTCAACATAATGGAATCTATTTCTTTTTCACATCAAACCCTATAACGCTGTTTTGATTGGCAGGCTGTTTTTCTGGTTTAGGAACTCAGGCTTTTTCCAATCTTTTGCTCTCTGATCTTTTTCTGTGTGTCTTCCAAGTTCTCCCTAATAATTTGCTTCATGCTGAAAGGAAAAAAGGTAGAGGATCTCACATGGAAAGGATTTTTTTTGAAGTTGGGGAAGGATTTTGATGATCCCAGTCTGAAGTGGTACACATCCTTCACACCTCATCTTCCATATTCCATTGGCTAGAACTCAGCCAGATACTACAAGAGAGGTTAGGAAATGTCTCCTTCTGTGCCCAAGAAGAAGGTATGGTTTAGTGTAGTGTAGAGAAGTCTTTGAGATAAATATATGATATTAAATATTATACCTAGAGATGCTGATATTACTAATTTCTTGCTCTAAGGATAAAGAAATGAGGCATATAAAGTTCAAATGACTGGCAATTTTATATAAAGTATAAAAATTAGTACACAAGTAGGTTATCTTAACCACAAGACTAGGATTCTTCATGGACTTCCCTGATAGCTCAGGCAATAAAGAATCTGCCCTGAGTCAGATTCAATTCCTGAGTCAAGAAGTTCCCCAGGAGAAGGGAATGGCAACCCACTCCAGTATTCTTGCCTGGAGAATTCCATGGACAGACAGGGTGTTGCAGAGTCGGGCACAACTGAGCAGATTCTTAATGTTACACAGTCAAGGAACCCTCCCAAAGCTGTTACTCAGTTGCTGTTCTTCTCTCTGACCTCAGATATATACCACACCCAAAATTACTTTGATTGATCCACACACAGAAATTTAGACAAATTTTAAAGTAAGTTACCATCTTAGTCTGCTTGGGCTGCCTTAACATAGTACTTCTTTTTATTGTTGTTCAGTTGAGATGTCATGTCCAGCTCTTTGCAACCCCATGGATGAAGCACGCCAGGCTCCTCTGTCCTCCACTATCATGTTTCCTAAAATTCATGTCCATCCAGTTGATGATGCTGTCTAACCACCCCATCCTCTGCTTCCATCTTCTTTTCTTGCCTGCAATCCTTTCCAGAACCAGGATCTTTTCCAGTGAGTTGGTTATTCCCATCAGGTGGCTGAAGTAATGGAGCATCAGCTTTAGCATCAGTCCTTCCAATGAATATTCAGTGTTGATTTCCTTTAGGATTGACTGACTTGATCTTCTTTCAGTCCAAGGGACTCTCTTGGGTCTTGTCCAGCACCATAATTCTAAAGCATCGCTTCTTTGGTGCTCAGCTTTCCTTATGATCCAACTCTGACATCTGTACATGACTACTGGAAAAACCATACCTCTGCTTATATGGACGTTTTGGCTAACTGATGTCTCTGTTTTTTTGACACACTGTCTAGGTTTGTCACAGCTTTCCTTCCAAGGAGCAAGCGTCTTTCAGTTTCAAGGCTGCAGTCACTGTCTGCAGTGACTTTGGAGCCCAAGAAAATAGAATTTGACTCTGCTTCCACTGTTTCCCCTTCTTTCTGCCATGAAGTGATGGGACCAGATGCCACAACCTTATTATTGTTATTTTTGAATGTTGATTTTCAAGCCAGCTTTTTCAGTCTCCTCTTTCACCGTCATCAAGAGGCTTTTTAGTTTGTCACATTCTGCCATTAAAATAGTATCATCTACATATCTGAGGTTGTTGATCTTTCTCCCAGTAATCCTGATTCATCCAGCCCAGCGTTTCACATGATGTACTCTGCATAGACGTTAAACAAGCAGGGTGACAACATACAGTGTTGTGGCATTTCTTGCCCAATTTTGAATTAGCCAGCTGTTTCATGCCTGGTTCTAAATGTTGCTTTTTGACCCACATACAGATTTCTCAGGGGGCAGGTAAGGTGCTCTGGTACTCCCAACTCTTTAAGGATTTCCCACAGTTTGTTGTGATCCGCCGAGTCAAAGGCTTTAGTGTTGTCAATGAAGCAAAAGCAGTTATTTTTCTGCAATTCTATTGCCTTCTCCATGATCCAGTGAATGTTGGCAATTTGATCTCTGGTTCATCTTCCTCTTCGGAACCCAGTCTGTGTATCTGGAAATTCTCAGTTCACATAATGCTGAAGCCTCGCTTGAACAATTTTGAGCATAAACTTGCTAGGATGTGAAAGGAGCACAGTTGTATGGTAGTTTGAGCATTCTTTGGCATTGCCCTTCTTTGGGATTGGAATGAAAACTGAACTTTTCCAGTTCTGTGGCCACTGCCGAGTTTTCCAAATTTACTAACATACTGAGTCCAGCACTTTCACAGCATCATCTTTCAGGATTTTAAATAGCTCAGCTGGAATTTCATTTCCTCCTATAGCTTTGTTCATAGCAATTCTTCCTAAGGCCCACGTAACCTGACACTCCAGAATGTCTGACGCTAGTGAGTGACCACACCATCATGCTTATCTGGGTGGTTGAAACCTTTTTTGTATAGTTCTTCTGTTTATTCTTGCTACCTGTTCTTAATCTCTTCTGTGTCTGTATGTGTTTTATCTTGCTCATCCTCGCACGAAATTTCCCTTTGATATCTCTAATTTTCTTGAAGCAATCTCTAGTTTTCCCTATTCTGTTGTTTTCCTCTATTTCTTTGCATTGTTCAACTGAGAAAGCTTTCTTATCTCTCCTTGCTCTTCTCTGGAACTTTTCATTCAATTCGGTATGTCTTTTCCTTTCTCCCTTGCCTTTTGCTTGTTTAATTCCTCTATTAATATTTGTAAAAGTCTTCTCAGACAACCACTCTGCAGTCTTGAATCTCTTTTTCTTTGGAATGCTTTTGGTCACTGCCTCCTGTACAATGTTACAAACCTCCATCCATAGTTCTTTAGGCATTCTGTCTAGCACGTATAATTCCTAGAATCTATTGGTCACCTCCACTGTATAGTATAAGGGATTTGATTTAGGTCATACCTGAATGACTTAGTGGTTTTTCCTTCTTTCTTCAGCATAATACTATTAACTGTTTTAAACATCAGAAACTCTCACAGTTCTGGAGGCCAGGCAGTCTGAGTCCAAGATGCCAGTTGGTTCAGTTTCTGGTGGAGGTGCTCTTCCTTGCTTGCACAGAGGTCCTTCTCTCCGTGTCCTCTCTTGGCCTTTCTTTGGTGTCTGCATGTGGGGAGAGAGAGATCCTTCTTACTCCTCTGCTTTTATGGCCACCAATCTTTTCGAATTGATTAGATATTGATTTGTACAATATAGTTTAGCCTTAGTATCTCCTAAAATTTCTATCTCCAAATACAGATGAAATGGGGAACCAGGGCTTCAAAGTAAATTTTGAAGGGGTCATAATTCAGTCTATAGCAGTTGCTAATATTCAAACATCACAATTTTTCACGTATGTGTTCAGATTTCTGGCTTCCTAAGAAAAAGCCCACAATATCTAAGCACTTTGAACTTCCCTTATTACAAGACAAAAGTGGATTTAAGAGAGGGGCCATGGCTCCCATTTTACGGGCATAATCTCTCCCGTTCACCACAGTCCGCACCCTTTGAAACCTGCTTGGGCCGGGCCAGCATTTAATTTTATGATCGTTGAATATGTAGCATCTTGGACATGGTTTATATTTCTTATGTGTAAAGCTATTGGTTTATTTTTACTGAAGTATAATTGATTTATAATAATTTTATATTGTGTGTATGTGTGTGTGTGTGTGTGTGTGAGCTCAGTCATGCCTGACCCTTTGTGACCCCATGAACTGAAGCCCATCAGGCTCCTCTCTCCATGGAATTTTCCAGGCAAGAATTACTTTCAGGTATACTGCATAGTGATTCAGTATTTTTGCAGACTATATTCCATTAAAAGTTATTAAAAAACAATGGCTATAACTGCCTTGCTATATATATTTGTGGCTAATCTATTTTATGTAAGAGTTTGTATCTATTAATTCCATACCACTATCTTGTCACTGCTTGCTTCTTTCTTCTTGCTGATAACGAAGATATTTACATATATATCTGAATCTGTTGTGCTGAATACATTCTTTTTATGTTTTAGATTCCACAAATACTGTCCAAAATACACAGTATTTGTCTTTGTCTGACATTTCACTAAGCGTAGTATTTTCTAGGTCCATCTACATTGCTGCAAAAAGCAGAATTTTGTTTTCATATTTTTGTTGTTCAGTCATGTTGGATTCTTTCCCCACCGCCCCCCCCCCCCCCACTCCCGCCCCATGGACAGCGACACGCCAGGCTTCCCTGTCCTTCAGTATCTCCTGGAGTTTGCTCAAACTCATATCCATTGAGTCAGTTATGCCATCCAACCATCTCATTCTCTGTCGCCCGCCTTTTCCTCTTGCCCTCATTTTTTCCCAGCATCAGAGGCTTTTTCAATGAATATGCACTTTGCATCAGGTGGTCAAGGTATTGGATTTCCAGCTTCAGCTTCAGTCTTTCCATTGAGTATTCAGGATTGATTTCCTCTAGGATTCACTGGTCTAATACCTTGCTGTTCAAGGGACTCTTAAGAGGCTTCTGATGAGTAATATTCATATATATATATATATATATACCATATCTTTTTAATCCATCCATTTATTGATGGACACTTGGGTTGCTTCCATATATTATTTATTGTAAATAGTGCTATTAACTTTGGGAGGCATGTATCTTTCCAAATTAGTGCTTACATTTTTTTTCCAGATATATTCCCAGCAGTGGAATTGCTGGATAATATGGCAGTTATAGTTCTAACTTTTGGAGGAAATTCTATAGTTTTTTACATAGTTGCCTTATCAATTTATATTCCCACCAACAGTGTACAAGTGTTCCCTTTTCTCGATATCCTCAGTAATATTTATTTTAAAAATTTTTGTGATAACAGCTATTTCAACAGGTATAAGGTGATACTTCATTGTGGTTTGAATTTACATTTCTCTAGAAATTAGATTTTGATCACATTTTCATATGTCTGTTACCCATCTGAATGTCTTCTGTGGAAAAATAACTATTCAGGACTATTGCCCAATATAATTTGGGTTGCTTGTTTGTTTCTTGATACTGAATCTTACAAGCTGTTTACATATTTTGGATTTTATACCTGGGTTGCTCGTGGCATTTGTAAATAGATTCTTCAATTCTGTTTGCTGTCTTCTTGTATTGACAGTATCTTTTGCTCTGCTGAGGATTTTAAGCTTAATTAGGTCCCATTTGTTTATTTTTGCTTTTATTTCTGTTGGCTTAGGAGTTCAGTTCAGTTCAGTTGCTCAGTCATATCTGACTCTTTGTAACCCCATGGACTGCAACATGCCAGGCCTCCCTGTCCATCACTAACTCCTGAAGATCAAACTCATATCCATTGAGTCAGTGACGCCATCCAACTATCTTATCCTCTGTTGTCCCCTTTTCCTCCCACCTGCAAACTTTCCCAGCATTAGGGTCTTTTCAAATGAGTCAGTTCTTCACAGTTTGGTTCAGTTCAGTCACTCAGTCGTGTCTGGCTTTGCGACCCATGAATTGCAGCACACCAGGCCTCCCTGTCTATCACCAACTCCCGGAGCTCACTCAAACTCATGTCAATCAAATTGGTGATGCCATCCAGCCATCTTATCCTCTGTTGTTCCCTTCTCCTCCTGACCCTAATCCCTTCCAGCATCAGGGTCTTTTCCAAAGAGTCAACTCTTCACATGAGGTGGCCAAAGTACTGGAGTTTCAGCTTTAGCATCATTCCTTCAAAAGAACACCCAGGACTGATCTCTTTTAGAATGGACTGGTTGGATCTCCTTGCAGTCCAAGGGACTCTCAAGAGTCTTCTCCAACACCACAGTTCAAAAGCATCAACTCTTTGGCGCTCAGCTTTCTTGACAGTCCAACTCTCACATCCATACATGCACCACTGGAAAAACCATAGACTTGACTAGATGGACCTTAGTAGGCAAAGTAATGTCTTTGCTTTTGAATATGCTATCTAGGTTGGTCATAACTTTCCTTCCAAGGAGTAAGCATCTTTTAATTTCATGGCTGCAATCACCATCTGCAGTGATTTTGGAGCCCAAAAAATAAAGTCTGATACTGTTTCCACTGTTTCCCCATCTATTTCCCATGAAATGATGGGACCAGATGCCATGATCTTCGTTTTCTGAATGTTGAGCTTTAAGCCAACTTTTTCACTCTCCTCTTTCACTTTCATCAAGAGGCTTTTTAGTTCCTCTTCACTTTCTGCCATAAGGGTGGTGTCTGCATATCTGAGATTATTGATATTTCCCTCGGCAATGTTGATTCCAGCTTGCGTTTCTTCCAGCCCAGCGTCTCTCATGATGTACTCTGCATAGAAGTTAAATAAGCAGGGTGACAATATACAGCCATGGTGTACTCCTTTTGCTATTTGGAACCAGTCTGTTGTTCCATGTCCAGTTCCAACTGTTGCTTGCTGACCTGCATATAGGTTTCTCAATGGGGTCGCAAAAAGTTGGACACGACTAAGCGACTGAACTGAACTGAATCTTTTCAGGTTATATACATATAGAACTAGAGAAAAATAATGTAAAGACCTTAGCAAAATTTTTGTCATATAGGAAATAACGATCCATACAAACAGATGATTGCAAAATGTGTGTTCCAGTTAGAAAAAAAGAGAAAGATCTTAGGAAATTTCCCAATGGTTTCAGTGATTCGCATTTAAAAACCAGTAGATTCTTGGTCAGTGCGTCTCTACAGTGTCTGAGTAGGAGTGAAAATTTCTAATGTCATATAAATCACACATTGCATTATTCGAATCAGTTAAATAAGATTCTTAAAGTATATACTCTCTGTTTTGTGTAAAAAATTAACATGGTATTTTATGAACTCAGGGCAAGAGAAAAAAGATGCTATAAATATTTTAAAGTGTGGTGCTGTTGACATTGACATTGACAATGAAACAAGAAAATCTTGAAGATTTTAATATTCAACGTCATGAGGCAAATATTGACTAAGACGTTTGTCAATGTTCAATTTTAAGTATGATTATTTTTGATAATTATTGACACAAGCTGTTGAGATGAGCACTCAACATTCTAAAAACTGACCAAATTTTCATGATGTTGTCGGTTAAAAATTGAATGAAGCAGACTTTTCAGAAACAAGTGTCATTACCTAACACTGACAATTTGCTATATTTCATTAGATCTTGTTATTCACATATTAAAATATTTTCACTGGATTGAAACCTGATTACAAGTAGGAATCACCTGGAGGTTGATATTCAAAATAGAGAAGACTACCCAGACTCTACTTTGCAGATCTTGCTTCATCAGGAAAAGGATCAGAAATCTATATTTAAAAAACACCTGAGGCGAGTCCAGTGATCTGGATTTCAGAAATGCTGAAATATTGCTCGAAAATATCTTTATTCTGATCCTGAAACAATAGCATATGAGATTTTCATAAATAATTGCAAAGATTCAGATAACTACACTTTGAATAATGTGTATGTAAACTATATATGTGGAGAAGGGAACGGCAACCCATTGCAGTTTTCTTGCCTGGAGAATTCTATGGACAGAGGAGCCTTGTGGGCTACAGTCCATGGGGTTACAAAGAGTCAGACATGACTGAGGTGACTAATACTAATACAATACTAAACTATAGATGAATCATCTTGGGGGAATTTTAATTATGTGGTATATTTTATAAGCAGTTTAATAAATTACAGAAATAAAATTTTAAGAAGACTCAGCTAAAATAATTTTTTGACAATTAGCATTACCCTAAATTTGATATTCTTAAAATATTTCTCAGTGAAACACACTACAGACAGTTTTTATAGTGGATATTTTTTAAGCATAAAATGTTTATGCTTCATATTTTTGTCATTTGTTTTTTTTAGACTAAATAGTATAGAATTAGGTTGTATATATTGAGTTTAAAATCTTTCTTTCAGAAGTCTCATGGCACTTATAATAATTTCTCTCTCTTTTAAGCCGAACCAATATTCTATCAGCGCACAATGTGTTTATGAAGCAATATCCTAAAATATTCTTGCAGAAAAAAGTCAGACTGCCTAAACTTTTCAAAGAGGAAGAGAAAAGGTAATGATATCTTCTTTTGAAAGCAAGCCTTTGTGTGTGTGGATGTGTGTGTGTTTGTGCAGATGCGTGTGAATACATGGAAAAACAAGTGGAACTCAAGCACTGAGTGTTTGTTCAGTTCCCAGTGCTACATGTTAGGGATCAGCCAAGGAAACGGATATTGGTAAGGAAGGTTGAATTCCTACCATAATTCTGCAGGCTTTTAATTAGGTTGTAAGATAACTAGGACTAATAAATATGTGTAGCTCCTTGAATTTTTTCATTAAACAACTATCCCTATACAACAAACTTAATAAGATAAAATGCTATTAGGAATGAGAATATAGTAAATGATACAGAGAAAACTAAATAAATTATAATTTGTGAGAGAATATTTCATATAATTGGAGAATAATCTAGATGTTTTTGGTTCATTTTGTAAAAAATTCATACTACTAAAATTATTCAAGATGATATAAATAAAAATAATTATGGTATGAATAAAAACAGTTGTAAAAATAGCTCTTCAAAAGTTTTTTTGAAGCCTAAATAGAACAAAAGCAAAAATTAAAACTCATAGTCTCAGTGATATGACTAGATGTTCTTTTTAAGAAAAGGTGCTTTCTATGCAATTTAATATTTTTGGAGTATAGAAAATGAATATAGGTTGTGTATTTGCCATGCAGGTATAACAAGATTTCACAAGAGTAGTATAAACAAGAAATATCAGTTTTTAGTTATGACTGTAAGACTCTACACATGGACATCACCAGATGCTCAACACCGAAATCAGATTGATTATATTCTTTGCAGTCAAGATGGAGAAACTCTATACAGTCAGCAAAAATAAGACTGGGAGCTAACTGTGGCTTAGATCATAAACTCCTTATTGCCAAATTCAGACTTAAGAAAGTAGGGAAAACCACTAGACCATTCAGGCATGACCTAAATCAAATCCCTTATGATTATACAGTGGAAGTGAGAAATAGATTTCAGGGACTAGATCTGATAGATAGAGTGCCTGATGAACTATGGACTGAGGTTTGTGACATTGTACAGGAGACAGGGATCAAGACCATCCCCATGGAAAAGAAATGCAAAAAAGCAAAATGGCTGTCTGGGGAGGACATACAAATAGCTGTGAAAAGAAGAGAGGTGAAAAGCAAAGGAGAAAAGGAAAGATATAAGCATCTGAATGCAGAGTTCCAAAGAATAACAAGGAGAGATAAGAAAGCCTTCCTCAGGGATCAATGCAAAGAAACAGAGGAAAAAGCAGAATGGGTAAGACTAGAGATCTCTTAAAAAAATTAGAGATACCAAGGGAAACTTTCATGCAAAGATAGGCTTGATAAAGGACAGAAATGGTATGGACCTAACAGAAGCAGAAGATATTAAGAAGAGATGGCAAGAAAACACAGAAGGATTGTACAAAAATGATCTTCACAACCAAGATAATCACGATGGTGTGATCACTCACCTAGAGCTAGACATCCTAGACTGTGAAGTCAAGTGGGCCTTAAAAAGCATCACTATGAACAAAGCTAGTGGAGGTGATGGAATTCCAGTTGAGCTATTTCAAATCCTGAAAGATGATGCTGGGAAAGTGCTGCACTCTATATGCCAGCAAATTTGGAAAACTCAGCAGTGGCCACAGGTCTGGAAGAGGTCAATTTTCATTCCAATCCCAAAGAAAGGCAATGCCAAAGAATGCTCAAACTACCGCACAATGCACTCATCTCACATGCTAGTAATGCTCAAAATTCTCAAGACAGGCTTCAGCAATACGTGAACCGTGACCTTCCAGATGTTCAAGCTGGTTTTATAAACCGTAGAGGAACCAGAGATCAAATTACCAACATCCGCTGGATCATTGAAAAGGCAAGAGAGTTCCAGAAAAAAACATCTGTTTCTGCTTTATTGACTATGCCAAAGCCTTTCACTGTGTGGATCACAAGAAACTGTGGAAAATTCTGAAAGAGATGGGAATACCAGACCACCTGACCTGCCTCTTGAGAAATCTGTATGCAGGTCAGGAAGCAACAGTTAGAACTGGACATGGAACAACAGACTGGTTCCAAATAGCAAAAGGAGCACATCATGGATGTATATTGTCACCCTGTTTATTTAACTTACCTGCAGAGTACATCATGAGAAACCCTGGGCTGTAAGAAGCACAAGCTGGAATCAAGACTGCTGGGAGAAATATCAATAACCTCAGATATGCAGATGACACCACCTTTATGGCAGAAAGTGAAGAGGAACTAAAAAGCCTCTTGATGAAAGTGAAAGAGAAGAGCGAAAAAGTTGGCTTAAAGCTCAACACTCAGAAAATGAAGATCATGGTGTCTGGTCCCATCACTTCATGGGAAATAGATGGGGAAACAGTGTCAGACTTTAATTTTTGGGGCTCCCAAATCACTGCAGATGGTAACTTCAGCCATGAAATTAAAAGACACTTACGCCTTGGAAGAAAAGTTATGACCAACCTTGGTAGCATATTCAAAAGCAGAGACATTACTTTGCCAACAAAAATCCATCTAGTCAAGGCTATGGTTTTTCCTGTGGTCATGTATGGATGTGAGAGTTGGATTGTGAAGAAAGCTGAGAGCCTAAGAATTGATGCTTTTGAACTGTGGTGTTGGAGAAGACTCTTGAGAGTCCCTTGGATTGCAAGGAGATCCAACCAGTCCATGCTAAAGGAGATCAGTCCTGGGTGTTCATTGGAAGGACTGATGCTAAAGCTGAAACTCCAGTCCTTTGGCCACCTCATGGGAAGAGTTGACTCATTGGAAAATACCCTGATTCTGGGAGGGATTGGGGGCAGGAAGAGAAGGAGACAACAGAGGATGAAATGGCTGGATGACGTCACTGACCTGACGGACATGAGTTTGAATAGACTCTGGGAGTTGGTCATGGACAAGTAGGCCTGGCGTGCTGCTGTCCATGGGGTCACAAAGAGTTGGACACGTCTGAGCAACTGAACTGAACTGAACTGATAAGGCATATATGGGCTTCCCTGGTAGCTCAGCTGGTAAAGAATCTGCCTGCAATGCGTGAGACCCTAGGTAGATTCCTCGGTCGGGAGGATACCCTGGAGAAAGGATAGGCTACCCACTTCAGTATTCTTGGGCTTGACTCAGACGGTGAAGAATTCACATGCAACACAGGCAAGCTGGGTTCTAAGCACAGTGGATTCAGGCAGAGTAATAGTGCTAGTTGCTCAGTGGTGTCTGACTCTTCACAACTCCTGGAACTGTAGACTGCTGGGCTCTCTTCTCTCTGGGGATTCTCTAGGCAGGAATACTGGAGTGGGTTGCCATTCTGTTCTGCAGGGGATCTTCCACACCCAGGCATTGAATCCAGATCGCCTGCATTACAGGCTGATTCTTTACTACCTGAGCCACCAGAGAAGTCCACATACAGGCATACATAAAAAATAAAGTGTTAGCCATAGTGAATTAGCATATTAGTACACTATAGTTAAGTTGACTTCATCTCATGAGTACAAAGAAGCTTTGTTATAAAAGCTGTTGTTAAAATTTTATATTAGTAGCTCAAAGAGAAACTATATGATAATATCTACAGATGATGAAAAGGCATTTGATTTAATTCAGTATCCTGTCTCATAGTAAAAGGAAAATCAGGCAAGTAAAAATGTGTAATGAATACAATCATGTGACTGTTAAGAAATACAAAATGTTTCTCTCTCTTTTGGTCATGAAAAATCATCTGCTATAAAGTAACAATAAAATATCTTAAAATGGAATTAAAATAAATTACAGAAAATATATTAAGAAATTATAAATCTCATCTACACTTAGCTTACATTGGTCCCTCATGTAATGTGATAAACTCATATATGCCCAGTTGATGGGAAGAAAGCTGCAGTTAATTCAGAGAACATTTGGCAGGATAAAATCATTCAGGAAACAAGAATCTTAGTAGACACTAAATTCCTGCACTATTAAATTATTAATCAATAACCTTTACCTATTATCATTGTCATATTCAACACTTTATAATTCATTTAATTCAAATGTCCTGTGACAGATACAATAGCCAGACTGAAGTATGACACCTCCTTTGCGGTGGCAGCTCGTGAGAATACTGATGCCAGGGCATTTGCTAAGCAGTGAAGTAAGACAGTCATGTGCAAGGAGAACAGAAGAAATGCTTTATATAACCATGAAAATGACTTGGAGCAAAGCTGCACTAATGAAAATAAATGGAACACATGGCAGAGACATAGGGAAACATTTCTACATGAGCAAAAAATGTGAGCACAGGACGAGAATGAGACAAAGGGCTGTTTGGAACTGTGACCATTACCTAAACTCTTTTTTTTTTTTTTGGTGGATCATCTAGACAGAAGGTGAACTTTTGGTATATTCACAGACATGGGAAATCAAATAGACACATTAAAAAAAAAGCACACTAAATTTTGATCCAGAAGACTTGGATTTGCATTGTTGTTCTACCCAATAGCAAAAATGTGTCTTTGGAATTGTCTTTGAACATTGACTGCACTCCAGATTTTTTTACTCAGAAAAAGAGGATAATGTTATCCTACACAAAGTTATGCATTGAAAGAGTGTTTTAATTTAATAGCTCATTACTGAGCTTCCCTAGTGACTCATATGATAAAGAATCTGCCTACAGTATGGGAGACTTGGGCTTGACCCCTGGGTTGAGAAGATCCTTTGGAGAAGGAAATGGCTACCCAGTACAGTATTCTTTGTTGGGAGAATTCCATGGACAGAGGATTCTGACAGGCTACAACCCATGGGATCACATATTATTACTGTGGACTACAGATTTAAACAATAATGACCTCCACAACAAATCAATAAAAATGCACAACATTGCTTGCTTCAAAAATTTTTAAATAACAAGAAATATATAGACTTTAATCAATGAATTTTTACATTAGCTTATATCCAAGGAAAAAGAAGTTTAAGATAATAATAGTAACAGAAGAAACAAAATACATCCACAGAACTGTAGAAATCTATATTAAAGATACATTTATAAAAAACATAATTTTTTAGGAGAATGGGAATTTAAATATTTGCGAGGATTCCTGGATCCCTGTTAATGTCTTGTCTTTATAAAAATTCCTATTTGACGTTACAGATACTTTAGGGGGACATATGTAATAAAGATAATATTTTATATTATATTTTAATATTAATATATTCTCTTAATAATATAACTTCTGCACTCCATGTATCATCATGGTTTCAGAGAAAAGAGAAGGGTAAATAGTGCATTGAGAAGGAGAAACTTATAAAATGGAGGCATATGAGGAAAAGTAGTGATATAGAAACAGAGGAGGTTAGCTAAGCTTGAAAAGTGTTGATCTTCATTCACTCCCATTGGAGTACAAAATGAAGCTGGGCAAAGGCTAACAGCTTTGCAAGAGAATGCACTGGTCAGAGCAAACACACTCTTCCAACAACACAAGAGAAGACTCTACACATGGACATCACCAGATGGTCCATACCGAATCAGATTGATTATATTCTTTGCAGCTGAAAATGGAGAAGCTCTATACAGTTAGCAAAAACAAGACCAGGAGCTGACTGTGGCTCAGACCATGAACTCCTCATTGCCAAATTCAGACTTAAATTGAAGAAAGTAGGGAAAACCACTAGACCATTCAGGTATAGCTAAATCAAATCCCTTATGATTATACAGTAGAAGTGAGACATAAATTTAAGGGACTAGATCTGATAGAGTGCCTGATCAACTATGGATGGAGGTTCATGACATTGTACAGGAGGTGGTGATCAAACAATCCCCAAGGGAAAAAAAAAATGCAACAAGGCAAAATGGTTGTCTGAGGACGCCTTACAAATAATTGAGAAAAGAGAGGCAAAAGGCAAAGGAGAAAAGGAAAGATATACCATCTGAATGCAGAGTTTCAAAGAATAGCAAGGAAAGGTAAGAAGACTTTCCTAGGTGATCAATGAAAGAAATAAAGGAAAAAAAGAATAGAATGGGAAAGACTAGAGATCTCTTCAAGAAAATTGGAGATACCAAGGGAACATTTCATGCGAAGATGGACACAATAAAGGACAGAAGTGGTATGGACCTAACAGAAGCAGAAGATGTTCAAAGAGGTGGGAAGAATACAGAGAAGAACTATACAAAAAAGATCTTCATGACCCAGGTAACCATGATGGTGTGATCACCCACCTAGAGCCAGACATCCTGGAGTTCAAAGTCAAGTGGGCCTTAGAGGGAATCACTACAAACAAAACTAGTGGAGGTGATGGAATTTCAGTTGAGCTATTTCAAATCCTAAAAGATGATGCTGTGAAAGTGCTGCACTCAGTGCCCCAGCAAATTTGGAATACTCAGCCATGGCCACAGGACTGGAAAAGGTCAGTTTTCATTCCAGTCCCTAAGAAAGGCCATGCCAAAGAATGCTCAGACTACTGCACAGTTGCACTCATCTCACACGCTAGCAAAGTAATGCTCAAATTTCTCCAAGTTAAGCTTCAACAGTGCATGAACCAAGAACTTCCAGATGTTCGAGCTGAATTTAGAAAAGGCAGAGGAATTAGAGATCAGGTTGCTAACATCCGTTGGATCATAAAAAAAGAAGAGAATTCCAGAAAAACTTCTATTTCTGTTTCACTGACTATACTAAAGCTGTCTGTGGAAAATTCTTCAAGAGATGGGAATACCAAACCACTGTCTCCTGAGAAACTTTTATGCAGGTCAAGAAGTAACAGTTAGAACCAGACATGAAACAACAGACTGGTTCCAAATTGGGAAAAGAGTAGGTCAAGGCTGTATATTGTTACCTGCTTATTAAACTTATATGCAGAGTACATCATGTGAAAAGCTAGGTAGATGAATCATAAGCTGGAATCAAGTTTACCGGAAGAAATATCAACAACCTCAGATATACAGGTGTACTGCTTTAATGGCAGAAAGTGAAGAGGAACTAAAGAGCCTCTTGATGAAGGTAAAAGAGAAGAGTAAAAAATCTGGCTTAAGACTCAACATTCAAAAAACTAAGATCATGTCATCCAATCTCACTCAGTTCAGTTCAGTTGCTCAGTCGTGTCCAACTCTTTGCGACCCCATGAACCACAGCACACCAGGCCTCCCTGTCCATCACCAACTCCCGGAGCTCACTCAAACTCACATCCATTGAGTCTGTGATGCCCTCCAGCCATCTCATCCTCTGTCATCCCCTTCTCCTTCTGCCCCCAATCCCTCCCAGCATCAGAGACTTTTCCAATGAGTCAACTCTTCGCATGATGTGGCCAAAGTATTGGAGTTTCAGCTTTATCATCATTCCCTCCAAAGAACACCCAGAGCTGATCTCCTTCAGAATGGACTGGTTGGATCTTCTTGCAGTCCAAGGGACTCTCAGGAGTCTTCTCCAGTCTCATTCAGTTCAGTTCAGTTCATTTCAGTTCAGTTCAGTTCAGTCGCTCAGTCGTGTCCGACTCTTTGCGACCCCATGAATCGCAGCACTTCATGGCAAATAGATGGGGAAACAAGGGAAACCTTGGCAGACTTTACTGGGCTCCACAATCACTGCTGATGGTGATTGCATGCATGAAATTAAAAGATGTTTGCTCCTTGGAAGAAAGGCTATGACAAACCTAGACCGCATATTAAAAAACAGACACTACCTCTCCAACAAAGGTCCTATAGTAAAAGTGATGGTTTTACCAGTAGTTATGTATGGATGTGAGATTTGGAACATAAAGAAGGCTGAGTGCTGAAGAAATTTTGCATGAAACTGTGGTGTTGGAGAAGACTCTTGAGAGTCCCTTGGACTGCAAGGAGATCCAAACAGTCCATCCTAAAGGAAATCAGTCCTGACTATTCATTGGAAGGACTGATGCTGAAGCTGAAACTCTAGTAGTTTGGCCACCTCATGCAAAAAACTGACTGATTCGAAAAGACCCTGATGTTGGGAAAGATTGAATGTGGGAGGAGAAGGGGACAGCAGAGGATGAGATGGTTGGATAGCATCACCGACACATGAGTTTGAGTAAGCTTTGGGAGTTGGTGATGGACAGGTAGGCCTGGTGTACTGTGGTTCATGGGGTCACAAAGAGTCGGACATGACTGAGTGACTGAACTGACTCAACTGAACTTGGGAGCAAAGCCTAAGTATTTAAACAAATATTCCTAGATGACTTTTGATTATAGTAAGACCTAACTTGAGCTTCATTCAACATGAAGTGAGAATAATACTGTAATATTTCTGTGAATTAAGATGCCAAGTGATACACAAAAGCTAAGGCTTTTGGTTCCACTTGGCTTGTGTCTAGCATATACAAGGTCCAGAAATGACTACAAACAGTGTTGAGGAGACAATGAGATACTAACAGCACTGAAGGGCTGTCGGGCAGAGGGGGAGCACAGGTTGCTGAGACAGAAATCTGGATGAACCAGGCGAGAGCTAGCCAGCAGGAATGAATGACATTCCAGAAGTTGCAATCTTTCCTCAATAGATGCCGGGCTAGGGGCTTGCATAGACCTGCAGTCACCATGCAACAGGAACGTGATGATGATCAGCTCACAGTTCACAGGGAAGAGAAGCTTCTTCCTCAAACCATGCTCATATTGGCAACCGGCTGGAAGAAGCACAAGCTGGAATCAAGATTTCCGGGAGAAATATTAATAACCTCAGATATGCAGATGACACCACCCTTATAGCAGAAAGTGAAGAGGAACTAAAAAGCCTCTTGATGAAAGTGAAAGAGAAGAGTGAAAAAGTTGGCTTAAAGCTCAACATTCAGAAAACGAAGATCATGGCGTCTGGTCCCATCACTTCATGGGAAATAGATGGGGAAATAATGGAGACAGTGGCAGACTTTATTTTGGGGGGCTCCAAAATCACTGCAGATGGTGACTGCAGCCATAAAATTAAAAGATGCTTACTCCTTGGAAGGAAAGTTATGACCAACCTAGATAGCATATTCAAAAGCAGAGACATTACTTTGCCAAAAAAGGTCCGTCTAGTCAAGGCTATGATTTTTCCAGTGGTCATGTATGGATGTGAGAGTTGGACTGTGAAGAAATCTGAGTGCCGAAGAATTGATGCTTTTGAACTGTGGTGTTGGAGAAGACTCTTGAGAGTCCCTTGGACTGCAAGGAGATCCAACCAGTCCTTCATAACGGAGATCAGTCCTGGGTGTTCTTTGGAAGTAATGATGCTAAAGCTGAAACTCCACTACTTTGCCTACCTCATGTGAAGAGTTGACTCATTGGAAAAGACTCTGAGGCTGGGAGGGATTGGGGGCAGGAGGAGAAGGGGACGACAGAGGATGAGATGGCTGGATGGCATCACCGACTCGATGGACATGAGTCTGAGTGAACTCCCGGAGTTGGTTGTGGACAGGGAGGCCTGGCGTGCTGCAATTCATGGGGTCGCAAAGAGCCTGACACGACTGAGCGACTGAACTGAACTGAACTGAACTGAACCTCTCCCAACGTATACTCAAACCAAGTTCTGAAAGGAAATGAAATAGAAAATCGACATGACTGAGTCTTCATTTACTTAGCAAGAACAAGATTATCTTACCCTAACTGTTTCAAATTAATGGGACAGACACCATGTGATGGTTCAAGTTAGCTCAGTCACTCAGTCTTGTACAACTCTTTGCGACCCCATGGTCTGCAGCACACCAGGCCTCTCTGTCAATAACCAACTCCCGGAGTTTTTTGAGTCATGTCCATTGAGTCAGTGATGCCATCCAACCATCTTATCCTCTGTTGTCCCCTTCTCCTCCTGCCCTCAGTCTTTCCCAGCATCAGGGTCTTTTCAAATGAGTCAGTTCTTCGCATCAGGTGGCCAAAGGATTGGAGTTTCAGCCTCAGCATCAGTCCGTCCAGTGAATATTTGGGACTGATTTCCTTTAGGATGGACTGGTTGGATCTCCTTGCTGTCCAGGGGACTCTCAAGAGTCTTCTCCAACACCGAAGTTCAAAAGCATCAATATATATACATATATGTATATATATATATAAATAGTCTTCTTTGTATATTGTAGAGTTTAGATAAAATTCAATCCCACTAATCTACTTAGGTATTAAAATACAAAAACTGCATCCATAGAAAAGAGCCAGAGGAAAATGTCCTTTAACAATGTGAAGGGGTTCCTGTCCGTATGAAATATGTTATTCTAAACGTTCACATCTCAGGATGCCTGTTAAGGCACAATTAACATGGATACTGACATAACTTTTCTTTAGTAGAAGAGCAATTGGAAATCTAATTAGGACATTGTAAGAAGGAAATTTCAGAGTAATGATAGCAAAAAGTAACCTCATGTGAATAGATGTCTACATCATGTATCATCAGGAATGCAAATTGAAGCAATAGTAAGACACCACTATAAACTTATTAGAAGATCCAAAATCCAGAACGCTGACAATGCCAAATATCAGCAAGATTGTGGAGCAACAAGGACTCTCATTTATTACTGGTGAAAATGCAAACTGGTACTGGCAGTTTGGTGGTTTCTTACAAAACTCAGCCCACTCTTACCACAAAATTCAACAATAACACTTCTTGTCATTTACCCAAAGAAGTTGAAATACATGACACACAAAAGGTGGCACACAAATACTTATAGCAACTTTATTCATGATTGCCAAAACCTGGATGCAATCAAGATGTCCTTCAGTAGGTGAATGGCTAAATGAAGTGTGCTACATCAGATAATGAAACATTATCTAGTGTTAAAAGAGAGCCACAGAGCCATGAAAAGACATGAAAGAAACTTAATTACATGTTACTAAGTGAAAGAAATTAAAAGCCATGAAATTAAAAGACGCTTACTCCTTGGAAGGAAAGTTATGATCAACCTAGATAGCATATTCAAAAGCAGAGACATTACTTTGCCGACTAAGGTCCGTCTAGTCAAGGCTATGGTTTTTCCAGTGGTCATGTATGGATGTGAGAGTTGGACTGTGAAGAAGGCTGAGCGCCGAAGAATTGATGCTTCTGTACTGTGGTGTTGGGGAAGACTCTTGAGAGTCCCTTGGACTGCAAGGAGATCCAACCAGTCCATCCTAAAGGAGATCAGCCCTGGGATTTCTTTGGAAGGAATGATGCTAAAGTTGAGACTCCAGTACTTTGGCCACCTCATGTGAAGAGCTGACTCATTTGAAAAGACTCTGATGCTGGGAGGGATTGGGGGCAGGAGGAGAAGGGGACGACCGAGGATGAGATGGCTGGATGGCATCACGGACTCGATGGATGCGAGTCTGAGTGAACTCCAGGAGTTGGTGATGGACAGGGAGGCCTGGCATGCTGCGATTCATGGGGTCGCAAAGAGTCGGACACGACTGAGTGACTGAACTGAACTGAAGTGAAAGAAGGCAATATGAAAAGGAAATGTTGTATAATCCCCACTGTATGATATTCTAGAAAATAAAAAACTAGGGAGATGGTAAAAAGAGTAGCAGTTGCCAGGGTTAGGGGGAAGGGAGGGATGAATAGATGGAATCAGACGATTTCAATGAAAATACTCTATATGATACTATAATGGTGGTTATATATAATTATATGTTTATCCACCCCATAGAGTTGCGGGTCAACACCAAGAGTGAGCCCTAATGTAAGCTATAGGTTTTGGCTAATGGTGATTCAATGTAGGTTCAGCAATTGTAAGAAATGTACTAGACTTGCAGAGGATGTTGATAATATGGAAAGCTGTGCATGTGTGTCAGGTGGGGTATATATGGGAAATCTCTGTACTTTCTGCTCATTTTGTATAAACAAATAAATACAAATACATACAGGAGTTATTTATTTTGTGATCCAAAAAGATGTATGGTGGAGGGTTGCAGAATAAACTCTCCTTCACGGTCATTTATTATTAAGCATTTACAGAGGTAGCATTACTTGAGAGTCAAAGACAGAAAGTTGGCATTGCTTTCAAAGCAACTTTCAATAAACTCCAAATCAGTGCTTCTCAGCTTTTCATATGTGCATTAATCTCCAGGGTATTGGGAGTAGTTGTTTTTTAAAATGCAGATTTTGATTCAGAAAGTCTAAGGTGGGGTAGAAAGAGTGTTTCTAATAAGCTGGCAGCTGCTGCCGCTCCCGGTCCATGGGCCACAATTGAACTATTCAATTTTTTTCTTTAAGAAAAGGAAAAAAAAATTCAGAATTGCAACTTTTTAATGGAAAAATTTAATCTCGCTTTTAAACAATTCATTCATTCATTTATGGGCTTATTTCAGTTCGTTAAACGGCATTGCTGTGCATGCTCTTTGGCCATAATGCAGTTGTTTTATTAAATTTATAGCAAATATCATGTTGCAGTTAATATGCAGAGTGTGACATTTTGGAGTTTCTTTGGTAGATTTTTACTCAGTACATTTTAGTGAAATGCAGCAAGTATCTGTTATCTTTAAAATTTCAATTCTAATTGAGTATAGGATCAGATAAGGAAGAAACATAAGTAAATTGCTATGTTCAGAAGGAGATTCCAAGTTTATAATGTATAACAGATTATGACGGATTTGTAATCATAAATTGCAATATTTTGCAGTATCATTTTCTCTCAGCTTGTGTTATGTAACAAACAATTGAATGACTTAAGTTGGGAAGAGTGAAAAGATTTTAGGAGTCTGCAAATGGTGTTCTCCCATCCCACCAGGCCCAGGACTCCACCAAGAGTCCTCTCCAAGTTCCAAAGGCAGCCTGGCCAGAAGCTTCTGCTGGGATCCTCCTCATGGGCTCAGAAGTCTGTATGCTCACTCAGTTGGTCAAATTACCAATCACTCCAAAAGCTTTCAACATGTGTTTTGTGTAAAAACCAATGTTTTAATTTGGACTTTAGATTCTGAAGAGATTAGGTTATCCCAGCTGCTTGAATTAAAGCTCAGAATTTCACTTCTAGATCTAAAAGCAGTAGTAACAAGTGGCTATGATCTGATTAAAATGATGTAGAACTTTGTAATTTGTATATTTTCTCAAACATTTTAAAACAATAATTTGGTATAGTACATAAGCTACCTAGATGGATTATAAATTCTTTCTAAAAGTGTTAAGTTCAGAAAGTGTTGGAAAATGGGAATATTTGGAGATAAAGCAACTGAAAACCTAGGCAAATGAATTCTAATAGATTGATTTTAAAAAAATCTCAGCAAAATTGATTTTTTTGCTTGTGATTTTCTTCTGAAAATCACAGATCTATTTTGAGAAAATCTGTTTTGTTCTCTAGCATTGTCAAAATTACCCTTGGATAACAGCTACATCTAAGTAGTGTTTATTTCATGCTAGCTTGGATCTAGCCTCAAGACATTTAACTATTTGGAAAATATGTATTTAACATTAGAACTAATAAAACTACTCTTGTTATGGTTGTAAAACCCATATTCTCATTGAAGTTTTGAGATCTATTGAATGAGATGCTCCTTGTATTTTTAAAAGTCAGAATTGGAACACTTCTGCTTTACTGAATGTGCATGCTAAGTCGCTTCAGTCATGTCCGACCCTGCCACCCCATGGACCATAGCCTGCCAAGCTTTTCTATCCATGGGATTCTCCAGGCAGGAATACTGGAGCGGATTGCCATGCCCTCCTCCAGGGGATCTTCCTGACCCAGGGATCAAACCCAAGTCTCTTACGTCTCCTGCAATGGCAGGCATGTTCTTCACCGCTAGCATGGTGCTATTGGTAAAGAACCCACCTGTTTCACACTCTTCAGAAAGAAACCTTATGATACCTCAGGAGGCTTGTTTATTTAGTCTTATTCACTTAATACATACCAAGCAGTGACCATGTGCTGAATCAGTCGGGCAGGGTCTCTGTACTTAGAAGGTGCATGTTGGCGTCACCAAGAGGCCCTGAGTAAGAAGGATGAAAGAAATGAAATGAGTGTCAGAGATGATTACAAGTTTGGGAGCTGGTTGCACTGAAAGAGCTTATGCTAGCCACAGATGGTGTCCTGGCAATCAAGGCAAGCATCCCTGAGGGAAGGCAAGTTTAAATTCAAAGATGACTTAACGGTTGGCTAAAAGAAAGGAGAGACTCTCTGAGGCAGAGAGGCCTGAGTGTGATGTTCTTCACACTGCTGATTATCCAAGGACTCATGAAGCTCTCCCTACTGATACTCTGCTTGCCCTGTTTAGCAGCTGTGAACAGAAACGTAAAAATGGTATTTCTTCAAAACTGCCCATGTTCTTTCTCCACCACAGATTCCAAGAGGAAAATGGTGGGTGGGAGGGATGTGAGAGGAAAAAGAAAGAAAAAAGGAAGAAAATAAAAGGGGAAGGAAGAAATACAGGGGAGAAACGAAGGACCATCTTGCCAGCTCAGGAGCAGTAGTGTGACCTTTCAGAGAATTCTATGAAGGAAAGAGAGGGAACTTTATAGAAACCTAACTGGTCGCTTCAGCCATGCTCTGGGGTCATCCTTT
Source organism: Ovis canadensis (assembly GCF_042477335.2). Lineage (NCBI taxonomy): Eukaryota > Metazoa > Chordata > Mammalia > Artiodactyla > Bovidae > Ovis > Ovis canadensis. Next base: position 98,682,416 of record NC_091253.1, on the reverse strand, counting down.
GTGTCATCCTGATGTCATCCAGATTAAAGCCTTTAATATGACATAAGCGAAATTCTGTATGGGTTGGGGCGTTATTGTAGCAAAGTGATGGTGATTTGTAAAAATCGTTTGTGTGTGCAGGATTTTCCTGTGTTAAAGTGGACTGATACAGGAAAGTTTCAAGTCTGAGTCTACAAACAAGCATCATTTATGTTTACGACCCCCACTGAGAAGTGATAGATTTTGCTGGAAGGGAGGACCTTCGGTTATGCTTCTTTCTTGATGATTTTGGTTAGAAGTATCTGAGAATAGGTGCTAAGAACGGAATTGCTTGGCCTCATAAAGGTATTCTAATTTGGAGTTGTGGAGCAAGTCTGGAGTGGGGAAAGGCAGACAAAAATGGGGTGAAAAAGAAGCAGGAGTAGCCAGGAAATAACTGAGGGGAGATGTGCACTGAGTGAGGAAAACCCCCTGATCCTGGGCAGGGAGGTGAGGGCATTTAGGAAAAGAGAGGTCGGTTAGTGGATTTCAAGTACCCTGTTTCATAAGTGGTCAGGATCAGTTCAGTCACTCAGCCGTGTCTGATTCTTGGCAACCCCATGGACTGCAGCACGCCAGGCCTCCCTGTCCATCACCAACTCCCAGAATTTATTCAAACTCATGTCCATTGAGTTGGTGATGCCAACCAACTATCTCATCCTCTGTCGTCCCCTTCTCCTCTTGCCTTCAATCTTTCCCAGCATCAGGGTCTTTTCCAATGAGTCAGTTCCTCACATCAGGTGGCCAAAGTCATATGTGATACAAACATCTAAGATAACCCCAGCATTTGATGAAGTCTGCCGTACTTATAAATGCTCTGAATACTTGGTTTAGTTTAGTTTAGTTAAGTTATGTTGAGGAAATACAGAAAAAGTTGGTTTTACCTCTGGATAAACAAGGCGTGGAATAAGGAGAATATTTAAGGAAGAAGCGCAGTGGCAAAGGAGACGTTAGGATGTAAGTATAATCTCCTGGGAAATTGCTGGAAATTTAGGAAGAGCTTTCTACATGCATGAATTTCCACGGGAACTTATTTTAAAAAGATAGCATATGATATTCCTTAGATGCAAAATTTAAAATAAAATGATGCAGACAGGGTCATCGTTGCCATCTTTGTAAAGTAATTAACCTCCAATTAAAATAAATACATTTATATTAAAAAAAGAAAATGATGCAAATGAAATTATTTACAAAACAGAAATGTATTCACAGACTTAGACAACATACTTATGGTTAGGGGAAAAGGGTGGAAGGAAGGGATAGTTAATTTCAGGTTGACATATACACACTGCTATATTTAAAACGGATAACCAACAAGGACCTGTATATAGCACAGCAACTCTGCTCAATGGTGTGTGACAGGCAGCCTGAATGGAAGGGGTGTTTTGGGGGAGAATGGATATATGTAAATATAAATCTGATCTCTCTGCTGTGCACCTGAGACTATTGCAACCTTGATAATTGCTTATCGCCAATATAAAACAAAAAGTTTTTTAAAAAAGAAGTAGTGAACAATGTGAAATTATGAGTTCAGCTGAAGAAGTAATGTGAGTGGTGATGTCTTATTATTCCTGTTCATCAAAGATCATATGTAACTAAGAAAAAAAGTCACCTTTGAGTTATAGGGAGTCAGTCCTAAGGTTCAAAAAGATATGGTTGAAATTTTGGACTTTCTTCCCTATTGTATAATATTGGTGGCAGGAAATTTTGCTCCCTGTCTCCAAATTGATCCTTCCATTTCCGTAAATTAGGGGTTCCACTCATTACTTAGATTAGCCCTATGGGGTTAAGATTTACTCGAAGAGATTAGTATAAAATAAAAAGAGAAATTCTGAAAATTCACAAGCCACATTTTCTTTGCATTTGATTCTTCAAAAATTTAAAATTAGGTTCAGCTTTTGTGACACTGTACCTGAATAACTGGAATGGTGTTTATCATTATTTCTTAAGAGCAAGTAATAATCGTTAGTTCCTATACAGATGTCAAGTAGAGAGCATTAAGTACTGACATAAGACTGTCCATAAAATGTGGAAATGAGAATGGAAAAAGAAACTAAATGGAAGCCACTGAGGGGAATGTGTGAGAGCTTGACAAATAGCTGATTTTAGAATGCTGAGTGAAAGCAAAGATCAGTTAAAATTAGATAATGCAGATTTGTAATCACCCAAGTGTGTGACCAATTCAGCAATGTTCTTTGGGCGGAAAAAGTAGGGTGATTAAATTGGAAATATGGAAATGATTCATACCTGGGAGCTAAGATAATGAACACAAAGAACTCTACTTGGGCTAGAGAGTCAAGAAATGTTTGCTGAATTGAATCATGACTGGAGGGAATTTAGGTTGCAAGTAAAGATAGCACACAGTATTTGATTAGTATTTTCTAAATATATGTTAATATATTGCTATATTAAAAATTATCTTAGATATCCCAACTTTTTAATTTGTTGCCTATTAATATTTGCAATTAACCCTTCGGAGATAAATCTGTTATAATCTTCTCTAAATAACTTTCTTGTATGTCTGTATAGTTTGTCATATAATCTGGAAAATGTATTGCTGCCTTATTCTGTAGAATACATGTAAGTCCAATGTTCATTTTTAAATGTGGATTTTCTATTGCTCCTTGGAAATGAAAGAGAAGACATTGAGTCTGTCAAGGACATTAATTTAATAGAAACCAGGGAAATATTGCTTACCTCTGTCTAATCTTAAAATATTCTTTCTTATATTATAAGAGGTGACAGGATTCCAATGTTGACTGTCAAGAGTTTATAATGGAACTTGTCTTCAACTCTCCTCAAGTTTAACTTTGGATATATTGGCAGCGTGTGGGACAAAGTCAGCACTCTTGCTCAGCACAAAACAAAGTCTGCAACTCACCAACTTTCATCCTGGGGCTGGAGACTTACCCTCTGCTATTTCCCTGTTTTGGCATTAATGATAATTAAGCTAACATCAACAGATAGAGTAAACTTAGTTTCTTGAAATGACTGAACTTAATTTTTATTGTTATAAGTCAGGATTTCAGTTTCCTTAAAAAATGACTGAAGAATCCCAGCAAATATAGAAAAAGGACATATATTTTTCTGGCTTTAACTACTACTTAGTAAAATTTCGGAGAAGGCAATGGCAACCCACTCCAGTACTTTTGCCTGGAAAATCCCGTGGACGGAGGAGCCTGGTGGGCTGCAGTCCATGGGGTCCTAAGAGTCGGACAGGACTGAACGACTTCACTTTCACTTTTTACTCTCATGCATTGGAGAAGGAAATGGTCACCCACTCCAGTGTTTTTGCCTGGAGAATCCCAGGGACAGGGCAGCCTGGTGGGCTGCCATCTGTGGGGTCACACAGAGTTGGACACGACTGAAGCAAATTAGCAGCAGCAGCAGCAGCAGTAAAATTTGTATGGATTTACAAAAAAGTGATGGAGAAGGTTAAAGAAGGATTTTGAGGAATGAGAAAATGTTTATAAGAGGGCTAATGTAAGAACATATGGAAAATAAAGTTCTGTGATGGCCTCTAGACTAGTTAGATCTGGGTTTGAACTTCAGTTTGGTGATTATGGTGCCTTAAGAAGATTACCTTAAACTCTGAATCTTAGGCTCTTTATCTAAAAATGGAGACAAGAATGTACACGCAAGAGTGATATTGGAGGATCAGATGAGATAATGTATGCTAATTTGACTTTATTTTGCTTAGTGGTGCTAATAAATGCTAATCTTAGTGCTAATCTCTACACCTGAGTTTACTGAGGAAAAGAGAAAAATAATTTTTCTATGCAACCACAATGACCAGCAAATAGAACAAAATTTTATTTTAAAAAATCCTAAACACTTTAGATACAGAACTATTATTACATATATACAAGGAACATAATAAACATATACATAATTTGTAACAACATATTACATATCTTGGAACAATCTTATCAGGCAACAAGTAGGACTTATATGAAAGAAAAAAGAATATTTGGAGGCCTTAGACTAACACAGGGCTTCCCTGATAGCTCAGTTGGTAAAGAATCTGCCTGCAGTGCAGGAGATCCTGGTTCAATTCCTGGGTCAGGAAGATCTGCTGGAGAAGGGATAGGCTATCCATTCCAGTATTCTTGGGCTTCCCTGGTGGTTCAGCTGGTAAAGAATCTGTCTGAAAATAAAGAGACCTGGGTTCCATCCCTGGGTCAGGAAGATCCCCTGGAGAAGGGAAAGGCTACCCACTCCAGTATTCTGGCCTGGAGAATCCCATGGGCTGTATAGTCAATGGGGTCACACAGAGTTTGACAAGACTGAGTGGCTTTCATGAACACTTTCAGTCTACCACAAAGGGCTCAGTTATCAAATCAGACTCAAAAGAATCAGAGATTGACCCAGTGTAAAAACTTCACTAAAAATTTAAAGATACATGTATTTGTGAAACACAGAAGCATAAAGTGTGAGATTATAACACAGCTCCCCAGAAAAGTTGTGATTCATGTCTACAACTCATGCATTAGCTTGTCTTGGCAATTTGCACAAGTTAACCACTCATAAACAGATTTTGAATTTTGTATGACTGAACATTTTAGGCTATATATAATATTGAATTGTTGCTAGTTTTGCTACATAAATATAATGATGAGGATTATTTTCTACTGTTGACTAAAAAGACGCACAGTGTGAGAGTTGCAAGTTAATTTTATTTGGGGCAAAATGAGGACTTCAGTCTGGGAGACAGCACCTCTGCTAGCTCTGAGAGACTGCTCCAAAAAGGTTGTAGGGGGAGGTTGATATATAAGATTTTGGTGAAAGGGGAGTTCAGTGCAATCAAAAGATTTTCTGCTAGTCACGAGGAGCTGATGACACCATGAAGGGACTTAATATTTTTCTAGATATGAAGAGACACAAGGATAGGGGTCGTTAAATCAGTTCCTGAAAATATCCAACTACCTGAAGACCCATCCCAGCAGTTTCCCTGGATCACAGAGCTCCTCACTGTCCACCCTGAATTCCCCTCAGAGGGTGATGAAGGTTGAAGTTTGCGGCAGCACAGGGTTTAATCACCACAGAGGCAGATGGCAAATGCCCCTGTTGTCATTCAGCCGCTGGCAAATGTTCTTGGCAAGTGCTCGTTTGTAGTTGACACTACCATTTCCCAGAGAGCACAAGACATAACTTAGTCACTCAGTCAGTCATTGTATATGACCATCTATTTGTTCCTGTTGCTTTTGGTGGTTTGCTATCTGCTGGTTTTCTTCTGGGCTTCCATCATGGCTCAGCTGGTAATGAACTTGCCTGAAACTTCAGGAGACAGAAGAGACTCTGGTTCAATCCCTGGGTCAGGATGATCCCCTGGAGAAGGAAATGGCAACCCACTCCAGTATCCTTTCCTGGAAAATCCCATAGAGAGAGGAGCCCTAGGGGGCTACCGTCCATCAGATTGCAGAGTCAGACATGGCTAAGTGCAAACACAAGCACGCAAGCTGGTAGCAGGTATGACTTCCAGGTTGGCTTCAAATGGCTTAAATATCATTGAGGACTATTCTGAATCCTTTGGCTGCCACTTCCCTGGTGGCGTAGGCGTTAAGGAGTCTGCCTACAATGCAGGAGACCCAGGTTCGATCCCTGGATTGGGAAGATCCCCCTGGAGAAGGAAATGGCAACACATTCCAGTATTCTTGCCTGAAAATTCCCATGGATGGAAGAGCCTGGCAGACTGTGGTCCTTGGGGCCACAAAGAAATGGACAGGACGGAGAGACTTCACTTTCTTTGGCCGGCTTGAGATTTTCAATGTAAAGGCAGGAATTCCAGGAAACCCTTGCCTTGGGCAAATATGATGAACTTGAGCCAGAATAATACTGGGTCAATGGGGACTCACTTTCTAAATTTCCCCGGCAGACTTCAGTCCACAGACCACTCTTCTTTAGAACATAAGAACTTTATTCCATTGGCATTTGAAAATCATAGCTGGGGGAAGGAAAGCTGTCAGTTGTTTTATGTATGAATCTCAAACATTGCTGAGCTTTACTGTACTTACTATTTATAGACGTAACTAGGGATAGAGTATTAAATAGAGTTCTAGGTTTCTGTGGATAGGATGAATGAGGTTCTGTGAAAATGGTAGAAGGGGAAATAAATTTTGACTCTCAGTCTTATCAACCCTAAATTATGGTGCAGTATCTTTCTGTATCTGTCAGACAAGTAAGTTTTGCTATTAAGCATTAATGTTCTGTGAACTTTGGATCACAAAAAGCTCTTTCCAGCTCTACTGGAAAGTGGATATGAGTGATTAGACAAATTATGCAAACTCTTTAAGCTGAAATTTCCTTGTCCCATAAGTGGGGGATAATATTTATTTAACTTAGTTAATGTTAATGATAACTATGTATATCATGTTTAATAGAGTAGCCAGTACCTTTAAAAAGACTCAAATATAAGTTAGATGTTAATGTGATGATTGTTATTCTACATGATGCTTATTTTATATTTAACTTTAAAAAAGTCTCATGTTTATAAGTAGAGGTGACTAATCTGTGATCATTTGGATCTTCATCTTCTCCTGCTCTATTTTTTTTTTCTTAAGGATGACAATATTTGTTAGATTGGTTTTCCTTAGGTTTTTTAGTTACCTCTTAATTGGAAGGCTACAGTCCATGGAGTTGCAAAGAGTCAGACACGACTGAGCGACTTCACCTTCATCTTAATTGGAAAGCTTGGAGCTGGAAGGATAAATGGGAAAATGGTCATTCATTCACACATCTCTTGGGGACTTAAAAGTATATCATCCAGTAACACACGAATAAGTTAGGGTGGCTGCTTCCAAGATGTGCATAATTTACAAGTTGGAAACAGAAGTTTTTTAAAAAGTACTTTTATCATTGGTGAAAAAAAAGTTGCTGGAAAACAACCATGCGAAAATAAAGAAAGTGTGGTAACCATTGTGTTAAAATATTTTTCTAAGTATATGTACCTAATTTATTATGGAAGATGTTTTAATCACTTGGGACAGTCATAACATCTATAATCAACTTCTAGAAAATACTTTATATATGGTGATTTTGAGTGATAATTTTGAGACTTAGAGTGATGTGTTTAATTGCGTTACTAATGACCAGAGAAAACCAGTCACTGAGAAGGAATATATTATTAAAATGCAATGTTATCTTGGAACAGTGCATTTCTACTCTTGACAATAAAGAGTTCACATCAGTAATGTTTTATACAACAAAAATATTATGCTTCCCTGTTTAGAATACGTGCTGAAGACACAGAAGAAAGCAAACCTCCACAACCCGATGATTCTCACAACATAGCTGTCCATGTTAAGAAAGCACGCGGTGGGCGCACGTTATACGGACCAAAAAAGTATGAAGAGACGGTAGTGCAATTCATGGCTATTTTAAAGAAACTGTAAGTATTTTAAATATGTTGCTTATGGTAGTTGAATAATTCTTTTGAATAGCTTTTTAAAAATCATTATTTATTCCTATTCAACATGGATAGTCTATTGGATAGGAACAAATCACTACTCTTGCCTCCATCTCCTAAAACCCAGGGAGAGGTGATTGAGGGTCCCCTTGGGGTGTATTAGTCATATTTGCTAACATCATAAATCTTATCATGACTCCATTAATCACATTGCAGTGGGTCTAAATGCTTTATGTAATTCAAACAAAAATAATGCAACTGAAACCTGTTTAATTGATGGATATGTTGTGGTATCTATAGCCCTCTATTTATCTTTAGCTGAACCACGAGCAGATCCATGGACTACTTGAGTAATGCCATTTAATACATTTTTAAAAATAACTACGTTATACTCTAAAATTTTTTACTTTGTCATACTTGAAATTTTAACAAATTGATTTTGAGTAAGAGTAGCCTCTTTTTAAAGAAATGCAAACATGCCTGACAAGATTAAGAATACTAGGTATTGATAACAGAGCACTTTGGCTTAATCATATTATGATGTCTTAACTTATACTTAAATTCAGCAGCTCTGAGTAAACAATGTTAGATGGGAGGAAGGAAAAAAGAGGTTGAGACATTAAAATGGTTGGAAAGGTCATATATGGGGGATGTCACCAGAAAGGAAGGGTTTAAACAAGTAGAGGACATTGTAATTGTGAAGTGTGTACAGAGAATAGACAATGGGAGGGAGCGGTGAGAGAGAAAAGAGAATTACAAATCTTTCTGTTAAGTTTTGTATTTTGAGGCATATCAGGTTAAATACAACCTTACACGTGTTAGTTAGATTTTGGGTTGTAAGCAACGGAAACTGGCTGGTTAATTAAAACAAACAAACTAGAAGGAATGGGGAAAGGGGAAACTTGTGGAGAAATATTGGATAGCTCCCAAAATAGAGAAAGAAGTATTTGACTCTTCTGGGTGTATAACATTGGACTCAGTCAGCTACAACTATTTTTGATTGGGGGTTATTAGGCTCACACTTTAGTTTCAGAGAAGAGGAGTCAGATTGTTGATTGTTGCAGTTTGCCTTCATATTCATATCTTGGATAAAGGCCGATGGGGATCACAAACGTTAATTTACAGTTGTACTGAATTTACATTCAATTGGTAAGAGATAGGATTTCAAAAGAGAAAATATCAATGTCTCAGAAAGAGAGGGAAATGGATCATGAATAAACAATATTAAAAGCAATGAATTAAACATGATGAAATTTTTATAAGTAATTTTGACTGACTGTATTTTTCACTTATTGATGAATTCAGTATATACTTTTGAATCCCTATAGTTTCTGCAAATATTCTTAATTTTGGGACAGCAGTGGTGAATACAATATTTTTGCCCTTATGGGGAGCTTATATTCTAATGTAAGAGGGATAATACACACACACACACACACACACACACACACACACACACTATATGTATGTATATGTATATATTATGTTAGTGATAGATACTAGAAACTAATGCTGAATAGGTGTATAGGGGATGATGGGAATGATTAGAGAAGTCATATAATTTAATGAAATGAGAGTGCTAGTGAATCAGATATCTTGGAGAAGTTCATTTCAAGGAGAGGAAACACAAGTGCTGGAGCCAGGGATGACACGTGTTTTGTAAATTGGGAAAAAAAAAAAAATCAGCAAGCAGGCCAGTGTTGTGGAAGTACATCGGTAAGGGAAAGAATGGGTAGCAGTGAGTCTTCAGAGTTGGCTGAAGCAGATCATTGCTTTGGATCTTGCAGGCTATGGTAGGTTTTCAATCTTGGTGTGACAGGCAAAATGGGAGTGACATTGTTTTTATTTACATGGTAATGTGTCATGTATGGAGAGTCCACTGTGGGTACCAGGAGGAGATTTGGGATGACCTGTCAGAAGGCTATATGGAACTGGTCTAGGTGTGAGATAACTGTGGTCTGAATTCTGTTTTTAGGGAGTTCAGTTTGACATGTATCAATAGAACTTAGCGTTTAAAAATACATGAGCTGAACAGTTTTCAATTGATATTCCTGGAAGCACATTAGGTTATTAGCTCAACCTGACCCCCAACAAAGATAATGCCGGGCAATTCATCTCCTGCTCTCACATGTTTCTATTTGATGACATTGCCTATAACACCACCGGCTTTAAAAACAGAACTATGGATTTCTTTGGTAAACATAATTGATTTCTTTATAAATGACTAATTTCTGGAAAACAAGTGATGTATATATGTAACTGTGGGGGTTGTAGAAAGGATAGGAGAGGAGACAAACTGATAAATGAGCTGTGAAAAGCAGTTCAAGATCCTCTGAGAAAACTTGGCCCAAATGATTTTTCTCCTACTTTCTCCAATTAAAGATGTTTCCTTTGAGGGAAGGAGGCATCTGAAGATCATTATGTTTCAGTGGAGCAGTGATGCAAAGCCGCTTCTCAGGAATGACTCAGAGAAATTGGTCCCTGAAAAGACATGAGGGTTTGTGTTTTTTAGATTCAGGCTGCTTAAAATCCAAATGCAATATGGTTCTTACAGTACTGTTTGCTAGTGAAATGGGGTATAAGAGGAGGAAATGTAATCTCAAAGTATATTTTAGGGTTACATGCTGATGAGAGAAATAAACTTTGTGGGTTATTAATTCTGTTAAAAATGCAAAGTTGGGTTAAAATCTAAGTGGAATTGGAAAGGCCCTCTTCTTTACATTAAAAAAAAAGTCTTTATTGCGAAGAGTTGACTCATTGGAAAAGACCCTGATGCTGGGAGGGATTGAAGGCAGGAGGAGAAGGGGACAACAGAGGATGAGATGGATGGGTGGCATCACCGACTCGATGGACATAAGTTTGGGTAAACTCTGGGAGTTGGTGATGGACAGGGAGGCTGGCATGCTGCGATTCATGGGGTCACAAAGAGTTGGACACGACTGAGCGACTGAACTGAACAAAACTGACTGGAAGCTAAAAGGAAACATAAGTTAACAAAGAATGATGCAAATGCTAAATGGAATTTAGATTTCTGACAGAAACAGTTTATAAGAATTGTTTATAAGAATGGAAATTGTAAAAGAGAGCTGTTTTTGTTAAAAGAGATGAGTTAGCCAAGGACAGAAACTAAAACTTCCTTGACAGTAGATTGATAGCATAGAAGAGTAAGGCACTTTCTTGGCCCACCAATGACAATGGGAGTTGAATTTACATTTGGGGTGCAGGAATCACAAATGCCTGACTTCAGAGTGAAAAGAAATATGTCCTGACTTGCACTCCACTAGTAATTAGTTGCTTAGTTCCTGCTGCTGCTGCTGCTAAGTCACTTCAGTCGTGTCTGACTCTGTGCGACCCCATAGATGGCAGCCCACAAGGCTCCCCCATCCCTGGGATTCTCTAGGCAAGAATACTGGAGTGGGTTGCCATTTCCTTCTCCAATGCATGAAAGTGAAAAGTGAAAGTGAAGTCGCTCAGTCGTGTCTGACTAAGTAGTGTCCAATTACTTTGTGCCCCTTGGACTGCAGCCTGTCAGTCTCCTGTCCATGGGATTGCCAAGGCAAGTAATGAGTTATATGATCTCGGCCAACTTTCTACCTCTTAATATATAATTCACTAATCTCTAAAATGGGTACAACTGTTAATGTCATAGGATCATTGTTGTCAAAAAGCCTAAATGAAGTTAAAAAATGTAAAGCCCTATGAATATTATTAGTCCATCACAGGTCTTTGCACAAGTCAATCTCCCCTTTCCAAAGGAATCTTCCATGTTATGATAAGAAATTTTTATAGAAGACTTTGCTATATACTTCCTATAGCTGAAGTACAAAGAGGTTTCTAGTATTGCAGAATAACAGTGATCACATATATATTTTTTAATTTAAGAAGGAATATGCAGATTTCTCTTAGTTTGTGAATAAATCTACTGTGCTGTGCTTAATCATTCACTCATGTCCAACTCTTTGTGACCCCATGTAGCCCACCAGGCTCCTCTGTCCATGGGGATTCTCTGGGCAAAAATACTGGAGTGGGTAGCTCTCTTCCAGGGGATCTCCCCAACCCAGGGATCAAACCCAGGTCTCCTGCATTGCAAGAGGATTCTTTACTATCTGAGCCACCAAGGAAGCCCAAGAATATGGAGTGGATAGCCTATCCCTTCTCCAGGGGATCTTCCTGACCCAGGTATTAAACTGGGTCTCCTGCATTGCAGGGGAATTCTCTACCAGCTGAAGTACCAGGGAAACCCTTGTGAATAAGTAATTGCCATTAATTATTTATTATGTATTTATATTAATTTACAAAGGTGCCAGTGATACTTTTATACTAGAGTTTCAGAAGCCACTAGTTGGTCACAAATTAACTAATGTTTAAGAAAATGATATCTTTGTATCATTCTCTTATTGTTTGGAAATGAGTAAACGCTCTCCTTACTTATTTCTAGTCAGATTTTTTTTTTTCACTGTATAGCCTTTTGTGTTGCTATAACAAAAAACCCATAGACTGGATGGCTTAAATAACAGAAGTTTATTTGTCGCAGTCAGTTTGGGAGGCTGGGAGGTCTGAGATCAAGGAGCCTGCACATTCCTTGGGTGGGGCGGGGCCCCTTCCCGCGTCATCGGTGGCCATCTTCTGGCTCTGTGCTGACGTGGCCAAAGTGGAGAGAGGTCCCAGAGTGTCTTCTGAGATACAGTGCCCAGTGTGTGGAGCGGGGTGGGGAGGGGTTCCCTGAACCAATACGCAATTCAACTCAGAGACAGCACCAGGTTTCATAGGTTTGGGGTTCAGATCTGCAAAACTACTGTCTTTTCTCCAACTCATTCTCCCCTTCCAGACAGCAGTTGAAAGCTTGTGCTTCTGACTGACCTACCACAGATTAGAGGTTGCCAAAACCCTTCCATGGACTTCAGATGCCGCTCACAAGTCTAGATTGTTGCCTGTACTTCTGACCAACTGACTGTAAATCACAGGCCCCATGGCCCCTTCCTTAGGTTCAATTAATTTGCTAGAGCAGATCAAAGAACTCAGAGGAACATTTTTCTTACTAGATCACTAGTTTATTATAAAAAGATATAACTCACGAACAGTCAGAAGGAAGAGATGCATAGGACAAGGTGTGTGGGAAGGGATGTGGAGCTTACATGCATTCTTGGAGCGGGAGTGAGTGAAAGTTGCTCAGTTGTGTCTGACTTTGCCACCCCACTGACTGTAGCCCACCAGGCTCCTCTGTCCATGAACTCTCCAGGACAGAATACTGGAGTGGGTAGCCATTTCCTTATCCAGGTGATCTTTCCAACCCAGGGATTGAACCCACATTTCCTGCATTGGCATGAGGATTCTTTATACTGTGCTACATAGGAAGCTCAAAGAAAGACATTATGCATATTATTAATATTATCATTTAATAATACACATACTGCTGCTAAGTCGCTTCGGTCATGTCTGCCTCTGTGCGACCCCATAGATGGCAGCCCACTAGGCTCCTCTGTCCCTGGGATTCTCCAGGCAAGAATACTGGAGTGGGTTGCCATTTCCTTCTCCAATGCATGAAAGTGAAAAGTGAAAGTAAAGTCGCTGAGTGGTGTCTGACTCTTAGCGACCCCATGAACTACAGCCTACCAGGCTCCTCCGTCCATGGGATTTTCCAGGCAAGAGTACTGGAATAGGTTGTCATTTGCCTTCTCCAATACACATACTATTATTATATAATACAGTTAATTAATATATATTAAATATTTTTATTGAAGTATAAGTTAGTTACAATAAAATGCATATTTTAACACATTCAATTTGATGCATCTTGACACAGGTATACATCTATGAAGCCATCATGACTGTATAAATTTGGTATGTCTTGACATGTATATATGTATAAAACCATCACCACAATCAAGATAAAGAACATATTCATCATTCATAAGAGTTTCCCTGTGCACCTTTGTAATCCTTTTCTTTTACTCAAACTTATACCCCATTCCCTTTCCCTAAGCAGCCACTCATTAGCTTTCTGCCACTATAGCTTGTTTTCCAGAATTATGTATACATGGAATCATACAACATATTTCATATTTTAGTCTGGTTGTCTCACTGAACACAGGGATTCTGGAGAGTCATTCATGTTGTTTTGCATACCAGTAGCTCATTTCTTTTTTTCTTGTGTGGTAATACATGATAATATGCAACCATTTCTATCTATTCATCTGTTTATAGACATTTGCTTTGTTTTTAGTTTTTGTCTATTGTATTTATAAAGCTGCTATGAACATTCAAGTACAAGTCTGGACATTTGCCTTCATTTCTGTTATGTAAAAACCTAGAAATGGAGAAACTTCAAATCAGTTTATTTCAGTTCAGTCACTCAGTCGTGTCCAACTCTTTGTGACCCCATGAACCTCAGCATGCCAGGCCTCCCTGTTCATCACCAACTCCCGGAGTTCACCCAAACCCATGTCCATGGAGTTGGTGATGCCATCCAAGCATCTCATCCTCTGTCGTTCCCTTCTCCTCCCAGTCTAAATCTTTCCCAGCATCAGAAGCTTTTCCAATGAGTCAGTTCTTCGCGTCAGGTGGCCAAAGTATTGGAGTTTCAGCTCCAGCATCAGTCCTTCCAATGAACACCCAGGACTGATCTCCTTTAGGATGGACTGGTTGGTCCTCCTTGCAGTCCAAGGGACTCTCAAGAGTCTTCTCCAACACCACAGTTCAAAAGCATCAATTCTTCTGTGCTCAGCTTTCTTTATAGTCCAACTCTCACATCCATACATGGCCATTGGAAAAACCATAGCCTTGACTAGACGAACCATTGTTGACAAACTAGTGTCTCTGCTTTTGAATATGCTCTCTAGGTTGGTCATAACTTTCCTTCCAAGGAGTAAGCATCTTTTAATTTCATAGCTGCAACCATCTGCAGTGATTTTGGAGCCCCTCAAAATAAAGTCAGCCACTGTTTCCACTGTTTCCCCATCTATTTCCCATGAAGTGATGGGACCAGATGCCGTGATTGTAGTTTTCTTAATGTTGAGCTTTTAGCTAACATTTTTACTCTCCTCCTTCACTTTCAAGAGGCTCTTTAGTTCTCCTTCACTTTCTGCCATAAGGGTGGTGTCATCTGCATATCTGAGGTTATTTATATTTCTCCCGGCAATCTTGATTCCAGCTTGTGCTTCCTCCAGCCCACCGTTTCTCATGATGTACTCTGCATAGAAGTTAAATAAGCAAGGCTGACAATATACAGCCTTGACGTACTCCTTTTGCTCTTTGGAACCAGTCTGTTGTTCCATGTCCAGTTCTAACTGTTGCTTCCTGACCTGCATACAGGTTTTTCAAGAGGCAGGTCAGGAGGTCTGGTATTCCCTTCTGTTTCAGAATTTCCACAGTTTCTTGTGATCCACACAGTCGGAGGCTTTGGCATAGTCAATAAAGCAGAAATAGATGTTTTTTTCTGGAACTCTCTTGCTTTTTTGATGATCCAGTGGATGTTGGCCATTTGATCTCTGGTTCCTCTGCCTTTTCGGAAACCAGCTTGAACATCTGGAAGTTCACGGTTCACATATTGCTGAAGCCTGGCTTGGAGAATTTTGAGCATTACTTTACTAGCATGTGAGATGAGTGCAACTGTGCGGTTGTTTGAGCATTCCTTGGCATTGGCTTTCTTTGGGATTGTGGAGAAGGAAATGGCAACACACTCCGGTATTCTTGCCTGGAGAATCCCATGGTCGGAGGAGCCTGGTAGGCTACAGTCCACGGGGTCGCAGAGTCAGACACGATTGAGCGATTTCACTTTCACTTTCTTTTGGATTGGAATGAAAACTGGCCTTTTCCAGTCCTGTGGCCACTGCTGAGTTTTCCAAATTTGCTGGCATATTGAGTGCAGCCCTTTCACACTGTCATCTTTCAGGATTTGAAATAGCTCAACTGGAATTCCATCACCTCCACTAGCTTTGTTCGTAGTGATGCTTTCTAATGCCCACTTGACTTCATATTCCAGGATGTCTGGCTCTAGGTGAGTGATCACACCATCATAATTATCTAGGTCATGAAGATCTTTTTTGTACAGTTCTTTTGGTATTCTTGCCACCTCTTCTTAATATCTTCTGCTTCTGTTAGGTCCCTACCATTTTGGTCCTTTATTGTGCCCATCTTTGCATGAAATGTTACCTTGGTATCTTTGATTTTCTTGAAGAGATTTCTAGTCTTTCCCATTCTGTTGTTTTCCTCTATTTTTTTTTCATTGATCACTGAGGAAAGCTTTCTTACCTTTCCTTGCTATTCTTTGGAACTCTGCATTCAAATGAGTATATCTTTCCTTTTCTCTTTTGCTTTTCACTTCCCTTCTTTTCACAGCTATTTGTAAGGCCTCCTAGGTAAGTATATGTTGAACTTTTAAGAAATTGCCAAACTCTTCCAAAAGTCTTGTACTGCAAACATTGCACTATTAGTTTATGAGTGTTCTATTTCTTTTGCATTCTTGTCAAATCTTGATTTTATCATTTTAAAATATTTAGTTATTCTAATAGGTTTATAGTACCATATCATGATTTTAAATTTATCCTCTCTACTAACTAATGATGTTTAATGTATTTGTCATTCATATATGTTCTTTGATGAAATACTTGTGCATATATTTTGCACAATTTAAAAGTGAAAACTCAATTTTAAAAGAGGGAAATATTTACTCAAATATTGAAGGTAATTTTTATATTCTAAACATATTAAAACATATATCAGATATACACCTAGTAAATATTTTCTTAGTCTTTAGCTTATCTTTTTCACTTGCTAAAGTTTCAAAAAGTAGAAGTGCTTAATTTTTATTAAATCCAATTTAATCATTTTTCTTTTATGAATCACGCTTTCGATATTGTATATGGGAAATTTTGCCCCATTAAAAATCTTGAAGGATTGATTGTATGTTTTCTTTCACCAGTTTTATAGTTTTAGGTTTTGCATTTAAGTCTGTTATTCATTTTGCGTTAATTTTTGCAAATGGTATAAAGTGTTATTAGAAGTTTGGTTGCTTTTTATTTATTTATTTGTTTGTTTTGCTCATTGATATCCATTTATTGAAAATGAAACTCTTTCTGGATTGCGACTCCTTTGTAGTTTTGGTGGAAATTGTCTATTCATGCACAAGTGGTTTTACTTATGGAATTTCTATTTTGTCGATGTATGTCTATCTTAATTTACTTAATTTACATGTGATGATTACTGTAGTTTTTTGATATGTCCTAAAATCAGATGGGTTTCCCAATTGGCAATGGTGGTAAGGAGCCCACTTGTCAATGCAGGAGATATAAGACATGTGGGTTTGATCCCTGGGTGCGAAAGATCCCCTGGAGGAGGGCATGGCAACCCACTCCTATGTTCTTGTGTGAAGAATCCCATGTACAGAGGAGCCTGGCGGGCTCCAGTCCATGGGGTCACTCAGAGTTGGACACGACTGAAGGAACTTAGCATGCATGCCTGTAAAACCAGGTAGTGTGATTTCTTCCGCCTTGTTGCTCTTTTGGATAACCTTCAGTCTTTTGTGTATTCAGATGAATGTTCAGAATCAGTTTGTAAGTTGCTAAAAAAGAAAAGACTACTTGGAATTTTACATATTTATTGCAATATTCATTTGCTTTTTAATTTTATGTTTGTTTTAGGTAACAGAACTTATTGAATCTTCCTAGGTTTTAAAAAGAATCTAGCTGTAGAACTCATTTCAAAATAAACTTTGTACAGATAAATAATGTGTTAAAATCATAACAATATTGACCGAGAGATGGTTGGATCTGGAAAACTTTCTGCTCTGTGTATAAATCCTATAAATCAATATTATTAAGACTTTGAAAGAAACTTTTTCTTTTTTTTAAGTTAGATTTACCCAGTTTTAACCTTTCATCTCTTCATTTTTTTTTTCTGCCTGAAGTATACTGTTTAATATTTTCCTAGTGTGTCTTCTGATGGAAAATTCTTTCAAGTTTCATTTCTTAGAAAAATGACTTTATTTATTCTTCATTTATGGAGATTTTTCGCTGAAAATAGAATGTGAAATTGGCAGTTATTTTATGACTTTTTGGCTTTGTTTCAACCGCAAAGTCAGCTATCTGTCTTGTTGTTACTCCTTTGTTCCTCCTTTGAAAGTAATAAGACTTTTTTTTTTCTGGTTATTTCTAAGATTTTTCTGTTTGTATTTGGTTTTTAAAACTTAAAAGTTTTAAAATCTTGCTTTTATTTTCCTAGTCACCAATTCTCTTTTGCTCATTCATGGAGCTCTTAATTTCAGTTACTTCATTTGTCATTTCTAAAAACTTCAGTGGACTATTTTTTATAGTTTGCAGTTCTTTGCCAAAATCTTCATATTATCATTTGAGTTCTTGGACATTTCAATCATAACATTGATTATGATGCAAATTGGTCACATTTTAAGTTTACTATACACTTGGGCTAGCTATTGTTTTATTGATGTCTAGTCTTGTGCCAAATTCATCTGAATTAAAATTAACTTTAGCTTTATGATGTGTGCTGATATCTAGTAAGACAATTTCTTACTAATTTGTTAATTAATTACATATACAAAGTAGTATCTTTCTCATTCAGGAACATGGTGTATATTTTGCACTTTTTTACATCGTCTTTTGTGACTCTTAGTAGAGTTTCATAGAGATTCTATATTTTTTAAGGGAGTCATTTCCTAGTTCTTATAACTTTTTTGTGAATATTGTAAGTGCATTACTTTCTTATTGCATTTTTTTCAAGACCAGTCTCAAAAAAATTAATGGGCACAGTTGAAGAAGTACTTTTTCCTTTCAGATCTATTGAAGTATAATTGATACATAGCATTCTGTAAGTTTAAATGTATACCATAATAACTTAAATGTATTATGA
The DNA here is from genome assembly GCF_042477335.2 of Ovis canadensis. Classification (NCBI taxonomy): domain Eukaryota; kingdom Metazoa; phylum Chordata; class Mammalia; order Artiodactyla; family Bovidae; genus Ovis; species Ovis canadensis. The sequence goes on along the minus strand of NC_091253.1, from coordinate 98,664,130 downwards.
AGTGGTTACCACAAGTTTAATTAATATCCATAAGCCTATATAGATACAAAAATGCTTTTTTTTCCTTTGAGATGGAAACTTTTAGGATTATTCTCTTATAAACTTTCAAATCACTGTATTTTTTAAATATTGAAAGTATATGGGAAAGCTAGTGATTAAACTAGATCTATATATGTCAGTTTCATTTATTTTTTCAAAACATCAGTTCTAAGTTTTACTGGGCTTCCCTGGTGGCTCAGATGGTAAAGAATCTGCCTGCAATGTGGGAAACCCGGGTTTGATCCCTGGGTGGGGAAGATCTCCTGGAGAAGGAAATGGCAACCCACTCCAGTATTCTTGCCTGGAGAATCCCATAGACAGATGAGCCTGGCGGGCTACAGTCCGCAGGGTCACAGAGTCGAACGTGACTGAGCGAGTAACACGCACGTATATATTGGTAGTTAAACAGCTAGCTTCCCAATATGCTTGCAATACTTAAACAATACGATGATTTGCAAGTTTTCAGGAGAATAGGTCCTAAAAGTTCCCATCTCAAGGGAGAAAAAATTATATATCTTAGTAGGATTCCCCTGGTGGCTCAGACGGTAAAGCGTCTGTCTACAATGTGGGAGACCCGGGTTTGATCCCTAGGTTGGGAAGTTCCCTGGAGAAGAAAAAGGCAACCCATTCCAGTACTCTTGCCTAGAAAATCCCATGGGCAGAGGAGCCTGGTGTCCATGGGGTCGCAAAGAGTCAGACACGACTGAGCCACTTCACTCACTCACTCCCTGGTGACTCAGACAGTAAAGCATCTGCCTCTAATGCCGGGGACCTGGGTTAGAGCTCTGTGTTGGGAACATGCCCTGGAGGAGGGTATGGCAACCCACTCTAGTATTCTTGCCTGCAGAATCCCCATGAACAGAGGAGACCAGTGGGCTACAGTCTATGGGGTTGCAAAGAGTCGGACAGGACTGAGTGACTAACATTCACTTTCACTTTATTTTAAAATGCAAAAACTAAAAATCCATTCAATATAAGTCTAAACATTTTCAGTTCAGTTCAGTCACTCAGTCGTGTCCGACTCTTTGCGACCCCATGAATCGCAGCACGCCAGGCCTCCCTGTCCATCACCAACACCCGGAGTTCGCTCAGAGTCACATTCATCTAGTCCGTGATGCCATCCAGCCATCTCATCCTTGGTCATCCCCTTCTCCTCCTGCCCCCAATCCCTCCCAGCATCAGAGTCTTTTCCAATGGGTCAACTCTTTGCATGATGTGGCCAAAGTACTGGAGCTTCAGCTTTAGCATCATTCCTTCCAAAGAAATCCCAGGGTTAATCTCCTTCAGAATGGTGTGGTTGGATCTCCTTGAAGTCCAAGGGACTCTCAAGAGTCTTCTCCAACACCACACTTCAAAAGCATCAATTCTTTGGCGCTCAGCCTTCTTCACAGTCCAACTCTCACATCCATACATGACCACAGGAAAAACCATAGCCTTGACTAGACGGACCTTAGTTGGCAAAGTAATGTCTCTGCTTTTGAATATGCTATCTAGGTTGGTCATAACTTTTCTTCCAAGGAGTAAGCGTCTTTTAATTTCATGGCTGCAGTCACCATCTGCAGTGATTTTGGAGCCCAAAAAAATAAAGTCTGACACTGTTTCCACTGTTTCCCCATCTATTTCCCATGAAATGATGGGACCGGATGCCATGATCTTCATTTTCTGAATGTTGAGCTTTAAGCCAACTTTTTCGCTCTCCTCTTTCACTTTCATCAAGAGGCTTTTTAGCTCCTCTTCACTTTTTGTCATAACGGTGGTGTAATCTTCATATCTGAAGTTATTGATATTTCTCCTGGCAATCTTGATTCCAACTTGTGTTTCTTCCAGTCCAGCGTTTCTCATGATGTACTCTGCGTATAAGTTAAATAAGCAGGGTAACAATATACAGCCTTGACGTACTCCTTTTCCTATTTGGAACCAGTCTGTTGTTCCATTTCCAGTTCTAACTATTTCTTCCTGACCTGTTTCTCCTAAACATTTTAGGAGAAAACTATTGGGAACACTCTATGATGAGCAAATAAAATGAAAATATTCTCCATGTTTGGAGGCTTCTCTGTCCATGGAATTTTCCAGGCAAGAATATTGGAGTGGGTTACCATTTCCTTCTCCAGGAGATCTTCCTGACCCAGGGATCGAACCTGGGTCTTCCACATTAAAGGCAGACTCTTTAACCTCTGAGCCACCAGGGAAGCCATGTATTACATTAGTGTACATGAATTCTTTATTGAACTAGTCCATTGTTGTTTAGTCACTAATTCTTGTCCAATTCTTTGCAACCCCATTGACTGCAGCCTGCCAGGCTCCTCTGCCCATGGGATTTCCCAGTCAAGAATACGAGAGTAGGTTGTCATTTCCTTCTCCCAGGAATCTTCCTGACCCAGGGATTGAACTCATGTCTCCTGCATTGGCAGGTGGATTCTTTACCACTGAGCCACTAGGGAAGCCCTAAAGTAATCTATACTGCTTGTGAATTGCCTTCTAATGTCTGGTTTTACATCTTGAGATTATACTACTTCATTCTCCCTATTTTCTTGTCATTTGAGCTTATTTTTGTCATTTGCAGTCCCTTTAGTTGTTTAGTAGAAAATTTAGAGAAGAAACTAGCCATCTTTTACTAAAATTTACCTCAAGCCATTTATCTTATTTACAGAAAGCCAATATCCTTATTGACTTTCATTTCTTTAAGTGTCAATGTAGGTAGATGAACTTCCTCTTGAGGAAACATCAATAATATTAATAGCAATAAGAATCAGTTTTAATTGCTATCTTCTAAAAGCATAAATGAGACAGGAAATAATCTAGGCATTGGGTTTGAAAAAATTGTGTCACTGATTCAAAGTTAAATTGACTAGTGTTTTTTACTTGAAATTAGATTTATAGAACATTTTGAATGTAGTGTTATTAATAAATAAGCATCTCTCTTTTTTGTATTTTATAGTATATACACAAAATCCTGGTAACCCATCCTAATTTCATATTTGTAAATGATATGCTTTTTGTTTTAGGAACATATATTCTAAGTATAGCTCTCTATGTAGCAAATACATATTCTTTTATAGAAAAAAGTGCAATCTATACAACAGCCTAGGAATATTTGGAATATGAGTATATACACTGAATATTCCAAATAACATCACACAAACAATGTAACTTTTCATTGTCTTTTTTTTCAGTTATGGAAAGGTTAAGATTACCTCTTTGAATCAGTTCAAGTTTTGAATCTGTCACTGAGTTATTAATTCAGAATAAAGTATCAAGTTACATTTTCCCTCTGTAGTCAACCTTGTCCTTATTAATCACTAAATAACAACAGCATTTGTTTTCTTGTGTATTTGTAATATGGATGATATATTTTTCCTTAGTTTAAAAGAAGAGAATTGTCAGAATGAAAACTATTATAAGAACACTAAATATCCAATTCCAAATGATTGTTCTCCTAAAAATATTTATTAATACACAAACACTTTGGATAAATCAGCTCTTCAGTATAGAAACAGATTTTTATTTAGAAGTAACTGTCTCCTGTAGGAGGTCCCATAGGGCTGTATTTCTAAGGCTACTGCCTGTGCCAGAGGCCGCTCAGCTGACTCACCATCACTTATGAGGTTAACTGCTTATTGTTTACAGAGTTAAAAGGCGATATAAAAGCAAAGTGAGACATGCTAGATTCTTCCAATGTTGTTGAAAAATGTAACAATTAAAGGTCCTTGACAGAAAAATCTTTTTGATTGAATTATTCTACTTATATTAAATAATAGTACTTCCACAAACACATGTAACTCAATTTTTTCTGTTTTCAGTGATTTTGATATTTATAAAACACATATAACTCAATTTTTTCTGTTTTCAGTGATTTTGATACTTAAAAGTTCTAAAAGTCAAATTTATCACCACCTTTCAAGTATTTGCCTTTATTTTTGTCTTCTGACTTCCTTTTTTGATTTTCATACTTGAGACTAGAATTTTTATAACAGTTGAAAATATATTACTTTAAAGAATGAGGCAAATTAAACAATGTTCTAAAGATTGCTTCAGTTATGGTATAGTAAGCGCTGATCCTTAAGGGGCTTATTCCCCTGGTTGTGGGCAATCTTGCCAGCTGCTGGCTCACAGATGCCGGCTCTGAGTGAGGGAGCTATCCAGCCCAAGTTTGTGCCCTTTTGCTGACATTCAGTAACTGAGGTGGATGTTGGAGACTGTTTCATGCCATATTCACATTATGCATTTCTTGACTTTAGCAAATGTCTAGCTCATTGCCCAACTTGTATCTCGATGTGGATTTATGTTCATATTTTAAACACAGTTTGAGAAAGTATAAAAGTTTTGCCAATTTAGATACAAAACCAAAGACATGATCCATGAAAGAAAGAATTAATAAGGAAGAGTTTATTAAAATTAGAAATTTCTGTTTTGAGAAAGACAAATTCAAGAAAATGAGAATGAGTTAAGATACGTCAAAAGACTGGGAGAAAATGCCTGCAAAAAATACATCTGATAAAGAACTGGTATCCAAAATATACAGAGAAATTATAAAACTAAACAATAAGAAAACAAGTTGATTTCAAAAAATAGACAAAAGACTTTAACAGACACTTCACCAAAGTAAATATACTGATAACAAATAAGTGTCTGAAAAGATACATTGCATCACATGTCATCAGGGAAATGCAAGATAAACAAGAAGGTGATACCACTACACACCCATCAGAATGGCTGAAGTGCAGGGCACTGACAGTATCAAATGTTGGCGAGGATGTGGAAAACAGGAACTCTCATTCATTTCTGGTGGGAATGCAAAATGGCAAAGCCGCTTTGGAAGATAATTTGGTTTCTTATAGAACTCAACATCCTCTTTGTACATGTGTGTTAGTTGCTCAGTTGCGTCTGACTCTTTAGGAGCCCATGGACTGTAGCCCACCAGGGATCCGCTATCCATGGAATGCTCCAGGCAAGAATACCAGAGTGAGTAAGCACTCCCTTCTCCAGGGAATCTTCCTGACCCAAGGATTGAATCCAGGTCTCCTGCATTGCTGGTGAATTCTTTACTGTCTGAGCCACCAGGGAAGTTGGCAAGTGATTGTTCTCATTAGCATTTACCCAAAGAAGTTAAAAACTTCTGTCCCCACAGAAATCTGCACATGGATGTTTATAACAACTGTATTCATAACTGCCAAAGCTTGGAAGCAACCAAGGCATCCTTCAATAGGTGAGCAGATAAGTAGACCGTAGTAATGGAGACATCGGGGTATAACCCAGAGTTAAAAGGAAATTAGCCATCACACCATGAAAGATGTGGAGAGAACTTGATTGCATATTAGTAAGTAAAAGAAGCCAATATGAAAAGACAACATATGATGTGATTTCAACTCTATATGGCATTCTAGAAAATGCAAAATGATGGAGGCGGTAAAACATTCATTCATTGCCAGGACTTGGGCAGTGGGAAGGGATGAATCGGTGGAGCACAGACAATTTTTAGGGCAGTAAAAGCACTCTGTAGGATATTGTAATGATGAATACATGTCACTATACATTTGCTCAAGCACATAGTCTGTATACCAAGAGTGAACTCCAATGCAAATCATGGAGTTGGATAATTATGATGTGTCAATGTAGATTTATTAATTTTAATAAATGTCCTTCTCTGGTGGACGATGTTGATAATGGGGGAGGTTGTGCATGTGTAGATTCAGGGAGTACTTGAAAAATCTCTATCTTCTCTTGTTAGTTTTGCTCTGAATCTAAAACTTCTCTAAAAGATAAAGATTATATAAAAAAGTTTACTGACTCAGGCAAATGCACAGTTAATATGCTATATTATATTAAAATTAATGTGGTAGAGTTTATTATAGAGATAAAGTTTATTTTAAACTTTTGAAAATGACTTCAGTCATATGTATTATAGACTCTTAGTCATATGTTCTAAGAGCCTAAAGGGACTACATAAATTTTTTGGTTACACTTTACTGTGTTTTATGGGGCAAATTATTTGCTATTGTATTATTAAGGGATTTGCAAAGATATAGGATAAGAATAATAGTTGATACTTATTGAACTTTATATTTGTTGTTGCTTTTAATGTTCACAGCAATCTAATTAGGTGGGAGATATTATTTCCCATTCCACTCCCTACCATTTTAACAGATGAGGAAACTAGGGTTCATTAGTACTTTCTGGGACTCGAATCTGGGACTGAAACTCAGAATGATATGAAGGTAAAATGTCTGTTTTCAGCCACTGCAGTATACAAATTTGACTATTAATATTCTGCAGAACTTTTGTATGCCTAAACTCACACCCTCTGATACACCCGCACATGGTACTTTCAGAGTATGTTTTTGAGAGGGAGACTAGACGCAGCAGTTTGTTTGGAAAATAAGGTGAGACCTTGAAGCTTTACATAAAATTAAGAAACACGAACAGTCTACATAATAGAACACATTTGGGATGACGCAGGCTGTGGGAAGACTGTGGTATTGCTCTGTGTGTGCACGTGTGTATATGTGTATCTGCTGTACGTTTACACATACTCAAGCCTTCCCAAAGAACGTGAGAGAGATATCTGATTACAAGGGTTTTAGATGCCCTTGCTGGCCTAAGTCTCTTAATTCTGTTAATTTAATCTAAGATTTGTTGATATATATATATATACACACACACACGCACACATGCATATGTGTGTGCTCAGGTGCTTCAGACTCCAAGGACCATAGCATGCCAGGCTCCTCTGTCCATGGGATTTCCCAGGCAAGAATACTGGAATGGCTTCCCACTTCCTCCTCCAGGAGACCTTCCTGACCTAGGGCTTAAACTCATGTTTCCTGTGCCTCCTGCATTACAGGCAGATTCTTTACTGCTGAACCATCAGGGAAGCCTATATATTAATACATAATTAAATTCCCCCTTTAAAATGTTGAGCTTGATGGATTTTGACAATTGTGTACAGTTGTGTAACTGTCATCAAAATCCATCCTTTATGCTGTCCATATTTTCTCATCCCTGAACCAAGATACCCTCTGATCTACCTTCTGAGAGTTTGGCATTTACTAGAATTTCATATAAAAGGAACCTTGGATGGGAGGCAAGTTTGGGGGTGAATCAGTCAGTTCAGTCATTCAGTCATGTCCGACTCCCTGCAACCCCATGAATCCAGCACACCAGGCCTCCCTGTCCATCACCATCTCCCAGAGTTCACTCAAACTCACGTCCATCGAGTCGGTGATGCTATCCAGTCATCTCATCCTCTGTTGTCCCCTTTTCCTCCTGCCCCCAATCCCTCCCAGCATCAGAGTCTTTTCCAATGAGTCAACTCTTCGCATGAGGTGGCCAAAGGACTGGAGTTTCAGCTTCAGCATCATTCCCTTCAAAGAAATCCCAGCGTTGATCTCCTTCAGAATGGCCTGGTTGGATCTCCTTGCAGTCCAAGGGAGGTGAATGGATACATGTATATGTATGGCTGAGTCTCTTTGCTGTTCACCTAAAACTATCACAATATCATCAATTTGCTATTAGTTCAGTTCAGTCACTCAGTCATGTCTGACTCTGCAGTCCCATGGATTGCAGCATGCCAGGCCTCCCAGTCCATCATGAACTCCCAGTGCTTGCTCAAACTCATGTCCATCAAGTCGGTGATGCCATCCAACCATCTCATCCTCTGTCACCCCCTTCTCCTCTTGCCTTCAATCTTTCCCAGCATCAGGGTCTTTTCAAATGAGTCAGTTCTTCACATCAGGTGGCCAAAGTATTGGAGTTTCAGCTTCGACATCAGTCCTTCCAATGAATATACAGAATTGATTTCCTTTAGGATGGACTGATTGGATCTCCTTGCATCCAAGGGACTCTCAAGAGTCTTCTCCAACACCACAGTTCAAAAGCATCAATTCTTCAGCACTCAGCTTTCTTTATAGTCCAACTCTCACATCCATACATGACCACTGGAAAAACCATAGCCTTGATTAGATGGACCTTTGTTGGCAAAGTAATGTCTCTGTGTTTTAATATGTTGTCCAGGTTGGTCATAACTTTCCTTCCAAGGAGCAAGCATCTTTTCATTTCATGGCTGCAGTCACCATCTGCAGTGATTTTGGAGCCCCCCAAAATAAAGTCTGACACTGTTTCCCCATCTATTTACCATGAAGTGATGGGACTGGGAGCCATGATATTAATTTTCTGAATGTTGAGCTTTAAGCCAACTTTTTCACTCTTCTCTTTCACTTTCATCAAGAGGCTCTTTAGTTCTTCTTCTGCTGCTGCTGCTAAGTCACTTCAGTCATGTCTGACTCTGTGCAACCCCATAGACAGCAGCCTACCAGCTCCTCTGTCCCTGGGATTCTCCAGGCAAGAACACTGGAGTGGGTTACCATTTCCTCCTCCAATGCATGAAAGTGAGAGGTGAAATTGAAGTTGCTCAGTTGTGTTTGACTCTTTGTGACTGCATGGACTGCAGCCTACCAGGCTCCTCCATTCATGGGATTTTCCAGGCAAGAGTACTGGAGTGGGGTGCAATCGCCTTCTCTGTAGTTCTTCCTCACTTTCTGTCAAAAGGATATCTGCATATCTGAGGTTATTGATGGTTCTCCCGGCAATCTTGATCCCAGCTTGTGCTTCATCCAGCCCTGCCTTTCTCATGATGTTCTCTGCGTATAAGTGAAATAAGCAGGGTGACAATGTACAGCCTTGATGTACTCCTTCCCCTATTTGGAATCAGTCTGTTGTTCCATGTCTAGTTCTAACTGCTGCTTCCTGACCCGCATACAGGTTTTTCAAGAGGCAGGTAGATTAGATCTTAATTGATTTAACTTTGCAATGCTTTATAATTTTCAGTGTATAAGTTGTTCACAACTTTTGTTGAAGTAATTTCTAAAAATTTTATTTCTAATAGATGTTTTTATAATTGAAAATTTTTAATTTTGGTTTTGAATTTTTAATTTTTTTGATTATTAAAATACCAGTTATTGCTTTTTAAATTGACCTATACTATGACCTTGATAATTTGCTTTTTAATTCTGCTTGTTATTTTGTAGCTTCCTTAGAATTTTTACATATACCATCAAATTATATGAAATAATAGTTTTACTTATTCCTTTCCAATCTTGATGCCCTCAAATATAATTTTAAATAAAATGGAGAGATAAGATATTTCGTGCCTTTTTTCTTGATTTTAGACATAAAGTAATGAGTAATTTACTGCTGAGTATATTGGTTTAATGTTTTTTGTAGATTGTTTAATCAGGTTGAGGCAGTTTTTTCTATTCCTAGATTACTAATATTTTTAAAAGATTGTAAATGGAAGTTGTTTTATAAAATGGCTTTTTCTATATCTACTGAAATTATCTTAAGTTTTCCTACTTTATTTTACCATATTGATTTGAGATATTAAACTTGCTATCCCAGGTAAATTCCAACAGGTCATAGTGTATTATATTTTTAACACATTGCAACAATTTGCTCATATTTTCTTAAGAATTTTTCCTGTTTCTTCATGAGAAGTATGAATCTCCAATTTTATTTTGTGATTACACTCTTCTTTATTTTCTGAAAGGCTTATACAGGATTGGTTTTATTTATTTCTTAAGTGTTTGATAGAATTCACTGTTGAAGGCATCTGTGTATGAAATTTTATTTAGGGATGATTTTAAATTATAATTTCAGTGACTTTAATAAAAACTTATTGAAAATTTGTTTCTTTTTTCAGGTTTGCTAATTTATGATTTTCTAACCTTTGAAACCTATGTTATCAAAGGTGTAGGTATAACTCTATGTGTGTGTTAGTTACTCAGTCTTGTCCAACTCTTTGCAAGATCATGGGCTATAGCTCAACAGGCTACTCTGCTCATGGAATTCTCCAGGCAAGAATACTGGAGTAGGTTGTCACTCCTTTCTCGAGGGGGTCTTCCCAACCCAGGAAGTGAACCCGAGACTCTTGCATTGCAGAGAGTAGCTTCATCTAGTCGTATTCTTTTCATGTCTTTGGGATTTGAAGTGGTATCTTCTCTTAATTTCTGAATTGTTATTTTGTGTCTTTTTTACTTGATCAGTCTACTTAGAGGTCTATCAATTTCAGAACCAGAAACTGTTGTAGTGTTTGAGGTGGAATTATTAGGTAATTTGAGAATATAGTGATGAAAAAGCAGATGTGTTGCTCACTTTCATGGAAATTACAGTGTCACAAAGTAGTTTGAGAAAAAGCAGGTAAAAATGTAGATAGTACCACTTATGTTAAGTGTTATGAATTAAACAAATCAGGTATTTTGATAGAGAATAATAACAGGAGTGAAAGATGGGGGTTGGGGCTACAAATTACAGTCAGGAAGGAGGTCTTTCAGTGGTTGTAATGGTTAAGCTGAAATATGAAACATGACAAAGAGCTTGCTGTGTGAATGACAGTGAACCTTGTTCTGGACAGAGGGGCAACCTGTGTGCGCATCTCCAGGAAAGAATGCTTTTAGAGTGTTGCAGTAGCTGAATAGAGAGGTCAGTAGGACTTGAAGGGGATGCAAGTAAGTCAATAAATTTGAAGAATCAGGGTGGATTCAGCTTAAGCAACAATCTCTGGATCACTGTAGAAACAGATCTTGACTTTATATATGACAAGCATACATAAATAAATATTTATGGAACACCATGGTAAGTTCTGCAGCAGAGGCATAAACCATAAACCAAGGCTGACACGTTTTTACTTTAAATGTCCACATGGTAAATATTTTAGATTTTGGACCATGCAGTCTCTGTTACATGTACTCAACTCTGTATCATGGAACAGAGACAGGCTATAGTTTTACATGAATAAATGAGCAAGACTTTATTCTTTAAAAGAAACCCTGTTTTAGAAAAATAAACAAGCAGACTAACTGAAAAACAGAAAGTGAGCTAGATTAGTCCATAGGCTATAGGTTTCTGGCCTTTGACATAAACATCTTTTCTTTTAACGAAATGAAAATTCATTAGAATGAAAATCATACAATTGGGAATTTAAGTGGAGTGTTTGAGAATGAGCACTGGTTTTTGAAATAAAAACCGATGGGAGTTACTACATCAGGGCAAGAAAAATACAGGTTATTGCTGGAACGGCCTGAAATACGTATTTGAAAGGCAGTCTGTGTATGAGGAGGGGTGTGTGTGTGTGTGATGTGGAGACAGTGGAATGAACAGAAGGGGACTGGGAAGACAGGAAGTCTTAAAAATGTTCTAAGGTGCTTAGAATTGACAGAGATACATTCTTAAAGTATTTTACAGCCATATTTATGTTTAGATAACATTCTTGTGAAAGATGAACTGGAGATGGACAAAGTAGAAATATTTTTGTCAAAAATCCTTGATGGATTTCCTTTTGCTTGTCAAATACGTTCAAACTCCCGTTGTTATTGAGAGCCTCCATGATCTCCATCCATGAGTTCAGTTCAGTTCAGTTGCTCAGTCATGTTCGACTCTTTGTGACCCCATGAACTGCAGCACGCCAGGCCTTCTGGTCCAAGACCAGCTCCCAAAGCTTGCTCAAACTCATGTCCATCTAGTGAGTGATGCCATCCAACCATCTCATCCTCTGTCATCCCCTTCTTCTCCTGCCTTCGATCTTTCCCAGCATCAGGGTCCTTTCCAGTGAGTCGGTTCTTCTCATCAGGTGGCCAAAGTATTGGAGTTTCAGCTTCAGCATCAGTCCTTCCAATGAATATTCAGGACTGATTTCCAAACCAGTCAATCCTCATCCATAATTGCATTCTTATTTAATTTTCCTTAGTCCCTCAAAAAAGTAGCCTCTCTCTCAGGCTTATTTCCTACCTGGTAATTTGGTTTCTATTATCTAAAGGATCATGGGGCTTCCCAGGTGGCCCTGGTGGTAAAGAATCTGCCTGCTAATGCAGGAGGTGCAAGAGACATGGGTTAATCCCTGGGTTGGGAAGATCCCCTGATGAACAGAGTGGCAACTCACTCCAGTATTCTGGCCAATAAAATCCCAGCGACAGAGGAGCCTGGCAGGTTACAGTCCATGGGGCGGCAAAGAGTTGGACATGACCGAGTCATGGAGCATACCTATTTAAAAGACCAACTGTCCTTGTTTTTACTATTATTATTGCTCTTCCAAAATTTTTTATTTGGGAAGAATTTCTAGAGGTTTCCAAAGCCTCTTTTCCTCCCACTCCAACTCTCCTTTGGTGACTGCTGCTCACAATTAGACAAAATCTTACATGCACATTTGTTGCCTTTTTTTAAAATTTATGGTCTCACCAGAAATTATGAACTTTTTGAGCATAGAAACCATGACTTCCTACCAAGCACTGGTCTTAATGCTGAGAATGCTCAAAAGCACAATAAACACATCGATTAATTGATGCACATATCAATAACACTGACAATTTTACCTGAGCACAAGCTAATGCAAAAAACCTGTAAACCGCAAAAATGTTTTCATTGGGGTTTCTAAAAGTTTTTTCATAATGTTGTTATATATATATATACATGAACTATCTGTACTTTAAAATACTGTAGTAGTAGATTGAATATAAAGTTTTACAGCTTCTGTTTTCAGTTTTAGACACCAACATATTTTCTACTTTTGGGCAGAAAGACATGTTCTATCTTAAATAATTAGTTATGAAATTAGACTGGGAGTGGAGAGTAAGCAGAATAGTTGAGTGTCACAAAGTTGACACAGTGAAAGCATAGTGAGGTTAGAGCTTAGACAGTTAGGTATCCTCTGTCTTAAAGACCCAATGTTTTACGGTAATACAGAGTCACAGCTGAAATCTTCATCCTAGGACCATGAGATACTTGCTACCTTTGCTATGGATACACAGTGTATTTAAGAGCCAAGACTCTCACCCCTTTTTGATGATCAACGTGACGTATTTAGAGGAGACTTTGCTTTAAAAATATAATCATGAAAGCTCTTTACAGAAGACACTTTGTATACCTTAGAGGAATTCGGATAATATAGAGCAAGCCTCTCTGCCTGTGGCTGATTCACTTCACTCTTCAGTGTCCTGGAGGAGGCCATTCTCCTCTGCCACTGCCTTGGAAATGTGATTAGATCACATTCAGTTTGTCAACATTCCCAACCCTTTGGTTGGTTTTCCCAAATGTTTAGGCCGCCTTGAAAAGAATCAAGCCAGTTGTTGCTGGTGGGGCTTCGTTATTCTGTGAAAAAGTGGTTAGAGAGACATTAGCTCTGAGGCAGTTTTCCTAGTAGACATGAAACGGGGTCTGTGAAAGCGGTGGGTAGTATGTGACTCCTGACTGGTTCTTCTTAGGTCCGGTGTGACAGGGCTCGTGCGTGCTAGTATGACCTTTATTGCACTCTAGCTCTGAGGTCTCTCAGGAGTCACAGTGAGGAGAGGTTATAGCCGTTCTCCAAGCTTATTTAGCTTCCTGAGTCATAAGTCTTCCTCCAGACCCCAGGGTGTCTCCTCCCTTAGTGAATCCTAATCTTTCTTGTTGGCAAGGTCGTGCCCACCTTATGATATGGCCTCCTCACCACTAGCAGCTCATGGAGCGAAACAGAGAGTAGAGTTCAAGGTTCCTTGGTAAGCCTGTTTCTTTTTCTCAAAGGCTGAGTAAGCCCAGAGTGCACTCAAGATTCCGTGTCTCCACACCCACATTACAACACAAAGGCAAATCTATACCATAAATACTAAGTAGATAGAATTGATTTTCATTTCCTGTGGTTATCGTGGTCTATCAAGTTGCTGACAATTCTGACCATTGTTTTCAGAGGAAATACGGGGTCAGGTCCCTTGTGAGTCTCTAGGTTCTCATATCTTGATTAATATCATATGGTAGTTTCACGTACATTGAGCTCATGGCCAGCAGTTTTTACTCATGCCTAAATGAAGCTTATCTAACATTTTCTCCAGAAGGCACATCGCAGCCCTCTTACAATTTAGGAATACTAGACAGCAAGTGTAATAGGGAAGAACCTTTTACATGTTCATGACTACAGCGATGCTGCCAATAAGCTTAATTATACGTAATGGCCCATTTCTGGGAACCCTGCCTTCCAGGCAATGAGCATTATGCTAAAATATTCTTGTTTAGCTCACAGGAAACATCGTGACCAGGCCCACCTGTGAATGATTGTACTTATATATCAGTATAGGTAGAGATAGGGATACAGATAGAAATCCTCCCTACAGTCATTCACAGGTTTCACTTTAGTGACTATCAGTTAAACTTTTAATTCCTTAAAAAGTCAGGTTCTCTTTTTGTTTTCTCCATTTTAATTCTTATTCCCAGTAGTCACTTATTTTTTAAAAAATAAATTAATTTATTTTAATTGGAGGTTAATTACTTTACAATATTGTATTGGTTTTGCCATTTAGAAAGATGGTAACGATAACCCAGTAGTCACTTATAAGTGTTCTTTGTAAGAAGAGGGAAAAGAAGAAGACATATCTTCAGTTTATTTATCTCAGTATTGAGGGGATGATAGAATTCTCCAGATATTGTCATTTGCTAGCATACCCTTTGGAGAAGGAAACGGCAACCCACTCCAGTATTCTTGCCTAGAGAATCCCACGGACAGAGGAGCGTGGCGGGCTACAGTCCACGAGGTCGCAAAGAGTCGGACAGTTTGCGACTATGAAGGGTGGACTCAGAGGTAAGAGCCTCCAGTGTGTGCCGCTGTGCTTCATTCTGCTATAGAAACTTTACTTGATTTTATGAAAATTCACATATAAATTGTTTAGTTCTCCTTTCACCTTTCATACATTACATCTAATTCAAAACCAAATCTTTCTGAGATAACCCTAGAAATAGAGGATGTCCAGAATTCGATCCACGTTTTTCCTCCAGATCCACTGGAGCAGACCTGGTCAGAGCCACTGTTGTGTCTCTCTAGGTTCATTTCCATGGACTCCTTAACTAGTCTTGGCTTCTATTCGTCATCTGCCACAGCTTGTTCATAACATAGTAGCAAGAGTGGTCCTTCAGAAATTAGATCATGTCTTTCCTCTACTCCAAATCCTGGATGGTTAAAAACTGGAGTTTCATAAACATTCCACAAGGCAGTATATGAGTTTAACTCCCTGCATTTCTTCAAACCCATCATCTTTTAGTAGTAGGTCCAACATTCATTCTATTGCAGCTGCATGGTCTTTTTGCTGTTTTTCAAAAATACCAAATATATTCTCCCATTTGCACTGATGTTTACCTATCCTGAAACCCCTTCCCTCACATATTCTCAGGCTAACTCTTCCCTAAAGTCTTTGCTCAAATGTTAGCTTTTCAATAAAACCTGCCCTGGTCACCCAGTTTAAATCGACAACATATTTCCTTTGCCCTGCTTTCCTCACCCTCCTTACTCTAATGTATTATTCTATATCACTTATTGCCACCTAGCATATTATGTAATTTATTTAATTATGCTTACTATTTGTCTATCTTGTTTCATCTCTAGAATGTAAGTTTCACAGACACAAGCATCTATGTCTGTCACAAGTATCTAGTAAGTGTCTAGTAAGTATCTAGATATGTGCCTGGCATGTATTATGTGTGTAGGAAAATATTTATTGTCTGTTTTAAATAGTCAATCTTCTCTTTCTTAGGACAGATGATAAGAAAGTGAAATCCAATCACCTTTTTCCCTTGAAGAAATTACCAGTTCATGCCCATAAAACTTGGCTGAAACGTTCATTGCTTTATCTTTTTCTGACCTTCATTTTGGAAGGAGTCCAGATTTATTTCAATGTTTGCAAAGAAACGAGGGAGTTAAACATCAAAGGTCAGAAAAACAGTGTAAAAATATTTTGATATTTAATATTGTCTTGTACATAAATGAAAATCTTTTTTGATTGTTCCGTGTTCTGTGGTTCTTGGTGTTTTAGAATATTTGTGTCGGACTTTAAAAAAATAAACAATTAAAAAGAAGGGAGAAATTCCTAATTTTATGATATTCCAAAATACCTAGACCATCAGAATATAAGACTACTTGTTATTGTAACTGGATAATGATAAAAGGAGACCGGTTAGGATGAAAGGAGCAGTTTAGGAGTTGGGTAGATCTTGCTTCATACAAATCATAATTCTGCTGCCACTTAAACTCTATGTGAGTCTGACCTTTCGTAAAGTACTTAAACAGTAAATTGGTGGGGGGAAGTTATTTATCAAGTAGGAGACATCAAAACCTTATCAAAGAGAAAAACACTTTATTAGGGGAAAAGTAATCTCTTTATTAAAAAAGAGAAGGAATTTAACCTATGGAATTGGTAACTAGATGAGATGAAAAGCCCAGCAAGGAAAAGTTAAGCAACTCAGAAATTACTACAACAGGAGGGACAAAGGGAGAAAGAGGAAACAGCAGAGTCCGTGGATTAGGGTATGACACGGCAAAATGATAGGACACTGAAAGAGGAAGTCCCCAGGTGGGTAGGTGCCCAATATGCTACTGGAGATCAGTGGAGAAATAACTCCAGAAAGAGTGAAGGGATTGAGCCAAAGCAAAAACAACACCCAGTGTGGATGGGACTGGTGATAGAAGCAAGGTCCGATGCTGTAAAGAGCAATATTGCATAGGAACCTGGAATGTTAGGTCCATGAATCAAGGCAAATTGGAAGTGGTCAAACAGGAGATGGCAAGGGTAAACGTCAACATTCTAGGAATCAGCAAACTAAAATGGACGGGAACGAGTGAATTTAACACAGATGACCATTATATCTACTACTGCGGGAAGGAATCCCTCAGAAGAAATGCAGTAGCCATCATGGTCACCAAAAGAGTCTGAAATGCAGTATGTGGATGCAGTCTCAAAAACGACAGAATGATCTCTGTTCATTTCCAAGGCAAACCATTCAATATCACGGTAATCCAAGCCTATGCCCCAACCAGTAACGCTGAAGAAGCTGAAGTTGAACGGTTCTATGAAGACCTACAAGACCTCTTAGAACTAACACCCAAAAAAGATGTCCTTTTCATTATAGGGGACTGGAATGCAAAAGTAGGAAGTCAAGAAACACCTGGGGTAACAGGCAAATTTGGCCTTGGAATACGGAATGAAGCATGGCAAAATCTGATAAAGTTTTGCCTAGAAAACACACTTGTCATAGCAAACACCCTCTTCCAACAATACAAGCGAAGACTCTACACATGGACATCAAGATGGTCAACACCCAAATCAGACTGATTATATTCTTTGCAGTCAAAGATGGAGACGCTCTATACAGTCAGCAAAAACAAGACTAGGAGCTGACTGTGGCTCAGATCATGAAGTCCTTATTGCCAAATTCAGACTAAAACTGAAGAAAGAAGGGAAAACCACTAGACCATTCAGGTATGACCTAAATCAAATCCCTTATGATTATACAGTGGAAGTGAGAAATACATTTAAGGGCCTAGATCTGATACATAGAGTGCCTGATGAACTATGGATAGAGGTTCATGACATTGTACAGGAGACAGGGATCAAGACCATCCCCATGGAAAAGAAATGCAAAAAAGCAAAATGGCTGTCTGAGGAGGCCTTACAAATAGCTGTGAAAAGAAGAGAAGCAAAAAGTAAAGGAGAAAATGAAAGATATAAGCATCTGAATGCAGAGTTCCAAAGAATAGTAAGGAGAGATAAGAAAGGCTTCCTCAGTGATCAATGCAATGAAATAGAGGAAAACAACAGAATGGGAATGACTAGAGATCTCTTCAAGAAAATTAGAGATACCAAGGGAATATTTCATGTAAAGATGGGCTCGATAAAGGAAAGAAATGGGATGGACCTAACAGAAGCAGAAGATATTAAGAAGAGGTGGCAAGAATACACAGAAGAACTGTACAAAAAAGATCTTCACGACCCAGATAATCATGATGGTGTGATCACTCACCTAGAGCCAGACATCCTGTAATGCGAAGTCAAGTGGTCCTTAGAAAGCATCACTACGAACAAAGCTAGTGGAGGTGATGGAATTCCAGTTGAGCTATTTCAAATCCTAAAAGATGACACTGTGAAAAGGCTGCACTCAATATGCCAGCAAATTTGGAAAACTTAGCAGTGGCCACAGGACTGGAAAAGGTCAGTTTTCATTCCAATCCCAAAGAAAGGCAATGTCAAAGAATGCTCAAGCTACCGCACAATTGCACTCATCTCACATGCTAATAAAGTAATGCTCAAAATTCTCCAAGCCAGGCTTCAGCAATACATGAACCGTGAACCTTCCTGATGTTCAAGCTGGTTTTAGAAAAGACAGAGGAACCAGAGATCAAATCGCCAACATCTGCTGGATCATGGAAAAAGTAAGAGAGTTCCAGAAAAACATCTACTTCTTCTTTATTGACTATGCCAAAGCCTTTGACTGTGTGGACCACAATAAACTGTGGAAAATTCTGAAAGAGATGGGAATACCAGACCACATGACCTGCCTCTTGAGAAACCTGTATGCAGGTCAGGAAGCAACTGTTAGGACTGGACATGGAACAAGAGACTGGTTCCAAATAGGAAAAGGAGTACATCAAGGCTGTATATTGTCACCCTGCTTATTTAACTGGTATGCAGAGTACATCATGAGAAACGCTGGACTGGAAGAAACACAAGCTGGAATCAAGATTGCCAGGAGAAATATCAATAACCTCAGATATGCAGATGACACCATCCTTGTGGCAGAAAGCGAAGTGGAACTAAAAAGCCTTTTGATGAAAGTGAAAGAGGAGACTGAAAAAGTTGGCTTAAAGCTCAACATTCAAAAAACTAAGATCATGGCATCTGTTCCCATCACTTCACGGCAAATAGATGGGGAAACAGTGTCAGACTTTATTTTTTTGGACTCCAAAATCCCTGCAGATGGTGATTATAGCCATGAAATAAAAGACACTTACTCCTTGGAAGAAAAGTTATGACCAACCTAGATAGCATATTCAAAAACAGAGACATTTCTTTGCCAACAAAGGTCCGTGTAGTCAAGGTTATGGTTTTTCCAGTGTTTATGTATGGATGTGAGAGTTGGACTGTGAATAAAGCTGAGCACCAAAGAATTGATGCTTTTGAACTGTGGTGTTGGAGAAGACTCTTGAGAGTCCCTTGGACTGCAAGGAGATCCAACCAGTCCATCCTAAAGGAGATTAGTCCTGGCTGTTCATTGGAAGGACTGATGCTAAAGCTGAATCTCCAATACTCTGGCCACCTCATGTGAAGAGGTGACTCATTGGAAAAGACTCTGATGCTGGGTGGGATTGGGGGCAGGAGGAGAAGGGGACGACAGAGGATCAGATGGCTGGATAGCATCACCGACTCGATGGACATGAGTTTGAGTGAACTCCAGGAGTTGGTGATGGACAGGGAGGCCTGGTGTGCTGGGATTCATGGGGTTGCAAAGAGTCGGACACAACTGAACGACTGAACTGAACTGATCTGAACTGATTAGAAGTGATAATGATGGATTGGATCATAGGTGCTTGAAGTCAGTTAGGAGGCTAATAGTTGCACAAGATGGTGCCCAAGAAAGAACATGGGGTTTCTATCCATGTTTCTGGTTTCTCCCTCATGCTTGTACTTGAATTCCTCCCCAGTACTTCTTAAAGGCCACACCTTTGGAGACAGAATCAAAACACATGGGAGATCAAAGAATAAATCTAACACCAAATATACTAAGAATTGACACCAAATATTTGTAAATTAAGCACTATACTTAAAGTACTATTTTGTGTTTTGCATAGTAAATCATAATTTTGTATTATTTTTTATCACTGCAACTCCTAGACTTATGTTGTCTTAGTAAATTCAGAAAATTTACCTTGAAAATTATGTTTTTTTTCTCAAAAGATGGATATAGTTTTATTTCTAACACACAGAGCCCCCAAATCTAATCTATATACCACATTCCTTTCCTGTTGAAGAAGCTCTTGTTATTGCTGACTTCTTCAGTGTAAAGTTCAAATTCTTTAGCTGGAAATCAATGTTCTTCTCAACGTAACTACAGCTTACCTCACCTGCCGTTTTCAGCCTACGCCAGAGTTCCCTCTTTCCTCTGAACACAATTTCTCTTTTCGTACTTTTGTGCCTCTTCTCACATGACTCCCCATTCTTCTCCCTGTGGCCGGTTCACCTTCTGTCCATGCCCAGCTCAAACTTCAGCCCCTCTGGGAGAAGAAACTTTCTTCCTCTTCCAAGTTAGACATCAAACAGGGCAAGAGGCATGGTATTTAAATTATGGGTGAGCAACTGTGGAGAACCAAGCTCAAAGGGGCGCCCAGCATTCAGAAATCAGGAAGGGCCCAAGAGGAGAAGCTGAGAAGCCACAAACTAGGCGGTAGCAGGCTCTCCAGTGTGATGTGACCGGAATCAAACAGAGCAGCGTTTCAGCAAGAGGGGAGAGATCCTCGGTGTTGAATGGGTGAAGTGCTCAATGAATAAAGAAGTCGCGTCTGAGGGGGAGTTCCACAATTGGTCAGAAACTAAAATAGATGTGTTGTTTGGAACGCTTAGCCTCTAAAAATGTCCAAGGATACAAAAAAGGATGCAGTTTCATGGCGCAAAGCTTGTCTCAAGTGGCAAAGAAATTCAGGGTAGGATTACTGAGGCAGGAGGGTAGTCTAGGAGAAATTCTATATGAGTTCTGTATTACACTATATGCATTTGAAGACTCAGCATTGAGGCCTCATTTATACAGTCCAACAACGCATGCATAGAATAGATATGCTACCTAATAGACGTTTGGCAATACAAAAGGTATTGTTACAATGCAACATGTAACAGGGGCTCATAGTTAGGAAAATTTCTGTTCAGAGTTCAGATTCACTGAAGGTAAAAGGAGGGTTCTTGTGGGCACGGGATCCTACAGGTCCATTTTGGAGCTGAGATGCTAGGTAAAGTCAAGACTGTGGAACCTGCTCCAGGCAGCTCTTCCCCTAAATTCGGCCTCAGTTCTGACTGACCATTACTCTGAACTGAGGAATAAGGGTGAGCGATCTTCTTCAGTAAGTCTCCCTGTTGTCCAAGTCCTCAATCCCTAACCTTAGTTCTAAGTGAGGTTTCTGGAAGGAAATAATATTTTCCAGACAGAAGACACTACTAGTCCTATTTTCTTTGTATTAATAATTATAGCAAGTGTGAAATGAATGAGCCAAGAAGACAATTAACCTCCTTATTTATTTGCTTTAAATGTTTTACTTCCTAATGTAAGCTGATGAAAGCTAAAAATATGTAACTATTATAACTTTCTTGTTAGCATTTAATTGAACATTGTGAAATAAAAATTCATATTATTACTAATTTTCCTAAATATATTCATCATTTATTATCACGTTTTTATACTATAGAGAATGCAGAAATATTAAACTCTTGGAGACTCAATTCTCAGCAAACTAGAAAATATTTTCTTAAACAATCTTTAAGCTCTTATTATATTTTTCAACTAACTTATGCTTTTAGATTATGTGACAATTTTCCCTTAGTTTATATTTCATATCTTTTGGATATAAAAGTATCTTTTGAGCTTCCAGTCCTAGGTTTCAACAATTGACAGTGACTTTACTCTATCTGAGATTGTAACTTTCCATGTTTGTCCGTTGAGTTATCTTTGTCATTTCCCCATGTTACTTAAGATACTTAGTTACATGAATAAATAGTTTCCATCTTTATGTTAGTTTTCTCTTAGCTTGTGAAATTTAGTTGCCCCTTGTTGTACTTCAGGGGAAATAAAAAGGTTTTTTATTATTGAAAAATACATTTTAGATGACATCTTAATATTTTCCTTAAAAATTTGGAAAAAATGTTTAAATATTCCTATTTTTATGTTTATAGTAAATTGCATTTTTCTACTTATTTTATCTTATTTTGCTTAATTTTTATTTGATGTTGACTAAAAGAGTTTGACTCAGGGTTTGAGTTGCTTTTATTTATTTTATTAATTAAAATTTTTATATAGCTTTTAAAGTTTGTGTTCCATTTACAACTATTATAAAAGATTGGCTGTATTTCTCATCTTTTACAATATACTTCTGAGCATATCTTACAGCCAGAAGTTTATACATCTCATCCCCCAATTGATATATTGTCCCTCCCCATCTCTCCACTGGTAGTCAGTTCAGTTCAGTCCCTCAGTCGTGTCCAACTCCTTGCGACCCCGTGGACTGCAGCATGCCAGGCCTCCCTGTCCATCACCAACTCCCGGAGTTTACTCAAACTCATGTCCACTGAGTTGGTGATGCCATCCAGCCATCTCATCCTCTGTCGTCCCCTTCTCCTCCCGCCTTCAGTCTTTCCCCGTGTCAGGGTCTTTTCCAATGAATCAGTTCTTTGCATCAGGTGGCCAAAGTATTGGAGCTTCAACTTCAACATCAGTCCTTACAATGATAATTCAGGACTGATTTCCTTTAGGATGGACTGGTTGGATCTCCTTGCAGTCCAAGGGACTCTCAAGAGTCTTCTCCAGTACCATAGTTCAAAAGCATCAGTTCTTCAGTGCTCAGCTTTCTTTATAGTCCAAATCTCACATCCATACATGACCACTGGAAAAACCATAGCCTTGACTAGACAGACCTTTGTTGGCAAAGTAATGTCTCTGCTTTTTAATATGCTGTCTAGCTTGGTCATAATTTTCCGTCCAAGGAATAAGTGTCTTTTAATTTCATGGCTTCAGTCACCATCTGCGGTGACTTTGGAGCCCAAAAAAATAAAGTCTCACTGTTTCCACTGTTTTCCCATCTATTTCCCATGAAGCGATGGGACCAGATGCCATGCTTGGTTACTCCACTGGTAACCACTAGTTTAGTCTCCACATCTGTGAGATTGCTTCTCTTTGGGCTATATTAATGAGTTTGTTGTATTTTTCAGATTTCCACATCTAAGTAATACTATCCAGTGCTTGTCTTTCTCTGTCTGACCTATTTCACTTAGCCGCATGTTTACCCTTTCATCTGCTGACGGACACTTAGGTTGCTTCCATATCTTGGTAATTGTAAATAATGCCTATAAATATTGGAGTTCGTGTACCTTTTTGAGTTAGTTTTTTTTTTTTCTTTCTTTTTTGGATATATACCCAAGAGTGAAATTGCTGGGTAATATGGTGTTCTGGAGTATGGCAGTGCTGAAGAAGACTCTTGAAAGTCCCTTGGACTGAAAGGAAATCAAAGCAGTCTGTCATAAAGAAAATCAACTCCAAATATTCAATGGAAAGACTGATGCTGACTCTGAAACTCCAATACTTTGACTACCTGATGCAAAGAGCCAACTCATTGGAAAAGACCCTGATATTGGAAAAGACGGAAGGCAAGGGAGAAGGCAGTGGCAGAGGATGAGATGGTTAGACAGCATCACCGACTCAGTGCACATGGATATGACAAACTCCAGGGGATGGGGAAGGACAGGGAAACCTGGCATGCTGTGGTCCATGGTGTCATCAAAAGTCAGACACGACAGTGACTGAATAAAAATGGTAGTTTTGTTTTTAGTTTTTTAAGGAACCTTCATCCTGTTCTCCATAATGGTTTACCAATTTACATCCCCACAAGCAGTGTATCAAGTTTCCCTTTTCTCCATATCTTGGCCAACATTTGTTATTTGTAGATCTTTTTGATGATGGTCATTCTGACAGGTATGAGGTGATAGCACATTGTGGTTTTGATTTACATTTCCCTATGATTACTGATGTTGAGCATCTTTTCATGTGCTTGTTGGTTATCTGCATTTCCTCTTTGGAAAAATGTCTATTCAGTTCTTCTCCTCACTTTTTAATCAGATCTCTCTCTCTCTCTCTTTTGATGTTCAGTTATATGAGCTGTTGGATAGTAATCCTTTCTTGGCCATATTTGCAAATATTTTCTCTCATTCATTTTTATTTTATCAGCAATTTCCTTAGCTGTGCAAAAGCTTTTAAGTTTAGTGAGGTCCCATTTGTTTACTTTTTATTTTATTTCCTTTTTTGGAGATTAACCCAAAAAAAGTTTACTACAATTTTTACTAAAAAAATTTTTTGACTAATTTTACATTTTGTTCATTAAATTTTCAAATATCTAGATAAGATATTAAGTAAGTCAACATACTACCCTTTTCTCTTAATAACATAGTACTCATATAATAACTGAATAACTTTAAACCACTACTGGTACATGAATATGTTTAAATGATATTTGAGGTGAAGGATAAGAGAAGAACTAATCTAATAAGTTAATATTTTGGTCTACATATTTATTTTCATATAGACTTTAAAAAACACTCAAACCAACCCACTGATGCATTACACTAAGCTTCTGAAATTTTATCTACATAAACTACTTCTGTGAGATGTAGATACTTCTCTTAATGCCTACTAATTTGAAATGCACAATTATTTTCTTTGTGTTTTAAAATATCAGTTTAGGACTAATGTAATGGGTTGGTTCTCCAATCAGTTTTCCCTGTTGTTTTTTGTTCTAAATGTCATCTTTATTTTAATCTATTTACATTTGTTTCTAAGCACATTGCTTGATGTTCTCATAGTTTAATGTATTTTCTATTACATGCTTAATTTTAGAAACCATGAGTGTAGAAATATGGTAATGAAAGTGACTGTACTGGTGTTTCTCACTCACTTTACACAGTAGTTACTTTCCTTGCCACCCCTTTGTACTTTTTCTTTAGTCTTAAAAGTGCTTCCTGAAGAATTTACCCAGTAAGAGTTAATTTTAGATGTGCTGGGGTTTATTTTTAATGTATATCTGAATCCCCAGTGTTGACAACTCAAATGTATCCCTGTCATGTAAGGCCCTGCTGAGTGAAATGTTTTGCCACAGCTAAACGTCTGGAAAGAAAAGCAGAAATCATCAGGGAGTTAGCTTGATGTATGAAAGACCCACAGGAAGCAAAATCGAATTGATGTTAGCCAATAGGAGCAATTAAGGAAGAATGGGCCTGTGCCAAAATGTTCCTTGTAAGCTTATTTGGGGAAATTTTATTTCTTAGCCTTACCAAACCACCTTTATTCATCCTTTTATAAACAAAATGTCCTGTTCATAATTGCAAAAACGTTTCCCTTCAATGCAAAAAAAATTGTGTTCACATTTTCAGTGAATTTATATGGATGATTTTTTGCTGTCTGACAGTCTTGTCTTAATTATGACATCTGTTCTATTTATCAGCTTCCCAGGTGACTCAGTGGTAAAGAGTCTGTCTGGTAAAGCAGGAGACATAAGAGATTTGTGTTCAATCCCTGGGTCAGTAAGATGCCCTGGAGAAGGACATGGCAGCTCACTCCAAATTCTTACCTGGAGAACCCCATGGACAGAGGAGCCTGCAGACTGCAATCCACAGGGTCGCAAAGAGTCAGGCATGACTTAGCAACTGAGCAGACACGTTCTATTTATAATTAAAAGTAATTACATGTTTAAGTTGAAATGTGTCGTTGGTTTTCTATTTTAACTATCCATTATCTTTTCCTATTTTATGCTTTCTTTCTGGTTAGCCATGTATTCTTTCATTTACTTTAATTTACAGTAGTAATGGTTATATATAACCTTGATTTGCTAGTGAAAGTGAAAGTGTTAGTAGCTCAGTCCAGTCTGACTCTTTGACCCCTATGGACTGTAGCCCACTAGGCTCCTCTGCCTGTGGAATTCTCCAGGCAAAAGTACTGGAGAGGGCAAGTTCAGTCAGATCAGTTCAGTCACTCTGTCGTGTCTGACTCTTTGTGACCCCGTGAATTGCAGCATGCCAAGCCTCTCTGTCCATCACCAAGTCCCGGAGTTAACTCAGACTCACATCCATCAAGTCCATGATGCCATCCAGCCATCTCATCCTCTGGTGTCCCCTTCTCCTCCTGCCTCCAATCCCTCCCAGCATCAAAGTCTTTTCCAGTGAGTCAACACTTTGCATGAGATGGCCAAAGTACTGGAGTTTCAGCTTTAGCATCATTCCTTCCAAAGAAATCCCAGGGCTGATCTCCTTCAGAATGGACTGGTTGGATCTCCTTGCAGTCCAAGGGACTCTCAAGAGTCTTCTCCAACACCACAGTTCAAAAGCATCAATTCTTCGGCACTCAGCCTTCTTCACAGTCCAGCTCTCACATCCATACATGACCACAGGAAAAACCATAGCCTTGACTAGATGGACCTTAGTTGGTAAAGTAATGTCTCTGCTTTTGAATATGCTATCTAGGTTGGTCATAACTTTTCTTCCAAGGAGTAAGCGTCTTTTATTTCATGGCTGCAGTCACCATCTCCAGTGATTCTGGAGCCCCCCAAAATAAAGTCTGACACCGTTTCCACTGTTTCCCCATCTATTTCCGAACATGAAGTGATGGGACCAGATGCCATGATCTTCATTTTCTTAATGTTGAGCTTTAGGCCAACTTTTTCCCTCTCCACTTTCACTTTCATCAAGAGGCTTTTTAGCTCCTCTTCACTTTCTGCCATAAGGGTGGTGTCATCTGCATATCTGAGGTTATTGATATTTCTCCCAGCAATCTTGATTCCAGCTTGTGTTTCTTCCAGTCCAGCATTTCTCATGATGTACTCTGCATATAAGTTAAATAAGCAGGGTGACAATATACAGCCTTGACATACTCCTTTTGCTATTTGGAACCAGTCTCATGTTCCATGTCCAATTCTAACAGTTGCTTCCTGACCTGCATACAGATTTCGCAAGAGGCAGGTCATATGGTCTGGTATTCCCATCTCTTTCAGTATTTTCCACAGTTTATTGTGATCTACACAGTCAAAGGCTTTGGCATAGTCAATAAAGCAGAAACAGATGTTTTTCTGGAACTCTCTTGCTTTTTCCATGATCCAGTGAATGTTGGCCATTTGATCTCTGGTTCCACTGCCTTTTCTAAAACCAACTTGAACATCAGAAAGTTCACGGTTCACGTATTGCTGAAGCCTGGCTTGGAGAATTTTGAGCATTACTTTACTAGCATGTGAGATGAGTGCAATTGTGCGGTAGCTTGAGCATTCTTTGGCATTGCCTTTCTTTGGAATTGGAATGAAAACTGACCTTTTCCAGTCCGTGGCCACTGCTGAGTTTTCCAAATTTGCTGGCATATTAAGTGTAGCACTTTCACAGCATCAACTTTCAGGATTTGAAACAGCTCAGCTGGAATCCCATCACGTCCACTAGCTTTGTTCATAGCAATGCTTTCCAAGGCCCACTTGACTTCACATTCCAGGATGTCTGGCTCTAGACTAGTGATAACACCATCATGATTATCTGGGTCATGAAGATCTTTTTCCTACAGTTCTTCTGTGTATTCTTGCCACCTCTTCTTAATATCTTCTGTTTCTGTTAGGTCCATACCATTTCTGTCCTTTATTGAGCCCATCTTTGCATGAAATGTTCCCTTGGTATCTCTAATTTTCTTGAAGAGATCTCTAGTTTTTCCCATTCTTTTCTTTTCATCTATTTCTTTGCACTGATCACTGAGGAAGTCTTTCTTATCTCTTCTTGCTATTCTCTGGAACTCTGCATTCAGATGCTTATATCTTTCCTTTTCTCCTTTGCTTTTCACCTCTCTTCTTTTCAGAGCTATTTGTAAGGCCTCCCCAGACAGCCATTTTGCTTTTTTGCATTTCTTTTCCATGGGGATGGTCTTGATCCCTCTCTCCTGTACAATGTCATGAACCTCAGTCCATAGTTCATCAGGCACTCTATCTATCAGATCTAGGCCCTTAAATCTATTTCTCACTTCCACTGTATAATCATAAGGGCTTTTACTGGAGAGGGTAGTCATTCCCTTCTCCAAGGCATCTTCCTGACCCAAGGGTTGAACTTGAGTTTCCTTCATTGGCAGATTCTTTACCATCTGAGCAACCATGATTTACGAATCTGTGGTAAATTAATGCTCTTCCACTTTCAGAAAATTCAAAATGGTATTAGAACAGTTTAACACCATTTAACTTTCTTTGCCTTTGTTCTTTTTTCATCACTTAATTCTACATATGTTTCCATCTGTCAAACATTATTGGTATCATTTATTATTTAGGCCAATATTCATTCCAACTCATCCACCTATTTATCCTGCTTTGACTCTTCTGTTCTTCCTCTTTCCCATGCTTGATAGCTTATGACGAGCGATGTCAGATTCTAGATCTCTGAAGAAGATTTAGCTTTGGGACCAGGGAGCAGACTTGATCACTCAAGAGCTTCTGTGCAGCAGAGTTTTATTAAACTGAAGAAAGGTCAGGGAAAGTTCCTGACATGGACATCAGAAGGGGGTGGAGAGTGCCCCCCTCGTTAGTCTAAGCAAGGGAGCTATATACTTTTTTAATTGGTTATTACAATAAATCAAAAGAATGTCTCAAGGTTTCAAAGATCTTAGTAGACCCACTCCCACACTTTACATTTTAAAATGATAGGATTAGAACTAGCTATAGAAAGATCTTACCAGACTCACTCCCATAATATACATTTGAAATTAACAGGATTAGTCAGAAGGTTTCCAACAAGAAGAAACTGTCCTCAAGCAGGATACATTGTTGTTACATAATCCCTAGTACAGAGTTTAAACTGAGTTATTTGTTATGTAATCATCCATTCTGGGCTTAAAGAAAACCTCAGTTTTATGTGACTAAGACTCAGGAATATAGAGGAGAAAAGACTTTTGTCCTTTCTTCCTCCTTGGGAATTCCAGACCCCTGTCTCCTCTTCAAGAGCCCCAGACCCCACTCTCCTCCTCGGGGACCCTGGACTTCTTATCAACCTGCCTACAAACTGACTCTCTCAGTCTGATCACTTTTCTTTGTAAGGAAGAATTCCTTTCTAACTTAGGTCCGCTGGTGACAAATACTTTTATTTATTTGAAACACGCTTCTTTTATCTTTGCTTTTAGAGGATATTTTTACAAGTTGGAAAATTTTAGTGTTCACTTAGGTGCATTAAAGTTGCCACAACAGGGTTTTGTCCTCCGCGGCTTCTGTGTCCCCTCTCCTCCCCTCTCCTCATCTCCGTCCTCCTCATCTTCCTTTCTCTCTTCCTTCTTTTTGTTCTTTGACATAAAGTCAACTGAGGGTCTTATTTCTCTGTTTGAAGGGGATATCCTCTCATGACTTGCTGCTTTTAAGTTTTCTTCCTTATCTTTGGATTTTGGAAATTTTTTTCCTTTAACATATTAATTTGTTGTTAGTCGATACAGATCTTCCAGTCACTCAGTTGTGTCCGACTCTTTGTGACCCCATGGACTGCAGCACCCAGGCCTCCCTGTCCATCACCAACTCCCAGAATCTACGCAAACTCATGTCCATTGAGTTGGTGATGCCATCCAACCATCTCATCCTCTGTCATCCCCGTCTCCTCCTGCCTTCCATCTTTCCCAATATCAGGGGCTTTTCCAAAGAGTTGGCTCTTCACACCAGTCCTTCCAATGAATATTCAGGACTGATTTCCCTTAGGATGGGCCAGTTGGATCTCCTTGCAATCCAAGGGACTCTCAAGAGTCTTCTCAAACACCACAGTTTGAAAGCATTAATTCTTTGACTCTCAGCCTTCTTTATGGTCAACCCTCACATCCACAGTATTCATAGGTTTGACTATACAGAACTTTGCCTTTCTCTTCTTTTCTCAGCTATTTGTAAGGCCTCCTTAGATAATCATTTTGACTTTTTGCATTTCTTTTCCTTGGGGATGGTTTTGATCACCACCTCCCATACGGTGTTGTGAACCTTTGCCATAGTTCTTCAGGTACTCTGTCTATCAGATCTAATCTCTTGAAACTATTTATCACTTCCACTGTACTATGGTCTTTATTTTTGGAAAAACTGCACACGGAGTTTTCTCAAATATTACTTCCTCCCTTACCTCCATTTTTCATTCTCTAGCACTTTAAATACATGTTTTAGACCTGTAATCAGTGGCCTATATACTTCTGAAACTATTTTGATTTCTATCTTTTTATTTCTACAAGCCTCACTCTGGCTATTTTCTACTGATCTAACTTCCCGTTTACTAATGCTCTATTTTTTGTCTAAGCTGCTGTTAAATGTACCTACTAGCTTTTATTTCTGCTACAGTATTTTCATTTTTTTGAATTACATTTTTCTTCTTTATAAATTCCAGTTCTGTGGTAATCTTTATACTGTCATGTCTTCTTGAATATATTGAAAACATTTATTTGAAGTCCATGTCTGAAAACTATAATATCTGGATTACTTATAGGTGTGTTTCTGCCTTTTCCCCTCTTTTTCTCTTCTTTGATTTATAAGCATTTGATTTACTCTCATGGCATGTCTAATAATGTTGTTTGTAAGCCAGTCATTGAGTGGAAAACCCTATAGAGACTGAATAATGATATCTTTGATGCGAGAAGATGAATTTTTTTTTTTTTTTTCTGGCAGAGATGATAGGAACAGATCCCCATGTTGCAGTCATAGCTGGAAAGTTTAGGACTGGATTCAGTCTTTCCTAGAGCTGGTTTTGTTTGTTTTGTCTTATTTTCCTAAATAATGGCTCTTCAGGTTTTTCAATCAAAAACATGGGATGTTTACTAGGGTTTTCTCCTTCTTGGCAGTCTCTGAATTTCAGTATTATTTCTCTTCAGCATTGTGAGATTGTAGAAAACTTTGTTTAGATATCCTGTTAAATTTTATATTTTGTTTGGCTTCTTAGCCTCTTGGCTTATGTAGCTTATGAATCATCAAATGCCTTGAGGAAAAAGCAGCAAAAACCATTTTGCTCAACTCTGAGAATTTCCATCTCTGCAGCATTTTGACTTGTTGTCTACTTTAGTTTTCTTTAATACACTAAAAATTATATGTTTCTTTGCTTGCTTTTGCTAAATACTCATAAAAATTTACCCAACTTTTATCATTTTTCCTTTTTTCCTTGTTGGGCAGAAGTTATCTGAGAAGACCTACTTTATCATAGTCAGAGCAGAATAATTTAATTTTCATCTAATATCTTCAAGATAAATCTAAAAAAATAACTTTATTAAATGGGTGAAGTCTTTATTCTCTTTCACTTGAATGGTCATTTTTAGTTAAGAAAAATATTTCATTAAAAATTATGTTTTATCTTCTGCTTTTAGAGTTAATGTTAGGTATAGTCAATTTGTTCCAGGACAAAAACTTAAAGAATAAACATGAAGATCATACTCTTTTCAGAGAAAATTAATAGAAACTCTGGAGAAAATAAACAATATTAGAAGAACAGCTGAGATAGTTGACACTAAGAATAACTGCACATGGAATAATTTATGCTCGAAGGAGAGCAGATTTATTGGAGTGTTAAAGCTAGGGAACATTTGGGATCTTTGGTTTCGTACTTTTTTCCTATGAATTGAAATTAGTATAAATAAAACCATGTAGGTGAAGTTCTCTAGAGGACATCTAAATCTCTTCTGGGACAAGTTCATTGTGGTTTTTAAATTTACAAGCTATAAGGAATTAGAAAGTCACTAAGTGAGCAATGAAAACATGCCATCTCAAACAGCAGATGAATGAGCAGGAAGTTTGTTATCCAACCTTATGGAGAAATTTCTGGTTTCAGAAATGTTAGTGATTTTGTTGGTTCTTATTTTTGCTGATTTTTGTGAAGGCAAGGCTATACACAATAGGTATAGTTTAGCAGACATCCTTTATTCTTTCAAAGTAATTTTATGCAAGTTAGTTTGAGAAGTTTACCTGCAGTTAGGAAATGCTCTTGTAGTAAATGTATTCTTATTCCTATTATATTTCAATGATTTACTCATACTGCATAGACACAAGAAGTACGTGAAGATAATTAAATGTGATTTTGGAGCTGTATTTCTTACATATTTGAGATATTTTCGATTACAGACTTCCTAAACCTTTAGCAATCTACTAGCTACATTTTCTTATCAAAAGTTGAAATTTAGATTCATTGATGTAAACCAGTGGGTCTGAACTGGAGATGTTTCTGCCTCCTATGTGACATTTGGTAGTATCTGGAGATATTCTTGCTTGTCACTCATGTCATGAAGTTCCCATTGGCATCTGTAGGCTAGAGGCCAGGAAAGAGCCTTAATACACCCTTGTGCTGTGCTGTGCTTAGTCGCTGAGTTGTGTCTGACTCTTTGCAACCCCATGGACTGCAGTCCACCAGGTTCCTCAGTCCATGGGATTCTCCAGGCAAGAACGCTGGAGTAGGTTCCCATGCCCTCCTCCAGGGGATCTTCCCGGCCCAGGGAGCAAACCCAGGTCTCCTGCATTGCAGGCAGATTCTCTCCCTTGTTATTGCCAGTATCTTAAAGGCATCTCTAGTCTTTCCTATTCTATTTTTCTCTATTGCTTTGCATTATTCATATAAGAAGGCCTTCTTATCTCTCCTCGCTATTCTCTGGAACTCTGCCTTCAGTTGGCTGTATCTTTTCCTTTCTCTCTTGCCTTTTGCTTCTCTTTATTCAGCTTTTTTGTGAAGCCTCCTCAGACAACCACTTTGCCTTCTCGCATTTCTTTTTCTTTGGTATAGATTTGGTCCCTGACTCCTGACTAATGTTATGAACCTCCATCCGTAGTTCTGGCACTCTGTCAATCAGATCTAATCCCTTGAATCTATTTGTCACCCCTACTGTATTATCATAAGGGATTTGGTTTAGGTCATACCTGAATGGCCTAGTGGTTTTCTGTGCTTTCTTCAATTTAAATCTGAATTTTACAATAAGGAGCCCAGTTCTTTACAATTTAAATCTGAATTTTACAAGAACTGGGCCCAGTTCTTGTTTTTGGTGACTTGTAATTGGAGCAGCACTATTTACAATAGCCGACACATGGAAACAACTCAAGCACCCATCAAAAGACAATTGGTTTAAGAAAATGTAATATATATATGTATCCACACACACGTAAAATGTAATGTTTCTCAGCTACATACAGGAATGAAATTTTGCCATTTGCAGCAAAATGGGTAGACCTGGATAATATCAAACTAACTGAAGTAAGTCAGACTGAGAAAGGCAAATATTATATGATATCATTTTTGTGTGGAATCTAAAAAATAATACAGATGAATTTGTATACAACGCAGTAACAGACTCGCAGACATAGAAAGCAAACTTATGGTAACCAAAGGAGAAAGGGAGAGTGGGAAAGATAAAGAGCGTGGGATTAACAGATACAAACCACCATACGTACATAGAAAACAACAAAGATTTATTGTATTGCACAGGGAGCTATAGTCAGTATCTTGTAATAGCTTATAATGAAAAATTACCTGAAAAAATATGTGTATATAACTGAACCATTTTGCGGTATACCTGAAACTAACACAACCTTGTAATTCAATTATACTTCAATGAAAATAAATTATTTTGGAGAGTTACATCTTTCTCTTGGTGAGAAGAGAAATAATAGGTTCCATCGGATGAGTCACAGTGATGCAAATAAAGTGAAAAATAGAAGTTTATCTTAGATGATTCCAAGTGGGGTAATCTACCATAAGGAAGAAAAAATACTCGGTGCTCTGAGCTTTAATGTTTCAGATGAATTTGATTACATTTTGTTTATTCTGGTCCTTCAGTGTATTAAATTCACAAATCTCCAGTTGAATAAACATTTATGCTACAGGCTTTTGTAGCTGCTATTACTGAGATCATAGTTTTGAAATTATCCTGCCTGTTTTTATACTATACATTGTCAAATATACTGCTTAACCCCCAGAAAAGTGAATATAATTCAAAATTGATTCTCAGTAAATATCTAATAATTGCTAGAAATGTTTTAACAGTCTATATAATGGAGACAATTTGAAATTTAAAGACAACTTACATTTGTTTGCTGGAAGTCAAACAAAATTTGTCTTCTGGATTTGAAAATAGGGAGAGAAGAAAGAAGGCAACTTAAAAACCAAAACTGTGAGCCCAGCCACCTTCAAATATTATAGTATTTAAATCTTGAAGTAAGGCTTCTAAGTGGATATTATTATCACTCTTACACAAAAGGAATCTGAAACTTATGCTGTTAGTATCCCTCATAGTGTCATGGGTAACTTGGCATGTCATATCTCCGAAACAGAGAGATGAGACCTGAATTCAGATCCTTTGACGCAAAGGTCAGGGGTTGTTATAGATGATGGTTTGTGATTCCCCCTTAAGCATATGTTAAAGCTAAATCCCTGAAATAGTGCTAATTGGAGATGGGGCCTTTGGGAGATGACTTGAATATAAGGATGCCACCTTCATGAATGGGATTCAGTTCAGTTCAGTTCAGTCACACAGTCGTGTCCAGCTCTTTGTGACCCAATGGACAGCAGCACGCCAGGCCTCCTTGGAGTCAACTCCTGGAATTTACTCAAACTCAAGTCCATTGAGTCAGTAATACCATCTAACCATCTCATTCTCTGTCTTCCCCTTCTCCCACCTTCAATCTTTCCCAGCATCAGGGTCTTTTACAACGAGTCAGCTCTTCGCATCAGGTGGCCAAAGTATTGGAGTTTCAGCTTCAACATCAGTCCTTCCAATGAATACCCAGGACTCATCTCCTTTCATGGATTTCCCTGGTGGCTCAGACAGTAAAGCGTCTGTTTACAATGTGGGAGACCTGGGTTTGAGCCCTGGGTTGGGAATATCCCCTGGAGAGGGAAATGGCAATCCACTCCGGTACTATTGCCTGGAAAATCCCATGGAGAGAGGAGCCTGGTAGGCTACAGTATATGGGGTTGCAAAGAGTTGGACATGACTGAGTGACTTCACTTTCACTTTCATCTCCTTTAGGATAGACTGATTGGATCTCCTTGCAGTCCGAGGGATTCTCAAGAGTCTTCTCCAACACCATAGTTCAAAAGCATCACTTCTCTGGCGCTCAGCTTTCTTTATGGTCCAACTCTCACAGCCACACATGACTACTGGAAAAACTATAACTCTGACTAGGTAGACCTTTGTTGGCAAAGTAATGTCTCTGCTTTTTAATAGGCTGTTGAGGTTGGTCATAACTTTCCTTCCAAGGAGTAAGCACCTTTTAATTTCATGGCTGCAATCACAATCTGCAGTGACTTTGTAGCCCCTCAAAATAAAGCCTATCACTGTTTCCACTGTTTCCCCATCTATTTGCCATGAAGTAATGGGACTAGATGCCGTGATCTTAGCTTTCTGAATGTTGAGTTTTAAGCCAACTTTTTCACTCTCTTTAACTTTCATCAAGAGGCTCTTTAGTTCTCCTTTGCTTTCTGCCATAAGGGTGGTGTCATCTGCATGTCTGAGGTTATTGATATTTCTCCCAGAAATCTTGATTCCAGCTTCTGCTTCCTCTAGCCTAGTATTTCTCATGATGTATTCTGCATATAAGTTAAATAAGCAAGGTGGCAATATACAGCCTTGACATTCTCCTTTACTGATTTGGAATCAGTCTGTTGTTCCCAGTTCAGTTCTAACTGTTGCTTCCTGACCTGCATATAGGTTTCTCAAGAGGCAGGTCAAGTGGTCTGGTATTCCCATCTCTTTCAGAATTTTCCACAGTTTATGTGGTCCACACAGTCAAAGGCTTTGGCATAGTCAATAAAGCAGAAATAGATGTTTTTCTGGAACTCTCTTGCTTTTCCATGATCCAGCGGATGTTGACAACTTGATCTCTGGTTCCTCTGCCTTTTCTAAAACCAGCTTGAACATCAGGGAGTTCACGGTTCACATATTGCTGAAGCTCGCCTTGGAGAATTTTGAGCATTACTTTACAAGCATGTGAGATGAGTACAATTGTGCGGTAGCTTGAGCATTCTTTGGCATTGCCTTTCTTTGGGATTGGAATGAAAACTGACCTTTTCCATTCCTGTGGCCACTGCTGAGTTTTCCAAATTTGTTGGCATATTGAGTGCAGCACTTTCACAGCATCATCTTTCAGGATTTGAAATAGCTCAACTGGAACTCCATCACCTCCACTAGCTTTGTTTGTAGTGATGCTTCCTAAGGTGCACTTGACTTTGCATTCCAGGGTGTCTGGCTCTAGGTGAGTGATCACACCATCGTGATTATCTGAGTCATGAAGATCTTTTTTGCGTAGTTCTTCTGGGTATTCTTCCCACCTCTTCTTAATATCTTCTGCTTCTGTTAGGTCCAGACCATTTCTGTCCTTTATCAAGCCCATCTTTACATGAAATGTTCCCTTGGTATCTATAATTTTCTTGAAGAGATCTCTAGTCTTTCCCATTCTGTTGTTTTCCTCTATTTCTTTGCATTGATCGCTGAGGAAGGCTTTCTTATCTCTCCTTGCTATTCTTTGGAACTCTGCATTCAAATGGGTATATCTTTCCTTTTCTCCTTTGCCTTTCACTTCTCTTCTTTTCACAGCTATTTGTAAGCCCTCATCAGACAAACATTTTGCCTTTTTGCATTTCTTTTCTTGGAGATTGTCTTGATTCCTACCTCCTGTACAATGTTAGGAACCTCCATCCATACTTCTTCAGGCACTCTGTCTATGCTATCTAATCCCTTGAATCTATTTCTTACATCCACTGTATAATGTAAGGGACTTGATTTAGGTCATACCTGAATGGTCTAGTGGTTTTCCCTAGACCCAGTCAGATCCTGGTCTTGTTTTTGCTGACTCTATAGAGCTTCTCCATCTTTGGCTGAAAAGAATATAATCAACCTGATGTTAGAATTGACCATCTGGTGATGTCCATGTGTAGAGTCTTCTCTTGTGTTGTTGGAAGAGGGTGTTTGCTATAACCAACGCATTCTCTTGGCAAACCTCTATTAGTGTTTGCCCTGTGCTCTTATAGAAGATACCCCTGAGAGCTCTCTAGTCTCTTCCCGCCCAAGTGAGAGCATAGCGGGACAGCTGTGTGTGAAGAAGGAAGTGGGCTCTCTCCAGACCCTGTACGTTCCATTCCAGTTCCTTGTTCTTGGACTTTTCAGTCTCTAGAACTGTAAGAAATAAATGTCTATTGTTTATAAACTACCCAGTTTATGGCTTTTTTTTTTTAAATAGCAGCCCACAAAAACTAAGATGGCGGTCTTTCATCAGTGCATGCTTCCTTCATTTGACAGGATCCTCTGTTTATGTTTAGGTACGGCTTCAGTGACTCTCTTGCATGAGAGATTTTCTGAGGATAAAAAGTGAAAAGATACACAAACATCGTTGATAAGGGGTTCACAATGCAAAGTTTATGGACCTTGTAGATTGAATACTGTGACATGTTAAAAATATAAAAAAGATTACAGTAAAATATACCTTCAAGATGATGTAAAATAATAATCTCTTAAATATAATTATAGAATTTGCAATCTACTGTATTATATATATTTTTTCTTAGTGTGATTTTTTAATCTGAAAATGAATGTCCTAGGCCCAAACACAATTTTTACACTTTGAACTTTTGTACTATTTCCTCACCCTTAGAAAACTGTAATAGTACTTATATATGCAATGCAATTATCAGATCATATATTTCCTTAGAAAAATTTTAATTCAAGTGTTCAATTGCCATTAACCATCTCTTCCTTGTAGTCCTGCATATCAAACAGGCCATATCATACTGAATTAGAATTCCAAACCACTCTCTTGAAAGGAGAAAATGCTTTGTTAGCATGGTTCAGTGTCTTTCTTTCCTGGAAAGCTTAGACTTTATCATTTTAAATATTTATTATGACATTTAAAAGCTTTCTTAGAGTTACTTATTTTGATCATTAATTAGCTAAAAGACATAATCAGATATTTTTTGTCTGAATTGCATATTTTCTTTATGTTGAAAGATAGATTAACCCTGAATAATATTTCACAAAGAAAACTGTTAATGAATTATTACAATACATAAAATATAGAAATATCTTTTTAGAATCAAGTATTTCATAATGATTTCT
Organism: Ovis canadensis; assembly: GCF_042477335.2. Lineage (NCBI taxonomy): Eukaryota > Metazoa > Chordata > Mammalia > Artiodactyla > Bovidae > Ovis > Ovis canadensis. The sequence goes on along the minus strand of NC_091253.1, from coordinate 98,626,468 downwards.
TAGTGTTGATGTTGTTGTTCAGTCACCAAGTCATGTCTGACTCTTTGAGACCCCATGGACTGCAGCACACCATGCTTCCCTGTTCCTCACCATCTCCTGGAGTTTGCCCAAGTTCATGTCCATTGAATTGGTGATGCCATCCAACCGTCTCATCCTTTGTGCCCTCTTCTCCTTCTGCCTTCAATCTTTCCTAGCATCAGGGTATTTTCCAATGAGTTGACTGTTCTCATGTGTCAATGTATTGGAGCTTCAGTTTCAGCATCAGTCCTTCCAAGGAATATTCAAGGTTTATTTCCTTTAAGACTGTTTTGATCTTTTGGTGTTGAAGGGACTGTCTAGCGTTTTCTCCAGCCCCACAGTTAGAAAGCGTCAATTCTTAGGCTGTCTGCCTTCCTTGAGTACCATCACATCATTACAGGACTACTGGAAAGACCATCCCATTGACTATACAGACAGAGGTTGGCAAAGTGATGTCTTTGCTTTTTAAAATACTGTCTAGGTTTGTCATAGCTTTCCTGCCAAGAAGCAATCGTCTTCTAATTTCATGGCCGCAGTAATCATTCGCAGTGATTTTAGACCCCAAGAAGAGGAAGTCTGCCACAGCTTCCACATTTTCCCTTTCTATTTGCCATGAAGTGATGGGACCAGATGCCATGATCTTAGTTTTTTGAATGTTGAATTTTAAACCAGCTTTTTCATACTCCTCTTCCACTCTCATCAGGAGGTTCTTTAGTTCCTTTTCATTTTCTGCCATTAAAGTGGTATCATCTGCAAGTCTGAGATTGTTGATATTTTTCCCTGCAATCTTGATTCCAGCTTGTAACTCATCCAGCCCAGCTTTTCGCATGATGTGCTCTGTGTATAAGTTGAATAAATGGGCTGACAGTAAGCAGCGTTGCTGTATGTCTTTCTCAATTTTGAACCAGTAAGTTGTTCCATACAGGGTTCTGACTGTTGCTTCTTGACCTGCATACAGGTTTCTCAGAAGACAGGTAAGATGATCTGGTACTCTCATTTCTTTAAGAATTTTCTATGGTTTATTATGATCCACACAGTCAAAGGCTTTAGTGTAGTCAGTGAAACAGGTGGATGGTTTTCTGGAATTCCCTTGCTTTCTCTATGATCCAGCAAATGTTTGCAATTTGATCTCTGGCTCTTCTGCCTTTACTAAATCCAGGTTGAACAACTGGGTGCTCTTGGTTCACATAATGCTGAAGCCCAGCTTGAAGGATTTTGAGCATAACCTTGCTAGCATAGGAAATGAGTGCAATTGCCTGATGGTCTGAACATTCTTTAGTACTGCCATTCTTGGAAATGGGGATGAGGATTGACCTTTTCCAGTCCTGTGTCCACTGCTGGGCTTTCCAAATTTGCTGATACATTGAGTGCAGCGCTTTAATAGCATCATCTTTTAGGATTTTAAATAGATTTACTGGAATTTCATCACCTCTGCTAGCTTTATGAGCAGCAATGCTTCCAAAGGCCCACTTGACTTCACACTTCAGAATGTCTGTCTCTGGATGAGTGACCACACCATCGTGGTTATCCAGGTCTTTGAGGTCTTTTTGTATTTTTGAGGTCTTTTCTGTGTATTTTTGCCATCTCTTCTTGATCTCCTCTGCTTCTGTTAGCGCTTAACAGTTTCTTTCCTTTATTGTGCCCATCTTTGCATGAAATTTTCCTTTGTTATTTCTAGCTTCTTGAAGAGATCTCTACTCTTCCCCCTTCTGTTGTTTCCCTCTGTTTCTTTGCATTGTTCATTGAAGAAGGCTTCTTGTCGCCCCTTGCTGTTCTTTGGAATTCTTCCTTTAATCAGGTCCATTTAGTACCCTTCCCTTTCTCCCTTGCTTTTCACTTCTTTTCTTTCCTCAGCTATTTGTGAAGACTCCCCACACAACCGCTTAGCTAACCTTCTTGCATCTTTTTCTTTGGGATGCTTTTGTTTGCTGCCTCGTGTGCAACATTACAGAACTCTGTAGTTTTTCAAGTCCGCTTTTACTAGATCTTATCCCTTGAATCCCCTCCACTGTATATTCATAGGGGATTTGGTTTAAGTTGTACCTGACTGGCCTAGTGTTTTCTCCCATTTTCTTTAGTTTAAGCCTGAATTTAGCTATGAGGATCTGATGATCTGTGCCACAGTCAGCTCCAGGTCTTGTTTTTTGCTGGCTATGTACAACTTCTTCATTTTCGGCTGCAAAGAATGTAATCAGCCTGATTTTGTTATTGACCATTTGGTGATGTCCATGTGTCAAGTCATCTCTCGTGTTACTATGACCTCTGCAGTCTCTTGGAGAATTGTGTTAACCTTTGCCCTGCTTCATTTTGTATTCCCAGGCCAAACTTGCCTTACTCCAGGTATCTCTTGACTTCTTTCTTTTGCATTCCTGTCCCTTATGATGAATAGGACATCTTTTTTTGGTGTTACTTCTAGAAAGTCCTGTGGGTCTTCATAGAACCTTTCAACTTCAGCTTCTTTGGCATTGCTGGTTGGGTCATAGACTTGGATTGTTGTGATATTGAATGGTATGCCTTGGAAATGAATCAAGATCATTTCGTCATTTTTGAGGTTGCACCCAAGTACTGCATTTCAGACTCTTCAATTGATTATGAGGACTACTCCATTTCTTCTATGGGATTCTTGCCCAGAGCAGTAGATAAAATGGTTATCTGAGTTAAATTCCCCCATTCCAGTCCACTTTAGTTCACTGATTCCTAAAATGTCGATGTTCACTCTTGGCATCTCCTGTTTGACCACTTCCAACTTATCTTCATTCATGTACCTAACATTTCAGGTTCCTATGCAATACTGCTCTTTACGGCATCATATTTTACTTTCATCACCAGACACATTCACAACTGAGCATCATTTCCGAGGCTGAAAGAAAGAAAGGTTTATAAAATCAAATTAAATCATTTTAAATGATTGAATATTAAATTAAATCATTATGTTCAATCATCATCATATTAAATCATTAAATATGAAAAATTTTCTTGAATGCATAGAAAGTGACTAAGAAATTTAAAAAATATGAATTAACATCCTTTTGTGTTTTGAGGGTAACTTTTGGGTGGGATGAATGAAGAGCAAGGTAGGGAAAATGGCAGATGAAAAAAGTGGGAAAGGAGTTAAAGTCTATGATCCCAAATTATACGACTGATATCTTTTCTTTTACAAGAGGCATTTTCTAAGCTTTCTGAGAGGAACATTATTACATTTTAAATAGATTTATGAAGTGTTCATTTTTTCTATAAATCAACTTTTATTTAATTTCAAATGTTTTGCTTTTGTTTTAAATTAAAATAAACTGACGTTATCAAAGCATTCTTTTTGAGACATGTCTTTTCAATGCTCACAAATCAGTAAGACCTACAAACACTGGGAGAATCAAATTTTGTCTTTACGATGATGATTTTCTTGCATTTAATAGAGCTACAGAGTTATATCTGAGAGTTTTCTTTACTTTTCTCTTTTTATTTTTCTTTCTCTCTTCTTTTCCCTTCTCCTCCTTGTCATCTTTTCCTTTCCTTTCCCTTTCTTGCTAAGATTATAAAGTACATATACCTGCAGGGAAAATGTGATCTTTTCCTTAAAATATATGTACATAAAAAATTCTATTCTAAAATGTGGCTAATCTTCAGATAATAAATTTATGTTTAAAATATTTCCTGATTTAGAGAAAAAAAAATCAGGGAGCAGAAGAGTAATACTGGAATATTAAAATAAATCTCATCAAAATGACTATTCTATATATAAATGAGAAGATGCTTACAAAAGAATTCTTTTGTAATATTTCTTTATTCTAATTTGAAATATAAGCAAAATATTTTATTTTAAATAGAAGGTGAAAAAAAAAGGATATATTTGTCCTGCAAAAGTTTTCATGAAGAAGAGAAGAATTGTTCTTATCTGTCTTTCTCAATCTCTTTCTCTTTTTCCCTTTCATTTGAAATCTGCATATGTTTCATTTAAAAATACTCTTTCAGGGGGCTTCCCTTGTGGCCCAGTGGTTAACAATCTGCCTGACAATACAGGAGACACGGTTTCGATCCCTGGTCGGGAAAGATCCCACATGCCACAGGGCAGCTAAGCCTTGCTAACCACAGCTATTCAGGCCACGTGCTGCAGCTGCTAACTCCTGTGTGTCCCGGAGCCCGGGCTCTGCAGTAAGAGACGCCATCGCAATGAGGAGCCTGCACCGCTGCAGCTGGAGAGTAGCCCCCGCTCACTGTGGCTAGGGAAAGCCCACGCACAGCAGCGAAGACTCCGTGCAGTCAAAAACTAATTTCATTCAGATGTACTTGCTTGAAGAGTGAAAATGCAGGAGAGACCAACAAACAAATACACGGCAAAGGGCTCTGAGCATGTATTCTTCAAAGGCACATTAATTCAAACACGAAATACAGGCTCAACCAAAATTATTGCAATTTTTGTATAGTTATATAATTATTAGAAAGTGTGGCAGGTAAATCAGTGTAATTAAGAAAGGTAAAAATAATCAAAAGCGATTGACCTATGTGAGAGAGACAAAGGGAGGGATGAGGAACTGTCTCAAGTACTTTTTTTAGAAGTTTTTAAAAATATTATTTGAAAAAGAAAATTGTGTCATTAGGAATAAAGATTTATGGAAAATAACTTACATATTATTATTTTGCATCGTAATTTGTTTGGCAGTTAATATAGCAAGTATATTTAAATTGTAAGGATATGAGATATGTTTTTAAGATGTATTTTCACTTCAAGGGATTAATTTCCTGAAATATCAAGTCTGAATGTATGTAAAAAATAATTGTAATCTGCCATTAAATTGAAGACCTTGAAAATGTATGTAGATCTGATTTGTAATATACTGTGTCAGGCACTTATATGTGTGTTCAGCATTCCATATACAAATTGAAGTCATGAATATAATAAATTGCAATAAAAGTGAAATAAATTTAGATATTCATTTTCTTATTGAATTCTGTACATTGTTCTTTGAATTTCACACATCTGCTGAGTTTTCAGAATTATTATCAGCATGCAACAGAGATGATTACTAGTCAAGATAAACACTTCCAAAAGTTTTTTGTTTTTTTAAGTGCGTGATGACACTAATTCTTTTAAGCAGCCTGCTAAGTGTTTTATGGCTGCTGGAATTAATAGCAGTAACCATGGAAACTGTCTTACAATGTTTTGTGGTTGAATGGGATTTAAAATATCCATTTAGAAACATAAACACTTTGACAGCTGTGAGAATATTTACATTTCCTCAAATTTTGATTTGATAGCACTGCTTGGAAATGGGAAGAATAAGGATTGAAGCAGAAGCTATTCTAGATATTTTTGGAAATCTTATGAAGTGCTCCAGTACTTTGGTTTATCTGTAAAGATTGGCCCACATTTGGGGAGGTAGTAAAGGAGGAGCAAATCATAAAATTCCAGACATCCTGTTCTGGGGCATGGGAATCGTATTTTCCTTTTTGTTCTCTTGTCTCCATATAGTCTGTTCCTTTTGCTTATTCTTCCCATGTCGGCTCTTTCTAATCTAACTGACTAAACGCATTTTAAATAATGAAAAAAATTTTAAAATAAAATTGTCAGTTCATTTTGATGCTGTAGAATTTATCCATGAATGCAATATATCATTAGAATTCTTAGTGAAAATGCACACCTTTTCATGCTATTTGATGTGGGATGTTCAGTGATTCAGCTAGGACTCAGGATATGATGGAAGGAAACCCAACTCCAGCCATAATCCTAGTGTTCAAGGCAAGAAGAGGGAAAGATGGTGATGAGCATGTCTTCCTCTTCTTATCTGTAAGAAAATGCAACTTTCCCAGAAGCCTCCTTCACTAAACATATTTTTGGTTATATGTGATAGTGGGGTCTTATGGATGCTCCCAACTTTTAAAAAGTTTTGAAAAATATAAATAAGCCTTTCTTTTTAGATTTAAATTTATGTATTTTTAATTAGAGGAAAATTGTTTAACATTGCTGTGTTGATTTCTGTCATAGGTACACATATGTGCCCTCCCTCTTGAACCTCCCTCCCACCTCCCATCCCATCCTACCTCTCTAGGTGGTCACAGAGGGCTAGATTTGAGCTCGCCTTGTCATTCAACAAATTTCCTTGTCTGTCCAGTTAGTTCCACTGTGTATATGTACCACAACTTCTTTATCCATTCATCCATTGATGGACATCTAGATTGCTTACATGACCTCTGTGCTAAGTCACTTCAGTCATGTCTGACTCTGCTACTCTGTGGATTGTAGCCCGCCAGGCTCCTCTGTCCATGGGCTTATCCAGGCAATATCCTTGGAAGGAATGTTATGACCAACCTAGACAGCATATTAAAAGGCAGAGACATTACTTGGCAAAAAAAGGTCCATCTAGTCAAGCCTATGATGTTTCCAGTAGTCATATATGGATGTAAAAGTTGGACTATAAAAGAAAGCTGAGCATCAAAGAATTGATGCTTTTGAACTGTGGTGTTGGAGAAGACTCTTGAGAGTCCCTTGGACTGCAAGGAGATCTAACCAGTCCATTCTAAAGGAGATCAGTCCTGAGTGTTCATTGGAAGGACTGAGGCTGAAGCTGAAACTCCAATACTTTGGCTACCTGATGTGAAGAGTTGACTCATTTGAAAAGACCCTGATGCTGGGAAAGATTGAAGGGAGGAGGAGAAGGGGACGACAGAGGATGAGATAGTTGGATGGCATCACTGACTCAATGGACATGAGTTGGGTGAACTCCAGGAGTTGGTGATGGACAGGGAGGCCTGGCATTCTGTGGTCCATGAGGTTGCAAAGAGTTGGACATGACTGAGCAGCTGAACTGAACTGAACCGAACCATCCAGGCAAGAATACTGGAGTGGGTTGCCATGCCCTCCTTCAGGGGATCTTCCTGACCCAAGGAACGAACCTGGGTCTTCTTCATTGTGGGCAAATTCTTTAGCATCTGAGCCACCAGGGAAGCCCCTTGGCTTCCATGTCCTAGCTATGGTAAATAGTGCTGTGATGAACATTGGGGTACATGTATTTTTTTTCAATTATGTTTTCCTCAGAGTATACGCCCAGTAGTGGGATTGTTTAATGTTTTAGTTTTTTAAGGAATCTCAATATCTGTTTCCATAGTGGCTGCATCAGGTTGCATTCCCACCAGCATTGCAAGAAGGTTCCCTTTTCTCCACACCCTCTCCAGCATTTCCTGTTTGTAGATTTTTTGATGACTGCCATTCTGACCTGTGTGAGGTGATACCTCACTGCAGTTTTGATTTGCACTTCTCATAGTCTGTGATATTGAGTATCTTTTCACATGTTTATTAGCCATCTGTATGTCTTTAGAGAAATGTCTGTTGAGGTCTTCTGCCCATTTTTGATTGGGTTGTTGGTTTTTCTGGTATTGAGCTGAATGAACTACGTTTGCATATTTTGGAGATTAATTCTTTGTTGGTTGTTTGATTTGCTAAATATGCCTTTCTATCATGAATCTGTAATGAAATATGGCAAGGGACCAGGGATTGGAAATAGCAATTTTATTATCAGTTGACAGTGTCTCTCCCTGGGACTTAGTCATGGGAAAAAAATGGAGAAGAAAGATGTTTTAAGTACATATTGACGTTTTAGTAGAAAACTGCCAGTTTATTACCTTGGGATACACTGTGTCATGGAAATATGTTCAAAGATCCCAAGCTAAGGAGACATTTGTGGGTTAGGTAGTCCAGTATCAGGTAACAAGGAATAAAGTTCTAAAATCCACAGTTGCTTCAACATGAAGTATAAGGAAATTTCTTTTATAACCAAAAGGGACAGAGCCAGTCTGTGTTTTCAAAGAAGATACTGGAAAACTGACACTTGACGTATCTACTGGCCAGACCTCAGTCCTGTGACTGTAGCTGGGTGCAAAAGAAGCAGGGAAGTAACCTCTTTTCTGTGCATCTATGTGCCTGAACAACCTTCTGTTATTGCTATGGAGAAGTGTGTGTGTGTGTGTGTGTGTGTTGGGAGGGACAAGTAGTGTCTGGAACACGTCTAACTTTTTGATTTTTCAGTTTTAGACATTCCCTAGTCACTTCTTACTGTAGAAATTAAGGATACCCCATGCATCACTCCCTATCCATACCATTCATGCTTCTTTTTCTTAATTTTTGATTAAATCTCTTTGGTGTTTTCCACTATTTTTACTGTTGGCTCAGTGGTAAAGAATTCAGTGGTAAAGGTACTGCCAGTGCAAGTATGTGGTTTCAACCCCTGGGTTAGGACAATCTCCTGGAGAAGGAAATGGCAACTCACTTCAGTACTCTTGCCCCTACCCATGGACAGAGGAACCTGGTGGGCTACAGTCCATGGAGTTGCAAAAGAGCTGGACATGACTTAAGCATGTCTAATCAGCAACAATTATTTTTGCAGACTAAATATTAGTCACAGTTGTTCCATATAGCATGCCATTTCCTTTCTCATACAACTTTTTGTTTTTCCTGGAGTTAATAAAGTCTTTAATTTTTTATTTACCTACTTGTTTTTATATCTATCATTAATTTACTTCCAAACTGCTCAAAAGGGTAAGGTTCTCTTACTAAGGTCAAATATGTCAAGTCTATATATCTATCTCTCTACAATGTTTTTGAGGCAAGATGCCTGGATACTTTGTTTTCCTGCTTCATTTATGATAAATATCATCCAAGCTTGGTGCACATCTGGCATCCTGGGGCTTACTTCCCCTTCATCCTATGAAGTCCCTTTAACTTCCACTTGTAATAGGTCAACCTGGAAATTACTATTTCTTCCCAGTTCATTTACTTCCTCCTTTGAGGGCAGCCTTTCCTTTGTGAACTTCTAAGAATGTTAACATTTTTTGAGACCTTGGATATAAAAATATGCTTTTTATTAGTATCTTCTCTCACATTTAATTACCAGCTTAGCTTGATTAGAATTGTATAGTTCAAAATAAGTTTACCTCAAAATTTTCTTGCCTTGTCTTTCAAATTCCCAGTTGCTTTTGTGAGGCATTTGATGCTACTGTGATCAACAATTCTTTGAAAATGCCTTAAAAAAAAAAAAACAAAAAACAAATATTTTTTTCTTCCTGGAAGCTTTTAGTATCTTTATTTCTACAGTTCTGAAACTTCACAATAATTTAATTATTATGGACAGTTTTTCATTCATCTTGTTGGTCGTTTGATTGGCATTTTCAGACTCCAAGTTATAACTTTACAAATACAAAAATTGTGCATATTATTTCTATGATAACTACCTCACCTTTTACATTTTATCATTTTTTTGAAAAATATAAATCTTTCAACATTATCCCCCACCCTTTATTGAACTTATAAATCTGATGTTTTTCTGCAAGTTTAGTGTTTTTCAAATATTTCTATTAAAGGCATCCTTTTATTTTAAGAGTTTAGCATTCTCTTGTCTTTCCTGGGTTACTAGTTTTTTTAAAAATATGTTTTCAAATCCTTCAGAGAATACTTCTTGTTGAAAAAGTTTTTTTTTCTTTTGTTATGTATTTGTGACTACATTTCCTGTTGGAAACTTTTCTCATTTGTCTAGTTGCCCATGTTTAAGAGCGAAGCACTGAAGTGATGACTTAAAATTTTGTTTGTAGGCCTTATATAGGATGAAATAGCTTGTTGCTGGGGATTTCAGTCTTTCTACGTGATTTTCTAGACTGTGTTGTTTTGAAGACTAACCCTGTACAGAAAGACAAGGAGAGATTGAAGAAAGATTCAGACCCCTGCAGATTAATGGGTATCAGGCTAAACAAGCCAGAATTTACATACAAGGCTTGTTTGGGGCAGCCTCAAGATAAGTAGGGAGAAGGCAATGGCACCCCATTTCAGTACTCTTGCCTGGAAAATCCCATGGACGGAGGAGCCTGGTAGGCTGCAGTCCATGGGGTCGCTACTAGTTGGACATGACTGAGGGACTTCCCTTTCACTTTTCACTTTCATGCATTGGAGAAGGAAATGGCAACCCACTCCAGTGTTCTTGCCTGGAGAATCCCAGGGACGGGGGAGCCTGGTGGGCTGCCATCTATGGGGTCGCACAGAGTCGGACACGACTGAAGCTACTTAGCAGCAGCAGCACCACCAGCAGCAAGATAAGTAGATCTCTGCATGTGCCTGCTAGAGTCCTATGTGTTTTTAAGAGGCCTTAACTCTTAAGCCACATACACTGTCTGGATGGTCTCAGCAACACATTGTCTTCTGAAGGCTGTGTCCTTTGAAACTAGCTCCCACTGTGGGGCATTCCAAGGACAAGGGAAAGGAGTAAGGAGCCTCCAGTTTCCCTGGTCCAACTTGAGGGTCAGCTGTCGGTCATGCCCTCTAGATGAACTCCTCCTGTAGTCTGGTTAGTTTCACTTGAGCATCATCTTTTAATCTCTGACCTGTTTGTACCATGGATCAGAGTCTTGCTTCCAGTCTTCCTGGGACTTGACGATGGGGAAGCTGCTGAGCTGAGGGGGTCTCATAGTCTGGTGTTTGGACTTAACACTTACATATCCCTCTTCTCAATAACGTGACTCTCTGTCTTCTGTTTCCCAGAGCCTGCACAAATGGTAAACCTCCTGGTGTCACCTGTATGGTGTGAGGGAGGGAATCTAGAGATGTAATACCGAGTATAAGTGCATGTTCAGTCAGGACTCCTTTTTGTAGCAGTCCTGCCTCTACTTCCCATGAATGCCTTTAGTGAAACCAGTTGCCTCTGATTCCTGAGATTTTCCTGGAGTTTGTATAGTAAATCTTTCACCTTTGTGGGCTTCTTCCCAAGTATAAGCCTTTATCAGATCAGAGAAAGTTGAAAATTAACTCAGTTACTGTGGTCTTTTCTTTTTCTAAAATTTTATGACATCTTTTGTCTGCTGTTAACTTTTTTCATTGTTTGTGTATGCCTGAATTTATATATCTTTTTTGGTTCTTCCACTTATATTTTAGTGATAGTTCAGGAAGAGTGAAGATATCTTCAACCTGCCATGTTCAACTGGAAGCTAATTATCTATTGCACATGTGTACATTAATACTCTCTGGTGATTTTTCTGGGTGTATGTCTTTGGAATTAAAAAATGATTTTCCTATTCACATTTCTACCTCTTCCCAAATTTACTTACTAATTTAGTTAGGGGATCACAAATTACTTAAGTATGTTTGTACTTACTAATTTCAACCTTTTCCTTAGCTTTTTTTCTCTTTATTATTTCTGTATACTTATATTGTTGCTGCTGTTCAGTCACTAAGTCGTGTCCGACTCTTTGTGATTCCCGTGGACTGCAGCACACCAGGCTTCCCTGTCCATCTCTATCTCCCAGAATTTTCTCAAACTCATGTCCATTGAGTCAGTGATACTATCTAATCATCTCATTCTCTTTTGCCCACTTTCTTCCTGGCCTCAATCTTTCCCCACATCAGGGTCTTCCAGTGAGTTGGCTATTCACATCAGGTGTTCAAAGTATTGGAGCTTCAGCATCAGTCCTTCCAATGAATATTCAGGGCTTATTTTCATTAGGATTGACTGGTTTGATCTCCTTGCTGTCCAAGGGAGTCTCAACAGTCTTCACCAGCACCTCAGTTTGAAAGCATCAGTTCTTTGGCCCTCAGCCTTCTTTATAGTCCAACTCTCATATCTGTATATGACTACTGGAAAAATCATACTTTTGACTATATCAATCTTTGTTGGAAAAGTATGTCTCTGCTTTCTAATATGCTATTTAGGTTGGTCATAGTTTTTCTTCCAAGGAGCAAGCAACTTTTAATTTCATGGCTGCAGTCACCATCTGCAGTGATTTTGAAGCCAAAGAAAATAAAATCTGCCACTGTTTCCACCTTTCCCCCATCTATTTGCCATGAAGTGATGGGACTGGATACCATGATCTTTGTTTTTTGAATGTTGAATTTTAAAGCAAATTTTTCACTCTCCTCTTTCACATTCATCAAGAGACTCTTTACTTCCTCTTTGCTTTCTGCCATTAGAGTGGTATTATCTGCATATCTGAGGTGGTTGATATTTCTCCTAGCAATCTTTGTTCCAGCTTGTGAGTCATCCAGCCAGGCATTTCACATGATGTACACTGCATAGAAATTCAACAAGCAGGGTGACAATATACAGCTTTGACATACTCCTTACCCAGTTTGGAAGCATTCTATTGTTCCATGTCTGGTTTTAACTGTTGCTTCTTTACCTGCATACAGGAGGCAGGTAAGGTGGTTTAGTATTTCCATCTCTTTAAGAATTTTCCACATTTTGTGCTTTAGCATAGTCAGTGAAGCAGAAGTAGATGTTTTTCTGGAATGCCCTTCCTTTTTCTATGATGGAAAAGATGATGGCAATTCGATCCCTGGTTCTTCTGTCTTTTCTAAATCCAGCTTGTACATCTAGAAGTTCTCATTTCATGTACTGTTGAAACCTAGTTTGATGGTTTTTGTGTATTACCTTGTTAGCATGTGAAATGAGCACAATTATTTGGTAGATTGCACATTCTTTATCATTGCCCTTCTTTTGGTTTGGCATGGAAACTGACATTTTCCAGTCCTGTGGCCACTGCTGACTTATTTGCTGGTATATTGAGTGCAGTACTTTAATGGCATCATTTTAAGAGTTTGAAATAGTTCAACTGGAATTCCATCACCTCCACTAGTTTTACTCATAGGATTCTTCCTAAGGCTCACTAAACTTCACGCTCTAAGATGTCTGGCTCTAGGTGAGCAATGACAACTTTGTGGTTATCCGGGTCATTAAAACCTTGATTTGTAGAGTTCTTCTGTGTATTTTTGCCACTTGTCTTAATCCTTCTGTTAGGTCCTTGTCACTCTGTCCTTTATTGTTTCCATTTTTGCATGAAATCTTCCCTTGGTATCTCCAATTTTCTTGCCGGGATCTCTAGTCTTTACCATTCTGCTGTTTTCCTCTATTTCTTTGCTTTGTTCACTTAAGAAGGCTTTCTTATCTCTTCTTGCTATCCTCTGGAGCTCTGCACTAGGATGGGTATATCTTTTATTTTCTTCATTGCCTTTCATTTCTTTTCACAGTAATTTGTAAGGCCCCTTCAGACAACCATTTTGCCTTTTTGCATTTCTTTTTCTTTGGGATGATTTTGGTCACCACCTCATACACAGTGTTATGAACCTGCCTCCACAGTTTTTCAGGTATTGTCTTCCAGATCTAACCCCTTGAATCTATTTGCCACTTCCACAGTATAAGCATAAAAGATTTAGGTCATGCCTGGATTGCCTAGTGGTTTTCCCTACTTTCTTCAGTTTAAGCATGTATTTTATAAAAAGGAAATCCTGACAATCTCATCCATAGTCAGTTCCAGGTCTTATTTTTGCTGACTGTATAGAGCTTCCCTATCATCAGTTGCACAGAATGTAATCAGTCTGATTTCAGCATTGACCATCTGGTGATGCCCATGTATAGAGTGGTTTCATGTTGTTGGAAAAGGATGTTTGTTATGACCAGTATATTCTTATGACAAAACTCTGTTAGCCTTTGCCCTGCTTCAAATTGTACTCTAAGGCAAACCTGGAGAAGAAATGGAAAACCACTTCAATATCCCTGCCTCAAGAAACTCATGAACAGTATCAGTTCAGTTCAGTTCATTTCAGTCGCTCAGTCGTGTCCGACTCTTTGCGACCCCATGAATCGCAGCACGCCAGGCCTCCCTGTCCATCACCATCTCCCGAAGTTCACTCAGACTCACATCCATTGAGTCCATGATGCCATCCAGCCATCTCATCCTCGGTCGTCCCCTTCTCCTTCTGCCCCCAATCCCTCCCAGCATCAGAGTCTTTTCCAATGAGTCATCTCTTTGCATGAGGTGGCCAAAGTACTGGAGCTTCAGCTTTAGCATCATTCCTTCCAAAGAGATTCCCAGGGTTGATCTCCTTCAGAACGGACTGGCTGGATCTCCTTGCAGTCCAAGGGACTCTCAAGAGTCTTCTCCAGCACCACAGTTCAAAAGCATCAATTCTTCGGTGCTCAGCCTTCTTCACAGTCCAACTCTCACATCCATACATGACCACAGGAAAAACGATAGCCTTGACTAGACGGACCTTAGTAGGCAAAGTAATGTCTCTGCTTTTGAATATACTATCTTGGTTGGTCATAACTTTTCTTCCAAGGAGTAAGCGTCTTTTAATTTCATGGCTGCAATCACCATCTGCATTTTGGAGTGATTTTGGAGCCCCCCAAAATAAAGTCTGACACTGTTTCCACTGTTTCCCCATCTATTTCCCATGAAGTGATGGGACCGGATGCCATGATCTTCGTTTTCTGAATGTTGAGCTTTAAGCCAACTTGTTTACTCTCCTCTTTCACTTTCATCAAGAGGCTCTTTAGCTCCTCTTCACTTTCTGCCATAAGGGTGGTGTCATCTGCATATCTGAGGTTATTGATATTTCTCCCGGCAATCTTGATTCCAGCTTGTGTTTCTTCCAGTCCAGCGTTTCTCATGATGTACTCTGCATAGAAGTTAAGTAAGCAGGGTGACAGTATGAAAAGGCAAAAAACATATGACACCAGAAGATGAATTACCCAGGTTGGAAGGTATCCAGTATGTCACTGGGGAAGAGTGGAGATATAGCTCCAGAAAGAATGAAGAGGCTGGGCTGAAATGGAAATGACACTTAGTTGTAGATGTGTCTGGTGGTGAAAGTAAAGTATAATGTTGTAAAGAACAACATTGCATAGGAATCTGGAATGTTAGGTCGGTGAATCAAGGAAAACTGGAAATGGTCAAGCAAGAGATGGCAAGAGTGAACATTGATGTTATAGGAATGAGTGAACTAAAATGGATGGGGATGGGTGCATTTAATTCAGATGACCATTATATCTACTACTGTGGCAAGAATCCCTTAGTAGAAATGAAGTAGCCCTCATAGTCAACAAAAGTCTGAAATATAGTCATTGGGTATAGTCTCAAAAATGAGAAAATTATCTCTGTTCATTTCCAAGGCAAACCATTCCATATCATAGTAATCCAAGTTTATACCCCAATCCTTAATGCCAACGAAGTTGAAGTTGAGTGGTTCTATGAGGACTTATAAGACCTTTTATTAACACCAAAAAATGATGCCCTTTTTATTGTAGTGGATTGGAATGCAAAGGTAGGACTATTCATGAGTCCTCCCAGTTTGGACATCAGATTTATCAGAGATTTATCTATTTTATTTTCCTTTTCTAAAACAATACTCTTGGTTGTAATTTTCATTTTTACTATTTCTTTTTTAAAAAAAGGATTATAATGGATTAACTTTTTTCTTAATCCACTATATCCATTAATACTTAACATGTAATTTTCTTTCTTCTATTTTATGGCTCCTATTCTCAATTTTTGAGTTGAATGCTTAAATAAGTTATTTTTAATATTTTTCATTTAACAATGAAAAACAAAGCTTTTAAATCTTCTAGTGTGATATGATGAAATATATGTTTTATTTGGAAGTATTCTCCCTATTATTAATTTTCATGTGATACATTATTATGGCTTCTAATTAAAGTAATTTATTGTTTCAGATTGAAAAAGCAACGTACATATTTTAGAATACTCAGACACAGGAAAGAGATTATATTGTTTAGAGAGGTTACAGGCGATAAATGTACAAATGAAAAAGTTACATTTATTACAATTTCAGTGTAGTCTGAAGTTGTAAAAAATGCAGTGAAGAAAAATAGAAAAGGAAAAGGTGCCAGCGGAAGGAGTGGGAAAAACTAGTTTAAATATGGTGTTAAGGAAAGTCTTCTCTAGGAAGATGACATTTGAAAAGATAACTAAATGATGTATAAGAGTGAGCAATGTGCTTTTTTTTTGGGGGGGTGTGCAGAGTAAGGAGTTGCGAGAGTATATCTGAGAGAGGAAACAGCACATATAAAAGTTCGAGTCAGGAATTAAGTTATTTGCAGAAAAGCAAAAATATCAGTATAGGTGAAATGGAATGAGGGAAGAGGAAACTGCCATTATGAGAGATAAAGAGCATATTAGGGTTCTCAAGATAAGCTATCTATCTATCAAGGAGATTTATAGTGAGGAATTGGCTCACACAGGTGGAAGCTGAGAAATTGTATGAATGCCATACACAAGCTGGAGCTCCAGGAACACCTGTGATGCAATCGAGTCAGAGTTCAAAGGCTCATCAGAGAGGTCAGTGACGTGTATATATCCCCGTGTGAGGGAAGAAGAAACTAAGACGAGATGTCCCGCTTTAAGTAGGAATAAAAGAACAAACCAGTCCTTCCATAGCCTCTGATTTATTCAGGCCTTCAGTGGATGGTGTGACGGCACCTGCAATGAGAGGGCCATCTACTGAGTCCATGGGCTCAAACGCTAATCTCACCTGGAAACACTCTCACAGACACCTCTAGAAATAATGTTTCGTACGGTCGCTTGGTGGCCAGAAAACGTAACACATAAGATTGGCCATCACAAAGATGAGAAAGCTCTAGATTATATGATAGTGTACGGAAAAGTGGATTTGAAAGATGTTGAAAGGTGCTAAAGAAGCATGGGAAATGTTCTGATGTAAGCATTACAAGTAATATGACTATTTCTCCAGGGATCACTCTGGAGGAATAAAGAAAGAAAGGATGCCAGGTATAAAGGTATTCCTGGAATCTAGGAGTGCAATGATGACAGTTACTTTATCAAGGTTGAACTAGCAGAAGAGATGATGAGAAAGTGGTCAAATTTATCATATAATTGTAAGCTAAGTTTTTTAGCTCAAATATTTATTTCATTGAAGTATAGTTGATTTGCAAATTTGGAAAACTCAGCAGTGGCCACAGGACTGGAAAAGGTCAGTTTTCATTCCAATCCCAAAGAAAGGCAATGCCAAAGAATGCTCAAACTACCGAACAATTGCACTCATTTCACACGCTAGTAAAGTAATGCTCAAAATTCTCCAAGCCAGGCTTCAACAATATGTGAACTGTGAACTTCCTGATGTTCAAGATGGTTTTAGAAAAGGCAGAGGAACCAGAGATCAAATTGCCAACATCCGCTGGATCATCGAAAAAGCAAGAGTTCCAGAAAAACATCTATTTCTGCTTTATTGACTATGCCAAAGCCTTTGACTGTGTGGATCACAATAAACTGTGGGAAATTCTGAGAGAGATGGGAATACCAGACCACCTGACTTGCCTCTTGAGAAATTTGTATGCAGGTCAGGAAGCAACAGTTAAAACTGGACATGGAACAACAGACTGGTTCCAAATAGGAAAAGGAGTGCATCAAGGCTGTATATTGTCACCCTGCTTATTTAACTTATATGCAGAGTCCATCATGAGAAACTCTGGACTGGAAGAAACACAAGCTGGAATCAAGATTGCTGGGAGAAATATCAATAACCTCAGATATGCAGATGACACCACCCTTATGGCAGAAAGTGAAAAGGAACTAAAAAGCCTCTTGATGAAAATGAAAGAGGAGAGTGAAAAAGTTGGCTTAACGCTCAACATTCAGAAAATGAAGATCATGGCATCTGGTCCCATCACTTCATGGCAAATAGATGGGGAAACAGTGGAAACAGTATCAGACTTTATTTTTGGGGGCTCCAAAATCACTGCAGATGGTGACTGCAGCCATGAAATTAAAAGATGCTTACTTCTTGGAAGAAAAGTTATGAAAACCTAGATAGCATATTCAAAAGCAGAGACATTACTTTGCCGGCTAAGGTCCATCTAGTCAAGGCTATGGTTTTCCCAGTGGTCATGTATGGATGTGAGAGTAGGACTGTGAAGAAGGCTGAGCACTGAAGAATTGATGCTTTTGAACTGTGATGTTGGAGAAGACTCTTGAGAGTCCCTTGGACTGCAAGGAGATCCAACAAGTCCATTCTGAAGGAGATCAACCCTGGGATTTCTTTGGAAGGAATGATGCTAAAGCTGAAGCTCCAGTACTTTGGCCACCTTGTGCAAAGAGTTGACTCATTGGAAAAGACTCTGACACTGGGAGGGATTGGGGGCAGAAGGAGAAGGGGACGACCAAGGGTGAGATGGCTGGATGGCATCACGGACTCAATGGATGTGAGTCTGAGTGAACTTCGGGAGATGGTGATGGACAGGGAGGCCTGGCATGCTGCGATTCATGGGGTCGCAGAGAGTCGGACACGACTGAGCGACTGAACTGAACTGAAGCTAATTTTTTTAGCTCAAATATTTATTTCACTGAAGTACAGTTGATTTGCAATTTTGTACTAGTAATAGTTGGTGCAGTAGTAAAAGAATCTGCCTGCCCATATAGGAGATGTAGGAGAGGCGAGTTTGATCCCTGGGTAGAGAAGATCTTGTGAAGTAGGAAACAGCAACTCACTCCAGTAATCTTGCCTGGAAATTTACATGAACAGAGGAGCCTGGGGGGCTACAGTCTGTGGGATTGCGAAGAGCTGGACATGACTGATCATGCACACATGGACACATTAGTGTTAGTTACACAGAATAGTGATTCAGTATTTTTAAAGGCTAAACTACATTAAAAAGTGTTTCAAATTAATGGCCCTAATTCTGAATGCTATACAATATGTCCCTGTTGCTTATTGCTTTTTTCACACAGTAGTTTATGTATCTTTATCTCCCTTTCCGGTCCCACCTTTCCCTCTCTTTCTTCTCCCCAGTGGCAATCATTTGTTTCCTCAAACTATCTGTGAGTCTGTTTCTGCTTTGTTCTGGATATGTCTGTTTATTTTTTAGATTCCACTTTTAAGTGATATTATATAGTATTTATCTTTATGTGGTCTGATTTATGGTGCCTGAGGGAAAAAAATGAATTAAAGTTATTTCTTAGCCTTTGGCCTGAACTGTGGTTTTTTTTTTTTTTTTTTAAACTGAGGAGAAAGCTCTGGGAAGAGCAAAGTTTTGGGGGGATAGACGAATCAAACGATCCGTCTTCAATATGTTTATTTAGATTACCTATTATTATTATTTATTCAACATATTTCAGTTGAGAAATTGATTTAACAATGGGATATAAGTACCTGGAGCTCAGATAAGGGCCTAGGGCAAGACATGACTCATGAATAGGATTTAAAACCATGGACCTGAATAGAATCTGCTAGAGTGATTCTTTTAGAGTATAAGTAGAGAAAAATATTTCCAGGCAAGAATTTTACATGTCTCCTGAGAAACCTGTATGCGGGTCAAGAATCAACAATCAGAATTCTGTATGGAACAACTGACTGGTTCAGGACTGAGAAAGGAGTATGACAAGGTTGTTTGTTGTCACCGTGCTTATTTAACTTATATACTGAGCACATCATGAGAAATGCTGGGCTGGATGAGTTACAACCTGGAATCAAGATTGGTGGCAGAAACATCAACAACCTCAGATATTTGGATGATACCACTCTAACTGCATAAATGAAGAGGAACTGAAGAACCTCTTGATGAGGGTGAAGGAAGAGAGTGGAAAAGCCACCTTAAAACTAAATATTAAAAAAAAAAAAAACAACTAAGATCATGGCATCCAGCCCGATCACTTCATGACAAATAGAAGGGGAAAAAATGCAAGCAGTAACAGATTTGCTCTTCTTGGGCTCTAAAATCCCTGTGCATGGTGACTGCAGCCATGAAATCAGAAGACAACTGCTTCTTGGCAGGAAAGCCATGACAAGCCTCGACAGTCTGCTGAAAAGCAACGACATCACCTCTCCAACTAAGGTGCATTAGTCAAGGTCATGGTCTTTTCTCATCACATACAGTTGTGAGAGTTGGACTGTAAAAAAGGCAGAGCACCAAGAATTGATGCCTTCAGTCTGTGGTGCTGGGGAAGACTCTTGAGAATCCCTTTGATAGCAAGGAGATCAAACCAGTCAATCTCCAAGGAAATCAACCCTGAAAAATCATGGAAGGACTGATGCTGAAACTGAAGCTCCAATATTTTGGTCAGCTGATGCAAACAGCTAAGTCACTGGAAAAGACCCTGATGCTGGGAAAAATTGAGGACAGAAGGAGAAGAGGGCATCAGAGGATGAGATGGCTGGATGGCATCACCGATGCAATGGGCTTGAACTTGGGCAAACTCAGGGAGATGGTGGGGGACAGGGCATGCTGCAGTCAATGGGGTTGTGAAGAGTCGGACACAACTGGGTAACTGAACAGCAGAGAGAAAAATGCTAAGTAATAAGCTATGTCTAGCAATGCTGTGGAGAATATGAGGTTGTCAGGGGACGTTTAACTTTGAGGAATCCAATATGCTACATTTTTCTTCCTTTGTGTGCCCTTTCTCAAGGATTCTCTGTTCCTTATCAGTTCCTATTTCGGGAACGATCATGAGAAAGGGTATCTCCTTGGATTCCTTTCAGTGACTCCCTTCAGTGACTCTTTCCAGCGTCAGCAATCTTGTATGTATTAGACTATCCATATTGTGGCTATTGATAAAATTTCATCCTGTGTAATAGCTGAGTAATCATCTTACTAAAGATATATAACCCTGCATTTCTGCCAATAAAATACCTTTGCTCCATCAGAGCTTGGGTCCCCATGTCTTTCTTTCTTTCTCTCTCTCTCTTTCACTTTCTTATTGTCGACTCTAGACAGCCAGGTTCCAGTTCATTAAAGGACCGCAACAGTTGGTAATTTCAACAAGACTAAATGATGGAAAAGAAATTTTGATTAAAGTAAATTAAACAGAGATTGGGCAACTAGGAACCAGCAAAACTTGTTTTGGAGAGTTTTATGTGAAATAATGCTTATAAATATTTTATGGCCAACAGAATGTTTTAAGTTAATCTGTTTTTCAGAGAAAAATTTGAATATATGTAGATATGTATACATATACTATGACTAACAATTAAGTTTTATAAATACTAATTATACAGTGACTATTATATAAATTAAACATATATACCCTATAAGATATAATAAAATAGAATTATAAATATACTTGTTATACTTTTATATCTTCATATCCTCAGAAATTATAGATAATCTGACATTTATTAAAATCATTTATTGTAAATTTAGGTTTGCCAGGTTCTTATATTTTTCTATATATAGAATTCAATGCAATATATTTTACCTATAAATTTTATATCTTCATATCCTCAGAAATTATAGATAATCTGACATTTATTAAAATCATTTATTGTAAATTTAGGGTTGCCAGGTTCTTATATTTTTCTATATATAGAATTCAATGCAATATATTTTACCTATAAATTTTATAAATGTGATTCAAAGGTTTCCAATTTTTGACATTTTAGTTTTGTTATCTAAGTCAGCTCATGTTGTATACACAGTGGCCTTTGGGCTCTGATATTAGAATCCAGGTCAGGGCCCTGGAACTCTGAGCCCTTTGGGTTTTTTTGGTAGGTTGGGAATGAACCTTTGGATCTCATGTTCATCACCTGTGGCCATAGGTAAGCAGAACTGTTGCTCAGAAAGCTTACCACCACCTGTGCCCCAACTCAGCTGGAACCAGTGCGTATCCTAGAGGCCTGCAGCCCCCGCTACCACTGCCTGCTGGGGAATAAGTTGCTATTTCTCACATGCTCAGTTTCTCTTCTGTCTCTCCTGATGGTTCTAAAAGCCCCTTCTCTCTTCTCTGCGGGTAACAGTGAGAAACCTCGTGTTTCACTTCACTGATATGACCTCTGCCATCCCTCTGCCAGAAAGGATTTCTCCTCCCTCTTGAAGAGCAAAGTCCCTGTGTTGACGTCTTCTACAAAGAGTTGCACAGTAAGGAAGAGCTCATGAATGAGGCACTCTTGTTCTTAATGTTAACACAAGGTAGATGGTTTTAAAAGGATTTTCATTTTACTTTCAAGATGGCTATTTTTCTTCAAACTCCAATTTTGGTTGTCTATGGAAGCATATTTAGCTCGGACCTAATGAAATTTGAGTCTCAGTGTCCTTCCCTTACACAGTCCTTCTAAGGCCCTGGGAGGGATCCTAACAATGGGCTCACATGGTAGTATATTTTTTTTGGCATTTTGCAAATTAATTTTTTTGTATTATGTTTATTAAAGAGGGACTCAGTATAAGTTTTAGGCTCCATAAAATCTGGATGTGCCCTTTGACATTTTTTTCTTCTAGTTGCATTGATATGGAATTGATGTACAGCATGGAATAAGGTGTATGACATGATCACCATGATCATGAATGATCACAAGAAGTTGAATGAACATCTATGGTCTCATAGATAGAAAAAGAAAGAAAAATTTTTTTTGATGAGATACCTCAGGATTTGCTCTCTTAACAGCTTTCATATATAGTGTGCAGTAGTGGTAATATTTATCATATTGCACAATACATTCTTAATATGTATCTTATAACTAGAAGTCTCTACCTTTTAACTGCCTTCATCCAATTCCTTCTCCTTGCTCCTCTCCCACCTTAAATATTTTAAGTCAAATAGTTTTTCTTCTTTCTTTCCCTCTCTTACACTTTCCCTTTCTCTCTTCCTCTTTTTTCTGATTGCTTTGTTCCTTCTTTTCTTTTTTCTTAAACTCCTGTGCTGACAATTCTAAAACTCCTGAGAAAAAAATGGAAAACTCAGGGAGAATAAAACAATAATAACAATATTGAACAACTAACTAAAATGCTTACTGAGCATTTACTAAGAACCAGGAACTATTAGTTTGCACACATTAATAACCTATGTAGTGCCTGTGTTTGTGCTGCTGTTTCAATCATGTCCGACTCTTTGCGACCCCATGGACTGCAGCACACCAGACCTCCCTGTCCATCACCAACTCCCAGAGCTTCTTCAAACTCATGTCCATTGAGTTGATGATGCCATCCAACCATCTCATTCTCTGTCGTCCCCTTCTCCTCTCACCTTCAATCTTTCCCAGCAACAGAGTCTTTTCCAATGACTCAGTTCTTCGCATCAGGTGGCCAAAGTATTGGAGTTTGAGCTTCAGCATCAGTCCTTTCTATGAATACTCAGGACTGATTTCCTTCAGGATTGACTGGTTTGATCTTGTTGTCCAAGGCACTCTCAAGAGTCTTTTCCAACACCACAGTTCAAAAGCATTAATTCTTCGGTGCTCACCTTTCTTTATAACATAGAAATATGTTCTTTATATTCATAATGATATTAAACAAAATTTTTGAATTAAAAAATGTCTCCAACAAATATTAAAAAGGGTAACATATTTATTGTATGATGAGCTAACAGAATCTGAAAGAGAAAATCGGTAAAAAATATAATTCATAAGAGATAAATACAGTTTGTATACTTAAGATAAAAAAAAATTTTTACACATGAAGGAAGAAGCTTGTCAGCAATAAGTATTTCTCCTTTTGGTTAAAGACTGAAGAGAGCCAGCAGGGGCTATAAAACAGGGCTGTCTGAGAAAGTTTTACATTCTGCCTCTTTTGCCCCTGGATTGCAAGAATTCTTGGCAGAAACAAGATTTCATAAGAGTGAAACTCAAATTCATCTTTCAATGTAAATTTGATTTTGAAAAGCCAATTTCAGGATTTTTAAACTGGTCTTGAGACTCTGTGAATGTTTGCAATGAGTAAATAGCATATTCACATCTCTTGTACTATCGGAAAAAATTGTTCTGCTCAACACCCACCACTCAGTGATGGCTTGCCTGGACTTTGTACCAAACAAGAGGCAAGCAAGACACCGGGAGTTAGGAAGTCACTAAATAGGATCAGTGTCCTTAAACAAGGTTAATCAATCCCTTCAAGTGGAAAATTCATTTGGATTTGGCTGACTCGGGCTGTATTGACAGCAGGTTACAGAATAATGCTGCAAACAGTTTTATTTTTCAGATGCTCTATGAGCCCCACAAATGGCTAATTTACTTCATTTCCTCTTTTCTAATCACAAAGATTTAATCCTCAATCTCCATTCTCATTGGCCTCCAGGAATAGCCTTCATAATTATTTACACTCATGTTGAATGTACTAACTGTTTAAAAACTAGAGCTTCGTTTGCAATTTGAAAAAACTAGTATGAATTCACCAGGTCTGAATATATTTTGTGTGTCCTATTCTGAGATGGGTTTAGGAGTGTGGGAGTGAGCTGATGACATTTCTAGTCGCTTAACATTTGTCTTTGTTTTGTGTGTTCCAAGCAAGTGTATTTCAGAGACTATGAAATTGTGTAAGAAAATATGCCTTTAAAGTGAAATGGACGAGAACATTTCCCCGATAGTTACACAAAAGAAGAAGCGGTAGCTCTGACAGAGGCCACGTGACTCTCCTAATGGCTTCCCTGCAGGCGCCGCCATAATTATCCTACGCTGTGGTCTGTCCTGTCAGCACAGCTAAGCTTGACAGGGAAAATGAAATGATCAATGTTATTCAGAATCTATCTTCAGCTGAGCAGTGATTGCTGAGCAGAGATAGTCAATTATCTATTGGTGAGGGTAGGCCATTAGTGACATTAAGGTATGACACCAGCCGAATGAAAAGTGAACTGAGCTTGTTGCTAGCCAGGGGCTCAACTTCCAGACAAGCGGAAACAATCGTTCAGAAACAATAGCCTACTTCAGAGGTCTGCAGTGACAACCTGGGTTATTTCCAGTTTCCAAGTAGGTGCGTACTATTTTGTTATTCCAGGCAAAGTTAATTTCAATGAATAATCTTTATAACAGCAGCATCTTTCAACACTAATTTTAGGCTTGAGAAAAAATGCCTGTGTGTATCTTTGTGTTGTGTGTTTACGAGTATTAATAAGTGAGATTTTACTGTCATCTTCCTAGAAGGTGCCTAAATTATTAAGGAAGTGCTCACTTTGGCAGCACATACTCTAAGCTATTAAGGAAAATCTGACATTTTCAACAGCTAATATTTTGATTACTTACTATAAATCAGGTACCTCATTAAAGTACTCTACATATTATACATCATTTCCCCTTAAATGTAATAGGATTTAAGGTAAATCTTGGGCCTTAGGTTAAAAGTCTTATGCAACTCCACAATTCAAAAAGGAGAAGATGGGTCTTAATACATGTTAAAAAAAAAGGATTTTGGCTGATTATGATTTTAGTACATGGCATCTACTGATGGGGTTGCCAAGAAAATGAACCAATAGCTGTATTAATAGTATAGCAACTGAAACACAAGAAATCATGGCACAGATCAGATCCACTCAAAGAATGTGTTCACTTTATGTGTTCTGAAGGAGACTGGCAAATTGTGACCTTATGGAGATGAAGGTAAGAGTTACAGAGGGTGGCTTAGAAGTCCTATCACGCATATCAAGCTCCTCTGGCATTCAGCTAGAGCCCAAAGCACATGAGACTGGGAGAACAGTGATAATTGTCTTCAAATTCACTCAGATCTCCTTAACACAGGCGCCATGTTTCTGGAAAAAGAAGTGATTGGACCAGTGTTGTAAGAGTTGTAATGGCAAGTCTATATGGGCCTCATATGGCTATCCAGTTGTCCAAGGACCACTTATTGAAAAGACCATGAATTTTCCAATGCTCTGCAGAACCATCTTTGCTTTAGATGAGGTGTCCACATAGTCAAGTGGTTGGTTCTGGCCTCTGTTCTCTTACAGTCTATTGGTAATCTTAATGCTGAGACTGTATCACCTTAATTACTTAGTTTTATAGTTAGATTTAATGTCTGAAAAGTTCTCAAATCTTGTTCTATAAGAATCACAGCTATTTTTATTCCTGGAATCTCCATTAAAAGTTTAGAATCAAGCCTTTAATTTCCAGAAAAGAGGATTTGGAATACTAACTGAGATTCCATTATCAATATATTGATTTAAGAAAATTCTCTTCCTAGGTAAGGAAAGCCCCTTAAAACACTGCAAATCCACTGTCCTCCACCCTGAAAAACGTGCTATTTTTCATGTCTTTTAATTTCTCTATATTTTAAACTCCAAAATACCCTAGTATTTTCAAAAGCCAGTATATTTTTTGTTGTGTTTTATATCTGCTTTTATCTTTATTTCTACTTTTTTATCTTGAAAAAAAACACCCTTTTAGTATTTTTTTTTAAGCTCAGGTCTTCCAGTGACAGAATTAGTCAATATTCTTTGCATGTCTGAAAGCGTTATTCCTTACCTTCTCTTCCCCCCAGCCTCACCACACTCCCAACCCTTGGCCAGTCACCTGGAGCAGCCCCGCCAGCCTACACGGTCTCCACTTGGCCCAATGCCCTGCGCAAAAGTGACTGCAGGAGGGTTTGTTGGGTGCCTCTTAGCCCCAGGCCCCTTCCTTAGCTTCACTTTTAAAAGACATTTTCTCTAGGAATCTAATCTGAACGCTAGGTTTTTATGACTGAGTTTGTTTTGTCTTCCATGGGGCTTTTAAAATCTGCGGCTTGTTGCCTTTTATTGCTCAGGTGCTATTAAAAATTTGATTCTGTTCCACTTACTCCTCTTCTGCAAACAACTGCACGTGCGCTGCGCCTTCTCAGGGCGTCTTGATAACTCACTCTCTGTGTATTTTTCATTCCGCATACTTCAGTCTGGCTGTTTTCCTCGATCAGTGTTGGTTCATAAATTCTGTATGTCTTTTCTTCTGTTCCCAACATCTATTCAGTTCTTAATTTGACTGTTGTGCTTTTTCAGTTTCATACTTCCATTTGCTTTTTATAGATTTACCAGTTCTCTGCAGAAGTTCTAACATCTCTTTAAAGCATAGTAAGCAAAGTTCATTTTACAGCTGATGCCTGATAACTCCAGCATCTAGAGTTTTGTGTTTATTTCTGTCGGTTTTTCTGCTGTTTTGTTTTGTTTTGTCAATGGTGTCTTTCTACTCCTGGGCCCAATTATTATTATTATTATTTTATGAGCCAGACACTTTTTTTGAAAAATAGTGGAAACACTGTGAGCATTAGTGATGCTACCACTCCCCAGACAGGATTTACAATGCTTCTGGTAGGATTCTAGGAGAAGTATTAATATGGACTTCTTATTCCCATATAAGGAATTGGGATGATTTGAGATTAGGCCATATGTAGTCCCTCTGTGATCCTAATTCTAATTCATTCTTACTCTGAAACTTAACCTTTTCAGCTACCAAAAAATTGGTAGGGTGTTTACTTGGCATACTTTTAGCTGGTCTAGATTCCAATTTTTTTCCTCTATTTTCCACCTCAAAATGTTATTAAGAGGTTTCTAAGGGAAAGGAAACTAAAAATATTGAATGTACTTTTCCTCATGGCAATATCAACCCTCTGAAGTCTTTGTGTAAATATTTTTATGTGTTGTCCAAGCATTAAAGTTGTCCTCCAAAATTTCCACCAAACTTAGGAGTAAATTTGGCCTTGTCAAAAGGCACATGAATGTGTATGCTGAACTCAAACCTGGCTCTCTCAAATTCTAAAGCACATATTCCTAACCAATATGTGACTTTCTCCTACTAACTCTATATTTAAGTTACAAAGAAGAAAAACACAGTGATTCCTAGAGGTCATGAAGGAAGCACAGATTACTGGAGGTTAGGAACTTCAATACGATCCTACAACAAGTTTCGGGAATTCGCCACATCTAGGGTTAGACTTCATCCTTTTATTTTTAGTGACCCAGGGTTGTCAGCATGATGGTGGCAAATCCTTGGACTTAGAGTCACAATACCAAGCTCATAGATGGTCATGTGTAAATCCAAATGCCAACTCAAAATGATCATGAAATATAGGTTTATGCCAGTCAGTTAGTGATCTCTGTTACTCTTGGTAAGGAACTGGAAAAATGATGAACTATAATTAGAAGCTTGTATGTAATTAGAACAAGAGTTATTTGGGTATTATATAGATTACCGTACTCCTAAAACCAGGAGTGCTTAAATCCATGGTTCAGAACATTCTCTTCCCTGAAAGAGTGTTCCTGCCTTATAAACCGGGGGGCTTCCAATTTTTATTCACTAATAGGGTGTCTCCTCTTTCCTCTATTCCAATTCTTTCTCCCTAAAGAAATATCTCAGATACTTTGATCAGAGCTTTAGGTATTCCCAAACTTTTCAACTGAATAATTAGACATTCTTGTTTTATTTCTAGAGTATTCAATTACTTTGATTGAGTAGGTAGGTTTATTGTTTTAACTTAATGTACAGCTTTATGTATCTTAATTTCAGATAGAAATTATACACATTCTATTGCTTGATTTATTGATAAGCCCCTTTTAAAAAGAATTTTACAAATTCTAGAAACTGCTCCTATTAGGTTATAATTTAATATTCTGAAAAATAACAATTCTTTCAAAAAGTATGATTAAATCATGCATCTATATGTTTGTATATGTCCATATAATTGGTAAAATATATTTTATTTTTGCTTCCTATAATCTACTAATTGTGTTATACTTTATAATATAATTACTTCATTTCTTCAAGCTAGGCAGTTTGTCTTTCTGGGTTTTGCTTGTGAAATAAAAGTTTGGGATTAGATAATACTGATGGTTCCTTCCAGATCTAAAATGTCATGACTCTGTGATTCATGTGGGCTTGGAAAAAATCATTCTACTGGCAGCATTTTTCACTTGGGCATAATCCTCTTGTGCGCTGCTGTCATTAGTCAGGGGTATCATCTCTTCTGCATGATCAAGCACGTGAGAGTTGAGCTCATTTCTCTAGAGATGGAATATTAAGCATGTCTACCTCTGGTGCTCATATGTGAACAAAATGCTTAAAAATTGATCCTTTGACTGTATTATGCCAGTGAATAAGCTTGGGGAAAAATGGATAAAGCGTCAAAGAGGAAACATAAACATTTCTCAATGTGTGGCTATTGCATGCCTTAAAAATAAGTCCACTCTAATAACTGCACAGTTTTCATGGAATTACTAATTCTCCTGGTGATATTTTGACTTTGATCTTAAACCCCATGATGTTACCAGAAAACATATGTTGTGTACAATACAACACATCTACTTTGATTTTAGAAAATGCTACTTATGGCAGTTTTAAATGAGGTACAGCTTTCCTTTACACAGTTTAATATTTTTGTAAAACTTTTAAAAAGACCAATAAGGGAAAGCTTAAAGTGAAAACAAGTTGCATTCAGTCACAAATATTTAAATCATTTTTCCACCTTCCTCCAGGGTAACTCTTCAGAGATTTCAGAACATTCCTTTCATTTTTCAGTCATCACAAATTAGAATTATTAAACAGAGGCCATTTGTTTTCACTCAGTATTTAACTACTCATAACCTTGTGTTGTTTAAAATTTGCCTTTTTAAAATGTGACCGATCTCCACCCGTGTATTACTTCTTTTTGTAATTTCTCATGCCTCTTAATACATGTTGGTTTTCACCTGAGGAAAGCTAACCTTTTCATGTATCTCTCCAATAAAGAATTAAAATAATCACTCACAAATAGGAGAGACTAGTTTGGCCTGAGAATAGTTATCAAGTGAGTTTGTCTTGGAAATAATTACCTTCAAAATACTAAATAACAGTTATACTCTAAAAAGATGTATAGCTTTGGCCAATTCGACTTTGATGATACATTAAACATATTTGAGGTATGGACAAGGAATCATCTGTTCTTTCAGTATTTAATTGCTTTTCAAATTGCATCCATGATTTTGACCTCTAGCATAGAGCAAACATGACTTACTGGGTTACTTATGGAGCAGCAGAAGCGTTTATAGATGTGTGTATCTTACTCATCGGTTCAGTTGCTCTGTCGTGTCCGACTCTGCGACCCCATCTTACTCATCACATCCTGACAAAATTTTAAGTTAATTGAAAAATGACTTCCACTTTAAATGTGTTTTCAGTAAATGAATGTGATAATGTTTTAAGTAATATGTTCTGAAGGTGGGAAGAAAAAAATTTTAGTTTTTTTTTTTTCATTTTGAGTAGGTTAAGTGGTCTGAGAAAAAATAATTGCTTTTCCACTTTCACTTAATTTAGTCTTCACAACAAACCTTTGTGCTTATAATTTTGAAAAAATAAGAAAACCAAGGTTACAGGTGATCAGATTATTTATTTATGTGCCAGTGTTTATAAGTGTTCAGTTTTTGTGTGTTTAGACAACATCGTAAGACTGAGCTTGTGTGTTCACTCATGTTTGTGTTTGGATGAGCTAATTTAGAATATTTTATAGAGCAAAGGGGTGTATCAATCAGTAAGTCCATCTGTAAGTTTAATACCTCAGAGGAGAAAGATAATTTGCCAGAATCTCTTCTAGGTTTGATGTTCAATATACGTTGTTCAGTTGCCAAGCTGTGTCTGCCTCTTTGCGACCCCCATGGAGTGCAGCACACCAAGCTTCCCTGTCCCTCACCATCTCCCAGAATTTGCCCCCAGTTCATGTTCATTTAACCGGTGATCTGTCCAACCATCTCATCTGTCACTCTCTTCTTGTGCCTTCAATCTATCCGATCATCAGGGTCTTTTCCAAAGAGTTGGATCTTCCACATCAGTTGGCCTGAGTATTGGAGATTCAGCTTCAGCATCACTCCTTCCAATGAATATTCAGGGCTGACTTCCTTTAGGATGGACTGGTTGAATCTCCTTGTAGTCCAAGGGACTCTCAAGAGTCTTCTCCAACACCATAGTTCAAAAGCATCAATTCTTCAGCACTCTGCTTTGCTTATGGTCCAGTTCTCACATCCATACATGACTACGGGAAAGACCATAGCCTTGACTATACAGAACTTTGTCAGCAAAGTGATGTCTTTGCTTTTTATACAATGTTTAGGTTTGTCATAGCTTTCCTGCTCAGAAGCAATCATCTTCTGAGTTCATGGCTGCAGTCACCATCCGCAGTGATTTTAGAGATTGCAGATTTAGGGGAAATCTGTCATTGCGTCCACATTTTCCCCGTCTATTTGCCATGAAGTGATGGGACTGGGTGCCATCATCTTAGTTTCTTAATATTGAGTTTTAAACTGGCTTTTTCACTTTCTTCTTTCACCCTCAACAAGAGGCTCTTTAGTTCCTCTTTGCTTTCTGCCGTTAGAGTAGTATCATCTGCATATCTGAGGTTGTTGATATTTCTCCTGGCAATCTTGATTCCAGTTTGTAACTAATGCAGCCCAGCATTTCTCATGATCGGCTCTGCGTATAAGTTAAATAAGAGTGACAGTAAACAGCCTTGTCATACTCCTTTCTCAACTTTGAACCAGTCAGTTGTTCCATATAAGGTTCTAATTGTTGCTTCTTGTCCCATATACAGGTTTCTCAGGAGACAGGTAACAGTCTGATATCCCCAGCTCTTTAAGTGTTTCCACAGTTTGTTATTATCCATGTTGTCAAAGGCTTTAGCACAGTCAATGAAACAGTAGATGCTTTTATGGAACTCCCTTATTTTCCTTTATGATCCAGCAAATGTTGGCAATTTGATCTCTGCTTCCTCTGCCTTTTCTAAACCCAGCTTGAACATCTGGAAGTTCAATAATACAGAAGCCTAGCTTGAAGGGTTTTGAGCATAACCTTTCGAGCATTGGGGTGAGCAATTGTTTGGTAGTTTGTACATTCTTCAGTACTGCCCTTCTTGGGAATTTGAATGAAGATTAAACTTTTCCAGTTCTGTGGCCACTGCTGGGTTTTCCAAATTTGCTGACATATTGAGTGCAGCACTTTAAGAGCATTATCTTTTAGGATTTTAAATAGCTCTGCTGGAATTAAAAATGTACTTAAAGCACCTATGAATAAAGTTATTTTCTCTTCCCTTCTCAGCCAGGCTACTTCCTCTCACTTAATTTTTCCCTCCTCTCAAAGTACTTCTCCACAAGGAAGGCAGAGCTCTAAAAGGGCCTAGATATTACACCCATCACGCAGGTAAAGCTATGGATCTCCTAGACTAATGTAAGGCTCTCACAAAGACGGAAAAATAGCAAGCTCCTTTTGGGATTGCCCAGGAATATTGCAGGTGTAGAAACTGTCTTCAACAAAACTGTGTGTTACTTGAGAAATGTGAACCAAAAAAAAAGACCTAGTTGGAAGTGAGGAAAGCAGCCGTGTCTTGTTCTTACAAGTTACACATGCTAATTTGGTGCAAAGATGAAGAATTTTTAAAATGAATAACAAATTTCTGTTTTGTAAACTTACCTGTTTATGTCTTTTGTATCATCTAAATGATTTGGGTGTTATTTCATCATCTATTTGTTGCTATGGCTACTCCTGCTATTGTTGTTGTTTTGAAAAATAATTTTGAATAATTACAACTACAAGGAAGAAATTTTGTGTATGCTTATGTCAGGCAGTAAGAATAGTGAGCAGTGGGAATTGGAATAAACTAGGGCTCTCTTGCCTGGCTAATCCCATGGACGGAGGAGCCTGGTGGGCTGCAGTCCATGGGGTCGCAAAGAGTCAGACGCCACTGAGCGACTTCACTTTCACTTTTCACTTTCATGCACTGGAGAAGGAAATGGCAACCCACTCCAGTGTTCTTGCCTGGAGAATCCCAGGGACGGGGGAGCCTGGTGGGCTGTCATCTATGGGGTCGTACAGAGTCGGATATTACTGAAGCGACTTAGCAGCAGCAGCAGCAGCAGCAGCAGCAGCATACAGTGTATATATAAATACAGGCCAAGAGAGATCAGCCTTTAGTTTTAACCATATTGCTGGCTGTAGTTGCACCTCACTGTTTAGTTAGCATGACTTTATCTGATAACTGGTGAGCTTGAGTGACTTTTCATTTGTTTATTGACAAATGAAATGCAATTTTTCAGGAGATCTGTTCAAATATTTTGCCCTTTTTAAAAATTAGATTGTCACCATCTTATTGAGGATATAAACTCATTGTAGGCTGTATGTGTTACAAATATCTTCTCCCACTGTGAGGCTTTATGTTTCAGTCTCTTAATGCTATCATTTAATAAATGTTATTTTAAATTTTAACATGGTCTAATATATCAATCTTTTCTTTTTTTGTTAATAGTTTTTGTATCTTGTTTGGAAAATTGAAGCTCTACCAGAGCTTTAGAAGATATTCTTTGTTACCTTCCAAAGTTTATGGTTTGTCTTTCACACTTAGATTTATAATTCACTTGAAAATATTTGGCATTTCATTCAATCTGGAGATAAATCAGCAGTGAACTCACAGCTTTATAGGAGTCTTCCCATGTGTGAAAAGAGTTGGTTTCTCCATTTATGAGACCTTTTCTATTTTTTCTCAATAATGTTTTATTTTTCAATTTGAATTTGTTAGATTTATTCTAGATTTATTTATTATTTCAGATACTACTGTGCACAGTAGCTTTTAAAATTTTGTTTGAAATATTAAATATATACAACTGACTCTTACATTGATCTTGTGTTCACCAATGTTAGTACATTATTATATTAAATTTTCTTTAGAGTATTCTGTAATTTCTACATGTGTAACCATGCCATTTGCCAGTGAAAACATTTTTCTCTATTTCCTCTTCATATAACTTTTATTTTCTTATCTTACTACATTGGACCTAAAATCCACTATTATTAAAAGTGATGACAACTGTCAAAAGTCATTATGTCTGTTAGAGGAAAGCTTTCAGCTTTATGTGTGATGATTGTTGTAAAATTGTTTTCCTTATCATACTAAAGATGCTCTCTTATAGTCTTGGTTTCCTAATTTTTTTTTTTGGTTAATATTATTGAATTTAAATGAATTATTTTTTATACATCTATTAAGATGATCACATGGATGTTTTTCTTTATTCAGTGGTGAATAATTGTGTTGGAAAGTTTTTGAAAATTAAAGCATCCTTGATTCTTATTATAAACCCAACTTAGTTTTATGTATTCAGTTCAGTTCAGTTCAGTTCAGTTCCATCACTCAGTCGTGTCAACTCTTTGTGACCCCATGAATCGCAGCACGCCAGGCCTCCCTGTCCATCACCAGCTCCTGGAGTTCACTCAGACTCACGTCCATCAAATCAGTGATGCCATCCAGCCATCTCATCCTCTGTTGTCCCCTTCTCCTCCTGCCTCCAATCCCTCTGAGCATCAGAGTCTTTTCCAATGAGTCAACTCTTTGCATGAGGTGGCCAAGGTACTGGAGTTTCAGCTTAACATCATTTCTTTATCTTTCAGATTATTGCTTGGTTAAGCTTGTTAATATTTCACTTAAGGTTATTTTGACTCATTTTTGTGAGTGAGCTTTGTATTTAATTTTCCTTTCTATGTAGTTTTCTTGTAAGGTTTTATTTTTAAGTTTATGCTTATAAAGTGAACTATGAAAGGTTTCCCCATTTTCTTCTTTCTGGAAGCATCTGCTGAAGTTTTCTTTTTCTTTTTAGCTCTATCTAGGGATGGAGTGGCAGTATAAGTTTAGAGTTAGGAGCATAAGTCTTGGCTCTTCCATTTACTTTATCCCTTTGGAAAAAGTATATAACTTCTGTATGTCTCAGTTGCTCATCTGTACATGAGCAACTGAGATTTTATGAGGATTAAACATATTAAGTTTTTGTAAAACTCTTAGAATACTTAATGATACATAAAAGTACATAATATAAAATTGCTTTCAGCTGTACTTCTCAATTATTCATGAGGTAAAACATATAATATGCCCATATGCCATTTGCATATAATCCTTTGAACTGTGTACACGGGGGTTTTGGAATACTTTCCTGTGTACCTTGTTGTTTTTAGCTTCAATGGCTCTCTGAGGGAGACACCCTTAGCCCATGAGTCTAGCCTCTGTCTTCCAAATTTCCACTGATATAGTGAAGAAGCATAGAGATATGTTTGTAAATGTGGTAAATCAGTATACATTAAACATGCAGATACTTCAAGACATTTCTGAAAGAGTGCAGATGTTTTGAGAAAGAGTAATGCAAAGATTTGCTTCTTGTGTAGAAAAAGCTGTAACATTCCTAGCATGAAGTGAATGGGAACTGCTGAGGAGGCTGAGTGACAGGGCAGGGAGTAGTTTTTAATAAACCTCTGAGAAATGCTCTGATTTCTAGAGTCCACACGGAGTGGTGATTCTATAACAATAATTATACCCTACACTGGGATGGTATGTTAATAGGGCCTGAAACAATTTGTCCCAAAGATATAATTACCTTCCAAAGAGGACTTTTGACTGATATTATTGGGGGTTTGTATTCTCAGCTTAAATTATTAGGCATCCTAATTGTAATAAAATATTAGATAGTGTAGTGTCCGACTCTTTGTGACCCTGTGGACTGTAGTCTACCAGGCTCCTCCGTCCATGGGATTCTCCAGGCAAGAATACTGGAGTGGGTTGCCATTTCCTTCTCCAGAGGATCTTCCCAACCCAGGGATCGAACCCAGGTCTCCTGCATTGCAGGCAGATGCTTTAACCTCTGAGCCAGGTGATGCTTAACCTTAGATAGTGTAAGGAAATATTAATTAGAATTGTAATTGTAATTATTGCTACTCATCCAGTTGAGTACAGTAAAGCTCTGACAGGCTTATATCAGGAAAATCTAACTGAGAGATTTATTTGAGAAATTTATGAACAAATATTCATGGTGAAAACTACAGAGATTTATGAATTAATTTTCTTTGAGACTGTCTTGAATCAGTGTTCATGATTTGAATGAAGAATTGAGCATTCTGAAGTTTCTTAACTTTGCTGATGTCAAAAGTTGTTATTGTTTGTTTCTTGAAAGCATCACCAAAATAGCATGTTGAAACAAATGGCTTACCACATAAAGGGAGGTATCGATCTTAATAGTGTTTAGTGGTGTCTCAGAATGGAGAGAGCAAAGGCAAGGTATTTATGAGGCTTAAGTGACCTGGATTAACAAGGTTTTTTTCAATGTTTGGGCTTGGTTAGGATTGGTCAAGTTTGGGGATATAATATTTTATAAGTGATAGACCCAGAAAGATAAGAATATTAAGGCAAGAATTTCTAAGTAAGTCTGAAGATGGAGAAGCTCTGTATAGTCAGCAAAAATAAGACCTGGAACTGATTGTGGCTCATACTGTGAGATCCTTAATGCAAAATTCAGGCTTAAATTGAAGAAGCTATGGAAAACCACTAGACTATTCAGATATGACCTAAATCAAATCACTCATGTTCATGCAGTAGAGATAACAAATAAATACAAGGCATTATATCTGGTAGACAGAATGCCTGAAGGGAAGTTCAGACCTAAACAAGAAGCAATTACTAAAACCATCCTCAATAAAAAGAAAGGCAATAGGGCAAAGTGGTTGTCTGAGGAGCTTTTACAAATAGCTGAGTAAAGAAGAAAAGTGAAAGGAAAGGGAGAAGTGAAAGATATGTCCAAGCGAATGAAGACTTCCAGAATATAGCAAGGAGAGATAAGAAGGCCTTCTTAAATGAATAATAATCAAAAGAAATAGAGGAAAATAATAGAATGGGAAAGACTAGAGAACTTTCAAGAAAATTGGAGATATCAAGGTAACATTTTATGCACAAGTGGGCGTGAATAAGGACAGAAATGTTAAAAAACAGAACAGACTAAAAAGAGGTGGCAAGAATACACAGAACTATTCAGAAAATGTCTTAATGACCCAGATAACCATGATGTAGTGGCCACTCACCTAGAGCCAGACATCTTGGATTCTGAAGTCAAATGGGCCTTAGGAAGAATTACTTTGAGCAAAGCTAGTGGAGTGGATGAAAGTCCAGCTGACCAATTCAAAGTCCTCGAAGACAGTGCTGTTAAAGTGCTGCAGTCAATGTGTCAGCAAAGTTGTAAAACCTGATGTTAGCCACAGGTCAGTTTTAGTTCCAATCCCAAACAAGGGCAATACGAAAGAATGTTCCAAATACTATACAATTTCACTCATTTTACATGCTAGATTTAGGTAATGCTCAAAATCTTTCAAGCTAGGCTTCAGCAGTACATGAACTGGGAACTTCCAGATACACAGGCTGGGTTTCGGAGAGGCAGAGGAACCAGAAATCAACTTGCCAGTATTTGATGGATCATGGAGAAAGCAAAGGAGTTCCAGAAATATATATACTTCTGATTCACTGACTAGGCTAAAACCTTTGACTGTGTGGATCACATTTGTGAAAATTCTTTAAAGAGATGGGAGGAACAGACCACCTGATTTGTTTCCTGAGAAACCTGTATTCTGGTCAAGAGAGAACAGTAGAACTGGACATGAAACAATGGACTGGTTCCAAGCTGGGAAAGGAGTATATCAAGGCTGTATATTGTCACCTTGCTTATTTAACTTATGTGAAGCGCACATCATGAGAAGTGTTGGGCTGGATGCATCATAAGCTGGATTCAAGATTGCTGGGAGAAATATCAGCAACCCTAGACATGCAGATGATAGCACTCTAATTGCAGAAAGCATAGAAAAACTAAAGAGCCTCTTGAAGATGAAAGAGGAGAGTGATAAAGCTGGCTTAAAACTCAACTTTCAAAAAGCTAAGATCATGGCATCCAGTCCCGTCAGTTCAGTTCAGTTCAGTCACTCAGTCATGTCTGACTCTTTGCGACCCCATGAATTGCAGCACGCCAGGCCTCCCTGTTCATCACCAACTCCTGGAGATCTCCCAAACTCATGTCCATGGGTTGGTGATGCCATCCAGCCATCTCATCCTCTGTCGTCCCCTTCTCCTCCTGCCCCCAATACCTTCCAGCATCAGGGTCTTTTCCAATGAGTCAGCCCTTCACATCAAGTGGCCAAAGTATTGGAGTTTCAGCTTTAGCATCAGTCCTGCCAATGAACACCCAGGACTGATCTCCTTCAGAATGGATTGGTTGGATCTCCTTGTAGTCCAAGGGACTCTCAAGAGTCTTCTCCAACACCGCAGTTCAAAAGCATCAATTCTTTGGCGCTCAGCTTCCTTTACAGTCCAACTCTCACATCCATACATGACCACTGGAAAAACCATAGCCTCTACTAGACGGACCTTTGTTGGCAAAGTAATGTCTCTGCTTTTGAATATGCTATCTAGGTTGGTCATAACTTTCCTTCCAAGGAGTGTCTTTTAATTTCATGGCTGCAATCACCATCTGCAGTGATTTTGGAGCCCAAAAAATAAAGTTTGATACTGTTTCCATCGCTTCATGGCAAATACATGGGGAAAAATTGGAAGCAGTGACAGGTTTGATTTTCTTGGTTTCCAAATCACTGCAGATGGTGATGGTAGCCATGAAGTTAAAAGATACTTGCTCCTAGGAAGAAAAGCTATGACAAACCTAGTTTATTAAAAAGCAGAGACATCACTTTTTCAGCAAAGGTCCATGTAGTCAAAGCTATGGTTTTTCCAGCAGCCATGTATGGATGGGAGGTCGGGCTATAAAGAAAGCTGAGCACTAAGGAACTGATGCTTTTGAACTGTGGTGTTGGAGAAGACTCTTGAGAGTCCCTTGGACTGCAAGGAGATTGAATCAGTCAATCTAAAGGAAATCAACCCTGAATATTCATTGGAAAGACTAATGCTGAAGCTGAAGCTCCAATACTTTGGCCACCTGATGCGAAGAACTGACTCATTTGAAAACACCCTGATGCTGGGAAAGATTGAAAACAAATGCAGAAGGGAGCAGCAGAGAATGAGATGGTTAGATAGCATCACTGACTTGATGGACATGAATCTGAGCAAACTCTGCGAGGTACTGGAGGACAGAGGAGCATGGGGTTGCAGAGAGTTGGACATGACTTAGTGACTGGACAACAACAAGTGATTTCTTATATATTACCATTTGTATTTAATTAAGATGTTTCTCATTTTTCTTATGGATTCTTCTTGACCCATTGGCTATAGAGTGTGTTGCTTAATTTCCAAATATTTGGGATTTTCCAAATATCTTTCTATTTAATTCTGATCTAATTTCCTTGCATGTTTTCTGTTTGATTTTTAAATTGGTTTGTTTTATCACCTAAAATATAGTTTATCCTAATTAACATGCCTTATGGTTTCTGTTGTTATTGCATGGATTATCCTATAAATGTAAACTGGCTCAAGCAGGTTGATAATCTTATTCAGACACACAATCTCTCCTCTAATTCTTTCCATATATTACTCTGAGTATTGATAGAATATTTTTGAGGTTCCTAACAATAATTGTAGGTTTATTTATACCTCCTTTCAGTTGTATCAGTTTTTGCTTCATGCATTTTAAAATTTTGTCATTGGAGGAATGTCCATTTAACATACAAATATGCTCTGGATCCCTTTATAATCCTGCAATGTCCCTCCTGACCCTGGTAATATTTCCTATTTTGTTATTTACTTTGTCTGCTTTATTGTAACCTCTGTAGCTTGCTTTTGTTTAATGTTTAAATGGTATATTTTACCCTTTTATTTTCTATTAAATTCTTTACATCTTTATATTTGAAGTGGGATTCTTATATACTGCATATACCTGAATCATATGTTTGTGTATGTGTATTTAATTCAATCTCTATATTTTAATTAAAACTCAACATTCAAAAATTAAAGATCATGGCATGCGATCCTATCACTTCATGGCAGACGGATGGGGAAACAATGGAAACAGTGACAGATTTTATTTTCTTGGGCTCCAAAATCATTGCTGATGGTGACTGCAGCCATGAAATTAAAAGATGCTTGCTCCTTGGAACAAAGGCTATGACAAACCTAGACAATGTATTAAAAAGCAGAGACATTACCTTACTGACAAAGGTCTGTGTAGTCAAAGCTATGGTTTTTCCAGTAGTCACGTATGGCTGTGAGACTTGGACCATAAAGAAAGCTGAGCGCCGAAGAAATGATGCTTTTGAACTGTGGTGTTGGAGAATACTCTTGAAAGTCCCTTGAACTACAAGCAGATCCAACCAGTCCATCCTAAAGGAAATTAGTCCTGAATATTCATTGGAAGGACTGATGATGAAGTTGAAGTTCCAATACTTTGGCCACCTGATATGAACAGACTCATTGGAAAAGACCCTGATGCTGGGAAAGATTGAAGTCTGGAGTAGAAGGGGACGACAGAGAATGAGATGGTTGGATGGCGTCACCGACTGAATGGACATGAGTTTGAGTAAACTCCAGGGGCTGGTGGAGGACAGGGAAGCCTGGTGTGTTGCAGTCCATGGGGTTGCAGAGAGTCGGACAAGACTGAACTATTGAACAATAGGCCATTACATTTGAGTATGATTGTAATTAGAATAAACCTACCACTTTTCTGGTTTTTCTCTATATGTTCCATCTGTTCTTTTTTTTTTTTCTCATTCATTTAGAATTTTCTTTAGAATTGAGTTTTATAAATGATTCCATTTTATTTCGCCTATTGGTTTATCAATTGTAGATCTTTTTAAAACATTTTAGTGGTTACTTGAGGTTAACAATGTACAATTTTAATTTTTCACAGTCTTTAAATATTATTTATTCCATGTCACATATGGTATTTTAATATTATAACAATATATTTCCATTTTCTTATAATTCTTTATTCTGTTTCATATACTCTATCTTATATGTTTCAAAATTCACAATACACTGACGTTTTAGCCTTAGATAATAAAAGTATCTGTTAAAGCAATTAATAAAAATGTTTATATTTAGCTTTATTTTTGTTATTTCTAGAGCTCCTCATTTGTTTCTATAGATGCCAATTTCCATTTGGTAGTATTATCCTACTGGAAGAAATTGAATTAATATTTCTGGTAGCACAGAACTACTGACTATAAATTATTTCAGCCTTTGTTTGCCCTCAAATATGTTTATTTTACTTTTGCTTTTCATTTGTTTTGAGAGATGTTCTCATTGATATAAAATTCTGAATTAATCACTTATTATGTTATCCTTCTGTCTTCTGGTGTGCATAATTTCAGGTGAAACTCTCACTATTCTTATATGAGATGTACTATTTTCCTCTGGCCAATTTTTAGATTTTTTACTGTTCAAAATTTTTCCCTCTGTTTAGCTAAAATGTGTTAGTTATCGTTAAAAAACTATATTGCCTCATATTTTCTGAGCCTCTTAAATCTGTATTTTGATGCCTTTCATTATTTTTGCAGACTTGCCAATAATTACCTCTTCAGCCAATACTTACTTTATCTGCCTCATTTTCTTATCTTCGTCTTTTGGAATCCTTCCACGGCTCCTGGATGCTCTATTCTGAATTATTTTAAGCCTCTTTTTTTCTCTCTTTGGGTTTTAGTTTGAGCAATTTCATTGACCTGCCATCAAGTTCACTAATTCTTTCCTTAGCTATGGTTAAGTCTCCAGTGACTCAGTTCAAGGTGTTCTCATATGTAGCATGCTTTTTATTTCAGTTGTCGCTTTAGTAACCCGATGGATCATATATGGGTCTGGTTCATTTGATCTCTTTGTCTTCTACCAGTGTTTTGCTTTTCCTTGCTGCCTTCATTTTTCTCAAAACTTGTACTTGGTAAGCAGACATGTATGTAACATAGGAGAGTAACAGTGATTCATGCTGGAAGTAGGGCTCACTTTTTCCTTTGTTCAGTTTTTGGAAAGGAAGATTGAGCAGCATTTGGAGCTTTTATTGCTATGGTTACCCTCAATACGTGGGTTACCCTCAGTTTCTTTATTTGTGCTGCCACTAGAATCTTTTCCAAGGTCCGGGTGAGATCATTGAAAAATCTGTAAATGAATGTGAACTGTCTTTGAGTCTGAAGCTCCTAATGGTTTTATAATCTCACCATAGCCCTCACTCACATCCTTTTAGAAATTTTAAAGTGATTTTTTTTTTCTTAAGAGTATAGAACCCACTTCCTCTTCTCATTCTCTGCCTCATTTATACCCCTCTCTCCTTGGACATAGCTGGTTTTCCTTAGATTTTAGGTGCATTTTTTTGTCCTGCAAAAAATGTCCTCAGCTCTCTAATTTATCTGAAACATATATACCTTTTCTGATTGTTAGAGCATGGGGGAGACATCCAGGCTTTATACTTTCTAAGTAGAATGCAAATTTTGAAAAGTAGAAAAATAGGGTATATCAGCAGGGAAGAGAATATTTTTTGACAAGTATATAAAGATATTTCTGAAGCAATAATTATTATATTCAGTTTTTCAGATGTTACTATACTGAAATATTGTCTCTTGAGCAATACAAATATTATGAATCTGCTTTTAAGGCCAAAGCATCATTTATTTTTAAAATGATGGTTTTATGAAAAATGAAATAATTCACTTTATGGGAGTAGATTTGTTGAAAATACAAATTACAGGATTGATGTTAAACCATAAAACAAAACAAAATAATTTAATAATATATGTCATATAGTCAGTATTTAGCTTTGGGAGTCCTGTGAGGTGTTACTAACAAGATCCTGTAAAAGTTTATTAACTGCTTGTATTTTAATACTTCTGTTGTAAGTAAAAGAAAATCTGACTTAAACCACCTCAAACTGAAAAGTAAATGAGCTTTCTGTAAAACCCCAAATTCAAAGGCAGTAAGAATTCTACACACCAGTTGAGCAAGAAGTTCATAATTATTAACAGTGCCCAGTGACATTGTTTGCAACTGTTCCTCTTGGCCTTCCTTGAGGGTCAGTTTTATCCTTTGTCCAGCTTAGCTATTCAGACCTTACACTTAGAAATGATTCTGTGAAAGGAAGGAAGAGGGCCCAGCATTCAAATAATAACTCAAGAGTCGTTCTGTTCAAATCAGGTTTGGTTCTATGCCTACTCCTGAACCAATCACTGTCCCCAAGGAAATGTAATATGCTTCCTGGATTGGGCTAAATCACGGAATTCTTTCCTGGAAATGTCAGTGAATTAAACATCTTTAATAAAATTAAAGACAAATGAACATCAAGAATACCTGGGAGGCAGAGCACCGGTTGTTAGTAAATTTCTTAGTATCCATTCTATACATATATATATTTATATTTATATATATATTTATATATAAGTTCTTACTAGGTATAAAGAAGTAAAGTAGACACTGTGGAATGCATGGAGAAAATTCACAATCTACTTTCAAAAATGGAGCAAAATATGACAATATGTGGCAAAATATCAGGAAACATATTGTTGGGAGATATTACAAGAGAGAACTTTTGGAAATTCTTCCATCAAAATATATTCCTGAGAGTTATAGATTTTTAGAGCTTAGAGTTACCTGAGAGATCACTGAGTTCACCTTTCTCATTTTACAGATGAGGTAACAGAGACCAGAAATGCTCAATGATTTGACAAAGGTCGTATAGGCAGCAAGCAGTGGAGCCTGAGAGAGGACACAAGTGCTTTGGCTCTGAGTCTGTAGCTCTTTCCATTACGTTGTGTTTATTCTGGAAGAGGAAAAAAAAAAATTTTGATCACATTATGTGCACATAAAGTCATTTGTCACTATATAATAGTCTTTTTCAAGTGATAAATTGATTGCAAAAGTTCTATCCTCCTTTCCAAAGGCTGAGTTGTATATATGCCTGCTTATGAATGTAACTTTCAGGTTGAAAGGCATATTAGCTTTCCCCCTCTGTTTCGAAGACATTTTTAAAATGTTTCACCTTTGACACTGTTACCTACTAACATTTGTGAATATTAAGTAATGTTAGAGGTTAATGCACTGCTAATGATAGGTTGTTGTAACTCAGTTGACCCCTTGGGCATGAAATGTCCAGTTAAAGTATCTTTTTGCAGCAAAACTAAGTAGTCTTAGTCATATTGTAAAGGACAATGGGATGTTTTGTATATCCATATGGCCTAGCTGTCTTTCAAGGTAATCTGAAAAGAGCATTTATGACTTTTATAAATCATTTTTTAAATTTATTGATGAATTTACCTCATTTTCTGTACTATGCCATTCATAGTTATGATTCTTTTTAGGAGTGCTTGTCTTTTAAATGTCACAGTAAATTAACCTTTAATAATATTTAAGTGAAAAAAATTAAAATCATATCTGAAGGAAATTAATTTATTTTATTAAAAGTAGTAGTATTATTTAGTGTGATTAAATTTACTAAGGAGGAGTAAGTTTGACACTGGTTTCACTATCATTTTGTTGACATGCATGCTCAGTTGCCTCAGCCATGTTCAACTGTTTGTGACACTATAGACTGTAGCCTGCCAGGTTCCTCTGTCCTTGGGATTCCCAGGCAAGAATGCTGGAGTGGGGGGCCATTTCCTCCTCCAGGGGGTCTTCCTGACCCAGGGATCGAACCCTTGTCTCTTATGTCTCCTGCATTGGCAGGCAGGTTCCTACCACTAGTGCCACCTTCTTCAACCCCACATCTCTCTATTAAACAGAAAGAGTATTTTTTTAAAAAAATAATAAATTGAGAGAGTAGTACCGCCCTATATATACTACCATGTGGAAAATAGCAGGAAGCTGCTGTATAGCACAAGCAGCTCAGCTCAAAGCTCTGTGGTGACCTAGGGGGTGGGATAGTGGGGTGGGAGTGAGATTTAAAAGGGAGGAGATATATTTATACATATGGCTGATTCACGATGTTATACAGGAGAAACTAACACAACATTGTAAAGCAATTATATTCTAGTAAAAAGTCTATGAACCAAGTGTTCTTGAAAATAAGTTGAAATGTTTAATGCAATATAACAAAAAATGAACACTTATAACTGTCCTAGGTATTTTTGTGGACAGAAGTATAACAGGAGAAGAAATTACTTTCATGGAGGAGATTTAGGAAAGACTCCATAAAGAAGAAAGTAGTTGAGCAAGGTTTTTAAAAGGCTTAGTAGAAACTGGAAAAAAAATAAATATTGAATCATGTAAGCAGGGAGCATCACAGAATCTACAGGGAATGGCGGGGTGTCTTGTCTATGGGAAAGATGGATCAATGAAGTGAAGTCGATGGGATCACAGGTGAAAAAGCAGGTAGAACATAGTGGAACCAGATCCAACAGTGTTGTGAATAGTATTGGACGAACTATAGACTTGATTCCTTAGTCAGTGATAGTCATTAAAAATACAATCTCGAGAGTCACATGGTCAAAGTATCTGAGTATAATAAAAGATATTATATTTCAGCTGTATTAAATAGTCTCAAATGTGTGTGTATACGCACATTTGTGTATGTGTGAATGTGTGTGTGTATGTAGAGATGGGGGGAGAGAACATGGAAAATAATTAAATGATATTATTGCATATTCTTATCCAGAGACATTGGAGAAGGAAATGTTAACCCACTCCAGTATTCTTGCCTGGAGAATCCCAG
This sequence comes from Ovis canadensis, assembly GCF_042477335.2. Lineage (NCBI taxonomy): Eukaryota > Metazoa > Chordata > Mammalia > Artiodactyla > Bovidae > Ovis > Ovis canadensis. The sequence goes on along the minus strand of NC_091253.1, from coordinate 98,581,630 downwards.
GGACGGAGCAGCCTGGTGGGCTGCAGTCCACGGGCTCGCTAAGAGTCAGACACGACTGAGCGACTTCACTTTCCCTTTTCACTTTCATGCATTGGAGAAGGAAATGGCAACCCACTCCAGTGTTCTTGCCTGGAGAATCCCAGGGACAGGGGAGCCGGGTGGGCTGCCATCTATGGGGTTGCACAGAGTCGGACACAACTAAAGCGACTTAGCAGCAGCAACAGCAAGAATAAATTTGAGAAAAAAATAAAAGTGTCAGATAATTTATGAAAAGTTGGAAGAATGAAGACTGAAAGTAGTTACTGAATTTGATATTTGCAGACCCTTCATTCTATAAAGATCTGTTTATGAAACAGTCATGAGAGAATATTGCAAAATTTGAAAACAAATGAAGGGTTAAAAAATGGATTTGGAGTTGTAATTTACTCTTGCTTTTTCCCAAAGAATCATTTCTTTCCTTCTATATAAAAACATTTTTATAATATTAGACTTTGACAGTATTGAAAATGTCACTTTTTCATACAAATGTCTTTTATTAATAATGTATAGATATTTGATAACATAGCTAATAAATTCCTCAGACTGGTTATTCAGATATAGTCTGAATAAACCTTTTTAATTTTTAGTCACACAGTTCTTCTGGTATACCCTTTCAAAGAATGTAAATGGATTGAGAATGTACAAGACAGAGCATGTTTTAAAAGATAGCTTCAAAAAGAGTATTTCCTTTCCCTCATTCTCTAATACATCCTCTGGAGAATGTTAATTTGTTGTGAATGACTGCCCTGTGTTGGAGTTAATAACCTTCTAAGATGGTTGACTGATGGCAATGCAGTGTTTACCAACATCTGCTGAAGATCAGGGAGTGATTAAAACTATATTAATTCAACAGAATATATCAGTTTTCAGTATTCTACTGAATTAACAGCTGAGGTGCCATCAAAGTAACAATTATAGTTATATGCAATTGATATAAAATGTCTATAACAGGATTCTTAATTTTTTTATCTTAAAAATCAATTTTTTATTTAAAACATTTTTCAATTTTGTTGAGGAATCATTGAAAAAATATATATATTTAAAATATCCCATGTAATGATTTGATATACATATACACTATGACCAACCTAGACAGCATATTCAAAAGCAGAGACATTACTTTGCTGACTAAGGTCCATCTAGTCAAGACTATGGTTTTTCCTGTGGTCATGTATGGATGTGAGAGTTGGACTGTGAAGAAGGCTGAGTGCCGAAGAATTGATGCTTTTGAACTGTGGTGTTGGAGAAGACTCTTGAGAGTCCCTTGGACTGCAAGGAGATCCAACCAGTCCATCCTAAAGGAGATCAGTCCTGGGATTTCTTTGGAAAGAATGATGCTGAAGCTGAAACTCCAGTACTTTGGGCACCTCATGTGAAGAGTTGACTCATTGGAAAAGACTCTGATGCTGGTAGGGATTGGGGGCAGGAGGAGAAGGGGATGACTGCTGGAGTCCAGCCCCAGCGGATCCAGGGTAATTTGAAGTGGGGATGGCGTGGTGAGGAAATATTTATTTAGAAATATAAGGAGAGATTAGGAAGAAATAGTGTAGTAGGAAAATTTAGTGGAGAAAAGATGTTGAATAACTTGGTTTACGCAGAGAACTAATAAAACCTCAGGACAAGAGGTTTACACCATCTACGTTAGGCCACCAGCGCCCTCTTGAATAGCAGAGGGTGCCCCACCTTAGGCTCCCTCTCACATGGGTCTTAGAAGCCAGGGCAAGTAAGTAGACTTGGCGAGCCTCCATGCCCCAGATGGGAATTCAGCCAGAAAACAGAGTAAGAAAAGACATGGGGGAACCAGTCTTTCCAATGACTAGCCCATCCTCTATTGTCCGGAAAAGCCTTTTATACTTTTGATTGTACATAGAGATCAATGGATAATACAAAATTATGCAGTGTCAGCAGGCCTGACTCTTATCAAGACCAGGCTTTCTCTCTGCATACCTAGTTGTATACACAAGTCTTAGGTGATTTACATAATCTTCTGGCCAGAAGGCCAATTAACATTTTACGGCCCTTTTCTGATAAGGGTCTGTTAACCAGAGAACTTATTTGTGGTGTTCTTCCCAATGCCACTCTCAGAAAGCACTAAATAAGTTACATTCTTACATAGCAAGGACACAACAATTTGTAACAATGAAATAAGTACAGTGATTTATAACAAAGAGAAAAGTAATTAACTCAAAAGTCTAGTGTTGCTAACATCAAAACTACTATATTCCTTTTTCTATATCCCAATTACATTGACTAATATCCTTCAGGTGCCTAAAAGATAAAGAATATGGAGGCCTGGCAGCAGTCATTGACTCAACAGTGAAACCTGTCACCAATATAATTTTTAGCTCTTTAGAAAAGGCTCTGTATCTTTAAGATGATTTAAGCTTTGTGCCTCTCACGGTTGGGGGGTTGTAAACAATTTACAAGTTGTAAAAGTCCGGGCAGACCAGTCAGGTATTTTAGAAAGCCATCAAAGGGGTTTAAACCGAGACATTCTTTTTATGTGCAGGAGACTTTTTATGTGCAGGAGAAAGTTAATTCCTTTTAGAGGAAGGTGATTGAGGATGGCCCCCTGTTATGTCAGAAGAGTGGAAAGCACAGTACAATAAGGCAGGCAGACTCTGGTTTTGGGGGGTAGATGTTCAGGAAAACTCAGGGGGAACCCCTGAAGCCAGATTACGCCTTTGCATATGTCTGGCTTCCTTCCTCATGACCTTTGCCATGGGCGGGATTCCTCATGCTGGCTCCCAGCAGATGACAGAGGATGAGATGGCCGGATGGCATCACCGACTCAATGGACGTGAGTCTGAGTGAACTCCAGGAGTTGGTGATGGACAGGGCAGCCTGGCGTGCTGCGATTCATGGGGTCGCAAAGAGTCGGACACGACTGAGCGACTGAACTGACTGACTGACTGGCACTGTGGAATGTTACCACATTTCAATATGCTATGTTGATACTATATACAGTATTGATTTAATTCTTCCATCTAACAATTGCAGGGAGATATAGTAATTTAACTTTCCTAAAGAGAAAACTAAGACACAGAGAAGTTTTATGCAGGAGCAAAGACATAACAAGATAAATAGTCAGGGTAGGGGTTTAGGTCTATTGATGCTGCCTCTAACTCCACTCAGTCTCCTATCCTATCCAAGAGAAATAATTTGGTTTTTATCTATTCCCAATAATCAGGAAGTTCTTGCATGTACATTTTAAATCTAGAGAAATTTCACAAGTTTTAGGATTAGTGTGTGACCAATATATAACTGCAAATTGGATTCTTATATATATATGTGTGTATGTATATATATATGCTTCCCAGGAGGCAGTAGTGGTAAAGAACCTGCCTGCCAATGCAGGAAACATAAAAGACTTAGATTTGATCTCTGGGTTGGGAAGACCCCCTGGAGGAGGGCATGGCAACCCACTGCAGTATTCTTGCCTGGAGAATCCCCACGGACAGAGGAATCTGGCGGGCTACAGTCCATGGGGCTGCACAGAGTTGGATATGACTGAAGCAACCTAGCACACACACACGTGTATATTATATATATGTATATATATGTATATAATAAAATTCCCTTCCCTCCCACCCACTTTGTTGGCCACCTCCTTTGCTGTGAGAGGCATTTTTATTCACTAACATAGTTATCTAAGACAGAAACCTTGGACTCACCTCTGTTCCTCTTATCCTCATTCATGCCTGCCATTTTGAGTTTATCATGGATCTTTTAACTTTTACCTCCTAAATATCTGCGACAGGGCCTAAGGATTATTAATATATGAATAAAAACAGTATTTTCACCTCTGACTTCTAGGATAAATATATATTATTTCCTTTGTGAACTCTTGGCAATTCTTTTTCTGTAAATAATTCGTTAAAAGGGGTGATTCGTATAAGAAACGCATTAAAGGGGGCTTCCCATTTGTGAGGAACTTGACTTGTTGTTGGGATGAATTCAGTTCAGTTCAGTTCAGTCACTCAGTCGTGTCTGATTCTTTGTGACTCCATGGACTGCAGCATGCCAGGCCTCCCTGTCCATCACCAACTCCTGGAGTTCACCCAAACTCATGGCCATTGAGTCAGTGATGCCATCCAACCATCTCATCCTCTGTCATCCCCTTCTCCTCCCGCCTTCAATCTTTCCCAGCATCAGGGTCTTTTCCAGTGAGTCAGTTCTTCGCATCAGGTGGCCAAAGTACTGGAGCTCCAGCTTCAGCCTCAGTCCTTCCAATGAATATTCAGGACTGATCTCCTTTAGGATGGACTGGTTGGATCTCCTTGCAGTCCAAGGGACTCTCAAGAGTCTTCGCCAACACCACAGTTCAAAAGCATCAATTCTTCGGTGCTCAGTTTTCTTTATAGTCCAACTTTTCATTTTTCTGACCACTTGTGAGCAGTAAAAGGCAGATGAGAACAGAAAGCTGATGACTTCTTCTGGCTGGGAGAAAGGGAGTGAGCAGCCTGGCATTGTGCAGTGCTTAGGAAGTTGGCAGAAAGAAGTGAATGGAACTGTTCTATGGCTGGGAGAGAGCAGCATGCTGACAGGAAAAACTGATTGCAGTGAGCAGAAAAGAGTGCATTCATTTCTCCAGAGAAACTGAAGCAATAGGATGTATGTATATGAGGATAAAGATTTATTTTAAGAGACTCGCTCATGTGATTGTGGTGCTGCCAAGGCAATCACCTGCTGGGAAGACTAGAAACCTGGGGAGACTTGATATTGCAGTTTGAGTCCTAAGGCAGCTGGAGGTAGAATTCCTTCTGAAAGGAGGTATCTCAGGCTTTTTCCTTCATGCTGTCAACTGACTGGATGAGGCCTAATCACATTATGAAGGGTAATCTGTTTTATTCAAAGTCTACTGATATGTAGGGCTTCCCAGGTAGCTCAGTTGGTAAAGAATCTGCCTTCAAGATGCAGGAGACCCTGGTTGGATTCCTGGGTCAGGAAGATCTGCTTGAGAAGGGATAGGCTACTCACTGTGGTATTCTTGGGCTTCCTGTGATGGCTCAGCTGGTAAAGAATCCACCTGCAATGCGGAGACCTGGGTTTGATTCCTGGTTTGGGAAGATCCCCTGGAGAAGGGAACAGCTACCCACTCCAGTATCTGGCCTGGAGAATTCCATGGACTGTATACTCCATGGAGACACATAGAGTCGGACACAACTGAGTGACTTTGGACTTCCGTAGTAGCTTAGATGGTAAAGCAACTGCTTGCAATGCAGGAGACCCAGGTTCAATCCTTGGGTTGGGAGATCCCCTGGAGAAGGAAATGGCAACCCACTCCAGTATTCTTGCCTGGAGAATTTCATGGACAGAGAAGCCTGGCAGGCTACAGTCCATGGGGTTGCAAAGAGTTGAACATGATTGAGCGACTAACGCACTGATTTAAAAGTTAATCTTCTGAAGATAAATAAAGCATGTCTTCACAGCAACATCTAAATTGCTGTTTGCCCAAACACCTGGGTACCATAGCTTAGCCAATGGATACATAAAATGAATTATCACAGAGGATTTTCAAGGATATCTCAGTGAGAAGTAGTGTGCAAAGTCCTCAAAGTGAAGTTGCTCAGTTGTGTCTGACTCTTTGCGACCCCATGAACACCAGGCTCCTCCGTCCATGGGATTTTCTAGGCAAGAGTACTGGAGTGGGTTGCCACTTCCTTCTCCAGGGAACTTTCTGACCCAGGGATCGAACCCAGGTCTCCCACATTGTAGACAGATGCTTTACTGTCTGAGCCACCAGGGAAGTCTGTTACAAAGTCTACAAAGTCCTCAAACCAGTCCTCAAATCCTGAAATGCTGTGAAAAGCACCTTGATTTTCAAAGTGTTGATTGCTATTTAATGCCATCCTAGCTGGGGGGCATCAGCTTCATTTAAACAGCATGTTGAATGCATTCACCTCTTTTCACCATATTGCTGCCATGCTTCTATGTGGAGGGCTGCTTCTTGTCTGAAGGATTGTAACGCGGTTACCCAGTTAGTCTCCCTACAATAACTCTGGTCCTCCTCCCCAATCTTTGTTTCCACTTTCCTCTATGAAGTTGATGTGACTTCTACAAAAAATGAGATTCAAGTGTTTCCCCTTAGTCTGAAGAGCTCAGTACTTAGCACTGACTATAAACTTCTTGAGTACATTTCCATCTTCAGCTTATACCGTTTCCTCCTCCAATCTGTGCTTTAAGTGTTCTAGGCCTGTTCCATTCTGGCCTTCTTCACTGTAACACTTTTACAGTAATTCCCTTTTTAAAAAATTATGCCCAGTGAACTCTGACTCTCCTCCCAGCCACACATATTCTTCTACTGCATTTATGATAAGAAACTATTTCCATTTCTTCAGTTCTCAATTTGAATGTCATTTTTTCAGAGGAATCTATCCTAACTCCAAGAACACGGCCGATTCCTCTTTAAATGCTTCCGTAAAGCCCTATAATAATTTGTTTAAAAATCTCTATCCCTTTCTAGTCATATTAGCACATACTAGGGACGGAATAACTAGTGAATTCGTGGCTGGAGCCACTTCAGAACACACTTCTACACAGCATCTTTCATAATGTTTGTTTTTCTGAAAGTGGCATCTATGACAAGCTCTCTTTCTCACCTCCCCCTTCAACAACAGTGGGAAAATACAACTTGTGGATCATGCAGGTCCACTGATGACTGTGCAAGGAATTTGGATAAGCAGGATGTTAAAGGCTCTGGCTTCCCAGAATAAGATGCTATGGATTCATTTTTTAGCTTTTCTTCTTTCTTCTTTACAAGGCACAGCTTTAATTAGAAGATATGGGGGTTATTGCAGGTAGAAAGGGCCCAAGCTTTGGGAATATTAAGCATAAGCTCTTAGGTGAACCTCTTTTCAGATCTGAGAGCAAATGCTTCCTTTTCCTGTTACTTTCCCTGATGTTTCTTTCTTCTCCAGTGCTTTTAAAACATTTAAATTAATTTTTAATTAAATTTTGCTAGTTAGGCTTACTTTCTTAGAGTGGTTAGAAAAACCATCAAAGAGAAAGAAATGTCATATTTATGCATTCACTTCATAATGAGAATACTAATTTCTTAAATGTTCAAGTTACGTCTCGCCCCCTGAGATGTTAGATGACCTAGTCTCATTGTTATGACTATTCATTGTTTGAGCCTATAAAAGAGCCTGCAGAACCTTAAGACTTTAATCCAGAAGTCAGCTTATCAGGAAATTTTGCCCAGGGCTGTTCTGTTAAACCCACAAAAATAATTTGTGCATTGTGGATAAATATCTAGAACCTACTCAAACATCACATTCACAGAAGCAGAGCCTCTTCACCTAACCTGTGAAATATTCAGATTAAATGAAGGTTAATTACATTTCCTACTGTTTTGTTTTTACAAAGTGAAAAATGCAAAACAAAAAAACCTAGAAGCTGCAAATTAGAATTAACATTTCACTTTCTTTTGGAGGCTAAGAGATTGCTTATGTTGGCTTTGGATTCCTGGAAAACCTAGTTCTTGCTTAAGATCCTACACCTGATGACCTATATTGAACATACTAACTCATTTAGAAGATAAGCCTGTACTATTTTGGATAGCTTCCTATTTGAATATCATCTTTCTTTCTTATTTTCCTTTATTAGATGGCTTTCCTCTCTGCTATATATAACAGTCAATAAATAGGTTTTATTTTTAATCTGTGATTTTGCATCATAAATACTAGATATGTTTATATCCTCTAACTAAATTGCCTATTGATAAGTGCTAATCTTATTGTCTTTTTAACTTGGCCTATGGCAACCACCCCAATTATTATGTTCTGAGCAAATGAGTGAATGAACGGTTATGTATTTGCTTAGTCTTTGAAACAACCCTTCTTTTTTCGTGTTATTGAAGGCACCTTTAGAGGATGTTACGTCAGTCAGTCAGATCACAATTCTTTTTCCGCTCTTAGACTCACCCTTCGGAGAAGGCAATAGCAAGCCACTCCAGTACTCTTGCCTAGAAAATCTCATGGACAGGGGAGCCTGGTAGGCTGTAGTCCATGGGGTCACTACGACTGAGTGACTTCACTTTCATTTTTCACTTTCATGCATTGGAGAAGGACATGGCAACCCACTCCAGCGTTCTTGCCTGGAGAATCCCAGGGACGGGGGAGCCTGGTGGGCTGCTGTTTATGGGGTCGCACAGAATCAGACATGACTGAAGCGACTTAGCAGCAGCAGCAGACTCACCCTTATGCTCTGAAACAATAAGTCCTTTCAGGTGTTTTTAAATACGACAAAAAGGAACTGATTTGTGGGGAATCAAACAGGGGCTGTGTTAGTCACCCAAGCTGTCACAGCAAAGACTGTATAGACCGGATGGCTTAAACAGCAGAAACAATTTCTGACAGTTGTGGAGGCTGAAAAGTCCAAAATCAAAGTGCTGGCGAATTGGATTGGTAATGAGAGGCCTCTTCCTTAATTGCAGATGGCCATCTTCTTCCTGTGTTCTCAGGGGGGTGGGGGGACCCTGGTGTCTCTTCTTATAAGGATGCTCATCCATCAAATCAGAGCCCCACTCTATGACCTCATTTAACCCTAATCACTAACTCCAAATACAAGTCACGTGGGAGTTAGGGTTTCACGTATGGATTTTTGGAGCACACAGTTCTGTCCATTGCAGGGGCATTGGGTAATTTTTAATGTAAAAGTCTACTTTTAATGCTGAAAATTATGATTAAATCAGAAGAATCTGAGAGAGAACTCAGCAGAGCTACAAACATGCAGCAGGTCCCTTTCCTTCCACAAGTTTCCTGCTCTCTAGAATGGAAAAAGAATGGGAAAACCATGCGTCTTACTTCCAGCACAATCAATTAGACTCTGAGTTACAGATCACAGGCCAGAAAGTGGAGTCAAGGAGGTAGAAAAGTTCACAGAGCAGGCTAAGATGAGGGGGCTTTGCTTCTTCTGATTCTATTTATTTCCCCCTTACTCTTCCCTTTATAAACCTTTACTTTACAAAGCTGTGTGCATAGTGGTGAAAATATATTACAAGGAAATTCGAGTGAAAGCAAATGTATGTGTCAAAGAACAGTGTGTGAAGCAGTGGCTGAAGTAGAAATTAAGGTAAGAAGAAGGGGAAGATCCAGGTACACCAGGAAGTAGGCAGAGCTCCCTCAATCGCATGCCTTTCATTTGACATTATTCTTTCCAGAGCACTTCCTGAGCACCAACAGTTCACTTTTAGTGAGGGGAAAAGTTTATAGGTTATGTTGAACTTTTCAGGGATAAAGGAAAGTGTTGTGTTTTCTTTTACTTTCTTATGCAATGAAACTTGTGTATATGAGCTTCATTTTGCTTTTCCATTGTAATTCTGATTTTGATATCATGTAATTTTTTCTCTTAACTCTATACTTCTATTGTTTAAACTAACGTGTGACTTTTGAGTTGGACCTTAAAATCAGTGAGGAGAAAATATTTTTTATAATTTGCAAGAGAAGAAACTGAGGTTCACAGTTTATGTAACACATGAAATCACAGACCTCCCACATGAGGAAGTTGATTCAAACCCAAGAGTGTCTGATTCCAAAGACTGCTGTCTTTTCATGTAAAACACTTCAATGTGTACCAAGAAAAGCATTTATATTTCTTCACTTGACAAGCATGGGCTCTGTCTCTAGAGGCCATTAAAAATAATTACAGTCTTCATAGTGGGGCAGGAAGCAGTGTTCTGCTTTGATGTATGAGAAGAATAACATTTTAACTATGATTTTTGACTTTATTCTTCATTAGTTTACATCATGTTGAGCTTTTTAGGAAGCATTTTAGTACAATACGTGTGACAACGAATTTGATAAGATTAACTGGCGGTTAATTATGCTTTGCCACAAACGTTCCTCCCTGTTGCCTCAGGTGCTTTTTAGCTTAGTGCAATGATCAGCAACTAGAGAGATTTGCACTCTTGACACCTTAGCAGGTAAATTAACTTCACGGTCTGTCAAATTCCACTAGAGTCATCATAATTTTGACCGTGTTGTGACACACAACGCTTGTAAAGTATTTTAAGTGGCTTGAATATTGATGATACATAAATATGTATGTCTAAAGATGAATATAACATAGTTATGTCACCCTTTGCCTATTACTATAGGGAGAAAACTCATTTCATCAATGAAAAATTACCAGGGATGATCAATAACTTATACTGGAAACAAAGGTGTAACACATGATGATAAATTGTTATTTTAACACTCATAGGAAAATTATGAAACTCATGAATATGTCATGTAGAAAGAGTATGGTGTTAGAGAGACTTGGGTTCAGATACTGGTTCGTTCACATCATGGTTTTATAGCCATAAGCAAGCCTTAGTTTGCTGTTCTGTGCTAAGTTGCTTTAGTTGTGTTTGACTCTTTGTGACTCTACGAACCATAGGCTGCTATACTCCTTTGCCCATGGGATTCTCCAGGCGAGAATATTGGAGTGGACTGCCTGGGCCCTCCTCCAGGGGATCCCCTCTACCAAGGGATTGAACCCATGAACCCAAGTCTTTTATGTCTAACCTGCATTGACAGATGGGTTCTTTACCACTAACTTCACCTGGGAAGCTCTAAGCCTTGGTTTACTCACTTCTAAAAACTTCAGGTTAACAATTGTGATATCTTTCAAGCTTTATTTTTGACAAGTATTATATTTGACCATGGGCTCCTCTGGTGGCTCAGATGGTAAAGAATCTTCCTGCAATGCTGAGACCTGGGTTCAGTCCCTGGGTTGGGATGATCCCCTGGAGGAGGGCATGGCAACCCACTCCACTATTCTTGCCTGGAGAATCCCCAAGACAGAAGATCCTGGTGGGCTACAGTCCACGGGGTTGCAAAGAGTCTGACACGACTGAGCAACTAAGCCCAGCCCGTATTTCACCAACTATTTGGAATAAAATAGCCCACAGAAGAGAGGTGATGGTGATCTTGCTATGAACAATGTAATAGTTTTAAGCTTCAGTTGAATAGACAAATACTACAGTGAATAATAGGTATTCTGAGGACAAGAGAAAACTAACCCAGACCGGAGTAAGATGTTTCTAAAAGAGTAAGAGAAAACTTTTTGAAAAATGAAACTTAAAACATGACTGTACATTATCCAGTGGGAAGAAAGACCACATGGAGCTTTTGGGAGGCATATAGCAATAATATTATGCCTAAGAGTATAAAACATATTAGGATTTTGGACTGTTTTCAAAAGTCAGAGAAATCATGTAGGATTTGCTTCATTCATTTAGTTATTCATTGAACAACTATTCATTACCAAACTTGTGTTAGGCACGATTCTGGGTTCTAAGCACATAAAAGTAAAGAAACAGTAAAAATTATTAACCTCATGCTTACATTACAGTGGGAGAAAACAACCTAAATATAATAAGTAAATGGACTATATATGAAGCAAGACTATCAATGCTGTTGGGGAAAAGCAAATTTAAAATATAAGGCAAAGTTAAGGGACTCCATTTTTAGAAAAAATAATCCAGAATGGCAGCCACGTACTGAGCAGATAGGAAGGAAGCTGAAGCACTCAGAGACGGCCCAGACCATAAAGGACTCTGGGTATTGTGACAACTTGGGCTTTTACTAGAAATGAAGCACAAATTCTTGAACAGAGAAATACTATTTCCGTTTTATACTTAAAAAATAAACTTTGGCAAAGACATAATAGTATTTGTTTTATATTTTAAAGGAATAACTTAGCTACTGACTTGAGACAAATAGTGGGATAGCAAGGGTAGAAGCTGAAAATGAATCAGGAGGCAGTTGCAATGTCAGACCAAGCCACAGACCAAGGTAGATTTAACCAATTTCAGAGGTGATTAGTAGACACACTCTTGACTATGTTCTGATGGTTGACCGTTTAATGTTCTCTGCTATTTTGAATGTGAAAGTGAGAAAATAGAATATCTAAGGAAGATCTTTCACATGGAGATAGTAAGCAAGTAGTTAAATATGGATGTCTGGAATTCAGGGAGAAGAGCTATACATTTGGTCACTTTGTGAATCCACTAGATTGGATGACATCACCAAGGAAATTTTTGTAGACATAAAATGGAAGTTGCAAATTGACTCATAGCATACTTTTAAAGTTAAGAAGCCTGGAAGAAGATGAAGAATCAGGAAAACAATTTAAGAAGAAAATGTCAATTAGTTAGGAGGAAAATAGAAAAAAAATATGTATTCCTGGAAGGCAAGTAATGAAAGTGGTTCCAGGAGGAGGACATGTAAAATTCTGCTGAAAGTTTGGGTCAAGTTGAAGACAGAGTTAACCATTAGACCTAATAGTGTGGGGCTATTGGTGATGCTAACAAAAGCAGTTTCTTTAGAGCTGAAGCTATGGCTTTTGGTACTGGAGAAGCTTTGTTATTATTACCAATATGCAGATAACAATATCTTGATAAATTATTTTAAGATGTTTTAAAAGAAAACATCTGTTTGAAAAAACTGGAAAAAAAACAGGCAGAAACTGGAGGGAATTTGACCTTTGAAAATGAAACCAGTATCAGATGATATTTGTGTATTTGCAACTTTTTTTTTCCTGATGGAATTCTTGATCTGAGGGCAGGATAGCAGAAATCCGTCTTAAAGGCTTACTTTGTCAGAGACTAGAGTGCAGAGCTGGCAAAGTAGCTGGAAAATTTAAGTGGAAAACTAGAGTTGGTGAGTCTTAAAGTCTATGTCGTAACTCTACCAAAGGCTTTGTTTTCCCACTGAACTACGCATGTAAGGAAGGTTCCAGTTCTTCTAAAACTAGTAGCTATAAGAAAGAAATGAACAGAAATGTCAGCTTCTGCCTATTGCTGGAGATACATTTTTGCAATCTGAATCTGACTGCCTATTAGAGCAAAACCTCAATACCTTTTAGAGAAAAGTAGATCCCAGAGCATATACAATGTACACAGCACAATGCCAAGCACACAGTAGAATATTGCTAGGCATAAAGCAGCAGGAAAAAGTTACTCAATAAAAGTATCAATGAATAGAAACTCTAAGATGATACAGATGTTGGAAACAATAGACAACAACTTTCAAGCACTTATTATTATGTTCAAAAACAAAAAGCAAAACAGAATCATAATGAATTAACAGATGGAGAATCCAAACAGAGAAAGTGTAAAAAGGAACGAAATTAAAAGACTAGAATTAAAAACAAGTAGTATTGTGACATCAGCCTCGTGGCAGGGTGAAAAGCTCCTTTACTCTCTCCTCTGTAATCTACAACAAGTAAAAATAGCCATAACTCAATACAGGTTCCTCTGCACCAAGCGCTAGGATGCTGGGTAGACCTGCACGTCTGTATGTCTGAAGGTGGTGGAACTAGAACCCAGAGAGGAGGAGGAACAGAGGACGCCAGTGGTGGTACCCATGAGCTCAGACCCGTGGTTGAGACAGCTGAGTTCACAGCCCCAGAGGACACAGTAGCAGCAGCAGATGTGGAATAAATGACTCCAGCCTCCCGGTTGCAGTGGTGTCTGCAGGCACAGGGAACTGGGGAACAATGGCAGCGGGAACTGTGACCCAGGCCCTTCCAGTTTTGGCAGGCCCTTGACACTCAGGGGCCCCAGCCCCCTGCCCTCAACAGTAGCATCTATAAATCTGACAACTCCAGAACGGCAGAGGTGCCCAACAATCCTAACTTCCTCCCCCAAGCTCTTGCTCTCTAAAACGCAATGGCAGTGCCAGGGACACAGACTGCTCTGGGTGCTGCAGAGATGCCCACCATCCTGGTGCCCACATCAGCAACACCATTGACTACAGGGATACCGACAGCAGGGACGTCAGTGATCCCGGAGGCACAACCACCAAGAAGGTGCCTGGCAGAGGTGGTGGAGAGACAGTGCAGGCTCTCAAATATAGACAGAGGCAATATTTGTGCTATAGTGCCACCTACTGAAGAAGAAAAGAAAGGCCTCTAACAGCACCTGTTGACCAGTGAGAATGAAACTTAAAAAAAAAAGTTGTACCCAAATAAGAAAGTTGTTCACTACTACAAATGTGCCAGCAGTAGAAACTCATCAAGCACAGTGATGAAAATGTGGTAACATGGTATCTTTCTCTCTCTCTCACACACACACATCAAAGACTATTCGTCAAGAGCCAAACTTTGAGTTATGGAAGTTTGCAATCTAATAAAGAAATCAGCATAGCTAACAGGAAGAAACTCAATGAGCTACAAGAAAACTCAAGATGGTACATAAACTGTACTTCAATTAAAAAACAAACTATTAAAAAAAGAGAAAATTTTAAAAGGCAATTCAATGAACTAAAAACAGAAGGCAGACTTTACCAAAGATACTGAAACTCTAAACAAATAGAAATACTTGAGCTGAAAAACTCAATAAATAAGATGAAAACTGAAATAGAAATCATCAAATTACAGCAGACTATATGAAAGAGAGAATTAGCAAGCTTGAAGCTATAAATCTAGAAATTATTCAAGTAAGAAAGAACGAGAAGTAAGATTTTAAGAAATGAAGAAATTATGTAAGAAATATTCTGTTCCATCAGGTAAGGAAATATAATGAGTATCCTGGAAGAAGAGAAGTGAGAAGGGAGCTGAGAGTTTATTTAAAGAAATAAAAGCCAGAACTTCCCAAACGTGGGAAAGTAACTGGATATTGAAGTTTATGAAGCTAAAAGAACTCCTAATTATCTCAAAGCAAAAAGACCTTCTCTAAGAAACACTATATTAAAACGGTCAAAAGTCAATGATATAAAATTTAAAAGTAGCAGGGAAAAAGGACAGTGACCTACAAAGGAATCTCTGTGAGGCAGTCAGATTTCTCTGCAGAAATTCTAAGGACCAGGAAAAAGCTGAATGCCATCCAAAAAGTACTGAAAGATAAAAGCTGTCGTCCAAGAAAACTCTACCCAGCAGTGTTATCATTCAGATACGAAGGAGAAACACTTTCCCAGACAAACGTATGAAGATGTTTACAGGAGTTTTTCTGCCTAAAACAAAAAGACAGAGGTACACAAAAGTTTGAATAACACTATGAACAGATGAGCATAATCAGAAATGACAACTTTTTATACCAGAAGAGGTTGCTAAGCATTTAATTAGAGCATACATGTTAAAGAGAAAAATGAGAGAAAAATGACACCTTCAATCTGGCAATGAAAAAAACACAAACAACAAAAAAACACAAAATGAAGAGGACAGTATGGAACCCATAGAGGCAAATGAAAAAAAAAAAAAAAAACTATTATCAGTCAGAGCCCTGATGCACTTTCTTCAGTATCTTGGAAGTCAGACTCAGTGGGACCGTCACATAACGTTCAGTCCTTTAAGGGCCAAGCCCTTCTTCCATCTGCAGTCTTCCCCCCAGGACGAAAGCATGACTGCCTCCCCAGTGATGAGTGTGGATGCGAGGTCTTCATCCTTAAAGACTCTGCATTTAAACTGACCTTTTTAAGGTTGGGTCTTGGACATGGACAATAAAACTTCTGGTCCCATGTATTGGGTGCCAGCGCTAAACCTCACCAAGCTGAGCCCCCTCAAATGAGGTCCTCGTATCTTCACAGCAGGACTCACTGTCAGGGAGCATGCTGTTGTTTGGCCAGCTGGGCACTTTCTTCATTTTGTCCCGTAGGGCTCATCCGCCTGTAACGTCAGCAACAGCGGGAGCAGCTCTCCCTCTGACGTTCCCTTGTCACGCTCTCCGTGAGAGTCAAATGTAAACGCTTTTCTGCTGTTCAAATGTGAGACAAACGGTAGATGTTCCTAGAGAAAAACATATCTAGGTTATAATCAAATAGCAGCTGTTGTTTTTTTCTGATGTGTAAGGGCCATCTTGAACTTTGTAATGTTTTCATTCTGATTCCACGGGTGGTTCTCTGCCCTCTTTCCGTTCCTTCCTTCCTGTCTTCCAGCTCCCAGGACAAGAACGCAAAACCACACTGAACTGTTTCCTTCCCCAGCTTCACTGGATGTGTTGCTTTTTGTTATCTGACACCATGCTCTGAAGATAGATGTTCTGTATCCTGAGAGGTTCCTATTTGTATGCATTTATTGTATATTTTGCTGATATTGTACAAGCGGTGTGTACAAAAGGACGCTCTTGGTTTCATCCCCCAAATCTGAGTTCTGCTGTACTTAGAGGACATCTCCCAACCGTGGCTCACGAGGTCTGTTACCTCTCTGCTGCCACCTTCCCTTCATTTCCTGCCAACCTTCCTTGTGCTCTAGTGTCTAGCAATATTCATTTCTGTTTCTTGTGTATAGAAGGCACATTCACACTGGAGGATGCTGTCCATCCCCGATCTCTTTGCCTGTCATGCTCCTAGCTAAAGTAGTGAATCTTCAGAGAGCCCATTTGCAACTACTCTTCTAAAATTATCATCAACCATGTCCATTATTCTCTATCTCAGCATCTGGGTTGCTTGTTTTTTTTTTTTTTTTTTTAATTTTCAATAGCACTAATATCCTAGTTTTAAATTGTTTTATTTGTAAAAATACAAGCTTCAGGAAGGTAGAAATCATATCAATATGTATTATATATCCTAGTAGCACTATTGGAGAAGGCAATGGCACCCCACTCCAGTACTCTTGCCTGGAAAATCCCATGGATGGAGAAGCCTGGTAGGTTGCAGTCCATGGGGTCACTGAGGGTCGGACACAACTGGGTGACTTCACTTTCACTTTTCACTTTCATGTATTGGAGAAGGAAATGGCAACCCACTCCAGTGTTCTTGCCTGGAGACTCCCAGGGATGGGGGAGCCTGGTGGGCTGCCATCTATGGAGTCGCACAGAGTCGGATGCGACTGAAGCGACTTAGCAGCAGCAGTAGCCCTATTACCTAATTTAGTATCTGGTGAATCAGTTCAGTTCAGTAGCTCAGTATGTCTGACTCTTTACAACCCCATGGACTACAGCATGCCGGGCCTCCCTGTCCATCACCAACTCCCGGAGTTCACTCAAACTCATGTTCATCAAGTTGGTGATGCCATCCTACCATTTCATTCTCTGTCATCCCCTTCTCCTCCCGCCTTCAATCTTTCCCAGCATCAGGCTCTTTTGCAGTGAGTCAGCTCTTTGCATCAGGTGGCTAAAGTATTGGAGTTTCAGCTTCAGCATTAGTCCTTCCAATGAATATTCAAGACTGATTTCTTTTAGGATGGACTGGCGAATATGCAATTAATATTTGAATAATGACTATATCTCAAGAATTTATCTTGCTGGGGCATTCCTTTTAGCCACCTTTTAGCACTGCAGCGTTGGCATCACTGGACTTGGAGCTGGCCTCCTGGGAAGACCCAAACTTCTAAGAAGAGCTTGCTCCAGCCTGTGTTCTGCAACACACCCGCAAGTGCTGAGCAACTGACATGCCCTTCATATCCCTGCTATCTGTTCATTTCTTTGCTATCTGTGTATCTCTTTAAATAGAATACTTGCTGATGCCTCTAGTTACTTGTTTCCTTTAGAAGTGAAATCACATCATCATGTTCATGTAACCAAATAAGAATAATACATACTTTTAAATACTTTTAAATTGATAAAGGAACCCTCTTTCTATTAGTGACATAATAATCTTGTGTATAGGCAGTTCACAGCTGTATTCTAAGAGGCTTGGGGTGAACTGACATCTCAATCATATGTTCTCACAAATGTTATATCCTATATGTGGTTTTTAAACTCCTTGCTTAGTCTTCAAGCTACTTTTAAAAGCATATTGAATATACCTAAAGTAAACTTTTAAGCTATGCTTTCAAACAAAATGTTTCTTAAAATGTCTTGTATTCTATGAAAACTAGGGCTTTGAGGTCAAGGTTGGGTGAACAACTTTACAGTTGTCCAAATGGTAATTATCAGGTAGGGGTATACAGCAGAATCACGTGGGGTGTTCCCCCCCCAACTTTATCAAGGTACAATTAACAAAAATTGTAGTGTATTTAAAATATACAGTGTGATAATTTGGGATTTCCCTGGTGGCTCAGATGGTAAAGAGTCTGCCTGCGATGCAGGAGACCCAGGTTCCATCCCTGGGTTAAGAAAATCTCCTGGAGAAGAGAATGGCAACCCATTCCAGTATTCTTGTCTGCAGAATTCCATGGACAGAGGAGCCTGCTGGGCTGCAGTCCATGGGGTCCCAAAAAGGTGGACATGACTGAGTGACTAACACTTTCACTTTTTATACATTGTGAATGGACTCTTGTAAGGCTTTTAAATTACTCAAATGACTAGGTCCAATATGAGATATTATGAATTAGTGAGTCTGGCTATTGGTGTTTGTGTACTTTTTAAAAGCTTGCAGATGATTCTGACACATACTTCTTAAGAATCAATACTCTAGGTAATTTACTATCCAAATTTTCCATGAATTAAAGGGACATTGGAGAGTGTAGGAGAGGAAAAGTTAGGAGCTTTTGCTGTGTGAACATTAAGACAGTCCTCAATCGAGTTCCGGGATCATTTTTATTTTGTTAATCTGCTTGATATATTTGCAATGTTGGTAACCTCTTCATGTATATGAGACTACTTGCCTTTGGCTTACTTGTAATCTATTACTGTATTTATAATAGTGACTTTCTTCGTTTGTATTAGGATGTTTTATAACTTGTTTTGGTTTCAATGAAATAACTACTTTTCTTGTGTTTCATTGCCTTTAATCTCTTGGTCTGAATGCTAGCCAAACTTTTATGGTTTCTACAGGGACAAATGTATGTCTTTATCTATAACAACAACAAAAAGAAGCATTTGATACAAGTTTTCTATACAGCTGGCAAAAGGTTGCTTTACTTTATCCTCCACCTTGTTCCACTTACATATTTTTGTTTTTAACTGACTGAAAGAGTTCAGGTATTCAGCTTATCTAAGTATATAATCAAAGCTAGACCTAATTGCTGCAAAATCTGGAATTTATGAAGATGGTATTTGATATTGTTTTCTGTTGAGGGGAAAATAAACAAAAGCTGAGATAAGATCCTAAGTATATTGAGCAGTAGGGAGTGATACTTCCAGCCCCTAGGATTACTTCTAATAGACCCCAAAGGACAGTTCACATAGGCACACAGTGACAGAGAATCACTTTGGCTGATCTTTAACTTCAGTATATTTATGCACAGGGTTTGAGAGGTAACACTGGTGTGTGAAGTGTATCTGGCACACTGTGGTTAGGAAATGAGTATTATAATTCGTTAGTATCTACATAGTAAAATATTTGCATAATTCAACTCACATAAATCTTATTATAATATAGAGCTGTGTTAGTGTACCTGAACTGGGCAGAAAACATGTCAGAGTTTACTCTGTACAGAAGACTGAGCTAGATAAGCTTGAAGACAAACGTTAATAGAAAAGAACAAAAGCTGTCCTGGAGATTGTTTACAATATGCCTCGTCCACAGACCTCCTTGTCCATAATATTCCAGTTTTGCTTCTTCCAGCCTTTTGACCAAACAGCTAAATCATTCGTCACTGCTCATGAATCTGTTTATATTTTTATCCACTTTTCTCTTCACACTAAAAGAGTGGATGACCTAACGCCATCTGAAGCTCTGCCCTTTGGGAGAATTTCTTTGCACCGCCGTCTTTAGGGCCCCCCAGGAGTGGGGCTACGGTACAGTAACCAGTGCTCTGAAAACGTGCCTAGTTCTCTGTGGCAGGCACACACTTGCTTTACAACATTAGGTATAGCCCTTTGAGTCCTGTGGGCTTACCAGAGATTCTACACGGATTTTTTCCTAGAAGAATACAAATATTGTTTATTGGTTGAAATACTACCCTTTCATGCTATCTGACATTCTTCTCTCCACCTATCATTTTTTAGAATTTAATTTTTAATTTATGCCAGGAATCTAGTTGATTTAAAATGTCTGTTAGTTCCATGTGTACTGCAAAGTGATTCGTTATACAGATACATTCATCCATTCTTTTACAGCGTCTTTTCCTGTATAGGTTATTGCAGAACATTGAGTAGACTTCCTTGTGCTATACAGTGGGTCCTTATTGATTATCTATTTTACACGTAAGTGTTAAGTGTTAGTTTCCCAGTCGTGCCCGACTCTTTGCGACCCCATGCCCTGCAGCTTACCAGGCTCCTCTGTCCATGAGATTTTCCAGTCAATGATACTGGAGTGGGTTGCCATTTCCTTCTTCAGGACATGTAGTAGTATATATATGTTAATCCCAAATGTCTAATTTACCCCTTCTTCCCTACCCTACTTCCCTTTGGTACCATAGTTTGCTTTGAAGTCTGTGATCTGTTTTTGTTTTGTAAATAAGCTAATTTGTATCATTTAAAAATATTTAAAAATTATTTCCCTTATTTGTTCATTTATTTTTGACCCTGTCATGTGGTTTGCAGAATCCTAGTTCCTTGACCAGAGATTGAACCTGGGCCCTGGCGGTGAAAGCACAGAGTCCTAACGACTGGACCACCAGGGGATTACTGATTGTTTCATTTTTTAAGATTGCACATGTGAGTGATATCATATAGCATTTGTATTTCTCTGACTTATTTCAATTAAAATGATAATATCTAGGTCCATCCTTGTTGCTGCAAATGGCATTATTTCATTCTTTTTCTATGACCGAGTACTTTCCCTTTGTATGTATGTATCACATTTTCCTTATCCAGTCCTCTGTTGATTGGCATATGAGTTGTTTCCATGTCATGGATATTGTGAATAGTACTGAAATGAACACTGGGGTGCATGTACCTTTTCCAATGACTATTTTCTCCAAATACATGCCTAGGAGATGGACTGGTGGGTCATATGGCAGTTCTAGTTTTATTTTTTAAGGAACTTCTGTGTGCATGCGCGTGTGCTGCCTCTGTGTCTGACTCTTTGTGACCCTCTGGACTGTGGTCTGCCAGGTTCCAGAATACTGGAGTAGGCTGCCATGCCCTTCTCCAGGGGATTTTCCTGACCTAGGGATCAAACCTGCATCTCTTACGTCTTCTGTGTTGGCAGGCAGGTTCTTTACTACTAAGGCCACCTGGGAAGCCCAAGGAATTTTTATATTGTTCTCCTTAGTGGCTGCACCAATTTAAATTCCCACCAACAGTGTAGGAGGGTTCACTTTTCTCCACACCTTCTCTAGCATTTATTGTGTGTAGATTTTTTGATGATGTGTGAGGTGATACCTCCCATAGTTGTGATTTGCAGTTCTCTAATAATTTGTGATATTGAGTGTCATTTTTATGTACTTTTTGGTCATCTTTATGTCTTCTTTGGAGAAAAGTCTATTTAGATCTTCTGCCTATTTTTCAATTATGTTGTTTGCTTTTTTTGATATTCAGCTGCATAAATTATTTACAGATTTTGGAGATTGAGCCCCTGTTGGTTGCCTCATTTGCAAATATTTTTTTTCATTCTATAGGTTGTCTTTCCATTTTTCTATGGTTTCTTTTGCTGTGAAAAGTTTTAAGATTAATTAGGTTCCATTTTAAAAATTTTGTTTTTGTTTTCATTACTCTAGATCTTGCTTTGATTTATATTCAGTGTTGTGTCTATATTTTCCTTTGGAAGTTTTACAGTACCCAGTCTTACATTTTGATCTTTAATCTATTTTGAATTGATTTTTTTGTGTGTGTTTGGTCTTGGAAAATGTTCTAATTTTATTCTTTTACATTAAGCTGTCCAATTTTCCCAGTAGCACTTATTAAAGAGACTATCTTTCCTCCATTGTATATCCTTGGTTCCTTTGTCATATAATAACAGAGCAGGTGTGTGGGTTTATCTCTGGACCTTATACTCTGTTTCATTGATCAATATTTCTATTTTTGTGCCATTATATGATATTGTTTTGATGACCATGGCTTTGTAGTACAGTCTGAAGACAAGGTGCTTGATTCCTCCAGCTCCATTTTTCTTTCTCAGGATTTCTTTGGCTATTTGGGGTCTTTTGTGTTTCCATGCACATTGAAAAATTTTGTTCTAGGTCTATGAAAATGCCACTGGTAATTTGATAGGGTTGGCATTGAATGTGTACATTGCCTTGGGTAGTGTATTTATTTTTACAATATTGATTCTTCCAGTCTGAGAACATGTTGTAGCTTTCCATCTGTTTATGTCATTTGATTCCTTTCATCAGCATCTTATAGTTTTCAGAGTATAGGTCTTTTGTCTCCTTAGGTAAGTTTATTTCTATGTATTTAATTCCTTTGATGTGGTGATAAATAAGATTGTTTGATTTCTCTTTCTGATATTTTGTTAGTGAACAGGAAGCAAGAGATTTTTGTGCATCCATTTGCATTCTGCAACTCCACCAAATTGATTGATGAGCTCAGGCAGTCTTCTGGTAGCATCTTTAGGATATTTTATGTATATTATCATGTCATCTGCAGACAGTACCAGTTACTTCTTTCCCAATTTGGATTTCTTTTATTTCTATTTCTTCTCTGATTGCTGTAGCTGGCACTTCCAAAACTACGTTAAATAAAAGTGGTGAGAGTGGTATACTTCTCCTACTCCTAATCTTAGAGGGAATGCTCTCAGTTTTTCACTATTTAGAATGATCTTTGCAGTGCGTTTGTCATATATGGACTTTATTATGATGAATTCACTCATGGTTCAGAAGGTAAAGAATTCACCTGCAATGTGGGAGACCTGGGTTTTATCCCTTGATTGGGAAGACTCCCCTGGAGGAGGGCATGGCAACCCACTCCAGTATTCTTGCCTGGAGAATCCCCATGGACAGAGGAGCCGGTCAGGCTACAGTTCATGGAGTCACAGAGTTGGACATGACTGAGCAACTAAGCTCAACACGCACCTATTTGCTCTATGTCCACTTTCTGGAGAGTTTCTATCAGTAATGAAGGTTGAATTTTTCTCAAAAGCTTTTTCTTCACATATTGAGATAATGATATGATTTTTATTATTCAATTTGTTAATATGGTGTATCACACTGATTGATTGAAAAATTATTGCAGTCCTGGAGCAAATCCCACGTGAACATATTATAAGACCCTTTTAATGTATTGTATTCCGGTTGCTAGTATACTATTGAATAAGTTTGTTTCTATGTCTATTAGTGATATTGGTCTGTAGTTTTCTTTTTTGTGTGGTATCTTTGTCTGGTTTTGGTACCAGAGTGACAATGGCTTCATAGAATGAGCTTGGGAGTGTTGCTTCCTTTGCAATTTTTTGGAAGAGTTTCAGAAAAATCAGTATTAACTCTTCTCTAAAAGGTTGACAAAATTTGTCTGTGAAGCCCTCTGGTTCTGGACTTTTGTTTGCTAAAAGTTTTAAAATCACAGTTTTAATTTTAGTACTTGTGATTCATCTGTTAATATTTTCTATTTCTTTCTTGTTCAATCTTGGAAGATTCAGTCTTTCTAAGAATATGTTCATTTCTTCTAGATTGCTTCCTACTTAGAAATGTTTTTGCTGTATCTCATAGGCTTTGGATCATCTTATATTCATTTTTGTATTTTTTCTTTTTTCTTTCATTTCTTCAGTGATTCATTGGTTGTTTAGTAACAAATTTAGCTTACATGTGTGTTTTTTTATAATGTCTTCACATGTTCCTCTTTATATTTATTCTATATTGGACCCTGCACTTCCTGGACTTGAAAGAATGTTTCCTTTCCTGTATTAAGGGATTTTTTGGTTATTATTGCCTCAATATTTTCTTGGGCTCTATCTCTCTTCATCTTGCTGTTTTTCTAAAATGAGATTTTATCTAGTCTCTTCATATAGAACATATTTCTCTCCTTTTTTGTTTGGTCTAAGTTTCTGTGTTTGTAGTCTCTGTTGTGCAAGGTTAAAGTTCTTCTTTTTTCTGGTGTCTGGCCCTTGTTCCTGGAGATCTTGGGTTGTGCGGTCTTATAGATTGGAGGGACTGTTCTCTGCTTATTGGTGCATGGAGCAGGATCTTGTTCCTCTTGTGAGCAAGGTCATGTCAAGGGGCATATCTGGATGCGACCATGGGCCCTAGTGGCTCAGATAGTAAAGCGTCTGCCTACAATGCAGAAGACCCGGGTTCAATCCCTGGGTTGGGAAGATCTCCTGGAGAAAGAAATGGCAACCCACTCCAGTACTCTTGCCTGGAAAATCCCATGGATGGAAGAACCTGGTAGGCTACAGTCCATGGGGTTGTAAAGAGTCGGACACAACTGAGCAACTTCATTCTTTTTTTTTTTATGGGCTCAGGATGACTTTAGGCTGCTTGTCTGTTGATGGGTGGGGCTGTGTTCCCATCCTCTTGGTTGTTTGACTTGAGGGGTCCTAGCGTTAGAGCCTGCAGGCTAGAGGGTGGGGCCAGGTCTTGGTGCCAAAAGGGCAATCTCCAGGAGAGCTCATGCTTGGGGCTCCTGGTTTTTTTAGAAGAGGTATTTTAGCATGCCCTAGACCAGGAAACTCCTGAAATCTTTACTGATTTAGCAGCTATTTCCTGTCTTCTGGAGAATTTATCTGATCAGGCATCCAGAGTGCATGCCTCTTCTTGCTCATCAAGTACAATTCACATGATGCCATTGACATGATGGGCCAATCTGATGGTCCGTGCAGCATCCAGATACTTCATGTCCTTTGGCACTATTGTGTGACAGAAAGTTAAATTAGCCCTTTCATACAGCAGCCATAGAATGTATATGTTATACATCACATGTGAAAGTAACATTTTCTTCTCTTCCTAATGGATATGGAAAAGGATGCATTTGCTGGATGAATATCTCCACACCTCATAGCAGGGCAATATGAATGCATTCTAGTAAAGATATCACATCTACCATGTCAGCTGCTTTAAGGCTGTCATGAAGCCGAGCTTTTAGCCATCTATTTTTATTCAACGTTATCTATCTCTTCAATTTTTTATTTTTATATCTGTGTGGGACAGACTGATGAAATGAGATATGAAGAGAACCGCTACCCCTTCATCTCAGAGGGTAAAATTAAACTTTTTAACTAATTTCAGGATTTATTGTGTATTTCTTTTTTATTTACTGACTTGGTCTGTTTCAGGAGCTTCCACTTGTCTTTTCCTAAAACAATAATCCTTATACCACTAGACAAGGAGTCAGTGTGAAAGTTCTGAGAGCTGCTAAGTGTGTTCATTTAAAAAACGCATTCGGGGTTTGAGAAATAACCACTAAGTGGACCCATGGGCACAGTAAAAACTGAAATAAACCTCGGTTAGGCCTCCCTTTATTTTCTGAACCTATAATATCACTCTCAGCTCAAATCCTATGTCCACCTGCCCTTGAAAAATATGAGTATTCTCCTTAATCCAAGGTATATTTCCTTGGTTATGGGACCTCTTTGGTCCCATTCTTCAAAGACATCTGGCCTCCCTTTCAGTCAATGTGGTTGTGGTCTGAGAACTAGTTCAGGTTTGAGGACTGGACAGTGGACTGCTTTTCTATCGGGGAAGCTGATCAACCTTCTGTTGATTCATTCTTGATCTCTGTTGATTATATATTAAGCAATATTCTTGGTGACCGCTCATCCATCCTTCCTCTAGGGTCATGCTGTATGAGTCATCTCCATGGAGGCTTAGATGGTCAAGAACCCATCTACAATGCAGGAGACCCAAGTTCGATCCCTGGATAGGGAAGATCCCCTGGAGAAGGAGATGGCAGTCCACTCCTGTATTCCTGCCTGAGAAATCCCATGGACAGAGGAGCCTGGCAGGGTACAGTCCATGGGGTCACAAAGAGTCAGACACGACTGAGTGACTAACACTTTGAGCCGCCTCCATAGTTCTGTGAGTCAGGTCCAGCCTTGGTTCTCATTAAGATCAGATTGTCTATAATGGCAGCTACTCTCACATTATCTCTGACAGTTAAGTGATGTCATATGCTCTCTGATATTCTGGAAAGTTATTGCCTCCATTAATAGCAGAGAGACCAGTTACAACTATCTCTACAATACAGAATTCCCCAAAGCACTGGCACCTCTCTTATGCAGGCATTCCTTGCTGTCCTGATAAACAGAATGTCTTCTGGATGCTCCTGAGAACAGCGTCAGATGTGGGGTCTTTCATTCTTACATGGCAGATTCACTCTTGCACCCCCACTTTTCTGAGACATTTCATTCTTGGTTCCACAATTCTGAAATCATTTCTGCACGTAATATAGGCCATCGGCATCTCTGATCTTTGAGTGGAGATTCTAGTTGTTAAAAAGCCTCTAAGGGCCATGTCAGGCAATTAAATCCAGAGTCACAGGAGAGTGACCTATTTCTGACAGAATTTCTTCTAACTAGTTTAACGTTCTATTCAGCGCTGTAAGATACATTTCTGGGCCAAGCTCCTGGAGAACTAGTTAC
Source organism: Ovis canadensis (assembly GCF_042477335.2). NCBI lineage: Eukaryota > Metazoa > Chordata > Mammalia > Artiodactyla > Bovidae > Ovis > Ovis canadensis. The sequence goes on along the minus strand of NC_091253.1, from coordinate 98,555,387 downwards.
ATCCTATAATCCTTTATCAGAAAATCACTCCCTCCCTTAGTGGCTCAGCAGTTTATCGACAGTCAGTCTATTTGACCCTCAGGAGGTTTGATCCCTACTGCTGGTCTGGCAGACAGAAGAAGAGGCGTAACATTGAAGATGGCAAGTGCTGTCCTGTGAGACAGCTGCTCTGAGGCCCTCTCACAGTTTGGAGGCTCGGGAGATGCTCTTACTTCTGTCAAGTGGAGGCAGGGTATGCTATCATAAAACTCAGGGTAGTCTAAAGTTGCGTGCTTCTTCATTGCTACTGCACAGATATCCATACCTCCAATCTTAAGGCGCCAGTCATTTCCCAGTAAGTCCTAACTTTGGCATGTAAGCATTGCCAAGGTGAAAATTCAGCTTTCTCTGATGTTCTGTTTCTTTTGCAGTTAATTCCTATAATTAATTAGGCCTCAAACAGCACTGGGTGAGAGTCTCTCTGAACCCTGCCAAGGGGGCACTCTGACTCTCAGACTTTGCTTTAAACTGTTGATTGACTGATTGGAGCCTGTCATTTCTCCCTAATAAATTAGTAGCTCTCAGCCATACCCACTCAATTCTCCACTAATTTTAGAGTTACTTTTCCCCTGTATCTATCAAATGCCAAAGACACTAAAGAAGCTAGTACATCTGCAACTAGTCCTGTCCTAGAACACCACGGTGCAATTCTCAGCAATTGTCCTGCTTCATCACACTGCATACACCACTGATGACCAGGGCTGGGGTCTTCACTGGGACTGGCTGATAAGAAAGTCAATTTTAAAATCCTGTCTTCACAGTCTACTCTAGAGACACCCCTGCCTCCTGAGCCAACTGTCTCAGGTCAGGTTTCCTACCGGTGAAACTTCAAAAGGGGGTTCCTGTGTGAGACAAGGTTCTCAGGAAAAGCCTGTAAGTGAAGGAGGGGAGGAAGCCAGGATAGAGGAAGAAGCTAGTTATCAGTTCAGTTCAGTTCAGTTCAGTCACTCAGTCATGTCCGACTCTTTGTGACCTCATGAATTGCAGCACACCAGGCCTCCCTGTCCATCATCAACTCCCGGAGTTCAGCCAAACCCATGTTCATTGGGTCGGTGATGCCATCCAGCCATCTCATCCTCTGTCGTCCCCTTCTCCTCCTGCCCCCAATCCCTCCCAGAATCAGGGTCTTTTCCAGTGAGTCAACTCTTTGTATGAGGTGGCCAAAGTATTGGAGTTTCAGCTTCAGCATCAGTCCTTCCAATGAACACTCAGGACTGATCTCCTTTAGGATGGACTGGTTGGATCTCCTTGCGGTCCAAGGGACTCTCAAGAGTCTTCTCCAACACCACAGTTTGTGGGGAGGGAGGTGGGAAGGGGGTTCATGTTTGGGAACGCATGTACACCCGTGGTGGATTCATGTCAATGTATGGCAAAACCAATACAGTATTGTAAAGTAAAATAAAGTAAAAATAAAAGTTAAAAAAAGAAAAAAGCATCAATTTTTCAGCGCTCAGCTTTCTTCACAGTCCAACTCTCACATCCATACATGACCACAGGAAAAACCATAGCCTTGACTGGATAGACCTTTGTTGGCAAAGTAATGTCTCTGCTTTTCAATATGCTATCTAGGTTGGTCATAACTTTCCTTCCAAGGAGTAAACGTCTTTTAATTTCATGGCTGCAGTCACCATCTGCAGTGATTTTGGAGCCCCCCAAAATAAAATCTGATACTGTTTCCACTGTTTCCCCATCTATTTCCCATGAAGTGATGGGACCGGATGCCATGATCTTCGTTTTCTGAATGTTGAGCTTTAAGGCAACTTTTTCACTCTCCTCTTTCACTTTCAACAATAGGCTTTTTAGTTCCTCTTCACTTTCTGCCATAAGGGTGGTGTAATCTGCATATCTGAGGTTATTGATATTTCTCCCGGCAATCTTGACTCCAGCTTGTGTTTCTTCCAGTCCAGCGTTTCTCATGATGTACTCTACATATAAATTAAATAAGTCAACATTGGTTCAAATTCAATTTGATTTCACAGGGGATTTTTGAAGCAGGGTGGCTCTGATGGAAAAGAATCCACATGCAATGTGGAACACCCAGATTCAATCCTTGGGTCATGAAGATCCTCTGGAGAAGGGTATGGCTGTCCACCTCAGTATTTTTGCCTGGAGAATTCCATGGACAGAGGAGCCTGCTGGTCTACAGTCCATGGGGTGCAAAGACATGGATATGACTGAGCAACTAACATTTCAGAAGCATGATTTGTACTAATGAGATTGCTCTCTCCAGGAGCAAAGGGGATAGGAATTAGCTGAAGGTTACCCCAGGCAGAAGGTAGAGGCGGGATCACCAGGACATCTTCGGGCAAGTTGACTCATGCCTGTCAAGGACAGTTCTTCTGAGAAGAGTTCCAGTGTCAGCCATTGGCAGTAATCAGGGATGGGTGGAGGAGCCAGATAAGAGGAATCCAGTGGGAATATCCACGACATCTGTAACACTTATGATAGAATATTTGAGAGACAATGTAATGTTAATAGGTTGACCTTTGAAGTTTTGTAGATCTGCATTCCTTTGGGCAATAAAATTAACATTTCAGATTTTGTTTCCTCTACTGTAAAATAAGGTAATAACTCGTCTTATATTTGAAAGGATTAAGTGAAGATGAATCTGTAAAGGAGCCAATAGGTGCTAAATTTGTGTTATGTTGACTAAGCAAGTAAAACTTGTCTATTTTACAAGGAAAAATATGTATGTTTATTCATTCTACTTAACATAGAAAGCTAATCTATAACTCTTAATTACCTCGAAAAGAAAATGTGATACTGTACTTGTTAGATCAGTGCAAAATAAATGAATATATCAGAAAAATAAAACATTGACATCACTGGTAAGAATAAAAAAAGTGTATTATTTAGCCAAGATACAGAAGTAGATCTTACCTATGAATTAAACAGTGTGATTAATGTTTAAAGAAAGTGAGCTACTATTAGCATTTCTTTTCAGCATACTACTCAGTACAATTTTTGAAAAGGTTATTGGTGAAAAGGTATGCATGGCGTAAGATTCCTAATGTGCATATAAATTTCTCTTTAAAGTTCAGGATGTCACTTTGTTTCACTAGTGGTTCTTCGAATGTCTTAGTCTGAGTGCCTTAGTTTAGGATCAGGTTTTCAGCCAAGTGATGAGATCTTTTTTCATGGAACACCCAAGCATTATCAACTACCACTATTAGCCCTAGAATTCACTGTACACAAGTGATTCATTACCTTGCAAGACAATCGACAAGTACAAGGACTATGTCCTGGCTCTTTTCTCCTCACCTCTTTTCCTTAATTCAATTTCATCTTTGATTTTTATCTGCAAATTCGCATTTTTTAGTTCCCTTTCGTAGCAGGACCCTTGCAAGTACCCTCTGTACTTGAATTTCTTCATCTGATTATAAAAGTGTTTGCATATCACGAATGAAACAATTTACCCAAGAGCTTTTGGATATCCTTGGTAACTGACACATGTGCTCTTCCAGTACAACAGCAAACATGTTCACATTCACTGTGAATATAACTCTTATTATTAACCACTTCACTTCAGGAGGCTGTCCTCTAGGTAAGTATATTTCTTTCATATCTAAAATAAATATGAAATAACTGTGCAACCAGAATCATATATAAAATGAATATGAAATAAATATGCAACCAATCTCTAATATAAGTTGTAGCATAATATGATGCAACAAAGCAATCATAAAGATAAGCTGCAACATGCAATTATTTTTTAAAAGGGATTGGTCCTTAATTATCATTTAATCTGTATAGCCTACCACAGGTGACATGTAATGACTAATTTATTGAATCCATCAGCAAATGTGGTTAGGAACTATATATATAAACACTAGCTTTTTAAAAATACATTCCTGTCAGGCATATAAATTTTTTTTTTCACTTAAAAGCGCTTTTGATGATATTCTTTAGAAAAATTTCTCAACATAAAAAATATGAGACATACACAGTACACAATATCATGAATTTACCATTATTTATATCAGTTTCTAGAACATTTAAAACTGTAATGTGTTGTATATGTATATATATTACATATATATGTGTGTATATCACATATATGTTGTGTGTGCCTAACCTTGTCTCTGTTAATTGCATACATTAGGATACCCACTGAATTTAATGTAAATATCAACCACTTTGAAATTACTTGCAATCTATTTGATGGTAATGAATGAACATGAAAATATGGAAGGAAATGGGAATATTTTAAATTGCTCCTAGTTCCTGAGGCTTTCTTTCAAAAAGAATCTGAATTTTCCCATACTAGAAAATATTTTCCACTAGATGCAGAAAATAGCTGTGCATGTTTATAGAGTGATATTAAGTGGAAATGCACAAATACATGGTATTTGGACAGGTGAAATAGGTCTTAAGATGGGAGTTCCCACTAGACAGCTTATACATAGGTACCCAGAACTTGAGGTCCAATAAATTTAAGATGATCAGAGTTGTCTTACCTGCTAATTATCTTTTCTCATCTCTCTCAAAGGCCAAAGATATTGTTGAGTCTTTTGGAGACTGTTTCTCTGCAAGTGTCCATAATTCATATTTATTGTTGTTCAGTCGCTCAGTCATGTCCTACTCTTTGCAGCCCCATGGACCGCAGAACACCAGGCTTCCTGTCTTTTACTGTCTCCAAGAGATTGCTCAAACCCATGTCCATTGATTCGATGATGATATTCAACCATCTCATCCTCTGTTGCCCCTTTTTCCTCTTGCCTTCAATCTTTCCCAGCATCAGGGTCTTTTCCAAAGAGTCAGCTCTTTGCATCCGGTGGCCAAAGTATTGGAGTTTCAGCTTCAGCATCAGTCTTTCCAATGAATATTCAGGACTGAATTCCATTAGGATGGACTGGGTGGATCTCCTTGTATTCCAAGGGACTCTCAAGAGTCTTCTTCAACACTACAGTTCAAAAGCATCAGTTCTTCACTGCTCAGCTTTCTTCACAATCCAACTCTCACATCCATACATGATTACTGGAAGAGCAATAGGTTTGACTGACAGATCTTCATTGGCAAAGCAATGTCTCTGCTTTTTAATATGCTGTCTAGCTTGGTCATAGCTTTTCTTTTAAGGTTCAAGCATCTTTTAATTTTGTGGCTATAGTCACCATCTGCAGTGATTTTGGAGCCCAAAAGATAAAGTCTCTCACTGTTTCCATTGTTTCTACATTTCTTTGACATGAAGTGATGGGTCCAGATGCCATGATCTTCATTTTCTGAATGTTGGGTTTTATGCCAACTTTTTCACTCCTCTTTCACTTTCATCAAGAGGCTCTTTAGCTCTTCTTTGCTTTCTGCCATAAGGGTGGTGTCATCTGCATGTCTGAGGTTATTGATATTTCTCCTGGCAATCTTGATTCCAACTTGTGCTTCATTCAACCCGACATTTTGCATGATGTACTCTGCATATAAACTAAATAAGCAGTGTGACAATATACAGGTTTGACGTACTCCTTTTCCTATTTGGAACCAGTCTGTTGTTCCATGTCCAGTTCTAACTGTTGCTTCCTGACCTACATACAGATTTCTTAAGAGGCAGGTCAGGTGGTCTGGTATTCCCATCTCTTGAAGAATTTTTCACATCTTTTTGTGATCCACACAGTCAGAGGCTTTGGCTCATCAATAAAGCAGAAGTAGATGTATTTTCTGGAACTCTCTTGCTTTTTCTATGATCCAACAGATGTTGGCAATTTGATCTCTGGTTCCTCTGGCTTTTCTAAATCCACCTTGAACATCTGGAATTTCATCGTTCATGTACTCGTTAAGCCTGGCTTGGAGAATTTTGAGTATTACTTTGAGGAGGTGTAATATATATTTTACAGGATGATCAGGGTGAGCTTCACTGAGAAAATATTTGAGAATAGCTTTGAAGGAGGTGTAGGAGGGAGCTCTGCCAGTGTATCCGAGAGGTTAGTCCTCCAGGCAGAGGGCACAGTCTGGGTGCAGAGGCACAGAAGCCCTAAGGCAGGAGAGGGCTTAGCATTCCTAGCAGGAGCTAGGAGGCCAGTTGTTGCTGGAATGGAGTGAGACATTAAAGGTGTGATGGCTTTTGCGTTCATGCAATGGGAGGGATTCACGATTCTATATTTAGTGCCCATCTATTGTATGTTCTCATTTCTGTGCTTCTGCTGCCCAGCATCAGGCTTCTTAACTTCAGAAATAGCCATTGCCACTTTTGCCTTCACTTTAATTTTTTTTTCCTTATTTTTAAGCACGCCTGGTAAGAGCATAGTTGTATGCATAACTACTTTTCCTTCCTACACCTTCAGTTTGGCAAAGGCCCTGAATTTTTCTTTGTACTTGCCTTTTTCACAGAAATATTTTTGAACCTTTACTCATAGAAGTGAGTAAAGCCTGATGCACATGTAGCCAGTCTCAGTTTTGTCACTTATACTTAGACAGTTGTCCACAGCTCTATTGCTTATGCACTTTTCATTCAATAGACATAGCCAGCAACTTCTGTGTACCTAGCACTGTTCTGTGTCTATGTAAGGACATAGAACACCTTGAAGGTGTAATAAATCTCCACTGTTCTTGGTTGAGTCCAAAGGCTAGCAATGGTGTTTACACAAGAGGAGAAATATTAAAACATAGATCCAGGAGTTGCAGTTTTAATAGAAAAAAATGGCTTTTAAAATAGAATTTATTTAATTTCTGTCATAACAATTTAAGTTAATGGAGAGTCAGAAGCTATTTTAATGAGTGAAAAATAGTTGTAAAGCTTTTAAAAAAGACATATTAGTAATTGGTGTATATATATATGTGTATACATACATATACAAAAATCTGTTTATATAAAAATCTATATATACACATAGCAATCTTTCAGAATTTCTTAGAGAAAACAAAACTCTCTTTGCTTTGGAAGTCTATTTAATCCACACGTGGCTCTGATTTGTTCTGCTGTTCACAACTTACGAGGTTTTTCTAGTGCTGTCAAAATATTTCTCACATCACACGGACATAATAATGTAGAAACTCCAGTGACTTTTGACAGCTGTGTAATGGTCTCTAATGTTAGTATGGATTATGTTGGAGGTTTAAACTATTATTCAGATCAATAGTACTAATGTTGAGCTGGTATTACTATGTTGAGCACATACGATTTGTATCTTCATAACAACGAAAATTAAAAACAGGCAAAGGAGAGGAAAGAGAACACTGATATTTAACATAAAAATATAGATTTAATTTTCTACACTAAAGATGATAACAGCTATTCATTATGTAACTGTATTTAGGCAGAGTGATTTTCCTATATGGCTTTAACAAAGTTCCATAATTTGTTACTCTTTTTATCATTCAATTTAAAATATTTTAAAGTTTCTTTCTTGAGTTTTCCTTTGACTTGTGGATTTTTTTTAGCAGTGTGATTTTCTTCACTGATACATAATTGATCTTTATTCTAGATACATTATGTTTATTGATTTTTAAATTATTTCATATCACTAAAGAACAGTCTTGCAGGATCTCAGTATTTTGAAATTTATTGAGCCTTGTTTTATGGCTCAGTATATGGTCTATCTTGGTGAATTTTCTTTGTATTCTTAAAAAGAATATATTCTGCAGCCTTTGGGCATCTGTATTATAATTGTCAACTAGTTCAAAGAAGATGATAGTGCTGTTCAGATCTTCCATGTCTTTTCTCAGTTTTTCTCCTTTTTAAAATCTTGAGAAAGGAATGTTAAACTGTGCAACTATAATTGTGAATTTGTCTTTTATTTTAATTTTGTCAAAGTTTTCTCAGATGTTTTGAGGCTCTGTTGAATGCATGAATATTTATGATTTTTACTCCTTTTTAGAATTTACTATTTTCTCATTTTAAAATATTTCATTTATTGTTGCCTCAAAGTATAACGTAAGTAGTACTAATATTAATATGAGAGTCTAGCTTTCTTACATGATACACATGGTTTACTTATCCATTCTTTTACTTTCAGCCTACCTTCATTTTTTATATTTAAAGTATGCCTCTTGTAGAAAGGATGCTATGTCTTGTTTCTGTATACCTTCTGAAAATGTCTATGTTTAAAATTTTGAATCCCCAGTTCTGTGCACTTAATGTGCTTATTCATTATGTAGATTTTTCCTACCATTTAGTTACATCTTTTCCATTTTCCCCACATTTTTGTTTCTGTTGTCATCTTTGTTTCCTCATTTTTTCAAAAAAAGTTAACTCATTTTTGAAAATAAATTTCTTATATAATAGTTTTGTGATTCTGTTTCTTTGCAATCTTAAATGGTTTCTCCAAGGGATACAATGTATGTTTTTATCCTTTTTTATTAGACTACAATAGCTTTGCAATATTGTGTTAGTTTCTGCTGTACAGCATCATGAATCAGCTATATGTATATGCATGTCCTCTTCCTCTTGATTCTCCCTCCCATCCTCCATTCCACCCTGTGAGGTCTTCACAGAGCAGGCGGCTCTGTTTGCATACAGTAGCTTCCCACTGGCTGTCTATTTGACACAGTAGTGTCTGTAAGTCAGTTCTGCTCTCTCAGTTTGTCCGTCCCTCACCTTCCCCCGCCACGTGTCTACAACTCTGTTCTCTACAGACATGCTTTTCTCTTTTCACGGTCTGTTTAGAGTTAAGTATTATATGATTCCATGCAAAAAAATATAAAAGCTTTGCAATCAATATTAGACTCCCTTTCACTTCACTTTGGCTATTGTTGTCACATATACTATATCCGTAAGAGATATAACTATATATGTTGCACTTATACTCTTTTACTTTTATAATTAAACATTTAAAACTGTTACCTATAAGTGTTGCTTTTGTGATCTCTCATAATTTATTTTTTATAATTCAATTTAAAATATTTTAAAATTTCTCGAGCTTTTCTTTGATGCATAGATGAATTATTTTTGTTCTTATGTTAAATATTAGAACACACACACACATGCGTGTATGTTCAAGCCCCATAGTACAATGCTATGTTTTGCTTTAGCTAATCATAAGTTTTATTATTAGTACAGAGAAAAACATTTGTGCTTAATGACTTAAACTCCATTTCCGATAGTCTTCATTCCCTCTATAGGATTTGAGTTTTATTTTATTATTATTTTTTTTCTGTTTTTTTTTTTTTTAGTTTTTTATTTTTTTAATTTTAAAATCTTTAATTCTTACATGTGTTCCCAAACATGAACCCCCCTCCCACCTCCCTCCCCATAACATCTCTGTGGGTCATCCCCATGCACCAGCCCCAAGCATGCTGTATCCTGCATCAGACATAGACTGGCGATTCAATTCTTACATGATAGTATACATGTTAGAATTCCCATTCTCCCAAATCATCCCACCCTCTCCCTCTCCCTCTGAGTCCCAAAGTCCGCTATACACATCTGTGTCTTTTTTCCTGTCTTGCATACAGGGTTGTCATTGCCATCTTTCTAAATTCCATATATATGTCTTAGTATACTGTATTGGTGTTTTTCTTTTTGGCTTACTTCACTCTGTATAATTGGCTCCAGTTTCATCCATCTCATCAGAACTGATTCAAATGAATTCTTTTTAACGGCTGAGTAATACTCCATTGTGTATATGTACCACAGCTTTCTTATCCATTCATCTGCTGATGGACATCTAGGTTGCTTCCATGTCCTGGCTATTATAAACAGTGCTGCGATGAACATTGGGGTACATGTGTATCTTTCAGTTCTGGTTTCCTCGGTGTGTATGCCCAGCAGTGGGATTGCTGGGTCATACGGTAGTTCTATTTGCAATTTTTTTAAGGAATCTCCACACTGTTCTCCATAGTGGCTGTACTAGTTTGCATTCCCACCAACAGTGTAGGAGGGTTCCCTTTTCTCCACACCCTCTCCAGCATTTATTGCTTGCAGATTTTTGGATCGCAGCCATTCTGACTGGTGTGAAGTGGTACCTCATTGTGGTTTTGATTTGCATTTCTCTAATAATGAGTGAGTAACGTTGCAGGATATAAAATCAACACACAGAAATCCCTTGCATTCCTATACACTAATAATGAGAAAGTAGAAAAAGAAATTAAGGAAACAATTCCATTCACCATTGCAATGAAAAGAATAAAATACTTAGGAATATATCTACCTAAAGAAACTAAAGACCTATATATAGAAAACTATAAAACACTGATGAAAGAAATCAAAGAGGACACTAATAGATGGAGAAATATACCATGTTCATGGATCGGAAGAATCAATATAGTGAAAATGAGTATACTACCCAAAGCAATTTACAAATTCAATACAATCCCTATCAAGCTACCAGCCATATTTTTCACAGAACTAGAACAAATAATTTCAAAATTTGTATGGAAATACAAAAAACCTCGAATTGCCAAAGCAATCTTGAGAAAGAAGAATGGAACTGGAGGAATCAACTTGCCTGACTTCAGGCTCTACTACAAAGCCACAGTCATCAAAACAGTATGGTACTGGCACAAAGACAGACATATAGATCAATGGAACAAAATAGAAAGCCCAGAGATAAATCCACACACATACGGACACCTTATCTTTGACAAAGGAGGCAAGAATATACAATGGAGTAAAGACAATCTCTTTAACAAGTGGTGCTGGGAAAACTGGTCAACCACTTGTAAAAGAATGAAACTAGATCACTTTCTAACACTGCACACAAAAATAAACTCAAAATGGATTAAAGATCTAAATGTAAGACCAGAAACTATAAAACTCCTAGAGGAGAACATAGGCAAAACACTCTCCGACATAAATCACAGCAGGATCCTCTATGATCCACCTCCCAGAATTCTGGAAATAAAAGCAAAAATAAACAAATGGGATCTAATTAAAATTAAAAGCTTCTGCACAACAAAGGAAAACATAAGCAAGGTGAAAAGACAGCCTTCTGAATGGGAGAAAATAATAGCAAATGAAGCAACTGACAAACAACTAATCTCAAAAATATACAAGCAACTTATGCAGCTCAATTCCAGAAAAATAAACGACCCAATCAAAAAATGGGCCAAAGAACTAAATAGACATTTCTCCAAAGAAGACATACGGATGGCTAACAAACACATGAAAAGATGCTCAACATCACTCATTATTAGAGAAATGCAAATCAAAACCACAATGAGGATTTGAGTTTTAATTTGATACCATCTTCCTTCATCTAGAGCTTCCTTTATTATTTCTTATAATATTTTAAGCTAAGGATGAATGCTCAAGTTTTATTTATTCATTTTGTTTTCCTATATTTGATTAGGATATTTTCACTGGATTTATAAACCTAGGTTCTCAGTTTTTCTTTTAGCACCTTAAATATTTGTTCCAGTTTCTTATTTTGATTTTTTATAATGAGAAATAGATGTTTGTATTGTTTTTATCTGTAGATAGTGTCTTTGGGGAGAATTGCTTTTAAGATTTTCTTGGCACATTGGAGTTGTGACTGTTTGACTTTAGTGTGCATCATATATATAGATTTGTATATACAGTTTAGGGCTTCTTGAGATTACTGAAAGTATAACTTTTATATCTTCACTATTTCTTCAAGTATTTTTTTCTGCTTATTTTCTCTCTTCTCTCTCTATAGGACTCCAATGCATGAATGTTATGACTTGATGATATTCTGCAAATCACTGAAGTTCTGTTCAATGGTTCTTAATCTATTTTCTCTGCTTTCTTCAAATTAAAAAACTTTATTAATTTATCTTCAAGTTTGATGATTTTATTTTTTTTTCAAATTTCCCAACTGACCACTCCTTAATGGGGATATATTTTTTTTAAAGTGTAGATATTTTTTATTTTCATAATTTTAATATCATTTTTTATATTTTATATTTTTAATTATATTTTATTATTTTTAATTTTTATATTTTCTATTTCTCCACTGAAATTTCTTTTTTATTTATTCACTACAATCATGGTTTCACATACTTTTTGGCAATGATTATACTTGCAAATTTAAAACACTTCTCTGCTAATTTCAACTTGTGATATTTTGTGTCAGACTATATTGTTTTTTAATCTGTGTACTAGTCATCTTTTTCTGTTTTTCATATGTCTAATAATTTTGACTTTTACCTTAAACATTGTGAAGACCCTGGGTTAAGCTGTGTTCCTCTCAAAACTTGATTATTTGCTCTGGCAAGCTGGATCAAAACTCCAAATTCAGCCTTTTCTGCAGTGAGCAGAAGCTGAGAGCTCTGTTTATATTTTTAGCCTTATCTGGGCTGTTTGTATGTGCTTTTGGCCTGGTTAGTTTAGAGTTTAGCTAGACAGGGTGTCAGGTTTATAAAAGAATGAATCAGACAATAATTTGAAGTTATTGAACTCTAAATCTGATACTAAGAACGGGAAGAGAAGGGAGAAGCTATTTGTCATGTGTGATTTAATCTAGATGCAGGTTAACCCAAACTATTCTGATAATAGAGTATTCAGAAGCATTTGTTTAGTGCCTATCTGAAAATTGTTACTTAATAAAGCACTTCACTTTTTGCTTTATACCTCTACTATTTGATGTTAAAAATAGACTAGAAGTTATCAAATATTAGAGTATTTGCCAGACATTAAAAGTATTGATGTTTCCTTTATTTTAAATATAAGTTTGTATTATTGGGAAAGTATATGTGCTTTTAAATTTGTTCATAAAGTACATTAAAAAAGGGCTACTAATAGTGTAAGTCTGTGTTATGATGAATTCATTTAAAATGTGAGTTATTTGGACTGAGACTCAGGTTCTCAGGGAGCCAGCACATTCCTTGACTTTCCAGTTTCCCTGTACCATGTAAACAACGTTTGGTAGCAGGTGAACATACTGATCATTCTGCAAATGATGGCATCGGGAGACAAAGTGCAATGCTGAGACTCCTGCAGCCAAGATGGGTGTGGGAGGGTAGCTATAGTTTCCAATTCTGAGACTAAGTGGAATCAGTTGACAAGCTTCGAGATCACTCCTGACGAAGATGGAAGAAGCAGCCACAGATTCCAGCACAACCAAGCCTGAGGACCAAGAGGAGATGGCTGATGCCAACAAAGGCTAGAAGTTCCTGTTCAGCTCCACCTCTTGATGTTGCATTAATATAAAAATAACAGCCTTCCCTCTCGAGTTGTTGTCATTGTTCAGTCGCTCAGTTGTGTCTGACTCTGTGACCCCATGGGCTGAAGCACACCAGACATCCCTGCCCTTTACCATCTCTGGCAGCTTGCTCAAACTCAAGTCCATTGAGTTGGTGATGCCATCCAATCATCTCATCCTTTGTCATTCCCTTCTCTTCCTGCCTTCAATCTTTCCCAGCATCATGGTCTTTTCCAATGAGTCAGTTCTTCACATCAGGTGGCCAACAAGTATTGGAGCTTCAGCATCCATTCTTCCAGTGAATAATCAGGACTGATTTCCTTTAGGATTGATTGGTTTGATCTCCTTGCAGTCCAAGGACTCTCAAGAGTCTTCACCAACACCACAGTTCAAAAGCATCAATTCCTTGGTGCTCAGCTTTCTTTATAGTCCAACTCTTATATCCATACATGACTACTGGAAAAACCATAGCCTTAACTAGATGAACCTTTGTTGACAAAGTAATGTCTCTCCTTTTTAATATGCTGTCTAGGTTGGTCATAACTTTTCTTCCAAGGAGAAAGTGTCTTTAATTTCATGACTGTACTCATCATCTGCAGTGATTTTGGAGCCCAAAAGATAACATCTGCCACTGTCTCCACTGTTTGCCTATCTCTTTGCCATGAAGTGATGGGACTGGATAACATGATCTTAGTTTTCTGAATGTTGAGATTTAAGCCAACTTTTTCACTATCCCCTTTCTCTTTCATCAAGAGGCTCTTTAATTATTCGCTTTCTGCCATAAGTATGGTGTCATCTGCATATCTGAAGTTATTGATATTTCTCCCGGCAGTCTTGATTACAGCTTGTGCTTCATCCAGCCCACCATTTCTCATGATGTACTCTGAATATAGGTTAAATAAGCAGGGTGACAACATACAGCCTTGACACAGTCCTTTTCCTATTTGGAACCAGTCTCTTGTTTCATGTCCAGTTCTAACTGTTGCTCAAGAGGCAGGTCAGGTGGTCTAGTATTCCCATCTGTTTCAGAATTTTCCACAGTTTAATGTGATTCTATGAAGACCTACAAGACCTTTTAGAACTACTACCCCTCCCCCCAATTTCCTTTTCATTATAGGGGACTAGAATGCAAAAGTAGGAAGTCGGGAAACTCCTGGAGTAACTGGCAAATATGGCCTTGGTGTACACAGTGAAACATGGCAAAAGCTAATAGATTTTTGCCAAGAGAATGCACTGGTCCATAGAAGACACCCTCTTCCAAAAACACAAGAGAAGACTATACATATGGACATCACCAGATGGCAAACACTGAAATCAGATTGATTATATTCTTTGCAGCCAAAGATGGAGAAGCTCTATACACTCAGCAAAATCAAGACCAGGAGCTGACTGTGTCTCAAATCATGAACTCCTTATTGCCAAATTCAGACTTAAATTGAAGAAAGAAGGGAAAACCACTAGACCATTCAGGTATGACCTTAATCAAATCCCTTATGATTATACAGTGGAAGTGAGAAATAGATTTAAGGGACTAGATCTGATAGACGGAGTGCCTGATGAACTATGGACAGAGGTTCGTGACATTGTACAGGAGACAGGGATCGAGACCATCCCCAAGAAAAAGAAATGCAAAAAATCAAAATGGCTGTCTGAGGAGGCCTTACAAATAGTTGTGAAAAGAAGAGAAGTGAAAAGCAAAGGAGAAAAGGAAAGATATACCCATTTGAATGCAGAGTTCCAAAGAATAGCAAAGAGAGATAAGAAAACCTTCCTCAGTGATCAGTGCAAAGAAATAGAGGAAAACAATAGAATGGGAAAGACTAGAGATCTCTTCAAGAAAATGAGAGATACCAAGAGAACATTTCATGCAAAGATGGAACAATAAAGGACAGATGGTATAGACCTAACAGAAGCAGAAGATATTAAGAGGAGGTGGCAAGAATACACAGAAGAACTGTACAAGAAAGATATTCATGACCCAGATAATCACGATGGTATGATCTCTCACCTAGAGCCAGGCATCCTGGAATGTGAAGTCAAGTGGGCCTTAGGAAGCATCACTATGAACAAAGCTAGTGAAGGTGATGGAAATCCAGTTGAGCTATTTCAAATCCTAATGGACGATGCTGTGAAAGTGCTGTACTCAATATGCCAGCAAATGTGGAAATCTCAACAGTGGCCACAGGACTGGAAAAGGTCAGTTTTCATTCCAGTCCCAAAGAAGGGCAATGCCAAAGAATGCTCAAACTACTGCGCATTTGCACTCATCTCACATGCTAGTGAAGTAATGCTAAAAATTCTCCAAGCCAGGCTTTAGCAATACGTGAACCGTGAACTTCCTGATGTTGAAACTGGTTTTAGAAAAGGCAGAGGAACCAGAGATCAAATTGCCAACATCTGCTGTATCATAGAAAAAGCAAGAGAGTTCCAGAAAAACATCTATTTCTGCTGTATTTACTATCCAAAGCCTTTTTAACTGTGTGGATCACAATAAACTGTGGACAATTCTTCAAGAGATGGGAATATATGGTAACTACTCCTTATGTCAACATTTCACACACTTTGTTTTAAATTTCTCTCCCTCTTTCTCTTTCTCAAACATCAACACACATCCTTTACATTTCTATTTAATTAAGAAACAATGATTAAAAAACTGAAAATGTTATGTGACTTAATCTAAAGCACATTATAAATGGTAGAAATAAGATGCAAACTGTAAATTAAAGTCTCTCTCCCTTCAAAGTAATTTGCTTTTTCCATTTATTCTTGTGACTTGAAAATACTGATTATTCCTCACTGTATTTTTCCTCACTTAACTGATGGCAAATGATTATAAAACTTTGAGCTTGAAGAAGACTATCCTATAAAATATTAAATGTAAAAAAGTCTTGATGATTTAGACAATCTGTGAATATTAAACATAATGATTGACTAAAATATTGATATTTATTGAAATCACAGTATGGAATGACAGATTATGAGAGGATTTTTGTCTAGAAGAATAAAGCATTTCCTTGTAAATTTTTTATATTCAATTTTTAAAATTATAGCAATATATCAAAATTCATGCTAGATGTATTAAAAATTCAAAAATTCAGCATTTCAGTTGTCAAGATACCACATTATGCAGAATCAGAAACTTTAATAAGAAAAAAATTACCATGAGATAAAATGAGAAGAAGCCCCAGAGTAGGTGTAACTTGTGGCAATATGTTGGTGGCTATTATCATATTTCATCTGTAGGATCTAAATAATTTCTGGACCTTGTCTTCCTATCATAAATAATACAAAGTTACTGTTTAGGTCTGCTAAACCTTTAGCCATTTTTAGGATATATTAAGTTTTTGAAGAGACTATGGAAGGAACATATCTCCTAAAGTGTTCACTCTAAACATTAAAAAAAATATATTCTGTTAACATTGTTGATTACCTTTAAACATCTACGGGTTGTACAGTTCATAATAGTGTTCACTCTTGGTCTTTTCAAAATCAATGTACTGGAAATGGCTTTAGTTTTTTCAAGCTGCCTAAGTTTCATTTAACAATATGACTACCAAATAAAAATGGATTTTCTGATTACAGATCTTAATGAGACTTATTTCAGCATCAAACTATATTTCCAGTGATAGAAATCTAGAGTGTATTCACTAACATAATGGAAGTGTATGCACTGTATTTTGTGTTGATTTCTTTGTTTCTTGAAAAAGAAGGAACTGCATAAATGCGTATGCTCCTATACTCTTCTTTCTACTAATCATATTATAAAAAATTGGTTCAGTATCTTTCTGTACCTGTGTTCTAAATTTTCAGAAAATCAAAGCACATCACCAATCCTACTTATAGTCAAGCTAATGTATATTTCATTTAGGACAGATGATTTTCCACCCATTTTTAGTATTCAGTTTTAAATATTTTCAAAGTCCTCATAAGTATAACTTATTTCAGTAACTGAACTTGTATTGGTCTTCATGTATAATATTTTCAAATAATGGTGATTTTAAAACATGAAAATATACATAATAGTATTAGATAAATGAAGAGCAGCAGTTGAACTATTAGCCTAATGTGAAAAGGAAGGGCAAGATGAGTTAGTATAAGTCCTATAGGAACAGTCACGAAAGTTTGATTTGACCTTATGTCTAATTACATATTATATTCTAAAAAAAAAAATAGAAACAACTTCTTTTTAAATTTTATAGCACTCAGGGTAGCTCACACTAAATATTTCATATGTTTTTAATACTGATCATGTTCATAAATTGCATTTATAATGTAATTATTTCTTTGAAGTTGAGTAGATTTATCTGGTGGCAAAGATTTTAAAAAAAATTCCTTTAACCATGAAGCATATTTATGTACATAAAGCAAACTAGAACATCTGCATTTTGCCATTGCATCAGTTATCTTTATTTTCCCTTCAATGTCCCTATTTTTTAATATATTTGTCAACATTTATTGAAATCCAACTATTTGGCAAGAGAGAGCAAAAAGAAGAAATGGGGTTACAAATCAGTGAAGTAAGGCCATTGTATCACCTTTAGAAATGACTGTTTTTTTTTTTTCTGAGTTTATTTGTTTTTGAAATATGCTTGACCTACAAAGCTATGTTAGTTCCTGTTACACAACACAGTGATTTGATATTTCTATATATTTCAAGATAATCACCACTAGTCTAGTTACCATCTGTTACTATTAAAAATACCACATAGTCATTGACTACCTTACTCACACTGTACATGAAATGAGTGGTATTGTTGTCTTGAGGAGTAGCTGTTAATGGGCCTACCCAGTATTCTGACCTAGAGAATTCCGTGGACAGTCCGTGGGATCTCAAAGAGTTGGACACAGCTGAGCAACTTTCACTTTCAACATTTCCACCTGGTTTTGTAACTGTGATATAGCCAACTATTAATTCCTAACTTTGTCTTCATACGCCTTTGTCCATTATATGCCCGGTGATGTTGGTATGTCAACTATTCCAAGGATTGGTTCTAGGTTTGTGCTAATTAACCAGCATAGTATTAGGCCAACAGAATATCTATTAATGGCACCCATATCAACACATTTAACTTAAAGACTCTCAAAATTAAATTCACAGATATGTTCTACTGCTTACTATTAAACATGCATATATTTCTATTATTTTCAGAGAAATCAAAATAATTTTCTTTCATTTGTGGCTTTTAAAATACTATTTTAAGGCAATATTGCAGGGCCACAGAATAGATCCTCCCAATAAAATAACTGCTAAAGGGCTCTTCTAATAAAAGTAAAATATGTCATGGGTAAATTACACCAAATATAAATGCTAATGAATTTTAAGAATTGTTGAAATAAGTTAATTCTCATAAAATAAAATAATAAAACAGTAAAACGAGGCAATATCAGAAGAGAGAGATCTAAATATTAAGCTAAGATCTAAATAATAAAGTTGTGAGAAATAAGAAGACACAGTGACTATTCAATGGTGTGATGGAAAGAAAGTCCAAAGACTTCAGAAATGTGGAGAAACT
The DNA here is from genome assembly GCF_042477335.2 of Ovis canadensis. Taxonomy (NCBI): domain Eukaryota; kingdom Metazoa; phylum Chordata; class Mammalia; order Artiodactyla; family Bovidae; genus Ovis; species Ovis canadensis. The sequence continues at coordinate 98,536,807 of NC_091253.1, read as the reverse complement.
GAACTGAGTTTTCTCCACCAAGCTTAGGATACTTGAAAAGACCAAAGTGTTCCTAGGTTGCTGGTATTCCTTGGAAATCAAGAAAAGAAAATTCACCTTTAAAAGAAAATGTCCTCAATTTATGCCCAAAGCGATCTATCTCACAGATGACATTTGAAAATTTGACTTTCATTAAAACACAAAATCACTCAACATTTAAGGAAACAAGTCACCACTATTAAAATAGATTAAAATAACAAGTAGCAGACTTATTCCTCCAATGAATGAATATTCATTGGAAGGACTGATGCCGAAGCTGAAACTCCAATACTTTGGCCACCTGATGTAAAGAGCTGAGTCATTGAAAAGACCCTGATGCTGGGAAAGGTAGAGAGCAGGAGGAGAAGGGGGAGACAGAGGATGAGATGGTTGGATGGCATCACTGATTCAATGGGCATGAGTCTGAGCAAACTCTGGGAGATAGTGAAGGACAGCAATTCCCAGTGTGCTTCAGTCCATGGGTTGCAAAAAGCCAGACAGGAGTTAGCAACTGAACAACAGCAAATTCTTCCAATGACTTCAAAGACTATAACGTCAGATTCAAGATATAAATTAAAAGAAGGAATAGACATTAGTAAAATATAGGAACCAATAGAAAATGTCTTGCTGAATCTGGAAAAGAAATCCCAGGAGATATTTTAGAAATTAAAACATAATTATAGAAATAAAAACTCACTTTGTTGTTGTTCAGTCACTAAGTCATGTCTGGCTGTTTGCGACCCCAAAAACTGCAGTACACCAGGCTTCCCTGTCCTTCACTATCTCCCACAGTTTGCTCACATTCATATCCATTGAGTTGATGATGCCATCCAACCATCTCATCCTTTGTCATCCCCTTCTTCTCCTGCCTTCAATCTTTCCCAACACCAGGGTCTTTTCCTGAGTCAGCTCTTCACTTCAGGTGGCCAAAATTTTGGAGCTTCAGCTTCAGCATTAATCCTCCCAATATTCAGGACTGATTTCCTTTAGGTTTAAGTGATTTGAACTCCTTGCTGTCCAATGGACTCCCAAGAGTCTTCTCTAAATCTCACTGCTGCTGCTAAGTTGCTTCAGTCGTGTCCAGCTCTGTGCGACCCCATAGACGGCAGCCCACCAGGCTCCCCTGTCCCTGGGATTCTCCAGGCAAGAACACTAGAGTGGGTTGCCATTTCCTTCTCCAATGCATGAAAGTGAAAAGTGGAAGTGAAGTCACTCAGTCGTGTCCGACTCCCAGCAACCCCAAGGACTGCAGCCCACCAGGCTCCTCCATCCATGGGATCCTCCAGGCAAGAGTACTGGAGTGGGGTGCCATTGCCCTAGGTGTAAGAAAAAGAAGACAAATAAATTTTAATAGAAAATAAATTTTATGGTAGAGTTTTAGGAGGTAGTAATTTTAACATGTGTATAAAAACATAAAAGACCCAGTTAGCCAAAACAATTTTGAGAAAGGATAGAGCTGGAAGAACTGTACTCCCTGGCTTCAGACCATACTATTAATGCAAAGCTATAGTAATCAAAGCAGTATGATATTGACACAGAAACAGACACACAAATCAATGGAACAGAATAAACAATCCAGAAATAAACAGGTGGTGCTAGAAAAATTGGACAGTTACATGTAGCACCATATATGAAAATAAACTTGAAATGGCTTAAAGATCTAAATGTAAGACCAGAATTTATAAAACTCCTAAAGGAAAGCATAGACAGAACATTCTGTAACATAAATCATAGCTATATATTTTTTGGATCTATCTTTTAGAACAAAGGAAATAGCAGTAAAAATAAACAAATGGAAACTAATTAAACTTATAAGCTTTTGCACAGCAAAGGAAACCATTGATAAAACCAAAACGCCAGCCTAGTTAATCAGAGAACACATTTGTGAATAATAAGGCCAGTAAGGGGTTAATATCCAAAATATATAAACAGCGCTACAATTCCATGATGGTAAAAAAGCAACCTGATTAAAAACAAGCAGAAGACTTTAAACATTTTTTTTTCAAAGAAGACAACAGATGGCTAATAGGCACATGAAATAACGCTCAACATTGCTGATCATCAGGGAAATACAAATCAAAACCACAGTGAGACATCACTTCATATCTGTCAGAATGGCTATTATGAGAAAGAACACATATAACAAATGCTGACAAGGATGTGGAGAAAAGGACGTGTGCACTTTTGGTGACAATGTAAATTAGGGAAGCCTTTGAGGAAAATGGTATAAAGATTTCTCAGAAAACTAAAAATAGAGCTACCATATGACCCAACAGTTCCATTCTTGGGTATATATCTGAAAAACAGAACAATAGTAATTTGAAAAGATACATGCACCTCAATGTTCATAGCAGCATCATTAACAATTGCCAAGATATGGAAGCAACCTAAGTGTCCATTAACAGATGAGTGGGTAAAGATATGATATATAATATAAATACAATGCAAGACTGCCCTGTCATAGAAAAGAATGGAAAAAAAAAAGCCATCTGCAGCCACATGGATGGATTTGGAGGGCACTATGCTTACTGAAATGTCAGACAGAGAAATGCAAATACTGCATGATATCACCCATAGGTAGAATCTAAAAGTTGTAACAAAGTAATTAATATAACAAAAAAGAAGCAGATTCACAGATATAGAGAGCAAACTAGTGTCATTTGCCGGGAGAAGGAAGTTGTGAGGGAGGCAACATAAGGGGAAGGGATTAAGAAGTACAAACTATTATCTATAAAATAAGATGTAAGGGTATATTTTACAACATAGGGAAAATAGCCAATATATTATAATAACTGTAAATGGACAATAACCTTCAACAATTATGAATCACCTGTACTGTATGCCTGTAACTGACATAATATTGTACATCAACTATACTTTAATTAAAAAGAAAGAGCTGAGGATAGATATAATCATAATGGATACTAAAGGAGAGTAGACTACAAAAACCTCTAAATTCTCCAGAAAACTTAATGTCAATTTTAGAAATTGTGCTTATCAAAAGTATCTTTTATAGATCAGGGCCAAAGACAGACGTTTTCAGATGCACAAAATTCAACACGTGGTCACCAAAGAAAATTTTAAGGATGCATTTTAGGAAGAAGTGAAATAATTCCATAATCCAGGCTTATAATGAAAAAAAAACTCGTAAGCAAATAAACTACATGCAATTCATGTAAACAAAACATCTGTATAAAGTTATAATAATCAGTTGGAATAATAATATGTAATGATACATTTAATTTTGGTCATTTCCTATTGCAGCCCTGTAAAATAGATTTATCAATATTGTTTATTTTACAGAATAGAGATTCAGATAGGTTTATGACCTGTCTAAGATTAATTTAGAAGGGGCAGAATTAGATTTGAACTCAGAATGTCATGTGGCAGCCAAGGAAGAATACTAATCTGGAAGCATGAATAGACAGACTAACATGCTGCAATCTTTAATTTATAGACCGCAGAATCTCAGAGAAGAATGTTGACATATAGCCCAGCATGCTTTTGTGAGTCATATACTGCTGAAATTCTCCAGTCATAATCAAGGGGGATCTGAATCTGACTCAGAATAATAACTGGCGTGTGTCCTTGGTCATACAGTTTCCAGATCTGAGTATAAAGGATAAAAAGAAACAAATTTGAGCCCATATTTTTAGGTATCACCCTGCAGTAGAGTGCTGTGATAGAACAGTTGTTAATTATAAGGGGTCAGTTTCCCTGGGAAACTTAAGACAATCTGACTAAAAATTATTTTCATTGCAAAAGGAATGAGGCCCCAATCTGTTCCTTTCAGTCAGTTCAGTCACTCAGTCATGTCCAACTCTTTGTGACCCCCATGGACTGCAGCACGCCAGGCCTCCCTGTCCTTCACCAACTCCCAGAGTCCACCCAAATTCATGTCCATTGAGTCGGTGATGCCATCCAACCATCTCATTCTCTGTCATCCCCTTCTCCTCCTGCCTTCAATCTTTCCCAGCATCAGGGTCTTTTCCAAGGAGTCAGTTCTTCACATCAGGTGGCCAAAGTATTGGAGCTTCAGCTTTAGCACCAATCCTTCTAATGAATATTCAGGACTGATTTCCTCTAGGATGGACTGGTTGGATCTCTTTTCAGTCCAAGGGACTCTCAAGAGTCTTCTCAAAAGTCACAGTTCAAAGGCATCAATCCTTTGGCACTCAGAGCTTTCTTTCTAATCCAACTCTCACATCATACATGACTACTGGAAAAACCATAGCTCTGAGCAGATGGACTTTTATCGGCAAAGTAATATCTCTGCTTTTTAATATGCTGGCTAGGTTGATCATAGCTTTGCTTCCAAGAAGCAAGCGTCTTTTAATTTCATAGCTGCAGTCACCATCTGCAGTGATTTTAGAGCCCCCCAAAAATAAACTCTGTTACTGTTTTCATTGTTTCCTCATCTATTTGCCATGAAGCAATTGGACCAGATTCCATGATCTTAGTTTTCTGAATGTTGAGTTTTAAAGCCAGCTTTTTCACTCTCCTCTTTCACCTTCATCAAGAGGCTCTTTAGTTCTTCTTCGCTTTCTGCCATAAGGGTGGTGTCATCTGCATATCTGAGGTTATTGGTATTTCTCCCGGCAATCTTGATTCCAGCTTGTGCTTCATCCAGCCTGGCATTTCACACAATATACACTGCCTATAAGTTAAATAGGCAGGGTGACAATATACAGTCTTGATATACTCCTTTCCTGATTTGGAACCAGTCTGTTGTTCCATGTCCAGTTCTAGCTGTTGCTTCTTGACCTGCATACAGATTTCTCAGGAGGCAGGTAAGGTGATCTGGTAGTCCCATCTCTTGGAGAATTTTCCACAGTCTGTTGTGATCTACACAGTCAAAGGCTTTGGCATAATCAATAAAGCAGAAGTAGATGTTTTTCTGGAATTCTCTTGATTTTTCAATGATTCAACAGCTGTTGGCAATTTGATCTCTGGTTCCTCTGGCTTTTCTAAGTATAGCTTGAACATCTGGAAGTTCACAGTTCACATACTGTTGAAGCCTGGCTTGGAGAATTTAATTCAAAAAACCATTATATCTAGTACTGTGGGCAAGAATCCCTTAGAAGAAATGGAGTAACCCTCCTAGTCAAAAAAAGAGTCGGAAATGTAGTGCTTGGATGCAAGTTTAAAAATGACAGAATGATCTGTTCCCTTAACTATTCCCAGTCTCCAGAGTCATGAGACTCCATGTCTCACGTATGTGATACTGTTCTACCAATGTCTTACATGCTTTGAACTAACAGTCTTCCTATTGTACGCACTGTCCACGGCCTGAACTTCTATACTTAGAAATCTAGGGGTAGTTTCTTTTCCTTTCTATACCTAGGTAGAACAGATTATTCATTTGTTGTTGTTGCTACCGAATGTATGGTATGTTTTGTTGGTGATTACATGTAACACTGGGCTCACTGATTCCGTAAAAAATAACATACCATTGTTATTTGGACTGTACTAGAGGAGAAATGCGGAGAAGGCAATAGCAACCCACTCTAGTACTCTAGCCTGGAATCTCAGGGACAGAGGAGCCTGGTAGGCTGCAGTTCATGGGGTCGCTAAGAGTTGGACACGACTGAGTGACTTCACTTTCACTTTTCACTTTCACGCACTGGAGAAGGAAATGGCAACCCGCTCCAGTGTTCTTGCCTGGAGAATCCCAGGGACGGCAGAGCCTGGTGGGCTGCCATCCATGGGGTCGCACAGAGTCGGACACGACTGAAGCAACTTAGCAGCAGCAGCTGCAGAGGAGAAATGGGAGTCCCTTGGATTAGGATCACAAGATTACTGGCATGAACCTTTTTAAGTAGCTTTATGACATTTTCTCTATCTCAAGAAAGCTTGTATGATTTTGCATTATTGCTTGACTGAGAGTGGTAGGGATGTATTTATAGTTGAGCTGTGATAAGAGACCATGTTAGGTAGAGAGTATCTTTGACACTGTATTTGTCTAAAGGAAGTGTATGTACAGCTGGAAATTAGAGGGTGAGGTGAAGTGTACGTGGCCATCACCGTCTCTGCTGTTATCACATGCCACGCACTATCCTGACTGAATAGCTACAGCAAAACAGGTCTTATTTTCATGTGCCTTGACTCCCCTGAGCATAGACCTTGGATTTCCGGGGTAGAACTCAGTCCAAGAGCAGACAATCCCTAGATGAACAGGACATGAGGTGGATTTTTGTGAAGGAATAAAATGGGTCTTTCTCTTGACAGTTCAAACGAGAAAAACAGTGGTGTGAATCAGATAGTAATGGGGATAGAAACTGAAATGATGCAGCAAATTAAGAGTAAATGCACTAAGGGTCACTGATAAGCGAAGATCATGAGGGAACATAATAGACTTAATAAGGAAAAGTAGCAAAATAGAGGTCAGCTATCCAGAATAGAGGGATTCCCTGGTGGCTCAGATGGTAAAGCGTCTGCCTGCAATGCGGGAGACCTGAGTTCAATCTCCGGGTTGGGAAGATCCCCTGGAGAAGGAAATGGCAACCCACTCCAGTACCCTTGCCTAAAAAATTCCATGGATGGAGGAGTCTGGTGGGCTACAGTCCATGGGGTCGCAAAGAGTCAGACACGACTGAGCGACTTCACTATACAGAATAGAACAGTAAATGTATTTTGTTTACAAAGCCCATAGCAATAAGAGTAGAGATGCACTGAGTCAAAAGTGCATAGAATGTGCTATAGAGTGAAGATCTACATGACTTTCTGCTTTTGCTATAGTTCCTAGAGTTCCTTGAATTCTAAATGGGATTTCAGTTCTAGTTCCTTTGAGGCCCAACAATATTCGATTAAGATTCTTGTCTTTTTGTGTGTGAATTGATGTTTCTTTTCTCTCAAGCAAATGAAAGTCTGAATGGCTTAAGCAAAATCCACAGTTCATTTCAAGACTATGCCAAAGCAAAATCTCACTGGACAGAATCAAATAACAAAGGAATACTTTATTCAGCTGTGATAGGGGTCAAGACCACTGAGATAGAAAAGAGATTAAACTTAACATCTCTGAAAAAAGAGGTGGGAGAGTTTTTAAGTGCTGGAGTGAGCTAGTGAAAAAGTGTTGGAGGGCTCCAGTGAGAGGTTGTTAGTTTCATTAGACCATTTGCCTTCGCTAAATGGCACTTACTGAAGTTCAGTTCAGTGCAGTGGCTCAGTCATGTCTGACTCTTTGCGACCCCATGGACTGCGGCATGCCAGGCCTCCATCACCAACTCCTGGAGTTTACCCAAACTCATGTTCACTGAGTCAGTGATGCCATCCAAACATTTACCCTCAGTCGTCCCTTTCTTCTCCTGCCTTCAGTCTTTCCCAGCATGGGGGTCTTTCAAATGACTCAGCTCTACACATCAGGTGGCCATAGGATTGGAGTTTCATCTTCAACATCAGTCCTTCCGATGAACACTCAGGACTGATTTCATTTAGAATGGACTGGTTGGATCTCCTTGCAGTCCAAGGGACTCTCAAGAGTCTTCTCCAACACCACAGTTCAAAAGCATCAATTCTTCGGCGCTCAGCCTTCTTCACAGTCCAACTCTCACATCCATACATGACCACTGGAAAAACCATAGCCTTGACTAGATGGACCTTTGTTGGCAGTTGTCTCTGCTTTTTAATATGCTGTCTAGGTTGGTCATAACTTTCCTGCCAAGGAGTAAGCATCTTTTAATATCATGGCTGCAGTCACCATCTGCAGTGACTTTGGAGCCCCCCAAAATAAAGTCTGCCACAGTTTCCACTGCTTCCCCATCTATTTGCCATGAAGGGATGGCACCAGATGCCATGATCTTCGTTTTCTGAATGTTAAACTTTAAGCCAACTTTTTCATTCTCCTCTTTCACTTTCATCAAGAGGCTCTTTAGTTCTCTTCACTTTCTGTAATAAGGATGGTGTCATCTGCATTTCTGAGGTTATTGATATTTCTCCCGGAAATCTTGATTCCAGCTTGTGCTTCATCCTGCCCAGTGTTTCTCATGATGTACTCTGCATATAAGTTAAATAAGTAGGGTGAAAATATAGAGCCTCAATGTAGCCTTTTTCTCATTTGGAACACGACTAAGTGACTGAACTGAACTGAACTGTTGTTCCATGTCCAGTTCTAACTGTTGCTTCCTGACCTGCATACAGATTTCTCAAGAGGCAGGTCAGGTGGTCTGGTATTCCCATCTCTTTCAGAATTTTCCTCAGTTCATTGTGATCCACACAGTCACAGGCTTTGGCATAGTCAATAAAGCAGAAATAGATGTTTTTCTGGAACTCTCTTGCTTTTTCCATGATCCAGTGGATGTTGGCAATTTGATCTCTGGTTGCTCTGCCTTTTCTAAAACCAGCTTGAACATCTGGAAGTTCACGTTTCACGTATTGCTGAAGCCTGGCTTGGAGAATTTTGAGCATTACTTTACTAGCTTGTGAGATGAGTGCAATTGTGTGGTAGTTTGAGCATTCTTTTGCATTGCCTTTCTTTGGGATTGGAATGAAAACTGACCTTTTCCAGTCCTGTGGCCACTGCTGAGTTTTCCAGAGTTGCTGGCATATTGAGTGCAGCACTTTCACAGCATCATCTTTGAGGATTTAAAACAGCTCAACTGGAATTCTATCACCTCCACTAGCTTTGTTCATAGTGATGCTTTCTAAGGCCCACTTGACTTCACATTCCAGGATGTCTGGCTCTAGATGAGTGATCCCATCATCATGATTATCTGGGTCATGAAGATCTTTTTTGTACAGTTCTTCTGTGTATTCTTGCCACCTCTTCTTAATATCTTCTGCTTCTGTTAGATCCATACCATTTCTGTCCTTTATCGAACCCATCTTTGCATGAAATTTTCCCTTGGTGTCTCTAATTTTCTTGAAGAGATCTCTAGTCTTTCCCATTCTGTTCTTTTCCTCTATTTCTTTGTATTGGTTGCTGAAGAAGGCTTTCTTATCTCTTCTTGCTATTCTTTGGAACTCTGCATTCAGATGTTTATATCTTTCCTTTTCTCCTTTGCTTTTCACTTCTCTTCTTTTCACAGCTATTTGTAAGGCCTCCCCAGACAGCCATTTTGCTTTTTTGCATTTCTTTTCCATGGAGATGGTCTTGATCCCTGTCTCCTGTACAATGTCACGAATCTCTTTCCATAGTTCATCAGGCACTCTATCTATCAGATCTAGTCCCTTAAATCTATTTCTCACTTCCACTGTATAATCATAAGGGGTTTGATTTAGGTCATACCTGAATGGTCTAGCGGTTTTCCCTACTTTCTTCAATTTGAGTCTGAATTTGGCAATAAGGAGTTCATGATCTGAGCCACAGTCAGTTCCTGGTCTTGTTTTTGTTGACTGTATAGAGCTTCTCCATCTTTGGCTGCAAAGAATATAATCAATCTGATTTCGGTGTTGACCATCTGCTGATGTCCATATGCAGAGTCTTCTCTTGTGTTGTTGGAAGAGGGTGTTTGCTATGACCAGTGCATTTTCTTGGCAAAACTCTATTAGCCTTTGTCCTGCTTCATTCCGTATTCCAAGGCCAAATTTGCCTGTTACTCCAGATGTTTCTTGACTTCCTACTTTTGCATTTCAGTCCCCTATAATGAAAAGGACATCTTTTTTGAGTGTTAGTTCTAAAAGGTCTTGTAGGTCTTTATAAAACCGTTCGACTTCAGTCTCTTCAGCGTTACTGGGTGGGGCATAGTCTGGATAACTGTGATACTGAATGGTTTGCCTTGGAGATGAACAGAGATCATTCTGTCATTTTTGAGATTGCATCCAAGTACTGTATCCCATTCTTTTGTTGACTATGATGAAGTTTCTGAAGTTAGACTTCCAATTTCCACAGAGACTGGGAGATAGGTTCTCTGTCTTGATTACACATCAAAGAGATGGCTTTAAGGTCCTTGAGAAAGACATTCCTGGGTTGTAAAACACTGCAAGAGGTTAGGAGATTTACATCTCAAAGGAGCAGTGAATTTACAGTTACAATTTTCTAAAGTGAATGCTCTAAAAAACGGTCAGGGGCTTATCATCAGGAATAAACCTGTCTAAAGTTTAGTCAGATTGAGGGAAATGTTAAGACCTTCTTGGTCAATCACCTGAGAATTCAAAGAGCTGCAATCTTGACAATCAAGCTTTAGGGAGGCAAGGAGCCGAAAAGTTGTAGTGACGTTGGCAGCAAGAGGTCTGTGTTCTCCCAAAACCCCGTTGTAAAGGCAACATAGTTGGGCTTCCCTGGTAGCTCAGAGGTAAAGCGTCTGCCTACAAAGCAGGAGACCTGGGTTTGATCACTGGATTGGGACAATCCCCTGGAGAAGGAAATGGCAGTCCACTCCAGAACTCTTGCCTGGAAAATCCCACGGATGGAGGAGCCTAGTAGGCTACTGCCCATGGGGTTGCAAAGAGTCAGACACAACCCAGCGACTTCACTTTCACTTTCTTTCCAACTATGACTTGGCTGTATCTTTGCAGTTACTTAAAAACTGTCAAAAACATCGTTTTGACCCAGTTTAGATGGGGTGCATATATATTCATTTTTTCATTCATTTAGCAAGTGTTTACTGACTGTTTACAATGTACCAGACACTTTCTAAACATAGAGACTTATTTATTAGTGAAGAAAATATTCAAATTTCTCTGTATTTAAATACATATAAAGTCAACAGATGGGACTAAAATAAGTGAACAAAATATTTAGCAGTGACATCAACCAGATGATGGAGTAGGAATCTTCTTTTACCTTTCTTTAGGATGTTTCTACCACTTTCTTTAGGATGTTTCTACCATCATTTCCCCACAGAAACTTTATTTTGTCAACAGTCTGCGGGTGAGAATACCTTTTTGGGAGTTCATGTTTCTAGCAGCGAAGTTCTAGCATACCATTAGAGCAATATCTATCTCTATATACAATATATCTGAGAATGGGTGTGCTGAAGAGGGGAGGAAGAATGGTTGCCCACCCTCTGCATCATCCCTTTTCCAAGGCAGCAGAGCTCACGACCATGCAGTTTCTCCCATGGAGGAATGCAAGAGCTTAGTGAATGAGTGCCCTCCTGCCAGCTCTTCTGGATGCTGCTAAAGAGGCTCACTTCTTCCTTGCTGTACCTAGAGTACTGAAATTATAAAACTGAGAGGGAGGGGGAAGGGAATGTTTCTCAGAATTCATCACAGGGCAGCAGAAGCTTTATGAACTCCATCAAAAAGTCTACCCATGAGCCACTTGGGGTGCCTCAACTGTGATTATTCCAACTGGCACGTGAGCATCCTTAATATTAATCCTCTGTGTTCCTCACCCGCTACCCCTGTTTTAGATTCTCCATGTAGTCTCATGCACAATGGTAAGACGCTTTTGCAGATGGCTAACATACATGCACAGAAAGCTTGCTGCCTCTGTGGGATTGGAAGAAGCTTGTATTTCAGAATTCCAGGTCCTGCCCTAAGGGAAACAAATGGGAGGCTCTCAATCCCAAGTCTGGCGTTGCAGAATTGAGAGATGGCATGTCAATTTAAATATCCCCTCTCCAGTGTGGAGAAAAGGGAACCCTCTTACACTGTTGGTGGGAATGCAAACTAGTATAGCCACTATGGAGAACAGTGTGGAGATTCCTTAAAAAACTGGAAATAGAACTGCCTTATGACCCAGCAATCCCACTGCTGGGCATACACACCAAGGAAACCAGAATTGAAAGAAACATGTGTACCCCAGTGTTCATTGCAGCACTGTTTATAATAGCCAGGACATGGAAGCAACCTAGATGTCCATCAGCAGATGAATGGATAAGAAAGCTGTGGTACATATACACAATGGAGTATTACTCAGCCATTAAAAAGAATACATTTGAATCAGTTCTAATGAGGTGCATGAAACTGGAGCTGATTATACAAAGTGAAGTAATCTAGAAAGAAAAACACTAATACAGTATACTAATGCATATATATGGAATTTAAAAAGATGGTAATGATAACCCTGTATGCGAGACAGCAAAAAAGACACAGATGTAAAGAATAGTCTTTTGGACTCTGTGGGAGAGGGAGAGGGTGGGATGATTTGGGAGAATGGCATTGAAACATATATAATATCATACAAGAAACAAATCGCCAGTCTAAGTTCAATGCAGGATACAGGAGGCTTGGGGCTGGTACACTGGGATGACCCAGAGAGATGGTATGGGGAGGGAGGTGGGAGGCGGGTTCAGGATTGAGAACACATGTACACCCATGGCAGATTCATGTTGATGTATGGCAAAACCAATACAATATTGTAAAGTAAAATAAATAAATAGTAAAATAAAATATATATATATGTGTGTGTATATATATATATATATATATATATATATATATATATATATATCCCCTCTCCAGAAGGAGCAGGTAGTGTGGAGCAGGTGCATTCAAAGAAAAGTTTTGCGAAAGCCTCAGAATCTCTAGTCAGGCTCACTTGTGAAGGCATTTCTCTATGAAAACTAAAGGTCAGTAAAGACTGGAGGAGGTGAGTGCTGCTTCAGATGTAGACAGTGGTGCAAGACCTTGAGGACCATGGATGACCAAGGACACCTGACCCCACCAAAGGTACACAGGCACACAGTAATTTTTCTGTAACTGGCCCCCTGAAAAGGAAATCTAAAGGTACCTGGCAAAGAATTCAAAAACTATTTTAGGAAGCTCAATGAGTTACAAAAAACAAACAGACCACTCAGTGATATTAGGAATAAATATGTATGTAAAATGAAAAGTTCAACACAGAGGGAGAAATCATTTAAAAACACAAAAATTCAAGACCTGAACAATAAATGGAATGAAAGTGTCAACATCATATTTAAACAAACAGAATAAAAAAATATCTGAGCAAGTCCATGACATGTATGATATACCATCAAATGAACTGATATTTTCACTATGGGAGTTTCAGATATAGAAGAGAGGGAGAAAGAGGCAGAACATTTATTGAAAGAGATAGTGACTGAAAATTTTCCAAATCTGGAGACAAATATGGACAACCAAGTGCATACAGATGAAAGGTCCAAAATGATATTTAGCCCAAAGAGGATTTCACTGACAAATCAAACCTTAAAAAAAGAGAGAGAGAGACAGTTTTGAAAGCAGCAAGAGAAAAAAGAGGGAGATCATAGAAAAGGAAGCGTTAATAAGATTACTAGCTGATTTCTTAGCAGAAAACTTGCAGGGCAGGAGATGTGGCATGGGCCTTCCCAGACAAAAAAGAGCTGATGGAATTCATCCTGACTGGAACTGTTTTAAACGAAATTTGAAAGGGAGTTCTTCATACTGAAATGAAGCTAATTTAGTAACAATAAAACAGACGAAAGTACAAAGTAAAGGCAAATATATAGTCAAATTCAACATACTCTTTTGATGTAATAGCAGTTTGTGAATTACTTTGAATACAAGTATAAACTTTAAAAGACAAAAGTACTAAAAAAAAGGTATAGTTACAATAACTTGATAATGGGTATACACTTTAAAAAGACATAAACTGTCAATCTTGAAAAAAATAGAGCAGAAGTAAAACAGTTTCTTATGCAATTGAAGTTGTCATTGTCAGCTTAAAATAGGCTGTTACAACTATAAGAAATTTATGGAAGCCTCATGTTAAAGTGAAAGTTGCTCAGTCACGTCCGACTCTTTGCGACCCTACGGACTATACAGTCCATGGGATTCTCCAGGCCAGAATACTGGCGTGGGTAGCCTTTCCCTTCTCCAGGGGATCTTCTCAACCCAGGGATTGAACCTAGGTCTCCTGTATTGAAAGGAGATTCTTTACCAGCTGAACCCTAAAGGAAGCCCAAGAATACTGGAGTGGATAGCCTATTCCTTCTCCAGAGGATCTTCCCAATCCAGGAATTGAACGAAGGTCTCCTGCATTGCAGGTGGATTCTTTACCAACTGAGCTATCAGGGAAGTCCAAGCCACATGTCAACCATAAGTCAAAAACCTATAGCAGACATACAAAAGATTGTTGTCATTGTCCTTTTGCTCAGTTGTGTCAGACTCTGTGATCCCACGGACTACAGCACACCAGGCTTCCCTGTCTTTCACCATCTCCCAGAATTTGTTCAAACTCATGTCCATTGATAGTCGGTGATGCCATCCAATCATCTCATCCTCTGTTGTCCCCTTCCCCTCCTGCCTTCCATCTTTCCCAGCATCAGGGTCTTTTCTAATGAATCGGCTCTTTGCATCAGTTGGCCAAAGTATTGGAGCTTCAGCTTCAGCATCAGTCCTTCCAATGAATATTCAGGACTGATTTCCTTCAGGATGGACTGGTTTGAACTCCTTGCTGTTCAAGGGACTCTCAAGAGTCTTCTCCAACACCACAGTTTAAAAGCATCAATTCTTTGGTGCTCGGGTTCTTTATAGTCCAACTCTCACATTCATACGTGACTACTAGAAAAACCATAGCTCTGACTAGATGGACCTTTCTTGACAAAGTAATGTCTCTGCTGTTTAATATGCTGTCTATATTGGTCATAGCTTTTCTTCCACGGAGCAATAAAGAAATCAAGGTATGTCATTAGAGAAAATCATCAAATCACAAGCAAAACAGCAAGCAAGAAATAAACAAGTGAATTAAAAAGAAATAAAAAAGCAATTAGTGAAATGACAACAGAAAGCCCTTACCTAGCAATAATTCTTTATTTTAAATAGATTAACTTCTCCAATTAGAAAATATAGAATGAATAGATTATAAAACACACACACACACACTGTATACTCTTTACAAGAGATTCATTTCAGTTTCAAGAACACATTGGCTTAAAGTGAATGGATGGAAGAATTACTCCAAATATTCCAAGCAAATGGAAACCAAAAAAATAGATAAAAATGATGTGATATACATATGTATATGTACATGTATATACATATATAGAGAATATAATAATTCTATTCTATTATTTAATATAATTCTATTATCTAATATAATTATATTATTCTGTATAATATATATACAGAATAGAGTAATACTCAGGCATTTGCAGCAACATGGATGGGCTTAGAGGGTACTGAAACTGTTAGTCACTCAGTCATGGCTGACTCTTTGTGACCCCAGGGACTGTAGTCTGCCAGGCTCCTCTGTCCATGGAATTCTCCAGGCAAGAATATTGGAATGGGCTACCATTTCCTTCTTTAGGGGATCTTCCCCACCCAGGAATTGAATCCTAATCTCCTGGATTGCAGACAGATTCTTTACCATCTGAGCCACCAGCGAAACTTAGAGGGTACTAGGTTAATTGAAATAAATCAGACCAAGAAAAATGAATCCCATATGGTTTCACTTATTTGTGGAATCTAAAAACCCGAATCAAAAAACCTAACCAAACAAAACAGAGACAGGCCCATCTGTTCAGTTCAGTCGCTTAGTCGTGTCCGACTCATTGCGACCCCATGAACTGCAGCATGCCAGGCCTACCTGTCCATCACCATCTCCCGGAATTCACTCAGACTCATGTCCATCGAGTCCATGATGCCATCCAGCCATCTCATCCTCGGTCGTCCCCTTCTCCTCCTGCCCCCAATCCCTCCCAGCATCAGAGTCTTTTCCAATGAGTCAACTCTTCACATGAGGTGGCCAAAGTACTGAAGTTTCAGCTTTAGCATCATTCCTTCCAAAGAAATCTCAGGGTTGATCTCCTTCAGAATGGAGTGGTTGGATCTCCTTGCAGTCCAAGGGACTCTCAAGAGTCTTCTCCAACACCACAGTTCAAAAGCATCAATTCTTCAGTGCTCAGCCTTCTTCACAGTCCAACTCTCACATCCATACATGACTACCGGAAAAACCATAGCCTTGACTAGACGGACCTTAGTCGGCAAAGTAATGTTTCTGCTTTTGAATATACTATCTAGGTTAGTCATAACTTTTCTTCCAAGGAGTAAGCGTCTTTTAATTTCATGGCTGCAATCACCATCTGCAGTGATTTTGGAGCCCAAAAAACATAAAGTCTGACACTGTTTCTACTGTTTCCCCATCTATTTCCCATGACGTGATGGGACCGGATGCCATGATCTTCATTTTCTGAATGTTGAGCTTTAAGCCAACTTTTTCGCTCTCCTCTTTCACTTTCATCAAGAGGCTTTTTAGCTCCTCTGCACTTTCTGCCATAAGGGTGGTGTCATCTGCATATCTGAGGTTATTGATATTTCTCCCGGAAATCTTGATTCCAGCTTGTGTTTCTTCCAGTCCAGCGTTTCTCATGATGTACTTTGCATAGAAGTTAAATAAGCAGGGTGACAATATACAGCCTTGATGTACTCCTTTTCCTATTTGGAACCAGTCTGTTGTTCCATGTCCAGTTCTAATTGTTGCTTCCTGACTTGCATACAGATTTCTCAAGAGGCAGGTCAGGTGGTCTGGTATTCCCATCTCTTTCAGAATTTTCCACAGTTTATTGTGATCCACACAGTCAGGGGCTTTGGCATAGTCAATAAAGCAGAAATAGATGTTTTTCTGGAACTCTCTTGCTTTTTCCATGATCCAGCGGATGTTGGCAATTTGATCTCTGGTTCCTCTGCCTTTTCTAAAACCAGCTTGAACATCAGGGAGTTCACGGTTCATGTATTGCTGAAGCCTGGCTTGGAGAATTTTGAGCATTACTTTACTAGCATGTGAGATGAGTGCAATTGTGTGGTAGTTTGAGCATTCTTTTGCATTGCCTTTCTTTGTATACAGAATAAACTGGTGGTTGCCAAGGAGAAGGGTTGTTTTTTTTCAGATGCTCTTTGTGACCCCATTGACTCCAACAGATCAGACCTTCCTGACCTTCACTATCTCCTGGAGTTTGTGCAAACTCTTGTCCATTGAGTAGATGATGCCATTCAACCATCTCATTCCTGTCACCAGCTTCTGCTCTCAATCTTTCCCCACATTAGTGTCTTTTCCAATGAGTCAGCTCTTTGCATCAGATGGCTAAAGTATTGGAGCTTCAGCTTTAGCATCAGTCCTTCCAATAAATATTCAGGGTAGATTTCCTTTAGGATTGACTGGGATGTGTCCTGCTGCTGCTAAGTCACTTCAGTCGTGTCTGACTCTGTGCGACCCCATAGAAGGCAGCCCACCAGGCTCCCCTGTCCCTGGGATTCTCCAGGCAAGAATACTGGAGTGGGTTGCCATTGCCTTCTCCAATGCATGAAAGTGAAAAGTGAAAGGGAAGTCTCTCAGTGGTGTCTGACTCTTAGCGACCCCATGGACTGCAGCCTACCAGGCTCCTCCATCCATGGGATTTTCCAGGCAAGAGTACTGGAGTGGGGTGCCATTGCCTTCTCCCAGGATGTGTCCTAGTTGGCCCATATTAGGGCAGGTGGGTTCTTAGCATATGGAGCCTTAGTTCCCTGACCAGGGATTGAACCTGGGCTCCCTGTATTGAAAGTGTGGAGTGTTAACCACTGGACTGCCAGGGAAGTCCCAAGAAGGGTGGTGGGGGGACAGAGAAAATAGGTGAATGGATTAAGAGGTATAAACCTTCAAATCTAAAATAAATGAATTGTTTATTACATTATGTGACATAATGTATACATCAGGAATGGAATTGATGATATTGTAATACTTTATATGTTACAGGATAATAACTGGTCATAGTGTACTGATCATTTCATAATATATAAGTATATTCAATTACTAAGTTGTCCACTTGAAATTAATGTAATAATGTGTGTTAATTATAACTAATGGAAAGAATTAGTTCTAATTCTAATTAAATAAAACACATCACTAAAGACAAATGGATCATAGAAGAAATAAAAAGGGAAATTAAAAAATATCTTGAGACAAACAGAAATGAAAACACAGCATACCAAATCTCATGGGATGCCCCAAAGCAGTTCTGAGATGTGTTTATAAGAAATAATTTCAGCAAGAAAAAGGAAAGATCTCAAATAACCTATTTTTCTTCTCAAGGAACTAGAAAAATAACAAATTAGGCCCAAAGTAAGTAGAAGGGAGGAACTATTAACAAAAGCCAGAGCAGAAATAAGTGAAATAGAGACCAGACAAAAACATGATATATGAAACTAGAGTTTAGCTTTTTTTTTTTTTTTTGAAAAGATGAACAAATAAGAAACCTTTTGGTAGACTAAGACAAAAAGATGTCTCAAATTCAGAAATGTAACAACAGATATTGCAACAGATACCACAAATACTATGGGTCATAAGTGACTATTATGAATAATTATACACCAAAAAATCAGATAACCTAATAGAAATGGATACAATTCTAGAAGCATGCAACCTAACAAGCCTGAATCAGGATGAAATCAAAAATCTGTATAGAGCAATAGTGAGTAAGGAGATTGAGTCAATAATGAGAAACCTCCCAGCAAGAAAAGTCGAGGGCAGGTGATTTCTCTGGAGAATTCTGATAGATTAACACCAATACTTCTCAAACCCTTTTAAAAAATGGAAGAGGAGGGTACATTCCCAAATTCATTTTACACATCCAGCATTACTTTGTAGCAAGACTATATGGATGTCAAATGAAAAGAAAATTACAAGCCAGTGTCTCCGACAAAAAACAGACCACAGAAATCCTCAGCAAAGTACTACTAACTGAATTTGACAGCACACTAAAAGGATCATGCAATGCAATCAAGTGAGATTTATCCCTGGGATGCAGGGATGGCTAATACATGTGAATCAATCAATACATGTACCACAGTAACAAAAACCGTGATAGTGTTAATTACTCAAGTCATGTCTGATTCTTTGCGACCCCATGGACTGTAGTCCACCAGGCTCTTCTATCCATGAAATTCTCCAGGCAACAATGCTGGAGTGGGTAACCATTTGCTTCTCCAGGGGATCTTCCTGAACCAGGAATGGAACCTGGGTCTCCTGTACTGCAGGAAGATTCTTTACTCTCTATGCCACCAGGGGCAACCACCATATTAACAAAATGAAGGATACCACTCATATGATTATCTCAATAGATTGTGGAAAAAACATTTGACAAAATTCAATATAAAAACTTTCTACAAGGTGGGTATAGAAGGGATACATCTTCTATAATCGAGCAAAATTTTAATTTTTTTATTGCTGTGATAAATGTCATGGGAATCCAAATAGGAATTGCATTAAATCTATAGATTGCTTTGACAGTATGGATATTTCAACAATGTTTAATTCTTCCAATCTGTGAACATGGGATGTCTTTCCTTTTATTTGAATCTTCTTTAGTTTCTTTCTTCAAAATATTTTTCAGCATATGGATTTTTCACCTCCTTGATTAAATTCATCCCCAAATATTTTATTATTTTTGATGTAATTTTAAATGATAGAGTTGTATTTCTTTTTCAGATTGTTCTTTGTTAGCGTAGAGAAACACAATCAATTTTGAGGGGTTAAGTTTGTATCTTATAACTGCTGAATTTGCTTATTAGTTCTATCATTTGTGTATGTGTGTGTATGTGTGTGTGTCTATGTATGTGAAATCTTAAGACTTTTTTTTTTTTTTTTTTTGCATAAGATTTACATCCAGCAGAGACTGCTTTACTTCTTTTCTGGCTTGGATCTATTTTATTTCTCTTTTGCCCAATTGTGCTGGTTAAAACATCCAGTATTGTTAATAGGAGTGATGAGAGTGGACATCTTTGTCCTGTTTCTGATCTTAGATGAAAAGCTTCTATTTACTATTAAGCTCAGAGGTTAAAGCATCTGCCTGGAATGCGGGAGACTCAGGTTTGATCCCTGGGTTGGGAAGATCCCCTGGAGAAGGAAATGGCAACCCACTCCAGTACTCTTGCCTGGAGAATCCCATGGAGGGAAAGCCTGGTAGGCTACAGTCCATGGGGTCGCAAAGAGTCAGACACGACTGAGCGACTTTACTTTTCTTTACTTACTATTGCATATGATAGCAGCAATGGGCTTTTCTTATATAATCTCTATTATAGACGGTACCTTCCTTCTATGCCCACCTTGTAGAAAGTTTTTATGTTGAAAAAGAAAAAGTTATGTACAGGGTGGACCAGTGTGGGGAGAATCTGGAGTTGGCTGTAGCATGAGTGGGTGAAGATATAAGTGTAATTATGGAAGGAAAGAATTACTAAACCTCAGCTAAAGAAGAAGACAAGGAGACATTTGGAAAATCGGGGTAACCACAATTTTACTTAATTCACAATTTTGTATAGCTCTGAAATAGATGGGGAAACAGTGGAAACAGTGTCAGACTTTATTTTTTGGTGCTCCAAAATCACTGCAGATGGTGACTGCAGCCATGAAATTAAAAGACGCTTACTCCTTGGAAGAAAAGTTATGACCAACCTAGATAGCATGTTGAAAAGCAGAGACATTACTTTGCCAACAAAGGTCCATCTAGTCAAGGCTATGGTTTTTCCAGTAGTCATGTATGGATGTGAGAGTTGGATTGAGACAAAAGCTGAGCACCAAAGAATTGATGCTTTTGAACTGTGGTGTTGGAGAAGACTCTTGAGAGTCCCTGGGACTGCAAGGAGATTCAACCAGTCCATTCTGAAGGAGATCAGCCCTGGGATTTCTTTGGAGGGAATGATGCTGAAGCTGAAGCTCCAGTACTTTGGGCACCTCATGCGAAGAGTTGACTCATTGGAAAAGACTCTGATGCTGGGAGGGGTTGAGAGCAGGAGGAGAAGGGGACAACCGAGGATGAGAGGTCTGGATGGCATCACTGACACGATGGACGTGAGCCTGAATGAACTCCAGGAGTTGGTGATCGACAGGGAGGCCTGGCGTGCTGCAGTTCATGGGGTCGCAAAGAGTCGGACATGACTGAGTGACTGAACTGAACTGAACTGAATCCTATATTCCTTGTCAAGAGGGCTGTAGATTGATAACTCTCAGCAGCCTCTCCATGCAAAGCTGTTTCGTTGTTGTTTAGTTGCTAACTCATGTCCTACTGTTTTAAGACCCTACGACTGTAGCCCACCAGGCTCTTGTGTCCATGGGATTTCCCAGGCAAGAATACTGGAGTGGGTTGCTATGTCTTCCTCTGGGGGATCGTCCCGACCCACGGACTGAACCTGGGTCTCCTGTATTGCAGGCAGACTGTTTACTGCTGAATCACCAGGGAAGCTCATAAAGCCGCCTATTCTCTACATATTCCAAATATCTACACATAATCCTACTCTTACATGGTTCTAGCATTTCTATAGTGAGTTTTCAGATTATTTCTAGTTTTCCAAATTTTCACTAATGAACATATGCTAGATTTTAGTCCCTTCAGTCATGTCCAACTCTTTGCGACCCTATGGACTACAGCCTACCAAGCTCCTCTGTCCATGGGGATTCTCCAGGCAAGAATACTACAGTGGGTGGCCATGCCCTCCTCCAGGGGATCTTCCTGACCCAGGGATCGAATCCAGGTAACCTGCACTGCAGGCAGATTGTTTACTGCTGAGCCACCATGGAAGTCCTTTTAAAACCAAAGAAAAAACAATAAAAACATAAGTTCTTAAGGTTAAATAAAGCAGTATATTTCTGCTTTGTGGGAGCCATTGTGGTTTCAGGAAATTGTGTCCTATTAATTTTACCTCTTTTAAGTTTTCTAGCCTAACCATGTTCCTCATTTAAAATAATATCAAAACAATTTCCAATAAACACTACATGCAAGGAGAATAGATATAGAAATAGGATTTCCTTTACCTTTGTTAAGAAGGATATTCTATAGCTTTCCTGTTTGTGGTCAGTTTGTTTAAAAGGTGGTTGAGGGTGATATGCTCACACATGTTTCTAACTTGACTGGTTAGCTATTTACTCTTCAGCTTGTTGCAGGTCTCTCTAATTGGATAGAAAATGTTAGTTACTCACCACAACATAAAATAGTGGAAGGTGACATGGGGAAAGCGCTTTACTAGTCTCTTGGGAAAGAAAATTGCTTATCCGTAATTGTTTTGTTAGATGAAGAAGTATATCAGACTGCCATTTCCACATGAGTTTTCTGGATATGATGGGACCTACTACTTTAATGTCAATGGAAAGAAGCCCTTGTAGGTTTTCTCAGCCTTTTGTATGCTCTAGTTAACCTGAGGGACCTTTCAGCTATAATTTGTAGAGAAAGACTGCAGGATGACGTGGAGGAGGTAAGCACTGAATTGTAAGTCATGTGCCAGCAGGCAGGTAACAAATTATGGACAGAAGCATTGGCAATAAGAAAAAAGAAAAGTAAAATATTCACCTATCACCTTTTACCTAAAAGCAGACAGTGTCGCGGGACATTGATGAAGTAAATGTCATAAAATTCCAGAATGTTGTCTGGAGCTTGAGTGAGAAACATAATTAACTGCTCATTCATTTAATGACTGCTTGTGGCTCACCTACATTGTATCAAGTACCGTGTCAGGCAATGGAGACACATCAGTAAGCAAGGTAGACACGGTCCCTGTATTTAGATAGAATATGCAATTAAACAAGCAATAACACGTTGGAGAGAGATAAACTGTATTTCGAGACTTGTACAAAAATCGACATCTTATCTCATTTTGGGAGAACTTAGAAGGACGAAAAGGCATGAATAGTAAATGAGGAGTTCAGTAGACAGAAGCTTTATGGCACTCCAGAAAGAAGAAACAGTCTATGAAAAGACCAGAGAGACAAGAATCCGGGCTGAAGAGAATGAAATTCAGGATGGCTGGTGCAGAGCATCATGTTAAAGCGGAATTGACACCCAAATAAGTCCAAGTGCATTCTTCTTTCTACAATGATTTATCAGATGCCTAACAGTTTTTGATCTCAGATACAAAGATAAAATATTTTCTAAACTTTAGTATCTTCAATTATGGAAAATAAAACCAACAGTAACACAGAGTGAAAAGTGATATAATTGTGAGAGCCTGAAGCTCTAAAGAAACACATAAGTAGGAAAATAAGGAGGAAAGTCTAAGAACTGGGAAAGTTTTAAGAGGTGATTCTTGAATCGAATCTTAAAGGGCCATGAGGAGTTGGTTAAGGAGGGGAAGGGAGTGCATTTAAGCAGTAGGACAGCGTGTCCAGTGGTTTAGAGACAAGAGAGAACAAGATACATTTCGAACTGTGAGTGGGATGTTTTTACTACAGTAGCATTTTCCAAAGCCTCAGGAAACATCCTGTAGGAAGATCTGGAAACAGGTGTATTGTCTGTCCCCTTCTTGGAAAGTCACAATGCCCATTAGCACAGTAAAAGATCTGAAAATATCTACAGTGAATAACATAACACTGTTTGATTCAGCATTTTTTCAAAATTGCTTTATCATAAAACTTCCTCTATTACCTTCTTGTTTTGGTGGTAGAGGGATCAGGGGTTGAAACCAATTAAGAATCTATGAAACACAGTTTGGAATTGAGAGCAGGACCTACCTAAACTGGGTGGCAGGGAGTGTCAGAGGATGAGGCCACAGAAGGAACTGCTACAGGTTAGATCAAAAAGGCCTTGGTCTGCCCGTCTTGTTAGGGAAGAGCATAACAGATCTTTCTTCCAGTTGAAAGGAGCCCCACTTAGTGATATATCAAGTCTTAGCACTCGCTCCACTCTAAGGGTGTTGGGAACCACCTCTCTGAGAGGTAAATTGGGAAATATTTACATGGAAGTTTGGGCATATCGTCATTTTTCCTCTTTTCAACTTAGCTTTTATTCGCTATAGTAAGAACACTTGAAGTGGGATCTATTTTCTTTAGTTTTTGAGCACAGAATACAACATTGTCGATCATAGTATCAGTGCTGTATAGCAGATATATAAAGTCACTTGTCTTCCGTAACTGAAACTTTGTACCTACTGAAAAGCAGCTCCCCATCTCTTCCTCCCCCAGCCCCAGAAATCACCATTCTACTCTCTTTTTTTATATGTCTGACTACTTTAGACTCCTCGTATAAGTAGTATCATGCAGCATGCCCTTCATTGAGTGTTTTGCCTCATTTAGCATAATATCCTCAAAGCTAATCCAAACCGCCACATATGACTGGATTTTCTTCCTTTTCTTCAGAGCTAGTACACATGCTACATATTTTTATTTAATGTATGTACTGCATTTTCTTTATAGACTGCTTCACATCCTGGCCACTGTCATTAGTATTGTAATAAACATAGGAATGCAGATACATCTTTGAGTTAGTGGTTTCGTTAGTTTTGGATAAATGCTCATAATTGACTTTGCTGGATCATATGGAGTCACTATTTTTAATCTTTTGGGGACTCTCCATACTGTTTTCTAATGATACCCCTGTATGCGAGACAGCAAAAGAGACACAGATGTATAAGAACAGTCTTTTGGACTCTGTGGGAGAGGGAGAGGGTGGGATGATTTGGGAGAATGGCATTGAAACATGTATAATATCATATATGACATGAATCACCAGTCCAGGTTCGATGCATGATACTGGATGCTTGGGGCTGGTACACTGAGACGACCCAGAGGGATAGGACAGGGAGGGAGGTGGGATGGGGGTTCAGGGTTAGGAACACGTGTACACCTGTGGAGGATTCATGTTGATGTATGGCAAAACCAATACAATATTGTAAAGTAATTAACCTCCAATTAAAATAAATAAATTTATATTAAAAAAATTGACTGCACCATTTTACATTTCACCAACAGTGTACAATTTCTCTACATCCTCATCAAAGATTGTCATTTATTTTTTGTTGTTTTGTTTCCATAGCAGTCATCTTAACAAGTGTGAGGTGATATCTCATTATGATTTTGATTTGCATTTCTCTGATGATTAGTGATGTTGAATATCTTTACATGCATTGCCCATTTGTATGAGAAATGTCTATTTGAGTCCTTTACCCATTTGGTTTTTTTAATTGGCTCCTTTGGTTTTTTTGCTGTTAAGTTGGAGGAGTTGTTCATATGTTTTGGATATTAATCTTTTATCAGATATATTGTTTGCAAATATTTGATCTCATTCCATAGTTTGCCTTTTCATTGTGTTCACCATTCTTTGCTATGCAAAAGTTTTTTGGTTTGGTGTTATTCCACTAATCCACTTTTGCTTTTGTTGTCTATGCTTTTGGAGCATATTTCATATTCAAGGAGTCATTGTCATAAGGACAGACATATAGACCAATGTAACAGAATAGAGAGCCCCAACATCAACTTAGGTATACATCACAAGTCTTCAAGAGTACACAAAGGGTAATCTCTTCAACATATGCTCTTAGCAAAACTGGATATCCACATCCAAAAGAATGAAATTGCATACTTATCTTAAAACACACACACAAATCAACTCAAAATGGATTAAAGATTTAAATATAAGACCCAAAACTGTAAAACTCCTAGGAGAAACCATTCTTCCACTTGAAATATGCTTTTACAAGGGCACACTCTCTCCAGGTGGAGAAATATACTCTTGTTCAACAATACGTAGGGCTGGGATAGTTTTTCTGATTATAGAAAATGCTTCATTAGTAATAAAGTAATAAAAAATAATAAAAAGTAATAAAATAAATTAAGAACATTTAAAAAGTAATAAAAATAAGCATAGCTTCGTTAGTAATAGAGTGCTTTAGTTATCTATTTCTTATTATCTTCACAATTTGGCAGGTAAGAACGTGCTATTTATTATCTTCCAAGAGATCCAGATATTAAATGATTTGATCTCTATTGTGTAGGTAATTGGGAGCCACTGAAGTATCTTATCAGTGAGCAGCATGGTCAGTCTTGCCTTTGAAGGGTTGATGGCAGTGTAGAAGATATGCTGAAGGGGGCACACGCGGAAGCTGAGAAACCAATTAGAGAGGCGGAATCCAGGCAAGAAATGATCAGAGCTCGAACTACACCAATGGCAGTGGCAATATGAATAAGGACATATGGGTATGCGGTTTAGTTAGAAAGTGAATCAACAGAACTAGGAGCCAAGGGGTGCGATGTAAAATAGAGAAAATCTAGGACAACTCACAGATTTTTGAATGGAGGTGAATTATATTTGGTTTGATGAAAGTGTACAACTTTATTTCCAGCACACTGAGCTGACATGCTTTAGAAATATCCAGGTGGAGGTGTACAGTTGTTACATTATATATATATATATATATATATTTTTTTTTTTTTTTAAAGTTGAGAGACATTTATAGTGCAGAAATGCACACATAGCGGTTTTTCACATTTAGTGATATTTGAAGTGCTGGTCTCAGTCACTCTTGAGAGTGTGTGGGTAGCGGTCCCACTCAGTATCAACACGTAACCCCATTATGTGCCTAATCTGTGCCAGCACTATAGTAAGGACTTTGCACACATGGTCTCATTTACTTCTCTTGATAGTTCTTTAAGGTGAGCACAATCACCATCATTTTACAAATGAAACTGAAGTTTCCACTTGTTTTGGCAACTAATAATTCATTTGGTTCATAATTATTTCCAGGATGGCTTAAATGTATCTGATAAAATATACTTGTAATCAGACACATACATATATATGTCTTTGTGGTTTGTTATTGCAAATAGTTTTTGTAGGGGGTGTATATTCAAAGAATGTTGCTCAGTGATGCCTTTTGACAAATTTAATTTTAATCTTAATTGGGATTTCAGTTTGTTATGGAAATAAAGAACAGAAAATCATGGTGCTGTCATTACCTTTTCATTTCTCTATCAAAGATCAAATTCAGAAGCATTCTTTCTACAGCATTTATGAGTCAGAAACATAGTTCCCTACTAGAATTCTAGTAAAAAAGAAAAAAAAAAAAGGAAGAATACACTTATTTTCCACATGCATTTGGGGTAGGAAGTGGTCCAAGATCTAGAATTTGGTGAAAATCACCTACTTTGAAGTTTAAGGCACAGAGCTAAATGAGTTTGTGACCCCTTGTATGGCGGAGGTATTTGGATAGTCAAGTTTAGAGGAAGCCTCTGCACCCATGAGCTTTAATGGCAGACTGACCAGCAGATGAACATTATCTTAAAAAACAGCCTACTCCAAAAAGCAAGTTAATGTAGATTTATCAGCAATTGTTTATGCACCATCTAATTTCTGAGATTTAAACTTGATTATCAATACTATTTCTTTTCTAATCAGATGTGTTTTTTTTCTTAATCGTTGGTCTGTCTGGCTAACTTTGAATATTCAATAAGATTTGTGTGTGTGTGTGTACATACATATTAGATGGTAAAGAAGCCTCCTGCAATGCACGAGACCTGAGTTCGATCCCTAGGTTGGCAAGATCCCCCAGAGGAAGGCATGGCAACTCACTCCAGTATTCTTGCCTGGAGAATCCCGTGGACAGAGGAGCCTGGCGGGCTACAGTCCATGGGGTCGCGAAGAGTTGGACACGACTGAGTGACTAAGCATAACACATATATATATACATTTCCATAAATCTGAAAATAGAAAATAAATACCGAGGGTGCCTAGTGGGAAAAAACAGGAAAGAAAACCCTTCACTCCAGTGGGAGAGTTGGTGTCCACTGGAATTGCAGAATGCAGGCCGAAGGTAACGGTGATAAGGTGGCCGTCTTGGACAAAGTTAACAGACACATTGGTATCCCACATTATGACCACTCCGCTACCTGGAATAATTGACAACTGACTACATATAGAGATACATTTGATTTCTTTGTACATTCTGCAGAGTGCTGCAGACGGTGCTTTGGCTGACATAAAAGACACTTATTGATGTTCTTCCTTTGCCCTTCCGCATCTACTTTCTCAAGTGCCTACATGCCGGGGGCTTTGCCTGGAGACTTGACTGGATTCCCAGGGCCACTCTTCCTGTTAAACAAGCTCAGGCTGGTCAGAGGGATCTCAGGATCCTTAAGAGTAGAGTTTGGAATTCTGAAGTCTGTATAATTGACATAATTTCATTCCTAGCACATTTGTCTATTTTTCCTTTCACTGTGCAAAACAGTTTGATTTTTTTAAGTTAAAAAAAAATGTTTGGCATGGATAAAGAGCTGTGATTTCTCTCTTTAATACATTCATAAAGTCAGAGTAAATTGAAGTTGGCCATTCATTCTCCTTGTCAATCACATAAGCTTTGAATCACATAGATGAATTTCAGATTCACTGGTTACTGCATTATATTATGATGAACATGTAATTAAACTTATACTTTTGTTTTTTGGATTTTACAATTTGGTTAGCAAGGTGTAATAGGTTTTTATACAAAATGTAATGAGTTATTGTGTATCAAGTGCTTAGGATAG
This sequence comes from Ovis canadensis, assembly GCF_042477335.2. Taxonomy (NCBI): domain Eukaryota; kingdom Metazoa; phylum Chordata; class Mammalia; order Artiodactyla; family Bovidae; genus Ovis; species Ovis canadensis. Next base: position 98,508,711 of record NC_091253.1, on the reverse strand, counting down.
TGTCTGATCCTCAGAAGGTACATAGAGTATATCAAGAGTGTTATTCATTTGGCCCTAGGTTTGATCTCTCTTGGGTCAAACTATGTGGCGTAAAATACGGACTCCACACTTTAGCAGTCTGGACTTTGGATAAGTTATGTAACATCTCTCTGGTTCAATTTCCTGTTTTGCTATGAGGGGTTCATAATAAGATCTAGGCTTTAGGTTCATGAGAAGATTAAGTAAGTAAAGCTCTTAGAATGGCTCTAGATAACACTGAACCTTCAGTAAGTATTTTTGATGAAATGGATTATATAGTATATCAAAATTACTGTCACTATGTGGTGTTGTCAAAGGTATCGTGGGAAACTGTATAAAGCTTATGCTCAATAGCAAGTTATAGCAATTACTAAGATAAATTGGGGAGCTGGAGAATCTGTCCAAAGACAGATGCCTGTTGTTACACAGTAAAGTAATAAATACTCTGGTACTATATGTAAAGACTTTTTGCTCTGAGACTAGTACATAGTCTAATCAGTTCATAGCACTACATAACAATTGTCAGCATAATATCAATTTAAGAGTTTACATTAAATAAACTTTCTGGAGTTAAAGAGAGTGAGCAAGAACTAAAACAGAAGCATTCCTTAGCAAACACCTTCATTGTTATGCAAGTTACATTATGCAGAAAATGACATATCTCATTTCCCACACAATTTAATAGCCTGCCAGTTATCATTTAGCAGGATCAAGCTTTAAATCTTTTATACAATTTAAAGAGGGCTTATGGCACTCATTACTTCTTTCACTTTTAAAAAAGTTTCTAATAATCTTTTTTCCTTTGTAGTTAACAAGATGCTAAACTCTAAGTTTTCTAGTACAAACTGAGTGTATCATATTGCCTGGTTTCATTGGCTGTTTATTTGCATAGATTATGAGAGGTTAGTATTGAATTCCAAGTAAGCATAGAATCAGTTCTAACAGTACTTGCCATAATCCTTTCCAGTGCATGATCCTTCAAACAATATCTTAGAATTCCAAGTGGCCTTTATTAATTTAAATGAAGTAGAAGACTAGTTTTTTTTTTTTCTTAGATTAGTCTAAAAGCTATACTTAAAAAAAACCCCACATATATGTTTTTGGAATTTTCCTAAGATATAAAAAAATGGACCGATTCAGAAATTCTTCCTCTAGCCCCTGTATAAAGCAGAAGTGAAGCATTAAGTGTTGACTGATGAAACGCGGCTTGGTGCAGTGGGAGACAGGGCTCTTGGCTGTAAGCGTTCTGTCCTTGTGGCTCTGTGAGGCAGGAGTGGGATGGTAGCTGAAGGAATGCAAACTTCCATGTTTGCCTTCTACTTGGAGATGGGACAAATTTCTGTCATGCCTTTTAAGGTTGTGTTGCTGGATGACTATCCATTCCATCTGCCATAGGATGAAAATTGCTCTTCTAGACAGCTTCTGATGACCTCTGAAGAGCACCTTCTGCAGTTAACCCATGGCAGTTGGTCCATTTCTTCCAAGAATCATGGCTGTGCCAGAGCCACCACTAACCTGTTTTCTAAACTACTTATGCATTTCTGGCTGTTGGAGCCTTCTGTGCTCAAGCAAGTGAGCTGGACCACTCTTATTACCACCAGTGATATAATAGGACTTACAAATCAACGTGAGTGCTCATACTTTTAATATGTCAGAAAAACTCTATATACATCCCAACACAAGCAACAATAAGATAATTCTTCTCCACGCCTTGGGTTCAATAGAGTAGTGTGCTAAGCAAAATATGTCAGATAGAGAAAGACAAATACTACCCAATCCATCTTATATGTGGAATACAAAGATAACACAACAAATGAAAAGTCAAAAAACAAGCTCATAGATAACAGACAACACATTAGTGGCTGCTGGAGGCAAGAGGTGGGGTTGGAAGAAATGAGTGAAGGGGAATCACAAGGTTAAAAAAAAGAAAAATCAAGACTTATTCACAAGTACATTCACAATTTAAAAAGTGTGCATGTTAAAAAATACATTATAAAAAAGGTCAACCTAACCAGTAATTTAAAAAGGCGAATTTAAAAGTGAGATAGTAGGGGGTCTGGATCAAAATGGCAGAGTAGGACGATCCTGAGCTCATATCGTCCCAAGGACACACTGAAACTGCAACCGCATATAAAACAACCATCTCTGAGACCAACCTGAAGACTAGCAGAACAGATTTCCTACAACTGAGGATATAAAGACAAGGCCACATCTGGAGGGGCAGGAGGGTCAGCGATGTGGTCGAGTCAGAATCCATACCCTAGGTGCAGAGACCCCAAAGCAGGAGGGTTTTGAAAGCTGCAGAGGTCCCCCAAGGAGCGAGACCTCTAACTGACCCCTTGCTGGGATCCTTACCTGGGGAAACTGGCACTGGAAGATGAGTCCCCATCATTCTGCCTTTGAAAATCACAGGGTGTATATCTGGGAGAGCCTGAAAGCTGTAGGAAGCCCAGACTCTGCTCCTGATTAATACATAAACTCTCTTCAAGGCCCAGCACAGGGGCGATAGCTTGGAAAGCATTCAAATGAAGGGGAGATCCATTTGCTAATTTCAGGAAGTGAGCCAGAAAGGCAGAGATGTGGTGGGACTTTCTCCAGGGACAAAAATGCAAGCAGGCTTTTGTTGTTTTGTTTTGATCAGTCCACCCACTTAGCTGGCTTGGTGCTGGTGGGGGCACCTTTTTCTCACTCTCCATCAAGCTAACTAACACCATGTGCTTGGCCCCAGCCCAGAATTCCTCTGAGGACCACCCCACCATACCACTCACACTGGCCTCGAAAGTGACTCCCACACCCCCTCCACCGGGCAGGCCACACTGACCAGGACCAGTGCCCCTTCCAAGTGGCTCCTGCTCCAGGAAGCCAACCTTCCTCCGCTTAGTGGGAGCCTCTGCCAGCATGAATCTCGCCTCAGAGTAGCTCCTGGCTTCTGTGAAGCCAGCCCCCGCACCAGAGTTCCGGTACAGGTGTTATTGGATCTTGCAGCCAGTCCAGGGGCCAGTTCTGTGTTGTCAGCACACCTGTGGCAGCAGAAGCCAGGCCTGACAAACAACCATGTTGGGGGGGGGGGGCAGTCCCCACAGCTGCACAATAGTAGTAGTTCAGGTTAAGCTTTGGAGCCAACCCCACCCATCAGCCTGCCTGAGGCAACCATAGCTAAACCACAACACCCTCAGATTCAGGAAAGCCGCCACCAATAAACAGCAAATACATTGAAATCAGCCAACTACCATGTCAAAGACACAGCAGGCACCAGAGATGGCCTGGATGAAGGTCTCAGGGTCAGTACAGACATTTTCCATGTGGAAGCTGACATCAATGACATCAATCCTTAGCTCTTTTGCACATTCCTAAAGAAGCCTGCTAGTTTTGACTCTGGGGCCAAATTTCACACTGAGGCGGCAGACTGCTTTGGAATCATCGGTGGCAACCCACAAAACCGACTTTTCCTTGGGTATGCCCTGGCAACTGTTATCAACTCAACTTCACTATCAAAAGTCATCATCTGGATTCCATTATTGGCAGCATACTTAATCTGAGATACTTGCTTGTAAGAATTCACATGGATAATCCTTTCTGGAGGCTCTGTGAGACTCTGCACCAATTGTATCCCAGTCATGCTGGCACAGTCATATCTTATTCCAGTGGAAGCTCAGGTCTTCACTGCGGTTCTGCTCTCATTGTACTTGACTGCATTAAAGGGGATGACCAGTGGAAGAGCTTTTAACCATCTCAATTATTTCTTTAGAATGTCTTCCCGGTCTGCCACATGGAAAGCATCCTTATCATCAAACGAAGAAATTTCTTTAATTTTTTTTGGTCCAGAATGTCTTTGCAGTAAAGCCTTTGTTCAGGAAATGGCAGTCAAACTGTTCAGTATCAAAGTTGTTCACAGTTGCTTGATGTCATTCTGAAACACAGCAAGAAGGAAAACTAAGAGATTTTAAAGAAATTATTGCCAGCTTTTCACAAAAGCATTTCTCCAGGAATTTCGAGTCCCACTGAAGATGCATTGCCCTCAGTGCAATGGAGGGAGTGTTCTGACAAACACAGAATTTGGGGTTCATCTTAGAAGGCATGGGTACACCATGCCGGCCCCACAGAGATGCAGGACCACAGGCTGCCCACTGCTCCATCTCTGCTCCCATCAGCTCCCCGTCCAGCCACTGGCCGCCTTGCTCCCGCCTGCAGAGGGCTGCCAGCCAAAGCTGGGGCTGCAGTGCTGGAAGAGAGGTGTTGCTGGTGGACGCTGAGGAGACTGAACATAAAGGGACTTTAGATGGACAAGAAAAAGCCATAACTGGAAATAAGAAAACAAGGAAAGAAGACTATCTCACTGATAAAAGCATATACACAGTACAGGTAGTGGATCAACCATCTATAAATTGAGCATGACATTTAAAAGACAAGTAAAATCATTATACCTAAAATAGTTATGAGATACACAAAACAAAAATGCAAAATAAGACACCAAAAGCATTAATTGATGGGGGAGGGCAGTAGAAAGCTGCTGCTTTGACAGTGCACACAGATTAAATGACTATCAACTTGAAAACAGATTGCTATACACATAGGTTGTTATAAATGACCTTCATGGCAATCAGAAACCAAATCCTATAACAGATGTGCAAAAAGTAAAGGAGAATAAGTGTAACACTAAAGAAAGTCATCAATCACAACAGAAGAGAAAAAGAAACAGAAAGGGAGAGAGGAGAGCTACAAAACCCATCAGACCACAAAGGGCAAGCTGTAAATAATTACATTTGCTGTGCTTGGTCATGTCTGACTCTGGGACCCCATGGACTGAAACCCACCAGGCTCCTCTGTCCATGGGATTCTCCAGGCAAGAACACTGGAGTGGGTTGCTATGCCTTCCTCTAAGCGATCTTCCCGCCAGGGATCGAATCCAGGTCTTTGTATTGCAGGCAGATTCTTTACCATCTTAGCTACCCAGGGAAGCCTGAGAATACAGGAGTGGGTAGCCTCTCTCTTCTCCAGGGAAACTTCCCAACCCAGGAATCGAACTGGTGTCTCTTGCATTGCAGGCAGACTCTTTACCAGCTGAGCCCAAATAATTACATACCTATCAACAATTACTTTAGATGTAAATGGAATAAATATTCCAATCAAAAGACGTAGGGTAGATGAATGGATAAAAAAAAAAAAAAGTAGCTTTTGTTATTTTGAAGTGTTTTTATACTCTGTTGTTTTCATACAAATAGTGTTATAAAACTCATTTCCAAAATTGATTTTATATTTTTCTAAAATATGATACCTAAATACATAAATACATTGTTTATCATAGGTATAAACAACAGAACGATGGAACAAGCACAGAGAACTTTATATAGTACATTTTCTTCAGCTCTAGTTTTATCAAGAAACAGTGCCCATCAACACCATCTGAAAATGAAATACATTATAAAAGGTATATGGATATTCTCCATTACTTCATTTGTAGCAGAGTGACTTTTGTCATGAGGGTCAAAATTGACTATGCTCTTGAATTATCAATATATTCTTCTAGAAAAATGTTGTTAACAACTTAAAGCAGTAGTCATGATGTTTTTAAATTATTAACAAATGTATACTTTATCCAATAGTCAATTTTTACTTAAATCACTTTAAGTCAGAATATAAATCTGTAAAGGTATCTCTGCAGAGTAGAATTAGTAAGACGTTGAGTCAAACAACTAAGTTATGGGAAGACTCCTAAACTAGATGAGGCTTCATTTAAAGTTTTCTCCAAGCAGAAATTTTTAACCAGAGACAAGGTCTTATGACAATGACAAAATCCAGAACGTATTATAATGGAGATCAATATTTGATGATTGAACTACGCGGTGTATTTCCTTAATTCAAGCATCTTGTTTCTAGGAACTGGTTTAGCTGCTCTAACAAAGAGATCCTAAAATACAGTGAATTACATAATCTAAGCTTTATTTTATTTGCTTGTGTAACAGACTAGAGAAGTTTAGGCTGGCAGGAGCCTCAGCTTCAGCAAGATATTCAGGAGCTAAATTTGCTTTCATCATGTTACTTGCCATCTCACATATATATAACCCTCCATATATATCTGCAAGGAGAAATGTAAGAGTGGAAGGGGAGGGAGAACAGTTTCCCCTTTGTATATGTAATCAGGAATTATCCACATCACCTTCTTTCACTATACTTTGGCAAGAGTTTACGCTTGTAGACAGTCAGTTGCAAGGGAGGCAGCTGTCGCACAGCTAAAACTTGCAAGGATTTCTATTACAAAAGGTAGAAGGGCAGGCTGATAGTGACAATCTGCAATCACCCCTGTGCTTTTTCATGACAATATACGGTAGAAGGGCATCAAAAAGGACTCGTTACACGACAAAATACACATGAGCTACTTAAAGGAAAACTTGGAGAATATTGAGCAAACTAATAATTGAATGCACATAAAAGCAGTCTAGAATTCCAAAAACAATAAAAATAGAGAATTTAAAAATTTTTTAGAAACACTATTGAAGAACTGGAAATCCTAAATCAGTTTCTACAGCCCTGAATGTGACTTATTCAGACAATGTATTGTATTTAGCTATGCCTTACCAAGTAACTTGGCAAATCTAACTACATATCCACTTTCAAGTACAGAAAAAAATTTAAAAAATCATATTATTGACACAATAACACTTTCATTAGTTTATCCAGAACATTGTAAAGCTCTGGAATACAAAATTTAAAGGCCAAAATATGATGAAAGCATTTTGTGTATGTGTGTGTGCCCAGTCACTCAGTCATGTCTGACTCTTTGCAACTCATTGACTATAGCCTGCCAGGCTCCACTGTCCATGGAAATTTCCACTCAAAAATACTGCAGTTGGTTGCCATATTTTTCTCCAGGGAATCCTTCTGACCCAGGGACCAAACATGCATCTTTTGTGTCTCCTACATTGGCAGGAGGGTTCTTTAGAACTAGCACTACCTGGGGAGCCGCAGAGCAGCATTTTATTAGATTACAAAACAGTTTCATACTTAGGTCTTGGTGTCGAAGTGTTGCTCTGTAAAAGGTTTCTTTATGGAGTTAATTCAGATATGCTGAGTGTTCAAACATATTGCAGGGTCTTTCTACAACAAAATATTAGACATCCCCCCTCTTTTATTTTTTTGACCTACAACATTATGTTAGTTTGTGTACAAAACATAGTGGTTTTATATCCACATGCATCCAAAAATGGGAATTCCCAGGAGGCACTAGTTCTAAAGAAGACACTTGCCTGTGCAGGAGACATAAGAGCCACAGGTTCAATCGCTGGGTCGGGAAGATCCTCTGGAGAAGGAAATGACAACCTTTCCAGTATTCTTGCCTAGGGAATCCCATGGACAGAGGAGCCTAGAGGGCTACAGTCCACAGGGTCACAAAGAGACACAACTGAAGTGACTTTAGCACACAAAATGATCATCGTGATGAGCCTAGTCGTCTGTCACTACACAAAGATGTTACATAATTATTGACTATATTCTCCGCACTGTACATTTTATACCCGTGGCTTATTTATGTTGTGACAAAGATTGTACCTCTTAATCTCCCTCGCAGATGGATTTCTCTCCTTCCCATACTGATCTCTCTTGACAACCACCTGTTTCTTCCGCGTATCTATGACTTTGTTTCTGTTTGGTTAGGTTTATTCACTTGCTTTGTCTTTTAGGTTCCACATAAAAGTGAAATCACACAAGATTTGCATTTCTTTGACATTTCACTTAGGTCAGTATCTTCTAGGTGCATTCATATTGTCACAAATGGCAGGATTTCATTTTATATGGGTAAGTAATGTGCCATTGCTTGTTTACGTGGACTGTATAGCCCATGGGATCACAGAGTTGGACATGACTGAGTGATTTTCACTCCACTTCATATAAATATTTACACACACACACGTATAGAAATGGGATTTCAAAAAATTTTCAAAAAATTTACTTCTGCTTCACTGACTACACTGAAATCTTTGACTGTGTGGATCACAACAAACTATGGAAAATTCTTAAAGAGATGGGAATACCAGACCACCTTACATGTCTCCTTAGAAACCTGTATACAGGTCTAGAAGCAACAGTTAGAACTGGACATGGAATAATGGACTAGTTCAAAATTGGGAAAGGAGTACATCAAAGCTATATGTTGTCATCCTGATTATTTAAATGCAAAGTACATCATGCAAAATGTCGGACTGGATGAGTCACAAGCCAAAATCAGGGTTGCCAGGGGAAGTACCAACAACCTCAGATATGCAGATGACAACACTTTAATGGCAGAAAGTGAAGAGGAGCTGAAGAGCTTCTTGATGAAAGTGAAAAAGGAGAGTTTTAACTGGCTTAAAACTCAGTATTCAGAAAACTAAGATCATGGCATCTGGTCTACCAATGTCCACATAGTCAAAGCTATCGTTCTTTCAGCAGTCATGTATGGATGTGAGATTTAGACCATAAAGAAGGCTGAAAGCCAAAGAACTGATGCTCTCACACAGTGGTGCTGGAGAAGATTCTTGAGATTCCCTTAGGCAGCAAGGAGATCCAACCAGTCCCTCCTAAAGGAAATCAAAGCTAAATATTCATTGTTGAAAGAACTGTTGCTGAAGCTGAAGATCCAAACTTTGGCCATCTGCTGTGAAGAGCTGACTCACTGGAGAAGACTGTGATGCTGGGAAAGATTGAAGGCGGGAGGAGAAGGGGACGACAGAGGATGAGACGATTGGATGGCATCACCAACTGAATGGACATGGGTTTGAGCAAGCTCCAGAGATAGTGAAGGACAGGGAACCCTGGTGTGATGTAGTCCATGGGGTGGCAGAGAGTCAGACATGACTTTGCAACTGAAGGACAACAACAACAATATAAATATCCCACATCTTCTTTATCTATTCATTTATTGATGGACTAGGTTGTTTACATGTCTTGCAAAAAGTGCTGCAGTGAACACAGAGATGGATATATCTTTTTAATTAGTGTTTTCATTTTCTTCAGATAAATACCCAGAAGTGGAATTTTTGGATTAGATTGTAACTTATTTTTAAAATTTTGAGGATACTTCATACTGCTTTCCATAGTGGCTATACCAGTTTACATCCCCACTAAGAGGGATATGAACATATTTATTCAGGAATAGGATTTTTTTTTTTCTGACTCTAAGCTAAAGTAGATATTCCATAATAGGAAATAAGCCAAGAAAAAACATATACTTACCACGGGAATATTAAAAAAATCCTTAAACATTGACCCACACTGTAGAAACTCAATGAATATTTTAAATTAATTTTTAATGCTTAATATTGTTCAGTATGCTAAAGTTGCAAGGAAATTTAAAAATTATTTAGAAGAATTTGAGTAATCAAATTGATATAGTTAAGTTGCAGGTTTGGAAATTAAAACTTTCTGATTTTTCATAATTTTAAATTTCTCAAATTTTAATCTTGACTCATAGAAGTCCCACAGTTTTAAGACTCTGTGGACAATCTTCACTGGGACTTCAATATTAATGTTTAATAAAAGCAACCCACATTTCTATCAAATTTCTTGTTATTTTTCTGCATAAGTTATTACTCACCCCAGACAGGTTGCAAACCTAAGAATCATTCTGAAATCCTGTTTCCTAGCATGCAAAACTAAAAATTTATCTAAATCCTGTCTGACTTTTCTTTGCAGTATTGTTTCTTATTTATGCACATTCAGCTAGTTTCTTTGCTATTATGTATGATATAATTATTGTAAACAAATTCATAACCACACTTTTATTTCCTAACTATAACTTTCTGCAAGTGAAATTTCTAAGTCAAAGGTTATAAACTTGTAAAATGAAATAAATTTTTAGCCATTGAGAGATTACATAAAGAAATTAACTGTGACCTTTCTTCATGTTCTGCATCCAGGTATTGAACTCTCTTTTTTGACATCTCCTACTTAGCATATTCAAAATAGAACTCTCTGTTTTTACTGCCCACCTGCCTTACTGTCAATGTCTCTAAAGCTATTTTCCATTTCCTTCTCTCACTATACGTCAGATCAAGATTCACTAAAGTGACAAATGTAAGCATATTTAATAATTTCTGTCCATTTTACACCACATGTTGATAAGTCTCTTTAGGTTTGTCTCCAAAATACATCTTGATTTTGTCTGCTTCTTTCCATTCACACTGACATCAGTCTCTGATCAGCGTGCCACCTGGATATTGTGATAGCCTCCTTTGTAGATTCTTGGACTCTGCTACTTCTGTTATACACACAGCTGCTAGAATGCTGTTTCAAAACACAAACTGAACTGCAGTGGCTCTTCAGTTAAATCTGTTTAGTGATGTACCATTTCTCTTCTAATAAAATCTAAACTAAAAACCAGACAAAACGATACAAAGAAAACTAAACAAGTCCACAAGTGACTTGGGGGACCTGGTCCTGCCCATTCTTCTGAAAGTCAGCTCTTCTCATTCTTCTTTGGTGCTCCAATCTCTGGTCAGCTTCTCTTCTCTTCCTCAGGATTTCTGATCTTTGCACGTGTGGTTCTTTCTTCTCTCTCTCTCTCTTTTTTTAAATTAGTGTGTGGTTGCTTTACAAAGTTGTGTTAGTTTCTGCTGGACAAGAGAAGCAGCTATATGTATACATGTATTCCCACCCTCTTGGGTCTCCCTCCCCAAAATCCTTCTTAGTAAGAAAAAATAAAGATTTAATGCATTATTATATACTCTGTTGAAAAAGGAAAAATGCATTTTGTTGGGGGGTGGTGTATGCAGGGCTCCCGACATTGGTTGTTCACTGAAAACTTCTCTCAGAGTCGAATATTTAAGAGTAGACAGAAATATAAGGAAGAGCCAGCCATAAGTTTTTGTGACAAAAATGGTTGGAAAATAAGCTTATTTCCATTTGGGCAGTTCTTTCCCAACTATTCTTGTTGCAAAAATTTATGGGTGGCTCCTCCTCATACTTCTGTTTACCCTTAAATATTCTTCTCTGAGAGAAGTTTCCCATGGACAGCCAGTGTCAGGATCTCTGCATCTCCATCACACACACACACACACACACACACACACACACACACATGCACACACACACTATTTTTCCCTTTTCAACAGAGTATATAATTATGTATTTAATGTTTATGTTTTATTACTAAGAGAATCACAGCCCATGCTCAATCTATCATTTTAAACAAAATCTGTAAAGTCATTTTCTGAAGCTTAAATTCAGTAGCTCTTATGTGATCTTATAAAATATTTTAAATTTTTGGTAGCAGAAATAATGCATGCTCTTTGTGAAAAAATTCAGTATTATTTGGAAACATTATCATAAAACATACTTACCTTAAATCCCACAAATTTGATATTATCACCATTAACATTTCTGTGACCATTCATTGAAGTATGTCTTTAATATCATATTCAAACATATTTATGCTTTTATAAAGTGAAATCAAAACATACATGCTTTGTATGGACATTTATTGTAAACTGTCATTTAGAAATTTGGCTTCTTTCTACCTTTTCTCCTTAAATATGATTTTTTAAAAATATCAACACATTGCTGTATAGATATGTATATGATCAGCAAGATTTATTATTATTTTATAATATTGGGATATTATTGATGCACTTTGGATTGCTTTTCTCAATTACCTTCTACATCATGAGAATGTTCCAAATTTATGGTTATAGAGTTAATGTGTAATGTATCTCTAGTACTTCTAACAGCAATCTCCCAGTTGAGAGGCATATTCTATGAACTAGGCTACAGTAATCATTCTTGTGATGTTGCTTAAGGGTGAAGTTAGAATTTAGATTTGGAAGTCTGAATTAAGAACTCATTAGCCTAATATGTCTGGTGTACTATAACATGCAGTTTTCGTTTTTGAGGAAGATTATTTCAATTTATAGTTACAGCTTTTCGGTCTTTTTTTTTTTTTTTTTTTGGTGATACTCATCAATGTACCTGGAGACAGGGCTGGGATTCAGAGGAAGTGCCAGAGTATGTGCCAAAAATCTCAGTAGTCAAGATAAAATATTTTTAATGCAAACATTTTAAAAAATAAAAACAAATGCAAAAATCTATGATGAACAAAATATTAGAATTTTAAACAGATGTGTTTTCTTGATTTGTTTTATGATTCTGCATTTTTATTCAATGACAAGTACTGTTATTTTCCATCTGCTCGCTGGTGGTCGGGTCCCTACTAGGTGGATTTATGATTGTTGACAATGGTGTGTGAACAGATTAGGCAATGCAGGGTTTTATATTCACTCATGGGTTTTATTATATACCTTTTTTATTAACATTTTCCACTTGGTTCAAAATATGGGAAGTATTTTGGTAAGTCTACATACAGGGGCATTTTTTTTTTTTTTTTTTGCTTCTGTTTCCAAGCTAGCTCCACATGACAGTGCTAGATGAAAATATTGTGATTTACTCACCTAGAAAATATGATTATATTTCTTTATTATGTTCCCTTAGTCGTCAATTATTTGAATATCTAGTTCAGTAATAAGCTTAATTAAATCATGCTTGCACTGAATTCAGTCTGTCAAGGATTAAGTCAGTTTGTTAACTTAGGTTAAAATTTACTTTTTTATAATTCTTGCATTAATATTTACTGACTTTTCAGTTTTAAATGAATATTTGCAGTACAAAATACAGCAGATACTACTGGTTTCTTCTAATTGTTGCATTCCTAAATTATGAAAAATAAAGATAACCATAAGCAATAATCAATTTTAAAAAGTGTTATTTCTCTATTCCCATGTAGAATGGCAGGGCAGAGGAAAATGATATCTGGCTTAAGCTGTATCTGATACTGACACTATCAGTGTTACCTTGAAATCTGAGGCTACTCATGTTCATTCAATAATCAGAAAACCGACTATTTGAATTTACAGTGCTGTTACTATATTACACGAAGCAGTATAAGTGAAACTGCTTTGAAACTGTAAAAATGTTATTCAAATTATTCTTGAATGCTATTAATTATGCTATTCTTGAATGCTAATAATTATTCAAATACTATTATAATTATTCTTCTTATATGCATTCATTTTTTTCCATAGAGGGAGAAGGAAACATTATAGGGATAAAAATGGGAGTAAAAGTGTAAAAGGGCGTATGTAAGAAGTAATTGTCATGACCCAAATTGTAATAGCACAGCTAGTTCTGCTACTTCCTCAGAATATACTCTTGCTATGAAAAAGGTTTGCTCCTAAAAACCTCACAATGTTGAAAATCATTTTATGAAATAATTGTTCCAGTGGAGAGAAAGATTGAGATTTAGAGAATTTTATCCTCAAAATAATGGAGTTTTTTTTTTCCTACAGTAACTTCAATATGGAATGATTTTAAATAGCAAAATTTCATAATTCTAAATCTTACCATGTCACTGAACAAAGCCAGTGCATATAATGAAGAATTTGGCCTTTCTTTTCCTAAAACCATGGTCAAAATATTAACACAGTGTGGCTTATCATTCTTATTATACATTTTGTATAAACACAAGGCACAAAATTTTACTACCCATAAGTCCTAACATCCTTTTTTAATCACATAGTAACCAGTATTAATGAGATAATGCAATTCATATTCCTTAATTAGTTGATGTTATAGTAAATAATATTATAAAGCCTCACACTGTAGTAGAATTACATGTATTATAAAAATTGCTTTCTAGTATATTAGAAAGAAGACAGCTCTGAGAATAATTATAACAAAAAAATGGTTTGGATTTATATTGCATGACTTTGGGTAATTGTTGAAGCAGAGACATTACTTTGCAGACAAAGGTCCATACAGCCAAAGCTATGGTTTTTCCAGCAGTCATGTGCAGATGTGAGAGTTGGACCATAAAGAAACTGAGCTCTTAAGATTTGATGCTTTCAAACTGTGGTTTGGAGAAGACTCGTGAGGGTCCCTTGGACTGCAAGGAGATCCAACCAGTCCATTCTAAAGGAAATCAGTCCTGAATATTCATTGTAAGGACTGATGCTGAAGCTGAAGCTCCAATACTTTGGCCACCTGATGCAAAGAGCTGACTCATTAGAAAAGAACCCTGATGCTGGGAAAGATTGAAGGTGGGAGGAGAAGGGGACAACAGAGGATGAGTTGGTTAGACGGCATCACTGACTCAATGGACATGAGTTTGAGCAAACTTAGGGAGATAGCGAAAGACAGGAAAGCCTGGTGTGCTGCGGTTCGTGGCGTCACAAAGAGTCGGAAATTACTTAGTGACTGAACAACAAATAATACAGAATGTAATAAAACCTCACTTTTATTTGCTTATAGTCTAGTAGGAGATAACTGTGAAGAACAAGAAAAGAAAATACATATATACACACATAAGCATACAATAAGGTCTCTTGCATTGAAGGCAGATTCTTTATTGTTTGAGCCACCAAGGCGTGTGGGCTGCCATTTCCTACTCCAGGGGATCTTCCTTACCTAGGGAAGGAAGATCTTACCAGTGTCTCTTGTGTTTCCTGCCTTGGTAGGCATGTTCTTTATGAGTAGTGCCACCTGGGAAGACAAAATCATGCAGTGCAGTATTATTTTTTCCTCAAAGCCTGACCAAACAGATATGGAGAAATAAAAATATGTCATTTTTATTACCAGCCTTCAAAAAATAACATGTTTTAAAATTGAAATGGTTATATAGTTATATTTCAATAGCTATCTATAGATATGTTTATATAGTCTACAAACAAATATATAGATTTTGATCAAATAAATAGATATAAATTTCAGTATATATTTCAATACTTATATATGTCTTGTCGTGGTGAAGAAGCTTGTGTAACTAATGAAACTATGAGCCATGCCTTTCAGGGCCACTCTAGATGGTTGGGTCATAGAGAAGGGTTCTGACAAAATGTGGTCTGCTGGAGGAGGAAATGGCAAGCCACTTCAGTATTTGTGCTTGGAAAATCCCACTGGTGGTATGAAAAGGGAAAAGATATGACATTAGAAGATGACCACCCCCAGGTCAAGAGATCTCCAAAATGCTACTGAGGAAGAGCAGAGGGCAATTACTAATGGCTTCAGAAAGAATAAAACTGCTGGGTCAAAGTGAAAACGATGCTCAGCTGTGGATGTGTCTAGCGGTGAAAGTAAAGTCTGATGAAGTAAAGAACAATCTTGCATAGGAATCTGCAAGGAAAGTCAGGTCTATGAATCAGGCATTTTGGATGTGCTCACACAGGAGACAGCAAAAGTGAACATCTGAGGAATCAGTGAACTAAACTGCAAGGGAATGGGTGAATTTAATACAGACAACCATTATATCTACTGTGGTGTAAGGCAAGAATCCCTTAGAAGAAACAGAGTAGCCCTCATTGTCAGCAAATGAGTCTGAAATGCAGTACTTGGGTGCAATCTTAATAATCTCAATTCGTTTCCAAGGCAAATCATTCAACATCACAGTAATTCAAGTCTATTCCCCAACCACCAGTGCCGAAGAAGCTGATGTTGGCCAGATCTAGGAAGACCTACAAGACCTTTTAGAACTAGCACCAAGAAAAGATGTCTTTCATAAGAGGAGAATAGAATGCAAAAGGAGGAAGTGAAGAGATACCTGGAGTAACAGGCAACTTCGGCCTTGGAATATAAAATGAAGTAGGGCAAAGGCTAAAAAAGTTTGGTCAAGATAACATACTGATCATAGAAAACACCCTTTTCCAACAACATGAAAGATGATTGTACACATGGACATCACCAAACAATCAACACTGAAATCAGGTTGATAATATTCTTTGCAGCTGAAAATGGAGAAGCTATATACACTCAGCAAAAAAAAAAAAAAGATCTGGAGCTGACTGTGGCTCAGATCATGAGCTCTTTATTGCAAAATTCAGATTATTTTGGGGGTCAAAATCCATTATGATTATAAGGGATCTTATAATCAAGATCCCTTTTGACCTAAATCAAATCCCTTATGATTATACAGTGAAGGTGACAAATAGATTCAAGGGATTAGATCTGGTAGACAGGGTGCCTGAAGACCTATGAACTGAGGTTCATAACATTATACAGCAGTCAGTGACCAAAACCATGCCCAAGAAAAACAAATGCAGGAAAGCAAAATGACAGTGGTCTGAGGAAGCTTTATAAATAGCTGAGGAAAGAAGAGAAGTTAAAGGGAATGGAGAAAGGGATGGATATACCCAACTGAAAGCAGAGTTCCAGAGAACAGCAAGGAAAACAATGGGATGGGAAAGACTAGAAATCTCTTCAAGTAAATTGGAGATATCAAGGGAAAATTTCATGCAAGTTTGGGCATGATAAAGTACAGAAATAATAAGGACAGAAGCAGAAGAGATTGAAAAGAGGTCTCAAGAATAAACAAGAGAATTATACAAAAAAGATCTTAATGACCCAGATAACCACAATGGTGTGGTCACTCACCTAGAGCCAGACATCTTGGAATGTGAAGTTAAGTGGGTCTTAGAAATCATTATCATGGGCTTTCCTTGTGGCTCAGCTGGTAAAGAATCTGCCTGCAATGTGGGAGACCTGGGTTCCGTCCCTAGGTTGAGAAGATCTCCTGGAGAAAGGAAAGGCTCCCCACTCCAGTAGTCTGGCCTGGAGAATTCCATGGACTCAGTCCATGGGGTCACAAAGAGACTGAGCGACTTTCACTTCACTTCACTTCAAGCTAATAGAGCTGATGTAATTCCAGTTGAGCTATTTAAAATCCTAAAAGATGTGGGTTGGAGAGCTGCACTCAATATGTTGGCAAATTTTCCACAGGACTGGAAAAAGTTAGTTTTCATTCTAATCCTGAAGAAGAGTAGTTCCAAAGAATATACAAACTACTATACAACTGTGCTCATTTTGTGTGCTATAAGCTTATGCTCAAAACCGAACAGGCTTCAGCAGTGCATGAGCCAAGAACTTCCAGATGTACAAGCTGGGTTTAGAAAAGGCAGAGGAAGTAGAGATCAAATTGCCAACATCCACTGGATCATAGAAAAAGCAAAGGATTCCAGGAAAACATCTACTTCTGCTACATTGACTATGCTAGTCTTTGTGTGGCTCACAACAAACTGTGGAAAATTCTTAAAGAGGTGCAAATACCAGACCACCTGACCTGTCATCTGGTCCCATCACTTCGTGGCAAGTAAAAGGGGAAAAAGTAGAAACAGTGACAGATTTTATTTCCCTGGGCTCCAAAGACACTGAGGAAGGTGACTGAAATTAAAAGGAAATTGATCCTTGAAAGGAAAGCTATGACAAACCGACAGTGTATTAAAAAGCAGAGACATCACTTTGCCAACAAAGGTACATATAGTCACAGCTATGATTATTTTAGTAGTCATATACAGATGAGACAGCTGGATGATAAAGAAGGCTGAGCACTGAAGAATTGATGCTTTTGAATTGTGGTGTTGGAGAAGACTCTTGAGAGTCCTTTGGGCTGTAAGGAAATCAAATCAATCTTAAAGGTAATGAACCCTGGATATACATTGGAAGGATTGATCCTAAATCTGAAGCTCCCATTCTTTGGCCTCCTGATGCAAAGAGCTGACTCATTGGAAAAGACCCTCATGCTGGGAGAAATTGAAGGAAAAAGGAGAAAGGGGCAGCAGAGGATGAGATGGTTAGATAACATCACTGACTCAATGACTATCAATTGGAGCAAACTCTGGGAAATGGTGGAGAATAGAGGAGCTTGGTGTGCTGGAGTCCTTGAGGTTGCAGTGTTGGACATGACTTAGGGACCAAACAACAAGAGTTTTCATCAGTTTAAAGAAATCAATTCAAAAGAGAAAGCAAAACAAACAAACAAACAAAAAAATTGCAGTGTCAAAGCTTTTTCTTCCATAAAACAAATAAAGAAGTGTATAATTGACAACATCATGCATTTTATTATTTCTTTTATTCAATGCCTAACCTAAAGGATTTTCTCCATATTGTCATTTTTATTACCAGTTTTCAAAAAAATAATGTTTTTAAAAATTAAAATATTTAAAATAGTATATTTCAGTAGCTAACTGCCAGGGGCCAGCGTGAGGAATCCCGCCCGCCCGTGACAAGGTCATGAGGAAGGAAGCCTGACAAAACGCAAGGACGTGATCAGGCTTCAGGAGTTCCCCCTGGAATTTCCTGAGCATCCACCCCCTCCTCCCAAAATAAGAATCCGCCTGCTTTTCCACTTTTCTGATATTCTCTGGAAAAAGTCAAATCAGGGCTTTAGTCTTCTGCATTTGAAAGGGATGTTTCAGTTAAACCCCCTCTGATAACTCTCTAACTTGCCTAACAGGTTCTCCCAGACCTCTTACAGCTTGTGAATTGCTTACAGCCCCCCAACCATGAGAGGCACAAAGCTTAAAGTATCTTAAAGATACGGAGCCTTTTCTAAAGAGCTAAAAATCATATTGGTGATGGGTTTTCACTGTTGACTCAATAATTGCTGCCAGACCTCCATATTCTTTATCTTTTAGGCACCTGGGAGGATGTTAATGTAAACGGGATATGGAAAAGGATATATAATAGTTTTGATGTTAACAACACTAGACTTTTGAGTTAATTACTTTTCTTTTGTTATAAATCACTGTACTCCTTTTACTTGTTATAAATTGCTGTATATTTGCTATGTAAGAATGTAACTTTATTTAGTGCTTTCTTAGAGTGGCGCCAGACTTTGGGAAGAACAACACAAATAAGTCTTCTGGTTGACAAACCCTTATCAGAAAAAGGGCTGTAAAATGTTAATTGGCCCTTTTGGCCGGAAGATGATGTATATCACCTAAGACTTGTGTATACAACTAGGTATGCAGAGAGAAAAGCCTGGTTTTGATAAGAGTCTGGGCTGCTAACGCTGCATAATTTTGTATTACCCATTGATCTCAATGTACAATCAAAAAGGTATAAAAGGCCTTCCTACACAATAGAGGCTGGGCCAGTCCCTGGACTGGTTTCCCCCGTGTCTCCTCTTTACTCTAATTTCAGGCTGAATTCCCATCTGGAGTGGGGCGGCTCACCTAGTCTACTTACTTGTCCTGGCTTCTAAGACCCACGAGGAAGGGAGGCTAAGGCGGGGCACCCTTTGATATTCAAGTGGGCGCCAGTGGCCCAATGCAGATGGTGCAAATCTCTTGTCCTGAGATTTTATTGGTCTTCTCTGTAAGCCAAGTTATTCAGCCTCCTTTCTCCACTTAATTTTCCTACTACACTCTTTCTTCATAATCTAATCTTATATTATAAATAAATAAGTTTTTTTCCCTCGCCAACACCGTCCCCACTTCAAATTCCCTGGATCCACCAGGGCTGGACCCCGGCAGCTAACTACAGATATGTCTGTATTTTTCAAATATATAGATTTCAATTAGACATAGATATAAATTTTGTTATCTATTTCAATATCTATATATACATCTACTTCAGATAAGTAGATATATAAGCTACAGATAGATACTGAAATACAGCTATATAAATATATATATGTCTCAGTTCAGTTCAGTTCAGTTCAGTCACTCAGTCATGTCCGACTCTTTGCAACCCCATGAATTGCAGCATGCCAGGCCTCCCTGTCCATCACCAACTCCCGGAATTCACTCAGACTCACGTCCATCGAGTCAGTGATACCATCCAGCCATCTCATCCTCTGTCATCCCCTTCTCCTCCTGCCCCCAATCCCTCCCAGCATCAGAGTCTTTTCCAGTGAATCAACTCTTCGCATGAGGTGGCCAAAGTACTGGAGTTTCAGCTTCAGCATCATTCCCTCCAAAGAAATCCCAGGGCTGATCTTCAGAATGGACTGGTTGGATCTCCTTGCAGTCCAAGGGACTCTCAAGAGTCTTCTCCAACACCACAGTTCAAAAGCATCAATTTTTTGGCACTCAGCTTCCTTTACAGTCCAACTCTCACATCCATACATGACCACTGGAAAAACCATAGCCTTGACTAGATGGACCTTTGTTGGCAAAGTAATGTCTCTGCTTTTCAACATGCTATCTAGGTTGGTCATAACTTTCCTTCCAAGGAATAAGCGTCTTTTAATTTCACGGCTGCCATCACCATCTGCAGTGATTTTGGAGCCCTATAAAAGAAAGTCTGACACTGTTTCCACTGTTTCCCTCATCTATTTCCCATGAAGTGATGGGACCACCTATGTAAATACCTACTCCTCTATCCACCTGACACATGTAACTGTTTGTGACTTTGCTAAGGATTTATTTCCCCTCAGACCACGGAAATGTTAGAGCTAACCTAATGAAATTTAAGTTTGTCTATTTCCTTGATCCTAACATTAGATAAGGAAAGAGTACACTCTAAAATATATGTTAAAGAGGATAATAGTAGGGCATTTCTTATATCTTATTTTTTTCTGGCTAGCATTTTGACAGTAACTGAAATATAGTCACAATTAGTTTAGACTGGAAAACTTTTAAAGTGGTCTTACTAGTCAGCAATCCTGACAAAAGAAGTCTCTCCTGTTAGGATAGTGATAATACTGGTGGATACCAGTGTTATTCCAAAGGAGGAGTCTTCTTGAGATTGAATTATACTGCTTTTTTCTTGACCTGTAAAACTCAACAAATATATTCCAAACTGATTTTAAAAACCCAACCTGCTAGATGAAATTGTACAATCTCTGTTGTAATAGCCTTCTAACTGATCTCAGTGCATTAGTTTTAATCCATCCTCCTTTGTATGGCCAGAGCGAAAAAAAGGCAAATCCCTGTAGTTATTACTCATAATGAAAGTCTTTGGATGACTTTAACTTTTATTATGGCAAAGTCTAAAATTCTTAAGAGTTTACCGTGCCCCTGGGATTTTACTTTTCTGTCACTTTGGCCTCATTTCATGTCCTATTTCCTCCTTGCTTTCTCTGCTCTGATTTGTCTGGACTCTCTTTACCAGTCTTTCTTGAATACTTGACTCTGGACCTTTGGGCATGAAATTCCTTATACCTTCAACAGTGGTATCCTCCCTTTCCCCATTGCTCAGTTTATTCTTCTGGAATATTTTTGACCAAACTAGACTAGGTAAGCCTCTCTATTACTTTCCATGGAACAGTGCTTTACCCTTCATAGTAGTTTTATAGAAGTTCCACAGCCACGTGTTCCTGCCTGCTAAGTCGCTTCAATCATGTCCGACTCTGTGTGGTGCAATGGACTGTAGTCTGCTAGTCTCCTCTGTCCATGGGATTCTCCAGGCAAGAATATTGGAGTGGGTTGCTGTGCCCTCCTTCAGAGGATCTTCCTGACTCAGGCATCGAACCTGCTTCTCTTATGTCTCCTGCTTGGCAGGCAGGTTCTCTACCATTAGTGTCCCCTGGGAAGCCCCTCCATAGCCGTGTGTTAATCGCTCAGTAATGTCTGAATTTTTTGCAACCCCATGGAGTGTAGACTGCCAGGCTCCTCTGTCCATAAAATTCTCCAGGCAAGAATACTGGAGTGAGTTGCCATTTCCTTCTCCAGGGGATCTTCCCAATCCAGGGATCAAACCAGGGTCTCCCACATTGTGAGTGGATTCTTTACCGTCTGAGCCACTAGGGAAGCCTACAGTCCACAGTCGTGTTTCCTTTAATATCTGACTTCTTCACTGTGTTTTATGTTGTGGAAGATAAGGAACATATTTGTCTTTTTCTTTGTTGTATGATGCCAATATTTGGGCTTCCCAGGCGGCTTAGTGGTGAAGAATATGCCTGCCAATGCAGGAACCATGAGTTCGATCTCTGAATCAAGAAAATCCCCTGAAGAAGGAAATGGCAACCCACTCCAATATTCTTGCCTGGGAAATCCCAAAGACAGAGGAGCCTGTGGGATACAGCCCAGGGAGTCACAAGAGAGTCTGACGTGACGTAGCGACTAATGAACAAAAACGCCAATATTTAGAATAATATCTAAAAATCAACCATTACACAAAACTATTTGGTGAATAGAAAGTGAATGAATGATCAGATAATATAGGCTCTTTTTTAGCTGACCAAAAAAAAAAAAAAAAATTCAAATACGGGTAGAAGCTACTGTTTGCCTTCTGATTTTAACATGTAGTCATTACATTCCTCTGAGCGTAAGAAGAGAAGTAAGGTGATTAAGTTGAGAATGATTAAGATTCCTGACAAAATTGCTTGTCAGTTTCTCTTACAGAGAAATCCATCACATCAATTTTGTTTCTCGGAAGCAGCTCTTTCAAACGTGTAAAGACAAAAGATGTGTGCTAAGTCGATTCAGTCGTGTCTGACTCTGTGTAACCTTATGGGCTATAGTCCCCCAGGCTCCTCTGTCCATGGCATTCTCCAGGCAAGAATACTTGAGTGGGTTTCCATTTCCTTCTCCAGGGAAATGTTCTAAACCTCTGTGCACTTTGGTACTCCATGGTTATCTTATTTATTGAACCTGAGCATGTTTAGGAAGTGAGATTATAGGTGACTTTTGAAATATTTTGAGATCTTACTTATGCCCTTTTTGTGTGGCTATTGTTAACCACTAAGGTCTTAGGAACCAAGTCTGTGAAAGATGTTGAAGAAATGTTCTTTGATGAGGTACCTTTCCTGAAGGGTCTCAAAATTCCCTAATTTGGTGTTGGATTCCTAAAGAAATATAAATTAAGTTCTTTGAAACTTGATTTATGACCTGCTCCTCCTAAAATTTTTCAATCAGCAGGTTAGTTTAGTATGTTCTTTAATCACATCCCTGAGAAATGATAGGAAATCTGTTTTTTTATCTTGGAGGTATGTATCTTTTGATTTTTTTCACACCACAAGGAAAAGCCCTACTCGTCCTCTCCAGACAAAAAGAAGAGACATTTAAAAAAATTGTCAATTTTCTACAATATATACATTCGAAGCTTGAAAAGAAGAGTTAAAGTTGTTGTCACTGATCTTTTCATTTTCAACAGTGTTTAAGAATAGCAAAGAAAGCCCAAACCATCCTGTGACTCTGGTGTCTGCCTTTCATGACTGACCAAACCCAGTTTCTGGAAAAACTGATAATGATCAACACTTGTCACCTGAATTTGGATGATCAAATAAAATAAATTGTTATTCTGTTCATTCATCCTTAACTGATTAGGCAATTCAAATGAGAAGTCAGACAGAAGGTGATGTGCATATTAATAATCAGTGATTCAAGAAAAATTCCGGTACACACTAGATTCCATGAAAATAATTTTATACTGGATTAGTTGAAAGCATAAAGGGGAAATGGAGAAAAATAAATGACATTTGGGGAAAATCACATTTTTAACTGTTTTAAATAATTTTGTTCCTTTGACAAATGATGCCTTTAAAATTAGTAAGGAGGCCCAAGGGTATGAGTGTATGCATCCTTTAATTAAAGTGACCTTTTCAGCTGGAGTTTTTTTTATCCCAATAATCTGTGGTTCACAGAACATTGGATCAAATGTTATATTCTCGCTAAAACCCAGGAATTAGCTGAAAATGTTTTTGTATTTCCAACATAACCGCCATCAAGTTGCAGCACGTTTTGGGGTTCCTTGGTGCACCAGGTGTGGACTCTAGGGACAGATATAACCAAATGGAATAGACTCACTGGTATTCTACTCCCAGATGGTAATCCACACTGTAATGTTGACCTTTGTTTTTCTTTTCCCAAATTGTAAACCTGAGCAAGTTTCACCTTGGTCTTTAATTCAGGCTGATACCTTTATTTTGCTCTGTGTTCCTCCTTCATGCCTTAAGAAAATTTCTACCTCTTTTCACTCCAGATTCAAAGCCTTCAGTTTTTAATCCAGTCTGATTACTGATGCTATTTTCTTCTTATTTTTTCTTTTGCTTAGTAACTAGACCTTAATTCACAGGTAGATTTAGCCTGAAGGTAATGAAGCTTAGGCTTTAGGCCTGTCATTTGATCAGCATGGGTTCCTTCCACAGGCCTGGGAGAGGCCTTAGAAATTTATTCACATGGTCATAAATTTTTGTAAAATTCGCAAAACTAAGATATTTTAACTTTAATCACTTGTTTTCATTTAGCCTGCCAGCTTTTTTTCTTTGCTTGACATTCATGACAGCTGGCATTGGGGTGGCTTCTGGCGCTTTGTGGGTCCAGTTTAGGGAGAACTGAGTTAAAGATACATATCATTTTGGTCTAGTGGGATATAATTTTTGATTCTTAGTCATTGTTGTACATGCACGTTATTACTGCTCACTGTTCTAGTGTATGAATGACTGTCAGAATTAACCCGATCACTCACTGAGAGGACCCAAAACATCTTGACTGGATCAGAATTACCATCACCATATGGCAGCCTGGTAACAGAAGCACGTGAGCAGCCAAATGGTACATACTTTGAAATGTATCAGGAGAGAATAGAATCCATGGAAAAGCTTTTCACATTTTAAGGCTCATGCATGAAACAAATGTGGATTTAGATATTCCCAAATTTGACAGGAATTCTAATGTTTAAAAAAAAATTTAAGTTATTGAGAACAAATTTAAAAATTTTTCTCACCAAGCTCATTTTTGTTCTTTCAATAAAAATGACTTAAAATTGGTGTCATACAAAGAGGTAAAAAAAATGTAAGAAATGCAGTAAAAATTTTAGAATAGCAAATATAGTAGTTGTTACTATTCAGTTGCTAAGTCATGTCTGACTCTTTGTGATCCCATGGACTGCAGCATACCAGGCTCCTCTGTCCTCCACTTATACAACTAGTTGTACTTATACAACTAGTTGTACTTATACAACTAATTTAAAAATTCTGTACTATTTTTCTGGTTTTGATGATGTTTGAAATTGTCTAGCTTTTAAAACTTTTAATTTATTGTCCTTGCTTCCCTTCCTCAGTTCAGTTCAGTTGCTCAGTCATGTGCGACTCTTTGCGACCCCATGGACTGCAGCACACCAGGCTTCCTTGTCCATCATCAACTCTCAGAGTTTATTCAAACTCATGTCCGTTGAGTCAGTGATGGCATCCAGCCATCTCATCCTCTGTCCCCTTCTCCTCCCGCCTTCAATCTTCCCCAGCATCAGGGTCTTTTCTAATGAGTCAGTCATTCGCATCAGGTGGCCAAAGTATTGAAGTTTCAGCTTCAGCATCAGTCCTTCCAATGAACACTCAGGACTGATCTCCTTTAGGAGGGACTGGTTGGATCTCCTTGCAGTACAAGGGACTCTCAAGAGACTTCTCCAACACCATAGTTCAAAAGCATCAATTGTTCCGTGCTCAGCTTTCTTTATGGTCCAACGCTCACATCCATACATGACTACTGGAAAAACCATAGCCTTGACTAGATGGACCTTTGTTAGCAAAATAATGTTTCTGCTTTTTAATATGCTGTCTAGGTTGGTCATAACTTTCCTGCCAAGGAGTATCTTTTAATTTCATGGCTGCAGTCACCATGTACGGTAATTTTAGAGCCCCCCAAAAGATAAAGTCAGCCACTGTTTCCATTGCTTTCCCATCTATTTTCCATGAAGTGGTGGGACCGGATGCCATGATCTTAGTTTAGCCCTTAGTTTATGTCATTTGTTTAAGTCCTTATGGACTAAGGAATCAGCTTCCCTTCCTAAATAAAGACATTTGTTCCAATTTTGTAATTTATAAATTTATGCTTTATAATTTGTCATGCTCACTAAAACCTGGAATAGTCCCTGCCCTAACTCAATTACCCAATAACTCAAAAAAAAAAAAAAAAGAAAACAACTATAGTGAAGGTTTAGCTAAGTGGATGGGAGCCAAGGATCCAGAATGAGGCTACAGGAATAAAATTCTGACCCTACAGTTTCTTATCTATGTGTTCCTGCACAAATTACCTAACATATGTAAGCCTCATTTTTCTTATTTTCAAAAGGAGGAGATTGGGTTTAGGAAATATAATTCCTAGTAATTTATGATAATATAAAGAATTTTAAAATGATGGGCAATCAACTAAATAAAATAATAGAATATTCATGTTGAAAGGAACCTTGGATTCTGTGTAATTTTACACTGGCTCTGTGACTCTCTCACTCCTCCTTCAGATGTGAAGGAGGAGACCTGGGTCTGGTTTGGAAACTCACCTAGCCTCCCACTCACTAAACTAGTGAAGTCTGCTTTCATTTATGCACAAGTCTGTGTAAGATTCAGTTTGAACAAAGTGTTCTGTGATTGTGTGTGTTTGGACACCATCGCTCCTGTCCAGTCCTTGTGTGCACGCTGAGTCGCCTCAGTCGTGTCCGCCTCTGCAGCCCTCTGGACTGCAGCCTGCCAGACTCTCCTGTCCATGGGATCCTCCAGGCAAGGACACTGGAGTGGATTGCTACTTCCTACTCCAGGGGATCTTCCCAACCCACAGATTGCACCAGTGTCTCTACGTCTCCTGCATTGGCAGGAAGGCTCTTTATCACTGGGTCACCACTGGGAAGCCCCATCCCATCCATATATATACATAGATATATAACCACTTGAGAGCATTAGTGAAAATATTAAACACTGCAAACAAGTAGTAATCTGTTCTCCATATGATCTCAATCTCATATGTGGTAATAAGATGTTATTTAGAAGTAAACAAAGAAATACTGACCACAGCAAATTTTGCTGTCCAGACCAGAGTTTAGTATTCAATGAAAATGGGATAATGATAATAAGCCACTTGAGGAAACATAAGCTTCCCCCCAGCTCTCAGGGATGTTGAAGGAATACCGTTTCCCACAGTACAGAAGACTGAACTCTCTGGTGCATTTTGTTTGGTTGGATATTTTTAACCATTATTGAAAGAAAATATGCACTCAAACAGCAGGAGGACTTGATAAGGAGCTAAATATTTGAATTTTTATATACAATCCCAAGGATCTGTTCCATTGTTTTTAATTTTTAATTGTACTTTTAATTAGAAAACATGATTTCTTTATAGCTTTTACTCAAATTGCCTGACAGAATAATCTCAATTCCTCTTTAATTTGACAGGTCTTTAACTATATGAATCAGCTTTATCCAACAAATATCTTCATTTCCAATTAAAAATTAATTTTTTTATGACAGGACCTAAAGATATTTTCTTTGATGTTTATAAGTCACTGAGAAGAAGAAGTTAATCAGCCTCTCTGAAGTTTGCTTTCAATTTTAGAGAACTTCATGGGCCTTCTGGCAACTCTTCCTTAATACATTTTTCTTGCAATTAGCATTCCTCCTGAATTCTGATTCCAAGAAATATTTTGCAAGTTTTGTTGTTGTTATGTGTGTGTGTGTGTGTATGTGTAATTGAGTGTTAGAATGATTTGTTCTTCACTTAGAATATTTGAGTATTTCAATTTATTTCTAATCATCCTTAACTATGTGTCCTTAAGGAAGTAAACCTCTTTTTTAGTTTAAATATTGCTTCTTATAGCATTTTCCACCGCTGCTCTCTCCATTTACTTGCACCTGCATGTTCTGATTTACTACAGTTTTATTGGCAAGCATCCTACTCAAGTTAAATGGCTCTATTTATGTGTCTTTTAATTTAACTTATAATATTTCTTCAACAAAATTTTCTGCACATGGAGTCTAACTGCTTTTTTAGCCACTGCTACAAGGACCCAGTCAATTCTCTTATATGCTTGAATCCCCTCTTGGGGAGAAGAGTTGTGAGTGGATTAGCAATGGAAGACAAGTACTTTCATGAAAGAGTCTAAATCTTTTTTAAAAGCCGTGTGAGTCTGCCAGTGTTGGAAGTTAAGCTTTGTGTAGTCTCAATATTTAAATTGACTAGAAGATGTCGTATTGATAAGAAACAAGTGCAAGAAATTTTGTTTATTTTACTCTTTAACCTAGTAAATTAGGGATTATTAGGAAAGCTAGCTTAATTGAAAAAATTGCAGAAGCTCCATTTCATCTACACATCTAAGTAAATTAGTGTTAGGAGTATAGAGACCATAAGAGAACACTAACCACTTTCCCACAGCCACAGATAGGTTTTCTAAAATGATCAAACTCTCTTCTCACTAAGTATGATGAATTAGTGGAGAGTGAAAAAGTCAACAGGTTAACAGGAGGTTTACACAGTATAGATCATGTGTCCCTATAACTTGAAACAAATAGAGGTTCAGGGAATGATAGTATGAATGCCAATGGCTACACATAACAGAATTCAGCAGATGCCAATGCATGCAGGTGCTAGTGATCAGAAGCCACAGGCCTACTTATCATGGCTCTTTATAAGCTCCTAAGTTTGAGATGATCACCAGGAGAGCAAGGCATGGAAGAGAAATCACATCATTATTTTGCTTGCAACTGTAATGCCTGAAATACTTGGAATATATTAAGATGTTGCTTTTTGTCACCAGCTGGAATCGGGGCTAGAAATAGAAATAAAGATGAGTAAATGAACATGAAAAGGGAATAACCTTTTTTTAACACCACTGCAAGTGGCCTGGTAATTCATAACTATGATAATGATAAGAATGGCAGTATTAAACAACTCCTTATTTAGTGGTACTGTTGAAGCATCTCTCAATATATGAACGTCTTCTTTTTGCTCATCTGGTTTCTTTCACTCAAATTTTTCTACATTCAGAGTAGGTCAGGAAGATGTGGTAAGAAGGAGTGGGTATGATGTGTATAAAAGTTCCTGCCAGATGAGAAACGTAGAGGTTGAAAGAGAAGAGAAGTCCAGTTTAGAGAGAGGAAGTGAAGGTCAGGTTTTCAGAACCAAATCTCTTATTCCAACATTTTGAGGATAGTAAACACAAGGGTGTGTGTTAGACCGCACTGAAAAATGTTGGGGGGATTTCATTGTTTGTCAGGGTGTAGCCTCAGACACCCTAAAGACAAGTGCCCACGGGGGCAGCGCAAGTGAGGCAGGCACGGTGGCAATGGGAGCCTGGGGGCGACTCACAGCCCCTCTCTTGTTGCTCATTTTCCAAGCATGACATTCCAAATATTTGAAAATTCTTGAGTGCTTGAGTATGAAAGACAGAATTAAGCTGAAAAGTAGGAATATATAAATCCTATTTATCAGGAATAGGATTTCCAGAGTAAGATTATGTTAGTTGAAGAAAAGAAATGGTTTTCATTTTCAGGCAGAATGTGGAAATTATAAGCCCATTCTTTTTTTTTTTTTTTAATCAAGAGAATAGCTATAATTTGGGGATGAATTCCAGACTTTTAAACTTTATTTCTTTTAATGCCTTCTGGTAGTAATATTATTTTACAAATGTTTTTGATTGTCCCACACACAAGGGCCACATGTGCTTCCTACTGCTTGTCATTAAGTGAGTTAAATCTATGCTGCCTTTGTGCTGTGGGAGGGAATTAGGGGTGTTGCTATCAATCAGAGAATTTAAGGTTGAGCATGGAGTACAGGTCTCCTAGAAAGGCAAAATGAGGACCTCTGTATATCTGCTCCTCTATACAAGCAATGAAATACTGGCAAAGACTGTCAAAATACATTTTTTTTTCCAGAATTCTGAAATTAATCAAATGCATGCAACAAAATGAGGAGCATTTATTCAAGACAAACAGCAGAGTTTGTAGCTTTTTATCTTGACCTCTTTTAATCCTTCTGTCTCCAATTCTGTGATGGTCTTGAAAACTAGCAGCCTTGCAACTTCAGAAGCACCTTAAAAACCAAGTCCCAGATCACTGCTACACTGGGATTTGTCTAACAGTATCCTGGAAAAGCCACATTCATAGAGTTTTGTTGTTATTTGGCCCTGGGAAGGAGGGGAAAAGTTATTTCCAGATTTGCTACATTATTCAAACTGTTTAATTTTAAACAAAAATTATGAGACATGCAAAGAGATAACAAGTGTCTCCCATTTGTAGGGAAAAAAAGCAGCCAAGAACAAACAATGCCCTTAGATTCAAATGTTAGAATTGGTAGACAAAAATTTTAAATCTACCATTATGAAGAGGTTCAAAGAAATAAAGGAAACTGTATCTAATGAATTAAAGTAGAACATGAAAACAGCCTGCCCACTGGCAAAAGTTGGGTGACTTAATAGTTCAGGCATATAAGAAAATCTCCAAACAAGTATTAGATGAATAAGTGAAATGAACAGAGGGTTAGCTGCACACTATGGCTCTGATGGTAAGGAATTCACCTGCAGTACAGGAGACCTGGGCTCAGTTCCTGGGTTGGGAAGATGCCCTGGAGGAGGGCATGGCAACCCACTCCAGTATTGTTGCCTGGAGAGTCCCATGGACAGAGGAGCCTGGCGGGTTGCAGTCCATGGGGTTGCAGGGATTCAGAAACGACTGAGCAACTAAGCATGCACACACCCTGGTGGCTTAGACATCAAAGGATCCCCCTGCAGTTCAGGAGACCCGGATTCATCCTCTGGGTTGGGAATACTCCCTGGAGGAGGAGATCGCAACTCACTTCAGTATTTTTCCCTGGAGGATTCCATGGACAGAGGAGCAGGCAGGCTACAGTCCAAGGATTGCAAAGAGTTGGACATGACTGAGTGACTAACACTTTCACCCACTTATGAGAATAATAATGTCTCACCACATAGATAATATCACTAAAAGAAATTACAAAAAAGATACAAATAGAGATTATAGAGTTTAAAAGTACAGTAACAAATAAAAACCTCACTATAAGAGTTCAACAATAGATTAGCTCTGGCAGAAGGAAAGTTTGATAAACTTCAAGAAGACGTATATATTAAGATAATCCAGTCAGAAGAACAGAAAAAATAAGAATGCAAAGGATGAACAGAGCCTCAGAGACCCTTGGGACATCACCAAGTATACCAGAATCAACACAGTGAGAATCCCAGAGGGAGAGAACAAATAAAAGAGAGAGAGATTTGAAGAGGGAATAGCCAAATCTTTCCAATTTGATGAAAAACATAAGGCTACTCATCCATATTGGTAGATGTGGCTATTACATATATCTAACAACATGGTTCATTTCCAAATCTTCTCCAATCCTTTTCATTTAGCTTGATAGCTGGTCAATTTTACCCAGGTAATAATTCATGGCTGCATGAATTATTATAATATAAAACTAACTCTGAGCAAACAAAACCCAGTAACTTTCTGGGTTTGCCCAACTATTATCAGAGAAACTACAGGTTTTCTAGGCACTTGGTCTATCTTTCAAATTATTGCAGGCAATTACCATATCAAATGTTTTAACACTAAAAACGTATGTCTGTTTTTAAAATCTGTGACATTATTTCCTTGTCATCCTCTGTTTCATTGCTAATCAATGAAATTTATTTCAGGATTTTGTTATAGTATCACACCATTTCTAAATACTATTTCCTTTTTATTGCATCTGAACTACACAGTTTTAAACGATGTTAAATGGGGTGCTAGTTTACTCAAAACTATTTCTTAAGAATATTTCTTAAAGAGATGGTAATACCAGACCACCTTACTTGCCTCCTGAGAAATCTGTATATAGATCAAGAAGCAACAGTTAGAACTGGACATGGAACAACAGACTGGTTCACAATAGGAAAAGGAGTATGTCAAAGCTGCATATGGTCACCCTGCTTATTTAACTTCTATGCAGAGTACATCATGCGAAACACTGGGCTGGAGGAAGCACAAGCTGGAATCAAGATTGCCGGGAGAAATATCAATAAGCTCAGATATGCAGATGATACCACCCTTATGGCAGAAAGTGAAGAAGAACTAAAGAGCCTTTTGATGAAAGTGAAAGAGGAGAGTGAAAAAGTTGGTTTAAAACTCAACATTCAGAAAGCTAAGATCATGGCATCTGGTCCCATCACTTCATGGCAAATAGATGGGGAAACAATGGAAACAGTGACAGACTTTACTTTCTTTGGCTCCAAAATCACTGCAGATGGTGACTGCAGCCATGAAATTAAAAGATACCTGCTCCTTGGAAGAAAAGCTATCACGAATCTAGACAACATATTAAAAAGCAGAGACATTACTTTACTGACAAAGGTCCATATAGTCAAAGCTGTGGTTTTTCCAGTGGTCATGTATGGATGTGAGAGCTGGACTATAAAGAAAGCTGAGTGCTGAAGAATTGATGCTTTTAAACTGTTGTATTGGAGAAGACTCTTGAGAGCCCCTCAGACAGCAAGGAGAGCAAACCAGTCAATCCTAAAGGAAATCAGTCCTGAGTGTTCATTGGAAGGACTGATGCTGAAGCTGAAGCTCCAATACTTTGACCACCTGATGCAAAGAACTGACTCATTTGAAAAGCCCCTGATGCTGGGAAAGATTGAAGGCAAGAGGAGAAGGGGGTGACAGAGGATGAAATGGTTGGTTGGTATCACTGACTCAAGGGATGTGAATTTGAGCAAACTCAGGGAGACAAAGGACAGGGAGCCTGGAGTACAGCAGTCCATGGGGTTGGAAAGAGTTGGACATGACTGATCAACTGAACTGAATGAAAAGTAAATAAATATCCTCTATCATAGGATAACTGTGTTTTATTTAAAATTACACATGCATCTTTCAACTTAACATTTATATTCTCAAATGTTAAATTACAGATTCATTTGCTCTGACTGTAATAGTATTTTAAAAATATGGAACAAATAATAGCTAAAACATCAATCATTTTACTGTCTAAAAAGTATTATTATTATAATGACTAATAATGAGAGATATAATCTTAAAACTGAAGCATTGAGTTTTCTATTAAATAGGTAAACCCACTATTTAATACCCCTATAGTTTAAAGTTTCATGGAGGTGCATCTTTATCTTGAAAGGAGAACACATTTTAAAGATGTTTAAGATGAAAAAGAACACTGTCACTTATTCTTGAGCAACCATTTTAAAAACAAGAATAAACAAATTTGGAAACTCAAAAGTGAAGGATTTTTTGGCCTGTTTCTTTGTATTTATGCTATAGTCTGTTAATATGCAATCTTTTTTACTTTAAGGCCCATTCACAGGACTCCATTTGAACACAACATTGTGTGGAAGATGCTGAAAACGATTCCAGATTTAACCTCTCAACTACTTGATGAGCATCTGAAAATACTTAGTAAGAATGTCATTTCTGAAACCTGGATAAAAGGCAGCACAGGTAAACTGACTAATCTGGAGGGAAATTTGGCAAAAGACAAAATGTGTATCATTATTTTGAGTTTTCTGTCATAATAATCTGAATTTCACTTGACATGCTAGAGTGTAGTGTTTGGCTGTATATAATTTGTAAAGTTATAACTAGTGAAACAAATAACACTTCACATTTTGGTAATTAGATTTTAAAGGTTAGGGTTAGGGTTAAGGTTTTGAACATGCATCAGAATCCCTCAGAACTCACTGAGATGTGTTGCTGTGCTTAGCACCTAAGGTTTCTGATTCAGTAGATTTAGGATGAAGCTTAATTTGCATTTCCAATAACATTCCAGGGGTTTCTGCTAGTCTGGGAACCACACTTTGAAAACCATTTATTGACACACACATTCAATACCAATCTAGCATTGATTTTCATAGTGAACACAGTAAGTGGTCAGAGTACTTATCTGACTGACCCAGATATTGAGAAAACAAAAACAAAATCTTCAGACAAATTTTAGTTAGGTTTCCCATTTTAATTTCTAGTGCCTTGACCAGGGATATAAAGGGTGCATTAACAGAAGCATTTTATATGTTAATATTTTGGGGTGGTGGCATATAAATAAACACACACACAGAGCCACACACACACACACACCTAAACCAACAGACTTAAACACTATTCTTTTGCATTTGTTTAATACCTATTAGAAAATTATGAAAAGGCAAAAACAGATGACACTGAAAGATGAGCCTCCCAGGTCAGTAGGTATCCAATATGCTACTGGGGACTAGCAAAGAAATAGCTCCAGAAAAAAAAAAAAATGAAGAGGCAGATTCAAAGCAGAAATGACACCCACTTGTGGATGTATCAGGTGGTGAAAGTAAATTCCAAGGCTAAAAGTACAATATTGAATAAATCAAGGTAAACTGGATGTGGTCAAACAGGAGATGGCAAGAGTGAACATCGACATTTTAGGAATCGGTGAACCTAAATGGATGGCAATGGGCGAATTTAACTCACATGACCATCATATCTACTAGGGGAAAACATCCCTTAGAAGGAATGGAGTCAACCTCATAGTCAACAAGAGAGTCCAAAATGCAGTACATGGGTGTAATCTCAAAAGCGACAGAATGGTCTCGGTTTGATTCCAAGGTAACCATTCTATATCACAGTCATCCAAATCTATGCCCCAACGACTCATGCAGACGTCTATGAAGACCTATAAGAACTTTTAGAACCAACACACACACACACACACACACAATGTTCTTTTCCGCCTAGGGGATTAGAATGCAAAAGTAGGAAGTCAAGAGATACCTGGAATAACAGGCGAGTTTGACCTTGGTGTACAAGATGAAGCAGGGCAAAGGCTAACAATTTTTGTCAAGAGAACACACTGGTCATAGCAAACACCCTCTTCCAACAACACAGAGACAATTCTACATATGGGCATCACCAGATGGTCAATCCTGAAATCAGATTGATTATATCCTTTACAGACAGAGATGGAGAAACTGTATACATTCAGCCAAAACAAGACTTGGAGCTGACTGTGACTCAGATCATGAGCTCCTTAGTGCAACTTTCAGACTTAAATTGAAGAAAGTATAACCACTGGGCCATTCAGGTAGGATCTAAATCAAACCCCTTATGATTATACAATAGAAGTGACACATAGATTTAAGTGATTAGATCTGATAGACAGAGTACCTGAAGAACAATGGGCGGAGGTTTGCCACATTGTAAAGGAGGCAGTGATCAAAACCATTCAAGAGAAAAAGAAATCCAAGAAGGCAAAATGGCTGTCTGAGGAGGCCATACAAATAGCTGAGAAAAGAAGCGAAGTGAAAGGCAAAGGAAAAAGGAAAAGAAATGCCCAACTGGTGCAGAGTTCTGGAGAGCAGCGAGAAGAGAAAAGAAAGCCTTCCTAGATGAACTATGAAAAGAAATAGAAGAAAATGATAGAATGGGAAAGACTAGAGATCTCTTCAAGAAAATTAGAGATGCCAAGGGAAAACTTCATATACAGATGGGCACAATAAAGGGTAGAAATGGCAAGGACCTAACAGAAACAGAAGTAATTAAGAAGAGGTGGCAAAGATACACAGAAGAATTGTAGAAAAAGGTTGTAATGGCGTGGATATCCATGATGATGTGATCAGTCACCTAGAGCCAGACACCCTGGAGTATGAAGTCAAGTGGACCTTAGGAAGCACTATTATGAACAAAGCTAGTAGAGATGATGGAATTCCAGCTGAGCTATTTCAAATCCTAAAAGATGATGCTATAAAAGAAGGTGTTGCTGCCCTCAATATGCCAGAAAATTTGGAAATCATCAATAGCCACATGTCTGGAAAAGGTCAGTTTTCATTCCAGTCCCAAGGGAAGGCAATGCCAAAGAGCCTTCAAACTACTGTACAATTGTGCTCATTTCAAGCACTAGTAAAGTAATGCTCAAAATCCTTCAAGCTAGGCTTCAACAGTACATGAACCAAAAACTTCCCAATGTTCAAGCTGGATTTAGAATAGGCAAAGTAATCAGAGTCCAAATTGCCAATATTAAAAAAAAACCCAAAAAACCACATATATTTTGTGTTGAATTTTCCACAATGAATGTATATTTATGTGCTAGTGTTTGTAAGTAGCTATTAGTTTTTTATAAAAGGTTTTAAAACCAAAATTAGAAGCAAATACTGCATTCTCCAGGTATTGTAATGACTTGTGTGATAAACTGATAAAATATGAACTTTCATTACTTAACAAAGACCAACTTTAAAATGTGAAGATTTATGTTAAATAAGACTTTGCAATTCATTTCAATAGTGCATATTTTTAAACACGTCAAACATTTTTATTATCTGTGTTTACACCTACATGTGCTACAACCCTTCTCTTGAGTTTTTAAGACATCTAATTCTGGCAACTCATTTGTGTTTCACTATCAAAGCAGTCAACTCATTAAATATCTGACCTTTGTAAATCTCTTTGTTCATCCAACTCTAAAAAAACAAAACAAAACAGGTCCAACCAGGTGTCTTTCTTTTTCCCCTTTCTTTATTTATGGGTGCATTTCCCTCCCTCTGATGTTATTTAAAGTATTCCCCCTAGTAACCTCTCATCACAGGCTGCTGACTTTCAGTCTGCTGCTAAGGCTTTGGCTTCGTTCTCGAGATTCTGCACAGCTGTTTGCACCTTCTGGTCTCTTCTGGTCATGGGATTTTTTGGAGTTTCGTCATTTAAGGCAGCTTCCTACTCAGCCTCTTATGAACTGTTTTCTTAGACAATAAAACATTAACAGGAGCAGCAATTTTTTTATTTCAAACACTGAATAATACACATACATATTTCTAGCTTAGGTGAAAATGGTACTGAAAACATGAGTACTATATGACGATCATTATATATAAAGATTGTTTATGCTGCTATAATAAAACACTATATATATATACCTATATATATATAGTATGTATGGCAAACTCTATATGTGATATAGATATAGTTTACTTAATTTAATTGATCCCAAGAGTTTCCCACTGGATCTCATTTTATGGCCTGGGCAGAAGGCATTTTTAAGACTGGCAAACTAAAGTTCAGAAAGCTAAGAAAATTAGCTTAGAAGAGAATCCAATTTAATGGCTAATATGGAATTGGATCATAGATAAAAACTTTATTAATATCTACCTTTAAATTAACATTGCAACATTGCTATGAAATTATTGATATAGGGATTTTTGTCTCTTAATATATATATGTCAATTTTGCCCTTTTCTTTACTTGAAGTCCACTAAGTCTTAATGTTATTTCTCTACTATTTGTTTCAGTTTATTCCCTTTTAGTCTTATTTTCTATGAGGTTAGATCTGAAAAACTCCATAGCTCCTCATTTTTAAATATTGTATTTATTTTTAATGCTGAAAAATATGTTTAGATCACTAAACCTTAAACAAATCTTAGCGTGCATAGACTTTATTTTCTGTGGTGGCTTAAATTTCATATAGCATATAAAAACATAGTAGTTACATCTCATGAAAAATCTAATGGGCCCCTTCCCCATATATAAATTAACCATAATTTGAACAATATGCTCTTACAATAGAAGTAATAAAATATTTCACCTTACCGTAAAGACTGTGTCTCTCTTAAAGGCGAATGTGGCCTTGAAGAATATATATTGATTCTAAAGTGTACATGTGTCTTCACTGCAACTAAGGTGTTCTCCATGGGTCATAAAGATTCATCCTTGAAAGTTACATTAATTTTCTCAAAACCTCACAAATGTCTCTTGGATAGGGTATGCATGTGTGCTTAGTTATATCCAACTCTTTGAGATCCCATGGACTATATAGCCCGTGAGGTTCCTCTGTCCATGGAATTTTCCAGGCAAGAATTCTGCAGTGGGTTGCCATTTCCTTCTCCAGGGGATCTGCCCAACCCAGGGATCAAACCTGCATCTCTCCTATCTCCTGCATTGGCAGGTGGATCTCTACCACAATACTGCCTGGGAATCCTCTTGGGTGAGAGGAAGGTAGAAATGAAACTGGAACCCTGAAATGCAGATAAACATTGAAAACAGTTTCTGGAGATTTAATGTGGGATTTTAAGTATGGTTGACTAATTTAAATATTGTAATTAGATAAGTCTTTTCCATCTGTATTTCTAAATGTTTATTAAAGCTATCCAAAATTTTTTAAGTAATCTTTTTATTGGTAAAATTTGGTTATTTATATAGTTTTGAAGTTCTAATTTATTTAAACTTGAATAGTAAGTTCAGCAACATATAAATATATTTCAGTGAATATTGGAAAAATAAGAAAATATAATATGTGTAGATAATTTGACTTAGCATGATGATTTCTGAATTGGAAATTGAACTTAGAAATACATGATTATCCCAAGAATACGTAATGGATGCAAAAATGGGACTAAATACAAATCTCCTAAACCAGTACTTGATCCATCTATAGTATCTTATTTTGAAAAGAAAAAATTATCAGTGTGTAGTAAATCATTTAAAATGATATCTACCGAAAGACCTAAAGGTAAGACTGGATATCATAAAACTCCTAGAAGAGCACATAAGTCAAACAGTCTTTGATATTAATTGTAGCAATATTTTTGAGTGTATTTCCTAAAGCAGAGGAAATAAAAGTAAATATAAGCAAATGGAACTAAAATGTAAAAACACAGAAGAGGAAACCATTGACAAAAAGACAACTTACTTAATGGGAAAAATTTTTTGTAAGTAATGCGATTTTTATATAAATGGAGTTAATATCCAAAATATTTAAAAAACTCATACAGCTCAACATCAAAAATATAATTAACTCAGTTAAAAATGAGCTGAATAGATATTTTTCAAAGAATACATGCAAATGGTCAACAAGCACAGGAAAAGATGCTCAGTCTCAGTGTCAGGGGAATGCAAATTAAAACCAAAGTGGAATACTATGTTTCACCTGTTAGAATGGCTATCATCGAAAAGACCAGAAATGACAAGTGTTGGCAAGGATATGGAGAAAAGGAAACATTTATAAGCTGTTAGTAAGAAGGCAAAATGGTGCAGCCACTGTGGAAAGCAGTATGGAGGTTTCTCAAAATACTAGTATAACACCCTGCAGTCCCATTTCTGGGTATTCATCCAAAGAAACCAAAACCACTAATTTGAAAACACTAATTTGAACACGCACCCAGTATTCATAGCAGCGTTATTTACAACTGCCAAGATATGGAAGGAACACAAGTGTCCATCTACAGATGACTGAATAAAGAACATTCAATACTATTCAGCCATAAAAATAATATTTTGTCATTTGAGGCAACATGGATAGACTTAGAAGTTATTATGTTGAGTGAAATAAGTCAGAGTTGGAAAGACAATTATATGATATCACCTATATATAAATTCTAAAAAATAAACTAGGGATTATAACAAAAAGAAACAGGCTCACATATATAGAGAACAAACTGGTGGTTACCAGTGGGGATAAAAAAGAAGAGAGGGGTAAGATAAGATGGGGTAGGGGATTAAGAAGTACAAACTACCTTGTATAAAATAAATAAGCTGCCGGGATTTATATAGTACAATACATGGAATATAAGCGTGCATGCTTAGTCACTTCAGTCGTGTCCAACTCTCTGCGACCCCATGGACTATGGCCTGTCAGGCTCCTCTGTCCATGGGATTCTCCAGGCAAGAATTTGGAGTGGGTTGCCATTTCCTTCTCCAGTGATAAAGTGTGAAGTGAGTGAAATGAAGTCACTCAGTCGTGTTCGACCCCCTGCAACCCCATGGACTGTAGCCCACCACGTTCCTCCATCCATGGGATTTTCCAGGCAAGAGGACTAGAGTGGGTTGCCATTTTCTTCTCCTGGAATATAACCATATTTTATAGTAAATAGAAATGGAATATAACCTTTAAAGAATGAGTCACTATGTTGTATATCTGAAATTTACATAATGTTGAACATCAGCTATATCTCAACAAAAAGAGAAAGTTATATCTACCTAATATTAATAAAATATTTTCTTTTAAAATAGAGCCCCTCTTTGCCATTTCAAATACAGCTATCATCTTTTATATAAATGGAGTTAGCAGATTCCAGAATGGCTTTGTTTGACTACTTTTTGAATAAGCATAATTTGGGTACTGATGAGATATTTTCTGACCAAAAATATTTTCCATGGATCTCAAAGTCCCTATATTACTTAAACTCCTTAGTTGGGCTTCCCTGGTGGCTCAGATGGTAAAGAATTTGCCTGTAATGTGGGAGACCTGAGTGATCCTTGAGTCAGGAAGATTCCCTGGAGAAGGAAATGGCAACCGACTACAGTATTTTTGCCTGGAGAATCCCATGGACAGAGGAGCCTGGTGGACTACAGCCTATGGGGTCACAAAGAGTAAGGCACAACCAAATTCCTTAGATTGCTTACACTCTTAAGGCCTCCTTAATATCATAGATATTTTTTAAATTTAAATATAAAAATTGATACATTGCAAGCAGAATTTATTTAGTTAGAGTCACTGTCACTGGGCCAAGGCTGAAGGAAAAGGAAAATTTCCTCCAGAGGCCTGAAGAATGACATTCATCAGTACGGTGAACATGTTTTATGAATAGAATTCAGTGAAATTCCAACAATATTCACACAGAAAGTATGTTCAGCTGTGAGTAACAAAGAACTAGAGGACATTAATTTATAACATTTTTCAGCTTTATTTTTATTTATGTTACATAATGAGAAGTCACAGGACAGTAGTTTAAAGACGTGAGGTGAGGCCTCCGAGATTCTCCTTGCATTTTCCTCAGCTCAAATATCCTATACCCATTCTAGTGTGGAAAAAGGGGTGATGTGCATATTTGGAAAGCAAAAATCCTCTCAATGTTGTATTAATCAGAATGATCATGTGACCACACAAGTAAGCATCTCTGGGAAATGCAAGGTGTTTTTTTCTTAAACAGCCCACATGAAAACTATTAAAAAAACAATGTTTCAGACTTCCCTGGTGGTTCACTGGTTAAGAGTCTGCCTACCAATGCAGGGGGCATATGTTTGAACCCTGCTTCAGGAAGATCCCACATGGCACAAGACAACAAAGCTTCCTTAAGGCAGCCACTGAAACCCTCATGCTGCAACCACTGAAGCCCACACACCATAGCACCCAGGTTCTACAGCAAGAGCATTCACTGCAACAAAGAGCCTGTTCAGTGCAGTTCAGTCATTCAGTCGTGTTTGACACTTTGTGACCCCATGGACTGCAGCATGCCAGGCCTCGCTGTCCATCACCAACTCCCAGAGTTTACTCAAACTCATGTCCATTGAGTTGGTGATGCCTTCCAACCATCTCATCCTCTGTCATCCCCTTCTCCTACCACCTTCAATGTTTCTAACCATCAGGGTCTTTTCAAATGAGTCAGTTCTTCGCATCAGGTGGCCAAAGTATTGGAGTTTCAGCTTCAACATCAGTCTTTCCAATGAACACTCAGGACTGATCTCATTTAGTATGGGCTGCTTGGTTCTCCTTGCAGTCCAAGGGACTCTCAAGAGTCTTCTCCAACACCACAGTTCAAAAGCATCAAGTCTTTGGCGCTCAGCCTTCTTCACAGTCCAATTCTCACATCCACACATGACTACTGGATAAACCATGGCCTTGACTAGATGGACCTTTGTTGGCAAAGTAATGTCTCTGCTTTTTAATATGCTGTTTAGGTTGGTCATAATTTTCTTCCAAGGAGTAAGTGTCTTTTATTTTCTTGGCTGCAGTCACCATCTGCAGTGATTTTGGAGCCCCACAAAATAAAGTCTGCCACTGTTTCCACTGTTTCTATTTGCCATGAAGTGATGGGACCGGACGCCATGATCTTAGTTTTCTGAATGTTGAACCTGTGGGCCACAATAAAGATTCAGCTGAGCCAAAAATGAAACATAAGCATTTTTTTTAAAAAAAAGCAATATTTCTACAGTACCTTTGTCACTCAGATTAGATGATTAATAAGAAATGATATTGAGCTCTCTAGGAAGTATTTATTTTAAGCTCAGGCATCCAAAGAAACACAATGTTTGCTTTAGTGAAGATTTAAAAAAATCACTATTTTATAGTCACCGTGTATAGATGGCTTAAAGCTCAACATTCAGAAAACTAAGATTATGGCATCTGGTCCCATCATTTAATGACAAATAGATGAGGAAACAGTGGAAATAGTGGCTGACTTTATTTTTCTGGGCTCCAAAATCACTGAAGATGGGGACTGCAGCCATGAAATTAAAAGATGTGTATTCCTTGGAAGGAAAGTTATGACCAACCTAGACAGCATATTAAAAAGCAGAGACATTTCTCTGATAATGAGTGATGCTGAACATCTTTTCATGTGTTTGTTAGCCATCTGTATGTTTTCTTTGGAGAAATGTCTATTTAGTTCTTTGGCCCATTTTTTGATTGGGTCATTTATTTTTCTGGAATTGAGCTTTAGGAGTTGCTTGTATATTTTTGAGATTAGTTGTTTGTCAGCTGCTTCAATTGCTAATATTTGTTGGGAAAATGGCATTGAAACATGTATAATATCATATAAGAAACAAATCACCAGTCTAGTTTTGATGCAGGCTACAGGATGCTTGGGGCTGGTGCACTGGGATGACCCAGAGAGATGGTATGGGGAAGGAGGTGGGAGGGGAGTTCAGGACTGGGACCGCGTGTACACCTGTGGCGGATTCATGTTGATGTATGACAAAACCAATACAGTATTGTAAAATAAACTAAAGTAAAATTTAAAAAAAAGAAAAAAAGAAAGAAATGCAGGTATCCATTAAAGTCAACTTGTAAAGTTTTTATTTACAAGTTAATAAGCAAATGGTAAGAAAAGCACCCCACTTGATTAATTTCCTCCTTTGGAGCCATTAGTAAGTGATAGAGAAAAGGAGCAACATCATCCAGTTCCCAAGATGTGCTTCTCCAAAATGACGGGCTTCAGACAAACTAAAACTGATTTGTGTTTCGTTCAAACCTTCACTAGTGAATGAGCCTTCCAGACCTTCAGCATATATTTGAACTTTAGGTAGTGGGGTTGGATGACAGATTGTGGAGAGTTGGAAAATGGAATAGAAGAAATGTTGAAAAAATACCCAAAACTTTTTCCTAGTAATGATCCATTTCTCTTTTCATAATATATTCTTTACTCAGTTCTATGAGTGATTCATCCTGCCTAGAGCAAACATAAATGAAAATTATTGGTGATAAACTGCTACTTATATAAAACAAAAAGAATGGCACTTTTGAAGGGGACAGAAACATTTTAAAAAGTTCAAGGGCTTTTCTGGCACTTTTCTCCTCATTTTGCCTGAAATCTATTAATCTTGATTTGTCACCACGATTTTTTCCTAGAATTTATCAGTTCCATAAGGGGATTGATTAAATAGCTGTCAGCAAATAGTACTCTAAGTGTAGATATCTTTGTTATTTTTGTTATTTGTCTAAATTTTTGTGAGGCCTAACTGCTACATTAAAGTCGCTGTCAATGAATAAATAAAAAGAAATCTGCTAAAAGGGAAGCAATTGTAATATGTATTGAAGACACATATACATCAAAGCACCTTTGAAATAAGGTCTATAGTATATCTTGTTTGGTTTTATTTTCTTTCAGTGATTGGAAATGATGGATTTTATATAATACTGAAAGGCCTAGCCCGACCTCAAACACAAATATATAAAAATCTGATTGAAGAACATGACTCTACAACCTCTTTCATACCTCAGAGTTTTCACAGCTTTGTTTTCAGTGAAGACATCAGAAACCCTCTATTGACTGGAGTTGGTCACACAGTAAGAAATGAATATTTGCTCCTTCAATAAGCAATGACGTATCATTGTTATAAACTTTATCTCTTCCAGATATTTAAATTTACATATATCCAGTGTTACCTGAAATATTAAAGCTAATATAGCTTTTAAAAATTAAAAATTATACTGTCATCACAACTGGAGATGTGTTTTAAAAAAATTAATGTGGGATGCCTTCCACAACATACTGCCCACTGACTGGTGTTTTGTGGGGCATTTGATTACTGAGACAAAACCATTGTAATTGGATCACTAAATGAAGAAAGAGGGCTGTTTTGAGATAAGAGAGAGGGAGGGAGTGACTTAAGAAAGGGAACCCAGAGGACAGAGCGTGAAGGGCCTTTTAAGTAAAATTAAGAGTGTGTGCTTGTGCTCTCTGTCTCAAGAGCAATGATAGGTAATCAAAGGGTTGATTCTATTAAATCAGAAAGTCTCAACTGAAGAAAACACTTTGTTCATATGCAATGTTTGAAGACTATCAACTGGCTCAAATAAAGATTCAGATCTTTCTGGATACCTGGATACCCCACATGAGGGTCAGCACTGGTTCAACTAGAACTGCAGCTCTAAAAGCCAGTTTTGGATGTAGGGTGATCAAGATGCCCAGAGGAGTAAATAACTGAAGAAACTAATTAAAATCAAATGATTTAGCACTAAGGATTGAAGTCAGGAAGACCTAGAATATTCTTAGATTCAAGAAGGATAAGCATAGATAAAGACAATAAAGATAGGCATGGATAAAATATTAATTTTTTTTCAGTCATTAAGTCATGTCCAACTTGTTGCAACATTATAGACTGCAGCACAACAGGCTTCCCCATCCCTCACTATCTCCCAGAGTTTGCCCAAGTTAACATCCATTCAATTGGTGATGTTATCCAATCATTTCATTTTCAGCTGCCCTCTTCTCCTTTTGCCTTCAGTCTTTCCCAGCATCAAGGTCTTTCCCAATGAGTCGACTCTTCACATCAGGTGGTGAAGAATATTGGAGCTTAAGCTTCAGAATCAGTTCTTCCAATGAATATTCAGGTTTGTTTTCCTTGGGGATTAACTGGTTTGATCTCCTTTGCTGTCCAAGGGACTTTCATGAGTCTTCCCCAACACCACAATTCGAAAGAATCAATTCTTTGGCACTCAGCCTTCTTTAGGGTCCAGCCTTCACATCCGTTCATGACTGTTGTAAAACCATAGCTTTGACCTTGTGGAACTTTGTCAGTAAAGCAATGTTTCTGCTGTAATATGCTGTCTAGGTTTGCCATAGCTTTCCTTCCAAGAGGCAAGTGTCTTCTAATTTCAAGGCTGCAGTCACCAACTGCAATGACTTTGGAACCCGAAAGAAAAAATGAGACAAAAACATAGAAGTATAAATTGTTGATCACACATGAATGAGTAAGGCTTCTAAACTTCTATCTTGATTGGAATGGAAAAGAATGAACTCACTACTCAATGGCCAACTACCATGTTGTTTTTCAGTCATTCAGTCATGTCCAACTATTGCGACCCCATAGACTGTAGCACGACAGGCTTCTCTATCCTTCATTATTTCCAAGAGTTTGCTCAAAGTCATGTCCATTGAGTTGATGGTACCATCCAGCCATCTCATTCTCTGT
This sequence comes from Ovis canadensis, assembly GCF_042477335.2. Taxonomy (NCBI): domain Eukaryota; kingdom Metazoa; phylum Chordata; class Mammalia; order Artiodactyla; family Bovidae; genus Ovis; species Ovis canadensis. The sequence continues at coordinate 98,463,893 of NC_091253.1, read as the reverse complement.
CACCCCCTTATCCCCTTGCCTTCAATCTTTCCCAGCATCAGGGTATTTTCAAATGAGTCAGCTCTCTGCACCAGGCCCCAAAGTATTGGAGCTTCAGCTGCAGCATCAGTCCTTTCAATGAGCATTCAGGGTTGATTTTCTCTAGAATTGACTTGTTTGCTCTCCTTGATTTCCAAGGAACTCTAAAGAGTCTTCTCCAGCACCACAGTTCAAAAGCATCAGTTCTTCAGTGTTCAGCCTTCTTTATGGTCCAACTCTCACATCCATACATGACTACTGGACAAACCATAGCTTTGACTATATGGAACTTTGTTAGCAGTGATGTTTCTGCTTTTTAATATGCTGTCTAGGTTTGTCATAGCTTTCCTTCCAAGGAACAAGCGTGTTTTAATTTCATGGCTGCAGTCACCAACTGCAAAGACTTTGGGACCCTCCAAAATAAAATCTGTCATTGTTTCCATTTTTTCCTCATCTATTTGCCATGAAGTGATGGGACCAGATGCCATGATCTTCATTTTTTAAATGTTGAGTTTAAGCCAGCCTTTTCACTCTTCTCTTTCATCTCTATCAAGAGGCTCTTTCATTTCTCTTCACTTTCAGCTGTTAGAGTGGCATTCTTTGCTTATCTGAGGTTATTGACATTTCTCCCAGCAATCTTCATTCTCAGTTCAGTTCAATTCAGTCACTCAGTAGTGTCTGACTCTTTGTGACCCCCATGGACTGCAGCACTCCAGGATTCCCTGTCCATCACCAACTCCTGTAGCTTCCTCAAGCTCATGTCCATTGAGTCAGTGAGGCCATCCAACCATCTCATCCTTTATCGAACACTTCACCCCCTGCCTTCCATCTTTCCCAGCATCAGGGTCTTTTCCAATGAGTCAACTCTTTGCATCAGATAAACAATGTATTGGAGTTTCAGCCTCAGCATCAATCCTTCCAATGAGTATTCAGGACTGATCTCCTTTGAGATGGACTGGTTGGATCTCCTTGGTGTCCAAGGGACTCTCAAGAGTCTTCTCCAACACCACAGTTCAAAGGCATCAGTTCTTCGGCACTCAGCTTTCCTTATGGTCCAACTCTCGTATCCAGACATGACTACAGGAAAAATCATAGCTTTTTCTAGATGGATCTTTGTTGGCAGAATAATGTCTCTTCTTTTTAATATGCTTTCTAGGTTGGTCATAGCTTTTCTTCCAAGGAGTAAGCGTCTTTTAATTTCATGGCTGCAGTCACCATCTGCAGTGATTTTGGATTAGAGTCTTAATTTTAACTTGTGATTTAGCATTTCACATGATATACTCTAGAAAGTTAAATAAGTAGAATGATAATATACAGCCCTGGCATACTCCTTCCCAATTTTGATCCATTCCATTTTTCCATATCCAGTTCTAACTGTTGCTTCTTGACCTGCATACAGGTTTCTCAGGAGACAGGTAAGGTGGTCTGGTATTACCATCTCTCTAAGAATTTCCTGGAGTTTCTTGTGATCCACAGTCAATGCCTTTAGTGTAGTCAACAAAGCAGAGGTAAATATTTTCCTGGAATTCCCCTGCTTTTTCTATGATCTAGTGGATATTGGCAATTTGATTTCTGGTTCCTCTTCCTTTTCTAAATCCAGCTTGTACATCTGGATGTTCTCTGTTCATGCACCGCTGAAGCCTAACTTAAAGGATTTTGAGCATTACCTTGGTAGTTTGTGAAAGGAGCATAATTGTGTGGTAATTTGAACATTCTTTGGCATTGCCCTTCTTTGGGATGTACATGAAAGCTGACCTCTTCCAGTTATGTGGTCACTGCTGAGTTTTCCAAATTTCCTGGTGTATTAAGTGAAGCATTTTAACAGCATTTTCTTTTACAATTAGAAATAGCTTAGCTGGAATTCCATCACCTCCACTGTCTTTTTTAGTAGGAATGCTTCCTAAGGTCGACTAGACTTCACACTCTAAGATGTCTGGCTCTTGGTGAGTGCTTACACCATTGTGGTTACCCAGATCATTAAGACCTTTTGTGTACAGTTCTTCTGTGCAGACCTAATACTTTTTCAATCTGCTTTAGAAAAAAAGAATACCACATTTTTCAGAGCAGCTATAATTAGGGCCATTTCTTTGTAAACTTTATAGTAATCCACTCCAATCTTCTAGGATCAAGTTGTTTGCTTGTTGAGGGAAAAACTCAAGAATTTAATGAAATAAGATGGGACTACCAACTCTGAATCCTGAATTAGGTCTTTGAGGGCAGCAGTAATAGGTGTCATTCTTACATAAATGTGGTAGTGTTTTTGTTCCAGCTTTGTATAATTTTTTTGTTCCAGCTGATGTATAATTTGACAAGAAAATTTGTGTATGTTTAGGGTGTGTATCTTGATATTTTGATATATGTATTGTGATCAGCACAATCAAGCTAATTAACATATCCATCATCTTATATAGTTAAATATTTGTGTGTTTGTAATGAGAACACACTATCTATCCTCCTAGTAAAGTTCAAGCATACACTATTGTGTGTGTGTGTGTGTGTGTGTGTGTGTGCATATGTGCTCATTTGCTCAGTTATCTCTTACTCGTTGTGACTCCATTGATTTCAGCCCAACCAGCTCCTCTGGCCATGGAGTTTTCCCAGCAAGAATACTGGAGTGGGTTGCCATTTCCTATTCCAGGGATGTTCCTGACAGGAATCTAACCTGCATATCCTGCGTCTCCTGCACTGGCAGGCAGATTCGTATTGTTGATTATATTCAGTTCAGATCAGTTCAGTTCAGTTGCTCAGTCATGTCTGACTCTTTGCGACCCCATGAATTGCAGCATGCCAGGCCCCCCGTCCACCACCATCTCCTGGAGTTCACTCAAACTCATGTCCATCGAGTCAGTGATGCCATCCAGCTATCTCATCCTCTGGCATCCCATTCTCCTCATGCCCCCAATCCCTCCCAGCACCAGGGTATTTTCCAGTGAGTCAACTCTTCGCATCAGGTGGCCAAAGTATTGGAGTTTCAGCTTTAGCATCAGTCCTTCCAGTGAACACCCAGGACTGATCTCCTTTAGAATGGACTGGTTGGACCTCCTTATAGTCCAAAGGACTCTCAAGAGTCTTTTCCAACACCACAGTTCAAAAGCATCAATTCTTCGGTGCTCAGCTTTCTTCACAGTCCAACTCTCACATCCACACATAATTATATTACTGTGTTGTATACTAGATCTTTTAAGAGTTACTCATCTTGCATACAGCAAACTTTGTACCCTTTGATCAATATCTGTCCATTTTCCCTAGCCCTTATACCTTGTGGCTTCCCTTGTAGCTCAGCTAGTAAAGAATCTGCCTGCAATGCAGGAGACTTGGGTTTGATCCCTGGGTTGGGAAGATCTCCTGGAGAAGGAAAAGGCTACTCACTCCAGTGTTCTGGCCTGAAGAATTCCATGGACTGTATACTCCATGGGATAGCAAAGAGTCGGACATGATTAAGCAACTTTTACTTTCACTTTATACCTTGTCACCAACATTCTACTGTCTTCTATGAGTTTGATTATTTTAGATAAAATATATATGTGAGATCCTATCTGTCTTTGTTTGGCTTATTTTACTTCAGTTCAGTTCAGTTCAGTTCAGTTCAGTCCCTCAGTCATGTCCGACTCTTTGCGACCCCATGAATTGCAGCACGCCAGGCCTCCATGCCTATCACCAACTCCTGGAGTTCACCCAAACTCATGTGCATCAAGTTGGTGATGCCATCCAGCCATCTCATCCTCTGTTGTCCCCTTCTACTCTCCTCCTGCCCCCAATCCCTCCCAGCATCAGGGTCTTTTCCAGTTAGTCAACTCTTCACATCAGGTGGCCAAAGTATTGGAGTTTCAGTCTCAGCGTCAGTCCTTCCAATGAACACCCAGGACTGATCTCCTCTAGGATGGACTGGTTGGATCTCCTTGGTGTCCAAGGGACTCTCAAGAGTCTTCTCCAACACCACAGTTCAAAAGCATCAGTCCTTCAGTGCTCAGCTTTCTTCACAGTCCAACTTTCACATCCATACATGACCACTGGAAAAGCCATAGCCTTGACTAGATAGACCTTTCTTGGAAAATTAATATCTCTGTTTTTTAATATGCTATCTAGTTTGGTCATACTTTCCTTCCAAGGAGTAAGTGTTTTTTAATTTCATGGCTGCAGTCACCATCTGCAGTGATTTTGGAGCCCCCCAAAATAAAGTCTAACACTATTTCCACCATTTCCCCATCTATTTCCCATGAAGTGATGGGACCAGATGCCATGATCTTCGTTTTCTGAATGTTGAGCTTTAGGCCAACTTTTTCACTCTCCTCTTTCACTTTCATCAAGAGGCTTTTTAGTTCGTTTTCACTTTCTGCCATAAGGGTGGTGTCATCTGCATATCTGAGGTTATTGGTATTTCTCTCGGCTATCTTGATTCCAGCTTGTGCTTCTTCCAGCATGCTGTTTTTCATGATGTACTCTGCATAGAAGTTAAATAAGCAGGGTGACAATATACAGCCTCGATGTACTCCTTTTCCTATTTGGAACCAGTCTGTTGTTCCATGTCCAGTTCTAACTGTTGCTTCCTCACCTGCATACAGGTTTCTTAAGAGGCAGGTCAAGTGGTCTGGTATTCCCATCTCTTTCAGAATTTTCCACAGTTTATTGTGATCCACACAGTCAAAGGCTTTGGCATAGTCAATAAAGCAGAAATAAATGTTTTTCTGAAACTCTCTTGTCTTTTTGATGATCCAGCGGATGTTGGCAATTTGATCTCTTCCGCTTAGCATAATGTCTTTCAGGTTCATTTGTGTTGTCGCAAATGTCAGAATTTCCTTCCCTTTCAAACTTAATAAAATCCCATTGTTTGTGTATACATGGTATTTTCCACCTCCGTTCATCCATGGATAAACAGATTGTTTCCATATTTTAGCTATTGTGAATAATAATTCAATAAACAAGGAAATGCAGCTGTCTCTTCAATATCCTGTTTTCCTGTTTTTTTAGAAGACAGCACAGAAATGAGATTCCTGGATTGTATGGTAGTTCTGTTTCAATTTTTTGAGGGATGATCCATGCATGCGTGCGTGTTTAGTCACTTCAGTCTTGTCCTACTCTTTGCAACCCTGTGGACCATGGCCTGCCAGGCTCCTCTGTCGTGGGATTCTCCAGGCAAGAATACTGGAGCGGGTTGCCATTTCCTTTTCCAGGGAAGCTCCCATACTGTTTCTTAAAGGCTCTACCAATTTACATGTCCACCAACAGTATACAAGGATTCAATTTTCACCACATCTTTTCTTTTTGATAACAGCCATTCTAACAGATGTGAGGTGATATCTCATTATGGTTTTAGTTTCATTTCCTTGATGGTTAGTGATGTTGAACATCTTTTCAAGCACTTGGTCATTTTAATGTATTATTTTAAGAAATATCTATTTAGGTTGTTTTCAGATTTAAAACATTGTGTTATTTGTTTCTTTGCTATTGAATTGTGTGAGTTCCTTATATATTTTGGATAGTAACCCCTTATCTGATATATGGTTGAAAATTTTTCTCCTGTTATATAGGCTACATTTTCATTTGTTTATTTTTATTTTGCTGTGCTGCTGCTGCTGCTAAGTTGCTTCAGTCGTGTCCGACTCTGTGCGACCCCATAGATGGAAGCCCACCAGGCTCCCCCATCCCTGGGATTCTTCAGGCAAGAACACTGGAGTGGGTTGCCATTTCCTTCTCCAATGCATGAAAGTGAAAGGGAAGTCACTCAGTCATGTCCGATCCTTAGTGACCCCATGAACTGCAGCCTACCAGGCTCCTCCATCCATGGGATTTTCCAGGCAAGAGTACTGGAGTGGGGTGCCATTGCCTTCTCTGAAGCTTTTAAGCTTAACATAATTCTGATGGTTGATTTTTACCTTTATTTGTACTTTTGGTATTGTGTCCAAAAAATCATTACCAAGACCAGTTTCAAGGAGCTTCTTTCCTGCCTATTTTTCTAGGAGTTTTGCAATAGAAGATCTTGTGTTTAAGTCTTTAATCCATTTCAAGGTAATTTTTGTAGTGTGCTCTAAGATATGAGTTCGGTTTCAGTATGTGGTTATCTGGTTTTTCAAGCACTATTTATAGAAGAGACTATTCTTTCCCTGTTGAATTTTCCTGAAGTCCTTGTGAAATATATGTTGACTATATGTGACGGCATTTATTTCTGAGCTCTCTTTTCTGCTCCATTGGTATGTCTCTCTTTTTATGCTGATGCCATAGTGTTTAAATTACTATATCCTTGTAGTAAAGCTTAAAATTAGATCCTGTAAGGCCTCTACCTTTGTTCTTTTGTCTCAGAATTGTTTTGGTAATTCAGTCTTTCGTGGTCCCATACAAAGTTTCTGTTCAGTTCAAATTTTAGAATTTCTTTATTTCTGTGAACAATACCACTGGAGTTTTGATAAGGGTCACATCGATTCTATATATGACTTTGTATAGTATAGATATATTTATAATATTAACTGCTCCAGTCCATGAACATGGGATATCTTTCCCTTTGTATCTTCTTCAATTTTCATCATAAAAGTTCTGAAGTTTTCATTGTACAGATCTTTCAGTTCCTTGGCTATATAAATTTTTAATTATTTTATGTTTTTGATATTATTGTGAGTGGGATAGTTTATTTGTTTTTCAGGTGTTCTATTAGTATATAGAAATGCCACTGATTTCTGTACATTGATTTTATATCCTGAAGCTTTATTGAATTTTTAAATTAGTTCCAACAGCTTTTTAAAAACTTTTTCTGCATATAAGATAATTTCACCTAAAAATAATAAAACAATTTACTGTGTCCTTTATGATTTGGATGCCTTTTACTTCTTTGTTTTAACTAATTGGTCTAACTAGGATTTCAGTATCATATGGAATAATAGTGATGAGAGAAGTATCCTTGTCTTTTTCCTGATCTCAGAAAAAAAGCTTTCAATCTTTCACCATTGAGTAGGATGGTAGCGATGGCTTTGTCATAACAGCCTTTATTATGATGAGGCATGTTCCTTCTATACTCAATTTGTTGAAAAGAAAGACTGGTATATTTTGTCAGATTTTTTTCTGTATATATTGAGGTGATCATATGATCTTTATCTTTCATTCTGAGAATGCGGTGCATCACATTTATTGATTGCATATATTGAACTATCCTTGCTTCCCAGGGATAAATTCCACTTGGTCATAGTGTATAATTCTTTTAATATGCTGTTGAATTGGAGTTGATAATATGTACATTTTAACTATGTTAATTTTTCCTATTTGTGAACAAAAAAAGTCTCCATTTATTTGTGCTTTCTTTAATGTCATTACTGTTTTATAATTTTTAGTACATATCTTTAAGTTTATTCCTAAGTATTTTATTATTTTTCTTCTTGTAAATGCTTTCTCAATTTTTTGTATAATTTGTTATTATGTATAGAAAAGACACTGATTTTGTATGTTACTTTTGTATTCTGCAACTTTACTGGATTTATTTATTATTTATAACAAATTTTGGTGGAGTTTTTCAGGCTTTGTACATATAACATCATGTCATGTACAAGCAAGTTATTTTATTTCTTCCTTCCTGATTTTGATATCTTTTCTTTCTTTCTCTCCTTTTGTTTTTTCTTTTCTTCTTCTCTTTCTCTTTGCACCATTTCTCTGCCTAGAATGCTAGTACTATGTTGAAGAGAAGTGGAAAAAGTGGGCATCCTTGCCTTCTACTAAATATTTTTAGGTTTTTATTGGTGGGTTGCTGTTAAATTGCTACTTCTGTGGGGGAATGAGGGCTGGGTGGGAATTCCCAGGCTTCCTTCTTGCTGATGTCTATGATATTGTTTTGGTTTACTGTCTTGGCTAAGGTGGAAGATAGTAGGGAGAGGGAATTTCAGATTTCTACTTGATCTTCCTTACTGATAGCTCTTAGCACAAAGACCAAGAAATCAATATGGGGTCAATATCAAGTATCCATTCAAATTACATATTTAAAGTCCATGGAAGCTGTTGTGTGCTGGTTCTATGAATCCAGTGGCACCACTGTGAACCAGACCTGGGCCAAGCTCAGTTTCTTTATTTTTTATTTTATTTTTTTTCCCATTCTGAGTCTTTGTTGCTACATACATGGACTTTGCCTCTAGTTGCAGAGAGCAGAGGCCACTCTCCAGTAGCAGAGTATGGGCTTCTCATTGCAGTGGTTTTTCTTGTTGAGAAGCAAAGGGCTCTAGGGCATGTGGGCTTCAGTAGTTGCAGCATGTGGACTCAGTAGTTGCGGACCGCAGGCTCTAGAGCACAGGCTCCATAGTTGTGGGGCACAGGCTTCGTTGCTCCACAGCATGGGGGATGCCCCTGGATCAGGGATTGAACCGGTGTTCCCTGCATTGGCAGGGGGACTCTTTGCCACTGAGCCATGAGGGAAGCCCCCAAACTCAATTTTTTCATTGCATTCTCTATATTTTCTCACTGTAAAGATGGCAATTATGCTACTTAATGTACCAGGTTTTAAAGTCTCTACCCTGAGTTTCAGAGTTCAACAGAGTACTTGCTGGGGTTGTATATGCAAGGTTATTTGGAGCTATCGTATCCTTATAATAAAATATTAAGTCAAATTCTTACCTTTTTCTGTTTTCCAACTATAGAAGAATAAGTTTTCCTTATATGCTACCATGGAGTTCTTTGGTTATATCAATTTAAGCTGATGATGAATTTTCCTAAAATATTATTTCCTTTATTCATTGTATTTATTTCCCCCAAAACAGTTACTCTTTTTGAAAATTTATTTTTAATTAAAGTATAGTTGAATTTCAACATTGTGTTAATTACTGCTGTACAGAAACATGACTCAGTTATTCTTTTCTATGGTTCTTAATACTCATCCCCAACATCTCAAAAGTCTAAGATACTGTAGCTTCCTGAGCATTGTCTTCTGACAATACCCTTGCCCTGTTCAACACCATTAAAAGTTTTATCAATTGTACTGCCACAGCAGGCCAGGAACTACCACTACTAAAGTAATGGCTTTTTATTGCAAGCTGGCTGGCAACCAGTTAATAACTCTAAATCATTCTTTTTTCTAGTACTTATAGAATATTTTGAAAAAATAATATAGATAAAACCAGACAATTCTATTGCATGTCAGTAACTCTATCGATTTTGTTCTTAAGTCTGCTGAAGAAAAAGTATGTGACTATTGCCTATAATTTAATTTGGATTGCTAAAAATATAAAGTATCCTTATTGACCCTGTTTCCTATAGAAAATGTGAGTTACATTTTAAAACATGCTATTCTTTGTCTAATATTATTGACTTGCTTTTCTGTGTATTTATTTAAAAATAAGCATTAAATATTATTTATGTTTGTGAGTTTTGTTGTTTTGCACAAAGCGTTATGTTTTATTTTTCCTCCATCTATTTGGCTTCTTTACCACTATTTGCTTTTTTTATTGTGTTGTATCAGAGAAAAGCCTTTCAAAGAAAGTGAAAGTGGAGAGTGAAAAAGTTGGCTTAAAGGTCAACATTCAGAAAACGAAGATCATGGCATCCGGTCCCATCACCTCATGGGAAATAGATGGGGAAACAGTGGAAACAGTGTCAGACTTTATTTTTGGGGGCTCAAAAATCACTGCAGATGGTGACTGCAGCCATGAAATTAAAAGACGTTTACTCCTTGGAAGGAAAGTTATGACCAACCTAGATAGCATATTGAAAAGCAGAGACATTACTTTGCCAACAAAGGTCTGTCTAGTCAAGGCTATGGTTTTTCCAGTGGTTGTGTGTGGATGTGAGAGTTGGACTGTGAAGAAAGCTGAGCGCCAAAGAATTGATGCTTTTGAAATGTGGTGTTGGAGAAGACTCTTGAGAGTCCCTTGGACTGCAAGGAGATCTAACCAGTCCATTCTGAAGGAGATCAAGCCTGGGATTTCTTTGGAAGGAATGATGCTGAAGCTGAAGCTCCAGTACTTTGGCCACCTCATGCGAAGAGTTGACTCATTGGAAAAGACTCTGATGCTGGGAGGGATTGGGGGCAGGAGGAGAAGGGGACGACCGAGGATGAGATGGCTGGATGGCATCGCTGACTTGATGGACATGAGTCTGAGTGAACTCCGGGAGTTGGTGATGGACAGGGAGGCCTGGTGTGCTGCAGTTCATGGGGTCACAAAGAGTTGGATACGACTGAGCGACTGAGCTGAACTGAACTGATCAGAGAATCACATAAAAAAAGAGAAGTAATACTATCTTAACTCTTTAACTTAAAATTTTGTAAACAAGTGGGCATTATCTGAATATAATGAGCATAAAGTGAAAAGCATTCAGTCAAAGAATCAAATACATTTTTTATGAGATGAAAACATATTACACTTATTCCCTGTTACAGATCTAAATTTGACTAAAAGAAATGGTAAAGTACAAATAACAATTTTTGGTTTTGTTTTTCTTGATATTGATTTATATAGTAAGGCAAATTTGTTTTGTGGTGGCTCAGACAGTAAAGAATCTGCCTGCAGCATGGGAGACCTGGGGTCCAATCCCTGGGTTTGGATAATCCCCTGGAGAAGGGAAAGACTACCCATCCAGTATTCTTGCCTGGAGAATTCCCATAGACAGAAGATCCTGGAGAGGGCTACAGTCCACAGGGTTGCAAAGAGTCGGACATGACTGAGCGAGTAAGCACATCACATGTAAGGAAAAGAGAGAAAAAAAACATTCATTTACAAGATCATCAGTAAGGATCCTAAGTAATTTTAAAATCTTTAGTTTGTTTTTAATTAGTTTCACAATTTTTCAAAGAACAATCATAAAGAAAATCAAGTTTCCTTAGAGTCAACTCAGGTATGATATGGTGTATTTTAACACAAACATACACATACACACTTTGCATTTTATACCTTATTTTGTATTTTATACTTTATATGCCCCTAAAATTGATATATATTTGATTACACTGGTATTTTTATTAAGATGTATTTTTAACACGATAACATTTAGCGACATTATACAAGAAAATTTTAAATGGAAGCTCTTTATTACTAAAAATAACTTTATAGTTTATTAGTAGAGCTTTTCTTTGAACAATAAACATTTGAAGACATGTGGAATGAAAATCCTTTGATAAATGTATATTGAACAATTTGGACTGAGTAGGCGGCGCCTGGTGGGCAGCCGTCTATGGGGTTGCACAGAGTCGGATCCGACTGAAGCGACTTAGCAGTAGTAGTAGTAGTAGGGTGAAATTACAAAAGAGCTTTAATATTTTTAATAACAAAGCTTTAAAACAATCTGTGTAGTAGTATTTTTCCATGCTCTCTGGAGGAAATCTCAGTCGGATTCCTAGTTATTAACAAGTAGCCTCATTTTTAGATATGAAAATTTGCAGTCTTGTCTTCATATCGAAATTTCAAACTCTCACGCTTGACAACACAACTTGCATCTTATCAAGCTATACTTCTGCAGTGGGGGAAGGAGTTCACGATAGTTTATTCCCCCTTTCTTACTCTGCATCCTCTTCTATTCACTAACTGCTTTTTCTGCTCCTCTCAGAGGATCGGGAAGGAAGGGAGAATGAGTATCAGAGGTGGATTTATGGTCACCGTCAGTGATTTGGTGTCTAAACACAATCTTTTGCATGTCCTTCCTTCTGTAACTGCCTTGAAAGGTAACGTCTTGTGAACGCATGCTCAGTTTTGTCTGATTCTTTGTGACCCAATGAACTGTAACTTGCCAGGCTCCTCTGTCCCATGGTATTTTTGAGGCAAGAATACTGGAGTGGGTTTTTATTTGGTTGACCCGTGTCTCTGTGTTTCCTGCATTGACAGGCAGATTCTTTACCACTTGAGCCATCTGGGAAGCCCACTGTCTTGTACGGTGAGTTATTTAATACAACTTTTGTCCCTGGCTTCATGCAGTGGAGATCACAGAAGTCTTTTGAATCAACTCGCCACTTCAGGCAGATCCCCAGGTTTGCTCCCTTTGCAGAGAGTTCCACACTCTTTAACTCTGGTGAGTCCACCTAGCTGATGGGAGAGGGAGAGCCACACACTTAGCCCATCAGCCTCCTGTCTTCTTGTGACTGAACTCAAGTTTGGCTGCCCACTGATCAACCAGTCAATACGCACAAGGTAGGTGAACGGTTGCTTTCTCAGAGAAAGGAGAAATTGCTTTCTCAGAGTTCTAGCAACCTGGGGAGAAGGTGGATTTGTGCTCCAGATCAACTCGGAAGAGTCTGCTTGGCTATGACTGCTTTTGGAGTCTCAGTGAATCATCCAGGCAGGAGGTTGGGTTCCATGTCATTTCCCCTTGCATGCAGACTGGCTGACTCCTGCTGATCTTTCTTCAGATGCTATCTTGCCCACGTGATCTGCCTGCAGGATTGCTAATGAGGCTACTGGGAGTAGAGAGCTAGTCATTTTCTTACTACTTAATCCTTCATTCTTATTTCTTTCAATCTGGGAAAAGAATCAACAGGTTAGCAAGGCACTGTGTGTATTCAATGGAGAATAAGTTAGGAGTTAGGTTAAATTATCTAGTGATCTCATTCCTATAATGAAGTTCTTTTAAGGCCAGAGAGGAACAGAAGCAGGCAGACAGGAAAGGGGCAGAAAGAGCTTCTTTCAGTCCTCACTTTGAGCTTTGGGCAAAGGGAAGGAGGAGGATCGGAGATGACTGCAGGACTCTGACAGCTCTCACTACACAGACCTCTCTGTCTTTTCCATCAGTACTGTGATCTCAGTTTACAGTCTCTCAAGGCAGAAAATGAGCTAAAGTTCACAAAATCAATTTTACGATTGATAAATCTCTATGCAAGTTCTACACATTTTGATTTCTAATATTCTGAAGCAACAGGAAGTCACTTTCACTGTAGGGAAACTACCCAGAGCACTCTGTTACATAAATATCCATTCAATCTTTATTATGTGTGCATATATAATCTACTTTATATCACTTAAATTTCTATAAATACAAGTTTAACATCTTAGAATAATTGAAAATATTGCACTTAATATTATATGTGTTTTAGGTATAACACATCTTATGTAATGATATATCCTGTGAGATATTATAGCTTAATATATAATAGAATATATCTATATGAATATAATAGGATGTGTGTACACATAAAAATACATATAACACATAGAATGAAATAGATTATATATATTTCCACATGAAATCTTACATATAAAATTATTTATTAATTTTCTTGAAGCTCCCCAATTTGACAAAAACTGGGATATTAAAATATATCTATATTACTTGTGGATTTTGCCACACAGAAAATTAGTTTCAACAAGATAGTTTCTCAGAGTAAAAAAGTTTTTTCATTGTATGTGTGTTTATGCATGCTAAAAATTCAGTTAAATCAACTAGTTTTATTAAGCAGTTATTATGTAAATATTTTTAAGTGCTGTGTTGAGTATACAATATAATCTTGAAATGGTTAGAGATAAAAAAGTTTTGAAAATGTCTACATAGAAATGTGATATTAAATCCATAAGATAGATAAAATCTTTAGGAAAATAGTATTGAAAAGAAAGAGCTGAACTCAAGGAGCAAATCTTAAGTAAATTTCTCACTTGAGAAAAAGGAAAGTAGTCACTATATAGCCCAGCAACGGAGCTGACTAGAAATATGACAGGGAGAAGAAAATTCCCCTGAAAGTGAGATGATTAAGTAATTATTGGTATTTGGAGACCTTTCCTTTTACAATGAGAACTTTGCATGAACCCCTCATGTTTTCTTGCCTGGTTGTAGGTGGTGACGCTTAGTGAGTATTTTGTTATGTGACTTGGTAACATCCTAAAATGGAGAAAATAGGTTTCCTTTGAGCAATATAATTTAACTAAAAGTTAAAACCTTTATTTTTGTTTAAATTTATTTTTTAATTGGAGGAAGATTGCCTTACAGTGTTGTGTGGGTTTCTGCTGTAGAACAATTGGAATCAGCCATAGTTTTCCATGTATCTCTTCCCTCTTAAGCCTCCTTCCTCTCCCCTCACCCACCCCTCTAGGTCATCACAGAGGGCCAGGCTGGGCTCCCTGTGTTATGTAGCAACTTCCCACCAGCTCTCTACTGTACCCTTGATAGTGTTTATATGTCTACACTACTTTTTCCATTTGTCTCACCCTCTCCTCCCCCCACTGAATCCACGAGCCCATTCTCTCCATATGCATCTCTACCCTCTCCTTGCAAATAGGTTCATTGATACCATTTTTCTAGATTCTGTGTTTATGTATTAATGCACAATATTTGTTTTTCTGTTTCTGACTTACTTAACTGGGTTTAACAGGCTCTAGGTTCATGCAACTCACTATAACAGACTCAGATTTGTTCCTTTTCATGCTTGAGCAATATATATATTACCATACATCTTTATCCATTCATCTGTCAGTAGTCATCGAGTTTGCTTCTATGTCCTAGCTATTGTAAATAGTGCTGCATGAACATTGGGGTACATGTGTCTTTTAGAATTGTGTTTTTTTTTTTTTTAGAGTATATGCCTAGTAGTGGGATTGCTGATCATATGGTATCTATTCCTAGTTTTTTAAGGAATCTGCATACTCTTCTCCATGATAGCTATATCAATTTACATTTCCACCAATAGTGTAGCAGAGTTTCTTTTTCTTCACACTCTCTCCAGCATTTATTGTTTGTAGATTTTTTGATGATGGCCATTCTGACTGGTGCGAGTTGATACATCATTGTAGTTTTCACTTTCTAACAATTAGTAATATTCAATATCTTTTCATGTGTTTGTTGACCACCTGTACGTGTTCTTTGGGGAAAAGTCTGTTTAGGTCTTCTGCCCATTTTTTGACTGGGCTGTTTGTTTTTCTAATTAATATTGAACCATATAAGCTGCTATATCCTTTGTCTCACTTGCAATTATGTTCTCCTATTCTGTTATGGAACTTCCCTGGTGGCTCAGACGGCAAAGCGTCTGACTACAGTGTGGGAGACCTGGGTTCAATCCCTGGGTCAGGAAGATCCCCTGGAGAAGGAAATGTCAACCCACTCCAGTATTCTTGCCTGGAAAATCCCATGGACAGAGGAGCCTGGTGGGCTACAGTCCATGGGGTCACAAAGAGTCATTCTGTTATCTTTTAATCTTGTTTATTATTTCATTTGCTGTGCAAAGACATTTAAGTTTAATTGGGTCTCATTTGTTTATTTCTGTTTTTATTTCCACTACTCCAGTAGATGAGTCAGAGAGGATCTTGCTGTGATTTATTTCAAAGTATGCACTGGCCTATGTTTTGCTCTAAGAGCTTTATTGTTTCTGGCTTTACATTTAAGTCTATAATCCATTTTGAGTTTATTTTTGTGTATGATGTTAGGAAATGTTCTAGCTTCATTCTTTTAAATGTTCAGTTCAGTTCAGTTGCTCAGTCATGTCCAGCTCTTTGTGACCCTATGAACCACAGCATGCCAGGCCTTCTGTCCATCACCAACTCCTGGAGTTTACTCAAACTTATGCCCATGAGTCAGTGATGCCATCTAACCATCTCATCCTCTGTTGTACCCTTCTTCTCCCACCTTCATTCTTTCCCAGCATCAGGGTCTTTTCAAATGAGTCAATTCTTCGTATCAGGTGGCCAAAGCATTTGAGTTTCAGCTTCAGCATTAGTCCTTCCAATGAATATTCAGGACTGATTTCCTTTAGGATGGACTGATTAGATCTCTTTGCTGTCCAAGACTCTCAAGAGTCTTCTCCAACATGGCAGTTCAAAAGCATCAATTCTTTGGCATTCAGCTTTCTTTATGGTCCAACTCTCACATCCATACATGCCTAATGAAAAAACCAGAGCTTTGACTGGATGGACCTTTGTTGGCAAAGTAATGTCTCTGGTTTTTAATAAGTTGTCTAGGTTGGTCCAAACTTTTCTTCCAAGGAACAATCGTCTTTTAATTTCATGGCTTCACTCACCATCTGCAGTGATTTTGGAGCCCAAGAAAATAAACTCTGTCACTGTTTCCATTGTTTCCCCATCTATTTGCCATGAAGTGATGGGATCAGATGCCATGATCTTAGTCTTCTGAATGTAGCTGTAGTTTTCCCAGTACCACTTATTGAAGAGACTGTCTTTTCACCATTGTATATTTTTGCCTCCTTTGTCAAAGGTAAGGTGCCCATAGTGAATGGATGTAGCTCTACTTTGTTGCATTGGTCTATATTTCTGTTTTTATGCCAGTACCATACTGTCTTGACGACTGTCTCTTTGTAGTATGGCCTGAGGTCGGGAAGGTTGATTCTTCCAGCTCCACTCTTCTTTCTCAAGATCGGTTTGGCTATTCAGGGTCTTTTGTGTTTCCATTTGTTCTAGTGCTTTTTGAATGGTGGAAAATACCATTGGTATTTTGATACAGATTGCATTGACTCTGTAGATTGTTTTGAGTAGTATAGTCATTTTCACAATAGTGATTCTTCCAATCCAAGAGTATGATATACCTCTTTATCTGTTTGTGTCATCTTTGATTTCTTTCATCAGTCTCAAATAGATTTCTGCATACAGGTCTTTTCTCTCTTTAGGTGGGTTTATTCCTAGGTATTTTATTCTTTTGCTCCAATGGTGAATGGGATTGTTTCACTAATTTCTCTTTCTGAGTTTTCATTGTTCATGAATAGGAATGCAAGGGATTTCTGTCTATTAATTTTATATCCTGCAGATTTACTATATTTATTGATTTGGGCTAGTAATTTCTTGGTGGCATCTTTAGGGTTTCCTGTGCATAGAATCATGTCATTAGCAAATGAGGGTTTTATTTCTTCTTTTCAGTCTGGATTCCTTTTATTTCTTTTTCTCCTGTGATTTCTGTGGCTAGGACTTCCAAAACTATATTAAATGATAGTGGCATGAGTGGGTACCCTTGTCTTGCTCCTGATCTTGGAGGAAATGCTTCCAGGTTTTCACCACTGAGAATGTTTGCTGTGGGTTTTATTATGTTGAGGTAGGTTCCTTCTGTGCCTGCTTTCTGAAGAAATAGGTGTTGAATTTTGTCAAAAGCTTTTTCTGCATCTATTGAGATGATCGTATATTTATCTTTTATTTTATTAATATAGTTTAACACAATGATTGATTTGTATATATTAAAGAACCCTTATATCCTAGGGATAAACTCCACTTGCTCGATTCCTTTGTGTTGCTGGGTTCTGTTTGCTAGAATTTAGTTAAGGATTTTTGCATCTTTTTTTCATCAGTGATATGGTCTGTGATTTTCTTTTTTTGTGTATAGTTTCTTTGTCTGGTTTTGGTATCAGGAGGATGGTGGCCTCCTAGAATGAGTTTGGGAGTTTTCTTTCCTCTGCAATTTTCTGGAAGAGTTTGAGCAGTATAGGTGTTACCTCTTCTCTAAACATTTAAAATTCACCTGTGAAGCCATCTGGTCTCAAGCTTTTATTTTTTGGAAGGTTTTTGATCACAGATTTGATTTCATTGCCTGTGATTGATATGCTCATATTTTCCATTTCTTCCTGTTTCAGTCTTGGAAGGTTGTACTTTTCTAAGAATTTACCCATTTCTTATAGATTGTCCATTTTATTGGCATATAGTTGCTTGTAATAGTCTTTTATGATCCTTTATATTTCTGTATTGTCTATTGTAACATCTCCTTTTTCATTTCTAATTTTATTGATGAAACTCTTCTCTCCCTTTTCTTCTTGATGGGTCTGGCTAATGGTTTGTCAATTTTATCGTCTCAAAGAACCAGCTTTAAGTTTTATTGATCTTTGCTATTGTCTCCATTTATTTTTTTATTTATAACCAGTCTGATCTTTATGATTTATTTCCTTCTACTAACTTTGTTTTGTTGTTCTTTTTCTAGTTGCTTTAGGTGTAAGGTTAGCTTGTTTGTTTGATGTTTTTCTTGTTTCTCTAGGTAGGCTTGTATTGCTATAAACTTGCGTCTGAGCATTGCTTTTACTGTATCCAATATGTTTTGAATTGTGTTCATCATCCTATTTCTGGCATAGACTATGGTTTAATAAATAATAGTGTATTATTATTATTGGGCTTCCCTTGTGACTCAGCTGATAAAGAATCTTCCTGCAATGAAGGAGACTTGGGTTTGATCCCTGGGTTGAGAAGATCCCTGGAGAAGGGAAAATCTACCCACTCCAGTATTCTGGCCTGGAGAATTCCATGGACTGTATAGTCCATGGGGTCACAAAGAGTTGGCTATGACTGAGCGACTTTCATTTTCATCATTACTCTTAATGTAATTGAATCAGATTAAGAAAAAAATATTAAGAATATTGATTCATACTGCAGGATAAGTAACTCTCTTCCAACTTTTATCATGGCTGTTAGGCTGGAGTCAATCCATATCCTAAACACTTCCTAAAAGTTTTCCACCAAATTAAATCCTACTGAAAGCATCATTTCTCAACTGATGCATTCAGCTGGTCTTCAGCGGCAGTGAGTTTACTGATTGTGTCAGGAACTAAGTATTTTCATTTCCATTCCCACTGGAGAATCTCTGCTTCTTGAGGAACATTTTCAGAAGCTATAATCTTGGGAGGAGAAGCTTATATACATTACGGAGACATTCTGTTTTTCCCTATCCTCTCCTTCCTTGCCTCCAAATCATGTCACAGATCTTCCTTCCTGTGTTCCCATTTGTATTGAGACAGGTTCCTAGCATGTACTACCTCTGTTTAGTAGTCAACTTATTAGGAATTTGCTTCTTATTCATTGGTTAGACCATATGGAAGCTTAATCAGTTTTCTAACAGGGATATCTGGCTAACCCATGATCTTGAAACTCACATTTGTCCTTGTTTGCTATGGTTATTCTGTATTGCTATCATTGCTAGTTAATGTGTGCTTTCTGTCTGCAATTTAGTATTGCTATTTCTAGTTATCTATATATCTAGTTGGAGAAGGCAATGGCAACCCACTCCAGTACTCTTACCTGGAAAATCCCATGGACGGAGGAGCCTGGTAGGCTGTAGGCCCTGGTGTCATGAAGAGTCGGACACTTACTGAGCGACTTCACTTTCACTTTTCACTTTCATGCATTGGAGAAGGAAATGGCAACCCACTCCAGTGTTCTTGCCTGAAGAATCCCAGGGATGGTGGAGCCTGGTGGGCTGCCGTCTCTGGGGTCGCACAGAGTTGGACACGACTGAAGCGACTTAGCAGCATATATCTAGTTACAGCTATCACAATCTCCAAAATTCCATTTCACTACTTACAAAACATAATTATATATCTCAATGCTATAGACTCTTGTATGCCTGCCAGCATGCATCAGCCCTGTCGCTCAGTCACGTCCAGCTCTTTGCAACCCCATGGACTACAGCACACCAAGCCTCCTGTCCATCACCAACTCCTGGAGCTTGCTCAAACTCATGTCCATTGAGTCAGTGATGCATCCAACCATCTTATCCTCTGTCAATCCCTTCTCCTGTCTTCAAACTTTCCAAGCATCAGGATCTTTTCCAATGAGTCAGTTTTTTGCATCAGGTGACCAGAGTGTTGGAAATTCAGCCTCAGCATCAGTCCTTCCAATGAGTATTCAAGACTGGTTTCCTTTAGGATGGACTGGTTTAATAGCCAGATGGATAGGATAGTCTTACACATCCATATTAAGAAGAAAGTGCACAGTTGGAGAAAGAAGATAAAGAATAAGGGGAATTGTAAGTGCAGTTTGAAATAATGAAAATTATGATACAAAAGCACAGAGTTTGATATGAGACAATCGTAGGCTTGAATCCTGACCCTGCTGTTTACTAGTCATTTGACCTTGGACATGTTCCATAATTTTTCTAAAGCTCTATTTCTGCATTTGTAAAATAGATTTAGAGGTAGTCATAGTATTATTAATATCCTCCTCTGACTACTCTTCTGAAGATTAAGTAAGATGATTGATGAAACTGATTTCCACAAAAAAAGGGCTCAGTGCCTTTCTGTTATAACTATTACACAATAGTAAGTGAAGTCGCTCAGTTATGTCTGACCCTTTGCAACCCCATGGACTGTAGCCTACCAGGCTCCTCTGTCCATGGGATTTTCCAGGCAATAGTACTAGAGTGGATTGCCGCTTCCTTCTCCAGGGGTTCTTCCCAACACAGGGATCAGATGGTAAAGCCTCTGTCTACAATGCAGGAGACCTGGGTTCGATCCCTGGGTTGGGAAGATCCCCTGGAGAAGGAAATGGCAATCCATTCCAGTACAATTGCCTGGAAAATTTCATGGACATAGGAGCCTGGTCGGCTACAGTCCATGGGGTCGCAAAGGATCAGAGACGACTGAGCGACCTCACTTAGTAGTATTTGCAGTCAACATATAAAGAAAGTAGATTGAAATGCTTAGATTATAAATGGGTAGAATAAATTAGGGAAGGCATTCTCTGTGTTTATAAGGAGCTGCTAAGAAAATAGAGTCAAAATTCACAAAGTATTTGTGTGTGTGTGTGTGTGAATGAATAAACCTCATGACTAAATAAATTCATCTAAGGGCAAACCATTCAATATCAAAGTAATCCAAGTTGATGCCCTAACTAGTAACACTGAAGAAGCTGAAGTTGAATGGTTCTATGAAGACCAACAAGACCTTTTAGAACTAACACCCAAAAAAGATGTCCTTTTCATTATAGGTGACTGGAATACAAAAGTAGGAAGTCAAGAAACATCTGGAGTAACAGGCAAATTTGGCCTTGGAATATGGAATGAAGCAGGACAAAGACTAATAGAGTTTTGCCAAGAAAATGCACTGGTCATAGCAAACACCCTCCTCCAACAACACAAGAGAAGACTCTACACATGGACATCACCAGACAGTCAACACTGAAATCAGATTGATTATATTCTTTGCAGCCAAAGATGGAGAAGCTCTATACACTCAGCAAAAACAAGACTGGGAGCTGACTGGGGCTCGGATCATGAACTCCTTATTGCCAAATTCAGACTTAAATTGAAGAAAGTAGGGAAAACCACTAGACCATTCAGGTATGACCTAAATCAAATCCCTTATGATTAAACAGTGGAAGTGAGAAATAGATTTAAGGGACTAGATCTGATAGATAGAGTGCCTGATGAATTATGGACTGAGGTTCATGATATTGTACAGGAGACAGGGATCAAGACCATCACCATGAAAAAGAAAGGCAAAAAAGCAAAATGGCTGTCTGAGGAGGCCTTACAAATAGCTGTGAAAAGAAGAGAAGCAAAAAGCAAAGGAAAAAGGAAAGATAAATGCAGAGTTCCAAAGAATAGCAAGAAGAGATAAGAAAGACTTCCTCAGTGATCAATGCAAAGAAAAAGAGGAAAAGAACAGAATGGGAAAGACTAGAGATCTCTTCAAAAAATTAGAGATACCAAGGGAACATTTCATGCAAAAATGGGCTCGATAAAGGACAGAAATGGTATGGACCTAACAGAAGCAGAAGATATTAAGAAGAAGTGGAAAGAATACACAGAAGAACTGTACAAAAAAGATCTTTACAACCAAGATAATCATGATGGTGTGATCACTCACCTAGAGCCAGACATCCTGGAATGTGAATTCAAGTGGACCTTAGAAAGCATCACTACCAAGAAACCTAGTAGAGGTGATGGAATTCCAGTTGAGCTATTTCAAATCCTGAAAGATGATGTGTGAAAGTGCTGCACTCAGTATGCCAGCAAATTTGGAAAACTCAGCAGTGGCCACAGGACTGGAAAAGTTCAGTTTTCATTCCAATCCTAAAGAAAGGCAATGCTAAAGAATGCTCAAACTACCACACAATTGCACTCATCTCACATGTTAGTAAAGTAATACTCAAAATTCTCCAAGCCAGGCTTCAGCAATATGTGAACCGTGAACTCCCTGATGTTCAAGCTGGTTTTAGAAAAGGCAAAGGACCCAGAGATAAAATTGCCAACATCTGCTGGATCTTGGAAAAAGCAAGAGAGTTCGAGAAAAACATCTATTTCTGCTTTATTGACTATGCCAAAGCCTTTGATTGTGTGGATCACAATTAACTGTGGAAAATTCTGGAAGAGATGGGAATACTAGACCATCTGACATGCTTCTTGATAAACCTATATGCAGGTCAGGAAGCAACAGTTAGGACTGGACATGGAACAACAGACTGGTTCCAAATAGGAAAAGGAGTACGTTAAGGCTGTATATTGTCTCCCTTCTTATTTAACTTATATGCAGAGAACATCATGAGAAACGCTGGACTGGAAGAAGCACAAGCTGGAATCAAGATTGCCGGGAGAAATATCAATAGCCTCAGATATGCAGATAACACCACCCTTATGGTAGAAAGTGAAGAAGAACTAAAAAGCCTCTTGATGAAAGTGAAAAGGAGAGTGAAAAAGTTGGCTTAAAGCTCAACATTCAGAAAATGAAGATCATGGCATCCGGTCCCATCACTTCATGGGAAATAGATGGGGAAACAGTGGAAACAGTGTCAGACTTTCTTTTTGGGGGCTCCAAAATCACTGCAGATGGTGATTGCAGCCCTGAAATTAAAAGACGCTTATTCCTTGGAAGGAAAGTTATGACCAAAATAGAGAGCATACTAAGAAGCAGAGACATTACTTTGCCAACAAAGGTCCATCTAATCAAGGCTATGGTTTTCCCAGTAGTTATGTAAGGATGTGAGAGTTGGACTGTGAAGAAAGCTGAGCATTGAAGAACTGACGCTTTTGAACTGTGGTGTTGGAAAAGACTCTTGAGAGTCCCTTGGACTGCCAGGAGATCCAACCAGTCCATTCTGAAGGAGATCAGCCCTGGGTGTTCTTTGGAAGGAATGATGCTAAAGCTGAAACTCCAGTACTTTGGCCATCTAATGCAAAGAGTTGACTCATTGGAAAAGACCCTGATTCTGGGAGGGATTGGGGGCAGGAGGAGAAGGGGACGACCGAGGATGAGATGGCTGGATGGCATCACAGACTTGATGGACATGAGTCTGAATGAACTCCAGGAGTTGGTGATGGACAGGGAGGCCTGGCGTGCTGCAATTCATGGGGTCACAAAGAGTCGGACACAACTGAGCGACTGAACTGAGTTGAACTGAAGTGCATACTTTGGAAATAGTGCTAAAGTTAGTTAGGAGAGCAGAAGATCTTGAATTTTGGCTTTAAGGAGTTTGTATTTACTTGAACACTGCATGAAATTATATACATTTGTTTATACCCACAACAGCATTCAACACAACAATTTAGATATGGTATATGTTTGAAAAAATAACAATAGAAATATTCTTCATGGTGTCTGGTAGATGAAGAAAGAAGGATAATTAAATGATCACTACAATGGTATTAGTATAATATATAATATAGTGATATTATGACAGCTGAAGTACACTGTGATTAAAATTGTATACCTTTGTAATTCAAATACTTTAAATAATGTAATACCAGTACCAGTGCTTGCACACAGGAAACAAAATGATATTTATTTGCAATTATTTCGGGAGCTATAATTATATCATTTATATTCTTGCTAAAATTAGAAAAAGCAATTGATCTGCCTTTTTTTTATTGAATACATTGGGTAACCAGAGGTAATAAGCACATGTATGTAATTTAATTGCTCACTGCATGAATTTAACTATTGATATTTATGTTAAATATTGGATTTCCCTGTAGCTCAGGGTAAAGATTCTGCCTGCAATGGAGGCCACCCAGGTTTGATCCCTGGGTTGGGAAGATCCTCTGAAGAAGGGAATGGCAACCCACTCCAGTATTCTTGTATGGAGAATCCCATGGACAGAGGAGCCTGGCAGGCTACAGTTCATGAGGTTGCAAAGAGTCGGACACAACTGAGTGACTAACACTTCACTTCATTTTAAATATCAATTAAATCCTATGTTTTCTAGGAATATATCCACTCTCAGAGAGCTACTTTCTTGGCCTTTATCAGTTGCTAGCTAGTTAGTCAATAACAAATTGTGCGAGTGAGGATTAAGAGGTAGGGATGGGGACAGAGGTTGGAAATGGTAAAACAAATTTGTTGCTAAAATGTATGCTCAAAATTCTCCAAGCCAGACTTCAGCAGTACATGAACTGTGAACTCCCTGATGTTCAAGCTGGTTTTAGAAAAGGCAGAGGAACCAGAGATCAAATTGCCAACATCTGCTGGATCATGGAAAAAGCAAGAAAGTTGCAGAAAAACATCTATTTCTGCTTTACTGACTATGCCAAAGCCTTTGACTGTGTGGATCACAATAAACTGTGGAAAATTCTGAAAGAGATGGGAATACCAGACCACCTAACCTGCCTCTTGAGAAATCTGTATGCAGGTCAGGAAGCAACAGTTGGAACTGGACATGGAACAACAGACTGGTTCCAAATAAGAAAAGGAGTACGTCAAGGCTGTATATTGTCACCCTGCTTATTTAACTTCTATGCAGAGTACATCATGAGAAACACTGGACTGGAAGAAATACAAGCTGAAATCAAGATTGCCAGGAGAAATATCAATAAGCTCAGATATGCAAATGACACCACCCTTATGGCAGAAAGTGAAGAGGAACTAAAAAGCCTCTTGATGAAAGTGAAAGAGGAGAGTGAAAAAGTTGGCTTAAACCTCAACATCCAGAAAACGAATATCATGGCATCTGGTCCCATCAGTTCATGGGAAATAAATGGGGAAACAGTGGAAACAGTGTCACAATATTTTTTGGGGCTCCAAAATCACTGCAGATGGTGACTGCAGCCATGAAATTAAAAGACGCTTACTCCTTGGAAGAAAAGTTATGACCAACCTAGATAGTATATTCAAAAGCAGAGACATTACTTTGCCGACTAAGGTCCGTCTAGTCAAGGCTATGGTTTTTCCTGTGGTCATGTATGGATATGAGAGTTGGACTGTGAAGAAGGCTGAGCACCGAAGAATTGATGCGTTTGAGGTGTGGTGTTGGAGAAGACTCTTGAGGGTCCCTTGGACTGCCAGGAGATCCAACCAGTCCATTCTGAAGGAGATCAGCCCTGAGATTTCTTTGGAAGGAATGATGCTAAAGCTGAAGCTCCAGTACTTTGGCCACCTCATGCGAAGAGTTGACTCATTGGAAAAGACTCTGATGCTGGAAGAGATTGGGGGCAGGAGGAGAAGGGGACGACCCAGGATGAGATGGCTGGATGGCATCATTGACTCGATGGACGTGAGTCTTTGTGAACTCCGGGAGATGGTGATGGACAGGGAGGCCTGGCGTCCTGCGATTCATGGGTTCGCAAAGAGTCAGACATGACTGAGCGACTGAACTGAACTGAATTGAACTGAAACATATTTTGAGCAAGTTAATCACTTGATGATCATTGAATCCTGAGTTTTCAGTCTCCCAACTACTAAATAGTTCTAATCTGTGTTATCAGCAAAGATTGTGTCTTTCTCATACCTGGGGGTAATTGAGCCATGAGGATCTTACTCATAGTCTCCAAAACATTTCAAGTTTCATCAGATATTTGGATGAATTTGGGGGGACTTCGGAAGCAGTGATAAATGGTTGCTCCCACTGGAGAAATAATACATCATTTTAATATGATAGTTGAATAGCAATTTCATCTCTAGATCCAAAATAAAGCTCAACCAGTATTTACAAATGGTAATTTATTCCAAATAATTTTAAGCTATAGGGCAAGCAGAATATTGGGATATCCTGAAGACTAAAACAAAGTCATGTTTGATAAGCATAAAGAATTTGTCTTTCAGGATATTTAATTTCCAGATCTCCAGATTTCTGAAAGTGCAAGTTGCTTAATCTTCTAGGTATGCTGTTCTCTAAGCTGGTTGTCTTCCTTTTTATTGCCTCTCCATATCAAAATACTTGTCAGGGATGCATTCTTCATCCAGACTTCTGATCCCCTCTGACTCTTATTTCATTCATTTAGGGATTATCTTGGATGATTTTCTGCTATCTTAGACGTTGGTCTTTCTGAACCCCTATCTCAACTCTCCAGGTTAAGGTGACTTCCTTGAGGTTGGGGAGTTTATATTTCTCTGATGCCTAGTATTCCATAAACTTTTAAGGTGTTCAATAAAAATGAATCAAATTTAACTTGTATGTACTGCTGCTGTTTTTATGGACTGCATTTATTTTATCTAAATTTAAAATATGTGCCGTATTTTGTTCTTGAAATGTAAATATTAGATTATTTAAAAGTTAAAAACCAAAAATTCAGTCAAAAAAGATGGGAACTTAACATACAATTGTTTCTCCAGTCGTTTAAAAATTCAAGATAAATAGCTTGTGATGGATTTAAAACATGAAGGTATTTCTTATCATGTAGTGACCGTCTATTTTCACAGTTAAAATATGTGGTATAACTAAAAACTAACCTTAAATCACAGAAAACAAACTATGGTTTGAAAATAAATTAGAAAAAGTAAAAATTATGCAGCCTATATGGTATTTTTAATTATGATAGTATGATGACACATTTATAGGTGATTCACTTGGGAAATACAGAACAAAGTAACATACATTTTTGCTATATATTATAATTACTTTTAGTAGATAGATTAATATTTTTAGAGTTTCAATATCAGACTCTCAAATGTTAGTAATACTGTGTCATGTCCTATTTTGTTTTTAACAGCACAGTATTTCTTTATATCCTCAGAACTGGATTAGAAGTTTCAGACTTCTTTCAAATAGTTTTTTAAATGACTAGGATAATAAGCTTTCTAGATTTTAGCGGTAATACTAGATGCCATAATGAATGGAAATATATCAAAATTTTGAGTAAATATAAGTTAGAAATCTAGCATTCTATTCATACTTGCTCAGACCAGTGGAACCACATGTGGTACATTTTTGTTATGCAAAAATATATGCTAACTAAAAAGTATGTTATTTTAAATATATTAAAAGTTTTTCTACTACACTTGAGAAAAAAACAACAAAAATGAGAAAGAGAACTTGGAAAACATTAACGAAATTAAATGAGAGCGTGGAAAATGAAATTTAAAAGAGTGAGACAATCTAGATAACCAAGATAATTCTTATATGCATCTGGATTTTGAAAAATGATTACCGATTTTTCTATTAAATGTTAGCTTTAGTGATATCTACTGACAAATCATGATACAATGGTATTAAAATGAGTAATAGTTACTTAGTCACAGTAGAAAAATACATTTTATCAGTTTTCACAATCAATAAACAAAAAATAAAAGACAATTACATTTGCAAGTCATATTGGAAACATGATTAACCTAACAATGTAAAATAATTACATAGAATTTGTGAGGTTATGTAGAGTGATGTGTTAGGGAAAGGTGCATACATGCACATGTTTTTG
Source organism: Ovis canadensis (assembly GCF_042477335.2). NCBI lineage: Eukaryota > Metazoa > Chordata > Mammalia > Artiodactyla > Bovidae > Ovis > Ovis canadensis. Next base: position 98,436,677 of record NC_091253.1, on the reverse strand, counting down.
TGCATCCAACCAGTCTTTGTCTTTTGGTTGGTGCATTTAATCAATTTTCATTTAGGTGATTATTGATATGAATGATCCTATTTCCATTTCTTAAAAGTTTTGAGTTTATTTTTCATTGTTTTTTTCCTTCTTTTGTGCTTCCTATCTAGAGAAGTTCCTTTAGCAATTGTTGCAAAGCTGGTTTGATGACACTGAATTCTATTAACTTTTGCTTGCCTGCAAAGCTTTTGGTTTTCTCTATCAAATCGGAATAAAAGTCCTTCTTGGTAAAGTATTCCTGGTTGTAATTTCTTCCTTCTCATCACTTTAAATATATCGTGCCATTTCCTTTTGGCTTGTAGACTTTCCATTGAGAAATCAACTAATACCTTTATGAGAGTTCCCTTGTATATTATTTGTCTATTTTCTCTTGTTGCTTTTAATATTTTAACTGCATTTTGTTATTGTTGTTGAGTCACTAAGTCATGTCCAACTCTTTGTGACCCTATGGACTGTAGTGTCCCAGGCTTCCCTGTCCTTCACTATCTCCTGGAGTTTCCTCAAACTCATGTCCATTGACTAGGTGATGCTATCAAACCATCTCATCCTCTGTCACCCCCTTCTCCTCTTGCCTTCAACCTTTCCCAGCAGCAGGGTCTTTTCTAGTGAGGCAGGTCTTTGCATCAGGTTGCCAAAGGATTGGACCTTCAGCTTTAGCATCAGTCCTTCCAGTGAACATTCAGGGTTGATTTCCTTTAGGATGGACGAGTTTGATCTCCTTGCAGTCCAAGGGACTCTCAAGAGTTCTCCTACAGAGCTTTGTCAACAAAGTGATGACTCTGGACTTTAATACACTGTCTAGGTTTGTCATAGTTTTTCTATCAAGGAGCAAGTGTCTTTTAATTTCATGGCTGCAGTCATCATCCCTAGTGATTTTGGAGCCCTAGGAAATAAAACCTGTCACGGTTTCCACTTTTCTCCCTTTTATTTGCCATAAAATAATGGGACCAGATGCTGTGATCTTAGTTTTTTGATGAATTTCAAGCCAGCTTTTTCACTCTCCTCTTTCACCCTCATGAAAAGGTTCTTAGTTCCTCTTTTCTTTTTGCCATTAGAGTGGTATCATCTGCATATCCATGGTTGTAGCTATTTCTCCCAGCAATCTTGATTCCAGCCTGTGATCCAGTCTGACATTTTGCATGATGTGGCTTCCCTTGTAGCTCAGTCAGTAAAGAATCTGCCTGCAATGCAGGAGACCTGGGTTTGATTCCTGGATTGGGAAGATTCCTTGGAGAAGGAAATGGCAACCCACTCCAGTATTCTTGCCTGGAGAACCCCATAGATAGAGGATCCTGGGAGGCTACAGTCCATGGCGTTGCAAGAGTTGGACATAACTTAGTGACTAAACCACAACCACCACCTCCACTCTGCATATAAGTTAGCTAAGCAGGGTGAAGATATCCAGCCTTAAGGTGCTCCTTTCTCAGCCAAACCAGTCCATTGTTCCATGCCCAGTTCTAACTGCTGTTTCTTGACCTGCATACGGGTTTCTCAGGAGACAGATGAGGTGGGCTTGTATTCCCATCTCTTAAAGAATTTTCCAGTTTGCTGTGATCCATAGTCAGAGGCTTTAGCATAGTCAATGAAATAGAAGTAGATGTTTTCTGGAATTCTCTTGCTTTTTCCATGATCTAATGGATGTTGACAATTTGACCTCTGGTTCTTCGGCCTTTTCTAAATCATCTGGAAGTTTTTAGTTCAAATACTGTTGAAACCTCATTAGAAGGATGTTGAGCATAGCTTTGCTGACATGAAATGAACACAATTGTATGGTAGTTTGAACATTCTTTGGTATTGCCCTTTTTTGCAGTTGAAATAAAAACTGACCTTTTCCAGTCCTGTGGCCACTGCTAGATTTTCCAAATTTTCTGGCATATTGAGTGAAGCATTTTAACAGCATCTTTTTTCTTCTTCTTTTTTTTTAATTTTTATTTTTACTTTATTTTACTTTTAAGATTTGAAATAGCTCAGATGGAACTCTACTGCCTCCACTGTCTTTGTTAATAGTAATGCTTCCTCAGGCTCACTTGGCTTCACAGGATGTGTGGCTCTAGGTGGGTGACCACACCATCATGGCTAGCCAGATCATTGACTTTTTGTACAGGTCTGTGTATTCTTGCCACCTCTTCTTAATCTGCTTCTGTTGGGTCCTTGCCATTTTTGTCCTGCCATTCTTAGAATGCTGCCTTTCTCCCTCAATTGTGTTCACTCTTCCAGACATGGGGTGGCATAGCATGTGTCCTTTCATTGGTGAAGAAAACATTTCCACAAAAAGCCCGGATGGCACAAACCTCCACTCTTATCTCACTGGCAAGACAGGGTCATAAGTCCATGGTCTGAATGTTTGTATTCTCTCAAAATGCATATGCTGAAATATTAACTACCAAGGTGATGATATTAAGAAGTAGGGTCTTTAGGTTATAAGAGTAGAGCACTTTGAATGATACTGAGCCTGCAAAAGTGGCTTGGAGAGACCTCTCAACTGTCTTCTATCATATAAGAATACAAGAATTCTACAACTTAGAAGAAAGCTTTCACTCCCATGCTTGCACCTTGATCTCAGACTTTCAGCTTCCAGAATTATGGGCAATAAATATCTCTTTTTTAAAAGCCACACAATCTATGGCAGTTTGTTACAGCAGCCTGTATGGACTAAGACAGTCCACCTTTCAACTCAGAATTGATAAGGGTGAGTTTATCACCCTATTAGCCTAGAACAATCAGCTTTCAGCACCATGGGCTTCATTCATAATCCCCAGGCACTTTGAAACCTCATGCCTTAAAGAAACCAGGTTTCTGTCAGCAAGCAAGGCAGGAGTGGGGAAGTGCTGTTGAGCAGATGTATATATTTCTGACATGAAATTCTCAGAAATTAGTTTGGCATTATGCAAAACCTTTTAATAATTCTGTTGTTGTTTAGTCACTAAGTTGTGTCCGACTCTTTTGCAACTCGATGTACTGCAGCCCACCAGCCTCCTCTGTCCATGCGATTTCCCAGGCAAGGATGCTAAACAGACATAGATACCATATATAGACAAAGTTCTCCATGAAAACAAGACCCTTGAGACCATCAGTGTAATTTCAGTACCTTCATTTTTGTGGTATTGTCTTCCTAATATTTTGAGCATTGAACATGACTGGTGCCTTTGTAATATGAGATTGTTTTTCTTAGGAGCTGAAATGACCACTTCTGTCTAGGCGCAATTTAGCGTTTATTCTTTCCAAATGCTATGGTGCATCTCTACAGCAGATGGCTGTAAATGTGTTCAATCATGCAATTTTTCTAACTGTACTCTGGTCATTTGAAGACCACCATATACAATCAGAAGTTTGGGATATAACCCTTCATGCTCCGCGTGTGGACTGGTTCCCATCTCTTACATCAAGAACTTCTGTACTTGTCTTTCTAATATTGTACCTCTGAATAAGTTTTCTTTTCAGAAACTATTTTTCAATTGGTGATTTGAAAATGATCCTTGTGGAATCCATTTTGATTAAAACATTTGATGAGCAGATTCATGTATTTTCACATAAATTGATAATAATGTGAGTATATTTTATGGAAGAACAAATACATAAAGGCATTTAAATTAGATTAAATCCCTGGTGTTCCTCCTGACATTCATTTCTAGTTTTTCTATGCTCTTATAACCAGAGTTATTCACTTTTATGACAGCTATGGTGATGGACAGGGAGGCCTGGCATGCTGCAATTCATGGGGTCACAAAGAGTCAAACATGACTGAGCGACTGAACTGAACTGAACTGATGGCTCAACTGTGATTCAAGATATACCAGATTTTACAAAGGAAAAAGCTTTTTTGTGTGTGTTTTTACTTAAACATGAAACAAAGTATACTTTTTCATTTTATCCAATTCTATAAAATTGACTCACTATTTAATATCAAACAATGATAGTTGACTTTCAATATTTTGTTATTATAATGAGTTTTAACATTATTCAAAATCAATTATGTTTTTATTTCAACTATTATATTTACACAAAGAAAGACAATTTCAGAGCTACACTCTGTAAACATCTTATAATCAGAAAAGCAATTAGCTCTTTTACCTAGAGAATAAGTTAATAGAAGCACGTAATTTATTCTTTCATTGGTTATTTTAATACTGCTAATTCAACAAACCTTAATTAAGCCTCCATGTTGTGTGTGTACCGACTGCTGAGTACTGAGAAAATAATGAGTTCAATATTGTTATTGTTCTCAAATTTGAAGTCTAATATGCAATATTTATCAAACTTTTTAGGTGTTATGGAGAAACTTAGAGGAACATGTCTTGCCTCTAAAGGGTTTATAATTTGACTGGGGGCTCAATATATGTACACATACAAATTATATGACAACATGAGATAATCTTTATGAAGTGCTAAATAACTGGGACAAAGAAGTTCTACAGAATTTCAGAGGCAGGTGAGACACTATGGGTTCAGTGTCAAATAATGCTTGTTGAAAAAGGGGAATTTGTGATAACTTTTAAAAGACAAGATTTGATTATAAAGAAAGGGAGAGGACACATATTGTGTGTGTGTGTGTGAAGAATCCTATTTTGAGCACTGATTTAGATATGAAAATACACATATACCTGGCAGCTGTGAAGTTTAGAAAATTCGATGGTAAATGGATAAAGGGCAGCGCTAAAGAAGGAGTAAAGACAAAGTGAAAAGGTAAGACAAAACCAGATGTCCAAGGGCATCTAAACAATAAGCTGAAAAGCTAAGGCAACAAAGTTTGGATAGTCTTCCTTTTCCCTTGCTCCCCAGAGTCACCTTCTATTCTTCTATTCTTTACGCTCCACCCCAAGGCTAGCTCGTAGGGATTAAATCCAAGGGCTCTTTTGCCCACAGGCCTGCAATTGGATTCAATCCATGGAGACCAGAAAGAGCAGGAGAGCAGAGGTCAGAGTGTTTGTTCCCTGATTCCCTCTCTGCAGTGTCACTAGCCGAAGCTCCCACCTGAAGGTCACAGCGCATGTTCAGTGGACCTCTCCACACACCCATTTCAGCTAGTCTTCAAGGGTTCCCTCTTTAGGCCTAGGGAAGATGCCTGTGCACTTCTTTCTTAGCCCCTGGATAATACATGCTCACATTTGATCTCCCTATATCTTAATTAGCTTCTTCATTAAATTCTTTTAATATTACTGTGGTATTTCTCCCCTGACTGATAACAAGGTAAATATGGAAGCAATTGTTTCTGAAATATTAATATTATGGCAGGGAATCAGAAAGAGATCGGCAGACTAGAACTATGGAGAGAATTAATGAACAGAATTAAGTACCCAGGGGGCAAATTCAGGTAATGAAAATACATGAATACTATTAAAGTAGTAATGATGAAAGTTATGGACAATGAGATAATAACAGCATATTAAACATGAATTGAGCAGTCATGAGAATTGCAAGCATATGGAAATTAAAAGGGAATAAGAATTTGCTTAAATAAGGATGTTAACAACTGAAAGATTCTGTGTCATCAGTAAAAACATTTTATCATACATAAAACAAAATAGAGAAAAGATGTCTAAATTAGGGTAGACATTTACTTTATGAATTTTACATGTATTTTATTTATGGAGACATGAGCAGTAGGCACTTTGAGATGTGATTAGTACTACAAATGTAGTCAGAAATGGAGAGTGGTGTAGGAATATTACAAATAGTGATGATATCATGTCATTAGTGTTGAGTTCTAAGATATCAGTTCAGTTTAGTTCAGTTGCTCAATTGTGTCCAACTCTTTGCGACCCCATGAATTGCAGCACGCCAGGCCTCCTTGTCCATCACCAACTCCCGGAGTTCACTCAGACTCACATCCATCGAGTCCGTGATGCCATCCAGCCATCTCATCCTCTGTTGTCCCTGTCTCCTCCTGCCCCCAATCCCTCCCAGCATCAGTCTTTTCCAATGAGTCAACTCTTTGCATGAGGTGGCCAAAGTACTGGAGTTTCAGCTTTAGCATCATTCCTTCCAAAGAACACCAAGGACAGATCTCCTTTAGAATGGACTGGTTGGATCTCCTTGAGTGTTGTCTAATATGCAGAGCAGAGACCTGAGAACTAATCTTGGAAATGCTTCCACTCACCCAGTATGAGCAGAAAGAGGAGGCAGTCAAAAAAACAGAGAAAAAAATTCCTGAGATAGATGGAAAATGACCCAGAGACTAAAATTAAAAATAAATAAATAAGTAAACTCCAATTTCTGTATTCTCTACCTTATCCAGATTATTTAACTAAATTAATTTGTTATAATCAATGGTCAATAACTTATACTATAATAAACTTATTACATGATGTTTTCCTTTAGAGGAAATAAAAATAATTATTTTTCTTCCTGGTTATATTCCAATGACCAGTTTTTAAAAAAATCTCTGCTGCATTGAATAAGCAGATAATTTACTATCTGATCCTATATGTATTAATTATGGCTTAATCAACTACAGTCCAAGCAGGGATTGTAGATTGTATTATAGGTTATAGTGATGCAATAATATTCTGCAGAAGAAAAGGCTCTACTATTTTTTTTTTTCCACCCAGTCCTGTTCGACTCTGACTCCACAGACTGTGGTCTCTGTCCATGGAATTCTCCAGGCACGAGTACTGGAATATGTTGCCATTTCTTTCTTTAAGTTGCTATATAGGTTAACACTGATTTTACCTTTTAATTTCATTCAACCAAGGATTAATAGTCACAAATGTATTTTAAAATCTACAGAGGAGGAGAAATATGTTAAATGTGGAAAGAATTAGTGTCTAAAGACCTGGGGTATAATCCTTGTGTTATTACTTTTGAGCTACAGGAATCTAGGGAAAAGTCACTTAAAACTCTTGAACAGTAGCTAGATAATGTCATCTATTTCACAGAGAGCTAGAAAGCAAGCAAGGGCAGTTCTACATGTGAGCAGCTGGGAAGTCACCACTCTCTCCTGGAAAGTAAAAAAGTGTACAGACTGTAACATCTACACCTCTTCTTGTATCCGTAAAAAAGGGAGGGCCTAGGACAGACGACAGCCTGCAAGACTGAAGACAGATAAATACAGTGAGCCAGGGTTCACCAGAAATGAGGCTCAGGAGTCAAAACTTCTTTGGGAACCAGTGCTAGGGTACAAAAATTTGAACTCTGACGAATTGTTGGAAGCCTCGTACAGACAGCTCAGTTAAAATCTTCAGAGGAACTCAGTCTTAGGGGGGCCTTTATAACATTGTAAGATTTAGCTCCAGGATCTTGCCTAGGTTTTTCACAGTAAATATCAGAGAAACATCTTGGGCTTCTGGGCAGGGGAGAAGCCATTTTTAAATACACCACAGCACTCTGCTCTTCTCAACAAAGCCTGACCTTAGGGAAAACTGGTTAACCAGAGCCTAACGTGATGGAGTTTCATCGGAGTATAACTGAACTGGGAAAAGGGAAATATCCAATCTAGCCCAGTCTAGCCATCCTGTTCCATATAAGTGGGAAGGAAGAAAAACCCTAAGAAACACTTGTGAAATTCACAACCCAAGGGCAGTCTTTTACTAAAAGACTGACATATTCGCAGCCTACAGACTGTAGAATGTCTCCTCTCTCCCAAACCTTGTCTTTTTACATCATTTCCTTTTACCCATTTCATCATGTCCAGGCATCAAGAGAAAAAAAAAATTACAAGGCATACATAAGGGTAAAAATAAAACATAAAGAGACAAAATATAATATAAAAAGCATCAGAACCAGACATGAGAAGAATGGTGAAATTATCAGACCAATAATTTAAAACAGTGTTAAGGGCTCTAATGGATAAAGTAGACAGCATGTAAGAACATATGGACAATGTAAGCAGAGAGATGGAAATCACCAGAAAGAAACAGAAATGTTAGAGGTCAAAACATTGTCATAGAAATCAAGAATGTTCTTTATAAGCTTAACAGACTGGACATGGCTGAGGAAAGAATCTCTGAGTTTGGTGTCTTATTAGAAGGCTACAAAATCGAAAAGCAAAGAGAACAAAGACTCAAAACAAAACAAACAAAAGAACAAAATATTCAAGGACTATGGGACAGCTACAAAGTATGCAAAACATATAGATTGGAAATAATAGGAGAAGAAAAAGAGAAAGGAACAGAAGGAATATTGAAGCAATGAGTGAAACTCACAGATCCGGAATCTCAGAGAACACCAAACAAGATAAATACCCTCCCACACACAAAAAAGACAAGCAAAAGCAAAAAAGCTTACACACTGGCATTCTATTTTCATGCTACAGAAAATGAAAGATAAAAAAATTCTGAAAAGTACCCTGATGTGTGAGGAACCTTATGTATACAGAGGAATAAATAATTTCATCTGACTTTTTGGAAGCCACAGAAGCAAGAGGGGCGTGAAGTGAAATGTTGAAAATGTTGAGAGAAAAAAAACTTACTGATCTATAATTCTGTACCCTGGAAAATTATCCTTTACAAATAAAAGAGAAATAAAGACTTTAGAAGACAAATGAAAACTGAAGGAATTTGTTGCTGGTATACCTACTTTGTAATAAATCTTGAGAAACTTTTCAGAGAGAAAAAAAATAATATGGGTCATAAACCTGAATCAACATAGAAGCAAGGAATATTATTGGGGAAGAAATGAGTGAAAGTTTTCCCACTAAACAGATACAAGGCATGAATTTCTCCTTTCACAATTCCTTTTTAACATTGTATTGATAGCCCTTGCTAATTCAATAAGGCAAGAATAAATAATAAAAATTATACAAGTTGGGATAAAGAAAGTAAAAATGTGCTTATTACAGATGACATGATTATATAAAAAAATCTGAAAGAATAGACAAAAATATCTCCAAGAATTTATAATTCATATAATATAATAATATAACAAGGTCACAGAATACAAGGTTAATTTTAAAAGTCAATCGGTTTCCTATATACCAACAGTGAACAAATGGAAATTGAAATTAAAAACACAAAACCATTTATGTTAGCATTTTCAAAATGAAATATTTAGGTATAAATTTAACAAAATATATACAAGATCTATGGGGAAGGAAATGGCAATCCACTCCAATATTCTTGCCTGAGAAATCCCATAGACAGAAGAGCCTGGAGGGCTACAGTCAACAGGGTTGCAATGAGTTGGGCATGACTTAGCACGTAAACTACCATCATGTACAAAATGTATATGAGCAAATTATAAACTCTGATTAAAATTAAAAGATGATTACTCCTTGGAAGGAAAGTTATGACCAACCTAGACAGCATATTCAAAAGCAGAGACCTTACTTTGCCAACAAAGGTCCGGCTAGTCAAGGCTTTGGTTTTTCCAGTAGTCATGTATGGATGTGAGAGTTGGACTATAGAGAAAGCTGAGCTCCAAAGAATTTATGTTTTGCACTGTGGTGTTGGAGAAGACTCTTGAGAGTCCCTTGGACTGCAAGGAGATCCAACCAGTCCATCCTAAAGGAGATCAGTCCTGGGTGTTCATGGGAAGGACTGCTGTTAAAGCTGAAGCTCCAATCCTTTGGCCACCTGATGTGAAGAGTTGACTCATTTGAAAAGACCCTGATGCTGGGAAAGATTGAGGGCAGGAGGAGAAGGGGATGACAGATGATGAGATGGTTGGATGGCATCACTGACTCAATGGACATGGATTTGGGTGGGCTCCGGGAGTTGGTGATGGACAGGGAGGCCTGGAGTGCTGCAGTCCATGAGGTCACAAAGAGTCAGACACGACTGAATGACTGAACTGAACTGAACTCTGATGAATTAATTCAAAGAACTAAATAAATGGAGAGATAATATGTTCACAATATGAGGTCTCAGTACTATTGAGACATTACTTCTTCTCACTTGATCTGTATATTCAATGCAATCCCGACCAGATTGCTGGGGAGTTATTCTATAGATATAAACAAAATGGGGCTTCCTTTGTGGCTCAGATGGCAAAAAAACCACCTGCCTTGTGGATTCCTGGGTTCAACCCTGGGTTCAGAAGATCCCCCAGAGGAGAGCATGGCAACCACTCAGCATCCTTGCTTGGAGACTCCCCATGGACAGAGGAGCGTGGTGGGCTACAGTCTATGGGACTGCAAAGAGTTGGACACGACCGAAGCAACTAAGCACACATAAAGAAAATGATTCTAAAGTTTATAAAGAGAGGTCAAAACCGAGAGTAGCCAACACAATATTGAAGGAGAAGAAGAAAGCTGGAGAACTGATGTAACCCAACTTCAAGAGTTACTGTAAAGCCATAGTAATAAAGACAGTGTGATGTTGGTGAAAGAAAAGACAAATAGATCAGTGGGAGAAACTAGAGAGGTCAGAAATAGAGCCCCATAAATATGGTCATCTAATCTTTGACAGTGGAGCAAAATCAGTATAAAGCAACAAAGATATCCTCTTCAACAAATGGTGCTGAAACTACAGGATATCCTCTATCAAAACCAGGAATGCAGACACAGACATTGCTGTTGTTCAGTCATTCAGTTCAGCTTAGTCACTCAGTCGTCACTCTATGCAACCCCATGGACTGCTGTCTAGGTAGAGCATAGCTTTTCTTCCAAGGAGGAAGCTTCTTGTAATTTCATTAAAGTCCCCCACTACTGTTGTGTTACTGTTACTTTTTCCATTTATCTTTTTTAGTATTTGCCTTGCATATTGAAGTGCTCCTATGTTGGGTGCATATATATTTATAATTGTTATATCTTCTTTGATAATGCCTTCTTACATACAACAGCAAAGACAAGCTATGAAAGAAATAATTGATACGCTATATTTCAGTAAAATGAAAAACTTCTGCTCTGCAAAAGATAGTATCAAGAGAATGAAAAGACAAACCACATGCAAGAGCTGCATCTGATAATGGTATGGTTCAAAATACAGAAAGAACTCTTCAAACTCAATAACAAGAAAATAACCTGATTAAAAAATATACCAAAGACCTTAACACCTCACTAAAGAAGACAAACAGATAACAAATAAGCATACAGAAAGATATTCCACATCATATGTGAAGAAGGAAAATGCAAATTAAAACAACAATAAGATAGCACTACACACTTATTCAAAGAGCCAAAATCTGGAATGCTGACACTACCAAATATTGGTGAGTGTGTGAATTAACAGGAATTTTCATTCATTGCTGATGGGACTACAAAGTTGTCTAACCACTTTGGAAAGCTCTTTGGTGATTTCTTACAAAACTAAGTATATTCTTACCATATGATTCAGCAATTGTGTCCCTTGGTATTTACCCAAAGGAAATTAAAACATGTAAACACAAAACCCTGGATGCATGTTTATAGTAGTTTTATTGATAATTGCACAAAATTAAAAGGAATAAAATGTGCTTTATAGGTAAATGGTTAAACAAACAGTGGTATATGCAGACAATGGAATATTGTTCAGTGATACAAAGAAATGAGCTATTAAGCCATGATCACACATGGAAGAAGCTTAAATGCAGATTGCTAAGTGAAAGAAGTCAATGTGAGGATTACAACTGTATGCGTTCTGGGAAAGACAAAATTATGGAGACATTTAAAAAAGTCAGTGGTTGCCAGGGATGGTGGTGAGAGGGGAAAAGGTGAATAGGAAGAGCAAAGAGGACTTTTAGGGCAGTAAACATATTCTACGATCTAACGATAGATTTATGGCATTATACGTTTGACCAAACCCTTAGAATGAACAGCCATACTGTACATTTTGGACTTTAGGTGATTATGTGTCAATTCAGGTTCACCTTTGCTGAGCAATATATCCCTTTGGTGAGTGATGTTGATAATGGGGGAGGGTATGCATATATTGGGGCAGAGGTTATATGGTACATATATACCTTCTCAATTGTGCTATAACCTAAAGTGGCTTTAAGAAATAAAGCCTTAGAAAAGATATTTGGGACACAGCAATTGTGACCCACGGAGCCAAGGGACCATCTGAAGTTGGTGAGGAGGATGGGGGAATAGGGATGAGGCATGGAAGGTTTTAAGAGAAGAGTCTATAGGAAATAAGAGTTAGAAGGGATATGGAATAAACTTTGTGCGGGTTCACAGTTTATTGAGTAGCTATAACTTTATTTACTGTTAATGACTTGATCTAATTACACCTTTGCAAGAAAGTCAAGCTGTGCAGTAAAGAGAGAATTAATGATTATATTTATTGAGTGAAAGGATCAGAGAAATAAGTCACTTAGGATGGAATTGGGGATTTTAAATTTTTGAAAAGTCTATAAGTACAATTAGTTATTTAAAAAGTATTAAAATGAATATCTATAGTTACAATTTTTCAGCAATCATTCTCCTAGCCTACTCTGTGCCTGGTCTGTGCATTCACAGGGAGCATAAAGGAGTAATTGGACCAACTCAGGCTCTGGAGCCAACCTGCCTGAGTCCCAGGACTGCCTCTGCCACTTAATAGCTCTGTGATCTTGGGAGGCTTACTCAGCCTTCTTAATCTCACTTTTGTCACTTTGAAAATGAGTATAGTAATAAACTCACATCATGGGGCTATTATGAGGATTCAAAGAGCTAATATTTGTCAGGTCTTGAGTCCACTGTCTTGTATCAGGAAGCAGTTTATGTCCTTATTAAATAGAAAAATCAAAACGGACTGCTATTACAAGATTAATGTACTTAATAACTATCTATTCTCTTATAATATAATCAGTAACTATAAAAATATAGTATAACATTTGAATCCGAGTGATTGAGTAGCCACACTTAGTCCCAGACTGCTGTGCAAGCTGCTAATGGTAAAGTTCCTCACCATTATAGGTGCTGTACATCTGCTGATATTTATTTTCTTTTCAACAAATCCATCCTTCTTGCCCTCTTTGAGCCAAGAGTTTTGACTACTAATATTTTTCCTTTCCATGTCTAAAGATCAGTAATTTTGAAACAAATGAACAAACCAAAACCAACAAAAATGATTTTTATTTGGTTCAGTGCAGCAGACTTTTTTGACACTGGCATCATAAATCTTTAAAGTGTTAGAGATTCTTGACAGCTTGGGAAAGCACACAGTAATACATTTTCTGAAGTTGGCCTTGTGTTTTGCTAAAAGTTCCTCTAGCAGATTGCCTTCTATAGCATGCTGTTTTCCCCAAGATTTGTTTAGTTTTTCCCCTTTTTCCCAGGGCTTCCCTGGTGGCTCACACAATAAAGAATCTGCCTGCAATGCAGGAGACCTGGGTTTGACCCCTCAGTTGGGAAGATCCCCTGGAGAAGGGAATAGCTACCCACTCCAACATTCTTGCCTGGAGAATTCTTTGGACAGTGGAGCCTGGCAGGCTACAGTCCATGCTGGTCACAAAAGACTCAGACATGACTGAGTGACTAACATTTTCACCTTTCCCCTTTGTTCAAGCAAAAACTACCCCAATGTTTTATTCAAATGTACTTTGATATTTCAATTCACCCTTCTTTGTAATATTGTTTTCTTACTATAGTACTTCCTACTATATCACTTGAAAGTATTTGAAATTCAACAACCAACTATTTGAGATTGTTTTGCCAAAAGTTTTAGTTTCACTTTAGGTTTGAAGGTTCATTAACAAAAGAAGCCACAGGTTACACACAAATAAACAATTTATTTTTTTTATAGAAGAGTTATTTGATATAGTTTCAATATATAGTCATTAAAATAAAAGAAATAGAAGCAATAGAGAAAAGTAACAGCATATACATCACCAAATTGAGCCAGCACCTACATCCAGACTTGAACAGTGCTAGGATGTCCCACATTAACAGTAATCTGGAGTCTCAGTTGGAAAAGGGTTCCAGTGCATCCACCCCACGGGCAAGACTTTAAATTCCAGTTTTGGGAGCTCCTTTTATATTCCCAGACCACAAACTGATGGCTACAAGTTGAATGTTGAAAATTACAACTACAGATATTCATTTTCATGCTTATTCTTTTAAAATAACTAATTGCACTTACAGATTTTTCAAACCACCATCAGTCTGCATGCCACAATGCAGCTCTGGTTTTAACTTTATCTTTTACAATGCTGTTTCATCTTGTGAGTCACGAGACTTCTTAGACCCTGGGGGATTGGCCAGACCTCCAGGGGCTCAGAAATTACAAGACTCACTCCCTCTCTTATCTAAAGTGCTGTCTGACTTGCTGGTGACAATTGGTGTGTTCACAAGCAGGCAAGTAGTCCAGGTAATGTCCAGGCAGGTCAGAAGCAGGTCAGAAGCCTGCTCTCCTGCTTCTGAAGCCTGAGCAAGACTACCTCCATTTTAAGTTCCCTATCAGATATGTATCTAAGTACAGATATACTGTGAAGACCAAGAACCCCCACCCTTTTTTTTCCCCCTGTAGGAATAGGTTTGAGCATGAAAAGTATTCCCGTGGTGACTGGTGCATCCCTCATAGATTCATCACTGCCACACGTGTGAGTGCATCACAGGCCTGTAGTTTGTTCTGTCTGTTTTCAGTGCCAAAGACTCAAGTACATTTAGGCACAGTCCAAGAACTATGCTTTATCCCTAATCAATTATTTATTAAGCACAGTAATGAAGATGGCTGAATATTATGTTTTAACTATATTATTAAAAGATAAAAAATTAGAATCAGAAAGTCAAAAGCTTTCTAATTGAGTTCGAGGATAGGCCCCCTCCCCTTTAATAAAATTACTTTTCAATTACGGATTTAATAATTTTACTTTCGTTCCCTGCTTTTAAGAACCACATTAACAGGGTCTTTTCTAGTGAGTCAGTTCTTTGCATCAGGTGGCCAAAGTATTGAAGTTTTAGCTTCAGCATCAGTCCTTCCAATGAATATTCAGGACTGATTTGCTTTAGGATGGACTGGTTGGATCTGCTCGCAGTCTAAGGGACTCTCAAGAGTCTTCTCCAACATCACAGTTCAAAAACATCAATTCTTCAGTGCTCAGCCTTCTTTATGGTCCACCTCTCACATCCACATGTGACTACTGGAAAAATCATAGCTTTGACTATACAGACCTTTGTCAGCAAAGTAATGTCTCTGCTTTTTAATATACTGTCTAGGTTGGTCATAGCTTTTCTTCCAAGGAGAAAGTGTCTTTTCATTTTGGGGTTGCAGTCACCATCTGCAGTGACAGCCACTAAATGACCTGCAAAACTAAAAATATTTATTTTCTAGCACACTATAGAAAAGGTTTGCCCGTCCCTTCTCTAAATCGAAAATGCTAAAGAACTGACTAAACTGCAATAGAACATTATTGTAAATACCTTGTTGATTTGAAAATAAAGAATTCACAGAATTATAGGAAAGAATTAAAAAATACCATTAATTAAAAAAAAAACCAAGAGAAATATAACACAATTTTTGTTGCAGTACATTTTAGAGAATGGTTTACATACTCATTAAAAGATACTAGAGAAATGTTCACAGACAGGACAATTTACTATTTTAAGATGACAAGTCTCCCAAATGATCTATAAATTTCAAGGAATTCCAGTGGGGGAGTAAATCAAGTATCTCTGTGGATAGCGACAAATTGGTTTTAAAAATTATACTAAAGAGCAAAAGGCTAAGAATAGTGTAAAAATGTCCAAAGAAGATACTTTGAAAAGGGGGACTTTTCTTACCAGATAGCAAGATAGCAAGACTTAAAATAAGCTACATAATCAATATAGTGTTTTTATAGCAAAATAGGGGGTCATAGAGGAATACATTGGCAGCCAGACAATTCAAAATTAGGTGCAGATATAGGAGCTCTCATGTGAAACAATGTCACAAAGAGCAGTGGGGATACTTCAAGAATATGACCTAAGATGATTGGTTATCTACGTGGATAGAAAATATAAAACTGCATGTTTGCTTCCCATTATATGTAAAAATAACTTCAGATCACAGGCTTAACTGTGAAAGGGATAATCTCAAATATTTTAGAAGATGGTGTGACAGAATTTTTTTCATGATGCCGTGTTAGCAAATGCTTAAGTATTTTTTAAATGAGCTATTTATAGACTAAACAATAAGAATATATGGTTAAAGTCAAGAACTTTTTATTTATCTCTTGATACCCTAAGTAAATGAAGAGGCAAATATACCTTGAAAGAAGATAATTTCAATATACAGAAAAGGCAAAGAACTAATGTCTGAAATATATAATGATCCACAAATCTAAAAGGAAAATATAATAAAAATACAAAACTTATAAATCAATCTTTTACAGAAGAGAAACTATGAATTAAATGTAAAGCAAAGGACAAGTTGCTTCACCATCTTATCAACCTAGGAAATACACAGTAGATAAATTTTACATTTAAAAATTAATACATCTAAATAACAAAAAATATTACAATCAGTAGTGCGTGCTGAGTCACTTCAGTCATGCCTGCGTCTTTGCGACTCTATGGACAATCACCCACCAGGCTCCTCTGTCCATGGGATTCTTCAGGCAAAAACACCAGAGTGAGTTGTGGTTCCCTTCTCCAGGGGATCCTCCTGACCCAGGGATCAACCCAAGAATCCCTTACGTCTCCTGCATTGTCAGAACGGTTCTTTACCACCAGTGCCACCTGGGTAGCTCGCAGTATTACTACCAAACTGGAAAACATTTTTAAAAACAGGTAATACAAAATGGTTGAGCAGTTTCAGAGAAACAGAATGCATTTACATGGCAGATGGGGTATAAATTAGAACCTGTACTTCAGAAGAGTTTAATATTAGATGTTAAAGTGCCCACGCATATTATTGCATGGAAATTGAATCCTTAGGCATTTATATTAGAGAAATAGTTACATATGATATGAAGTGTCATGCACAATAATGTTTATATCAACATTGCTTATAAATGCAGACTTATAACAACACAAATATTCATTAACATTATTTTGAATTATTTTGAAGAAATAATTTGAGTATTATCATGCAGCAGTGAAAAGTGAAATGTACTAGGTACTAGGTAAACATGGTTGAATTTCAAAACCTTTATGTTTGTCAAAAAAAATAGAATGCCATTTACTCTTATATTTTAAGTAATGTGAAGAAATAGATAAAACCATACTATTCATACTCTGTTTTTAGGGTTATTTTAAAGTTTAAAAAATTAATATCCTGATAATTAGTATAATGACTTTCTACCTAAATAGGAAAACTTGTTTTCTTTAGCCAGATAATCAGCTAACAGAAGTTAATTTTATTACTAATTTAATTTCTATTGAAGTATAATTGACTTACAATCTTATATTAGTTTCAGGTGTAAAACATAATGATTCGATATGTCACCTGAAATTTAGTTTATGGCTGTCCACTGAGCTGTGCGCATGTGCTCGTAGGATCTAGTCTGGGCTGTTCAGGAGAGTTTACATTGTGAGAGTTATAACACATGTCAAGAACACATTTCCTGAATTCTACAGGTACTTCTTTTCTTCGCTGATCCACTTCCTTCCTGAAATCTTAAATGTATCTGTTATGTGAACTAGAAAATATGTAGCTTGTTAAAAGACTTTGAAAAGAAATTCAACTCAAAGAGAGAAATAAAGACATACCCACATATAAAACATACAATCTGCAAAGTGCAATCAATATCAAGTACTCACACACTCATCAGCATATGATGTGAATGGAGAGATGACTAGTTCAGACCTTGTGTATTCTCTATTATTGTTGTTACTGTTCAGTCACTAAGTCACATTCAACTCTTTGTGACCCCATGAACTGCAGCACTCCAGACCTCCCTTTCTTCACTGGCTTCCAGAGTTTGCTCAGGTTCATGTCCATTGAGTCAGTGATGCCATTCAACCATCTCACCCTCTGATGCCCACTTTTCCACCCACAATTACTCTTTCCCAGCATCAGAATCTTTTGTAATGAGTTGACTCTTCACCTTAGGTTATGGAAATTATCAGTTAAGAATATCTGTGATTGTATTTTGAAGAATATAGATGAGGGGAGAATCTCACTATAAAACAAAAATTGTAATACGAAACAAAATTTAAACTTTGTGACTTCAACAATATAAAAAATTAAAACTCAATACATGTGTTTATCAGCAGATTAAATACAAAAGGAGAGAACTACTGAATTAAAACATAGATTAGTAGAAAAAATGACCGATTACAGAAAAGAGTGTAAGATGGATAGTCTGTTCAGTGGTGCAGTCGTGTCTGACTTTTTGTGACCCCATGGACTGAAGCACGCCAGGCCTCCCCTGTCCATCACCAACTCCTGGAACTTACTCAAACTCATGTCCATCGAGTCAGTGATGCCATCCAACCATCTCATCCTCTCTCATCCCCTTCTCCTCCTGCCTTCAATCTTTCCCAGCATCAGGGTCTTTTAAAATGAGTCAGCACTTCGCAGCACGTGGCCAAAGTATTGGAATGTTAGCTTCAGCATCAGTCTTTCCAATGAATATTCAGGACTGATTTCTTTAAAATTGACTGCTTGGTTCTCCTTGCCATCCAAGGGACTCTCAGGAGTCTTCTCTAACACCACAGTTCAAAAGCATGAATTCTTCGGCATTCAACCTTCTTCGCAGTCCAACTGTCACATCCATACATGACCACTGGAAAAACCATAGCTTTGACTAGATGGACCTTTGTTGGCAATCTAATGTCTCTGCTTCTTAATAAGCTGTCTAGTTTGGTCATAGCTTTTCCTCCAAGGAGCAAGCATCTTTTAATTTCATGGCTGCAGTCACCATCTGCAGTGATTTTGGAGCCCAAGAAAAGAAATTCTGTCACTGTTTCCATTGTTTCCCCATATATTTGCCATGAAGTGATGGGACTGCATGCCATGATCTTAGTTTTCTGAATGTTGAATTTTAAGCCATCTTTTCACTCTCCTCTTTCACGTTCATCAAGAGGCTCTTTAGTTTTTCTTCACTTTCTTCCATAAGGATGGTGTCATCTGCATATCGGAGGTTATTGACATTTCTCTTGGCAATCTTGATTCCAGCTTGTGCTTCATCCAGTCTGGCATTTCTCATGATGTACTCTGCATATAAGTTAAATAAGCAGGGTGACAATATGCAGCCTTGATGTACTTCTTTCCCGATTTGGAACCAGTCTGTTATTCCATGTCCAGTTCTGACTGTTACTTCTAGACCTGCATACAGATTTCTCAGGAGGCAGGTCGGGTGATGGATAGAGGTGATGACAAATTCTGACAAGTTAGTAATAAAGTTTAATGAAAAAGAAGAAGAATGGGACAGAAGCAATATTTGGCACTGCCTAAAGTAGTACAAAGAGTCGGACACAACTGAGCGACTGAACTGAACTGAATTGAAAGTAGTACAGGTTGAAAACATGTTCCCGACTGTGAAAAGACATCAGGCAACAGGTTCAAGTTGTATATGAATTACAAGCTAGGCGATGACATCTAGACACATTAGAAACTAATAAAACCAGTCAGAGGAAATCTTGATGTTGAAGCTGATAGGATGGGCACAACCCATTCAAAGGTAAATGTTAATACTCTCTCAATAGATCATTATGTCACAAAACATGGAATGACAGTTATTTAAGTAGTGAGATAAAAGCAGTTGACAATCCATACATCTATAGCCAGAAAAATATCTTTTAAGGCAAAATAAATATGTGTTCACACAAATAGTAAAGAGAGATCTCTGCCAGAAGAACTGTTCAGAAAGGAATCCCAAGGCAAAGAAGTTCTGGAAGAAAAAATATATAAATTTCTCCAAATAAACTACAAGAATTTAGTAAGGATTGAAGAGCAAAAGAAATAACAGGTGAGCAAAAGAAATAACAGGTGAAATAAACTTCAATTAATAAACAAAAGTTATCAGACTAGATAAAATAACACCCTATATGCTAACACATTTTATTACAAATATATAGAATTTGAAAAGAAAAATAATAGAATATAATAAATCAGAACCCACTAAAAAGAAGTCTGGGATAGCTATTCTGATAGTAGGCAACATATGCTTTATTGCATAGCACCATTAAAGATAAAGAAATATTTCATGAATGTGAAATTATATGCCCTAAAGTTATAATCTAAAATATATAAAGTGAAAGCTGATGGAGCACAAAGAAGAAATAAATTCACAACTAGGGTGGGGATTTGAATAGAATCTGATAAAGGCCTAGACCTAAAAAAAGACATCAATAAAGACATAGAAATTCTGAACAACACAGCAAACTTGACCTAGTCGATTTGTATTCAACATTACAAACAGTTACAGAATACACACTCCTTTTAAGAGCACATGAAACATTTTAAAAAGTTGACTTGGTGCTGTCATAAAATGAGTCTCTACAAATTTCAAATGATTGATTCAAGGAATTCAAATTTGAAATCTTCAGTAACCACAATGGAATTAAGCAAGGAAGGCATCAGATAAACTTGATACCGAGTTCAAAATTAACCTATATATATATTTTTTTACAGCAGGACTTTTAAAAATAAAAAATATTTGATTAGAATATTACTGATCTTAAAGAGGCTGCATGTGATGATTATGTAACTCAGGCTCACTTGCTGCTGAAAGTGAAGTCGCTCAGTTGTGTCCGACTCTTTGCGACCCCACAGAGTTTAGCCCGCCAGGCTCCCCTGTCTATGGGATACTCCAGGCAAGAATACTGTAGTGGGTTACCATTTCCTTCTTCCTTGCTGCTGAAACTATCCCTATACTGGAGGGAAGGAAACAAATTTCTTTATCCTCACAATCTAAAGTTAGTAATATAATATTATCATTGAGTTTTTAGAGTGCCCATACTTAAAAGAGCATTGCATGTTATTTAACAGAACAATAAGAATGCATGCTTTATTAGAAATCCAAGGGGTGACGGATGAACCAGGTGATTTTGTGAAAGAGATGAGATTTAAACTGGGCCTTAAAGCTGGGTAAAATCCAGACAAGCATCCAGTGTGCTGCCTGTTTCAGACTAGTGTTTCTTTTGAACAGTTGAAGAGGTGGAAATACCATGAGGGTGTTTGAAAAAAAAAAAACAACAACACTCTTGTTTTAGAGGAAATAAAAAGAACTTCTTCTCTTATTCATTATGATGTCTAGACTCTTCTTGCTAAAATATGTGAGGGAAATAAAAGGACATCCTTTATAGCCAACTTTTAAAAAGGAATTTATTGACCATATCTAAAAGCCAAGTTGATTTGTAAGTTTCACTTGTTGCTGTTCAGTGGCTAAGTTGTGTCTGACTCTTTGCGATCCCATGGACTGCAGTACACTGGGCTTCCTGGTCCTTCAGTATCTCCCGCAGTTTGCTCAAACTCGTATCCATTGTGCCGATGATGCGATTCAACCATATCGTCCTCTGTCGCCCCCTTCTCCTCCTGCCCTCAGTCTTTCCCAGCATCGGGATCTTTTCCAGTGAATTGGCTCTTTGCATTGGTGGCCAAAGTATTGGCATTTCCGCTTCAGTGTCAGTCCTTCCAATGAACAGGCAGGGTTGATTTCCTTCAGGATGGACTGATTTGATCTCCTTGCTGTTCGAGAGACTCTCAAAAGTATTCTCCAGACCACATTTTGAAAGCATCTTTGGTGCTCAGCTTTTTTAATGATGCACCTCTCACATCCATATATGACTACTGGTAAAACTATGCCTTTGACTATATGGACCTTTGTTGGCAAAGTAATATCTCTGCTTTTTAATATTCTGTCTAGGTTTGCCATAGTTTTTCTTCCAAGGAGAAAGCATCTTTTAATATCATGGATGCAGTTTTCACTTAGAGACTGCATAGTTATTAATATAATCTTAAATGATCAATTCTTTTTCTATAGTAAAGAAACATCTTCTTTGACTCAGCATACAAGTTTGGAGCAAATGTACTCAGAGAATTCTTTTAAGTCTCAGGCTATGGGATGACATAGGTCCCAGGCAGATTATCCTTACAAACTTTGTTCCTTCTAGATGTCACAATACAGTCTCAATAAGACCAAAATCCTCCAAAAGATTATAAAAGGCAACACCTTTCCCTGCCTCTTTTATTTATAACATTGTTTAGTTAAGAAGGTATCTTCTATATAAACCTTTTAAATCATAGGGAAAAATAATATTTTTCTGTCTATAGCAATGCTTTTGAACCTTTTTGGAAAAAGAGAGACAACCTTGCAAATCTAATGAAAGCTGCAGAAACTCAAGAAAAATGGAAATTTACAAACAACCGCATATTGGGGTGCAAAATATTAGGAGTTTGAGTTTTAAAAGTCATCCTTAGAGGTCAGTCTTGAACCCCTCCTCTTTCAAGGCTTTGCATTTTCTCTGTCTCTTCAGTCCCTTAAAACAAAGAAAACATGTTTCATAGTGTTAAGAACAATACCTTTCCTTGGTTTAACAATAGCAGCTGTAATTTTAGTTATTGATCTTGTTTAATGTGCTTGGAAGCTAGAATAAATGGAAAAATAGTACAAGGACAAAAATTGTACCTAAGAAATTCTTTTGTTTCTTCAGAAAAGTTTATTCCTGAAAAATGTAGTTTAAAACAAATCTCAACATGAAGCTTTTATTTAAAAAAAATATTGTAATGGATGTGTGTGCACGTGAGCTCAGTTGCTCAGCCATGTCTGACTCTTTGCAACACTATGGACTGTAGCCCACCAGACTCTTCCATCCATGGGATTCTCTAG
Organism: Ovis canadensis; assembly: GCF_042477335.2. Taxonomy (NCBI): domain Eukaryota; kingdom Metazoa; phylum Chordata; class Mammalia; order Artiodactyla; family Bovidae; genus Ovis; species Ovis canadensis. The sequence goes on along the minus strand of NC_091253.1, from coordinate 98,414,108 downwards.
GCAGGAATACTAGAGTGGGATGTCATTTCCTCCTCCAGGGGCTCTTCCTGATCCAGGGATTGAACGCACATCTCCTGCATCTTCAGCCCTGGCAGGTGGATTCTTTATCACTGAGCCACTTGGGAAGCCCCATAAAGGATATACCAACTCCTAATGTTCAGAGGCAAGTTATTTGGATTATTCATTTTTGGAAAAGTTAATTCTTAAATCATGGGAATACATTGCTTCACAATAAATTTATCTATCAACTTATTTTTCAGTAAAATGACATGAGATTTTGGAAGTGACAGAAAATTTCCTTTTGTGTGCCTCTACTAAGTATCCCCCTAAACAAGATTATATACAAAATCTTAAACATATTTTCCAAAAAATTGATAAAGACTGAGTTTTAAATCATTAAAGTAGCTTCATAATATTATCTAATTTTAAATTATATTTATTGAAAAAATTAGAAAGTGCAGAAAAGGGCTTCCATTCTGGCTCAAATGGTAAAGAATCCGCCTGCAATGAAGGACACCTGGGTTCGATCCCTAAGTTGAGAAGAGCCCTTGGAGGGGGGCCTGTCATCTCACGCCAGTATTCTTGCCTGGAGAATCCTCATGGATAGAGGAGCCTGGCAGGTTACAGTCCATGGGTTCACAAAGAGTTGGACATTACTGAGCAACTAAACATACACACATAATAATAAAGAGAATTCTCTGCAATTTCATCATGTAGAGGTAACCAGACCACCTGACCTGCCTCTTGAGACTCCTATATGCAGGTCAGAAAGCAACAGTTTGGAACAACAGACTGATTCCAAATAGGAAAAGGAGTACGTCAAGGCTGTATATTGTCCCCCTGCTTATTTAACTTCTATGCAGAGTACATCATGAGAAATGCTGGACTGGAAGAAGCACAAGCTGGAATCAAGATTGCTGGGAGAAATATCAATAACCTCAGATATGCAGATGACACCACCCTTATGGCAGAAAGTGAAGAGGAGCTAAAAAGCCTCTTGATGAAAGCAAAAGAGGAGAGTGAAAAAGCTGGCTTAAAGCTCAACATTTAGAAAACAAAGATCATGGCATCTGGTCCCATCACTTCATGGAAAATAGATGGGGAAACATGGAAACAGTATCAGACTTTATTTTGGGGGGGCTCCAAAATCACTGCAGATGATGATTGCAGCCATGAAATTAAAAGACATTTACTCCTTGGAAGAGAAGTTATGACCAACCTAGATAGCATATTGAAAAGCAGAGACATTACTTTGCCAACAAAGGTCCATCTAGTGAAGGCTATGGTTTTTCCAGTGGTCATACATGGATGTGAGAGTTGGACTGTGAGGAAAGCTGAGCGCCCAAGAATTGATGCATTTGAACTGCAGTGTTGGAGAAGACTCTTGAGAGTAACTTGGACTGCAAGGAGATCCATCCAGTCCATTCTGAAGGAGTTCAGCCCTGGGTGTTCTTTGGAAGGAAAACTGAAACTCCAGTATTTTGGCCACCTCATGCGAAGAGTTGACTCATTGGAAAAGACTCTGATGCTGGGAGGGATTGAGGGCAGGAGGAAGAGGGGACGACAGAAGATAAGATGGCTGGATGGCATCACCGACTCAATGACGTGAGTTTGAGTGAACTCTGTGATGGACAGGGAGGCCTGGCATGCTGCAATTCATGGGGTCGCAAAGAGTCGGATACGACTGAGTGACTGAACTGAACTGAAGAGGTAACAGCTATAAATATTTCATGTATATAGTTTAGCATATTTTGTATATCAACATAAAGATATTAACAGATAATAAATACAAGCATGAAAAATATGAGAATCTTTAAAATTTAAATATAGTTGATTTATAATATTGTGTTAGTTTCAGGTATATAGCAAAGTGACTCAACTGTACATTTAGATTTTTTCCATTATAGTTTACTACAAGATATGAAATGTAGTTCCCTGTGCTATATAGTAAATCCTTGTTATTTATCTATTTTTATATGATTCTGAGCATCTGTTAATCCATATTCCCAACTTATCCCTATCTGTACCTTCCTCCCCTTTTGGTAACCTTAAGTGCAATTTATATGTCTGTTAGTCTTTGTAAATAAGTTAATTTATACGATTTTTAAATATTCCGCATATTTCTCTGATTTGCCTCACTTAGTAGGATAATCTCTAAGTCCATCCATCTTGGTGCAAAATGGCATTTTCAATTTTTGAAGGCTGAGTAATATTCCCTGTATATATACACCATGTCTTCCTTATCCATCAATCCTAAGAGTTGATGGACACTTAAGTTGCTTTCATGTCTTGGCTATAGTGAATAGTTCTGCTATAAATGTTGGGTTACTTGTGTCTTTTCAAATTAAAACTTTTGTCTTTTCTGGGTATATGCCCAAGTGTGGGATTTCTGCATCCTGTAACAACTCTCCTTTTTTAGTGCTTTGAGGAATCTCTGTACTCTTCTCTATAGGGGCTGTATAGTGCCAATTTATATTCCCATCAACAGTGTAGGAGGGTTCCCTTTTCTCCACACTTTCTCCAGCATTATTATTTATAGACTTTGAATAATGGCCAATCTGACTGTTGTGAGGTATACCTCATTGGAGTTTTGATTTGCATTTCTCTAGTAATTAGCTACATTGAACATTATGTTATGTGCTTCTTGACCATTTGCATGTTTTCTTTCGAGAAATGTCTATTTAGGTCTTCTGCCTATTCTTTGACTATATCATTTTTGCTTTTTTTGTTGGGTTGTATAGCTCTTTGTATAGTCTGGAATTTAAGCCCTTATTGATCATAAACTTTGCAAATATTTTCTCCCATTGGGTAGGTTGCTTTTTCTTTTTCTATGGTTTCCTTAGTTGTTCAAAAGCTAAAAGTTTGATTAAGTCCCACTTATTTATTTTTTATTTTATATCTGTTGTCTTAGAAGACAGAGAATGTTGTTTTGAACTTGCCAATGTCTAAAATTAAACACAAGCTTCCTATTATCATTGAAAAAATAGAAGGAAGTTTGAAAATAAATACAATAAATCTTCTGTCATTTTCACTTCACCTCTTCTCTGAATAGCCTTGTAATTACATTTGCACAGCTTTTCTTGAACTGACACAAGGATAAACAAATGTATACATTTATACAGAGTACTGTTTTGTAATTGTTCCTTTTAAAAAATATTTTAAAAATAGATTTGCATCTGTTATTTTTTCATCATAAGCAATGTTGAAATGTTTAGATGTAGCTGATTTTTATCCGTTTGTTAGAACTTAAAGTTATATGAATGTATATATATATATAATTTATGTACATATGTATGTGTGTATACATATATACATAGACACACAAGCTACACATAACACACACCCACATGTTGACCTAAGCTGATGACTTACAGGGATACTGCAGTCAGGAGTTGCTATAAAGTGCTGCATTAACTTCTTTAAATATATCTCTAAGAAAGTAGTGAATTCAATTTAGATTCTTAGGAAAGGAGTTTCTGGATAAAGTATTTCATATGTTCTTCAATTATTTTAGTAAATATTGCCAGATTATTTATTTTCCATTTTTAAAGTTTTGGGGGTTTTTTGTCCACGTTTTCACCTTATGTATTAAAGAATCTCCCCAGTCTCATAGGTTATAGTAATTTAATATTTTCAATCTGATAGATGAATAAATATAAAACTGTTTTCTAATGAGGTTGAGCATATTTCTTCCCTTTGAAGTTCATTTGGCTATTTTCTTCTGGAAATTTCTGAAAATATTTTCATCATGTTTTGTAGTTATTTGCTTTATTGTTTTTATTTTTAGGTCAAATTATTAGTGTTGTCAGACATTTTAGGTATATAAAGTTTTATCATTTTTTAATTTTTATTTCATTGCATTTATTTCTCTTTTCCATTTACAAAGTTCTAATTCCTATAATATTAAATTTGTAATTTGAGCTAAGAAAAGCTACATAAATCGTTTTTCTTTCCTAGTTTCAGAGCATAGATATTTTCAAGTATTTTAATTTTATCTTCCTGCACCTCTCCTTGGCATTTCTGCTGTAAATTATTTTAAGTTTATCTTGTTTTAAATGCATTCCATATTAGTTATTTAAAAATTTTTGTATATGAAAAAATGAAATTTACATTTACCAATTTTGTTAACTTTTTGCATTCCTTCTTTTTGAAATTAATGTTTTCCTAGCTAAAATTCAATTTTTAGCAATTTGTTTCACATGCTGTCTGAAATTATCATCTTTTTTTAACTCATTCTGTATTGCTATTTTAAGCAAATACACAATTCTAGTTCTTTGAAAGTTCTTTTTCTTGAGCACTTTGAAGATGGCCAAAGTTATAGAACAGAATGGAAATGTTATAAGCATTAATCACTTAAATTAATTCAATTAAAATAAGTGAGTATATAAAGAGTGTTAGAAGTTGAATACTTGCCTGATATAGAGTGTCTGATATTAAAAACTGAATCAAGAAAGAAAACCTTAAGAATTTTATTCAAGGTCATGGATGATTTATGCTTTTATAAGAATTTATTGGGTAACTCAAAGTGAGTCTTATTAAAAAACAATTAGAATATCAAGAAAAATATGTATAAATCATCTGCTGGAAATTATTGATAGTTAATAAAATTAGGTGGCAAGAAGACACAAAAGAACTACATAAGAATGGTCATAATGACCAAGATAATCATGATAATGTGGGTAATCACCTGGAACTGGACATCCTGGAGCGTGAAGTCAAGTGGTCCTTAGGAAGCATTACTACAAACAAAGCTAGTGAAGGTGACAGAATTCTAGCCGAGCCATTTAAAACCCTACAAGATACTGGCTTTAGAAAGGCAGAGGAACCAGAAATCAAATTGCCAACATCCGCTAGATCATCAAAAAGCAAGAAAATTCCAGAAAAACATCTATTTCTGCTTTACTGACTATGCCAAAGCCTTTGACTGTGTGGATCACAATAAACTGTGGAAAATTCTGAAAGAGATGGGAATACCAGACCACCTGACCTGCCTCTTGAGAAACGTGTATACGGGAAGCAACAGTTAGAACTGGACATGGAACAACAGACTGGTTCCAGATAGAAAAGAAGTACGTCAAGCCTGTATATTGTCACCCTGATTATTTAACTTATATGCAGAGTACATCATGAGAAACGCTGGGCTGGAGGAAGCACAAGTTGGAATCAAGATGGCTGGGAGAAATATCAATAACCTCAGATATGCAGATGACACCACCCTTATGGCAGAAAGCGAAGAGGAACTAAAAAGCCCCTTGATGAAAGTGAAAGGGGAGAGTGAAAAAGTTGGCTTAAAGCTCAACATTCAGAAAACGAAGATCATGGCATCCGGTCCCATCACTTCATGGGAAATAGATAGGAAAACAGTGGAAACAGTGTCAGACTTTATTTTTTGGGGCTCCAAAATCACTGGAGATGGTGACTGCAGCCATGAAATTAAAAGATGCCTACTCCTTGAAAGGAAAGTTATGACCAACCTAGATAGCATATTCAAAAGCAGAGACATTACCTTGCCAACAAAGGTCCGTCTAGTCAAGGCTATGGCTTTTCCAGTAGTCATGTATGGATGTGAGAGTTGGAGCTTAAAGAAAGCTGAGCACTAAAGAATTGATGCTTTTGAACTGTGGTGTTGGAGAAGACCCCTGAGAGTCCCTTGGACTGCAAGGAGTTCCAACGAGTCCACCCTAAAAGAGATCAGTCCTAGGTGTTCATTGGAGGGACTGATGTTGAAGCTGAAACTCCAATACATTTGCCACCTGATGCAGAGAGCTGACTCATTTGAAAAGACCCTGATGCTGGGAAGGATTGAGGGCAGGAGGAGAACAGGATGACAGAGGATGATATGGTTGGATGGCATCACTGAGACCATGGACATGGCTTTGGGTGGACCCCGGGCATTGATGATGGACAAGGAGGCCTGGCATGCTCCAGTTCATGGGGTTACAAAGGGTCAGATACAACCAAGTGACTGATCTTAACTGAACTGAACTGAAAGCCCAGTTTTATTAAAAAATAAAAGCATCCTAAGAACAAACAGTGATATATAAATCCTGTAACACATGTTGAATGAGCTGCTTTCATCCCAAGAATAAATGTCCACTGTGCACTTTAACCACATTAAAAGCTTAATGAAGAGGATCATCTCAGATGCAGAAAATTCAGTATTCATTCATGACAAAATAAAAATTATCACTTAAATATGATAAAAGGCTCACATTCATTTATAATAAAGGAAAATTAACAGTAATTATTGACAAAACAGAAATATTATATATAGCATTACTATAACATGATTTTCTCAGCTATGCAGATGATACCACTCTAATGGCAGAAAGTGAAGAGAAACTAAAGAACCTTTGATGAGGGTGAAAGAAGAGAGTGAAAAAGTTAGTTTGAAACTCAACATTAAAAGCACTAAGATCAAGGCGTCTTGTCACACCATTTCATTGCAAATAGAAGGATAAAACATGGCAAGAATGACAGATTGTATTTTCTTGGGCTCCAAAATCACTGTGAAGTTTGACTCCAGGCATGAAAATAAAAGCTGCTTCTCCTTGTAAGGAAAACTATGACAAAACGAGACAGTGTATTAAAAAGCAGAGACATCAACTTGCTGACAATTGTCCAAATACTCAAAACTATGGTTTTCCAGTAGTCATATACATATGTGAGAGTTGGACCATAAAGAAAGCAAATACCAAAAGATGCTTTTGACCTGTGGTATTGTAGAAGACTCAAGAGTCCCTTGGACCACAGGAGATCAAATTAGTCAATCCTACAAGAAATCAACCCTGAAGAGTCATTGGAGGGACTGATGCTGAAGCTCCAATACTTTGGTCACCTGATGCGAAGAGCTGATCATTGGAAAAGACCTTGGTCCTGGGATAGATTGAAGGCAGGTGGTGAAGGGTGTAGCAGAGGGCAAGATGGTTAAATAGCATCACTGACTCAAGACATGAGTTAGAGAAAACTCCAGGAGATAGTGGAGGACAGAGGAACTTGGCATACTACAGTCCAGGGGGTCACAGAGAATCAGACAGGGCTGAACAACAACCAACCAACAACTTGCTTTTCCCATTTAACATGTCATACAATCCTTTAAGGTCTTAAGCTTTATATAAAATCATTCAGTTCTGGTTCCTCACCTTGTATGGTCTTGAGCTTCTTATTCTAGTATGCGTGACAATTCCTAGACCTCAGACCCTGAGACTCTCATCTAAGTTTGATATTACTCTGGATCACTTTGGTTCCAGCAGTTACTTTAAATTCCTTCTCTATTTTCAAACTGGCAGATTCAATTTCAGCTACTCATTCAACTAAGGACAACATTCAACCTTTCTGTGAATTTGAAGTGGAAGAGTAGAGATTCTCCCACATCAGTGGTAGCCAGCCGTATTGATCTGATGTCTTCTCTGAGGAGTTATCCCTGTTTTCCTAGATGCCCTTCAGTTTTTCACAGGCAAACATGAGCACAAACCTTCTATGTAGCTATACACGTTCTCACTACATCCTAATAACTTACAGTATGTATTCTAAGTGGTAATATTTTTGGTATGCTTAATATCTATTTGTAGCATAGTAAGTTAGGAGACCCTACATGGATACATACCTATGCCAGTGATTTATACCCGCTTAATACTATATTCCCGAAGAAGGAAAATGGCACCCCACTCCAGTACTCTTGCCTGGAGAATCCTATGGAGGGAGGAGCCTGGTAGGCTACAGTCCATGAGGTCGCAAACAGTTGGACATGACTGAGCGACTTCACTTTCACTTAACACTATATTTGTTTTCATTATTACCACCGACAAGAGTATAATAAAATATATAGAAGACCCATGGATATAGGTGCACTATTTTCTCATCCCTTCAACATACATTTATTGAATGGCTGTTATGTACAAAGCACTATTTCAGGCATTTTAAATGAATTAGCAAATAAAACAGAAGATCTATTCTTATGATTTATTTTCCTTATGCTAGTGAAAAAATAAAGTTTTCTTGTTTTGGGCAAGTAATATTGGCCAGAAGAAAAGACATCCATGCCAGACTTCAGACCCTCTTCTTTCACACACCTGGAGCTTGGCCTATGATACTCCCTTTTTTAGACTCTCCTAGACTGATCTTACCATTGATGTTTTTATGTTGATGAATAATGATGAGGTTTAAGTGGTTGGTGTTTTTACAGCTTGGACAATGGAGTACCTTTGGAACCTTGGAAGTTGCAGCTCATATTGAACCAGAAACAAAGGAGTACTCAGTGGTGACAGAAGAAGACTGTGAAATTCTTAAAATTCCAGCAAATAATTATGCAAAGTTAAAAACGGTATGTGTTTCTTGTTGTTGATGGTGGTGGTGTTCAGTCATTAAGTTGTGTCCGACTCTGTGACTCCATGGACTGCAGCACACTGGGCATCCCTGCCCTTCACCATCTCCCAGAGTTTGCTCAAACTCATATCAACAGAGTCAGTGATGCCATGCAACCCTCTCATCCTCTATCACCCCTTTTTATCCTGCCTTCACTCTTTCCCAGCATCAGGGTCTTTTCCAATGAGTTGACTCTTCACGTCAGGTGGCCAAAGTGTTAGAGCTTCAGCTTGAGAATCAGTCCTTTCAATGAATATTCAGAGTTGATTTCTTGTAGGATTGACTGGTTTGATCTCCTTGACTCTCAAGAGTCTTTCCAGCACCACAGTTAAAAAGCATCAATTCTCTGCTGCTCAGTTTTCTTTGTGATCCAACTCTCACATCCACGCATGACTTCTGGAAAATCCATTGCTTTGATTATATAGCCCTTTGTCAGCAAGGTGATATCTCTGCTTTTTAATACACTCTCTAGGCTTGCCATTGCTTTTCTTCCAAGGAGCAACCATCTTTTAATTTCATGGCTGCAGTCACCAGTGTGACCATATCTAATCTATATGTTATTACATTATGAGTGTTTGACTCTCTAGATAGAAGTTATCCATATCTCTTTTAATATTTTAATTTGTTTTGAATTGGAGACCATAAAAAGAAGATTTGATATACATCACTTAAGCTTTTGATGAGTAGTTGAAGTGGAAGGGACTGTCTCCATGGATATAACTTATTACACATGTGCATTGGATGCATTTGGTTCTCCATAAATTTAAGATACATTCATTCACTCTTTTTTAATTCATTCATTCAATGACTGTCAACAATGGCATGTCATCAACTAGGGATACCAGAAAAATCAGACAGAGATCTATAAACCTGTATAATCTGCCTCAGGAATAAGAAAAAAAAATTAAAAAAAACAACTAGGGATTATTGGCACACTATATCATTGGTATAGCGCATGTCAAAATCCAAAACTGCGTGAATAGGTGATCACAACTTAACTCTGACCCCCTAATTCTGCTGCATTAGGAAAACTTATTTTCCTCAATTTTGACAATTTATTCTATTTCATTCAAGTTTCAAAATATACCCATCTTCTATTTCTCCTCCCCTGAAGGGTAGAGGAAGTCTGTATAAATGGTGGATTGAGAGACTACTATGGTTATCCTCTGTCAGAAATTCTTCATAGCATTTAACCCTGGTGTGTGTGCCACAGGCACTTCATAGGATACAGTGAGATCCTCTTTGGGAAGGAGATCAAGAGACATCCATCTTCAGATTAGGTCTTTAATAGTTGGGATTCCTTTTGATGCAGTGGTCTCAGTGTTAGTGATACAGAAGACATTCCCAGGATTCAGTGAAGTGTGAAAGTGCTAGTCGCTCAGTCATGGTCAACTCTTTGCAACCCCATGGACTGACTGTAGTTCACCAAGCTCCTCTGTCCATGGAATTCTCCAGGCAAAATTACTGGCTGCTGCTGCTGCTAAGTTGCTTCAGTCATGTCCGACTCTGCACGACCCCATAGACGGCAGCCCGCCAGGCTCTCCCATCCCTGGGATTCTCTAGGCAAGAACACTGGAGTGAGTTGCCATTTCCTTCTCCAATGCATGAAAGTGAAAAGTCAAAGTGAAATCGTTCAGTCATGTCTGACTCTTACCGACCCCATGGACTGCAGCCCACCAGGCTCCTCTGTCCATGGGATTTTCCAGGCAAGAGTACTGGAGTGGGCTGCCATCACAATTCCCATCTCCAAGGAACCTTCCTGACCAAGAGAATGAAACTGGGTCTTCTGGTAAAGAATTGCAGGCAGATTCTTTACTGTCTAAACCACAAGAGAAGCCCGAGATTCAGCTTCCTTTCAAATCTCTGGTTTCAGAGTGGCTGGCCTAAACAAAGTTTCACACATTTGGTTTTATTTTCAAAATGTCAGTAAGTATCATTTATTTCAAATAAATGTTGCATCAAATACAACATTTGAGTGCAGTCAACTATGATAGAGTTCTTTCAAAAATGCTAAAATATTTATAAGAACTTAAAAATAAATGAAAGGTGGGAAAATATTTTAGTAGCCAATATGAAGATTAAAATTTCAATTATATGGTCTTGCTTTTATAAAAATTCAAATATATTCTATTATAGTTTGCGTTTACATAAACTTTATTTTTCTTTTCACTGCCATTTGCCTATCTTCTATCTTTTCTCTCTCTTTTTTAAAATTGCTTAATACATAAATTTTGATGGTGACTTTTTGTTTCAGGAAAAGACAAAACTGGAAAATCAACATAAGGTTAAATTAATCCATAAGTGCCCGTATTATGTGGAGTGGCCTACTTTATCCATATATGAACTAGTTACATTCACTAAATGGAAAAAATTTCCCCCAGGTCATGGTGAGCTTAATGCAATTTTGGATTACTTTCTTTACATTATATTATTGAAATTTGTAATTTCTCATAATTTTAATATTTTTATAAATATTATATTAAATATATAGAATGTTTTATAATTTAATATTTTATATACTATTTTGTCACATGTGTTTCTCTAATATATTTAATGTTAACTTTCAGTTGGACATTTAGATTGTTGCTTTTTTAATTAAAAATCATTCTGTATTGATTCAAAGGGTGATCTCAGAAGTAGAGTTACTTCCACATCCTCTATTTCTCCCCGTAATCCCTACCCTTCTTGACTTACCCTTGCTGTCAATGTAAGGACCAAAGTATATGCAGTAAGAAATTATAGTCATCTTTTTGTGTGTGTTATCTTGCAAGAACACATATTAAGTTGCACATTTGGTTGTCTGAACCCATGCTGCACATTATCAGGGAAAATATCATCACACAGATTAGTTAAGATTAAAAGCAGGAGCCACAGTAGTGATGTGGACTATATTTCCAATATTTAGACCTGCAATGATGCATGAACATGTCGGATTACATATACGCAAAAAATGTAGGTGCACTGAGTTATTTTTACAATATTTTCATCTATGAGAAGTGTACTAAATAAAAGATGCCAACTGGAATGGGTTGATTTTGGATCCCACAAAACTCATATGTTGAAGCCCTAATCTCTTGTTGTTATTCAGGCGCTAAGTCATGTCCAACTCCTGCCACTCCTTGGACTGTAGCACACCAGGGTCCTGTGTCCTCTGCTATCTCCTGGACTTTGCTGTAATTCATGTCCATAGATTCGGTGATACTATCTAACCATCTCATTCTCTGCTGCTCCCTTCTCCTTTTGCTTTCAGTCTTTCCCAGCATCAGGGTCTTTTCCAATGAGTCGGCTCTTCACATCAGATGACCAAAGTATTGGAGCTTCAATAATAATAGTGAATATTCAGGGTTGATTTCCTTTAGGATTGAAAACTTTGATCTTGCAGTCCAAGGGACTCTCCTAAATCTTCCCCAGTACTGGTTTGAAAGCATCAATTCTTTGGCACTCAGCTTCTTTATGGTCCAACTCTCACATTTATATACATCAGTTCAGCTCAGCTCAGTTTGGTTGCTCAGTCATGTCCAACTCTGCAACCCTTTGGAGCCAGGCTTCCCTGTCCATCACCAACTCCCAGAGTTTACCCAAACTCATGTCCATTGAGTACGTGATGCCATCCAACCATCTCATCCTCTGTCATCTATACATAGCTACTGAAAAAAAGTATAAGGACTATAAGGACTTTTGTCAGCTAAATGATGTCTGTGCCTTTTAGCACATTGTCTAGGTTTGTCATAGCTTTCTTTCAGGGAGCAAGTGTCTTTTGATTTAATAGCTACAATCACCATCCACAGTGATTTTGGAGCCTAAGAAAATAAAATCTGTCACTCTTTCCACTTTTCCCCCTTCTATTTGCCATGTAATGATGGGACCAGATGCTATGATTTTTAACATTGAGTTTCCAGCTAGCTTTTTCACCCTTCTCTTTCACCCTCATTAAGAGGCTCTTTAGTTTCTCTTCATTTTCTGCCATTATAGTGGTATCGTCTGCATATCTGAGGTTGTTGATACTTCTTCTGGCAATCTTGATTCCAGCTTGTGATTCATCCACCTCTATGTATAAGCTAAATAAGCAGGTTGACAATGTACAGTGGCCTTATCATACTCTTTTCCCAGTTTTTGGAAATTTCCCCAAAAGCCAGTCATTTTTCCATGTCTAATTCTAATTGTTGCTTCTTGACCTATAGATAGGTTTCTAAGGAGACAAGTAAAGTGGTCTGGTACTCCCTTCTCTTTAAGAATTTTACACAGTTCATAGTGATCCACAAAGTCAAATGCTTTAGCATAGTCAGTGAAGTGGATGTTTTTCCGGAATGTCTTTGCTTCACCCATGATCCAGTAACTGATAGCAATTTGGTCTCTGGTTCCTCTGCCTCTTCAAAACCCAGCTTGTACATCTGGAATTTCTCAGTTCATGTACTGCTAAATCCTAGCTTGGGGATTTTAATGATGACCTTGATAGCACATGAAATTAGCTCAATTGTATGATAGTTAGAACATTCTTTGGCATTGGCTTTCTTTGGGAATGAAATGCAAACTGACCTTTGCCAGTCTTGTGGCCAATACTGAGTTTTACCCAATTTGCTGATATATTGAGTGAAGCACTTTAACAGCATCATCTTTTAGGATTTTTAAACAGCTCAGCTAGAATTCCATCACCTCCACTAGTTTTGTTCATAGTAATGTTTCCTAAGGCCCACTCGACTTCATATTCTAGAATGTCCGACTCTAGGCGAGTGACTGCACCTTCCTTGTACAGTTATTCAGCGTATTCTTGCCACCTCTTCTTTATCTCTTCTGCTTTTGTTAAGGGCCTTATTGTTTCTGTCCTTTATGGTGCCCATTCTTGCATGTAATGTTCTCATGATACCTCTAATTTTTTTTTTTTGAAGAGACTTTAGTCTTTCCCATTATATTGTTTTCATCCATTTCTTTGTATTGTTCATTTAAAAGGCCTTCTTATCTTTCCTGTGAAACTCGGCATGCAGTTGGATATATCTTTCCCTTTCTCCCTTGCCTTTCACTTCTCTTCTCTTCTCAGCTATTTATAAAGCCTCCTCAAACAGCCCCTTTGCCTTCTTGCAGTTCTTTTTCTTTGGGATGATTTTGGCCACTGTCTCCTGTACATTGCTATCCCCCATCCATAGTTTTTCAGGCACTCTGTCTACTGCATCTAATTCCTTACATCTGTTCGTCACTTCTGCTGTATCATTGAGGGACTTGGATTTAGGTTATCCTGAATTGCCTACTGGTTTTTCCTACTTTCTTCAGTTTAAGCTTGAATTCAAATATGATGCTACTTAGATGCCTTTGGGATACAACTAAGTCATGAGGCTGGAGTCCTTCTGAATGATATTAGTCCCCTGAAAATTAGGAAGTGAAAGAGTTGATCTCTTTTTCTCAGCTATGTGAATATACTTTAAGAAGACAGATATCTGCAAACCAGAAAGAAGGCTGTCATCAGATATTGAATCTGTTGGCACCTCGTTGTCCCAGCCTCCTAAGTTCTAAAGCAAATGTTTACTGTTTAAGCCACTCAGCCAGTACTAATTGTTATCACAGGCAAAACTAAGTCACTAATATAAGAGGAACTATGGTAGGTGGGTCAGAGTCTTGGATCTCATTCAGTCAGGAATCACTGTGGTGCCCGAACTCAAACCTATAGATCCTAATTGCAATGAAGGATGTGATCAGAAGAAGGAGAACACTTCTGAATTAAGTTTAATACTAAAGTTCTAAAAAGAATGAGTCTAATTTATTAATTGCAAAATGTGACTATTCTAATAATAAAAGTATGTTGAAAACGTGGTGGAATCTGGCTACGACATTATTTGAGGAAGTCACTACATAATAGGAAAGTGAGGTTTAGCATAGACCATATAGATGTTTCAATTCTTGAAAAAAAAAAAAAAGTACATTATGCTTCAAACACTGACTCCCTAATAAACCTGTTCAATTTAGTCTGACTCTGCACACTTTGCTGAATTTGTTCCAAGTTTTTTTCTGTGCTTTTTTGTATATTATTTATCAGTTTTTGAAATGCAGCTTTTCACCCACATTTAGCCAAATATTTATTTTTGTCTTGCTTATAAAAGTTGAATACGATATGTTGCATTTTCTTTCATGAAATATTTTTTTCCTAATGATGTATTCATTTTTTGGCCAAAAGTATGTTTAGAAGACAAGTAGTAAACTGATCTGTAAAAAATTGGAATTTAGCATTTGTAGAGTCAGTACATGTATTGTATAGAATTATTTTTAAGTTGAGTGTTTGGATTTACCATAGGGTCTTCCTTTTGTATTAGAAATATCAACTCTTGGCCCATACTTCAGTTCCAGGGCCATCTTATATAAGAATTTCATAGCCTTGACTATTTATCAGGATCTTAATAGTTCTGAGATGATTTGAAAGGTCAGAAGAAACTGTAATCAAAGAGATTTTTCAGCTACATGAACCAAAAGGATACAGGGTTTGGAAAAAGGGGAGCAGTCATGTGTGTTTTTTTTTAATTTACTTGATTACTAATGATGAATAATTTGTGTTTCAACATAAAATATTTAACTTTAAGATCAAAAAATTAAGAAGATCCTGACTTGACACATAGTTTCTTAGACATGCTGGGTTCAAGTTTGTTTTTGGTGAATGTATTTTGCACTAATGGTGGAAACTATTATATTGAAAAATCCATGATTATATTTTGCAAGTCAAAAGTTACACTATTCTTCTTCTGTTCCCAATTGTTTAAATATTTCATCCTTATTCTTTAACAGTTAAAAAAAAAAACATTTTTCCTCCTTAAGGAAGAATGGCAATTTCACTAGATGATTCTCAAAACTTCTTTCAGCTCTGAAATACTATGGTTCTCATAAATAAACATACTGAAGTGAAGAATAAGTTCTTTTAATCTAATTTTCTTTTATGGTGCTAGCAAACATGATGTATCAAAGAGAAAGCATTAGATATAATCCATCTCAACTTTACTCAAGATTTATTTTGAACTTTTATCAGAAAATGTGAAGCATAGCTCAAATTATACTTTCATTATCTAGATTCGAAATTAGCAGTTGCATGAATTCCAAAGCATGATTATGTGTGTTTTGATCTTATTTTAGGAAAATATATTGGTGAAGTTTCAGAGAGATTTTGTTATTGAAAATCTTGATAGAACTTAACATTAATCCCTGGAAATCTATGATATAAGTAAAGCTTACTTCTGGCTCTATTCCTGTGTTAACTTGTCTTTTTTTCCTTCTGCTTCATTTGCAAAAGGAGACTGAGTATAATGTATGTGTACAAAATCTTCCCTGGTGATGTTTTTTGAGGTGTGATTGACTGGAAAATGGCAACCAGCTGATCTCACTAATCAGCCTATGTCTATGTGTATCATGTGTATAAGAACAAAATGGTAAATTCGTTAGACATCAATGAACCATTTGTGCAAATTTTATTGTTATCCTGCTTATGTCAATACGCTCCATGTTTTCCAGGTTGGGTATGATGCAGCAAGCATAATAATTAGAGATACTAAAAATGTATTATTCAATTTAGTTTTAAAAGATAAAATATGCACATATAACAATTGTGAAAAAAATCTAGACTTCACAAACCAAAAATGGAGAGTTTTAGCCACAACGTTTCTACCTAATGTTTCTTTGTGTGTGTGTGTATATACATGTTTTTATTTTTATTTTATTTTTTTTTACTTTACAATATTGTATTGGTTTTGCCATACATCAACATGAATCCACCATGGGTGTACCCCCCAAATTTTTGACATCTGTCTTTGCAGATGAATTAACTATGGAGGGTATCAAAACTCTTAGCCCCAAGGACACTCTTGAGCATCCCAGAATCAGGTTTATGTCTTGGAGTGCCAGTGATTATGCTGTGTTTTCCTTTCTCTCTTTTTTTCTTTTTTGCATTAAGTGAATATTTTGTAATGTAGCATATTACTGCATTTAATTATTTTAATAGACTTTACTGCTTAAAGAAATTTTAAATTCATGCAAAAACTGAACAGGCGGTACAGAGAATTCCCATATATCACCTGCCCCTGATCTTGAATGCTACCCCTGATTATTAGAATATTCCACCCAAGTGGTTCCTTTCTTACAGTAAATGCATCTACATTGAAACATCATCAACAAAGCCCATAGTTTATCTTAGCGCTCATTTTTGGTTTTAGACATTCTGTAACTTGGACAAATAGACGTATGTCCACCATTTTGGTATTGTGCATAGTACTTAATGCCTTAAAAATTCTCTGTGCTGTACACATTCATCTCTTCAAACCTCTGGCAATCAGTGATCTTTTTACTGTTATCTTTTGACTTTGCCACTTCCATATTGTCACTGAATTGAAATCATACCATAAATATGTAGCTTTTCAGATTGGTTTCTTTCCCTTTAGCATTTAAGTTTCTTCCAAATCTTTTCATGGTTTGTTAGTTAATTTCCTCTTAACACTGGATATATTCCATTGTCTGGATGTAACCCAGTGTGTTTAACTGTTCATCTACTGAAAGACATCTTAGTTGCTTTCAGGTTTTGGCATTCTGAATAAAGCTGCTAATAACATTTGCATGCAGGGTTTTCTGTGAACATAAGTTTTCAACTCCTTTGGGTAAACATTAAGGAGTGAAATCACTGGATAATATGATAAAAGTATGTTTTATTTCATGAGAAAGTAAAAAACTGACTTCCAGTGTGGTTGTACTATTTTGTATTTCCACCAGCAATGCGACTTCCTGTTGCTCCTTGCTGGCATCAGCTGCTGTCAGTGTTCTAGATTTTAGCCAAATAGATTTGCCTTAATTTTAATTTCTCTGATGATATAAGAGTGGAGTACATTTTCATGTGCTTTTTGATTGATATATCTTCTTTGGTGAAGAGTCAAATTCTTTGTCCCATTTTTTTAAATTAGATTTTTTTGCTTTCATATTGTTGAGGTTTAAGAATTCTTTATATATTTTGGATAACAGTGTTTTTCAGATATGTCCCTTGCAAATATTTCCTCCCAAAGTGTTCCTTGTCTTCTCATACTCATAATACAATGTATTTTTGGAGAACAGAAGTCTTTAATTTTAATGAAGACATCACTAGACCCAAGAGACATGGGTGTGATCTCTAGGGTCGGGAAGATCCCCTGGAGTAGGAAATGGCAACCCACTTCAATATTCTTGCCTGGAAAATTCCATGGGCAGAGAAGCCTGGAGAGCTGTAGTTCATGGAGTTGCAAAGAGTCAGACAAGACTGAGCACATACCCAAGTGAGCAAGTCAAGTTGTTTCAGGACCATTTGTTGAAGAGACTGCTTTTCCTTCATAATATTATTTTACTCCTTTGTTAAAGATCTGTTCATTGTGTATGTGGAGTACATTTCTGGGTGCTCTATCCTGTTTCACTGATGTATTTTTCTGTCCTTCAGTCAATATCACAGTCTTATTTACTGTTGCTTTATAGTGTTTTGAACTCCAAGCCAAACTTCAGCAATATATGAACTGTGAACTTCCAGATGTTCAAGCTGGCTTTAGATAAGGCAGAGGAACCAGAGATCAAATTGCCAACATCTGCTGGATCATTGAAAAAGCAAGAGAGTTCCAGAAAAATTCTATTTCTGCTTTAATGACTATGCTAAAGCCTTCGACTGTGTGGATCACAATAAATGATGGAAAATTCTGAAAGAGATGGGAATACCAGACCACCTGACCTGCCTCTTGAGAAACCTGTATGCAGGTCAGGAAACAACAGTTAGAACTGGACATAGAATAACAGACTGGTTCCAAATAGGAAAAAGAGTATGTCAAGGCTGTATATTGTCACCCTGCTTATTTAACTTCTATGCAGAGTACATCATCAGAAACACTGGGCTGGAAGAAGCACAAGCTGGAATCAAGACTGCCAGGAGAAATATCAATAACCTCAGATATGCAGATGACACCACCCTTATGGCAGAAAGTGAAGAGGAACTAAAGAGCCTCTTGATGAAAGTGAAAGAGGAGAGTGAAACAGTTGGCTTAAAGCTCAACATTCAGAAAACAAAGATCATGGCATGTGGTCCCATCACTTCATGGGAAATAGATGGGGAAACAGTGGAAACAGTGTTAGATTTTATTTTGGGGGGCTCCCAAATCACTGCAGATGGTGATTGCAGCCATAAAATTAAAAGACACTTACTCCTTGGAAGGAAAGTTATGAACAACCTAGATAGTATATTAAAAACAGAGACATTACTTTGCCAACAAAGGTCCATCTAGTCAAGGCTATGGTTTTTCCAGTGGTCATGTAGGGATGTGAGAGTTGGACTGTGAAGAAAGTTGAATGCCAAAGAATTCATGCTTTTGAACTGTGATGCTGGAAAAGACTCTTGAGAGTTCCTTGGACTGCAAGGAGATCCAACCAGTCCATCCTAAAGGAGACCAGTCCTGGGTTTTCTTTGGAAGGAATGATACTAAAGCTGAAACTCCAGCACTTTGGCCACCTCGTGCCAAGAGTTGACTCATTAGAAAAGACCCTGATGCTGGGAGGGATTGGGGGCAGGAGGAGAAGGGGATGACAAAGGATGAGATGGCTGGATGGCATCACCGACTCAATGCACATGAGTTTGGGTGAACTCCGGGAGTTGGTGATGGACAGGGAGGCCTGGCGTGCTGAGATTCATAGGGTCTCAAAGAGCCGGACACGACTGAGCTGAACTGAACTGAACTGAACTCAGATGAACTGAATCCAACTAAGTCCTGCTGGATCTTTCTCTTTCTGAGAGAGAGGAGTTGAATTCTCTAAACTTAATAGTGGATTTGTCCACTTATCCTTGAGGTTCTATCACTTTTGCTTCACATATTTTGATGCTCCGTTGTTAGCACATACATGTTAAGTATCATTATGTTTTCTTGGACAACTGACTTCTTTATCATCATGTGATGCCCCTGTTCATCTCATAAAATTCCTTACTTTGAAGTTTGTTCTGTCTGAAAATAACATAGCTATTTGTGCTTTCATTTGGTGAGTACTAGTATGGTATATTTATCTCCATAAAGTTATTTCTAATTTATATGTGTCTTTATATTTAAAGTGGGTTTCTTGTAGACAACCTATCATTGGGTCTTTTTTTTCCTTTTTATCCACTCTGATCATCTTTGTCTTTTAATTGGTACATTTAAACCATTGGCATACAGAGTTATTATTGATACAATTTTATAATATTCGCCATATTTGTTACTGTTGTCTATTTGCTACCATGGTTCTTTGTTTCTGTTTTGGCTTCTACTCACTTTCTGCCTTTTTTGATTTTAATTATTTCATATGATTCATTTTCTCACCTTTCTTAACATGTCAGTTTTACTGTTTTCAGTATAAACATTTTTACTGTTTCTTATGGTTGTCCTGGAGTTTACAATATACACTTATTACTAATCCAGGCCCACTTTCAAATAACTCATTGGTCCACAGTTAGTGTGAATACATTGTATTGGGTTGGCTAAAAGGTTTTTTTTTTTTTTCTCCTTAAGATGAATCTAAGTGGTGCTCAGTTGTCTTAACTTCATTTGAAACTGTTTTGTTAGATGGTATTGTGGCAGCTGTCACATCAGCATCATTTTTAAAAAAATTACCAAAATTGGTGAATTTTTGTGTAGCCACTTTAATATCAAAGATGTAAGGGAAAAAGCAACATCTTTCAGCACTTATGCTTTATTGTCTTAATAAATATAAAAATGAAGCTGAAATGCAAAAAGAAAAGATTTATGCAGTGTATTGAGAAGGTGCTGTGACTGATCAAACATGTCAAAAGTGGTCTGCAAAGCTATGTGCTGGAGATTTCTCACTGAATGATGTTCCATGATTAGGCAGGCCAGTTGAAGTTGACAGCAATCAAACTGAGACATTAATTGAGAACAATCAACATTATCCCATTACCCTAATGCAGGAGATAGCTGACATAATCAAAATATCCAAATCAAGCATTGAAATTCATTTGCACCAGTTTAGTTACATTCATTCCTTTGATGTTTGGGTTCCATATAAGTTAAGCAAAAAACCAGATATATAAAGAAAAACCTTCATGACCGTATTTCTGCATGCAGGTCTCTATACCTAAGCATAATGAAAATGCTTTATTTTTAAAATAACTGGTGACAGGTGATGAAAGTGGATGCAGTACAATCATGTGGAATGGAAGAGATCATGGAGCAAGGGAAATGAACCAGCACCAGCCATACCAAAGGCCAGTTTTCATCCAAAGAGGGTGATGTGGTGTATATGGCAGGATTGGAAGGGAATTCTCTGTTATGAGAACTACCAAGTTTCCCTGGCAGCTCAATTGGTAAAGAATCTATCCACAATGCAGGAGGCCCTGTTTTGCCTCCTGGGTCGAGAAGATCCCCTGGAGAACGGATAGGCTACCCCCCACAGTATTCTTGGGCTTCCCTCATGGCTCAGCTGGTAAAGAATCCTCCTGCAATGAGGGAGACCTGGGTTCAATCCCTGGTCTTGAGAAGATCCCCTGGAGAAGGGAAAGGCTGCTCACTCCAGTGTTCTGGCCTAGAGAGTCCCATGGACTGTATAGTCCTTGGGGTCGCAAAGGGTCAGACATGGCTGAGCGACTTTCACTTTCACTTTCTCTATTATGAGCTCCTTCTGGAAAACTAATTAGTTCCAACAAGTAGTGTTCCTTATTAGAACAACTGAAAGCAACACTTGATGAAAAGTGTCCAAAATTAGTCAACAGAAATGCATAATCTTTCAATAGGAGAATGCAAGACTGAATGTTTTTTGATGATTAGGCAAACTGTTACAACTTGACTGGGAAGTTCTGATTTATTCTCTGTATTCACCAGAAATTGCACCTTCGGATTTATGTATATTTCATTCTTTATAAAATTCTCTTAATGGAAAAATTTTAAATTTTCTGGAAGACTGTTAAAGGCACCTGGGTCATTTCCCTTCTCCAAAAGATAAAAAGTTTGGGGAAGATGAAATTATGAAGTTTCTTCAAAAATGGCAGAAGATAGTGGAACAGAATGGTGAATACATTGTTCAGTAATGTTCTTGGTGAAAATGAAAAATATGTATCTTTATTTAGAAACCAAAGGAACTCTTTGACCAATCCAATAGTAATAAAATAATCCTTCCTCTCACCTCTTCTATCATTGCCATCATTAATTTTACTCATATACAACATAGTTAAGCAGATGCATATTTATAAGCATACATATTCAAATATAGTATTTCATTTTTGTTTTGAACAAAGTGTTATCTGTTAAATAAACTAAAAACAAAAAGTTTTTATTTTACTTTAATTTTTATCCTTCCCTGATAATTTCCCTTTCTTTATATAGAGTAGAGTTTCTGGCCTATATCATTATCTTTCCCTCTAAAGAATTTATTTTAATATTTGTTACAAGACATTTCTAGGTCTTCAATTTTTATTTGTCTGAGAAAGTCTTTATTTCTCCAGCTACTTTTGAAGGATAATTTTGCAGAGTCCAGAATTTTCCACTGGTAGATTTTTTTTTTCCTCTTAATATTGTCAATATTTTACTCCTTTCTCTTCTTGTTTTCAAGGTTTCTGAGAAGGAGCTGGTTGTAATTTTTATCTTTGATCTTCCATATGTAAGATATATTTCCCCCCCTTTGGCTTCTTTCAGGACTTTTCTTATCTCTGATTTTCTATATATTGGAAATAAAATGCTGAGATGTGGTTGTTTGGGTTTCTGTTCATATATATATATATATATATATATACATATACATATATATATATATATATATACTTTTTTTTTTAATAGAAGAGGACACTTATGCTATATATATCCTGCTTGATAATCTCTGAGCTACTGAATGAGCATATGGTTTGGTGTCTGTTACTATTTTGAGAAATTCTCAGTCATTATTAGTTCAAATATGTCTCCCTTCCTTTCTTTCTTCTTCTTCTAACAGTCTCATTAGGTATGTTATACCTTTTATAGTTGTCCCACAATTCTTGACTATGCTTTCTTTTTATCTTCTCTTTGCCTCTCACTTTTTGATATTTCTAATTGGATATCCTCAAGTTCAGAGAGTATTCCTCAGCTGTGTGCAGTCTGCTGATAACCCTTTCATAGACATTGTTGTTTTTTTTTTCTGTTATGTTGCTTTGTATTTCCAATATTTATTTTTGATCTTTCATAGAACTTCCGTCTCTCTGCTTCCTTTGTCCATTTGTTCTTGCTTGTTGTCTACTTTATTCATTAGAACCCTTAGCATAAAAATTCCTTGTTTGATAATTCCAGCATCTCTGACATGTCTTGCTTACTCTGTCTTTTCTATCTGTGATTTTTGTTTTGTAGTATTTAATTTTTTCTATTGATATCTAGGTATCAATTTGCTATAATAGGTTTTAGTTATGAGGTTGTAAGGTGTAGAGGGAGGAGGTCTCCACCTTATCATGAGCCTATGACTCTCAAAGGTGAACTTCACACATAATCCAGTCTTCTCCCATTCCTATTAGAGAGGAAAAGTGAGTCAGAGTTGACTGGAATTAGATATTTCCCTTCAATTCAGTTAACCATTGATAAAAACCCTGTTAGGTTAGACTTGATCCACACAGGCCTCAATAAGAACAGAGTATGTGGTCTTATCTCATGTCTGAGTATAAGAGTGCTGGCAGAGATCCAGCAGGTAAAACCCATAAAAGCATGTGATTCTCTGTTGCTTGGATCCCCTGGGGTTTTAAAATCTCACATTTATCTACAGTGAGCCTTCTGCAATTCATTAATTACAGTGCTATTCTTTCTACCTCAATCCTGGTTCTTATGGAGATTTCTACTCTAGTAAGTTATGATTCTCTGTATTTATTTGTTAATATCTTCAATTCTGTGAGTGGCATTTTGACCTATCATCTCATTTCTCTTATGATTTAAGAATTCTTGAATTTTTTCAGTTTTCCACTTGTTAGGATGCAGTGGTATCTCCCAAACTCCTTATATGCTGGACTGGAAAAATCCTTATATTTTTCTTTTGCTATACTTGTTACTTCTTTAATGTTTGTTTTAGGGCAACTGTACACATTTCAATTTATCAAAACCTGCTTCAAATTTACTAACTTATTTCCAGTTAAATATAAAAATACTATAATATATAGCTCTTTTTCCTCTTTCCCTTTTGTGCACTATTGTTGCATACATATTTCTTTTCTTTTTGCATACATATTTTATTCAAATATATTACAAACTGAGCTAAAATTATCATTATTATTTTATGTAGTCATGTTTTTTTAAAGAAACTGAGATAAAGAGATGGAAAGTATATTTACAGTGTTTGCTGTTTGATAACCCCTATCTTAATACCAATCGTGCTATGTCACAATTAATGGCTTAAGAATGAGTTTTCTTAATAGACTCTGGAATGTATCCATCTTATTTTCCAGTATCCAAAAAAGTGCTTACAATTTGTAGGCCCTTGAAATATATGTTGAAAGAAAAAAATGAACTAATGTTTTGATGGCAATGTGTGCCTTTAGGCCCTAGTTAGCACATATTTCTTCCAGAAGTAATTAATTTAACCCTTGACTGGTCAGTATGGATGGATTGTTGGTGGTGGTAGTTTAGTTGCTAAGCTGTGTCCAACTTTTTGGGACCCCATGGACTGTAGCCCACCAAACTCCTCTGTCCATGGGATTTCCCAGGCACAAATACCAACGTGTCCTCCATTTTCTTCTCCTGGGATAGACGTGTTGCATCAACACTAAGCATAAATTTTCTTTGAGAAAAATGCTATTTGTTGGTTTAATCTTAATATACTTATATATAGTATGGACCATAAAGAAAGCAGAGTGCCGAAGAATTGATGCTTTCGAACTTTGGTGTTGGAGAAGACTTTTGAGAGTTCCTTGGGCTGTAAGGAGATCCAACCAGTCAATCTTCAAGGAAATCAACCCTGAATACTCATTGGAAGGACTGATGCAGAAGCTGAGGCTCCAATACTCTGGCCACTTGATGTGAACAGCTGACTCACTGGAAAAGATCCTGATGCAGGGAAAGATTAAAGGCAGGAGGAGAAGAGGGTGACAGAAGATGAGATGGTTGGATGGCATCACTGATTCATTGGACATGAACTTAGGCAAATTCTGGGAGATGGTGAGGACAGGGAAACCTGGCATGCTGCAGTCCAGGGGGTCTTAAGAGTCAAGACTGAACAATAGCAACATATTTAAACATATTTTGTTGTCAAATTTTGATTCAAACAAACTTTTTGTTTTAATATTGCTGAGTAAAAATGTAATATATATATAATATAATGTAATATATGTAATACATAATATGCGTAATATATGTAATATATATATCATTGCATTCAGTCAACCACCAAGAATTCTGGCAGGCTACAACATTTTCAATTCATATCCAGTTAAAATAGAAGCCAGTTAAAATTTGATATACTGTTAATGAGACAGACATTAGCATGATATTAAGAACGCCACCAGGCAAAGGCAGTTTGAAATTCTGTTCTCTTAAAGAAATCACCTGGGGCAAAACATTTTGAATCTATCAAACTGATCATTTTTATTGCGAGCCATTATGTGCATATCTCACTATATATGCAGTCAACTTCTATAATGTAAGGGAACGGAAGTGGAACAATGTCTGATAAATATACATATCATCTCCTTCCTACTTTTAACTTTGTCATCATACACATTGTTATATTCTCATGAGAAATAACTTTTGCTTATGGTGGACTCTGCACATTGTATTCGCCTTTGTCTCTTCCATACACTTCTAACCTGTCTTAGTCTACTGTGAAGGCTAGAAAAGCTAAAGATTGCATCTCCTATATCCACTGTAACTGCTTTAATTTTGATTATGGCCTGAGTGCTGCCTTGCAGATATGTTTACACAAAGTTTGGAAGAAGTCAGGGAGCAGCTCTTCTTATGAGCCTATGGTGTTTCTGATCTGATTCCCAGCATTACTACAGATCATTGGAAAGATAGAGGTCTCCTCTAAGCGCTTCATACTGTGGGGGAACATTTTCACTGTCTAATTTTTTTCCCCTGACTCTCTAATTGTGTGTTTTTTATTTTAATATGTTCTTTATTTAGCTGCACTGGGTTTTACTTGTGGCATGTGGCATCTAGTTCCCTGACCAAGAATTGAACCTGAGCCCCTGCACTGAGAGCCCACGATCTTAGCCACTGGACTAGCAGGGAAGTTCCCGACTCAAGAGTTTTGAAACAAGGTTCCATGGCCCTCTGACAGTTGTTTTTTTTTTTTTTTTTTAACATCTTCTAATAAACTGGTTTCTATTTAAATTTAGATAAAAAGAGCCTATTGTTTGTATTCAGAAACCAAGATTAGTACCCTGGCTGCTTGTTGTATCAAAGATAATTTCTTTTGTAAACAAGTACTTTTTCATAATTTCTTCATTTGACTTTTAGTCAAGTAACATTTTTACTAAACATTTATTATGTGAAAAACATGCTAGCTGCTTTGGGGAGATTAAAAGAAGTGCCTTTAAAGTCAGATGAAATCAAGTATTTGAGTAGCTATCATGTAAAGTTTGGGCTTCAAAAGTGGTTCAGTGGGTAGAGAATCTGCTTGCAATGCAGGAGACATGGGAAATGCAGATTTGACTCTTTCTGGGTCAGGAAGATCCCAAACCTCTTCCCGTATTCTGGAGAAGCCCTTGGAGAGATGAGCCTGGTGGGCTACAGTCCATAGGGTTGCAAAGAGCAGGACACCACTGAAGTGACTGAACATGCACACGCGTAAGGTCTGGTTCTGATCTCAAAGAATTAATGATTACAAAAATATATAAGATTGAGAGGGAGAATGTTTTGGACATGATTGGACAGTGCCTGAGAGTGATAGTTGTAGGTAGGAAAAATATGAGTCAATACAGGGCTGCAGATGTTAAATCAAAACAATGCACCTTTCAAGTGCATCTTTATAGAGTGCCTCATTCAGGTCAGCGATTATTCACCAGCAATGCGAGTTCAGTCAATACCATAGAGATCTGAAGCATTTTAACTGCCAGATTTATATGCATGTGCCTTATTTTACAGCAAATGTGGCATCATTAAATATTTTCAATAGTAGAAGAGGCTTGAAGAAGGAAAAGTTTGAGAGGAATGAATTAGAGATATATGAGTGATGAGAGACACTAGAAAACCAGGAAAACAGATAGCCATCTATTTTGGTAGTTGTTTAGTCGCTAAGTTGTGTCTGACTCTTTGCGACCCCATGGACTGTAGCCCGCCAGGCTCCTCTATCCATGGATTTCCCAGGCAAGAATACTGGAGTGAGTTACCACTTCCTTCTCCACGGGATCTTCCCAACCCAGGGGTTGAACCCTCATCTCCTCCGCTGCAGGCACACTCTTAACCACTGAGTCAGCAGGGAAGCCCATTTTGATAGTGCAGAGGCGGGGGGAAAAAAGGCGCTGGTGATGCTAATAACGGAAGGAGATTTATGTGAGACCTATTTTAATTGTTCAAGGTATTGCATGAAATAGACCCTTTCAAGTACATTTTCAGTACGCCCTTGCACTGTTAGCAGCCTACACTACGTTTTGTTTTTGTCTTGCTTTTTAAAAATATCAACCAGAATACATTTTTGCTGCATAGATATGTGTAGATCTTGGATTTCAGCCTAAACTCTTACTCTAGTCACCAACCAGGATTCTCAAGCATGGTTTTAAATGAATCTGTGCTCTCCCTCAATACCTCAGAGTTAAAACAGTTTCTCTAGTATTTCCCAAAGGTAATTAAATACAGACTACCCCATCCCCATTCTCAAAACATTTGTGAATGTAAACAAGTATTTTATGTTCATGGAACAGATGCTATTTTTCCTACTAAGAACCCAAAGCAAGCAGAAGTTTCTCAACGACTTGCTACATCTATGGACAGATAATTGTAACATGCCTTCATTGAGAAACTTGGTATTATGTAATGTTGTTTTATTTATTTTTTTTTACTTCTTACCTTGTACAAGCACACGTATTTCCTCTTTTCTCAGTTTGGTCATTAAAGCCCAAGCTCTTTGGTTGCTACATTCTGCCAATGTTCCCAAAGCTGCTGAAAGACCTGTCTACCACTTGATTTTTAACCTTATTATTATTACTAATTTATATTTTGACTAAAGGATTTATAATGCTATAGATCATCTAAAGATACAATTTCAGAATATGTACATTTTTATTATTCTAGCTTATACATTTATTTCTTAAATCCACTTAAGTATAATCCAAAATTTCTACATGGAAATTTTTTTTGTTATAATTAATTTCACATTTCAAGAAACCTTTTTTTTTTTTTCCATGAAGTGGCTCTCTTTTTTTAAAATTTTTCCTTATAATTTGATAATAGACTTATTTGCTAGAGTAATAATTAATAATGGAAATGTGTAATGACTATATAAAATTTAACAATTTTATCGACATCCTATGAAAAAGCTTTAGTTTATCATATTAGGTTGGTGCAAAAGTAACTGCAGTTTTGAGTTGTCAAAATTTGCCATTTGATATTGGAATGCCATTCTTAAATGTGTTTTATATCAATTTAATGTGCATTTTTTGCTTTATATATTTTTACCAATGACTTAGTGTGTGTGTGTTTGTCACTCAGTCATGTCCCACTCTTTGCAACCCCATGGACTGTAGGCCGCCAGGTTCCTCTGTCCATGGAATTCTTCAAGCAAGAATACTGGAGTGGGTTGCCATTCTCTTCCCCAGGGGATCTTCCCAACCCAGAGATCATACTCTGGTCTCCTGCATTGAAGGCAAATTCATTATCATCTGAGCTGTGAGGGAAGCCTTATTACTTGCTGTTTATTTTACATGCATTTTAGACTGCGGAAATTATATTAGATAAAAAGCAAATTCGAGCAATTTTTTAATTTGAGTTCAAAGTTGGTCATAAAGCACCAGAGACAGCTCACGACATCAACAACACGATGCCTTTGGCCCAGGAACTGCTAATGAATGTACAGCAGCGGTGGTTCAAGAAGCTTTGCAAAGGAGACAAGAGCCTGGAAGATGATGAGCGCAGGTGCCAACCACTGGAAGTGGACAATGACCTGCTGAGAAGACCATCGAGGCTGGTCCTCCTACAACTACAGAAGCAGTCCAGGAACTCACCGCTGGCCATTCTATAGTCAACTGGCGTCTGGAGCAGACTGAAAAGGTGAAAAAGCTTAGTGAGTAGGTGCCTTGAGAGATGACTGAAAAAAAAAAAAAACCATTTTGAAATATCATCTTCTGTTATTCTATGGAACAAGGAACCATTGCTTAATCAGATTGTGACGTGTGACAGAAAGTGGATTTTATACAACAACCAGAGGTGACCAGCTCAGTGGATAGACTGAGAAAATGTTCCAAAGCACTTTCCCAAAACCAAACGCGCACCATACAAAGGATCACGGTCACTGTTTCGTGGTCTGCTGCTGGGCTGATCCACTACCACTTTTTAGATCCCAGCAACACCGTTACATCTGAGAAGTATGCTCAGCGAATCCATGAGATGCACTGAAAATTGCAGTGTCTGCAGCCAGCGTTGGTCAACAGAAAGGGCCTCATTCTTTTCCACTGCGACAATGCCAAACCACACATAGCACAACCAACGCTTCAAACGCTAAACAAATTGGGCTATGAAATTTTGCCTCATTTGCTATATTAACCTGAACTCTCATCAACCAACCACCATTTCCTCAAGCATCTCAAAAACTTTTCATAGGGAAAATGCTTCCACAACCAGCAGGAAGCAGAAAATGCTTTCTAAGAGTTCAATGAATCCTGAAGCAGGGATTTTTTTTTTTTTTTTTTTTGCTACAGGAATAATCAAACACTTCTCATGGGCAAAATTGTGTTGATTGAAATGGTTCCCATTTTGATTAATAAAGATGTATTTGATTAAATAATCAACAACTGAATCATTTAAATAATGATTTAAAATTCAGAGTCCAAAATTATGGTTACTTTTGCACCAACCTAATAGATGCTGTAATAATTTACCCTAGAAATAGTATAGATTGCATGTCATTAAATATAATTTTTATTAATATTTTCATTGTGACTTTATTTCATAGTTAATGATTTGCCCACGTGGAAAATATATGAATTTAAATGCATGTAGATAATATCTTTAAAAATAAACTTTATTAGAATCTGAATACAGTATTTTGAACATTTTGTCAATAGAAAATAAGACACACTGCTATGAAAATCCAGAGATATTTGTTGCTTGAAAAAAAGTCATGTTGGAGAAGTACTTATTTAGGTGACATAACACATTCTTAAAAATTGCGCACATATTGAACAACTTGGTAAATATAAATTTAACAACACAATTAGATTATTTATTTTATTATGACAGGCATAACAATGACTCTCTAAAGATATATTTATTTCCTAATCCTGAAACTTGTGAGTATTACACATACCTACAACCACCAGCTAAGTAAAGAAAGGAATGCATTTTCCTTAGAGGGAACCTCCAGAGGGAGCTCAGTCATGTCCACACCTTGATCTCAGACATCTGACCTCCAGAACGGCCAGTGGATACATTTCTACTGGCTCAGGCCACCTAGTTTGTGACCATTTGTTATAGCAGTCGCAGGAAACTAGTACAACTCTATACTACAAGACCACTGATTTTGTTCTGAACTGATTTTGCAATTTGACAAAGGTTTATTAATATCCGTGGGATACATGCAAACAAAAGCTGTAGGAATTATGTAGCTTACTCAGAATTAATTAAGTTTTAGTAAGACAAAGGTGAATAATAAGTTAGACACTTATGTAAAGTAAAAAAGAAAATTACTGTTGATTTAAATAATTATCCAACTACTAGATAGTAATAATCAACCATTTATTTAATTAATCAAATCCTTAGAAATATATAGGACACTACTGAATTATTTTAATAATAAAATGTTCACCTATTCCAATTTCCTATGAGTAAATAGAAGTCTTCATGAACAACCAAGGCAATGTTGCAGATCTTTAAGAAATACCTTTGTTGTTGGTGGCAATTAGTCAATAAGTCGAGTTTGACTCTTGTGACCCCATGGACTGAATACCATTAGACTCCTCTGTCCCTAGGATTTTCCAGGCAAGAATACTGAAGTCAGTTCAGTCAGTCAGTTCAGTCGCTCAGTCGTGTCCAACTCTTTGTGACCCCATGAATTGCAGCACGCCAGGCCTCCCTGTCCATCACCAACTCCCGGAGTTCTCTCAGACTCATGTCCATTGAGTCAGTGATGCCATCCAGCCATCTCATACTCTATTGTCCCCTTCTCCTCCTGCCCTCAATCACTCCCAGCATCACAGTCTTTTCCTATGAGGCAATTCTTCTCATGAGGTGGCCAGAGTACTGGAGTTTCAGCTTTAGCATCATTCCTTCCAAAGAAATCCCAGGGTTGATCTCCTTCAGAATGGAGTGGTTGGATCTCCTTGCAGTCCAAGGGACTCTCAAGAGTCTTCTCCAACACCACAGTTCAAAAACATCAATTCTTTGGCGCTCAGCCTTCTTCATAGTCCAACTCTCACATCCATACATGACCACAGGAAAAACCATAGCCTTGACTAGACAGACCTGAGTCGGCAAAGTAATGTCTCTGCTTTTGAATATACTATCTAGGTTGGTCATAACTTTTCCTCCAAGGAGTAAGCGTCTTTAAATTTCATGGCTGCAGTCACCATCTGCAGTGATTTTGGAGCCCAAGAAAATAAAGTCTGGCACTGTTTCCACTGTTTCCCCATCTATTTCCCATGAAGTGATGGGACCGGATGCCATGATCTTCATTTTCTAAATGTTGAGCTTTAAGCCAACTTTTTCACTCTCCACTTTCACTTTCATCAAGAGGCTTTTTAGTTCCTCTTCACTTTCTGCCATAAGGGTGGTGTCATCTGCATATGTGAGCTTATTGATATTTCTCCCGGCAATTTTGATTCCAGTACTGGAGTGGGGAGCCATTTTCTTCTCTAGAAGATCTTCCCAACCCAGGGATTAAATTCACATCTCCTGCACTGGACACGACTGAAGCGACTTAGCAGCAGCAGCAGCAGCACTGGCAGATGAATTACAGGGAAGCCCTCATGGAGTACTTTACTTTTTTCTACTTTCCATATATGACTTTTTACCTTGTCATTGCAAAAGTTATAGTCTTTCCTATGAATGAAAATTAACATTTAGCATTCTATCTTTTGACATCCAGAAGCAAAGCTGCATTTTGCTCCACACACACACACACACACACAAATCCAACTCCATTTACTCACATTTTAAGAAAATCAAATATATGAAAATAAATTTTTTTCTCTAAACAAACCAAATATGTGGATACTTCAGTCTATAAAAATGCTCAATGATGAATACTTTTTGTTTTAATCCATATGACTTCTAAATTTTCAAAACAGAATTTCTTTCAATGCTAACTCTTATACTGCATAACAGTATCAATTGCTCATTTCTATTTTTCAGCATATCAAAAATGTTCTATAATAACTATTATTTTATAAATAAATAAATAGGCATAATTATAATTTGGTGTTTAGACCCTCAAAGAAATCTAATGATTAAAGAACAATCTCTATTGAATGCTGTAATATACCGTTCAATCTCCCACCTGTGGAACTGCATTAATATAAGTCCTTGCCAGTTTTCATCATGTTTGAAATTATAAACTTTTTGCAATGGCTTCTTTTTGGAAGATGCTTTTATATTTGGAAAGCTGTTATGAACAAAGATAAGACACCAGGGTTATGGAAGTAGGCAATTAGATATATAGTGTATGGTGTGTTATAAATTTTAAGGGGCAAGGGAAGTGATAATGAAAATAAATTTGCTTTATTTACCTTGAATTCTAAGGCCTAACCCATTACTGTATGAAATCAAACCAGAATTATACTATAGATCTGTCCAGGAAAACAACATGGATTAGACCAAAGGACTTCTTTTCTGTATGATGAGATCTTGAGTATGTCTAAAAAGATGAAATAAAGAAGTAAGAATGATTCTATTGAAGCAGAAATTAGAGGAAGAGTCTGTATCGTTTGGTAAGACTGTAATTACCTATGATGAGTTTTTCCACTGTACCCCTGATGGCTATATAAAGGAAAATAAGTTTTTTAAAAAAACATGAAACTGAACATATAATTCACAAAGTATTATAATGTAATAATATATGATTTTGCAGAAGTATGCATCTTAGAACAAAGCTGTCCTACTGTAATAGAAGGCACATAAACATTTTTAAATCTTTAGCAGTGACATTTAAAAAAGTAAAAAGAAGCAAATTAAATTAAATTTAATATAGTGTAGTCCCTCCTTATCTGTAGGGGATACAATCCAAGACCTAGAGTGAATGTCTGAAATGTATATAGCACAAACCGTATATATATACTGTCTTTTTTCTTATTCATATGTATATATGATAAAGTTTAACTAAACAAACAGGCAGAGTGAAGAGATTAACAACCATAACTAACAATAAAATAGAACAATTATAACAATATATATAATAAAAGTCGTGACTATAACCTTTCTCTCTCAAAATATCTTACTGTACAAATTTAATGTCTTTTCCATCTTAACTAACAACTTACCAAACACTTTGGCTGTGACTTCTGCAGTTGAAGTGTGACCACAAAATTAGCATAAATGTCTTTTCCTTTCTTCACAATTTCACAGATAGGAGATTCGCTCTTATTGTATATCTTAGTAACCTCAGCATACTATTTTTTTCCCATTACGTATTAATTCAGGAGCTTTTACCTGTTCACTTAAAGGAAGCACTTATACTTTCTCTTTGGCATATATGAATTGCTGGCATCACTACTCTTGCACCTTTGTGTCATAATTAAGTACCATAAGACTCGCTGGGACACAGACCCTGTGATATTACAACAGCTGACCTGATGACCAAGATGGCGGCTAAGCGACTAATGGGCAGGACGCGGGAGACAACGGGATGATTCACAGGCTGGGTGCGACCCGGCTGGGCGGCGTGAGAGTTCATCACGTCACTCAAGCAAGCTACAATTTAGAGTTTATTAAATATTTCTTGAATTTTCCACTTAATATATTCAGACCACTGCTGATTATGGAAAGCAAAACTTAGATAAGTATGTACAATTTCAATAGGCAACCAACACAAAATCACTAATTAGATACATTGAAAGTGAAGTCGCTCAGTCCTGTCTGGTTCTTTGTGACCCCATGGACTGCAGTACCAGGCTCCTCCGTCCATGGGACTTTCCAGGCAAGAGTACTGGAGTGGGGTGCCATTTCTTTCTCTAGGGGATCTTCCCAACCCAGGGATCAAATCCAGGTGTCTGGCATTGCAGGCAGATGCTTTACAGTCTAAGCCACCAGGGAAGCTTAATTAGATAGTTTGCATCATTTTATTAAGGATAAGTGTTCAAATTCAATCTTCAAAATCCAATGTGTTTTTTACACTCCCAGTGCATCTCTGATTGGCTTCACTGCTTTCCAGTTCTCAACAGGTGCATATGGCTAGTGATTCCATAATGGACAGCAGAGATTTAGATATTCTTCCTGCTATTGGAAAACATAAAAAGAAGCAAAAATATTGATGTAAAAGATTTACAGAACTGGATTTTTAGAATTACTGATAGTAAAGATGAACTATATGTCTGCTTTCGTTAAAATATATTTTTTAAAATAATTATAATGGCTACTTCCTAAAAGGCGACTCTAGTTAAGAAGGTAAATCATGGGATTATAAGTTTGTTTTCCTATCTCTTACATTTCAATGTCCTAAATTTCTCTGGAATTACACATTTACAGATGAGTGAAAATGTATGTGTATGCATATGTGTGTTGGGGGGGGGCAAGATTACTTCAGGAATGTGAAAAACAGTACATTTAATATTTTTATTTTCATTTTTAAACAGTATCATACTAATAAACAGGTCTATTGAGATACCACACAACTTTATCTTCATAGATATTAATAGCCTTGATAAAGTGATATTCATATTTCTATAATTATTAATGTAGAATTTATTTAAATGAAATTATATTCTATACGCATCAGGGAAAGTGAAAGAAAGTGAAGTCGCTCAGTCGTGTCCGACTCTTTGTGGGTTGCATGGACTGTAGCCTACCAGGTTCCTCCATCCATAGGATTTTCCAGGCAAGAATACTAGAGTGGATTGCCATTTCCTTCTCCAGGAGATCTTTCCGATCCAGGAATTGAACCCGGGTCTCTTGCATTGTAGGCAGACGCTTTACTGTCTGAGGCATCAGGGAACTTGGTATTAAAAGGCATTCTTAACAAATTATTTGCAAAAAATTTTCAAGTGATTTGATAAATCTGATTTCTAATATTGAGATTATAACTATGTTACTATACTTTTTTGTAATAAAGCTAATTGGAAATTCCACAAAGCTAATATATATAAATATATCATAAGTATACTCATTTTATATTCATAAAGGGAAACTATATTAAGGGAAACTGATATCAAGGAAAACTGACACTCAAAATGTACTTTTCCAAAATTAGACTTTTATAAATATAATATTTGAAATCCAGAATGGACTAATGAGAAAATGGATCCTTTTTCCATTATACTGCCTTATTTCTTCAGGAAGTGTTCTGGTGTTTGGAAAAGTCAAGAAAACTGCCCCTGTGTTAGCAGACGGTGTGTCAGACTCCAGGCAGTACACAAGCTGGAGTTTGTTTGTTTGTTTGCTTTTAAGTCAAGTCAAGCGTATTATTCCACTTATTTGCCATTGTGAACTCTGAGGAATAACTTTCCTTCATCAATTTGCGTGTCTACTACACTGCTTGTGCTGCTGGCCAAACTTTTCTAGTCCCTATGCTCTTATTAAATCACATTTATAGAATGTTCCCTGCTTTCTCTTTTAGAAGAAACACCAAATTGTCTAATGTTTTAAGAAACTTTTATTGCTATAATAAATAATGAGGAATAGACATGTGATTAAAGCCCTCTGTGCCCTGTTCTCTTTTTTTGTTTGTTTTCACTTAGGCATTATAGTTCATTTCAGTTCAGTTCAGTCACTCAGTCATATCCAACGCTTTGCGACCCCATGGACTGCAGCACACCAGGCCTCCCTGTCCATCACCAACTCTTGAAGTTTACTCAAACTCATGTCTATTGAGTCAGTGATGCCATCCAACCACTTCATCCTCTGTCGTCCCTTTCTCCTCCTTCCTTCAATATCTCCCAGCATCAAGATCTTTCCAAATGAGTCTGTTCTTTGCATCAGGTGGCCAAAGTATTGGAGTTTCAGCTTCAGTATCTGTCCTTCCGATGAATATTCAGGACTGATTTCCTTTAGAATTGACAGCTTAGATCTTGGAGTCCAAGGGACTCTTGAGTCTTCTCCAATACCACACAGTTCAAAAGCACCAATTCTTTGGTGCTCAACTTTCTTTATAGTCCAGCTCTCACATCCATACATGACCACTGGAAAAAACATAGCCTTAATTAGATGGACCTTTGTTGGCAAAGTAATGTCTCTGCTTTTTTAATAAGGTCAGTCATAACCTTTCTTTCAAGAAGCAAGCATCTTTTAATTTCATGGCTGCAATCACCATCTGCAATGATTTTGAAGCCCCTAAAAATAAAGTTTGTCATTGTTTCCATTGTTTCACCATCTATTTGCCATGAAGTGATGGGACCGGATGCCATGATCTTTGTTTTCTGAATGTTGAGCTTTAAGCCAACTTTTCAAGTCTCCTCTTTTACTTTCTTCAAGACGCTCTTTAGTTCTTCTTCACTTTCTGCCATAAGGGTGGTGTCATCTGCATATCTGAGGTTGTTGATATTTCTCCCAGCGATCTTGATTCCAGCTTGTGCTTCATCCAGTCCAGCATTTCTCATGATGTACTCTGCATATAAGTTAAATAAGCAGGGTGACAATATACAACCTTGACATACTCCTTCTCATATTTGAAACCAGTCTGTTGTTCCTTGTCCAATTCTAACTGTTGCTTCTTGACCTGCATAAGATTTCTCAGAAGCAGATAAGGAGGTCTGGTATTCCCATCTTTTGAAGAATCTTGAAGTTCAAGCTGGAATCAAGATTGCCAGGAGAAATATCAATGAGCTCACATACACAGATGACACCACCCTTATGGGAGATAGTGAAAAGGAACTGAAGAGCCTCTTGATGAAAGTGAAAGAGGAGAGTGAAAAAGTTGGCTTAAAACTCAACTTTAGGGAAACTAACGTCTTGACATCCGGTCCAATCACTTCATGGCAAATAGATGGGGAAACAGTAGAAACAGTGGCTGACTTTATTGGGGGACTCGAACTTCACTGCAGATGGTGACTGCAGCCATGAAATTAAAAGATGCTTGCTCCTTGGAAGGAAACTTATGACCAACCTAGACAGCATATTAAAAAGTAGAGACATTACTTTTCCAAAATACGTCCAACTAGTCAAAGCTATGGTTTTTCTAGTAGTCATGTATGGATGTGAGATTTGAAAAACAGAGAAAACTGAGTGCTGAAGAATTGGTGCTTTTGAACTGTGTAGTGTTGGAGAAGACTCTTGAGAGTCCCTTGGACTGCAAGGAAACCCAACTAGTCAATCCTAGAGGAAATCAATCTTGAGTATTCATTGGAAGGACTGACGCTGAAGCTGAAACTCCAATACTTTGGCCACCTGATGTGAAGAGCTGACTCACTGGAAAAGACCCTGATGCTAGGAAAGATCAAAGGTGGGAGGAGAAGGGGACGACAGAGGATGAGATGGTTGGATGGCATCACTGACTCAATGGGCATGGGTTTGAGCAAGCTCTGGGAGTTGATGTTGAACAGGGCATCTGGGGTGCTGCAGTCCCTGGGGTCCTCAAGAGTCAGACACGATTGAGTGACTGAATTGAACTGACTTCTTTAAAAAGAGAATGAGTACAGATGCTTCAGTCTAAATATGAGACAGCATGAGGACTAGCTACAGAAATTACCCCAGACCATATGTCACCTCTGCGTAGATTTAAAAATGGTTCAGCTGTCTCTTGGCAGATGCAGCCTTCTACCAGCGTACACAGTATGGTGATGGGGACAGGAGGTGAATTTGAGCCACACTAATCCCTGCAGGGAGGTGGCCGTGTCTTCCAGTCCTCCCTCCTTTTCTCTGGTTCTTGTGACATAGATCTGATCTTGGATTGGCATTGTTAACTAAGGGGGAAAAGGGCTAAAAATAAGGAGAAAATAATGAGAAATTAAGAAAACAATAGTTGAAGAAATAGGTGAGGGATATTAAGAGGTATAAAATTTCAGTGGGAAAGTAAATGAGTCATGGGTATCAAATGTACAGGGCGAAGATAGTAACTAATATCTTATTGTAATGATTTATAGCGGTGATCATTTTTAAATGAATAGAAATATCAAATCACACTTTGTGGTATGTGTGCTGCGCTTAGTTGCTCAGTCATATTTGATTCTTTGTGACCCCATGGACTGTAGCCCACTAAGCTGTTCTGTCCATGGGGATTTTCCAGGCAAAAATGCTAACAGTGGGTTGCCATGCCCTCCTATGTTATATAGTAGGAAGTAACTTAGTGTTGCAAGTCATTTATACTTCGAAAGCAAACAAATCATAGAAAAGGAGATCAGATTTATGGTTACCAGAGGTGGAGTCTGGAGGAGAGGTAACTGGATAAAAGTGGTCAAAATGTATAAGCTTTCAGTTACAAGATAAATAATCGTGCTCGGGTTATAATGCGGCCTCCCCTGTGACTCAATGGTAAAGGATTCATCTGCCCTTGCCGATGCAGGTGATGAGGGTTCGATCCATTGGTCAGGAAGATCCCCTGTAGGAGGAAATGGCAACCCACTCCAGTATTCTTGCCTGGAAAATCCCACGGACAGAGGAGCCTGGCTGGCTACAGTCCATGGGGTTGCAAAGAGCTGGACACGACTGAACGGCTGAGTAATGAAACACACACAAGGACAGTGTATGATATGTAAATGTAATTAACACCAAATGTGTTAAGAGTAAATCCCAAAAGTTCTTATCACAAGAAAATTACTTTTGTTTCTATTTCTTCAATATTGTGTCTATATCAGAGGAATGATTTTTACTAAGCTTGTGATCATCATTTCATGGTGTACACAAGTCAAATCATTCTGATGTGACCTGCGATTTACACAGTGCTATGTTCCAACTCTATTTCAGTAAAACTAAGAGAAAAAAATAGTGGAAGTAAGGCAAAACATTGTTTTCACCCCTTAGATTCTTGATTTAACTAACAATTTAACTAACAACATGGAGAGCATATGTAAATCAGTCACCCACAATTAGCACTACTTGCAGTTGAAATAAATAGATATTCACCAAAAGTTAATATAATTATATTTTTTATAAAATATTTTTAGATGTTTATGGATTAATTTTATTAATATTATTCTCAAGACTGGAAACTTTAAAAAAATTTATTTCTGAGTGAGGGAATGTATACAGAGTGACTAGATGTAAAGAATGTGATAATAAAAATAATTCATATCTGAATCTGCAAGTACTTACAGTATGTAATACCCAGAACTCTACAGAATCATTAATACCCATTAATACCCAGTCATATAATACCCAGAACTCTCTGTCCTCATTGCATTTAGAATCCATACCGAAGAACTGAAAAAAATATCTTTAAAATTATATACTGCTAAATTGAAAGCTAGACATGTTAACTTCTAAGAGGTTAAAAATTTACGGATGTACTGGTATGTTAGGATCAGTAAGTGGCAACTTAACTGAAATAAAATTAGAGTCATATAAATGACTTGCTGGTACATTAAGCCTTTATTTTATTTGAAATGGTTGCCATGTATGACTCATGTTTTGATGGAGGAAGAAGGCCTCTTTGAAAATGGATCCACATTAGAGATGAGTATGGTTTATTTATTTATTTTTACTCCCATGAATTCTGCTAGTAAGTCATTTAAAGAGGAACAAAAAATAAAATCTTATAGCTAGATTATTTTATTTTGCAACTCACAATTATTAGGCCTTTCTGGTAGATTCATCTTTAGATTTCCTAGAAATATGAACTCTTTCACACGTAAAATATTTGTTAGTTTAATATTTTATTAAATTTTAATTACAATGACAAATAGAAACAATATGAACAGTAGTTCTTAACAAACTCAATTGACTGTTGTCAAGAATACAACTTACATGATGGTAATTGAAGGACATGAGGCTATTGAAGCGCCAGTGATTAGCTGCAGATATTCAGTGAGACAAGGGCACGTGTTATGTTTACAAAGACATTTAACTTGTCATATATTAAATGGAGTCTGGTTAAGAGAACTTTTGCTAAAAATTTAAGTGATCAGAGCCTAACAAGGAAGACTTTATGGATTCTAAGTTTACTATATTTTATTAGGTATTTTTGCATTTTCATTACAAAAGTCAAACTCAATGAATCAAGAATGAGAAACAACAAAACATAACATATAACTAGGAAGCTTAGGAACTTATCTTTCAGAAACAACTGGATCCAAGATCTGAACTAAATTCACTGTGATTATTTGTTTTAGTCCTTTATTCTCTTTTGCTTTCTCTTCATTTTCTTCTCTAGCATGGTTCCCATATTACAGCAAAAAATACCTACAGAATGCATTTTCATCACAGCCAACAACCCCTGTGAAAAAGTCCTTTTTCTGATTGTTCCAGGAAAAATCGGGTATGACTCATGGCTGAGCTGGAGTCTCGTGTGCACTCTGAACAATTCCCCTGGCTAGGGTTGGAATTTATTGTTCAGCTGGATCTGGATCACAGTCTTGCCTCTGGAAAATGGTAAAGTCCTCCTAGGATTACATGGACTGCCAAAGGGGATAAGTGTGTTTCTACGGTGCTGTTGAGACAACAAAAGTACATGCTTTATCCAAGTGGAAGTGTGGCATTACATAACATTCTTTAAAGCATTTGTGCAGCACTCGGGCAGAAGTAGTCACAGCACTGCCTCCAGTGGGGCCCAGCTACGCTTTGTCTTCTCTGTCTTCCAAACCATTTCTGCTTCTGCATCCTCCGATAACCTACCATCCTACTATAAGACCGGCCATTTCCTGGTACCTAAGAAGAGGTGTTGTGCTATCAGGTTTGGTTCTTAAAATTACAAATTTTCCTCTAAATTTCTCAGAGGCCATGTTTCTGGTGATACCGCTTCATGTATTTATATTTGCAACTGCCTTCATATTGCTTTACAAAATGTAATCCCCTGCATGAATTTTCTGAAATCACTAAAATGATTCTTGCTCATTCTTTTTAAAAGAAGAACTTTATAAGCTTCCATAGTTTCAACAAAGCAAAAATCTGTATCTATCATCTAGACTATCTCTTGGACTAAGTGATACTGGAAGACTTTCCTCATTTTTCTTTAAAGCAAGTTACTCTCTTGTATTGGGTTAGCCAAAAAGTTTGTTCAGATTTTTCTGTAACAGCTTATAGGAAAACTTGAACAGATATTCTTGCAAACCCCAAACTCAATCTTCTTGAAGAACCGTAGCAGTGCTTTGAGATAATAATCTAATTTTAACAAATTCATACTTGGTTTTTTGGTAAATCTATTTTTCATGACTATGTGTGAGTTACATATGTACAACCTCCTATATTCTTTTGGGACAATAACCACATGATTAGTTTTGATTCTTTAAATATTAGCACTACTGAATTTATATCAGTGGTATTGTTACACATTTTGGATCCCAAACAAGTGTTTATTCAAGATTTCCCAAACTACTAGTTAATCACAAATGATCAGGTCTTCAACTTCTGTGAAATATAGTGGATACTTACATTGCTTGTAAAAAGAAAGAAAAGTAAGACTGCTAGGGGCTTAATTTACCTGTGACTATAGTATTCTTATTTCATATTTTAATGTGGTTTTTTTTTTTTTTGCATGTCTATAGCCAATGACAACCACATGAGCAATTACTCATAAGTCCATATGTTGTTTTTCAAACTTTAATAAAAATGTTATTTATATATTTTTATTCGGTCTAGGACTTTACAAGACTTAGAAATTCCAGATAATAATACTCCATAAAAGTCCTTTGTTGAAACAAGACAAATCTTGGATCAGTAGAGCACAGACATGTCGAACCTGTGTTTCTCTCCTGATCTCTTTAGGCTCCCACATTTTACAAAAGCATTTAGGAGAATGTTACAGTTTGTCTGGAAAATTCCATGGAAAAAGAAGCATGGTGGGCTACAACCCACGAGGTCATAAAGAGCAGGACACTATTGAGCAACTGAGCACACACACACACACATAGAGCAATGAGATTAATAATTGCCCTGAGAAAAAAAATGCACATTCACATGCATTTATGCTTAAAGGCTATAGCAATTCTGCCTGAAGTTCTCAAATGGCATACTTTCAATTTTTGAATTATGCATTATTTAAATTTTCACCATGTTTATGAGGAAAATGCCATTTTCCAATGTTTATTTTAACAAAAAGCAAATTCTTTTTTGCTTGGATAGCAAAGAAAGTTTGGATAGGTTTTATACTAAAATATCGTGTACCTAAATTCTGTTTTAGACAAGACCATTATTGAACTTGAGAGATTTCCTTCTTTATACACATACTATATTAATATTAATCCCTTTATGTTTGCTTAACAAATATTATTTTAGAAAATGTTGCTGAACATTATCTGGAAATAATATTTGCCATAAAATATAAAACATAAATCAAATTTGGGTTGCTATTCAAGAATGAATGACATGTTTGAATAAGGTGACAATAATTATTCCAGCTTTTTACACAGAACAATTTTATATACTTAAGCAGTTATTCTCAAGAAGTACTTTAGCCCTTAATTTATCCATGCATTTATGAATATATAAGACATAATATTGAAAAGTAGAAATATAATATGTAATACTTGGACAAATCATTCTATCATGAAAGTGATATAAATAATTTTTAATGTGTGTGAACTACAAGAATATCACTTAACAAACTACCTCAATCACTGATTCAGTGTCATGCATTACCTGGGATATCTTTGAGAAGAAAGTGACATTTTTATCATAGGGACCACTTATACCTTATATTTGGTAGAAGTCTCCTCTTCAGTTCAGTTCAGTCGCTCAGTCGTGTCCGACTCTGTGACCCCATGAATCGCAGCACGCCAGGCTTCCCTGTCCATCATAAACTCCCGGAGTTTACTCAGACTAATGTCCATTGAGTCAGTGATGCCATCCAGCTATCTCATCCTTGGTTGTCCCCTTCTCCTCCTGCCCCAAATCCCTCCCAGCATCAAAGTCTTCTCCAATGAGTCAACTCTTCGCATGAGGTGGCCTAAGTCCTGGAGTTTCAGCTTCAGCATCATTCCTTCCAAAGAAATCCCAGGGCTGATCTCCTTTAGAATGGACTGGTTGGATCTCCTTGCAGTCCAAGGGACCCTCAAGAGTCTTCTCCAACACCACAGTTCAAAAGCATCAATACTTCAGCGATCAGCCTTCTTCACAGTCCAACTCTCACATCCATACATGACCACAGGAAAAACCATAGCCGTGAATAGTCGGACCTTAGTCAGCAAAGTAATGTCTCTGCATTTGAATACGCTATCTAAGTTGGTCATAACCTTTCTTCCAAGGAGTAAGCATCTCTTAATTTCACGGCTGCAATCACCATCTCCAGTGATTTTGGA
Source organism: Ovis canadensis (assembly GCF_042477335.2). Lineage (NCBI taxonomy): Eukaryota > Metazoa > Chordata > Mammalia > Artiodactyla > Bovidae > Ovis > Ovis canadensis. Next base: position 98,371,111 of record NC_091253.1, on the reverse strand, counting down.
GCCCAAAAAAATAAAGTCTGACACTGTTTCCACTGTTTCCCCATCTATTTGCCATGGAGTGATGGGACCAGAGGCCATGATCTTCGTTTTCTGAATGTTGAGCTTTAAGCCAACTTTTTCACTCTCCTCTTTCACTTTCATCAAGAGGCTTTTTAGTTCCTCTTCACTTTCTGCCATAAGGGTGGTGTCATCTGCATATCTGAGGTTATTGATATTTCTCCCAGCAATCTTGATTCCAGCTTGTGTTTCTTCCACTCCAGCGTTTCTCATGATGTACTCTGCATAGAAGTTAAATAAGCAAGGTGACAATATACAGCCTTGATGTACTCCTTTTCCTATTTGGAACCAGTCTGTTGTTCCATGTCCAGTTCTAACAGTTGCTTCCTGGCCTGCATACAGATTTCTCAAGAGGCAGGTCAGGTGGTCTGGTATTCCCATTTCTTTCAGAATTTTCCACAGTTGATTGTGATCCACATAGTCAAAGGCTTTGGCATAGTCAATAAAGCAAAAATAGATGTTTTTCTGGAACTCTGTTGCTTTTTCCATGATCCAGAGGATGTTGGCAATTTGATCTCTGGTTCCTCTGCCTTTTCTAAAACCAGCTTGAACATCAGGGAGTTCACGGTTCACGTATTGCTGAAGCCTGGCTTGGAGAATTTTGAGCATTACTTTACTAGCGTGTGAGATGAGTGCAATTGTGTGGTAGTTTGAGCATTCCTTGGCATTGCCTTTCTTTGGGATTGGAATGAAAACTGACCTTTTCCAGTCCTGTGGCCACTGCTGAGTTTTCCAAATTTGCTGGCATATTGACTGCAGCACTTTCACAGCATCATCTTTCAGCATTTGAAATAGCTCTACTGAAATTCCATCACCTCCACTAGCTTTGTTCATAGTGATGCTTTCTAAGGCCCACTTGACTTCACATTCCAGGATGTCTGGCTCTAGATGAGTGATCACACCATTGTGATTATCCAGGTCGTGAAGATCCTTTTTGTACAGTTCTTCTGTGTATTCTTGCCATCTCTTCTTAATATCTTCTGCTTCTATTAGGTCCCTACCATTTCTGTCCTTTATCGAACCCATCTTTGCATGAAATGTTTCCTTGGTGTCTCTAATTTTCTTGAAGAGATCTCTAGTCTTTCCCATTCTGTTCTTTTCCTCTATTTCTTTGCATTGATCGCTGAAGAAGGCTTTCTTATCTCTTCTTGTTATTCTTTGGAACTCTGCATTCAGATGCTTATAGCTTTCCTTTTCTCTTTGGCTTTTTGCTTCTCTTCTTTTCACAGCTATTTGTAAGGCCTCTCCAGATAGCCATTTTGCTTTTTTGCATTTCTTTTCCATTGGGATGGTCTTGATCCCCGTCTCCTGTACAATGTCACGAACCTCATTCCATAGTTCATCAGGCACTCTATCAGATCTAGGCCCTTAAATCTATTTCTCACTTCCACTGTATAATCATAAGGGATTTGATTTAGGTCATACCTGAATGATCTAGCAGTTTTCCCTACTTTCTTCAATTTAAGTCTGAATTTGGCAATAAGGAGTTCATAATCTGAGCCACAGTCAGCTCCTGGTCTTGTTTTTGTTGACTGTATAGAGTGTCTCCATCTTTGGCTGCAGAGAATATAATCAATCTGATTTCAGTGTTGACCATCTGGTGATGTCCATGTGTAGAGCCTTCTCTTGTGTTGTTGGAAGAGGGTGTTTGCTATGACCAGTGCATTTTCTTGGCAAAACTCTATTAGTCTGCCTTGCTTCATTCCGTATTCCAAGGCCAAATTTGCCTGTTACTCCAGGTGTTTCTTGACTTCCTACTTTTGCATTCCAATCCCCTATAATGAAAAGGACATCTTTTTTGAGTGTTAGTTCTAAAAGGTCTTGTAGGTCTTCATAAAGCCGTTCAACTTCAGCTTCTTCAGCGTTACTGGTTGGAGCATAGACTTGGATTACTGTGATATTGAATGGTTTGCCTTGGAGACGAACAGAGATCATTCTGTCATTTTTGAGATTGCATCCAAGTACTGCATTTCGAACTCTTTTGTTGACCATGATGGCTACTCCATTTCTTCTAAGGGATTCTTGCCTGCAGTAGTAGATATAATGGTCATCTGAATTAAATTCACCCATTCCAGTCCATTTTAGTTTGCTGATTCCTAGAATGTCAACGTTCACCCTTGCCATCTCCTGTTTGACCACTTCCAATTTGCCTTGATTCATGGACCTGACATTCCAGGTTCCTATGCAATATTGCTCTTACAGCATCGGACTTTGCTTCTATCACCAGTCACATCCACAGCTGGGTATTGTTTTTGCTTGTCTCCAACCCTTCATTCTTTCTGGAGTTATTTCTGCACTGACTTCCAGTAGCATATTGGGCACTTACTGACCTGGGGAGTACTTCTTTCAGTATCCTATCATTTTGCCTTTTCATACTGTTCATGGGGTTCTCAAGGCAAGAATACTGAAGTGGCTTGCCATTCCCTTCTCCAGTGCACCACGTTTTGTCAGACCTCTCCACCATGACCCACCCGTCTTGGGTTGCCCCACGGGCATGGCTTGGTTTCATTGAGTTAGACAAGGCTGTGGTCCTAGTGTGATAAGACTGACTAGATTTCTGTGAGTATGGTTTCAGTGTGTCTGCCCTCTGATGCCCTCTTGCAACGCCTACCATCTTACTTGGGTTTCTCTTACCTTGGCCGTGGGGTATCTCTTCACAGCTGCTCCAGCAAAGCACAGCCGCTACTCCTTACCTTGGATGAGGGGTATCTCCTCCCACCTCCCTTCCTGACCTTCAACGTGGGATGGCTCCTCTAGACCCTCCTCGCCTGCACAGTCACCATTCCTTGGATGTGGGGTTGCCCCTCCCAGCTGCTGCCCCTAGCCTTGGGCGTGGGGTGCTGCTCCCGGTCACTGCCCTGTCCTCAGGTGTGGGGTTGCTCATTTCTGCTGCTGCCTTTGGCCTCGGGAAAGCCCCTGGCCTCGGACGCGGGGTGATTCCTCCCGGTCTTTGCCCCTGACCTCAGATGCGGGGTAGCTCCTCTCGGCTGCCGCCCCTGACCTCGCATGCGGGGTAGCTCCTCTTGGCCGTTCCTGCACCATCGCAGCCTGGCACTCTAGGCCGATGCCCCTGACCTTGGATGTGGGATAGCTCTAGACTGCAATTAGTGTGCCGGCCCGCTGCTGCCGCCACCGCCTGCCCTTAGTGTTCTGTTAACTAGAATAATTCAGGTTTAAAAATTATTTATTGTTAAATAAGTGGTAAAAGAGATTAAAAAATGTTAGTTAAAAATATAACATTTTTAACAGTTTTTTACTCTTACTATATCTGTTCAGTTCAGTTCAGTCACTCAGTCGTGTCTGACTCTGCGACCCCATGAATCGCAGCACGCCAGGCCTCCCTGTCCATCACCATCTCCCAGAGATCACCCAGACTCACGTTCATCGAGTCCATGATGCCATCCAGCCATCTCATCCTCGGTCGTCCCCTTCTGCTCCTGCCCCCAATCCCTCCCAGCATCAGAGTCTTTTCCAATGAGTCAACTCTTTGCATGAGGTGGCCAAAGTACTGGAGTTTCAGCTTTAGCATCATTCCCTCCAAAGAAATCCCAGGGCTGATCTCCTTCAGAATGGACTGGTTGGATCTCCTTGCAGTCCAAGGGACTCTCAAGAGTCTTCTCCAACACAGTTCAAAAGCATCAATTCTTCAGCACTCAGCCTTCTTCACAGTCCAACTCTCACATCCATACATGACCACAGGAAAAACCATAGCCTTGACTAGAGGGACCTTAGTCGGCAAAGTAATGTCTCTGCTTTTGAATATGCTATCTAGGTTGGTCATAACTTTTCTTCCAAGGAGTAAGCATCTCTTAATTTCATGGCTACAATCACCATCTCCAGTGATTCTGGAGCCCAAAAAAATAAAGTCTGACACTGTTTCCACTGTTTCCCCATCTATTTCCCATGGATGATGGGACCAGATGCCATGATCTTAGTTCTCTGAATGTTGAGCTGTAGGCCAGCTTTTTAGCTCTCCTCTTTCACTTTCATCAAGAGGCTTTTTAGTTCCTCTTCACTTTCTGCCATAAGGGTGGTGTCATCTGCATATCTGAGGTTATTGATATTTCTGCCAGCAATCTTGATTCCAGCTTGTGTTTCTTCCACTCCAGCGTTTCTCATGATGTACTCTGCATAGAAGTTAAATAAGCAAGATGACAATATACAGCCTTGACGTACTCCTTTTCCTATTTGGAACCAGTCTGTTGTTCCATGTCCAGTTCTAACAGTTGCTTCCTGGCCTGCATACAGATTTCTCAAGAGGCAGGTCAGGTGGTCTGGTATTCCCATCTCTTTCAGAAATTCTGCAGTTGATTGTGATCCACACAGTCAAAGGCTTTGGCATAGTCAATAAAGCAGAAATAGATGTTTTTCTGGAACTCTGTTGCTTTTTCCATGATCCAGAGGATGTTGGCAATTTGATCTCTGGTTCCTCTGCCTTTTCTAAAACCAGCTTGAACATCAGGGAGTTCACGGTTCACGTATTGCTGAAGCCTGGCTTGGAGAATTTCGAGCATTACTTTACTAGCGTGTGAGATGAGTGCAATTGTGTGGTAGTTTGAGCATTCCTTGGCATTGCCTTTCTTTGGGATTGGAATGAAAACTGACCTTTTCCAGTCCTGTGGCCACTGCTGAGTTTTCCACATTTGCTGGCGTATTGAGTGCAGCACTTTCATAGCATCATCTTTCAGGATTTGAAACATCTCAATTGGAATTCCATCACCTCCACTAGCTTTGTTGGTAGTGATGCTTTCTAAGGCCCACTTGACTTCACATTCCAAGATATCTGGTTCTAGATTAGTGATCACATCATCATGACTTCTGGGTCGTCAAGATCTTTTTTGTACAGTTCTTCTGTGTATTCTTGCCACCTTTTCTTAATATCTTCTGCTTCTGTTAGTTCTAGACCGTTTTTGTCCTTTATCAAGCCCATCTTTGCATAAAATGTTCCCTTGGTATCTCTAATTTTCTTGAAGAGATCTCTAGTCTTTCCCAATCTGTTGTTTTCCTCTATTTCTTTGCATTGATCACTGAAGAAGGCTTTCTTATCTCTTCTTGCTATTCTTTGGAACTCTGCATTTAGATGCCTATATCTTTCCTTTTCTCCTTTGCTTTTTGCCTCTCTCCTCTTCACAGCTATTTGTAAGGCCTCCCCAGACAGCCATTTTGGGTTTTTGCATTTCTTTTCCATTGGGATCCCCAAGTAAGATGGTAGGTGTTGCAAGAGGGCATCAGAGGGCAGACACACTGAAACCATACTGAGAAAACTAGTCAGTCTTATCACACTAGGACCACAGCCTTGTCTAACTCAATGATTCCAAGCCATGCCTGCGGGGCAACCCAAGACGGGTGGGTCATGGTGGAGAGGTCTGACAAAACGTGGTGCACTGGAGAAGGGAATGGCAAGCCACTTCAGTATTCTTGCCTTGAGAACCACATGAACAGTATGAAAAGGCAATATGATAGTATACCAAAAGAGGAACTCCCCAGGTCATTAGGTGCCCAATATGCTACTGGAGATCAGAGGAGAAATAACTACAGAAAGAATGAAGGGATGGAGCCAAAGCAAAAACAATACCCAGTTGCGGATTGACTGGTGATAGAAGCAAGGTCCAATGCTGTAAAGATCAGATATTGCATAGGAACCTGGAATGTCAGGTCCATGAATTAAGGCAAATTGGAAGTGGTCAAACAAGAGATGGCAAGGGTGAACGTCGACATTCTAGCAATCAGCGAACTAAAATGGACTGGAATGGGTGAATTTAATTCAGATGACCATTATATCTACTACTGCTGGCAGGAATCCCTTAGAAGAAATGGAGTAGCCATCATAGTCAACAAAAGAGTTCGAAATGCAGTACTTGGATGCAGTCTCAAAAATGACAGAATGATCTCTGTTCGTCTCCAAGGCAAACCATTCAATATCACAGTAATCCAAGTCTATGCTCCAACCAGTAACGCTGAAGAAGCTGAAGTTGAACGGCTTTATGAAGACCTACAAGACCTTTTAGAACTAACACTCAAAAAAGATGTCCTTTTCATTATAGGGGATTGGAATGCAAAAGTAGGAAGTCAAGAAACACCTGGAGTAACAGGCAAATTTGGCCTTGGAATATGGAATGAAGCAAGGCAAAGACTAATAGAGTTTTGCCAAGAAAATGCACTGGTCATAGCAAACACCCTCTTCCAACAACACAAGAGAAGGCTCTACACATGGACATCACCAGATGGTCAACACTGAAATCAGATTGATTATATTCTCTGCAGCCAAAGATGGAGACGCTCTATACAGTCAACAAAAACAAGACCAGGAGCTGACTGTGGCTCAGATTATGAACTCCTTATTGCCAAATTCAGACTTAAATTGAAGAAAGTAGGGAAAATTGCTAGACCATTCAGGTATGACCTAAATCAAATCCCTTATGATTATACAGTGGAAGTGAGAAATAGATTTAAGGGCCTAGATCTGATAGATAGAGTGCCTGATGAACTCTTACTATATAATGATGTTAGAAAAGATATGTCAGCAATAGAAATAATTTGATTAATACTCACCAAGACAAAAATCTCCCCTTCCTTCTTGTATCTTGCATTTTCCTGTTTGTTTGTTTGTTTTAGAGGACCGATCATATTTACTGACAACCTCTTCTAGAATATTAGTGAGATCCTTGCTGATACCAGAAGTACATGTAATAAAAATATAAATATTTTAATGTGCATAAAAATAGTTAATTTGATTAAATTTTCATGGAGTAGATTAGACCAATGTTGATGCTGCTGTTCAGTTGCTCAGTCATGTCTGATTTTTTGCAGCCCCAAGGAATGCAGCACGTCAGGCCTCCCTGTCCATCACCATCTCCCAGATCTTGCTCAAACTCATGTCCATTGAGTCAGTGATGCCATCCAACCATCTCATCCTTTGTTGACCCCTTTTCCTCCTGCCTTCAGTCTTTCCCAGCATCAGAATCTTTTCCAATGAGGCAGTTCTTCGCATCAGGTGGCCAAAGTATTGGAGCTCCAGCTTCAGCATCAGTCCTTCTGATGAATATTCAGGACTGATCTCCTTTAGGATGGACCGGTTGGATCTCCTGGCAGTCCAAAGGACTCTCAGGAGTCTTCTCCAACACCACATTTCAAAAGCATCAATTTTTTGGCACTCAGCTTTCTTTATGCCCCAACTCTCACATCCATGCATGACCACTGGAAAAACCATAGCTTTGACTAGATGGACCTTTGTTGGCAAAGTAATGCCTCTGCTTTTAATATGCTGTCTGGGTTTGTCATGGCTTTTCTTCCAAGCAGCAAGCGTCTTTTAATTTCATGGCTGCAGTCACCATCTGCAGTGATTTTTGAGCCCCCCGTAATAAACTCTGTCACTGTTTCCATTGTTTCCCCAACTATTTGCCATGAAGTGATGGGACCCAATGCCATTATCTTCATTTTTTGAAAGTTGAGTTTTCATTATAGAGATTGAATTAAACACATAGACACACTCATAAGATTCACCTATATGCAGTATGCAAGAAGATCATTCTGTCGTTTTTGAGAAAGTAATGTAAATCAAATATTTTATTTGGTAAGCAGAGTGTTTGAAAAACTAAGAAATAGAAAAAATATTGCAACTTAATATAATGCAGAGGTGCTATTTCAAAAGATTAGGGAAAAGATAGTTTATTAAATGCCTGATTGTTGGACAAGTATTAAAAAGAGACAAATGCATTCAGGTGGATTAAAAGCCTCTGTGTAAACTAAGATGTTATAGCACCATTATAAGGGAACACTGGCAAATTTACTTCCTAACTTTTCGTGGGAGATGCTCTTTTAAGCATGGCTAAAGAAACATGTAAAATATCTTTTTGAAACTAAAATTTCAAAATTAAAATGGAAATATTATTCCTAGAATAATAAAAATTCAATATTCTGAGTTGCAGTGTGATTCATATCAGCAAGCTGATAAAATTGTTGTACACCTGAGGAAAATGATTTCTCATATAAAATGGCTCTTAAGCAATCAATTGTAAAATCTCAGGTGGGAGAAAGAGAGAGAGTGAGAGGAAAGGAAGAAAGGAGAATTAAAAGACAATTCTTATCATTCACCTTTGCTCATCACTTTGAAAATTCAGTTTTATTTAATTGACATTTTCTATTTGTCTGATTGACAATCATTCAAAATTTCATTAACAAAGATTTTCTAGGATTGGAAAACAAGAATCTTATGTGCTCTTAGTTAGGCAGATCACTTGGTTTGACATGCTTCAAGATTAATTAGCAAAATCTATAAAAGCATAACAATCTTCCTATTAATAAGTTTTATTTCTAAAAATTTATACTACCAGTAAATGTGCACTTGTTTATTCAAAGATATATGAGCAACAATTTTTTTTTGCTCTAGAAAGCAAATATCCATCAATAATGGGCTGGTAAATAAATTAGGGAAAATGTGTATAATGGGGATCTTCCCAATATAAAGAATGAAGCATATACGGATGCATAATGTACCTTCATAAAGTACACTATGCATCTGTATATGTACCAATAAATGTACAAATGCATAAAGATATACAAGATACACTAAAAAGTGAAAAAGTGCCAGACAGTGGGTAATTATTATTTTCTATATAATATTTACATTTGATACAGCTCTTTAAATATTGATATGAATTTTTAAATATATGCATTATAAAATGTAATATTAATATATATTTAACAGAAGGGCTGGAGAAGAAAGATAATTTGGGTTTGAATCCTGCCTGTACTACTTTCTAATTGTGAGGCCTTGGGTAAATCATGTAACTTCTCCATGCCTTATTTTCTCCTTTGTAAAATGGGGTAATAATCGCACTTTTAGCAGAAGGTATTTTTTGTGTGTTTGTGAATGCCAGGATAGAGATATCTCAATTTTATTAATCTTCTCAAAGAAACAGCTTTGATTTTCATCTATTTTCCCTGTCATTTTTCTGATTTCTTTTTCATTGATTTGTACTCCATCTTTATTAGTTCCTTTTTCCTGTGTATTTTGACTTTAATTCACTCTTTTAGTATCTTAAGCCAGAAGCTGAGGTTACTGATTTGAGATTTTTCTTCATTTTTAATGTTGCCATTTAATGTTATTCTAAGTCCTACTTTGGATGTATGTGCAAATTTTGGTATGTAACTCTTTTTGTTTTCATCTTTCAAAATGCTTTCTAATTTTATTTTTCCTCTTTCACTCATTCCTTGGAAATATGTTATTAAACTTAAAAATATTTCAGATTTTGCAGGTTAATAATTTTAAATTTAATTTTGTTTTGGTTAAAGCACATATTTTGTATGATTTAAATATCTTTAAGATTATTGAGACTTTTTATATGGCCCAGAATAGGGTCTATGTAGTATGTGTTCCATGCATGCGTGTAAGCAATGTATACTTTGCTATTATTGGGTGGAATATTAGTTTCAATTAAGTGTGGGATAGTTTGGATGTCATTTCTTAAAGTGCTCACTCACTGTTTTTTGGGTATGCAAATAACACGTACTAGATGGGTTAAACCTGTCCCATGGCTCACTGTGCTCTCTTCTCTGTGTGTCTGTGTGTACATGTTTGATCTTCCTTTTTTTTTCCTTCTCCACTTCATTTTGAATAATGTCCATTATCATATCTTCTAAGTGACTAATTATTTTGTTTGCAGTGTCTGGCATGTAGGTTGTTTACTTTTCATGTCAGATACTTTAGTTCTCATCTCTAGAAATGTGATTTGCATTATTTTTGTATTTTCCATGTTCCTGCTTCACATGTTCTGTTTCCACTAGTTTATGGGGTGCATATGTCGCACAGGTCTCTGACGCTTTCTTCTCTCTTCTGGGACTCACATCATGCGTATGCTCTGCTATGCGATGATGTCCTGCAGTCTGCTACGTTCTCTTCACTTTTCGTACTCTTGTTCTATTTTTTGTTTTTCTTTAATCCTTTTTCTTCTCCTTAATTTCTTGCTCTTAAGCCTCAATAATTTTCAAAGTCCTGTCTTCAAGTGTGCCGATTCTTTCTTCTGGCTAGTCAAAAGCTAAGTCCTTGCAGTGAATTTTTCAATTCAGTTATTTTAATTCTTCAGTTCTAGAATTTTTATTGAGTTCCTCTACATCATTTTTTTATGTCAATTATTTACATGTCTGTTCTCTCTTTTAATTTACTGACCATCTTTATGATGGCTATTTTAAATTCTCTGTTAATTCATATTTCTTCATTTCTTTAGGATCATTTTCTTGTGATTTGTTTCTTTGAATATCCCATATTTCCCTGCTTTTTGTGTGTCTAGATATCTTCTGTCAGAACTTCGGGATGTGAAAAACCAACTACTTCTCCCAGTCTCTGTGACATAGTTCTGCACAGGGAGGAACCTCTTCAGTCAGCCTAGCTAGAGAGTCTAGCGATCTTTGAAGCCTTTTCCGGGAATGCGTTTTCTCTGGTCTTGTGTGTCTAATCTCCTTGTTGAAGAGGTTTGCCAAGTCCCAGTCAGGAGTGCCACACACTGTCTGCATGCCGTCCTGTAGATTCTGGAACACGCTGGGAGGCTTTTGCTCTCAGTGGCCCTCACCTGGCACCCTGATCCCGTCAGTGCTCAGGTTCAGACAGTCCGGCAGCACACTGAAAGACAGCGGTGGGTGCCTACCTCCCTCTTCTCCCTCCCCTGAGGGAGAGGCCACAAGCTGTTCTGGACTTTGCTGTGCCATGCGTCTTCTGGAGAACATGCCCCTCAGCTCTTATTTGTTCTCAGAGGTCCCCAGGCATCTGAAGTGTGCTGAGTTCTATCTGTGCTCTCAGAGAAGCAAGCTGGAATCCAATGGCTCAGGAAGTTCCCCTGAAAGTTCAAAGCTTTGGACATATAATCCAGCCTTCTCTCTCCCTCCCTGGACAGAAATCAGAGGCAGTCATTTCCCCCTGATCCTGTGGAGTTGTGCTGGGGGAGGGAAGGGTGGGGAGACGATCACAAGCATGCGCCATGGGTGTTTTTTAACCAGCTTTGATATGGCTGGGTTTGTACTTATCTGGGTGACGAAAGACTCTTATTTAGTTTCTGGACTTCTGACAAATAGACCCGGTCTATGGATTGCTGTGGAATCAGTGTCTCTGGGAGAGGAAGGAGGGTCTTGGGTTTGTTATTATACCATATTGCTCAAAACCAACTTATTTTTACTCTGTAATTATGGTATACCTCTACCAGAGACCACATTATAAATCAGTTGCTAAAAACATGTATTTTAGAAAATGTTTTATCTAATGTAATTATGAAATAATATATAAGCAATGCCTACATTTATTATATACTTGTATACTGAATATTACAAAGCATAGCTTTACTCTTACAAACATTGACTGTTACAGTCATCAGCCTTTTCCTATATCTTGCCAGATTTTTAATTCAGAAGCAAACAGCTTTTGCATATTTTCAACTGAAGTTGAATATTATAGAGTTAATGGACTTATTTCCACTGGCTTTTATAAAATTAGCATATTCCATGTCAGAAACAGCTTCTAAAGTTATGAATTTTAGTGAAAAAGTGAAATGAAGTGAAAATCGCTCAGTTGGACTATATAGTCCATGGAATTCTCCAGGCCAGAACGTTCCCTTCTCCAGGGGATATTCCCTTCTCCACGGGATCTTCCCAACACAGGGACTGAACCCAGGTCTCTGGCATTGCAGGCAAATTCTTCACCAGCAGAGCCACTGGGAAGCCTGAGAATACTGGAGTGGGTAGCCTATCCCTTCTCCAGCTGATTTTCTCAACCCAAGAATCAAACTGGGGTCTCCTGCAATTCGGATAGCAGGCAGAGTCTTTACCAGCTAAGCAATCAGGAAGCCCCTTGAATTTTAATTGGAGCATAATATAATATATTCAATGGATTATCACATTTTGTTTAAGCATTTCCTTATTGATTTTCAAGTTGCATAACATATATTACACATACAATTTTGTCTACTTATATATTTAAATACCTGATTATTTCCTTAAGAAAAAATCTTACAATTAGATCCATTTCATCAATGTGTCTAAAATGTTAAAGAATTTTGACACATGTTATAAATTTATTTCTTATAAAACCTCAAACAACTTTTTCATTTCATTTAGACCATTAGTATGTTTAAAAACCCCGTGTGCAAGAGAATAACATATCGTTTATAATGGAGGATGTATCATGTATCAGAGGGGAAAAGCAAGTCATTTTTAAAATAAAAATGTTATTAGAAAAACAAATTCGCTAACTTATCATGTTCAGTTCAGTTCAGTCGCTCAGTCGTGTCTGACTCTTTGTGACCCCATGAATCGCAGCACGCCAGGCCTCTCTGTCCATTACCAACTCCTGGAGTTCACTCAGAGTCGCGTCCATCGAGTCAGTGATGCCATCCAGCCATCTCATCCTTGGTCGTTCCCTTCTCCTCCTGCCCCCAATCCCTCCCAGCATCAAAGTCTTTTCCAATGAGTTATCATGTTAGAATGTATTAATCAGGCTCTACCAGTTCTAAAATTCAAACATGGCATAGGGTAAGAATTAGGTTTTGGGTATATTGAATACATTTGATCAAATAAAAAAGGAAACTTTGACAAAAGTTTAGAAAATAATCTAAAAAAGTTAGAAAATAATCTTCAAAAAGTTAGAAAATAATCTGCACACATGGGAGGAAGTTCAATAAGCTATTTAACCTGATAGTATGCTACAGAAGTTATTTAAGATGGAAATGGACTATAGCCTGCCAGCTCCTCTGTCCATGGAATTCCCCAGGTAAGAATACTGGCGTAGGTAGCCATTCCCTATTCAGGGATCTTCCCAAATCAGAGATGGAACCCGGATCTCCTGCACTGTAGGTGGATTCTTTACCTTTTGAGACACCAGGGAAACCCAATTATTAACTTGAAACTAGAAATAGCAATAATGGGTATGGGTATGCAATTTATACTGAGTATTCAATTTATATTGAGTTGTTTAACATGTGAAAATAATGTGATTAACAGGAAAAAATAGTTTCAGAGAAACAAACAAATGATATTGTAAAAGAAGATTAATAAAAAAGTTTATAAAATCTAATTTTAAAAAATTCCACTTAAAAATGAAAATAGGATTTATCATATTTTTTAAAGTTGTTTGAAAAATGTTAAAAATAACTTCACACTTTTTTCTCATCATAATAATGTATACAAATATGAAACTGGATCATCAGTAGTTGTAATGAAATGTACTTTTGCATAAATACCTTATAAAGTGATTGAACTAACTTGAGTATAAATGACCAATGTTCTGAAGAAATGTAATAAAATAAATTTTCTTTATTTGGTTTGCCTACACTGGTCCAGACTACATTAAGATATACAAAGTGGAATATATCTTGAAATAAATTAATTATTGTGAAATTAATGAGGTAAATCATTATTTCAAGCATATTATAAATGCATCACACTACTCATGTTCTTTCTTGACCAGTCCATTTAGTACATGATTATTCATCTCTAATATAATATTGCTTAAGTAATTTAACTGAAATCAATGTAGATGATTATGTAGTGTCAGAATGAAGTTGCTAATCAGTGTATCCTTATTAAATGGACAATTACAATGATTATAATTTATGGTTGAAATATTTTAATATGATTGTCAGGTGAAAATGAAGAAACTGTTTAATATGAAAATAATTTTCTTCTATTAATTTAGTGATATTTATAAAGTACTCTTTCTTGCAGATTAATTTAGATTAACTCTTCAGTCCTCTAAAAAACTCTATGAAATAAGGTCATTTTGCCATTTCAATTGAAAACAGAATTTGATTCCAAATGTCAGGCTAAACACGGACACGTATGCATGTGCCCACACACTCACACACACACACAGATATGCAACAAGATTCATCACAGTGCTAGGGAAAAGAAAGAATAATGATATCCATGAATTGGAAATATTTTTGGAAGATGACAAATTACATTTTTTATGTTATTTGAAATGTTTTTTAAAAAATATTTGTTTGCTTAGCATATAGTCAATCATTGCTAATGTCACCTAAATTATTTGATGATCGACCCCTGCTGCGTAGAAAGAAATATTCTGGCACTTGACCCATATTTGCTTACTTATGACTACTTTTGTGGAATAAAAATTCTAAGTTTGGTAATCATGAAGCTTGATTTATTCTGACTGTGGAACTGTAAATGTAACTGACCTTCAGTTAAATATTAGTCCTTTCTTCAAAACTTTCTCTTTTATTACATTAAGAAATGGAAGCATTGCTGTTAATGTAATAAAAGAGAAAGTTTCGAAGAAAGGACTAATATTTAACTGAAAATCAGTTACATTTCTTAAGTCAACAGTTCATAGTTCATATAAGAAACAAAAACTATGTAAGATGATGGGAACCATGACTCAAATATGTGTATATTTATGTTTATAATATATATCTAGTTATTTCATAATAGAATTGTGGCTATAACTAATGATGCTGGTTGGCTAATGTATCTAGAAATACACATTTTATTAAGGGCTCAATTTCCCTAAAATAGTACCTTCCTATCTGAGGGACTCTTTGAAACCTGGAAAGAAATTTTTCCCTGGGGATTTAGAGATGCAAAACAACTTTATAATTTAAAAATCAATGTTTGGTACCTTATAGATTGCCAGGAGAAATATAAATAACCTCAGATATGCAGATGACACCACCCGTATGGCAGAAAGTGAAGAGGAACTAAAAAGCCTCTTGATGAAAGTGGAAGTGGAGAGTGAAAAAGTTGGCTTAAAGCTCAACATTCAGAAAACGAAGATCATGGCATCTGGTCCCATCACTTCATGGCAAATAGATGGGGAAACAGTGGAAACAGTGTCAGACTGTATTTTGGGGGGCTCCAAAATCACTGCAGACAGTGACTGCAGCCATGAATTTAAAAGACGCTTACTCTTTGGAAGGGAAGTTATGACCAACCTAGATAGCATATTCAAAAGCAGAGACATTATTTTGCCAACAAAGGTCCGCCTAGTCAAGGCTACGGTTTTTCCAGTGGTCATGTATGGATGCAAGAGTTGGACTGTGAAGAAAGCTGAGTGCCGAAGAATTGATGCTTTTGAACTGTGGTGTTGGAGAAGAAACTTGAGAGTCCCTTGGACTGCAAGGAAATCCAACCAGTCCATTCTGAAGGAGATCAGCCCTGGGATTTCTTTGGAAAGAATGATGCTAAAGCTGAAACTCCAGTACTTTGGCCACCTCATGCGAAGGGTTGACTCATTGGAAAAGACTGTGATGCTGGGAGGAATTGGGGGCAGGAGGAGAAGGGGACGACCAAGGATGAGATGGCTGGATGGCATCACGGACTCGATGGACGTGAGTCTCAGTGAACTCTGGGAGTTGGTGATGGACAGGGAGGCTTGGCCATGCTGTGACTCATGGGGTTGCAGAGTCAGACATGACTGAGTGACTGAACTGAACTGAACTAAACTGAGATGGTGTAGACATTACTCCCAATACCATGAGCTATGGTTAAGAATTTTTAGAGAGATTTTCTCTTTTCTTTTTCCAGTCAAATAGTGCCACAACTTGAAGAGGAAAATATCTTCAGAAACTCTCTCTGTAAGGTGGGATTTTTCCAGTTCACCCCACAAGAATGTTGCTCTTGGGGGTTTTATGGAGGTTGTGCATCTCTGATCTCTCAGACAGACTTTGCCACTGGCTCTAGGGCTTTCTTAATCCTGTGACTGCACTCTCTTTTTATTTCTGGCTTTTGAGGTTAGTGTTTTTGTCTGTTTGTTTTTGCCTAATACCACCTCATATACTTAAAAGCATTTCATCCAGAATTTTTAGTCATGCCGCTTGGTTTCATAAAAACCTGAGGCACCATGCTATGAATTTCCTCTTGTGCTCAGTTGACTTTTTGAGAAAATTGAAATTCAGTATTGAGATGTTGCATTTGTCCATCAAATATTTATTGAATGGCTACTTTGCAAGTAGTTGCATGAATGAAAGATAAAAATAAAGATCCTTGTCTTGATGGTTCTTGCATCCTAGTGGTTAAAGGACAGAACACACAATAAGCACAAGAAATAAATGAGGGAATTAGCATGATAGGTAATGATAAAACCATGGGGAAAAAGAGAATAGGGTAAGAGAGCTGGGAAAGAGAAGGCTAAACTGTAGGACGATCTATCATGGTAGACTTCATTGAGGGGGGAGATCTGAACAAAGACGTGGTGAGTGTAGGTGAGTGTGTCTTCATCCCTGACTTGTAAAAGGCTCTCAGTTCAGTTGAGTTGCTCAGTAGTGTCCAACTCTTTGTGACCCCATGGACTGCAGCACACCAGGCCTCCCTGTCCATCACCAGCTCCCAGAGTTTGCCCAAACTCATGTTTATCAAATCAGTGATGCCATCCAACCATCTCATCCTCTGTCATCACCTTTTCCTCCTGCCCTCAATCTTTCCCAGTATCAGGGTCTTTTCAAATGAGTCAGTTCTTAGCATCAGGTGGCCTAAGTATTGGAGTTTCAGCTTCAGCATCAGTAAAAAGCTCTAAGCACCAATATTTGTCCTATCTTGGAGCATGGAATGGGAGGAAAAGGGAGAAAAGACCAAGAATGTGGAGAAGAGAGGGTTCAGGGAATCTAACATCAAGTCTGGACCTTCTTCATCTATCTTAATTTTTAATGAGCAACCAATCATATGCTGTTACTTTCTGTGAAATGATTCTATAAATGTATTGTATTAGTAAATTCTTTTCTTGGAGAAGCTTCCCTAGTAGCTCAGATGGTAAAGAATCTGCCTGCAATGCAGGAGACCTGGGTTTGATCCCTGGGTTGGGAAAGATCCCCTGGAGGAGGTCGTGGCAACCCACTCCGGTTTTCTTGCCTGGAGAATCCCCATGGACAGAGGAGCCTGGCAGGCCACAGTCCACAGAGTCACAGAGTAAAGCACAACTAAGCAACTAAGCACACAAATTCTTTTCTTGGAGTAGTTTCTGAGGCATGTTCAAAATTTAAATTTCTTCCACCCATATTTCTTTGGATTTTCTCTATCAATAATTAATATAACCTTTTTTCCCCCCGAATCTCATACTTGTGAGGTTAGAGAAATGCTCACTTATTTTTATTTCTGTGTAATGTGGCAAGTACTTAACATGCATGAGAGAGTTTTACATATAGTGCTCATACTTTAGAATAATGACCTATTTTAACCTGTCATGAATTCAGAAGGTGTAGGATACTAGGAAATTAGTCAGCAATCAATTTTTCTGACACCTATTTCTATTCAGTATTTACTTCCACTTAGCCCTAAATATTCTTAAATAAATATAAATGTAGATTTTCAAATAATAAAGAGGTAATGTTTAATATCGGTTAAAGTTTCATTAGTACGGACCCTTACAGAAATACTCAGCATTTGTAAATACAAAGTTGTTTCTAATCAAGATTTTTCTTAGCAACATTGCAACAGCAAAAATATATATATTTATAAGGAAAACTGCCGGGGTCCAGCCCCGGTGGATCCAGGGTGATTTGAAGGTGGGGGGACGGTGTCGGAGTCTTTGGAAAAATACATATTTAACTACAGATATAGAGAGAGATTAGAAACGGATAGTGTAGTAAGAGATAGTGTAGTGGAGAAAAGGAGGCTGAATCCAGATGGGAATTCAGCCAGAGAAGCAGGAGCAAGAAGGAAGCGACATGGGGGAATCAGTCTTTCCGGAAACTGATCTGATTTCTTTATTTTTGGGTTTGCTTATATACCTTTTGTTACATATAGGGATGAATACAGAGTCACGTGGGGGTCAGCAGTCCTGACCTTTATCAAAATCAGGTACTTCACATAAAAAGGTCTTAGGGATTTTATGATCCTTTCTTTCTGATAACCAAAAAACTTATTTTTTCCAAGGGTGCTTTTTCTTAAACCAGGCACCACGCTCCAAATAAAGTTACATTCCTATAGGATGAGGGTGTAGTGAGTTACAATCAAGAAAGGAATTTATTTAACCCAAAGTTAACATGATTAATCTTAAAGGTTAATACTTATTTCTCCTATATGCTTAAAAGTTAATGCTTATTTCTCCTATATGCTAGTTATATTCATTATAAAGGCAGGGAACATGGAGATTTAGCAGCAAACATCAGCCCAACAAATAAAAAATCCTTTCACCAATGCTCCCCTTAAGATCTATTTAATCTTAAGACAGTGATAAAGTTACATTTTTACATAGCAAGGACACAGTGATTTATAACAAAGTACAGTGATCTATTACAAAAGAGAAAATCCATTAACTCAAAAAGTCTAGTATTGCTAACCTTAAAACTACTATATTTCCTTTTCTATATTCCAAATACATTGATTAATATATTCCCAGGTGCCTAAGGATATGGAGGCCTGGCGGCAATCATTGACTCAACAAGAAGAAAAAGCCCTATGCTAATTAAGACTCTCAAAATACTCAAAAGCTCTCTGTGCTGTTTATGGTTAACAGGTAGTACACAATCATGTGCGTAGCGGCAGGAGTATGGATAATCCTGTCACACAAGCTAGTCTGTCAGCAGAGAGGTTTGACCTGAGACATCCTTGTCCCACCCAGAGCAGGGAATTAGCAGCAATTATTGACACAACAAATGAAAAATGCTTCACCAATACAATTCCCAACCAACCCACTACACTAATAATTTCCAACTCCCCAAAAGAATTTGCCTTTAGCAAGTCCAAAACATCTCGTGCCTCTCAGATTGGGAGGCTGTAAACAATCACATGTGGCCAGACAAACCTATACAGGTGGGCTAGATAACCTTCAGAGGAGTCCGTAAGCTGAAACACTCTTGTTACACCCAGGAATTGTTATTGCCTTGGAGCTACACATTTACTCCTTCTCCGAGAGAAACGGTTATGGGGGAGAGTCCCCCGTAAAGTCAGAGGTGTAGGTGAGAGCATAAAACAGACTCTGGTTTTGGGGCTAGATGCTCGGGAACAGGGGGTTTGCTGAGGCTTGATCACGCTTTTGCGTATGCCAAGCCTCCTTCCTCGTGACCTTTGCCATGGGCGGAGTTCCTCACGCTGGCCCCCGGCAGAAAACATATTCAAAAATATTCCCCCAAATTGAAAGTAAAGTTCAGAAGTAGCACTTGCTAGCATTTGTTTCTTTAATATTGTTCTTTTCCTAGTAATCAAGTTTTATAAGAACTGGTATCCATTCAGCTAATGTGTGTCCTGCTAGAGGTGCATCAGTCTTACTGATACTCTGATACAAAACTGTGTTTTGGTCTGTTAGGCTAATGGACTCGAGCTTATCTTAATTAAGAAGGTGTCCTTTAACAATCCTTCTAATCACTAGTTCTCATTTAAACTGAGACCTTAACTGTTCCAGTGCTGATTCTAATAGCCAGCTGGGAATTATCTTTCTTATCATGACTTCTTCTAACTGACCTGAAAATTGGAATAAAATTACTTTATTAGATTTTTTTTTTTACTATTTCCTGGTATATAATAAACAACAGGAAGGAAGAGAATAATACCTGATGTTCACTTTCTATGAACCTTTCTGATTTTCTTCCCTTTCTTATTTACCTTTAAGATAAAATCAGGTTTCCTCTTTTCATAATGATCTAATAATTTCGTGTTTTAGAATATGAGTGTGAGTTTTGATGAGGCTCTTTAAAGCTTAAGTTTGAAATACAAATAAACGTTATTTCCTGAATATTACTTTCAAATAATAATGAATAATATTTCTCCTATGTAGTCCATGACTAAATCTTTCCACTTAAAACTGTATTATAATCCTTTGGATATTTCTATGTTGTTCATCATTTTCTGTGTATGGAAGAGGAAAAGGTATGGAGATGACAACATTTATCTTGACATCACTGGCATAAGTTCTTTGCAATGGGAAGCAGGATCAAAGGCTGAATGATTAAAATTAAGAAACACAAGAGAGAGGTGTTAAATCTTTACAGGCAGTAGGTGCAATTCCTTTCCTAGTCAAAAAGTATCTAAAATTTCTTATTTAAGTGTAATGAGACACATTTTTGTAATGTCATTAAATTCAGCCTGCTTACTTAGATGAAAAGTGTTTTGCTGTGTGGTCTTCATTAAGATAAACATTTTCTATGATTAGTATAGAGACTATAGACAATTACTCAGGCAGCAACTGCTCCCTCTAAGGAGGGAGCTTACTTCATAGGTTTTACTGCAATGGTTCAGCTTTTCCGTTGTTGCCTTGCCTGTAATACAAAGATATCCCACTGCTGGGCATACACACCGAGGAAACCAGAATAGAAAGAGACATATGTACCCCAATGTTCATTGCAGCACTGTTTATAATAGCCAGGACATGGAAACAACCTAGATGTCCATCAGCAGATGAATGGATAAGAAAGCTGTGGTACATATACACAATGGAGTATTACTCACCCATTAAAAAGAATACATTTGAATCAGTTCTAATGAGGTGGATGAAACTGGAGCCTATTATACAGAGTGAAGTAAGCCAGAAAGAAAAACACCAATACAGTATACTAACACATATATATGGAATTTAGAAAGATGGTAATGATGACCCTGTATGCAAGACAGCAGAAGAGACAGGATGTGTAGAGTGGACTTTTGGACTCTGAGGGAGAGGGTGGGATGATTTGGGAGAATGGCATTGAAACATGTATACTATCATGTAAGAATCGAATCGCCAGTCTATGTTTGATGCAGGATACAGGATGCTTGGGGCTGGTGCACGGGGATGATCCAGAGAGATGATATGGGGTGGGACGTGGGAAGGGGGTTCATGTTTGGGACCTCATGTACACCCGTGGTGGATTCATGTCAATGTATGGTAAAACCAATACAGTATTGTAAAGTAAAATAAAGTAAAAATAAAAATAAAAAAAGATAAATTGATCTCTATTCACTTTGATACTATACATGCTTCTTTATATTCTATATAAGGCTTGACTTTCAAGAAAAGATTTACGATAGTGCTGCTCGAAAAGTTAAGAATAGTGGGCTTTTTAAATATCTGCTTAAATTTATCCTTCTCTTACCTATAACATTGCCAGAAGACTCTATGCGTTTCTTTATGTCCTATTGATTGATTACAAGAAGTAAAACAATGTCTGCTATCATATCACATTTTGGCAAAAGGCTACTTTTTACTTTTTTAAATTGTTGTGTCTATAAAAAGATTCCCATGTCTATACAATTTACACATAAGCCCATAGCTATAATATGCTCTGATGTTTGAAGATAACTTTATAATGTTATTATTTAATAAACAATGTATAAAACAGTAGAAGAGTTACATAAGTCTTTATTCAAGCAAAATAAATGATGTGACAAATAACCTTTTACTTCCTTTTTTATTATACACTTTGAGCTCTGAAGCTCTAAATGTTCAAGATTCACAGATTTTTCTCTGTTTTTTTTTTTTTTTTGAGACAGTTGTTAAATCACTGGCAGTTTGAAACAAGCCATGGCATAAATATCTGCACCATGAAAATCATCAAATGCTACAATTTGGGGCTTGCTCCAAACTCCTCTTCCTCTCCTCCACCACACAGTTTACTAGCACACCATACCAAATTCTTGTCAATGTTTATTTCTATTTTAGGTGCTGGTATAAATATCTGACATAAATTTTTCATATAACAAGCATTGCCTGTATACTGTCATTCATTAAGAAGTTTATTGTTAATAGTTGTTGAATTAAACATGTCAACTTTTATTGTCCTAGTAACTAAAATAATATCTTCTAGAAAATTATGTGAAATAGTGAATTATCTCTTTTGTTTACAGTGATCGTGGAAAGTGGAAATATAATCTCTTTTGTGGCTTATATTAATTCTGGATATTGTAAGATTTATAGAAATATCATAGGATTTTCAAAACTACAATCAAGAAAAGTGGTAAGTTTTAAATGTATGTATTCTTTTTAACTGATTAATCTACTTTAATCAATAGGAGATATTAAACATGGTTTTCTTGTGTTTATTGATCATTTTTATTTACCTTGTGTTGTGAAACAGCTGTTAAATTTTTTTAACTAACTTTCATTGCATTTATTTTATTCTTGTTACTGAGCTCTAATATGTAAAATAAATTGTAAGACATGTTGAGTTGTAAGACTTAGAAATGACCTAGAAGCACATTAAAAGATGCTTGACATTATTTATCAAAGAAAGGCAAATTAAAACCACAACAAAATACTTTTACAAGCATATCAGATTGGTTAAACTATACTTAACATATCACTCAGAAATTCCACTCTAAATATTTACTCAAGAGAAATAAAATACACATTTACCAAAAGTCTTATGTGAATCTTCACATGTCAAAACATAAGTAATAATCTAAACGTCCATTGACAGTGAGATGAAGAAAAACATTGTGGTTTATTCCTGGAGTATCATGCCTCAACTAAAAGAACCTCATGCACACAAGAATATGGATGGGTCTGGAAGCACTAGGTTGGGCAAAAAAGTGAAACTCAGAAGAATGCATTCTGTATGATGTCAGTTTTATGAAGTTCTAGAATAGGCAAGTTCTAGTTCAAACTGGATTTAGAAAAGGCAGAGGAATCAGAGGTCAAATTGCCAACATTCGTTGGATAATAGAAAAAAGAAGGGGATTCCAGAAAAATCATCTTCTGCTTCACTGACTATGCTGAAGCTTTTGACTGTGTCGATCACAACAAACTGTGTAAAATTCGTAAAGAGATGGGAATACCAGACCACCTTACTGGCCTCCTGAGAAACCTGTTTGTAAATCAGCAAGCAATAGTTATAACTGGACATGGAACAATGGACTGGTTCAAATTTGGGAAAGGAGTATATCAAGCACATCAAGGTGTATATTGTCACCCTGCTTATTTAACTTATATGCAGAGTACATCATGTGAAATGCTTGGATGAAGCAAGGCTGGAATCAAGATTGCCAGGAGAAATATCAATAACTTCAGATATGCAGATGGCACCACCCTTATGGCAGAAAGCAAAAAAGGAATTAACGAATCTCTTAATGAAGGTGAAAGAGGAGAGTGAAAATCCTGGCTTAAAACAACATTCAAAAAAGAAGACCATGGCATCCGGTCCCATTACTTCATGGCAAATAGATGGGCAAACAATAGAAAAACAATGACAGAATTTATTGTCTTGGGCTCCAAAATCACTGCAGACGGTGACTGAAGCCATGAAATTAAAAAAACACTTGCTCCTTGAAAGAAAACCTATGAACAACCTAGACAACATATTAAAAAGCAGACACATTACTTTGCCGACAAAAGTCCGTCTAGCCAAGGCTATGGTTTTCCCAGTAGGCGTGTATGGATGTGAGAGTTGGACTGTGAAGAAGGCTGAGCACCGAAGAATTGATGCTTTTGAACTGTGATGTTGGAGAAGACTCTTGAGAGCCCTTTGAACAGCAAGGAGATCCAACTAGTCCATCCTAAAGGAAATCAGTCCTGAATATTCGTTGAAAGGACAGATGCTGAAGCTGAAGCTCCAATAATTTGGCCACTTGATTTGAAGAATTGACTGATTGGAAAAGACCCTGATTCCAGGAAAAATTGAAGGTGGGAGGAAAAGGGGGTGAGAGAGGATGAGATGGTTGGATGGCATTACCGACTCAATGGACACGAGTTTGAGCAAACTCCAGGAGTTGGTGATGGACAGGGAAG
Source organism: Ovis canadensis (assembly GCF_042477335.2). Classification (NCBI taxonomy): domain Eukaryota; kingdom Metazoa; phylum Chordata; class Mammalia; order Artiodactyla; family Bovidae; genus Ovis; species Ovis canadensis. The sequence continues at coordinate 98,347,422 of NC_091253.1, read as the reverse complement.
CCTGGCGTGCTGCAATTCACAGGGTTGCAAAGAGTTGGACACGACTGAGTGATTGAACTGAACTGAACTGATAATCAGCAGATAGGATGAATTGTAATAATCTTATTTTATATTTTGTTTTTTTAAATTAGAGGATAATTACTTTACAATATTGTAATTGGTTTTTGACATACATTACCTCATGCGAAGAGTTGACTCATTGGAAAAGACTCTGATGCTGGGAGGGACTGGGGTTAGGAGGAGAAGGGGATGACAGAGGATGAGATGTCTGGATGGCATCACTGACTCGATGGACGTGAGTCTGAGTGAACTCCAGGAGTTGGTGATGGACAGGGAGGCCTGGCGTGCTGCGATCCATGGGGTCACAAAGAGTCGGACATGACTGAACGGCTGAACTGAACTGAACTGAAGCCTGGCATACTGCAGTCCATGGGGTCTCAAAGAGTTATCTCATACAAAGTATACTAAATTATGATTGCTAAATGGTATCCTATGATGTTGAAAAATGGAATTAGTTCAAGGTTTCATAAACATCTTGGTGGATTAAAACATTTAATTTGTAGATCACTAAACTATGGTGCTTTAATTTATTTTATATATGCTGAAATTCTCTTATCAATCTGCTATTTTTCTAACAAAATTGAAGTGTATGTATAAATAAGTGTCCTCTTGATTTGCATGAAAATACTAACTTATTTTAAATACCATGTACCAAAATGATTTATGAAGAGTACGTTTCTGGTAGTAATAATATTTATCCATTACGGGAAAGTGATTTCATTAAACATTATTTGTATCTATTACAGAAAAAAATTCAGAAACATGTTTATATGGGTAGACTTAATGAGAAGGAGTCTTTTGGTGAGATAAGTGTTCTTCTTCATATTCCTTTCACCTGCACAATAGTTACTGGAGAAGACGTTGAGATGGCAATTATTGAAGATAAGGACCTACATGGTACATACATAAATGCCTTTTATTTCAACTATTCTGCCACTTTATTTGATAAGTTTTTGATAAGAGTAGTTATATTTCACAGACAAATTAGGATACTCAGGTAAGTATGGGTGTATGTGTGTTATTTGCAGAGAAAACATATTTATATATAATCCCACTTGTAACTTCATAGTTTATCTGCATTAATTGTGCTACTTTTGGAATATATTAGCAATATTTTAAAAGACTTGGATTGTAAATTACAATCCAAAAATCTCCTTGTTAATTCCCGCTATCATCAATAGCAACATTTCCTCCCTTTCTAGATTTTTTTTAAAATCACTGCTTCCTTGTTTCTTGTTCATGTCAGTTTTGTACCCTCGTCCAATATATAATCCAGATCAAGTGTATGTAAAAATCCATGGCTTGCAGTATCTAAACTTTTATCTTAAAATTAATTTTTAATTTTTTGTTGAAATATAGCTGACTCACAATGTGGCGCTAGTTCCAGGTGTACAACAAAGCAAAGTGCGTCAGTTACACACATGCACACATCCACTCTTAGGGGTTTTTTTGAGATTAAAAAAATGACTTTATTGGCAAACTGAAATTTAAGAAATCAAATCTTTTTACAGATATTGCCAAAGAAGTCCATTAAATTAATTTTAATAGTCATTTCCTAAAGTTGAGATTTATTTATTTTTTCCATTTTTTAAAATATAAATTTATGTATTTTAATTGGAGGTTAATTACTTTACAATATTATATTGGTTTTGCCATACATCAACATGAATCCGCCACAGGTATACTCGTGTTCCCCATCCTGAACCCCCCTCCCTCCTCGCTCCCCGTACCATCCCTCTGGGTCATCCCAGTGCACCGGCCCAAGCACTCTTTTTTTTTTTTCCCTTTTAGATTCTTTTCCCGTATAGGCCATTACAGAGAATTGAATAGAGCTCCTTGTGCTCATTATTTGTCTATTTTATTACTATATACTGAAGTGTGTATGCCAATTCTAATCTCCCAGTTTTCCTTCTTTATCCCTTAAAGAAGTTATAAACAAGTTATCCTTCTTTATTCCCTGGTAACCAAAAGTTTTTACATTTGTGACCATACTTCTGGTTTGTAAATAAGTTTATTTATATCACTTTTACTTAGATTCCACATTTAAGTAATATCAAGGATATTTATCTTTCTTTGTCTGATTTACTTCAATCATATGACAATATCTTAAGTCCATCCGTGTTGCTGTAAATGGCAGAACTTTGTTCTTTTTTATGACTAACATTCCATTGTATATATGTACTACATCTTCTTTATCCATTCCTCTTTCGATGGACATTTAGGTTGATTCCATGATCTGGCTCTTGTAAATAGTGCTGCAGTGATCATTGTGGTGTATATATCTTTCTGAATTATGGTTTTCTCTGGCTGTATCCTTAGGAGTGGGATTTCTGGGTCATATAGTTATTTTAGTTTTAGTTTTTTAGAAGACGTTCTATATTGTTCTACTTAATGGCTATACATTCCCAACAGTGTGGCAAGTTTCACTTTTCTCTATACACTCTTCATATTTTATTGTTGATACATTTTTTTGATGATGGCCATTCTGACCATGTGAGGTGATATGTTACTGTAGTTTATATTTCTCTAATAACTAGTGATGCTAAAATTTTAGAGCTCAAGAGGTATTGGAAGAATAATCACCCAGTCATGTGTGATTGACCCTCCAAATACTATAACTATTCAAATAGGATATGCACTTGAATTTGAAATGGAAATGATAACATTGATTAAAAGATCTAGAAACTTATAGAAATTAACATAGGTGAGAGATTTGCTTTCAGATCAGTTCAGTTCAGTTGCTCAGTTGTATCCGACTGTTTGTGACCCCATGAATCACAGCACGCCAGGCCTCTCTGTCCATCACCAGTTCCTGGAGTTCACCCAAACTCATGTGCATCGAGTCAGTGATGCCATCCAGCCCTCTCATCCTCTGTCGTCCCCTTCTCCTGCCCCTAATCCCTCCCAGCATCAGAGTCTTTTCCAATGAGTCAACTCTTTGCATGAGAGATTTATTTTAAATAAGCTCAATTAGAAAATTTTCATATTACTTATATATGATTTGGCTGAATTCTCTTTTCTGAATTTCAAGTTTTTTTTTTTTTTAATGTTTCTTAGAGAATATGTATCCTCTACCTTTTTAACTCTGATTTTGTTTAGCTTCAAATTCATGTGTCCACTTTCAGTAGGTATCCATTTGAAATTGCATTGACTAATTCTTTCCTTCTATGACATTCAACTACCAAACCTCTCAAGATACATGTCACTCAAGAATATGTACTAACTACTAATTATATTTACAATAGTCTCGCTTGACATAGGCTAGATTTTTCTTTTCATGTACCAATGATGTTAACTGATGCAAGGTAAATACACTTTGGACTCTTTGGCGTAAAGCAACATGTCACACAGGAAAGGCCTTCTTTCAAGCATGTATCAGAATCATCTTTGTCATCTGGCAAACTAAAATTCAAATAGATGTCATAGTTTCAGTTTTATTTGTGTTTTGTGAGTAGTGTTCATATTTTTAAATTCCATGTATTTGTTCATTTGGAACTGATGTTATAAACCTACTGACATGTTGGGTGACTAATTAAACATTTAGTTTTCCAGTAATGCATTTTACAATTCCTCTCCAAATTTACTGTATTTAACAATCTTTAATAGATTGCAACATAATCCACATATGAGAAGAAAACATTGTCTCAGGGATATAGTTCACACTTTTATTTGCTCCCATATAAATTATGTTAAAGAACCAATATCACCTAAATGATCCAGGTTATTAACGATATTTAGTAAATACCTAAAGGAAGCAGTGTAGTCACTATATTTTTACCTGGGATAAGTCGAACAGAATTCAAGAAACATAAAAGAGTGCATAAATGCTAAATATTATATATGGAGAATTATATATATAACTGTATATGATCATAGAGGAAACATTCAGTAATTAATTGGACATTATTTAAAAGGACTTAAAGTATGGTGTTTTTTTTTTTTTTCATTTAGATTGTCAACTTTTGGAAAATAGCAAATAACTTGTTTCATAATCTATGTAAATTCTCCTCAGATGTTACCTTGAGTATCTAAAAAAAACTGAGAACAAGATTATTAAGTTTAAGCAATATAAGTATATATTTTCTTAATATGACGACACTGGGAATTTAGCTTATCTGATTACTATTTTTATTAAGGTAATGTATCTTTGCCCCAATGCAGAATTTATACCTCAAGTCATTTAGATTAAAATTATACATACCAACTACCTTAATTTTATTGATATCTGAAATTCTCATCATACCATTAAAGCAAGTGTACCACTTTTGTAATGAGAAATAATTGCTTTCATGTAAAAAATGGATTGCCACTGTTATTAATTATATCTCATTCAACCATGAATAACTGAAAAACTAAGAGACAGCTATGAATTTAATTGGGCTTTTCTAAAAGGAAAATTCCAATTTCAAGATGTCATCAGGACACACTGTCTGAATGATTTTGTTTGTTTTATTATTAGGAGGAATATCAAAAGGCATTTATCTCTGATAATAATTATTTTAATCAAACCCTAGGAAACCAGATTTTTTTCTTTTTACCACAGATAGGTCTTTTAGATGTTTTAGAAGCAATGAGTGTATTCTTATTGAAAAGATCTCCATCCCAGCATTCCTCGGTATTTCTTCTCTTTGCTGAGACGCGTTATAACCAGGTGTCTCCTTGGTAACAAAGTTAACCAGAAAAGCTTAGACTCTTGAATGATTTGCTACCATAACTATGCTTTCCTTTCCTCTTTGTTTTTTGTTTCTGTTTGATGATAAAATTGTTGTGTAAATATATATTTCCCAGTTAAAAATAAGGTATGACACAATAATTTTTGTCTAGAAATCCTTTTTACTCATTACTAATAATGTCAATGAAGAAACGCAAATCCATTTGAGGTTAATTTTTATTTTATTTTGGACAAAGTTTTGTGTGAAAACAATGTATTTCATGTAACTTTCTCAGAAACTAATGGAGTAAAACATCATTCAGTTCATTAGGAATTTCATAAACATATTGAAGAAAAATTTATTGTTAATGATAAAACCATTCAAATATTTTAAACATTTTGCAGACATGTAGACGTAGTTCATAGTTGGGAAATTAAGTTTATTTTATGAAATATCACATATCATATATTATACATATGAATAAATGATAACATTAATCGGAAAACACTGATAAATTTTGTAAAGTTTATGTTGCTTATTTTACATAAAGAAGTCAATGTTTTGCTTGGGTATTTTCAATAACTTGTTTCATAAACAAAATATTAAACCATTTCAGTTCATGGTTTGGGGGATGACAGAGTTGACTTAAGTCTATTTTAAGAAAAGAAGCAGAAAGATCTATAATACTCTATTCTCAGTTTTAGACTTGCTGATGCTCTGCTTTATACTACACAGTAAGCTACTTGTTCTACTAAATGCTGTTCTATCATAAATGTAGTCCTTGATGAATTATGTAGTCAGTGATTCAAAGGGTCTGTGTTTGGATTGTTCTTCCATGTCTCTCAACAAGAGGGTATACTTGTAAGTAGGATTATTTGCTGTTGGTGAAAATGATCTTACACAATTTGGGCACATTTAGTTTTAAAAATTTAACTATAACCATTTTGCATTCTCCTTGCATAAAAAGTTAAAATGTTACTCCGGGTTTTTGGGTGCTTCTATTAAAATATAACCACAAACTACTGTATACACAAAAGCAATAACTGGTTTATTGAAAAGTTCAACTTTGCATTCACAAAGCAACTGTGCAATGTCTTCCACATGCTTTGATATTTTTTCGGTGAGAGGAGTTTTCCCCCTGCCCTTTAAAAACAAGTCTAGTGATTTTATGAATACTGTAAGTCATAAAATACGCTATAATTTATTTTTAGTTTCCAAATATTCTCAACTGAGTTATTAATGCATCTAACTTGATAAGAAGCACATATCCAAATTCGATGCAATGTTGGTTGGCTTGCTACATTCTTGTTCCTTGTTTTCTTGCTGCTTGTCAGCTGGGGAATCCTTCTCAGCCACTAGAGGATGCCCCATTCACAAGCCCCTCTCCATCTCAGCAATGAAAAACTCCCATCCGATCTCTCACACTGAATCATTCAAATTTCTTTTCTCTACCAACTGCTTTTGAACAGCTCATTCTGTGGGTGATCTTGCTAGGTTCATCCAGATAAGCTCTCTAGAAGAAGATCAATGTGTTAGTAGTCTTACTTTATTCTGTGAAATCTCTCTGATTTATAATATAACATAACAATGGAAGTCATACCGTAATCATGAAGGGCACATTAGAATACTGCTGCCACATTGCTGGGGGCATAATCACCCATATAAAAACGACTTCATTAATTTTCTCCTTTGATGAAGACAGTCTGCTATGGTGAGAATATCATGAGTGTTTCAGATAAAACTTCAGTGTGCTAATTTATAGCCTCTCATCTTCTGTGGGGATTCTCTGGTGGCTCAAATGGTAAAGAATCTGCCTTAATGAGAGAGACCTGGGTTTGACCCCTGGGTTGGGAAGATCCCCTGGAGGAGGGCATGGTAACCCAGTCCAGTATTCTTGCTGGAGAATTCCATGGATAGAGGAGCCTGGTGGTCTACCGTCCATGGGGTCCATGGGGTCATAAAGAGCTGGTCATGACTGAAGAACTAAACACATCATCTTCTGTGAACTGTGGCTGTAAGAGATTAGCCTAACCCCTAGATTCCAATGTTTTAATGGTAAAACTTGGTATAACAATAATTACTTTCTAGAAATATCCTGACCCAGGTGAAAGCCTTAGAAAAGCGTCAGATACACATTCAGACTTGCATAGTCATATTTGGAAATTTTACTAGAAATCTGCATATTGGGTAATCAAAATAGCTAACATTAGTGATTCTTTACTGAATTAAATTGCTTTATTTGCATTATTGCATTAAATCTAATGACAATCCTTTGAGTTAAGCTTATTAAACAAATTTTACAAAAGAGGAAACTAATGCTTATAAAGCAGAAGACACTTGCACAAATAAAAAGGAATTTGTAATCATGGAGCCAGAATTCAGGCCCAATTCTGTACAAAGTCCATACTCTTAACTATGCTTCTCATTTTATAGAGGAGAAATTGGAAACTTAGAAAAAGGGAAATATTTAACTGAGGACGTTTGTCTAATGTGTCAGAGCACATCTTGGAAACCAGCTTTCAAGGCTCATAATGATATAATACTAAGCATTGGTATTTATTAATTTATGTGTGAATAGTCCTGGGAAGTAGAACCATTCTACTTAGAATGTAATACAAAATATCTGTTATACCAAAATACTATTTATGGAAGTAAAGTTTTTTAAAATATATGTAAATAAGTAAAACAGTTTATAGTAATGTAACTTTTATTTCTTTAGAGAAATTGTTTTAATATATAGATATTAAAATGGTGTGGAGCTCTAAAAGGGAAAATCAATGAAACATTGATATATAAATTACATATAACTTTTAGGGAAATACTCATTGTTGTCTCTTTAGGAATAATTTTTTCAAAATAAAATAATAGTTAAAATATATTTTATAATTCTTGAGATGTTTTAGGCAAAGAAAAAAAAAATGTTCCAGAAGAAAAATCTTCTGATTCTTCATATATATATATAAATAGGAATAATTAGATGCAGTGACCTTTCAGACAAGGGAAAATGGTGGTGCTATAATAAAATAATTATGTCAACAGAGATAACAGTATCTAAAAATATGCCATTCCTTAATTCACCTGAAACAGTTGCTAGGAGTTACTGTTGTCATGTTAGAGGTAATTACAACCAAATTCATGTAACAAGCACTAAATTGAATGGGAATTTCTATCTCTTGACCTGAAATGTCATTGTATTTATCCACTCAAGACTAAATTATATCAAGACAGTGGTATTTCTAAAAAACACTAAACAGACTTAATAGTTTTCTGGGGCTCTGGGGAGGAAAGAGGTAAAACAATTGCCCTGTAATTTATGTATCTTTATTGGAGAGATGATTTGAGGGAAAGAAAGAACACAGTTGATTCAGTCTACTCTCCTTGGAGGTCTCAGGAAATAAACTATTGATATTTGATAGGAAATGCATGCATGCTCAGTCATGTCCAATTCTTTGCAAGCCGAGGGACTGCAGACTGCCAGACCCCTCTGTCCATGGGATTTTCCAGGTAAGAATACTGGAATAGGTTGCCATTTCCTTCCTCGAGGGATCTTTCTGAGCCAGGAGTTGAACCTGTATCTCCTATGTCTCCTGCATTGTGGGTGATTTAGTAGAAAGAATCCTTATCAATGGAACACTCTTAAAAAGATATCTTTGGCTAGGATTGTTTATAGCAAACAAATCTAGGATATGTAAGGTTTAATTTCATAGAAAATATTACATAAGATCACTTATCTAGATATTAACTAAAAATTCTTCATAAGCTTAATGTTTCCTGCTCTGTGGAGTAACTCACATATCTTACTTGGAAACCTCATCTGGTATTCCAGGTTAGAAATTCATGCCTAAAGAATGATATAATGGTCCTGGGAGTCATCATTGGTGTTCCAAATTTCTCTCTGCTATGCTTGTTTTTGCTACTAGCTTGTATCATCAAATTATTAGTAAATATGTAACTCTGATCTGATACATATGATTCTTTGGTTAGCTCAGGGAAGAGGAGAAGAAAGAAAATGAAATAAAATAGAATAACTTAAAATAAATAAGTTGAAAATAGAATAACTAGAGAAAGAAACGAAGTTGCCAGAATAGCTGCTTTTGTCTGGAAGAAAATAAAAGCATACCATCTCTATCTTATTGCAAACATAAAAATTAAAATTCTTGATGATATGTAGAGTTAGAGGTTAAAAAAATCTTCTAAATTGTACTCCTTTTTCTCTCTTCCCATTTCTTAGGTCTTTAATGTAGCAATGCCTCATGTCCAGGTACCAAAATCCTACTGTTTTGGGAACAAATTGCTGCAAACTTAGTGTCTTCACAAGAAAAAATTGTTATCTTACAGTTCCAGATATTGGAATTCTGATATAGGTGACACTAGGCTAAAATCATGGTGCAAGCAGGCCTGTAGGCCATCTAAATGTCCCAGGAGGAAATGTTTTCCTGCCTTCTGCAGATTTTAGAGATCGCTTGCATTCCTGGTTTTTTCAGTCTCCTCCTCCATCTTCAAAGCCAGCAGTGGCCTACCTTTAAATCTTTCTCTGACTCTTACACTTTGCCTCATTCATCCACATATTTTTTAATTATAGAAGGAATTTATTTTTTTTTTAATGTACACTGTTTAAAGATTGCACTCTTATTTATAGCTGCTATAAAATACTGGCTATATCCCCTCTGTTGTGCAGTGCACCCTTGTAATCTATTTTATACCAAATAAGTTACCCCTCCCATCCCCAATCCCTGTACTGCCCCTCCCCCACACTGGTAACCACAGTCTGTTTTGTGTACCTGTGAGTTTTCTTCTTTTTTGTTATATTCACTAGAATGCTGTATTTTTCAGGTTTCATATATAAGTGATTTTTTCCTTTTTTTTTTCCCCTCATCAAGTTTTGCATAGTCTAGCAAGCTAGTAGTTAACAAAATTGCTTCCTAACTCAAATTCCACATTCCTCAAAGGTTTGTTATAGTGTCACTCGTAGGTCAGCCTGGTGAAATAGTCATTATCTACAATATTTAGATATCATTTTAGAGAGGAAAACAGAAACATGTTGGAACATACATTGATACTTAAAATTTCAGTTAATAAATATCATTGCATTTACTTTCATGGCCAAAGTAATGCACATGGAATGCTCAGCGAGCATCAGGAGTGAGACATATGATCCTCACATGGGTATGAGCAGAAACATTGGTGGCAAAAAATGCCATCTATCCACTGTAAGAATTCGTTTGAATATAGAAATTAATATATATATATGCAAATATTTTCTACACCAAATTCTCTGACTGTGTGGATCACAGCAAACTGTGGAAAATTCTTAAAGAATGGGAATACCAGACCAACTGACTTGCCTCCTGAGAAATCTGTATGCAGGTCAGGAAGCAACAGTTAGAACTGGACATGGAAGAGACTGGTTGCAAATCGGGAAAGGAGTATGTCAAGGCTGTATATTGTCACCCTGCTTATTTAGCTTATATGCAGAGTACATCATGAGAAATGCTGGATTGGATGAAGCATAAACTGGAATCAAGATTGCCGGGAGAAATATCAATAACCTCAGATATGCAGATAACACCACCCTTATGGCAGAAAGCGAAGAAGAACTAAAGAGCTTCTTGAAGAAAGTGAAAGAAGAGAGTGAAAAAGTTGGCTTAAAGCTCAACATTCAGAAAATGAAGATCATAGCATCAGGCCCCATCACTTCATGGGAAGTAGATGGGGAAATAATGGAAACAGTGACAGATGTTGTCTTTGGGGCTCCAAAATCACTGCAGATGGTGACTGCAACTATGAAATTAAAAAATGCTTGATCCTTGGAAGAAAAGTTATGACTAACCTAAATATCATATTAAAAAGCAGAGACCTCACTTTGCCATCAAAGGTCTGTCTAGTCAAGGCTATGGTTTTACCAGTAGTCATGTATGGATGTGAGAGCTGGACTATAAAGAAAGTTGAGAGCTGAAGATTTGATGCTTTTTGTGTTGGAGAAGACTCTTGAGAGTCCCTTCGACTGCAAGGAGATCCAACCAGTCCATCCTAAAGGAAATCAGTCCTGGGTGTTCATCAGAAGGACTGATGCTGAAACTGAAACAACAATACTTTGGCCACCTGATGCAAAGAACTGACTCATTTGAAAAGACCCTGATGCTGGGAAAGATTGAGGGCAGGAGGAGAAGGGAATGACAGAGAATGAGATGGTTGGAAGGCATCACCGACTTAATGGACATGAGTTTAAGTAAACTCCAGGAGTTAGTGATAGACAGGGAGGCCTGGAGTGCTGCAGTTCATGGGGTCACAAATGACTGAGCTACTCAACTAAACTGAACTGTACGAACGTGTTTTAAATGCATAGCCTTTCTTCATTTGGATGATGAATTATAGTTATAACATTTATTGACACTAAGAATTTTCCAAAATAAACTTCAGGAGACATGTATATATCAATTCAGTTCAGTCACTCAGTTGTGTCCGACTCTTTGCAACCCCATGAATTGCAGCACGCCAGGCCTCCCTGTCCATCACCAACTCCCAGAGTTCACTCAGACTCACGTCCATTGAGTCAGTGATGCCATCCAGCCATGTCATCTTCGGTCGTCCCCTTCTCCTCCTGCCCCCAATCCCTCCCAGCATCACACTCTTTTCCAGTGAGTCAACTCTTCGCATGAGGTGGCCAAAGTACGGGAGTTTCAGCTTTAGCATCATTCTTTCCAAAGAAATCCCAGGGTTGATCTCCTTCAGAATGGAGTGGTTGGATCTCCTTGCAGTCCAAGGGACTCTCAAGAGTCTTCTCCAATACCACAGTTCAAAAGCATCAATTCTTCAGCGCTCAGCCTTCTTCATAGTCCAACTCTCACATTCACAGATGACCACAGGAAAAACCGTAGCCTTGACTAGATGGACCTTATTTGGCAAAGTAATGTCTCTGCTTTTGAATATGCTATCTAGGTTGGTCATAACTTTTCTTCCAAGGAGTAAGCGTCTTTAAATTTCATGGCTTCAATCACCATCTGCAGTGATTTTGGAGCCCCCAAAAATAAAGTCTGACACTGTTTCCACTATTTCCCATGAAGTGATGGGACCAGATGCCATCATCTTAGTTTTCTGAATGTGAGCTTTATGCCAACTTTTTTACTCTCCTCTTTCACTTTCATCAAGAGGCTTTTTAGTTCCTTTTCACTTTCTGCCATAAAGGTGGTGTCATCTGCATATCTGAGGTTATTGATATTTCTCCTGGCAATCTTGATTCCAGCTTGTGCTTCTTCCAGCCCAGCATTTCTCATGATGTACTCTGCATAGAAGGTAAATAAGCAAGGTGACAATATACAGCCTTGACTTACTCCTTTTCCTATTTGGAACCTGTCTGTTGTTCCATGTCCAGTTCTAAGTGTTGCTTCTTGACCTGCATATATATATAGCATTATATATTATATGTGTTACATATATATATATAAAATATACATTATATATATTACATATTTATATATTATATTTATATAATATATATTAAGATATATGTGTTATATTATATATATAACAAATTCAAGCAAATCATAAAAATCCTATGTAAATAGTTCCAGGGCTTCCCAGGCACTAATGGTAAAGAGCCCGCCTGCCAATTCAGGAGACTTAAGAGACACAGTTCCCTCCATCTCTGGGTCAGGAAGATCCTCAGGATGAGGGCTCGGCAACCTACTGCATTAATCTTGCTTGGAGAACCCCACGGACAAAGGAGCCTGGTGGGCTACAGTCCACAGAGTCACAGAGTCAAACACTATTGAAGTGACTTCACATGCACACAGACAGTTATATGATTATATACAAAAGAGTGGAAATATATCCCTAGGTTTTCAACTACTGATGTCAGGATGTAGACTGAGTAGCATATTTGACTTTTGAAGTTAAGAAAAAAATCTATTAAGAATATTTAAAGGCAAAAAGATAAATAGTGAATAGATTATTTGATTCCCAATTTATGAACTCTTCAAAATTCTCACACTTTTTCAATTTAATTTAGTATTCAATTTTGTAAAATGTATTCATTTTTTAATGTGATTATATTATGAAGATACCAGTTCTTTTAAAAACGATAATGGAATTCTCAACAGTTCATTTCAGTGGTTATCCCACCTGCCTCATAAAGATAGCTGTTTCAGTCTATCTGTTCATTAAATCCTTGACTTTATACCTAGTCTCATGCCCATTTGAGAATCTGTCAAAGGAGTTGAACCACACATTTTAAAAGTACTACCATATCCCTGGCACTTTTTTAGGTGCTCTAAAGTTGTTTGCCATTTCCCTTTTAGAGAAAAAGAAGTAAGTACCTTTATGTGTAACTTTTCATCATTATTACTATACTTATGAAAGCAAAGAGTCGGCATTTAAAATAAGGTCTTTCTGACTCCCAATTCCTATACCTCTTCTCATGCATTTATAATTTTGTTATTTTTCATACTATAATATTAATGTATCCTCCTTTATGCACATGGAAACTTTTATACTGCAGGAGTTCTTTTTTTTTTTTGAGTGGCAATTCACAAGTACAAAACTGACCGGCACTTAGAATTATGTCACCTTTCTCAACATCACCAAATGCATTCAAGAGAATCAATAGTAGCAAATCATATTATGCTGGTTTTAAAGAGACACTATCCAACGTTAGAGAAGTGAGTGAAAGTGAAAGTCGCTCAGTCGTGTCCAACTCTTTGCGACCCCAAGGACTGTACAGTCCATGGAATTCTCCAGGCCAGAATCCTGGAGCGGGTAGCCTTTCCCTTCTCCAGGGGATCTTTCCAATGCAGAGATCGAAGCCAGGTCTCCCGCATTGCAGGCAGATTCTTTACCAGTGAGCCACAAGGGAAGCCCAATGTTAGAGAAGAAACGGGTAAAATAGCCAATTGTAAGCAAGGTTCTGTTAGACAGTGAATCTTCCTAGTGGTACAATCCAAGTCATGTGAAGTGAAAACATAGAATTGTGAAGAAGTTGAATGCTCTTTGGCTTCTTAACAGTCTTAATATTCTTCTAGAATACTGTTTATGAGGTACCAATGATTCTTTGATTTTAAAACATAGTGATATAAATTTAACTGCCTGCTAAAACTGATAGTGATTATGAGACCTCAGTATTTTTGACTTGCTGAAAATTAGATTCAAGGAAGGCTCATTCACATAGTTTTCAAATTCATTTGACATGTGTTTTAAAGTAGATGTACTGCTTGAATAATAGTATTGAAAGTAAGAGAGAGAAGTTTAATTATGTATTATCTGCATATAACATTGTATAACAGAATCCTAATAGAATTGGCTATTTCATCTGTAGCCATTAGATAGTCTTAAAATATTTTGTTCATCTTTCAACAGATATTTATGAGTGCCTGCTTTGTAGAAGACACCATTCTAAGCACTGGGGATAAAACAGTGAACAAAACAAAATCCTTGTTTACATGAAACTTACTTATTGGGGAAGATAAATACTATAAAGATGTATGCATATATTACATGTCAGGCAGTAATGAGTGCTCTGAAGAAACACAAAGCATATCAGAAGACAGATGGAGAGATGCTATTTTAGACAAAAGGATCAAGAAGGACCCCCTATAATATGATATTGTACCTGAGACCTGACAAAAGTGCAGAATGTCTGGAGGAGGAAGGACAGGGGCAGAATTAATGAATAATGTAAAAAAGTCTGAAGCAGAGACTGCTGAGAATGATTCATGATCAGTTCAGGGTAGTTCGAATGAGTGACTAAGCTGGAACATTGTAAGAGATGAAATCAGAGTAGCAGCAGGAGAAAGGCGGATATAGGGTCATTAAACTTAAGGATCTTTGATTTTACTCTGGGTGAGGCTTTGGGGATTTATAAAATGAAGAGGAATATAATCTAGGTTTGTTTTTCTTTAATCACTTTAGTTCCATATGGAGAACATATTTGAATGGCAAGGATTGAAGTGAAAAGGTCAGTTGTGAGGGCATTAGAATGTCCATGTAGAAAATGATGATGGAGTACTCTAAATCAACTTACAAATTCAGCAAAATCCCTATCAAAATCCCAGCCTGCCCCTTTGTTTTTCTATTGGCAGAAAATGACAGACTGTTACTAAAATTCATATAGAAACACAAGAGATGCAGAATAGCCAAAATAATCATGATAAGAAATATGGAAGACTCCCAAACTTTAAAACTTACTGCAAACTTGTGTAGGAGTTGCATAAAGAAAGACACATATCAATGGACTACGATTGAGAGTCTAGACATAAACTTTTTATAGTTATGGTCAATTTTTGACAAGATGACAAAATAATTCAAAGAGAAAGAACAGCAGTTTCAAAAGTGATCCAGAGACAATTGGGTATGCTCACTCACAAAAATGAAGTTGGACTCCTACTTCACACTACAGGCAAAAATTAAATTTAAATAGTTGCAAAGACTGATAGAATTGAATGTAATAACAAAACTAATAAAACTCTTAGGATAAAATTTGGGAGTAAGTCTTTGTGACCTTAAGTTAGGTATACTCTTTTCAACTGTGATACCAAAGTACAAGCAAGAAAGGGAAAAGAAGTGGCGTATTGAAGTTCATTAAAATTAAAAACTTTTGCATTGCAAATGATACTAACAAGAAGTGGGAAAGGCAATCCACAGAATGGAAAAAAGATTAGAAATAATTTTTATAATAAGGTATTGAATATCGAAAGAGTGCTAACATCCCCCCATTAAAATCAGTAAATTGTCTGAACAGACATTTTTCCAAAATATAAAATAAGGTACTGTGCACATAAAAAGATGCTAAGCATAATGATTAAGAAAGTGCAAATCAAAACTGCAGTGAGATAACATTTCTTTTCCACTATTGTAGCAAAAATTTTCAAAGACAGACAATAATTTTTTCAAGGATGTGAAGTAATGGGAATTCTCATACACAACTGATGGAAATATAAAATGGTGCAACCACTTTGAAAAATAACTCAATAGTTATAAAACCAAACATACCTCATAAAACCAAACATACCTTTACAGCATAACTAAGCAATTGCACTCATAGGTGTTGTGACAGTATTACTCATAACAGCCAAAACATGGAAACAATTCAAATGTTCATCAACGGATAACACATGACATATCCATACAATGGAATACTCAGCAATAAAAAGGAGTGAAGTACTGATACATAGTGCAACATGGATGGGGCTTCCCTGGTGGCTCAGATGGTAAAGAATCTGCGTGCAATGCAGGAGACCCAGGTTCAGTCTCTGGGTTGTAAAAATCCCCTGGAGAAGGAAATGGCAACCCTTCCCAGTATTCTCTCCTGGAGAATTCTATGGATGAACCTTGGAAACATTGTGCTAACTAAAAGAAGCCAGTCACAAAAGATCATATATTATATAATCCTGTTTCTATGAGATATCCAGAATAAAATCTATAGAGATAGAAAGTAGATTAGTGGTTGTTAGGCCTGAGAGAGAAAATGGAGAGGGATGAAGAGTGATTGTTTGTTAAAAGATGTGAATTCTTTTGAATGGTAATAAATATTTTAAATTAAATTGTGGTATGTTTCACTTCAGTTCAGTTCAGTCGCTCAGTCATATCTGACTCTTTGCAACCGCATGAATTGCAGCACTCCAGGCCTCCCTGTCCATCACCAACTCCCGGAGTTCACTCAAGCTCATGTCCATTGAGTCAGTGATGCCATCCAGCCATCTCATCCTCTGCCTTCCCCTTCTCCTCCTCCCCCCAATCCCTCCCAGCATCACAGTCTTTTCCAATGAGTCAACTCTTCACATCAGGTGGGCAAAGTATTGGAGTTTCAGCTTTAGCGTCATTCCTTCCAAAGAACACCGAGGACTGATCTCCTTTAGAATGGACTGGTTGGATCTCCTTGCACTCCAAGGGACTCTCGGAGTCTTCTCCAACACCACAGTTCAAAAGCATCAATTCTTCGGCGCTCAGCCTTCTTCACAGTCCAACTCTCACATCCATACATGACCACTGAAAAAACCATAGCCTTGACTAGACGGACCTTTGTTAGCAATGTCTCTGCTTTTGAATATGCTATCTAGGTTGGTCATAACTTCTCTTCCAAGGAGTAAGCATCTTTTAATTTCATGGCTGCAATCACCATCTGAAGTGACTTTAGTAAAGTCACTCAGTCGTGGCCGACTCTTTGCGACCCCACAGATTGTAGCCTACCAGGCTCCATCTGTCCATGGGATTTTCCAGGCAAGAGTAGTAGAGTGGGTTGCCATTTCCTTCTCCAGAGGACCTTCCCAACCCAGGGATCGAACCTGGGTCTACCTGCACTGTAGGCAGACGCTTTACTTTCTGAGCCACCAGGGAAGCCTGAAGTGACTTTGGAGCCCCCCAAAATAAAGTCTGACACTGTTTCCACTGTTTGCCCATCTATTTCGCATGAAGTGATG
The DNA here is from genome assembly GCF_042477335.2 of Ovis canadensis. NCBI lineage: Eukaryota > Metazoa > Chordata > Mammalia > Artiodactyla > Bovidae > Ovis > Ovis canadensis. Next base: position 98,330,300 of record NC_091253.1, on the reverse strand, counting down.
GGACCAGATGCCATGATCTTCGTTTTCTGAATGTTGAGCTTGAAGCCAACTTTTTCATTCTCCTCTTTCACTTTCATCAAGAGGCTCTTTAGTTCCTCTTCACTTTCTGCCATAGGGTGGTGTCATCTGCATATCTGAGGTTATTGATATTTCTCCCAGCAATCTTGATTCCATCCAGCTTGTGCTTCCTCCAGCCCAGCGTTTCTCATGATGTACTCTGCATAGAAGTTAAATAAGCAGGGTGACAATATACAGCCTTGACGTACCCCTTTTCCTCTTTGGAACCAGTCTGTTGTTCCATGTCCAGTTCTAACTTGCTTCCTGCCCTGCATACAGGCTTCTCAAGAGTCAGGCCAGGTGCTCTGGGATTCCTCTCTGTAAACATGGGCTGCTTTTCTGCATGGGCTTTTCTCTAGCTGTGGTCAACAGGGGCTACTCTCTAGTTGCAGTGCATGGGTTTCTCATTGCAGTGGCTTCTCTTGTTGAGAATCATGGTCTTTCGGGCACGTGGGTTCAGTATTTGCAGCTCCCAGGCTTTAGAGCACAGGCCAACAGTTGTGGTAAATGGGCTTAGTTGCTCTGTGACTTAAGGGACCTTCCGGGATCAGAGATTGAATTCCTGCCTACTGCATTGGCAGGCTAATTCTCCACCACTGAACCATCAGGGAAGCCCTTTGTGCTGCTGATGCTGTTCATGATGTCAATTGTCTTGGTGCTCCGACTGTTCACTGATCCCAGGGTAGGTGAGACTCAAGCCAAGAGGCTGGAAGAAGATGCAAGGAGCTGTAGAAACTACAGACACGTTTTCTCTCTCCTGGGTGGCACAACAGCTGTAGAGCCGCCATAACACAGCCATAATGTAGCCATAACATACCCTCATATAACAACCATGATGTCGCACCACTGTAGCCCCAACGCAGCAGCAGCAAGTGCTTTCACGGTGAAGCTCATACAGGCGGACCTCGCAAAGTAGCCCGTGAGCAAGTGAGTACCCTGGGATGTGCATGCGCAGTGCTGTACGTGATCTCAGCTGTGACATAATCATTATTTACAAAAAGTGGGGCAAGAGAGCCTGACCATTCCATCTTGGCTAGTTTGTACTCCCCACACGCCTATAATCTGAGCCACCAGGGAAACCATATGGCTCAGCTGGTAAAGAATCTGCCTTCATTGCGGGAGACCTGGGTTTGATCCCTGGTTTGGGAAGATTTCCTGGAGAAGGGAAAGGCTACTCACTCCAGTATTCTGGCCTGGAGAATCCCATGGACTAGTCCATGGGTGGCAAAGAGTCGGACAAGGCTGAGTGACTTTCGCTTTCACTTTGGGCTTCCCAGGTGGCGCTAATGGTAAAGAACTCGCCTGCCAATGCAGGAGACATAAGAGATGCAGGTTCGATCCCTGAGTCAGGAAGATCGCCTGGAGAAGGAAATGGCAACCCGCTCCAGTATTCTTGCCTGGAGCATCCCATGAGGAGCCTGACAGGCTACAGTCCATGCAGTCACAAAGAGTCAGACACGACTGAGGCGGCTTAGCACGCATGTATGTGCACACATATTGCTGGATTTTAATCATTTTAATTTTTTTAGTCTAAAAAATGATCATTTAAAAATGGTTTAGCATCAAAGTTTGAAGGTCTTTCTATACCTTTTCGTTTGTCTGTTTTGTTTTAATGTCCTAACTATGAAATGACTAAGTTCTTGGACAGAGGAATTGAAAAGATAGGGGTGACATTAACTAGAACCTAGGAGTTTGGGAGTAGAGTAAAATCGGGGATGGAATCAAGAATGTATTTTTAACATGTTAACTCTACAAACACCAAATGTTATCAGGAGGAGAGTTCAATAAGCAGACTGGCAGCTGTTCATTGTTCAGGGAAAAACGGGAAACAATTTCTACAGACAAGACTCAAGTACAGTTCATACTATGACTTAGACAACTATTCTTGGTCTTCCAGTAATATTCTATCTCCAGAAACACTGCATTTGAGCTGTTAATTAGATATAATATGATCCAAGTAGCTTTAATTCTTTTTTTAAATAACAAAAATGAGAGTTTGTAAGTAGACCTACACACTAAATTATTGTTTATTATTGTGTTTTGTCTAACATGAATTCAAGTTTTTAGACGACACATAGTATATAATTAAAACTAGGCTTGAGAATTTCAAAGAAATATAAACCACACTTTCTTTCCCAGAAGAGATTGTGAGGTTCATCGAAAGTATGGATTGCGAGAGAAAGTCAATTGCACTTAAATAGTGGGAAGTTTGGGAGTAATAAGGGGTCAATATATTAAGCTGTAACAGACTAAATGATAACTGCCAGTAAGTGTAGGACATATAAGTACTATACTTTGGAAAACAGAAAGAAAACACCTGTGGACGGGGTGGTCATATAATTATTATAAAATAATAATATGATATCAAATTACAAACTATATTTTTTGTGGGCATGATCAAAGGGTATATTTTTTAATCTGTTGATTAGATATAATAATCATCCATGCTGAGTATGTTATGAATATGCTAGTACCATGGGGAATATTTAAAATCAGAACTGCCTTAAATAATTATATTTTAGCTTCTCCAGACCAGAATACTGGAGTGGATAGCTATTCTTTTCTCCAGGGTATCTTCCCAACCCAGGGATTCTAACCCAGTTCTCCCACATTGCAGGCAGATTCTTTGCCAGCTGAGCCACCAGGGACGTCTATATTTTAGCTTATTGATATAAAATAAGAAGATTCTTGGTAATATAAAGCCCTGATAAAAATCAAGTAGTTATCCCCAACTCTAAACCTAGTAGCTATTTAAATGAAGAGATCACCTATGAGCTGGGGAGTAAGGCGGTGTGGTAGGATGGTTCAACTTTGTATAAATGTATTCAGTTCAGTCAGTTCAGTTGGGTCACTCAGTCAAGTCCAACTCCTTGTGACCCCATGGACACACCAGGCACACCAGGCTTCCCTGTCGATCACCAACTCCCAGAGCTTGCTCACTCCTGCCCATTGAGTTGATGATGCCATCCAACCTTCTCATCTTCTGTAGTCCCCTTCTCCTCTCACCTTCAATATTTCCCAGCATCAGAAACTTTTCCAGTGAGTCAGTTCTTCATATCAGATGGCCAAAGTTGCTGCCATCAACTCCAACATCAGTTGGAGTTTCAGCTTCAGCATCAGTCCTTCCACTGACTATTCAGGACTGATTTCCTTTAGGATTGACTGGTTGGATCTCCTTGCAGTCCAAGGCATTTCAAAAGTCTTCTCCAACACCACAGTTCAAAAGCATCAATTCTTCAGCACTCAGCTTGCTTTATCGTCCAACTCTCACATCCATACATGACTACTGGAAAAAACATAGCTTTGACTAGATGGACCTTTGTTGGTAAAGTAATGTCTCTGTTTTTTAATATGCTGTCTAAGTTGGTCATAGCTTTTCTTCCAAGGAGCAAGTGTCTTTAATTTCATGGCTGCAGTCAGCATCTGCTGTGATTTCAGAGGGCTCCCCCCCACAAAAAAAAAAAAAAAAAAGAAAAAAGAAAAGTCTCTCACTGTTTCCATTCTTTCCCCATCTATTTGCCATGAAGTGATGGGACCAGTTGCCAAGATCTTTGTTTTCTGAATGTTGAGCTTGAAGCCATCTTTTTCATTCTCCTCTTTCACTTTCATCAAAAGTCTCTTTAGTTCTTTGCTTTCTGCCATAAGGGTGGTATCATCTTCATATTTGAGGTTATTGATATTTCTCCCAGCAATCTTGATTCCAGCTTCCTCCGGCCCAGCGTTTCTCATGATGTACTCTGTATATAAGTTAAATAAGCAGAGTGACAATATGCAGCCTCCACATACTCCTTTTCCTATTTGAAACCAGTCTGTTGTTCCATGTCCAGTTTTAACTGTTGCTTCTTTACCTGCGTACAGATTTCTCAGGAGGCAGGTCAGGTAGTCTGGTATTCCCTTCTTTTTAAGAATTTTCCACAGTTTGTCATGATCCCCACAGTCAAAGGCTTTGGCTTAGTCAATAAAGCAGAAATAGATATTTTTCTGGAAGTCTCTTGCTTTTTCGATGATTCAGTGTATGTTGGCGGTATGATCTCTGGTTCCTCTGCCTTTTCTAAATCCATCTTGAACATCTGGAGGTTCACGGCTCACATATTGCTGAAACCTGGCTTGGAGAATTTTGAGCATTACTTAACTAGCATGTGAGATGAGTGCAATTTTGCAGTAGTTTGAACATTATTTGGCATTGTCTTCCTTAGGGATTGGACTGAAAACTGACCTTTTCCAGTCCTGTGACCACTGCTGAGTTTTCCAAATTTGCTGGCATAATGAGTGCAACATTTAAATAGCATCCTCTTTTAGAATTTGAAATAGCTCAATTGGAATTCCATCACTTCCACTAGCTTTCTTCATAGTGACGCTTCCTAAGGCCCACTTGACTTCGCATTCCAGCATGTCTGGCTCTAGGTGAGTGATCACACCATCATGGTTATCTGGGTCATGACGATCTTTTTTGTACAGTTCTTCTATGTATTCTTGCCACCTCTTCTTAATGTCTTCTGCTTCTGTTAGGTTCATATCATTTCTGTCTTTTATTGTGCCCATCTTTGCATGAAATGTTCCCGTGGTATCTCTAATATTCTTGAAGAGATCTCTAGTCTTTCCCATTCTACTGTTTTCCTCTATTTCTTTGAACTGTTCCCCAGGGAAGGCTTTCTTATCTCTCCTTGCTATTCTTTGGAATAGAATGTTGAATGGAACTGATGTTGAAGCTGAAACTCCAAAACTTTGGCCACCTGATTTGAAGAGCTAACTCATTTGAAAAGACCCTGATGCTGGGAAAGACTGAAAGCAGGAGGAGAAGGGGACGACAGAGAATGAGATGGTTGGATGGCATCACCGACTCAATGGACATGAGTCTGAGCAAACTGCTGGTGTTGCTGATGGACAGGGAGGCCTGGTGTGCTCTAGTCCATGGGGTTGCAGAGTCGAACACAACTGAGTGACCGAACTGAACTGATTCTTTGGAACGCTACATTTAAATTGGTATATCTTTCCTTTTCTCCTTTGCCTTTTGTTTCTCTTCTTTTCTCAGCTTTTTGTAAGGCCTTCTCAGACAATCAGTTTGCCTTTTTGCATTTCTTTCTCTTGGGGATGATCTTGATCACTGTCTCATGTATAATGTCACAAACCTCTGTCCACAGTTCTTCAGGCACTCTGTCTATGAGATCTAATAGCTGGAATCTATTTTCACTTCCACTGTATAATCCCAAGGGATTTGATTTAGGTCATACCTGAATGGTCCAGTGGTTTTCCCTACTTTCTTCAATTTAAGTCTGAATTTTGCAATAAATCTTGTTTTCAGTTACAATTTGCATTCTCACTTTTTTCCCTCCTTCTCTCTGTGGCTAATGGAAAAGTCTAGAATAGTAATTTCTATTCTTTTGTCAGAACTTATCTGTATAGTGATGATTTAAAAAGGCAATCAAACTAAATGTATTTTAAGATTTAAGAATCTCTGTGTTTTACTTTTCTGGTGTGAGACTATCTGTATATCAAAGGGTGACATAAATTCTAAGACAGTTTATTTTTTAACATTTAGTTTAGGTTTCAGACAATTGTTAGGGAAATTAAATAAATAGTTCTGTTTAGGCTTCAGAGACAAAGCAGAGAAGGCCTCTGACCTTGCTTCTAACCTGCATGGACACTGCCCAGACTGGGAGTAACTGAAGTGACTGTTTGCTGGGAGTGCAAGAGGTGCAGCACTTTAGATAAGATGGGGGAGGAGTCTTGAGATTGTTGAGACCTGGAGGGGGCCAGGGCAATCAAGCTCCAGGCTTAGCAACATTCCTAGTTTTACATGACAAAACCAAATCTTATCCTGAAACCAAGCTTGCAATTTGCTCACAGATTGATGATGATATCAGTCTGGGTCCATCCTCCGATTATAAGTGGGGACCCCAAACTGCAGTCTTTGAAGTTTCACCAACAGACCTTTTCCCAATTGGAACTCCAGATGCACTGTGGCAGGGGAATTCCCAACACTGTTTAAGTCTGGATGTTGGTCGGAATCCTATTTGGTGATGTATCTTCTGCTCTTCAATTTTTCTTTTCTTTTAATGTTAGTAGTTTGAAAGTAAGCTAGATAATTCTCTAGTAAATATTTGTATTATTTTTTTGTATATAATGAGTGGCTTATTTTGTTAACAAATCCTTTGAACCTGAGATGAAAGTGAAAACTTTCGGCAAACAATTAAATTCACTGTTTATTTGATTAAATCATTTTGATTTTAAATTTTTTATGACTCTGTTTCTACTAACTCAATAAAAAATAAAATACCATTTTTACGTGGGCTAAAGAAATATCTCTATTGTTTATATGACTGCCATGATGAAGTAAATCAAACTGAAGTATTGTTTCCTTTTCAGTAAAGACACTAATAGAGTCCATAGAGTCACAAAGAATCAGAGAGGACTGAAGCAGTTTAGCACACAAGGCAAGCACACCAAATCACCAAGTCAATTATTTGAATTAAAGTAAAATGATACTGTTTTACTACCTTGCTCACACTTTGCTCACTAAACATAGGTCAATAGTTCAGAGTACTTTGGCCAAATGACTTCTCTCTTGAGAATTTGACAATATAAAGTTAAATATGTCCTTTGAATTTGGCCTATATGAGTATAGACTCCTTCTAGATAAAGTTTAACATGAAAATAAATAGTAATATTTGAATTGAATTTAAAGATCCTGCAGATAGAGTACATGCTTGGTTGCATTGGCAAGGATTTTTTTGGTCAATAATAATTTTTTTTTTTTTTTTTTTTGCTGAAGTTCTATGGCTTTTAGAATCATTCTAGGAAAAATTTTCTTTCTTTTTTTTTTTTTTTTTTAAATTTTTAGTTTTTTATTTTTTAAATTTTAAAATCTTTAATTCTTACATGCATTCCCAAACATGAACCCCCCTCCCACCTCCCTCCCCAGAACATCTTTCTGGGTCATCCCCATGCACCAGCCCCAAGCATGCTGCATCCTGCGTCAGACATAGACTGGCGATTCAATTCACATGATAGTATACATGTTAGAATGTCATTCTCCCAAATCATCCCACCCTCTCCCTCTCCCTCTGAGTCCAAAAGTCCATTATACACATCTGTGTCTCTTTCCCTGTCTTGCATACAGTGTCATCATTGCCATCTTCCTAAATTCCATATATATGTGTTAGTATACTGTATTGGTGTTTTTCTTTCTGGCTTACTTCACTCTGTATAATCGGCTCCAGTTTCATCCATCTCATCAGAACTGATTCAAATGAATTCTTTTTAACGGCTGAGTAATACTCCATTGTGTATATGTACCACAGCTTTCTTATCCATTCATCTGCTGATGGACATCTAGGTTGTTTCCATGTCCTGGCTATTATAAACAGTGCTGCGATGAACATTGGGGTACATGTGTCTCTTTCAATTCTGGTTTCCTCGGTGTGTATGCCCAGAAGTGGGATTGCTGGGTCATAAGGTAGTTCTATTTGCAATTTTTTAAGGAATCTCCACACTGTTCTCCATAGTGGCTGTACTAGTTTGCATTCCCACCAACAGTGTAGGAGGGTTCCCTTTTCTCCACACCCTCTCCAGCATTTATTGCTTGCAGATTTTTGGATCGCAGCCATTCTGACTGGTGTGAAGTGGTACCTCATTGTGGTTTTGATTTGCATTTCTCTAATAATGAGTGATGTTGAGCATCTTTTCATGTGTTTGTTAGCCATCCGTATGTCTTCTTTGGAGAAATGTCTATTTAGTTCTTTGGCCCATTTTTTGATTGGGTCGTTTATTTTTCTGGAGTTAAGCTGCAGAAGTTGCTTGTATATTTTTGAGATTAGTTGTTTGTCAGTTGCTTCATTTGCTATTATTTTCTCCCATTCAGATGGCTGTCTTTTCACCTTGCTTATATTTTCCTTTGTTGTGCAGAAGCTTTTAATTTTAATTAGATCCCATTTGTTTATTTTTGCTTTTATTTCCAGAATTCTGGGAGGTGGATCATAGAGGATCCTGCTGTGATTTATGTCTGAGAGTGTTTTGCCTATGTTCTCCTCTAGGAGTTTTATAGTTTCTGATCTTACATTTAGATCTTTAATCCATTTTGAGTTTATTTTTGTGTGCGGTGTTAGAAAGTGATCTAGTTTCATTCTTTTACAAGTGGTTGACCAGTTTTCCCAGCACCACTTGTTAAAAAGATTGTCTTTACTCCATTGTATATTCTTGCCTCCTTTGTCAAAGATAAGGTGTCCATATGTGTGTGGATTTATCTCTGGGCTTTCTATTTTGTTCCATTGATCTATATGTCTGTCTTTGTGCCAGTACCATACTGTCTTGATGACTGTGGCTTTGTAGTAGAGCCTGAAGTCAGGCAAGTTGATTCCTCCAGCTCCATTCTTCTTTCTCAAGATTGCTTTGGCTATTCGAGGTTTTTTGTATTTCCATACAAAGCTTGAAATTATTTGTTCTAGTTCTGTGAAAAATGTGGCTGGTAGCTTGATAGGGATTGCATTGAATTTGTAAATTGCTTTGGGTAGTATACTCATTTTCACTATATTGATTCTTCCAATCCATGAACATGGTATATTTCTCCATCTATTAGTGTCCTCTTTGATTTCTTTCATCAGTGTTTTATAGTTTTCTATATATAGGTCTTTAGTTTCTTTAGGTAGATATATTCCTAAGTATTTTATTCTTTTCGTTGCAATGGTGAATGGAATTGTTTCCTTAATTTCTTTTTCTACTTTCTCATTATTCGTGTATAGGAATGCAAGGGATTTCTGTGTGTTGATTTTATATCCTGCAACTTTACTATATTCATTGATGAGCTCTAGTAATTTTCTGGTGGAGTCTTTAGGGTTTTCCATGTAGGGAAAAATTTTCTTAAAAGTCTTTTATATGTTATACAACCTACTGAATTGTTCACTCTTTTAAGAAATATTTATTGATGTCCTAATAGCGCCAAACACTTTCTTAAAACACTGTAATCAAGATTTACAAAGTCATTTTGAGCATAGCGAAGGAAGAGAATTGTTTTGTGTAAAGTAGTGTTGTGAAACCTTGGTGTGCCTGCGTCATTTTAAACTTTTGAGACTCTCATGAGAGCTGGTGATCATTCCCTTCAGAGGCAAGGCAGGGATGTTACATAGGCTTGCCCACAGAGCCTTTTCCATACATTTCAGGAGCACGTAGAGGTTAATGGAAAACATAAAAAACGTCGCAGAGAAGGCTTATGGAAGACATATTGAGGTGAGTTTAGGTGTATTTCCCCCCAGCTCATTCGTTCCTTAGAGCTCAGAAATTATGGCACGCAACCTTCTTCTATCTGTTGTGAGTGTTTATCTATAATGTGGCATGATTATGCAGTCATATAAATTAATTTTTTCCAAACACCACATTATTAGTTTTATAGGACTATAGACATTTCCTTTAAATCATTTAGCAAACTTCTGTTAGAATTGAGATGTTGCCTCCTTTCACTGAAATGTCAGATGGTTTAAAATCAGATGGTTTTTTCATGTCATCTTAGATATTTGTCTTTTATAATACTCTGTAATCTAAAATTTTATGGCAAAAGTCTTCGAGGGAAAAATATTATTTTATTCCTTGTATATCTTCCCTTTTAAAATGCATTTTTAATAAAAAATAACATTTAATATTGCTTCTATGGGGAAAAAAATTCAACAACATACTACCTAAATAGTCAAAATAAATAACACACCTAAAAGCAGTAAAATTTCTCTTATAAATCTCCCCAGTTGCCTCCTTTGAGACAGCCATTTCTTTTTCTTTATTTTCTTCAAGCCTATAAACATATATTTATATGAGTTTATATAGAGAGTTAACCCTTGAACAATATGAGTTTGAACTGTGTAGGTTACCTATATGCAGATTTTTTTGCAATAAGTATATTGGAAAATTCTTCAGAGATTTGCAATAAGTTGAAAAAACGTGCAGACAAGTTACAAAGCCTAGAAATACTGAAAAAAAAAATTAGTTATGTCATGAAGGTACAAAATATATGTTGATACTAGTCTATTTTATCATTTATTACCATAAAATATTCACAAATCTATTGTGAAAATTAAGATTTATCAAAACTCCCGCACACAAACACTCACAGATCATACATGGTGCCATTTGCAGCCAAGAGAAATGCAAGTGAATGTACCGACGCAGTGTTAAAGCAAACCCGTGTCACGCTGACTCCAGTACGTACTGGACTACTGTCACGAGGTCATAGAAACCCCCTGTTGCTGTCACAATGAGCTCAAGAGTTGTGAGTATCTGCTTAAAATTCTGTGTGATACTAATCATCTCCACATGAGCAGTTGATCTTGCCAGTAAATTGGTGTCACAGAAAAAGTGATGGCTCATGGTACTTGCACATTTTTCATTATATTTAGCACAATACCCTAAACCTTGTGTCACACCAAGAGACCCACATGAAGTGTCACTAGTGATGCTGGAAGCACTCCCAAGAAGCAGGAAAAGATATGACATTACAGGAAAAAAATTGAATTGTTTGATATGTACCAGTGATTGAGGTCTGCAGTTGAGGTTGCCTGCCACTTCAAGCGGAGAAGGCAATGGCACCCCATTCCAGTACTCTTGCCTGGAAAATCCCATGGACAGATGAGCCTGGTGGGCAGCAGTCCATGGGGTTGCTAAGACTTGGACACGACTGAGCGACTTCACTTTCCCTTTTCACTTTCATGCATTGGAGAAGGAAATGGCAACCCACTCCAGTGTTCTTGCCTGGAGAATCCCAGAGATAGGAGAGCCTGGTGGGCTGCCATCTATGGGGTCGCACAGAGTCGGACACGACTGAAGTGACTTAGCAGCAACAGCAGCAGCCACTTCAAGAGAAATGAATACAGCGTAAGAACCATTACATAAAAAAGGAAATAAGGAATGCCATTGCTGTGGTCATTCCATCAGATTCGAAAATCTTGTACTTCTTGCAAACTACTTTTTAAAAAATCTCATATTAAAAATGCAGTTTTGATGTGGGTACACGATTGCTCTAGGAAAGACATATCTATGGATTTCTAAGATGATTTGAGAAAAGTGAAGTCATCGTATGACAACTTAAAACAAAAGAAAGGTAAAGGATCTAAAGCTGGAGAATTTAATGCCAGTAAAGGACGGTTTGATAATTTTAGAAAGAAATTTGGCTTAAAAATATCAAGATAACAGGTAACTGAGAGGCAACAGATGAGTTCCCAGGTGCTGTTAAGAAAATCATTGAGGAGAAAGGATATCTGCCTGAGTAGGTTTTTAATGCAATCATTCTTGGGGGAAAAAAATGTCACAAGGGGTATTTATTAATAAGGAAGAGAAGTGAGCACCAGGCTTTAAGTCAAGAAGGAATAGGACAATTTCACCATTTGGTGCAAATGCTCTTTTCTCAAATGCTTCTAACTTCTGAACCTTGAAAAGATAAACAGCAGCTGCCGTTTTTTTTTGTTTTGTTTTTTTTTGTTGTTGTTGTTGTTGTTGTTTTTTAATTGTACAACAAAAAGACCTGGATAATGAAACACTTTTTCTGAATTTGTTCCATTTATGTTTTTTTCCCTGAAGTCAGGAAATACCTTGCCAGTAAGGAATTGCCTTTTAAAGTGGTTTTATTTTTTTTAGGGGGGGAGGGGGGTTAATTCCCATAGTCACCCAGAACCCCATGAGTTCAGGACCGAAGGCACCAATGTGGTCTACTTGCCCCTAAATACAATGTCTCTAATTCAACCTTTAGACCAGAGGGTCATAAGGACCTTTACAATGGACTGTGAACTCTATGGAAGAGAATCCTGATGAAACATCATAAAAGTCTGGAAGGATTACACTCTTGGAGATGCCATCACTGTTATAGAAAAAAACTGTGAAATCCATCAAACTTGAAACAATAAACTCCTTCTGGAGAAAACTGTGTCCAGATGTGGCACATGACTCCATAGGCTTTACAATTGAGCCAATCAAGGAAATTACCTGGATGTAGAGGAAAAAAGAAAAAAAAAAAAGAGTGGTGTATAAAGAGTTTCAAGATATGGATCTTAGAGAAACTCAAGAGCTAATAGACATCACATCAAAGGGATAAACAGAAGATAACCTGATGGAGATGAGTGCTTCCGAACTAATGTTGCAGAAAATGAAGAAGCAGTGTCAGAAACAAACAAAAGAAATTGACAACGGATAGCCTGACAGAAGAGTTCTGATTGTGGAAAACTGCTTTTGACTTTTTTTAAAACATGGATCCTTTTATGATATGAGCATTGAAACTAAAACAGCCAGTGGACAAGGGATTGGTACCATATAGAAGCATTTTTGGAGAAATGAAAAAGCAAGGGAATCAGACATAAACCCTGATGCATTTTTATAAGGTTACATGGAGTGTGCCTGCCTCTTTTGCCTGCCCTTCTATCTCCTCCACGGCTTCGGTATCTGCTATCCATGAAAAACAAGACCAACCCTCCTTTTTCTCCTCCTCTTCAGTAGTAGAGTAGGATACAACTGAGTGACTTTCACTTTCACTTTCAGCCTACTCAGCGTGAAGACAAGGAAGATGAAGACTTTCATGATGATCCATTTCCACATAATGAATAGAAAATAATTATCATACCATATAGTTAATACACTTCAGTTCAGTTCAGTTCAGTCACTCAGTGTGTCCAGCTCTTTGTGACCCCATGGACTGCAACACACCAGGCCTCCTTGTGAATCACCAACTCCTGGAGTTTACTCAAATTCATATCCATTGAGTCAGTGATGCCATCCAACCATCTCATCCTTTGTAGTCCCCTTCTCCTTCTGCCTTCAATCTTTCCCAGCATCATGGTCTTTTCAAATGAGTCAGTTCTTCACATCAGGTGGCCAAAATATCAGAGCTTCAGCTTCAGCATCAGACCTTGCAATGAATATTCAGGACTGATTTCCTTTAGGATTGACTGGTTGGATCTCCTTGCAATCCAAGGGACTCTCAAGAGTCGTCTCCAACACCACAGTTCAAAAACATCAGTTCTTCGGTGCTCAGCTTTCTTTATAGTCCAACTGTCACATCCATACATGACTACTGAAAAACCATAGCTTTGACCAAACAGATCTTTGTTGGCAAAGTAATGTCTCTGCTTTTGAATATGCTATCTAGATTGGTCATAGCTTTTCTTTCAAGGAGGAAGCGTCTTTTAATTTCATGGCTGTAGTCACCATCTGCAGTGATTTTGGAGCCCCCAAAAATAAAGTCTGACACTGTTTGCACTGTTCCCCATCTATTTGCCATGAAGTAATGGGACCAGATACCATCATCTTAGTTTTCTGAATGTTGAGTTTTAAGCCAACTTTCCCCTCTCCTCTTACACTTTCAGCAAGAGGCTCTTTAGTTCTTCTTCACTTTCTTAAAACATAAGTGTGGTATCATCTGCATATTTGAAGTTATTGATACTTTTCCCAGCAATCTTGATTCCAGTTTGTGTTTCATGCAACCCAGCATTTCTCATGATGTACTCTCCATATAAGTTAAATAAGCAGGGTGACAATACACAGCCTTGACATACTCCTTTTCCTATTTGGAACCAGTCTGTTGTTCCATGTTCAGTTCTAACTGTTGCTTCCTTACCTGGATGCAGATTTCTCAAGAGGCAGGTCAGGTGGTCTGGTATTCCCATCTCTTGAGAATTTTCCACATTTTGGGGTGATCCACACAGTCAAAGGCTTTGGCATAGTCAATAAAGCAATAGATATTTTTCTGGCACTCTCTTGCTGTTTTGATGATCCAACGGATGTTGGCAATTTGATCTCTGCCTTTTCTAAATCCAGCTTGAACATCTGGAAGTTCACAGTTCATGTATTGTTGAAGCCTGGCTTGGAGAATTTTGAACATTACCTTGCTAGCATGTGAGATGAGTGCAATTGTGCTGTAGTTTGAACATTCTTTGGCATTTTCTTTTCTTTGGAATGGACTTCCCTTGTGGCTCAGCTGATAAAGAATCTGCCTACAATGCGGGAAACCTGTATTCGACCTGGTTTGGGAAGATCCCCTGGAGAAGCGAAAAGCTACCCACTCCGGTATTCTGGTCTGGAGAATTCCATAGACTCCATAATCCATGGAATTGCAAAGAGCTGGACATGACTGAGTTACTTTCAGTTCTCTTCTTTGGGATTGGAATGAAAACTGACCTTTTCCAGTCCTGTGGTCACTGCTGAGTTTTCCAAATTTGCTGGCATTTTGAGTGCAACACTTTCACAGCATCCTGTTTAGGATTTGTGAAATAAGTGAAGTGGAATGGAATTCCATCACCTCCACTAGCTGTGTTCGTAGTGATGCTTCCTAAGGCCCACTTGACTTCACATTACAGGATGTCTGGCTCTATGTGAGTGATCACACTATTATGATTATCTGGGTCGTGAAGATCTTTTTTGTATAGTCCACCAGGGCTTTCCTGGCAGCTCAGAGGTTAAAGCATCTGCCTGGAATGCGGGAGACTCAGGTTCAATCCCTGGGTCAGGAAGATCCCCTGGAGAAGGAAATGGCAACCCACTCCAGTACTCTTGCTTGGAGAATCCCATGGAGGGAGGAGCCTGGTGGGCTACAGTCCATGGGGTCTCAAAAGGTCGGACATGACTGAGTAACTTCTATGTATTCTTGCCACCTCTTCTTAATGTCTTCTGCTTCTTTTAGGTCCACATCATTTCGGTCCTTTATTGTGTCCATGTTTGCATGAAATGTTCCCTTGCTATCTGTACTTTTCTTGAAGAGATCTCTAGCCTTTCCCATTCTACTGTTTTCCTCTGTTTCTTTGCATTGATCACTGAGGAAGTCTTTCTTATCTCTCCTTGCTATTCTTTGAAACTCTGCATTCAAATGCCTTTTGCTTTTCTTCTTTTCACAGCTATTTGTAAGGCCTCCTCAGACAATCATTCTTCCTTCTTGTATTTCTTTTTCTTGGGGATGATCTTGATTTCTGCCTCCTGTGCAATGTCAGGAACCTCCATCCATTGTTCTTTAGGCACTCTGTCTATCAGATCTAATTCCTTGAATCTTTGTCACTTCCACTGTATAATTGTAAGGGATTTGATTTAGGTCATACCTGAATGGTCTAGTGGTTTTCCCTCCTTTCTTCAATTTAAGTCTGAATTTGGCAATAAGGAGTTCATGATCTGAGCCACAGTCAGCTCCCAGTCTTGTTTTTGCTGACTATATAGAGTTTGTCTATCTTTGGCTGCAAAGAATATAATCAATCTGATTTCCGTATTGACTATCTGGTGATGTCCATGGTTAAAGTCTTCTCTTTTGTTGTTGGAAGAGGGTGTTTGCTATGACCAGTGTGTTCTCTTGGCAAAACTCTATTAGTCTTTACCCTGCTTCAGTTTGTATTCCAAAGCCAAATTTGCCTGTTACTCCAGGTGTTTCTTGACTTCCTATTTTTGCATTTCAATCCCCTATAATGAAAAGGATATCTTTTGGGGGTGTTAGTACTAGAAGGTCTTGTAGGTCTTCATAGAACTGTTCAACTTCAGCTTCTTCAGTATTACTGGTAGGGACATAGACTTCGATTACTGTTATATTGAACGGTTTGCCTTGAAAACAAAAAAGGATCATTCTGTCATTTTTGAGATTGCATCCAAATACTGCATTTTGGACTCTTTTGTTGACTATGATGGCTAAACTCCATTTCTTCTAAGGGATTCCTGCCCACAGAAGTAGATATAATGGTCATCTGAGTTAAATTCATCCATTCGAGTCCATTTTAGTCTACTGATTCCTAGAATGTCGACATTCACTCTTGCCATCTCCTGTTTGATCACTTCCAATTTGCCTTGATTCATGGACCTGACATTCCAGGATCCTATGCAATACTGCTTTCTGCAGCATCAGACTTTACTTCCATCACCAGTCACATCTACAACTGGGTGTTGCTTTGCTTTGGCTCCATCTCTTCATTCTTTCTGGAGTTATTTCTCCACTGATCTCCAGTAGCATATTGGACACCTACTGACCTGGGGAGTTCATCTTTCAGTGTCCTATCTTTTTGCCTTTTCATACTGTTCATGGGGTTCTCAAGGCAGGAATGCTGAAGTGGTTTGCCATTCCATTCTCCAGTGGCCACATTCTGTCAGACCTCTCCACCAGGACCCGTCTGTTTTGCATGGCCCTACATGGCATGGCTCATAGTTTCACTGGTTAGACAAGGGTATGGTCAATGTCATCAGATTGGTTAGTTTTTTGTGATTGTGATTTTCAGTCTGTCTGCCCTCTGATGGAGAAGGATAAGAGGCTTATAGAAGTTTCCTGATGGGAGAGACTGACTGAGAGGGGAACTGGGTCTTGTTATGATGGGAGGGGCCTTGCTCAATAAATCTTTAATCCAATTTTCTGTTGATGGATGGATCTGTGTTCCCTACCTGTTATTTGAGTGAGTGACATCGCTCAGTCGTGTCTGACTCTGCAACCCCATGGGCTGTAGCCTACCAGGCTCCTCCATCCATGGGATTTTCCAGGCAAGAATACTGGAGTGGGTTGCCATTTCCTTCTCCAGGAGGTCTTCCCAACCCAGGGATTGAACCCAGGTCTCCAACATTGTAGGCAGATGCTTTACCATCTGAGTCACCAGGAAAATCATCTGGGGCCAAACTATCCTGGGGGCTTCCCTTGTAGCTCAGTTGGTAAAGAATCTGCCTGCAGTGAAGAAGACCTGGGTTTGATCCCTGAGTTGGGAAGATCCCCTGGAGAAGGAAATGGCTACCCACTCCAGTATCCTTGCCTGGAAAATCTCATGGACAGAGGAGCCTGGTGGGCTGCAACCCATTCATTCACAGAGTCAGGCATGATTGATCAACTAACATTTACTTACTTATACTATCGTGGAGGTAATGAAGATAATGGTGACCTCCTTCAAATGTTCCTCTGTACACACTGTTACACTCGGTGCAGTCAAGTGCCCCCAACTCTGCAGCAGGCCACCACCAACCCACGCCTCTGCTGGAGACTCCTGGACACTCACGGGCAAGTCTGGGTCAGTCTCATGTGGGGTCACTGCTCCTTTCTCCTGGGTCCTGGTGTGCACAAGGCTCTGTTTGTGCCCTTCAATCTGTTGCTTATATGTGTGCCTTCATATGAGAATATAATAATTATGTGGCAAGAATTGTGTGACAGTTTTCATTAACATCTAAGTAGTGGTTGTGTAGAACATCAGTGCACCACTTATATTAAAGTGGACAGCCTATCCTTACTTGGGCATAAGATGAGTGATATTTAATGTAATATTAATAATATGTTCGATTTCTTAGTGTCATAACTTTGCTTTCAAATAATTCATTGATTACAGTATGCCTGTCTCATAATTGGAGACACTGTGTAGCAGATTATCATCACAGGTGTTTTCTTAAAAAAATGTAACAAAGCTTCCAATAGTGTATTATGAATATGAATATAATACACTGTATGCCGTAAAAGTTTACAAGGATTCATTCATTAGTGTTAGGCAAGTCTACCGTGAATCAATCACACAGATTACACTAGGCTACCATAAAGCAATCATATTGTTGCTTCTTTGTTATTGATGCATGAATCATCATACCTATAAATAAATATGAATTTTTTCACATTATCTTTTCATTTTTGATTTTGAGTGTTACAATATGTATAACACCTATACTATTTTATATCATATAAGACAATACTGATGCAAAGCCTGACACAATTCCTCCTGTAAACAGACACTGGAAACTTACAGAATCAATCAATGCAGTATTGTACTGTGAATGTACTTTCTCTTGCTTATGATTTTCTTGATAGAATTTTCTTTTCTCTATCTTGCCTTATTGTAAGAATATGTTATATAATCCGTATGACATGCATAATATGTGTTACCAGTTCTTTATGTTATCAGTAAGGCTTCTTGTAGTGGTACACTTTTAGCAGTTAGTTTTGGGGAGGTCAAATTTTACTTGCTGTAAGGAATTTTCCTGATATAAGTGGTCATATTTATGTTTTATATATACTTATATTTCCCTAGTCAAGATCTAGAAGTGGTGTTACTTAGCCATACTGCAGGTACACTATAAACTGTAATTCCACCAGCACAGTATTCAAATCCTTGTTTCCCCATAGCAACATTGACTATATAGTCATTTCAGGCTATGGTCATCTGATGATTTTAAATGATTCTCATTATCCCTGGATTCCCTATTTGTGAACTTACCTGCTCACTAAAATTAATTTTAAGCCCCTACATCTTTATTCACGATGCTTTCTGGATCAGTCATAGACTTGCTCAGGGCAATGAAACTTTTGAATCACCTGATACACACCTTCCCAGCTGAGGAAATGGTGGTCAGTTCTCATATTGCAAATAAGTGTAATTTTTGCAGTGTATTACTGTTGCATTTTCCATAGTTTGTGCTTCTTGGTGATTCTGCCATTTAAAACGGCCCCCGAGTGTAGTGCTGCTGTGCTTTTTGGTGCTTCCACGTGCAAGAAGGTGGTGGCATACCTTAGGAAGACAAGTGTGTTAGATAAACCTAAGTCGGGCATGAGTTATAGTGTTTGCTGACTGTAAGTTCAATGTCAATGAATCAATCAACAATATTTACTAGATGATGTGCCTTTAAAGGGCTTCCCTGGTGGCTCAGACAATAAAGACTCTGCCTTGAAATGCGGGAGACCTGGCTTCAATCCCTGGGTTGGGAAGATCCCCTGGAGGAGGGCATGGCAACCGGCTCCAGTATCCTTGCCTGGAGAATCCCCTGGACAGAGGAGGCTGGCGGGCTAAAGTCCATTGGGTCGCAGAGTCAGACACATGCCTTTAAATAGAAATATCCATAAAACAATGTTATGTATTGATTAGCTGATGAAAATCTTGTGACTAAAAGTTCATGGAAATCTAACGTATTTCCCCATGGAGTAATTGTTCAGTTTTTGTGGCAATTTTATACAACACAAATATGAGTAATAAGAATCAAATGTCTACCACTTTGATTTTCATTCCATTAATTATTAATGTTGCAAAACATCTTTTATACAAGTATTTAATATTTACACTTCTCTTTTTGCTATTATCTATTTATAGCTTTTGTCTGTTTTCATTAGATTTTCTCTTTTCCATGAGTTCATATGTTTTTCTTATCTTAGTAGTACTGAAAGTTTTGCAGTTTAATATATTGAAAATATTTTCTCTAGTTAATCCACTGTTGGTTTTTTGATATTTCAATCACTTCTTTTTATTAATATAATGAAAGTTATACATGCCACTTACTTTATGGATTCTCAGTTTTTTGTCTAATATACTACAGTTTCATTTGTTTATCAAGTTCTTTGAATTACCTAGAATTTCTTCTCATGTAATGCAGGGATCATTTTTATCCCCAATAATCAAGTATAGCTAATTGCCCTAATATTGTGTATTTAATAGCCCATAATTTTATCACTGATTTTAGGTGAAACTGTTTAAAAATGTATATTTTTCTGTTTCTGGACTCTTGATTATTTCATTTGTTGCTTTATTATTTGAAAGTTTTCACACTGTCTTAGCCACTCATTTTATAATACAACTTTATATTTGTCAGGGACACTTCTTCCTAATTTTTTTAAAAATTTTCTATATATTTTATTTATTCTTGTGCATTATTTCTTCCAGACTGTAATTTTTAATTTTTTTTTTACCCTAGAAATGAGTAGTTCTGTTAGTAATATTTGTATAAGAGGAGTAGACTGCTTCCCTTGAATAACCCCTTTAGTGTGCCCGCTTTCTGAGTTGTGTGCATTATTTCATCAGTCACCTGCATCCAATGCCCTTGCCATAGCCTAGTGAGGCCGTGCTATTACAAATCAAGACTATTTGTTTTGTGAGAGTGAAATCAGAGCGAAATGGCCTGTTTTGCTATGTGCTGGGAAATACATATGAAGCATAAGTCCGCCACAAAACGGATTCCCTCTACACTTCATATAGTTTGCCAGACAGTTCATGGCAGCAAACAGATCTTATCTCTTTCTCGGTTAGTGTTGGAGGTATAATGAGATTACTTTTTACGCTCATTGTCTGCAGAATTCTACGTAGATTTCCTTCCTTTTATGAAACATAGCATGGATGCAAACATCATAGACGCAAATGTAGTCATGCCTTCAATTATGCTATGATTAAATTATAATCATCCATATCCTCTGAAATTTTAGATGCCAATGTCTTTATATTATGACCTGGATTATACCTGTGTTAGAGGCAAAGCACATTTCTGCCAGTATTTCCTTGTTATATTAATAAATTTGAAATATCACATCTTCTTAAGTATCTATTTCCTAGTGACATCTAAATGTATATGTCCGGATTTTGCTAAACTTTTGAAAAGTTAAACTGTTTTTCTATTTCTGGAGCTACCTTATTTTATCCTTATGTGTTGACATATTTTGGACACTCTTTGTTTTGAGAAAATAGATCTCCAGAGAAAATAGAAATTGCCTAGTTACAGGTGAGTCTGTTTGTAAACCAGATTGTTGATCTGTATTAAAAATGTAATAAATACTTTCTGTACTCACTTGAGTTGAATAAAATTTAAAATGTATTTAATACAGATTACTTATGAGCCTCTCACTTTTTAAAAATGTTGTTCAGGCTACCTTTGTTTTCAGTTGCATACATTTCCTAAAACTATAGATTTCCTTACCTAATCCATCTTTATTTAAACCTACTTCATCCTCTTTTTTATTATATTTCAAATAAGCCTTTCATCATTCTAAGTCCCAGAGAGGGTTATAGGGTTTATACAATTCCTCTGTCTTAGAAGTTTATATTCACCCTGTCACCCGTGTTCGATACTTTAAGCAGGAAAAGTGTTTGGCTCAAAGGTTTCTTCTTGCCTTTCTTAGTTTTCCCTATAACTTATTGGGCTTTAACTCTATTATTAATATTCTTTTAGACCAAGAATGGCAGTAAATCTAAAACAAACACAGGTTTTACTGCTGTAACTTTCAAACCCATCTAGTCACCTATGAGGAGAAAATTATTCTCTTAGTTGGACACTTTTCCTACTTGCTAGCTTGCTATTCTTCAATGATTAATTTTTTAATTAAATCGAGGACAGTTTCCACCCCCCGAAGTTAAGCATCCTAAAATAAAACTATTTATTTCCATTTATTTTTTATTATAATGGAACAAATATATTTTTGTTTTCTTTTCATGCTTCATTTTATTTACTTCACTGCTTTGACCTGTGACGATTCAATTAACAAGTTATTTTTGTTATTACTGGTGTTCCTTTTATGGATGCATATAAATTATGAAGATTAAATAAGTGAGGATTTTAAAGATGCTACCAAATATGCACTAGTCCTAAGGATCCCTGTGTCCTAAGGTGTTGTTAGCTTTGGGCACCTTGCATACACATGGTTTTAAGGTCTCAAACACTCCTCCTGATACCCTTTCCAGTTTTCCCCAGTGTTTCTTTCCCACTTCTTCAATCTGTAATTTTTCTGAGGGAAATTCACTTGATGAGATACAAACATATCTAGAAGAAAGGAGTATGGGGTTGGTGTAAATAGGTCTGACTCTGGAACAAGCCTGCCAAGTTCCAACTCTGGATTCACACTTATATTCTGGGCTTTCTTGAATAATTTATGAAGTCACTCTTCAGCTCTGGATGCCAAAAATTCAGTCATCTGGGAGAGGAGGAGGATTACTCAAATATTTGACACTTGGAAGGTCCCAGTCCTGATCCATTCAGAAGAAAGGGCTCAGAACAGGGTCCTGAAGGATCCTTAACATGCCAGTCATATATTTAATCATGGGACTATCTGGGGTCTGGACCAGCTGAGTGCTCATGGGATCCTTAAGGTTCTTTAACAGTGGTTATTTAACTGGTTCAGTTGAACGGGAGTAACCCAGAACTATGACTGATATGCAATTATTTACATCAGGTCCTTTCCAGAAAGATTTTTCTAAGCACCAGAGCAATGATGTCAGGAAAGAATAAAAGAAAGGTAACCATACCAATTCGAAGGTGAAAAAGAGTTGGAAGCCTTACTCACTCCCCACTTCACAGATTAACAATTGGCGGTCCATACACCGGCAATGGCACCTTGTGTGGGTTGCTCCTGTTGCAAGATATTCATTACACCTTACCTTCTGTGTCCCCACCCGGAATTATTCTCCAGGACTCAGCAGAGAGTCTATGAGCTACTGATCACTCTTCAACTGTAATTATTTTTTCTGTTTATGATAACCAGATTTAATTTCTCTAGTTTACAACTGAGAACACTGTTAAATAATCTGGTACCAGTACTGGATTACTGGCAGCGACATAACCCCCGACATGTAAATCAATTTGCTGAAGGACTCTATTATTCTTGGTAGAAAATTGAAATTTTGTTGAAATGCTTGGTTAGATTATGGTTTGTTGTACATTTGGAGTAAGAACAATATCTTTAAGAATTTGTTAGGAAAATATCAGGATGTTGCAACATGCTGATTAATTATTATGGCCATCATATATACTTTCCAAGAAAGAGACAAGTTTAGGCCTCTCTGGACACAAGGAATAAAGAAAAGACAGTTTTTTAAATAAACATTTTCCCTCTGTTGAGGTAAAGTTGATATCCAAATTGATATTAGGATTTGAATTGCTGATAACTGGATTCTTTGCATTGCTGGAAAATACACTGTAATCCAAATTTAAGGTCTGATAACTGACAGAAAGATAGAATTCTTAGAAGATAAGATTACTTAAAATATAAGTCTGAACTCTTAACCCTCTTTTAAATACCTCTGGTTAACCCTGTGGTTTCAACTTTGGCTGCACATGGCTTTTTAAAAAATAATGATGCTTTGTTTCCAGCCCTGAAATTCTTATTTAATTAATTTTTCTTAAAAAGTATTACGAGCATTGGTTTTTTTAAAACGTTCCCTAGGTAATTCTTGAACAATTCTTTCTTATTGAAGAAGTCTCCGGAATGTAACCTGGAGGACAGAATCATATAGATTTTGGTTTATCTTGGTTTGAAACTATTAATTTGTGAACTAGAGGGTACTTAATATATAAAGGCTTGTGATGAGGAAATAGGAAGCCCTCCATAACAAAAACTGCCTAAGTATCATCTTTGGGCACAGTTCCTAGCCAACTGGATAAAACTGAAGTAAGTATATTAGGGGCCTATTGAGGTTTTAAAGATAATCATATTAACATAAACAAGGCTTTAAAGTCCCATATTCTTATTCTTCTCACAGTTAAATGAAATAGATTGTTCATTACCTAGAACAATGCCTCACACAAGGCAGGCACTCCCTGAAGGGCAGCATTGTTTTTTATTATTATTATCACTATTATTATTATCTTCACTCCTCCTCCTCCTACTATTGAGAGTAAAAGAGTTGAGTGTTTTCTAAGTAAATCCAGGGACTATGGCAACCACAGTTTTAAAGCGCGTTTTTTTATTGCTGCAGCACACAAGCTTTGTGTTTTCACAGTTCCTTTAGATCCCTGGCCTTCGTGGCTTCGGTCGTGTCTGACTCTTTGTGACCCCACAGACTGTAGCCCACCAGGCTCCTCAGCACATGGGATTCTCCAGGCAAGGATACTGGAGTGGATTGTCCTTTCCTCCTCCAGGGGAACTGCCCGACTCGGGGACCGAACCAAGTCTCCTGCATCTCCTGCATTGTAGGTGGATTCTTTACCGCTGAGCCGCTGGAGAAGCACAGATGTTTTATTATTGCCTCAGACCAGATTACCTATGTTCTTCATCTTTGATTTTGTGAGAGACCTGAATGAGTCAGTAACTGCATGGTTCGTGTTCTGAAACAGTAAGACATGGAAGGAATAAAGCAAGGGAGACATCATGAGAATTACTCATGCTATGCATCTCTTGAACACTCCATCCTTGAGCTATGACAGCTCATTTGGCATGAAATGTGACTAACAGTATCAATGGCAGAAGGAAAGCCTGCATTCAATATTCTGGCCAATATGCCAGGGTCACTATTTCAGAGATTTTCAAACTATCTCCGTTTTTATTGTGATTCACATTAGAAATATTACGATTACAGATATCTATTTTACCACTGAAAATTTAAGCTCTGGTAAACATCAAATATCTGACAACAAGTGTAATTGGGGAAATTAATCATCCAGTGACAATGTGAAATCTCTACACATTTGCATCTTTCAGTATATTTCTCTGAGGACCTTGAAGTGGAGCTTTATTTTGGGATTCACCAAAATGACAAGATTATTTTGATACTTTGCATCATTTGGAAATATATCTTCTTTTAATTAAATAATTATATAATCAAGAGAGATTGTAGACGAACATTCATTTAATACCTGTATTACAGTATATAATCTAAGTTGTTGATGCCAACCTTTATTCATGAATGGGGAATATTTTAAATGTCAAATATCTTATAAACATCTATAATTTGATATTATATTGGTAACTATAGATTGATAAGATATCCAATGGCAAAATCTGCTATGAATTTAATAACAATTTAAGTGACTTTTGTATCAGAATAAATTCTAAATACATTAAAAAATATTTAAAAAACATACTCATTCACTAATATGTGGCTTATATGTGGGTTTACATGCCACTGGTAGCATCTTCATGGTTGCCCATGGCTGCAGACACAGATTGAGAAACAAGGTACAAATCAGACATTTAAAAAACCACAGAAGCCCTTTCTTGACCTTTCCCAGTTATGTAAAAAACCTATCTATATCCTCAAAGTAAATTACATTCTTGCTGGCAATTCTGTGAAGTTATGCGCATTTTTAAGTTTTGTATAAGGAAAGATCGTGTATAGTTTAAGTTTATGGCCTCTTTTTGCTCATTATTATATTTGCAAGATTCATCTATGTTGTTGTTTACATTAGTATTTTATTTCTATTGCTGAATGATATCCTCTTATCTGATTATACTATACTTTTTAACCAATTCTTTTGTTGATTGATATTATTTAGTAAATTGGTATTGTTTCTAATTTGAATTTGTTATGAAAAAATACTGCCATGAACATTTTGACATTCTAGTAAATGTCTTTTACTGAGTGTATTTCAGGTAGTCCTTTTTCTCAGAATTGAATTTCTAGGTCATAGTTTATGCATATATTCAATTTTAGTAAGTACTGAAAAATGATATGTACAAATTTCACTCTTCCTATCAGTCTATAAAAATTTCTCATTACTTCCAATCTTTGCAAACTCCCTGTATTTTCTGTCTTTTGAGCAAGACCAACCTAGATAGCATATTGAAAAACAGAGACATTACTTTGCCTACAAATGTCTGTCTAGTCAAGGCTATGGTTTTCCCAGTGGTCATGTATGGATATGAGATTTGGACTGTGAAAAAAGCTGAGCAGCGAAGAATTGATGCTTTTGAACTGTGGTGTTGGAGAAGACTCTTGAGAGTCCCTTGGACTGCAGGGAGATCCAACCAGTCCATTCTGAAGGAGATCAGCCCTGGGATTTCTTTGGAGGGAATGATGCTAAAGCTGAAACTCCAGTACTTTGGCCACCTCATGCGAAGAGTTGACTCATTGGAAAAGACTCTGATGCTGGGAGGGATTGGGGGCAGGAGGAGAAGGGGACAATAGAGGATGAGATGGCTGGATGGCATCACCAGCTCGATGGATGTGAGTTTGGGTGAACTCCGGGAGTTGGTGATGGACAGGGAGACCTGGCGTGCTGCGATTCATGGGGTTGCAGAGTTGGACATGACTGAGCCACTGAACTGAACTGAATCTCTTTATAGTTTCAACTTGCATTACCTTGAAGAATAATAAGGTTAAATAATGGTTAAAATATATTCATTTTTGCTTTGGATATCCTTTTTGATATCCATTTGTTCATTTGAATGTTGAGTGGCCTATATTTTTATTCATTTGTAGATTTTTCAGTAAATTATATACATGAGTCAGATGTATATATTGCATGTATTTTCTCTCGATTCTTGGTTTGAATTTTCTCCTAGTGAATTTCTCTTAATGCTTTCATTAGATGAGAAGTTTTTCACTTTAGTGCAGTCCAGCTCACCATTTTCCCCCATATAGTGATTTTTATATTCTTTCACTGAAGCTCATGTCTACCTCATATTCTTAAAGATAGTTGTCTACACTGTCTTGTAGATAAGTGCCTTGATTGTTTCACCTTTCCCCTTTAGTTTTCTTCAATACGATATGTTTTACATTTTTTTGTTTGTATTTTATGGTTTGAATTCTTGGTAATTATCTTTTCAAATATTGCTTCTACTGCTGTGTCCATTTTCTTCATGGGATTATGACTCTTGGTATATCAGACATTTTCTGAAATTTTTTCTCTGAATTTTCTTTCCATGCGTCAAGCTAAGCATTTTCTTCTGAGCTATATCAACTCATTAATCCTCTGTGAATAAATCCATATTCATTAATCTTTTAATCTTCTTAATCCTACCTATCAAGTCTTTAATTTTTATTATCTTATTGTTCTGTAACCACCTTTTTCTTTTTTATTCACAAAAACTAGCTATCTACTAAAATTCTCTATCCTAAAATGCATTTTCCATAAACCTATAAATCAAAATTGTTGTAGAGTCCTTATAATTTTAACACGTAGCTCACCTTCCTAAATCTCTATTTTTTATTTTATTTTTGCTCTTTTTCTTTTTTGTATGTATATTTACCTTGTATGGTGATAGCCTGGTAATATATGATTGAATCCTAATTATTGTGTAAAAATATAGTAGGGATAATTTTTATTTCTGAATGATCTTATCTTTCCCGTAGATATTTACTTTTGCATATTTCTGACTTCTCTCCTGAATCTAGTATTGAAACTGAGCTGATTTAAAGCTGGGTTTCAGTTCTTTTTCAGGCTGGGCTATTTCAGATTTGCCCTTGTACACTGAGTGTAGCCTTCCAGAATCTGGCATATTAATCAGGTTTCTTAATTGGCCCTGAGCTTCATTTCTCCCTTCCCTGCACTTGCAAGACTGCCAAAAGATTTACATAGCTTCTTAGCCTCATACACCAACTTCTAGTTATTTCTGAATCTCTAGGTTTTCTCCTGCTTAAGAATCAGCAAACATCAGGAAAGAAAAAAATGGCACTGAGCTACAGTTTCATTTTCCATTCTCTCTGAGGTTTTCTTCCCTCAAATTTTGGTTGTCTTGGTAATTTTCTGATGCCTCCAAAGAGATTTAATGTGTTTTACCCAGCTTTTCTAGTTGTTCCTGTCAGTAGAGTTGGTCTGACACAAACTAGTCCATCATAAGCAGAAGCAAAGTCCCAAATATAATGTATTTTTGAAAGGCCTGTTGTGGTTTTTTTTCTACAAGAATCTGAAGAAAGAGCAGCTTTCCATTTACACGATATCACAACTTTCTAACTCAATAATATCAATTATTTTTACTTTTCTTCAAAGGCCTTATTTCTAGTTAGCATTGTGCTTGCCAGGTGCCTTCCTGATTTACTCCCATTTTGAAATGTAGGAGCCCATAGTGACCATGAATTTTAGTGTATGCTTTATTAATTTAGAAAATAACAGAATTTTAACTCCTATTACTATACTTGAGATTCCATTTAATTGAAACACTTTTCTGAATCCTTTCCAAGGCCTTTGGATACTTTTTCTATTCTGCTCCCACAGCTTTTATATGATTTTTCATATTTTATTTTAATTATTTGTCTCTCCCTATCACTAGAGTAAAGATCTCTGGAGAAGGTCATGGCACCTCATTCCAGTATTCTTGCCTGGAGAATCTTATGGACAGGCTAAAGAATCTTATGGACAGGCGGGCTAAAGTCCATAGGGTTACATAGAGACAGACATGCCTGAAGGGACTTAGCAGGCACCACTATAGTATCTGGCTATCAAAGTCATAGCTATGCTTTATTTATCTTTATTTCTGGTACACAATTGAAGCTAAATATTTTTAATGAATGAATGAATAACACAATTCCCTACATAATCATGTTCAACTTGCAATTCACTAAGAGTATCAACTCCTCTATCTATAGTTAAGCTTAGACATTACATAGGCAGGATTAGCTGAGTTACATATATATTCATCTCATTCACAAACGTGTTTTAAAAAAGTCATTCTACAAAATTCTTGCAAACAGTGTGCTCTTGCCAAAAGATGATTATCTATAACCAGCCAGATAAGTTGTTCTTAAAAATATATTAATGAACACAGGATAAATAATAGGCCCCCACCAGAAACTGAATTACTTAAATTTTATTGGGAATTTATTGACAATTTTTTATCCTTCTCCTGAGATGTCGTTATTTTTTACTTTAGGTTTTTTACATGTATTTCTATAAGAATTATAATACGTTCATTACTGCTTTCTAAACTGCCACCAAGTTACATGCACTGAAACATTTCTGGTAAATTAGCTGAATTTTCCTCTTAAGAAATCATAGCAGTAAAGTGACAAATGCACTGTAATGACTTTAGCTACTATTTTCTCATAAACACTAAGATGAGTGGCCTTGAAGTGAATAGCTATAAACAATGCTTCTGAAACAGAATGGGATTTTCTGACACAGATGGCTTTTACTGTATAGAGAAATACTTGACATAAGTTTTTTTTTTTCCTCTCTCATTATTGCAACTGATTAAAATTTTATGAGGATTACCTCGACATTCATTAGTGCTTTTGGGGCACAAGTCCACCAAACTGCCCTTCCCCACTATTAATGATCAAGGGTAACTTCAATACCTTAGATTTATAATATAATAAAGGACAGGAAAAAAATTTAAATAACTTAATATTTTTTTTCAGATTAAATTGAGATATTTACCTCCTTCATTTTGTCCATTTTGACAAATTGGGGAATGACATTCATTTTTTAAATATACTGACTATTTTCTTATAACATTCCAATTCCTCTGATATATTGTTATTTTATGTGTTCCTTTTAAATATTTAAACTTGAGTGAAGTGACATCTGCAAAGTATAAAAATAACAAAAGCAAAGTAGTTAATACTGGATCAACATATCACATCTGGCCAATGTCTATGGCTAGCATTCTATTCTCAAACGTTAGACAAAAGAGTAATATGTGCCTAAAATGCACAAGTAATTTTTATTAAGACGGCTCTGTGCTCTGATGCTTAAACAATCATCTGCATGTTCTCCCTTCATATATTGTTTTCCAAGTTCATGAGAACCTAGATCTTTATGGTACAATTACCAAGAAAAATATGCATTTTCATAATATACTGCTGCTGCTGCTGCTAAGTCGCTTCAGTCGTGTGTGACTCTGTGCGACCCCATAGACGGCAGCCCACCAGTCTCTCCCATTCCTGGGATTCTCCAGGCAAGAACACTGGAGTGGGTTGCCATTTCCTTCTCCGTCATAATATACTAAGAGACATTATATTTTCTTATTTGTGTTTTTTGGTAGTTTAAATTTATTTACCTGTTTTTTGAAATAATTCAAGTTTTAATTCACCTGAAGGTTTATTTTTAACAACTAGTGTCATTTTAAGTATTTACTTTGGTAGATTTTACTCTCTTATTTAATTATAACCCTTGAATTTGAATTGGTGTGCCTAAACAGCAACCCACTCTAGTGTTCTTGCCTGGAGAATCCCGGGGCCGGGGGAGCCTGATGGGCTGCCATCTATGGGGTCGCACAGAGTCAGACATGACTGAAGCGACTTAGCAGCAGCAGCAAACAGCTTAGCTACCCTTGAACAAATGTTTATGTTATTATTTTGTTTGTCAAGTTGTCTTATTTCTCCTTTTATTTTGCTATTCTATTTTAGTATGCCTACAACATACACACCTGGAAATACTATGTACTGGATGGTTGTGGGTAGAAGGTTAGCAAAGGAGGAGTTCATAAATATATACTAATAATATTATACTTCAAGGTGCTAATACAAGAACTGTTAATTAGACATCACTGGATACATTGTTATGTACTTTTCTTTATACCTTTAGATTTTTTTTCAAAATGTATTGCTATTTTTTATAACCACCATAAAAAAGCATTTTCTTATTTAAAAAGTAATTTCTATAATGAGAAAATACGTGCAAGTACTTAGTGATTTGATCTCAGTTTGCAAGCTGCAGAGAATATATTGCTTGAATTGGATAATCCATTTTTGATGATGAAATTGAGCTTCACAAGCAACATTGCCCCAAATGAGTTATAGGTGTGTCAAGAAACTGTTATTTTCTCAGCCCTCTGGGGCCCAGGTGCCTGATGATATATGTCTGTTTCCTCTAGCAGCAAGCCACTTGTTGGATTGTCAGGCAAAGTGGAGAGGGGTCTTCTGAGTCCCCAGTAAGCCCTGAAGATGTCAAGCAATGTGAGCAACAGCTGGCATTTATTACCATACCACAAAGAGGGGCGCCGCCCAGGAGGTGCCCTCTCATGTGGACGCTGCCCGTGCTCTCTTTGGAGATGTAGCGTTAGTTTTTGCTTTGGTGGTGGTTATCTCCAGGAGCACTAATGGGACTCCAAGATCATGCCAAATACTGGCCCTCAAGTTCACTTTCTAATTTGGTAAGTCCAGGTGGTGGCCCAAGAAGTAGGTAGTTTTAGCAAGTAGGTAGTTTTAACAGCCAGCACTGCTGGTCTGAGGGGCACACTTTAAGAACCACTGCCTCAAAGGGTCTTTTAGGGCCTCTGGCTATCCTGAAGATTTCCCTAAAATGTCCTGCTTCAGGCTGTTAAAATTCTATAAAGTGGGAAAATATCAGGTGTCACTATCAGAGAAGCAGTCTCAGAACACAGGCAGGCATCTCTGTAGCCCCTAGAGCGCCCTGTATCACTTGCTCCTCCCTGTGCTGAGCAACAGATTGCTGATGACTAGTTGTTCCAATCATTGAAACTTTTCCTAGAGTTTAACTACAGCTGATGATTTCTTATATTTCTCCCTATTTCATTTCAATGCAATCATTAATTGACATTCTATATTCCTGTCTAAATATCAAGAAATGAGAACTCACTTCTGTTTTTTTTCATGAAGGACTAGGTTATTCAAATAAACCTTCTGCTTAAGAGCTATAAGAAGCTACAAAAAATATGTTTTAAAAATGAGTATTTGAGTATAAAATATTTTAAAAATTTTGTATTGTCTAGGATGTGGTTAAAAGCATTAGAATAATGTCAAGAATAACATGTGTTTTCATCTCTAGGGTACACTTTTACAAAATAGTAGGATATGTATAAATATGAAATTGATAATAATAATCAGTAGAAAATGAAATAACACAAAAAATTTAAAATAAGACAAGTGGATAAAATTTTAAAACATGACCTGAGGGGGATAAATAAAAAATAAATAGCAAAATAAAAGCAAAATCCAAGTATATAATGCTTATAAGAGGAAAGAATAACCTAGAAATATTGAAAGAAAAAAAAAGGCTACAAAATACTTATCATGTAAAGAATAACAAAAAAGTGTATGCAGAAAACAAAGAAAATATAAGTTTCAAAAGGAAATTTTATTAGAGTTAAGTTAAAAAATGTATAACTGTTATCAGAAAGCTAAAACAATTAAAATTTGTGTATTGGGAATAATACAGATTCACATTAAATTTAATATTTTGACATAAATCTTTAAAGGAAATACATAAATTTATAATATTGAGATATGATATACTTCTGAAATATATAATAAAATAAGAAGATAAAAATCAGCAAAAATGATATAGTAAGGACCTACATAAATTCTTACAATTATGCAGTGGAAATGACAAAGAGATTTAAGGGATTAGATCTGCTGTAGTGCCTAAAGAATAATGGATGGAGGTATATAACATTGTATAGGAGGTGGTGATCAAAATCATCCCCAAGAAAAAGAAAGGCAAAATGGTTGTCTGAGGAGGCCTTACAAATAGCTGAGAAAAGAAGAGAAGAGAACGCAAAGGAGAAAAAGATATATATTCAGACGTCTGAATGCGGAGTTCCAAAGAATTGCAAAGAGAGATAAGAAAGCTTTCCTAAGTGACCAGTGTGAAGAAATAAAGGAAAACAATAGAATTGGAAAGACTAGAGATCTCTTCAAGAAAATTAGAGACACCAAGGGAACATTTCATGCAAAGGTGGGCACAATAAAGGACAGAAATGGTATGAATCTAACAGAAGCAGAAGATATTAAGATGAGGTGGCAGAATACAGAGTATGATACAAAAAATATCTTAATGACCCAGATAACCAGAATGGTATGATCACTCACCTAGAGCCAGACATCCTGGAGTGTGAAGTCAAGTAGGTCTTAGGAAATATTACTATGAGCAAAGTTAGTGGAGGTGATGGAATTCCAGTTGAGCTATTTCAAATTCTAAGAGATAATGCTGTGAAAATCCTGCACTCAATATGCTAGCAAATTTGGAAAACTCAGCGTAGTCACAGGACTGGAAAAGGTCAGTTTTCATTTCAATACCAAAGAATGTTCAAATTACACACAATTGCATTCATCTCACACACTAACAAAGTAATGCTTAAAATTCTCCAATTTAGGCTTCAACAATATGTGAACCAAGAACTTCCAGGTGTTCAAGCTGGATTTAGAAAAGGCAGAAGAACCAGGGATCAAATTGCTAACATCCATTGGGTCATAGAAAAGCAAGAGAATTACAGAAAGGCATCTACTTCTGCTTCATTGACTACACTAAAGCCTTTGTGTGAATCACAACAAACTGGAAAATTCTTGAAGAGATAGGAATGCCAGATCACCTTACCTGCATCCTGAGAAATCTGTATGCAGGTCAGGAAGCAACAGTTAGAACCTGACGTGGAACAATAGACGGGTTGAAAATTGAGAAAATAGTATGTCAAGGCTGTGTATTGTCATCCTGCTTATTTAACTTGTAACAGTACATATGAGAAATGCTGGGCTGGATGAAGCACAAGCTGGAATCAAGATTGCCAGGAGAAATATCAATAACCTCAGATATGCAGATGACACCACCTTTATGGCAGAAAATGAAGATGAACTAAAGAGCCTCTTGATGAAAGTGAAAGAGGAAAATGAAAAAGTTAGCTCAAAACTCAACATTCAAAGAACTAGGATAATGGCATCTGATCCTATCACTTCATGGCAAATAGATGGGGAAACAATGGAAACAGTGACAGACTTTATTGTCTTGGGTTCCAAAATCACTGCAGAGGGTGACTACAGCCATGAAATTAAAACGTACTTGCTTCTTAGAAGAAAAGCTATGATCAACATAGACAGCATATTAAAAAGTAGAGACATTGCTTTGCCGACAAAGGTCTGTGTAGTCAAAGCTATGGTTTTTCCAGCAGTCATGTATAGATGTGAGAGTTGGACTATAAAGAAAGCTGAGCACTGATGAATTGATGCTTTTGAACTGTGGTGTTGGAGAAGACTCTTGAGAGTCCCTTGGACTGCAAGGAGATCCACCCAGTCCATCCTAAAGGAAATCAGTCCTGAATATTCATTGGAAGGACTGATGTTGAAGCTGAAACTCCAATACTTTGGCCACCTAATGCAAAGAGCTGACTCATTAGAAAAGACCCTGATGCTGGGAAAGATTGAAGGTAGAAAGAGAAGGGGATGACAGAGGATGAGTTGGCTGGATGGCATCACCAACTCAATGGACATGAGTTTGAGTAAGCCCTGGGAGTTGGTGATGGACAGGGAGGCCTGGCGTGCTGCACTCTATGGGGTCTCAAAGAGTCAAACATGACTGAGTGACTGAACTTGATGTCTGAAAGACCTATGAAAATTATCCTCCTTAAAAGTAATGGGAACAATATTGGCAAATTTATGAAGATAAAACTTTTTTCAGTTTGCTGAAAATTGACCAAATGCTTATAGCAATCTGGAGAACATTTATTTAAGTATTAATACAGCTGAATCTCAATAAGACCAGTGAGCATTGTGGCCTTTTCCTTATAACCACGCCCCCTTTTCAACTCTACAATAGCCTTAAAAACCAACAGCCTACCATCACGGTGAAACTGTAATCTCCAGAAAGGCAGAGCAGGTTGTTACCCCTTCAAAACTTCCTCCCCAGAGACCTGTCATTCTTTGTCCTGTCCCGTGGTTCTCTGAAAGATTGTCTTTATGTGACATACTCAGCTCAGCAGTGAAACTGAAAGTTGCTCAACCCTGTTGACTCTTTGTGACCCCATGGACCATAGAGTTCATGAAATTCTCCAGGCCAGAATACTAGAGAAAGTTGCCATTCCCTTCTCCAGGGGATCTTTCCAACCCAGGGATCAAACCCAGGTCTCCTGCATTACAGGCAGATTCTTTACCAGCTGAGCCACCAGGGAAGGCCAAGAATGGAGTGGGTAGCCTATCTCTTCTCCAGGGGATCCTCCCCACCCAGGAATTGAACAGGTCTCCCGTATTGTGGGCAGATTCTTTGCCAGCTGAGCTACCAGAGAAGCCCAGAAAACCTATTTTCCCAGGTGTTTTTTGAAAACAGTAAGAGTTATTTAAACTGTTGTTTAACCTAGCAGCTGCTGAGGGCAGTGGATAACATTTGGAGAAAACAGTAGGCTAAATCACAACTTCCATTCATTTTATGAAGCAAAAACATGAGGTATTATACCTTTTATGAGACATGATGCCAAAAGCAGACAAAGATATCACAAGATAAGACAATTATAGGCCAAAACCTTTAGGAATATAGATGCAAACTTCCTTAACAACATACTGTCAAATTGAATCCTGCCCATATAAAAAGAATTATACACTATGATGAAGTAGAACTGCCCCCGGCAATGCTTGTTTATTCAGCATACAAATATCACTCAATGCAACAACTAACAATGTAATGTTTGATTAATACACCATAGTGACATGAATAAACAACAAATATTACATTATTTATTTGACAAAAAGAATGCTTAATAAAGTAGAGGTTGAAAGGAATTTTTATATCCTGAAAAAGGATATCATACATTGGATAATTAGGTAGGAAAAAAAAAAGAAGTTATCTATTTGGAATGGAGGAATTAACATCTTCCTTAGGAATTAAAAAAAAAAAACACACACAACACAACTATCAGCCAATAAATCAGGTCAGCAGGATACAAGATTAATATACTAAAATTAACTACTTCTGTGTCCAAGCAATAAACAATCCATGGGGTCACAAAGAGCTGGACACAACTGAGTGACTGAACTGAAAATACCTGAAACAACCTGAAAATAAAATTAAGAAAATAAGTCCATGTATAACAGTATCAAAAAGAATAAAACTCTTAGGGATATACTTAAGGAAAAGAGATGTTTGACTTGTGCACTGAAAACTACAAAGCAAATTAAAAGATGGCATGTGTTCATTCATTGGCAGACCTGATGCTGTTAAGATGGCAATACTCACCGAATTGATACAGGTTTGATATCAGTTCAGTTCAATTCAGTTCAGTTCAGTTGCTCAGTCATGTCTGACTCTTTGCGACCCTATGAATTACAGCACGCCAGGCCTCCCTGTCCATCACCATCTCCCGGAGTTCACCCAAACCCACATCCATTGAGTCCATGATGCCATCCAGCCATCACATCCTCTGTCGTCCCCTTCTCCTCCTGCCCCCAATCCCTCCCAGCATCAGAGTCTTTTCCAATGAGTCAACTCTTCACATGAGGTGGCCAAAGTACTGGAGTTTCAGCTTTAGCATCAGTCCTTCCAAAGAAAACCCAGGGCTGATCTCCTTCAGAATGGAGTGGTTGGATCTCCTTGCAGTCCAAGGTTCTCTCAAGAGTCTTCTCCAACACCACAGTTCAAAAGCATCAATTCTTCAGTGCTCAGCCTTCTTCACAGTCCAACTCTCACATCCATACATGACCACTGGAAAAACCATAGCCTTGTCTAGACAGACCTTTGTTGGCAAAGTAATGTCTCTGCTTATGAATATGCTGTCTAGGTTGGTCATAACTTTTCTTCCAAGGAGTAAGCGTCTTTTAATTTCCTGGCTGCAATCACCATCTGCAGTGATTTTGGAGCCCAAAAAAATAAAGTCTGACACTGTTTCCACTGTTTCCCCATCTATTTCCCATGAAGTGATGGGACCAGATGCCATGATCTTCGTTTTCTGAATGTTGAGCTTTAAGCCAACTTTTTCACTCTCCATAATCCCTATCAAATATCAATTTTTTTTCTTGCAGAAATTAACAAACTGATTCTAAAATTAGTATGGAAATTATGAAGAACCTAGAATAGTCTAAAGCATCTTGAAAAAGAACAGCTAAGTAGGCTAACTCACACTTTTGGATTTTAAAACTTACTACAAAAGCTACAAACAGTCATGATTGCATAGTACTACATACATTAAATATTAGACTAATGGAATATAATTAAATATCCAGAATAAACCCACATAGATTGCACAGTGGCAAAGAATCTGCCTGCCAAGCAGGAGACATGAGTTCGATCCCTTGGTCAGGGAGATCCCCTGGAGTAGTAAAGAGCAATCCATTCTGGTGTTCTTGCTAAGATAATTCCATGGACAGAGGAGCCTGGCAGGCTACAGTTAATGGGATTCACAGAGTCAAATATGACTGAGCACACACACTAGGCTAGGCTATTTATGATTAATTGGTTTTCAACAATAGTGCTAAGACAATGTCAATGAATGGTGCTGGGAAAATGTACATCTACAGGCAAAAGAATAAATTTTGACCCCCTACCACCAACCATATGCAAAAACTAAGTTAAAAATGCATCAAATACTGAAATATACCAGCTGAATTTATAGAATTCTTAAGAGAGCTGAATCTTCATGACCTTGCATTAGGGAATGGTTCCTACATATAATATTTAAAGAACAAGAACAAGTTAACTTAATGGCATTTTTTTTAAAAAATGAAATTTTGTGTGCACTATATATTAATAATTCAGAAACTAAAAAGACCATGCATGCATAAAATGGAAAATATTTGACTGGCAAATTGTATATCTGATTACAGTCTAGTGATATATATATATATATATACAGTATATATATACAGTAAGATATGCAGAACTATTGAAATTCTACCAAAATAATCATAAGCATTTAAAAAGTGAGCAAATTATTTTGAACTCATGATTCC
Source organism: Ovis canadensis (assembly GCF_042477335.2). Taxonomy (NCBI): domain Eukaryota; kingdom Metazoa; phylum Chordata; class Mammalia; order Artiodactyla; family Bovidae; genus Ovis; species Ovis canadensis. Next base: position 98,293,278 of record NC_091253.1, on the reverse strand, counting down.
AAATTAGGAAAAATGTTAATTAGAAAAATGTGATGTCACTTCCATTCACTAGAATGACAACATAAAAATCACAGACAATAATAACTGTTAATGAGAATGTGAAAAAATTAGAACCCTCATACATAGTTTGTGGGAATGTAAAATGGTGCATTAGTAAACAATTAGCAGTTCTCCAAAAGTGAATCACTGAGCTTTCATGTGGCCCAGTAATATCACTTGTAGGCATATACTCAGAGGAGTTGAAAACATATGTCCGCACAAAAACTTTTACATGAGTGTTCGTAGCACCAAAGTAGAAACAGCCTAACCGTATTTATGAATGACTAAAGAAGCATGGTATATCCATACAATGGACTTTGTTGCTGTTCAGTAGTTAAGTCGTGTCTGAATTTCTGCAGCCCCATGAACTGCAGAACACCAAGCTTCCTTGTCCTTCACCATCTTCCTGAGTTTGCTCAAATTCCTGTCCATTGAATCAATGGTGACGTCCAACCATTTCATCCCCTTTTCTTTCTGCCTTAATCTTTCCCAGCATCAGGGTCTTTTCCAATGAGTTGGCTCTTGGCATCTGGTGGCCAAAGTATTGGAGATTCAGCTTCAACATTAATCTTTCCAATGAATATTCAGGGTTGATTTTCCTTAGAAATGACTGGTTTGATCTCCTTGCAGTCCAGGGGACTCTCAGAGTCTTTCCCAGCCCCACAGTTTAAAAGCATCAATTCTTTATGGTCAAACTCTCATATCGATACATGACTACTGGAAAAGCCATAGCTTTGACTCTACAGAACCTTTGTCATCAAAGTGGTGTCTCTGCTTTCTAATAAACTGTCTAGATTATTAGTTGCCTAGATTTAATAAGCTGTCTAGCTATCAAGAACAAGTGTCTTTTAATTTCATAGCTGCAGTCACCATCCATAATGATTTTGCAACCCAAGAAAATAAAGCTTGTCACTGTTTCCACTTTTCACCATCTACTTGCCATGAAGTGATGGGACTGGATGCCATGATCTTAGTTTTCTGAATGTTGAGTTTTAAGCCAGCTTTTTCACTCTACTCTTTCACCCCCATTAAGAAGCTCTTTAGTTTCTCTTCACTTTCTGTCATTAGAGTGATATCATCTGCATGTCTGAGACTTCTGATGTTTCTGCCAGCAATCTTGATTCCAGCTTGTGATTCATCCAGCCTGGCACTTTGCATGATGTAATCTGTATATTAATTAAACAAGCAGGGTGATAATACACAGCATGTCATATTCCTTTCTCAATATTGAACCAGTCAGTACTTCCATGACTGATTCTAACTGTTACTTCTTGAGTAGCATACAAATTTCTCAGGAGATGGTAAGGTGGTCTGGTACTCCCCTCTCATTAAGGATTTCCCATAGTTTTCTGTGATCCACACAATCAAAGGCTTTAGCATAGTCAATGAAGCAGATGTTTTTTCTGGAACTCCCTTGCTTTCTCCATGATCCAACAAATGTTGGCAATTTAATCTCTGGTTCCTCTGCTTTTCTGAAATCCATCTGGTACATCTGGAAGCTCTCAGTTCACATACTGCTGAAGACTAGCTCAAAGAATTTTGAGCATAACCATACTAGCATATGAAATGAGCCTAATTGTATAGTAGCTTGAACATTGTTTGGAATTTCCCTTCTTTGACATTGGAGTGAAAGCTGATCTTTATCCAGTCCTGTGATCACAGCTTAGTTTTCCAAATTTGCTGACATATTGAGTGCAGCACTTTAACAATTTCATCTTTAAGTGGCTCAGCTGGAATTGTGTCTCCTCCACTGGCTTTGTTCATAGTAAGTCTTCCTAAGGCCCCCTCATCCTTACTCTCCAGGATGTCCAGCTGTAAGTGAGTGACCGCAACATCCTGGTTATCTGGCTAATTAATTAATACTTTTCTTGTATGGTTCTGTGTATTCTTGCCACCTCTTCTTAATCTGCTCTGCTTGTGTTAGGTCCTTACATTTCTGTTATCATGCCTATCCTTGCATGAAACATTCTCTTGATATCTCCAGTTTTCTTGAAGAGATCTCTAGTCTTTCCCATTCTATTGTTTTCCTCTATTTCTTTTCATTGTTCATTCAAGAATCTCTACTTATCTCTCCTTGCTATTCTCTGGAACTCTGCATTCAGTTGGGATTACCTTTCCCTTTCTCCTTTGCCTTTCATTTCTCTTCTTTCTTTAGCTATTTGTAAGGCCTCCCATGACAACCACTTTGCCTTCCTGCATTTCTTTTTCTTTGGGGTGACTTTGATCACTGTCTGTTGTACAAGGTTATGAATCTCCATCCATAGTTGTTTGGGCACTCTGTCTACCTGATCTAATCACTTGAATCTATTCATCACCTCTACTCTGTTATCATAAGGAATTTGATTTAGGTCACTCCTGAATGGCCTAGTGGTCTTCCCTACCTTCTTCAGTTTAAATCCAGATTTTGCAATAAGGAGCTCATGATCTGAGCCACAATCAGTTCCCAGTCTTGTTTTTGCTGACTGTATAGGGCCTCTCCATCTTTGGCTGCATAGAACATAATCAATCTAATTTTGGTATTGATCATATAGTGATGTCCATGTGTAGAGTTGACTATTGGATTGTTGAAAAAAGGAATTTGCTATGACCAGTGTATTCTCTTGACAAAACTCTATTAGCCTTTGCCCTGTTTCATTTTGTATTCTAAGGCCAAACTTGCCTGTTATTCTGGGTATCTCTTGATTTCCTAGTTTTACATTCCAATCCCTTATGATGAAAAGGACATCTTTTCCTGTGTGTTTTAATTCTAGGTCATGAAGGTCTTCATAGAACTCGTCACCTTCAACTTCTTTGGCATTGGTGGTTGGAAAACTTGAAATACTGTGATGTTGAATGATTTGCCTTGAGCTTGTATACAAGTGCTGCCTTTTAGACAGTTTGCTTTGGCTGTGAGGGCTACTCCATTTCTTCTAAGGGATTCTTGCCCACAGTAGTAGATGTGATTGTGTATACTTCCCTTTTATTTTCAAATATGCCCCAGTTTGGTTGATAAATTAGTTTGTATCACAAGACTTAAGAGCATAGTATCTTATATTAATAAGCATATGTGGTATTTTTAGCATCTGTCATGGAAAATAATTCTGGCAAGGAATAAGGTAATAGCTTTGGTGTAGGCAATCAATAATATCTGCCACTAATTAAGTACTACATAATTTTGAATTTTGAAATTAGACATTGTATAAATTGAATAATTCATGCTAAAATTCTCTGTGATTATCTGGTTGTCTGTGAATGTGAATTTAAGAAGAATCCTCAGTGAGCCAATTTTATTATCAGGGAAAAATCCAATTTTGTCTTTTTACTTCAAAATATTGATAAAGATAATTTTAGCTGCTTCTCCATTTTTGCTTTTCTATTTCTCTTCATGATATTCTAATATATTTTGTTTGGTTTTCCTCCAGCATTAGACCCAGTGACCAAGCAACTTATGCTTCAGACGGCTAAGCCAACTTTTGGTCATCTGTCAGATGTAAGTAAAATATTCTAATAACACAAATCTCTTTTCATGATAGTTAAATGTAAGCATTTATTATGTATAAATATGCTTGGTTTTCTTGCTAATAAAAATGAGTTCATATTATCCACCCCAGAAAATAATGGAATAGTATATTTGCAAAAGTTCTTACAATGATCCCTCTACCTCCTTATATGTTTCAGTGTTACAGTAATACCTATATAATGTGCAGACTTATAACACACTACAAAGACATTTATGGCTTATCACAACAAAGTTTACCATGTGATTATTCTTACATAAAAAAGCTTCCTTATTTTTGTTCTAGGAGCTTTATAGTTTCAGATCTTATGTTTAATTCTTTAATCCATTTTGAATTGATTTTTGTATATAGTGTTTAAGATAAAAATCCAGTTTCATTCTTTTTCATGCCTGCAGTATAGGCACATAGATGAACTTTCTTGCTAAATGATATAAACCAGTCACAGAAAGCTAAATACTGCACAATTCCAGTTACATAAAGTAACAAATTAGACTCAAGGGAGCAAAAATTAGAATTGTGGTTTCCATGGATTGGGGGAGTTGCTGACTCCCCTTTCCAGGGTATCTTCCTGACCCAGGGATTGAACCCAAGTCTCCTGGGTCTCTTGCATTGAAGGCAGATTCTTTACCATCTGCTGCTGCTGCTGCTAAGTCGCTTCAGTCGTGTCCGACTCTGTGCGACCCCATGGACGGCAGCCCACCAGGCTCCCGCGTCCCTGGGATTCTCCAGGCAAGAACACTGGAGTGGGTTGCCATTTCCTTCTCCAATGCATGAAAGTGAAAAGTGAAAGTGAAGTCACTCAGTCATGTCCGACTCTTAGCGACCCCATGGACTGCAGCCCACCATGCTCCTCCATCCATGGGATTTTCCAGGCAATCTGAGTACCAGGAAAGTCCCTAATTAATTGATATAAAATCTCAGAATTGCAAAATGAATTTTCTAGAGGTCACCTGTACAACATTCTGCCTATAAACAATACTACAGTATTATATACTTAAAAATCTGTTAACTATATAACACTTTTTCAGTGTGAGTGTATCCTTTTTATGTAAATAAGATATAATTGCAATAAATGCAGCTTATGCCAATCTCTATAAAACTTACATTTATAATGTATTATAGAATGCGTGTATGTGCAAGCTCAGTCGTATCTCACTTTTTCAGACTCCCATGGATGGTAGCATTCCAGGTTCCTCTGTCCATGGGGTTTTCCAGGCAAGAATACTGGGGCAGGTTATTTCCTCCTCCAAGGGATATTCCTGACCCAGGGATGGAACCCACATTTCCTGCAGCTCCTGCATTGGTAGGCCGATTCTTTAGCAGCGAAACACCTAGGAAGCCCTTGTAGAATGCATAGAGAATCATTATAAATTATACCATTTAGAATATTTTTTCTCTTTTTTAAATTTATTTTAATTGGAGGATAATTTCTTTACAATATTTTGTTGGTTATACAAGAAAAGAAAAAGCTTGAACAAGTTTATGATATAATGAGAATATGGGGAAAAGAATGTTAAGTCAATAACATTCTGGAGAGGACTGAAGAAGGCTAGAATCCTGATGGCATTGTTCTACATAAAAGGAAGGGATAAACCAAGGCCACGTGTCTGTAGTGGATATTTGTGAAAGTGGAAGATATAATGTTTGATATGAGAAAATAGTAGGAAAGTCAAGGAAGCAGACTGGCAATTTAACCAAATAAGATGATTGAGGCCCAGAAATCACTGAAGGGAGTTTTTAAAGACTAACCTGTTTATGGCTCCCCAGACAGCACTGGTAAAGAATCTACCTGAGAAAGCAGGAGATGCAAGAGACAAGGGTCGCTCCCTGGGTTGTGTAGATACCTGCCAGGGTCCAGCCCCCATGGATCCAGGGTAATTCAAAGGGGAGACGGAATCGGCATCCTAGGAAAAAACTATTTAATTACAGATATAAAGAGATTAGAAAAGAATAGTGTAGTAAGAAAATCAGTGGAGAAAAAAGGCTGAATAACTTGGTTTACGTGGGATACCAATAAAGCTTTGAGACAAGAAGTTTGCACCACCTACGTAGGCCACAGGGGTCTTTCTATTCTCCCAAAGGAGAGGAGGCACTGAGGCCTCCTGGTCCGAGCTTAGAAGCTCAGGCAAAATTAGCAGGTTTGGTGAGTACCCACGTTCCAGATGGGAATTCAGCCAGAAGGGGAAAGAAAGAACGACACGGGGGAATCAGTCTTTCCAGAAACTGATCCTTTTTCTTTATTTTCAGGTTTGCTTATATACTTTTTGTTATACATATGGATGAATACAGAGTCACGAGGGGTCAGCAGACCTGACCCTTGTCAAAATCAGGTGCTTCATATAAAATTATACAAAGGTCTTAGGGGTTTTACATCATCTTCTGGCTATGAGGCCTGCTGAATTTTATGGCCCTTTCTGATAACGGTCAGTCATCCAGAAGACTTATTTTTTCCAGGGGTGATTTTTTCTTAAACTAGGCATCACCCTCTGAAGGTACCAGATAAAGTTGCATTCCTATAGGGTGAGGGTGCAGGGGGTTATAACCAAGAAAAGGAATTTACTTAGCCTAAGGTTTAACATGATTAATCTTAAATGTTAATACTTATTTTTCCTATATGTTAGTTATATTCATTATAAGGGCAGGGAATATGGAGATTTAGCAGCAAATATTGGCTCAACAAATGAAAAACTCTTCACCAGTATAATTTCTAATCAACCCACTATACTATACTAATAATTTTCTAACTTCTCAAAAGAGTCTGTATATAGAAAGTTTTAAAGCATCTCGTGCCTCTCATGGTTGGGAGGCTGTAAATAATCACATGTGGCTGGACGAACCTGCTCAGGCAGGATAGAGAACCTTCAGAGGAGTTTGTGAGTTGAAACACTCTTGTCACACACAGGAATTTTTATTAACTTGGAGCTGTAAGTTAACTCCTTCTCCGAAAAAGGTGGTGGGGGTCAGCCCCCTGTAAAGTCACAGGTGTAGGTGAGAGCATAAAACAGTAGAGTAGGCAGACTCTGGTTTTGGGGGTAGATGCTTGGGAACAGGGGGTCTCCTGAGGCTGGATCCCACCTTTGCGTAATGTCGAGCATCCTTCCTCACAACCTTTGCCACGGGCGGAGTTCCTCACGCTGGCTCCCGGCAGATACCCTTGAGTAGGAAATGATCACCTGCTCCAGGATGCTTGCTTAGAAAATTCCATGAACAGAGGAGCCCGTGTGGGCTACAGTCCATGGGGTTGCAGAGAGTCAGACACGACTGAGCACAGCACTCACGCACAAACATGTTTACAGCACGGAGCTCAAAGCCAGTCATCCCTTCCATCTCCCCACAAAACTCGTAGCAAATCCCTTTAACTCACTCATGATTTTGCTGTTTCCTTGTGGTTGAACTGGAACACACGTTGAGTACTCCTTTAGTACTAAAGAGTGGTGAGAACAGAAGCTCTTCAGAGAGAGCAACTTGTGGGTTATACTTTGAATACTCATCTGGGATTTCCGAATTAAGATGCTCCTCTCATCTATGTTTTAGATTAAATCATTGTGATAAAACTGACACGGTGTTTCTTCACTATGGTTGCTAAATGATACACGCCGTGATGGTAGCTGGCTTGTGACTGAGTGGAAGAGAGACCTTACGAGATGAACATTGTGCAGTTTAATATGGAAAGATTCAAAGTGAAAGAAAGTGAAAGTGTTAGTCGCTCAGTCTTATCCGACTCTTTGTGACCCCATGGACTGTAGCCTCAGATTCCTTTGTACGTGAAATTCTCCAGGCAAAATTACTGGAGTGAGTTGCCATTCACTTCTCCAGGGAAGCTTCCCAACCCAGGGATCGAACCCTGGTCTCCACATTGCAGGCAGATAAAGTGTTAAATACATGAACCATTCCATATATGTGAATGAGAGAATTAAGAAATGTCATTCTGAAGTTTTAAGCTAGCAATGGATATATAACTGAGCTACAACAGTTAAACAAATCTTAAGATATTAAAACATTTCCAGGATTATTATAAAATGTCCATGACAGATGTCACCTGTAGAGGTGAAATTCCCTAGAGAAAGTACACTATTGGGTGATTTGGTCATCCATCAAGTATTAGAATGATTTAGTGAGGCTGAAAGCTGCCAGAAAATAGAGAAATGTATTGGGAGTATAATGCCAGTGACATGAGAAAAATATTTTGATTTGTAGCTAGAATATGCCACTGAAATGCTCAGAAGGAGCAGGTTTAAAGTAGAGAAATGAAAGAGATTACAAAATCATTTGTAAGATCAGTGCTAGGACTTACATAACGTGGACATGTCTCTGTTTTTGGTGGCATTATATGATAAAGTGGAAAGTAGCTGGGGCTAAGATCAGAGGATTTTGATTCTAAATCAAAAAGACAAGAAATAAAATACCTTTACACATATTTTAAAAACTAAAGAGATTTTGTAATAAGCCTTCTGAAATATGATGTGGAGAAAATACTGGAACTACTCAGAAATAGTACTTTAAGAGCAATTTATAAATTAGCCTTCCTGGAAAGACCTTGAATTCATTAGAAAAACAAACTTGCCCCTTTATAACTGTCTCTTAACTGTTTCAAAAGAAAGGAGACTAAAGAATAGGAATTCCTGCCCTCAGTAAATAGAAATAGCCGACTTGAAACTTCAATAGTCATTTTAAATTGGCCCATCTTCAGATTGCTAATATGAGTCTCATCTGCCTGAGATCATATGAGATGGAAAAGAGGAAGAAGTTGGCCTCCTGAACTTGCCCTTGGCACTGGAATTGCCCATTTGATTCTGGTCTGGTGGTTGTCCTACATAGAACTGGAAGGACCACCTGAGGCAGGAAAAACAGATTTTGGAAATAAAAGCAAAGAGCCTTCCAAGAGGCGAAGAAATAGAAACAACCATTCATTTTGGTTATTTTAAGGGTAGAAACCATAATCTTCTAGAGAAATTAAGCTCTTGAAATGAGAGGTTTTGAAAGGAATGCTGAGATATTGGTGTGAGCAGCTTAGTCACTCATTCGTGCCCAACCCTTTGTGGACACACCCGCCAGGCAGGCTCCTCTGTCCATGGGATTTTCCAGGCAAGAACACTGGAGTGAGTTGCCATTTCTTCTTCCAGGGGATCTTTCCGATTCATGGATCAAACCTGCATCTCCAGTGTCTCCTGCATTTTCAGGTGGATTCTTTACCACTGAGCCACCTGGGAAGCACAGAGATACCAGTATTAGGGGCTAAAGGTGTTTTTGGAAAGTGGGCTATAGCTCAGAGGATAAAAGGTGCTAAATAGATAAGAATTTTACTTTTAAGTTCACCTCTAAACCTCCCCTTTTGTAGCAATAATTGCATACTTCCTGAATTAGCTTCCCTGGTGGCTCAGACAGTAAAGCGTCTGTCTGCAATGTAGGAGACCCGGGTTCGATCCCTAGGTTGGGAATATCCCCTGGAGAAAAAAATGGCAGCCCACTCCAGTATTCTTGCCTGGAAAATCCCGTGGACGGCGGAGCCTGGTAGGCTACTGTCCATGGGGTCACAAAGTGTCGGACACGACTGAGCGACTTCGCTTTACTTCTTCACTGACCTATGCTGTGTGCTTAGTTGCTCAGCTGTGTCTGACGCTTTGCGACCCCAGGGACTGCCCCAGACTCCTCTGTCCATGGGATTCTCCAGGCAAGAATGCTGGAGTGGGTTGCCGTTTCCTTCTCTAGGGGATCTTTTGAACCCAGGTCTCCAGCATTGCAGGCGGAGTCTTTCCCTCTGAGCTCCCAGGGAAGCCTGACCTCTGCTGACACAAGTATAATTTTGCTTGACTGAGGGAGGGCTTCCCTGTGGCTCATATGGTAAAGAATCTGCCCCCAATGCAAAAGACCCAGGTTTGATCCCTGAGTTGGGAAGATCCCCTGGAGAAGGGAATGGCTACCTACTCCAGTATTCTTGCCTGGAGGATTCCATGGACAGAGAAACCTGGCTGGCTACAGTCCATGGAATCACAAAGAGCTGGACATGAGTGAGCAACGAACACTTTCACTTCACTTTTTTTTCGCTGACCTCTGTTGACACAAGTGTAATTTTGCCTGACTAGACTGAGAGAGGGGTAAATCCAGACTCAAAAGAAGAGACTTTCTCGACAGTTAAGTCATCAGACTGGAATAGGAAACACCACCCCAAAAGAAGACGTTGAGAAAGCTCTGTTACCTCTGGATTAGGAGAGGAATTTAAGCAAGTAATCAATGGAGCCCTCATAATACTAAGGAAATCCTGGTGTTGTCTTCTCCTTGAGAAGATTTTGGGTGGGGGGATGCCCAGATATTTTTCTATAGGGAATAATAGAAATGAGAAAGAAAAGTGTTTGTTATTCACCAGGGTTAGTGGATGTAGGAACTGCTGGATAGGAATGGTGAACCGGCAGGAAAGGTCGACCCTGTGAGCAGAGGTCAAGACCATGCAACCTGGGGTCTAAGTATAAAGGGGAAAGTGATGTGTCAGAGGAAAAAAAGCAGAAAAAGCAAAATGGATCAAGGAGAAGACCCTAAGTTGGAAGTACAGCCAAAGAAAGACTTAGAAGAAAATACACATTTATAAACAAACAAAGTTGGCTGCAGTTGCAGGTTTAAAGTAAAAGTTCTGTTTCCCCTCAAAAATCTTCAACTGCTTACTAACGATTTTTTTTTTTTCTTTTTTAACACTCGGTGGAAAAAGATGCCAGCTCTGACTTACAGTTTAGTGGGGACAAGAACAGATGCTGCCTGCAAAGCCAGCCACATGTGTTAAACCATATAACACAGAAAAATCAAACACCCTTTATTTTCCAAGTGTGCTAATAGTCACACAAGTGTTCATTTTTAATTCTGTATAGGCCCCTGTCTTGTTTTATGATGATTCTAAAGCTGTTTCAAATTTTGCCTCCTTCAGGGGCATCTATTCTGGTCCTTTGCACAAGCTAGAATTCTTTTGTTAACCGATTCTTGCAGAATCATATGAGCAGAATACATATCTGAGTAAAACACCTGTATCCTTTAAACATTTTTTCATGCTGATCAGCATTTTTCCACCGTCACAGAATTTTATTGCCTCATTTTTAATATGAAGCATTTCAGGCACAGCTCAGTAGTATTTTTATAATTATTGAATTTTTCAACAAAGCCAAATTCTTATGCATATTGCCACAAAGAGCCACCTTCAATATTCATTTTCGACCTTTCTCCCTGTTTATCTATTCAGACTATGTTTAATTCTCTTATGTTTACTTCTAAAAGCTCTATTGTTCTAATTTTCACAATTTACCTGAAGCTGACTTTTGCGAATGGTATGGATTTAAGGCCAAGTTTCTTGCTTACATTTTTTCTATGTGGATATTCAATTTTCTCAGTTCCATGTAATGAAAAGGCCATCCTTTATCCACTGAACTACACTGCCACCATTGATATGAATCAGGTGACTACGTATGCATGAGTTTACTCATGCATTCTCTTTTTTTTAAATAGGCACATTGGCTATTCCTATACCAGTGCCACAGTGGCTTAATTTTTGAGAATTACATATAAATTTGGGACTTTTTGCAGATGAAATCCTTCCACTTTGTTCTTCTTCATGATTGTCTTGTCAATTCTCTTCATCTTTGAATTTCCTTTTAATTTTATAATAAAATCGACTTATTGAAATACACAAAATAACTTGCAGAGATATTGAGGTTTTCTATTTGCCCTCATTTTCCAGCAATTTTATTTTGATGTATCTATCTTATTTCTATGTATTCTCTTTCAGTGTTAGAGCTTTTTCAGTCTATAAGTTTATATCTTTCATCCGTTTTGGAAAATGCTCACCCAGGATAGTTTCAAATAATGATTCCACTTCATTCTTCTTCCTTTCCGTCTCAGACTCTGTTTAAATGTGTGGGAGAAAATTTTACTCTATATGTACTTTTTCTACATATTTTCTACATTTTTATTTCTCTTTGTCTCTGCTTCACCTTACTTACTTTCAGCTGCTCTTCTTTCCAGTTCACTAATCCTGTTTTCTACTCTTTACTGTGTGGTTTATTTGTTGCCATCTTAAATTCCAATGATGTAGATTCTAATTATCAGATGATAGCATAGTTTTTCTTCCTTTTAGTTCATCTTTTTCTACTATTTTCTTGAATACACTAGTCAAAGTTATTTTCTTTGACTATGATAAGAACATTTAACATAGATATACCCTGTAAATAAATTTCTAAGTGCCTATATTGTACTGTTATCTATAAACGCATCATATAATAGATCTGAAAGTAAAAAAGGAGAGTGAAAAAGTTGGCCTAAAGCTCAACATTCAGAAAACGAAGATCATGGCATCCAGTCCCATCACTTCATGGGAAATAGATGGGGAAACAGCAGAAACAGTGTCAGACTTTATTTTGGGGGGCCCCAAAATCACTGCAGATGGTGACTGCAGCCATGAAATTAAAAGACGCTTACTCCTTGGAAGAAAAGTTATGACCAACCTAGATAGCATATTCAAAAGCAGAGACATTACTTTGCTGACTAAGGTCCATCTAGTCAAGGCTATGGTTTTTCCTGTGGTCATGTATAGATGTGAGAGTTGGACTGTGAAGAAGGCTGAGCACCGAACTGTGGTGTTGGAGAAGACTCTTGAGAGTCTCTTGGACTGCAAGGAGATCCAACCAGTCCATTCTGAAGGAGATCAGCCCTAGGATTTCTTCAGAAGGAATGATGCTAAAGCCAGTACTTTGGCCACCTCATGTGAAGAGTTGGCTCATTGGAAAAGACTTTGATGCTGGGAGGGATTGGGGGCAGGAGGAGAAGGGGATGACAAAGGATGAGATGGCTGGATGGCATCACTGACTCGATGGACGTGAGTCTGAGTGAACTCCGGGAGTTGGTGATGGACAGGGAGGCCTGGTATGCTGCGATTCATGGGGTCGCAAAGAGTCGGACACGACTGAGCGACTGAACTGAACTGAACTGAACAGCTTATTTATCCTGTATAACTGGCACTTTACACCTATTGAATAGGAACTCCACATTCTACTCTCTATTATATGAGTCTGGCTGTTTTAGATACTTCTTATAAGGGGAATCGTATATTTTTCCTTCGGTAAACTGGGTTATTTCACTTAGCATAAGTTACTTCAGTTCATCCATGTTGTTGCATGTGACAGAACTTTCTCTTTTAAACTAGAATAACTTCCATACACACACGCACACACACACACACACACACATACACATACCATATTTCTTTATCTAAATGTTGATGGACGTTTAGGTTGTATCTGTATCTTGACTATTTTGAATAGTTCAAAAGCATGGGACTAAAGATATTAATCTGATGTCTTGATTTTAACTTTTTTTGATTGCCTGTCCATAAGAGGCACTGCTGGATCATATGGTATTTCAGGTTTAATTATCAAGGAACCTCCGTATTATTTTCCATAGTGGCTATACCAATTTCCATTTCTACCTACTGTGTACAAGAGTTCTAATTTCTCCACATGTCCACCAACAGCTATCCTTCGTTTTTTTTTTATAATAGCCATGCTAATATGTGTGAAGTGAAATCTCAGTGTGGCTTGAATTTGCATTTCTCTGATGGTTCATGATATTCAGCTCCTTTTCATGTACCTATTGGCCATGTATATGTCTTCTTTGGAAATATTTAAGTTGCTTTCTCATTTTACGTTTTGTTTTGTTTTGTTTTTTGAACCAGAATACTTACTAAATGACTAATTGTTCCATCCTTAAAATATTCTGGATGCTTCAATAGCAGGTTTCTCAGATTTGGGCATGGTTCCTGCAGGGACCTCATGTCTAAATCTGTGGTATACCATGCCAATGACAATTTGTCATTTATCCTTGGCTCTGGAGCTATACTATTTGCCACAGGTCCACTTCTCAAGGTGGTCAGATCACAGGGACATCATATTATGCATATCTCATTGAAACACTTCATTCCATCTGTCATCTTATTTCTGTAGCCTAGTCCAAAAAACTATCTTTTTTTAACCTTTAAAAGAGCTACAGATCTCTTCGTTATAAGCAAGGGCATTTATTTCTCTGTCATTGTTGTCTTCAGAAACAAATAGTAGTGATGCAACAGATTTCAAACAATATGCTAACAAATTTTCTTTTTGAAAAATTATGAACTTAATTATAGAGGATCTATATTTCAGAATATTAAAATTTCACTTTTTCTGAGTGTAAGTTGCCCTTAAAATGTTGCATAGAAAACATTTATCTTATTAACTAAGAATTTACATATATGTGTGTCTAGTGTACTAACAAAATATTTCAATAAGATTGTGCTGTATGTTTAACCATTTTAAAATCAGTTTATCTAGGGTTTTTTTTTTTTTTTTGCTATTGAATTAAGAATGATTTCCTAATATGTTTTGGATATTAATCCCATATCAGATATATGAGCTAACCAGTATTTTCTCCCATTCTGTAGGACATTTTTTAAATTTTGTTGATTATTTCATCTGTTGCAAAGAAATTTTTGAGTGTCATGCTATCTCACTTGTCTGTTTTTGCTTTTATTGTTTGTGCTTTTGTTGTCATTTCAAAGAAACCATTGCCCAGACCAATGTCACATAACGTTTCTTATATTTTCTTCTAGAAATTATACAATTTCAAGTCTTATATTTAATACATTTTGAATTGAATTTTTTATGTATAGTGTAAAATAAGATTCAAATTTCAGTATTTTGTATGAGTATATTCTGTTTTCCCAATACCATTTGGTGAGAAGGTGATCCTTTCCTTATTGATCATTCTTGGCCTCTCCTTGAATGTCAGTAGTTGACCATATATGTGAGGTTTATTTCTAGGATTTCTGCTTCCACTGGTCTTTATATCTGCTTTTAGTCTAGAACCATACTGTCTTAATTGCTATAGCTTTGTAATTTGAAATCTGAAAATGTGATAAGCACAGTTTTGCTCCTCTTTCTCAAGATTGCTTTGGCTATTTGGGGCCTTTGTGATTCCATATGAATTTTAAGATTGCTTTTCCTTTTTCTTTAAAAACTACCATTGGGATTTTGATAGAAATTGCACTCAGTCTGTAGATTACTTATGGACATTTTAACATTGATTTTTCCAATCCATGAACACATAGATACAATTTATTTTTGTATCAGTGTTTTATAGTTTTCAGTGTACAAGCATTTTAGCACCTTGGTTAAGTTATTCCTTAGTTTTCTTTTTTTCAGAACTGTGGTAAATGAGATTATTTTCTTAATTTCTTTTTCAGGTATCTTGTTATTATTATTCAGAAATATAACTTATGTTCACTTTGTATCCCACAACTTTAAAACTTGAAAAAGCACTACAAAAAAATGATAGCCCAATATTCTTTGAGAGCATAGAATCAAAGCCTCACAAAATACTAGCAAACCAAGTTTAGCAGCACATTAAAAGGATCATACATCTTGATCAAGTGGTGCTTATTCCTAAACCAAAAGATAGTTCAACATAAATCATTTAATGTGATACACCAAGTGCACAGAATGATAGATAAAAATCACATGTTCATATCAAAATATGGAGAAAAATCATTCGTTTAAATTTGCTAGTCTTTCATTATTAAAGCTCTCAACAAACTTAGCAGGAAAGCACATCAACATAATAAGAGACATATATGACAAGCTCAGGGAACTTCCCTGGTGTCTCAGTGGTGAAGAATCTGCCTGCGATGCAGAAGACGCAGGGGACCTGGGTTTGATCCCTGGGTCAGGAAGATCTCCCGGAGGAGGGCATGATAACCCACTCCAGCACTCTTGCCTGGAGAATTCCAAGCCTGGCAGGCTGCAGTCCATAGGGTCCACAGAGTTGGACATCACTGAAGCAACTTAGCATGCATGCATGACAAGCTCACAGATAATCTCATACTCAACGTTGAAAAGCCAAAAGCATTTGCTCTAAGATAAGGACCAAGGCAAGGATGCCCACTGTCACACCACTTTTGGCTGGATGGCATCACTGACTCGATGGACATGAGTTTGAGTGAACTCCGGGAGATGGTGCCAGACACGGAGGCCTAGCGTGCTGGGATTCACGGGGTCGCAAAGAGTCGGACATGACTGAGAGACTGAACTGAACTGAACTGAACTGGAAAATGCAGCTGAGACAATTAGTTAAGAAAAAGAAATAGAGAGCATCCAAGTTGGAAAAGGAGAAGTAAAATTATCTGTTTATAGGTGACATGAGCTCATATGTAGAAAATTCTAAAGAATTCATGAACACACTCACACACAGACAAAATGGTCAAAGTTATTTTAAAGTACTGATCTCCTTATGCTCTGCAAGAACAATAGCCAACCACAAAGTAATCCATTCTACCCAGAAACAGAAGTTCTTCACATTTTTTTGCTAAAATCATGAATCAAAACACTTTCCCTGGGTTAATTATTTTTCCATTAGCTTCTTTGGCGTGACCACTTTTCAGGGCTTCCCTGGTGGCTCAGTGGTAAAAAGAATCAGCCTGCCAATGCAGGAGACATAAGTTTGATCCCTGAAGGAAATGGCAATCCTCTCCAGTATTCTTATCTGGGAAACCCCACCTGATACGAAGAACTGACTCATTGGAAAAGATCCTGATGCTGCGAAATATTGAAGGCAAAGGAGATGGAGACAGCAGAGGATGAGATGGTTAGATAGCATTACCAACTCAATGGACATGAATTTAAGCAAACTCTGGGAGATAGTGGAGGACAGAGGAGCCTGGAGTGCTACAGTCCATGGGTCACAAAGAGTCGGACACATCTTAGCAACTGAAAACCAATAACACTTTCCTGTGGTTTTCAGTTTCCCAATGAATGATTCAGATGCCTTTCAGCCCCTAACATCTGGAGTCATTCAAGGTGAATCTCCCTCGCACCCAAGCATCTTCCCCAGCAGGAATACCTTTGTCGTTGTTGTTTAGTCACTAAGTCATGTCTGGCTCTTTTGTGACCCCATGGTCTAGAGCCCGCCAGGTTCCTCTGTCCATGGGATTTCCCAGGCAAGAATACTAGACTGAGTTGCTGTTTTCTACTACAGGGGACCTTCTAGACCCAGGGATTGAACATACCTCCCCTACTTTGGCAGGTGGATTCTTTACCACTGCCCCACTAGGGAAGCAAGAATACCTTTACTTATGATAATTAACTTACTTATCCATTTTAAACATTTATATATTAAGATTATGACATTGTGGACTTCCCTGGTGGCTCAGACGGTAAAGCGTCTATCTACAATGCAGGAGACCTGGGTTCAATCCCTGGGTCGGGAAGATCTGCTGGAGAAGGAAATGGCAATCCACTCCAGTGCTATTGCTTGGAAAATCCCATGGATAGAGGAGCCTTGATAGGTTACAGTCCATGGGGCCGCATGAAATAGAAATTCCTTTTCTCTAACTTTATTCTTTGTGAGAAGGGTAGACTTCAAGCAAGGCACTTAATGACCATGATTTGATAAATTAATAAATCCTATGGAGAACAAAGGAAGTCTGGTAGTTACATGAGAAAAACTGACAGAATGCGCGAAAAGATATTTAAATATGCAAAGACTAGAGAGACATTACTTTGAACTATAGCTGACTCACACTGGTTGAAAAAGAAGCAAAAGAGAAAAAAAAAAAAGAAAAAGAAGCAAAAGGAGCAGAGAGAATAAATAATAGCACTTAAAATATTGTTAGACCAATCCAATAACAGACCAAACTAATGAAGAATTTAACTGTCAACATAGAATATTACATTCAATGAAACATATTGGGAAAAATAAAACTAGACATTTTGCAAAATGGAAAAATATAGTCTGAGACCCTTTGTAGCTGGTGAAAAGCCTTTCAGTTATCACTCTCATGCTAAATCCAGGAGTTGGTGAGGGACAGGGAGGCCTGACGTGCTGCAGTCCATGGGGTCACAAAGAGTTGGACCCGACTGAGTGACTGAACTGAACTGAAATACAGTTTTTAGTAGAGCCAAGCAATGATATTTAATTTTTAAAGCTAAAAAATCAAAAATTTCATTCCAGAAATGTATAAAATACAGTAAATGGAAACTTAGAAGGAAAATTAAGACGTTTTTCTTTATTCAGCTCTTCTCTACTTCTTAGGTTCACTTGTCAGTAAATATACTTTCTGAAATATTCTGGAAATCTATAGAAACCTATATTTCTGTTGTACAAGAAAGGATTAATTAAATACTCTCTGGAAAAGGCAATCTTTAATGCTTGTTCCAATGTTCCCCTTTTAACCTGACTGAAAGTCCTTACTGAGTGTGTAGCATTCTGTCCAGTGGTCCTGATCTCAGGGGGCCTTGGCCTGTGGTTGCGGGAAACAGGGCCTCAGTTCCTGGCCAGAGTGAAGCTGAGTTGCAGCAGTGAGAGCTGAATCCTAGCCACTAGACAAGTGCTTAGTGCCAAGGCTCTGGCCTCTCAGCTTTTCATATTTTCCAGCTTCTTTTTGTTATTTGACTAAGTGATCAGCTACAAATGGGCTGAACTTTAAAACTGAAGAAAGGAATTATTTTAGTGTCATTCCTCCTATTTAATCTACTTCATTTAATCTACTGAGGACAAGTTGATGGTTCTCCACCTGGAATACAGAATAGGATTACCTATGGAAGTGTTTTGAGTAGTTATATTTACTCTCCTCTTATTCTGCAATTTCTAATTCAGGATTTTTGAAATGGAGGTCAGACAACCTGCATTTGTAAAAATTTCATGAATGACTATATTACAACTCTCCTCAAGCTTGGAGACATTTACCTGGCACTAATCCACAAACATGTGTTTTTTATATTTTGCTGTTTAGTCCTGAAATTAAAAAGAACAAAAACAAAACAAAACCAAAAAACCCTACTTTTAAAAGACCGTTAGGTCAATCCAGGTTGTCTGTTCAAGTATATGTGTTCATCATATGCATAATTACCTTTGAAACAGATGATGGCATTGATCATCTTTTAGTTGCAGTAACTCTTAAAAGATTTGGTTTTGTACTGAATAATAAAAAAATAAAATAATAACATTAGAAAAAGGTGACAGGAAACAGAACTTGGAAGTAATTGTCACTTATTCTCATTCACTTGAGAATCGGTGATTAAGAATTTCCTAAACAATATTCAGTCTAGCTCTTTGCTTAGATCTGGAAACTTTTCAAACTGTCCTTTAGAAACAAACCAACAAACCAACTTCAAAACTCTTCTACATATTAAGCCACGAAGTATATAAACCTGGAGCAAACATAACACATTGTTAAGTTTTAGTTGAAAGTGATATTGGAGCTCCTTTTATCTGTGTGCCCGTATGTACGGATGAGCACTCACGTGCACATAGGATAGCTCCTGAAGTAGTGTGGAAATGCAAAGCCTCCTGCTTTAGAAACACTGCAGTGGATTGCTGGGTTAAGCCACATCGTCTGATAGTTGTGTCCACCCAAACTTGATTGCTTTGGCTTTGCTGAATTGGCTTCTGTGTCATAGCGCAGCTGAAGTTGAGAATGTTATTACTAGAAATGTCACGGCACTTCTGACATTACTGTACTGTAAGGATGTAAGTGTGGGTGTAATTTCTAATATTCTTTTTAAGACACATGGGAAATGTTTTTCTGGTTACAGTGTCAGTAATAGGTCTTTTCCTGAATGAGTATATTGTTTTCATTTCAAGGATACTGTGACCCATTAAATGAAATATTGATCCTTCTTTGTGTTGACTACTAGAAAGCTTCAAGCTAAATTTGTGTCCCATCTCTAGCAGATGCACGGAAACATTTGGTATGTCTTCAGTGTACTCATCTTGCTTCTGACATCATCCTCCTTTCCTATCCTCATTTTCCCTCTGTCCCAATTTTCTCACTCTTGATTTATTTTATTTGCAGCGTTGAATATATTTTTACAAGAAGACTGTTTTAAGATATCTCTTTTAACAGGAAAAGAAAGTGAATTCAAGCTAATCATTATCACATGGTACCGACCACCTAATTTAAATAACTTTACCTTTAATCAATATATATATATACATCTGTGTACATGTGTGTGTGTATATATATATATATATATATATATATATATATATATCTGGAGGAGGAAATGGCAATCTATTCCAGTATTCTTGCCTGAAAAATCCATGGAGAGAAGCCTGGCAGGTTTCTTTGTCCATAAAATCCATGGTGAGTCTGTCCATAGGGTCAGAAAGATGTGGACATGACAGCAACTGAGCATACAAGTATATATATGTATGCACATATAAATATGTGTGTATAGTGCTTTAGCATTAGTTGCTCAGTTGTGTTCGACTCTTTGCGACCACATGGACTGTAGCCACCCAAGTGTCTCTGTCCATGGAATTCTCCAGGCAAGAATACTGCAGTGGGTTGCTATGCCCTTCTCCAAGGGATCTTCCTGAGCTAGGGATCAAACCCAGATCTCCTGCAGTGTAGGCTGATTCTTTACCATCTGAGTCACCAGGTAAGCCCAAACATATACATATATAAATATATATGAATATAAATGATATGCTTTTGCAATGATCAAAATACAATTTTGCAATGATATTCTTTGGATTGTTATCATTCAATCACTAATTTAGCATGTTATTTAATTCATGGTTTAAATAAGAATGTACAGCAATATATTAAAATGACCAAGATTATTACCAGAGAAGTTTAGAGAGAGCTTTTTATTTTATTTGCTAGCCTGAATTAATGTGTGATAAAAGAAAAGGTACAAAGAGAGTAATTACAGTTCAATAAGTCCCCTGCGTAGGAACATTCAAGATGAGAACTTTAAAAGGTGAGAACGTGTCTCTCGTTAATGTCAGGTGGGAGTGAAACTGTAGCTTGTCTTCCATCCCCTATTGCTGCTGATCCTTCAGCTCTACCATCCTGAACCTCTTCTTTCTGCTCCAGTTAGTAAATCGTCTCGCCTGTTAACTTGATGCCAGGCCCTGTATGCCAGCTGTTGTACTGCACTACTGTACTTTGCAAGGTACTATACTGTATGATTAAAATGTTACCTTTATTCTTTGTGCTTGTTTTATTTTTGTATTGTTTATGAGAAGAGTATTATAAACTCATTATAGTACTATACAGCAGATTGTGATTGTTGGGTACCTAGGCTAACTTTATTCAACTTAACAAAAAAATTGGAATGGTCTCTTAGAACAGAATGTTTTAGTATGTAAGGAACTTATTTTTGGAATGTAATTCAGAAAACACTTTAATTAAATGGATAAAACGATCCCTGCCTTTAGATACTTCCTGAATAGACTCAATAGGCAAGCATTTAATTTAATTAATCATTTAATATAATCAATTTATTCTATTACATTTCCAGCCCTAAGCATTGCTGTGGATCATCTGTACTAAGTGCTTTTATGATTTTTAAATTCAGTTTAAATTGAAATGTTTTCTAAAAGAAATATAGATAATAACTATAAACTCAGAGGAATTTTAAAAGATTTATATGGTTTTTCCTGTGGTCATGTATGGATGTGAGAGTTGGACTGTGAAGAAGGCTGAGCGCCGAAGAATTGATGCTTATGAACTGTGGTGTTGGAGAAGACTCTTGAGAGTCCCTTGGACTGCAAGGAGATCCAACCAGTCCATTCTGAAGGAGATCAGCCCTGGGATTTCTTCAGAAGGAATGATGCTAAAGCTGAAGCTCCAGTTCTTTGGCCACCTCATGCGAAGAGTTGACTCATTGGAAAAGACTCTAATGCTGGGAGGGGTTGGGGGCAGGAGGAGAAGGGGACGACCAAGGATGAGATGGCTGGATGGCATCACTGACTCGATGGACGTGCGTCTGAGTGAACTCCGGGAGTTGGTGATGGACAGGGAGGCCTGGCGTGCTGCAATTCATGGGGTCACAAAGAGTCGGACACGACTGAGCAACTGAACTGAACTGAACTGAACTGAACCATATTTAATATTCCCACCAAAATAATTATGAAAATAAAGCTTAGGAAGTAAAAACAAATGTTATGTTGCAATAAGAAAATTGCTCTGCTCCTCATTAGAACAAATGTTATAGTTTCTTAAAACTACTCTTAATTTAACATGCTTTTCTTTTCATGCATAATAATTGTAAGAAATCCTTCTGTTTGTAATCACAGTTTTCCAGAAGTAATAAAACCGTAAAGCAAACTTTTAAAACTTGGCAATGATTTCTTCCTTTGAAAGTAGATTTTCAAGTTTTCTGAACATTTTTCTCATTGGAACAACTTTTTTTCTTGCATAAATAATTTTAAAAATAATAAAGAATGTTTGAGGTTCTCTGCTATTTCAATCATTTTATTTTTGAAACAGGAGAATCATGTTATTACATTTACAGTGAAATGTTCACTGTTGCCATTTACCTAGGTGTATAGGATGCAATATACTTTTTGCTTGTAAAATACAAAAAGTACAGATAACTATTCCTTAATGAATAATTAATATTGCTAGGCTTTTCCTATTGTACTCTTAAGTAAGTCATATATAAATAATTCTATCTGTATTTAACAGACAAGTTTGCCAAAGCTGTACTACTTACATGTACTGACAACCACCAGGGAGTTAAGGACCCCAAAATTTATACCGCAATTTTCTTCATCTAGTAGGAAATTAGACTCACCATAGGATCTATTATTTTTCACTCTGTAGGCACAAATTGTTGTTGCTATTCAGTTACCCAGTCGTGTCTGACTCTTCACGACCCCATGGACTGCAGCATGCCAGGCTTTCCTGTCCTTCACCAACTCCCAGAGTTTGCCCAAGTAATGTCCATTGAATCAGTGATGCCATCCAAACATTTCATCCCTCTCACCCTCTTCTCCTTCTGCCTTCAATTTTTCTGTGCATTGGAGTCTTTTCCAATGAGTCAGCTGTTCACATCAGGTGGCCAAAGTATTAGAGTTTCAAGATTCAGTCCTTCCAAAGAATAGTCAGGGTTGCTTTCTTTTGAGATTGACTGGTTTGATCTCCTTGTTGTCCAATGGACTTTCAAGAGTCTTCTCCAGCACCACAGTTTGAAAGTATCAGTATTTCTGCACTCTGCCTTCTTTATTGTCCAGCTCTGACATCTGTACATGACTACTGAAAAGACGTATATTGACACCCTAATATGTGACAAATTCTACTGTTAGTCACACTCACATAACTTGATGCTTTACTTTGCTGATATGTGATACTCTTTTAATTTCTATACATTTATTTTTGGGACAAAAGTTTTCCAGCCTAAGGAAAATTAAGATGTACTACCTAAGACTAGAATTTCTTTTTACTATGGATTTTTTTCCTTATCCCATAAAAGGTTACTGTTTTTCACTTGAAAAGTGAAAGTCGCTCAGTTGTATCTGACTCTTTGTGACCCCATGGACTATATACAGTCTGTGGAATTCTCCAGGCCAGAATACTGGAGTGGGTATCCTTTCCCTTCTCCGGGGGATTTTCCCAACACAGGGATCAAACCCCGGTCTCCGGCATTGCAGGCGGATTCTTTACCAGCCGAGTCATTCTCTCTATATATCTATATATATACATACACATATATTTTGTGGTATAAGTATATACCAGAACTCATATATTTTTGGTGGGAATGATACAATTGCTTTGAAAAACACATTGGCAAAATTATAGATGCTTTGAATGATGTTAGTTTCCTCCAGAAGAGTTAAGTTTTCTCAGATGAGAAAGGTCATGAGAATATTACCTTTATTTCATTGTTGTTGAGTCTTTCAGTAATGTCTGACTCTTTATAACCCCATGGACTGCAGCACGCCAGGCTTCCCTGTCCTTCACCATCTCCTGGAGCTTGCTCAAAACTCATGTCCATTGAGTTGGTGATGCCATCCAACCATCTCATCCTCCCTCATCCCCTTTTCCTCCTGCCTTCAATCTTTCCCAGCATCAGGGTCTTTTCAAATGAGTCAGTTCTTCACATCAGATGGTCAATGCATTGGAGCTTAAGCTTCAGCATCAGTCTTTCAAATGAATACCCAGGACTGACTTCCTTCAGGACTGACTGATTTGATCTCCTTACTGTCCAGAGGACTCTCAAGAGTCTTCTCCAGCACCACAGTTTAAAGGCATCAGTTCTTTGGTGCTCAGCCTTTTTTATTGTCCAGTTCTCACATCCATACCTGACTACTGGGAAAACCATGGCTTTGACTATACAGACCTTTGTCGACAAAGTAATGTCTCTGCTTTTTAATATGCTGCCTAGCATTTGCCATAGCGTTTCTCCCAAGGAGCAAGAGTCTTTTAATTTCATGGCTGCAGTCACCATCTGCAGTGATTTTGGAGTCCAAGAAAGTAATATCTGTCACTTTAAATAATACTGATTTATTTTCAACTCCTCAGGTTTCTTATAACAGAATCTTGTCTTTCTTGAAGCTATCCATTCTACAAATATCATCTAAAATTGTTCCCAACCTGAAGATAGGAATATTGAAGGCACAATCATTTTCTTCAAGTGACTCAGGATT
Organism: Ovis canadensis; assembly: GCF_042477335.2. Classification (NCBI taxonomy): domain Eukaryota; kingdom Metazoa; phylum Chordata; class Mammalia; order Artiodactyla; family Bovidae; genus Ovis; species Ovis canadensis. The sequence continues at coordinate 98,269,303 of NC_091253.1, read as the reverse complement.
ATAGACAGACTTGAACATATCCACAGTAATAAGTGTAATATAAACACAAAATGTGTTAGTTTTATGGCAGTTGAGGAAGCATAGGGGAAGTATTAGCATTATACACTTATACTTCCATTCTTCTTGACTCTAGATTTGGAAAATAAAAAATCTTCTCAAACTCTATTTCAGCTGAGTGGTCATGTGATCTGGTTCTAGCCAATGAAATGCTTTAGAATTTTTCTGTAGATAACTTGACTTCTAAAGAAACAGACAGTATCTCACTAGCAAAATATTTTTGGCCTTCCTCATTATTCTGGCTTGGAACACAAGTTGGAGAAAAGATGTTGTAGCAAGAAGATATCAAGAACATGTTTCCTTGAATACATCTGTTAATTGGGTAGTCTACCCCCAGATTTCGTATATAATTAATCTAATCAATCCCTGACCTCTTTAGCCATTGCAGTAGGGCGACATGTATTCTTAGGACAAACAATGAGATGAGAAAACAACAGCTAATTTTGCAGGCAGAATACAGAGAAATATAGATGGAGTGAGTCTACATGAAAAATATATCATTTTATCTAAACCTTGAAAAATGAATAGGCTTTTTTGGATGTGAATACTAAGAAGTGGTGAGATTATCTGTATTTTAATTACCACATGAGGTGTAAGAAAAATACAAAGTTGAAATGGAGAGGATATGTTGAACATTTATGGGAGAGAAGTCTGAGAAGTAATTTGATGTTGTTTTGTGAGTGACTTGAGTTTTATATACTCAGATCTTCCCCTGCGGTCTCAATCATTCCTTAGGTAGGAAGTTCTTTAGGGGTTCCTGGATCTAATTTCAAAGCATAGGCATGTGTATATGTGTGTGCACACATGCCTGTGAAGGCTTCCCCTCAACAACAAATAAAGTTCAGATATCAGTGGTGTCCAAAAATTCAAATAAATGTCACTCAGTTCTGATGCCATCCACTCCTAGATGGCATCAGAGTTTGCCAATAAAGGTTTCAGTCCCACAAGATGGCCCTTCACTTCAGAGAATAACAGCAAGCCCTGTGCAGACTGGCTGGCCTTATAGCAGAAGTTCCCAGGACCCCCTCCTGGAGTTCAGTTAATTGGCTAGAACAGCTCTTCAGGAAATCCATTTACTCAATAGACTACTGATTTATTATCAGTCAGTCAGTCGTGTTTGACTCTTTGTGACCCCATGGACTATAGCCTGCCAGGCTCCTCTGTCCATGAAATTCTCTAGGCAAGAATACTGGAGTGGGTTGCCTTTTCCTTCTCCAGAGATCTTTCCAACCCAGGGATCAAACTCGAATCTCCTGAATTGCAGGTTCTTTACTGTCTGAGCTGCCAGGGAAGTGATTTGTTATAAAGGATATTAAACGATAAAAATAGCCAGATAGAAAGATACATAGATTGAGGTTCTGAACAAAAGAATTTCTATCCTTGTCAAGTTTGGCCCAGCACCTAGAAGGTCTGGTTCTCCAAGCTGGAAGCTCTCCAAACCCTCTACTTTGGGGCGTTTATGGAGGTTTCATTACATAGCATTAATTGTATAACTTATTGGCCATTGGGGATTAATTCATCCTCTACCCTTCTCCCCTCCCAGGAAATCAGAGGGTGGAAATGAAAGTTTCAGTATTTCTATTCTTGGCTCCCTTGGCAAACAGTCCCTCCTACGTGCTTTCTCTAGGTGCTTCCAAAAGCCCTCTTCATTACCATAAACCTGGTAGTGGTGGAAAGACATTTGTGATAAAATAAGAAGACACCCATTTCACCCATTTCATGGCCCTGCAGAACTTTCAGGAAGTGAAGACAAGATATCAAATGTCTTAGCAAAAGATGATCTCATTGCTCTTATTGCTCAGGAAATTCCAAGGGTTTTGTGAGTTGCATTGAAGGACCAATTAAAAGCTGTGGATGAATACCAAATATGTATTAGAAACATATTTTGATCACCTGAATGACCAAATATGTATATATTTCTTATAAATAATGATAATGCAGAACATATGCAGCCAACGTTTCATAAAAATTACTTGTGCAGAAAACAGATTGGGGGTATGAGTACAGCAAAGTCTTGATGTAAGTAACATACCCCAGGTATACTTAGTTCTGTGACTTCCATACAAATGTACTGAAATGATGTAATATAATGTAATTCCTCAGTGATGTAATTCAAATATGATCTGTAAATCTCCATTATGAGGATGGCCTTTGATATTTTTGGAGGGATATCAGTATCCACATAAAGTTACAAAGGGTAAAATCAGCAAGAGTGCTGCTATTAAGATCCTAAAGCGAACTGTTGTGTTTTTTTTTTTCTCCTGACAGAACTTGTAGTTCATCATGAACTTCTGGGCGCAAAGCAAGGGACATCAGTTCAGTTGCACTTTTCATTACTGATACACTAATTAAAAATGACTTTTAGCTTTTATCATTTTGTTTATTTTTCATTATACATATGCCCTTTGGGATTTCACAATGGGTGTTGTCTTAAAATTCTCAGAGACAAATAAACAAAGCAAGCTATTCATTATTGCTTCTGGACTTAACATTGTATATGATGTAACTCTAAGTGCTTACTTTCACCTTTCTCCAGCCAGAATATTCTGGGATTTCCTCCAGGATAAAGATCAGCTCAGTGGGATCCGTGCATCTGTAACATCTGGACTGTCTCAGTGTAGCCTTGTCACTGCACACAGAGGCGGGTGAAGGTTGAAGTTTTCATAAAGTACAGCAGCCTGCTTATATTTTGCAGCCAAAAGCACAAGCATATTGTCAGCCTGCCTACTTTCTAATGCAGGGTTCTGATACAGTATTTTCATTACTCACACAGCACCAGTTACAAAATATCAAGACAAATTTACACCAAGCTAGAAACCATTCAGCGTCTCTGTGGAATGCAGGGGAAAGAAGACCGCCCCCAACCCCAGCCCTTACTTTGGAACCAGGGCTTTTAAACAGATATGATATATAGCACATGAGAAGAGTTAGTAAAGCTATAAATAATAACAACATAATTGCCGAGGAACAACAACAAAAATCTGTCATGAACCTGTTTGAATATGTATGTAGCCTGTTGGGATTTTCTTGTTTTCCTCTCCTATCCAGCCTCTAACAGAGGGGTCGCTGTTGCTGCTGCTGCTGCTAAGTCGCTTAAGTCGTGTCCGACTCTGTGCGACCCCATAGACGGCAGCCCACCAGGCTCTCCGGTCCCTGGGATTCTCCAGGCAAGAACACCACTGGAGTGGGTTGCCATTTCCTTCTCCAATGCATGAAAGTGAAAAGTGAAAGTGAAGTCACTCAGTCGTTTCCGAATCTTCGCGACCCCATGGACTACAGCCTACCAGGCTCCTCTGTCCATGGGATTTTCCAGGCAAGAGTACTGGAGTGGGGTGCCATCGCCTTCTCTGAACAGAGGGGTTACCCATTTGGAAAAGTGCTGAAAAGTTAGGTCTCCACTGTAGCTCAAACAGTAAAGAATCTGCCTGCAACACAGGAGACTCGGGTTCGATCCTTGAGTTGGGAAGGTCCTCTAGAGAAGGGAGTGGCAATCCACCCCAGTATTCTTGCCTGGAGAATCCCATGGACAGAGGACCCTGGTGGGCTACAGTCCATGGGATCGCAAAGAGTCAGACACGACTGAGCGACTAAGTGGGAGGAAGAACTGAGTTAAAATAGTAGATTAGACAATAGGTATTTAAAAACGAATATCAGTAACATTTCATAAACACACATAGATAGATACAGTTGTAGATACATAAAAGGTGTTTTTGAATAGGGTTACACTTCTACACTTTAAGGTTGAACATAATGCTTAATATTTCAGAATGGACACAGTTATACAAGGCCACTTGATAATATATGTTTATAGGTAATAGTATATAACAAGATGAGAAGTCATGAATTTATTAATATCAAGAAGATCAAATTAATTTTTAGCATATAATTATAATTTTAATGATCAAAATAAAGCAAATATGAATCTGCTAGTATATTTAATTCTCATCACAGTATCAAAAATACTTTATTGATTTACAAAAATAACATTATAAAAATAAAACAAGTGATGGCATATGAGACTTCAATATGCCAAATAATTTTAAATTGTTATAAAACATGAACATGATGAAAGTCTTTTTAAAAATAAAGTTTAGAAAAGATGCATATCGAGTAGAATCAGGATCTTACTTTTCCACAGGGCTTCCCTAATGGCTCAGACAGGAAAGGATTGGCCTGATGCAGGGGACCCAGGTTGCCAGTCTTGCTTCATGCCTTCTGTCATCTTTGCCCACTAACTTCTAGATGTTGCATGCATGTAGTCCATGATACATGCTTGAGATACAGACTGTTAGCACAAATACATTCAATTTTAAAATCACCTTGCTTATGGATCGCTAGAATTATAAGGTCAAAGATTTAAGAGATGGATAGTTTGATTTGCAGTATTCTTGGAAGTTTCTTGCAGAAAATAAAATTTGAGGATAAGAACAATAGATCAGAATTGGAAAGAAAGCAGATACTGCTGAAAGCTGCAAGAAATATAAATAACAAGGAAATAAAGAAGAAAGGCAGCATATTCATCCACATGTATAAGGAACTGAATTGCTATAGGTTGTGCAAATTTTTCAAAAATTTTGTCGTGAGACAAAGAAAATTTCCAAGCCCTCTTTTGTCATAACCAGGCATCATAAAAAAGAGACAGTAAAATATAGAGTGAATTCTAACAATTTTCGTACAGGTCTAAGAATGATAAGAAAACTAGATAATCTGTGATCATCACAGATATTCCTTGCATTTCCATGAACTGTCCATGGACTTCTCCAGGCCAGAATACTAGCGAGGATGGCCTTTCCCTTCTCCAGGGTATCTTCCCAACCCAGGGATTGAACCCAAGTCTCCCTGCATTGCAGGCAGATTCTTAACCAGCTGAACCACAAGGGAAGCCCAAAATATAGAGTGAATTATACCAATTTCTGTACAGGTTTAAGAATGATAAGAAAACTAAATGACCTGTGATTATCACAGATATTACTTTTCTTTTTCCTAAATCACGCATTCTTCATTTTAATAATAGAAATAAATGCTACCAAATACTTCTGCAAGAAATTGATGGATTCATATTAAAAATGAAAACTACAACATTCAGCAGCGCTTTGTTTTTCAAAAGATACTAGAAGTAGCTTTTTAATTTTCAATTCTCTTTGATTTTATATTGCCATATTTGAGTAGTAATAATATTTGATAGATTAGATATAGTTGGATGGCATCATTGACTCAGTGTTCATAAATCTCTGCAAACTCTGGGTGACAGTGAAGGACAGGGAAGCCTGTCATGTCGCACTTCATGGGGTCGCAGAGTCGGACATGACTTAGTGACTGAACAGCAATTTACTATATGCTTTGTATTTAATAGTCAAACCCTCACAAGAATTCTATAAAGTAATGCTATCAGTATCTGTTTTTAAGAGAATAATTTGAGGTACTGGGAAGTTGGATAATCCCCGAATCATCTGCCTAATAAAGCTTATGGCTGGAGTTTGAAACCAGGCTACATTGTTTCAGAGCCCAGGTTCTTAAGACATCTTGAGTAATCCATTCTAGGAATGCTAAATTTTATATTAACACTTCATTTGGGAAGTTGTAGGTAAAATTTAATTGACCCACAATTTTATTTAAATATGACAGAATTCTGTTTTATTTAATCTAGGTATTGGGTACATATATAGGATATATATGTATATATAACTCATGAATTATATATATGTAATTCATGAATTATTTTTTAAAAATATTTAGTGTACAACTGACAAACTTGTTTTCTTTTTACCTTCTTTCTTTACTGCTTATATGAAATTATAATTCAGTCAGTTAGTCAGTTCAGTTGCTCAGTCATGTCCAACTGTTTGCAACCCCATGAAGTGCAGCACACCAGGCCTCCCTGTCCATCACCAACTCCCGGAGTCCACTGAAACCCATGTCCATTGAGTCAGTGATGCCATCCAACCATCTCATCCTCTGTTATCCCCTTCTCCTCCTGCCCTCTATCTTTCCCAGCATCAGAGTCTTTTCCAATGAGTCAGCTCTTCGCATCAGGTGGCCAAAGTATTGGAGTAATTAAATATATGTAAATACTTACTTTTATCTAATTTTATTGTCATGGTTTTAGGATAGTCTTAAAATTTCTACTACTATCTTTGAAATTCTTTTGCTTATAAACTATCATTCATAGAAATTTTATGGATAACTGAAATAAGTCTGGAGATTAATTCCTATGCCATTTTAAAAAGAAAACATCCGTAAGAAGAAAATATCCACATTAATTCAAGTGTGAAATAGTGTGCATGCTCTTAGCCCATCATTGCTCTAATGACTGTTGACTGCACAGACATTCAACATCTCATCTTTTAATAAAGTTTGACAACACACTCCTGATAATGTAGGCCTCGTTGATTTTTCTACTTACTTCTGAATTTATTACATTTGAAATTTACAGATCCTTGGCCGACCTTTGGTATCAAATGGTACCATAGAGCATCATGCATTGAAGACAGTCCTTAAAATAGTCAAATATTGCATTACTCTGCTTTCACACCATTTAAAGACTAGAAGAGCTCTGGGACTGCCTTGGAAACTCACTGAATATTTAGTTTCAACTTCGATTTTCTGTTGATAGGCTTTGACTCAAACAAGCTAATACTTTACCTATTTATACTTTATTCCATGCAGTCTTATACTTGTGATGACTTCTGCTACATGAATTAAGGTACTCAATCTTTTCCATTGTTAAGGATCCTATTCTCTTTTGATCATCAGCTTCTTTTGGCATTCATTTCTGCAATATGGCTTATGATGACTAACCCTAGATCTAATGCTATAATTCCCAAACTATTTTTGATGATTGACTAACTACTCTGTCTAGACTAGACACATTTGGTAGGATTGGTAATAAATCTTCGAACTGAAGATAACAGGAATATTGAAGGAAGCCACAAGTGAATAGTGCTTATTTCTTTAGCAATAAAGAGATTCAGCAATAAAGCTGTTACCTTGGGACAGTTTCTTTTATTTAAATTTTTCATTATTTAGTATTTAAAATGTTTAAGCCCTATATCCTCAACAAGAGTATACATTATAAGGACAATACTTTTCAAATTTCAGAAACCTCACAATAGCACTCAGCTCAGGGCCTTGTATAAAGTGTATAAAACTATCTTTAACTGATTGAAAATAAAAAATGTGGTGAATTAATATTTCAAAAGTTTCCATAACAATTGAAACAAGTGAAATGTAATATGGAATCTAGGCCAAATCACATTTTGATAACAATCTCCTATGTGATCCAACAAGCCTGATTCATTTGTCAAGTTAATGACCTTTCCTCTAAGCCTGCAGTTTTCCCCGTTTGATTGTATATATTCCAGACTCTTCCGTGAAGTTTAATCTCTGGACTTTTTTAAACAAACGGACATAGAGTCTAAGGTGCTTTGTGTGATGCTGCTTACAGATCACAATTATTAAATGATTGTAGATGACTTTAAATTTTTAAATTTAGGTAATATAACCTCCATACTCTCTTCTAGTTCTAAAACCCATTCATTCATATTCCATGGCTTATAAGTTAGAGTTCAAGTAACTCAGCTAATACCAGCTCATGCATGACTCAGCCCCTACAGACTTTTCCCAGGCTTTCTCCTGCCATTTACTCTTTGTGATGATCGACTAAAGCAAAATTGCTTGCAAGTATTTTTAGTGTGCTGTCCTATTTCATGCCTCCGTGCCTTCGCCTATATGTTCCATTCTTTTATCAGCCTGGCAAGTTCATCTTTCTAATCCCGTCCACAGGAAATTTTCTCTCTGAAGTCTTTCCCAAAGCTGCAACGCTGCTGGGAAAATTCCTCTCTGTCTCTCTCCGGTTCTACACTGCTTTTGTACCTTGCGCATCATTTAACTTTACTGGTAAGACATTTGAAGTCACCTCTCTACCCTACTAAGATGTAAGCTGTTTAAATGTGGAAGCAGTCTTTCTCTATCTTTAACCACTAAGATGTTAAGATGAGGTGAACATAAAAATACACCTAGTCCACTTGCCATGTTTTATAAATGAAGACTGTTGTAAATGTTAGATGCTGTTTATATTTAAAATTTAACTTGTATTTTATTTAAAATTGTCAAAGTATACATCAGAAATTACTTGCTAATCAAGTGAATTTTCTTAATCAACTAATGCATTTATATGTCAGTTCTGTGTTGTAAAAAATAAAAATTCCCATGTTCTGATAATGCATGTTCTCATGAGGATTAGAGAATTGGACTGATTTCCTGTCATGAAACAAGGAAATCCCATTCTTCTTTCTCAAAATCCTTTTGGTGCCCTTCTGAATACAGTAATATATTTGACAGCATATCTTTATAGGTCTATGTCCCTGTTATCATAAGTCTAACTTTCACGTTCTAGAAGAACTTGCCATTGTCATCTGTCGATGATTCGCTATAAGATAGGAATTGTCATTGGAGGGAATAATAAGACAGATTTTTAAAAATGTTTATTTCATATACCTTTATACTTTTAAAAACTTTACACTTATATTTTTATTTTTAGCAAATAAAATAAATAGTGTATCTGACTGAGCTTGGTTCAATAACTCTTTGAGTCCCTCAAAAACAATTTATTTCAAAAATAATTGCATTTTGAAATAATTTGATCAATGTCTTCTTTATATGTTGTCTTTGACACTGTTAACCAGAGATATCAGTTTCTCTTTTAAAATTTTGACTCATCTGATTCAAGAATGAAATATACAGAAGATAATAGAAATAAAAACTAAGATCTACTTTGTCTTTTAATATTTCATCCTAACACAAAATAAAACATAATAGCAATATTTCTATTGGAAATTTATATAGAGCAATCATGGTAATCATTGATCAAGATACATGCTTCCATTTTCCGGTAGAAATGAGTTTGCATGATATGACCCAAATAAAATATGCAGATTTATGTTTTATATCCCACTGTATCTAATGTTCTTTAATTCATCTATAAAGTTAGTGCAGAATTGTTAGCAATTTCTGAAATACTGCCTCTATTTTATTTATTTTTTCTGTTTCTTATGTCTTCCAATGTGCCTTTTCTCAATAGGATTTTTTTAAATGTGCTCATTTCTCTATGTTTTATATACCAAAATGTTTTACTTTCAACTCACATTTGAATGCTGGGTTAGTTGAGTAAATAACTATAGCTTCAATATTATTTTGCTGCTTCATTGTTCATTTTACAAATACATAATCTGGAGGTGAACCTCATTTTTTTCACTGTGTTTTATTTTTTTAAGTTTCTCTTTTGACTCCTTGTCAATGAACGTTGGGATCTTTTGTTCTGAACACATAACTCTTTCCAAAGTGTGGGAAATTTTCTTTGATTCCTACCATTCAATATTCTTTAATTGGGTTATTCATCAAGTGTTTATTATGTACCAGCTATGTTCCAGTCAGTATCTGAGTATAGAGGGCAGAGTAGGTGGCATACAGCAAGTGCCAGAAGTCTAGGGAAGGAGATCAACAGTAAATAAATAAATGATTTTGATTGCAATCCAGCTTATGAGGATAAAAATAACAAAAAATGGAGTACTTCACATGAAGTGTGTTATTCTGTAAAGCTCAAATAAGGAAGGCCCTGTGGATAGGTTGATATGTGAGCAGAGATCTGAAAAAAGTTGAGGTAACAAATCTAACATTTCCAGGAGCTGACTGTGGCTCAGATCATGAACTCTTTATTACCAGATTCAGACTAAATTGAAGAAAACAGGGAAAACCGTTAGACCATTCAGGTATGACCTAAATCAAATCCCTTATGATTATACAGTGGAAGTGAGAAATAGATTTAAGGGCCTAGATCTGATAGATAGAGTGCCTGACGAACTATGGAATGAGGTTTGTGACATTGTACAGCAGACAGGGATCAAAACAATCCCCATGGGAAAGAAATGCAAAAAAGCAAAATGGCTGTCTGGGGAGGCCATACAAATAGCTGTGAAGAGAAGAGAAGTGAAAAGCAAAGGAGAAAAGGAAAGATATAAGCATCTGAATGCAGAGTTCCAAAGAATAGCAAGAAGAGATAAGAAAGCCTTCTTCAGTGATCAATGCAAAGAAATAGAGGAAAACAACAGATTGGGAAAGACTAGAGATCTCTTCAAGAAAATTAGAGATAGCAAGGGAACATTTCATGCAAAGATGGGCTCGATGAAGGACAGAAGTGGTATGGACCTGACAGAAGCAGAAGACATTAAGAAGAGGTGGCAAGAATACACAGAAGAACTGTACAAAACAGATCGTCATGACTAAGATAATCACGATGGTGTGATCACTCACCTAGAGCCAGACATCCTGGAATGTGAAGTGAAGTGGGCCTTAGAAAGCATCACTATGAACAAAGCTAGTGGAGGTGATGGCATTCCAGTTGAGCTGTTTCAAATCCTGAAAGATGATGCTGTGAAAGTGCTCCACTCAATATGCCAGCAAATTTGGAAAACTCAGCAGTGGCCACAGGACTGGAAAAGGTCAGTTTTCATTCCAATCCTAAACAAAGGCAACGCCAAAGAATGCTCAAACTACCGAACAATTGCACTCATCTCACACGCTAGTAAAGTAATACTCAAAATTCTCCAAGTCAGGCTTCAGCAATACATGAACCGTGAATTTCCTGATGTTCAAGCTGGTTTTAGAAAAGGCATAGGTACCAGAGATCAAATTGCCAACATCTGCTGGATCATGGAAAAAGCAAGAGAGTTCCAGAAAAACATCTATTTCTGCATTATTGACTATGCCAAAGCCTTTGACTGTGTGGATCACAAGAAACTGGAAAATTCTGAAAGAGATAGGAATACCAGACCACCTGACCTGCCTCTTGAGAAACCTATATGCAGGTCAGGAAGCAACAGTTAGAACTGGACATGGAACAATAGACTGGTTCCAAATAGGAAAAAGAGTACGTCAAGGCTGTATATTGTCACCCTACTTATTTAACTTATATGCAGAGTACATCATGAGATACAATGGGCTGGAAGAAGCACAAGCTGGAATCAAGACTGCTGGGAGAAATATCAATAACCTCAGATATACAGATGACACCACCCTTATGGCGGAAGGGAAAAGCTTCTTGATGAAAGTGAAAGAGGAGAGTGAAAAAGTTGGCTTGAAGCTCAACATTCAGAAAAGGAAGATCATGGCATCCGGTCCCATCACTTCATGGGAAATAGATGGGGAAACAGTGTCAGACTTTATTTTTGGGGGCTCCAAAATCACTGCAGATGGTGATGGCAGCCATGGAATTTAAAATACGCTTACTCCTTGGAAGATAAGTTATGACCAACCTAGATAGCATATTCATAAGCAGAGACATTACTTTGCCAGCAAAAGTCCGTCTAGTCAAGGCTATGGTTTTTCCTGTGGTTATGCATGGATGTGAGAGTTGGACTGTGAAGAAGGCTGAGTGCTGAAGAACTGATGCTTTTGAATTGTGGTGTTGGAGAAGACTCTGGAGAGTCCCTTGGACTGCAAGGAGATCCAACCAGTCCATTCTAAAGGAGATAAGTCATGGGATTTCTTTGGAAGGAATGATGCTAAAGCTGAAGCTCCAGTACTTTGGCCACCTCATGAGAAGAGTTGACTGATTGGAAAAGACTCTGATGCTGGGAGGGATTGGTGGCAGGAGAAGAAGGGGATGACAGAGGATGAGATGACTGGAAGGCATCACCGACTCAATGGACATGAGTTTGAGCGAACTCTGGGAGTTGGTGATGGGCAGGGAGGCATGATGTGCTGCAATTCATTGTGTCGCAAAGAGTTGGACACGACTGAGCGACTGAACTGAACTGAACATTGATTTAGATGAGATTATAATTTTCTTTGTTTAGTACATCATTTTGCCTTCTTTCTTATATCTTACTGCTTTGTTCTGCTCTCCTCTCTAATACTGCTATCCATTTGATTTTATTTTGGTATTTTTCTTTCACTTCATTGGAATGTGAATGTGAAGAAATGCTCAGTTAACACTTGTATTATTTCAGCCATATTGAATTAGATATCCCACTGGATATTTACCTAAAAATGACACAGTCTCTCCAGCTTGGTGCTCATAAACAGTAAATAATAGGAACAAACTAAGTCAGGGCTATGGTTTTTCCAGTAGTCATGTACGGATGTGAGAGCCGGACTGTGAAGAAAGCTGAATTTTGAAGAACTGATGCTTTTGAACTGTGGTGTTGGAGAAGACTCTTGAGAGTCCCTTGGACTGCAAGGAGATCCAACCAGTCCATTCTAAAGGAGATCAGTCCTGGGTATTCTTTGGAAGGAATGATTCTAAAGCTGAAACTCCAGTACTTTGGCCACCTCATGCGAAGAGCTGACTCATTGGAAAAGACTGATGCTGGGAGGGATTGAAGGCAGGAGGAAAAGGGGATGAGACAGGATGAGATGACTGGATGGCATCACTGACTTGATGGACATGAGTTTGAGTGAACTCCAGGAGGTGGTGATGGACAGGGAGGCCTGGCGTGCTTCGATTCATGGGGTCACAAAGAGTCGGACATGACTGAGCGACTGAATTGAACTGCACTGAACTGAAGCAGGAATATTTCTATATTAATAATTGAGAAAATTTTCTTCTGGAAATAGTTCTCAATGGGAATGGATACTTGGCATTTCTTTAATAATAGGCATATACAGAGCATCCCTGGCAGCTCAGCTGGTATAGAATCCACCTGGAATGCAGGAGATCCCAGTTTGATTCCTGGGTTGGGACAATCCCCTGGAGAAAGATAGGCTGCCCACTCCAGTATTCTTCACCTTCCCTGGTGGCTCAGACAGTAAAAGATCTCCCCACAATGTGGGAGACCTGGGTTTGATGCAGGTGGATTTTTTACCAGTTGAGGTACCAAGGAAACCCATATATTTGGATAAACAAGTATAAAATGTTTTACTTTATAAAACAACTTCAAATACTTCAAATCCTATTGAATATTTTGCCTAATAAAATTATTTTTCCTTAAGAAATTACGGTTAAATGCCAAATTTTGTGAGCTAACAAGATCATCATTATTTCAAAATAATAAATATAAGTAACAGAATATGAGCATAATAAGACTTCTATTTGAAACTGCATGAAAGAAGTTCAAGTGAATTTCATTAATGGGGTATTATCACACATTTTTAAGTGAAAATTGACATTGCAAATGTCAAGTACGTTGTTTCTCATATATGTTTTTCTGGTTAGGAATGGCACAGACATTCTGAAAAAAGAGCTGACAATTTAGTTAGAAGTATTAAAGAATTGATATTAAGAAAGGCACACAAAATAAAGGAAATGAATTACATTATACAATCATTATTAAAAATATTTCATGTCGAAGGTGTAAATGTATTCACTGTCCAGGTTATAGAATAAGAATTAGGTTAAAAGTCATAAGATACTTTGTTTCAAACCAGTGTAAGACATTTTATTGTAAGTGTGAGACAGTGTAAACATTTCATTAGATCCTTTTATCCACCAGTGGCCCTTGCTCTCCTGGGAATGGCTGAAACTCCATCCCATGGGAGTGCTCCAGTTAAGACTGGGATTCCATGTGTTAAGAAACTTACAGAGAAACCTTACAGTGCTATGTCTTGTTGTTTAGTTGCTACCACGTGTCCAACTCTTTCCTGATCCCATGGACTGTAGCCTCCCATGCACCTTTGTCTTTAGGATTTCCCAAGCAAGAATACCAGAGTGAGTTGCCATTTCCTTCTCCAGGGGATCTTCCCCACCCAGGAATGAAACCCACATCTCCTGCATTGGGTAGTATTGCAGGCAGATTCTTCACCACGGAGCCAGTGAAGAAGCCTAGTACTATGGGGCTAATAAAATGATGTCTAAGGTTCCATCTAAAAGATTCTATACTCTTTTTCTAAATGTTGTTTCTATACAAATACAAGGATCAAAAGTCATGTGTCTTTGCTTAAGGTTGGATTAGGTCCTTTAGAAAGTTTGTTGGCGTTTTGCTTTTGCTAAACAATGGATTTTTGTTATATTTGTTAAATAATCACTTTCTCTTATTTATTAGCAATACTCTAAATGAATGGTTTCCTAAAATTATGAAAATAGGACAATATAATTTGATTATTATTTATGTTTCTTTAATCTGTCAGACAATGTTGCTACTTTATTGGAAAATGGATGTTAGATTTAAATGACAAGAATCTAATTTTTTAATCTTATCATCTAAAATTGCAAGATTAAATTTCACTGTAAATAATTAGAGATGAATTTTAAAGTATATATGCTGTTATCATTTTCTTTTCTTTACTCCAGGTGCTCTGTTTCTTCAGAGGCAACATTTTGTGATAGGTTTGAGAGCTTAAGTGGGTAAGATTAGGACACTTTAAACAGAGAAGGAAAAAGAGTTAATATTTGCTACCTAAGTATAGCATCTTCAATATTTTAAGCTATAGCTGATTTCATAGGTCTGTTTCTCACAGCACTAAAATTGGATGATTTCTTAAGGGTTATTTTAAAAGGAATCAGAGAAAACTCATGTTATATCTTATACAGAGTTGCCTCATGTAATCTCTTTCTAATAAAATCTGAAAAAAAATTACAATATATCACCCACCAAAAAATAACAGTTTAAAAACCTCAATATTTATTAGAATATCTTTATTATTGTTCAATGACATTTCCATTTTGTTGAAACAACTTATTATTTAGTTGGCATACACTTTACAAATATTTTATTTATATCTCTTTTTCTTCTATATGATCAGCCATGAACTATCCTTGCAGTTCACAAAGGCCTAAACATAATGTTGTGATGAAATTAGCTGTTTGTACAACAAAACCTTTTCACTTTTCTCCTGAACACACAGCTAGATTACGTTTTTTCAGATTTTCCTGTAGTTTTCAGATTCTCCACGCATGATCCTTCATTCTCCATCTTCTCTTGTTTGGTTCTGAATTCAGAGAATCTGGAGGACTCTGAGGCCTCTGGAATGAAGGAGCCACGTGATGGAAAGAGTCTGGGTCTCTGAATGACTGTGCACAGCAGGACCACCAGCCATCCCTACCAACCTGCACTGGAAATAAACCTTGAAGTTTCTTAGTGCTAATGGAAGTCAAGAGAAGACATATTTTTTGTTTGTTTGTTTGTTTACTATGTTCATGGGAAAGCATCATCAGTATTTATCAAGACAAAAGATATCTATTTTTAGTGTAAATTCACTCTGAGTTTAAAGAAAACTTACTTATCTTCAGGTTGGGAGGGCCCCCCAGCAGAAGGACAGCAGAGAGCGTCAGCGCACGTGCAGCCTAAAGGTGGCGTGCCGAGCTGGTGCTGAGTCCCGAGCTTTTGAAGCTGGAGAAGGTTGCCCACTTAGGAGGGCTGCCCCTTTTAAAGAGTGTCAGCCCTGGAATAGAGGGCAGACCCCTTCCAGAGGGTCTAGAAATGGCATGCAAGATCTTGGAGCTTGAGGAGGGAAGCAGGTTCCTTGCATAGCGTGCTGCCAAGCCCTAGTGTTGGAGTCTGCATGGGGTGAGCATTTCCGAAGGGAGGGGACAAGGTGCGGACTATCACGTAGGAGGCACTGAAGAGGCTGTTGTCTGTCCATTGGCAGGGATCCACCAGCGGGCAGTGGCAATATCCAGGATTACTGAGGAGGGCACTGGGATAGCAGGAGCAGACCCAGTGTGGGATGTCTAAGATGGAGCTTCCTTGGGGGGAATTCCCTAAGGAGGAAGTGAACAGAGCTAGAGATAGGAAATTGGTCATCTGCAGGAAGAATAACCAGTGAACAGTGCTAGAGATAGGAAATTGATCACCTACAGGAAGATTAACCAAGTACGTAAATATGTTGAGGACGACTTAAGCCAGTTTACTCACTATTAGAGAAGTTAGTTACAATTTGTAAAAGAGAAAAAGAAAACTAGAAAGAAACCTGTAGTAGAACACTGAAATTGAAAGTATTGAATGTTGGTTTAACTGGATGTATAGACTTGTTTTATCCACTGAGAGACCTTGGGAGAGGGACACTCCATAGCAATGAGCATATGTAGCAGCTGCTGCTTGGAGTCTGAATATATATAATATTATTTATCTATGTATATTATCTATACAATATATATTAGTTACACTATAAATTATATTTCAATATATAATATTGATTATAACTTTTGAATACAATTGAAAACCATGTTTCCAAACACAAATAAATAATTAGGGCTGAAGATGCAAAGAGGAATGGAGCATTTCTAAAGTAACCACCCCCCCCCCCCATAAAATATGTCCTAATTACAAAAGGAAGAAAGGAAAATTTAAGAAAAAGTAGAAAAGTTAGGCAGACAGCTTCTTAATCATGTTATGAGTTTTTTAATTTTGACAGTTATAAGCAAGTAGGAAAAGTTCTTGTTGATAGGAAATATTAAGGTATTTGAGAATGATGGGTGGGGTTGCTTAAAGAAAAAAATCTAGACGTTTCAGTAATTATTTATATATTATAAATTTAAAAAACTAACCAATAGAATTAATACTAATAATGCTGTTCAGTTGCTAAGTCACGTTCGACTCTTTGCTATCCCATGGACTGTACTGTGTCCGGCTCCCTGTCCTTTACTATCTCACAGAGTTTGCTCAAATTCATGTCCATTGAGTCAGTGATGCTATATAATCATCTCATCCTATGCCTCCTCCTTCTCCTTTGCCTTCAATCTTTCCCAGCATCAGGGTTTTTTCCAAACAGTCAGCCCTTCACATCAGGTGGACAAAGTATTGGAACTTCAGCTTCAGCATCAGTCCTTCCAATGAATATTCAGGACTGCTTTCCTTTAGGATTGACTGGTTGGATCTCCTTGCAGTCCAGGGGACTCTCAAGAGTCTTCTCTGACACCACAGTTTGGAAGCACTAATTCTTCAGTGCTCAACCTTCTTTATGGTCCAACTCTCATATCCGAACATGACTACTGGAAAAACCGTAGCTTTGTCTCTATGGACTTTGTCGGCAAAGTGATGTCTCTGCTTTTTAATATGCTGTCTAGGTTTGTCATGACTTTTCTCCCAAGGGACAAGTGCCTTTTAATTTTGTGACTGCAGTCACAATCCGCTGTGATTTTCGAGCCCAAGAAAATAAAATCTGTCATTGGTTTCACTTTTTCCCCTATTTGCCATGAAGTGATAAGACCGGATGCCATGATCCTAGCTTTTTGAATGTTGAGTTTCAAGCCAGATTTTTCATTCTCCTCTTTTATTGTCATCAAAAGGTTCTTTAGCTCTTCACTTTCTGCCATTATAGCGGCATCATCTGCATATCTCAGGTTGTTACTTCTCCCAGCAATCTTGAGTGCAGTTTGTGCTTCATCCAGTCCAACATTTCAGGCGAGGTACTCTGCATAGGAGGTAAATAAGCAGGGTGGCAATACAGAACTCTGTCATACTCCTTTCCCAGTTTTGAACAGTCAGTCGTTCCGTGTCCAATTCTAACTGCTGCTTCTTGACTCACATACACATTTTCCCAGGAGACACAGCAATAAAATGGAAGACTAAATTGAAAATAGCAAAGGATTTGAACAAACATATCACAGAATAAAATATGGGAGTGATCAATAAACATGAAAAGTGTTCAGTATCGTTAATCAATAGAAAAATCCAATGTGAAACCACAATTGGATACTTTTTTATATGTAGCAGAATGGCTAAAGTTTAAAAATGAAAAAAGGAATATATAACTGAATATTTATATGGAAAAATGAATAATAACCCTATCTTCATTCTATAAAAATAAAATCACATCATCATTGTTTAAGACAGATAAAGTAACTATAAAACCTAGAGCCATAAATCTTCTGGAAGAAAACATAGAAAAATGTGTTTAATGACCTTGATGTCATAGATTAGCACATAGCGAGACGAAAGGCAATTAGATTTTACAACCAGCTTCGAGAAATCTTTGCCATTCCCAACAAAGAATACATCTACCCTATGACTCAGTATTTTTACTCCTAAGTATTTAACACAAAGGTCAATGAATATAAAAATATTTTTACAAAAATGTTCATAGTATTTAAGTCTTTTTTTTTTAATTTTTGTTTTTACTTTATTTTACTTTACAATACTGTATTGGTTTTGCCATATATTGACATGAATTCACCACGGGTGTACATGCGATCCCAAACATGAACCCCCCTCCCACCTCCCTCCTCACAACATCCCTCTGGGTCATCCCCGTGCACCAGCCCCAAGCATGCTGTATTTTAAGTCTTAATAACAAGAAATGAAAAACCCAAATATCCATCAACAGAAAAGTTAGTTAGCTATCTGTGATTCAGTAAAACAGCAGAATACTGCTTGTTATAAAATGTAATAAACTGATACACATAAAGATCTTATAGATATTATGCAAAGTGAATAAAACTAGAAGCAAAAAAGATGACATATTGTATGATTTCATTTAGTAAAATAGCCAAAAATAACCTACAGTGGTAGAAGTCAGATAGCAATTGCCTCTGTGAAAAGGGGTTTGACTGCAAAAAAGATTGTTATAAGGGAAATCTCCAGGGCGATTAATTTGTTTTGGGTGGTGAAAGCTCATCAAATAGATAATATAAGAAAAGTACATTTTATAGTGTGTAATTTATTCTTTAATTTAAAAATAATTTGCTGAAGTTTCACTTATAAAGGGATTGGTTAGGGTGCAGCTTTAACTCACTTGAATAGAGTTTATTGTTTATTAAATTCAGGGCATGGTTACGCTGGCTTGGGGAGGATGACACCTCACCCACCAAACTAAGAAAGGGAGGGAGGCAGGAAGGACGGCAGGCAAGCAAACAAACAAAAGCACTTGATTTTTTGTTTCTCTTTTGTACAACTAACAAATATTTATTGAGCACCTGCTCTGTCCTCTATGTAGGCTTTGCAAATAGAGTGATAAATTAGTCAAATGACTCACTGCCTTTGCAAAGCTCCTAGTGGGGAGAAATGAATTAAGTGTACAATGTCAGCTATTCCACTTGAATTGAACCCAGGAAGTCCACACTGAGAAGATACTTGAGTAAGCTAAAAATGAACAATGAAGGAAGCCACTTAGAAATTTTTGACGAAAGATATTAATTTGAGAATTTATTTTGATAGTGCAGATAAATCATCTTTTACATGTTATAGTTTTTATTTTGTTATTTTATGTAGAAATGGTATCAAAATAATGAAGATAAATATGATTTTTGAAATGTAATGTATCATTACTTTTATTTTTGAAAAAAAATATAGTTTTGGCATCAATGTAAGGACTGGAACTTGGGAGGATATTATTATCTAATACATAAACAAAATTATACTCTTTAAAAACCAAATGATGCTATTAGGAAATTTTACAGTCACTTGTCAGAATTTCTTACACATCAGAGAAGATCTAGGGTTTCCATTCCTTGCGTATGTTTAGAGAGTCATCCTGGACTTCTGCTAATGCTGAACATCTGTGTTTTGTTTTCACTGAAAGATGTCTCACTTGGACTGCCAAAAGAGAAGGAGGTCATTAGTTATTCAATAATATGAAGTTATCCAGAAGACTATCCCTGTATGAGGAATATTAATGTCAGTAGATTCATAACCATTACCATTAATCCTAAGGATTGCTTCACACTGAGAGTCATTATAGGCATAATTTCAAAAGAGAATGTCAAACTGTCACAAATCTCCCAATAAAAACAGAATCAGTTTTATATAGCATTTACTGCTTGGGAAACATTTTTAAGCTGATATTTTCTGAAAACTAAAGTGAAAACATAAGGAATGAACAAGCTAGGTACTTATGCGTCTGCTGAATTCCCAAGATTCGAGTTATATTTGTATAGCTTGTGTTCATGTATTTTAGTGAAAGATGAATATTTCATGTGACTTCTCTCTATTAATTTGTTTATTTATTTTATAAATTACAACAAATTGTTATCCATCATGCTGAACAACTGGAAACTTACAATTTTACATGGAAGACCATATTCCAGAAGAGAAACAAGCAGCTGTACATTACATATCTTTAATATCCTTATTACACATAAGAATGTATAAAACCAATTCATTATAATTTGAATTATTTTGATCACACATAAGGCAAAGGTACTATTACAGGTTTTGATATGAATAGTTGGAATAAGTGGTTCATTCTTTTTGCTGCTTATTGAATCTTTTAATATTCATGTTTGTGCTCTTCTAAAATGTATAAATATAGTAGACATGCAAATATGCCTTTCTAAAATGCAAAAGTGACCTTTTATATTTGATAATTAAAGACTCTCTGGGAGACTATTAGTAAGATAGTTGGTGATTTTTGATATTTAGGTACATATTATACAAGCACTTTTTCAATATATGTGTGTGCTGTAGGCTAAGCTGCTTCAGCTGTCTGTCCTTTTGTGGCCCCATGGACTGTAGCTGGCCAGACTCCTCTGTCCATGGGATTTTCCAGGCAAGAATATTGGAGTGGCTTGCCATGCTCTCCACCAGGGCTCTTCCTGATCTAGGGACAGAACTTGCAACTCTTACATCCCCTGCATTGGCAGGTGGGATCTTTAACACTAGCACTGCCTTGGAAACCCTATGTAGACCTATATTCACTCACTACAGTCACACTTTGAATTTAAAAGTAATACAAACAAATAGCTGATATTTACAGAACAAATGGAATAATAACTTAGTGACACATAGCAGCAGAGAGATCATGTTGACCAAATCTTCATTTTAAAAATGGAAGCAATTCTAATTTCATCTTCCTGTTCCTTAGTTTTGTATATTATAAAATGGAAGTTTTATTAAAATAAAAGAGTACATGGAAAGACTACATACATGCTCGTGTGTGTGTTCAGTCCCTTTATATAAATATAATTAAACTGCTTATATATTTGGTAATTATTCATTATAAGCTACCAGTAAAACTTTGTTTCAAGACCCCGTGTGTCTTTGAAGTTGTGACTCTGCAATACATGAGGTACTGCTCAAATAGGTTATCCCATATCTTTTACCATGTGTCTATTTGACCTCTGCTATTATTTCCCAGCCCTCCAGTTATACATGTGCAAGGTCTGAATCACAAGTTCTTGTTCAGTCACTCAGTCATGCCTGACTCTTTGCAGCATGGACTGCAGCATTCCAGGCTTCCCTGTCCTTCACTATCTCTCAGAATTTGCTCAAACTCATGTCCATTGAGGCAATGATGCCATTCAACTATTTCATCTTCTGTCACCCCCCTCTCCTTCTGCCCTCAGTCTTGCCCAGCATCAGTCTTTTCCAACGAGCTGGCCTTCGTATTAGGTGGCTGAAGTATTGGAGCTTCAGGTTCAGCATCAGTCCTCCCAGCGAATATTCTAGTTAGTCACTGTTTCCACGGTTTCCCCATCTATTTGCCATGAAGTGATGGAACTGGAGCCACGATCTTAGTTTTTTGAATGCAGAGTTTTAAGTCAGCTTTTTCACTCTTCTTTTTCATCTTCATTAAGATAGACGCTCCTTAGTTCCTCTTCACTTTCAGATATTAGGATTGTTTCACTTGCATATCTGTGATTATTGATACTGCTTGATTCCAGTTTGTGATTCATCCAGCCCGGCATTTCACATGATGTACTCTACATAGAAGTTAAATAAGCAGGGTGACGACATATAGGCTTGAAGTACTCCTCTCCCAATATTGAACCAGTCCATTGTTCCTGGTCTTTCTAACTGTTGGTTCTTGACCTGCATACAGATTTCTCAGGAGGCAGGTAAGTGAGTGAAGTCGCTCAGTTGTGTCCAACTCTTCGCGACCCCATGGACTGTAGCCTACCAGGCTCCTCCCTCCATGGGATTCTCCAGGCAAGTGTACTGGAGTGGGTTGCCATTTCCTTCTCCAGGGGATCTTCCTGACCCAGGAATCAAACCCGGGTCTCTGGCATTCCAGGCAGACGCTTTAACCTCTGAGCCACCAGGGTCATCTTTTAAGGAACTTTCCACAGTTTCTTGTGATCCACACAATCAAAAACTTTAGTGTCGTCAATGAAGCAGAAGTAGATATTTTTCTGGAATTCTCATGCTTTTTCTATGACCCAATGGATGTTGGTAGTTTAATCTGTGCTTTCTCTGCCTTTTCTAAACTCAGTTTGTACATCTGGAAGTTGTCAGTTCACATACTGTTGAAGACTAGATTGAAGAATTTTGAGCATTACCTTTCTAGCACGTGAAATGAGTGCAGTTGTGTGGTAGTTTGAACATTCTTTGGCACTGTCCTTCTTTGGGATTGAAATGAAAATTGACCTTTGCAGTTCCATGGCCACTCCTGAGTTTTCCAAATTTGCTGACACATTGAGTGCAACATTTTAACAGCATCATCTTTCAGGATTTCAAATAGCTCAGCTGAAATTCTATCACCTCCACTACTCTGTTCATCAAGGCCAAATTGACTTCACACAACAGGATGTCTGGCTCTAGGTGAGTGATCACACCATAACGGTTATCTGGGTCATGAAGACCTTTTATGTACTCTGTGTGTTCCTGCCACCTCTTACTATCTCCTGCTTCTGTTAGGCACACACAGTCTGTGTCCTTCATCGTGTCCATCTTTGCATAGCCTGTCCCCTTGCTATCTCAAATTTTCTAAGAGATTTCTAGTCTTTCCCATTCTGTGGTTTGCCTCTACTTCTTTGCATTGTTCACTTAAGAATGCTTTCTTTTCTCTCCTTGCTATTCTCTGAAACTCTGCATTCAGATGGTTACTACATCTTTACTTTGATCCTTTGCCTTTCACTTCTCTTCTTTTCTCAGCTATTTGTAAGGCTTCCTCAGACAACTAATTTGTCTTGTTACATTTCTTTTACTTGGGGATGGTTTTGGTTACTTCCTCCTTTACAATGTTATAAACCTCTGTTATAAAAAACCTCTAGTTTTTTAGGCACTCTGTCTGTCAGATGTAATCCCTTGAATCTATTTCTGCCTTCCATCCTATAATCATAATGGATTTGATTTAGGTCATACCTGAATGGCCTAGTGGTTTTCCCTACTTCCTTCAATTTAAGTCTGAATTTTGCAATAAGGAGTTCATGATCTGAGCCACAGTCAGATCCTGGTCTTGTTTTTGCTGACTGTATAGAGATTCTCCATCTTAGGTTGCAAAGAATATAACCAATTTGATTTTGGTTTTGACCATCTGTCCACGTGTAGAACTGTTTCTTGTGTCATTGAAAGAGGGTGTTGCTATGAGCATTACATTGAATCACCATACAGAGATTAAATAATTAAAAGAAATATTGGCTCATTTAATTAATCTAACCTTATGTTTTTCTATAGGAGGACGTCAAAAAGGAATATTTGCAAAAGGAACAAAAGAGGGAATGGAAAAGTTTCAAGGTACAATAGCATATATTGGAATAAATATTTAGGATAGCTATTTATTCTTCAAACTGCATTAAATTAGTAATAGCTTTTCCAGAGAGTATGAATATTAAAGAAAGTGAAATTTTTATTATAATAAATGGATGTTTAAGGCAATATTTCTACTAAAATATTAATTATTCTTTATATATTAATACTGTTGTATAAGAAACATATCAAATAAATTTGTAGTAACTTTTTTTCTCTTAGAAGGAAGATCATGCAGTTAGTACCTGCTGTGTGTTTAGATTATGTATGCTGCATCATTTAACCCCAATAACTCCTGTGATTACTTTTCTTATTTTATGGAGGAGGAAACCAAATACTGGAGGTTAAGGAAATTGTTCAGGAAACTTCCAGTGAAACAGCTTGTGTGAAACAACAAAAGAGGGAATGGAAAATTCAAGATAAAATGAGTTTCTTGAAATTTTATGTCTCTTTCTAGGAGAGACATAGAGAGTAGCTTGCAAGTGAGATTAAAATTATATTTTGTAATATATGCATCAAAAGAAAAGCTGTTGACTCTGGTGATCTCCATTTTGCTATGAGATCAATCCAAATTTTTTCACTTTGAAAAATTTACTGCCAGAATCATTATCACCATCATGTATCCAGTACCATTTGTAAGATACGCACAGTGGGTGAAGCAGCTGCAAATATTTCATTCATGTATATCACTAAATATTTGTATGTGTAAAAGCAAAAATGAAGACTATGTCACAACTGAGACACATAAGCTCTGATATGTGCAAAAAAATCAAAAGGAACTCAAAATAAGGTTCTAAGACAATGCGCCACCTTTTAGAGTAGCAAACTCTTTTTCTGGCTGACGCAGTAGAGTATTGTGTGAGACACCACATCATCACTATGCAGTAAGAATGTCATACCTTTAAATGGGAAAGGTATTTTCCATTTTATTGGAGCATTTTATTTTTCAAAAATGCTCCAATAGACACCTCCAATAAAAAGAAGGAAGGATAAATGTTTTTCAAACAGTTCAATCCACCATAGGCAAGTGCTGTACAACCACTCTATGACTTTAAGCCTAGCAAATGTCTCTTCTTTGTGTTGTAGTCATCCGGGGTGGGGGGATCTACCTAATACTTAGAAAAGACAAGTGCATCAGAAAGATTTGTTAAATATTTATTTCTGTTGAAGGAATAGTGAAACAAAGGATAGAATGAATGCCTACACCAAAATACTACCTTCTATAACCACGTACAACAATGCAATATTTGAGCTGAATGACAGCTTGCTCTCGCCATGGGTAAATTTCTAATTCAGTGTTCTAGATAAGCTATTTTTTCTATGTTTGCTCATATTCTTGTCAATGAGCTTTGATGTTTCTCCCATTAGGAATTTTCATTGCTCCAAATATTATAATTTACCAAAAATATAAGGTTAAATCTATTACTGAAATACATAGTATTTTTTCTTTTAAATTCTA
Organism: Ovis canadensis; assembly: GCF_042477335.2. Taxonomy (NCBI): domain Eukaryota; kingdom Metazoa; phylum Chordata; class Mammalia; order Artiodactyla; family Bovidae; genus Ovis; species Ovis canadensis. Next base: position 98,244,451 of record NC_091253.1, on the reverse strand, counting down.
GTTCTTTCTAAAATAAAGTTAGATCATGTCTATGCTCACACACAAAATAAAAATAAATAAATAAAGCTATTTTAATGCTTTCCAATTTTCCTTAAAGAAATCTAAATCTTAAAAAGTAATAATTTGCATGTGATTTTGTAAGAATTTTGCCCCTACCAAAATCCTGTCTGCTGAAATTTCAATTCTCTAAAAGACCGTTCTCTCTCTTTTTAAAAACACATTTACCTGAATTAATTTACAACTGCTAATTTTCAGTTTAACTACTACACTGTAATTTCAATAAGGGAAAGAGATTGACAGACACAGTGCCTGTCACATAATGGGAACTCGATAATTATGAAAAATGAATGAATTATATATACACTACCAGCAGATGCCTTTGCTATTGAAATGATCTTGAATAAAGGTGTCATAACTTTGTCAATGTCACTCCAAATCTCTGATGAGGGAATCCTTGGAAAATCTGGGAGTTCAAAGTCCTTCATCCAAGCTATTTTTTTCTTTAATAATTTTCTTCTGTAGAAATATCGTTATTGTGAAACAAAACTCCATCTCAGATGGGACTTATACTCGGTCAAAGCTCAGATCAGGAGTTGAACCCCAAATCCCCACCTTCAGAGGGGACTCAAATCCACTGTCTTCTAATTAGAACTGCTCACCTGGTGTCAAGACTTACTGAAGCCCAGGTTCTTTTGCCTCATCACAGAAACAATTCAGGATGAAGCAAAAGGATAGGTGGATAGGCAAATAGTGAGTTTATTAGTTTGTAAAAAATGCAAATGGGCAGGTAAGGGAACACAGTCCAAGAACTAAGAAGGCTGCATTTTTTTTTTTTTCATCAAAGGAAACATGGGGAGGGAAGACCACCTTCTTCCCCATTCTCTGCTAGGCATCAAGGTTTACATCATTTGTTTTTCCCTTGACCCCGTATGGTCTAACCAAAACTGTCATGGCACTCTTAAATTATATGCATATTAGCAAAAAGGTGGTAACATGGTACTAAAATACAGTAATTCATCTCAGATTCCTGTATAATGTTCCCTATCACCTAGATTCTTTCCCCTACATTTCTGACTTGGCTACATGCAAAAATTCTACCCTTCAAGGACCGTTAACCCTTTGGCTCCATGTAATAAGATTCACATCTCATATCTATTGTTTTTAACTATGAAGATTTTTAAATTTTATTTTATTATGTTTTAAATATTAGGATTTGCTCTTTAAGTTTTTTAAAGAATTTTTTAAGTATTAAGGTTTTTATTTTATTTTGTTGTATTTTAACTATTAGGATTTGTGTCTTGAGTATGCCTGGCACTTGAATGTGCCTAGTCTTCCTTCAAGGTAGAGTAGATTGTAGATTGGATTCTTTCCTTGAGTGTTTATTAACCTACAACAGTCTCCCAAACTTGCTTAAAATTCATTTTCTGTCTTTAGCCCTCTAGTAAGATTTGTAACTAACTATAATATTCAATTTTCCCCTATCAACTGTATATTTAGAAAATGATTCATAGAACTTCTAGCTGGATATGTAAGACTATCAAATTTATTAAATTTATTTATTCACAGAGTTGTCCCTGAAGTTGTTGCTGTTTTCCCCCAAGTCCTTAAATATAGATTGCTTGCAAGTTCATCTGTCACAGGAATTCTTATTAAACATGTTCTGTGACTTAACATTTGATGGTGGGTCCTGGTAAGATTCCTGCTACAGAGCCAAGGAGTAGCCATGTTCAACATTGATTTCCTTTCTATATTGGAACACCTATGTTTGGGGACTGTGTAATTTCCTTGGTTCTGAATCGCCACAGCAAAGATTTGAAACAGAGGATCAGTGTTATATATAGCTCTATTACAACTGAGTTTTATTCAGCAAGCAAAGGATAAGACACCCTTGAGGGGTGAGGGCAAGCCAGCCTCAAAGCAGAGGCCTCAATCTGTCTTGGCTTCCTCCTTTTATATGTTTGTCTCCTTCCTCCCTTGAGCCTGATGCAAATTGGCCTGGCCAAGAAGGGGGCGTCTTTGTTTCACAAAAGGTTATCACTCCGGTCTATGGATCTTTGTTCCATTTTCACGAGTTTTTTACTTCCTTTGTCTTTTACCCACTGCCGTTTTTGACTCCTTTCTCCTATTTTAACTACCTAACACCTAGACCTTAAAAAAAAAAAAAATTCTGTGACAATGGGAACATCAGATTTCCTATTAATAGTCTAAACCTTATACTTACTAACAAGAAGAGACTGTGAACTTACATATTTATGCCTTCTAGCCCTATAGCTAGAAATGTATGTATTCTATATATTTTGTTGTTGCTGTTGAGTTATAAAACTGGAGCTAAAAACCAATTGGAAATTGTATGGACCAATGCATAGGTGTACACAATGGTGTGATTCATATATTTTTGCCTTTTCATACTGAAAAAAGATGAATCACAAACTGGAATCAAGATTGCTAGGCAATATCAACAACCTCAGAAATGCAGATGATATCACTTTAATGGCAGAAAGTGAAGAGGAACTAAAGAGCCTCTTCATAAGGGTAAAAGAGAAGAGTGAAAAAGCTGGCTTGAAGCTCAACATTCAAAAAATTAAGATCATGGCATCCAGTCCCATCGCTTCATGGCAAATAGAAGGGGGAAAAGTGGAAGCGATGACAGATTTGATTTTGGGGGGCTTCAGAATCACTGCAGATGGTGACCATAGTCATGAAATTAAAAGACTCTTGCTTCTTGGAAGGAAAGTTATGACAAAGCTAAGATCATGAACTCCTTATTACCAGATTCAGACTCAAATTGAAGAAAATAGGGAAAACCGTTAGACCATTCAGGTATGACCTAAATCAAATCCCTTATGATTATACAGTGGAAGTGAGAAATAGATTTAAGGGCCTAGATCTGATAGATAGAGTGCCTGATGAACTATGGAATGAGGTTCGTGACATTGTACAGGAGACAGGAATCAAGACCATCCCCATGGAAAAGAAATGCAAAAAAGCAAAATGGCTGTCTGGGGAGGCCATACAAATAGCTGTGAAAAGAAGAGAGGCGAAAAGCAAAGGAGAAAAGGAAAGATATAAGCATCTGAATGCAGAGTTCCAAAGAATAGCAAGAAGAGATAAGAAAGCCTTCTTCAGGGATCAATGCAAAGAAATAGAGGAAAACCACAGAATGGGAAAGCCTAGAGATCTTTTCAAGAAAATTAGAGATACCAAGGGAATATTTCATGCAAAGATGGGCTCGATAAAGGACAGAAATGGTCTGGACCTAACAGAAGCAGAAGATATTAAGAAGAGGTGGCAAGAATACACGGACAAACTGTACAAAAAAGATCTTCACGACCCAGATAATCATGATGATGTGATCACCAATCTAGAGCCAGACATCTTGGAATGTGAAGTCAAGTGGGCCTTAGAAAGCATCACTATGAACAAAGCTAGTGGAGGTGATGGAATTCCAGTTGAGCTGTTTCAAATCCGGAAAGATGATGCTGTGAAAGTGCTGCACTCAATATGCCAGCAAATTTGGAAAACTCAGCAGTGGCTACAGGACTGGAAAAGGTCAGTTTTCATTCCAATCCCAAAGAAAGGCAATGCTAAGGAATGCTCAAACTACCGCACAGTTGAACTCATCTCACATGCTAGTAAAATAATGCTCAAAATTCTCCAAGCCAGGCTTTAGCAATATGTGAACCATGAACTCCCTGATGTTCAAGCTGGTTTTAGAAAAGGCAGAGGAACCAGAGGTCAAATTGCCAACATCTGGTGGATCATGGAAAAAGCAAGAGAGTTCCAGAAAAACATCTATTTCTGTTTTATTGACTATGCCAAAGCCTTTGACTGTGTGGATCACAATAAACTGTGGAAAACTCTGAAAGAGATGGGAATACCAGACCACCTGACCTGCCTCTTGAGAAACCTATATGCAGGTCACGAAGCAACAATTAGAACTGGACATGGAACAACAGTCTGGTTCCAATAGGAAAAGGAGTATGTCAAGGCTGTGTATTGTCACCCTGCTTCTTTAACTAATATGCAGAGTACATCATGAGAAACACTAGAGTGGAAGAAACACAAGCTGGAATCAAGATTGCCGGGAGAAATATCAATCACCTCAGATATGCAGATGACACCACTCTTATGGCAAAGTGAAGAGGAACTAAAAAGCCTCTTGATGAAAGTGAAAGAGGAGAGCGAAAAATTTGACTTAAAGCTCAACATTCAGAAAACGAAGATGATGGCATCCGGTCCCATCACTTCATGGGAAATAGATGCGGAAACAGTGGAAACAGTGTCAGACTTTATTTTTTGGGGCTTCAAAATCACTGCAGATGGTGACTGCAGCCATGAAATTAAAAGATGCTTACTCCTTGGAAGAAAAGTGATGACTAACCTAGATAGTATATTCAAAAGCAGAGACATTACTTTGCTGACTAAGGTCTGTCTAGTCAAGGCTATGGTTTTTCCTGTGGTCATGTGTGGATGTGAGAGTTGGACTGTGAAGAAGGCTGAGCGCTGAAGAATTGATGCTTTTGAACTGTGGTGTTGGAGAAGACTCTTGTGAGTCCCTTGAACTGCAAGGAGATCCAACCAGTCCATTCTGAAGGAGATCAACCCTGGGATTTCTTTGGAAGGAATGGTGCTAAAGCTGAAACTCCAGTACTTTGGGCACCTCATGCGAAGAGTTGACTCACTGCAAAAGACTCTGATGCTGGGAGGGATTGGGGGCAGGAGGAGAAGGGGACGACCGAGGATGAGATGGCTGGATGGCATCACGGACTCGATGGACATGAGTCTGAGTGAACTCCGGGAGATGGTGATGGACAGGGAGGCCTGGCGTGCTGCGATTCATGGGGTCGCAAAGAGTCGGACACGACTGTGCGACTGAACTGAACTGAACTGAGACAGCATATTAAAAAGCAGAGATGCCACTTTGTCAACAAAGATCTGTCCAATCAAAGCTATCGTTTTCTTGTAGTCATGTATGAATGTGAGAGATGGATCATAAAGAAGCCTGAGGACCAAAGAAATGATGCTTTTGAACTGTGGTGTTGGAAAAGACTCTTGAGAGTCCCTTGGCCTGCAAGGATATCTAACCAGGCAATCCTAAAGGAAATCAGTCCTGAATATTCATTGGAAAGACTGTTGCTGAGCTGAAGCTGAAGCTCCAAAACTTTAGCCATCTGATATGAAAAACCAAGGCTTTGGAAAAGACCTTGATTCTGGGAAAGACTGAAGGTAAAGGAGGAGTAGGTGGCTGAGAATGAGAAGGTTAGCATCACTGACACAACAAACATGAATTTGAGTAAACTCTGGGACATACGGAGGGCAGAGGTGTGGTACAGTCCACAGTGTCCCAAAGAGATGGACACAACTTAGTGACGGAATAACAACACAATGATGTGTTAATCAATGTGCTAAGTAAACTATTCCTCTCCCTCTCAAAACACAGCAAAACAAAGAGACAAAAACTATGTTTTCATGGTGCAAATAATCTCTTCATAGCCAATTTCAAGCTCCAAACATGATGTCACTGTTCACGCAGTTGGAAAGAAATGTACCCATTTGACTCTCATGGGACATGAAATGGCCCTAACACACAAGAAATTCCTGATGTCTGTGAGATTAGGTGCTTATGAAGTAGAAATTACTAGGCAGTCAATATAGGGCTCTGAGACCTCTGTCTTGTTTTCAATGAATATCTCACTCCATTAACCTAAAGCTATATACCTTTTGTCCAGAATTCCTGGAATTTGGGCCTGATAAATTATCAGCACTCAGATCTAGGGAAGAGCAGCAATTAATTTCTGTTCCATATGTCTGAGGGAAAAACAACTGATGATCATTAATCTTTAACCCACATACCTGGTCGATTGTAAAACTGCCAAGGGGCATGAACAAGGGTGGAGGTTAATCTGAAGATCAAGAGAAGACATAAGGATGCTAAGTTAAACATTATGACCTTCAAGCACTGCAGCCCGCCAGGCTCCTGTCCACAGGATTCTCCAGGGAAGAATACTGGAGTGGGTTGCCATTTCTTTCTCCTAACTGTCTGATTAGACATGGCATATTTTAAGAACAGGAGCCAACCAAAAATGTACAGATTAAAACTGGTAAGGATATAAACTGCTCTAAGTCCCGCCTTTGGGGGGCTCTTTACCCCCACTCAGTGTCTATGCTAAGCTTTGTACTTTCCTTCTCTTTAATACATTCTATTTGCTTGCTACTGTGTTTGTGAAGCTCCCATTTAACTTACACAAATCTGACTTAAACCCTAGGCCCAGGAAGGTGGCTTTAAGAATTTCCAGAGAGTAAAGAAAGTGATCATGAGGAAAGGAGCCATTCTACCTAGACTGGTTGAGTCATTCTGTTAGGGGAAGCACACAGATTGAAACCGCTCACCCTGGCCAGGAACTATAGTAACAATTTGCATGAGTTGTTTTATGACAGGAGATCCTGATAAGGAATTTGGAACTAATAAGCCACTATCAGGCTTCCCTCTTAGCTCAGCTGGTAAAGAATCTGCCTGCAGTACAGGAGACCCCCGTTCAATTCCTGGGTTGGGAAGACACCCTGGAGAAGGAAATGGCAATCCACTCCAGTATTCTTGCCTGGAGAATCCCATGGACAGAAGAGCCTGGCGGGCAACAGTCCCTGGGGTCGCAAGAGTTGGACATGACTTAGTAACTAAACTACAACTACTACTAAGCAACCACCAACTGGAAGAGTTCGGGAAAGGTCGAAAGGAGACACCGCGTGTCTGTCTACTTCCCAGAATCCCTCTCACTAGCATCCATCTTGGCTGAGCGATGTGTGCGCCACCAGGAAAGACTCTGAATTAGAATGATTGGTCAAAGACCACCTGGAAACTAATCCCATCACCATAAAACCTGAGACTGTGAGCCACGTGGCAGAGCAGTTCTCCTGGGTTCCCTTACCCTACTGCTCTCCACCCGGGTGCCCTTTCCCAATAAAACCTCTTGCTTTGTCAGCACATGTGTCTCCTTGGACAATTCATTTCTGAGTGCTAGACAAGAGCCCAGTTTTGGGCCCTGGAAGGGGTCCGCCTTCCTGCAACAATTCTGCCGCACTTCCTGAGACATGAGGTAGCCACTAAACACTCTTATGGAAGATCAAGTTAAATGTAGACATTTGGGGGATATTTGTTTATATACTGAAATATTATTTTCTGAGTGTTTTATACATGTGTCTCCCTCTTTTTTTTTTAATTTAAAGGGGCTCATGAATAGAAACCACAAAATACAGAATAGTATTAAATACATATGAAAATAATAAATACTTGAAGCAAACTTGAATATAGAAGTGAGAAAAGGATAATTTGACAGATTACTTTCTAATGCCTTTTCAGTTTTCAATTTTAGATTTAAAATACTGAATCCTTCAGTAGTTTGAAATAAAAATGATATAATAACAATTCCAACTTATATACTTCATTCCAATTTATTCTCAGGATAGAGATTTGCGTTTTTTTTTGTTTGTTTGTTTGTTTGGGGTAATTTTGAAATTATTTTATTCTATTTGGAATAAATAGTAAAATATTAATAATTATGAATTGAAATAGAATTGTGAGTCAGAGCAGAAATCTAAAGTAAATGAAACACTACAAAAATTAGAATAAAATTGCATTTGAAAATATCTGGAATAATGGCTCCTTATTAATTTTTAAGCTATGTTTAAATTTTTAATGTAAATATTCAATAGGTTGCAGAAATAGTAGTCTAAGTCGTGGTCTTTGGTCTACAAGTATAATTTACATGGGTTAAGTGGTTTTATAAATTTTGGAAAAGGGGTGCAGTGGACAGGAGCTGGTAGCGTCATTTCAGTGGACATATTAAATTAGTAATGGTATTGGTTACAGTTGTTTAGATTTTTTTAAATCAATTTTATACTTCACAAGCATTTAAGATTAATCAAAGAATATTAATGCTTATTGCTCTCAATAAGGACACAATGGACACAATTTAGTATATTCCAAATTGTACCAAAAAAAAAAAAAAAATTCAAAGCAACCCAAAAAGTTACTCCCCAAAATACAAAGGAAGTGCAAAAGTTTCTCACTCATTTATGTTATAACTAATGTAAGTTTTTTCCTGTCTGTAAGTCCAGAGCCAAAAAATGTATAATTCTGTGGGGAGAAAATTTCATGTAAACGTCAGTGTTCAAATGCCCTACTTGCATATATATTTTTGATTGTTGACACATATTTAAATCAACATTTGCCCTAGTTCTTTGACCCATAACATTGTATCTCTACTGTATCTCTTCAAGCAAAATTAAATATCACTTATTCTTCTCTTCTTTAGGCTATATTTCATTAGTTCCTTCAATTCCCTTCATAAATGCTGTTTCTTTTAATTATTGTGTTGCTCTCTTCTGGACCCTAAATGATTACCATGAGATTATGAAATTAAATTTCACTTGTTATGCCTAAGTCTTTAAGTATCAAATTATCATATTAATTGACCTGTTGCCTCAGACTACTCTTCATAACTAAAATGGAATATATTATTAAGAAGTGAAAATGATTTTCTTTTCCTATTATACCAAAGTTTATCTTTTTATTGTAAAATTGATATTTTCTTATTCTTCCCATTGAAATTATTATTAAAGGAAATATTAATCATTAATTCTCTGAACTGTGTTTAAAGCTTTTAAAAGGAGAATTGAAGCTTTTTTTTTTAACATCTCTTTCTCAACTCTTTTTGAGAACATTGTCTCATTACCTGACATTTTACTTCTGTTCATTTCCTGCTGTAGATTTTAGATTTCTTGAAGATCTCTTGTTTATATATGTATGTCCAGAACTTATCACAGAATGACATAGGGAAGACTTCAGTAAGCATTAGTTAAATGATGAAAATTGATATCTAGATGATCAAAATGACTCTATCTTCTGAAATGTAAAAAAAAGAAAGAAAGAAAGAAAGAAAATAGTAAAGTGTAAGCAGTCACTTCTTTTATGGAGCTTCTTGATCTCTTTTATGGGAGATACATAATTACAGAAATATGGATGCAAGTGTATGCATAATGTGTGAGAAGTTCTCTAAAAGATGCTGCAAAGAAAAGAAATAGGTCTACGAGATAGGAAAAGAGGTACATCTATCAGTGTTTTCTTTGACTTAATGGAATGTGTTTTATTATCTTGTTGAAGACTAAACCTAAAATTCTAGTTATATTAAGCTAATTTGTTATTTTTGATGCAATTCCATGTAGCACTTTTTATATCTAATTTCTATTGAGCTGAAAATCGCAGAACATAAAATTAACTATTTTAAAGAGAGCAATTCAGTGGAATTTAGTACATTCATCATATAGATATTATGCAGCCACAATTTCTAAATTATTTTCAACATCTCAAAAGGAATCCTCATTATCTACCAAGCAGTCACATCCCCAATCTCCTCTTTCTCCTACCCTCCAGCAGTCACGCATTTCCTTTCTTTCTCTATGAACTAACTTATTGTTTTCAGGAAGTAGCATCATACAGTATGCAGCCTTTTCTCCGGCTTCCTTCATTAGCACAGTGTTTTTGAGGTTCATCCAAATTGTAGCATGCTCTCCATTATTACGCCTGAACCACTTACAGGTACATATTACAGCATTTGTGTTCATTCATCTGTTTTTTTTCTTCCAATTTTAACTTACATGTAATTGACATACACTGCTGTATGAGTTTAAGGTGTACAAATAATGATTTGACTTCATACATCATGAAATGATTTCAGTATGTTTAGTGAACATCATCTCACTATAGATGAGCTGAATGGTATTAAGATTAGTGTATTTTTTGAGACTTTTCTTGTTTACTGAGGTAGATACCTGTCACTCTAAATTTCCCTTTTAGGACTATTTTTGTTGCATCCCATATACGTTGGTACGCTGTGTATCCATTTTCACTTATATCCAGGGTTTTTTGTTTTTTTTTTTAATCTCCTGATTTCTTCAATGGCTCATTCTTTGTTTACCCTCTATGTGCTTGTGCTTCTTGTAGTTTTCTTATTGTACCTAATTTCTAGTTTCATAGCATTGTGACTGGAAAAGATTGTTGATAACTATTTCAATTTTTTAAAATTTACTGAACCATTTTTGTGATCGAGATCATATGAGTATATGATCTGTGCTTGCTAGCATGTGAGCCTGGAGAATATTTCACACGCACTTAAAAAGAATACGCATTCTGCTACTTTGGACTGGAATGTTATATATATATATATACTTATATGAAAAAGGAATGTATTAGTCACTCAGTCATGTCCAAATCTTTGTGACGCCAAGAACTGTAGCCCTCCAGGTTTGCTGTCCATAGAATTCTCTAAGTAAGGATGCTGGAGAGGGTAGCCATTCCCCTCTCTAGGGGATCTTTCTGAACCAAGCATCGAACCCAGGTTCCCCACATTGCAGGCAGATTCTTTACCATCTGAGCCACCAAGGAAGTCCATATATACATAGATATGAGAGCTGGGCCATTAAGAAGGCTTAACACCAAATGCTTTTGAACTGTGATGCTGGAGTATACTCTTAAGAGTCTCATGGACAGCAAGGAGATCAAACCAGTCTATCCTAAAGGAAATCAAACCTGAATATTCATTGGAAGGTTTGATGCTGAAACTGAAGCTCCAATACTTTGACCACCTGATGCAAAGAGCCAATTCATTGAATAAGACCCTGATGCTGGGAAAGATTGAAAGTAGGAGGAGAAAGGGGCAACAGAGGATAAGATGGTTGGATGGCATCATTGACTCAGTGGACACGAATTTGAGTAAACTCTGGGAGATAATGAAGGACAGGGAAGCTGGCATGCTGCAGCAGTCCATGGGATTTCAAGGAGTTGGATTTGACTGAGCAACTGAACTATATATATATATATATATATATATATATATATATATATATATATATATTCCAGCTGGATGATATATTAATTAAATGGCATGCTAAAATTACCTAAAATTGTGTTACTATCAATTTAAATCTCAATATTTGCTTTATGTACTTAAATTCTATGCTGAGTGCATATATGTCTAAAGTATTATATCTTCCTGGTTGATCAATACCTTGATCATTAGGTTCAGACAGTAAAGAATTCACCTGCAATGTAAGAGATCTGGATTCAGTCTCTGGGTTGGGAACATTCCCTCGGGAAGGAAATGACAACCTATTCCAGCAGTCTTGCCTGGAGAATTCCTAGAACAGAAAATTATAGTCTACGTCTAGTGGGGCATGGGCTGCTTTGGAGAGTCTTGGCTGACCACCAGTAGATTCAATAGGTAGAATCAGAAATGGCATCCCCTTCCAGCACAAAGCCAGTTAGGTAAAAGTTGCATGCACGCATGCTATGCATACTAAGTTGCTTCAGTCATGTCCAACTCTGCAACCCATGTACTGTAGCCTTCCAGGCTCCTCTGTCCATGGGATTCTTCAGGCAAGAATACTGGACTGGGTTGCTATGTCCTTCTCAAGAGGATATTCCTGACCCAGGGATTGAACCAGCATCTCTTGTGTCTCCTGCATTGGCAGACAGGTACTTACCACTACTATCACCTGAGAAGATAAAAGGTGAACCACAAACAAACAAAGATAAATGAAAACTGGCACTTACCAGCTTCTCTGTACCCAAAGTGAATTCCAAAAGATCCCTACTCCTTGGACACATACTCTATAATTATTCAATGAATCTCCTTATGTATGCATGTTGCTCTGTGCTTTAGTCATTAGTCATGTCCGACTCTGCGCAACACTGTGGACTGTAGCCCACCAGGCTCCTCTGTCCATGGGATTCTCCAGGCAAGAATACTGGAGTAGGTTGCCATTTTCTTCTCCAAGGGATCTTCCCAACCCAGGAATCAAATCCGGGTCTCCTGCATTGCAAGCAAATTCTTTACCGACTGAGCTATGAGGGAAGCCCTCTATGCATGCTAAGTTGCTTCAGTCATATCCAGCTCTGTGTGACCCTAAGGACTGTAGCCCTCTGGCTCCTCTGTCCACGGGCTTCTCCCAGGAAGCATACTCGAGTAGGTTGCCATGCCGTCCTCCAGGGGATCTTTCTGATCCTGGGATCGAACCCTCACTTCTTACATCTCCTGCATTGACAGGTGGGTTCTTTACCACTGATGCCACCTAGTAAGCCCTTCGTTATGAATGCTGCTAAGTCACCTCAGTCTTATCTGACTCTGTGTGACCCTATAGATGGCAGCCCACCAGGCTCCCCCGTCCCTGGGATTCTCCAGGCAAGAACACTGGAGTGGGTTGCCACTGCCTTCTCCACATTATGAATGACCCAGGAACTTTTCAGAACTTTGCCTCTGCACTGGAATTCAGAGAGAGTTAGTTTTTGCAGATGCCCTGTAAGAGTGGAGTCTCAGTTTTCTATGGAGAAGGCAAATGCATCCCACTCCAGTACTCTTGCCAGGAAAATCCCATGGACGGAGGAGCCTGGTGGGCTTTAGTCCATGAGGTCGCTAAGAGTCGGACACGACTGAGTGATCTATATTTTAGGTCCCTAGAATATGTACCTGGTGTTTCTTTGGCATTCCAGTCCCTTATAATGAAAAGGACATCTTTTTTGGGTGTTAGTTCTAAAAGGTCTTGTAGGTCTTCATAGAACCATTCAACTTCAGCTTCTTCAGCATTACTGGCTGGGGCATAGACTTGGATTACCGTGATATTGAATGGTTTGCCTTGGAGATGAACAGAGATCATTCTGTCGTTTTTGAGATTGCATCCAAGTACTGCATTTTGGACTCTTTTGTTCAACATGATGGCTACTCCATTTCTTCTGAGGGATTCCTGCCAGCAGTAGTAGATATAATGGTCATCTGAGTTAAACTCACCCTTTCCAGTCCATTTTAGTTTGCTGATTCCTAGAATGTCAACGTTCACTCTTGCATCTCTTTTTTAACCACTTCCAATTTGCCTTGATTCATGGACCTGACATTCCAGGTTCCTATGCAATATTGCTCTTTACAGCATCAGACCTTGCTTCTATCACCAGTCACATCCACCACTGGGTATTATTTCTGCTTTGGCTCCATCCCTTGATTCTTTCTGTAGTTATTTCTCCACTGATCTCCAGTAGCATATTGGGCACCTACTGACCTGGGGAGTTCCTCTTTCAGTATCCTATCATTTTGCCTTTTCATACTGTTCATGGAGTTCTCAAGGCAAGAATACTGAAGTGGTTTGCCATTCCCTTCTCCAGTGGACCACATTCTGTCAGACCTCTCCACCATGACCTGCCCATCTTGGGTTGCCCCGCAGGCATGGCTTAGTTTCGTTGAGTTAGACAACGCTGTGGTCCTAGTGTGATTAGATTGACTAGTTTTCTGCGATCATGTTTTCAGTGTGTCTACCCTCTGATGCCCTCTTGCAACACCTACCATCTTACTTGGGTTTCTCTTACCTTGGGCATGGGTTATCTCTTCATGGCTGCTCCAGCAAAGCGCAGCTGCTACTCCTTACCTTGGATGAAGGGTATCTCCTCACCGCTGCCCTTCCTGACATTCTACGTGGGATAGCTCCTCTAGGCCCTCCTGCGCCTGTGCAGCCACCGCTCCTTGGACGTGGGGTTGCTCCTCCTGGCTGCCGCCCCTGGCCTCCGGCGTGGGGTGGCTCCTCCGGGCCACCGCCCCTGACCTCGGAAGTGGGTAACTCCTCTTGGCCGCCACCCTTCGGGCATGAGGTCCTCCCGGCTTCTGCCCCTGACCTCGGTCATGGGGTAGCTCCTCTCGGCTGCACTTAGTGCGCCGGTCATAAGTTGGTGTGTTCATGGGAGGAGGTGAGTCCGGGGTCTTCCTACACCACCATCTTCTCCTACCCCTCTTAGTAGCACTTCATAAATGTGAAAGATGCTCACTATCATGAAACTTTGCCTTTCAGAGCTTAACATTTATCTGATCTCAATATATAAGGTGGAACTTGTAGCATAGTAGCATAATATAACTCAGAGCATCCTAAGGGAAGTAGTTGTAGTTCACTTGTTTTTCTCTTTTGTATGGAAAGAAGCGGAAGGAGCTTTAATGTTAATTTTGTGCAGTGTGCATTGTAATGTCTTATCTCGAATATATATAGCTCTGTGAGTTTTGCTTAATTCTCAATTTCCATGACTCTAAACATAATGATAAATACTCAGATTACTGTAATTCAACAGTTGTTTTAAACAGTGGCTAATAATATAGCATCTGTCTCAATTTTACATAGACCAATTGCATACGTTATATGCAAGGCTAGTGTCCATTTATCAGTGATAGGAAGATAAAAAGTTCAAGAATTGAGCAGTGGGGCTGAAGAGCTAAATCAGTTACGGGTAGAAGGCCACTTTATGTGCAGTGGAGCACATGTCATTGTCATGAGTCCTGAAGTGTCAAGACAGCACATCATACGGTCTGTGTAGGGATCGCAGGTCCGTGTAAGGATTCAATGTGTCGGCATTTCTTGTTTGTTTGGTTGCTTGCTTTGAATTTAAAAATCCAGACCGACATAGATTATGAAGCAACAACTTGATAAATGATTACATATAAAGTAAGAGTCAGCATGCAGAAGGCTAAGCCAGGCCACAAACTGAATCTATTGATAGGTACACCTTGCAGTTTAGAAGACAAGCTTCCTACCCAAGCAAAGGACAGGAAAGTATGTTACTGGCATAAAAACTGATAAATAAATGGAACAGCATAGAAAACCTGGACTTAAGCCCACATAGATAGGGTAAAATAATTTATAGCAAAGGAGCCACAAATATACAATGGAGACAGGACATTCTCTTTTAATAAGTGGTATTGAGAAAACTAGACAGCCATATTCAAAAAGAAATTAATTTCTATCTTACACCATACACAAAAATCATCTCAGAATAAAGACTTTACTGTAAGACCTGAACCCTTAGGACTTCTAGAAGAAAACATAGGATAAGCTCCTTGACACTACTTGTGGCAATATTTTTTTTGGTTTGATACCAAAAGCCAAGACAACAAAAGCAAAAAATAAACCAGAAATAGATATTAGAAACCAATTAGAAAACTTCTTCACAGAGAAGAAACTATCAACAAAATGAAAAATCAACCTCTGCAATAGGAAAAATGTTTGCAAATCCAATAATTTTTATAATAGTAAGTTTGTACATGTAAGAAAGATGTGTAAAGAATTTACAAACATCTTTTGAAGAACATGTTTATTTTTATTGACACAAATAGATATATAGGTATATCTAGATGTCTCTGGGTATAATATGCATGCATACTGCGTATTCTTGTCTGGAATGTGATACATTTATTGATTCATTTGACCCTTGTATTTCAAAGATAACAACACAAGCCAAGTTTTTAAGTAAACTATTCAGTTTCTTGAAGAAACAACTTGCCATCTGGTGATCACTGATTTTTTTTCCCCATCTTTTGTGACATGAACTTTGTTATTCTTGAGAATCTAATCCCAACAACTGCCTTGCTCTCCTTGCCTTTCCCATATCATTTGTAAGTGAAACTGGTTGTCAAAGTGTCAAAGCTGGACTATGTTTCTGATGTTGAGCTTGCCCACTTCTCAACTGCTGCTTTTGATAAAAGATGTGATCATCTGGGAAATATAAATGCAGTTTGTAGAGAAAGCTGAGTCTTTCTCAGAATGAGTGTTTAATGGGTCAAGTTCTGTCATCAGAAACTCACAGACAATTCACACTGGAATACATGTGTAAGAGTGTGGGGATATGCAAATGGACTACCCTTTGTGTTTAACTTGGCAGTCTTTGTCCTTACTGCTTGTTGCATCATTTTATAACAATAACATCTTCTTCCAAGATTCCCATGACTATATTTTTAATAGAAAAACCTGGTTTTTATAATATTTGAGAAAAGGAGTTTAGCTAGGGAGGCTGTGTTACAAACCTTTGCCCATTTTCAAACCAAGCAATAAATTTAAAAAGCTTTGTGTCTAATGTAAGCCTGAAATGAAGAGGTGCTGAAAAGTGTTGAAATTAATTTTCCAGTGCAATGGGAAAACTCAAGTTCTGTAATGTCAGCTTCTGCATTTTATCTTTTAGCTCTCCCAAATTTCTTTCTTTCTTTTTTCTTTCTCTTTCTCTCTCTCTTTCTCTTTTTCTCTCTCATGACAAAAGATATGCTTTAACTTACTGTCCACTAAGCTCATTATTTCCAGTTCCTTTCTGAGCTTTGTTGCTAAACATGCTCATGGTATCCAGACAAAGAAAAGTCCTGTAAGAGAGAATGAGGATCTGTTATATGCTACATGGGTGAAACTTGAAGACATTATTGTAAGTGAAATGAGCTGGACATAAAATGGCAAACATAATTCCACGTACAGGAGACACCTAGAATAGCCAAATTCCATCTTACATTTACAGAGGCAGAAGGTAGGGTAGCCGTTACCTGGAGCTCAGAGGTGAGTAGAGTGGGGAGTTTTTGTTTTGTGGATGCAGAATTTCAGTTTGGGATGATGAAAACCTTTTGGAGATGAATAGTGGTATTAGTTACAAAACAATGTGAATGTCGTTGAAGCCACTGAACTGTATGTCTCTAAAGGGTTAAAATGGTGTTATGCATATTATATTACATTGATGAGACAGAGAGATAGAATAAAAGCATAAGACAAATGAATACGTTTTAGACCATATTTGAATTCTCTAATTTTGGAGAAAGAAAATTTTAGTTTTCCAATTTATCTGTTTTTGACAATTAAAACTTCATAGCTTAAATCGAACACACAGTTAATACAGTATATTATGAAATCTAATATCACAACAATAAAACTCAACAAAGCCTAACTCTGACTTTTCTTAAGAGCTGGCTTTCTAAAAAATGTACTGCTAACAAGGTAAATTAGTAAGAATAAAAGTTACTAGCCTCTATTTTTTTTTTCAACTTTCAACTATTGTGTTTATAGTGGAGTTTTATTTTTTATTTATTTTTTTTTACCTCTTTTAGTTTTTTATTTTTAAAATTTTAAAATCTTTAATTCTTACATGCGTTCCCAAACATGAACCCCCCTCCCACCTCCCTCCCCATAACATCTCTCTGGGTCATCCCCATGCCCCAGCCCCAAGCATGCTGTATCCTGCGTCAGACATAGACCGGCGATTCAATTCTTACATGATAGTATACATGTTAGAATGCCATTCTCCGTTTTAAATGGGAAAATATTCATCATGAATCCAGAGAATATACAGAGAATAGTTTCCACGCGGCTGGTGGAAACTGAAAGCTCAGAGGGGTGTTTGAAGGGCTTCTCTAGAGCACCACGAGTGAAATCATTTTACATGCTCTGTTAGAAGGAAGACGTGTGCTGTCTCCGCCACCAGTGCCGAGCAAGGTGACCTGCTTCAGAGAGAGTACCTGCGGGGTAGACCCCGGGAGAGTGGGCCCAGGCACTGGTGGCTCGCAAGTGATGGGGTCAGCCCAGGTCAAGGAGGCATCTGCGTGTGCTTGAATTGCTCAGCCGTGTCTGACTCTTTTTGACCCCGTGGACTGTAGCCCACCAGGCTCCACTGTCAAAGGCATTTTCCAGGCAAGAGTACGAGAGTGGGTTGCCATTTCCCACACCACGAGATCTTCTCAGTCCATGGGCTGAACCCAGGTCGCCCGTGTCTCCTGCCTTGTCAAGCATGGATTCTTGACCACTGTGCCATCCGGGGTGGGCTCAAAGCAGAGCATGTCATTAGGGACCATGAGCACAGACCAGTTTCCCCTTCGAAGGCTTAAACTACGGTAGACTCATGACATTTGCACTGTTCTGAAAAGAATGGAAAGGATATCAAGAGTGACTACATTCAATTTCCTGTATGCCCTGGGTAAATTTTTCAAAGTAGATTAAATTTAACTTAGAAAAATCAAAGATTTGCTACTTTTTTGTGCTTCATGATAGGGTAAATTTTAGGACCATTGAATGAGTTTACTTTTTCCTGAAAAAAAAAAATCTGTTACTAAATTTATGCTATATCTTAATACCAATGGGGATGTAACTATACTTTGAGGAATAGGTTTGCTTTATTCAGAAAGGAAGCCATGAAACTTAACAAAATATCATTTTAACTTAGTTGCCTATGAAGTCGAATGCGTTGGTGCCAAGGTGCAGCAACTTCTATTAAGAGTTCTCATTTTGTTATTATTTTCATGTTCTATGAACTGTGTCCTTACCTGGCTTTATTGCTCTTCTTTGCTGTTATTTCATCTTCTATTTACCTCTATTTATTTTTACAAAAATATAAATAAAAGATAAATAAGCAATCATAAAACAGTTTGATGCTAATTTCAAGAAAATATTTCTATTGATATAAGCTTCTGACAAGAAAGAATTCTTGAACATATTTCTCTGATATTCTACTATCTTCTTTTGTCAACAATTTTATTCTTTTTTACTTTTCAGTCATTAATATCATATCATAAGTTTTTTGGAGGTTTTGAACTGTTTACCTTAAGGAGGATTATGCTCTATCTAAAAATTTAGTGATAATAAAAGAAAAGATTGACTCAGATTCAAATCTGGGCTTTACCATTTTTGAGCTACATGACTCACAGGTTGCTTAATATTTCCAAGTCCTAATTTGGAATTTTTCAACTTATGTAACACTTGTCCCCTAGGTTCCGTAAGTTCAGATCATAGTGGAACAACTAATGTCTTTGTGATATCAAGTATCTCTTATTTTTATTGTAATTCTATATATTATTGCTTCTTATTACTATCAATGTTAACAGAAAAATAATATAAATGCATCCTGAACTGTCTGGATTACCACTTTGAAGTATTGGTTTACTGCCCAGATTCATTTTCTCTGTGTTTAATTAGTATTATTTTAATTATCAGTACTTATGTAGATTTACCTTTTTGAAAAATTTTTCTTTGTAATAATTGAATGGTAACTAGTAAAATGATATTACATGAAAAAAGTTTTTCAGCCCTGCAAATGAAGAAATGAAGTATGAGAGTTAAATTAATAGGCTGCACAAAATAGTCAAAGCATACTGAACTAAAAACAAAAAGTTATGCTGTAAGAACAATAACATATTTATTTCCTGAAGCTTGATATAACAAGGTTAATTATAGTATCTTTAAATTAAATTAATGCTAACATGAATATCATTGCTTTCAGAGTTGTTTTACAGACATTTTCTATGTTTTAATAGGTGCAAAGTATTTATATTCTAAGAATTAAACATCATTTGATTATTATATATTTAAGCAACATGTAATTACTCACATCAACTCTGAGTCAACTAGAATTTTTATTAAAAACTGCCTTAATGTTTTCTACTGAAAAGTAACCAAATACTGCCCATCTTTCATGTTTATTGTGAGCATTAAATGAGACAGTAGGCATTCAACACAAACTCATTCCCTTTTACTTACTTATAAATATCACCTATTTTCCATGGCTTTTATTTTATTCTCTGTTTTCAAACTAAAGTCAATATAAACAAAATTAAATATAGAATTATATGTATTTTAAATATTAATGTGGTCTTCCAGATTAGGCTAAATTTTGCCATGGTACAAATGATTCCGAGGCCTCTGTTACTCTCAACAACAAAGGTTCACTTCTCATTCACTTGTCTAGTAGAGACTGACACTTGTCTACATTTGGCTGAGACTCAGAATGATGCTCTCACATGGCTAAATTGCCAACGGCTCATGAAGCTTCTTTTTGGAAATGCACACCCCATGTCTCAATCTATTAGCCAAAGCAAGTTACATAGCGATAGCTGGCATCAATGGAAGAGAGAAATCTAAGCCTCTTCTAAGGACGGGCACCATAGACAGTTACCCTCTTAGTTTGGAGGATCCAAAAAGAGACTTTACACAATTTATTATCATACAAGCTCTTCCACTGACTATAATAGTTTATAATATTGACAAGTAATAAAAATTGGGCAGATAACTCCTTGTTTAATCTGCTTTAATATAAGTATCAAGATGATAAGCTAAATGACATGTATAAAATGTTTCAGTGGGAAAAAATGCTTTATAACTTCAAATATAATTTCTCCTCATATTCTCGTTTTAAAACTTAAAAAAGCTCCATTCAGAAATAACGTCTAGATGTAAATATTGAAAGGGTTTTATTTAATAGAAAATTGAATATAAGTTGTATTTTTTATAGATTTTGCTTAGGTGAAAATTCTACAACATATATCTTAAGAGAGATTCATATTGTTTATTTCTATTTGTTTTTATATGAAATTTATGCTTTATAACCTTAGGATTGATAGAATTAATTATTTTTAATAATCTATTTTTTTCTAGGATACAACAGTGAAAAACTCCTTGTATCATAATGGAATTATTCCAGGCTTTGGAAAATGGGACCACTCCTATAGCAGCATTCGTAGGCATCTCAAGGATACTTTAGTCAGTTATTAATCGAACCAACTCATAAGAAGCTGGGGATTTCAGCAAGAATTATTCATTCTTTTTTTCTTCACTTGAAATCACTATAATGGTCTTCATTTGAAATCTCTATAAGGGTCTCTGTTTATTCCTACTGCCTAGCTTCCTACTAGCTTAGTCACATAAATAAATTTCTGCTGATATATTGGACAACTGAATTTTCTTTCATGATGTTAGGGTCTTGTAGCATAAAAACCACACACACAAAAAATTTGTACCTAGATTTTAGAACTACATATATTTAAAAATAAGATTTCTTATAATCTAACTCCCAATTGCTATAATTAAATTAAATATCATGATTTGCCTCATTATATTAAGTATAAAATTGAAACAAAAATAGGAATTTTTGGTTTGCTTTTTAAAACCTGTTAATAATGCGTTTTAATTTAGCATCTTAAATTTGTTTGCAAAGCATAGCTTCTTTTTAGTGGATTCTATAGTATGTGTAAGAAAGATGAGAAAACCTTTCTCAGTGATCAATGCAAAGAAATAAAGGAAAATAATAGAATGAGAAAAACTAGAGATCTCTTCAAGAAAATGAGAGATACCAAGGGAACATTTCATGCAAAGATGGCCTCAATAAAGGACAGAAATGGTCTGGACCTAACAGAAGCAGAGGATATTAAGAAGAGGTGGCAAGAATACACAGAACTGTACAAAAAAAATCTTAATAACTCAGATAACCATGATGGTGTGATCACTCGCCTAGAGCCAGACATCCTGCAGTGGGGTGTCAAGTGAGTCTTAGGAAGCATCACTACAAACAAAGCTAGTGGAAGTGATGGAATTTCAGTTGAGCTATTTCAAATCCTAAAAGATGATGTTATGAAAGTGCTGCACTCAATACGCCAACGAATTTGGAAAACTCAACAGTGGCCATAGGACTGGAAAAGGTCAGTTTTCATTCCAATCCCAATGAAAGGCAATGCCAAAGAAAGTTCAAAGTACCGCACAATTTGCACCAATCTCACAAGCTAGCAAAGTAAGGCTCAAAATTCTCCAAGCCAGGCTTCAAGAGTATGTGAACCGTGAACTTCCAAATGTCCAAGCTGAATTTAGAAAAGGCAGAGGACTCAGAGATCAAATTGCCAACATCTATTGGATCATTGAAAAAGCCAAAGAATACCAGCAAAACATCTGCTTTATTGATTATGCCAAAGCCTTTGACTATGTAGTTCACAACCTGTGGAAAATTCTTCAAGAGATGGGAATACCAGACCACCTTAACTGCCTCCTGAGAAATCTGTATGCAGGTCAAGAAGCAACAGTGAGAACTGGACATGGAACAGACTGGTTCCAAATTGGGAAAGGAGTACATTAAGGCTGCATACTGTCACTCTGCTTATTTAACTTATATGCAGAGTACATCATGAAAAATTCTGGGCTGGATGAAACACAAGCTGGGGTCAAGATTGCCGGGAGAAATATCAATAACCTCAGATACACAGATGATGCCAACATTATGGCAAAAAGCGAAGAAGAATTAAAGAGCTTCTTGATGAAAGTGAAAGAAGAGAGTGAAAAAGTTGGTTCAAAACTCAGCATTCAAAAAACAAAGATCATGACAACCACTCCCATCACTTCATGGCAAATAGATGGGGAAACAATGGAAATAGTGAGAGACTTTATTTTCTTGGGCTCCAAAATCACTGCAGATGGTGACTGTAGCCATGAAATTAAAAGATGCTTGCTCCTTGTAGGAAAAGTTATGACCAACCTAGACAGCATATTAAAAAGTAGAGATGTTACTTTGCCAACAAAGGTCCATCTGGTCAAAGCTATGGTTTTTCCAGTAGTCATGTATGGATGTGTGAGTTGGAGTATGCTTTTGAACTGTGGTGTTGGAGAAGACTCTTGAGAGTCCCTTGGACAGCAAGGAGATCTAACCAGTCCATCCTAAAGGAAATCAGTCCTGATTATTCATTTGGAAGGACTGATGCTGAAGCTGAATTTCCAATACTTTGGCCACCTGATGTGAAGAACTGACTCAGAAAAGACCCTGATACTGGGAAAGATTGAAGGCAGGAGAAGGGGACAAGAGAGGATGAGATGTTTGGATGGCAGCACTCACTCGATGGACATAAGTTTGAGTAAGCTCTAGGAGTTGATGACGGACAGGGAGGCCTGGCGTGCTACAGTCCATGGGGTTGCAAAGAGTCAGACACAACTGACTGGCTGAACTGACTGAAGATGAGTTAGCCCATTTGGACTGCTATCAGAAAGTGCTCTAGACTGGTTTCCGTATAAACAATAAAAATGTATTCCTCACAGTTCTGGAGGCTGGAAAGTCCAAGATTAACCCAGCAGTAATTGTCATATCTGGTGAGGCCTGGCTTCCTGATTCACAGTCTGTAGCTTCCTGTGTCCTCACAAGAAAGAAGGGACAGGAAGCTCTGTAGAAGTAAAGAACACCAATCCCATTTATGAGGGCTCCACGTTTGTAATTGAAGCACCTCCCAAAGGGCACACCTTATGTATTAAGATTTCAGCATATGAATTTTGGAGGATACAGACATTTAAACCATTGTATAAGCAAATACAAAGTTTACCCACTATAATTTAAAAATATATTTCATTAAATCAAACTTGCACATGATTCTAAAATATCTTATTTAAAAAATTATGCCTCTTCTTTATTTATCATTACCATTTTGACAGATGCATTTTCTTTGATGCTATGTGTCCTTCTGATTCCTATAACATCTAGAAAAGTGCCTACAAGATAATCATGTGACATGTCTCATTGCTTTATTCCCTGGTATCTCAGCTGGTAAGGAATCTGCCCTCAAAATGGGAGACGTGGGTTTGATCCCTGGGCACGGAAGATCCCCTGGAGAAGGGAACAGCAACCCACTCCAGTATTCTTGCCTAGAGAGTTCCATTAACATAGTAGCAGTCTGCAGTCTACGATGTTGCAGAGTTGGAAACTACTGAGTGACTAACAGTTTCACTTTTTCTTTTTCATGTTCAACACTATTTCTGATAATATGTGCTTTATCCTAGGAATTTATCTATACAATATCAGAGAAATGAATTTAAGCAGAAATAATAAAGATGAAACGGTTTATTCAAATATCAGTTGAAACATAAAAATCTCAGTTGCTGTCTCTTCCCTAATTGGAGTAAGAGAATTGGTAAATTCAGAGTGGGTTTTGAAAATGACTATGCAGAACTTGCCTAATAGATCACGTTAAAATTCCATTTTGATGATTCCAAATGTCTTCAAATATAAAATAGTT
Source organism: Ovis canadensis (assembly GCF_042477335.2). Classification (NCBI taxonomy): domain Eukaryota; kingdom Metazoa; phylum Chordata; class Mammalia; order Artiodactyla; family Bovidae; genus Ovis; species Ovis canadensis. The sequence continues at coordinate 98,220,815 of NC_091253.1, read as the reverse complement.
TCAACTTCTCTCAAAATCTACAACCTAAGCAAACTTTTAATTTGACCTAAAATTGTATAGTAAGTTTTGACACTTAGAACATTCATAAGCAGTGAAAATATTTATGGCTCACTACTTTAAAATACTTAGCATTTTTTTAATGTATGAATTCTCCAAAAAAGGTTTACAAAGTGTTTAATGCATGCCAGTCATTGAACCAAGTATGAGACACTAAAATATAATTAAAGTATAGACAGTTTCTATTGGGGCTAATCTAGGCTTGGATAAAAAGGTATAAGTAAATTCTGCAATTATGTAATAAGTACAGACATGAGGACATTCTAAGTATGATGGTGTTATCCAGAAAAGAGTCATCAAAATCTTAAATTTTATAGAGAAGTTTTCAGATATTAAGAGAGAAGATTTCAGTCCATAAAAAGAAAATGGACATTTTTCTGAGCAGATCCAAGAAAGAAAGTCTTTTCAGAAAAAGATGATGAAGGGCATTGCAGACACATGGAAAGGGCAAAGCACAATAGTTCAGAATGTATACAAGTTCAGAATGTATAATTACTGAGGCATTCCTAGACTCGAGGATACTTGTGAAGAAACATTAGAAAATGATGTGGCAAATGATGAGATCAAGGCTAGCATTATGTGGGCACTATTTGTTCAATGGTGACAGGCCTCATGCTTAGAAAATCCTGAGTTACGTTAAATGCTTGTCTCATTATCTTGAAATTCATAATCATTTATGAACAAGTGACCCAGTATTTTAATTTTTAACTAGACTCACAAAAGTATGTAGCTGGTTCTGAATGATTTCTTTACTATAATTAAGTGTATATACACCACGCTAAAGGCTTGAGTTTTATCTTATGAGGCCTATCGGTCATTATATAAATATCACGTTCATATTTTAGGGGAAATCACACTAGTGGAGAAATTAGAAGCAAAAACACAATAAGAGAACAACAGCAATATGTAGAGAGCTGGATGATAGGTAGGTAGGTAGAACAGATATGTTTCTGGGCATTTTGTTTTTAAAGTGAAAAATGTTCTTCTATCAAAGTCAAATAAATACATCCACTTGTTTTGCAACCCATTCCTTATAACTTCTGCAATTACTGCCTTAACTTGGTTATTCTCTCTTCTTCATTATCAGAGTCTTCTATCATGCGAGGTAATCTTCAGCATATAAACTTGCAGTATTCCCAATGACAGCCATAATAACATTCTTCAAATCACTTATTGGCAATTATTAGCTGTCAGTTAACTTCATTGTTAAAGACAGACTTTCTGTTTTAACACTGTCTCCATTCTCCTAACTCACATTTCCTCGTTTATATTATGAAATATTGAAGTTCATGAACACAGGTAAAACAATGATACAGGGGACAGTCATGTGATCTCTATTCCTATTTAACAAGTAATAAAATAGAAGCCCCTTTTCCAATAGAATCAGAGTCAGTAATTAATCGACTAATGGGAAAATTTGATCATACTGAAGAATGGTGGAAAATTATGTATACTGAACCCTTTCCATAGCCTTGAAGGACTTTCCTGGTGGTTCAGACGGTAAAGCATCTGCCTATAGTGCGGGAGACCCGGGTTCAATCCATGGGTCAGGAATATCTCCTGGAGAAGGGAATGGCAACCCACTCCAGTATTCTTGGACTTCCCTGGTGGCTCAGACGATAAAGTGTCTGCCTACAATGCGGGAAACCCGGGTTTGATCCCTGGGTCTGGAAGATCTCCTGGAGAAGGAAATGGCAACCCACTCCAGTACTCTTGCCTGGAAAATTCCATAGACGGAGGAGCCTGGTAGGCTACAGTCCATGGGGTAGCAAAAAGTTGGACACGACTGAGCAACTTCAATGTCATGTCATGTATATATATAATTTGTATATGTACATCAAACACTACAATATTAAAACATGAAATTAATTCATTTATTAAACAGTTATCAGTTAAAGTTCTTGCAGTAATAAGTGAGAACTTACTATGAGTCCTTAAACAGATAAACTCAATTCTCTCAAAAACCACATGAAGCAGGTTCTATTATTATTCCCTACTGTACAGATAAGGAAATGAACACACATGGAGGTTAGTATTCTAGTAAATGTTAATAAATGTTCTTTTGTGTTTGTCAATTTGTTTTTGATGAGTATCATAAGGAAAAATCCAAATCATTAGCAAACTAACAAGCCTATAGCAAACTAACAATAGATACTTTGTTAAGCCCCTAAATGAAATTAGAACAAATTTCCTGGCTGTGTCAAATGATCTCATTATTGTTAATGATTTCATTATTGCAGAAAAGAAATGTCTTTAGTGGCTCCTAGAAGAATTCCATAGTCCTCTGCCACTCTCCTCAAAGTGTGGCCTTCTGTTTGATCCGACAATACCATAAGCTGTAGAGGATTTGACTAGCATTCTATAGCTTTCCTTTTAATTTCTTTTATGATGTGCTGCTTCATACCTTCCCTTTATGAATAATGTAGCCTTGGATATAGTTCTTTTAAATCTTTCATGCTTAAAAAACCTTGAAAATATATCAGATCATGTACAAATTGCTATCTGAAAGGGCTTTTCAAGCTCTTCTCTTATGAATAAAATGAAATACAGGAGTTGATTCATGTTGACATAAATGGAGAATATTGACAGTATAAAGTGGTTTGAATCACCATGAAATTATAGAATTACAAGATAATAAAACTATAAAGGCCTTGAGAAATCTTCTGTTCAATCTGCCTGTCTTTAGACAGGTAAATGTCTAAAATACTTTTTGATAATATTTTTTTTAGACTCTTTCTGAATATCACCAAGCAGAAAACTCCAAAACCCACCAGAGAACCTCATTAACCTCATTAACCGAAAAACAAAAAACAGAACTTTTGTATATAGCAAAAATGTCTCCTAATTTCTGCTACATGACTATTTATTTTTTCCCCTTTGACTAAAGGAACACAAATGTTTTCATACTTCTTAAGACCTCACTATTTTTTTTTATTATTTTATTACTTGTCACTATCTCTTTCTAGTTTTCTCAAATAGAATAGCCAAAATTGAAATTTTTACTTTTCGATTCTTATAGAGTGATGTCACACAGTAATATTGCTCAGTCAGTGTGCATTATGGTGATTCTGAATAAAAATTAAGCAAGTTTTGCTACTTTATATATTCCTTCCAATTTTTGTCTAACCTTAGTGTTCCCACTAGATTAACCATTAGAGCTGAAATGCTCTCAGGATCACTAGACTTCAGTGGTGATAAAAAGTTATTTTGATCAAAACCAAAGGTTATTTGTCTAGTTACCTTCACATCCTATGTGTTTTTTACTGTCTTTAAGATGCTCACCTATGGCTTTATCAGAGTATAACATCGAAATGGTTAGAATCTGCACTTGGAGAATGCCATAAAAACTGTGTTACTCACAGTGACACCCTCAATTAACATTCTAAGTCTTGTCACTTAAGTTTAATAACATTCTTGCTTCTGCTTTATGTTTTTTTCTTTTTTTTGTTTGTTTTTTTTTCCTTCACTCACAAATTGACTTTAGCAAGTTCTTGCTGAATATTTCCAAAAAGTTATTACACAGCTACCTCAAAGTCAATAAATTCAAAACTAAGCTCACAATTTTCTTCTAAAATTATCTCTTCATGATGTGTTTTGCTGCTCAGCTGATGGCATCATCAATCTTAGAAGTTATGCTTATTTTCCTTTTGGTGCCCAAGTTAAAAATCCTGGGAAAAAAACACCATGTCAAATTTCATAAAGTGTACCTAGGGTCAATTAGTACAGTCAAGACATGGGCTATAAAAATATGACAGCTGTCATAAATTTGAAATAGGCAGTGGGGTAGTAAATGATATTCCCAGAAGTTGGGAGTGGAATCAGGATGATAAATTAATTAATGTCATCTGCTGCTGAAGTCCCGATTGATTAATTTCACCGAGGTAGGAAAAAGAGTGAGTTTAAAGGAAAGATGCTAAATGTAGTTTGGGATAAGTTGAACTTTCAGTTTCTGTGAAAACACAGATGGCATGTCTAAGAAGACACTAGATATTTAGAATTCAAACATTAAGGATTAGGATTTGGGTGTTGAAAAGAGTGAAAACCTTTTAAGTTATGTAAATTAGATTGTGCCAGAAGTTTATAAAAACCCAGTAGGAGAATCGCAGGGATACAGTCAGGACTCAGAAACATCTAGAATCCAAACACAAATGCCATAAGCATTCTTATCATCCATATTCCATCTCTTATTTGTATGAAAGTCATTCTGTGGAAGTTTTCTTTCAGTTCAGTTCAGTTCTGTCACTCAGTCATGTCTGACTCTTTGCAACCCCATGGACTGCAGCAGGCCAGGCCTCCTGTCCATCACCAACTCCCTGAGTTTACTTAAGCTCATGTCCATTGATTGGGTCGGTGATGCCATCCAACCATCTCATCCTCTGTCATCCCCTTCTCCTCCTGCACTCAATCTTTCCCAGCATTGGTCTTTTCAAATGAATCAGTTTGTCTTGCCAACAAAAGTCTGCCTAGTCAAAGCTATGGTTTTTCCAGTAGTCAAGTATAGATATGAGAATTGGACTATAAAGAAAGCTGAGAGCTGAAGAACTGATGTTTTTGAACTGTGGTGTTGGAGAAGACTCTTGAGAGTCCTTTGGACTGCAAGGAGATTCAACCAGTCCATCCTAAAGGAAATCAGTCCTGAATATTCATTGGAAGGACTGATGCTGAAGCTGAAACTCCAATACTCTGGCCACGTGATGTGAAGAACTGACTCACTTGAAAAGTTTTCTTTGGCAGATTGTATTTTTCAAAGATCTACTTCCATATTGAAGTAGATCCCAACTTACAAGGTGTTTCTTTTTTTTTTAATATAAAGGTGATGCCTGCTCATCAAAAAGTATATATTCCCTCATTTTGAACATCGCTGACCTTTGCAACTGTTTTGAGTAGTAGAATGGAATAAAAACGAGACTGTATTATTATATATAGAGGGTAGGTCACAGAGCTCCATGTGAAACATTCCTGCCCTCTTTCAAAACACACACCTAGGGAATTTGGAGCCACATGAGCATGGTTTCTGTACTGCTGATCCTGTTAATGATGCCAACTGTCTTGCTGTCCACTGAACCCAGGGTAGGAAATGCTGGAGATAAGAGGCTGAAAGAAGACAGGAGGAGCAGTAGGAACTGCAGACACGTCTACTTTCTCCTGGCTGACACAGCAGCCGTAACAGCAGCCACAACACAACCGCAACAGAGGCATAACGTACCCTCGTATAACATAACCGTGATGCTGCTGCAGTGTTGCTCCGGGGCAGCAGCAGCTAGGGCTTTCATAGTGACGCTCATCCAGGCGAACCTCCCAAAGCAGCCGGTGAGCCAGTGAGTACCTCGTGATGAGCATGCGCAGTGCTGTACGCGCTCTCAGCGGTGACATAACATTATCACAGAATGTGAAGCATGGGATGAGAGCGTCTGACGATGCCATCTTGGCTAATCTGCTCCTTCTCTACAGCTACCCTGATTCCATAGTACTTGAGACATCTGCATTTTGGAGAGAAATACAGGGAAACTCAGCTGTTCCAATATTCTCAGACCAAGTTCCAGACGCAGGACAAATCTTTACGATGAGCCCAGGAATGGCCGCCATCTTCCTTCAACTCATGAGAGACCCTGAGACATTCTTATTTATTTACTCTCTTGCAGGTAGAGTGTGTTTCTGACACCACAAAAATTTCTGCTTCCTCTGGTTTCCCACCGCCGTCTAGTTTCATATCTATTGAGCACTGGGTGGTCTTCATTCTTTTCTGACTGGGGCAAGTATAGTGGTTGGTGAGAATGCCTTAAAAGCTGAACAATACCAAGTTCCCCTCTGACAGGTATGGGGATTTTTTGGAAATGCAGTTTGAAAACTGACTTGCCCATTGAATTCATTTTGTTTGGGGGAATTCCACTGGATAATATGTAAAGTCAGAAATCTTGTGCTGATATATAAATTTGGATTTTGTTTCTCTTCTGATTTTAAGTAAACAAGAAGGTATGATATTATAGATATGAGTTCTATCTATAATTTTCCAGTTTAAATGTGACTTGTTTTATTTTATCTTTGAGTATTAGAAAATAAGATATGTAGATGTGAAATAAAGCTTTTTTTTTTTTTTATAGAAAGCTACTCCTGAGTAATAGGAATAAGGTGCAAACTGGAGATGCTAGATCGGCGTATGTAGAACAGAAGAAACTCTCAATTTCTCTGACTCTTCCAAGGTAATGAACACATTTAAAGTTCTAATGCATTTCTTGCTGGGCAAATCACCCTTCCCAGCAAAAAAACAAAACAAATAAGCAAACAAGAAAAACATGATGTGTTTTCTTTTAACCTTCAACAGTCATTGATCCTCAGTTATAGACATGAACTAGCTTCACAAAAATGGTATATGCTCTCTTAGCCTGGTATTTTCCATCTATTTCAGATGAATTAACCATATTCTTTGATATTGTATTATAGCAATTCTATTAAAAGCCACATAAAATAGTTCCTGTTAGAGTTTCAACTTCCATGAGTGTGATAAATATCAAAGGATGTCCCTTTTACCAACTGCTTACATAACTTTAAATACTGTACTTTCTAGTACATAGGCATAATAATAAGTATTTACAACAATAAATCAGCTGACTGCCAGATTTAGTGCTATTTAATATAAATATATAAAATGACTGAATTTAGTCTATCTTACATCATAAGGCATGGGAATTATTACTATGCTAATTAACAAAGGAACTTGGGTTTGTCCAAAGTAAAATGGCCAACAATCCTGACTTACCCAGTACTGAATAGTTTCTCAGGACAAAAGATATTCAGTGATAAAATTGAGACTTTCAAGGGCACCCTGATATGGTTTATTGGTATATCAGTAGTTTATGCAGAGTGAAAAACAGCTTTACTGAATCCAAAGGCCAAGAATACAATTACTAGGCAATTTTATTTCCTAAGAGATGTAAAGATAGTCACTATTCCCCTTTCATTTTGAATTTAATCATTTACAAAATTTTTATCATCTCAAGTGAAATTTTCTAATTCCAGAAGCCAGTTTCTCTCTCAGGTAGGATTTGCTGTTGCCAGTAATCAAAACCCAACAAAAGCTAGTTTAGTTCAAGGAGGCTTTAGCATTTCATCACTATTGTTAAATACTAAAAAGAAACTAAATGCTATAATATCCAAGATTCATTGAAATCTTTAATTAAGCATTTAAAAGAGTGATTTTTAAACTTTTACTTTTGAGTCAACACTTTAACAGTCAAATAAAAATCCGTTGAGCCTCCAAATTAATAATTATTAAACTTGCAATGATTTTGCTCAATAAATATTTTTAAAAGTTCCCAGTCAGTGGTTATAATCTCCCAGTTATTTTTTTTTTACCCTCAGTTCAGATTCCTGTTCTGATATTTTCTATTTTGCCTGGAAACTCTTAAGCTTCCCCAGTGCTGGTTTTACAGAGAAAATACAACTGGGAGGAAACAACCCTCCCTGACCCAATCCAGACATTGACAGAAGTTTAACTACTGAAGCTGGGAAAGGGGAATGACAGCACCTGGGGATTAGATCTCAGTTATTACTTCTCACAAAATCTACTGGGCATGTCCAAGTCAAAAATGTTCCCCACTATCCTTCTAACTTTGCCCTCAGCTATGACATGCTAGAGTCCTGCTGCCGTTCAGTTCACAGTCTTTCTCACATTCCCTGCCCTTGAGGCCCAAACACCTGAGTAACCTACAAGTCAGTTATCCCTTCTACAGTGAGACACCCAAGGGAAACACCTCTTTATCATTATATTGTTACTTGCCTCACCAACTATCTTTCAAACTAGATTATCCTTTAAATATACAAAAAGTTCAATAATGTATTTTCAAAATTAGGGTTAGACATCCCTCAAATTCTGCTTTTCACAAGAAGAATTTTGAAATAAATTTTAAAATTTCTTATAACAGGAGGAAGATAAATTGCTTTGATTTTGGTGAAAGCAGCCAGGGAAAGTAAAAAGAAATTGGACTACACTTGCCAGAAGCTTGGCTTGGATAAAAAGCATATAGATTTGGCATTGTCTAACAGGGGATACATTTTTATTCAAAGTTGTTTTTTTTTTTTTTTCCTTTTCTTGCTTCTTTTCTTCACTTTGAAATATATGGGAGACTTGTATGTTTAAGTTAAAGACAGAGAAGTACAGAATGTGAAAAGTGGAGTAAAAGTGAAAGTGTTGGTTACTCAGTCATGTCCAACTCTTTGGGACCCCATGGACTGAAGCCCACTAGGCTCCCCTGTCCATGGGGATTCTCCAGGCAAGAATACTGGAGTGGGTTGCCATGCATTCCTCCAGGGGATCTGTCCAAGCCAGGGACTGAATCCAGGTCTCCTGCATAGCAGGAAGATTCTTTACCATCTGAGCCACCAGGGAAAGTCAAGAATATTGGAGTGGGTAGCCTATCCCTTCTCCAGGATATCTTCCCAACCCAGGAATTGGATGGAGGTCTTCTGCATTTCAGGCAGATTCTTTACTGGTTGAGCTACCAAGGAAGCCCAAGAAACCCTATGTAAATACATATATGCCGCCTCCATATAGAACCTGCATGTCATACAATTATAGAGCTTGTTTCCATGAATGAACTCTAAAGTTTTTAATCAAATTTTGGGATCATATTTTAAAAATCACTGTTCTGACAGAAAATATCCTCCACTGAAATTATTACCTATTAATGTGATATAATCATTTAGAAAGTCAAATGTAATCAACATTTTGTTAGCATACTTTGAGTTTCAAGTAACCAAATCTCCTGCTACTAAAATGTTTAGCATGATGATATTATTTGCTCACAGCATTGTATCCTTAGGTAGAAGGGCTCCAAGATTGAAGAATTCAGCGCTCTTTCCATTCAGTCATTCTCAGCATGTCAGTTCAGTCCTCAGAGACCAACTTCCTTCAGCAGATTTATTCTTCTCTCAGATTTTACTCTCTGAATTTTGAGATGTGATGAGACTCTCATGAAATGTAAGTCTCTATGAAAAAGGTGTTTATTTCTGGAAACCTGCTGTTATGCTGGAGAGATGAAAGGAGGGAATGTAATTTGGATGAGAAGACATCTTTTCTGCCAGCATCCAGTCTGTAGAATTGAGAATTTGAGTAGCAGCTGATCCAAGAAATAAGACAACTGAACAAATAGAATGTAGGAAGACTGGAGATAGAATATTTTGTATGGGACCAGAAGCAAGAAGCATCCAGGAATTCCCTAGAAGTCTTTAGTTAATGGAATGCTTTATAAAAAATTAAAATGGAAAGTATGAAAACAAAAAACAGGAAAAAGCAACAAAAACTTCAGAAATAGAGATTTGACCCACCATCATCTGAGATAAAGTATGTTGAATATTGGTTGATTGGTTCATATAAGAATAGTGGGAATGGTACAGGAGCAAGTAGCAACATAATTTAAGAAGCTGGAAGACAGATGGAAGAATTTTAAGTGGCATTTTAAGTGGCATTTAAATTTAATTTAATTTAAATTTAATTCTTTTAAATTTTAAAAGAATTTTAATTTTAGAAGACCTAGAAATATAAACTATAAGAGTGAGGAAAGCCAAAAGTTAATTTTTCTTTAAAAGAGAAACCTCAACAGGTTTGGTAGCTGACACTTCTAGATGATTCCTGAGAGGGTATAGGCAGAGTGCTAAAATTAGGATGGTTGTTTAACAGCTACTACTTAAGAACTTAAAGTCTTAGATTCCCTTCTACACTTTGGTGAGTAGAAGTCTAAATATTTTTCCCTAGTAGAGGATAATGAAGGAGGTCACTGGGCCCAGGACACCATCAGGGACCTTGTGAAGTGAAAATCGCTCAGTCCTATCGGATTCTACGTGACCGCATGGACTGCAGAGTCCATGACATTCTCCAGGCCAGAATACTGGAATGGATAGCTGCTCCCTTTTCCAGGGGATCTTCCCAACTCAGGGATCGAACCCAGGTCCCCCGCATTGCCGGTGGATTCTTTACCAGCTGCGTCACCAGGGAAGCCCCAAAATACTGAAGTGGGAGCCTATTCTTTCTCCAGCGGATCTTCCTGACCCAAGAATCCAACTGGGGTCTCCTGCATTGCAGGTGGATTATTTACCAACTGAGCTATCAGAGACTTTATATCATATCAAAAGTTTTTTTAAAAATCCTACAATAAAGGACATACATTTCCAGGTATTGGTCGTGGTGGTGGTTTAATCGCTAAGTCATGTCCGATTCTGTCCATGGGGATTCTCTAAGCAAGAATACTGGAGTGGGTTGCCAGTTCCTTCTCCAGGGGATCTTCTTGGCCCATAAATCTAACCCAGGTCTCCTTTATTGCAGGGAGATTCTTTACCAACTGATCTACAAGGGAAGCCCTTCCAGGAATTAGGATGTCCAACATAGGAAGGGCTTTCCCTGTGGCTCAGTGGTAAAGAATGTTCCTGCAATGCAGGAGATGAGAGTAGACCCTGATTCAATCCCTGGGTTGAAGATCCCCAGGAGGAAGAAATGGCAAAGTACTCCAACATTCTTGGTGAGAAAATTCCATGGACAGATGAGCCTGGTGGGCTACAGTCCATAGTGTTGCAAAGAGTCGGACATGAGTGAGCAACTGAACACAGCGCAGCACACATGGGAAAGAAAAGAGGGCTCTCTAGGATGGTAACTGAAGGGCACTTTAGTATAATTTGGTCTTCATTACTCTGTAATAAGAAAAGAGGTCAGCCTGTTCTGTTTAGATAACATTTGTTATAAAACAGATTTGCTGAAGGCTATCTTCACATTGCCTTCATCATTATATGTCAAATTTGTAACATAATGAAGTTAGGAGTTTGCATTCACCAAAACAGGGAGTAAATAAAGACAAAGGCGAGGATAAGGTCCAGAAAAAACAAAAACAAAAACAAAGAAAAAAACCTCTCATTTAGGGAAGAGAGAAAGGAAACTGTTCCAGAATGACAGAGAAGGAAACATTGTGATACCATATTTATAGCAGGCCTAGAGAACAGACGTGCCTAGAAGTAGAAAGCAGTTTACAGGCTGATGTCTCAAAGAAAAGAAACAAACTGTAAAATGCCTGATGGTATTTCCCTTAAGGAGGAAACTGCTGAGAAACAAACAAGGGAGGGAGTTACAAAGAAGGATAGTGAAGGAGAACAAAAGAATTACTGACTTTAGGAAAAGAATATTTCTACTAGGATGGATATTATGAGTGTAACAGCAAGAAGTGTTAGTGAGAATGCAGAGACATTGCAAACCCCACAGGATACTGGTAGTGATGCAGAAGAGTGTAGTGGCTGTGAAAAATGGTTTATTATTTCCTCACGGGTTAAACATAGAATTATCATATGACCAATAGTAATTCCATGCTGCTGCTGCTGCCGCTGCTAAGTTGCTTCAGTCCTGCCCGACTGTGCGACTAAAATGAATTATAAACAGGTGCTAAAGCACACAGTTGTACATGAGTCTTCATAGAAGAAGTATTCAAAGAGTCAATTTGTAGGAAAATAATGTACATAAACAGCTAAGTAAATAAAATGTGATACAGACACATAGAACATTACTGTTTACTAAAAAGATCAAAGTACTGATATATGGCACATCATGAATAAACTGCAAAAGCATTATGCTAAGTGAAATAATCCAGACAAAAAAGATCACATATTTTATGATTCTATTTATATGAAATAGAATAAGTAAATCTATAGAGACAAAAACCAGACTTGTGGTTTCTAGGGATTTCAGTAAGGGAGTGGGAATAGTCATTAATTGCTTAAGGGGTATAGGATTTTCTTTGGCGGTGATAAAAATATTTTGGAAATAGATAGTGGTGGTGGTTTCACAATCTTGTGAATATACTAAAACCGCTTTTTAAAATCATCCATTTTGTGTAATATGAATTTCAACTCAATTTTTAAAAATGGGGAAAAAAACAGAAAACAAGAAATAAATGAAATCATGATGTGCTACAATCTAAGTATGAATCACAATGTTTGTACAAATATAAGTAATAAGAGGCCAATAGAAAATTTCTAAAAATAATGATTAAAGTGGTAACAGAATCATGTTACCAGAAATTTAGAGATGCATAAATGCACTAAAAAGTGAAAACGATCCATCTTTTGGGGGAACTTAGGGGAATGTGAAGGAATGGAGCAGAAGCTGCTAGATTTTCTATAAGCTTTTGGTAATATATGATTTTCTATGTAATGCACATTTTTTATAACAGTAGTAACAATTAATATTGTGTTAATCACTAAATTATTAACTGTTTATGTGAGAGTCATAATGTTGACATCATAGTGTTTTTAAGCTAAAGCAAAAGAAAAGCACCATAAAATTATAACTATTATGAAAAAGACTAATATCCTTTGGGAAAAATTCAAAGCATTGAACTTGCAATTCATGGACACATTTCAAGTCATTAAGCTGTGAAAATCTTCTCAACTTCTCTGACAATTAAATGAGTTTATTTTGTTCAGTGATGTGGAGCTATAACTGTTTGGAATACTACAAAATGAAAAAACTATTTTGAGACAAACTGGGTAATATCTACTAAGTCTTTGTGTGTGTACATGCTAAGTTGCTTCAGTCATGTCCAACTCTTTGCAACCCTATGGACAGTGTAGCCTGCCAGGTTCCTCTGTCCATGGCTATTCTCTAGGCAAGAATACTGGAGTGGGTTTCCATGCCCTCCTCCAGGGGATCTTCCCAAGCCAGGGACAGAATCCACATCTCTTGTCTCCTGCATTTGTAGGTGGGTTCTTTACCACTAGTGCCACCAGGGAAGCCCATTAAAATCCTTAACATCGTCAAATTTCAAACCACTTTCTAAACTGAATCTCAGTTATACATGCAGTCCCTTATAAACAAATTCTACACCTTCCTTCAAAGTCTGTGAATACTGTCTTACAAGTAGATAAACCCTTAAAGATAAGTATTTTTTTCAATACTGTTTTGTAACAGGGTACTGATTAAAGTCAATCACTCGGTAGATTACCATGCAGTCATTTCAAGGATGCTCCTTAAATGGATGTACTGACAACAGAAAGTGTGAAAAGCGAGTTACTCAACAATACCTATTGTATGAGTCCATTCATCGTGTCCAACCCTTTGTGACCCCATGGACAGTAGCCTGCACCAGGCTCCTCCGTCCATGGGATTTTCTAGGCAAGAGTACTGGAGTGGGTTGCCATTTCCTTCTCTGGGGGATCTTCCCGACCCAGGGATCAAACCCAGGTTTCCTGCATTGTAGACAGACGCTTTACCGTCTGAGCCACCAGGGAGTATTCATGTATATAATGCAATTTAAATATTTTTAGATAACAGTGTAAAGAAAAATGCAATTAACAAAGGCTACTTAAAAGGGACAGGCGATGAAGAGATTAGCAAATTTTCCATACAAATTTGCAAGGTTTTCCCTATGACGATGTGTTGGTTTTCTCAGTGAAAACAAAATAGCTATGGAAAATAAATTATTCATATGTTTCTTAAGTCAGTCTTGGAGAGCTCACAAGACTACATCACATAGATATGCGTAATTAGTCTGTATTAATGTACATTTAGTTCATATCGATTACTTAATAAACGTGATCACATAGAAGTAAAGGTACAAGGAAGTTAATTGACTGTTCCAAGAAAGCAGAAAACCATAGTCATGCAGTGAATTTTCAATTACCAGGTTAAACAGAAGCAGCACAGATCACATCCTCACATACTCCTGTCACAGTTTTTGGATCTATCTATCTATATATCTTTTTATTTTTAACTTAGATTCCTCTGATATAATTAAATCATTGACCTAATTTTGACTTATTTTCCTTAAGTCTCCCCACCAGAAAAGCAGTTATTTAGTTCTTAAATAAATACCAGAAACAAATATTGCATGCGGTGTCTCATTTTCAGATTATTTAAAATTTTCAAAGAATCTGAAGGATCTGAGGATGTTAGTGTTTAAACATCACCTAAGACAACTATTCCCTGTTACCTAAAATCAGAGAAATAATATTTCTTGAAACGCATCTTGGCTGGTTTATCTCATCACAAATATTCATTCACTCAGCCTTTATTTGTCTTCCATTTCTCACACCATGTGTCTCCAGTGCTTGTGGAGAAATTGATCAAATGATCTCAATTTTACATCAGAAATTTGGGCTACTGGTCTTCTATAATCTCAAAAATACCAAGAGCTTTGTAGCTGCTGCTGCTGCCAAGTCGCTTCAGTTGTATCCGACTCTGTGCCACCCCATAGACGGCAGCCCACCAGGCTCCCCCATCCCTGGGATTCTCCAGGCAAGAACACTGGAGTGGGTTGCTATTTCCTTCTCCAGTGCGTGAAAGTGAAAAGTGAAAGTGCAGTCACTGAGTCGTGTCCAACTCTCAGTAACCCCATGGACTGCAGCCTACCAGGCTCTTCTGTCCATGGGATTTTCCAAGCAAGAGTACTGGAATGGGGTGCCATTACCTTCTCCGAAGAGCTTTGTTAGGGAACCTAAAATAATTGACTGGGAAATTAAAAGTTTCTAAACTTACATAACTGGTTATAATAGTTACCAGACAAAGAACTAACAATTTGAAGCAAACTTTTTTTTATTAAACTTAAAACATATGCTCAAACCACCGTGATTTGCTTTCTAGTGCTTTGTAAAAACAAATCTGCTTTCTCATGGATATATAAGCCAGCAGAATAAAATGCTTTTCTTGGTCAGAAGCCTTATGTAATACTTCAAACTTATTCTCTGTTGTACACCCAGCCCTGTTACAACACAACTGTCCTCTTTTGTTCATACTCAAGAACTCCTAGTTCTTATTCAGGAAACCAGCCTTGAAATAACCTATGACAGTTCTAAGGGTTTTGACTATAGGTGGAGTTAGGCTGTTTTGACGTTTAAAGGCTAACGTTGATGTCGTTTTGGAGAAATGCTTTGAATTTCAGCTTGTTTGCTCTAAGCCTTCTGTCTTTAATTATGCACAAAATGAAATAACTAAACACACTCTCTTATCTGTGCTTCTCCTGAAACAACCCAGGTTTATATGTGTGCATGTGTGTGTATACATATCTGGCTTCAGTCTAATCCCCATCCCTCAGTATTTCTTTATAATTAGAACAGAAAATAGAGATAAACTGATATAAGGTGAGACTGAATCAACAACATTGTCAGTCTACCCTTTGGCATATATATTCCATTCATTCCAGTTCATTTCCGTTCTTCTGGCAATCAACAATATTCAGTAAGGTTGTGCCTACCACTTTCTAGCTTTTAAAGAGAGATATACATTTTACAATTTCTATGCTTCAGACCTTTCTTATTTAGTATCTTTTCAGATTAGGTGCCTTACTAATTGAACATAATTATTTCTTGTTCATTTTAAAGTTCCAAAACTCTTCTAAAAAATTAGATACGATGTGTGTACAATATATAGATAGTTTTAGAAGACAATTGGTGTACTTTCCTGTAAAATGCAATTTTCTAGCTTTCTTAATTTAATTTTGATTCCATTAGAATATATATTTGAATATATTGAATTTAATCACTAAATTGAAGTTAAAAACTTTCTTTTTATTTTCTTCTAGAGGAAAGTCATTAAAACCTAGTCATAGAATCATTTGGAAAGGCATATTAAAAAGCAGAGACATTACTTTTCCAACAAATGTCCGTCTAGTCAAGGCTATGGTTTTTTCAGTGGTCATGTATGGATGTGAGAGTTGGACTATAAAGAAAGCTGAGAACTGAAGAATTGATGTTTTTGAACCGTGGTGTTGGAGAAGACTCTTGAGAGTCCTTTGGAGTGCTCCAACCAGTCTATCCTAAAGGAGATCAGTCGTTCATTGGAAGGACTGATGTTGAAGCTGAAACTCCAATACTTTGGCCACCTGATGCAAAGAATTGACTCTTTGGAAAAGACCCTGATGCTGGGAGGGATTGGGGACAGGAGGAGAAGGAGATGACAGAGAATGAGATGGTTGGATGGCATCACTGACTCCATGGACATGGGTTTGGGTGGACTCTGGGAGTTGCTGATGGATAGGGAGGCCTGGCATGCTGCAGTTCATGGGGTTGCAGAGTCGGACATGACTGAGTGACTGAACTGAACTGAACTGAATTGCATACAAATTTAAAGGAATCCATGAAATTATAAGAACATTTGAGCAGTTTCCATAAGCAATCTGGATACCTCAGAGTTCTCAAAATGTGTTAGCATTTTAAAAATTTGAGAGTAGATAGCTGGAAAATCTAAATGTATCATGTTTCCCACTACCCTATTTTACATGGGCTTAGTATGATTTAAATATACTTTTGGCCTGAATCCTTGAAGAATCTGCCAAGTTCTGTTTTTAAAACAAATTATTTGTTACAAAACACTTCATCACTTCCTCCCCTTTAACATCATTTTTTATTGATGATCTATATAACTTGAATCTCCGAAAATGATCTTAATAATCACATCTGTGATTTGTTTTACATCACCTTTTTTTTTTCCTAAAAAGGCTTTAGAAGATTTGTTTGATCCTATATATGTAATAGTCCTTTTTTTTACAGTATCATCCACTTATGAGCTACAAAGAAAATGAATGTGAAAGGCATGTATTTCTGCTGGCCAGATGTCAGAGTGTGGTGGAGATAAGCTTATTGGTATGATAAGGATTTCCATTATTTTTTATTCACATATTTCACACATCCTTAGATACTTATATAGGCAACAGTTCAAATGAACCATATTTGAAACAAGTACCTTAGGCAATCAAAAATTTTGACATTGGTTATAAAATAGATATCATTGATTCCACTTTCAGACATTAAAGAGTTTCCAATGAAGTAAAAATCAGTTTGGACTTGTGGCTTATCTAACTACTGGCAGTGCTAAACAAAACAAAACTCCCTATTCTTGATTTTTCTTATGTGCGAATGTTGTTTGTCTAACACAATGTTTCTCAAAAGATGGCACTGTTTTCAGAAACATCAACATCATCTGAATCTTACTAAAATACAAATTCTGGGACCCCACCACAGCCTGACTGTATCAGAAATTCTAGGAGTGGGACCCAGAAACATGCATTTTAAAAGCTCTTCATGTGATTCTAATGTACACTTCAGATTAAAAAACACTATTATGATAGAATTCTTAAGATTTTAGTTTTCCTAAATATTTATTAGGAAGCTTCCTGGAAAAGACGTACTAAAAGGAGATGATGTCACACACCTAAAACCATAGGTAGCATTGTTAAAGAAACTTTTTTTCACCACAAATATATCTCCCCAAAAGACGGAAGTTTAGATACTCCAGATACTCTATTTACAGTTTGTGAACTGATTCACTGAACCAGAAATTTGGAACCATTATATTTTAAGTGAACAACTATGGTAGTGAATGATTAACTTGTAGTTTATAGATATTTCAAACTGCAGATTGCATTTTACATGCATGTTTTTCATTAAGCTGTAGGGCTAAAAATTTATAACTATTTTCAGACATCTTGATAAATTATCATACTGAAATTTATTAAGTACAAAATGCTATGATCCAAAAATATGTTTCATGTCATAAATAAATATGAGAACAAAATTTCTAAATCATCATTTTTCAAAAGCTTAATCCTTCCCTTTATATTCCATCATAATCCATATAATCAAGTACTTTATTGCTCTGAAATAGTTTGTGTCCATTTTGGCAAAATAAGCTATGGAAAAGAAAATAGTTTTTCCATATATTAAAATAGTTCCATATGAATCTTTAATCTTATCAGTATGTGAGCTGCCAATTTAATTGAATTTGTCTCTAGCTATCTCATTTACTTCTTCAGTAAGAGATACAAGAAATCATTTGTGTGAATCTGCATGCTAAAAATGTATATCACCGTATAGTACTATTTCTACTAACATATATTTGAGCTATTAGGTTTTGTGATAGCAAAAGTTCCATTTTCAAATACATAATACAATTTTGAAATTTCATTTACTTTAAAATTGGCTTTATACTTTGAACATAGTGAAGGTTTAGATGAATATATATTCATTTATTTATTATTTTTATTGGAATACAGTTGATTTACATAGAACTGTTGTTTTTTAGTGGATCAGTGATTAATGTGAATTAGTTTAACAAATAATCTTTGCACCAAATAGTAAAATATTATTTAAATGTTTCATGGTTTTATTAGGTAAAAAGACCTATAATTCCAATGTATGTTTATTAATGTCCCTAAATCTTGCCTTTAGAATAGACATACTATACACTGCCAGGATTATTATAAAACTTGATCAACAGACTCGATATCCAATGAATATGAGTTACATCAGTTCTATTCAGTTCAGTTGCTCAGTTGTGTCCGACTCTTTGCGACCCCACAAATCGCAGCACGCCAGGCCTCCCTGTCCATATAGTATGTTAAAAATGGTTGAGCACATCATATAATGCTGCAAAATAGTGATGAGTGGAAGCTTGCAAATGTTTAAAATAACAGGGCCGATAATCTATTCAACAATGCCAAAAAATATTGAGAAATAAATAATGTGTCTCTGAAAACAAAGGTGTGTGTATATAGTAGAGCTAAGCATATAACATTAAAGAGCAAGGCCAGGGAGTTTGGAGGGAAAAACACAAAAATAAACACGGGAAACAGAAATGAAAAAATGGTAGAAGAATGCAGGTGTGAATAATTAGTAGATGATTAATCGATGTTACTTTATATTAGCAGATGATTTTATAATTCACTAAGTGACCGAATGGTGACCAACATGTGAGATTTGTTGATGTTATGTCTCAGTGGGAAAGGAGATAGTCAGAAGGGAGCCAACTGTTTATTATGTAAGGATGAAAGGATTTCCAACTCTCAGCCATTTGTGAGGTCTCTATTTTTAAGCCTTTCTCTTCTGTTTTTAAAGTCTTTGGGTTGATGTTATTCTTCCATTTGGGTTTCTTAAATAAAACAACCACAAAGAATAAATCTTAAAAATAAGAGACTTATTTTAGGGCAATGAGAAAAAAATATTGTCTCAGCAAGTATACAATGTATTCGTGTAAATCAAGGTGTTATTCTTATCCCTAAATATCTATTTTTCTAGTTTTGAATGATAACTAAGGTCTATATTTGTCTCACATTTCATGTGATGGAGAGTCATTGAGGATGGGAGGCTGTGTCTTTGTTTGCTAAAGAACTGGATCTCAATTCTCATCATGGTTGGTTCAGAAACTACTTTTAAGAAGTCTGTGCTTCAGCAACACTTTTTTTAGCAGAACTGGGCTTGCCATTATTTCATGAAATGATTTGATTATGTCATCTGGTCATTCTGCTAATCACTAACCAGCAAGGAGCGGGAAGTGGAGTCATCTTTTGGCTGGATGGCAGATATCAGAGAATACCAAAAATTTTTGGCTGTCTGGTTTTAAATCGGTCACCCTAGGAATCTTCTAGTGAATAGAGGCATGTATGAAAACAACTGCTTGTATTGTATCTCTGCTTTTATCTTTGATAGGTAACATAAAATAAACCTTTGGTTTGAGACGTCAGGAGACTTGCTACTAAAATTGTCTACATATTAGGGAAGGGGTAAGAACCTAGTGCTGGCTTCCCAGTGGTGGCAGTGGTAGAGAACCTGCCTGCCAATGCAAGTTAAATATAAGAGACACAGATTCAATACCTGGGTTAGGAAGATCCCCTGAAGGAAGGCACTGCAGCCCACTCCAGGGTTCTCGCCTGGAGAATCCCATGGATAGAAGGACCTGACAGGCTGCAGTCACACAGAGTTAGACATGACTGAAGTGCTTTTGCACACATGCACGCAAGTACCTAGTACAGCGAATGGATCCCTAGGAGAAAGTCTAGGGGAGAAGCAGGGTGGCAGACGGAGGCGGAAGTGAGGAAGCAAGTAAGACAAATAGAAATCAGTTTCGGAAAAAACACTTTCTCACCATCATGGAAGTCTTGGGCTAATGAACAGCAAGTTATTATTTAATTTTTCCAATTTAATTTTATAAAAGAAAAGAATGGAAAAAAGTTGAAAAAAGCAGACTTCAAATTTCTTGTACCTGTTATGAACGGTGTGAAGAAGGCAGTGCTGAACTGAGAAAAAACTCTTCTGTAACTTACGTACACCACTAAAAAGTTAGTAGATCCTCTAATCCTCGATTTCTTCCATTGTACTGTATAAATAATAATGTATCTGAGTTCATATACTTGTTGTGGGAGAACATGAATAGATAATGTGAAGAACTTAGATCAGTGCCTGACACTTATTACTTAATAAATGTTTATTACTATTTTTCTCTTCTCATATATTTAATTTATCATATATTTACTACATATAATGGCATGCTGTATGAACACAACAAATATTAATACCTTTGTCTCAAGATAGGTTTCCCAGAAAATAGATGTGGTTGAAATTTTATATACAAGAAGACTATTGGAGAGTATATTAAATATTAAATTATAAATAAAGAAGTAGTACTGTTCACAAGGAACCAAATATACTATTGCTTGCCTCAAGTGTACAGTAGGATCATGCAAGTGATCCAGATTATCATGACCCTTATCAGATGTGATTTCATTTCTTCCCTTTTGGTCTCTTGAAACAGAAGGCTAAAGTGACCACTAACAACCATAGCTTACTTAAAGTTTAGAAAAAGTCTTGCTGCAGTCCCTGGTGGGAAGAATAAGGAACTCTAAACCGATAGAGCCCAGAGTTTCAGGAAGCCTAAGTTCCTCAATTAGATCATCATTAATAATTAAGTGGAGCCATTCCTATTTCCAATCCTTGGTTACAAGATATGAGCGTTGTACCCAAGGGGACACAGACAAAATAATATCATCAATTTAGAGTGTATTGTTTCATAGAAGATGGTACCCCCTCTATACACTGATATTCACAAGCTGAAGCCCCAGCTGTGCCTTCAAATAGCTATTCTGTCTAACTGTCAGGCTGGCAATTTCTGAGTGGTGAGGTTTGCAATGGATCTAAAGTAGGGGTTCCCAGCTTCCAGATCATGGCCCGTGAGGAATCCAGTCGCACAGCAGAAGTGAGCAGCGGTGAGTGAGCTAAGCTTCACTTAGCTTTAAGTGTATTTAAGCTGCTCCGATCTCTAATGTTACCTCCTGAGCTCCGCCCCCTGTCAATCAGCTTTGACATCAGATTCTCCTAGGAGTATTAACTCTGCTATGAATTGCGCACGCAGGGATCTAGGTTACTTGTTCCTATGAGACTCAAATGCGTTGATGATCTGAGGTGGAACTAGGGCAGTGATGCTAGTGCTGGGGAGCGGCTGCAAATATTAATTATCATTAGCAGAGAGGTTTGACGGCAAAGAGACCATAATAAATCAATTCCTTGCAGACGCATATCAAAGCCCAATCAGGGAAAGGCAAGTGGCAATTAAACTACATCTGGTGGCAGGTTTTATAGCAGCAAGCAAGTTGATGGACTCAGTTGTACAGCTGCATCTGGTGGCAGGTTTTAATTTGGAATGCAACACTTAGTCCGTGCAGAGTCCATCCACTCTTTATTTACTGGTTCCATCTGTGCCTCTTTGCTGCACCATGCACTTATCTCAGTAACCATATTCGTAAGCCTGTAAGCTAACCATGGCCAAAATGATTAAAAAACAAACATCACTGGAGAGCTTCTTTGAAAGGGGGGAAGATCCAATGATGAGACAGCACAAGACTCTGAAACTGCCAACAAAAAGAAAGCTGCATTTAAAAGAAAATACAGAATCCTACTTAAGAGTTCATTCCAACAGGTGATTCCCATTCCCCAAGCCAGCTTGTATCATCTGTGGTGACCAGCTCTCCAACAAAGTCATGAAACCTTCAAAACTGCTCTGCCACATGGAGACCAAGCACCCTGTGTTAAAACATAAGCCTTTGGGGTTTTTTCAAAAGAAAAAAATGTGAACATCAAGAACAGAATCACTTATTGAAGGCCACTATTTCAACAAATGTGTCTGCGCTGAGAGCATCATACTTACTGGCTTAAAGACGCTTGCCCCTTGAAAGGAAAGCTATGACAAACCTAGACAATGTATTAAAAAGCAGAGACATCACTTTGCCAACAAAAGTCCGTATAGTCAAAGCTATGGTTTTTCTAGTAATCATGTACTGATGTGACAGGGGGTGAGGGGTACAGTCACTACGTTGTGTCCAATTTTTGCAACCCCATGGACTGTAGCCTGCCAGGCTCATCTGTTCATGGGATTTCCCAGGCAAGAATACTGGAGTGGTTTTCCATTTCATTCTCCAGGGGATTGGATCATAAAGAAGGCTGAGCACTGAAGAACTGATGCTTTTGAATTGTGGTGCTGAAGAAGACTCTGGAGCATCCCTGGGACTGCAAAGAGATAAAATGAGTTGATCCTAAAAGGAAATCAACCCTGAATATTCATTGGAAGGACTGATGCTGAAATTGAAGCTCCAATACATTGGCCACCTGATGCAAAGTGCAGACTCATTGGAAATGACCCTGATGCTGGGAAAGATTGAAGGCAGGAGGAGAAGGGACAAAAGAGGATGAGGTGATTGGATGGCATCACTGGCTCAATGAACATGAGTTTCAGCAAACTCCAGGAGATAATGAAGGAAAGGGAAGCCTGGTGTGCTGCAGTCCCTGGGGTTGCAATGAGTCAGACAGGATTTGGTGACTGAACAACAGCAATGGACCACATTGCTAAAGCTAAGAAGTCTTTTCCTACTGGCTTAGAGTTGAATCTGCCTGATTCTAGGGACGTTTGTTGAAAACTTTTAGAAGAGGCTGCAGTTCCAATGGTGGCATGTGTTCCCCTTTTGGTCGGCACCATTTTTAGATGAGGGCTTCCCAGATGGCAATGGGTAAAGAATCCACCAGCAATGCAGGAGGAGACTCGGGTTTGATCCCTGGGTTGGGAAGATTCCCTAGAGGAGGAAACGCCACACCACTCCATTTTGCTTGAAAACTCCCATAGACAGGGAGGCAGAGAGTTGGGCATGACTGAGTGACTAAACAGAACAGAATAATTAGATGATTTAATGAAATAGGAGAGAATATTGGGGCACAATTGTCAGGATTAGTGAGTCGCAGTGACATGCAATCCAGGCTGCTGGGTCTACGGATGTCAACAACAAGGCAACAAAGCTGGGGTTTGTGAGCTCTATTTTCAGGAGGATGTGCAGGAGGAAATATGTGCACTTTCGTTGCCAACTAATACCACTGCTGGAGAGCTGTTCAAATCTCTAGATGATTGCATATCAGGAAAACTGAATTGGTCATTTTGTGTTGGTATACGCATGGACACAGTGGCTGTCATGACTGGACGGCTTTCTGGTATAATTCTTTGAATCAAAGAGGTCACTTCTGAATGTGAGTCTATGTATTGTATCATCTATAGAGAAATGTTGGCGAACTACAAAATACCACCTGAACTTAACAATATCTTGCAGGATGTGATTAAAATTTTCAACCGCATTAAAGTCCATGCCTTTAATTCAGTCTGTTTGTGCAGCTCTGTGAAGAAATGAACACGGGGCACACTTCTTGTCTTGTGTATAGAAGTGAGATTGCTTTCTAAACGCGTATCACTGGCCAGAGGTTTTAAGTTAATGAGAGCCACTCCAGAGATTTCTTTTAGAAAAACAATCACCACTGACGGCAGATTTCAGTGGCATAGATTGGGTTGCAAAACTTGCTTACTTGTGTGACATATTCAACCTGTTCAATGAACTCAGTCATTTCGGGGGGAACAGCTGTGTTCAAGTGGGTGGATAAAGTGGCGGCACTCAAAGCCAAACTGGAATTATGGGGACAATGAGTGAATATTGGGATTTCCAGCATTAGCAGAGATTTTGAAAGAGGTTGATCCAGTGCATTCTTTCTCCCAGAGAGCGCATGGTCACCCATCTCAGCTTTCAAAAGAGTTTGAGCATTACTTCCGAACGGTAAAGCATCTGTCTACAATGCGGGAGACCTGGGTTCGATCCCTGGGTCGGGAAGATCTGCTGGAGAAGGAAATGGCAATCCACTCCAGTGCTATTGCCTGGAAAATCCCATGGACAGAGGAGCCTGATAGATTACAGTCCATGGGGTCGCAAAGAGTCAGACACGACTGAGCAACTTCGATTTACTTTCACTTTCCAAACCACAAAGACCTTCGAGTTGGGAAGAAATGAATCCAGGTGAATCAACTCTGTCTGTGTTAGAAGGGGATCAACTGCTTGAGATCACAAATGATAGTTTCCTGAAACGTATGCTTGAGACAATTTTAAATCTCCATATGTTCTGGATTAAACTCAAGGCAGAATATCCTGAGACTGCCACAACAGGCCTGAAAAGCCTGGTTCCATTTCCAACATCATGTATTTATTTGTAAAGCTGCGTTTTCTCTAGGGGCAGCAACCAAATGAGATTACGGCGTGGATTGGACTGAAGAGGCACACTTTGCGTGTCACTGTCTCTCCTCGCCCCCAGAGGGGACCGTCTAGTTGCAGAAAAACAAGCTCAGGGCTTCCACTGGTCCTGCGCTGTGATGAGTTGTATAATCGTGTTTTATGTCACAAAGTAATAATCATAGAAATTAAGTGAATAATAAATGCAATGTGCTTGAATCATCTTGAAACCTTCCCCCAAGCCTGGTCTGTGGGAAACTGCCCTCTACAAAACTGGCCCCTGGTGCCAAAAATGTTGGGGCCACTGAGCTAGAGGACCTCTTGAGTGTATACTCATTGAAGTCCTCTGCTGCCAAAAAGTAGGACCCATGGTTTGATCTAATACTGAATTGGATACTACATTGGCAAATCTGATGCTCTAGAAAGTAGTTCAAATATTATTCATCCTATTATTCTGAAGCAAGCTAAGAACTTGCAGGCAAGAAAGGTAAATTTATATGTAAATATATGTGGCTTTCCAGTAAAAAATAAATCTTCACCTCTTCTAGGAATAAGAAAGGTTCAGTTTGGGGAAGAATGGATACATGTATATGTAGGAATGAGTTCCTTTGCTGTTCTGAAACTACCACAACATTGATAATCCGCTACACTCCAATACAAAATTAAAAAAAAAAAATTGAAGTTAAAAAAAGACTTGATGTAATTACTCAAGCGCTTAGTATCTTCCAGAGGTGGTGCCATATTTAGGACTCAGCATAGGTTTCTTCTGGGGCTTCCCTGGTGGCTCAGAATCTGCCTGCAATGTGGGAGACCTGAGTTTTATCCCTAGGTTGGGAAGATCCTCCGGAGGAGGGCATGACAACCTACCCCAGTATTCTTGGGCTTCCCTTGTGGCTCAGCTGGTGAAGAATCCACCCACAATGCAGGAGACCCCGGTTCGATTCCTGGCTCAGGAAGATCCCCTGGAGAAGGGATAGGCTACCCACTCCAGTATTTTTGGGCTTCCCTGGTGACCTGTGATGGTAAAGAATCTGCCTGCAATGTGGGAGATCTGAGTTTAATCCCTGGGTTGGGAAGATCCCCTGGAGGAGGGCACGGCAACTCAGTCCAGTATTCTTGCCTGGAGAATCCCATGGACAGAGAAGCCTACAGTCCATGGAGTCGCAGAGTCAGACATGACTGAGCACCTAAGCACAGCATATAGATTTTTTCTGCAAGTAGTTGGACTTTCAGCTGTGGAAGCCTTGCAATAACCTCTATCATTTCCACTGCAGCTGCTCTATTAGTCTGACCATTTACCACACTGGAGTTGGCTCATGTTAAACAGCAAAGTCATTCTGCCTGCCCGACTGTTCAATGTATCAGCACAGAATACGCTCTTTGGTGAGTGCTAACATGTGAAGCTTAGATTTTCTCACTTCATGACCAAACCCATATGTTCATCTACATATTTCTTCTCTGAAACTCTTCATCCCTAGCCTTCCAATATTTTTCCTTCGAGGACTCTGAACAACCAGCCAAGGCATTAGTCACTGCTTATGAAACTGTATATATTTTTATTTAAAGCCAATTCTCTTTCCACACCAAGTAGACGATGAAATATACTTCCTGAAGTTTGCCGATTAAGAAGATGTTCCTTCTTGCTGATCTTTGAGCTCCTTTTGTGGGGGGTCTAGTAGAGCAGAAGCCTATTATTAGTCTGGACATATACCCCTAGTTAATGAAGCCTTTGTGAACCCAAATCTGAATTTTCCTTTTCTGCTGACAGACCATAAGAAATGGTCCCTTTAGCAATAAGCATAGAATGAGGGCTACTTGTCAGTGCCATAGCAGTAGATGGCAAGAGAATTCATGCCAGCTTAACTTATCTGTGCCTTCCGATCCTGTTCAGGCTTAATCTATATATGCACCAATTTCATCTTCACTATGTTGCTACTGGGCCTGCATGACCTTTTAACTTGGTGGTTCAGACAGAGGGTAGTGCTTCATTGGTACTTGATATCTTGTAGTTAGCTGCTCCATTTCTTTGCAAGAAGTAGAATGTCAAAATCAGTTTCACATGACCCTCCTAATATAAACTCAAATTAGGTTTATTTGCCATTTTGTATATCACTGAACTTTGCATTTAGAATTGTGAAAATTGGCCTACAATTTTCCTCTCTTGTAATACTTTGTCAACTTAAGACTGAAGTTATGCTTGCTTATGTACTCTTAGGAGTTTATATAATTTCTTTCTTATTCTTTGGCAGAGTTCACTGCTAATGCTATCTGGACCCAGATTTTCTTCTGGGGAAGAGTTTTTATGATAGCTTTGATGTATTTAATTGCATAAGAGTAATCAGGTTTTCCATTTATATTTTAGCCACTTTAAGAAGTTGTGTTTTCCACAATGAATTACGACACTATAGCAGTCAGAATGGCAATCATTAAGAAAATCTACAAATAGCAAATGCTGGACAGGATGTGGAGAAAAGGGAAACATCCTCCAGTGTTGGTGTGAATGTAAGGTGGTGTAGCCACTATGGAAAACCGTGTGGAGGGTCGTCAGAAATCTAAAAGTTGAGTTGCCATACGATCCAGAAAAAGCATCAGCTTCCCTGGAGGCTCAGATGGTAAAGAGTCTGTCTGCCATGCAGGAGACATGGCTTCAGTCCCTGGATCTGGAAGACCCCGTAGCTGTAGAATTTCTCTTCCTCTTCTCACTCCGTCTATCCTTGCATTAGCTCATTGCTCACCGGAGCTTCTCTAGGAAATGACTCATGTGATTCTTATCTTCACTTCCTGTTTCCTTCAATCCAGTCTCGAGTTTCGTTTTTATTTTGTTCTTTTGGGACATAAATTGGATCAGTTTGTGATGTGAATGAAATTATCAATTATCACCAAGTACTCTGAAGTCTGTTGCTGTCAGTCCCTAAGTCGTATCTGACTCTTTGTGACCCCAAGGACTACAACATGCCAGGCTCCTCTGTCCTACACTATCTCCCAGAGTTTGCTCACATTCAAGTCCATTGAGTCGGTGATGCTATCCAACCATCTCATCCTTTGCTCCCCACCTTTCTCTTTTTGCTTTCAGTCTTTCCCAGAATCAGGATCTTTTCCAATCGGTTCTTTGCATCAGGTGGCAAAAATATCAGAGCTTCAGCTTCAGTCAATAACTCTAGTAATTGCTTTCTTTGACTTTTCTTACTCATGGAATCAGGTCTCTCATTCACCTTAAATATTTTGGATAGTGTGGACACCTCATGCGAAGAGTTGAGTCATTGGAAAAGACTCTGATGCTGGGAGGGATTGGGGGCAGGAGGAGAAGGGGATGACCCAGGATGAGATGACTGGATGGCATCATGGACTCGATGGACGTGAGTCTGAGTGAACTCCGGGAGATGGTGAGGGACAGGGAGGCCTGACGTGCTACGATTCATGGGGTCGCAAAGAGTTGGACACGACTGAGCGACTGAACTGAACTGAACTGAACTGAATAGCATTTAAAAAATATTTTTCACATCACTGTGAAATATATTCTTTCAAGAACACCAACTTCTTGCCTCTCTATCCCCATTCCATTGTGCTTCTCACACTTTGTATTACTGTGAAAATGAAACTTTAAATGATTGTCTGCCTAATATTTTTTGCTAAGAAAAATTTTGATGAATATTATAACTTCAAACTCCTTTCACTTGAATCTATAGATCCTTTATAGAATGTTTACTACTAAACTTTGTCATAAAACCTTTTAATTATGTCAAAATCAGCACAAATTTTCCTGAGAAATTAGACTGATAAAATGGGTGTGAGTGGAAGATATTCTTCATACAATTTTCCCTCAAAATGGAAATATCTTTTCTTTGCTGCTTTTCCTTGCTATGGAAACTGCATCCTCAGTCCAATTACTTGGTGGCGGACACTTACATTACACTTGAATAAACCATGTAAATTCAGATCATTAATCTAGCCAGCTTATCATAATTTTTGGTTATTATAATACTCAATTATAGTTTGAGAAGCATGCATGACTTCAGTAACAGAATGTTTAGAAAAGTCCTAGTGTTTTTAGACTTTTGAAACTTTCTAGAAAATCTTCCAGACTCCAGGAAGATTGAAATCGCAGTTAGTTTTCCTTCACTGGTTCACTCAACACATATGTGTAACAGCTATGTATTAGGAACTGAATATGTGGGGGTAAGCAAAACTTCAATGATACTTGACATAAAATAAGAGGGATCATAGACATTTCATGAGAAAATAAATAATTATAAATCTTAATTTAAAGCCAAAAGTCCATTGTGGACCATCTTAGCAAAGATGCTTTCCATATATTAAATTAATTTTATATTAATGCTAAACTCAGAAAAAAAATCTTCCATGTAAAGTCTTTGTTTTAAAATTACATCAGATCAAGAATATAGGTAACAGTTCCATATATGCTATTTGATATCAAACTGACATTTGAAACAAATATTTAAAAAATATTTTTTTAAGTCCATTTAAATTTTCAGAAAGTTTCCAGATAATTTTGTGAATTAAAAAAAATTTTTTTTAATTTCTTTATTTTAACCTACGTTAGGGAATGGCCTTAAAGCTGTTCCTTCAAAAGAACTGCTAAACATAATCTTGGTGCGAGCATGCTCAGTTGTTTCAGACTCTGCGACCCCATGGACTGTAGCCCACCAGTCTCCTCTGCCCGTGGGATTTTCCAGGCAAGAATATTGGAGTGGGTTGCCATTTTCTTCTCCAGGGGAAAATGCTACACTAGACCAACTCAGTTTCATTCAATTTATGCCCATTAGTAAGTGGTTACTCAATGTGTTAGCCACTATACAAAGCTATGGAAGTCATTGCTGATATTACTTAAGCTCTTCTAGTGTTTTATAACTGCATAGACCTGAGAACACTTTAAGAGGAATGTATGCTTATCTGCAGGAAACTTCATAAAGGCTCTCAGAATTGAATTTAGAATTGTACAAGAAAGACTGTATGAACTGAACTGATACCAGATAGCTATCTCAAGGAAAGAATTTTTATTGTTTAGTCAGTCATATCCAACTCTATTTCAACCCATGGACCGTAGCCTGCCAGACTCCTCACACTGTGAGATGTTCCAGGCAAGATTACCAGAGTGTTTTGCCATTTTCTCCTCCAGGGTACCTTCCTGACCCAGGGATCGAACCCACATCTCAGAGTCTTCTGCACTGCAGGGGGATTCTTTGCCTCTGAGTCACCCACCAGGGAAGACCAATAAAAGATTAATTTTATATATATACACACACACTTGTGGGAAGCTGGTCTGGAATCAATATTTATAGAAATAAAAGGCAAGAATAGAATGAGAAAGACACTTTCATAGAAAAACAAATATTAGAAATCATTAAGCTTGACTATGGGAATAGGGGAATATATATATATTATGCTGTTGTAAACTCAAGGAATGAAAAACACAATGTCCCCACATTTCTATCACATTTAATATTTTTATTCAATCAGCTTGAAGACAGAGTTTGGATTTAATTTGCTTTATGGGAATTTGTGAGTCTTAATTATAAAAGACAAAAAGAAAGGGGCAATTCCTTTGTATATATTTGATTATGTAGGAATGATCTTTCAGAAATGATGCATTTCCAGGGAAGGCTCAGGGCCAAGAAAAGAAAAGAGTTGGTGGTTTGAGACAGCTGGTTATATTTATCAAGCCTGGGGTTCCTCTTGGGTGGTGGCCTTGCCCGAGTTTTTAGTTGTGTGGTTAGCTAATAATATGAAAACACAATATAATGGGAGGGCTAAAAATGTTCATTATATAGCCAACAAATGCCATACTTGTGCCAAAAGATATAGCTTTTTTTACATCATACATTAGAAAAATATGATATCATTTCAAATAAATAGTGTGGAAATAAAAGAAAATGCCTCATACATATCTTGATGATACATACAAGGAATATTTCTTTATTAATGAAAGCCTGTGCTTAGAAAAAAAAAAGAAAAGAATAAACCATCCATTATTTTTAATCACTGAAAATTAGTCACAGAGAAAAACAAATTGCTTTTCTGTCTACGTATACATTTTTCATTATAATCATGGAACATATATTTTTTTTCACTAACAGTTTAATTTCATTCAGGGCCTGCAAAATGCCTTAAGACAATTTTTATGAGTTTTTTCCTACAAGACTTGTGTGTATGTGAGGGTGGATGTATGTGATAAATAGTCACATTGGGAGCTGCAGCCAGGGGAGAAACGATGAGGAGCATTCTGAAATCTTGGTCTTTAATGAACAGGTTTGATTTCATAAGAGAAAAGTTGCACTGTAGTAATTCAACCTTGTCATGCAGGGTTTATAACTCATGTCCACTTTTTATCTCCCAACACTTACTTTTGTGGAGAAGTGCCCTGGATATTCTCTGTTGGTTCTAAGAACATTTACAACCCATCTGTGATTTCCTGAGTATTAGGAGCTGAATGTCTGTAATACTTCCAAAAATCTTTGCCTCCAGTGTTACATGTATAGTTTAGGTCACACCAATAAGATGCATTCGCAGGAAGTGTGGTGGGCTGAAAAGAAGCAGACCCCACTTTCTTCCTTCTAAGGCCATAGGCTGACAGTGGGGAAGCTGTGGTGCATCAAATCTCTGACCCCTCTGCAATAAATTTGAATTGGTGGTAGATCTAATTTTTACCACTTGGAATTCTCCAGTCTGCAACAATTTTCTAAATATCTAAATGCTTGAATAACATGCCTTCCTTTGTTAAAATCAGAGATCATTTCTCTATTACAAATTGAGCCAAGAGTGATAGATTTGCCTATCAGTTCAGTTCAGTCACTCAGTCGTGCGTGTCCAACTCTTTGACCCCATGGACTGCAGCATGCCAGCCTTACCTGTCCATCACCAACTCCCAGAGCTTGCTCAAATTCATGTCCATCCAATTAGATTTGACTATAATTTTACATAAAATTAAAGAAAGTCAATGTAGTATAGCCAGTCTTTAACCTCGAATATAAAAGCCATTTATGAATTAAGGCTAGTTGAAAGTTGAAAACCACAAATAATTTCTACCATATTAAAGATGTGTCAATAATCATGTCATAATATATTATCAGCTTTTTTAAAAATCAATTCCTGGTTATATGCTGTATGGAAAACTTTTCATTACTAAAATGCATTTGAGTTGTCATTGTGGGAGACACATGGTAAGTTATTTACTATAAGCTATTTTTTATTTTTTAAAATAAAGTAAAACTAATATATTATTAAAACATTTTATGCTTTCTTAGTATTATCTGTGTTTTGGTTTTTATTTAAGTGAAAGCAATTATATTTAATTATAGTAAATACAAAAAGTTTGGTTCTAATATCTTTGTACTCTCTCTGGCATTTAACTAATATAAAAGCTGACTACACTATGCCAGAATACATTATTTGCATCACTAATATAAATACAATAGCTCTGAAAAGAGATAGAATATCTTTACCTGGAACGGATGTGGACCATGTGAAAAGAACAAAGTCAGAAACAGAATACATTTAAAGTACAAAAAATGTTTCTGTACAAGAAGACAACAATCTAAGAAATATAACTGCGCTTACTATCTCATGTCAGAGGAATAATTACAAATAAGAACTTCTAAATATGCTGTTGTATATACAAAAATATGTGTAAATTGTAGTTCTCCCAGAAAAGAGAAGTTATTATTCAGAATCAGTGGGAAGCTTGATCTCCTAGAGACTAAAGGAAAAATTTTAAATTTGGGAGCAATTTTTAAATGAAAACTGTCTTAACTCAGGCTTCAATAACAAAACCCCAGACTAAGTGTCTTAACACGCATTATTTTTGAGCAGTTCTGGAGGTTGGGAAGTCCCAGGTCAAGGTGCCAGCAGGCTGGAGTTTTGGTGAGGGTTCTCCTGGCGGGCAGACTGCCATCTTCTCAGCATATTCCTCAAATGATGGCGAGAAGGCAAGCTCCAGGCGCTTCCTCTTCTTATAAAGGCCAGAAGCCCATCATGGCAACCCACCTCCTCTAAATCTAATGATTTCTCAAAGGCCCCACCTCTAAACACCATCATATTGGGAGTTAAAGCTTCAACATATAAACTTTGGGGAGACAAAAATATTAGTTCACAGCCACATGTCTACTTACAAAGTGGTTACTAAATGCAGCTATATTTTTAGTGTCGTCATATGAACTTCAGAATGCATATTTAGAAATAAATTATGCCATATCAAATTATTTGCCAAGGATGACGCAGGATGAAAACACTGTTAAAGAATACAAATGGGCTTCCCTGGTGGCTCACTGGTAAAGAATCTGCCTGCCAATTCAGGAGACCTGGGTCTGATCCCTGTCCGGGAAGACCCCACCTGCTGTGGAGCAACCAGGCCCAGGTGCCGCAACAAGTGGGCCAGCAAGCGCTCTAAGGCCTGGGACCAGAGCCGCAAGTCTGAGCCCAGGAGCTCCAGCGTCTAAGAGTCACCCTAGAGTCAGGGCTCCACGAGAAGCTGGTCCATCGCAACTAGAGAACAGCCCCCACTCTGCGCAACAAGAGAAAGGCCCGAGCAGCAGTGAAGACGCAGCGCAGACACAAATGCATAAACAGATTTTTAAAAGCAACAAACAAAAAATCTTTTAAAACAGAATGCACTTACCGATAGATCTCTTACGTTTACATTGGTGAGTACTGTTTTTTTAAAGCCTTTTTTGTTTGCTTTTTTTTTTTTTCATTCTATGTATTTGTTTATGTATTTGTTATGTATTATGTCTTCACTCTCTAGTTGCGGTACGCAGCCTTCTTTCCTGGACACTGGCTGTAGGGCCTGTGGGCTTCCGTAGTTGTGGCACACGCGCTCGGCAGCTCTGACTCAGCAGTTGTGACTCACTGGCTTGGTTGTTCTGAGGTGTAGGGGATCTTCTCGGATAAGGGATCAAACCTTTATCTCCTGGGTTGGTAGTGTTGTGTGAAAATTATATAAGGTTTCAGTTCAGTTCAGTTCAGTTGCTCAGTCGTGTCCGACTCTTTGCGTGTCCGACTCTTTGCGACCCCATGAACCGCAGCACGCCAGGCCTCCCTGTCGTGTTGTGTGAAAATTGGATAAGGTTTAATTATGTTCATAGTGCTTTTCAGATCTACTATATCCTCCTACTTTTAAGTCTAGTCATTCTACTAATTTTTGAGAGCTTAATATTGAAATTCCAACTAAAAGTCTTATCTATTAAAAATACTGGTTACATATAGTAGAACTGTATATAACTTTGTTCTGTATTTTCCAAGTCTCTTGTAAATATGTTATCATACTTTCGTAATTTTAAAAAAATTTAATCAAATAGAAAAGACTACGAACATGTATTTAATATGTAAACAAACACCTGTTTGTTATGTAGAATCTTATAAAGTATAAAATCTTATAAAGTATAAAATAGAATTTATACTCTATGTTACATAAAATCTTATAAAGTATAAAAAGGTAGTCCATTTGAAAAGAAACCGCTGATAAGAAAGTTACTTCAAAAGGAATGTAGGAGATGGGGCCAGTTATAATATCACCACATTTCTCTAATCACATTTCATCTCTTTGGCATGAGATTGTAGGAATTTTTTACACCACAACGTCAATAAATTGCTCAATTAAAAAAAAAAAGCAAGTTGGTAGTCTTCTGGATGAGCTTTTATTTCTAGTGCTTTTGCAAGGGAAATAGAGTAGTCCTTATTTTCCTTAACTTTCATTTCTCTTTATTTCATTGTCCTGTCCTTTTTTGAATATATGTAAAAATAATTAAACACATATGTTTAAATGGTTATTTGTTTTCAGAATATCTATTTCAGTCTGTTCTGGTATTTTGTCATTTTCCCTTTGGGTGTTATTCCTTTATTTGAATACTTTTTTTTTGGTAAAATGTGTTATCAATATATTCTTCCACTGTGTGACTCGTTTTACTCTTTATGAAAACTTACAAAGAAATGTTAATGTATCATTACTTTTTTGTTTAGTGCTTCTTATACCATGTTTATGAAATCTCTACTCTGTAATCATACAAATATTCTTTATGATACATTCTAAAGTTTTATCATTTTACTCTTTATATACATCAATCTATAGTATTTATGTATGTATATGTATATAATATCTATCTCTTGATATTTTAATTTCCTAATCTTTATACGCTTTGAATTCCTGAGACGTAAGCAATTTTATCATAATGCCCCTTATCACGTGGCCTTATGGCGGGCCACTAATCTAATGGTGTCCGTGGAAAAGGAGAAATTTAGAGACAGAAGCACACGAACAGGGAGAATGCCAGGTACAGTGAAGGCAGAATCAGGTGATGCATCAACAAGCAAGGGCCAGCAAAGATTGCCAGCAACTACCAGAAGCTAGGAGAGAGACAGCGAATAAATTCTTCCTCCCAACCCTCAGAAGAAGCCTTCCCCTCCCTGCAGGTGGAAAATCAGCTGTCACTCCAGCTACAACTCATTTGAAGAGAATTTATATTTTTCCTCAGAGTGCTTTAGAAATTTTTCTTTTTTACTTTTCCTGTATGAATTTTCACGATGAAATGGGTTAGGCTTGTATTTCTCCTTACATATCTGATTTGGGTTTCGCTGGACTTCTTAACTTTGTGACATAAGGCCTGTCATCAGTTATGGAACATTTTCAACTTCTATCTCTTCAAATATTTTTTTCGGAACCATTAATCTCCTTCTTCTTCTGAAATTTCAATTGACTAATCCTTTTTCCTATGCTTGTTTTGCCTAAAATATATCCTGCATTGTCCACTTTTCCCTCATGCTGAATTCTGGATTATTTATTTTATTTTCTAATTCAGTAATTCATTCATTTAACTAGTTTTAACCTGACTTTAAATCCACCAACTGAGTTTTTAATGTTTATTTTTACTTTTTTACTTTTAGAAGTTATATCTTATTCCTTACCACTTTTCCTGTGCTGCTTGTTTTAGTTGCTATTTCCTATTTTTATTTTAAAATGTATTCTCTATTTCTTAAAACATATAAAATGAAGTTATTTTGTAGTCTATGCCTGATTCCAATATATGAAGTCTTTGCAGGTCTATTTATGTTGTTTTCTACTGAAAAGTGAAATTCACTCAGCCATGTCTGACTCTTTGCGATGCCATGAACTATATAGTCCATGGAATTCTCCAGACCAGAATACTGGAGTGGGTAGCCTTTCCCTTCTCCAGGGGACCTTCCCAACCCAGTGATGGAACTCAGGTCTCCTGCATTGCAGGGAGATTCTTTACCAGATGAGCCACAAGGGAAGCTTAGCTTCTGCTAGTTATGTTATTATACTAGGTATGTTATTATACTAGTTATGTCATTATATGTTTGCTGTGTTTGTGAATATTTTTACTAGATATCTACAGTTACGAATAGTTTTAGAATTAATTGATAGCTAGAGTGAAGATACCTACCTCAAGAAACAATTTGTGTTACATTCTCCCAGAAGAGCTTTAAGACATGCACCCTGAAAGATGCCCGAGTTTCAGATCATGTGAAAACTTCTCCATTTCTTATCTACTCTCAACCTCAGGGTATTTTTGGAGACACAACTTATTGTGGGAGCACTTCCTCTTTCACTCTTTACCTTTCATGAATAAATGGCTTTGATATTTTGACCCATTCACTGTTTTAAGGTTGTAAAAATAAAAGTTCAGAACTTTCAGTTCAGCCAATATGTCATGGGAAGAGTACTTTTTTTTTTTTTTTCCCCTCATTTGTATCTATCTTTGAATTCTCACTTCTACCTCAGGATAAGTTTGGTGATTTCTTACAAATATCTGACCATTTAGAGGCTCTTAAGAATTTTTTCCTAAATGTCCTTTAAAACAAAAAACTTTGGTAACTAATTTAATCTCTTCTCACAAGAAATGAAAATCTCCCCATTAATCTTTTTAATGATGCAATTTAAGTTTTTGAAGGAGCAGCTAGGCACATTTTTACAACTGGGATAACATTTTTTGCACAGGTATTAAAGATTAATATGTTTTGTAGTAGACATTAGAATAAGTAGATTTCCCCATTTAATGACTAATTTTATAGTGAAAAAGCCCTTTGTCTTATGTATTTTGTACTTACCTCTCTGAATAATACTTCTTCTCTAATGTGATTATTTGCTTGCATGTTGTACAAGGCATGTAGCCTTCTAGGGAGACCTGTGTTTTATTCTTGTACAAACTATAGCAAAGTGGCTATGTGCACTACTCTGGAGGTAGAATACTTGAAATCTAACGCTTTCACTGACCCGTCTGTGACCACTTTACCTCTCTAGGACTCAGTTTATTGTTTATGAAATGAGAATGCAATTTATCATGTAAATAGTTGAGGATTAAGTTAATATAAGTAGAGCAATGACATCTCCCAATCATGTAATAAATATCAATCATCATTATTTTAAGTGTGTCCTTTTATAGAACACTGTACTTTTGGCAAAATGTTCCATAAGTACTTGATTAATGATAGATCAGCTATAATTATTCTAATACTGCCAGGCAATTGCATGGTGGAATGCCGCATGCACTTTTTGAAGAGCAGAAATTTATTCCTGCAAATTGAGACAGTGCTCAAGGAATGGTATTGAAAGCAATTAATCTATTTTTAAAGTTGGTAACCTAAAAAGTTACTTTCAATGAATGCTAAAGAACATATTAAAAACCTGTGACACTGATAGAAGTTTTCTTAAATTGCTTATGCATGTAATTAATGATATTCATTTTTGGATTGTAAAAAGAGCTCATTGAAATATATTGCAGCTCTCTTCCATGTATTACAAGATTCACAGGATGCCAGGAAGTCTGTTATATTTAGGACTACATAGAAAGGTCTGATTTCATGTAGCTAAAGTTCACATCTGATAAGTGGAATTAATTTTAGGCAATATCATACAAAACTTTTAAATGGCCATTTTATAATTTCCTTACCCTAGTACAGATATGTCTCAGGGAAAACAAAGAGAAAACCTTTCTCAGCACAAGTCACTCCTAGCTATTGTCCCATATTAAGCACAAGCCATTCTCTTATCTAGTCAAACTATTTTTGGCCAAATATGGAAGTTTAATTAAAAATATATAAAGAAAAATGACTATCATTTTTGAACAAAGCACCAGCCAGAGGGAAATTTTTATCATTTTGGCAGAGAGGTAAAGTAAAAGAAGATGAAGAAACAGATTTTGACCATATCCTTTCTCTTTTATAAAATAATCCAAATTGATATCATGTCATAACTGTGCTCCAATTTAATTTTATTTCAGCTTTTATCTAACTTAACATCAAATACCCAAGAAGAGAATATCTAGCCTGCATTTCCAAGTCATACATTTTAACATGGAATTCTTTTGTTCCAATTGAATCTTGCTTAAACATGTATTAAGAAACTCAAATGTAGGAATTCACTATTATTTGTTTGAAATAGATGTTCACTTTGGTGGTGAGGTAAGTTCCTCATTCTTATTTTTCTAAAGGTTTTGTCATGTATTATGATCATTATAAGTTTACTTTATTTAACCTGTTGCCATGATATATCCTCTTATTAGACTGATTAATTCAAATCCCCATTGAGTTGAATTTTTTATTCTGGTCATGTTAGATTATTATCTTAATATTCAGTTTAACTGAATTTAATATATTTTCATTTGTAATACTCTTTGGATCTTGTAGTTGAGGGCTGTTTTACATATTTTGGTATCAAGATGCTACCAATATTGGAAAATGCATATGAATATTTGAGCATTTTTTTCTGTCTTTTAGCTCTTATCTTGGACTTTTAGAAGTTTCTTACAAAAGTAGTTGTCAAACTACTGGGTCTGTTATATGAGTGAGACAATTTTTTTTTTCTTTTCCAGTAACAGTTGAAAAATTCTGAAAACAACTTCTTGGTAAACATTGAGGAAGTTTTAACTAATTACAGTATTTTAAGTAAAATAGGTATTTGTTAAGAACTGTGAAATATCTTTTGAGATTTTACCATGCTTGTAAGCTAATTTAGTCTTTTAGAATTTCATGGATGCTGAAGGAAAACACAAGAGCCCAGGATCAAAGACATAGGACTTATTACTCAAGGCATGGCAGGCAGAAGGAACTCCATTTGTATTGCTTCCCTCTGCCTGTAAAATCCGATAGGAACAATGTGGAGCAGCCTAGATCAGTGAGTACACTCAGTGGGCCATGCCACAGCTAAGCTTAGGAAAATTCTAATTTATGAGTTGCTGACAAACGTGCCCCAACTTTGCCTCAGAGGGAGACATCTTTATTATTTTGGAAAGCAAACACGTCTGCCTTTTGCCCCACTGGGAAATACTATCTCTGTCCCTCATGTGCTGTGCTTAGCCACTCAGTCGTGTCCCTTTTTATGACCCCATGGACTGTAGCCCGCCAGTATCTCTGTCCGTGGTGGTTCTCCAGGCAAGAATACTGCACCAGATTGCCATGCCCTCCTCCAGGGGATCTTACCAACCCAGGGATGGAACCCAAGTCTTCCGCATTGCAGGTGGATTCTTTACCAGCTGAGCTACCAGGGAAGCCCCATCTCTATCTCTCATACCCATTCACTATAAAACACATTCTCTAAAAAACTGCCTGTTCAGTGACTTAGAAGCAACTCAAAAGCTCAGAAGATGGGAAGAAATGCCTATGGATAACTATCTTAGAATAGTTGCTTTATCACTATGTTTCCAAATATATCTTAAGTTTTGTCTCCAGTACATAAACTACCCTTTGCTTATGTCTTTTATCATTCTTGCATTTAATTTGTTGCTTTATGACTATTTCATGATTAAATTCAACCTTATTTCTCTTGTTTATGCAGAGAACTTAATGCTCAGTGAAAATTTTGCTCACCATTCTGCTGAGTGTCACCTTTGTGTATATCTTGTCTGTGCATTATCTATTTCTTTGTATTTCAGAAAGTA
The DNA here is from genome assembly GCF_042477335.2 of Ovis canadensis. Classification (NCBI taxonomy): domain Eukaryota; kingdom Metazoa; phylum Chordata; class Mammalia; order Artiodactyla; family Bovidae; genus Ovis; species Ovis canadensis. The sequence continues at coordinate 98,181,523 of NC_091253.1, read as the reverse complement.
CATTTTTACTCCTGAAACACTGTTTCTCTTTTTATCTTATGGTATTTTAAATTAGACAGCTTATTAATTTCCTCTACACTAATAACCAATAGAAATCATAAAATTAGTTTTCTGGCCCACCTACAGAAAGATGAGTGTCTTTGTGTAATGATTTTAAATATTTACAAATAACTTCAATTTGCTCTTAACCTTTGATTTTCTTTCCCCTTTTCCCCCTGTGTGGTGAGATATAAGTAAGCTAATAAGTATTGATATCTGACTTTAGTGCAGTGTAACAAAATAGTGTAGCATGCAAAATATCCTCTAAGCACTGGTAGGAACAAGATAACAGAAAATAAGGTCTTTTCCCTTGTAAAGTTTGCAAAATGGTGTATATCCACCATAGAAGTTTTTAAAATTGCAATTTTGCAATATTTTCTGAGGTTAGTATTATTTTCATTGAAATGTTGATTTTCAATACTGTGTTACTTTCAGGTGTAGAGCAAAGTGTGTCATTTATATATGTGAATATGTATAGGAATATATATATTCAGATTATTTTCCATTATAGGCTATTATAAGACATTGACTATAACTTTGTTATACAGTAAATTCTTATTGCTTATCTATTTTCTGTATAGGCATTTGTATCTATTTATTTTATTCCATATTCCTAATTTATGCCTGCCCCCTCTTTCCCTTTTGGTAATCATAAGTTTGTTTTCTATGTCTCAGAGTCTATTTCTATTTTCTATATAGATTCATTTGTATGACTTTTTAGAGTCTGCATATAAGTGTTATTATTTTTACTATTTATTTTTTAATATATTCTTCACTGAACTGTAAGCTCCATAAGAACATTGACTATACTTCTACCCACACATTGCCAACATGTAATTCTATAACCTTATAGCACATAAAATTAAAACTTCTTCTTATTTTAAAATATTTAAGTTTTAGTTCTTCAAACAAAATGGCCTTGTTGCCTCAGTTTCTTACAGCTTAGCTAATATATTTGGCAAGCTATTCCCAGTTTTCTTAAAAGAGGGTAAGAACTTCTCTGAGGTGGAAACATGCCAGAACAATTATCACACACATAAAAATATTACCCCTCAACAGTCATTTAGTGTTGCAAGATTAATTTGAGTCTCTCGCTCTTAATTCATTATGACTACTCAACTCACTTGGATTATTTCTTGGGGATATTATTTATTATTTATGGCTTGGTAACCATAATTCTGTGTTTTTTAAATAAATAATGTCCTGTGATCATTTTAAAGACTTTGGTATTTCTTGCCCATTACTATATTTAATTCCAAGGACAAAGTTCAAGATTGTCTACGTTAAACTCCATTCAACTTTCTTGAATCAAAGCACACCTCCTGCAGCTGTTCTACGTGTACCTTGCACTCCAGTCACTGACGGTAATTTTTGCTTTTTAAAATTTATATATTTTTTTTGTTTTTGTCCAGAAGAGATGACAGGGAAAGCAAGTTAACCAAAATAGTGTAATTAACAACTGTTATAGTGTTCAAGCTTTTATTGCTCGTCACAGAATAAGCCAGTAAATCAAGAGATGAGGTGTTGGGCCAGGAATAGCACCTTTATTTGGAAAGCCAGCAGACCAAGAAGATGGGGGACTAGTGTCCCAAAAAACCATCTTAGCCAAACTAGAGTCCAGGCTTCGTTTTTACTAAAAGTGGAGAGGCTATGGCTGGTTGTCACAAATTTCTTGGTGTCAGAGTCTTTTGTTCTTGCCACTGTTCACAGGGGTCTGGTCATATATTGTCCTCTGCTCTGAATGGAAAAGGTCAACCCTGGAAAGCAGAGCATTAATAAAGTGCTATTATGTATGAAAGTGAAAGTGAAGTTGCTCAGTCGTGCCCAACTCTTTTCGACCTTAGGGACTATACAGTCCATGGAATTCTCCAGGCCAGAATACTGAAGGCCAGTTCCTTCTCCAGGGGATCTTTCCATCCCAGTGATCCAATCGAGATCTCCAGCTTGGCTGGCAAATTCTATACCACTGAGGCCCCGGGGAAGACCCACTATTCAGTATATTTTGGGCTGTAAGCCACATTCTTTTATAAAGGGGTGGAGTGAGCATGACTAAGCAAGGAAACAGAGCACAAAAGAGCTAAAGGAATAGGTCTAAGGTGGAGTCCTTTGCTCTTCTCTGTTACAGAACTGTAGTAAACAGGCAAATTGAGTGATATAAAGTGAAAAAGTGAAGAGTGAACGTGCAGTCACTCAGTCATGCCCAGCTCTTTGCGACCCCATGACTGTAGCCCTCCAGGCTCCTCTGTCCATGAAACGCTCTGGGCAAGAATAAAGGGTTGCCATTTCTTCAATTAATGGAATACACATAGATAGCCTTTGTAAATAGGTTAAAGGAAGATAAATAATCGCTTACATTCACAGAAATAGGAGGACTCAAAGAATATTGAATTCCTTGAACTGTCTGGAAACCAAAGAGCTAAAGCAATAACCAGAAAGAAGAGTTGAAACAATGTAAGTAACAATTATTAAAATGTTTAAAAAAGTTATTCCCAAGAGCTATTATGAAAGCTGTAATTTGAAATTGGGCACATAGCCATGAGCGTGGAAGCAAGATTCCCTAGGTAATTACAGGAATTCACCATCAAGTTCACAGGATTCCTGCTGTATAAAATATAAGTTGGAGAAAAATGCAGAAGGTTATTTTGTCTTAAAAAGAAAAAGAATTGTCAACTATGGCTGCCTTTATATATTACTTTCAAGCAACTTAGTGCATCAAATGCTAAAGCAAATCAAAAGAACAGAGGTATATTGTGATCATCATTTATTCCTTAGGAACACTTTCAGCCACAGTATATTCTTTGAAAAAGTAAAGCATTAAAAAGAGTTTAAGAATGGAGAATTAAACACTACTTTTATTGATTTAATAAATACAGGATTACATTATTTTCAGTCAATTTATCTTGAAAAAATAGCCCAAATATGTTGTCACTATCAATAGTAGTGAAAATCTAAGTTATCTTTTCTAAAGATAAGGCATGTTGAATGGGATGCAAAATAGCAGAACAGAGAAGAATAAATCTGACTCCATATTTGATCTCTTTTACTTTACCTTTATGCCTTCTCGCCTTAGTCATGCTAGCTCTGTGCTTTTTCTAAAAGAATATGGTCTGTCAGTTCAGTTGTTCAGTCATGTCTGACTCTTTGTGACTCCATGGACTACAGCATGCAGGCCTCCCTCCATCACCAACTCCTGGAGCTTACTCTAAGTCATGTCCATTGAGTCGGTGATGCCATCCAACCATCTCATCTTCTGTCATCCCCTTCTCCTCTCACCTTCCATCTTTCCCAGAATCAGGGTCTTTTCAACTGAGTCAGTTCTTCGCATCAGGTGGCCAAAGTATTGGAGTTTCAGCTTCAGCATCAGTCCTTCCAATGAATATTCAGGACTGATTTCCTTTAGGATGGACTATTTGGATCTCCCTGTAGTCCAAGGGATGCTTGAGAGTCTTCTCCAACACCACAGTTCAAAAACATCAATTCTTTCATGCTCAGCTTTCTTTATGGTCCAACTCTCACATCCATTCATGACTACTGGTAAAACTATAACTTTGAATAGATGGGCATTTGTTGGTAAAGTAATGTCTCTCCTTTTTAATGTGCTGTCTAGATTATAACGTTATAGGAAATGAAGATCTTTTCTGTAGAGTTCTTCTGTATATTCTTGCCATCTCTTTTTAATATCTTCTGCTTCTGTTAGGCCCAAACCATTTCTGTCCTTGACTGAGCCCATCTTTGCATGAAATGTTCCCTTGGTACCTCTAATATTCTTGAAGACGTCTCTAGTTTTTCCCATTCTATTATTTTCCTCTATTTCTTTGCACTGATCACTGAGGAAGGCTTTCTTGTCTCTCCTTGTTATTCTTTGGAACTCTGCATTCAAATGGGAGTATCTTTCCTTTTCTCCTTCACCTTTCACTTCCCTTCTTTTCTCATCCATTTGTAAGGCCTCCTCAGACAACCATTATGCCTTTTTATGTTTCTTTTTCTTGGGGATGGTCTTGATCCCTGTCTCTTGTACAATAGCATGAACCTCCATCCATAGTTCTTCAGGTACTCTGCCTATGAGATCTAATCCCTTGAATCTAGTTCTCACTTCCATTGTATAATTGTAAGGGATTTGATTTAGCTTATATCTGAATGATCTGTTGGTTTTCCCTACTTTCTTCAATTTAAGTCTGAATTTGGCAATAAAGTGTTCATGATCTGAGCCACAGTCAGCTCCCGGTCTTGTTTTTGCTGACTGTATAGAGCTTCTCCATCTTTGGCTGCAAAGAATATAATCAATCTGATTTTGGTGTTGACCATCTGGTGATGTCCATGTGTAGAGTCTTCTCTTGTGTTGTTGGAAGAGGGTGTTTGCTACGACCAGTCCATTTTCTGGACAAAACTCTTTTAGCATTTGCCCTGCTTTGTTTTGTATTCCAGGACCACATTTGCCTGTTACATTCCATGTCCTTCTGAAATATTGCTCTTTACAGCATCAGACTTTACTTCCATCACCAGTCACATCCACAACAGGGTGTTGTTTTTGCATTGGCTCCGTCTCTTCCTTCTTTCTGGAGTTATGTGGTCTATAGCCTAAAGTACATAAGATAGCTCATTTCTCAAGACTTTGACCTTTAAGAGTCCATTCGCATAGAGATAAGCTGCCAAACAGAGAATAGCATTTGTTGTGTTGTAGGTAAGCGTTCTTGAACCAAGACGTTTACCACAACTAATCATGTCCTGCATTCACCATGCCTTTAAAAATGCTTTGCTGGAACTCCTCTGGGAGTTCAGGGCTTTAGGTTTTGGAGCATGGAACCCACGCTTTTTTTTTTTTGCACGACCGTATGACAGAACTTTCTCTGCTCCAAACTCTGACTATAGGTTTCTTTGGCCTCACTAAATATCAAACACATGAACTTGTGTTTGGTAACAATAGTGCATTCTAAACAAGACAATAGGCTACCTAATTGACTCAAGTGTTCATTTTGATCATAATCTTCGTGGGATATCTAGAGAAGAAAATAATAACTGATTGAAAGATGCATGTGACGCAAATATGGAGCCTGTTTCAAGAAGGAGTCAAAGTAAATATTCAAGTAGAATCTCATTTCATTAATTTTTTTGTTCTTAGTCTCTAGAGCCTTAACACATACCTGTTGATGAATAAATATTCAATAATACCTGCATAAATGTTGGTTGAAATAAAACTCAGATCCATACTCTTAGGGGTTATAATATATTTATTTGTGGTTTGCACATTGAGTGTGTTATTTTTGTGGAGTAAATGAGTTCATGACTAATAATAAGCACTATTAAATGTCTGGACATCCATTTCTTTTCTTTCTTCTCTGTCTCTCCCTTTGCTTTTACTAGAAAAAGGATTTACAGCAATTTTCAGAGAAAGGAGAGAGTTTTGCAGACTTGGATAACAAGTGTCTGTTTCACAGACACTTCCAGTGTAAGCCTGATTTGCTCTATGCCTTAATATGATATCTTCATCCTATAATGTTATAATATATACAACTACATCAAGGCTGTATATGACTAGCAAACCAGGAACAAAATTAGCATTCATAGTTCTAGCACCCTTTACTTTACTCAATTCACTACTACATATATATATATATATATATATATATATATATATATATAAATAATTTTATTATTCAGTTTGTAAAAGGTAATCTAATTTTGATTTATTTTAAAAGCAGAAAAAATGGAGCAATGTCATGTTTTCAAAATAAATTCTTCATCACAGGAACGTTAAATTAGGGGTTTTAAACAAAGTGGATATGACAGAGCATACAACTATGAAAGAAATTTACATTTTACCAAAGTCTTATTCTTTGCATCCTCTCCTATAGTTCTGTTTAAACAGGTGTATCACAGATGTGGAAACATCTGGCAGGTCAACACAATTCTGCCATGATCATATACAAGTTAGGATTGTGCATTTTTTGGTATCTGATTGTTAGTAAGGACCTTTCTCTGGACAAATTTTGGTACATTGCATGAAGTGATATATTTCCACTTGGTTTTCCTTTCTTTCCAGTAAGTATTTTCACATGTGTTCACTGGAAATGTTTTGGTGGCTATGGTTACTTATTATTTGTTTTAGTAATATATGTATAATTCTCATTGACCTTTAAGTAATCACCTACTCAATTGTTAGGAATAGGCTGAATTATGATCGATAGATTTTAATTTTATTTTTTCTTCTCCAAAGACTTTTGTGGACCTTTTCAAATTATAAGAAAATCGCTTCAATTGTGCATGATTAATTATACCAGTCCATCAAGTTCTTGAGTATTCCTTCTTCACTTAGACTGCATATGTTAAGGAAATGAATGAGACTTCTTTTAACCTTATACATATCCAAATAAAAGCCTTCACTTTCTTTCATTAACATAATATAGAGTATTGAGTATACATATAATGTATGCGGTTAGTGTTTATACTATATGTTTGCAACTTTAGGAATTTTTTTTGGTAGAGAAGGGGATAAAAATTAAAAGATTATAGATTTTGAAATTTTATTTTTGTAGTACGCATGTGTAAGTCCCACAATAAAAAGTTGCAATGCTTGCTTTAAATTACCTGCTTGCTTTTATGAGCCAAGAAATATTTATGAGACTAAACAAAATATTTTACAAATTTCAGAGCCTGAATATCTATAGCATTTACCCAAATCAGAGCAAATTAATAAGACTGACAGCACTTTACAGAGAGTGTCTGTAAATCCTGAGGGGAAAAGCAGGTTGTACCATTTGGTCCAGTGCTGGCCATTTGGGGGATATATGGTGGTAATAAGAGACTTTTCTTTCCTGAAAGGACTGAGGCTGTGTGACCAGAGGGAGAAGCAAGTACCGCGGGATGCTCTAAACCCCATCTACTATTTATCAAGATGTGAAACATATTGCAAACAGCCCAAAATCATACGCCACAGAAACAACTTTAGCCTGGGACTAGAAAAGAAAAGCAAGGAAAATATGATAAACTAGGTTCTATGCTATAATTCTCAGCTCCATTTCTATCGGTTTATCAACTGTTTCTTTATTTTTCTAGTTACTTTAGAATTTCTTGTTGAAGAAGATTTATTTTCAAATGCACCATGAAGTATCAAAATTGCCAGGTCTTTATTTGTTTGTTTGATTGTTGTCCTTCAAAACATGCATTTTTCCTAAAAAGACGATTTTGTTTGTGTGTAAAATCAACCACTCATCTACATTTTAATCAGGTTATTGTCATCTTAAATATGAACTCTGAATATTAGCTCAGAAATTCATGACCACCCCACATCTGCTTGGAAGACCAACAAACCTAACGAAGTGTCTCCATAGGACAAGAGCAGCATGAGGGAAGGTGTGAAGTTCTGAATATTCTAGTCTCCTAAAATGGTCCATTATACATACTCATTGAAAACCGTTTTTGTTTTTGGTTTTGTTTTTTTCCATGCAACCAGAAGATTGTTACAGAGTTGCACTAAAGGGGTCCAGAATTCTCACAAACTATCTGCACGGCAACCAGCCTACAATGGGCTTCTGATTCCTTCACCAGCGAGGCCAAGCCTACTCCCAAGTTTCCAACCATGGTGTCTGCAACGTGCCTCCTACTTTGACAGCTGTCGAATGCCACAAGGATTACAATAGCGTATGCTGGGAGGACTCCAGATGTCTTCCCACAGTGGTGGGTCCATTTCTCATAAAAGACAATGAGAGAGAAAGACTAACATAATATTTATAGAAACTTCTTAATCTCTGGTGCATTGTAAATGTTTACAGCTCAAGGTGGTGAATCTGGCTGCTTACCAAATGTATTTTTTCACCCCGGAGTTTAACGTCAGATTAGATTTAAATATTTCTAGTCCCTATCACTATCCATATTTAAGTCTCTGTCTCAATTCTGAATCAGTCTCTTTCTCTTTCTCCCTCTCTTTCTCTTATTCTATAAATATTTACTGTGCCATTTTTTCCAAGCTTTATTTAAACTCATTTCTGCCTATCTCGGGCAAATAAGAGAGTTTCCATTCTTTGCACCTGTCTCTGTACCAAAAATACTCGACTGACTCAATCCAACATTGGCAAGGTTTCTAAATTATTAAACCACATGGAAAGAAGCTTTATTGAAACGCTGAAGCAATTTACTTCCTAAAGAGTACTTTCCATTGGACCTATTTGATTTTGAACCAACCCATCTGTGTAGAGATGTTTCTTTGGTCTTGCCCTCCTCATACATTCTAAGAGGTGAATGAAGAGAGAACTGTTTTAGTCCAATTGTTTAATTAAAAAAAAAAGAGGAAAGATAAGAAATTAGTCAAAGATGCTGAAGAAAATATCACAAAATGTGATATTGGGCTAGTTGCAAGTTTATTTTGAGAGACTTGGGAGTGGAATTCTGTCTCTTTTGTAAAAGGAGAGAATTCAATGATTCTTTTTCTTTCTTTTTTTTTTTTTTTTACAGTTTCTTCCAGTTCTAATATTTACTAATCTGTGGTCCAAATTTTTCCAAGCCCTCCTGCTTTCTACAGCTCTCATGTTACTACCCCAGCTTAACATCTGATGTCATCTTTCATTATTTCTTTAAAAATAATCTTGTTCTCATGAACTCACTTTCCTCCAACCACATCAGAAAATGAAAGTAGAGAGAAAAAAAAACAAAACTGGTAATAAAAATTGAATAAATTTTGGCCCATCATGCTATTTTCTAGACTGAAGATACTAAACAAAGAGTATCCTTTGACAACTTTCTTTTGCAGTTTCAACATTTTCTTAATTACTCAGGACAGAAAAAGCTACTACATGAAAAATAAGCAAATTGTGCTTTGATTTTAGCAGCAAAGTCTATTAAAACAGCTAAAGAGAAGTTTAAGTAGACCAAAATTGAGATTTATTGCACATGCTACTAATTTGTATTTATTTTGATTAATGTTAACATAAACATTATGGCTTTCCTAGTGGCTCAGATGGTAAAGAAAGTTCCTGCAATGCAGGAGACCTGGGTTTGATCCCTAAAATGGGATGATCCCCTGCAGAAGGGAATGACTACCTAATCCAGTATTCTTTCCTGGAGATTCCATGGACAGAGGAGCCTGACGGGCTATAGTCCATAAGGTCTCAAACAGCTGGACACGACTGAAGCACTAACACACACAACATATAAATTAGTGAATGGTTAGAAAACCATTAACTAAGTGGTTTTCTTTTGCTTAATGAAAGCTATTTTGTTTTAAATTTAAGTATAGTTGGAAGTACACATTCTTCTCTTGTTTTGCTCCTTCATAAGATTTTTCAACTCAGAACTGCTCCATAAGAATGATGACTCAGCCACCACTTACACATTAAGAATGCTTTGTGATTTGTATTTTAAGTAAATAGGCAAGGTACTTTCTAAAAATCTCTCTCTACCACTTCTTTTGTTAAATGCTTTGGTTATGAACAGTAGATCTGCCCATTGGTAAATTAAGTATCTAAATTTGAAAACTCATGCTATGACATTTTAAGACAAATATACAATTAGAAGGAAATCTAGCATTATTAAATTTTTGAATGGGGAACAACTAAAGTCTAGTCTCTTAGCAACTTTGTAACTGGTAATAGAGTTGTCCATTATTGGAGGGTGATTGCTTGCCAAACTCCCTTGGATAGCAAAATTTAAGAACTCTCAAGACCCTTTTTTAAAAAATGGTATAGTATTTGCTAGTAAAAGCCGAATTTAGAAAAGGCAGAGGAACCAGAGATCAAATTACCAACACTCCTTGGATCATAGAGAAAGCAAGGGAATTTTGGAAAAATCGGCTTCATTGACTATGCCAAAGATTTTGTGTGGATCACAACAAACTGTGGAACATTCTTAAAGAGATGAGAATACCAGACTACCTTTCCTGTCTCCTGAGAAACCTGTATGCAGGTCAAGAAACAAGAATTAGAACCAGCCATGGGACAATGGACTTGTTCAAAATTGGAAAGGAGTACAATAAGGTTGTATATTGTCCCTCGGTCTATTTAACTTATATGCAGAGTACATCCTGTGAAATATGGGGCTGGATGAATCACAAGCTAGAATTAAGACTGCTGAGAGTAATATCAAAAGCCTTGGCAGAAAGTGAAGAGGAATTAAAGAGCCTCTTGATGATGGTGAAAGAGGAAAGTGAAAAGCTGGCTTAAAACTCAATATTAAAACAAACAAACAAACAAACAAACAAAAAAACTAAGATCATGGCATCCAGTCCCATCACTTCATGGCAAATAGATGGGAAAAAGTAGAAACAGTGACTGGTTTTATTTTCTTTGGCTCCAAAATCACTGCAGATGGTGATTGCAGCCATGAAATTAAAAGACGCTTGCTCCTTGGAAAGAGAGCTATGGCAAACCCAGATAGCTTATTTAAAAGCAGAGATATCACTTTCTGACAAAGGTCTGAAAGGTTGCTGCTATGAGCCATGTGCTACGCCAGGATTTGTGACCTCTGGAGAAGAGGATTTTGACCTGGAGCCAGAGATGAGGCTTGATGACCAGAGCTTTTTGTGTAACAGAATTTTATTAACGAATGAGAGAGAGAGACAAAGCTTCTGACATAGACATCAGAAAGGGGCAGAAAGAATGTCAGTCTGCTAGTTTTTAGCAAGGTGTTTTATGTCTGTTAGTGAGCTGCTAATAAGATAACAGAGACACTTCAAGGCTGAGGGAGTTTCACCAGGCCCCTCTCCCACAAGATACATTTTTGAGAGAGAATGGCCCTCTCTGGCATGCCATCCCTGGCCATAAAACAATGGACATGAATAGTGGTTTGTTGAGCCGTTATCAACCCAAGGCTTGAGAAAAGAAAATAAGGTTAATCTTAGGCAGAACCTATTTGAAGAAAGGCAGATTCCAAAGCAAATCCATAGTTTCATTAACATAGCTTAAGAAAAACATTTCCATAAGGAAAATCATATTGATTAGCTCAAGGCAGAACCAGGTGCCATCAACACAGAATTAAAAGAAGCCTCTTTTAATTTTGTGTTGGGAAGAGGAAAAAAAAAAAAATGCCTGCCCCTTGCAGTTTATTTCCTCCAAAGTTATGGTTCTTCTAGTAGTCATGTATGGATGTGAGAGTTCATCAAGAGGACTTAGCCCCAAAGAATTGATGCTTTTGCACTGTGGTGCTGGACACGACTCTTGAGAGTCCCTTGGACTCCAAGTAAGTCAACCAGTCAATCCTAAAGAAAAAATAAAAATAAAAATAAAACCCTGAATACTCATTGGAAGGACTGATGCTGAAGCTGAAGTTCTAACATTTTGGCCACATGTGTGAAGAGCTGACTCACTAGAAAAGACCCTGATGCTGGGAAAGATTAAAGGCAGGAGAAGAGGGCTACAGAGGATGAGATGTTTAGACAGTCTCAAGTAGTCAATGAATAAGAATTTGAGCAAATTCTGACAATGGAGGATGGAGGAGCCTGAATTCTGAAGTCCATGGGGTCACAAAGAGTTGGACATGACCTAGTGACTGAACAGCAACAAACAAAATAGTATTTGCTTATAAGCTACTCACATTCTCCCATATACTTTAAGTTTCCTCTTAATTTTCTTATAGTACTGAATCCAGTGTAAACACCATGAAAATAGCTGTAAATACAATATAAATGCTATGCAAATAGTTGTCAGCTTGCAGGAAATTCAATTTTTTTTTGTTTTGAATCTTTCTAGATAATCATTTTCAATTAATGTTTACAATCTGCAGTTGGTCAAATCCTTGGATATGAAGCCTGCTAACATGAAGTTTCAAGGGTACAGTATTGTGGACTGTGGTCACTATACTCTGCCTAACTCTCCAGGATGCATTTATTAAGTAGCTCTAAGTTTGTCACCTTAAACAGTATATCCCCAATAGCATTGTAATTTGAAGAAATTTAAGACATGAGATGAATTAGTTTATCCAACATTGGAAGTGTAAGAATAAACATGATTCTAGACATCTGTATCTCTTTTGCTGTCTTGCATGCTTGGGGCTGGTGCACTGGGATGACCCAGAGAGATGGTGTGGGGAGGGAGGTGGGAGGGGGGTTCAGGATTGGGAACACATTTATACCCGTGGCGGATTCAGGTTGATGTATGGCAAAACCAATACAGTATTGTAGAGTAAAATAAAAATAATAATAAAATAAAGATTAAAAAAAAAAGAAGAATAAACTTGATTACTGTTTAAAAAAAAAAAAACCCGGTAGGGCTTCCCTGTGGCTCAGTGGTAGAGAATCCGCCTGCCAATGCAGGAGACGCAGGTTCAATTCCTGGTCCAGGAGGATCCTATATAATGGAGGAGCAACTGAGTCCACATGCCACAAGTATTGAGCCTGTGCCCTAGAGCCCAGGAACTGCAACTGCTGAGCCCAGAACTCCAATTACTGAAGCCCGTGTGCCCAGGAGACCATAATCCCCAAGAGAAACCTGTGCAGGGCCAAGAATAGGAGCACTCGCCCCTCCCATTCATCACAACCAGAGAAAGCCTGAGTGCGATGACAAAGATCTCACACAACCAAAAATAAATAAATATTTTAAATGAAATTTTCTGAAGAGTATCTTTTAAAAAATAAAGGTATCTGAGCTGACCTTTAGGGCTCCTGTTTAGAACTTAATTTAAACAAGGAACTGAATTTAAGGCAGCTTCCCAACGGAAAATCACTTCACCATAGCCAATAGCCAGGAATCTAACATAATAAGGAGCTTAATATTTTGCTTGGACTTCCCTGGTGGCTCAGATGGTAAAGTGTCTGCCTACAATGTGGGAGACCCGGGTTTAATCCCTAGGTTGGGAAGATCTCCTGGAGAAGGAAACGGCAACCCACTCCAGTATTCTTGCTAGGAAAATCCCATGGATGAAGGAGCCTGGTAGGCTACTGTCCACGGGGTCGCCAAGAGTCTGACACGACTGAGTGACTTCACTTTAATATTTTGCTTGTCTTCTGCCCACACTCTCCTCCACTTTCCAGGAGTGGGAATTCTACCCTGAGGTAAGGTCAGGATGAAGTACTGATGTCTAGAGGTAGATTATAGTACAAAGGTACAGAATTAGTGGGAAGAAAAAGTTTTTTGTTTTTTTTTACACAACCCATTTGAAATGGGGTTTATTCCCTAGACTCATTAATTTTTAATAATTTGTATTTAATAATCCAAAGCAAATTGCTTTATTGTTGTTTTGCATTGATTATTTATGCCATCTTCAATAAAACAAGATTAGAGTTCAATAAAAGCTGGTCTTTAGTGTAGGAGGCAGCAGTAGGAATAACAGTTGGAAATTTCTCACTATTAAAATCACTGTTCAGACTGAAAGAACAGATATCTAACATGGATGCATAAGCTGAAAAGTGGAAATTGCTAGATCTTTAGACTACAAGTTTGAGAAGCTGAAGACTAAGAGCTGAATTAGAAGTTATCTAGTTCAACATACTTACATTATTGTAAAAGTATTGTCAGGAAATGGGAGGTGATTTTCCTTAAACCTATATCAGATAATTACCTTCTGCAAACACTTTTATTTGGTAGACTGCTGGAATTCATTTAGCAGAATGACTGGCTTTGTCATCATCATTTCATCTGTGATCTCAACAACTTCATTACCCTAAGTAATTCAGTTTCCTTATCTCTAAATAAGGATAATGATAGCTCCTACTTTGTAGAACTGACATTAAGCTTAAACGTGTAAAGAATTTAAAGAGTTCGGGGCAGTTCAGTTCATTCACTAAGTCATGTCTGACTCTTTGTGATCCCTTGGACTGCAGCACGCCCAGCCTCCCTGTCCATCACCAACTCCTGGAGTTTACTCAAACTCATGTCCATTGAGTCAGTGACGACATCCAACCATCTCATCCTCTGCTGTCCCCTTCTCCTCCTGTCTTCAATCTTTCCCAGCATCAGGGTCTTTTCAAATAAGTCAGCTCTTCACATCAAGTGGCCAAAGTATTGGAGTTTCAGCCTTAGCATCAGTCCTTCCAATGAACACCCAGGACCGATTTCCCTTAGGATGGACTGGTTTGATCTCCTTGCAGTACAAGAGATTCTCAAGAGTCTTCTCCAGCACCACAATTCAAAAGCATCAATTCTTCTGGCACTCAGCTTTCTTAATAGTCCAACTCACATCCATACATTACTACTGGAAAAACCATAGCCTTGACTAGACAGAATTTTGTTGGCAAAGTAATGTCTCTGCTTTTCAATATGCTATCTAGGTTGGTCACAACTTTTCTTCCAAGGAGTAACCATCTTTTAATTTCATGGCTGCAATCACCATCTGCAGTGATTTTGGAGCCCCTCAGAATAAAGTCTGACACTGTTTCCACTGTTTCCCCATCTATTTCCCATGAAGTGATGGGACCAGATGCCATGATCTTCATTTTCTGAACGTTGAGCTGTAAGCCAACTTTTTCACTCTCCTCTGTCTAGGTTGGTCATAAAAGAGTAAAGCATAATAATTTATTGAGTAAAACAATAAGTGTTGGTTGTAATTAATCCTATTAGAATGTATATTCAAATTTTTGAAATTTAAAATAACTTGTTTTAATTTAAATTTAGTTAATTATGAATGGGAAATTATATAAAGTTCATAAATGCCAATGTTCTTATAGTTTAGGCAACAGAAGCCTAGAGCTGTTTACACTCCCAGAAAATCCGAGATATACATATAAAGCAGTGATGATATGGGCAGTTATTTTCATTCTGCCTACTTAATATTTCAAGGGAAAAAAAAAGCCCTTTACTTGTTTAGTGCCATATTTAAATATATTTACTTTAATTTGGAATTCTTCTTCCTATTCATCAAACTACATTGGTCATTTTAAAATACCATTATCTTTACATTCATTTTTTTAAACTTTATTGAAAATTTTGCAGCATCTTCAGTATATTTCCAAATTTTCATGTTTTTTTAAACAACTGGTAATACACTGATAATTATATTCAACCCCTTTATTAAATTCAAAGCAAACCCAAAACTCACTGTTTTCTAAATGCATGCTTTTGTTTCATTTTTATACTAAGTAAGAATAATAATAGCATTCTGAATTTAGTACTTCTTTTTAGTAACCTGTTTGTTTATGATGATCTAAAATTTTCTTTATTTTTAAAAAGTACATTTACATTTTTAAGTCATTCTTTGTGCAGAAACAGATGAGTTGTTTTGCTTTCTACCCTCTTAAAATGGTTCTTGTAGTACAGTTCTTGAAATATCAAACCTATCATCATACTTTGGATTGATCTCTGTTTGCTTTGGCCTAACAGATTAAAACAGGAATTCAGGTCCCCACCAGAGACTTAAGTTAGGCCAACGCAATGAGAATGTTGAATCCTAACCATTAGACCTCTAGGGACCAGTGTCCAGTGATGAGGCCCTGGCCTGTCAGCTCTGTAGAAATGAATTTTTACATAGAGACAGGAAGTAGTGAAACGGTAAAGTATTTATCAAGAGGAAAAGGACACATGTGGATAGACATATGGGTGGGCTCAGAGAGAGGGGTACGCCCCTGTGGTAGTTTGAGTCACTCATATGGGGCATTTCTTCCTGGTTTCCTTTAGCTGGTCATCTTGCTTTGCCTGGTTCTGAGCCCATATTTAGTTTATCTAAGGCGGCTTCCCTGGTGGCTCAGAGGTTAAAGCGTCTTCCTCCAATGCGGGAGACCCGGGTTCAATCCCTGGGTCGGGAAGATCCCCTGGAGAAGGAAATGGTAACCCACTCCAGTATTCTTGCCTGGAGAATCCCATGGCCAGAGGAGCCTGGCAGGCTACAGTCTACGGGGTCGCAAAGAGTCAGACACGACTGAGCAACTTCACTTCAAGCGTCTTCCATGTGTGTATGTACCTCACTTGGTCAAGATGGGTTCTAGTGAAGAATGGGTAGGGTAGGTTGGCATCACTTACTTTAGGTAAGCTGCACTTCAGTAGGCAAGTTGGCGCCCCCTCCCTTTTTGACCTCCAAGGAGCCTTTTCGGGAAGTTCTCCTTGAAGTCAAGAATGAGGAAAATGTGGCCTCTATATCTTATCTTGAGCAACTTCACTTTCACTTTTCACTTTCATGCATTGGAGAAGGAAATGGCAACCCACTCCAGTGTTCTTGCCTGGAGAAACCCAGGGACGGGGGAGCCTGGTGGGAGGCCATCTATGGGGTCGCACAGAGTTGGACACGACTGAAGCCACGTAGCAGCAGCAGCAGCAGCATATCTTATCTGGGCAGGGCTCCCCTCTTGCTTCTACTATCTTCATCTCAGATTGTTGGTCTACAGGGAATGAACTCCTGATACTCACCCCAGGGGCCCATCCATCTTATGCCTCAGAATAATTTCAGTGTTGACAATTTGGGGGGAGCATTCATACTACGTCAATGAATTATTCAGAGACAAGATGTCGAATATCTGTTGTAATTTAAGATCCACTTTTTTGTCACATGTTTTTCTATAAAGCTGCAATAGAAGAATGAAAAATCCTGGCCAAAACAAGTCTTCAAACACATGCTTCTGGTAATACAGAAATATTTTTTGTTCTACTAAATGATTCGTCAATAGCAAAGTAGATTAAAATTAAGCTACAGTTTAGATTGTAATCAAACTTTAAAGAATTTTAAAGTCAAAGCATATTTTGCAAGGATAGGTTAAAGGATTCATCAACTAAAGCTTGAAGATTAGAGGGTATTCTCAATAGCTCAGTCTGGTTCAAGTCACTCTTTCAAAAACAACTTTCTATGGCCAAAGAGACTTCCCTGATGGCTCACACAGTAAAGCGTCTGCCTACAATGTGAGAGACCCGGGTTCAATCCCTGGGTCAGGAAGATCTCTTGGAGAAGGGAATGGCAACCCACTCCAGTATTCTTGCCCCCCGCCAAAAAAAAAAAAAAAGAGAGAGAGAGAAGCAAAAAGCAAAGGAGAAAAGGAAAGATATAAGCATCTGAATGCAGAGTTTCAAAGAATAGCAAGGAGAAAACATCAGTGCAAAGAAATAGAGGAAAACAACAGAATGGAAAAGACTAGAGATCTCTTCAAGAAAATTAGAGATACCAAGGGAACATTTCATGCAAAGATGGGCTCAAAAGGACAGAAATGCAAAGGACAGAAATGGTATGGACTTAACAAAAGCAGAAGATATTAAGAAGAGGTAGCAAGAATACACAGAAGAACTGTACAAAAAAATCTTCACAACCCAGATAATAATGATGGTGTGATCACTCATCTAGAGCCAGACATCCTGGAATATGAAGTCAAGTGGGCCTTATAAAGCATCACTACCAACAAAGCTAGTGGAGGTGATGGAATTCCAGTTGAGCTCTTTCAAATCTCAAAAGATGATGCTGTGAAAGTGCTGCACTCAATATGCCAGCAAAGTTGGAAAACTCAGCGGTGGCCACAGGACTGGAAAATGTCAGTTTTCATTCCAATTCTAAAGAAAGGCAATGCCAAAGAATGCTCAAACTACCACACAATTGCAGTCATCTCACACGCTAGTAAAGTAATGCTCACAATTCTCTAAGCAGGCTTCCACAATACGTGAACTGTGAACTTCCAGGTGTTCAAGCTGGTTTTAGAAAAGGCAGAGGAACCAGAGATCAAATTCCCAACATCCACTGAATCATGGAAAAAGCAAAAGAGTTCCAGAAAAACATCTATTTCAGCTTTATTGGCTATGTCAAAGGCTTTGACCATGTGGATCACAATAAACTGTGGAAAATTCTGAAAGAGATGGGAATACCAGACCACCTGACCTGCCTCTTGAGAAACCTATATGCAGGTCAGGAAGCAACAGTTAGAACTGGACATGGAACAAGAGACTGGTTCCAAATAGGAAAAGGGGTCCCGTCAAGGCTGTCTATTGTCACCCTGCTTATTTAACTTCTATGCAAAGTACATCATGAGAAACACTGGGCTGGAAGAAGCACAAGCTGGAATCAAGATTGCCGGGAGAAATATCAATAACCTCAGATATGCTCTGAAGAGAAGCTAAAGAGCCTCTTGATGAAAGTGAAAGAGGAGAATGAAAAGGTTGGCTTAAAGCTCAACATTCAGAAAACGAAAATCATGGCATCTGGTCCCATCACTTCATGGGAAATAGATGGGGAAACAGGGTAAACAGTGTCAGACTTTATATTTTTGCGCTCCAAAATCAGTGCAGATGGTGATTGCAGCCATGAAATTAAAAGTTGCTTACTCTTTGGAAGGAAAGTCATGAGCAACCTAGATAGCATATTGAAAAGCAGAGACATTACTTTACCAACAAAGGTCCGTCTAGTCAAGGCTATGCTTTTTCCAGTGGTCATGTATGGATGTGAGAGTTGGACTGTGAAGAAAGCTGAGCACCAAGGAATTGCTGCTTTTGAACTATGCTGTCGGAGAAGACTCTTAGGCGTCCCTTTGACTGCAAGGAGATCCAACCAATCCGTTCTAAAGGAGATCAGTACTGGGTGTTCATTGGAAGGACTTATGCTGAGGCTGAAATGCCAATATTTTGGCCACCTCATGTGAAGATTTAACTCATTGGAAAAGACTCTGATGCTGGGAGAGATTGGGGGCAGGAGGAGAAGGGGACGACAGAGGATGAGATGGCTGGATGGCATCACTGACTCGATGGACGTGAGTCTGAGTGAACTCTGGGAGTTGGTGATGGACAGGGAGGCCTGGCGTGCTGCAATTCATGGGATCGCAAAGAGTCGGACACGACTGAGCGACTGAACTGAACTGAACTGATGGCCAAAGAGGCAACAGAATCCTAAGAACACAGTGAGGGAAGGCACAATTTACTGAAGAGGGGGGGTTTTGTTGTTTTGGAAGATGAGATTGATAGAAAACAAAAATAAAAAGGACTAGTCTACTCTAGTCCAATGTTTGACTTCCCAGCAAACACACATTTACATACAAACTTGTAGAAACTTTCTACAATATTTCCCAAAATACTCTCACCCAGCATGATGCAGTGTGCATCACTTTTCCAAAGTGAGATATCTCAAACTCATTCCAAGCTTAAACCCTTGTGAATCAGTGATTTGATATCCCAGATGTTCTGACATTGATTTAAGTTTATTTTATACTATTCAGTAGTATGGGTTAGGGACAGAGAAGCCTGGTGTTCTGCAGTCCATGGGGTTGCAAAGAGTGGGACATGACTTGGCAACTGAACAACAAAGTGCTATTAATCTTGGGCAATTCCAGATCTTACTTCTAATAAATTCTGCAACTAGTGAGCAACCATGCAACTAGATAAATCCTGAACACACTTGACAATATAAAATAAAATGAAATATATGCATTAAATATTTATATGCCACTTCATATCCTCTCAAGTAAGTCGTACCAGAAAGCACTTTGCAATAGAAATTGATTCCTCTGATTCATGAAGGAGTTTCTCTATGTCTCCTATCCTTATCTCTATGTCTCCCTATCCTTATCCTTACTGTTTCCTATTTTACTCATTAACTTTAGGATCTGATAAATAATCTATCTTCTGCAGTTAAGTAAGATGTACAGTCCTTAACAGCTGTACCTTCCTTGTTTCAGGCAAACATGTCCCTTAAAAATTTACATGCTTATTTTCCTCTTGTCTCTCTGCTTTTAAATAGACCGGCTGAGACATGAGTTTGTTCCTTTCTTGTAATATCTCAAGAAAGTTCCTAGAAATTTGTTGAGCACTCCTCCCCAGTTTTCATGATGTATGGTGTTCCTTGCACACTTCTGCACCAGCTCCCAAAGAAGAGATGGAATAAGGAACCACCAATGGTGCATTTTTTCATTTGGGTGAAATAATCTCCTAATGACTTCATGGCTTAAGCATTAGGAGACTGCTTTCCCTCATTTCCTGTCCACATCAACTGATGGAAAATACAGACTAGGTTAAGCTGCTACAAATTCAAATTCCTTTTCTGGTAGGTAGTTCCAGCATCAACAGTGGGACACAAAGCGTTAGTAAATGTCGTCTAGTCATCACACTTAGCTGTGTTCTGTCATCCAGGCTTAAGAAGAAGTAAAGAAAACATTTGTCGTTTTTATCTAATGACTATTTCGTATTGTCTCATATTTGATTCAGAACTTACGCAAGAAAGAGAAGTGGTATTTATGGGACTCTCAAATACTAAAATTTGAAGGAAATTTATGGAAATATTTAAGCAACTTTACTGAGGGTTTGGGATATCAATTCCACTAGTTTACCTAACTAATAGGGGCTTTCCAGGTGGCATCAGTGATAGAGAAACTGCCTGCCAATGCAGGAGACACAAGAGACACAGGTTCAATCCCTGGATTGGGAAGATTTCTTGGAGGGGGACATGGCCACCCAGTCCACTATTCTTGCCTGGAGAATCCCATGGACAGAGGAGCCTGGCAAGCTTTAGTCCATAGGGTCACAGAGAGCAGACATGACTGAAGCAACTGAGCATAAGCTTAACTAATAGGTACCGATCATTGTCTCTACACAGCAGTATATAGAGAAAACTTATTCAAATTGTGGATATGACTGAAAATTAGGGAAATATTTTCTTTATTCTCAAATAGAACTCATATTTTCTGTTTGGGGGTGAAGCAAGAGAAAAAGTTTTGCAATGCTGGAGACATTTTTTATTCCATCTCATTCTAAATAGTTTGGTTGTAAGCATTTTGCTTCTATTTCCACCCAAAGGTCATTTCATTTATCCATTACATTTGGAGGTAGAAGTGTCGACGGAAAAAACTAGAAGGTGGAAGACCAGATATAGAAGAAACATAACACTATTACAGTTCCCTTTTTCATGTAAAATTTGCTATTTCACTCTTTCTTTGTCCCTTTGAGTTCTATTTTCGTAATGTAAGACAATTTTATGCATGAGTATAGTTATTTTCCTTTCATTAAAATCGATCTAACACTTGATCCATGCATCAGTTTCATCTATAATCATGACTTCAAAGAATATTAGAGAACAAAGTCAATTATTCAAATAATCTAGAATCACATTTTTATACTCAGTGTCAAGATAATTGACAAAAGCATCACAGACTTCAACTACCTCAAAAAATGTACATTGATTCTCTTCGTCATTTGGAATGTTTTGATGTGGCTTTGCATTTAATCCATTTTATTTTTATTCTTTTATTGTTATTTTAAAAACATATTTTATCATTGCTTTTTATCCTTTTGTGAATATGTAAGCATCTTTGTGAATGTTTTGCCTGCTGTGCTTCTAAAATCCAAAATGAGTATAGAAACGATAGGTCTGTTATAAGAAACTAGATTTTTTAGTGCACTTATTTTTTCTTTCTTAAGATTTTCTGCAATTACCATGAGTCACTATTCTCCTACTATTCCCCAAGTGTCTATTTTTCTAGTGTTACATCTACCAAGATGAGGCAGAAGAGTAAAAAGGCAAAAGAAAATTATCCATAGAGGAGCTTTCAGGAAAGGAGCAAAGAGGAAACAGTGCTTCCATCAAGGTTCAGTCTCTATGAATCAGTCAGCAGGAGTGAGAAATCTGAAAGAAAATATATATTGGTTTTGTTGCCATATTTAAAAATCTTATTTCAAGTACTCGTTATTATCAAGTGAATGAAAAGGAAATGACTGTGAAATATCCGCCTTCCAACAGAAAAGAAGGATAGAGAAGATATCATTCTTTGAGGGCAAAAGTACACAATTTTGCAGGGAAGTAATTACTTTCACTTCAGCCTCAGGGTCTGACACCAGCTCTCCTCCAAAGGCACTAAATAGCAATAGTGATTTCATCATGCAATGCTGAAAATAGCTCTGCCCCAAAATGCTCCTTCCGTTGAATGCATGACACAGAGCAGTAACCAAAATTCTGGCGGGGGTCTGTATCTCCCGCGTATCTTGCACATCACTGCTGTGTTAGTACCAGTCACAGGACTACGGCAAATGCAACTGAAGTACCCAAGGAGTCAGTTTCTGCATGGGCTGAACATGACGCATCCTGAGGCCAGTTGCTGAGACACAGTCATATGTTTGCATACAGGGCATCATTTTCCCTCTAGCTCTTCACTTAGTATAAACAGTCAAGGCAATTGTTTGAGCAATAATGAACTGAATCTCGCCTTAGCAACACTCTAGATTTTTTTTTTAATAAATATCTACTTTTAATAAATATTCTACTTTGAATAATAATGTGAGTTTTTTCTTCTGTTTTCCTTTTAGCCTGCCTATTCTGAAAAATCATGTTTCATTACTATAAATCATAAGAAACTGCTTTACATCTCTCCTGCATTAACATTTCAAGAGTAACAATATGACTGTGTATAGAATTTCAAATGTTGCTACCTGAGTAAACTGGACATTGCTTTAAGGAAACATTACAGTTTGTATAATACAAATCCCAGGACCCAAGCTAAATAAGAATATGCCACTACTCATACTAGTGGTGTCGAATAAGTTACATTTTATGCTTTTTATTTATCCCTTTTTTTGATTTGTTTGTGTTCTGAGGTCTTTTGAGGGAGCAGAACTCCCTCAGTACAGCCCTGACTACCTTTATTTTAGCTGTGTGAGTTCTCTAAAGGGCTCAGTTATCCATTTATTGCCTTTGGTGGAAAACAGTGAAAGTGGATAAATTGCAATGATGCAATCTTGAAATAAACATGTATCACATGACATTATAAGATATACTTGATCATGAAGAAAGTAAGCTATCAAAAAAGCGAGCTATCAAACAAAGGACAAGCTATTATTTTGGAGATGTTCAATTATTTTGTTTTATAACAGATACAATCTTTTTAAAATAAAACATTATTCAAATTAATAACTCTTTACCCACTTTCCTGACATTTAAAAAAACAATCTTATGTTTAGTTTTAATAATGAAACATCTTTGTTCAGTTAATATAATATTATCAGTCTTCTAGAGGAATATAGATTGAGGTGTTAGATAACACTGAGTAACTGAAGGGAGATGGAATTTAAGATTTAGATGGGGTCAAAGCAAATTCTTAAGACAAATGCAAAATTTTAACCAAGTGCTTGAAAGAAGAGAAAATTTGACAATAACTATAACTGTAGTCTTTTCAAATAGAGGTTACTATTACTTACAGTTAAATTTTTCAAAGACTTAACCTTATATATCACAGGATATAGAAGTAGAAATGACCTCAAAATAAGTCTAAGCAAATGAGTAAATCGAAGAAACTTTCTATTAAAAAGAATTAAAAGTGTCTATACCTTTTTATCAGCATCACATTTTGTCTACAAATATATATATTTTTTAATTTCAGCATCCTAACACCATCCATTCTTCATGGAGCTGTGGTTTCATGGGCACTGGCAGTTCCCAAAGCCAGAGAAGAGATCCTAATCCATGCAGACACTCATTCCAGCTCCACTTCCCTTTACCTGTGGATGGCTTAGAACTGGGAGTGGACTCTCATTGTGGCCAGCGGTGTGAGAGGAGAATTTTTCTCGGGGTCTTTGAAAGTATATTTCTTTATCTTCCAAAAAAGCTAAAAGAAAAGCTCTCTTCTTCTTTGGAGATTGCTGTCCTGGGAAATGTTATCTAGAAGTGTTGTAGCTATTTTGTAACTCTTAGAAGAAGGAATATGAAGGGCAAATACTTAACACAGTGACAGAGTAGAGCCAGGAGGAAAAACAGGATTCTCAGTGTTATTAATAAACTTCAGATTAGACCAGGGCAAAAGCCTGCCTTAACTCTGGTCTTTTTCTTTAGTGAGATGAATAATGATGATGATGATATTGTTCTAGACAATTTGAAGTGATATTTCTATCTCTTCTTGTCAAAATACTCCTAAAATATACAATTTCTTACACATACCCACACATACACACTGTCTGGTGACTTGCAGGAAAGTCACCAGGCAGGTGACTTTTAATTATAAACAGAAAAGGACTGAGAATTCACAAAGTGAAAGAAAAGAAACAATACTGAGACATTAATTCATGATTGTTTGGTTACACCACGAATAACCTAGTGCTCATATTCTCACCCACTCGTATGCACAGCCTGGAAAGGGAAAAGATCTAATTTCAGAATCTTTCCCCAAAGCATCTGATAATGCCAAAATAATTAGTTACTTTGCTGGCATTTATATAGGAGCATTTATATAAATTTGTATCATGCACACCAATCAGTATATTGTTTTCATTCCAAGTGTTTTGGCATAATGGGGAATAATCTAGGAAAATTTTGAAAGTTTGAGACAAGAATTTCATTTCTAGTTATCCAATGAAAGATGTTGATTGTGTATATCATATCTCATATTCTCTGAGAAGTACTAAAATTAGAGAAGTGAATAAAACACAGACCCAACTGTAAAATCCCAACACATAATTCGAGGTGTTATCACCAATAATATCTCAGGTCTCTCTCCAAGGTATGGATAAAAGAAGGTGAAGTAATTCTCATATACTTATTTCAGATATAATCTGTGTTTCCAAAGCAACAATCAAAATGGAAGATTTTTAACTAAATATGTTTACCATGTAGATTATTGGAGAAAATAATTTGTACAGAAATCAGTTAATAGGGCTATTGCAGGTGAGCTAATTCATGGCATAATTGTTTAATTTCACTTTCTAAGTCTTTTTAAATGTCAAATAGAATAGACATAAAAATCTAATTCAATCATTTGTTTTTATTAAAAACCAACTGCCGAAAAAGCTTCTGTCTTCATGTTATCCCATAGCATCTGAAGATCCATTTTGGCTCACATAATTTTAGCACAAAGAGCTTGAAATGCATTTCAAATAAAGTGTCCATGGTATGTCAGCATTAAAAATGTTAGACTATTTATTGTTGTGAGGAGCTCAAATTTGAAAGGGACAGCTGATAAAGATGTAATTAAAATCTTGCCTGTTAAGGAATCTTATGAATTATTAAAATCCAGATCCTATTCTTCCTTCTTAAATTATTCTTTTCAACTTCTTGTTGCCACATGAACCACCCTCCCTCCAGTCTTAAGCAATTACCCTTTCTAAGGTCAAAGAAGCACCTATAGGGCCCGTCTGGAAAGCTGAGATAAGGGCCTGTGGTTCAGCTGAAATAGCTGTTGGACTGAAACATTACAATCAGGCTGGGGAGGAAGCCATTACCTTGGGGCTCTCAGAACAGCTAAAAGAGATTTATTCAAGCACACTTTACATCAATTCTTGAATGTCTGTCTTTATATTTATACAGCTTCATTTTCATCTAGCTACAAAGTGTTGGCTTTGTATTGATTTATGTGCAATGCTAGACTGAAAATTGGAGACAAACTTTTAGACTTAAAAATATATTTTATGAAAGATGGATTAACTGTCTGTTAATTTCATTAAAAATGTTCAATAGAAATGATCCTTATTCAAACTGTTCATACTCGAGGTTTATTTTAAAGCAAAATTTCTTTCATGTATTTATTTTTTCTTCTGAAGAAATTTTCTGTGCATTTCCAGAGGAAAGTTTTATTTAATCAATGCTTGAGTTTAAAAATACTCATAAACATTCCATCAAAGGAATTTGCTGGGTTAATGTTATGATTGGGTCTTTATGGAATCAGGGACACAAATATTTATATCATAAATCTGTTCTGTTCTTTTATCTATAACATTGAATGTTTCCAGGGACAAGTTAAACCTTGGTTTCTGGCCTGTTTAGACAGAGAGAGTCATGTCAGCACCTTCACCAAAGCTGGATACTTAGATGCTGATGATAGATCGTTAGCCAGGGTGGAGTGGGGACAAGCAGCGCCACTGCACGACCACAGCAGAAGTGTATGAAGGTAAACATTTTGCTCTGGACTCAACCCTCCATCAAAGTAATTATAAATACATCACTAACAAGCAGTTTTGATTTTCATCATACATGGGTAGCAGCAGAAACATTTCTAAGTATTCCAGAGCTAAAGCAGATGGGGCTATAACACTTCATTATGCGTTCAGCTGGATCAAAGCAAGAAGAGAGGTGGTATATAAAATCACTGGTGAAAATATGCAATACGTTTACATAGTCATCTGAGCATAGACCTTACAGACAAATGCTAATATGATAGTGTGGGTTATTAGTTTTTTTAGCCAAAGCCCCAAATCTGCTATGGCTGCTTAAACCATTGGGCTCCCCTGGTTCAAGCGGTAAAGAATCGACCTGAAATGCGGGAGACCTGGTTTTGATCCCTGGGTCTGGACGAGCCCCTGGAGAAAGGAATGGCGACCCACTCCAGTATTCTTGCCTGGAGAATCCCATGAACAGGGGAGCCTGGAGGGCTACAGCCTATGAGGTCACAAAGAGGTAGGCACAACTGAGCAACTAAGCACATTTAAACCATTATGCAAGAATTCTTTCGACGTGCACTACTAAATTTTCATCCGTGTGTATACTGTTTATTCTGTTATGAAAATATATGGCACTTAGAACAAGTCTTAGTGAGTTACGCAATGCAACAGGGAGCAAGATTAAATTTATATATACATAATTCTATATATATATAATTTCATATATTATTTTGATATATAATTTGTGGGTTATGTATATATACATTTATTAATAATTTTCTGTATCATGCCAGGCACTGGAACTAAGCATTTTCATGTATCATCCTATTTAATATTTTTTAAAATGTCTAGAAAATAAGTAATGTTATCATTACTATTTTTCAGAGTGGAGTCTGCGTAGTTTTAAGTAATGTTACATTACGTGGCTAGTAAGCAGAGGGATTATGATCCTTACTCTTGCAACAGAGAAAGTTGTATATTTTCTGGAATAAGTGAGTTTTGTCTTCTAGTTACATGTGAGGTCAGTAATAAAAGAGGAACCATGTAATCGTGTGATATTTATTAATAAATTTAAATACATTCTAAAGCAAAATAGTCATGATTATATCATAATGATTGTTTCCTGCCTTCTTTTTTGTTTTTAATTTTTTAAAGGGTATTGTCATAATTTCAAAATCTAGTGTGGCCTCTTCTAGTTTCTCTAGCCCAAATTAGACACTAAAAGATCTGCATTTACTTATTTTAAATTATTCTATGTATGAGCATAGAAAACTTGAGGAGTGGATTTCTTCTTTAATTTGGGGGATAAGGGAGGGCTGTTGAAAGTTCTTGTAAAACATAAATTCAGATCAATTCATTTATCAATTTCAACTCTTCATTTGTCATTCAAGGAGAAAGATAAGGAATCTTATTTAGGAAAAGAAAAACCGGCTGAATTAGTTCAATTGTCTTTACAGAGTTGAAAACATGCCATAATCAAAATCTGAAATGAACATTCTCAGTGTCTTACTGATGATAAAAAGGCCATTGCCATTCTGCTCAGAATCCATGTTGTTTGAGAGAAAAGTAGGAAAGCTTTCTAAAAGTAAATAACAGTAATGTTTACTGAAATAATTACTTCATGAAAGGACAGAGCCATATTTTGGGGGGCCTGAAAGTTATAAAATATGGAAGCCTTTTTAAAGAAAACACATACAGTGTTCCGCAAATAATATAATCATGGTCAATTCAACACCACCGGATGTGAGAAGTCATATACAGAATGCCCTTCTTTCAGGGGATTGGGCACTTCTAAGTAAAACGCCTAGATGCTTAAACTCCAAAGGCTTCAGGTATATCTCTCTTTGACTGAAGGTTTAGACTCAGCATTGAGCTTATTTAACCTCCATATCAAAAAAATGAGAGTGGAAACTGAGGCCTGGAAAGACTGAATAAGCTCCCCAAGAACCAAAGATGCCCACTCGTTGTTCAGATGCCAAAACACACGCATCTGACTCCTCTAGGTTCTTTTGTAGATCTTATCAGTATCTGCAAATAAATTTTATAGACAGCATGGAGAGAAAAGGGACAGTTGGTTAACACTGGTACTTTCATGAAGGCTCTGAAAATTGTGTATTTTTATGTTATTTTTTCTACTGAGATTTATTTACAGTGTTCCCCAAAGTAAACAGTTTGTTGGCATCAGATCCTGCATTATGGTAGTAATGTGTTAGTAACAACAGCAAAAAGAAAAATCAAATGGAACCAAGAAATGTTTTATAGAACAATATGATAATTATCTGAGGAATGGAGACATTTTCACATTGAGAAGAAACTAAATCTTCAATGTTTATTATTATGTTTATTATTCAGTATGAAGAGATATGGAAGGTCATAAAAACCTGATACTTTTTACATGGAATATTTAATAAATAATTATCCCACTGTGTAGACAAATAGGACAAAAGGGAAAATAGTAATGCTATAAAGAGATGAAGGCAAAACAAGGAAAATAAAATACCTCTTATTCTTTGAAGTAGTGGGAGGTAAAATAATACAATATGTTATCCTTGGAAAGGGATTTTCAAAATGTTTTCATTGGAGTTCTAGGAATTTCAAGACATTCTTGGACACTGCCTCTCTACCTCAGACACATCTCCACCAATATCATGTATTTTAGACACACATTTCTTAAAGAAAGTAAAGAAATGGAAGCAGACTGTGTTTATGGAGGAGACCCAGGAATCATGTCCTACAGGTACAAATAAGGGAGAAGAATAACTTGCTGGTTTTAGAGGTTTATTGATACACGTGGAACCAACTAAAACCAAATCCACACAAGTTTTGCTTATACAAATAAACCCCTACTGGGTATGTGTGTAATGGACCAATGGTGCTCTTAGGAAATCTATATTCAGGTCAACCAGAATGAATAATCGTTCATGAGGAAGAAATCCTATGATGGTGATACATCTTTTGAGCTTAGAATTGAAACAACTGGAAAATTCTCAGACATTAAAATTTATTTTCTAATACCTTATCAAGTTTGAAAGTTTGTTCTTAAGTCTTGGTTTAAATGTGAAGAAAGAATACTAAATCACTGCCCCTTACAATAAGAGTGGAAATGCTAGTCCAAAGCATGGGGAATGGGAAAGCACAATAATGTTAACTGAATTAATAAATTAATGATTAATTAAATCAACTTACCTATAGGGAAGTGTTATTCTTTCCTTGAAATTCACTGAGAAAGCCTAGTAACTGTGGCAAGCATAGATCACTTCATAAACACTGACTTTTGAACTATGAACCTTCCAAGATGTCACAGAAGTGATTTTTACATTACTTTGAAGAAGCCGGGGGTCTAGGAGTTGTGGTTGGTTGGTTGTTTTTTAATGCTGATTAAAGATTTAAACTTGATTTAAACTTTTCAAAGAATCCATTTTTTTTTAATATTTCATGAATTTGCAACTCTATGTAAAATTTCAACATAGAAATATTTATGTCTTAAAAGATGACAGTTACCATCCTAAGATCTTTGAGTTCATGTGTGATAACTGCAGCATCTCATTAATGGGGTAAAGAAGGAGTTTGCAAGGGGAATGAGGGTACTATAATCGCAAGTGAAACCTTAACCAGCTTAACCAGCACACACGCTCTTTTATACAGAAAGCAGGTAAGGCCTGGGAATTTTAGATTGTGAGAAAGAGGCAGTTCACTCACTCTTCCAGGTTTATGGATGTTGAATGCCACATACGTGCGGTGGCACGTATCACATATCTGAAGCCTGTGGCAGTAATTAGCCCTTGGGCTTGAGTACAAGGTATTCCGTGAAACTAGAAGAATTACTTCTGAAACTAATTATAGCCACGACATGCTATTATTATTAAATTTTTAGCCATTTATCTGTAAACTCTCGTGAAGCTTGGTCCCAGTCAACTGCATGAGTGAACAAGAACAAGGAGTATCAGGATACCATACTCTACCTACTATGGCCTTACTAGAACAACTGTGTGTCCAAATGAATTGCCTTTTGAATTGTGGTGGGCCTGCTGAGAATTAGGTTGGGGAGTGAGAGGCGTTTTGCCTCCTTACACACCAAGGTTCTCACAATATTTAGCTTTTAATAAAGCAAGGAAAATTAAACCACAACATGAGTAAAACTTCTGTAGAATTTTTATTTAAAAAGTGATCATATTTTCATTTTTATGGAAAAGGAAGCTATTTAATGCCTTATGGGTCCCACACAATAATAGGCAGAATCCTGCAGAGAACATTGTAACAACTTGCAATTTGATGTTTACTGAGCACAGAAACATGTTGGACACTGCCTACCGGCTGAATTAGATGAACCTTTTGCTTAGAGAGGTTATAAAATAAGTTAACATACATTTTAAGAGAAAAGACCTAAATGTGCCTGACTTAGTATATCCATTGTCCAAGCAGAAAACGGCTCTTATTTTTCCTATTAAGTTCTGTGTTTTATAACAAAATATCAAATTCTATTTTGAATAGTATATTAAGTATATTGAGATTAATGGCACATGTTAGGTAACCATGAAATAAGATTTAGTCATGTTTTGTCAAGGTATCCCAGATGAGTAGTTATGTATTCAGAAAATACTGGGTGAGTGCATGTTTAAATTAAGGAATAAAAATTTTTGACTCCTTCTTTTCGTTTAGCATTATCCTCAAAAAGATCTTACAGGAACTTCGTAATTTAAAAGGTGCCAAAACACATTATTGTGCAAATATAGTCATATACATACGTCCCTCTTGTGTCTGAAAGACAAAATTTAATTATTTATTAACATCTCCACGACTCAACTATTTAACTGAATTGATTATAAAACACATTATACTGAAAGATGCAAAAGTTTCCTAACCAATGTTTCCATATTCAGAATATACAGTGTACTATGGGAATGTGCATAGACTGTGAACTTTGGAAAGGTGCAGGAAATTAATAACAGAAAATGATTCTGTTTTAATTCCATTTCAAACATAAAAGTTACTAAAGAGATACCATATACTGAACATCATGTAATAACTAAGAATGTGATGAAATTGTGAAGTGATGATATCAGTAAAGTTATGACTGCCAAGCAATGAACAACTCAGTCACTCTGCAAAGAGAATACTAAGGATCTCTAAGGATTGTGTTCCCGAGGTTAAATTCTTAAAAAGAGGTAGAGGCACTTGCCTCCTTAAATGCTGATAGAAAGTTTGATTTTTAAAACTCTATTTACTTAAAAACTGTGTATTCATCAAACAAAAATGAAAATTGAAAAACTTTTATAGAGACCTACACTCACTACCTTGGTTCTGTTCCACTTGCTCTGCTTTTAAACTATCAAACCATTCTTTTTAATATTCACGTATTATATCAGTTTTTGAGTCCATTTAAATTAAAAACAATAGAACAATCTTCCATAAGTACTTAAGCACTGTGTCACTAAATAGATCTATATTTGCTCATGGTATTTTTTGATACAAAATCAAAATAGAGTAAAATGCTTGAGTATATATTCCCAGTAAAAAGTTTTGAAGATACCCAACACTAATATAACCTCCAAAAATGCTCCCTTTTACCACAGTTTCTTCCCTAATGCCCACAAATGGCTGTTCTGATAATTTCCCAAGATAAATTTTGCCCATTCCAGGATATCATAAACATGGAATTATAGAGTGCAGCTTATTTTGTGTGAAGCATAATTTACTTAGAATAGCATCTTCTAGATTCATCCATGTTTTTGCTTTTATCAATGTTATTTCTTTTTTTTGTTGTTGTTAAGAGAGAGTATGGATATTAAAAAGCTAGTTTTTGCACTGTTTTTCTGATGAATATCTGGGTTGATTTTTATTATAGCTATTAGAGATTAAACTGTCATGGAACTCCTTATACATGCCTTTTTATCCATACATGCATTTCTAGTGTGACTATGTCATTTTGTGTTT
Organism: Ovis canadensis; assembly: GCF_042477335.2. Taxonomy (NCBI): domain Eukaryota; kingdom Metazoa; phylum Chordata; class Mammalia; order Artiodactyla; family Bovidae; genus Ovis; species Ovis canadensis. The sequence goes on along the minus strand of NC_091253.1, from coordinate 98,149,886 downwards.
GTCCCACAGTGCATGAGTGATCCAGTTTCTCCACATTCTCAATACACTAAAAAATAAATTAGCTATTCTGGCTGCCTCTGAATGTCATTTCTAAACAATAGTCTGACTTTTGATATTGCTCAATTCTATTGGCATTCTATTGACTACCCTCAGTTCAGTTCAGTCACTCAGTCGTGTCCGACTCTTTGCGACCCCATGAATCACAGCACACTAGGCCTCCCTGGCCATCACCATCTCCCGGAGTTCACTCAAACTCACATCCATCGAGTCAGTGATGCCATCCAGCCATCTCATCCTCAGTCGTCCCCTTCTCCTCCTGCCCCCAATCCCTCCCAGCATCAGTCTTTTCACATGAGGTGGCCAAAGTACTGGAGTTTCAGCTTTAGCATCATTCCTTCCAAAGAAATCCCAGGGTGGATCTCCTTCAGAATGGACTGGTTGGATCTCCTTGCAGTCCAAGGGACTCTCAAGAATCTTCTCCAACAGCATCAAGAGTCTTCTTCAAAAGCATCAATTTTTCGGCTTTCTTCACAGTCCAACTCTCGCATCCATACATGACTACTGGAAAAACCATAGCCTTGACTAGACAGACCTTTGTTGGCAAAGTAATATCTGTGCTTTTCAATATGCTTTCTAGGTTGGTCATAACTTTCCTTCCAAGGAGTAAGCGTCTTCCAATTTCATGGCTGCAGGCACCAACTGCAGTGATTTTGGAGCCCCCAAAAATAAAGTCTGACACTGTTTCCACTGTTTCCCCATCTGTTTCCCATGAAGTGTTGGGACTAGATGCCATGATCTTCATTTTCTGAATGTTGAGCTTTAAGCCAACTTTTTCACTCTCCACTTTCACTTTCATCAGGAGGCTCTTTAGTTCTTCACTTTCTGCCATAAGGGTGGTGTAATCTGCATATCTGAGGTTATTGATATTTCTCCCGGCATTCTTGATTTCAGCTTGTGCTTCCTCCAGCCCATCATTTCTCATGATGTAGTCTGCATATAAGTTAAATAAACAGGGTGACAACATACAGCCTTGACGTACTCCTTTTCCTGTTTGGAACCAGTCTCTTGTTCCATGTCCAGTTCTAACTGTTTCTTCCTGACCTGCATATACGTTTCTCAAGAGGCAGGTCAGGTGGTCTGGTATTCCCATCTCTTTCAGAATTTTCCACAGTTTCTTGTGATCCACACAGTCAAAGGCTTTGGCATACTTAATAAAGCAGAAATAGATGTTTTTCTGGAGCTCTCTTGCTTTTTCCATTATCCAGCAGATGTTGGCAATTTGATCTCTGGTTCCTTCCTCTGCCTTTTCTAAACCCAGCTTGAACATTCAGGAAGTTCACAGTTCATATATTGCTGAAGCCTGGCTTGGAGAATTTTAAGCATTTCTTTACTAGCTTGTGAGATGAGTGCAATTGTTCGGTAGTTTGAGCATTCTTTGGCATTGCCTTTCTTTGTGATTGGAATCTAGAGAGCATATTAAAAAGCAGAGACATACTTTTGCCAACAAAGGTCTGTCTAGTCAAAGCTATGTTTTTTCCAGTCATCATGTATGGATGTGAGAGTTGGACTATAAAGAAAGCTGAGTGGCAGAGAATTGATGCTTCTGAACTGTGGTGTTGGAGAGGACTCTTGAGAGTCCCTTGGACTGCAAGGATATCCAACCAGTCCATCCTAAAGGAAATCAACCCTGAATATTCATTGGAAGGACTGATGCTGAAGCTGAAGCTCCAATTACTTTGGCCACCTGATATGAAGAATTGACTCATTTTAAAGACCCTGATGCTGGGAATGATTGATGGCTGGAGAAGGGGACAACAGAGGATGAGATGGTTGGAATGCATCACCCAATGGACATGAGTTTGAATAAACTCCAGGAGTTGGTAATGGAAAGGGATGCCTGTCGTGCTGCCATCCTTTGGGTCGCCAAGAGTCAGACATGACTGAGCAACTGAACTGAACTGAGCACTTCTCCACTTTGAACGTGCATATTTATTCTGTGACTGTATGTTACATTATTTGCTTATTGTCACACCTACTACTACCACTAGAGGGCAGGAATCTTGTCTGTCTTCCCCACTGTATTGCTTCTGCCTACTATATAACACCTAATAAAAATTAAAGTGAAAGTCGCTCAGTAGTGTCCAACCCTTTGGGATCCCATGGACTGTATAGTCCGTAGAATTCTCCAGGCCAGATTACTGGAATGGGTTGCCATGCCCTCCTCCAGGGGATTTTCCCAACTGAGGGATTGAACTGAGGTCTCCCATTTTGCAGGCAGATTCTTTACCAGCTGAGCCACCAGGGAAGCCCATAACACCTAACAGAAATGCATAATTATTTAATGCTAATATGCTTTCTAAATGTGTTGATATCTTGAAAATGCAATTAATAAATATTTGATTTATATTGGTAGTTACAAAAATAAGTGTTTTAAAATCGTGTCAGAGAGTATGCTATAATATTTTTGTGCATTGGCTAAACTCATTTTTATCACGTATACAAGAGTTAGAAAGGCCTGAGTTAACTCCTGCTGGGTTTTTTAATATCAGAGAAAATTGTATTCTTGCTCAAAAGAGAATCTTTTCTTCTTTAAAACATTTCTAGGAAAAACCATTTTTTAAAGCTTTAAAAATCAAATCTTTACTACCAATAAAAATAACTTTTCTATAATTTCATGTTTTATAACTCTGGTAGAAAATTTTTAGAATAATTCAATATCCTTTATTTCAGACACAGTACAGAAAAAGTTCCCCCAAGAAGGACTTAAATCATACTTTAAAATTTTCAATGAAAAAGATTGAATCATCTATGTATTACTCTCCATTCTTAATTTGTGATCCATTATGCATATTTGATTTTGTCAGTGCCTTGCCCCTATGTTCTTGCCTTACTCTACCACAAGGCAGATTCTTCTTAGCACATGTGTTTTTGCCTGAGTAACTGCCCTTGCTGGTAATGTCTCTTTGCCATTTATATAATAGACGAGTGCTGCTAGAGAGTGAAGGCTGAGTGTTGTGCTCTTACAGGGACTGATGGCAGTGGTGTAAGAACAGTGGCTCTCAGAGCTCTCCCAGCAGGATTAAGCTCTAGGAACCAACAGTGCACAACTGCTTGGGAAAAAAGCACTTTATTAGCAGCATTACTTTCTCTCTCTTACTTTCTAATCCTAACAACTGATGCTTTATGGAATCACCTCCAAAATAAATAACTTGGATTTTAATCCTTTTCTCCAGGTCTCCTTCTGGGGGACCCAAATGTAGAATAAGAATCCCTATTTGAATTAGAAAAAAAAGGATAGCAGTTTTTGCTATCCAAATATTCCTAATTCTCATGAATGTAGCACAGCAAAGTTAATGAGTGAGCTGGACTCTGCCAGGTACAAATAGAAAGCGGTGTTGTTATTTTTCTCCCTCACTACAACCCTATTGAATTTATGTTGCCAGTTCTTCGTCATCTCTACATAAAAGTTTGTGAAATTCTCATAACTCTTGTGTTCACTTTCAAGTTTATTAAATAGTGTCATATTTAATATTAAAGTCTGTGATTTTTGCAACACTAACTAGAAATTGATTAGGCTCAGAAATAAGCATTAGAGAAAGAGGCAAAAATTTTTTAACTGTTTATCTGCTATCTGGGAGCAAAATTTGCCACCCCAAAATACCATTACTAGTAGTTGCAGCTTGCTCTGCTCACTGTACAACAGGCCAATGAATCTGAGAGACAAGGTGTTAATGCAAGGAAAACAACTTTATTCGGAAAGCTGGCAGACTGAGAAGATGGCAGACTAATGTCTCAAAATAAACAGATTGTTGGGGACTGGTGCCAGGTTCTTTTATAGAACCAGAGGGAGAAGCAGTGAGGAGCTGAAGACAAAATAGAGAGAGAGAGGCAGTGAGTAAGTAAAGTAAAAAGGGTCATCAATCTTGCAAAACGTCTCCAAGAATGGCCAGCATCAGGGAAGGCATGTATTAATCTCTTCTTTCTTGCAGCTATTCACAGGTGGGCAGGGATTTATTATCTCTCTGTGAGCTGAATGAAGGTACTTTAGCAGTTAAGCAGAGGGGTGAGTTCCTCTGAGGCAGGTCATTATGTATGATTCAAATAACAACAGCAATGAAAAGCAAGTTAAATAAACAGTTCCAACATGGAGTCAGAATTGGTTCTTTGAAACAATATGTCTCTTTGGCATGTTAAGTATTTTAAACTGGTTATTTTATAAGAAACAATAGGCATGGAAAAAACTCTGAAAACTAAGTAGGGGTTGCTGCTGCTGCTGCTAAATTGCTTCAGTTGTGTCTGACTCTGTGCGACCCCATAGATGGCAGCCTACCAGGCTCCCCCATCCCTGGGATTCTCTAGACAAGTATACTGGAGTGGGTTACCATTTTCTTCTCCAAAGTAGGGGTTACCCTTTAGTAAAAAAATATATATATATCTATATATATATATAGATAGATAGATAGATATAGAGAGATAGCGATAGATATATCTATAGATACAATACATTTTCAAGGGAAATCATTTTGTAAGGGTATTCCCATACTGTACCAGAAGAGGTTGACCAAATCCCTAGGAACATATCAATGTAAAACCTTTGACTTAAATCTTCATAAAAACCTTACCCTTGTTTACTGGGCTTTTCTTGGTAACCTCCCATAACTGCCTCCTCCACCTTCAACATCCTCGTTTGTCTTTAGCTGGAGGATGGTATTTAAGGTGAGGACTTTGGCCATTTTGGAGAGTCACTGCGTTTTCCTGGGCCTCTTCCTTGTATGAAGTGAAAGTGAAAGTGTCATTTGTTCAGTCATTTCTGACTCTGCAACTCCACGGACTGTAGCTGACCAGGTTCCTCTGACAATGGATTCTCCCAGCAAGAATCCTGGAGTGGGTGACCGTTCCCTTCTCCAGGGGATCTTCCTGACCCAAGGATCAAACCCTCATCTCCTGCACTGCAGGCAGATTCTCTACCATCCAAGCCATTGGAGAAGGCTTCTTCCAAACATACATACTATTCAACAGTTATGTGATATGTTTCTTGTTTATCTGTCTCATTCAGTTTACTTCTTAGACCAGCCAGAGGGATTTACGAGAGTAAGGAAAAACTTCTTCCTCCCAGCCACCATATTTCTCATCTCCTCCTCACCTTCCTCCTCCTCCTCCTCCAGGCACTGTGCTGCCTCTGGCTCCTCGGGGTTGGAGCAGAGAAAGAAGAGAGAGGACACGGACAGAATGCTATAATTCAGAAGGGTGTGGCTAATGCTAGAATGCTGGCTCTTTCTCTTCTCGGCGTTATGGAGGGTGGGAAATTGCCCCATCTTTGCTGCAGATCTTGCTTAGTACTAGGCCTGAAGTTAAGAACGTAGTCCCCAGCTGGGACTTTCCACCTTTGCCGGCTGCTTCTGCATTTGCCACTACACCCCCGACTCTTTCAGCCAGGATCATCTTTCCTCAGGAAGAGAGCCCTTGGGCTTTTCAAGGCTAAATAGCTTCTAGAGCTCCATGAAGTCTCATGCATCCCTGCCTATGGTCAGTGAAAATTGAATTTGCTCCCACCAAAGCCCCCTCTGCAAGCCCATCAGTCAGGCAGCTATAGGCAGCCCAGTCCCTTGGAATCAGACTTCTCCAAGAAAAGGTCAACACCAAGCCTGTTCCCCCAACTCTAACAAACCAGGTCAAGGACTAAGGGTGTCGGGGGAGTGTGTAATTCCCTCCATTCTATCTCACTGCAACAAAAATTTGAAACGGTGTATCAGCGTTACAGTTTATAGCTCTGTTACACTTCACAGTTTTATTTCCCAAACAAAGTACACCCCTGAGGCATGAGGGTGGGCTGTCCCCAAAGGAGAAGCCCCAGCTGGTCTTGGCTTCCTCTTTTTATACATTTTGTCTCCTCAACCCTGAGCTTGCCCTATCCAAAATAGGGCCAGCCAGAAAGGAGGTGTTTGTTGCACCTCAGGTTCTCACTCAGGTCCGCGAATTTTTCCTTTGTTCCCTTTTTGCGGGCTTTTCCCTTTATCTTTAGCCACTGTCATTTTAGATCCCTTTGTCCTATTCTAACGACCTAACAAGGGTCTCTCCATTCCATTGCCCAACCTACTGATGATAGACATGGCCATGCTCCCTGAAGGGATTTCTTAGTTTCCTTACTTGGCTCCAGATAAGGACTAGAAAGGAGAAATGTACAACTCTTCCCATAGAGATCCATTTCTTATGATCTTTGTGCTTTCCTTTATATTGCCTTGAAGAAGCTCATAGAAAAGTGTTTATCCATCTGTCTTCTGGGTCACCCCTTAGCATGTTCTGTACAGCTGGTCTGGTACCGCGCTTTCAAATTAGTCAGTATTCAACACCCATTCTTCTAATCTTTGTGACCTCAGCTGAAATTTTGTGACAGTATAGGTCTCAAAATATAATATATTTTATATGTAATATGTAATGTCTCAAAATATAATCCTGCGACAGCTATAATTAAAAATCTAAGTAAAGGAACTGAAATTTTTAGGGCTCACATTAGTCCAAAATTTGTCCTGCATCTTGATCATACATTCAGTTCAGTTCAGTTCAGTTCAGTCACTCAGTCCTGTCCGACTCTCTGTGACTCCATGGACTACAGCATGCCAGGTGACCTGTCCATCACCAACTCATGGAGTTTATTACCCTGTTATTGACTTATTTTATATATCATTTGATCTTTTTCAGTAGTGACACCCAAGTTAATTCAATTTACAAATATTTTCTACCAAGTGATTTTTTAGACATTGTGACTAATTTATGAGGATTTATTGGGAGAGTATGTTTATTAAAACACCTGGGCATTTGTAGTTATTTTCAAGAATTGATAAAAAATGTCTTACATGTAAAATATACTATGAACTGTAAAATGACAAAGGAAATATTGCATGTCATATTCTGTAAGCTCTCATTACCCAAATTAATTACAGATTCAACATCAAATATCATTTTAAAAGTCTCCCTTCTATACTTTTCTATATTTTCAATAATGAACATATATTCAGTGTGTTTGAAAATTACTTTTAGAAATAAAATTACCCAAATCAGAATGCAGCTGTGTTTTAAGAAGTCTTCAAAGGGTTGACATTCTTAGAGCCAGCTTGGCATTGGGCAGATTAGTGAAGTGAAGTGAAAGTTGTTCAGTCCTGTCTGACTCTTGCAACCCCATGAACTATACAGTCCATGAAATTCTCCAAGCCAGCATACTGGAGTGGGTAGCCATTCCCTTCTCCAGGGGATTTTCCCAACCCAGGCATCGAACCCAGGTCTCCTGCACTGCAGGTGGATTTTTTACCAGCTGAGAAGCCTCAGGGAGAAGAGTTCAGTTCAGTTACTCAGTTGTGTCTAACTCTGTGACACCATGAACCACAGCACGCCAGGCCTCCCTGTCCATTACCAACTCCCATAGTCCACCCAAACTCATGTCCATCAAGTTGGTGATGAAATCCAACCCTCTCATCCTCTGTCATTCCCTTCTCCTCCTGCCCTCAATCTTTCCCAGCATCAGGGTCTTTTCAAATAAGTCAGCTCTTCATATTAGGTGGCCAAAGTATTGGAGTTTCAGCTTCAATATCAGTCCTTCCAATGAACACCCAGGACTGATCTCCATTAGGATGGACTGGTTGGATCTCCTTGCAGTCCAAGGGACTCTCAAGAGTCTTCTCCAACACCACAGTTCAAAAGCATCAGTTCTTTGGCACTCAGCTTTCTTTATAGTCCAACTCTCACATCCATACATGACTACTGGAAAAACCATAGCCTTGACTAGACAGACCTTTGTTGGCAAAGTAATGTCTCTGCTTTTCAATATGCTATCTAGGTTGGTCATAACTCCTTTCAAGGAGTAAGCGTCTTTTAATTTCATAGCTGCAGGCACCATCTGCAGTGATTTTGGAGCCCCCCAAAATAAAGTCTGACACTGTTTCCACTGTTTCCCCATCTATTTCCCATTAAGTGATGAGACCAGATGCCATGATCTTAGTGTTCTGAATGTTGAGCTTTAAGCCAACTTTTTCACTCTCCACTTTCACTTTCATCAAGAAGCTTTTTAGCTCTTCTTCACTTTCTGCCATAAGGGTGGTGTCATCTGCATATCTGAGGTTATTGATATTTCTCCTGGCAATCTTGATTCCAGCTTGTGATTCCTGCAGCCCAGCATTTCTCATGATGTACTCTGCATATAAGTCAAATAAACAGGGTGACAATATACAGCCTTGACGTACGTCTTTTCTTATTTGGAACCAGTCTGTTGTTCCATGTCCAGTTCTAACTGTTTCTTCCTGACCTGCATATAGGTTTCTCAAGAGGCAAGTCAGGTGGTCCGGTATTCCCATTTCTTTCAGAATTTTCCACAGTTTATTGTGATCCACACAGTCAAAGGCTTTGGCATAGTCAATAAAGCAGATATAGATGTTTTTTTCTGGAACTCTCTTGCTTTTTCTGTGATCCAGCAGATGTTGGCAATTTGATCTCTGGAGAAGAGTAGCATCAGTTAATTTATTTGGTCATTATTTAACATTATAATACTCTAATTACTGGACAAAAACAGTTGGCTATTTTACTGTTAGAGTTCACTTCATGATTTTTCTAAGCCAATGAAACATCTGTAAGATGTTCACATTTTATTTCAGGCTGAAATATTGATCTAAGATGTGGTTGCAAAGACATTGGATCCAGAGGCATAGTGTTTTTGTGCAGATATTAAGAATAATGATTTTCATAGAAACTCATAAACTAGGGATACATACATCATCTTTTTCTCTTATCTCAAGTTTGGAAACAGCTTTTCTTAAACCAGAAGACTATTTAAGGCATTCATCTCACTGAAAGTCAAAATGATTATTTGCCCAGGGGGAATTCTGCTTTATAATAAATAAATATGGGCTTCAGAGATTTACAGAATTTGAGGTGGCACTTAGTAATATAAATTTTCCCACTTTCTTTTAAATAAGAAATGTCTTGAGATACTTAAAAATCAATTAATTGTAGACTGTAGTTTGCAATAGTATCAGAATTTATGATATTTTTCTGCAGTGGAAACTTAAATTGTCCTCTTAGTTGTAGAAATTAAATGATCCTTAAAAAACACTCTATTTAAAAGGTGTTATTGACTTATTACATACAAATGATTAGTATGTTTTTGCTGAAAAGCTGAATCATATGCCTTTAACCAGTCAATAACATTTCTCTGTTTGCAAATGAAAAGCTTCCTTTTCTCATGGCAGGCGGTGAACTGAACCTGAATTCTAAGAGTCACTCGGCGTTTTTTCTCATTCACATCGCAGTAGTAGCTCTGTAGTTAGAGCTCAGCGGACAATTTGGTAATGAAGGCAGCACAAAAAGACTTCTGATTGCTCCTAAACATCTGCATCATCGGCTTTCTATAGTATAGCAGCATTTAGCTTTCCTTCAGGAAATAACCTAAAAATAGAGGAAGGAACTTAGATAATGATGGCCTCACATTTAAGATGTGTGCTAACATTCTCAGGGTGATACGCAATGAGGAAAAACAAAACAAAACAAAACAAAAACCAGGAAGAATGGGAGGCAAGAGCTCCTCTGAGGCTATATGGGGAGGGGTGAATAGTCATAGCCTGGATCTGAACAGCTTAATAAGGACAGAAGGAAGAGAATGCACGTTGCAGGTAGAAAGCCAATTCTGATTCCATGTTAGAAACTTTTTCTTTGACTTGCTCCTCATTGTTTTTGTTATTATAATCTTACTTACTAGCTTGGCTCAGTGGACCCTGGCCCTCTCCTTAACTGTAAGTGAAAGTGCCTTTGTTGAGCTCATAGGGAGATAATTTGTCCCTGATTGATGCTTTTGAACTGTGGTGTTGGAGAAGACTCTTGAGAATCCCTTGGACTGCAAGATTTTCCTAAAGGAAATCATCCCTGAATATTCATTGGAAGGACTGATGCTAAAACTGAAACTCCAATACTTTGGCCACCTGATGTGAAGAGCAGACTCATTGGAAAAGACCCTGATGCTGGGAAAGATTGAGGGCAGGAGCAGAAGGGGACGACAGAGGATGAGATGGTTGGATGGCATCACCGACTCAATAGAGTTGAGTTTAAGTAAACTCTGGGAGTTGGTGATGGACAGAGAGGCCTGGTGTGTTGCAGTCCATGGGGTCACAAAGAGTCAGACATGACTGAGTGACTGAATTGAACTGATACTAGAGATTCAAAATAACCATGATTTATCTAAAAAGATAAAATAGAAAGATAAAATAAAATTCATTTTTCTTTTATATAAGTGTACTAATGGAATGATTAGTGTCATAATATTTTAGATGTTAAAACTAATTACTTCAATGAGCAACAGATGTTATTAAAAGATGAATTTGTTTCCATTTTAATACCATCATAAATTTCTAAAATAGTCTGGGCTTCTCAGGTGGCTCATTGGTAACAAATCCACCAGCCAATGCAGGAAACCTGGGTTCGATCCTGGGTTGGGAATGTCGGGGGAGTTTGTAATTTCATCAGTTCTGTCTCATCACAACAAAAATTTGAAGCAACCGATGGACCAGTGCCACAGCCCTCAGAGGGACCAGTGTTACAGCTCAGTTTTATTTAGAAAGTAAAGGAAAATACATCCTTGAGGCATGAGGGCATGCTGACCCAAAAGACGTGAAAGGAAGAGAGGCCCCCGGCCTAATTTTGGTCCTCTTTTTATATGTTTTTTCTCCTCCCCCTGGGCCTGCCCTGTGTAAATTGGGCTGGCAAGGAGGGCTGTTTGTTTCACCTGAGGTCCTCACTCCAGTCCTCGGACCTTCCTTTGTTCTATTTTCACGGGCTTTTCCCTTCCTTGTCTTTTAGCCACCACCATTCTGGACTCCTGTTTCCTATGCTAACTACCTAACAGGGAGATCCCCCGGAGGAGGAAAGGGCAACCCACTCCAGTATTCTCGACTGAAAAATTCCATGGACAGAGGAGCCTGGCGGGCTACCGCCCAAGGGGTTGCAAAAAAGTCAGCCATGACTTAGTGACTAACAACAACACGGATGTACTATTGTTACCGAGTCCAAGCTCGCCTTGCTCAGTGCACAACAGGCCAGTGAATCTGGGAGACGAGGTGTTGAGGCAAGAACTTTGACTGGGGAGCTGGCAGACCGAGAAGATGGCGGACTCGCCCCTCAGAGTAGCTGTTTATTGGGGTCTGGATGCCAGATTCTTCTATAGGTCAGAGGAAGAAGCAACGAGGAACTAAAGTCAAAAGGCAGAATAGAGAGGGAAAGGTAGTAGGGAGGAAATTGAAAGGGTCTTCACTCTTAGCAAAGAATCTCCTAAGGAATGGCCTGCCTTTCAAAGCAGTGTGTAAATCTCTCCTATTCACAGGTGGGCAGGGACAAACTATCTCTGCATGAGCTGAACAAAGTCATTTTAGTTTACAGTCAAGCAGAGGGGTATGGTCCTCCAGGCAAGCCATTCTTTATGATTATAATAACAAAGCAATGAAAAACAAGTCAAGGAAACAGTTTCCAACATGCAGTCAGAATTGGCTTCCTCCCCGCAACATTACAGAGAAGGCAATGGCATCCCACTCCAGTACTCTTGCCTGGAAAATCCCATGGACAGAGGAGCCTGGAAGGCAGCAGTCCATGGGGTCGCTAAGAGTCAGACACGACTGAGTGACTTCCCTTTCACTTTTCACTTTCATGCATTGGAGAAGGAAATGGCAACCCACTCCAGTGCTCTTGCCTGGAGAATCCCAGGGACGGGGGAGCCTGGCGGGCTGCCGTCCCTGGGGTTGCACAGAGTCGGACACGACTGAAGTGACTTAGCAGCAGCAGCTGCCACATTATGTCATCGCAACCAGTCATTTATATTACCTTGTGCTGTGCTGTGTTTAGTCGCTCAGTCATGTCTTACTCTTTGTGACCCCATAGATTGTAACCTGCCAGGCTCCTCTGTCCATGGGGATTCTCCAAGCAAGAATACTGGAGTGAGTTGCCCTGCCCTGTTCTGGGGGATCTTCCAAACTCAGGGATTGAACGCAGGTCTCTTGCATTACAGGTGAATTCTTTACCAGCTGAGCTACCAGGGAAGCCCTTATGTTGCCATAGTTCTGAGAAAAATTATTTTCTGAAAAGAAACAAGAAAAATAAAAGCAAAGCCTACTTTTCATCCATTTGTATTAGTATCACATAGGAACAAGCTGCACTGAGAATAGTAACTTGCAATGAAATCAATCACAACAATTTTTTTTTTTTTTGGAGGATGTTAAAAGGTAATATGAGTTCTTGGCTAAATGGGCATAGCAATGTATTTTTAAAGTTTTATGAGAAACTGAAGCTCCACAAACACCTTAATAGACAAAAATAATAAAGTAATTCTTAAAAGTTAAACTTTAATAAGAATAACTTGTGATTTGAAAAAATACAAAGAGACAGAATAAGAATAAAGTATTTTGGGAGACGTCTATTCAATTTTCTTTAGCTGCTGGTAGAGAAATAGCATGTTAATACTGTAATATCAAGATGCTAATCACATCTCAAAATGAATAAATCACATTGTATAAAGAATATTTTTTCTAAAGGTAGCTGGGGTTATGACATTCTGGGTTATTCAGAACACACCTGAACATTAAGAACAATTTTGGACACAGTAGCAAAAAGGCATGTTTAAGCTGGAGCACTTCCAGAAGAAAATAAACCAGCAAGTGAAAGTCTGAGACTGTGCCAATTCAGAAGCCAGAACTGTGGCCTCTTGGAGATAAACATGTAAGAAATGTGGCAGCTGTCTTAAAATACCTAAAGTGTATCAGGTTACAGGACAGTAAACCTAGTTCATGTAGTCTCAAGAGACAGTACTCAGACCAGGCGAGGTTTTGGTTCAATATATAGTCAATATCTTTCTAATAACTAGAGCTTTTTGGAAGTAGAATTGACTACATCAGTAGGAAGTGAATGATCCACCACGCAATTGTACCTTCACAAACCAAAGCTTCCCTGATAGCTCAGCTGGTAAAGAATCTGCCTGCAATGCAGAAGACCCTGGTTTTATTCCTGAGTCAAGAAGGTCCCCTGCAGAAGGGATAGGCTACCCATTCCAGTATTCTTGGGCTTCCCTTGTGGCTCAGCTGATAAAGAATCTGCCTGCAGTGCAGGAGACCTGGGTTCAATCCCTGAGTTGGGAAGATCCCCTGGAGACGGGAAAGGTTACCCACTCCAGTATTCTGGCCTGGAGAATTCCATGGACTGTGTAGTCCATGGGGTCACAAACAGTCGGACACAACTGAGAGACTTTCACTTTCACCTCAAACCAAGGGTATATTTTCTACAAACATTTCTAGAGAAGACTCATGTCTGTTCTTAGAGGTTCTCTAAGTCTCTTTGACCAATCACTCCTATATTGCTTTTCAGTAGAGCATGAATGACACAGTCATACATGGCATCCTTTTTCATTGATTCGTACTATTCTACTTCTCAGGCTCTGGGGATGATGCGTTCTTTTAGCCAGTACATTAGAAGAATTCTGAAAATTGCAGAATTTTAGCTAAGAAAAAAAGGTATGTTTTGACTATTACTGTTGGTAATTCTATAATGAAAAATATATCTTATTGGTACCCTGATGTTAAAGATAACACTGAGCTGAGGACCTCAAGTGAAATTGTGTTAACATGATAGCCGCACCATTCATTCTCACAGATCCTTGCAGGATTTCCTTCTTTCCTTGAAATAAGAGTGACTAAGATTGGCAATTTGTGATTGCCAAAAATACACCATAAAATTCCTTAAAAAAAAAAAAAAGAAAGAAAAAACAAGTAAGAGAGAATGTCTGGTGGCTCACATGGTAAAGAATCTGCCTGCAGTGGAGGAGACCCAGGTTTGATCCCTGGGTTGGTAAAATCCCCTGGAGAAGGGAATGGAAACACACTCCATTATTCTTGCCTGGGAAATCACATGGACAGAAGAGCCTGACCAGCTACAGTCCATGGGGTGGCAAAGAGTCAGATGCAACTGAGTGGCGAAAACTATCTTTTTTTTTTTTTTCACTAAAATCCCTAAAGTGTTATAAGAAGGGGGACTCCTGAAAATGAGGAATGCATTTTGTCATAGGTAGGATCTGTTTTGTTTGAAATAGCTCCAGCTCAAATGGTTAGCTTCTATAACATCAGTGTTCACATCAAGAGAAGAAAAGAAGCTAGATAACACACACACATACATACAAGCAACAGAAAACAAGGAAAAAGCTGTTTGAAGGCCTTGGAAGAACAAGAAAGCCAGACTTAAAGGACTAAGATGTCAGGAAGAAAGGAAATATCTTATGGTGAGTCTCAAAGTGTCTATTTGCCCATCGAGAAAACTCTGACCAAGGAGAAAACTGTGTCGCAGTGTCTTCCAGAAGTCCCACGTGAATGGGGAAATAAGAGCAAGAACTGATGACCTTCCAAAGAAAATGGGCTCTGGTAATCAAACCTAGGTTTCGGTTGAGACTTTTAAAGGACCACATCCTACCAGTAAGAGCAGACCAAAATAAAGAAACCTTTAACAAGGAACCATCATCTCTCACTAACTATTTTCCAAAAGAAACATAGATTCTCTCTTAGGAAAACTGGCATCATTCAAAGGCTAGATATATTTTTATGCACAATGTCTGGGATTGATGTACTTGGTACATTAGAATAAGCATTTTTTTTTCCCTATGATGACTGCTGGATGGTATCTCAGATGCTTTGAAACAGAAATGAAAATTTGTGTGATTCCTTTGAATGAGCTCTGAACTCTAGGCAAAAATTTTGTCTAGTTTCATATTTGATTTTTATCTATTTCAGTTCAGTTCAGTCACTCAGTTGTGTCCAACTCTTTGTGACCCCATGAATCGCCGCACGCCAGGCCTCCCTGTCTATCACCAACTCCCGGAGTTCACTCAAACTCACATCCATCGAGTCCATGATGCCATCCAGCCATCTCATCCTCTTTTGTCCCTTTCTCCTCCTGCCCCCAATCCCTCCCAGCATCAGAGTCTTTTCCAATGAGTCAACTCTTCACATGAGGTGGCCAAAGTACTGGAGTTTCAGCTTTAGCATCATTCCTTCCAAAGAAATCCCAGGGCTAATCTCCTTCAGAGTGGACTGGTTGGATCTCCTTGCAGTCCAAGGGACCCTCAAGAGTCTTCTCCAACACCACAGTTCAAAAGCATCAATTCTTCAGCGCTCAACCTTCTTCACAGTCCAACTCTCTCATACATGACCACTGGAATAACCATAGCCTTGACTAGATGGACCTTTGTTGGCAAAGTAATGTCTCTGCTTTTGAATATGCTATCTAGTTTGGTCATAACTTTTCTTCCAAGGAGAAAGTTTCTTCCAATTTCATGGCTGCAATCACCATCTGCATGGATTTTGGAGCCCCCAAAAATAAAGGTTGACACTGTTTCCCCCATCTATTTCCCATGAAGTGATGGGACTGGATGCCATGATCTTCATTTTCTGAATGTTGAGCTTTAAGCCAACTTTTTCACTCTCCTCTTTCACTTTCATCAAAAGGCTTTTTAGTTCCTCTTCACTTTCTGCCATAAAGGTGGTGTCATCTGCATATCTGAGGTTATTGATATTTCTCCTGGCAATCTTGATTCCAGCTTGTGCTTCTTCTAGCCCAGCGTTTCTCATGATGCACTCTGCATAGACGTTAAATAAGCAGGATGACAATAGACAGCCTTGACGTACTCCTTTTCCTATTTGGAAAGCAGTCTGTTGTTCCATGTCCAGTTCTAACTGTTGCTTCCTGACCTGCATATAGGTTTCTCAAGAGGCAGGTCAGGTGGTCTGGTATTTCCATCTCTTTCAGAATTTTCCACAGTTTCTTGTGATCCACACAGTCAAAGGCCTTGGCGCAGTCAATAAAGCAGAAATAGATGTTTTTCTGGAACTCTTTTGCTCTTTGATGATCCAGCGGATGTTGGCAATTTGATCTCTGGTTTTTCTGCCTTTTCTAAAACCAGCTTGAACATCTGGAAGTTCACGGTTATCTATTTATCTATTTAGCGAATATAATTAGCTCACCAAGACTAAATCAAAGACATAAGGGAAGCATTTCAACCAGGGAAAAAGTTATATTGAGGGATGAATGTGACAGAAATAAAGAGAGAGAGAAAGAATAAAGGAAAAGAGGGCTGGAGGGAGAGGAGGAGAGAATAAAGCAGCCTTAATGTGAAGAGATCCCGGTAATAGCTAATACGGGGAAAATATCTTCAGTTTCTTTAAACTTAAAATGTCACCCAAAAGGCATTTGGGGAGTTGTTTTGCCAGTAAATGTCATTATCTATAAGGAAAAAGACTAATAGACTCTCTGAACTGTAATGGCCTCAGTAAAATATATAGTCAATTTTTATAAGACATAGTATAATACATTTATCTCAAAATTATAGTGTCTCTGATAAATAGTGCACTTGTCTTTGTCTTTGTTACAGTATTTAATACTCTGTGTATTGTGGGATATACACCAAGTTTACAAGACTTGGGTAATGAGAATTGGTAAAAACCTGAGGCTACCTTTATGATCCTATTTGACATTTTCATTCAGCAGTGATGCATGCAACTTTGGCAAACAGTGCAATGTAAAAAGGCAGATACTTCCATACAACCCTTATCTCTTTTATCACACATCTATATGGCAGTGAGGGTCACTGAGGCAACAGTGGTCCTGAGATTCCAAATTCAATATATATCCTCAGGTCTCCTGGAGAGATTTCAAATTTTCAGATCCAGTAGACTGGCCGCTGAAATCTCCAGGCAGTTATTCTTTAAATGAAATATCAGTGCATCAGCTTAGGCAAAAAATTTTGATGAGTTCTCAGAGATAATTAATCTTCAGTTCTAATGTCATCATCAAGAAACAAATATTAAGGGACTAACTGTACAGGAAGTACACTGAGATAATTATTTCAAATTGCTTCTCTTTAAGAGCTTATACCATACAAACAGCAATATGTCAATGGTAGATGGTAAACTCTTATTTATCTTCCAGTTATCAATGCAAAGGTCACTTGTACAAAGATGTATTTTTGTGTTTTCCAAACTAATATGAATCCTCTACTTAAAAAATTCTCATAGCATAAGGTCCTTCTAGTTTCCTGTAGGACTTATTGCATTGGAATTTTACCCTTATTTCAATAGTTATTGGATAAATATCAGTCTTTCACAAGTACCATAAATGATGTGAGGAAGGGGAATATGTCTAATTTTGTCCACCTTTGAGTCCCAGAGAACTGTTTGCACTACCACATAATGGATGTTGAAAACTATTTACTGAATGAATAAATCAATGAATGGAAGATTTAATAAAACAATAGCCAATGGAAGAGAGTGAAAAGGCTGCCTTAAAATTCGACATTCAAAAAATGATCATGGCATCCAGTCTGATCACTTCATGACAAATAGATGGGGAAACAATGGGGAGACTTTATTTTGGGAGGCTGCAAAATCACTGCAGATGGTGATGCAGCCATGAAATTAAAAGACACTTCCTCCTTGGCAGAAAAACTATGCTCAATCGAGACAGCATGTTAAAAAGTAGAGGTATGGCAGGATGCAGCATGCTTGGGGCTGGTGCATGGGGATGACCCAGAAAGATGTTATGGGGAGGGAGGTGGGAGGGGGGTTCATGTTTGGGAAAGCATGTAAGAATTAAAGATTTTAAAATTTAAAAAATAAAAAACTAAAAATAAATAAATGAAAAAATAAAAAAATAAATAAATAAATTTAAAAAAAATAGAAAAAAAAAAAAAGTAGAGGTATTACCTTGCTGACAAAGGTCCATCTAGTCAAAGCTTGGCTTATCCAGTAGTCATGTATGGATGTGAGAGCTGGACTATAAAGAAGGCTGTGTGCCAAAGAATTGATGCTTTTGAACTGTGGTGTTGGAGAAGACTCTGGAGAGTCCCTTGGACAGCAAGGAGATCAAACCAGTCTATAGTAAAGAAAATCAGTCCTGAATACTCAATGGAAGGACTGATGCTAAAGCTCAAGCTCCAATACTTTGGCCACTTGATGTGAAGAACTGATTCATTGGAAAAGACATTGATGCTGGGAAAGATTGAAGGCAGGAGGAGACGGAACAGCAGTGGATGAGATGGTTGGATGGCAACACCAACTTGATGGACATGAGTTTGAGTAAGCTCTGCAAGTTGGTGATGGACAGGGAAGCCTGGTGTGCTGCAGTCCATGGGGTTGCAAAGAGTCAGAAAGGATTGAGCAATGAAATGAATAAATTATAGAAGGCGTAATAGTTATAAAAAGTATCTAAATGCTTTGATTTGGGTAATATAATCAAAATAACCTTTTTTTAAAATGCACCTAATCAGATTGTTCAATGCATTTAATTAAAAATATTCCAAACAATCCTTTTTAGGAATTTTCTTTTTTTAACTTTCCTTTTAAAAAACTTTTATTTTGTATTGAGGTAG
The DNA here is from genome assembly GCF_042477335.2 of Ovis canadensis. Taxonomy (NCBI): domain Eukaryota; kingdom Metazoa; phylum Chordata; class Mammalia; order Artiodactyla; family Bovidae; genus Ovis; species Ovis canadensis. The sequence goes on along the minus strand of NC_091253.1, from coordinate 98,131,459 downwards.
GAGAAGGAAATGGCAACCCACTTCAGTATTCTTCCTTGGAAAATCCCAGGGATGGGGGAGCCTGGTGGGCTGCTGTCAATGGGGTTGCACAGAGTCGGACACGACTGAAGGGACTCAGCAGTAGCAGCAGCACAGCTGATTAACAGGGCTTCTCAGGTGGTGCAGTGGTAAAGAATCAGTCTGACAATGCAGGAGACACAAGAGACATGGGTTTAATCCCTGGGTCAGGAAGCTTCCCTGGAGGAGGAAGTGGTAGCCCACTCCAGTATTCTCACCTAGAAAATTCCATGGACAGAAGAGCCTGGTGGGCCACAATCCTGAGTGTCATAAATAGCTGAACACAACTGAGTGAATGGCACACATAGCTGATTAGCAAGTAATGTTGTGATATTTTCAGGTGAACAGTGAAGGGACTCAGTTATACGTGTTTTCATTCTCCTCCAAACTCCCCTTCCATCTAAGCTGCCATATGACACTGAACAGAGTTCCCTGTGCTATACAGTAGGCCATTGTTGGTTATTCATTTTAAATATAGCAGAGTGTGTATGTCAGTCTCAAACTCCTTGGCAGCCACAAGTTTGTTTTCTAAGTCTGTGAGTCTATTTCTGTTCATTTCTATCATTCTATCAAGTATAAGTTCAAGTATCAAGTATAAGTTCATTTCTATCATTTCTTTTTTAGATTCCACATATAAAGGATATGATACAATATTTCTCTTTCCTGTTTGGTTTATTTCACTGAGTGTAACAATGATTAGATCTATCCATGTTGCTGCAAATAGCACTATTACATTCTTTTTAATGGCTGAGTAATATCCCATTATATATACAATACTACATCTTCTTTATCCATTTCTCTGTCAATGGACATTTAATTTGCTTCCATGACTTGGCCACTGTAAACCATTCTACCACAAACACTGGGGTGTTTGTATCCTTTCAGATCATGCTTCTCTTTGGCTATATGCCCAGGAGTGGCATTGCACGGTTATATGGTAGCTCTATTTTTAGCTTTTTAAGGAACCTCCTTACTGTTCTCCATAGTGGCTGTACCAATCTGCATTCCCACTAACAGTGTAGGAAGGTTGCTTTCTCTCCAAACCCTCACCAGCATTTGTTGTTTGTAGAGTTTTTGAGGATAGCCATTGTGGCTGTTGTGAGGTGATATCTCACTGCAGTTTTGATTTTCACTTCACTAATAACTAGCAATGCTGAACAACTTTTCACATGCCTCTTGGCCATCTGTATGTTTTCTTTGGAAGATTTAGTAAAATAATGGCCAATACAGTACAGAGGACCTAACAGATTTACAAAAAGTAAGTATCTAAATGCTGTGATTTGGGTAGTACAATCAAAAGAATCCTCTTTAAAAATATACTCAATCAGATTGCTCAATGTATTTAATTAAAATATTAGAAATAATCTCTCCTTAGAAATTGTCTGATGAAATGCAATTATCCATATGTGAAGTCAAGGCTATGGTTTTTCCAGTGGTCATGTATAGATGTGAGAGTTGGACTGTGAAGAAGGCTGAGCGCCCAAGAATTGATGCTTTTGATATGTGGTGTTGGAGTAGACTCTTGAGAGTCCCTTGGACTGCAAGGAGATCCAACCAGTGCATCCTAAAGGAGATCAGTCCTGGGTGTTCATTGGAAGGAATGATGCTAAAGCTGAAACTCCAGTACTTTGGCCACCTCATGCGAAGAGTTGACTCATTGGAAAAGACTCTGATACTGGGAGGGATTGGGGGCAGGAGGAGAAGGGGACGACTGAGGATGAGATGGCTGGATGGCATCAATGACTCGATGGACATGAGTCTGAGTGAACTCTGGGAATTGGTGATGGACAGGGAGGCTTGGCATGCTGCAATTCATCGGGTTGTAAAGAGTCGGACACGACTGACCGATTGAACTGAACTGAAGATACTGCGTTAGATATTAATTCTATTGCTGGGATGTTTAGGGTCAATATTTCGAGATGTGTCAATGAATGGGAAAATTTTCACAGGTGGTCCTTTTCAGATTAATCTTCATGGTCTAATAATAAAGAGAATGAGGGAATGGGTATGTGAGGGAGTGTGGCAGGAAGGGAGGGAAGGAAAGAAAGAGCAGAACTTGGCACAAACATAGTGTAGTGGTTTAGATCCTGGCTTTAGCTCTAGATGGTTGGGATTTATAAACCTCTCTCTAAGGTGGATTCACTCTGTGTCTTATGCAACGTTTTAAACCTCATAGGGGACTCAGTTTTTTCAACTGAGGTCTTATTAAGGTGCCTATACTGTCAGGCAATCAACAGGATAATTGCAATAATCTACACAAAGTGTCTAAAATTATGGTAATCATCACTGTAGGTGCCATGCAAGCATTCACAATTAAGTTTCCATCCTTCTCCAGCTTAATATATTTCAATCCCAGAGGGATATTGTTGCATTTTTCAGAACCTTAACTCTTTAGAATTTGACCTTCTTAGAATATAAAGTTGTGGTCCAATATTTAGGAAATACTGCGTAAGGTAGTTTGCATATAAATATTCCTATTGACTTTGCAGCATTTGTATTTCATGTAGTAAACACTAAAATGTGTTAAGATAGAGAGCAAAACAGAGAAAGCGATTTGATTAAAATATTTTTGCCACATTTCTTTTCCTATGTTCCAAGTATTCTATATCTATATTTATATTCCTTAAAGGATAATTTAACAATAAGGAAGAATACAGATGCTATAATTTTTTTAAACCTACATAGATACACACACACACACACACACGTGAAGATTAGAATCTCTAGTACAAGCTGTATCTGCCTCATTACCCTTTATGGGATCAGAATAGCTCCCAGGTAGCACTTGGATTTCAAATGATAATGCAAATTAGATAAGGCATCTAACTTCCCCCAAAAGATTATTATTTCGATGGGAATACCAGATCACTTGACCTGCCTCTTGAGATACCTATATGCAGGTCAGGAAGCAACAGCTAGAACTGGACACAGAACAAGAGACTGGTTCCAAATAGGAAAAGGAGTATGTCAAGGCTGTATATTGTCACCCTGCTTATTTAACATCTATGCAGAGTACATCACGAGAAACGCTGGGCTGGATGAAGCACAAGCTGGAATTAAGATTGCCAGGAGAAATATCAATAACCTCAGATATGCAGATGACATGACCCTTGTGGAAGAAAGTGAAGAGGAACTAAAAAGCCTCTTGATGAAAGTGAAAGAGGAGAGCGAAAAAGTTGGCTCAAAGCTCAACATTCAGAAAATGAAGATCATGGCATCTGGTCCCATCACTTCATGGGAAATAGATGGGGAAACAGTGGAAACAGTGTCAGATTTTATTTTTGGGGGGCTCCAAAATCACTGCAGATGGTGACTGCAGCCATGAAATTAAAAGACACTTACTCCTTGGAAGGAAAGATATGACCAACCTAGACAGCATATTGAAAAGCAGACATTACTTTGCCAACAAAGGTCCATCTATTCAAGGCTATGCTTTTTCCAGTGGTCATGTATGGATGTGAGAGTTGGACTGTGAAGAAAGCTGAGTGCCGAAGAATTGATGCTTTTGAACTGTGGTGTTGGAGAAGACTCTTGAGAGTCCCTTAGACTGCAAGGAGATCCAACCAGTCCATTCTGAAGGAAATCAGTCCTGGGTGTTCTTTGGAAGGACTGATGCTAAAGCTGAAACTCCAGTACTTTGACCATCTCATGTGAAGAGTTGACTCACTGGAAAAGGCTCTGATGCTGGGAGGGATTGGGGGCAGGAGGAGAAGGGGACGACAGAGTATGAAATGGCTGAATGGCATCACTGACTCGGTGGACATGAGTTTGGGTGAACTCCAGGAGTTGGTGATGGACAGGGAGGCCTGGAGTGCTGCAATTCATAAGGTCACAAAGAGTCAGACACGACTGAGCAACTGAACTGAACTGAAACCTTGCTATAGTGCAGAAGAGCTTTATCTCCTTTTACCTGTCTACACATTTGGAGGTTCCATAAACTGAGTCTTTACTATACAAACAAATTAATGCTCAGGTTTCCCAGGGTGCTCAGTGGTAAAGAATCTGCCTGCCAGTGCAGGTGCTACAGAAGACACAGGTTTGTTCCCTGGGTAGGAAAATCCCCTGGAGGAGGAAATGGCAACCCTCTCCAGCATTCCTGTCAAGATAATCCCATGGACAGAGGAGCCTGGCGGGCTATAGTCCATGGTGTCACAAAGAGTCAGACATGACTGAGCACACACGCAAACACTTTTAAATACAGTCTTAATCATATATGCATATTGGTTCTATTTCAATACAAACAGTATTTTGTTTTCATTCTGTAGCCCCAAATGCATTTAGGAAAGAAACTGTCTTCAAGATATTCCCAAGAATATCTTAATATTAATTCTTAATATCAATTCTCCTATATTAAAATTGGAGGGAAACATCAATTATAAAGCTTAAAATATTTAAAATCAGGATTAAAACTTTCTGTACTCACGTTATGCTTTCTATACTCATTTGTTTTTAACATTAACGGATGTGTTATTAATATCCATCAATGTTTACTATGATTTTCTAAAATCTAAAATATCCACAACCTCTCTAAAACTTCCATATTCAAATAACAAGCCTGGTGTAAGAGGAACATGGTTCAGCAAATAAGAAAGGAGTCATAGAGTCATAAAGCAAATACATTGAACTTTCTGTTTCAGGATTGAATGAATCAGAGGAAATTTTCAAATATCAGAAAATGCCAGTATACTAAAATTATTAAATAAGACATGGGCATTAAAAGGATAATTCAGTCTCAACAAATACCTTATACCAATCCAAAAAGCATACATGATTCAAGGCTTAAATTTATTGAAATTTGGCTGCATTTGAAACTAGGCAACTGCATCTATCTCTCTATGATAGACAGAGTGCCTGATGAACTCTGGACGGAGGTTTGTGACATTGTACAGGAGACAGGGATCAAGACCATCCCCATGGAAAAGAAATGCAAAAAAGCAAAATGGCTGTCTGTGGAGGCCTTACAAATAGCTGTGAAAAGAAGTGAAGTGAAAAGCAAAAGAGAAAAGGAAAGATACAAGCATCTGAATGCAGAATTCCAAAGAATAGCAAGGAGAGATAAGAAAGCCTTCTTCAGTGATCAATGCAGAAAAATAGAGGAAAACAACAGAATGAGAAAGACCAAAGATCTCTTCAAGAAAATTAGAGATACCATGGGAACATTTCATGCAAAGATGGGCTCGATAAAGGACAGAAATGGTATGGACCTGACAGAAGCAGAAGATATTAAGAAGAGGTGGCAAGAATACACAGAAGAACTGTACAAAAATGATCTTCACGACCAAGATAATCATGATGGTGTGATCAATCACCTAGAGCCAGACATCCTGGAATGTGAAGTCAAGTGGGCCTTAGAAAGCATCACTATGAACAAAGCTAGTAGAGGTGATGGAATTCCAGTTGAGCTGTTTCAAATCCTGAAAGCTGATGCTGTGAAAGTGCTGCACTCAATATGCCAATAAATTTGGAAAACTCAGCAGTGGCCACAGGACTGGAAAATGTCAGTTTTCATTCCAATCCCAAAGAAAGGAAATGCCAAAGAATGCTCAAACTACCGCACAATTGCACTCATCTCACATGTTAGTAAAGTAATGCTCACAATTCTCCAAGCCAGGCTTCAGCAATACATGAACCATGAACTTCCAGATGTTCAAGCTGGTTTTAGAAAAGGCAGAGGAACCAGAGCTCAAATTGCCAACATCCACTGGATCATGAAAAAGCAAGAGAGTTCCAGAAAAAACATCTATTTCTGCTTTATTGACTATGCCAAAGCCTTTGACAATAAACTGTGGAAAATTCTGAAAGAGATGGGAATACTAGACCACCTGACCTGCCCCTTGAGAAACCTGTATGCAGGTCAGGAACAAACAGTTAGAACTGGACATGGAACAACAGACTGGTTTCAAATAGGAAAAGGAGTACATCAAGGCCATATATTGTCACCCTGCTTATTTAACTTATATGCAGAGTACATAATGAAAAACGCTGGGCTGGAAGAAGCACAAGCTGGAATCAAGATTGCCGGGAGAAATATCAATAACCTCAGATATGCAGATGACACCAACCTTATGGCAGAAAGTGAAGAGGAACTAAAAAGCCTTTTGATGAAAGTGAAAGAGGAGAGTGAAAAAGTTGGGTTAAAGCTCAACATTCAGAAAACGAAGATCATGGCATCTGGTCCCATCACTTCATGGGAAATAGATGGGGAAAGAGTGTCAGACTTTATTTTTGGGGGCTGGAAAATCACTGCAGATGGTGCCTGCAGCCATGAAATTAAAAGATGCTTACTCCTTGGAAGGAAAGTTATGACCAACCTAGACAGCATATTCAAAATCAGAGACATTACTTTGCCAACAAAGGTCCATCTAGTCAAGGCTATGGTTTTTCCTGTGGTCATGTATGGATGTGAGTGTTGAATTTGTGAAGAAAGCTGAGCACCGAAGAATTGATGCTTTTGAACTGTGGTGTTGGAGAAGACTATTGAGAGTCCCTTAGACTGTAAGGAGATCCAACCAGTCCATTCTAAAGGAGATAGGTCCTGGGTTTTCTTTGGAAGGAATGATGCTAAAGCTGAAACTCCAGTATTTTCACCACCTCATGGGAATTGTTGACTCATTGGAAAAGACTGTGTTGCTGGGAGGGATCGGGGGCAGGAGGAGAGGGGGACGACAGAGGATGAGATGGCTGGATGGCATCACCGCCTCGATGGAGATGAGTTTGGGTGAACTCCGGGAGTTGGTGATGGACAGGGAGGCCTGGCGTGCTGCAATTCATGGGGCCGCAAAGAGTTAGATACAACTTAGCGACTGAACTGAACTGAACTGAACTGTATCTATAGCTCTTTCATTGCATCTTCAAAAATATATTAAAGACCTACTCTGTGTCCATCAGAGTTCTATATTTTGGGGATAGAAAGGTTAAAATACAGTCTTAGTTCATAAGTGACTTACATATATTAGGTTCCATGGATACTGATCAAGTAAACAAGTAAAATAATTCTCAAAATTGTAAGTCATATAAAGCAAAATTCTCAAGGCGGTCAGAGGAGAAACTTTTGAAGAACTTATATTAGGTTAAGATATGCCTAATCAGGAGTAAAAACCTGCATAAAGTTTTACAGACAGTTAATAGTTACAGACAGAAAAATCACCCAGTGACAAAGCCTTAGCAAAGTAGATACCTGGGTTTGGCATGTGTGTACACCAAGAAGAAAGCTTTTATGGCTGGAACTCAGAATATATTTATTAGAGAGAGAGAGGTAGGCTAGGACTAGACAGTAAAAATCTTAGGAGACATTGGAGTACAGCTTAGACTGTCTTTATTATCATCAATGTATGATATACAGTTAGGAGCAGGACAGTGCCAGAATCTGAATTGCAAGATAACTCTGGTTGCTACTGAAGCAATTTAGATGGGACGTAATGTTAGAGTATAATGATAGCAGTAAAGATGGAAAAGGTTGAAGGCTAAGAAAAGGAAAATGTTATGGAATAATGGCAAGGTTTTGATTTAACTAATTGAGTATATCAAAATAAGATTTACTAAGGAAACTTTGGAAGAAGAATACAATTGGGGAAAATAAAGAATTTTACTTGCCATGTTATATTTCAAATTCCTATTAGACCTCCAAATTGAATTTTTAATTAAATCAATTAGATACATATCTCTGGAAGAAAATCTAAAATGGAGATACACATCTGAAAAAGTCAGAATTGGAGATGCATACATATGGAACTCACTAGTTGAAGGAGAAGAGCAAAAGCTTTGGTACCAATATCGAGGTCATGCTGACATTATTGCTTGAGCAGATGAGTAGAACCTTGTCAAAGGGAAAGGGGTTGCCCTTATGGTATGAGTAGCCTTGGGGTAATTAGGAAAATGAATACTGGTTTTGAGTTTAACAGCCCTATAGGAGCCTGATACAGGAAGTGTTTGGGGTATGGGGTTTGGATTTATTGGTTCGTGAAAGGCATGTTCACAGAGGAATCATTTTTTATCTTTAGGAATTAATCAGCCCTGGAAGGGGCAGACTATTCTAGATGAGTAAGGCCTTAAGTTATCAAGGCATCAAATGATACAGAAAATGAAGAACATGGTTAATACATAAAGTGTCCTAAATATAAAAGAAAATAAGGAAAATGTGATATGAAAGAAAAAAATGAAATGGTAAGAAACAAGGAATTTTTAGTTATGTCAAAAATGACTGAGAATAGACAAAGTTGAGAAGAGGAAAGTTACCATTGACATTGTCAACACAGATCTTCCAATAACCACAAAAAGAACAATCTCAAAAGAGCTGTGCGATCGAAGCCTGTCAGAGTGAGTTGAGGACTCAATGGGGGCAGATGAAAATTTTGAGATAACTCTTGGTAAGAAGAGAACAAAGCAATGATACATAAAATCACTTAATTTTGTTTTACCACTCAGGTTTCAAATCTGCTTGGTGAATTCCATTAAAGAGGACCTTGATGTTGCCAAATGAATGCTGAATGCTGAACTTGGTCCCAACTCTTTTTGCTCTCTCTGTTCTCAGAATAGACAAAAGAGCCTTAAAGTTGAGGCTACATATTGGAGTTTTCCAGACAAAGGGGAAAGACCTAAAGATAATGGCATTTCGTTCTCTGACAGATGGCCTCCTGAGATGATCTTACAGTGGAGCTGAAATTCACAATTGAAGCTACAATATCCAGAGCTTCCAAAACAGAACGTTCATGATTCTTTCTTTATACAACCATGTATGATATTTCAATGGAAATAAGAGTTTATGATATTCAAGATTCTAGATTTCAGATCTACTATTACCATCTCTGTGGGTACCTTGGGTAGTACATTTAATTTCCTTTATCTCTATAATGAATACTATTTACTTCCTACTGCATAGAGTAACTAATAAGCAAATAGGAAAGATATTCTTAGCATTATATCAATGCCTACAATTCATGTTATTGTTTTATGACTATGAAAAACAGTGAAAATGAAAGTCACCCAGTCGTGTCTGACTCTTTGTGACCCTATGGACTATACAGTCCATTAAATTCTCCAGGCCAGAATACTGGAATGGTAGCCTTTCCCTTCTCCAGGGGATCTTCCCAACCCAGGGATCAAACCTAGGTCTCCCACATTGCAGGCGGCTTCTTTACCAGCTGAGCCACCAGGGAAGCCCAAGAACTGTGTACTGGATAGCCTATCTCTTCTCCAGCAGATCTTCCTGACCCAGGAATTTAACTGGGGTCTTCTGCATTGCAGGTGGATTTTTTTACCAACTGAGCTACTGGAGGAGGTGATAGCAAAAGACGAAGACAAAGAATGAATTTAGATAAATATGATGGCAAAACAAAAGGATAATGAATGAAGTTATATAAATGATAGTATTGAGTAAAACTGAAAATAAAATTGCTCTAATTTTCTAAAAGATAAGACTAAATAAAAACAAAAAAAATACATAGAAATATTGGAAGGTAAAGCTGAGAAAATATTAGAAAAAAAAGTAGCAGAGAAACAATGAGACAGTACAGGGGAAAAAATTAAAAGAATCAGAAAATCAGTTGAGTAGGTTCAATATAAATTTCTTCTTTGGCATCTTAAATAAAGAGGATGCTCAGGAAGGATACTTAAAAATCATGAAAGAAAGGAAATGATCAAAAGAAACATACCAAGTGTTTTCCCAGATATGAGGGGTTTGAATTTCCAGAATAATAATAATAATAATAATAATAATAATAAACTGAGTTTTGGGCACAATAGATTAAAGAGATCCACACATTATTCTATTGTAACAGAATGCAATTTTCACACCCATGTGAAAAACTAAATTTTAATGTGTACATTTCAAAATTTGAGTTTCAAAAGTGAGAGAGGACTGTACCTTGAGTAAAATCAGTAGAAACTTCACGAGTAAGGCTATAGTGGGTATGAATAGAACATGAATAAGAAAGAAACAGAGGCAGATCTCAAAATTCTACAGTCAGTGCTCACTCCTGAAGGACAGTCCTCAGTAGCTCCTGCAAGTGAGATACTGATAACAGGAGATTGACATGTACAAGACGCAGGTGGGGATGGGTATGTGAAAGTGCCCTGGGTCACCGGCACTGATACAGGTTAGTCAAATGAAGTCTTCAGATGGGCAAGCTTCTTAAAGTAAACATATAAACATTTCGTGTCTGTGTCAATCAGCACTTTCCAGGGAAACAGAACCAGTAGGAAGTATATTGATGTTTCTTTTTTTACTGTGAAGCCTTATGAGCTCTAAGCAAGGATCCGTGCTTTGGCATTTTCTAACTTCTAGAAATTGCTTTCATTGCTTGCCCCTCTGCACCTCCAAAGCCAGTTATGACCAGTGGAGTCAGGCTCACGTCGCATCACTGTGACACTGACTATCCTGCGTCCCTCTTCCGCACTAAAGGATGACCGGGTTACACTGGGCCTACTGTTCAGGACAGTTTTCTTATTTGAAAATAGGTTGATTACCAACCTATTTCCATCTGCTGTTTTAATCCCTTTTTGCCATGGAATGACACATACTCAGAGGCTCTGGGAATTGAGATACAGACATCTTTATTCCACCTATCACAGCCATGGTCTCCTACAAACAAGCAGCAGCTGCTTTTTAGACAGTTTGCATGTACCCTGCAACTCTCAACTAGTCCTTTCCCACTCATTTACAAGTTATTAAGAGTTGACTCATTGGAGAAGACCCTGATGCTGGGAAGGATTGGGTGCAGGAGGAGAAGGGGATGACAGAGGATGAGATGGCTGGATGGCATCACTGACTCGATGGACAGGAGTTTGGGTAAACTCCAGGAGTTGGTGATGGACAGGGAGGCCTGGTGTGCTGCGATTCATGGGGTCGCAAAGAGACAAGACTGAGTGACTGAACTGAACTGCACTTGGTCTTTATGGGCATCTGAGGCTGAATTACTTGTTATAAACATGTATGTTTGTGAAAGGCATAAAGCTATTTTTTAGAAACTAGATGATTATTCAATTTTCATGAGCCCAGGAATTAAACAAATCTGGAGTGACTCCTACATTTCATTTGAAGACTTGAGTCGCTTTTCTCTTTCTAGTTGACCACAGTCCAAAAATGCCATCACAGACAAGAAAACTAACATTTTAAAATAACTACTAGGAATGAACAACTCTGCTAAGTGCTTACGTGTACAATCACAAAATTTTGGTTGACTTGAAATGGACTAAGATTACTTTGCCACAAAAGCTTGCAAAAGATTCAATTGAAAATTGAGTTGTATCTTAGTTCCAAAGCTGAGAAGACATTAATATCAAAGAATAGGAAATGTTTTCAGATGTAATTTCATTCAACTACCAAACTGGGAATAGGCATGAACAAGTTCTTTGTGAGCAATGACCAGACATCATCTTTTGTGGTAGAGATTGAAACAATATCTATTTTCATTTTTTTCACTTTGTTTTGTTGTGTGTATATATATGTTTTCCTAAATTGTTTATATGTGTTATAGAGACAAAAACATTCCAATATCTTTTTGTAGTCTGTTAAATCTGGGATTTGGGGAGGACAAATGTATCCATATGCAGAGACACAGAGAGGAAAGAGAAGAATAAATACTAAGTTCTCAGGATCACCCCCTCCTAAGGGAAAGCTAAACTTCTAAAATTAACACTTATTTTGCTGCAGAGCAAGAAGCTGTGTAATTCTGCTAATCTAGAAAATTTCTAAAGCAGTCAGGACAATGTACATGTTCTTTTCCAATGTCATTATGCACAGCAGGGACAGAGGAATGCACTGTGGAACCATTAAGCTTAAATTAAAATTACACCTTAGAGTGAAATTCTGCACTAATGTACATTATGTAACTTGAGGGTGCCTTTGCTTCCTCCTCTCTTCGTTGAGTTAAACATCAACTTGGTTTCATTTAGAAATCTAAGGAAGGAAAAAAAAAAAAAAAAACCTCATTACATTACCATTTGTATTCTGTTTTGTGCAGGGCAGCCTTGGGGGCCTAACATTTTGTGAGGATTCTCTTCGGGTCTTCTCCTGCCTTTGTTCCAACTGTGTAGGTTCTAGGAGATAAGGGAAGCAGTTGTAACCTGCTGTTCAGAACCTCCTTTAAAAGTCAAAACTGTAATGTAATATACTTGAAAAAGACTTTCTCACATGATGCTTAATTATAAAGGAAATTTTATGGAAATATGTGGATTATTTAAAGTTACTAAGCATATGGTCCAGATTTCCTTTCTGTGTGATTCAATCTGGAAGCCTACATGAATGATTTCTTTTGAACCATATTTTACAATGAAATATAACATACAGTGTACACATGTTATATACCTCATAGTATATAGTAAGTAGCATGACATAGTAAGCAACATGGATAAATATTCCATGTATTTGGGAGAGTTCAGCCCTTAGCTATAGTTACCTAGCATTGCTTCCTCATACGTCATATCTGCATGTAAATATATATACACACACACACACACATACACACATATATAATATACACAAATGAATAATTTTATATATGTATATACACATATATACATACATGATATACACATGTTAATAGTTTTACCAGCATGTGTCTGTCATTCAATCACATTTATTTCATAGGGAATAGCCTACTCATTTGTAGGTAGCTTCTCTGATTTGCAAGTGTTTTATTCAATAATGGTCCAGACTAAACTTATCTTAAAAAGGAATTTTACTATTGAACTAATTAAATTTTTTTTCTTTAATGGCCAAGATCTGATTTAACCTGTTCCTCAACTTGTGAAACTATTGTTCAAAATTTTACTTTTACTAATAGAATGAAATTATGGCTACTTTTTTGTGAAAGTTTTTGAATATGTCTTTATTATCTCTCCTCATTTAACTTATAAAGCTAGTTCTATGTGATGAACTGAATGAGAGAAGTAATTGGAATCATTGTTTCTGTATATGATAAAGTTTTTTAAAAAATCATAATATATATGCTAAAAAGTATTCAATATATATAAAACTTTAAAAAAATACTTTTTAAAAGCAAGCTTTGCCATACATTGACATGAATCCACCACAGGTGTACATGTGTTCCCAAACATGAACCCCCCTGCTACCTCCCTCCCCATAACATCTCTCTGGGTCATCCCCGTGCACCAGCCCCAAGCATGCTGTATCCTGCATCGGACATAGACTGGCGATTCGTTTCTTACATGATAATATACATATTTCAATGAACGCATGTATACCCATGGTGGATTTATGTCAATGTATGGCAAAACCAATACAGTATTGTAAAGTAAAATAAAGTAAAAATAAAAAATTTTTTTAAAAAGCAAGCTTTTAAAAATATCTACTGTTAACTATCATCAGCAAGGAACCAGAAAGCTTAGTTAGGACCTATTTGGCTTTTTGTGAAAATCTACAAAACGTAGGGCAAAAAGTATCCTTTTTAAACTTGGTCCCTTCTTTGAAACCCAAGTCCCTTCTTTGAAACCCAAGTCCCTGAAAAGAACTATTTAGGTAACTGGGTTTTCCTCCCAACTAGAATCCCTATTCTTTCCCCTCACTACACTTCATCTTCCATCCTGGCTCCAGAAAATTCATTTCCTAAAAACAGATATAGTATATCAGCTCTTGTTTTATAACATTGGTTTACCCTCAGGCTTTTCACTGAGGTAAGGCAGAACTGTATGAATATGTCAGTGTTAACAAAAAAGCCTTTTGTACCTCACTTCCTATCATCAGATAAGCTTGAGGTCATTACCACCCAAATGGGACACATGTGAAGAAAAAATTAATAATTACCCTGGGACAGCAGGCAAAAGCTATGGTTTTTCTGGTAATCATGTACAGGTGTGAGAGCTGGACAATAAAAAAGGCTGAGCACCAAAGAACTGATGACTTCATACTGTGGTGCTGGACAAGATACTTGAGAGTCCCTTGGACTGCAAGGAGATCAAACTAGTCAATCCTAAAGGAAACCAACCCTGTAACATTTATTGGAAGGACTGATGCTGAAGCTGAAGCTCTGATATTCTGGCCATCTGATGCAGAGAGCTGACTCATTGGAAAAGACACTGTGCTGGGAAAGACTGAGGGCAAGAGGAGACGGGGAGGACAGAGGATGAGATGGCTGGATAGCCATCACTGACCTGATGGACATGAGTTTGAGCAAACTCTGGGAAATAGTAAAGGACAGGGATGCCCAGCGTGCTACAGGTCTTGGGGTTGCAAAGAGTCAGACAGGACTGAGTAAAACTGAACAACAACAGGCAAATTGGAAATATTTGCTGAGAGTTTGCAGTCTGTTGCATCCAAAAATTAGGGTTAAAAAAAGAGGAAAGTCCCTTTATGATTTATTTAGTTTTCAGCTAACTGTATATACATTTACTCAACAAACATTTGTGAATGCTTACTTTATGCCAATCATTCTGCCAGGAGCTGTGACTACAAAGATGAGCAATTTTCAATGCCTGTCCTTCAAGTTAAGGACAAGCACTTGAAAAATTGCTGCATTGATGGCAAAGTCCCAATCACTTTCTTGACACAGGTCTCTCAGAAAGTACCTTACACTCTGTGGAATTGCCTTACTCCTGCTGGCTTTATTAGATTTTTGGGCAACAACCTCAAATTTCCTTTGTGAACACATTTACATAAGGAGTATTAACCCTCAATATTTCATTTTAGCCACTGATAAAGTCAAGAAAACACACCTGATTATATTTTTGAAGCTATAAGCAAAATGCAATGACAATTGAATGACTATTTTTGAGGGACAGGAAATTCAGTTCAGTTCAGTTCAGTCACTCAGTCGTGTGCCACTTATGCAACCCCATGAACTGCAGCACACCAGGCCTCCTTGTCCATCACCAAGTCCCGGAGTTCACTCAAACTCATGTCCATTGAGTCAGTGATGCCATCCAGCCGTCTCATCTCTGTCGTCCCCTTCTCCTCCTGCCTTTAATCTTTTCCAGCATCAGGGTCTTTTCCAATGAGTCAGCTCTTCGCATAAGTTGGCCAAAGGATTGGAGTTTCAGCTTCAACATCACTCCTTCCAATGAACACCCAGGACTAATTTCTTTTAAGATGGACTGGTTTGATCTCTTTGCAGTCCAAGTGACTCTCAAGAGTCTTCTCCAACTCCACAGTTCAAAAGCATCAATTCTTCAGCACTCAGCTTTCTTCACAGTTCATCTTTCACATCCATACATGACCACTGGAAAAACCATAGCCTTGACTAGATGGACCTTTGTTAACAAAGTAATGTCTCTACTTTTGAATATGCTGTCTAGGTTGGTCATAACTTTCCTTCCAAGGAGTAAGCGTCTTTTATTCTCATGGCTGCAATAACCATCTTCAGTGATTTTGGAGCCCCCCAAAATAAAGTCTGACACTGTTTCCATTGTTTCCCCATCTGTTTGCCATGAAGTGATGGGACCAGATACCATGATCTTTGTTTTCTGAATGTTGAGCTTTAAGTCAACTTTTTCACTCTCCTCTTTCACTTTCATCAAGAGACTTTTTAGTTCCTCTTCACTTTCTGTCACAAGGGTGCTATCATCTGAATATTTGAGGTTATTGATATTTCTCTCGGCAATCTTGATTCCAGCTTGTGCTTCTTCCAGCCCAGCGTTTCTCATGATGTACTCTGCATATAAGTTAAATAAGCAGGGTGACAACATACAGCCTTGACATACTCCTTTTCCTATTTGGAACCAGTCTGTTACTCCATGTCCAGTTCTAACTGTTGCTTCTTGACCTGCCTAGAGGTTTCTCAAGAGGCCAGTCAGGTGGTTCTGGTATTACTTTGCCATAAAATGTCCATCTAGTCAAAGCTATGGTTTTTCCAATAGTCATGTATGGATGTGAGAGATGGGCCATAAAGAATTGATGCACCAAAGAACTGATGTATTTGAACTGCAGTATTGGAGAAGGCTCTTGAGAGTCCGTTGGACTGCAAGGAGATCCCACCAGTCGATCCTAAAGGAAATTGGTCCTGAATATTCATTGGAAGGACTGATGTTGAATTTGAAATGCCAATACTTTGGCCACCTGATGTGAAGAACTGACTCATTTGAAAAGACCCTGATACTGGGAAAGATTGAAGGTGGGAGGAGAAGGGGATGACAGAGGATGAGATGATTGGGTGACATCATTGACTCAATGGACATGAGTTTGAGCAAAATCCAGGAGTTCACAATAGACAGGGGAACTTGACATGCTGCAGTCCATGGGGTTGCAAAGAGTCGGACATGACTAAACTACTGAAATGATGATGAGCTCATGATGGCACAGCATTGGTGGCCTTGTGAAAGTAAGCATGACCATTTACGGCTATAGTTAGGTAATATTTTGTGTGACATCAGGAAAAATGATAGCATGAGTGAACTTTTGGGAAGTACCTTTGCACTCTAGACAAAAATTGATTGTGGCATGATACTATAACTTTAAAAAATATCAGTCATGTTTCTTGAGATAGGCTTGTATTTCTGTAAATTTCCCTTTTGGCACTGCTTTTACTCCATCCCATAGGTTTTGAGTTGTGTTTTCATTGTCATATGTTTTCTAGGTTAATTTTGATTTCCTTTGTGATTTCTTTAGTGATCTATCAATTATTCAGAAGCGTATTGCTTAGAGTTCATGTTTTTGTGTTATTTATGGAATCTAGAAAGATGGTACAGACGAACCTATTTGCAGGGTGGAATTGAGATGCAGACACAGAGCACAGACTTGTGGATACAGTGAGGGAGGAGACAAATTGAGAGAGTAGCATTGAAGCATATATGTTACCATATGTAAAATTAGATAGCCAGTGGAAATTTTCTGTGGTCTCCCGCATTCCAGGCAGACGCTTTAATCTCTGAGCCGCCGGGGAAGCGGCTGTATGATGCAGGGAGCTCAGATCAGGTGCTCTGTGACAGCCTAGAGGGGAGAGATGGGATTGGAGGTGGGGAGGAGGTTTGAGAGGGAGGAGACATCTGTACACCCAGGGGTGATTCATGCTGACGTATGACAGGAACAAGCTGTTGTTGCTGTTCAGTCGCTCAGTCGCGTCCGACTCTTTGTGACCCCGTGGGCTGCAGCACCCCAGGTTTCCGTGTCCTTAACTCTCTCCCAGAGTTTACTTGAGCTCTTGCCCATTTTGTCGATGATGCCACCTAACCATCTCATCCTCTGTTGTCTGCTTCTCCTGCCTTCCATCTTTCCCAGCGTCAGGGTCTTTTCCAATGAGTAGGTTCTTTTTGTCAGGTGAATAAAGTATGGGAAATTCAGTTTAAGCATCAGTCCTCCCAATCAATAAATATTCAGGATTAATTTCCTTTAGGATTGACTTGTTTGATCTCCTTGCTGTCCAAGGGACTCTCAAGAGTCTTCTTTAGCACCATAGTTCAAAAGCAACAGTTCTTTGGCACTCAACCTTCTTTAAGGTCTGACTCTCACATCCATACATGACTACTGGAAAAACCGCAGCTCTGACTATACAGACTTTTACTGGCAAAGTAAGGTCTCTGCTTTTTAATACTGTCGAGATTTGTCATAGTTTTTCTCCCAAGGAGCAAGAGTCTTTTAATTTCATGGCTGCAGTCACCATCTGCAGTGATTTTGGAGCCCAAGAAAATAAAATCTGTCACTGTTTCCACTGTTTCCCCATCTGTGTGCCATGAAGTGATGGGACTGGATGCCATGATATTAGTTTTGTGAATGTTGAGCTTTAAGCCAGCTTTTTTACTCTCCTCTTTCACCTTCCTCAAGAGCCTCTTTAGCTCCTCTTCACTTTCTACAATTAGGGTGGTGTCAACTGCGTATCTGAGATTCTTGATACTTCTCCCTGCAATCTTGATTCCAGCTTGTGCTTCATCCAGACCAGCATTTTGCACAATGTACTCTGCATATAATGAATAAACAGGGTGACAATTTACAGCTTTGATGTACTCCTTGCCCAATTTGGAAGCAGTCCATTTTTCCATGTCTAATTCTAACTGTTGCTTCTTGACCTGCACACAGGTTTCTCAGGCAGCAGGTAGGGAGGAAGAAACCAAAACAAAATTGTAAAACAATCACCATCAAATTAAATATAAATATATTTTAAAAATAACAGTCGAATACATGCAATTTTGATAGGTTAAAGAAGACTCTGCTACTGCTGCTGCTAAGTCTCTGCAGTTGTGTCCGATTCTGTGTGACCCCATAGACGGCAGACCACCAGGCTCCCCCGTCCCTGGGATTCTCCAGGCAAGAGTACTAGAGTGGGTTGCCTTTGCTTTCTCCCAAAGAAGACTCTATAAATTAACAAATAGTTGTTCCACATCCACTGGCAAAATATACTCTTCAGAGTTGTAGACATACAATGTTTTGATTTAGTTGACATCTCCTTGCTTAGTGGGTGAGGCCTGGAAAGACAAAACAGACTCGAAGGCAGGATTCAAATTCTCAGTGAGCTTATATTCTTAAAGCAAAAACAATACTACCAATAAAGCAACACTCAAAAGCAAAACTTACAAGCAATACTTGTAAGGCGACTAAACAAAAAATGAGAGCGATATTACAAAACTTGAAGGGGGATACCCCCAAAATAGCATAATGGATGGTTCAATTCCCATATATATAATTTTTATTATTATGGATATGACTTTCGAATTTCCTATTGTAACCATTATGCAAATAATAAGACTATAATATTTGACCTCAGACATATTTCTCTTTTACTGTAAAAACTAGCACTCAAAAGCAGTGAAAAAGGTACTTTCTTACTTAATATCTAGTGCAGCGAAAAATAACATAAAATGGGGACACAGAGAAGTCTTCCTTCTTTCTTGCAGCTTTGTGATTATTTTTAAAATTACACCATAGCTTTTACCCTTATTTTAAATTCTTGTTGATTTAAAAAAATACAATAGTTTTAAACGAACTGATTAGAACAAAGATCTAACTATATATATCAAAATAAAAATGGATAGTTTTTATAACTCTTGAGTTTGATGGCTCCCTGAAGACACCTTTGAGAAGAAATCCAACAAAATACCAATACTGATGCTCTTTGTTTTAATAGTTGCAAACTCCACAGCTTCTACTGATATTTTGCAGCATTTCCAAAATGTTTTCATAAGATGAATAGCTCCTTTGGATATTAATAAATACTTGTTTGCTATTATTGTTCTTGTTTTTATCCCTATGAGTAACAAGTTTGGCAAACATTGGGATTAACATAGTTAAAAATACTTCTTTACTACAAGACTTTTTTAAAGTTTTTAAATATTTTTTCAACCCTTCTAAAAGGTGATAGGATGCATTATTCCTCAAAATTAGATAACCAAGGAATCCATTCTTACTGTGATTGGGGAGTTGGTGTCAAGTGGGGAAATTTTTTCAGGGGGCAACACTGTCAGGGAATTTTACTTTGAAATACACTTATCTGAGTATCAAAGAACATGCTGAGCATACTTAGTTATTATTGACTTGGATACAGCCAAAATCTACTATAGCGTCTCAGTCAGAATGATGAGCATGATTAATGGATGATCCCCTTGATTATTTTATGATAATTTGGAAACTTCTTAAAATTGCAGAATAGTTTGTTTACTATGTTGTGTTAGCTTCAGATGTACAGTGAGGTGATATGTTTATTCTTATTCAGATTGTTTCTATTATAGGTTATTACAAGATAATAAGTATAGTTTTCTGTGGTATACAGTAGGTGCTTGTTGTTTTCTATTTCATATGCATTAGTGTGTACTGTCAATCCCAAACTCCTAATGTACCCCTCCCCGACATTTACCCCTTGGTAACCAAAAGTTTGTATCCTATGTCTGTGAGTCTGTTCCTGTTCTGTAAATAATTTCATCATCTTTTAGATTCCATAAATAAGTGGAATATAAGTGGATACAAATAAATGGATAAGTGGATATAAAAGTATCATGTGATCTTTTTTCTTTCTCTGACTTCACTTAGTATTTCAGTTAGTATGGCAATCTCTAGGTCCATCCTTGTTGCTGCAATGTCATTATTTCATTCTTGTTTTATATATACCCCATATATACGTTTGTATCACGTATTCTTTATCCATTCCTCTGTAGATGGACACTTTAGGTTGCTTCCATATCTTGGCTACTGTAAATAGTGCTGCTATGAACAATGAAGTACATGCATGTTTTCAGATTAGAGTTTCCTTAGAATATATGCCTGGGAGTAAGACAACTGGATCATATGGTAACTCTATTTCTAGCTTTCTAAGGAACCTCTATACTGTTCTCCATAGTGACTGCACCAGTTTATATTCTTGATTTCCTTTTCTGATTTGTATTTCCTTTTGCTGTTCTGATTGGATGATTTCAATTATCTAACTTCCAGGTTGCTATGCATTCTTCTGTATAACCTGGTCTGCTGTTAATTACTTCTGGTGTTTATTTTGTTTTGTTTTGTTTTTTAGTTACTATATCTTCAACTCTGATTGGTTCTTTTTTATATTGTCTATTTTTCTTGCTAAACTTCTCATTGTGTTCATCTATTGTTTCCCCTAATTCGGTTAATCTTCTTATTACTAATGCTTTGAATTCTTATTTGGTAAGGAGTTTTTCTGACAGTCTTGTAGGTTTTAATGATGATTGTTCCACTAGATATATTTTTGATACGTTGAGTGGGGAAAAATGAGTTCTACATCCTCCTATTCCTCCGTGATCTCTTCCCCAATAATTTGGAAACTTTTACACAGTTATCTTATTTCTTCATGTTATAAATGGCTTACATTATTTCTAATTTCAGCGGGTCATGTGGCCTTTTAAAATTTTCATTTGAAATTATGAAAATATTCATCTGAAAGAAAATTCAGTAAAGTGTATAAAATCATTTTTGATGCTTATCAGTTCCATCTAAATGTTATACTTTAATTTCTTCATAGGATAAGAACACACACCCATGCATTGCTGAAATATTTACTTAATTTAGAGTTACTACTAAACAGAAATTTGTGATTGAAATTATAACTATACATCTGTAAGGCAATCATTCTATATGACAGAAGAAGATATTCAATCAAAGTAAGTATACCAGAATTGCATCAGCTATAACAATTTCCAAGAATAGGAATAGTTATATTTAATAATAATACTAATTTTACATAAATAATTTACCTTTCCACCTAGTCAAGCCTGTATATTTGCAAATGTTCCTGAGTAGGCTATTTATTATATTTGCCTTTTTATTTTATTTTGGTGGCATAAAGTAGTGCTGTAAATCAATTTAAGAACATAAACAAGAAGAAAATATATAAACAGCTAAGTTTGATAAAATAATAAATACAATATGACTATTATAAAGAGTCACTCTTCTGCATATTCAAAACATATAACTATGTGATTTCTAAAAAAATTACAATGACACTTTATCTCCTTTCTGCTATATCTAATTTATGTTTCTATGCAGAGCCATGATACTATGAAAGATCAGTGTTCTTGTTTGGATTGGTCTAAAGATAATGACAATTTTACTACCCACATCTCAAAACTACAATTTCCAGACTATCATTTCCTCACAAAAAATTCCTTTTTGGAAATGGTTTCTTTTCATTTCTTTTTTAAAATCATCCATATACCATATTTATTTTGAGCACATGTTTCTTCTTTTTCATATGTTTATAAGCAATTGAGAATTCTAATTCTGTACTCAGGACAGATAGTAAAGCTTTGTAGAAAATAATAATAATTAAAAACATAAGGCATAGAGAAATTTCTCTATCACTTAAAAGGGAGAGAGCAAAAAATGTAGTGTTGAATCCAGTTTGAAAATCTTTCTGACAAAATGACCTTTAAATCAACTACTACTGTATAATTGATCTTTCCTATTGACCAGACCCCAAGGTCTTTCCTTGATAAGATTCCACTTCAAAGCATGAAGCCTAAATTTTCTTTTAAATGGAATTTATACTTTATTTTACTGTGCAAGTTGTTTTTAAATTGTCCTGATCTGTATTGTGCTTTATTACGTTTCTGCTCTAGCTGCATTCAGCAACAGAGTTAACAGGTCCAGATTCATAAAAGAAAATAACTCCTAAGAGCATAATATTAAAATATTTCAGGTTGTAAAATAATTAAAACACTTTGCCCACTAAATGGGTATAAATAATGCATCAAATTTGAATATATCTGAAATGGGTTGCATTGGGAAATAACCTAGGTGTCTGTTTATTAACTCTTTTCCACATGTTCATTGGTTTTCTAGTTATTATTTTTTAGCAAACAAGATATTATTAGGAAGAGAGCATAAAGTCAAAAGTTTGGTAAACTTATGCATAGGACCACTTAAGAGTCACCAAAAATCCTTACCCACTCAAATCTTGAATGAGGGTGCTTACTGTTTCTTAACTCTTGATTTTTGCTGAATGTCATGAATTGCTCTCCAAAATGTACCTATAATTCCTTGGAGTAAGGAATTATATCCCTCAATTCAGAAGAGAAACATATCTTCTTCATTTATCCTCAGAAACAATGGCATTCTGATTTTAGCAAGATTTCCTGACTTCAGCTGTACTTGCCAACAATAAAGTCAGTTAAGCTATATTGTAAAGTAAAATAAAGTAAAAATAAAAATTTTAAAAAAATTAAAAAAAAGTAATCAGAAGCAAGAGCACAGAATAGATTTATCTCAGAGAAAGTTTAAGAATATAAAGCAATTTCTTTTGAATAAGCAAATTGAATTAACTAGCAGTTATTCTGAGAATAACATGAAATGTTTACATACCTAACCAAAGCAAATAGAGTATATATCCTTTAAAGTGTTTTTGTACATTTGTAAGATTTATAGTTCATCTTATTAAGTTACTAAATTGATATGACTATCAGTAAAAATATTATTTTTCTTGTCAAGGTGTTAGTCACATTACTAACTACCAGAATTCTGAAAATAACTAAAAGCTATCATATGAACACATCTTAACATGTGTTCATTTAATTTAATCATAGATCAAATTATTTCGGATCAACATGTATTGATCATCATTTTATCAATAAAGTAAGTGTGAAAACACCAGCTGGTACTGCATTCAGTGTCATTTCAATATAGTACTTTACTCTTAGCTTGATAGTTAACAATGAAGTTATACTTTTTACCACCAAAGAGATCATTATTGCTATTAGACTAAATTTAGAATCCAAAATTTCTGAAATAAAATATAATACTCAAGCTATTGCTATTTTTCAATATAATTTCCTCAAAAAATGTCATACAAAATAAACATCAAGGTATTGCTGCTTTTAATAGAGTCATACATTTTCACCAAAACTTTTAAAACTTGTGAAGATATTATTCTTTAGATATATTTTTCAGTCACTTAAAAAAATCTAAAATTTTTGGAGTTGTTTTGATTTGGGGATACTGACAGTATATAACTGCAAATACTGTTAGATTTAGTGACCGGCAATTATAGAACTACCTACTATGCACATCGCCCTCTGGTACCTGGATTTTCTTTTGGGGTTAGATGTGCAACCCTAGTCTGGCAATCAACTTTAACCAGGAACTTATTTATAAAGGTGTCATCCTTTCACTTTTTTTTCCCCCTAAGACTATTTGGAAAGATAATTTCTATTTTGGGATTATGAGAGAGTCTAGTTAGTATAATAGCAGCCTTTATAAAATAATACATGGCAATCTTAATACAGAGTAACAGGTGCTGGAATTGGATCTACTTTTTAGACTGAGTTTTCAGCACTGTCTTCTCTGAGTAGATGATATTATAGAAAAGCTTTGGAAACAAAAACTAGAGAAGGAATCTCCTAAGAAAAAAACAAATAAACAAAAATGACAACAAAATAAGTGGCATATTTAAAAATAAATTACAATGAGAAAACTTACTATTTTGCATGAGTTCAGTTCAGTCGATCAGTCATGTCCACCTCTTTGTGACCCCATGAACTGCAGTATGTCAGGACTCCCTGTCCATCACCAACTCTCAGAGTCCACCAAAACCTATGTCCATTGAGTCAGTGATGCCATCCAACCATCCCATCCTCTGTTGTCCCCTTCTCCTCCTGCCTTCAATCTTTCCCAGCATCAGGGTCTTTTCCAATGAGTCAACTATTCACATGAGGTGGCCAAAGTATTGGAGTTTCAGCTTCAGCATCAGTCTTTCCAATGAACACCCAGGACTGACCTCCTTTAGAATGGACTGGTTGGATCTCCTTGCAGCCCAAGGGACTCTCAAGAGTCTTCTCCAACACCACAGTTCAAAAGCAACAATTCTTTGGTGTTCATCTTTCTTTGTAGCCCAACTCTCACATCCATACATGCCCACTGGGAAAACAATAGACTTGACGAGAAGGACCTTTTGTGGCAAAGTAATGTCTCTGCTTTTCAATACACTGTCTAGGTTGGTCATAAATTTCCTTCCAAGAAGCAAGCGTCTTTTAATTTCATGGCTGCAATCACCATCTGGAGTGATTTTGGAGCCCAGAAAAACAAAGTCAGCCACTGTTTCCACTGTTTTCCCATCTATTTGCCATGAAGTGATGGGACTGGATGCCATGATCTTAGATTTCTGAATGTTGAGCTTTAAGCCAACTTTTTCACTCCCCTTTCTCACTTTCTTCAAGAGGCTCTTTAGTTCCTCTTCACTGTCTGCCATGAGTGGTGTCATCTGCATATCTGAAGTTATTGGTATTTCTCCCAGCTATCTTGATTCCAGCTTGTGCTTTTCCAGCCCAGTGTTTCTCATGATGTACTCTGCATATAAGTTAAATAAGCAGGATGACAATATACAACATTGACATACTCCTTTTCCTATTTGGAACCAGTCAGTTGTTTCATGTCCAGTTCTAACTGTTGCTTCCTGACCTGCATACAGGTTTCTTAAGAGGCAGGTCAGGTGGTCTGGTATTCCCATCTCTTTCAGAATTTTCCACAGTTCATTGTGATCCACACAGTCAAAGGCTTTGGCATACTTAATAAAGCAGAATAGATGTTTTTCTGGAACTCTCTTGCTTTTTTGATGATCTAGCAGATATTGGCAATCTGATCTCTGGTTCCACTTGATGAGGAAGAAAGATAATCCATTGAGAAATGATCTCCTATGGGTCAAATAGCAAATTATCTCTGAATTTCAATCAACTTTAAATTCTGTTTTTGTTGCTAATGAGTGCAAAACAAATTGAGGATCCCATGGATTGCTTTGCCTATTCATTTTTGGAATGTTAAGATACTTCGAGATTATGGTAAATTGAGAAGTTTCATTACTATTGTCCTCAAACTGATAACGTACAAACTTTGATAAGTTGCATGCCACTGATGCAGTAAGAATACAATTAATTTTAAAACTTCCTTGCTGATCACAAAAGAATTCTAAGGTGATCTATCAGTGTTCTGTCTGTAGGAAAATTCACTGCCTTCATGAAAGAGTATCTTCAGTCATGAAAAATCCTGTGTCTTACCTTTATTCTTTAAGATTGCACCATGACGGACCAGAATTGCAAGTCACAGATTTATAGTTTATCCATATGGGCAGTGTGTATTTTTGCATGTAAATATACTTCATTATTTTACCTAAAAATAGTACAGTAAAGCAAACCATGAGAAACAATCTCCTTTCTACCATTTTTCTCTTAATTAATGCAACAACAAAAAGCAAGATAATATTGGTAATTATACCATTAGAGGGGTGGTAGTATTTTCTAGCAATTAAAAATACTTCAAGAATTTCTGTATGAGGACTTCTCATGGACACTGAAAATGATCTTTTATTTAGAGATCATCTTTCATTACACTGAAAATGAATATATTTCCAGCAGTGTGGAGAAGAAAACTCAGACTTGACATTTATAATCCTTGTCTGTATTACTATTTGTGGAGGGGTAAAAAGAGCAGCTGTATTGCACTGGGGAGAGAATTATCATATTTTGTTCTATATTCAAATAGACTTGCTATATTTGATACAAAGGCTCAAATTTACCCTGAAATGAAATTTAGGGTCCCTGCTAATTTTTCACGATGTGTTTTTCAATAATCCACTTTATAATATGCAAACATTAAGTATCATTTTCAAATAGAGCTTTCTCTAGGGGAGAGCTGAAACTATGACCCCTGAAGAATAAATCCCCTCCACTCAATGGTCATTAGATGTCACTTCTCTCCCAAATGGTGCAGCTGTAAAAAGGTTTCTGTTTTCCTTGGCAACAAACTCAAATTGTATCCAACAAGGAATTAAAAAGCATTTAAATGGGAACTACAGATGTGTGAGCCATTTGGAAAAATAACTTACACTGACTTAAGTGAAACTTACGGAAATTTTTTGAACTAACTTGGAACCATTTTAAAAGTTTAGATCATAGTTGAAATATCTTACCACACTATTTTATATCACCCTCATTGGCTGCCTTTTGATTTCCATAAGTACATTTAGTCTCTGTGAATGTACCAGAAACTCATTCCTAGGGATGAAAGACTACTTAAAGTGCAAACAATAATGTAAAGAAAAGAAACATTTTATTCTGTTCAGGTTTTAGTTATGCATATAATTTGTATCTATCTATAAATATATACAGACATATTTAAGTATATATATTCTTTGGTGAAGAATTGGTGCTTTTGAACTGTGGTGTTGAAGACTCTTGCAAGTCCCTTGGACTGCAAGAAGATCAAACCAGCCCATACTAAAGGAGATCAATCCTGGGTGTTCATTGGAAGGACTGATGCTGAAGCTGAAACTCCAATACTTTGGCCACCTGATGCAAAGAGCTGACTCATTGGAAAAGACCCTGATGCTGGAAAAGATTGAGAGCAGGAGGAGAAGGGGATGACAGAGGATGACATGGTTGGATGGCATCATCGACTTGATGGACATGAGTTTGAGTAAGCTCTGAGTGTTGGTGATGTACAGGGAAGCATGGTGTACTGCAGTCCATGGGGTCACAAAGAGTTGCATGTGACTGAATGACTGAACTGAACTGAACTGAAGCAAGATATGGCAAGTTTGAACATTGACATCTAAGGAATCAGTGAACTAAAATAAATAGGAATGGTGAATTTAATTCAGATGACCATTATATCTACTACTGTGGCAAGAATCCCATAGAAGAAATGGAGTACCCCTCATAGTCAACTAAAGAATCCAAAACGTGGTACTTGGGTACAACCTGAAAAGTGACAGAATGATCTCGGTTCATTTCCAAGGCAAACCATTTAACATTATAGCAATCCAAGTCTATGCCCCAAGGACTGATGCCAAAAAAGCTAAAGTTGATCGGTTCTATGAAGGACTACAATACATTCTAGAGCTAACAATAACAACAACAATTAAAAAAAAAAAGCTATCCTTGTCATCATAAGGGATTGGAATGCAAAAGTAGGAAGTGAGGTGATACCCAGAATAACAGCCAAATTTGGCCTTGAAGTATAAAATGAAGTAAGGCAAAGGCTAGAAGAGTTTTGTCAAGAGAACTGCTTGTCATAGCAAACAACCTTTTCCAGCAACCCAAAAGATGACTCTACACATGGACATCACCAGATGGCTAATATAGAAATCAGATTGATTACATTCTTTGCAGTCAAAAGTGGAGAAATCCTATAAACACAACGAAAACAAGACCTGTTGTTGACTGTGGCTCAAATCATGAGTTCCTTATTGTGAAATTCAGGATTAAATTTGACAAAGTAGGGAAAACCACTAGGACATACAAGTATGACTTAAATCAAATCCCTTATGATTATACAGTGGAGATGACAAATAGATTCAAGAGAGTAGACCTGGTAGACCTGAAAGGCTATAGACAGAAATTCATAACATTCTACAGGAGAAAGTGACCAAAACCATCTCAAAGAAAAAGAAATGCAAGAAGGCAAAATGGTTGTCTGAGGAATCTTTACAAATAACTGAGGAAAGAAGAGAAGCCAAAGGTGAGGGAGAAAGGGAAAGATACCCAAGTGAATGTAGAATATCTGAGAATAGCAAGGAGAGATAAGAAGACCTTCTTAAATGAACAATGCAAAGAAATAGCAGGAAACAATAAAATAGGAAAGACTAGAGGTCTCTTTAAGAAAATTGGAACTATCAAGGGAACATTTCATGCAAGTATGGGCAAAATAAAGGACAGAACCTGTAAGGACTTCACAGAAGCAGAAGAAATTAAGAGATGGCAAGAATACACTGAAGAACTATACAAAAAAGGTGACCCACATAACATGATGGTATGGTAACTTACCTAGGGCCAGACATCCTGGAATGTGAAGTCAAGTGGGCCTTAGGAAGATTTGTGAAAAGTGAAATTGTTAGTCACTCAGTTGTGTCTCCCTCTTTGCAAACCCATGAACTGTAACCCATCAGCTTCCTCTGGCTATGGAATTCTCCAGCCATGAATACTGGAGTGTGTAGCCATTCCCTTCTACAAAGGATCTTCCCAACCAAGGGATCAAACCTGGATCTCCTGTATTGCAGTCTGATTCTGTACCATCTGAGACACTGGGGAAGACCTTAGGAAGAAATACTAGGAACAAAGCTAGTTTAGGTTGCAGAATTTCAGCTGAGCTATTTAAAATCCTAAACTATGATGCTGAGGAAGTGCTGCCCTCAATATGACAGAAAATTGGAAAAACTCAGTAGTGGACACAGGGCTGGAAAAGATCAGTGTTCATTTCCATCCCAAGGAAGGGGAATGCCAATGAATTTTCCAACTACCATACAACTGCACTTATTTCACAGGCTAGCAAGTTTATGCTGAAAATTCTTCTAGTTAGGCTTTAGCAGTATGTTAACCAAGAACTTCAAGATGTACATGTTAGGTTTGGAAGAGTCAGATTAATCAGAAATTAAATGCCAACATCAGTTGGATCATAGAGAAGGCAAGGGAATTTCAGAAAAAGTCTACTTGTACTACATCGACTATGCTATAACCTTTGACTGTGTGTCACGACAAACTGTGGAAAATTCCTAAGAGATGGGAGTATCAGACCACTTTTCTTATTTCCTGAGAACCCTGCATATGGGTCAAGAAGTAGCAGATAGAACTGAACATGAAACAGCTGACTGGTTAAAAATTGGGAAAGGTGAACAAAAAGGCTGTATTCTGTCACCCTGCTTATTTTACTGCATAACTATTTCTGCATAATTATTAATAATTTACTGCATAATTATTTCTGCATAATTTATATGCAGATTTCCTCATGCAAAGTATCAGGATGGATGAATCACAAGCTGGAATCAAGATTACTGGGAGAAATATTAACAATCTCAAATATGCAGATGAAACTACACTAATGGTAGAAACTGAAGAGGAAGTAGAAACTACGTCTCTTGACGAGGGTGAAATAGGAGGAAGAAATAGGAGAAAAAGCTGGCTTGAAACTCAGCATTAAAAAACTAAGATCATGGCATCCGGTTCCATCACTTCACAGCAAATAGAAGAGTTTTAGTGGAAACAGTGACAGTTTTGATTTTCTTGGGCTCCAAAGTCACTGCAGATGGTGCCTTCAGCCATAAGATTAAAAGACACTTGCTCTTTGGAAGGAAAGCTATGACAAACCGAGACAGTGTATTAAAAAGCAGAGACATCAGTTTGCCAACAAAGGTCTGTCTAGTCAAAGCTATGTTTTCTTCAGTCAGCACTCATGTACAGATGTGAGATTTGGACCACAAAGAAAGCTGAGTGCTGAAGAGTTGATGCTTTCAAAGTGTGGTGCTGGAGATGACTCTTGAGAGTTCCTTGAACAGCAAGCAAATCAAACCAGTCAGTGCTGAAAGAAATCAACCCTGAATATTCATTGAAGGGCTGATTCTGAAGCTGAAGCTTAAGTACTTTGGCCACCTGATGTGAAGAGATGACTCACTGGAAAAGATTCTGATGCTGGAAGGATTGAAGGCAGAATGAGGAGGGTGTGGCAGAAGATGAGAGAATTAGATAGCATCACTCACTCAATGGACATGAATTTGAGCAAACTCCTGGAGATCATGGAGAACAGTGGGGCCGAGCATGCTGAAGTCCATGGGATCACAAAGGTTTGGACATGACTTAGTAACTGAAAAACAGGAAGTAACAAAAAGCATGCTTTTTGAAATTATGCCAACATTCTTAATTCTTCCTAATGACTCTATCCCTCTTTCTTCTGTATGTCCCAGTTTGAGTCTCAGTTTCTTAGTGGATACAATTGAACTACTGTCCAATTGAATCAGGTGAATTGTGATCATGTAACCTAAAGCCTGACCAGTCTAAGAACCAAAGTCTAAGAAAGTCCGAGGTCACATGCTTTCACCATTTGTATTTTGTCATAATCAACATGCTATGAAAATTGTTCGAATAGGCATATGTTGGCATTAGTGGATGAAGTCACTCAGGCATGTCTGACTCTTTGCAACCCCATGGACTGTAGCCTACCAGGCTCCTTTGTCCATGGGATTTTTCAGGCAAGACTACTGGAGTGGGTTGTCATGTCCTATTCCATGAGATCTACCCAACCCAGGGATTGAACCCAGGTCTCCTGCATTGTAGGTAGATGCTTTACCACCCATCTGGGCCACCAGGGAAGTCATTATGTCAGCAGTAATTTTTACTTTTGTTAAGACCTACTAAAGACATCAGGAAAGAAGCAGAATCAGGTTTAATTTTTTGTTTGTTTGTTTTATATTTGGCATTAAACACTGGCCAATATGTGAATAAAATTTATAGTCTTGCTTTTTCTTTTAGTAATTATTTTTTAATTGAAAGATAAATGCTTTACAGAATTGTGTTAGTTTCTGCCAAACATCAACATGAATCAGGAATTCTTGATGTTCATAATCTTTTTAGAGTTTCTGGGATTATGCTTCCCTTTAATTGGCTTTTCTTTGTCTAGACCAGCTATATAGGATTGAAGTGAAGTGAAGTGAAGTTGCTTAGTCGTGTCCGACTCTTTGCGACCCTGTGTATTGTAGCCTGCCAGGCTCCTCTGTCCATGGGATTTTCCAGGCAAAAATACTGGAGTGGGTTGCCAGATTGGGTTATCTGAAAATAGAAAACAAATTATTTCAATAACTTTGAAAAATGATTGCACACAAATGGAAAACATTCAGCACTTTGTAATCTAAATAGGGGCCTTCCTGGTAACTCAGTGGTAAAGAATCTGCCTGCAAATGCAGGAGATGTGGGTTCAGTCCCTGGGTCAGGAAAATATCCTGGACAAATAGATGGCAACTTACACCAGTAGTCTTGCCTGGGAAATCCCATGAACAGAGGAGCCTGGCTGGCAACAGTCCATGGGGTTGCAGAAGAGTTGGAAATAACTTAGAGACTAAATAAGAACAAATAATCTCAATATTGTGGGACACTCCTATGGATGAACAGTGGCAAGTTTTTAGTTTATCTCTTTTTTTAATTGATTTATATGCAGACTTAAATTTATAAGAAACTGAAAAAGGATTTTTAAATAGACAAGACTAATGTTTGAAAACAAGTCAAATAGCAATAATCTAGTGAATTCTTTTATAGTTAAATCTATATTATTTAACAGCAGGAAACCTAAACAAATCACAATTTATTAAGCTGAGAATGATAAATATCATAGCTTATAATGAAGGTTTTTTCAGTTAATTTAGGTTTAGATATGTTTTGAAGCTCACATTCTTTTTTAAAAACAATCGATTATACATGTCATTAAGTTTAGGGCTTCATGTATTTTAAAATACTATGGTAACTTTAATGTCCCAATAGTAATTTTGAGGACAAGATTATTGGTAAAGCGCTTAGGCAGCAAGGAGATCAAACCAGTCATTCCTACAGGAAATCAACTCTGAATATTCATTGGAAAGACAGATGCTGAACCTGAAGCTCCAATACTTTGACGACCTGATGCAAAGAGCCAACTCAGAAGGGGCCGATAGAGGATGAGTTTGTTGGACGACATTGCTAACTCAATAGACAAGACTTTGAGCAAACTCCAGGAGATGGTGAAGGACAAGGAAGCCTATTGTGCTGCAGTCCATGGGGTCACAAAGAGATGGACACTGTTTAGCTATTGTTAATGAGAATTAAATATTAACGTTAAAAGAAGTAGACAGGATTTTATCTACCAGAGTGCCTACTCACTTACTACCTATTTCTCATGGCAGCAAAGATGCATAATTCTCTTTTTGTTTTTATGAGGTAAAGAAACAATTTTAACTTTCCTTGGGGAAGTGGAAAGCAGATTTGAAGATTTATAGTGACTATTTCTTAAAGGCCTTCCAGGGTTATGTGCACTCTTCTGCACTCTGCATGATTTGCTAAGTTTTGTTTCACCTACTGCTTTGCTCCCTCATTTCTCAGGAAGAAGAACTCTATGTTGCAGTATTCCATCATCATCATGCTTTGTGTCTTTTCTTTGAGTATTTCTTCTTGAATTTTATGAAGTTGCCTTATTTTTATTTTTAACTCTTAAGCATCTGGAATATCAATGATTAAATAGTCATATAAAAAGAGAATAAAAAAACTCTAAAAGCAGAGATTTGGGGTAGTCAAAAAGCAGAAAAAATGATTACAATTAATTCAATAATGGTAACAAATGCTTTGGCCATCTGTTGCAAAGAACTGACTTATTGGAAAAGGCCCTGATACTGGGAAAGATTGAACGCAGGAGGCGAAGGGGAGGACAGAGGATGAGATGACAGGATGGCATCACTGATTCAATGGACATGAGTTTGAGCAAGCTTCAGGAGTTGGTGATAGACAGGGAAGCCTGACGTGCTACAGTCCATGGAGTCACAAAGAGTGGGACATAACTGAGAGACTGAACTGAACTGGACAAACACTTAAGACTTACTATGTACAAGGCAATTAATGGGTGCTCTATTAATGTATTTAATTCTCCAAAAAAAATTGTGAGAAAATTTTCTTTCATTTAAAAGACAAGAAAACTGATTTTAAAGCCTAAATACTTTCCAACAGTCACTTGTAAATACTTTTATACATATAAGTGGTCAATTATATATTGTCTTTGCCTATATAGCTCTTGAAACATGGGAATTTTCATTTAGTATTTGTAAAATAAATACAATAGTTAACAAATTAATAAACTTTAATCAAGTTTAGAAATCAGGAGATAGAAGCTATTGAACTTTATAAATGGAATGCTAACTTTATTATTAACAAAATTAAAGGAGAATTCATGAAATATAGCAGTAGTGACCTTAGAATTCAGCCTTTGATGGTAAAGTGGGTAGTACAGAGCAATGCGGAAAGAAGACATTCAGTTCAGTGCAGTCGCTCAGTCGTGTCCGACTCTTCGCAACCCCATGAATCGCAGCACGCCAGGCGTCCCTGTCCATCATCAACTCCCGGAGTTCACTCAGACTAACGTCCATTGAGTCAGTGATGCCATCCAGCCATCTCATCCTCTGTCATCCCCTTCTCCTCCTGCCCCCAATCCCTCCCAGCATTAGAGTCTTTTCCAATGAGTCAACTCTTCTCATGAGGTGGCCAAAGTACTAGAGTTTCAGCTTTAGCATCATTCCTTCCAAAGAACACTCAGGGTTGATCTCCTTAGAATGTACTGGTTGGATCTCCTTGCAGTCCAAGGGACTCTCAAGTCTTCTCCAACACCACAGTTCAAAAGCATCAATTCTTCAGTGCTCAGCTTTCTTCACAGTCCAACTCTCACATCCATACATGACCACTGGAAAAACCATAGCCTTGATTAGACGAATTTTGTTTGGCAAAGTAATGTCTCTGCTTTTCAATATGCTATCTAGGTTGGTCATAACTTTTCTTCCAAGGAGTAAGTATCTTTTAATTTCATAGCTGCAGTCACCAACTGCAGTGATTTTGGAGCCCCCTGCCCCCCCCAAAAATAAATAAAATAAATAAAATTTAAAAAATAATAAGAGGACATTAAGTACAATGAAATCAGGAAATTTAGATTAATCAATGTAGAAATGCTTGCTCCTGCATTACAGTGACACAAACATGAACTTCTAACAGACTGAAGACTTAAATGCAAAAGCTAAAACTATGAAATGAATGGAAGAAAATATGAGATATACCTTAATGGGAAAAATGGGAGAATATCTTCATGATATAAACATATTTCATAATAAAAAATTTTGAAAATAAGCCATGAGATAATTTGCTGGATTAAATTATATCAAATTTAAGGATTTTTAAAATATTTTTTATGATAATGATTACTATCTACATATCCATCAAAAATTTCCTAGCCTCTCCTGTAGCTAGATTTGGGAACTGTGTCTTATTTTGGGCAATGGGCTGTATGCCAAATTAACATGTGTTACTTCTGTTAAAACACACTTAGAAAATAGTATGGTTAAACCATAATTTCTATCTCCTTTTCTCTGTATCAGTGGAGATCATATTTAAAATGGTAGTGCCAACAGATGGAGACCTCTTAAACTCCTAAGTCACCACTTTGAAAGGACTCTGCCTGGCCAGAACTATCACAAACTTTGGATGATATTCTATGTTAAAACACTTTAGATTTTGAAATCGTTCATGAATAGCCTTCTCTCTCCTGATGATTATACCCATCAACAAAGGCTAGAAGATGATCTTCTGTCTGAAACCAAAAGAAAAAATAAATGTAATATAAAATGAACTCCTAGAAGTCAACAAGAAAGGTATAAGAAATATAATAAAGCCAATGAACAAAGAACAGT
Organism: Ovis canadensis; assembly: GCF_042477335.2. Lineage (NCBI taxonomy): Eukaryota > Metazoa > Chordata > Mammalia > Artiodactyla > Bovidae > Ovis > Ovis canadensis. Next base: position 98,096,849 of record NC_091253.1, on the reverse strand, counting down.
AATATAAAATTCAAAACACAGAATAATGAAATTTCTAACAAATATTTGATTCTAATTCACTAGAAAGTTTATCACTGTGAATTTTAAAAATGGTAATGCTGACGACAAATATTGGATAATAGCAAGTGTTAGTTGGAAGAAATATTGAAAGTTTCATATACTTCTATTGAGAGTTTAAATAGTTGCAGTTGTTGTAGAAAGTGCTTTTTCAGAACTTAGTTAAATACTATGTGTATAATTTGGGGTCTAGAAATTCCACTCCTGGTCATGGATTCCCACCTGGTCCAGTAACTCCTTCTTGTCTGTTTGTAATAGAAGATTCTCATTCTCTATGGAATGGATAAAAAAATGCAGCAAATTAAATTATTTAATATTGTTAGTAGGTAAAAACAAAGACTATATATCTGTGCGTGTGTGTGTATAGCAAAGTCATAAAAACATAATATTGTTTGAGAAAATAAATATTTAGATACAAATATCAATAGCATTTATGTTGATTTAAAAATATGTACAATAGTATATTTAAAGGCATATATCAAATAATGGGCATATACCTATGTTGGAGGAAGCAATGGGAGTATGGCATAAGAATGAAAGAAAAGATTTTTTTTTCATCAGTGTTTTATAGTTTTCTATATATAGATCTTTTGTTTCTTTAGGTAAAAATTTTCCTAGGTATTTTATTCTTTTCATCACAATGGTGAATGGGAATGTTTCCTTGATTTCGATTTTCTCATTGTTAGTGCATGGGGATGCAAGGGATTTCTGTGTGTTAATTTTATATCCTGCAACTTTACTATAGTCATTGATTAACTCCAATAATTTTTCTGGTGGTGTCTTTAGGGTTTTCTATATAGAGGCTCATGTCACCTGCAAACAGTGAGAGTTTTACTTATTTTTCAATCTGGATTCCTTTTATTCCTTTTTCTTCTCTGATTGCTGTGGCTAAAACTTCCAAAACTATGTTATGTTGAATAGTAATGGTGAGAGTGGGCACCCTTGTCTTATTCATGACTTTAGAGGAAATGCTTTCAATTTTTTGCCATTGAGGATAATGTTTGCTGTGAGTTTATGGCTTTTATTATGTTGAAGTATGTTGCTTCTATAACTGCTTTCTGGAAAGTTTTTATCATAGTGGGTGTTGAGTTTTGTCAAAGGCTTTCTCTCCATCTATTGAGATAATCATATGGTTTTTATCTTTCAGTTTGTTACTGTGGTGTACACATTGACTGATTTGAAAATACTGAAGAATCCTTGCATCCCTGTGATAAAGCCCAGTTAGTCATAATGTATGATCTTCTTAATATGTTGTTGGATTCTGTTTGCTAGAATTTTGTTGAGGATTTTTGCATCTATGTTCATTAGTGATATTGACCTATAGTTTTCTTTTTGTTGTGGCATCTTTGATTTTGGTGTTAGGGTGATGGTGGCCTCATAGAATGAATTTGGGAGTTTACCTTCCTCTGCAAGTTTCTGGAAAAGATTGAGTAGGATATGTGTCAGCTCTTCTCTAAATGTTTGGTAGAATTCACCTGTAAAGCCATCTGGTCCTGGGCTTTTGTTTGTTGGAAGGCTTCTGATTAGCTTCGATTTCTGTGCTTGTGATGGGTCTGATAAGATTTTGTATTTTTTCTGGGATCAGTTTTGGAAAGTTATACTTTTTTTAAAATCTAAATTTATTTATTTTAATTGGAGGCTAATTAGTTTACAATATTGTATTGGTTTTACCATACATCAACATGAATCTGCCGTGGGTATACACATGTTCCCCATCCTGAACCCCCCTCCCACATCCCTCCTCATACCATCTCTCTTGGTCATCCCAGCGCACCAGCCCCAAGCATCTTATATCCTGCATCGAACCTGGACTGGTGATTCATTTCTTATATGATATTATACATGTTTCAATGCCATTCTCCCAAATCGTCCCACCTTCTCCCTCTCCCACAGAGTCCAAAAGACTGTTCTATACATCTCTGTCTCTTTTGCTGTCTCACATACAGGGCTATCATTACCATCTTTCTAAATTCCATATATGTGCATTAATATACTGTATTTGTGTTTTTCTTTCTGGCTTACTTCACTCTGTATAATAGGCTCCAGTTTCATCCACCTCATTAGAACTGATTCAAATGAATTCTTTTTTACGGCTGAGTAATACTCCATTGTGTATATGTACCACAGCTTTCTTATCCATTCATCTGCTGATGGACATCTAGGTTGTTTCCATGTCCTGGCTATTATAAACAGTGCTGCGATGAACATTGGGGTACATGTGTCTCTTTCAAATCTGGTTTCCTCGGTGTGTATACCCAGCAGTGGGATTGCTGGGTCATAAGGCAGGTCTATTTACAGTTATTTAAGGACTCTCCACACTGTTCTCCATAGTGGCTGTACTAGTATGCATTCCCACCAACAGTGTAAGAAGGTTCCCTTTTCTCCACACCCTCCCCAGCATTTATTGCTTGTAGAATTTTGGATCACAGCCATTCTGACTGGTGTGAAGTGGTACCTCATTGTGGTTTTGAATTGCATTTCTCTGATAATGAGTGATGTTGAGCATCTTTTCATGTGTTTGTTAGCCATCTGTATGTCTTCTTTGGAGAAATGTCTATTTAGTTCTTTGGCCCATTTTTTGATTGGGTTGTTTATTTTTCTGGAATTGATCTGCAGGAGTTGCTTGTATATTTTTGAGATTAGTTGTCAGTTGCTTCATTTGCTATTATTTTCTCCCATTCCGAAAGCTGTCTTTTCACCTTGTATATAATTTCCTTTGTTGTGCAGAAGCTTTTAATTTTAATTAGGTCCCATTTGTTTATTTTTGCTTTTATTTCCAATATTCTGGAAGTTGGGTCATAGAGGATCCTGCTGTGATTTGTGTCAGACAGTGTTTTGCCCTATGTTCTCCTCTAGGAATTTTATAGTTTCTGGTCTTACATTTAGATCTTTAATTCATTTTGAGTTTATTTTTGTGTATGGTGTTAGAAAGTGTTCTAGTTTCATCCTTTTACAAGTGGTTGACCAGTTTTCCCAGCACCACTTGTTAAAGAGATTGTCTTTTCTCCATTGTATATTCTCGACTCCTTTGTCAAAGATAAGGTGTCCATAAGTGTGTGGACAACTTGGAAGAAATAGACAAATTCTTAGAAAAGTACAACTTTCCAAAACTGAACCATGAAGAAATAGAAAATCTTAATAGACTCATCACAAGCACAGAAATTGAAACTGTAATCAGAAATCTTCCAACAAACAAAAGCCCAGGTCCAGACGGCTTCACAGCTGAATTCTACCAAAAATTTAGAGAAGAGCTAACACCTATCCTACTCAAACTCTTCCATAAAATTGCAGAAGAGGGTAAACTTCCAAACTCATTCTATGAGGCCACCATCACCCTAATACCAAAACCTGACAAAGATGCCACAAAAAAAGAGAACTGCAGGCCAATATCACTGATGAACATAGATGCAAAAATCGTTAACAAAATTCTAGCAATCAGAATCTAACAACACATTAAAAAGATCATACACCATGACCAAGTGGGCTTTATCCCAGGGATGCAAGGATTCTTCAATATCCACAAATCTTTCAGTGTAATATACCACATTAACAAATTGAAAAATAAAAGCCATAGGATTATCTCAATAGATGCAGAGAAAGCCTTTAACAAAATTAAACATTCATTTATGATAAAAACTCTCCAGAAAGCAGGAATAGAAGGAACATACCTCAACATAATAAAAGCTATATATGACAAACTTACAGCAAACATTATCTTAAAAGGTGAAAAATTGAAAGCATTTCCCCTGAAGTCAGGAACAAGACAAGGGTGCCCACTTTCACTGCTACTATTCAACATAGTTCTAGAAGTTTTGGCCACAGCAATCAGAGCAGAAAAAGAAATAAAAGGAATCCAAATTGGAAAAGAAAAAGTAAAACTATCACTATTTGCAGATGACATGATCTTCTACATAGAAAACCCTAAAGACTCCACCAGAAAATTACTAGAGATCATCAATGAATATAGTAAAGTTGCAGGATATAAAATCAACACACAGAAATATCTTGCATTCCTATACACTAATAATGAGAAAATAGAAAGAGAAATTAAGGAAACAATTCCATTCACCATTGCAACGAAAAGAATAAAATACTTAGGAATATATCTACCTAAAGAAACAAAAGACCTATATATAGAAAACTATAAAACACTGGTGAAAGAAATCAAAGGGGACACTAATAGATGGAGAAATATACCATCTTCATGGATTGAAAGAATCAATATAGTGAAAATGAGTATACTATCCAAAGCAATCTATAGATTCTATGCGGTCCCTATCAAGCTACCAACGGTATCTTTCACAGAGCTAGAACAAATAATTTCACAATTTGTATGGAAATACAAAAAAAAAAAAACTGTAATAGCCAAAACAATCTTGAGAAAGAAGAATGGAACTGGAGGAATCAACCTGCCTGACATCAGGCTCTACTACAAAGCCACAGTCATCAAGACAGTATGGTACTGGCACAAAGACAGAAATATAGATCAATGGAACAAAATAGAAAGCCCAGAGATAAATCCATGCACCTAAGTAATACTTTTCTAAGAATTCATACACTTCTTCCAAGTTGTCCATTTTATTGGCATATGGTTGCTGACAGTAGTCCCTTATGATCCTTTTATTTCTGTTTTGTCTGTTGTGATTTCTCCATTATCATTTTAATTCTGTTGATTTGATTCTCCCCCCACCCCCACCCTGCCACCTTTTTTTTTCTTTAATGAGTCTGGCTAGCAGTTTTTCTATCTTATTTATCTTCTCAAAGAACCAGCTTTTAATTTTGTTGATTTTTTGCTATAGTTTCCTTTGTTTCTTTTTCATTTTTTTCTGCTCTGCTGCTGCTGCTGCTAAGTCGCTTCAGTCGTGTCCAACTCTGTGTGATCCCAGAGACGGCAGCCCACCAGGCTCCTCCATCCCTGGGATTCTTCAGGCAAGAACACTGGAGTGGGTTGCCATTTCCTTCTCCATTTTTCTGCTCTGCTTTTTATGATTTCTTTCCTTCTACTAACTTTGGGGTTCTTCATTTCTTCTTTTTCTAGTTGCTTTAGGTGTGAAGTTATTTATTTGATTGTTGGGAGCCAGCGTGAGGAACTCCGCCCATGGCAAAGGTCATGAGGAAGGAAGCTTGGCATACACAAAGGCATGATCAAGCCTCAAGAAACCCCCTGTTCCCGAGCATCTACCCCCAAAACCAGAGTACTTTACGGGGAGCTCTCCCCCATAACCATTTCTCTCATAGAAGGAGTTAACTTGCAGCTCCAGTTAATAAAAATTCCTGGGCGTGACAAAAGTGTTTCACCTTACGAACTCTGAAGGTTCTCTGGCCTGCCTGATCAGGTTCGTCTGGCCACATGTAATTGTTTACAGCCTCCCAACCTTGAGAGGCACGAGATGTTTTAAAACTTTCTAAATACAGACTCTCTTGAGAAGTTAGAAAATTATTAGTATAGTATAGTGGGTTGGTTAGAAATTATATTGGTGAAGGGCTTTTTCATTTGTCATGCCAATAATTACTGCTAATTCCCTGCCCTGGGTGTGACAAGGATGTCTCAGGTCAAACCTCTCTGCTGACAGACTAGCTTGTGTGACAACCCCTCAACCATAAACAGCACAGAGAGTTTGGAGTATTAGCGTAGGGCTTTTTTCATTGATGAGTCAATGATTGCCATCAGGCCTCCATATTCTTAGGCACCTGGGAATATATTAATCAATGTATTTGGAATATAGAAAAGGAAATATAGTAGTTTTGATGTTAGCAATACTAGACTTTTTGAATTAATGAATCTTCTCTTCTGTAATAGACCACTGTACTTTGTTATAAATCACTATGTCCTTGCTATGCAAAAATGTAACTTTACCACTATCTTAAGACTAAATAGATCATAAAGGGAACATTGGTGAAGGGTTTTCATTTGTTGGGCTGATGTTTGCTGCTAAATCTCCATATTCCTGCCCTTATAATGACTATAACTAGCATATAGGAAAAAAAAGTATTAACCTTTAAGATTAATCATGTTAAACCTTAGGTTAAGTAAATTTCTTTCTTGATTGTAACTCACTACACCCTCACCCTATAGGAATGCAACTTTATTTGGAGGGTGGTGCCTGATTTAAGAAAAAAATCACCCCTGGAAAAATAAGTTTTCTGGCTAACTGACCAGTATCAGAAAGGGCCATAAGATGTCAGCAGACCTCATGGCTAGAAGATGATGAAACTCATAAGACCTTTGTGTAATTTTATATGCTGCTAAGTCTGCTAAGTCGCGTCAGTTGTGTCCGAGCCTGCCAAGCTCCGCCATCCCTGGGATTCTTCAGGCAAGAATACTGGAGTGGGTTGCCATGTCCTTCTCCAATGCATGAAAGTGAAAAGTGAAAGTGAAGTCACTCAGTTGTGTCCGACTCTTAGCGACCCCATGGACTGTAGCCCACCACGCTCCTCCATCCATGGGACTTTCCAGGCAAGAGTGCTAGAGTGGGGTGCCATCACCTTCTCTGAATTTTTTTTTTTTTTAATATGAAGCACCTGATTTTGACAAGGGTCAGGTCTGCTGACCCCCACGTGACTCTGTATTCATCCCTATGTATAACAAAAAGGTATATAAACAAACCTGAAAAATAAAGAAATCAGATTAGTTTCTGGAAAGACTGATTCCCCCATGTCGTTTCTTTCTCACTCCCCATTTTCCTGGCTGAATTCCCATCTGGTACGAGGGCACGCACCAAGCCTACTGACTTTGCCGGGGCTTCTAAGATTGGACTGGGGAGGCCTCAGTGCCTCCTCTCCCTCGGGAGAATGTAAAGACACCTGTGGCCTATGTAGGTGGTGATTAGTATTCCACGTAAACCAGTTATTCAGCCTTTTTTTCTACTACACTATCTGTTTCTAATCTCCCTCTATATCTGTAATTAAATAAGTTTTTTCCAGGAAGCCAATCCTGTCCCCACCTTCGAATTACCCTGGATCCACCAGGGCTGGAACCCGGCATTTGATTTTCTCTTGTTTCTTGAGGTTAGCTTATGTTTCTATGAAACTTCCACTTATCACTCCTTTTATTGAATCCCATAGGTTTTGGATTGTTGTGTTTTTATTTTCATTTGTTTTTATGCATATATTTTTTTTTCTTCTGTGATCTGTCGGTTATTCAAAAGTGTTTTGTTTAGCCTCCAAGTGTTTGTATTTTTAAGTTTTTCCCTGTAGCTGACATCTAATCTTACCACATCATGATCAGAAAAATTCTTTGAAAAGATTTTCATGGATTGGAAGAATCAATATAGTGAAAACGAGTAGACTACTCAAAGCAATCTACAGATTCAATGCAATCACTATCAAGCTACCAACTGTATTTGTCACAGAACTAGAACAAACAATTTCCCAATTTGTATGGAAACACAAAAAACCTCAATAGCCAAAGTAATCTTGAGAAAGAAGAACAGAACTGGAGGAATCAACCTGCCTGACTTCAGGCTATACTACAAAGCTACAGCCATCAAGATAGCATGGTACTAGCACAAAGACAGAAATATACATCAATGGAACAAAATAAAAAGCCCAGAGATAAATCCAAGCACATATGGACACCTTAACTTTGATGGAGGCAAAAATATACAATGGATAAAAGACAATTTCTTTAACAAGGGGTGCTGGGAAAACTGGTCAACCACCTGTAAAAGAATGAAACTAGAACACTTTCTAACACCACACAAAAATAAACTTAAAATGGATTAAAGATCTAAATGCAAGATGAGAAACTATAAAACTCCTAGAGGAAAGCATTGGCAGAACACCTTCTGACATAAATCATATAAATCTTCTATGATCCACCTTGAGTATGGAAATAAAAGCAAATATAAACAAATGATACCTAATTAAAAGCTTTTGCACAATGAGACTGTAAGCAAGGTAAAAAGATAGCTTTAAGCGTGGGAGAAAATAATAGCAAGTGAAGTAACTGACAAAGAACTAACTCAAAAATATACAAGCAGGTCATGAAGCTCAATACCAGAAAAATAAATGACTCAATCAAAAAATGGCCCCAGAAACTAAAAGACATTTCTCCAAAGAAGACATGGATGGCTAACAAACACATGAAAAGATGCTCAACATCACTGCTTATCAGAGAAATGCAAATAAATTCCACAGTGAGGTACCATCTCATGTTGGTGAGAATGTCTGCTATCAAAAAGTCTACACACAATGAATGCTGGAGAGAGTGTGGAGAAAAGGGAACACTTTACACTATTGATGGGAATGCAAACTAGTGCAGCCACTATGGAGAACAGTGTGGAGATTCCTTAAATAACTGGAAATAGAACTGCCATATGACCCAGCAATCCCACTGCTGGGCTTACACACCGAGGAAACTAGAATTGAAAGAGACAAGCACACTTCAGTGTTCACCACAGCACTGTTTATAATAGCCAGGACATGGAAGCAACCTAGATGTCCATCGGCAGATGAATGGATAAGAAAGTGTGGTTCATATGCACAATGGAATATTACTCAGCTATTAAAAAGAAAACATTTGAGTCAGTTCTAATGAGGTGGATTAAACTGGAGCCTCTTATACAGAGTGAAATAAGTCAGAAAGAAAAATACCAATAGAGTATATTAATGCATTTATATGGAATCTAGAAAGATGGTAACGACAACCCTATATGCAAGACAGCAAAAGAAACATAGATATAAAAAGAGACTTTTGGACTCTGTGGAAGAAGGTGAGGGTGGGATGATTTGAGAGAATAGCATTGAAACATGTATATTATCATATGTGAAATATATGACCAGTCCAAGTTTGATGCAGGAAACAGGGCCCTCAAAGCCAGTGTACTGGGACAACCCAGAGGGATGGGGTTGGGAGGGAAGGGGGAGGGGGTTTTGGGATGGAGGGGGAACACATGTATACCCACAGCTGATTCATATCATTGTATGCGAAAATCACCACAATATTGTAAAGTAATTAGCCTCCAATTAAAATTCAGTTCAGTTCAATCGCTCAGTCATGTCTGACTCTTTGCGACCCCATGGACTGCAGCATGCCAGGCTTCCCTGTCCATCATCAACTCCTGGAACTTACTCAAACTCATGTCCATCAAGTTGATAATACCATCCAACCATCTCATCATTTGTTGTCCCCTTCTCCCCCTGCCTTCGATCTTTCCCAGCATCAGGGTCTTTTCCAATGAGTCAGTTCTTCACATTGGGTGGCCAAAGTATTGGAGTTTCAGCTTCAGCATCAGTCATTCCAATGAACATTCAGGACTGATTTCCAATTAAAGTTCATTAATTTAAAAAAGAAGAAAAGAAGTTCTTGACTTAAATAAAAATGATAATAAAGTATGAGTTGGAAAACATGATTAACTCAACACTCTGCAAGTGAAGCCAAAGAGAAAAGAGATAATAAAGTACTGGGGAAATGAGAGTAATAAGAAGAATTAAGAAATTCCCAACTGTGACCTTCACTGAAACGTTTGATTTTTAGCCTTATGAAAATAATATGAAAAAGAATGCTAATGAGTGCAAAAGCAGTCAAAAAAATAAGTCCTATTTGACCCAAATTCTTATTCTGATGTCTGAAGCACAAAAAGAAAGTCACTTATTATTCCTTGTAGTTCTATGTACAATAATTTTATTGAATCAGGCTTCAGCATTATGAAAAGTCATGAAGAAATATTTCTGTTCTTTAAAGTGTTTCTCTTTTTTCTTGTAAAATCACAACGCCAAGAGAGAGAAAAATACTTTTAATGCCATACAAGATAAACTGGTATTAAACATAGCTTTCTTTGGCAAGGCTTATTTGTAGTAGATTTTCATATGTTTATTAAAATGGAAGTACAAATCCTACAGAGTCACCCACACAAAATAAACCAGCTTGCATGATGACATAAGGAAATACAGTATGAGACAGTACGTGGGTATAATTTTGTTCAGACATTCAGTAAAACAATCACCACAGGAAGTACAGCTGAGATTGGAATCCAAGTTCATAAATCCTCAGGCTTCCTAATGGCATCTTAAATAGTTTTGCATGCTAAGTAAAAATAAAGGGACAAGCCCATATTTTATAACCTTTTGTGAATCTAACATTGCTTATGTGTTGCAGTAAATTTGTGACAATTTTATGGACAATACACAGTAAGATTTGTGACAACAGTCAATAACAAAAGTTTTTATTCTAAACAGTTTGCTGATTTTCAAAAGAGCCTTTTGAACGTGAAACTATATATGCTCATTTCTGTTTAGCTTTAGGTCAAGAAAAGGTCATTTTATAGGAGTTATGCTTGATTATATGTTAACATTCACAAGAAACAGACTATGGCTATTTTAGAATCAAAATTACAGTTATATGAAATGATAATGTAACTATATTGGGAAACATAATTAAACTACCTTTGTGCTTTGAATGATAATTGCAATGAGACTGCTTGGTGAAAATTTGATGATGAGAAGTTGAAACGTTACTGACTCCAGTCTTACTTAGAAACACAAAATTTAATCCAGTCTGGTGGAAACTATTTGATTCTAAGTGTTACGTGAGACACCAGTTAAAAATTGTTCTTTCAGACTTCCCTAGTGGCTCAAACAGTAAAGCGTCTGTCTACTATGCAGGAGACCTGGGTTTGATCCCTGGGTCAGGAAGATCCGCTGGAGAAGGAAATGGCAATCCACTCCAGTGCTATTGCCTGGAGAATCCCATGGACAGAGGAGCCTGATAGGTTATAGTCCATGGGGTCGCAAAGAGTTGGACAAGACTGAGCGACTTCACTTTCACTTTCACTTCCCTCTGAAGTCAGCAAACTGTACTGTGACAACTGCCTTTCTCCAGACTAGAGTAGAGTTTCTTTTTGTACAACTGAGCCAACAGCAGGCCAACTTTTTTGCCTCATATATACCACTCTGTTGCAGACATTAAGCAGGAAACCAGAGCCCGGCTTCTAAGCACAGTCTAAAAAGGGCCTGAAGACCCCAGAAGACACTCAAGCTGCTTATAGAGAAAGGCCAGGTGGCTCTGGAATCAGAACAGCCTCACAGGGTTGCTGCCCTTGCATGTGAATTTTTTCACTGACTTAGGATACTGCAAGCTACTTCTGTGGATTTCCTGAAGTTAAACCGCCCTGCATTTCTGGAAGAAGACAACTTGCAACTTGTATGTTGTCAAATTAATGATGTATATTTTAAAATAATTTATTACTTTTAATTTAATACATCTTGCATGCGATGAGACGATTGCTTATTGTTAAGTTTGAAATAGTTTTCTTTATTCTTAACATGTTATGGAAAAACTCAAATGAACTTTTTGCCTAACACAATAACTCAATATAAATACAAAGATTATAAGAATTGTACTGTAACTCCTTGAATAGATACTGTTATATATATATCATTCCCTTCTCCAGGGGATCTTCCTGACCCAGGAGTTGAACCTGGGTCTCCTGCATTGCAGGTGGAATTTTTATCATCTGAGCCATAAAGCAGGCCCTAGTTTTATAGGTGTTTTTTGGTACAGGGCTGTGTGTGTGTGTGTGTGTGTGTGTGTGTATGTGTGTATACAGCTTTAGGTACATAATCTTTTTTCACTGCCATTGCATCAAAGTGGATTATTTTGTTCTAAACATTTAGATATAACTTAATTCATACTGCATGTTTGTTTAATTTCTCTAGCAGTCAAGTTCTGCTTCCATCTCAAGACTCTGATAATCTATATAAAGTGGATCATATCTCTTTCTTCCACAGCTATCATCTTGCTTGATCATTTTCTACTCTTGCTATTTCTTTTTTAAAGAACTTCTCTATTTCCCAACATCATTGATATAATTTTCTATTATATAATGAAATGCTTTCTTTCTTGATACCTTATAATGAACATTAGTTTGCTATTGTATTTTATTACCTTTTTTTCATTATCTCTGTTCACCCCTCTTAATTTAATTCTATATCTCAAAAAGAAAGTTCCATTTACATATCAGTTTTTTTCTCTATTTAATATGTTTTTGTTATTTTATTATACGGAAGATATATCATATGTATTGAAAACATTCTTTTGTTTTCTGTAGAAATCCTTTATATATGTATAACTTCTTCTGCAACTTAAGGTCAGAGATTTACTTTTTGCTGTGGTTGTCACCTAACATTGGAGAAAGCAATGGCACCCCACACCAGTACTCTTGCCTGGAAACTCCCATGGATGGAGAAGCCTGGTAGGCTGCAGTCCATGGGGTCACTAAGAGTTGGACACGACTGAGCGACTTCACTGTCAACTAACTAAAAGTTTCTCTTTTGTTATTCAACCTTGAAAGAAAGATGATCTATACTGCTTAATGTTTCTCACCAACAGGTATGTGTAATCCCTTTGAACCATATCACAGTCACAAGAAATACCTTTGTACATATTTTAGTCTAGAAGACAACTGTCAGTGTAGTTGTCCTGGTATAGCCAGACATTTCCTTTTGCTACCAGTTGCTAGTCCTTGGAGTTTAAGAAATGCATTTTTGTGTAGGTTATTTGCAATAAGTTATAGTTATCCATGGTGCCTCAGATGGTAAAGAATCTGCCTGCAATGCAGGAAACCTGGGTTCGCTCCCTGGGTCAGGAAGATCCCCTGGAGAAGGGAATGGCTACTCACTCCAGTATTCTTACATAAAGAATTCCATGGACAGAGGAGCCTGGCAAGCTATAGGCCCTGTGGTCACAAAGAGTTGGACACGACTAAGTGAAAAACACTTTCACTTTCATAGTTCTTCTTTAGAAATAATGCGTTAAATAATACATTAATTCCCAGAGTATACACTATTGCAACTCTTTTTGTAAACCTCTGCTTTACTTTACATCAAAGACATTTTCTTTTTACTATGGATGCATCACTGAATTTTCAAGAAAGGATAAAGAATCTCAAAGTTTTTATTTTTAATTCTAAACTTTATCATTGGAAATTTTTAATATAATAGGATATTTAAGTTTTTAAATTGTTATTGGTTCGCTCATAGTCAGTCTCGAAAATGAAAGGAAGGGCTACATTGTCAGTTAAGGCCTGATGTCGTAAAATATGACCAACATAAGATTTCACTCATCTTTGAAGTGTCCCAGTCATTCTTTGCATTTAAACAATGGATAGTTCTTTGTCTAAGAAAAACAACATTATTAAATTATCTTCAGTAATTGAAAAGGAAGACTATCTGAGTTGCAGGAAGTCCAGAGTAAAATAAAATCATATGAAGTAAACTAAACTTATCTTATAAATACCATATGTGTAGACTCTGACAATGGCTTTTGTTGATTTAGTATGAAAGTAATAGAATAGGAGCTTGAATCATTGTCTGAAACAGAAAAAGTCTGAAACATTTTGCAGAATTAACTTTTTATTTTTAAATCCTACACTTCACTTAAAAAGCACTCCCATTATTTTTTAAATGGTAACTTAGTTGGAATAATAAGAGATCTGCCCAAGTTTTTGTTGTTGCTCTTGGATCATTGTTTGGAGGCTCGTGGAAAATCCCTTTACCTCTCTGCCAGACTTTAGATTTCTGTCCTTGGTATATTCCTGCAATTACCAATGGCGATAGTTACTGCAAAACTTGGAAAGAGTTGTCTTTCACATGTGTGGAAGTTAGTGAATCATATTATCTCCAGGGAAGGGATACCAAACATTGAGACTCTGGAGGTAAATTTATTTTATATTTTGAATTTTGAACACTTTCAGTGTCTACATTGATTATCTATTTGTATGGCCAACCCCTGAGATAATTAGGAAAGGTAATAAATTCATCTCTGAAGCCCTTTCTTGACTCTTTCTGAACTTTTTCTTTTCCCTTTTTTTTTGTTATAGCCATATTCCAGGGATTTGGTAATTTCAAAATTTCCACTTCTCTAATCTCTCTGTCAGAAGAGAATATGTAACAATTAAGTAAATCATAATGTGAATTTTTTCAGTGGTAAATTCCCTACAACCATTCTCTGGAGTTCTTTTTGAGAGTTATGAGAGTTATATATGTCATAAAGGGGAGAAGGTGAAATAAAGCAGACCTGGATAAAGATTTAACATTTTATTTTTATAGGATGAAACTTAAAAATTACTTCAGTTTTTCCATCCTCAATTTTTAGATTAATGATTTCTATAATTAATATCATAAAAATTAAGTGATGAAACCATATAAGGGAAGTAATTTATTACTTAATAAGCACTCAAAATACATATTTATGAATAAATGATGTGTAAATGTAGAGCTAGAAAACCTGAAAAGAGAATATTTGAACATATAGGTAATTATATAATCTGCTTATGTGTAGTGTCATTCTCACTTTTAAAGACTGTGAATCCTAAGCAATTATTTTAGGAAAAAAGGATCTTTCCATGCTCTTGCTAGTTACAAAATAAAAACTTGTATCACCTTGGAAGTATTTGGAAAGTGATTTCTTCTTTTTCTTTAATTTACTCTTCCCATTGAAAATAAGAGATTTATTTATTCAGATAAGTTATGTTGGTGCTTTTTCTTAAGTAACTAGATATACTAAAACAGTGACACCGTCATATTACAAGTCTTTCATGAGTAAATAGATTCTGGATTGGACAAGGTCAGTACTTTTAAAATATTTCAATTGCAAATTATTTTTTTAAAATATGAAATGTTATGTGCAAACACCCTATATATAACAGATAAGAAAGTGGCTGGATAGTTTGGGGTGTGAGGAGAGATAACCATATCACTGCACTGATAGGGTTTCAGATTGTGCATTTCAGCTTTTAAGAAACTTCCACTTAGTCGTTTTGATATAGTATCAAAGAAAGGAATCCATAGTTATTAAATAAGATTCTTCTCTTTTCCAAGTACATACTGTCTGAGGCTGGATTATATGGAAATATTGTTGTTGCTATTCAGTTGCTCAACCGTGTCCAACTGTTTGTGATTTCATGGACTGCAGGGCACTAGGCCTCCCCATCCAGCACCAACTCCCAAAGCCTATTCAAGCTCATGTCCATCAAGTCGGTGATGCCATCCAACCATCTCATCCTCTGTTGTCCCCTTTCTCCTCCCACCTTCAATCTTTCCCAGCATCACAGTCTTTTCCAGTGAGTCAGCTCTTCTCATCAGGTGGCCAAAGTATTGGAGCTTCAGTTTCAAGATCAGTACTTTCAGTGAATATTCAGGGTGGATTTCCTTTAGGACTGACTTGTTTGATCTCCTTGAGGTCCAAGGGACTCTCAAGAATCTTCTCCAACACTGTACTTTGAAGGCATTGGTTCTTTGGTGCTTAGCTTTTTTTTATCATCCAGCTCTCGCATCCATAAATGACTACTGGAAAAACCATAGCTTTGACTAGATGGACCTTTGTAAACAAATAATGTCTCTGCTTTTCAATAAACTGTCCAGGTTTGTCATAGCTTTTCTTTCAAGGAGCAAGTGTATTTTAAATTCATGGTTGAACTCAACATTCACAGTGATTTTGGAGCCAAAGAAAATTAAGTCTGTCCCTGTTTCCATTTTTTCCTCATCTATTTGCCACGAAGTGATGGGACCTGATGCCATGATCTTTGTTTTTTAGATGTTGAGGTTAAAGCCAATTTTTTCACTCTTCTCTTTCACTTTCATTAAGAGGCTCTTTAATTTCTCTTTGCTTTATACCATAAGGATGGTGTCACCTGCATATCTGGGGTTATTGATATTTCTTGATTGCAGCATAGATTCATCCAGCCCAGAATTTTGTATAATGTACTCTGCATATATGTTAAATAAGCAGAGAGACAATACATGGCCTGACATACTCCTTTCCCAATTTTGTACCAGTCTGTTGTTCCATGTCTGATTCTGACTGTTACTTCTTGACCTGCATTTAGGTTTCTAAGGAGACAGGTGAAGTGGTCTAGTATTCTCATCTCTTTAAAAATTTTCCAGTTTGTTGTGATCCACACGGTCAAAGGCTTTGGCATAGTTAATGAAACAGAATTAAATGTTTTTCTGGAGTTCTCTTGCTTTTTCTATTATCAAACAGATGTTGGCAATTTGATCTCTAGTTCCTCTTGCCTTTTCTAAATACAGCTTGTACATGTGGAAGTTTTCCGTTCACATACTGTTTAAACTCACCTTAGAGGATATTGAGAATTACTTTGTTAGCATGTGAGATGAGTACAATTGTGCAGTAGTTTGAACATTCTGTGGCGTTGCCCTTCTTTGGGACTGGAATAAAAACGGACTTTTTCCTGCCCTCTGGCCACTGCTGCGTTTTCCAAATTTGTTGGCATACTGAGTGCAGCACTTTCACAGCACAATCTTTTAGGATTTAAAATAGCTCAGCTATAAATACATCACCTCCACTAGCTTTGTTTGTAGTGATGCTTCCTATGGGATCTTTCTATGGATGCTTCAGCTCTAGGAGTTGGTGATGGACCAGGAATCCTGGCATGCTGCAGTCCATGGGGTCACAAAGAGTCGGACATGACGGAGCGACTGAAATGAACTGATGCTTCCTTAGGCCCACTTGAATTCACACTCCAGAATGTCTGGCCATAGGTGAGTGATCACACCATTGTGGTTATCCAAAACATTAAGATCTTTTTTTGTACACTTCTTCTGTGTATTCCTGCACCTCTTTTTAATCTCTTCTGTTTTTGTTAGGTACATGTTGTTTCTGTCCTTTCTCGTACCTATGTTTGCATGAAATGTTCCTTTGGTATCTCTAGTTTTCTTGATGAGATTTTCCAGTCTTTCCCATTCTATTGTGTTCCTGTATTTCTTTGCATTGTTCACTTAAAAATCCTTCCTTATTTCTCTTTGCTATTCTTTGGAACTCTGCATTCAGATGACTATGTCTTTCCTTTTCCCCTTTGCCTTTCACTTCTCTTCTTTTCTCAGCTATTTGTAAGGCCTCCTCAGCAAACATTTTGCCTTTCTTTTTCTTGGCAGTGGTTTTAACCACTGCCTCCTGTATAATGTTATGAACCTCCATCCATAGTTCTTCTAGCACTCTATCAGATCTAATCCCTTGAATCTATTTGTTACCTCCACCGTATAATCATAAGGGACTTGATTCAGGTCAGACCTGAATGACCTGATTGTTCTGCAATTTAAGCCTGAATTTAAGTCTCTTTTGCCTGGCAAAGCAATAAAAGCTATTCTTTTCTATTTCACCAAAAACTCTGTCTGTGCATTTCTTTTTGGCAACAGTGAGCAAAGACATTTCGGCACATTTGCAGCCATTCTAGCAGCATTCACAATGGCTGCTACACAGTTCCATGCTGGTGTCAGATTGTTTGCTATGTCTACAGTGACTAGTGTTTCCTGCAGTGAAGACTAAGTAGCATCCAGTGAGGACTATGTACCGTTCACCCAACTGATGCAGGAGCCACCCCAGCACCTGTGATATCCCCCTTTATGTCCTGACACCTGTAAAACCTTTCAACTCCCTTAAGTTATGGATTCCTGCTTTACTTCAGGGATGTCAGTATTTGTGCCTTTTTAACTGGGGAGGCAGATGGATGTTTGTAGTCCCCATTGTTACTGTTCAGTCCCTAAGTCATGTCTGACTTTGTGACCCCATGGACTGCAGAACGCCAGGCTTCCCTATCCTTCACTATCTCCTAAAGTTTGCTGAAACTCATGTCCATGGAGTCAGTGAAGCCATCTAACCATCTCATCCTCTTCCACCCTTTTACTCTTTCCTCAGTTTTTCCCAGCATCACGGTCTTTTTCTCAATGAGTGGGCTTTTCACATTGAGTGGCCAAGTACTGGAGCTTCGGCTTCAGCATCAGTCCTTCCAATGAATATTCAGGATTGATTTCCTTTAGGATTGACTGGTTTGATCCCCTTGCTATCTAAGGGAATCTCAAGAGTCTTCTCCAGCATCACAATTCAAAAGCATCAATTCTTCAGAGCTCAGTCTTCTTTATGGTACAACTCTCACTTCTGTACATGACTACGAGAGTAACCATAGCTTTGATGATATGGACTTTTTTCGACAAAGTGATGTCTCTGCTTTTTAACATTTGTTATTAAAATCATATTTGCTACTGTTTTTATTAAAAAGTACCTTTCCTGGTAGCACAGATAGTAAAGAATCTGCCTGTAATGTGGGAGACCTGGGTTCAGTCCCTGGGTCAGGAATATCCCTTGGAGAAGGGAATGGCTACCCACTCCAGTATTTTTGCCTGGAGTGGTCCACAGACAGAGGATCCTGGTGGACTACAGTCCACGGGTTCAAAAAGAGTCAGACAGGACTGAATAAGTAACACTAACAATTTCCGCTTGGAGGCTCCATTATCTCCCAGCCTCATGTACAGAGCTCCCTTGTTCTCTTAAATCCCTAGACCCCCTCCAATCTCATTTTTTGTGAATAGATTATTAAGAAAAAAATTGCCTTATAGAGTATGCCAGACAGAGGAGGTCTGGCTCTGGATTGATTAGTTTGCATATCAAAGCCATACTGCGGGCTGAGTCCTCTGCTATCTCTAAGAACTGGTTTGCCCCTGGAAAGGCAGTCTCTTCCCTGCCAGAAAGGTTTTTAAGATGTCAAAACATCACAGTACACAAAAAATTAAAATATATGCAGCACTGTTACTGAAAGGTGTGTGCAGCCTGGGTGCTCGCTGCTCAAAAGCAAATAACCAGGCCAGGTTGATACAAGGGAAAGTTTGGTTTATTTCAGATGCTGACAACTGGTGTTGAGAGTGGGTGAACATCTGTCCAAAGATCAACCTCTCCCCTCTGGCAACAAGTGGGCCAAATCCTTTTCTAGACAGAAGGTGGAGGTGATAGAATTCCAGCTGAGCTATTTCAAATCCTAAAAGTTGATGCTGTTAAAGTCCTGCACTGAAAATGCCAGCAAATTTGGAAAAGTCAGCAGTAGCCACAGGACTGGAAAAGGTCCGTTTTCATTCCAATCCCGAAGAAGGGCAATGCCAAAGAATGCTCAAACTACCAAACAACTACACTCATTTCCCATGCTAGTAAGGTTATGCTCAAAATCCTTAAAGCTAGGCTTCAGTAGTACATGAACCGAGAACTTCCAGATGTACAAGCTGTATTTAGAAAAGGCAAGAGGAACAGAGATCAAATTGCCAACATTCACTGGGTCATAGAAAAAGCAAGGGAATTCCAGAAAAACATGTACTTCTGCTTCTTTAACTACGCTAAAGCCTCTGACTGTGTGAATCACAACAAATTGTGGAAAATTCTAAAAGAGATGAGAATACAGACCAACTTACCTGTTTCCTGAGAAACTTATATGTAGGTCAAGAAGCAAGTTAAAACCTTACATGGAACAACTGACTAGATATAAACTGAAAAAGGAGAACAACAAGGCTGTTTGTTGTCACCCTGTTTATTAAACTTATATACAGAACACATAAGGCTGTTTACTGTCACTGTTTATTAAAGTTGTATGCAGAGCACATCATGTGAAACGCTAAGATGGGTGAGTTACAAGCTGGAACAAGATCTCTGGGAGAAGCAGCAACAACCTCAAATATGCAGATGATACCACCTTAATGGCAGGAAACAAAGAGGAATCTCAAGAGCCTCTTGATGAGGATGAAAGAGGAAAGTGAAAAAGCTGAGCTTAAAGCTCAATATTAACAAAGCTAAGATCATGACATCTGATCCCATCACTTCGTGGCAAATAGACGGGGAAAAGGTGGAAGCAGTGACAGATTTCCTCTTCTTGGGGTCTAAAGTCACTCAGATGGTGACTGCAGCTGTGACATTAGAAGACAATTGCTTCTTGGCAGGAAAGCTATGACAAACCTAGAGTGTATTTAAAAAAAGGAAAGACATCACTTTATCAACAAGTTCCACATAGTCAAGGTTATGGTCTTTCCAGTAGTCATATACAGATATGAGAGTTGGACGTTAAAGAAGGCTGAATGCCGAAAAAATTGATGCTACTGGGTGCTAGAATTATGGTGCTGGACAGACTCTTGAGAGTCCCTTGAACTGCAGGGAGACCAAACCAGTCAATCGTAAAGGAAATCAGTCCTGAATACTCAGTGGAAGGACTGATGCTGAAGCTGAAACTCCAATACTTTGGCTACTTGATCCTAAAAGCCAAAGCCAACTCACTGGAAAAGACCCTGAAGATGGGAAAGATTGAAGGCAGGAGGAGAAGGGGATGACAGAGGATGAGATGGTTGGATGGCATCACTGACTCAAAGGACACGAACTTGGGCATACTTCAAGAGATGGTGGATGACAGGGAAGAGGCGTGTGATGCAGTCCATTGGGTGGAAAGAGTCAGACACAACTCAGTGACTGAACATCAACAACAACTGTATAAATTTAAAATATAGATTTTAATGATTTAACTTATGTACATCATTAAGTCATTGCTACTTCAATTTTAGTGAACATCCATTATTTCATACAGATTCAAAGTTAAAGAAATAGAAAAATACTTTTTCATTGTGATAAAAACTCAGAATTTACTTTCTTAACTTTCATGTATAACTTATAGCAGTGCTAATTATGTTAATCATGTGTGTGTGTGTGTGTGTGTGTATGTTATGGTCTAAACTATACCTCATCCAAAATTCATATGTTGAAACTCTCATGATTAGAACCTCAGAATGTGGCTAATTTTGAGGAGAGGCTGGTTATACTGGAATGTTATACTGAAGCTAATCCAATTTCACTGGTGTCTTTATAACAAGAGGAGATTTGGAAATACATAGTGACACATTGGATGCTCATAAATAGAAAAAAGACCATGTGAAGTTACAGGGATAAGGTAGCCATCTGCAGCCAAGGAGAGAGGTCTTAGGAGAACCAAAACCTGTCAACACCTTGATCTTGGACACCTCATCTCTGGGTCTTCTCAAGTGGATTTATAATTAATGGGTGAAAATTTCATCATGGAGTACAAAAGAGTAATAGCTATATGAAAGCATGGATTAAAAATTCATTTTCTCCTAAATGTGTTTCAATTTTTGTCATTTTATGATTTTTATATTTAATTTGTAAATGTGCTTTGTAATTCCTGTGCTAAAATTCAATAAATGGCTTGTTGAAGCACATATCACAAGAGTATATAGTAGAAATGTCTACTAAAAGTAGAAAGAAGCATCTTAAAAAGTTCACGTATTCAACATTACATATTTGCAAAACTTCACACTTAACATTCCATCTACGATTATCTGCATCATAGTAAAATTCATGTATTCATTTTGGATATTTCTTGATGCAAAAAAGAAAAGGAAAAATCAATGCTTTGAAGAAAAACTAGATACAACTATAAATACGATGGAAAGATTTCTGGAGGACCTAGTTAAATAAAATTCTAAAATCTCAAGTAATCTGGAATTTTCAAAATTTCATTGAACTATTAAATAAAGAATGCTAGAAATCCTTACATAGTAATTCTTTATTGTCTCTCTTACATGGAAAACAGAACAGTTTCATTTCATGTTGTAGAGAGAAATTTTAACAGGTAAGATTTCAAATACAGTTATAGCAGGATGGGGTCGCTAAGAGTCGGACATGATTGAGCGACTTCACTTTCACTTTTCACTTTCATGCATTGGAGAAGGAAATGGCAACTCACTCCAGCGTTCTTGCCTGGAGAATCCCAGGGACGGAGGAGCCTGGTGGGCTACTGTTTACGGGGTTGCACGGAGTCGGACAAGACTGAAGCGACTTAGCAGCAGCAGCAGCAGCAGCAGGAGTTAAGCAACACGAGAGGGTGAGGGTGGGATGATTTGAGAGAATGGCACTGAAACATGTATAATATCATATGTGAAACAAATCACCAGTCCAGGTTCGATGCATGATACAGGATGCTCGGGGCTGGTGCACTGGAATGACCCAGAGGGATGGGATGAGGAGGGAGGTGGGAGGGGGGTTCAGAATGGGGAACACATGTACACCCATGGTGGATTTATGTCAATGTATGGCAAAACAATGCAATATTGTAAAGTAATTAGCCTCCAATTAAAATAAATAAATTAATTATTTTTAATTTAAAAAGTTACTTATAGGCACATACTAAAGTGTGTTTTCATCTTTTAGGATATTGATTGGAGTGTATTTAATGTCACTATATATAAGCAGTTGAAGTGCTTAGTTGACTCATAGCCTGTTTCCTAGAGGCAGAGTTCAAAACTAGAGTTAGAAGTCTCTTCAGTCTTCCTCATATGCAGCCCACTGACGAAGAGTAAGTTTTGGAACTTAGGGCCATAGTGCATCATATTAATTTTTCCATCCTCTGGTGTTGTTTCTTCTTGTTACATATTGCTGTCCCCATATATTAATAATAAAGACAATCTCAGTACCATCAAAATCCTTGCTATCACTTATGCAACTTTTATTACTCAGTATTCAGAAAGAGGAAATTACATTTCATCATACTTAATCTAAACTGGTAATAAAATCAAAGCATGTAAATTACTATACTATGTGAATTTTTATGACCTTGATTTGGGTTAAAATACTTATCTTTCTCTAATGTACCATAATGTTTCATTAGCTAAAACTTTTGCACTCTTCTTGCTTCCCTCTTAAAAACAGGCCTCTCCTTTCTTCATTATTTCTTTTTCCATCATCAAAAAGAAAGTTTGGAATGGTTTAATGTTCTTCTGGTGCCACACTGCCTATCAACTACCATTCTGTTCACAACATCTCAAGTACTCCTACTTTGTATCCTTCTCACAATTATCTATTAACTTTAGAGTCACAACTTGATATTTTACATAGATTACACTTGACTCACTTTCTTATCAGTTTCATAGGCTACCATCATCAGAATATCCTTGTGCGCTACTATCACCATTGTAGGCAGCCATATTGTTAGATCCTGCCATTTAATGTTTTTTAAATCATTTCCCTTCTTTGGAAGAATTTTTGTATGAGTACAAACTGGATGAAGGCTTTCACACTATTTTCCACATATTGAAATTTAAAATTTCTCTCATCAGATCATCCTTCTTTTACCCTCTTTTCAATCACTGCATTGAATTCAGTCTTCAAAGCTATTCATTACATCTTCTTAAATATCGCCATCTTCTAGTTACTTTAAAATTTCAATTGCTTTTTTTCAGATGCTTTAGCTCATTCTCAACAGAATCTCATATCCCAATTCCTTCAACTATACTTGCTTTTGCCAGCTTCTAACTGTAGTTCTAACCAATGGTCTATTTGCATTATCTGGATAAAATTACATAATCTGGAAAAACTGATCGTTTTTAACCTGAAATAAACCCTCTACTGCTGCTTAGTTGTCTTTTCACTAATTCCTAGTTTGTTAAATTTTCTGTTTTGCTCTGTGTCTAGTCTCAGCCACTTCCTTTCACTCAGTGAAGCAAAATGAAACCAAAAAAATCTGCGCCATTAAAAAATGAACATATTTGGGACTTGCTCAAACACAACTATAGGCTCACTATTCCTAGCAAATTTCTCCACAGTCTCAGAAAAAGAATGTGCTTTAACTCCAGCCAAAGCAGTCATGTCCATTTGTACCACTATCACTGTATCTGAAACTCACAACCTCGTTATCCTTCCCTTTTTTCCACCATCACCACTTGTCCCTCTCAGTAATCCTAAAAAACATTTAGAAATATTCTCTGTCCGAAAGAAGATATCCATTTAAAAAAATTCTCCTTTACCTGGGAATAAAGGAAAGAAACATGGCAAATGCTACATCAGCCATGAGACCAAGTTCAGAATCAGCTGTCATAAACCACTTTGATGACTATGTAACACTGATATGATATGATGAAAATGACAGCTTTACTCTGTGATCTACATTCCCTAAAGCACAACCCCAGTCTGATTTTGAGAAACTCTGCTCCTCATACTGCAAGTTCATATTAAACAATAAAAGTCAGAGGAATTATCACACTAAAAGAAGGCTAAAGAGATAGAAGAACTAAATATGATGTGGTACCCTACATGAAACCCTGAAAGAGAAAAATAATTAGGTCAAATAAGCAAACGTGTGTGTGTGTGTGTGTGTGTGTGTGTGCTCTGTTGCTTAGTCGGGTCTCTTTGTGACTCCATGGACTGTAACTTACTAGGCTCCTCTGTCCATGGAACTTGCTCCAGGGTACCTTGGCAACCTAGGGATTCAACCAGTGTTTCTTGAATGCCCTGTATTCACAACTGGATTCTTTGCCAATATACTACCTGGGAAGCTCAAACAACCCTTCTCCAGGGGATCTTCCTGACCGAAGAACTGAACACACATCTCCTGCATTGACAAGGGGATTCTTTACTCATGAACCACCAGAGAAGCCCCAAATACCACCCCCGACACACACACACACACACACACACACACACACACACACACACAGAGGTTAATCTATTATTAATATTTTGCTATGGCAATTACTCACAGTTGATGAATGAATAATGACACATTTTGTTAAATAAAATTTAAAGTTTACTTACGGAAACCTGAATAAGCTAAAAATTCTATTTGATAAAAATATGTCAATATTAGTTCATCAAATAAAAGTAAGAAATGTAAGGAGAAAGGGAAAGATATACCCAAATGAATGAAGAGCTACAGAAAATAGCAAGGAGAGATAAGAAAGTCTTCTTAAGTGAACAACGCAAAGATAGAGGGAAACAACAGAATGGGAAAGGCTAGAGATCACTTCAGGAAAACTGGAGATATCAAAGGAATATTTCATGCAAAGATGGGCACAATAAAAGAGAGAAATGTCAAGGACCTACCAGAAGCAGAAGAGATTAAGAAGAGGTGGAAAGAATACACAAAAAAGTGTACAAAAAAAATCTTAATAACCCAGATAATCACGACGGTGTCATCACTCAGCTAGAGCCAGACACCCTGGAGAAAGAAGTCAAGTGGGCCTTAGGAAGTATGACTACAAACAAAGCTGGTGGAGGTGATGGCATTCCAGTTGAGCTGTTTCGAATCCTAAAAGATGATGCTGTGAAAGTGCCACACTCAACATGCCAGCAAATTTGGAAAACTCAGCAGTGGCCACAGGACTGGAAAAAGTCAGTTTTCATTCCAATCCCAAAGACAGGCAATGCCAAAGAATGTTCCCTGGTGGCTCAGATGGTAAAGAATCTGCCTGCAGTGTAGGAGACACGGGCTCAATCCCTGGGTCGGAAAGAACCCCTAGAGAAGGGAATGGCAACCCACTCCAGTATTCTTGCCTGGATAATTCCATGGACAGAGGAGCCTGGTGGGCTGC
This sequence comes from Ovis canadensis, assembly GCF_042477335.2. Lineage (NCBI taxonomy): Eukaryota > Metazoa > Chordata > Mammalia > Artiodactyla > Bovidae > Ovis > Ovis canadensis. Next base: position 98,071,652 of record NC_091253.1, on the reverse strand, counting down.
AATCCATGAAGTTGCAAAGACTTGGGCATGACTGAGCAAGTAACACCCACATACACACAAAGAATGTTCAAACTACAGTACAATGGTGCTTATTTCACATATTAGCAAGATGATTCTCAAAATCCAATATAGGTTTCAATAGTATGTGAACTGAGAACTTCCAGATGTACAAAATGGATTTAGGAAGGGCAGAGGAACCAGATATCAAATTGCCAACATCCGTCGGATCACAGAAAAAGCATGGGGTTTCCAAAAAACCATCGCCATCTGCTTCAATGACTACACTAAAACCTTTGACTGTGTGGATCACAACAAACTGTGGAAAATTCTTAAAGAGATTAGAATACTAGGCCGCTTTATTCTAAAATAGTACTTGAGAGTACTATTTTAGAGTTCAGGTCAAGAAGCAACAGCTAGAATCAGACATGGAATGGCAGACTGGTTCAAAATTGGGAAAGGAGTACATCAAGGCTGTATATTGTTACCCCGTTTATTTAACTATACTTAGCATACATTATGTGAAATGCAGGGCTGGATATTTCACAGGCTGGAATCAAGGTTGCTGAGAGAAATATCAACAGACTCAGATATTCAGATGATACCCCTTTCCTGGCAGAAAGCAAAGAAGAACTAAAGAGCCTCTTGATGAAGGTGAAAGATGAGAGTGAAAAAGCTGGGTTAAAACTCTACCTTTAAAAAACTGTGATCATGACATCCAGTCCCATCACTCCATGACAAATAGAGGGAAAAAAGTGGAAACAGTGACAAATTTTATTTTCTTAGGCTTCAAAATCACTGCAGACAGTGACTGCAACAATGAAATTCCAAGATGTTTTCTTCTTGGTAGAAAAGCTATGACAAACCTTGACAGAGTACTAAAAAACAAAGACGTCACTTTGCGAACAAAGGTCCATCTAGTCAAAGCTATGGTTTTTCCAGTAGTCATGTATGGATGTGAGAGCTGGACCACAAAGAAGGTTGAGTGCTGAAGAATTGACCCTTTTGGACTGTGGTGCTGGAAGTCTCTTGAAGGTCCCTTGCAATGAGAACAGATCAAACCAGTCTATCCTAAAGGAAATCAACCCTGAATACTAATTGAAAGAACTGATACTGAAGCTGGACCTCCAATAACTTTGGCCACTGGTTGAAGATTCAACTCATTGGAAAAGATCCTGATGCTGAAAAAGACTGAGGACATGATGAAAAGGGAGAAAAGGAGGATGAGATGGTTGGATGGCATCACCAACTCAATGGACATGAGTTTGAGCAACCTCTGGGAGACAATGAAGGACAAGGAATCCTGGCATGCTGCGTTTCATGGGGTCTCAAAAAGTCAGACACAACTTAGGGATGGAACAAAAACAAGGGAGTTTATGAGGCTTCCCTGTAGCTCAGTTGTAAAGAATCCTCCTGCCAATGCAGGAAGTGTGTGTTTGATCCCTGGGTCAGGAAGATCCCTTGGAGAAGGAAATGGCAACCCACTGCAGTATTCTCACCTGGGAAATCCCATGGACAGAGAAACCTGGTGGGCTACAGTCCCTGGTGTCACAAAAGAGTCAGCAATGACTTAGGGATTAAACAGCAGTAGCAGAAGATAGATGGTAAATTCTTGTACTATCTGTATAATTTTCCTTGTTGTAAATATGAAACTGTGCTACAAAAATAAAATCTATTAAAACAAGAAAAGCCAATCAGGATTTAGGTCAATGGAGATGATACAATCACCTGTGTTAATAGTAAAGCTCATATTCACATTTGCAATTATATCTTAATTGAATACCCATTATGTATCTCCTGACTCTAACCTGTAGAATTTCTCAGAATAATGAACAAACTGATGATTATCATGAATAAAATCGAGGCTTCTCCATGTTGAAGTACCTCTATAAATCTTAACAGCATGAAAGGATACAAATGAGCAAACCAGAATTGCTTACTCTCTCTGGACAGCTGGCTCTCAAGAGTTAAGAAAGAGGGCTTGTTTGTACATGTCAGCTTCTATTTTCAAAGATAACACTGAAATTCTACAGAAGAGGGTGGAATGAGAAAGTTTATGGACACGATCAGGATTATAGCTAGTTGAGGTCTCTTGTTACAGAAGCAAGGACAGAGTGGGATTTCTGTCTAAGACAGAGGACTAATCACAGAGAAGAGCCTCATACAATGCTCTAGTTTTATAAAACCTTATCTCTGGAATATCCCAAGAGGCTTTCTGATGTGCATTCAGTTTGCAAATCCTGAACAGCAAAGACAGCATGCTTTGAGAGGTGTGAAGTTCATTCTTAGAAGTACAGTCCACATCAAGCCTGTGGACACCAAACTTCTTAGAAGACAAGTCTTGCACATTCTTAATTTCATCAGCTCACAGTCTGAAACTGTTCTAAGACTAAACCACCAAGTTTTTCTTTTCATATAAGAAACTATTTTTTACTTATTTTTTAATAAATGTATTTTTCTGTTTAAAATAATATATATTTATTGATGATAACTTTAAATTTAGAGAAAAATTAAAAGTGCAAAAGTGAACAGAAACTTTAATTGTAATCTGGCCACCACAGTATGATCAAAACTAAAACATGGATCTTTTACCACATATATGCGCCCCCCCCAAGTATACATGCTGTCTAACCTTATTTTTCAAGCATAGATACATTTGTAAACATAAGGTTTCCAATTCTTTTTCTCTAAGTAACTTTTGGGTCTAATTCATCCAGCTTTTTTCATCCACCCACCATTTTGTCAAAGTTGCTCTTATCAGGATAATCAATAACACTTAGATTGCAAAATTTATTAGGTAATTTTAATCTCTTATAATATTTCTGCATCACAATAATATTGGTGGTGATTTATTCATCGATGTACATAATATATATAATCTATAATAATATAAAATATATATTCATTTTATATATTATATATAATATATAAACTATAGATTATATTATAAATTATAACTTATTGGTAATTTCATATTTTATATTTTATTTACTATAAATAGATCTAATTTACTGTGTTTAATCTATAATTTTATTATAGGCTATACTCCAATATAGACTAGATTAAATATTAAGAATGTGTATAATATTCTATATTTAATCTTTGTAAACATTTGCCATACTGCATTAGTAATGAATTCATAATACAGCATTTGAAACACTGTTATTTTTTAAAATATAGTAGGAAACATTTTTAGAGTTTCATCAATTGCTGATACTGCATTTTTTGATGTTGCAGTATCTTTGGTCAGCATCATGGATGTGGTGGTCCTGCTTCAATGCATCAAGGAATGCATATGCTTTGTCAGATACATTACTTACAAGGGAATATCTATTTCTTAGTGCTGGAGCCACATATCAGCTGTCCACTAGAGATTGTTCCTACATGAAATGGATAAATCATTTATTGGTGGTGAAATATGTATAAACAAATACAAAACGGATTTTGCCATTCCTTTTGTTCAGACAGTACATCATTTTAAGAATGAAAAAAAAAAGCCTTAAGTTCTGCATAATTTGACTCTTACATCGTTTCCTAACTTTAACTTTTATAACAGCCCATTTGTTCTCTGTCTGGCCTTCTGTCTGTCATGACCAGATTCTTACGTCTGCTCCCGTGGGGATTTTGCATATACTGCTTAATTCTCTTTCCTTCAAGTCTGCCCTTGATGGACATAGGCAATAATTTTCATCTTTCTATCATCAAGTTATTTCTTCAAGGAAGCTTTGGGTGACTCTTTTATTATGTCAAATTTCTTTACTGTATGTTTAAGATATCATGTGTTGCTCTTTCTAGCATTAATCAAAGTTGTAAATATGTGTGACTTATGATTAATATCTTTCTCTACTACTAACTTTTAAGCTCCATGACAGCATAGAACTTGTCTACTTTGATTCACCATTTCATTCTCAGCATTTAGAATTATTATTCAGTCAATATCTGTAAGTGAAAGAATCAGTCCAAGAATAAACAATAAATATACAAGACAGGTTAATTCTTATTTTACAAATGAGAAAACTCATTTAGAGAAGTGTATTATTTTCCATAAAATCATATGATTAGTAATGACACATTTGATCCAGGTTTATCTGATTTAAAATGTGCACCTTTCCAGACAAAAAGAGATAGGCAGTAATGATAACCATAGAAATGCGTACAAGACAGAACAAGCAGTTCAGTCATCTATAATACTTAGAAAAGACATCTGAACTCTTCTTTATATATAGGTTTCATTTCTTAGAGAATTGAAACAACTAATCTACAACAAGTCAGCCAAGTGGGAATTGCCTGTTTCAAGATATTGTCAACTTTGGAATACAAAGTACAGGACAAATAATACATTTTTCAAAGTAGGTCTTTAAACGATAATCTCAATTATTTTCCCATTGCTGCTGCTGCTGCGTCATGTCAGTTGTGTCTGACTCTGTGTGACCCCATGGACTGCAGCACGGCAAGCTTCCCTGTCCATCACCAACTCCTGGAGCTTGCTCAAACTCATGTCCATCGAGTCGGTGATGCCATCCAACCCTCTCATCCTCTGTCATCCCCTTCTCCTCCTAGCTTCAATCCTTCCCAGCATCAGGGTCTTTTCCAGTGAGTTGACCCTTTGCATCAGGTGGCCAAAGTATTGGAGCTTGAGCTTCAGCATCAGCCCTTCCAATGAATATTCAGGACTGATCTCCTTTAGGATGGACTGGTTAGATCCCCTTGCAGTCCAAGGGACTCTCAAGAGTCTTCTCCAGCACCACAGTTCAAAAGCATCAATTCTTCGGCACTCAGCCTTCTTTATTGTCCAACTCTCCCATCCATACATGACTACTGGAAAATCATAGTCTTGACTAGATGGATCTTCGTTGGCAAACTAAATTTTAGGAGCTATGAATTGAATTATCAATGGAAATAAATTGTTCCCACTTATCAATGTAAATTCTTTGATAGATCACTTAATTTCATTCTTTATCTAAATAGCTCTTTTTCAGGTCTAGCAGTATCAATCAGCCAGCCATTCTTTCTCCCAGGCATCCCTTGGCCCTCTGTTGTCCTTATAATCAAATTGTAAAAAGATCTTATGTGCTTCTGTGTCTTCTACATTTCTAAATTTACTCTAATTTTCTAATTTTTAAAATTCTCAGAGTTCATGCTTGTAGAATATGAAAAATTATTCTCACACTGTTCCTTGATACCATTCAGTTAGAAAACAGTGAGAGCATAGAATATACATTTTTCCTACTGAATTTAGTGTATTTGTGGTAGCACAACAGTAAGGCTCATCCTATTTTTCATTCATGTTTTTTTTTTACTTTGTGCCAAGCTCTTTCTCGGTTGAACTTACTCTTCTTGGTGTCTATCCCTTTAAGCCTACACACCATGTTCCACATATTAAACAAATCCCTTTTCCCACTGACACTGTGACTTACATTATTCACAGCCTTGCTACTAAAAATACCACTTCCTCTGCCTTATTTCTTTCAGTTATTAAATTGAAATACTTTCCATTTCAACTGTACCACCAAAGATAAAATCAACTAAGAATATTGAAGTACTTCAAAAGATATCAGTTCATCTAATCTAGATACTATAACTGCTGATTATTCTCAGGGAGTTATTTTCTCAATAAAACTTACCAAATTAAGTGCAGACTTACACTCTGTGTCTCTACTCTAAGACTACAAATGTCTTTGAAATACTGAACTAAGTCAAATATAATTAGAAAGTCAGACTTCTCTTCAAACACCCAAGAGATATTTCAGCTTCAGTTATAGGCATCTCTGACTGGTTTATTTTTAAAGTTTGTGTGTGTGTGTGTGTGTGTGAAATATAATTGATTTATAATGTGTTAGGTGTATAGCAGACTGATTCAGTAGTGTATAAACATGTTAATATTGTTCAGTTTTCTAGTCATGTTTGACTCTTTGCAACCTCATGGACTGCAGTACACCAGGCCTCCCTCTCCCAGAGTGTGTTCAATTTCATGTGCATTGCATCATTGATATCATCCAGCCACCTCATCCTCTGACACTCTCTTCTCCTTCTGCCTTCAATCTTTCCAGTACTGGGCACTTTTGAAATGAATTGGCTGTTTGAATCAGGTAACCAAAATATTGGGGCTTCAGCTTCAGCATCAGTCCTTCCAATGTATATTCAGGGTTGATTTCCCTGTAGATTGACTGGATTGACCTTGTTGTCCAAGGGACTCAGGAGTCTTCTCCAACACTACAGTGTGAAGGCATAAATTCTTTGGTGTTCTGCCTTCTTTACAGTCTTGTGACAAACCTAGATAGTATGTTGAAAAGCAGAGACACTACTCTGGTCCATTTAATCAAGGCTATGGTCTTCCCAGTGGTCACCTACAGTTGTGAGAGCTGGACAGTATATATATAGATGTATATATGTTTATATATGTTATTATAAGATATTAAACATAGCTGCCTGAGCTGTATGGTAGGTCCTTGTTGTTTATAGAGCAGTGTGAGTCATTAATCCTAAAGTGATAATTTATTTCTCTGCCACCTTTCCACTTTGATAACCATAAGATATTTTTTCTATGTTTGTGAGTCTGTTTATGTTTTGTAAGGAAGTTCATTTGCATTTTCTTTTGATTTCACATATAAATGATTAGCCTATGATACTTCATTTAGTATAACCTCTAGGTCCACCCATGTTGCTGCAAATGGCATTGTTTCAATATTTTTCATGAATGATTTCTTAAAGTCTACCCCTATCAATCTTCATATTCCACCTAGAGTGTTTTCTGTGAAACACAGACCTGAACTTCTCCTGTCCCATGTATCCTTCCCATATTCAAAACATTTGAATAATTTATTGTTGCTCCATGGTCAGGGGCAGTGGCCGAGAGGAGCAACCCCATGTCCAAGGAGCAGTGACTACACAGGCACAGGAGGACCGAGAGGAGCTACTCCATGTTCAAGGTCTGGAGGGGCGGCTGTGAGGAGATACCCCTCGTCCAAAGTAAGAGAAACCCAAGTAAGATGGTAGGTGTTGCAAGAGGCCATCAGAGGCCAGACACACTGAAACCATAATCACAGAAAGCTAGTCAATCTAGTCACATGGACCACAGCCTTGTCTAACTCAATGAAACTAAGCCATGCCTTGTGGGGCCAACCAAGATGGGCAGGTGAAGTTGGAGAGGTCTGACAGAATGTGGTCCACTGGAGAAGGCAACGGCAAACCACTTCAGTATTCTTGCCTTGAGAACCCCATGAACGGTATGCAAAGGCACAATGATAGGATACTGAAAGAGGAACTCCCCAGGTCAGTAGGTGCCCAACATGCTACTGGAGATCAGTGGGAAAATAACTCCAGAAAGAATGAAGGGATGGAGCCAAAGCAAAAACAATACCCAGCTGTGGATGTGACTGGTGATGGAAGCAAGATCCAATGCTGTTAAGAGTAATATTGCATAGGAACCTGGAATGTTGGATCCATAAATCAAGGCAAATTGGAAGTGGTCAAAAAAGAGATGGCAAGAGTGAACGTCGACATTCTAGGAATCAGTGAACTTAAATGGACTGGAATGGGTGAATTTAACTCAGATGACCATTGTATCTACTACTGCGGGCGGGAATCCCTCAGAAGAAATAGAGTAGCCATCATGGTCAACAAAAGAGTCTGAAATGCAGTACTTGGATGCAATCTCAAAAACGACAGAATGATCTCTGTTCGTTCCAAGGCAAACCATTCAATACCACAGTAATCCAAGCGTATGCCCCAGCCAGTAATGCTGAAGAAGCTGAAGTTGAATGATTCTATGAAGACCTACAAGACCTCTTAGAACTAAAACCCCAAAGATGTCCTTTTCATTATAGGGGACTGGAATGCAAAAGTAGGAAGTCAAGAAACACCTGGAGTAACAAGCAAATTTGGCCTTGGAATACATTGGAATGGAGTAGGGCAAAGTCTAATAGAGTTTTGCCAAGAGAATGCACTGGTCATAGAAAACACCCTCTTCCAACAACACAAGAGAAGACTCTACACATGGACATCACCAGATGGTCAACACTGAAATCAGATTGATTATATTCTTTGCAGCCAAAGATGGAGAAGCTCTATACAGTCAGCAAAAACAAGACTGGGAGCTGACTGTGGTTCAGATGATGAACTTCTTATTGCCAGATTCAGACTGAAATTGAAGAAATTAGGGAAAACCACTAGACCATTCAGGTATGACCTAAATATAATCCCTTATGATTATGCAGTGGAAGTGAGAAATAGATTTAAGGGACTAGATCTGATAGAGTGCCTGATGAACTATGGACTGAGGTTCATGACATTGTACAGGAGACAGGGATCAAGACAATCCCCATGGAAAAGAAATGCAGAAAAGCAAAATGGCTGTCTGGGGAGGCCTTACAAATAGCTGTGAAAAGAAGAGAAGAAAAAAGCAAAGGAGAAAGGGAAAGATATAAGCATCTGAATGCAGAGTTCCAAAGAATAGCAAGGAGAGATAAGAAAGCCTTCCTCAGCAATCAATGCAAAGAAATAGAGGATTACAACAGAATGGGAAAGACTAGAGATCTCTTCAAGAAAATTAGAGATAACAAGGGAACATTTCATGCAAAGATGGGCTCAATAAAGGACAGAAATGGTATGGACCTAATAGAAGCAGAAGCTATTAAGAGGTGGCAATAATACACAGAAGAACTATACAAAAAGGATCTTCATAACCAAGACAACTACGATGGTGTGATCACTCACCTAGCGCCAGACATCCTGGAGTGTGAAGTCAAGTGGGCCTTAGAAAGCATCACTACGAACAAAGCTAGTGGAGGTGATGGAATTCTAATTGAGCTATTTCAAATCCTGAGAGATGATGCCGTGAAAGTGCTGCACCCAATATGCCAGCAAATTTGGAAAACAGCAGTGGCCACAGGAATGGAAAAGGTCAGTTTTCATTCCAGTTCCAAAGAAAGGCAATGCCAAAGATGCTCAAACTACTGCACAATTGCACTCATCTCACACACTAATAAAGTAATACTCAAAATTCTCCAAGCCAGGCTTCAGCAATCCATGAACCGTGAACTTCCAGATGTTCAAGCTGGTTTTAGAAAAGGCAGAGGAACCAGAGATCAAATTGCCAACATCTGCTGGATCATGGAAAAAGCAAGAGAGTTCTGGAAAAACATCTATTTCTGCTTTATTGACTATGCCATGCCTTTGACTGTGTGGATCACAATCAACTGTGGAAAATTCTGAGAGAAGTGGGAATACCAGACCACCTGACCTGCCTCTTGAGAAACCTATATGCTGGTCAGGTAGCAACAGTTAGAACTGGACATGGAACATCAGACTGGTTCCAAATAGGAAAAGGAGTACGTCAAGGTTGTGTTTTGTCACCCTGCTTCTTTAACTCCTATGCAGAGTACATCTTGAGAAACGCTGGGCTGGAAGAAACACAAGCTGGAGTCAAGATTGCCAGGAGAAATATCAATAACCTCAGATATGCCACCCTTATGGCAGAAAGTGAAGAGGAACTCAAAAGCCTCTTGATGAAAGTGAAAGAGGAGAGTGAAAAAGTTGGCTTAATGCTCAACATTCAGAAAACTAAGATCATGGCATCTGGTCCCATCACTTCATGGGAAATAGATGGGGAAACAGTGGAAACAGTGTCAGACTTTATTTTGGGGGGCCTCCAAAATCACTGCAGATGGTGACTGTAGCCATGAAATTAAAAGATGCTTACTCCTTGGAAGAAAAGTTATGAGTAGCCTAGATAGCATATTCAAAAGCAGAGACATTACTTTGCCAACAAAGGTCCATCTAGTCAAGGCTATGGTTTTTCCAATATGAATGTGAGAGTTGGACTGTGAAGAAGGCTGAGTGCCGAAGAACTGATGCTTTTGAACTGTGATGTTGGAGAAGACTCTTGAGAGTCCCTTGGAGTGCAAGGAGATTCAACCAGTCCATTATAAGGAGATCAGTCCTGAGTGTTCTTTGGCAGGAATGATGCTAACGTGGCTAAAGTTGAAACTCCAATACTTATTTCCAGATTCAGACTGAAATTGAAGAAATTAGGGAAAACCACTAGACCATTCAGGTATCACCTAAATATAATCCCTTATGATTATGCAGTGGAAGTGAGAAATAGAATTCAGGGACGAGATCTGATAGAGTGCCTGATGAACATGTGAAGAGTTGACTCGTTGGAAAAGACTCTGATGCTGGGAGGGATCGGGTGCAGGAGGAGAAGGGGACGACAGAGGATGAGATGGCTGGATGCCATCACCTATTCAATGGACATGAGTTTGTGTGCACTCTGGGAGTTGGTGATGGACAGTGAGGCCTGGCGTGCTACAACCCATGGGGTCACAGGGCTGGACATGACTGAGCGACTGAACTGAACTGACTGACTGATTGTTGCTCTGAAGTGAAGCACAGCATACTTAATATCTCAGACTATGCAGTCCATTCGGGGTCTGCCACATGACCCTTCTTCAGTTACTGAATATCCGCCACTCCCTGCCGCAGGGCCTTTTCATATGTTGTGTCCTCTTCTTGAAAGGTTTTTTCCTTTATTGCCACCACTTATGCAAGATCACTTTCTCTTCCTTCAGATCTAGCTCAAATTAACAGTTATATAAGAAGATGTACATAAATTCATTTATATGCTCTCAGAATGCCACAATTAATATCTAGTCCTTCCACTGGAACCATTGTCCACCATTAATTCTCCAGGATGATGAATCATGTGTGGCTAATGAATAAATAGAAAATGAGTGACTAAATTTGATTACAATGCCATTTATACCTAGTTAGGGAACAATCAATAGCACTCACAAATCACAAAGAGATAAACTGATAGTGGTTTAATAATACACCTAGTACAACCACTATGGAGAACAGTGTGGAGATTCCTTAAAAAACTGGAAATAGAACTGCCTTATGTCCACCAATCCCACTGCTGGGCATACACACTGAGGAAACCAGATTTGAAAGAGACGCATGTACCCCAATGTTCATCGCAGCACTGTTTATAATAGCCAGGACATGGAAGCAACCTAGATGTCCATCAGCAGATGAATGGATAAGAAAGCTGTGGTACATGTACACAATGGAGTATGTCAGCCATTAAAAAGAATACATTTGAATCAGTTCTAATGAGGTGGATGAAACTGGAGCCACTTATACAGAGTGAAGTAAGCCAGAAAGAAAACCACCAATACAGTAAACTAACACATATATATGGAATGTAGAAAGATGTTAATGATAACCCTGTATGCGACACAGCAAAAGAGACACAGATGTGAACAGACTTTTGGACTCTGTGGGAGAGGGAGAGGCTGGGATGATTTGGAAGAATGGCATTGAAACATGCATCAGTTCAGTTCAGTTCAGTCGCTCAGTCGTGTCCGACTTTTTGCGACCCCATGAATCGCAGCACGTCACGCCTCCCTGTCCATCACCATCTCCCTGAGTTCACTCAGACTCACATCCATTGAGTCAGTGATGCCATCCAGCCATCTCATCCTGGGTTGTCCCCTTCTCCTCCTGCCCCCAATCCCTCCCAGCATCAGAGTCTTTTCCAGTGAGTCAACTCTTCTCATGAGGTGGCCAAAGTACTGGAGTTTCAGCTTTAGCATCATTCCTTCCAAAGAAATCCCAGGGCTGATCTCCTTCAGAATGGACTGGTTGGATCTCCTTGCAGTCCAAGGGACTCTCAAGAGTCTTCTCCAACACCACAGTTCAAAAGCATCTATTCTTCGGCACTCAGCCTTCTTCACAGTCCAACTCTCACATCCATACATGACCATTGGGAAAACCGTAGTCTTGACTGGACAGACCTTATTCGGCAAAGTAATGTCTCTGCTTTTGAATATACTATCTAGGTTGGCCATAACTTTCCTTCCAAGGAGTAAGCGTCTTCCAATTTCATGGCTGCGGTCACCATCTGCAGTGATTTTGGACCCCCCAAAAATAAAGTCTGACACTGATTCCACTGTTTCCCCAACTATTTTCCATGAAGTGATGGGACCGGATGCCATGATCTTCGTTTTCTGAATGTTGAGCTTTAAGTCAACTTTTTCACTCTCCTCTTTCACTTTCATCAAGAGGCGTTTGAGTTCGTCTTCACTTTCTGCCATAAGGGTGGTGTCATCTGCATATCTGAGATTATTGATATTTCTCCCGGCAATCTTGATTTCAGGTTGTGTTTCTTCCAGTCCAGCGTTTCTCATGATGTACTCTGCACAGAAGTTAAATAAGCAGGGTGACAATATACAGCCTTGACGTACTCCTTTTCCTATTTGGAACCATTCTGTTGTTCCATGTCCAGTTCTAACTGTTGCTTCCTGACTTACATACAGGTTTCTCAAGAGGCAGGTCAGGTGGTCAGGTATTCCCATCTCTTTCAGAATTTTCCACAGTTTCTTGTGATCCACACAGTCAAAGGCTTTGGCATAGTCAATAAAGCAGAAATAGATGTTTTTCCAGAACTCTCTTGCTTTTTGCATGATCCAGCGGATGTTGGCAATTTGATCTCTGGTTCCTCTGCCTTTTCTAAAACCAGCTTGAACATCTGGAAGTTCACAGTTCACGTATTGCTGAAGCCTGGCTTGGAGAATTTTGAGCATTATTAGTGTGTGAGATGAGTGCAAATGTGCAGTAGTTTGAGCATTCTATGGCATTGCCTTTTTTTGGAATTGGCATGAAAACTGACCTTTTCCAGTCCTGTGGCCACTGCTGAGTTTTCCAAACTTGCTGGCATATTGAGTGGAGCACTTTCACAGCATCATCTTTCAGGATTTGAAACAGCTCAACTGGAATTCCATCACCTCCACTAGCTTTGTTCATAGTGATGCTTTCTAAGGCCCACTTGACTTCACTTTCCAAGATGTCTGGCTCTAGATGAGTGATCACATCATCATGATTATCTGGGTCGTGAAGATATTTTTGTACAGTTCTTCCTTGTATTCTTGCCACCTCTTCTTAATATCTTCTGCTTCTGTTAGGTCCATACCATTTCTGTCCTTTTTCGAGCCCATCTTTGCATGAAATGTTCCCTTGGTATCTCTAATTTTCTTGAAGAGATCTCTAGTCTCTCCCATTCTGTTCTTTTCCTCTATTTCTTTGCATTGATCACTGAAGAATGTTTTCTTATCTCTCCTTGCTGTTCTTTGAAACTCTGCATTCAGATGCTTATATCTTTCCTTTCCTCCTTTGCTTTTCACCTCTCCTTTTCACAGCTATTTGTAAGTCCTCCCCAGACAGCCATTTTGCTTTCTTGCATTTCTTTTCCATGGGGATTGTCTTGATCCCTGTCTCCTGTACAATGTCATGAATCTCATTCCATAGTTCAACAGGCACTCTGTCTATCAGATCCAGGCCCTTAAATCTATTTCTCACTTGCACTGTATAATCATAAGGGATTTGATTTAGGTCATACCTGCATGGTCTAGTGGTTTTCCCTACTTTCTTCAATTTAAGTCTGAATTTGGTAATAAGGAGTTCATGATCTGACTACAGTCAGCCCCTCTCTTGTTTTTGCTGACTGTACTTGTGTTGTTGGAAGAGGGTGTTTGCTATGACCAGTGCATTTTCTCTGCAAAACTCTATTAGTCTTTGCCCTGCTTCATTCCGTATTCCGAGGCCAAATTTGCCTGTTACTCCAGGTGTTTCTTGACTTCCTACTTTTGCATTCCAGTCCCCTATAATGAAAAGGACAACTTTTTGGGGTGTTAGTTCTAAAAGGTCTTGTAGTTCTTCATAAAACCATTCAACTTCAGCTTCTTCAGCATTACTAGTTGAGGCATAGACTTGGATAACTGTGAAACATGTATACTATCATGTAAGAAATGAATCGCCAGTTTAGGTTCAATACAGGATACAGGATGCTTGGGGCTGATGCACTGGGATGACCCAGAGAGATGATATGGGGAGGGAGGTGGGAGGGGGGTTCAGGATTGGGAACTCACGTACACCCGTGGTGGGTTCACGTCAATGTATGGCAAAACCAATACAGTATTATAAAGTAAAATAAAGTAAAATAAAAAAATAAAAATATAAATAAAGCTGGGACTATGGAGCTTCTATAATATATACCATTTTACAGAAAAACTAGAATGAACTTTTTGGTCAACCTAAAATTTTTATGCAATTCTAGCATCTGGTTAGTTCTTTGTAACTAAGCTTATTCTTTATAACAGGAGCATGGTAAATGGAATTCAGTTCATCCCAGATTTATGATCATGATCAAGAGCATTTAATACATGCCTTTAAATTTGCTTTTAGGGACTTCCCTGGTGGTCCAGTGGTTAAGACTCTGCATTCCTCATGCAGGGATCACACGTTCCATCCTTGGCTGGGGAATTAAGATCCCCATGCCCATGGTGTGGCAAAAAAAAGGAAAAGAAAACAATTTTTGCTTTTGTGTCTGTAATGTACAGTGGCAATTTAACTTTTAGCAAGTATTTGATATGGCACAGGAAGAAATACTACTTAATACATAGGCTGTGTTGTATAATATAAAGAATAAAGAAAGGGCAATTCAAATTTATCCTTGACTTCTGAGTTGGAAACATATGAAGTATTTGCTAGGTGACTAGAAATGAACCATGTTACATTATCTATCTGATGCAGGTATCGATAGTGGTAAGGAACCCACCTTAAGAGACACAGGTTGGATGCTCTGGGGCCCGGAAGACCCCATGGAGGGCATGACAACCCACTCTGGTCTTCTTGTCTGTAGAATCTCATGAACAAAGGAGCCTGGCGGCTACAGTCCATAGCATCGCAGAGTCAGAAAAGACTGAAGCGACTTAGCATGCATGCACACACTGTTGCTAAATGTTGATGTTATCATGATGACGATATGCTCCTCTTGCTGGTATTAGCACTGGGTGAAACAAGATCGTCTTATATACAGAATAGAATATTTCAACAGTACATGTTATCCAAAATAAACAATGTAAGATATTACCATTTTGTATACAATTGATTTTTTAAAATATATTTCCTACAGGGATTTATTTCCTTATAACTGAAACACTCACTATTTTATTTATGTATTTATTTGTTCATTTTTATTTAGGGCCACCATGCTTCCTCATGCACCGGGTACCAGCCACTGGATCTGTAGGAAGCACAAGGCGCTCTGCGCCAGCAGCAGAGAATCCGCTGGCTCACCACAGGCTGGTGGCCGCCGTCATCATGACTCCTCACTCACTATTTTAAATGAAGATTTCCTTCCCTTTTTTCCACCAAAGACATTTTCTCTGGATTATGGAACTATTGCAACCTCACCAGTTTTCTGATTAATCAGGAAAAACAAGTGATCAATACTGAGTAGCTTAAAAAAAGCAATGAAATTCATTAAAATCAATGTTTTTAATTTGCAATCATTTACACTGTATGTTTGCAACAACAACAACAACAAAAAAACCAAAGCTTAGTTCACTGAAGCTTCCACTGAAGTCAGTAAAAATTGTGTGCAGGAATTATTTAGTTTTATTTCATTTTATTATTTTTTTAATTTAAATTTGTTTATTTTAATTGGAGGCTAATTACAATATTGTACTGGTTTTGCCATACATCAACATGAATCTGCCATGGGTGTACATGTGTTCCCAATCCTGAACCCCCCTCCCACCTTCCTCCCCATACCATCCCTCTGGGTCATCCCAGTGCACCAGCACCAAGCATCCTGTTTAAGTGTGGAAATGGAAACAATTTTTAATTTATTTTTAAATGAACAATTTGTTCTACTTAAATTGTAAGTATATTAAAATAGTTCTTTGAACATGATTTCAAAATATGCATATGTTAAATTAATTCTGAACTTGTGAAAAGTGGGATATATGTTTTCTTGAAGGTAATAGACCAATTGTGTATTCGTCATTTTTATTTTATAATTTGAAGTGGATAAATATCATGATACATATAAACCTTCAGTTTCATTTTTTCAAAAGATCTGGGAAAACACTGTTAGATGGGAAGAAAAAGTGGTAGTTTCTATCAAAAACAAAGTAATAATATAGAAAATAACAGGTAAAAATATTTATGAAATCTGTTTTGAGAGAAGATTAGGTAAGTTTTTGAAGTTTCACCAAATTAGCTATGAAGCAAGGGAAAGATATACCCAACTGAATGCAGAATTCCAGAGAATATCAAGGAGAGATAAGAAGGCCTTCCTCAATGAGCAATTCAAAGAAATAAAGGAAAAGAATAGAATGGGAAAGTCTAGAGATTTCTTTTAAAAAATTGAGGCTATCAAGGGAACATTTCATGCAAGGATGGGCACAATAAAGGACAGAAATGGCAAGGACCTAACAGAAGCGGAAGAGATTAAGAAGACACGACAAGAATATGCAGAACAATTATACAAAAGAGGTTTTAATGACCTGGATAACCACGGTGGTGTGATCACTCACCTGGAGCCAGACATCCTGGAACATGAAATCAAGTGGACCATAGGAAGCATTTTTATGAACAGTGAGTGGAGTTGATGAAATAACAGCTGAGATATTTAAAATCCTAAAAGATATTGCTGTTAAAGTGCTGCACTCAATATGTTAGCAAATTTGGAAAACTCAACAGTGGCCTCAGAACTGGAAAAAGTCAGTTTTCAATCTGATCCCAAAGAAGGGCAACGTCAAAGAATGTTCAAAGTATCGTACAATTGTGTTTGTTTCATGTGCTAATAAGGTTATGCTCAAAATCCTTCAAACTACACTTTAGCAGTATGTGAACTGAGAACTTCCAGATGTACAGCTGGGTTTAGAAGAGGCAGAGGATCCAGAAATCAAATTGTCAAAATTCACTGGATCATAGAGAAAGTAATGGAAATCCAGGAAACAAAACTCTGCTTCACTGACTACTCTTAAACCTTTGACTGTGTGTCACTATGACTGTAGAAAATTCTTAGAGAAGCAAATAGCAGACCACCTTACCTGTCTTCTGAGAAGCATGCATGTGGGTCAAGAAGCAACAGTTAGAACCAAACATGGAACAACAGACTGATTCAAAACTGAGGAAGGAATATGACAAGGCTGTATATTGTTATCCTGCTTATTAACATATATGCAAAGTATGCCATGCAAATCCTGGGCTGAATGAATCACAAGCTGGAATTCATATTGTTGGGAGAAATATCAACAATCTCAGCTAAGCAAATGACACCGCTCTAATGGGAAAAAAGAAGAAGAAGAAGAAGAGGAACTAAAGGGCTTCTTGATGAGGGTGAAAGCATAGAGTAAAAAGCTGGCTTAAAACTTATCATTAAAGAACTAAGATCATGACATCTGATCCCATCATTTCTTGGTAAACAGAATGGGAAAAACTGGAAGTAGTCACAGATTTTATTTTCTTGGATTC
The DNA here is from genome assembly GCF_042477335.2 of Ovis canadensis. Lineage (NCBI taxonomy): Eukaryota > Metazoa > Chordata > Mammalia > Artiodactyla > Bovidae > Ovis > Ovis canadensis. The sequence goes on along the minus strand of NC_091253.1, from coordinate 98,054,330 downwards.
CAAAACCACTGCAGAAATTGACTGCAGCCATGAAATTAAAAGATGCTTGCTCCTTGGAAAGAAAGCTGTGAAAAACCTAGACAGCATATTAAAGAGCAGAGACATCACTTTATCAAGTGTAAAACCATAGAGCAAAAGCTATGGTTTTTCCATTAGTCATGTACAATGTGAGAGTTGGACCATAAAGAAGGCTGAACACTGAAGAATTAATACTTTTGAACTGTGGTGATGAAGACTCTTGAGAGTCCCCTGGACTGCAAGATCAAACCAGTGAACCCTAAAGGAAATCAACACTGAATATTCATTGGAAGGACTGATGCTGAAGCTGTAGCTCCAATACTTTGGCCATATAATGGGAGAGCTGACTCATTTGATAAGACTCTGATGCTGGGAAAGATGAAAGGCAAAAGGAGAAGGTGGTGGCAGAACATGAGATGGTTAGATAGCATCACTGATTCAAAGAAAATGAACTTGAGCAAACTCCAGGAGATACTGGAGTACAGAGGAGACTCGAGTGGTGCAATCTATGAGGTCTATGAGGTCACAAAGAGTAAGACATGACTTAGTGACTGAACAGCAACAAAGTTATGAGGCAAAAGAAAAGACACTGTTATCCTTATTAGTCATAATACTCTTACATTTGAAAAATATTTCAAATAATCCAGATGCTTTAACATACATTAACAAACTTGATTTCTTTATCAACATGATGAAGTTAGCAAAAGAGGCCATTATCACCTCAAAAAGGTTAAGCAAGATTTTGAAACTATGATAATTTCAACTGATAAGTGGCCAAAAGCCCTCCTTTATTCGCTGCCAATCTAGTCCTCATCCCATGCTACTCCAAATCCTCTAATATTTTGTATGTATATATTGAGTTCAGTTCAGTTAAGTTGCTCAGTCGTGTCCGACTCTTTGTGACCCCATGAATCGCAGCGCGCCAGGCCTCCCTGTTCATCACCAACACCCGGAGTTCACTCAGATTAATGTCCATCGAGTCCGTGATGCCATCCAGCCATCTCATCCTCGGTCGTCCCCTTCTCCTCCTGCCCCCAATCCCTCCCAGCATCAGAGTCTTTTCCAATGAGTCAACTCTTCACATGAGGTGGCCAAAGTACTGGAGTTTCAGCTTTAGCATCATTCCTTCCAAAGAAATCCCAGGGTGGATGTCCTTCAGAATGGACTGGTTGGATCTCCTTGCAGTCCAAGGGACTCTCAAGAGTCTTCTCCAACACCACAGATCAAAAGCATCAATTCTTCGGCGCTCAGCCTTCTTCACAGTCCAACTCTCACATCCATACATGACCACAGGAAAAACCATAGCCCTGACTAGATGGACCTTATTCGGCAAAGTAATGTCTCTGCTTTTGAATATGCTATCTAGGCTGGTCATAACTTTCCTTCCAAGGAGTAAGCGTCTTTTAATTTCATGGCTGCAGTCACCATCTGCAGTGGTTTTGGAGCCCCCAAAAATAAAGTCTGACACTATTTCCACTGTTTCCCCATCTATTTCCCATGGAGTGATGGGACCGGATGCCATGATCTTCGTTTCTGAATGTTGAGGTTTAAGCCAACTTTTTCACTCTCCTCTTTCACTTTCATCAAGAGGCTTTTTAGTTCCTCTTCACTTTCTGCCATAAGGGTGGTGTCATCTGCATATCTGAGATTATTGATATTTCTCCCGGCAATCTTGATTTCAGCTTGTGTTTCTTCCAGTCCAGCATTTCTCATGATGTACTCTGCATAGAAGTTAAATAAGCAGAGTGACAATATACAGCCTAGATGTAATCCTTTTTCTATTTGGAACCAGTCTCTTGTTCCATGTCCAGTTCTAACTGTTGCTTCCTGACTGGCATACAGATTTCTCAAGAGGCAGGTCAGGTGGTCTGGTATTCCCATCTCTTGAAGAATTTTCCACAGTTTATTGTGATCCACACAGTCAAAGGCTTTGGCATAGTCAATAAAGCAGAAATAGATGTATTTCTGGAACTCTCTTGCTCTTTCCATGATCCAGCAGATGTTGGCAATTTGGTCTCTGGTTCCTCTGCCTTTTCCAAAACCAGCTTGAACACCTGGAAGTTCACGGTTCACGTATTTGCTGAAGCCTGGCTTGGAGAACTTTGAGCATTACTCTACTAGTGTGTGAGATGAGATGAGTGCAATTGTGCGGTAGTTTAGTTTGAGCATTCTTTGGCATCGCCTTTCTTTGGGATTGGAATGAAAACTGACCTTTTCCAGTCCTATTAATATTACATAATTATATGTTTATATGTTTTATAAATATATTTAATTATATTATAGTATATAATATTTAATATTAATATAAATTTAATTAGTACTTAACACACACAAAGAATTTATTTTTAAGCTGGTGAAAAAGATGAGTATAATATTTTCCATATTTTCTTGTGGGGGAGGAAATTTGAAATGTGACTTTGAATTTATCAGTAAGCAAATAGAGTAAACTTTACTGAACATGCACAATTAATTTATGATTCTGGATTCAAAACAACTTTAAATCTGTACTTTGATACTTTTAACTTGAACTGCTCTCCTCTAGCTGCCATTGCGAAGGAGGCTTCACACAGAGGGAGTGGAAGCAGCTTATGACCGCTGCTCCCGCGTCTTGGGCCCAGCTCCACATACGGGAGGTCACAGACTGTCATTGAGCCCAGGAAAAGCCCCAGCTCACACATGGCTCTAGCCCTAGCCCCTCCATCTCTAAAACCTCCATCAGTATGGTAGCTGCCAGCACATCCTAGAGAAAAATGTGGTTTGTGCTCACTTCAGACCAGCCCTCCCACCAAAGGTACTGGATATATGCAGACTTCATAGGGATATGCCACACACGGACACCACCTCAAGACTGGGATAGGCAACCTTTTACCTAGTTACTAAAATGATCTTGCAAAAAGTACTAAAGGGTCTTTAATTGTAAGAGAAAAGAAGAAATTATAGGAAAGGATAAAGCCTGCTAGTAAAAGCAAATGTACAGTAAATCATGTACACTAGATGCTAGTACAAAGATGAACAGACAAAAATTGTAAAATCATCAACTACAATAAACAGTCAAGAGATAGAAGATGTGAAATTTGACATCAAAGAAACAAAGCATTTGAGAGAAGAATAAAAAATGTAGATTTATTAGAATGTGTTTGAATTTAAATGCCTATCAGTTTAAAATATGTGGATCCAGTTATAGGTCAGCAACACTAACTCCATGATCATCACACATATTTTGCAAATGGAAGCAAAAGGAAAGCTGAGGTATCAATCCTCATATCAGTCAAGGTAAAATTTAAAGCAAAGTCTATATTAAAAAGATAAAGACAGGCATTATAAAATGATAAAAGGATCAATACAAGAGGATATTAACTTTTTTAACATTTATGTACCTAGTATCAGTTCCGTGAAAAAAAAATATGAGTGAGACTACTAGCTCTTGAATCTAGTCTTTGTAGTGAAGAAAACTGGCTTATTCTCTGGATTTATGCAAGTATATGCTACTTCTAGATATCTGACCAAAGAAATAAGGCATCCCTTTTTTCAAGACACAAGCCTGACTGACACTGCAGTATTCTTACATATCTCAAATGGTGTATGTCTCTTTGAGAGGGCCTTCTGCAAAGGCATCAGAGAGATACTCACTTTCCTGGCCAATAGGACACAATGAAAAACCATTCTACAGTTACATAGTATACTTGAGAAATAAAGAGTTAATTCAACCTGTAAGAGCTGAAGTAGCATTTTAGATTTGTTTTTGATGTAACTTTGGGTATATTTATTTCCATAATCATTTCGTAGAGTAGTTGCTCAATATAGCCAGATTTCAGACTTCCTCTCTTGCTTAAATGGTCCAATGAATTGATTCAATTTATCCCAACAAAGGTTTGAAGTTATTTTATTTTCCTCTGAATGACTAGTTGATTTTTGTCTCGATGGACATCTCAGTTCAAAAATACTTCTGCTGAATCAGTATCACCACTTCCTTTAGTTAGTCATGAAGCGAATTTCAGCGGAGGTTTGGGATTAAGCAAGAAAATGTAGTGTACTGACAATCTGGCCCAGACCTTAATTTATAGTCTTGTTTAAAATTACGGTTGGCTTTGCCTTTGGCCTCAAGACCAGAGACACAATTTATGCTAGGTCTATCATTAGGTCAACCAAAAGAATGTAGCTAAGTTGCAGCTATATTTGTCCTTGGAATCATTCATTTTCTTTACTTCTCCATACTGCCTGCTCCTGCCTATCCATAGGTACTTTAGGTTTTCGTTGTACATGTTTCAAATCCATAGTGGAATGGACCTCTCCAGGCTCCTCTCTTCTATCACTGCCTCTATGTTAGAACTTTCCTCCTACTTTCCACCAAGATGTATTTGCCCAAAGAAAATTATCTCAAATAATTGCAAAAAATGCATTGCTTTTCAATCTAGAGGAGATTTTAAGAAACATAGGCTGAGATAGAATTTTCAGTACAAGATGTAGGATTAATACTTGAAAAAAGAAGGGGAAGGAGGTAGGATTAGGCACGGAAAGACATTTAATTGAAATGAAGGCTGGATAACTTCAGCTGACTCAGAAGGAAACTCTGGAAAAAACACTGCCCACAAAAGCTGTGCTACACTGGGCCTAAATGACCAAGGTCCCATCACTTCATGGTAAGTAGATGGGAAAACAGTGGAAACAGTGTCAGACTTTATTTTGGGGGGCTCCAAAATCACTGCAGATGGTGACTGAAGCCATGAAATTAAGACGCTTGCTCCTTGGAAAAAATCTATGACCAACTTAGATGGCGTATTAAAAAGCATAGACGTACTTTGCCAACAAATGTCCATCTAGTCAAAGCTATGGTTTTTCCAGTAGTCATGTTTGGATGTGAGAATTGGACTATAAAGAAAGCTGAGCACCAAAGAATCAATGCTTTTGAATTGTGGTGTTGGAGAAGATTTTGAGAGTCCCTTGGACTGCAAGGAGATCCAACCAGTCCATCCTAAAGGAAATCAATCCTGAATATTCATTGGAAGGACTGATGCTGAAGCTGAAACTCCAATACTTTTGCTACCTGATGCAAAAAATTGACTCATTTGAAAAGACCCTGATGCTGGGAAAGATTGAAGGCAGGAGGTGAAGGGGACAACAGAGGATGAGATGGCTGGATGGCACCACTGTCATGATGGACATGATTTTGAGCAAGCTTGGGGAGTTGGTAATGGACAGAGAGGCCTGGCATGCTGCAGTCCATGGGGTTGCAAAGAGCTGGACACGACTGAGCTGAACTGAACTGACTGACCAAGTTTGTACCTCCACCTTGTTTAATCACCATCTGCAGTCTCCCCTAGGAGCTGTGAACTTGTGTATAGCACTGTCTAGAGCTGTCAGCCAGAGGCAGTGTGCTGACTGCACTCTCCACAGCTGTATAGAAGTCTATGTACGTCCACGAGCCTGCTCAAACTCATGCCCCTTGAGTCACTGATGCCATCCAACCATCTCATCCTCTGTAATAACCAGAGGAAATAAAATGAATATTTCCCAAATGTATGTATATACAGAAACCTTAATTTTCTTCCAATAATGTAGTTAATATCTTTCAGAACAATAATAATTTGGAATATCATATTAAATAGTTGCTAACTATTTGGTGAACACAGTGAAATTTTTCCTCAAATTAATCAAACCAAAATAATATAATTTTATTTTAAATTGTTATTTAATTGTGAGATTAATATAATGTAAATATTGTTAAATATTTGACAGATATAAGCTATCCTAGGTAATAGATTTTCTGGTGGGTTATATAACAAAATATTGACTAATATTAATTTTATTCTGTAAGATCCTCTTTTTGGATAATTTCCTAAAATTTTTGATTAATTTTTGATGCTCAGCTAGAGGAAATGTTACACTGATATAGCACTGAGCTCTATATTTGATCTTATTTTTATAAAATAAAATAAATAATTATAAAATAAAATACCAATTTGGTATTTCTATCAGTAACTTTAATAAAAACATTGATAGCATGCTTATCAAATTCTCAAGCAATGTAAAACTAGAGGATTGAGTTTATGTACTGAAATTCAAAATCCAAATTAGAAATAAGCACTATAGCTAAATGTATGGCCACACACTGAGATAAATTTAACAGGAACATACAATAATCTGTATATTATTTTCCAAATTCCTTGCTCAAGTATATGCTGGATATTATCAGAATTTAATAAAGCTCATATGCAAAAGATTGGTAAGATTTAGTAGATTACGAACAATATATTTCAACACCTTAATAACTGTTTTAAAGGCTCACACAATTACTACATGGAGATAATGGAATTGTTTCCTTCAGAGATTAAATTCAGACGTACTTTACTTTCCCTTGGATATCCCACATCTGGAATATGTTTAGTTTTGGTTTGCTGTTTTAATAAGGGGTTGACAAACTGTAAGTCTCTGAGGTACAGAAACCAAGATATAATTATATGACATCAAAAATGTTTAAAGGAACTGTTGATTTTAGCTTAGAGAAGGCCAAACTAAAAGTTGAAGGTAGGCATTGGATGAACTGTCATATTAGGAGGGAGTAAACTGATCATGTGATATTCCAGAGGAAAAAAAATACAGCTATTTTTGTATGGTTGAGTATTAACTTTCTTGGACTACTGCAACTAAAATTTTTACGAATTTGGTCACTTAAAAACAATAGAAATATATTTTCTCATAATTCTGGAGGTTAGGAGTCCAAAACCAGGGTGTCAAGAACGCCATGCTCCCTCTGAAGACTAGGGAAGAATGTTTTCTCGTCCCTTCACTTTGGCAGTTGTCAGAAACCTTTGAATTCTGCGACTTGTGGCTACATCACTCCTATCTGTCTCCATCATCACATGGCATTCTCCTCTCCTGTGTCTTCATGTGGCCTTTTTGAAGGACACCAAACAACATCCTAACTAATTACACCTGCAGACACCTGATTTCCAAATAATGTCACATTCTTCAGGTTTTAGGTAGACATACATTTGAGAGGACAAGATTAACCTCAGTATAGTCTGCCCACCTCCCAGTTCACATCTGTCCCATATGCAATGTTCACACTATTCTAATACCCCCGAAGTCTTCAGCTATTTCATCAAAGTTACTTGTTTCTCCATCAAAATCACACAAATTAGGAGTGGGTGAGACTCTGGATATGATCTGTCCTAAAGCAAAATTCCTCTTCATCTGAGGACTTGTGAAACTAGAAAACAAGTTATCTATCTGCTTCGAAATGCAGTGGTGAGACATCAAGAATAGATATTCTCAGGGAGGAAGGAGAAAGATGGAGCTGTGTCATCCCAGTCTGCCTTCTGTGGTCACATGGCTATCTCCTCTCTGCGTTTCCACATGTCCTTCACGTAAAGAGCTTCCCTGGTGGCCCAGAGATTAAAGCGTCTGCCTCCAATGCGGGAGACCAAACATACCAGTCATTGGATTCAGGGCATGGCAGCAGAGTTGGTAGCTTTGGAAATAAAGAGATGGAAAAACTGTAATTTTCACAATCACTTTAAACATATATTTTTAACTGTGCCAATTTCAGATCTTGGTGAAAAATCCTTGGTCAACATGTTTGTATTTTCTGACCACAAACATACCTTGTAGTTTTCATTTCAAGGTGACTTTCACTTTGTGGGTAAGGAGTAGATGTATTTTTGAAACTTGCTGAAAGGCATGGGTTAAGCTAGAGATGAGCAATGATTTCCAAAGAAATTGATGTCACTGACAGAAAAGTGTTCCTGACATAATGGATGTTAAGGAATTGTTCCTCACAGTTCCTGTCTCCTTTTCATCAAGTATCGACTATTCAGTGTAGAAAGATGATAGGAAAAAAAAAAAACAAACCTTGGACATAGTATATAGCTTTTGTTCATTTATTTGTCCCCTTTTTGTATTTGTCCATGTAAATCTATCCTGAGGAATCAACTGGGACTTGGAAGATACTTTTTTTTTTTTTTAACCTAAAAGAGTTGGATATTTCTGGGGGATAATCTCCTGAGTTAAAGGATAAAATGAATAGGAACTAATTACAAATAACCTCCACTCAGGATTTACTTTTATAAATCCTCAAGTTTTACAAAAATAAAAATCAAAGAGACAGGTGCTAGCTAGGGAATGCTACCTAATCCAGTAACTCACCAAATTCATCAGTCCTTAAATCTATTGGTAATTTTGCATAAGAAAACACCCAAAATTCAAACAGCTTGTTTCGTTTATGGATTATCTGGATTAAACAAATCACTGTTCTATTTTACTTTGACATTAACATATACTCCTTCTGTGCTACTCTGAGGAATACTTAGATTCCAGATGAGTGTAAATGGTGAAGCTTTAAAATATATTCCACAAATATCCCTTTAACAGAGAATATTTTATTTATGAAAAAGAACATTAAAGTTGTACATGAGACCTATCATTTAACACCTGAAAGATGATCATGACAAAAATAATTTACATTATGGCAAGGGAAGAAATTAGAAGCTCTACAAATTCTGGGATCATTGCTTGTCTGTTTCCTAATGCACCCTTAGGACCTAAACTGTGATTGGCATATGATAAGCACTCAATCAACATGCTGCCTGGCATGTTACAGTTCATAGGGTTGCACAAGGTTGCAATTCATAGGCTTGCAGCATTGGACATGACTTAGTGACTGAACAGCAACAACAATCACTCAATATTTGTTTGATAAGTGAACAAAACCATAAGGTCACATTTCACCTTAATGTGAAGATGTATTTTCATAGCCATGTTCAAAGTTAGAAATAAGCTGCCTATTACTGGATGAGTTAACTATTGAAATGGTTGATCATTTGGCTAACCAATATTTAAATATTAAATGAGCAGTTCCACAAAATACACCTACAGTTAATTTTAAGCAATTTGTGAAAGTATGTCATTTTCAAATACTATTCCCCAAAGATGACTTAGATTATATCACAGGTATCATTGTACAGTACAGGAGAGTTTGGAATAGTTGCTGACATCAATGGCTGAAGAACATGTAAGGGGAAAGAAATAGATTGTCTATGACATCTGAGTAAGAAGACATTGAGTTTAAACATTCAGGTAAAAAGTATCAAAGGAGAAAAAATAAGGGAGAGAGGGAGGAAGAAGGAAAATCAAAAGAAAGGAAAGAAAAGATAAGGAAAGAGGGAGGGAGGAAAAATTATATGAGAAAGTGTGCAGTGTTTATTTATGTAGATCAGAGTTGATTCATATAGTTCCAATATTTTCTGGAACCCACAAAAATTTACATTTCTCCCAGTTTCCTTACCTATATGATGAAGATAAGAATACTAAATACCTCAACAGGTGGTTTCATGCATTAAATGAGATAATCTATAGAAAGAATTTAGAAGATGTTCAGTTCAGTTCAGCAGCTCAGTCATGTCCGACTCTTTGTGACTCCATGGACAGCAGCAGGCCAAGCCTCCCTGTCCATCACCAACTCCTGGAGTTTACTCAAGCTCGTGTCCATTGAGTCAGTGTTGCCATTCAACCATCTCATCCTCTGTCATCCCCTTCTCCTCCCGCCTTCAATCTTTCCCAGCATCAGGGTCTTTTCAAATGAGTCAGCTCTTCACATCAGGTGGCCAAAGGACTGGAGTTTCAGCTTCAGTATCAGTCCTTCAAATGAATATTCAGGACTGATCTCCTTTAGGATGGGCTGGGTGGATCTCCTTGCAGTCCAAGGGACTCTCAAGAGTCTTCTCCAACACCACAGTTCAAAAGCATTGATTCTTTGGTGCTCAGCTTTTATAGTCCAGCTCTCACATTCAAACATGACTACTGGAAAAAACCATAGCTTTAAGGCCCTGGCTGCAGCAGACCCAGGTCACAGAAGCATGTGGCATAATCCCTCTTGGGGGAGGTCTCCATCAGCCCCACCACAGAGCTGCCAAGCAGACTCCCACAAACTGCAGGACAATTATACCAAAGAAATTCTCACACTGTTAAGAAAGTTCTAGGACCCACAACAGATCCTCCAACCTTGGGATCCAGCAAAGGGGCTGAAAACCCCCAGGAAATTTGACTCTGGACGCCAGTGGGATTTGATTACAGAACTTCCACAGGACTGGGGAAACAGACTCTTGGAGGGCACAAACCGAACCTTGTGTGCACTGAGAGCCAGGAGAAAGAAGCAGTGTCCCCATTGGAGACTGAGTCAGACTTGCCTGTGAGTGTCTGGGAGTCTCCAGTGGGTCAACAGTTTGGTCTCAGGCCAGACAAGAGGGAGGGGACACAAGCCCGCTCATCAACAGAAAGTTAGAAGATTTACTGAGCATGGCCCCATCCATCAGAACAATATCCAGCTTTCCCCACAGTCAGTCTCTCCTATCAGGAAGCTTCCAGAAGCCTCTTTATCCTTATTCATCAGAGGGCAGACAGAATGAAAACCACAATCACAGAAAACTAACCAATCTGAACACACGGACCACAGCCTTGTCTAACTCAATGAAACTATGAGCCATGCCATGTAGGGCCACCCAAGATGGACAGGTCATGGTTGAGAGTTCTGACAAAATGTGGTCCACTGGAGAAGGGAATGGCAAACCACGTCAGTATTCCTGCCTTCAGAACCCCATGATCAGTATGAAAAGAAGATCTTCAGGTATACAATATATATATATTTATTCAGGTATACAATATTCTGTAAATATTCATTTTGAACATCAGCAATATAATGTGTTCATTTTCAGGAAAGTAATGGGACATGGACATTGGTTTCTGCTTTCCTATTATAACAGCAGAAGCCTGGGTGGTTTTTGTGACCGCCTGACCACAGACTAAGGGAGATGCACTTTCTGCACTCCTGGCTCTGGGAAAGCCTTGTGTGCATGGACTGATGGAATAAAGATTTCTTATATTTTACATGCTATTGATTTTAGTACATTGACAATAATTCCTGTTCCATGTTTCAACAACTTGTTTTGTTGAGTTGAAATAATAATAATGGCATTATAGAAACTACTAACTATGAAAGTTGGAGCTTTGGTCAGAGTTAAATTTTAAATGAGTAATTTGAATTTCTTCTTCCTCCTCATAATAACCTTCCAATGGTTACGTTTTCTTTTGTGCTACAGTGCATTGTGAGAGACAAGCAAGTTTTTCTGTGTTTACACCATCCAAGCAAATAAAAGACTTTTCCCTCTAACATTTGAGGTTGCACAAAATACAAGTATCTTTCTTTTAATTTTACAAGTATCTTTTTTTAAATTAAAAATCCTAGTATATGCTACAGGAAGTGTATTTTACATCTGATGACTGATCGATATTCAAACCATCATTTGGTAAAGCTGCTTGATATTATTTTTTGGATAATTTGATGGTGACTTTTTAAAAATGAATGCACTTTTGCTAGTCAGAAATTAATCTGAACCCTCAAGGCTCAATTTCAGATTTGAATTTCAAGTTTCAAGGTTTGATGTCAGCCTTGCAAATTTCATCCTTCAGGGTCTATCTGCATAAACCATTTATACTACACTATATCTGAGCAGATCCCACGTAAAGAAAGATTATGGTTCTTAAGTTGTCAAAAAAGATGTGCTCTCAAAAAAGACTACTTAAGATTCTAGACTATTATCTCGTAATAAAAGTCATGGTATTTCTTTTTTCTTTTTTACTGTGATTTTCAATAACAAACACCTTTCATGTTTTGTCGTTGTCTCTCTCCTTTCCTCTCTCTCTCTCTCTTTCAGACACACACAAACATACTTATAAGTAAACAGAGCAAAACAATAATGAAACAATACTTACATTTACAAATGTGCCTTTAAAGGTGAATGTGCCTTGACATTTTCTTTTTATTTTTATTTTGTCCTATGTATTCTATTCTACTGCAGTCTTTTCTATTTAAAATAAAACATGTATCAATGCTCACCAAATTGGATTTATGACCCATTTATGGTTACAATAGGCAATGAAATGTGAGAACACAAAACAATTTTTCAGAAATTACAGCTAAGTAGTGACCAATCAGTTCATCCCATGCTTACTGCCAGAAAGAGGAACATCTCATTCTAAATAATATTGAGCAACAGAATGTCTGTTGTTGGAGCATGGGTGGCAAATTTCTGTCTTAGAGGCCAGATTCTTTTAAAGATCTGCTCTCTTCCAGGTATAAGGAGGAGATAGTTTTGGCTTTTTCCTGCTGACACCAATTTAGTCCCAACCAATTTAGCCTTTGTTCAGTATTTTTCACTTTATGAAAGTTTTATAATTAATGCACCATAGTTGTAATAGAAAATCTTCTGAAATGGATAACATAATGGATTAGATTTTTCAAGAAGATTTACACAAATCTAAGATTTTTACTTAGCATAAATATTTACTAATAATTTTAAGAACATAAGCAATTGTAAAGCACTAGAGCAATAGAAAATGTATAGGTTTTCCAATGCAGTTCCCCACTACTGCTAAAATACAGTCTCAATATACAGTATCTTATACAGAGTCATTTTGGTCAGAAACATCTCCATTCATCCTCACATAATTACATATTTTCTGTGATATTTTTCAGGGAATCATACTCTGTAAAATTCCAGATCATACTCTGTAGATTCCAGATTTGTTTTCCAAAGTAATGCTAAATAAATGAGATTTATCCAGTTAAAAACATTCTAAAAATAGAGACTCTCCAGAAAACAAACAAACAAACATTATTTACCAGTAGGACTACATTGCCATATTTTATAAGGAGATTTGTCAGGGTCAAATTCTTTCTCTCTTGAGAATGCTTCTTCCATTTAAAAGAAAATATAGATTGTGGTTCAGCATGCTAAATCATTTACTTCTCAACTATTTTTGATAAACCTCCATTTTGCATCTCCGGGTTATGCCACAAATGTGAGATGTATGTGAGATGTAACAGGCTTCAGTTTAACAGGGGAAAATCGTACAAAGGAAATTGGGCTCACTTTCTTGATTTGACCCATTTGGCATCATAACTAACTCTTCCCTTTCAAGAATGGCTGTTCAGATACTCATCAGCACAAATAGGTCGGAAAAGGTAGTACCTTCTGGTCTTTAGTGGGACTAGGAAGCATTCAATGCTGCTGCTCCTTCTGACTACTTGAGTGCCATTAATTTTACTGTGGCTTATGCCTACCCATCAGACGAAGAGAACTGCCATCCCCCTTGTCTGTGTGGTCAGTCAAGAATGTATTGGGTATATGGGAATTAAATGCTGGGCAGTCCCGTCTTAGATTGTATCTACATTATCTTGCTACAAATATTTTGTCAGATATTCCATAGTTAAAATCTAAAATATCTTTTATTTTCATTCACATTTTATAAACTTTTTATGCAAGAATAAGCCTTAAAACTGCATGTTTAATTTTAAAATGCAAAATTTTCATTTCTAAAGAAAATTGGTAATGACTGTGTGATTTATGTAAATTGTCTGTCATCATTAACACATTTAATACACACTAAAGTGGGAAGGAGGAAGCATTCTATCATCATGTACCACGTGAAGGCAAAATTTAAAGAAGATGCATTTGTATCTAATTGAAAAGTTAGTAAATATTTTAAGAAGATTATTAAAGGAAAGAAAGTACAGGTATACAATTCATGTTTAATAATACTCTGTGAAGTAAGAATTTTATTTAGCTCAAATACTATTTTAAAATTAATTTTGTTCCTTTATGATGGATGGACAATATGATTCTTCATTAGCAGAGCAACATTTACATGATACATACTTTACATTCATGTCATTAGATGCTTCAAATAAAAAAATCTATTTAATATTGAAAATTGTTCATTTTCCATCAAATTTTAAATCAAATAAATCTTTTGGTATATTATTCTATTTAAGTTAAATGCCTAATATCACTGCAATTATGATTCTATAGCAGAAGATGATTGCTTTTCAATAACAAAATTTTGGTGATCCAGTTTCATGGTATAAATAATATTATTAATAAGTTAAATATAAACTAATTATATGTCAAAAATCAGCAAAAGTTTACTAATTGAAATTAAAGCCCCTGTATCAAAATTATATGTGTTATATATATATATATTTATAATAATTAAACAACAAATCTAAACTACATTAAGAAATTGATGCTGAAAATAAAAATAACTTCAGGAAGAGCAATTATGCTATGATTTTTTTCTTTCTTTGCTGCTATTTATCAGTTAAGGCATAGATCTGTTTGAACCTTTGAGAAATTTTGTAAGTCAAAATGCCTTATATGTCTTTTAAATTTTATGTCTTGTTTACATATCTCCTAAATTGTATACAGTTTCTAAAGTTTAGTCACATTCGATCAAATGAATTGGAAATTTACAACTAGAAAAAAGTAAATCAAATTTAATTTTTTTTTAACTTTAACCAAATTCAGTATCTAAACAATATTCGAAAACTGCAAAACACTCAAACTTATCAAAAGGAAAACAGGGACCTGAAGAAATTAAATCATGAATTCTGAAATGGAATATACTTTTAATTTGAATTTCTATAGTTGCACTCCAGAATAGTTTGATTTTATGTAGAAAATGTGTTAGAGCACTTAGTTTTAAGTGTATACATTGATCATTGACACTGGAAATGAAAAACATTGAGAAAGTCTATGATTTTTAAGCATCTACAACATTAAAAACAAATGCAAACAATAAAATATTTAAGATCATTTTTTTAATTGTCAAGAACAGTTACTCAAATGGTGACCAAAAAGAGTACCTACAAAAACACTTGACCTAAGATATTTACACATTAACTACAAAATAAAATTGCAATTTATATAAATTACTTTTAGAAGAATTTCTCTTGAGTTTACAAGGCATATAAAAAGTATAATTTCCTTAGAAATGTCACAGTTAACAGAAAAAAATCAATAAAGTTTCAACAATTTCAAATATATTACTCACAAAATGTAATTATGAAAAAATTTGTAATTTTGTAAATGATTTTAAAATAATGAAACCATACTAAAATATATTCATAAAAGACATTAGAAGAATATAGCTAATAAACTAACCAAAATAATATGAATTTGAATGAAAAATAAGTTTTCTATTGCAGTATTTTTTTAAAGTACAAATAATGGGTAATATAGAGGTGTTTTACTACAATGTCTTTGCATATACATTAATTTTATTTTATTAATAATGTAAGTTTAAAACTCATTATTGAATAGAATAATTTTATAGGTCTACAATAAAAACAAATTTGTTGGTTCAGTTCAGTTCAGTCGCTTAGTCATGTCCAACTCTTTGCGACCCCATGAACTGCAGCATGCCAGGCCTCCCGGTCCATCACCAACTCCCGGAGTCCACCCAAACCCATGCCCATCGAGTCGGTGATGCCATCCAACCATTTCATCCTCTGTCATGCCCTTCTCCTCCTGCCTCAATCTTTCCCAGCATCAAGGTTTTTTCCAATGAGTCAACTCTTCGCATCAGGTGGCCAAAGGATTGGAGTTTCAGCTTCAACATCAGTCCTTCCAGTGAATATTCAGAACTGATTTCCTTTAGGATGGACTGGTTGGATCTCCTTGCAGTCCAAGAGACTCTCAAGAGTCTTCTCCAACACCACAGTTCAAAAGCATCAATTCTTCAATACTCAGCTTTCTCTATATAGTCCAACTCTCACATCCATACATGACCACTGGAAAAACCATAGCCTTGACTAGACGGACCTTTGTTGCCAAAGTAATGTCTCTGCTTTTTAATATACTGTCTAGGTTGGTCATAACTTTCCTTCCAAGGAATAAGTGTCTTTTAATTTCGTGGCTGCAATCACCATCTGCAGTGATTTTGAAGCCCAGAAAAATAAAGTCTGACACTGTTTCCACTGTTTCCCCATCTATCTCCCATGAAGTGATGGGACCAAATGCCATGATCTTCATTTTCTGAATGGTGAGCTTTAAGCCAACTTTTCACTCTTTCCTCAAGAGGCTCTTTAGTTCTTCTTCACTCTCTGCCACAAGGGTGGTGACTTCTGCATATCTGAGGTTATTGATGTTTCTCCCAGCAATCTTGATTCCAGCTTGTGCTTCCTCCAGCCGAGCGTTTCTCATGATGTACTCTGCATCAATTCAGTTCAGTTCAGTTCAGTCACTCAGTCGTGTCGGAGTCTTTGTGACTCCATGAATCGCAGCACGCCAGGCCTCCCTGTCCATCACCAACTCCCGGAGTTCACTACAAGTTAAATAAGCAGGGATATGTTGGTTAACCAATTAATATTTCAAAATAATATTTATTTAAATGCCTTCATTCAATCCACTTGGAATATATATATATATATATAAATGTTTCTGTGGTTTGTGTGTTTCATTCAGTAATGTACAACTCTTTGTGACCTCATGGACTGTAGCCAACCAGGCTCCTCTGTTCATGGAATTCTCCAGGTAAGAATAGTGGTGTAAGCAGCTATTCCTTTTTCCAGGGTATCTTCTTGACACAGGAATCAAACCTGGCTATTCCATATTGCAGGGAGATTCTTTACCATCTGAACCACTATGGGAGTTTCTTATAACATGTTTCTAGTAGTATATTCTATGGAAAATGTACTTCAGAATCAAAAAAAATTGGAAAGCAATTTTCTTCGCTTGAAGATTTACAATCAGAATAATATGGTAATTATTCTAAGAAACTTCTAGCAATTTATTAAATTTGATTTAGCCAAGACATCCCAAAATACATTTTTTGAACAAAGATATAATTGGGTCTATGTAAAATTTCTGGAATCTGTTTTATAGAACATTTTGGAAGCTAGAAGAGCATGCTATTTATCCACTCTAGCTTATCAACCCATTGATAGAATTTATTTGCGTCTTTGAACTTTGGCTAAGAAATTTAACCAATAATTGCATTCATCCTAGACAGCATATTAAAAAGCAGAGAAATTGTTTTGCAAACAAAGGTCCATATAATCAAAGCTTTGGTATTTCCAGTAATCATGTACAAATGTGAGAATTGGATCATAAAAAAAGCTGAGTGCCGAATAATTGATGCTTTTGAACTGAGGTGCTGGAGAAGACTCTTGAGAGTCCCTTGGACTGCAAGGAGATCCAACCAGTCCGTCCTAAAGGAGGTCAGTCCTGAATATTCATTGGAACGACTGATGCTGAAGCTGAAGCTCCAACCCTTTGGTCACCTGGAGCGAAGAGTTGACTCAATAGAAAAGATACTGACACTGGGAAAGATTGAGGGCGGGAGGAAAAGGGGACGACAGAGGATGAGATGGTTGGATGGCATCACCGACTCGAGTTTGATGTCGAGTTGGCATCACTCGACATGAGTTTGAGCAAGCTCCGGGAGTAGGTGATGGGCAGGGAGGCTTGGCGTGCTGCAGTCCACGGGGTCGCAAAGAGTCAGACACGACAGAGCAACTTAACTGAACTAAAGAGAACAGTTATAAGGGTGTATTTTGAGATGATTACCTCTGAGAGAAGAGGACTTAGGTTTGGAGGTTATTTTCTATCATCCTTCCTCCTTTTCTAGTTTTCCAGAAATCCTTTTTGGGTCAATTCACAGGCAGACTTATATAGGTTATGTGTGAGGCAGTTTGCTGCTGGTCAGTTTCCTTCCCACCCACACCATATGAGATGGGTCAAATCTGTTAGCATTCTTGAATGACACTAAAAAGTGAAAATATACTTGATTAGAATAGAAGTATTCCTAGGTCAATAATGACACCTAAATTATACCCAGCTGGTTCCCTTACCCCTACTGCTCTCCACCCGGGTGCCCTTCCCCAATAAAATCTCTTGCTTTGTCAGCACATATGTCTCCTCGGACAATTCATTTCCGAGTGTTAGACAAGAGCCCAGTTTCAGGCCCTGGAAGGGGTCCGCCTTCCTGCAACAAAAGGCAACTCTGGTGGGATTCTTCTTCACTGAGACTGACATCCTGACCACTTGGGGTACTCAGGGGCCAGCTTGCCTGCCAATGGACCAGACCCAGTGGCCACAACTGAGACCCTTTTGTCCCTGGTCTCCTCCTGACATGGACAACTGGCCAGAGTGCCCCGACTGGTAAGGAACAAGAGACTTTATTGACCTCTCTCCCCTTCCCTCTCTCTTTCCTCTCCTTAACCCTTCCTATCCTTCCCTGTTTTTCTAGTCCCCCGGTCCTGGACGCAGGAATCTGGTCGAAGGGCCCTCAGCCTGAGCTGAGGATTGGAGACTGATCACCTCCTCTTGGCAGAGAACTCGAATTCTGGTTCTGGTCTGGTCTGATTTCTGGTAGGGCCGAGTTCCAGTCCTCCCTTCCCTGGAGTCCCAGGGAAAAGTCCCGTAACGCCTGGGTATCTGTAGGTGGCAGAACATGTCTATAAGGCCACCCCTTTCAGCCCCCCCACCTCCTCCCCCTTCTTCTTTCAACCTGGCTTCCTTTCCTCCCTTGAAATCTTTGATGTTAGTACTTGGATTCTTATATTTAAGGGCTTCCCTGGGGTGCAGAGGTTAAAGCGTCTGCCTGCAATGTGGGAGACCTGGGTTTGATCCCTGGGTCGGGAAGATCCCCTGGAGAAGGAAATGTCAACCCACTCCAGTATTTTTTGCCTGGAGAATCCCATGGATGGAGGAGCTTGGTAGGCTAGAGTCCATGGGTCACAAAGAGTCGAACACGACTGAGCAACTTCACTTTCACTTTATAAATTAACAATATTCTGGACAAGTACCCGTATGTTATGGTGAGAAATCATTGACCTAAGGAAGCTTTAGTGTGTGTTCCATTTAGTTTCCTAACCAGTTTTACTGAGACAAATGGTCCCCCCATCTTCCTCTATCACAGCCACCAGTCTGCTTGTCATTTTGACCCTCACTCTTTTTTATTTGCAGGAGACATTATCCATAGGGAGTAAGAAAGTCAGGGCTAAGGCAAGTCTCAGGTTATTCAAGGGGCCAAGAGTTCATTGGGGACCAAATAAAAGCCTGTATCTCTCTAAGGCCCCAGTTATCTCCATGTTTTTTCCATCACCATTTCCCTCCTCCGCTCCCCACATTCTGCCTTGTGGACTCTTTCTGGTGAACGGATGGGATAAGAGGTCTTTCATTTCTGTTCTTTCATATCATTCATCTTTATCAAGGAATGCAAATGGCCAATTGCTTGAATAAGGAGTGACTGTGGGAAATTGTAAAGGAAAAGCAGAGAAGAGTGAGGGGAAAAGTATAGTATCCAGGCAAAAAAAGAAAAAAAAAAAAAACATGATTCAATACCTTTTAAATTTTATCTTGGGCTTAAGAAAAGTAAGTGTCTGCCAGACAGACAAAATATGCATAAAGGTACTTTGGAATGGAATAGATGTTCTATTTAGAGTTCCATAAATTTCAGATTATTTTGACTATTTCACTAATAAGTGATGGCAGGACACTTAGACTTTATTCTAAAAATATGGAGATATTAGTGAAGCATTTCAAGCAAAGAAATCATTTTTGTTTTGAAAGGTCACTCTGGATGCTGAGTAGAGAATATATTGTAGAAGGGTAAGAATTGAGGTTAGCACTGTAGCTCTAAATATTTTTAAAAATGTGATCTGATTTGGCCTATATCTTGATGGGAGAATCTAAAAGGATTTGCCTGGTGAAGTGGATGTGAGATGTAAGGGAAATGTAGGAATGAATAATAATTTCTTATTTGATGCCTTTCCTGAGTAAATAGAGAGAGATGGAAATGGAGATACTTTGGAAAAAGTAGATTTGGGTGTTGGAAATTGTATTTTATTCAGAAATGTAGCATTTGCCAATAGAATTGAGAATCTAAATGAAGATGTTGAGAGAAAGGCTTGATATTCATTCAGAAGATACAAATATAAGGCACATCAGCATATAAGCACTATATGAGGTAATAAAACAGAGTAGCTCACCTAAGGGGAGAGCATAAAAAGAAAATAGAAGAATCAAGGGCAAGACTGTAATAGAAAAGTAGCTGGTGAAAAAGCCACCAAAATAGAAAACCAGATGATATTATATATTCAAGAAGTAGAGGATATTTAAACTATCAAAGTTGCAAGAAAAGGACAAGAAACTGGCCATTCATTTTGGCAAGCTGGAGGTCATTGGTGAGAGTTTTCAGAGGGGAGCGAAGAAAGAACAGCCAGATTTATTAATGAATAGGTTGAGGAGCAAATAAGATATGAAGAAGTGTGTAAAGACAATACCACCTAGGAGTTTCTTTGAAGAAGAGTTGACAAATGGAGAGTAACTGCAAAGAAATGTAAGAAAAAAATAAGATGGATAACATTCATGCAGAACAGCATGGTGATGAGAATGTTCTGGTATGTAGAGAAATAACTGAGGCAATTGCAGATTGACTTCCTGCTTTATGAAACTGAAGTTAATTCAGAAATTAGCCAAAAAAATAAGAGACTGGTGATTAAAGCTTTTTGATGTCCCTTCATGAACTTTTGTGGCGTTTAATAATGATTTTCATTACATCTTGACATCATGGGATATTTCGTAATGTTTTATAACTGGAGAGATAAAGAGAAAAAAAGAGAGATAAAGATAAAAAATATGAGAAAAAGGCTTAATAGACATCTGTCACTCCAAATATCACTTGAGTATTTTTTTTTAATCAAACCTTGTAAAACTCCTTGAAGTTAATAGAACATTACAACCAAGCTCTGAAAGGTGAGGTGAATTTAATGTCTCCTGCCTTAAGAGAACAGCAGCTGATGATAGTATTTGAAAATCTAGGAAAATGCATTTCACAAAATCAAATGGTGAAATATAAAAGCCTTGCTATAAACTAATGAAGGACTGAGAGTTGAAACTTAGGGCCATTTAAGGAGGAGGTGAAGCTTCTCGCTCATGCGTGCCTTAAGCCATGTGCATCAGTGGATCTTTCCCGAGAACTGGCCTTTCTTTAGGTCCCGAGCTAATGCATACACAGCACAAAGTCTTACTCATGGAAATGCTTTTCTTAGGCTCTGTGTTAATGATTATAACTGTTACAAATCTTGCCTGGGAACCTGTCTCTCAAGACTTGTGCCCCTGATGACACAGCCGCAGTGTATCTGGACCAGAGAAGTTTGCCCAGAACCCGTTCTCCCTGGTTAATCTTGTGACACAGTTATCTCAGGATGCATGCCTTTGAGAGGGGTCTGGTGGAATTTTACAACCTTGAAGTGTTCTTTTTATCTATTCTCAGCAACCTGCTGAGGAGTATATAAACCTTGCTTAAGGTAGTGAAGCAGGTACTCTCCTGCCCCCTTCCAGTGTCTCTCTATCTCTCTTTTTTTTTTATTGAAATTAATTGGAGGCTAATTACTTTAGAATATTGTAGTGGTTTTTGCCAAACATTGACATGAATCAGCCACGGGCACACATGGGTTCCCCATCCAGAACCCTCCTCCAGTGTCTCCTGCTCCAAGCTTTCTCTAATTCCTGTTACTTGAATAAAATCTACACAAAACTCTGAGTGACTGAGAGTATCTTTGGTCCTGGGGTTAAATCTTTCCCTTTGGAGACCATGAATCCAACGGCACCATCCACTGTAAGCTAAGATCAAGCCTTGGGAAATTGGAAAGACTTTTTTTAGTAGTAGATTATTAGTGTGTGGAATTGGCTACTGAAGAAAGCAATAAAATCTTTAACAATGAACACACTGAAAATGATTTATGCACTGAGTGTACAGTTGACAGCTTTTAAACATTAGTTGTGCAAGTGGAGAGATCATTAAGCACCATATGGGTTCTTTCTTTGAAAAAGCCCTATTTCAGAACAGCAAAGGGTGGAAAGGAAACAGGATTTCTGTTTCAAAGCACAGATTATTTTCTTCATTTTAAGACAAGGAAAATATGAAATGAGTAAAATCTTTTTATAGTAATCAAGGTAATAGTGGAAACAAGTTAGCCAGAAGAACTTTCATCATATCCTGGATTAGTGAAACATGACCTGCTTGCAGTAATCCAAGGCCAAGGAAGGAAAAAAGTAGCGTTATTCAGGAAACTGAAGGACTATGGAGCAGCAGCATTGTACAATGATGATGATAATACGGATTAGCCGAGCTTAACTAAGTATTCTGGAGAAGGCAATGGCACCCCACTCCAGTACTTTAGCCTGGAAAATCCCATGGATGGAGGAGCCTTGGTGGGCTGCAGTCCATGGGGTTGCTAAGAGTCGGACACGACTGAGCAACTTCCCTTTCACTTTTCACTTTCCTGCATTGGAGAAGGAAATGGCAACCCACTCCTGTGTTCTTCCCTGGAGAATCCCAGGGACGGGGGAGCCTGGTGGGCTGCCGTCTATGGGGTCGCACAGAGTCGGACACGACTGAAGTGACTTAGCAGCAGCAGCAGCAGCAACTAAGTATTCAGCAATTTTATCATGATGCAGTTTTGTTTTTTTGGACATTTATAAACATGACAGCACAGAATGCTGACAATACCCTCTTATACACTTGCAGACTGAAGACTATAATGGAAAATATTTGAATACTCAAAGCCCCCAAACGCCCATTATCTACAATATCCAGGTCGTTGAACTAAACTGTGCTTTACTTACCTCTTGCTGATAGTTACCATGCTGCTTAATACTCCTCAGTATTAATCATCCATGAATTACCACCAGCTTCCAGTTCCAGTTCCTTTTATTTTATTTAAAAAAATAAAAAGTTAGATACAAGGGAATCCGTACAACAGAAGAAAACATATTGTGCTCATCCGTTGGCAAACATCTATTCCAATATCACAAGGTTTTTCTAACAAATTAAATGCTAAAGTCAGAAGGCTGTGTAATTTTGATGCGTCTGAGGGCTTGTTAACATTCTGATTTTTATGCTATAGAAAATATTTTATGCTCTAGAAATATTTTAAATTTGGCTTCTTTACTGGGGAGAAAAAGCATTGAACAGGATTATAATATTAGGAAAGGACTCACAACCATATTTCTAAAGAATTCGTCTGATTGAAACACATACAATCTCACTTAAAAAAATCCAACTATCCAAAAAGGGTGTGTTCGAGAAATGTGCTGTGCTTAGTCACTCAGTCATGTCTGACTCTTTGCAACCCCATGAATTGTAGCCCCCCAGGCTCCTCTGTTCATGGGAATTCTCCAGGCAAGAATACTGGAGTGGGTTGCCATCTCCTCCTCCAGGGGATCATCCCAACCCAGGGATCGAACCCAGGTCTCCTGCATTGCAGGTGGATTCCTTACCATCTGAGCCACCAATGGACAGGAAGTACTCAGGATCTCATCCTGATCTGTGATAAAGCCGAATGATAAAGATCAGTGTAACATAGGTGTCCGGGCGATAGAAATAGTGCAAAACCAGACCTTCTGGTACAATAGGGTTTGATTTGCAAATCAACTCACACACCATAATAAATTTAGGTGTGATTTCAAAGTAAAGTGGAAGTCACCTAGGTTCACATGGATTTCTGTTTTCTAGTTAGGATTGTGGGACAGAAAGTATTCACACTGAGCTAAACCTAACAAGCCATGAAGGAGAACTATGTCCGCAGATGGCCATTCACCTCCAGTGTTCCAGGCTCAATTCAGTCGTGTGTTCTGTCCAGAAAAGTTTTATTCTGTGCTGCCTTCCAATTTGGGGGCATTTAGGGGCATCCCCTGCGTTTCCATAGTTCAATGGCTTCAACCCTTCCTTATACTGCTTTCCAGTGAACCACTGTCATCTTTTTTAAAAAGATAAATTCCTGCATTTATTGTTGTCTTTATTTATTAGAAATTTAATACATCTTTTTAACTGTGCTAGTGTTTTCATTGATATATTATGTCAGCTGGGACTCTGATTAGAACATCGCATAGGTTCTGAAAGCTCTGTCCTTGATTTTATTTATCCCATAAGCTAAATTATTACCAGTGTATATGCTTTTTAAAAAAGATATATATTGCCATATATCAAAGTATTTGTAATAATATTTAGACTCATAAGGTGGAACACTAGAGATAGAAAAAAAAAATCACTCATTGCCCTTGGGACATGCCCTTCTTTCTGAGTCTTTTTTTACAAGAGAACAGGCAGGAAGGTCAGGGTATCCACATTCCTCTGATAAGTCTTTGATTTAAAAAAAAAATTTGTGTACGTGTCTGTGTGTGTTGGTGGGAAATAGAGATAGAGAGAGACACACAAAGACAGAGAGACAGAGATAGAGATGTAAACAGAGGTAGAAAGAAAGAGACAGAGAGAAAATTTTGCTTCAGAGACCCAGGACCTAAAATACATGGAGACATTAGTTCTTGCTATTTTAACCAAAACAATCACATCCTGTTTAATCAACATTCAAAGGTTGCAAATATTCACATAAGAACCAAGGTTTTGAATATTGGGAAATCAAGCCACATTTAGGCATTAAAATGTGGTCTCATGTTCAATCAACTTTTTAAAAGAAATATAGGCGAGAAATGCCAAGTTACTTTTACAAATATATTTATATATGTTAGTGGAGGAGAGTCTGGAGACCTCACCACACATGAACTTCAGTTTGGGGTAAGGAAAAATGCAAAGAAGAATCTAAGGCCTTATCTGTTGCAAGAAAGATTATTGATGATAAGCAAAGAAATAACAGAGAGAACACCTCAAGAGAGACGTGGGCCATGCCAAGGGAGGCAATGGCCCTGCAGGGCTGGAGTACATGGTATTTAAGGCAAGGTCATTTGCATAATCCTGTGGGTCCTCGATTGATAGTCTTGACTGACAACTGCAGGTTATATAACAAGATGTTCTACCACGCATGTCCTTCCCATAATCCAGTCTGTTATAATTTGATGCACATGTTCATAGAATATTTATGAGCAGCTAATGAGTCCAATCACCACCAAAGGTTACTTTAGTACATGATAATGTGTGGTATGGACATATGCTGGAGTACGGAAAGTCACCATCCGTCTACCAGTAGGGAGTTTTTTTGGCCCCCTGACTATCCCAGATGTTTAGTTGAAGGGGCTACCTCTCATCGCTCTCATCTAACTTTCTGCCTAATATATACAGTTTGTAAAAATGAGAACATGCGATTCAGTTAAGGAAGAACCAAGAAGATTGCTTTGTCTCATAAAGTGGCAACAATTGAATATTATCATTATTCTTTATGTCTAACTGATAGAAACAAAGGAAAGGGACAAAATAGGTGATTACATAGTTAATCTTACTCGGGGATTATAAATTTAAAAACATAGGCGATCCCTGTAAGCTAATGATTATTCAAGAAAATAGGTTTGCTTAACCACAAAACTATGCAGGCTTGCTTAGCAACAAAACCATGAAACACGAGACACAGCCCCAAACATCAGAACAACGGTTGCATGAGACCCGCCTGCTGCCCAGTGAGCTCAGAAAGATGATTCTTAGGACACACTCTCTGCACACACAAGAAACAATAATTTGTGGACCTAGCTTGACCGCACAGGGATGAGAAAACTCCCCTTCTCAACCTGGTGAAAGAGTAGATGATAGAAACGTGACATGACATCCACTCAAGAAAGAGCAAAAAGTTGTTCTCTTAACCCAACTTTTTCTTTGATTATAAAACTGTAGCCCAGTATGTTCCGAAGGCATGGCATCCTCTCACTTGTCTGCTTATAAGCCTCAGAAGAGTTCAACTCTAATAAATCACTTTTTATCTATCACTTTGCCTCTCACTGAAGTTTCCTTGCACGGAGAAATAAAGGACTATTACCAGAGCTCTTCGGAGCCTCCGGAAATGATACCAATCTGTTTCAAAACTTTGTTGCTACCATTCATATATCACATCATAGATATCCTCTTAATATCTGCCTTTCCCAAAAGGAATTTGAGCCATTTCAGAATGGGTAATATGCCTTACACATCTTTGTATCCTTAACACAATGGTGGTGGTGGTGATTTCATTGCTAAGTAATGCTCGACTCTTGTGACCCCATGGACTGTAGCCCACCAGGCTTCTCTGTTCATGGGATTTTCCAGGCAAGAAGACCGGATTGGGTTGCCATTTCCTTCTCTCACCTAGCAATTGAACAAATGTTGCCTGCATCGCAGGCAGTCTCCTGCACTGTACTCAGATTCTTTAGCACCAAGTCACCAGGGACGCCCTAACACAGAGCTTAGAAATCAAAGGCTTGTTGAGAGAACAAATAAATTATAATATTTTTGATACAAAGATTGATCTCTTTCTCATAACTTTCAAATGCTAATTTGAGGTATCAGGACCTTATATACTATCTGCAAAGGACATCCCCCTCCATAGTATCTATTACTATTTTTATTAATAGTACTTATTATGGATACTATTCTATTGCATGTCTTCTTCATATGCCCACTATTATGACCAGATGGGGAACTTTGGAAGATATTTTTACCTTTTTTTTTTGACATGTAATAGATGGTCAATAAATATTTCCAAATATAATAATTATTATCATATATAAAATATGTAAATTATCATAAGTAAAAAATTTCACTAATTTCGAAATACAGAAATCATATTCTAATATTTGATATGATCTCTAGATGACTATTTTAGTGAGGAATTTAAAGATGCAAATAAACTGTAAAAAACTATTTAAAATACTTTAAATCATAAATAACTCATGTTACAAAACTAATACTTAGCTTCAAGTTTTTGAAGATTAAGAAATAAATGGAGAAATTTTCTTAAGACAGCTTGCAATCTAAAATACCAAAAAAGAGATTTCGGACTGCTATTTTTCAGAGTGCCCAAATTCTCAGAGGTTGGAATTATTCAACCATGCTTAAAAATGAAGCACAACTAATGGAAATAAAGAGATGAAGAAAATTTTGATTGAAAAACAAATTCATGCTGTGCTATGAGATGCTGTGATTCAACGTGATGCAATGTTGATGTTTTCCCTTTGTGTTTCTCTCTGCTCCTTTTCTCTTTGTTCTTATAATTACAAGCTTCAATGATGTATAATGAGGGTATCAAATGACAGGTTTTGAAGCGATAAAAGTCCTGCATTGGAACAGTCCACTCATTCACATCTTTGGGTTACAAGGAAGTGATATTCTTTAAAAAAAGAAAAAAGGAGGAAAACAACAACAAAAAACCTCTCAATACCACTTTAAACGGAAACGCCTTAGTGAAGGGCATGTCCTATACTCTATTAAAAAGTTTGAAATCAGTCATCTTGACTTCTAAAAGATCCACTTGCTGAAATGCTTCTACTCTCTGTTAAAGCCAGCTAAACAGAGAACTCCACAAAGAAGTGTATGGTAGTCCTGGCCATCTCTGGTATGCAAGCAGTGCCCTCATCAGTATCCTTGCCCCTGAAGCTTCAGTTTCATTTAAGGTTTTTGGTGGTGGCATAGATCAAGCTATTCATTTTTCCCAGTTTGATTGAGATATGTTGAGACATTATGTAAGTTTAAGTGTAGTGTGCTGATTTGATACATGTCTACATTGCAAAATAATTATCACAATAAATTTAGTTAATACTTATATCTCCTTACTTTTTTGGTGTGACAAGGACATTTAATATTCTACTTTTTTGCAACCTTCAAGTATACATTATTCTTAACTATAGTCACCATGCTATATTTTAGGCCCCTAGAACATGTACCTGGTGTTTCTTTTGCATTCCAGTCCCCTATAATGAAAAGGATATCTTTTTTGGGTGTTAGTTCTAAAAGGTCTTGTAGGTCTTCATAAAACCGTTCAACTTCAGCTTCTTCAGCGTTACTGGTTGGGGCATAGACTTGGGTAACTGTGATATTGAATGGTTTGCCTTGGAGATGAACAGAGATCATTCTGTCGTTTTTGAGATTGCATCCAATTACTGCATTTCAGACTCTTTTGTTGACCATGATGGCTACTCCATTTCTTCTGAGGGATTCCTGCTCGCAGTAGTAGATACAATGGTCATTTGAGTTAAATTCACCCATTCCAGTCCATTTTAGTTCACTGATTCCTAGAATGTCAACGTTCACCCTTGCCATCTCTTGTTTGACCACTTCCAATTTGCCTTGATTCATGGACTTGACATTCCAGGTTCTTATGCAATATTGCTCTTTACAGCATCAGATCTTCCTTCTATCACCAGTCACGTCCACAACTGGGTATTGTTTTTGCTTTGGCTCCATCCCTTCATTCTTTCTGGAGTTATTTTCCCACTGATCTCCAGTAGCATATTGGGCACATAATGACCTGGGGAGTTCCTCAAGAAACACCTGTGGTAACAGGCAAATTTGGCCTTGGAATGCGGAATGAAGCAGGGCAAAGACTAATGGAGTTTTGCCAAGAAAATGCACTGGTCATAGCAAACACCCACTTCCAACAACACAAGAGAAGACTCTACACATGGACATCACCAGATGGTCAACACCGAAATCAGATTGATTATATTCTTTGCAGCCAAAGATGGAGAACCTGTATACAGTCAACAAAAACAAGACCAGGAACTGACTGGGCTCAGATCATGAACTCCTAATTACCAAATTCAGACTCAAATTGAAGAAAATAGGGAAAACCGCTAGACCATGCAGGTATGACCTAAATCAAATCCCTTATGATTATACAGTGCAAGTGAGAAATAGATTTAAGGGCCTAGATCTGATAGATAGAGTGCCTGATGAACTATGGAATGAGGTTGGAGACACTGTATAGGAGACAAGGATCAAGACCATCTCCGTGGAAAAGAAATGCAAAAAAAGCAAAATGGCTGTCTGGGGAGGCCTTACAAATAGCAGTGAAAAGAAGAGAGGCAAAAAGCAAAGGAGAAAAGGAAAGCTATAAGCATCTGAATGCAGAGTTCCAAAGAATAGCAAGAAGAGATAAGAAAGCCTTCTTCAGGGATCAATGCAAAGAAATAGAGGAAAGCAACAGAATGGGAAAGACTAGAGATCTCTTCAAGAAAATTAGAGATACCAAGGAAACATTTCATGCAAAGATGGGCTCGATAAAGGACAGAAATGGTATGGACCTAACAGAAGCAGAAGATATTAAGAAGAGGTGGCAAGAATACATGGAAGAACTGTACAAAAAACATCTTCACAACCCAGATAATCACGATGATGTGATCACTAATCTAGAGCCAGACATCCTGGAAAGTGAAGTCAAGTGGGCCTTAGAAAGCATCACTATGAACAAAACTAGTGGAGGTGACGGAATTCCAGTTGAGCTGTTTCAAATCCTGAAAGATGATGCTGTCGAAGTGCTGCACTCAATATGCCAGCAAGTTTGAAAAACTCAGCAGTGGCCACAGGACTGGAAAAGGTCAGTTTTCATTCCAATTCCAAAGAAAGGCAATGCCAAAGAATGCTCAAACTACCACACAATTGCACTCATCTCAGATGCTAGTAAAGTAATGCTCAAAATTCTCCAAGCCAGGCTTCAGCAATATGTGAACCATGAACTCCCTGATGTTGAAGCTGGTTTTAGAAAAGGCAGAGGAACCAGAGATCAAATTGCCAACATCTGCTGGATCATGGAAAAAGCAAGAGAGTTCCAGAAAAACATCTATTTCTGCTTTATTGACTATGCCAAAGGCTTTGACTGTGTGGATCACAATAAACTGTGGAAAATTCTGAAAGAAATGGGAATACCAGACCACCTGACCTGCCTCTTGAGAAATCTGTATGCAGGTCAGGAAGCAAGAGTTAGAACTGGACATGGAACAACAGACTGGTTCCAAATAGGAAAAGGAGTACGTCAAGGCTGCATCTTGTCACCCTGCTTATTTAACTTCTATGCAGAGTACATCATGAGAAACACTGGACTGGAAGAAACACAAGCTGGAATCAAGAGTGCCGGGAGAAATATCAATAACCTCAGATATGCAGACGACACCACCCTTATGGCAGAAAGTGAAGAGGAACTAAAAAGCCTCTTGATGAAAGTGAAAGAGGAGAGTGAAAAAGTTGGCTTAAAGCTCAACATTCAGAAAACGAAGATCATGGCATCTGGTCCCATTACTTCATGGGAAATAAATGGGGAAAGAGTGGAAACAGTGTCAGACTTTATTTTGGGGGGGGGTGCTTCAAAATCACTGCAGATGGTGATTGTAGCCATGAAATTAAAAGACACTTACTCCTTGGAAGGAAAGTTATGACCAACCTAGATAGTATATTCAAAAGCAGAGACATTACTTTACCAACTAAGGTCCGTCTAGTCAAGGCTATGGTTTTTCCTGTGGTCATGTATGGATGTGAGAGATGGAATGTGAAGAAGGCTGAGTGCCAAAGGATTGATGCTTTTGAACTGTGGTGTTGGAGAAGACTCTTGAGAGTCCCTTGGACTGCAAGGAGATCCAACCAGTCCATTCTGAAGGAGATCAACCCTGGGATTTCTTTGGAAGGACTGATGCTAAAGCTGAAACGCCAGTACTTTGGCCACCTCATGAGAAGAGTTCGCTCATTGGAAAAGACTCTGATGCTGGGAGGGATTGGGGGCAGGAGGAGAAGGGGACGACCAATAATGAGATGGCTGGATGGCATCACTGACTCGATGGACATGAGTTTGAGTGAACTCCGGGAGATGGTGATGGACAGGGAGGCCTGGCGTGCTGCAATTCATGGGGTGGCAAAGAGTCGGACACGACTGAGCAACTGAACTGAGCTGAGAACATGTACCTAGAAATTTGTCCTCTTTTGACCAACATTCCCTCTTGTCAACTGCCTTTCTATTCTCTGCTTCTATGAGTTTTTTTGTTTGTTTGTTTGTCTTTCTTTGTTGATTTATTTCATTTAGCATAATGTCCTCAAGATCCATCCATATTGCCACGAAATGGTGGCATTTCCTTTTTATACATGAATAATATTATGTTGTAAATATGCACTATATTTTCATTATGCATTTGTCTACTGAATAGTTGATCTACCTAAATATTTGAATGTATCAAATAGAAACACCATTCAGGTGAGACATTTGTCTTGCATTGAACGAACAATGTGATGTGAAACTTTTATAATATATATCATCTGCAACCAAAATCAGCCAAGAATTGAAAGAGAAAAGTCGTGTTAAAATATGTTCACTATAAATGCCAATGAATGGCCAAAAATGATGCTCTTTGATCAATCAGTCACCTACTGGGGGCACTCAGAATTCAACACTATGAGATCACAAGGTACTTTATAATTGGAATTTTCCATTGGATTGGCCTGGTATATTAAGATTCTATATTCTACTCTCTGGCAGTTCAGTGGTTAACACTTCACCTTCCAGTTCAAGGGGTATGGGTTCTGTCCTTGGTAGGGAACTAAGATCCCATATGCCTCATGACCAAAAGGACAAAACATAAAAAAGTAACAGAAACAATATTGCAATAAATTCAATAAAGACTTTAAAAATGGTCCGTATCAAAAACCATATTTTTAAAAAGGTTTAAAACAAAACAAAACAAAAATATTCTATTTTCAAATAAAACTGAATACTCAATAAGCCTCAGGAAAACTCTCTATAGTTTCCATATATCAAGAATGTAAGATATTTTTAAAGAAATTTAACAAATCAAATTCTTAGCTATGGGGGTTTTGCATTAACTAGGAATCAATTCTATGGGTATGTTAAGAAATATACCAATTCTCTACACTGAAGCTGAGCTTCCAGTTTCCCTAAGATTGCCCAATTTGTACTAGTTTCTTCCTCAAAGGAAAAAAGGCCATCATTGCAAAGTGATTTTGTCACTTACTAGATAAAAGTGCTCCATAAATTTGGATTCACCAGTGTGAGGCTATAATGGGGAAAGCTGTACACAGTTATTTATGTACTTCCAACTTTATACAATGCATTACAGTGAACATAAGCCACTCTTTCTTACTTAAATACTTCACTTTAAGTTATGAAGCAGTTCAAAACCAGAAGGCTGAAAGACATTGAAAAAAGTGCTTTTTGCTTCTTCTTCTTCTTTTTTTTTTTTTTTTTTTTACATAGCAATTTGCAAGCTTTACCCTCAGCAGAGATTCAGACAGGATTGATGTACTTTGGGCATCAGTACACCTTTAAAGCACCCCTGGCCATTCTAATGTGTAGTTAAGATAGAGACCATTGTTTCATAATGTATCACTAACAACATTTTCTACAAATCTGAAAGATCAATGTGATTGATTGATCACTATTGAAAAATCAGTAATCTATGTGACCTTTAATAACAATTTTTTAAAAGTCACCAAATAAATTTGCTTGATTACAAACCTTTTTCATCTATTTTTTTAATCATTAAATCATATTAATATAATTATCCATATGATCAGGTAGATCCCTGGTTACTCCCAGGCTTCTAAACTCTCCATGAAAGTGAAAGTGATAATTGCTCAGTTGTGTCCCACTCTTTGAGACCCCATGAACTGTAGCCTACCAGGTTCCTCCATTCATGGAATTCTCCAGGCCAGAATATTGGAATGGATAGCCATTCCCTTACTCCAGGGGATCTTCCCAACCCAGGGATCGAACCAAGGTCTCCCACATTACAGGAGGATTCTTTACTGTCTGAGCCACATGGGACACTCACATTCTCCACAAAGCCTCACCTAATCAAGAGATGTTCAAAAGGCACATACGTGTATAGGTATGAGGAGGAGAGGGAAATAATTTAACTGCAGTTAAAAGACATCTTATATTTTATGCATGATTTGTAAGAACACTTCTTTAGAAAAAGAATCTGAGGAACTCAAATCCTTTCTCATCTGAGAAGAAAAGAATAAAGGGTTTGTATAATTTTAAATTAAACTATAAAAATGTCATAGCTTTATACTATTTCCTCTTGCTATCTGTAAAATTAAGTTTCATCAGATAACAGGAGTTTTTTTGTAGTAAGCTGGAAATGCTATTGTTCAAAATCACTAGGAAGTTCTTAGTTCTATTTCCTTATTTCTTGCTTCTTATTTTTTTTTTTTCTTGCAGGCACAGGCTGCAATGATGAAGTAGGAAGGAAAGAAGAAAAAGAGAGAGAGAAACACATTGGAAAGGACCGTACTGTCCCTTGTTGACCTGAAGCAAATAGCATGCTAGGTATTTCTTTAGCAATGATGGATTTATTCAGGATCAGCAGTGAATTTCAATTCTGGATTTGCAAACATGGTAAGCCACCTGCGAGTATCTGCAGAGACAGAAAAGGATAGCATGTTTATAGAGAGGAAGGGGCAGTTGAGAAAGAAAAGCCCATGGTTTTTCTTGGCTGAACCCTTGCCAGGAAAGAAGAGGAGTCTTTCTTTTTCCTGGTGGTCTTTCTTCTTTCTTCTTTCTCTTGCTGTCTTCACAGGGCATAAGGAATTCCAGTTTTCTCTTATCTTTTAAGGTTTGTTTACTTAATATTTGAT
The DNA here is from genome assembly GCF_042477335.2 of Ovis canadensis. Classification (NCBI taxonomy): domain Eukaryota; kingdom Metazoa; phylum Chordata; class Mammalia; order Artiodactyla; family Bovidae; genus Ovis; species Ovis canadensis. The sequence goes on along the minus strand of NC_091253.1, from coordinate 98,021,135 downwards.
TAAAATTTCTTTTTATTATTTTTTACAAATTCTGTAATACTTTTACAGAAACTACAAACTTGAAAATTTTACTCCTTGTATCTTTTGTTTGTTTGTTTATAGCTAAAGAGAAGTAAGGGCATCACATTGAAATCAGTTTCCTATATCCCCAAAGTATGTTGCAAATATAAATAAGTAAGGTTCATCTCAGTTGTCTCTCAGTCATGTCTGACTCTTTGCGACCCCATGGACTGCAGCACGCCAGCCCTCCCTGTCCTTCACCAACTCCCAGAGCTTGCACAAACTCATGTCCATGGAGTCGGTGATGCCATCCAACCATCTTATCCTCTGCCGTCCCCTTCTCCTTCTGCCTTCAATCTTTCCCAGCAGCCTTCAATCTTTTCCAATGAGTCGACTCTTCACATCAGGTGGCCAAAGTATTGGAGCTTCAGCCTTAGTATCATTTCTTCCAATGAATATCAGGGCTGATCTCCTTTAGGATGGACTGGTTTGATCTCCGTGCAGTCCAAGGGACTCTCAAGAGTCTTCTCCAGCACCACAGTTCAGAAGCATCAATTCTTCAGCTGGAACAGAAACTAATGTCAGCTACCACCAATACATTCCAATTATATAACACAATAAAACAAAACATAGCTGCCACAAATCCCAATCTGTAGGTGATCATGAGGCCTAAACTGAAATCACAGTTCCTCTCTTCTACCATATAGTCATGTGCTCCTTATCCTCTTCCAGCACTTCAACTGGTTTATTTATTTATTTCACTTAGTGGAGCAAAATCTTCATTCTCATTATTCTTTTCACTCAAAAGCAGGTTAAGGGGGTTCAGGATAGGGGACACATGTACACCCATGGCTGATTCATATCAATATATGGCAAAAATCACCACAATATTGTAAAGTAATTGGTCTCCCATTAAAATAAATTAATTTTTAAAACTCAGGTTAAATACTTTTGTAAAAAATGGCCAAATAAATAATGACTGAATGTTTATTGAACTCTTCACATATACAGTCACTGTAACAGAGCTTATTATCTTTTTAAACCTTTTAAACAATCCCAATATTTTCCATTTTTCATATGAGGAAGCAAGTTACAAATATTTTAATAATATGTAAAAGTTTCTTATCTAATTTAGTGGCATATATGTCAGCAACAAAGAGTCAAACACAACTGAGCAACTTTCACTTTCACACTTTCATATCAAAAACAACAAATTATCTAATTCAAGAGCTGACTCACTTGAAAAGACCCTGATGCTGGGAAAGATCGAGGGCAGGAGGAGAAGGGGACAACAGAGGATGAGATGGTTGGATGGCATCACCGACACAATGGACACGGATTTGAGTATCACGGGTTTGGTGATAGACAGGGAGGCCTGGCGTGCTGCATTTCAAGGAGTCGCAGAGAGTCAGACACCACTGTGCGACTGAACTGAGCTGAATTGAAAGCTTACCGTGTTTCTCATGACCGATGCAGCTTTTGGACTCTCACATACCCCCTAAAAAAACATGTTTCTTCTATTTTGTAACAATCAAAAGCAAGCACAAATAGTACTCAGATTATAAGATGACATTAATATCACATACATGATTAAACTTTGAAAATAAAAAACTGAATATTCATTTCTTTCTATACATTCTTGTAGGGTTGTGTGAGCATTTGCTAGAGAATTCCAGAAAGACAACTACTTCTGCTTCACTGACTATGCTAAAGCCTTTGTGTGGATCACAACAAACTGTGGAAAATTCTTAAAGAGATAGAAATACCAGACAACACTACCTGCCTCCTGAGAAACCTGTATGCAGGCCAAGAAGCAACAGTTAGAACCAGACATGGAACAATGGACTGGTTCAAGATTGGGAAAGGAGTATGTCAAGGCTATATATTGTTACTCTGTTTATTTTACTTATATGCAGAGTATATCATGTGAAATGCTGGGCTGGTTGAAGCACAAGCTGGAATCAAGACTGTTGGGAGACATATCAATAATCTCAGATATGCAGATGACACCACCTATATGGCAGAAAGCAAAGAGGAACTAAAGAGCCTCTTTATGAAGGTAAAAGAGGAGAGTGAAAAAGCTGGGTTAAAACTCAACATTCAAAAAACTAAGATCATGACCTCTGGTCCCATCAGTTCATGGCAAATAGATGGAAAAACAATGGAAACAGTGAGAGACGTTATTTTTGGGGGCTCCAAAATCACTGCAGATAGTGCCTGCAGTCATGAAATTAAAAAACACTTGCTCCTTGTGAAAAAGCTACGACCAACCTAGAGAGCAAATTAAAACCAGAGACATTGCTTTGTTGGCAAAGGTCCACATAGTCAAAACTATGGTTTTAACCAGTAGTTATGTATGGTTGTGAGAGTTGGATCATAAGGAAAGCTGAGTGCCGAAGAATCGGTGCTTTTGAACTGTGGTGTTGGAGAAGACTCTTGAGAGTCCCTTGGACTGCAAGGAGATCCAATCAGTCAATTGTTTGTGCAAGCTCTGGGAGTTGGTGTTGGACAGTGAAGCCTGGTGTGCTGCAGTCCATGGGTGCTCAAAGAGTTGGACATAAGTGAGAGGCTGAACTGTGCTGATAAACCATATAATATTATTTAGCCTTAAAAATAAGGAAATCTTGTCATTTGGGACATGATGAACCTGGAAGGCATAGTGCTAAGTGAAATAAGCCAGATGAAGACAAACACTGCATAGTGAACATATGGAGTCTAAAATATTTTTTAAAAGCCAAATTCATAGAAGCCTAAAGTAGAAAAGTGGTTGCCTAGGGCTCTGGAGGGGGAGAAACGTTAAGAGGTCAATAAAAGTGTACAGACAATCTTTAAGTTATAAAATAAATAAGGCCTGAGGATCTAATGTTTAAGCTGATAACTACAGCTGACAACACTGTTGTCTAATTGAAATTTGTGAAGAGAGTAGAAAAGTGTTCTCACTGATAAAAGGAAGAAATAATGTTTTAGAAATATAACTCTCTCCTTTTCACACACACACACAGTTTTGCCATTTTATAGGAAAAGAGGAGACATAATGAGACCCTAAACATAGAGCTCACTTGTCTTCTTTATTCTATAACCCAGGAGCAACTGGTGTATCCCACTAATTATATAGGGGAATAGGCTTCTGAATGATCAGCTAAAGTGCCAGGCCAGGAAAAACCCTGGGAATCTGGAGCACTGTCTGTTGGCCTTCGGTACCTGTTGTGAACCCAAAGCTGTTAAGTGATCACATGTCTCCAGTAGCTAAATAAAAGGGCCTTAGAATCAAGGTCTGAAGTAGGATGAAACCATGCGTCCTAGTGACTTACTCATAGAATCTGTGCTTCTAATCCATTTATCCTTAGAATCTTCTGGATTCCTCTGGAGCTTTAGATACTAAGGGGGTAAAGTTTCCTCTAAGGGATACAATAAGAGTCTGCCTAAATTGGACATTGACTACATCTGATTTGTGGGATCTTCACTCCAATATACTCACAAAAAAACAATGACTAGACTAGATGACAAGGATGGCCAGAAAACCTAACTGACCATATTAGCAAGACAAATCAGTATGCAATGGGGACCAGGATAAATGTGTCTGGAATAAAGAGGGCTCTGTTGGCATTGCTTGTTGCTTCCATGCCTCGTAAAAACTGTGAACAGATAATGGGAGCAACCACAACATCATAAAGGCCAGTTAAATAAGGCCCAGACTCCTTATGTACAAAGATCTGGACCATCTTGCTAGACATTTTAAAGTAAAGATCATGAATAAATAAAAAGATTTTCCAAGGTCAGCTGCAGCAGAGATGATTCCACTTCAATTTGTTTGATTGTTTTGCTAACTAACCCTCTTTAAAGTCTTTTGGGGGGACTTCCTTGGTAGTCAGTGGTTAAGACCCTGTGCTTCCACTGCAGAGGACATTGGTTCCTGGTCAGGGAACTAAGATCCCACATGCCACATGATGTGACCTAAAAAATTAATAATGGCCACTCTTTGAAGAACTGTACTTACATTTCTCCTCTCCAAGAAGAAAGAATATTCTGTTTTCATAAGCGAGTGTGAACTTACTGGAATGGCTCAGGGTGTATACTACAGCAGGTCCAGTTTCTGTGGGTCTCCACATCCACTTAGACCTGCCTTCTCCCAAGATCTTGGCTTCCCATTTAGAGCTCCCCAACAAAGGAATGGCAACCCACTGCAGTACTCTCGCCAGGAAAATTCCATGGATGAAAGAGCCTGGTAGGCTGCAGTCCATGGGGTTGCGAAGCGTTGGCCACAACTGACTGACTTCACTTTCACTTTTCACTTTCATGCATTGGAGAAGGAAATGGCAACCCACTCCAGTATTCTTGCCTGGAGAATCCCATGGACGGAGGAGCTGGTGGACTATAGTCCATAGGGTCTCAAAGAGTCAGACACAACTAAAGAAACTTAGCACACATGCTTAAGTTAGTAAAGTCTTGAAAACTGGTGAAGCTGTGTCATATGTGACACCATGGATAGACCGCGAGTGTATCATGATAAGTGAAATAAGTAGGACAGAGAAAGAAAAACACCATATGTTTTCACGTGTATGTGGGATCAGAAAAATCAAACAAATGACTCACAGATACAGAAAACAAAATATTAATTACACAGAAGAGAGAGATGGAGGAAGGGTGAAGTTGATTTAGGGGACTCAGGGATATAAACTGCCAATTATAAGATAAATAAGCCTAAAGCTGAAACTCCAATACTTTGGCCACCTTATGTGAAGAGTTGACTCATTGGAAAAGACTGATGCTGGGGGGGATTGGGGGCAGGAGGAGAAGGGGACAGCAGAGGATGGGATGGCTGGATGGCATCACGGACTCAACGGACGTGAGTCTGAGTGAACTCCGGGAGTTGGTGATGGACAGGGAGGCCTGGCATGCTGCAATTCATGGGGTCGCAAAGAGTTGGACATGACTGAGCGACTGAACTGAACTGAAGGATGTAATGTACAGCACAGGAAATATAGTCGATATTCTATAATAACTGGATAGAGTATAATCTCCAAAAATTTTGAATAACTACATTATGCATCTGAAACTAATATAATATTGTAAGCCAGTTATGCTTTCATTAGGAAAAAAAAGTTTATCTCAGCCTTCCCCACGTATATGGATTAATGCTCACCAACACCTCTATCAGGATATTGTCAGTGGAAGCCCCAATAATTCCAGTATCCCAAAGTCACGGTAGCTCTATCATCTCAGCAACTTCCTAATGTAGCCAAGTAATACAATCTAGAAGTGGAGAAAGCGCAAACCCTATAGAAAAAATGTTGACCACTGAGACACAAGAGACAAGAAGAGACCTGCAGACCAACTGCTCAACCACGGTTTCCATCCTGATGGCAGTGCATTGAATTATGTGACTGATTAAATATCTAAGTGTTCTTCTAAGGATGTGATCAGTTTGGTAATATACAACCTAATTTTGGCTTTCTCCCATTCTTCTCCCGTACCCTCCTGGATTATAAACCCCAGTAAAGCATTGACAAATAAGCATACTCTTAGTCTATTTTCTAGAGAACCCAGGCTCAGAAACCCTCCTCAACAAGTCCTCTGACATCTATCCCTAATCCCTGTTGCCAGCAGAGGTAGCTGCTGAACTTCAGTTAATGGATTTATGAAAATATTTTACCTGTGTTTGCTTCTTAAAGAACACTGAGATCTACCTAAGGATGAAAATCATGAAGGGTCTCTAAATTCTTTTTAAAGGAGTCTAATTGAACTTACTTTTCAGCAAAAGAAAAAAATTTAGTTTCAAACAGTATAAAATTTTGTGCAGATGTATGAGTGCTTGGCATACATGTTTGCTAAAGATTAAAACACCAATAGGTGAAAAGAGGAAGAAAAGTACATTCAGTTCAGTTCAGTTGCTCAGTCGTGTCCAACTCTTTGAGACCCCATGAATCACAGCACTAAAGGCCTTCCTCTCCACTACCGACTCCCGGAGTTCACTCAAACTCACGTCCATCGAGTCAGTGATGCCATTCAGCCATCTCATCCTCTGTCATTCCCTTCTCTTCAGGCCCCCAATCCCTCCCAGCATCAGAGTCTTTTCCAATGAGTCAACTCTTCGCATGAGGTGGCCAAAGTATTGGAGTTTCAGCTTTAGCATCAGTCCTTCCAAAGATCACCCAGGACTGATCTTTAGAATGGACTGGTTGGATCTCCTTGCAGTCCAAGGGATTCTCAAGAATCTTCTCCAACATCACAGTTCAGAAGCATCAATTCTTCAGTGCTCAGCTTTCTTCACCATCCAACTCTCACATCCATGTATGACCACTGGAAAAACCATAGCCTTGACTAGACAGACCTTTGTTGGCAAAGCAATGTCTCTGCTTTTTAATATGCTGTCTAGGTTGGTCATAACTTTTCTTACAAGGAGTAAGCATCTTTTAATTTCATGGCTACAATCACCATCTGCAGTGATTTTGGAGCCCCCAAAAATAAAGTCTGACAGTGTTTCCACTGTTTCCCCATCTATTTCCCATGAAATGATGGGACCAGATGCCATGATCTTCATTTCCTGAATGTTGAGCTTGAAGCCAACTTTTTCACTCTCCTTTTTCAGTTTCATCAAGAGGCTCTTTAGCCCCTCTTTACTTTCTGCCATAAGGGTGGTGTCATCTGCATATTTGAGGTTATTGATATTTCTCCGGGCAATCTTGATTCCAGCTTGTGATTCTTCCAGCCCAGCGTTTCTCATGATGTACTCTGCATATAAATTAAGTAAGCAAGGTAACAATATACAGCCTTGACATACTCCTTTTCTCATTTGGAACTAGTCTGATGTTCCATGTCTAGTTCTAACTGTTGCTTCCTGACCTGCATACAGGTTTCTCAAGAGGTATTCCCATCTCTTTCAGAATTTTCCACAGTTTATTGTGATTCACCAGTCAAAGGCTTTGGCATAGTCAATGAAGCAGAAATACATGTTTTTCTGGAACTCTCTTGCCTTTTTGATGATCCAGTGGATGTTGGCAATTTGATCTCTGGTTCCTCTGCCTTTTCTAAAACCAGCTTGAACATCTGGAAGTTCACAGTTCATGTGTCAACATAATGCCATAGTAAACATTATTTGTTTAAGCCTCATGTATATGAGAACAATAGACTTTCATTGTGTAATATTTAAACAACATATGAGAAAAATTAAACTGAATGGGTAAAGTATAAACTTTTGAAAAGTCTTGACAGGACAGTGTCAGATACAGAAAGTGAGAAAGATAGAGAAGGAAATACATAGCCTGATAATGAGTATCAAAAAATTTAGAACATATTTTTATAAATAATATATAAAACTTATTTAATAATTAATTAGCTCCTTTTCTCCGCCCTCACACCTGGTTTTCTAGATCCTCATTTTTCTCCCTGTAGAGTTGATAAATTTGATGATGTGAATATAAAAACTGTCCTGCCGAGCAACGGATTTGCTTTGTAGTCACTATCGGTCAGCACTAAAAATTCTTACATTTAGTCTTATTTAAAGTAAAAATATTCATTCTTATTAAAATTAAACTATGCTTTTAATATTAATGGCAACCATTTTAATATGCATGTATAAAGATCACAAGACTTTGACAAATATGTTATTTTATAAAGCGTCGTTTAGTTTTTAGGAAAAACATGAAGCCAAGAGAGTTTGACTTGCTCAAAAACACAGCCACACAGCAGATCTACTCATAAGTTCTGATCGACAGGCTACAGTTTAGCCATCATTTTTCATTTCATACGCTTTTCCCAGGTTGGTCACTCGGTCCTGAGGCTGTTACTTATTCTCAGTTCTATATATAAAGACACTGAATTCTTCTTCAAAAAATCAACATCTTGTATTAAAATAGAAACTCCAAACATCAGTCTCAGTACCAGCTTCTCCCTGCCCTGCTGAGGCTATTAATCTTGTTAATTGCAGATAATTACATTAGGAGAAACAATGTCATATAGCACAAGAATTATTAAGAAGCAACATCTTTAGTGTAACAATTTTTTGTAGAAATAATTTAAATTAATATTTTTAAAAGAAAATGTGATTGTACTTTTTAAAAGAATAATACTACTGGCAAAATAATTGGCAACAAATTTTTTGACTCTCAATCAACATCAACTATAGATGTTAAGATTGTAAACGTAACTTTTTCTAAGTGTTTATTCATTAATACCTCAAATATTTACTTACTACATGCTAGGAATTAAGCTTGCTGCTGAGGATATAAGAGCAAAGGAAGCAGGTTTGTTATATTCACTCAACAGACACTGATAGGATGGTATCAGGAGATAACCTTTAAGAAGAACCAGAAGGAATAGCAGTTTTCATAACTGCTGTAAACTTGGGACTGTGATTTAACACATTCCAAGAAAAAGATATCATTTGGGGTAGTGTTCCTAAGCACAGTTTGGACAATTTTACTTAGCAGTCACAAGTCAGTCCACTGGCACAAATTTCAAGAGGTAGACAGTCCCAAATGCGTTATTAAAGGAATACGTAAGGGAACTAGGTACAAGGTCTCAGTGGCCGAAACAAGGGCCTCATCTATGGACTGCTTAGCATTTGTCCTGTGATCCACCAACTGATCTCAACTGCTTTTAAGACTTGTGTGTTCTCAAGGTATACTATTAAGTGAGAATCATTAGGAGAGGTAATTCACTCTCTCTCAAAGAATTGGAGATTATGAAGGAAAATATCTGTCAGGCTAAATAAGTGTTTTGTTTCTTAATATAATATCCTAAATATTTTTGCCTAGTAGTGACTGAAAAGAAAAATACGAGATTTGACTCTGATAGGATTTACATTTGCTAAAACTTATCTATTTACTTTGTCTTTTATTGAAGAGCATTGAGATTGCAGCATTTGATAGTTTAACATAATTTGCTTTGGCTCAAGTGTTAAAGAATCCACCTTTCAATGCAAGAGACACTGGAGATGAGTTTTGATCCCCTGGAGGAGAAAATGGCCACCATTCCAGTATTCTTGCCTGAAAAATCCCTTGGGCAGAGGAGCCTGGCCTGCTACAGTCCATGGGGTTGCCAAGAGTCAGACATGACTGGGCATGCATGCATGCAGGTATCTGAGAACATCTGAAGTGCTCTTGTTCATGCCTTCAGTCCAGGACTTCAACTCTCCTACTTGCTCAACTTCTGGAAAGCTCCGTTAATCTAAAAGGAAATGGTACAAAGGCAGTTACTAAACAGAGACTCACAGATTCAGAGAATGAACTGATAGTTGACTGAGGGGAGGGCGTGGAGAGGGCAGGAGGGAAGCATGCGGGGAAGGGATAGTTAGGGAGCTTGTGATGGACACACACATACTGTTATATTTAAAATGAATCACACAGAACAAATAAACGGTCAGACATTTTTCCAGTAAAGACAGATCCATTCAGGATCAGCAACAAATTGAAATTCAGTATCAGCAAGCATGTCAAGCCATGAGCAAGTCCCCCCAAGGCAATGGAAGGAGAAAAACTTCCAGAGAGATGAAAGCAAGTTGAGAGGGCTAGAGTTTAAAAAAAAAAGAATTTAAGATGGTTTCTGCTCATTAATTTTTCATGTTATAAAACAACAAGAGCAGGTAACAACAGTAAGTAATAATACTCTTTAGATGTATATAAGTCATCATAATGCATAACTGCGAGATATATGAAAAGCCAGAAATATATGTCCTATTCTCAAAAGAAAAGACACAAAATGAGGTTCAATTTCATGACAACTCATATCTGGGAATGAACACCCTAGGATCTAAAGCAACTATTATAAATACACTCAAAGAAATAAAGAAAATTATCCTTGAGCAAATTAAAATATAGGAAATCAAATCAGAGAAATGGATGTTTTAAAAAACCCAATGGAAATCTCAAAAGGAACATATATAATATAATGAACCAAAAAATGTCACTGGAACAAATCAGGAAAGGCAAAGATAGATCCGTATAGATTATCCAGTCTGAAGAAAGGGGAGAAGAAAACATTGGGAAAGCATGCAGCATGTCGAAATGCCTTCAGTATTTGTAATTAGCTTCCTGGATGGACAGGGAATGAGAATGGGGTAGAAAAATTCTTTCCTAGTGTGTGAAAACAACAAATTTGGTGAAAGACATAAACGTAGATTCATCAAGTGAAGTAAACCCCTGGCTAGGTAGCCTCCAAGAAGGATGGAATGAAGAAACCTAGGTCTATCACATTACACTCAAACTGCTAAAAATAAAAGATAAAGATAACTTATTGAAAGCACCCAGAGGAAATAGCATGGTACATAGAGGGAGTAGCAATTTTAAATCCCTATCCTTGCATCAAAAACTCTGGAACCTACAATACAGGTGGCGCTAGTGGTAAAGAACCTGCCTGCCAACACAGGAGACTCAAAAGATGTGGGTTGGAACCCTGGGTCGGGAAGATTCCTTGGAGAAGGAAATGGCAACCCACTCCAGTACTCTTGCCTGGAAAATCCTGTGGACAGAGGAGCCTGGTGGGCTACAGTCCTTGTGGTTGCAAAGAGCTGGACACAATTGAACACACACACACACACACACACACACACACGAATATTCCATTTTAGAAATTCTGGAGCCTGCAATACAATAGAACAACATCTGTAAAATATTAAAAGCTTGCAATTGTGAGCTGTGAGCTATGCTGGGATTCGTGACCTCTGGATGTGACCATCTCGATCCTGAGTCAGACGAGGCTTGATCACTCGAAGCTTTTGTGTAATAAAGTTTTATTAAAGTATAAATGGCTAGAGGATGCTTCTGACACAGACATCAGAAGGGGGAAGAAAGTGTCACCCTTGCTAGTCTTTAGCAAGGAGTTATATATCTGTTAAAGACTCACCTCAAAACTGAGAGAGTTGCATCAGGCCCCTCTCCCAAAACATGCATTTTGAGATAACTTTGGCACAAGGCAAATCATCCCAGGCCATAAAACAATGGACATGAATCTTAAAGAAAGGCAGATTTCCAAGCATAGTTTCATTAACACAGCTTAAGAGAACATTTCCATGAGTAAGAAATACTGATTGTAGAGCCATGTTTGGTTCATGGTTTGCCAATGATTTGAAGAAAAGCAGATTCCAAGGCAAATACATAGTTCATTAACGTGTCCCATGAACAGAGGAGCCAGGTAGGCTGCAGTCCATGGGGTCGCTGAGAGTTGGACACGACTCAGTGACTTCACTTTCACTTTTCACCTTCATGCATTGAAGAAGGAAATGGCAACCCACTCCAGTGTTCTTGCCTGGAGAATCCCAGGGACAGTGGAGCCTGGTGAGCTGCTGTCTCTGGGGTCGCACAGAGTCAGACACGACTGAAGCGACTTAGCAGCAGCAGCAGTAACGTAGCTTAAAAAAACCTATCCATAGGAAAAATGTATTTGTTAGCTCAAGGTTTGAGAAAAGTTAAGTTCAGGCAGAACCAGGTCTTGTCACAATAACACAGAATTTAAAAGAAACCTTTTAATTTTGTCCAGAGGAGGAAAAAACAAATAAATGCCTGCCACTTGCAGTTTGCTTCTTCCTACCACTTAAGAGGAAAAAAAAAAGAAAAACGTCTGCCACTTGCAGCCTATTTGCTCCACGTGGGGACCTGTAGCCTTCCTACCTGTTAGCTTTTCACTATATAAACAAACAACAACAACAAAATCCTGTCTACCAAGCATTCTTGTTTATCTTGTGGTCTATGAGGGCATGGCAACCCACTCCATTATTCTTGCTTGGAGAATCCCCACGGACAGAGGAGCCTGGTGGGCTACAGTCCATAGGATTGCAACTGAAGCAACTTAGAACACACGCACACACACACACACACACACACACACACACACACACACACACGAGCTCAAATAGTGTGGGCGTTTCCTGACTTATGCAAATTTATGTATGCATATTAATTATATATCCATGACATTAAATAATGGTTCATGAGAAAAACTCTGCCTTTAAAAACCTTAACATTTAAGTGAGGGGGCTTGGAGCATATAGTAACCTAAACAATTGAGTGCCCAGGACAGAGATACTTTCATTGGAACTAATCTATTCCAAAGAAAGAAGTCCCAGGAAAAAAGGTGTCTGGCATAAAGGGAAGCTAAATCTATCCTTGGAGAACACTTCTAATAAGCTGAAGCAGGCACAGAACATACATGGTTCACAGACATAGCATAAGTTATGAGATATCTGGAGAGAAAGAGGACCCAGCTCCAATTCTGAGAGAGAGAATGAGATAGAAACGATTAAGCAGGCTATGTATGAAGTAGGTGGTGGGGGAAAGAACAGGAAGTATTTACGGGAAAGGGGGAGAGGTAGGTAGAGAGAAGGAGTTGCCTTTATGTTAAATTTTATTGTATGTTTAGTTTAAAAAAGATTCATTTGATCCTCCAGTGTCAACGTGTTTTGACAAGATTTCTTACTTCTGTTGAACTAGGGACTTAGCTAGCCCAGCACTGTTAGCTCCAGTTTCTCCTTTCCTGCCTTGTGGACTCTGCCACAACCATTTTCTATATCAGCTAAGCCCACAGTCTGACCCTGGACCTGGGCATAAGCTTAAACCTTCTCTTACTGTTAAGAAAGTTTTTCTTATCCCATAACCTCACCCTCCTATCATATGACCTCAAGGAAAGAAATAGTCGAATTATTAGATAGGACCTAATGAATGCCAAGTCAGTGATTAAATAAAATTCAAAGAAAGACTATTGGTACCTCGTATTTTAGTTGTATTAGGATTCTTCTAATTTCTGTTTAATTATATCTGGGTTTTCAATCATGTAAGCGTGAGATTTTTTGAAGAGTGGCATAATCAGATGTTACAAAAAGGTCAACCCAAGCTCTGGTGGCTACCTCAGGTGGTTTTGTGAATAACGTGTGTGCATGCGTGCTAAGTTGCATCTGTCCTATCTGACTCTTGGTAACCCCATGGACTGTAGCCCTCCAGGCTCCTCTGTCCATGGGGACTCTACAGGCAAGAATACTGGAGTGAGTGGTCGTGCCCTCCTCCAGGAGATCTTCTTGACCCAGGGATCAAACCCACATCTGTATGTCTCCTGCACTGGCAGGCACTTTCTTTAACCCTAGCATCACCTGGAAAGTCCTTTTATGAGTGAGAGAAGCATTCAATTTGTTATTTTGCTAATAGGTGTATTTAATATTTTATATATATTACCAGTGGAAGCAAATTACTTCACTAAACATTGAATTAAATTGCACCTGTCATTTTGGATAGGATTGGCAGGAGTCTGTAATAATGAAAATGTATGTATATGTTTGTATATACATATAACTCTAAATAAAATATATTTCTTTAATGTATTTTTATTAGAACAAGACTTTATAACAAAATTAGCAATTTTGGGTAAAACCTAATGCTCTTTTTCAAAGTTTATACTATCATCTCATACATCTTGCTATATCAACTTTTATATTTTCATCCACTGTCTCTATACCCATTGGCTTTTTTCCTATTAACATTCAAACATTTTTAAAGTCTCTGAAAAAATAAATTAAATGTCCCATAAATTAATCTCTCCATTCAAACAGCAATAATTTGTATCTACTGTTTACCAAACACTGAACTAACTTTAGGACAAAACAGCATTAAACATGAATAATATGATCCCTTATGACTTTGTTGCCTAATAGGGAAAACTGAAATCAAACAAATATAAGACACGATGCTATTGAGACATATACCACGGTTACCCATGTTCCTTCCATATATAACTCTTAATTCCCCTCGCTTTCGTAACCAAATTTTTTGAAAGAAATGCCTTCACCCACTGTCCCCAGTTCTTCTCCTTTATATCACTCCTCATCTGACTATAATCTGACTCCTAGCAAACCATTCAGTTGGGACTGTCACCAAAGTCTTAAAAGACTTCTTGTTTCTAAATCTCACAGACCTAAATTAAACATAATGATTGAGTCTGGCATGGGATGATCAGGGAAGGTGTCCCAGATGACATGAAAATCCTTCTAAATGTAAAAATTAATATCGCCTACCAACTGGTAAACAAGATGAATAGAAAAAAAAAAAACTCATTAACTCAACCAAAGCAATAAAAGCACTCAAAATAAGAAAGATAAATCCAAGACCTCTCAAGCTTCCAGAGAAAAAAATGAAAATAACAATATATTCACAGAAGAAAGAAGAAAACTGTCACCAAACTTCTGATCAGTGGGATGGTACATTCATTTTTCCAAGGGACAATGATTTAAACTAGAATTTTATATTAGCTATTGCTTAGAAGGTGATAGAGAATCGATGGTTGGATGGCATCACCGATTCAATGGACATGAACTTGGGCAAACTGTGAGATGGTGAGGGATAAGGAAGCTTGGCATGATGCAATCTGTGGGTTGTGAAGAGTTGGGTGTAACTTGGCAACTGGACAACAACAACAAGATGTGAAGGTAGAATAAAAATATTATCAGGATTCAGAGATCTTTCCCACTAATGAGCTTTTCTTCAGAAGTTACTTGGCAATATAAGCCAGTGAAATGAGAGAACAAAATGGAACAAAACAAAAAATACATATGATTTAGGAAATAGTTAACAGAAACCAAGAAAGCTTTGAGGGAAATTCCAAGACATCTACACTCTTCTATTTATAGAAATAAAAAGTCAAGATTTTTAAAATGTGGATGGGGAGATTTAGGAGTGTGTCTTCCAAGGCCAAAAAAAAAAGAAAAAAATGCATTTTATAAAACAAAGATTCAGGGAGATATTTAAGCCATGGTAATGACACAAAACAGCACGAAAAGGAGAAAACTGAAAACAATCAGGGAAAAGACACTGTTAAAAATGGCGGAATCATGGACGGAAGAAGCCTGAGTCGCCGAATCATCTGATCAGGTATACCTAAGTTTGGTGCTTATGCTGCTAAGAAGCAAACTATTATATAAGTTTCTAAGATTTGGGTCGTATCTGTTATAGAAGCTAACGTTTCTTTAGCACTTTGCTCTGTGTAATGCTTTTTTTAGCCTAAGTTTCACCTCGTGTGATACTTCAACCCATTTCAATTTTTACCCATTACTGCTTTTTTGCTTCTCATTCTTTATTTTTATCAATTCCTCTCTTCTCTCCTCTGCTTTTTCCTTTCTCCTTTTCTTCCTCCTCCTACTTCTTATCCTTGTCTCCTCACTATTCAATTTGTCTCCTTTAACTTTTAACTCCCACTTTTAAAACTCACTTTTGTTTTGGATTTATCTACTGTGCACAACAAAAAATCTGGGGTTTTGTATAGTAAAAAAAGTAAAGCTCTTTATTTTAACAGATGAATATAAGCTTATTTTTTATTGATATAGCAATTCTGTTCTTCAGTTGGACACGACTGAGTGACTGAACTGAACTGATTCTGTTCTTATATATTTCTTCATCACTGAAACTCTTTATTATGTGACGTGCTTTCTGCTTTACCTCTCTGATATTTTGAATGATCTGCCGTCTCATTTTAGATTTACCTTTGTAGTGAAAACTTAATCTTCCATATATTTCTCTTATCCTTTGTAAGCAGTATCTATTATTTCCTTAGTAAGAACAATATTGAAGTTAACACATCTTTTCGTTTTCCCCATCCTCTCATTTTTTTCTACTGTGAAATTTGATACAGCAATATTTTCTCCTATTGTCTTTATCCTTGTATTACCAATGATTCTATTAGAAACATGATGAGTTACTTGATCTTTTTGCCTAGTTGTCTAAAGTATTATCTGTCTATATTTGAAGATTTGTAATGATAGCAATAGTGTATTTGTGTTGATCATCTTAACCTAAATCCTTATCTTACATTTAAGGTGCCATTTAAATATTTATGTAAAAGGCATGCTTTATGTCCATATAAAATTATATTTAATATTAGTCTGTAATTTACCTTCTTCTTTTTTGGAGACTTCAACTCTCTTCTTGTAATTTGGTGGATCTCTTTGCCTTTCTTTTACTTCTTATTTTCTTCCTAAAAGTTTTAATATTTTCTATATGCCATTTTGTCTTCTTCAATTGTCTTTTTTCTCTTTTCTATATTTCTGAGGTTTCTGAAATACCTGCTCTCACAAATGCTTTTTTCCACTTTCTTCATTTTTTAAATTTTTTTTCTAAACTTTATAAGTTCACTTATCACTTCCTACCACTGTAATATCATTTCTTTCCTACTTCTTACATTTCTGTTTCGTGGATTTGCTTTATAAAAGTTGTCTATTTCCTTATCATTGTATTCATTTTCTCCAGGGCAACATATCTAAGTTCTTATTAATAATTAATCATACTCATGTTCATTTCTTACATTATTTTTTATCTATACCTTTCTACACCATATTTTATTTCCTTGTCTATGGATGACTAGGGTATTCCTGAAGCATGGCTTTGCAAGAGCTTTAGAGGAAGAGCATAAAGGATGAAATCAAAGGGGCATTTCAGACTAACAGTTTTCTTAACACAAAGGTGCTCTTTCTCTTAAAAGACTAAAGATATGCTGAAAAAAGGATTTGTCAGGGTGATTTTATTATAGCCTTCCATCCTCAGCATCTCAACGTCCTATTGTGTTCTGGGCAGCACCTTACGCCAGCTCACTTCAATTTTCACCTTGACGTGAGAAAACAGAAGGCATAGGTTTTTTGCCTCATGACGAGTCCTTCATTTTCAATACGCTTTTTGTGCCAGTGCTACTTTTCAAGATACGCTTCTTCTGGCCTTTCTCTGGGCTATGATTTCCTTGCTTAGCTTCTCAGCTTCATTTCCCCCCACATATTCTGCTTCATTTCAGCTATATTGGCAGCCTTTACCTTTCATCCTAAACCTGGGGATTATATTGTCTCCTCATTCTGCTGAATATAGAACTATGATAGTCTTGTTTTTGAGCAATTTCCAGGAATAGAAGGGACAGTGGTTGATTTACATAGTACAATTCTTACCAGAAATGCATCTCCATATATTGACAACTCATTTGAATCCTATTTACATACTTTTCATTTGTAGAAATTGTTTTGAAATTTTCTAAAATGGAAGAAAAAGTTCAAACACTCTTTTAAACATTTTCCTGAAATTAATTGCCTCACTAATTTTTATTTGCTTACTTATTTTATTATGTACTTGTCACTAATTCACTCTCAACTATTTTGTGTGTCTCTCTTCTTTTTATCTGGATATATAGATTTCATTTTTTAATGAAATAATCCCTCTGGATCCCTCTATTTTTATGCTCTCTTGCCATTTGTATGAACTCTAGGCCTATTTTTTCTTTCTTCTTAGGATTTCCCTTCATTCTCACTCTTAGAATTCTCTGAGTTCTTTTCTTAATGGATTTACATGTATTTCTATTTCTAAGTTACATACACACTCCCCAGGAACTTTTAAAATTATTTGATTATACTTTGATTAGTACATTGACCAATGTAGCAGGTAGGATTCTAAGATGGTTTCCATGATTCCTGCCTATGGTATACATTGTCTTTAAATTTCTCCCCTGTTGATATCCACTCTCACCACTTTTATTCAACATAATTTTGGAAGTCCTAGCTACAGCAATCAGAGAAGAAAAAAAGTAAGGGGAATCTAAACTGGAAAAAAAGAAGTTAAACTGTCACTGTTGGCAGATGACATGATGCTATACATAGAACATTGTAAGGATACTACCAGAAAACTACTAGAAATCATCAATGAATTTGGTGAAGTTTCAGGTTACAAAATTAATACACAGAAGTGTGTTGCATTTCTACACACTAACAACAAAAGAACCAGAAGAGAAACTCAAGAAGCAATTCCATTTGCCATTACATCAAAAGGAGTAAAATACCTAGGGATAAACTTGAGGCGACAAAAGGCCTGCACTCCAAAATTTATAAGATGCTGATGAAAGAAATCGAAAAAGACATAAACATATGTAAAGATGTACCATCTTCGTGGATTGGAAGAATCCATATTGTTAAAATGACTATACTGTTTAATGCAATCCTTATCAAATTACCAATGGCACTTTTCACAGAACCAGAACCAAAAAATCTCAAAATTTGTATAGAGACACACAAGATCCTGAATAGCTAAAGCAATTATGAAAAAAAAAAAAAAAGAGAGAGAGAGAGAGAAAGAAAGAAAGAAATGCAGCTGGAGGAATCAGGATCCCTGACTTCAGACTACACTAGAAAGCCACAGTCATCAATACAGTATTGTACTGGGACAAAAAATAGAAAGATAGATCAATGGAACAGGATAGAAAACAGAAATAAGACCGTGTACCTATAGTCAATCTATGACAAAGGAGACAAGACTACACAATGTTGGAAAGAAAATCTCTTCAACAAATGATGCTGGGAAAACCAGACAACCATATGTAAAAAACTGAAATTAGATCTTTCCTTAACCCCATACACAAAAATAAGCTAAAAGGAGATTAGATAACTAAATGTTAGACTACACTATAAAATTCTTAGAGGAAAACATAGGCAGTACACTCTCTGACATAATCAGAGCAACATCTTTTTTAATCCATTGCCCAGAATAATGGGAATAAAAGCAAAAATAAACAAATGGGACCTACTTAAACTCAAAAGCTCTTACACAGCAAAAGAAACAAGAAACAAAACAGAAAAAAAGATAACCCACAGACGGGGAGAAATATTTGCAAATGATGTGACTGATAAGGGGTTAGTCACAAAATTTACCAACAGTGTATGACACTTAATAGTATCAAAACAAACAACCCACTCAAAAAATGGGCAGAAGATCTGAACAGACATTTCTCTAAAAAGTACATACATATGGCCAATAGGCACATGAAAAGATCTTCAAAATCATTAGTTATTAGAGAAACACAAATAAAAACTAATAAAATATCACCTCACACTGGTCAGAATGGCTATCATCAAAAATCCACAAACAACTAATGCAAGAGAGAGTGTTGCGAGAAAGGAACCCTCCTGCACTGTTGGAAGGAATATAAGTTGGTACAGTCACTATGGAGAAATGTATAGATGTTCTTTAAAAAACTAAAAACGGAGTTACTATATGGCCCTGCAATCCTGCTAAGGGGCATCTATCCAGGGAAAACTATGGCCTGAAAAGATACACGCATCCCAATGTTCATTGCAGCACTCCTTACAGTAGCCAAGACATGGAGGAAACCTAAATGTCCATCAACAGAGGAATGGATGAAGATGTGGGGTGTGGAATATTACTCGGCCGTGAAAAAGAATGGAATAAGGCCATTTGCAGCAAAATAGATGGATCCAGAGTGTGTCATACAGAGGTGACAGAAGTGAGTCAGCCAGAGGAGAAATGTCATATCACATCCTTCATATGTGGACTCTAAAAAAAAATGATACAAATGAACTTACAAAATAGAAAGAGACTCACAGACTTAGAAAATGAACTGCTGGTTGCCATGAGGGGAAGGGATAATTAAGTACTTTGGGAAGGTCATGTACACACCACTATATTTAAAATGGATAACCAACAAAAACCCATTGTATAGTACATGGAACTCTGCTCAATGTTATGTGCCAGCCTGGATGGGACGGGGCTTTGGGGAAGAATGGATACATATGTGTGGTTGAGTAACTTCACTGTTCACCTGAAACAATCCCAATATTGTTAATTTGCTATACCCCAATATAAAATGTTTTAGGTATTAAATAAATAAATATAAAAATGATCCCCCTCCCCCCCCCCCCCCCCCCCGCCTCTTGAATGTGACAGAGGCCTGTGAACATTCTGGGATATCACCCTATGTTTAGGTTATATTATATAGAAGAAATAGTTTTTCAGATGTCTTATGGTTCCAATAATTGGTTTATAGCTAATCTAAAGGGATATTATTTTCTATGGAACTATTTAAGTGGCTCTGTTAGAAGAGATCTGAAAGATTTTAAATGAGAGATTGACCTGTTGGCCTTGAAAGAGGAAACTTCCTTGCTGTATATAGGACTCAAGATAGAGAGCAGTGGGTGAACACTAGGAGCAGAGAATAGTCTTTTGCTAAAAATCAGTAAGTGGGGATCTTAAACCTACAGTCACAAGAACTGAAATGGCCAATAACCACTGACCTTGAAAAAGGACCCTGGCACAACCCTGGTTGAGATTCCAGTATTCTTGCCTGGAAATCTCATGCACAGAGGAGCCTGGTGGGCTACAGTCCATGGGGTTGCAAAGAGTTGGACATGACTGAGCAGGCACTCATGCATTGATGCTAAAACATTCTCTTATTGAGGGACTGATATATTTCAAGTAAGACAGCACATGTATCACACGTATTAATATTGGGAAATTGGCAAAGGGACCAATAATAGCTTGCTGCCATCAGAAATAAACTTAAGGTAAAAATTATATTAATGTGTGAAAAATAAAAGTGAAACTGATGGGAAAGGCAGATAAATGTTGAAATCTTTAAATGTAATGATGTGAGCAGGGATTTTGTTATTTTCCTCTCTTAAATTTTAAATTCCCATTTGGTGTCAGGCTTAGTTTGAAAAATAAAGCCTTTTTACAAAGCTACCAAGTAAATTCTTTTGATATTTTTAGCTAAATCAAAACCAGGAAATATCCTTTTGTGGGAAAGTCTCCCAAAGAGTGCATGGATTTTTGATCAACTTCATAAACATACAGACTCTGGAGGGTCTGGCCACCCCATTTTTGTGTATATACAAACAACGCAATGTTGGAAGAATGAAGTCCATCTATAATCACAGTGCTTATATCTACCAGTCACTAAAAAATGTCATTGAAAATTCATCTTTGATTTTGAAAATTTTAGGTAACAATATAGATCATAAAATTTACTTTCCAAAATAACTGCCATCCCAACAAAGTTTTCTAGAATAAATCTGTTGTCCTTATTGTTAGTAATGTAAAAAAGTGGTCATAGCAAAGCCAATACTTCTGGAAAATTTTTAGGAAAGAATCAATAATTTTGCCCAAACAAAAATAGATAAAATTCACTTAAGTTTAGTAAAGTAACATTTGTAAACAATTTATACATAGATATATCTTTTGAATACTTCTAGGAATACAATTCTGAATGTCATTGGCAAGATTAAGGTAATTACGTGCTGTATTGAAAAATCTGAATTGAACTAAGTTGTTAAAAAAAAAAATCTCTTATCACAATAACCCAATTCTGCAGGCAAGCACACAAAGAGAAACGAATAGAAAAAGTAGAACATGCTTCTATTTTGCTAGTTGTGTCTTTATACTCAGTTTAAAACTGAATCTAAACCAAAAATGATGAGAACTAATAATTAGTATAATTGAGGGTTTTATAAATTATATTTTTTAAATTAGTCACACAGTAATTATAACTTTTCAGTAGTTGATGTGGGATCAACAGATAGAATGGCACTGTACTTAAGAACAGAGAATATACTAACCCAAGAGATTTCAATGAAAGTCATCTCTTGTTTTTATTTTGATGGCATATGTGTCTAACTGGCCAGAAATTACCTTGTTTTCACTTAGATATTGATCAGTACTTCTGCTCCTAGGATGTATCAAAATGTTATGACACTGCTATGTATCTTTTATACATGAAAGTCTTCATTTCTTTATGTAACTATATTTTCTGATTATTAAAAAAATAAGTAAAAAGTAAGATGTTTTTCTCCTCTTTTACTCATCTTGGGTCATACAGTAATCTTTTGTATTAATAACTTATTACTTTCTGTACCTCTCATGTACAAATTTCCCCAGGCCTAGTGTTATTCAAAATTTGATCTGATTTACATCTGAAGTTTCAAAAGGTAGGCATACAAACTATCTGAGAGGAAACTCAGAGGTATCATCAATACCCCTAGCTATAACATCTAAATAAACACATTTCAACCCTTCTCTGTAAACTCTTACTCTCACCATCTTCTTCTCAGCAAGTTTTGCTTGTACCTGTCTGTTAAATATTTCACTACTTTTTTGTCAGCTTCTATTTCTTAGATCCTTTGACTTTTTGATGTTCTCTAATGTTAGATATTAGAACTGGACATGGAACAACAGATTAGTTCCAAATAGGAAAAGGAGTATGTCAAGGCTGTATATTGTCACCCTGTTTATTTAACTTATATGCAGAGAACATCATGAGAAACGCTGGAAGAAGCACAAGCTGGAATCAAGATCAGCGGGAAAATATCAATAACCTCGGATATGCAGATGATACCACCCTTATGGCAGAAAGTGAAGAGGAACTAAAAATCTTCCTGATGAAAGTGAAAGAGAGTGAAAAAGTTGGCTTAAAGCTCAACATTCAGAAAACTAAGATCATGGCGTCTGGTCCCATCACTTCATGGGAAATAGATGGGGAAAGAGTGGAAACAGTGGTAGACTTTATTTTGAGGGGCTAAAAAATCACTGCAGATGGTGACTGCAGCCATGAAATTAAAAGACGCTTACTTCCTTGGAGGAAAGTTATGACCAACCTAGACAGCATATTGAAAAGCAGAGACATTGCCAACAAAGGTCCGTCTAGTCAAGGCTATGGTTTTTCCAGTAGTGATGTATGGGTGTGAGAGTTGGACTATAAAGAAAGCTGAGTGTTGAAGAACTGATGCTTTTGAACTGTGTTGGAGAAGACTCTTGAGGGTCTCTTGGACTGCAAGGAGTTCCAACCAGTCCATCCTAAAGGAAATCAGTTCTGAATATTCACTGGAAGGACTGATGCTAAAGCTGAAACTACAATACTTTGGCCACCTGATGGGAAGAATTGATTCATTTGAAAAGACCCTGATTCTGGGAAAGATTGAAGGCGGGAAGAGAAGGGGACGACAGAGGATTGGATGGATGGATGGCATTACTGACTCGATGGACAACTCTGGGTGCTGGTGATGGACAGCGAAGCCTGGCATGCCGTGGTTCATGGGGTCACAGAGAACATGACTGAGCAACTGAACTGAACTGAACTGAGCATTCTTTCACACACCTCTATTCTTATTCTGCAGATTCTCAAGAAATTCATTTTTACCCAACTTTTCAACCTAATCTATATAAAGATCTCAAATATGTGTTCTCAATTCAACCCAAACCTCTAAGGATTAATTTTGTCTAGAAACTTTCAGCCAGATATTCCACAGATACCTCAAGCTTAGCACAATCTTTATATGCAGGCCAGAGAAGCTTTCCTCTTGGGAATTTCATCTCTACATAGCCTGCCCTTTATCTTCAAAATACAAGGGACTACACTGGAATGCCATTGTATTATTGGATACAGACACTACCTCAGAAAGGAGAAATGGTTAAATGAAAGAAATGACAATCACCCTGTAAAATCCTACTTCTGAATATCTAAAAAAGTAGCATTTTCCATTATTGAAAACGTTCCCCCCCCCCATTTTTTCCTAAGGATTCTGAGGCATTAGCATGGAATTTGCAACAGTCCCATATGGAGACAGGAATTGCCTATATGTAGAACTACACGATTTGCATGAAACGTGATACCAATTTTTGTTGACAACAAAATGAATCCTGCATGTCATAAATACAACAATTTATTTTTTTATAAAAATTTTTAAGACTAAATTCAAATTTTTTCAGCTTAATTGTAATAATTTTTCACTTTAAAATTTGGTACACATTTAGTATACTTTGATTTTCAGTGTTAATAATCTTAGAAAAAGTTTTGAAACTTTTTTGCATTTATTTTAATTTACATTTTTGATGAAGATCTATTCAAATTCTAGACATTTGAATAGAATTCTATGTTATTTTCAATCATCTAAATCACTCAGTGAATACAATTCACTGTCATGATAGTAATTAAAAGTATAAAAGTATAGCCCAGAAAAGGAAAAAGACAAAAAAGAGACAAGAAACACAAACATTTTCTAGATGAGGCATATTTTTCAAACGAGGATAATAGGGTGTATCATTTTTAACAATTTGTTGGTTTGACTTATCACTTAAATACTTGGAAATATGGCACAGACACATCGGTTGGTACTCTTTCCATAAGCCCTAAAAATGTTAGGGGTGGGACTCCCAAATTCTTTGTGTCCACAACCGAACTTAACTTGCCCTTTTAAATCTACTTTCCTTCATTGATTTTCTGCCTTGATGCCTGACACAACCTACCACCTGATGACTTAAACCAGAAGCCTGAATGTCGCTCTCATTTTTCACACTGAACATCTACCCATCAAGGTTGTATTTACTTTTTAGTTCATTTACATAATGTCTTTAAAACTGTCTCTTCCTCAGATATCCTCCTCTAGCCCCTACAAAGCAGCCTCTCCCACTCTTTCATCCAGTGACATCTTTCCTCTAATTTCTTCATTGTACTTATTAGTTTGGGTAATATTATATGTATGTACTTATTTATCCATGATTAATCTCCACCCCTTCACTTGAAGATAAGCTTCAAGAAGGTTTATCTAGGCCATATTTGTATTTAGGGAGCTTAGCATAGTATCTGGCACATGACAGCCACTCAATAAATAACCTAGTAATGAATAAATTTTCTTTGTCTACATAGAATGTTGTCATTGGCTTTATTAATGCACTTGGAATATTTTTTCACTGACTGTTTAGAGAATCATTCTCTTAAATAATTGGATTTTCTAAGCTACAGTGGTGATTAACATTTCAACAAGAAAACTTAGAGTAGGTGATGAAAAATGCCTGAATCCTGGAAGAATTCTCCCCTGTTTGACGATCATCTGAACTTACTTTATTCTTAAAAACTCCATTCTTTTAATAACATATGATAATTATTTTTAACAGGTTTTCCTTGAATTACAAAAGATAATTTTTATAAATTATCAGAAAACAAACTATAAATCTACAAATAAAGATATTCTTTAATGGCTCACTTGGTTCTGAAATTTATTTGGCCTGTATGATCAATTTTTTAAAAATTTCTATATTGTAAACATTGGTGTTTCTTGACATTGATAAAACAAACATATGAGGTCAAAGAATGTGCAAGTTACTCATATTAAACACAACCTTGAAATGATATCTTGATTAATGTATGTGGTTGTAGACACATGTCTTGCTTTTCTCCAATTATATTCTTTGTCAGAAGTGAGGGTTTTCAACATTTCCCGTGGAATTCTATTATGTTTTTTCATTCTCTTTCCCGTGGGGAGAATACATGACATTTTTTTTCTCAATTCCCTGCTTTGGCTGTATTATTTTAGTCTATGGAACAGATGGCTTTCAAATTATTGAGCTTGCTCTTGAGAAATGTCTTTAGAAATGCAAACTTAGTCAGAAAACCTTTAAGCAATTTTTCATGTGGTTTTCATAGAGTTAGTCTGTGGGACTTGTTTTGAAAATGGATAACATTATTCATATCTAAGATAGTATAAATTCAACTTCATTTATATTTTTCTTAATGTGTAAAATGTTTTAAAGGCAGCTAAAAGACTACACGTGGTAGATCAGTAAATACAAGCAAAACTTTAAAATGAATTTAAATTAATTCAAGAAAGCAGAAAAAAAAAGCAACTGTTTTTAATTCTCTTCAAGAAATCTTTCACTTTCTCTTAGTTTTTTTAAATAAATTCTTTGTTTTTAGAAATGATTTTTCCATACCCACATTTGAATTCTGAAGAAATATTTCTGTGTCTGCCCTTAATCTTCTGGCTAAGCCCCTCAAAGCACAACAGTTATCTTTGCAAACCTGCAACAGTACATCTTTCTAAAACTTGCTATTTTTTGAGTCATTGTGTTGATCAAAAAATCTCAGAAGCTTCAGCGTCCATTGATGGCATCCATAGACCACTCTTTGAGCCCGACCTGAGTTCATCTCTTGGTTAAACATTTGTGTGATCTTTCAGGCCTGGTCATAAGTAGTCAAAAAGGCTTTCCTGACAGGCCACATGGGCGAAAGTGCCCTTCCCATACTCAGCTTTTTCACAGCCAAAGCACTGTGGTCACTGAAGTGTGAAGCATACTGCAGTTTGTAGGGCACCAAGATTTGCTACCCCAAAATGTGTCCGTTTGGCATGAGCATTAATTTAGACTGATTTTTAAAGAGAAGACTCAGGAAGCCTTTCTGTTTTAACTTCCCCCTTGCGGTGCTTAGTTGCTCAGTCCTTTCTGACTCTTTGTGACCCCATGGACACGCCCACCAGGCTCCTCTGTCCATGGGGAGTCTCCAGGCAAGAATACTAGAGTGAGTTGCCATGCACTCCTCCAGGGGATCTTCCCAACCTAGGGATCAAACCCAGGTCTCCCACACTGCAGGAATATTCTTTACCTTCTGAGTCACAAGGGAAGCCTTAGAATACTGGAGTGGGTAGCCTATCCCTTCTCCAGGATATCTTCCTGACCCAGAAATCAAATCAGGGCTTCCTTCATTGCAGGTGGATTCTTTATCAGCTGAGCCACCTTATCCATGGACATTTAGTCACTAAGTCATAAACACCATATATTACCACATAGTAAGAGAGGGGGACAAAATGTCAAGGCACGCCATGGTTTTCAAGGATTTCTTTGTCTTGTTGGACATTTATATTCTTTTAGCTTTGTTACTCTATAAAATATATGTATCGGGTCTTGTTGAGAAAGTCCCTGAACACTGTATCTTAACATTACAGAATCAACCACCTAACTTTCTTCCTATTTTCTCTTATCCTCTAATGCTGATTTCCTCCATAAACAGATATGGTTCCAGAAGAAACAAAAAAGGAACATTATATTTGTGGAAAGTTCCTCTTAAATATTCCCTTTATGCTAAGATCATAACTGTCTTAAAGAATAAGAAGAGATAAGAAAATTTGTCTCACAAACTTTCCTAAAAATCCAAGAAACAAGGGGAAAATTCTTCATTATAAATAATACGACACAAAGCTTATAAAATAAATAACAATCATTGTTTGAGACATATACAAGATAAAGGAAGAAATTTTAATAATTGTCAAGAAATAGCCGTGTCTCTCCCCTTATTGTTGAAGCCTATACACACTACCATCTTCCTGACCTGTGAAGTGTCACTATATTAAAAGATAACTCATCACATAGTAAAAGTTGCTTATCTTCAAGTTATGATATAAAAATGTGGCCAGGAAAACATGAAATAAAAAGCAGACCCAAGTTATAATAGGAGGGATTTATGCTAGCTATAATGAAATATGATGAAAGTAAAATGTGATGCTGCAAAGAACAGTATTGCATCAGTTCAGTTCAGTTCAGTCACTCAGTCGTGTGCAACTCTTTGCAACCCCATGAATTGCAGCACGCCAGGCCTCCCTGTCCATCACCGACTCCCGGAGTTCACTCAAACTCATGTCCACTGAGTCAGTCAGTGATGCCATCCAGCCATCTCATCCTCTCTCATCCCCTTTTCCTCCTGCCCCCAATCCCTCTCAGCATCATAGTCTTTTCCAATGAGTCAGCTCTTTGCATGAGGTGGCCAAAGTACTGGAGTTTCAGTTTTAGCATCATTCCTTCCAAAGAACACCCAGGATTGATCTTTAGAATGGACTGGTTGGATCTCCTTGCAGTCCAAGGGACTCTCAAGAGTCTTCTCCAACACCACAGTTCAAAAGCATCAATTGCATAGGAACCTGAAATATTAGGCCCATGAATCAAGGTAAATTTGGAGAAGGCAATGGCACTCCACTCCAGTACTCTTGCCTGGAAAATGCCACAGATGGAGGAGCCTGGTAGGCTGCAGTCCATGGGGTCGCTAAGAGCCGGACACGACTGAGCAACTTCACTTTCACTTTTCACTTTCATGCATTGGAGAAGGAAATGGCAACCCACTCCAGCGCTCTTGCCCGGAGAATCCCAGGGACGGGGGAGCCTGGTGGGCTGCCGTCTATGGGGTCGCACAGAGTTGGACACAACTGAAGCGACTTAGCAGCAGCAGCAGCAGTAAGCAAGAGATGGTAAGAATAAACATCGACATCTTAGGAATCAGTGACCTTAAACGGATGGGAATGGGTGAATTTAATCCAGATGATCTTTATATCTACTACTGTGGGCAATCATCCCATAGAAGAAATGGAGTAGCCCTTATAATCCACAAAAGAGTCTGAAATGCAGTACTTTGAGGTGCAACCTCAAAAATGACAGAATGATCTCAGTTCTTTTCCAAGGAAAGCCATTCAACATCACAGTAATCCACGTCTGTGTCCCTACTGTTGGTACCAAAGAAGCTGAAGTTGATCAGTTCTATGAAGACCTAGAAACCCTCTTAGAACTAACATCAAAAATAGATGTCCTTTTCATCATTGAGGATTGGAATGCAAAAGTAGGAAGTCAAGAGACATCTGGAGTAACAGACAAGTTTGGCCTTGGAGAACAAAATGAAGGAGGACAAAGGCTAACTGAATTCTGCAAGAGAATCCATTGGTCATAGCAAATACCCTTTTCCAACAACACAAGAGATGACTTAACATCTGGAGATCACCAAATGGCCAATACCAAAACCAAGTTGACTGCATTCCTTGTAGCTGAAGATGGAGAAGGTGTATACAATCAGCAAATACAAGACCTGGAGCTGACTGTGGCCCAGATCATCAACTTCTCATAGCAAAATTCAGGCTTAAGCTAAAGAAAGTGGAGAAAATTACTTGGCCAGCCAGGTATGACTTAAATCAAATCCCCTATGAGTATGCAGCAGAGATAATGACTAGATTCAAGGGATTAGATCTGGTGTCAGAGTGCCT
Source organism: Ovis canadensis (assembly GCF_042477335.2). Lineage (NCBI taxonomy): Eukaryota > Metazoa > Chordata > Mammalia > Artiodactyla > Bovidae > Ovis > Ovis canadensis. The sequence continues at coordinate 97,992,556 of NC_091253.1, read as the reverse complement.
GAAGAACTATAATGGAGGTCCATAATATTGCACAGGAGTCAGTGAACAAAACTATAGCAAAGGAAAAGAAAGCAAGAAGGCAAAACAGTTATCTGAGGAGGCCTTGTAAATAGCTAAGAAAGAAGAGAAATGAAAAGCAAGCGAGGTGGGAAAGCTTCAGTTCAGTTCAGTCACTCAGTTGTGTCTTACTGTTTGCGACCCCATGGACCTCAGCATGCCAGGCCTCCCTGTCCATCACCAACTCCCGGAGTTCACCCAAACCCATGTCCATTGAATCAGTGATGCCATCCAGCCATCTCATCCTCTGTCATCCCCTTCTCCTCCCACCTTCAATCTTTCCCATCATCAGGGTCATTTCAAGTCAGTCAGTTCTTCGCATCAGGTGGCATTGGAGTTTCAGCTTCAATATCAGTCCTTCCGATGAACACCCCGGACTGATCTCACTTAGGATGGACTTGTTGGATCTCCTTGCAGTCCAAGGGACTCTCAAGAGTCTTCTCCAACACCACAGTTCAAAAGCATCAATTCTTCGGCACTCAGCTTTCTTTATAGATTACCAAATATTTTTCGATTTTGGAAGAACAACCCGGAGAGAAAAGAAGGCCTTCTTCAATGAACAGGGTATAAAACTAGAGGAAAACAATAGGAGGAGGAAGACCAGAGATCTCTTCAGGAAAACTGGAGATATCAAGGGAGCATTCTGCCCAAACATGGGCACAATAAAGGGTATAAATGGTAGAGACCGAGTAGACGGAGAAGATCAGGAAGAGATGGAAAGAATGCATGGAAGAGCTGCCAAAAAAGGTCCAATGGACCAGGTTGCTACAATAGAGTGGTCAGCCACCCAGAGCCACATTCTGGGGTCGCAGTCAAGTGGGCCTTGGAAGCACTGCTGTTAATAAAGCTAGTGGATGTGATGGAATTCCTGTAGAACCATTCAGAACCCTAAAAGCTGATATCATCAAGGTGTTGCATTTAAAATGTCAACAAATCTGGAAGACCCAGCAGTGGCCACAGGACTGGAAAAGAGCAATCCTCATCCCAATTCCCAAGGAGGGTAGTACTAAAGAATGTGCTAGCCATCGGACAATCACACTCATCTCCCAAGCTAGTAAGGTCGTGCTTAAAATCTTGCATTCTAGGCTTTGTGCTTAAAATCTTGCATTCTAGGCTTCAGCATCATGTGAACCAAGAATTTCCAGATGCCCAAGCTGGGTTTAGAAAAGGAAGAGGAACCAGAAATCAAATTGCAAGCATTCCTGGATCACAGAGAAAGCTAGGGAATTTCAGAAAATCATCTACCTCTGTTTCATCGACTACACCAAAGCTTTGACTGTGTGGATCATTATAAACTGTGGAAAGCTCTCAAAGAGATGGGAATACCAGACCATCTTACCTGTCTCCTGAGAAACCTGTATGCGAATGAAGAACAAAAAGTCAGAACCCTGTATGGAGCAACTGAATGGTTCAAGATTGAGAAAAGATTACGACAGGACTGTCTGCCGTCACCCTGTTTGTTTAACCTATACTCTGAGCACATCATGAGAAATCCTGGGCTGGATGAGTTACAAGCTGGAATCAAGATAGGTAGGAGAAACAACAGCAGCCTCAGATATGTGGTTGATAACACTCTAACGGCAGAAAGTGAAGAGGAACTAAAGAGCCTCTTGATGAGGGTGAAGGAGGAGAATGAAAGAGCTGGCTTAAACCTAAATAATACAAAAACTAAGATCATAGCATCTGGCCCCTTTACTTCACGACAAGTCGAAGGGGAAAAGGTGGAAGTAGTGAGAGATTTCCTCTTCTCTGCCTCTAAAATCACTGTGCATGGTAACTGCAGCCATAAAATCAGAAGATGTTTGTTTCTTGGCAGAAAAGCTGTGACAAACCTAGACAGGGTGTTAAAGAGCAGAGACACTCCTCTGTTGACAAAGGTCCATACAATCAAAGCTATGGTCTCTCCAGTAGTCACATATGATTGTGAGAGCTGGACAGTAAAGAAAACAGAGTACCAAAGAATTGATGTCTTCTGTGGTGCTGGAGAAGTCTCCTGAGCGTCTTTTGGACAGCAAGATCAAACCAGTCAATCATAAGGGAAGTCAACACTGAAGACTCATTGGAAAGATTGATGCCGAAGCTGAAACTCCAGTATTTTAATCTTCTGATGTGAACAGCTGACTCACTGGAAAAGATCTTGATGCTGGTAAAGATTGAGGGCAAAAGGAGAAGAGGGTGTCAGAGGATGAGATGGCTGGATGGCATGCGCAGTGCAATGGACATGAACTTGGGCAAACCCTGGGAGATGCTGAGGGACAGGGAGGCCTGACAGTCCACAGGGTCACAAAGAGTCAGACATGACTAGATGACTGAACAGCAACATAGTAAAATATATGACAAGGTCCTGTTCATATAGGGAAGCTATGAAATGCATTTCCTTAAAAAAGTCAGTCCATTTGGATTCATTTCCATCTACCTGGGATGGAATAGACATGATCTCACGTAAAAGCAAGGTGGATAGAAAATGACTTGTCACTTCAGTCAGTGTATGCCATTTTTTTAAAAAACGTAGTACTTTTAATTTAGTCTTTCCTTGGAAAACAAAAATAGCCAAGTTTTGTCATCCAACTGGTGAAACATTATGTGGAAATGAGGGTGATGCATTATTCTCTTCTCTCCATACTTGATAAAATGTCCATGTTCTCTATTTAGGTGATTTTTTTTTCAACGCAGCTGGGAGAATTATACAAATGCCAAGTAAATACAGGTGAGATTGTACCCATGATTAGTATTCTATAAAGTAGGCTTTACTGTTGCTACCTTAAATGTTAGATATTTTTCAATTTAATATGTAACCTTTTCATTCTCATTTTCTTATTATGGTCCGCTAGTTCTCCTATTTGTTATTTTTAAACACAGATTTTACTCAAACATCCTGCCATTCAATAGGTCTGCTTCACTAAAATTCTCTTAGAGAACCAGGGAAGTTAGCAAATGTTTCAAGCGGATGATCTGAATGATGAACATTTGACCTGTATATTCAAAAATCATGAGCTTTGTTCAGCTTTTGTCACAGTTTCAAGGTATTAACATTTTTTAGACAAAATACCATTGAAGATCCATGGAATGTAAAAGCAAAAATTATGCACAAAACGCTTCACTGTGCACCAAGAAAAACAAAAAGAACAATCATATCGATATGAATTAGTGCCTAAAAACTTAATGTGAAGTGAAGTGAAGTGAAGTGAAGTCGCTCAGTCATGTCCAACTCTTTGTGATCCCATGGACTGTAGTCTACCAGGCTTCTCTGTCCATGGGATTCTCCAGGCAAGAGTACTAGAGTGGGTTGCCATTTCCTTCTCCGGGGGATCTTCCTGACCCAGGGATCGAACCCAGGTCTCCTGCATTGCAGGCAGACGCTTTACCCTCTGAGCCACCAGAGGAATTTGAATTAATTTTCAACCCTGAGTAGAGGAACCCCTTGCCCATCTTCTTCAAATAGAATCTGGTAAAGTGAGCATCCAAGCCAGAGTGTGCACATGTGGGAGGCGTAGGAGCACGGGGGCATGAATAGGGATTGGCACCAGCTGAGCTTATGTTTTCCACTAGAGTGTGAGTGGGTTGTGGGTTGGTAGAAGAGGAGGCAAAAGGTTGCCTTCTGCTTCCCAGTAACTTTCTCTCCTTCTTACTTCTTTTTTTACCTTTATCACCATCACTTCCTAATACTGAAGTGTCTAACCAGGTAAATGTGACAATGGGTGACTCATAGGTTCTAGCAGTAAAAGACTGAAGTTTGAATCTGACTCAAGCCCTTTCTGCTTGTACATCTTTGGACATATTAACTAAACTTCCTAATGTTCCCTCATTTTAAAAAATGAGGAAACAATGCATACCTTATAGGATTGTGGGCATGTTTGCGCTGAGTTGTGTCCGACTATTTGTAGCCCCATAGACTGTAGCCTGCCAGTCTCTTCTGGCATGGAATTTTCCAGGCAAGAATTCTGGAGTGGGTTGCCATTTCCTATTCTAGAGGGTCTTCCCAACCCGGAGATCAAGCCTCTGTCTCTTGCATCTTCTAAACTGTTGTTGTTCAGGGGCTCAGTGGAGTCCCACTCTTTGCAACCCCATGGAGTATAGCATGTCAGGCCAAGTCATTCACCATCTCCTGAAGCTCACTCAAACTCATGTCCATCAAGTCGGTGATGCCATCCAGCCATCTCATCCTCTGTCATCCCCTTCTCCTCCCACCTTCAATCTTTCCCAGCATCAGGGTCCTTTCCAATAAGTCGGCTCTTAGCACCAGGTGGCCAAAGTATTGGAGTTTCAGCTTCAGCATCAGTCCCTCCAATGAACACTCAGGACTGATTTCCTTTAGAATGGACTGGTTGGATCTCCTTGCAGTCCAAGGGACTCTCAAGAGTCTGCTCCAACACCACAGTTCAAAAGCATCCATTCTTTGGTGCTCAGCCTTCTTTATGGTCCAAGTCTCACATCCATACATGACTTCTGGCAAAACCATAGTTTTTACTATATGAACCTTGGTCAGCAAAGTAATCTCTGCTTTTTAATGTGTTGTCTGGATTTGCCATAGCTTTTCTTCCAAGAACCTAGCATCATTTTCAATTTTAACTTCTTACATTGACAGGCATATTCTTTACCACTAGCGCCACCTGGGAAGCCCTGTTGAAATATTTAAGTGAGTTAAAATGTCTAAACTATCTAACTTCGTGTGAGCAGTTGTTAGGTGTAAGATAATGCTAGTTCACTCCTCCCTGAAGGATACCAGTGCCTGTTCTTGTGAAGACCTCCATTCTCTCCCTTGCAAAATTGTTTCCACTTTATCAATCTAGTCACCTGGGATGCCTTCAATCCTGTATTTTCAGGTCCTTTAATTTCATGCCTGAATTATTTCAATAGTCTCTTAACTCGCTTTGATCTCCAGGTTCTTCCCCCTCCCATTTCTCTTGTTCACTTTTGCCAAACTAATCTCTCTAAAGCGTCATTCTGACTCTATCATTCTGCTGCTATAAAATATTTAAAGAACTTCTAACAGACGCAAGGAACGTTGAAAACTGCTCACTGACATGGCAGACCAGGCCTCGACCTAGTATAAACTAGCTGGCATTTGTTTCTTAATATCTGTTAAATTCCAGGTGCTTTACATGCATTTCCTCTAATCCTTACAACAATATGGCAAGACAGGCATTATTATTCCCAATTTATACCAATAGGAAATAGAGGATCAGACAGGTTTTAGTACTGGCCAAAATTCAACAACCACGAGGTAAGGGTGTCTGAACTCACATCTGGTTCTGCTTCCCTGTAAAGTCGGCATATACTACCTTCCATACAATTGTATCCCCACGGTGGACCGTCTATAGACTATATTCTTACACTTCACATGTTTCCAATTATGTGGTTACATGTTGGCATCTGCCATGAGCCATGAGCTCTTCCCCTGGAGGGACTATGTCCCTTTCTTCTGGGTGTCTCTCAGCAGCTGCCTGGCACAAAAGGCACACCCAGGAAGGAATGTACTTTGAATGAAGGGATTGAAGTGGGCTTTTAGGGAAAGGAGCAACCAGAGTGCGGTGTGGATACTCTTATTTTGGAATCGAGGCACACATTCACTAAAAGCTGTGCAGCCAGTGTGGAATAGCAGATGAGAGCATGAAGATGAAAGTGTGCTTACATTTCAGCTGTACCTTTACCCTCTTCCACAGCAATAAGAGCTTGCACTCCTGTGTTTCAAGCTGCCTTTCACATCTAAGGCTATAAGCCGTACGTTTCCTCTTGACTTCACGGTGATGCTTCCCCAGTCTCATCTCCCTGATGAGCAACTGAAGCCAGGCCTCTGCAGTGAAAGCACTGAATACTGACCACTAGGCCACCAGGGAACTTCCTACACTGTGTATTTTTTTTAATTACATGCATTATGAATTTTGCTTCTCCTCATGTTGTGTTCTGCTCTTAATAGTCGTTGTAGTCACTTTATATGAACAAGTGACTTTATTACTTAAGGGTAGCTCATAATTATAGCTTTATTTTAGAAAGAAATAATGTTGTCTGCCCAGGGAAACACAAATAACTTTTTAGTACTCAACTGTACCACTCAAGGTCTAATTCTGACCATACACAACATAGTCTCATTTAAAGCTTATTATGTAAATATGAGTGTGTGTGATTTAATTCTCCTTGGGTGGCTGAGAAATCATGAGTACATTCATTTTTGCATTTAGGATTTATGGATATGTTCATAAAGAATAATTTCATATCAGAAAACAGGTAGAAAAGGGTCTAAGCAAATCAATTTAATCAGTCCAGTGGCTTTTAAATTTGAAAAGGAAAGGATAGGTAGGCTCAAAGCTTAGCTCTAATAAAAGGTAAGCTTACTGTGGGCTTTAAAATACACAAGTAAAGCCCAACTACATACTCGTACAACAGTGTATTGCAACCTGGATGTCCATCAACAGATGAATGGATAAGAAAGCTGTGGTACATATACACAGTGAAGTATTACTCAGCCATTAAAAAGAATACATTTGAATCCATTCTAGTGAGGTGGATGAAACTGGAGCCTATTATACAGAGTGAAGTAAGCCAGAAAGAAAAACACCAACACAGCATACTAATGCATATATATGGAATTTAGAAAGATGGTAACGATAACCTTGTATGCGAGACAGCGAAAGAGACACAGATGTATAGAACAGTCTTTTGGTCTCTGTGGGAGAGGCGAGGGTGGGATGATTTGGGAGAATGGCACTGAAACATGTATAATATCACATGTGCAATGGATCACCAGTCTAGGTCGATGCATGATACAGGATGGTCGAGGCTGGTGCACTGGGACGACCCAGAGGGATGGTACGGGGAGGGAGGTGGGAGAGGGGTTTAGGATGGGGAACACGTGTGCACCCATGGTAGATTCATGTTGATGGATGGCAAAACCAATACAATATTGTAAAGTAATAAGCCTCCAATTAAAATAAATAAACTTATATTTTAAAAAAAACTATATTGCTGAATTTGAGCAGTTTCTTTGCAGATGCCTATATTTTTGCATTTTTCTAAGATATGAATTTTCCAAGAAGTAGGTAATTGTCAGCAAACCCTCTCACTATTATTTGCCTTTCAGCAGCACAATGATTAGTGGAATAAGTTAGGTACAACTACCCTTGGAAAACCAATTAATACTTTAATACTAGTCAAGAAGAGAATGCTGGAATTAAACTTAACTGAAAAGCAGTTCCCAGGACTTGTTGATATGTGTGATGATAAATAAAGGACAAAGAAACAAATGTAAAAAAAAAAAAAAAAAAAAAGGTAATGGCAGAAATAGCAATATAGAACTAAAGATTAGATGCAATGTTTATTAGGATTTGGTAATTCAATTTCAGTACTGGCATTTAGATTTTTGGTTATTTTACATCAGAAAGAGTGGATAAGGTAAAAACACCATGAAGCAATAATGGCTATTTATCATAATAGTAAAAATGATTTTATTTATTTTATTAGGCAATTCCCCATTCTCTTTATGAGAGGCAGTACATGTCTGCATTGCTACATAATTGGTTTCGGCTGCTAGCCATCTGACAAAGTTAATTATTACATGTCTGTGTGGAGGTCCTAGGAGAGGTTCCAATATCTACAGAATCCAGTTTGAAGCAGCTCTATCAGGTAGCAGAGGGATAGTGAAATCTTTTTGCTTCCTTTATGCAAGAAATGTGATCAATTTCTACTATAAACATAGTAGAATTTAGCTTTCCATTTAAAATATTTCTATTTCTCCCTCCAAAAAGATAGGTAACATCTAAGAAATCTTTTTAAAATGCAAGCTAAAATGGTGGTGTTTTAATATGCTAATTTACAAAAATATTTTCTTATTGGTCTCATATTTTGTGGTGGAAGAACTTGGCTCTTATTCTTGGTACCTACTCTCAATACAGTTGTGAGTGTGTGTGTTTGTGTGTGTGTGTGTGTGTGTCAACAAGAGAAATATGTTTCTAAGTGTAAGCAATTATGGCTGCCAATTAAAAGAAATAAGGAAAATCCTACCAGACAACCCTGGGAAAATAATAATACCGCAAATATTTACTTAAGATGACCATATAATTTCTCATTGAATGCAGGCGGCCTTGAGAATAAAAGGAGATACTATTAATACTAGGCTAAAATATTAGTTGCTCAGTCATGTCTGACTCTTTGTGACCCCATGGACTGTAGCCTGCCAGGCTCCTCTGTCAATGAAAATTGCTATATTTATTTGTCAAAATGGTTAAATATTGACAATTTTATTTGGTTCACCTTATGCTTACTAGGGTCATTTTGGGGGCTCCCCTGGTGGCTCAAGGTGGTAAAGAATATTCCCACAATGCAGGAGAACTGGGTTCGATACTGAGTTGGGAAGATCTCTTGGAGAAGGGGAGGGTTACCCAATCCACTATTCTGGCCTGGAGAATTTCATGGACTATACAGTTCATGGGGTCGCAAAGAGTCAAACACGACTGAGCAACTTTCCCTTTCTTTCACTATGCTTATTAGAAGACAAAAGAAGAAAACAAAAAAGCCCTAAGTAAGCTGGAATGTTTATATACCATATATATCTTTCTAGACATGTTTTGATTCACAAAGCATGACCTAGCTTGTATCGGGCACAGAATCATATGAGGCTTGGTGTTGTGGACTAAATGCTCACTGTGTGTCTGACAGATATCTGTTACCACTGGGCTCCTCTCTGCAATTACTATCAGTTTAAAAATGGCAAGTTTACCTATAGTTCTTTTGTGTTTGTTTTAAGCGTTTCATTTTATTAATTCATTTAGTCTTATAGAGAGGCATTCCTATATTTCTTATCATACTTTTATGCAGTAACAGTTACAGGTTAAAACATAATCTTTCTTGCTTTGCCTGTGTGCTACTTTTAATGGTCTCCTTCCTTTTGCTCATACTCTCCCATGGTATATACCATATCTAGCTCAGCCTTCAGCCATTCTCCATCAAAACTTACATGTCTTCTTGCCACAGGGACTGGCTAAGTGACTGGCTATGCTTTGCTTAGTCACCCAATCGTTTCTGACTCTTAAACTCATAGACTGTAACCCGCCAGGCTTCTCTGTCAATGAGGATTCTCTAGGCAAGAATACTGGAGTGGGTTGCCATGCATTCCTCCAGAGGATCTTCCCAAACCAGGGATCAAAACCCAGATATTCCACATTGCAGGCAGATTCTTTACCATCTGAGCCACCAGGGAAGTGATTGGCTATACAAACTATTAACTTACACTAAAATGCCAATGAATAATTCAAACCTAATTTGTTGATCTACCTAGATGACACATTGGCATGTTAACAGAACCCTTTAATAGCCCAAAGCCCAGGGATGTTGAACAGTTTCATATGCTAACTGGCAAAATATCTTCGGATGAAAGCACATTTCACTATCTTCATATCAAATCTTATAGACAATTGACTACCAATATATGATGTCAGCCTTGTAATTGTTCTTTCATGTTCTTTTCAATGTAGCACATAGGTGTGTCATAGTTAATCCATCCTAAATAGAGACTCAGCACACAAATCACATTCAGAGTGTCCCTTTAATACCACTAAAAAAATAACTGTTCATCATCATTTAATATGTTGGGCAACAAATTCTATTTCTCTTACCATAGACTATCATGGATGGTTTCTATATCTTACAAATAATTCCCAAGTGGAACTATATGAAGATGCAATTCAGAAAAACTTAGTTCCTAAAGTATTAAATCAGATGATATATTAGTTTACTAGGGCTGCCATAACCAAGGTACTACAGACTGGGTGGCTTCAATTCAGTTCAGTCGCTTGGTCATGTCCAGCTCTTTGCGATCCCATGAACCACACCATGCCAGGCCTCCCTGTCCATCACCAACTCCCGGAGTTCACCAAAACCCATGTCCATTGAGTCGGTGATGCCATCCAATCATCTCTTCCTCTGCCGTCCCCTTCTCCTCCTGCCCTCAATCTTTCCCTGCATCAGGGTCTTTTCCAGTGAGTCAGCTCTTTGCATCAAGTGGCCAAAGGATTGGATTTTCAGCTTCAGCATCAGTTCTTCCAATGAACACCCAGGGCTGATCTCCTTAAGACTGGACTAGTTGGATCTCCTTGCAGTCCAAGGGACTCTCAAGAATCTTTTCCAACACCACAGTTCAAAAGCATCAATTCTTTGGCGCTCAGCTTTCTTTATAGTCCAACTCTCACATCCATACATGACCACTGGAAAAACCATAACCTTGACTAGACGGACCTTTGTTGACAAAGTAAAATCTCTGCTTTTGCATACGCTATCTAGGTTGGTCATAACTTTCCTTCCAAGGAGTAAGCATCTTAATTTCATGGCTGCAATCACTATCTGCAGTGATTTTGGAGCCCAGAAAAATTAAGTCAGCCACTGTTTTCCCATCTATTTGCCAGGAATTAATGGGACCGAATGCCATGATCTTAGTTTTCTGAATGTTGAGCTTTAAGCATAATTATTTTTCTCTTAATTCTAGCGGCTAGAAATCTGATGCAAGGTGTCGGCAGAGATGGTTTCTCTAGGCCTCTCTCCTTGGTCAGTAGATGGCTTTTGTTTCCCCATATTTTTACCTGGTCTTCCGTCTGTGTGTGCCAGTGTCTTTCACACCTTTGCTTATAGGACACCAGTCAGAGTTGATAAACCTCACCATAATCACCTCATTTCCCCCCAACTGCCTCTTTAGAGACCCTACCTCCCAACAGGTTTACGTTGTGAGCTACTGAGGGTTGGAATTTCAGCACATGAATTTAGGGAGGAATGGGTGAGACACAGTTCAGCCCATAACATATGGCATTGAGTCTTAATGGTCTTAACTATTCTTCCAAACAAAATCCATAATTTAGTTTGAAACTCTACCATAATTCATCCCCAAATCTAGCTTTCAGGACTGGACAAACCCTCTCTGAAATATTAATAGGCAGGGTTATTTTAAAGCAGCATCACCAGTCAATTTTCTGTGATTGCAGTAGACTATGTAAGTCATATAAAAATCTATTTTGATATGTAGCTCCAGGTTTGCTTTACTATGAAAAATTGCTCTAATAAGCTAGTGTAAATTCTACATATCCAGTGCATTTTCCAGTGGACCTTTGACTCAGGGTAAGCATGGTTGCACTGTAGAGTGGAAAGAACTTTGGTAAAAAGGGTTTCTAGATTCAGGACTCTCTCTAAGGTTATGTTAGTTCTAGCCTGACCTGTAACTGACCTAATTTTTAGCTTTCTTACTAATAAAATCAGGATAACTTTTCTACTTTGAGTTATTTTGAAAATTATATTATATTTTGTTTGACAAATATTGCAATCCTTAGTTTCATAGCCATTCAAATAGTTCTGCTCTCCTTTTTAAAATATTTCATTCAGTTTAGGCAATATTCAAGTGATCCATGCATACTGAAAACCCAAACAGCTTCCAAAGGTATCTCTTTTTTGTATCTCTTTTTTTAAAATAAGAAACAGCATAGGCCTTGAAAAAAATCTGGTTCAACATATACAACAATAATATCCTGCAGTATGGAGAACATAAATATATTTTATTTATTTATTTATTTATGTTTAGAGGATATATTTATATCCTCTAAAAAGCAAAAAAAAAAAAAAAAAAAAAAAAACATTGCCACAATCTGAGAAGAGAAAATCCAAGGTCAGGACATACATACTTTCATACATACACTGACAGAAAAATTAAGTAACACAGACTTACATTTTGAGTAAGTCAACCAGGCATGAAACAAATCACCAGTCCAGGTTCAATGCATGATACTGGATGCTTGGGGCTGGTGCACTGGGGTAACCCAGGGGAATGGTATGGGGAGGGAGGAGGGATGGGGGTTCAGAATGGGGAACACGTGTATACCTGTGGCGGATTCATGTTGATGTATGGCAAAACCAATACAATATTGTAAAGTAATTAACCTCTAATTAGGAAAAAAAAAAAAGCAATGAGTCTACTAGATTGTTTATAATCACACAAGCTCTCCTGGAGGTGATGTGATCAACACTTAACAAATGAACAGCTGAACCCATCAGGATGTATGTCTGGCATACCACATACATGTGTGACACGTTCACTTTCAAGAGTTAAGGAAAACATACCTGCAATGCACTGATTAGTGCCCACGTCCACCTCTGAGGATCAGAATGAAATTCTAGGCCAAAGAAAGATAGAGGAAGCCTTCAAACTGAAACTCTGGCTTTTGCCTTTACTTTGTAGGATCTATCCTGTAACAGCTGCAGAGCTATAAGAGGATGTTGGTCACAGAAGAAAATGTAGCTGGAGTTGAATCTGAAGTTTGAGTACACGATGTTGTCTAGAAAAAAACATTGGCAATGTAAAAAAAGGCACTATCTTTCCCGTCAGTTCATTTCAGTCACTCAGTCATGTCTGACTCTTTGTGACCCCATGGACTGCAGCATGTCAGGTCCCTCTGTCCATCACCAACTCCCGCAGTTTACTCAAACTCATGTCCATTGAATCAGTGATACCATCCAATCATCTCTACCTCTGTCGTCCCCTTCTCCTCCCACCTTCAATCTTCCCAGCATCAGGGTCTTTTCAAATGAGTCAACTCTTCGCATCAGGTGGCCAAAGGATTGGAGCTTCAGCCTCAGTATCATTTCCTCCAGTGAATATCAGGATTGATTTCCTTTAGGATGGACTGGTAGGAGCTCCTTACAGTCGAATGGACTCTCAAGAGTCTTCTCCAACACCACAGTTCAAAAGCTTCAATTCTTCGGCACTCAGCTTTCTCTATAGTCCAACTCTCACATCCATACATGACTACTGGAAAAACCATAGCCTTGGCTAGATGGACAATATGGACTAAATCACATCTAAATCGGCTGCAGTAAGTTCTGTGTTTACATGATGCTGTACAATAGAGTTTTATGTAAGACTCCTTTTTTTGTATTTTTAGTATCTTTTTTAACGGTTTCTGTTTACTAAGTGTAGAGACACTCAGGGATTTCAAAACAAAGAAAGCTTATGAGTCAAAATAAAGTGCTATTGATTTCAATAGAACAAACATAACATATAAATTGATAAAAAACATTCATCTCTTATAAATGTGTTTTCAAAACAAGGCTTTTACCTTCGGTTCAGTTCAGTCACTCAGTCGTGTCCAACTCTTTGCGACCCCATGATTCGCAGCACACCAGGCCTCCCTGTCCATCACCACCTCCCAGAGTTCACTCAGACTCACGTCCATGGAGTGAGTGATGCCATCCAGCCATTTCATCCTCTGTCATCCCCTTCTCCTGCCCCCAATCCCTCCCAGCATCAGTCTTTTCCAATAAGTCAACTCTTCAAATTAAGTAAAGATAATTCAAGCTTCTTTTTGAAAAAAATTGAAAAATGTAGGGAAATAATTATTGTACTTATATAGATGTCCTTAGACTCTGAATTTCTAGAATTTATGGGGGTAGCTGCAATGTAGGGAGTATTTTTTTTCTTCAGTGTTAAAAATGATAAAATTTAAGACCAGATTCTATAAGATTTCCATTCTAGTCCAAATGATCTGATATGCATAGTATATGAAACTAAATAATTATTAGAGGTGTGTTTTTTTTTTTTTTACCATTTCCTAGTAGTAGAGAAATATGAAGCAAGTAGCACACTGAAATTAACATCGTATTAGAGTGCTTCAGTTATAAATCAGGGAACAAATGACATAACTAGTAGGCTGAAAAAATTTCCAAGAAAAAAATCAATACCCCACAGTTCAAATTTAAGAGATAATAGTATCAAGAAATGTACTAAAAAATGATTTAAAAGCCATTTTGCTGTTCATGTATTACAGCAGTTTACTGAAAACTTTTCCTGTTGCTCGTTCTTTGATGAATTCTACCATCTGGAGATACAGTTACAAATGCCCTTCGTAATTAATAGATAATCCAAATAAGGGAAATATTTAACATTAAAATAGAAAAACATTTGATTTCTATTGTTGCTTCAGTCACCAGCAGAGTAAGATTATTGATTATACACACACACATATTCAATACTGATGACAGATTCCCAAAGTCTAAAAAGGATTAGAAATTAGTTAATACATTATTTCCTTTTGCATCTTCCTCATGTTCATTGATTCTGAAAACCATAACAGATCTTTTCATTGAACCACATTATCCTTTGGACGTTTTCTTTGGTTTCAGTTCTATTTTGGTATTCTAAGAGAATACCTAGCAGCGCGTGGGTTATGAATTCTCGATTTCATTACATATTTATTAAAATCTTACCATGCGCTGTTGTAATTACTACATGGCTAAGTTCAATGCAAACACATTGAACTTATTATTTTAAATTTGTTCATAAGTAGCTCAGCACCTACTTATGTCTATTCCTTTAGTAACAAAACTAGGCTATACATTTCTGTTGGGGGATTATACATATATTTTTATTATTGGTAGTTACTCTTAAATATGTGGCATTATATTTAAAGGATGATAATTGCTTAAGACAGAATTATACCAAGGAAATAGAAATGCCTGAATGCTTTGCGCATGTTTTCTCTTCTCAATATACTTGATGAAAATACATTCACACGTTACTAGGGCCAAACACTTTTCATTATTTGTAAGGGTTTTGGTGTCAAACCATGATAGACATAGAGCTATCATACAGAGCTATGCTAGACCCATGAAGAACATCTTTCTCTAAACTAAGTAGGCCTAAAAGTTCAAGACTCAAAATAGGGCATGTGCTTTTCTCTCTGTTTTCACATCAGAACCCAAAGTCTTAGATCTCCAGGCAGATCTAAGAGCTGCCACCCAGAGAAAAATCCAAAGCAAGGGAGTGGGAGGATCAGATATAACACAAATATTACCCCTAATTTCAAGAGAGGAGTTCCTCTAGGCTGCCTGATCTAGATTTTCCTAAGGCAGATAAGATGAACAGAAATAAAATGGCAGTTTTTCAGAAGAATTTACCTAGGAAAAGTGAAAATTCTAGAAGGACCATTATTATCTGTCAACTACATAAGCGATCGCACTGCACAGTAGTGAATGTGTTAGTCACTCAATCATGTCTGACTCTTTGCTGGGTTCCTCTGTCCATGGGATTCTCCAGGCAAGAATACCAATACAAGAAAGTTGTCATTCCCTTCTCCAGGGGATCTTCCCAACCCCGGGACTGAACCCAAGTCTCCTGCATTGGAGGCAGATTCTCTACCCTTTGAGCCAAGAAGGAAGCCCAGTACAAATCCATAGCTCTATACTCTTCCTTAAGAGGGAGTGTTCTCAAGTCCTCAGTAGAAACTGCTTGGGAAATACCAAGAGACAAAGGAGAGCTTAGAAGTTCTCCTCCCTGAAGACCTAGCAACTATAAAATCCATACTAATATGGAGAAGAGATTACCTAAACGTGATAAATTTAATTCTGCACTTTCTTGAAGAGTGTATAGAGATCTATGAGTCTTAGAAATGTGTATATCAAGTCTAATTCTTTTATCTTTCAAGATTTATTGCTTGGATGTGCTACAATAATTTAACATTTCCTTGTATATTCACTTTTTTTCTGGCACAGCTTGCCAGATCAGTTCCTTGGAAAGATTTGGAAGATTATTCAGAATTTCTCATACTCTCTAGACAGGATAAATAAATTATATGATAGTGCTTTTATAACGTTAAAAATGAGAGCCAAATCTTTTTTATATAAGAGCAAATACATTCAAATACTCATCCAAAACTGTAATTTAATGCTCTCTTTGATTTCTAGCTATTCTGGTTTAAGATCGAAGAACTTTAGCTTCAGCATAAGTCCTTCTAATGAATATTCAGAGTTGATCTCCTTTAAAATTGACTGGTTTGATCTCTTTGCTGTCCAAGGAATTCTCAAGAATCTTCTCCAGCACCACAGTCACCAGACATTAATTCTTTGGTCTTCAGCATTCCTGATGGTCCAACTCTCACATCCATACATACTATTGGAAAAATCATGGCTTTGACTATACGCACCTTTGTCTGCAATGTGATGTCTTTGCTTTTTAATGCCCTGTCTAGGTTTTTCAGGGCTTTTCTTCCAAGGAACAAGTGTCTTTTAATTTCATGGCTGCAATCACTGTCCGCAGTGATTTTGGAGCCCGAGAAAAGAAAACCTGCCACAATTTTCACATTCCCCCAATCGATTTGCTATGAAATGATGGGACCAAATGCCATGATCTTTGTTTTTTGAATGCTGAGTTTTAAGCCAGCTTTTTCACTCTCCTCTTTTATACTCATCAAGAGGCTCTTTAGTTCCTCTTCACTTTCTGCCTTTAGAGTGGTATCATCTGCATATCTGAGGTTGTTGCTAGTTCTTCTAGCAATCTTGATTCCAGCTTGTGAGTCATCTAGCCCTGCATTTTGCATGATGTACTCTGCATATAAATTAAATCAGCAGAGTGACAAAATGTAGCCTTGACGAACTTCTTTCCCAATTTTGAACTAGTCAGTTGTTCCATGTCCAATTCTGTTTCTTCTTGCCCTGCATACAGGTTTCCCAGTAGACAGGTAAGGTGGTCTGTTATTACCATCTCTTTAAGAATTTTCCACAGTTTGTTGTTATCCACACAGTAAAAAGCATCATTGTAATCAAGGAATCAGAAGTAGATCTTTTTTAAAAAAATTATCTGTTTTTTTCTATGATCCAACAGATGTTGGCGATTTGATCTCTGATTCCTCTGTCTTTTCTAAATCCAGCTTGTACATCTGGAAGTTCTTGGTTCATATATTGTTGAAGCCTGGCTTGAAGGATTTAAATTAATCTTATCAAGAAAACATTGTTAATTTTTACTGCAAACCAGAAAAACTTACTTGAAACATTTCCTTTTAAGATGTAGGTCTTCTCGAAAGGATATTTAATTGAGACTTCTTGAATTAAAAGATAATAATATAAGGCCACTAGCCCAGTCACAGATATGAGCCTTCTAATCTTGTGTTTAGCACTCACTTGATACTATTATTTGAAGAGAAAGAGGGAAAAAAAGAGACAGAGAGAAAGAGGAAGAGGGTGAATGTATCTATTGTGGATTAGAAATAAATTAGGCAAATCACAAGGAGAACTTGAAATGTTAGATGTCTCCCTTCCAGGCACTACATTGTACATTCTCATCATCAAAGGGAAGCATTTTCCAAAAGCTCTGTTTACAACATCTAATTTCTAGACCTTGTTTTCTCTCTGCTATGAACTACATGTTTATTTCTTCTCAAAATTTACATTGTAAAGACCTAACCGTCCATGTGAGTGTGCTTGGGGATGGAGCCTTTTACGGAAGTCATTTAGGTTAAGTGTGGTTGTAAGTGTAGGACTTTAGTTTTCCAGGGTGTGTCCTTATTAAAAAAAGGAAGGAATACTAGAGCTTTCTGTCTCAGCCAAGTGAAGGCACAGCAGGAAGGCTGCCATCTGTAACCCAGGAATACAGCTCTTATCAGGAAGTGAACTGGCCAGCACCTTGATTTAAGAATTCCCAGCCTCTAGAGCTGTGAGAAATAAATTTATTTTGTTGAAGCCACCCATCTCTGGTATTTGATTATGGTAACCTCAACAGACTAATGCACACTGATCTTCCAGTTCCAATATCTCCACTCCAAAATTTTTTCATGATTTCAACCCTTTTGACATCTGTAATAGATTTACTTCACATCACCGGTCCTGTGTCGTTTTCTTACTTAACCAGGGTGATGTTATACAGTCTTGTCATACTCCTTTCCCAATTTTGAACCAGTGCATTGTTCCATGGCCTGTTCTAACTGTTGCTTCATGACTTGTATATAGGCTTCTCAGGAGACAGGTCAGGTGGTCTGCTTTGCCCATCTCTTGAAGAATTTTCTAAAGTTTGTTGTGATCCACAGTCAAAGTCTTTAGTGTAGTCAAAGAAACAGAGGGAGATGCTTTTCTGGAATTCCCTTGCTTTTTCAATGATCCAGCAGATATTGGCAATTTGATCTCTGATTCCTCTGCCTTTTCTAAATCCAGCTTGTATATCTGGAATTTCTCAGTTCAAATACTGCTGAAGCCTGGCTTAAAGGATTTGAGCATAACCTTGCTGTCATGTGAAATGAGTGCAATCGTGTGGTCGCTTGGGTACTATTTGGCCTTGCCCTTCTTTGGCATTGGAATGAAAAGCGATCTTTTCTAGTTTTGTGGTCACGGCTGAGTTTTCCAAATTTGCTGACGTATTCAGTGCACCACTTTAACAGCATCATCTTTTAAGACTTGAAATAGCTCAGTGGGATTTCCATCACCTCTTAGCTTTGTTTATAGGAAAGCTTCCTAAGGCCCATCTGACTTCACACTCTAGGATGTGTGGCTCTAGGTGAGTGATCACACCATAGTGGTTATGCAGTTCATTAAGATTTTTTTTTTTTTTTTGTACAGTTCTTCTATGTTTTTTTGCCACCTTAATCCTTTCTCTTTCTGTTAGGTCCTTATCAGTTTTATCCTTTATCATGCCCCTCCTTGCATGAAATTTTCCCTTGCTCTCTCCAGTTTTCTTGAAGAGAATGCTAGTCTTTCCCATTCTATTGTTTTACTTTGTTTCTTTGCATTGTTCATTTAAGAAGGCTTCCTTATCTCTGCTTGCTCTTCTCTGGAACTCTGCATTCAGCTGGGTATATCTTTCTCTTTCTCCCTTGCCATTTGCTTCTCTTTCCTCAGCTTTTTGTAAGGCCTCCTCAGACAACCACTTTGCCTTCTTGTATTTCTTTTTCTTTTGCTTGGTTTTGTTCACTGCCTGCTGTACAATGTTTCGAACCTTCATCCATAGTTCTTCAGGCACTCTGTCTACCAGATCTAATCTCTTGAATCTATTGATCACCTCCAGTATATAATCGTAAAGGGTTTGACTGAGGTCATACCTGAATGACTTAACAGTTTTCCCTACTTTCTTCAATTTAAGCCTACACTTTGTAATAAGTTCACGATCTGAGCCACAGTTAGCTGCAGGTCTTGTTTTTACTGACTGTATAGATCTTTCCATCTTCAGTCACAAAAAATATTATCAATTTGATTTCAGCATTTCCACCTGGTGATGTCCATGTGTAGAGTCATAGCTTGTGTTTGTTCTGTTGGAAGAGATTTCTTGCTATAACCAGTGTGTTCTCTTGGCCAAACTCTGCCAGCCTTTGCCCTTTTTCTCCATTATTAAAATATGTGAAGACTTCATGACCTCTTGTCCACAGTGCTACAACAGGTTTTCTCATGACTTTCACTCTTGATACTTCAAAATCTATTCTGTGCACAAATACCAGAGAGTACATTTTTAAATAAGCAAATTTTTAAATAAGATTACCTTCCTGCTCAAATCTCTCCAATGCTTTGGCATTTATTCAGAATGAAGACAAACTTAATGGTCAACAGTACTGTATATGATCTGGAAGTGGAAGTGGAAGTGTTAGCCGCTCAGTCCCGTCCCATTCTTTGCCACCCCAAGGACCGTAGCCCGCCATGCACCTCTGTCCACAGAATTCTCTGGGCAAGCATACTGGAGTAGGTTGCCTTTTCCTACTCCAGGGGATTTTCCCAACCCAGGGATCAAATCCAGGTCCCCGTATTGTGACCTACCATCCAAGTCCCCAGGGAAGCCCATATGATATGAGTTCTGTTTATTTTTCTGACTCCTAACATTGTGCTTGTCACTCATCCTGCCCAAATTGGCTGGCATTCAGAATGTTTTTTAAATGTGCACAGCTTGTCCCCATCTGAGTGCCTTTCAACTTGTCATTTCCTCCACCTGGGATTAGTTTCACCAATTGCTGGTCTCACTCCTTCACTTTATTCAGGTTTCTGCTTAGATCCCGTTTTCTTAGTGAAGACTTCCTGGATTGAATTTTAAAATCACCCTCCCATATACATCTTGTGCTGTCCTTAGCTGCTCATTCATGTCTGACTCTTTGCAACCCAAGGGACTGTAGCCTAACAGGTTCCTCTGTCCATGGGATTCTCCAGGCAAGAACACTAGAGTGGGTTGCCATTCCTTTCTCCAGGGATATGCATCCTAGATACACAATTTATTTTGTTTTAACTTTCTTTATAATTCTTTACTACTTTTATAAACTTACTTAAACATTTTTTGCCAAATTCTTGCATTCCCTGTGGTACAAAATGGCAGACACTAAAAGTGGATACAAGAAAATAAAGGTGAACCGCTTCCTCACAGTCTTACAGTGTCATGAAAGTCTCCAGACTAAATTCTGCAACTCATCCAAAGTTTTGTTAAATAAACAATTTACTAGAAAGCAAGTACCAAGATAATTATAAATTGTTCTGTAAATTATAAAGTCCCGATGCTCTGTCTTCTTAAATAATTTGATAGCTACCTTTTATTAAAGGCTCATCTGAAGTAGACAGGATACTTTTAGGCAAAGCTAGTGATCTTTTTTATTAACTTATTTATCTTGTTGTGTTGAGTCTTAGTTGTGGCACTCAGATTCTCTCTAGTTTTGGCACATGGACTCCGAATGCGGGCTCCGTAGCTGTGCCTCTTGGGCATACCTCCTCCATGGCACATGTGATCTTAGTCCCCTGATCAGGGATTGAGCCTGCATTCCCTGCCTTGGAGGGGGATTTTTAACCTCTAGACAACCAGGGAAGTCCCAGGCAAGACTAGTAGACTAGCTACTCTTTCACTGGAATCAGACAAGTAGAAATCCATCTGATCAGTAGGACAGAGGACTATTTATGGACCGACTCTTCTCCCTTATCTCTAAAGGCAAAGGATATTGAGTTTGCAGGATTCTTATACTGAGTATATGAATTTGGGTGACTCTTTAAAATATGTAACCCGTCAAAACATTTTGAATACCTTTAATTTCATCAATAAGAATCCACCATGGTCATTACTAAAGCATTAAGTATTTATAAAGCCTTCTTTATATGTCTTTATAATGAAGTACCATGATGATTATGTAATCACATAATCATATAATGATGAGACAGTTGGATGGCATCATCGACTCAATGGACATGAGTTTGAGCAAACTCCAGGAGATGGTGAAGGACAAGGAAGGGAAGCTTGGCATACTGCAGGTCATGGGATTGCAAAGAGCTGGACACAACTGAGAGACTGAACAATAACAACAGCTTATAAAGACTTCTATAACCAAACTCCTGTTTTGCCTCTACAGTTCATATTTATTATCTTCTGACAATTCATGGAGTATAATATTTTAGTTTCAGCAGCTAACTGGTGTAGAGTTGAGTTTTGAAGAAGGGATCACATATATATCATGGCACTGTCAATTTCAACTTTTAAAAATTATAAATATTACAATAACTACATGAAATAAAAATATAGATTTACTTCCTTGTTTAGTTTAAGACTAAAATAAAACCTCCTTTAGGGCAAGTCTTTGGTGGTCTTGTTTATTTTCATTTTCCAAAGAAAGCTGAGCACCAGAGAATTGATGCTTTTGAACTGTGGTGTTGGAGAAGACTCTTGAGAGTCCCTTGGACAGCAAGGAGATTCAACCAGCCCATCCTAAAGGAAGTCAGTCCTGAATATTCATTGGAAGGATTGATGCTGAAGCTGAAACTCCAATACTTTGGCCACCTGATGGGAAGAACTGACTTATTTGAAAAGACCTTGATGTTGGGAAAGATTGAAGGTGGGAAGGGAAGGGGATGACAAAGGATGAGATAGTTAGATGTTATCACCGACTCGATGGCCATGAGTTTGAGTAAGCTCTGGGAGTTGGTGATAGGGAAGCCTGGTGTGCTGCAGTCCATGGGGTTGCAAAGAGTCAGACTTGACTGAGTGACTGAACTGAACTGAAGTGAATATGTATAACAGTGGCTGGGCTTCCCTGATAGCTCAGTGGTAAAGAATCCACCTGCAATGCAGAAGACCCTGGTTTGCTTCCTATATTGGGAATATTCTCTGGAGAAGGGATAGGCTACCCACTCCAGTATTCTTGGGCTTCCCTTGTGGCTCTGCTGGTAAAGAATCTGCCTGCAATATGGGAGACCTGGGTTCAATCCCTGGGTCAGGAAGATCCTTTGGAGAAGGAAATGGCCACCCACTGCAGTATTCTTGCCTTGGAAATACAATGGACATAGGAGCCTGGTAGGCTACAGCCCTTTGGGTCTCAAGAGTCAAACACAACTTAGCTACTAATTGATCACCACCATAACAGTGTCTAGCACATAATGAGGATACAATTTCTTGAAAGAAAGAATGATAAATGAATGGGTACAGGATACAGGATGCTTGAGGCTGGTGCACTGGGATGACCCAGAGAGATGATATGGGGAGGGAGGTGGGAGGGAGGTTCAGGGTTGGGAACTCATATACACCTGTGGTGGAGTAAAGTAAAAAAATAAACTAAAAAAATAATAAAATTTTAAAAAAAGAAAAAAGAAAAGAAAATGCTACTATGAGATTAAAAAAATGAATGGGTAGATTAGATACTAGAGAAATAGTTTAGGTTAAATTTAAATAAATTCACTTTATTCTACAGACTCTTTGAATAAATCTTGACAGTTAGTCACCCTTTGGGTAAACCTTGACTCTGTATTTTTAAGTTGTTTTTCTTTGCTTTAATTGACCACAGATTCAGAAACTTAAGTATTCTCCTGGAAAGACACTTTTATTTGATCTCATAAATCTCACAGTGAATTTTCTTACTGGCTTCTATATATAAACACTTGCCCTCAAATCTCTACTTACTTTTAAAATTGTTTATCTTGAATATTTAAAGCCTAAAAAATAATTTATTCTTTTCAATAATGTCATTTTTTATGAAGCTTTCTTAAATTTATGACCTAGAAGGATAAATATTTACAAAAGATGATTCATAAATTAATATCATCATTGAATATGATATTCTAGAATTGGTAAAATGACTTCTTACTGAACAATTGCCCACCTCAACTTTATTCCACTCCAACTTTCTCTCTCCAAATTTACCAAAATTCAATTATGATTCATATGAATTCTAATAACTATATTTTATTTCAAAGTGTTACTATGCTCAAAATCTGTGTGAATTACCTAAAGAAACTAAAATTACTTCTCTATCCTTTACCCGAACATTATCAATACAATTTTCACATAGCAAGAACAGTATAAGTATACATATAGATTAATTTTTTCACATCATTAAGATTTACTCATTTTTTTATAAATTGAGTATTTTTTTATTTTAACATTACCCTGAAAGGGGAAGAATGCTCTGTATTTAGCAATCAGGCAATCTAGACACATTCTAAAACTAAAATAAAGAGACAGTTGTATTTTTCTTAGTGGTTTCATGAATTTCTACCTGGAAAAAATTTACTATATTTGATGATATTACAAATATCCTATACAATTAACCATTTAAAATATCAGGACTGGTTTCAGCACTTTCAATAATCACTTCCTCTGGTTACACACTCTTTACTGGGCTTGGGATTTGTCCCAGGAAGTAGCTTTACCTTCTTTTTTACTTTTTATTTATTTCTAATCAGAGGATGTTGCCTTACAATGTGTTAGTTTCTGCCTTAAAACAATATGAATCAGCCATATCCCTTCGCTTTCTTCCCACTCACCCCATCTCACCCTCTAGGTCATCTCAGAGCACTGGGCTGAGCTGTCTGTGTTATATCTCAACTTTCCACTCACTGGCTATCTATTTAACACATGGTAATGGACTTCCCTGGTGGTTCAGTGATAAAGAATCCACCTGCCAATGCAAGAAATGTGAGCTTGATCCCTGGATCAGGAAGATCCCTTGGAGAGGAAAATGGCAATCCATTCCAGTATTCTTGCCTGGGAAATTCCATGGACAGTGGAACCTGCTGGGCTACAGTCCATGGGATCACAAAAGAATCATACACAACTTGGTGACTAAACAAGAGCAATAACAATGGTGTATCTATTTCAATGCCACCCGCTCAATCTGTCCCACCCTCACCTTCCCCATTCTGTATACATGTCCACTCTCTATGCCTGTGTCTCTGATCCTGCCTGCAAATCAGTTCATCAGTACCATTTCCTAGATTCCAGATATATACATTAGCAGACAATATTTGTAGAGCCTGTTATTCAGAGTGAGTCTCCCAGGTGGCGCTAGTGGTAAAGAACCTGCCTGCCAATATAGGAGACATAAAAGACTTGGATTTGAAAGAGAAAAACAAATATCACTTTCATTGTGATCAAAGCCATCTCCAAGAAAAAGAAATTCCAAAAGTCAAAATGGTTGTCTGAGGAGGCCTTACAAATAGCTGAGAGAGGAGAAAAGTGAAAGGCAAAGGAGAAAAGGAAAGATAAACCCATCTGAATGCAGAGTTACAAACAATAGCAAGAAGAGGTAAAAAAAAAGCCTTCTTAAGTGAATAAAGCAAAGAAATACAGGAAAACATTAGGATGGGGAAAAACAGAGATCTCTTCAAGAAAATTAGAGATACAGGGGAATATTTCATGCTAAGATCGGCATGACAAAGAACAGAAACACCACGGACCTAACCGAAACAGAACATATTAAGAAGAGGTGGCAAGAATACACAGAAGAACTTTACCAAAAAAGGTCTTCATGACCTAGATAACCAAGATGGTGTGATCACTCACGTAGAACCAGACATCCTGGAGTGCAAAGTCAAGTGGGCCTTAGGACACTTTCCTACAAACAAAGTTAGTGGAAGTGATGGGATTCCAACTAAGCTATTTCAAATACTAAATGATGATGCTGTTAATGTTGCATTCAATATGCCAGTAAATTTGGAAAACTCAGCAGTGGCCACAGGACTGGGAAAGGTTAGTTATCATTTCAATCTCAAAGAAGGGTAATACCAAAGAATGTCCAAACTACCACATAGCTGTACTCATTTCACATGATACCAAGATCATGCTCAAAATCCTTCATGCTAGGTTTCAGCAGTATCTGAACTGAGAACTTCCAAATGTTCAAGCAGGATTTAGAAAAGACAGAGGAACCAGAGATCAAATTGCCAACATCCTTTGCATCATAGAAAAAGCAAGAGAATTCCAGAAAAACATTTACTTCTGCTTCATTGACTATGCTAAATCCTTGACTGTGCTGATCATAACAAACAGTGGAAAAGTCTTCAAGAGATGGGAGTACCACACCATTGTACCTACCTCCTGAGAAACCTGTATGCAGGTCATGAAGCAACAGTTAGAACTGAACATGGAACAATGGACTTCTTCAAAACTGAGAGAGTACATCAAGGCTGTATATTGTCACCCTGTTTACTTAACTTACATGCAGAGTTCATCATGTGAACTGCTGGGCTGGATGAAGCTCAAGCTGGAATCAAGACTGCTGGGTGAATATCAATAACTTCAGATATGCATATAATGTCACACTAATGGCAGAAAGTAAAGAGGAACTAAAGAACCTCTTGATGAGGTGAAAAAAAAAACTGGCTTAAAACTCAACATTCAAAAAATGAAGATCATGGCACCTGGTCCCATTACTTCATGACAAACAGATGGGGAAAAAAATGGAAACACTGACAGACTTTATTCTCTTGGGCTCCAAAATCAGTGTAAGACATGTGACTGCAACCATAAAATTAAAAGAGCCTTGCTCCTTCAGAGAAAAGCTATGATAAACACAGAGCATTAAAAACCAGAGACATCACTTTGCTGGCAAAGGTCCATATAGTTAAAGCTATGGTTTTTCCAGTAGTCATGTATGAATGTGAGAGTTGGGACTGTATAGAAAGCAGAGCGCTGAAGAATTGATGGTTTTGAACTGTGGTGTTGGAGAAGACTCTTGAGAGCCCCTTGGGCTGCAAGACCAAACTAGTCCATCCTAAAGAAATCAATCCTGAATATTCATTGGAAGGACTGATGCTGAAGCTGAAGCTCCAGTCATTTGGCCACCTGATGCAAATAGCCGACCCTTTAGAAAAGACCCTAATGCTGGCAAAGACTGAAGGCAGGAGAAGGGAACAAGAGAGGATGAGATGGCTGGATGGCATCACCAACTCGATGCACATGAGTTTGAGCAAGCCCCGGGAGTTGGTGAAGGACAGGGAAGCCTGGCGTGCTGCAGTCCATGGCGTTGCAAAGAGTCGGAGATGACTAAGTGACTGAACAACAATCTCATACAAGAATTCCTACAAAACTTAGAGGAGATCAATATGTATACAAAATAGTTAAATTTGTTCAGAATGCAGAAATGACAAGGAAACTGAATTTGTAATAAATATTAATTAACTGGTTAGTACTAGTTGTATGATTTTATTTTCACTATAATCTGACATTGCAAGATTTTACTATTTTTAAGCTTATGTTTTACACAATTCACAGAAAGACGCTCTTACTTTTACTGAGTTCTAAAAGAGATAAGACACAATTACCATGAAGTTAATGATATTAAAAGACAATATGAATTTTTAAAATCTAATTATTTTACTTATTTTGTATTGAATTAAAGATTTTTACAACTCTTTATAATTTTAAAACATTTCATACACATATTTCAATATATTCCCATTATAACATTTTTCCTCCTGCCCCTGTGTTTCCACTCCGTCTCTCCTCTCCCCATTGGTAGCCACTAATTTATTCTCTGTATCTGTGAGCCTGCTTTTGGTTTATTCACCAGTCTGTTACATTTTTTAGATTTCACACGTTAGCTGCATCATACAGCATTTGTTATTTGTCTGACTTACTCACTTAGCACATTGCCCTGTTGCTGCAAATGGCAAAGTTCCATCCTTTGTTATGGCTCAGTAATATTCCATTCTCTCTCTCTGTATATATATATATATGTATACACATATATATATGTGTATACATATATACATATATATATACACACACATATCACATCTTCTTTATCAATTTATCTGTTGATGGACGTTTTAGTTGCTAAGAGATAATATGAATAAAAATAATAGATGAGTCTCATAAACATACTGTTAAGCAAAAGAAGGTATATACAATAATGTATCTACTATATGATTCCTTTTATATCAAGTTCATTTACATGCAAAGTTACTGTAATGATATTAGAAGTCATCACAATAACCTTGGAAAAGTGATTAGTGACTTAAAAGGAACATGAGATCAATCCCAAGATTCTGTTAAAGGTCTGTTTCTTTTTTTTGAAATGCAAATATGTTTATTTTTTGACTCTTTTTTAAAGTTTATTTTATATTGGAGTATAGTTGATTGACAATGCTGTGTTAGTTTCAGGTGTGTAGCAAAGTGCTTCAGTTATGTGTATAAATGTACTTACTCTTAATCTGAATGTAGGCTGTAAGAGATATGTTCACTTTGTGAAAATTCATTAAATTTGTGACTTGTACACATCTATAGCTGTTATGATTTCATTAAACATGTATCTTATATTTTTCTACTAAAAGTTTGACCAAAGAGAGAGGAAAAGGAAGTTGGAAGAGCTGTAGAAAACAGTCCATGGCTTATCATTGGTTGAGCCCTTATCAGGAAAGAAAAGGAGTCCTTTTTTTTTCAGTCTTGTTCGCTGTCTGGCAGGGCATGAGAGCTCCCCTGTCTGGTCTCCCAGCTCTACTTCAGTGAGGTTTGTGCTTACCATTTTTCACAACACTAATCCCATTCATGAGAGCTCCATCTTTATGAGTGACAACTAATCATCTCCTAAAAGCTCCATCTTTTGAGAACTTCATCTTGGGAATTAGGATTTCAACATACATGTTGGGGGTTGGGACATAGTCATGATTACAATCACCAATGCAATTATACAGGAACTCTGAGGCTCAGTCAATCACTAATTAGATTTTGTTAAGAATATTTACTGAAGACCAAGAAAAATGTAGAATATATAAAATAATATATTTTATTTGACCCTTTATTTATCAATATATGTTATAACTTGTGCTGCATTATGTTTAAGATTTTCATTAAAAACACATTTTAATCATCTTGTGACAGAAATAAAGAATATCACAAAGCTTATCAAGACACTACTTGAAAAAGTAAATTGACACTTGGGTTTGGCATATTTAGTCAGTTTTTACTTCAGTGCTTAGAAAGAATGGTGTTAATCTCTCTTTTCTTGTCACCGCATGCTATATCAGGAACAGCCAAATTGCTTGTATAAAGTTCAAACTAAATATAAAATCATTTTGTACAGAACATGCCTTTACTCAGTGGTTAGGTGGCATTTTCTAAATGAGCCTTCTAAAAGTACTGGGAAAATTTTCTCCAGAAAGGTCCTTTCTACTACTTGAAAGGTCACTTTTTGTTGAAAATTTTTCTATAAAAGGGCATTATTTACCTGCAATTGGGCTTTACTATTTCCACCGAAAAATAAATGGGTATTTTTATTTATTTATTTTCATCATAAGCTATATCTGCTCATTACTAAGGAGTGACCATTAATACAGAATAGTTTTATATTGAAGACATTATGAGGAAAATTAGGACATAAATTTCCTGTAGGAGCACTTTCGATGTTCTAGAATGGGTTCTACTTTCCGTCCAGTAGTCTCCCCTTATAATCAAGAAAGATAATGCAGTTATTAAGAGAATGCAAAGAACTCAATAATGATGATGGTGAAAAATAAGAGTGAAAAATCCAGTTTGAAACTCAACGTTAAAAAAAAACAAGATCATGGCTTCTGGTCCCATCACTTCATGGTAAATAAAATGGGAAAAAATGGAAGCAGTTACAGGTTTTATTTTCTTGGACTCCAAAATCACTGTGGACTGTGACTGCAGCCATGCAACTAAAAGACACTTGCTCCTTGGAAGGAAACCTGTGACAAACCTAGACAGCAGATTAAAAGCAGCTACATCCCTTTACTAATAAAGGTCTGTATAGTCAAAGATAGGACTTCCCTGGTGGCTCAGACAGTAAAGCATCTGCCTATAGTGCGGGAGACGCAGGTTCAATCCCTGGGTCAGGAAGATCTCCTGGAGAAGGAAATGGCAACCCACTCCAGTATTCTTGCCTGCAAAATCCCATGAACGGAGGAGCCTGGCAGGCTACAGTCCATGGGGTTGCAAAGAGTCAGACACAACTGAGCGACTTCACTTTCACTTCCACTTTCACTTTCATAGTCAAAGGTATGGCTTTCCAGAAGTCACATATGGATGTGAAAACTGGATCATAAAGAAGGCTGAGCACCGAAGAATTGATACTTTCAAATTGTGGTGCTGGAGAAGACTCTTGAGAATCCCTTGGACTGCAAGGAGATCAAACCAGTCAATCATAAAGGAAACGAACCCTGAATATTCATTGGAAGGACTGATGCTGAAGCTGAAGGTCCTATACTTTGGTCATCTGATGTGAAGAGTTGACACATTGGAAAAGACCCTGATGCTGGTAAAGAATGAAAGCAAAAGGAGAAGGGGACGACAGAGGATGAGATGGTTAGACAGCATCATTGACTCAATGGCCATGACCTTGAGCAAACCTCGCGAGATAGTAGAGGACAGAGGAGGTGGAGTGCTACAGTCCATGGGGTCGCAAAGAGTTGGACATGACTTGGTAACTGAACAACAACAGCAAACTGATGGCAGAGCTCTTTGCCAGGCCAGAGCTGCTCTGCAGTCTTCGTGCAAATAGGCTGCAACCCTTCACACAGCAGGCAGGATGGCTGAGCAGCAGCTGAAGACAGGGGTTTCCGTGTGCTGCAGAAGCAGGAGTACCATCGTGGGCTGGAAAATTAGAAGACAGGATGTTCTGATATGAGGAGGCGCTTTCCTTCCTGCAATGTCCTTCTAGCACCCCCTCTTAAGAAACGCTGACGTTCGACTAACTTTGGAGGAAAAAAAAATACTTTAGAGAATTCAGGCCATTATAAGCAATAAGGTCTAATGTTCCCCTCACTTTGACTAACCATTTTTTGGGAGGTTAAATAGTATTTTTTTAGTTTAATTTTTTTCTTTTATATTTGAGTGTAGTGGATTTACAGTGCTGTGTTAATTTCAGGAGCACAACAAAGGATTCAGTGATACATATTAAGACATATGTCCATTCTTTTTCAGAGTCATTTGACTAAACTTTATATTTATATATATATAGTGTTGAAGTATAGTTGACTAGTAATGTTTCAGGTGCACAGCAAGGTGATTCAGACACATATATTATTACTGAAATTATTTTCCTTTATAGGTTATTACAGGATATTGACTATCATTCCCTGTGCTATAGAGCAAAAGCTTGTTACTTGATACATCTCTACTTTTTTAATTGGAAATATAGCACTTTATTCATATTATGTCAAGCAAGTGGAATCAACAGGTCATTTTTTTTTTCTTTAGGCAAAAATTCATCGGTTTTCTAAAATATATACTATGCATATTATTTACATATATGTATACAAAAGCTTTTTTACTATGCTTAATAAAAGCTTGAGAAAGAGCATAAAAAAGAAGAGGAGGTGGAGATATTGGTAAACATAAGCTAAATGAAATGGGAGCACTGAATATGAAATAGAAAAAGTGAAACAAATTGGATATAAGTAAAAGATCATCATATAGTCCAATAAAACATGACTGCTCTTTATAAACAGCTGGACCTCTGGACAAAAAAATAGCAATACTTGGGCATTTGTAATTTTCAAACAATTTCAATATAACTCTGATATACCTCTGGATTTTAAAAAGTGATTACAGGTTTTTCTATTAAATTGTAGTCCTGATGATATAGAGTTTTATTATTTTTCTGTTAACCAATCATGATACCATGGTTTTAAGTGAGTAATAGTTACATAATCACAATAGTAAAAGATGTTCATCAGTTTTCACAATGAATAGCCAGATAAAAAATAAAAAATAATTACAATTGCAAGCCATAATGGAAACATGGTTAACCTAACAATATAAAATAATTACATGCGATTTGGGAGACCAAGCAGGATGATGTGGTAAGTTGAAGTGCAAATGCGCATGTTTTCACCTGCCTAGCCAGTCTATGTTTTTTAGTTGGTGTATTTAATCCATTTACATTTAAGGTAATTATGGATATAGGAAATCAATCCTGAATATTCATTGGAAGGACTGATGCTGAGACTGAAGCTCCAATACTTTGGCCACCTGATGCAAAAAGCTGACTCATTGGAAAAGACCCTGATACTGGGAAAGATTGAAGGCAGGAGGAGAAGCAGATGACAGAGGATGAGATGGTTAGATGGCATCACTGACTCAATGCACATTAGTTTCAGCAAGCTCTGGGAGTTGGTGATGGATAGGGAGGCCTGGCGTGCTGCAGTCCATGGGGTCACAAAGAGTCGGACACGACTGAGCGACTGAACAGCAACAACATGATCCTCTTACCATTTTCTTAATTGTTTTGGTTTTATTTTCTGTTTGTCTTTTCCTTCTCTTGTGTTGTGTTTCTTGCCTAGAGAAGTTCTTTAATATTTGTTGTATTGCTGGTTTGGTGGTGCTGAATTCTCTTAACTTTTGCTTGTCTGGAATGCTTTGGATTTCTCCATCCAATCTGAATGAGAGTCTTACTGGGTAGAGTATTCTTGGTTCTGGGTCCTTCTGCTTCATCATTTTAAATATATCACGCCATTCCCTTCTGGCTTGTATAGTTTCTGTTGAGAAATCTGCTGATAACCTGATCGGAGTTCCCCTGTGTGTTGTTTCTCATTTTCCCCTTGTTGCTTTTAATATTTTGTCTTTGTCTTTAATTTTTGTCAGTTTGATTACTGTGTGTCTCGGTGTGTTCCTCCTTGAGTTTATCCTGCCTGGGACTCTCTGTGCTTCCTGGACTTGGTTGACTATTTCTTTTCCCATGTTTGGGCAGTTTTTAACTACTATCTCTTCAAATATTTTCTCAGATCCTTTCTGTCTCTCTTCTCATTCTGGGTCCCCTATAATGTGAATGTTGGTCCATTTAATGCTGTCCAAGATTCATGGGGTCGCAAAGAGTCGGACACGACTGACAGTTCAGGACAGTTCGGTTCAGTTCAGTTCATTCGCTCAGTCATGTCCAACTCTTTGTGACCCCATGAATTGCAGCATGCCAGGCCTCCCTGTCCATCACCATCTCCTGGAGTTCACCCAAACCCATGTGCATTGAGTCGGTGATGCCATCCAGCCATCTCATCCTCCATCGTCCCCTTCTCCTCCCACCCCAAATCCCTCCCAGCATCAGAGTCTTTTCCGAGTCAACTCTTTGCATGAGGTGGCCAAAGTACCTGAGTTTCAGCTTCAGCATCATTCCCTGTAAAGAAATCCCAGGGCTGATCTCCTTCAGAATGGACTGGTTGGATCTCCTTGCAGTCCAAGGGGCTCCTTAGGCTGTCTTAATTTCTTTCCATTATCTTTTCTGTATTCTATTCTGAAGTACTGAATCTCTACCATACCTGTCCTCCAGGTCATTTACCCATTCTTCTGCCTCAGTTATTCTGCTATTGATTCCTTCTAGTGTATTATTCATCTTTGTATGTTTGTTCTTTAGTTCTTGTAGGTCTTTGACAAACATATTTCCCATCTTCTCCACTGTTTTCCACTGGATCATCTTCACTATCATTTTTATGAATTTGTTTTCTGAAAGTCTGCCTGTCTCCACTTAATTTAGTTGTTTTACTGAGGTTGTATCTTCTCCCTTCATTTGGGACATAACTTTCTACTTTTTAAAAAAATCTTTATTAAGTTTCTGTAATGTGTTTTTTTCTTCTTGATTGCAAACCCCTGACTTCTATTTTCTTAGAGCATTTATTTAAAAAAAAAAAACTTGCAATAGTATTTTTCTACCTTTTGGTATGTTGATCATCTCCCAGACTCTTGCCAATTTGACAACTCAGGAATGTCTTTTTCAAGGAAATGGGGGTCATTCTACTGAATTATTATAATCATAAAGATAGTGCCCCTATCTCCTAGTCTCTGTGCAAGTGTATGAGACTAATTGTGATCAGTAAGTTAGCAAACACATATGGCCTAATCTAACTGACTTTTCTCCAAATTTTCATCCAGTCCAGTAGATCACACTAGTGTTTAAAACCTCTCTGACCTTATGTTTCAACAAAGTTAAATTCAGCCTGTCTTCTCTTATGCAAGGGTTTCAAATAAAGCCTTCCTTGCTTATTTAAACCATTCAGTACAGCACTTTGACAGCATTATTTTTTAGATTTTAAGTAGCTTAGTTGTAATTCCATCACATCTACTAGGTTTGTTCATAATAATGCTTCCTAAGGCCCACTTGGCTTCACACTCCAGGATATCTGGACCTCAATGAGTGACTACCCATCATGGATATCTGAGCCATTAAAACATTATTTATATAGTTCTTCTGTATATTCTTGCCACCTCTTCTTAATCTCTTCTCTTTCTGTCAGATCCTTGCCATTTTGGCCTTTATAGTGCCCATCTTTGCATGAAATGTTCCCATCATATCTCCAGTTTTCTTGACAAGATCTCTAGTCTTTCTCATTCTATTATTTCCCTGTATTTCTTTGCATTGTTCACTTAAGAAGGCCTTCTTATCTCTACTTGCTATTCTCAGGAAATCTCCACTCAGTTGGGCATATCTTTCCATTTCCCCTTTACCTTTTGCTTCTCTTCTTTTCTCAGCTATTTGTAAATCCTCTTCAGATGACCACTTTGCCTTCTTGAATTTTTGTTTTCCTGGGATGGTTTTAGTCACCACCTCCTGTACAATCTTTCGAACCTCTGTCTGTAATTCTCCAGATACTCAACCAGGTCTAATCCCTTGAATCTCTTTGTCACCTCCACTGTATAATCAGAAGGGATATGATTTAGGTCATACATGAATAGACCAGTGGTTTTCCCTACTTTCTTCAACTTAAGCCTGGATTTTGCAGTAAGGAAGGAGCTCATGATCTGAGTCATGGTCAGCTTCTGGTCATGTTTTTGCCGAATGTATAGAGTTTCTCCATCTTTGGCTACAAATAATATAATTGATCTCACATCAGAATTGATCATCTGGTGATGTCTATGTGTAGAGTCTTCTCTTGTGTTGTTGGAAGAGGGTGTTTGCTATGATGAAAGTGTTCTCTTGGCCAAACTCTATTAGCCTTTACCCTACTTCATTCTGTACTCCAAGGCCAAATTTGCCTGTTACTCCAGGTAATTCTTGACTTCCTACTTTTGCAGTCCAGTCCCCTATAACAAAAAAGACATCTTTTTTGGGTGTTAGTTCTAGAAGGTCTTGTAGGTCTTCATAGAACTGTTCAACTTCAGCTTCTTCAGCATTACTGGTCGGGGCATAGACTTGGATTACAGTGATATTGCATGGTTCACCTTGGAAACAAACTGGGTTCATTCTGTCATTTTTTGAGGTTGCATCCAAGTACTGCATTTCAGACTCTTTTGTTGACTCTGAGGGCTACTCCATTTCTTTTAAGTGATTCTTACCCAAAGTAGTAGATATAATGGTCATCTAGTTAAATTTGCCCATTCCTGTCCATTTTAGCTCACTGACCCCTACAATGTTGATGTTCAACCTTGCCATCTCCTGCTTGACCGTGTCCAATTTACCTTGATTCATGGACCAAACATTCCAGGATCCAATGCAATATTGTTATTTAGAGCATCAGACTTCACTCTTGCCAACAGACACATCCATGACTGAGTTTCATTTCCATCTTGGCCCAGCCTCTTCATTCTTTCTAGAGTTGTTTCTCAGCTCTTCCCCAGTAGCATATTGAACATCTACCAACCCAGGGGGCTCATCTTCCAGTGTCTTCTTTTTTTGCCTTTTCACACTGTGGGGTTTCTTGATGCAAGAATACTAAAGTGGTTTGCCACTCCCTTTTCAGTGGGCCATATTTTGTCAGAACTCTCCACCACGACCTTTCCATCTTGGGTGGCCCTGCATGGCATGGCTCATAACATTTCTGAGTTACACAGGCTGTGACCCATGTGATCATTTTGGTTAGCTTTCAGTGTGATTTTCATCCTGGATGCTGTGGGATTGAGATTGCATCCAAGTACTGCATTTCAGACTCTTTTGCTGACCATGATGGCTATTCCATTTCTTCTGAGGGATTCCTGCCCACAGTAGTAGACATAATGGTCATCTGAGTTAAATTCACCCATTCCAGTCCATTTTAGTTTGCTGACTCCAAGAATGTTGATGTTCACTCTTGCCATCTCTTGTTTGACCACTTCCAATTTGCCTTGATTCATGGACCTGACATTCCAGGTTCCTATGCAATATTGCTCTTTACAGCATCAGACTTTGTTTCTATCACCAGTCACATCCACAGCTGGGTATTGTTTTTGCTTTGATTCCATCCCTTCTTTCTTTCTGGAGTTATTTCTCCACTGATCTCCAGTAGCATATTGGACACCAACTGACCTGGGGAGTTCCTCATTCAGTATCCTATCATTTTGCTTTTTCCTACTGTTCATGGGGTTCTCAAGGCAAGAATACTGAAGTGGTTTGCCAATCGTTTCCAAGGCAAACCATTCAATATCACTGTAATCCAAGTCTATGCCCCAACCAGTAATGCTGAAGAAGCTGAAGTTGAACAGTTCTATGAAGACCTACAGACCTTCTAGAACTAACACCCAAAAAAGATGTCCTTTTCATCATAGGGGACTGGAATGCAAAAGTAGGAAGTCAAGAAACACCTGGAGTAACAGGCAAATTTGGCCTTGGAATGAGGAATGAAGCAGGGCAAAGACTAATAGAGTTTTGCCAAGAAAATTCACTGGTCATAGCTAACACCCTCTTCCAACAACACAAGAGAAGACTCTACACATGGACATCACCAGACGGTCAACACTGAAATCAGATTAATTATATTCTTTGCAGCCAAAGATGGGGAATATAGTCAACAAAAACAAGACCAGGAGCTGACTGTGGCCTTTTTGCCAAATTCAGACTTAAATTGAAGAAAGTACAGAAAACCGCTAGACCATGCAGCTATGACCTAAATCAAATCCCTTATGATTATATAGTGGAAATGAGAAATAGATTTAAGGGCCTAGATCTGATAGATACAGTGCCTGATGAACTATGGAATGAGGTTCATGATATTGTACAGGACACAGGGATGAAGACCATCCCCATGGAAAAGAAATGCAAAAAAGCAAAATGGCTGTCTGGGGAGGCCTTACAAATAGCTGTGAAAAGAAGAGAGGCAAAAAGCAAAGGAGAAAGGGAAAGATATAAGCATCTGAATGCAGAATTTCAAAGAATAGCAAGAAGAGATAAGAAAGCCTTCTTTAGCGATCAAAGCAAAGAAATAGAGGAAAACAACCGAATGGGAAAGACTAGAGATCTCTTTAGAGATACCAAGGGAACATTTCATGCAAAGATGGGCTCGATAAAGGACAGAAATTGTATGGACTTAACAGAAGCAGAAGATATTAAGAAGAGATGGCAAGAATACATGGAATAACTGTACAAAAAAGATCTTCACGACCCAGATAATCATGATGGTGTGATCACACATCTAGAGCCAGACATCCTGGAATGTGAAGTCAAGTGGGCCTTAGGAAGCATCACTATAAACAAAGCTAGTGGAGGTGATGGAATTCCAGTGGAGCTATTTCAAATCCTGAAAGATGATTCTATGAAAGTGCTGCACTCAATATGCCAGCAAATTTGGAAAACTCAGCAGTGGCCACAAGACTGGAAAAGGTCAGTTTTCATTCCAATCCCAAAGAAAGGCAATGCCAAAGAATGCTCAGACTACCAAACAATTGCACTCATTTCACATGCTAGTAAAGAAATGCTCAAAATTCTCCAAGCCAGGCTTCAACAATATGTGAACTGCGAACTTCCTGATGTTCAAGCTGGTCTTAGGAAAGTCAGAGGAACCAGAGCTCAAATTGCCAACATCCGCTGGATCATGGAAAAAGAAAGAGAGTTCCAGAAAAACATCTATTTCTGCTTTATTGACTATGCCAAAGCCTTTGACTGTGTGGATCACAATAAACTGTGGAAAATACTGAGAGAGATGGGAATACCAGACCACCTGACCTGCCTCTTGAGAAATCTGTATGCATGTCAGGACAGAACAGTTAGAACTGGACATGGAATAACAGACTGGTTCCAAATCGGAAAAGGAGTGCATCAAGGCTGTATATTGTCATCCTGCTTATTTAACTTATATGCAGAGTACATCATGAGAAACGCTGGACTGGAAGAAACACAAGCTGGAATCAAGATTGCCGGGAGAAATATCAATAACCTCAGATATGCAGATGACACCACCCTTATGGCAGAAAGTGAAGAGGAGCTAAAAAGCCTCTTAATGCTCAACATTCAGAAAAGTAAGATCATGGCATCCGGTCCCATCACTTCATGGGAAATAGATGGGGAAACTGTGGAAACAATGTCAGACTTTATTTGGGGGGTGCTCCAAAATCACTGCAGATGGTGACTGTAGCCATGAAATTAAAAGACGCTTACTCCTTGGAAGAAAAGTTATGATCAACCTAGATAGCATATTAAAAAACAGAGACATTACTTTGCCGACTAAGGTCCGTCTAGTCAAGGCTATGGTTTTTCCAGTGGTCATGTATGGATGTGAGAGTTGGACTGTGAAGAAGGCTGAGCACCGAAGAATTGATGCTTTTGAACTGTGGTGTTGGAGAAGACTCTTGAGAGTCCCTTGGACTGCAAGGAGATCCAACCAGTCCATTCTGAAGGAGATCAGCCCTGGGATTTCTTTGGAAGGAATGATGCTAAAGCTGAAGCTCCAGTTCTTTGGCCACCTCATGTGAAGAGTTGACTCATTGGAAAAGACTCTGGTGCTGGAAGAGATTGGGGGCAGGAGGAGAAGGGGACGACTGAGGATGAGATGGCTGGATGGCATCACTGACTCGATGCACGTGAGTCTGAGTGAACTCCGGGAGTTGGTGATGGACAGGGAGGCCTGGCGTGCTGCGATTCATGGGGTCGCAAAGAGTCAGACACGGCTGAGCAACTGAACTGAACTGAACTGAACTGGCTGTGGGATTGTAGTTCTTGCTTCTTCTGTCTGGTCTCTGATGAATGAGGATAAGAGGATTGTTCTTTTTTTCTGAAGGGAGGCACTGGCTTTGGGGGAAAACTGAGTCTTGCTCTGGTGGGCAGGGCCATGCTTAGTAAAGCTTTAACCCAATTTTCTGTTAATGGGTTGGGCTGTGCTCCCTCCCTGTTCGTTGTTTGGCCTGAGGCAGAATAAACATCTTGGCAATACAGTACTCTTCTATTTGCTTTATTTTTGCTTTTATTTGAACAAATAACCACAGTCAGTTTGCCCAGTTTTGAACATTAAGAACAATTTCATTATCTTTGAAGTTTCAAAAAACATTTCACATGTATTTTTATTGATTGTTAATTATATCTAGTAAGACAGAAGACAGGCATTAATTTGCCCAAGAATTCACAGCCATTTTCTTGGTAAGTACTAGCAACTATTATGGCATAAAGCTGTATTTTTATATATTAACTCAATTTTATAGTAAAAATGTTTTATGTACAACTGTAAGGAAACTGCTGCCCAGATAGTTCCAACATAAAAATTGATTATATTTTAAAAGTTCATTGAGTTGTCTGATACATAAATTGGAAAATACTTTCTCTGTAGAAAATAGTAAAAATGATATTATTTCCCAGGCTAGCCCAACCAGCCTATTTAAACCATACAGTAGTTAAATTATACATTTATAAATATGGCTTAAATTCTGGGATCCAGGAGAAACTTTGGCTTCATTTATTGACATGGCCAGGTTGTCCTAAGCCATGTAAAGTGAAATTCCCATTAATCTTCTTTACTCTGTGATTATTTCTTCCCAAAGGCCAGGTACACTGCCCTTTCAATCTACTTGATAAACCAACCCATTTCTATGCCAACTTAAATGCTTTGGTTGTTATTTAAGTAAGCTTAGTATCTCAGCAAAGTCAGAATTTAGTAAAATGTGATCCACAAGGCAAGAGTTGTCGGTCATCAATTACCTAACTCCCTCTGGTTTGATGGGAAACCATGAGGAGTGCAAGCAATAACATTGATAAGTGGATGAAAGAATAAAAGAGAAGAGAACGTGAGAACAAAGAGACATGCAGTCAGGATCCAAGGACAGAACTGAAGTCTAAACAGAGAAAGAATCCTGCCTCAAGAATCAAGGAACTGAGTTGGCTTTTGAGCCAACTGTAAAGGTGACTGAGTAAGAAGCAGTTGGCTATAAAGACCCAGTGAGAGAAACCGGTATCTAGAAAGATTTCAGTTGTTCAAAATAATTAAGTGAAAATAAGACAGGCCATGTGTTTGAATTCCTCCCATCATAGTTTATTTCTCAAGGTTCCCAGTTCAGAACTTAAAGGAATTAAGACATTAAGAAAATGCTTCTCTCGAGTTCCTGTATCGTGTGCAAAGTTTCCCAGAGAAATATCACTTGAGAACTCAGAGCAATACCCACCTTGGGGCTGTATTAGGTTCTTCCATTCCTTCAAATCAACAACCTAAAAATAACCATATAGTGTGTTCTTAAAAAGAAGTCCCTAGGTAGCTGCCACCTTTCAGCTAGCAGTAGGAATAGCGGTCTAACAGAAAGAGATCCTATACTGTAATAGAGGAGCTAGGCTTTGAGAAACTAAATTGGATTATTGTACCTAAAATCCCTAGCTTGGCCATTAGAAGTTGAGCTCTAGAAACATTAATAAACAATTACGTTTTCAGTATTAAAAAAGAGTTTCATCATGCACCTTCACTTACCCTTCTCTTTGCTCTCAATACATATGAATGTCTCCTTCTCACATGTAGAAAATATTTTCATTGATTTTTCTGACTCTTCAGCAATGCAACTGCTATGCCCCTAATCACTTCTTGGTAAATCATGTTAATCTTCCAATAGGAGATGGAGTACATTATAATCAAACACCATTTATTCAGCCTCCTTACTTAGGAAGAAAGTTATGGGGCCATGTAAAATAATTTCTAGTAAACTACTTATACTTACACATACATACATTTTTATTTATTTATTTTTTGGTTCAATACTTTTATTGATTTTTTGGTTAATAATATATATACTTTTATTTATTATTATTATTATTTTAATTTTTATTTTTACTTTATTTTATTTTACAATACTTATTGGTTTTGCCATACATCAACATGAATCCACCACGGGTGGACATGAGTTTCCAAACATGAACACCCCTCCCACCTCCCACCCCATATCATCTCTCTGGATCATCACCGTGCACCAGCCCCAAGCATCCTGTATCCTGCATCAAACAGACTGGCAATTCGTTTCTTACTAGATAGTATACATGTTTCAATGCCATTCTCCCAAATCATCCCACCCTCTCCCTCTCCCTCAGAGTCCAAAAGTCCGCTCTACACATCTGTGTCTCTTTTGCTGTCTTGCATACAGGGTCATCATTACCATCTTTCTAAATTCCATATATATGTGTTAGTATACTGTATTGGTGTTTTCCTTTCTGGCTTACTTCACTCTGTATAATCGGCTCCAGTTTCATCCATCTCATTAGAACTGATTCAAATGCATTCTTTTTAATGGCTGAGTAATACTCCATTGTGTATATATACCACAGCTTTCTTATCCATTCATCTGCTGATGGACATCTAGGTTGTTTCCATGTCCTGGCTATTATAAACAGTGCTGCGATGAACATTGGGCTACATGTGTCTCTTTCAAACCAGGTTTCCTTGGTGTGTATGCTAAGCAGTGGGATTGCTGAGTCATAAGGCAGTTCTATTTGCAATTTTTTAAGGAATCTCCACACTGTTCTCCATAGTGGCTGTACTAGTTTGCATTCCCACCAACAGTGCAAGAGGGTTCCCTTTTTTCCACACCCTCTCCAGCATTTATTGCTTGCAGACTTTTGGATCGCAGCCATTCTGACTGGTGTGAAGTGGTACTTCATTGTGGCCTTGATTTGCATTTCTCTAATAATGAGTGATGTTGAGCATCTTTTCATGTGTTTGTTAGCCATCTGTATGTCTTCTTTGGAGAAATGTCTATTTAGTTCTTTGGCCCATTTTTTGATTGGGTTGTTTATTTTTCTGAAATTGAGCTGCATAAGTTGCTTGTATATTTTTGAGATTAGTTGTTTGCCCATTGCTTCATTTGTTATTATTTTCTCCCATTCAGAAGGCTGTCTTTTCACCTTGCTTATATTTTCCTTTATTGTCCAGAAGCTTTTAATTTTAATTAGATCCCATTTGTTTAGTTTTGCTTTTATTTCAGAATTCTGGGAGGTGAATCATAGAGGATCCTGCTGTGATTTATGTCGGAGAGTGTTTTGCCTATGTTCTCCTCTAGGAGTTTTATAGTTTCTGGTCTTATGTTTAGATCTTTAATCCATTTTGAGTTTTTTAAAATCTGTGAAGAATTAACTGAAGCATGAATCACCTTATATTGAGAAGCTAAAATGTATCAAAATACACATAACAATGGCTAAACTAAATACTATCTCCTATTAAATATATCTGTTCAGTTCAGTTCAGTCTCTCAGTCATGTCCGACTCTTTGCCAACCAATTAATTGCAGCACATCAGGCCTCCCTGACCATATCAACTCCCGGAGTTCACTCAGACTCAAGGTCCATTGAGTTGGTGATGCCATCCAGCCATCTCATCCTCTATCATCCACTTCTCCTCCTGCCCCCAATCCCTCCCAGCATCAGAGTTTTTCCAATGAGTCAACTTTTCACATGAGGTGGCCGAAGTACTGGAGTTTCAGCTTTAGTATCATTCCTTCCAAAGAACACCCAGGATTTATCTCCTTTAGAATTGACTGGTTGGATCTCCTTGCAGTCCAAGGGACTCTCAAGAGTCTTCTCCAACACCACAGTTCAAAAGCATCAATTCTTCAGTGCTCAGCTTTCTTCACCATCCAACTCTCACATCCATACATGACCACTGGAAAAACCATAGTCTTGACTAGATGGGCCTTTGTTGGCAAAGTGATGTCCCTGCATTTTAATATGCTGTCTAGGTTGGTCAAAATTTTCCTTCCAAGGAGTAAGCATCTTTTAATTTCATGGCTGCAATCACCATCTGCAGTGATTTTGGAGCCTAAAAAAATAAAGTCTGACACTCTTTCCACTGTTTCCCCATCTATTTCCCATGAAGTGATGGGACCGTATGCCACGATCTTCGTTTTCTGAATGTTGAGCTTTAAGCCAACTTTTTCACTCTCTTTCACTTTCAGCAGGAAGATTTTTAGTTCCTCTTCACTTTCTGCCATAAGGGTGGTATCATCTGCATATCTGAGGTTATTGATATTTCTCCTGGCACTCTTGATTCCAGTGTGTGCTTCTTCCAGTCCAGCGTTTCTCATGATGTACTCTGCATATAAGCTAAATAAGCAGGGTGACAATATACAGCGTTGACGTACTCCTTTTCCTATTTGGAACTAGTCTGTTGTTCCATGTCCAGTTCTAACAGTTGCTTCCTGGCCTGCATACAGATTTTTCAAGAAGCAGGTTAGGTGGGCTGGTATTCCCATCTCTTTCAGAATTTTCCATAGTTTATTGTGATCCAAACAGTCAAAGGCTTTGGCATAGTCAATAAAGTAGAAATAGATATTTTTTTGCTTTTTCCATGATCCAGCAGATGTTGGCGATTTTATCTCCAGTTCCTCTGACTTTTCTTTTTTTTTTTTTTTTTTTTTTGACTTTTCTATAACCAGCTTGAACATCAGGAAGTTCATGGTTCACGTATTGCTGAAGCCTGGCTTGGATAATTTTGAGCGTTACTTTACTAGCATGTGAGATGAGTGCAATTGTGTGGTAGTT
This sequence comes from Ovis canadensis, assembly GCF_042477335.2. Taxonomy (NCBI): domain Eukaryota; kingdom Metazoa; phylum Chordata; class Mammalia; order Artiodactyla; family Bovidae; genus Ovis; species Ovis canadensis. The sequence continues at coordinate 97,949,912 of NC_091253.1, read as the reverse complement.
TGAGCATTCTTTGGCATTGACTTTCTTTGGAATTGAAATGAAAACTGACCTTTTCCAGTCCTGTGACCATTGCTGAGTTTTCCAAATTTGCTGGCAGATTGAGTACAGCACTTTCACAGAATCATCTTTCAGGATTTGAAATAGCTCTACTGGAATTCCATCACCTCCACTAGCTTTGTTCATAGTGATGCTTTCTAAGGCCCACTTGACTTCACATTCCAGGATGTCTGGCTCTAGATGAGTAATCACACCATCGTGATTATACAGGTTGTGAAGATCCTTTTTGTACAGTTCTTCTGTGTATTCTTCCCATCTCTTCTTAATATCTTCTGCTTCTGTTAGGTCCGTACCATTTCTGTCCTTTATCGAGCTCATCTTTGCATGAAATGTTCCCTTGGTATCTCAAGTTTTCTTGAAGAGATCTCTAGTCTTTCCCATTCTGTTATTTTCCTCTATTTCTTTGCATTGATCACTGAGGAAGGCTTTCTTATCTCTTCTTGCTCCAAATCTAGAACATATGCTGGTATAAGCTGGGTTCCATCACAGGTAAGTGTGAAACCTTGCTTCAAAATATTGCTCACTGTTAATTTTCAGAAGATCCATCATAGGACCATAGGAGTATTTCGTAGGCAAGTGACTGAGGAATACCAATTAGAGAACAAAGCCTTGGGTGATCAAAGTGCTTCCCTAGAAACTGTTTCATTCCCCATGATATTTAGGAAGGATACTATTAAAGGTGAGTGTGAGTGATAGTTGCTCAGTCCTGTCTGACTCTTTGCAACTCCATGGACTGTAGCCCACCAGGCTCCTTTGTCCATGGAATTCTCCAGGCAAGAATACTGGAGTGGGTTGCCATTTCCTTCTCTAGGAGATCTTCCCAACCCAGGGGACTGAATATGGGTCTCTGACCTTGCTGGCAGAGTTTTTACCATCTGAGCCACCAAGAAATGCCTACTGTTAAGAGACATTTCTAAGTATAAAGACAGGTCAATTTTAAAAGTATCAGCAGATACTTGCTTGACTTTATCCTACAATCTATAGACAATACATTAGAATATGTAATGAATCCATAGACCTTTTCCAAAGGAATACCCAAGACAGAAGTAGCAATAAAGTTATAAATGACAATCATCAATCATATGAAATATTTTAGATGAAGTTTACCTCTCTCGAATAAATGGGGACTGGGCAAGCGGCCAGGATGGAATACAATGTGCTTTTAACTTTGCATGAAAAATAATGTTCAGTTCCATGTTGCTGAACATAGTTCTGTTTTTGCCAAATAAATTCTCTACTTTAAATTACTGTCCGAATGCTTTATTAAAACTCTGCCTCTGGCATTTGTTTTGGAATCTGTAAGTTTTGTTGCTTCCCTACTAGGCTTCCCTAGTAGCTCAGACGGTAAAGCATCTACTCGCAATACGGGGACCCAGGTTCAATCCCTGGGTCAGAATGGTCCCCTGGAGAAGGAAATGGCAACCCACTGCAGTATTCTTGCCTGGATAATTCCAAGGACAGAGGAGCTTGGTGGGCTACAGTCCACTGGGTCATAAAGAGTCGGACACTACTGAGCGCCTTACACACTCTTTTGTTGCCACCTCCTGATCGCTGTCCTCTGAAGATTCTACTTCTTTCCCGCTGTCCTCTGACACCTCAGTTGCCCTTGGAAGTTGTGATATCCTTCCCCTGGTCCTTCTTGCTCTGACTGCTCCGTAGCCACAGAAAATTGCAGCACCGTGAATCATGCCACTCTTCCTGTATTTCTGTTACTGGTGTAGCAGGGATGTCAAGGCAAACACCCTGTTTTCCTTTGAGAACGACCATTCCCTTCACTTTGGCATCAATATCCTCACTCAGAAGCTGTTCAGGTTCTTTCCAAGCAGAACTAATGTTTGGCATTTCAATCGAGCACTGCAGATCACGGTCGCAAAGCCTGCATTTGAGTTGCTCAAGGAGTGCTGGTCCACCGACGTGGCACCGGAGAAGTGGGCCAGGGCTGCTGGCGGGCCTTTCAAAGCTCCCTGCTCCCCTCTCAGGTTCATCAGCTGACTGCTCGAAGTGACCAGTCGCAGCGGGAGGCTCAGAGTCCAAGAGCCTGAAGGCAGCTTTGCTAGAAGCTTTCATTATCTCTGTTGCAGAATGAACACCCATTCGCTTAAATGGAATTCCCACTTTTTGCTCCATTTCGGCTAACTGGTATCTTCTTTGTGCTGGGAAAAGCAGATGCAAATCCCGATCATTCCAACTCTACCTGGTCGCCCAGAATCATGAACGTAGGGACTCCACATCCTTTGGAGGAGAACTTTGAACAACCAGGTGAACCTCAGGGATGTCTAACCCATGTGCAGCAACATTGTTGGAACCCAAACTCCAAAATCACCTTTTCTAAAATCTTTCCTGGTGATTTCCCTTTGCTTCTGTGGATTGTCTCTGTGTAATAACTGGGCATCTTGCCTTACGGCCACATTCTGCGACAACTCCTGGGCTTCTTTCTTCATTTCACAAAATACAATAGTGAGCCCTTGAAAAACACTGTCTCCAATAACTGTGGCCCTCTGAGTCCAGTGGCACTTGATAGCCAGATGCTCTACAGTTATTGCCATTTTCTGCATCTGTTTACCAATCAGGTCCATTTATTCATATGTAGATTTCATGTATTTCTTAGCAACATTACACAACCAATGGGGGCAAGTTGCAGAAAAAAGTAATGTTTTGGGTTCTCTTCTGAATCATTCTTGCATGCCATGGATAAAATCTCTTCCACTTGATCAGCAAAGCCCTTGTCCAACATTTGGTCAACCCATCCTGGACAACACACTTAAGTTTGGTGAGATCTAGCTTGCCATTCTGCAGGTGGTCTTTTTTTTTTTTTAAGTTAATTTATTTTTTAATTGAAGGATACTTGCTTTATAGGATTTTATTGCTTTCTGTCAAACATCAACATGAATCAGCCATAAGTATACATATGTCCCTCCTTCTGGAACCTCCTTCCTACTCCCTCCCCATCCCACCCTTCTAGCTTGATGCAGAGCCCCTGTTTGAGTTTCCTGAGACATATAGCAAATCCGCATTGGCTCTCTGTCTTACATACGGTAATGTCAGTTTCTGTGTTACTCTCTCCATGCATCTCACCCGCTCCACCCCTCTCCCCACCTCTCCCCACGTCCATAAGTCTGTTCTCTATGTCTGTCTGTCTCTCCATTAGTGCCCTGCAGATAAATTCATCAATACCATCTTTCAAGATTCCATATATATGCATTCAGCTTGGTTCAGTTCAATCTAGTCGCTCAGTCGTGTCCGACTCTTTGCGACCCCATGAATCGCAGCACCTATATGATATTTTTCTTTCTTTTTTTGACTTACTTCATTCTGTATAACAGGCTCTAGATTCATCCACCTCATTAGAACTGATTCAAAGGTGTTCCTTTTTAATGCTAAGTAATATTTCATTGTGTGTATGTACAACTTCAGTACATTCATCTGTCAGTGGACATCTAGGTTGCTTCTATGCTCTAGCTATTGTAAATAATGCTGAATAAGACCAGAAACTGAAAAACTCTTAGAAGAAAACAGGCAGACCACTCAACGACATAAATCAAAGCAAGATCCTCTATGACCCACCTCCTAGAGTAATGGAAGTAAAAAAATTAAGCAACTGGGACCTAATTAAGCTTAAACACTTTTGCATAGCAAAGGAAACTATAAACAAGGTAAAAAGACAACCCTCAGAATGGGAGAAAATAATAGCAAATGAAAAAAATCTTACAAAGGATTAATTTCCAAAATATACAAGCAGTTCATACAATTCAATACTATAAAAACAAACAACCCAATCAAAAAGTGGGAAAAAGACCTAAACAGACATTTCTCCAAAGAAGACATACAGATGGGTAACAAACACTTGAAAAGATGCTCAACATCACTCATTATTAGAGAAATGAAAATCAAAACTACAATGAGATATCACCTCACACTGGCCAGAATGACCATCATGAAAAATTCTACAAACAATAAATGCTGGAGAGAGTGTAGAGGAAAGAGAACCCTCTTGTATTGTTGGTGGAAATATAAATTGATATCACCACTGTGGAAGACAGTATGGAGATTCCTTAAAAAAAAAAAAAAAAAAAAAGGAACAAAACCACCATATGACCCAGCAATCCCAATCCTAGGGCTACACCCTGCTGCTGCTAAGTCACTTCAGTCATTTCTGACTCTGTGCAACCCCATAGACAGCAGCCCACCAGGCTCCCCCGACCCTGGGATTCTCCAGGCAAGAACACTGGAGTGGGTTGCCATTGCCTTCTCCGATACACCCTGAGAAAATCAAAATTGAAAACGACACAGGCAGGTGATCTTTGATACGACCTGATGTCCCAACCAGGATATCAATCCCATTCCTCATGTATTCAATTTGCCCTCTGTAGGATGTTCCACCATAAAAACAAGCAGTTGCCAGCTTTTTTGTGATGTCGCTGAAGTCTCTGCTTACTTGACTTGCCAACTCCCTGTGGGTGTAAGAACCAGCACCTGAGGGGCAGGGCCTATCTTCTGGTCTTACAGTTCTCCCTGAAGTTTTTCAACCAAAGGGAAAGCAAAGGAAAATGTCTTTCCAGTTCCATGCCTGTGAAATCAAATCCTTCCTACTATAGATTTGGTGAAACGTCTTTGCTTGTATGGGAAACAGGAAGGTCACTCCACAGGCTTTGAGAAGTTTAATAGTTTCTTCAGATATGGGAAAATTAGGGAAAGCTCCTTTTTTTTTTTTTTTTTTGCTCCACAGTCATTTCCTGCTCTAACTCACTGTCTTCTTCACTGGTAGCTTCCTTGGATTTGGAGTCAGATCCAAAATCAGGGAACCTATTCTTGAAGTTGGGGCTTTTCTCTCCAATTTATTCATTTGTCTCTTTTTCTTTCTTCATCTTTTTGGGCTTAGGTGCATCGACTTTTCCTCAGTAGGCTCTTCATTTTTTAAAACATTTTTGGTTTTAGGAGAAACAATTGTCTTTTCACGGGGCTCCTTCGATTTTTTTGAACTTTTGTTTTTAGAAGAAATAATGTCATCTTGAGATGGCTCCTCTTTCTTTTTGGCCTTTTCGGATTTAGGAGAATTCATGTCAACCTCAGAAGGCCCTGCTTTCTTTTTAACCTTTTTAACTTTGGGGGATCAATTGCCAACATGCGCTGGATCGTTGAAAAAGCAAGAGAGTTCCAGAAAAACATCTATTTCTGCTTTATTGACTATGCCAAAGCCTTTGACTGTGTGGACCACAATAAACTGTGGAAAATTCTGAAAGAGATAGGAATACCAGACCACCTAACCTGCCTCTTGAGGAATCTGTATGCAGGCCAGGAAGCAACAGTTAGAACTGGACATGGAACAACAGACTGGTTCCAAATAGGAAAAGGAGTATGTCAAGGCTGTATATTGTCACCCTGCTTATTTAACTTCTATGCAGAGTACATCATGAGAAACGCTGGGCTGAAAGAAACACAAGGTGGAATCAAGATTGCTGGGAGAAATATCAATAACCTCAGATATGCAGATGACACCACCCTTGTGGCAAGAAGTGAAGAGGAACTAAAAAGCCTCTTGATGAAAGTGAAAGAGGAGAGTGAAAAAGTTGGCCTAAAGCTCAACATTCAGAAAACAAAGATCATGGCATCCGGTCCCATGACTTCATGGGAAATAGATGGAGAAACAGTGGAAACAGTGTCAGACTTTATTTGGGGGGTGCTCCAAAATCACTGCAGATGGTGACTGCAGCCATGAAATTAAAAAACGCTTACTCCTTGGAAGAAAAGTTATGACCAACCTAGATAGTATATTCAAAAGCAGAGACATTACTTTGCTGACCAAGGTCCGTCTAGTCAAGGTTATGGTTTTTCCAGTGGTCATGTATGGATGTGAGAGTTGGACTGTGAAGAAGGCTGAGCGCCGAAGAATTGATGCTTTTGAACTGTGGTGTTGGAGAAGACTCTTGAGAGTCCCTTGGACTGCAAGGAGATCCAACCAGTCCATTCTGAACAAGATCAGCCCTAGGATTTCTTTGGAAGGAATGATGCTAAAGCTGAAACTCCAGTACTTTGGCCACCTCATGCGAAGAGTTGACTCATTGGAAAAGACTCTGATGCTGGGAGGGATTGGGGGCAGGAGGAAAAGGGGACGACCGAGGATGAGATGGCTGGATGGCACCACCGACTCGATGGAAGTGAGTCTGAGTGAACTCCGGGTGATGGTGATGGACAGGGAGGCTTGGCGTGTTGTGATTCATGTGGTCCCAATGAGTTGGACACGACTGAGCGACTGAACTGAACTGAACTGAGCAGAACTGAACTTTGGGTGAAATCATTTCTTCTTTTTCTTCTACTGCCTCTTCAGTCTTATGAGATTTTGGCTTCTCTTTTTTACATTTCCTCTCATTTTGCTTTCCCAGCATCTCCACTTTTTCCATGGATATGTCTGACACCAAGTCCACATCACTAAGAAGTTTCCTCGGCATCACTCAGCACAAGTGTACACCAAGTGGTCTTGTCTATTGCATAGAGAGGAAGAGACATGGCCATTTTTGATTAAAAGAAGAAGAAGGCCAAGCCCATGACAATCCTGGATTTGGTCCTAGAACAGAAAAGTGATGTGACTGAGACAGAGAAAAATTTGAATGAGAGTGAGTTCTCACACTGTTGCGTTAAGTTTTAGACCCCACAGTAACCTGGTCATCTGAGCCCACAAAGACATTGGGAATCCCCAGGGAATCTGACTTTGAAGGACAGTGGGATTCTATTGCAGAACTTCCACAGGACTAGGGGAAACAGAGATTCTTGGAAGGCACAAACAAAACTGTGTGTGCACCAGCACCCAGGGGAAAGGAGCAGTGACCCTGTAAGAGACAGAATCAGACCTGCCTGTGTGTTTGAGGGTCTCCTGCAGAGGAGTGGGTCTGCAGTGGCCTGCTGCAGGGACAGGGGAACTGGCAGAAACAGTCTTGGGAGGTGAGGTTTGGCATAAGTCCTTTTGGAGGTCACTTTTACCTAACTGCATCTATAATAGCTTCAGAAAGATTAAAATTTAGCAAAGGAGGTGAAAGATCTGTACATTAAAAGCTATAAAACCTTGATGAAAAAATTTAAGAAAACAAAAATAAATGGAAAGATATTTCATGCTCATAGACTGAATAATTAATATTGCAAAACCTCCATACTACTCAAAGCAATCTACAGATTCAATGAATTTCCTATAAAATTCCAAAGGCATTTTTCACATAAATAGAAAAAATAATCTTAAAATGTATATGGAGTCACAGAAAGCACTGAATATATAAAGGGATATTGAGCAAGAACAAAGCTGGAAGCACCATAATTCCAGTTTCAAATTATGTTACAAAGTAATGAAAAAGCATGTTTCATAAAAACAGGCACATAAGCCAATGGGACAAAATAAAAGACCTAGGCGGAAGCCCACATGTCTATGGTCAACTAACCTTCTGCAGGGGTCTCAAAAATACAACACAATAAGAGGAAAGGATAATCTCTTCAATAGATTGTTGGGAAAATTTGATATCCACATGCAGAAGAATGAAACTGGATACACAAAACCAACCAAAATCAGATTAAAACCTAAACCTATCATCTGAAACCACAAAATTCCTAGGGGGCTGGAATATGAGGAAAGGGCTCCATGACGCCGTTCTTGGCAATTACTTTTTGGACATGACACACAAAGGCGCATGCAACAAAAGTGAAAATTAACAAATGGGATTAAGGAAAAAACTAAAAATATTTCGCATGACACAAGCAACAATCAGCAAAATGATAAGACAGTGTACAGAATGGGAGAATATGTCTGTAAACCACATGTCTAATAATTGATTTTATCCAAAATATATAAGAGATTCCAATAACTCAATAGCAAATAAACAAATAATCCAATTTAAAAAATGGAAAGAGGCCCTGAATAGATATTTCTCAAAAGAAGAGGTTAACAGTTACATTAAAATGTGTTTAATATCATTAATCATCAGGAAAATGCAAATCAAATCCACAGGACCTATTGCTTCATAATTATAAGAATGATTATTATCAAACAAAAGATAACAAGTATTTGGCAATCACGTGTTGAAAAATAAAGAGCCCTGGTACACTGTTGGTAGGAATGTGACTGGCATAGGCTTTATGAAAAACATATGGAGATTTCCCAAAATACTTAAAAACAGAATTACCATGTGACCCAGCAAGCCTACCTCTGGGCATTTATCCAAAGAAATTAAAATCAGGATACCTGCACTATCATATTCATTCCAGGACTATTCACAGTTGCCAACATATGGAAACAATATAATATTCATCAGTGAATAAATGGATAAAGAAAATGTTATACACACACAGACATACACACAATGGAGTATTACTCAGCCTTAAAAAATAGAAAATTCTGTGATTTGTGACAACTTGGATGGAACTGGAGGACATATGCTAAGTGAAATAAGACAGAGAAAAATAAAAACTGTATCATCTCACCTATATATGGAACCTAAAAAAGTCAAACTTCTGAAAGAAGAGAGTAGAATGGTGATTACCAGGGGCTAATAAGAGGAGGAAATGAAGAGACAGTGGTTAAATGGCACAGTTTCAGTTATGCCAGATAAGTAAATTCCAAAGATGTATTCTGCAGCATGCTACTTATAGCTAATGATACTTTATTATAGATTTAAAATTTGCTAAGCCTGTAGATATTAATTTCAGACCCTAAAAATTCCTCGGAAAACTACTAGAACTGATAAAAAAAAAAATGGAAGCGAAGTAGTAGGATACAAGGTTAGCATACAGAAATCACTTGCATTTATTTACACTAACAATGAAATATCAGTAAAGGAAAGTAAAAAAGAAATCCATTTTTAAATCATATTTAAAAAAACTAATGACCTAAATGGGGAAAGAACTTGAAAAAAAATCATGTATATGTATAACTGAATCACTTTGCTGTACACCTAAAACTAACACAACATTTTATTAATAAATCAACTACAGTCCAATATAAAATAACATTTTTTTAAAATTTAAGCATTTAGTGATAAAGCTGACCAAGGAGGAGAAAGACTTATATGCTGAGAACTATAAAACACTGGTAAAGAAAACTGAAGCTGATTCAAAGAAATTAAAAGATATCCCATGCTCTTGGATTATAAAATTAATATTGTTATAATAGCAATACTAACCAAAGCAATATACAGATTTCATGTGATCTATCATATTACCCAAGACATTTTTCAGAAAATTAGTATAGATAATCCTAAAATTTATATGGGATCTAGTCTAGAGTTGCAAAAAATCCCTGAAGAAAATAGAAAAAAAAAATGATATATAACCACCCCAGACTTCAGGCAATACTGCAAAGCTACAGTAATCAAAATATCATGGCTTTAGCATAAAGACAGTCAATGAGCTATCTCAGTCAATGGAATAGAAAACAGAGCCCAGAAATAAACTCATAAGCCTACAGTCAATTAATCTTTGACAAAGGAAGCAAGAATATATTAAAACAGTAGAAGAAAAACAGTCTCTTCAGTAAGTGGTGCTGAATCGATAAAGTTAGAACACACGCTCATCAGTTCAGTTCAGTTCAGTTCAGTCGCTCAGTCGTGTCCGACTCTTCGCGACCCCATGAATCGCAGCACACCAGGCCTCCCTGTCCATCACCAACTCCCGGAGTTCACTCAGACTCACGTCCATTGAGTCGGTGATGCCATCCAGCCATCTCATCCTCTGTCGTCCCCTTCTCCTCCTGCCCCCAATCCCTCCCAGCATCAGAGTCTTTTCCAATGAGTCAACTCTTCACATGAGGTGGCCAAAGTACTGGAGTCTCAGCTTTAGCATCAGTCCTTCCAAAGAATACCCAGGGCTGATCTCCTTCAGAATGGACTGGTTGGATCTCTTTGCAGTCGTGCTCATATCATACACAAAAATAAACTCAAAATGGCTTAAAAATTTTTAAGAGACATGACACCATGAAACTTCTATAAGGGAACATAAGAAAAACTTGTTGACATAAATCATGCCAATGTTTTCTTAGGTCACTCTCCCAAGGCAATAGAAATAAAAGCAAAAAATAGGTAAGTGTGACTTATTCAACTTAAAAGCGTTTTCACAGCAAAGAAAACCATAAACAAAATGAAATGACAGCTTATGGACTAGGAAAAAGTATCTGTAAGTGATAACAATTGACAAAGGACTTAATTTCCAAAATATGCTAATAGCTCATGCAGCTCTAATATCAAGAAAACACTCAATCCAGTCAAACCAATGGCAAACCTAAATAGACATATTTTCCAAAGACATAAAGATAGCATATGAAAAGATGCTCAACATTGCTAGTTATTAGAAAAATGAAAATCAAAACCACATTGTGGTATTGTCTCTCATTAGTTAGAATGGCCATCATTAAAAATTCCACAGATAGAAAATACTGGAAAGCATGTGGAGAAAAGGGAACCCTCCAATATTGTTGGTGGGAATGTAAATTGGTGCAGACACTGTGGAAACTGTATGAAGATTCCTTATAAAACTTAGAGTTGCCATGTGATCTAGCAATCTCACTCTTGGACATATATCTGGAGGAAGCTATAATTCAAAAAGATACATCCACCCTAATGATCACAGTGGCACTGTTTACAATAGCAAACTATGGAAGCAACCTAAATGTCCATCGGCAGATGGATGTATAAAGATGTGTTACGTGTGCACCATGGAATACTACTCAGACGTAAAAAATAATGAAACGATACCATGGGAGAAACCTAGAGATGATCACACTAAGTGAAGTAAGTCAGACAAAGACATCTGCTATACTGAATCATTTATATGTGGAATCTAAAACATGGCACAAATAAACTTACTTACAAAACAGAAACAGAGTCACAGACAAGAAAAATGAGCGTGGCTACCAAAAGGGAAATGGGGGTGGGGAAGGAATAAGCTATGAGTTTGAGATTGCAGATACAAAGTACTATAAATAAAATAAACAACAAAGTCCTACTGGATAGCTCAAAGAACTATGATCGGTATTCTGCTAACCATAGTGAAAAAGACGATGTAAACATATGGATATCTGAATCACTGTGCTATACACCAGAAACTAACGCATGCAACATTGTTAATCAACTATACTTCAATTAAAAAAAATATTCATTAGAGCCAAACAATTGTGGCATTTTATCCTGTATCTGTAACTTAAATGCTTTTAAAACGTGTATTGAAAAATCTCTCAGTCCAGTTCAGTTCAGTCCCTCAGTCATGTCCGACTCTTTGTGACCCCCTGGACGACAGCACGCCAGGCCTCCCTGTCCATCACCATCCCCCAGAGCTTCCTCAAACTCATGTCCATTGAGTCGGTGATGCCATCCAACCATCTCATCCTCTGTCGTCCCCTTCTCCTCCTACCTTCAATCTTTCCCAGCATCAGGATCTTTACTAAGAGTTAAAGAATACATTTATTTTTTGTACTCAATTCCTTCACCTCTTTATTTCAATATTAATGTTCCATAAAAGTCACCCATATAAACTGCATAATGCAATAATTTTTAATGTTTGCAAATTGTACTGCAGCCATCACTACTTTATAATTTTAGAACATTTTCATCACCTTAAAATGATGGGTGGTTGTTCCTCATTCCCGTCTACATGTCAATTCCAAGCACCCATTATCTACTTTCTCTTAAGGTTTGTCTATTGTGGATAATTTATATAGATAAAATCATAAAATATGTGATGTTTTATGAATAGCTTATCATAATGATTCACTTAACATAATGTTTTTAAGAAACACCCATATTGTAGCATTTTGACATTTCATTTCCTTTCATGATAGAATAATATTCCATTGTACGGATGTATAATATTTTATTTATCCAGTCATCAGCTGGTGGACATTTGGATTACCTTTTTGGTGTTATTAATAATTTTGATATGAACATTTTTCAAGTTTTTGTGTAGAGATATATCATTTTTTCTCTTGGCTATATATACCTAATGATGAGATTTCTGGTCCTATGATAATTCTGCTTAACATTTTGAGTAACTTCAACTATATTTGCCAAAGAAACATAATTTTACATTTCACCACCAAGGTAAGAGCTTCCACAACCCCATCTAAATGTATTAATTTTTATTATCATGGCACTCTAATAGGTTATGCAGTGATATCTTACTGTGGTTTTGATTTGCATTTTGCTATTAATGATGCTGAATATATTTCTTATTAGACAATATTCTTATTTGTCCATTTTTATCAGCTTTGAAGAAATGTTTGTTCACCCATTTTTAATTGGGCTATTTATCTTTTATTATTGTGTCACATGTAGTCTTTATATAATCTGGATACAAGCTCACTGTTACATATTATTAGCAGTTAAACATCATTCTTCTCTAAAGAGATGTTAAAGCCCTAACACTCAGCACCTCAGAAGAGGATCTTATTGGTAAATAGCATTGTTGAATATGCAATTGATTAAACTGATATGATATACTGGAATAGAGTGGCCCTTTAAACCAAAATGACTGATAGCCATATAAGATGATGGCCATTTCAGATGCTGAAACAAATACCTAAAAATGCTTAACTGACTATGAAATTGTATAATGGGTAGAGGCTAGAGACACATAATATGAAAGTCTAGACTGTCTTGAAGACTGCTTGTATAAACATTGATAATAGAGGTAATTCATATAAAAGCTTAGAAAGAGAAATAATTTAATAGAAAACTTCTATCTTCTTAGAAAATACATGTTAAGACATACTTGTCTATGGTTCTGTGTGCACTAGTGCCTACATGTTTATTAGTAATTGTCCAATATCTCCCTGATACTGAGATATAAAATATAGTATATGCATCAAATTATCTTTCTAAAGTCAAAAATAAAAATTAAATTCTCAAATACACCTGCACCTAACAATTTCAGATAAGACATGTACTTAGTTAGGTTGAATGTGTTTAGATCTCACAGCCTAGAATTTGCATGTACACACACACAGAGTCACACATTTACAAACACATATACACACACAGTTGTGCACAGGTCCTAGAAAAACTCTTCATATGTGATTAGGAATCATAAAAGAATACTCATGATAACATTTTTGAGTGACAAAATATTTAAACAAGTAGATATTTGAGACAACAGCATCTTATAAAGCAATAAATATGTTTGAATTAGAGCTATATGTGACTATGTAAGTGTTCTCCAAACTTAAGTTTGAGAAATAGAGCAAATTATAGATGAAAACACACTGTATGACACTTAATATAAGGTACAAGCACATGAAAAGCTGGCCTATGTATCATTTATAAATATGATCATATGTAGTAAAAGTATAAAGAAATTCAAGTTCAGTAGAGTGAGGAAGAGGAAAGCAAAGGTTAAGAGTTAAAGAGAAGTATAGACAGGGGCTTTAATTTTCTGACTGGTTCCCAAGTGTTTATCAAATTAATATCTGTGTTGGATGAGGCTAGTTTCCACAAAAATCTAATCTTTTCCTTCACAGAGTAAAATTTCAGCCAGGATTATATGGAGGCTACATCTGCTAGATTCCAAGCAGTAAGCTGTAGCTATGTGACTACAGTCAATAGTCAATAAAATGATTTCCAGGTCAAACCATTAACAGAGAAGGTATGCTTAATCCATGATCCATAGCTCCTTTCTTTTGCAATGGGCTCCAACCAGCACATGCCATTGGTCCAGCTTCAAATATGGTGGAGACAGAAGCAGGAATTAATTTTAGGACCTTCTGAAGGGCTCTAAGCAGAGCTATCTGCCAATTTGTAATGGCTCCTTTGTAATAGTAATAGAAGAGGGGTACCCAAACTTCTATCATTTATATCAGTTCTTTGTGTGTCTATACAACATTTCTTTGTGTTTACCCTGACTAAAACAATGTCTATATATTTTATATGTCTAAACTAGTCTATAATATAAAATGAAAAAAGTGTGGCACATATGGTATTCTAATATTTCTAATTTTCTTGCAATGTACTGTATTTTAAAATGGCCTTAAGAATCAAAATTTATCAAAGGAACACATAAGAAAATATTATGTTTTTTCTATGTACACAATTTTTATGTATAATTATGTAAGTGATTGAAATTTTTATTAATTAGTTGCCAAGGTAAAAAAGCAATTAACTCTGTTAGAAAGATGAGTTCTTATTTCTAACTCATATGCTGTTTCTCTCCTTCATTAATCTCTCAGCAAATTGATAGATCTAATTCAGTGAGTTAAACTGAACATGACTGCTCTTTGTTAAAGATAAATGCTAATAAAGCTTTAAAATATGTCTCCAACAAGTAAACGTACCACCATTGGGCAATGCAATTTATTTCACTTTTTACAAACAGTAAAAATAAAAATACTTACTAGCATAGTTCTTCTGTTGTAGATGTTTTACTCTTCTAACATAATTTTTATTCCTTTCTTTCAAAAACTTCCACTTTTCCATTGTTCGGAACCCTTGTGATAGACAAGGGGACCAATCTATGTTGTGATTATGGGGGTAACTTCCTAAGGCTCAGTTTAAACACACTCTTTTTTTTTCAGATGTGGGCAAATAATCTAATGAAAAAAAATTAATGTTTACCTGGAAATATTGAGAATGGATATTACAAAATGATCCCTTTTTTCTTTCTTTCAGAATAACAGCTGTAAGGGATGCCCTACGCTTATTGCATCCCTCAGTATTCTGATAGGAAAACAGAAGCTTTCCTAGGCATTTCAAGCAGTAAAGATTCCAATACAGGTTATTAGGGGCTTACACAGCTTCTGAAGGACTGGAAGGTAAACATGAGAGACCATTGTTAGATTTTGAGAAAATCAGAAGTGCAGGATTTACAGGAAATCGTTTCAGTCATTTCAGATGCTGCAGAAACAATGTGGGAGATTCCACTATAACAGGATGTTGGGAAGATAATGGCAAAACCCACGTGTGTAAACTCTCTCTGCCCACACACCTGCCTACAAGCTGGAGAATAATGGCTTCTCCCTCTCTTAGGATTTTCAAACATCCTGAAAATGTGCTACTTGTTAGACTCTAACAGGAAATTCTGCTAACAAGAAGCTCTGGAAAGCAAAGTTCTCAGACCTCTTGCTTGTGAACTAGGGGAGGGTAAGGAAGGCAGCAAGGATGATACTGTGTCACAACAGGAAATCTGGAAATAAGACTTGTCCTGTAGCCATCTGGCTTCTACACAGAGGAAAACCATCTCCAAGTAGAGGTCATTAGAGTCATACAGATCTGAGATGGAATTCTAATATTCTTAACCTCAAGATTCAGCCGTCCATTAGACTTCTCAATTACCTAAATCAATTCTTGTATTGCATTAAAAGATCCTTCTACTTCATTAAAGTGCTTTTGGCATTTGTGTGTGTGTGTGTGTGGTTGTTTTTTTTTTTTTTTTGCATTGAAATTCCATCTGTAGAAACCAAGAGGGTCTTCATTAATGCAAACAGAAGCAGAACGATTGTGGACCGTGATCTTAACCTGTCTTTTCTTTGATTATGGGAAGATAATGCCTCACAAATGAATGGTGCCTTAGCTTGAGCTGCCATAACAAAATGCCATGCAACAGATGGCTTAAACAATGGAAGTTTACTTTCTCATAATCCTTGAGGTTAGACACACGAAATCAAAGGGACCAATGGGTAAGTGTACTCCTTTCCTGACTTGTAGACTGATGCCAACTTGCTACGTGCACACATGGGCATTCCTGAGGACGCGCTCATGGAGGGTAAGAAAGACAGTAAGCTTTCCGATGTCCCTTATAAGGGCACTAATCTTATCCTAGGAGCCCACTTCATGACCCAATTTAACTTTAATTATTTCCTAAAGGCTGCGTTTGCAAATAATAATACATTGGGTCTTAGGGCTTTAAGATATGCATTTTGAGAGACTTAATGCAATCATGCTAGTCCATCCCTCTCCTCCCCCACCAAATACATGTCCTCTCACATTCATTCTATCCCCACAGCAAGCGAAGTCTTAACACATTCCTGTATAAATTCATATAAAGTGTCATCAAAGTATTATCTAAATTCAGTCTGAATGAGATTTAAGGTACTGTTCTTCATGAGGTAAAATTCTTCTCCAGCTGCGACCCTGTGAAATCAGACTGAATAAAAATAGATTTAAAATGGTCAAAATCCTAAGCAGACAACTTACCAAAAGGCATTTAAGCATATGAAAGGATATTCCACATGATTTGTTATTAGTGAGCTGGAAATTAAAACAGTGAGTTATCATTATAAAGCTGGAACAGAGAAACAGTAAATCCTGGTAAAAGTGTGGAGTAAAAGAAACTCATTCATTGCTGATGGCGATGAAAAAATGGTGCAGCCACTTTGGAAGACAGTTTGGTAGTTTTATATAAAATTACACACATTTTGGCATACAATCTTGCTACCACAGTCCTTGGTATTTATCCAAATGGGCTGAAAACTTATTATGTCCACAAAAAGTTCTGCATGCAGGTGTTTGTTGAAGCTCTATTTATAAGTGCCAAAGCTTGGAGGCAATAAAGATGTTCTTTAGTAGGTAAGTGATTTAACAAACTGTGTTAAATGCAGACACAAATATTATTTGGTGATAAAAGAAAATAATTTATCAAGTTATGAAAAGATATGGAGAAAATTTATCTGCATATAACTAAATGAAAGAAGACCAAAAAATGGATATTGTATGACTCCAACTATATGAAGTTCTGAAAGATAATAATCATGGAGACAATGAAAGATCAGTGTCTGCCAGAGATTGGAGAGAAAACAGTCAGAACGGGAAATTTTTAGGGCACTGAAAACATTGGCTCTCTGTATGTTTATACAATGGTAAATACATGCCATTGTGCATCCCTCAAAACCCACAGAATGCAGAGCACTTAGAAGGAACCCAATATAAACTATGAACTTTCAGTGACAATGTCAACATAGGTTCATTGATTGCAACAAACGTACCATTGTAGTAAGGAATATTGGTAGTGTACATTTGTGAGGATAAGGGATTCATCCTATCATTCACTATACCTTTTGCTCAATTTTTTTGTGAACCTGAAACTGCTCTAAAAATAAAATCTATTTTGTAAAAGTTAAACACATACTTAGTGTAACACCCAAGTCCACTCCTAGTTATGTTCCTAAGATATTAAAGCATACATTCACAAAGATTTGCCTGCAAATGCTCATAACAGCAACATTCTCAGATGCTAAAAATTGGAAACAATCTAAATGTTCATCAACATGATATTGGATAAATTGAATCTGATTATCCATTGAATTAACATAATTAACCAATAAAAAGGAAGGAAATGCTGATACACACTACAACATGAAAGAATTTCAAAAACATTATGCTAAGTAAATGAAGTTTGATATAAGCCATACATTGCATGATTCCATTTATACGAAACATCCAGAAAGGGTAAACCTAGAAAAAACAGAAAAATAGTGTTTTTTATAGATGGATTAGGGATGGAATCAGGAATATTCCATAGATAAGAGGAATATTTTGGAAGTGATGAGCATATTCTAAAACTGAATTTGGATGGTTCTCCAAATCTATAAATTAATTTAAAATATTTCAATCACACATGCAAAAAGTGTGAACTTAATGTTGTGCAAATTTTTACTCAATAAAACTGTTTAAAATGAGAGCTTTTTTTTTTTTTTTGGCAATTTCCAAGCTTGATTATAAAATGCACAGTAAAATTCAAAGGACCTAAAGTAAGAAAGGAAAAAAAAAGAACAAACTTTTGAGAAAGAACAAAGTCTGAGAGCTAATATTAAATGATTTTAAGATAAAACAAAATTAAAGTAACAGTACAGCACAACATTTTGCATCAAGATGGAGAAATAGATCAATGGAGTTAACTATGGAGTCCAAAATATGTTCACATGAATATAGACAAATGGGTCTTGACAAAATAAAAAGCAATTCTGTAGATAAAGAAAGCCTTTCAGTATACTATTTACTAAAATAATTGAATTCCATATGGAAAAGGTAAATTTTGAACAATATCTTGCCCCAGATAAACAAATTAACTTAAAACTGATTCTATACCTAAGCATAAAAACCTGACAGCTTTCCCAATGGCTCAGCAGGTAAAGAATCCATGTGCAATGCAGGAGACACAGGAGACCTGAGTTCCATCCCTGGGTCGGGAAGATCCCTGGAGGAGGAAATGGCAACCCACGCCAGTCTTCCTGCCTGGAGAATCCCGTGGACAGAGGAGCCTGATGGGCTACAGTTCAAAGGGTCGCAAAAAATCAGACATGACCAAGCGCAGAAGCATAAAAGCTAAAATAATGAAACTTTTAGAAGAAAGCATGAGAAAAAGTTTGTGACCTTGGATTAGGTGAAGAATTCTTAGATACGATATTGAAAGCAAAAGCTCTACAAGACAAATAATAATCTAGACTTCATTAAAGTTAAGAGCATCTTATCTTTGAAAGACACTCACAGGAGACTGAATACAACTGGGAAAAAACTTTGCAAAGCATAGATATAATAAAGAATTGTGTTCAGATTAAATAGAGAACATTAAAAATCAAATAAAAATGATGACAACAAAACTTAAAAAATGACCCAACGTTTGAGCAGACACAGTGTCAAAGAATATTGGATTTCAAACAAGGACATGAAAAAGTGCTCAACACCATGAGTGTAAAGGAAAGGAAAAGAAAAAGAAAAGAAAACCATAACATACTTCTATGCAACTATTGCAGTGTCTAAATTTGGAACACTGACTATATCAAGTGTTGGCGAGATTGTAAAGAAAGTTGAACTCTCACACACAGCTGGTACAGATCCAAAATGATATGCTGCTGCTGTCACGTCAGTCGTGTCCGACTCTGTGCGACCCCAGAGACGGCAGCCCACCAGGCTCCCCCAACCCGGGATTCTCCAGGCAAGAGCACTGGAGTGGGTGCCATTTCCTTCTCCAGTGTGTGAAAGTGAAAAGTGAAAGTGAAGTCGCTCAGTCGTGTCCGACTCTTAGCAACCCCATGAACTGCAGCCTACCAGGCTCCTCCATCCACGGGATTTTCCAGGCAAGAGTACTGGAGGGGGGTGCCATTGCCTTCTCCAAAAATGATATAACCACTCTGGAAAACAGTTTGGCAGGTTAACATGCTAAGCATACCCCCATTATTTTTCTTCTATGTACTCTCCCAAGAAGAAAGATATGTCTCTACAAAGCCTTGTGCATAAATATTAATAGCAATTTTGTTTGAAATAGACAAAAGCTGGAATCAGCAAAATTGTTCCTCAACAGGTGCACAGAAAAATTACAGTATATTTATGCAATGGAATTTTACTTGGCAATGATAAAAAGTGAGCTATTGATATACAACTTGGATGGGTGGGTATCAAAATAATTATGCTAAAGAAGTTAGATAAAAATATTATACACTGCATTATTGCACTTTCATAAAACTCTAGAATGTACAAACTAACCTGCAGTGATAGCAAATCATTGTCTTCCCATAGAGAGAGGGACTGCCAACAAAGTTAGAAAAATTTTAGAAAGTGATAGAGGTTTATTATCTTAATGATATTGATAGTCCCCCAGGTGTATAAGGACATAAAGCCTATCAAATTTAAAGTCTTAAATCCATGCATTTACTGTACATCAGTTACATCTCAATAAAGTGGTGAAGAATGAGCAGTACAAGATAAATTTAGGGAGGAGGTCGGGACCCACATTAGGCAGGCTCAGCAAAGTTTGTGCAAATTTCAAATTTTTAATAAGAGAGGGAAATTTTTGAAATGCTTTCAGAAGGAAGGATATATTTTAATTTGCATATATTTGTTGATGAAATTAGGAGAACACAGAATGTGACCCAGGACAGATCATTTTATTTAACAAATAGAGCAATCATAGTGTTGGAAGACCGTTACAATCCACCAGGAGCTGCTGCTGTGAAACATGACCCACCAAAGGGTTTGGAGCTCCTACGGAGCATGAACAGATACATTAATTAATGTAAGGAGGTTAATAATTACCAATGTAAGGAGAGCATTGACTAACTACAGGGTTTTTACACCAATAGCATATGCATGTGAAGGTAGAGAGAAATAAAGATTGGTAAAGAATGATTAAGGCTGGAGAGTGTGTAGAAGAAGCTGCCTAAATTCAAAATTTTGTTAATGCCCTCCTCTCAGTGATCAGTGCAAAGAAGTAGAGGAAAACAATAGAATGAGAAAGACTAGAGATCTCTTCAAGAAAACTAGAGATACCAAGGGAACATTTCATGCAAAGATGGTCTCAAAACAGGACAGAAATGGTATGAACCTAACAGAAGTGGAAGATATTAAGAAGAGGTGGTAAGACTACACAAAAGAACTATACAAAAAAGATCTTCATGACCCAGATAATCACGATGGTGTGATCACTTACCTAAAGCCAGGCATCCTGGAATGTGAAGTCAAGTGGGCCGTAGGAAGCATCACAATGAACAAAGCTAGTGGAGGTGATGGAATTCCAGTGGAGCTATTCCAAATCCTGAAAGAGGATGCTCTAAAAGTGCTACACTCAATATGCCAGCAAATTTGGAAAACTCAGGAGTGGCCACAGAACTGAAAAGGTCAGTTTTCACTCCAATCCCAAAGAAGGCACTACCAAAGAATGTTCAAACTACTGCACAATAGCACTCATCTCACACACTAGCAAAGTAATGCTCAAAATTCTCCAAGCCAGCCTTCAGCACTAGGTGAACCATGAAATTCCAGATGTTCAAGCTGATTTTAGAAAAGGCAGAGGAACCACAGATCAAATTGCCACTGGATCATCAAAAAAGCAAGAGAGTTCAAGATAGCATCTATTTATGCTTTGTTGACTATGCCAAATCCTTTGACTGTGTGGATCACAACTAACTGGAAAATTCTGAAAGAGATGGGAACACCAGACCACATGAGGTGCCTCTTGAGAAATCTGTATGCAGGTCAGGAAGCAATAATTTTGACCCAACATGGAACAACAGACTGGTTCCAAATAGGAAAAGGAGTATGTCAAGGATGTATATTGTCACCATGCTTATTTAACTTATATGCATAGTACATCAAGAGAAATGCTGGGCTGGATGAAGCACAAGCTGGAATCAAGATTGCCAGGAGAAATATCAATAACTTCAGATATGCAGATGACGCCACCCTTATGGCAGAAAGTGAAGAGGAACTAAAGAGCTTCTTGATGAAAGTGAAAGAGGAGAGTGATGTTAAAACTCAACATTCAGAAAACTAAGATCATGGCATCCGGTTCCATCACTTCATGGCAATTAGAGGGGGAAACAATGGCAGACATTACTTTTGGGGGGCTCCAAAATCACTGCAGATGGTGACTGCAGCCATGAAATTAAAAGACGCTTACTCCTTGGAAGGAAAGTTATGACCAACCTAGATACCATATTCAAAAGCAGAGACATTACTTTGCCAACAAAGGTGCATCTAGTCAAGGCTTGGTTTTTCCAGTATTTATGTATGGATGTGAGAGTTGGACTATAAAGAAAGCTGAGTGTTGAAGAATTGATGCTTTTGAACTGTGATGTTGGAGAAGACTCTTGAGTCCCTTGGACTGCAAGGAGATCCAACCAGTTCATCCGAAGGGAAATCAGTCCTGAATATTTATTGGAAGGATTGATGCTGAAGCTGAAACTCCAATATTTGGGCCACCTGACGTGAAGAACTGACTCATTTGAAAAGACCCTGATGCCGGGAAAGATAGAAGGCAGGAGAAGGGGATGACAGAGGATGAGATGGTTAGAAGGCATCACCAACTCAATGGACATGAGTTTTAGTGAACTCTGGGAGTTCATGATGGACAGGGAGGTCCAACGTGCTGTAATTCATGGGGTGACAAAGAGTCAGACATGACTGAGCAATTGAACTGAACTGAACTGAACACTTCTCTCCAGTGCCCCACAATCCCCAAATATCTTTTTAAATATTCTTTGTCCTACCATATTCCAGTAAGTCTATTTGGGCAATTTTTGTGTGATCTAAAGAGATAACTACTATTGCATCAATTTTACACTAACTAACAATCATGTTTCTTAATACTCCTGTTTATTCTTTAGTGTAATGGACTTGCCATGGAAACACATGGCAAATTGAAATTTTTTTCTTTAAGAATATAAGAATATATTAAAAATTAAAATCAGCAGTAAGCCAGAAGGAAGACACAGGAATATAGAGATTATGAACTAGAAAAAACACAGATGAGCAAAAGTGGAATTTCAGAAATTAATCACAAGTTAAACAGATTATGATGTTCAAGCTGGTTTTAGAAAAGAAAGAGGAACCAAAGATCAAATTGCCATATCCGCTGGATCATGCAAAAAGCAAGAGAGTTCCAGAAAAATATCTATTTCTGCTTTATTGACTATGCCAAAGCCTTTGACTGTGAGGATCACAATAAACTGTGGAAAATTCTGAAAGAGATGGGAATACCAAACCACCTGACCTGCCTCTTGAGAAACCTGTATGCAGGTCAGGAAGCAACAGTTAGAACTGGACATGGAACAACAGACTGGTTCCAAATTGGAAAAGGAGCACGTCAAGGCTGTATATTGTCACCCTGCTTATTTAACTTCTATGCAGAGTACATCATGAGAAACGCTGGGCTAGAAGAAGCACACACTGGAATCAAGATTGCCAGGAGAAATATCAATAACCTCAGATATGTAGATGACACCACCCTTCTGGCAGAAAGTGAAGAGGAGCTAAAAAGCCTCTTGATGAAAGTGAAAGATGAGAGTGAAAAAGTTGGCTTAAAGCTCAACATTCAGAAAACAAAGATCATGGCATCCAGTCCCATCACTTCATGGGAAATAGATGGGGAAACAGTGGAAAGAGTGTCAGACTTTATTTTGGGGGAGTCCAAAATCACTGCAGATGGTGACTGCAGCCATGAAATTGAAAGATGCTTACTCCTTGGAAGGAAAGTTATGACCAACCTAGACAGCATATTAAAAAACAGAGACATTACTTTGCCAACAAAGGTCCATCTAGTCAAGGCTATGGTTTTCCCTGTGGTCATGTATGGATGTGAATGTTGGACTGTGAAGAAAGCTGAGCACCAAAGAATTGATGGTTTTGAACTGTGTTGTAGGAAAAGACTCTTGAGAGTCCCTTGGATGGTAAGGAGATCCAACCAGTCCATTCTAAAGGAGATCAGTTCTGGGTATTCTTTGGAAGGAATGATTCTAAAGCTGAAACTCCAGTACTTTGGCCACCGCATGTGAAGAGTTGACTCATTGGAAAAGACTCTGAGGCTGGGAGGGATTGGGGGCAAGGGGAGAGGGGGACGACAGAGAATGAGATGACTGGATGGCATCACTGACTCGATGGACATGAGTTTGGGTGAACTCCGGGAGTTGGTGATGGACAGGGAGGCCTGGAGTGCTGCAATTCATGGGATCACAGAGTCGGACACAACTGAACAACTGAACTGAACTGAAACAGATTATTAAAGGTTTTGTTTACAGTTTCAAATACTTAGGTAAATCAGCTACATAAAGCCAAGGTCTTGACTCATCCATCAGTAGAGTAATTTTCCATATTCTCTTTCCTGCCAGTTTACTCAGAATATTGTTTTTTCCCCAAGTACAGAAAAAAAAAAAAAAAAGACATTCCTCCTAATGAAAGCCATTTGTAATGTGAAAGGATCTTTACTTAAGAAGCAAGTTAAAGCTTCAATAAGGTAATTAGGAAGCTAAAAATGCTCTTTAAATTACACCTTGTGAAAACTTCACTTAAAGTTCTTTGCACTCAAAGTTGATCATTTATATCCTAGGCATATGGAATTGATTTCTGTCCTCAAATATATGTGCAAGGTCCTACTTGCTCATCAGATCTAGGAATTTCACGATTTGACTTACAAAGTGAAGTGAAGTAACTCAGTTGTGTCTGACTCTTTGACTTACAAAATAAAAGCTAAAATGTTAATCCTATTGCCACTCCATTCACTACCATAAAAATATGCCTTTCCCAGTAATGAAGCTAGAAATGTTAATAATGAATTGTGATTTTTTTAAAAAAGAAATTTTCTAATTAGCAAACAGGACCCCACCAAATACAGATAAAATTTGGATCTCCACTTAAAATAGGAGAGCATTCATTATATTTTTAATGACATCTAAGAGCTGTGGTTTAGGTAGTTTAGGGGATTTTTCATTACACTAATTGTGTTTAAAAGAGATAACATTTTAAATTTTTGAGTTGTAAGACCTGGAATAATCAATGTAATATTTAATGTTAAGAGCACAGTTGGAAGAATGCTAACACCTAAGAGTTACTTTAAAGCTACAGTTAAAAGACTGTAGTTTGTGTCGAAGAACAGACAAAAAGATCAATGAAAGGTAGGGCTCCCAGAAACTGTCTATGTGTAAGGTTAACTGATGCTCTGCAAGGCAGCAAAGACAGTACAAGGGAGTAGACAGTCTCTCAACAAATGGTGTAGAATAAATGGACATACACATGCCAAAGATATGAATCTAGACACAGACCTTTCACAACAGATAGCTCAAAATGGAATACAGAACTAAAAATAAAGTGCAAAACTATAAAACTCCTAAGGCATGGTGAGTTTTTTTAGATACAACACCAAGATATACTCCATGAAAGAAGTAATTGGTATGCTGGACTCATTATAATTAAAAACTTCATATTATATTATGTTATATAAAAATATAACATAATTAGGAAATAAAGAATTGGAGGATCTACACTCCTAAGTATTTAGATGTTGCATCCTTTTTCTCCACAAGTTTTTACTTGATACAGAATGACACAAGGTTTCAGGAAATATATTGAAAACTTACAATAGCTTTGTCTATTCCAAAAAAGGGGGCCTGGGGAGAAAGACATACTGATAGTGCGGGTGGGGGTTTCCCTGAAGGAACTGACCGTTTCGATAGCTCCTTCCTGCTATGGAGAAAATGAGGTTTCTTTCTCTTTTTTGTAATATAATCATAATTATACTATATTATAGTTATAATTATAAAGAATTAAAATATATACTATATTATATATTCATATATATTATTTTAAAATATTTAATATAATTTAATTATATTTAATATAATTAAATATATTTATTTATATATATTTTATAAATTATACATATTTTATAATATATTATATTGTATTATGTTATATTATATTATATACAATTATATAATTATAACATATATAAAATATAAAATATATAAATATATATTTCATATAGAATATATTGTATAATTTAATATATTATATATTATATAAATACATATAAAATACATATAAAGTAAATATATAACATAATATATATTATATTATGTTATATATAATAAAATAGTATAAGATATAATACAAAATAATATATATTATTCATTAATATATATCATGTATATTATATATGCTTTATAACATATAATACAAATATAATAACATATATAATATGATATAATACAATAATATAACAGAATACAATATAATATATATTATAATTTAATATTATATATTATACAATTTTCTATATATTTTACATCTATATTTTAATATATATTTATATTATCAATATATATAATATGTATAATATAAATATATTTTAGAATAAAATCATTTCTATAAATATACAATTATATATATTTATATTAAAATAGTTTATATATATTATATCTTTTTATAATATAATATAGAATATATTGTGTATAACATATAATACAATATATAAATATATATTATAAATAATATATTACATATAATAAAATATTTAAAATATAGATATATGATATATAATAAAGATATATAATATATAATATCTAAGTCATATATTACAATATTGTATATTATATATTATATCAATTATAATATATAATCTATAAATATAAATATTTAAACTTATAAATCTACAAATACATTTATATGTAAATATATATTATATTTTATGATATATATTGTTATATGTATAATATATTATTAATATTATATATTAAATATATATTATTATTTAATGCATATAAAATATTTAAAATATATTACAATTTGTATTTAATGCACATATTATATAATTTATTTTATAACATGTAATTTATTATATATATTGCCTAATATACACATTTTATAGTTGTAGATAATATATTATATCATATATATGATTTAATTAATTTTATAAATTGATATATAAAGTATATATTAAATTTATTATATAATTAATTATATAAAATATTATATAATTATATATAATACATTATTTAGCATATATAATTATAAAATATATTATTTAATTTACACTTTAATTATACATTATATTTTAAATATAATACATTTATAATAATAATAATATAATGTATTTATAATCTATTCATTATAAAAATATATTAAATAAAATATATATTATATATTTCTATATATTATTTACAATATAAATATATATGCTGCTGCTGCTAAGTCACTTCAGTTGTGTCCGACTCTGTGTGACCCCATAGACGACAGCCCACCAGGCTCTGCTGTCCCTGGGATTCTCCAGGCAGGAACACTGGAGTGGGTTGCCATTTCCTTCTCCAATGAAAGTGAAAAGTGAAAAGTGAAAAGTGAAAGTGAAGTTGCTCAGTCGTGTCCGACTCTTAGCGACCCCATGGACTGCAGCCTACCAGGCTCCTCCATCCATGGGATTTTCCAGGCAAGAGTACTGGAGTGGGGTGCCATTGCCTTCTCCATAATTATATATTATATAATATTATAAAATATATACAATTTTAATATCAATATATATAATATCATATATTATAAAATATACATGAATATATTTATAAATGTTTATAAATTAATATAAATAATACATTATTTATATTCTATTACATATATATTTAATATATTATAAATATTATATAATATAATATTACATATTATTACATATTGTAGTATTATATTATTTTAATAGCATAATATATAGTATGTATTTATTATATATAAATATATTATATATCAGTTCCGTTCACTTCTGTTCAGTTCAGTCCTTTAGTCATGTCAGACTTTTTGCAATACCATTAACTGCACAACGTCAAGCCTCTCTGTCTATCACCAACTCCGGGAGTTCACTCAAACTCAGTCCTATCAAAATTATGGTTAAAGGAATTTAAAATATATATATTGTTCCTTTAACCATATTTTGATAGGACCATCTTTTTACTGGAGCATTTAGCCCATATATATCTAAAGTATATTCAAAACGTATTAAATTTAAACATTTTTTGAAAGGTACGTACTGGTTACATTTTGTTGCTTGTTTTCTAATTGCTTTTAGAGTTCTTTTCTATTTCGATCTTTTTTTTCAGATTTTATTTATTTATTTTTTTTACCTTATAATACTGTATTGGTTTTGCCGTACATCAACGTGAATGTGCCACGGGTGTACATGTGTTTCCAATCCTGAACCCCCCTCCCGCATCCCTCCCCATACCATCTCTCTGGGTCATCTTTCCCCTGTGGTTGGTGATTTTCCTTAACATTATGTTTTATTCTTTTCTGTCTTTCTTTCTATGCATCTATTAGAGCTTTTGTTTTTTGGTTTCCGTAAAGTTTATCGATACCAACTTATTTTATCTGCTTGTTTTAAACTGATAGTCGTTCAAGTTCAAGCACGTTCTTGAAGTTCTACAGTTTTTACTCTCCCTCCACCACGTTTTATATATTGTCACATTTTATAGCTTTATACCCTTAACTCTTTACTGTAGTTAAAGTTGATTTTTTTTGTCTCTTTTATCTTTTAATCTTTGCACCAGCTTAACTAATCTACTGTCTTTATTGTGCATTTACTTTAAACAATGAACATTTTTTCTTTTACACATGTTATTATTTCTTTTTATAATCTTATGTGTTTTTTTTTTTTTCCTTAAAAATGGCACTCTAACATTTCTTGCAATGTCAGTTTAACGCTGATAAGTTCTCTTAGCTTTTTCTTGTATGGGAAAGCCTATTACTCCTATTCTGAATACTCATCTTTCTAGGTAGAGTATACTTGGTTCTAGTTTTTTGTTTGTTTCTTTGTTCATCCTTTCCCCTCAGCACCTTAAATATATCATGCCACTCCATCTGGCTTGCAAAGTTTCTGCTGAAACCTCAGCAGATAAACTCTTGGAATTTCCCTTGGATGTGATTCTTTGTTTTTATTTTGGGACATTTAAAACTGTTTTTTTTCTCTTTTAACTTTTGTCTTTTTAATTAGGATATGTCTTGGTGTCAGTCTCTTCGGGTTTATCTTGCTTAGAACACTTTGTGCTTCCTGGACCTGCATATATTTCCTTCAGGTTAGGAAAATTTTCAACCATTATATTTTCAGTATATCTTTTGCCCCTTACTGTCTCTCTTTTCTTCATGAGCTCCCTATGAGCAAAAAGTTAGCACACTTGACATTGTCTCAGAGGTCCTTTAAACTATTCTTTTTTAAAATTTTATTATTCTGATTAGATGTTTTCCACTATTCTAAGTCTCTTATACATTCTTCTGTATCATCTAATCTGCTGTTAAATTCAATTATTGTATTATTCAGCTCTGATTGGTTCTTTTTTATATTTTCTAGTTTTTTGTTGAATCTCTAATTGTGTTGCTTTATTGTTTTCCTTTATTTCAGCTGGCATTTTATGAGCATTTTTTAAAAACTCTTTATCAGGTAAATTTCTTGTTTCTTTTTTTTTTTTTGGAGTTTTATCTCTCTCTCTCTTTTTTTTTTTTTTTTTGGTCATTTGGAACACATTCCTCTGTCTCCTCTTTCTGTCTGACTTTCTCTGTCTCTATGAAATTAGATGAAAGAGTAACCTCCTTCAGTCTAGAGGACGTGTCTTTCTCTGAGAGCATCCCCATGCAGTTTGTGTGTGCCCAGTGACTTTGACTGGAGAGCTGTACCTGAAGCAAGCATGGACCATCCTTAGAGGCTGTGGGGACCACTGCCTTGGCAGGCGGTAGGTTTGGAGCTGGAGGGACTAGATCCAAAGCTGGTGTGACCTGAGGCTTCTCCTCTGGTGCAGTGGGGGTCACTGCCTTGGTCAAGGCTGGGATTAATGCTGGAGGGGCTGAAGCTCTGGTCCAGAGTGCTCCTTTGTAGTCAAAATGAATTGTGGCCTCTCCCTGGCTCAGTGGCGGCTGCCACTTTGGTTGGGGGTGTGAATCTGGGGCCTGAGGGACTAGAGTCACAGTCCAGCTTCTCCCTGGACTCGACCAGAGACAGGACCGGAGCTAGAGGGTCTGAAGTAGCAGCCTGGCGTAAGCCTTGGGTTTTTTCAGTGGCAGTTGCTACCTTGGCAAGGTGTAGGTCTGGAGCTGGAGAGGCTGGAGTCAGAACCTGGGCCAGGCTGGGGGCCGTGCTAGGGCAATACCCGTAGGACAGCAAGAGGCCCAGACAGTTTTCAGTCTCCAGCTTCTGTGCTGGGACCGGGAACAAGCAAGTCCACGCATGTGCTCTTCAAGAGGAAAGTCTCCGTCTCCTACAGCCCTTCAGTAAGTCCCACTGTCTTCCATACCAGATGAGGGGGCTCATCTTCCCAGTGCTGAATCCCAGGGCTGGGGTTCCCAATGTAGGGTTTAAACTTTATTCTCCAGAGATGATTCCTGAGCCTGCGGTATCCTCTTTCTCTTCTGTCTCCCACTAAGCGTGTGGTGCCAACTAAATTGCTTGTCCTCCTGCCCTACCAGACTCCTTCTGGTTCTTTCTTTATATGTTTTACTGTAGATTAATTCTGCTGGTCAGTGGTTGTAGTTTTGTTGTGTTCATGGATGGAGGTGAGTTCAGAGTATTAGTTGTGTTAGTCACTCAGTCGTGTCTGACTCTTTGAAACCCCATGAACTGTAGCCCACCATGGACTCCTCCAGGCAAGAATACTGAAGTGAGTAGCCATTCCCTTTTTCTGGGGATCTTCCCAATCCAGGGATAGATCACAGAACTCCTGCATTTCAGGCAGATTCTTTACAGTCTGAGCTACTTCTCTGCTATCTTGATCCCACCTCTTGCCTAAATGTAGCATACTCAACAGGTAATTCTCCCCGCCCCGCAACATTTTTTTTTTTAATACACTTTTAAAAGGTTAAATGAAATTTCTGAAATGCTACCTGTCATTGTATTTTGTTCTTTTCTGCTCACATTTGGCATAATATGTGATAATATCACTGTTACAATGATAATTTTGAATCTAATCTAGTGCATAAGAAAGTAAAATTTTTGAGAACTACAAATTTATTGTGACACACATACACAAAGTTTTATATTGTTGTTGAGAACCAAGGAATTAAATGATCTCTAAATAATCACAGATTTTATGAAGTCTAATATAATATAAAATAGTGGTTCTATATATGAACACTGTAAACCTTCTTGTAATACCCAATTGCCTTTGTATATACTGAAGATAAAAACTGTGTACTGGTTTAAAATGATAAGTTTTCTAACTCCAGAGGCCTGATTGTAGCTCCAGCTAATTTGTATTTGACTTTCATCATTAGATCCTAGACTTGTAGAATTACTAAGAATTCTGCAGGACCACTGTGATATTGGGAAAATTTTTTTACATCACAGTTTCTGTATTTTAAGAGCCTACAGTTTTAACTAGCCCACCCCAGCACAGACAAATGAAGGAAGAATATATATATATATATATATATATATATATATATATATGTATATGTATATGTATGCATAAATAAGAGACTTCCCTGGTGGCTCAGACAGTAAAACATCCGACTGCAATGTGGGAGACTGGAGTTCAATCCCTGGGTCAGGAAGATCTTCTGGAGAGGGAAATGGCAACCCACTCCACTGTTCTTGCTTGGAAAATCCCATGGACGCAGGAGCCTGGTAGGCTACAGTCCATGGGGTCGCAAAGAGTCGGACACGACTGAGCGACTTCACTTTTTTTTTTTCCCCCACTAAATAAGATCAGCAAAGTCACTTTTCATGTCAAAAATAAATTTCCCAAAATTGTGATTTTAAGAAGGTATAAATAGCCAACATTTTCAATTTAATGGTAAGTCAATACAGGTAACTTTGAGTATAAGTTCATCAAGTTCAAGAGATCAGCTTGTTTTCAGCTAAATTGTCTTAAAAAACATTTCAAAGAAAGCTTTTTCATTTAATTAATTCTTCTTTGTGGAAGGAAGATTTGGTACTTTAAAATTCAATTTTTTACTTGATCTATCCCAGAAACCATATTGCTTAAGAAAATTGGATTAAAAAAAAAAAAAAGACAAAGAAGAGAATATGGAAAGATCTCTGTAACATTCCTTTACACAACTGCTGTTACATGAAAGGAATTTGTCATTCATTGTTAAAAAGAGGATCCAGCTGTTACAAATGAGTTTTATCCAAAGACATGAAGACTATATCCCCAAAGAACAAACAAATCTACCTGAAAGGATTATAGCAGAGTGGAAGAAGAGCATAAAAATTTATTAGTTGGGCAAGTGGCTAAAAGAACTCTCTAACACATCAAACTAAAAGTTACATATGCTCTGAAGATGATAGTAAAGCTTGTACTGAAACTGATAGTTATGAGGTGTTTAAAAGCTGTCATTCTTACAAGATTTCCTTTTGTTAAAAGCCATATTTTTATGACTCTGAAAATGGCAATAAAATAATGACCTCATAGAGTCTCAGAGTTCTTCCATGAAACCCTCTGACACACCCTTCATGGGCTAAATTTCTCCATGATAAAACCAATGGGAAATGAGTTGGTGGGGATGAGAGCTTCCCAGATGTTAATCTGTTTCTGATTTTTTTAACAACTCATTTTTGGAGAAAACTAGCACATCATTTTAGAATGGGTGAAAAATGGAACAGATTATAGTTCCATTATTATAGAAATAATCTGATAATAATCTGCTTCATTACACTT
The DNA here is from genome assembly GCF_042477335.2 of Ovis canadensis. Lineage (NCBI taxonomy): Eukaryota > Metazoa > Chordata > Mammalia > Artiodactyla > Bovidae > Ovis > Ovis canadensis. The sequence continues at coordinate 97,918,015 of NC_091253.1, read as the reverse complement.
TTTCTATTGAATACATAATATAATTTTTATCAGTCTTTCAAGAGAGAGAAATACTGTTCATAATGCTAGACAACAACTTGAAGAACATCACATCATACATGATTTACTACTGAAAACTGTGGGAATAAGCTTGGGTTCTGGTATTAATTAAAATACTATTTCTATTTAAAATTGGTTGATTCTCGGTTTCCTTGTTTTCTACAAACTTTGATATTTCATTCATTTCTACATAGTTTCTTCTGCTTTAAGATATTTAACATGATGCGTACATCCATATTTTAACAACAATGCTTACTGAGCTTTTAAAATTAGAAGTTACTGCATGTACATTTTAGAAACTCTGGAAAACACAAAAATCAAAAGTATAAATGTTTTTAAAATAAATAGAATCCTTTCTTTCACTACAAAAAGATAAATACTATGATGGCTAATCTTATGTATCAACTTGGCTTTGCTCTGGTGCCAAGTTGTTTGGTTAAACACTATTCTAGATGTTGCTGTAAAATTATTTTACATTTAAAATAATTGCCTTTAAGAAAAGGGCATTTTCCATAACGTGTATGTGACTCATCCAAAGAGTTGAAGCGCTTAAGAGAAAAAACAGGTTTTTCAGAGAAAAAAGGTCCTGCCTCAAAATTGTAATGTAGAAATCCTATCTAATTTCCCAGACTGCTGGCTTCACCTCTGGATTTCAGACTCAAGACTCTGACTTGACTTTTTGCCTGTTCTGTGGATTTTGGACCTACCAGTTACCACAATTAGGGGAATCAATACTTCAGAATAAATCTTTCTCTCTTTCTCTCTCTATCTACCTATCTCTTTCAATATATATATGCAAAGTGTTGTATTATATACACATAATGTTCTATATATGTATATATGCAAAGTGAGAAACAAGGAATTAAATGACCTCAAAATCTTCACAGAATTTATGAAATATGTGTATATATGTATGTATATATATATATATATATATATATATAGAGAGAGAGAGAGAGAGAGAGAGAGAGAGAGAGAAAGCCACTGCCTCTAGTTATCTATTTTGTGGAAAGAGGAGTTTTCTGGGATAAGAATAAATACAGATTCATTAGCCCTGGAAAAGAGCTTTGTTGGTGAGTCAGATACCTAGAGGAAAAATTGGTGGAAGAAATGTCTGTGAATGTACCTATCTGAGGGAGAACCAAGTCTGAGGGTCTTAGTATCATATGTTAATGCCCACTAGAGTGCTGCTGCTGCTGCTGCTGCTAAGTTGCTTCAGTCGTGTCCGACTCTGTGCAACCCCATAGACAGCCCACCAAGCTCCGCTGTCCCTGGGATTCTCCAGGCAGGAACACTGGAGTGGGTTGCCATTTCCTTCTCCAATGCATGAAAGTGAAAATTGAAAGTGAAGTCGCTCAGTCATGTCCGACTCTTAGCGACCCCATGGACTGCAGCCCACCAGGCTCCTCCATCCATGGGATTTTCCAGGCAGGAGTACTGGAGTGGGGTGTCACTAGAGTGCAGCTATAGCTAAGGGACGTTAAACCACTACACAGACAAAATGACTCAACCAACTGAACTCAACATGATTTTGCTATCAACTTCCCCAGTACTCTCCTAACGCGTTTATGAAACCATGATGGCTGTGAGGAAGGCAAAGTATGGAGTCAACAGCCGTAAAGCCAAGATAAGTCCTACAACTGCTCAACATCTAATGTGCTCATCACAGAGACAAAAGCTGAAGCCCAACTATAGTATCAACACTTAAGGCAAATACCAGATTACTGGTGGCAAACTGACTCACATCCAATTCACTCTATCCTGGAAGGAAGAAGGATTTACCTTAGTGCCTGTATTGTCTGTCTTTCCTGTGTCTAGGGCCTCAGCTAGCCCCAATATACAAAAGTTTAAATTATTAGGGCCACCTCCACATTTCAGAAAATATCACCTAGAACAAAGAGACCCACTGCAATAGCAAAAATTGAACTGAACAAAGTTAAAGATTCAAGAAAGACTGAATCAAGGATATTGCAATGAGGAAAGAAGCCAAAGCCTGGCCTTAATTCTCTGTCAAAACAGATGCATGATACTGGATGCTTGGGGCTGGGGCACTGAGATGACCCAAAGGGATGGTACGGGGAAGGAGGAGGGAGGGGGATTCAGGATGGGGAACATGTGTATACCTGTGGCAGATTCATGTTGATGCATGGCAAAACCAATACAATATTGTAAAGTAATTAACCTCCAATTAAAATAAATAAATTTATATTTTAAAAAAACAGAAGACAGAAGGGATTTTAAATGTTAGGAGAGTTAGTGGAAAACTACTGGAGGCTATTAATGGGGTGGGGCATTTAGATTGATCAATGGGATGTGTTGAACACATTGAGTTATCTCTGAAAAGATTTACAAAAGATTTTCTCTGATTAGTCATCTGTGTTTGTTAGCTGGCATGCATAGAAGTTAGGATTCTACCTTCCCACAGAATCTGGGAGATAAGGGTCCTTTACACTTCAAAGGAATGGCTCCGAGTATTTGAAAATTACTTTCTGGGGTTGTAAAATTGGTAAGAGGCTGTCAAAAAAATATTCATGTCAAAGGGACAGACTATAAGTTTTCCTAAAGTAAATTCTCTAAGAAAGGGGAAATTAGGGTCTGGAGGTGAAGGGAAGTGAAAGTCGCTCAGTCATGTCTAACTCTTTGCAACCCCATGTAGCCCACCAGGCTCCTCTGTCCATGGAATTCTCTAGGCCAGAATACTGGAGTGGGCAGCCCATTCCCTTCCCCAGGGGATCTTCCCATCCCAGGGATTGAACCCAGATCTCCTGCATTGCAGGCGGATCCTTTACCATCTGAGCCACAAGGGTTTGAAATCTATCTAAAATTTAGTCCAGCTGAGAGAAATATTAAGGCTCTCTTCAGCACCAATTTATGGTGAAGGAGACGAAGCAGTGGGCATTTGAACAGGGTATATACTGATTCTATCAAATAAACTGGAAGCAGGATAGATCAATGGAATAACCTTTCGACAAAACCCTTTAAGTGCAGACTTAAAGATAAGATCCTGCAGGAATAGGGGAGCATCTTCCAGGATGACATATATACCTTCAATCAATAAACTTCATATGACGCTGCATCCCAAATTAGAGTGTATAGGCTCAGGAACCAAAGATTAGAAGTAGGAGCAGCCCAGCCTACCATCATCCCAGAATCTGCCCCTGGAAATTCAATCCTGTGGGTGCAGAAATCATAGTTCTCAAGAAACGCAGCTACAATGGAGCACAGAGCTGTTCCCATTGAGTGTTAAGCTATAGTTGCTGCTTATCATTTCCGGCTTCTCCTGTGAGGAGACCAGTAGGCTCACACTGGCTTCCGGAATCAATTGTGTGCCTTCATTCTCAACATGTCATTTTGCATTCGTAGTTTAAAATTAGGCAAGGTAGAAATTGCAAGCATTACAAATCTAACCTTCACAGTCCTACTCCCAAAGTTGCCTCTTCAACATTTTCCAGCACACCACAGACAGCAGGAAAGCCAAGGAGTCTTCATCCTCGTGGGAGTAATTGGCCTTAATTATCAGGAAGAGGCAGATACTCCATTGGCCAAAGCAGTGGTAACTCTGAACTCAAAGTACCTTGACCTTAACTGAGGGGCACTACAAGTTTCCTAATCACTTTCATGTGTCAGAGAACCAGTTATTCCTCCCACCTTGTGGGAAAAATCTCTGGGCACATTCACCACAAAGACTCTCAACTTTTTGGCCCTAGAAAGTAGAAAGAGTTTTTTATCTTCCTATTAAAAAAGAATGAAAGGAAAAAAAAAAAAAAAACACTCATTTTCTCCACAGCAGGAAGGAGCTGTGGGAACAGTCAGTTCCTTCAGGGGAAACCCCCACCCTAACTATCAGGACGTGTTCTTTCTCCCCTCTCTCCCCCCTTTTTTGGCATAGACAAAGCTATTCTAGTAGTTTTCAATATATTTTCTGAAACCTTGTGTCATTCTGTATCAAATAAAAACTTGCGGAGAAAAGCAATACAACATCTAAATATTTAGGAGTGTAGATCCTCTAAATCTTTAAGGCATAGAAGGTAAACCCATTTGTATTACACTTTGCATTTCACTCCAGAGTATCTCCACTTGAAGCTCTTTTTCCTAAATTAGGTGAGTAATTATATGACTGTTTGGCCACTACCTCGATAATTTTTCTAAAACAATGAAGGTCTGTTTTAAAAGTAATTGACTTGTTGATCTTTAGACGCAAAAAGGCCATAATTACCAATGTACTTGGAGAAGGAAATGGCAACCTACTCCAGTATTCTTGCCTGGAAAATTCTAAGGACAAAGTAGCCTGGTGAGCTACAGTCCATGGGGTCACAAAGAGTCAGACATGACTAAGGAGCTAATACACACCAATGCACTTGCATTAAAAAAAAGTTCTTCTTTATGGACATTCTGCTGCACACACATTTTTCCTCTCTAAAAGGCATTTCTTTATATTAAGACATCTTGGAGCATATACACTTTTCCCCCTGAAGTTATCATACTGACAAATTGCAAATGATGATATGCCAGAATAGGATATATGAAACTGATATCAATTTGCTTATCAAATGGATTCCCATACACAGCTTGTCTATCAAATCACACATTATGTACAGAAAAGTAGTAAAAAAAAATTCAACAAATATCTATGCATGTCCAGTGTTTTTTTACATAAATACCTAAAAATAATATTTTGATTCCAAAAGTATGCAGAATTCTAAAATTTTGCTACATCTTATGAAGTGGACCTTTGCAACAGAATTAAAATTTCATATTCTTCACAACTGTGTATGAGATCACTTTTTCCCCTTCCTACTTCTAACCAAACTCTATCATAAAAAACCAACTATATACCAGTGATTATTTTTCCTGCTTTTTGATTCCTATGACTTTGTACATAACTTCAGGGGGCGTGCAGAAAACTTGTGTCTTCCAGGTTCCAGAAAAGATCTGTCCAGGGCAGTGGGGAGAGCTCCTGGTGCCTGTTAGGGACTGAATTGTCCATATGGACTGAACACAAAAATCATATGTTGAAGCTCTGCTCTGCTCTGTATTTGGAGTTAAATCTTATAAAGAGATATAAGTTTAAACAAGGTCATAAAGGTGAGGCTCTAAAACAACCTGTTTTCTTAAAAGAAGAAGGGACACATGGGATACACGTACACAGAGAAGCCCCATCTGCATATATAGCAAGGAGGTGGCCACCTGCAATCCAAGGAGAGGCCTCAGGAGAAAGCAGAACTGCCAGCACCTTGATCTGGGACTTCCAACCCCAAGAACGGGGAGTAAATAAATTTCTGTAGCTTAAGTCACCCAGTCTGTGACATTTCCTGACAAAGTGGACATGATTCCAATTATAGCAAGAAAGTCTTGAAGGGGACCTGACATTTAGTTTTTGGTGTTGAATGAAGGCTGAAGAGGCACATTCTGAGCAAAGAGTTTTATATGTGGAATGTTATGGGTGGAACTCCCAAGGCAGTTATGTGTACCCAGATGACAGCCAACTTTCATGCAATGTGTAGCCTTGTTTTGAAAGATATTTTCCAATTAACTGTGCATCGAGACCCAATGTACTGGGTATGTGGGAGAGGCTTCCAGTTCAATGCAGTTCTCAACACAGAAGCTACATAGTGGAGAGAACACTTTAAGAAGAGGAGGATCTCAATCTTGAAGAACTTTGGAGTCTGCATTCCATAGATCCCCTTCACATGTGGGGAGGGTGATAAGGCTTTCCCAACCAGCTTAGGTCTTCTCCAACGTAAGGTCACTTGCAGCAAGGAGAGCCACATAGGAGTACCAAGAGGGAGGAGGCCTTTCACACTAGACAGAAGCTTTACAAATGCAATGAGTAACCTAGAGCCTTCCATTACAACAGATAACTTGGCTCAGCACCAGAGAATACACACTAGGTAAAATGCTTATGAACATGGTGAATGGAGAAAATTATTTAGCCATAAATCCATATAGCATAAGTCATACACTGGAGAGTGCACACTAGAGAAACACCAGTGAATGAGCAGTTGCAGAAATGTCTTTAACTTGTTCTTCACTTGCAGCCACCAATACGTGTGGCAGAAGCCGTCTCAGCTAGACGAGCTGGTGGGTCCTCACAGTGCGCCTTAGTAATCTTAAAATGCTTAGAGAACTCAGATCAGTGCCCCTGTCTCTTCAATTCCTGGAGGGAATCTTGAGTACTTGGAACACTTTGGGATTTCTAGTCCCCTTCTCTATTATTTTCCTCACAGACAAGATCTATTTTAGCATCTTCTATCCCTCCCATTGGTGAGAGAGGGATTCCCACTCTAGGGTCAGGAGGATGGTTGGACACATGTGGACTGATGTGACTGGTAGAATTAAAGTAATCACATATACTTACAAGGGAGAAGGACCCTGCATGCCACACAGGACCACGCTCACACTGGGGTTGCATTTGGTAACTGAGTGAACAGCCAGGGAGTGTAAGAGACAGGCTTTGTAATATCAAGAGGATGAGATGACTCCTGGTTCCCATGGGAGGATGGAACTGAGCTCTTGTAATAATTCTGCAGGTCAGAGGGAAACTAAAACTTGTCATGCAGGGATAGCCAGGCGCTCTGCATAGTCCCCTTGGTAAGAAGGGTTGTTTGGATGGGGACTTTGTTCATGGGGACAGAGTGAGGAGGGGAATTTGTCAGTAGGCCATTCAAGGCCCTCCTGGTTTCATCAGATATCAAGGCAGCACATAATGTTGGGCCTTGATTTTAGGTCTTACACTGCACCATCTTAGTCAAAAGGGCCTGAACTTGATTCTGCTTGTAACTTGCAGGGAAGGTTTACCTTCTTCATGGACATTATGTATTTATCAGGTTTAAACACCACTCAACTGGAATATAATCTGCTTCACGTTGCTCTGGCTTCTATGACCACAAAAGGCTTACTTTAAAAAAAATAAACAGACGTTATTTTTAGAGCAGTTTTATGTATATATGGAATCGAGCAGAAAGTACAGGGAGTTCCCATATACCACTGCTCTCCTCTATCACAGTTTCTCCATTAACATCTGGCATTAGTGCAGAACATTTGTTAAATCTGCTGAACTGATGTTGAATTATTATCTTTACCTAAAGTCTATAATTTACATTAGGATTCTTTGTGTTGTCCAGTTCTATGAGTTTTAATGCACTCATATGTTCATCACGGAAGTATACAGATTAGTTTTACTATCATAAAAATACCCTAAGCTCCACCTTTTAATCTCTTTCAGTTCAGTTCAATCATTCAATCGTGTCTGACTCTTTGTGACCCCATGGATTGCAGCATGCCAGGCCTCCTTGTCCATCACCAACTCCCAGAGTTTACTCAAACTCATGCCCATTGCGTCAGTGAGGCCATCCAACCATCTCATCTTCTGTCATCCATTTCTCCTCCTACCCTCAATCTTCCCCAGCATCAGGGTCTTTTCCAATGACTCAGTTCTTCACATCAGGTGGCCAAAATATTGGAGCTTCAGCTTCAGCATCAGTCCTTCCAATGAATATTCTGGACTGATTTCCTTTAGGATTGACAGGTTTGATCTCCTTGCAGTCCAAGGGACTCTCAAGAGTCTTCTCCAACACCACAGTTCAAAAGCATCAATTCTTCAGGTCTCAGATTTCTTTGTGGTCCAACTCTCACATTCATACATGACTACTAGAAAAATCATAGCTTTGACTGGATGGACCTTTGTTGGCAAAGTGATGTCTCTGCTTTTTAATATGCTGTCTAGGTTGGTCATCTCTTTACCCGCCCTTCAAACATCTGGAAACCTCTTGTCTTTTTATATTTCTGTAGTTTTTATTTTCTAGAATGTCATATAGTTGGAATTATACACTTACACGATCTTTTAGGAATGACTTCTTAACGAAGCAATATGCAGTTAAGGTTACTCTATGTCTTTTGTGGCTTGATAACTCATTCATTTTATCACTGAATAACATCCCGCTTTGCAGCATGGATGTATGTAGCATAGTTTGTTTTTCCACTTATCTTTTGAAATTCTATCTTGGTTGCAAACAGTCTTTGGTAAATATTAATAAAATTGCTGTCAACAAATTTTTTTACTAATGTGATGGGTAAAAAATAATATATCATCTTTACTTTATTTGTTCCCTTCCCATTTATTTTATTTACAAGTGAAAACTAACAGCTTTTCATTTTATTTAGCAGTATTTTTTTCTTCTGTCAACTGCCTATAACTACTTCTGGTGGTTTAAAAAGATTATAGCTAGTCAGTATTGAAAGTTTACAATGTAAAGTGGACAATCAATACCTCTTTTAACCCTATATCTACTTTAACCTATATTCACTTCCTAAATTCTGTTACCTAAGGAGTTTTGCAGATGATGAATGAAAACAATGAAAATAGGGAATTTTCTCATATCACGCAGATCGTGTGTATGGGACATAGCTTGAACTCAGTCTCTAATTTCAAAAATTTATCTGTAACTACTTTTCTATATCTTCTTTATTGATCAGCCCATCTATCAATATAGATTTATCATATTATTAACCACATCTCTCTAATATATGCTGTACATCTATCCTAGGCCTTTTCAGTCTATGAGTTGAAGTCATCAAATTTACATCACCATCCCTGACATCATCTCTAATCTACAGAATGTTTCGTATTTCCAGTTGAGGGTTTAATAGACACCTAAAAGTTAAGCTATTACTTTCCTGAAACTTTCTCCTCCAAACCGCTCCAATTTGAATAATTTGACTCTCATCTATCAATTCTAAAGTTTAAAAAAGCACTGTTACCATCTTTTGTTGGTGTCTTTCACTCTTTAAATTACATCCATTAGCAACTTTCATTGACACGAGTTTCAAAATATTTTCCAAAATAGTAATTTCTGATTATTTCTATTAATAATTCTCACATGCAGATCCAAACATCTTTTTCCTGGCCACGGCCATCTTGTCCTAATTGTTTTTGTATTTTTAACTTTTGAGTTGTAATATATGTGTAAAATGTGAAGGGTATAGCTATGTGAATTCTGTACATATTATGGGTCGAGATAAAGAAAACTTAGCATTTCTGAGTTTCCTTCATTTCTCTTCCCAGACAATAGCATTCTTCCCACAGATATGCCCATTGTCCTATAAATTCAATCACCATAGATCAGTTTTCACTGCTCTTAAACTTTAGAATGGAATCATGTAGTGGGATTGTGGGGTCATATCGTAGTTTTCCTTAAAAAGCAATATCCATAGGGTTCTCCATAGTGGCTGTATCAGTTTACATTCCTTCCAACAGTGCAAGAGTGTTCCCTTTTCTCCGTAGTCTCTCCAGCAATTATTGTTTGTAGACTTTTTAAGGATGGCCATTCTGACTGGTGTAAGGTGACACTTCATTGTAGTTTTGATTTGCAATCATTTCTCTGATAATGAGCATTGTTGAGCATCTTTTCAAGTGTTTATTAGCCATCTGTATGTCTTCTTTGGAAAAATATCTGTTTAGGTTTTCTATTTTTTTTAATTGAACTGTTTTCTAAACCAAGATTTATTTTCTCCCTCCAAGACTCTTTCTATTTTTTTGTTTAATAAATTCATTTGTACCATTTTTTTTAGATTCCACACATAAGCAATATCATTTCTTTGTCCTTCTCTGTCTGACTTGGTACACTCAGTATGACAATCTGTAGATCCATCCAGGTTGCAATTCCCAAGTTGGGAATTTTCTTATAAAGCTAAACATCCTCTTAACATAATGGTTATGCCCTCTTAAATAATGATTACATCCTTTTAACATAACATGTTGCTACAAATGGCATTGTTTTGTTCTTCTTCATGGCTGAGTAATATTCTGTTCTATGTATGTACCGCATATATCCATCCATTCCTCTGTCAATGGACATTTAGGTTGCTTCTAAATGTCTTGGTTATTGTAAACAGCTCTGCAGTGAACATTGGGTTGCATGCATTTTTTTTTTCAAATTATAGCTTTCTCCAGATATATGCCCAGGAGTAGGAGTGTTAGATGAAACGGTAAATCAATATTTAGTTTTTTAAGGAACCTCTCTATTGTGCTCACAGTGGTTGTGCCAATTTACATTCCCAGCAACAGTGTAGGATGGTTTCCTTTTTTTCCATAACTTTTCTGTCATTCATTGCTTGTAGATTGTTGATGAATGCTGTTCTGAGTGGTGTGAGGTGACATCTCATCTTAGTTTTGATTTACATTTCTCTAATAATTAGTGCTGTTGAGCATATTTTCAGGTGCTTTTTAGCCATCTGTATGTCTTCTTTGGATAAATGTCTAGTTAGATCATCTGCTTGCTTTTTGATTGGTTTGTTTGTTTTTTTAATATTGAGCTGTATTAGCTCTTGTATATTTTGGAATTTAATTCTTTGTTAGTTGCTTTGCTTGCAAATATAATTTTCAAATCTGTGTGTTGTCTTTTCATTTTGTTTCTAGTTCTCTTTGCTGTGAAAAAGCTTTTAAATTTAATTAGATCCCATTTGTTTATTTTTGTTTTTATTTCCATTACTCTAGGAGGTGGATGCAAAAAGACATTGCTGTGATTTATGTCAGCAAGACATAAATCTATCTGTGCTTTCCTCTAAGATTTTCATACTATCCAGTCTCACATTTAGGTCTTTAGTCCATTTAAAGTTTATATTTTTTTGCATGGTATTAGGGAGTGTTCTAACTTCATTCTTTAACCTGTAATTGTCCATTTTTCCTAGCACCATTACTTGAGGAGACTGCTCTTCTCCATTATATATTCTTGCCTCCCCCATCATAGATTAGTTGACCATAGGTGCTTGGGTTATCTCTGGACTTGCTCTCCTGTTTCATTGATCAAATGTTAATTTTTGTGCCAGTAGTAACTGTTTTAATTACTGTGGCTTTGTAGTGTTATCTGAGTAAGGGAGCCTGATTCCTCCAGCTCCATTTTGTTTGCTCAAGATTGCTTTGGCTGTTGTTGTTCAGTTGCTCAGTCATGTCCGACTCTTTGTGACCCTGTGGACTGCAGCACACCAGGCTTCCTGCCCTTCGCCATCTCCCAGAGTTTGCTCAAACTCATGTCCATTGGGTCAGTGATGCCATCCAACCATCTCATCCTCTGTCGTCCCCTTCTCCTGCCTTCAATCTTGCCCAGCATCAGGGTCTTTTCCAGTGAGTCAGCTCTTCACATTAGGTAGAAAAGGTATTGGAGCTTTGGTTTCAGCATCAGTCCTTCTAATGAATATTCAAGATTGATTTATTTTAGGATTGTCTGGTTTGAGCCCCTTGCAGTCCAAGGGACTATCAAGAGTCTTCTCCAACATCACAGTTCCAATGCATCAGTTCTTCAATGCTCAGCCTTCCCTGGGCTTCCCTCATAGCTCAGTCAGTAAAGAATCTGCCTGCAATGCAGGAGACCCAGGTTTGATTCCTTGGTCGGGAAGATCCCCTGGAGAAGGAAATGGCAACCCACTCCAGTATTATTGCCTGGAGAATCCCATGGACAGAGGAGCCTGACAGGCTCCAGTCCATCGGGTAGCAAGAGTCGGACATGACTTAGCAACTTAGCTACTACTACTACAGCCTTCTTTATGGTTCAACTCTCACATCCATACATGACTAATGGAAAAACCATAGCTTTGACTATATAGACCTTTGTTGTCAAAGTAATGTCTCTGCTTTTTAATATGCTGTCTAGATTGGTCATAGCTTTTCTTCCAAGGAACAAGTGTCTTGTAATTTCATGGCTGCAGTCACCATCTGTAGTGATTTTGGAGTTCAAAATAAAATAAATAAAATAAAGTCTGCCACTATTTTCATTGTTTCCCCATCTATTTGCCATGAAGTGATGGGACCAGATACCATGGTCTTAGTTTTTTGAATGCTGAGTTTTAAGCTAAGTTTTTCACTTTTCTCTCTTACCTTCATCAAGAGGCTCTTTACTTCCTCTTTGCTTTCTGCCATAAGGGGGGTGTCATAAGGGTGGTGTCATCTACATATCTGAAGTTATTGATATTTCTCCCAGCAATCCTGATTCCAGCTTGGGCTTCATCCAACCCAGCATTTCATATGATGTACTCTTCATGTATGTTAAATAATCAGGGTGACAATATACAGCCCCTTGACATACTCTTTTCCCACTTTGAACAAGTCCATTGTTTCACGTCTGGTTCTAACTGTTGCTTCTTGACCTGCATACAGATTTCTCAGGAGGCAGGTAAGGTGGTCTGGTATTCTCATCTCTTTAAGAATTTTCCACAGTGTGTTCTGTTCTACACAAAGTCTTTAGAGTAGTCAATGAAGCAAAAGTAGACATTTTTCTAGAATTCTCTTGCTTTTTGTATGATCCAACAGATGTTTGCAATTTAATCTCTGGTTCCTCCTTTTTCTGAAAGCAGCTTGAACATCTGGAAGTTCTTGGGTCACGTACTGTTAGAGCCTGGCTTGGGGAATTTTTAGAATTACTTTGCTAGCATGTGAAAAGTGTAATTGTGTGGTAGTTTGAACACCTTTTAGTATTGCCCTAGCTTTGCTTTGGCTAATCAGAGTCTTTTGTGTTTTCATACAAATTGTATATTTTTTTCTTTCTGTTTAGCATTTTTAAAATTGAATTATCTTTGAGTTCTTAAGGTAAGAAGTTATATATTAATCAATATTAATTTAATCAATTTAATAGTATTAGTTATTATTTCTTTAATTATCTGTCTAAAGAATCTTTTACTTTTGAATTTTCTACTATAGACTTATTTCATTTCTTTATCAGTTATAGTACTAGAATTCACCACTTAGCAACATAATTTCAGCAACTCTGAGTATTTTTATGCTTTGTGATATATTATATAAAACAATAAAAATATCTAATATTTAATATTAACACATGCATGCTTTTTGTGGTATTCTTCTGAATACTTTCCCTATATTAACTCACTTAATTATATTTACAGTGCTATGATATCAACACCTTATTATTTTTGTTTTGCAGAGAACAAAACTGGGATTCAGAGACGTTGATTGCCCAAAATCACATGAGTACACTCGGTCCATGTGCTTTTCACACGTGGGCCATAAACTTCATATGCTGTGCTTTTAACCATATTTTACTGGAAAGGAGTTATCTTTACTCTAAAAACTTAATACAATTTGACACCCAATTCCTTAACTTGTACTTAAAATTTTGATAAAAAACTGCCAACAATTTTACCTTCAGTTTGTATCATCAGAAGAGATAGACTTTGAATGTGGAAATATTTGAAGAAAGAAATGAGACTTCAAAAAACAAACCAAGATACCACAACACATCTTTTAAAATGGCCAAAATACAAATCACTTATGACACTAAATGTTTTGAGGATACGGAGCCACAGAAACTCTCATTTACCGTTGGTGAGAATGCAAGGTAGTATAGTCTCTTGGATGACAGTCAGGAATTTTCCTATGAAACTAAACAATCTCTAACGTAATGATTCGGCCATCACAGTATTTGGTATTAACCTAAATGTGTTAAATTTGTGCCCACACAAAAATTTGCACACAGGTGTTTCAGTCACTTCAGTTCAGTTCAGTTGCTCAGTCGTGTCCGACTCTTTGCAACCCCATGAATCGCAGCACGCCAGGCCTCCCTGTCCATCACCAACTCCCAGAGTTCACTCAGACTCACGTCCATCGAGTCCGTGATGTCATCCAGCCATCTCACCCTCTGTCATCCCCTTCTTCTCCTGCCCCCAATCCCTCCCAGCATCAGAGTCTTTTCCAATGAGTCAACTCTTCGCATGAGGTGGCCAAAGTACTGGAGCTTCAGCTTTAGCATCATTCCTTCCAAAGAACACCCAGGGCTGATCTCCTTCAGAATGGACTGGTTGGATCTCCTTGCAGTCCAAGGGACCCTCAAGAGTCTTCTCCAACACCACAGTTCAAAAGCATCAATTCTTCTGCGCTCAGCCTTCTTCACAGTCCAACTCTCACATCCACACATGACCACTGGAAAAACCATAGCCTTGACTAGATGGACTTTAGTCGGCAAAGTAATGTCTCTGCTTTTGAATATACTATCTAGGTTGGTCATAACTTTTCTCCCAAGGAGTAGCTTCTTTTAATTTCATGGCTGCAGTCACCATCTGCAGTGATTTTGGAGCCCCCCAAAATAAAGTCTGACACTATTTCCACTGTTTCCCCATCTATTTCCCATGGAGTGATGGGACCGGATGCCATGATCTTAGTTTTCTGAATGTTGAGATTTAAGCCAACTTTTTCGCTCTCCCCTTTCACTTTCATCAAGAGGCTCTTTAGTTCCTCTTCACTTTCTGCCATAAGGGTGGTGTCATCTGCATGTCTGAGATGATTGATATTTCTCCCAGCAATCTTGATTCCAGCTTGTGTTTCTTCCAGTCCAGCGTTTCTCATGATATATACTCTGCATACCAGTTAAATAAGCAGGGTGACAATATACAGCCTTGACGCACTCCTTTCCTATTTGGAACCAGTCTGTTGTTCCATGTCCAGTTCTAACTGTTGCTTCCTGACCTGCATACACGTTTCTCAAGAGGCAGGTCAGGTGGTCTGGTATTCCCATCTCTTTCAAAATTTTCCAGAGTTGATTGTGATCCACACAGTCAAAGGCTTTGTCATAGTCAATAAAGCTGAAATAGATGTTTTTTTGAAACTCTCTTTCTTTTTCCATGATCCAGCAGATGTTGGCAATTTGATCTCTGGTTCCTCTGCCTTTTCTAAAACCAGCTTGAACATCAGGGAGTTCACGGTTCATGTATTGCTGAAGCCTGGCTTGGAGAATTTTGAGCATTACTTTACTAGTATGCGAGATGAGTGCAATTGTGTGGTAGTTTGAGCATTTTTTGACATTGCCTTTCTTTGGGATTAGAATGAAAACTGACCTTTTCCAGTCCTGTGGCCCCTGCTGAGTTTTCTAAATTTGCTGGCATATTGAGTGGAGCACTTTCACAGCATCATCTTTCAGTATTTGAAACAGCTCAACTGGAATGCCATCACCTCCACTAGCTTTGTTCATAGTGATGCTTTACAAGGCCTACCTGACTTCACTTTCCAAGATAAGCTTAATTCATACTCAAAATTTGGAAGCAACCAAGATGCCCTTCAGTGGGTGAATGTAATATATCTAGATAATATTATATTATTCAGTGATAAAAAGGTATGAGATGTCAAGTCATGTAAAAGGAGGAATCTTAAATCTATATTACTAAATTAAAGAAGATATTCTGAAAAAGCTACATATTGTATGATGCAACTATATGATATTTTGGAAAAGACAAAACTATAGAAATAGTTAAAGATCGATGGTTTCCAGAAATTAAGCATAAGAGATGGCATGAACAGGTAGAGCACAAAGTATTTTCAGGACAGTGAAATTATTCCATGTGACACTATATAACGGTGATGCATATCATTATACTTTTGCCGATACCTTTAGAATGTGCAACACCAAAGAGACCCGTAATATAAACTGTGAATTTGGGTAATAAGGATGTTTCCCTGTCTATTCATCATTGTACCAAACGCACCGCTGTGGTGGGAGGGTCTTGGTCTGGTGGAGGTTGTTATGTGTGTGGCACCTGGGGATACATAGTAAGTTTCAGGTACTACTTCCTGTGAATATAAAAATGCTCTAAAAAATTAAGTCTACTACTAAACTGAGGGAAGTGAACAATTTCTTTTTTGTTGTTGTTATCTTTGTATTAAATGTAAAATGTCAATAGAGTATAGAAAGCTAATAATTTTCCTGAAAAATTATGGACAGCAGAGCCATTAATATTTGAAAATATTATCAATGCATGTGAGAATTCCCCGACAAAAATTTTCTGCTATTATTATAAGCTGAAAAACATAGACCTTTTATACCTTAGATATTTGCCTAACTATGACAGTTATTTTTTAATGTAGTGTTCGGGTTACTAGTGGTAATTTTAATTGTATTGTCAGTAAAAATACAGAGACACTGCCTGGAACTTCAGTTAATTTCTGCCAAAAAATTGTCTTTAATTTTATAAACTAATGATTTAGAAGGATGGATGTTATTTCTTATATGAAACAACACAGTTGGTGGAGTAGCAGGCCATTCAATTTGTCCTTGGCAAGACAAGGCAGGTTCCATAATCTTAAAAGTCATTTGCATGTACTCAAAGAGCATCAAACTGCTTTAAATGGGCTGTCCTATTATAATATAGATAAATTAGCTTTCATCTGTGTCCTCTATTCCCACATAGTTTGAACTATCTTTGAAGAAATGTTCTTTTTCAGTAAAATTAAGTCTACACTAATGCTAATTACTCATTCTTATATAATGTACTTTCTTTTGATAAAATTCTAGAAACTGAATAGCCTCATCTGTTATTTTAATATCTACAAGTTTTCTGTGTAAACACATAATAAAAACATTAATATAGCTTAGACCTAAAGTCATAAAGAAGAAAGATCATTACTAAAACACGTATAAAACTCTATCTGCCTATATGTGAGTGATTGCCTTCACATAGCCAGTAAACATAATATGTTCAGTGAAATCTACAGAAAATTAGGCTGAGGTAATATTTAGACAGCGTTGGGAATTTTATTCCCAATATAAATAAATGTTCTTGTATGAATATGTTTTGTATATGAACTAAATAATTTTCAACTCTTTTACTCAATCTAGAATTCCTTTTATCATTTAAAATATACTAAAATTCATCATATCTTCTGTATTTGACTTTGGGCCAGAACATGAATCTCTGATATAGAAGAAAAAGATCTGGTGTGAAATCAGACTAGATTTTGAATTCTATCTCTATTATTTACCATTGGAATGATCCCAGTCAAGTTAATTTCTAAGTACCTCTGTTTCCTCTTCTTGAAAAAGTAACTGTGATACCTTGTCCATTGTTATTCACGCTTCCCAGGTGGCACAATTGGCAAAGAATCTGTTAGCCAATGCAGGAGACATAAGAGACAGGAATTTGATTCCTAGGTCAGGAAGATCCCCTGGAGGAGGGCATGGCAACCCACTCCAGTATTGTTGCCTGGAGAACCCCATGGACAGAGGAGCCTGGCGGGCTACAGTCCATGGGGTTGCAGAGTCCCATGACGGGAGAGACTTCACACACATATTCATTGTTAGATACAAAGGTGAATGCAAGTGTATGCAAAGTCCTTATCAGCAGTCCCAGCACCCTGAAAGTATCATGATGAATAATAATATCACCTTAGTTAATAGTGATATGATCCCTAAAAACAGTTATATTTATAGAAATAGGGTTATGCTTTTATAGAATCATGTTGCAATTTCTGCTCTAAAATATTCACTTTTTGAGACAAACAGAATGAGTTTCTTTTTTGCAATAATTAATTTAAGAAACAAAGAAATTCACTGGCGTGTCTTAATGGCTCGGTAAGAGTTTTGCCTATTAAGCTTTATGTGTTTTTGATGTAACTCTTTACCCACTGACTTCTCATATTAGCCAAATAGCTGACTCCAGATGAAAATGTCATCTCTCTCGAGAAAGTATTACATTGCAAGTGAGAACTTGGAAGTAACCCAACACTAACTTTTGTCAAGATAACCTCTTTAGTAAAATCTTATATCTCATTTCCTAAAGGTATGTTATAAAACAGCATGCTTTCTTTGGTGGAGTGCAAGATAAAAAAGGTTCTACTTTTAAAAACTATTATAAAAATATGGCTGTCTCTACCACTCACCCACATAACATTTGTGTACATACACACTATATGCATTTGGCAAATTTAATAATCACACCTATAATTTACAACACTGGGAAAAAAGTCTCATTTTAAAGAGATTCTTCCTCCTATATCTCAAAAATAATGCATCGCAAGGCATCAGATTTTCTGGTTTTCAGAATTTAGTCTGTGAAGTGAAACGGTTAGTCGTTCGGTTGTGCCAAACTCTTTGTGACCCCGTGGACTACACAGTCTATGGAATCCTCCAGGCCAGAATCCTGGAGTAGGTAGCCTTTCCCCTCTCTGAGGGATCTTCCCAACCCAGGGATTGGACCCAGGTCTCTTGCATTGCAGGAAGATTCTTCACCAGCTGAGCCACCAGGGAGGAGGAAACCATAAAGGAAAACGATTATGCTTCTATCTGTATAACAATTCAGTATCTGTGATTTCAACCTTGGTCTGTTTTCTGTGTAGTCAAAATGAATAATTCTGTTTTTCAGAAAATATCTCTCCATTGAAAATATATTTACTGATTTCTTGTGCTTTTGATAATAATTTTGTAACACATCAATACTAATTAACAAACTTTAGATACAATCTAACCTAGGAAAAAAAATACAAGTTCACTTTATCTTCATTAAAAAACTCAGGAGTCTTTGGTTGGGTATGATTTAGTTCCTATTTGCTGCATTAATCATAAGACACAGAGTTAGCTCCTTCTATCTGGGGTTCCACAATCTCAAAATATGGCTTCCATCTCAAGTGACTGCTTGAAAGGCTACCATCAAAGTGGAAGAAGGAAATTCCAGAGGTGAGCCTTCCCCTTAAAGGAACAATCTAGAAGTTGCATTATCACTTTCATTATAAACATTAGCCTGAATGTGGTTATATGGGCTCATTTAACTTCTAGGGATGCTGGGACTATAGCGTTTAGTTAGTTTTGGCATACTCAGATTAAATTTGAAGGAAACAGAGAGGGGAGGAGCAAAGAAGAGGAGTCCAGTTATTCAAGGAAAAGGGTAATAGATATTCGGTCGAAGTCTCTGCCATGTGGATTGAAGTCTCTGCATATTACCACATTTCATTATATCCAAGATGCCAACAATTATAAAATGTACAATTAACTTATGTAGCACAACACAACTAAAAATAAAAATACTGTTAAGTGAGCCATGACACAATGTCTTTCTTGCTATTTATTGTTATCTAGTCACTCAGTTGTGTCCGACTGTTTGCGACCTCACAGACTGTAGCCTGCCAGGCTCCTCTGTCCATGGGATTCTCCAGGCAAGAATACTGGAGTGGGCTGCCATGTCCTTCTTCAGGTTATCCCCTTGTATTTTATTGTATATCTTTTAAACTTATTTAGAGGTACATATAATTTAGCTTTGACTGAGTCATCCATATCCACTTTTCCTACACAACACTGTCCTTTGTAGTAACAAAAGCATTGATGTAACATTATCACCTCTATGATTTCTTCTAAGACATTAATTTCCATTTTGTACACTTTGAGGCTAATAATTTATAAGTTTATTATAAAGTCTCAACCAAAGGTTTTCAATAAACAGCCATGACTCACACTTCTTCTTCAAATGACTTGTTGACTGAAATGTTGACAGTTATAATCTTTTCTATTTATGACACTGGGAACATCTAAATCTGTGATGTATTAAAAAAAAAAAAAAGTGCCTGGCCAACAGGAAGTGTCTCAATAAAAGATGTATCCTGATTTTGAAGATAATAGAATGTGAAAAAATGCATTGTACAATCAATAAAGTAGTGTATTTCAATTTAGAGGTTCAGGATGATAGACCAGTTGAGAAAATGACTCTGAAATGACTGGAAGTCATAAAATCATGTTTTGCCTCATGTTGGTTTTATGACCTTGAGAAACTTACTTACAAATTAGTGAGTCCAGTTTCCTATCGTAAAATGGAAACAATTGTAGTGTCTAATGCTCATAATTATTGGGAAGAAATGTGATAATATGAGTAAATGACTTGAAACAGTGCTTGGCATTTATAAATGTTACACAAAAATTGGCTATTTCTTTGACTATTTCTTGAGTACTCTGGAATTGGAAAATCCATTGTTTTGATCTGTTCGTTTTTTTAAAATTCTTATATCAATAGTGAAATTACATAGTTTGCCAGGCAGTTACTCATTTTATATACGTTTCCAAACACAGCATTATGCAGTTATTTAAGTAGGCTTTTGATAATTGTTCTCTCTGAATTAATATCCACTCATTCATTCTCCTTTTTATTTCTGTTTTATTGTATTCTTTCCTTGATCAGCTTTGCTGAAGATGCAAAATCTTATTAACATTTTCAAAAACTATCTTCCTGTTTTCTTAGCTATTTGTTTTTTCTTGCATGGATATTGTTCTTGATTTCACTAGTTTCTTCTTTATGCTTATTTTTATATGTAGTTTCTCATGTGCTTTTTTTTAAAATTTTAAATGTTTGCTAGCTTGCCTTATACTTTTAAATAATGGTGTATATTTTTAGTTTCTAAGCAGAAATAAGTTTTAATTTTTTTTCTCAGTTTAATATTTTACTGCATTGTCTTCAAAGAACATAGGCCATAAGATGATTATCGTTGGATATTATTAAGGACTCCTTTGTAGTTTAGTTTGATTTTTTTGAATGTTCCAGATTTTCCTGCAGAGAAGTGATCTTGCATTTATTATAAGTAAACTCCTATGTATCTGCCCTATCAATTGCATTTAAATATTTTATCTTGATGGTCATTGTAATAACAAATGTTATTGATAGGTTTACATTGATAGAAGCATTAGAAATAAGCAATTCCTGGATATACTAATAACATTTACTTATCTATGGGTTTCAAAATGTGTTGAATATAGTCAGGACACTTGACACAGAAATCTGTAACTGAATGTGTGTGTGCACACCTGGTCAGTTGTGTCCAATTCTTAGAGGCCCCATAGCCTGTAGCCCACCAGTCTCCTGTCCATGGAATTTTCCAGGTGAGAACACTGGAGCAGGCTGCCATTTCCTAGTCCATGGAATCTTCCCGACCCAGAAATCAAACCTGCATCTTCCATGTCTCCTGCATTGACAGGCGGGTTCTTTATCACTAAAGCCACCTGGGAAGCACAAGAATAGATACGCTTGCCTGCCTGCTAAATTGCTTCAGTCATGTCCAGCTCTTTGTGACCCCCCTGGACTGTAGCCCACCAGGCTCCTCTGTCCATGGGATGCTCCAGGCAGTCAATTGCCTTGGAATTCTATGGGAGTGAATTGCCTGGCCAGATCACTATGGGGAGTTACTGAAGATAATATCTGACAGCACACCAGTCTTTGTGGAAATCTAACAGTACCCTTAAGTCTTTTCTTCCTTTTTTTGTAACCATGAGCCTAGGCAATTTTGCCATAGACTGGCAAGGGTGTATGCTTGAGACCAGCTCATCTGCATCTTATTTACACCATCAATCACAGAGCTACTCAATATAAAAATGACTATGTTTGTCTAGTTCATTAATTGTGTTTCTTCTGGTTTTACTCTTCAGATATCTGTGTATATTTGCTGTGCGTTCTTGTTTTCCAAACTGGATACTTGATCGGAGGAAAGAATATTTCAGGTATCAGCTACTGTTCCTTTTGCAAGTTTGGCGTATGTGGGAATGCTCTTTACCATCAGCTTATCCATCTCCATTTGCCAAGTAAGCTTCCCCCTGACAGTGTTATGGACTGAACTGTGTTCCTCATAAATCCATATATTGAAGCCTTAACCTCCAATATGATAGCATTTGGAGATGGAGTGTTTGGGAGATGATTAGGATGAGGCAATGAGGGATGAGATCCTCATGATGAGGTTAACATCCTTTTAAAAAGATTCTAGAGAGTTTGCTCTCTCTCTACCATGCACACTGAGGAAAGACAGATGGCCTGTGGGAGGACATCTATAACCCAAGGAGAGACCCTCAACACAGAGCAATCCTCCTGGCCCCTCAGTCTTGAACTTCCTCTCAGTAAGAAGACAGCAGAGAAGCTCCTCTGCTGTTTCTTGCCTGCAAGTGGCCATTCAGCAAACAGGTGTGTGCCGAGGAATGGTGGGAAGAAGGGACAAAATAGAGAAACTCTGTCCTTGACATCTATCACTTTAGATTTTAACAAACTTTTGTTTTTGAATAAATTTAGGTTTATAGAAAATTTTCATAAGTAATAACAACATAGAATGTTCCTTGTATCCCTCATTTACCCTTCATCCCTAATGTTAGCATCTTATAATGCTGTAGTATATTTGCCAAAACTAAGAGATTAAAATTTGTAAATTAGTATGACCTAAGTGGCTATGGTTTTTCCTGTGGTCATGTATGGATGTGAGAGTTGGACTGTGAAGAAGGCTGAGCACCGAAGAATTGATGCTCTTGAACTTTGGTGTTGGAGAAGACTCTTGAGAGTCCCTTGGACTGCAAGGAGGTCCAAACAGTCCATTCTGAAGGAGATCAGCCCTGGGATTTCTTTGGAAGGAATGATGCTAAAGCTGAAACTCTAGTACTTTGGCCACCTCATGTGAAGAGTTGACTCATTGGAAAAGACTCTGATGCTAGGAGGCATTGGGGGCAGGAGGAGAAGGGGACGACAGAGGATGAGATGGCTGGATGGCATCAATGACTTGATGGACGTGAGTCTGAGTGAACTCCGGGAGTTGATGATGGACAGGGAGGCCTGGCATGCTGTGATTCATGGGGTGGGAAAGAGTCGGACACGACTGAGCGACTGAAATGAACTGAACTGAACTGAAGCCCCAGTATTACTTGAGTGTTTCACTCAGGTCTCTTTTCATTTCCAAGATTTGATTCAGGACGTTACACTGAAGTTAAATGTGTCTTTTTTTTAGTTAAAAAAAAAAAAAAGCCACCTATTTGCAGTATATGGTCTGAAAGGCTAAACCCTTACTGTAGATCTTTTCTATATTTTCCAATTCATTTTTTTTTTCAAAAGCATACATGTTAGTCGTAGCACTCCCGCGTAGTGGCCCTATGTGCCTGAGTGTTCTAATTACTCTGCTTCATGTTCTTTCTATTTTAACACTATTATCTTTTTTGTTTCTTTGAAAACTTCCTGAATCTACCCACATCCACCCCAACAGAACTAACTGCTCACTTCACTGAGCTATATTGTACTTCTGCCATATCCTATCATAGAATTCAGAGTCTGAGTTGTAACTAAAGTGATTCTAATGTGTCATTCTCCTCTGTAAGATTAATCTTTCTCCACCTTCTTCTGTGCCTCAGCATATATAGCTTCCCACCAGTAACAGGGACTTGGTGCTGCAGTGATTCTCAATAGAAGATTTATGTCATTTTTTCTCCAGCAATGCATTCTCCCATGTCCTTAAACTCTGCAATGAAATTTAAATCGGGCTTCCTTGATAGATTCGTTGGTCAAAAATCTGCCTGCAATGCAGGAGACCCTGGTTTGATTCCTGGGTTGGGAAGATCCAACGGACAAGGGATAAGCTTCCCATTCCCATATTCTTGGGCTTCCCTGGTGGCTCAGCTGATAAAGAATCTGCCCTCAATGAGGGAGACCTGGGTTTGATCCCTGGGTTGGGAAGATCCCCTGGAGAAGGGAAAGGGAATTATATTCTCCTCTATAAAATTAATCTTTCTCAACCATTTTTCTGTGCCTCAGCATATATAGATTCCCATCAGTAATAGTGACTTGCTGCTGCTGCTATATCATGTCAGTCATGTTTGACTCTGTGCAACCCCAAAGAAGGCAGCCCACCAGGCTCCATCGTCCCTGGGATTCCCCAGGCAGGAACACTGGAGTGGGTTGCCATTTCCTTCTCCAATGCATGAAAGTGAAAAGTGAAAGTGAAGTCGCGCAGTCATGTCTGATTCAGCTTCCCCATAGACGGCAATCCACCAGGCTTCTCCATCCATGGGATTTTCCAGGCAAGAGTACCGGAGTGGGTTGCCATTGCCTTCTCTGACTGACTTGCAGTGATTCTCAACAGAAGATTACGTAAATTTTAGGCCAACAATGCATTCTCCCATGTCCTTAAACTCTGCAATGAAATATATGTATACATACACACATATATATGTATATATATATCAGATCGAACCAAATCAGTTGCTCAGTCTTGTCCTACTCTTTGTGACTCCATGAATCGCAGCACGCCAGGCCTCCCTGTCCATCACCATCTCCCGGAGTTCACTCAAACTCACGTCCATCCAGTCGGTGATGTCATCCAGCCATCTAATCCTCGGTCGTCCCCTTCTCCTCCTGCCCCCAATCCCTCCCAGCATCAGAGTCTTTTCCAATGAGTCAACTCTTCGCATGAAGTGGCCAAAGTACTGGAATTTCAGCTTTAGCATCAATCCTTCCAAAGAACATCCAGGGCTGATCTCCCTTAAAATGGACTGGTTGGATCTCCTTGCAGTCCAAGGGACTCTCAAGAGTCTTCTCCGACACCACAGTTCAAAAGCATCAATTCTTTGTATACTTATGCAAATGAATTCCCTGGTGGCTCAGACAGTAAAGCGTCTGCCTACAATGCAGGAGACCCGGATTCGATCCCTCGGTCGGGAAGATCCTCTGGAGAAGGGAATGGCAACCCACTCCAGTACTCTTGCCTGGAAAATCCCACGGACGGAGGAGCCTGGTAGGCTACAGTCCATGGGGTCAGAAAGGGTCGGACACAACTGAGCGACTTCACTTCACTCTCTTATACAATATGCAAATACTGTGACAAGAAATATTTTAGCCTCTGTGCTTTGCATTGAGAAATATTTTTCTCAAAGGAATTAAAGCTTTGTAGGATCAAAAAATATTTATGTAAATCAATAACAATCAAGGTGGGTTCGCTTAGTATAATGTCCTGAAGTTTTAGCGACCGGGTCCAAGCTCTGTCCTTTTCTATCTTACTGCTGCCGCTGCTGCTTCTAAGTCACTTCAGTCAGGTCCGACTCTGCGACCCCATGGCCGGCAGCCCACCAGGCTCCTCCCTCCATGGGATTCTCCAGGCAAGAGTACTGGAGTGGGGTGCCGCTGCCTTCCTCTCTACCTTTACTACTGCTGCTAAGTCGCTTCAGTCACGTCTGACTCTGTGCAACCCCAGAGACGGCAGCCCACCAGGGTCCCCCGGCCCTGGGATTCTCCAGGCAGGAACACTGGAGTGGGTTGCCATTTCCTTCTCCAATGCATGAACGTGAAAAGTGAGTTAAATACCCTGAGCCTCAACTTCTTAATCTATAAAATCTAGATAATAATAATGATACCTACCTTATAGGGTGGTTTTAAGGACTGCATAACTTTATGTATGTAGTCTCTTGGCATATGGTAAGTGCTGTATAAATGTTATTATGACGAGTACAAAGATAGTTTAAAAGGACTGTGTTTCAGGCAAAACTAGCCAATGGTATCAGAATTTAGGGTACAGGCTATTCCTGAGATTGGTTGTCATGATTGAGTAATGTATAAGATAAAATGTTTGGGGACTAGAAGTATTCTGGATTTTGATCCAAGTACTGGTTATGTGGGTTTCTCCAATTTTAAACAAATTTACCAAGCTGTGTAATTATGACTTGAACATTTTCCATATGTATGCTGTACTTCAATAAAAATGCTAATTAAAAAAAAAAGGTTCCTGACACTCCCACCAACAACTGCTCCATGCCTTACACATAATATTTACTGTAGTCAATTAACACTTTTGCATGGCACAGCTTACCAGTCTTCAGGCTTTTTTAATTATCTTTTATTTTAAAACAGATTGTTTTATGATTCATTTTGTCAGACTCTGCCTCTTGAAATTTTCTTCTTCAAATCTCTCTAAATACTAACTTAACAGTATCTTTCATTTTCAAATATGAACAAAGTTGTTATAAAACATTTTTATGTCCACTAAGGTACCGTTTTTTAAAATCAGGGACTTTGATGAATAGAATCAACATAATTTAAGATATAATTGTCAGTGTGAGGATAAACTAATCTAAAGGGAAGTAGTTATACAGCCTTATGCTTTTTTAATGAAGCCATATTTCTTGATGCTTTAAGTCCAAAATATTTTAAAATAAAAATATATAAACCATTTTATGTTATATTCAGTTGAATTCATGGTGAAATAAACCTCAAATGTCCATTCTTTAAAGTTTTAATTCAAAAAATTAAGTTGTATGCTAAACCATGCAAAAAATTTATATCTCCCCCACTCAATCCACTTAAAACTGTACTGATACTGTGCTATTTAAACTTGCACACGAGTAAACATTATTCGCCTGTCTTTAACCTTACTCTTCAGAAAGGAAACGATTCATGCACACAAGTATCTGATTCTTCACGACTGTAGGCAGCAAGCAGAGGACTGTAGTGAATGAGGCCTCCTGCCTTCTTACTCCCTTTCCCATCCACAAGCAGTACTTACTGCACACAGACACACTCAAAAGAACAAGTACAAAGAGACAATTATCACTTTGCAATTCCGTATCCCTCCTCCTTTTTGCGTATAGATCTGCACATATAAAAGGGTCTGCAAGCCCACATGCCATATGTTAAGTAATCTTGGCTTGCAGAAACTCGGGTGGAGTGCTCCGTGTAATTTGTAGATGTGCATTTATTTAAGCTTCTCATGGCTTTGTGGTTCTACAAAGCTCCGGGGGATTGCCATCACATTACAATCACAGCAAGAATGTGACTGACTACCTCTTTTAGACAAAACTTGCACCTCAAATTCATCGTCAATCTTTTCTAATATTTTGAGATCCATTGCAGGTATCTGTGTTTCCAACCCCAATCTGTGGGCTTCTTATATATGTCTGTGAGCAGTTCCAACCTCAGGCGCAAGCAGGAGTTTATTCTGGTATAGCGATACTGTCCTCCCATCATCCAGCCGGTTCACATCCTCGGCACCATCTGTTTGTGATATATCTTCACTACAGCTCTTGCTACTGGGAGAAAAGCATTTAACTGGAGTTATTTCTTTCTTTGATAAGCGCATTATTGCAATTTCAAGAAATCTTGGTGTTATCATTTAGTTGTTATATGTTTGAGGGTATTATTTATCCTCAAGGGTATTATTTTAAATAAAAAAGCTTCACTGTTCATGTAGTAAAACAAGGAATTGTCTACCCTTTTGTTCTACGAATGTGTTGTTTTCAACAGTAAGCATTAATACTAAGAGTTTTGATTAATATTTGTTTTCTTGTCCAACAGTTCAATAACTGTACATAGTCCTTCAAACAATTGGTGCTCTAACTATTCAGTTCCAAAAGGGAGAGGAAACTGGATTTGAATCAGCAAATATTGGTAAAGTAATAAGGATGACATGAATATCATGTTATATTTTCCTTATTGTAAAATTTAAGCAAAATTTCCTTCCTTTAACAGTGTTTAGATTATCCTATAATTCACTTGAGTTAATAGACTACCAAATCATAATGTTATTTCATTTTTTAGAGAAAACACCATCATTTTATTGTGCCTCATCATAAATTCTATCCAATCTAACTTTTGTTTTTCCCACTTAGAGAAGAGTGGTAAGAATTCTCACTAACAAATAATTCCCATGACTCCCTTTTAATTTTATATACATACAAACACTTAAAATGCTGATTCTCAGCTTAAATTTATGATGATTTATATAATTATGATGATTATTGTGATTATATTAATTATGGTGATTTATGTAATTATTGGCCACCTTATGCAAAGAACTGACTCATTGGAAAATACCCTGAATGCTGGGAAAGATTGAAGGCAGGAGGAGAAAGGGATGACAGAGGATGATATGGTTGGATGGCATCACCAATTCGATGGACAGAAGTTTGAGAATGCTCTGGGAGGTGGTGATGGACAGTGAAGCCTGATGTGCTGCAGTCCATAGGGTCGCAAAGACACAGGCATGACTAAGTGACTGACCTGAACTGATATAATTAAGATCCTTGATTATAGGTATAAGTTAGCACTTTATGCTAGTAATTGTCTAACCACAGCTTTTGGGCTCTAGCCCAAATAGAAGGGAGGTACAGGAAATCTCTGAATTAAGGCATAGTTGAGTTTCCATGGAATAAACATTCCCACCGTGGCTGAAACTAACATCACTGAATACACATTTAGGATGTCATCATGGAGGACAGTTTTCTAGGGCAGAAAGCATGAGAAGAAGGATGAAGTGTGCTTCTGGAGGGACAAACAAAAGACACCTAGCCCACCATACAAAGCTATGATTTTTCCAGTAGTCATGTTGGATGTGAGAGTAGGACTATAAAGAAAGCTGAGTGATGAAGAATTGATGCTTTTGAACTGTGGGGTTGGAGAAGACTGTTGAGAGTCCCTTGGTCTGCAATTAGAACAAACCAGTCAATCCTAAAGGAAATTTTCCTGAATATTCATTGGAAGGACTGATGCTGAAGCTGAAACTCCAATCCTTTGGGCACCTGATGCAAAGAACTGACCTTGATGCTGGGAAGGATTGAAGTTGGGAGGAGAAGGGGTCGACTGACTTGATGGACTTGAGTTTGGGTGAACACCAGGAGTTGGTGACGGACAGGGAGGCCTGGCCTGCTGCCGTCCATGGGGTCACAAAGTGTCAGACACAACTGAGCAACTGAATTGAACTGAACTGATACTCTAAGACAAAATTTAATATTTCTCATTTTAAATGTGATGAATATTATTTTATGTGCTTTGAATTAATTATGTATGTGCACACATGATTGGTTGGTAACTTTTTAAATATAATATTTGTATTTGGTATAGGAGCCAAAAGTATATATAGTAATGTAGCAAAGTATGTATTGAAATTAAAATTCATGTTAGTCAAATAGAAAAAAAAACTTTTTTTTTCTTTAGCTAATATTTAAAATTCATATTTTGTAGTTTACAAATACAGGCAAGCTTAATTTAAAAATTTTGTGATTTCATGCTAAATGATGAGGTGATATGAAAGGTTTTAAACTGCCATTTGCAAACACTTTCCATAAAACAATTTCATGGAGATATAAATACTCTATTCCCAATATGAGACTCAAAACTACATGACATTTTCTCTTCTTAATAATAGCTTTTAAAATACTAGGCATTTTGATGTGTCAATCAATATGTTTTATCAGAAGTATATAAATTTTGCTCCTGATTAAGATAATTTATTTATGAAGTAATTAATGCATTTTTATATTCACTGTTAATTTATTTTTTCTACTTAATGTTTATACCCAAGATAGAGGGTAAGATATGATCTAAAGGCAGTGTCTGACATCTTACATCTTATAGTAACTGATCTTACATTTATGTCTTTGATCCATTTTGAGTTTATTTTGCCTGGTGTTAAAGAGTGTTTTAGTTTCATTCTTTTATAAGAGGCTGTCCAGTTTGCCCAGCATCATTTATTGGAGAGACTGAATTTATTAAATAAGTGAGTTCAGTTAAGTTCAGTTTCTCAGTCATGTCCGAATCTTTGTAACCCCATGGACTGCAGCATGCCAGGCTTCCCTGTCCATCACCAACTCCCGGAGCATGCTCAAGTTCACGTCCATCGAGTTGGTGATGCCATCCAACCATCTCATCCTCTGTCGTCCCCTTCTCCTCCCACTTCGATCTTTCCCAGCATCAGGGTCTTTTCCAATGAGTCAGCTCTTCGCATCAGGTGGCCAAAGTATTGGAGCTTCAGCTTCAGCATCAGTCTTTCCAGTGAATATTCAGGGTGATTTCCTTTAGGATTGACTGGCTTGATCTCCTTGCAGTTCAAGGAACTCTCAAGAGTCTTCTCCCACACCACGGTTCAGAAGCATCAGTTCTTCAGTGCTCAGCTTTCTTTATGGTCCAACCGTCAGATCTATATATGACTACTGGAAAAACCATAGTTTTGACTATATGGACCTTTGTTGATAAAATAATGTCTCTGCTTTTTAATATGCTGTCTAGGTTTGTCATAGCTTTCCTTTTAATTTCATGGCTGCAGTCACCATCTGCAGTGATTTTGGAGCCCAAGAAGATACAGTCTTTAACTGTTTACATTTTTTCCCCATCTGTTTGCCATTAAATAAATAAATATGCAGTATTTATTCTATTATATATTCTTGCCTCCTTTGTCACAGATTAATTGACCATAAGTGCATGGGTTTATTCTTGGACTTTCCTTTCTATTCCATTGATCTATGTACTTATTTTTGTACCAGTACCAAACTTTGATTTGTCCAGGTTTTGATTACTATAGTTTTGTACAAAACTATACATAATTTTGCACAAAGTCAGAGAGCATTTTTCCTCCAACTCTGTCCTTTCTAGACTGTTTTGGCTACTTGAGGTCTTTTCTACTTCCATATAAACTTTAAATTTATTTGTATGGCCTAATTAAACTTCAAAGCTTTTGCATAGCAAAGGACATAGCATGGACAAAATGACTAGACAACCTTCTGAATGGGTAAAAATATTTGCACATAATATGACCAATAAGAGCTTAATATCCAAGGAGATCCAACCAGTCCATTCTGAAGGAGACCAGCCCTAGGATTTCTTTGGAAGGAATGATGCTAAAGCTGAAACTCCAGTACTTTGGCCACCTCGTGCGCAGAGTTGACTCATTGGAAAAGACTCTGATGCTGGGAGGGATTGGAGGCAGGAGGAGAAGGGGACGACAGAGGATGAGATGGCTGGAAGGCATTACTGACTTGATGGACGTGAGTCTGAGTGAACTCCGGGAGTTGGTGATGGAGGCCTGGCATGCTACGATTCATGGGGTCACAAAGAGTCAGACACGACTGAGCGACTGAACTGAACTGAACTGGACTGAACTGATCCAGTTTATAGAAACAGCTCATACAACTCAACATGAAACAAACAACTTGATTAAAAAATGTGCAGGAGAACTGAATAGATATTTTTCCAAAGAGAAAATGCAGATGGCCAAAAAGCACATGAAAAAAATGCTCATCATTTGAAATCATCAGGTTAGTGAAAATCATCAGGTAAGTGGAAATCAAAACTCACACATGTCACAATGACTGTCATCAAAAAGAACATTGATAAAAATCTTGGCAAGGATATAGAGATAAGGGAACTCTCCTAATTTGTTGATTGGAAAGTAAACTGATGCAATCACTATGGAAAACGGTATGAAATTTCCTCAAAAAAACTAAAAATAGAGTTGCTAAGTGAGATAGCAGTTCCACTCAATGCGATATATCCCCCCCTCAAAAAACCCCACTAATTCCAAAGAACACATGCACTCCAATGCATGTATTCATGGCTGCATTATTTGCAACTGCCAAGACATGGAAGCAATCCAAGTGTCCATTAGCAGATGAATAGATAAGGAAGCTGTGATGTGTGTATATATACATGTATCTACACATATATGTATGTATGAGATCATATATATTAGATACACGTATACACATCTACAATGAATTATATTGTATATTACTATAATATGGCATATTATGTATTTTTATTATTATATTATATATCCTAGATGTACACATATAACCACACATACTTAATTATATATTATGTTTGAAAAAGATGAAAGTAGCTCAGTTGTGTCCAGTTCTTTGTGACTTCAAGAACTTTAGCTTGCCCAGCTCCTCTGTCCATGGAAATTCTCCAGGCAAGAAAACTGAAGTAAGCAGCCATTCCCTTCTTCAGGGGATTTTCCCAACTCAGGTATCAAAACTGGATCTCCTGTATTTCAGGCAGATTCTTTACCATCTGGGCCACCAGGGAAGCCCATATGTTAATTATATTTATAATATGATTCTAAATACATACTAACAAATATCATATTAATATATTATAATTTTCATATTTCATATAATTATATTTATAACATATATGATAGAATATGTTATGATTATATTATTTATCCATGATATATATCATAGATGTATACACATAACTGTACACATATATATGAATATATTATATAGAATGAATTATTAAAACAATATATAGTAATTGCATTATATATCCTTATATATTTATGATATATACATATCATCATATATGTGTGATCATGAATATGCACTTATAACTAATTATATGTTATAGCAATTATGTAGTATTCAATCATTATTATATTATACATTGTTATTGTATATATTATATAGTATTCATTTTAAAATATATATGAAGTGAAGTCACTCAGTCATGTCTGACTCTTTGCAACCCTGTGGACTGTAGCCCACCAGGCTCCTCCATCCATGGAATTCTCCAGGCAAGAATACTGGAGTGGGTTGCCATTTCCTTCTCCAGGGGATCTTTCCACCCAGGGATTGAACCCAGGTCTCCTGCATTGCAGGCAGACTCTTTAACCTCTGAGCCACCTAAAGAGGTTAATATATATATATATGTATGTATATACATGTATATATACATATATATATATAAACATCAAAATCAGATTTTAATCTGAATGCTAGCTCTACTTTACTGTAATAATGATAGAATAAAGTAACAGGATTTGTTTAGTATTTTAATTGCTAAAATGTGTTGAAACCTTACTATGGATCGGCAGCAAATATTTCCACCTTTTAGTCCAAAACATAAGTAAGGTTCTTAACATTTATCATACCAGTTTCAGTTTACTTATTTCCCTGGTTTGGCATTGCTTTTTGTTGTATTGTAAAGAATGCATCACTAGAAAGTAAAACAATAAAACATGCTGAATTTTCTTCAAATCAAAATGGCAATCATTTATTTTTCAGCTACACAGAAAAATAGTTCAAATGATTGCTTGCTTCATCAGAGGTGTTTGGGCTGACTCTCATTTCCCTCTGTACTTCAGAGACTTGTCACAAAATGCAGAGCTTCTACTTCAAAGAAAACTTACATCTTGAAATAAATAGATAGAAAAAAGGCTAAAAAAAGGCTAAAAACATATGTTATTTTTTAGTACATATATTGGACTACATTCTGTTTCCATAATTACTTTAGTTATTAAAAAGACAAATGAAAATGAGTGTCAAGCTTGATTATTATTTTTATCACTTAATATATCATTTTCTGTGTTTATCTTTCTGTCATGAATCTGGTATGACACCAGTTAGCATGATGTCCAGGAAAATTGCTGTGCATAAATTTGGAAGACCAGGGTTCTGATTTCAGCATGTCAGTGACATATGTTTTGTCTTTTCATCCCTCTGAGACTGAATGTAGATTCAGGGGGGGTGATTTCAGTGGCTATTAACGTTTTAAGAAGTCACAGTATATTCGAGAATATGGAGAAAGTTGTAATAGCAGAGTGGTGGGACAAGTAGATATATTTTTCATGTAAGTTGAGACAAATCAACTGCATCTCTAAATAAAATAAAAATTCTTAGCCAGATGAAGATCTGACCTAATAAATCCTTGAAACACTAAATCATCGCCAGTAGTGACAATAAAAATTATTTCTAAACCTGGCAGTTGTTACTATGACTAAATGATTCAACATTAGGCTTAAAATGTTAAAGGTACACCTGGGATAACAAAAATTAGTAATTTCGCTGCTTTTACAAGAATGACATAAAGAACAAAAGATAAATTGTTTCTTTAGTACAATTAAAAGTTTCCTTCATAATATTATTTTTTTCAGCATTTGTAATGGATATTGAGTGAGGAACAGCTTTCTAGAAATTAATAAAAATACTATAAAATAGATTATAGAAAATTGTTAAATACATGCTGAATATTTTCAGTTCAGTCACTCAGTCATGTCTGACTTTGCAGTCCCATGGACTGCAGCACGCTAGGCCTCCCTGTCCATCACCAACTCCCTGAGTTTACTCAAACTCATGTCCATTGAGTCATTGATGCCATCCAACCATCTCATCCTCTTGCCGTCCCCTTCTCCTCCCACCTTCAGTCTTTCCCAGCATCAAGGTCTTTTCCAATGAGTCTGTTTTTAGCATCAGATGGCCAAAGTATCAGAGTTTCAGCCTCAGTATCAGTCCTTCCAATGAATATTTAGAGGTGTCTCTAGAATATGTGCATTATATACCACTAGGTTACCCTTATTAAATTAATCAGTCATTTGTCTGCCTAGTCAAAGG
The DNA here is from genome assembly GCF_042477335.2 of Ovis canadensis. NCBI lineage: Eukaryota > Metazoa > Chordata > Mammalia > Artiodactyla > Bovidae > Ovis > Ovis canadensis. Next base: position 97,884,329 of record NC_091253.1, on the reverse strand, counting down.
TCCATCTAGTCAAAGCTATGGTTTTTTCAGTAGTCATGTATGGATATGAGAGTTAAACTATAAAGCTGAGCACCGATGAATTGATGCTTTTGAACTGTAGTGTTGGAGAAGACTTTTGAGAGTCCCTTGGACTGCAAGGAGATCCAACCAGTCCATCCTAAAGGAAATCAGTCCTGAATATCCATTGGAAGGACTGCTGCTGGTTGACCACTTGATGCGAAAGACTGACTCATTTGAAAAGATGCTGGGAAAGATTGAAGGTGGGAGGAAAAGGGGTCAAAAGAGGATGAGATGCCTGGATGGCATCACCAACTCAATGGGCATGAGTTTGAGTGAACTCCGAGAGCTGGTGATGGACAGGGAGGCCTGGCGTGCTGCAGTCCACGGGGTCACAAAGAGTCGGACACGACTGAGAGACTGAACTGAACTAACTAATACACACCATCTGAGAACACAAAGGCTGATTTATAACTTTTTTCCAACTAGAAAGCCATTTAAACCTATTTATTGGATGTTTACTGTTTATGCAAAATATTATAATGGTAAAACAAAGGATACTTATAAATAAAACGCAACTTTTCTCTCAAAGAATTTATAACAGAAACAATGAAGCAGACATATACGTAACTGATATATTGAATAGAGGGTTTTTAATAGTAAAGGTACATTGTTTTGTGATCTTGAGAAGGTATAATAATTATTCCACTCTGGGAGAGATAAAGAAAAGGAGCATTCCATATGGGTGGTGATGTAGGGGGGGGAGAATGAACCAAGATCAAAGATAGAAAAGCTCAGAATATTTTCAGAGAATGCCGAGTTGTCCAGTATACAGCTGCAGCCCCAAATTTAGAGGCTATAATGTAAAGAAAAACATAGAATGAAATCCATTTATGGAGATATCTCCTAGAGATCTGCATTTTATTCTATGTGTAATGAGGTACCACCAAAGGTTCTAAGAACAACTCTGTGGGTGGTGTACTTTAAGAATGATCACTACACCAGCCTTCCCACTCACCATCTTTGTGCAAACTATTTTATGCCTCTGAGGCTGCTTCCTCAACTGTAAAATATCATAACAATTCTATGAAAGAGATAAGGTTAAAATGATTTAGCACGTCAGATTCCTAGCATAAATGCAGACTCAATAAATAGTATTTCCCTACTTGCAAATTTGAGTGAAAACTTACTAAAATAAAATATTAACTGGAATTCAACTATGTATAATGATCAGTCTTTTAGTCAAAGAAAAAAGATCATTATCACACTGATATGTATTCAATAATTTTTTGAAAAATTAGTAACACATGGGCAAAGTATCCTTCCCCTCCCCCCATCATATGCAGTGACTTTTTCTTAACAAAACTCTTTTTATAAAAGAGAACATTCCATACTTTGGCCATACTACATAGCATTTATGCACAATGTGTTCATCCATCATGACCATCTGTCCAGATAAATGACTCCAACTTTAGGAAATATATAAATGTACATATATACATATTTGCTATAAAATCTGTAGTCCAAATTAAGTTTTACATAAAGTTCATTGAGGCAGGGAAATGACAGAATATGAATAATAGAAAACAGGTTTTGGAGTTTCTAGGAAAGACTAGAAGTGTATGAATCAGTGATGGTTCTATTGTTTGTGATATAATAATCTTTGAGTCCATTCTTTTTATTTATCAGAAATCGATGTTGTTGTTGTTGTTTTTACAGTAGGATTTACAACAGTATATTTTTTATACAAAAACAACAATCCAGCCCAAGCTACCTAAATAAAGCCTATAGTAGCTATCTACTTCTTTTATAGCTCATTATCCTTCAAAGTGCTATCAGTTCAATGGGAAATAAGGGCTAAATTTTTTCTCTCCTGCAGGTTCATAGGAAAGGTATACTATACTCAATACACTGAATTACTATAAGGATCCAGGTGATACTCTACTGTTGATGGTCTTTATGAATCCAAAATGCATGACCACACTCAAGAATATGTTCAAGTTGTATACATTTTAGTTATCAAAGAACTAATTTCCACAATAAAAGGGATACACCTTTCAGTAGGCCAGCAAATAAATGTTGTTTCTTCACTATAAACAAAACTAGCTTAAGGACTCTGGTAATGTAAAAGTCTTTCTTTTGGCTCTCCTTATCCTATCCCTTCCCATGTATCCCTGCATGTAAAAGGAAAACTGTACAGTTTCCCAAGTGAATACCTGAAAGGACTTCAGACATGCACACTCATATTGCTCGATTCTACTCCATCTGAAACCCAAAACTTCACTTGTCAATGTGAGCTACCCATTCTGGCCCATCTATTTCATGAATTAAAACATGTTATTACTTAAATACCACTTTGTGTCTCACTATACCAACAAAAACTTAAAGGAAGGAATAAGCAATAATTTTAAACTACATAAGAACAGACAAAATTTAGTTTTAAAATTTAAAATACACAAAACAGGGGAAAAATTTGCTTCAAAATTTCTGAGTTTAAACTGGATTCAACTTGGAGGGGGCAAACCTAAAAATTACATTGTTTATCTAAATCTCTAGAGTCTGGAAACCAGATTTTAGAAATACCATATGAGATCGATTGTATTTTGCTCATGAGATTTCTGGCATTGTTGCTTGCCGCTTGAGTTAGTAATGCCCAGGAGAATAATGAATCTTTTTCAATTTGGCACTGTGGAGGCCAAAACCTGCCAGGAGACAAGAGTGCTAGTGAAAAATTCCAACCTGGTGGAAAGTTCTCAAAAGACAACCATCAGTTGGCATTTCTAAACAAGGGGATGACCATGGAAACGGCACCATTTTTTCCTCATTGCTAATCAGCAGGTTCTATGAAGTTAATCTGACTATTAGGATACTTTTCTTTTTTTTTTTTTTAATGAATGACAAGTTTTGCTTATTTATTTTTACAAAGAAATCCAGTACTAACATCACAGTTATTTCTGAAAAACCTTCTTGCCACTGGAATGACTTAAATAATTAACTGCATGAAAACTATTTTCTTTGGTTTCTTCGAAAGAAACAAATTTACAGATTCTCACTTTGCAGGCTAGTCTTCTTACTTTGGTGCCCTGTAGTTCTTGCCTGGAGAATCCCAGGGAACGGGGGAGCCTGGTGGGCTGCCGTCTATGGGGTCGCACAGAGAAGGACACGGCTGATGTGACTTAGCAGCAGCAGCAGCAGCAGCAAGGAAACAGATCAAGATGTGAGCTTATAAAAACAAGATTGGAACATAGAAGCAAGTTCAGATTTCAATCAGGGTGCTGGTAGAGTTATAAACCTTCTGATACTTCTGCCTTATTCACATATAAAACGTTTATAGACTCCCTTCAGCATACAAAGTTGTCTTAGTGGTAAAATTTATGACCTTGTCAAAAACAAAAAAAAAAAAGCACAGTGGAACCATAAAGGCATTTCCATTAGCTTGTCATTTTTAAAGGAACTCGGACATCAGCTAATATCTGAGTGGGAGTTGGGGAGCAGGAAACTTACTGATACACAACAAAAGAGGAAATCCCAAACTGCGTGTCTCAGTGTATCTGAGAAGTGTCTAGTGACAGGAACAATATGCGTGCTGCTCTCCCCAAATCATGTTTCTCTTTCACAGTTTTTCTGTCAAACAGTTCCATTTTTAAGAAGACATGTATTAAGCAGACAAATTTCCATATTTTTCTCATCTAAATTTTGATTCTATGTGGATTCCATTAAAATACAGTTTAGTTTCAAAAAAATGATTAGGAAATAGCTGGAAGCTGCTTCAATAAATCAGAAATATAAATTTTAAGAGATATGTGAATATAATCAAACCCTGAAATTCATTTCTACAGGAAATCAATAAGATTTTTGAAAAATTAAAAAGATTTTACATAAATATATAAATAAAGGCGGCTTTTGTTAGAACGTTAAATAGACAAAGGTGACAAAAAATATGTATGCTTGTGCCCTGTGAAATAAAGTTAATATGTACATGATGGAGACATTCCTCTTCATTTTATGAAGAGCACTGCTGAGTATTTTATGGAATATAATTCATAGAATATAATTTGTGTGTGTGTGTGTGTGTGTGTGTGTATGTATGGTGACTCAGCCATAAAGAAGAAAATGGCAACCCACTCCAGTATTCTTGCTGGGATAATTCCATGGACAGAGGAGCCTGGCAGGCTACAGCCTGTGGGGTCACAAAGAGCTGGACATGACTGAACACACACAGGCACTCATCTATACACTTGTATGTGTGTTTGTAGACAGTATTATGGTAATTTAAAATTTTTGTGGATTTCATGATAAAAAAGTATCCTTGGATATTAAAAAATAATTTAAAATGTACTTTTTTGTATCTTCTTCTTCCTGAATATCATCATGGCTTTGGGACACAGTTAACAATAAGTATTTATCGGTCATCACTCAAACAAAGCTTAACAACAGATGAGATAATGGTAATTGGAAGGTTATAATTGGGAAAGGTATTTCCCAGTGGAGACGTAGGTAAAGAAAGCAGGGGGTGGCAATTACATTGGGATCTTGAGCATTGGTGCCAAAACACTCCTGTAGACTTTTCATGTTTTATCTACTCTTAAGAAGAATGGAAACTAACATGATTTTCACTAATTCCCAGCATGCTGCAGTCCAAGCGGTCACAAAGAGTCAGACACAACTGAGCAACTGAACTGAACTGCAAGATAATATTAACTCTAATTGTCTCCTATGGCTCTGTCATTTTTTGCTAGAAACACACTATCAAACGCTGCCGCTAACAACACGGCTTTAATTATATATTAAAATGCTGCATTAGTACCTTAAAGTAACATGCTCCACAGACATCCTAATGCTAAACTAACTGCTGTGACAATTAATTAATTAGGGCTGCCCTATCAGGCCACCCTTTAAATAAAACTTCTGTATTAGTGGATATATATGTTACATTATTACATATATAAATATGGTGCATTATCATTCAACTTGACCACATTCTACTCTGAAAGCTTCATTTTGCATAACTTACATCAATATACATCTTCTTTCTCCCAACTGATTTCTTTTCTTACAGTTTATGGTGTGCATCAAATGTTTTATTATAGATGAAAGACTGCTGAAATGAAATGTTTTGCTAATAAAAAGATTCTGGGTTAATTTGATATTTAAATGGTCTCCATACTTCCTAATGTCATTTTAAGAAGAAAATTAGTTGCAGATGATTATGATTTTATTTGTGTGTATATATATGTGTGTGTGTGTGTGTGTGTGTGTGTGTGTAAAGGAAACTGAATCGGCAAAGGAATAAAATGTTCTATAGCAATCTATAGTTTGAAAGATACAGAAATGTGGACCACTAGCAAATGACTTCAGCCTATAACCTGGTTTGCTTGCTATTTTACTATGATAAGTTTTGGCTACAAGTATTAGCGAATGCTGATAATAATGGGTTAAATAAATAAGAAGCGATTTCTTAACCATAGGAGAAGCCCAAGGTGAATCAGATGCCTTGCACTGTTAGACTCAGGTCCCTTTTCATCTGTATCATCTTGCACTCTTCACCTAAGGTATGTTTTAACTATGTTATCCATCTTCCATTCACAGGAAGAAGAGATGAAGAGGCAAGAAGTCTCCACGAGCTTACATAGTATGTTCCTGTTTCTATCTCTTTGACCAGCTGCTCAGCAAATCAGAAATACAGTTTCCATCCTGAGCTGCTATATGTCCAGACAAAAATCAGGTGTTTCTATCACTATGAAATCAGAGGAGATCAAATATTTCAGGGCAAAGGGTGATCTCTAATACAAGTCAGTGTATGGCATGTACATATAGAAAAAAACATAAATTCTGTGGCTATGTAGTAGCAACAGTGGAAAAAACATTTGTGCGTATAATTGCAGGCAAGCAGTTAGTACATATTATATTAACAAGGCAACTTAATATTATGATTTTTTCAGAGCCATGCTTGAGCTCAGAGATCTTCTATTGTTTCAGTTATCTTCTTTGTCACAAATGATCCCAAAACGTAGTAACTTAAAATAACTGCTGTTTTGTTATCTCTTACAATATTGTGAGCATCCTGAACTTACCTGGGCAGTTCTGTTCCATGTGATGTTTGCAGAGGCTGCAGTGATTTGAAGACTCAACTCTGTTAGTATGTCAAGATGGAGGCTGTTCATCAGAGACTCAATACCCTCCAAGGACCACTTCACATGCCTGGGCTCCTCCAAGCATGCAAGCTATGTTCCAAGGGTCAGGAAAGTAAAGCTGATAGTAATTCTCTTCAAGCCTTCACTCAGAAATCCCAGAACATGATTTCTGCACAATCTTTGGTTAAAACCAGTCACAAGGCCATCCCAAAGCAAAGGTCGAAAGTGTATTAGGGGAGGTGGGAAGGTTAGGTTCTACTTTTTGATGTAAGCAGAGATATGTACTTAAAAGGAGGGAAGAAATTGTTAAAGGTCATCTTCAGAGACTAGCTACTAACTATATGTAATAGCAAAAATAGTAGAAATAGCACAGAAAATCAACAATTCAGTTATAAAACTAAATCTAAAATTCTATCAGAAAGCGTTGCTTGATAGATAATAAGGTCATTGGAAATGCCCTTCCAGACAATGAGACTACAGATTAGCTTACAAAAATCAATTTTTTCTCACCTTCATTTAATAAGCATTTATTGAGTATCCTTCATGTTTCGGATATATGTTACATGATAAGTTTACATAATCAAGGCCATTCTTAATCACAAAGTCACTCCTGACCAGGCCCCTGGGTCAGGTGCCATTTCACTGGGTTTACTGTGACTCAATACTTTGGCCACCTGACGCAGAGACCTGACTCATTGGAAAAGACCCTGATGCTGGGAAAGAATGAAGGCCGGAGGAGAAAGGGACGACAGAGGATGAGATGATTGGATGACACCACCGACTCAATGGACATGAGTTTGAGCAAGCTCCATGAGTTGATGATGGACAGGGAGGCCTGGCCTGCTGCAGTCCACGGGATTGCAAAGAGTCGGACAGGACTAAGCAACTGAACTGAACTGTGACTTTCAGTTGTTGGGGACAGGTGAGGTGTCCATCAAGATTGGGGTCTGTGTGATAAGTGATGTGAACCAAACTCCTCACGGTCAAGTCTGAGACCAGGGGCACCCAGGTGTTTCTCCTCCTGAGACTCCCCTGATGGCCCCAACAGAACTGAGACTCCTGGAGATCTGACTCCCTCTGCAAAAAACTTCATGGCAGCAGCTGCTGTACCCGATCTTCTGATCTGTCCCGGTGCTCAGCGTATCCTGACAGTCCTCTGCCAGCTCTGCAGTCGGGACTGCACTTCCGACATACACACTGGAAGCACAAAGCACAGCCTGTGGGCTACAGCTGAGCCCTGTCCACTCTCCTGGGAAAAAAGAGAAAAGATTCTTGATCTCAAGGATAGACTTAACATACAGACGGCAGACTTTGAATACGGGCTACGGGAGAAATCTCACAAGGTGCCGTTTGAGCAAAGGGAACCCACCTACGGTAGATGCAGGAAGGAGGGGGAGACCAAGTATAAAGCATATGTGACTTTCATTTCCTTTTCATTTAACCTTCAAGTTATGAACTAATAATCCTGAGAAAGAAAAGACAATCCTTCTCGGAAGACTGATTTATATATAGGTAAAAATCTATTGGTCCCCAAAGTCTCAGAGCTAATTCTACAATCCGTATTTTACTACAGAATTTAGCAACTCAAGGCACTAGGGCAAATTATAGTTAAGATGGTTTATTACTTCTCTTTCCCCTGGTCAATCTCCCACATCTTGTACCTTCCTTACCATTTACACACACCTACCCAGTGTCTTCAAAGATGTGAAAAATAGATGTCAATATGTCTTAAGACTTTTCAAAGACTGATTTAGAAGAAAAAAAAAATTCAAGTTCTTAAAAACAAACTAAAGGGAAAAGTCCAGATCATTTGTAGACACAAGTAAGTAGACACAAGTTTCACATTTTGCCCCTTTATTTTAAAGAAACAGATCTTTCTTCTGTGTTCCAAGGGCCCTGCATTTGGCTGTTTGGTTTTAGAGAGAAAATATTTTTATATGTGTGGATAATTCTCCAAGTGAAATAATATTTTAACCAACTACTACTGAGAAAATTTATTACTTGATGTAAGAACAAAAAAGTAAAATCTTGTAAATATGGTCAATATAGCATTTGGATTGCACTTAACAGAAAATATTACACTTGCCTAATAGTTAGCACTTTTAGGGTTTTGAAATAAAGAGAAGGGAAATCTTAGTGGATATTCTAATCAAAATGAAAGAAGATTCTGAAACAGAAAGATCATTTGCTTAGCTCTAACTCCAGGAAGATGCCAATTTCTAATTTCTAATTTCAATAAGGTTTGTCTATGTTTCATGTAGCCTATAAATGTTATAGGATGGAAGTAATCGATTTTGTTGTTTAAAGGATCATTTATTATTCTCTATTTACAGCTACACTTTCAGATATAAGTACTGCAAATTACAGGATCAATACTAAGCATTCAAGATAAAAATCAGCTCCTTTGACCTAACGCTGCTTTCAGGATGAAGATTTAGGGTAAGCTAAGTATCTGTCCTATACACATATGCAACTTCATTTATCTTCATTTAGAATTTAGAATATGCTGCTGCTAAGTTGCTTCAGTCATGTCTGACTTTGTGTGGCCTTAAGGACTGTGACCTGCGAGTCTCTTCTGTCCTTGGGTTTCTCCAGGCAAGAATACTGGAATAGGTTGCCACTCCCTCCTCCAGGGGATCTTCCTGACCCAGGAACCAAACCCTTGTCTCCTGCATCTTCTGCTTTGCAGGCAGGTTCTTCACTGCTGAGCCACTGGGGAAGGCCGCAGTTTAGAATCTGTGATGCAATTATTCCTTGAGTTAATTTGGGTGATATGTGTATGTTTATGCTAGTAACCAGTTCTATGCAGCTTTTTCCATTTCTATTTTCCTGGAAGTGTTCCAGTTTTCCCAGGTCTGGGATAATGTGTTATTTTGTGGCCAACACCAGGAACTATGTTGTCCTAGGTCCTTCCCATTACGTTTCTACTTCCTCAAGGGAATTAAGCTACTACTTAATGTCTTTATTTTCACCCGATTTTCTCATGCAGGACACCACTGATTCCTCCTGTAGCAATAAATCTCTGCCTTTGCTCAAGCACACCGCTCCCATTTCTCAACCAAATCATTTTGCAAGTCTCAACTAACTTAACTATTGACAGCTTTCTGTTTAAAATTTTCTTCTTTCATAACTAATGTAAATCACTGTAATTTCCACCTCTCAGATACCAGTTTTTCCTTTGAAATCACACAGAATAAATGGATTTCCTCTTTCAGAATAGCATACTAAGAATAGAAGTTTTAGAACCAGACTGTGTCTTTTAAATTCCCAGTCTGTGTCTCTTATGTCTCCTGCGTTGGCAGGCAGGTTCTTTACCACTAGCACCAGCTGGGAAGGCCTTAATAGCTATAAGACCTTAATCATCCTTATACTTGTCAACATCTTGTTTAAATCCTGATCCTTTCATCATGCTTGTATTAGTTTCTTATTGCCTCTGTAACAAATTGCCATAAATCTAGTGGCTAGAAATGACACAATTTTTTTAATTGAAGGATAATTGTTTTACAGTATTGTGTTAATTTCTGCCATACATCAACATGAATCAACCATAGGTATATATAAATATCCCCTGGCTTCTGAATCTCCATCCCACCTCCCATCCAATCCAATCATCTAGGCTGGAAATGACCTAAATTTATTATCTCACAATTATACTGGAGGATAAAACGGCAATCCCCTGCAGTATACTAGCTTTGAGAACCTCAAGAACTGTATAAAAAGGCAGAAAGATATGACACCAAAAGATGAGCCCCACAGGTCAGAGGGTGTCCAATATGCTACCGGGGAAGAGAGGACACCTCCTAATAGTCCAGAAAGAATGAAAAGGCTGGGCCAAAGCGGAAACAATGCTCAATTGTGGATGTATCTGGGATGAAAGTAAAATTTGATGCTGTAAAGAATAGTACTGCATAAGAACCCAGACTATTAGGTCCATGAATCAAGGTAAACTGGGCATTCTTTGTAGCTGAAGATAGAGAAGCTGTATGCAGTCAACAAAAACAAGACCTGGAGCTGACTGTGGCTCAGATCATCAGTTCCTCATAGCAAAATTCAGGCTTAAAGAAAATGGGGAATATCACGAGGCCAGTCATGTATGACTTAAGTCCTCTTTGACTATACAGTGGAGGTGATGAATAGACTCAAAGGATTAGCTCTATTAAACAGAGTGCCTGAAGAGCTATGGACGGAGGTTGGTAATATTATACAGGAGGCAGGAAACAAAACCATCCCAGAGAAAAAGAAATGCAGAGAGGCAAAATGGTTGTACCAGGAGGCTTTACAAATAGCAGAAGAAAGAAAAGAAGTGAAAAGCAATGGAGAAAGGGAAAGGTCAGTTCAGTTCAGTTCAATTCAGTCGCTCAGTCGTGTCTGACTCTTTGCGACCCCATGAATCGCAGCACGCCAGGCCTCCCTGTCCATCACCAACTCCCGGAGTTCACTCAAACTCACGTCCATCCAGTCGGTGATGTCATCCAGCCGTCTCATCCTCGGTCGTCCCCTTCTCCTCCTGCCCCCAATCCCTCCCAGCAACAGAGTCTTTTCCAGTGAGTCAACTCTTCGCATGAGGTGGCCAAAGTACTGGAGCTTCAGCTTGAGCATCATTCCTTCCAAAAAAATCCCAGGGTTGAACTCCTTCAGAATGAACTGGGTGGATCTCCTTGCAGTCCAAGGGAAACTCAAGAGTCTTCTCCAACTCCACAGTTCAAATGCATCAATTCTTTGGCGCTCAGCCTTCATAGTCCAACTCTCACATCCATACATGGACCACTGGAACAACCATAGCCTTGACTAGACGGACCTTAGTCAGCAAAGTAATATTTCTGCTTTTGAATATACTATCTAGGTTGGTCATAACTTTTCTTCCAAGGAGTAAGCGTCTTTTAATTTCATGGCTGCAGTCACCATCTGCAGTGATTTTGGAGCCCCCAAAAATAAAGTCTGACACTGTTTCCACTGTTTCCCCATCTATTTCCCATGAAGTGATGGGACCAGATGCCATGATCTTCATTTTCTGAATGTTGAGCTTTAGGCCAACTTTTTCACTCTCCTCTTTCACTTTCATCAAGAGGCTTTTTAGCTCCTCTTCACTTTCTGCCAGAAGGGTGGTCTCATCTGCATATCTGAGGTTATTGATATTTCTCCCGGCAGTCTTGATTCCAGCTTGTGTTTCTTCCAGTCCAGTGTTTCTCATGATGTACTCTGCATAGAAATTAAATAAGCAGGGTGACAATATACAGCCTTGACGCACTCCTTTTCCTATTTGGAACCAGTCTGTTGTTCCATGTCCGGTTCTAACTGTTGCCTCCTGACCTGCATACAGATTTCTCAAGAGGCAGGTCAGGTGGTCTGGTATTCCCATCTCTTTCAGAATTTTCCACAGTTTATTGTGATCCACACAGTCAAAGGCTTTGGCATAGTCAATAAAGCTGAAATAGATGTTTTTCTGGAACTCTCTTGCTTTTTCCATGATCCAGCAGATGTTGGCAATTTGATCTCTGGTTCCTCTGCCTTTTCTAAAACCAGCTTGAACATCAGGGAGTTCACGGTTCACGTATTGCTGAAGCCTGGCTTGGAGAATTTTGAGCATTACTTTACTAGCATGTGAGATGAGTGCAATTGTGTGGTAGTTTGAGCATTCTTTGGCATTGCCTTTCTTTGGGATTGGAATGAAAACTGACCTTTTCCAGTTCTGTGGCCACTGCGGAGTTTTCCAAATTTGCTGGTATATTGAGTGCAGCACTTTCACAGCATCATCTTTCAGGATTTAAAACAGCTCAATTGGAATGCCATCACCTCTACTAGCTTTGTTCATAGTGATGCTTTCTAAGGCCCACTTGACTTCACATTCCAAGATGTCTTGCTCTAGATTACTGATCACATCATCATGATTATCTGGGTCGTGAAGATCTTTTTTGTACAGTTCTTCCATGTATTCTTGCCACCTCTTCTTAACATCTTCTGCTTCTGTTAGGTCCAGACCATTTCTGTCCTTTATGGAGCCCATCTTTTACACCCAGTTAAATACGAAGTTCCAGAGAATAGCAAGGAGAGACAAGCAGGCCTTCATCAATGAACAAGGCTTAAAAATAGAGGAAAGCAATAGAATGAGAAAGCTAGAGACTTCTTCAAGAAAATTGGTGATATCAAAGGAAAATTTCATCCAAAGATGGGCACAATAAAGGAAAGAAATGATAAGGACCTAATAGAAGCAGAAGAGATCCAGAAGAGATGGAAAGAATACACAGAACTGTAAAGAAAAAAAAAAATCTTACCAGATAACCACAATGGTGTAGTCTCCCACTCAGAGACAGACATTCTGGAATGTGAAGTCAAGTGGGCCTTAGGAAGCATTTCTGTTAATAAAGCTAGTGGAGGTGATGGAATTCCAGCAGAGTTGTTTAAAAAGATGATGGTATTAAAGCACTGCACTCAATATGTCACCAAATTTGGAAAACCCAGCGGTGGTTACAGAACTAGAAAAGGTCAATCATCATCCCAATTCCCAAGAAGGACAATAATAAAGATTGTTCAAATCACCAAACATTGCCCTCATCCCTGCACCCCATGCTAGTAAGGTTATGCTCAAAATCCTCCTAGTGAGGCTTCAGGATTACACGAATCGAGAATCACCAGATGTTCAAGCTGGGTTTAGAAAAGGCAGAGGAAACAGAGGTCAAACTGCCAACATTTGCTGGATCTTAGAAAAATCCAGGGAATTCCAGAAAAAAGCATCTACCTCTGTTTTACTGACTATGCTAAAGCCTTTGACTGTGTGAATCACAACAAACTGTGGAAAACCCTTGAAGAGAAAAGAATGTCAGATGATATTGCTTGTTTTCTGAGAAACTTGTATGTGGGTCAAGAAGCAACAGTTGGAACCCTGTATGGAGCAACTGACTGGTTCAGGATTGAGAAATGAGTACAACAAGGCTGTTTATTGCCACTCTGCTTATTTAACTTATATGCAGAGCACATCATACAAAATGCTTGGCTGGATGAGTCACCAGCTGGAACCAAGATTGTCAGGAGAAATATCACCCTCAGTAATGTGGATGATACCACTTTAATGGCAGAAATTGAAGAGGAACTACAGAGCCTTTTAATGAAGGTGAAGGAGAAGAGTGAAAAAGCTTAAAACCCAACATTCAAAAACTAAGATCATGGCATCTGGTCCTATCACTTCATGAAAAATAAAAGGGGAAAAAGTGCAAGTAGTGTCAGATTTCCTCTTCTTGGGGTCTAAAATCACTGTGAATATTGACTGCAGTCATGAAATTAGAAGATGATTGCTTCTTTCCAGGAAAGAAATGACAAACCCAGACAGTTTGTTAAAAAGCAAAGACATCACTTTGCCCACAAAGGTCTGCATAGCCAAGGCTTTGGTCTTTCCAATAGTCATGTATGGATGTTAGAACTGGACAGTAAAGAAAGCAGAGTGCTGAAGAATTGATGCTTTTGAACTGTGGTATTGGAGAAGTCTCTAGAGAGTCCCTTGGAAAGCAAGGAGATCAAACCAGTCAATCTTAAAGGAAATCAACCCTGAATACTCTTTGGAAGGTCTGATGAGGAAGCTGAAGCTCCAATACTTTGGCCACCTGGTGCAAAGAACTGACTCACTGGGAAAGACCCTGATGCTGGGAACGATTGAACGTGGGAGGAGAGGAAGGCAACAGGGCATGGGATGGTTGGATGGCATCACCGATTCAATGCATATGAACTTGAGCAAACTCTAGGAGATGGTGAGGGACAGAGAAGCCTGACGTGCTGCAGTCCATGGGGTTGAGAAAAGTCAGACATGACTTGGTGACTGAACAACAATAACAACATACAAGTCAGAAGCATTTAATGGATCTCACTGATCTAAAATCAAGTGGTAGGCATGGCGCATTTCCTTTCTGGATGCTCTAGGGGAGGATCAATTTTCTTGCCTTCTTAGCTTCTAGAAGGTGCTGGTATCCCATAGCTCATCATTCTCTTCCATATTTAAAACCAACAAAGGTTGTTTAAGTGTTTCTCACAATCAAGATCTCTCCTGATCAGATTCTTCTGCTTCCCTTTTCTGTCATTTCAGAACTATTGTGTTTACACTGGACAAAGCAGGAAAATCTCCCTACCTTGATGAGCAACCTTAATTTCATCTACAATCTAAATTTCATATTGCTGTGTAACCTAACATATTCACGTGTTCAAAGAATTACAACGTGACTATTTGGAGGACTATTAACCTGTCTACCACACCATTCAATCCTACGTTCCATTTTCTTCTTGTTTTTCATGATTTTGTGTTGTCTTTGAAGTTATTAATATAGTTCATGATATCAGTGTAATTCATAATGATGAATTCAGTGAATACTTGGTTTATGTAAAAAGAGGGTTCAGTCTGAATATTAAAAGATGAGAAGGACTTAAATATACAGAATATAGAAGGAAAGCTTTTAGAAGCAGAAGAATAAATTCATGAAAAAAAATAGTGATAAGAATGAGCAAACTAAATTTAGTAAAGTTTTGGAAGAACTTCAACTTAGAAATGAATGATAAGAAAAAATGGTAGATGAAGCCCAATTATGGATTTATAGATGTCTTTGAATGCTACATAGAGAAGATTACATATCTCATAGTCAAAGTCAACCTTGGCAATAGGTAAAGTAAGAAATTGTATGTGTGTTTGTGAAATATTTTATTTGTGAGGTCTTATGAAGGCTTATTTGGCAAAACTGTCTCTCAGGCAAATTGCAAATTCTTGAAATTCTCCCATTGGTTTTAACATTCCTTCTTTTTGAACACAAATACTCCTGGGCATGAAGACACAGAGGGTAGACCATTAAGACGGTACACATAGAACTATTACTCTACAAACTGCTTCTTTTCTCAGCTATGTTTTGAAAGCACTGAGGCTAGGGATGGAACTAGGGGACTGGAAGAAATTTATTTATAATAAGTCTGCAATTGTGATTGGTGAGGGGACTAATCATTGAGCTGGAAAATGCCAAAGACATAGTTTTGCCAATGGCTTTCCTAGTCTTAGCCAATGAGGAGCATCTTTTCTTTTTTTAATTGAATACTGATATGTTATGAACATTTTTGGATATTAAATAGCTTCATTTTCAACATACTGAATCAAAAATAAACCAGACAAGGACTTAGGAGTTCATGCTGCATCATTCTTTCCATGTCATCACCCAAAGCTTATATGCTGAAGTTTTATCAAGGAGATATCAACCTCCTGGTGCCTATAGCCAGAAAAATATTTCAAAAAAAGGAGGAAAAAAAAAAATAGAATTCCTTTAATAATGCCTTTAAACTGTTCAAATCAGATCAGTAACTTAAAACTTTTCATATCCAAGAAGATTAGCAATTAAAATAACTTGGGAGCAAAAAAATTAAGAAAGAAGCTAAAATAAGGATTATAAATATAAATTATTTAATAATGGAAGATGTACCACATGAGGACTAAGACCACTTGCCTCCTTCCTGTGCCTTTGATGGACATCAGTATCCAACAGCATTTTTTCCCACCTAATTGGTTATGATTTCATTATCTCTCTCAAAATAGTCTTTTTTGTAGCTATTTTATATTAGTAAGAAGTCACATAAAAGATAAAGTCTTACATTTACTGTACTAGGTTTCATGGGAGGTACTTTCATGGTTTCACCAATAATTATTTTTTAATTCACATAAAACCCCTATGAATTGGATAATGCCATTTACAAATATTTTTTAAAAAATCATGTTCTATTTTCTGTTATGGGTACTAGTCACATGGGAAGTTTAACTTGTGAAAATTCATTCTTCTGTGCAATTTTCTATTGATAAGCCCAGATTGTACCAGCAACATTTAAAAAGTAACTATATACATTTGGTTACTGATCATTTTCTTTTCCTTTGCAATTAAAATTTATTATTTTTTTAATTTTTATTTTTTTTACTTTACATATTGTATTGGTTTTGCCATACATCAACAAAAATCCGCCACAGGTATACATGTATTCCCAATTCTGAACCCCCCGCCCACCTCCCTCTCCATACCATTCCTCTGGGTCATCCCAGTGCACCAGCCCCAAGCATCCTGTATCCTGCATTGAACCTAGACTGGCGATTTGTTTCTTATATGATAGTAAACATGTTTCAATGCCATTCTCCCAAATCATCCCACCCTCGCCCTCTCCCTCAGAGTCCAAAAGACTATTCTATACATCTGTGTCTCTTTTGCTGTCTCACATACAGGATTATCATTACCATCTTTCTAAATTCCATATATATGCGTTAGTATACTGTATTTGTGTTTTTCTTTCTGGCTTACTTCACTCTGTATAATAGGTTCCAGTTTCATCCATCTCATTAGAACTGATTCAAATGTATTTTTTTAATGGCTGAGTAATACTTCATTGTGTATATGTACCACAGCTTTCTTATCCATTCATCTGCTGATGGACATCTAGGTTGCTTCCATGTCCTGGCTATCATAAACAGTGCTGCGATGAACACTGGGGTACATATGTCTCTTTCAATTCTGGTTTCCTCGGTGTGTATGCCCAGTAGTGGGATTGCTGGGTCATAAGGCAGTCCTATTTCCAGTTTTTTAAGGAATCTCCACACTGTTCTCCAAGGTGGCTGTACTAGTTTGCATTCCCATCAACAGTATAAGAGGGTTCCCTTTTCTCCACACCCTTTCCAGCATTTATTGTTTGTAGACTTTTGGATAGCATCCATTCTGACTGGCATAAAATGGTACCTCATTGTGGTTTTGATTTACATTTCTCTGATAATGAGTGATGTTGAACATCTTTTCCTGTGTTTGTTAGCCATCTCTATGTCTTCTTTGGAGAAATGTCTATTTAGTTCTTTGGCCCATTTTTTGATTGGGTTGTTTATTTTTCTGGAATTGAGCTGCAGGAGTTGCTTGTATATTTTTGAGATTAGTTGTTTGTCAGTCGCTTCATTTGCTATTATTTTCTCCCATTCCAAAGGCTGTCTTTTCACCTTGCTTATAGTTTAATTTGTTGTGCAGAAGCTTTTAATTTTAATTAGGCCCCATTTGTTTATTTTTGCTTTTATTTACAGTATCCTGAGTTGAAGTAACATGCTTTAGTCACTCAGTTCTGTCCAACTCTTTGTGACTCCATGGACTGTAGCGCACCAGGCTCCTCTGTCTAGGGAATTCTCCAGGCAAGAATACTGGCATGAGTTGCCATTCTCTTCTCCAGGAGATCTTCCCATCCCAGGGAAAGAACCCATGTCTCCTGCATTGCAGGCAAAGTCTTCACCTGAGCACTAGGGAATCTAAATTAGTAAATTCTGCTGCTGCTAAGTCACTTCAGTCGTGTTCGACTCTACTTGAGTAAATTATCTGAAACCTATTAGCCAATTTTGGGCTGCTCTATGTGTATATGTATGAACTGTGAGGTGGGAATAGTGATGCAAATTCTCCCAGAAATCTGAGCTGCTGATTTTCCAGACATATCAACTAGCTAATGTAAAAATGTTGATATTTGCTTTTTCTGGTATTTCCCCTAAATGAATGAAAATTAATCTTGCCTACAGAACAATCTGATGACTGAAAGATGGAACGGTTAATACTTACCCTGAAACAAAAGGAGTAAACCAAGACTGCCCAGGATAAACTAGGACCTATGGTTACTCTATGTATAACAAAGATGTATTATTTGTGTGGGTGGAAACCTGATTATAGTTTATAGTCACATGATTGTTGGAACTATTGCTGATTACTATACATATATAATCCCTGTATATGTAGAGGGACAGGGAGGAAATAAACATATTTTTGTATTTCCATGAATATTACCTTGACTTTGATTTGATTGGCTACGTTTAGATTCTGGGGGATAAATACGGCAAATCTCTATTAGCTCTACATAGATGATGCTAGAGGACAGAAGCAAGAATCACATAAAATATGCTAGATAAACTTCGAGTTCAAGACTGGGTGATGTTGAGAACGTCCTGGAAAGCAGTATTTTGGAAGGAGGCCAGCATAGTTTCAAAAGATGGTTTGGAAAAGGCAAAGGATGCCTATTGAGCATGGAGTGAAAAAGGTAGGGACAACGTTTCAAAGTGCTAGAATGACACACTTCTAAAAGACCTGGAGCGGAAATGTGAAAGGAAATGGGCATCACTGAACTGGACACATGCACTGGGTGAACTTCTCAGCATGTCAATTATACCTTAATAAAGCTGTTTAAAGAGCGAGAATCTTAGAAGTCATGACAAAACACTGTGCTTTTATTTTATAGTATCATCTTTGATTTCAGTAACATTTCTTTGGTAAATCATAGACATGCTTTGCAGATGACTGTTGAATAATAATGTCCGTGTATGTGCATGCATGTCGTCATTTCCAACTCTTTGTGATCGCATGGACTGTGGCCAGTCAGGCTTCTCTGTCTATGGGATATTCAGGCAAGAATACTGGAGTGGGTTGCCATTTCCTTCTCCACAGGATCTTCGTGACCCAGGGATTGAATCCATGCCTCTTGCCTCTCCTGCATTATAGGTGGATTTTACCACTGCACCACCTGGGAAGTCAGAGAATGGTAACTCACGGCTCTCTGTCATGTTGAGGATCTCTCTAGTTCCATGGCAGAAGGCTTGGTCACTAACTAAATCAAAATCAAGACTTGTGTTAATTATTTGAATTAAGAGATCTAAGTCTACTTATCAAATGTTCAGGGGATCCCAAACTAAAAGCCACTGCTTACAGTGATGACAGAGTCAGATTCAGTTATTTTGACAAGTTAGTTAGACCAAAACCAGCACAGTAAAATTTAGCCAGTATGAAGGTGCAGCTGCTCAGTCGTGTCCAACTCTTTGTGACTATGGACTGTAAGCCACCATATTCCTCTGTCCATAGGATTCTCCAGACAAGAATACGGGAGTGGGTTACCATTCTCTTCTCCAAGGGATCTTCCCAACCCAGGGATCAAACCCAGGTCTTCCCCATTGCAGGCAGATTTTTTTACTGTCTGAGCCACCAGGGAAGCTCTGTTTAGCAAGATCATATGTAAAATTCTATCTATATATTTGTTTAATTGCAATTATCTAAGATGAGAGGAAATATTTTTTTCTATTATAATAAGCATGAAATAGTGATTTCAAGCAACACAGATGACTTGTTGCTCATGCCCATGCCCAAGGCTTGATACAGAGCACAAGCAATAGAGCACAAGACTCAGACTTAGGAACAAAGAAGCCACCTCTCTGTAGTTTCTGTTCACTACGCCAGGAAAAAAGTTGTTGTTCAGTTGCTAAGTTGGTTCTGACCCTTCATGACTCCTGTAACGCACCAGGCTGCTCTGTCCACACGATTTCCCAGGAAAGAATACTAGAGTGAGTTGCCATTTCCTTCTCCAAGGGATCTTCCTGGACCACGGATAGAATCTGCATATCCTGAACTAGCAGGCAGATAGTTTACATGGGGCTTTCCTGGTGGCTCAGCTGGTAAAGAATCTGCCTGCAATGCTGGAGACCTGGGTTTGATCCCTGGGTTGGAATGATACCCTGGAGAAGGAAGCCACTACCCACTCCAGTATTCTGGCCTGGAGAATTCCACGGATGGTTTAGTCTATGAGGTCTCAAAGAGTCGCACACTACTAAGAGACCTTCACTTCACTTCACTTCTTTACCACACTGAGCCAAATGTTGCTGAATTTGTACCTTACTCTTAACATTTTTATCTAGAAGTGACACATATCACTTCCTCTCACAATCCATTGACCAAAAGCTGCCATGTAACAACACTTAATTGCAAGGGGATAGGGAAGGGCCATTATATCTATGCCCAATAGGTGGATGAACACAAATGTATGGCCAACATTACTAATAACTATTGTGAACGGCACGGAAAAAATGATGACTGTGCTTGGCAGATTTCTCAGATAGTCCACGAGATTCTTGTACCCTATTCCTTCCCCTGGGATAAGCCCAGTATAATCCCTTCCCCTTGAATGTTGCCTAAACTTGTGGATGTCATGGATTTCACTCTTGTGATGAGGATACTTTGTAAGACCAAGGTCAAAGAATTTTGCAGGTGTAATCAAGGTCGCAAATCAATGAACTTTAAAATTACCAAAAGCGAGGTTATCCTGGTTAGGCCTATCTAATCAATTTAGCCCTTAAACTGGACAGCTTCCTAAAATAAGAGATTAAATGCATAGTGGGTATTATTATGCTGAGTTTGAAGAAGTAAATGTCCATGAGAGGCAGCTAAGGGGCTAGGATCTCGGGCAGCCTCTTGGAACTGAGAGTGACATCCCAGCAAACAACCAGCAGGAAAATAGAAACCTCATTTTAAATCTTACAGCTGGAAAGACTCGAACTATCTAATAAACCGAGTGAGCTTGAAAGAGGAAACTGAGCTCCAAATGAGAATGCACCTCAGGTTCATAGGATTTGTTAACAAAGTCACTTATTATATACAAATAAATAATAAAAATACTTATTAGAGAATTATCTAGTTTGCTTTCAATATACTAACATTAAAAGAAAAGAGAAATAGAAAGAGCTGAGAATAGCTCACCAAAATTGCATTTTGATCAACATTCAGACTACCTGCCTCCTGAGAAATCAGTATGCAGGTCAAGAAGCAACAGTTAGAACCGGAAATGGAACAGTGGACTGGTTCCAAATTCAGAAAGGAGTATGTCAAGGCTATATACTGTCACCTTGTTTATTTAACTTATATGCAAATTACATCATGTGAAATACCAGACTGGATGAAGAACAAGCTGGAATCAAGATTGCTGGGAGAAATACCAATGACCTCAGATATGCAGATGATGGTACCCTTATGGCAGAAAGTGAAGAAGAACTAAAGAGCCTCTAGATGAAAGTGAAAGAGGAGAGTGAAAAAGTTTAAGTGGCTTAAAATTCAACATTCAAAAAACTAAAATCATGGCATCTGGTCCCATCACTTCATGGCAAATAGAAGTGGAAATAATGGAAACAGTGACAGACTTTATTTTCTTGGGATCCAAAATCACTGCAGATGCTGCAGTTATTGCAGCCATGAAAATAAAAGACACTTGCTTCTTGAAAGAAAAGCTATGACAAACCTAGACAGCATATTAAAAAGCAGAGACATTGCTTTACATACAAAGATCCATATAGTCAAAGCTATGGTTTTCCCAGTAGTCATTTATGGATGAGAGAGTGGACCACAAAGAAAGCTGAGTGCCAAAGAATTGATGTTTTTGAACTGTGGTTTTGGGGAAGACTCTTGAGAGTCCCTTGGACAGCAAGAAAATCAAACCATTCAATCCTAAAGGAAATCAGTCCTGAATGTTCATTGAAAAGACTGATGCTGAAGCTGAAGCTCCCAATACTTTGGCCACCATTGCAAAGAACTGACTCCTTTCAAAAGACCCGGATGCTGAGAAAGATTGAAAGCAGGAGGAGAAGGGGTCTATAGAGGATGAGATGGTTGGATGGCATCACTAACTCAATGAACTTGAGTTTGAACAAGCTCTAGGAGTTGGTTATGGACAAGAAAGACCAGCCTACCGCAGTCCGTGGGGTCACAGAGTCTGACATCACTGTATGACTGAACTGAACTGAACTGAACTGAACTGAACTGAACAGACTGAGTCAGCCCTGGGAAGTCCCATGTCACAGCATCTCTGGAGTCCCAATTGGGAAAAAGTCCCAGGAAGTGCCTTTGCTCTGTGGGTGAGACTGAAAAGATTTCAGTTCTGGTTGCCAACTGCTTTGCTCCTCAGTCTGTGACCAGATGAGGAAAGCAGCTCTGGTTTTCTGTTAATGCTGTTGGTTTTGTCATGTAAAATTTGGAATGTTGCTAAACCTGGGGCTTGGTTGCCCAGGCCCCCTCCAGGGGCTCAACAATCTCAACATTCTCAAAACACAATCTCAAATTTTAAACAATCTCAAAAATAAAATAAGTTCTCTTTATTCTTATCTAACAATCAAAGAAAAACATGTTGACTCTAATAATTTAGAAAATACATGAAAACCTAAAAAGGAAAAGTAAAGATCATCCAACTGACATAAATGACAATAACAATAATTATCTTTGGGATATTATGAAGATAAGGTCTGACTCTTTGCAACCCCGTGGACTGTAGCCTACCAGGCTCCTCTGTCCATGGGATTTTCCAGGCAATAGTCCTGGAGTAGATTGCCATTTCCTTCTCCAAGGGATCTTCCCAGCCCAGGAATCAAACCCAGGTCTCCAGCATTGTAGATAAACGCTTTACCATCTGAGCCACCAAGGAAGTCGAAGATAAGGTTATATATACATATAAATGAGAGCATATATTGGACAGTTGGTTCCCAAGGTTAACCACATTTCTTAATATATGAAATCTATATTACAATTATTTTTCTATGCAGATATATACATTTTTAATGAAAAATGAATCATAGTCTTTTATACTTTGCATGCTTGGCTTTGAAAAGGTAATATACTATGAACTTCTTTTGCAATTGTATTCATTTTCTACACTGAGTAAAAAATTATCACACCCTAGTGTCTTAATGTTCAGTTCAGTTCAGTTCAGTTCAGTTCAGTAGCTCAGTCATGTACGATTCTTTGTGACCCCATGAACCACAGCGCGCCAGGCCTCCCTGTCCATCACCAACTCCCGGAGTTTACCCAAACTCATGTCCATTGAGTCAGTGAGGCCATCTAACCATCTCATCCTCTGTCATCCCCTTCTCCTCCTGCCTTCAATCTTTCCCAGCATCAGAGTCTGTTCAAATGAGTCAGCTCTTCACATCAGGTGGTCAAACTATTGGAGTTTCAGCTTTAACATCAGTCCTTCCAATGAATACCCAGGACCGATTTCCCTTAGGATGGACTGGTTGGATCTCCTTGCAGTCCAAGGGACCCTCAAGAGTCTTCTCCAACACCACAGTTCAAAAGCATCAATACTTCAGTGCTCAGCACTCTTTATAGTCCAACTCTCACATCCATACATCACTACTGGCAAAACCATAGCTTTGACTAGAGGGACCATTGTTGGCAAAATAATGTCTCTGCTTTTCAATATGCTATCTAGGTTGGTCATAACTTTTCTTCTAAGGAGCAAGCGTCTTTTAACTTCATAGCTGCATTCACCATCTGCAGTGATTTTGGAGCTACCAAAAATAAAGTCTGTCACTGTTTCCGCTGTTCCTCAGCTATTTGCCATGAACTGATGGAACCAGATGCTACAATCTTGGCTTTCTGAATGCTGAGCTTTAAGCCAACTTTTTCACTCTCCTCTTTCACTTTCATCAAAAGGTGTTTTAGTTCCTCTTCACTTTCTGCCATAAGGGTGGTGTCATCTGGATATCTGAGGTTATTGATATTTCTCCCAGAAATCTTGATTCCAGCTTGTGCTTCATCCAGCCCAGCATTTCTCATGATGTACTCTGCATATAAGTTAAATAAGCAGGGTGACAATATACAGCCTTGACGTACTCCTTTTCCTATTTGGAACCAGTCTGCTGTTCCATATCCAGTGCTAACTGTTGCTTCCTAACCTGCATACAGATTTCTCAAGAGGCAAGTCAGGTGGTCTGGTATTCCCATCACTTTAAGAATTGTCCAGTTTGTTGTGATCCACCCAGTCAAAGGCTTTGGCAGTCAATAAAGCAGAAATAGATGTTTTTCTGAAACTCTCTTCCTTTTTCTATGATCCAACGGATATTGGCAGTTCAATCTCTGGCTCCTCTGCTTTTGCTAAATCCAGCTTGAACATTTGGAAGTTCATGGTTCATGTACTGTTGAAGCCTGTCTTGGAGAATTTTGAGCATTACTTTGCTAGTGTGTGAGATGAGTGCAATTGTGCTATAGTTTGAGCATTCTTTGATTGCCTTTCTTTAGTATTGGGATGAAAACTGACCTTTTCCAGTCCTATGGCTGCTGCTGAGTATTCCAAATTTGCTGGTATATTGAGTGCAGCACTTTAACAGCATAATCTTTTAGGATTTGAAATAGCTCAACTGGAATTCCATCACCTCCACTAGTTTTATTTGTAGTTGATGCTTCCTAAGGCCCAGTTGACTTTGCATTCCAGGATGTCTGGCTCTAGGTGAGTGATCATACCATCATGGTTATCAGGGTCATGAAGGTCTTTTTTGTTTTTGTTTTTTGGTATAGTTCTGTGTTTTCTTGCCATCTCTTCTTAACATCTCAATAAAAGACAGAAATATTATGGACCTAACAGAAGCAGAAGATATTAAGAAGAGGAGGCAAGAATACATAGGATAGGCCTTAGCTTCTTGATGAAAGTGAAAGAGGAGAGTGAAAAACTTGGCTTAAAGCTCAACATTCAGAAAACGAAAATCATGGCATCTGGTCCCATCACTTCATGGAAAATAGATGGGGAAACAGTGGAAACAGTGTCAGACTTTATTTTGGGGGGCTCCAAAGTCACTGCAGATAGCAATTGCAGCCATGAACTTAAAAGAAGCTTACTTCCTGGAAGGAAAGTTATGACCAGAAAGCATATTCAAAAGCAGAGACGTTACTTTGCCAACAATAGTCCATCTAGTCAAGGCTATGGTTTTTCCAGTGGTCATGTATCAATGTGAGAGTTGGACTGTGAAGAAAGCTGAGTGCCGAAGAATTGATGCTTTTGAACTGTGGTGTTGGAGAAGACTCTTGAGAGTCCCCTGAACTGCAAGGAGATCCAACCAGTCCATTCTAAAGGAGATCAGCCCTGGGTGTTCTTTGGAAGGAATGATGCTAAAGCTGAAATTCCAGTACTTGGGCCACCTCATGCGAAGAGTTGACTCATTGGAAAAGACTTTGATGCTGGGAGGGATTGGGGGCAGGAGGTGAAGGGGACGACAGAGGATGAGATGGCTGGATGGCATCAGCGACTCGATGGACATGAGTTTGAGTGAACTCCGGGAGTTGGTGATGGACAGGGAGGTCTGGTGTGCTGCAGTTCATGGTGGGAAAGAGTCGGACACCACTGAGCGACTGAACTGAACTGAATGAAGTTTTGTGAGCCCAGAAGAAAATGAGATAAACAAGAAACATAGACTGATGATTCCAAAAGGCTAATTTATTGTTTGTTTTGCTTTTAATCACATTCTTCCTTTTTGGTGTTGAACTGTTTGTTTTGTTTTGTTTTAACTGAAGTGATATGATTGTAGTAAATGGTCTGTTACTTGTTTTATTTGACGTTAATACCTTCACTTTGCAAAGTAAAAAATTAGCAACCCCCTTGTTGAATTCAAATTTTAAAAATTACGTTTTTGCTAGTACACTACAACCTTTAGTCAGATAAAGTAAAGAATTCTGACCTCAGTATTGACGGCTAAGTAAGGGTTTACCAGATATACTTTACAGTCTGTGATTGTTACCTGGCAGATTTATGCAAATAAAAAATAGCACTCACATTAGATATGTCTTCCCCTCTTCTTCCAAAGCATTACTTTTCAGAATTGCTGCTTTGTTAAAACATTTTTATTGGAAAAGATGAAGATTGTATGATTCTGCTTATGTCTTAAACGAGCATAGCTTTATATGGAGCCTTAGTTGGAAGAGGATAGTGCGCTGGGGTCCACATGATGATTTAGCAGCCTGATATAGCATTGAATTTCCTGATATTGGGAGATTTGCAGCAGTAGATATATTACAAGGTCTCACAGTCTTTTCACAGAAATGATCCTTTCAATTCTTAAGAGGATACTTTAATTTCCTTTTTAAAGGAACAGAGACATGCAGAAATAGTGTATCAAATTATCATTGAAAATGACAAAAGATGAAAATCACAAAAGAGTTCACTTCAATTTTTGTCATGGTTGTGCTTTTTTCTTTGCTTAGACAAACTCCATATTTTCCTGTTTTTCCTCTAATCTGAACTTTAAAAAAGTACCTAGAATACTTTCCTAACATCATCTGTTTAAAATGTACAGTAGTTTTATAAGAAAAAACACCATAAATAATGTACTCATTTCTGTGTAAAACTGACTCCATTCTACCATTGGATAGACATCTTTGTCTTAGGTTTTACCTTCTAGGAAACAGCTACACTTCATGTTTGTGAAAATTATATCAGCAAAGACATTTATAAAATAAAATCCAGAATCACAGCAAACTGTAATTTCCAAAAAGCTTGCTAAATCAATACTTCAAAATAATACTTCTACTTATATCCTTGAAAGAACATAATTTGAATAGAATCAGGCACAACATCTGGAATCAAGATTGGCAATCTGGAATCAAGACTTCCAGGAGCAATATCAGCACCCTCAGATATGCAGATGATACTAAAAAAAAGTAACTAAAGAGCTTCTTAATGAAGGTGAAATAGAAGAGTGAAAAAGCTGGCTTAAAACTCAGCATTCAAAAAATAAGATCATGGCATGGGGTGCCATCATTTTATGGCAAATAGATGGGGAAAAAATGGAAACAGTGGCAGATAATGTTACCTTGAGCTCCAAAATCACTGCAGACAGTGACTTCAGCCATAATAAAAGATGCTTGCTCCTTGGAAGAAAAGCTATGACAAACCTAGACAGTGTATTAAAAAGCAGAGACAACACTCTGCCAACAAAGGTTCCTCTAGTCAAAGCTATGGTTTTTGCTATAGTCATGTATGAATGTGAGAGCTAGACCACAAAGAAGACAGAATGCTAAAGAATTGATGGTTTTGAACTTTGTTGAATTTTGTTCTTGAGAGTCCCTTTGACAGCAAGAAGATCAAACCAGTCAATCCTAAAGGAAATCAACCCTGAATATTCATTGGAAAGACTGAAACTGAAGCTTCAATACTTTGGCTACATGATGCAAAGCGTCAACTCATTGAAAAAGACCTTAATGCTGGGAAAGACTGAAGGCAGGAGAAGAGGGCAGCAACAGAGGATGAGAAGGTTGGATAACATCATTGCCTCAATGGACATGAAGTGAAGTGAAAGTCGCTCAGTCGTGTCCTACTCTTTGCGACCCCATGGATTTCAGTCCATGGAATTCTCCAGGCCAGAATACTGGAGTAGGTACCCTTTTCCTTCTCCAGGGGATCTTCCCAAACCAGGGATAGGACCCAGGTCTCCTGCATCATTGCAGGTGGATTCTTTACCAGCTGAGCCACAAGGGAAGCCCATTCAATGGACATGAGTTTGAGCAAATTCTGGGAGACAGTGAAGGACAGGGAAGCCTGACATGCTTCCATCCATAGCGTTTCAAAGAGTCAGGTATGACTTAGCAATTGAACAACAAACCATAATATAGTTATTTCAGCTGAAACTCACATTTAATTAATACTTTAATATTCCTTTGCTCCTTGTGAGTTACACTAAAAGTCCTAGCAAAACTGTATCGGAAGACACACACAGCCTTCCCTCAACAGCTGCCACTTCATTTCTAGTACTAACAATCAAGAGGATATTATAATAAGGTTAAAAAAAAATTAGGATCTCAGTTCCTAGAAATTACTGCCAATTTCCATATCCTACAATAATAAATATTAATTTATATTTTCATCTGTTACTGCTCTGTTCACTGAGGATACATAAAAGCTATATCAGATCTTTATTAACTGTATTAACTTTATTAACTTCAACATAGTGAATTCAAGTTTTTAAATATACCAAAAATATTTTATAGATAAGTTAGCTTCTCAGTGGAGCAGTATTTCAATATGGATACTCAGACTGCTATGCAGTGCTCACTTTATTTTATTTTTAACTTGGATTTTAGTCCATGATTAATAACTTTTCAGTTCTGGCAGATTTAGGCAATGAAAAATCACATTCATTTTAGATATCTTTTCCATCTAGTCTTCAAAAACAATATTTTTTCATGACATTTCTTTCTTATTTCTAATTAGGAATGGTGAAAATCAATGGAAATGTGCATGGCAACCAATTTCCAAAAACGCAGGATGCATCTGCAAAGGGAGGTATGACTCAGTTCCATATTGTGCTCCCTGTCCTGAAGATCCTGACACTGTGGAAGTAATAGCCCACGCGGCAAGTTCGCTGGAATTTCACATTGTGATTCTGTTCAGTCAGTAAGTGTTATTTTGCTTGGTGCTCAATCTAGTTAAATGAAGAAGAAATTTCCACAAAGTTTGGTACCACATCCAAAACCAACTTTCTCATATGAGCATAAACATTGATTCAACGGCTCTAAAGGTCCCGAACTCTAGGGTGTGGGATGAAACTGCTGTGTGTGCTTGTATCTGGTGTTTGCTGCTTTTTCAGTGTTTGTGTAACAGAGTCGGCAGGAACCACATGACATATTAAATAAGCAAAGTGTTAAGTTGAAGTAAAACCTTTAAAATGGTTTGAAAAAGAAATGGTCATTTAAATTATAAACAAGTCGGGCAAATACCCATGTAACCTCAGGTATGTACAGAAAGAGACTCCAGTACCAAATAAATGCCTACAATAGAGCTTAGTTTTTGTACTTTTTATAAACAGCTTTTACTTCTGAATTCACTTCGGTTACAATATGCAGAAACATATGCAGTCTACAAGGTCACGTTCCACACATAATCCAGCCGCTCTGGTGGCTCCATGGTGGCAAGCTGTACACCCTTTTTTATAAACTTAATGGCCACACATTATGCCACTTTGTGAGACTTAAGGTTCATTAGACCTTCTGTTCAAGTGCCTTTAGGCCACAATTTATTCTGACTCTGCAATTACAGGTGACAGCTTTTATACACAGCCAAATTTTTCAATCACAGTAGGAAGGTTTGCATTATTTGTGGCTTTTTGTTCTTCTATATGATAATCTCACAGTTGAAAAATATTAAAGATTCATCTGTAAAAGAATTAATTCTGCATGTACCATTTTAATATTTTTCTAAAGAATAGACTCCAGGGAAAGGAATATAGAGACATAAAAGACATTAGCACATCTGGTTTTTTGTAAACAGATTGTGTTGGCTTGTGATAGAGTAAACTTCTTTGTTTACTTCTATATTATGTAAAAGCATAATTTTTCAAAATTATTTAATTCTTTGAAATCTGTTCACCATAATTTATACCTTTAAGTGAGTTCTTCTATAGTGCATTTCAAGTTAATCTTGAAAACAACAAACAAGCCTGAGTTACTGTCACTGAGCCTCTTCTACCAATTTAAGAGATGTTGAGTGGAAGTCAGTCAGGCAAGAATTTAAATCACTTCTGGCCAACAACTTGGAGTGAATCCATTACAAACCTGATGGTATGCAGAGACTAATTGGAAAACAAATAAAGACAGAACTATTCCTGTGCAAGATCCTGGGGTTTGATTTGTAGGTTATCAGTACATGCTGACCTGGACCAGATTTTGCAAGACAGAAGGAGTCTGTGCATTTAAGTAAACAAATGTGAAATTGTGGAAACTGACCATTATTTTCAAAGATTAAAGGCTGGAATCAATTCATTTCAACAGAAAAGCCCAAGAGAGATCATTTCTGCCCAGGAATCTTGTCAATGTTGGGGTAGGTTAGAAGTACTTGAAGATCAGAGAAGAGTCTGGAAAAAATGTGTTTAGATGTTACAGTATTAAATCAAAAAGACAGAAAGAGAGACTCAGAAATATAAAAGCAATGGAGCAGTAGTTCCTTGAGAACTGAATTAGACTAACTTTGAACAAAGCACACACATCCTTTAACCTAGAGAAGAAACTGCATGTGATAGTCCAGAATTCTCCTGGGTAGCTATGTTGATCTGCAAACCCACGGATGAATAGAACTGATTTATATTACAAATGATGTATTCATCTTTACTTATCAGCAGCAGCTGTGCATTTGTGTTTCTCCAACGCACCCCAGGGGCATGGGTTCCAATCTCAGTTAGGCTGGTGACTAGATAAACCATTTAGGATAATTCATTTTGTCTTTGTGAATATCAGCTTCCTCAGTTGTAAAATACAGGTAATAATATTGTAAAGGCATGATTAAACAGATTCTGTAAGGCCAAAGGGCACTAAAATGATGCCAGGAGGCCACCGGGGAAGCAGGGCCTAGGCAGTTCTGCACCTGGATGGAACATGAACTTTGAACTGGGCTGCAACATCCAAAAGAACACTTAAATAGTGAACTTTGGACAGTAACAATCTTAGCAGCCAATCATGTGTAGAAAAGAATGGTTCTTGTCCACCAGCACCAATCACAATTCTTACAAAACCGCCTATGTAAGCTCCTCCTTTTACCCTTTGGTTTCAGGTCAGTCAGTTCAGTCACTCAGTCATGTCAGACTCTCTGTGACCCCATGGACTGCAGCACGCTAGAGGAAACCCACCTCTCCTCAGGAAACATTTGGGCTTCTACTCAGATCTTTGTCTCCTGAATTGCCATTCTTAAGACCCCAAATAAATGTTTTTGTTACCTTACAGTGCTGGTCTTATTTCTTGGTCTACATGACCTATTTAAAAGTTTGTAAATAAGTTTAAACAACATGCCTTATGTAACTATTCAAGCTTTATAGTAAATATCCACTATACATTCATCAACTCATTGTTAATTTTGGGTGGAAATGAACTTTTCTGTGGAGAAACAGCACTAACCAATACTCTAGTAACCTTCTGTTCATTGGAGAAGACAAAATGGAAGAAGTTAGCTCATTAATAACACCACCAGGCATATAATAATTATCACCTCTCTTCCTTGACTTGGCAGTTTCCCCATCTCAACACTGGCTAGTGCTAGGAATTCCTGGAATTGATTCAATGCACAGGTCCTTATTTCCAAGACCCTAAATAAGTTGCTAGGATACCACTGGGACCTTTTAACACTTTATTTTTCTTTTATCAGTATACTACTCAAGAGGTAGTTCCTTTTAAAAATTGGAATGTAATATATTTCTCAACTTGACATGTAGTAACCTGCAAGATTTGACATGTAGCAGTTGCATATAACTAGCCATGTGAAATTTAACAGTACTAAACAAGCTAATTGATCATTGTTGGACACTTTAGACCTGTATTTTTTAATAGTTTCACCTTTAATATATGTTTAAAATACTCCAATTTGTACTATAATCATTTCCTCAAACAGAGTCAGTGAAAAAAATGTAGTACAGTAGGAAAACTTCCAGGTAAAATTGACTTTATTTTCATGTACGTGTTTTCCAAATATTTTAATCATGCTTCAAAAAAAAAAAAAAAGATTTGCTATTATACATGTGGATTTATAATAAAGACATTATCTGGTTTTCTCTTAAATAATTATCTATGGGACATCCAGGCTCCATCATTCTCCACTAACTGTGAAGGGAGAAAAAGGGGAGTGAACATTTTACTTGGCTATTAAACAAGGGTGTTACTCCGCAACAAGAAACACAGTTCAAAAGATTAGGTCTCAACAATGTCCAACTAAATCGAGTAACACTCAAAGAGCTTACCCCTGAGTGTCAGACTTCAAACTGCTTCTCAGAGAACTGGATTCTAGGATTCAAACATGTGATCTTTACTATGCACTTTGAGTAATATCAACTATTTAAAATTGAATTAAACCAAAAATCTTGTCAAAATTATAAAATTAGAATAACTCATAATAAATTCATTTCCACAAAACCTCAGTGGTACGGATTTTTCTCAGTGTTTGGGTTCAGATTAACCAATGTCTGGTCTGCTTACTATATTATGAAAATAATTTTCAGTAGGTGAATTAGAGAAGTTGGTTCTTTTTATATAAAATCAGCTCTTTCCCCAACTAGGTATGTTGACTCTTTCTTAGTTTGGGTCAATGAGTATGCACATGTGACCCTTTTGTTAAAATTTACTATTTTAACTGTTTGGAAAGGTATAGTTCACTGGCATAAAGTTCATTCACATTATTGTACAGCAATAATCACCATCAATTTCTAGAAGTTTTTTATCTTTTCAAGCAGAAATTCTGTACCCATTAAACAATAACACCCCATCCCATTCTCTCCTCCTCCCAGATCCTGAAAATTCCCATTCTACTTTCTATCTCTATTATTTTTCCTTTTCATGGATCATAACCTTATCATGGCAAAGCGGCAAAGCTATGAATCATGCCACGCAGGGCCAGCCACGATGGACGGGTCATAGGGAGGAGTTCTGACAAAATGTGATCCCCCAGAGAAAGAAATACCAACCCACTCCAGCATTCTTGTCACAGGAACCCCATGGACACTAGGAATAAAGGGGAAAAGATGAGAAGTGGGAAGATGAGCCCCTCAGGTCAGACGGTCTCCAATATACTACTCAGGAAGAGTGGAGGGCATTATCAAATAGCTCCAGCATGAATGAAATAGGTAGGTCACAACGGGAACAACACTCAGCTATGGATGTGTCTTATGGTGAAAGTAAAGTCCTATACTATAAATAACAGTATTGCAGAGGACTCTGTAATGTTAGGTCCACAAATCAAGGTAAATGGGACGTGGTCAAGCAGGAGATGACAAGACTGAACATTGGCATCTTAGGAATCAGTGAACTAAAATGGATGGGAATGGGTGAATTTAACTCAGATGACCATTATATCTACTACTGTGGGCAAGAATCTCTTAGAAGAAATGGAGTAGTCCTCACAGTCAACAAAAGATTCCAAAATGCAGTTTCTGTGTGCAGTCTCAAAAGCCACAGAATGATCTCAGTTTGTTTCCAAGACAAATCATTCAGTGTCATAGTAGTCCAAGTCTATGCCCCAACCACTGATGTGGAAGTTGATCATTTCGATGAAGACCTACAACACCTTCTAGAGCTAACACCCTCAAAAGATGTGTTTTTCATCATAGGGGATCAGAATACAAAATGAATCTGCAGAGCAACAGCTAAGAGTTTTGATATGAGAACACACTGGTCATAGCAAACACCCTTTTTCAACAACACAAAAGACATCTCTACACATGAACATCACCAGATAGTCAGTACCAAATTCAGATTATGCCTTTTGCAGCCAAAGACGGAGAAGCTGTATACAGTCAGAAAAAACAAGACCTGGAGCTGACTGTGATTCAGATCATGAGCTCCTTATTGCAAAATTAAGGCTTCAATTGAAGAAAGTAGGGAAAACCATTAGGCCATTCAGGTATGATGCAAATGAAATCCCTTTATAATTATAAAATGGAGATGAGGAATAGACTCAAGGGATTAGATTTGGTGGATAGAGTGCCTGAAGAACTATGGAGAGAGATTTGTAACATTGTACAGGAGGCAGTGACAAAAATCAACTCCAAGGAAAAAAAAATGCAAGAAGCAAAGTGATTGTCTGAGGAGGCTTCACAAATAGCTGAGAAAAGAAGAAAAGAAAGGTAAGGGAGAAAGGGAAAAATATCCTCAACTGAGTGCACAGTTCCAGATAATAGCAAGGAGAGATAAGAAGGATTTCTTAAATGAACAATGCAAAGAAATAGAGTAAAACAATAGAATGGAAAAGACTAGAGATGTCTTCAATAAAATTGGAGATAACAAGGGAATATTTCATGCAGGAATGGACTAGATAAATGACAGAAATTGTAAGGACCCAAAAGAAGCAGAAGAGATTAAGAAGATGTGGCAAGAATACACAAAAGATCTATACAATAAAGGTCTTAATGACTGGGATAACCACAATGGTGTGGTCACTCACCTAGTGCTGAATATCCTGGAGTGTGAAGTCAAGTGGGCCTTAGGAAGCATTCCTATGAACGAAGCTAGTGGGGGTGATGGAATTACAGCTGAGCTCTTTAAAATCTTAAAAGATGATTCTGTTAAAGTGCTACATTCAATATGTCAGCAAATTTGGAAAACTCTGCAGTGGCCACATAACTGGAAAATATCAGTTTCTATTCCAATCCCAAAGAAGGGCAATGTCAAACAATGTTTGAACTACCATACAGTTGCCCCAATTTCACATGCTAGCAAGGTTATGCTGAAAATCTTTCAAGCCACGCTTCAGCAGTACATGAGTCAAGAACTTTCAGATGTTCAATCTGGGTTTAGAAAATGCAGAGCAACCAGAGATCAAATTGTCAACATCTGCTGGATAATGGAGAAAGCAACAGAGTTCCAGAAAGCATCTATGTCTGCTTCACTGACTACCCTAAAGACATTGTGTGAATCAAAACAAACCGTGGAAAATTCTTAAAGAGATGGGAGATCTTGACCTTACCTGTCTCTCAGGAAACCTCTATGTGAATAATAAAGTAACAGAAGTGGTCTGATTTAAAACTGGAAAAGTATGACTAGGCTTCATAGTATCATCCTGCTTATTTAATTTTTATGCAGAATATGTTATGTGGAATGCTGGGCTGAATGAATCACAAGCCGGAATCAAGTTTGCCAGGAGAAATATCAACAACCTCAGATATGCAGGTTATATTACTCTAATGGCAGAAAGTGAAGAGGAACTAAAGAGCCCCTTTGATGAGAATAAGAGGAGGCTGAGAAAGTTGGATTGAAATTCGACATTAAAAAAAAAACAAAACTAACTTCATGTCATCCAATCCCATCACTTCATGGCAAATAGAAGGGAAAAAAGGGGAAGCAGTGACAGATTTTCTTTTCTTGGTTTCCAAAATCCTTGGGGACAGTGACTGCAGCCATGAAATTAAAAGATGTTTGCTCTTTTAAATGAAAGTCATGACAAATATAGACAGAGTATTAAAAGCAGATTTATCACTTTGCTTGTAAATATCTGTAGAGTCAAAGCTATGACTTTTCCTGTAGTCATGTATGGATGTGGGAGTGGTCCATAAAGATAGCTGAGAGTCGAACTATTGATACTTTTGAATTGTGAGGCTGGAGAAGACTCTTGAGAGTTGCCTGGACTGCACGGAGATCACACCAGTCAATTCTAGAGGAAATGAACCCAAATATTTTTTGGAAGGACTGACGTTGAAGCTGAAGATCCAATACCTTGGCTACATGATGCAAACAGCCAACTCAGTGGAAAAGACCCAGATGCTGAGAAAGATTAAAGGCAAAAGGAAAAGGGGGCAGGAGAGGATGAGATGGCTAGATAGCATCACAGACTCAATAGACATGAATTTGAGCAAAAGATAGTGGAGGACAGAGGAGCCTGACATGCTGCAAAGAAATCTGTATGCAGGTCAGGAAGCAGCAGTTAGAACTGGCCATGGAACAGACTGGTTCCAAATAGGAAAAGGAGTACGTCAAGGCTGCATATTGTCACCCTGCTTATTTAACTTCTATGCAGAGTACATCATGAGAAATGCTGGACTGGAAGAAACACAAGCTGGAATCAAGATTGCCGGGAGAAATATCAATAACCTCAGATATGTAGATGACATCACCCTTATGGCAGAAAGTGAAGAGGAACTAAAAAGCCTCTTGATGAAAGTGAAAGAGGAGAGCGAAAAAAATTGGCTTAAAGCTCAACATTCAGAAAGCGAAGATCATGGCATCCAGTCCCATCACTTCATGGGAAATAGATGGGGAAACAGTGGAAACAGTGTCAGACTTTATTTTGGGGGGCTCCAAAATCACTGCAGATGGTAACTGCAGCCATGAAATTAAAAGACGCTTACTCCTTGGAAGGAAAGTTTTGACCAACATAGACAGCATATTAAAATGCAGGGACATCACTTTGCCAACAAAGGTCCATCTAGTCAAGGCTATGGTTTTTCCAGTGGTCATGTATGGATGTGAGAGTTGGACTGTGAAGAAGGCTGAGCACCGAAGAATTGATGCTTTTGAACTGTGATGTTGGAGAAGACTCTTGAGGGTCCCTTGGACTGCAAGGAGATCCAACCAGTCCATTCTGAAGGAGATCAGCCCTGGGATTACTTTGGAAGGAATGGTGCTAAAGCTGAAGCTCCAGTACTTTGGCCACCTTATGCGAAGAGTTGACTCATTGGAAAAGACTCTGATGCTGGGAGGGATTGGGGGCAGGAGGAGAAGGGGACGACCAAGGATGAGATGGCCGGATGGCATCACGGACTCAATGGATGTGAATCTGAGTGAACTCTGGGAGTTGGTGATGGATAGGGAGGCCTGGCGTGCTGCTATTCATGAGGTCACAGAGTCGGACACGGCTGAGCGACTGAACTGAACGGAATAGTCCATTGAATACACATTGTATTGCATTGTATACATCTTCTTTACTCATTCCTCTGTCAATGAACATTTAAGTTGCTTCCCTGTCTTGGCTATTGTAAACAGTGCTGCGATGAACACTGGGGTTTGTGTATCCTTTCAGATCATGTTTTTGTCTGGATATACTCCCAGGAGTGGGATTGCTGGGTCATATGGTAAGTCTATTTTTACTTATGTAAGGAGCATCCAAGCTTCCCTGGTGGTCCTAGTGGTAAAGAATTCTTCTGCCAATGTTGAAGACATAAGAGACATGGGCTCCATCCCTGGGTTGGGAAGATCCCCTTGGAGAAGGGGATGGAAAATCCCATGGGCAGAGGGGCCTGGTGGGATGCAGTCCATGGGATTGCAAAACAGACATGACTGAAGCGATTTACCAGAGGCTTTTATCCATAGTGGCTGTATCAAATTCCTTTCCCACCAACAGTATGGAAGGGTTTGCTTCTCTCCACACTCTCTCCAGCATTTGTTGTTTGTGAATATTTTGATGATAGCCATTCTGACCATTTGAGGTGATATCTCCTAGTTTTGATCTGCATTTCTCTGATAACTAGCAGTGAACATCTTTTCATGTGCCTGTTGGCCATCGATATGTCCTCCCTGGAGAAACGTCTATTCTGCTCTTCTACCCGTTTTTTTTGTGTGAGCTGCTTGCTTTGACGCTATGTGTCATAAGCTATTTCTTAAATTTTGGAGAATAATCCCTTATTGGTCATATCATTTGCAATATTTTCTCCTAATCTGTGAGTTGTTTTTTTCATTTTGTTTATTGATTCCTTTGTTATTTTATGCAAAAGCTTTTGAGTTTAAATAGGTCACAATTATCTATTTATGTTCTTATTTCTTTTATTCTGGGAGATGAATCAAAAAAGATGTTACTCTGATTTATGTCAGAAGAGTGTTCTATATTTTCCTCTAGGAGTTTTATACTGTCCTGTCTCACATTTAGGCCTTTAATCCATTTTGAGCTTATTTTTGTGTATAGAGACTGTCCAGTGTTTCCAGAATCATTTCAAAGAGACCATCTTTCCAATCAACATTGTATAATATTGCCTCCTTTGTCATAGATTAATTGACTGTAGGTGTATGGGTTTATTTCTGAATTTTCAATCCTTTTCCATTGATTTTTATTTCTATTTTTGTGCCAGTACCACACTGTTTTGATGAGTGAGCTTTATAGTCTGAATAGTCTGAAGTCTGGGAGCCTGATTCCTCCAGCTCCATTTTTCTTTTGCAAGACTATTTTGGCTCTTTTGAATTTTTAGTGTCTCCATACAAATTTTGAGATTTTTCGTTCTAGTTCTGTGGAAAATGCCATTGCTAATTTATTAGGGATTGCATAGAATCTGTTGATTGCCTTGGGTAGTATAGTCAGTTTAACAATATTAATTCTTCCAATCCACAAACATGGTATATCTTTCTATCTGTTTATGTATTCTTTGATTTTTTTCATCAGCATCTTGTAGTTTTCAGAGTGTCTTCTATGTATAGTATCACGTCATCTATAAACAGTGATAGTTTAAGCTCTTCTCTTCCATTTGGATTCTCTTTATTTCTTTTTCTTCTCTGATTGCTGTAGCTAAGACTTGCAAAACTATATTGAATAAAAGTGGTGACAGTGGTCGTACCTGTCTTGTTCCTAATCGTAGAGGGAATGCTTTCAGCTTTTCACCACTGAGATGATGCTAATTGTAGATTTGTCGTATATGACTTTTATTATGTTGAGGTATATATCCTCTATGCCCACTCTCTGGAGTGTTTTTATCATAAATGGTGCTGAATTTAGTCAAAAGATTTTTCTGCATCTATTGAGATTATCATATGGGTTTTATCTTTCAATTTATTTATATGGTGTATCACATTGATTTGTGGATGTTGAAAAATCCTTGCATCCCAGGGATGAATCCCATGTGATCATGGTGTATGATCTTTTTAATGTCTTGTTGTATACAGATTGATAGTATTTGGTTGAGGATTGTTGTATATATGTTCATCAGTGATATTGACCTGTAATTATCTTTTTTTTTTTTGTGGTATCATTGTCTGGTATTGGTATCAGGATGATGGTGACCTCATAAAATGAGTTAGGAGGTTTTCCTTCGTCTGCATTTTTTGGAGCAGTTTCAGAAAGATAACAGTTAACTCTTCTTTAAATGTTTGACAAATTCACCTGTGAAATCGTCAGGTCCTGGATTTTTGTTTGTTGGGAGGTTTTAAATCACGGTTTCAGCTTCAGTGCTTGTGACTGGTTTCCTCATATTTTCTTTTTCTTCCTGATTCCATCTAAGGAGACTGTACATTTCTAAGAATTTCTGCAGGTTGCGCATTGTATTGGCATGCAGTTATTCAAAGGAGTCTCTTATGATGCTTGGTATTTCTGTGGAGTCGGTTGTAACTTCGTTTTCCTTTCTAATTTTATTGATTTGAGTCTTCTTCCTCTCCTTTTTGGTGAATTTGGCTGAAGGTTTATCACTTCTGTATCTCCTTTCAAAGAACAAGCTTTTAGTTTCATTGACTGTTCCCTTTGTCTCTAATTCATTTATTTCTGCTCTGATCATTATGGTTTCCTCCCTGCTACTAACTTAAGGTTTTGCTTGTTCTTCTTTCTCCAGTTGTTTTAGGTGTAAGTTTAGCTTTTCATTTGAGATTTTTCTTGTTTCTTGAGGCAAGATTGTGCTGCGATAATCTGCCCTCTTGGAAGCGATTTTGCTGCATCCCATAGGCTGTGGGCCATTTTGCTTGTATTTTCATTTGTCTCTAAGTATTTTTTTGTTCCCTTCCTGATTTCTTCAGTGATCCAATGGTTGTTGAGTAGCATGTTGTTTAGCTGCCATGTGTTTGTGTTTTTTAGAGTTTTTTTTTTTCCCCCTCTTCAGTTATTTCTAATCATACTGCATTGTGATCAGAAAAGATGGTTGGTATAATTTTGATTTTCTTAAATTTACCAAATTTCACCTTGGGGCCCAGCATGTGGTGAATCTTGGAGAATGTTATGTTTACACTTGAGAAAAATGTGTAGTCTGCTGCTTTTGGGTGGAATTCTCTATAAATATCAATCAAGTTCAAGTCATCTAAAGTGTCATTTAAGGTTTGGGTTTCCTTATTAATTTTCTGTCCAGATGATCTGTCCATTGATGAAAGTAGGGCATTAAAATCCCCTACTTTTATTGTGTTATTGTTAATTTCTACCTTTGTGTTTGTTAGAATTTGCCTTATGGATTGAGGTGTTTCTATTCTGACTGCATATATATTTGTAAGTGTTACATCCTTTTTTTGGATCAAGCTCTTGATCATTATGTAGCGTTCTTCTTTGGACTGAACCCTTGAACATTGCGTAGTGTTCTTATAACAGTCTTTGTTTTAAAGTCTATTTTGTCTGATACGAGTATTGCTACTCCAGCTTTCTTATGAATTCCATTGCATGGAATACTTTCTCACATTCCCTTACTTTCAATATGTAAGTGTCTCTAGGTCTGAGGTGGCTCTCTTGTAGACATCATATCTATGGGCCTTGTTTTTGCATCCACTCAGCTGGTCTATGTCTTTTGGTTGGTGCATTTAATCCATTTACATTCAAGGTAAGGGCTTCCCTGGTGGCTCAGATGATAAAGCCTGAGCGACTTCACTTTCACATTCAAGGTAATTATCTATTTGTATGATCCTGTTACCATTTTCTTAATTGTTTGGGGTTTATTTTCTGTAGATCTTTTCCTTCCCTTGTGTTTCCTACCTAGAGAAGTTCCTTTAGCATTTGTTGTAAAATTGGTTTGGTGCTGCTGAAATCTCTTAACTCTTTCTTGTCTGTAAAACTTTTGAATTCTCCATCAAATCTAATTGAGAATCATACTGGGTAGAGTTGGAGAAGGCAATGGCACCCCACTCTAGTACTCTTGCCTGGAAAATCCCATGGGCAGAGGAGCCTGGTAGGCTGCAGTCCATGGGGTCGCAAAGAGTCAGACACAACTGAGCAACTTCACTTTCACTTTTCAGTTTCATGCATTGGAGAAGGAAATAGCAACCCACTCCAGTGTTCTTGCCTGGAGAATCCCAGGGACAAAAAAAAAAAAAAGAATCCCAGGGATAGTGGAGCCTGGTGGGCTGCTGTCTATGGGGTCACACAGAGTCAGACAGGACTGAAGCACCTTAGCAGCAGCAGCAGCAGCAACTGGGTAGAGTATTCTTGGTTGTAGGTTCTACCCTTTCATCACTGGACTATGTCATGCCATTCCCTTCTGGCTTGTAGAATTTCTGTCAAGAAATCTGCTGATGATCTTATGGGATTTTCCTTGTATATTATTTGTCTTTTCTTCCCATGTCACTTTTAATATTTTATCTTTGTCTTTATTTTTTGTCAGTTTGATTACTACGTGTCTCAGTGTGTTCCTCCTTGTGTTTATCCTGCTTGGGACTCTGTTCTTCCTGAATTTAGCTGACTATTTCCTTTTCCATGTTAGGGAAGTTTTTGGCTATTATCTTTTCAAGTATTTTCTCAGATCCTTTCTCTCTTCTCCTTCTGGGATCCCATTAATGCAAATAATGGTGCATTTAATGTTGTCCCAGAAGTCTCTTAGGCTCTCCCCATTGATTTTCATTCTTTTTTTATATATTCTATTTTGCAGCAGTGATTTCCACCATCCTGTCTTCCAAGTCACTTATCTGTTCTTCTGCCTCAGTTGTTCTGTTATTGATTCCTTCTAGTGTATTGATCATCATCAGTGTTTGTTTGTTCTTTAGTTCTTCTAGGTCTTTGGTAAACATTTTTTGCATTTTCTTAATCTTTGCCTCCATTCTTTTTCTGAGATCCTAGATCATCTTCCCTATCATTATTCTGAATTATTTTTCTGGAAGCTTGCCTATCTGTATATACTTCATTGTGCTCTTTATCTGGGGATTTATCTTGTTCCTTCATCTTGAACAAAATCCTACTTCTTTTCATTTTGGTTACATTTCTATGATTGTGGTTTACATTCTGGAGGCTATGGAATTGTATTTCTTGCTTCTTCTGTCTGCCATCTTTTAGATGATGATAGAGGCTTGTGCAAGTTTCATGATGGGAGGAACTGTCTGTGAGGAAACTGGGTCTAGCTTTGGTGGGCAAGAGAGTACTCAGCAAATCTTTAATCCAGTTGTCTGCTGAGGGGTTGGGCTATACTCCCTCTCTGTTAGTTGTTTGGCCTGAGACAACTCAGTCCTAGAACCTACAGGCTCTACGGTACGGCTAACAGCAACCTCTGAGGGGACTTATGCCAACATACTCCTCCCAGGACTGCCGCTGGTGGTGCATTGTCCCCACAGCAAGTCACTGCCAACCCACATCTCCACAGGACACCTCAAACACCCATGCGTCTAGCTTGTCTCCTGTGGGATCACAGCTCCTTTTCCCTGGGTCAGTCCTGGTGCACCCAAAGTTTTGTTTGTGCTCCCCAAGAGTGGATTCTTTGTTTCCCCCAGTTCTGTGAAAGTTCTGTCATCAAATTCTGCTGACCTTCAAAGTCAGATTCCCTGGGGATCTCCAGTCCCTTTGCTAGATCCCCAGCCTGGGAAGCCTGATAGGGGGCCTAGAATCTTCACAATAGTGCAAGACCTTCTTTGGTATTACTGTTCTTCAGTTTGTTGGTCACCCACACAGTGAGTGTGAGATTTGATTTTATCATGATTGTGCTCCTCCTAGCATCTTATTGAGACTTCTCCTTTGCCCTTGGACATGGGGTATCTTTTTGATGGGTTCCAGTGTCTTCCTGTCAATGGTTGTTCAACAGCTGGTTGCAATTTTGGTGTTCTTGCAGGAGAAGATGAGTACATGTCTTTGCACTTCACCATCTTGAGCCAAAACTTCCCTTACTTTTTAAGGCTGAATAATATATATACACACACACGCACACATATATATACATATATACACACACACACATATATATACACACATATCTATACATATCTATACATATATATATATATATGTACTACATTTTGTTTATCCATTGGATGCTTGGGTCATTCCTACCTTTGGCTGTTGTGAATAATGCTGCTATGAGGGCAAATATACAAATAAAGAAAATAAAATGAAGTCAAGGAAGTTTCAGCTTCAGCATCAGTCCTTCCAAAGAACACCCAGTACTGATCTCCTTTAGGATGGACTGGTTGGATCTCCTTACAGTCCAAGGGACTCTCAAGTGTCTTCTCCAACACCACAGTTCAAAAGCATCAATTCTTTGGCTCTCAGCTTTCTTTATGGTCCAACTCTCACATCCACACATGACCACTGGGAAAACCATAGCCTTGACTAAATGGACCTTTGTTGGCAAAGTAATGTCTCTGCTTTTTAATATGCTGTCTAGGCTGGTCATAACTTTCCTTCCAAGGAGTAAGTGTCTTTTAATTTCATGGCTGCAATCACCATCTGCAGCAATCTTGGAGCCCAGAAAAAAAAAGTCAGCCACTGTTTCCACTCTTTCCCCATCTGTTTGCCATGAAGTGATGGGGCCGGATGCCATGATCTTAGTTTTCTGAATGTTATATTCACTTTTGTTTTCAATTGGAGAGTAATAGCTTTAAAATGCTGTGTTGGTTTCTTCAGTGCAACAGTGTGAGTCAGCCATAAGTAAATATAATATACCCTCTCCTTTTTAGGCCCCCCTCCCATCCCCACCCATCCCACCCCTCTAGATCATTACAGAGTGCTGGAGTGGGCTCCCTGTGTTATATAGCACCTTCCCACTCGGTATCTATTTTACACAGGGTAGTATATATATGTTAATACTGCTATCACAATCGTCCCACCATTTCCTGCCCACTGGTGGCTCAGATAGTAAAGAATCTGCCTATAATGCAAGAGACCCAGGTTAGATTCCTGGGTAAGGAAGATTCCCTGGAGAAGAGCATACCCACTCCAGTATTCTTGCCTAAGAAATTCCATGGAGAGAAGAGCCTGGTGGGCTACAGTACATGGGGTTGCAAACAGTCAAACACCACTGAGCAGCTAACATTTTCACCCTTTTCATTACTTCCCCCACGGTGTCCACAAGTCCAGACTCTATGTCTGTGCCTCCATCTCTGCCCTGAAAAAGTTGATCAGTACCATTTTTCTAGATTTCATATATATGCTTCAAAGGAACCTTCATTCTCACCTATCTTTAAATTATACTTCTTCCCCTAATTCCACAACTTTTCCAAATTCACATACAGCAAAAAGACAATGTCAACAAAGCAAGGAGGAATCAGACTGCCTCAGTAGTTGATTAAGCTCTTGAGGTCTTCTTACCTTTTTGAAGTGTTCATGAACAAGGATAGTTGGAGGAAATAAGCAAATTATCTGATTTAGTCTATATATGCTCATTCATACTAAGAAGATTGAATTGGTTCTAATCGTAAGTAGATTAGGAGATGTCAGAGTGATATTATCAATGCTTTCTTCCCCATACCCAAAAAGTTTGATATGGAGTCCTGGGTGAAAACCTCAGCCATTCTTCTCTATTTTTTCTCTTTTGTTCTCATTTAAAGAAAAAGCAGGAGTAAACCATTTGAAATGAACTTGACAGATAAATTATAATCACAAGTTATAACAGAGTTAAGCCCAAGTACACGTTAGCTTCTGCGCTGGTCACACTCCCCCAGGAGCCTGTCCCTGGGAGCGCCAGGGACTGCTCTGTTTCCTCTTGTATTTCTAAGTAGTTCTTCTTCCCACAACATATCCCTTTTCTCCTACCCTCAGAAGCTGGATTAGATAACATAGGACCCTTGAGGATCGACATTGTAACCTTACCTCATAAACTGAGTTTAGAGTCAGACTTGAAGAATTAGGTCGTTCCGACTCTTTCCCTCATCTTTTTGCTCAGTCTCTTTAACAAACCTATTTTGCTGTCTCTTTCACTTACAGCAAGTTTATATCACTAGTGGCCTAAACTATAATTAACAAGCCAACTTATCCAAAACATTTAAATCAAAGCATCTTGCAGGGAAACACGGCATCTGTAGTGTTCTGTAACACAACAACAGCTAATACAAGAAGAGGGAAAAAAAAAAGAATATGATAGACATTTTGTTGTTCTGCTTTTGTTTTCGTTTTGCAACAAGGGTATGTCAGAACTTCTATAA
Organism: Ovis canadensis; assembly: GCF_042477335.2. Lineage (NCBI taxonomy): Eukaryota > Metazoa > Chordata > Mammalia > Artiodactyla > Bovidae > Ovis > Ovis canadensis. Next base: position 97,840,138 of record NC_091253.1, on the reverse strand, counting down.
CAAAACAAGCCTTGTCCTTTAATATGGTTGTATCCAGATGTTGAGTGCTTTATGCTTTATGCAACAAAGCTCCCATTATTCAAACGTTGTTTGGAACTTCTGTTTTAGAATTACCTTCACTGCCAATTTACAAGAAGTATAAGAAACATCTCATTACCTTAGGACCGTGCCTCATAGAGGTCATAATTTTCTTTAAGAAAATAAAATGCTGTTCTTTAGGCATAGTCAAGGTTGCAAGCCTCTGTGAGAAATGATCCAATATAACTATTAAAGACAAAGGCGGTGGAAATCTTAGACCAGAACTTCGAGTCAAAATAAAAATAAAGCAAGCTGTGCCTTGTATAAACTCCTGAGGCTATGTCTACAAAAAAATTCCACTTAAGAGTAAGATGTTCAGCCAATTAGTTTGTTATATGCTGCCAAAAAACTGATTTGATCTGGTTATTCATTTTATTTATTTGTTTTTTCTTGTATAACCAGTTGCTTAAAAGAAATGACCAAGTCAACTAGGTATAAGTCATCTATTAATACATGGACTCAGTTTCAGAAAGCTCCCTGCTTCATGTTCAGGCTATAGTTATTAAGCTGTTAATACAATCAAACTGCTTTCAAGCATCTTTTTTACTTAAACAAGATAATTATTCTAAAATAAATTTTCCATAATCATGATGGTTTAATCATGCCTCTATGAAACCTACAATAAACAATATGCTTTAAACTTCAGATACTTCCATACCTAGTATAAGTAGAATTTCCTGCAATATAGATTTATGTGAATTTTTTTTTCTTTTTTTAGATGCCTAAATGTTCAAGTGTTTGGAGTATAACAGTATCTATCATGTCCATCAAGGGGAGTTAAGATAAGATACTTTTTTTATGGAAAAGTCAGGAGGATATACTGTTTATAGGGTTCTCATGATATAATTAATTTCCTTTTAATTTCATGATATACTGTCAACAAAATTAAAAGATGCTTGTTCCTTGGGAGAAAAGCTATGACAAGCCTAGACAGTGTATTAAAAAGCAGAGACATCGCTTTGCCAACAAAAGTCCATATAGTCAAAGCCATGGTTTTTCCAGTAGTCATGTGTGGATGTGAGAATTGAACCATAAGAAAACTGAGCACTGAAGAATTGATGCTTTCAAATTGTGGTGCTGGAGAAGATTCTTGAGAGTCCTTTGGACTGCAAGGAGATCAAACCAGTCCATCCTAAAGGAAATCAGTCCTGAATAGTCATTGAAAGGACTGATGCTGAAGCTGAAACTCCAATACTTTGGCCACCTGATGTGAAGAACCGACTCATTTTAAAAGACCCTGATGCTGGGAAATATTGAAGGCAAAAGGAAAAAGATGTGACAGAGGATGAGCTGGCTGGATAACATCACCAACTCGATGGACATGAGTTTATAAGCTCCAGGAGTTGGTGATGGACAGGGAAGCCTGGCGTGCTATAGTCTATGGGGTTGCAAAGAGTTGGACATGACCTAGTGACTGAACAACAACAACTGCTAAAGTCACTGTCATGATATTTTGAAGAGAAAGCAAAAAGAGAAGGAGAGAGAGCAGTATGGTTTTAAAGATACCATAGTGTACACATGTGGGTAAAGAACACCAAGAAAATCATCTACCAACTCAAATTAACATGTTGTCAATTTAGTAAGCAGGTCCATTTAACAGATGAATAAATTATCTCCTGAGATAGTGAGTTCTCACAAAAGTTCTTGGAAGTTAAAATATGGAGGTTTTAAGTTTACCAATTCCCTAGACCTTTTATTCTAAGACATTCAACCATGAGATCGCAAAGGTTTCTAACAACTCCAAGAATCAGCGACTGTAGGAACACATTAAGATTAATGATTCATGAGGCTAGAAACACAGTTTTAGTGTTGATTTTTTCACCACCTTCTTAATCACATGATTGCTGGCTTTCATCCACATAGGTGTATTGAAACTGCTATCTTGTCTTATTGCAATGATCTTGTGTAAAATTCAAAAGTTACTGCTCTGCTTCATCCTCCTTGACCTTTCTGCTGCATTGTTGCCACTGGTGATCCATTCTTTTGAAACCCACTTCCTTAGACATCCCTAGTAATATCCTCTCCCTCTTCCTTTTTCAATCCTCAACAACTCCTGAGTTTCTTCTTCCATTCATTTTCTTGCTTCTCTCTCAGATATGAGTAATCTATTCACACACTCACCTTTTATTACATTTTGTTCTTATTCATTTTCATAGCATCTATTCTGCTGATGTGAGATTTAATTCCAAAACTTTATACCCTACCTGAGTTATCTCATGAGTTCCGATCATGCATTTTGAACTTCTTACTAAAAAACTCTACCGGATTATTCTTTCTGACCTCAAATTTTAACAAACTCAATGAACTATTAGTCCAGTCACTTCCTTTTTTATAACTTTTTTTTTTTCCTAACAGTGGTATCAGCATTTATCCAATGACCCCTGGAAAGGTATTTGGTGTCAAGTTCCTTCATGCCCTTCTGTCATGAATTTCTGTATTTAGCCTCTCAAATATTTTTTATCCTCTTTATTTCCCACTCCTACAATCTTAGTCATGTCATTGTTTTCCAGCAAAGCCTCTCTGTCTTCTTGCCCACTCCATTGCTGAGAGAAAGTTTCCCCTTCCTTTAGGCCCAATTCTCTTCACTTTTTCTAGAACCATTACTGGCCTAAGACAGGAGATATGAAGTCTTTACAGACTCTACTCAGAGATTCTACATATTATATCATCTTAAGATACATATGACCATTGTTGATGACTTACAGCCATATTTGGAAAGATTATTCTGGTTGAGAAGTTTTAATCTGGCAGTTGAGAGAGACTGAAAAGCATGTAGCATTCTCCAGTATTAGATCAGGCAAAATGTTAAGGGTCAAATAAAATATGTGAAACTCAAAGACTCCAAACCAGTTACCATCAGGGTGGTTGAGCACCAGCTATCAGCTGCATCTTCACAATTGTGATCCAGAGTAGGATTCCAAGGTCTTGGAGGAAGAATGATGAACACAAGTCCAGGTCACAGCCCTGGAAAGGGAAGCCGGCGTGTGTATAGTTACCAGGAAATAGAAACATTAACAATAAACACACACAAAACTCAGGACAAAAAGAGTGATCCAGAAAAATATCAAACCGAGATTTAGGGAATAAGCAGTTTCCCAATTTTTAGAACTAAGGATAGAGGCTAGAGCAGAAATTTGATGCTAAGTTTGTGACTATTGGTTTGGAGTGGATTATAGCTAATATTTATTAAACATTTACTCTTCACTAAATATTTTTGTGCATTATTTCACTTTATTTAAAACCACAACTACATAAGTTAGATATTATTATTATCTCCATTAACGAGTAAGGAAATGAGGTTTCAGTTCAGTTCAATTCAGTCACTCAGTCACGTCCGACTCTTTGTGGCCCCGTGAATCGCAGCATGCAAGGCCTCCCTGTCCATCACCAACTCCCGGAGTTCACTCAGATTCAAGTCCATCGAGTCAGTGATGCCGTCCAGCCATCTCATCCTCGGTCGTCCCCTTCTCCTCCTGCCCCCAATCCCTCCCAGCATCAGAGTCTTTTCCAGTGAGTCAACTCTTTGCATGAGGTGGCCAAAGTATTGGAGTTTCAGCTTTAGCATCATTCCCTCCAAAGAAATCCCAGGGCTGATCTCCTTCAGAATGGACTGGTCAGATCTCCTTGCAGTCCAAGGGACTCTCAAGAGTCTTCTCCAACAGCACAGTTCAAAAGCATCAATTCTTCAGCACTCTGCCTTCTTCACAGTCCAACTCTCACATCCATACATGACCACAGGAAAATCCATAGCCTTGACTAGACGGACGTTAGTCGGCAAAGTAATGTCTCTGCTTTTGAATATACTATCTAGGTTGGTCATAACTTTTCTTCCAAGGAGTAAGCGTCTTTTAATTTCATGGCTGCAATCACCATCTGCTGTGGAAAATTATGAAAGAGATGGGAATACCAGACCACCTGACCTGCCTCTTGAGAAACCTGTATGCAGGTCAGGAAGCAACAGTTAGAACTGGACATGGAACAACAGACTGGTTCCAAATAGGAAAAGGAGTACGTCAAGGCTGTATATTGTCACCCTGCTTATTTAACTTATATGCAGAGTGCATCATGAGAAATGCTGGGCTAGAAGAAACACACGCTGGAATCAAGATTGCCAGGAGAAATATCAGTAACCTCAAATACGCAGAATACACCACCCTTATGGCAGAAAGTGAAGAGGAACTAAAAAGCCTCTTGATGAAAGTGAAAGAGGAGAATGAAAAACTTGGCTTAAAGTTCAACATTCAGAAAGCAAAGATCATGGCATCTGGTCCCATCACTTCATGGCAAATAGATGGGGAAACAGTGGAAACAGTGTCAGACTTTATTTTGGGGGGCTCCAAAATCACTGCAGATGGTGATTGCAGCCATGAAATTAAAAGACACTTACTCCTTAGAAGGAAAGTTATGACCAACCTAGATAGCATATTTAAAAGCAGAGACATTACTTTGCCAACAAAGGTCCATCTCATGAAGGCTGTGGTTTTTCCAGTGGTCATGTATGGATGTGAGAGTTGGACTGTGAAGAAGGCTGAGTGCTGAAGAATTGATGCTTTTGAACTGTGGTGTTGGAGAAGACTCTTAAGAGTCCCTTGGACTGCAAGGAGATCCAACCAGTCCATTCTAAAGGAGATCATTCCTCTGTGTTCTTTGGAAGGAATGATGCTGAAGCTGAAATTCCAATGATTTGGCCACCTCATGAGAAGAGTTAACTCATTGGAAAAGACCCTGATGCAGGGAGGGATTGGGGGCAGGAGGAGAAGGGGACAACCAAGGATGAGATGGCTGGATGGCATCACTGACTTGGTGGACATGAGTTTGGGTAAACTCTGGGAGTTGGTGATGGACAGGGAGGCCTGGTGTGCTGCGATTCATGGGGTCGCAAAGAGTCAGACACGACTGAGCGACTGAACTAAACTGAACTGAACTGAATACTTAGCTACACTTACCTCCCTCAAAGATTTTATATTTAAGTGCTGTTGAGGTAGAACTCAAAGTAGGATAATGTTACACCTGAGCTGAGTCTTTGAAGTCGTGAAGTGGGGTGACCAATAGTTGGGGAAAATTATTTGCAGCTCTGCTTAATTTTTCATCAAACAGTATCTGAGCAACTATTATGTGCAAGGCACTGGATTACTTAGATGAATAAGACCCTATTCTCCACTAATAGGAGAAGGAAATGGCAACCCACTCCAGTATTCTTGCCTGGGGTATGCCGTGGACAGAGGAGCCTGATAGGCTGCTGTCCATGGGGTCACACAGAGTCGGACACGACTGAAGTGACTTAGCAGCAGCAGCAGCAGCAGCAGCAGCAGCTTCACTAATAGTTAAGAAAATGGAAATAAGCGTACAAATGGCAACACAGTAAAGTAAGCATAAAGAATGGGTTGCAAAGTTAAATATGAAGACTTAGAAGGATATTACCTAACTGAACCTGAGTTGGTAAAAGAAAAAAAGATATTCCAGCTAATATTTTTGAGTAACAAATCTCAGCCAGCTTAGTGGCATTAAATTAAATAACTATCATTGAATTATACTGATGGAGTCTGCAGGTTAGAAATTTGGACAGTGTAGTGAGATGTCTTGATGTTGTTCCATAGTCTCTTGGGCATGGTGTAGGAAGACTCGATATATTCAGGATTATTATATTCTTCTCTTGTGTACATACCAGGAATGGGACTGAAGGCTGTGCTCAGTTTTGACTATTGACTGGAGTACCTATACTTGGCCTGGAGTTCCCACAGAGTGGTTTCTGGATTCTAAGGAAGTCTCAATAGCTATCATCCCAAGAAAACCAGGAGGAAACTTCTTGGACTTGTGTGATCTCACCCCAGAAGTCAGATGATGTTACTGGCAACACTCTATTGGTTGGAGTAATCACAAACCCCCATGGATTTTAATGAAAAGGATACATAGCCCATTTCTACATAGCCCATTTCTGAATAAGAGAAATGTCAGAATCTTTTAAAACTGCCAATCTATCCTTTGGCAAAGAATACAGTATATACAGTATACACAGTATACAATATACTGGTCTCTTCTTAACACCCTTAAAAGTGTTATCCCATTAACAACCTTCAGCTCTGGCTCAAGGTCAAGAACTATGTTATCAGGCATGAATGAAGCTCAGTATGAAGATTAGTGATATGAGACAAGCTATCTCTCACCACTGTTATCCCTTCATTCTACAAAGTATACAGCTGCTGAAGGGTCCTGAAATAAATGTTCCAATATGAAACTAACTGCGCAGCTTAATCAGTTTCAGTGCAAAATTAAATGCAAAGCCCCTTATTCAGTTATTACTGGAATTTCAAGATGGTGACTAAGCCTAGAGTCCTCCTAACTGATAGAGCCCTCAGCAAACGCACAGTTCACAACCTGTGAGACACCAGAGAGCCCTCCTCTCACTCTAGAAGTGGGAAGCGGAAGAGAAAAGACTGTTACTGGTCTATAGAAATTCTGATATTCAACAAAGTCCGTGTTCTTGATTCCTTATTTTGGGCTCAGAGAAACTTTGGGAGCCCTTGGCTCTGCACTCTAGTCTTCTATTTCTCCTCTCTGATCATTCTCCTTTTTCATAACTGTAGTTCTTGTTTGAGCAGGTTAAAAATCTGATTAGTTTCTGAGAAAACTTCCTCAGTCTAGCTCTTACCAGCATAAATTTGGAGTTTCAAAAGTCTCATTTCATTTTGTACTGCCTCTGTACCTTTTAGGCCAAGATGATAGAATTCTTCTAAAATTCTGTTTTCTTTTTAGTATATGAAGTTATATCACATTCCATTAAGCAAAAGTCACACAAATGATTTTAAAATAATCCTTGCTATACATTGGGCCCTTATGAGGCTGCTGAGGAACAACGTTTTAAAAGTCTTAGAAACTGTATTACTTAGTGGAATGGATATGCAAGGCTTACCTTGAAAAACCTTGGTGGTGGTGGTGGTGGTGGTGGTTGAGTCATGACAAAAGTCGTGTCCAACCTTTGCGACCGCATGAACTGTAACCCCCAGGCTCCTCTGTCCATGGGATTTCCCAGGCAAGGATACTGGAGTGAGTTGCCACATCCTTCTCCACTTAAGACCCTTAAATGTGTTTTTTCTATCTCAACGGATCTGAGCCACCAATTTAAATGCTTCTGAAGTTACAACAAATGATTTAAATCACATTCTTGACCTCATCCTTGACTTGCCCAGAGACCATGTTTCCAAATTGCATTCTGGATTTCTTCTTGGCCCTTAGGCCTTTTTTTAGTAGAGTATATTTTGCTTGGGAGAGGGAGGATATGAAATCATTTTATTGTCAAATTCATCAGCTCTTGGATCCCTACATATTTTCTAATTTCTGTTAAAAAACTGAATATATCCTTCCTTAGCTCATTTTTCTTTACCAGTAGTTTGAGTTCTGCCACTTAAAGAAACTAGCTAATACTCTGAAGAAAAATTCCTTTAACCATGTCCATCAGTTCCTCAGATATATTTACTGTTTTTTACGTTATAGAAGATAACAGTTTCACTACATTTCCCCCCAATGTATAACAAAGTTCTCCTTTCTTCCAATTTCCAATAATGTTTTTCTACTTACCTTTAAGCTTCACCAGCAGTCTCCTGGAGGCCCATCAGGCTTCTGCTGACCATAGCCTCAGTGCTCTAATAGGTCCTCCTGAGGCAAGGGGTAGATAGACACCCCTAGGGTAAAGTGATGGGACATCCATTGCCTGTGGACAGAAACTCTAAGAGGAGAATAGAACCATTAAGAGAGGAGGCTGGGCCTTGCCCCGACCACACGTTTCTCATTCTCAAAGTCAAGAGACATCTTCAAACATACCTGCCCAGAAAGACCCCTTGGAGGTCAAAGGGGAGCGGTGCCAACCATATGCATCTTCGGTAGAATCCATTTGGCCAAGAGATATGTGCGCACACATGGCAGGATCCCGAGATATACCCAATATGGACTGTGAATCAGGCAAATCAAAATGATTGGCCAAAGGAAAATCAGAAGAAATTCCCCTTAAAAGTAATTCAAATGCCATGAGGGCAATTCTGTCTCTCTCTGAGTCTACCTGTGTGTCTATCCACGTATACTGTACTCTTTTTTTCTTCCTAATAAAAACCTTGCTTATTTCACTACTTTCCATCTTTGTGGGAATTCTTTTCTGCAAAAGCAAAGGGCAAGAGCATTGCTACTAACTGCTGGTCTAGTGGCTAGGATTTGGGGCTCTCACTGCCACCACCTGGCCTCAATCTCTGGCTGGGAACCCAAGCCCTGCTTCAAGCTGCCGCAGGCCAAGGCCACCTGAGACCATTCCCACTGCCTAGTCTGAAAGTTAATGCTTTATCTTTCAGAGTTTTGTTACCATGACATCCCATTTCTGATAACTACTTCTCTATCAGTCTGGTTCCAATCAGAATCACTATGAGTGGAATTGAATGAGAGAGATCCAGTACAAGAATGAAACTTTACCCAGTTCTGGTTGTTGGTTGAAATCTATGCAAGGCTTATACCTCTGCTTTTAGGGTCAGGTCTGAGATGGTTATAGTAGGTCAGCTAGATCACAATCAAGGAAAGAAAGATGGATATCAGATAGAAAGAGCAATGACTAATTCGAACCCATAGAAGAAAAACAATTCATGAGAATAAACTGGCCACCATGAAGAGAGATTAGAACCATTTCTAACCTCAGTGATGCAGGTGACATGCAGAAGAAGTCAGCATATTTCATCACATAAATGCACATGCTCAGGCCTTAGAGAAGCTGAAGGAGGAGGGCTGATGGGAGCTGGTAAAACTGCAGGCCCAGAGCCCACCTGCACCATCAGGTGAGCCTGCAGATCAATGGGAGGTACGGAGTTATCTCAGAACCTAGCGCCACGCTGACTTCAGAGCCTAAAAATGGCTGCCACTTCATTTCCACTTTCCAGATCTCATGCAAATTTCTCTGTTCTCAACCCTAACTGGGAATAGTACAGAGAAGGGGCTTCTAGAGATCAGAGTCCGGCTCAGTTAAATTCATTGACTGCAAGATGACCACCAAAGACCTCTTGGAAAATGTGTTTAATTCAATCTTTTAAAAATGAGACAGATTTGGCCAAACCAAGATAAGAAAAGGCAAAGAAGTTACCATAATCAAAGACACAGATTCAAGGAATAGGAGGGGCTCAGGAAACAAAGGGCGCTGGAATGGGGGCTGAACAGGAGCAGAGACTGGGTTGGTTTAGCCACGTGGTCTAGTTGGTTTAATAGGTATTCTATAATTTTTTTTTTAAATAAGTATGTTGATTGAACATAATGTGCGAGACAAAGGATGACAGAATTTGACAAATTTGACTTTGATTCAATCAGGTAGGATTTTGCATGTGACTTAAAAAAAAATTAGACAAAGGAGTGGCTTGCACTTACGTGCCCCTCTGGCAGGAGAATGAATCATGGGCAGATCTAAGGATGGGTTAAAGCATGAGATGCCTTTTTCGTTAGCACTGACCAAAAAGAAAAAGAAACAAAAAAGGAAGGAGGCATTAAACTGAGACAACAGAGGAAGACTTTGAAACTGGCTGGGAAAAGGGTGAGGAAAGCTGCGACTGAAGTGAAGTTTTAACAGGATGTTCCAGAGTGGGTTTAATAAAGAATTTTTCCTAGCGACTGTTCAAACATTTCTTGTCACATTTAAAGGAAAAAACAATTTCATTTGGATCATCTATTTCTGAGAAAATTTGTTACATCTAATGCTGATCAGCACAAGTTAACATTAGACCTTTTTTGCCCTACTTTTGTCTTCTTTGTAAAACAAAACAGATTCCTTCCGAAACCGAATCTTTCATCAGTGAATCACAGTATATTATATAGGTAGTTTTTTTTTTTTTTCCTTACACTTGAAATTCTTAATTCCTTATGGGCAATCCAGCTGAATTATATTTCCATATGGTTAAAGGGGAAAAAAAAAATGACCAGTCATTGAGAAAGATAAAGACATTTTCCAGTCAACCATTAACATCAGAACACATATAGTTTGTTTTATTTGGCAATTGGCCTTTGTTTGTCAAACTCCAAAGTAATACTAATTTAATCATACAAAAGACAGTCCAGTGAAAAGAAACTACTCTGCCCCAACCAGAGCCTCTGCATAATTTAAAATCTTTTCAGTTCTTAGTCAAGAAAGTCAGAAATCCCTTTTGTCACAGGAGGAAATGGTTTCTGGATCTCCTCTGGCAAAATACAGGAATTAAACCCTCCCATCATGTATTCATGAGAGCCCTGCTAAGCTCATTTAACAGGGTATGTCAAAGTTTAGCTTCTGCGGCAGTTTTCTCTAAGAACAGCTGCAAAGAAACATTCTCTTTGCGTACTTTCAGAGTTTGAGCAGGAAAAGTAATAGTGCTATGAATCGAAGAGCGGGATTCTTCTTGACTACCATCAGTGTCTTTCTTCCTTTTATTTGACAAAATCAAGGTTCACATTTTAGGGCTTCCTGCTTCACCAAGCTGCTGCAAACCAGAAGACTTGAAAGTGTTGTTCTCAACCATAATTTTTAAAAAAGAACCTGATTTTTAGAAAGAACATGGTACTGAACGTGATACTGTATCACATGCATTTAATGGATCAACACACCTCTATAAATGGATTGCTCTCTGGCACATTTGCTTTATATAATTCCTGCTTCAAAACTGTGCTTGAGACTTCCTTTCTCCATGACCTTTGAATTCATCACTCATCCAGTTATCCAGTAAGGTCTGCCTTTCACCATTTCCATTCTTCCCCATTGTAACCTTTATAGCTCTAGGAGTATCCCTAACCTCCTTTAAAAATAAGTGTGTGTGTTTGTGTTTCTTTTTGCAAACATAGGCAGCCACTACTCAGTGATGCTAGCATAACTTTATGGACAATTTTTTTAATATAAATTTATTGATTTTAATTGGAGGCTAATTACTCTACAATATTGTATTAGTTTTGCCATACATCAACATGAATCTGCCACGGGTGTACACGTGTACATCCTGAACCCCCCTCCCACCTCCCTCCCTCTGGGTCATCCCAGTGCACCAGCCCGGAGCATCCTGGACAATTTTTAAAGCGCAGATAATGTTCTCGTTTGCACAGATGGATACGTTCACCACGGCTTCCCTGGTGGCTCAGATAGTAAAGAATCCACCTGCAATGTGGGAGACCTGGGTTCGATCCCTGGGTTGAGAAGATCCCCTGGAGGAGGGCATGGCAACCCACTTCAGTCTTATTGCCTGGAGAATCCCATGGACAGAGGAGCCTGGGGGGCTACAGTCCATGCGATTACAAAGAGTCAGACACAACTGAGAAACTAAGCATGCACAGAACATGTCAGTGGCTTTTGAAGCTCAAGATAAAGTAGAGCAGCTAGAAGGGAGGAACGGCTCTGGATAACAGCTGCTGGGGAAACGAAGAATGTATTTTGCAGCTGCCTTGTACCCTCGCATCTTCAGGCTCTGAGCAGTGATTCACTCCTCAGCTGCTATCTGGATTTGGGCCTGGTATCATGAGTTTGGAATGAGAGGATGTTCCATACTGGCTTCTTTTCTCTAGTATGAGAAAGCTCAAATATAGGATACAAACTCATGTTTGTGTGCTGCAGGCAAGTATATGTGTACAGGAAGGACTGATGGAGAAAGTGAGAGAGCTTGAAGTCCTCAGGAAAACCTCTATGCAGCGGGCAAAGGTTAAAAATCCCTATAAATCTTCTCATTCATTTTTATTCCACTTCCATGGATTAAGAAAGAAGAAAAATTAGAGAAAAAAAAAATGCTAAGATTTTTTTCCCCTAGTAACACTCACCAAACCATTCAAGCATTTAGAACAGTCAGCAGTGTGACATGTTTCCTGTCCCTGGGGATCTCCTAGTATGTGATGGGATATATAAAGGAGAACAAAGGTTGCAGTTAGAGATGTGCCCTACACTGTAGGAGGCTAAAGGAAGGTGACATGTATGCTAACTGAGTTCTTCTCTGGAAGAACAGTGAAGCCATCACAAGCAGGTGACACTTGAATTGAGCGCTGAAGCATAGGTAATTACGTGATCGTGGAGAATGGGAGAAATGGCACTGCAGGCTGAATGTGAACAAAAATAAATGCTGAATAACCATTTGGCTCCTCCATTAAGTGCAATTATCCTCAAAGGGAAATGTCATGTCTTCTAATTATTTTTAACTTTCCTAAATATTCTGTATAGACACACTCAGAATCTTAGGCAACGAAACAGTTGACAGGAACTCATCAAAACAGCATTTCAGTGTGTCTCCATAGCCTGAATTGAGTGACGGCCTTTGGTCTCACACAAGACATGAAATTTCCTGGTACAAATGCCACCGTGCACATTTAAAACAATTATACCTACAGAGAAAACTGTTTTGTTTTGTTTTGTTTTTGCTAGAAAATATAGCCCCATAGACTTCCTATCACATCTGATGAATATTTCTCCGAAAAGTCAAATCTTGCTCACGTTTAAAGAGGCCCCACGGAGTGCTCATATGATACCCAAAGACTGAAAATTTGAATCTGAAAGGTAGATTCTTTTAAATATTATAACCAAGAAAGGTGAGCTTTCCCTTTATTGTTTCCATGTCGGGTCCTGCTGGTGTTGGCATTTACCACCCCTCAGGCTGACCAGTTGGAGAGGCATCTGTTCTCTCAGTCCACCCCTCAGTGATTATCATTACAGCATTTGACTCATCAGACACATGTTCAGAGTGAACAGGCCTCACTCTAAGTAAGAATACAGTAGGACAATAGCCGGATACAAATGTCTGATTGCGCAGTATCTGAAGACTATACATTGCCCATTAAGGGTTTCTTTCTTACAAGGAAACCTTTAACTGACAAGAAAGGAAAAGTGAAAGTTTTGTGTTTTATTTATGTATAAAGCTTTGCTTATAAATTTCACTTTGAAAAGACAAAAAAGGGACATTCAAGTATATTTCCAGAATTTTCCCCCTTCATCTTTCTTTATGTTTTAGACAGATTTTTTTCCTTTGCTTGAATACACCAACAGTCATATCTATTTTTTAATTACATATAAACTCACACAAACCTGTTCTATAGTAAAACAGGTAAAAGATCTAGGAAGCATGTTAAAAGCCATTTTCACACTCCACTTAAATGTCTGTTGGTGTTGCTGGACAATTAATGCACTCTCCAAGTAGAAATATGAACTGCACTGGAAATGAAGGAGCTTGGAGAGAGTGTTTTCATGCTTTTTTAAAAAATACTTTTCAAGTTTGGTTTGGAATATAAAACAGTCATGGAATATTGTTCATGTAGACTGATATCTTAAAATAAATCTCAGAAGAAGTGGAGCCCCTCCCTAAGAATAGTTTGAACCGCTTTATTTGTTTTAGATGCTGACACTAAAAGGTAAAATGAAGACCAGAGATAATCATTATTGCAATATTTTTTGAAATAATTTTATATAAAGCAGCCATTTAAACCATGATCTATTTTTCATGTCTGTTTATTCCTATAACATATTTATAACTCTGCGGTAATAAAGGACCAATTTTTCTACCCAATGTGAGCAAAATAAGGCCTCCTCAGTGAGAATGTGTTGTTCTTCATACACTGGCAGCAAGCTCTGCATTTCTTGATGAAATGTTATGTTTTGACTTCGTTCATCTTTATCAAGTAAAAGAGTAATTTCTTTGAACTGAAGTCACAAAAGGTCTGTCTCTTCGCTGTGGGGGCGCTGCATATGGTGGACATGTTGTGCCCTAGACAGTAGGACCTGGAGATGACAACACGGGAGTGAACATCCAACCTCCTCAGTGCTCACCAGCCTTGCAATTTAACTCAGGGCTGTTCCCTCCCTAGGAAAGGAATCTGGTTTTTAATTCACCACATGGGCTAGAAATATCTCTGTGAGTAGAAACACCAATTCATGGTTTCTTATGTTTGTTTTCTATTGATGTTCTAACAAACGTACCAATTCTAACCAGCCTGTATACGTAGACACAAACAGAAACAATCAATTATATTCAATGAGGATTAGTATTGTTTTCCATAACTCCTTAGACCCTTTGGATTTTCCCATCAGTCCAGGAATGTGGAGTAATGTACACTTAGGAGTAGAATAAGGTGTTCTGCAGCATATTATAGGTAACCCAGAAATAAATCTTAGCTCTTTAGTGTAGTCATTCTTTCTAGAAATAACTCCAAGGGAAATGACCACAAACTAAACACATACTCTCCATTAAATTCAAACCAAATGTATCTCCAATTCAATCTCTGTTCACAGATTCTGTCTCACACTGCTGATGAGACAATAACCACTAAATGATCCAGACAATGAAACAGGAAGGAAAAATATAGCTCCGAATTTTATTCCCAGCCTGTCCTCCAACTCATTCTCTGACCATTGCACCTAGCCTTCTACCATCTGAACTGTTAATTCTGTCCTGCTCAGATCATAGCCCCTGGAGAAGGAAAAGGGAACCCACTCCAATATTCTTGCCTAGAAAATCCCATGGGTGGAAAAGCCTGGTGGGTTATAGTCCATGGGGTCACTAAGAGTCGGACACAATTGAGTGACTAACACACAGATCATAGCACCCTCTGGCCCCGCCTAAGACCCTCGGTTGTTTCCTCTTATCTCTTATGGGGGAGCCTGGTGGGCTGCCGCCTATGGGGTCGCACAGAGTCGGACACGACGGAAGTGATTTAGCTTATATCACCTCACTGGATAACTCGATGATAATTTACCACTTTGTCAATAGCTCTTTTTTTTTTCAGTTCTCTAAGACCAAATTTAATGTCAATGTTTCTTTAAAGCATTTACAGCAAAACAATTCATTCTTTATTTTTATGGTTGATTTTGTTCATAGCATTGTTATTCCCATCATCTCTTGAACTCTCTAAACCCTTTTTGCTTTCTCTTCTCAGAGGAAATTGGGTTGAAGGGCCCCATGCAGCAGCTGGCTGAAGATACTCTCTGTCTTGAATTACAATGGCATTAAATGTTGATCACAAATGCAAATGTCTATATTAATCTGGCTAGTAACTTAATGAGTGAGGCAGTATTGTGTTAGACTTCTAACTGATCAGCATACATCCTAAAGGAGACAACTCTAAACAATGGTTTTCATGTGGGAATCCCAGGTTTGCCAGATTTACCAATTTTTCAAAAAAAGAAATATCCATTTTAATAGGAAATTTCCTAAATACTCAATTATACACTGATCAAAACCAAACCTCTAGGCTAATTGCTGCCTACAATTCACCTATTTGTAACCTTTTTCCTAAAGACCCAGTAGAGGATTATACTAGAGATAATTGGTCATTGTTAGTAGCAGTCATGGAGGAAGGAATTTATCTAATCTCAGAAAGAAACAGGAGTTGGTGACACAACGTTTGAGATCCCCACTCCCCTTTTTGGAGTGGGTGTACCAGGGTTCCAAACTTTTATGTTTCCAACCTTATCAAAACATCCTGGAACCCAAGCTTGGCTTAAAACCTCTATGCATTTCCTACTGTTGCTGTAACAAATTACCACAAACATAGTAGCTTAAAATAATACAAATTCTCTTACAGTTCTGGAGGCTAGAAATCAGAAATTACTTTCTTTAAACTAAAGCTAATGTGTAAACAGGACAGGTTACATCTTGAGATTCTAGGAAAATTCATTTTCTTGCCTTTTCTAGCTTCTGGAAACTACCTGCATATTTCCTGTCTCATGACCTCTTCCTGAAATTACCCCCAAATCTGGCTTTCCTCATCATATCTGCTACTTCCTCCTTTGGCCTTCTTTCCAGTCTCTTATAAGGACCTTTGTGATTCCATTAGGGCCTATCTGAATAAAAGAGGATAATCTCGCCATCTCAAGATCCATCACTTAATCACATCCACAAGTCCCCTTTGCAATATGAGGCAACATTCACTTACTCCAGGGATTAGGATGTGGGTACATTTTGTGGGGCCATTTTTCATCCTACCACAAGCAACTAACTGCCAAATAAAGTATTATATGGGTTTGGACAATGATGGATAACACCTGTCTCATCTTTTACAATCAGCAGACTAGCCTATTGAACTCTTCGGTAAAGCCTAATGAAGGCACAGGCCACCTGATAGCAAATGAGATAGCATTTTCCTTCAGTGCAGTGGGAGGAAGGCTGGAAAACATTTACCTTAATTTAAAATGTGACATTTCTTTGCCTTTGTGGAGTAAGATTCATACCTTCCACAGTAATCCTGACTTCTTCAAGTGGAGTTTTCCTTTCCCCTGTGTTCTTTTAGAATTATCTCCATATTCTACATCATATTCTACACCATATTCTACAAGGAGCTTACTGCATTGACTAAAATGTGTGTTTGTGTGTTCATGTCCTGGACTCAAAGGGTTATTTTATCTTTGTACAAACAACCTTCTCCCAATATGTTAAATAAGTATTGAACTGAGTGAATAAGTAAGATATAAGATAAGAATATCCCAAAATTATTTTAAACATGTTGTCTTTTTCTTTTAGTTCACTATTTATCTCTATAGGGCGTCCCCGTAGCTCAGACGGTAAAGAATCTGCCTGCAATGCAGGACACCTGGGTTTGATTCCCGGGTCAGGAAGATTCCCTGGAGAAGGAAATGGCAACCCCCTCCAGTATTCTGGCCTGGAGAATCCTGTGGACAGAGGAACCTGGCTGGTTACAGTCCCTGGGGTCACAAAAAGTCGGACAGGGCTGAGAGACTAAGCAATAACAATAAGAAGAATTCAGTGGGGAGAAAGATTGAAGGGTAGAGGCCAATCATCGGAAATCACTTTCTTTCTTTCTTTTTTTTTTTTTCCACTTTCAAAACAACTTTCCAGGAGGGTTATTTGAATTTTTATCAATAAGAAAATTAAGGCTTAGAAATTAGATAATTATTTATTTAGTGGCTAAGCAGTAAAGCTGAATGTTGAGTAATATGGTCTGCGTCTTGAGACCATATTCCTTTAACACCACATCCTTTCTTATTTATTAAAAATATATTTATGCACAACTTATCAGATTTTTCTCTTGGTCAAATTATTGCTCTATTTGCTGAAAATAGTGCCAGCTCCTTTTTTCCCTGGTGTTTTTTTTTTTTTTTTCCTCCTTTTTCCCCAACCCAGACAGGCCCTTCAGGCATAAAGCTCAGTTTCTTCCTGAGGCAGAGCAGGATCCTGTGGTGCTTGAACACAGGAAAGAAGCTGTGATTCTTCCTCCCGCCCTTCCTCCCCTGCATAAATCCCAGCAGTTCCAGAGAGTGTTTATTCAGGCAAGCTTTCCCACCCCACAGGGAAGAAAACCAGTCTCATTAAACCCTGAATAGTACTTATTATTGCCTGGATAAAAATTTTAAAAAGAGGATTTGTTCTTGAATATTAGGAAAAAAAAAAAGACGTATGTACTGGCATATAAAATGATATCCTCAGGGGACTGTTGAAATCCCTGTAATTTGGGTTACAAATTTCAGGAAGTACAGCAAACCAGTAGATGCTAGCTGAAGAAAAAAGAACATATATAAGTATGGGCCATCTCCAAGTCACATGGTTTCATGATCTCTCCTTAACGTTTATGTTTCAGTAGCCTTTTCAGCCAGACACTCTTGTCACAATTGTAAGG
Source organism: Ovis canadensis (assembly GCF_042477335.2). Taxonomy (NCBI): domain Eukaryota; kingdom Metazoa; phylum Chordata; class Mammalia; order Artiodactyla; family Bovidae; genus Ovis; species Ovis canadensis. The sequence goes on along the minus strand of NC_091253.1, from coordinate 97,822,477 downwards.
ATACTCTTGAATTTCCCGTCTAGTTTCCAATGTGAAGCTAGCAGATTTACTTGGCTTCACACAGAGAGGAGACTGAGCTCTCATGGAAATGTTCAATGGATATTGTTATAATTACCCCATTTCAAAATAATATGCTTTTTATTATCTTGCAAAAAACCATCATATCCAAAGCAGCCCAATGGCAAATCTGAAACCCGACAAATCTGAAAAATACTTCATTTAAATATTAAAAAACAGTTGGCAGTCGGTAGCAACTGTTTCAAAAAGATTTTGATTAAATTTATTACATTTACAGTTTCAGATCACTAAGAAGTTTTCCTCTTAAACCTTCCTTTAAAGTCTATATTTTAATTGTTTGCATCATAAGAATACATATATTTGGGGGGGGAGTTATTTTCTCTAATACTATATTTTGTTTATATTTTATACATATCATTCTGCCCAAATTAAAAGTTTATCTATCGTGGGTATTTGTTGCTTTTCAGTCTCTCATTCATATCCAACTCTTTGTGACCCCATGGACTGCAGCTCACCAGGATGCCCTGTCCTTCACTAGCCCCCAGAGTTTGCTCAAACTCATGTCGAGCGAGTCACTGATGCTGTCCAACCATTTCGTCCTCCGTTGCCCTCTTCTCCTCCTGCACTCAATCTTTCCCAGCATCAGGTTCTTTTCCAATGAGTCAGGTCTTCGTATTAGGTGACTAACATATTGGAGCTTCAACTTCAGCATCAATTCTTCCAATGAATACCAGGACTGGTTTCCTTTAGGATAGACTGGTTTGATCTCCTTGCAATCCAAGGGACTCCCAAGAGTCTTCTTCATGACCATCAATTCCTTAGCAGTCAGCGTTCTTTATGATGCAACTCTCACATCCATACATGACTACTGGAAAAACCGTAACTTTGACTGTATGGAACTTGTCAACAAAGTGATGTCTCTTTTTAATAATACGCTGTCTAAGAGTGTCATAACTTTTCTTCCAAGAAACAAGTGTCTTAATTTTGTGGCTATAATCACTGTCCACAGGGGGAAGTTGGAGCCCAAGAAAATAAAGTCTGTCACTGTTTCCATTATTTCCCCATCTATTTGCCATAAAGTGATGGGACCGGATTCCATGATTTTAGTTTTTTGAATGTTGACTTTTAAGCCAGAAGTAAATGTATTTCTGGAATTCACTTGCTTTTTCTGTGATCCAACATATGTTGACAGTTTGGTATTTCGTTCCTTTGCCTTTTCTAAATCCAGCACTTGCATCTTGAAGTTCTTGGTTCACGTACTCTTGAAACGTGGCTTAAAGGATTTTGAGCATTACTTTGCTAGAATGTGAAATGAGCACATTTGTGCAGTAGTTTGAACATTCTTTGTAGGTGTCAGTTCAGTTCAGTCGCTCAGTCATGTCCGACTCTTTCCCACCCCATGAATTGCAGCACGACAGGCCTCCCTGTCCATCACCAACTCCCGGAGTTCACTCAGATTCACGTCCATCGAGTCCGTGATGCCATCCAGCCATCTAATCTTCGGTCATCCCCTTCTCCTCCTGCCCCCAGTCCCTCCCAGCATCAGAGTCTTTTCCAATGAGTCAACACTTCGCATGAGGTGGCCAAAGTACTGGAGTTTCAGCTTTAGCACCATTCCTTCCAAAGAAATCCCAGGGATGATTTCCTTCAGAGTGGACTGGTTGGATCTCCTTGCAGTCCAAGGGACTCTCAAGAGTCTTCTCCAACACCACAGTTCAAAAGCATCAATTCTTCGGTGCTCAGCCTTCTTCACAGTCCAACTCTCACATCCATACGTGACTACTGGAAAAACAGTAGCCTTGACTAGATGGACCATAGTCGGCAAAGTAATACCTCTGCTTTTGAATATGCTAATCTACATTAGTCATAACTTTTCTTCCAAGGAGTAAGCGTCTTTTAATTTCATGGCTGCAGTCACCATCTGCAGTGATTTTGGAGCCCCCCAAAATAAAGTCTGACACTCTTTCCACTGTTTCCCCATCTATTTCCCATGGAGTGATGGGACTGGATGCCATGATCTTAGTTTTCTGAATGTTGAACTTTAGGCCAACTTTTTCACTCTCCTCTTTCACTTTCATCAAGAGGCTTTTTAGTTCTTCTTCACTTTCTGCCATAAGGGTGGTGTCATCTGCATATCTGAGGTGATTGATATTTCTCCTGGTAGTCTTGATTCCAGCTTGTGTTTCTTCCAGTCCAGTGTTTCTCATGGTGTACTCTGCATAGAAGTTAAATAAGCAGGATGACAATATACAGCCTTGACATACTCCTTTTCCTAAAGCCACATATAATTTTGGATTTTTTGTTCTTTGTGTATTTTTTTACATGGTTTTTAATACATCTTCACAAAAAATGAAGAACTATCAAAAAGGACTTTTTACTGGAAAGACATAGTCAAAGTGAAATTAAATAACTAAATATTAAAGACTTTAAATTTGTTTCATTCAGTATAATGAATAATAGTCATTGTTTGAGGTTTAGTAGACAGCTTATAAACAAATACTATACTATTAAAATTATAACTTTTCTATTATTTTATCTAAAATTATTTTTCAATATTTACAAACTTGTGCTGGTTCAAAAATGTTTTTCACTCAATTACAGAGCTAATGGACTGTTTTTTTTCTAATGGATTCTATTATGATAATTATATTAACTGTGAATGTTTTACCCATTTTATTTTGACGTTTCTTCACAACTTTATTCATAAAATTAAAACTTTTTATAAACTTTCAAGATTCAATGAATTTATATTTTATGTAACTGATTGAATTTCACCATAAAGAGCACACACAAAAAATATTTTGCACCATATTACAGAATGCTAACCAATATTTGAAAGTGAGTATTCAGACACTAAAAGTGAATACAAATTATGTGCAGTGTTCTTAATAACAGTGTTGTTTGTTATGCTTTTAGATAGGCAGTTATCTTTGACAATCACATTATCAATGATAATACACAAATTCAAGGTGTCAAAGAAAGTATCATTTGGTTTCTAACCTTACAAGATTGAGAGCGTTTTGGAAAAGCAGATTTTGGTCAGAGAGAAGATAGCAGAATATTCAATCAAATCAAAAATTTGGGGTAGCCTGCTGCTCCTGCTGCTAAACCACTTCAGTGGTGTCTGACTCTGTGCAGCCCACCAGGCTCCCCCGTCCCTGGGATTCTCCAGGCAAGAACACTGGACTGGGTTGCCATTTCCTTCTCCAATGCATGAAAGTGAAAAGTGAAAGTGAAGTCGCTCAGTCGTGTCCGACTCTTTGCAGTCCCATGGACTGCAGCCTAGCAGGCTCCTCTGCCCATGGGATTTTCCAGGCAAGAGTACCGGAGTAGGTTGCCATTGCCTTCTCCATGGTGTAGCCTAAGTAGTCTATTTAGCTGACAAAGTGGGATCGTTAACAAAATCGAAGTTCTAATGTGTAAAGCTACTGGAAACCTTAAATACCTTTAGTCCTAAGCCTCAGAAATTTGCTCAACATGCACACAGCCAAGTAAGTCTTGGGTCTAATCCTTCTTTTTACTTACTATTCTAATTAAGCTGGTTATCTCACCTTGATTCATCTTGGTTTCTTTAGCATAAAGGGCAATGTTAACTTATGTTGTAGGTTTGCCATAAGCAGTTAAGATAGAAAAGTTCATCGCATACAGTAGGTCTCCCTCCTCCAAAAAATACCGTAATCTGATACAGACTCTTTGTTGTTCCGTCACTCAGTCATGCTGGACTCTGCAACCCCAAGGTCTGCAGCACTCTAGGCTCCCCTGTCCTTTACTACCCCCTGGATTTTGTTCAAGCTCATGTCCAGTGAATCAGTGATGGAATCCAACCATTACATCCTCTGTCTAACACTAGCAAACAGAATTTAACATTAATAAATCATTAGTCAAAATTTGTAGAGCCTTACATATATGCAGGCAGTCTTTTTAAGATGGGTACAATAAAGGACAGAAACAGTAAGGACCTAACAGAAGAGGAAGAGATTAAGAAGAGGTGGCAAGAATATGCAGAAGAGCTATACAAAGAAGTCTTACTGACCTGGGTAACCATGATGATGTGGTCACTTACCTAGAGGCAGACAATCTGAAGCATGAAGTCAAGCGGGCCATAGGAAGCATTACTACTAAGCTGGTGGAGCTGATGGAATTCCAGCTGAGCTATTTAAAATCCTTAAAGATGATGTTGTTAAAGTGTTGCACTCAATATGTCAGCAAATTTGGAAAGTTCAGCAGTGGCCACAAGACTGGAAAAGTTCAATTTTCATCCCTGTCCCCAAAAGGGGTAATGCCAAAGAATGTTAAAATGTACAATTGTGCTCATTTCACATGCGTAATATTATGCTCAAAATCCTCAAGCTACATTTCAGAAGTACATGAGCTGAGAACTTCCAGATGTCCAAGCTGGATTTAGAAAAGACAGAGGAAACAGAGATCAAATTGCCAACATTTGTTGGATCATAGAGAAAGCAAGGGAGCTCCAGAAAAACATCTATGTCTGCTTTATTGCCTATGCCAAAGTCTTTGTGCAGATCACAACAAACTGTGGAAAAATCTTAAAGAGATGGGAATACCAGACCACCTGACCTACCTCCTGGGAAACCTGCATGCAGTTCATGAAGCAACAGTCAGAACTGAACATGGAAAATGGACTGGTACAAAATTGGGAAAGGAGTACATCAAGTATTGTCCCCCTGCTTATTTAACATATGCAGAGTACATCATGTGAAATGCCAGGGTGGATGAATCCCAAGCTGGAATCAATGTTGCTGGGAGAAAAGTCAACAACCTCAGATATGCAGATGATGGCAGAAAGCAAAGAGGAACTAAAGAACCTCTTGATGAAGGTGAAAGAGGAAAGTGAAAAAAAAAAAAAAAACTAGCTTAAAGCTCAACATTAAAAAACTAAGATCATGGCATCTGGTCCCATCACATCATGCCAAATAGATGTGGAAAAAGTGGAAACAGTGACACTTTATTTGCCTGGGCTCCAAAAATTACTGCAGATGGTGACTGTAGCCATGAAATTAAAGGACACTTGCTCCTTGGAAGAAAACCTATGACTCACTCGGACAGCATATTAAGAAGCAGATACTTCATTTTCCCAACAAAAGTCCATATAGTGAAAGCTATGATTTTTCCTATAGTCATATATGGATATGAGAGTTGGACCATAAGGAAGTCTGAGCACTGAGGAATTGATGTTTTTGAAATGCAGTGCTGGAGAAGACTCTTGAGAGTCTCTTGGACTGCAAGAAGATCAAACCAGTCAATCCTAAAGGAAATCAACCCTGAATATTCATTGAAAGGACTGATACTGAAGCTGAAACTTCAATACTTTGGCCACCTGATATGAAGAGCCAACTCATTGGAAAAGACCCTGGTCCTGGGAAAGATTGAAGGCAGGAGAAGGGGATGACAGAGGATGAGATGGTTAGATGGTGTCATTGACTCAATGGACATGAGTTTGAGCAAACTCCAGGAGATGGTGAAGAACAGGGAAGCCTGGAATGCTGCAGTCCATGGGATTACCAAGAGTCATAAATGATTTAGCAACTGAACAAGAATAATAATACTGTCAAAAATGAAATAGAACTCTTGCTTCTACTCTCTATATCAATCATTCATCATCTTCATTTATTTATTGAAAAATCAGCATCAAGACAAAAGGATTTCATAATAATTTTTATGTTTTGTATCACTGAGCCAGCAAGGAAGCCCATTCCAATGACATTCTAACATGTATACTATCATGTGAATTGAATCGCCAGTCTATGTCTGACGCAGGATGCAGCATGCTTGGGGCTGGTGCATGGGGATGACCCAGAAAGATGTTATGGGGAGGGAGGTGGGAGGGGGGTTCATGTTTGTGAATGCATGTAAGAATTAAAGATTTTAAAATTTAAAAAATAAAAAACTAAAAATAAAAAAAAATAAAACAGTACAATAGCTACCTAAAATCAAAAATGTGAATTAGTTACACTGTTAACATTTTAAACTGACATTTCAGCACTGGCTTATTTATAACTCAGGTCGGCCAAATTACCCCAAATGTTAACATATCTAAAATACCAAATAAAATATCATACCCTAACAAAAAAAAAAAAAAACAAATAGTGTAGATAATTTGAACAATGCCACTTCAGATTCACTGTAATCTTTTAGAGTATCATTTTATTGGTGACTAAAACCCCATATTGTCAGAATCCTTTTCTGATTACCTTATTTGAAACAACATAAGTCAATACCTCCATATGATATTTAGCCTCTAAGATTACCCCAGTAATTTTCAACTTCTCATCTTTGTAATCTACTGCAGTCTCCTCTTATAAGGTTAATCTGTGTACCATTAGGATGTTACTGAAATTGCAAAATTTGAATTTTGAGCATAAGTCATAAAAATCACTGCTCCTTCTGCCTTCGTCCTTCTAGGACTGCTGGCTACAGGGGAAAACAACAATTTTGTGAGAACAGTTAAGCAATCCTTTGAAGAGGCCCATGCTCAAGAGACTCTGCTTTCTGTCAACTGCCAGAACAAATTCTCTGAGCATAGAAAAGTCATTCCAGAGGTAGACCCTGTAATCCCAGCCACAACGTCAACGACTGCAGCCCTGGAGGAAATCGCCTCTACAACTTCATGAAAGATCCCAAGCCAGAACCACCTGCTAAGCCTCTTCCAAGTTTGTGTCCCACTGGACCTATGTGAACTGACAAATGTTAATTATTATAGTAAGATGCCAAACTTTGGAGTAAGATGTTCTATAACTAATACACTCCATTTGTTTAAAAATAATAACAATAACAAGGTCCAGATAATTTATTGGACCACCAAGAGCTAGGCCTTCCGAAAACAGAATAAATGGGGATCATGGCCTTCATAGAGTCCTTGTACACTTTAACTGATAGCTAACTATTCACAATACCATTGCCTTGCTTTATTAACATTTTTACTGGATTTCTATGGCCTTGATATAATTTTTTTTAAAGTGACTGGCTTTTAGTGTAGAATAATAAAATGTTTTACTGACCTTATTAAGGATATGTCATGAGGTTAGCACAAAAAAGCTAAGCTGAAATACAAATTATATAGGTCAAATGGTCCCTCTATTTTGTAGTATTTTTAAAAAATCTTCAAACTCCCTCCAAACATTCCAGTATCCATATCCTGTAATAAACAAAAAGGGTTTATTTGAAGAATATAGAGAGGGGGAACAATTGAGGAACTACATTACCCAATATATACATTGCCTACATAAAAGATTTTCTAGCAATTAAAAATGGCTACTCAAAATGAAAGGTAAATGAGACATCCATGTTTACGTAGTAGAACAAACTGGACTTTATAGAAGCTATTATAAGAAAGAGTATATGTTATTTCTATCATGGATTCAAGTGGTGTTCTGAAGTTGGCTCTTACTGATTCATGAAGAACTGTTTCATACGTCTCAGGAATTTTGAGAGAAACAGTTGAACCATCATTAACTTCAAATTATCCAAGGTGAATATTTATACCATGGAAATTGGCAAATACTGTTACAAATTAGGGCTTGTTTGTGTGTGTGTGTGTGTGTGTTTGTGTGTGTGGTGGTGATGATAGAGATGTTTTATTTTGTTTTGTTATTTTCCTTTCCAGAAAGCCATTTTACCAACATACTACTAGTTACAACCTGAACATTGAATTCAAACATTTGAAATGTGAGCTTGGATTCACAAATTGTTTTTTTTAATTAATAGATGACAATTGAGATTCTTTGTTTCGTATTTTTACATTTGTAATCTGTTTTCTTTGACATGCATGAGAAAAAGTCAGTAGCTTTTCTGCTCTCACATACAGATTTCACTAGATTGTCCCTTATATAAGAATTGAGAAAAGCAATTTTTTATTAATAAAAAGCATTTTGATGCTCAATATAACAGATATTTTCAAAGACATCTTTTGAGCAAATATCAGTACCATCTGGATAACCTGTTACAATGCCTGTGTGCCACATAATAATTTGTCTGAGAAGGGCAGTCCTAAATGTAAAGTATTTATAATCAAGCAATCTTTGTATATCCAAAGCAGATATCATTTTCCTATATTTCTCAATCCATTGGTCATTAGGATTTACTCCATAAATTGTTTAAAATAAAATAAAAGTAAGCTATTTTCTATAAATTCTCAAATGTTGCTGAGATTTACTATATAGCAATATATAATTTTGTCTTTATAAGAAAAATGTAAAATATGAATACGTGTACAGAATAAACAAAATAAGACCCCACTGACACCTCCAGTAATATCCTGTGTCTATTTAAACTACCACATAGCTTTCACAAAAATCTCCTGATCTGCATTCTGAAAATTGTGAAGTAAAGGTATTATTATTATTCATAGTGAGGAAATTCTCTATTTCAATATTTAGTGACCCATCTTACCACTTTCTATTCCTTATTTATTTTCCTTTTTACTGAGAAGTAAATTCCTAATGATGAGAGGAAATTTTTTAAGACTAGGACAGCAAAGTATAACAGAATGATCTGTAACAAATATAGATAGAGTTGTCATTTAGATAGATCTAAGCTATGTATGGTAACTAAATCTATCAGTTCATATGTGGTACCCATTCAGAAGATCAAGAAAAATGAAAAAATGGCCAAACCCAATTGTTTATACCTGTGATTTATCCTAAATAAATCTACTTTCAAAAAGTAGGCAATCAATTACTTAGTTTCTGCTGCTGCTGCTAAGTCTCTTCAGTCGTGTCCGACTCTGTGCGACCCCATGGATGGCAGCCCACCAGGCTCCCCCGTTCCTTGGGTTCTCCAGGCAAGAACACTGGAGTGGGTTGCCATTTCCTTCTCCAATGCATGAAAGTGAAAAGTCAAAGTGAAGTCGCTCAGTTGTGTCTGACTCTTCGCGACCCCATGGACTGCAGCCTACCAGGCTCTTCTGTCCATGGGATTTTCCAGGCAAGAGTACTGGAGTAGGTCACCATTACCTTCTCCAGTTACTTTGTTAGGAGCTTCCAAATGATTTTGATCATTCAAAAACATCTTATCTCTGATTTTATTTCACTGTTATATTAGCACAAGAAATGAAATGTAAGGCACTTTAAAAGTGAATTTGGATACACTTTAACTATGTAATTAATATGTAATCAGTATGCATGAGTGATATGTGATATGTAATGAATATGCATGCTCATACCTACAAAACAACAAAATGATATACTTAATTTCCTCTAATGATTATGAACATTTGGGAGAAGATTCAATATCTGGTGTGCTCAAGTTACTTTCCCACTGATTTCCCCCAAAGTTTGAACATAGGAGCCTTTCAAATCATTCTATGAAAGAAAGAAGCAATGGAAAAATTGAATGAAAAACTATTCAATATTTGATTTTTCCCATTAAAACACACCCACATACACAAACTATGTACTACAAACTCTCCACAGTATTTCATGTTTTAAAATCCTTCTCTAACTCAAGGATAGCATCAATGGATACATTCATAAAGCTGAATAATAAAAAAGCAGTCTGCAGAAAAAAAAAAAAAGGTTCATTATGTTGTGCTTCAGTATTTTTACTTTGGACAGTATCTTACCGGGAGTAGTTCCATTTATAAGCAAGTCATCTAAACTGCAGCCTCTCAGTGTCCTGTCTTCCAACTATTGTGAGAGGAGGTGGGTAAACTACTCTTTTGCTATAAAGTTTTATCCTCCATGGGATGAAAGAAACCTTAGTGTAATAACTTGAACAGTGCTTTCTTGTAAAGCCTGTGAAAACACTTTATATCCTGTAGGAACTGAGTCGAAAATCCCCTTTTGAGGCCACAGGATGTCATTTTAGTGAACTACAGTGTCTCTTTCAGTAGATTATACAGTGTTTAACTATAGTCTTCAGATACACAAAAGGAGCTATATGAATCAGAGAGTCCTTGTTTTCTCATAAACAGGTCCAATGGACTCTCTTCAGCTGAGACTAGAGCATTTTAGGCTAATCAGTCGGTCAGTTTGTCAGAATATTTTTTACCATATGCTTATAACTGGGGACTCTATTCAGATAAGAAAAATTAATCAAAAGATGCTGACTAATTTCAGAAGAATAAACTTGAGACTTCCCAATTATATGAATAAAAAATTAGGGGTATTTGTTTAGTTAAATTATACTCCAACAATACTAACTTGCCTGTGTTATTTTTCTTCTAAATTCAAAGTGCTTTTTCAAGTCTACGAACATTTGGGTGGGCTATCCCCTCTACCTGAGAGGCTTCCTTCTCCCCTTTCTCTAGCATTCGAATGCTTACTGATGTGTCAAAGCCCAGTTCAGATGTCATTTGCTCTAATAAATCTTCACTGTTCAACTCATCCCTTCTTGAAATGTAATTATGTATTCATTTATTCATAGTTAATAAACTCTTGTGTTTTGGAGAAGTTTTAGGTTCACAACAAAGTTGAGTGGTAAGTACAGAGAGCTCCCACATACACCCTGCCCCCCGGACACAACCCTTCTTCCACCATCAGCATGTTGCACCAGAGCGGTACATCCACTGTAACTAATAAACTTACACGGACACGTCACAATCACCCAGAATCCATAGTTTACTTTAGAGCTCACTCGATATTGCACATTCTAGGGATTTTGACAAATGTATAATGGCATATATCCACCATTGCAGTTACATGGAATAGTTTCATTACCTGAAAAATCCTTTGTGCTCCATCTAATCAACCCTCCTTAATCCCTAACTCCTGACAACCACTGATCTTTTCAATGTCTCCATAGCTTTATCTTTTCCAAAATGTCATATATTTGGAATCACAAAATATGTACCCTTTTCAGATTGGTTTCTCTCACTTAGCCATATACACTTAAAATTCCTCCCTGTCTTTTCATGGCTTCAGTTCAGTTCATTCACTCAGGTGTGTCCCACTCTTTGCGACCCCATGGACTACAGCATGCCAGGCCTCCCTGTCCATCACCAACTCCCAGAGTTTACCCATTGAGTTGGTGATGTCAGCCAACCATTTCCGCCTCTGTCGTCCCCTTCTCCTCACACCCTCAATCTTTCCCCGCATCAGGGTCTTTTAAAATGAGTCAGTTCTTTGCATCAGGTGGTCAAAGGATTGGAGTTTCAGCTTCAACATCAGTCCTTCCAATGAACACTCAGGACTTATCTCCTTTAGGATGGACTGGTTGGATCTCCTTGCAGTCCAAGGGGCTCTCAAGAGTCTTCTCCAACACCACAATTCAAAAGCATCAATTCTTCAGGGCTCAGCCTTCTTCACAATCCAACTCTCACATCCATACATGACTACTGGAAAAAGCATAGCTCTGACTAGATGGATCTTTGTTGACAAAGTAATGTCTCTGCTCTTTTTTCATGGCTTAATAGCTCACTTCCTCTTACAGTGAATAATATTCCATTATCTGGATGAATGAGTTTTTCACTTCGTAAAGAATCCTCCTGCAATGCAGAAGACCCTGGCTTGATTCCTGGGTCAGGAAGATCCCCTGGTATTCTTGGGCTTCGCTTGCGGCTCAGCTAGTAAAGAATCTGCCTGCAATGCGAGAGACCTGGGCTCGATCCCTAGGTTGGGAAGATCCCCTGGAGAAGGGAAAGGTTACCCACTCCAGTATTCCTGGCCTGAAGAATTCCATGGACTATATAGTCCATGGGATCACAAAGAGTCGGACATGACTAAACAACTTTCACTTCACTATGGAAGGACATCATGGTGACTTTGAAATTTTAGCAATTATGAATAACACTACTGCAAAGAAATAGAGGAAAAGAACAGAATGGGAAAGACTAGAGATCTCTTCAAGAAAATTAGAGATACCAAGGGAACATTTCATGCAAAGATGGGCTCAATAAAGGACAGACATGCTATGGACCTAACAGAAGTGGAAGATACTAAGAAGAGGTGGCAAGAATACATGGAAGAACTATACAAAAAACATCTTCACGACCCAGATAATCACGATGGTGTGATCACTCATCTAGAGCCAGACATCCTGAAATGTGAAGTCAAGTGGGCCTTAGAAAGCATCACTACAAACAAAGCTAGTGGAGGTGATAGCATTCCAGTTGAGCTATTTCAAATCCTGAAAGATGATGCTGTGAAAGGGCTGCACTCAATATGACAGCAAATTTGGAAAACTCAGCAGTGGCTACAGGACTGGAAATGGTCAGTTTTCATTCCAATCCCAAAGAAAGGCAATGCCAAAGAATGCTCAAACTACCGCACAATTGCACTCATCTCACATGCTAGTAAAGTAACGCTCAAAATTCTCCAAGCCAGGCTTCAGCAATATGTGAACCGTGAACTTCCTAATGTTCAAGCTGGTTTTAGAAAAGGCAGAGGAACCAGAGATCAAATTGCCAACATCTGCTGGATCATGGAAAAAGCAAGAGAGTTCCAGGAAAACATCTATTTCTGCTTTATTGACTATGCCAAAACCTTTGACTGTGTGGATCACAATCAACTGTGGAAAATTCTGAAAGAGATGGGACTACCAGACCACCTGACGTGCCTCTTGAGAAATCTGTATGCAGGTAGGAAACAACAGTTAGAACTGGACATGGAACAACAGACTGGTTCCAAATAGGAAAAAGAGTACATCAAAGCTGTATATTGTCACCCTGCTTATTTAACTTACATGCAGAGTACATCATGAGAAACACTGGCCTGGAAGAAGCACAAGCTGGAATCAAGATTGCCAGGAGAAATATCAATCACCTCAGATATGCAGATGACACCACCCTTATGGCAGAAAGTGAAGAGGAACTAAAAAGCCTCTTGATGAAAGTAAAAATGGAGAGTGAAAAAGTTGGCTTAAAGTTCAACATTCAGAAAATGAAGATCATGGCATCTCGTACCATCACTTCATGGCAAATAGATGGGGAAACAGTGAAAACTGTGTCAGAGTTTATTTCTGGGGGCTCCAAAATCACTACAGATTGGTGACTGCAGCCATGAAATTAAAAGACGCTTACTCCTTGGAAGGAAAGTTATGATCAACCAAGATAGCATATTCAAAAGCAGAGACATTACTTTGCCAACTAAGGTCCATCTAGTCAAGGCTATGGTTTTTCCTGTGGTCATGTATGGATGTGAGAGTTGGACTGTGAAGAAGGCTGAGCACCGAAGAATTGATGCTTTTGAACTGTGGTGTTGGAGAAGACTCTTGAGAGTCCCTTGGACTGCAAGGAGATCCAACCAGTCCATTCTGAAGGAGATCAGCCCTGGGATTTCTTTGGAAGGAATGATGCTAAAGCTGAAACTCCAGTACTTTGGCCACCTCATGCAAAGAGTTGACTCATTGGAAAAGACTCTGATGCTGGGAGAGATTGCGGGCAGGAGGACATGGGGATGACAGAGGATGAGATGGCTGGATGGCATCACGGACTCGATGGACTTGAGTCTGAGTGAACTCCGGGAGTTGGTGATGGACAGGGAGGCCTGGTGTGCTGCAATTCATGGGGTTGAGAAGAGTCAGACAGGACTGGGCGACTTTACTTTCACTTTTCACTTCATGTCTTGGAGAAGGACATGGCAACCCACTCCAGTGTTCTTGCCAGGAGAATGCCAGGGATAGGGGAGCCTGGTGAGCTGCCATCTCTGGAGTCGCAGAGTCAGACACAACTGATGCGACTTAGCAGCAGCAGCAACTTTATAATGAAGGTGGTAAATAATAAAATGTAAATCATCAATTTGCATATTTTATATAGTATATATATGTATAATAATATTCCACATATGTTGAATTTAATTATATTAAATATAGTTCTCCTGAGAGCATTTGTAGCTATTATCTTAATTCATCAATTCAACAGCCCCATAGAATCCCATTGTATTCAGGAAGGTATTGAAGCTCAGAAAAATTAAGTGACTTGCTACAATTTAGAGAGCTAATGAGTCAAGTGAGCTAGAGTCTAACTCTGAATGATTCGTGTAGGGAACAATGGCAGAGGGAGGTTCAAGTGTATTCGAAGTCTCTGAAAAATAAAGCAAAAAAAAGAAGCCGTATATATATACACATATATACATATGTATATATATGTACAGAATTTTTCTGTATAAATGCATTCTGTATCAACTCTAAAGTTTCTTTTTAAAAAATCTGAATAATTCAAACATTTTTCTGTAAATTACACCTTTCTAAATTGTACTTATAAAATGTTTTGCAGAAGAAATAGACCAATTATTTTTCCCTTTTCTTGCATATTTACATCTTCTAATATTTCTTATAATGGACTGATCCTTCTATGTATTTTAAAATTAATATTAATAAGGCAGTCTCAAATGTACTTTGCAACCCTACACTCTTAATTGTCTATTTGTCTTCAGTTGAGTAGTCACAAAGTGTTTTGTTTAGCTTTAATTTTCATTACTGGCTACCAAAACAAAATAGCTTTTCTTTTATTTGAAAAAGATGAATTCTATGTATTAAGGTTTTATATATACGTTTTATGATGCTCAAATATATTCCTTAGTTGGTAATATATTCTGTTTTTTGTTGTTTCTCATTATTTAAGAAAAGGGCTTCCATTGCTAAGATAGAGAAAATGTTTATATATATAATAAAAGTAATAATCATAAAACTGCCTTAAAGCAAAACAAATTCCATTCAAAAATCTATAAACACTTCATCAATATTACAATTACATGCAGTTTTTATACTCAGAAGACCATCTAAATAAAAATGTAGTCATCTTAATTAGCAACACTATCAATTTGCATTAACCACATTAAAGTTGCATATAAAGAACAGAATCTTTACCTCATTTCTCATGTAAAAGGTTTAAAAATTATACCACGTACATAGGAAAATAAGAAACCTTGAAGCGTTATTCTTTATTTCTCTCACTTCATAAAGCCTTATTTTTAAAGGCCTGTAGTTTATTTATTTAATTGTTTGAATATTCTTGAATTATCCAAATCACATCGGCTTTTCTGTGTTCTATTCATTTGAGAACTGTTTCACGGTCACACTTACCAAAAAATGCTAATTCAACTCTGTTCTCGCTTTGCGACATTCTCCTAGGGATGGACTGCTAGCGCTTACGCACAGTTCCAAGCAGGACTTTGGGAGAGTACCTACTAGCTTCTGTTCCTTTTAGGGAAACAGTTTAATCAGCAGGGGTCATGATTAAACTTTTAAAATTCTGTTTAATTATTAAATCTTGTTGACAGGGCTTGGCTGACTTTCACATTGAGCCTTCTGTTATCAAAATCCTCTTAGTTTATTGCAAATGCTTTTCTCAAAACCAGGAAAGTAATAAATGTCATTCTAGAGCACACATAGAGTATCCTGATTCAGGGTACTCTTTCTCCTTTTTAAACCATCTCATTATGGTCCATCCCTAACATAAAATCACATTCTACTTTTAAATGTTATTTGTAAGGTCACATTTTCCCACATAAACAATGTTGTTCATCACCATCCGGCTTATGCTTAATTCTGGGTACAATATTGCTCATTGTCACCCTGGGAAATTTCTTGTGTACCTGTGACCTTCCCTCTCCTGCAGGAATGAAATGGTATTAACCACACAGGGTTATTGTGAAGGTTAAATAAACAAGTTTGGTGAACCACCCAGCATAGTGTGACATGTAAGGCATAACCAGGTTCTCATATCAGGAGGTTTACCTGGGGAGATGAATTCTTGGAAGCACCTTTCCCTTCACACTTTGATGCTGATATCAATTTTTGTCATCACCATAATCCTCATAGCAACTTAATTCAATTTTCTTTCCTATGTGTTTTAGTACATGTCTTCTGAAGCTAGATTCTCAACAAATGAACTTTTTTTTTTTTAACAAGGAGGGAGATTTAAAAGGAAAATAAAGAAAAGAGAAGAAAAAAGCAAAGAAAATTCCCTCTTTATTTCTGGTAATACAGCCTATTGTGGTCATTTTTAAACTATGTGTCTCTGGAAATCCTGATCTACCACATGCAATAAGGGTATTTTTCTTTGCATATTTTTCTATGTTTGCTTTTTAGACCCTTTCTAACTTCCTTGATGCCCTGTTCCCTAACTCTCAAATATTCAGGGCCCTGAATACTTTGGCTTCCCTGGTGGCTCAGGCAATTAAGAATCCATCTGCAGTGCAGGAGATCCAAGAGACTCAAGTTCGACCCCTGGGTCAGGAATATCCCCTGGAAAAGGGAATGGCAACCCACTTCAGTATTCTAGCCTGGAAAATCCCAGGGACAGTGGAGCCTGGTGGGCTACAGTCCATGCAGTCTCAAAGAGTCAGATACAAACAAGCACCTAAGCACTATTTTATGCTTCCCACTATAGCTTCCCAAAGAAACTTCACCCCAAAGTCTTATCTGTCCTCCAATTCTTCAAAATTATCTTACCCTGATAAAAGCCCTCATTCTTTCAAAGAGTCAATTTCAAAGGTGTTACAAAAGAATTATTTTTTTTTTTAGAAATTAATAGAATTTTATTTATCGAATTATGTGTGTTGAGAAGCTTGGGGATGATCCAGAGAGATGATATAGGGTGGAAGGTGGGAGGTGGGAGGGGGGTTCAGGATTGGGAACTCATGTACACCCATGGCTGATTCATGTCAATGTATGGCAAAACCAATACAGTATTGTAAAGCAAAATAAAGTAAAAATTAAAATTAAAAACATAAATAAAAATTATTTTCTTCATGTATTTATACTAGCAATGATTAAAAACTGATACACATTAGAAAAATTGACTTAATATTTGAAAATTAAGATTGAAAATATATTTTAGTTTAAGAGTTCTATTGCTTCTCAACACACATAATTCTATAAATAGAATTCATTTTTTGAGCTGATTTATGTGACTATATGGGCTTCCCTGGAGGCCCAGATGGTGAAGAATTCGCCTGCAGTGTAAGAACCACAGGAGACCCGGGTTCAGTTCCTGGGTCGGGAAGATCCCCCAGAGAAGGAAATGGCAATCCACTTGAGTATTCTTGCCTGGAGAATCCCATGGACAGAGGAGCCTGGCAGGCTCCAGTCCATGGGGTCGCAATGAGTCAGACACGACTGAGCGACTTTCACTTCACTTCACATGTGAATATATGCACGGCCCTTAACTCCTTCACCCTGCTTATACTGGAAAGAGAGGAAAGAGGTACACAGATACGTTTTTGACAGACTTTCAGAGATTTGCTCCACAACAAAGGGGAAAAACACGTACAATGTCAGAGAGGGATTCTTGCATAAGGGCAAGAAGTGTCATCTTTAATCAAACCAGGGAAATCTACTTCATTGGCCCAGGATCAGACCCTCCAGTACTTTCTACTTCTGAAATTAAATCATCGTCCTCATCTATTTCCAAACCTGTAGCTTTCTTTATTTATTACAGCTCTGAGTATCTGGTTGTTTTTAGCTTTTACACACTCACTCCCACGAGGAAGTCTCAGGAGTCTCCCAAAATGCAAGCGAACGCACAAGGTCGGTGTCATCTGTGTGCCCCTGTGGTTTGTAAAGCTGATGTTTATTTACCAAGGAACCTTGCTCTGTTCAGAAGCTGTGCTCAATAACAGCATATTAAACCTCAGAATTAATTATGCTATATGAAACAGAGGCATCATCTGATATCTCTGGGTCCATGGGCAGTATGTAACATTTCTTTTTGCTGTATCTTTTTAAAATTAATTTGATTTTTATTGAAGGATAATTGTTTTACAGAATTTTGCTGTTTTCCATCAAACCTCAACATGAATCAGCCATGAAAGTGAACGTGAAGTCGTTCAGTCATGTCCGACTCTTTGCGACCCCATGGACTGTAGCCAACCAGGCTCCTCCGTCCATGGGATTTTCGAAGCAAGAATACTGGAGTGGGTTGCCATTTCCTTTTCCAGGAGATCTTCCCCACCCCAGGGACTGAACCTGGGTCTCCCGCACTGCAGGCAGACGCTTTACCATCTGAGCCACCAATCAGCCATAGGTGTACATATATCCCCTCCCTGTTGAACCGCCCTCCTGTCTCTTGCCCCATCCCACCCCTCTAGGTTGATCCAGAGCCCCTGTTGGAGTTTCCTGAGACATACAGCAAATTCCTGTTGGCTGTCTATTTTACATACGGTAATATAAGTTTCTGTGTTACTCTTTCCATACATCTCACCCTCTCCACCGCTCTCCCTCTGTCCAGAAGTCTATTCTGTCTGTCTGTTTCTTTGAGCTGCTTACTTATACATTTCTGATGTCTGGAAAACTTCAAGATGCGCCTGCCATCACTGTTAGGTCCATGTGAATTACTCCCCCAGGATTTTAGCTAGAAATAAGAAACTAAGCATCTTGCATATGATGCTCAGTTAGTAGATATGATTCATGAATTTGGTAAAGAAGCAAAAAAGAATAACTGATATTATAAAAATATTGTCAGTGGATGTTTTTACTAACCTGCACTCAGCTGGATTAGTAAATTGGCTTTCAATAGGAATCACAACTAATAGGGAAGCTGTCACGATTGAATACCTGCTTAGCAATTGCTTTCTTAATTTCTTTTCCCTGAAGGACAACTATGCCCAGTGAATTGTTGAAGCCCCGTTAATTTGCTGGGTTAAATATTCACTCTCAACCATCTAATCCAAATATAGTCAATTGGAAAAAAAAAATGAAATGACTTTTAACAGACAGACATTTTGAGCTGGTGTACAAAGGTGGAATGATTACCGGAATTCATTTAAATTTCTTATTTGCGCGTGCATGTTAATGATGACTGAGAAACACGCTTTGATGTTTACCGTGTGTCAGTCACTTTGAGATTCATTCATTCAGTTGTGTGATCAAGGCAGCTCTTCAGAGCTGGGCCACTGAACAACAGAAGCTTTGTGAGTCCCTGGGAGTCTCTGCTGCCACCTGCGCTTCCCCTCCTTGGCTTTCACATAAGTTACTTTGTTCCAGGGATGTTGGCACATGCTCAGTGCTCTTAGGACAAGATTAATACTGTGAACTGGCATGGCCTTCCTGGACATCTTTGTCTTGTTGTTTCTCTAACACATTCCACTAACTACCTGTAATATCTAATATCACCACTCACACAACAGGGAAAAAAGTCTCATTTTCTGTCTTTAGCAACACTTTACCTGAAAATTGCTCAGTTACTGAAAGCTTCATCACTTTTAAGATACATATAATAATTAAGACAAGATGGACTTTAGAGGAAATTGAACAATAAGATGAAAGGAAAATATTCTGAAGCCCATAAATCTGTTTTTCCTGGCCTTGAATACTTACTCTATTTTTGTCTCTATGTAAATGCTAGACCCTTAATTTGGCAGAATGGACTTTTTAAAAAAAATAAATGTTTCATTTAGGTAAACCTGTGGAAATTCAAAGGTAAATATTATGCATACTCCAAGTGATTTGTGGGGTTTGACTAGCAATTACTCTTAGTTGGAAGGAGCCTAAGTTCTCCAATAGCTAAGTTCCAAAACCTAACTTCTCCAATACTTTTCTCTCAGTTCTCCATCTTTTACTAGCAGATGACCCAGTTAGGTGTACAGATTTGAAAAACACCTTTTTATTGATTCTCTACTAAAAAGGATATTTGCAAATCAAAGAAACACATAGGTGATACAGAGATGATTGAAAAGAAGTGAGAAAGGCAAAATCTTTTAGTAACTGTGTCTTCAAATGGAGAAAATGGCAGACACTGACGCTGGGCTCATTCTGGACACAGTCAACACTCAGTCCAGAAGACCGTGAAGGAAGCAAGACTGCGTTATTAACAAATGACAGTAACTCATCCAGCAGTCCTAGGTATTCAAGGAGAGCTTTTAAAAAATCCACACTGAAACACTCTCCCCAAGTTCAAATTTAATTGGAATGAGCTCTCCTTTGGTAGGACTCAGGTGTAGATAATTTTAAAAGTGTTCCATAAGATGCTAATCTGCAGTTAAATTTGAGAATAAAGATCTAGTCCATTCTTTGGACCCATATAGGCACTGTCAGTATAAGTGTTTCAATTGGTAGATATTTATTTATGCAAAATTTCCCAATGAAACTTTGGTGATAGATATATGTTGAAAGAATGAATGAATGAAGAGGAAAATAAAGGTAATGCTTGAGAAATGATTTTGTTGAGAAAATTGAAAATATATGCTATCCTTATTAAATTTGCTACATAGATAAGAGAGCATCCTCTGTGCAGATATAAGGTAGCCAGAAATTCATATCATTTGAATTCTCAGACTCCACAGAAATATTTCTCAACGTGTAAGCCAAAAACAAAAATGAATGCTAGTTGTGTTATCCAGGAAATTGCCTTCTCAATTCTGTAAGCCTTTTTTTTTTTTTTTTTGTAAAAATCCTTGATTATGTTATCCTTCCCAAAATACCAGATTTCCACTGAAATACTTCCAGCACAATTGCTATTTAGGACAGTAGATGTTCAATTCTTTCTCTTCTCGATGGTTGAAATCCACAAGTTTCATTCATTGTATAAGTATCCAGACATCATTTTAGCAGATTTGTCATTGGACAGAAGTTTATCAGGAGTTAAGAACTAACCCCAAGAGGAAACATATTCTAATTTATATGACAAGTTCCTAAATGCTATCTGTATTTTCCTGCACATGCATCACCCTCAACCACTCTCCAAGTAGTAAATTTTAAACCCATATTGTCTTTAAAACCATTATTTTTTATGAGTACTGGGAATGTATCCACAAACAATATAGACAGAGGTCTTGCCATTCAGAAGTTTACACACAGCTGAGAGAGACAGATGATTAACAAACTAACCACTAGCAAATGAATACAAATAATCTAAGATAGCAGTGTCCCTTTCTTCTTTGCAATGACAGATTGTGTTTTCAACCTATACCTTCCCTTTGCCATGGTAATATACTACTTTAGTTGGGTGATTAGGGTTGGTTTGTTTATTTAATTTCACAGAGCATATATTATCTCTTATTACTCAAAGAGGCTTGTTTGTTTGCTTTTGTTTTCTTCCCTCTGAGAAAAATACAAGTTGAACAAACTGGAGCTTTCACACATCAGTGCAACTCTAAGAACCAACTTTTTTATTTCTCTGAGGATTGCTCACTGTCTATTTATCTTTTTCTATCTCCTTTCTCCATGTCTGTTTCCACTCAAGAGACCAGTTTCTTGGCTCATATTCTAACGAATCCAGCATAAATGTATTGGGTATATATTATGTGGAAGGCATTACACCATGTGCTAAACCAGCAGATAGGGCCCCCATCCATAGGAACCTGACACTTCAAGAGAAGAGACAAGAAATCAAACAAACAAACACATACCACCAAAATTAAACGGTACAATAAAAGTTGCTAATAGAGTGCATCAGGGAAAGCTAAATTAGACTAGTTGGTAAGAGAAGGACCAATTAAAGAAATGCCTGTTGAAAACTGAGAGTGCTTGAGTAGAAGTATGCTCTGGAAATGGCCTTGAAGTGGAATAGAGCTTAGTAGATTTGAAGAACTAAAAAGTAAGCTATGAATATAAACCCCAGTGAGGGAGGAGGTGGCAGTATGAGGTGAGATATCGGGGGGTGGGGGGAGAGTGACAGAGAAGAGATAAGGCAGCATTTATAGTCTGTGTCAGAGTTTACATTTTAGGCACAATGGAAAACCTCAGAATTGTTTTAGCCAAGCAAGTGGTTTGTAACAATTTCCATTTTTTAAGATCACTCAGTTAACTTTGTGGAAAATGGATTAAAAGGAAGTAAAAGTAGAAATGAGAATCTACTTAGTCTGTTTGAGTCTTTTGTTGTCCAGTTGAGAAAAGATGTGAAATTGGGTAAGCAGCTGGCAAAAGATATGGAACAAAAGTAGTTAGACTTGAAATATATTTTGGAAGTAGGATTTATGGGGCTTGCTCATAGTTTAGACTCAGGAGTGAAGGCGAGAATGACACCCAGGTTTCTGTAAGACCTTCAGTTCAGTTCAGTCGCTCAGTCGTGTCCGACTCTTTGTGACCCCATGAATCACAGCACGCCAGGCCTCCCTGTCCATCACCAACTCCTGGAGTTCACTCAAACACATGTCCATCGAGTCGGTGATACCATCCAGCCATCTCATCCTCTGTCGTCCCCTTCTCCTCCTGCCCCTAATCCCTCCCAGCATCAGGGTCTTTTCCAATGAGTCAACTCTTCACATGAGGTGGCCATGTATTGGAGTTTCAGCTTCAGCATCAGTCCTTCAAATGAACACCCAGGACTGATCTCCTTTAGAATGGACTGGTTGGATCTCCTCACAGTCCAAGGGACTCTCAAGAGTCTTCTCCAACACCACAGTTCAAAAGCATCAATTCTTTGGCACTCAGCCTTCTTCACAGTCCAACTCTCACATCGATACATGACCACAGGAAAACCATAGCCTTGACTAGGCAGACATTTGATGGCAAAGTAATATCTCTGCTTTTCAATATGCTATCTAGGTTGGTCATAACTTTCCTTTCAAGGAATAAGTGTCTTTTAATTTCACGGCTGCAATCACCATCTGCAGTGATTTGGTAAGACCTTAAACAAGTCCTTATGATGAATGTAACAAGGCCAAGTTCATTATGCTACAGGCTAGGAGGTTAAATCAAGTCTAAGGATAAAGGAGGGCTTGCCTGATAGCCCAGTTGGTAAAGAATCTGCCTGTAATGCAGGAGACCCCGGTTCAATTACTGGGTCAGGGAGATCCCCTGGAGAAGGGATAGGCTACCCACTCCAGTATTCTTGGACTTCCCTTGTGGCTCAGCTGGTAAAGAATCTGCCTGCAGTGCTGGAGACCTGGGTTCAATCCTTGGGTTGGGAAGATCCCCTGGAGAAGGGAAACACTATCCACACCAGTATTCTGACCTATACAGTCCCTGTGGTCAGGAAGAATTAGACAAGGCTGAGGGACTTTCGCTTTCACTTTCAAAGGTAAAGAAGACCTCCCTGAGGAAGTCAAGTTTATGTTGAAATTTGAATAACAAGAAAGAGTTGATTAGGCAAAGAACTGTTTTCTCTAAGCCAAGGTGTTGCTTTTTAAATTTTTATAGGTAAATAGTTCACTTACTTTTTATTTTTTCCTTCAAGTTTTTAAAAGAGGAGACCTGATTGATCCATTTTATCCTTTCCAACCTAGGTCATACACAGATTAGGTCAATGGTCAGCCTATGTTTGATTTTTCCTACATAGTACGCCTACAGAGAGAGCCACAGTCAATGTTTAGAATGAACTTTTGGACTCTGTGGGAGAGGGAGAGGGTGGGATGATTTGGGAGAATGGCATTGAAACATGTATACTATCATGTAAGAAATGAATCACCAGTCTATGTTCGATACAGGATGCTTGGGGCTGGTGCATGGGGATGATCCAGAGAGATGATATGGGGTGGGAGGTGGGAGGGGGGTTCAGGATTGGGAACTCATGTGCACCCGTGGCTGATTCATGTCAGTGTATGGCAAAACCAATACAGTATTGTAAAGCAAAATAAAGTAAAAATAAAAATTAAAAAAATAATTTAAAAAAAAAGGTACATAGAAGAGAAGACATGTGTTAGGGTCAAATGGACAGTTCCCGAAAAGGAGCTTCCTGTCTCCATGTTTTATAACAGTACTTAATGTCACAAGATAAGTTATTTCCATATTCTATTTCTCAGTTGCTCAATTGGAAGGGAAACTGATTTTATTTTTTTTTTTCCTCTCATGGTTAGTAAGGGCCTGGAGGGAAGGTGTGGTCCTCTTCACATTGTTTCACATTTAAATTTCAGACAGAAGAGAAACTATTAGTCATAGATGCATAGAAACCTCTGAGACTTAACAAGTCCAGGGTGGTCAGAAAGTAACATTTTAAGTTATCATTCCCATGAGAAGATGAGTGGATGGGTGGAGGCTCTGGGGCCTCTTCATCCTGTTTGCCAACCCATTTTTAGTATATTTCTTAACATCTGTGAATGGTTTACTGTTCTAAACAAGGGGTCATTAAGTCGGTTTTGTTTATGACTGACTCCAAGAATCTCTGATCTTGTATAAATTCAAAAGGCAACTAGAAATTTTCTCATGCTCTTGGCCCAAGGCGTTATATTAAATCATTTTGCCATAGATTGCTTATCTACAAGTCTTGTTAATAGCATGATCTACTTTGCCCTCCGGGCTTATTTCTTACATTAAGCCCGTATGATGGAATTGTTCTAAATGATAATAGGGATTCTAGGCCAGACCACCAGACGGGTATTCATGTTGAAGGACAGACAAAAACGACAACCTGGAACTTGCTGGGATCACTTTCACATGGGGATTTATTACTCAGGCTAGGAAGCTGGGATGACAACACCAGCACCTAAGCACGTGTAATGGAGTCAGTGTGTGCGGATCCCTGGGGCTTTCTGCTTCCTGCTTAGGCTCACTCCTGCTGGATCCTTCCAGTAACCTAAGAGAATCAAAGAGGATACCAGGTGAATGGAGGCTGGAGCTGCAAACTGCCTTTCCACCTTCTCAGCCTAAGGGCTTAGGGATGAGAGGCCATGTCCAGTCATTATAAAAGGCAATTCTACTTGCCATTAATTGCATAGCCTAGTTACTTCTGTGTTGTATTTCTTAAGGTTATACTGTAGGACATTTTCCAGATTTCAGTGAAGCAGGCTATTCATGACCTAAAACAGTAAGATTCTGTATTGTTTAAGGCAGAATTTCCTAGTGTTTCTAATGTCATTTCATACTTAGAATAGGTTTAAACAAAAGAGATTTTGCAGAAGATGGTGAGTGACCTAATGATTCTAGCAGCTTCAGGTTCTACCCCATCTCCCCAAGGGTTGAGATCAATATCTTGCACACTTGAAATCCTTTTGTGGTATTTTGTAGTGCACTGCCAAATTAAAAC
This sequence comes from Ovis canadensis, assembly GCF_042477335.2. Taxonomy (NCBI): domain Eukaryota; kingdom Metazoa; phylum Chordata; class Mammalia; order Artiodactyla; family Bovidae; genus Ovis; species Ovis canadensis. The sequence continues at coordinate 97,797,660 of NC_091253.1, read as the reverse complement.
CATTTAATTTGGCATGATATAGTGGCTTATTTCCTTTAGGAGACCAAATGATGGACCAAGTCTCATATGGCTAGTAACTCAGAGAGTTCTAGCTTGTAGCTTCAATATCCCTTGTTTACAACAAAATTAATCAGTTGATCTAAGAAAGAATTGGAAATTTTTGCCTGAGCCAAATTTGAGGATTATAACCCAGAAAGAGCATCTCAGAAAACTCTGAGAATTGTTTTAGCAATCAAGGCACAGTTATATAAGTTTTTTGAGAGAGGACCCCATCTGTCTTAAATGTATCAAAAAATGTATCATTGACAGTTTACGTAATAAAAATCTAAGCGTCATTCTGGTGGGTCATGTGACCTCGTATAAGATCAAGAAGAGTTGTTTAAAGAGTTGTCTCGTGGATGCTAAGGGAATGTTGCTCTTTATGGCTGAAGAGGTGTTCCTGCCGATGGGGGAGATTTGGTCAATGCATGATACAAATCCACAATGCACAGTCAGGGGTAAGACGAGATCAAAAGGCAGAGAAGAATTTTTATGGTTAAGTCTGTCTTGTCTTGTCATAAGATATGAATTCTATTTCATGCCCCAAGGTAGTTTCTTTGTCCACATGAATCCAGTTAACTCATCACCAACTTCATGGTTCAGAAATCTGGATGAAGGTATTGAGGAAGGAAGCCATGCGCCATGAAACCTAAAAGTAACACACATCACTCCATGCTCTGTGAAACAGCAAGCATAATTTCAAGGGAACCTGGGGAAGGTAGTCTTTGACTGAAAAAATAGTTTGATTTTATAAGAAGTGATACCATGGAAGAGTAATTGGGTATTGAGGAACTAATAGTCTTTCTAATGTCTGCCCTGTGGATACTTAAGTAAGTATCTCTATGCACATTTCATCGTACATATAGACAACACTCACCTCTTCTCTAAAAGATACAGTTGCATATGTCCAGGAAGTTAATGATTTCAGCCCTGACTATGGGATCTTGATGACCTCTATGAGGTCCAGATAGCCTTTTGGGGTTCTGGTGACTCCTAAATTAAAATAGCAAGTTTTTCAAATCTCTTCTCCACTTGACACACACAAATGACTTGCATAAAACTGTGGAGTCATAAAAAGATAATGTCAATTATATTCAGAAAAGAAAGAAATAAGAAATATACATCAGCCTCATGTCCATTATAATTATCAAACCCCACTGGATGGAAACTGCAACTATGTCCCCAACTTGGCAGTGAAGTAAATTCTTTTTTTATTCCATCCCACAACTCTGGGTCTTATTCTCTTGGAGGTACAGTCTTACACACTGTTCTTCATTCATCCTAGAATTTTCCCCTGAAACATTCTTCTTCATTATCTTCAGTGACCGCATCCAAAGTAAACAATGGAGAACTGGCCCTTCTTGGCAACAGCGCAGCTTGCACATCTTCATTCCTGCTACCACACTTCTGAGGGCACAGACATTACTTAGGTCACATGCTTTTTGGCGTGCAGGTTTGACATTTGTTTATTGATATAGTCCTCTGGAAACTTAACAGATTTCTATAATATATGCTGCTGCTGCCAAGTCACTTCAGTAGTGTCCAACTCTGTGCGACCTCAGAGACAGCAGCCCACCAGGCTCCCCCATCCCTGGGATTGTCCAGGTAAGAACACTGGAGTTGGTTGACATTTCCTTCTCCAATGCATGAAAGTGAAAAGTGAAAGTGAAGTCGCTCAGTAGTGTCTGACTCCTAGTGACCCCATGGACTGCAGCCCACCAGGGTCCTCCGTCCATGGGATTTTCCCAGCAAGAGTACTGGAGTGGGTAGCCATTGCCTTCTCACTATAATAGTATATTTACTTCTAATTACCAAAGATATTGTGTCTTTTTTTTTTAACGAAAGCCTTTATTGTTTTTATTCACTAGTCTGTCTTCTCATCCCTCCTTAATAACACAGATACTATCTTAAAGCAATCTAGAAGATAAGTTTAGGTGAGAAAGATAAGCCCTTTTAATATGATTTCTGCCATCAAGATAGCTCTGGCCTAAAAATCTTAAACTGGAATTGTTTGAGCAGTCCTTGGGCGTATATCTCTTTCTATCTTCAGAGCCATCTCATACAAATGTTTTAGTTTAAGGTACAAAAGCAGTTTTTATATTTCTGTATTTTGTTTTAACTTTCAAGTCTCTTAGTTACCAGCCACTCAGCCAAATTGGATTGCTGAATTCAGGCAAGTAAAATTCCCCTTATTCTTACTGTATATATTCAAAATTCTCCTTATAAGATGATTAGCAATATCCTGAAATCATTTTCCCTTTGCAAAATTTGTTAAAAGTATCACTACACACAAATGTATATTGGCATTCAAGACTTTTTGAAAAACTGTATTTTTCTAGAGTTATTGTACTGGTCAGAATATGATTTGACTTTCAAGATATCATAAGCAACAATTTTATCAAGCACTTTTTAATAGCATTCCAACTTTTCAGCCAGGAATATTGTGTCTTTGCTGCCCATTTTCTGACAACTTAACCAATAAATATTACATATTTCAAGATGTGATATGTCAAGACATCTCTCAGGTGCCAAATTTTGTGGTAGCTAGAATATATTTCAGCTGTTCAACAAAGCTGTTTAACAGAGACTCATAAATACTTACATAAGACAGAATTTTATTTCTTTCTTGGTAGCAATCTGGATACAGGCTGTCCTTAGCTACTAAGCAGATCTACTTTACAAGAGCACCCAGAGACATAGGATCTTTTCAGATTGTTGTTTCATCTTTCCTAGAGGATCATCCTTGCCCGCATGGTATAAGCTGGCTCAACACTATATCCACATCTCAGGAAATAGCATGAGGAAAAGAGAAAAAAAAGGAAGATGTATACCTTTAAGATCTTAACTGAGAAGGCATTTTATTTACTCTTACAGACATCATTGACCAAAATTTAATAACAAAGCCAAGACTACCTACAAGGCATTCTGAGAAATATAGTTTTTGACTAGGAAGTTACAGGGTCACTTCTGGCATTATGGGGGGAGAAGAATTTAATTTGTATAGAAAAATAGGCATTTCTTTCACAGGTTCCCTTGGTTCCCACCTCCAGTCCCCCAGAAAATCATTTCTTTTGGACAAATGTGAGTCTTTACAGAATGCAAAGTTTTCATGATTATTCAAGAAAAAACACAAATCTAGTCAGAATTTTTAAGCCTTGCAAGTGGTTCTTTCTGATGTCTCCAAATTTAAGGGGTTCTACAAGAAAGTATTCTTCTTAATAAGTCAGTTAATTGAGGGTAGCAAGAAATGAAAAGTCACTGGAGTTGAAAGAGGGAGTAAGTAACAAAGGAGATTATTTGAAAATATAGAATTTTCTCCTTTTTAATGAGCTCAGTTGAACAGAAATTCTGTTTTATTTATGAACTCAGTTTATATCTTCTAATTTGCCTTCCATATTTTAATTCTATGCCACGTGGAAAGAAGAATTACTTGCTTTAAAAACTGGTAAACCTGAGATCGGGGTGGTTGTTTTTCTTGTGTCTCTGAAGACTGGCATTGAAGAAGAATTTCCTTGAGATGTGACTTCAGAAAATCTGCACAGGTTAAGATTGTGCCTGAGTCTTCTCTGACCTCGTGAAGGAATAAGGGATGACTGAAATGAACACAGAAAGAGTAACCAAGACAAAAACAAGAGGGAAGAGGCTGATTGTATAAACGATTGACTGGAACTTGGAGACTCAAGTTTATACCAAGTCTGGAACATCACTTTAAGGAAATTGGTTCAAGAGAGCAGAGTAGAAGGGCATGTACTCTCCTCCTCCTGAAACAGCACGGAAATTGCAACTAGCAGCTGAACAATCATTCACAGAAGGACACTGGAGCCCCCCCAAAAAAGATACCCCATCTAAAGACAAAGGAGCAGCTACAATGAGATGGTATGAGGGGCACAGTCTCAACAAAGGGTGGGTGACCCACAAACTGCAGAACAATAATACCAAAGAAATTCTCCCACTGTTGTGAAGGTTCTGAACCCCAAGTCAGACTACCCAGCTGGGGGGTCTGGCAAAGGAATGAGGAATCGCCAGGGAATCAGACTTGGAAAGTCAGCAGCATTTGATCAAAGGACTTCCACAGGACTGGGGAAAACAAAGACTTCACTCTTGGAGGGCACACATAAAATTTCATGTGCACCAGGACCCAGGGGAAAGGAATAGCATCCCCACAGGAGAATGAAGGAGACTTACCTGCTTGTGCTGGAGGGTCTCCTGTAGAAGTATGGGCCAGAAGTGGTTCACCACAGGGAAAAGGGCACTGTCAACAAAAGATCAAGGAGGTACCCATTGTCAAGAACCCCTGAACAATGCCATTAACCCTACCATACAGTCTGTAGACTCCAGGACTGGGGCATCTCATGCCAAAAAACTAACTAGGTGGGGCTAGCTGCAGACAACTGAATCGATGTTCTACTGAGCACAACTCTGCCCACCAGAGCAAGATCGAGTTTGCCCCACTACCAGTCCTTGCTATCAGGAGGCTTGCACAAGCCTCTTAGATAGCCTCATCCACCAGAGGGCAGAGAGAAGAAGCAAGAAGAACTACAATCTTATAACCTCCAAAACAAAACCCTTAATCATAGAAAATCAAAACTAAAAGGAAGAGGATTATGTCCCAGATGAAAGGACAAGTTAAGACCCTAGAAAAACAGCCAAATAAAGTGGAGATAGGCAAACTTCAAGAAAAAGAATTCAGAATAATGATAGTGAAGGTGATCCAGGATCTCGGGAAAAGGATGCAAAAATGTTTACCAAAAGCCATGCAAAAATGTTTACCAAATACCTAGAAGAACTAAAGAACAAAGAATCAGAGATGAGGAATATACTAGAAGAAATCGATAGCAGAATAACTGAGAAAGAAGAATGGATAAGTGACCTAGAAGACAGAACGGTGGAAATCACTGCCACAGAACAGAATATAGAAGAAAAATTTGAACAGAAATGAAGGCAGCCTATGAGACCTCAGCAACAACATTAAACACACCAACATTCACATTATAGTGGTCCCAGAAGAAGAAGAAGAAGAGAGAGAAAGGACCTAAGAAAATATTTGAAGAGATAATATCTAGAAACTTCTCTAATATGGGAAAGAAAATAGTTGACCAACTCCAAGAAGTGCAGAGAGTCCCAGGCATGATAAACCCAAGGAGGAACAAACAAGACACACAGTAATCAAACTGACAAAAATTAAAGACAAAGATAAAATATTAAAAGCAACAAGAGACAAGCAGCAAATAACATAAAAGGAAATTCCCATAAAGTTGACAGCTGATTTCTTAAGAGAAACTCTGCAAGCCAGATGGGAGTGGCATGATAGATAGCATATTCAAAAGCAGAGACATTACTTTGCCGACTAAGGTCCGTCTAGTCAAGGCTATGGTTTTTCCTGTGGTCATGTATGGATGTGAGAGTTGGACTGTGAGGAAGGCTGAACACCGAAGAATTGATGCTTTTGAACTGTGGTGTTGGAGAAGACTCTTGAGATTCCCTTGGACTGCAAGGAGATTCAACCAGTCTATTCTGAAGGAGATCAGCCCTGGAATTTCTTTGGAAGGAATGATGTTAAGGCTGAAGCTCCAGTACTTTGGCCACCTCATATGAAGAGTTGACTCATGGGAAAAGACTCTGACGCTGGGAGGGATTGGGGGAAGGAGGAGAAGAGGACGACCGAGGATGAGATGGCTGGATGGCATCACGGACTCGATGGATGTGAGTCTGAGTGAACTCCGGGAGTTGGTGATGGACAGGGAGGCCTGGCGTGCTGTGATTCATGGGGTGGGAAAGAGTTGTACACGACTGAGAGACTGAACTGAACTGAACTGAATGAAAGGGAAGAAGCTACAACCAAGAATACTCTACCTAGGAAAGCGCCCGTTAAAATTCGACAGAGAAACAAAGTTTTACAGTGAAACAAAATCAGAATTCAGCACCATCAAGCCAGCTTTACAACAAATGCAAAAGAAACGTCTTTAGGCAGGAACCACAAGAGAAGAAAAAGACTTATAAAAAATAAACCCAAAACAATTAAGAAGAGAGGATCCTAGTATCAATAATTACCTTAAATGTAAATGGATTAAATGCACCAACCAAAAGGCTTGGACTGGCTGGGTGGATACAAAACAAACAGACAAACCCTGCATCTTGTTCTGTAAACAAGAGACCTACCTCAGACCTAAAGGCCACATGCAGACTGAAAGAAAGGGGATGGGGGAAGGAACTCCATGCAAATGAAATCAAAAGAAAGCTGGAGTAGTAATACTCATACCAGAAAATGCAGACTTTAAAACAAAGACTCTTATAAAAGACAAAGAAGGACACAACACAATAATCAAGGAATCATTCCCCCCTCAAAAGATATAACAATTGTAAATACACATAGATGCAACATAGGAGCCCCTCAATATGTAAGGTATAGACTAAAAATCAGAAAAAGGGAAATTGACAGTAACATCATAATAGTAGGGGACTTTAACTGCTCAGTTTTGTCCACAGACAGATCATCCATAAAGAAAATCAATAAGGAAGTACAGACCTTAAAGGATACATTAGACCAGAGGGACTCAGGTGATTTTTATAGAGCATTCCACTCAAAACAGTAGAATACACATTCTCCTCAAGTGCACACAGAGTATTATCCAGGATTGACAACATGCTGGGCCATAAGGTAAGCCTGGTAAATTTAATTGAAATCTTATCAAGCATCTTTCCTGATCATGACATTATGAGATTAGAAATAAATTGCAAGAAAAAAATAATAAAAACACAAACACCTGGAAACTAAACAATCAATGCATCATTGAAGAAATTGAAAAATACATAAAGACAAGGGAAAATAAAGGTGCGAAAGTCCCAGACCTTTGGGTTGCAGCAAAAGCAGTTCTAGCAGGGATGTTTACAGCAATAAAATCTTACCTCAAGAAACAAGGTAAATCTCAAATAAACAGTCTAACCTTCCCCCAAAATAAGATAGGAAGAACAAACAAACCCTAAAGTGACTAGAAGGAAAGAAACCATAAAGATCATAGCTGAAGTAAATAAAATAGAGAAAAGAAAACACATGTAAGGATCAATGAAGCTAAAAGCTGATTCTTTGAAAACATAAACAAAATTGATAAGTCTTTAGCCGGACTTATCAGGAAATAAAAAGGAGAGGGTAAATATCAATACAATTAGAAATGAAAAAGAAGTTAAACTGACACTGCAGAAATACAAAGGATTGTAAAAGACTAGTATGAACAACTCTACACAAATAAAATGGAAAACATGAAAGAGATGGACAAATTCTTACAAGGGTAAGGTCTCCTAAGACAGAACAATGAATAAACAGAAAATAAGAGCAAACCAATCACAAACACTAAAAGTGATTAAAAACTCCAGAACCTGATGGCTTCACAGGAGAATTCTACCAAACAAACATTTAGAGAATAGTTACACCCATCATTTTGAAATCATTCCAAAAAATTACAAAGGGAGGAAAACATCCAAACTCATTCTGTGAGGCCATCATTACTTTGCTACTAAAACCAGAAGAAAAAAAAATGAAAAAACAGAAGATTACAGGCCAAAATTACTGATGAACATAGATGCAAAACTCCTCAACAAAAAGATCATACACCATGATCAAGTGGAATATATCCCAGGGAATACAGGGGCTTTTCAGTATCTACAAACTAATCAATGTGATACACCATATCAATAAGTTGAAAAATAAGAACCATATGATCATGTCAGTAGATGCAGAAAAATCTTTTGACAAAATCAAACACCCACTTAAGATAAGAAATCTACTGAAAGTGGTTATAGAGGGAACATATCTCAACATAATAAAGACCATCCATGACAAACCTACAGCTAACATCATACCCAATTATGAAAAGGTGAAAGCACTTCCTCTAGGCCAGGAACAAGACAAGGATGTCCATTCTCACCACTGTTATTCAACATAGTTTTGGAACTTCTAGCCATAGCAATCACAGAATGAAAAGAAATAAAAGGAATCAAAATTGGAAAAGAAGAAGCAAAGCTCTCACTTTTTGAAGATGACATGATACTATACATTGAAGATCCCTAGACACTATCAGAAAACTATCAGAGCTCATAAATGAATTTAGTAAAGCTGCAGGTTACAAAGTTAATTCACAGAAATCTCTTGTATTTGTATGCACTAATAATGAAAGATCAGAAAGAGAAATTCAAGAAACAATTCCATTTACCATGGCATCATAAAGAATGGAATATCTAGGCATAAACCTACCTAGAGGACAAAGGGTTTCCCTGGTGGCTCAGTAGGCAATGAATCTGCCTGCAGTGCAAATGATGTGGGTTCAGTCCCTGGGTTGGGAGGAGCCCCTGGAGGAGCGCATGGCTACCCACTCCAGTATTCTTGTCTAAAGAATCCCATGGACTGAAGAGCCTGGCAGGCTACAGTACATAAGGTCACAAAGAGTCTGACATGACTGAAGAGACTAAGTACACACACATGCTAGGAGACAAAAGACCTGGACTCTGAAAACTACAAGACCCTGATAAAAGAAATAGAAGAAGACACAAACAGAAAGATATACCATGTTCAGGGACTGGAAAAATCAGTATTATCAAAATGACTATACTATCGGAGGTAATCAACAGATTCAGTACAATTCCTATCAAATTACCAATGGCTTTTTTCACAGAGCTGAAATAAAAATCTTAAAATTTATGCAAAGACACAAAAGACCCAAGAGAGCCAAAGCAAACTTGACAAAGAAAACTGGAGATGGAGGAATCAGGCTTCCAGACTTCAGACTATACTACAAAGATACAGTCATGAAAACAGTACTGTACTGGGACAAAAATAAAAAATCAATGGAGCAGGAATGAAAACCTGGAAATAAATGCACGTACCTAAGGTCAATTAATCTATGACAAAGGAGACAAGAATGCACAATATTGGAAAGATGACCTCTTCAAAAATGGTGCTAGGAAAACTGGATAACTGCATGTTAAAAATGAAATTAAATCATTATTTAACACCACACAAAAAATATAAGATCAAAATGGATTGAAGACTTAAATGTAAGACCCAACAAATAAAACTCCTAGAGGAAACCATAGACAGGACTCTCTGCACAAATTGCAGCTCTATATTTTTTTTTTGATCCATCTCTCAGAATAATGGAAATAAAAACAAAAATAAACACATTGGATCTTTGTTGGTATGGTTATTCAGTCACTAAGTCATGCCCTACATTTGGTGGCCCCATGGACTGCAGAACGCCACATTCCTCTGTCCTTCACTGACTCCTGGAGTTTCTTCAAATTCATGTCCATTGAGTCCATGAAGCTATCTAACCATTTCGTCCTCTGCTACCCCGTTTTCCTTTTGCTTTCAATCTTTCCTAGCATCAAGGCCTTTCCCAGTGAGTCAGTTCTCACATCAGGTAGCCAAAGCATTGGAGCATCAGCTTCAGCATCAGTCTTTCCAAAGAGTATTCAGGATTGATTTCCTATAGGAAATTTCATGGCTGCAGTCATTGGATGCAATGATTTTGCAGCCCAGGAAAATAAAATCTGTCACTGCTTCAAATATTCCCCTTGCATTTGCCATGAAGTGATGGGACCAGATGCCATGATGCTAGTTTTAATAATGCTGAATTTTAAGCACACTTTCTCACTCTGCTCTTTCACCCTCATCAAGAGGTTCTTTAGTTTTTATTCACTTTCTGCCATTAGACTTGTATCATCTGCATATTTGAGATTGCTGATGTCCCTCCTGGCAATTTTTATTCCATCTTGTAACTCATCCCATGCAGCATTCTGCATGACATACTATGGATATAAGTTAAATAAGCAGGGTGACAATATACAGCCCTATTGTCCTCATTTCAATTTTGACCAGTTAGTTGGTTCATGGCTAGCTGTAACTGTTGATTCTTGACCTGCATGCAGCTTTCTCAGGAGACAGGTAAGGTGGTTGGAGTTCCCATCTCTTTAGAATTTTCCAGTTTGCTGTGATCCACACAGTCAAAGGCTTTAGCATAATCAATGAAGCAGAAGTAGATGTTTTTCTGGAATTCTCTTACATTCCCTATGATCCACCGAATGTTGACAATTTGATCTCTGGTTCCTCTGCCTTTTCTAAACCCAGTTTGTACACCTGCAATTCTCAATTCAAGTACTTCTGAAGCCCAGCTTGAAGAATTTTGAGCATAACCTTACTAGCATGGGAAATGAGCACAATTGTCTGGTAGTTTGAAATTCTTTTAACACTGCCTTTTTGGGGGGGGCGGGGATTGGAATGAAAACTGACCTTTTTCAGTTCATAGCCACTGTGGAGTTTAAGAAATTTGCTGACATATTGATTCCAACACTTCAATAGCATCATCTTTTAGGATTGCAATTAGCACAGCTGGAATGCTATTACCTTCACTATTTATGTAGTAATGCTCCCTAATGACCACTTGACTTCATACTCCACAATGTTTGGCTCTAGGTGAGTACCACATCATCTTGGCAATCTGAGTCATTAAGGACATTTTTTGCATAGTTCTTCTGTGTATTCTTGCCTTATCATCTTAATCTCTTTTGGTTCTGTCAGATCCTTGCCATTTCTGTCCTTTATTGCGTCCATCCTTGCATGAAATGTTCCCTTGATAGCTCCAATTTTCTTGAAGCATTCTCTAGCCTTTCCCATTCTATTGCTTTCTCCTATTACTTTGCATTGTTAACGTAAAAAGTCTTTCTTATCTCTCCTTGTTTTCTCTGGAACTCTGCTTTTCTCTGGAACTCAGTTGGGTATATCTTTCCTTTTCTTCTTTGCCTTTCACTTCTCTTCTTTTCTCAGCTATTTGTAAGACCCCCTCAATCAATCACTGCCTTCTTGCATTTCTTTTCCTTTGAAATGATTTCAGTCACTGCCTCTTGTACAATGTCATGAACCTCTGTCCATAGTTCTTCAGGCATTCTGTCTACCAGATCTAATCCTGTGAATCTATTCATCACCAACATTGTATAATTATAAGAGGATTGATTTAGGCAATACCTGAATGGCCTACTGGCTTTCCCTACTTTTTCAAGTTAAACCTAAATTTTGCAATAAGGAGCTCATGGTCTAAGCCACAGTCAGCTCCAGGTCTGGTTTTCGCTGACCATCATAGGCTGCAGTAAATATAATCAATATGATTTTGGTATTGATTATCTGGTGATGTGTAGAGTCCTCTCTTGTGTTTTTGGAAGAGGGTATTTGCTATGACCAGTATGTTCTTTTGACAAAACGATTAGCCTTGCCCTGCTTCATTCCATATTCCAAGGCCAAAGCTGCCTGTCACTCTAGGTATTTCTTGACTTGCTGCTTTTGCATTTCAACCCCTTTTTATGAAAAAGATTTTTTTTTATGATGTTAATTCTAGGAAGGGTTATAGGACTTCATAGAACCGTTCAACTTCAGCTTCTTCAGCATTAGTGTTTAAGGCATAGACTTGGATTACTGTGCTGTTGAATTGTTTTCCTTGGAAATGAATTGAAATCATTCTGACTTTTTGAGGTCGCACACAAGTACTGCACTTCAGACTCTTCCGCTGGCTCTGATGGATTCCTGCCCACAGTAATATATATAATGGTCATATGCCTTAAATTTGCCCATTCCCATTCATTTTAATTCATTGATTTCTAAGATGTCAATGTTCACTCTTGCCATCTCCTGTTTGACCACATCCAATTTACCTTGATTCGCCGACCTACCATTCCAGGTTCCTATGCAGTACTGTTCTTTACAGCATCCAACTCTACTTTCACCACCAGACACATCCACAGCTGAGTGTCATTTCTGCTTCGGCCCAGCTCCTTCCTTCTTTCTGGGGCTGTTAGTCTTTCAGGAGCCCTCCACTCCTTCTCAGTAACATATTGGACACCTTCCAACTTGTGGAGCTCATCTTCTAGTGCATATCTTTTTACCTTTTCATACTGTTCATGGGGTTCTTGCACCAAGAATACTGGAGTGGTTTGTCATTTCCTCCTCCACTAGACCATGTTTTTCCAGAACACTTCCGTATGACTCGTCCATCTTGGGTGGCCCTGCATGGTATGGCTCATAGCTTCATTGAGTTATGCAAGCCCCTTTGACATAACAGTTATATGATCCATGAAGGGGAACTTGGCTCTTCGTACACTCAATAGCTTTTGCATAGCAAAAAAAAAAAAAAAAATCCAAAGTGAAAAATAACCAACAGTTTGGGAGAAAATATTTGCAAATTATTTGACTGACAAAGATTGATCTCAGTAGCTTACAAACAGCACATGAGGCTTAATATCATCAAAACAAAAAACCCAATAAAAAATGGACCTAAGACCTAAATAGACATTTCTCCAAAGAAACGATACAGATGGCCAAATGGCTCATGAAAAGATGTTCAACATCACTAATTATTAGAGAAATCAAAACTACAATGAGATATCTCACACCAGTCAAAATATCTGTCATCAAAAATTTCACAAACAATAAATACTAGATATGATGTAGAGAGGAAGAGACTGTCCTACATTTTTGGTGGACGTGTAAACTGATTCAGTCCCTATGGAACAGTATAGAGATTCCTTAAAAACTTAAAGTAGAGCTGCCATATGTCACTGTAATCCCACTATTGGACATATACCCAAAAAACCATGGTCTGAAAGGATGCATGCACCCTAATGTTCACCACAGCACTGTTTACAATAGCCAAGGCATGGAAGTAACCTAATTATCCCATCAACAGAACAGACAAAGAAGATGGCTACATATATACAATGGAATATTACTCAGCCATTACAAGATGAAATAAAGCCTTTTGCAGCAGTCTGAATGGACCTTGAAGTTGTCATGCTGAATGAATTAAGTCAGAGAAGGACAAATATCATGTGGCATCCCTTATATATCATCTCTTATATGCAGAATCTAAAAATCAAATGAACTCATTTATGAAACAGAAACAGACTCACAGACTTAAAGGACAAACCTAAGGTTGTCCCTGGTGTCAAATGAAGATGGGGGAGAAATACTTAGGGAGTTCGTGATTAACATGTATACAACCGACAAGGTCCTACTGGATAACACAGGGAATTCTGTTCAATGTTATGAGGCAGCTTTGATCATAAGGGAGTTTAGTGGAAAATGGATGCATTCATATGTATGGCTGAGTTTCTTGGCTGTTTACCTGAAACTATCACATGTTTAGCCAGCTACATTCCAATATAAAATAAAAGGTTTTAAAAAGTTGATAAATTCAAGGTAAGGATATATCTTTCATAGGAAATCTTTCTTGTTTAGTTGTAAAAGTATTTCTCCTGGGACTTAAGATAATCTGCTTGTTGCTAAATCAATTAACCATAACAACAACATAGTTAGTGGACTTTAATGAGATTGCCCTTCTGAAACTGCTATAGTGGTTTTTCTGATTCTGTGCCCCATGGAACAAGGTATCTATGAGAATATTTGAAATTTGAATTAATTGAGCAATGGAAAAAACAACCTTCAACCCACCATTTTCTTATCTCTATAAAGTAGACAAAACAGCTGGTTGACTGACCATGATTTTCACTTTCCAACTGGTTGTTCCAACTATGCATAGACAATGCTGCAGTACTAGCTTATATCACCTTATTTTCTTGCACCAACACCCAGGAGCTACAATTTTTTCTCTGAAAGGTTTACTTGTCTACACAACTAAAGGATTGTGCTCATTTTCAGTTTAAATAGTCTTTTCTCTGCCACATTAATTACTATTTTCTCCTCTCAAATTTACTAGGTGCTGCCACTACAATGAATAAACAAATCAGATTTATAAATACTTAAGACAGATTTTTTTGCAAGATGTTCTCAGAACATAGACCTAGAAAACTGGACAAAGATATCTTTTGGCTTAATATAAATATGAGGCTCAAACTTTTACGAAAAAATTCAGTTCAGTTAGGTCACTCAGTCGTGTCCGACTCTGCGACCCCATGAATCGCAGCACGCCAGGCCTCCTTGTCCATCACCATCTCCCGGCGGTCACTCAGACTCATGTCGATCAAGTCCATTGCCATCCAGCCATCTCATCCTGGGTCGTCCCCTTCTCCTCCTGCCCCCAATCCCTCCCAGCATCAGGGTCTTTTCCAATGAGTCAACTCTTCACATGAGGTGGCCAAAGTACTGGAGCTTCAGCTTTAGCATCATTCCTTCCAAAGAAATCCCAGGGTTGGTCTCCTTCAGAATGGACTGGTTGGATCTCCTTGCAGTCCAAGGGACCCTCAAGAATCTTCTCCAACACCACAGTTCAAACGCATCAATTCTTCGGCGCTCAGCCTTCTTCACAGTCCAACTCTCACATCCATACATGACCACTGGAAAAACCATAGCCTTGACTAGACGGACCTTAGTCGGCAAACTAATGTCTCTGCTCTTGAATATACTATCTAGGTTGGTCACAACTTTTCTTCCAAGGAGTAAGCATCTTTTAATTTCATGGCTGCAGTCACCATCTGCAGTGATTTTGGAGCCCCCCAAAATAAAGTCTGACACTGTTTCCACTATTTCTCCATCTATTTCCCATGAAGTGATGGGACTGGATTCCATGATTTTCGTTTTCTGAATGTTGAGCTTTAAGCCAACTTTTTCACTCTCCTCTTCCACTTTCATCAAGAGGCTTTTTAGTTTGTCTTCACTTTCTGCTGTAAGGGTAGTGTCATCTGCATATCTGAGGATATTGATATTTCTCCCGGCAATCTTGATTCCAGCTTGTGTTTCTTCCAGTCCAGCGTTTCTCATGATGTGCTCTGCGTAGAAGTTAAATAAGCAGGGTGACAATATACAGCCTTGACGTACTCCTTTTCCTATTTGGAACCAGTCTGTTGTTCCATGTCCAGTTCTAACTGTTGCTTCCTGACCTGCATACAGATTACTCAAGAGGCAGGTCAGGTGTTCTGGTATTCCCATCTCTGGTGTTCCCTTGGTATCTCTAATTTTCTTGAAGAGATCTCTAGTCTTTCCCATTCTGTTGTTTTCCTCTATTTCTTTGCATTGATCACTGAAGAAGGCTTTCTTATCTCTTCTTGCTATTATTTGGAACTCTGCATTCAGATGCTCATATCTTTCCTTTTCTCCTTTGCTTTTTGCCTCTCTTCTTTTCACAGCTATTTGTAAGGCCTCCCCAGACAGCCATTTTGCTTTTTTTGCATTTCTTTTCCACGGAGATGGTCTTGATCCTTGTCTCCTATACAATGTCTCCAACCTCATTCCATAGTTCATCAGGCACTCTGTCTATCAGATCTAGGCCCTTAAATCTATTTCTCACTTCCACTGTATAATCATAAGGGATTTGATTTAGGTCATACCTTCAATGGTCTACTTTCTTCAATTTAAGTCTGAATTTGGCAATAAGGAGTTCATGATCTGAGCCACAGTCAGCTCCTGGTCTTGTTTTTGTTGACTGTATAGAGCTTCTCCATCTTTGGCTGCAAAGAATATAATCAGTCTGATTTCGGTGTTGACCATCTGGTGATGCCCATGTGTAGAGTCTTCTCTTGTGTTGTTGGAAGAGGGTGTTTGCTATGACCAGTGCATTTTCTTGGCAAAACTCTGTTAGTCTTTGCCCTGCTTCATTCTGCATTCCAAGGCCAAATTTGCCTGTTACTCCAGGTGTTTCTTGACTTCCTACTTTTGCATTTCAGTCCCCTATAAAGAAAAGGACATCTTTTTTGGGTGTTAGTTCTAAAAGATCTTGTAGACCTTCATAAAACTGTTCAACTTCAGTTTCTTCAGCGTTACTGGTTGGGGCATAGACTTGGATAACTCTGATATTGAATGGTTTGCCTTGGAGACGAACAGAGATCATTCTGTCGTTTTTGAGACTGCATCCAAGTACTGCATTTCGGACTCTTTTGTTGACCATGATAGCTACTCCATTTCTTCTGAAGGATTCCTGCTTGCAGGAGTAGATATAAAGGTCATCTGAGTTAAATTCACCCATTCCAGACCATTTTAGTTCGCTGATTCCTAGCATGTCGACGTTCACCCTTGCCATCTCTTGTTTGACCACTTCCAATTTGCCTTGATTCATGGACCTGACATTCCAGGTTCCTATACAATATTGCTCTTTACAGCATCGGATCTTGCTTCTATCACCAGTCACATCCACAAATGGGTATTGTTTTTGCTTTGGCTCCATCCCTTCATTCTTTCTGGAGTTATTTCTCCACTGATCTCCAGTAGCATATTGGGCACCTAATGACCTGGGGAGTTCCTCTTTTGGTGTCCTATCATTTTGCCTTTTCATACTGTTCATGGGGTTCTCAAGGCAAGAATACTGAAGTGGCTTGCCATTCCCTTCTCCAGTGGACCACATTCTGTCAGGCCTCTCCACCATGACCCGCCCATCTTGGGTTGCCCTGCAGGCATGGCTTGGTTTCATTGAGTTAGACAAGGCTGTGGTCCTAGTGTGATTAGATTGACTAGTTTTCTGTGAGTATGGTTTCAGTGTGTCTGCCCTCTGATGCCCTCTTGCAACACTTACTATCTTACTTGGGTTTCTCTTACTTTGGCATGGGGTATCTCTTCATGGCTGCTCCAGCAAAGCACAGCTGCTGTTCTTTACCTTGGACAAGGGGTATCTCCTTACCACCGCTGTTCCTGACCTTCAATGTGGGATGGCTCCTCTAGGCCCTCCTGTGCCGTTAGGAATGTTAAAGTAATTAAACAAGGGAACCACTGGATTGCAGTAGTTCTAATGCCTTGGTAACCTATGTAAGCAAAATTACATCCACTAAATAATTAATTTGGTCATTTTAAAATCTGAAGTGAAGAACTGATTTTTAATTCTGAACACTGCTGAAATTGTATCTCAAAATAATGAAAATATTTAAATGAGAACAATCATAAATTACTACTCATCATAATGCAGAATAATGGATATGTCCAAAAATGTTCATTGTTATTTCATTTCATAATATTCTAGGCACACATTTAGCAGTATACTTATGGTATTACATATAGTAACAAATATTAGTAAAAAGGATGCATTCATGTTTAATCAAATGATCTTAAAAGCTTTCCACACTTTATAAATCAAATGGCAGCTAAATTAAGTTCTTGGTCTAATTGAAATAATAGGGACATTATAATGAAATATGTTTATCCACAGAGTTTTAGGCAGATTTTGTGTGCTTAAAATATTTTAAAGTGATAATAATTTAGTTGTGTGCATGTACCTAATTATTAAAAAGAACTTTGTTCCATATCAAGAGTGATGGGCAAAAAGCTTTTGTGTTTCAAGAACCTCCTCAAAATAAAACTCAAATCATCAATAAACGCTTCTTTAAAAATAAGCTGAAGCTCTTTTTACACACTTCTTCTCTGCTTTTCAGAGTAAAATTAGCTTTCCCTTTCTTACTGACAAGGAAACTGAAAATGGAGTCCAGGAACCCTGAAAGGGAAGCTCTCAGCAGGTAACTTCTTGCAGCCAACTTCACCAGCAGGAAGAAATAAGATAAGAATTATTCTGACAAGGGAGGACATTTTTTCTCCTGGAAATTATATCTCCTGTTTTAAGAAAAAAAAGAAAATAGGGAAACTAGGGAGATCTCTCCCTATCCTAGCCATAATGCTCGAATGAACCCTTACAAGCCAATGAAAAACTGCCACATCGTTGAATACTTATTTTCCAAAAACTTTTGCTCACAGCATTTCTCCCAAACTTCCTTCTGAGACCTAATATATTTGACCTTTCTTTTGCAGGATCTGCCTGTGGTTTTCCATAGCTTGCTTGTCCTGGATTGCAGTTGCTCTGCCATTCTCAAATTAACTCAATTTTGCTTTTATAATTTGTCAATTTTATTTTTAAGATTGACAAAACTAAAACCGAAAATTTAGTAAGTAGCACAAGTTCTAGAACTCTAAAATGAGGGCACCATGGCTTGAAAGCTAGGGCTTTTTATCACCACAGTCCATGCAGGGGCTGCTTATCGCTGCCACAGGGACTGCTAGGGCCTTTTCCTGAGTGCACGACAGACGTAGCTAATCAATTTCAGTACTCTTTTTATCCTTGCTTCCGTGTCATCCCAGAATCCCTTTCTACCCAGCATTTCAGGAAGCCATTACCAATCAATTGGTGTTGGCTACAACTTAAACCCTGTTTTCTTTCTCTGGTTCTGGCATTTTTCACAAGAGCAGGCTGCCTCTTGAGAAATGATTAAATAGTGGCTACTTCCCAGATGCTCTGAGGTTTAAAATATAAAAACCCAGATCATCATGCGGCTGATTAATGTTTTCAAATTCTTCAGTGAGTGAATATTAAATAGGTTCTGTTCAGTGCATCATCCACTCTGTGGAAGCATATTTTCCTCTTTGGAAAGCTGCTTTGGGACAGTTCATTAACATGACATGATAAATTAGTAATTTTGCAAACTAAAGAGTACTTTAGTTGGCTCTAAATAATGTAGTGCTCTAAAATAATGCTTAAGTACTAAAATAATGCTAAGTGCTCTAAAATAATGTAGACTCCGGAAGTATGGTCTGGGAGTCGGCTAGGTATCATGGTATGCAACAAAGGAGTTAAAAAATGTGTAGGTGCAAAGCCTTCAGAATGGGAGAAAATAATAGCAAATGAAGCAATTGACAAAGAATTAATCTCTAAAATATACAAGCAGCTCATGCAGCTCAATACCAGAAACACAAATGACCCAATCAAAAAATGGGCCAAAACTAAACAAACATTTCTCCAAAGAGCATCCATGAAAAGATGTTCAACATCACTCATTATCAGGCAAATGCAAATTAAAACCACAATGAGGTATCATCTCACGCCAGTCAGAATGGCTGCTATTAAAAAGTCTACAAACAATAAATGCTGGAGAGGGTGCAGAGAAAAGGGAACCTTCTCACACTGTTGGTGGGAATGCAAACTAATACAGCCACTATGGAGAACAGTGTGGAGATTCCTTAAAAAACTGGAACTAGAACTCCCATAAGACCCAGCAATCCCACTTCTGGGCATACACACCAAACAAACCAGAATTGAAAGAGACACATGTACTCCAATGTTCATCACAGCACTGTTTACAATAGCCAGGACATGGAAGCAACCTAGATGTCCATCAGCAGGTGAATGGATAAGAAAGCTGTGGTACATTTACACAATGGAATATTACTCAGCTATTAAAAAGAATGCATTTGAGTCAGTTCTAATGAGGTGGATGAAACTGGAGCCTATAATACAGAATGAAGTAAGTCAGAAAGAAAATAGCAATACAGTATATTAACGCATATATATGTAATTTAGAAAGGTGGTAACAATGACCTTATATGAGAGACAGCAAAAGAGACACAGATGGACTCTGTGGGAGAAGGCGAGGATGGGATGATTTGAGGAAATAGCATTGAAACATGTATGTTACCATGTGTGAAATAGATCGCCAGTCCAGGTTTGATGCATGAGACAGGGTGCTCAGGGCTGGTGCACTGGGATGACCCTGAGGAATGGGATGGGGAGGGAGGGGGGAGGGGGTTCAGGATGGGGGACATATGTACACTCGTGGCGGATTCATGTCAATGTATGGGAAGACCACTACAATATTGTAAAGTAACTAGCCTCCAATTAAAATCAATACTTTAATTTAAAAAATGTGTAGGAGTGGAATCATTAATTTATTTTAAGACTTCAAGCAGGATGATATTAGAAAATAAACAGTGCCTCTCATTTTGAGTGGGCTGGTAGGGGTGGGTGAAAGTGAAAATCTCTCAGTTCAGTTCAGTCGCTCAGTCATGTCCGACTCTTTGCGACCCCGTGGATCAAAGCACGCCAGGTCTCCCTGTCCATCACCAACTCCCGGAGTTCACTCAGACTCACGTCCATTGAGTCAGTGATGCCATCCAGCCATCTCATCCTCCGTCGTCCCCTTCTCCTCCTGCCCCCAATCCCTCCCAGCATCAGTCTTTTCCAGTGAGTCAACTCTTCTCATGAGGTGGCCAAGTACTGGAGTTTCAGCTTTAGCATCATCCCTTCCAAAGAAATCCCAGGGCTGATCTCCTTTAGAATGGACTGGTTGAATCTCCTTGCAGTCCAAGGTACTCTCAAGAGTCTTCTCCAACACCACAGTTCAAAAGCATCAATTCTTCGGCGCTCAGCCTTCTTCACAGTCCAACTCTCACATCCATACATGACTACTGAAATCTCTCAATCCTGTCCAATTCTTTGTGACCCCATGGACTATACAGTCCATGGAATTCTCCAGGCCAGAATACTGGAATGGGTAGCCTTTCCCTTCTCCAGGGGATCTTCTCAACCCAGGGATCGAACCCAGGTCTCCCACATTGCAGGCGGATTCTTTACCCGCTGAGCCCCCTGGGAAGAACTGATCATATTGTGGCTTCAGAGGTTGCGCTATGACTCTGGTTCATAACGGTGCCAGTGATGGCGGAACGATTGGGGCTGAGAGATCAGGTACAAGTGGGACCTAGAGGAACAGTCTCCATGATGAGAGGATATAATTTAATTTAAGGATTTGAAAGGTTTATTGCTTTCACTGAAACTTGTTTACTTTATAGGGCGCAACTATTTTTCAGTTAGAGCTGATGCATGAATTGTTTCCATATTGTTTTCTAGGCTCCTCGGATATGCTCTTCTTACTTTGGTCACAGTGATAGTCAAAAGGCTTCAAAAGAGAGGGGCTAAAGGACATCCTCAAACAAGTGACTGCAAATCCCATAAGGTATTCTTTTAACCTCCTGTATAGATAATCTTTTAGACTCATCTATAGAGACAAATTGACTTTAAATGTGTTAAGAATTCCAAGATTTCTGTTTAGATTAAGGTAGAAGTAAATATCCTTTTCTTACTTTCATCCAGTTAGGGTGAACAGAGATTCTTGAATGTTCAATTAAAAATAAAAAAAATTCTGGGGTTAAGGAAAACTACAAAATTTGAATTTCACATCATCTACATTTTGTTTCTTTGCATTTTTCCAAACGCTCACTTTATTATGATTGTGAAATTTTTCAGGTGCCCCCAGTTGTCCAAAGGAAAAGTCAGGTGTGTGTAAGTTAAGGATACTTTGCCTGAACAAAATGTATAGCAATGCACCTAAACTCTAGCTTCATCTCATAAAATGGAGAGAACTGGACATCTCAATGACTGACAGATTGTGCAGCTTTAGTTCAGTTCAGTTCAGTCACTCAGTCATGTCTGACTCTTTGCGACCCCAGGGACTGCAGCATGCCAGGCCTCCCTGTCCATCACCAACTCCCGGAGTCATGGCTGCAATAAACATCTGCAGGGATTTTGGAGCCCCCCAAAATAAAGTCTGTCACCGTTTCCCCATCTATTTCTCATGAAGTGATGGGACCAGATGCCATGATCTTCATTTTCTGAATGTTGAGCTCTAAGCCAACTTTTTTCACTCTCCTCTTTCACTTTCATCAAGAGGCTTTTTAGCTCCTCTTCACTTTCTGCCATAAGGGTGGTGTCATCTGCATATCTGAGGTTATTGATATTTCTCCCAGCAATCTTGATTCCAGCTGTGCTTCCTCTAGCCCAGTGTTTCTCATGATGTACTCTGCGTATAAGTTAAATAAGCAGGGTGACAATATACAGCCTTAACGTACTCCTTTTCCAATTTGAAACCAGTCTGTTGTTCCATGTCGAATTCTAACTGTTGCTTCCTGACCTGCATACAAATTTCTCAGAAGGCAGGTCAGGTGGCCTCTTTACAGCTTAGCCTCTGGTTAATTCTGTGGGTTTCACAGCAGAGACTCTTGGTGTGACTGAATGTTGAGGTTGCTGCTGCTTATTTGGTGGTTCACACTTTCCATTCTCTTATATAATAGGACCTGTTTATGGGATTTTTCTCTCCTTTTAAACACTCTCAGTGCAGTGACATGGCGAGAAATACAAAAGCGATGGTGAACAAATGAGACAAGTATAAATGCCAAGCAGTGGTAAGGCAGCATAGAATATTTAGAACAGCTGTCTTTGTGGCTATCAGCAAACTGCATCTGGGTGTTGCTGCTGCTGCTGCTGCATCGCTTCAGTCGTGTCCGACTCTGTGCGACCCCATAGACGGCAGCCCACCAGGCTTCCTCGTCCCTGGGATTCTCCAGGCAAGAGTACTGGAGCTGACTGCCATTTCCTTCTCCAATGCATGAAAGTGAAAAGCGAAAGTGAAGTCACCCAGTCGTATCCGACTCTTAGTGACCTCATGGACTGCACCCTGCCAGGCTCCTCCATCCATGGGATTTTCCAGGCAAGAGTACTGGAGTGGGGTGCCATTGCAGCTGGGTGTTAGGAGCCCACTATTAATTTAATAAACATTTAAACTTTTTAAAATAATGATTTTCATGCAAAACAAGAATAAATGGTCTCTGAAACTGTCCATAATGTTGTAAAGTTTAGTCTTTCCTTTAAACCATCAGAAAAATGACTGGTGAAGGGATGCCAGTGTTTCCTCAAGGAGAGACTCGTTCCTAATGAGTTAATTTGAGGTTATGAAAAACTATGACTAAATACAAATGATTCCATTTGTTTGATGTCTTATATCATTGGTCTTTACTGCTTTTCTCTTTCTGCATAGACCTGTCTCTCTGCCTACAGGTAACAGAGAAATGGATGTGCTCTTTTCATAAGTAAATCATGCAAAAAGGGAAAGTGAAAGTCTCTCAGTTGTGTCAGACTCTTTGCTACCCCTTGGACCATAATTGTGGCCTTACCTTAAAGTCAGTCTGTGCTCTTCCACATTCAAATAGCCTACCAGTTAGCATTCTTCAGTCTAAATGCAGAATACTATTCAAACTGAAAAAATATTTCTGGTTGCTTTTGTCAAACTAGGACTGTACATATTTGGAGTTCTCCTTTTATTTTGAACAATAAAATAATGCTCCCCTTTCTCAGGAAAATGAACATAGTTTTATAGGATTTTAGATACACACATGTTTACAAAAGCATAGATAAGTGTCAACTATAAAGAACCGATATGATCAAACGTACACCCACACCTGTTAGTTCATAACTGTATGCTTTGTCTCATCTCTGCTACAAAGGTAAATCAGGAATTGGTAACAGGATGAGACAACCACAGAAATGTCATTCTTCACATTAGAATACACTTGTCCATAAAACAAGGGGCAACTAAGGATTTTATGGCCCCTGAAGTCAACTAGTACTGAATTTGCTGGACCCCAGATGACTTTTCATCATCTTTAGCTAAGGAACAAAGTTCTTAGATTTATTAAGTCCCTTCTCTGTGTCAGGCAATGACTACAGTACTTTTCCCCTCATTTCGTTTCATTCTATCAGTAACCAGAGGAGATATATATTTTACTCTTTCTTCTCCCAGTGAAGAAGAGGGAAAAACCACACAGGCAGACACATCTGGATTTGAAGACTTGTTTGTTTACTTCCAAAGCATACTCTTGACTATGGTGTGGAGCGTGGGGGCATTGCTCTAGCTTATGGTGTGGAGCGTGGGGGCATTGCTCTAGCTTATGGTGTGGAGCGTGGGGGCATTGCTCTAGCTTATGGTGTGGAGCGTGGGGGCATTGCTCTAGCTTATTCGATGTATTCACTCTTCTAAACATACTAATTGAGTCAACGGGATTTACTCCCAATTTGTATTCAGATATAACAGCTACTGGGAACTGCTGTTAATATTTCTATTTAAACATATGGCACACTTTGATCTAAAATAGTCTAGAAAATCTACATATGAACAAACACATTGGAACGCTAAGGATGGAAGGCAGACATGGAAGGAAATAAATCAAGCTAAAATTGCTGACCTCCTGATGCCCCCATTATTAATTCCAATACATCCATCCTAAAGTATTCAAAAGAAGAAAAAGGGTGTAAACAACAAGTTTTTCCTTTTTGTACCTGACCAGGTGCAGGGAAGGGATGAAGGAAAATAAGCTAGCAAAAGAGGATTGATTGAGCAAGTAAATCACTTTTGACTTAATAAAATATCTCTGAGCAATTAATATATGAGAGTTGAGAAGACTATGGAAACATGGGGTACTATTTAAACATAGAAATGAATTTGGACCAGGAAGGTCTTTAAAATTACACTGAAACAATAAAACGGTGAAAGTATTACAGTGGTATGGAGTGGCAGGGTAAATATTTTCTGTAATCGTTTTCCTTCCAATTGTTGTCAAAATATTTTTAAAGTATTGTTTAAAAAAATTTATTGGCATTGAGCCTTCCCTACTGCAAATGCCGCGTGCGAAATGCAAAGTGATTTCGCACACACTTTCATCAAGCATTTATCCCATGTAGTCTTGCAAAATACTCTACAAAACATGAGGGAACTGGAGGCAATGTCTCTTATATGCTATATTCCATCTGCCACCTTGGAAGGAGCACTAAGCAAAAGCACGGCAAAAGGAGTTAAATGGTGAGAAAGATCACTTGCTCACTTCCTAACATGATCTGCCTTTCAGACCAAGAGACAAATACATGTATTCAAATAAACATGTTCTCTGTTATATATGTGTTTTTGAAAGTGAAATGAAAGTTGCTCAGTCGTGTCTGACTCTTTGCGACCCCACGGACTTAGTCTATGGAATTCTCTAGGCCAGAACACTGGAGTGGGTAGCCGTTCCCGTCTCCCGGGGATCTTCCCAACCCAGGGATCGAATGCAGATTTCTCACATTGTGTTGTTAAATGTACATGAACATATATTTATATCAATATGTTAGGTTTCTGTTTATATCTCTCTGTATATACATATGTATATATCTCTTCCCTCTTCAAATCCACTTTTTCCTCCTCAACTCACAGAATTTCAGATGTTTCTTTACAGTATATTTCTTGCATTGTTGCAAAATCACTTGCTGTTGATTATTATAATTTCCTATATCATTTGATCCTTAAAATTGTATTTGGGAGAATGGCATTCTAACATGTATACTATCATGTAAGAATTGAATCGCCAGTCTATGTCTGATGCAGGATACAGCATGCTTGGGGCTGGTGCATGGGGATGACCCAGAGAGATGTTGTGGGGAGGGAGGTGGGAGGGGGGTTCATGTTTGGGAACGCATGTAAGAATTAAAGATTTTAACATTTAAAAAAAAAATTAAAAAAAAATTGTATAGGCGTCAATCTTGGAGAGCTAATCCAATAAAGTACTTAAGTTTTAAAGTCTTGGCAATAGAACAACTTAAAAATAAGACCACAATTACAGAATATCTACATATGATGTCCATACAGTGGCCTAAGGGTTAGTCAAGGCAGCCCAAGGACATTAGAATATTCTTGCTCTACAAGCACACTGTTGTGTTTCCCTAAGTGTCATATAAAGCCTCAGTTTTCTACAAGATTGTTTCATATACTAGAATGTCAGACTCAGCTAATACAAAAGTGAAGACGGCAACACAACATTTAATTCGTCGAGATATCCTGCTCCTAATTATGTATTCCTTGTGATCTTGAAGCCTCATGTCTTAAGAAATTATTACGATTGCTCCTTATTTTTTTTCTTAAAGTAAATCATTCCTCCTTCGCTTTCCTGTCACTCATTCTCAGCCAGTTGTCATCAACTTGTAGAAATATCACATGCCGATATTTACGCCCCTTGCCCCCCCTCCCACAGGGTCACAGAGTCAGACACGACTGAGCTACTTTCACTTCAGATAGTAATATGTAAACTATTTGAAGTCTGTAGTTCCATTCTGAAAATAATTAGATACATCATTTTTTCTTTCTTCAAAGTACATGTTATCTGCATGCTCTTTGAAGCATTATTTATTCTATTTATCTTTCATAAGAATACCAGGTTTTCAACTGAAATAGCCAAAATTAGGATCAGTGATCTCACTGCAATCTCAAAATAAGCCACTGGATAAAATACATTATAAACGGAGCCCTTCTAGTCTAAAAATACGACGTAAAGGCATGCTGATATTCTTCTTTTCTTCTAAATAAGATGGCTTTAGAAAACTCAAAAGGTCCACAGACTTACTGAAGGTAAATCCCAATGCACTCATTGATTTTGGAAAAATCACAAGGCATGAATTAGGAATGTAGCTTATCTTTCAGAGTCCAACACATAGCTCATGTTGAAAATGAAAAGATTGCAGTCGGGAATCATAGGAGACTATGTAGAAGCACAAAATCAACTCCTTTTTATTGTTTCCACTATCTGTCCAAAAATAGCATCAGCCTCTGTGTGATGGCCCACATGTGCCTGCTGTTGTACCACACAGATCTTCATTTATCTACCTTAACCTGATGGCCAGACATCCAAGAGGGGCTGGGAAGTCTGGTTTCCCAAGCAGAGCATTTACTTCACATGCCCAGAATGGGAGCAGATGATCCCCAATCACTGATGGCAGGGACATAGGTAAGTGTTATTACTGGGCCAGGTTCTCATTGAAGGATTTCTAGTCTTTGTTCTTCACAGATTAGTTGACATAAAGGAGCAGCTATGAGGTAAAGTGGTAAAGAACAGAAGTTTTACACTATATTTTGAAATATTTTAATTTCTGTCTTATTTTGAAAAAGAAAGATTAACTTGATGACGCTGAAAGTCATTGCCTTTCCCATTTCTTTAGTAAAAAGCTCCCTTTTCAGTTATCCTTTCAAGGTATGCTGTTTTTCTCTCACAGAGAGACATATACCATAAATGACATTCAAAGAAGCTTTATATAATATTTTCCACCTCTTAAAATCAATCTTCAAAAGAAATATTTGATTTTTATCTATTTTCTAAAAGATTAGTTTTCAGTCGCTCAGTCGTGTCCAGCTCTGCGACCCCACGGACAGTAGCACACCAGGCATCCCAGTCCCTCACCGTCTCCCGGAGCTTGCTCAAACTCATGTCCATCGAGTCGGTGACGCCATCCAACCATCTCATCCTCCGTCGTCCACTTCTCCTCCTTCCATCAATCTTTCAAGCATCAGGATCTTTTCAAATGAGTCAGTTCTTCACTTCAGGTGGTATTGGAGGTATTCAAGGTATTGGAGCTTCAGCTTTATCATCAGTCCTTCCAATGAATATTCAGGATTGATTCCCTTTAGGATGGACTGGTTGGATCTCCTTGCAGTCCAAGGGACTCTCAAGAGTCTTCTCCAACACCACAGTTCAAAAGCATCAATTCTTTGATAATCAGCCTTCTTTATGGTCCAACTCTCACATCCATACATGACTACCAGAGAAACCATAGCTTTGACTATATGGACCTTTGTTGGCAAAGTAATGTCTCTGCTTTTTAATATTCTGTCTAGGCATGTCATAGATTTTTTTTTTCCAAGAAGCAAGTGATGGCAACCTAAAAGGGAAATCATAACTTTAACAAACGCTAAAATATTGTGAAAGAGAACAGATTTGAGGAAATTACCTCATTTCCTGATGGTGTTATCTATGCAGAAGTGAAATGACAGCCAGCTTTGTGAAACACTGAAGATCAAGACCAAGGTATATTAAAATCTCTTATATGAGAGATTTTCCAAACATGATGAATATTTAGTTAGCTGAAGAGTATGGGCTTTATTTTTTTCAGTTAATGATTAAGTGCACCTATTGTTTTCAGTTGCTCAGCTGTGTCCAACATTTTGTGATCCCATGGACTGCAGCATGTCAAGCTTCCCTGTCCTTCACCATCTCCCAGGGCTTGCTCAAACCCATGTCCATCAAGTTGGTGATGCTATCCAACCATCTCATCCTCTGCCGTCCCCTTCTTCTCCCACCTTCAATCTTTCCCAGCATCAGGGTCTTTTCCGATGAGTCAGTTCTTTGCATCAGGTGGCCAAAGTACTGGAGGTTCAACTTCAGCATCAGTCCTTGTAATGAATATTCAGAGTTGATTCCCTTTAGGATTGACTGGTTTGATCTCCTTACAGCCCAAGAGAACAGTCTCAAGAGTGTTCTCCAACACCACAGTTCAAAAATATCAGTTCAGTGCTCAGCCTTCTTTATGGTCCAACTCTCACAATCATACATGACTACTGGAAAAACCATATCTTTGGCTAGACAGACCTTTGTCGGCAATTAATGTCTCTGCTTTTTAATATGCTGTCTAGGTTGGTCATAGCTTTTCCTCCAAGGAGCAAGTGTCTTTTGATTTAATGGTTGCAGTCACCATGTGCAGTGATTTTGGAGCCCCAAAATGTGAAGTCTCTCACTGTTTCCATTGTTTCCCCATCTATTTGCCTTGAAGTGATGGGACCAGATGCCATTATCTTAGTTTTTTGAATGTTGAGTTTTAAGCCAATTTTTTCACTCTTCTCTTTCACTTTCATCAAGAGGCTCTTAAGTTCTTCTTTACTTTCTGCCATAAGGGTGGTGCCATCTGCATATCTGAAATTCTGAAAGAGATGGGAATACCAGTCCACCTGAACTGCCTCTTGAGAAACCTGTATGCAGGTCAGGAAACAAGAGTTAGAACTGGACATGGAACAACAGAGTGGTTCCAAATAGGAAGAGGAGTACGTCAAGGCTGTATATTGTCACCCTGCTTATTTAACTTATATGCAGAGTATATCATGAGAAATGCTTAGGATGGATGAAGCACAAGATGGAATCAGATTGCCAGGAGAAATATCAATAACCTCAGATATGCAGATGACACCACCCTTATGGCAGAAAATGAACAACTAAAGAGCCTTTTGATGAAAGTGAAAGAGGAGAGTGAAAAAGTTGGCTTAAAGCTCAGTATTCAGAAAATGAAGATCATGGCATCCGGTCCCATAACTTCATGGCAAATAGATGGGGAAACAATGGAAATAGTTGCTGATTTTATTTTGAGGGGCTCCAAAATCACTGCAGATGGTGATTGCAGCCATGAACTTAAAAGACACTTACTCCTTGGAAGGAAAGTTATGACCAACCTAGATAGCATATTCAAAAGCAGAGACATTACTTTGTCAACAAAGGTCCGTCTATTCAAGGCTATGGTTTTTCCAGTGCTCATGTATGGATATGAGAGTTGGACTGTGAAGAAAGCTGAATGCCAAAAATTGATGCTTTTGAACTGTGGTATTGGAGAAGACTGTTGAGAGTCCCTTGGACTGCAAGCAGATCCAACCAGTCCATCCTAAGGGAAATTGGTCCTGGGTGTTCATTGTAAGGACTGATGTTAAAGCTGAAACTCCAGTATTTTGGCCACCTGATGTGAAGAGCTGACTCATTTGAACAGACCTTGATGTTGGGAAAGATTGAAGGCAGGAGGAGAAGGGGACGACAGAGGATGAGATGGTTAGATGGCATCACTAACTCAATGGACATGAGTTTGGGTAAACTCCAGGAGTTGGTGATGGACAGGGAAGCCTGGAGTGCTGTGGTTCATAGGGTCTCAAAGAGTCGGACACAACTGAGTGACTGAACTGAACTGAACATCTGCATGTCTGAGGTTATTGATATTTCTCCTGGGAATCTTGATTCTAGCTTGTGTTTCCTCCAACCCAGCATTTCTCATGATGTACTCAGCATATAAGTTAAATAAGCAGGGTGACAATATACAACCTTGACATACTCCTTTTCCTATTTAGAACCAGTCTGTTGTTCCATGTCCAGTTCTAACTATTGCTTCTTGACCTGCATACAGATATCTCAGGAGACAGGTAAGGTGGTCTGGTATTCCATCTCTTTATGAGGAAATAAAAAATATCTTCATATTCCAAATTCCCAGTATTTCAGAACTAGAAGATCATGTGGTCCTTATTGAAAACTCTCATTTTTACCAAGGATGGGAGGCAGTAAACTGTAGTAGCTAGGTACACAGATTCTGTAAACTGTAATAGCTAGTACACAGATTATGTACTCAGATTGAACTAGCGTCACATCAGCTCTGTCTTTGTATCTTGGTCATTTAATCATTAAAATTACTAATAGTATATACCTATATAGCTGACTTTACAGGTGGAACAGTAGTAAAGAATCTGCCTGACAATGCAGGAGACACAGGAGACTCAAGTTCAATCCCTGGGTTGGAAAGATCCCCTAAAGGAGGATATGGCAAGCCTCTTCAGTATTCTTGCCTGGGAAATCCCACGGGCAAAGGAGAATGCTGGGCTACAGCCTAGGGGGTCGCAAAGGGTCAGACATGACTGAGTGACTGAGAAGCCGTGGCTAACATTTATTGAATACTTGTATATCATTTGACACATTGAATGTCAGGTGTTAAAACCTTATACACATATTCGTTTAATTCTCATGACTATATGAAGCAAGTATTATTTTAACCAAGTTACAGAAGAGAAAATGAAGCTTGGCAATTTTAAATAAATCACCTAAGTTAGCAGAAGCTCTGGTACTAAAATCATATTGGGTTGACACTAAAGGCTACTGTTATGTGCTACCCTGTCTTATACTATTTTATTTTAAATGTTTTGAGCCTCAGTTTTCCCAACTGTAATATTGTGCAATGATAGCTTTTTGTGATAATCAAATAAATATGTATAAGTACCTGGAGATAGTAAACCCAAAATCTCAGTGATTAAAAGTCCTGTTTCTCCATATCCAACCCAGTGATCTGTTCTTGTTAAGTAGAGCGTGTCATTTAAGTTTCATGGTTATTTTAAGCCAATTAGCTTATAATGATAATGAATTTTATCTGTTTATTTTATTGCTTCACAACTCTTCTACCTTATCCTAATTCTCAGGACACACAAAAGTAGTTTAAAAAGAATTTCACATTTTTTTAAATGAGATAATTTGAGCTATTTAGAAAGCAAGCAAACAGCTTTTGTAAAGTGAACAAATTGAACTTCAAGGGAACTATAATTTCTTTAACAAAATGTGAATAGTAACTTATCAGATCTGATTTTTTCATCTTATTTTCTGTTCTGAAGTCCTAGTTTGGAATTTTTAGTAGGACTTCTCTGATAAAAGTTCAAGTTAGAGCATGAAAATCTTTCTATCAATGCGTGCCTGCTAAGTTGCTTTAGTTGTGTCCAACTGTTTGTGACCCATGGACTGTAGCCCGCCAGGCTCCTCTGTCCATGGGATTCTCCAGACGAGAAAACTGGAGTGGGTTGCCATGCCCTCTTCCCATGGACAAAGGATGATCTTCCCCAGCTCTGGGGTTGAATCTGCATCTTTTATTGGCAGGCCAGTTTTTTACCACTAGTGCCATGTAGGAAGCCCAAATGTTGCTAGTGGTAGGTAGGTAGATTTAGTCGCTCAGTCAACTCTGACTCTTTGCGAGCACACAAATCTTGCTATCCGTGAGTGCCTGCTAAGTTGCTTTAGCTGTGTCTGTAGCCTGCCAGGCTCCGTTCTCCATGGGATTTCCCAGGCAAGAATACTGAAGTCGGGTTGCCATTTCCTTCTCCAGGGGATCTTCCCAACCCAGGGGTCGAACCTGGGTCTCCTGCATTTCAGGCAGACTCTTGATCGACTGAGCCACCGGGGAAGCTAATATTATAGTAAAAGATTAAAGACTCCATAATCATACTCCTTACTCGTATCCTATAAATAGCTGCACTTGAACTTTCTCTTCTCCCCGTTTTTCTCTAGGCAATGATGCTGATGAAGCATCCTGATGAAGCAGTATGATGTGATGGGCTCATGGCACTGTGGGTCCAAAGAAATGAGGCCTACTTAGGGCGTGGTTTGGAATGATTTAGTACAAGACATTTAACATTACTTTGTGAAGTAATACATCGGAAAGTTTTAAAGTGTTGTTCATCTGAGAGTCATCATGGCTAATGTTAATCTAATTCTCTTTTTTCTGCTCTGAATGAAGAGTAGGATTAGGACATGCTTTGTAAACATACAGTGACTTCTAAATATATAAGTATAAAGCAATGAATTCTGCATTTAAAATTTTCATTTCATAAATACCTTCAGCAAATATTTATTGAGTGTCTAAATGTTTTATGAAATGAATATATTTCATTTACGTGTCAAATTATAGATTTCAGAGAGAGTAAGAATGACTGAATGTTTACTCTTGAGAGCCCCTTGGACTGCAAGGAGATCCAACCAGTCCATCCTAAAAGAGATCAGTCCTAAATATTCATTGGAAGGACTGATGCTGAAGTTGAAACTCCAATATTTTGGCCATCTGATAGGAAGAACTGACTCATTAGAAAAGACACTGATGCTGGGAAAGATTGAAGGCGGGAGGAGAAGGGGAGGACAGAGGATGAGATGGCTGGATGGCATCACCGACTCAATGCACATGGGTTTGGGTGGACTCCGGGAGTTGGTGATAGACAGGGAGGCCTGGCGAGCTGCGGTCCGTGGGGTCACAGAGTCGGACACGACTGAGCAACTGAACTGAGTGTTTACCCAGTGTTTCTTTAACTGTGGAATTATTGTGTTAATTTGGTCCCAGCCTCATGCTTCAGTTCTTCCTTAGGATTCTCAGAAAGCAAAGAATTATTGCTACACAACTAGCAATACGGCCGATTGTTTCTTACAGACCTATTTTAGATTCATATTTAGAAATGGGAGGCTAGATAGAGTTGGGAAAAGTATTTTTTAAATTACTCTCTATGAGATTAAAATACAGCAACCATCCAAATAAAACGGTTTGAAATAAATTTTCTGAGCTAGTTAGGACTATTCCCTGATAAGGATCTAAGAATGGAAGGAAATGAAAGAGAAGTATGCCTTGAATTTCATTTTTGTTACTTTCATATATTGAAACAAATTTTATGAGAGATCTTTGACTATCATTTTTTGTAGGTTATCAAAGTCTCCAAAACTTATTTTCTTAAGTTTAGTACAAATCTCAGATACTCACAGTCTTTCCTTTCAGAATTTTCTTTTCATTGCCATCCTTGAAAAGAATTAAAGTTTTGTTTAACTGCTTTGTGGAGGTATTATTAGCACAGCCCATTAAAGCCTGGTGTTTACCTTCTTGGAGAGACTGAAGCAACAGGGTTGACGTGTTCATTTGATGTGAATTGAAAGACTGCAGAGCAATTAGGACCTAGTGTATTTAGTTGGAGTCTGAAGCATCTGTCTGAGCATTCCTTCTATAGATGTCATTCGTAATTAAAATTAGATCCATTTCGTTGCAATGCTTTTTTAGGGTCCATTACTGAAATTGTAACACTAATGTCAGTTTGTGAATAAGGCTTTGAAATACAGGATAGGAGAATCTACTTCCTAATTAGCAAAGTTTGGGAGAGGAGGAACACTGACACATTCTCATCCGGAGATGAGGAGTGCAAATGATTTGTAATGCAGCTTTCTGCAGTCTAAGAAAGTTGTGTTTGCTGACAATGGACTCATTAGAACTTTTCTCCTACTGCCAACAGGCACAGGAAAAAAAAAAAAGAAAAATTTCTGGCAGTTCCCAGTGTTGATGGAGGAATTAAAATTGGCCTTCAATGGGCCTATGGTAAAGGAGAGCTTTGTTTTGTGTTCCAGTAGGCCGAAAAACGGTCATTTTGTAAGTCAATAAAGGTGTGTGTTCTAGGAAATCAGAGGAGTTGTTTGTTAATACACTAGGCACCAACAGAGGAACTGAGTTAAATATGTCACTAGAAAATTTATGATGCATGTAGGAGGCTTCCTGACTTTAGGTCCTTGAGGGAATGAATCTATGTAATAAGGAAAAATCAGAGGGAAAAGCTTTTCATGTGAGCCACAAAACAGGATAACTCTATGAGTTTTAGAATTAATTTTAGATGAATTTTCTCAAAAGGTAGTGTTCCTTTTTGAGTATGCTTCAATGATTCAGTCAAGTAGATCTTGGAAAAATATGAGTGTATATTTACAAGTAATCTGAACTCGACCCTTTGCATTAGAGGAAGCTGTACATCTTCACTCATGTATTTCTTCCATCATGTCACAAAATATTACCCTTCAGTGTTTTCTAATCCCCATTACTGTATATCTTAGTTTTGCTTCTTTTAATTAAAAGTTGTTGGTGGTTTAAGAAACCTAGAGAAAAATATATAACATCATAACATAGCTGCCTTAGGTTGCAGAGACAAGAACTTTCACTCTGGGTAATCATTCACACATCTGCATTATTATAAGAAAGTATTAAAGGTTGTTTTGAATATTTTGAAGAATGATTAGAAAATTATTTGCTAAAGATTAAATTCATCAGGAGAATGCAAAGTGAAATTATTGCAAACTCTGAAGTTATTTATATATTTTCACTGACTGCACTAATTTATAATAAGAATTAAAATTATCTATGTGTAAATTTCCAGCACTGAAAAGTTGTATAACTGGTATTTTCAAGCAGTTACCAGTATGCAAATAAGAACAAATTCAGGTTAACAGTAATAAATCAAACATTGTCTTAACTGGGCTCACAAAGGTCACACCAGATAGGTGCTGTCAAAATACAACGGGAAATCTTAAACGTACAGATGTGTGTATTGGCAACTTTGCCATACTTTTAACCCTAGGGTCATCAAGGCATCAAATCTGTTCCATTTTTTCTACTACAAAGTAAAGACTGATCCTTCCACTTTATAAGGGACCAAATTCAAGGACTCCAAAGGCAGTGCTGCTTCTGAGTCTGATATTGAAACAGCTTTTCACAAAGATACATGTGACTATGTTGTTGTGGTTTAGTCGCTAAGTGGTATCCTACTCTGTGACACTATGGACTGGAGCACACCTGGCTCTTCTGTCCACGGGATTTCCCAGGAGAGAACACTGAAGTTGGGTTGCCGTTTCCTTCTCCAGAGGGTATTCCTGACCCAGGGATGGAACCCACATCTCCTGCATGGCAAGCGGATTCTTTACCACTGAGCCACCTGGGAAGCCCATGTGTGACTGTGTGGAATTAAAAATAAACTCATTCTGTTTTCTCATTATCCACCTTCATTCCCAAAATGGAGCATTTCAGGTGGTTCGTTTAAAGCATTTTCAGTAAATGTTGCTTGTTGTTAAAACCTGTTTAAATATATGCAAAAATAGTTTCATCATGTTCTGAGTATTTTTTTTTAAATTCTTTTCACAACTTTTTTTCTAGTAAAACACGACTGTATCCTTCTGTTTGCTTGGGGCGGAATCCTTGGAGTCACCCTTGACTCAAGGTTTTCTCTCATAACACACCCTGAATACCAGCATATCCTGTTGGCTCTATCCTCAAACTATACCAAATTTCGATGACATTTTTCTGTGCCACAGCTAACCCTCTTCTCCAAGCCATCATGACCAAGTGTGGATTATTGTCACAACCTCCTTTGTGCTGTACTCTTGCCTCCATTCTGTGCCTCTAGAATCAGGAAGAAGGAGCGATTGTCTTCATATAGAAATCAGATCTTGTTGTTCCTTTAAAGTCAATGGATTTGCCGTTTGCCGAGATCAAATACTAGAGATTTTGTTTCCAGTATCCCATCTCCTCTTTCCTCCTACACAGGCATCTTCTACTCTCTTCCTCCTTGTTATCTTCCCAGAGCCCACCCTGGCCCTCCTTCTAGTTCTTGTAGAAGCCAAGGTGTCTGTTCATAGCATGATTTCGTTGAGCCCCTCCCTAACTACCTTATATTGCATACACACTTCCAGCAGTCTCTATGCCACTAACCTGTTTCATTTATGTGCTATGATGTCATTCACCAAACACTCACGGTGCTTCTAGCATGCTCCAGGCACTATTCTAGGTAATAAGGACATAGCAGTCAACAAAAATAGTCAAAAAGGCTGTTGTCATGGAAACCATATGTTGACAGTGCTTACATTTTCTATCGCAGTTATCAGAACGTGATGCCCATTTTAGGATTTAGCTTTTATTTAGTCTGTTTGTTTTTTCCCCATAAGAACAAAGCTCCACGAGAGAAAGAAGTTTGCTTTGTTTAATGCTAAGTCTTTATAGCTTAGACATTGCTTGTCACATGGTAGGCACTAAATAAATATTTTATGATTACAGAGTAAGTGAATGAGGGCTTCCCTGGTGTAAGCAATCTATCTGCAGTGCAGGAGATTCAGGAGACATGGGTTCAATCCCTGGGGTCTGAAGATCCCCTGGAGAAGGAAATGACAGCCCACTTTAGTGTTCTTGCCTAGGAAATCCAATGGACAAAGAAGCCTGGTGGGCTACCATGCATGGGGTCACAAGAGTCCGACATGACTCAGTGACTTAACCACCACCATCACCACCACCAATAAATAAATGAATAGATAGATTTAAGCCAAAAATTAATTTTAACATCACTTCTTCTGCAAATCAGGATTGATAAGCAGCCCCTTCATCCAACCTGCTTTCCAGATAACAGACAAGCTTGAATTTTCAACAATCATCTGTATTTGGGGGTATGAGTTTAGAAGATGTTTCTCAGCAGAGGATCAATATCTAAAATATAAATTATAACAAAATATTTTCATTCATAAAATTAGCTGTCATAGATATTAAATAACAATCTTGATTATAAAGGATGCCATAAATTGGCAATCATGAAAGGTTGTTGGAGAAATGAATTGATATGAGCTTTCCAGAAATCAAATTTAGCTTTACACATTTGTTTCCCCAGAAATTCAACATCTAAGAATTTTTCCCAAGTAAATAATAAGAGAAGTTTATAGGTTATGCGCAAAAGTCACTGTCTAGTGTTTACAGTAGTGAAAACTTTGAAGTAATATACAAATCCAACAGAAAGGATAATATAACAGAGATCTTAAATAAACTTTGGTCCATTCATGCTGTTGAATACTATGCAAATATTAAAATCATATGTTACAAGAATATTTATGATACTGAAAAATATTAATCATCCAAAGGGGGAAAAAAGAGCACTATATAGAATTGTATAAGCTACAGGATCTCAATGTTTTAATTATCTCATAAGACAAACCCTAAAATATTATAGGATTGTAGTTACATATGGGTGGTGGAAAATGTAGCTATAATCATATGATTTTTCCAGTAGTCATGTATGGATGTGAGAGTTGGACTATAAAGAAAGCTGAATGCAGAACTGATGCTTTTGAACTGTGGTGTTGGAGAAGACTCTTGAGAATCCCTTGGACTGCAAGGAGATCCAACCAGTCCATCCTAAAGGAAAACAGTCCTGAGTGTTCACTGCAGGGACTGATGTTGAAGCTGAAATTCCAATACTTTGGCCACCTGATGCAAAGAACCAACTCATTAGAAAAGACCCTGATGCTGGGAAAGATTGAAGGCGGGAGGAGAAGGGGATGACAAAGGATGAGATGGTTGGATGGTATCACCAACTCAATGGATATGGGTTTGAGTAAGCTCTGGGAGTTGGTGATGGTGACAGGGAGGCCTGGCATGCTGCAGTCCATGGGGTCACAAAGAGTCGGACATGACTGGGCGACTGAACTGAACTGAACTGATGGGTGGTGGAATAATGGATATTTTTTATTTTGGATTTTATCTGATGAGTTACTTTTTATTTTCTTTTATGTTTTTCACTCTTTTAAATATTCCTTGATGAGCACACATTATTTTCTTAAGAAAAAGTGTTACAAACTTTGAACTAACTGAAAAGAGAGTCTAAGCACCACTTCTTCAGATGGGTCATCTCTAAAATCCCATAGAAAATAATACATATTCTCCATCAATCATTATGACTATAACTATGTCTTATTTTGGCCTTTTTTAATAAAAGGTGATGGTGCAGGATGAAATGGTTAAATGGCATCACCATCTCGATGGACATGAGTTTGAGCAAGCTTTAGGAGTTGGTGATGAACAGAAAAGCATGGAATGCTGCAGTCCACAGAATCACAATGAATTGGACATGACTGAGCAACTGAACTGAACTGTAGGACAGTCAGTGTTGCATAGAATCACTTGCTATAGAGAAAAGTCCCCTGCTCAGTCATTTAAAACTCTTTTGAGACCCTATGGACTGTGGCCTGCCAGACTCCTCTGTCCATGGAAATCTCCAGGCCAGAATACTGGAGTGGGTTGCCATTTCCTTCTCTAGAGGGTCTTCCTGACCCAGGGATCAAACCAGGCTCTCTTACATTGCAGGGGAATTCTTTCGTTGGAGCCACCACTAAGTGTGGCTCAGTTCAGTTCAGTTGCTCAGTCATGTCTGAGTCTTTACAACCCCATGAATTGCAGCACACCATGCCTCCTTGTCTATCACCAACTCCCGGAGTTCACTCAAACTCATGTCCATCGAGGCGGTGAAGTCATAGTTATCTCATCCTCTGTCATCCCCTTCTCCTCCGGCCCCCAATGCCTCCCAGTATCAGAATCTTTTCCAGTGAGTCAGCTCTTCGCATGAGATGGCCAAAGTATTGGAGTTTCAGCTGCAGCATCATTCCTTCCAATGATCACCCAGGACTGATCTCCTTTAGGATGTACTGGTTGGATCTGCTTGCAGTCCAAGGGACTCGCAAGAGTCTTCGCCAACACCGCAGTTCAAAAGCATCAATTCTTCCGCACTCAGCTTTCTTCACAGTCCAACTCTCAGATCCATACATCACCACTGGAAAAACTATAGTCTTGACTAGACAGAACATTTTTGGCAAAGTAATGTCTCTGCTTTTGAATATGCTCTCTAGGTTGGTCATAACTTTCCTTCCAAGGAGTAAATGTCTTTTAATTTCATGGCTGTGATGGTAGTGGTGTGAAATTAAAGGAACTGGGTAGTTTTCTTATACTACACTATCTCATAAAACTATGAGAAAAATGAGAAAATAAGTATAAAGTATATAACATAGTGTCCAGCACACAGTAAGTGACCTAAAATGCTACCTGTGCTATTTATTAACTATGGTTTACTGATTATTCCTTATATGACCTTATCTCCTGGACCGCCCCCCCCCCAACCTTTGTCTGGTTATGAATATCTTCATGATCATATGCTTCAGGTAATTTCATGTTTTCCATTGCCTTTTACATAGCTTTGCACAAAGCAGATACTATGGGCCTATGTCTATAATATGTCAGCTATCTAAATATTTAACTTCTGAATAATGGTTAAGAATCTCTCTGAATGATTACTTGGCCAACTGATGCAAAGAACTAACTCATTGGAAAAGACCCTGATGCTGGGAAAGATTAAAGGCGGGAGGGGAAGGGGATGACAGAGATGAAATGGTTGAATGGCATTACCGACTTAATGGACATGAGTTTGAGCAAGTTCCGGGAGTTGGTGATGGACAGGAAGGCCTGGCATGCTGCAGTCCATGGGGTTCCAAAGAGTCAGACATGATTGAGTGACTGAACTGAACTGAACTAAACACTTTAGTGCTTATGGCCACAATAGTAGGCTAAGTGATGGCCTTTACAACACATATACACATACAGCTTGGATGCATATCACTATGTAGATTATATTAAATGGTCGGTTACTGCTGGTAGAGACATGGTGAAAACTGGCTCTTAAGTCAGTTGAGAGCTTCCAGATGTGATGCACTGTCTAGTTAAATCCCTATTCCAGGGTGTGTACTTTAGAAACAGACAATTCGACAGCTTTCAGTATGCTGTATGGGGCTTCCTTGGTGCCTCAGTGGTAAAGAATCCGCCTTCCAATGCAGAAGACATAGGTTCGATCCCCGGGTCTGGAAGATCCCCTGGAGGAGGAAATGGCAACCCACTCCAGGATTCTTGCCTGGGAAATCCTTTGGAGGGAGGAGCCGGCTGGGCTACGATCCATGTGTAGTCCAACAAGAGCTGGACATGACTTAGTGACTAAACCACTGCCACCACCATGGCAGGCTGTATGAAAGGATGAGAAGACAGATAAGGTTTGCAATTCAATATGCCAAGAATAATAACGCAGTTTTTAAGTCTTACTTTACCACCTGATAAGTTTATTTCAGTCCTATGACTAGCTGACTGTATGCAGAGCTTTGAGAATGGGCTGCTTTTTTTCTGACTTTTGGATAGCCAGCTTTCTCGCCCTGCTGAACAAACAAGAAGCCCGAGTTCTGCATTTTCCTGCTCTGGTTCTCTAAATTCTGCACCATTTCCCTTCTTTAAGGACCGTGCTCTTGACTCTATGACCT
This sequence comes from Ovis canadensis, assembly GCF_042477335.2. NCBI lineage: Eukaryota > Metazoa > Chordata > Mammalia > Artiodactyla > Bovidae > Ovis > Ovis canadensis. The sequence goes on along the minus strand of NC_091253.1, from coordinate 97,757,801 downwards.
GTGCAGGGGATGGGTCAGCCTTGCTGTAGTCATAAAAAGTGAATGATTTTAACACCTCTGCTTGCATATAGCAAAAAGCACAGTCTAGTCCACCAATGAAGTGTCCTAGAGTTCAGTGTTTGTTTTACCCTCAGTGACAGTTTGATGATTCCGTGGTTAGTTGGTTGCTTCCTCATTTGGAATTCAAAGAACCTATCCCAAACCTCTTAGTTTATGTCTCCTAAAGTCAAGAATGCTGGCTGTTCGGTTACTTTTGTTTTCCTGTTAAGAGACAGCCATGGTGAAAGAGACAAGGAAAGAACACAAATATTACATTTTCACTTTGTTATGATTTTTTCTTTAAACAGTTATTTTATTTTGCATAGTATATAGTTCTGCTGACAGAACCAATTTTTACTATTTTCATTTACACTTTTGGCAAAGCTTATGAAAACACCAGGCTGCATTCTTTAGATTTCATTCAAATAAGTTTTTTAAGCAGTTCTATTTTACTTCTTTCACTTTTTCAACTTTGTTGACAAAGTCTATTCCACCAAAACTAAAATTATGCCATTCAGCACCTGGATCTCTTATCTGTTCTTAGCGTCAAGAGAGAAATTGCAAACCAAATAACATGAAATAGCATTTTACTATATGAGGCCAGCTCTTAATACATTCTACTGATGAAAAGTAAAATTTTTATCCAAAGCAAGAGCAGCTGGAACTAGTGCTGTTTTCTTTCTAATAAAGATGAAATCCTATTATAAACAACTCTGGAGGACACCTGAGTTGTTCTGTTGTTGTGGGATTTTAGTAAAAGTAATATGAGTCTATAAATCACATTCTAGTCTGCGCTAATACAATGTGAAAGCCACACGTGGAACACGCTTCAAACCCATTAAGGGTCGACACACAGCCACAATACTCTTTTCCCTCCGAGTATTTGCTTTCATGATTTTTAATTTTTATGGTGCTTTGGGAATTCCTTAGACTTTTGGCTGCTGGATTATCTAAGCGAGGAAGAACTAGGTGGAGATGGTTGATACTTAATAGCAGAGGAAATGAAGAACAAAAGCCTTGACTATGAGAGACAAACTCCCTGTCCTTTCCTACCGAATGAAGCAATTTGGTTACGACTGGGATTATCATTTAGAGAGGAAATCAGATAAAGTTCAGACTATTCTTCGCAAGGAAACAATGTAATTAGCTTAACAAAATACTACTGTTTTCATGGGCAATCAGCCAGAACATAGGTCTACTTTGGCTGAATAAAAAGGATTTTGTGCTGACTTTGTTGGACTGATATTTTATCTGTAGTTTCTCTGGTCTTGCCTGAAAAGCAATACTTTCTTATCTGCACAGAGCCTTAAAAAACAAAGAATACAAATTCTTTATCAAGTATGATTACTTACCCAAGAATTGGTATAATTTATGCTGCTGCCCAATTTGTTTTCAACACCTTATTTATTCCACAGACATTAAGGAGAAGAGGAAGGTAAACACCATCTGTCCTATGTTCTTGAAATCAATTTGCTCATCTCATTGTGCTTTTCAGCTGATGTGAAATGATTTGTCTTCTCTGAAACTGCACATCCAGATAGCTGTGCCTTGCAAAGTGCCTAGTGGGATATCAATATATATTCATTTATTAAGAGAGAAGGTGTTTGTATCAGTAGACTAGTCAATTCTCTTGTCATATATTTCTCACACTGAAAGGCTGACTAGCCTGAAAGTGTTTGATTAAAATGATATTTGAGGAGTGAGTTTCTTGAGACAACATAACCCAAAGACTGGGGATTTGTTTTTGGTTTTAACCTACTATTTGTTATGTAATAGGTGGTCTTCATGCATGATCTCATTTAAAGGCCACAAAACTCTATTGAAGTGAGGATTGTTGTGCTCATCCTAAAAAGGGAAAATTGAGGCCCAGAGACTTATGTGGCTTGCTTAACGCCTCTCCATTGGTAAACGACAGAGTGAGGACCACTAGCAGAAGCCTTGTTTGAACGTTAGGAATAAAGAGAGATAAGAATATATCTGTGGGTACATAATCCAGAATCGTGACTTTTCAGTATGTTTCAGGTCATACGTCAACAGGAAGTTTCTTAGGCCTACGGAAAAAATATATTAGAAGGTAGTATGAAATACATTTTTGAAGAATTAGGTGCAGATTTGGAGAACTGATACAACCTGGATCTTTTTTGTTACTTTGTTTTAATTTGCCTGTTAATTCATTAACTAGAAGCTTGACTTGCTTATCAAGTACTTTATCAGATTAGATTACCAGATTAGAATTCAACTTTTCCTATTACAAAGTCCCTGCTCTAACTAATCACATCATATTGCTTCCTTAGTTTTCTGTTTCAGTTGAGACGTGTCCTCGGGGTTTAATTTTTTGTTTCAGTAGACATTTGTGACCTCAGGATTTCTAATGGAAAGACTGTAAGGGGGGAAAGAGTGGATACCAGTTACCTTCCTCTGTACATACATTTTGAGAGTTCCAGAAAGGTGAAAAATGGCCACCAAAAGATATCCACATTCTGAACCCTGGAGCTGTGAACATATCGCTTTATATAACAAAAATATATTTACAAATGTTTTCATGTTAAGGATCTGTAGATGAAGGAGAATATCCTGAATTATCTCAGTGGACAAAATAATCACAAGAGTTTTTATGAGGGAGGAAGTAGGTTTTGAGTCTGTGAAAGAGATCTGACCATGTCAAGAGGCTAGCTTTGAAGATCAAGGAAGAGGAATGACCCAAAAGTGCAGGAGGCCTCCAGAAACCAGCAAAACAAAGGCATGGGTTCTGCCAGACAGCCTCTAGAAGGAGCTAGCCTTCTGACACCTTGATTTTCAAACCTATGACTTCCAGAACTGTAAGGGAATAAATCTGTGATTTTTTAAGCCACTGTCTGTGGTAGCCTGTTACAGTGTCCATAAGAAATTAACGTAAGTGATTAGTAGAAAATAACATCTCCTTTCCTTCTTCTATGAGCTGAGAAACCTGATAAGGCTGAATCTCTTCACAGATGTCATCCTAACAGCTGCCAAAAGATCTGAAGTTTCTTGTGATCAATGAATGCAACATACTAGAAATGGTTCAAGGACCTAGGTGGAAGTTAAGATGTAGGACTCTCTACTTTTCCTTACTACTGTGATGCTTGAGACCTTGAGTTTTCTCTTCTATTTATCTCTCTGAAAATGAGGACAAACCAATAGGCTTGCCCATCTCATAGAAAGGCTGTTTAGCTTCATTTGTTAAAGGCTGTAAAATTCCATGATGATGATAAACACTAATCTTTATTTAATCAGCTACCCAAGAAGACAATTAAATGAAAACCAGGAGTGTGCCTTGCAGCATAGTATCTGATAGAGTTCTTTTAGTTCAAACCAACGGAGATCTATATATAAAATACAATTTTCATAATCTGTTCTATCGAAGTGATAAATTAAGGGTTACAGCTTCCATTTCCTTGTTTATCACCACTGCTTAAATTCAATTGCTTTAATTAAAATTGCACTGAGAATGCATTTTCCCATTTATAGTTCCAAAGGCTACTGGGGTTTGTTCTATCACAGGTTATAATGTTTGAAGAATCATCACTTATTTTTATTAACAGTAAAAAGACATGTTCCTTCTTAAGTGAATAGCTATTGTTTCAATTAATAAGTCATAGAGCAGGTCACAAAATAGGCAGTTTCTAGGTTAGTTGTGGGCAGAGATACTTTATAACCATTTTTGCTCTGAAATCTGCCTTTACCTTGTTGTTGAAACATAGAGACACTAAGTAAGTAAGTAAGTAAAGTCGCTCAGTCGTGTCTGACTCTTTGTGACCCCATGGACTGTAGCCTACCAGGCTCCTCCCTCCATGGGATTCTCCAGGCAAGAGTACTGCAGTGGGTTGCCATTTCCTTCTCCAGTGGATCTTCCCAACCCAGGGATCAAACCCGGGTCTCCCATATTCCAGGCAGACGCTTTAACCTCTGAGCCAGACATTATATTACAACAAAAGGACATACCCCAAATCAATAAAGAGACTAGCAAATATTAAGTACACACCAACCAGATCAGTTTAGCACTTCCTTGGTGAACCAAAAAAGGAGGCTTTGTTTGACTGTGTTTTGATGGTCCTAAGCGAGAAATAGAACAGTAGGAGAGTACTCTGAATCTGGTAACTTACTCAGTAGGAATAAATTTGGATAGCCGGTCATGCAAAAGTCCCACCCATCCATCAGTTACTTCTTCATTCTAAACGGTGCAAACCCCCAAGCTGGAGAAAACTTGTTCTACCTCCCAGTCATGGCCAACTACCCTTCCTCTTTCCCTCCCTCCCTTTCTTCCTTCCTTTCATATTTTGACATCATTTCAGGAGACAATTTCAAGTATAACACAAACTCTTACATACCCTTTATCAAGATTCACAGATGTTCAGGTTTTGCTCCCTCTGCCTTGCTTTCCATTCTTTCATGGATCTGATTCCCTTCTTTCCCACTCTCTCTCTCTCCCTCTCACCATTTTGAGAGTTAGGTTGAAGCCTCATACCCCTTTACTTGTAAGCACTTCATTAGGTATTTCCTGAGTACAATTATATTCTCTCAGATAAGTTATCAAAATCAGAAGCTAATATTGATATAAAATATTTCTCTAATCCATAGCTCATGCTCAAGGTTTGTCAAATGCCCAGTGAAATGCTTTATAACTGCTATTTTCTTAGTACAGGATCAAGTATTGCAAGTAGTTGTCAAGTCGACTTAGTCTCCTTTTTTGGTAAAGAATTCCTCAGATTTTTTTTTTTTTTTAACCTCGACTTTATTGAAGAGTCCTGGACAACTATTTTGTAGAGAATCCCCCATTTGGGAGTTTTTGGTACATTCTCATAATTGCTTTCAGGTTATGCATTTTGGAAAGAAATATAATAATATTCTTCTTCCTTCAGTTCAGTTCAGTTCAGTCGCTCAGTCATGTCCGACTCTCTGCGACCCCATGAATTGCAGCACACTAGGCCTCCCTGTCCATCACCAACTCCTGGAGTTCACTCAGATTCAAGTCCATCGAGTCAGTGATGCCATGCAGCCATCTCATCCTCTGTCGTCCCCTTCTCCTCCTGCCCCCAATCCCTCCCAGCATCAGTCTTTTCCAATGAGTCAACTCTTCTCATGAGGTGGCCAAAGTACTGGAGTTTCAGCTTTAGCATCATTCCTTCCAAAGAAATCCCAGGGCTGATCTCCTTTAGAATGGATTGGTTGGATCTCCTTGCAGTCCAAGGGACTCTCAAGAGTCTTCTCCAACACCACGGTTCAAAAGCATCAGTTCTTCGGTGCTCAGCTTTCTTCACAGTCCAACTCTCACATCCATACATGACCACAGGAAAAACCATAGCCTTGACTAGACGGACCTTAGTCGGCACAGTAACGTCTCTGCTTCTTCTCCTTCCTTAGTGTGCCCTATTGGAAGGCTTGCCTTATGTTTGTCCGATGTTGGTAATGTTAACTTCCAGTTTCCCAGGTAGAGCTAGAGGCAAAGAGCCCACCTGTCATAGTAGGCCGATGTAAGAGACCCAGGCTCTTACCAGGTTTGATCCCATAGTTGGCAAGACTCCCTGGAGGAGGGCATGGCAACCTGCTCCAGTATTCATGGAAAATGGAAACTTTCCATGAATAAAATCCCATGAACAGAGGAGCCTGGCAGGCTACAGTCCATGGGATCACAAAGAATCAGACTCGACTTAACAACATAGCACACACACACATACCATCTTAGTTTTATCCATTGTTATTGCATCTACTAAGTTTCTTCAAACCAAAGTTATTTTTCTCTGTTTGCAATTAATAAGCAATTTGTGGGGTGATAATTTGAGACTATATAAATATGCTGTACCTCATTAAACTTTATAATCATTGATGATCTTCTAATTTCACTTTTCTTTCTATATTTACTGGCTAACAGACTACTGTAAGGAAGAGTGTTCCCTTCTCTTTCAATTACATTGATTTATACATTTATATATGTAGGAACGGGTCTTCTCCAATGGCATAGTGATAAAGATCCCTCTTGCAATGCAGGAGACTTAGATTCGAGCCCTTGATCTGAAAGATACCCTGGAGAAAGACTTAGCAACTCCAGTATACTTGCCAGGAATTATTCTATGGACAGAGGAGCCTGGTGGGCTACAGTTGATAGGGTCACAAAGATTTGGACATGATTGAAGCAATGGAGTGCATATGTGGTAATGCATAGGTCTTTTAGTCAGTGAGATACAATATACCACTATCTTTTTAATTTTCAAATGGTTCCAAATTTGACTACTTTGATGAATTGACATCCCATCAAGATGTTGCCTGTGCTCTTTTGAAGAAACTCATCCCTCTTGAACACTTCCTTACTTTCTGTCATAATAAGATTTTACAGGTTTTTCTTGTTGTTGCTGTTCAGTTGCCAAGTTGTGATTGATTCATTGCAACCCATGGATTGCAGCACACCAGGATTCCCTGTCGTTTACTATCGCCCAGAGCTTGCTTGAACTCATGTCCATTGAGTCAGTGATGTCATCCAAGCATCTCACCCTCTGTTGCCCTCATATCATCCTCTCTCAATCTTTCTCAGCACCAGGGTCTTTTCCAATGACACAGCACTTTGCATCAGGTGGCCAAAGTATTGGAGCTTCAGCTTTAGCATCAGTCCTTCCAATGAATATCCAGGGTTGATTTCTGTTAGGATTGACTGGTTTTATCTCCTTGCTATCCAAGGGGCTTTCAAAAGTTCTTCTCCAGCACACAGTTCAAAAGGATCAATTCTTTGGTGCTCAGCCTTCTTTATGGTCCAGTTTTCACACCTGCACATGACCACTGGAAAAACCACAGCTTTGACTATACAGAACTTTGTTGACAAAGTAATGTCTCTGCCTTTTAATATGCTGTCTAGGTTGGCCATAACTTTCCTTCCAAGGAGTAAGCATCTTTTAATTTCATGGCTGCAGTCACCATCTGCAGTGATTTTGGAGCCCAAGAAAGTAAAATCCATCACTGTTTCCACTTTTCCCCCATCTATTTGCCATGAAGTGATGGGACCAGATGCCATGATTTTAGTTTTTTTAATGCTGAATTTTAAGTCAGCCTTTTCACTCTCCTTTTCATCCTCATCAAGAGACTCTTTAGTTCCTCTTCGCTATCTCCCATTAGAGTGTATCATCTGCATACCTGAGGTTGTTGACATTTCTTCTGGGAATCCTGATTCCAGCCTGTGATTCATCCAGTCTGGGATTTCACATGATGTATTCTGCTTATAATTTATTCATAAATAATCGGGTGACAATACACACCCTTGATGTACTCCTTTCCAAAGTATGAACCAGTCCATTGTTCCATGTTTGGTTCTAACTTGACCTGCATATGGGTTTCTCAGGAGACAGGTAAGTTGGTCTAGTATTCTGTTCTCTTTAAGAATTTGCCATTGTTTGTTGTGATCCACACAGTCAAATGTTTCAGTGTAGTCACAAATCAGAAGTAGATATTTTTTGGGGGGAATTTCCTTGCTTTCTCTATGATCCAATGGATGTTGGTAATTTGAATTCTACTTCATCTACCTTCTCTAAACCCAGCTTGTACATCTGGAAAATCCCAATTCGCGTACTGCTGAAGCCTAGTTTGAAGGATTTTGAGTAGTACTTTGCTAACATGAGAAATGAACACATTTTATGGTAGTTTGAACATTCCTTGGCATTTCCTTTCTTTGTGGTTGGAATAAAAACTGACCTGCTGCAGTCCTGTGGCCACTGCTGAGTTCTTCAAATTTACTGGCATATTGAGTGCAGCACTTTCACAGTATCATCTTTTAGGATTTAACATAGCTCAGCTGGAATTCCATCACCTCCACCAGCTTTATTCATACAAATTCTTTCTAAGGCCCACTTGACCTCACACACTGAGATGCCTGCCTCTAGGTGAGTGACCACACATCACGCATATCTGCATCTCTAATACTATTTTTGGTCTTAAGATAAGAAAGCCTTCCTGAGAGAACAGTGCAAAGAAATAGAGGAAAACAACAGAATGGGAAAGAATAGAGATCTCTTCAAGAATATTAGAGATACCAAGGGAATATCTCATGCAAGGATGGGCACAATAAAGGACAGAAATGGTATGGACCTAACAGAAGCAAAAGATATTAAGAAGAGCTGGCAGGAATATAAAGAAGAACTGTACAAAAAAGTTCTTGATAAGCCAGATAACCATGATGGTGTGATCACTTACCTAGAGCCAGACATCTTGGAGTGTGAAGTCAAGTGAGCCTTAAGAAACATCACTACAAGCAAAGCTAGTGGAGGTGGTGGAATTTTAGCTGAGCTATTTCAAATCCTAAAAGATGACGATGTTAAATTGCTGCACTCAGTATGCCAGCAAATTTGGGAAACTCAGCAGCAGCCACAGGACTGGAAAAGGTCAGTTATTTCAATGTCAAAGAAAGGCAGTGCCAAAGAATGCTCAAACTACTGCACAATTGCACTCATCTCACATGCTAATAAAGTAATGCTCAAAATTCTCCAAACCAGGCTTCAGCAATACAAAACCTGAGAACTTTCAGGTGTTCAAGCTGGATTTAGAAAAGGCAGAGGAACCAGAGAACAGATTGCCAGCATCCGTTGGATCTTAGAAAAAGCAAGAGAATTCCAGAAAACATCTACTTCTGCTTCATTGACTATGCTAAAGCCTTTTACTGTGTGGATCACAACAAACTGGAAAATTCTGAAAGAGATGGGAATACCAGACCACCTTACCTGCCTCCTGAGAAATCTGCATGCAGGTCAAGAATCAACTGGACATGGAACAACAGACTGGTTCCAAATAGGAAAAGGAGTATGTCAAGGCTGGAAATTGTAACCCTGCTTATTTAACTTACATGCAGAGTATATCATGAGAAATGCTGGGCTGGAAGGAGTACAAGCTGGAATCAAGATTGCCGGGAGAAATATCAATAACATCAGATATGAAGATGACACCATCCTCATGACAGAAATCGAAGAGGAACTAAAGAGCCTCTTGATGGAGGTGAAAGAGGAGAATGAAAAAGCTGGCTGAAAACTCAACATTCAAAAAACTAAGATCATGGCATCTGGTGCCATCACTTTATGGTAAATAGATGGGAAAACAATGGAAACAGTGACAAATTTTGTTTTTTGGGGCTCCAAAATCACTGCAGATAGTAACTGCAGCCATGAAATTAAAGAATGTTTGCTCCTTGGAAGAAAAGCTATGGCAAAACTAGACATGTGTTTAAAAGCAGAGACATTACTTTGCCAGCAGAGGTGCACCTAGTCAAAGCTATGGATTTTCCAGTGGTCATATATGGATGTGAGAGTTAGACCATAAAGAAGGCTGAGCACTAAAGAATTGCTGCTTTTGAACTGTGGTATTGGAGAAGACTCTTGAGAGTCCTTTGAACTACAGGAGATCAAACCAGTCAATCCTAAAGAAAATCAACCCCGAATATACATTGGGAGGACCGATGCTGAAGCTAAAGTTCCAATACTTTGGCTACCTGATGCAAAGAACTGACTTCCTGGAAAAGACCCAGATGCTAGGAAAGATTGTAGGCAGGAGGAAAAGTGGGGCAACCGAGGATGAGATGGTTGGACTTAATCACCGACTTAATGGACATGAGTTTGAGCAAGGTCCAAGAGATGGTGAATGACAAGGAATCCTGGCGTGCTGCAGTCCATGGGATCTCAAATAGTCATACACAACTGAGTGTCTGAACAGCAATGAGACCATTTTTGTATATTTCTTCTGTGTATTCTTGCCACCTCTTCTTAATCTCTTCTGCTTCTATCAGGTCCTTGCCATTTCTGTCTATTATTGTGCCCATCTTTGCATGAAGTATTCATTGGTATCTTCAACATTCTTGAAGTGATCTCTAGTTTTTTCCATTCTATTTTTTCCCTCTATTTCTTTGCATTGTTCACTCAAGGGGGTTTTCTTATCTCTCTTGCTATTCTCTTTAACTCAGCATTCAGTTGGGCATATCTTTCCCTTCCTCCTTCGCCTTTCACTTCTCTTCTTTTCTCAGCTATTTGTAAGGCCTCCTGAGACAACCACTTTGCCTTCTTGAATTTCTTTTTCTTTGGAATGGTTTTAGTCACTGCCTCTTGTACCGTGTTACAGACCTCTGTCCACAGTCTTCAGACACTGTCTACCATATCTAATCCCATGAGTCTATTCACCACCTGCACTGTATAATCATAAGGGATTTAAGTCATATCTGAACGGCCTGGTGGTTTTCCCCACTTTCTTCAATTTAAGCCTGAATTTTGCAACTTGCAGTTCATGTTCTGAGGCACAGTCAGCTCCAGGTTTTGTGTTTCTGACTGAGTGATGATTCTCTGTTTTCAGCTGCAAAGAATACAATCAATTTGATTTTGGTATTGATCATCTGGGGACATTCATGTGTAGAGTTGTCTGTTCTGTTTTTGGAAGACTGTGTCTGCTGTGACCAGTGTGTTCTCATGACAAAATCTCTTAGCCTTCGCCCTGCTTCACTCTGTACTTCAAGGCCACACTTTCCTGTTACTCCAGGTATCTCTTGACTTCCTACTATTGTGTTCCAATTCTCTATGATAAAAAAGAACATCTTTCTTTCATTTCAGTTCTAGAAGGACTTGTAGGTCTTCGTAGAACAGTTCAGCTTCAGCTTCTTTGGTATTAGTGGTTCAGGCCTAGACTTGAGTTACTGTGATATTGAATAGTTTGTCTTGGAAATGAATGGAGATCATTCTGTTGTTTTTGAAATTGCACCCAATTACTGCATTTCAGACTCATTTATTGACTCAGAGGGCTACTCCATTCCTTCTAAGGGATTCTTGACCACAGTAGTAGATATAACAGTCATCTGAATTATATTTGTCTGTTTCTGTTCATTTAAATTCACTAATTCCTAAGGTGTCAATATTCACTCTTGCAGTCTCCTGCTTGACCACATCCAATTTGCCTTGATTCATGGACCTACTATTTCAGGTTCCAGTGTAATATTGTTCTTTACAGCATCAAAATTTACTTTCACCACCAGACACAAACACAGCTGGGCATTGTTTCTGCTCTGGCCCAGCCTCTTTATTTTTCCTGGATCTATTTCTCCTCTCTTTCCCAGTAGCATACTGGACACTTACTGACCTGTGGGGCTCATTACTCAGTGTTATATCTTTTTTCCTTTTCATACTATTCATGGGATTCTTGATGCAAGAACACTGGAGTGGTTTTCCATTCCTCATTCCTTTCTCCAGTGGACCACATCCCTGTTTCAGTCCTGGAATCAGCTAACAGGCCACGGTGCATTTTAATAGACAATGGATTTTAGGAACCAAGATTTGAGTTCCTTACTTATTCTCATTGCTATTAGTAGGTCATTGGTTATAAGCCCTCTTAGTTAACAGAGCTCGGATAACGTGTGCATGTATGTATACATACACATACCAATACCAATACTTAAAAGCATTTTTGTATCTGCCTACTTCTAAATTTATTAAAACCCATAAATGCATACTAATAACTTAATATTCCTACCTGCAATACATTCTTTCTTCCAAAGTTGCCCAGCTATTAAGTAAAAGAACTTGAACTTCATTTCAGAATTTCCCTGATTCTGAAAGTCCACATTCAAAACCATTAGGGTTAGAACTTATTGTCCAAGCCCCAGCCACTCTACAGACACTTACTCTTATTCTTCAGTCAGTTGTACTAACTGAATGCCCCTTATCACTATTCATTCCTTCTGAAGGTTAAGTAATGATTAAGACAAATGTTACTTTTATGTTATATCTGACAGAAGATTGCAGTACATGTTTTCTAAGTCAAAAAAAAAATGACTTTTGATACTTTTTTTTTTAAACTTTGCTTCTTGGCCTTGATGAGAGGCAAGGTTACCAGGTCCAGAAATGAAGTCTCTATTCTACTTCTAGCAAATCTGAAGGGAGAGCACCCCTTTCACACATTAATTTGATAACTTGCCTCACTTTTTGTAGAGCAAATATGTTCTACTCTAAAAAGGTGAACCATATAACTCAGATAAATACACATTGCATTACTTTTCCTGTTTTTATTTCATCTGCAACACACCAGAAGTTTTTCACACCTGTCTCAATAAACTTTCACTGATACAGTTGAATGAGGCAGCATCTGTGACTTTCTATTTCTTTAAATCCTGGAAAGCCTGAAAATAACATTCACCATGGTTTTTCTGCAACACATGCAAATTATTTTTAGGACTTTCAGAGATTTTCTAAGACTTCTTGATTCCTTCCTTTGATATTGCTCTAATCATTCAAGTGATAAATAGAAGTCAGCATTTAAATTCAGATTTCAGAAGCCTTCTGTGGCTACTAGCCTCATTTGCTTAGAAGCCTGTTCCTAGAGTGTATTTGAGTATTTGATTCCAACACTGGCACAGCCTTCTAAGGGGATTCTGGGGAAATAGAGACTGAGAAAATTCAAGTAGAAATTGATTTAAAAAGTTGTTAAAGGAAGAAACCTACAATTTTTTTTTCCCTTTTAGCTCAGAAGCTAAAACACTATCTGAAAACCCTTACCACTACCACAGTAAGCAACAGAGAGAACAATTATTCTGCTATTTCTAATATTAGATATCAAAAATATGGACATTCTTTGTTTTGATCAAAGTTCATGGGATTGAAATATCAATAGCTCTTCCTTTTTAACATTAATTTACTTGCTGTATAAAATGATACTGTGAAAATATAAGCCAAAATAATTTCTGCTTTAGTAGTTTTTGCTTCTGTAATTAAAAGCCTGCAAAATAAATCACCCCTTTTCAATACTAATTTGTTTCTTTTTTTCTCCTCTGATTGACATTTTAAAGTTATTTTAAAGAAATCTGATTTTAAAAATAAGAACTGTTTCTGAATACACAGAAGAGTTGAGTCAGTATATATTGTCCTTAATTCACTGCTAGAAATAGTCTGCTCTTCTATATAATGTATTATTTTTCCTTAAAAAAGAAATGTTTTTCCCTCAGGCAGTTGATAGGGTTAGAGAAAATAGAGCCTTGAGAAAATTTCACTAACATGCATTAATAGTAGTGTTTAATTTGTAAATATAACCCACATAAGTGGTCTTGAAATGGTTAAATTGAGAAACTCCAGAAAGAAAGAAGGGGGAAACACCTGATTGTGAGACACAAAAATGTACCGAACGACGGTTTCGTATAGAGAAGAGCTTTGGTTGACAGACAACACTGCCATTATTTTCTTCCAGTCCTAAAGCACTCTTATATAAACCCTTCCCACCACAGTAAATAACAAACAGAAAAATTATTCTGATAGCTGACTTGCAACAAGCACTTTGCAGAGGTTATGAGTCTATATTTCAATTATTCCATGGAATTGTAGCATAGAAAATAAAACAAAAGAATAATTATAAACATATAGGATATTTATGATTAAACTATAAACATCGGCAAAGAAAAAGAGAGAAACTAAAAATTCTAAGACCAGGAAAAGACTATTCAGTTACATTTATTGTGGCCAAGGAAAGAACCAAAACACGGGTCAGTAGATGACATAGAAACATAATAATGAAAGGGTGAGTGCCTTCAAGCTGGGAGGGAACAGAACGGATCATTAGCCAGTCTGACTCCTAGACCTGGGCCATCAGGCCTTTCCCCTAGGCCTCTGCTTGTGCGCTCTTCCATCTGTATTCGTCTTCACAAGGTGTGGAGTCCACAGTAGATGTGGACGTCTGCAGATAACACACACATGTGCTCTGGCATCTGAGGTCCTGGAATTCTCTGCGCAAAAAAATGCTGGGCCCGTCTCCAGAGCTTGCGTGGCTCTGTCCCTTAGAGTGTAGACCATGCCATCAGGACTCAGGGAGCTGCTTTCAATTGCTGTGCTGGTGAAAGGAGTCTGAACATGTGGTTACTTGAGATTCAGGATCAAGCCAAGGACGGGAAGAGAGACAGGGCATTCATGGGCTGGGCCTACATTCACATGTTGGCTCTACGCCATCCCAGTCTGGGGCTGAAGCCTGAGATTTATAAACTAAAGCTCGATTTTCAAGTTGCTATGAAGGCCTATGTATCAAGGTAGAGGAGTAGAATGCATTTTATCTTGGCTTGGCTCATAAAAATTAATATTTAAATATTTGTTATGTAGGCATCCCAGGTAGCTCAGTGGTAAAGTATTTGCCTGCAACACAATGGATTCGATCCTTTAGAAGATCCCCTAGAGAAGGAAATGGCAACCCACTCCAGTATTCTTGCCTGGGGAATCCCATGGCCAGAGGAGTCTGGTGGGCTACAGACCGTGGGGATGCAACAGAGTCAGACATGACTTAGTGACTCAACAATAACAACTTTTGGCCCAGGCCCCTTAAAGTTAGGGGTAGGGCATGACTAGCAAAATATGATTTCGTGCTTTATTAATTCACTAGGCTATGGTTTTTCCAGTGGTCATGTATGGATGTGAGAATTGGACCATAAAGAAAGCTGAGTGCTGAAGAACTGATGTTTTTGAACTGTGGTGTTGGAAAAGACTCGTGAGAGTCCCTTGGACTGCAAGAAGATCCAACTAGTCCATCCTAAAGGAGATCAGTCCTGGGTGTTCTTTGGAAGGACTGATGTTGAAGTTGAATCTCCAATACTTTGGCCACCTCATGCGAAGAGCTGACTCATTTGAAAAGACCCTGATGCTGGGAAAGACTGAGGGCTGGAGGAGAAGGTGACGACAGAGGATGAGATGGTTGGATGGCATCACTGACTCAATGGACATGAGTTTGGGTGGACTCCGGGAGTTGGTGATGGACAGGGAGGCCTGGCGTGCTGCAGTTCATGGGGTCGCAAAGAGTCGGACACAACTGAGCAACTGAACTTAAACTAAAAATTCACTACAGAGAAGAGATACTTTACTTAATATAAAGACAAACTAAAAATCATATATAATCTGATATATGTGTACATCTTTTTGTTTGAAGTGTTTGTTTATCACTTACTGTTACCGCTACTGCTAAGTGGCTTCAGTCGTGTCCGACTCTGTGCGACCCCATAGACGATAACCCACCAGGCGCTCCCGTCCCTGGGATTCCCCAGGCAAGAATGCTGGAGTGAGTTGCCATTTCCTTCTCCAATGCATGAAAGAGAAAAGTGAAAGTGAAGTTGCTCAGTCATGTCCGACTCTTTGTAACCCCATGGACTGCAGCCTAGCAGGATCCTCCATCCATGGGATTTTCCAGGCAAGAGTATTGGCAAGAGTTTATCACTTAAGTAACTTTTTATTAACTTTACATGCTTTCTGGCAGAAAGGGCTTTGTTCAATCTCACCTAATCTTTTTTTCATTATAAAGTCCTTCACCTATTGTTCAATATGGATGTTACAGCCAAAGAAATTCAAATGTCAAATGCCATCAAAATTCTGATGGTCAGGTTATACTAAACAGTGCCTACATAATGCAGAGATGAATAAGACCCAGTCCTGTGTGACCATGTCCCACACGAGCCTTGAGGAATCAATGTATATTCTTAAGACTGAAATTTTGGAGCTGGAAGTGACTTTGAATAATCTAGTTCAATAATTTCATTTACAACGTAGAGAACTGAGGCCTGGAGAGACATCATTTCACACCAACTGAGAACCTCTCCTGCTACCAAAAGAAAAGCAATTCACCTAGCCTAAAAGACAGAAATCACTGGCAGTCTGTAAAATGTGATTGATATTTTAAAGTTTTTTGGCTCCATGAAGGTGTCCCAGTTTTGAGGTTGGATGTGTATTGATTTTCAAGGCCGCTATCGAAATGCAGATACTTCTAGGCAACATATAGGCTTATGCATTTTAAGCTAGGCTAGTTGATAGCTAAGATCTTTGAAACTGAACACAAATTAGAAGCCTGTTTAGTTTGAAAGGTAGGAAGTAAGGCTGGTTAAGGAGGTGTGCTGACAAGTGAGCTGGAGGAGAGCCAGAAATGCTTTGCTTCTGACATGGTATTGCTTAAGGCCAGTCCTATACGTAGGGAGATGCCGACTAAAGAAAACGTGGTCCAGCTGTTGAAACTGCTTTGTGGCAAACAGGAAATGACAAAAATAACTACCTTTTCAACACAAGCAGAAGATTTAAATGGTGCACAATAAATTTCTGTCTATCAATTAGATTGCAAACTAGAAAGTCCTGGATAACAAGGATACCTTCTCATGTCACTTCAGGGGACTGTGGGAAAGTAGGAGAAGTATAATCAATACTGTGATTAATGGCAGTAATTTCACACAAACATCTGGGCAATTAAATATGCTCTTTAGAAGGTGTTTTGCCTCGTGACTAGTGCAGGAATGAATGAGTTTCAAATTGAACATCACTGTCCGTATACTGGATAATTCACAGCCAGAAAAGAATTCAAGTTAGAACATTTCCAGCTGTCAAATTTATAAAAAGTCTTTTATCTAGAAGCAAATACACTCTGGATCACCTATTGAGTCTTTGTTCATAAAATTAGTTATATAATGACAATTATTCACACACACACAATATTATATCCCCAAATTTAAGTTTGGAATTATGGGAAATGATAGAGCTGCATCAAACATGTTGCTAAGTCATATCTGACTCTTTGTGACCCCGTGGACTGTAGCCCACCAGGCTGCTGTGTCCATGGGATTTCCCAGGCTAGAATACTGGAGTGAGTTGCCATCTTCTTCTCCAAGAACTCTATCACAAGACCCCTATTCCCAGGAAAGGAAAAATTTCTGTTGACTAAGCAAAGAATAGTCTCAGGAAAGAATTATCCAGAAATGGAAACTGGCTGTGCTTCCAAACCACAGTCAAACATTAAAAATATTTGCAGTGTTTGTAAGATTTAATTCAGCAAGTCTGAGGTGGAATTCAGGAATCTGTATGGCCTTTTAATGCCTTGAAAGTTCTTGATCATTAGCCATCTTTGAGAAACACTGCAGTATTGTATTAAAAGACCTGTGATATAAAATCAAAATCTAAAATATATGATCCAAGAGATGGAATTCTTTTACCCCAAAATAGTTCCAAAATGAACTGTTATATTCATACCTTATCCACATTATCATATAATTGGTCTTTTAAATGAAACCTTGTCATTGTAATAATCCTCTCGTTTCAATCATCTTTAGAATCCTGGAATAGAAAAAAAACTAGTAAAATAATGATGTCTATAGATTGAAAATAAAAGAGTCAAGGACAGGACTGCTAGATTCTCAAAATTTAGTTAGTGATTCACTGGACTCCTATGCAATTCTAATCAGCACATCATACAAGCCCTCTTGGTAAAAATGATACCATTAATGAAAATGTCTTAGGAACTTTGCATCTATCTTATATACTTGGATATCAGCAGACAATGTTACATCTCACATCTTTCAGGAAAAAAAACGTTCTTAGATCTGAGTATCATGACATTTTATAGCCAGGAAATTCAAACCATAAGTAATGCCATCAGTTATGTAGATCGTGATTTTAATTGTAAAAAAGTATTGCTGTGAGAAGAAACTACTCTGTTTCTAAAAACTGAGGCAATAAAGAAAATCCACTGGCAAATTGATTACTGTGATTCCAGTCTTGTCCCCTTCAACTCCTAGATCATCCAGTGAAGCTGTTACCCGCTGTCTCTGCGTCAGTGTAGACACTTATTTCTGGCTATCTCCCCTCTTAGGTAAAGTGAAGATCCATCGCTTAAATAATCTCCTTTCCTGCTTTCCTTCAGAGCCACTCCTGAGGTGAACTATTGCACCACAAGAGTCCTCTCTTCTGTTGGTGTCAGCATCTCGAATGACCGAGAAAACAGGCCAGAAAAGCTTCCTTCTCAGGCTACTGCTTGTGGCTTGGAGAGTGGGTGACCCTGCAGCAGGTACGGGTAATGGAAATGGGCATTAATTTTCCATGCCACATGTGCCTTCGGGACCTGCTTGGACGTTAGCCAGTCTACACCACTAACTGGCATGCGTAACTTTGATTCAGTTCATGTAAAGTGCAATAATCTTGTAGTTGCTGGTTCAGTATCCAACAAGGCAGAGTAGCAAGTCAAGGATTATTTTCCAAAGTGAGAATAGTTACTTGATATAAAGTACATGATTCTCATTCCAGAGCTCTGAACATTTCTTCTATTATGGGTTGTTGCATGTTGAATATGCTAAAAGCACTTTGAGCATAAGTAAATACACTGAGTAATGACAGAAACTCAGTCCTTTAAACTATGGACAAATACATCTTTTTTTGAACCCCATTCAAGTCAAGTAGCCTTTATTATTGAGTAAATGAGTTGAAGAGCATATTCAAAAATACATGTGACTCTTTCTTGATAGTAAAGGCTACAAGGTACAACAAATTATTAATACTTTTATTATTAGTTATATTATTGATTTAGGAAGTATTCCAGCTTGCCCTAAAAAATTAGGCACCTAGAAATTTCTTTGGATTTTTCAAACCTCCTTTTACACTCACTTTCCATATGTTGACATGTATGCATCTGCATCTCTTAGCTCATTCTATCCAGATTTTATCAGCATGCTGTCATCAATGTAGATGGCAGACAGGAATTCTATGTAAGGGTAAGAATGATTTATTTGCCTTCACTCTAAATTATAATGCAGATCTAACATAACATGGTGCAATATGGCAAAGGTGTACTGATGTCCTTGCCAATTGTGAAAACTGAATAAGATAGTCTATAGTAATTGCAATACATTAAAAACAAAATCATTCATTAGATCAGTAGCTGCAAATCAAATGACAGAGACTGTACAATTTATTCCAGTAAGGAGATCACATTTGAAATACCCACGACAATTTAAACCACCATCCGATCATCACTATGATTATCCATCATTATGCTCAAAACACATTCATATTCTTAACTGGCTAAATTGGGGAGTGAAATGGTTATGGAGTAGCATTAACAACCACTGAATTTTTAAAACCTTTGGAGATGGCCCTAAATTTTCTGTATATTATTCCAGGAACGTAGTTTTACTTTTCATATGAAGAAGAGCCTTGACAGCATCCTTTGGGTCCTACGTATCAACATCACGCTTCACTTAGATGAATACTGAAGATAAAAACTTTACAAGATGTAAACTGTGATATTCCCAATTCTTTAGGTAGATAACCATGGCATACATTAAGATCCTGATGGGGCTGCACCGAGTCAAAAACCCTCTCCATAAGATATCTGCCTAGAAGACCAGAGTAGATTCTTAGGTCCTTCAGAATTAGACAGTGCAAAGTCTGTATTAAAATATCTCTAGAAATGAGACAGGGGGAGTCAAGATGGTGTGGAAGTAAGAGGACATAGAGTCACTTTCCTCCCAAATGAATCAAAAATACATATACAAATGAAATAATTGTTAGAATTGGCCGAGGATCTCGGAAACCTAAAAGGACAAGAAAGATCCCTGTGTAACAAGGAAGGATGAAGGAAAGAAGGTAAAGAAAGGAGAGAAAGTGAGATGAGCTCAGTGCTCCTGGGGGGATTTGAAGGAGAGGAGACATTCCTGCGTCCTGGAAAGGCCCCTCACCAGCACACAGATCCGCTGGGTCACGGGAGCTTCAGGGGCTTCTAGAAGAGGGCAGTGACCCATCTGTAGCAGGCAGGACAGAGTGACAGCTACACAGAGGGTCTGAGCCACAGCCCTGTGTACCCAGGCGTGAGACATGCACTGACCGGTGTGGAACACTGGGCGGTGGAACTTGGGGTTTGGAGAGCAGACCAGGGAAAAGGTTGCTACTGACTGTGGAGACGGCCTGAGGGAGTGGGAGGGAGGAGCTTGGACAGGCACGCTCCTGGAGGACATCCAGGTGGCCACAGGAGTGAAGTGCCTCTGTCGAGTGACACGCAGGACGTGGACTGCCATCGCAGCTTTCATCCCGACCCGCAGGCATCTGCCCCTGATACTGCCCTGGAGGGCCTGAACCTGCTCCGCGGGGACGGGTCCCATGGGGAGTGGGTGGCCATCGCTAAGGCATAGCTGACTCTTGGTGACCTCATGGGCTGCAGCACACCCCCTGTGTAGCTGTCCTCTGTCCTCCCTGCCACGGCGTGGTCACTGCCCTCTTCCCCAAGCCCCTGAAGCTCCCCTCCTGTCCCAGGGGGTCTCTCTGCCGGTGAGGGGGCTTTCGAGGATGCAGGAATCTTTCTTATAGTCTGATGACCACCTTTAGTTTTGCATTTGAGTTGCTTTTTCTCTTTTGTGGGTGTATCTGTTATAGGTTTGTGGCTGTCATTCCCCATAAGATTTGATACTGCAGTCTGTGTATATACAAGGCTGTGATAATTTGCTGATCTTTTAATTTCAAATGCAGTTCTCACTTCCGGCATTTGTAAACCTCCTCTCCTTTATGGTTCATAAAGAAGGCTGAGCACCAAAGCACTGATGCTTTCAGATTGTGGTGCTCAAATTGCAGAGAAGACTCTTGAGAGTCCCTTGGACTGCAAGAAGATCAAACCAGTCAATCCTAAAAGAGAATTGATCGTAAAGGGAATAAAGTCATTGGAAGGGCTGCTGCTGAAGCTGAAGCTCCAAATATCTCTTCTCCTTTAGCTCCCCCAGGAGCACAGAGCTTATGTCACTTCCCTCCAACACACACTTCTCTGTCCTCCATTACCTCCTGGAGTCTGCTCAAATTCAGGTCCTTTGAGTTGGTGATGCCATCTAACCATCTCATCCTCTGCTGCCCCCTTCTCCTTTGGCTTTCAGTCTTTCCCAGCATCAGGTAGCCAAAATATTATGGGAAATGAAAACCACAAACCTACAACAGATACACACACACAGAAAAAACAGCAACTCAAACCCAACACTAAAGGTGGTCATCGAACTACAAGACAAAAGGAGAAAAGAGGAAAGGAAGAAAAAATCCCTATAAGAGCAAACCTAAAACAATTAAGAAATGTCGACAAGAACATATATCAATAATTACCTTAAATGAAAATGGTTTAAATGCTCCAACCAAAAGACATAGACTGGCTGATTGGATACAAAAACAAGGAGGCATACATACTGTCTACAAGAGTGCTTAGTCACTCAGTCATGTCCAACTCTTTGTGACCCCATGGACTGTAGCCTGCCAGGCTCCTCTGTCCATTGGATGTCCCAGACAAGAATGCTGGAGCGGGTTGCCGTTTCTTTCTCCAGGGGTCTACAAAAGACCCACTTCAAATCTAGAGACACATACAGACCAAAAGTGAGGGAATGGAAAAAGATCTAACATATAAATGGAAGTCAAATGAAAACTAGAATAACAATACTCATATCAGACAAAATATACTTTAATAAAGACTATTATAAGGGTCAAGGAAGGACACTAAAAAATGATCAATGAATCATTCTAAGATTATATAAAAAATTGTAAGCCTATATCTACCCAACATAGTGACACCTCTATATATAAGGCAAATATTAAAAACCATGAAAGGGGAAATCAACATTGACAAAATAGTAGTGTGGGACTTTAACACCCCATTTATACCCATGGACAGATCATCCAGGCAGAAAATTAACAAGGAAACCCAAGATTTAAATGACACATCAGACCTGAGAGATTTGATTGATATTTAGAATATTCCACCTGAAAGCAGCAGAATATACTTTCTTCTCATGCACGTGAAGCATTCTCCAGGATAGATCACATCTTCAGTCACAAATTAAACCTCGGTGCATCTAAGAAAATTGAAATCACATCAAACATCTTTTTCCAACCAGAACTCTATGAAATTAGAAATCAAATAGAGAAAAAAAAAAAACCTGTAAGAAACACATGGAGAGCAAACAGTACATTACTAAATGACCAATGGATCACTGAAGAAATGAAATTAAAATACCTAGAGACAAATGAAAACAAAATCACAATGATATAAAACCTATGGAACAGAGCAAAACGGAGCAAAGAGGGAAGTTTATAGCAATACAATTTTATCCCAGGAAACAAGAAAACTCTTAAATAAACAACTTAATCTTACACCTACAGCAATTAGAAAAGGAAGAACAAATAAAATCCTAAGTTTAGAATGAAAGAAATTATAAAGACCAGATCATGAATAAATGAAATAGAGACAAACAACAGCAAAGATCAATGAAACTAAAAGCTGGTTCTTTGAAAAGATAAACAAAATTGATAATCTTTTAGCCAACCTCAACAAGAAAAAAAAGGGGGGGGAGAGAACTCAAATCAATGAAATTAGAAATGAAAAAGGAGTAGTTACAACTGATACCTAAAGAAGAGCAAAGGATCATGAGATTACTGCAAGAAACCATATGCCAATAAAATGTTCAACCTAAAGAAAAAATGGACAAATTCTTATAAATGTAGAGTCTAAGACTGAACTAGAAAGAAAGAGAAAATAGGAAAGGACCAATCACAAGTACTGAAATTGAAAATGTGATATTAAATCTTCCAACAAACAAAAGTCCAGGACCAAACGGCTTTACAAGCAAATTCTAGGTAGCATTTAGAGAAGAGCAACACCTGTCTTTCTGAAACTCTGCTAAAGATCTGCAGACAAAGGAACACTCCCAAGTTCATTCCATGAAGCCATCATCACTATGATACCAAATCTGGGTAAAGATACCATGAGAAAGAAAATTATAGGCCAATATCACTGATGAACATACATGCAAAAATCCTCAAGAAAGTGCTAGCAAACGAAGTCCAAAAACACCTGAAAGGGATCATGCTTGATGATCAAATGAGATTTAACCCAGGGATACAAGGAGTCTTGAATATATGTAGATCAATCAATGTATTAGGTTATATGAACAAACTGAGAAATAAAAAACCATAACATGTATACTATCATGTAAGAATTGAATCGCCAGTCTATGTCTGACGCAGGATGCAGCATGCTTGGGGCTGGTGCATGGGGATGACCCAGAGAGATGTTATGGGGAGGGAGGTGGGAGGGGGGTTCATGTTTGGGAACGCATGTAAGGATTAAAGATTTTAAAATTTAAAAAATAAAAAACTAAAAAAAAAAAAACCATATAGGCATCTCAGTGGGTGCAGAAAAAGCTTTCGACAAAATTCACCACCCACTTATGATAAAACCTCTCCTGAAACTGGGAATAGAGGGAACCAACCTCAAGGTAATATGGGCTATATATGGCAAACGCACAACAAACATCATTCTCAACGTTGAGAAAATGAAAGCACCTCCTCTAAGATCAGTAACAAGACAAGGAGTGCACGCTCCTTCCTTTTATTCAATATAGTTTTGAAAGTCTTAGCCATGGCAATCAGAGAAGTAAAAGAAATAAAAGGAATGAATCCAAACTGGAAAAAAAGAAGTTAAACTGTCAATGTTTGCAGAGATATGATACTATACATAGAAAATCCTAAAGATGCTACCAGAAAACCACTGGAGCTCATGAATGAACTTGGTAAATTTGCAGATTACAAAATTAATGTAAGAAACCTCATATTCCTACACACTTAAAATGAAAATCAAAAACACAAGTTAAGGAAACAATCTCATTTACAATTGCATCAAAAGAATAAAATACTTAGGAATAAACTTACCTAAAGAGGGTGTATATTGTCACCCTGCTTATTTAACTTATATGCAGAGTACATCATGAGAAACGCTGGACTGGAAGAAGCATAAGCTGGAATCAAGATTGCCGGGAGAAATATCAATAACCTCAGATATGCAGATGACACCACACTTATGGCAGAAAGTGAAGGGGAGCTAAAAAGCCTCTTGATGAAAGTGAAAGGGGAGAGTGAAAAAGTTGGCTCAAAGCTCAACATTCAGAAAACGAAGATCATGTCATCTGATCCCATCACTTCATGAGAAATACATGGGAAAACAGTGGACACAGTGTCAGACTTTATTTTTGGGGGCTCCAAAATCACTGCAGATGGTGATTGCAGCCGTGAAATTAAAAGACGCTTGTTTCCCTGGTAGCTCAGAGCTTAAAGCATGTGCCTGCAATGCAGGAGACCCTGATTCGATCCCTGGGTCGGGAAGATCCCCTGGAGAAGGAAATGGCAGCCCACTCCAGTATTCTTGCCTGGAGAATCCCATGGAGGAAGGAGCCTGGTAGGCTATAGTCCACGGGGTCGCAAAGAGTTGGACACGACTGAGCTACTTCACTTTCACTTTCACTTTTCACTTACTCCTTGGAAGGAAAGTTATGACCAACCTAGATAGCATATTAAAAAGCAAAGACATTACTTTGCCAACAAAGGTCCGTCTTGTCAAGGCTATGGTTTTTCCAGTGGTCATGTATGGATGTGAGAGTTGGACTGCGAAGAAAACTGAGTGCCGAAGGATTGATGCTTTTGAACTGTCATGTTGGAGAAGACTCTTGAGAGTCCCTTGGAACCAGTCCATTCTAAAGGAAATCAGTCCTCGGTGTTCTTTGGAAGGAATGATGCTAAAGCTGAAACTCTAGTACTTTGGCCATCTCATGCAAAGAGTTGACTCATTGGAAAAGACTCTGATGCTGGGAGGGATTTTGGACAGGAGGAAAAGGGGATGACAGAGGATGAGATGGCTGGATGGCATCACCGACTCAATGGATGTGAGTTTGAGTGAACTCCGGGAGTTGGCAATGAACAGGGAGGCCTGGTGTGCTGTGATTCATGGGGTTGCAAAGAGTCGGACACGACTGAGTGACTGAACTGAACTGAAGGAGGGAAAAACCTGTGCTCAGAAAACACAAAGTTTCATCGAAAGAAATCAAGGATGACATAAACAGAGAGATACCACGTTCTTGGTTTGGAAGAATCGATATTGTGAAAATAGCTATATACCTAAAGCAATTTACAGATTCAGTGCAATCCCTATCAAGTTAGCAATGGTATAGTTCACAGAATTAGAGCCAAAAAAAGATCACATTTTTTTTAATGTAAACACAAAAGACCCAGAATAACCAAAGCAATCTTAAAAAAAATGGAACTGAAGGAATCAGGCTCCCTGACTTTAGATACTATTAAAAAGTTTCAGTCATCATAACATTATGGTACTGGCACAAAAATGGAAATATAGATCAGTGGAACAGGATACAAAATCCAGAGATAAGCCTTGGCACATATTGTCGTCTAATCTATGACAAAGTTTGCAAGAGTATATAATCAAGAAAAGACAGTCTCTTCTATAAGTGGCATTTGGAAAACCTGGACAGTCACGTGTGAAAGAATGAAATTAGAACACTCCCTAACACCATACACAAAAATAAACTCAAAATGGATTAAATACCTAAATGTAAGGCTGAGTATTGTAAAGCTGTTAGAGGAAAAAAATAGGTCGAACCCTCTTTGACATAAATCACAGCAAGATCTTTTTTGATCCATCTTCTAGAGTAAAACAAATAAAAACGAATAAATGGAGGACCTTCAAGATGGTGGAGGAGTGAGATAAGATCACCTCCCTCCCCACAAATACCAGAAAGTCATTTGCATGTCAAACAGCTCCTGCGGAACACCTTCTGGACGCTGGCAGAAGACCCCAGCCTTCCAAAAGGCAAGCAAATCTCATCAGAATGACATAGGGCAAAAGATAGATACATAAAAAGACAAAGGATCTGCGGGCAGGGACCTGCACCCTGGGGAGGGAGTTGTGATGGAGGAAAAGCTTCTGCACACTTGCAAACCCCTTCATGGGTGGGGACGGGGGGAGCTTTGGAACCTCAGAGAGCAATGCAGCGAGAGAGGCTGGGAAGGCAAAACAGAGATAATTTACCACAGAGGTGGTTGCCTAGAGCAGTCCCAGCCAAAAAGTGGCGCACGCACCCGCCTCAGCAAGTGGGGGCCTCATGTTGAGACTCAGGCTTCAGGAGTCGGACTCCAGAGAGAGAACCAGGGTTGACGGCCATAGAGATTCTCTGGGTGGGCTGAGCAAGACGTAGCTGAACCCGTCCAGGGAAAAGACTAGGCCTCCCAGAAGGGCGAGAGACCTTCGCTATGGGGTCACCCTAACTCCCCCTGCTCCGAGAACACAAGAATTGAGTGTCGCAAATGCCGTTGATGGGACAAGCGACAGCGGCGAACTGCCTGACCCCAAAGGGAGACAGAGGCCGGTCCAAAGCTGCTGCCAACGCCTGCAAGAGCCCCGGAGGAAGAGCTAGACTGCTTCCAGTCTATGCCCCCAGAGCGGGGAATATGAACTGACTGGCCACTGACGAAGCCAGGTGAGCGCCCTAGGTGGGGGACAAAACGCCGCCGCTGAGGTTCCAACCCCAGGGGTGGCAGCTGCCACCCAGCCCTGAGCAGGCGCAGGTTATGAGCCGCAGCTTCCCGGGGGTTTGTGCAACTTGGCTTTGCTGAGGGACACAAAACCTGCATCCAGTTCCCTGGGGCGGGGCCCTACCAACCTCAGATGGTAGCAGCCTCTTGCAGGCCTCGGGCACAGCAGGCACGCTCCAAAGACCCTAGTTAATGGCTGCCTCACCTCTTTCTCTTCCCAGTGTGGATGGGCAAGTGAGCCCCAAGGAGCAACCACTTTTGCCCTCTCTGCTCTGGGTGGGGAACATACCCCAGCAGGTAGCCTATAAGTGGAGGCTGGCCCAAAACCAAGGCAGAGCACCATGAGCTATGTGAGCAAGGAAGAGGGAATTCACTTCAGTGGCCACAGGGGCATCAGCTTAAATCCCTGCCACTAGCCTGAGACTGAGGGCTTTGGGGGTTACTGTGGATTTTGGGAGCAAATACTAGCTGGAGTATGGCCAGACTGAGCCTGAGCTGACCCCATAGCATCCACAGCAGGTCCAGGGACATTCTTAGAAATACTGCAGGACTTCCTGAGTAGGCAGATGGTCTGGTGCTCACTGTGTGGAGAGGACAATGGAGGAATCAGGAGGACATTCTTCCTGCTACACTCTCTCTCTCTCTCTCTCTATATATATATATATATATATTTTGCATTGTTCTTTATTATTCCTTTGTTTTATTTTTTAAACTTTATTTTTTAAACATTTTATTTTAAAAGAAATTTACTTCATTTTTTCCCTATTTTTATAGTACTCTTTAGTTACATTGCCTTTTTATCCATGTTTTTGATTTTTTATTTTTGCTAGTCTAGTTTTTAGTATTCATTTTCACTTATGGGTGGGTTTATTGGCTTGATTGCTCTTTTCTTTTTCTTTATTCCTGCTTTTACTCTTTTCTTCCCCTTTTTGGTCTCTTCTCTTTCTAAGTGTGAGTTTCTTTGAGTGTTCTTGGCTATCGAGTGTTGCTTTCATCATTAGTCTTGGGTTTTTGTCTCCTGTGCTGTATGGCCTGAGAAGTCTTGGTGGGAGACCTGAGTCCAGGACTTTGGACCAGCAGAGAACTCCCAACCCCATGGAACATTAATCAGCGAGATGTCTCCCAAAGGTCTCCATCTCAACACTAACACCAGGTCCCACCTAAAGGCCACAAGCTCCAGTGCCGGACACCTCACACCAAGCCTTCAGCAAAACAGAAACACAACCCTACCCATTAGCAGACAGGATGCCCCAAGTCACAACAAGCACATAGATACCACGAAACATAGCACTGGACATGGCACTGCCCTCCAGAGACAAGATCTGCTACGCCCACCACAACACAGGCACAAATTCCCCAACCAGGAAATCTTCAAAAGGCCAGTCCCACCCACTGGGGGCAGATTCCACAAATACAAAGAGCGACCGTCTTCTAGCCTGCAGAAAGGAAACCCTAAAGAGCAAATTAAAATGAGAAGACAGAGAAACATGCAGCAGATGAAGGGACACGGTGAAAATCCACAAGGCCAAACAAACGAAGAGGAAATAGGCAATTTACCTGAAAAAGAATTCAGAGCAATGATAGTAAAGATGATCTAAAATCTTGGAAGTAAAGTGGAGGCACAGTTAAATAGAAGGGAGACATAGACCAAGAAGGTACAAGAAATGTTTAACAAGGACCTAGAAGAAATAGAGAATGATAATCAGCAATGAGCAACATAACAATAGAGATTAAAAATACACCAGAGGGAACCAATAGCAGAATAACTGAGGCCGAGTGGATAAGTAAGCTGGAAGATAGATAGAAATAACTTAGGCAGAGCAGAACAAAGAAAATGAGTGAAGAGCAATAAGACAGTCTCAGAAACCTCTGGGACAACATTAAAGCAGAGTAATATTTGATTTATAGGGGTCCCAGAAGAAGAAGGGCTTCCCTGGTGGCTCAGAAGTTAAAGTGTCTGCCTGCAATGCAGGGGACCTGGGTTCAGTCCCTGGGTCGGGAAGATCCCCTGGAGAAGGAAATGGCAACCCACTCCAGTATTCTTGCCTGGAGAATCCCATGGACAAAGGAGCCTGGTGGGCTACAGTCTACGGGGTCGCAAAGAGTCAGACACGACTGAGCGACTTCACTTTCACTTTCTTCAGAAGAAGAAGAAATAAAGAAAGGGTATGAGAAAATATTTGAGGAGATTATAGGCGAAAAATTCCCTAACATGGGAAATGAAATAGCCACCCAAGTCCAGGAAGCCCAGAGAGTCCCATTCAGTATAGGATAAACCCAAGGAGAGACATGCCCAGACACATATTAGCCAAAATAATGAAAATTAAACACAAGGAGAAAACATTAAAACAGCAAGGGAAAAGCAACAAATAACAAATAAGGGGATCCCAAAAGGCTAAAAGCTGATTTTTCAACAGAAACTCTGCCGGCCAAAAGCAAGCGGCAGGATATATTAACACTTAAAGTGATAAAAGGAAAAAAAAAATCTACAACCAAGATTACTCTATCCAGCAAAGATCTTACTCAGATTCAAACGAGAAATCAAAAGCTTTACAGATAAGCAGAAGTTAAGAGAATTTGGCACCACCAAAGCAGCTTTACAACAAAAGCTGAAGGAATTTTTCTAGATAGAAAACATAAGAGAAAGAAAGGCCTACAAAAACAAACCCAAAACAGAAAAGTAAATGGCAAAAGGGTCATGCTGCTGCTGCTGCTGCTGCTAAGTCGCTTCAGTCGTCTCCGACTCTGTGTAACCCCATAGACGGCAGCCCACCAGGTTCCCGCATCCCTGGGATTCTCCAGGCAAGAACACTGGAGTGGATTGCCATTTCCTTCTCCAATGCATGAAAGTGAAAGTGAAGTTGCTCAGTCATGTCCGACTTTTCACGACCCCATGGGCTGAAGCCTACCAGGCTCTTCCATCCATGGGATTTTCCAGGCAAGAGTACTGGAGTCATACATATCAGTAATTATCTTAAGTGTAAATGGATTAAATGTTTCAACCTAAAGACACAGATTAGTTGAATGTTTACCAAAACAAGACCCCTATATATGCTATCTACAAGAGACACAATTCAGACCTAGGGACACAAACAGACCAAAAGTGATGGACTGGAAAAAGATATTCAATTCAAACAGAAATCGAAAGTGGGAGTAACAATACTCATATCAAATAAAATAGACTGTAAAATAAAGATTGTTGCAAGAGACAAGGAAGGGCATAATGATCAAAGGATTAATACAGGAAGATATAACGATTATAAATATATATGAACCCAGCATAGGAGCACCTCAATACATAGGGCAAATGCTAATAACTATTAAAGTGGAAATTTACAATAACACAATAAAAATGCAATACTTTAATACCCCACTCACACCAATGGACAAACCATCCAGACAGAAAAGTACATGAACATATATTCACACTTTTTTACATTATTTGGTGTACATACATATACCAGAGAAGGCAATGGCAACCCACTCCTGGAAAATCCCATGGACGGAGGAGCCTGGTGGGCTGCAGTCCATGGGTCGCAAAGAGTCGGACATGACTGAGTGACTTCACTTTGACTTTTCAGTTTCATGCATTGGAGGAGGAAATGGTAACCCACTCCTGCGCTCTTGCCTGGAGAATC
Source organism: Ovis canadensis (assembly GCF_042477335.2). NCBI lineage: Eukaryota > Metazoa > Chordata > Mammalia > Artiodactyla > Bovidae > Ovis > Ovis canadensis. The sequence continues at coordinate 97,727,986 of NC_091253.1, read as the reverse complement.
CCAGGGACGGGGGAGCCTGGCAGGCTGCCGTCTATGGGTTCGCACAGAGTCAGACATGACTAAAGCAACCTAGCAGCGTACATATACCAAATGTATGCACTTGCTAGAGCCATCCATTCTCTTTCAGTTTGGATCTGCTCCTCTCTAGATCTGTTTATCCTAGGATTCAGGATATAGAACACTGGCAATCCTCTACACAGAGACCATTTTTACCCCCTCCACAGAATAAACCTTGAGTTTGGGGCTGGGGAGAGAAAGCAGGAGGCCTGCCCAGGATTTGGAGCATTTAACTATTTCTTATGAATGATTTCCAGTCCTTCTTAATTTAGTCAATTCCATTCATCCTGTTTCCAGGTGCTTGTTGCTTTCACTCCCTTAGATTTCACCATCCTAGTGATACACTGGGCTGGTTCTCTGTTCCTGCCAGTTTATAATTTGATTTCCTTGGGTCTCTCAGGTAAGTTACCAGATAAACACCTGCTTCCAGATTCCCAAATATTGCTATTGTTTTCTCTCTTATCCTCCCTTGTCCTAAGTCTTAGAAAAGAAAATCATTTTCTACAGTTTTAGTAGGGCTTTGGAGGGAGTGAAATTATATGCCATCATTTTACCTGAAAGTGCCAATAGCTTTCAGACACGCATCACAAGCCAGGTAAAATCTTTAGAATTCTAAAGGGAAAGTTAGATAAACGTAAAGGTCCATTGATACTGTTCTAAGCAAAAAATAATTAAAAAACAAAACAAAACTGTGTTTTGAACAATTCATCTGCGTCTCTTCTGTCCTTGACTGGGCTCACTCCCTTTTGAATCTGTGTCACCAATCTCTTAGTTACCTCCCAGATCGATCACTATGTTGGCATCCTGTCCTGGTGACCCAATACTAGACTCCAATACTAGCAACTGTTTGGATTGCACTTCCCTCTGAATAGGCAAAATGACTGTGGTTTGAAAATTTTATCATAATTTCTCATTTGTAAGATGATCTTCCCTTCCAATTCATAGTAAAAAAGCAAATATTTCTTTAGTGTCTGTGCACACATTTGAGAAAGTAGGATCTGATGTTTTGAATATTTTAAAATCAGATAACTGCTATATGCTGCTGCTGCTAAGTCACTGCAGTCGTGTCTGACTCTGTGGGACCCTATAGACGGCAGCCCACCAGGCTCCCCCGTCCCTGGGATTCTCCAGGCAAGAACACTGGAGTGAGTTGCCATTTCCTTCTCCAATGCATGAAAGTGAAAAGTCAAAGGGAAGTTGCTCAGTCGTGTCTGACTCTTCGCAACCCCATGGACCGCAGCCCACCAGGCTCTTCCGTCCATGGGATTTTCCAGGCCAAGAGTACTGGAGTGGGGTGCCATATATGCTGCTAGTGACTCCAAAACACAGGTCTTCCCACTTCACTCAGCTACTGTTGCTAACGGATTCTCTGGTTCAAAAGTGATTATCAGAAGTAAAGGATGAATATTTTTAAAGAAATTATCCTGCCCTTGAGGTTTTCTTGATTATTTGATGAGAAACATTTAAAGAGCTTTGAGGGCTTCCCTGGTGGCTCGGTGATAAAAGGATCGGTCTGTCAATATAGAGAACATGGGTTCGATCCCTGATCCTGGAAGAAGCCACATGCTGGGGCAACTAAGCCGTGCGCCACAGCTGAGCCTGTTCTCAAGGACATGGGAGCCACAACTACTGAGACGGTTGCTGCAGCAGCTAAAGCCTGTGCGTCTAGAGCCGGTGCCCCAGAACAAGAGAGCCGACTCAGTGAGAAGCCGCACACTGCAACGGCGGAGCAGCCTCCGCTCCCTGCCGCTGGAAAAGCCTGAACAGCGATGAAGACCCACCACAGTCGAGAATAAACGAATACGATAGTAAAAAGAAAGATTAATAATAATAGCGAGCTTTGAAAAAAGAAAGATCTGGAACAAATCCAGGTCAACCGCTTAAAATATTGTATTTTGTAAGCAAATGCTTTTACTCAATGTTTTTCTTCCTAAGACTCCCAGAAAGCTGGTTCGGAGAATACGTGACGATAATACTGTAGAAATAGGACTCAGAGACTTGGCAAATCTCTAATGGGGGCACGTGAAGAAGGGGAGAAGTAGAAGGCCAAAAATGCGTGTTTTCTTGGATAGATAATCAAGAAAATTTCATGGTGTTGTAATTCAAGGTGAAGTATGTTTACTTTGATGGGAGACAAAGGATGGTGAGGGGTTTCATATTCAGTGGTTTGCCTCTGGGAAACTAAAGAAAAATCTGGATTTATTTGTCCAGCAAGTGGGTGGAAACGGTGAATCTGTTTCATGAGACAGCCCATCCACAAAGCTGAAGCCATGCTTGTGAATAAGGGTCCATGAGACAGTGTAGAAGAAAAGAGGTTAAGAACATATAGGGACTGAATCCAGTGTTCCTTTCTCAGTCCTCTTTTTTTTTTCTCTCTTCTGGACACATCAGCAACCATTAGCATAATTACTTCAGTTTAGGGGCTTTGTTTTCATTCTTTACTAGCATTATTTTCCTTGAGATAAAATGTACATAGAGTAAAATGCATCCTTCTTATGTGTGCAGATCAATCATTTTTCCATATGTCTATACCCATCTAGTCATCACCCACATCATGAGAATGAGACTCTTTCTAACAGGACAGAAAGGCATCCAGAGTGGGATCTTATTCCTCCCAGACCAGTTCTGTTTGCAAGAAATGGCAGCTCCATTCTTCCCGGCTCTCTCTCTCTTTCTCAGTTCTCAGCTTTTCCACCAGCCTACTGGCTGCACCTGCAGAGTCCATCCATAAGGCATCCACTTTGGCCATCATCCTGGCTCCCAGCCTGGCCCACGTGACCATCTTCTTTGCCTACTGTTAACTTCAGCAGCTTCCTTCCTAATCAGTCTCCCTGCTCCCCCTCTCCCCTTACCGCATTATGCTCCTTTGCTGACAACCCTCCCCTGCCTTCCCATCCCATCGTGAACCATTCCTTTCAGTGCTTGTAAGGCTTCACAAGGCACAGTCCGATTTCTGTCTCCATGGGCACGGCACCACTGTCCCCCTTGCTCTCCTTACTGTCCCCACGAAGGCCTCCTTTCTGTTCTTTGCAACATATTGAGCTTTGCAACATACTGAGGGCCTTGGCGCTGGTTCTTCCTTCAGATGTGCGCCTGGCTCACTCCCTCAATTTTTTCTTTCCTCCACTCAGATGGCACATGATTACTGTTCCAAATACCCACCCCGCATCCCTTTATTTCCTTCATCAAACAAATAGTATGTACTGACATACTATTTGTTTCTAATTGTCTTAAATGTCTAATTGTCTAATGTCTTAAATGACTCTTTAGTTACTGATTCACGCCGAAACCTACAATGCCTGGGATGTAGTTGGATCTCAATACTGTTGAATGAACAAATAAGTGGATGGTGGATGCATATACAGATAGATGAAGAATATTTCTAGCTTTCTGCCTACTTTATCGTGACTGTGTCAGTTCCATTAGGTGTTACATTGCATGCAAAAAAAGAGCATATGGGGACACATGTAAACGCAAAAGAACTAGTTGAAAATGCTATATATGGTGAGGGAAAAAAAAATCTCTCTAAGCCAATGTCTAGAAGCCAACAGTTTATAGAGGGCTGGCCATGAACTTGGTACTGTTTCAAACTCTGGGCAATGAAAAATGTGCAGCCCTCGAAGAGATTTCCAGAAAAAGCATGAATAACGTACATTTGCTCAGAGTAATTATCAGTATGAAGTACTGCTGAGAAGCAGTAAGAGAGAAGTAGAAAGAGTAGATTAAGTAATAAACACATGATTTAAATGGAAGCAATTTTACATAGAGTGGTGAGAAGTGCAAATTATAAGAAGTAAAAACCCATTAGGAAGATGTGAAGGAGTGACAGAAATTTTCCTTTCAAGGAATAGAGAAATTAAGGGACAGAGAGTGAGGAAGTGGAAGGTATGGGGAGGAGAAGAAGAAATGGAGGCGGAGGACGGGAAAGGGGGAGCTGGTGCTGCGTCCAGGAGATAACTGAACTGAAGATGGTGCATCAGACTTTGTTGAAGTTATGCCCATTTGATGCTTTTTATAAAAAATATAAAATATGCAAACCACTCACTGAAATATCTTGTATTTACATTTCTATAGTGTGCTAGGTGTGTTAGGGTTCTCAAACCCTTATTTTGATTTTTCTCCAAAATATAGTATTCTAACTTGGTCTTTGATTGTAAGATAAGTGATATCATGAAGTGCTTTAATATCATATAAATTAATGATTCAGATATTTTAACAAATCTACTAGGTAAGATTTATATCTTTTTTCTCTGATAGTAAAAACAAGGGAGATTCATTCTTGTATTCACCTTGATATTTATGGTTACATATCCTTATAGCCTTGTAAAAATAAAGGTAATCTTTTATTTGAAAGCCTTCTACAAATAAAAGTAAATAATAAAAATAAAATAAAAATAAAAATATTGTTGGCTGGCTAAGTCTTGTAGGTTTTTATATGCGGACATGTTCCAAAAGCGCAACAACCCTTATTTGCAAGTATTTCTTTAAACTCTTTGAGAAAGATCTCCAAAATTCCGGAGATTCATCCTAGATGAAGATTTCGAAGACAACGCAAACAGTTCTCTGTCTTTCTAGCCTGTTTCTTAGTCAGATAATTATACTCCTGGGATTGCCTTAGTGCACTGCTTCAGAGCTCCTCTTTTCTGTGTGTATGAAAGTTTATAACAGTAACTTCTTGGTGCACAAGGCACCTTGGTTTTTGTGTGACAGAACACATTTTCCTTTATTCCCAACATGCTTTCCTAATTCTTCAAATTCAGATGACCTTTCAGAACTAATGATACATGCCAGATTTGCTTCTTAGGAAACACTTGCTTAGGCATTTGGTTATATGTACTTATTGGATATTGTAAGAAAAGCAGTTTATCAAACTATTAAATATGAAATTGCTTAAGTTTACTCTTGCTTTCTCTCTGTGAGTCTATTCACGGTCACTGTTTTGTTTGTTGCTTAGTTACTAAGTCATGTCAGAATCTTTTGCAAGCCCCTGGACTCTTTACTATAGCCCTATCATTTAAAGAAAAAAAAATCGTTAAATGGGATTCAGCCAAAGACTTTTGATATAAATATTAACTTGTTTGATTAAATTACCTATACAGCCATGATGTATGACTTTAATCAATAAATTATACTCACTTATCCAAAACATAATTTTTATTTTTGTCAAGTGGTAGTGGAATCCTAGCATATTCTATGTCCACGGCTACTCGCCTGAAATACATTTGATGTAGTAATACTTCCTGCTTTTGTTCTTGGTCACAGTCATAGGCACGTAGTTAGCGGTTAAACAACGCCCTACTTGAAGTGGCCAGTTTAATATACTTACTATTTCAAGCAAACACACAGGAGATTTTGGCCTAAATTTCTTTAGAGTTCTTTTATGTTTTATATCAACTAGGAAGACATAGATAGCAAAGGCTACTGCTATATATCACCATAAATGTATGTAAATCATTCATTGAGTAAAACCACAGTGTCTGTGAACCATTTTCTGTTCTCTTATTTATTGACAGTTTGTTTTAAATTACAACACAATGAATTGATGGCAAACACAGAAGAGGCAATAGTATAAAAAGCCATTTAACCCTTCCCTAGGTTAAGACATGTACAGCAGACAAAAACTGCCCCACCCAAAAACCCCTTCTTGAATGGAAACAAAATAAATATAAATTAATAAATACAAAACAAATCACTGCACAGCCCTTAACTCTTTGATTGCCATGGCAAGAACCATGCTGATGATTCCAGCTTGTGACATTTATGTGGTTAAAGGTTGCCGCAGCAGTCAAAGGGTTATAGCATTGTAAACATGAGTATTTTGTGGAAAAGTTCAGTCATGTTAATGGTCTACAGCAATGAGATTAATATTATGATCCCTTGACCTTTAATGATGCAACATTATTAAGGAGTTAAAGAGATAGTAGCTTGGTGAGCTGTTACATAGACTAGTCAACCATTTTATTTAACAATGTGCTATGAGGCCTGATTTACCAGTAAAAGACAACTTGTGAATAATAAACACTGTTCAATGCATTGATTAATAAATCAATGAAAAAATTAATTTAAGCACCACAAAAGTTTGCCTGATTATATCTGACAGTCATAATACACTTTAGCACCATTTATTTAGCCTTATATTTGCACACAAACAAGCTTTGCGTTTGTCAGTAGAAGCTATCTGAAATATATATATATATGTGTGTGTTTGTGTGTGTGTATATATATATATATATATATATATGCCAGATTTAAGATGGTATAAATGTATAGAATCCTGTGTGGGCAAAAAATCACTATACTTGAAAACTTTATAACTCATTCAGCAAATAAATGTGTTATTTATTTCTTTCCTTGCACACAGAAGACTACATATTATCAAAAACTTAATGAAATGGTGTGGAGTGTAATGTGAACAACCCAGACAAAGTTAGACTTCAATGCTCTCTCCAAAACTGAGAATATCATGGGGACTGAAAATAAAGGTAAAGTATTGTCAGAAACCAAAACAAAATGACCTAAATATTTCATTTCATCATGTTTCTCTCTGCTTCACAGTTTAATTCTATTTAAATAAAATCTGCAATAATTTTATCTGTTAAATCCTTTTAATTTCCCATCAGCACAATATAGAAATAAATGATTTTTACAAGCTATAAAATGTGTATTGTTTACCCCAGAGACAAGTCTTCTTTTCAATTGCTTGCATATAATTTTGACTCTGAAAGATAAATGTCTGTGCAACTTTTTAAAATATATATAGTATTTACTTGACAAATTAAATTTATGGGCATTTACCCTCTGTAATCTACCTAGTAAATATATATATATATATACATATATATATATACACACATATATGTTTACTAATTATGCCATACAGTTCCAAATATTTATTACCAGATAGTTCATATGGATGGCATAAATTGCATTCATTATCATACTGATCCACTGTTAGAATCAAATAATGTTAATATAGATTACAAGTTGTAAAATATCTTGAAGATAGGTTACTACACTGACAAAGCAGGCAATTTTCTCTATGACAATATTTGATTCTTTTAAAAAACCATCAGTAGACTATGGACTAGTTAGATTTTATGTTTTACTAGAAAATTAAGTTCATAAAAGCTATATCAGCATAAAATTGAAATAGCTAGTTTATTTATTTCCCTCCTATAATATAAAACAAGATATACTGTTTTAAAATTCTATATCTAAAAAAAAAATATCTCAGTTGTGTCCGACTCTTTGCAATGCACTGGATTGTAGCCCACCAGGCTCCTCTGTCCATGGGAGTCTCCAGGCAAGAATACTGGAGTGGGTTGCCATTTCCTCCTCCAGAGGATCTTCCCAACCCAGGGATCAAGCCCAGGTCTCTCACACTGCAGGCAGATTCTTTACCATCTGAGTCAGCAGGGAAGCCCCAAGACTTTTATACCTGAAGCACAATTTTAAGGGTGAGTCTCTAAAACTCTTGAAAACGGAGGTCCACAATAGAAATGCCGATGTAGTTAAAACCAAGGCAGCAAAAAGCTGCCACTATAACACCTCGTAATATCTTATTTCCTCTCTTTTTAATATATATGTCATTTACACATAAAGGGACATAGACCAAAGAATTGAAGTTTTAGGTATTCATGTACTCAGTATGTACCTTAAAAGGAACACTGTATTATGGTATTTATTTCCTATATATTTAAGATGCAGTCACCAGAAGCAAACTTTCTTAGCTGGCTTATCAACAGACAACAGCCTTCATACTCAGCATTTGACTTTTCTCAGGGGAATAACTCTAGAAAATTTAGAATCCAATGCAAGAGATTTGGAGATGTGTGAAGTTTACTGGGACTAAGTTTTTGCATGAAACTTGTGAGGGACAAACATATTTTCAGGGCATCACATATGATGTACAATTCTGTTCATTTCTGGTTTTCACAAAGAGAAGGGAAAATCAAATCTGTTTAAAAACGGGGTGGGTAAGGTAGAAATAGAAAGGAATGCAAATATAGGCACAGACTGTACAGAGCGGCACAAAATAATATATCCCTCCCAGCCATCTGTATTTTCCGGTAACAAGCAAAGCAAACAAACACTTCAAAATTGAAGGAAGAGAAAAATCAGGCACATGTACTTGTTTGGAAATCGTGTTCTTTTTTTTTTTTTTGAATTAAAAAAGTAACTGAATTGTCAAATTTTGTATTCAGGAATATATAAATGAATAATCAGATACAAAAGAAGTGACAAAAATAATTAAAAACCTACTTATACCCAAGCAATATTATATACTAAAGAGCTGTGAGAAGACAGTCAGAAATGTGGCCTCTGTGATACTTCAGTGGTAGCAAAATGATGACATTGATTTAAGGGTTGAATGATTCATTCAAGAAAAGTAGGTTTTCACAACTGGGTTGTCAATATATAGAGTGGGAACAAGATCAAATTGACAGTACATAGGAGCAAATGAAACATGCATTCTAGTGACTTGTCAAATTAACAGCTCACACCAGGCTTTATTCATTTATATCTTGGCAAGACAGGCCCATGTAGAAACATAGATTCAAATAAAGGTGGCACGTCCAAGCAGCACCATAGCCTATCCTAGGAAAAAGCATCCTACCATGCAGTCATATCTCACTGTATCTCATCATACGTGAGGCATGTATAAAAAGGCCTGTGTCCAGAAGTATTTCTCCTGGGATCCAATCTAACTACAGATCAAGTGCTACAGAAATGTCTGTGTTGTGAATGATATTTGTTCATGGCTAAGACAAGTGGATACAATACTCAAGAAACATCTTAGTAAGTCTAAAAGTGAATTATTCCACTCATGCTCACCTTTCTCTCCTTCCAGGTTTTCTATATGAAATAAGAGTTAATAACATCTTGCTCTGAAGCTACATGATCTAACGTGATACAATTATCATATTTTCATATTTATATTTAAGTGCTTTTCTTCTCCCTTCTGAAGGGCACATAGATCCAGTTCTATAGACGAGGCCATGGCAAAGCCACGTGCACCCGGAAAACACTCTAGTTGATGATGTGTTTGTCTTACGCTGTCTGGTGTGATCTTGAATGTAAAGGACGCGTTGGGTGCAAACTTGAACATTATTCCCAGTCCAAAGCTAGTAAGACACGTTTTAAGACCTGCTGCTCTTTAAAATGAAAAAGCATAGAGTCTTCATAAATCTTCACAATTATCTTCATAAAACTTGAGAATATGTACCTTTTTATACCTATGTACTAAACATCAATTACTGGTTATGCCCTCATTTTCTTTAAAGAGCTTTAGTTACAGGTGCCTGAGGTACTGCACTACAGCACTCATGATCTTATACCCTTACTTAATGTAAAGAATTAGCTTCGTTCTAAAAAATAATACATGTCACATAAGCTCACAATTGTGTTTAGAAATTGAAGGCTGATACTTCAGTATTATACCAGAAAATTGACAGAAATTTTGCAATATCACATCTGTTTTATACTCCATTTCTCTGAATTTGTCAAATCAATATTCATTCCTAGGCTTTATATACTATTGGTTTAAATTTCAAAGTAGATATACATATAAAATGTTGGAAGAGATATTTGCAACTGGGTGTCACTAATTTGACCTGAAATATATCAGAATCATTTCAAAATTACACCAAAGGAAACAAATGAAAAATGATTTGAGTAGGACGTGAAAGACAAAGCTTACAATTAGATGAGACTAGAACACTAAGGCAACTTCTTTGCTACTGTGCCAAGTGTTTTGTGTTATCTGATTATTGAGGTAAATTGCTATCCTAGGGACATGGCTTTTCTTAGGAAATTCTAATATTATATAGATCTTTCCAATTGAGTTTACTGAACATCTAACATTGACATTTTTAGCCTAGAAGGCAATGCATGAGTACCAGATGTGTTTATGCAGGGTAACAGCTAATAACCAATGTCTAATTATATACATTGATATATCACATGCTTATCACTTCTGCAAAGAGCTTGAAGTTGCATGGTTCTACTATTTTTACACTGGCTAAAGTAAAATTTCCAGTTGTACTAAAGAATGTGATAGGATGTTTTGTATATTTTACAAAAACTCATTTTTTCCTCTTCTTTCACTTCTATATTAAGAAATTTAACATTTAGCATTCAAATGTATAGTGCGGTGCAATGCCTGGTTGCTGCATTCTTTATTATGAAGTTTTTCTTCTTTTTAGGAAGCTCTAACTTTTTAATTATAACTTCTCTGATGAAGCTATGGTTCTCTACTAGGCAACATAGACTCTGTAACATAGATACATATGCTCTGGCAGTTATAAACTGTGATCATAAATCACATCATAAATAAATCAATCATGAAGGTGTATGAGATGCAATGTAATGGTTAGATTCTTTTGACATGAAATCTTTTGTGCTATCATAAGACTGGACTCACAGCTATTTGTAATGGCTCATCTGAACTCAACATTTTTGGTTTAGATAGTATGTTCTGGTTTAACCTCTGATATTTTGGAATGTGTTCTTCAGAGAATCAAAAGTTACATGAATTCTCTGCTATGTTTGCTGAAAAAGACTTCACCACCAGCTAAGAGGTTTTCTCAGTATAGGTTACAGTCTCACAGATACAATACTATCACAAATCACTGCTTTATTAGTTTCTGGAAGTAATTCCAAAATTAAAAAAAAAAGATTATTTTCATGACTTTTGTGTTAAAAGATTATTTTGTCTATTTGATTATAATATCCATTTATTTTCAGGTAGCACATTGAGTTTAGTCAATATGAACACACTGTGTATTCTACTATAAGATCCACAAAGCATGGACGTGTATTTGTAGCATACTAGAGATACCAGCCTATACGTAGAGGTGGAAAGCATCCTACTACTATCCCTAGGGTCCAGTATATACACATCACCCAGGTATTGGGATTGTCAGTGAAGTTGGGCAATGTTCTCATCACCACACTGTGTTTTTAAATCACCCATAGAAAGTAAATAAAACAAGTATATCATATATGACTAATTATATGCCAATAGAAAAAGATTAAAAGCAATTTGAATATTAGAAGTAAAATTCTCTCATTTCAGTAAATCAGTCTCTATCCTTTATTACTTAGTAATTATTTTGTAAAGTATTACTTAGTAATTTATTACAATCTGACTCAGAAAAGCCTTGCCCTCTGATTTATAACAGAATTTGTCTTTGCTAGTATCATATGATGGTCTCTAACTTATCCATATTATCTTTGTGATTGTAAAGAGCATCCATAATCACCCGTTCCGGTGCCATGTCAAAGACAACTTTGTTCTAAAACAGGTCAACAGTTAAATTCACAGCCTGCTCTACATGTCTGATGTGGATTTACTGCTCTAGAGAGAATACAGACTGATTGGCTATTTTAATATTTCATTCAGTCCAGGTAATAATATATAGAAAAATAATATTTGGCTAAAATTATAAACTCTATAGTTAATTTATGTAAAAAAATTACTTTGTTTACATTTGTATTTATATTAAAGTATGAGAAATAATGAAACAAGGAGAATTATTTTTTGCGATTGTGAATGTGTTTTCATTTCAACTTAGGAAACCCTAGGTCTGAAATTTCCATATTATCAGTGATAGAATGTTGAAAAATATTTGCTGGGTGTATACCTCTATTGATACTAAACTGTTCTTATTATTCACATTGGTTTTGAATTAGACCAAATTGGTTTTGAATTGGCTAGACCAATTACTCCCTCTTCCTTCCACTGTTCCATTAGGATTGACATTTTCCCCAAACCCTAAGTGAAAGAGGAGTTAGCAACCATACAAAGTGCCTGGTGTACAATAAGCAAATAGAATCCCAATGTTTGTGATTATGCCGTACTTAAAGTTTTCTTATCTCTTGTAATCTCACAACCTGAAAATCCAAAGTTCTAATAAAGAGATTAGTTATATATGCCTTTTCTTATCACATAAATCTCATTTCATATTGAAAAAAAAATGACCCAACACTTTTCCATGATGTTTCCAGAATGCAAGCATAATGATAGAGTCTTTCTCTTCTTAATGCTATGGTTATTTTCTAGCCCTTATATATTTATAGTCTTACGATGAATCAGGATATTGTGACAAATGAGTAAAGAGGCCAAAGATTGCTTCTTTAGTTTCTTTCTCATTTTAGAGGAAAAAAAAAATCAATTTTCAATGCAGGTTGATGGAATTCCTCAATGATTTACATATGTCCTCAAATGACATAGTTCCTCATTTCAGTCTTTAGCAAAATACGATTTCCAGTTATTTTTTTTTCCTTGGCATCAAGGTCTGAAAAATATTAAACCCGCCCACAAGCAAATATCATATAAATGAGCTTATGTATATGGTCCTTCCTCCAAGCTCAGTAAAAGTGACTGACTCTATGACACCAGCACCCTCTAGAATGGAAGCACTGAAGCAAAGCCACAGGGCTCAAGCTGGTTCTCTCCCCTTGCTTCCCTGTCCCTCACATACATAATCTCCATTAGAATCTTCTCAAAATACAGTCTGCTGTTGCCTAATGTTTTGCTGTAAAGCCATTAGCAATTCTTCTTTCTTTATTCTTTTTTCATAGTCTCACTTTACGTATAGGTTGTAAGAAATAACAGTCTGCAAGGCTTTGCGACATGCCATCCATGATTACAAAACATTTTCCCCAACCGAATTATAAACATGTAGTTTAACTGAAAGGCATTCTAATTTTCATGCTCTGTTGAGTATAAATACAAATTCAAGGCAGCCAAACCATCCATTTCCAAATAAGAATATATACCTACACTCATTAAAATCATCTGGAAATGTGTATCATTAGTAAATGAGTAAGAAATTTTCACTAGTATAAAATTCCTGCTTTATATAAAAGCCACACTGGCCATTCAAGTAGTTTGAGGTTTGTTTTTTTTTTTTTTTTAACCCCATAGTTTTATATTTGTACTAAAATGATGAATTTAGACTTGAAATTATGTTAAAGGAAAATTAAAAGTCACTTCTACCTTTAGGGGATTTTTAAAGTGTGCATGTAAAGAGCAAAGTGTCCATCTGCGGATCCACTATCAACGCACCTTTTCTCTCTAAGGAAACAGCTCATGCTTATTAGGTTTTTAGAGGTCAATTAACCGTCCAATGGAGAAGCAACACCAAATTTCCCTCAGTTTGTGCCAGTTTGCAAGTTAAAGGTCAAAGGGCAAAGACATAGAACAGGACTCTTCAAGGAAAATTTTCACAGAAGATAATGTTTAAGTTGTTGTTAATGACGGTCAACAGATCAGTAATCTAGTTCAAGGCAAGCTGTTCATTGTTTCAAAAGCTAATCCCCTCAAAAGCTGGCTTTCACACAAAGCCAATGTCTGACTCATAGGGTGCATTCCTTCTGACCATCTCTAATAAGTTCACAGCCCAGTGGCTGTAAAGCCTTTCACTGCAAGAAGCAGCTCCTAAAAAAATCAATTACGAGGTCTGTCAGTTGCTGACTTTTCTCTAGGAAAAAAATATTGATACAAACCTGCTCTGCAGGTCACATGAGAATGACAATACTGCTGTTAGAGGACAGGTTACACTCAACAATGAGATGCTTTGGTGGTCCCTTGGCTCTGTCAGCGATCAAATGGATGGCTAAATGCCAGAAGCCACACGAACCCTTTGAGAACTATGGTTAACATGCAATAGCTAATACACTGGAGTATATTCATGCAATCTCAGAGTCATCATTTTAATTCATTTGTAAGATGGCAATGCTAACAGCATGTTCCATGGCAAAACTGATTTTTCATGCAATGGATTTTAAAACAGAAATTCAGTGTGTCTAACAACAACAACGACAACAAAAAAGACAGGCTGTTATAATCAGTTGTTCAAATAAAATTTCACTCTTACAAGATATTTAATAAAATACCTTTTTATTTGCCAGAAAATGTTTGGCAAGTAACATCATTTCTGTTTGTTATAAATGCATTTATGTAGTACTGTAAATCACTTAAAATTACATGGGGCTATAGGATATCTGTTTTAAAAACCTGAACTCCTTGAACCTATGCCTGTTTTTACCATTGCCCACTTCTATAGTTTACCAGATCCTAAGACTCTGAAAGCTGATTTGATAGTTCTCAAAGGGTTACACCACTATATTACTGGAGTCACATACCCTTAGAAAAGGACTGTCATTTTAAACCACTTTAAAGACATACTGCTTCTTGCTCCCCTTATAATGAATATTCCTGACAGACCCATGGAAGGCCTGGGGCAATGGCCTAGTACAACTTGGGGAGATTATCACAATGATGTCGGGGTGAGGTGGCAGGAAGGGGCTTGGAAACACTTCAAAACAATCAAAAGGTCCCATCTGAATGTCGCTGTGAATATAAATGTGATGAAACATTGAAGACATAGCTGAGAACAGCTGTATAAAATGAAAAATGGATGTAGTATTAAGGCTGTCACTATATTGCAGATATCTTGGCCCCTTCTTTGTTGGAAAATGGCTGTCCCAACAGTCTCAAGTCCTGCATGTGTATCCCAGGTCTCCCACCTGACAAGAATGAAGCATAGGAGACTCTCCCGAGCAGTCAGAGAGCTATCTTCTTTGGAGACGAAGCTGTTTTGGGTCTTCACACTTTCCTGAAAGTTCAATGGTGGGTTTTTTTTTTGTTTAGCCTTTTCTTTTTTCTTGCTATGAAGCAAAAATTTGTGGGTTTTCCATTTTGCTTTTCTCCCCCCAGAAATGGGCTCAGACGTCAGAAAACAAAATAAAACGTAATATTAGAAACCTTTAAGAAGAATCTTTTCTTCTTTTTCCTCTTTAGGTAATCCTGAAAATTAACTGGGCATTGAGCGTGCAGAGGAAAGGCCTAGAACTGAATGACAAAGAAAGACAAAGCACTGAAGGACAGCAGATACTGTGCATCGTGGAAGCTTCCCCATGAGTGTGTCTCCACTCACGTGCAGGGCCAGCAACCCTCTGGGTTTGAAAGGTCAGCCCCAATCAGGCTGCCACAAGCCTGCTCCTAGCTAGGAAACCGCATAACAGCTCTTGTCTTGAATCTCAAGTTACCACAAACTCCTAGAAAAGAAAGAAAGGAAAAAACCCTCCATCACACCCACTCTTGCATAGAGCGTTTACAGTACAGTATGTGGCGGGGTGTTCCTTTCCTCTTGAACTGGAACACAGTGTAAACCAAGACAAGTAGGCATAAGGCCAAGATGCAGGGGATGACAATAGCTATGGCTTTCACAGTGCTGGCTGTATTGTCCAGTTTGATGACAATGTCTACATCATCTGGTGGGCTGTGTCCTTCTTTCTCTCTGTCTGTTGGTCCATCACAGCCCATAAAATCCTTGAGGATGGATCTGGGATATCCAGGTTCTACCTTGAGTATCTGGTTGTTGAATTTCCAGTACTCCTTTCCTTTGTAGAAATATGTAAAGCCTGGTTGGGGGAAAACACACACACAGGTATCACTTATTTGTAAAAGAGTAGATGTCTAGAAATTTAATTAAATAGGCTACTTAAAAGATGTATGTTAAGGCCACTCAGTTTTTATAGGATGAAAACCCTATTCCCACTCAGCTGTTTGTTGATATGGATCTGGCTGTTGTGGTCCAGAAACTGGGCCCTCAAATGCTTACTGATGGCTCAACAGGGAGAAAGAAATACTGTTTATACAGAGTGTTAAAAGCCCATGCTATACGCATCAACACTGCTGCTAGCTTATAGAATTGCTGGTGCAGAATTACACATTAGTGTGAGCGTACCAACCTGTATTAAAAGATACTGAAACAGCCTTATAAACAGAAGCCCCGTTAGCCCTAATGCAGCTATTGAGGACATTGCATAATAGATTAAAAGGAGGCTTCTCTGTAAAATAGTTCAAGGGACATTTCTAATCATCTTAAGATTGGGAATAGTTGTACTCCTCTTAAGAAACAAGTTTGTTCTGTCATTTGGGAAAGAAGTCCTAAGAAATCAGAAATCATGAAACTGGAGATGATATCCTTGGTCTGCCAGGAATTTTAATAATTAAATAGATATTTATTGTATTTTGTGCAGTAATCTCATTTTCAGCTCTAGATCATGCCCATTTTGTCTCTCCTTTTGTCCTTGTTATTTAACTTTATTATAGACTAGGATAAATTTTTATCATCTAGCTATATTTTACAGAATTTCAAAAGCCTTTATCAATCCTTTTAGAGTAAAGGGTTAATAGAGTGTAAATAGATCTATAATTCTGTCTTTAACACTTCCAGCTAACCTATATTTCATGGAGGAGGAGGTGGTGGTATGCAGAAGGCTCAGATAACTTAGCAACACATATGATTTGTGTTCCAAAATATTATGGATGCAGATAACAGACTTGTAAACTTGTGACAGTTAAATGACAATTACATGTGTTTTTCTTAGGACTGTTCTCTTGTTTTTCCCGGAAACAAGTCCAGGTTTTTCTTTCATAGCTTCTTCATGTCAAGTTTCTTTGTGACTTCACTTTAATTCTTGCTTTGTGATACAATTCAACAAACTAAAAAGAAAGGTTTTAACGTTATCATCACTTAACACTTTGGGGAGCTATCTAATTTTGAATAGTATGCCTACTTTCTGAATTAATAATCGTTAATGAGAGTTTTTTCTTCTATTAATGAGCACTTACTATGGAAGAATCTTTGTGTAAAAGCTTAGTAAATGACATCTTTTAATCCTCACACACACTCTGTCAGGTAGAATTAACTACCTATATTTTTCAGGCAAAGATACTGAAGCTCAGAGATAAAATGATATGCCCAACACTGCTGGAAAAAGGATTTAAATTTTGGTCTAGCTTTAGAGCCTGGATCTTAATGACTTTTCTAAGACTAGGTCTCTTACAGATTTCTGTCTTTTCACAAATACTCCTTGGTTCAACATCACAGGTTGTGATAGATCTCACTCCTAAAATAATAACAATAACAACAAAAAACCTCTGACATCTCTTCAAAAAATTTCAGCTAGGATTGATCGTCACTTCAGGTCACTTCACTCTAGAAATCATTCTGTTCAATGCCATGAAAATTGGCTGTTGCTCTTAGATGTGAAGGGCAGTTTTGTAATCAGAACAAGTTGCCAAGTGAAAACTGGTGTGTGTAGATTAAAATTTTCTTCAGGGAGCTGGTATTTGATCATGTTAATGAAAGCCAATGTAATTACTCAGAAACCTAGATAAAGAAATGTTGAGGGCCTGCCAAATAACAGTACCTTCGATGATCATAGTTGAATAAATCGATCTAGAATTAAACAGACATTCAAAACAGGTGAACAAACTTCTTATATCTGTAGATCGGAAACCAACAGCTGAAAGTGTCCTTATCTTTCACTTTTAGTCAAAGCTAATTACTATGAAAACCACTGGGTGTCATATGAAAATTCAGAAGTTTGCATTTCCATACTTATCATTTGGTCTGCAGGCCAAATTTTACACTATTAACACACTCCATGTACAGCAGAATTGAAATTTGCTCAATACACTTATCAAAGACAAGAAATCTCATCAGCAGAATAATAGAAATCTGTCCAACCTTGATCCTGAAAAATTCATCTCATTCAATGATTTGGGTTTTTCTAAACCCTTTAAGAAATGTCAGTGGGTTGAAGAAGATTTATGTACTCATTTTTTGCTTCTTTTGTGAGTAACTTTGATGTTATAATCTTGTAGATATTATGCTTACTAAGAGTAGAAATTTGAGATGAATTCTTACCTGAATTATCATTTTTGAGAAATTCTGAGAAAGAAGTCAGTGAGGTTGTAATGAATTACTTGATGACCTTTTGTTCTCCTGTATTTGATTGGTTTTCACTGGTGACTGTTCTATTGCTTAATCCTAAAATGTAAGGAGAGATTGTCTACCATAGCTGTCTTGTTACAACTTCACAGATGATCGCATGGCAGTACCTATGCGCTCTCTCTGTTTTCCACTCATATATTTATTAGTAAGAGGATGATTAATGTTTAATAAATGTGAATAAATTAACTGCATCTTGTGAAAATGTTTGCTTGAATCCCACTGACAGCTTTTAACAGAGAGTGAGAGTGGGTTAGAGAAGTAATACACCAACAGAATCAAGTCAAAACTTTTAATAGGGTAAAAGTGGAGCTGTAATCAGTAAACAAAATGAAACAGTGTTAAAAGTAGAATTTTGTATTAAACTTAAAATTGCATTTTATAAGGAGAAAATATAGAATACCTAGGAGGTGGGGCTTGACAGCAATTAGAGATTTGAAGGTGGGTAATTGCAGTGATTATCCACTATAATTTTAGTATATGATAAAAAATCATGCCCCTGCTTAAAACACTGTCAAAAGCAAGAAGTAATTTCACTATATTTTGCATAAGTCAAATATCCTTTGGATTACTATAGCTATTTTCAGGAGCGGGCTAAAAATAAAGTGGAAAATAAGAAAATTATCAAACTAAGAATAGTTACAGGTGAAAATCAGGATGCTGATGGCTTAGGAAGCTACATTCTGAGAAAGTCTAAGGTACGTCAAATATGACAAAATGAAAAATTTAGCCTGACATGGCAGACTGTCAATTACCTTAATGATAAAACATAGGAGAAGATGATTTAGCTTTTCCTCTTTGGAAAGAGTGTATTAGAGCAATTCACTGAGCTAGAATGTTCTAGTTTCAACCCTTAGACATATATTATCAATTTCATGATCACGAGTAAGTACTTAAACTAGCTGATGTTGGTTTTCTCATTTATAAGTAATTATAAAGGAGGCAAGGAGGTATTTGTGTTGGACAATTAAGTTAGATAACAAATTTATGTAGCACAGCTGATTGATGGTAGGAACTCAGTAAACAGCACCACATATTCACATTTCACTGGTCAAGGTGGCAGAATTAATATCAATAGGTATTGGTATTATAGGAAAGCATATTCCACCTTAATATGAAAATATACTTCAAAAATCTATAGCTCAAGATTAAGCTTTGGGGGATTTTTTTTTTTCCTTTTCCTTTCTTTGAAAACTACGATGAGGAGATGATTCCTACGAAGAAATTCCTACCTTGGTGGAAGGATGAAGAATTAGAGAAAATAGCTCATTACTGTATCATCTCTGATTTTATGACTGTCAAGTACATGTTACCCTTATAGGGAATTACTTTGAGTCTAAATATAAATAAAAATGTGCTTACTCAATAATGTGAGCTTGCTCTCTTCTATAAGAAACATAAGGGAGGAAGTTGTGTAAAATTTGAGTTCGAGGTTAAAAACACAAGCATGAGGTCTGAGTAGAGAATTTAAATTGGAGAATTTGCTATTGGTAAACTATCTAGACTAGGACCTTCCAGACTGACTAATATTGCTACCCTATAGAACAAGAGTTTAAAACAAATAGGAGATTTCTTTCACTTTATGGGATGAATGTGTAGAGTACTAAAAGGGGTCAAGTTAATTTCAACAACATTTATTGAATGGTTACCGTGCAACTGCCCTTGAAGAATTTACACTAGAGGTGATAACAAATGGGCATATAAATTGATGCCTGTAATATGAGATTTTGAGTGCAAGGGTGAGTGTACCGAAGAGAATATACAAGCACTCCTAAAAGATTAAAAGTGAGCTCAGAGTTTAAGGATATTAAAAGAAGGGCTGTACTCGGTAAGGTACAGAAGACACAGATGTGTTGAAGTTTCATCTGTAGTTTTTGTCATTTGGAAGCACTGATTTTTTCCAACATGCTTTGGTTTTTTTGGCCACTATTTTACAAAGTTATTCTTTGCTCTGTGGAAAGAAAACATGAAACTCTGAATGTAAAGAAACCATTTATCCTAAACAAATATTATTTTCAGATGGACAAGAATGTGAAAAACCATGGGGTAAGATTCAGCAAGAATATTTCTTTGTTATTTTTATACAATTATGGTTTATTTCCAGAAAACCTGTATCAAATCTTAGTTTTTAGTGGCCTTGTGCATAGAGACAGGGAAAATAAAAACAGTTAATATGCTAGGAATTAAGATTATGCATACTTTTTCAATCTTTTGAAATGATTATTAAAGTTATCTTAATTATAAAAGTTATACTCATTTTAGTATATTAATAAAGGGAAGAAATTTTAGAAACTATTATCAAACTTGCCATAGTTAATCACTGGTAAGATCTTGGTATAATCGTCTTTGCACATATTTCTGTGTAGGGTGTGATGACTTTTATCGAGGGCAGACTAGAGCAGTGCTAGGCATTCTGCAAATGTTAGCTGGAGTCAGTTTTATCTGGTCTGAAACAACCCTCTTTAACCTCAAGAAGTCTCCTTTCTCTAGTAGATTCCTGGTGACAGCTATGATTTGGGGGCATGAGCTCAGTTTTCTGCCTTCCATGTGATCATCTTTCGAATTTTTTCACTTCTTTGTCCTTCACATTTGCACAGTTTGTCAAACATTTTTTTGCCATGTTATTGATATGATTTTGCAGCCTCCAATTTGATCGCATTGTGACTTCCTTTATTTTCTTAATGATTTCCTTTTTGTCTTAGACAGACATGTTTCAGCTCAACTTGTCCTCTCCTGTGGATTTTTGCTTTTGTCACAGACAGGCTATATTTAACTTGGTCCTTTGATTCTCCGAACCAACAGAATACACAAAACACTGCTGTTCCAGTCAGTGCCACTGTCAGGCTTCAAGGTTCCTTCTGGCTTAGCCTCTGCCTGTAGTGTTTTACTTGTGGGATATCATTACACAGAATGTGGTATAAATTATATACAATGAGGATCAAAACACAGTTTGTGTTTGACTCTTCTGATTGGTATCATCCTGAGTCTCAGCTCTTTCAAGCGTGCATTCAGTGTGAATCTTATTTAAACTCTGGCAATTTGTTGATGGTCAGTTATTGTTTTCAGTGGATGGCATTGATTTTTTTTATACCCCCCTGATTCTTCCTTAAATTTTTGTGGTTTCTCCTCCCCCTAGATGCATTTAATTTTGCTCTTGCAAGTGATGTTTACTTGGTTATCATTACATATATGTTATAGACTTTTCATGCTATTTTGTACCCATACAATGTATTTTTTTCTTGTTCCTATTATAAATCATTTGAGAGATATGTTTTTTTTCCCCTCTATATTTCAGTTTCATGTCACTTTCCTTTTCCTGGAATATTATGAATAATTTTATTTTGAATTATTATTATGGTTTATTCATACTAACCTTGAATGAGGAGAGAAATGTTCAAACTCAACAAACAGATATAGGAGTCTCAATTATCTAAAGGTACACATGAAAAATTATAATCCTCAACATGCTGTATTACTAGGTATCTTTGTGACTCCACCCACATTTAAAGCATTTCTTGTGATCACTTCCTGTCCCATAGATGTCTGTTATTATTATCTCTACATGAATTTTAGCAGAAAATAGGTGAGGTTACTTCAAAGGTATTAACACTCTTCAGTTTTTAAAAATGCCTTTTTAATAAACTAAAACAGGTTGAGGCTAAAGAACACCTTGAGCATTATATTAAATACAAAGTTATGAAGGAAAGTTTATATAAGTATGATATAGCCCTGGCATGGCACTTTCTAATCTTTTAACAGTGAACGAGTAGGATAAATTATTCATTTACTCAGCGAGCTCATGAAATGCATAATGCACGTGCTGCATACCATTTTCCTTGTGAACAAAGGCTCCCTGAGGAGATTCAGGGATACCTTTCCAGACTGTGATTGGTTTGGGATAGCCAGGATCCATGGTTTTCATTTCTTCACTATATCTCCAATACCTAAAAAGGATAAACAAACAAGAACAGATGCACAGGAAAGACAATTATGTATACACATAATAACATCCATTAAATCCTTTCTGTATACTACTTATATCTCTGTTAACGAGTTACAGAATTGATTCAAATCATGCAAAGACGGTGGACATAAATTATTGTTTCCTTTCCTGATTGTGTTAAAAATGGGTATGTTATTATATATTTATGGCCTGCTAAAACCAATTTTAAAACACTAGCTAAGCATCATTACAATTCAAAAGGGTATCACCAACCAGTGTAGAAATCAGAGATATTCATGATTTTTAAAACTAAGACAGCAAAATATTTCTTTTGAAATAAGCATAATTTTGACTCATTTACCCACTCATTTATTTAACAAATACTTACTGAACACCTACTATGTTTCTAGCATTATTGTAGGTGCTAGAGATACAACCTTAACCCAACAGACATGTCTCAGTTCTTATCTTATATTTTAGGATATGTAGGGATTACAGGCGGAGAAGGCAGTGGCACCCCACTCCAGTACTCTTGCCTGGAAAATCCCATGGACGGAGGAGCCTGGTAGGCTGCAGTCCATGGGGTCGCCGAGAGTCAGACACGACTGAGCGACTTCTCTTTCACTTTTCACTTTCATGCATTGGAGAAGGAAATGGCAACCCACTCCAGTGTTCTTGCCTGGAGAATCCCAGGGACGGGGGAGCCTGGTGGGCTGCCGTCTATGGGGTCGCACAGAGTCGGACACGACTGAAGCGACTTAGCAGCAGCAGCAGCAGCAGCAGCAGGGATTACAGGGAAAAACATACAATTTATCAATAAATGCATAGTATCAAAAGAGCTGGGAAGATCTATTTAAGAATATAAAGCAGAACAAGTTATCTAGGAATATATATCAGCCGTTTAGAATCACTAGTTCGAGAGGTCCTCTTTGATAAGCTGATAGTGTGAGCGGACTGCAGAAAGAAGTAAGAAGCAACATGTGTAGTTTTCCAGACAGGGTAACTGGTTATCGAAAGTTCCCATGGCAGGCACAAGCCTGGAGTGCTTGGGTGTCCAGCGAGACTGGAGTGACTGGAAATGACATAGCAAAGGGGAGATGGGCTCAGAGTGGTAACAGGCATCTCTGATTAGATAGACCCTTGCTGCTCTGGCGAAACCTGTGGTTTTCCTCTAAGAGATGCAAAGCCAATGTAGATTGTCAGCAGAGGAGCTTTAAGATAGGGCTTATTTCTGAAAGGAGCACACTGCAGCCGTGAGTGAAACAGACTGAAAAGAAGAAGCACGGATACCAGGTGTGACGTCATTTCAGTAATCCGGAGCCACAGAGTATGCTGGAGAGCTGACGGGGTTGGGAGATTGCTTCGAAGGAAAAGCCCCGAGTGCTGACGGATGCAATGAATGCAGGATGTGGGGTAACAAAGCTGAGCATGACTCCAGAATTTGGGGCCTCAACATCCGAAGGAACAGTATTGCCATTCAGTGAGATAGGAAGCGTGGAAAGGTAAGTGAGGGTGGTTTGAGGAATTGTGAGTTTGATTTTAGGTGTGCTAAATTCAGATGTCTGTTAGCAAAGTAGAGTTGTTGATGAGGCAATGGGTATATGAATATAGACTTTAGGGCAAGTCTCGACTAGAGTCCTTGGTGTGTAGACAGATAAGCAAATAAAAGCAAAGCCATTTCCTTCTCCAGGGGCTCTTCTTGACCCCAGGAATCGAACCTGGGTCTCCAGCATTGTAGGCAGACGCTTTACCGTCTGAGCCATCGGGGAAGCCCATGGTGTGTAGACAGATAAGCAGATAAAAGCAAAGCTTCCAAGAGTCAGAACTCTCAGACTCTCATCCCTGCACAGGGTGGTCTTTGGGCCACTTTCACAGACCTGCTAGATATCTATGGGACAAACTGTGAACATCTCTACTTTGGATTACTCATTTTATATATTTCTAAGAGTCAAATATTTTGTATCTATATATTCAAAAGGACTGACAAAACTGGAGTGAAACCATTGGGAGTTCACAGTGATATTGCCTATTTTAGAGCAGGCATATAATGCTCTGTGCATTAAATTATTTAATCACAATAAACCCATGAAAGAGTTGTCATTGACCCCATTTGAGAGGAGAATTCTTGGAGGACAATGAATGATACATAGACTTCTAACCAATTCTTTTTGATTTCAAAAGTTTCTACTCTTTCCTCTACACATACCAAATATGTTTGATAACATTTTCTCCCTCCGCTACCATCACTAGACATGTCTTAGTACGTGCTAAAGGTAGTGTTACACCAAAAGATTTGTGGAGTAACACACAATGCATTTATATTGAGATTAGATATTTGGTTCAAACCAGAAAAAGAAAAAAACAATCCAGTCTTTTCTGGACATGCTCCTGTTCCAGGTCTATGGAGAATCCTTTATCTATTGGACTGTGGGCTCTTGGAAAGAATGTTTTGCTACAGATTCCTAGATACCCTAGAAAAGTAACATGCGGAATATTAGCACTACCTCCATCTTCCCTGTTCACAGAGAAAGTAGAAACAGATTGTTTCAGGATGTATCCCAGTAAATAAGCCCCAAGGCAGATTTTATCCAAAAAGGGAAACACATGATGCAGGTGTTTGTCACAGATTCTTATCACACAGAAGATGAGGGCAGATCTGATAGAGAGATCAGGAAGGGCTGCAGGGAGAAATGCTGAGCTGAAATCATGGTAGCTGGGCCTATCTTATTGAAGAAGACCAGTAGGGAGTGCAAAGTTCTACCAAAGCTAAAGTGCATTTTTCATTCACATTTTTTTTTCCATGGAAACACCAGATTTAAGTTATTTTTGAATATTTCATCACAGAACACACTGTGATGAATATAGCATGTTTAAGGAGATTTTGAGATTGCACTCAAAATCTCCAGATCTTTTCTCTCAAGCAAATATTTCAAGGATATTTACAATAGTCACATATACTAACTAGTTCCTGAGTTGACCACAAAGAAATGTTTTTGCAGAGAAATCATCAAATACCTTATTTCACGGATTCTAAGATGTACATATTTCCACATTTTGCATCTGTGTTATGTCTCACATCTCAATGCTATGTCAAAGTATACTTGGCAGTTTTTTCCTCAGTGATAGATTAAATAATGATGTAACACAATAAATGAAATTTTTAGTTAGCATAAACCATAACTTAGAGCAAATTTTAAAATTTCCCTAACCAAGGAATAATTTTACATTCTAGTTGAGAATGGGACCACATTCCATACATGATTTAAGGGAGATTCTTACATACTCAGAAAACATGTGTATTCTCCAAGGTTTAGTTACAACAATGTTCATGTTACAGGACCTATTCTTCATATGATCACTCAATTTAGTCAATAACAAAGCACTGGGCATCATATTATTCAAAGGTAACGTCTTAATCATATTTGCTTTTCTTGAATGTTACAGAGTTGAAACTCAAATGCTTTTTGACTCATAGTTTAGTACAATTTTCTACCCCATTACTGCTAGTGTTTTCCTTGACATAGCGTTCTTACATTAATCTCTATGCCATCTTATTCTCTTGGGGCCCTCACTGAAATTCATAATGCTCATTGTGTCCATATAATTTCCCTTCATCCCTCATTCTATTCACTCATAGACATATTTACCTACCATTTTTTGAGCACTGATATGCAAGGCACATACACTTTACAGAGATCACAGTTCAAAAAAACATTAGTGGAATGTGGATTTCACTGTACTCTTTCAGAGGAGCATAATCCTGGTATGAATTTGTTAGGATAAAAGCAATTTCCCCTTCTTTTTGCTAGCTGCTAATGCAAAACTATAATTTCATTTCACAGTTTTTGAAAAACTCACAGGTAGCTTGGATCCTCAGGTTATCTGCTGTGTCAGCTTTGATATATACTCAGTAAACTTAAATGTGATTAAAATCATCTAACTATATTCAACCATAATATTACTCAGTCCATTATATGGTTATATAAAGACATTACATTCAGCTACTTTATAAAAAAGCTGAGGCTTATGAGGTTTGCATTTTAATTTCCAACATATGTAACATATTTCAACATGAACAAAAAAATTCAACCTGCTGATTTTTTTCTCATGAAAAATACAGGTTACATTGAACTTACAGGTTCATTGAGAAGGATATTAATGTATTCAGATGGAACATTATGTAAATAAATTGGAGGGGTTTAAAATTTAGACGTTATAATGGAAAACTTTTGGAAAGCTATTGTAAATAAATGGTATAGCTTTTTCTTCTAACATATCTATAATCTTTGCAGTAGAATTATGACTTTAAATTGCGGATTCTTTGAGAAACACATAGTAAATCAGTCTTCTAAAATAAATCATGAATAGAAATGGGATTTATTCATCATTTTCAGACTGATTATGAGTCATAATTATAAGAGAAAACAGTTGTTCATGTAATAAAATACAGTAATTTCTTAAATTCCTTCTGTGTGAACAAATAAACAGTGTAGCACATTCTGAAATGATGTACTTTAATGTTTCTGGATACTGAACTCGAACTGAACAAAAAGCTTGATTTTACATGACCTGGTCATTTCTTCATCCACTTTGTCTCATTTTTCTTTTTTTACTTCAGAGCCAGGATGTCTTTCCCTCTGTTATCACAAAACCAAGGGCCACTTTTTTTCACACCCAAATAATCATACAAAATTTCTTTCTTCAGAAGCATTATTAAAAATGGGAAATAATCAAAAATAGCAATTTGTACTCTGCTGAATAATTTTAAAAACACAAAAAGGAAATACTTCATAAACACATAACTTAAGCTACAAGAAATTGATTTTTTTTTTCTTGGCTATTGGTGGTAATAATAATAAACCAAAATAGATCTAAATTTTGTCTTCTTTCTTTGAAAATTTCTTAAAATCCTCAATGGTTCACCCTAGAATGAATTATAGCAATAGAATCTTGGATATATTTGTGAGAAGATGCTAAGAGATGATTTAGGATGACAGCATTTTAGAGCGAAATGTTATGAAGATGAAAATGTATGCAAGTACCTATTTATAGTATATTAAGAAAAGGGCAAGTAGGAGTCTGAAGGACTGAGCTCCATGCTCTATGTGAAACAGTGAACGTGGACGTTTTAATCTGAATTTATAGATCTGTTTAAAGAGCTGTCATTTCACTTACACTTCTGCACTTAGGAGATTTCATGTGGGCCCCTACATGCAATGCAATTGATATGTCAATTACTCACAAATCTGGGCCTCCAACCCACCTTTCCTTGAGAACTCGGGCATCCAATTACCTCCTTGGTTTCTCCAATTGTGTGTAAACAGGGATCTATGTACCGAAAGTGAGCATTTCAAACTCTAGATCCCCTTTTCCCAATATCCCTTCTCTCATATGTTCCATCTTCAGAAATGGCACAATCTCTTCAATTCCGATGATAAATCTAGATGTTATTTATTTGTTCTTCTCCCCTCTAAAATCCAAGCCTTAAGAACAGCTTGCTATGAGCACATAAAAAACATATACTGTACTCTTTGCTCCATCTACACTGCTGCTATTGTGTCAACCTGTACTACCTCAACAGCCTGCCAAGTAACATCCTTGCATCCACATTTGAAACCCATTAGTCATATAGAAGTCACAATGATGATTTTGAATACACATCAGAACATGTACTTTCCTGCTGAAAACCCTCCAACGCCTTTCTATTGTACTTAAAATGCCTCATCATCTGGTCCTTACCTACCTATGGGACCTCTTCAACCACCGACTTACTATGCTCTCACAGCAATGTTTTTTTCTGATTTGAACATTCTAACATTATTGCTTTTGCATCACTGTTTCATGTGCTTACACTACACTGGCCTGAATAATTTCATGTGACTGAAATTTCTCCCCTCTTGAGTCCCCGCATCAGTGCATCCTTCACAATTTAGGCCTTTCTTGACTTACACACTAAGCTCCCCACCACTCTTTACCACCCATGAGTCTCTATTACATCAGTACCTGTTTATTTCTTTGTAGCGTTTCTCAATGTTAAAACATCAAGGTCATTTTTTTCTTCTCTCTTTACAACAATATCCCTGATAGAGTCTAAGGACCATAGGGGCAGAAGCCTTGCCATCTTTTCTCCTACTATATCTTTATTACCCAGCACATGTCAATAGTACGGCTCAAAATATGTGTTAAATAAATGAGTGAAGGATATGCCAAGACAAGTAAAGAAATCTTAAGGAAGCAGGAATTAGAGCTATTGAGAATGGAATGGGCTGTCTCATATTTATACTGTTACCACAGTTAGTCAGGTACGGAAGGATGCTTGCCTGTGGAATGTAATTGAGGCCGTCCAGACTTTGGTAGCAAGTGAATAAGACACAGGGCTGACATATGGCAGTGTTTAGACCAAAGCTAATTTAAAGGTGTGCTTTGTTTGTCTAGCAGATTATAGAATTTTTTCTGATTTTGAATGCTCTTCTAGATATGTGTGGTTTGCAGCTCACCACAGTATCCATCACTCCCTACTGCCTTATATATTACTCCTGTACCTAGTACATTATTTGCCTGACCCCTTAAATCAATCCAGGCTTCCCAGGTGCTCAGCTGCTAAAGAATCTGCCTGCAATGTGGGAGACCTGGGTTCGATTGCTGGGTTGGAAAGAGCCCCTGGAGAAGGGAAAGGCTCCCCACTCCAGTATTCTGGCCTGGAGGATTCCATGGACTGTATAGTCCATGGGGTTGCAAAGAGTTGGACACGACTAAAGGACTTTCACTTAAAGCAATTGAAGTTTTTACACCTAGACTAGGTTAGCTCTCAAATTCTTTTCTGATCTTATACTTAGAGAAATAGAAGTCTGTTAATACGTTTGTTTTTTTTTTACAGAAAAATGTCAATAATTAAGAGGAAGGAATAAGTAGGGATCAAGGAATTTTCAATAAATTTTCTCTCAAAATATACATGGGAAATACATAAAATGTTGATAAGTATTGTAAATAAATAATGTCTATAAGGAAAATATACACTGAATTTTCATATAAAAGTGACAACCAGATCGCTTTTCACGTTTGCGTTAGTTTAATGTCTTTTCCATCTAGTTTTAATCTAGAAAGAATATATCAATAAATGTTGTGACTTTGGAATTAAATATACAAATATGAAGTAGTCTTCTTATAAAACATCTATGACAAATGAATTCATATAAAATCACATACATGAAGATTAATTAGGATCTTGTTTTAAATATTTTTAAAATCTATGAAAGCAGTTACTTAAGCAGAACTTAAAATCAAAGTATTTCTATATGTTTTATATATTTGGCATGCAGCTTGTCAAGCAGAACATAAATTAACTAAAACTCCTTTTCTCATTTACTATAATCTTTATTATAAATTTGGTATCTAACCTTCATTGATTTCACTGACTTGAGACAGCCAACATTTAATTTCTAAACAGTTTTTGGAAGAAGTACTAAGTTTTTAGAATGGAAACATTTTTATAAGTAAGGCTAACTGATAATAAAACAGCAGCTTTAATTATCATCTCTGAAATGCTCATTAAAACTGTAATATGAAAGCTGAGCTTTCATGCTCTGTCCTGTAGAAGTTAATTTCTCCAGGGTCTCTTCTCAGCCTTTTGTTTCTACCCCTTTCTGGGGGTGGGAGGGGGAAACCCCACACAATTCAACAAGCAATTAAAAACAGCTGAAGAATTCATCTCTAACAGCCTTGAGGGTCATTAATTTAAAGAGTATGTTGTAAGTCCACTGATTTATTTCCATTAGCGGTCACCATGCTATGGCAATCAATTTCTTCATTCTTCTCTTTTCACACTCTAACCACATTTATATCTTGCTGAAAGTCATATACATTTTGTGGTAAGTAATATCTTCTACTATGATAGAGTTTTTTTGATGAACTTGTGATTTAGTAAGAAACATCTAGCAAAACTTTAGCTTCTTGATAGTGAACTAAAATCTATGAATATTTTGCTGTAGAAATATATGCAAATTTAATGCATAAAAAGTTCTTAACAAATAAACATAAAGCTATACATTTTTATCCATGAATGCAAATGATAGAATCTTTTTGTTCACAGATAAAGCTCAACATTTCAAAACACTTGCATTCCAACATTACAAAGTGCAAAATAAACAAGGTTTATATCCTTACTTTTCTCAAGTAGTTGAAGACATTTTATAGGGTTACATTATATTAAGACTATAAGGCAAATTCAATACTAACTTGTTGGTCATTAAAACCTGTTTTTTAATGTGTGTTTGTGAGTTGCCTGTGCTTTGCTGCTGCTGCTGCTGCTAAGTCACTACAGTCATGTCCGAATCTGTGTGACCTCATAGATGGCAGCCCACCAGGCTCCACCATCCCTGGGATTCTCAAGGCAAGAACACTGGAGTGGGTTGCCATTTCCTTCTCCAATGAATAAAAGTGAAAAGTGAAAGTGAAGTTGCTCAGTCATGTCTGACTCTTAGCGACCCCATGGATGCAGCCCACCAGGCTCCTCCATCCGTGAGATTTTCCAGGCAAGAGTACTGGAGTGGGGTGCCATTGCCTTCTCCGTGCATGCGCTTTAACTACTTGTAAAATGACATACTTAAGTTCTACCTACCAATGAAGTTTACTTACGAATGTCACATTTTGATCCAACTAGTAACAGTGCAACTAAAATTTGACTTTTCATCTTTATTTTTAACCTATTGCTAATTTAAATTTTAGCCTTCGACTTTGATTTCATATGTAATATCTGTCAACAAGTGGGCAGGGGTAGAACTAGCATGCCTAGGGGCTACGGTACATCAAGATACTAACTATTCACTTTAAGCTTTACAAACCCTGTTAGTAATGTCATCAAAGCAAAAACTGTGACAGAAAATAACAAGAGACATTATACTTCAAGCTAAAGGTATTTAGTCTGGTGACAGTTTGGTTAGTTCATAGCACCTGTCTGCTGGTACCTAAATAATAGTGTCTTAAGAAATAGAACTCGTTGACGCAGGATACAGCATGCTTGGGGCTGGTGCACGGTGATGACCCAGAGAGATGTTATGGGGAGGGAGGTGGGAGGGGGGTTCATGTTTGGGAATGCATGTACACCAGTGGTGGATTCATGTCAATGTATGGTAAAACCAATACAGTATTGTAAAGTAAAATAAAGTAAAAATAAAAATTAAAAAAAAAAGAAATAGAACTCGTGACAAAACTGAAGGTATTTGAAAATGTTCAGAATTAACTGTGTGCAAAGTATAAAAATTTAACTTTTTAAATATAAAAGCAAAAAAAGACCTGCTTAAAAGCACTTGTAAGTAAAGTAAGTAAAATTACACAAAATGAGTTCCAAGGATAAATATATACTGCCTATATAGCTTTATAGGCATGCTATGATTATGGAGAAGAGAAAGAATATGTACTACACATATACATTCATAAAGCCATATTATTTGGGAATATAAAAGGAAGATTTATCTTCAATATTATTTTAAAATATGTTTAAGAGAGTTTCAATTCTATTAATTCTTGTGTTTACATCCACACAGATTCTTTCACCAAAGGTACATTCCTGTTATAGACTAGAAATATTGACTTCTCTAAACATCAGTTAACTGTTTTCCTCATGTGAAGTGTGTACTGACCTGTCCCCCTTGAAGAAATAGGTTTTCCCAACGTCCTCCCACCAAATGGCTGAATCAATACCATGAGGGGGAATTCCGCTTCCAAGAGTAATCAAGTCATGAGGGTAACCAGGTTGAAGAGTCGTGTCCTTGAACACCCAATATTTGTTACCTGTATGAAATAAGTGCAAATGCAGAATATACTAATTTAATGTCAGAAATTATAATATATCTATTAACACAATGCATTTAAAATTCTTTTACGTGAACGCCATGAAAAAACTTAGCAGCAGTCATATCTGGAATACTGATGCCATTTTCGAAACACCAATGCTATTTTCGAAAGTGGACATAATGAAAAACTATTTAATAATGCAATCAGAATTTGTGAACTAATTTAAGAAATAAAAAAGATCTACAATTTAGCATATGGGAACAGTTTTGAGTTAAAGGTCAAGAATTGTTTTCCTCTAGCCTTATTTTCATTCAAGGCTAAAATCATTCCCGTGCCTTGCGCATTCTATACGACCTCAGATCGCCATAATGATTACAACCTCTACTCTGTTAAAACACTTCCTCTAGGCTGGTCCTCTCCTTTTATTACATAAACATTCACAAGTCTCTCTAGTCCTATAAAGTCATCCTCCTTTGACCCGATGCCCTCTTTTAGCTGTTACACTGTCCTTCTCTTCAAGAGTTGTGGCTGAAGGGAGCAAAATTTTAATCCTCATCTTGCTCAGAATTGTCAGAGTATGGCAATACTAAAAAGAGATGAATTGTGGTCAGCTTTATTGCTGTTTTGAACTTATCTACAGACAACGCACTTCCTCATGCCGTCCACCATAGATGGACTGTGTAAACACTCCCCTCTTTGCTATGCACTGAAGTCATCTGCAACAATTTCCCTTTCCACTAAAAGCTGATTTAATACATATTGCTACTGATACTTTTTGTCACAAAGGCACCAGTTCCTACAGTTTTCCACCCCTATCTGTTGACACCGTTGGCCCCTTAAGGAATGTTCCCCCCGAGCTGCTGGAAAACCGATTTGCTGTTGCTTCTCTTTCTTCTCTACCTGCTCCCTCTCTGGTCTTCATTTACTTCATTCAGTCCTTGAAGGTTGGCACGCCCTGTGCTTCTTTCCTCTGCACCTTCTCTTCTTATTTCACACAGGGGAGGGGCAGAGGTGGTGTCACAAACTCAGGGGCCGAGGTAGAGAGGACAGAAGTGCAGTGACAGTGGTATTCAAACATTCTGAGACACAGCCACAAAGTCAGCAAATGTCTGCTGCCTTAAAGGCGGTCCACCCTCCTCTGCCCAAGTCCATCTCCCCTGGTCCTTCGGATCTTTCTATAATCAAGCAGCTTCTAAACTCACTAACTCCTCTTGAGGTTCATATCTGGTGAAGTAAAATATCGTAATATCTGACAAAGTATCTTGTGTCCTTTCTAATAGATGAAAGGCGTCCCTTGTTAAATATTTCAATACTATTCTAAGATGAGGACTATAATAAACTAGCATTCATGTTATACCTAAGGGAATCTTGAAAAAAAAAAAAAAATCAAAACCACTACTGGCCTAAAACAACCAAAAAAGCATATCTTCTGGCTAGTTAGGAGTCTCTAGTTTGTAAATAGACTTATGTTTATCAAGAGCTTCAGCTACCATTTGCCATCACTTTAAATCAAAACAGCCGTTTTTGAGTACCTTCACTGTCCCAAGTATCTTGTTAGAAATTAAGGATACTAAAGAGAATAAGACAGACTATTATCATCCTACACTGAAGTGAATTTGACATATGAAAATTAAGAACACAAAAATGTAATTGCAGTACTTGAAACCCTAATAAATGCTATGAAGGGAAACACATCAGGGGCTGAGAAAAAGAAAACATAGAGGGAACTTACTTCAAGTAAGGAGATTAGGAAAGCATCTCTAAAGAAGTAACACTTAAGCCAGACTTTAAAGAAAGAGAAGATGATACCTATGCAAAAAATACTGAGAAGAGCATTCCAATAAAAAGAGTTATATATGATTTAAAAAAAAAAAACTGAAAGGAGATCCATGGAATGTAATAAGCAAGAAGAGAGTAGCACTAAAGCCTATATGATGTGCTTGGATCTTAGTCTGAGTGCACTGGTAAGGCATCAAAGAGATTAAATTAACAAAGGGGTGTGACCATTTCCTATTTTCAAAAGAGGATCTTTGGCATACCTGGCATGTGGGCTAATTTGTTGATGAATGACTCAACTCATTAATTCTGGCAACAGATCCTTGATAGAGCTCATTTTCATTCTTCTAAGATCCATTTTCAACAAAAGACCAAAGCTATCTTTTGAGAATAGGAAGCAGATCATACCTCTTTGTTAACTTAATCACTTTGATGGCTTACCAGTTCATGCAAGCTAAGATCCAAGCCCTTCATATAGATTTTCAGTGCTACTATGGAAGTGAACAAGAAAAACAACATCTCCACTCATGGAGATTAGATCACAGTGAATGGGTATGAAGAAAATTGACCGTAAGCAAAAGAATAAAGATAATTCCAAAGAGAAAAGTGCTATAAAATACAAAAGAAAACCAATCATATCACAATGCTGGGGTGGACTGGGGCTTATTTGTACTGCAGATAAGAAAGATCTCTTTATTTGAGTGACAGGTGAATTGTGACTGGTATAACTAAAAAGAGCCAACCCACTGAAGATAGTTTGAAAGAGAAAAATCTTGTTAAATAGTTGGAACATTTCTAAGTGAAATAGGAAGCCACTGAATAGTTCAATTAAAAATATTTTTATTAGTAGTATGGATTAAGATTGCATCAGTAGAGATGGAAAGGAATCATGATATATTGCAGAGAGAATTTATAGGCATTGCTGATGAGTTGGCTGTGTGGAATAAAGAAAAGACTGCATGGAGAAAAATCCTGAAGTTCTGACTTTGTAAATGAGAGAATAATACTGCTGCATAAATAGACAAAGATGACTAGGGTAGATGGGTTGTTGGAGGTTCAAGTCAAAAGTTTGAGAGATCATTTAGATATTTAAATGAAGAAGTCAAGTAGGCAATTGGATGTGTTTGGAACTAATAGATTTTAAGTCACAAGCATGAATATGACATTTATTAATTTATGGTTCATGAGATAACACAATGGAATAGAGAGTGAGAATGATGAGTAACCAGGACTGGCCTTCTAGAAAAACATGACTCCTAAAGAGATCACACAAGGGAAAAGGGAAGAGCAGGCAAATAGGAAGGAAGTAGAGAAGACAAGGAAGGCAGGCTAAAGTCAAAGAACCCAAGAATCCTAAGAAGACAGCGGTCACCAATGGCTTTCTCTAGTCCAAATATGTTTTGAAAGCTAAAAATATATGTAGTCACCCACTCAGATCTTCTACAAAGTTGATACAAAGTTGACCTACATGCTCAAATTTGAACTCATCAGAAGACATTTCTTCTTGTTTTCTCTGTTTCTATAGACGACACACTAGTTGGTGGCTCACGTCTGAAACCTCCCTGTTCATAGTCTTTCCTATCTATTGGATCATTACGTGTAGCTGCTCTGACTTCATAATTCTTCCTTGAGTCTTCCCCTTGCAGATCATCCTTGATACAGGTACTTGGTATGCTTTTCCATCACCCCTTGTAAAGTCAACTGTCTTTTCCACAAGCTCTAAGGTGGGTCTTACTGGTCTCCATAGCCCCCCTCTATATCACCACTCCAATTCTAGGGTCAGTTAAAACTCTGAAGAGTTATAGAAATATGACTTAGGCAAATGAGAAGAGAGGAGCATAGCCACCCATGCCTTTATTCTTGTCAATATGATCCAGGGTATATTGAGAGACTACCACTCAGCAGAAAGTGGGGCTTCCCTAGTGGCACAGGCAATAAAGCATTTGCCTGCAACACAGGACATCCAATACCATTTTCCTGCTGCACCTTGTATATAAGGCCTGAAAAGTAGCAGGTGCTTAATAAATGGTTATTGATTGAAATAATTAAGTGTAATATTATATAAATAATCACATACAATATCTAAAATTTTACATAAAGGGATAATAAGGATTACATAAATAATATCTTGGGCTTTAGTCTTGAGTCTTGCTGAAAGAATAACAAAAAATAACTTTATAATTATCAGAAAGTCTGACAAACTTTAAAAGCATGACCCAGTACTATGTTGGAAGACTATTTAAATGATTATATTTAACTGTTTGTTGGAAAATATAATCATAAACATATATACCTCTTCTGAGCCATTGTTTAATCTGAATGCTTTATTTAAAAACAAAACCAAAAAAAAAAAAAACACATCCCAAAGGCCCAGGTCACTTCTTGCCAGAGTTAGTGAGACAGAAAATCCACAGAGCTGTTTTCCCGTTTGTTCTATATTTTAGTCTGTGGCATGTAAAATAGAAAGCCTTACAATAACGGAAGAAAAAGAATGAAAATCCTGTTCCTTACCTCAATGACTTAAGGAATCCATTCCTTTCATCTCACCTTTAATTAGGAAAGAGTATATGGTTTCAATGCCTCCCATGAGAGCTACACAGAGTGAAATATTTAGCAGCTGGGCTCCGCGGGTTGTCCTTTCTTCCCAGCAGAAGCACTCTAGGACACTTTAGAGCACTTCCTTTAGCTGTCCCTAACCTCTGTGCTTTCCACGAAATCTCTTCACACTCTTTCCAGGCCTTCTGGCAAAGCTGCTAGGCTCAAGGACATCCAGCTGTCCTGATGATTGCAGCATGAGAAAATGTTCGCAGAGATGCAGCTTATGTGTTGTCCAGTGCGAGTTAAACATTTAATATTCCAAGTGCTTATTAAGAAAATACAATTGTATGATTTCTTCTGTATCTTGATGAGGCAAGATTTGAATAAAACTGAAATGACTTTTTTCCTATTTTTCATATTTTGAGTAAGTATGAGAGATTCATATTCAACTTTTTTTTTTTTTTTTAACAGGAGACGTGGATTTTTAAACTACCTTAGAACCAGATGGTCTGGTTCTGTAGGAAAATATTGCCTGTTTGGCAAAAAGAAGGCATTTACTGGATTTCATGTGAGGGTGATTTCTGGAGCAAGTGGAAAAAACTGGTCCTTACTGACATTGTACTTGGCAGGATACAGAGGAAAATATCAACAAGTCTGAATTCAAGACAGAGAAGCTTTATAAATAAAATGAATAACCTCAAAGAATGTTTGGAGCCTGAGGATACTTTACAGAACACCTATTCCAATAATTTTTCAATGAGATTCACCCAGTGGCCGGTCCATCCATCCATTCATACATCCATCCATGCATCTATCCATCCAGCCAATGTCTGCTTGTTAAAAGCCTATTATAGCCAGTTATTGAACTAGGAGGTGCAGATATAAAAATATAGGAACTATACTAGGCTCTTGCTTCTTTGGAGCTGAGGGACTAGCACAAGAAACAAACACTATGCAAATAACACTATAAAGAATTTTTAAATCATATGCTTGTTCCTACAAGGAAAAGCATAATATCTAATTACTTTAAAAGATTTTTTTTAGAAGGTCAGTGCCAACTCAGGAGGCTGAAACTCTTACCTGCTTTCCTAACACCCTTTAACTGAGTAAGCCCATGTTAATGAGAGGTGGGCACTATATTTTTCACATGCACTGGGTCAAAAGAAACGGTTGAGAATTCAGCCTAACACATTTATTTTATAAGTCAAAAAGTGCTCTGCTTACAATCACACAACTAATAGACTTGTACTACAATCCATGTCTCTTAATTCAGTGCTTAATTTACTAATGCAAATTGAGTTTCAAAACAGAATATGTTTACACTCTGTCTGGCTTTCAGAACTCCTGATGATTTCACGCTTCCTTCCCCCTTTATCAACGAATCACTCTGCATTTATTATTGGAAGAATTTATTAATTAATCCACTGTATTGTGCTCACGCCCTGCTCACAGTATCCTCAGTAATTAGATACACTTTTTAAATTATTAATTTTTAAAAGAATTGTATTTTTGTCTCCTTAGAGTCTACAAAATTCTCTTTCTGTATTTATAGTTTGTATCTTCTATTACAAAAGTGGTCAGTACACTAGAGCCACCTGATGCTGTCTCTTTTTGTAAATAAAATGTTATCTAAACACAGAAACACTAATTCATTGATAAACTATCTGCTCTGCTCTTACCCTACAATGACAGCATTTAGTAACTATGATAGAGACCATATGATCGGCAACCTTTAATGCTGGAGTCCAGCTCCAGCAGCCAGGGAATCAGCCTGAAGGGGTGAGCGGTGTCGGTGGGGGATGATGTAGCCTCTGACTCGAGGTACGGGACTACATGTTTATTTCAAGCTTCAGGTTTCCTTTTATACTTTGACAAAAGCATTAGGTCAGAGGTTTGACATTTTTAGTTTCCTCCATCCAGATTTATTGTCTCCAGAAATCATTGCTGCCCTACAAACAGAGTTCTTATTTCAGGGATTCTCTCAGAATCAGCTTTACTATCTATTATCTACTTCCTCTTATGTGTCCTTTACTTAATTTGTGATTACATTGTAATTCATGCTACATTCCTCAGTTTATTTCTTATCTTTCTAAATCCTGTGTGACCCTAGCATCTTAAGATCGCTATATCCTAAAAAGGCTTCTAGCTATTTTTAATTAAGGGAATTGCAAGCCACTTCAGTATTCTTGCCTTGAGAACCCCATGAACAGTAGGAAAAGGCAAAATGATAGGATACTGAAAGAGGAACCTCGAATGTCAGGTCCATGAATCAAGGCAAATTGGAAGTGGTCAAACAAGAGATGGCAAGGGTGAATGTCGACATTCTAGGAATCAGCGAACTGAAATGGACTGGAATGGGTGAATTTAACTCAGATGACCATTACATCTACTACTGCGGGCAGGAATCCCTCAGAAGAAATGGAGTAGCCATCATGGTCAACAAAAGAGTCCGAAATGCAGTACTTGGATGCAATCTCAAAAACTACAGAATGATCTCTGTTTGTCTCCAAGGCAAATCATTCAGTATCACAGTTATCTAAGTCTATGCCCTAACCAGTAACCCTGAAGAAACTGAAGTTGAATGGTTTTATGAAGACCTACAAGACCTTTTAGAACTAACAGCCAAAAAAGATGTCCTTTTCATTATAGGGGACTGGAATGCAAAAGTAGGAAGTCAAGAAACACCTGGAGTAACAGGCAAATTTGGCCTTGGAATGCAGAATGAAGCAGGGCAAAGACTAATAGAGTTTGGCCAAGAAAATGCACTGATCATAGCAAACACCCTCTTCCAACAACACAAGAGAAGACTCTACACATGGACATCACCAGATGGTCAACACCGAAATCAGACTGATTATATTCTTTGCAGCCAAAGATGGAGATGCTCCATACACTCAACAAAATCAAGACCAGGAGCTGACTGTGGCTCAGATCATGAACTCCTTATTACCAAATTCAGACTCAAATTGAAGAAAGTAGGGAAAACCGCTAGACCATTCAGGTATGACCTAAATCGAATCCCTTATGATTATACAGCAGAAGTGAGAAATAGATTTAAGGGCCTAGATCTGATAGATAGAGTGCCTGATGAACTATGGAATGAGGTTTGTGACATTATGCAGGAGACAGGGATCAAGACCATCCCCATGGAAAAGAAATGCAAAAAAAGCAAAATGGCTGTCTGGGGAGGCCTTAGAAATAGCTGTGAAGAGAAGAGAGGTGAAAAGCAAAGGAGAAAAGGAAAGATATAAAAGCATATGAATGCAGAGTTCCAAAGAATAGCAAGAAGAGATAAGAAAGCCTTCTTCAGTGATCAATGCAAAGAAATAGAGGAAAAGAACAGAATGGGAAAGACTAGAGATCTCTTCAAGAAAATTAGAGATACCAAGGGAACATTTCATGCAAAGATGGGCTCGATAAACAACAGTAATGGTCTGGACCTAACAGAAGCAGAAGATATTAAGAAGAGGTGGCAAGGATACACAGAAGAACTGTACAAAAAAGATCTTCACGACCCAGATGATCATGATGATGTGATCACTAATCTAGAGCCAGACATCTTGGAATGTGAAGTCAAGTGGGCCTTAGAAAGCATCACTATGAACAAAGCTAGTGGAGGTGATGGAATTCCAGTTGAGCTGTTTCAAATCCTGAAAGAGGATGCTGTGAAAGTGCTGCACTCAATATGCCAGCAAATGTGGAAAACTCCTCAGTGGCCACAGGACTGGAAAAGGTCAGTTTTCATTCTAATCCCAAAGAAAGGCAATGCCAAAGAAGGCTCAAACGACCAAACAATTGCACTCATCTCACATGCTAGTAAAGTAATGCTCAAAATTCTCCAAGCCAGGCTTCAGCAATACGTGAGCTGTGAACTCCCTGATGTTCAAGCTGATTTTAGAAAAGGCAGAGGAACCAGAGATCAAATTGCCAACATCCGCTGGATCATGGAAAAGGCAAGAGAGTTCCAGAAAAACATCTATTTCTGCTTTATTGACTATGCCAAAGCCTGTGACTGTGTGGATCACAATAAACTGTGGAAAATTCTGAAAGAGATGGGAATACCAGACCACCTGACCTCCCTCTTGAGAAATCTGTATGCAGGTCAGGAAGCAACAGTTAGAACTGGACATGGAACAACAGACTGGTTCCAAATAGGAAAAGGAGTACGTCAAGGCTGTATATTGTCACCTTGCTTATTTAACTTCTATGCAGAGTACATCACGAGAAACGCTGGGATGGAAGAAGCACAAGCTGGAATCAAGATTGCTGGGAGAAATATCAATAACCTCAGATACGCAGATGACACCACCCTTATGGCAGAAAGTGAAGAGGAGCTAAAAAACCTCTTGATGAAAGTGAAAGAGGAGAGTGAAAAAGTTGGCTTAAAGCTCAACATTCAGAAAACTAAGATCATGGCATCCAGTCCCATCACTTCATGGGAAATGGATGGGGAAACAGTGGAAACAGTGTCAGACTTTATATTTTTTTGGGCTCCAGAATCACTGCAGATGGTGATTTCAGCCATGAAATTAAAAGACGCTTACTTCTTGGAAGAAAAGTTATGACCAACCTAGATAGTATATTCAAAAGCAGAGACATTACTTTGCTGACTAAGGTCTGTCTAGTCAAGGCTATGGTTTTTCCTGTGGTCATGTATCGATGTGAGAGTTGGACTGTGAAGAAGGCTGAGCGCTAAAGAATTGATGCTTTTGAAATGTGGTGTTGGAGAAGACTCTTGAGAGTCCCTTGGACTGCAAGGAGATCCAACCAGTCCATTCTGAAGGAGGTCAGCCCTGGGATTTCTTTGGAAGGAATGATGCTAAAGCTGAAGCTCCAGTACTTTGGCCACCTCATGCGAAGAGTTGACTCATTGGAAAAGACTCTGATGCTGGGAGGGATTGGGGACAGGAGGAGATGGGGACGACCGAGGATGAGATGGCTGGATGGCACCACTGACTCGATGGACGTGAGTCTGAGTGAACTCCGAGAGATGGTGATGGACAGGGAGGCCTGGCATGCTGCGATTCATGGGGTTGCAGAGTCAGACACGTCTGAGCGACTGAACTGAACTGAACTGAAGCTCAGCAAACTTCTTTTGCCATAAAAATTTCCCTCACAAACAGGTCTCAGATAACAATCCTTCCCATGGCCTCAAGCTGTGGTCTACGTGCTCATCCTGGAACATTCTTTGTAATAATCCTTGAACAAATGTCAATGGTTACTTTATAGATTATTTTCTGGGCACAACCGTAGAAGGCTTTGTGCTTTCTCATGCTTCTCTCAAGAACAATAGGCACCTTAATATTCTTTCCAGCCAACTCAACTGAAGAAAGGAAAGAACAAGTCAGAATCACAAAACCTAAGTCCTTCATCCCAGGACCATGTCTGTGGGATGAGGAGAGAGGGTTGAGGCCGTGCCTCCAATTTGTCAGTAATGCCTAACACAGCTCCCGACACTTTAACAGAAAAGATTAGAGCATAAATTTCATATTGGCTGGCTTTTCTTCATATAAATAAGCCTGTACTTGGATTACCCAACAATTATGCTTATTTGGCTGATTACTGTTCAACAGTGATATATTCTTTGAGAACACTATGCTTTTTTAAATTATCTTGAATAATATATTCTTCACAAGACTCTGCATGACAAATACACTTTCACTGTGACTTAGTCAAACATTCAGTAGCTTTGAAATCGGATAGAACCAAGGGATGATTGCTCTGCCAATTATTAGCTGTGAGATCTTGGGCAAGTCACTAAATCTGAGCCTTCCTTTCCTAGTTTATACATAAAATGCTGACACCTCTCATTCAGAGTTCTGGAAACAATGATAGATCAAATGCATAATATATCCACACTCATAGCACCCAATAAATGGTACTACTTATTATATAACACAATGTTTTGCTGAACAAACTTGCTTTCTACTTACTCAAATAAATAATGTCGATAATCAGTGATTACTGATTGATATCAGTGCCTAATTATTTGAATTAAGTTTTAATTTCTATATTGTTTATAGGTAGGTTATTCAAGAAATGTGAATAAATGCTGGAGGCCATGTGTTACCAGCATTTATTATCAAGTAATCAGAGAATTTTGCATCCTTAAGCAAATGCGGCAGAGGGTGAGGTATGTAGCTTAGGCCTGCCTTGAAGAAAGAACTGGCCATTCAGCTGAATACCTTTGGATCTGACAGCTGGGCCAAGCAGTCAGCTGAGCGCCTTTGATCAGGTAATGCTGTGCTTGGCAGCTTCCAGGCAATGACTTAGCACTAACGCAGGTACTAAATTCTGGCCATTTTTGCCCTATGGTTTTGCCCTACGGGGACCTCTCCAGTGGGCAAGTTTTGCTTGGAGCTCCTTTTTGGGTTTGCCAAGACTCTGCCAATTCTGTCTACCCCCTCTTTACCTTTAACAGCTTTACCTCCCTCCCTTTGAGTTTATCTTAGTGTTGGCTTCCCAGGGGACTCAGACTCAAACCCAATAAAGAAAAGGATGTGACAGACGTGTTTGAAAATGCGGAACATTTAGACACACAAACACTATAGATGAAAAAAATTGCAGTTGGAAGTAAAAATGAAAACAGCCGTAAGAAAAGCATACCATATACGGTGGTCCTACATGCAGGGCAGCAGAGGAGACACAGATGTAAAGGAGAGACTTTTGGACTCTGTGGGAGAAGGTGAGGGCGGCGTGATTTGAGAGATTAGCATTGAAACATGTACATTACCATATGCAGAAGAGATGGTCAGTGCAAGTTCCACACATGAAGCAGGGCACCCAAAGCTGGTGCTCTGAGACAACTCAGAGGGATGGGGTGGGGAGGGAGGCGGCTGGGAGTTCAGGATGGAGGGGACACATGTATACCTGTGGCTGATTCATGTCAATGTATGGGAAAAATCATCACAATATTGTAAAGCAATTATCCTCCAATTAAAATAAACTAATAAAAAAAAGAAAAGCATATCACAGACTTTTTGAAGAATTATAAATTAGTAGAGGAAATATATCACAGGAGGTTTTCAGATATTAAACATGTAGCCCCTTGCTTCATATCAATATAAAATATAAACATTAATATTAAAATTCTCTCAATATTTTAAATACTTTAACTTAAAAAATAGCACAGTTTGCATGTTATAAATCTATTATTGTGTACACCAAGGCCACTGAATGCAAAGTTTTCTATCTAGTGCAACTTTTTAAGCATTAAGTTTCCATTATTTCCTATAGAGAAGTAAGTAACCTTTATATTCACCTATTTATTAAAAGATCTTTTAGATTATGCATCTTACTATGTAAGAAACAACATATTTCTACCCTAAATGAACTTCATTAGCACTTCCTAAACCTTTCAAGAGCGAAAGAAGCATAAAGAAATTGCAGTTTATGAGCTTCTGAAGTAAAGTAATAATGCAAGTCACATAAACCATTTCTTAAGCAAACAGTATTTTTTGTCATTTTTTGTCATTTTTTGTATCACATATTTTTGAAAACTCTTTGCTTTTGATATGGGCTTCCCTTGTGGCTCAGCTGTAAAGAATCCATCTGCAACGCGGGAGACCTGGGTTC
The DNA here is from genome assembly GCF_042477335.2 of Ovis canadensis. Taxonomy (NCBI): domain Eukaryota; kingdom Metazoa; phylum Chordata; class Mammalia; order Artiodactyla; family Bovidae; genus Ovis; species Ovis canadensis. Next base: position 97,684,492 of record NC_091253.1, on the reverse strand, counting down.
GATCCCTGGGTTGGGAAGATCCCCTGGAGAAGGAAAAGGCTACCCACTCCAGTATTCTGGCCTGGAGAATTCCATGGACTGTATAGTCCCTGGGGTCGCAAAGAGTCAGACACGGTTGAGTGACTTTCACTTCACTTCACTTTGCTTCACTTTTGATGCACGTCTTTTGTATATTCCCAAAACTTTATTCCCTTCCTCTTTTCTACCTCAGATATTCTAGTTCCTATTCTATAAGTGATTTTTGCCTTTTGAAATGAAATTGTCAAAAAGGATAAGTTCTGCTTAAAGGTTATTGATTGATAACAACGAGACAACTTTTCAGACAACTATTGAACTACTTAATTTTAATTTTATTTATTTTTGGACAACACCAAAGTGGTTTTTTAAATTTCTATCTGACTCTCTAAGGACATTGCACCAGTTCAGCTTCTAACATAGATTTTTGATATTATCAACTCATAACCATTCAGTCTGAACATGACTAATAATCGAGAATACAAACACCTGGCTTGATCATCCTTACAAAACATGATTACTGGATATTAGTGATATTTGGATAGCTGGCTAGCACAAAGTGTGTATGTAGTAAGTTAAGTTGTTGGAACAAAGCATATTACTTCACTGAGATGTGATACATTTTCTATTTCTAGGGCTTTTTCATGAAATAAACCAATTTCTGAAGATACATAAAGGAGAATGATTCAGTTTAACAGCTGTCAAGTCAAGGGATAAGGGGTACTGTTTAGAAATCACTATTAAAAAAAAAGTTGGCTTAAAGCTCAACATTCAGAAAATTAAGATTATGGCATCTGGTCCCATCACTTCATGGCAAATAGATGGAGAAACAGTGGGAGTAGTGGCTGACTTTATTTTTTGGGGCTCCAAAATCACTGCAGATGGTGACTGCAGCTGTGAAATTAAAAGACGTTTACTCCTTGGCAGGAAAGTTATAACCCTAGATAGCATATTAAAAAGCAGAGACATTACTTTGCCAACAAAGGTCCATTTAGTCAAGGCTATGGTTTTTCCAGTGGTCATATATGGATGTGAGAGTTGGACCATAAATAAAGCTGAGCTCCGAAGAATTGCCGCTTTTGAACTGTGGTGTTGGAGAAGAGAGAGTCCCTTGGACAGCAAGGAGATCCAACCAGTCCATCCTAAAGGAGATCAGTCCTGGGTGTTCATTGGAAGGACTGATGCTGAAGCTGAAACTCCAATACTTTGGCCACCTCATGAGAAGAGCTAACTCATTGGAAAAGACCCTGATGCTGAGAAAGATTGAAGGCGGGAGGAAAAGGGGATGACAGAGGATGAGATGGTTGGATGGCAACATCACCGACTCAATGGATATGAGTTTGAGTAAATTCTGGGAGTTGGTGATGGGCAGGGAAGCCTGGATTGCTGCAGTTCATGAGGTCGCAAAGAGTCTGACAAGACTGAGCGACTGAACTGAACGAACTGATCTAAACAGTGCCAGGAATACCGTGTGACAGTCACATGTATCAAACCATGAGACTGGCTAGAACTGAGCAGAAGGACTGTAGTTTATATATTAATCTTTTGATATTGTTGTTCAGTGACTTAGTCGTGTCTGACTCTGCAACCCCACAGACTGCAACCAGCCAGCCTCCCCTGTCCTTCACTATTTCCCAGAGCTTGCTCAAACTCACATCCATTGAGTTGGTGATGCCATCCAACCATCTCATCCTCTGTCGTCCCCTTCTCCTCCTGCCCTCAATCTTTCCCAGCATCAGGGTCTTTTCCAGTGAGTCAGTTCTTCGCATCAGGTGGCCAAACTATTGGAGCTTCAGCTTCAGCATCAGCCCTTCCAGTGAATATTCAGGGTTCGTTTCTCTTGACTGGTTTGATCTCCTTGTAGTCCAACGGACTCTCAAGAATCTTCATCAGCACACAATTCGGAAGATCAATTCTTCAGTGCTCAGTCCTCCTAATGGTCCAACTCTCACATCTGTACTTGATACTGGAAAAACCATAGCTTTGACTATGTGGACCTTTGTCAGCAAAGTGATGTCCCTAATTTTTAATACACTGTCTAGGTTTGCTATAGCTTTCTTTTCAAGGAGCAAGAGTCTTTTAATTTCACAGCTGCAGTCACCATCCACAGTGATCTTGGAGCCCAAAAATATAGAATCTGTCACTGCTTCCACTTCTCCCCTTCTATTTGCCAGGAAGTGATAGGACTGGACCCCATGATCCAAGTTTTTTTTTAATGATTTAAGTGTCTTTCTGTTTCAAGCCAGCTTTTTCAACTCTCCTCTTTTACCCTCATCAAGAGGCTCTTTAGTTCTTCTTCATTTTCTGCCAATAGATATAATCTGCACATCTGACATGGTTATTTCTCCCAGTAATGTGTTTTTTAAGAAATTTATTTATTTTTATGTGAAGGATAATTGCTACACAATATTGTGCTGGCTTCCGCTGCTGCTACTGCTAAGTCACTTCAGTCGTGTCTGGCTCTGTACGACCCCATAGACAGCAGCCCACCAGGCTCCCCTGTCCCTGGGATTCTCCAGGCATGAACACTGGAGTGGGTTGCTATTTCCTTCTCCAATGCATGAAAGTGAAAAGTGAAAGTTAAGTCGTTCAGTCGTGTCCGACTCCTCGCGACCCCATGGACTGCAGCCTACCAGGCTCCTCCATCCATGGGATTTTCCAGGCAAGAGTACTGGAGTGGGGTGCCATCGCCTTCTCCGGACTTTATTTTGGGGGCTCCAAAATCACTGCAGATGGTGACCGCAGGCATGAAACCAAAAGATGCTTGCTGCCCGGAAGAAAAGCCATGGCTTCTGCTACATCAGCGTAAATCAACCATAGGCACACATGTGTCCCCTGCCTCTTGAACCTCCCTCCCACCCCTTCCCACCCTTCTAGGTTGTTACAGAGCCCTGGTTTGAGTTCCATCAGGCTCACAGCAAATTCCCATTAGCCAATGTACACATCCATTTCACACATGGTAGTGTATATGTCTCCATGCTATTCTCTCCACTTGTACCACCCTCTCCTTCCTCCCCCCAGCCCATGTGGATAAATCTGTTCTCTATGTTGTGTGTCCGTTGCTTCTCTGCAATAGGTTCATCAGTACCATCTTTCTAGATCCCATATATATGCATTAATACACAGTATTATATGCATTAATACACAGTATTATATGCATTAATACACAGTATTATATGCATTAATACACAGTATTATATGCATTAATACACAGTATTATATGCATTAATACACAGTATTATATGCATTTATATAGTATTATATGCATTAATACACAGTATTATATGCATTAATACACAGTATTATATGCATTAATACACAGTATTATATGCATTAATACACAGTATTATATGCATTAATACACAGTATTATATGCATTAATACACAGTATTATATGCATTAATACACAGTATTATATGCATTTATATAGTATTATATGCATTAATACACAGTATTATATGCATTAATATACAGTATTATATGCATTAATACACAGTATTATATGCATTAATACACAGTATTATATGCATTTATATAGTATTATATGCATTAATACACAGTATTATATGCATTAATATACAGTATTATATGCATTAATACACAGTATTATATGCATTAATACACAGTAGTTGTTTTTCTCTTTCTGACTCACTTCACTCTGTATAATAGGCTCTAGGTTGATCCACCTCATTACAACTGAATCAAATATGTTCCTTTATCTGCCTGAGTAATATTCCATTTCATGTATGTGCCACAACTTTATCCATTCATCTGTCAATAAGACATCTAGGCTGCTTCCATGTCCTAGCTATTGCAAACAGTATTGCTATGAATGTTGGGGTACATGTGTCTTTTTCAATTTTTGAAAAAGATTTTGATCTACTCAGAGTACTATGCTTAGTAGTGGGATTGATGTGTCATATGGTATTTTTATTCCTAGTTTTATAACGAATCCCTATACTGTCTTCCATAGTGGCTGTATCAATTTACATTCCCTTTCCTTCACACCCTCTCCAGCATTTATTATTTGTAAATTTTTCGATGATGTCCATTGTGCCCAGTATGAGATATTTCACTGTAGCTGTAATTTGCATTTTTCTAATAACGAGTGATATTGAGCATCTTTTCATGTGTTTCTAAGCCATCTGTACGTCTCTTTTGGAGAAATGTCTGTTTAGTTCTTTGCCCACTTTTTGATTTTTTTTTTTCCTGGTATTCTGTGGTATGAATTGCTTATATAGTTTGGAAATTAACCCTTTGTTAGTTGCTTCATTGGATAAAATCTCCCCTCATTCTGAGGGTTGTCCTTTAACCTTGTTTGTAATTTTCTTTGCTGTACAAAAGCTTTTAAGTTTAATTAGGTCTCACTTGTTTATGTTTGGTTTTATTGCCATTACTCTGGAGGGTGGGTGATAGAGAATCTTGCTGATTTATATCATAAAGTGTTCTGCCTATGTTTTCCTCTAAGAGTTTTATAGTTTCTGGTTTTATGTTTTGGATGTTTAGGTCTTTAATTCACTGTAAGTTTATCTTTGTGTCCACCTGATCTGCCTCTTGAGAAACCTATATGCTGGTCAGGAAGCAACAGTTAGAACTGGACATGGAACAACAGACTGGTTCCAAATAGCAAAAGGAGTACATCAAGGCTGTATATTGTCACCCTGCTTATTTAACTTCTATGCAGAGTACATCATGAGAAACGCTGGGATGGAAGAAACACAAGCTGGAATCAAGATTGCTGGGGGAAATATCAATAACCTCAGATATGCAGATGACACCACCCTTATGGCAGAAAATGAAGAGGAGCTAAAAAGCCTCTTGATGAAAGTGAAAGAGGAGAGCGAAAAAGTTGGCTTAAAGCTCAACATTCAGAAAACGAAGATCATGGCATCCAGTCCCATCACTTCATGGGAAATAGATGGGGAAACAGTGGAAACGGTGTCAGACTTTATTTTTTGGGGCTCCAGAATCACAGCAGATGGTGACTGCAGTCATAAAATTAAAAGACGCTTACTCCTTGGAAGAAAAGTTATGACCAACCTAGATAGTATATTCAAAAGCAGAGACATTACTTTGCCGACTAAGGGCCGTCTAGTCAAGGCTATGGTTTTTCCTGTGGTCATGTATGGATGTGAGAGTTGGACTGTGAAGAAGGCTGAGCGCCGAAGAATTGATGCTTTTGAAATGTGGTGTTGGAGAAGACTCTTGAGAATCCCTTGGACTGCAAGGAGATCCAACCAGTCCATTCTGAAGGAGAGCAGCCCTGGGATTTCTTTGGAGGGAATGATGCTAAAGCTGAAACTCCAGTACTTTGGCCACCTCATGTGAAGAGTTGACTCACTGGAAAAGACTCTGATGCTGGGAGGGATTGAGGGCAGGAGGAGAAGGGGACGACAGAGGATGAGATGGCTGGATGGCATCACTGACTCGATGGACATGAGTCTGAGTGAACTCCGGGAGTTGGTGATGAACAGGGAGGACTGGCGTGTTGCAATTCATGGGGTCGCAAAGAGTCGGACACGACTGAGCGACTGAACTGAACTGAACTGAACTGATGTATGGATGTGAGAGTTGAACTGTGAAGAAAGCTGAGCACCAAAGAATTGATGCTTTTGAACTGTGGTGTTGGGGAAGACTCTTGAGAGTCCCTTGGACTGCAAGGAGATCCTACCAGTACATTCTAAAGGAGATCAGTACTGGGTGTTCTTTGGAAGGACTGATGCTAAAGCTGAAACTCCAATACTTTGGCTACCTTATGCAAGGAGTTGACTCACTGGAAAAGACTCTGATGCTGGGAGGGATTGGGGGCAGGAGGAGAAAAGGGCGACAGAGGATGAGACGGCTGGATGGTTCACCGACTCGATTGTCATGAGTTTGGGTGAACTCTGCGAGTTGATGATGGACACGGAGGCCTGGCATGCTGTGATGCATGGGGTCGCAGAGAGTTGGACACGACTGAGTGACTGAACTGAACTGAACTGAACTGAACTGAATGACCAGTATTGCTTAGCATCTTTTCATGTGCTTTCTTGGCATCCATTTATCATCCTTATTAAAGTTTCTGTTCAAATCCTTTGCTCATTTCTGAGTTGCTTGTTTTCTTTATATTGAATTCCAAGAGTTCCTTACATATGCTGGATACAAACAAATCTTTCCTAATGTATGTGATTTTCAAATATTGTCTCCTCACTGATGGCATGCATTTTTATACTCTTGGTGTCATTGAAGAATAAATTTTTAAAATGTTGATGTTGTCCGATTTACCATTTTCTTTTATGAATTATGATTTTGGCATCAAATATAAGAAATTTTGACTTAAGTCAAAGTCATGTATATATTTATCCTGTTTTTTTCCTAGCTGTTTTATAGTTCTATGTCTCACATTTAGATTTGAACCACTTAGAAATCACTTTTACATATGGCATAAGGTGTGGAATCAGTGCAGTTTGGTTCAGTTGCTTAGTCGTGTCCAACTCTTTGCGACCCCATCAATTGCAGCACATCAGGCCTCCCTGTCCATCACCAACTCCCGGAGTTCACTCAGACTCACGTCCATTGAGTCGGTGATGCCATCCAGCCATCTCATCCCCTGTCGTCCCCTTCTCCTCCTGCCCCCAATTCCTCCCAACATCAGAGTCTTTTCCAATGAGTCAACTCTTCACATGAGGTGGCCAAAGTACTGGAGTTTCAGCTTTAGCATCATTCCTTCCAAAGAACACCCAGGACTGATCTTTAGAATGGACTGGTTGGATCTCCTTGCAGTCCAAGGGACTCTCAAGAGTCTTCTCCAACACCACAGTTCAAAAGCATCAATTCTTTGGTGCTCAGCTTTCTTTACAGTTCAACTCTCACATCCATATTGACCACTAGAAAAACCATAGCCTTGACTAGACAGACTTTTGTTGGCAAAGTGATGTCTCTGCTTTTCAATATTCTATCTAGGTAGGTCATAACTTTCCTTCCAAGGAGTAAGCGTCTTTTAATTTCATGACTGCAATCACCCCAAGGAGTAAGCGTCTTTTAGTTTCATGACTGCAGTCACCATCTGCAGTGATTTTGGAGCCCCAATAAATAAAGTCTGACACTGTGTCCACTGTTTCCCCATCTATTTGCCATGAAATGATGGGACCAGATGCCATGATCTTCGTTTTCTGAATGTTGAGCTTTAAGCCACCTTTTTCACTCTCCTCTTTCACTTTCATCAAGAGGCTCTTTAGTTCCTCTTCACTTTCTGCCATAAGGGTGGTGTCATCTGCATATCTGAGGTTATTGATATTTCTCCCGGCAATCTTGATTCCAGCTTGTGCTTCTTCTAGCCCAGCGTTTCTCATGATGTACTCTGCATAGAACTTAAATAAGCAGGGTGACAATATACAGCCTTGATGTACTCCTTTTCCTATTTGGAACCAGTCTGTTGTTCCATTAGACTTTATTTACTTGTTTTTTTACATGTGAACATCCCATGCTTTCACCATCATTTTTTGAAAAATTATGTTTCCCCCACTAAATTTCCTTTGTAATACTGTGATAAATTACTTGTTCCTATATGTTTTTAGTTTATTTCTGGATACTCTATATTTTATATATATAATTTCTATTATATATATATATATTTTTTCTATCTTTACACCAATGTCATTCTCTTTTGACTAATATCATTTTAAAGTAAGACTTGAGGGAATACCCTGGCAGTCCAGTGGTTAAGAACCCAATAAATTTGGGAGGATTCAACTTCTCAAAACTATGAATAAGGCACTTTTTTCAATTGATTTGTATTCTTTAGTGTCATTTACGATTTTTTTTTTTGTAGTTTTCAGTGTATAGGCAATCCACATGTTATTTGGCTTTATCCCTAAATATTTGGTATTTTGATGCCTTTGTAATTTGCCTTTGTAATTTTTAAAATATTTCAATTATTGATTATTGTTTGTTAGTATCTGATGGAAGACAATTCTCTGTAGGTCACTTGCTTTTCTGCACCTCTCATGAGCAGAGGCACTGATAGTGTCTTTCTTTTGGACTTTATTTTCAAAGATGTTAGTGTATCAACAATCTTGGATTATAAAGAAAGAATCTCCCTCCATAGTAAAGGGAGGATTTGCTTACTTTTCAATAAAATAAATAAAATTCCTCCCTCTGGGGAAAATTTGGGCAGTGTACAGCTTATTATAAAATATTTAGGTTTGCTAAGCTTGTGGTTCCTCTCCTTCACATATCAGATTACAAGTATTTCAACGGGTCGATTTCACATCACCCTTTGAGAACTGGGGCTCAGGGAACTCATACAACTGGCTACTTCTTTTGATCCTCTCATTTTCTCTGAGTCAGGAGTTTCATATATTCTACCAACATTCATGAAAGTGTGGTAGGCTAACTTGTTAGCTTAGGATAAAACCTCAGACTCTTCACAGTCTTGAAAGTGAAAGTGAAGTCGCTCAGTCGTGTCCGACTCTTTGCGACCCCGTGGACTGTAGCCTATCAGGCTTCTCTGTCCATGGGATTCTCTAGGCAAGAATACTGGAGTGGGTTACCATTTCCTTTTCCAGGGGATCTTCCCAACCCAGGGATCAAACCCAGGTCTCCTGCATTGGAGGCAGATGCTTTAACCTCTGAGTGACCAGGGAAGCCCTCACAGTCTTAGAAATACAATTAATTTTTGCATGATAGTCTTATAGCTTGCAATCTTGCTAAACTCACTGACAAATTATAGATAAATGGCTGATGGCATCCAATTTTCTACACAGACGATCTCGTTGTCTGTGAATACTGTTTTACTTCATGTTTCTTACATTAGACAAAACATCCAGCACAGCGTTGAATGGGGCTTCCCAGTGGCACAGTGGTAAAGAATCTGTCTGCCAATGCTGGAAATGCAGGAGATGTGGGTTCTATCCCTGGGTCAGGAAGATCCCCTGGAGTAGGAAAGGCTAATCCATTTCAGTTTTCTTGCCTGGAAATTCCATGGACAGAGGTACCTGATGGGCTATAGTCCGTGGGGTCACAGAGAGTCAGACATGACTGAGCATGCATGCATATAATATTGAATGCAACTGGCAAGTGTGGATACATTTGTCTTATTTCTGATCTTATGGGGAAAGTCAGATGCTGTGAATTTTTCCTGACTATGTGGACATTTTTGTATCCCTATAATTATTCTTGACCTTAGTTTTAGGACTGTTACTTCAAAACAATTGATTAATTCAGGTGTTTTAAGATTTGTTAGGGAGGAATTAAATAGTGCTCCTTCTAGGATAAAATTCCCCTACTACTGAGGCAAGACTCTGTTCAGTGTGCATGGACAACGGGTGACTGGTGGCAACAAGTGCTTATGTTAGCCCTATGTAAGTGTCAGGCTTTGTTTCTTTTATATCCGTTGCATGATTCTTTCTCTAGACTTCAGTTGCATGCTTACACACCAATTCTCTCTCTGATACCTTAAGAGTTTCCGCTGCAAAACTCCACGTCTTCAGTCAGTGCAGCTCTTTCCTCTGCATTACTTTGCTTGTTAACTGTAGGCACCTCAACTGAGAGCATCTTTTGAGCTCTCCCCGCATTCTTAGATGCTGGTCCATAGCCTAGAACTCTTTCCAGACAGGAAGCTGGGGCAATTTCTGGACTTAACTTCTCTTTGCTTTTAATTCTCAAGATTCATTACCTTTCTTGATGTCCAATGTCATGAATATTATCATTTTATATACTTTGTCCAATTTTTAGTGGTTTTAGGTAGAAGGTCAAATCTGATCCCTATTGTTGCATATTAGCTAGAAGCAAAGACAACACTGATACTCCATCTTTGCATATCAAAAAGCAATAAAATTCTATTAATATAAAACTGACTACATCTACAGCTGTTTTTATAATTGTGTATTAACAACTTCCACTGCATGAGGCGGGAGGTACAGGTTAGATCCTTGCATCAGGAAGCCTCCCTGGAGGTGGAAATGGTAACTTACTTCAGCATTCTTGCCTGAAAAGCCCCATGGACAGAGCACCCTGGTGGGCTACAGTCTACAGGGTTGCTGAGCACTTGTGCAAATAGTACATATTAGAAGAAGAGAAAAACAAGGAGAAAGAAACAAAGAGAAAAGAACCACCTGGAGAAGAATAGTGCTTAAATACATTAGTAACAGTCATTCAGGATGACTTGTATAGGGTGAGACCACTTGTGTAGAGCTGTGAATACAAACACAGATTAGCTCTTGCGTTTTATACTTCATCCATTCAATAATTATTTGTGTACTGTTTACTACATTCCAGACGTTGATTACAACAGAGTTCAGCAAACTAGGACAAACTCCTCTTTTTGTACAGCCCACAATCTAAGAAGAGTATCTACATTTTTGAAGGTTGAAAAATAAAAGGATATGTAATAGAGATGGTACAGGCTTCTAAAGGCTAAAATATTTGCTATTTGGTCATTACAGAGAAAAGTTTGTCAACTCCTGGTTTGAGGTACCGGAAACAACAGTATTAAAATGAAATAAATAAATAACGAACTAGAGCTCTGTACCTTATGAGCCGATATTCCAGTGAGAAGGATACAGATGAGTGATAAGTGAAGCTTATAGTTTACCAGCTGGAAGGAGCCACCCACGCCCGAGGTCAGGGCCTGCAGTCGGGAGGAGCAACCCGAGGAGCAGTGGCTGCACAGGCTCAGGAGGGCCTAGAGGAGCTATCCCACGTTGAAGGTCAGGAATGGTGGTGGTAAGGAGATACCCCTCGTCCAAGGTAAGGAGCAGTGGCTGTGCTTTGCTGGAGCAGCCGTGAAGAGATACCCCACGTCCAAGGTAAGAGAAACCCAGGTAAGATGGTAGGTGTTGCAAGAGGGCATCAGAGGACAGACACACTGAAACCATAATCACAGAAAACTAGTCAATCTAATCACACTAGGACCACAGCCTTGTCTAACTCAGTGAAACCAAGCCATGCCTGTGGGGCAACCTAAGATGGGCGGGTCATGGTGGAGAGGTCTGACAGAAGATGGTCCACTGGAAAAGGGAATGGCAAGCCACTTCAGTATTCTTACCTTGAGAACCCCATGAACAGTAGGAAAAGGCAATATGAGGAACTCCCCAGGTCATTAGGTGCCCAATATGCTACTGGAGATCGGAGGAGAAATAACTCCAGAAGGAATGAAGGGATGGAGCCACAGCAAAAACAGTACCCAGCTGTGGATGTGACTGGTGATAGAAGCTGGGGATAGAAGATCCGATGCTGTAAAGAGCAATATTGCATAGGAACCTGGAATGTCAGGTCCATGAATCAAGGCAAATTGGAAGTGGTCAAACAAACAAGGGTGAATGTCGACATTCTAGGAATCAGCTAACTAAAATGGACTGGAATGGGTGAATTTAACTCAGATGACCATTACATCTACTACTGCGGGCAGGAATCCCTCAGAAGAAATGGAGTAGCCATCATGGTCAACAAAAGAGTCCGAAATGCAGTACTTGGATGCAATCTCAAAAATGTCAGAATGATCTCTGTTTGCCTCCAAGGCAAACCATTCAGTATCACATTTATCCAAGTCTATGCCCCAACCAGTAATGCTGAAGAAGCTGAAGTTGAATGGTTTTATGAAGACCTATAAGACCTTTTAGAACTAATACCCAAAAAAGATGTCCTTTTCATTATAGGAGACTGGAATGCAAAAGTAGGAAGTCAAGAAACACCTGGAGTAACAGGCAAATTTGGCCTTGGAATGTGGAATGAAGCAGGGCAAAGACTAATAGAGTTTGGCCAAGAAACTGCACTGATCATAGCAAACACCCTCTTCCAACAACACAAGAGAAGACTCTACACATGGACATCACCAGATGGTCAACACTGAAATCAGATTGATTATATTCTTTGCAGCCAAAGATGGAGACGCTCCATACACTCAACAAAAACAAGACCAGGAGCTGACTGTGGCTCAGATCATGAACTCCTTATTACCAAATTCAGACTCAAATTGAAGAAAGTAGGGAAAACTGCTAGACCATTCAGGTATGACCTAAATCGAATCCCTTATGATTATACAGCAGAAGTGAGAAATAGATTTAAGGGCCTAGATCTGATAGATAGAGTGCCTGATGAACTATGGAATGAGGTTTGTGACATTATGCAGGAGACAGGGATCAAGACCATCCCCATGGAAAAGAAATCCAAAAAAAGCAAAATGGCTGTCTGGGGAGGCCTTAGAAATAGCTGTGAAGAGAAGAGAGGTGAAAAGCAAAGGAGAAAAGGAAAGATATAAAAGCATATGAATGCAGAGTTCCAAAGAATAGCAAGAAGAGATAAGAAAGCCTTCTTCAGTGATCAATGCAAAGAAATAGAGGAAAAGAACAGAATGGGAAAGACTAGAGATCTCTTCAAGAAAATTAGAGATACCAAGGGAACATTTCATGCAAAGATGGGCTCGATAAACAACAGTAATGGTCTGGACCTAACAGAAGCAGAAGATATTAAGAAGAGGTGGCAAGGATACACAGAAGAACTGTACAAAAAAGATCTTCACGACCCAGATGATCATGATGATGTGATCACTAATCTAGAGCCAGACATCTTGGAATGTGAAGTCAAGTGGGCCTTAGAAAGCATCACTACGAACAAAGCTAATGGAGGCGATGGAATTTCAATTCAGCTGTTTCAAATCCTGAAAGAGGATGCTGTGAAAGTGCTGCACTCAATATGCCAGCAAATGTGGAAAACTCAGCAGTGGCCACAGAACTGGTAAAGGTCAGTTTTCCTTCCAATCCCAAAGAAAGGCAATGCCAAAGAAGGCTCAAACTACTGCACAGTTGCACTCATCTCACATCTAGTAAAGTAATGCTCAAAATTCTCCAAGCCAGGCTTCAGCAATATGTGAACCGTGAACTCCCTGACGTTCAAGCTGGTTTTAGAAAAGACAGAGGAACCAGAGATCAAATTGCCAACATCTGCTGGATCATGGAGAAGGCAAGAGAGTTCCAGAAAAACATCTATTTCTGCTTTATTGACTATGCCAAAGCCTTTGACTGTGTGGATCACAATCAACTGTGGAAAATTCTGAAAGAGATGGGAATACCAGACCACCTAACCTGCCTCTGAGAAATCTGTATGCAGGTCAGGAAGCAACAGTTAGAACTGGACATGGAACAACAGACTGGTTCCAAATAGGAAAAGGAGTACATCAAGGCTGTATATTGTCATCCTGCTTATTTAACTTCTATGCAGAGTACATCATGAGAAACACTGGACTGGAAGAAACACAAGCTGGAATCAAGTTTGCCGGGAGAAATATCAATAACCTCAGATATGCAGATGACACCACCCTTATGGCAGAAAGTGAAGAGGAGCTAAAAAGCCTCTTGATGAAAGTGAAAGAGGAGAGTGAAAAAGTTGGCCTAAAGCTCAACATTCAGAAAACCAAGATCATGGCATCCAGTCCCATCACTTCATGGGAAATAGATGGGGAAACAGTGGAAACAGTGTCAAACTTTATTTTTTTGGGCTCCAGAATCACTGCAGATGGTGACTGCAGCCATAAAATTAAAAGACACTTACTCCTTGGAAGGAAAGTTATGACCAACCTACATAGCATATTCAAAAGCAGAGACATTACTTTGCCGACTAAGGGCCATCTAGTCAAGGCTATGGTTTTTCCTGTGGTCATGTATGGATGTGTGAGTTGGACTGTGAAGAAGGTTGAGCGCTGAAGAATTGATGCTTTTGAACTGTGGTGTTGGAGAAGACTCTTGAGAGTCCCTTGGACTGCAAGGAGATCCAACCAGTCCATTCTGAAGGAGATTAACCCTGGGACTTCTTTGGAAGGAATGATGCTAAAGCTGAAGCTCCAGTACTTTGGCCACCTCATGAGAAGAGTTGACTTATTGGGAAAAACTCTGATGCTGGGAGGGATTCGGGGCAGGAGGTGAAGGGGACGACCAAGGATGAAATGGCTAGATGGCATCATGGACTCGATGGACGTGAGTCTGGGTGAACTCTGGGTGATGGTGATGAACCGGAGGCCTGGCGTGCTGCGATTCATGGGGTCACAAAGAGTCGGACACGACTGAGCGACTGAACTGAACTGAACTGAACTGACAGTTTACCAGATATTATGTAAAAAATTAAACCTGGAGGGAAGTTGGATTGCTAGAGATGAAGTGGTCTCAATGTCCCTAGAGCAAGTTGCAATGATGGTCTTGAGATGAAAGAGATGATCTGTTTACGTACACTTTCGGGTCATAAAGGCCATTAGGAGATGATGGCAAGCTCGGACAGGTATTTTGATTGTGTGATTGCTTCAAGAAAGATAAGTAAGGGGGTGGTATGTCAACCAAAGCCTAGAGTTCTGGGACTCCTGATCCTCATGACAATGATGAGATAGATATCAGAAAAAGGAGTAGTCTTATTGGAAGCAACCAGAGCTTCTGGCTCCCTCTGGATAAGCAATGGCATTTGGAATAAAGTTGCTTCATGTCCACAACTTTATTTGAAGGTAATGTGAGAAGGAAGCATCAAAGCAGGGTCCTTGGAGAGGGAAACTTTTAAGATTAGACATTTCTTTATAATGACAGTATATCAAGAGACACCACTAGCAAGCTAAACATTCAGAAGTATATATGAGACAAGAGACAGAGTTGTTCCTGTTAGCATCTCAACCTAAGAAACACCGTACTGAGTCAAATAAATGTTTAACCATTTCACTTTTATTAAAATGTTTGTTGAGCACCTACTATGCACCCAACACTGCTCTGAGCACTGAAAACACAGTGGTGTGCAAGAAAATAGAAACCAGTTCCATCTGTCATGAGATTTACATTTGAATGCTACAAGTAATTCCACATTTTTGCAAGGGCTGGTGTCAGCTGGAAGATACTGTTTTAAATGGAGTGGACAGGGAGTGCACTCTGAGGAGATCCCTTTTATGCCAGCTGTTGAAAGATGAAAAGGAGCTACCCATTCCAGAGTGAGGGAGTGAGGAGAGGCAACATGGATAAAAAGTGAGAAGGCCCTGAGGCAATAAAGAACTGAAGGAACACTGATTTAGGACTGTGGGAATTTCTCCTCAGGCAGTTTTATAAGAGAACACTATTGATCCTGGGATGAGAGGGGACCCCCTGGGACAGCCCTCCAGCTGTAGGCTACCTACGGCTTCTTCTTACTCTTTTTTTTTTTTTTTGCTGCTACCACACACAGGGCCAAAGAAAAGTGCAGGAGAGGATAATTTTTTTCCAAATATCATGGCTCTAAGATCCAGACCCTGCAGATGTATCTTTTCTTTGTCTGCAATGATACAGTACATGTCTACTTCCTTTATTTACTTATTACAGAGAGCAGGAGGGCAATATATTAACAGTAATCGTACCACCAGCAGCAACAGTTGGCATTTATTAGAGGGCTTACTTGTACCAAGCACTTCCCAGGTACTCTTAATTTAGTCTTCAGTCCTGAGATGGGGAACACTAGTACCACCATTTTCCAGGTGGAGAAACTGAGGCATACGGACTTGAGTAGCTACATAGTTCATACAGCTAGTAAGTGCTCAAAATTAGTAATATGACTTCAGGACCATGGTATTCTCATAATTAATATACTATACCCCTTCTTTCTCAGGTTATAATTTGTAAAGACAAAAGAAATTCTGAGTATACACCTTGATTTTATACGGGTAGTTTGGACTTCACTTAAAATATGACAAGTATCTCGCAAATCCTGTATTTTCATTACTCTTATCACCGCTACAAATTCTTCTAGTTTGGTCCTGAGAATAATTGCTTTATTTGGTTAAGATTCCTTTTTCTTTTCCCTCAGTCTCAATCCTTATTTAAGCTTATTCTCAGTCCTTTAGACTCTTAAGTAATCCATTCAGTCACATTCATTCTGCATTCTACTTTTCCTCAAGTCAACTCAAACTTGTTCTCTTCACAGCTCTTTTAATCTTTCAACTCAATCAGTCTCTTTTCCCTGGGCCCTCTGCCCCCAACAGACTTAAGATCTTAAGATTTATTGTTTTGAATATTAGCAAAAGAATACACTCCCAATACGGGAGACCTGGGCTCAATCCCTGGGTTGGGAAGATTCCCTGGAGGAGGGCATGGTAACCCACTCCAGGATTCTTGTCTGGAAAATCCCCATGGACAGAGGAGCCTGGTGGGCTACAGTCCATGGGGTCACAAAGAGTCAGACATGACTGAGCAACTAAGCACAGCACAACTTTAGAAGATGGAAGGACCAGTTACTTGACTTAAATTCAATTTAATTTAATTCAAATAATCTCACTTTTGCATGCTAGATATCAGTATTTGTGCAATTGAAATTTGTCACTCAGAAAAATGGCAAACAACAAATTTTATTGGGTAAAATGATTGGGTAACTTTTTTCTACTCATATGTTTTTCTTATCGTTATGAGTAATTTCTTAGTTTATTGAAAACTATTTAACATAAATTGACTAAATCATGTAAAGAGATTAAGCTGACTAAATTACATTGAAGAGATTATATATGAAAATGAGTGAAATGAATTTCATTGTGTAAAAACGGCAAGCAATCCCAAATACTCTTTACAAAAAAACAAATACCTTAGAAAAATTACTTTTAATTTACTTATTTATTTGTATATTTATTTCTCTGGTGCCTTTAGGCCAAATCTAAAAAGTCTAAGTGATCACAGTGCCTCCTAAATTTGACTTACAAATGGGGATATTGTATGAGAAAACATAAATTAGAGAATTAAAAATTATCTTTGATCTTGCTTCATTTATATTTGTAGCTAACATATGTGGTTCATTTTATAGAGTGAATTAGCTACATAAACTCACACAATAGGTTTTATTTATTCATCCCTATGTGTACAACAAGGCCCTGGACAATGTGATCAGGCTATAACAGAGCAAGACATCGGAAATATTCCTTACCTTTAAAGAAGACGAAATTTCCGTCACTGTTTTCATAAACTGCGTCAATACTAGGAGGCAAGCCCCGCCAGAAGTAAGTGATCTGCATGGGGTATCCGTCCATCACCCTGTGGTTTCTCACGCGCCAAAACCACTGGTCCTGCAGAGCGAACAGAAGCAACTCTCAACAAAAGCGGGGCCTGCAGGAACTTCCCTGTGCAATGGTTCAATGCTTTCACAGGTGGTGCTGGTGCTCTTATCACTGTCCTGCATCAAAACAGTCAAATAATCAGCTGCACAACTTGCCCACAATGATCGCAAAGATTCTTGTAGTAAACTACCCAGTGTCTAATCTATACATTGTGTTTAAAAAGATAACGTACTAATACTTAATCTTAGCAGTTTGCATCATCTCTAGATGGAAAAACAGAGGTAGCACAGACAAGACTCTGCCAGATTTGTGGATTAAGTGAGTTTTCCAAAATATAAAAGCAGCATAGCAACACATATGCACCTCTGTGTTTATAGACATATGCAAGGGCTCTACACCTAAAGTGCTGGGATAAAACAGAGAGGCCACCCCTCCTAGTATGCCCATGTTATACTACTGTCTCATGTAATCATAAATAGGGTCCTCTTTCACCTTCAAATGTTTCATGGTTTGGACAATAAATTATGCAGTCATTATATATATATATATATATATATATATATATGTATACTATTAAATTATCACTGTATAATTTTTACAGTATAAATTATACTGAACAAAGGAACCTTGAAGGAAGATCATTAGAGTGGATTAAAGAATAGGTCAATTGCTTCTCTTATTTGCTGTCATAATAACCCATACTTCACTCAGTCACACCACAGGTCATTTTATATTAAATGTGTTTACTATTATCACCAGTGAATTATGTATCTGTCTTGCCCCAAAACAGATATTTATGAATATTTTTGACTTTTTAGACAAAACACAATATATTTTTCACCATAAATTCTGACTAAGGGCAAAAACTATTCCCCCAAAAGGTATATCTGATGACATTAAATTGTTTTCAATTGAAAATTTTGGAACAATTTATAGACTATCCAAAGTGCTTTAATATTAGAAAAAACAGGTATATTTTAAAAATTAGTTTCCAATAAATTAAAATTAAATATTTCATTATATTTCAGTGTTTACAAACAAGGTTTCATTGGAAATTATGTGGTTGTTGTTAAGTTGCTAAGTCACGCAGTACTTCTTGTGACCTCATAGACTGCAGCATGTCAGACTCTTTTGGCCTCCACTAACTCCAAGAATATGCTCAATTTCATGTTCAGTGAGTCGGTCATACTATCTAACCATCTTATCCTCAGCCACCTCCTCCGCCTTTTGTCCTCAATGTTCCCTAGCATGAAGGTCTTTTCCAATGAGTCGGCTCTTCGAATCAGATTGCCAAAGCAGCAGCTTCAGCATCAGTCTTGCCAATGTATATTCAGGTTTGATTTCCTTTAGGATTGACTGGTTTGATCTCCTTGTAGTTCAAAGGACTCTCAAGAGTCTTCTCCAGCACCATAATTTCAAAGCATCAATTCTTCAGTCATCAACCTTCTTTAAGGATAAAGTCTCATAATCCATACTTGACTACTGGAATCAGCTCAGTCACTCTGTCGTGTCCAATTCTTTGAGAATGCATGGAGTATAGCACATCAGGCCTTCCTGTCCATCACCAACTCCCAGAGTTTACCCAAACTCATGTCCATTGAGTCAGTGATGCCATCCAACCATCTCATCCTCTGTCGTCCCCTTCTTCTCCCCCATTCAATCTTTCCCAGCATCAGGGTCTTTTCCAATGAGTCAGCTCTTCATATCAGGTAGGCAAAGTATTGAAGTTTCAGCTTCAGCATCAGTCCTTCCAATGAATATTCAGGACTGATTTCCTTTAGGATGGACTGGGTGGATCTCCTTGCAGTCCAAGGGACTCTCAAGAGTCTTCACCAACACCACAGTTCAAAAGCATCAATTCTTCAGCACTCAGCTTTCTTTATAGTCCAACTCTCACATCCATACATGACTACTGGAAAAACCATAGCTTTGACTAGACGGACTTTTGTTGGCAAAGTGATGTCTCTGCTTTTTAATATGCTGTCTAGGTTTATCACAGCTTTCCTTCTAAGGAGCAAGTATCCCTTAATTTTGTGGATGCAGTCACCATCACAGTGATTTTGGAGCCCAAGAAAATAAAGTCTGTCACTGCCTCCACTTTCTCCCCTTCTATTTGCCATGAAGCGATGAGATGGGATGCCATGATCTTAGTTTTTTAATGTTGAGTTTCAAGCCAGCTTTTTCACTCTCCTCTTTCAACCTCCTCAAAAGTCACTTTACCTCCTGACTTCACTTTCTCCAATTAGAGAAGTATGATCTACATATCTGAGGTTGTCGATATTTCTCCCAGGAAACTTGATTCCAGCTTGTGATTCATCTAGCCCAGCATTTAGCATGATGTACTCTGCCTCTTGATGAAAGTGAAAGAGGAGAGCGAAAAAGTTGGCTTAACGCTCAACATTCAGAAAACTAAGATCATGGCATCTGGTCCCATCACTTCCTGGGAAATAGATGGGGAAACAGTGGAAACAGTGTCAGACTTTATTTTTTGGGGCTCCAAAATCACTGCAGATGGTGACTGCAGCCATGAAATTAAAAGACGCTTACTCCTTGGAAGGAAAGTTAGGACCAACCTAGATAGCATATTGAAAAGCAGAGACATTACTTTGCCAACAAAGGTCCATCTAGCCAAGGCTACGGTTTTTCCAGTAGTTATGTATGGATGTGAGAGTTGGACTGTGAAGAAAGCTGAGCACCGAAGAATTGATGCTTTTGAACTATGGTATTGGAGAAGACTCTTGAGAGTCCTTTGGACTGCAAGGAAATCCAACCAGTCCATCCTAAGGAGATCAGTCCTGGGTGTTCTTTGGAAGGAATGATGCTTAAGCTGAAACTCCAGTACTTTGACCACCTCATGTGAAAAGACTGGTGCTGGGAGGGATTGGGGGCAGGAGGAGAAGGGGACGACTGAGGATGAGATGGCTGGATGGCATCACTGACTCGATGGACATGAGTTTGAGTGAACTCCGGGAGTTGGTGATGGACAGGGAGGCCTGGCATGCTGCAATTCATGGGGTCTCAAAGAGTTGGACACGATTGAGCGACTGAACTGAACTGGACTGAAACGAACTCTGCATACTACTAGAGATCTCTTCAAGAAAATTAGAGATACCAAGGGAACATTTCATGCCAAAATGGACACACTAAAGGACAGAAATGGCATGTTGTTAACTTTCTGTTCATAATTTCCATAATATTAGGCAGCTTGAATTGATAAATGTTTTGATCAACATGCAGGAGGTACATTTATGTGATTTTAAGATAAAAATTATTTCATGAAAAGATTGATCTAATAAAATATATATAGGCAGTAAGGCCCAGATTTTAATATCAATACTATGTGGACACATGATATTCTGATAATTTAAAGCAAAAGCAAAGCATTTTGGTCTATCTGCAACAGGGGTTTTAACTGAGTGGTAAAGTCTTTCCAATCCCCATACAAAAAATTTAACATTATGGTAATATATATCCTAAAATAAAACTGCTGTAAACTACTGGATTCTAACGAAGAAATAACTGACTATAATTATTTATATTTATGGAACAATTAAACAAAACAAAAAGCTCTCTAAGCCTAAGAATCAGAAGAAATTGGGTGAAATGTCCTGGCAATATACTCCAACTTTTCTCAGAGAAGCACTTCACATTGCTAGCATCTCCCCACAATTGAGACAGGCCAATGGCTCTTTGGGACAAACAGGTTGCAGTCTGAAGATAAGAATACAACCCAACATGCCACTAACGAAGGAAGAAATGAAATTTCTGCCTCAAGATAAGCAGAGCCAATCTGCAGATCTTTTCAAGGTAATGCAGAAGCATAGGTGAGTTCAGGACTGTTTTTCATTGACAGTAGCCATGGCAGAGAGCCATATATATTGCAGATTTTCCAGTTGTGATTCTACTCAATATATCCACAACTTCTCTGTTTAGCAGGATTCAATGGTGAGAATAATTAAGCAAGCTTTCTGTCACAGAGGATGTAAATGCACACCATGATTACTAAAGATTACCCTTTCAAGAAAAAAAGAAATGGGGGCTTGTGTCTAATTTGCAGAGAGAAGAAATTTAAAATGAGATTTAGGTCTCTGTGCAAATTTCCTTCCAGAGGAAACCTTCTCTGATAACCTTATCTAAAACTGAAACCCCTCATCCCACCCCCTACATTGGCTTTTACTCTCCTCCTCCTGTTTTTCATCATTTGCCTTTGCCGACAAAGTAAAAGTAAGTGAATTTTCTAAGAAAAAGCTATATAAAAGAACATAAAGGTGCTATGTATGGACAGATGATTAGTGCTCATTCCATTTTCTACAAAGGTAATATATATAAAGAGCTTTGAACCATAAGCAGGTGGGAAAACATGTTTTCACCTTTCAAACAACGTATATTTTGTTTTGGCCTATGATGCAAAGGAAAGACCGAGGAATCACCTCTTCAGAGTCCTAGATTGTTTGTTCATATCTGACCTCCTGTTGGCCAGAGTTCTTACAGAAAAGGGAGGAAGGAGGTAGGATACACTAAAAACCACCACAGCCAGCACATGTGTAAAGTCAACTTATGGAAAAGCATCATGCTTAAAAATTACCAAAGCAATCCCTACTTAAACAGTAATATTTTACTTCCGATACAAACATTTTGGAGCTTACGCATAGATTTTTCTTTCCATGTCGTATAGGACTCAGACATACCCTGTTGTTCACCATTAACAAAAAGAATACTAATTTTTAAAGCTGAAAAAATAATAATTATCCATACATAATCTAATACTATAACTATTTGGTTTTATTCCATTTATATAGACAATGTTGGTTATGGAGTATTGCTGTACTAAGTGTGGTTAAACTCTATACTACAAATATGCGAGGAGCATAGGAAAAGACACATGTGTGTTGACACTGTTTTCTTTTTAGGTCCTGATATATATACATATATTTTTCCTGTTTCTTTTTGCATCGACTCTTGTTCAGAAACCACTTTGCAATGATTGTGATGAAGAAAAGGAGACTTTACTAAAAAATGTTTCATCAATATATTGCCTTTAGGGAAAGGAGCCACAAACTGTAGATTCAAACGTGCCAAACAGTACTATGACATGTTGCTGCCCCCCTCTCCTTTGGGATCTGAGGATCATGAATACTGGCAAGGTGATCTAAATTTTAATTCACATTATCATGTAACTGAGTCGAAAAAAATAGGAAAGATTTTATTCCTCCCACTGAACTAGCAATTCTGGAGTTCCAAAAATATGAACTCTTTAAGAATGTACATTCATCCTAGAAGGGAACAGAGACAAACAATAATTTCAAAAGGCTGTGTGAAATGCTATTATTGCTGCCGCTATAAAA
The DNA here is from genome assembly GCF_042477335.2 of Ovis canadensis. NCBI lineage: Eukaryota > Metazoa > Chordata > Mammalia > Artiodactyla > Bovidae > Ovis > Ovis canadensis. The sequence goes on along the minus strand of NC_091253.1, from coordinate 97,662,118 downwards.
TGGGAACTACCATTTAGTGAATATAATGAGCTAGAAAACAGCTGTGCCATTAGCACACCTATCAAGAATTACCTTCCCTTTATTTCTGACCTGAAGAAAGATGTCTCATTTACAATAAAAACTATGTTCCTGCTGAATAAAGTACAGGCTGTTTTTTTTCTTTCTTTTTTTTTTTTTTTACTCAAGGTAATTGAGAGGGCAGTATATTCAATTTAGTTTTTCAACCAGCCAATCTGAAATTGTCTCTTCAGTCTTTTTCTATCAACCCATCATGTTTTATTTTCTTCATAATACTTATTGTTCTCTGAAATTATCTTGTTTATATGCTCGCCTGCGTCTCATCATAGCTTGTACCTCATCTATCGTATTCAAACACGGCACTTCTCGGTTCTGGAGCAAAGCCCAGCACTGTGTTAAATACGTGCTCTAAGAGAGAGAAGCAGTGAGAGAGAGGCATGAGAGCAAACCCTGCCCTTGGCCTGGGTTCAGGGTCTTGCTTTGGCAACATTTAACCAAAGTCCCCCTACAGAATTTTTGCCATAGGCCCTCTTTACTGCCCTTATAGTACCCATATCTACCAAAGTACTTAGATCACGGTACTCAGTTCAGTTGTTCAGTTCAGTTCAGTCGCTCAGTCATGTCCGAGCCTTTGTGACCCCATGGACAGCAGCACGCCAGGCTTCCCTGTCCATCACCTGCCCTTCCCTGTCCGTAAGCTCACCCAGAGCTTACTCAAACTCGTGTCCATTAAGTCAGTGATGCCATCCAACCATCTCATCCTCTGTCGTCCCCTTCTCCTCCCACCTTCAATCTTTCCCAGCATCAGGGTCTTTTCAAATGACTCAGTTTTTCACATCAGGTGGCCCAAGTATTGGAGCTTCGGCTTCAGCCTCAGTCCTTTCAATGACTACTCAGGACTGATTCCTTTTATGATGGACCAGTTGGATCTCCTTGCAGTCCAAGGGACTCTCGAGAGTTTTCTGCAACACCACAGTTCAAAAGCATCAGTCCTTCAGTGCTCACCTTTCTTCATAGTTCAACTCTCACATCCATACATGACTCCTGGAAAAACCATAGCTTTGACTAGATGGACCTTTGTCGGCAAAGTAATGTCTCTGCTTTTTAATATGCTGTCTAGGTTGGTCATAGCTTTTCTTCCAAGGAGCAAGAGTCCTTTAATTTCATGGCTGTAGTCACCATCTTTAGTGATTTTGGAGCCCCCCAAAATAAAGTCTGTCACTGTTTCCACTGTTTCCCCATCTATTTGTGGTAAATAGATGGCAAATAGATCACTGTATGGACATTATCTATTTGCCAGCCTGTTTCTACATGCTCTAAATGGGCATCTTTATCATTTGCTTTCTCTCTCCCTACCTTTCTCCTCCCTTTCCTTCCTTCTTTCTTTATTTATGACTTCACTGCCTCCAGGGATATTCACTCAAAACTACGCCTCTATTCCCCAAGGGCTCCATCCTGCCCTGTGGGTGACCCTTCTGTTTCCATCCTGTAGTCTAGTATTGGCCAAAGTGCCATGCCATGGTCAGGATGTGCAGAGAGGGAAAGTGAGATATTTCATGAGCAAAGGATATTTCATGAAGTGACATAACAAGAATCGAGAGCTGAGCTAGAGCTATGGAGTATTATCTTTGTGACTTCCCTCTTCAATCAGTCATATTCTCCCCCCAGTACTAAGCATACTAAAAGCAGGATCTTCATTGAGCTGAGAGAATGTGAAATGTAGAGCAGACAATTAGGAATAAGAAATATATACTGGGCAGGAATAAAGAGTTATGTATAGACTCTGCGTGAAAGCTCTAAGCAAGTGCAGAAGCTCAAGGGGGAAGGGAGGAAAACAGGCCAGATGCCCAGGAGAAAAATGTGCTGGAAGGGAATTTGTTTTTTTCTTTCCTTTCAAACGCATACACAGTTATTTATCAACAAATTAGGTGTTAAATGCCTATGTTAAATTAAAGATTTGTTCCTAAGAGATAAGGGTAGATGGAGTGGAGAATTCCCAAGAAACTAGGAAGCAAAAAACTCTGAAAGATTCCTAAGGGACTTTGTTTCAGAGTTCAGGAGCAGTTGTTGCCATAACAGGGGGGACTAATCCTCATTAAAAACACCTAATTGCTTTATGCTAATATGGTCTTGAAAACCTTCCTTCTGTTGCTATTGTTTTGCTGCTGTTGTTACTGATGGTTTATTTACTTAAATTGGGAGTTCGAAAGGTAACTACCCTTCCTTAAACTCAAAATCCTCAACAGACAACCTGATGTCCAATAAAATAGTGATATTCTAAACCGGTCCCGAGGGAAGTCAGATTACCACAATCATTAGCATACCCATAGCAAATTATCACTTTTGCTATTGGTTCCCAATAATAATTTGCTATTAGTTTCACATCTAGTAAGTGAAACTAATAGGAGTAAAAATATTTGCTTACGGTTAAAGAGAAAATTAAACAAAGGATAAGAAGGAGAATCTTCTCCAAAACAAATATAAGCTAATACCTTTCATAACTTTTCAGCTAAATCATGGAGGCTTGGACAACTACTGATGCCATTGAATGGTTTTTAAAAATTATTCTAAGCAAGAAGTAATTTGATGACAGATGATTAAATAAAATTGATAGATAAGATTGGACAGTTTGTGAAAGTGTAGAAAGCATACTCTGGCCACCTGATGAGAAGAACTGACTCATTGGAAAAGACCCTGAGGCTGGGAAAGATTGAAGGCAGGAGGAGAAGTGGATGACAGAGAATGAGGTGGTTGGATGGCATCACCAACCCAATGAACACGAGTTTGGGCAAGCTCTGTGGGTTAGTGATGGACAGGGAAGCCTGGTGTGCTACAGTCCATGGAGTCACAGAGAGTCGGACACAACTGAGTGAACTGAATTGAACTGAAAGTATAGAAGCTTAAGATGGCAATATTTTTGCATAAAAGAGATGGTGTGTCTCTTCTACCTAGCTGGAAGATTCATAAATTAAGAAGAATTTCAGATATCTTTGAAGATGAAGAAAGATGATGTTGCCTAGACTTCAACAGGCCCTTCACAGGGGTACTATAGAAAAGGAAGTTAACACACATCATAACAAAGGAAGGTATTTAATGTAAAATAATCTATGCTCTACCAGGCCGAGGACAATGGTGGACAAGTGAAATACTTCTTTTCCAGAGAAGGGGAAATGAGATTTAAAGACTAGAAGTTATAGCAGTTCTTGGTGGAGTGTAGTCTAGGGAAGGTGAAATGGTAGGAAAGTGACCATTCTAGAAGCAACTGCACATAAATGCTATATGAAATGAAAACTTGATGAGATATCGAATCCGAGATCCATAAAATAGAATGTAGAAGAAAACAGGGATAGAGATGAAGGACAAAAATGAGGAATAAATAAAATAAAAATAAAGGCAGAGTTAGAAGGGTCTAACATAAACCGCATCGTGCTCTGAGTATAGGGCAGATGCTTACTTGTGTTTAGAAAATAAAGCACTGGGGAATTTAGGTGGCAAGCCTATTGCTGCAATGACTGGAAAGAAGGCATTTGTTTTAGGTAAAGTAGTAAACAGAAAGTAATGAAGCATATATATCCCACAATGAGGATGCGAAGTGAATAAAACAATACGGCAGATAATAAAGAGAAAACCAAATTAGTCTCGAAGTGTTGAAAAAAAAAAAGGTGAGGTTTATGAAAAGCATTTACATTGGTGAGTATATCCCTCTTTGCTCAATCACATGCATTTCAGATATTCATTTTAGCTATGATTATTTACAACTTGTATGTTGGGGGATATAGCTGAAAGCTCAATTGAGAATACATTATCCTGCCTGCATTTCTTCCTGAGGATACAAATTCACATGAAAGTGAAGAATAGTTTATTTAGTTGAGCAATTTAAGCTTTTTCTCTGTCATCCGAAGACAGAAATAAATCCTCATTTATCTTTTTTTGCAAGATTTCAGTGCTATTCAACATTTTTTAACTTGTATTGTGTGGCTAAACAATAATTTGCAATTGTAATTCACTTAGTAACCATTATAAATATAGATGAATCCCGCTTGATGCAATCCATTCATTCCTTGAAAGTTGGTTATTGATTATTGTGTGAAGCAAGTACTATTTTAATTGAATGCAAATGAATTAATATTCAAAGGGATGATGTTAAAGAGAATCACTTTGCTTAAATTGATAAACACTCTGTTCAAGAGTAAATAAAAACAATATAAATCATTTTTTGTTGATACAATGTTTCTTAATGTTAGGTATTCATGGCTCATCTTTTTTGTTTTTGAATTGGGCTACATTGAGACCATTATTTTCTAAAAGGAAAACTGAGCTGGAGAGTTACTTTATGCCTAGAATGAGCTGGTGATACATTGTTTAGCCTGCCCATTCTCTGGTGTTCAAACTCAGTAGCAAAAATGGTCAATTATTTGAAAATTTTTAAAAATTACTTGTATATTACTAATTATAACTACAAACATGTCTGTACTATATTTTTAATAGAATTTTACAAATATGCATTGATCATTCATTTCTAAACCTGAAGTTGAAGACAAAAATAAATATACATTTTAAAAGATGGTCTTGGATAATACTGAAATAGTTTTAATGTTTTGACTACGTCTCATGTGATCTAGTTCATACAAAACTAACATTGCAACCAAATATGAATCTGAAGCATATATAATTAATTTCATCTGCCAAGCTTGACTTACAAAAGTAATCAAAATTGTTTCTGGAAAATCTTGATAATCGGAGAGGCTTTTCTTCCTCTTTCCCATTAATCTTCCAAAATTATTGTTTTTAACTTACAATAACTTCATTCTAGGGCTCACTAAACAGTATGTACTTTCATAGTTGATTATTACAGGTTTTTTTTTTTAAGATTAATAGCAAGCAATCATCATAATTAAAATAGCCATTTGTTTGATTAAAAAAATCAGATTATTTACTACTATCAATGACAAAAGGTAGATAAACTGTTAGTTTGCATTATTTCTATGCTATCAGTCATTCCTATTAAACTCTTAGTTTAGTTGAGGGAGAGCAGGGATACACCACAATAATACCTATTCTTCCTCCAGAAGATCCTTACAGACTTTTTTTCCTAACTCAGATTTTGTCCCTACTATTTGTTACTAGTCAGAAACACTGAAAATTATGACTGAACACAAAATACATTAAGGGAATAGAGGTTAACTCTCTTTAATTTATTATTGCTTGTATATTGTTTCAATTCAATACTTCTCTATGTTGAGTTTTGCACCATTACCTCCAAAACCATAAACAGGTAAAAACTATATTTCAGTTTGCCAAAGAAAACCAACTGTGAAAGTGTAGAGGCAGCAACATGACTAATTCATTATAAATTATAAATATACTGTATTCAAGATATCCTTTTAACTACAATATTAATCAATGCATTTACATTTAAATTAATTAGGTATAATTTCAAAATCAGTTCCTCTGTTGTACTGGACACATTTCAGGTGTTCAATAGCCACTTGTAACAGGTGGCTGTCATACTGGACAGTATATATACATACAGCATCTTCATCATCACAAGTTGTATTGAACCTTGATCCTTGGTACCTTGATCCATGATGGATATTAGGATTTTTTCCCCATCCTGATTTGTTTTAAAACTCCTATGTTGTTAATGAAATAAATTCATATATGCAGTAGTGGCCTAAGGCTATGGGAAAAATGTTGACTGAGATAATCCTAAAAAGTATGTTTCTAGAGCCAGTCTTTAGTAGAAACACTGTAACTAATGATGAGAAACTTGGAATGGCCCTACAATCCCACCGATGATGTCATCTGAAATGTTAATTTTGGTAACATAATTGGAGGTACCATGACTACAACTTTCAGAATTCTTTGATGTTGTTGTTTGCTGCTGCTGCTAAGTCGCTTCAATTATGTCCAAATCTGTGCGACCCCATAAATGGCAGCCCACCAGTCTCCCCTGTCCCTGGGATTCTCCAGGCAAGAACACTGGAGTGAGTTGCCATTTCCTTCTCCAATGCATGAAAGTGAAAAGTCAAAGTGAAGTCGCTCAGTCGTGTCTGACTTCGCTACCCCATGGACTTCAGCCTACCAGGCTCCTCCATCCATGGGATTTTCCAGGCAAGAGTACTGGAGTGGGGTGCCATTGCCTTCTCTGATATTGTTGTTTAGAATCTGAGTAAAAATGCTACGCTATTCAGTTATAGGTCTAACTTCAATGTCCTTTTCTTATATGTTTGCCATGCTCGCTCCTTTTGCAATTTAAATCTCAGCTAATATGTCACTTCTTCAGAAAGACTGATCACCCAAATTACAGTAGTCATCTACCCACCTGTCTCAATCCCTAACTTCTACTGAATTACTGTGTTTCATTTTAATCACTGCATTTATTGATACCTTATACCCCAGGTGGCACAGTGGTAAAGATTCTGCCTGCCAATGCAGGTTCCAGAAAAGACACAGGTTCAGTTTCTGGTTCTGGAAGAACCCATGAAGTAGGAAATGGCAATCGGTTCCACTATTCTTGCCTGTAACATTCCATGGACTGAGGAGGCTGGCGGGCTAGAGCCTGTGGGGTTGCATAGAGTCAGACACGACTGAGTGAATGAGCAGAGCACACTTATGTATATTCATCTGATTTTTTGACTGCTTCCTTCTCCATTCAAAGTTTGCTGTAGGAGAATTTTGGGGTGTTCACTGCAATATCCTATGGTCTGATAGTCTCCCAGGCAAAGGCAGACACCTTATAAATACTGAAAAAAATATCACATGAATTATCACATGAAAAAAATCAGTGAATGCATTGGGCAAGAAATGGAGACTTCAGTTATTCATGGCAGAAATATACATTTCTAAAATATAAAAGCATTTATTCAAATAAAAATAATTTTTTCTCCCACTATGATCTTTAGGTAAGGTAAAGTTAAAGTCGCTCAGTCGTGTCTGACTCTTTGCGACCCCATGGGCTGTAGCCTACCAGGCTCCTCTGTCCATGGGATTTTCCAGGCAATAGTACTGGAGTGGATTGCCATTTCCTTCCCAGGGGATCTTCCTGGCCCAGGGATCGAACCCGGGTCTCCCACATTGTAGACAGACGCTTAAACGTCTGAGCCACCAGGGATCTTTGCCATTAATATTTTCCAAACTTTATATTGCAAATGTAGCAACTTCAAAGTTATCCATTGCACAGATAACTTACTGTTATGAAAGCTAAATAAGAAATTAGCCTATAATAGACTGCCATACATGGCAATGATTCACTCAGAAAATGGTATCTCTTTGGGAGTCTAGGGATGTATGCAAATCTATTGAATAATATCAAACTATGTAAGACTCAGGTCTTAAATATTCTTAAGAAATCCTATATAAGTGGAAGCCTTGAAAATAGGAAATTCAGTCTGCACAAAGTCTAGAATGTGGTACATATAGGCAGATTTTGGTCGAGAAAACTTCAATACCACCAAAGGGATTGTGTGTTCTGAAAACTTAACGCATAACCATGTACAATTTCAACTACATGCTGGCAGTAACATTGATTGTATCAAGTTATCAAAAAACAGTGACTCCAAGGACACCACTAAGATTGTGCTTCCTGGATCCCTTTCACTGATCACTGTCTTGTCAAGGCGAAGCAACTTGTGTAACTCAGTGAAGCTAGGAGCCGTGGTGTGCAGGGCCATCCAAGATGGACGGGTCATAGTGGAGAGTTCTGACAAAACATGGTCCACTGGAGGAGGCAATGGCAAACCACTTCAGTATTTTTGCCGTGGCAAATCACCCCATGAACAGTATAAAAAGGCAAAAAGATAACAACACTGAAAGATGAGCCCCCCAGGTTGGAAGTATCCAATATGCCACTGGGGAGGAAAAGAAGGATGGTAATTACTAATAGTTCCAGAAAGAAGGCAATGGCACCCCACTCCAGTACTCTTGCCTGGAAAATCCCATGGATGGAGGAGCCTGGTGTGCTGCAGTCTGTGGGGTCGCTAAGAGTTGGACACAATTGAGCGACTTCACTTTGACTTTTCACTTTCATGCATTGGAGAAGGAAATGGCAACCCACTCCAGTGTTCTTGCCCGGAGAATCCCAGGGACGGGGGAGCCTGGTGGGCTGCCATCTATGGGGTCGCACAGAGTCGGACACAACTGAAGCGACTTAGCAGCAGCAGCAGTAGCCAGAAAGAATGAAGTGGCTGGGCAAAAGTGGAAATGACTTTCAGTGGTGGATGAGTCTGTGGTGAAAGGAAAATCCAATGCTATAAAGAACAATATTGCATAGGAACCTTGAATGTTAGGTCCTTTAATTAAGGTAACTTGGACATGGTCAAGCAGGAGATGGCAAGAGTAATCATTGATATCTTAGGAATCACTGGACTAAAATAGGTTGGGATGAGTGAATTTAATTCACATAACCATTATATATACTACTGTGGGTAAGAATCATACAAAAGAAAGGCAGTAGTCCTCATAATCAATAAAAGACTCTAAAATGCAGTACTTGGGTGCAATCTCAAAAATGACAGAATGACCTTGGTACATTTCTAAGGCAAAAGATTTAACATCAGAATATCCAAGTCTAGGTCCCAACCACTGATGCTGAAGAAGTTGAAGATGACCAGTTCTATGAAGACCTACAAAGTCTTCTAGAACTAATACCAAAAAAGATAATCCTTTCATCATAGGGGATTGGAATGTAAAAGTAGGAAGTCAAGAAATATCTGGAGTAACAGAAAAGTTTGGCCTTGGAGTACAAAATCAAGCAGAGCAAAGGCTAACAGAATCTTGCCAAAGAACGCACTGGTCCTAGCAACACAAGGGATGACTCTACACATTCAGTTCAGTTCAGCTCAATTCAGTCATGCAGTCATATCTGACTCTTTGTGACTCCATGAATTGCAGCACACCAGGCTTCTCTGTCCAACACCAACTCCTGGAGTTCACTCAAACTCTTGTCCATCGAGTCGGTGATGCCATCCAGCCATCTCATCCTCTGTCGTCCCCTTCTCCTCCTGCCCTCAATCCCTCCCAGCATCAGGGTATTTTCCAGTGAGTCAACTCTTCGCATGAGGTGGCCAAAGTACTGGAGTTTCAGCTTTAGCATCATTCCTTCAAATGAACACCCAGGACTGATCTCCTTTAGAACGGACTGGTTCGATCTCTTTGCAGTCCAAAGGAATCACAAGTCTTCTCCAACACCACAGTTCAAAAGCATCAATTCTTTGGCACTCAGCTTTCTTCACAATCCAACTCTCACATCCATATATGACCATAGGAAAAACCATAGCCTTGACTAGAGAGACCTTTGTTGACAAAGTAATGTCTCTGCTTTTTAATATGCTATCTTGGTTGGTCATAACTTTCCTTCCAAGGAGTAAACGTTTTTTAATTTCATGGCTACAGTCACCATCTGCAGTGATTTTGGAGCCCAAAAAATAAAGTCTGACACTGTGTCCACTGTTTCCCCATCTATTTCCCATGAAGTGATGGGACCAGATGCCATGATCTTAGTTTTCTGAATGTTGAGCTTTAGGCCAACTTTTTCACTCTCCTCTTTCACTTTCATCAAGAGGCTTTTTAGTTCCTGGTCACTTTCTGCCATAAGGGTGGTGTCATCTGCATATCTGAGGTTATTGATATTTCTCCCGGCAATCTTAATTCCAGCTTGTGCTTATTCCAGCCCAGCATGGACATCACCAAACAGTCAATACTAAAATCAGACTGTTTACATTCTTTGCAGCCAAAGATGGAGAAGCTCTATACAGTCAGCAAAAAGAGATCTGGAACTGACTGGGGCTCAGATCATCAGCTCCTTATTGCAAAAGTCAAGCTTAAACGAAGAAAGTTGGGAAAACCACTAACCCATTCAGATATGACCTAAATCAAATCCCTTGATATACACTGGAGGTGATGTATAGATTCACAGGATGAGATCTGGTAGACAGAGCGTCTGAAGAGCTATGGATGAAGGTTCATAATACAGGAGGCAGTGACCAAAAGCATCCCAAAGAAAAAGAAATGAAAGAAGGCAAAGTGATTGTCTGAAGAGGCTTTACAAATAGTTGAGGAAAGAAGAGACGTGAAAAGCAAAGGAGAAAGGGAAATACATACCCAACTGAAGAGTTCCCGAGAACAGCAAGGAGAGATAAGAAACCCTACTTCAATGAACAATGCAAAGAAATAGAGGAAAACAACATAATGGGAAAGGACTAGAGATCTCTTCAAGAAAATTGGAGATATCAAAGAAATATTACATGCCAGGGTGGGCACAATAAAGGAGAGAAACACAAAGGACCTAACAGAGGCAGAAGAGATTAAGAAGAGGTGGCAAGAATACACAGAAGAGTTATATAAAAATGGTCTTAATGACCGGGATAAGCACGAAGCTGTGGCCACTCACCTTAGAGCCAGACATCCTGGAGTGTGAAGTCAAATGGGCCTGAGAAAGCACTACTATGAACAAAGCTAGTAGAGGCGATGGAATTCCAGCTGAGTTATCTACAATCCTAAATGAAGACGCTGTTAAAGTGCTGCACTCAATGTGTCAGAAAACTTGTAAAACCCAATAGTGGCCACAGGACTGGATAAAATCAGCTTTTATTCCAATCCCAAACAAGGGCAGTGTTAAGGAATCTTCAAACTACTGGACATTCATGCTCATTTCCCATGCTAGTAAGGTTATGCTCAAAATCCATTAAGCTAGGCTTCAACAGTACTTGAATTGATAATTTCCTGATGTAAAAGCTGGGTTCAGAAAAGGCAGAGGAACCAGAGATCAAATTGCCAACATTCGTTTGAACATAGAGAATACAAGAGAATTCCAGAAAAATATCTCTATCCTTGGTTCATAGACTACACTAAAGCCTTTGATTGTGTGGATCATAGTGAACTGTGAAAATTCTTAAAAAGATGGGTACACTAGACCATCTACTTGTCTCCTTAGGAATTTAAATGCAGGTCAAGAAGCAACAATTAGAACTGGACATGGAACAATGGACTGATTCAAAATTGGAAAAAGAGTATTGACATTGTATATTGTCAAACTGTTTATTTAACTTATGTGCAGAGTATGTCATGCAAAATGCCAGGCTGGATGATTTACAAGCTGGAAATTAAGATTGCTGGGAGAAATAACAACAGCCTCAGATGTGCAGTTCAGTTTGTTGCTCAGTCCTGTCCGACTCTTTGCAACCCCATGGACTGCAACACGCCAGGCCTCCCTGTCCATCACCAAGTCCCAGAGTTTATTCACACTTATGTCCATTGAATTGGTGATGCCATCCAACCATCTCATTCTCTCTCATTGTCCCCTCCTCCTCCCACCTTCAATCTTTCCCAGCATCAGAGTCTTTTCCAGTGAGTCAGTTCTTCTCATCAGGTGGTCAAAGTATTGGAGTTTCAACTTGAACATCAGTCCTTCCAATGAATATTCAGGACTGATTTCCTTTATGAGGGACTGATTGGATCTTCTTGCAGTCCAAGGGACTCTCAAAGTCTTATCCAACACCACAATTCAAAAGCATCAATTCTTTGGAGCTCAGCTTTCTTCACAGTCCAACTCTTACATCCATACATGACCACAGGAAAAACCATAGCCTTGACTAGACGAACCTTTGTTGGCAAAGTAATGTCTCTGTTTTTAAATATGCTGTCTAGGTTGGTCATAACTTTCCTTCCAAGGAGTAAGCGTCTTTTAATTTCATGGGTTTAGTCACAATCTTCAGTGATTTTGGAGCCCCCCAAAATAAAGTCTGTCACTGTTTCCACTGTTTCCCCATCTATTTGCCATGAAGTGATGGGACCAGATGCCACGATCTTAGTTTTCTGAATGTTGAGCTTTAAGCCAACTTTTTCACTCTCTTCTTTTACTTTCATCAAGAGGCTCTTTAGTTCTTTTTTTTCTTCCGTAAGGGTGGTGTCATCTGCATATCTGAGGTTATTGATATTTCTTCTGGCAATTCATTCCAGCTTGTGCTTCATCCATCCCAGCATTTCTCACATAAGTTAAATAAGCAGGGTGACAATATACAGCCTTGACGTACTCCTTTCCCTATTTGGAACCAATCTGTTGTTCCATGTCCAGTTCTAACTTTTGTCTCCTGACCTGCATACAGATTTCTCAAGAGGCAGGTCAGGTGGTCTGGTATTCCCATCTGTTTAAGAATTTTCCACAGTTTGTTGTGGTCCACACAGTCAAAGGATTTGGCATAGTCAAAAAAGCAGAAATAGATTTTCCTGGAACTCTCTTGCTTTTTTGCAGATGATACCATTTAAATGACCAAAACTGAGGAGGAACTACAGAGCCTCTTGATGAAAGTAAAAGAAGAGAGTGAAAAAGTTGGCTTAAAACTCAACATTCAAAACACTAAGATCATGGCATCCAGTCCCATCGCTTCTTGGCAAACAGATGGGGAAACAATGGAAACAGTAACAGACTCTATTTTCTTGGTCTCCAAAATCACTGCAGACAGTGACTTCAGTCATGAAATTAAAAGACATTTACTTCTTGGAAGAAAAGCTATGACAAACCTAGACAGTGTATTAAAAAGCAGAAACATCACTTTGCCAACATAGGTCTGTCTAGTCAAAGTTATGGTTTTTCCAGTAGTCATGTATGGATGTGAGAGTTGGAACATAAAGAAAGCTGAGCTCCAAATAATTGATGCTTTTGAATTGTGGTGTTGCATAAGACTTTTGAGAGTCCCTTGGACTGCAAGAAGGTCAAACCAGTTAATACTAAAGGAAATCAACCCTGAATATACATTGTAAGGACTGATGCTGAAGCTGAAGCTGAAGCTCCAATACTTTCGCCACATGATGCAAAAAGCTGACTCATTGGAAAAGACCCTTAGGCTGGGAAAGGTTGAAGGCAGGAGGAGAACGGGACAGCAGAGGATTAGATGGTTGGATGGCACCACTGACTCGATGGACATGAGTTATAGCAAACTCTGGGAAACGGTAAAGGACAGGAAAGCCTGGTGTGCTACAGTCCATGGGGTTGCAAATATTTAGGCATGACTGAATGACTGAGCAACAAATATTAGAATTCCCACTGCAAATTGATAAGTAGTGATTTTAGTTCATGCTTCAAGCAACTTTGGTTTCTCTGCATTGGTAATTGAATGGTTTACAGCTTGAGCCACTGAGGTAGCCTGCTTCATTAATCCAAGGACTAGACATTGAAACACTATGACTTTCACCACCGAAGAACCTGGCTATTTCATTTCAAAGTACATTTCAAAGTACAAGCAATTCGGATATATACTACCTTAATTTTTTTCTGCATTCATATAATGTTGTTTCTTTCCATTGTTTCCAAATGAAATTTAAAACCAAAGGTAAAAAACAAAGTCAAGATAATAACAACACAAATGATTGATGATATTTTACACAACCCCTAAATGGCATTTTTAATAGCAGAAGGGAAATCATTTTAGGCTTTACCTGGATAGACATATTATAAATAATGAAGTGTTATAGCTTCTTTTAAGAGTGTCTAGGTTACAGGTGAACACAAAACACAACCTAAATGGTTGTGGTATTTTCCTTTTTTATTTTCATGTTTATACTAGCAATTTCAATGACTCCATAAATGTTTCGTGTTTGAAGTGTATAATTACGTCTTTTAAGAAAACAATTTCTATGCTTTCTTAAACATAGAAATGTATGAAAACAATTTCATACATACTATGTCAGAGTTTGCCCAAAACCCATACTGAATTCTCACTTTAATATGAAGTACTATAACATTTATTTAATATAATATGGGTCTGTCTTGGGTCTAGACCAAGATGGATGGAGTGCATTACTGAAAATAACAGAAAGGAGTCTTTATTTCACATATAACATAACCACATATTCAGAGGCTTTGGGGCATTACAACAGTATATTTTTAATATAGAAAAATTATATTTAATTATATTTATTTCTTTTCCAGAAACACGTTTTAGCTCTAAATAACTATTCTATGATTGTTTCTTCTACATAATGCAACAGAATCCTTGCAAGTAACAGAAACATGCTAGCTAACCAGATTCTACTGACAAAGAGAATTATTATCAAAATAATTTACTAAGATTATTTTTGTACTATTATTAATTTGGAGACTAATATGTTAAAAATTAATTAAAATTATCTGAAATTATTGATAGTAATCCAAAGGATAAAACACCATTAACTAACGATATTGTTAGTTTCTTTTCTAATTAATATTATTTTATTTAAAAATGAGCCAGCATTATTTTCAAAACTGTTTATTGACTAAAACTGTAAAACAAGACGTAACCAAAAGCAAAAGTACATTTCTGCTTCTTATTATGTTCTGGCTATTCGTAAGTTTGTGTAGCACAGATCCAGGGTTAAAAAGGTTCCTTCGTTTTTGTAATTTATAAAATATCTTTAAAAATATTTATGACATTTCAATATACAGCTCTCAAGGAAATGAAAGAAGTAGACACTGACCATCAATAAATCCCCAAAGAAGTTATGTCTTTGTTTCCCTTATCCAACACTTGAAAAACATAATTTCAAGCTGAAATGTCAGCAGTGGAAAGTTTGTCCATTTTCTTGCCAGGCCTCATGAGAAGCTCAGTGCCTTGCACTGTCGCTGCAGTAACAGGTTTTACTCAGTATGTTATGCAAAGCCTCTCTGGGAGCCAACATGAAAAAGGCCTTTTAAAGGAATGTCAGCAGCTTCAGAAACTGCCTGTCAAAAGGATTTCAGTTTTCCTTCTTTGGCCTTCCTAAGCACTTTCAAAGGTTTATTTCATTCCTGGAAGTTTCCACTTTATTAATGCATATAGCTTGCAACTGTAATTCAGCGTGGGCCCCATGGCTAAAAAATTATACACAGAGTTGATTAGCTACAAAAATAAAGGCAGAGATACACAGATTTAGCAGCGCATTAGTATTTTACTACTGACGACGGTTGGTATGGTAGAAAAGAAGGCAACAATCTGATGAAAGGCATTAAAAGGAAAAAAAGCTCTATTAATTTTGCCTTGAAAATTGCCTTAACTTTTCTGTTTTTTTTTTTTGTAATTATTGCATTAATAGCTATAAATGTCCAGAGGAGTTTTTTTAAAAAAAATCTCTTATTTTCCATTAGCAACATAAACCAAAACTGCCTGCTAGGGAGAACTGACTACGAGCCCTGGGCTCTGGTTTTGACAGCAGCCTCTGACTTTGGTCTTCTGTGCAAGTCACTTGTCTCTATGGCCGTAGTTCTGCATCCATACCACGGGAAAAGTTGTCTGAATGTCTCCTGCAGTTTCAATGGCAAGTTGTAGGGAAATTGGGGGAAGTTGATAAGTTTCCAGCTCTGTGAAAACTTATAAGAAAATTCATAAGAGCAACTGTCTTATTTATAAATATTAAAAAGCTTCAAAAACAACACAATGAAATATGAGGACTGTCTGTAAAGTGATTTTTTTTTACAGTTATAAAATATACTTCAAAATTGAGTCCACCCTTTAAATATAAATCTATGCCTGGTTATCTAATAATTGTATGAAAAAATAAAAGGTGTCCTTAACAGCATCTTTTTGAATAGCATTGTCCAGTTAGTAGCTGAGCATTCAATAGACTTCTTAAATCAGTGAATACCAAGCATTCATTTAATAATAATATATTTATTTACCTCAAAAGCTAAGTACTATGGTAAGCATTTAGCCAAGGCTACGGTTTTTCCAGTGGTTATGTATGGATGTGAGAGTTGGACTGTGAAGAAAGCTGAGCACTGAAAAATTGATGCTTTTGAACTGTGGTGTTGGAGAAGACTCTTGAGAGTCCCTTGGACTGCAAGGAGATCTAACCAGTCCATTCTGAAGGAGATCAGCCCTGGGATTTCTGTGGAAGGAATGATGCTAAAGCTGAAGCTCCAGTACTTTGGCCACCTCATGTGAAGAGTTGACTCATTGGAAAAAGACTGTGATGCTGGGAGGGATTGGGGGCAGGAGGAGAAGGGGACAACAGAGGATGAGATGGCTGGATGGCATCACTGACTCGATGGACGTGAGTCTGAGTGAACTCTGGGAGTTGGTGATGGACAGGGAGGCCTGGCGTGCTACGATTCCTGGGGTTGCAAAGAGTCAGACACAAGTGAACGACTGAACTGAAGCATTGGAAAAAGAGTGGTAAATAAGAGTGGTAGAGAAAAGCCAAATATAACTGGCTGAACTTTAAACACAAAAACATTTTACTATTTGTGCATCATAAGAATTTGAAACAATAAATAATGTTACTCCTGATATATTGCTAAAGGAAAAAATAACCAAAATGTTGTTTACATTGTTGAATGACATTCACTATACAGATCACTAATCTGTTACCCACAACCCTAAAATTCAGACAGATTGAAAAACAAAAGTTGTTTCTAGAGTCTGTTACAATCTCATCTGTCATAGAATGATTTGAACAGACATGAGGAATTTTAGAGACATTTTACCATGGTTACTGAGACAATTTATAAGTTTCAATAAAGACATATTAATGGGTTTGATTATGGACCACTTCTCTTGAAAATAACATTTCACATATTGAATTAGTAATAAAAATGAAATTCTTGGCCATATTGTATTAAAATAAAATAATCATGTCAGTGTTCTAATTTCAAATACAAATTCCACTGGCAATGGCATTTTGAACAAAACTGAGAATTTAATTTGGTTTTCTTCTTTTTTCAGTATATTACTGCCATTTTTGGTTTTTGTCTTTTAGTGTTTTTTAAATAAACAAGATAAATAGAACTATTACAAAAAACAAAACAAAACAAAAAAGAAATTTCAGTTCCTGGTCTTTTGTGTGAGGCCTTAGATACATAATTTACTGCCAGACTGAGACAGCCCCCGTCAAAAAGATGATTAGAAACCTTCCCAGCAGTCAATGTGAAGGCTGATGGAATCCAAAAAATTTGCATCATTCACATGAAAGTCATGCTATCTTCTCGCAAGTACCATCTAAACACAGACCTGTGTTGAAGGATGACCAAGATAGCATAATGGGTAAACCCAGAGCTCACTTCTTCCCAAAGGCACACCAAAACTGCAACTATTCATAGAGTGTCTATCAATGGAAGAAGCATGAGGACTACCAGAAAACTCATCCACAGCTAAAGTGATACAGAAGAAACCATGGTGGGGTACAGTCAAGACTCGGACCCCTGCATCGGTGACCCACAGACAGAGGCCACTTGAAATTACAGAGGTTCTTTTCAAGGAGAAAGGGATTGAAGCGCTGCCCTGGGCTCCCTGGTGCAGGAGTGATACAGCAGGAAGATGCGCTCCCAAAATATCCGACTTTGACGGCCAGTGAGTGGAACGGCTGCAGGACACTGAGACTGTTAGCAGAAGGCATTTAGGGGAGCTCCTTCTATTCTGAGAACACTGCTGCTGGCAAGTGAAATTCTGGAGTCCTCTTAAGAAACCTGAGGGTTTACCTGCCCATCAGCTGGTCTGCATATGAAGCTTTCTAAGGTGCACAGCCAGCTCTGCAAGGACCCAGGCTAACCCACTGGCAGGCTGGAACCAGCTACCAGGAAAAAGGCCCTGCAGGGCAGTTGCTCCAGAATCCACCCTCCTCATAAACAGGCCAATAGCCTCTACAAGAAGCAGGGCCTGGCAGACAACTGGGCTATGGGTCACCCCTGCCTATATGGTGCCCACATTAGTCAGACCCAGCACAACACAGAGCGTGCGCAGCCTACATAGAAACTGCTCCTACAGCAGGTAACTCTGTGACCAGGAAAGGGGGCGTGGCTGGCCCCAAGAGGATGTCTCCTATATAGGGCTAACTCTTCCAGCCTGAGAAACTTAATCCAATAAGTACCATATAAGAATAAAAATAGAGAATCAGACAAAATGAATCAACAGAGGAATGTGCTCCAAGTGAAGGAACAAGATAAAAATCCAAAAGAAGAGTTAAGTGAAGTAGAGATAAGCAATCTACCTAGTAAGGAGCTTCAGGTAATGATTGCGAAGATGTTCAATAAACTCAAGAGAAGAATGTATGAACACAGAAGTTTAACAAAGAGTCAAAAAATATAAAGAAAAATAACAGAGCTTAAGGATATAATAATTGAAATTAAAAATGGACTTGAACAGATCAATAGTAGATTAGATGATACAACAGAACAAACCAGCAAACTGGAAGATGGAAAAGCAGAAATCACTGAAGCTAAGTAGAAAAAAAAAATATATATATATATATATTTTAGAAATGAGGCTAGTTTAAGTGACTTCTGGGCAACATCAAGTGTGCTGACATTTGCATTATAGGGGGTACCAGAAGAACAAGAGACAGAAAGAGACAGAGAATTTAGTTGTTGAGATAATCGCTGAAAGCATTTCTAACCTAGGAAAGGAAACAGGCATTCATACCCAGGAATCACAGACAGTCCAAAAAAAGATCAACTCAGAGAGGCATGACAAACTGTAATGGAAAATGGAAAAAAAGGAAAGATAAATAAATAACTGCAAAATCAGCAAGGGAAAAGCAACTAGATTGAACCTTGAACAAAACAGGCTTGAATTGCATAGACTGACATACATATGGATTTTTTTCAATAGTAGATGTTACAGTGCTATACAAACTCCAGCTGATCATAGACACAGAAATATGTATGGAAAAATTATGGCTATGGAAGAATTGTGGATGCAAACATCCAACCTTAAGTTATACATAGACTTTTGACTGTACAGAAGGTTGGCAAAACCACCTATGTACAAGGAAACTACCATAAGACTTGGTACAGGAGGCAGTGATCAAAACCATCCCCCAGAAAAAGAAATGGAAAAAGGCAAAATGGTTGTCTGAGGAGGCTTTGATGAGAAAATAAGAGAAGTGAAAGGCAAAGGAGAAAAGGAAAGACATATCCATCTGAGTGCAGAGTCTCAAAGTATAGCAAGGAGAGATAAGAAAACCTTCCTTAGTGATCAGTGCAAAGAAATAGAGAAAAACAATAGAATGGGAAAGACTAGAGGTCTCTTCAAGAAAACTAGAGGTATGAAGGAAACATTTCATGCAAAGATGGGCACAATATAGGACAGAAATGGTATGGACCTAACAGAAGCAGAAGATAGTAAGAAGAGGTGGTAAGAATATACAGAAGAACTATACAAAAAAAGATCTTAATGACCCACATAACCATGATGGTGTGATCATTCTCCTAGAGCCAGATATCGGAGAGCGTGAAGTCAAGTGGACATTAGGAAGCATCACTAAGAACAAAGCTAGCGGAGATGATGGAATTCCAGTAGAGCTAGTTCAAATCCTAAAAGATGATGCTGTGAAAGTGCTACACTCAATATGCCAGCAATTTTGGAAAACTCAGCAGTAGCCACAGGACTGGGAAAGGTCAGTTTTCATTCCAATCCCAAAGAAAGGCAATGCCAAAGAAATGTACAAACTACCACACAATTGCTCTCATTTCACATGCTGGTAAGGTCATGCTTAAAATCCTCCAAGCTAGGCATCAACAGTACGGGAATTGAGAACTTCCAGGTGTACAAGCTGGATTTATAAAAGGCAGAAAAACTAGAGATCAAATTGCCAACATTCACTGGATCATAGAAAAAGCAAGAGAATTCAAGAAAAACCTCTATTTCTGCTTCATTGACTAAGCTGAAGCCTTGGACTGTATGGCTCACAACAAATTGTGGAAAATTCTTAAAGAGATGAGAATACCAGACCACCTTACCTGCCTCCTGAGAAACCTGTATGTAGGTCAAGAAGTAAGAATTAGAACCAAACACTGGAAAACATACTGGTTCAAAATTGGGAAAGGAGTTTGCCAACGCTGTAGATTGTTGCCCTATTTATTTAACTTACATACAGAGTACATCATATGAAATAACAGGCTGGATGGATCACAAGCTTCTGGAATCAAGATTTCAGGGAGAAATATCAATAACCTCAGATATATACAGATGACACCCATGATATGGAAGAAAGCAAAGAGGAACTAAAGAGCCTCTTGAAGAAGGTGAAAGAGGAGAGTGAAAAAGCTGGCAAAAATGCAACATTCAAAAAACTAAGATCATGGCATCCAGTCCCATCACTTCATGGCATGTAGATGGGGAAACAATGAAAGCAGTGAAAGATTTTTACTTATTTGGGCTTCAAAAATCACTGCAGTCAGTGACTGCAGCCATGAAATTAAAAGATGCTTGCTCCTTGGAAGAGAAACTATGACAAACCTAGACAGCATATTAGAAAGCAGAAACATTACTCTGCTGACAAAGGTCCGTCTAGTCAGAGCTATGATTTTTCCAGGAGTCATGTATGGATGTGTGGTTTGGACCATAAGGAAGGCTGAGCACTGAAGAATTGATGCTTTTGGACTGTGGTGTTGGAGAAGACTCTTGACAGTCCCTTGGACTGCAAGAAGATCAAACCAGTCAATCCTAAAGGAACTCAAACCTGAATATTCATTGGAAGGACTGATGCTGAAACTCCAATAGTTTGGCTACCTGTGACTCACTTAGTGCCTCACTGGAAAATACCCTGAGGCTTGGAAAGATTGAAGGCAGGAGAAGAGTGTGGTAGAGGACAAGATGTTTGGATGGCCTCACCAACTCAATGGACAGGAGTGAACAAACTCCATGAGATGGTCAAGGACAGGGAAGCCTGGCATGCTGCACTCCACGGGGTCACAAAGATTCGGTCATGACTGGGTGAGTGAACAACAACATGAAACTTACAGACCAAAATGGAACATCTCACCATGTCTATAATATCCCAGCACTAAGATCCCTGTCTCTTAATTTTTAGCCTTTTATTTCTTCTCAAGGAATATGTTGCTTTTTTAAAAAAATTATTTATTTTTATTTGGAGGATAATTGCTTTACTATGTTGTATTGTTTCTGCCATGCACCAGCATGAATCAGCCATAGAGACATACACGTGTCCACTCTGTCTTCAACCTCCCTCCCACCTCCCACCCTGCATCACCCCTCTAGGTTGTTACAGAGCGTCGGGTTGAGCTCCGTGTCATACAGCAAATTCCCACATGTACTGTGCTTCATTGCTCAATATCCAACTCTGTGTGACCTCATGGACTGTAGCCCACCAGGCTCCTCTGTCCATGGAATTCTCCAGGCCACAGTACTGGAGTGGGTAGCCATTCCCTTTTCCAGGGGATCTTCCTGACCCAGGAATGGAACCTGGGCCTTCTGAATTGTAGGCAGATTCTTCACTGGGTGAGCCAGCAGGGAAGCCCAACTGGGTATCGGTTTTGCACGTGGTAAAAGACAGGCTTCAGAGCTCCTCTCTCAATCCTCCCACTCTCTCCTTCCCTCCTGCTGTGTTCACAAGTCTGTTCTCTATGTCTCTCTATTGCTGGCCTGCAAGTAGCTTCACCAGTACCATCGTTTTAGATTGCACATATATGTGTTAATACATAGTATTTGTTTTTATCTTCCTGACTTACTTCACTCTGTATAAAAGGCTCTACGTTCACCCACTTGACTAGAACTAACTCACATTTGGGATAGCTCTGTTAGTTCACATATCTCTTCTTCAGAACAGATTTCAATGATATTTTTGATCACGTTTTAAAAATTAAAACACACGGTCAGGAATATATTTTTATTACACTATATGCCTCATTTCTTTGCACTTACTACAGGTAAAATTTTACTTTTCTTCTTCTGATCTGGTGGTTAAGGTATAATTGCCACACAGAATTATAATCTCTGTAAAGGCAGTGCCACTGAGGTAATTGCAAGAATCTTACCTAACAGAAGAAGAAATTCAGGTTCAGTGGTGGAATCCTAATCATACAGTGTGCAAAGCCTAGCCTTTCCATTTTTACTTTAAGATAGTATATTTTCTTAAATACAACAGGGATACAATACACATTCATTAAATAAATTAAAATATTGCTGTATATAAGTAACCATTTCTCCTATTTTCCTACATAACCATTTCCCACATTTATTTATATAAGGAATAAAACCTCTCATAAGGAGGGTATAGGAAAATTGTCCTTACATGTTTATTTAGGAGACTATAATTTTTTAAACAGTCTTCAGAATTCTAACCCTGTAAGGTTTCTTTACTGGAGGATAGTTGATTTACAATGCTGTGTTAGTTTCGGGTATATAGCAACATGATTCAGTCATATAACTTATTTTAGATCTTCTATTGCTGTTTTGTTTAATGAGAACAATAGGAAAACTAGGTTGATACACATGATAAATATATTGTAACAAATATCATGAAAAATTTCCAGAATCAACAAGAATAGTTGTTTTTCTTTTCTAGCATTTCTCTTTCTGATGACAGCAACGGCAAACACAGCGGACAACTTAGAAAATATTGTCTCTATTTTAAAGGATTTCAGAATTAAGAACAAGTAGTTGTATGTATCAGCAGCTCACAAATGGCCAGCTCTTATAGCACTCCTTCGGAGCTTCAGATCAAGGATATAAACAGTTTTTGCTTAATGTTCTGACCAGTAGCTGTTACAAATTACTGTACTTTATAAGTAAAGCAGGGCAGACCAATGAATGCAGAGACTCAGCAACTATTCTTGGCAAGATGCAAAAAACAGTGGTTTAGCAATAGCCACACTTAATTCTCAAAGCCTCCTGAGCTTTGATAGGACATACTGAGTAAATCGTACAAATGTTTTCTTAGGTCAACCTCCCAAGGCAATAGAAATAAAAGCAAAAATAAATTGGATTGAATCAAGCTTTTGTACAGAAAAGAAAAGCATAAACAAAATGAAAAGACAGTCTATAAACTGGGAGAAAATATTTGCAAATGATGCTACTGACACAAGCTTAATTTCAAAATATGCACATAGCTCATACAACTCAGCAGCAACACCAAAAAAACCCAATCCAAAAACTCGCAGAAGACTTAAGTAGACATTTCTCCAAAGAAGACGAACAGATGACGAGAAAAAACATGAAGAGATGCTCAATGTTGCTAATTATTAAAGAAATTAAAAGCTAAGCCAGAATAAGGTACCACCTCACAACTGTTGGAATGGCTATTATTAAAAAAAATCTATGACGAACAAATGCTGGAGTAGGTGTGGGAAAAAAGAACTCTCCTACATTGTTGGTGGGAAAGTAAATTGATGCAGCCACTATGGAAAACAGTTTGGAGATTCCTCAAAAAACTAAAGATAGAATTGCCATACGATTCAGCAATCCTACTCCTTGGCATATATCTGGACAAAACTATAATTCAAAAAGATACTTGCATCCATATGTTCATAGCGACGTTATTCACAAGCCACGACAAAGAAACAACCCAAATGTCCATCGACAGATGAATGGATAAAAGTGTGGTACATATATACAATAAATAGAATAGTGCTTCAGTCATATCTGACTCTTTGAGATCCTATGAACAGCAGCCCCGCCAGGCTCCTCTATCCATGGGATTCTCTAGGCAGGAATACTGGAGTAGGTTTCCATGCCCTCCTCCAGAGGATCTTCCCAACCCAGGAATTGAACCTGCATGTCTTGCAACTCCTGCATTGCAGGAGCATTCTTTACTGCTGAGCCACTGGGGAAACTCACAATAGAATACTACTCAGTCATAAAAAAGTATGAAATAATGCCTTTTGCAACAACATGGATGGACACAGAGATTATCATACGGAGTGAAGTAATTCAGAGACAGAAACACAAATGCCATATGGTGTTGCTTAAATGTGAAATCTAAAATATGACACAAACAAAACTACCTATGAAACACAAGCCGACGGACAGAAACAAGGAATGGACTTGTGGTTGCCAAGGCGGAGGTTGTGGTAGGGATAAACTGGGAATTTGGGATTAGCAGATGCAAACTATTATACATAGGATAGGTAAAAAACAAAGCTGTACTCTATAACACAGGCAACCATATTCAGTATCTTGATAAACTGTTATGGAAAAGAATGTATAAATATGTATAACTGGATCACTTTCCTTACAGAAGAAATAAACACATTATAAATCAACTATATTTCAATAAATTTTTTAAAAAATTATTAAAAATGATGTACCTTTTTAAAAAAATTAAGTTTCAGTAAATAATATTTTTTCTAGAGAAATAGAAACACAGTATCTTCTTTTTACAGAATCTCAGTAGTGTGGTACTTGAAAGACCTGGCACTTTTCATGCAATTCCAGGGATATCTTCTTGTCATCTGACCCTCTCTGATTCTCTTCATAATTTCAGCTCCCGCTGACACCTAGAGGCAAGCACTATCTTAAAAAAATTAGTCCTGGTCGTTTACAATTCAGTGACCAGCCACCTATGCCTAGCACTGCAATTCTTAGAGCTGCTCTTTTGTCCTGATCATCAAACTCCTGTTTTACTAGCTGTCTTCAGCAGCACCTTTTCTGAATGGGGCTATCTTGCTCTAACCAATTCTTCTCCTAGGAGCCAACATTCAGTTCAGTTTAGTCTCCCAGTTGTGTCCAACTCTTTGCGACCTCATGGACTACAGCACACCAGGCTTCCCTGTCCATCACCAACTCCTGGAGTTGACCCAGACTCATGTCCATTGAATCAGTGATGCCATCCAACCATCTCATCCTCTGTTGTCCCCTTCGCCTTCTGCCTTCAGTCTTTCCCAGCATCAGGGTCTTTTCAAATGAGTAAGTTCTTTGCATCAGGTGGCCAAAGTGTTGGAGTTGCAGCTTCAGCATCAGTCCTTCCAATGAATATTCAGGACTGATTTCCTTTAGGAGGGACTAGTTTGATCTCCTTGCAGTCCAAGGGACTCTCAACAGTCTTATCCAACACCATAGTTCAAAAACATTAATTCTTCAGCCCTCAGCCTTCTTTATGGTCCAACTCACACATCCATACATGACTCCTGGAAAAGCCATACCTTTGACTAGATGGACCTTTGTTGGCAACTAATGTCTCTGCTTTTTAATATGCTGGCTAGATTGGTTATAGCTTTTTTTCCAAGGAATAAGTGTCTTTTAATTTCATGGCTTCAGTCATCATCTGCAATGATTTTTGAGCCCAAGAAAATAAAGTCTTTCCCTGTTTCCATTGTTTACCCATGAAGTAATGGGACTGGAGGCCATGATCTAAGTTTTTTGAATGTTGCATTTTTGCCAGCTTTTTCACTCTCTTCTTTCACTTTCATCAAGAGGCTCTTTAGCTCCTCTTCACTATCTGCCATAAGCGTGGTGTCATCTGGATATCTGAGGATATTGATATTTCTCCCAGCAATCT
Organism: Ovis canadensis; assembly: GCF_042477335.2. Classification (NCBI taxonomy): domain Eukaryota; kingdom Metazoa; phylum Chordata; class Mammalia; order Artiodactyla; family Bovidae; genus Ovis; species Ovis canadensis. The sequence goes on along the minus strand of NC_091253.1, from coordinate 97,636,918 downwards.
TGATCCCAGCTTGTGCTTCATCCAGCTTGGCATTTCACATGATGTACTCTAAATATAAGTAAAATAAGCAAGGTGACAATATAGCTTCGACGTACTCCTTTCCCAATTTGGAACCAGTCCATTGTTTGTTCCATGTCTGGTCATAACTGTTGCTTCTTTACCTACATACAGATATCTCAGGTGGTAGGTAAGGTGGTCTGATATTCCCATCTGTTCAAGAATTTTCCACAGTCTGTTGTGATCCACACAGTTAAAGGTTTTATCACAGTCAGTAAAGCAGAAGTAGATGCTTTTCCAGGATTCTCTTGCTTTTTCTATCATCCAATGGATGCTGGCAGTTTGATCTCTGGCTAATTTGATTAGCTTCCCATAGTACCACACTCCTTCTTACCTCCAAGCTTGCCTAACTATACAGGGTTTACAGATGCAGATTAAATATCTTCCACAAGAAATCCTTTATTTACTGGTACAAAAACAGAAATATAGACCAATGGAAAAATATATAAAGCACAGAAATAAACCCATGCACCCATGGGTATCTTTACAGCCTCTTCAATAAATGGTACTAGGAAAACTGGACCACTACATATAAAAGAATGAAAATAGAATGCTTCCTAACACCATGCACAAAGATAAACTCAAAATGGATTAAAGACCTAAATGTAAGACCAGAAACTATAAAACTCTTAGAGGAAAACATAGGCAGAACAGTCAATGACATAAATCAAAGCAAGATCCTCTATGACCCACCTTCTAGAGTAATGGAAATAAAAACAAAAGTAAACAGGTGGGACCTGATTAAACTTAAAAGCATTTGCACAGCAAAGGAAACTATAAGCAAGGTGAAAAGAAAACCCTCGGAATGGGAGAAAATAATAGCAAACGAAACAACTGACAAAGGATTAATTTCCAAAATATACAAGCAGCTCATACAACTCAATACCAGAAAAACAAACAACCCAATCAAAAAGTGGGAAAAAGACCTAAACAGACATTTCACCAAAGAAGACATAGAGATGGCTAATAAACGCATGAAAAGATGCTCATTATTAGAGAAACGCAAATCAAAAATATGAGATATCACCTCACACCAGTCAGAATGACCATCATCAAAAAATCTACAAACAGTAAATGCGGGGAGAGGGTGTGGAGAAAAGGGAACCCTCTTGTACTGTTGGTGGGAATGTAAATTGATACAGCCACTATGAAAGACAGTAGGAAGATTCCTTAAAAAACTAGGAATCAAACCACCATATGACCCAGCAATCCCATTCCTAGACATATACCCTGAGGAAACCAAAACTGAAAAAGACACATGTATCCCATTGCTCATTGCAGCACTATTTACAGTAGCTAGAACATGGAAGCAACCTAGATGCCCATCGACAGATGAATGGATAAAGAAGTTGTGGTACGCATACACAATGGAATATTTCTCAGCCAAAAACAGGAATGATCTGAGCCAGTATAATGAAAAAGAAACAGCTTTAACTTAGTCCTAACAAGGTGGATGAACCCAGAACCTACTATACAGAGTGAAGTAAGTCAGAAAGAGAATGATAATTATCGCTGGATCACGGAAAAAGCAAGAAAGTTCCAGAAAAACATCTATTTCTGCTTTATTGCCTAGGCCAAAGCTTTTGACTGTGTGTATCACAAGAAACTGTGAAAATTCTGAGAGAGATGGGAATACCAGACCACCTGACCTGCCTCTTGAGAAATCGCTATGCAGGTCAGGAAGCAACAATTAGAACTGGACATGGAACAACAGACTGGTTCCAAATAGGAAAAGGAGTACATCAAGGCTGTATATTGTCAGCCTGCTTATTTAACTTACATGAAGAGTTCATCATGAGAAACGCTGGACTGGAAGAAACACAAGCTGGAATCAAGACTGCCTGGAGAAATATCAATGACCTCAGATATGCAGATGACACCACCCTTATGGCAGAAAGTGAAGAGGAGCTAAAGAGCCTCTTGATGAAAGTGAAAGAGGAGAGCGAAAAAGTTGGCTTAAAGCTCAACATTCAGAAAACGAAGATCATGGTATCCAGTCCCATCACTTCATGGGAAATAGATGGGGAAACAGTGGACACAGTGTCAGACTTTACTTTTGGGGCTCCAAAATCACTGCAGATGGTGACTGCAGCCATGAAATTAAAAGACGCTTACTCCTTGGAAGGAAACCTATGATCAACCTAGATAACATATTCAAAAGCAGAGACATTACTTTGCTGACTAAGGTCCCTCTAGTCAAGGCTATGGTTTTTCCTGTGGTCATGTATGGATGTGAGAGTTGGACTGTGAAGAAGAGTGCCGAAGAATTGATGCTTTTGAACTGTGGTGTTGGAGAAGACTCTTGAGAGTCCCTTGGACTTCAAGGAGATCCAACCAGTCCATTCTGAAGGAGAGCAGCCCTGGGATTTCTTTGGAAGGAATGATGCTAAAGCTGAAACTCCAGTACTTTGGCCACTTCATGCGAAGAATTGACTCACTGGAAAAGACTCTGATGCTGGGAGGGATTGGGGGCAAGAGGAGAAGTGGATGACCGAGGATGAGATGGCTGGATGGCATCACTGACTCGATGGATGTGAGTCTGAGTGAACTCCGGGAGTTGGTGATGGACAGGGAGGCCTGGCGTGCTGCGGTTCATGGGGTCGTAGTGAGTCGGACACGACTGAGCGACTGAACTGAACTGAACTGAACTGAATGCATAGCAACGGCAACCCACTCTAGTACTCTTGCCTGGAAAATCCCATGGACGCAGGAGCCTGGTAGGCTGCAGTCCATGGGGTCATGAAGAGTCAGACACGACTGGGCAACTTCACTTTCACTTTCACGTATTGGAGAAGGAAATGGCAGCCCACTCCAGTATTCTTGCCTGGAAAATACCAGTGACGGCAGAGCCTGGTGGGTTGCCATCTATGGGGTCGCACAGAGTCGGATACGACTGAGGCGACTTAGCAGCAATGTATATGTACAGAATCTAAAAAAATGATACTGAAGAATTTATTTACAGGGCAGTAATGAAGAAGAACTAAAGAGCCTCTTGATGAAAGTGAAAGAGTGAAAAAGAGTGAAAAAGTTGACTTAAAGCTCAACATTCAGAAAACGAAGATCATGGCATCTGGTCCCATCACTTCATGGCAAATAGTTGGGGAAACAATGGAAACACTGGCTGACTTTATTTTTCTGGGCTCCAAAATCACTGCAGATGGTGATTGCAGCCATGAAATTAAAAAATGCTTACTCCTTGGAAGGAAAGTTATGACCAACCTAGATAGCATATTGAAAAGCAGAGACATTACTTTGTCAACAAAGGTCCGTCTAGTCAAGGCTATGGTTTTTCCAGTGGTCATGTTTGGATGTGAGAGTTGGACTATAAAGAGAGCTGAGTGCCAAAGAATTGATGCTTTTGAACTGTGGTATTGGAGAAGATCCTTGAGAGTCCCTTGGACTGCAAGGAGATGCAACCAGTCCATCCTAAAGAAAATCAGTCCTGAATATTCACTGGAAGGACTGATGTTGAACCTGAAACTCCAATACACTGGACACCTGATGCAAAGAGCTGACTCACATGAAAAGACCCTGATGATGGGAAAGGTTGAGGGCAGGAGGAGAAGGGGATGACAGAGGATGAGATGGTTGGATGGCATCACCGACTCAATGGACATGGGTTTGGGTGGACTTCAGGAGTTAGTGATGGACAGGGAGGCCTGGCGTGCTGTAGTTCATGGGGTGGCAAACAGTCAGACACTACTGAGTGACTGAACTGAACTGAACTAAATGGAGAAATAGACATAGAGAATAGACTTATGGACATGGGGAGAGGGGAGGAAAGCATGAGCTGTATGGAGAGAGTACCATGGAAATTTACATTACCATATGTAAAATAGATAGCCAGCGGGAATTTGTCGTATGTTTCAGGAAACTCAATCAGGGGCTCTGTATCAATCTAGCTGGGTGGGATGGGGAGGGAGGTGGGAGGGATGTTCAAAATGGAGGGGATATATGTATACACATGGCTGATTCATGTTGAGGTTTGACAGAAAACAACAAAATTCTGTAAAGCAATTATCCTTCAAAGAAAAACCTTTTTTAAAAAAGCAAAAGAAAAAAAACTTTCAAAATGTCTAGGGAATGAATGAAAAAAAAAAAAGAAATTCTTTATTTACTGATTTATTTTTTGTGGCCTTCCTCTGTGTTCCCACCGCATATTGTGTATTAGCCTATCCGTATCACGAGGCACCGTGATTATTGAGTTACTGCTATCTCTGCTACTCAACTATCATCTTCCTGAAGGAAAGAACAGAGAGTGACTCGGGCATCAGTTCATTCCCAATGTCTAGCTATTATTTCGTAGGTAGCCATCAAAATTTTAAAAATAAAGACATTAATAAAGAAATGAGGAGAATTGTTAGATTCTTAAGAGCAAAGATGTTGTCACAGACTGTTTGTAATCTCTTTAACTTAGCTATAGTGCTTTGCACAACAGTAGTAGTAATAATAACACCACCATCACTTACTATTGCAACACTTACAGCAGCTGCTGAAATTATTCAAGCATTTGCTATGTAACCGTCTTTCTGCTAAATGCCTCACACAACTTACAACTCAGTTTATCAATGTTTGTTCAGCTGACAAACTTTGCTATATGACAGCTCTTACATTGCATAAATTAACAACGCTCTCTGGATTAATTGCCAAAGATCTTGTCACTCTGCACGATGTAAAATTATTTCCATTGTAAACTGAATAAATTCTCACCACGGTGGCTACAAAATGGAAAACAGAAGCAAAATATTTAGTAAGCTTTATTTTCTAGAGATTATTCTTACTCAAGATTAATACGTAGTGGGCAAGATCCTCATCTAATTGTACATATTTGCTACCCACATTAAATCACATTATCAAAAGTTATTACTGGACTACATAGCCATGTTTAGTCACAGTCTAAGAAAAAATTCTAAGGAGATTTAATTGTAGTTTTTAAGTTAAATAAACTGATAGGTTTGTAAGTATTCTTTTCTGTGTACCCTCTTAAATCAAATTATTTTTCAATTGAAGTATAATTCACTGACAATATTATGTTAGCTCCAAGAACAACATAGTGATTCCATAATTCTATACATTGTAAAGTGATCACCATAAGTCTAGTGACTATCTGTCACCATACAAATATAACACTGACTATACTCCCCCTGCTGTACATTTCATCTCTGTTATTTACTTTGTAACTATAAGCTGTACCTCTTAATCCGCCTCACTTATTTCACTCATTCTCCCACCCTCAGGCCATCTGGCAACCACCTCTCTACGCTCTGTGTCCATGACTCTGTTTCTATTTTGTTCTGTTTGCCCGTTCATTGCAGTTTTTAGATTCCACACATGAATGAAACCACACCGTATCTGCCTTCCTCTTTCTGATTTATTCCACTTGGCAAAATATCCATTACATTCATCCATATTGTCACAAACAGCAAGATTTTATTCTTTTTAACGGTTATGTAATGTACTACACCATCTATTACATATGCATGTATATATGTATGTGTGTATATGTATCCTGTGTGTATTCTATGTGTGTGTGTGTGTGTACACATGCTAAAAGTCACGTTAGTTATGTCTGATTCTGCAACCCTAAGGACTGTATCCTGCCAGGCTTCTCTGGCCAAGGTATTCTCCAGGCATGAATACTGGAGTGGGTTGTCATGCATTCCTCCAGGGGATCATCCCCATGCAGGGACTGAACCTGTCTCCTGCGGCCCCGGCATTGCAGGCAGATTACTGACCACTGAGCCAGCAGGGAAGCCCATATGTGTATATGACATCATCCTTACTCATGAGTCTATTGATGAGCACTTAGGCTGCTTTCAAATCTTGGCTATTTTAAATAATACTGCAACCAACATTACGGTGTATGTATCATTTTGAATAAGTGTTTTGCTTTCTTCAGATAAATATGCAGGAGTGAAATGCTGAAATGGTAGAAATATGTGGCAGTTCTAGTTTTAATTTTTTAAAGAGCCTCAAAGCTATTTCCTATGTTGGTTGTAGCAATTTACATTCTTTCCAACAGTATATAGAAGTTCCCTATTCTCTACAACCTCACCAACATCTATTTGTTGCTTTTTGATAACAGATATTCTGATAAATGTGAAGTGATATCTCACTGAGGTTTTGATGATGTTGAACATATTTTCATGTATCAACTAGCTATCTGTATTTCCTCTTCAGAAACATGTCTGTTCAGTTCCTCTGCTCATTTTTAATCAGCTTATTTTGATGTTGAGTTGCATGAGTCAATTTTGGATATTAACCACTTATCAGATACGTCATTTGCAAATATCTTCTCCCATTCAATAGGGTGACTTTTTTTGTGTTTATAGTTTTCTTTGCTATGGAAAAGCTTTTTAACTTGATGTAGTCCCATTTGTTTATTTTTGCTTTTGTTTCCCTTGCACAAGGACATATATCAAATATATATATATATATATATATATATATATATATATATATATACACTGCTGAGACCAATGTTAAAAAAAAAAAAAGAAAACATAATGCCTATGCTTAGGAGTTCCATGTTTTACATGTAAGTCTTTCATCTATTTTGATATTTTTGCTTGTTTGTTTTGCTTTGTTTTGTATATGGTATGATAAAGTAACCCAGTTTAATTATTTTGAATTTAGTTGTCCAGTTTCCCAACAGCATTTATTGAAGAGGCTGCTTTTCCCATTATATATTATTGCTTTTGGGGGTCACAGATAAATTGATCATGGAAGTATGGGCTCATTTCTGGGTTCTTTATTCTGTTTCATTGATCTATATGCATTTGTGTGAGTACCATACTGTTTTGATTAGTGTAGCTTAGTAGAATAGCTTAAAATTAGGAAGTTTGTTACATCTAGGCTTGTTCTTCTTTCTCAAGGTTGTACTGTCTATTTAAAACCTTCTGTGATTACATACAACTTTTAGAATTATTTATCCAAGTTCTATGAAAAATGTCATTGGAATTTTTATAGGTATTGCACTGAACCTGTGGATCGGCTTGGGTGGCATGTCCAGTTTAATAGCATTCATTCTTCCAATCCATGAGCACAGTGTATCTTTTTGTAGGTTTGTGTCAAAACCAATTTCTTTCATCAGTATCTTATAGCTTTCTGAGTAAAAGTCTTTTTACCTCCTCAGTTAGATTTATCCTGTGGTATGTTATTTTTTAATGCAATTTCAAAAGCAAATTGTTAAACTCTCTTTCTGATAGTCTGTTGCTAACGTATAGAAATGGAACATATTTGTGTCTATTAACTCTTAGCACAACTTTCCTGAGTTTATGTATGAGTTCTGATGATTTTTAGTATCTTTAGGATGTTCTGTTTATCGTGCCATGTCATGTGTAGACAGTAACAGTTTTATATTTTTCTTTCCACTTTGGATTCCTGTTAGTTACTTTTCTCGTGTGAGTGCTGTGGCCAGGGCTTCCACTACTATGCTGAATCAAGGTGATCAGAATGGGCATCCATTTCTTGTTTCTTCTCTTAGAGGAAACGTTCTTAGATTTTCACCATTGTTTTCATCTGTGAAAGTGAAGTCGCTCAGTCGTGTCCAACTCTTTGCGACCCCATGGACTGTAGCCTACTAGGATCCTCTCTCCATGGGATTCTCCAGGCAAGAATACTGGAGTGGGTTGCCATTTCCTTCTCCAGGGGAGCTTCCCAACCCAGGGATCAAACCAGGGTTCCCGCATTGCAGGCAGACGCTTTAACCTCGGAGCCACCAGGGAAGCCCTGAAAGTGAGGTCACTCAGTCGTGTCCGACTCTTTGTGACCCTGTGGACTGCAGTCCACCAGGCTCCTCCGTCCACAGGATTCTCCAGGCAAGAACACTGGAGTGGGGTGCCACTGCCTTCTCCAATGCATGAGAGTGAAAAGTGAAAGTGAAGTCACTCAGTCGTGTCTGACTCTTTGCGACCCCGTGGACTGCAGCCCACCAGGCTCCTCCGTCCATGAGATTCTCCAGGCAAGAACACTGGAGGGGGTTGCCATTTCCTTCTCCAGGGTATCTTCTCGACCTAAGGATCAAACCCAGGTCTTCCACATTGCAGGCTTTAACCTCTGAGCCACCAGGAAGTTTTCATCTGTAGGTTTGTCATTTAAGACATTTATTATATTGAGGTACGGTCCCTCTATACCACATTCTTGAATGTTTCTTTAATAAATGGGTGTTTAATTTTATCATAAGCCTTTTCTTCATCTATTGAGATGACCACATAGTTTTATCCTTGAATTTGTTAATGTGAGATGTTTCAGTGATTGATCTCCATATATTGAACCATCCTTGCCTCCTTGGGTAAATTCTATTTGATTGGGGTGTATGATCCTTTTAATGTATTGTTGAATTAAGTTTGCTGATATTTTGTCAAAAATTTTTGCATTTATGTTCTTCATTGATATTGACCAATAGTTATCTTTTTTTTTTTCTTTTGGTGGTGTCTTTCTCTAGCTTTGCTTTCAGCATTCATTGAATTCTTATGAACGAGTTCATTATGGAATTCTGTTCTCTTTGAATGAGTTTTTAAGCATTTCTTCCTCTTAAATTTTTTGAAGTATTTTGAGAAGGCTAGATTTTAATCCTTTTCTAGATGTTTGGTAGAATTCACCAGTAAAGCATTCTGATCCTAAACTTTATTTTTTAACTTCAACTTCATTATTGGTAGTCTGTTCATATTTTCTATTTCTTTGAGATTTCCTCCATAGGATATTGTGCATTTCTAGGATTTTATCCACATCAACCAAGTTGTCAGTTTTGTTGGTGTAGAACTGTTTGTAGCAATCTCTTATGATCCCTTATATTTGTGTGGTTTCTGCTGAAACTTCTCTTTCATTTTTGATTTCATTTATTTAGAGACCTACCTCTCTTTTTCCTTAGACAGACCTGTCAATAGTTTACTAATTTTGTCTATCTTTTCAAAGAAAATAGCTCTTAGTTTCTTTGATCTTGTCTGTGTTTTTTTTTTCAGTTTCTATTTTTATTTATTCCTGCTTGATCTTTATTATTTATTTCCTTCTACTAACTGAGTTTTGTGGTTGTCATTCATCATTTTCTAATTCTTTGGGTATATGGTTATGCTGCTTATGTGAGATTTTTCTGTTTTCTGAGATGGGTTTTTATCACTATAAACTTCCCTCTTAGAAATGCTTGCTTTTTCTGAGTCCCATAGATTTTGGATTGTCATGCTTCCATTTTCACTTCTCTCCAGACAATATCTGAGTTCCATTTTGTTTTTTTTAATTGACGCATTGTTTAGTGTGATATTGTTTAGACTTCAAATGTTTGTGCTTTTTGCTATAGTTGATTTCTAGCCTCACAGCAATGTGTTCAAATAGGTACTTGATGTCATTTCAATCTTCTTGAATGCATTAAGATATATTTCATGGCCTGGCACTTGCTCTATCCTGGAGAATATTCCTGGTGAACTTGGTAAGAATATGTGTTTAGGTGTTTTGGAATAAAATGTTCTCTTTATATCTATTTAGGAGATCAGCCCTGGGTGTTCTTTGGAAGGAATGATGCTAAGCTGAAACTCCAGTACTTTGGCCACCTCATGTGAAGAGGTGACTCATTGGCAAAGACCCTGATGCTGGGAGGGATTGGGGGCAGGAGGAGAAGAGGACGACAGAGGATGAGATGGCTGGATGGCATCACCGACTTGATGGATGTGAATCTGAGTGAACTCCATGAGTCGGTGATGGACAGTGAGGCCTGGCGTGCTGTGACCCATGGGGTCGCAAAGAGTCGGACACGACTGAGCGACTGAACTGAACTGAGTCCAATGTGTCATTTCAAGCCAGAGTTTCTTTATTGGCTTTCTGTGTGGCCTGTCTGTTGAAGTAAGCAGCGTAGTGAGCTCTTCTACTCCCACGTCTTGCCATTAAGTTCCCCATTTATGTTTTCTACTGTCCTCGGTATGTGCTTACGTGCTCCTACCTGGGTATCTTTAGATTTACAGTTCTTATATCTTCCACTTGAATTGCTCTGTTTATCATTATATAATGTTCCTCTTCGTTTCTTGTTACATTCTTTTTTGTAAAATCTATTTTATCTGATATAGATACTACTACTCCAGTTTTCTTATTATTTTCATTTGTGTGGTACATTTTTTCCCCATTCCCTCACTTGTGGTCTGTGTTAGAATTGAAGTGAGTCCCTTATGGATACACATACATATGTGTGTGTGTGTGTGTGTGTGTGTGTGTTTGTGTGTGTATGCTTAGTCAGTCAGTCATGTCCAACTCATGTAACCCCGTGGACTGTAGCCTGCCAGGCTCCTCTGTCCCAGGGGATTCTCCAGGAAAGAATACTGGAATGGGTTGCCATGCCCTCTTCCAGGGGATCTTCCCAACCAGGGATCAAATCAAGGTTTCCCAAAGTGCAGGCAAATTCTTTACCATCTGAGTCACCAGGGAAGCCCTGGTGTGTATATACATACATATATATATATATATATATATATATATATATATACACACACATACATATATATATATATTTGGGTATGTGTGTGTATGTTTGTATATATATCTGAGAAGGAAATGGTAACCTACTCCAGTATTTTTGCCTGGAGAATCCCCTGGACAGAGGAGCCTGGCAGGCTACAGTCAATGGGGCTGCAAAGAGTTGGACACAACTGAGTGACTTCACTTCACTGTGTGTATATATATATATATATACACACATTCAGCAACACTTTTGACTGGAACATTCAGTTCATTTATATTTACAGCAATTATATATTGATATGTATCTACTTTCATTTTGTTAAGCTCTTTCTTGTTTAGCTTTTTCCCTTTGATTTGATGACTCTCTTTAGTGTTATGTGTGGATTCCTTTCTCTCTCTCTTTTTTTTTTTTTTTGTATGTTTGCATGTATTACATGGAGGAGGGCGTGGCAACCCACTCCAGTATTCTCGCCTGGAGAATCCCACAGACAGAGGAGCCTGGCGGGCTACAGTCCATGGGTTGCAAAGAGTCAGACATGACTGAAATGAAAGGGCACACATCACATATTATACAGCTGCACTTTGTGCTTACCATGAATTGCATATGTAACAAGGTGTGCCTCACGTGGTTAAGCATCTTTTTCTAAGTTTGAATTCAAAGCACCAGCCTTTCATTTTTACTCTCTTTTACCACGTTTAATCTTTTAACCATATACTTTACTACTTTTTGTTTGGTTTTGTATATTCCTTAACTACTTATTATGAATGTAGATTATTTCACTTACTTCTTTTAAACTTCCTACTAGTTTACAGGTGATTTTGATCTACTATCTTTCCTGAATATTTGCCTTTAACCATGAGGCTTTCTTTTCTTTTTACAGTTTTCATATTTCTACTGGTCATCTTTTTTCTACCATGAGAAGCCATTTAAAAGCCATAAAAGCCATTTTAGTGGTGCTAAACTGTTTTATTTTCAGTTTGTCTATAAAACTATTAATTGCGTCTTCAAATTTGAGTGATAGCCGGAGTAGATAATTCTTGGTTGTAGGCTTTTCCCTCTTATTACTTTAAATAGACTGTGCCACTCTTTCTGACCTGCAAATTCTCTGCTGAAATGTCAGCTGATTATCTTATGGGAGTTCTCTTGTATGTACCTAGTAGCTTTCCCCTTGTTGCTTTTAAGATTTTCTCTTTGTCTTCAATTTTTTGCCATTTTAGTTATGTCTATAGTATACCTCTTTGAGTTGATCTTGTTTGAAATTTCTGACCTGGATGGCTCTTTCCTTTCCCAAGTTAGGGAAGTTTTCAGCTACTATGTCTTCATATAAGTTTTCTGTTCCTTTTTGCCTCTCTTCTCCTTTTGGGAACTCTATGATGTGAATATTAGTTTCACTTGATATTATACCAGAGATATCTTAAAACATCTTAATATTTTTTTTCTTTTTTCTGTTCCGCATGAGTGATTTCATTACCATGTCTTCCAGCTCACTGATCCATTCCTTTGTAATATCTAATCTGCTTAACTCCTTCAAGTGTGTTTATCTCAGTTATTATGATCATCAGCTATTTTATTCTTTTTTTATATTTTCTAATCCTGTTAAGCTTCTCTGTGTCTTCTCTCTCTTCATTCATTATTTTCATTGAGAATATTTACAATTAGTGGAGAAGGGAATGGCAACCCACTCCAGTGTTCTTGCCAGGAGAATCCCATGGACAGAGGAGCCTGGTGGGCTACAGTCCAAGGGGTCGCAACGAGTTGGACACGACTGAGAGACTAAACAGCAGCTTAAACTCCTTATTCTGGAGCACCTTTATCTCTATTTCCCCTAGCTCTTCTCTGTTCTTATCTTGTTTTGTTTGGAATATAGTCTTCTATTGCCTCATTTTGTCTAATTTTCTGGTTTTATTTCTATGTGTTAGGTTCTTTGTTAATATTTCCTAATCTTGGAAGCGTGGCCATGTGATGGAGATGTCCCACAGGGCCTGAAGCACACTCCTCTCTGTGAGCACGCAGATCAGCAGAGTCCCACAGGGCCTGAAGCACACTCCTCTCTGTGAGCACGCAGGTCAACAGAGCTACACACCCGAGGAGTGCTCCTTATGTGGGGGGCATGGGCCCTTCTGTTGTAGGAAGGACAAAGTGTTATGGCTCATTAGTAAGTGTGACTAACTCCTAACTCAGTTGACTACCAGGCTCTAGTTTATACTGAAGCTGTCAGTGACTGATGGGTACAGCTGGATCCCGGTGCAGCTGGCTGCCTAGTCTGAGGAGTCTTGGGGTTGGTGCTTGTCCACTGGTCGCTGGTGCTGGCTTCTGGCATGACTGGCAGTAAGTGTCCAGGATTGGAGCCAGCCTTTTGTGGGTGCAACTGAGTCCTTGGACACTATTAGTTGAGGCCTGTTCCTCACACTGCTGACTGCTCAATTCAGGGGATCCTGGGATTGGTATCAACTGGTAGGTGGGTTGGTGAACTCCAAATGCTTATAAGCTAAAGGGTGGTGGTGGTTTAGTCATTAAGTTGTGTCTGACTCTTGTGACCCCATGAACCATGCCTGCCAGGCTCCTCTGCCCATGGAATTTTCCAGGCAAGAATACTAGAGTGGGTTGCCATTTCCTTCTCTAGAGGATCTTCCCAACCTAGGAATCAAACCCAGATCTCCTGCATTTCAGGAAGATTCTTTACTGACTTAGCTATGAGGGAAGCCCTCAAAGGCTAAAGGGAGGATTTTAAAATTGCTTGTCAGCGCCCATGTCCTCATGGTGGAATGGGTTCCCCCAGTGGTTGTAGTCTGTATCTCTATCTCCAGCAGGAGTTCCAGTTGTCTCCAACCCCTCAGGGAGACTCCAAGGTCAGCATGTGGCTCCAACCCAGAATCTTTTCAAATCACTGCCTCTATACTAGTTGTTAGAGTGTGTGAGACTTTGTGTGCATTCTTTAAGGGCAGAGTCTGTTTCCTACAGCCCTTTGCCTCTCTCATGTGCAAGGCATGTTTATTCTTAGACTCAGATATTCTGGGGGCTCATATTTCCACTGAAGGACCTGCAGGCTTTGGAGCCCAATGTGGGGCTCCAAATTCCATTGCTCCTTGGTGGAAAACCCCTGCAACTGTGATTTTTCTCCCATTTGGGGATTGCCTATCTGGACGTGTAGGTTTTGACTGTATTGCATCTCCACCCATCATACTCATCTTGCTGTGGTTTCTTCCTTACAGCTTTAGTTGCTGAAAATCTTTTCTTCAGGTTGTTCTCACTGATAGTTGGTCTGTACATAGTTGTAGTTTTGGTGTGCTTATAGAAAAAGGTGAGCTCAGAGTCTTCACACTCTACCATCCTACCCACACCTCTCAAGGGCGTACTTCAAAAGGTTTTGCCTACCTATATTTTTGAAAATTGGATGGCTTCACCATTACTTAGTGGACCACAGCCTTCAAAACTATCTAGTTTTTCCTGTGCAACTATATTTTGAACTCTTAAATGTATAAGCAACATGATAACAATACTTTTACTCAGAATTCCATCATTCCCGCTCATAATTCCACCATTCTAAGACTTGCCTAATAAAGTTTCTCTATAACTTCTATGCCTTATAAACACACATACTTCAAATGCTACAATTCATGATGCATAAAATCTTATGTTTTACTATTTTATTTGTGTTTACATTATAATCATGTCTCATTATTTCATATATTCACCTTAATTGACCCTTAAGTCATTGCATTACATTCCATTGAATGTACTATTAATTGCTACACCATTACCATATTACTGAATAATTTGGGTTGCTTGCAAACTTTTTTTCCTTTTGGCAAGAAAGTTGTAATAAATACTATTGTTCATTTTAGATTTACTTCATTATTTCTGGATGAATTGCCATGTATGGGATTACTAATTTGGAATCTGTGCACATTTTCCTATTTATTTTAAGAAATACTAATGCTGCAGTTTAAACCTGAAATCTTTTTTTTTTCCATCTTACTCATAATTATGTAAACAAACACAATATGATGCATTGAAACTTTAAAGTATCCTAAGAAGCATATTTAGAAGAATGAACAAAACACCCAAGAACCTCCCTCATGAAGATTAAGTGCAGAGAACGCTGAGTTAAAAGTAAAAATGTTATTCATTTAATAAGTATGTATTGGATGCTACCTATGGGCTGCTGCTGCTGCTGCACAGCTTCAGTCATGTCTGACTCTGTGCGAGCCCATAGATGGCAGCCCACCAGGCTCCGCCATCCCTGGGACTCTCCAGGCAAGAACACTGGAGTGGGTTGCCATTTCCTTCTCCAGTGCACGAAAGTGAAAAGTGAAAGTGAAGTCGCTCAGTCGTGTCTGACTCTTCGTGACCCCATGGACTGCAGCCTACCAAGCTCCTCCATCCATGGGATTTTCCAGGCAAGAGTGCTGGACTAGGTTGCCATTGCCTTCTCCCACCTATGGGCTAGGTACTGCTAATTAATTTTAATCTTATGAGTTATGTTACTTTTTATGTGAGGAAAATTATTTTTTGATTATATTATAAATACTTATTAGAAAGGCTACATTTCAGCTCCCTCTCCTGACCCCTGCCTTGCCCCCGTGGTTCAGAACTTTTTTAAAAAATATTGTTAATAGCTGTAATTTTTTCCTCTTGACTTTCATGGAATTTTTCAATAGATTGTCAAATAATTTACAAATAATGTGAGTTTTGGCCTCTACTTTGCTTTCAATATTTATACACGATAAGATTGCCTTGCAAAAGATAAAATAAACAAGAGTTTTAAGAAATTTTGAAGTGCTGACTCAGTGTTTAAATTAGTTCACATAATCTACAAAGTAAACTAATGATCACAACATTGCTAGCTGAAAGTTTAAAAAGGGAATGGAAAGATTAAAGCTTCATTTTTGCTTTACAAAATATGAGTTAAAAAGTGGTATTTTAGTCACAAATGGCAAGTGTGAAGGAAAAAGATGGGAAGAATCACTATTTCATAACTTCTAAAATTAAAACAGCCTACCTTTATGTGCAATATAAACCTTGAACTAAATTTCCGTTAAGGTTAAAGTGATATGAACTTTATGATGAATATGAGCACTTTCCACGTAAAAATCTAAATCTAAAGATATAGATTATGACAAACATGGAACAATAAATATTTACCTTTGATACTGAAATTATTTAGATTACTAATAAATGCAGAATAGGAAGATTCATGTTGTTATGGAGTGAAATGATTTTTCGGATTAGCTCACAATATATTTTCAGAAAATGTTTTTGCATGACTATTACAGAATTGCCCTATTTATACTGAAAATTTATAATAAAATGTACATGATAAAATATATTTTAGTCTCCAAAATATGCACTGTAAGTATATATTAAATGTTCTGTTTTATATTATTAATAAACATAGTTTTACTGAATCTAAACAAGTATCCAAAATGCTTATGGCTACCCCCAAATAAAAGCACCTAAGGAGGAAATTGAAAACTCAAGTGACTGTAAATCTATTCTACTGAATTCTTATATATGCGCCCCAACAGTTAACGTTAAAATGTCTATAAAAATCTAAGTATTTCAAGAGTAAATTTTAAATTTAAATCATAATTAAAATTAATTATTTATCACAATTAAAATTTAAATAATAATTTTAAGTAATAAATGCAGATAATTTAAAAGTCAATACTGACATTAAAATGAAGTATTACACATAATTCCAATTACTGCCTAAAATGTCTACCTAAAACTTTTGAAAGACTATGATTTTGTGCAACAAGGAAATTTTAATTAATTCTCTGCCTATACTATCTTGGCAATTGCTCCCTTTGTTCTTATGTGAATCTAGCCCCAATTACAAAGTAGTATAATATCAGGTAATACTTCCTGGCAGTACAGAATTAAACTCTGACTCAGAGTAATTTTAGATTATCCAATTCTGTGAAATTTCTCTAATTATTTTTTGTTTGTAAAACATTTTCTGGATTCTCTACTAATAGAATATTTTAAATCATTTTACAGAGTAATATAACAATAATGAACTCTTGTTCCTTTCCCTTATATCTTAAGAATTAGAACCATTTTTTTGTGATCTTTAATCAACTAAAAGTTACTTTTTAAAATAATTTCAAATAGCATGAGAATTTGAGTTAATAAGTACAGTAAGTAATTTAGAAGGCTGAGTCTGTCTCTTTATATAATAGCTACCATTTCCTGAGCTTACTACATACGTAGGGTGGAATCTATTAGCCATTGTGGAATGCAAGTTATTTAACAATTATTTATTGTCTACTATGTTCACAGTACTGTTCAACTCAACAACAAATAGAGGAGTAGATATAGTCCTTGCTTGGAGCCTATGACAAGAAACATCTGACTCCAAGTCTATCTCTAATGTCTAGAGATAAGAGTTTAAGTATTCTTCTACAGTGACATAAACAATGACACGCCACCGTGCAATGGGAATGAGTGATACCGTTGAGAGCTGAGAGAGAATTCATCCAACTTTAAAAGATAAATCTATCTGTTGTGCTCAAAAAATGGCACAGAGTTCATATAACTCACAATTAACCTTTCTGTATTTCTATAAATATTGCTTCCTTTCATATATCTGACTCCATGTGGACCTATGTTTGGACAGGACTGGAGATTGGAGATCATATTCTGACTTTTACAAATTGCAGCAGAAATCTAGAAGATGATGTGAATATTTGTTATTTGATAAGGAAAGACCTGCAAAGACAAGAAGGCCTGGCAAGTTCAAGAAACAGCAGGGAGACAAGAGTGTCTGGAACTGAGTGGGTAGAAGTGATCAGAGTATGAAAATGGAGGTGAGATCAGAGATGGAAAGGGAAGTGGAATGCTCAAGGGAGCCTTGTGGGCAACTGAAAGAAATTTGTTTTTCTCCACCAACTCCATTGAGGTATATTGACAAAGAAAAATTATACATATTGAAGGTGTATGACTTAGTGATTTGATATAAGTATACACTGTGAAATGATTACCTAAAGTCTAACTAATAAACATATCTATCACTTCATATAGTTATCAGTTTGAGTGTGTGTGGTAAGAACACTTGAGATCTACTTTCTTAGCTAATTTCAAGTCAATGATGCATTATTAACTGTAGTCACCATGGTAATCCATCTTGTAGCTGAATACATCAGTTATACATCTTATAACTGAAACACGTCTTATAAATGAGTTTTCCCTTTGATAAACATCCCCCATTTCTCCACACCCCCAGCCCCTGGTAACCACCACTCTCCTCTCTGTTACTATAAGCTTAACATTCTTAGAGTCTACATATAAGTGAGATAATGCAATGTTTGCCTTTTGTGTCCTTATTTTACTTGGCATAATGATCTCTAGATTTATCCATGGCGTCACAAATGGCAGGATTTCCTTCTTTTAAGGCTGAATGATATTCTACTGTATATGTGTGTGTGTATATATATATATATGTGCATTTGACTGGACTTGAGCAGTGGAAGGAGAGAAAAATGGGTGGATTTTTAATGTTTTTGAAGGTAAAGCCAACAGGATTTGGCTCTATATTTTAGGATCTATTTACAAAATAAATGGGAAGATGGAACTGCCCTTATTTGGAGTGGAAAAAGAGAAGAAGCACAGGAGTAGGTTCTTGAGGGAAGCACAGTAGCTCAGTTTCAAGTCTGTTAAATTTGGCATCTGAGTGGAGAGGTCAAGTGGGAACGTGAATACACAACCCTCAGGTGCTCCTTCACCTCACTTCTCTGAGCCCAAAGGTCTGTATCTTGGATCTTCCAAAGCTGACCACAGTGATTCTGACAACGGGAGTCTCTTCTTATCCTAGCTCACACCGCTTGTTGGAAAGTGACTGCCTGGACTCCACAGTCATCTCTACTATCTTACTATTCCCAGGCTTAAGCCAATATGCTCCTATGTGTAAAGGGCCATTTTTGCTCTCTGTTTTGTGGGCTTTGATTTAAACAAAGCATTTCTGATTGATAATTACATGTTGCCCCCTTCCCTGATAAGATTTAAGCTTTTTAAGGGAAAAATCATAGTTTCAACTTCTTTAAATTTCAGAAGTTCATTATGTCACTAATACAGAAAAGGCATAATGTATACTTGAAAAACTGACCAAATATTCTGCGTGAATAATGAGATATAGTTATAAAGGTGACGTGAGGAAGGCACAGTTCCAGATTTCAAGAACAATAAGGTTGAAACGAGGAACACTCAACACAGGAAGAAAAATTTAAAAACAAAATAAAATGAATGAAAGGAGCAAATATTGGTTCATGAAGAGATGGTTAGCACAGAATGGGAAACACATTGATATTAAATACCAAGGGATTTGAAGTGACTGAAGAGTCAAAAAGCTCAATTTTGATCACTTGTAAGGAGTTTAGTTACAAATCAATATGGTGGAAATATAATTTATCTCTTTCAGTAAGCATTTCCTCTTTCTTGTATAACATCTTTTACGAAACAAAACTGTCTTGCAAATGAAACTGGCTCATACTCTGTACTTACTAAACTTGGCTGAATGTACTTTTAATGAATGTCAAAATAGTGTTAACAAATCTGTTTCTATGGAAATAGCAAGAAGTATGATTCTTCAGTAGAATTCAGTAGGTGGCTGTAAGAGAAGATGGTCATATTTAACAACAAATCATTTTGTGGTAAATGAACAAGCAAAAATTTGACAAAGTAAAAGGAACCTAATGAATTTTTTTTTTTGATAAATGATGAAATGCTCTCTTTGTCAAAGCTGTGAACTTTGCTTTTCTATATTAACTAGGAAGACACTTCACTGTACTTCCTCAAATGCTTTTCCACGACAGCTTCAGCTTTGCCTCTTAACACCATCCTTTCTAGCTATATTCTAAAGAAGGGACCCTTGCTTGCTCCCCTTGATGTAAACAGCAGGTCAGTAGTCCAATGAACCACTCTTTCTCTTGTTGACTTTTTTATTTTTATTTTTTGAGCTATAAGAAACTGAGTGGCTGGGTATAGTTTTTCTTAGTGTCCTTAGTTTTAGGGATAATATAGTTACCGCTGCGTTTTTCCACATGCAACAAAATGCTGTGTACTGAAACATATCCTCTACAAGGTAGGCTAATTCCAGTTTCCATTCTTCTTCATACCACAACAGACTATTCAATGTTTTTATCTTGTCCAAAGGAACTTTGCCAGTATTCATTTGAACAATCAGATTTTGTAACTTGTCAACCCAATCACAACCACAGTACACTCTTCAGAGAACACTTTTAAAAATTGCCTTCTATAAAGTGGGACAAAGTTACTTTGTTGTTGCTATTTTGCTTCTCTGCCCTTTGGCATTTTGTTTTGATTTCATTTTCTTGTTTTATTTAGGTGTTTTATATTCCCCAAAGATTATGAAGTTGCATGGAAAGATTAACTTTCTCATGCATGAATAAATAATATGTAAAATGATGTTTACAATAATATCCATATACATATAATTTACTTATATTCCATATAGAAAGTATATCCAGGTGAATTTACAATAAATAAATGAATGTTTGTGAGCTCAATGTATATCCAACCTCCTAAGAAGACTGCTACCAGAAGAATTATGCTGAAGCTACATTTATAAAGGGGGTCTCCTTCTGTTAAGAAAACAAAATTAATTGATGATATTATCTTTTACTTATATCTAGATTTTCTTCTTTTTTACTTAAAAATCACACATGCAGAATTGAAGTAGATAATACTCAGGGAGATCCTGGGCAAGGAATAATGAACTAAAAGAATGGAATACTTTCAATAGTGTCATATTGATTGATTACTGTTGTATAAACAAGGTAAAGCTATAGTTTCATTCAACACATATTATACTGAGATTACCTAACATATTTGCTCAAGCACCATGAAGTCCATACAAACCAATCCTTACTCTGAAGTTTATAATCTAGTTAAGAAACACACTACAATGAGAAATAATTAAAGAAAATAGAAATAAAAAAGCATGCAAACTGAATGCAGAGAATAAATATAAAAATCACTAGAAAGAGATTTGGGGTTGATGAATAGTTAGAGGGTCTGGGACATGTGGAAGAGGTTGAGGATGAAAATTTTGGATAAGCAAAGGCTGTAGAGGGGCCCCAGGTAACAAAACTAAAGTGAAATGAGTGTTGCTAAGAGTTGAAGAAACAAAGAGGTTTCCAATTTGCCTAAAGAATGGTAACAAAGAAAAGTAAAAAATTGTTACATTATTAAAAGTGAAATAAAATAGTGGGTGATCTTAAAATGCACTTGAATGGACAGACAATAAGGACAAACTACAAAAGTTAATGGTGAGTATGTCAAAGGGAAATTTAAAAAGCAGGTGTGCCCAGGAGAAACTGACAGAGGATAACTTCAGGTGGGAAGATCAGGGACCTGGAAAATGACGTCACTGTAGAGGAGAAAGTAGTCTAGACCATGTAGGCCCAGAGGGAGAAGCTAAAAGGCCTGCAGCTCTTAACAGACAGAAACAGAATTTGGGGGGCTCAGTCAATGAGGGTGCTCTCCGATTAGCCTTGCAGGGCAGGTGCAAACCTCTGTGTGAAGCATCTCCCCTACACATCCACTTTGAAAACAGAATGTCAGCTCCAAGAAAGCAGGGTCTAGCTTGGCTTTCTTTTTTTGTTGTTGTTATTGCTGTTTGTTTGTTTGTTTGTTTTAACTGCTACACTGCCAGTGCCTAAAACAGTCTCACACAACATAAGTTTCGTAAATATTTCTTAAAAATTTACTACTTTAAAATAGAGCTTAAAGTCTATTTTTCTTTTCAAACTTTCCCTAACTCTTTCAGTTAGCAAAACTTAATGTGGAAAACAGATTTTGGGAATTAAGTAAACCTATAGTCAATTATGGACTACTTACTCTCCTGATTTTCAGTTTTCTGATTTGTAAAAGAGAGAATGCTTTCCATCTTGCTGTGTTATTATAAGGTTTAGAGGTCATTAGGCTTCCCTGGTGGCTCAGCCGGTAAAGAATCTGCCTGCGATGCGGGAGACCTGGGTTTGATCCGTGGGTTGGGAAGATCCCCTGCCGAAGGACATGGCAACCCACTCCTAGTGTTCTTGCCTGGAGGGTTGCCATGGACAGAGGAGCCTGGTGGGCTGCAGTCCATGGGGTCATAAAGAGTTGGACAAGACTGAGCGACTAAGAACACACACAGAGATTATCAACATAAAGTGCCTAGCTTATATTCAGGCACCTGTTAGTTACCCAGTGCACAGAGTTATTAACTAAGAGCAGGTATCACTCAATCATATTCTCTCCCCTTTGATCAAATTTTGGTCTGTTTCTGATTTACATTTATCACTTTGTACTAGAGTTGTGATATCTATCTATCTTCTCTGCCACAGTACATCAATTTTTTAGTATGCCAAGTACCAATTGCTTTAATGTGCCTAGGAAGTGTCTCTCTCAAAATTTGGCATAAGCCATTTCTCAGTCAAGTGTTTTTTATATACTCAGCTAGACTTCGGTACTTTCTCTTCATGCCTTTTCCTCTTGTATCTTTAAAGTACCTAGGTTAATGTTTATCTTCACTCCTGGAGCATGAGCTCCATAAAGTCAGGGGTGTTACCTTCTATTTATAAGTTCTGTGTGTTCAGTCATGTCTAACTCTTTGCAACCCCATGGACTGTAGACCACCAGGCTCTTCTGTCCATGGGGACTCTCCAGGCAAGAGTACTGGGGTGGGTTGCCATGCCCTCCTCCTCCAGGGGATCTTCCCAACCCAGGGATCAAACCCAGGTCTCCCACATGGCAGGCAGATTGTTTTACCAACTGAGCCACCAGGGAAGCCCAAGAATACTGGAGTTGGTAGCCTATCCCTTCTCCAGGGGATCTTCCTGACCCAGGAATCAAAGTAGGGCCTCCTGCATTATAAGCAGATTGTTCACCAGCTGACCTG
Organism: Ovis canadensis; assembly: GCF_042477335.2. NCBI lineage: Eukaryota > Metazoa > Chordata > Mammalia > Artiodactyla > Bovidae > Ovis > Ovis canadensis. The sequence goes on along the minus strand of NC_091253.1, from coordinate 97,614,515 downwards.
TCAGGGAAGCCCTGGGTCCCTAGTAAGCTACCCTGGGCTGCATATTCATCATAGGAAATAGGAGATGAGCATGAAAATTATGAACAAGATATCTCCTACAGAATTTATTCTTAGAAATAGAGCAGGGCCTAGTGAAAGAAACTGAATTCAGACAGAGTTTAGAAACTGTCCAGCAGAGAGTTTTGATTAAGAAATCCAAGGTACCATGAGAGTTTAGAGAAGCAGGCCTTATTTTATATATATGTATGTGTATATATGTATATATATATATACTTGCTTTGACATTGAAAATAGTGGCCGCTGCATTTTATTTGAGAGTTGGCCTATGTACTTTCAGCTCATTCCTGATGTCAAGAACCAGCGGTTATTCAAGAGCACTCACTAAGCTCTCACAGTGTGCAGAGCATAAGGTTGGTAAAAATGATCATTAGACATGGAGAGACCCGTCTCTTCTGAGATTGGCAATCTAATTAGACAGATAAGAAGAATGAAATGAATGTACTCAGAGTCAATTTCATATCATATTCTCAGATAAAGTTGACACTTCAGTGATATCACCATGATATCAAGGAATAACACTTGGATGTGGAAATTCTTCCAAAGCAGTGAAATCAGAATCTTTCAGTTGTCATCTGGTATCTTGTAAAATAAGAAAATTATTGCATTTTCTGTTCATTTCAACTAGTTACTGTGGGCTTAGCCACAATGAGTAATGAGTAAGCTTTTTTACTTTACTCCTTGAATCTAAATTTATTATCCTACTTAAATTAAGTAAGAGATATCTAACTGAGCATTGTAGGGCATTTATAAAATTAAAAAATCTATTCATGTGTTTGAACAAAAGCATTGATTTATTTTTTTTTCCTGGAAATTATGATGCTTCTGAGCATCTTACAGCAAATCCAAATCTTAGTTTTAAATAAAGGAAATAAAGTACTTTGCCTATTAAAATTATATGAAATCTATATTTTTAAAGTATGGCCTCTGGTAGATAGGATATTCTGTGTAAGTAGGACAACATTTCATTATTTATTGATTCACACCTACTTAAAAAAAAGAGCACATTATTTTATTTTTAAATGAATGGTATTTGAATTTTAAAATAGCTACATATTACCAATACCATTCATTTAAAAATAAAATAATGTGCTCTTTTTTTTATACTGATGTCAACATAAAACTTACATTTTTCATTAATCTTTCAGAATGATTTGCAAACATTGAGGGAAAAGTATTTTTCAGTATTATACTACAGTCAGTTTTTAGTATAATGTAATTTACTTTGATACATTGCTTTTTAAAGTTATTGCTGGAGAATTCAATGTCACTGAAATGCACATTTAGCAAAATGTAAAATTAGTTTTAGTTTGTAGCATTTAAAAAAATAATGTAAATTAGGTAGCTAAAAATGCCTGACTTAAAAAAAAAACAGCAACATGTATATGTAAAATCAAAATTACCGTCTCAGAGAGGAGATTTAACTTAAATGGCTACTAGTAGACCCTGAGCAAAATGAAATGATCAATACTTCTCTTTAAAAAAGCAGTGTTGTAATCATCAAGTGAAATTATAAGGATCTCATAAAGATGTGCAAACCAAAGATAGAGTAGCAGCAGTGCGCCTGGAAGTGGCTAAGCTCCCAAGCAAATCATCTCTATTAGTTCCTATTCATGATTGAAATTACAGTTTTTTTATCTGTTCATAACATGCAGCATTTTTTAGCCTCACATTTCTAAGCATTTTTGCTTTTGCTGACATAAATGCATTCCACAAATAGAATGGTACGAGAATCTTCTGCTAGACATTTAAGCCCATTTGTGCATTTCTTTTCAAGATACTTTCTTTGAACCTTCTAACTGTGAAAGGCCTGGGAAGGTGGTGTTAGAATGAACGAGAACTCATTTTCTAAAGCGACACTGTAGACACTTGATCTACCATTAAAAAAAAAAAAAAAAAGTCACAGCTTCCTACCTTGAAAACAAACATCTCACGGCGAAGAATAGCTAGAGTGTTAAAGTTCCCATCGCAGATGTTGGGTTTGGCTCCAGGATACGAAGGTCTGCCCGTGGGAGGCCGCGGAGGTTTGGGCCGGTCGTTTTTCCTTGGGTCAGCGGGAGGAACAGAGCGGTGTGGGGGCACCGTTGGTAGAGGTCTTGTTGGTGGAGGAATCTTGTCAGGTGGACCTTTTGAAAATATGAAGCCAGCACTTGGCTCAGTTAAAATTGGAAGAGTGCTAGAAAAAACGCTACAGAGGACAGTCACTCATCAGTGAAGGGTTCTAAGTGAGCTAAGAGGTCTTTAAGATTGTATATTTACTGAAATAACAAACCATTTTACCCAACAAACTGTTGCCAAGTCCATCAGAGACTGCCTTTATCATGCTGAATTCTAGATTCAAGTAACTAGGCCTTCTTTGTTAATTTTTAATGATTTAGTTTTAAATAGCTTCACCACAGTCCTTATTGGATATGCTGCTTTGAAATCTTTTTTGGAAGTAGGTGGTATATTAATAATAAATAAATTAAAATGAATACTGGAACCCTGCATGTAAACGCTACTAAAGTCAATCCTAGATTTTGAAAGATGATTCTGAGCAAATATTTCTAAACATTAACAAATCAAAGTTTATTCTATCCTATGTACCTAACTGTATTTTATAACCTTTTCTTGACTTTCATTATTTTTTTCTAATGAAATGTTTTAACAAATTGCTAGTGTTTCATTTGAATACTAAATCTAAAACGCCTATTGATTAAAACACTACGAGGTAAAATATTAATGTGAAGTAGTATTTCTAAAAGGAGGTTTCTGAATCAAGCTAAAGTTTATACATGTAATTTGGTACAGATGTAAAGCATCATTCCTCAAGGGATTTATGTTTTAAGAAAGAAATACAGAGCTGTTCACACTTAATATTTAGATATGGAAAGAATACTCTTTTGCAGACCTTCAGTCTAGACTACTAACTCATGAGGTCATGAGAAAGAGCCTCCTTTCAGTTAACTACTTCAGCAGAATGTCTGATGACACACACATAGGCCGAGGCTAGCTCATTCAACATAGAGGCTATTTAGTTTTGAGTTCAAGACATTTGTTTTCTCAATATCCCCCCAAAAAAGAACAGCAACAAAAATTGACTTTTTCCCCCTCAAACTTATTTTAACCCTGAGAGAATTCTCACCACTTTGAAGTTGAAAAACTAATACGTGAAAAACAAATTAGTGAATTTAAACTATGATACTTGAAAAACATAAATTATACTTTCTGAATACTGAATATTAATATACATACAGCACACATTTACCTTTGTATTGTAAAATGAAAGCTTCATTTTATTAATTTAGTAAAGCATATTCTCTACATGTAAATTATAAATGTCAAGTTCTTAACAGTTAAATTTTGTGTGAAATACATGTCTTTATAAAAGTCAATGGCCATGTTGAGGGAGTTAGGATTTAAATATGTATAATAGTCTCTCTTCCTTTTGTCTTAATTTGCATTCATTGACTGAACCCCATAAATGAAAAAAAATTTTACTCTACTAGAAATTCATTTTGAATTACATGTGAAGAAGACTCTTGAGAGTGCTTTGGACTGCAAGGAGGTCCAATCAGTCCATACTAAAGGAGATCAGTCCTGGGTGTTCGTTGCAAGGACTGATGCTAAAGCTGAAACTCCAGTACTTTGGCCACCTCATGTGAAGAGTTGACTCATTGGAAAAGACTGTGATGCTGGGAGGGATTGGGGGCAGGAGGAGAAGGGGACGACCGAGGATGAGATGGCTGGATGGCATCACCAACTCGAAGGATGTGAGTCTGAGCAAACTCCGGGAGTTGGTGATGGACAGGGAGCCCTGGCATGCTGAGATTCATGGGGTCGCAAAGAGTCGGACACAACTGATCAACTGAACTGAACTGATGTGTTAGAAAACTAAGCCATTTGTTATTTTTTACTCTTAGTCAATAACTACATGCTTTTGAGTTTATTCTGTTATATCCATTACACAAGATTATTTTCAGCATTTTCAAAAGTGGTTTGTTAGGATCTAACATCAAATATCAGTGAGAATCAATCTGTCAGCTTTTATCAAAGTGTCAGTCTCTTCTAGGAAAGTCTTCTAACTCACTGTGTTTATTGGTTATATTAACTTATTACATATTACCTGAATTTTAAATACTAAAGTTTATCACATCTTTACTATAATTTCAGGTTTCAATTAACTCAGTAAGGAAAGTTTATCGGTGCCTAAGCTTTCCCATAATTTGCACATTAAGATATCTACGATTGGTGCCAACCAGACTTGACTGATAGAAGACTTTTGCCAATAGGTCAGATTTTCATTCAATATTTTTCTCTCTAATACAACACTTAGAGCATCTATCTCAAAAAAGACAACACAGAAGGAATTCTATACTTCACTACTGAGTTCATCAAACTGAATCGGTGGTGACCTACCATATATCTTCTGGATGCCCTGTAAGTCATCACTGGGCAGTTTGAAGTTGTCGGTCTCCATGTACTGGTAAAAAGGGGCCATGATGGCAGTAGGGTCGTTGGAGTGTTCCAGCCCCAGAGCATGTCCCAGTTCATGAACTGCCACAAGAAATAAGTCATTTCCTGTGCAAATGAGAAGAAAAGGCATCACTGTAACTAAAATCCAAGCATAGAATTGACAAGGACAACTGGTATTACCAAAATTTTACCCAAGGAAAATAAGAGAAATTCTTTAGTTCAACAATCAGTGTGATTTTTATCATTGCATGACCTTTGGGTAAAATCCAACATGTTATTTTTAAAAGGGGGTGATTGGTGGTGAGGAAGTGATGAAAATGAAGTTACAAAAACTTAGAAACTTCAAGAGGAATAAAGAGCAAAAGTTGAAGAGAGAACAGTAGCATCAGAAATTGCTACTGCTGCTGTTGAAATATCCTAGAAAACAGGAGATATACTATATCTCACTTATGTGATCTTCATAGCAGAAATTGCTACTGCTGCTGTTGAAATATCCTAGAAAACAGGAGATATACTATATCTCACTTATGTGATCTTCATATTGGACATAATTCTAACAATAGCTCAGCAAAAAATACAAGGTACAATCCCTACTTTTACACAAATGAGTAGATTAAGGCATAGGGGGTGACAAATTTTTTCAACAATAGTAAATCTTTGCATTTACATAGCTGTGTCTAGAACTCAGGTTATTATAATTCCTAGAATATGGCTTATCTTTCTTACCAGCCTAGAATATAGGAATATAGGAGTGTAAAATAAAAGTCATAGGGTAGCAGTCATAAAAACTAGGAATCTAGTCTTAGCTCTGCAAATACAAATTCTAATCAATTAATGCATGATCTGAACAAAATATATTTATCTTAGAACTCTCAGAGACAGTTAATTTGACTTTGTGTAATCAGACCCCTGCAGATGGCCTCTACATGCTGTCCACTCTTGGATCATCATAAGTCAGCACCTGAGAACAGAGCCAGTCCTTCACGAATATTTGTTCATTCCAAAAATTTAATTGAACCACATGAGTATCAATGAATGGGGGGTGTTATTCTTCCAAGAGTTATGTTTCTAAGTGATAAGTTTAACATAGCTGAACATAAAATGCAGTTTTAGGCGGTTGACTTATTACAAATGCTAAAGATTTCAGTGAACTTCCTGAGTCTCACTTTAAGGAACATTCCTTTCCAACTACTTTTCAATGTAATCACTGTGGTAATTACTTGCAGAGGGCTATTTTTTTAAACATGAAAACCGGGTGCATAACCAGTAGTTTTTTTTATTCCATTCTGGAGTACTCTGTCAGAGGGATGGGATGAAACCATGGGGCTGACTGCACACAGAAAGGAGCCATTCAAACATTTCTGGGGCTTACCTGAGTTTCAGAGAATATCTGTTTAAATACCAGTGGGGAACAAATTAGAGAGGCTTAAAAAGAAATAGAAGTTAAAAGAAAAATAATATAATATGCATTATCTGTAATAAAAATGTTGACTACCTTTATTAAGTTTAAAAAGTTTACTGACTCTGCTCTGGGCCTTTTGACCTGTGAGAAAACCTGTATTTTCTCACTTAATTCCCACAGTTCTCCAGTCACTATAATCATGTCCACTTAAAAAATTTAAAAAAAAGGCTTAGAGACATGAAATACAATTTGCAAGTTCATGTAGTAAGACATAGGTGGATTTCTGTCCTCAAAACATTACATTTTAATAGGGGAGACCAGAGAGAAACATGATAGAAAAGTAAAATAAACAGGATGTTACACAGTGAAAAATTAGACTGATAAATAATAAGGCAGAGAAAGAATAAAGTCAGAGAGGAAATGGAGCCTAGAATACACAGGGAATTTTAGAGAACAGTAATGGTTTTGCTTTCTAGGCTGACTGCAGTGGGGATCACTGAAAGGTTTTGAGCTGAGGAGGGACATAATCTGACTTCCATTTTGACAGGATCATTCTGGAAATTACTTATGATAATCAAATGCAGTGGGCAAGGGGCTCAGCATGATTAAATCTCTGATGTTAGTGTATTAATTCAGGCAAAGATACTAGTGACCTGGCCTAAAGGGGGTATAATGAAGGTATACAGAAGCAGCAAAATTCTTGGTACATTTTGAAACAAGAATCACATAGCTTCTTAAAAGACAAAATGCAAGGTGTGAGAAAAGAAAAAAGTCAAAGATAACACCATGTCTTTTGACATCAGCAACTTAAAGAATGAAGATACCATTCAATGAATGGCCAAAACACTAGGAAACCTATCATTTGTTGCCTTGCTTTTTTGTTTGGTGGAGGTGAGAAGTGGATAGCCTTACCAGGAGCTCATTCTTTGAGTGTTAAAAATGGCCATGGAAAAGTTTTAGAGATTCAAATAAATAAGGGAGTGATTTTTGACTTGCCAGGGTATTTATCTCATGTAAGGAAGGAAGTGATTACATTATGGGATAAAAGATTGTAGCAAGATATGGTGATAAAATTAAGATCATCTCTTAAATGATGTTGTGAAAGGATATTTGGTGTCATGAGGCTAGTAAGAGTGAGCTGGAGAGATACTCTGTGGCAGTCATAATAGAGATCAGAAATTGAGATTTGTAAGAGCAAGATCAAGGATATATCTATGGGAGTGAGTCTCTGAGTTAGAGTGGAATACAAACTCATTGGATGGGAGATCCAATAACTTAGAGGGCTGAACACTGGAAAAATTTATCTACCTGACCATTGAGATCACCAAGAATTAAAATAAATGTGGTATTTAGCAGGGGCAGGAAAGAGTAGGACAAATTGAGAAAGTAGCATTGACATATATACATGTCATGTGTAAAACAGATAACTAGCAAGAAGCTGCTGTATAACACAGTGAGCCCAGTCTAGCACTCTATGGCGACCGAGAGGGCTGGAATTTAATTATGACCGATTTGCACTGTTGTACGGCAGAAGCCAACACAGCCTTGTAATTATCCTCCAGTTAAAAATTAACTGATATCGAAGGGAATAGGATCAAACTGGGAGATAAAGTCGTCAAGGATTCGGGAGAACAATGTGGGTGCTGGTAGGTGACTACAACAAGGGGAGACACGGATGGAACAGTCCAACAACATCAGTCACAGCTTGACGTTTCTATGGAGGAGACTGGGAGCATGATCCTGAAGTGGCGTTAAAAAGAAAAGACAAGGGTCATAGCTCACATCCTGCAGTAAAAGGAATGTGGGGGAGAAAACAGCTAACATTTTGAAGGAATGGAGAGACTAAGTTTAGTTACCAAAAGAATCTAAAGGGAACATTTTCAAAATAAGTTGATTATTATCAAAGAGGTTTTGCTGACAATGGACTTGGAACATCTCTGGAGTGAACAGCTTCAGCAGAGAGAAGGAAGGAAACGAAGGCAGAAATGGCAATGTACAAATCATAAGAGAATGAGAGTCCCAGGGGTAAGGGCTGGCCTGTGCTTCCTGTGGGAACAGATAAAAATGGGAGGAGAGGGCCTGAAAATAAACCTTGTGATGCAAAGGTATCAAACAAAAGAGATCACTATTACTTTAAGAATACATTTAAAGGAATTAAAGAATATGGTCAAAGCAGGGAGTGAAACTTCAGGGGGTATACAGGAGGAAAATGTATAATGGGAGAAAGGACAGCTTCCTGCACCCACCTTTGCTTCAGTTTTTGTTATTTTTCCTCTGCCTACAAGATACTTCCACATTCTTCAGCAAGATAGCCAAGATCTTTTATCCATATTCCTTTCTCCTCCTTTACAACATTACTTCCTATTTCTTTTCCTTCTGTTACCCTCTTTCTAGTTATACAAGTATGTGCTTGCTCAGCCCTGAAGGCAAATGCATGAACTGTCTTCCTCCTAGAATTGAAACACACCTTCCTTTGTTTGGTGTGTTAAAGTTTAGTGAAGTGAAAGTCTCTCAGTCGTGTCCAACTCTTTGTGACCCCATGGACTATACAGTCCATGGAATTCTCCAGGCCAGACTGGAGTGGGTAGCCTTTCCCTTCTCCAGGGGATCTTCCCAACCCAGGAATTGAACTCAGGTTTCCCGCATTGCACGTGGATTCTTTGACCACCTGAGCCACAAGGGAAGCCCTCTGGCTGTGCTGGATGCATATCAAGCTGATTTGGTTTGAATGCTCAAATGTTACCTTCTCTGTAAGTCCTTCCCCGAAGGGGTACAATTACCACGTGCTCTCTTTTTGCTCCCATAACCCATTGTGCATCACCTTATCATAAACCCAGTAGCATTTTATTGTCATCATCTCTGAGCAGGTCTTCCCAGTGAATTTTGAACTCTTTAAAGACCGAACTTGTGCACCATATATCTCCGTGCCCTCAGTTCAAAGACATTGTCTGACATCTACCAGATGATTAATCATTAAATGACTAATGATTGTCCGACTCTTGTGACCCTGGGGACTGCAGCCCACCAGGCTCCTCTGTCCATGGGATTCTCCAGGCAAGAATACTGGAGTGGGTTGCCACCAGGGAAGGGCAGATGCAGGCAGACGCTTTAAGGTTAAAGCGTGTGCCTGCGTCTGCCTGGAATGGGAGAAACCTGGGTTTGATCCCTGGGTCAGGAAGATCCCCTAGAGAAGGAAATGGCAACCCACTCCAGTACTCTTGCGTGGAGAATCCCATGGAGGGAGGAGCTTGGCTGGATACAGTCCATGGGGTCGCAAAGAGTCAGACACGACTGTTAAATGAGCTGAATGAGTAAATGAGTTTGCAGGAAGTGGAGGACTAATTAGAATTTGAATAGTAAAGAACACAATGTCATTTCCACCTAAATATAGTTCAGATTTTTTTCTTCCTCCCACAAACTTTATCGAAGTACAAATGACAAAATTGCAAAATATTTAAATTGCACATTATGGTACTTTGATATATGTTTACATCATGAAAGGATTCTCCTCAGTGAGTTAATAAACGCATCCATTACCAGCTTTCTTTCTTTGCGGTGAGAACTCTCATCAAATTGCAGTGATAAAATTCAGTATCATTAACTATAGATCCTTAGAAATTATTCATCTTATAACTGAAAGTCTGTACTCCTTTAACGTTTTTCTGCCTGCCCACTCCCCAGTTGTTTTTCAGACTATCATGGGTGGAAAGAGAAAGAAATGAGGTGAGAAAAACTGAGGAGACCACTTCTCTTATATGGCATCAGACAGTGGAACTAAAATACGTGAGCACTCAATAAATGTCACTAAGTTGCTCAAAAAGTGCCAGAAGATAGTTGTGTTTGAAGTAATGAAAAAGGCTATGATCTATAGGAAATTGTTGGAGAGTGCAGAACAAGGTTGCTTTTGTAAAATATTTTAGAGGAGGAATTATAATGATTGGAGGGGCCAAGGACTGAGAGTGGGATATTCACAGTGTTTGGAGAGTGGAAAATCAAAAGGCACAGGAGGGCAGATTTACTGGAAAGCAGGACTTTGAAAGATTACATTTTGAGTTAAAATTAAAAAAAAAAATACGATGAAACATGCTTTTGTGGATCATCCAGCAAGCATGCGCTAGTCATGGGCAGAGATGACAGAAAGAAGGCAGTCATTTAACTAGAGACATAGGAACCACAGGAGTGTTTGTGAGTATATAATATACGGAGAAGGCTTCAGATTGTGTCTCAGAGGACACTCACAGGTGAGAGGAAGTAGGGAGGAAATGAATCACAGGTATTTTACATGTCAGACGTCTAATACCAACTCTGGAATGACCACCTTTGTGTTTTTATATCAAAGATATATTCATTAAGATACAAATCTAATATTGATGAGATACTGCAACCACAAATAAGGTCCAAAGTGGTAGGACAGGTGTATGCTCAGCATCTGTGCATACTCATGCCCAGGAAATACATTAAAGGGTCTTTTAGGAAGCATTACTACCAATAAAGCTAGGAAAGGTGATGGAATTCCAGCTGAGCTATTCAAAATACTAAAAGTTAACATTGCCAAAGTGCTGCACTGAATACGTTTGCAAGTGTGGAAAACCCAGCAATGGCCACAGGACTGGAAAAGTTCAGTTTTTTGTCTCAATTCCAAAGAAGGGTAAGGCTTAAGAATGTTCAAACTACTGGACAATTGTGTTCACTTCCTATGCTAGTAAGGGTATGCTCAAAATCCTTCAAGTTAGGCTTCAGCAGTACTTGAATTGAGAACTTCCAGATGTATAAGCTAGGTTTAGAAAAGGCATAGGAACCAGAGCTCAAATTGCCAACATTCTTTGGAACACAGAGAAACCAAGAAAATTTCAGAAAAACATCTACTTCTGATTCATTGACTATGTGGAAGGCTTTGACCATGTGGATCACAACAAACTAAAAATTCTGAAAGAGATGGGAATACCAGACCACCCTACCCATCTCCTGAGAACCTTGTAGGCAGGCCAAGATGCAACAGTTAGAACCTTACATGGAACAACTGACTGGTTCAGAATTAGGAGTATGTCAAGGCTGTATACTGTCACCCTGTTTATTTAACTTACATGCAGAATACATCATGTGAAATGCTGGGTTGGATTAGTTACAAGCTGGAGTCAGGATTGCTGGGAGAAATAACAACAACCTCAAATATGTACATGATACCACTCTAATGGCAGAAAGCAAAGAGGAACTAAAGAGCCTCTTGATGAGGGTGAAGGAGGAAAGTGAAAAAGCTGGATTAAAACTCAATGTTAAAAAAACTAAGATCATGACATCTGAAACCATCACTTCTTGGCAAATAGAGGGGTGGAAAAGTGGAAGCAGTGACAAATTTTCTCTTATCAGGCTCAAAACTCAACACGGATGGTGACTGCAACCATGAAATTAAAAGACACTTGCTTCTTGGAAGGAAGGCTATGACAAACCTAGGCAGCATATTGAAAAGCAAAGACATCACTTTGGCAACAAAGGTCCATATAGTCAAAGCTATGGTCTTTCCAATAGTCATGTATAGATGTGAGAGTTGGACCAAAAAGAAGGTTGAGTGCCGAAGAATTAATGCTTTTGAACTGTGGTGTTGCAAATGATTCTTGAGAGTCCCTTGGACAACGAGAACAAACCAGTTAATCCTAAGTGACGCCAACCCTTAATACTCATTGGAAGGACTGATGCTGAAGCTCCAATGCTTTGATCTGATGGGAAGAACCAACTCATCGGAAAGGACCCTGATGCTGGGAAAGACTGAAGGCAGGAGAAGAACGAGGTAGAGGATGAGACGGTTGGACAGCATCACGGACTCAGTTCATGCACATGAACTTGGGTGAACTCTGGGAGACGGTGAGAGACAGGGAGGCCTGGCATGCTGCAGTCCATGGGGTCGGTGGGGAGAGAAGAAATTAGCCAAGATGGCATCTCGAGGCTCTCTCGCCCCACATTTTGTAAATAATGACTATTTAACAGCTGAGATTGCTTATAGCACTGCGTGTGCACAGCGCGAGGTACTCGCTTCGTCATGGGCTGCTTTGTGCAATACTCCTGTACAGCTTCACCATGAAAGCCCCGGCTGCTGCTGTGCCGGGACTACACTGGAGCAGCAACATGGTTATGCTCTATGAGGTTATGTTACGGCTCCGTTATGGCTTGGTTATGGTTATGTTGTGGCTGCTGCTATGGCGGCTGTGCCAGCCAGGAGACAAGAAATGTGTCTGCAGTTCCTACAGCTTCTCACATCTTCTTCCAGCCTCTTCACTCACGCCTTGCCTACTCTGGGCTCAACGAACAGCGTGCACAGTGTGAACAGCGAGACAGACAGGATGAGAAGCAGTACAGGTTCACCAAGAGTCGGATACAACTTCACAACTGAACGACAAGAACTATGCAAACTGCAAAGAAGCTGCAAAGTGGTAGGACAGGTGTGTGCTTAGGGTCTGGGCATACTCATGCCTACAAACTGCACGTAAATTTGGCTGGAATGTGCTATCAGTGCGCTAAAAGTGAGAGACGTTTTTATCAAAAACAGACCTCATGACAAAACAGGAATCCATCAAGCTTGCACTGGACCAACAAAACAAGGCTGTGGAACCAAGAGCAGAAGACAAAATGGTTTGCACTCAAGGCTCCCAAGATGCTATGGTGACCTCCAGGCTTGGCCAGATGATAGCACTGGTTTGGAAAATACCTTTAGACTCTCCTGCCCTTTTATCAAAACAGATACAACTTCTTTGTCAGAAAGTCCCAATGTGATCTTACAGGATATGTCTTGTCTTTATTCTTCAAAAGGGAATAAATCCAACCTTCATAACCTTCCTCCTGTGTATTATGTCCCCTTCCCTAGGAAAAAAGTAACCTGCACTTTGTTCTTAGATAAATATGTAGGAATTCATTCTTTCCCTCTTGGTCAGATAAATATCACTGTTAGCCATGTATCAAACTTTTGGACCTTGTTGAATTAACAAGTACTTCAAATCTCTCATAGAAAACAGTGTTTTATTCACTTTTTTTTTTCCTTTCAGCTAGTAAGAGAATGAAAAAACCACAAAAAGTAAGACAAAGTGATAACAGCAAAAATCATATTTCATATATCTATTCACAGATTAATCCAACTTCTTCTAAGCATCTTTCCTAAGAGTGGAGTCATTCCTTGTTTAAGAAATAAAGTAAGGCTTTAGAAGAAAATTAATAGGCTTAGGACATGAACCCATGACCTATTGAGTTTGCCACAGCACTTTTAATCAGAAATACTGGCTAAACGCTCCAAGTAATTACCATCCTTCAGATGACTGGCAATAATATAATTAAAACTTACTGAAGATTCATAATAGTTTAAAAGAGTAAGTTGTTAAGTAAAGTACCAGTTGGTAGTTTGAATTCTACTTAGAACAGAAGTTTCTGGCCCATGATGAATTTTAGACAATTAAAATGCACCAGACCTTTCGCCTAATGATGAAAATAATAACTGCTTCTGTAACTTATCATTAATTTACATGATTCAAGACTCTCAATTGCAATATGCCTTGATCTTATCAACATGCAGGAGACAAAGGAGAAATCAGCTTATTGGCTCTTAATACAGAAATAGTACTTGCTTCTTTTGTACGATTTTGAGATTTGAGTGTATTGCTTTCAATTGAATCCCTAATCTTCTTCACTTCATATACTCCAATATAATTTCAGGATACTGAACTGTATATTATCAAATATAATGCATTATTTAAAATTTCCTTGTCATACTTATGTCTTTGTATTTCATTCTAAACTTTTTCAACCCTCCATTCATTTCCATTTGCAACTCCTTCTGCTAAAAGCGTATCTTGAATATCAAAAATGACTATACAATATTTCATATGTAAAAACTGTTATATGTAATCATGACATTCATAATCCTATAAGTATTAAAACATCAGCATCACTAAATCAATCTGTTTTTGCCCTTACCTTTGACTGTCCCAGTCCCTCCAGAGGCAATCACTAACTTGAATTTTAAATTTCTCAATCTCCTGTTTATAGTTAATCAAATGTGTGTCTTTAAATAAATTATAGTTTTATAAATGCAGTATCATTCTGTATGTCATCTTCTGAAACTTTCTGAAGGTCCGCATTTGTTTTTCTAATATCTTTTTGTTTACCTCTGTCAGTCTTACAAAATTTTTTAACCCTTCAAAACAAAATTGAGAAACACCTCTTTGTCCATCTCCCCAGGTAAACTTAGTTTCTCTGTCTCTATGTATCCTTGGCCTTTTGCACATAACTTGATTGTAACACGTATCATAATTTCCCTGACAGCTTCTGATGCATGGAAATACTTAATATTTACTTGTAGGTAAAATGACTGGGAACATATTTGAGCAAATTCATAATTTCTATTTAAGTATGTAATTTAAAATACTCAAGTCCATGTCTAGAAACAAAACTCTGAAATCATCATGAAATCTCTGATTAGTGGTAGTTACCTCAGTGCCTAATAGATAAATAGGATGGGCCTCCTTAAACTTCTGTCCTCTCAAACTATCCACACACTGGTTTTGCCAGTTGAGCAGCTAAAGAAATATGTGGGAGTCAAATCTCCAAGGTGGCCCACATGACTTCTACCCTCCTGATATTTCATTATATGTACTTGCTGGAGTAGAATATGGTAGAAGTGATGGTATGCGATCTCCAAGGTTAGGTCATAATATTCATCAGGACTTCCTTCTTGGTTATTTCTCTCTGGAGAAATAGTTCCCATGTCCTATAAACATCTCTCTATGCAGAGGAGTATAGGTAGAGAACCAAAGCTTCCTAGCAAAGAGCTACATGAGTAAGCTTGGAAGTAGATTGTACAGCCTCTTCAGGTAACTGCAGACACAACCAATAATTTCACTACACATGTGCATGTACCTTGAATCAAAACCACCCAGTTTAACTGCTCTTGGATACTTTACCTGCCCCCGCTCCACCAAACTGTATGAGATAATGAGTGTGTTGTTTTAAGTTGCTAAGGTTTGGGGTGACTTATTTTTTATGCAGTAACAGATAAATAATATGGGACATTTAAGCACTCTAATTCCTCACTATGTAGTTAGGATTAGCAGATAGGAAAGAAAAGTTAAAAAAAAAAAAACTGGGTAGAAAAAGAAGATACTCTGAAGCATCTGAGTATTTGTACAATAATCCATATATATATATATATGTATATATATATAAAGTGTCTTAAATATTGTCCAGTCCAATTATCTCTACATAAACTGAAAGGTTTGGTGATAATTCTAACTAAATTTGAGAAAAATCTGTGACTGCAAACTTTCACAGATAAAAGTATCAGCTATTTTGCTGCCTCGTATGTTTTTGTCCAATATATAAGACCTGTTTGGTTGCCCCTTTATTTCTACTCTCTTGGTGCCTCTCTGAAGAGAGGGCCTCTTTCTTGATGGTGGTTTAGTCGCTAACTCATGTCCGAGTCTTGAGACCGCCCAGGGACTGCAGCCCGCCAGGCTCCTTTGTCCATGGGACTCTCCAGGCATGAATACTGGAGTGGGTTGCTATTTCCTTCACCAAGGGAACTTCCCCACTCAGGAATTGAACCTGCGTCTCCTGCACTGCAGGCAGGCTCTTTCCCAACTGAGCTATGAGGGCCTCTTCCTTGCTAGCCAGCAAAACCTGGGGTCCCTGCTGAGGAGCCAGAAGAGTCTGGGAGACATGTGAAAAAATAACAAGAATAACATGCTATGTGTTGACCACTTATTATGAACTAGAAGTATGTCACTGAGTTTGTCATCAAAACCTCATGACTGAACATTCTCACTCCCTCCGCCAATAACGCTTTTGAGACTGCGGTACTGGCTCAGTCAGGCTCTCCACCCGGGAGAGCTAGGCCCCATCCTCCATCATGGCCGCCCACCTCTGGACGAGTCAGATCCCTACTGAGCTCTGCAAGGTGGGACGGGATAGAAGCTGATTTGGGGTAAGATTTTCACACGTCCCTTATTTCCACCGCTACTCTCATCGAGCCTCCAGTTCCTCAAGCGTCTGGTGCACTTCCGTTGCCTTCTTTCTGTCCGCTGTTCCTGGTCTCAACATTTCACTAATTCCCCAAGGTTCTCAAGCTACGGAATGACTCCTTGGCTCCTCCTCTGGATGCTTTCTCTCAACTGAGTCAGAGTTAAGACTATGAAAAAGCTTATTATTACAATAATTTATTAGTTGTTACCATACATGAGCTAATATGAGGCAAGGAAGTTACAATTTTGAATAGTGTTTACCTGTGTGCCATGCAAATCTGACCATTTTATTTAATGACAACTCTAATTTTCTTTCACATATGCTCAAACCTTTAAAGTGTTTTGTACTGTTAAAGTGTATAGTATTATTAAGGACGTCTCCAGACTAGAATTAAAGGAAAGAAAAAGTTCTCGTAAAGTGTTAAAAAAGCAACACAAAGAATATCAGTTAATATTCACATGTAGTATGTCTCACCATATTAGGTAAATTTTGTTATTATCACTATTTCCCAGATCAGGAAATGATGACTTTCGTAGATGGTGTGACTTGGCCAAAGTTACCTAGTAACTGGCAGGAACTGAGTTAAGCCCCCTTACAGTCTAAGCCCTGTACAATGTCAAGAACCTCCATCCATAGTTCATCAGGCACTCTTTTATCTATCAGATCTAGGCCCTTAAATCTATTTCTCACTTTCACTGTATAATCATAAGGGAGTTGATTTAGGTCATACCTGAATGGTCTAGTGATTTTCCATATTGTCTTCAATTCAAGTCTGAATTTGGCAATAAGGAGTTCATGATCTGAGTCACAGTGAGCTCCCGGTCTTGTTTATGCTGACTGTATAGAGCTTCTCCATTTTTGGCTGCAAAGAATATAATCAATCTGATTTCGGTGTTGACCATCTGGCGATGTCCATTGTAGAGTCTTCTCTTGTGTTGTTGGAAGAGGGTGTTTGGTATGACCAGTGCATTCTCTTGGCAAAACTCCACTAGCCTTTGCTACTGCTGCTGCTGCTGAGTCGCTTCAGTCGTGTCCAACTCTGTGCGACCCCATAGATGGCAGCCCACCGGGCTCCCCCGTCCCTGGGATTCTCTAGGCAAGAATACTGGAGTGGGTTGCCATTTCCTTCTCCAACCTTTGCCTTTGCCCTGCTTCATTCTGTATTCCAAGCAGATGTTGGCAATTTGATCTCTGGTTCCTCTGCCTTTTCTAAAACCAGCTTGAACATCTGGAGGTTCATGGTTCACGTATTGCTGAAGCCTGGCTTGGAGAATTTTGAGCATTACTTTACTAGCATGTGAGAAGAGTGAAACTGTGCAGTAGTTTGAGCCTTCTTTGGCATTGCCTTTCTTTGGGATTGGAATGAAAACTGACCTTTTCCATTCCTGTGGTCACTCCCGAGCTTTCCAAATTTGCTGGCATATTGAGTGAAGCACTTTCACAGCATCATCTTCCAGGATTTGAAATAGCTCAACTTGAATTCCATCACCTTCACTAGCTTTGTTCGTAGTGATGCTTTCTAAGGCCCACTTGACTTCACATTCTAGGATGTCTGGCTCTAGATGAGTGATCACACCACTGTGATTATCTTGGTCGTGAACATCATTTTTGTACAGTTCTTCCATGTATTCTTGCCACCTTCTTCTTAATACAAGATGTTTAAGCTGGTTTTAGAAAAGGCAGAGGAACCAGAGATCAAATTGCCAACATCCACTGGATCATCTAAAAAGCAAGAGAGTTCTAGAAAGAAATCTGCTTCCGCTTTATTGACTATACCAAAGCTTTTGACTGTGTGGATCACAAGAAACTGTGGAAAATTATGGAAGAGATGGGAATACCAGACCACCTGACCTGCCTCTTGAGAAACCAATATGCAGGTCAGGAAGCAACAGTTAGAACTGGACATGCAACAACAGACTGGTTCCAAATAGGAAAAGGAGTATGCCAAGGCTGTATATTATCACCCTGCTTACTTAACTTCTATGCAGAGTACATCATGAGAAACACTGGATTGGAAGAAGCACAAGCTGGAATCAAGATTGCCAGGAGAAATATCAATAACCTCAGATATGCAGATGACACCACCCTTATGGCACAAAGTGAAGAGGAGCTAAAAAGCCTCTTGATGAAAGTGAAAGAGGAGAGTGAAAAAGTTGGCTTAAAACTCAACATTCAGAAAACTAAGATCATGGCCTCTGGTCCCATCACTTCATGGGAAATAGATGGGGAAACAGTGGAAACAGTGTCAGACGTTACTTTTTTGGTTTCCAAAATCACTGCAGATGGTGACTGCAGGCATGAAATTAAAAGACACTTACTCCTTGGAAGGAAAGTTATGACCAACCTACATAGCATATTGAAAAGCAGAGACATTACTTTGCCAACAAAGGTTCGTCTAGTCAAGCCTATGGTTTTTTCCAGTGGTCATGTATGGATGTGAGAGTTGGACTGTGAAGAAGGCTGAGCACCAAAGAATTGATGCTTTTGAACTGTGGTGTTGGAGAAGACTCTTGAGAGTCCCTTGGACTGCAAGGAGATCTAACCAGTCCATTCTAAAGGAGATCAGTCCTGGGTGTTCTTTGGAAGGAATGATGCTAAAGCTGAAACTCCAGTACTTTGGCCACCTCATGAGAAGAGTTGACTCATTGGAAAAGACTCTGATGCTGGGAGGGATTGGGGGCAGGAGGAGAAGGGGACAATAGAGGACGAGATAGCTGGATGGCATCACTGACTTGATGGATGTGAGTCTGAGTGAACTCTGTGAGATGGTGATGGACAGGGAGGCCTGGCGTGCTGCAATTCATAGGGTCGCAAAGAGTCGGACACGATTGAGCGACTGAACTGAACTGAACAGTCTAGGCCCACGACAAAAAATTAATGTGTTCTGAGGAAGTCGATTTCTTTACTTTGTCCTTGGCCCTAAACATCTTCTCAAGACTTCAGAGTTTGCATCCAGAAGGCAAGGGCCACCCTATCAAGCCTCCCGTTCAAAGTGAACAGCTGTTGCACAGCTGCTGCATAAGAACTCTTTCTAAGCATCCTTAACAATAATTTCTATTTCTTTTCTCCACTAAATGAATGCCAAACTTAATACTTTCAAATGTACTTCCTAAGTACAATTCCAGCTGCTCAAAAAGTTTTAATCATTTTCATTGCTTCTAATTTTTAATTAAGTCTAAAAGGCTTGTAGCAAAGAAAATATTTTCTAAAGAAAAGGAAAGAGTACTGCTAAAATTAGGAGAAGGGTAAAGTACATGGATTTTCATTTTCACGTTACATTTCAAAACTTTTCCCTAGATACTGAGGAGAGTTTCTGGGAATGTTACAGAGTTTGCCTGTTGGGATGCAGTTACATTCGGAGCATGCCACTGATTTACAATAATAAGCCATAACTAAACACCAGGCCTTTAAAATATAAGGAAAACAAATAGCCATCTAATAGTTCTTCCAAAAATCAGTAAAGGTATTTCTAAAGATATCTACCACCAAACATTTATAGATTCTAATTTAATAAGGACTTTAGAAAAAAATCATATAATTAAAATAACTTAAATATATCTTAGGTAAAGTGGACACCTTGGAATAATATTTGGATAATCAAGGCCAAGGCAAATGCTTTACTCATTCAGGCTACGGTCTGGATATGAAGTTTGTTTTTTAGTGAATTCGACATGTGTTCACAACATGCAGGGCTTTCCCTGTGGCTCAGTTGGTAGAGAATCTGCCTGCAATGAGGGAGACCTGAGTTCTATCCCTGGGTTGGGAAGATTCCCTGGAGAAGGAAAAGGCTACCCGAGAATTCCATGGACTGTATAGTCCACGGGGTCCCAAAGAGTTGGACATGACTGAGCAACTTTCACAACATTTAAAATAGTCCTTCTAAAGAAATAAGATTCATTGTGGCTAATTGCACCATGATATTAACAGTTTGTATCCCTCTCCTGCTGAGGCATGTTAGGAGTCTAGAAATATTCTCATTTATGCCCCTTGTCATTTATCTATGTGCGGTTTATATGTGCTATACTCTCCCCCTGGGTAGATCAATTTAATGGTCAAGATGATTCTGGAGGATTACTTTCCTCTCTCTGTAGTGCAAAAGAAATAAATTTTAATGACTACCTAAACAAAAGCAATAGTGTAATAAACACAAATCCATTTCTCAGGAACTTAATTATATATGCTTTCACTGTATGTGAACTTTAAGTACTATCCATTCAGTAGCCATTCTAAGGATGGCTAGTATAAGAATCCCAGTATTATGTGCTATTCCCAGATCAGCAGCTATTTGACATATTTCTTTAATCATTATTAAGTATCCACTATAAGCAAGGAAGCATTTATAGAATCATTGATAAACAATTTATCCTTACATAGTTGATTTTTCTACTGTGGACCAGACAATATGAAACACCATAGTCTCAGAGATAAATCTCCAATGTCCCTTGTTCTTAATTAAGGAACCAAGAGTTTAGCTCAATGATTCTGAGCTTTTTGAGGTTCACAAACTCCTTGGAGAATCTGAGAAACTATGGATATTCTCCCAAGAAAAGTGAATGCATTAGCAATACTGCATGTGATTTTGAAGTTAGGTTTACTTAAGTCCTTTAAGACAGATCAGATTTGAAATGCTAACAGCTACTGTCTGTAAAAGTCTAGTAAATTATATAACTCTGTGTGATCCAATTTCTTTATTTATAAAGTAGGTCTAATATAACCTATTTATAGGGCTGTTGGTGGGTTAAATAATGCAGTGTATATAAAAAACTTCTTAAAGACATAGTTACCAGCTAGAACTATGCTACTTTTAATATCACTGATATTACGCCTATTCTGACTACTCCTACTACTGCTGCCGATGCTACTATTTTATTATCAACAGACTTTACAAGTTTTTGAGTGAAAAGTTCCCTACTTTCTATAACAAGAAATTGAAGCTCCAGTACATTGGGCGGTCAGAGGTCTGAAAACTAAGTGTTAGAACTAGAATTTAAATGTCAGTTTCGACTTTACCAAAACTTGTGCACCAACTGGTTAAACATGGTCTTGATATAAAAATATGTGAGTGACAAGGTTGGAAAGAATATTAAGATCAAGTTTTGAAGAACTTTGAATGCTAGGTTTAAGAGTCAGCTCATTGTGTAGGAGGCAACAGAATTCCTTGAAAGACTAATATGAAAATGGCATTGCTATCGGGTAATTTGACATCAGTATGAAGGTGTGATTGCAGTGAGAAATGACTGAAGGCAAAGGCAGCGGTTACAAGACTGCTTTAATAATCAGAATTACTCGGTGACAGAACCTAACACAAAGGCAGTGATGAAGGGACAGAAAACTGGAAAGGAAAATACTTGAGTCATAGATGATTGAAATCATTCCCTGAGTTACGCTTTTTCCCATTATTAAGTTAGACTTGATCATCATCCCTTAAACAACAAAATATACATAAAAATTGTCTCATATTTTACTACAATTATTGATTGCTAAAGGTAGAAAACTTGAATCTAGATTTTTATTTTAATTTTCAAAGTATACTATTTAGTATACTAAATGGTTATGATGTTAAAAGTT
Source organism: Ovis canadensis (assembly GCF_042477335.2). Classification (NCBI taxonomy): domain Eukaryota; kingdom Metazoa; phylum Chordata; class Mammalia; order Artiodactyla; family Bovidae; genus Ovis; species Ovis canadensis. The sequence continues at coordinate 97,593,034 of NC_091253.1, read as the reverse complement.
ATCTATTGAAGGTCCTTTTATAAATATTTCATATTATTTTCACATAGCATCTAAAATTGACTTTTTGCTGCAATGTTTGAACTCAACTAGATAATGAATAATTAACAAGAAATGGGAAAACAAAATTGTAAAATGTTTCACTCACTTGCTTGTACCAGCTTATCTAGACTGTGATTCCTGCGAGTATTTAACTATACCCATTTCCTCACTGACACCACAGAAGAGCTTGCAAGGTTTACGGTAACAGCATTGATATGGTGTTGCTAATACCTAGGGTGGGTCACAAGGACATAGGTCAGCTCTTTTTGAGTAAAAGCATTGAACTTAGCGTGATGCAAGGAGGCAGAACTGGAGAAAGCATGGCTTCTGTAAACAGCATTCACAGCTGCAAGGTCAAGGTCAATCTGTGTATGCAGCTGCCTTTGTTTCCTCTCAGTGTATCTGTCAAAACGAATTGCCAGTCCAGGTTCAATGCATGATACTGGATGCTTGGGGCTGGTGCCCTGGGACGAACCAGAGGGATGGTACAGGGAGGGAGGGAGGAGGGGGGTTCAGGATGGGGAACACGTGTATACCTGTGGCGGATTCATGTTGATGTATGGCAAAACAAATACAATATTGTAAAGTAATTAACCTCCAATTAAAATAAATAAATTTATATTAACAAAAAACCTTCATGATGCTGGAATTCAATTCATGCTTGCATATGAGAAGAATAATTTGTAAAACAACATTTTTTTTGTTCACAAAATTCCTATTTTTTTTCAGTCTAAATGCTTGGACAGCAGTAAAGTTTTTATTTTACGATGGAGAACCTCCCCTGACACTCATTAAAGACAATCATGAGTATGTACAGTATTTCCAGGAAAATTCTGAGAAAGTAACTTTAGGATGGAGAAGGAAGAAGCCCAAGGAGTAAGGATGGACTGGGGCTTCTGGGCACCCAGATAAACTTGGGTATTTAGCTGGTTCATTTTTATCTCCTAAACGAAAATGAAGACTGGTTAACAGTAAGGCTAAAATTACCAGCTCTTGAGGTCCATAATACAGTCCCGCACAGGAAGGGTGTATAAACTGCAACGTGAGGGATGCAGCAAGGAGAAGGTAACAGGAAAGCGAGTGAAAGGATGTTACGGAAAGAGCTGAATAAATTGAGTCAGGTATTGAGTCACTAGAGTGGGTGTGCGTGGCCACCAGAGTAAACCCCACAGTGTGTTTATCCCACTGGATATTATTTACACGGGTGGAAAGGACTGACATATACTCAAGTGCAACTGCTTGCTTTCTGAGAGATGGGAACATCAGTTCAGTTCAGTCACTCAGTCGTGTCCAACTCTTTGCGACCCCATGAATCGCAGCACGCCAGGCCTCCCTGTCCATCACCAACTCCCGGAGTTCACTCAGACTCACGTCCATTGAGTCGGTGATGCCATCCAGCCATCTTATCCTCGGTCGTCCCCTTCTCCTCCTGCCCCCAATCCATCCCAGCATCAGAGTCTTTTCCAATGAGTCAACTCTTCGCATGAAGTGGCCAAAGTACTGGAGCTTCAGCTTTAGCATCATTCCTTCCAAAGAACACCCAGGACTGACCTCCTTTAGAATGGACTGGTTGGATCTCCTTGCAGTCCAAGGGACTCTCAAGAGTATTCTCCAACACGGCAGTTCAAAAGCAAACATATTAAACAATTATAGGATTTAACACATATTAAACAGTTATAGGATTTGAAAGTTAAGAGGATGAAACTTTAGCTGTTTTCTGAATTTTGCTTTTTGTATTTCATTGCCACCTGCTGATTCATTTTTGGTGATGTTACAGATTTGACTGCTAAGGCATACTTAATTCCTGTTTTCAGGGGGGAAAAAGCAAAAGCAAACAAATAAAACCAATTCTTTATAGAGAATTTGGTTGATTTACTAATAAATTATGTTAGTTTATTTTTATAAAGCATTAAAATATAATCAAGCAGCAGTGATTATAGTAAAGAAATGATAAAAATTTAATCACTCATTCAGAAATGATTTTTTTTTTCCTTTTTTACCTCACATAAGCATTTTCCCAGAGGAACCTATTTTGGCTCAATAATATGGTGTTTTCTTTAACATTCATCTTTAAAAGGAGGCATTTCTTTTTTGTTTTTCTCTAAAGCAATCCTGTTTCTACCTTCCCTAGCCTACTTTCTTTTAGTAAAACCCAACCAAATGTGCAAAATGCAAAAACAATGATAAGTTTAACACTTCACATAATCATGTATTTACACCACAACACAAACTTCCTATTTTATAAATATATGCATGTATATATACATATAGACACACACATATATTTATTTATAGCTATTGATGAAAGGTGAAAGGTAAATGTGTTTGACTTTCTTCATTGCTTATATAACAACAGTGATCTGAGTTCATATTTATGTTCTAAGAGTGATAAGAAATGCATAATTTCATTTGAGTAATTATTATTCATACGTGAAAAAATTAAAATGCAGAATCTCCAGATTGATACTTATTTGTGCAGTCAACAATAGAGAGGATTAGGTGAATTGAGTCTTCAAAAGTATTTCAGTAAAGTAGTGAACTTAACATATATACATTTACATGGCACATCAACAAAATCAGAAGATTCATACTTGGCCATAGAAAATTCATACTTGTTCATAGAAAATTTTGAAACATATTTCTAATTCCTGCGGAAGGATGTGATGTCACCTAAGTGTCTTCCTTGTCTATTTTATTCAGGTTTGCTTTTAAAGTGATGAAACCAAAATAGAAGATGAAAATGAAAGAAAAATAAAAAGACATATCTTTTTAATAATAGAAATGCTTTTAATCTGGCTGTGATTTCGTCAATATACTCTGTTAAAAGCCCTCATATTATTTTAATTATTTCAGCAGAGGTGTAGGAGAATGGGTCGTTTCATTCTTATTAAGCCAACAAATATTTGAAAGCCTGGGGTTTTAGCATAGGAATTGGCAGAATGCTCTATTGGCAACATGCTTATGCATTTCAAATGTTCTGAAAAATGTTTTCTTTCTAGGATACATGAGTTGAAAGGAAACTATAACCTAAATGTCTTGCTAGATGTGTGTGTGTATGTGTGTGTATGTGTGTTTGTGTTTTGTAAGTAGATCAATGAATAGAGCACCTATATTTCATGGTTTTACATACCCTATGAAAATAAATTCATATAATAATTTCAGTGTAGTCTTGGAAATTTCTTCCACAGACAGGAAGACAAAAATTACACATATTGACTTAAAAAAGGCAAGGAATGCAAATTTCTGATTTTGAGATTCCTTTGCTTTAATTACTTTTTAATTGCAAAAAGCCTAATTAACTGGAAAGTATTTTCCTCATTTATTTACTAAAATGGAATTAAATTTATATCCACAGAGTACTCACAATGGTCTAGAAAGTTATCTTCTCGACAACCCACTGAGATAGGTATACCTACCTAGCCTAGAGTCACTCAGTCGTGTCTGACTCTTTGCGACCCGTGGACTGTAGCCCACCAGATCCCTCTGTCCATGGGATTCTTCAGGCAAGAATACTGGAGTGGGTTGCCATTTCCTTCTCCAGGGAATCTTCCCAACCCAGGGATCGAACCCAGGTCTCCTGCATTGCGGGCAGACGCTTTAACCTCTGAGCCACCAGGGAAGCCCTCACCAGGGTGAGGTAGGTATCAGTTCAGTTCAGTCGCTCAGTCGTGTCTGACTCTTTGCGACCCCATGAATCGCAGCACACCAGGCCTCCCTGTCCATCACCAACTCCCGGAGTTCACTCAGACTCATGTCCATAGAGTCAGTGATGCCATCCAGCCATCTCATCCTCTGTCATCCCCTTCTCCTCCTGCCCCCAATCCCTCCCAGCATTAGAGTCTTTTCCAATGAGTCAACTCTTCTCATGAGGTGGCCAAAGTACTGGAGTTTCAGCTTTAGCATCGTTCCTTCCAAAGAAATCCCAGGGCTGATCTCCTTCAGAATAGACTGGTTGGATCTCCTTGCAGTCCAAGGGACTCTCAAGAGTCTTCTCCAACACCACAGTTCAAAAGCATCAATTCTTCAGCACTCAGCCTTCTTCACAGTCCAACTCTCACATCCATACATGACCACAGGAAAAACCATAGCCTTGACTAGACGGACCTTAGTCAGCAAAGTAGTGTCTCTGCTTTTGAATATGCTATCTAATAGCTCAGGAAAGGAAGATTTGGAGTAAATAACTCGAAAGCCGATTAAGTAGCACTGGCAAGTTTGAACTCGCTTCTATTTGAACCCAAAGTCTTTTCCTTGGGCTGAATATGACTTTCTGTTGACTTGTTACCACACACACACGAGTGCCTTGACTGGTATTAAAGACCATATGAAACCTTATGGCACAATGAAAAAGAGAAACAATGGTGATGCCGGAAGGAGTGTCATTTCCTCTAACATTTGCTCAGAAACTGTAGTTTCCAAGAGTTTTAATAACGTATGGAAAGACTGTCCATTGCACACCTGATCAGTAACAGACGCCATCCGTAACAAGTACAAAAGTCTCTGAGGAGCGTACCCAGACTTGACTAAAGAGCACCTGCTGTCCTGTGCTAATGAAAAGTCACCGTCACTGCATTGCAGCCATGGCAAAAATGGTGTCTCAGCAACTACACTTCAAATAACCCATTACAAACTATCCCTGTGATAAGGTACAGCCTTTCTTATAAAGTTCATTTGCCACAGTTCCTCAATACATGGCTTAATTCCTAACAGTCCCGTAATATTCCATGGGGTTGCAAAGAGTCGGAAACAACTGAGCGACTGAACTGAACTGAACTGAATATACCATCAATATGTTTTCTCTCTCTCCCTTTCTTCATGCTAATATCTTATATATAAATCCTATAAAGCATTTAATCATCTTCTGCATGTTTAAACTTTTAATATCTGGTTTATAGTGATGACAACATTAGACAGTCAACATTGAACTGAATATTAATGATTTTATCTACTCCATCTAATTACTAATTGCTACAAGGGGTATGTCTTCTTCACAGGTAGAGGGTCCCTTTGAAACTAATGACTATTTTCATATACTCCCTCTGGCCTTGTTGTTCTGTTTTCTTAAACTAACATCAAAATAATGTTTACCAAATACTATTTTTACTGTGTAGGTTTTGGGTATTCCACTAAATTTTTAATTTATCTTTAGCAAAAAAGAAAAGATTTTGTTAAGTTTTAACACTTGAAAATTCTTGAAAAAATCCTTAAAATATATGATTTTCAGATATTTTTTGTTGTTGTTTAGTCTCTCAGTCATGTCTGACTCTTTGTGACCCCATGGACTGCAGCACACCAGGCTCCCCTGTCCTTCACCATCTCCCAGGCCTTCCTCAAATTCATATCCATCAAGTTGGTGATGCCATCCAACTCCCAATCCCATCCTCTGTCATCTCCTCCTCCTCCTGCCTTCAATCTTTCCCAGGATCTGGGTCTTTTCCAATGAGTTTGCTCTTTGCATCAGATGGCTAAAGTACTGGAGCTTCAGCTTCAGCATCAGTCCTTCCAATGAACATTCAGGGTTGATTTTGTTTAGGATGGACTGGTTTGATAACTTCAATGCTGATAACATCATTTTAGTTATTCATTGCTATATAACAAATGAGAAGTTTAAAACAAATGTTATTTATTATCCCACAATCCCTGTGTGAGGAACCTGCTGTGAGAATCCCTGTGGCTCAGGAACCTGTAAGTGATTTAAATGGGTTGTTCTGGACCAGGATCTCTCATGAGGGTTTTAGGAAAGCTGTTGGCTGGTCTGTCAAAAGTCGTGACTAGGGACAGCTCTGCAGACCACAGCTTCTGCTAGTTTTTGCATGTGGTTCTCATTGCATGGGCTTCCCTTACATTGCTTAAGTGTCCTTGTGATATGTTATCTGTCTTCACAGTGACTGTAAGAGAGACAGAAGGATTGTCTGAGATGAAAACTGCAGTCATTTACTACATAATCTTGGAAGTGATTTACCAAAATTTCTTCCATATTTTATTTATTAAATGTGAGCCATTATTGTCCAGCTCATACAGATGAACAGAGGGAGGGGATTACACAAGAATAATAACTAAAAAGCAAATCATTGGCAGTCCCTTGGAGTCTGGCTCCTCCAACATCAGTAATAATAGTGAATGTTACCATTCTGGAGCAATTTCTAGGTTTTAGATATTGTACTAGGTATTGACTCATTATAATAACTATGCAAGGCTGATTCTTCTGTCTATTCTGTCCTTCTAATTGAGAGGACTCCAGGTCGCTAGCAAAGTTAAATAACAAGGAATGTTACTGATAACTGGCAGAATCAAGATTCAAATTCAGGTCTATCTGTCTTCAAAATCATCAATCTTTCTCCCCTTCAATACTTTGCTGCTGTTTTTTTTTTTTTTTTTAATCTGCAGCGTTACTGATCTGGCCCATGCTAAGTCGCTTCAGTTGTGTCTGACTCTTTGCAATGCTATGGACTATAGCCTGCCCGGCTCCTCTGTCCACAGGATTCTCCTGGCAAGGATACTGGAGTGGCTCGCCATGGCCTCCTCCAAGAGATCTTCCTGTCCAGGGACTGAACCCACGCCTCTTAAGTCTCCTGCATTGGCAGGTTGGTTCTTCACCATTAGCACCACCTGGGAAGCTAAATATCAATGATGAGTGATTTAAATTATGATTAATTTTATTCCACACAGTTTTTGAGGAATTCATTTTGCTTTAGCTTAGAGGAAATAAGAATCTTATCAAATCATCCTTCTGTTCACTTTAATAAATTGGTTTAGGCAAAAGTTACAACCTTCAAAAATCTGTCACTTTTCAACATGATACAAATAGATTAAGATTATAGAAGAAATCCAGCTTGCTAAATTCTGGTATAAAATGGTTGTTCTTAGAACTGTTCTCCCTAGAATTTTGCAGAAATATAAGAGCCTCTTCATCTTTAGCTGCACACTGTGAGTTTCCATGAACCTCCTGAGTCCCTGTTCTTCCACAGTGGCTGGAGAATAGGGAGTAAGTGATAAAAAGGGGCTAGTGGAGGCTAAAACGAACTTTACTGCATGAGTTAAGATATCTGTTGATTAATGAAGAATACACGTTCCAATTAATTCTGCCAAGGTAATCCCATCTCCACATAACAATTAGTCTAGAGTCTTCCCTCTAGATTAGGTAAATATGTTTTTCAGACTAGTAACTCAAGTTTCAGTAGCCACTATTTTAGAACAAACAAAATTAGAGCTGAAAATACAATGAAGAATTAAATGCAACAATTGAAAGCTGAATTAACAATATGGCAAATATTATTACTAACAGCAATATAAAAATTTCAATCTGTTTTCCTCTAATCATCATAGTTCCTATCATGATAACCATCACATCATCATCTATCATGTTAATTACATTCACTTTTTGTCATTTGTATCCTTCTGATCTCCATCTTGTGCTACCTTCAAGTCAACTACCTAAAAAAATAAAGGGAAAGAAGTGGATTGCAATTCATCAACCATCAGCATGCAGATCATTAAGTACAGTTTTCTGTTACATAGAAAATGGAATGCAAAAACAAAAGATATAAGAGATCCTCTTTTGAGGAAAAAGCTTCAAAAAATAAGACACTAGCGAAGAGAAATGTAAAACACCTGTGGAAATGTAGATAAAAAATATTATTTTATAACATATGCTTTTTACCCAGCTAATTAGAAAACTCCAGCATTATGTTATAAATCCTCACAAAAATACTAATCATACGCAATTGCTTTCAAAACTCCAGTCTCCTTTGGCCTCTAAGCTATTAAAGATATATAGCTCCTAGATTAGCAAAAGCATATTTCTTCACACTAACACAAATAAAGATCTCTGGTTTTTATTCTTTTACATTTAAATAGTCAATATTCAAACTTAAAGCTGTTCACATTTCTCTAAATTATACATCTAGGACAGATCTTCCCCAAAACATTGTTTTTACCCAGAGAAGTAGTAATACCTGTGTTTTCAAACATCACATTTTTGTTTCTAAGACAATTTTCTTTTCAGGATATAATTTGGTCCATCTAATATCTTAATTTGATAGCAGTCACCCTTGTGGTTCAGCTGGTAAAGAATCTGGCTGCAATGTGGGAGAGCTGGGTTCGATCTGGATTGGGAAGATCCCCTGGAGAAGGGAAAGGCTACCCATTCCAGTATTTTGGCCTGGAGAATTCTGGTTGCAAAGAGTCAGACCCAACTGAGCAACTTTCACTTTCACCTGTTTTATGGTCTTTGGTATTGACAATGGTCAAATATTTTTGAAAATATAAATAATTTTAATTCACATATTTCTAATTTCTTAAACAGCTTAACACATTCAAATTAATTAGTAGGTATTACTCTTCTGAGGGACAATATTGTTGTTCCACTAATAAGTTACTTAATACAAATGTTTGTTGTACCTACCCTTCATTATTTGCTGTTTTTATTATTTTCTACCAAATTGTTTGACTCTATATATGACCTGCTGGTCTATTTTTCTGTCCACCCTTTAAACACCTGGATTCGGTACTTACATATGTAGACTTGTTTGATGACTTGTTCTGAAATATCAATCTGTTCATTTCTGAAAATTATATGAATAGAATTTTCCCCAATAAGCTTTTCCACTATAAAAAATAACAAAAACTCTTTCTTTTTTCCATAATAAATTCACTACTTATCTCACAATTACTCTACTGATTCTTTATGCATTGTCTTTCAACTGTTGTAAAGCTTTACTATTGATCCTTTAGTATCTTACAAGTACATAATCAAAGTTTATTTCAGCTAAACTTAATTCAGTTACATGCATTTATTCATTAAGCAAAGACTTGCTGAATGTCACATCAAGTGCATAGACCTGACTGTCCACTAGCTTAGCTTGATAGTGAAGTCTGATAAACAGAAAAATACAAACAGCTAAAATCACAGAGATATCCGTTTATTCAATGCCCATATGCGCTGTGCTTAGTCGCTCAGTCATGTCTGACTCTTCTCAACCCCATGGACTGTAGCCTGCCAGGCTCCTCTGTCCATGAGAATTCTCCAGGCAAGAACACTGGGGTGGGTTGCCATACCCTCCTCCAGGGGACCTTCCCAACCCAGGGACTGAACCCAGGTCTCCCACTTGCAGGCAGATTCTTTACCATTTCAGCCACCAGGGAAGCCCCAACACCCATATACTTAATATCTAAAACACTGCCAGTACAGGGGCTTCAGAGATCATAAGATAAAGTCCCATCTCCGTCTATGATCGAAAGGTGAATGCTTAACAAGCATGGGGAAGTTCTTTTAACAAGTGTCACATGTGCTAAATAAAAGTATGTACACTGGTCTCAGATGAGAAAATGAACAGTTCTATTACAAATCTGTTGTAAGACTGAGTCTTGGGAGTTGAAACTGGAGGTAGGACAAGCAGGTATGTATGAAGGAGAAACAATGAGAATTTGAAACAAGACAACAGTGGCATGGATGGCAAGGATAATATAGCCTAAAGAGCTTCAATAACAGAATCAACTTGACCAAATTAATGTGGAGAGTAGTTGACATAAAAGGCAAAGAAACAAATACACACACACACACACACAAATTAGGGTGACAGCACGTTTCTGCTTTAGACAATTAGATGCTGACATGGAGAAGGAAATGGCAACCCACTCCAGTATTCTTGCCTAGAGAATCCCATGGACAGAGGAGCCTGGTGGGCTGCCATCTACGGAGTCACAGAGTCGGACACGACTGAAGTCACTTAGCAAGCATGCATGAAACATGTACAAAGGTACAGAATACAAAAACTGCAGCAGATCTGAGGACTTAATAAGGTAAGTTTTAAATATGCTCATTTGAAAGGGAAATTTAGGTTTGGCACTCAGAAGGAAAAGTGGCTTAATATTATGTTATGCTTCTCTAAATCTTTATTATATAAGTCGTTTAATTCATGGTAGTGGATAAAAAGGAAGACAAAAGGTATGGAAACAAACCAAAGCAAAATAAAATCAATGGTTAATATTTAAAAGGTGGAAGAGAAGGAAATCATGAAGAAGAATAACTTAGAGTAGTTCAACTGGAGGAACAGAGAGTAAGTAGCCTAATAGGAAGTTTAAACGAGCTGAAAGTTTTACGTTAAATACATGGAGGTACCAAGAGAGGGATGAGCTGAAAAGGTTAGTGGATTTGGCAACTGATTTCTGAGAAACTAAAGGTGGATTTAAACTGAGAAAGTGAAGGAGAAGTAAAGCAGTGGAGATATTCTGCATTCTACAAGGTTGGCTGTAGAGAGCATTACCATATTTTGTGGGTTCTCCTGTTTTTCAGATTGTTTGCATGAAGACTTTTTTAAAGTAAACATTTTCATTCATGCAAAATGTACATATTACAAAATTGAACATATTCTAAGTGTACAGCTTAATTGATCTTCACAAATTAACATCTATGTAATCAATGTTTAGATCAAGAAATAGAATGCTACTAATTATCCATCCCTTTGTGACCCCTTCCTGGTCACTACATCTCCAAAATAACTGTTATAAGATTCTTACAACCAAATTAGTTTGGAACTCTACGATAAAGGAATAAAATCTATATTCTTTTCTGTGAAAGTTTTTTTTTTTTTTCAGGTAAGCATGTAGTGGGATTCATCCATGGTTTTGCATATTGTTCATTTTCAATTCTGTGTAGTATTCTGTTGAATACCTAGCACCATATGTTATCTACCATGTTGTTGATAAATACTGAAGTCTTTTCCAGGTTGAGGTTGTTAACAGTATCTTTTTTAACATTATACTACAAGTCTTTTTGTATATGCCACACTATACCACACATACATGTACAAATACATACAATGAAATTTCCATTCATTGGAGACGCAGGTCACTGCTGTTGTTCTGCTGCTCAGTCGTGTCTGACTCTTTCTGACCCCATGGGCTGCAGCACACCAGGCTTCCCTGTCCTTCACCATCTCCCAGAATTTGCTAAAACTCATGTCCATCGAGTCAGTGATGCCATCCAACCATCTTGTCCTCTGTCATCCCCTTCTCCTGCCTCCAATCTTTCCCAGCAGGGTCTTTGCTAGAGTCCACTCTTCACAACAGGTGGCCAAAGTATCTGAATCAAAGTATCTGATATCAGTATACTGATATCAAGGTATCTTCAGCATCAGCATCAGTCCTTCCAATGAATATCCAGGACTGATTTACGCTAGGATTGACTGGTTTGGTCTCCTTGCAATCCAAGGGACTCTCAAAAGTCTTCTCTGACACCACAGTTCAAAAGTTTCATCAGTCAGTGCTCACTCTTCTTTCTGGTCCAACTCTCACATCCATACATGACTACTGGAAAAACCATAGCTTTGACTATATAGACATTTGTTGGCAAAGTAATGTTTCTGCTTTTTAAGATGCTGTCTAGGTTTGTCACAGCTTTTCTTCCATGGAGGAAGTGTCTTTTAATTTCATGGCTGCAATGATTTTGGAGCCCAAGAAAATAACATTCAGCTTAAATAGTGAAAAATAATTTTCCAAAATGTAACTAGCATTTTTTCACCTTCTTTAGCAGTATGCGAGGTTCTCATTGTTTCAATTCTCATGAACAATGGTTATAATCAATCTTTTTGTGACTGCAGCCATGAAATTAAAAGACACTTACTCCTTTGAAGAAAAGTTATGACCAACCTAGATAGCATATTCAAAAGCAGAGACATTACTTTGCCGACTAAGGTCCGTCTAGTCAAGGCTATGGTTTTTCCTGTGGTCATGTATGGATGTGAGAGTTGGACTGTGAAGAAGGCTGAGCACCAAAGAATTGATGCTTTTGAACTGTGGTGTTGGAGAAGACTCTTGAGGGTCCCTTGGACTGCAAGGAGATCCAACCCGTCCATTCTGAAGGAGATCAACCCTGGGATTTCTTTGGAAGGAATGATGCTAAAGCTGAAGCTCCAGTACTTTGGCCACCTCATGCGAAGAGTTGACTCATTGGAAAAGACTCTGATGTTGGGAGAGATTGGGGGCAGGAGGAGAAGGGGACGACCCAGGATGAGATGGCTGGATGGCATCACGGACTTGATGGACATGAGTCTGAGTGAACTCCGGGAGTTGGTGATGGACAGGGAGGCCTGACGTGCTGCGATTCATGGGGTCGCAAAGAGTCGGACACGACTGAGCGACTGAACTGAACTGAACTGATTAGCTTTTCTGCAGGATGAGTACTATCTCACTGTGTTGTTAATTTATATTTCTCAGAAGACTAAAGATGTTGAACAATTTTTAGATATTCCTTTTTGTGAATTGCTCCTTCAAATATTTTGCCTATTTTAATGCTAACTTACCTATTTTTAATTTGTTGGTGTGGTTTATACACATCAAGGGCTAGGAGGGATCTGAGCTTTTGTCCTATTTGAGAGGGAAGAAGTTAGCCTGACACCATTTCAGGCTGAAAGAAGACAAGAGATGCGTGGGTTAGAGACAGAGGATCTCATTACTCATAGTAAATCAAACATCAGTACATTTTTAGTAGCTTACCTTAACTCCAAGTTCTATGGGGCTGATTTTGGCCCTTTCACTGTGATGAATGAAGAATTTTGAGTGTGTGAGGAATAATTTTATGATTGGGTAATGAAATCTCTTATAATGTGTGCTTTTTGTTCTAGATAAAGATTCTATATTTATTATTCTGCTCAGGAAGCATGACTGCTCTTTACTATCTGTATCTTTCAAGTTTGCCTGTGATACAGATATTATGGAAAGATAACTCAGAAAAAAAAATATAGGTACTACCTCACTTTTAAGTTGTATAGAAATGCAAAAAATTGATGAGAAATTCTATTTTAACAATATACTCTACTTATAGTTTCTTTACGTATGAAAGTGAAGTCGCTCAGTTGTGCCCAACTGTCTGTGACCCCGTGGACTGTAGCCTACCACGCTCCTCTGTCCATGGTATTTTCCAGGCAAGAGTACTGGAGTGGATTGCCATTTCCTTCTCCAGAGGATCTTCCCAACCCGGGGATCGAACCTGGGTCTCCTGCATTGTAGGTAGACACATTACCGTCTGAGCCACCAGGGAAGTCTTTACGTATAGGTATTACAAATATCTACTTCAAATAAACAGCTCATTTTTTTGTACCCTTAATGGTGTTTTTAAGTGAATACATGTTCTTAATTGTAATGAAGTCTAATTTATGGTGAATGCTTTTTTTAATGTGTCTTGATAAAACTTTTTTGGACATAATTATGAAGATATTTTCCTGTGTTACATTTTGGAAACTAGGTGGTTTTACCTTTCACATTAAAGTACATATTGGGAGGTTAGCTGTCAATGCTCATCTTTTTCTATCCATGTGGTTTTCCAGTCAAATTAAAACTATTGATCATAAAAGCCACCTTTTCCCTATTATATTGCTATATAATGACTGTCATAAACAGTGGACTCTGTATATATGGATTTATTTTTGATTCTATACTGTTTCATTAATGAATTTCTAAAATTTCTGATGCCAATATATCACTCTGGCCTAATGGTGGCTTACTAAAAATCTTGATATCTAGTCTCACAGGCTAGCAAAGTAATGCTCAAAATTCTCCAATTCAGGCTTCAACAGTACACGAACCGTGAACTTCCAGGTGTTCAAGCTGGATTCAGAAAGGTAGAGGAACCAGAGATCAAACTACCAACATCGACAAAGTAAGAGGGTTCCAGAAAAACATCTACTTCTGCTTCATTGACTATGTTAAAGCCTTTGACTGTGTGGATCACAAAAAACTGGAAAGCTCTTAAAGAGATGAGAATACCAGACCACCTCACCTGCCTCTTGAGAAACCTATATGCAGGTCAAGAAGGAACGTTAGAACCAGACATGGAACAGACTGGCTGTATTTATCAAGGCTGTATATTGTTACTCTGCTTTTTAACTTATATGGAGAGTATATCATGAGAAATGCTGGGCTGGATGAAGCACAAGCTGGAATCAAGATTGCCAGGAGAAATATCAATAACCTCAGACATGCAGAACACCACCCTTATGGCAAAAAGTGAAGAGGAACTAAAGAGCCTCTTGATGAAATTTAAAGAGGAGAGTGAAAAAGTTGGCTTAAAACTCAATGTTCAGAAAACTAAGATCATGGTGTCTGTTCTGATCACTTCATGGCAAACAGATGGGGAAACAATGGAAACAGAGACAGACTTTTATTTTGGGGGGCTCCAAAATCACTGCAGATGGTGACTGCAGCCATGAAATTAAAAGACACTTGCTCCTTGAAATAAAAGCTATGACAAAGCTACACAGCATATTAAAAAGCAGAGACATTACTTTGCCAAAAAAGGTCCGTCTAGTCAAAGCTATGGTTTTCCAGTAGTCATCTATGGATGTGAGAGTTGGACTATAAAGAAAGATGAGCGCCAAAGAACTGATGCTTTTGAACTGTGGTGCTGGAGAAGACTCTTGAGAGTCCCTTGGGCTGCAAGGAGATCCAACCAGTCCATCCTAAAGGAAATCAGTCCTGGGTGTTCACTGGAAGGACTTATGCTGAAGCTAAAACTCCAAAACTTTGACAACCTGATGCAAAAACTGACTCAATGGAAAAGACCCTGATGCTGGGAAAGATTGAAAGTGGGAGGAGAAGGGGATGACAGAGGATGAAGTGGTTCAGTGGCATCCCTGAGTCTATGGACATGAGTTTGAGTAAGCTCTGGGAGTTGGTGATGGACAGGGAGGCCTGGCGTGCTGCATTCACAGAGTCAGACAAGACTGAGTGACTGAACTGAACTGAAGTGACTGAACTGACCTGAAGCCCTCCATTGGGGCTTTTCCTTCTTTAAGGCTATTCTTAGACCTATACATATCCATCTGCCTGAAATCGTATAGGATTTATTCTAGTATGGATCTGCTTTATCTTGGATTTTATTTGCTGGAAATGTATTTTGCATTCATTTTTGAGAGGTATTTTTGCAGAAACTGAGCTTTTTTCCTTTATAAGTAAATTTGACTCTTATCCCCTTTTTTGCCCCTCCTCACTGTTTTTACAATTTTCTCTTTAGATTTTAGTAGTTTTGCTATGTGTCTTTGAGTAATTTTCTTTGTGTTTTATCTTGTTGGAGTTCTAACATTACTTTAACCTATGGTGTGATTTTTAAGTTTGTCTTGGAAATTTTCCTGCCATTTTCTAAATATTTTCTTTACTCTTTTCACCTATTTTCTTGTTTTCCATTATCTGAATTTCCATAGGTCATATCTTTTTCATTGTGTCCTATTTGTACATCGCATCTCTTTTCTCTCATTAAAATTCTCGATTTTAAATTCAGCCTGGATTTTTTTAAAAATCGATCTATCTTTATATTTGATAATCACCTCTTCTACTGTGCTACTCTTCTATTGTATATACCTACTGAGTCATTCATTTCACTTATTTACTTTCTTCAACTCAAGCATTTATATTTGTTCCTTTGTAATAGATTCAGTTTAACTGCTGGAATCTTCTCATCTTCTAATCTACTTCTTGGACATAGTCACCATAGTCACTTTAAAATCTATGAATGATAGTTCCAATATCTGGATCATATGTGTGTGGGGATGGGTGAGTGTGGGTGTCAGTGTGTGTGTGTATGTTCAAATTTTTCTCTAGGTCTAGTTCTTTGGGTTGCCTAGGAATGTTTTTACTGAATGCCAGGCATTGTGTATAAAATAATCAGTTCCTAGAGGATATTTTCATCCAGCTGATATTCAATTCTAAAACTAGGACAAATCGCCCAAATCTTCTCAGAGACTGAATGGAGTCTGGTACACATTCCTTTTAAGATCCTGCTCCCAAGATATAATGACTCTTTAGATACCCCAACTGGTTAATGTGTTTACCAGCATCTACCATCACTGACAGGTCTTACATTCTAATTTTTGTAACCTTACTTCTATAAGCCAGCTAGAAACTCTGCTCTGTACTTCAATGACTTTTTTCTTGTCACTTAGACTTTTATCCTGCTCAGTGTATAAATTTGGCAAAAGCCTGAAGGGTACACCAAAGTATTGGGGTTTATTTCTTGATGTTTCCCTGTTTTCAAAACTCTGTTGCTGTTTAATCGCCAAGTGGTATCTGACTCTTTCAACCCCATGCACTATAGCCCACCAGGCTCCTCTGTCCATGGGATTTCCCAGTCAAGAATACTGGAGTGGGTTGCCATTTCCTTCTTCAGGGGATCTTCCTGACCCAGGGATTAAACCTGTGTCTTTTGTATTGAAGGCAGATTTTAAGCTCTGAGCAACCTGGGAGGCACATTTTCAGAAATCTTGGCCCCTTAATTCCAGGGGCTTCCCTTGAGGCTCAGTTGGTAAAGAATCTGCCTATAAGCAGGAGAGCTGGGTTTGATGCCTGGGTTGGGAAGATCCTCTGGAGAAGGGAAAGGCTACCCACTCCAGTATTCTGGCCTGGAGAATTCCACGGATTGTATAGTCATTGGGGTCGCAAAGAGTTGGACACGACTGAGTGACTTTCACTTTCACTTTCATATCCTCAAATTCCAAAGTTTTGTCTATCTCTAGAAGACTCATAAAATTTCTCATAATTTCTCTGCATCCCAACAGCAACTGTCTATCCAGAGTTTCAGAATTTTCAAAATGCTTCAATATTACCTAATATATAGGTTCCCCTTTCTGTTTTTGGTTCTTGTTTCACCAGAATCTTTTCTTCTTAAGTCTTAGATCTCATGACAGCACTCTGATATCTTTAAACACAGACACAGACACACACACACACACACACACACACACACACACACACAGAGTTTTATCTTGTCTTTTAAACTCAGTGACAACACTGGCCTACTAAAATCTACCATCATAGCCTTATATTTTAGCCTTTACCAAAACCATACATTTTCAAGGGACCCTGAACCACTCTTTCGATTTTGCCAGTGAGAAAAAAAGACATTTAAAATATTTCTGATAATTTAACTTCTAAGCATCACTTTTTAGACATGTTTTCCCTAAATTAACTCTAGGCTATTTTGACACAATTAATAAATTATTTACTTATTGTTCAGATTCTGACATTTTGTACATTTCATGAGTTGTATTACAAAAACTTTAAGACTCTAATAAAATTTTAGAAACAAAAAAAATGTATATTTGTGTATTTAGGCATCTGTTCTATTCTTTGTCTACATATTTATTTACTTTCCTTCAAAAAATATAGGAAATGCAGGGAATATGGCCAGTTCTCTACTCTATTCTTTAATTTTTGATTCAAGCAGAAGAATCAAAGTTAATCACATTCCATTTTTTATATAGTGAAAGTCACTCAGTCATGTCCAACTCTTTGTGACCCCATGGACTGCATAGTCCTGAATTCTCCAGGCTAGAATACTGGAGTGGGTAGCCGCTCCCTTCCCAACCCAGGGATTGAACCCAGGTCTCCTGCATTGCAGGCAGATTCTTTACCAGCTGAGCCACAAGGGAAGCCTAAAAATACTGGAGTGGGTAGACTATTCCTTCTCCAGGGGATCTTCCCAACCCAGGAATCAAACCGGGGTCTGCTGTACTGCAGGTGAATTCTTTACCAACTGAGCTATCAGGGAAGCCACTCATCAGTTAATGACTGGAAGTAAGACTAAAGCTATTAGAAAACTGGCCATATTTCAATTAGTTCTAAATATGTGTGTGTGTGTGTGTGTGTGTGTGCGTGTGTGTATATGTATATATACATACAGATAAATTCCCTTATGTTTCATGTATTTATTATCTACAAAATATTGCTATATTTCTTTGCCTTGAATTTTCTAGGTATTTTCTAAATATCTTTCTTTGCCTTTGTACACAGTTGTTTCAGTTATTTTATGCAACATAATGGATCTCCCTGCAAAAAAAAATGTATTTAAATAACAATAACCATTTACTGCCTCTCACAGATTCTGTGGCTCAGATGATAAAAAGTTGGCCTGTAGTGCGGGAGACCTGGGTTCGATCCCTGGATCAGGAAGATCCCCTGCAGAAGGAAATGGCAACCCATTCCAGTACTCTTGCCTGGAAAATCCCATGGACAGAGGGGCCTGGCAGGGTACAGTCCATGGGGTCTCAAAGAGTCAGACACAACTGAGGGACTTCACTTATGGATTTTGTGGGCCAGAAATTAGCAAGAAGCTTGGCTCCAAGTTGTGTCTTGATGTCTCTCGTGAGGCCGCAATTAGATACAGGATGGATCTGCATTCTTCTGAAAACTTGACTGGGAATGGAGGGTCCACTTCTGAAGTGGCACACTCTCCTAACTTGCAAATTGGTGTTGGTTATGGGTGGAGTTCCTTCTCCACCTGGATCACTCCACATGGCCTGGGTTTGTGCAAAACATGGTAACCGGATTATAGAGGCAAATATATTGAGAAAGAATGAGGGAATGAAGAGAGAGAGAAGAAGATATCTCACTAGCTCTAAGCAGAAGCTATATGCTTTTTAGAACCTAGTCTCAGAACACTTAGTCACACTGCATTGCTTTTTTCACATTTTATTCATTAGAAGTGACTCACTAAAGGGCCCATATTCATTGGGAGAGAAATTAAACTCCATGTTTCCAAGGCATAAGTGTCAAGGAACTTAAAAGCACTACGACATCAGCATGTGCTTTAGTTAAACTCAAATTGTAATTTATTCAATTATGAAAACTTGAAAGATAAAATTAATCTGGTTTCCACTGTTTCTATGAATACAATTCTACAGAATTAATTTTCTGTAAGATACTGAATATATAACTAAGTTCCTAAAAATATTTTTATATATTTTTCAAAAGTCTTAATAATCTTACTGTGTAAATTTCATAACATTTTGATTAGAAAGAACTGCTGCCTACAAGAACTCAGAAAACCAATTATTTCACATCAAAAAATAAAAAAGAAAATGGATAAAGTACTGTCTGTTAAACCATATTCTATGGTTGAAGAAATTAAGAAATGTTTTTGCATATTATTACAGTGGAAATTTTTAAACAATGAAAAGACAAAAGAATTTATCATTTGAAAAATCATCAAAGTTCAAATATTGAGATCAAATAGTAACACTGGCCTTCTCTAACTTATCAATAAAATATTTGGATGGAGCAGAAAAAAAAATGTAACATAACACTGGGGAAATAACCTACGCATATCATTCTTTTACCCAAGTAAAGGAAAGATACTCCCCATCGGTAAGCTGAATAGAGGGACATCCTAATTTTTCCTCATGAAAGAAGGTCTTTTTGCACTCTCCCACTTCCTGAAAGTGACTGAGTGAAAGAAAATCAGGTAAATAGCCAACATCCTTATTATTTAAAGGCCTTTTACAAATTAATCAAATAATTCAGTAGAATGGTCCAATGAAAACAAAGGTGAGAAATAGCTAATGAACATTCCCAAAACATATACAGATGAATAACATATATAAAAATATATGCCACTTAGTCAAAAATATATGTCATTAACAAAAATTGTAAATGGGTGAAATTAACCTTTACCTACTCAAACTCGTAAAGATGAGAAATTAGGTGTTACACATGTCAAACTCAGGTTTATAGCTTTGGCTGGTCGAAACTTTCTGTGGTTCAGCTATCCTATATGGGAAGATGACCATCATCCCCACTCACAAACTGTGATTTGGGGATCAGTATTTAACACTTTGCATTTCACTTTCTTCATCTGTAATTTTGGCATAATAACAGACTATACATGATACAGTCTCAGGGATTGCTGGTGTTGGTCAGTCACTCAGTCATGTCCAACTCCTTGCCACCCCAGGGACTGCAGAATGCCAGGCTTCCCTGTCCTTCACCATCTCCCGGAGCTTGCTCAAACTCATGTCCATTGAGACGGTGATGCCATCAACCATCTCATCCTCTGTCATCCCCTTCTCCTCCCACCTTCAATCTTTCCCAGCATCAGGGTCTTTTCTAATGAGTCCACTGTTCACATCAGGTGGCCGAAGTATTGGAGCTTCAGCTTCAACATCTGTCCTTCCAATGAATATTCAGGACTGATCCTTGTAGTCCAAGGGACTATCAAGAGTCTTCTCCAACACCACAATTCAAAAACATCAATTCTTTGGTGCTCAGCTTTCTTTACGGGCCAACTCTGACATCCATAAATGACTACTGGAAAAACCATAGCTTTGAATATACAGATCTTTGTCAGTAAAGCAACGTCTCTGATTTTTAACACGCTGTCTACTTTGGTCATAACTTTTCTTCCAAGGAGAAAGTGTCTTTTAATTTCAGGGCTGCAATCACCACCTGCAGTGATTTTGGAACCCCCCAAAATGAAGCCTCTCACTGTTTCCCCATCTATTTGTCATGAAGTGATGGGACCAGATGCCATGATCTTAGTTTTGTGAATGTTGTATTTTGCCAGCTTTTTCACTCTCCTCTTTTACTTTCATCAAGAGGCTCTTTAGTTCCTCTTCACTTTCTGCCATAAGGGTGGTGTAATATGCATACCTGAGGGTACTGATATCTCTTCTGGCTATCCTGATTCCAGCTTGTGCTTCATCCAGCCCGGCATTTCACGTGATATATAAGTTAAATAAGCAGGGTGACAATATACAGCCTTGACATACGCCTTTCCCAATTTGAAACCAGTCCCTTGTCCCTCCTGTCTGGTTCTAACTGTTGTTTCTTGACCTGTATACAGGTTTCTCAGGAGGCAGATAAAGTCGTCTGCTATTCCCATCTCTTGAAGAATTTTCCACAGTTTGTTGTGATCCACACAGTCAAAGGCTTTAGCATAGTCAATGAAGCAGAAGTAAATGTTTTTCTGGAATTCTCTTGCTTTTTCTATGATTCAACAGATATTGGCAATTTGATATCTGGGTCCTCTGCTTTTTCTAAATCCAGCTGGAACATCTGGAAGTTCACAGTTCATGTACTGTTGAAGCCTTGCTTACAGAATTTTGAACATTACTTTGTTAGCATGTGAAATGAGTGCAAACTGAAAATTAATCTATGGCATCTAACAGTGCATAAAGTCCAGCATATAGCATTATTTTATTATCATTCTCTTCACCATTGTATCATATTTATTGTTATCCTCATGGTCAGTGAGTTGTACATCCTTCTATACTGCTGGCAGGAGTGTTACATGGTTCTTCAGTTTTGAAAAATAACATAATAATACATATAAACTCCCAAGGTCCTGATAGAGATGGACAGAACACTCAATTTAAGGGAAGCGGGGTGATGATAATGATTTATTTCCACCTCTCATTGCACCAGCCCTTCCAACTTGAACTGAAGAAATAACATTTGGGAATGAAAGAGATAACATTTGGGAAAGAATATAGTTAAGGTTGAAAATAAATGAGGGTGAGTCAGGTTAGTTTGACTTAAATTATATCAGTTGATAACAAACCTAGGTAATAAGAACTGTTCCTTAATGCTTCCTTAATGATTCCTTTACTTTGTCCCAGTGACTTGGACCAGCTAACCTCAGGCTGAAATGTGAAGTATTCTACTTCAAGTCTTTTTATCACTTGACTAAAATGATTATTTTATATTTATTGAGAAGATAAAAAAATATGATCTATTCTGTCTGGAAATGCTTGTTATTAGATACCTCATCTCTAGTTTGGTTTCATTTATTATGTAATAATTCATTATGCTCTTAAGATACTAAAGTAAATGTACTATATATATTTGTAGACCACAACTTACTAATAAAATAGGTAATGATTAGGACAAGTTTGGTAGGCTGATTAGATACAGACAGGGTCTTGAGAGTTAAGTAGAACTTCATGATACAAGGAGTGATGGGCATAAAATACATCCATTTTTCCCCCAAGACAAGAATTCATGAGCAAACAATGAATAAGGTAAGGCAGAAAAGATCTGTGAGTATAATTACATAGTCTTTCAGTCATGAGTGCATGGTCTTATGAAGAGGATTCAGGTCAGAATACTGGAGAGAGTAGCCTTTCCCTTCTCCAGGGGATCTTCCTAACTCAGGGATCGAACCCAAGTCTCCCACATTCCATGCAGATTCTTTACCAGCTAAGCCACCAGGGCGCATGCAGAGGATAGACAAAGTCAAGTATGCCTCCGCATGGGGTTGTGCTCATTTGTGTCTGAATCTTTGCGACCCCATGGACTGTAAATTTCCAGGATCCTCTGTTCATGGGATGTTCCAGGCAAGAATACTGGAGTGGGTTGCCATTTCCTTCTCCAGGGGATCTTCCCAACCCAGGGACTGAACCCATGTCTACTGCATTGCAGGTGGATTCCTTACCCACGGAGTCATCGAGGGAAGCCCATAATTACATAAACGGACTTCAATTTAAGATTCATGATTATCTGCTAAGGCCAAGGGGAATGAGGTTGAAAGTTTAAGGTAAATTTGAAGGTGCAGCTAATTTATTATTTTCTGTATCTCCTTGGTGAGAAATAAACCACAAAACAAAAATGAACATTTCTCCTGTGTGTTTCTATTAGGCAAAACACATTAATTTGTTGTTCAGTCACTCAGTCATGTCCTACTCTTTGCAATTCCATGGGCTGCAACACGCCAGGCTTCCCTGTCCTTCACCATCTCTCAGAGCTTGCTCAAACTCATGTCCATTGCGTCGGTGATGCCATCCAACCATCTCATCCTCTGTCATCTCCTTCTGCCTTCAATCTTTCCCAGCATCAGGGTCTTTGCTAATGAGTCCACTGTTCACATCAGGTGGCCGAAGTATTGGAGCTTCAGCTTCAGCATCAGTCCTTCCAATGAATATTCAGGGTGGATTTCCCTTAGGGTTGACGGATTAGATCTCCTTGCAGTACAAGGGAAATCACAGGAAAAACTAACCAAACTGATCACATGGATCACAGCCTCATCTAACTCAATGAAACTATGAGCCATGACTTGTAGGGCCACCCGAGATGGATGGGTCATGGTGGAGAGTTCTGACAAAACATGGACCGTTATAGAAGGGAATGGCAAACCATTTCAGCATTTGTACCTTGAGAACCCCATGCTGCTGCTGCTGCTGCTGCTGCATGGCTTCAGTCATGTCCGACTCTGTGCGACCCCATAGATGGCAGCTCACCAGGCTCCCCTGTCCCTGGGATTCTCCAGGCAAGAGTACTGGAGTGCGGTGCCATTGCCTTCTCCAATGCATGAAAGTGAAAAGTGAAAGTGAAGTCGCTCAGTCGTGTCCGACCCCTAGCGACCCCATGGACTGCAGCCTGCCAGGCTCTTCCGTCCATGGGATTTTCCAGGCAAGAGTACTGGAGTGGGGTGCCATTGCCTTCTCCTTGAGAACCCCATGAACGGAATGAAAAGGCAAAAAATGTTAATACCACTCATCTAAATTTTTGATTAAATCACTGCTGCAAAAAAAGGCTGTAAATGAGAAGCTTCATTAGGTAAAAATACTTTATTTTACGCCAGAGTTTTTCATTGCTGATTTAATACAAAATCATAAAATATTTTTAATATATCATAGATACATTTTATTGTTAGTATTTCCTTTGGCACTTTTCTAGAATGAGCAAATCTACTACAACCAAATGCATATCAATTTCCTTGATTTTATTTTTTATCAATATGCATCTTTTAATAATCAAAAGTATGAAGTGGCTATAAAAAAAAAAAAGGTTAACATGGCAAATGAAAGGAAAGTTTTATCAAAGTATCAGGTTTTCTTTAAGGAAACCTGAATGTAGTATGCACATATCCGTATATATACTTACATATACTTGCACATTTAGAAAACTTACAATATGAAATAAAAAACATGCAAAATGTGGTTCACAAAGGTAAGATACAATCAGAGAAAGGAGAATTTAAATTGAATACTTTGTATATGCTACAGATTAATATAATATTGGATAAGCTTAGAGTGAAATTCCATTTATATACTGAAAAATAAGTTTAAGTAAATAGGAAATAAGTTGTGATTTTGCAAATCTTTATATAATAGTAACATATTACTTAGACAACTCTTACAGCTCTGAAATTGAATACCTTGGTGTATAATCAGAAACAAATATTTACTTTTGTGCATGAACAAATTTAGAACTATATATATCCAAGACATAATTTGAGACTGATCAGAATTTTTAAAAATACCTGTAAGGAGTGAGTTTGATAAATTTAAACTAGAATTGCGATAGAGAAGTAATCAAAGCCTCTTGCTCTTGGGTAGGGTGTAGTCACCATTTGAATAAGTCAAACTGTTCCCATTTGAATAAGTCAAATCTTACAGTTGAGAAAGCATAAATAAAACATACGCTTATATGTTTTATTTTGTACAAAAACCTCATTTAAAAAATCCACTACTTTCTTTAGAGTGCTTTCAAACACTATTCTATTTTTAATACTTTGTAATTTTCTAGTATGTATTTTGTATTAAATGATGGTATAGGAGATAATATTGAACAGAAGTCATGCACCAGTTTCAGTAGAAAATTCACCATTAACAGATTCAGACTCAAGTCTTCATATTTTCCTCCTTGAATCCTGCAACCTGAATAAAATGGTCTAAAGCATAGGTGTGCTCACTTTATTCTGTTGTTAAAACTCACTTGGTGAATTCTGCCTGATAAGTCGCTTCAGTCATACTGAACTCTTTGAGGCCCTATGGACTGTAAACCACCAGGCTCCTGTCTCCATTAGATTCTCCAGGCAAGAATACTGGAGCAAGTTGCCAAGTCCTCCTCCAGGGGAGCTTTCCAACCCAGGGATTGAACCCGCGTCTCTTGGGTCTCCTGCACTGGGAGGTGGGTTCTTTACCACCACTGCCACTTTGGAAGCCCTAATGGGCCACAGTGGAACTCAGCTTCATCAACTTGTCACTAAATAATTTTAACAACTTAAAACCGAACTTAGTAACTTAACTTTTCCTGACTAGCTACATTTAATTCTCTCCTTTTCTAGACCAGTGGTCTCAACTGAAGGTGATTTTGCCCCCACCTTCCCCTAGTGGACAGTTGGGAAAGACTGGAGACAGATAAGACTGGTAGATATTTTTGGTCGTTTATAATTGAACTTGCTACTAGCATCTACGGATAGAGGGCAGGGATGATGCAATTAATGTGTAGGAAACTCTTTCTTGACCCCCCAAATTATCTGGCTCAAAATGTCAATAGTGCTGAGGTTGAGAAACTGTGTTCTAGACAGACATGTCCAAATTATTTTACATTCTGTGATTTTTTCCATATAGTTTCTTTGTCTCAGTATTTCCTTCTTCCAATTTCTCTGTCAAAATTTAATTATCTCTCAATTCAAACACTTTTTTTCTTTTGCATGAAAAATTCTATTCAATGCAAGTAGCATATTTGATTAGGTAATTCTGACTATGCAATAGTTGACGCAAGTAAAACAGTATCCTTAACACATGTAAATTATGAAGCACAGCATAGTAACATAAACCTGAAAATCCATTATCCCAACTACAAAATAAATTATTTCTGACTCCTTTATATCTAATTATATACTTTGGCCACCTCATGCAAAGAGTTGACTCATTGGAAAAGACTCTGATGCTGGGAGGGATTGGGGGCAGGAGGAGAAGGGGATGACAGAGGATGAGATGGCTGGATGGCATCACTGACTCGATGGACGTGAGTCTGAGTGATGGACAGGGAGGCCTGGCGTGCTGCGATTCATGGGGTCGCAGAGTTGGACACGACTGAGCAACTAAACTGAACTGAACAGAATATATAGTTCATATTTCATTCTTCTTCCTTTAGAGTTAATCACTATGCTTAAAATTGTGACATCTTCCCTTTGCTTTGAAAAGCATATTTATATGCCTGCATCTTGTTTTGCTTCTTTTTGAATCTTAGAGCAAATGATATCATATTGCATCTAGACTTCTGCAGTTTACTCTTTTTACTCATTGTTGTGTCAAGAATCATCTATATTGTTAGCTATAGCAGTAGTAACTGTACTTCCCTGCCACTTGATTGTCCATTTTAAAAATAAATAAATAACAGTTATATATTTCTTCTTTTGACAAACATATTTCCAAGTCCTGTTTTTGCTGTTATGTATGATCCTGTTATGAAGCCATTCTTGTGCATGTGTACTGGTACAGATGTCCTTTTCATCACAGGGGACTGGACTGCAAATGTAGGAAGTCAAGAAACACCTGGAGTAACAGGCAGATTTGGCCTTGGAGTACAGAACAAAGCAGGGCAAAGGCTAATAGAGTTTTGCCAAGAGAATGCACTGGTCCTACCAAACACCCTCTTCCAACAACACAAGAGAAGACACTACACATGGGCATCACCAGATGGTCAACACCAAAATCAGATTGATTACATTCTTTGCAGCCAAAGATGGAGAAGTTCTATACAGTCAGCAAAAACAAGACCAGGAGCTGACTGTGGCTCAGATCATGAACTCCTTATTGCCAAATTCAGACTTAAATTGAAGAAAGTAGGGAAAACCACTAGACCATTCAGGGATGACCTAAATCAAATCCCTAAGGATTATACAGTGGAAGTGACAAATAGATTTAAGGGAATATATTTCATAAACAGTGCCTGATGAACTATGGACAGAGGTTCATGACATTGTACAGGAGACAGGGATCAAGACCATCACCAAGAAAAAGAAATGCAAAAAAGCAAAATGGTTATCTGAGGAGGCCTTACAAATAGCTGTGAAAACAAGAGAAGTGAAAAGCAAAGAGTAAAGGAAAGATATACCCATTTGAATGCAGAGTTCCAAAGAATAGGCTTTAGCTTTATGTGAACCAAGAACTTCCAGATGTACAAGCTGGGTTTTGAGGAGGCAGAGGAAACAGAGATCAAATTGCCAACATTCACTGGATCATAATTAAGCAAGAAAATTTCAGAAAAAAAATAAATCTACTTCTGCTTCACTGACTTTGCTAAAGCCTTTGACTGTGTGGATCACAACAAACTGTGGAGAACTGTTAATGTGATGGGAATACCAGACCTCCTCACCTGTCTACTGAGATACGTGCAAGCAGTCAAGAAGCAACAGAAATGGACACAGAACAACTGGCTGGTTCCAGATTGGGAAAGGAGTACCACAAGGCTGCATATCGTCACCCTGCTTATTTAACTTATATGCAGAGTACATCATGTGAAATGCCAGGCTGGATGAATCACAAGCTGGAATCAAGACTGCTGGGGAAAACATCAGTATTGCTGGGAAAGGCTGAAGGCAAAAGAGGCGGGGCAGAGGATGAGGTGTGTGGATAGTATCACTGACTCAGTAGACATGCATTTGCACAAATGCTGGGAGAGAGTGAATGACAGAGGAGCCTGGCATCCTGCAGTCCATGGATTCGCAAAGAGTGGGAGTCGCCTTAGAGACTGAACAACAACAAATTCCCTGACTGCCCAGTTACCTTGAGTCTTTTCTGTGTCTTCAAAAATGCAAGACAGATTGATCTAGGCAATATTCCCACAGACTATAGCACTTTTAGGTCTCTCAGTAAATCGGTCTGGCAACTATCCCTTCCTGTTCTCAAATATCAAAGTCAGAAACCCGAGGGCATCTGAACATGTTATGTAGTCTCGTGTATACAGCTGCAAAATGAGCATAAAAGTTGGGGAGGTGGCAAACAAGTGGCTGAGGCCTAGGTTTACCTCTTGGTAAGCCTGTATTTGCACACCAATGACAAAATCTCTCTTATAGAAGGTTAAATTTCTCTGGCTTGCATCAGGCATGTCTCTTGACTCAAGCATCTTAAACTTGGCCCATTCAAATAATTTTTGGGATCAGATATAGAATTTGAGCATTCCACATTTAAGGATTATATTTAAGGATGATATTGGTCAGTATTCTTCAGAGAAACACAGTCGACAGGATACACATGGCTATATTACAGCAGTTCATGAGGTTATTGAGACTAAGAAGTCTGATTATCTACTCTCTGTATACTGAAGAACCAGGGAACCTGAGGGTATAATTCTGTTTGAGTCCAAATGCTCAAGAACCAGGAATTCTGAAGTATAAAATCAGGAAAAAGAAGTACTTTTTATGTATTTTAGACCAAGAAAGGAGACAGAATTCACTTTTTCTCTTCTGTTTTACACTGCCCCTCAGTGGACTGGATCATGCCTGCCTACATGGGTGAAGGAAGATCTTTACTCAGTCTACTGAATCAAATGCGAATCTCTTCCAGAAATAACCCACAAACACATCCAGAAATAATATTTTACCAGCTCTCTGGGCATCCCTTAGCCCAAGCAATTTAACACATAAAAATAACAATCATAATCCAACATCACTGGAGATGGTGACTGCAGCCATGAAATTAAAAGACGCTTACTCCTGGGAAGGAAAGTCATGACAAATCTA
This sequence comes from Ovis canadensis, assembly GCF_042477335.2. Lineage (NCBI taxonomy): Eukaryota > Metazoa > Chordata > Mammalia > Artiodactyla > Bovidae > Ovis > Ovis canadensis. Next base: position 97,564,761 of record NC_091253.1, on the reverse strand, counting down.
GACAGTATATTAAAAAGCAGAGACATTACTTTGTCAACAAAAGTCTGTCTAGTCAAGGCTTTGGTTTTTCTAGTAGTCGTGTATGGATGTGAGAGTTGGACTATAAAGAAGGCTGAGCTCTGAAGAACTGATGCTTTTGAACTGTGGTGTGGAATAAGACTCTTGAGAGTCCCTTGGACTGCAAGAAGATCCAACCAGTTCATCCTAAAGGAGATCAGTCCTGGGTGTTCATTGGAAGGACTGATGCTGAAGCTGAAACTCCAATACTTTTGCCACTTGATATGAAGACCTAACTCATTTGAAAAGTCTCTGATGCTGGGAAAGATTGAGGGCAAGAGGAGAAGGGGACGAGAGAGGATGAGATGGTTGGATGGCACCACCGACTCAATGGACATGAGTTTGAGTGAACTCCAGGAGTTGATGATGGACAGGGAAGCCTGGCGTGCTGCGATTCACGGGGTCACAAAGAGTCAGACACAACTGAGTGACTGAACGGAACTGAATGATGCAATATATTTAAGGATTTTTATGTCTCAGATGAACTATTTATCATCATCTCTCTCTCCTTAGTTTTTAGATAGACTAGCCCAACAGCTCTGAGCACGTCCTGATTACCTTCTGACTTTACAAAGTCACCTTTATACTAATAAACACAGCCAATGCAAGGCATTCTTTTTGCTAATAGAATAGCTAGTAGGACTGATGGTAAAATAAGCTATGCATCTATATATTTCTCAGTCATAGTTCTATACATTATTTTAATATATAAAATTTCTGTTTGGAGATTATCAGTTTGGACTCCCATGACTGTGGTTAACTACTATTCTCTATGGTAAGTTCATGTTTACATTGATTTTACCACTTAAATTTTTTACTGTAGCCAAGGAAACCATATGATAATGATGACCAAAATGAATTTAAACATTTTGTTAGAGTTAAATTTCCCACCCTACGTTCAGCCAATGCATACTCTTCAAAAACCATATCACAGTAATGCTTTTCTATTTAGAATTACTATGCAGATATTTTGCTTATCCACTCCATTAAAAAAAAAAAAAGGCCTTCAGTGTGGGGAAAAGGCATTATAGTTACTAAAGGTGAGTGTGGGGGTATATGCCTTTATGTATTTTAATGTAATTATTGCATAATTCACTTAATGAGTATTGGATTGAGTTTTCAAATAGTATCATGACTATAAGTAAATTGATAGGAAAGTGGATAGTAATGAATTAGGGAATACTGGCAGCCCCAGCCTAAGCCACTGTTTATCTCTTTAGAGACAGAATTCAAATTGCCTTCATTAACTGAGCAATATGCTATGGAGAATGAGCGTGGTCCTTATCAAGAGGCTCTTTCATTTGCATTTTTGCTAAACTTTCAAGTTTCTCTGTTTTCTAGGTGCTAAAAGAGCTCTGAATAGGAGAGAAAAGAAAATTTTCAGGTAGGTAAGCCAGGGGACACAGGAAGACTAAAGAAACAAACAAACAAAATTATTAATGAAGATGTCAGAATTGAGCCTGTATATTTGTGATTCCAAAAGCCAGTCTTACAGAAAGAAGCTAGAATGTACGGATGCATTTATTCTCCGCACATTCATCAGTACCACAACAAAGCGGGAGGTTTTTCCTTTGATAAATGATCAATACTTCACAGGACATTGCCCTAGCCACCCTGCTGTTGCTGGTTAAAAGTGTGAATTTCAACTAAGCAGTAAATCTTTATGGTGTTATATCTGGAACAGTTAACTTCTCCCTTAATCGCCTACAATTCTGAACACTTATTCTGCAGAATCATTTTCTTTAAGCTCACTCAGTAGGAAAAATATACTTATTGGACCAGTAAAGAAACATCAATATTTTAATCCAAATGAAACACTAAATATTAAACAATTGTTTTGTTTGGGTTTTTAATGATATGCACATGGACAAAATTATTATACTTCTATGGCATAAGTGAAGAGGCAATCAAATGTATTAATACATGTTGCTATTGTTCAATCAGAAAGACTAGATCTCTTCAAGAAAATTAGAGATACCAAGGGAACATTTGAAGCAAAGATGGGCTCGATAAAGGACAGAAATGGTATGGACCTAACAGAAGCAGAAGATATTAGGAAGAGGTGGCAAGAACACACAGAAGAACTGTATAAAAAAGATCTTCACGACCAAGATAATCATGATGGTATGATCACTCACCTAGAGCTAGACATCCTGGAATGTGAAGTCAGGTGGGCCTTAGGAAGCATCACTACGAACAAAGCTAGTAGAGGTGATGGAATTCCAGTTGAGCTGTTTCAAATCCTGAAAGATGATGCTGTGAAAGTGCCGCACTCAATATGCCAGCAAATTTGGAAAACTCAGCAGTGGCCACAGGACTGTAAAGGTCAGTTTTCATTCCAATCCCAAAGAAAGGCAATGCCAAAGAATGCTCAAACTACTGCACAATTGCACTCATCTCACACGCTAGTAAAGTAATGCTCACAATTCTCCAAGCCAGGCTTCAGCAATACGTGAACCATGAATGTCCAGATGTTCAAGCTAGTTTTAGAAAAGGCAGAGGAACCAGAGATCAAATTGCCAACATCCGCTGGATCATCGAAAAAGCAAGAGAGTTCCAGAAAAACATCTATTTCTGCTTTATTGACTGTGCCAAAGCCATTGACTGTGTGGATCACAATAAACTGTGGAAAATTCTTCAAGAAATCAGAATACCAGACCACCTGACGTGCCTCTTGAGAAACCTGTATGCAGGTCAGGAAGCAACAGTTAGACCTGGACATGGAATAACAGACTGGTTCCCAGTAGGAAAAGGAATACGTCAAGGCTGTATATTGTCACCCTGCTTATTTAACTTCTATGCAGAGTACATCATGAGAAACGCTGGGCTAGAAGAAGCACAAGCTGGAATCAACATTACCGGTAGAAATATCAATAACCTTAGATATGCAGATGACACCACCCTTATGGCAGAAAGTGAAGAGGAACTAAAAAGCCCCTTGATGAGAGTGAAAGAGAAGAGTAAAAAAGTTGGCTTAAAGCTCAACATTCAGAAAACTAAGATCATGGCCTCTAGTCCCATCACTTCATGGGAAATAGATGGGGAAACAGTGGAAACAGTGTCAGACTTTATTTTGCGGGGCTCCCAAATCACTGCAGATGGTGACTGCAGCCATGAAATTAAAAGACGCTTACTCCTTGGAAGGAAAGTTATGACCAACCTAGATAGCATATTCAAAAGCAGAGACATTACTTTGCCAACAAAGTTCCGTTTAGTCAAGGCTGTGGTTTTTCCAGTGGTCATGTACGGATGTGAGAGTTGGACTGTGAAGAAAGCTGAGTGCCGAAGGATTGATGCTTTTGAACTGTGGTGTTGGGTAAGACTCCTGAGAGTCCCTAGGACTGCAAAGAGATACAACCAGTCCATTCTAAAGGAGATCAGTACTGGGTGTTCTTTGGAAGGAATGATGCTAAAGCTGAAACTCCAGTACTTTGACCACCTCATGCAAAGTGTTGACTCATTGGAAAAGACTCTGATGCTGGGAGGGATTGGGGGCAGGAGGAAAAGGGGATGACAGAGGATGAGATGACTGGATGGCATCACAACTCGATGGACGTGAGTCTGAATGAACTCCGGGAGATGGTGATGGACAGGAGGCCTGGCGTGCTGGGATTCATGGGGTCTCAAATAGTCGGACACGACTGGGCGACTGATCTGATCTGATTTGCATCAGTGATGCTGTCCTGCCATTTCATCCTCTGATGTCCTCTTCTCCTTTTGCCCTCCATCTTTCCCAGCATCAGGGACTTTTCCTATGAGTTAACAGTTTGCATCAGATGACCAAAATACTGGACCTTCAGCTTCAGCATCAGTTCTTCCAGTGAATATTCAAGGTTTATCTCCCTAAAGATTAACTACTTTGATCTTCTTCTTGCAGTCCAAGAGACTTCCAGGGGCCTTCTCCAGCACCACATTTCAAAGACACCAATTCTCTGGTGTTTTGCCTTCTTTACAGTCGAGCTCTCACGACCGTATGTGACCACTGGGAAGACCATGGCTTCGATTATATAGACCTTTGCTGTCAGTGTGATGTCTCTGCTTTTCAGCACACTGTCTAGGTTTGTCATTGTTTTCCTGCCAAGAAGCAACCGTCTTCTGATTTCATGGCTGCAGTCGCCACCTGCAGTGATTTTGGAGCTCAAGAAGAGGAAATCGGTTACCACTTCCACTTTTCCCTTCTATGTGTCAGGCAGCAATGGGGCCAGATGCCATGATCTTACTTTCTTTTTTATTTAACCTTTAGTTTAAAGCCAGCTTTTTCACTCTCCTCCCTCACCCTCATCCAGACGCCCTTTAGCTCCTCTTTGCTTTCTGCCATTAGAGTGGTATCATCCATATGTCTGAGGTTGTTATTTCTCCCGCCTGTCTTGATTCCAGCTTGTAACTCATCCCGCCCGGCACGTCTCATGATGTGCTCAGCGTATAGGTTAAACATACAGGTGGCAGCAGACAGCCCTGTGGTACTCCTTTCTCCATCTTAAACCAATCAGTTGTTCCAAACAGGGTTCTAACTGTTGCTTCTTGACCCACATACAGGTTTCTCAGGAGATGGGTACGATGGTCTGGTATTCCCATCTAAGAACTTTCCAAGATATATAGACTGAGTTAAAAGTTGGCAGACTTGATTGTACACGTCCAACTCCTATTTCCTATGTTTTAATTCTTTCCCATATATATATTCCTAGAAAGTCTTCAATCACACAAACCACATAAGCATTCATAATACCAATCATACTCAACTCAGTGGGAAAATTCTCATTTCCTATGTCACTTGAAATGCCCCTATACCTTAAAAAAAAAAAAAAGACAAACAGTTTTAAAAAGTACTGGTTCATGTCTGGAAAAGTTCAGCTAATAGAAGATACATTTGAAGGATATGTGAGTCTTTCTTGACGATTTTAATATTTTAAGAGAAAATATAGACCATTTAATAGGCATCATTTCCTTATACAGATTTTTTAACATTAAATTTATGAGGCCCTAAAGTCAATGCAGCTTCAAAGATATAGACGTAAAATGTTTTTAACAACTAGACTCATTATTGGAATAAAATAAAATTTTCTCTTTTCAGAAGTTTAGAAGAATATCTTTTCCCTGGAAGCAAATGCAGTTTTTCCTGTGTCAGCAAAACTCTACCATTATAAGTGCTACTTTTCTTGATTAGTTAGGATGAAAATATTTTTCCACTATTTAAAACCATTTAAGCAATTGCCTTGAGGAACTGTGAACTACTTCATTAGAATGCCTGTGTGATATTAATAAAAATAAACATTTTATTTTAAATGAATTATGTATCAAACCACTATGGGCCAACTACTATGTTGTAAATATTTTATTATTATATGCTCAGGTATAGAATAAGTTAAACATGCCTGAATATAAAGCACTGCTCCTTACAATATTTTCAGCACTGCAATGCAAGATAAAGAATGAAATCAAGTGTAGAGTATGTTAGCAGTTTCCTGAGCTAATCATCAGTTAGCCAGGAATATACATCTGTTTGACTCCAAAGTATCTGGCTTTTCATTGCACTATAGTGAATTCTCCCAGCATAACTGCCATTATTCTTCAAACCAGTTCTTAAAAGTGAAATCATAATTTTATATTATAGAAGATACACCTATTACAATAATGCAAGAGATCATCTTATTTAATATTAGGCTTTGCATTTCCTTTTGGAAAAGAGGATGTTATTTATTATATTTTCTTTCTTGGAAATTTAATGTTATTTTAACTTTAACCCAATCTAGTTCATTCTATTAATAATGTATTTGAACCCTGCCTGATCTAAAAATGCAAAGATATTACACTAATCCAGCTAGCTAAATCTTCTAATGAACTAACAAATCTTAACTTGATGCCTGGGCTTAGCGCATCAAGGAGGGATTTACAGTTTTACAAATGGATTAGTTGTCATTAAACAATACATACTTGAATTTTAAACATTTTATTGTGGTGAAAAAGAAAAATGTTTGTCTTGATTATAAGGATTATGGAGATGATGATTTATGAATCTTATAAATCTAGAATTTGTAATTCTGTGAATATTTTTAAAACACAATTTGAAGTATGAATTGTTTCCTAGAAAGAAACACATGCTTCCTGTATTAAGTAGCCATATTTTTAGCTGTTGAGCTTTTTTTTTCTGCCCAAAGAATTTCATTGACATTAATTATATAATAATAAAGACATTAATATTCAATGAATGAGAATTTTTCAACATATATTTTTATCCTAATAAAGAGAATTTCTTTATGTAATTATTAAAATACATTCATGAAAAATATATTCTTTTTTATGCTAATACTTTTTTATTTGATCAGATTTTTAAAAGCCTCATAACAACTTGTTATATTGTTTTGGTAAAATACTTCAAATCCTCTTTTAAAATGATAAAGTATAAAGAAACAAACATTTTTAACACTCTTGTTTCTATATTATTGTTGCAGGCACTGTGTTAGGTACTAGAGACCTAAGTTAAAATTGGTTTGCAGATTATAAGAAAGAACATTGAAGTCTAACGAAAATTAGTAAGAATGTCCCCACCCCCTAAATATATGTCAGAGAGATTTCTGCAACTATAATTTTTTTCATAGATCTAGACGTAGGAAAGGATTAATGGGGTATTTAACACGACTTTTTCCAAATGTGTTCCATGGAACCCTATTATAGAAGATAGTAGTAGTTTCACGAAATAAATAAATGCTTCTTGTGGTCAAATAATCATGGTGCAAAATCAATGGTAGAGAAAACTGCTGGTGGCTTAGCATGAATCAAGGGAGTGGTGCATGCAAAGTAAAAAGTCTGTTTTGAAGAAAACCTCTTGGGGAGTTTTTTGAGTTGTAGCTGAACTAGCTGAGCTTTTTTATTTTTTCATTATTTTTGCATATCAGAATAATTGCAAGGATTAGAAAACTGATAGATGTGTTGCAATGGAGTTTGTAAGAATCTGGTTTCTATAAAACTAAAGATCTCATACAAAAACAATAACTTATGTAATTGTATTGGATTGGGAGACCAAGGAAAGAATAAGAGACTAAAAAGAAGCAAACAAATTTTACAGATTAGAAAGGTGATAATGGAAACCACCCCAAATCACCCCCCCACACACAGAAAAGATATGGTGGAAGCTACACCACTAATGTCAAACAAGGTTAAGTTTCAAGTGGAAACACTGGAATTAAGTGTTAAAAAACAGTAGAATTTGCTTAATGCATGTCTCATGACTTGAATATTATAGAATCTTCTAAATGACTTTTTATAGAAAACAAAATTCAGAGTATTTATACAGTACACTATAAAGGTTTAATCTTTAATCAAAGCCACATGAAAAATTACTATTGTGTAATGACTCATACATATTCTTGTTGTAAAATGCTATAAAAGGCCTCATATTGTTTGGTGATTTTAAAAACAAATTATTTGTTGAGCTTAAGTTTATAAATTAGAAAATTACTTGGGCATTCTAAAAAAATAAAATAAAATAATAAAACTATGCACTTACCATCATGATTAGGATTTCCTAGTGTCCATGGCTCATCTGAGTCAAAATGAGTATCTCCCCCAATTCCTGGTCCAGGGAAATAGGCATGTGCCAAAAACCCTCCCTCTCCATCAAAAGGAGAACTGTCTCCATGAAAGCCAGATGCAAAAATGATGGTTATATCCACATCACGTTTGCCATTTTCTAATTCACTGTAGGGAACTTCCTCAAATGTCAGAGGAGTGACATTCTGCCACACGTCAAAGGCACGACGAATAGCTTTACGGGTTTCAGGGTCTCCCACTTTTGGAGTTACGTTCTTTATACTGAAATTTAGAAAAAAAAAGGATAATCAGTATGATGTTATTATATATAATTTGACCTATTACACATTGACTTTTTAGAAATTTTCATCACTTCAGCTGAGAAAAAAAATTAGAAAATATCTCTTAGTAAGTAGGGAAGAAACTAATTCTTTCTCTCTATAGCTAGATTTCACTATGCTGGGTCATTAAATTCTCAGCAGTATAGTATTCATCTACCAAGGCTATAAGAGATCTGCAGAATGGTTAACACTGGGGTAGTTATATCAATCATCACTTTGTCTCCTGAACAATAATAGAAAAGCGGCTTTGCTAAATGATCAAACAGGTACAGCAGTTTTAAGCTGAAATAAAAAATTCAATTTCTGTACAGTTATAATTTCTTTTACGGGCATGCTATTGTGTACACACATTACTTCCAAACAATGTCTTTATGCTCATATTATGAACAGTGAACACAAAGTTATTTCTGTTTTTAAATAAAAGGTCAGTTAACTAGTTTCTGATGTCGACTGTTCTGTTATATATTTAATTATTCACAGTCAAAGCCATGTGAGTGAATAGCTCTTTAATACAAATATTTAACAGTTATATGAATTTATTTAAAGAAGTAACTTGGACACTATTACCTTATTTTTCTTGAGGCTAATAACATATGGGAAAAATTATAAATTTTTTTTCTATTTAGCTCTAATCAGATATTTATCTTTTATCACTTATTTTACTATTTTCTAAATAGAACATAAACAAATATATATGTATATATTTTAGTATTTTATATTGTGGTAGTGTAAGTTCATATATCTTTGCAAAAATTAAAGAGCAAATTTCACACGGGTTGTAAATAAGTTTCAGACCATTTCAACCAATAATTTTATACTGATGAATCCATGAGTTTCACTAAGAGGATATCTTAATGCATAGGACAGTATAATATTCAGGTTAATATTATTATTTTATTATTGCATGGAGGCTAAATTATATAAAAATTATGATGTCTCTTTTACAGCTATAACATATACAGGATCTGAAATTTTAAATAGCAAAAATGACTTTGCTATTTTCAACTATTTAGCTGTATGGAAAAATACTCAGGATATAATTTGTGGTGGTAAAATAATATGCAGATTGTATTTCAACTATCTGTAACTATGTCAAGATAATTACAAACATTAGGCAGAAAATTAACCATTTACAAAAAACCACTTAATTGAGCATTTACTGTGAGCCAGGTGAGTATTTCACACCTGTCATAGAAACAAAGGATCTGAGATGAATTTAGAGAAAACTCAGAATGGTAGAGCTAGTTTTTAACCCAAATATCTTGACTCAAGAAGCAATTATATTAAATTCTAATGTAGACTACACAACTAAAACAAGGTTTACACTATTTTCTAATCCATATTATAGACCAGACTTATAATGACTATTTGATGATAAATATCATCTATTATATACAAGGAAAATAAGGAGGCAAATCAAGTGAAATTATTTATTTTTATTGCAGTATATTTGGTTTACAATGTTGTATTAGTTTCAAGTGAACAGGAATGTGAATCAGTTATACAGATACATATATATAAGCTTTCTTAGAATCTTTTCCCATATAGCCAGATAGAGAGTATTGAAAAGAGTTCACTGTGATATACAGTAAGTTATTAGTTATCTATTGTATATATAATAGTAAGTATATCTCAATCCTTATCTCCCAATTTACCCTCCCTCATTTAATCCCTAGGAACCATGTTAGTTTTTTACACCTATGATTGTACTTCTGTATTATAAATAAATCCATTTTTACCTTTTATTTTTTTAATAGATTTCATACATAAGCAATATCATATGATATTTGTCTTTCTCTGACTTACTTCACTCGTATGACAAAGTTTAGGTCCATCCATTTTCCTGCAAATGACATTCTTTTGTTCTTTTTATGGCTAAGTAATATTCCATTGTATATATGTACCCCTTCGTCTTTATACATTTCTCTGTTGATAGAACTGAGGTTGCTTCCATGTTTTGACTATTGTAAATAGTGTTACAATGAGTACTGGGGTGCATATATCTTTTTGAATTATGGTTTTTCTCAGGGTATATTCCTAGGAATGGGATTGCTGGGTCACATGTTAGTTCTATTTTTACTTTTTTAAGGAACCTCCATATTATCTTCTGATGCTAAATTCTGATGCTGTAAAGAACAATATTGTATAGGAACCTTAAACGTTAGGTCTGTGAATCAAGGTAAATTGGAAGTAGTCAAACAGGAAATGATAAGAGTGAACATCAACATTTTAGGAATCAGTGAACTAAAATGGACTGGAATGGGTGAATTTAACTCAGAAGACCATTATATCTACTACTGTGGGCAAGAATCCATTAGAAGAAATGGAATAGCCATCACAGTCAACAAAAGAGTTTGAAATTCAGTACTTGGATGCAATCTCAAAAATGACAGAATGATCTCTATTTGTTTCCAAAGCAAACCATTCAATATCACGGTAATCCAAGTCTATGCCCCAACCAGTAATGCTGAAGAAGCTGAAGCTGAATGGGTCTTTGAAGACCTACAATTCCTTCTAGAACTAACACCCAAAAAAGATGTCCTGTTCAGTATAAGGGACTGGGATGCAGAAGTTGGAATTCAAGAGATACTTGGAATAACAGGCAAATTTGGCTTTGAAGTACAAAATGAAGCAGGGGAAAAGCTAATAGAATGTTGCCAAGAGAATGCACAGGTCATAGCAAACACCCTCTTCCAAGAACACAAGAGAAGACTCTACACATGGACATCACCAGATGGTCAACACCGAAATCAGATTGATTACATTCTCTGCAGCCAAAGATTTAGAAGTTCTATACAGTCAGCAAAAACAAGGCTGGAAGCTGACTGTGGTTCATATCATGAACTCTTTTTTATTTTTTTAAGGAACTTTTTCTTCAATATAAATTTATTTATTTTAAGTGGAGATTAATTACTTTACAATATTGTATTGGTTTTGTCATATATCAGTCTGAATCTGCCATAGGTATACACCTGTTCCCTGTCCTGAACCCCCCTCCCTCCTCCCTCCCCGTACCATCCCTCTGGGTCCTCTCATTGCACCAGCCCCAAGCATCCAGTATCATGCATCGAACCTGGACTGGCGATTCATTTCATATATGATATGATACATGTTTCAGTGCCATTCTCCCAAATCATCCCACCCTCTCCCTCTCCCACAGAGTCCAAAAGCCTGTTCTATACATCTGTGTCTCTTTTGCTGTCTCGCATACAGGGTTATCGTTACCATCTTTCCAAATTCCATATATATGCATTAGTATACTGTATTGGTGTTTTTCTTTCTGGCTTACTTCACTCTGTATAATTGGCTCCAGTTTCATCCACCTCATTAGAACTGATTCAAATGTATTCTTTTTAATGGCTGAGTAATACTCCATTGTGTATATGTACCTCAGCTTTTTTATCCAATCATCTGCTGATGGGCATCTAGGTTGCTTCCATGTCCTGGCTATTATAAACAGTGCTGCGATGAACATTGGGGTACATGTGTCTCTTTCAGTTCTGGTTTCCTCGGTGTGTATGCCCAGCAGTGGGATTGCTGGGTCATAAGGAAGTTCTATTTCCAGTTTTTTAAGGAATCTCCACACTGTTCTCCATAGTGGCTGTACTAGTTTGCATTCCCACCAACAGTGTAAGAGGGTTCCCTTTTCTCCACATCCTCTCCAGCATTAATTGCTTGTAGACTTTTGGATCGCAGCCATTCTGACTGGTGTGAAATGGTACCTCATTGTGGTTTTGATATTCATTTCTCTGATAATGAGTGATGCTGAGCAAATTCAGACCTAAATTGAAGAAAGGAGGGGAAACTGCTAGACCATTCAGATATGACCTAAATCAAATCCCTTAAGATTATACAGTGGAAGTGACAAACAGATTCAAGGTTTTAGATCTGATAGACAGAGTGCCTGAAGAACTATGGACAGAGGTTCATGACATTATACAGGAGACAGGGATCAAGACCATCCCCAAGAAAAAGAAATGCAAAAAGGCAAAATGGTTATCTGAGGAGGCCTTACAAATAGCTGTGAAAAGAAGAGAAGCTAAAGGCAAAGGAGAAAAGGAAAGGTACACCCATCTGAATGTGGAGTTCCAAGATGAGCAAAGAGAGATAAGGAAGCCTTCCTCAGTCATCAATGAAAAGAAATAGCAGAAAACAATAGAATGGGAAAGACTAGAGGTATCGTCAAGAAAATTTGAGATACCAAGGGAACAATTTCATGCAAAGATGGGCACAATAAAGTACAGAAATGGTATGGACCTAACAGAAGCAGAAGATATTAAGAAGAGGTGGCGAAAATACACAGAAGAACTATACAAAAAAGATCTTCATGACCCAGATAATCATGATGGTGTGATCACTAACCTAGAGCCAGACATCCTGGAATGCAAAATCAAGTGGGACTTAGAAAGCACCACTACAAACAAAGCTAGTGGAGGTGATGGAATTCCAGTTGAGCTATTTCAAATCCTGAAGGATGATGCTGTGAAAGTGCTACACTCAGAATGCCAGCAAATTTGGAAAACTCAGCAGTGGCTACAGGACCAGAAAAGGTCAATTTTCATTTCAATCCCAAAGAAAGGCAATGCCAAAGAATGCTCAAACTACTGCACAATTGCACTCATCTCACACACTAGCAAAGTAATGCTCAAAATTCTTCAAGCCAGGATTCAACAGTGCATGAACTGTGAACTTCCAGATGTTCAAGCTGGATTTAGAAAAGGCAGAGGAACCAGAGATCAAATTGCCAACATCCACTGGATCATCAAAAAAGCAAGAGAGTTCCAGAAAACACATACTTCTGCTTTATTGACTAAGCCAAAGCCTTTGACTTTGTAGATCACAACGAATTGCGGAAAATTCTTCAAGAGATGGGACTATCAGACTGTCTTACCTGCCTCCTGAGAAATCTGTATGCATGTCAAGAAGCAACAGTTAGAACTGGACATGGAACAATGGACTGGTTCCAAATTGGGAAAGGAGTACATCAAGGCTGTATATTGTCACCCTACTTATTTAACTTCTATGCAGAGTACATCATGAGAAATGCTGGGGTGGATGAAGCACAAGCTGGAATCAAGATTGCCAGGAGAAACATCAGTAACCTCAGACATGCAGATGACACCATCCCTATGGCAGAAAGTGAAGAAGAACTAAAGAGCCTCTTGATGAAAGTGAAAGAAGAGAGTGAAAATGTTGGCTTAAAACTCAACATTCAGAAAACTAAGATCAGGGCATCCAGTCCCATCACTTCATGGCAAGTAGATGGGGAAACAATGGAAACAGTGACAGACTTTATTTTTTTGAGTTCCCAAATCACTGCAGATGGTGACTGCAGCCATGAAATTAAAAGATTCTTGCTCCTTGGAAGAAAAGCTATGACCAGTCTAGAAAGCATATTAAAAGCAGAGACATTACTTTGCCACCAAAGGTTTGCCTAGTCAAAGCTATGGTTTTTCCAGTAGTCATGTGTGGATGTGAGAATTGGACTATAAAGAAAGCTGAGTGTGGAGGAGTTGATGCTTTTGAACTGTGGTGCTGGAGAAGATTCTTGAGAGTTCCTTGGACTGCCAGGAGATCCAACCAGTCCATCCTAAGGGAAGTTAGTCCTGAATATTCACTGGAGGGACTGGTGCTAAAGCTGAAACTCCAATACTTTGGCCTGATGCAAAGAGCTGACTCATTGGAAAAAACACTGATGCTGGGAAAGATTTAAGGTGGGAAGAGATGGGGACGACAGAGGATGAGATGGTTGGATGGCATCACCGACTCTATGGATATGAGTTTGAGTAAACTCCAGGAGTTGGTGATGGACATGGAAGCTTGGTGTGCTGCAGTCCATGGGGTCACTGAGAGTCAGACACGACTGAGTGACTGAATAGAATTGATACTATCCTCCACAGTGGCTGTACTAATTTACATTCCCACCAAAAGCAGAAGAGAGGGGCCGTTCCTCCACATCCTCTCCAGCTTGTGTTGTTTATAGAATTCTTGATGATGGCCATTCTGACCAGTGTGAGGTGACACCTCATTGCAGTTGTGATTTGCATGTCCCTAATAATTAATGATGTTGAGTATGTTTTCATGTCCTCTCTGGCCATCTATATGTTTTCTTCAGATAAATGTCTATTTAGATCTTCCACCCATTTTCTGATTGGGTTTTTTAATTTAAATTGAGCTTTATGAGCTGTTTCTTATATTTTGGAGATTAATCCCTTTACGGTTGCTTCATTTGCAAAGAGTTTCTCCCAATTTGAGAGTTGTCTTCTCTTTTGTTTATGGTTTCCCTTCCTAATTACCTGATGGCTGATTGGGCATACAGATTAATGTTTTAACTTTGAAAGTTGTCTAATTTTCCTTGCAGTCTTATATTTTCTTTCCACCTTATCAGATTGCAGAAGCAAGCATTTTTATCATTCATTATTTCAAAGAACATACTACATCATGGGTACTGCTTTAGGTGCTAGACATATAACTGTGAATAAGTCTCTGATCTTGTAGATCTTATTTTAGTGATAAGAGATACACAACAAAAATACAAATATACATGGTTATAAATGAGCGGTGAGGAGGTGAGATGAGTAGACGATAAATGGGATATCAGTGACAAAAGGAGCCCCACATGCCTCAGACTGAGTTTCCAGCCAGTTCAGATAATGTGGCTGCTTAGTGAACTGGTGCAAAATGACCGCTCAGGACAGTGATATGAATTGAAAGAGAATTGGCAGGGAATGGGTTATATTCTGTGAAAGCAAACCACTGGAGAGTTTTAAGCAGAGAATATTCTGGTATTATTTCAGTTTACGAAGATCACTTTGTGACCCCATGGTCTGCAGCCTGCCAGGCTCCTCTTTTCATGGAATTTTCCAGGCAAGAATACTTGAGTGGGTTGCCACTTCCTTCTCCAGGGGCCTTCCCAACCCAGCGATAGAACCCAGGTCTCCTGCATTGCAGGCAAATTCTTTACCATCTGAGCCACCAGGGAAACCTGGGTTATTTTCTGTGAAAGCAAACCACTGGAGGGTTTTAAGCAGAGAAGTATCCTGGTATTATTCCAGTTTACAAAGATCACTACTCCTGCTGAAAAATGACAAGGGGGACAAAATTGGAAGCAGTAAAACATTTCGGAAGTTTAAGTAACAGAAATTAGAGACATGTACTAGAGAGGCTATCATGGAGATATGAAGAGTTAGACCATTTCAGTATACGCTCTGCTGATAAAATTTTAATGGGAATTAGTGTTGGATTGAATGTGTAATGGAGAAACTGCTTTATTTTCAAAAACAGGATAACTTTACTATAAAGAAAATAAATGAAATTGTATTGGTATGATATACATATAAGTATACAGTAGTTCTGAGAAAAATGAAGCAATATAATAAAGAATAAAAAATGTGGAATACAATTTGGACTTGAAAAACACATCATTATGTTTTTCAAAGCTATGCACTGATGAGTTTCCAAAATGTGCTTAACTACAATATTTGTGATGTCATTAAAAAATATAAGACACAAGTATCTTTTCAAATTACAGTTTTCTGCAAATATATGCCCAGGGATGGGATTGCTGGATCATATGGGAGTTTTATATCTTTTTTAAGGAACCTCAGGGCTATTCTCCATAATGACTGTAGCAACTTACATTCCCACTTACATGCACTCCAGTGTTCCTTGCAGCACTATTTACAATAGCCAAGACATGGAAGCAACCTAATGTCCATCAACAGAGGAGTGGATAATGAAAATGTGATACATGTATACAATGGAATATTACTCAACAGTAACATAGAACAAAACAATATCATTTGCAGCAACACAGAGGGACCTGGAGATTATCATGTTAAGTGAAGTCAGACAAAGAAAGATTAACTTCATATGACATCACTTATGTGTGGAATATAATAAGAATTATACAAATAGACTTTTTATAGAACAGAAGCAGACTCACAGACCTCAAAGTCAAACTTGTGTTACCAGGGGGCAAACATGGGGGAAAGTGATATATCGGGAGTTTGGGATTGACATAAACATGCTACTATGCATAAAATATATAACTAAAAGTGACCTACTGTATTTTACATGGACGTCTACTCAATATTCTGTGGTGGTCTATGTGGGAAATGAACCTGAAGAAGAATACACACACACATACACACACACACACACACACACACACATATAGTTTCACATTATTGTAAATCTGAAACTAACACATAACTGTAAATCAACTCTATTCTAATAAAAAAAAATATATATATATATGATACATTAGTACACTTCAAAGTTAGAGCTGGAATTCTGAATTAGGTGCACACAAAAAACAATTTAGAAATCTGTATGCCATTAAGAAATGTATCTTGTATTTACTAATAACTGAAATAATTAAGGGTACAGAGAGATCATGTGATATTAAAAGTAAACTAACACTGTTATTCTTGATATTCTAATATACAATGCATAAAATTGCTAATATGTATTTGCAAAAATATGATACAGTAAAATTAAAAAAACATCATATTTGAAAAACAAAGTGATTTAATTTTAAAGTGCTTTATCTTTTTTGGCAGAAATAGAATGGCTATAGTTAACATTTTTTATTTTAATAAGACAATATTTTCAGTTTTTTAATTGTCTACTGGGCATTTTCATGATGCTATCTTAGTGATTCTCTTAAACTTTCAGTTTGGTAAGTTTTGCAAACTTTACCCTATAATCAGATCTTACACAACACTACATAATAAAATTGACCTAAAGCGAAATTTAAGGACATCATTTTTCATCAGAACAATTGATACTTAAGGCAAACTATGTTAACTTATTTTTAAAGTTACTGTTAAAAGTCAGGATTCTCTAGTTTTAACTTCACTGAATCGATACCAATTCACTGAATTTTAAAAAAAGTGTACTAATAATGGAGTATTTCTCCTTCCTGCTTTAACAGAGTGATGAATCTTTTCCAAAATTAGAGTACCAGTTTCTCTGTAATATGAAAGTAAGAAAAAAAAGTAAATATTTTGGTGTTTGGTAGTATATACTAGACAGCATATGAAAAAGCAGAGACATTGCTTTGCCAACAAAGGTCCATCTGGTCAAAGCTATGATTTTTCCAGCAGTCATGTATGTGAGAGCAGTCCAATATTATATTATATATATCCAATATTATAAATGTATTACAATATAATACATTTATATTATATCCTAAAGGAAATCAGTCCTGAATATTCATTGGAAGGACTAATGCTGAAGCTGAAACTCCAATACTTTGGACACCTGATGCAAAGAACTGACTCATTGGAAAAGACCCTGGTGCTGACAAAGACTGAAGGTGGGAGGAGAAGGGGATGACAGAGGATGAGATGGCTGGATGGCATCATTGCCTCAACGGACATGAGTCTGAGCAAGCTCTAGGAGTTGGTGATGGACAGGGAGGCCTGGCTGCAGTCCATGGGCCGCAAAGAGTTGGACACAACTGAGTGACTGAACTGACTGATAATATACCAAAGGTTTAAAAGAAAACTTAAACTCTGCTTTTACAATCATCAATAGAAATGCAAAAATTTATTCATGATAAGTGAAATATTAAGTTTACCTCACTATTTCTAGGGTAATTTTTTAAAATATGAGAATTTGACATTTAAAAAACAGTAACTTTGGGGAGAAAGACTTACTAACATAACTTTACCAAAACTATAGGAATTATTTTTCTTTATTGGTTCTGTAAAATGAATTATTATGAAATGTAAAATTATCATACATTTGTTCATTTAAACAGAAGTTACAGGAAATGTGAAACAAGGACATTGGCAAAGGTTTCATCACTTTCAAATAAACTGAAGGTACTCAGGAGACAGTAAATATTATCCAATGCCTAAAATTAAAGTCAGGATTCTCTAGTTTTAATATATTGGATGCATACCGATTCTCTAATGTAATTTTATATACTGATAATGATTATCCTCCATAAAGTTATGATATAGTGATAAATCTTTTTAAGATTTTGAGTATTGTTTATCTCATTTCAATATAAGAAAAAACTTGAATACTTTGACATTTAGATAAGATTCAGAGGGTATATGATATACTTATGTCAAGATATTTTGGTATGACCAAGTTGAAATAGCTTTTTTACTCAATTTAGTAGAGAAAAATAGTTGTTCAGAAAAGCATAGTATCATTTTATTAAAAATGACTGCCGTCTATGTTGTCTCTAAGAGTCAGACACAACTGAGCAACTTCACTTTGACTTTTCACTTTGAAGCATTGGAGAAGGAAATGGCAACCCACTCCAGTGTTCTTGCCTGGAGAATCCCAGGGACAGGGGAGCCTGGTGGGCTGCCGTCTATCGGATCGCACAGAATCGGACACGACTGAAGCAACTTAGCAGCAGCAGCAGCAGCAATTAAATGGAATTTATTATACCCGGGAAAATAGACAACTGGTAAGAATATAAAAGAGTAAAAATAATAAAGTACATATTTAAATTATCAGCAGATCCTTATCCAGAATGTATCGAAATATTCTATCAGAGGACAACTAAATAGATTAATTTACATTTATACATATTATACTTGTATAGTTGATGTGGCTTTATTTTGTTTTTTTAAATACAAGAAATGATCAGAGTAGAGATTGACTATAGAGTCCCTCTAGGAAAGCTGATGTTAAATATTTGACTCTTTCCAAAGATGCTAGTTTTCCATGTAGGGCATTTGCTGTCGCTAGGGCATGTCTGACTCTTAGCAATCCCATGGACTACATGGGTCTTATTTTAATAGTGGATACACAGGTTGGTCAATAGGATAATCAAGTTCAGTGAGCTCACTGGGTTGAGAGAGAATGATAAATGTTTCCAGAGAGGAACTTTCTTTAGCAATTTCTAGGTTTCTTTTCTGTGTATGTATTGGTATAATAAAGTAATAACTTCTAGTGTTGTAACCTCAGTAGTCACAGAAGCACGAATTTGAAATCAAGGTTAGCTAAAGGAAGAATTTATTAGGGAAATCTATACAGTTAATATAACATAGTACTATCATCAATTAATAAAACTTCTCATTGATTTTAAATAGACTTATCTGGCAGTTGATACCAATCCCATTGGCCATTTATTACATAAAATATTTTGGAGTTTATATTTTATAGAGAAAAGGAATTTAGGCTGAATATATTTTATATAATACTCAGTAAACCTGGGAAATAGAGCTCTATGTGATAAAGGTAGGACTCATTCAGTTCAGTTCAGTTCAGTCGCTCAGTCGTGTCCGACTCTGCGACCCCATGAATTGCAGCACGCCAGGCCTCCCTGTCCATCACCATCTCCCGGAGTTCACCCAAACTCATGTCCATCGAGTCAGTGATGCCATCCAGCCATCTCATCCTCGGTCGTCCCCTTCTCCTCCTGCCCCCAATCCCTCCCAGCATCACAGTCTTTTCCAATGAGTCAACTCTTCTCATGAGGTGGCCAAAGTATTGGAGTTTCATAAAGTCCTATTAATATTTTGGAGAAAGTTTAAACAAAGTCTACTAAGAATTCATTAATTTATTCAACAACTATTTATTGAGAAGAAATTCTATTATGTAGCATAAACCGGGTATGTTCCCTGATGAACTGAAGCTCCTGTATGGCCTTGAAGTAACATTCGATACACTATTTTACAACTGCTCACTTTCATACCTGTCTCCCACACTAGACTACATTGTCCACAGCAGCAGGGCCTTTGCCTAACTCATCTGTCTACCGACAGTTAAAATGCTGTTCAATAATCATTTACCGAATGAGAGACACCTAATTATCCAAAAAGCAAAGTTTGCCAAAAGAAAATTGACCATAAAGATTCAAGTAATAGATGAAGGGCCACCAGTACTTCTATTACATTTATAACCAGCATGCATATTATGCATCAGCCGAAGTAATATATACCTCGAAGAACACATACATGGTACGACTCAGAAGTTCCCATTTCTAGGCATCAAACCCTGAAGGCATTAAAGTGGAAGGCACAAGGGCCTAGACATTCCCTTTAAATAGACAGATTATAGAAAGCTCCTTCCAAGCCCACATTTTAAATATAGGAAGACATCTTAAAGTTATGTAATCAAACTTTCCAACCATTCCACACATGTTCCCTAACTTCCCCGACAAGTGAATACATTTCCTGGTTTACATGTTTCCAATGATGGGACAGACTTTTAGGATAGATGGTTTAATTTTCCAATAGCTCAAAATATTAGAGTTTTTGGAAAGCCTTTAAATATTTGAGAATAACAAGAAATTTCTTCCATAAATACTCCTTCCGCCATGTTGAGAATCCTTGGCTCTAATCTTGAGCTCTTCCTCATGCAAACTGTACTCAAGGTCTCTTAACATTTTGATTTCTCTTTATAGGTGTACATTCATTTGCCAAGAAGCAGCTAAAATGTGGTGGCACAAGGCAAAAAGGACACATGAGATAAGACATGGGCAGCAAAGCAAAGAAAAAAAATTAGTATCTCCACTTTTTTAACACTTTGATTTCTATAGCTCCTATCTGGACACTCCAGCTTTTTATTTTTTGAGCCACATTATATTGTTGGCTCATAACGAGCATTCCATCAAATAAAACCTAGATTCAACTACCCTGACTCCAACTTTTATCTGTATTCTCTAATGGCACACTCAGCAATCTTTTTCATGAATAATTACTCTTTGAGCTCTAGTGTCATATTTTGTATTTACTTTCCTAAATAAAATAAAAAAGTAGCAGCAAATGATGTTACCTATCATACACAAGGCAACGTCTTAACACCTAACATATATTAAAAGACAATATGCCTTAGCTCTCACTGTCAACTTTCTCTTATCCTATCATCATATTCTCAACAAATTCTGGGATTTGTCTGGTACATTAAAGGAGTAAATATACTAATCAGAATTTATTAAGCACTAATTATATTTTGAGCACTGTGCTTTTTTTTTTCTTCCCCCTACTATCTGACTTGTCTCCCAAGCTTTATGAGGCAGGTACTGTTATAATACTCTTTTTTCACGCAAGGGAAATGAGACTTAGGAAGGATGAGTAACTTGATCCTGACTTCACAGAGAGCGAGGATCAAAGCAAGGATTCAAATTCAGATCATTCTTACTCCAAAACTCTTAATCACATGATGTGCATATCAATAATAGAACAGTTCAAAAATAATCTGGAAGTTTATAGGGATAAACACCTAATTATTTGAAAGTTCAAAACTGAGACAATTGTCAGTATAGGGACTGAACAGAAATAGAATTATGATCAGTTCTAACCATTACCATTCTCAACAGTCTCCCTCTTCTTTTTAAAATGAATGGTATAGTTTGCACCTAATGATATATGGAGACTAAACAGGGTATGCCATCAAAAGTTTGGAAGTCAGGTCAGAAGAGGAATATCTGAAATTAAAACAGTAAATGGCAATATACATAGCTGAGTGAACTTTATAGGTCTAAAATTTATGATAAACTTTAATCCAACTAGTATTTATTGATTTTTATATGGTATGGAGACTAATTTCATTGTTTTTCATATAAATAATTATCTCAGAATAACTTAATAAGTAAAATGGCCCATCATTTCTCCACTGATCTACACATTCTACTCTGGCAAAAATCATTTTTTTAAATATAGGAATCAATCTATTCCTGTGATCTCTTCGCTGTTGGACTATTTGTCTCTCTCTCTCTGTGCTAATATCACATATGGCCTTAATTAGTATTGATTTAAGAAAGTCTTCATATCTAGTAAATGGGAACATTTTGATTAATATTGGATCTTCACTAAGAATCAGATATTTTCTGGTCAGTTTGTTAAATTTACATAAAAATATTATTGGGAATTTTGCTAAAATTGCGCTCAATTTATGAAAAATTTGAACATTTATTATACTGAGCCTTTCTATTAAGAGCAAACTATATTTTGCTCTAATTTATTTTTTGTCCTCTTATGTCGTTTAGTGCAAGTTCCTAACTTTCTTCTTAAAGGGTTTACACACCTTTTGTGAATTTATTTTTTGTTCTTTTTTGGCAGTTTGTAATTCCCAACCTCACAATGAGGAGAAAAAAAAATAAAAAAACGCTGAACAAACAGAAGATAATTCTTAGCTGCATCAGAGAATTGCAGTTACAGAGCAAACTGTCACCACCAAAACTGGAGAGGCAGAAGACTACAGAGAATCTGAAGCAAAAGTCCCTGAGGCATTTTACTGTAGTATAAGAAAAAATTAAAAGGCTAAGATAAATTCCGGTAATACAATTCCCAAAAGTCATACCACCTTAAAAAGCAGATTTAATCACAGGGTTATAGACTGCTTCCCCACCCTAATACCTCGTACTGCATCAGTGAGGCTCAGTATAATACCAGTGGATTATAAATGAGAAAGCTGCAAAACAAAAAGTCTATTTAAGTGTTTCTAGAGAAAGAAGGACAAGATGGCGGAAGAGCAGGTGCACTCAGAGTACAGTCTCTCTCCATGGATGCATCAGGAAGACATCCACATATGCAGAAGTTCTCACAGAGCACCAGCTGAGAGCTGGTAGAGCCCCTGATCCCTGGAAAACAATATAGGGACCCAGGCACAAATCAGTAGGTTGACGGGAAGGAGGGAGAAGGAGGAGGAGAGTGAATAGGACCTGACCTGCACCCTGGAGTCGGGAGCAGAGGCAAGGGAGAGAGCCCCATATCCGGTCAATTGATCGGGACAGAAGAGACGCATTTGAGCAAACTCCTGTGGATGGTACACATACAGAGAGGGGGGTGAAACCACCGCTGAGCTCCAGGCGCAGAGCGACAAAGGAAGGGGTCTGAAAACTTTTCCATCAGCTGTCTGACAGATTAAATTCACACAATCAGCTAGATGGACTCTATAGCGTGAAGCAGCTGATCTGTGACCGTCCAAATGAAGTGAGAAACACACAGAACAATCTGTGCCAGGGCCGATGTACCTTGGACAGGGATGCAAGTCTTAGTGTACACAGTGGCTGGGAGCTGGATCGTGGGGCTTGGAGAGCAATCTCAGTGCGACGACTGACGATGACTGCAGGGAGACAACTCAAGGAGACAGGAGAGAGGAAATCCATGGTGGAGAATGCCTTTGGAAGAAATCCTGGAGACCATGGGAGCAGGGTGCTATTGCTGAGTCATGTGCAAGGGGTACAGCCTTCACTATAGCTTCCCTCCCCTCACATGCCTGCACTGGCAATTGAGCACTAGAGAAGGATCCCAGCCAGGGGTCTTTGAGCATCTGCTGGGCCAAGCAATGGAGAAGGACCAGACAGGAAGGCACTTTGGGTGCCAGCTGCCAGAGGCTAGAAAAGAATCCTAATAGAGCCATATCTCCCATGCCCATGACCACTGGCTTCTCTGCACACCTGGCACTACCAAGGCTCCTGCAATCAAAGCAGCTATACCACCTCCATGCCCAGTCCTCACTGAAGCAGACCCAAGTCCTTTAGGGCATCCTTGGGAGCAAACCCCTGTGGGTGATACACATGCAGAGATGGGAATAAAACCACCACTGAGCTCCAGGGGCAGAGTGACAAAGGAAGAGGTTTGCAAACCTTGCCATCAGCTGTCTAAGCTACAGATTAAATTCACACAATCAACTAGACAGACTCTTTGTCTGTAGAATATATCAAAGGACAGTGAGTGTTTCCACAAAAGAAAACACTCTAGCTCTGGCAACTGGGGTCACTGGAGAAAATCAAATGCAGGAGAAGGGCCAGATAGAGTCTGAGCTGTCCCCGCATCAAGTCCAGGGACCAGGCCTCCCCAGCACTACAGGGTCTCCTAGGGAGGCAGAAGTGAGCTGTGGCTCACAGTGGGAGAAAGGACTCTGAGAGCTGAGACCTGAGAAAAAAACATTTATTTTTATTCTCATGTTTTCACTTGCTCTGCAATTCATTCCGGAATTTTTTTTTTCTCTTTATTCTTTCTTTGTTGTTGTGGTTGCTGGTTAAAACAACAAAGTCTGGATGACAATACATCTGTTTACAACATAGTCAACCAAATATTGTAAGCCCACTGTTGAGGCCCTACCACTCAGGAAAACAACCACCACAACAAAAAGATTCCTTTCCAAATATTACTGCTTACTGACAGTGCATCTGGTAACCCAAGAGCTGTGATGGAGATATACAAGATTCATGTTGGTTTCATGACTACTAACATGATATCCATTATACAGCCCTTGGATTAGGAAGTGATTTTAACTTTAAAACCTTAATATTTAAGAAATAAATTTTGTAAGGCTATAGCTGCAATAGATAGTGATTCCTCTGATGAATCTGAGTAAACTGAAAATCTTTTAGACGGAATTCACCATTCGTTATGCCTTTCAGAACATTTGCGATTCATGGAAAGAGATAAAATATCAATATTCATAGGAGTTTAGAAAAAATTTATTCTGATCTTCATGAATGACTTCAAGTGGTTCAAGACTTCAGTGGAAGAAATAACTTCAGATGTGGCAGAAATAACATGACAATTAACAGCAAACATGAGCTTAAAGATATGACTGAATTGTTACAATCCCATGATAAGACTTTAAATGATGAGAAGTTGATTCTTACTGATGAGGAAAGAGAGTGTTTCTTGAAATGGAATTCACTCTTGGTGAAGATGCCATGAAGATTGTTGGAATAACAGAAAAGAGATTCAGAATATGATGTAAATTTGGTTGATAAAACAGTGGCAGAGTGTGAGAGAATTGACTCCAGTTTTGCAAGAAGTGCTCCTGTGGGTAAATTGCTATTAAACAGCACTGTATGTTACAGAGAAGTCACCCATAAGGGAAGAGTTAATCAGTGTAGCAAGATTCATTATTGTCTTCTTTTAAAAAATTGCCTCAGACCATGACTTTCACCAACTACCACCCTGATCACTCAACAGTTATCAACAACTGAAGGTTAGCAAGTTTTAATCAATCAAGTATTTTTAAGTAAGGCATGCACATAGTGCTTTGGACATAATGCAATTGGACATTTAATAGGCTGTAGTGCATAACTTCTATACTTATACATACTGATAAACCAAAAAAATCATGACATTTATTTTATTTGCTATTTCTGCTTGATTGATATATTCACTTTACTGTGCTGGTCTAGGACTGAACCCAGAATATTTCCGAGGGATGCCTGTAATGGCAAATTATTCTGAAGTTTATGTGGGAAGGTAAGAGATGCTGAAAACACAACAAAATACTGAAGAATATATTGAACCACTATGTACTACATCTGAAACTAATATAATATTGTAAATTGACTATATTTCTATAAAATAAATAAAGATTTAAAACATTAAAAAAAATCAGAAAATTGACAGTATCTGATATCAAGACTATAGTAATCCAGAAATGTAATATTGCTTTATTAGTAGACACATGATTCAATGAAGCAGAATAAAGAGCCCAGAAATTTACCTACACACATAGGGAACTGACCTTTGATAAAAGATCAAAGGCAATGGAGAAAGGATAGTCTTTCTAACCAATAGTGCTAGAAAAACTGAAAATTCATAGGCAAGAAAATTGAATTCTAGATAACTGACTTTACACCTTTCACAAAAACAAAGATCAAAAATGGATCATAATCTTAAATATAAATGTGAAACTATTAAAATTTTAAAAGATAACATTGGAGAAATTCTAAGTGACCATTGGTTTGGATTCTTTTTTTTTTTTTTTTGATAAAACACCAAAAGCACAATATACAAAAGAGAATAATTGATAAGTTAAAACTAATTAAAATTAAAACTTATACAAAATACACTGAAAAGACAATGGGATGTCAAGCCACAGACTAAGACAACAAATTAAAAACATATCTGGTAAAAGATTTGTGTTCCAAAATATACATAGAACCCTTAAAATAGCGACTCAAAAGTTGATCAAAAGATCTAAACATTCATCTCACAAAAGATGATGTTCAGAAGACAAAAAGGTAAAATATGAAAATATGCTTAGCTTCACAATTTGTTAGAGAATTGCAAGTTAAAAAATTGAGTAACCACTTTAGAATCCAGAATATTGGCAAGACTAAATCTTGACAAAATTGTAGAGTAACAGTAACTTTCATTCATTACTGGTAGTAATGGAAAATGGAATAGCCACTTTGAAGATAGTTTGGTAATTACTTTAAAAAGCTAATGTAGTCTTACCTTATGATCAGCAAAATTTCACTCCCAGGTATTTAGACAAATAAGTTGAAAGCTAAAGCCCACACAAAAACTATAAGGCGTGTTTATATCAGCCTTACTAATAATTGCCAAAAACTGGAAGCAACCAAGAAGTCTTCAACAGATAAACTGGTAAGCAAGCTGTGATACACCCATACAATGGAATATTACTCAGGAACACAATAAAAAGAAATGAGCTATCAGGTCATGAAAAGACAGAGGAAACTTCAAGGCATATTTTTAGTGAACAAAGGTAGTCTGAAAAGGCATAGCTGAAATGGCTCTGGCTGGTGTTTCCAACTCTATGACATTCTAGGAAAGGCAAAGACTATAAAGCTATTAAAACCACTCAGTAGTTTCCAGAGAAGAGGCATGAGTAGGTGCAACAGAGGATTTTCAGGGCAGTGAAACTCTTCTGTATGATATTGTAATGCTATGGGACTTCCCCAGTGGCTCAGTGGTAAAGAATCTCCCTGCAATGCAAGAGACACGGGTTTGATCTCTGGGCTGGGAAGATCCCCGGGAGGAGGGCACAGCAACCCACTCCAGTATTCTAGCCTGGAGAATCCCATGGACTGAGGAGCCTGGTGGGCTACAGTTTAGGCATAGCAAAGAGTCGGGTAGGACTGAAGCGACGGAGCATGCACGCACGCAGGCACTATAACGCTATGTGATATGCATTTCTCAGAATCTGTAAAACTTTGACACGAAGAGTGAAGTCTGGTGCAAACTATTGATTTTAGTCAGTAATATAGCAATACTGACTCAACAATTGTAACAAACACCTAATAAGGGAGAAACTGTGTGAGTGTGTATAGAAGTGGAGGGCGGGGTGAGAATAACTGTATTATCTGCTCAACTTTTCCATAAACCTAAAATGGCCCTAAAATTAAAATCTATTTTTTTTAAACCTGGATATACTTTTATTATTTCTAAAAAATTATCTAGCATTTATTCTGGGTGTTCTGTTAGAAAGTAATACAACTATGACTAAAGATAGTTTTATTTCTTTAAAAATCCTTACATTTTTATTCTATTTTATTACCTTATAACTAGAAGTAGCTGTGCAATGTTGTTGGAAGTGGGGTAGAAGAGCAAGTACTTTGTTGTTTTCCTTAACTGTATTTTTCCCAACACCTTACTTTATAGTGTTCACATTTATATGTGGAATACATAAGGCAGCTGTGATTTTTGTTTTTGTAGATGCCACCTTTGATTAAGTATCTTCTTTGCTTTAATTCCAAGTTATCATAAATGGAATTAAATTTTCTTGAACACCTTTCTGAATCTATTAAGGTGATCATATAGAGAATTTCCTTTAATACTCCATATTACTTTTAAGACAGAAGGGAGACCAGCCCTGGATTACTAAGCTAGGTTAAATGACCATGGCCTCCTGTTTATATTTCTCTGGCATCCTGTTTATATTTCTCTGGCATCCTGTTTCTTCCCTTTCAAAACAGGCATCACATTCATATGGCTGTTCAAATTCTCCATATGACTGTAATACCATGAGGAAAGATGAAGTCTCTATGCTTTATTTATTAGAACCTAGCAGTGTTCTTTGTCCAAACTGGGACTCAATAAAATGTTTTTCAATTAATTAGTGCATAAATATGAACATCTCTACCAGCAGCCAACTGCCACTCCAGATTGGAAGATACTCTCATCCCTTGGGCATCGTTCGTTGCAGACAAGAACGGAAGATACATTGCACTGTTGCCAAAAATAGAGAAATGTCTGCACTAATACTAAAAGTTAATTAATAATTCAAAGACATATTGTTTACATTGCAATTATTTATATACTTTGATAATGCTTTTGATTATGAATACTTGTTAAACAATGTTGTGTATTAGAATACCCATTTGAAAATTTCTCAGAATATTAGAATTCGCTAAAGAAGCTGGAAGATCGAGTTTACAGAAGTATTTCAAGAAACGCCTGTGTACTGGGCCCCTCAATGGACAACTTATTTTCTTAATTGCAATTTTTGGTTACTTATGTTACCAGAACATCACTATATGCTACCATGGAGTCAATGTGTGTAAGATCTCAAACAAAATGTCAAATTGTTGTAAAAAAATGAGTTAAAAAAAAAAAACAATAAATCATCCTTAGCTATTTTACCTGTAAGTGATGTGCTTGTGTTGCCACTTCTGGCCTGTTAATGCATACCGCTTCCGACGAATATTAAATCTGGAGCTACCTCTGGTCTGGTCAGGCACACCACATCGAGGCCTCTTCATCCAGCTGCAAAAAGCAACATTTTCCAGTTATTACCCAACAAATCTAAATACTAATTTCCAAAAGAAGTCCAATGAGAAGTTATGACAGTGATAATAAAACTGGGAAAAAAATTAATAGAGGAAATTTTATTTAAAAATATATGTTTGGGAACACATGTACACCCATGGTGGATTCATGTCAATGTATGGCAAAACCAATACAGTATTGTAAAGTAAAATAAAGTAAAAATAAAAATTAAAAAATATATATATATATATTGAGATTTATAAAAAAGGAAATTTTGTCAGTTTTATTGCATTTGAATCTAAGAAAAAAGTATATGTTTTCTCCTGAATGATCAAGAATCACTAGTTTATAACTCATATCCTTTAGATAATTTTTCTAACTCATTTTGAGCTAAATGAAGAGTAGGTATTCTGAGGCTTCTAACTAGAATCTGCTGCTAACAAGAAATGTGATTTTGGGCAACTCTCATTCATAAAATGAGACTTTTTACAATAAATTATAACTAAAGCCTCTTATAGCTTTATGTTCAATATTCAATAGTTTTAAAAATCTACTACATGGCCTTAAATTTCAGGACTCAATGAGATATGCAGATGACACCACCCTTATGGCAGAAAGTGAAGAAGAATTAAAGAGCCTCTTGATGAAAGTGAAAGAGGAGAATGAAAAAGTTGGCTTAAATCTCAACTTTCAGAAAACTAAGATCATGACATTCGGTCCCATCAATTCATAGCAAATAGATGAGGAAACAATGGAAATAGTGACTGACTTTACTTGGGGGGACTCCAAAATCACTGTAGATGGTGACTGCAACCACGAAATTAAAAGACACTTTCTCCTTGGAAGAAAAGCTATGACCAACCTAGACAGCGTATTAAAAAGCAGAGACTACTTTGCCAACAAAAGTCCATCTAGTCAAGGCTATGGTTTTTCCAGTGGTCATGTATGGATGTGAGAGTTGGACTATAAAGAAAGCAAAGCACTGAAGAATTGATGATTTTGAGCTGGGGTGTTGGAAAAGACTCTTGAGAGTACCTTGGACAGCAAAGAGATCCAACCAGTCCATCCTAAAGAAAATCAGTCCTGAATATTCACTGGAAGGACTGATGTTGAAGCTGAAACTCCAATACTTTGGCCACCTGATACAAAGAACTGACTCGATGGAAAAGACCCTAATGCTGGGAAAGATTGAAGGCGGGAGGAGAAGGGGACAACAGAGGATGAGATGGTTGGATGGCATCACCAATTCAATAGACATGAGTTTGAGCAAGCTCCAGGAGTTGGTGCTGGACAGGGATGTCTGGTGTGCTGCAGTTCATGAGGTTGCAATGAGTTGGATATGACTGAATGACTGAACTGAACAAGGAGATATATGCTATACTTTTCTAGCTTACACATAAGGAAATTATTTTAAAAAGGCAAATAACATTTGCATTTTTCCATTTTTTTATTCTTTTCAGTTTAAGCATTTTGTAAATAACAGCCATTCTCTCTGAATTCTTCATAATAACCAAATTTAATGCTTAAGAATTTTTTTCTGAATGTGCGGTTTCAGTTCAGTTCAGTTCAGTCGTTCAGTCATGTCCGACTCTTTGCGACCCCATGAATTGCAGCATGCCAGGCCTCCCTGCCTATCACCATCTCCCAGAGTTCACTCAAACTCACGTCCATCAAGTTGGTGATGCCATCCAGCCATCTCATCCTCTGTTGTCCCCTTTTTCCTCCTGCCCCCAATCCCTGCCAGCATCAGAGTCTTTTCCAATGAGTCAACTCTTCGCATGAGGTGGCCAAAGTACTGGAGTTTCAGCTTTAGCAACATTCCTTCCAAAGAACACCCAGGGCTGATCTCCTGTAGAATGGACTGATTGGATCTCCTTGCAGTCCAAGGGACTCTCATGGGTCTTCTCCAACACCACAGTTCAAAAGCATCAATCCTTCGGCACTCAGCCTTCTTCACAGTCCAACTCTCGCATCCATACGTGACTACTGGAAAAACCATAGCCTTAACTAAACGGACCTTTGTTGGCAAAGTAATGTCTCTGCTTTTCAATATGCTGTCTAGGTTGGTCATAACTTTTCTTCCAAGGAGGAAGCATCTTTTAATTTCATGGCTGCAGTCACCATCTGCAGTGATTTGGGAGCCCAAAAAAATAAAGTCTGACACTGTTTCCACTGTTTCCCCATCTATTTCCCATGAAGTAATGGGACCAGAGGCCATGATCTTAGTTTTCTGAATGTTGAGCTTTAAGCCAACTTTTTCACTCTCCTCTTTCACCCTCATCAAGAGGCTTTTTAGTTCCTCTTCACTTTCTGCCATAAGGGTGGTGTCATCTGCATATCTGAGATTATTGATATTTCTCCCAGCAATCTTGATTCCAGCTTGTGCTTCTTCCAGCCCAGGGTTTCTCATGATGTACTCTGCATATAAGTTAAATAAGCAGGGTAACATTATACAACCTTGACATACTCCTTTTCCTATTTGGAACCAGTCTGTTATTCCATTTCCAGTTCTAACTGTTGCTTCCTGACCTGCATACAGGTTTCTCAAGAGACAGGTCAGGTGGTCTGGTATTCCCATCTCCTTCAGAATTTTCCACAGTTTATTGTGAGGTTTAGTATCACACAAATAAAATTTAAATATTAACATTAGGAAAATAAAAAGTTTGGTTTTGATTTATTGATTGTTAATTCTTGTCTATGGAGAAACATTTTCATGATTTTGATAAGTTTTTCATTAGTGACTCATAAAATAACTTTACCATTCATTGGGTCATTTAATTTAACAATTACAAACTAAAGCAGAATCTTCATGATGTTACATGCTTCAGAAAGTGGAAATGAGAAGAATCAATTTTCATTATATTTCATCAAATACTTAATTTGTATACTCTTTATATGGTAAATAATTGACTACAGAGATGACTGTCTAAAGATGTCCATTTCATGAAAATGAATGAAATAGTTAACATATTGCATGGATAAATCAGCTAACTAGCTTTTATAAACATAATAATGTCCTGCAACAATGAAAGCACAATTTTAATTTTCAATAAAGATAACACTTTTCTGATAAGCATTATACATTTGTCCTCTTCTATTTTGTTGCCAGTAATAATGTAAACACCAGAGTTATCAGGCTTAAAAACTCCATTCTCATTTATAATGCATTGTAGAAGTACTTGAGAAAATCACTTTCCCTTTTTTTAAAGTCTCCATACCAAATGAGACGTCTTGCAAATGCTGATGTCTAGAAGGCTATCCAGCTCTGTGAAGCTGAAGTCTCTGGAACTAAGAACTGAGACATCTTACTTCCCAGGACTCTCTTAATCACTAAATTTGAAAGACATTTCACTAGACTACGAAACAGTCCAGGGCCGGGGATCTACATACTGCCAGCACCTGTACAATTCCTAGCATTTAAAAGATGCTTAATAAACAGGTGAATAGAGACATTTTTAATAAAAACATATTTTCATTATATTTTATAAGATCTAGATATACTCAGCTAACAAATATTAAGTGTTAATGATAGACTGATGAAAATTTCAATGGCTTTTATATATGAGTATTTCATTAATAATACTCTGAACAAAAAATTATATTTCTTGGGTAAGTACTTATTCTGACTTATCTCCCTGAAAGTATTGTGAGAATAATACTGAATTATTAAATATTGATAAATTTAGTTAATGCGGGTTGTGACTACACTTACATTTAGCTAATGAAAAGATTTAAGCAAACACTGCAAGGAAAAATTATTTTTAAATGGATAGTAGGATAAAAGTTGACAATTTGTATTTAAACTGATATGTTATCAGGATAAAGTGTATTTTCAATGAGGACATATTCTCTAGAATTACTTCCACAATATACAAAATTAAAAGATGAAAGCAGTCATGTTTTTTCAAACATTCAAACTTATTAATGTCAATCTCCATTTTAAGTCGTGTACATGTTGGATCAGTAAAAACCTTCTCAGTGAAGCACTGCATCTTCCAAAGGACAAGGGTTTTAGGGATGAGTACTAATTTGGTTCCTATGCTCAAAGATGTCTCTGCGAAGTTCCTTATGCATTTCTTTAGCTTTATCCCATTTCATATAATTTTTTCTCATGCTCCAACTATTTACTCCTTCCATCCTGATCTATTTTCATCTATTTTCCTACAATATTTTTAAGCTTTTAGAATATGCTAAGGGATATATGAAAAACATGTGGATAAAAAGATAAGATAAGCTCTTGAAGAGCTCCCAGTTTAAGTTAATACAGCATGATAGGAAAAAAAATAAATTACAGTATAATTGGTTAAGTAGTCTCACATCTCCATGTAGCCATCTTATCATCATTTCTAACTTTACATGTAATTTAAAAATTATAATTTTCCAGCTCCAAAATGGCAACAATTCCTCTGACAACTTAACTCAGCCAAAAGTCTTTATGAATGATATAAGCAAGATACACAGGTAACATCTTCCACAGCTCTCTGTTCACGTCTAATCAGTCATCACGTGGTCTCGTCTGCCTCCAAAAACTTCTCCGTAATTCTCACTCTTAGCAGTGCCTCCTCACTCCTAAAGATAAATCTTTTCAAAGCACTGACGTGTTTCCCACATGTTGTGAGCACAAAATGCTTTTATAGACACAATCTTATTCAGGCATCCTCAGCAAGGGTAACCCTTGTTCCCTTAATTCCCAAGAGCCACGCAAGTTCCTACAGAACTGTATCACTGATCCTGCTCTTGATGCCAACTGTCTTGCTGTTCACACTGTTCACTGAATCCAGGGTAGGCAAGGCATGAGCTAAGAGGATGGAAGGAGACTGGAGGAGCCGCAGGAACTGCAGACACGCTTATTCTCTCCTGGCTGACACAGCAGCCGTGACACAGCCTCTCTACTGGTTGGCACATCAGCTGGAGCAGCAGCCACATGATACCCACGATGGAGCCATAACTCAGCCATGACGTAAGCTCACAGAAGCAACCACGATGCCACTCTGCTGCAGCCCCAGTGCTCTAGCAGCCAGAGCTTTTGTGGTGAGGCTCTTACAGGCGTATCGCACAAAGCAGCCCATGACCAAATGAGTACCTCATGACCAAGCAAGTACCTTGAGACCCAGTGAGTACCTCGTGACCAGGTGAGTACCTTGTGAGGAAGCGAGTACCACGTGACCAAGCAAGTACCTTGTGACTCAGTGAGTACCTTGTGACCAAGCAAGTACCTCGTGAGGAAGCAAGTACCTTGTGACTCAGTGAGTACCTCGTGACCAAGTGAGTACCTCGTGAGGAAGCAAGTACCTTGTGACTCAGTGAGTACCTCATGACCAAGCAAGTACCTCGTGACCAAGTGAGTACCTCGTGAGGAAGCAAGTACCTCGTGACCAAGTGAGTACCTCATGACCAAGCAAGTACCTCATGATGTGTATGTGCAGTGCTATAAGTGATCTCAGCTGTACACAAACATTATTTACAAAACCTGGGGCCAGAGCAAGAGGCTATGGGGCAAGAGAGACAGACCAAGCAAGTACCTCGTGAGGAAGCAAATACCTTGTGACTCAGTGAGTACCTCGTGACCAAGTGAGTACCTCATGAGGAAGCAAGTACCTTGTGACTCAGTGAGTACCTTGTGACCAAGTGAGTACCTCGTGAGGAAGCAAGTACCTTGTCACTCAGTGAGTACCTCATGACCAAGCAAGTACCTCGTGACCAAGTGAGTACCTCGTGAGGAAGCAAGTACCTCATGACCAAGTGAGTACCTCATGACCAAGCAAGTACCTCATGACCCAGTGAGTACCTCATGACCACGCAAGTACCTCATGATGTGTATGTGCAGTGCTATAAGTGATCTCAGCTGTTACACAAACATTATTTACAAAACCTGGGGCCAGAGCGAGAGGCTATGGGGCAAGAGAGACAGACCAAGCAAGTACCTCGTGAGGAAGCAAATACCTTGTGACTCAGTGAGTACCTCGTGACCAAGTGAGTACCTCATGAGGAAGCAAGTACCTTGTGACTCAGTGAGTACCTTGTGACCAAGTGAGTACCTCGTGAGGAAGCAAGTACCTTGTCACTCAGTGAGTACCTCATGACCAAGCAAGTACCTCGTGACCAAGTGAGTATCTTGTGAGGAAGCAAGTACCTCATGACCAAGTGAGTACCTCATGACCAAGCAAGTACCTCATGACCCAGTGAGTACCTCATGACCACGCAAGTACCTCATGATGTGTATGTGCAGTGCTATAAGTGATCTCAGCTGTTACACAAACATTATTTACAAAACCTGGGGCCAGAGCGAGAGGCTATGGGGCAAGAGAGACAGACCAAGCAAGTACCTCATGAGGAAGCAAGTACCTTGTGACTCAGTGAGTACCTCATAACCAAGTGAGTACCTCATGAGGAAGCAAGTACCTTGTGACTCAGTGAGTACCTCGTGACCCAGTGAGTACCTCACGACCAAGCAAGTACCTCATGATGTGTATGTGCAGTGCTATAAGTGATCTCAGCTGTTACACAAACATTATTTACAAAACCTGGGGCCAGAGCGAGAGGCTATGGGGCGAGAGAGACAGACCGCATCATCTTGGCTAATTTGTCCCTTCCCTACACTCCATTCCTTCAGAGTCTCTCGCCTCATAGTCTACAAGCAGTCCATCTTCCACGATGTTTCCTTGGCGAGTAACACTAACCCTTGGATTTACACCTTGCAATAGCAGTAGCTACAACAACAAACAGTGGCATCCCCAATACAGGGCAAAACCCAGCGTCAGGTATCATGCTGCAGCCCTTGCCCTCATGGGCCTAGAAAAGACACCCCCCTCAGGTGGAGTGACTTCACCCTCTTTGGCCAAGTCCAGCCCACCATCAGGCCTTGTGAGGCTGCGGGAAAGCCTCCACAGGGGCAACTCCACTCCTGCGGAATTTTTATTAAGGACCCACAAAGCCCCCCACTAGCACCGGGCCCACCCCTTCAAGGAGGGGAATTTTTTGTGTATTTTCCACAGCCCATCCACAAAATTCCAAATGCTTTCACACTGCTCTAAATCTGCAAGAGAATCAGAGATTAGTAGCAGATCCTAGGACACAGCGTTTACAGTACTGTTCTAAGTCTATATCATACAACATAGGACAGAGGTTCTGACTTGCTGTAAAGAAGGTTGCATTTGGCACCGGCATCAACCAGGGCCATTACTCTTTCTACATTAGCTAGTGACCAGCGAATTCCAAGTTCTACTTGGAGCCTCTGGTCCCTGTTTGGGTTTTTCGGGCAGGCGCCTTGGCCTGAGTTCTGTTCAAAGTGAAAAAAGGCATCATCGAAAGGGTCATCCTCAGGCACCACGTAATCTTTTAACTGAGCTGCCCAGAATCTCTGGCTGTGGGTGCTTCTCAAGCCTGGTAAACTGCTGCTTTGATCTCAGTTGCCTCCATAGCTCTAGGAGCAGAGCACTGGGCTGTCCACCAGTTTTATTTCTGTCAACTCCCGCTGCCAGCAAATCAGCCCACATTTGCATTCTTGTTACTTGGATGGGGCCTTTACCAGCTCGAGTCCCCTTTGAGGTCGTCACGCTTCTAATCCCCTTTGCCTGCAGCCTTCCCTCTATTTCTCCCAAGGGAGCCACCATTGACATCACCTCATATCTGGGGTGCCCACACAGGGGGCAAGAATAGCAGTCAGGGATCCAAAAGTGGTAGACAGGGCACTGTTCAAAACTGCGTCTTGAATGCCACAAGTAAAACGCTCATCTTCTGGGCCTCGGGTGTTTGGGTTAAACATTGATCGCTTCATGCCCAGTTCTCTCCCTACTTGGGTCAACTCATAGAGGTACACCATTTACTCACAGTATCCGGGAGCTCTCCTGCATATGACCACATGGTGCAAACGGCAGCTTTAATCCATTTCCATGGTCATGTGTTTGGTTAGGCGCACCTTGCCGGAGTCGCCAGGATTCTGAGACCTTTGTCTCAGTGAGGGGTGAGTGGCTATAGATGCCAGTTCTACTCAACCCCAACACACGTAATCCTGTGCACCCCTGTGTCCCAAAGTCGCAAGAGCCATGCTGCCAAGGGTTCCCCTTGCTTTTGCCGAAATTTCATACCCAAGTCAACCAACTCTGCCAGAGTATATGGTCGATCTGTCATGAGCTCAGTCACACTGGAGGACCCATGAGGATGCTGCCCTCCCCTCCCCGGGCCAGAGGCTTCTCCTGCTTCTCTTTCTGCTGTACAACAGGCCTCACCGCCAAATGAACACCTGTGGTCTCACAGAGTTCATTATCACAGTCTCTGACTGCCTCGCCCTCAGGGATGCTGGGGTCTTCAGAGCCATGGGTTCTTGCTCTAAGGCCAATATACGTTGTTCAAGTTCTTCTGAGTGTCTCTGCACATTGCATACCAGCGTGGCATCACAGAGCACACTACCAATATTCGCCTTCAGGGCAGTCAGGAAAATCCACCCCACGGTGCCAGCAGCAGTCTGTGCCATCCTGTTCATCAAATGGGAACTCACGGCCTGTAACGCCATTTCGATGCTGTCTGGGGGCCCATCCATGCTTCCCAGTTTTCCACCAGAGCGCATGCAGAAAGAATTGCAGCCACACGGTGCCACATGCTATCTGGTGGCCACTGGCTTCCTCCACCCAGTGGAGCCTTGGGCTCCTCTACCTGCTGGGTATCCTGCTGTCTACACCAGCTGTATCTCTGATCCTGCTTATGACATCAACTTTCTTGGTGTTCACACTGTTCACTGAACCCAGGGTAGGCTAGGTGTGAGCTAACAGGCTGGAAGGAGACTCGAGGAGCCGTGGGAATTGCAGACAGGTTCATTCTCTCCTGGCGGGCATGGCAGTCACAATACTACCTCTCTCCTGGCTGTAGAAGCAGCAGCCACAACATGACCGTGACAGGGCCACAGAGTAGCCGTGACGTAACCTCGCATAACCATGATGCCACTCCAGGGCAGCCCCAGCGCCGCAGCAGCCACGGCTTTCCTAGCGAACAGGCACACTGCACAAAACACCTCACGACCAAGCAAGGACCTCGTGACGCGCATGCACAGTGCTATAACTGATCTCAGCTGTTACGTAAACACTATTTACAAAACGTGGGGCCAGAACAAGAGGCTGTGGGGCAAGAGCGCCTGACCGTGCCGTCTAGGCTAATGTTGCTCTTTCCCTACAAGAACCAAATCCCTTTCTGCCTTTGCATACAGTGACTTCCGTCTGGAATGCTTTTTCCGCCTTGTTGACACTGACAATCCTGATCTTCCTTCATTATTTAACTTGCACAGGGACAGTTTACATCTCAACACAGCACATATGACAGTGTATAACCAACGGGTACCTGTCTGCCTCTGTCTTTCACCAGCCTGTGTGTCTAGCCAGAGAGCACTGTGTGGGGCCAGGACCCAGTGACGTTTCCCATGAGGAACATGAAGCAAATGAACGGTCTTCATGTAATTTTTTTTTTTTTTCGCACATAATGACCCGCCCCCTACGATCCTATACGTTTCTTAAAGACTTTGTAGCTCATAGCTCTGTGCCTTGGACAAATGCTTCTATAGATGGATATTATGTGGAAACTTCATATATGATTAAATCATAAAGTAGATGACTTAAGTGTAAGAAATAAACACAAGAACAGGCATAAGGCAATATAAACTAATAATTTAACATAAAGAACACTTAAAAAAATAAAGAACACTTAATGGGCATTGGTCAAGATAATTCTATGTCAACCTCATCAATATATATATCTAAATATTCTAGCACAGAGACATTAGCAGGTATTAACTATTGAAATATGTCAAGTCTCCAAAATATGATCAGGGCACACGGTGACACTGAGTGTGCCATGCAGTGTTAGAGCTAAATCTGTCCTCAGGATCTTTATGTGATTCCAGCCGCTTACTCATTCATTCTACAAGCATTTGTTTCTCATACAGTTTTTAAGTTCTCCATGACATAAAGAGTGATCAGTGTTTATTAGAACTTATCAATGAATTAAATGCTGTCTAACACTAAAAGCAAAATTAGCATATTAATGTTGCTATTCAGGTAAAGTCTGGTGATCCACTTCTAGTTATCATCCACTAAAATGTTAGCTGCAATCACATATTAATTTGATAAATCCCATATTCACCTATACAGAAGAATGTAATACTGGATGCAAAAAGTAAAATTGACTGATTGTCTCAGCTAAGATAATAGCTTTATGCAAAGAAGGTGTTGAAGCGCATGTCTGTGTGTGTGTGTGTATTATTTTCAAGTAGCACTTTTTTGCGGAAGTGTCATTACTAAAGCACTTCTCTTTTTTCAGTGTGACAATACATATGCACCTGCGTTTCTCTATTGACTTACTTGCTAAGAATTTTAACTTGACATTCCAAAACGAACAAAGACATGGGGAATGAGCACGGCGCTGAGGATGGTAGCCTCCAAGAGAGACATTCTGTAAAATCAAGGTATAAATAATGGCATCACCCAATTTTCATAAATATCATACTGTTGTTAAGTATTGATTTAACTGTTTAGAACCCAGAACACTTTGAAACTAGTTCAGCAGATCACTAATATCTTCACTTAAATTAATTCCACTTAAAAATTAAAATAATTAAAATCAATTTTCTTGTGAAAAGTTACATTATATAAGTTGAAATCAGGAATTCTAGAGCCAAACTACCAGGGTTTCCCTTCCCCTCCACTGATTCACAAGCCCTGGGCTATCAGTCACTCCACTGTATCTTTCTATGCTTTAGCTTTCTCTTCTTTGAAATGAAACAACTGTACTATTACTGAGTTAATGTGAGAATTAAACTATTTAAATCATATGAAATACTTAAGAACAGTTCCTGGCACATAGTAATGTTATTATTATTAACTAATAATTATAACACAATTCAGTTCAGTTCAGTCACTCAGTCCTGTCCGACTCTTTGCGACCCCATGAATCACAGCACACCAGGCCTCTCTATCTATCACCAACTCCCAGAGTTTACCCAAACTCATGTCCATTGAGTCGGTGATGCCATCCAACCATCTCATCTTCTGTTGTCCCTTTCTCCTCCTGCCCTCAATCCTTCCCAGCATCAGGGTCTTTTCAAATGAGTCAGCTCTTCCCATGAGGTGGCCAAAGTATTGGAATTTCAGCTTCAGCATCAGTCCTTCCAATGACCACCCAGGACTGATCTCCTTTAGGATGGACTGGTTGGATCTCCTTGCAGTCCAAGCAACTCTCAAGAGTCTTCTCCAACACCACAGTTTAAAAGCATCAATTCTTCTGTGCTTATCTTTCTTTATAGTCCAACTCTCACATCCATACATGACTACTGGAAAAACCTAAAGCCTTGACTAGATGGACCTTTGTTGACAAAGTAATGTCTCTGCTTTTTAACATGCTGTCTAGGTTGGGCATAACTTTCCTTTCAAAGAGTAAGCGTCCTTTAATTTCATGGTTGAAGTCACCATCTGCAGTGATTCTGGAGCCCCCCACAATAAAATCAGCCACGGTTTCCCCATCTATTTGCCATGAAGTGATGGGATCGGATGCCTTAATACTATTTTACAAATATCAGGAAGTAGTTGCACTTCTACTACAGGAAGTAGTAGAAACAGCAGTATACAGATTTCAATTCACGCTGACTTGTATGCTGACCTAAAGCACTCTGTTATTCAAGACAGTGATAATTCTACTATTTTGATAACAAGCATAACAACAGGTACACTATCCTCTGCTTTATGTAAGTAATGTAACCATAAGCTTCTAAACAAGTTTGCAGTAATGCTAAGAGTCACTATACATTAAACAGTATTCATTAGCTTCAGTTAAAAAAAAACAATGAGTTGGGCATTTATGTCAAACATTTGGGGCTACCCATTGTATGACTCCAAGAGGTCCCTTCAAGCTGTAGTCCATGCCCCTGATACCCCTAGTGGAGCTGCAGGAAGGCACCTCCTCAATTGATTAAGATGAGAATGCAGCCCTTTGGGGTTGAGGTTGTGCCACGCAGTAGCTTTGTGCACATATATCTAACTTTACCAAGAGAAAAAGATGTGAAAATATATATTTTGTGCTTTATGCATTAGTAATCTCTGAAAAGTATTCATCAGCATAATATATTAAACAGGTTTCTATCCTCCAAACTTCTCAAAGTTCTAAGGAAAGGTAAGAGTAACATCTACTATTAAAGTTGACAGAGAAATCTTTCTAGAAATTTTTAAAATTGGCTTATTTTGATTCCCTTAAAAATTCTTAGGTTTTGCTTGCATTCACAGAGCTAAGTTCAACAATCATGAAGGAAATTTTTCAAAAGTTAATTAACTTAGGGCTCAAAATGTAGATAGACTGATAGCTCACTCTAGTCCAGAATCTCTTTTCTGTCAACTCGTTAGCTGTCTGCATGGACACACATGTTATTCATAAAGATGAAACTGCAAAGTTAAACTACTTAAAAACCCATGCAAAGAGAATAAAAGTATTAAGACTCCATGATCTGCAATGTGAACAAAAGCTCTGTTAATAGTGTCAGCTCTTATTTAAGCTTTCATACGTCACCTTTAACTGGGTTCTAATGACCCTTCATTTAGCTATCAACCAACCCCCTGTAGTTACCAAAATGTGTATTGACCCATGCTATAATGTTATAACTTTGAGTACCACTTCTATATTCAAAAATAATAAAGAAAAAACTGTAATAACTGATAGATCTATCTTTTACATCCAAATTGAAAATGAAGAGAGTCTTAACTTGATAATTTAGACAAAAAAATAAAAAATCATAAAACATATGGATAAGTAAACCAAAAAAGGTATGCTTCTTGATACATCTAAATAAATATTTGAATTCCAAAATCAAGTTCAAGTATCACAACTGTCTCATGACAATTCTTTGAATAAAGCTACTTATTTCGTCTTTAATTTTTAATTAAGACAAATTTCTGGGCATGGTGTAAATAAATTAAACAGAATTACTGAGACTATCTATTATATGTATACAAATGTATAGATATATATGTGACTGTAAATATATATATATGTGTGTGTGTGTGTGTGAACACACACACTGTATATATGGAGAGAGAAACAAAGTGAAAGATCACCTTACAAATCCCATCAAGTATTCTTTGGGGGATAACATTGTATACATAAAAAGTTAAACTAAAATTTTAAAATACTTACTATTA
This sequence comes from Ovis canadensis, assembly GCF_042477335.2. Lineage (NCBI taxonomy): Eukaryota > Metazoa > Chordata > Mammalia > Artiodactyla > Bovidae > Ovis > Ovis canadensis. The sequence goes on along the minus strand of NC_091253.1, from coordinate 97,523,232 downwards.
AAACATATTAGACTCTTACCACCTTAGTATATTTTTGTGTTCTTGCAAAATACTTCATTTTATGCATAACACAGATTATTTCACCTATGGAATTTAACTAAGCTTGCTTACTAAAATTAGTTAAGCAACCAATAATTTAGAAGAACCATTGCAATTTACGATAGTGAGCTCATTTTGGGGTGGAGGTAATGTAAGTATTTATTACCATCTCTCCAATACTAATGCTAATTAATTCAAAAGCTCTATATTGAAAACATGCCACTTAAAGTAATAAGCAAATTTGTTGCTTGAAAATGGTTAACGTCTTTAACATAATATAGGGATGATCATAATTGGCATCATCACTTTTAATTATCCAAGATTTATAGATCAAATCCATCAAATATCTGTCAAAAGGAAACAATTGACTGAAACAAGAGTCTAAAATTAGATAAGCATTTATGGAATCTGCAAATGAATCCTAAGACATCATTTTAACACTGATTAACAACTTTAGGTCTCCAACTATAGTACATATTTTATGTAATAAAACTTAGATGAAAAGTTCATAGCTTATAATCTATGTAAAATGATAGAATGCAATTTCAGCATGGATCGTTACCAAACATACATTTGATATTACAGAAGCTCAGAGAATTGCTTAAGTTGTGTAATTACAGGGATTACACTTACAAAACTGGTGCATAATCTGAGCTGAGTATCCTGAGTAACAAATACCTCACGACTGGGGGCTTCCCTGATATTTCAGCTGGCAAAGAATCCTCCTACAATCCGGGAGACCTGGGTCGAATCCCTGGGTTGGGAAGGTCCCCTGGAGGAGGGCATGACAACCCACTTCAGTATTCTTGCCTGGAGAATCCCCACAGACAGTGGAGCCTGGCGGGCTGCAGTCCATGGGGTCGCAGAGTTGGACATGACTGAGTGACTAAGAACACACGGGATTTTTCAGAGGGAAACACAGACAAGAGGCTAGTGAAGCCACAGGGTTTCTAGTATGAGTGACAATGAGAATGATACAAAGGACAGAGGAGGCATCACAGTCTAGGAAGGGAAAGTGATGAGGCATTAACAAAGCTTTAATGGGTTCACCTAGAAATAACTACCAGGTATAACACTCCATTTAAAGGAAAAGGTGCTTTCTCAATTCCAAAATAACTGAGTTAGAATAAAATTCCTTTAAAGAAAAAAACACCAAAAACAAACAAAAAGCAGAAAAACTGGTTGGTTTTAAATTTAAGGCTGCTTATTTAGTTGATCGTTCATTATAATGCTGTAACAGTAATTTTACTTTAAAGCCTTCACACTGACACAATTCTTTCCCTTGGTCTGGAATCTGATCCACTGTATGCCAGAAAAAGATCCATGTCTTTCTCTACACCTCTGTACTTTTTACATCATCCTGCCAAAGAAGGGTTACAAACTGTTCAGACCCCTTTCCACATGAAGGGTTCAAATGAATCCTGCACGCATTCCTCTTCTATTATCTCCTGACAAAGACCTTTTTTTTAGCTACTTTAGAAAATCAAACCTATCCACCTTGAGTCTTTTCAGTGATCAGCAGGGGCTCTCAAATGTGGGAGAGACACAAATGACACCTTTTATAGGAACCAGCGGTCTCATTTTAGTATCTAGTGATAAGCATAACTCAGAGAAGGCAATAGCACCCCACTCCAGTACTCTTGCTGGGAAAATCCCATGGACGGAGGAGCCTGGTGGGCTGCAGTCCATGGGGTGGCTGAGTCAGACACGACTGAGCGACTTCACTTTCACTTTTCCCTTTCAAGCATTGGAGAAGGAGATGGCAACCCACTCCATTATTCTTGCCTGGAGAATCCCAGGGACGGCGGAGCCTGGTGGGCTGCCATCTATGGGGTCGCACAGAGTCGGACACGGACACGACTGAAGGGACTTAGCAGCAGCAGAAGCAGTAGCAGCAATAAGCATAACTAACATAATTTGTTTTCCAGGTCACAATTTATTGTTTTTAGAACTGAGCCATAATTTTCATAAAAAGTTATCAGCTCTGCATTACGGAATAAGAAGGCTTGTCCACAACACTTTTTACAATGTTGGGATGAAAGAGTTCTGTATCATACACAGCAACAAAACACAGGACTTGCTGGAGATTTTGCTTAACAATTTAACACTATATTTATTTTGGATAAGAGGTATGTTATGACTAAAACGAAAATTTGATAGTATACTATTAAGAGAGAATTCCAATGATAATAGGGCAGCAGTACCAAAATTCTATTTTGGTAGAAATAGAAATTATATTTCAAAATTCTATTCTGAATATTGATAACAGGTTTCTTATTTTCAAAGAATGCATTATATTAATTCTTCGTTCTGTTTTCACAGATGCAAATCAAAGTTAATATTTAAGTATCTCTTTCAATATGTTAGGGGAGGTAATGAATTTATTTTTATCAGACTGCTTGCAAACTGTTTAATCTTCAATCATTTGTTATTTGTTTTCTTATTTTGATGACAGAAATAGTATGACTAGCATCATATTTATACCATCATAGTTATACCATAAGTATTAGAAGCAAAATACAATTTTAAAATCATATATTAAATTAACTTAATATGTAAGAATTAATTATATATACCTGAGCCCAGATATTTTATGTATTTAAGAAAAATGTGCCATTTCTCAAAGGTACACAGCACGGTATAGTGGGAAGTTCCCCAAGTAAATGTCAGAAATTCTGGACTCTGAAACTAATTTGGACTTCACTTAGACTTTGACTTTCAGTTTTAAAAAAGTAGAGAGAAAAATGTATTCTTATCTTCCCTATTGTGTAGGGTTGATATATATTGATCATTATAAATGCTGAAGTATTTTGAGTATCAAGGACTCAATGGACACAAATAATTCTTCCCTGCACTGAAAGAATGAATCATCTTCCCCTTTGCTATCTAGAAACAATAATGCTATTTGACAATGTTACGGAACTTACAGTGTACTTGTGGCAAAATAACTTATGACTATGTCTAGCTATACAGTTAACTTGAAGTTCCTTTTATTTCTAATAGAAAAACTAAATTTTCATTGACTTTAACATCAATGAAAAATATGTTCAGACATAACTGTCGATAAACTACAGCATCACATTGTTCAGTTCAGTTGAGTTCAGTCACTCAGTCATGTCCGACTCTTAGCAACCCCATGAACCACAGGACGCCAGGCCTCCCTGTCCATCACCAACTCCCAGAGTCCACCCAAACTCATGTCTATCGAGTCGGTGATGCCATCCAACCATCTCATCCTCTGTCGTCCCCTTCTCCTCCTGCCCTCAATCTTTCCTAGCATCAGGGTCTTTTCCAATGAGTCAGCTCTTCGCATCAGGTGGCCAAAGTACTGGAGTTTCAGCTTCAACATCAGTCCTTCCAATGAACACCCAGGAATGATCTCCTTTAGGATGAACTGGTCGGATCACATTGTTATCAACAATTATCAATAATAACAAGGCAAATATTTTGATGAATAGAGAACATGAAATAAATCACAGAATGCAAAATAACACTTTATTCTTTTTGTTTATCAGTGTTGCCACAATTACTTTATTATTTTACTCTCAATTTTTAAATAATGATTTTTATACCTTGCTCACATGCACATAATTTATTTTTCCCCCACTGAAGAAAAAACAACCAAATATCCACAAACTTGTCTACCAGTTTTTTTTAACCTAAGTTGTTTTTCAAATGTTGCTCCTTTGGTTAATTTCTGTCTCACTGTCTCTGCTTTTTCTCATTTTACCCTCTGAAAAAATGGAAGCTTTGGAAAATCTTTATACTCATTATTAGAATTCTTTCGTGTTTTCTTTTCCTCTCCCATTGAAAAGGACCTTGGTAACTCAGGCACATTCTTCTTTGCGTTATAACACTGATCATGATGTCTTGCTACAAGATGTACTGTGCTACTCAAGCTATTTTCTATGTTTCTCTAATTTGTATCTTTCACTCAGAACATAACATGAAGCAGAGATAATAAAGTTTCAATAAGGAATTAAGTATAAAATCAGTTGTGTTTGCTATATGATAAGAGCTGTATCTGTTTTGCTCTGATTTCTTTTAAGACAGTCAGATACAATATTTTATACTTTTGTGTTTTTATCACAACTACCCCTCGGTTAAACAGTTATAAATACAGAACAGTGTGTACTTAATAAGTATTGGTTTTTAGCATGGAAATATCCTTAAGACATGATCTGCTCAACTGTCATTAAAATGAGTCACCAGTCTACATGAAGCCAGACTTACCAAGATGATTACTTGTCTTATTTTTATGCTTCTTTTAAATTTTTCTCTGCCAAAACTAACATCTTATTTATTTGGGGGATGTTTTTGCTGAGATAGTGATATTATTTCTCCAAAAAATATTTTTTCTCCAAAAATATTTCTCTAATAAATCATCGTTTTATAAAATCAAAGAATATCTATACTGAGTCTGTTGATTGATATGACTGTGCAAGTTAGAACTTATAAGCTCATCAGATTATAATACTTATTCAAGATTTGTTCATTCTCTATACGTTCAGGTGTTTATTGGTCTCAGAAACCAGAATATCTACTACATTATTCTTGATGTCGTCTTGTTTAGGAATTGTCCAACTGTGAATCTCCATAGAAATTACTTGTGGCAAATGTTGACTTCTGTCTTCCAGATGCTTTTCCTTCCAACACTGCCATTGATGCCCCTTGCATGGCTCATGATGACTGTCATAGTCCATACTGAGGAGTTGTGTGATCGACCCCCCCCCCCCAAAAAAAAAACTCACAGTGGCATTTTGACTGGGTTTGTCTTTTCAAATTGGACTCTGTGAATGACTTGCTAAAACACATGTGGATTACTAGATCTGCTATGAAATATCCATGTTGTTGGCCCTTTCACGCTGTATTTTCTTAACAAGTTGTGGGAACGGGCTATAAGGGTGGATTTTAAGCGACAGTAATTGCTGCAATTAAGTGCCTTTGAAGAAGAGACTCTGTCTTTTTGAGTCTTTCACAGATAAAATGCCCAGGAAAGAGTAACTGGTTCAATAAATAACTGAACAAATGATTGCTAAAACAATAAATAAAATAGCAAATATTATTAAAGAGTAGAAATAAGCCCTTTGTTACTAAAAGATTGAAAGCACAGACTTTTCAGTGAAAACTCTTCCCTTGATTTCACTAGTGTGAGAACTGTCACTCACAGAACGCTAGTAAACTATTAGCGGGCTCTCTGACTCTCTCCTCATCGAAAACAGAGCTCTGATTTGCTCTGCTTCTCATTTTCCTTTGTTTCAATATTTCGACTTTGGTCAATTTCAAGCTACTGTGATGACGTCATTTGGGGAAAGAGCTGCACACACTCCTCTTCCTGCAGCCACAGGAGCCAGCTCCAGCGCATTACGGGTCACCATTCTTATAGCGGCTTCCGCTGTCCAGCTGTTTTGACTCCCACTGTTGGTATTTTCTTTCCTATTTGGAAAATGTATTGCTAAACTCCGGGTAAGTAACCTTAATTGTGTGTGTGTGTGTGTGTGTGTGTGTGTGTTTTAATGAAATCTCAAGGGAGTTCGGAGTTAAAGTAGAGCTTAATACATTCTTTGGATCTACTAAGTTCCAAAGAAGTGCACACGAGACAAACCATTCCATTGGTGGCTGGTAAAGTTCACTTAGAGTTCTTCAGACTACTTAGTTTGGCTCAAGAACTGAGACGGAGAAAATGCAGGGGCCCTTGACTTACTCGATTGTGTTTCGATCCACTTTTCCCGTCATGTTAATGCCGTAGAACTGCTGCATGGCAGCTAAGGCGGACTGCATGGTCTCCGCAGAGCGCAGCACCGACATCCTGGGGTCACTCGGTGGAAGGTAGCCGTACTTCTGTAACCAAACCTGCAATAGCAAGCACAGTAACTTTTAGATCAACCTCACCATGTTACAGTATTGTATGGCAATCAGTTTATGCCTCTAGATGACTTTAACCTTCATTTCCTCTTTAAGGGCATATCTTACTTAACTGCTTTGTCTTTATTAGCGTTAGGCTATTTTTCGTAATTTCAGTGCTTGTTACAGATCTAACAGATCCAAAACTCTAATTGTAAAGAAAAAGATTAACCTTTTGTCACAAGATTATAGTATATAAGGTACGACAGTAGATACTGGATAAAATCACAGAGATCATTTCTGCCCTCGAGGAACTCAAGTTCCCAAAAATGAAGATAGTTTTTCACCAGTATGACCCCCCACTGAGACATCTTTGCAGGAAGCGGAAGTTAACGCCCACGTGCCACATCTGAAGTGTCACTTTCCTGACCAATCAGAGCACTGACTGGAGCTCCCATAGCATCATCACTTGTGGCCAATTATTCTGTAATGACATTTGGTGTATGAACTCTATGCAACTGGTCTAGCCTAATGTAACTAGATATCTTCAGGAACAGAGGACGGTGTCTCATGTAAAGGATATCCTTTCACTTATTTACTGTGGTTCACCTCAAACCAAATCAAGCAAATGACCAAGCTTTTCATATACAGATGAAATCAGACTATTTTGTTAAGAATATCTGGCCCTTTCCTTAAGGATTTCCTTATTCTAACTCTGCTCTTCAAAGGAAGAGAGATTTAGGGGGATAGGGAGAGGAAGATGTCAGTGTTGAGCCTAGTCATGATTATAGCCAAAAATCACAGTCATTTCAAGTTAGATTTTTTTTTTAAATAACCAAAACTTGGGTTATTTGAAGGGGGTGGGGATAATCTCTACTACAGAGCAGAAGGTTTCTAGTCTTACAATTCTATGCGTTCATTTTAAATGCACAATTATATGCCCAGCCCATATCTTATCCCATTGTCTCTTATTTCAATCTTCCTTAGAGCTCTAAGATTTCTTAAAGTGCAGTGAACTAGCTGTCAAATGCAGAAAGGCCAAGTAACTCTGACTTCGAAACAGAATAAAAGTTTCTCTATTGAATGGAAGATATTCACCAGTATGTGTTTCCCCTCATACCTGAGTCTACTCATCATACAAATAATAATCCTATGAAATTGCAACTTTCCCTCAATACCTGAGACATTTCCATTATGACCTTATAACTCAAATACAAAAAAATGCTATTTTCTCACTGAACATAAATAGCAATTATAGAAGTTAAATTTCACCAAAAGAACTTGATATTAAATACATCTGTCAAAGCCTTACCATGTAAAATATAAGGTGGAAGCTTTTGTGGTCTGTACAAGAAATCAACCCCCCAAAATACAGCACAGCCCCTTGAAAATAAGATAAAACTTTATTCTAAAACTATTTAAGAAATTAGCAAATGCATCACTGTCAGGAAGCTTTATTGTTGAAACTCCATCTAGTAGATTCATCTACCACATAGTGAAAACATGTGAAGACACTCTTCTCATCTAACCTATAGTGAATAGGCTGCCAGGGAAGACACATATTTAGTATCCTAGTCAACTGAAATAGTGCAGTCTGAAACAGACCTTTTTTCTCCCTGAACGAAGGAGAAAGATTTCACTGGCAAGATATTATTTGCTAGGAAATTCAATATGATTGCCATGCACTTTCACTCGAATTAGAAGATTCCATCGTGCTTTGTAACAGTATACATGCACAAATATTCTAAAATTGAACTCTTTATTTCCACATAACATTTTGTTTGCATCCATTCCTATTCGCTATAGAGCTGACGTTGCTAGGTTACACATGGGTGCTAAGCTACTGGCAATCATGTTTATGAGAACTACAAAAAGAAAATTGTCAATAAGCCCTATGATTTATATATAAATAGAGAAACTATAAAATGTATAAATGTAAGCGCAAGGTGAAAAACAGCATGTTCTAAAATATAGATATTTGATTTATGACTTAGCCTTTTAAACAAATGAGTTAGAATTACATAAAAAAATGAATGGTTATATATATCCAAGTTTTATATCATATCATTCATCACAAAAGGCTTGTTTTCCAAATGAATGAGATGTGAATAAATGTTTTTGATTGTAAAATATCAGAAAGGCTAGATATACCATTTTATGATCCTGACTAACAAACCAAAACTATCACCCAATAAGATGATGGGTCACTTTGAGTTGACCTGACCATTTTAAATATCACTGTTGTATGTTAGTCAAGAAATCTTCTGACATCAACAGATGACCACGAGTAATTCTCAATTGAAAATTGCAATGCATCTCCCCACAAGAGTGAAAAATCAAGCATGACTATATTTGGTATCATATTAGAGTATGAAACCAGCAAGCTCTCAATAATATTTCTTATTGAAGCAAAACATGCTGTATACAACCTTACTCCAGGTCAAGTTAAAATGCAAGTGACTAAATCTACAATTGCTTTCGAGTATAAATTTTATCTTGTGTGTTTATCTACATACACAATATTCAAAGTGGGAAATATAGATGAAAAGAAGTACCTGCTTAATTTTTCTTTTTAGTCACCAAGGGGGTAACTTCTCTTGAGTTCACTTTTGCTTTACATTATTTGAACTAAGCTGTTGAAACCACAGCATTCTGAGAGTCTGATCATTTTTGGTATGATAGGGAAAAGGTCTGTACAAAGTAGTCCTAAACAGAAAGAAGCTAATGTTCTCTGGATAAGAATAATTTGGTCAACACGGTGATGCAAAACTAGCCAAATAAAAGCTGAACTGTACATTCAGCATCAAGGGTAGGAAACCTCTCTGGTCAAAATTTACAGTGCTTTGTAAACATTGATACTTTTTACCAATGAATTAAGATCAGGTTCAAATAGTGAAGATCAGGAATAAACACTGACTTGAAATCATAATTAAGCATAAGAGTCTCTGGTATAAGTAAATCCATTTTCCTCTTATAAAATAAAACATACTTGCAGTACAAATAAAGCAAGATATGTGGCTTAGCATTTCATCATTCTGTAATAGTGAATGGAAATTGGGATACAATATAAGTGACATAGGAAACAACCTTCATTCATAACTCTTTTTTGCTTTCTACTAAATTATAATCTCTTATTTGATTAAGAAAAAGTAAATCTACAAAGTAAAACTTGAAGGTATGCCTTATGCTACCAAGGCTATACTATAGACATCCGTCCTTATATATTGTTATTTGAAATATATTCTTATTTTCAATATTAAAAACATATTGCTTCTCCTGGCTGATTGAAAATAAATTTGATCTATAATTGTTTGTGCCTCGATGCCTTTTTCAGTGTTTTCAAATGTACATACTGGTTAATCGAGGAAACTTTTCTTCATGGGTGTGCATTTGGGGGAAATGATAGTGAACTCATACGGTTGATGTGAGGGTTGAGAATGTATAAAGTCAGCAGTATAATTTTCGTTCGGTGAGTCATATTGTATTTTATGATTACTGACCTGTCTGACATCTTGAAATTTCTCCTAATGAAATTAGGATCTGTCCTTGGAATGAGCAAGACTGAAAATGCAAGTGAGATTTAAGTAGTCAGAATTGTGAGGAAAGACAAACTACAGAGGATACAGAATCATATACTGCTTGAATATTTCCCAAATCCCAAAACAAAAAGGGAGGATGTAAAACATGGCAATCAATTTTTATTTTATTTTGCTCAAGGGCTTGGCATGTGCATTTGAGAGCACAGAAAAAGTGTTGAGACAAAGGTTTCGCTAAGGGAAAACTTGACTCCTTTTACAGTCTGGGATTCAGCCTATCTCATTACCACCAGAACAACCAACTACAGAACTTCAACTGGTTCAACACAATTTAAGCTTGAATTACATTCTCCCTGTATTACTAATATATTCAAATACCTTGCCGTCTTGGAGACAAAACCAATTTCCTCACTTAGTGATTATCTAAGTGGAGGTACAACCAGAAGTCTGTTTTTTGCAGAGCAAGAAGATCTATCAGGCAATAAAAGGCTAAACCGTTAATATTAAGTTCTGTGTCAATAGATTTTGCCGTTACTAGATTGTGATATAAAGAAGGAGGAGTAGGCACTCAACGTTTCAGTAAACTCTTTAAGAAAGTATGTCTTTGTCGCTAATATATAGTGTAATCGTATAGTGAAAATCTGTATTAGTTGATTCAGCTATGCAATCCATATAGCAGGGTGGTACTAGCAGGGATAGTAATAACCACAAAAAGGAGACATGAATGGTTCTTATGCCTAATGGAAAATGTAAGAGAGCACTTCTAGAATATATCCCCTTATTTCATCTCTCAGGCCAGTAATAAAATCCAGAGAAATAAACCTTGATCCAGCTGTTGAGACTAATATGTTTTCTTATTGTTGTTTGAAGTCACATTCAAATTTTTGCGACCTCATAGCCCATAGCATGCCAGCCTCCTCTGTCCTCCACCATCTCCAGGACTTTGCTCAAATTCATGTCCATTGAGTTAGTGATGCTATCTAACCATCTTATCCTCTGTGTCCCCTTCTCCTCTTGCCTTCAATCTTTCTTAGCTTCAGACTCTTTTCCAATGAGATGGCTCTTCTCAACATGTAGCCAAAGTATTGGACCTTCAGCTTCAGCATCAGTCCTTCCAATGAATATTTAGGGTTGATTTCCCATAGAACTCACTGGTTGGACCTCTTTGCGGTCCAAAGGACACTCAAGAGTCTTCTCCACCACCACAATTCCAAAGCATCAATTCTTTGGTGCTAATCCGTTTTAACAGTTGAGCTCTCACACTGAGACAGGTTGTAGTTCAGTCGCTCAGTCGTGTCAGACTCTTTGTGACTATGGACTGCAGCCTCCCAGGCTTCCCCGACCTTCACTATTTCCCGGAGTTTCCTCAACCTATGTCCATTGAGTCGGTGATGCTATCCAACCATCACCAAATGGAAAAAACCATAGCTTTGATTATACAGACCTTTGCTGCGGACGTGATATCTTTGACTTTTAACATGCTGTCTAGTTTTGTCATAGCTTTCTTTGCACAGAGTAAGTGTCCTTTAATTTAATGGCTGTAGTCACCATCTGCAGTGATTTTGGAGCCCAAGAAAAATGAATCTCACTGCTTCCACTTTCTCCCCTTCTATATGCCTTGAAGCGATGGAACCAGATGCCAGAATCCTGTTTTTTTAATTGCTAAGCTTTAAGCCAGTTTTCATTTTTCACTCTCTCTCCTCTTTTAACCCTCATCAAAAGGCTCTTTAGTTCCTCTTCACTTTTTGCCATTAGAGTGCTACCATCAGCATATCTGAGGTTGGTGATATTTCTCCCAGCAATCTTGACTCCAGCTTATGATTTATCCAGCCTGGCAATTCGCATGATGTACTCTGCATATAAGTTAAATAAGCAGGGTGACAATACGCAACATTGTATATACTTGTACATACTCCTTTCCCAATTTGGAACCAGTCTGTTGTTTCATGTCTTATTCTAACAGTCCCTTCTTGACCCACATATAGGTTTCTCAAGAGACAGGTAAGGTAGTCTTTTATATCCATCTCTTTGAGAATTTTTCAAAGTTTGTTGTGATCCACACAGTAAAAAAGGCTCTAGTGTAGTCAATGAGGCAGAAGTAAATGGTTTTCTGGAATTCACTTGCTTTCTCTGTGATCCAACAAATGTTGGCAATTTGATCTCTGGTTCCCCTGTCTTTCTAAACCCATATTTTATATTTGGAAGTTCTAGATTCATGTACTTCTGAAACCTAGCCAAAGGATTGTGAGCATAACCTTGCTAGCAATGTGATCTGAGCACAATTTTAGGGTAGTTTGAATATTTTTGGCATTGCCTTTCTTTGGGATTGAAATGAAAACTGACTTTTCCAGTCCTGTGGCGACTGCTGAGTGTTCCAAATTTTCTGACATACAGAGTGCAACACTTTTACAGCATCAACTTTTAGGATTTTAAATAGCTCAGCTGTAATCCGTCACCTCCATTAGCTTTGTTCATAGTAATGCTTCCTAAGGCCCCCTTGACTTCACACTCCAGGATGTCTGGCTCTAGGGGAGTGACCATACCAACGTGGTTATCCAGGTTGTTAAGACTGTTTTTGTACAGTTCTTTTTCTGTGTATTCTTGCCACTTCATTTTAACCTCTTCTGCTTCTGTTAGTCCTTACTATTTCTGTCTTTCATTGTGCCCATCCTTGCATGAAATGGTCCCTTGATACTCCAATGTTCCTAAAGATTTTCAGTCTCTCCCCTTCTATTGCTTTTCTCTATTTATTTGCATTGCTCATTTAGGAAGGCCTTCTTATCTCTCCTTGCTATTCTCTGGAACTCTGCATTCCGTTGAGTTTAATCTTTCTCTTTTCGCCTTGCTTGCTTTTCCCTTCTCTTCTCCCCTGGGCTACTTGTAAAGCCTTCTCAGACAACCACTTTGCCTTCTTGCATTTGTTTTCTTTGGCATGGTGTTGGTCACTGCCTCCTGTACACTGTTAAACCTCCATCCACACGAGGTTTAACATTGAATGCCTATTCATCAGGCATTCTATCTACTAGATCTAATGCCTTGAATCTATTTGTCACCTCCATTGTATAATCATAAGAGATTTATTTTAGGTCGTACCTGAATGGTCTAGTGGTTTTCCCCATTTTCTTCAATTTAAACCTGAGTTTTGCAATAACGAGCAGATGATCTCCAGGTCTTGTTTTTGCTGACTGTATAGAGCTTCTCCGTCTTTGGTTATAAGTAACATAATCAATCTGATTTCTGTGTTGCTTGTCTAGTGATATTCATGTGTAGAGTCATCTTTTCTGTTGTTGCAAAAGGGTGTTTCCTATGACCAGCATGTTCCCGTGACAAAATTGTTAGCCTTCACCCTGCTCCATTTTGTACTCCAAGGCCAAACTTGCCTGTTATGCCAGGTATCTCCTGACTTCCTACTTTTGCCTTCCTATCCCCTGTGATCATACGGATGTCTTTTTTTGGTGTTAGTTCTAGTAGGTGCTGTAGGTCTTCACAGACTTGGTCAACTTTGGTTTCTTCTGTATCCGTGGGTAAGTACGGACTTGAATTGTTTGCCTTAGAAATGAATCAAGACCATGCTGTCCTTTTTGAGATTTCACCCAAGTACTGCATTTCGGGCTCTAGTTGACTATGAGGGCTACTCCATTTCTTCTAAGGGATTCTTGCCCTCAGTAATAGGTACAATGCTCAGCTGAATTAAATTCGCCCACTCCCATCCATTTCAGTTCACTGAGCCCTAAGATGTCTATGTGCAATCTTGACATCTCCTGCTTGACCATGTCCACTATACCTAGATTTGTGGAACTAACATTCCAGGTTCTTACGCACTATAGTTCTTTACATCATCAGACTTTATTTTCACCACCACACACATCCACTGCTGAGTGTCATCTCTGCTTTGGCCTAGCCACTTCATCTTACTGGCGCCATCAGTAAGCACCCTCTGCTCTTCCCCAGTAGTGTATCACACACCTTCCAAGCCAGAGAGTTCATCTTCTGGCATCGTATCTTTTTGCCTTTTCATACTGTCCACGGGCATCACCGATTCAATGGACAGGAACTTGGGCAAACTCTGAGAGATAGTGAGGGACAGAGAGGCCTGGCATGCTGCAGTCCAGGGGCTGCAAGGATTCAGACATGACTTGGGGACTGAACAACAACTGTCTGTGGGGTTCTCCAGGCAAGAATACTAGAGCGGGTTACCCTTTCCTTTTCCAGAGAATCACATTTTGTCGAACTCTTCAGTATGATCTATCCATCTTGGGTGACCCTGCATGGCATGGCTCATAGCTTCATTGATTTATGCAAACCCCTGCCACGACAAAGTAATGATCCAGAAGGTGTTTATCAATGCTCTCATATAAAATTAAGATATTGCTACTCAGTTATTCAAGTGAGTCTCAAAGGCAATAGCCATGTTAAAACTTCCTCACTGACAGGCCTCAACATGCAGGGAGAACACATTAAAACGATGCACAGATAACCTAACCTTCTTCTCTGAAAAAAATTAAATGATTAAACTATTAAATTTATTAGGGCATGAAAGGATGTATTTTAGATATCACAGACATTAGTGGAGAGGAAGCAAAGGGAGGTAGATTTAGAGTTTTATTTAATCTGAAAACTCATTTTGCCAGTCCATATTCCTAGTTGTGACAGTTATTTCAGGTATAGTTTTCATTTCAGCTAATGTTTGGTATGGTCAAATGCAAGTGTCACATACCCAGTGATTAAACGATCTCAGTTATAGTATTTAGTATGGAAGAACATGGAAAAGGGTGATAAGTATATTTTTATAATAACACTTCCACTTATATAATTATATATACATATATTTAATTATATTGGGACATACAGTTTAAAAGTTATTGCCTTCATGTTAAATTTAACATTTTTACTAATAAAATATTTAAACTATTCTGTAATTAACATAGTGTAATTGAAAGAATGTACTTTTAATAGGTAAGTTCTTAATATTGTCAAGTTAATTTCCATTTTCCAATATGAGACTTCTAACAGTTATATTCTGTTATTAACCAAAATAAGCAATAAAATCTGATCATCCTTTATCTTTTGCTATCATCAGCAAAATTATTTAAATTTGAGGACATATTCCATTGATATTTCACATATTTACTGAGTATAAAGAATTGTAGAATATAGAACCTGAATTTTCTATTCTGAAAAGTGGATATAAGCATGAATTATAGCTACCTATTAGCCCAAAAGTGCTTCCCTGGTGGCTCAGTGGTTAAGAATCTGCCTGCAATGCAGGAGACTGACTCAAGAGATGCAGATTTGACCTCAGAGATGGGAAGATCCCCTGGAGGAGGGCATGGCTCCCATTTCATTTAGCTTGTATTTTCCAGTTTCTTCTTGATTTTTTTATGTTCTTTTTCAAGCCTTTATACAGAGTAGTAAAAAGTGTTTGTATACATGTATATAAATATTATATATAATATATATTTTAGAAAACATTAATATTGGCCTAACTAAAAAATTTATGACATTTTGATTCTACTTGTTTGACTTATTAAGAATAGAATGATAGATTTCTAATTTATAAAAATAGATAAGCAACAAGCAACAGAGATTTACTCTATTTAGCACAGATATAGTCAATATCTTTTAATACCCTATAAAGGAAAGTCATTTCAAAAATAATATACATAACTGAATCACAAGAAAAAGAATTCTACTTTTTGAAATTTAGTAATGTTTATCTTTTTCCAGTTTTTTAAAGTGTCCTATGGATATCTAAGAATGTATGAGATACAAAATTTTAAGTATATTTGTATATGATATAATTAATATAAATTAATAGAATTATAAATCTATTATACTTAAATTATTAATAATATCATTCAAGATGTTTCTATTCTTACTTTTTCTATATTTGATAAAATATTCTCAGAGAAATATTAATATGTCTTACTCTGATTATATATTTTTCTATTTTCCCTCATATTTCTTCTGATTTTTGCTTTATTCATCTTTGCTTCTTTGTTGTTAGGTGTTTAATGGTTTATGACATACATTTTCTTTGTGAATTATACCTTTTATCATAAAAAATAATCAACTTTGTTTCATTTAAAATATTAATTAATTAATTAATTAATTAAAAAGACAACTGCCCTTAATGGGATTCCATTGTATGCTAGTCATTGTGCTGGAAAGTTAGAGTACTGTGATACACTGTCTCTTTATCCATCTTTATTGTGAATTTTCTAAAAGACATTAGTAGTAGTAGGGACAGTCACTCAGTTGTGTTCAACTCTTTGTGACTACACAGACTGTAGCCTGCCAGGCTCCTCGGTCCATGAGATTCTCCAGGCAAAAAGACTGGAGTGAGTTGCCATTCCCTTCTCCAGAGGACCTTCCTGACTGAGGGACTGAACCTAGGTTTTGTGCCTTGCATGCAGATTACCATCTGAGCTACAGAGCTGAGCCTAAGTCACACAGGAGATGTACTGAACCTGCCTTTATTGAAGGGATGGGCAGATTTAGTCTCACCAACACCAAAAAATGATGAATAAATTAACCTCGACTAGGTTCTTTGAGGTAGAGGTAAAATATGTGTTGGAAACGTAGGCATGAAATACCAAAGCATTGTATAAAATGAACACATCCACACATTTATCCATGAACTTTCCTAATTACAAAATAAGAAAAACAATAAACTTCACTTTTATTTACTGCACAGACTGATGCTGGTACCCTCCCTTGGACAGACTTCATGCATTCGTTTGTCACTTGTCTTCCATCAAGTGTCCGAAGGAAGGAGATGGGGTTCCACAGTCAAAGGGGCTTAGACTGCTACCTTCACGAGTTAGCTTGATGCCAGAACATTAAAATAAATAAAATAAAAATAACAGGCAGCTATAGTTAAATGGATTCACATATTATCATTTTAAAAAGTAGAAACTGTATAATATTTTGAGATGTGAAATGACCAAGAAAGTATTTTATTATCATGTAGGTGTTTCCTGCCTATGTGTGTGTACGCTCAGTCATGTATGACTCTTTGCAACTCCATGGACTGTAGCCTGCAGGCTCCTCTTTCCATGGAATTTTCCAGGCAACCACACTGGTGTAGCTGTCATTTCCTACTCCAGCAGATCTTCCTGACCCAGGGGTTGAATCCAGGTCTCCTGTGTCTTCCTGCATTGGCAGGCCTATTCTTTGCCACCATGTCTCCTGGGAAGCCCATTTCCTGCTTTACAAAGTACGTAAAAAGTTGTCACTCTTAAATAAAGTATTCATTTCTTTTACAAAAAGACAAAGTATATACTGTCTTTTTTTTGTAAAGATAAGTAGTTGCAAATACAGTTGACTCCTGAACAATGTGGGAGTCAAGGGTGCTGGCCCTCACTGTCCTCAAAATGTGTGTTTAACTTTTGTTGTTGTTGTTGTTCAATCCCCCAGTCATGTCTGACTCTTTGCAACCCCATGGAATACAGCACACCAGGCCTCCCTGTCCCTCACCATCTCACAGAGTTTGCCCAAGTTTATGTCCACTGCATCTGTGATGCCAACCAGCCATCTCATCCTCTGACACCCTCTTCTCTTTCTGCCCTCAATCTTTCCCAGCTTCAGGGTCTTTTCCAATGAGTCAGCTATTCGTATCAGATGACCAAAATATTGGAGCTTCATCTTCAGCAGCAGTCCTTCCAGTGAATATTTAGAGCTGATCTCCCTTAAGATTGACTGCTTTGATCTCCTTGCTGTCCGAGGGTCTTTCGGGAGTCTTCTCTAGCACCTCGGTTTGAAGGCATCAATTCTTTGGTTTCTACCTTCTCTATGGTCCAGCTCTCACAACTGTATGTGACCACTGGGAAGATTACACAGACCTTTGATGGCAGAGTCATGTCTCTGCTTTTCAAGAGTGTCTAGGTTTGCCATCACTTTCCTGCCAAGAAGCAACTGTCTTGGGATTTCAAGGCTACAGTCGCTGCCCGCAGTGATTTTGGAGCCCAACTTTCCCCCTTCTATTTGAAATACAGTAATGGGGCCACAGGCCATAATCTTAGTTTTTTTTATACTTAGTCTTAACCTGGCTCTTTCACTCTCCTCCTTCACCCTCATCAAGAGGCTCTTTAGTTACTCTTTGTTATAACTTTTAACAACCCCAAAATGTAACTACTAATAGCCTATTATCATGAGGGCAGTGGCTAAGTGGTAAAGAATCTGCCTGCCAACACAGGAGACACAGGAAACATGGGTTCCATCCCTGGGTCAGGAAGATCCCCTGGAGAAGGAAATTGCAACCCACTCCATTATTCTTGCCTGGGAAACCCCGTGGACAGAGGAGCCAAGTGGGCTGGAGTCCATAGGGTCACAGATGAGCAACTGAGCACAGGAACTGTTGAATAATACATATTTTGCATGCTATGTATATATTTACATATATTTTATATAGTCATGGCATATCATTTCTTAATTTTGGTATTTCTATGCTATGCTGTTCATTTGTAAGCTTTCTTTCCTCATATTACCATAAATTCCCCCCAAAATTTCCAATACATACATTGAAAAAGTTTCAAAATGGATTAAAGTCCTATATGTAAGACAAGAAACTATAAATCTCTTAGAACACATAGGCAGAACACTCTTTGATATAAATCACAGTAAGATCCTCTATCATCCACCTCCTAGATTATTGGATATAAAACCAAGAAGAAACAAATAGGACCTAATTAAACTTAAAAGCTTTTGCACAGTAACGGAAACAATAAACAAGGTGAAAAGACAACCTTCAGAATGGGAGAAAAAAATAGCAAATGAAACAACTGACAAAGAATTAACCTTCAAAATATACAAGCATCTCATGTATCTCAGTAGCAGAAAAACAAGCAACCCGAATGAAAAGTGGGCCGAAGACCTAAACAGACATGTCTCCAAAGAAGACATACAGAAGGGTAATAAACACATGAAAAGATGCTCAACATCGCTCATTATTAGAGAGATGCAAATCAAAACAACAATGAGGCATCATCTCACATGGGTCAGAATGTCCATCATCAAAAATGTCTACAAACACTAAATTCTGGAGAAGGTGTGGAGAAAAGGGGACCATCTTACACTGTTGGTGGGAATTCAAACTGATACAACCAGTATGGAGAACAATATGGGGATTCCTTAAAAACCTAAGAATAAAACTCCCATATGGCCCAGCAATCCCATACTATTGCTGAGAAAACCAGAATTGAAAAAGGCACATGTCCTCCAATGTTCACTGCAGTGCTATCTGCAATAACTAGGACATGGAAGCAACCTAGATGTCCACAGACAGATGAATGGGTGAAGAAGTGTGGTGGATGTATACAATGGCGTATTACTCAACCAGAAAAAGGAACACATTTGAGTCAGTGCTAATGAGGCGGATGAACCTAGAGCCCATTATACAGAGTGAAGCAAGTTAGAAAGAGAAGGACAAATATCGTATATTAAGGCACATATATGAAATCTAGAAAGATGGTACTGATGATCCTATTTGCAGGGCAGCATTGGAGATACAGACATAGAGAACAGACTTATGGACACGGTGGGGGAAGGGAAGGATGGGACGAATTGAGAAAACAGCACTGAAACATATACATGACCATATATAATATTAAACAGCAGGGGACATGTCCTATATGAGTCAAGGAGCTTAGATTAGGTGCCCTGTGACCACACAGAGGGCAGGACGGGCTTGGAGGATGGAGGGAGGCTGCAGAGGCAGGGTACATAGGCGCACAGATGGCGGATTCATGTTGGTGTGTGGCAGGAATCAACACAACAATGCAATTATCCTCCAATTAAAAACACATTGAAAGGAAAGTGTGCATGTCTGCAGGGGCTTCCCAGGCAGTGCTAGTGGGAAAGAACCAGCCTGCCAATGCAGGTAAACGTAAGCGATTCGGGTTTGATCCCTGAGTTGGGAAACAGCATGAAAACCTACCCCCGGATTCTTGCCTAGAAGATCCATTGGGCAGAGGAGCCTGGTGGGCTGCAGTCCAGAGGGCTGCAGAGTCGGACACGACTGAGCCATTTAGCACATGTAAGCAGACCTGTGCAGTTCAAGCCTGTGCTGGTCCAGGGCCAGTTGCAGTATCTACTCAATAGCTAGTTTGTGAGTATATATTAAAAAAAATAAATTTAGTCTCCCCTATTAAGATGAAAGTGATGTATTAGCAATTCAGGTGGAAAAAAAAAACAAACAAACAGCTTTTGAAAGAAAGATGCACCATGTAGAGAGTATTTTAAAGATGCATGTTTGGAAATGTTTCCATTATCACATGACTTCATTCTCAAAAGATATAAATAAATTAGCTATTGAAATTGTCTCAGAATTTTGTACTTTAAAATTCCGGGAACAGATTTTTCCACCTGTGAAATAACCTGCCAAAAGACTAATTTCAGTTAAAAATATGAAAATGCAACACCTGATTTGTTTTTAGAAATGACTGATAGATAGCAGGAAAGATGAGAATTCACCATGTGAACTTTACCAAAAAACATTGCATAACTGATGAATAAGCCTAATGATTTGTAATTAGCTAATGACATAGCTCTTCCTGCCGCATTTACAGATATTTACGAGGTGTCTTTTGGGCCATGGCAATTTTTAAGAAGATTAGAAATAAATGGATCTTATGCTTATTGAAGTAAGTCAAAGAAAGACAAGTACCATACATTTTTACTTAATGTGGAATCTAAAAAATAAGACAGATGCATGAATACAACAAAACAGAAATAGACTCAAATATATAGAGAACAAAACAGTGGCTGCCAGAGGGGAGAGAGGCACGGGGAGGAGCAAGATTGGCAAAGAAGATTCAGAGGCGGAAACCATATGCATAAAAAAAGTCGGTTGCAAGGATGTACTGTCCCATTCAGGGAATACAGTCAACATTTTATAATAATTTTATATTGTATATAATCTACAAAATATCAAATCATTATCTTATACACCTGAAACTAATATACTATTGTAAGTCACCTATACTTGAAGAAAAATGAGAAATAAAATGGATCTTAAAACTGTTGTACTTCAAAGAGTTGAATCAATATTTTCAGAATAATAGAGCATATACAAAAATCATTAATTTTGTCATCTTTAGCTCATCTTACTATTTCTATTTTGAGTTTGTTTTATAACATATATAATGTTTAATTAGGGCTTCCTGCTGGCTCAGGGTAAAGAATGCACCTGCCAATGCAGGAGACACGGGTTTGATCTCTGGGTTGATAAGATCCCCTGGAGAAGGAAATGTCCATCCACCTAAGTATTCATGCCTGGGAAATCCCACAGACAGAGGCATCTGATGGGCTAGTCCATGAGGTTGCAAAAGAGTCAGACATGACTTAGCAACTAAACAACAACAACAACAACAAATGAATACCAGTCAGTTCAAAGATAATGATTAAAAAAATGACTGATGGAGCAATATAATGATCTTACGGAAACCACTCTAATTTTTAAAATGAAGCTAATGCCTTAAAAGTCTCCGTGATGTGATATACTTACTCTCCCTAAGAGATGAGAGCAGAGTCTACCAATGTCTATATATTATATTCTGGCTGTGACCATTCCCAAGCTTTTCGTTTCTGTCAAGCTCTATTGAAGCTACTAAAATCCTATAGAATCAACTCCTTAGAATAATTTTCAGGACATTCATAATTTGATCTCTTGTTATTTTGCTATATGGAATCCATTTTTCAGTTGCAATGAAATTTCAGCCCCAGCCTCAAAAGACCTTGATAATATCAACTGCTGCCAGTTTGTACTGCCTGCTATACACTAGGCCATGTACATGCATTATCTTACGGTTATAACAATTCTGCGAGTTAAGCATCATCATCTCTATTTTATAATGACAGAATAAAACACCAGAAAGATTGAATAACATATCCAAGGACACCCAAATAAGAGAGGAGTAGTCAGTATTCAAATAGAGATCTGACTACACCCAAGCTTGACTTTGTTGTTCAAGGCGGCCTTTCTGCCACAGAAGGGACTCAACGGCCTGTCTAGACCCTAGGGAATCCTAGAAGATCCAATTCGCACTTCAAAATGAGAAGGCAGGCTGTCTGAAAACATATCTACAATAACTGAGTTTTTTTAGTTTCTGTGCTAACAAAACATTCCATTTTACATCATGAAAGGAGCTGTAGTTGCATGAAGTTGCATGGGTATAAGACTAATTCCTCGGAGAAGGCAATGGCAACCCACTCCAGTACCCTTGCCAGGAGAATCCCATGGAGGGAGGAGCCTGGAAGGCTACAGTCCATGGGGTCACTAAGAGTCAGACTCGACTTCACGACTTCACTTTCGCTTTTCACTTTCATGCATTAGAGAAGGAACTGGCAATCCACTCCAGTGTTCTTGCCTGGAGAATCCCAGGGACAGGGGAGCCTGGTGGGCTGCCATCTATGGGGTCGCACAGAGTTGGACACGACCGAGTGATGCAGCAGCAGCTTCCTGGTATTAGTGGTATTATTCAGATTTTGCCCTACTGTGTCTGGTTTATTTCATTTAGGATGTTTTCAACATTCCTCATGTTACAGCATGCAACATTACACATGCAATTTTTAAAGTTGAATACTATTGCATTGAATATATATACTACATTTTGCTTATCCCATTGATTCACTGATGAACATTTGGGTTGCTTCCATCTTTTGAATATTATATATAACGGTGTTATAAACATTGGTGTACAATTATCTATTTTAATCTCAGCTTTCCGTTCTTAGAGGTTATATCTAGAAGTAGAATTGCTGGATTATATGTCAATACTAGGTATAATTTTTTGAGGCACTGTCCTACTGTTTGCCTCAGTGAAAGTGAAAGTGTTAGTCATTCAGTCCTGTTGGCCTCATTGCGACCCCATGGACTGTAGGCCTGCCAGGCTCTTCTGTCCATGGAATTCTCCAGGCAAGAATACTGGAGTGGGTAGCCATTACTTTCTCCAAGGCATCTTCCCAACCTAGGAATCGAAGCCCAGTCTCCCACATTGCAGGTAGATTTTTTTTACCTTCAGAGCCACCAGAATCCTTATTATTTTACATTCCCACCTGTAGGGAATGAGCAACTTAGCCAAGATGGCGGTGGTCAGCCTCTCTCACCGCATGTTTCGTAAATATTATGTAACAGCTGAGATCACTTACACCACTGTGCCTGTGTGTCATGAGGTATTTGCCTGGCCAGAGCTACTTTTGTTCTATAAGCATATATAAAGTGAGTCTTTGCAACCCCATGGTCTATACAGTCCATCAATTCTCCAGGCCAGAATACTGGAGTGGGTAGCCTTTCCTTTCTCCTGGGGATCTTCCCAACCCAGGGATCGAACCCAGCGTATATAAGCTTCACCTGGATAGCCCTTGAGGCTAAGCTAGGTCTACGTTATGGCTGCATTACGGTGGTGAGGCCGCGCGTTACGGCTGCGTCCCCAGGGTCAACCACGAGAGGAGAGAAGGCAGCCTGTCTGCTGCTGCTCCAGCTGCTGTGCCCGCAGAGAGAATACACACGCCTGCAGTTCCGATGGCTGCTGGAGTCTTCTCCCAGCTCCCCCGCTTTGGCCTTGCTACCCTGGATTCAGTGAACAGTGAGATACAGCAAGACAGCTGGCGTAGATGGCAGGATGAACAGCAAGACACTGCCAGTAATGCACGAAGGGTTCTATTTCTCCACAACTTCTCTAAGACTGTTACTTTCTGTTTATTACTGTGTTTATAAAAGTGATCCTAATGTGTGTGACATGGCATGAGCTGTCTTTTTAAAAGTAGATCAACTTACATCATTCATTTGATTATAGCCTTTTAGCAGTTATCCACCAATTTATTATAAAATTCAAACTGAATACTACTGTCCACAAGTCCATGCACAGCCATTGTTAATCATTTAGCTTCTTTTCATAGCACCTTTTCTTGACATTCCAGGCACAGACTTGTTTGTTTTCCATTTCAGGGGCAAGCTAAGTTCTTTTCTGCCTTTGGGCATTGCATTTAATTTTCCTATGTATGAAACACAAAAATACATTTCTCTTCATATTTAAAAATTTAGTTCAAATTCGATTTCTTCATAGAAAACTTCCCTGACTCCACTCTGTGATTACCACCAATACCACATAGCATTCCATTTGAATCTCTCACTGCCTTTATCATAATCACTACACAGGAGCTTTGGTTTTATACATCTTTATGTTCGCATTTAGCCAGACAGGAGTAACACCTAAAACAGTCTATGGTATTCTCTGACCTTGGGTAATTAGAATAATAAGGATAGCTAACCTGTATATTAAAGCCCAATTGATATCACAATTGAAACCTTATAGATAGTCTTGCTGTCTCCTGCTCAGTGGGTTAACTTCTTGAGTATTCGTCCCTTCCCCACCCCTAAAACACACAACTAGGCCCCAGTTAGAGTCCTCAAACTCAACATTAACAGCATCAAATATGACTAGCACACTTGTTTATCACATTCACAGAAAAATTAACTTCCAGGCACCTCTAGATAAGCTCTAGGAAACACAGAACAAGGTAAAATCTGAGCGACAACTTGCATCACTGTTGGGAAAGAGCTTCGCAGCTTTTAGGTTTTTATCATTGCCAGTTCATATTCTACCTTTTCTCCCCACACCTGGAGATAAACATTAGTATGGACTTGCTTTCTTACTACTTGAAAATTGCTCTTAGGAAAACATTGATATCCAGTGTAAATAACATATCAATGTTAACATTTATTAATACAGGCAGTGTGCTCATTTCTCTTGCTATATTAGGTCATGCAATTATTACAAGCTTGTGAGGTTGGTATTATTATCTTCATCTTACAGGTAAGCAAATAGATTAAGAAGAGTTAATAAACTTGCTCAGGGCTACCTTAGAGCAAGTAGGTGATATTCAGGAATACAAGTCTCAGCAAGAATCTAAAATGGCTCTTGAGCTTCAGTTCAGTTCAGTCACTCAGTCGTGTGTCTGACTCTTGAGTTAACAACTGCCAAAAGCCAAAGAGACTTGGGCAAATCTAACCTTTATTATCTAAGATTAAAGATGACCTACAGTGGTCATTCTAGGTGAGAAATCAGCTGTCTAGCTTCACACAGTGGAATCCCATCAGTGGGAAGATGGGCCATTTCACTGAAGAAAAAAAAAATGTGAAAAAAAGCAAATGATAAGCACATTAAGCATCACCTATCTGCCCACCAGGCTTCCCAGGTGGCACCAGTGGTAAAGAAGAGACATGAGAGATGTGGGTTTGACCCTTTGGTTGGGAAGATCCCCTGGAGGAGGGTGTGGCAACCCGCTCCAGTATACCTGCCTGGAGAATCCCATGGACAGAGGAGCCTGGAGGGCTGCAGTCCATGGGGTCACAAGGAGTTGGATACCTGAAGTGACTTAGCACACAGCCACAGAACCGTCTGCCCAACAACCTATATGCTACCAGTTCCAAAGAGAAAGTATGAGCAGCAGGCTAGAAATTATGATTCTCTAGACGTTTCAAAGTAAAATCTTGTAAAAATAAAAAAGTTTTCCTTCAAAACATCACAATGTTCTGAAG
The DNA here is from genome assembly GCF_042477335.2 of Ovis canadensis. Lineage (NCBI taxonomy): Eukaryota > Metazoa > Chordata > Mammalia > Artiodactyla > Bovidae > Ovis > Ovis canadensis. The sequence continues at coordinate 97,498,272 of NC_091253.1, read as the reverse complement.
ACAAAGGAGAGATAACTTCTGTCTCTCTGATCTCTGCCACATGGTAAGAAGAGAGGTTTGATATGCCAATCCACTTTTATAAATTTTGGAAGCACTCAACATAAAGTCTGTTTGATGTAGCAGAGATGAGTTAATGAGGTTTGATTCTCATGATATAACCCCAGAAAATAGAGTGAACAGAGCAATAATATTTCAAAACAGCCACAATCATGTATTCCACTTTCAATCCTGGGGGCTCTCACAAAACAGCTTTCTCTCTCCAGGGACAATCCTGTGCTTCAGAATCTGAAAGCATCCTTTGCCCCTAGGGGTATATAGTTCCTGGAAATGTAACTGTTTTTTTAAAGGGGAGTAACATAGCACTGAAAGTTGAAAGAGTTTAACATTTGCTATAATTAAGGTAATTAAAAGGTCAAATGCTTTGTGACATTAGAAACTTTTTTTTCAAAATAAGGTTATCTGTGTTCTAAAAATACAAATGCTTCAGGGTTAATGAGTTAATAAAAATTTATCAAGGGCTAAAGGCCCTGTTCTAGGTTCCTCTAAAGAATAAGGGTTTTAAAACTCAAGCAAACCTCTTCCGTTGTAGGTTAATTCAGCAAGTATTAATATTTACTGAAAAACCATAATGTATAGGTTTTTGACTAGAGTTTGAGGTCATTTCAGTGACTAATCCATGAGTAATCCTTGGTCTAATGGAATTTACGGGCTGATGGCTGGGAAGACAAGCATTAAGTAAACATCTCCTTTCAGACTGTAACAAGGGCTTTAAAAGAATGGAGTACTGTAAAGTCTAACTAAAGGATCCAATTTAAATGTCAAGATAAGAAGCCACATGAAGTAAATTGAAGGCTCAACTGAAATTTGAAATGTAAAATTAGAAAAAAGAGAAGGGCTCCTATTAAGGAGACAGATAAGCAGGTACAAATGCCCAGATGCTTGAGAAGTGGCTGTAACATGTGTAAATGTTATTTGATATCTGTCCCATCAAAACGAGTCCAATTTCCCCTCCACACACTTATGGGCAAGTCCTTGTACATGCTTTTCATGAATAGAATATGATGGAAGGGATGCTGCCGGACTTTTGAGGCTATGTTAGACAACGTAATGCAGTTTCTGCCTGGTTCTCTCTTTTGGGAGAATCAGTCTGAGAATCCAGGCTCTGTACTGTGAGGAAGCACAGGCTAGGTGTAAAAGCCACACACAGATGTTCTCAGTGACGGCTTCCTCTAAAGCCTCAGCCAATCAGTCAGCATTGATTGCCAAGAAGTGAATAACACGCTTTCAAGTGATTGCTGCTCCTAGCCTATGAGTAGTTCTCAGAGACAAACTCCCCTTGCTAAGCCTTGCCCGAATTACTTATTTATGAGCAAAATTCATGTCATTGTCTTAACCCACGAAGTTTTGGGGTAGAATGCTTCATTGCAATAGATAACTAGAGCATCCTGAAGAACTGAGTTTTCAAGAAACTGAAAGAAAGTTATGCTGGCTGAGAGGGAGTGAATCTAAAAAAGTTATATCATAAGATTATTCAACAACTGGCATCAGTTCACTTTAGTCACTCAGTCCTGTCTGACTCCTTGTGACCACATGGACTACAGCATGCCAGGCTTCTCTGTCCATCACCAACTCCCGGAACTTGCTCAAACTCATGTCCATTGAGTCGGTGATGCCATCCAACCATCTCATCCTCTGTCGTGCCCTTCTCCTCCCACCTTCAATCTTTCCCAGCATCAGGGTCTTTTCCAATGAGTCTGTCCTTCGCATCAGGTGGCCAAAGTATTGGAGATTCAGCTTCAGCATCAGTCCTTCCAGTGAATATTCAGGACTGATTTCTTTAAGATTGACTGGTTGGATCTCCTTGCAGTCCAAGGGACTCTCAAGAGTCTTCTCCAACACCACAGTTCAAAAGCATCAATTCTTCAGCGCTCAGCTTTCTTTATAGTCCAACTCTCACATCCATACATGACCACTGGAAAAACCATAACTTACACTAAATGGACCTTTTTTGACAAAGTAATGTTACTGTTTTTTAATATGTTGTCTACGATGATCATAGCTTTTCTTCCAAGGAGTAAGCATCATTTAATTTCATGGCTGCAGTCACCATCTGCAGTGATTCTGGAGCCCCACCCCCCAAAATAAAGCCTATTGCTGTTTCCATTGTTTTCCCATCTATTTTCCAAGAAGTGATGGGACTGGATTCTATGATGTTAGTTTTCTGAATGTTGAGTTTTAAGCCAACTTTTTCACTCTCCTCTTTCACTTTCATCAAGAGGCTCTTTAGTTCTTCTTCACTTTCTGCCATAAGGATGGTGTCATTTGCATATCTGGGGTTATTGCTATTTCTCCCAGCAATATTGATTCCAGCTTGTGCTTCATCCAGCCCAGCATTTCTCATGATGTACTCAGCATAGAAGTTAAATAAGGAGGGTGACAATATACAGCCTTGATGTACTCCTTTCCCAATTTGGAAACAGTCTGTTGTTCCATGTCCGGTTCTAACAGCTGCTTCTTGACCTGCATACAGATTTCTCAGGAGGCATATAAGGTGGTCTGGTAGTCCCATCTGTCTATGAATTTTCCACAGTTTATTGTTATCCACACAGTCAAAGGCTTTGACACAGTCAATAAAGCAGAAGTAAATATTTTTCTGGAATTCTCTTGCTTTTTCGATGATCCAGTGGATGTTGGCAATTTGATCTCTGGCTCCTCTGCCTTTTCTAAACCCAGCCTGAACATCTGGAAGTTCACAGTTCACATACTGTTGAAGCCTGGCTTGGAGAATTTTGAGCATTACTTTGCTAGCATATGAGATGAGTGAAATTGTACTGTAGTTTGAGCATTCTTTGGCATTGCCTTTCTTTGGGATTGGAATGAAAACTGTCCTTTTCCAGTCCTGTGGCCACTGCTGAGTTTTCCCAATTTGCTGGCATATTGAGTGCAGCACTTTCACATCATCATCTTTTAGGATCTGAAATAGCTCCACTGGAATTCCATCACCTGCACTAGCTCTGTTCGTAGTGATGCTTCCTAAGGCCCACTTGACTTTGCATTCCAGAATGTCCGGCTCCAGGTGAGTGATCACACCATCGTGATTATGTTTCATAAGGATTTTTTTTGTACAGTTTTTCTGTGTATTCTTGCCACCTCTTCTTAACATCTTGTGCTTCTGTTAGGTCCATACCATTTCTGTCCTTTATTGAGCCCATCTTTGCATGAAATGTTCACTAGGTATCACTAATTTCTTGAGGAGATCTCTAGTCTTTCCCATTCTATTGTTTTTCTCTATTTATTTGCATTGATCACTGAAAAAGACTTTCTTATCTCTCCTTGCTGTTCTTTGGAACTCTGCATTCAGATGGGTATAGCTTTCCTTTTCTCCTTTGCCTTTATCTTCTCTTCTTTTCTCAGCTATTTATAAGGCCTCCTCAGACAACCATTTTGCCTTTTTGTATTTCTTTTTCTTGGTGATGGTCTTGATCACTGCCTCCTGTACAATGTCACGAACCTCCATCCATAGTTCTTCAGGCACTGTCTATGAGATGCAATCCCTTGAATCTATTTGTCACTTCCACTGTATAATCACAAGGAATTTGATTAAGATCATACCATGATGGTCTAGTCGTTTTCCCTATTTTCTTCAATTTTAATCTGAATTTTGCAATAAGGAGTTATAAGATTATGCAAAAACTTGTGTAGGGTTTTAATTTGAAAAGCAGAATAGGGTTTTAAGCCTTTTAGTCATATAATCAAATTTGTACTAGAAAAAAATATCATTATGACTGCTGCACAAACAATGAATTGAAGGGAACATGAGCACAAATGGAACAGTTAGTAAATGCAATTCTGACCGTAGCTGAGGATATGGATTAGGAAATGAGTTAATGATATCTTTCAGAGGTAGACACAACTCTGCAAAGCTGTAAAGTATGTTACAGGTATCATTATCATGATTATTACTTCTATCTTATTTAAGGTTGGTGCATATTCGGGTTCTTTGGTTTGTTTCTTGTAAAGAATGGTAGGCAGTAGGATGCACAGAAATAGCAAAGTGTTTGCCATCAAGGAGTTCATAGTTGAGTCATCAGAGAAACAGCAGATATTCTGATAGAATCTTATGTGGACACTATAGGTAAGCCTGCATAGGGCTACCAAACCTCACAAGGTAATGGCAACAGAATTTAAACACAACTTGAAAAACATTTTAACTTTTTTATGCAAAGGCTCCTCTGTCCCCTTTCCATCTTCAAGTTCACCTCCCTAGGCCAGGCTTTCCTTACTTGTACTTGAATATTGTGACACTTTCCTAATTGCCTCATTCATTTCCTGGCTCCATTTCTTTCCATCTTAATCTATCCTATTTAGGAATGAAAGATTAATTATCCTAAAATATCATTTTCTTTTTTTAACTTTCCTGTTCAAGACATTATGATTGCTATCATTTACTTCCTGTACTGGTTTAAAACTTGTTATCCTTGTATTTAATGAACTTCAAAAGTTCATACGCATCTGCTTCTGCAAACTCAACTCTGTCTAAAGACCTATACTCCCTGGATATTATCCAAAGTGGTATATTTATGGAACAGAGAATATGTTTCCTGGGCTCTGCCTAAGTTCACGCCAGGCCCATACCACTATTGCTCTGAATATACCAAAATGTCTAGGGTGATCAATTCCTCATCTTCCTTGCCTTTGGTATTTCCTCCTCTTAATTATACGTTCTTTGAGCTATACCCACTCTCTACCATAAACTGTTTTCTACTTGCTCGATTCCTCTCACCTCCTGTGTCTTATAATTTATGTTTAAAACACTTTCAAGACACTAGTACAAAGTCTGCAACAGGCATCAATGGTAGTTTTTCATCTGTCCTGAGGACATCCCTAATTGATTTATCTATGCAAATTGCTAGCTTGTCTGCACTTTACAAATCCATGGATTAGTTTTCTTAATGGATCAAGTGTTATACATATCAACTGAGTCTGCATTCCCTCATCCTTAACTGACTTCTCTATGGCAATGTGGCAGGTAAGCTACACCTTTGTCATCCTACACTCCCTGCAAATATGAACACTAATCTAACCCGAATAACACAATTTTAAGGGCAGTGCATTTTGAGGGCAACTGTGGGACAGAGAGGCTTCCCTGGTGTCTCAGAAGTAAACAGTCTGCCTGCAATGCAGGAGATGCAGATTTGATCCCTGGGTTGGGGAGACCCAGGGCATGGCAACCCACTCCACCATTCTTGCCTGGAGAATTCCATGGACAGAGGCACCTGGCGGGCTACAGTCCATAGGGTCGCAAAGAGTTGGACATGACAGAAGAGACTTAGCATGCATGTACAGTGGGACAGAGAGGGGGGAATTAGCAGTAGGATGCAGAGGGGAAGAGAGACCACAAAAGAGGAGGATGAAGCACCAACACCAGGAGCACCAGAGGAGAGATATCAACAGCAGAGGAGGAGGAGATCCTAGGAAGCAGGAAGAGCCAGAGGCGCCACTGAAGTTGCGAGGGAATTATTTCACGTCATATCCCTTAAGAGTAATAAAACCTAAGGAAAAATACATTACAAATTACTGGCAAAGTTGTAAAAAAAAAAAAAAACAGGCCTGCTTCCATACTGTTAAAGGCATTTAAATATACATAGTATGCTGGGGAATTATTTGGAATAAAGTAGATATAAATATCTATACAGCACATTTATTTCTGCATATATCCCTTAGATGAATTTTTGCGCATGTATACCAGGATAGCTGTGCACAAATGTTTATAACAGTATTTCTCTACTAGAAAAAGAAAAGAAAGAAAGAAAACTTCTAACTAGAGAATGAAATGAATTAATAAACTGTGGCGTAATATGTCAATAGCTGCTGCTGCTAAGTCGCATCAGTCGTGTCCAACGCTGTGAGACCCCATAGATGGCAGCCCACCAGGCTCTGCCATTCCTGGGGTTCTCCAGGCAAGAACACTGGAGTGGGTTGCCGTTTCCTTCTCCAATGCAGGAAAGTGAAAAGTGAAAGTGAAGTCACTTAGTCGTGTCTGACTCTTCGCGAACCCATGGACTGCAGCCTACCAGGCTCCTCCGTCCATGGGATTTTCCAGGCAAAAGTACTGGAGTGGGGTGCCAGTGCCTTCTCGTTTATGTCAATAGAATAGCGTGGAAAAGAGACTTAGACCTTCTCTGAGTGTCTCACTGCTTCCTTTCAGTGTTCCAGGTCTCAGCTCAAATGGCATCTCCTCAGAGGGGATCCTTTCCAAATCATCCTAAATAAATACATCTCTCCTATTACTTTATATCTGTATAACCTAGTTGATTCCTCTAAAGTATATTCCAAAATAGGTATTTAACTTGCTTGCCTTTCACCCTCTGGACTCTAGGTTCCATTAGGGCAGAGACCATGAATTTCCTATTAAACTGCAGAAGTCCCTAGTATGGATTAGGTACTCAATAAATATTGAATGAATAGACAGATGATTATAGTAGAATATTATGTATTAATAAAGAAGAATCAAATGGAGCCATATGAACAGATAGAAAGAGGTGAATGCAAGCTATTACTAAAGACACATGTACATACACAGCAGATGCTATGCTGGCACGTGCATATTAAATTTGTACGTTTCCAAAAAATCATTCAACATGTTTGCCTCTTATGAGTGGAATTTGTGGGTAAAACATTGAAACAGAAGAGTATTTCTGTAGTATTTAACTTTTCTGCAATTATGATTTTAAAAGACCTAATAAATATATCAAAATTCAGAGGCAAACTCTGGTTAAAAGCAATTCTTTTAGTGTATAACATATGATATCCCACATCATTTTAAAGATCGTTTAAAACAATATATTTTAAATGAATATCAGGGGTTATACGTGTACTGATTAAATAGAATGTATTCTGTATTTTTGTAGCCATGTCATTAGAACACTAATCCAGTAAACATTATGCTAAGACCTTCCACACTGACTCTTGTATGTTACTCATCTGTGTTTAGTTTAAAATGTTATTTTGACTTGATAAGTACTTAAATTAAAATTTGAAATGGGTCAACCCTGCAAACCCAAATGGTTTGAGAATGAGGAAATGGTCTGTGAAACAGAATTACATGATTACATTTGCATTCATTTAAAAATATTCTACCTCATACAATATTGAATGCTTCTCTCATAAATATATTGAATAGGAGTAAAATAGAAAACATTGACATTTAAGGGTAAAAGAATAGATATGAAGATGATGCCAGTGGCAAAATTTCCTAAAATTCAGAGCAAAGGCAGAAAAATCTTCAATTATAAGATCAAACACAGCAGTCACAGAATTGTTTTAGAAAGAACTCTTTTTTTTTAATAGTGCTAATCCTGTGTTATTTCTCTCATGAACTTTGTGACATAGGACTCTGAAGCTATGTACTTAGCCTTATGATTACAGACCAAAGAAAAGCAGTCTGGAAAAAGAAGTCATCACTTAGAGTAGTTAACATCAATGATATATATAAAATTGGAAAAGAAATCAGATGGTTCTTTCTCTTTCTACTTGCTGATGTTTCTTCCTTCCCACTACCCCTCCCCCCCCCCCCCCCGCCACTCCCATCAAAATCTGACTTAAATTTCTCTATCCTTAGAAAATTCATCTTCTGCTAAGGAAACAGATTACTGAACTTCTCCGAGTCTACCAAGCACCTAGCATATTGTGGTTTTTCAACGCTTGAAGCCTGCTAATTATAATAATGTCTTAAACCAATACCTAAATGCTGATGCCTCCTCTATCTGTGCCCTCAGCTGAGCTCTCTCTCCAGAGCTCCAGAAAACATGAAATACATTTTCTCCCAAACCCACCATCTGCACTTAGATATCTCCATAGCACATCAGCCACCACGTTTAACACTGAACCTTTCATTACTGCTCATGGGGCTCCCAGTGCAGGGAAAACATTACCAGCCTAAGTTATTTATGGAGGTAAATGACACAATCTAGTCAACCAAACTCCAAACCTGGAACTTATCTCAACCCTTTTTTTTTTTATCTCTTTCAACAAATCAGTCTACACCTCTCACTGACTGTGCACAGTAAATACACAGTCTCTCCATCCTCAGCCTTAGATTGAGACTTCAAACTTCTAAGACTGAAAAATGGTTGAGATCTCTTAATGTGTCTTCCTGATTCTACTCTTGATTCAACTCCCTATCAGTCACTAGCATGATCATCTATAGCCAGAAATCTCCCAAACACTTCAAGAGCATAGGATAAGGGGCAGAATTCATCTGGACTCATTCAATGAGTAAATTATTATTCTAATCCTAAATCAGAAAAGAAACAGATGATAAATTAGAGGACATTTCATAACTGAAAAGATAGGAAACTAAATAATAGCAACTGAATCTAAAGACACCTCTAAAAATGCTCTATGTTGGCTTCCACTTGCCTTTCTATGGGGGGTTTTCTGCCCCCTCTGACCTGTACCCTGGGAGGCTGACTTGCATGGACTGCAGCACCGAGGGCCCCTTGCCATGTGATAAGCGTTTGGACTGTCCTCCACTGGTGGAGGACACAGGAGCAACGAGAGGGGCAGTTGGGCTATCCATGCCCCTTCTCCTGCCCTCAGGGCATTTTTGGGGGGTCACACATCTGTTGGAAGTGATTCTTCCATGACCGCAGATTTCACCAGGCTCTGAAAACTGAATCACAGATATCTGCCCTCCTAGTACTAGACAGTAACAACTGCCTGCTGTTGCCAATCTCAGGGTCCCTCACTATCCTCTGCAGGTTCTCTTAATCCTCCCTAAATCTCAGAAAGTAGTCCCCTCATGTAGTTCTTTGGGGTTCAGTTCAGTTCAGTTCAGTTGCTCAGTCATGTCTGACTCTTTGTGACCCCATGAATCGCAGCACACCAGGCCTCCCTGATCATCACCAACTCCCGGAGTTCACTCAGACTCACGTCCATCGAGTCCGTGATGCCATCCAGCCATCTCATCCTCGGTCGTCCCCTTCTGCTCCTGCCCCCAATCCCTCCCAGCATCAGAGTTTTTTCCAATGAGTCAACTTTTCTCATGAGGTGGCCAAAGTACTGGAGTTTCAGCTTCAGCATCATTCCTTCCAGAGAAATCCCAGGGCTGATCTCTTTCAGAATGGACTGGTTGGATCCTGACGTGATGACTAAAGTATATATCAAGTTGAGCTTATTCCATAAACAGAAAAAAGCAGGAATATAGAATATATTGAATCGGTTCAGTTCAGTTGCTCAGTCGTGTCCAACTCTTTGTGACCCCATGGACTGCAGCACACCAGGCCTCTCTGTCCATCACCAACTCCCGGAGCTTACTCAAACTCATGTCCATTGAGTCAGTGATGCCATCCAACCATCTCATCCTCTGTCATCCCCTTTTCCTCCTGCCCTCAATCTTTCTCAGCATCAGGGTCTTTTCCAATGGGTCAGTTCTTCACATCTGGTGGCCAAATAGAATAGAATATATCGAATAGAATAGAATAATATTTCATCTTGTCTGCTTTTTCAAAAAAATTACATAATGTCCGTGCATGCTCATAAGTATTTGTTGTATCCCATGCATTTGTGCTATCTGAAAACCATTTTACTACAATAACAAGTACATATTTCACCATGAAATATCATATGTAATATAGAGCAACGCTCTTCAAAGAGTGGTCCCAACACTGGCACAAACCTGAAGCCATGACTATTTCTGCCTGATGTATGACAAAGTAAAGTACAGAAAATAAGAGTAACCTTTTAATAACTGTCATAACACTTTTACATGGCTCTCATTCTGGTGAGGTGACAAAAATAACAACCAAAAAAAAGTAAATATCATGACAAAAGGTAAATATATAGAATAGTATATGGAGATATGAGTCACACACACACACAAAAAAAAAAGGCAGGAAAGGAGGACTGGGGAGGGCAGTGCCCAGTTAGCAAAAGGACAGGCATGCAGACCCTCAGTAAGAAAATGACATCCTAAGAAGAAGCTGGAGGAAGGTGAAGGACGGAATTATGCAGATCCAGTCAGAGGCAGCAGCAGTTGTCAAAGACACAGGGAAGAATTTGTTTTTAGAGCTGAAAGAGGGTAAAGAAAAGGCAACACAATAGACCTATAGTCAAAAAAGTTTCAGAGAACCAAGAAATGCAGGCTGTTTTAAGGACTTTGGCTCTTTGCATAAGAGCCAACTCACTGGAAAAGACCTTAATGTTTGGAAAGACTGAAGGCAAGAGGAGAAGGGAGTGGCAGATGATGAGACAGTTAGAGAGCATCACAGACTCAATGGATGTGGATCTGAGCAAATTCCAGGAGATAATGAAGGACAGGGGAGCCTGGCCTTCTGCAGTCCATGGGGTCACAAGGGGCTGGACAAGAGTCAGTGACTGAGCAACCGCAGTTGCATAAGATCAGGGACCACTAGGAAGTGATGAGCATGGAAATAATATAGGACGTAAGAAAAAAAGAAAGACTATGACTTTATTGACTCATAGAACTTTTGTTACAGTAGCCTTTTGGGATCACAGTCTCATTCATTTTAATAATTTATAGGCCCAGCCCTCTGGTTCACTGAAAAGCACGGAATCACATTAGGCTATGGGACAATAGGTATTTAATAAAACATTTTATACAATTACAATGTTCACTGGATTAAAGTAAAAATAAATAGAACTTTATAATATTCCAGGGTTATTTATTTCAATATCTGGCTCTGATCAGTATGCATATTTCAGTGTAGACACAGTAGTTTCAAATGCAGAGCTTTGCCTTATGAATTGTAAGCAAGCATCCTTAATCCATTTTTGTGTTTTGAATTCAGAGCATTTTGAATTTTGAGTTGAAGTTTTCAGAAGTAGATACACTCATGTTTTTGAAAGGAGTAAAATTGCCTTTAGGTTTTTTTTATTACTATTACTTTAAATCAGACAAAAGTAGAAATAATGGTAAATGAATCTAATGTATACACACATCTTCAATAATTATCAATATATTTCTGATCTTATATTATCTCTTCCTCTACTCATTCCTTTCCCAGATTATTATAAAACAAATCCAAGATATCACAAGGCATGATATCATTTCATTAATAATTTACTTCAGTATCTACTTTTAAGAATTGCATTACCATTATCACTCCTGAAACATTTACTATAATTTAATAATATCTTATAATATCCACTCACTTTTCATATTTCTCCATTTGCTTTGTCATTATAATGATATAATTTATTATTACAGTTTGCTTTTACCAGAATCTAAATAAGGTTCTCGAAATTGTGATTTTTAAGTCTTTTAGGGTATTATAGTTTATAACTTCCCCAAGTTCATCTTTTTATTTTCTTCCAATTATTTATTAAAGAAATTTGATGGTTTTATAGAGATCTTTTCAAACTATATGCCTAGACTCCACTGATTACATTTTCATGGTGTCATTTATCAAGTCAATTTATGTGTATCTTGTAAATTGGTAGAGAAAGGCTCACATTCAGATTGTGTGTGTGTAATTTTTTTTTCAGCCAGAATCAGTCACTGATAATCATTGCCTAAGTATACTTATTTGTTAGGAATTGCAAGGTCTTTATTTCTTAGAGGAATAATTATCTGCACAGTGAGAATCAAAAAAATAAATAAATAAACTTATATCACAAAAGAAAGAAAATCACTTCAGTAAGGTCAATGTGAAGTGGATGCTATAGACCAATTTGCTTTTAGTACTATATCATATCTACATAACTTATATCTATATCATATCTATGTACATGTAACTTAAAATACTAGCTTTTTACACATGTACAAAGGACATATTTATGATTTCTGGCACATTGAATCATATGCATTTATACTGTCCCCTCCTGAAACTCCACTAAATAAGAAAAGAAATAACCTCACAAAGGATTATCTAAAAGTTGTGTAAGGATCAGCCAGAGTCTCAAAAATCCAGTCTGGGTCATCTGTGCACCCAGATTAACTATCCTGCACTCAGATGAGCTTTAAATTCTGAGAAAATTTAGCCAAAAAGTCTCAGAAATGAGGGATGAGAGGCATGGTAGACGTTTGGGGTGCAGCACAAAAATTAGGCCCTGGAATGGGGGCTGGGGGAACGGTTGGTTGGAGTGACAGTCTACATGCTAAATGGGGAGGGCCTCTGTCCCTCTCCCCACCTGGATCCCAGGCTGGCAGACAGGGTTATTTCCCTCAGGCAGGAACAGTTTTCTAGGGAAATCAAAAGCTAAAAGAAAAGTCTATAAATGATAAAAGCCTAGAGGCCAAGTCAATACACAACTATATACTGAGACCCCCAGTTGCAAGTTTGGCCTTCATATTCAGCAAGCTTTTCAGTGCCCAGGTCTTACATAGGTACAGAAAGCTAAGACTGCTCCGTTATACTATGCAAAAAACATGAGGCAAATGTTATATTATTTGCTTCTTATCAATTCTCAATTTTTCAAAAACTGAGAATTGACACGAGGGAAATAACAAAACATTTTTAAAAAGCATAACCTTTAAAAAAGTATTAGAAAGCAGAAACACAAAACATGTCAAAGAAAAGCCAAAACAAAATCTGTATAATAACCACAAAGAAAAGAAAATTCATATACAAAAGAGTAGGAATCAAAAAATAAAACTCTCTTGGAAAAAGATATATATACATAATATTACATATTTATATATGCAACATAATATGTAATTATAAAATATATATGTTATATGTATCATTATGTTTTATATCTGTGTATATAAAATACTGCCAAATGACTATAAAATATAATAAATAGATAGGACAAGTTGAAATAATATATATATATTACTTCCAAATAAAATAAGAGATGGAAATACCAGACCACCTTACCTGACTCCTGAGAAATCTGTACCCAGGTCAAGAAGCAACAGTTAGAACTGGACATGGAACCACAGACTGGTTCCAAATCAGGAAAGAAGTACATCAAGCCTGTATATTGTCACCCTGCTTATTTAATTTATATGCAGAGTACATCATGAGAAAAGCTGGGCTGGAGGAAGCACAAGCTGGAATCAATATTGCCGGGAGAAATATCAATAATCTCAGATATACAGATGATACCACCTTTATGGCAGAAAGTGAAGAACTAAAAAGCCTCTTGATGAAAGTGAAAGAGAAGACTGAAAAAATTGGCTTAAAACTCAACATTCAGAAAACTATGATCATGGCATCTGGTCCCATCACTCCATGGCAAATAAATGGGCAAACAGTGGAAACAGTGACAGACTTTATTTTCTTGGGCTCCAAAATCACGGCAGATGGTGACTGCAGCCATGAAATTAAAAGACACTTGCTCCTTGGAAGAAAAGTTATGACCAACCTAGGCAGCTTATTAAAATGCAGAGACATTACTTTGCCAACAAATGTCCGTCTAATAAAAATTATGGTTTTTCCAGTGGTCATGTATGGATGTGAGAGTTGGACTATAAAGAAAGCTGAGCGCCAAAGAATTGATGCTTTTGAACTGTGGTGTTGGAGAAGACTCTTGAGAGTCCCCTGGACTGCAAGGAGATCCAACCAGTCCATTCTAAAGGAAATTGGTCTGAATATTCACTGGAAGGACTGATGCTGAAGCTGAAGCTCCAATTCTTTCTCCACCTGATGCGAAGAACCGACTCACTGAAAAAGACCCTGATGCTGGGAAAGATTGAAGGCAGGAGGAGAAGGGGATGACAGAGGATGAGATGGTTAGATGGTATCACCGATTCCATGGACATTAGTTTGAGTAATTCCAGGAGTTGGTGATGGGTAGGGAAGACTGATGTGCTGCAGTCCATGGGGTCGAAAAGAATCGGACAGGAATGAATGACTCAACTGAACTGAACACACTTAAGAAAAAAATTAAGTATGAGAAAATCAGAAAATCTTCGCCAGGCAGAAAGCACCGGATAGGGACCTAGAAACCACAGTTGAATAGTCAAGAAGAAGTGGAAATGAGCCCTAGGGACATGACAGAGTACCACATGAGCTCCAGAAAACATAGATTGTGAAAGGGAAAGTCATCAGAGAGATTAATCTGCGTAGGAGTGAATCAAAGGGATGAAAACATGAATGAGGCTTCTGAAGGCTTGTGAGGAAAGCACAATTAGGATGAGTGTTTAAAATAGTTTCAAAACTTTAAAATGTTAGTGTTGGTCCTACGTATCTAACAGTAGTTTATAGTAAGAAGGAAACTGATCTGTTCTCAATCTGTGAATCCACGTGCGTGCATGCCAAGTCACTGCAATCATGTTTGACTGTTAGCAATCCAATGGACTGTAGCCCTCCAGGCTCCTGTGTCCATGGGATTCTCCAGACAAGAATACTGCAGCGGCTTCCATGTCCTCCTCCAGGGGATCTTCCTGACTCAGGGATGAAACCCGTGTCTCCTATGGCTTCTGAATTGTATGTGGATTCTTTACCACTGAGCAACCGGGGAAGCCCTGTGTATCCACATTGCAAGCATGCATGCTACGTCACCTCAGTCGTGTAATACTGGAGTGGGTTACTATTTCCTTCTCCAGTGGATCCACATTATGCTATAAATAAACTTAGGTTCCTTTTTTAATTTTAAAATTAAAATTAAAATTGCTCTTGAAGAATTTACTACAGGATTCTGGACACTGTTTAATACGAACCATATGTCTGACTAGAATATACATAATCAGCTAGAAGGGACTCAACAAATAGCAAACTACATATACAATAAATGGATACGAAGGGGTAATTTTTTGCTATCAATAATTATCTTTCCCTAACATGCATATGTTTATTGACTGTGAAAAGATTTTTCTTTAGGAGAACTTATAACAATTATCAATTATGATATCTGTATATCAAGTCCTTAGAACTTTTTCTTACGACTTTATATCAAACTACTACTTACAGCCTTTTTTTTACTTGTTTTGAGGATGATCTGAATGAATTAACCATGCAAGACTGTTGGAAACAGCTATTTTGACCTGAAAATAAATCTGTTACTAAGCTTGAACTGAAGCGTTTAGCACATTATTTCTCAAATTATAAGTTTACCTTAATGACATGTTAGTAAGCAATCCATGAAAAAATAAACAAGATAAAAGATAATCCCATAGTCAAATTTATGTGGTAAGTGCTGAATTAAAAGATAGCTTTCTCTGATGGAGAAGGCAATGGCAACCCACTCCAGTACTCTTGCCGGAAAAATCCCATGGACGGAGCAGCCTGGTGGGCTGCAGTCCGTGGGGTCACTAAGAGTCGGACTCGAATGAGCAACTTCGCTTTCACTTTTCCCGTTCCTGCATTGGAGCAGGAAATGGCAACCCACTCCAGTGTTCTTGCCTGGAGAATCCCAGGGATGGGGGAGCAAGGTGGGCTGCCATCTATGGGGTCGCACAGTCAGACACGACTGAAGCGACTTAGCAGCAGCAGCAGCAACAGCTTTCTCTGATGGATCTCGGAGAGCCAATATGAACCAAAAATCAACACGAAAGGATTAGACTAGACAGTATTCCCTAAACTTATCTGACCATACAACCTTCATGTATGTTTTTCCAGAACCCATTAACATCTATAAACACAATTTGAGAGCATCTCTGGCCTAAAGGATTAGATAAACGTCTGATCTTTTCTATTATGTTTCCTGAGGGAGATGTTAAATAAATCCTCACTAACACTTGAAATCATTTATGAACAAGTGCCACCTGTTTAAGCATTTCAACTACTATTATTATACATTGAATCATATAGGGTCTCTGTTAAATAAAAAAATACATTCTGAAACCATATAATTTTAATGTGAAACATCCAAAAGATATTTTATGTGTTTGAAATGGATAAAAATGCACTGAGAGAAAACAGAGGAGCTCACACTAAAATTATTTAATTCAAATTAAAATTTCATACTTCACATGAAATGTTTCCATGGCACAGTAAAAATGTATACAAATTGTTGCTTTTCCATTTTCTTGCTCTTAAAATTTATCCAGCTTATTTAATTCTATACTTAACTTACCCAAGTTAAGTATAGAATTTATTACCATATTTATTTGAATTGGGGAGCTTATTTATAATCTTTAGAGATATTTCTTTGTAGTTACTGAAAATATTTTTTGTTTTAATTAATTGTAATAATCTTTCTTTAAGTATAATGGAATATATGTATTCACACATGAAAACACATTTATTGGAGAAGAAATATAATTGATAACATTAATCCTGCTTATTCAACTAAAGTACTTCAAGAACAAGTCAGTCCATCCTAAAGGAAATCAACCTGAATATTCATTGAATATTCATTGGAAGGACTGATGCTGAAGCTGAAGCTCCACAACTTTGGCTGTGTGAAGAGCTGACTCATGAGAAAAGATCCTGATGCTGGGAAAGATGGAAGGCGGGAGGACAAGGGGACGACAGAGGATGACATGGTTGGATAGCGTCCCCGACTCAATGGACATTAGTTTGAGCAAGCTCCAGGAGACGGTGAAGGACAGGGAAACCTGGCGTGCTGCAGCTCATGGGATTGCAAAGAGTGGGACATGACTGAATGGCTGAACAACAACAAATTCAACTATAGCTATGATGATCACGTCAGTGTTTTGACTTCGAATTTTCATCTTTGGTATTTGTTTATGCATTCACACACCCATAAACACTGAGATAGATCCACAAATCCATGTACACACCCCAAATACACGAACATATCTCCAAATTCCCACAACTGTGCAAACCCACAAACATTATCACTTAAATACATACCAAAACTCATACTCTACCATACATACCAATACCCAAATATACAAACACATACCCCAGGTGCTAGTGGTAAAGAACCTGCCTGCCAATGCAGGAGACATAAGAGACACAGGTTCGATCCCTGGGTCAGAAAGATCTCCTGGAGGAGGGCATGACAACCCACTCCAGTATTCTTTCCTGGAGAATCCCATAGGCAGAGGAAGCTGGCAGGCCATAGTCCGTAGGGTCGCACGGAGTAGGACATGACTGAACAGAATTAGCACATACACACACCCCGATCTATCCCCAAACACAGACACATAAAATCATGCACACAAAACTATGCATTAGATTCATGCTGAATATAGAATCTATCTCATGAATACTTTTCCATATCACATGAACCGGAGTGGTTGCAATGGATCCTTATGCATAAATTTACCATCAATTAAGCCATCCCTACTTTCCTGTAGCTGGAAATGTAGTTTGTTTCAAATTAGTCAAAATTATCACAAGCTTTTAAATGGCTTGTTTGTGTAATTCTCAATTCCTCCTGTGAAAATTCCTAGAAGTGCCACAGTAGAATCACATGAATAAACCTTTTAAGGTTTGATACTGTTAATACTGTCCTATAGAACGTTTGCACCATTTCTCACTTCTCCTATAATCCGTGTTTGAGACCACACATTTACCTACTCTCTGGATAACACTCTGAATTATAACTGTTTTTGTCAATTTCATAGGAAAAAAACACATCCCATTCTTCCCATTTATATTTGTTAGATTACTAACAAGACTAGATTCTGTGTGTGTGTGTAGGACTTGCAGATTCATATTCTGTCCATTTTTATATCGGTGTGTCCCCATTTCTTATATAATTTTGATATTAAAGTTTGAAAAACTTTTATGAAAATTAAAAACATTTTCTTAGTTAGATATTTGCCTTTCAACTGTCTTCCTGTCAATGCACAACTAGATGCTTTAAAAAATCCAGTCCCTGTAAAAAACCATGCAAGACAAATATTTTTCCTGAAATATTTTAAAGCAAGAGATACTCAAAGGGCCTACTGTTTTTTTCATAGAAATAAGTAGACAAATATATTTAAGAACAGTAAAACAACAATTAGAGAGTCAATATAGAGTTTGTTCTTCTCTGTTCCCTCTTCCTCTTACTTAGAAAAATACAAGAGTAATCTAGAAAGAATAAACAAATCAGTCAAATATGTTTTTAAGGAAAATGTTCTATAAAATAGATGACCAAGAAAATTAAAATGAATGATATTTAAGGATAGTCAGCCAGATTACAATTTGTCTCTCACAAAGACAGTTAAGTACCTCTTCTTTCAGACAACTGGTTAACTCATGCAAGAAAAAAAAAATCATTTAAATTCATATCATATACATATAGCATAATTAATAAGATTTTTGCAAAGAAATGTTTATTTAATAACTCATCAGGGAGGGAGTGTCCATGATTAAAAGTGATGGGTAATTACCATAGAAATAATGATATTTTTAGGGGCTTCAACAGTAGCTCAGTTGGTATAGAATCCGCCTGCAATGCAGGAGACCCCGGTTCAATTCACGGGTCAGGAAGATTCACTGGAGAAGGGTTAGGCTATCCCATCCAGTATTCTTGGGCTTCCCTGGTGACTCAGCTGGTAAAGAATCCACCTGCACTCACTCACTCACTCAGTCTAAATTAGTCCAAGAAATGGTGAAAGTGAAGCCAGAAATCTTGTAACTCTCTTAGGAAAGATAGTATTTTTCATACCTTTAGGTTCTTTGGGCTTCCCTGGTGGCTCAGATGGTAAAGAATCTGCCTGCAATGCAGGAGACATGGATTTGATCCCTGGGTTGGGAAGATCCCCTAGAGAAGGGAAAGGCTACCCATCCAGTATTCTGGCCTGGAGAATTCCATGGACTTGCATAGAGTTGGACATGACTGAGAAATTTTCACTTTATACTTTTCATAATGATATTTTTATGTTATCAAATTTAAATTCCAAAATCTAGAAAATTACAAATATGAAGAATTTTTATGAAGCCAAAATACCTCTCTTAGGAAAATTTGACAAAGATACATCAGCCTTAGTTGGGTATGTGTCTGGATTCTACTCAATTCCCCATTTCCTAAGATTAAGTGATAAAAATCTTACCCATACAATGAATCAGCATCCTAAGTGGTTCCTTCCTTTTTCAATCTTGCCCCAACTCTCATATACTTTTCTCAGGCTCTATGCTTGTTGTTCTCAACATACAAATTCGGTTGTGTTTTCTACTCTTGCTCAAAAGAATTAAAAGACTACAATATCTATAGAATAAAGGTGATTTCTCCTCCATGGTCTACAATTGCTTCATAATCAGACCCTTCATTTCTGAAGCACAATAATCAATTTGTTTAAGTTAACTTTGAAGAAAAAACTCCCTAAAATATGTATGAACTTAAAAAGTAATTGTCATATTATTTTATAACATAACTTTAATTGACAAAGTTTTAGTATCATTAACATCAAATAGAACACCATACAAACACAATTAAGAAGTTGGTAATGACTATATACAGAATTCCTGGAATACAAATGACTAATGAACTTGAAAACATTCAAATATGACTAATCAAAGAAATGCAAATTAAAACAAAATGGTATTTTCCCATACAAATTCAGCAATGATTAAAAAAGTATCATCTTCAATACTAAGAAACGGAACATTGAATCAAGCAATATCATACCCTGCTAATAGTGTAAACTGTCAAATCATTCTGGAAACAACTTTAGCAAGATGTTTCAAGAGGTTTAATTTATGAGCATACTCTTTGAGGTACTTTTAGAAAATTAGCATAATAAAATAATTTTGAAAGCTACATTTGTACAAAATTTTTCCTGAAAAATTACTTTAATAGACATATCAAGGTAAGCATAATGATTAAATGATTAAATACCAATATCCTTTAAATTAAATATCACATACCCATTAAAATGATTTTATAAATTCTAATGACATGATAAAATGCTTATGTTAAATATTTAACATATTAATGTATTAATATTATATTAATGTATATTTAATATTTAAGTAATATATGTATGGTACAAAGAATGTTCAAACTACCACACAATTGCACTCATCTCACATGCTAATCAGAGAAGGCAATGGCACCCCACTCCAGTACTCTTGCCTGGAAAATCCCATGGACAGAGCGGCCTGGTGGGCTGCCATCCATGGGGTTGCTGAGAATTGGACACGACTGAGCAGCTTCCCTTTCACTTTTCACTTTCATGAATTGGAGAAGGAAATGGCAACCCACTCCAGTGTTCTTGCCTGGAGAATCCCAGGGACGGCGGAGCATGGTGGGTTGCCATCTATGGGGCCGCACAGTCAGACATGACTGAAGCAACTTAGCAGCAGGAGCACATGCTAATAAAGTAATGCTGAAAATTCTCCAAGCCAGGCTTCAACAGTACATGAGTTGTGAAATTCCAGATGTTCAACCCAGATTTAGAAAAGGCAGAGGAACCAGAGATCAAATTGCCAACATCCACTGGATCATGGTAAAAGCAAGAGAGTTCCAGAAAAACATCTATTTCTGCTTTTTTGACTATGCCAAAGCCTTTGACTGTGTGGATCACAATAAACTGTAGAAAATTCTGAAAGAGATGGGAATACCAGACCGCCTGACCTGCCTCTTGAGAAATCTGTATGCAGGTCAGGAAGCAACAGTTAGAATTGGACATGGAACAACAGACTGGTTCCAAATCAGGAAAGGAGTACGTCAAGGATGTATATCGTCACCCTGCTTATTTAACTTCTATGCAGAGTACATCATTAGAAATGCTGGGCTGGAAGAAGCACAAGCTGGAATGAAGATTGCCAGGAGAAATATCAATAGCCTCAGGTACACAGATGACACCACCCTTATGGCAGAAAGTGAAGAACTAAAGAGTCACTTGATGAAAGTGAAAGAGGAGAGTGAAAAAGCTGGCTTAAAGCTCAACATTCAGAAAACTAAGATCATGGCATCTAGTCCCATCACTTCATGGCAAATAGATGGGGAAACAGTAAAAGCAGTGACAGACTTTATTTTGGGGGGCTACAAAATCACTGCAGATGGTGACTGCACCCAGGAAAGTAAAAGACGCTTGCTCCTTGGAAGGAAAGTTATGACCAACCTAGATAGCATATTAAAAAGCAGAGACATTACTTTGCCAACAAAGGTGCGTCTAGTCAAAGCTATGTTTTTTCCAGTGGTCATTTATGGATGTGAGAGTTGGACAATAAATAAAGCTGACTGCTGAAGAATTGATGCTTGAACTGTAGTGTTAGAGAATGGATGCTTAAGAGTCCTTTGTACTGTAAAGAGATCCAACCAGTCCAACCTAAAGGAGACCAGTCCTGAGTGTTCACTGGAAGGACTGATGTTGAAGCTGAAACTCCAATACTTCGGCCACCTGATACAAAGAGCTGACTCATTTGCAAAGACCCTGATGTTGGGAAAAACTAAAGGCAGGAGAAGAGGGGGATGACAGAGGATGAGATGGCTGGATAGCATCACCAACTGGATGAACATGAGTTTGGGTAAACTCCGGGAATTGGTAATGGACAGGGAGGTCTGGCATGCGGCAGTCCTTGGGGTCGCAAAGAGTCAGAGACATCTGAGTGACTGAACTGAACTGAACTGCTAGGTAGGAAGTTTGATATGAGCAATGAGGGGTGGCTTGGCTGAAAGGGATGCAAGCTGATCTCTAAATTCCATCCCAGACATACTGAGGAGAGCCCATAGATACGTCACAAAAATAACCACAGAAATTTTCAACTCTTTTTCATGTGTCCTAGGCACACAGTATATATAAATTAACCCTGGGGACTTTTCCAAGTAACCTTAGGCAGCTAGGAGCCCATAAGGGTTCATAAATATTATGTGTGTGTGTGTGTGTGTGTGTGTGTGTGTGTATATACACATCTGATTATAATGGGCTGAATTATGAGAAGATAGAAACAGGGCCTGTTATATAACTTGCAACTGTCAATGTTGAGCATATTCCAATTTGCATTCCCTTTCACTGATTGGTGGTGGGTACAAGCCTGATTTTTTCACGGGGCATAATCAAAAGGAAAAGACAGGAAGTATAAAAAGGGGGAAGCCAAGAGGAAAGAGGAAGACTTCTTTGGGGTTGGCCTGTTCCCATGTCTTGGGAGCATCTGTTTAATAAAAAATGTGCCTGCTTGAGCAGAACTGAGTTGTAAGTAATCTGTTCTTTTAAATCCTTTAGTCTGTCATTACAAATTTTTGTTACGACAAGATAAGAACCAAGGAAGAGGAATAAACCAAACGGACAGGATCTACATATATAAAAATGGATTTCCTAGGAAAGGATTGTAAGAATACTTATTAAAATATAATGTGTAGTTCCACCTAAGTGACACGCTTGTTGTTGTTTAGTTGCTAAGTCATGTCGGACCTGTGACCCCATGGACCATAGCCTGTCCATCTCCTCTGTCTATGGGATTTCCCAGGCAAGAATATAGAAATGGGTTGCCATTTCCTTCTCCAGGGGATCTTCCTGACCCAGGGATAAAACCTGTGTCTGTTTCATTGGCAGGAGGATTCTTTACCACTGAGCCACCTAAAGTGAAAGTCACTCAGTTGTGTCTGACTCTTTGGGACTCCAAGGACTATAGAGTCCATGGAATTCTCCAGGCCAGAATACTGGAATGGGTAGCTGTTCCCTTCTCCAAGGGCTCTTCCCAACCCAGGGATCGAGCCCAGATCTCCTGCATTGCAGGAGGATTCTTTACCAGCTGAGCCAATAGGGAAGCCCAAGAATACTGGAGTGGGTAGCCTATCTCTTCTCCAGCTTCTCCCCGGGATTACTGCAGTCGCCTCCGACCTGGTGTCCCTGCTTGCAGTCTTACCCCTCACAGTCCAGTCTAAACACAGGGGCCACAGTGATCTTTTAAAACTGCGAATCCAATCACCTCTCCCTCACAACTCCCTCTCTCCTCCCCCCACTCCCCCACACACATGGACACACCCTGACAAGTGGTACATTATAAGTGATTTTTATTTACATACTTATAATATTGAATGATTAGAGAAGGAAATGGCAACCCACTCCAGTGTTCTTGCCTGGAGAATCCCAGGGATGGGGGAGCCTGGTGTGCTGCCGTCTATGGGATCACACAGAGTCGGACGTGACTGAAGTGACTTAGCAGCAGCAGCAGCAGTATTGAATGAGGGCTTCCCTTGTAGCTCAGGTGGTAAAGAATCTGCCTGCAGTGTAGTAGACCCAGGTTTGATCCCTGGATTGAGAAGATCCCCTGGAGAAGGAAATGGCAACCCACTCCAGTACTCTTGCCTGGAGAATCCCATGGAGGGAGGAGCCTGGTGGGCTACAGTCCTTGGGGCTCAAAGAGTCAGGCA
Source organism: Ovis canadensis (assembly GCF_042477335.2). Taxonomy (NCBI): domain Eukaryota; kingdom Metazoa; phylum Chordata; class Mammalia; order Artiodactyla; family Bovidae; genus Ovis; species Ovis canadensis. The sequence goes on along the minus strand of NC_091253.1, from coordinate 97,475,145 downwards.
CGATTGAGCGACTAACAATACTGAATGAAACAACTTCCTTTCTGAGAATCAATCTTAATAACAAAAATATGGGTAATTGGAGATATACAAAGATTTTTTTTTAGGTCAATACTTAAAAAGGTTACTTCTATCCTCCATGAATATGGCCTGAAATAGCCTGAGTGTTAAATCAGAAGGTAACTATTAAATAAAGAATGGAACATTTCTTCTAGGCTATTGTGAAGTTAATGAAATTATTTTTAAAAGCAAAAATTTAATAGCACCCAAATTTCTGTGTTAAGCACTACATAAAACTGAATACTTCAGGAAGATGAAAAGACAAGCCATAGACTGGGAAAAAGTACTTGTAAAGAGCACTTCTGATAAAGGGTTATAATCCAAAATATACAAGGAACTCTTAAAAATCCCTGTGAAAATACGGGTCAAAGACTTCAATAGTTCACCAAAGATATACAGGTGGCAAGCAAGCATATAGAGAGTTCATGTTGTATGTCTTCAGGAAAAGGCAAATTAAAACAATGAGATGCTAAATACATATTAGAATGGTTACAAATCAAGAACGTGGACAACATCAAATGCTGGTAAAGATGTGAAGCACCAAGAACTCTCACTCATTTCTGGTGGGAATGCAAAACGGTACAGTCACTTTGGAAGACACTTTTGTGGTTCCTTATTAAACTAAACAGACACTTACCATATGATCTAGCAATTATACTCTTTGGTATTTACCCAAAGGAATCAAAAAGTTATGCCTACACACAAAAACGGAGAAGGCAATGGCACCCCACTCTAGTACTCTTGCCTGGAAAATCCCATGGAGGGAGGAGCCTGGTGGGCTGCAGTCTATGGAGTCACTAAGAGTCGGACACGACTGAGCAACTTCACTTTCACTTTTCACTTTCATGCACTGGAGAAGGAAATGGCAACCCACTCCAGTGTTCTTGCCTGGAGAATCCCAGGGATGGGGGAGCCTGGTGGACTGCTGTCTATGGGGTCGCACAGAGTCGGACACGACTGAAGCAACTTAGCAGCAGCAGCAGAACACACAAAAACAAATGCAGATATTTGTGTTTCTAGAAACTTTCTTCATAATTACCAAAATGTCCTTCAATAAGTGAATGGATGAATAAACTGTGATACACCCAGACAATGCAGTATTAACAGTAAAAATAGGTGAGCTGGCAAGTCATGAAAAGACATGGAGAAAATGTAAATACATATTACTAAGTGAAAGAAGTAATTTGAAAAGACTAAATGCTATCATGATTCCAACTATATGATTTCCTAGAAAAGACAAATATATAGAGGCAGCGAAACGAATCGTGGTTGCCAGGGTGAGAAGAAATGCATCAGTGGAACAAACAGGATCTTTAGGATCTTAAAAATACCGCTTGATACTATAACGAGGAACACACGTCGTTACGTTTTTGTCTAAACCCATCACATGTGTAACATCAAAAGTTAACAATAATGTAAGCTATGGCTTTGGCGGTGATGAAGTGCCAGTGTATTTTTATCAAATGAAATAAATGGGATGCTGATAATCAGGAGACCGTGCGTGTGCAAGGGTGGAAGTTATATGGGAAATCTCTGTATCTTCCCACCAGTTTTTCTGTGAACCAATGTTACAACAAGGAGAATATACAAAAGAGGAGGGTAAATAACTGAATCACTAATAGAAAAGTGGAAAGAGTGAACTGACATGAAATTATATTGCTACTCATGATCTGTTCATTTTGCATTATGTTTTGAGTTTTCCAGAATACATATTTCTTAAAAGGGGAAAAATTGGTCAAAGGATAGAAACTTCTAGTTTTAAAAAAATAAATTCTGGGAATGTAATATACAGTACAGTGACTACCATTAGCAGTATTGTATTATATACTTAAAATTTGCTGAGAGAGTAGATTTTACTGTCCTACTACCAAAAAAAGAAAAAAATTAAAAGATGCAGGTGTTCGTTTCTGATAATCACTTCTCAATATTCCACATATCAAATCTATAATTTTTGTCAGTTGCATCTCAATAAAGCTGATAAAATATAAATGAGTTCTGTTAGATGACCACATTCTATGGGAACATACATTCTAGAGCAAATGAAGCCATGATTAAACAATGTCAAGACAGAAGAAAAATCGAGTATGTTCTCAAATCTCATTTTGACTAGAAAACATAGTGCAGGGCTGGGGAGAAGTAGAACAGAAAAGACTGGTTACAATAAAATTACAGAGAAATCTTAGCCATAGTAAAACATCTGACTTTTACGAGGTAAGCAAGAGCTTGTTATAGGTTGTTGTTGTTGTTGTTTTTAACAGGTAGATGAACTATAGGATCAGAGCAGTATTTTCGTGACTTTGACCTGTACACATCGTATTAGATTAAAAAATACTACAGGCACTTGATCACTTAAGGGGAAAAAGCCACTACCTAATGCCCTGGTGAATGTGGGAAGAATGAAGTATACTAAAATTGATGAATTTATAATCAATGAATGTGGGTAACAAGGGAGATGAACGCAACTCTTGCAGATGTGTGTTCAAAACTATATGACCTTGAGAATAAATAACTCAGCATTTAAAAAGCAGAGGGACAAAGGAAGGAGAAGACGGCAGAGTAGTAAGACCCTGAGTTCACCTCCTCCAAGGACACACTAATTACAACTTTTTACAGGGCAGTTATCAATGACAATGACTTGAAGACTGGTAGGAAAGATCTACAACTAAAGATATAAAGGAGGAATTAAAACAAGATGAGTGGGAATGGTGGAGACACAATATTGTAAAGAACCACACCCTCAAATAGGCTACCAACACACAGAACAATCACTACAACTGCAGTTCTCCCCAAGGATGACAGATCTAAGCTCCACATTGGGCTCTTGAGCCCAAGGAATATTGCCATGGGAAGACAAGTCCTCAGAATGTTTGGCTTTGAAGGCCACTGGTGCTTACTTTTGGAAGAGTCAGAGGGTTTGTGGAAGAGAGAGACTCCACTCAAAATCTAGCAAACCCAAAGCCATTTCCTGACCTTAGAGAACCCCCTGAAGAGGCAAAAAGCATCGGGACACACTTTAGGAACATAAGATGCTGACCGCAGCCATTTCTGGGAGCTCATCCCACCACAGGGACACCGGTGCTGGCAAGAGCCATTTTGGCATTCTCATTCTAGCTTGTAAGTGCTGGGACATCATCCTTTGCTGTTGTGTAGTTGTTAAGCTGTGTCCAACTCTTTGTGACCCCAGGAATTGCAACATGCCAGGCTCCTCTGCTGCCATTATCTCCCAGTGTTTGTGCAAATTGATGTCCATTGAATTGATGATGCTATCTAACCACCTCATCCTCTGCCACTCCCTTCTCCTTTAGTCTTCAGTCTTTCCCAGCATCAAGGTATTTTCCAATGAATTGGCTCTTCATCAGGTGGCCCAAGTACATGACCCTATCCACCAGCCAGTCTGCATTCCAACATTCCCAGGCTAAGCACAGCCCCTTCCACTAGCAGATCCCCTGTTTCAGCACCCCCTGATCCCCCAGCAAGCTGGAGATGTGATCCTGCCCACTAGAGTTCAAATGACCTGGTATCACTCAGGTCAATGGGTTGGCACTAGACCCAGAAAGCCAATTTACCTACTTGTGAGAGGGAGACCAGTCCAGGGCCCCCTGAGACATGGTACCACCCACCAGTGGGCTAACACCAGGCCCTGGACTTCTGTGTCCCCACATGTAGCCATGTCAAGACCTAGTCCACACACCAGGAGGCTGGCTTCACCCCAGTAAATGCTGGGCCCTGACCCCACCCAATAGGAATCCAACACCAGTTCCAGGAAATCTTGAGTACTTCAGCCAGCCATTCTGGAATCTAGCCTAATTTATCAGTGTAATGTCACCAGCCCGAGGTCACACTGGTCCCTGCAGCTAGCTGTATCAGGAACCAGCCCCACCCACCAGAAGGCCACATAACTCCAGGATTACTAACCTCACAGTAGCAAGCCAATGACTGAGCTCTACCCACAAGTGGGCCAACACTAGGCCCAAGGACCTTCTGGGGCTCCACAGTCACCCACCCTATTACCTAGCCGCAAATACCAGTGGCCAATACACTCTGCACAAGGCAGGGCCTGGAAACAACCAGAATGGGAACCCAGCACACTGACCAAACCACCTATAGTAGTCAGCAAACCACAAGAGAAGGATCCAGGAGACCATGAGACCACACAGAGGGTACCCCTAGAATATATAGCTCTGGTGACCAGACAGAAGATGTCCTGCTGGGACCCATAGGCTACTTCTCTAAGATTGGGAAACACCAACTTACCAAATACAAAGAAATAAAAAGGGTGATGTAGGCAAAACAAGGTGCCAGAGGAATATATTCCAAAAGAAAACACAAGATGAAATCCCTGAAGTAGAACTAAGTGGAGTGAAAATTAGCAACCTACCCAGTAGAGTTTAAATTAATGATAAAGATTCTCAAAGAATTCAGGAGAAGAATAAATGAACAGAGTTAAGAGTTTTTAACAGAGTCAGAAATTTTACAGAAGAACCAAACAGAGTAAGAATACGATAACCGAAACAAGGATTGCCATAGAAGAAAACAACAGTAGCTAAGATGATAGAGAAAAACTGATCAGTGAGCTCTAAGACAGAGTAGTGGAAATCACTCAAGCTGAATAGAAACAATTTTTTTTTAAGTTAGAATATTTCTAGGACAGGATCAAGAATATTAACACTCATATTATAGGGGTCCAGAAGGAGAAGAAAGAGAGAAATAGAAAATGAATGTGAAGAAACACTAGCTGAAAAATTCCCTAGCCTTGGAAGAGAAACAGACACCCCACCCCAGAAAGCACAGACAGTTCCAATCAAGTCAACACAGAGAGGATCACACCAAGACACAGTCAGTAAAACAGCAACAATTAAATATAAAGAGAGAATATAAAAAGACTGAACGTCAGTGGATGGAAAAAAGGTATTTCATGCAAATGAAAATCAAAAGATGGGACTGGAGGAATCAATCTCTCTGACTTCAAACTATACTACAAAGCTACCATAATCAAGACAATAAGGTACTGCCACAAAAACAGATATAGACCAAAGATACAGGATAGAAAGCCCAGAGATAAACCCACACACCTATGGTCAACTAATTTATGACAACATAGACAAGAGTATACAATGGGAAAAAGCTAGCCTCTTCACTAAGTGGTGCTGGGGTCTGGACAGCTACATGTGAAAGAATAAAATTAGAACTCTACCTAATACTATTCATAAAAATAAACTCAAAATGGATTAAAGGTCTAACTGTAAGCCAAAACATAACGAAACTCCTAAAGAAAAATGTAGGAAAAATAGTCTTTGACATAAATCACAGCAAGACATTTTTGATGCACCTCCTAGAATAATGAATATAAAACAAAAGTTAACAAATGAGACCTAATTAAAAACTGAAGCTCTTGCACAGCAAAGAAAAAAAAAACATAAACAAGACAAGAGACCGCCCTCAGAATGAGAGAAAATATTTGCAAACAAAGCAAGGGACAAAAGATTAATCTATAAAATATATGAACAGTTCATTAAGCTCAATATAAAAAAAAAAAACAAACAACCCAGTCAAGAAATGGGCAAAATACCTAAATAGACATCTTTCCAAATAAGACATACAGATGGCCCAGAGGCACATGGAAAGATGTTTAACATCACTAATTAGTAGAGAAATGCAAATCGTAACTACAATGAAGTATCGCCACACACCAATCAGAATGGTCATCATCAAAAAAACCTGCAAAAAATAAATTCTAGAGAGGGTATAGAGAAAGAGAAGCCTCTTGTACCATGGGTAGGACTGTGAATAGATACAGCCAACTGTGGAGGACTGTGTGTAGCGGTTCCTTCAAAAATTAAGCATAAAACTATCACATGACTGAGCAATCCCACTACTGGGCATAAACCATGAGAAAACGGCAACTCTAAAAAGACACAAGTACCCCAGAGTTCACTACAACACTATTCACAAGTGCCAGGATACACAGGTGCCCCAGATGTCCACCGACGGACGAATGGGTAAAGAAGATGATGTGCACAGCTAGAATGGAATATTGCTCAGCCATAAAAAATGAAAGAGAATCATTTGTAATGATACGACGAACCTAGATTCTGTCACAGAGAATGAAGTATGACGGAAAGAGGAGAACATATCATATATTAGCGCATATATAAGGAATCTAGAAAAATGGCACTGATGAACTTATTTTCAGAACAGGAATAGAGATGCAGAGAATGGCCTTGTGGGCACAGTAGGGGAAGGAGGGGGTGGCACAACTTGCTAGAACAGTGCCGACATATATACATTACCATATGCACAATAGACAGCTCGCAGGAAGTGTCTGTACATCACAAGGAGCTCAGTTCAGTGCTCTGTAACGGCCTAAGGGTGAAGGATGTGGGGGTGGGAGGGGGCTCAGGAAGGAGTGGATACAGGTATGCATATGGCTGACTCATATTGTCGTACAGCAGAAACTAACACAACCTTGTAAAGCAATATACTCTAATTTAAAAAAAGGAAGCAACAAGGGAAAAGTGACTAGCTATGTACAAATGAATTTCCATGAAGCTATAAACAGAATTCTCAGCAGAAAATCTGCAGAACAGAAGGGAGTAGCATGATATATTTAAAAAGATGAATGGGAAAAACCTACAACCAAGAATATTACCAGCAAGGCTTTCTTAGTAGAAGGAGAAATCAAAATTTGTTTACATACAAGCAAAATCTAAGGGTTCACCACCACAAAACTAGCTTTACAAGAAATGTTAAAGGGATTTCTCTAAGCAGAAAATAAAAGTTACAAGTAATAATGCAAAAATTATAATAGAAAAAAATGTCACTGGTAAAGGCAAATACACACTGAAGTAGCAGAACAATCATTTACAAATCTAGAAAGAATGTTAAAAGACAAAAATAATACAATCATCTGCATCCACAATAGGTAGTTCAGACATGCAAAAATCAAAAGGATTTAATGTCAAAACCACTTAATGTAGGTGGGAGAGGAAAAATGCAGGGTAGCTCAACATTAAGAGTCATCAACTAACACATACACGTGCGTGCACACCTCTTGGGAACCAGAAGTCAAAAATCAATAATTATTATAGTAGATAAACACCTCAAAAAAGAAAGAAATCCAAACATAATTCAAAGCCATAAAATCATGACAAAAGAGCAAAAGGAAGAAACAAAAGAAGACTCAAAAAAACCAAAAGTGATAAAATGGGAAACAGTCTGTACCTATTGGTAATCACTTTAATTGTATGAGGAACAGTGCTCTAATGAAAAGACACAGAGTGGCTGAGGGCTACACAAACATAAACAATATTTATGTTTGCTACAAAAGACTCACTTCAGATGTAAAAACACACAGGCTGAAAGTGAGGAGACAAATGCAAACAAAAAGAAGAGTACCAATACTTACGTCAGACAGAATGAAATGTAAAACTAATACAGAAAGAAGAGACAGTGAGGAGCATTACACAATGACAGGGACATCAAAGCCGTCAGTCCCAAAGGAAATCAAGCCTGAATGTTCACGAGAAGGGCTGGGTGAAGCTGGAGCTCCGGCCAAATGATGTGAGGAAACAATTCACTGGAAAAGCCCCCGATGCTGGTAAAGAATGAAGGCAAAATGAGAAGGCGATGGCAGAGGATGAGACAGTCGGATGCCTTTACAGACTCAGTGGATTTGAGCAAATTCTGGAGGTACTGAAGGATATAGTGAAGGAGTCAGTGAGGGGCAGAGAAGCCTGACGTGCTGCAGTCCATGGGACACAAAGAGTCAGATGTGACTCAGAGACTGAACAACAACATACAGGATCAATCAAGGAAGATATAACAATTGTAATCATATATGTGAATCCAACATAGAAGAATCTATATACCCAAAGCATATATTAACAAATACTCAGGGCAACACTGACAGCTACACGATCATCATATGAGACTTTAACAATGCACTTACATCAATGGCTTTAAATTGGCCTTTCAAAAATTGATTTTAAATGACACATTAAATCAAATGGACTTCAGGCTTATACAAAGTGTTTCCACCAAAAGCAGCAGAATGTGTTGGGAGCCAGCGTGAGGAACTCCGCCCATGGCAAAGGTCATGAGGAAGGAAGCTTGGCATACGCAAAGGCGTGATCAAGCCTCAGGAAACCCCCTGTTCCTGAGCATCTACCCCCAAAACCAGAGTACTTTACGGGGAGCTCTCCCCCATAACCATTTCTCTCAGAAAAGCAGTTAACTTGCAGCTCCAGTTAATAAAAATTCCTGGGCGTGATAAGAGTGTTTCAACTTACAAACTCTGGAGGTTCTCTGGCCTGCCTGATCAGGCTCGTCCAGCCACATGTGATTGTTTACAGCCTCCCAACTGTGAGAGGCACGGGATGTTTTAAAACTTTCTAAATACAGACTCTTTTGAGAAGTTAGAAGATCATTAGTAGAGTCTTAGTAGGTTGATTAGGAATTATATTGGTGAAGGGTTTTTTCATTTGTTGTGCCAATAATTACTGCTAATTCCCTGCCCTGGGTGTGACAAGGATGTCTTAGGTCAAACCTCTCTGCTGACAGACTAGCTCGTGTGTGTGACAACCTCTCAACCATAAACAGCAGAGAGAGTTTGGAGTATTAGCATAGGGCTTTTTTCATTGATGAGTCAATGATTGCCATCAGGCCTCCATATCCTTAGGCACCTGGGAATATATTAATCAATGTATTTGGAATATAGAAAAGGAAATACAGTAGTTTTTGATGTTAGCAATACTAGACTTCTTGAGTTAATGAATCTTCTCTTTTATTATAGATCACTGTACTTTGTTATAAATCACTGTGTCCTTGTATGCAAAAATGTAACTTTATCACTATCTTAAGACAAAATAGATCTTAAGGGGAACATTGGTGAAGGGTTTACATTTGTTGAGCCAATATTTGCTGTGAAATATCCATATTCCTGCCCTTATAATGAATATAACTAGCATATAAATAAGTATTAACCTTTAAGATTAATCATGTTAAACCTTAGGTTAAGTAAATTCCTTTCTTGATTGTAACTCACTACACCCTCAACCTATAGGAATGCAACTTTATTTGGAGGGTGGCACCTGATTTAAGAAAAAATCACCCCTGGAAAAATAAGTTTTCTGGTTAACTGACCAGTATCAGAAAGGGCCATAAAATGTCAGCAGACCTCATGGCTAAAAGATGATGAAACTCATAAGACCTTTGTATAATTTTATATGAAGCACCTGATTGTGACAAGGGTCGGGTCTGCTGACCCCTGTGTGACTCTGTATTCATCCCTATGTATAACAAAAAGGTATATAAACAAACCTAAAAAATAAAGAAATCAGATCAGTTTCTGGAAAGACTGATTCCCCCGTGTCGTTTCTTTCTTGCTCTCCGCTTTCCTGGCTGAATTCCCATCTGAAATGTGGGTACTCACCAAGCCTGCTAATTCTGCCTGGGCTTCTGAGATCGGACAGGGGAGGCCTCAGTGCCTCCTCTCCTTTGGGAAAATGGAAAGACACCTGCGGCCTACGTAGGTGGTGATTGGGATTCCATGTAAACCAGTTATTCAGCCTCTTTTCTACACTAATTCTCCTACTACACTATCTGTTTCTAATCTCCCTCTATATCTGTAATTAAGTAAGTTTTTTCCAGGACGACGACTCCGTCCCCACCTTCGAATCACCCTGGATCCACCGGGGCTGGACCCTGGCAAGAATGTACATTCTTTTCAAGTATACATGGGACAATCCACAGGACAGATTACATTCTAGGCCAAAACACAAGTCTCAATAAATTTAAAAACAGTCAAATTATATCAAGCATCTATTCTCACCACAACGCTCTGAAACTAGGAATTAATCATAATAATAATAAAAAAAAACACAACACATGGAGGGCAAACAAAATGCTACTAAACAACCCATGGGTCACCGAAGAAATCAAACAGGAAATTTAAAAATGCCTAGAGACAAAGAGAAACAAAAATCTTACAATCCAAAATCTATTATTATTGTTAGTCACTCAGCTGTGTCTGACTCTTTGGGACCCCACAGATCGTAGCCAGCCAGGCTCCTCTGCCCATGGGATTCTCTAGGCCAGAACACTGGAGTGGGTTGATACTCCCTTCTCCAGAGGATCTTCCCGATTCCGGGATCTAACCAGAGTCTCCTGCATAGCAGGCAGATTCTTTACTGTCTGAGCTACACGTTGGTGGGAAATAGCAAAAACAGTTCTATGAGAGCAATTTGTAGCAGTAAAATCTTATATCTCAGGACACAAGAAAAGTCCCAAATAAACAAACCACTCTCACACTTCATGGAACTAGAAAGGAAGAATAAATAATATCCAAGAAAAAATTATAAATATTAGAACAGAAATAATTAAAATAGAGGGTTAAAGATCAATCAATGAATCTAAGAGTTGGTCCTTTGGAAAAATAAACAAAATTGATAAAACTGTGATCATGCTCATCAAATATGAAAGAGAGAGAACACTAACAAATAAAATCAGAAATAACAAAAAAAGTAGAAGTTAAAACTGACAGCACAGAAATACAAAGGACCACGAGAGATTAATATGAGCAATTATATACGAATAAAGTGGACATCCTAGAAGGAAGGGGCAAATTCTTATAAATGTACAATATCCTAAGACTGAACCGGGAAGAAATAGATTTAAACAGGCAAATTACTAGGAATGAAATTGAATCAGTAAGTTAGAAAATCCCAACAAACAGAAGTTCAGAACCAGATAGCTTCATGGATAAACTTTTTCAAACGTTTACAGAAGAGTTAACACTTATCCTTAGCAAACTTCTGCAAAAATATGAAGAGAAAGGAACACTAATGAACTCATTCTATGAGGCCAGCATTAACCTGCTGCCAAAACTATGCAAAGATATTACAGAATAAAGAACTTACAGAGTAATATCACTGATAAAAATAGGTGCAAAAATCCTCAACAAAATATTAGCAAGTTGAACTTAACAAAACTTTAAAAGAATCACACACCATGATCAAGTGGGATTTAGCTCAGGGATGCAATGATTGTTTAGTATTCACAAACTGAGGAAATAAATACAAGAAAAGCTTTTGAAAAATTCTGTACAAAATCATTAAAACTCTAAAAAGTGGGTACAGATGGAACTTACTTCAATATAATAAAGACCATGTACAACAAGCCCACAGAAAACATCATTATCAATGGTAAAAAGTAAAAATATTTCCTCTAAGATCAGGAATAAGACAGGGATGTCCACTCTCACCACTGTTATTAAAAACAGCTTTGGAAGTCTTAGCCACAGCAATCAGAGAAGCAAAAGAAAATATTTAAAAAGAACTCAAATTGGAAAAGAAGGAAAACTGCCACTGTTTGCAGATGAAATTCTCCTGTACATAGAAAATCATAAAGATGCCTCCAGTAAACTACCAGAGCTCATCAATATATACAGTAAAGCTGCAGGATAAAAAATTAATACACCCAAATCTCCTGCATTCCTACACTAACAACAAAAGATGAGAAAGAAAATAAGGAAACAATCCCATCTACCATTGCAGCAACAAAAAAAATGCACAAAGATGCTAAAGAGCAATATGGTTGTCTGTGGAGTCTTTACAAATAGCTGAGAAAAGAAGAGAAGTTAAAGGCAAAGGAGAAAAGAAAAGATATACCCATCCGAATGCAGAGTTCAAAAGAAAAGCAAGGAGGGGGAAAAAAAAAACTTTCTTAAGTGAACAATGCAAAAAAATAGAGGAAAACAATAGAATGGGACAAACAAGATATCTCTTCAAGAAAATTAGAGATACCATAAGATACCAAAGAGAACATTTCATGCAAAGATGGGCACAATAAAGGACAAAAATGGTATGGACCCAATACAAGCAGAAGATATTAAGAAGAGGTAGCAAGAATACAGAGAACTGTACAAAAAAAAAAAAAAAAAAGCCTTTACCATCCAGATACCCATGATAGTGTAATAACTCACCTAGAGCCAGACATCCTAGAATGTTAAGTCAAGTGTGCCTTAGGAAGCATTATTATGAACAAAGCTAGTGGAGGTAATGGAATTCCAGTGGAGCTATTGAAAATCCTAAAATACGATGCTGTTAAAGTGCTGTACTCAATGTGCAAGCAAATTGGGAAAACTTAGCAGTGGCCACAAGACTAGAAAAGGTCAGTTTTAATTCCAATCTTAAAGAAGGGCAATGACAAAGAATGTTCACACTATTGCATAATTGCACTCACTTCACATGCTACCAAAGTAATGCTCAAAATCCTTCGAGCTAGGTTTCAACAGTAACTGAACTGAGAACTACCAGATGTACAAGCTGGCTTTAAAAAAGGTGGAGGAATCAGCAATCAAATTGCCACCATCCATTGGATCATAGAGATCTCTTCAAGAAAATTAGAGATACCAAGGGAACATTTCATGCAAAGACAGGCTCAATAAAGGACAGAAATGATATGGACTTACAGAAGCAGAAGATATTAAGAAGAGGTAGCAAGAATACACAGAAGAACTATAGAAAAAAGATCTTCACGACCCAGATAATCATGAAGGTATGATCACTCCCACTCACCTAGAGCCGGACATCCTGGAATGTGAAGTCAGGTGGGCTTTGGGAAGCATCACTACGAACACTAGTGGAGGCAACGGAATTCCAGTTGAGCTATTTAAAATTCTAAAAGATGATGCTGTGAAAGTGCCAAACTCAATATGCCAGCAAATTTGGAAAACTCAGCAGTGGCCACAGGACTGGAAAAGGTCAGTTTTCATTCCAATCCCAAAGAAAGATAATGCCAAAGAATGGTCAAACTACAGCACAATTGCACTCATCTCACACGCTAGTAAAGCTCAAAATTCTTCAAGCCAGGCTTCAGCAATATGTGAACCATGAAATTCCAGATGTTCAAGCTGGTTTTAGAAAAGGCAGAGGAACCAGAGATCAAATTGCCAACATCCACTGGATCATGCAAAAAGCAAGAGAGTTCCAGAAAAACATCTATCTCAGCTTTATTGACTATGCAAACTCCTTTGACTCTGTGGATCACAATAAACTGTGGAAAATTCTGAAAGAGATGGGAATATCAGACCACCTGGCCTGACTCTTGAGAAACCTTTATGCAGGTCAGGAAGCAGCAGTTAGAATTGGACATGGAACAACAGACTGGTTTCAAATAGTAAAGGAGTATGTCAAGGCTATACATTGTCACCCTGCTTATTTAACTTCTATGCAGAGTACATCATGAGAAACTGTGGGCTGGAAGAAGCACAAGCTGGAATCAAGATTGCCAGGAGAAATATCAATAACCTCAGATAAGCAGATAACACCACCCTTATGGTAGAAAGTGAAGAAGAACTAAAGAGCCTCTTGATGAAAGTGAAAGAGGAGAGTGAAAAAGTTGGCTTAAAGGTCAACATTCAGAAAACGAAGATCATGGCCTCTGGTCCCATCACTTCATGGGAAATAGATGGGGAAACAATGGAAACAGTGTCAGACTTTATTTTTGGGTTCTCCAAAATCACTGCAGATGGTGATTGCAGCCATGAAATTAAAAGATGCTTACTCCTTGGAAAGAAATTTATGACCAACCTAGACAGCATATTAAAAAGCAGAGACATTACTTTGCCAACAGAAGTCCATCTAGTCAAGGCTATGGTTTTTCCAGTAGTCATGTGTGGGTATGAAAGTTAGACTATAAAGAAAGCTGAGCACAGAAGAATTGATGCTTTTGAACTGTGGTGTTGGAGAAGACTCTTGAGAGTCCCTTGGACTGCAAGGAGATTGAACCAGTCCATCCTAGGGGAAATCAATCCTGGGTGTTCACTGGAAGGACTGACACTGAAGCTGAAACTAATATTTTGGCCACCTCATGTGAAGAGCTGACTCATTTGAAAAGACCCTGATGTTGGGAAAGACTGAGGGTAGGAGGAGAAGGGAACAACAGAGGATGAGATGGTTAGATGGCATCACCAACTCAATGGACATGAGTTTGGGTAAACTCTGGGAGTTGGTGATGGACAGGGAGGCCTGGCATGCTGTGGATCATGGGGTCGAAAATAGTTGGACATGACTGAGTGACTGAACTGAACTGAACCAAGAGGAAATCATAATTCAAAAAGGTACATGTATGCCAATATTCACTGCAACACTATTTACAATAGCCCGGACATGGAAGCAAGCTAAATGTCCATCAACAGAGGAATGGATAAAGAAGATCAGGTACATATACACAATGGAACATTGCTCAGCCATAAAAGGGAATGAAATTCTGCCATTTGCAGAGATGTGGTTGGACCTAGAGACTCTCACACAGAGTGAACTTAGTTAAAAAGTGAAAAACAAATATTGCATTATATCATTTACATGTGGAATCTAGAAAAATAGCACAGATGAACTTATTTGCAAAGTAGAAATAGAGACACAGATGCAGAGAACAAATGTATGGATACCAAGGGGGGATGGATGGTGGGATTAATTGGGAGATTGGGATTGACATATACAATACTATGTATAAATAGATGACTAATAAGAACCTACTGTATAGAAATGGGTACTCTTACTCAACACTCTGTGGTGACCTACATGGGAAGAAAAGAAATTGAAAAATACACAAAATGATGGAAAGATACACTGTGCTCCATGGATTGAAAGAATTCATATAGTACAAATGACCATACTATCTAAGGCAACCTACAGACTCAGTATAATCCCTATCAAAATACCAGTGATACAATATTCAGTTTCAGAGAACTAAAAGAAATCATTTAAATCTTATATGGAAATACAAAAGTTCCTAAATAGCCAAAACAATCTTAAGAAATAAAAACAAAGAGGAAGTGGAATCAATAGGCCAGAAAGAGTGAATAGATTCTATAATGATTCATTGAAGTAACAGGGATATATACACCCAGCTCAAAGCTGAGCCATTACTTAACCCAATATAGGTATAAAATTGTTAATTCTTTAGTCAATATGGGATTTCCAGTGTGTGCTACAGTTAAAGTAGAACATAAAATTATTGAACCTCTCTTTACCTAAAATCCTTAGAAGCTGTTAGCACCGGAAAGTGCTTAAAGAGTACACATTCAATCAAGTCTAGAAAGGAAAGACCAGTGACAGCAGAAAATAAAACAATCACTACACATGTCACATTTAAACCAGGCAGTTCTCCAACTAAAGCTTATGAGAGCCAGAGAAGTTCACTGGAGGTCACCCAGGTAACAGCTTGTAAGTGTTAAATGTCTCCTAGCCTTATAAAGCTTCAATAATGCCTGTGAAAATACCTGGCTGGTTCCCTCTCTACTCCATCTAAAAATATCAGCTTCACCAAAATGATTCTAACTTCCTTATTTTCAAATATGTTAAAGATGAAACAAGTTCTGTATTAGGATATGGCCATTTAAAATTTCTGCTCCAAAATATTTCAGTGCGGTTAATGTATATGATCAGTTTTAGATTATAACCTTAAAAATGTCATATTCTGATTCATTGTCTTATCTAGAGTATATTAAGTCTTTCAAAATTCTAGCATGAAACAGTGCTAAAGAGACTTCCTGAGTCAAGATATTTTAAAATTCTAGGTTATTTTGCTGCATAGATATCAAATCATACAAAGAATGATTGGGGGTTGGGGGGAAGAAACCTGGAGGTTATCATTCATTTACTTCTCCAGACTTTGATCTATGAGGATCAAATTTAGGGGCAAATAAAGAAGTGATCCCCATCATCAATTTAAACCTTGATGGATATTTAATGCCAATTTGAACTTCTGAAATAGCTTTCATCTCAGATTTCAAAGTGCTTTTGTAAGAAACTATGCTATATTTCTTTAATTGCATTGATTTAAGCATATACTGGAAAATCATTTTACAGTTGAGAAAACTGAATCAACTTTCCAGTGAATCACGGACCCATCTCTAAGTTGTGTCCAACTCTTGCAACCCCATGAACTGCAGCACGTCAGGCTTCCCTGTCCTGCACTATTTCCCATGAGTTTGCTCAAACTCATGTCCATTAAGTTGGTGATGTCATCCAACGTTCTCATCCTCTGTCACCCCCTTCTCCTCCAGCCTTCAATCTTTCCCAGTATCAGAGTCTTTTCCAATGAGTCAGCTCTTTGCATCAGGTGGCCGAAATATTGGAGTTTCAGCTTCAGCATAAGTCCTTTCAATGAATATTCAGGACTGATTTCCTTTAGGATTGACTGCTTTGATTTCCTTGCAGTCCAAGGGACTCTCAAGTCTTTTCCAACACCATGGTTCAAAAGCATCAATTCCTCGGTGTTCAGCCTTCTCTGTGGTCCAACTCTCACATCCATACATGAGTGCTGAAAAAGCCATAGCTTTCTCTATACAGACCTTTATCGGCAAAGAGATGTTGGTGCTTTTTAATATGCTACGTTTCTCATAGCTTTCATTCCAAGGAGCAAGCGTCTTTTAAAGTAAAACTGCCCAAATACTTTCCGAGTTCCACAGAGTTACATTTACTACATATTGAAGACTATTACATATTTCTGAGTTCTCGCTAGCAAATATCAGACCATTTTTCATAATTTTCTCAACAGAAATGTCACAGGTCCAGTTAAAAGCCAGGATTATAGACCAAGTGATCCTCACATAGGTCTGTGATTTGAAACTCTTCACAGATACACACAATCACAGCATATTCTGAATTTTTAAAAATATTTTCAGTCTTAAGAGGAAGCACTCCAGTCCCCTTTGCATCTAATGTTAATATTGGGGGAGTTCATCAAGAGATCACCAGTTGAACTAAGAGCTGCCTCTAGTCTATTGGAGGCTCCCCACGTCCTCCTCTGTCTTTGGAATATGCCTTCCATATTCCCAGAAGTTGCCCCAAGACAGCCTTGAGACAGGCATGCAGCATTGAGACTATTCAGACTGCACACGTGACTGACTCCAGTTAAGTCCCTTATACAAACTCAAAGATTCTGATGATGAAGATCTACTCTCTGGAGGCCACCAATGGCAAGGCTAGTAAGTAATTTCCCTTACTTAATAAACTTGCTACCTACCAATCTGGAGTGGTCTTCCTCTCTCCTTGGTCTCTTCCTGTCCTCTGGATACGGGGCCACATTTACAAACTAACTAAATATGATTACGATGCAAGCACACTTTCCCTGGCAACAGAGCCAACGCCAAGTCCAATACCTATCTCACACAAAGAAATGAATCAAACGCTGTCAATATAAACAGCAAACAGCCTTTCAATATAAATGGACAATTTCTTTTCAAGCATCAACTCTATAGAGTATCCAGTTAAGGCTGTGTGGAATAGGATTAACAGTAACAGAGGCAATTCTTGCTTTTAGTGAGTTTAGAATCTACATAAAGAAAAGAAGCACTCACATATGCAAAACAACTAGAGAAAAAGCAGTGGTTAATATAAGCTAATAATGCATAACATGTAACTTTTGTGTATCCTATGGATTAAAGGTATCCTCTAAGTGTACTCTAATTAAAAAGGAAGGTCTTTCTTCTGGAAATAGTAACATCTGGGCCAAGTTCCTTGCTTTGATCTTTGCACTGATCCTAAGACCCATTCCATGTGTTCCCAGTCGTAGTATTTCTTTAAAAAGAAATGCGCATTTATTTATTTAGCTGTGTCTGCTCTTAGCTGGGGCACACAGGATCTTTGTGGGCTCAGTAGCTGTGGGCCCTGAGGCGCGGCATGGAGGGTCTTAGCTCCCAGACCAGGGACTGGACATGCGCCCCCTGCACTGGGAAGGCTGACTCCCAACCACTGGATCACCGGGTAAGCTCTAAGTAGTACTTTGATTTCATTTCTTATTACATTTCTCACAGCCTGGTTTCTTTTATTGTTGGCCCACTGTTTCTAGAATCTGCTTCCTAAGGTTAAAGGTCAGATCACAGTATAGTAAATAAGGGAGATTCTGGAGTCAAGGGCATCCAGGTTTGAACCCTGGCTCTACCACTTAGTTTAAGTGACTTGCGCAAATTACTTCAGGTCTCTAAGACACATTATTCCTCTGTTAAATTGGGGGAAATAATACCCATACTTTGAAATTTTCCATTGGGGATTAAAGAAAATATGAATATTTCTAGCAGAATACTCAGTGCCCAGAAATATTCAGTACATGTGAGATATCAAGTTGCCTATCAAGATAAATTTCAAGCTTCTGAAGGAAATGGCAACCCACTCCAGCATCCTTGCCCGGAAAATCCTATGGATAGAGGAGCCTGGCGGGCTACAGTCCAGGCGGTTGCAAGAGCTGGACATGACTTAGTGACTAAACCACCACCACAAGCTGGGCTCTTCAGTGTCAGAGACAGGGCCCCTCTGCACAAAGCAATATTGAAATAAACGCTGAATAATGATGAACAAGTAGGCTTAATGAAAGAAATGTGGGAAACAGCTTTCCCTTAGCAGGGAAACTTCTCATATAGAAGTTTATTCACATGAACCAATATTTAATATACAGGATACAAAAGCACTGGGCTTTCTACTATCACTTAGCTGCTTTACCTAAAAGGTCCCCAAGGTTCGTGTCAAGTCTAGTTATTTCACAGTAATGATTCTATTTTATGGCCAAACATACAAACTGACATACATTATGTACAAGTTCAAGCAAGTAAGTCTAGTCTGTTGAAAACAGCACTATTCAATTAAAGATTTTTTTTTAACATAGCAATGAATGATTAAATCAGAGTTTCACTGACTGTATGCTTTAATAAATAAAATCTATTTATGCTCATTTTTTAGAGATGGAAAAAAATCTCAAATCACTTATCCTTAATAAAACAACATAAAGTGGAGTTGTGCTCATATTACCAAATAGCAGATGGATTACTTAGAAACTCCTTTAATTAACCAAATATGTTTATTCATGTGAGTCTGTCATCTTGAAGCACTAACTTCATCTGAAATATAAACCAGAATTTTAAATATGCCACAGATCTAAAATGTGGTATTCATGTTTTCCTGAGAGTTTAATGAAAGTTAAAGTATTTTGGCAAGAGTATGACATATTCCAAACGAAGTGTACCCAATTCTTTTTCTTACCCACCCATTTCAGGAACAGCACTGGCCTTGTGACTTATGTATCCAAGCTCTTTCAGATCTAATGGCTCAGGGTTCTATGGGTCGCCCCAGCAATGGTTTTTAACTTAATAACTGCTTTCTGATTTAATCATTTAACTAACTGTTCTTTCCTTGACCCTTCTTTAACTGCAGTGGATCTTTTGTTTCTTTCAAAAGTCTTTAGGCCAAATATAGAAAATTCAGGGTTAGACTCTGACCTTTACTTCCAGACATAATTAGCACTGGGCCCTTTTACCCCCTGTGACTCAGTCATCCGGACCCGCTATAAAGAAGGACAGTAAAGGAAGGTCAGAGGAAAGGCGCTAGGTGTCCTTTAAAATCCCAGAGTGTACACTGCCTTTTATTCCATTTACTCATTCTCTTTTTAAATGTCTCAGGAGGGAATATAACAAGCTTACCGCATTACTCAAGTTGCCATGTGTGAATAAAAAAAGCTTCAACCATGGATCAGGTGATCTTAACCCATGGCCCTAGGGAAGGCTTCAGACTGCCGCAACTTCCCTGAAGTGTGTGCAAATATTGTGTCAAAATACATTTCCTTCTTTCTTTTGGCATAGAGATTTCACAGGCTCAACTTTCTGAAGGATTCTGTATCACCCCCAAATTTAAGAATCACTGATTAAAAAAAAAATACTATGTTAAAAATCTATGTTAAAATATAGATTGAGTTATACCCAATGACTTTAATGAAGTTTTACATGCTTTATTTTCAAAAGCCATAATATCCAAGTGAGGCAACTTCCACATGGGCTTAGGTGTCTTCAGTCAAATTGGATTTAGTTAAACTAGATTCCTTAGAAGAAATGCATAAGCAATAAACTAAACCACCAACTTTTTAACCTTGAAACTGATGATTTTTTAAAAAATAGGAGTTTCATGAAGTGAAAATTTGTGCATAGAGATGGAAATTGGAGGTGGAAAGCATACGAGCATGTAAAACAGAGACAAAGCAGGGCAATCCGGAGGTAGAAGCAGAATGGCTGGGGGTCTAGACTCGACGCAAAAACCTGAACTGGAGTCCAAACAGACCACTTTACAGCTAGTGCTGTGACCTAAAATATGTCTCCCAACTACTTTTCATGAGGATTAAATGTAATGTGCTTCGAACAATGCCTGGCATATAATAAGCACTCTGCAACTGTTAACTGTGGGTGACATTGGCTGCTGGTGGCAATAATCATGATGGAAGAAGGTCCTGCCTAAAATGAGAATAAGAGATTAAAACAGGCCCTGGACTGAATCTGTTTCCTTCTCTCTCCTTGCTGACTTACTGGGCCAGCAGTCATCTCACCTGCTCTAAAACCTATTCCCAGAAGAATTAGTAGTAATAAAAAAACTATGCATTCATATAATACTTTACAGTTTCTGTCATATAAGAAAATCAGTCCAGGTTATAAATATCTCTCTTTTCAGAGATAAAAAATTTATTTCAAAGACTGCTCAGAGTCCTATATAAATTCATTATAAGTGAATGATTGGTAACTAATCATCTCCCTAAATTTTGGCATTTCCATTTTACTGACAAGACCATTTTCCATAAGATTTTCCATAAAACCTCTGACAAGAGTTTTGGTCTTAAACTCTTTTAGTCCAACAGCCTTATGTTATAGATGAAGAAACAAAAGCATGAACATCATGAATTTTAGCTCAGAGACATACATCTAGCTAATAACTGGGCTGAATCAAATTCCCATTACTGAATTCAGCTTTTGTTAATCACATCTTGTCTTCTATACGTACATGACACAACAAAGTGTTTGCTGAAGAGGATGAACTGTTACTGGTGGTCTCTTTGTGTGCATCTGCTTGCTCTCAGAGACTGAAAATGAAAGCTTGATAGGCAAAGTATTCTATCAGTATGAGTAATCTTATGTCTTAGAGAAGATATCGGCTAGGTAGTGCCCCTAGTAGTTACTATAAGTAACACAGCACAGAAAACAGTACTCCATTCACCCTCTCAAAGAAAACCGAGGCATAAGTTAACCTAAAGTTCACAGGAAGAACTTCAAAGTCGCCGCATTCCCTCTAGCCTTATAGGAGTTCCCTGGTGGCTCAGCTGGTAAAGAATCTGCCTGCAGTGTGGGAGACCTACCTGGGTTTGATCCCCGGGTTGGGAAGATCCCCTGGAGAAGGGAAAGGCTACCCATCCAGGATTTCGGCCTGGAGAGTTCCATGGACTGTATAGTTCAGTTCATGGAGTCGCAAAGAGTTGGACACGATTGAGGGACTTTCCCTCCACTCACTCACTTACTCAGTCTAAACTGGTCCAAACAAGAAATGGTGAAAGTGAAGCCAGAAATCTTATAACTCTCTTAAGAAAGATAGTATTTTTCATACCTTTAGGTTCTTTGGGCATCCCTGGTGGCTCGGACAGTAAAGAATCTGCCTGCAATGCAGGAGACCCGGGTTCGATCCCTAGGTTGGGAAGATCCTCTGGAGAAGGGAAAGGCTCCCACTCCATTATTCTGGCCTGGAGAATTCCATGGACTGTATAGTCCATGGGGTTGCAAAGAGTCAGACACAAATGAGCGACTTTCACTTTGTTCACTAGTCTTGTAAAAAGATATTAATTATAGGGAGATGAACTGTTTCAGTTGGAATGTAGGGAGCCCACCATAGGACAAGTATAGGACAGGCCGTCCTGCCTGTCTCCTCACCATACTCTGGTTTAGACAAGCAGTGATCTAGAGCATCAGCACCACTTATAAAGGGAAAACCCACATATCAATGGAGATCACGTATAAATAAGGTTTTTACTTTTTGCCTTCTACCCATCAGCATTTTTCATCCCACATGTATGTATAACCTTGGCAATAGTTTTGAAATATGTTTAAAAGTTTATGATATTTCTTTAGCCAGTGAGAAAATACTGTGATAGAAGAAATGAAATGCCCTAAAAACAATTACAAATCTTTTTCTTTTTAATTGGTTTATCTACTTTTTAAAAAGAGTCAGGTTCAAGTTTTAATTTTTATCACTGCAATATTCTACTAAAATAAATATTATGTTTACCTCCCCTCATTGTAGAAAAAGTTTTGAGGTACACAGATAAAAATATAAACCATTATCTCATTATCTAGTATATGTTCTCTGAAAACAGTAAAGCATTAAAAAAAGAAAGGAAGAAAGAGAGAGAGGAAGGAAAGGAAAGAGGAAAAAAGTAAAGAAGGAAGAACAAAGGACTAAAGGAAAAAAAGAAAAAGTAGGCAGATCACTGAGGAGAAACAAGAAACATTGCTTCCACAGATGTAAACCACATATTTACATGATTATTAAAATACTAAAAATTTCCTCTAAAGTGCCTATTGTTGTTCAAATACAGTCCTTTTGATGAAGACAAACCAGATGATGATATACTATAAATCCTTTGTTAAAACCATTTCAATTATAAAAAACTTATACCACTGCTGCATAATTTGCATAATTTTTTTTAATTCAGTTGGAAAAAAGTAAAAAATTAACACTGAGTAGAATAGATTATAATTTTTCATTCAAAAATCAAACATAGAAATTATATACTAATATTAATAAAAATGACGCTTTTCTACTTTTATGCATTTTTTAAAGCATAGGTAAAAAATGTCAGGGATTTATTAAGAAAGCCCTCATTTTGCAAAGCTAACTTATGTGATCTACATACAAACTCTCCATCTTTCTGGATTACATGCCTGGAGGCTGTAATCACAGGGCTGCCCAAGGCCTACACTGTCAGTGGGCACATGACCTCTTTAATCTGGTGCCAAGAACAGCTGTTGAAAGGTGTCTGTTACGCAACCCTGAAAGAGGAATAAGAGAAATGAACAAAAGTGACTCCTAACCTATATCCTGGGGACCTAAAGGTCAACTTACCACTAACCAGCTGCAAGAGTTGATTTTGTGTGTCAATTTGGCTGGCCACAGTACCCAGACACGTGGTCAAACTCTAGTCTAAATGTTGTTCTGAAGGGATCTTTTAGAGGAGATTAATACTTAAATCAACAAACTTTAAGTAAAGCAGCTTTACTTTTCATAATGCAGGTAGATCTCCTCAAATCGGTTGAAGGCTTTGAAAGGAAAAAGCCAGTCTTCACCTAGAAAAGACAGAAGTTTGCTTCTAGATGCCTTCAGACCCTAGAGGACACACTGACTCTTCCCTGGGTCTTCGGTGGCTTGCAGATTTTGAACCTGCCAGCCTCCACAATTGTTTCGACTAATTCCTTAAAGTCTCTCTCTCTGTGTGCATGTTTAGTTTGTTACTATGTCAAATAGGGTGATGATGTAAATTGGGTTGGCCAAAAAGTTCATCCGGGTTTTTTGTAATATCTTACAGAAAAACACAAACAAAAAGTTTGGCTAACCCAACACTTACACATTTTAAAATAATTATATAAGAAAATGTGTATACAGCACTTTATAAACTAAATATTAGTTATTAATAGAGCTTTATTGAGAAGATGCCTCTTTTCTTTACCTTCACATTACTAACTTCAGCACAGGGGCAGTATCTAGGAAAGAGTGAGTGATACGGAAAAAAGCATTGTGGACAATCTAAAAAAATTATAAATATGGGAGCCACCATTAGTCTCCACTAACTCAACACACACTATGCACTGGGCATTATAATAGAGCATTAACATGTGTTTTTATTTAATATCCAAAAAGTCACAGGAATTTTATTAAATCTCAATTTCTCATTTTTAGATGTGGTTATAAGCTGGAATCAAGATTGCCGGGAGAAATATCAATAACCTCAGATATGTAGATGACACCATCGTTAAGGCAGAAAGTGAAGAGGAACTAAAAAGCCTCTTGATGAAAGTGAAAGGGGAGAGTGAAAAAGTTGGCTTAAAGCTAAACATTCAGAAAACAAAGATCATGACATCTGGTCCCATCACTTTATGGGAAATAGATGGGGAAACGGTGGAAACAGTGTCAGACTTTGTTTTGGGGGGCTCCAAAATCACTGCAGATGGTGAGTGCAGCCATGAAATTAAAAGGCACTTACTCCTTGGAAGGAAAGTTATGACCAACCTAGATAGCATATTATAACGAAGAGATATTACTTCGTCAACAAAGGTCCAACTAGTCAAGGCTATGGTTTTTCCAGTGGTCACATATGGATGTGAGAGTTGGACTGTGAAGAAAGCTGAGCACCAAAGAATTGATGCTTTTGAACTGTGGTGCTGGAGAAGACTCTTGAGAGTCCCTTGGACTGCAAGGAGATCCAGCCAGTCCATCCTAAAGGAGACCAGTCCTGGGTGTTCACTGGAAGGACTGATGCTGAAGCTGAAACTCCAATATTTTGCCTACCTCATGCGAAGAGCTAACACACTGGAAAAGACCATGATGCTGGGAGGGATTGGGGGCAGGAGGAGAAGGGGATGACAGAGGATGAGATGGTTGGATGGCATCACGGACTCAATGCACATGAGTTTGGGTGAACTCCAGGAGTTGGTGATGGACAGAGAGGCCTGGCATGCTTTGATTCATGGGGTCCAAAGAGTCTGACAGGACTGAGTAACTGAACTGAACTGATTGAGTTTTAAAAGGATGTCAAATAACCCAATCATGATCCTAAAAATAATAATATGAGAAAGAACTGCAAACTAAGATTTTTCTGACTGCCTTCTTAATCACTGCATGGGAATAAAGTGATTTAAACCTAAATGATGGGAGAAAGTAAATACATCAAAACCATCAGTTAAACAAGTTAGAATTACAGCTAAGTCACCTTCCATAACTGGAGGACTAAGCCTGGGAATCAAATGTCAACTACTAAGAATTGTCAATTACATACAAACATGGCAATATTATCATACTTCCCTTTTCTATTTCTCCTCCATACTTCTACTTTTAACATCTTGAATTTTTCATATTTGAAGCCATACCAAAGATACCTGAACTAGCTCTTCTAGATCATTCTTCTAGAAGAATGATCAGCTGACATCGTAGACATAGGAAGCATTGCCCTTTCAATTGTATCTCTCAGTCAAGCCCCAGGGTCTGACGTTAATTTTTTTTTTCTTTGCAATCAGAGTAAGTTTTTACAAGTCTACATGTCTACTGTAAAAAAAAATATATATATATATACATATATATATATATGAAAATTCTATCATCTTTGTGAACATTTTTTATTTGGATGACTTTTCTCTCCTTCAAATCATTTTCCTGCATTGCAGATGGATTCTTTACCAACTGAACTATCCGGGAAGCCCAAAACACAGACAGGGGGTATTTTCTGGAAGAGCATATTGAAAGGGAAAGCGCATGCAGAACTTTTGCTTTCGTTCTCTTCTCACTCATTCTTTGGACTAGCACTACTCTAAAAAAAGATGCTGATAAACAGATGTTGACAGATGTATCTCCATATAAATAGATATAGTTTAAGCCAATTAAACTCAAAACTAAGAAGGAAAAAAAAAAAAAAGATGCAGTATGTCCCTACTTAAGATCACTTATTTTATGGTTAAGACTTGACATCAGAAAAAAAAATGATGATGTTAGCATAATACAGACACAAAGAATAATAAATGACTTTTTCATACCCCTTTTATCTATGGGTTACCATAGGTAAAGGACAGGTTAATCTAAAAGAAATATTTTTTTCATGCAAAAGTAAAGTGATTATATTCAATGCTATTTTCTACACTGTCTTTATGACTTTTAACTACAGTTTTAGAAGATTTCCAATATAGAAGTTAAACACACAGCTTCATAGCTATCATAACTTTTTAAAAAGAGATAGCAATTAGTGATTCTACCAATATTCAATATTTTTTTTAGTTTTATTGTAGCCCAAACCCATGCGTATGATTACAGGCAATTTTCAGAACTGTGTGTGATAAGATATAACTACTAATTGAAAAATATCTAGAATAAATAGTATAATGCTTGTTTCTCTATTTTTAAACTTAGTATTTGCTGTTTCCTTACCTCCAATATATGCAGATTTTCTTACTACTAATATTTCTGTGGAGAAGGAGGTCATAGAGTAATGACTATGTAAATCCATCATCAAGGAAAACATAAACTCAGTTACCTCTTTGTTATAGAGTACGACTCAGCAATTAAAATGAATGAAGTACTGATAAACACAACATGGATAAATCTCAAAATAGTATGCTGGATGAAATAAACCAGACATAAAAGAGTTTATACTGAATGACAACTTTTAGATCTCAGTAAAATTATAACTAATCTATACGACAGAAACCAGGCCAGTGGTTGTTTTGGGACTAAGGGGACATGCAGAAAGAAAGACTCACAAAATGGGATTATATGTACATCAAAACTTGTCAAATCATACATTTTACATACATGCGATTTATTGTATGCTATTCATATATTAATAAAGACATTTTCAAAATCTCTGTGTAAAATAATACGTTGCAATCTACCTTTAAACATCTTCATTCCATCTTTAATTCCTTCAAAAGTACTAACTAGAAACAAACAGGCTGATGGGAATCCAGTAGTCATGTATGGATGTGAGAAAGCTGAGCACTGAAGAATTGATGCTTTTGAACTGTGATGTTGGAGAAGACCCTTGAGAGTCCTTTGGACTGCAGGGAGATCCAACCAGTCCATCCTAAAGGAGATCAGTCCTGGGTGTTCACTGGAAGGGCTGATGCTGAAGCTGAAACTCCAATACTTTGGCCACCTGAGGTGAAGAACAGACTTATTAGAAAAGATCCGGATGCTGGGAAAGATTGAAGATGGGAGGAAAAGGGGATAACAGAGGATGATAGTTGGAAGGCATCACGGACTCGATGGACATGAGTTTGAGCAAGCTCCTGGAGTTGGTGATGGACAGGGAGGCCTGGTGTCCTGCAGTCCATGGGGTCCCAAAGAGTCAGACACGACTGAGCGACTGAACTGAACTAATGGGAATTAGAAGATAAAAGAGTTAATATTTCCTGGTGGCTCAGACAGTAAAGAATTTGCTTGCAAAGCAGGAGACCCAGGTTTGATCCTTAGGTTGGGAAGATTCTCCGGAGAAAAGGAAATGGCAACCCACTCCAGTGTTCTTGCCTGGAGAATTCCATGGACAGAAGAGCCTGGAGGCTACTCCATCCTTGAGGTCACAAAAAGCCTGACACGACTGAGCAACTAATGCAACAAGGAAGGCATCCTCAATAAAAGCCAGGCAAAGGACATGAAATAAAAAGTATTATAATGAAGTTGGTATAAATAAAATTTTAAAAGCCTTGAGGAAGGAATCATATTTTTTTTTCTGAAAGTATTATAAAAGACTCTCACATCATCTCTCACACTTGCCAGTGAAGCCTTTCCTATCTGTACTCTCCAAAAGTCCCACCTCTGTCTCTCTCACATCTGTTTGTCTCTACAGCATGTATCACCATATGACAATACTTCACTCGTTTACTTTGTTTCGTTTTTATCCAGTCCCGCTCTTGCTGTTCAGTCACTCAGCCATGTCCATCTCTCTGCAACCCCATGGACGGCAGCAGGCCCAGTTCCTCTCTCTGCAACCCCATGGACGGCAGCAGGCCCAGTTCCTCTGGCCTTCACTGCCTCCTGAAGTTTGCTCAAATTCATATTCACTGAGACAGCACCATACACATAGATAAAATGAAACTCCACGAGGGCAGAAATTTTGTCTGCTTTTTTCATTGCTGAATTGCCAAAAGTTCTAAGAGGACCAAGTCCATAAAAAAGTCGGCTCTAGGCACTGTTTTCTGAATGAATGGATGAGTGGATTGAAAATTTACAAAGGACCATAAGCTAGGCTGGCACTGGGGATTAAAGCGGTCAGTTCAACAGACATGATCCCTCCTGTTCTGAAACGTATATGTAAGTAGAGTGAATAATAAAAAAATAAATAAAACATCGTCATAACTAAATGGGAATGAACTTCTCAAAGAAAAGCACATAAAGTGGGAAAGGCTGTATGAGGACAGACTAACCTGAGATTATGGAATCTGGGAAGCTCTCACAGAGGAAGTAACATTTAGCTGAGATCTGAAAGCTAAATAAGAATTATTTAAGAGAATGGGCAGATGATACCGCCCTAATGCCAGAAAGCGAAGAAGAACTAAACAGTCTCTTGATGAAGGTGAAAGAGGAGAGAGAAAAAGTTGGCTTAAAACTGAACATTCAAAAAACTAAGATCATGGCATTCAGTCCCATCACTTCATGGCAAATAGATGGGGAAACAATGGAAACAGTGACAGACTATTTTCTTGGGCTCCAAAATCACTGCAGATGGTGACTGCAGCCATGATATTAAAAGACTCTTGCTCCTTGGAAGAAAAGCTATGAGCAACCTGGATAGCATATTAAAGAGCAGAGACATCACTTTGCTGACAAAGGTCTGTATAGCCAAAACTATGGTTTTTCCAGTAGTCATGTATGGATGTGAGAGTTAGATCATAACGAAGGCTAAGCATTTAAGAATTGATGCTTTTGAACTGTGGTGGTGGAGAAGACTCTTGAGAGTCCCTTGGATATCAAGGAGATCCAACCAGTCCATCCTAAAGGAAATCAGTCCTGAATATTCACTGGAAGGACTCATGCTGAAGCTGAAGCTCCAATACTTTGGCCACCTGATGCAAAGAATCGCCCCACTAGGAAAGATCCTGATGGTGGGAAAGACTTGAAGGCAGGAGGAGAAGGGAATGACAGAGGATTAGATGGTTTGATGGCATCACCGACTCAATGGATATGAGTTTGAGCAGGCTCTGGGAAATGGTGAAGGACCAGGAGGCCTGGCGTGCTGCACTCCATGGGACTGCAAAGAGTTGGACATGACTGAGTGACTGAACACCAACCAAGGAGAACGTGGTGGAAAAAAACAAAGTGCCATAATGGAAAGGATATCAATGGTGGGGAGCCTGAGGCTAAAGGAACTCAGTACATTCTAGCAACAGTTGGGGAGGAAAATAATGTGGCAGGAGAGCAGCCAGCAAGGACAGAGCAGGAAGAGATGCAAATGGAGAGGCGGAACCAAGAGGATGTCTCTTTCAGGAAACATCCTTTCCCCTTAGACTAGCAAGACATCATTTTTGGCTTAGAGTTAGGTAGAAGAGTAGCATGCTTACATTTTTTTGTAAACTGATCATTTTACTGTGTGGATAATGAACAGAGTGGACTTGAGAAAGAAGCTAGTCTAGAGGGCTGATTTTAAGGGCACTGCAGTGATCTAGAAATTGTTCCAGTCCATCTAAGTTAGCTGAGCTTATTGGCATAATATTCTCTTGTTAGTGGTTCGGTCTCTGTAGTAGCAAACATTACGTATCTACTTGCAGTGTAATTCTGCCTTCCTTTTTTAAATTATTAATCCTACCAGAGATTTGTCTATTTTTATTAGCTTTTCAAAAATGAATGAGTCTTTGTGGATCCACTTTATTCCATGTTTATTGTATCATGTGCTTGTTTTTTCTACATCATTAATTTATGAATTAGGTTCACCATTTCCTTCTTTCTAAAATCTTTGGATATATTTAGCTATTTTTTTTTTTTACGTTGAATGCTCAGCTAATGAATTTTTAACTTTTATTCTTTCTAATGCAGCATTTGGGTATAAATTTGTTTTTCTAATGCATCACTTCAGCTATAACCCACATGGATGAGTTGATAGGGATAGAGTAAAGGGACAAATTGCATTGTGTCATTGTGATATCACTCAGTCCTATCTGACTCTGTGACCCCATGGATTGCAGCCCACCAGGCTCCTCTGTCCATGGAATTTTCAAAAGAGATGGTTAAATAAGCAATCTCAGTAGGGCACTGTAAGTACAAAAACTATGACTCCTGTCAGTTAATGATTCTTAACCTCAGAACCAAGTAGGCACACTTAGCAACAAAACTAAGCAACAGAAAACATGAAGACATGTCCCCAAACAATAACACAGTGGTGGCGTGGGCCCCACATCTTGCCCACTGAGCTCAGTCAGTTAGGACAGGTTCTCTGCACACATAAAAAAAGTCAACAAACAAGTTTTGAACCTAGCTTGACAATGTAGGGACAAGAAAACTCCCCTGCTCAACCGGGTAAAGGAACTGATGATGGAAGCATGACATCTACTCAAGAAAGCCAAAGAAGGTCTTCCCCTCCCCACTTCTGCTTGGATTATAAAGCTGCAGCACACTGAGTTCTCAGGGCATGGTACCCTCTTGCCTGCCCACGTGTAAGCCTCATGAGCATCCTGTTCTAACAAACCATTTCTTTTTTTTTGTGGGGGGGGGGCAAACCATTTCTTATCTATCACTTTGCCTCTCACTGAATTCTTTTCTGTGCGGAGACATAAAGGACTGGAGCTCTTCAGAGTCCCCCAAAACAACACCCGTCAGTTTCATAGTAACTGCTTTCATTCAGTTCACACTTTATCATTTCCATAAAGATTTTTTTTTAATCTCTGAGTCATTTAGAAGCATGCTTTTAAATGTTCAATTTTTTCTTCTTTTTCTTTTTTTTAGTCTAACTTGCTATATTGTCAAAAAATCGGTTCTGCCTGAAACGGTTGACTTAAAAAAATATTCACAACCTGAAAGTTGAGAGTTATATTTTAATTGGTGGGAATTTTTAGGACTTCAAGTCCAGGAGACAGCATCTCAAGTAACTCTGAGAGAACAGCTCTGAGGAAGTGAGGGGAGCATCCAGGTTATATACAAGTTTTGCAACAAAGGGCAGGTAGCCTGAACATCGAAAGAGTATTGTTTCTTAAAAAAAAAAAAAAAAAACAGATATCCCAGGTTAAGGAAATTAGTACTTTTCTATGTATGGAAAGATACAAGGGTCTGGGCTCACTGAGATCATTTCTTTGACAGGCACCTCGCCTCTCTTGGGCCAGTTATCCTGTGTTTTTCACATTCCGAGTTTCCTCTCAGCTCAATGAGTGACTGAAATCTGATGGCTGCTAGGTTAGAAGTATTTGCCTTCCTGAGTGCCCTTAGGGCTCACGAGCTTACTCTGGAGGGCTGCAGTCACTGATATCTGTGACATCCTCTCTGTTGATATGGCAGGAAATATTCCATTTCTCAAAATCTTGCTTAATGCACATAAGCTAAGTTTGTAGTCCACCAACAGGCATGTACAGCGCTTCATATATTTGTGATAAACATGTGCATTTCCCTTGGGACTGAATGAAATTACTTAGGTGGAGAGTTTAATATGATAGAAAGTGGAGGGAATCATTCTGCCCTTTCTACCACACAAATGTTTGCCATACAATAGAGAGCTCCTGACTTATAGGTATTACTAACAGCAATGTACAACTGTTCACTGTCCTATTTATTTCTCCATGTTTTCACAGATGCCTTTTGCTCTTCTTGTACACCTGCCCTCACTTTTCAGAAAAAGCATGTTTTTTAATAGCGCTAGTGTGGAGCTGTCTCTTCAAAAATCAGCTAACTCACCAACTCCTATAGAAATACACTATGGTTTCCTGGTTTGGTTTTGATGCCTTGCCTACATGCTCCCCATGCTTGAGCGCTTAACTCACTAACCACAGTGATTCCCTCTCTATTAGACTTTGAATGTCTGTGGACAGAGACATTTAAGCCGTTGCATTTCTTGGCCTAAGTATAATGACTCAAATATTGTAGGTGTTCCAAAATGCCTCAATTTATGAATGGATAAATGAGTCAGTGAGTTTGGTCTAAGCCCCCAAAGAAATCACATTAGCAGAATAATCAATTTTACAGCCTGGCTGTACCATGAGCGACATGACAGGATCACTTAAAATTAATTTTGTTACAAGAAGAAAAAACTTTATATCAAGTTGATTGTAAGATTAATAAATCCTTTAATGAACAGAGAATTTCCTATACCAAGAAAGTTCAATTAAATAGTGAGTGTATTAAAGACATTTCCTAGTTTTGAACAAGAATCTGACCAAAAAAGAAAAAAAAAAAGAAGGAGCAATTTATGGCATTTTTTTTTGTTCTCAGTTGGAGGTGGGAACAATCATGTACCCCTTAGCTTGAAATAAGGAAAAACACAACTGTATTCAGCATAGAAACATCATCAACATCTCTACTATGGAAAGGCAATGTTTAGCTTGGATCAGTCATGCTGGTTCACTCATTCAGTCAGGCAACCATTCATTATTTGCATGTGAGTTTATACACTGCCTACTATATCTGTAAACAAAGGATGCTGCTTCCATCAAGCCATCACATTACAGCCTCGCAGAGAGTGATCCCTCAGTGATCCCTGAGGGAGACTCAGGATGGAGGCAAAGAGGACTGCCCACTGCCAAGCCCAGCGAGCACTCACCACAGCCACACATCCACCCTCGCCCATGAGGCACCCCGAGGAAACTCAGGATGATAAAACATAGGACACTGGTCCCACATAGCGGAGGTGCATATCAAAGGAATGATATCAGCAAGACTCTTAGATTTTTCCATACACACAAAGAACTAAATTCTTTAACTTGAGATATCTGGCTTATTTTTCTTAGCAGTAATCTTTTGATGTTGCAACCATCTGGCTTTGTTGCAAAAACTCCTATATATCCTGGCTCCCCAACTTCCTCTTCAAAACAGCTTCTCATCATCTGATATGTTGTGTTTCAGGCTCAACGTCTCAGATTTGTCCACCAAGTAAAACACAGCTCTCAACTTTTCGGTTGTATTTTTTTTTCCCCAGTCAAAAAAATAACATACTTAATGAGAATCTACGATGTATTACTCGCTATTGACCAGTCACCAGTCTGACCCTCATTAAGTGAACAAATCACACAAAACATCTGCTTGTGCGGAGGTGAAAAATGAAGGATTTCCTGCCATATCAATAAACAAGGATGTGACAGTCACCAGTGATTCCAGTCCTCCGAATGTGGATTTCTGAGCCCAGTGGGTGCCCAAGAAAAACCATACCTGCGATCAGGCTGCCACCACTCCCACTTGAGCAAGGAACTAAGGATGTGAAAAACTAAATTGCAGGATGCTGGCCCCA
This sequence comes from Ovis canadensis, assembly GCF_042477335.2. NCBI lineage: Eukaryota > Metazoa > Chordata > Mammalia > Artiodactyla > Bovidae > Ovis > Ovis canadensis. The sequence continues at coordinate 97,442,103 of NC_091253.1, read as the reverse complement.
GATAGCTAAGATGCATCAGAGGAAGGATTTCGTAGGCCCAGGCTCTTGCCTCTTCCCATACACAGAACAGTGTGAAACTCCTTAACTTGAGATATCTGATTTTCTTAATTAATAATAATCTTTTGATGTTCAGACTACCTGCCCCTTGTTCAAACTTCTATTTACCCTGACTCCTCCCCCCACCTCCTTAGAACAGTTCTCTCATGGTTACCTGAGATGCCGTCTCCTAGGCTTGAAGCCCTAAAATTCTCACCAAATAAAACATAACTCTCAACTTCTAGGTTGCAACTATTTCTGAAGTCAACAGAAGTTAAATTCATCACTGCATATTAACAAATCTGAAGCAAATATTTATGAGCATAAGGGTTTTCCCAAAAAGGAAATCGTTCATGTGTCTAAACAACAGTCACTAGGGAGAAGGTGTAAGATTGTGGGATGAGATGGTGAGATAGCATCACTGACTCAATAGACATGAATCTGAGTAAACTCTGGGAGATAGAGAAGGACGGTGAAGCCTGATGTGCTACAGTCCATGGGGTCACAAAGAGTTGGACATGAATTAGTTACTGAACAACAACAACAATGGCCTTTTCCAGGACAGACCCTTCTCCAATATCCTCTTTAGCTTATCTCTGAGTGAACTGAACTGAACTGAAGTACCTAAATCATGGTATCTGATACACATTTCCAGAGTCACTTTTTTTTTCCTGGGATGCTAAAGCCCTCGGGAAATGAAAAATGTTAACTACCTGATGACCATGTGCACATAGCCATCAGGCCTTCTGGAGCCTAAGAATCAATGATGGTAACCCCTATGACACTTCCCTGTTATCTCACCATGAACCAATCAGAGAACTGTGCCTGAACTGATTACATACCCCGTGACCACTGCACCCCCCACTTGAACTTGAAACCCATCCAGGAGCTCTGGGGTTGGGAGTGCTTGCCGCCCTGGACTCTTCGTTTGGTGTCCTGCAAGAAACCCTGCATTCCCTTCACCACAACCCAGCGTCGGTGGACTGACTTCACCGCAGGCAGGCCAACACACGGAAGTTTGGTTTGCTAACGGTAATTTTTTTTATTATTATTAGAAGAACTGATTTTAATAAAATATATTAAAATTATATTGCCCTTCAGAAAAAAAATAAATATAATCAAAGGCCACCAATGAAAGTCTAGTGAACTATAGGACTCTCTGCCAAACTTATGACCCACTATGGCAAGATTTCCATTTCGTATAAAGACCACATCGTCTCAGGGGCATTACAAAGCACCAGATACCTCCTTCAAAACATCACCATACTAAACAATAAAACTTTGGAAAAGTACTTTGTATTTCATATATATAAAATGCAAGAAAAATTATAAGCTGTGAGCAAACTGTGGTTGAATAATATCACCCCACTAATGAAATAATCAATTAATTTTAAGGAAAAAAAATGTCTACCAAAAATTAACAACAGACATGCTTATCCTTAATTTTACTTTATATCATGGCTGAAGGAGATGATTTTAAATGTAAAGAAAAAACATTGTTACTTAGTATCTTTTTAGCTAAAATGAATATGCAAAAATGTTGTATATTAATGCATATATATGGAATCTAGGAAAATGATACTGATGAACTTATTTGCAGGGCAAGAACAGAAATGCAGATGTAGAGAATGAACTTATGAACACAGTGGGAGAAAGAGTGGGCGGGACAAGTTGATAGAGTAGCACTGAAATACATCCATTACCATGTGTGACACAGACAGCCAGTAGGAAGCTTGCTGCACAAAACAAGGAGCTCAGCCAGGTGGTCTGCAATGACCCAGAGATGGGATGGGGTGGGTGAGACAGAGAGGCTCAAGATGGGAATATATGTAGACTTATGGCTGATTTGTGTCATTGTACGGCAGAAACCAACACCATATTGTAAAGCATTTGTTACAGAGTCCAAGATTGCTGTGCTCACTGAATGACAGGCCAATAAATCCAAGATGAGATGGTGAGAACAAGGGAAGAATTTTACTCGGGAGTTGGCTGACCAAGAGATGGCAGGCCAAAAGTGAAATGGTGAAGTCACCCAGTCCTGTCTGACTACTTGCAACCTTATGGACTTTAGCCCATCAGGCTCCTCTGTCCATGGGATTCTCCAGGCAAGAATACTGTAGTGGGTTGCCATTCCCTTCTCCAGGGGATGTTCCCAAAAAAGGGATCAAAACCCAGGTCTCCCTCATTGTAGGCAGATTCTTTACCACCTGAGTCAAGGAAATTCTCAAAAGGGAGGCTAGTGCCTCAAAAACCATCTTGTCAGGGTCTGAATGCCAGGTCCTTTTATGGATCAGAGATGGGGAGGTGAGGAAACAAAGTAAGAAGACCATTTAATTCCTGCAAATAATGCATCATGTGAAATGCTGGGGTGGATGAATCACAAGCAGGAATCAAATAATATCCCAGCAGGATCGCTGGGATAAATATCAACAACCCCAGATATGTAGATGATACCACCCTAATGGTAGAAAGTGAAGGGGAACTAAAGAGTCTCTTGATGAAGGTGAAAGAGGAGAGTGAAAAGCCTGGCTTAAAACCCAATATTCAACAAACTAAGATCATGGGAGCCAGTCCCATCATTTCATGGCAAATAGATGGGGAGAAAATGGCAACAGTGACAGATTTTACCGTCTTCCATTCCAAAATCCCTGCAGACAGTGACTGCAGTCACAAAATTAAAAGATACTTGCTCATTGAAAGAAAAGAATCAGACACGACTGAGGGACTTCACTTTCACTTTTCACTTTCATGCATTGGAGAAGGAAATGGCAACCCACTCCAGTGTTCTTGCAACTTATGGACTGTAGAATCCCAGGGACCGGGAAGCCTGGTGGGCTACCATCTATGGGGTCGTACAAAGTTGGACATGACTGAAGCGACTTAGCAGCAGTCACCATCTACAGCGATTTTGGAGCCCAATAAAACCTGTCACTGTTTCCATTGTTTCCCCATCTATTTGCCATGAAGTGATGGGACCAGATGCCATGATATTCAGGAAATCAATCCTGAATATTCATTGGAAGGACTGATACTGACACTCAAGCTCCAATACTTTGGCCACCTGATGCAAGTAGCCGACTCGTTGGAAAAGACCCTGATGCTGGGAAAGATTGAGGGCAAGAGGTGAAGCAGACAACAGAGGATGGGATAGTTGGTTGGTATTACTGACTCAACGGACATAAATTTGAGCAAACTCTGGAGATGGTGAACGACAGGGAAGCCTGGCATGTGGCAGTCCCTGGGGTGGCTAAGATTTGGGGAGGACTGAGAGACTGAACTGGAGAAAGCAATGGCACCCCACTCCAGTACTCCTGCCTGGAAAACCCCATGGACGGAGGAACCTGGTAGGCTGTAGTCCATGGGATCGCGAAGAGTCGGACACGACTGAGCGACTTCCCTTTGACTTTTCACTTTCATGCATTGGAGAAGGAAATGGCAACCCACTCCAGTATTCTTGCCTAGAGAATCCCAGGGATGGGGGAGCCTGGTGGGCTGCCGTCTACGGGGTCGCACAAAGTCGGACACTACTGAAGTGACTTAGCAGTAGCAGCAGCAGCAGAGAGACTGAACAACAATTCCTGCAACTGTCTCCTAGAATAGCAAGCCATAGGAAAGGGGATGTGTTAGTTTCACTTCCTTACAGTCATTTCATGGGTGGTGTGAAATGGAATATCTCCTGTCATATCAACAAAGATGTCACATCTCTCTGTGGTTCTAGCCTCCCCAAATGTGAACTTCTGGGCCATGCCAGTAAGCAGCTGAGGAGGGACGCCATGCCCTCTGCCACACAAAGAATTCGAGACTATCACCATCCTTCAAAGGTGGGCAGAGTCAGGTTATCTCCCTGAGGCAGGCCTTACGTATGCCTTTCATAACAAAAGCAGCAAGATAAGAATTAAAGTCACAGAAGCAAACCCAATATAATCCAAAATTAACCTTTCTGGATTACATATTTATCCTGTAATTAAAAATAAATTTAAAGAAATAGGCAAAGATAACGAAGGGTAATTCAGTATAGAAAACTGGAACGAAAAAACAAACATCAAAATGAAAAAACAACCCGAAGACACTAAGGATTATGATTTTAAAATTATAGGTAAGGATCTTAATGATGATATGTTAGAATACATGTTTTTGCTATAGCAAAGCATAAGAACTTAAAGATTAATCTAAATATTACTTGAACAACTGAAGTACATAAACTTTTCAGTTTAAATGAGGTTTTAAGGGACTGGATCAAAATAGTAAATAGGCACCTATTTCCCTCCTCTTACATACGCACTGAATGTACACAGGTATACCTGGAGCAATTCACTGAGAGAAGTTCAGAAACCAGCTGACTGAATTCTTCACGTGGGGTAAATAAGAAAATCACACACCAAAATCCATAGGGAAAGCTGAGACATACTCGGACTATAAACTCCATACCTAGCACAGTGCCATACAATCTGGAGGCAACCCTCAACTCCCAGCTTCTCTCTGGGAGTAAATGATTTGGAACACACCCCTGGGTCCCTACTTTCAAAGCTCCCCCCGAGAGACGGCCTCCCGGAACACCTAGCTTGAAAGTAGACAAGCCTTGCGTTCAGATGTGTGCTGTCTCTCAGCTGTGTCCAACTCTTTTACAGCATCATTGATTGTAGCCCGCCAGGCACCTCTATCCAGAGAGTTTTCCAAGAAAGAATATTGGAACAGGTTGCCACTTCCTACTCCAGAGGATCTTCCGGAGACCCAGGAAATGAATTCTTGTTCTTGAGTCTCCCATACTGGCAGGCAGATTCTTTACCACTGTGCCCCCTGGGAAGCCCCAACTCCTGCATTCAGGAATCTCATGCTATTTTTGCAAAGAAGCAGTTCTTAAAAGGAACACCAGTGCTTGCAACATTTATTGTCACAAGGCTCGGCACAGAGAGAGCTGGCAAGCACTCCCATCTCCCAGGCTTTCCCTGGAAAGGATCTGACTGCAGCTTTACAAGCTGCTGCCTGAGGGTTCAGCTTTTAATGAGCATGCATCTTCACAGGCTTCACATGTGAGCCTCCTCAGAGACCAAGGCAGTTAGTGGGTGCATTCCTGTCTTCTCCCTAAAGCTCCTTCCAACAATAAAGCCAAGTTGCCAATGTGTTAGGAAAATACCTCAGAGTATCAGATAAAAACTGTATACATCCGGGGTCCAATGTTTACAGCTGCCATTCAAGGAATAGGTCCCTAAATCTCTGATAGCCAGTGGGGCTCAGAGAACTAAGTCAAAGAAGTAGTTAATGGGTTTGTGAGCACTTGCCACAACTATACCATAAAGATTCAGTGCAGAAGGAGCAGGCATTAATGCTCACCTCCCAGTTTCTGCCTGGAAGGACTGCATGGTTAACTACATATGTGCCTAGCTGCTGCCTGAGGATCTGGCTTCTAATCAGCCTGCATCTAGGTGCTGATTGCAATCCTCCTCTTCAGGACACTGAAAGGTCTTGAGGTTCCTGGGACACCCTCAAGTACTGGCAGCCACGAAGAACAAAGACAGTGGACAATTAGACAATTGGACAATTGGTTTGGACAATTAGAAAGGCTTGAGCAGTAACTAAAAGCCTGAACTAGGTTTATTGACAAGGTTCATGTCCTACATAAGACCAGTCTGTAAAGATTGCAATAAATTATTGTTTTTGCCCTTGGGCAGAAACTAACACAGAGGGCTTCCTTGGTGGTCTAATGAGTAAGAAACTGCCTGCCAATGCAGGAGACATGGGCTCAGTCCCTGTTCCAGGAAGATTCCACATGCCACGGAACAACGCAGCCAACGAGCCACCACCACTGAGCCAGCACTCCAGAGCCCACAGGAAGCAACCACTGGAAGTCATGCACCTGGAGCCTGAGCCCCAGAGGAGAAGCCACCTCCGTGAGAAGCCCACAGACCGCAGTGAAAAGTAGCCTCTGCTTGCCACAACTGGAGAAAGTTCACGGGCAGCAACGAAAATCCAGTGCAGCCAAAAATAAATAAATATTAAAGAAAAATAGTAACAGAAATTCAAGAAAAATCAAGAAACAAAGGAATATATTTCAAACAAACGAACAAGAAAAATCTTCAGAGACCAATATTAATAAAATAGAGATGAGCAATTTACCAAATAGAGAGTTCAAATTAATGGTCATAAATATGCTCAACACGGTAAGGAGTTCAAATACTGAACATGAGAATTTCACTAGAGAGAAAAGTATAAACAGAAACTGTAGTGCTAAAGCACACCACTAAACTGAAAAATTCAATAGAGGCACAGCTAAAATAAGCAGAAGAAAAGATCAGAAAATTCAAAGAAAGTGCTATGGAATTCATCCAATTAAAGGAGGACAAGAAAACTGAATGAGAAAGAATAAAGACAGCTTAAGTGGTATATGGGACACCATCAAGCAGAGCATATTTATATGTGTGACTACACACACACACACACACACACACACACACACATTTATGTCAGAAAGCTAACACAAAGAAATAATGGCTGAAAACTACCTAACCTGGGAAAAGAAACAAGACATCTAAGTCCAGGAAGCCTAAATAATGTCAGGATAAAACTAAAGAGACCCACAACAAGATACATTATAATTAATTACATTATAATTAAATTGGCAAAAGTTAAGAGAAAATTTTAAAAGCAACAACAACAACAACAAAAAACTTGCTATACAGAAAATAAAACCCTTAAGATCGTGAGCAGATTTCTCAGCAGAAACCTTGGCGGTTTAAAGGCAATGGATGATATATTAATAGTGCTGGAAAAAAAAAACAAAGACTCAACCAAGAGTACTCCACCCATGAAAGCTGCCATTCAGAAAGAGAGAAGTAGTTTTCCAAAAAAAGAAAACACAAAAGCTGAACATCACTGAACTGACCTTACAAAAACATTAAAGAGAGTTCTTCAAGCTGAAATAAAAGAATACTAATCAGTAATATAAAAACATATGAACACATAAAACTTGCTGGTAAAGGTAAATATGCAAGTTACCTGAGAAGACTATAATAATATAATGAAAGTGAAAATGAAAACGCTAGTCACTCAGTCGTGTCCAACTCTTTGCAACCCCATGGACTGTAGCCTGCCAGGCTCCTCTGTTCATGGGATTTTCCAGGCAAGAATACTGGAGTGGGTTGCCATTTCCTTCTTCAGGGGATCTTCCCGACCCAGGGATCAAATTGCAGACGGATTGTATACCATCTGAGCCATGAGGGAGGAAACATTATAATGGTGGTGGGTAACTATAATACGGGTATGAAGATCAAAAGACAAAAGGACTAAAATAACTATAATGAAATTTGTTAATGGATACACAGTATAAAAATGACACCAAAAACATAAAATTTGAGGGGATATGTAAAAATGTAGTGCTTTGCTCTGCATTTGAAGTTATCAGCTTAAAATAGACTATTATTACTATAAGTTTCTTTTTTTTTTTGGTAAGTATCATGGAAACCACAGGACAAAAATCTATTAGATACTTTAAAAAGTATAGAGAAAGAAATCAAGGCATGCCACTACAAAAAAAAAATAATCAAATTGCAAAGCAAGAGATAAAAAGCAGCAGAAAAGAATAAAGGAACTGCAAAAGAGCCATAAAACTAATAATATGGATACAGTAAGTCCATGTATACTTTACACGTAAATAAACCAAATTCTCACATTAAAAGACATAGATTCATTGAATAAATTACAAAACAATTCCCACTACATGCTGCATACAGGAGACTCACTTCTGCTTTAAGGACACATTTAAGCTCGAAGTGAAGGAATGAGGAAGGATATTCCATGCAAAAGGAAAACAAAAAAAGGCAGACATAGCTATACTTATATCAGACAAAATATCTAAGCAAATGGCTGTAATAAGAGACAAAGAATATGATACAATTATAAAGGGGTCAATTCATCAAGAGTATATAATGAAATATACATATGTATATACCCAACGTCAGACCAACTAAATATATACTGTAAACATTAACAAACCTATTTCTAACAGAAATAGACAGCAATACTATTATAGAATGGGACTTTAATACCCAGTTTTCAACAGTAGCTAGATCATCCATACAGAAAACCAATTAAAAAATTTGTCTTATCATACATGTTAGACCAGATAGATCTAACAAATGTTCACAGGAGAGTACATCCAACAGGAGCAGAATTCACATTCCTTACAAGCATTCTGCAAGTTAAACCATGTGTTAGATCACAAATAAGTCTTAATAAACTTAGGAAAACTGAAATAATATCAAATATGCTTTCCAACTACAATGTCACAAAACTAGAAATCAATAACAATAAAAAAAATTGGAAAATTCACAAATATGTGAAGATTATATGCTACCGAACGACCAATGCCTAACAGAAGAAATTTGAAAAAAAAATTCCTTGAGACAAATGAATACGGTAATACAACATAGAAACTTATTGAATGCAGCATAATTCTTTCTAAGAGGAAAGTCATAGTCATAAATGCCTACATTAAGGGAAAGGAGATCTCAATTAAACCACTATACTTTACATCTAAAAGAATCAGAAAAGGAAGAACACATTAGGCCCACCGTTAATAGATGAAACTAAAAAAGATAAGAATGGGAAAAATTTAAAGAGTGAGTAGAAAGGAAATAAAGAAGATCAATGAAAGTAACACTTGTCTCCTTTTGGGGGTGGGGGGCGGAGACAGGAGGAGATAAAAGGTGTGGTTCAAATTTTGCTCTTTAAGATATCTTGAAATTATAGGTTCACTCTCCCTAAAATTTCAAAGAGCGTGAACATCTTCCAGGAACAGTGAGAAGAGCCCCCAGAAACTGCTTTCAGACCTGGGCCACCCACAGAGCCCCCACTCCCCCCATGAAAATGGGTGAAAAGCGAAGGGAATGACAAGGACTTTGTGACTGTCCGCAGACCTAAGCCAAACTGAGAGAACTTTCCAGGTGTTTCTTGGGACTCCCTTCCAGACAAGCTACTCCTCAGAATCTTTACCTGTCTGTGCTTCCCTGAACTCCTGAAAGTCTCCAGTGTTTGTAAGAGATGGTATCATCTAGCATCTGACGAGTCTCTGGCAGACCATAGACCTCGCGAGCGTAAACCTCTATACCAGAGGCGGTTGGTCGACAGCTCTCCCGAGGCGTGGTTGCCTTCTGCTGCCCAGGATCACTTATGGACCAGCCGTTAGTTGAACGTCTCAGCCCTTTTCGTCGACAGCACCTGCACCTGTGGAACTCCGTGATGGTTGTGTTTACCCTCCAGGGCCTTCTGTCTCACCGCTCCAAGTTGCAACCAGCATCTCAGCCTGGAAGGCATCCGGCTTTCAGATCCCATTGTAGATATCTTGTTCAGAACACAAATTTATGGCGACTACATCTTTCTGGGTGTTCTGGATTCTCTGAATCTGCCCTTAAGACTTTGCTGAGCAGCTGTTCCAGATTGGATGAGCCGAACCGCTCTTGGTGCTATGAGTTCACTGAAAAGGACGTACAGGTGGCTGTGGCCCACGTGTCAGAGACCAGCACCCAGATGAATCTCAGCGGGCACCTAAAGAATCTGCAGAGATCAGATGTCTCTACCTTACTTGGAAGCTGTCCCAATCTTGTCCACCTGGACTTAAGCAATAACGTCATGCTGAAAAAATGACTGCTTCCCAGAATTTTACTAACTCAACTACCTCCAACACCTATCACTCAGTCAGTGTTATGACATAATACCTGAAACTTTACTTGAGCTTGGAGAAACTCCCACACTAAAAACACTACGAGTCTTTGGAATCGTGCTGGACGGTACCCTTCAACTGTTAAAGGAAGCCCTCCCCCATCTAGTCAATTGCCCCCACTTCACCATCATCACCAGGCAGATCATTGGCAACAAGGAGAACCAAGAGATATGGGCCATCAAATCCCGACTCTCACTAGAAAAGCCCAGTTGTCTATGAAGCCTCTATTGCAAGATGGTGTCTCCTCTTTTCTTTGAACAGAGAAAGTAGGCAGGAAGCCCCATTGTGGAGAGCTTAGCTATTTATATTCTTGGTTTTCCATTGCCCTCCTTCTACAAGCATATTAGAGAACCACTGGAGAGAGAAAACTATGAAGTTTGTTTTTTAGAAATGACTATGAAAGCTTTTATCACTGCTATACCCTAAAGAGCCTAAGCTCTATGCTTTTTGAAATTCCATTGGTAGTTTTTATAAAATATTAATTATATTACCTATTGCACAATATATAACTGTAACTTATTTTATACACAGCAGCTTGCACCCCTCAGTCCTCTGATGCTACACTGTCCCATCCCTTCTTCCCTCGCCAATACTATGTTCTCTATAACTGTGAAGCTGTTTCTATTTTCACTAGTTTTTTTTTTTTTTTTAGATTCACTAGTTTGTGGACTTTTTAGATTCCACATATAAATGGTACCATAGTACATTTCTCTTTCTTTATCTGACTTATTCACTTAGTATAATGCCTTCCAAGTCTATTCATGTTGCTGGAAATGGCAAAATTCCCATTTTACTCTTTTTTATGACTGAATAGTACTTCACTGTATATATGTGTATATATATATGTAGTACTGCTGCTGCTGCTGCTAAGTCGCTTGGGGTGTCCGACTCCGTGTGACCCCATAGATGGCAGCCCACCAGGCTCCCCCGTCCCTGGGATTCTCCAGGAAAGAACACGAGTGGGTTGCCATTTCCTTCTTCAATGCATGAAAGTGAACAGTGAAAGTGAAGTCGCTCAGTCGTGTCCGACTCTCTGCAATCCCATGGTCTGCAGCCTACAGGCTCCTCCATTCATGGGATTTTCTAGGCAAGAGCACTGCAATGGGGCGCCACTGCCTTCTCCGATACGGAGTACTGCTCAGTATATAGACATATGGCTTCCCTCGTGGCTCAGTGGTAAAGAATCTGCCTGCCAATGCAGGAGATACAGGTTCTATCCCTGGATTGGGAAGAACCCCTGAAGAAGGAAATGGCAACCACTCCAGTATTCTTGCCTGGGAAATTCCATGAACAGAGGAGCCTGGCAGGCTACAGCCCATGGAGGGTCATAAAAAGAGTTGAACATGACTTAGCGACTAAACTATATCTATACATGTATACACACACACATACACACATGAACATATATATATATCTTTATCCATTCATCAGTTTGATATTTTTACTCATTCATCCATTCATGTTTTTCCACACATATATATATACATATGGATATATGCCTGTTGATGGACACTGTTTGTTTTCATATCTTGGAAGTTGCAAATAATGCACCTTTTCAAATTAGTGTTTTTGTTTTTTTCAGATACATACTCAGGAGTGTAACTGCTCAGTAGCTGTACTTTTAGTTTTCTGAGGAACTTCCATCCTGTTTTATGCAGTGGCTGCATCAATTTACATTCCCACCAAGAGGGGACCAGGGCCCTCTTTCTCCACATTTCTGCCACCATTTGTTATTTGTGTCCTTTTGATGATATTCAGATATAAGGTAGTATTTCATTGTGATTTTGATTTGTATTTCCCTGATGATTAGTGATGTTGAGCATATTCCCAACTGTCTGTTGGCCACCTACATTCCGTATTGGAAAAATGTCTATTCAGGTCTTTTGCCCATTTTTAGTAGGGTTATTTATTTATTTTTTTAGTTGTATGAACTGTGTATATATTTTAGATATTAATGCCTATGAATCATATCAAAAGCAAATGTTTTCTCCTGATTCAGTGTATTATCTGAATTTTTTTTCCATCTTCAATATTAACATGGCTAAATGAAAGTACAGATATTTTCATAAATTTTTTAAAAATGTATGCTGATATGATAGCTGTCACAATACAAGGTAACAAAATTGTTTAAAATGAGATATAAGAAAACTAAACACTACTAGAGCCATCTCATGGGAAAAACCCAAACGACTGTTTTGGTCACCCCAGTAATACAGCCACTATGGAAAACATTACGGAGTCTTCTCATGAAATTAAATACAGAACCAAAATATGATCCAGCAATCTATATCCAGAAGTAAATGAAAAGAAGTAAAGGAAATGAAACCATAATCTCAAAAAGATATCTATACCCTCATATTCACTGCATTACTATTCACAATAGCCAAGGTGTAGAAACAATCTAACTGCCATGAGTTTGAAAGAATAAAGAAACTGCGACATACAAAGTAGCATATTATTCAGCTTTAAAAAGAAGGAATTCCTGCCATTTCGACGCTGAATGTACCTGAAGACTATTATGTTAAGTGAAATAAGCTAGAGAAAAACAAATATTACATGGCATCACTTGTATGTAGAATCTCGAAAACAAATTCAAACTCAGAAACAGGATGCTGGTTGCCAAGGGCGAGGAGTAGAAGAAACTGGGAGAGGCTGGTAAAAGAGTATAAATTTTCAGTTATAAGATGAATAAGATCTTTTGTTCTCCTGCATGACCTTGTGACTATAATTGATAATACTGTATTATGTAACTGAAATTTGCTAACGGAGTAGAACTTGTATTCTGATAAAAATGATAAATATCTAATGTGACAGGTGTGGTAATTACTCCAACTGCAGAAAAATTTTCACAATGTATGTCAAATCATCACATTGTATGTTTTAAAATATTATAATTTTATATATTTTATAATTTTATATGTCTTTTATAATTTTATATAGATAAATAAAGGTTAGAAAATACACAATATTTACCTAAGCCACAGGGTAATATATACAATATTTTAGATGTAGATAGAAAATAAGAAAGAAAACTTAGAAACAACTCCTGTTAAATCTTGAAATAAATAATAAAACGGATTTTTCTCTCTTAGTCATGACAGACATAGAGCATTCAATTGTTGTTAGTAGTATTTAAACATGAAAAAACTCTACCTATCACTTTGTGTCTATTTTACTTTTGTTGCTAACATCCGTATCTTATATTTTATAGTGAAAATTCCAGGCAAGATTTCCAGGTGAGTTGTCAAATGTTTAGATATTTACCTTGCCTTATCAAAATATGATTTTTGGACACTTCCAAAGATTGCAGTGGAAGAGGAGATAATTTAAGCCAAATGATACTTTATAATAAACTTAAGTATATTTCCCTTGAGCAGACATAGCAATACAGAGAATTTTACACCAACAGAAGAATAAAAGCCAAGCTCTCCTAAACTGTAGAGGGTGCAGGTCCACAGACACACACTGTTATTGAGTTGCCCACATAACTTCCTCTCAGGCGTGGTGAGCTCCCAGTCTGAGTGCTGGATGGACTCTCAAAATCATGGCTTGCGTCCCTTCTAAAGTAAAAGCAGTACTCTGAAATTGTAAATATAGAACAACTTAATCAGAGCCAACAGGCCACAATAATAAAGGTTTGGATAGTCACAGTTTAAAAGCTATGACTAGAAAATCTTCATCTTTAGCCTTCCTCATGTTAGCCAACAGACAGTAGTTAATCCTTATATCCCTATAGCAGTGGGAAAAAAAAAATGAGGGAAGAATGTTATTTGGTAACATATATTACCCAAGCATCTTTTCTTTTAAATGACCTTAGGTTAACCAGACAATCATTTGGTTGGATAATGATGGTACACTTAGATGTCTTTAACATATCTAAAAGTAAATGCCCTGTGATTTTGTAAGCCAAAGTTAAATATATTTGCAAGAATGCTTCACTGGATCTTACATTCTCCAGAATGTGAGTTCTCAGTCCTTGCAATAAGCTATCATCTTCCTCCCAACCCCAAATTTTCAGGCTTAAAGAATGGTGTCCCAAAATGAAAGCTACAATTGTCAACCAGTTTCAGAATAGGAAGATAAATATATTCCCAAGGTTATATGTGTTTGCTGAAGTCTAGATTTTTATTAGATGCCATCAAAGTCATTCTCTGTGGCATGATTTTGGAAGGCAGAGATACTTCCACTTTACACAAGCTGTAGAAAAGCTAGAGGAAAAGACTCAAGAGAGTGTTGATGCACTAGGTAGGTAAAGGTCAACACCTGGTTCTCACCTCACCACATTCAAGGATCCATATGTAATTATGAGTAACAGCAGGCATGGCCTTCTTGAGACTGCTGCTGCTACTGCTGCTAAGTCACTTCAGTTGTGTCCGACTATGCAACCCCATAGATGGCAGCCCACCAGGCTCTCTGTCCCTGGGATTCTCCAGGCAAGAACACTGGAGTGGGTTGCCATTTCCTTCTTCAATGCATGAAAGTGAAAAGTGAAACTGAAGTCGCTCAGTCGTGTCCGACCCTCAGCGACCCCATGGACTGCAGCCCACCAGGCTCTTCCGTCCATGGGATTTTCCAGGCAAGAGTACTGGATTGGGGTGCCATTGCCTTCTCTGGGCCTTCTTGAGACTAAAGACATTTAATTCCTGTCATGTTTGTCTTTCTAATTTTATTTCTAGTCATCATGATCAACAGGAGAATCTGGATGGAGTTAGAATAAGATCATAGAAGCTTAAAAAGCTGCATTTAGAGCAAGAATACTCAAATTTATTATGGAATGGCATTAGGTATTTGCTTTCTGCTGATGTAGGTAAGTTTGGTAAATTTTTTTTCTGCATTAATAGTTGGAAGAAGGCCCAAGGCTTTCCTGGACTCAGAACTGTTTAGTAAGCAGGGATTTTTGTGCTGCATGTTAAAATGTACGACAACATTGTTTCATTTGGGCAACTGCTCAAAAGAGATGAATAATGAGCTGCTTTCTAGGTAAGAGTTAGTGAGTTGCTGTTGAAGATACTCTAAAGCTCAGGTTGCTAAAATTTACTCTTAAAGCCATTCATTTGAGACGAATCTTAACCAAGTTGTTGTTATTCAGTTGCTAAGTCATATCTGACTGTGACCCCATGAACTGCAGTATGCTAGGCTTCCCTGTCCTTCACTATCTCCCCGAATTTGATCATACCCAGGTCCACTGAGTTGGTAATACTATCCACCATCTCATTCTCTATTGTACCCTTTTCCTCTTTGCCCTCAATCTCCCCAGCATCATGGTCTTTTCCAATGAGTCAGCTCTTCAGATCAGGAGGTCAAAGTATTGGAACTTCAGCTTCAGCATCCAATGAATATTTAGGGTTCATTTCCTGAATGATGTGCCTCGTGGCAAAAGTAAAGACTGATGCTATAAAGAACAATATTGCATAGGAACCTGGAATGTTAGGTCCATGAATCAAGGCAAACTGTATGTGGTCAAGCAGGAGATGGCAAGAGTGAACATAGACTTTTTAGGGACCAGTGAACTAAAATGGATGGGAATGGGTGAATTTAATTCAGATGACCATTATGTCTACTACTGTGGGCAAGAATCCCTTAGAAGAAATGAAGTAGCTCCTATAGTCAACGAAAGAGTCCAAAATGCAATACTTGGGTGCAATCTCAAAAACGATAGAATGATCTCTGTTCATTTCCAAGGCAAACAATTCAACATCACCATAATCCAAGTCTATGTCCCAACCACTAATATTGAAGAAGCTGAAGTTGAACAGTTCTGTGAACACCTACATGACCTTCGAGAATTAACACCAAAAAAAGATGTCCTTTTCATCATAGATTAGAATGCAAAAGTAGAAAGTCAAGAGATACCTGGAATAACAGGCAAGTTTGGCCTTGGTGTACAAAATAAAGCATGTCAAAGGCGAACAAGAGTTTTGCCAAGAGAATGCACTAGTCACAGCAAACACCCTCTTCTAACAACACAAGAGAAGACTCTACACATGGACATCACCAGATGGTCAATACTGAAATCAGATTGATCAACCAAAAGGGAAGTACAAAAGCAAAAGACAGTTGTAATTTAGTATTTTAGAAAAGTAAATTAGTTATCAGATTTTATTATTAAAGGTAAAAATAAACTTTTTTATTTACCTTGTGAAAAATCCTAGTAAAGAATCTTTAATTTTATGATCTTTCCTATGCTCAAGGCAATCAATGGTCACCACTCTAATCATAAATGTTTTTCTGGCCTGATGCTGGCTCTATCCTCTATCAAATCACATGTTCATAAATACAGGCTTCTAGCCAGAGTCACTTTTCTCATCTGTAGAGTTTCCCTCCTTATCTACTTCAAAAAAGTTCTGTAAATTGGGAAACAAAAGATAAGAAATCACTATTATGTTGTGAATTTATAAAATATATATTGTATTACAGTATCTTAAATGTGTCCCGAACCTGAAAATAAACTCCTTATCAAAATCTAAGAGCAACATTCTAAAAACTACTTGGGGATGAGTAATTTAAGGCTAGATGATAAAAACAGGTCAAATTCCCCTTTCCTTTATAAGATTATAGTATTTTTATAACTATAATATTTTTATAACAATATAATACCGTAATTACTCTAATGGCATTTTTAGCTAACATGTATTGAGCATCTTTTTTTTTTTAATGTACCAGGCACTCTTATAAGTATTAATACTTTACATTCATTAACTTAACTGATCCTGACCATAGCCCTGTGCTATACCCTCAAACACAGGAAAACCAAGACAAAGAAGTTAAATAACCTGCCCAGAGTTACAGAGCTGGTAAAAGAGAGGCCTAGATTTTGAACAAAACAGTGCTGCTCAGAGTCTTGGCCCTTAACTACTCTGTTGTAACATCTCTTTTAATTTCATGACTTTCATAGACATGAACAAAATCATGCGTCATAAAGATTTTGAAAACTCTGTGCTATTACTCAATTATCATCCTTTCTAGTCTCCACAGATACTGTTTAGATATCTCCCTGACACCCAGGGATTTACGTTCCAAGGGCTATCAGTAAACCTCAGGCCCAACACACGTCCTCAGCTCCAGGGAAACATCTTAGCTCCTACCCATCCACACCAATACACTGGAATGTGAAGCTTAAGGCCCATACTGATTTAATTTTACTTTCCTTTTCTTCCTGAGCCTTTAACACAAAATCTTTATTCTTTGCTTGCCGTATGTTTTAACCTGATTTTCTTCTCTCAGTGCTGAGGTGACCTTTTTTTTTTTTCTTTCCCGCCAATCATGGCTAAGAGGTCTGGCTCTCAATACCCACACATATTAGAATAGAAATTCTTCTGATTAAATATATTTATATATCTATATTCCCACATCACAGTTTTACTATAAAAGGTCCACTCCACCAGAGAACCAATAACTATAAAAGCTATCCCCCATGATTAAGAATCTAAGGATGGTATAAGTCGATGACCTTAGCAGTTCCTAAAATTTCAGACTTTCTGAATTTGGCAGTAGTATGGACGCTGTCTCTGGCGGGGCTAATAATCACCAGTTACGGTATTTTGACAGGTGAGCTAGTCTCTCCCAGGGAGAGCCTGTGTAAGCGCAAACAGAAAGGCCTTAATACTGGAACTGCCTCAGGGGAAGAGAGTATAGGTGAGATATTATGAGATTACCCTAGACAGATTATAGAAGGAATATAGAGGACCACATCTTCATGAGATGGAGAAAAGATTCTCCACAGATTCCACCAAAATAAGGGCAAAGATCCAACAAAGCTGGAAAGAATCATTCTTTTACCAGACAAGCAAGTGTAGAATTTTTATTCATTTAATGTACTCTGAAGATGGCATCTTTTACCACTTTCATTTAATGGAGACCTCTTTTAGATGGGAGAAAATCAGTCAATTATGGTCAAAAAATAGGCTGACTACATTCAGGTTTTAATAAAACATTCTAGAGCTCACAGGAAAAACAAAATTCAATCAACTTCTAAGTATAAAAAAGTCCACAGAGTGACAATATAGTCACATAAAATTAATTTTGTAGCAGGTTAAACATCAAATAAAAGAACAACCAATGATCTGATAAAATAATACAGGCTAAACCTTATTTAAAAGATGGCCTATCCTGAGTATTTAAACCTCTTTGAAAATAAATTATTATTTTGAAATCCATGTGGTAGTATTTCCACTGTGTATGAAAAAATATGTAAGGATCCTATGGTATGGATTGCATTATACCACTCCTCAATCTCCTCGGTTCTACTAGGTCATGACCTCTAAAGAAACATACGAAGTAAGGGATTTCAAAGTCAGATTACATTTTAAATGACCTTTGATAAGCACTGTGCATAAAGCAATCTATTTCCATTTTTAGCTAAAACAGTGCTGACATTCGCTTTGCCAAGATTTTGACTAATCAGAGCTGGCTGTTTTCTAAGAGAATATATTTTAAATTTAATGATATGTTTTATTTTCCTCATGGGCATTATGCTGTTGGAAGGTATGATGGCACAAATCACACTTTATAACATGAATACGCGTCCTCTGCAAGCCATGCGTGACAGAACACGTTACAGGGTGGTGAAATGACCTATTTCAATCAAGTATCTAGGTGAAGTCACCATGCTTTATTTCCATATCACAGCACCTTGATTTTTTAAAAAATGAAGCAATTATAAAGATATTTAAATTTTGATTTGGAGATTATAAGAAAAATTTTTATATTTTAGTTTAATATTTTACATTCAGCTGACTTGTCAACTTGTACACCAAATGTTTAAAGGAATCAGTGGTTGTATCTAGAAAATGGACTCCATCAAATAACCTGGTTATTTCCAGATCAGTAATGTGCACCTTTATATTGTTTTTAAAACACCCCTAAGAAATAGACTAATAGAGTATATAGTTTTGCCTATAGCCTCTGGGTTATAGGAAAAACTATGAGCAGACGGCTAATCTGATCACCTTTAAGTCTGATTGTCTAGCAATCTTACATCAATTCTCAAGATGGCTGAAAAGAAAATTTCAGTTTAGTGACATATTATCTTGTATAAAGACAATTTTATACAAACTCCACTGAGCAAGCACTATCCAGCCCATCCACTTTATAAGATATTAGATGCTTATGGATATGTTTCATGGAATCATCATAGTATCTGTTATGGGAATCAGTAATGTGCCCTAGATTGAAAAAAAAAAAAAAAAAACCTGTTTATAAGCTAATGAGTGGAGGGAGAAATTCAAGTCTATTATTGTTTAAGGGAAATATACCAGGAGACAACTGCAACTGTTTTAATTAGAGTAATTGTCTCTCTCATCTAGTGGTTATTTAAATATAGCAAATGTAACTATCTGGATTTAAGTTCAAGACAAGAAATTTGTCAAGCATTGATCCTCAGAATTAAATTAATTCAAAAATTTTTGTATTGAATTTTGTTCATAAAATTGTCTCACTCTGAGTATATTAGTTTTTATATGATTCTAAATATAATGAATATCCCTTTATTTAAATGATTACAGAATAAACCAGAGAATCAGAGAAAGCAGTTATTCTGAAGGCCATAAGGAACAATAATAATAACCAACTAATAATAATAATAGCCAACTACTGGACTTCCCTGGTGTCTCAGATGGTATACTCTGCCTGCAGTGCCAGAGATTTAGGTTCTATCCTTGGGTCAGGAAGATCCCCTGGAGAAGGAAATAGCAACCCACTCCAGTATTTTTGCCTGGAAAATCCCACAGACAGAGGAGCCTGGCAGGCTACAGTCCGTGGGGTCGTAAAGAGTCGGACACGACTGAGCAATTTCACTTTAATTGAGAATATTAAGCAGGCTTTCTTATCTCTTCTTCCTGTTCTCTGGAACTCTGAATTTAATTGGATATACCTTTACCTTTCTCTTTTGCCTTTTGCTTCTCTTCTTTTCTCAGCTATTTGTAAGGCCTCCTTAGTCAACCATCTTGCCTTTTTGCATTTCTTTTTCCTTGGGATGGTTTTGGTCACCGCCTCCTGTACAATGTTATGAACCTCAGTCCATAGTTCTTTAGGTGCTCTGTCTATCAGATCTAACCCCTTGAATCTGTCACCTCCACTGTATAATCATCAGGGATTTGATTTAGGTCATACCTGAATGGCCCAGAGGTTTTCCCTATGTTCTTCAATTCCAGTCTGATTTTGGCAATAAGATCAAGATCTGAGCTACAGTTAGCAATAGGTTTTGTTTTTGCTGACTGTATACAGTTTCTCCATCTTCAGCTGCAAAGAAAATAATCAATCTGATTTTGATGACGACCGTCTGGTGATGTCCATGTGTATAATTATCTCTTTTGCTGTTGGAAGAAGGTGTCTGCTATGATCACTGTGTTCTCTTGAAAAAACTCTCACTGATTCTGAAGCTGAAGCTCCAATACTGTGGCCACCTCATGAGATGAGCTGACTCATTAGAAAAGACCCTGATGCTGGGAAAGACTGAAGGCAGGAGAAGCGGGAGACAGAGGATGAAATGGTTGGATGTCTTCACCAACTCAACGGACATTGCGTTTGTGTAAAGTCTGGGAGATAGTGAAGGACAGGGAAGCCTGGCGTGCTGCAGTCCATGGGGTGGCAAAGAATCGGACATGACTGAGCAACTGACCAAACAAACAAAAGAAGAATACAATTGTTAAACAGTTCCAAGAACGCAAAGGCATAGTGGAGCAGTCAATAATATTCATCACGATTATCTAAAGTCTTCACAACATGTTTAAAATGTACTCAGAAATCAGCATTTACTACAGCAGCAAATTTTTAAATAATGTGTTAAAAATTTTGAGAAATTATATTGGAATATTTCAAGTAGAAATATTCAACAGATACATTTCCTACTATACAGCATATGTAATCTTGCCATGTTAAGAATTTTACAGCTTTTTAAATCATGTAAATTATCATCATTATAACAAATGACAAGGTACCAAGGTGGTATGAAGAAGTGAGAGCCATCAGGGAAACATATGATACATGATCTGCCCTTGTGTAGCAGTGATTCTTCCTATGAATTCTTTGCCACTGTTCACAGGAAAAGGCTAACAAGCCAGAGGTTCACACCTGCGGTTCCCAACAAAAATGTCTGCCTGTCAGTCCAGGAGAGGGCGCACAAAGGAGAGGGAAATTGACAAGAAAAAGTGGGAAATCCCTAGGGCAAATCTAGGTTGTGCAGTCCAGTGAAGGGGCAAGTCCTGGGTTATGGATGTGGTGTGGGCTGGAGGACATTGGCTTTCCCTTCGCCTCACATTGCTCAGGGCAGATCACTCACTAACCGCTTCGGTGCCATTCCCCGCTGCACGGAACGCACGGCAGAGCAGGGATGCCCATCTGTCCCCAAGCATCTCCTTCTCCCAGCGATCCAGTTCTGAGGTTCCTGAACATGGCTGCACACTGACTCCACCAAGGCAGCTTTGAAGAAACTGACGCTTGGGCCCCATGTCAGACCCACTAAATTAGACAAGAGCCAGCACGTTCAGGGTGGTATGGCCACAGACTCAGACCAACAAGATTAGCGCTGAACAGTGGGCAGGGAGAGAGGCAACAAGATGGCATGCACACACACAATTCCAAAGACGGGGGGAGATCAACTGAGTCTGAGGATTCACTAGCTAATGATCTTTGGAGATTCCACCCACCTACAACACAATCTGTGTAAAAGAAAGACAATGAACAAAACCATCTACTCCATAAAATCAGAATTAATGGAACCCGAAGGACAAATATTTTGAAGAAGTATATTAAATATCATCAAATATATGAGAAGTTTAATATTTGTACGGGCATAGAAAGATATAACATGAATACAACTGGAGATAGTGAACGCACAAAATATAATTGTGGATATAATAAACTCAATATATTGGTTGAGGAGCGTAATGACTCAGGTAGAAGAATGGATTAGTGAATTAGTATCGATTAACAGTCTAGTCAAGGCTATGGTTTTTCCCGTGGTCATGTATGGATGTGAGAGTTGGACTATGAAGAAGGCTGAGCGCCAAAGCATTGATGCATTTGAACTGTGGTGTTGGAGAAGACTCTTGAGAGTCCCTTGGACTGCAAGGAGATCCAACCAGTCCTTTCTGAAGGAGATGAACCCTGGGGTTTCTTTGGAAGGAATGATGCTAAAGCTGAAGCTCCAGTACTTTGGACACCTCATGTGAAGAGTTGACTCATTGGAAAAGACTCTGATGCTGGGAGAGATTGGGGGCAGGAGGAGAAGGGGACGGCCCAGGATGAGATGGCTGGATGGCATCACGGACTTGATGGATGTGAGTCTGAGTGAACTCCGGGAGATGGTGATGGACAGGGAGGCCTGGCATGCTGTGATTCATGGGGTCGCAAAGAGTTGGACACGACTGAGTGACTGAACTGAACTGAACTGAAGGAGTATCTCCAGAAAGCATCAGGAAAGAATAAATAGAAAATGTAAAGAAAAGTTTCAGAGATGAAGTAGAGAGCTAGAGGCAAAAAAGCCAAAACCTTCATCAAAGGCATAAGTTCGCATAGGTGTTCTTTTTCCCTCTTACCTGGTGTCCCTTTTCCTTCTTACCTGGAGAGCTATCATTTCCAGGACCCCCTGGCTTAAGCCCTATGATTTCCAGTGCTTCCAGTATTCCTACGGTGGGGCTCAGAAGATAATCTCTAATACGTATGCTCATCATAACATACACAGAAGGAATTGCCTAGTGTGGGAACTGGAAAAACGAACTGAGATCTAAGCAGAAGTTGGTGAAAAGAATTTTGTTGCTGGGGCTGTGTTGGACATGTTTAAAAATAAACTTTTAATGTGTTTCCCAATCACAATACTGTTAAAATTATTATGACCAATATCTAGGACTTAAAAGAGTATTTTCATGAAACTTAATTTGAAATCCTGCTCATTATGATTTTGGGGAAATTTTATATTTGATCTCCTTAAAATGCCTACTACCAACACAAGGTTTTAAATTAGCTGACTGGGACAGACAGAAGTTCAGAGTGACTCAGGGATCCCTGGAACCAGAAACCCTCTTACCAGAGGCAAGGGTGGACACCAAACTGGAGAAGCAGATAAAACTACATGATACACAGAAGAGTCAAGGTTCAAAATGTCACTTAAAATGTGTGGGGTGGGGAAGGGTAGGCAGAAAATACTTATATCTGATGGGGACAGAGGCTGATTTATGGAAAAAGCCAAATTCGAAAGCCAGAGAGGCAAGAATGAAGATCTTAGGTACTGATCAGAAAGAAGGGACCGCCTAGAGCACGGACTGTTATTTGTCACTTGCCTTTAGGTCCAACAGAGGCCTAAAGAATGGGTAAACTGAAGCACAGCAAACATGCAAGGAAGAAGTGAAGACCGTTTAGATATTACAATTACGCTAACATCACACTCCCAGCCTTAAGAAGACATTCATCTCCTAAACGTTAATGAGAACACCGACCCTTCCTGACTCCTGGGGTATCCTCGCCACTCAAAATACTTATGTCACGAGGGACTTTTGCCTGAAACTGATTCAGGAATAGAAGCCACATTACATTAACTGACACCTAAGAATGTCCTTAAAACCTAAGAATGGTTTTAAGGAAAAGAAACTAGAACTCCTTCATGTAGCTGTGAAACCTTACAAGTCTGAGGCAGAGCCCTAAGGGTAGAGAAAAAGAAAAATCTATGAGAAAAGGGAGCAAGAAGGAACCATCTCTTTATCAAACAAGATGTGTTTCTAATATTCCAAAGCAAATGAGCTCAGCTAGAAAGTCCATTCTAAGATTTTGTTTGCTTTTCAACAAGCACTAAAGTGTTTAAGTAAATTAGGTATTTGGTAGTTCAGTCGCTCAGTCGTGTCTGACTCTTTGCAACCCCACAGACTGCAGCACGCCAGGCCTCCCTGTCCCTCACCATCTCCCAGAGTTTCCCCAAGTTCATGTCTATTGCATCAGTGATGCCATCCAGCCATCTCATCCTCTGATGCCCCCTTCTCCTCTGCCCTCAGTCTTTACCAGCATCAGGGACTTTTCCAATGAGTCAGCTGTTCACATCAGATGACCAAAATACTGGTGCTTCAGCTTCAGCATCAGTCCTTCCAACAAGTATTCAGGGTTGATTTCACTTAAGATTTCCTGGTTTGATCTCCTTTCCAAGGGACTTTCAGGAGTCTTCCCCAGCACCACAGTTCGAAGGCATCAACTCTTTGGTGTTGCTGCCTCCTTTATGGTCCAGATCTCACAACTGTACATGACCACTGGGAAGACCACAGCCTTGACTATGCGGACTGTAGTTGGCAGAGTAATGTCTCTGCTTTTCACACACTGTCTAGGTTTGTCACAGCTTTCCCGCCAAGAAGCAATCATCTTCTGATTTCGTGGCTGCAGTCACCATCTACAATGATTTTAGAGCCCAAGAAGAGGAAATCTGTCACTACTTTCACCTTTCCGCCTTTTATTTGCCATGAAGTAATGGGGCCTGATGCCATGATCATAGATTTTTGGCTTTTGTTTTTTATATTTAGTTTTAAGCCGGCTCTTTCACTCTCCTCCACCCTCATCAAGAGGCTCTTTAGTTCCTCTTCACTTTCTGCCATTAGAGTGGTATCATCTGCATATCTGAGGTTGTTGACGTTTCTCCTGCCTATCTTGATTCCAGCTTTTAGCTCATCCAGCATTTCTCAGGATGTGGTCCACATATAGGTTAAACAAACAGGTGACAGCAGGCAGCCCTGTCTTACTCCTTTCTCAGTCTTGAACCAATCAGTTGTTCCATACAGGGTTCTAACTTATATCTCCTTCACCGGATCACTGCCTTGCCACGTCGAAGAGGTTGCATAAATCAATGAAGCTAAAAGTCAAGCCATGTAGGGCCACCCAAGATGGATGGGTCATAACAGAGAGTTCTGATGAAACCATAACTCACTGGAGGAGAGAATGGCAAACCACCCCAGTATACATGCCATGAGAACCTCATGAACTATATAAAAGGACAAAAACTAGGTATAAAGTTCCTAAAATATTTCACTTCTTTTATTTTGGCACCAATTGCACACATTAATAGTCCAGTTGTATAAGCAAACATACATCTATCAGCTGCTGCTACTATTTCCCCTCCTGTTAAAACAGGCTCTGGCTGCATAGAACATATCCCATCCCTGAATTACTTCCTCTCTTAATATCTTGGCTAAACAGACATGGTCTGTGTCTCAGATGCTCCATTTCTGCCTTACAAATTTCTATTGTATTTTCACGATCCAACTTTAGAAATGATTAATACTTAGTTAACTGGGAATTTTCCAAAACTCTATATAAAGCTCAGCAATATCAAATGTATTGCCCAAGATTACAATCTGTTTGCTTAATACATTGGGCATAAGTATCATGTATTTCTTAATTTTTAATTCCAAGCATCTGATACAATGCCAGAACATAGAAGACACTTAATAATTTTTCTTTTGAAATGTTAATATTACAAAGACAAAAAGTTCTAAGTTTTTCATACTCTTAAATAAAAAGTCATAAAAATTTAAATGTGATACTACTAATTTCATTTTGAAACCACTTAATAAGAACAATTCTATTTTTTCTTGGGATCAACTTATTTTCCCTTGGCCAATCATAAATGGAGCTCAACTAGTAAATCAGATTGTTTTGTAAGTAACGAGCAAATTATCAATGATAACTAATTTAATATAAAATATGCAAAAGGCCAGTTGATAAATAACAAAATATTTTTTTTTCTGAAAATTCACGATAAGTATGTACAAGATTGTCAGTAAGAAGTCCCTGAAATCTACTAAATCAGCCTTCAGTGTCTGTAGTTCTTTGGTATAGTTTTATCCTCCTCTAGTTTTTACGATCCTCTGAAAGTGGCAGTTTTTTCCATGGTGCTTGGTATTACCCCTCTACCACACATGCTGTTTCTAGCTCGTGGTGCTCATTTTCTTAATGGACAATTACAGCTCTCCAACTGTTTTCTCAATCACTACAACTAAACAGAAAGATTTTCATTATTGGCAACACTTTCAGCTATTAAGCAAACGCATCTTACTTTATTTCCCCTTTGAACTATTTTCTCAGCTTTGTAAAAACAAACCACTGCTCTCTCAAACATCAAGAAGGAATAAATAAAGTTTCAAAATCTAATATCAAGATCTAGGTAAAAGTGAAGTTGAATGGCATTTTTATGAGCACAACTTTAGAAACAAGTATTTTCCTGCCTCTTAACAAAGAACAGTTGATACTTTAGAAAATTTAGCTGAATTTTAGGAATTTAAACCATATTTCACATTGTTTTCCAGAATTTTAATTATACATCCAAAATATGTTAAGTGCACAATAAAAATTAAATTAATTAAATGAACTTAAAATTCTCAAAATATCCAGCATTAATACTTTAGCCCAGTCAAAGCTTACTTAATTGCAACATTAATTTCTAAGAGTGAAATATGTTCTTCTAACCTGAGAAACCCAGAAAATTTTAATATATACTTTTCAAAATAGAAGGAAAGCATTATTATTTTTTTAATTTCAAATGAAGATATATGAAGCAGTACTCTTACTAGAGGTCAGTAACAAATATAACTCCCAATAATCACTTATCTTCATCAAACACGTACTGTGTACTGGTCTCTTCACAAACATCCTCTTTGTAACTCTAAACTTATAAAACAGGTACAGGACAGCTTAATGTGTTGTTTGAAAATCACACAGCTGGGATTCAAATCCAAATCTGTGTTCCACTAGCTCTTGGTTCCTCTCAAGTTGAAGGACTACGAGGTGCTTGAATAACAACCTTATTCTGGATTTTAAGAATTTCTCCATTGGTCTCAAAATTCCAAACCAATCATTGCAAGCGCTGGGTTCTAATTAGTTGCAGGAACTCTCCAAACTTAAATATTTGAAAAATAATAGGTACCATGGATTTTTATTGTCAGTTTAATACTATTTCTATGTAAAAAATGACTAAAAACCACAGACTTTATTTTCAATATTTCACATAAATATCTATAAAGGTATTGTGTCTGGTTTAGCCAACTTCCATTTCTAGGTAATGACAATTTAAAGTTTTGACTTTTATTTTTGTGTTTTCCTTTCATTGTGTTTTTTACCCTTAAAGATATTACCAGAACTTTTCTGGCAAAATAAACTACAAAGGTGACTGTTTTCTTATAAGACTTTCGTAGTTTTTTGTTACAGGAACACTGAGTATGCTTATATACTGAAAAGCAATTTTCCTTATGGATATTTCCTTAAGACTGAAGTTTCAGGATATACATATAAACATATATATATATATATATATATATATATATATATATCCACACACTTCTAGGTGGCTGCAGTCACTTATTCTTACCATATGTGTGTGCATGCTCGGTCAAATTCAACTCTTTGCAACCTTGTGGACTGGGGCTTGCCAGGATCTTCTGTCAGTGGGATTTTCTAGAATACTGGAGTAGGTTTCCATTTCCTCCTCCAGAGGATGTTACCAACCCAGGGATGGAACCCACATCTCCTGCATCTCCTGCCTTGGCAGGCAGATTCTTTACCACTGAGCTACCTGTGAAGAGCTGCTTTTACTCCTAAATAATAATAGCATTGCACTTTTCCATATTTCTGTCATCACTCAATTTTACACTGAAAAGCTGACTGTTAAGGAAGAGTCTATAAAAACCTTGGTGTGTAAAAGGATAATGCAAATTGGACAATGATTTATCTGGCTCAAACCAAACAGATTTGAAAAAAAGCATATGCCAACTAGGCAGTAAATTTGAAAAATAAATGCACATCTCTGTGAACTAGTTCTGAACATTTGGTAAACAGCGGAAATGAATTTATTTAGAAAGACTATTTCTTCCTTAATCAAAATATTATTTTCTTTCTTTTCATCTATTCGCTCATCTTTATAACTGAGTTGTAAGTTACTTGCAGAGATGCTGCTTGACAGCATATCTTGCAAGTATTTGACAGTCTTACTATGATGATCATCACTAATAATATTTCTGTAAATAATGCAGCATATTTTCCAAGCCTTTTATACACACTTAGCTTTGTTTATATGCATTTAGTTGTAACAATCTCTATCATAAAATAGTTATTTTCTTGAAAGTAGAGCAAAACTCCAGCCTTCTGATATGTCGGCTATGTATGGTGATTTCTTTCCAAAGACTACAGTATGAAAAGGGGGAGAAAAGACTAATCTTATAGTACAGAACCTCACCCAAATGATAAAAATTAGCAACAGTGTTAGTATATACTCGATATTATGTCACGAACACGGTACTTTTCCACTGTAATCTTCCCCTGAAAACCTGTAACACTAATCTATCCATGAGAAAAAAAAAATGGACAAATATCAATTAAGGGTCATTCGACAAAAACATCTGACTGATACCTTTCAAAACTGTCAAAGTTATCAAGAGCAAGGGAAATCTAAGAAACTGCCCTCACAGCAGAGATGACCAGAAGGTGTTACAACAACTAAATGGAATGTGGTGTCCTGAATGGGATCTTGGAACAAAAGCTGGACAACAGATAAAGCTAAATAAATTCAAATAAAGTGTGGACTTTAGCTGATAATAGGCTATAGATCTTGGACAATTAATTGTGTCAAACACACTATACATGTGTAAGATGTTAACAGTAGAGAAAATTTTTTTCTGAAGAATATAGGAACTATCTGCATTATCATCACAACTTTTCTGTAAATCTAAATTTACTCTAAAATAAAATAAGAAAAAAACGGGAAAGAATTCACACACACACACACACACACACACACACACCCTAAGCTACAGTTAAAAAACAGAGCTTCTCTGAGATCCAGTGATCTACCTGGATCACTAGTAGAGGTTGATTTTGAACCAAAAATAAAAAGATTTTCAACCTAAAAGCAAAGCTTTCCTCAAATATAACAGTTACCTCTTGAATAGCATTCATTGTAAATAAAGATTTGACATATTTAATTAAAAATAATAGATCCTTATTTGCCCAAAATGAGGAGAAAGCAAAGGGCTAATTTAGAAAATTTTATGTATATGCATCAAACACAGAAAATTCCCACACTCGTACACACTAATGAATAGTTGAGTAAAAGTCTAATTTATCCACCAGTAAAATAAACAGCATGGGCAGTTGTTTTTTGGAAATGGTGAAATCCAGTCATTTAGATCTCCATTTCTGTAGTCATGGCTTTAAGGGACTTTTCTGCAAATGCTGGTTTCATTTTCTCTTACTCTATCTTTTCAGTTATTCAGAGGTCATTCCTATCTCTCCACTTGGTT
This sequence comes from Ovis canadensis, assembly GCF_042477335.2. Taxonomy (NCBI): domain Eukaryota; kingdom Metazoa; phylum Chordata; class Mammalia; order Artiodactyla; family Bovidae; genus Ovis; species Ovis canadensis. The sequence goes on along the minus strand of NC_091253.1, from coordinate 97,413,090 downwards.
GAACCTCAAGGTTATTCCAGCTTATCTTTGTAATGTCTGCACCTGGTGTTCCTGATCTTCTTAAAACAGCTCATCTCCGTTTTCAGCTTGTGAATTTTCTGGACAGAATTTTTAACCCATTTATTCCAAGCCAAGCTTATAATAAATAATGTTCCAAATACTTAAAGACAAAATGTTTCTATCACTTTCTTCATCAAAGGAAGGACCTAACAAGTTTACTATGTTTGTATTTGTAAGGACAATTTTATTAATTCAATTATAAAATTTTGTCTAATGTCTTATTAGCTTATATCTAATAAAAGCCAATGTTTTCAGTAAAATAAATGGGCTAATATTCTTTCCAAAATCAAAAATTAAATGGTCAAATGGATTTTCCATAACAATCTTTAATGTTAAATACTTTACATATGTGGTCATGTAACCTAATGCTTTGTTTTTTCCTTTTAAATAAAACTTTGTCTCAGGTAGGATTCTGACCTCCTTCCCACTCTAAGAAGAGAAGTCCCAAGACATTCAGAATTAAATAAATTTTCCCTGAATCCAACACACAGTCATAATTCTAACTATTGGTCACTAAACCAGCACCACCACACAGCATCAGAAGCTAAAACACGCTATTGTTGGTACTATTAAAGATCCCCAATGCCAGGCTTCAATCTTTGCCCTCACAAGACCTTCCCAACAGTGAGCTCGATCAGTCACTGTCCCTGTTGCCCATGGCCGTCCAATATAGCAACTGCTCTATGGACATGTGATCAACACCTGAAGAAGAAGTTTCTGGAGCATCTGGGATAGAGGTCTGGGGGCAGAGCACAGGAGCAGGGCCCTAGGCACCCTGTGAAAAGGACTTGATGCAAAGGAAACCTGCTGAGGGCTACCAGAGCCGGGGAAGATGGGAGATAGAGAAGACACTGCAATACCAACCCAGGCAGTGACCTCGAAGAACATGGTTCCTGATCTCTGAGTTCTGAATTCTCAGTACTACCTTCACCTTCTCACTTATGTCAAAGAAGAACTAGACCTGGACAGTAGTTAAAGCAATCAAACAATTGTTTTTAGGACTATTACACTCGATCAGGAAAATCCCAAATGCAGCCCAAGTAAGCAGGAATTTACAGCCAAGGAGTGGGGCTGGGACTGGGGATTATTCAGTAAATGAAAAATTACTAAGAGGAAGCATCAGGGGTTAGAGTTCTAGGTTAAACAGACCTCATAGAATTCTTGCTGAAGACAGGCCAGGGTGATCAGACATCGCTTGGAGGGACAGGGATGAAGACCCTGATCAGATATTGAAGGTGGTCATATATTTTTAGGGGAGGGGTGTTCTGGTTAAACTGACCAAGCAGGGTTCTTGCTAAAAATTGATTTTAAAAGGAAGTGCACAGTTAGGTCTGGGAGAAAGTTCAAGAGCCTGCTTAGAGTTTGACTAAACACAGAATCTTGTCAGTCCCACTTCTTGTCCAAGGAAAGAAGGAACAGACTTCTTTCCTTTGAACAACAAAAGTCCTTTTCTCATCAGGTTGTCTTTCATTCATTAAGGACCAGCTGAATCATCTCTTGGGAATTGGTAGCAGAAAGTCTTTGCTAGATGATACTAGCAGTCAGGCATTTAATGAGGGGAGTCTCTATGAAAATAAAGGAAAAGCAAAGGCTATAGTGCTTAAAAATCCAGTTTCTGAATTCAGTGGGCAGCCAGTTAGGAAGATTTCTAGCTGACAAACTTGAAGCATCATCAGATGGTGCAGGGAGGGCAGCACTGGAAGCCCAGCGGAAGTCCTGGTCTGTGACTATCTCTAGTGTTGGCATGGGGAATCCAGGGAACTTTCTGAGCTCACACACCTGTGGGCACGAAGCTTGCCCACACATGACCTGTCATGTGGGTTTCTTTAAAGTTTATACGAAGCCATCCAGCTTCAGATTGCAGGGTCTTGGAAAAAGAAAATTTTAGTTCCCAATCATTCCAAGTAAGAAAGGAGAAAAATCAGAAATATTAACTTGGATAGTTGTAGGCAGAAATTAAAGGAAACTAGAAAAATTCATATTCCAGTCCAATTTATGGGATAAATAACAAAGCCTTAAAGACAATGAACAGGACTAGAATTTAACATTCTCTAGAGTGTCTTATAGTTTTCTACTGAAACAATTTTTCTTTCTATAATCACCACTATGTCTATCTGTCTATATTGACAAAGTCCATATAGTCAAAGCTATGGTTTTTCCAGTAGCCATGTATGGATATGAATGTGGGACCATAAAGAAGGCTGAGCACTGAAGAACTGATGTTTCTGAACTGCGGTGATAGAAAAGGCTCTTGAGAATCCCTTGGACACCAAGATCAAGCCAGTCAATCCTAAAGGAAATCAACCCTGAAAATTCATTCAAGGACTGATGCTAAAGCTGAAGCTCCAATACATGGCCACCTGATGTGAAGAGCCGACTCATTGGAAAAGACCCTGATGCTGGGACAGATTGAAGGCAAGAGGACAACAGATGGTGACAAGGTTGGATGGCATCACTGACTCAATGGACATGTCTGAGCAAACTCAGGGAGATGGTGATGGACAGGGAAGCCTGGCGTGCTGCAGTTCATGGGGTCCCCAAAAGTTGGACACAACTTGGCAACTGAACATTTCTACTAAAGATGGTCAAAGTAAGGCTAATGTGTTGCAAAATAAGTCTATTTTCATCAAGCTTGGCCTGCTTATTTACACAAATGCAGCAAGATTAGAGATTGACAACACAGGTCTTCAGAATTTGTTCTACTGGAAGTTCCCATAAGCAATCTTAGATTAGACCTTTAAAAGCTTCTTGAGGGTAGAAAGACATGCCAAGAGCTCACCTTCAGAGTTTACCTGCAATACCTATATGTTTGAGGGAATTCTTTTCTTCTCCAGATCCCCAAACTATCCTGAAATTCCTGGTCCTAAAACAGGTGACCTTCCTTACTAACCTTTCTAACAGGAAAACACCAGATCACTTTTTGAAGGAAGACTTTATTGACTCCATAAAATCAATCATAGTTCCTTAAAGATGTTTGTCACCTTCAATTATATGTACAGCTTTCTCAAATATGATATTCTAGTCAAAGTCTTGGCAAAATAAGCAATTTTTCAATGGTGAGGTGTTACAATGAGAACAGATTCATATTAAATTTACAGTAAAAATATATTTCCATGAAAATAAGAATACTTATTAAAAGTTTCTAAATTCTGGAGGCATCATATAAGGAGACAAAGTTGTTTAAATTTTGTTTACAAAGATACATTTACCAAATTGCTCTAAATTATAGCTTAAGAGAATTTTTAAAAAATATCTTAAATCTGGAAAAAAATAAAGAATCAGCAATGTTTCAAATAAAGAGCCACAAAATTACAATTAACTTCATCAGCTTGTTTAGTTCCATGCACATTTAATATCTGGCTTGCTTTATCTTGAGATAAAGCAGTTTTATTAATCCAGTTTTTCCATTAGAGTTCTGGAGATTTTTACTCAGTTTGGTAACATTATTAGAAATCTGTACTTGTCAGAGTCCTTTGCATGAATCTTTTACTAGGTAAAAGCACTTTTGCAAAAGCATCAGAGTAAAATAATAACTCTAACACAGCTTCTATTCCTTCCAGAGAATAGCCTCTTAGAAATGGAGTAGTCTAAGAATCCATGTCAGCCTCTGCTTATCCGGGATTCCAGCTTTAAGTGTATACTTGGAATCTTAAAAACCAAAATCTGTCCCTACCAGCTCCAACATATGCTTGTCTGGAGCAAAAGTTTAGGAGTCAGTCTCACCAACAGATCCCCAATCAATCAGTCAGCAGTGAAAACAAAGGTTTCAAAGGAGTGTACTTAGGGTCCTGGGTGAGTGGTCTGGGGGTCCAATGATGAATCTGATCCTACCCAAGCTGAAGCACCAAAACTGTGAAAGTTAAAAACAGAGCTGGACACTTGTTAAAGCAGTGAAAGACAAGTTTTATTCGAGACCATGGCAATAAGGGGCAAGAGACCTTAGTATAGAACCGAGCTCAATGCCAAATATACCACGGACAAGTGGCAAGAGCCAAGAAGTGGAGAGGGAGTCCACGGATGGAAAATACCAAGAGGAACCCTGAAGGGTAGTCGGAGGAGGTTTTGGCTAAACCAACCTAACAGGATTTTTACTGAAGACAAGCCAAGGGGATCAGCCATCACTTGAAAGATGGTGACAGATGAGGAACCTGAGCAGATATGGTGGCAGGAGGTAGAGTTCTGATTACAGGGACTTAGCAAGTTCATGATAAAACTAGATTGCACAAGGAAGAGACAGATGGGCCCAGGAGAAGATTCAGGAGCCTGTCTAAAGTCTGGTCACACAAAGACCATTTTTCACTTACCCCATCATTTAAAAATGATCTTCTTTTGTGGAAAATTCCACAGGTACTCAAATATTCCCCCCAGGTAAGCACATGGCTTAAGCATCCTTATCCCCAGGGCATAATTGAGTTTTGTCAAGTAGCAGAACTCCCATGTTTGCTGAATTGTGACAGACTTTATTTTGGGAGGCTCCAAAACCACTACAGATGTACACATGAAATTTAAAAAGATGCTTGCTCCTTGAAAGAAAAGTTATGACCAACCTAGACAGCTTATTAAAAAGCAGAGACATTACTTTGCCAAAACAGGTCCATCTAGTCAAAGCTATGTTTTTTTTCCAGTAGTCATGTGTGGATGTGAGAGTTGGACTGTAAAGAAAGCTGAGCACCAAAGAATTGACGCTTTTGAACTGTGGTGTTGGAGAAGACTCTTCAGAGTCCCTTGGACTGCAAGGAGAGCCAACCAGTCCATCCTAAAGGAGATGAGTTCTCAATATTCATTGGAAGGACTGATGCTGAAGCTGAAACTCCAATACTTTGTCCACCTGATGTGAAGAACTGACATTGGAAAAGACCCTGATGCTGGGAAAGATTAAAGGCAGGAGGAGAAGGGGATGACAGAGGATGAGATGGTTGGATGGCATCACCAACTTATTGGATATGAGTTTGAGTAAGCTCCGGTAGTTGGTGATGGACATGGAGGCCTGGTGTGCTGCGGTTCATGGGGTCGCAAAGAGTCAGACATGACCGAACGACTGAACTGAAGTGAACTGGACTGAACTGAAGCGAACTGAACTGAAGCATGTGGCTTAAACATACTTACCCTCCGGGCATAATTGAGCTTTGTCAAGTAGCAGAACTTCCATGTTTGCTGAACTGTTGACCCCTTTGGGGATAGAAGGGAGAAGGCAACGGCAACCCACTCCAGTACTCTTGCCTGGAAAATCCCATGGATGGAGGAGCCTGGTAGGCTGCAATCCATGGGGTCCCTAGGAGTCGGACAAGACTGAGTGACTTCACTTTCACTTTCATGCATTGGAGAAGGAAATGGCAACCCATTCCAGTATTCTTGCCTGGAGAATCCCAGGGACAGAAGAGCTTGGTGGGCTGCCCATCTATGGGGTCGCACAGAGTCGGACACGACTGAAGCGACTTAGCAGCAGCAGCAGCAGCAGTTTGGGATAGAAACTAAAACTAAACTGTGATGACCATCCCAAAGAAGCGAGTACATAAAAGAACTGCAGTTTAATTTTGTTTCAACTTGCGTTATTACTTTCAACAACTTTAAAATCACCTATGGGACTTGAGAACAGATAAAACTTAAAGGAAATAGTGTTATGAACCTCATTCTAAGATTTTTTCTTTCCTTCAATAATGATAGGCTGTTAAAAGATTGTAGACAGCTAGAGTTACTGAAAATAGGGAAGTCTAAAGTTAAAAATTACAAAAAGGACCTTTGAAATAAAGTTGATAATCCTTCAGGACAGCTATATTTAACTATCATTATTGTGATTCCACTGTTATTGTTGAAATCAATCCATAAACAGAGCTTTCATGTTGTTTAACAAATTTCAAATCAGTATCCTGTCCTTTCTGACGTCAAACCTGCCCCTAAATTGACAGAGATGCTACTGCACATTTCCCTTCAAGCAATATTATTTTCGTGAATGAAGGCAAGAACAATGAGAACAGCATGCTTAATGAAACAGCATCTTCCCATTTTTTCTGACCAAATTAAGGTTTTCCTCTGCTTCAACACTGCTGCTTCCCTGAGGTTCCCATAACAAAGAAACACAGAGGTTTACTGTTGGTGAACATTAGTCTCAACTCATGCTGTGTCTTTCATGGTTCGCCAAAAGCTTCTGGAGTCAACTCTATCATTCAGTGATTCAGAGTAATTTTTAGACAGCAAAAAGTCCCTGGAAGAGTCCATCCATTCACTGAACGGGTTAAAGAGTTCTACGTTGCAGAAACTGGAACAGTTTCTTCCATTTGGCCCACAATCTCTGTTTTATTGTCAGAAAAACCCTGTGCAAAAATTTCTGCCAATGATATTTAATATCAATTTAATATTCTCCAAAGATTTGTTTATGGTTACTCCAATAGAATTGGTATTTTAGTGCTGAAAAGACTAGATGTCAACTACTCTAGCTGAAAAAGCTCCTGAGTCCAATGTTATACAGCTAAAAATCCTAAGAGAGGAACCTAGGTCTTCTGATTATAAGACAAATGCTATTTTATCATAATCTTTTATTCAATAAACATCTTTGTGTAGAATAACAAGCAACAACAAAAAAGCTTAAAAGCTTAAAAAGCCTTGAAGCATAATTTGTTTTCCTCCTAACAGTCAGACTATTTGTGATTAATTAATTTATGATTAATTAATTAGGATCAATCTTCTTTTAAAAGAAGAATACACCTAAAGAACTTCACAAGGCTTTCCAAAATTAACAGTGATTGATCCATGTAAAACCTTCCCCCCAAAATATGAATTCCTTTTTGGGGAAATATGTCTAATCAACCAATTGTGCACGCCTTCTACTTGTAGGAAAATGTCCTAGACACCAATCGTAAGGTGACAGATTTTGGAAGCAACCACATTTTGAACATGTACTTTCTAGCATATAAATGAAAACGACCACATGCCAATTAAAGAAAAATATTAGCTTAAATTTAGTAAAATATAACATGTTAGATGAGATATAATTAAATACAAAGAGTTGGAATACCCACTACTGTCGGAAACCGCCCTGAGCTGCATTTGCTGGTTCCTGAAGCCCTTCAGTGTTCAAGGGCTCTGGAGGCCAGACCGGCTTCTCCCACAGCAGCCGGAAGTCACGGCTCCCGAAAGCAGGACCAGCTTCCGCCAGCACAGGTCAGGCCGCCCGGCGGGCCGCCCGCCGCTTCTCCTCGCCCCTGTTCACATATCTGCGTGCTTGGTTTCCTGGCTGGGACTGAGCAACAAAACACCAGCTTACACGCAGAAAAGAAAGAGGCAAAGTTTCTTTTAGGGCCGATTCTGATGGCTTTCTCGGAGACAAAATACCAACCACTGACGTAAGCACAAATGTGTCCCTTTGTCGTCATCTTGCTTTCTTCCCTTCTCCCTTCTCACTCTACCTTTCCGTAATCACCCTCTCTCTCACACACACAATCTCAAACACACAATCACACACAGTCACAAACACAATCATACACAATCTCACACACACAACCAGTCACACACAATCTCACAGTCACAAAGTCACACACACAACCACACACAATCTCACACACACACAATCACAAACACACAACCACACATAATCTCACACACAATCACACACACATCGTGATCTCTTCCCTGTCCGAAAAGCAGGAACACACATTCCTAACTTGGGCTCACCAGCATATAACCTCCCTAACAATTTGTCTAAGTTTCCATGTTTTATGACCTGCTTTTCTTACAAGAAGTTTATGTTAGGTCATCAGAGCTGAGGCATTTTTCTTCCCTTTGTTTCAGAATATCTTTGTCTTTCTTTGTTTCAGAACCTACTTAAGCAATTCTGAATGTAATAATGTGACTGTTTTCAAAACAAGAATCATAGATTCATTACGACTTTGTGGAATGTCTTTGGTTGTTCCCCAAAGAAGAAAGACCACTGCTTTCAACACACCTTTTCTCACCTTATTTTACTTCAAATTCAATTATTTACATTTCTCAAATGTTATAACTAGTTGTCACCTTGCATCCTCTTAAAACCTCTTCTTGAAACATTTAAGGAAGGTGAATTTGATTTTATTTCAATTGATCCAGTTAATCTACTCTGAGAAAAGGTGGTTTCATTTAAACTTAAGGACCTGCATTTATTCAACACATATACAGATAGTCCTTGCTCTTAAACAGTCCAGAAGGTCTTAGGAAGATATCCATGTATACATAATAGTAAATACTTGTGAACAATGCTCTCTAGAAACCTGTGTAAGGACGAGAACAGAGGAAGGAGTCACCTTCCAGCAGTAAAGAGTTACTAGGGATCCTGTCTGTGCAGAATTTTTAAGTATATGTGAAAAGTGCAGCTAATATAGAAACAGAAATACAAACAATTGAAAAGTTAAACATATTTTGTAATTATTTTTGACTGACATATCTCATGCACCCTTTAAGGGGCCTACCATTTATGGAGCTACTATCTTTTTACAGTAAAGCTTGTTCTAATTTCATTGATAATTTATTGCCATGAAATCCACTAAACATAAACTTTATGAGTACAAGAGGTTTTTTTCTTCTGTTTATGAACACATAATAAGCATTAAGAATAATGCCTGGCTCATAACATGCATTGAATAAATATTTGTTAAATTGACTAAATGAACAAATATCTTGACCTTCATTTTTCTAAATGTTTCCAGAGTACACTCCCTATGGGACACACTGAGTCTCTCTTATTAAAGGTGATACAAAAAAAAAAAAAAAGCAATACATGAATCTTGTCTTAATAAAGCTTACATTTAAATAGAAGACTAAATTGGCATCAGTAAAGGTACTTCTCAGCTCTCTGAAAGAAACATAGTTTCCAGGAATAGAAGGGTAGGCTGATGCTGAAAAAGAGTCAAACACATTGGAAGGGCATCTAACTTCACTGCCTGTATCTAGGTGAGACACAGTTCAGTGATCTCTCTCTTGCCCAGGACTTACGTCAAATCTTCTTCCCCACTGCTCTGTCCAAGCTGCCTGCATAAATACCTCTGCTTCTTGTTGTTGTTCAGTTGCTAAGTCCTGTTCGATTCTGCATAAACTGCAGCATGCCAAGCTTCTTTGTCCATCACTATCTCCTTGAGTTTGCTCAAACTCATATCCATTGAGTCAGTGATGCCACCTAAACATCTCATCCTCTGTTTCTCCCTTCTCCTCTTGCCTTCAATTTTTCCCAACATCAGGGTTTTTCCAATGAGTCAGCTCTTCACATCAGGTAGCCAAAATATTGGAGCTTCAGCTTCAGCATCAGTCCTTCCAATGAATGTTCAGGGTTGATTTCCTTTCAGATTGACTGGTTCAATCTCCTTGCTGTCCAAGGGCCTCTCAAGAGTCTTCTCCAACACCACAGTTCCAAAGTGTCAGTTCTTTGACACTCAGCCTTCTTTATGGTCCAACCCTCACATCCATACATGACTACTGGAAAAACCATAGTTTTGACGATATGGATGATAGGTTTGACATAGCTATTTTTCCAAGCAGCAAGCATCTTTTAATTTCATGGCTGCAGTCATTGTCCACAGTGATTTTTGAGCCCAGGAAAGTGAAATCTGACACTGTTTCCACATTTTCCCCATCTATTTACCATGAAGTGATAGGACCAGATGCCATCATCTTAGTTTTTTGAATGTTGAGTTTTAAGCCAGCTTTTTCACTCTCCTCTTTCACCTTCATGAAGAGTCTCTTTAGTTCCTCTTTACTTTCTGCCATTAAACTGGTATCATCTACATATCTGAGGTCACTGATAGTTCTCCCAGCAATCTTGATTCCAGCTTGTGATACATCTAGACTGACATTTGGCATGATGTACTCTGCACATAAGTTAAATAATCAGGGTGACAATATATAGCCTTGACAATATCCTTTCCCAATTTTGAACTAGTCCGTTGTTCCATGACTGGTTCTAATTGTTGCTTCTTGTCCTGCATACAGGTTTCTCAAGAGGTAGGTAAGGCAGTCTGGTATTTCCATCTCTTTAAGAATTTTCCAGTTTGTTGTGATCCACACAGTCAAAGACTTTATCATAGTTAATGAAGCAGAAGTAGATTTTTATTTTTTTGGAATTTTCTTGCTTTTCTATGAACCAGCATATGTCAGCAATTTATCTCTGGTTCCTCTGCCTTTTCTAAATCCAGTTCATACAGCTGGGAAGTTCTCGGTTCCCGTACTACTGAAGCCTGACTAGGCTAGTATATAATTTCCTTTCTTGCCTGCCTTTATGAGTGATGATTAAAATGCCCCTAGTTCTGCAGTCAGAAACCTATACTTAAGATCAGTAGCTAAAATAGACTTTCAACTTCAAAAACTATGACTAGTTTACCAAAATGAGTTTCCAGTGAGTCAGCTATAAGGCATACTAATTCTTGTCTAACAATGTACCAGGTCTTTCCCTGACTTGCAAGATTACTCTTTGCTTAAACCTTCATTCTCTTGTCCTAACTCTCCCCTACCTTAGTAGGTGTTTGTCCTAAAACAAAGGGCATCACTAAAGAAAAAGACTACTTAAACCCTTATTTGTGAAAAGTATGCCTTTTGAGAAAAACCATACCCTGTGATTTCCATATGACCTGGTGCACAGTAAGTGTTCAATAACCGTTTACAATAAGAGAGAAGAGTAAAGGCTTATAACTCCAAACATATTTTTATTTCTGACCTGGTCAAAATGAATCATGTTCCGATTGTTCTCCTATCTCAACAGCTTAGAAAGTTGCCATTTCTTTATATAGAGAAGAGGCATGTATAGAAGCTGTAATACTACAGGGGAAAAAAGCAAAAAATAAAGAACTATAACTTATAGAAAATAATTTGAAATAAAAATATTTGAGTTACATGTAACATAAATTGCATAGTCATGATTCAGAGATTTCATCTCCCATTTAGAACATGAGAATTTTAGGACCATCATAAAACTTCAAGGAACTTCATGTGGCGACTGCCTGTGGGAGCAAGCTTCCTTCCTTCCTCCCTTTCTTTCTTCCTTTCCGCAATCATGATCTCTATGTTATAGATGCAGAAAATGAAGACTGGCACCCAAAGAGACGGCAGCTACCTTGTCTAGTAGCTGAATTGTTTCAACTCATGTCTGTCTTAGTCCAGAAGCAGGATCCTTAGGGAGCCAGAGACAGATACTATCTACATTATAACATCTCTATTATAACCACCTGGAGACTTTATGTCACGCCAAAATTACAGCTTTAGGGGAAAAAAAAATTGGTTAAGCTAGGAAACTGGATGAGTTCTCATCAGAAATATCTCAAAGAGAATAGAGTATATTAGGTCAAATATTCATGGAAGTATTCTGTTAGAAAAACAAAAATGAAAATGATAAGGTCCATATACTGGAAAGGACGAAGTTTGAATACAACTTAAGGCATTTTATATTTTTATATCCCTAACTCTATATTGCTACACCTCTACTGATAGTAAAATCTACCACAATCTAAAATAGTAATAGATCTTTGCATAATTTATCCTCCAAATCCTTGACAAATCATTAAAATTTGCAGAAAAACTGAACTGTACAGAGAGATCCACCTTATCATTTTTTATAACAGAAATAAATTCCTAACAATTAGGATTACAGTCATGTTAACAATTTAACACTGCATTAAATACAAAGCATACAGGAAAAATACTAATTATTAGAAAGTTATTTTAGGAAAAAGTACAAACGCTCATGTTGCATGTTGATCCTACCCCTCAGCTCTAGGCACTAAGGAGCATCCCACCTTCCCCATCGTTTGTCAGGCAGACCAGAAACAATCTGACCGGAAGCTACATTCCTTAAGAGTTCAGTCATTCTGGTAAACTGATGTGAACAAGTCATAGAAAAACAAGTAACTACATCGTTGGCTCCGTGTTCTGCATCCAAGAAAAACTTTACTTGTTGCTACTAAAGGTAGAAAGTGTTAGTTTAACTTAGTTGACTAAGTGAAGTGAAAAGCTATATATGGGAAAAGCGTATACGATTAGGGAATAGGAAAAACAGGCTCACAAATATATCATTGGGAAAGAAAACAGACCATTAAGAATCTTGGAAGTAATAAAAATTATGTTTCATTTTTTACCTTTGTTCTACATTTCTATATACTGTCCTATTGCTTTTCAAAAAAAAAAGTACAATTTCTTATCAGCATGGTAATATGAAATATTTCACAAAACACTAGCAATTAATGAGTCTATGTTTGTTTTTGCAAAATAAAATAACAAATGAAAGCACAGTGAAGATAAAAGACCTATTTTCCTTGACTTTCTTAAGACATCAATTCCTCTTGCTTTTAAACCAAAAGACTTGTGTTTTCTCTGATTTCTAGAGTTATTTATTCAAAGTCTCTAAACAGATTGCTAAAATAATTGCTAAAATTTTTCTACCATATATAATTCCAACAGAGCATTCAGCATATTATTCTGTCTAATATCATAAATGACTAAATCCATTTAAACATAATATCCAAAAGACATATCTCTTCTACTACCAAGAAGGAAAATTGATTAAATAACACCAAATTATTAGTGAAAATAAAAATTAACATTTCAACCAACGACAGATGAGATTTAGGAATTTTAGTATAGATTAAAAATTAGGAAAAAGCATATATAAAGAACATTAAAGCATATATAAAATATAAATATAAAAATCCTCATGTTTCATTAACGAATTCTGTCATGTTCCTCAGTTAACACATACTTTAACCCCTGGCTACCAAACTTCAATATATAAATGCCTTATGAGTAAGTTATACCCATTTGAAGGGCATTATTATTTTAAAGTCATATATGCTTCCAGTATACTTAATGGCAAATTTTTACATTAGTGATCTCAGATAATGAATGCATTGCAAGAAACACCTCATACTCAAAAAAATTTTCAGTCCAGCCTGTCATAGGAAAATGCTGAGAATAGTTAACACTTTTTATTGAAATAAGCCTTCAACATTGTATAAATGCCCCAGTTTTACTAAGCAGAACATATTGATCCCAATTTAATCATTCCCCTATGCATTAAGTAAGGGCATCACTATAAATAATCGTTTTACTATGATCTAGTGTTTGGTAGTAACTCACAGTGGGCTGAAACTTTTCAACCAATTGAATATGCCTCTTTGATTCAAATATTATTTCACATGGACAGTCATAATACCATCCCAGAAAAAAAAACATGTTATTATATGTTCAACAATAAAGCTTTATGAGGGAGCAAAAAAACCTCTACAATTTAAAACTGTACTATATTTCTAAACTACAATCCTGTGAACTCCTGTTCCACCACTCATTTTTCACTGCTATATAATCAATACTCCTCTCTCTACTTTACTCTTCAGGATGTATTTTCCACCCAGCCATTCAATTAAGACTCCTTCTCCAATTCAGACTGTCTACCAACCGCTGGGCCAAAAGATATCTGGAAAAGTAAACCAGGAATCATCATCCATCTCTCATACTACAGAAGGGCTGATGTTGAAGCTGAAGCTGCAATACTCGGGCCACCTGATGCGAAGAGCTGCCTCATTTGTAAAGACCCTGATGCTGGGAAAGACTGAGGGCAGGAGGAGAAGGGGACGACAGAGGCTGAGATGGTTGGATGGCATCACCGACTCAATGGACATGAGTTTGGGTAAACCCCGGGAGTTGGTGATGGACAGGGAGGCCTGGCGTGCTGCAGTCCATGCGGTCACAAAGAGTCAGACATGACTGAGCGACTGAACTGAACGGAACCTTAAAGCACTTTCCATTATAGACAGATAGATACATCCCATATGTATAATATGCCATGTAATCAACCACAGATGGAAAAGAATAGCAATATTTACTGAGTGTATCCTATGTACTGAGCACTATACCTAGCATGATACACACCTTATTTAATTCCCAAAGCAAACCTGTCAGGTTATAAATACCTGAAAATAATTCAGAAAGTAACCTAGTCAAGACTACTTAGGTAGTAACTAAGTATCTCTAAAGACTGAGTTCCTTAAGACGAAGGACTATGTCACACTTTGTGTAGCCCAGTGCTAACACAGGGACTAAACAAATATTTCAAAGTTTGGGAATAAAGTTGAATTCTGGTCAATTCAAGCTAAAGAGCCACTCTCCCCAAAAATCAGAAACAAACAAATGAAAGTATTAATATAAAAAATAAACACTCAGGACTGTTTGCAGTAGAAAGATACATTGTTAATAGAAAAAAAGGTAGGCATGGGAAACATAAAAGCTATAAACTTTTTTAATCTTTTAAAAATTAATTTATTTTTTAATTGAAGGATAATTGTTTTTCAGAATTTTTTTGTTTTCTGCCAAATAACATGAATCAGTCATAGGTACATATGTCCCCTCCCTCTTGAACCTCCCTCCCATCTCCCTCCCCATCCCACCCCTAGGTTGTTACAGAGCCCATATTTGAGTTCATATAACAAATTACAATTGACTATCTGTGTTAGATATGGTAATGCAAGTTTCCATGTTCCTCTCTGCATACATCTCACCCTCTCCTACCTCCCTGCCCCAACCCATGTCCATAAGTCTGTTCTCTATGTCTGTTTCTCCATTGCTGACCTGCAAATCAATTCATCAGTACCATCTTTCAAGATTCCATATATATGCATTGGCATATAATATTTATCTTTCTCTTCCTAACTTACTTCACTCTGTATAACAGGTTCTAGGTTCATCCACCTCATTAGAACTGACTCAAATGTGTTCCTTTTCATGGCCGAATAATGTTCCATTGTGTATATGTACCACAGCTTCTTTATCCATTCATCTGTTGATGGACATCTAGGTTGCTCCATGTTCCAGCTATTGTAAATAGTGCTGCAATGAATATTGGGGTACATGTGTCTTTTTCCATTTTGCTTTCCTCAAGGTATATGCCTAGGAGTGGGATTGCTGGGTCATATGGTGGTTTTATTCCTAGTTTTTTAAGGAATCTCTATACTGTCTTCCATAGTCGCTATATCAATTTACATTCCCACCAAGAATGCAAGAGGCTTCCCTTTTCTTCACAACCTCTCCAGCATTTATTGTTTGTAGACTTTTTGATGATGGCCATTCTGACTGGTATGAGGTGGTATCTCACTGTAGCTTTGATTTGCATTTCTCTAAATAATGAGTGATGCTGAGCATCTTTTCATATGCTTATTATCCATCTGTATGTCTTCTTTGGAGACATATCTGTTTAGGTCTTTTTCCCACTTTTTGATTGGGCTGTTTATTTTTCTGATACTGAGTTGTATGAGTTGCTTGTATATTTTGGAAATTAATCTTTTGTCAGTTGCTTAATTCACTATTATTTTCTCCCATTCTGAGGGTTGTCTTTTGACCTTGTTTATAGTCTCCTTTGGTGTGCAAAAGTTTTTAAGTTTACTTACAGCTCAGTTCAGTCACTCAGTAGTGTCTGACTCTTTGCGACCCCATGAATCGCAGCACGCCAGGCCTCCCTGTCCATCACCAACTCCTGGAGTTCACTCAGACTTACGGCCATCCAGTCAGTGATGCCATCCAGCCATCTCATCCTCTGTTGTCCCCTTCTCCTCCTGCCCCCAATCCCTCCCACCATCAGAGTCTTTTCCAATGAGTCAACTCCTCGCATGAGGTGGCCAAAGTACTGGAGTTTCAGCTTTAGCATCATTCCTTCCAAAGAAATCCAGGGTTGATCTCCTTCAGAATGGACTGGTTGGATCTCCTTGCAGTCCAAGGGACTCTCAGGGGTCTTCTCCAACACCACAGTTCAAAAGCATCGATTCTTCTGCACTCAGCTTTCTTCACAGTCCAACTCTCACATCCATACATGACCACTGGGAAAACCATAGCCTTGACTAGATGAACGTTAGTTGGCAACGTAATGTCTCTGCTTTTGAATATGCTATCTAGGTTGGTCATAACTTTTCTTCCAAGGAGTAAGCGTCTTTTAATTTCATGGCTGCACTCACCATCTGCAATGATTTTGGAACCCAGAAAAATAAAGTCTGACACTGTTTCCACTGTTTCCCCATCTATTTCCCATGATGTGATGGGACCGGATGCCATGATCTTCATTTTCTGAATGTCGAATAAACATGTTTAGACTAACATTATCTGAGTATTACTGAATATGCTATCCTTCAACATAACTTTCTTCAGTTGGAAAAAAAAGTGAAATAGTCACAGTATTGTAAGCGGTTTTACAGATTAGCTAGTATACCTGTATCATTTTATAGATCAGACAACAGTGAAATTGTCAAATAATTACATAAGAAACAGGTTTCCTGCCACCTTACCCAGGGATCATTTTGTGGCATCATATTTCCACCCACCGGACACCCAATTTTCCCAAGTTCCCTCCTATTATGGCATAGTGGTCATTTTAAGACTTTGAGGAAAGTTATCATAGCAGTATAGTTCCATTTAAGGCTGAGATGATCTACTTAGCAGTTCTTAAAAATATAAAATGTGCCTACCTGAGGTGAACAACTGTTTCGCTTTTTAACAGAAGGCCCTAGAGCATGAAAAATGAGGGAACACATCACAATCTTTTTCCAAGCAGTTTTTTCATTTGGATTTCAATCATGCTGAATCAGTGGCAATTACCTTCAAATAGCTATTTCATGACTCCTGAAAACCTTTTCTTTCTATGTTTCCTCACAGAAACTGTCCATGTTAGTTGAGAATCAAGTAACTATTCTAAAATAGGCCTCAAAGAAGGAATAATGCAGGAAATGAATATGTGTATACAGAGAAAATGTGTATATGATAAGCACTCATTTATATGGAACTTGTGGGAAACTAAGATATTATTCTTATTCCACATTTTCCCATCTGACACCTGCCTGTAAATATCGTGAACTTTCATTGGCTTTTACATAGCAGGACCTAAAGGGAGAGAGCCCTAAAATTTCTACAGAATGTTATGAATTGCAAAATCCTCTAGAAAGCATGGCCATCTCATTTTCACAAAATTTTGGAGGTGGTCCATTGCCATTTTACAGCTGTGAAAACGAAAAGCAGTTAAAAAGGTTAAGTAACTTGTCTAAGACACTATTGGGAGCAGCGGTCAAGTCTCAAATCTAGATCTTTTCAGATTTCAAGTGCTTTCTTTTAACCAAGACTCACTCCCATTTACTGTGATTTCTCTGCTGACATAACACCCTTGTACTTACTAATCTGCCTACCTCCTCTCAGAAGACTGTGAGCTTTTGTAGGCTAAGAACCACACCTGCCCTACTTTTATATAGCCAACACAACACCTGGTGAAGAGCAGGCACTTGACTCACTGAATGCAGAAAAAAGAATTCCATCTCAGGGTCAGCTGTGAATTTTGCTTTCTGTGTTAAAAACTAAGGGCTATAGAATTATCAGACACAGCACATTATAAAATGATACTATTACAAACACTGAAAGGAAAATTCATGAGGAAATTTAGGTTGTATATATATTTAGTAGAGTCAAATTTGTGTAAGCTCATCATAGTTTATTGACAAGTAAATAAAAAGTGGAAAATACAGAAATTAGGGAAAATATTTAAGAAAACTGTATTGTTGTTCAGTCGCCCAGTCATGTCTGACTCTTTGCAGCCCCATGGATTGCAGCACGTGGGCCTCCCTGTTCCTCACCATCTCCCGAAGTCTGCTCAAGCTCATGTCCATTGCATCTGGATGAACATCCTGTGATGGCCATCCAGCCATCTTATCCTCTGATGCCCTCTTCTCCTTCTGCCCTCAATCTTTCCCAGCATCCAGGACACTTCCAAAGAGTCAACTGTTTGCATCAGATAAACAAAATACTGGAGTTTCAGCTTCAGCATCAGTCCTTCCAATAGTATTCAGGGTTGATCTCCCTTAAGCTTGACTGGTTTGATCTCCTCGCTTTCCAAGAGATTCTCAGGACTCTTCTCTAGCACCACAGCTTGAAGGCATCAACTCTTCAGTGTTCCCCCTTCCTGTGGTCCAGCTCTCACAGCCATACATGACCACTGGGAAGACCATAGCCTTGACAACCTGGACCTTTGTCGGCAGAGTAATGTCTCTGCTTTTCAACACACTGCCTAGGTTTGTCATAGCTTTCCTGCCAAGAAGCAATCATCTTCTGATCTCATGGCTGCAGTCACCATCCACAGTGATTTTAGAGCCCAAGAAGAGGAAATCTGTCACTACTTCCACCTTCTCCCCTTCAATTTGCCATGAAGTAATGGAGCCAGAAGCCATGTTCTTAGTTTTCATAATATTTAGTTTTAAGCCAGCTCTTTCACTCACCCCCTTCATCCTCATCAAGAGGCTCTTTAGTTCCTCTTCACTTTCTGCCATTAGAGTGGTATCATCTGCATATCTGAGGTTGTTGATGTCTCTCTCCTCAATCCTGATTCCAGCTTGTAACTCATCCAGTCTGGCATTTCTCATGATGTGCTCAGCATTTAGATTAAACAAGCAGGCTGACAGCAGACAGCCCTGTCGTGCTCCTTTCTCAATCCTAAACCAGTCAAGTTGTTCCATTCAGGGTTCTAACTGTTGCTTCTTGACCCTCACAGTGGTTTCTCAGGAGACAGGTAAGATGGTCCAGTATCCCCATCTCTTTAAGAGCTTTCCACAGTTTGTTATGATCCACATAGACAAAGACTTCAGTGTCGTGGATGAAACAGAGGTAGATGTTTTTCTGGAATTTCCTTGCTTTCTATGATCCAGTGAATGTTGGCAATTTGATCTCTGGTTCCTCTTCATTTTCTAAACCCAGTTTGAACATCTAGAAGTTCTTGGTTCACATAATGCTGAAGCCAAGCATGCAAGATTGTAAGCATGCTAAAATTTAAGAAATTTTAGAAAACCTAAGAAATTTAGGAAAATTCTGACTGGTTCTAAAATTCATACCACTTTCCTATTCAATGACATTGAAAACTGCATTATCATTATATACTAATGGGAATGAAGAAGTCAAAGGAAGAAATGGAAGTTTCTAACATGGTGCACATAGAAAATGGTAGATTTAAACAAGTCTTTCTCTTATGAAATGGAAAAATCGTGCCAAATACACTAGAATCTCCAACAAAAATACAAATTTTCCACCAGAAATTAAGCCATTCATCTATTCAACAAACATACCTATGATCACAAGGAAGAACTCTGGGGAGTGTGTGTGGTCTAATTCTACAATTTGATTCTTTTCCAGACATTTCTTTTTTTTTTTCCTCCTTCAAATATAAACCTTATAGGAAGTTCTACAAATAAAAGAGATAAAACAGAGGCTGCTCTAGTTTAAAAGGGTGGAAGCGGGGGCTGGAAACATAGTAAGAATAACATTTTTTAAGCCAGTTTCTCTCAAGAAGTCAGTTAGAAAATCATATATCTAGTCTTCCAAGCATCTGGATTTTGAGCAAAGATTTTGATTTTCCTTCCTGCCCACCTGACAGACATTGGTGCAAATGCAATGCGTTTGTTCATTCTCATGTGAACAGGTATTTTTTCTACTTCAAATTCCCCACTCTTTATTGCTCTTTGTTTCTTAATATCTCTACTTACTAGCTTTCCATTCTTTCTGTCCCCAGGGTAACACATCCCATATTGAAAACACTACACACCTGCCATGGTTCTCAGCTGCATCCCCTATCCAAAGGCAGGCTGAGTTCCTTACAGGAATTCGGGATCAGGAATCTACGCAGAGTTCCTCAAGTATAAGAAGCTAACACACTGGGTTTTGTATAACAGGCAACCAGAAACCACAGTACTTGCTAATAAGGGAGAGATACTTGCACAGTTCACAGATTACACAAGAAAGTCTGGGTATATTGGCAATGTCCCACAAGTGGTAAAGAACTCACCTGCCAACACAAGAGATGTAAGAGAGGTGGACTCGACCCCAGGGTCAGGAAGATCCCCTGGAGGAGGGCCTGGCTACCTGCTCCAGTATTCTTGTCTGGAGACTCCCATGGACAGAGGAGTCTGGCAGGCCCCAGTTCATAGGGACGCAAAGAGTCGGAAAAGACTAGTCCATCTTAGCACACACACACAAGTTCTTTCAACATTAGCATGTCACTGCCTTTATAATTTTTATCTATTTTTCATGGAAAATAATACCAACCAGTTATTAGTGCATTGTAATAAAATTTTAAAATACCTGGGTGCTTCTGTCAGGGTTCAGAGAAGATTTGACCAGTATATGATGTGATACTGCAATTCACGAGAGAGTGGTCCTTCAGACTTTATCTACAGCCACAAAAAGGGCCTGATCTACGGCATTTAAGCCCAAGCAACAGCGTCCCTGCTATAAACACCACGACTTCTCTTTCACTGCGAATGCCCTAAATATCAAGAGGAGCAAAACAGCAAGTACCATCTCTATAATAAAACACTTCAGAGGGCAACCAGGATGAGTCACGACCAAAGTAGAAAAAGACCTGGCACCATCTCAGGAATGAAATGGAGAAACAGGAAGAGAGATCACAGGAACGCACAGTTAGTCAGAAACACACAAAAAATGATCAAGAAAAACAAAGAACACAAAACTGAGACCAGGGTGTACCTCCTGGAGTCTGACGCAGGTCTGGGAATGGCATCCACGCTATCGGTCACTGCTAAGCTCTATAATTGATTAAAACGTTTTAGAATCCTCCTGATACACCCATTTGAAACGGAACAGTTTTTAGGTGGAATTCAAAGAAAAACTAGACAAAATACGAGTTTATTTTACAAACCATTCTTTTAAGATGTTTATGTTGGGACTTCCCTCATGGTCCAATGGTTAAGATTCTGCCTTCCAATGCAGAGGGGCAGGTTCGATTCCTGGCCAGGGAGCTAGGATCTCACATGCCTCATGGCCAAAAAACCAAAGCATAAAACAGGAGCAATACTGTAACATAGTCAATAAAGACTTTAAAAATGGTCCACATTAAAAAAAAAAGTCTTTAAAGAAATTTAAAACAAAATAAAATGCATATGTTCACATGTTCATTGGCACTAGAATAACTAGTATTCAGTTCAGTTCAGTCACTCAGTCGTGTCCGACTCTTTGCGACCCCAAGGACTGCAGCACTCCAGGCCCCCCTGTCCATCACCAACTCCCAGAGCTTGCTCAAACTCATGTCCATTGAGTCAGTGAGGCCATCCAACCATCTCATCCTCTGTTGTCCCCTTCTCCTCCTGCTTTCGATCTTTCCCAGCATCAGGGTCTTTTCCAATGAGAGCCTGACTTTCCAATGAGTCAGTTCTTCACGTCAGGTAGCCAAAGTATTGGAGTTTCAGCTTCAGACCTTCCAGTGAATACTCAGGACTGACTTCCCTTAGGATTGACTGGTTTGGTCTCCTTGCAGTCCAAGGGACTCTCAAGAGTCTTCTCCACCACCACAGTTTTAGACCCAGTCATAAAAAATTCTTACACCTTGTTTCTTTTATCTACTTACAATCCAGACTATAGCATCATTTAACACTGTTACTGCGGGATTAAATCAACAGGCTCACATTCAAGCACTTCAACACTTCTGGGATGGCACTGCCTTCATAATCAGTTTCTTACCACAGAGGACAGTACCATATCCCAAGAATCCAATACAGTGACTCATAGAAGATTTTAGTAAATATGTGTTGAATAAATGCAATACAGGGTTATTCAAAATTCAAATGTCATAACTTTTAAGTAGGAAACTGAAAACCAGACTTGAGTCATGCAGTCAGTAAAATATTTTTAATGAATTTGGGACATCTGGGAACGACAGAGGATAAGATGGCTGGATGGCATCACTGACTCGATGGACATGAGTTTGGGTGAACTCCAGGAGTTGGTGATGGACAAGGAGGCCTGGCGTGCTGCGATTCATGGGGTCGCAAATAGTCGGACATGACTGAGCGACTGAACTGAACTGAATGTTATAATTCTATTTTGAAATTTTCTACAAGGTTTATTAGATCACTTCTCTAAATACCCGGGAGAAAAAGAAGAAGGTGTGAATAACATGTCCAAGAACCAAAGAACAGGGTCAGCAATTACTGTACTCCCACTGCAATCCATACAGTATCTTACATATAACTAGAAGCATAAGAAGAGAAATTATTTGAAAGTCAACATACAGTTTACAAAATCATTTACAGATATCTCACCGAATATGTACAGTAAACTATTAGGCACATCTTATTGATATGGACACTGAAAATTAGAGAAACTGCTCACAGTCATAAAAAGAGACAGGGATGAAATGGTTATTGAATTAATATATGTCTGGGCTAGGCCTATTTTTAAAAAAAGTCCTTGGCACCAAATAAAAATCTGGAAGCAACATGTATATGTTCCACTGGCTGTCAGACCAACTGTCATTTCCTTCAAAATGTTTCCTTAAAAGCCTCAATAACCTAAAGCTGTTTTGTGCCTACAAAATCTTCTGGTGTCTCTTTTAACACTCATTGAAACTTATTACTCTTACGTAATGAACTATTTTCCCATCAGAGTTCCTAGAAAGAGTTTGTTATTTGAGTCAGACTCCAAACAAGTTCCAGACACTCCAGCAAATATCCGAAAGATGAATAAGTAAACACATCTCCCTTGTTTACTTCTTTATGTACAGGAACTGGTAGAGTACCTGGCATTTGCTAGATGCATAGAATGAATGAGACTAGGGTAAAGTAGGCACAGTTGATTTGGACCTAGAATATTATTTAAATCCCAGGAGCACTTAATATAAGGTGAATGAGGAAAAAAGCAATATTCTTTAGGGGTGTATACAAAGATTATCAAATCAGAAGAAAGAAGTAATAATTTCTGGATTGCAAAACTTATAGGCTATAAAAGGAGACTTAGGAGCAACTTCAACTACTTTTGACCTACTAGAATTCTAATTTACTATGGAAGAACACAGATGGGTTAATTGTTGATGTACTTTCTGTCATTTTTCCATAACTTGTATTATAGAAGCAAATAAAGATGTACATCTCTATATGTGACTCTGAACAACAACAGCACAAATATATATATATTTCAGTGAACTGCATACAGGAGGAATCTTGATAGAAACTTATTTATATATGAGCTACTGAATGGCACGACAGGTACTGCCAGTCATGGGTTCAGATTTTAGGAAAGTTGATTCTCAAAGCTCCAGATAATTAATAAGACCACATTTACCACCAAAATGGAAAATACCTGAAATCTGACCACTACAGACAAAAAACGTTGAAATATTAAAAGTGAAGTAGTAAGAAGCGCAGCCACAAAACAAGTACACAGGAACTCACTATATAATAAAGTTCTTATTTAAATATGTAAAATTTGTATCTCTATATTGCATCACGGTTATATATATATGGCTCTGGGTCTATAGGAGAAGACAATGGCACCCCACTCCAGTACTCTTGCCTGGAAAATCCCATGGATGGAGGAGCCTGGTGGGCTGCAGTCCATGGGGTCGCGAAGAGTCAGACACGACTGAGCGACTTCACTTTCACTTTTCACTTTCATGCATTGGAGAAGGAAATGGCAACCCGCTCCAGTATTCTTGCCTGGAGAATCCCAGGGATGGGGGAGCCTGGTGGACTGCCGTCTATGGGGTCTCACAGAGTCGGACACGAGTGAAGCGACTTAGCAGCAGCAGCAGCAGCAGCTGGGTCTACATAAGGCTGGATATGAACACTAGTTCCTCAACTTAACAGGTATTTAAGTTCTCAATTCGTCCATCTATAAAATGTAGGCAATATCTACCCCATAAAAGGTTTTATGGAAACTGAATGAGAGAGTGCATCTGTTAGTAGCTGATGTCATAGATCATCATTCTCATGCGAGGGCTGTCATACAAGGAATAGAGTTACCATTATTTATAGCATCACGGCCTCATCATCAAAATCATCACCATTAATTTCCAATAATCTCTGAATCTCACAAAAAGAGAACATGGTATTAAGTCATGCCAGAATAAGAAAAATAACAAATAAGATATACAGCTTAGTGCTTAAAACATATGTGCAAGATCAAAATAACTTAAATTCTATTTTGTGTCTATTTATCCATGAGAAAAAAAACACTGCAAACAGTGAAAGAGCAAACGTGATTAAGAGAAAAGTGAGACAACCCTCTTGCACTGTCGGTGGGAATGAAACTGATACAGCCACAGTATGGAGATTTCTTTAAAAAACCAGGAATAAAACTACCATATGACCCAGCAATCCCATTACTGGGGCATACTGTCAGGGAATCAAAACTGAAAAATAGAAATGTACCTCAGTGGTTACTGCAGCACTATTTACAATAGCTAGGACACGGAAGCAGCCTAGGTGCCCACTGACAGATGAATGGATAAAGAAGTTATGGTGCATATACACAATGGGATATTACTCAGCTATAAAAAAGGAATGCATTTGACTCAGTTCCAATGAGGTGGATGAACCTAGAGCCTACTATACAAAGTAAAGTAAATCAGCAAGAGAGGACAAGTATCATATATTCATGCATATATATGGAGTCTCGAAAGATGGCACTGATGATCCTATTTGCAGGGCAGCAAAGGAGACGCAGACATAGAGGACAGACTTTTGGTCACAGTCGGGGAGGGAGAGGGAGGCATGACCTGAGAGAGTAGCATTCAAACAGGTATATTACCATATGCAGGACAGACAGCCAGTGGGGATTTACTGTATGATGCAGGACAAACTACAGGGGCCGGATGGCGAGAGAGTGGGGAGGGAGGCCTAAGAGGGCAGGGACACGTGTATGCCTGTGGCTGTTTCATGTTGAAGTCTGGCAGAAGCTATGACAATACTGCAAAGTGATTATCCTCTAATTAAAAAAAAAAAAAAAAGAACATTGAGATGAAGAACTCACTACAGTTATCTTTAAATCCAGGCAAATAATATTCTGGAGAATATAATTATAATTAATATAATATTATACATCTATAATTTGATGTCTATATCTATAGCCAGTAAATGGAATAACTTCCAGGTAAATGTGATCTCATAACCATGATGGATATCTGTGTTGTCACAGAAAAACAGAAAGTACCCAAAACAGGGTCATACCACTGCAAAACCTATGGGGAAAAGGTTGATAAGAGGTGAATTCTCAAAATTATAGACCAGTCAGAGCTGATGGCTAGTGAACTTCTAGCAAAGATGTTTTGTAAGCATGCCGTAAGGGGAGTAATAATCACCGAAAGCGAACATGTTCCAGAATATTAAATGAAACCCTTGACTACCTGACCTTGAAATTTCTTCCACAGAGACTAGGAGTCAGAGTCCCATGATTCCATAATTTTAGACAAATCAAATGAAATAGAACTGTAATGGAATTCCAGAGCTCAATCTCTGCTACCAGTCTGGCTTCAAATAAATCATTCCAGGAAAAAAAAAAAAAAGTGTCTCTCTTGCTTGGAATAGCTAAATAGCAAAGAAGCTGGCTTTGATGAGAGACTGGTCCCGGGTCCTCTGCGTTCCTGAAGCCCCCAGGGATCACTGCTATGCCAGCACGTCTCACTGAACTAGAGGGTGAACCTCCACCTGCTTTTACCAACAAAAGGTACCAAGTGGGAGGAAGGCTCTATCTTCTTTAGATTTGCATCTCAAGTACCCACTACTGCTCCTGCATAAAGTAAATAGTAAACAAACAAAAAAAGTGTTGAATAAATGTATGGAAATGAAACCATGGGCAACATGGAAATTCACGTGAAAACATATTCCAGTAGGTGCACTGCCCAAATGCAAAAGAGTCAGTCTGTTAGCTCTGTGAAAGGGAAATGTTAACTCTGTGAAAAGGAAATGTTAGCTCTGTGAAAGGGAAATGAGTCTGATCAGACTCCTACTCCTGTGATCTTGATCAAAGGAAGGGAGTTGACCTTTGCTGTATCTCTGAGTGCGACATGTCAGAGTCATACCAAAAAAAGAAAAAAAAATTGCACATAAAGGCATATTTATTCACCATTTCCCAATTTTCTGATCTATCCTTACAAAAAACAAACAAACAAAAAAAACTTGTCTTCTAGAAAATGAGTCCCATTAAGGAGTAAACAAAGTCGCTACAGTTAAAGCAATGATTAGCCAGGCAAGACAGTTGAGAAGAACTCAAACACCTAAAGCATATAGGAACATAAATAATTTAGAGTCTTATAGTGCCATTTCTGAAAAGGAACTATGACAAACAAAGTTGTAGGTCAGTCTTCTCATTATGTTCTGTGAGCCCAGATAATGATCAAAAGGAGCCACAAACAATTAAAATAGTAAAAAAAAAAAAAGACACAATGGAATAAAAATTTTATGTATTAATTAATCAATAATTATAGAATATTGCTTTGCTAAGTAGTTATGGAATGCAATTCTTAATATCTTTAAGACCAAGATAGATTACCTATGCTCATTGATAAACTTTTCAAATAATGGTATTTCAAATAATGGTATTTAATCCAATATACTTTGCCAAAAGGACACACTGGTCATAGCAAACACCCTCTTCCACCAACATAAGAAACTACTCCACACGTGGACATCACCAAATGGACAATATCAAAGTCAGATTGATTATACTCTTTGCAGCTGAATTTGGAGAAGCGCTATACAGTCAGAAAAAAAAAACTGAAGCTGACTCTGGCTCAAATCATGAGCTCATTATTGCAAAATTCAGACTTAAAGAAAGTAGGGGAAACCTCTAGGCCATTCAGGTATGACCTAAATGAAATCCCTTATGATTATACAGTGGAAGTGAGAAATAGATTCAAGGGATTGGATCTGGTAGACAGAGAGCCCGAGGAACAAAGTTCTATAGGGTCAGAGCTATGGTTTTTCCAGTAGTCATGTATGGATGAGAGTTGGACTATAAAGAAAGCTGAGCGCCGAAGAATTGATGCTTTTGAACTGTGGTGTTGGAGAAGACTCTTGAGAGTACCTTGGACTGCAAGGAGATTCAACCAGTCCATCCTAAAGGAGATCTGTCCTGAATATTCACTGGACGGACTGATGCTGAAGCTGAAGCTCCAATACTTTGGCCACCTAATGCAAAGAGCAAACTCACTGGAAAAGATCGTGATGCTGGGAAAGATTGAGGGCAGCAGGAGAAGGGGACGACAGAGGATGAGATGGTTGGATCTAAATGACTAAAATGGACATGAGTTTCAGCAAACTCCAAGAGATAGTGAAGGACAGGGAAGCTGGCATGCTGTGGGCCATGGAGTCACACAGTAGGACATAACTGAGCAGCTAAACAAAAAACAGATTAGCCATTTTGTTCAGAATCCCTATGTTCCTACTCAATCCTTGTTACATACTACTTAATATCAATATATCAGAATTGGGTCTAATAAACTGTATCATGAGGCCCTTTTATTAATGCTTATACTTACAGTAACAATTCCAGAGAACACAGCTCACCAACATTATAAATATGCCATTGTCAACATTTGAAAATGCTTAGTAGTGTTCCTTTTCAGGCAAGATAGGAATCTATCCTCATATTCTCGTAAGCTATAAATCTAATGTCCTCATGTCTGACCTTCATAAAATCAACACAGCAGCACTACCAATCCTTTCGCAAACAAAAGGAACGTAATGATGCCATAGATACCCCTATTTTCTAGCAGACACTTTCAAAACATGTTTTTGATATCCAGTACACACAACTTTTTAAAGGCTGGTATAACTGAGATCTTATAACATTATACAAAATTAAAATGTTAAGCAAATAAATTTCAAAAAAAATTAAATGTGAATACAGATAATCAGGCCATGAAGGATATCTTAAGAAACAATGGTATCAGTGAGGTCCCTACATGTAACACACACAACAAATGTATAGATTAAATTTCAAGAGTTTATGTAGCTTCTTACACCTCTAAAAGTGAAAATGTGTGTGTCTGTATGTGTGTTAAATGTTTGCCAAAATGTGTTTATGTACATATGTATAATATTTGGCCAATATTCTGTGGTCTGCTGTATCTTTGGTCTGGAGTGTTACTCATTTCCCTTGAGGATAGTCCTGCTGTCTCTACAGAAGCTTAAATAAGATTTGAAAGTAATTCTCTACTTCCTGTATTTAAGCGCATTGCTTTTGTATCTGCAAATGCTCAGTGCAATCTCCTGGCAAATTCCAGAGAAGAACTATCCTAAATAACTGTGAAGACAAAATTTAGTTACCTGTGATTTCAAAGCAAATATTTTTAAATAGGATTTATAACACTAAAATCTCTTGCTTCATCAGTTCCTGTCTTATGTCCTGAAGGGAAGTATATAAAACAGTCATTTCAGTCATTTTGATTCATATATTTTTACTCAGTTCTACTTAGGGAATGGCAATTACCTGCCACTGAAGAGAAGTTTTCACTTCCCATCTCTAAATTATAAATATGACAACCCTGTAAGTTTCTTTAATCATTCTGCATTGGCTTAATGAATTATATGTTATTTAGGCCACGTTTCATTCTATCTGCTTCTATGTTAAGAAAAAGAATTTTAAATACTGATTCAGTTGAATGTATATATCACAGATATTCACTGGTAATACAAATTACCAGTATTACCAGTAATTTGTATTGGTAATACAAATTAAAGCAGTTATTTTACTGTTTGCTAAACTTTTTTTCACTCTACAAGATTTTCACAATAATGGATTTTCTTTTTCTCTTTACTGAATATTAGTAAACTTAGAACATCTTAACCACATTACACAGTTTAAAAGAGTAGTGATATAAATCTGCTTTGAGGAAAAGAATACGCAATACACATTAACAATTCTTAAGCCATCAAAATAAAAGTAAAGACGTTCAACTTTCACATTTTATTTTTTTAATTCCCACTTTAAAACTTTTGGAATTTTGAATATGAGCAAAAGCAGTGAAAAGCTCTGCAGCTCAATAGTAATTACTGTGAATGTATCTCTGCTATATACTTAATGTGTCACTATGATTAGCAGTATTTTCTTCAAATCCTTATAATTATGAATATTCTACTCAGGCTATTCAGACAAAGTCCCAAAGCCTTCAGATTTACATCTACATCTTGGTGTGCTATTAGGGAAAAATTCACCTAAGCTTTAGGAAGATTCTAATCAAGGTATTCATAGATGTCTTCCAGAGATAGCATACTGGATACAAACGTGTATCATCCTTCTCTTTTCTGAACCACCAGAAATTGTGCACCAAGAAGATGAATTGATTACTTGAGAATTAATACCTATCCATGCTTGAAAGCACTATTGTGAACCATAGTGATGATTATGTTTAATTAACTAACTACTGCTAAGGGATATGTTATAAAATTGGTACTCTTTGGACAGTAGATTTGACATTGAATGAATTTATGATCCACTATTAAGCCTGCATTATGTGTATAACTAACAACACAAAGAACAATTTTTAGCACACTTACTTATATTATCAATATGAGGTCCAGTGCATTCTCAGAATGGTACTTTTGTTTCTGATTTAAAAAATTAATAAGACAGCCCTGTCCTTACCTTCTGATAGGCAGTCATTCATGCAGTGATGTTTGATGCACTGCCATCTTAAAGGAATTCATAAGATGTTCCCCAGCACTATTAACTGCATTGCTACTGCTGCTGCTGATAAGTCACTTCAGTTGTGTCCGACTCTGTGCGACCCCACAGACAGGGGCCCACCAGTCTCCCCCATCCCTGGGATTCTCCAGGCAAGAACACTGGAGTGGATAACTGCATTGAAATCCCCCCAATTTATTGAGCATCTTCACTGAGTAAGATGCTAATGCTGGTTACATGTAATTGTTTATACGTACATGGCAGCAAAAAACGGCTGAAATATTTGAAAGTAAAGCCTAGAAAGGACAAATACAAACAGTCATCACTGATGCCTTGAATTTTCTCTTCCTCCTACACTCATAATTTTTAATCCATCACCACTCAAAATAAAATCTTGAAACCTGTAATTTTGGCTGTTCTGATATCCTTGTTTGCCCTGATCCCCCAGGTAACACTAAGCCCTATAACATGGTTCTAAAGTATAGGATTTGTAACGGATTATGAGAACAGTACTCATCTACTGCAGGGGAGATGCCGCTGGACAGTGATCGGGTCAGTCATAAACTGCAGCAGTGGCCACGTTTGATCCTGAGACTTGTTGCTATTCAGTAGCTAAATTACGTCTGACTCTGCGACCCCGTGGGCTCCAGCATACCAGGTTCTCCTGTCCTTCATTTTCTCCCAGAGCTTGCTCAAATTCATGCCCATTGGGTCCGAGATGCTATCTAACCATCTCATCCTCTGTCGCCCCCTTCTCCTTGTGCCTTCAATCTTTCCCAGCATCAGGGTCTTGAGAGAGTCAATTCCTAGGCAAGTTGCTAAGAAGTCCAGGGTCCCCAAGGATGAGAAAGGTGTCTGGGGTTCTTAAGGAGGAGGAAAGAACAAACCTTTTTTTTCCCTCTACATTCCTTAGTCTTAGTCACATAAAACTTTTTTTTTTTTCTTTAAGCCTGGAAGTGATGATTACACAGCTGTTTAAACTCTGTACTAGGGATTATGTAACAACAATGTATCTTGCTTGAGGACAGTTTCTCCTTCCTGAAAACCTTCTGACTAATCCTGATATTTTACAATGTATATTATGGGAGTGGGTCTCCTAGGCTCTTTCTATTGTTAAATTCTAATCCTGTTAGCCTAAAATGTAAATTGTGGCAGTGGGTCTGGTATAATGTTCACAAACTTGAGACACTCTTTTGATTTATTGTAATAACTAATTAAAAAGTCTATTAATTCCCTCGCTAAACACTAGCGAGGGGGGCACTCTGCCCCCCTTCTGATATCCACATCAGAAGTTTTCTCTGTCCCTCTTTCACTTTAATAAAACTCTGCTTCACAAAAGCTCTTGAGTGATCAAGCCTGGACCCCGGTCCTGAAGTTAATCTTCTTCAGAGATCACGAATGAATCCGACACCGTTCACAATAAGCTATCAGCCTTTTCCAATGAGTCAGCCCTTTGCACAAAGGCCAAAATATTGGAGCTTCACCTTCAGCATCAGTCCTTCCAATGAATATTCAGGGTTGATTTCCTTTGGATTGACTGGTTTGTTCTCCTAGCAGCCCAAGGGTCTCTCAAGAGTCTTCTCAAGGTACTTTCAAGAGTCTTCTCCAGCACCCAAAACTGAATTCTTTCTTCAGCACTCAGCCTTCTTTATGATCCAACTCTCAAGTATGTATATGACTGTTGGAAAAACGATAGCTTTCACTAGAAGGACCTTTGTCAGCAAAGTAATCTCTCGACTTTTTAATAAGCTGTCTAGGTTTGTCATAGCTTCCCTTCCAAGGAACAAGCGCCTTTTAATTTCATGGCTGCAGTCACTGTTCACAGTGATTCTGGAGCCCAAGTAAAAAATCTGTCACTGCTTCCACTTTTTCCCCTTCTATTTGCCAAGAAGTGGTGGGACCAAATGCCACGATCTTAGTTTTTGAATGCTGAATTTCAAGCCAGCTTTTTCACTCTCCTCTTTCACTCACCAAGAGGCTCTTTAGTTCCTCTTCACTCCCTGACACTAGAGTGGTATCATCTGTGAAACCGAGGTTGTTGATGTTTCTCCCAGCTAGCTTGATTCCAACTTGCAATTCTACCACCCCGGCATTCCGCATGGTGTTCTCTGCATATAAGTTAAATAAGCAGGGTGACAAGACAGCCATCCCCTCCTCCGGCGGAGCATGTTTTATCAGAACTCTTCACTATGGCCTGTCGGTCCTGGATGGCCCTGCACAGCATGGCCCACAGTTTCACTGAGTTACACAAGCCGCTTCATCGTGACAAGCTGTGATCCATGCAGACCCCAGAGACCTGGGTATGTTGTAATCCTGGTGCTACAGTATCTTCGTGTAGGTTGCTAATTCCCTAGAACTCGGATGTGACGGGAACTATAACAGACATATGGTTGGGGATATCCAGTCTTAGAAGGATTACAGAAGTTATATAAATTACTGTGAACATATGCCAAGAGTATAGCTGAAGAAATAACTCGGGCTCCAAAAGATACATAAGTGAAACTCTTCTAGATGGTGCAGAATTTTTTTTTTTTTTAATGGGGATATGAAAGGACTTCCCTGGCCTCCAGTGGTTAAGACTCCAGTGCTACCATTGTTGGGAGAAATGGGTTCGAACACTGGTGACAGAACTGAGATCTCACGTGCCAGGAGGTGGGGCCAGAAAGCTAAAAAAATAAAAAATTTAAATGGGAGCTTGAGTGGATTTTCGCATAACTGAAATTTCAGTTTGACATAAAATGAAAGAATGATGGGCACATCATGTTTGCAATTTGGTAGAAACAAAAAATCATCTTAGAATGGGAAAGTTTTCACATTTTAGAAAGCAATTTGAGGAGTTTTATATGGTTATGAGTGGAATATAATGACTTTATTATCTGGGGACGTCATATAATATGAACTGGAGTGTTTGCATGGATAGCATAGCTACAAACAATTAAAGAAGGGAAACAGAGATGGTGAATTACTGACCCAACACTGCACTATGTATTACAAGGACAGATGTAACAGAAACATACAGCTGTGTAAAACTTGCACTGTGGCTAGTGAAACTGAAGGAAAACTGAAGCAGGACACAAAAATGAAAATATCTCATCAATAATATTTTATTGATTATATGTTGAAATGATAAAATTGGGCGGGGGGGAGAGGAGAGGTTGTTGTTTAGTCACTGAGTTGTGTCAAACTCTTTTGCAACCCCATGGACCACAGCCCACCAGGCTCTCTGCCCATGGGATTTCCCAGGTCAATATACTGGAGTGGGTTGTCCTTCCCTTCTCCAGGGCATCTTCCCAATCTAGGGATCAAATCAATGTCTCCTGCATTAGAAGGCAGATTTTTTATCACTGAGCCACCAGGGAACCCCAATATTTTGGATATATTGCATTAAAGAAAATACATTATCTAAATTCAATCTGTTGTTTTTACATTTTTCACATGGCCACCAAGTGTCTATAATTACCTGTGTAGCTTGCATTATGTTTCATTTGGGCAGACCTGGTCTAGTATTAAGGAAGGGCAGTATCGCATGGCAAGGTAACATCCTTCTGAAAATATTTCAGAGGCTTTAGGACAACATCAAAGGACATTGTATAAAAGTTTTAAGCGTTTGAACACCCACTGCACTGTTCTCAAGTACAATTAGGACAGCGAGATTTGTAAAAACCACCTCACAGAATTGTAGGCAGGGGTTTCCTGGAACCTTACTAATTATGGCCTCAAAGGGGGCAATCTCCACTTCGCCATGAAAGGTACCACTGCATTTGATGATCAACAGGAAAAAATAAAAAATGGGAGAAATCTTTGCCACACATTCTATTGGAATGTACCCTCTAACAAGCAACAAAGTCTTCAGTGAAACAGATGAAGCCTCAGAAAGCCATGGTACTTGTAAGTAAGAATCATAAAACTCTGCTTTGAAGGGTTGAAAAAAAAAAAGACAAATGCCCAGAAGACAGATGGCTAGTGGCAGCAGAAATTAACCGGAGGACCCCAGGGGCAGATGAACCTAAGTGGGTCAGAATTCAGTGGCCTCTCAACAGTGTCCACACCTCTCCTGCATCTCTCCTTACCGAGCAGAGTCTCCATCCATGGATACTCTTGAAGAATCTGCCTGTGCTTTTATAAGATCATCAGAGTTAACAAAAAGCCAAACTGCATCTGTTTCAAGAAGCACAATTTTTACACATATGACTTGCCTTGTATTTTCTTTCTACTTGTCCCATAATTTAACAAAGATATACTGAAATTAGTACCGCAATATGGTCGTGTTCACTTAATTCATGCCATTTTTTTTTCCATATAGAGAATAGCCATGTTTCTGAAAAGCGTTATAAAGCTGAAACCACATCAGCAAAACTTATTTTCCTATGCATCGACGTGAAAGAAAGGTATTTACTTGCAGAGTGAAAAGAACTCCACCCATACATGCTGCTATACTACTGCTGCTAAGTTGCTTCAGTTGTGTCCGACTCTGTGAGACCCCATAGATGGCAGCCCACCAGGCTCCCCCGTCCCTGGGATTCTCCAGGCAAGAACACTGGAGTGGGTTGCCATTTCCTTCTCCAATGCATGAAAGTAAAAAGTGAAAGTGAAGTCACTCAGTCGTGTCCAACTGTTAGTGACCCCATGGACTGCAGCCTACCAGGCTCCTCCATCCATGGGATTTTCCAGGCAAGAGGACTAGAGTAGGGTGCCATTGCCTTCTCCATATCCTGCTATAAGCAAGTAAAAAAAATGGCAAAAGCTTAAAATACCACATACCATCTCTGTATGTTTTTAAAAAGAATGACTCAGGTTTATGTCTTAAGATGTGAGTTCACGCAGACATAGAATACAAATTTATAGTTACCAAAGGGGGAAGGGAAAGGATAAGTTAGGATAAGCAGATAACAAACTGAGAATAGCGGATAGCCAACTACTATATTTGAGACAGATAAACAAGGTCCTACTGTATAGCACGTGGAACTGTACTCAATATCCTTTAATAAACCATAATAAAAAAGAATATTAAAAAGTGAATATATAGATATATAAACGAATCACTTTGCTGTATATCAGAGAGTAACAAAGCATTGTACTGATAAATTAACGGTACTTTAATTTAAAAAAAATGAGTTAAATGGACAAAAGAATATTTCATCTAATTAGACACAGAGAGATGACAGATAAATATAAAATAGGTTTGTGGGGTTTTTGTGAGAAAAAAATCCACTGAAATTCAGACTTAATATGGAATTTGTAAATTTGATGTAACAGGACATTGGTCTATAATAGGAACTTTATCCATCACAGGCAATATGGAAGTTAATCTACTGAGGAGATGGAATAAAATATTAGAACTTCTTTTTATATTGACTTATTAAATCTTAGTCATTTTGACTTCCATTTTGGGGTTAGTCAATGAACATAATCTATCAATAATCAAATAAAATAAAATATAAAATAGCAAAATGAACATTGAGGCATGCTCAAAAAATTTAACCCTTAAAGTACTTGATCAAAAATTCTGAAAATCACTACAATTATTAACCAGAGCTAATAAAAATACATCATTTAATAATAAAGACTAATTTCAAACTGTGCTAAACCAATTTTTAAAATTGTATGGAAATCTGAACAGCTGCGGGCCTTTAATCAATGCCTCTGTCTAAGCCAGTGCTGAGACCTGATGACATTTAACCCAGAGAAACTGCCCTGCGTCTTGAGCAGCACCGCGCCACAATGAGCTCCACAGGGTGGACAGCCAGTGCTTTCCGACTTGTTTCCCTAAATCTACCTACGCCACACTATCGGTCCAGGAAACCATTGTCTCAGACATGTCTACTCATTTTTCTGGAAATTTCTGGGAGCATCTCCTAAGCATCCCCCTGTCCAGATCACCCCTAATTCATAAACTTAACGTCCCACAGAAGGGTTTTTGTATTTTGCACAAATAGTCCCTGCCTGTTCTTTGGCAACTAAAATTATACACATTTGTTTTAAAGAAACACTAACAGGTATCAGTAAGGAATTAATATTAAAGGCTGAATGTTTTAGTCTTTTCACATGGAAATAATAAGTTAAAAAATACAACAAACAGAAAACTATAAATATTCATTCAATTAAATCAATGACAACATTGAATATGTCATAATTTCTTCTAGTATATATGTGTTTCTTTCTTCCTCTTTCCTAATTATACCAATGGGAGCTTTAAAGACAATCTTAACAGTGAACATGATCTCTTTTCAGTTATTTTCCCCTAAATTAACTAAAAATGTTTCAACTGAAATATTATTTTTCTTGAGACTGGTAAATAAATGGGTTATTAAGTAGGCAGTCATTTAATTGAATTCAACTAAAATGTTTTTCATTTTTTTTAATAAAGAGTGGTGGAAGTTAGTTTATCAAAATCTTGGCATTCTTTGAAAAGGCCATATGGTCTTTCTCTATAACCTATTATTACAGTGTAGGATACTAATAAATAGCTTAATTTAAAAACATTCTTTACATTCCTACATTGAATGCTTTACATTACGTGGTATGTACATGGAGTCCTGATACAGACGCATGCATTCATCACCCTTAATAATAAGGTATCTTTTATGCATAGTATTCTGACCCTGACTCAAATGGCAATAGATTCTGGATTTATGCGGGTAGATCATTTAGTAAGCAAGTTAATTACTCTTCTTCATTGGAGTTCTGGTGGTTCTGTTTGACTGTGGGGCTTGAAGGATAACAGGGGTTAAGATGATATTGGATTTTATTATTATTGTGGCCAAACTTTATTATATACAGAACCATTGTACTCATATTCCTCTTTGTTTATCTTTTCTTCTTTGTTATTTTTCCCTTTTACATTAACACAATTTAAAGCAGAGTGTTATAACTATTTTTCAAAGCATGTAATGGTACTAAAATTTTTGAACTGAAGCATGGAATAATTGTTGAAGTAATTAGTGATCATGATTAACCATAAATGCACAGAGTTTCACAAATCATTTATCACAAAGTATCATCCCCTTTTGTTCACAAGCAATACTTTCTAAGAAAATTTACTTGATGAGACAATTAAGATATTTTTTCAGCCATTTTATTAAAAGTAACTTGAAATGGCAATAGGTGCTGGCTCCATGAAACCCAGGGCAGCCCAGTACTGTTGTTAACTCTCAAAATACACAAGGCAATGTTTTATCACACCAATCTTTTACAAATGATGATGCTTATATATCACAGACATACAGTCATATGCAAGCAGCTTTAAATAAGTTCTGTCAACACTCGGCTTTGCACCACTAATGTGATACATACTGTGTATGTGCATATCTAGTCTATAATAACAATATAACAGCAATAATAAAGGACTGTTTAGTTAGAAGTATCTGAAGGATCATAGAGCTTAATTTCTCCCATTTACGATGACGACACTGACTTTAAAACAGAAATTAAATAACTTGGCCAAGGCCTTATGAGGAATGAATGATACTAGACAGTACTAGATGTGGGTCTGAAGATTCCTAATTCAATTCAATACACCCTGTTGTCTCCTTAAATCCAAGTGAACACAAGCACCGTTGTCTGGAAACACTGGGAAATGCTTCTGAGAAGTAGATGACATATAGTGGATATGGCCAGAAGGCTACAGAATGCCATTCCTCACCATGGGCACATCTGGCCTCTCTCTACAGCTCAAGGTTTTGCATCAAGGCTTCCTAAAATAATTCCACTCCCGCCAACTGAACACTGCTTTAATTCCTTTCTCGAAAGCTTCAAACTCCCACTTCTTCCTAACAGTACTTCCTTTATTTTTTTTTTTAATTTCTGTGTCAGAAATACTCTTTCCCTGTCCTTATTTTCCCCTGAATAAATCCTACTTAGCCATGAGACTGTGACTTAAACGTTATTTGCTCCAGGTAAATTTTGCTTATTCCTGATAGTCTCTACTGTGCCCTTATTAATAGGCTCCCACAACTGGATTCTAGTCCACACAACAGCATTTAGCAAATGTTACTGTTATGTCCTGCATATTAAAAATTTTCTTTCAGATCTTACTTAAAAATAGTCGTTTCTAGCCACTTGCAACAGTTTATGTTCTGTAAAGTCACTGTCAACAGTTCAGTTCAGTTCAGTTGCTCAGTTGTGTCCAACTCTTTACAACCCCATGAACCGAAGCACGCCAGGCCTCCCTGTCCATCACCAACTCCCAGAGTCTACCCAAAACCATGTCCATTGAGTCGGTGATGCCATCCAACCATCTCATCCTCTATCGTCCCCTTCTCCTTCCACCTTCAATCTTTCCCAGCATCAGGGTCTTTTCCAATGAGTTAGCTCTTCGCATCAGGTAGCCAAAATATTGGAGTTTCACCTTCAACAGCAGTCCTTCCAATGAACACCCAGAACTGATTTCCTTTAGGATGGACTGATTGGATATCCCTGCAGTCCAAGGGACTCTCAAGAGTCTTCTCCAACACCACGGTTTAAAACCATCAATTTTTCAATGTTCAGCTTTCTTTATAGTCCAACTCTCACAGCCATACATGACCACTGGAAAAACCACAGGCTTGACTAGACGGACCTTTGTTGGCAAAGTAATGTCTCTGCTTTTTAGTAAGCTATCTAGGTTGGTCATAACTTCCCTTCCAAGGAGTTTGTGTCTTTCAATTTCATGGCTGCAATCACCATCTGCAGTGATTTTGGAGACCAGAAAAAATAGTCTGACACTGTTTCCAATGTTTCCCCATCTATTTCCCATGAAGTGATGGGACCAGATGCCATGATCTTCGTTTTCTGAATGTTGAGCTTTAAGCCAACTTTTTCACTCTCCTCTTTCACTTTCATCAAGAGGCTCTTTAGTTCTTCTTCACTTTCTGCCATAAGGGTGGTGTCATCTGCATATGTGAGGTTATTGATATTTCTCCTGGCAATCTTGATTCCAGCTTGTGCTTCTTCCAGCCCAGCATTTCTCATGATGTACTAACAGTAGTGAATGCCAAATCATGGCTCCAAAAGGAAATACACACACACATACACAACTCACAGAGATTATAATCTTAAGTCCTAAAACAACACAATTAGAAAATTCTATTTTATTATTTTACAAAAAGAAATCAAGGTTCAAATTGTTAAGTGATTTGCCTGAGGCTATTGCTGGGAGAAATATCAATAACCTTACGTGACACCACCCTTACGGCAGAAAGCGAAGAATTAAAGAGCCTCTTGATGAAAGTGAAAGGGGACAGTGAAAAAGTTGGCTTAAAACTCAACATTCAGAAAACTAATATCATGGCATCTGGTCCCATCACTTCATGGCAAATGTATGGGGAAACAATGGAAACAGTGACAGACTTTCTTTTTTTAGGCTCCAAAATCGCTGCAGATGGTGACTGCAGTCATGAAATTAAAAGACGCTTGCTCCTTGGAAGAAAAATTATGACCAATCTAGACAGCATATTAAAAACCAGAGACATTAAAAGATCTGTCTAGTCAAAGTTATGGTTTTTCCAGTAGTTTTGTATAGATGTGAGATTAGGACCATAAAGAAGGCTGAGCATTGAAGAATTGATGCTTTTGAACTGTGGTGTTGGAGAAGACTCTTGGGAGTCCCTTAGATTGCAAGGAGATCCAACCAGTCCATCCTAAAGGAGATCAGTCCTGGATATTCATTGGAAGGACTGCTGCTGAAGCTGAAACTCCAATACTCTGGCCATGTGATGTGAAGATCTGACTAATTTGAAAAGACCCTGATGCTGGGAAAGACTGAAGGCGGGAAGAGAAGGGGACGACAGCAGATGAGATGGTTGGATGGCATCGCTGACTTGATGGACATGAGTTTGAGTAAACTCAGGAGTTGGTGATGGACAGGGAGGCCTAGCGTGCTGCAGTCCATGGGGTCGCAAAGAGTTGGACACTACTGAGCAACTGAACTGACTGGCCCTACTAACAGGTACCTGAGTTGGGGCTCAGACCCTGTGTACTTAAGCCAGAGTCCCTTGCACTGTGCTGGGCTGTGCTACCCCAGGCATCTCCATCCTTGCTTGGTTTCAGTGGAAATGTGCATATCAGTGACACATTTTTTGCCTCTGTGTCTGTCCTTGTCTGTGAATTTGCAGCAAAATATCATTGATTGATTTTGAGGTTAACATCAATTATAGCAAGCAGGTAAACTCACAATTATGGAATCCACAAATAACAAGGATGGAGTATACAATGGAAACACTCATATTCACCCACATTATACATCATGTCACCTTAAGATATCTATGTAGAGAAAAATGTAGCTGTGTGCCTGTTTTACACATGGTACACCGGAAAGGGCCCTGCCAGCTTGGGGCCTTCCATTTAATAGCCTTGCTATTGAGACAATCTATAACCTTTTTGAACTTTTCTGTATAGTGAGGGAAAAAAATGGATTCTATAATTTCAGAATTTTCTTTAGACCTCATTTATGGATGATTAAGGTTTTTCCATCTCTAAATATGTTCTACTTCAAAGGTTTTATAACTTTGTAGACCTAGTGGCTCAGTGGCAAAGAATCTGCCTGTCAATGCAGGAAACCTGAGTTTGATCCCTGGGTGGGAAAGATTCCCTGGAGAAGGAAGTGGCAACCCTCTCTAGTATTCTTGCCTGGGAAACCCCATGGACAGAGAAGCTTGGTGGGCTGCAGTCCATGGGGTCACAAAAGAGTCGGACACAATTTAGTGACTCTACAAGAGACATGTATTGGTTAGCTATCTAACACTAGTTCAAAAAGGCCTACCTCCCTCCTGCAGGGCAATTTGAATCCACAACACTCTAAGGCACAAAACAGGGAGAGAGGGATGAGAATTCCTGATCTGTTTCACACTGAATCTAAACACCAATCCCAAATTGATAAAGAAAGCAAGACTAGTGGTCAGCAAATCATGACAACTTATTTGTTTACAATCTTCTGGATACACAAGTAAGCATAACCTAGGCCGCTGCTGCTGCTGCTGCTAAGTCACTTCAGTCGTGTACAACTCTGTGCAACCCCATAGACAGCAGCCCACCAGGCTCCCCCGTCCCTGGGATTTTCCAGACAAGAACACTGGAGTGGGTTGCCATTTCCTTCTCCAATGCATGAAAGTGAAAAGTGAAAGTGAAGTCGCTCAGCCGTGCCCAACTCTTCACGACCCCATGGACTGCAGCCCACCAGGCTCCTCCATCCATGGGATTTTCCAGGCAAGAGTACTGGAGTGGGGTGCCACTGTGTTCTCCGAACCTAGGCTGTGGAAAAACCAACCGTTTTACTCACAGTTTGCCTAGACTGTGGAATAGGAAAAATTCCCCTAAATATTCAAGAATTGAAGAGACTGTCTAATTTTAGTGAGTAAAACCTTATTGACTTGACATTTGAAGTCAGTTCAAAAATAAGGTGAGATTTTAAAGAAAACAGAGACTGCTACATCTTTCACTATGGATGTGGCTAAAATATTTAAAGCCCTTCTCATTGTAGCAGTGCTGTTGTATGCCAAAACCAATAGCTACTGGAAGCTACAATAATAGGTACTACAATGAAATAAGCAAGAAAAGATCTAGAAAGATCTTTCTTTCTGTACAAAGATTTAATGTCTTGGACAGGCACTTCAGGGCTTTGGTCCAAGGGTCACTGTTCACTCCCTGCTTTCACTAGAGGTCAGAAAATAAACTTAGTGCTTTAGAGTGAGGAGGCATAGAGGCATGAACTTTTCAAGACTGGGTAGAGGCAAACTAAAGCTCTCTCTCTTTAATTAAGAAGAAAAATATACTTAGAGTGAATATAATTAATACAAGCTGAAGAGGAGAATAAAAAGTACAAGAGAAGGCTGAACCTAGAGATTTAGAGAATGATTATTAGTAACACTTTCATTTCAAATTAATATTCAGAGTAAACTGATTAAAAATAGAAATAAGAGAAAATCAAAGACATATAAAATCGTATTTTCAGTAGATAGCAGCTTTTAAAATGTGAATAATAGTGAGCATGTTTAGAGAATTTAGTGTTTACCATAGGCTTTATAAATATCTTTAATCCTCCTAGTAACAGTCCCAGGTAAGCATTATTGTCTTAGTTAATACATGAAGACACAGACTCAGAAATACTAAAAAAATTTCCCTAAAGTTATAGTTAGTATTTTGAAAAGATGCTATTTTTAGCTTAGATCTACCTTGATACAAAGTCCATTCTCATTCCATTGCACAATGGATGCTGACTCCTGAAAATAGTACCTTGAAAGCCAAAAGCAATAGTTACTAAGTAAGAATTAGTCTAAAATAATTACCTGCTTTGTTGGAAAGATTAACATTTAACATTTAATAAGAAACTATATTTGTAGATTAGAAGTTCAGTTCAGTTGAGTCGCTCAGTTGTGTCTGACTCTTTGTGACCCCATGAATTGCAGCACCCCAGGCCTCCCTGTCCATCACCAACTCCCAGAGTTCACTCAGATTCACTTCCATCGAGTCCGTGATGCCATCCAGCCATCTCATCCTCCGTCGTCCCCTTCTCCTCCTGCCCCCAATCCCTCCCAGCAT
This sequence comes from Ovis canadensis, assembly GCF_042477335.2. Classification (NCBI taxonomy): domain Eukaryota; kingdom Metazoa; phylum Chordata; class Mammalia; order Artiodactyla; family Bovidae; genus Ovis; species Ovis canadensis. Next base: position 97,371,084 of record NC_091253.1, on the reverse strand, counting down.
CAGAGTCTTTTCCAATGAGCCAAAGTACTGGAGCTTCAGCTGTAGCATCATTCCTTCCAGTGAACACCCAGGACTGATCTCCCTCAGAATGGACTGGTTGGATTTCCTTGCAGTCCAAGGGACTCTCAAGAGTCTTCTCCAACACCACAGTTCAAAAGCATCAATACTTCGGCGCTCAGCTTTCTTCACAGTCCAACTCTCACATCCATAACATGACCACTGGAAAAACCATAGCCTTGACTAGACAGACCTTAGTCGGCAAAGTAATGTCTCTGCTTTTAAATATGCTATCTAGGTTGGTCATAACTTTTCTTCCAAGGAGTAAACATCTTTTAATTTCATGGCTGCAGTCACCATCTCCAGTGATTTTGGAGCCCAAAAAAATAGTCTGACACTGTTTCCCCATCTATTTCCCATGAAGTGATGGGACCGGATGCCATGATCTTCGTTTTCTGAATGTTGAGCTTTAACAACTTTGTCACTCTCCTCTTTCACTTTCATCAAGAGGCTTTTTAGTTCCTCTTCACTTTCTGCCATAAGGGTGGTGTCATCTGCATATCTGAGGTTATTGATTCTCCCAGCAATCTTGATTCCAGCTTGTGTTTCTTCCAGTCCAGCGTTTCTCATGATGTACTCTGCATAGAAGTTAAATAAGCAGGGTGACAATATATAGCCTTGACGTACTCCTTTTCCTATTAGAAGTTAGCAAAATCCTTTGGACCTCTTTTTACCTGTTACTATTTTTTTTTTTTTTTAGTTCATATTGTCAGAAGTTTTAACTCCTAGTTGTTGGGGAGGGATTATGAAGTCCCTGAGAATCTGAAGAAAAGATCCTAAGAAAATACTCAAATGAAAATATTGTATTTCACTTCACAGAGTTCACAGTAGCCTGATGCTCACACACTTAATTCCCCATGGTGCTGTGCATACCAGGTGAGGAACCATCAGCATTAAGCGTAAGTACTCTGTGAGCTCAGCTGGTAAAGAACCTGCCTGCAATGCAGGAGACCCCAGTTTGATTCCCGGGTCAGGAAGATCCCCTGGAGAAGGGATAGGCTACCCACTCCAGTATTCTTGGGCTTCCCTTGTGGCTCAGCTGGTAAATAATCTGCCTGCAATGTGGGAGACCTGGGTTCGATCCCTGGGTTGGGAAGATCCCCTGGAGAAGGGAAAGGCTACCCACTCCAGTATTCTGGCCTGGAGAATTCCATGGACTGTATAGCCACAAAGAGTCACACACAACTGAGCGACTTTCACTTTCACTATGCTAGCTCAAGCAGTCTTGACATTATATTGGTTATTATGTACTTAAATTGCCAGTAAGTAAAAAAAAAAAAAAAATCAATAAATATTATGAAGTTAAATATGTAACAGAAATCATATGACTATAAAATATAAATCTATAAGTCATAAAATATCACTGATTGAGGTCTTAACAAAAGAAATTATATTTATCATCTAGATAACTAAGCAACATTTCTTTCATGGGTATTCATAAAAGCCCAAATATGAAAATCTATAAACTTTACTAATTCAATTTAATTTTGTTATTTAATTCAATCACAAATATCAAATATTCATAGAAACACTTTGTGAGACACATTAGCAGTTAATTAGAAATTATGTTTGTATATTAAAAATTAACAAAAACCCATAAACCTCTTTTGGTTCAATCAAATTATTCTGTTTTATATTAACACACAGTGACAGTAGTTTTAACTCCTAGCTGACAGTGATTTTTGGATGTCTTTGAGAATCTGAAGAAAGAGCCTCTGGAATACACACACATATACCAGGACACATGACCTCAGGGAGTTAACAGTGCCCTGAGACATATCTCCTTCACTCTCCAGAGTTCCAGAGACACCAGGGAGAGAACACTCAGCTGTGAAAACTACAAATGGGAGATTTTTAAAGTAAATTAATACCATAATTCTAATATTTGGTCATATCATAAAATACGTCATAGATGATTTTTTTGTAGATTAAAAAATTCGTCAAAACAACTAACACTCAGCTATAATAAGGAATGAAACTGAGTCCTCTGTAAATGATGTGGATGAACCTAGAGTCTGCCACAGAGAGTGAAGTAACTTAAGAGAAAAACAATCATATATTAACACATACATGTGTGATCTAGAAAAATGGGACTGATGAACCTATCTGCAGGGAAGGAATGGAGATGCAGACATGGAGGACAGGCTGCGGACACAGCGGGGGAAGGAGAGGGGGGATGAATTAGGAGACTCGCCCTGAGCACACACACTCTACCATGTAGAACAGACAGCTCGTGGGAAGCTGCGGTATCACACCAGGGAGCTCAGCTCGCTGCTCCGGGATGCCAGAGGCCCAAAGGAGTGGACTGGGGAGCGGAGGACGGAGACTCAGAAGGCAGGCGATAGACGTCCACTTATAGCTGATTCTTACTGTTTTGCAGCAAAAACTATCACAACATTGGAAAGCAATCATCCTCCAATTACAAAAAAAAAAAAAAAACAACTCTAGAAACAGAAGCAACTATAATAACAGTAAACAAAGCTTTCCAGGTTCTGAGAACTTATTTTTATGTCTTACTACTTCCTCCCTCTTCACTGTGTCCTCTGATGTCAATCTAAACTAGTGCACACTCCAAAATGACCTACCTTTTAAAAATGACAACTCTAAAAGTTCATGATCAAAGTTGAAGGTAGGAAGTAAGGCCCCATCTAACCAAATTGATTTTCGATTAAAAACATGTTGAAGTGAAGTGAAGTCACTCAGTCATGTCGGACTCTTTGCAACACCATGGACTGTAGCCTACTATGCTCCTCTGTCCATGGGATTTTCCAGGCAAGAGTCTGGAGTGGATTGCTATTTCCTTCTCCAAAGGATCTTCCTGACCCAGGGACAAAACTCAGGTCTCCCACACTGTCTGTGGACGCTTTACCATCTGAGCCACCTGGGAACCTGGGTCTCCTGCATTGCAGGTGGACTCTTTGCCGTCTGAGCCACCAGGGAATCCCTATTAAAAACATGTTAGAGTAACAAAATCCAATTTAATTAGCTATTGTTCTTTCTTTCAAATATCACCATTTAAATGACAATGAGAACAAATACTTTTTAAAAAATGTAAATCACTCCTTTTAAAGTGAGCATTACCCACTTTCTTTGAACTTGAAGAACATACACATAAATGTGGTATCAGTTCAGTTCAGTCACTTAGTCATGTCCGACTCTTTGTGACCCCACAGACTGCAGCATGCCAGGCCTCCCTGTCCATCGCCAACTCCCGGAGCTTGCTCAAACTCATCTCCATTGAGTCAGTGATGCCTTCCAATCATCTCATCCTCTGTCGTCCCCTTCTCCTCCCACCTTCAATCTTTCCCAGCATCAGGGTCTTTTCCAATGAGTCAGTCAGTTCTTCGCATCAGGTGGCCAAAGTATCGGAGATTCAGCTTCAACATCAGTCCTTCCAATGAACACCCAGGACTGATATCCTTTAGGATGGACTGGTTGGATCTCCTTCCAGTCCAAGGGACTCTCAACAGTTTTCTCCAACACCACAGTTCAAAAGCATCAATTCTTCGACGCTCAGCTTTCTTTATAGTCCAACTCTCACATCCATACATGACTACCAGAAAAACCATAGCTTTGACTAGACAGACCTTTGTTGGCAAAGTCAAATCTCTGCTTTTCAGTAAGCTCCCTAGGTTGGTCATAACTTTTCTTCCAAAAAGCAAGCGTCTTTTAATTTCATGGCTGCAGTCACCATCTGCAGTGATTTTGGAACCCAAAAACAGAAAGTCTGTCACTGTTTCCACTGTTTCACCATCTATCTGCCATGAAGTGATGGGAATGGATACCATGATCTTCGTTTTCTGAATGTTGAGCTTTAAGACAACTTTTTCACTCTCCTCTTTCAGTTTCAAGAGGCTCTTTAGTTCTTCTTCACTTTCTGCCATAAGGGTGGTGTCATCTGCATATCTGAGGTTATTGATATTTCTCCCAGAACTCTTGGTTCCAGCTTGTGCTTCATCCAGCCCAGCACTTCTCATGATGTATTCTGTGTATAAGTTAAATAAGCAGGGTGACAATATATAACCTTGATGTACTCCTTTCCGATTTGGAACGAGTCTGTTGTTCCATGTCCAGTTGTAACTGAGTCTTCTCCAACACCGCAGAGGATATTGGACACAAAAAGTACACTGTATATTTCTAAATCTCATTGAATTCTCAAAATTTTATGAGCTAGGCACTCTTATCTTATTCTCCATAGAATAGGTAACTTAGAAAAGCAAAATAGAGTATTTAAGCAATCTATCCAAAACTACAAAGCATATAGGTAAAGTTAGGATTTAAAATCAGGCAGTGAATGCCCCCTCTACAAACCCCTACATTATATAAAGTATCACTAGTTATTCCAAGTTCTGTTTGCTAATGTTTGCTGAGCAACTATTATGTGTCAGACACTTTCATAGGCATTTTCTACTTTGATAAGGAAGGAAGTAAAGGAAAAAGAAAAAGAAGCCTGAAGACATACTAAGACACTTCAAAATGAGACCCAGCATTAGTATAATTGTTATTACCAGTCATTCAAACCAGCATAAATGGGAAAGTTATTGAAACTTGATATATGAAGGTATTTGTGTTTTTAATTAACTTCTCATTAAAGTGGTTTTAGAAATCCTAACATCCCATTAACTAAGGAAACTTTATTGTCATATCTATATACACACACGCGCATGCATGCACACACAATAAGCTTTCTTGACAATCTATCTGGGCTTGGGTACCGTTCCCTAAGGCAACATCTGGAATTGAAATCTATACCGAACATGAGGCTGCATGAGTTGATGATTAAGTTGTCCGTGTGCATGTATGTGTGTCAGTGTTTTGATTTGTCTTTCTTTTTGTTGGTCCTAACACTTTCACTATTAGTAATGAAATGCAGGGGGGAAACATACTCTTAAGGTCTCAATTCCTATTTTTAAGGGATCAGTGTTGTAAGTATCTCCTTCATCTTACAAAATGCTGTGACTCCTTTGGGATACGGCATGAAGGATGTAGGAATTAAGCCTCATCCTAATTCACAGATGTGACTAGTAATTAACAAGGGCACACATTGTTCCCACATTTCCTCCTGGATTTAAAATTAGTCTCCACTTATTCATAAGCTATGTTCCACAGTGAATTCCAATTTTCCGTCAATAACGAAATACTTGACTGCTTTCCCCTTGAATCCAGAATGTAGACTCTCCAAGGACTCAGGAAGGAAAATAACAGCTAAGCAAAACCGAACGATGTCAAGTCCTATTACTTCTCTACTGGTAGCAATAACCCACATGAGAAGTTGAAGAAGACAAAATGGAATAGAAGAAAAAGGTTGCTATACACTTATAGCCTGGCAGAGCCCAATAAACTCTGTATTTATAGACTCTTTCAGAGACAACTTTACATAATAGAGAAAATGTCTTATACCTCAAAAGAGCAATTTAAGTTATATGTGCTTTCAATGACGGTCTCAGTTTTCCAAAGTGGCTGAGTCTATCAAAGAAAAGATACTTACAAATGCCTTTTGTTTTTATTACTGTTCAAATCTAATAAACATGCTGGTTTCTGGAAATAATTCAGAAATGTTTTCCAACCCTTAATCTGTTTCCATAAAACACATGTTGGTTAAAGAAATAGGTAACTCTGGAAATTTTGCAGTAATTTCTTTGGAAATTATAAGTGAAGTACAGATGGTAATACATTGGTTTTACATGATATATTTTTATATGCAGATGATATTATCATGAACCTTGCGCTGTACCATTTTTCCCTAACAAGACATAAAACAGCACCATAAAATGTGAATGAGTGAAAAAACTTGAAAAATCAAAACTTTAGACATGACATTTTGCTGAAAAAAAAAGATTCATAATGGAAATATATACATATAAACATTTATATTAATTGCGCATTAATCATAATTACTAATTTATACTAATCTGAATAAAATCCTAGAATCGGTTTATAATCCAGTGTTTTTATCCCACATCAAATTTCCTCAGTCTCCATTATTAAACAATCATTTACTTAGCATCTGTCAATTGCCAGCCATGATGCTGGGATAAAAAGGTGAATAAGAATATAACTCCACATTCAAGTACTCTGGCCACCTGGTGTGAAGAGCTGACTCATTGGAAAAGACCCTGATGCTGGGAAAGATTGAGGGCAGGAGGAGAAGGGGATGACAGAGGATGAGATGGTTGGATGGCATCACCGACTCAATGGACATGGGTTTGGGTGGACTCCAGGAGTTGGTGATGGACAGGGAGGCCTAGAGTGCTGTGGTTCAAGGGGTCGCAAAGAGTCAGACACGACTGAGCAACTGAACTGAACTGAACTACCTTCAAGAATTCTAAAAGCTTTATTAAATGAAGGGAATAATTATTTAAAGTGATGGCTTCAGCCACATTTACTCCTAACAATGTATTTGGTATCATTTTTCTTTTAAAATATAATAAGTAAAACTTGAACTTGGACAAACTCTGGGAGATAGTGAGGGACAGGGAGGCCTGGCAATCTTCAGTCCATGGGATCACAAAGAATCAGACACCACTGAGCACATGAACAACAATAACCAAATAGGTCAAAATAAGTTACCATTTGTGACTAGAAACCCTACAGTTATTTTTTAAGGTAAAAATACATTTCCAGTATGTTTATTGTAGAGAAATAGTATATTGTGGTATTTAAACTTGGACTTTCAATAGTCATCTTTAATAGTTCTATTTTAACAGATTTTCTAAGATATTACTTTGTCCATAGGATTAGCTCCCACAAAGCTAGACACATATGCCAGACACTCTATGTATGTACTCAGATCTGAAAAAAAATGATCTCACAAGAGCAGTTTGTTAAAGCATGAGTATTTCCATCACCTGTGTTACTAACAGAAGAAAAACTCCAGAGCACTCTAAGCATAAAATGTCAATGTCTGGAAAAGGAGTCCTATAGAAGGGCTTCTCCCAAACTCATGCAATTTCTCTGTAATCACCAAGAAGCTCTCTGAGACCTGAGAACAGCCCCTTTTGCCTGAGCGTGCTCTAGAGTTACACTGCCTGGAATTGATTCCCAAATTCCACACTCACTAGTTGCAAGATTTTAGTTAGGCAAGTTTCTCAACTTCTCTGTTACCTCAGTTTTCTTGTTTGTAAAATGAATATGGTAATAATATTTTATATACTTCAGAGAGTTAAAAATGGAATAAGGTAATACATATAACAGCACAGTATATGGCACATGAGTGAATCTTCGCTATTTTTCAAGGCAAAGAAGCCAAGTCTGTGTAGATGGCAACGAGAAATGATGTTCAACAGAACCAAACTTACAATTCTATGATATGTAAGTGAGTTCAGTAAGTTCAGCTGTATAAAATGCAAAGATCTAGACTTAACAGAAGATAGCGAAAAAAATTAAAAGGTAGCTAAATCATACCTGGGCTTGTTTAAAGTGGTTAGTAGGTAAAAACAAAAGGGGAGAAAGCCAATAAAAGGTCACCACTAGAAAACAATAAAAATGCAGCAGGAATATTTTGAGTACAGTCAGTTAAAACTCATTTCACCTTAAAATATTTCACCTCCCCTTGCCTAAACATTCCACATTAGGAATAGTGTAAGAGTAGATCCATCTAAGCATCAAAGTGTCGACCGGTAGGTAAAAAATGTATTGCTTGTAATTGCCAAATTTACATGTGGAACAAGAGATGAACCAGAGAATTACAGGCCAATAAACCTGAATTCAATTTAGAGAAAGAAATGGAAAACACGTGTAACTACTCAGATAACAATCCTTGAGGAATTTCTATAACTGTCTGTGCTTCTCAAAGCCAGATCAATAGTTTGGCAACAACATTAAAATCATTTGGGGGGATGGGAGACACTTTTCAAAACATAGAATCTGAAGTTCTATATCAGACATCCTGAAATAGACCTTCTGGAGGAGACAAGAAATCATCCCTTTAGACAAGCTCCTCCAGATGACTCATCTACACACTGAAGTCTGAGACCCACGGCTCCATGGCACAAAAGAAGCAACAGCAAGACTTCTGAATTCAGTGCTATTTACTCTATGATTGCCTATATAAATAATGTGTTATCTATATTGCTTTTTAGGCATCATACTTCAAATGCACGTGTTACATGGCAAGAGTACATAGTCTGAAAAGGCAAATTAAATTTTAAAACAGGATGATAATTAATTTTAAATGGATCCACTGAATTTTTTACACATGGACAACCTATAAATAAAATTGTTTTAGCTCATTTCTGATATTTGCAAGGTTACAACTTGCTTAGTACAAATCCAAATTTTTTTTCCAAGCTTAACCTTTTAAAATCACACAGTATGAGGGAAATGGAGTGATTACCTTCCACAGGAGAAAAAGTACAATGGACAGAGGAGTAAAATGGAGTTTATTCGGTGAGAAGCTCAATCATGTTTACCAACACTCTGTAGCTACATCTGTTCCCAAGTTGAAAAAAATATATTGCAAATAGATTAGTTCATTTTCTTTCATGATTGGCCTCTTCTGCTCAGAAAGTTAATATATAAATTCCTGTCTCATGCTTTTGTTTATCCATTTGTATCAATATGATCTTTAAATAAAAAGGCAAGAAATTAAAGTCTTCCAAACTCCAAATTCTTCCATTAATGCTAACACCAGGTCTCTTGATTCACTTTCTGGATCCCACCTAGAAGTAGTACGCCAAAAATAGAAGGATCCTGAAATTGAGGTCCCATTGACAAAAGCAATACAATAGATATTCATAAAATACAAACATAGAAGTGAATGACACTTCCACTTAATTTTGAAGCTATCTAAATATTTACCAAAACTCTTTGCCCACCTAAGACTAAACTGTGCCTGTGTGATCAAACGAGTCAGTTTGCACTGATTTGTAAAGATATTGTTACACTGTCTGGAATGTATCCTGCAATGAAAAGACTTGGGAACAACAACAAAAAAAACTATCAATTTTGTATCTCAGAAAACAAATAAAAGCCCTTGTTGGTCAAAAAGTCATTCCTCCCTAACCTTGAATAAAAGAGTTTATAAAGGCGTTCATCAATGACAGCTTGTATGAGAAACATCAGAACTTGGAAACATATGGCCTTTTCTATATGCGTTCCGTGGCTGCAGTCCTTGTTTTTAGCAACATATAAGCAGAGGCTTTAATATCCACTCTCTGTGTGTACTAGAATATAGACACGAACTAGAAAGTATATTAATACTTAGGTTTATATTTCTTTCCTATTAAAGTGAATATAAATGTCTGCCATGTTGGGAAATGCCAAAAATTTTACATTAAAAACGTAGAAACAATCTAGACCATATGCAAGTGATCTCTCTGGAAAAGAGTGGCTGGTATCTTCATAGTATTAACTACCAAATTTAAATACATTCTATCACAGAAGATTGATCTGAATTCTATTATACTCCACTCATATCTCTTAAATTGTGAGATTCAAACGTTCCTTATTAAAATATCATTCAATAATTATCTGATAGAAATTGTATATTCACTCCCTCAAACTCTCACTGGAGAAAGAGAGAATGAGGGAGTGCATGGGAAAATGCATAAGCCTTAGAGTACTCTAAGATTGGGGAAAAAAAAAAAAGCTGTACATGAAAGGCTTGCTCTTAATGAATCTGGAATTAGAGTAACTCTTCTAACAGCTAGTAAAATGCCATCAGTCATGAACATAGAACTGACTTTGAAACAATGGGAGAAACAAAAAGAACCACAAAGTTTACTATGTGCTGGGGTGAATTGAAAGGTGTGGAGAAACAGGGCGCTGAAAGATTAACGTGAGAGGAGGAATCACTTAAATTTTTACTTTTGCCTTAGATTAACCCATTAAAATTTAATCAGTCATTTACTTCATCATAAAAACCACCTCATCCTTTATGTTAAACCTAGCTTAATAAAAGACTAGGATTACCTCTCACAGGGGTCCATTCAATAATTCTAGAAAGTGAAGTCGCTCAGTCCTGTCCGACTCTTTACGAGGAGCCCACCAGGTTCCTTTGTCCATGGGATTTTCCAGGCAAGAATACTGGAGTGGGTTGCCATTTCTTTCTCCAGTAGATCTTCCCGACCCAGGGACTGAACCCTGGTCTTCGACATTGTAGGCAGACACTTTACCGTCTGAGCCACCAGGAAATAATTTTAAAGCAAAGGACAAATATTCATTTTTTTGCAATGCTGATCATTTTATGGATAATGAGCAATGGGACAGAAAAGTCCTTTCTCAGCCTTCTCTTGTTCCACAAATATTTCATGTTCTCAACTGCTCTCCATATATCTACAATAAGTCATATTTATATAAGACCTAAAAAAGAACTCTTAAGAGTTTTGACTGATTCTTTTCTGGAAGAGGGAAAACAGCCATCTCCTTTAATATCACTCTGACTTATTTGCTATAAAGTTTTAAAGTAAGATGGAAATCTCTAGATTATATAAAAAGCTAGCTATTTCCCCAAATCATTCAGAAAGCTGTTTCAATACAGGCATGAATACATATGTTGCATTCCAATCCTTTCCATAAATATGTGTGAATACAGCATTGTGCATGTATAGTTACAAACATGTCTAATTGTAATATTATATATGTGTACACCCGTGGTGGATTCATGTTGATGTATGGCAAAACCAATATAAAGTAAAAGAATAAAAAAAATTTTTTTAAACACCAAATAAAATAAAATAAATAAATTTAAACAAAGGTGAAATGAAGACACTATTTTATAGTGGGTAGAATGAGTGACCATCTTGCCACTGAGGAAGAAAGCATTTTTCAAGTAAAATTATTTGGGACAGAATGAATTTGTCAAAGTCTGAATTTAGAAGGCATTTGGTAATAATCTTATGTTTTCTCCCTATCGTTCTGCCCCATTAAAACTTGTTTTTAGGAAATATATAAATTCATATATCAATATTCAAATGTCTGAAACATTTTATTGTTTCACAAGGTATTTTCATCAACAGAGGGCCAGAGCCCAAATAATATTAACATTTCCAATCCATATTACAACAGTAATTTCTGTAATTTGGTGGTGACATCACCAATTCAATGACATGAGTTTGAGCAAACTCCAGGAGATGGTGAAGGACAGGGCAGCCTGGTGTGCTACAGTCCATGGGGCTGCCAAGAGTCAGACACAACTCAGCGATTGAACAACAACCACCGTAGCAAAATGCCCATTTTTCAGTAACAGCACAGTTCTTCATAAACCCTCACAAGAACGCTGGAGTCCGAAGCCCTGTTTTCTACTCTGCTTTCTGTCATGAACTTTCTGTGAAGCCTGCGGTGAAGTCATGTCCACAAACATGTCCTGAGACTCCTCATCCAGAAAAGCACTGATCTAGATTATGGTGAAATTCCCAACACTAAATATACAGACTGGGGGTAGGGGGTAGCGTGCAAAGAGCAACAGTCTCAACACTTTGCCATCACCTCTCACATGAAATCAGTCAAAGAAGTTTCAGGAGAAAACAATGTATTTATGTTTTAACTGTTGAATACAAATAAAGAGTGCAAATCCAAAAAATAATTTAAGGCTTAAACACAAACTTAAGTCTCTTGGATTTGTGTTTTCTCAGTCATACTAACTCAAAACTCTACCTGGTTTATTACAATTTCTGTTTTTGTTATAGAGCGATCTCTGCATCATGACTCTTCGTCCTCTTTCTCAACTGAAACTTCACTCCAAGTTAGGGCACAACCCTACAGCAGAAGGCATATCTTAATCCTAACCTGTCCAGAGAAACGGAGGGAAAATGACAGTGAACTGAAAGTGGAAGTGAAAGATAGTCAGGAAGGTACGTGCAAAAGTGTGTGTACTGAGGGCGGCACAGCTGGAAATGAAGAAGCAGAGAGGAAACAGATAAAAGGGGAGAGCAGAAAGAAAAAAGGAGGAGATAAATTAATTCCCCTGCTTCAGACCTCTACAGCTGAAGGTCTGTACAATAGGCGGGACGCACGTTTCTAAGGCAAGCGCTATTCCTCCCCTATCCATCTGTATTATGAGCTGCCATTCATGGATCCCAAAAATTACCTCCAGCTACAGGAATAGGCATGTGATTCAAACTGGGCTAATCGGAAAACCTTTCCTGAGAGTTTTACATAGTTGAACGGGAAGTGTATGCATATGGACAGAGGGAAGTTATTTTCTCCCAGAAATGTGGTAAAGAAAAATGGTTGCCAGCTGATAGAAAACCCACACCACATGGATAAAAAATGATCTGCAGCAAGAGAGAAGGAAGCCAACCAAGAGACAGAAATAGAGATGTGGGTAAGAGAGAAAGCTCTGCAGAGGTCTCAGCTTTAATATATCTGCAGCTGCCCCAGGCGGACTTGGTCAGCCCTTCTGCACAATCTGTGAACTATACTAGTATTTTCCAACGCACCTCCTCTGTCACACAGGGTAGTTCAAATTAGCTTTCTCTGCATGAACAAAAGTCTAGAATAAAATGCCCAAAGTCATCACAAAATTAATCAATTTTTTTTGTTTTATACAAAAATTGATTTTTGTCTACCTAACCCCTGTGATATTCATGGAAATACTACAATAAATAACTCAGAGAGTCAAACTTTCAAGGAAACTACCAAGAAATACTAAAAGACAAACCCATGCTAAAATCAAGGAGTAAAGAACATTAATAATAAGACAAACTTCAATTTCTTATCATGCTAAAAATACCGTGACGTTATCATCAATCTTAATTTAAAGGCAATATACAGAGATTCTAGAAGTAACTATCCTGGATAAAGCAACTAGGATTTTAATTATTTTAAAGGCTGCTGCTGCTGCTACTGCTGCTGCTAAGTCGCTTCAGTCGTGTCCGACTCTGTGCGACCCCATAGATGGCAGCCCATGAGGCTCCCCCCTGGATTCTCCAGGCAAGAACACTGGAGCGGGTTGCCATTTCCTTCTCCAATGCATGAAAGTGAAAAGTGAAAGTGAAGTCGCTCAGTCGTGTCCGACTCAGCGACCCCATGGACTGCGGCCCACCAGGCTCCTCCGACCATGAGATTTAAAGGCTAATGATGGAGAATTGAAAACAAATGGGTCTTCATTTCCCCCAAAGTCAGATTAAAGACAATGCATCTAGCATCACAATACTTATTTAATACTACTTTGGAAGAACTAGTCAGTGCAATTACCCAAAAGAATGAATTAGAGAAAAAGTGAGGAGGTATAAATTATCTTTGCATATAAATAACATAACTATGTACTTAGACAAATGAAGAGATTCTGCAGAAGGATTATATGATACAATATGATTTAAAAAGGTATTTACTTAAAATAATATATAAGAAGTCAATAGCTTTTCTTTAAATATAGAAGTTCCCATTCTAAATAGCAACAGAAAAGAAAAAATATTAACTCCCTGTCTAAAGAAACCTGGAAAACACTACCGAAGAGAATAAGAGAAATTGCTTGGTGTTTTCCCAGGAAGGTTTAAATAGATGAGTGGACAAAATTATACTCAGAAACTAGCTAAGATATATGTAAAAATTAATATATAATTAAGTGATTAAGTGAAACTCGCTTAGTTGTGTCCGACTCTCTGTGATTCCATGGGCTTGAGCCCGCCAGGCTCCTTGGTCCACGGAACTCTCCAGGTAAGAACACTGGAGTAGGTTGCCATTTGCTTCTCCAGGATCTTCTGGCCCCGGGTTTCCAGCATCTAAGCCACCAGGAAAGTCCAATATATAATAAAGGCAGCATTTAAATCAGTAAAAATATCATAGGTTGAATTACTGGTCCAGTTCTCCACTTCTCCTACACCAGAACTCTTGCCCTGGCCACCAGAGACAATGTGCACATCTGAACTTGACCTTGGGCCTTGTCAAGTAACCAGCTTTTGCTTTAAGTAAAAAACCACATGCTAGTTATGAAGCTAAGAACTGATGTGGCCACGTGCTCTCCAGTGTTTCTGCCATATCCAAGGGGATATGTTCCCGTTTGTCGCTGGTTCCAAGGGCATGTGAGATGTACTGGGCAGAGCTGCCCTAGCCAAGCTATATGAAATGGAAGTGCTCTCAGCCTTCCAACCCATCAACCAAACCAAATTTGTCGTAAGCCATTCTATTTATCATTATTAGTTCTCAATAACCTATGTGGTATACAGGAAAAGACATTATTCAGTCAATAGCACTGAAGCACTGGTTCATCAATTTTAGGGAAGTCATGAGTTATATTCCAATTTTAGTACCTGTACCAAAAGCATTTTATGTAAATCAAAGATTTAGACAGAAAAAAATTAAGACCAAAACAATTTCTTCAAAAACAGATTTGAAATGCTGAAGAATTTCTGAAGCATGATACAAAACTAAAAGCCACAATATAAATGACTAATTAACTTTAAAAAATAAATTAGCAAAATATATCCACAAATTCATTTTATCATGCACCACACAGAGAAAGGGTCAATTTTATAAATTAATCTGTAGGAAGTTTTATAAGTCAGTAAGAAAACAAGCCTAAAGAAAATGGCAGGAAAAAGGTCTTACAATAAAATTGATAACAATAAAGAATAAATTGATTTAAATGTTTTAAATGTCATATGTTTATATTAGTTTACATTTGTACAAAAATTAATTTTTCACCCATCAGATTTGGAAAATATACTAAGTGTATAGGTAGGTGTGTGGAGAATCAATCATGCTAAAGCATCTTGATAAATATTAAATTTATGTATTTAGGGATAGCAATTTGGCAGAACACACCAAAATTATAAATAAGTATATAATCATTAATGCAGTAATTCTACTTCTGGAAACTTTGCTAGATAAACTCACACATGCTGAGATAAGCATACTGTATTATTGTTTATAATAGAAATAACTTTGAAAATGGCCTATTTGTACAGAAAATAGCTCTAGTTAGATAAATTGCCATATATGTCAGTTATAAACAAGTATATATAAAGTTATATATAAGTATGAGGTTATTCTATATGCACTGATACGAAAAATTCTTCAAAGTGTATTGTTCTGTCAAAATGTATAGACTATTTTAAATAGTGTATTCCCATAAGAAAAGAAGAAAGAAGGAACACAGGATGGAATGAATTGTGTGTCTCTGTGTGTCTATAAGGTTTCTGGAAGTTACTCAAGTACGTGGAGAAAAGAAAATCAGGTTTTTAAAAAAATAAAATGCAACTGAAAACCCTTAGGTCTTTCGTGTTGCAGGCAGATTCTTTACCATCTGAGCCACCGGAGAAACCCTTTAGGCAGATGGTTATCTCAGCCAAGAGAGGCAGTGAGTTTGCCATTCCTGTGCTGGGCTCAGTCGCTCAGTCGTGTCCAGCTCTTGTGAGCCCATGGACTGTAGCCCGCCAGGCTCCTCTGTCCATGGGCCTTCTCCAGGTAAGCATACTGGGGTGGGTTGCCATGCCCTCCTCCAGGGGATCTTCCCAGCCCAGGGACTGAACCTAGTTCTTCCACATTCTGGGTGGATTCTTTAATATCTGAGCCACTAGGGAAGGCCAAGAATACTGGAGTGGGCAGCCTATCCCTCTCCAGGAGAACTTCCCGAGCCAGGAATCGAACTAGGGTCTCCTGTATGGCAAGCGGATTCTTCACCAGCTGAGCTAGCAAGGAAGCCCTTGCCATTACTAACATAATGCTCCAATGGGAGACTCATTTTTCCCGTTAAATGCTAAAGTAAATAAGGGAATGTTTCATATTCAAAAGACTATATTTCCTCTCCTCTTAAGGAAGATGTTGGAGAAGGAAATGGCCATCCACCCCAGTATTCTTGCCTGGAGAATCCCATGGACAGAGGAGCCTCGTGGGCTACAGTCCATGGGGTCACATAGAGTCAGACACTACTGAGTGACTAACACTTAAAACCTATGTAACCTAGACAGACAGCACATGTATCAGTGAAAGACTAAAGAAAGCCTTGTGCATTCTCTGTTCTTACTCTGCCAATTAATAACATGTAGGTTTCCAGCAAGATAAAATTCACCCAATTTTAACATCTCTTGAGTCGGTTCTTTATGGGTCTTCAATACTGTGCTTGTTAGAACACTAATGATGATCTAATTTTAATGTAAGTTACTTAAAAGAAATTCAAATTATTATGTGATTATTCACTCTTAGGTTTTACATGCTAATGGATGCAAAGTTGACCACATATCAACAAATTATTTCTCACCAGCATAAGTAAAAGAGGGATTGAAATGATTTTAAATGTCTCGAGAAATACAAGTAAAATTTGTTTTTGCTCTTTCTTGAATATTCTTTTGCATAAGTTGATATTTATTAACAGTAATAACTATAACTGAAGTCACTGAATCAGAGCAAAGTTATCTTCCTTTTAAATTTTCAGAGGTATATTCTAAAACACGTATCTGCAACCAGTGACCAATTTCACATCTTTTTTAACGCTAAGCCATAACCTTGTCTAACTCAGTGAAACTATAAGTCATGCCGTGTAGACATGTCAAGACAGATGGGTCATGGTGGAAAGTTCTGACAGAATGTGGTCCACTGGAGAAGGGAATGGCAAACCACTTCAGTATTCGTGTCTTGAGAACTCCGTGAACACTATGAAAAGGCAAAAAGATAGGACCCTGAAAGATGAACTCCCCAGGTTGGTGAGTGCCCAACATGCTACTGGAGATCAGTGGAGAAATAACTGCAGAAAGAATGAAGAGATGAGGCCAGAGCAAGAACAATACCCAGTTGTGGATGTGACTGGTGATGGAGGTAAAGTCTGATGCTGTAAGAATAATATTGCACAGGAACCTGGAATGTTAGGTCCATGAATAAAGGAAAATTGGAAGTGGTCAAACAGCAGATGGCAAGAGTGAACATGGACATTTCAGGAATCAGAGAACTAAAATGGGACGGAATGGGCAAATTTAATTTAGATGACCATTATATCTACTACTGTGGGCAAGAATCCCTTAGAAGAAATGGAGTAGCCATTATGGTCACTAAAAGAGTCCAAAATGCAGTAGTTGGATGCAATCTCAAAATGACAGAAAGATCTCTGTTCACTTCCAGGGCAAACCATTCAATGTCACAGTAATCCAAGTCTGTGCCCCAACCACTAATGCCAAAGAAGCTGAAGCTGACTGGTTCTATGATGACCTACAAGACCTTCATGAACTAACAGCAAAAAAATATGTCCTTTTCATCATTGTGGACTGGAATGCAAAAGTAGAAATTCAAGGGATAACTGAAGTAAAAGGTCAGTTTGGCCTTGGAGTACAAAATGAAGCAGGGCAAAGGCTAACAGAGTTTTGCCTAGAGAACGCACTGGTCACAGCAAACACCCTCTTCCAACAACACAAGAGTCGAGTCTACATAAGGACATCACCAGATGGTGAATACTAAAATCAGACTGATTATATTCTTTGCAGCCAAAAATGTAGAAGCTCTATATAGTCAACAAAAACAAGCCCAGGAGCTGACTGTGGCTCAGATCATGAACTCCTCTATAGCAAAATTCAGACTTAAATTGAAGAAAGTAGGGAAAACCACTAGACCATTCAGGTATAACCTAAATCAAATCCCTTATGATTATACAGTGGAAGTGCGAAATAGATTCAAGGTATTAGACTGATAGACAGAGTGCCTGATGAACTATGGAAGGAGGTTCGTGACATTCTACAAGAGACAGGGATCAAGACCATCCCCAAGGAAAAGAAACACAAAAACGCAGGATGGTTGTCTGAGGAGGCCTTACAAATAGCTGTGAAAAGAAGAGAAGCTAAAGGTAAAGGAGAAAAGGAAAGATATACCCATCTGAATGCAGAGTTCCAAAGAAAAGCAAGGAGAGATAAGAAAGCCTTCCTCAGCGATCAATGCAAAGAAATAGAGAAAAACAACAGAATGGGAAAGACTAGAGATCTCTTTAAGAAAATTAGAGATACCAAGGGAACATTTCAAGTAAAGATGGGCACAATAAAAGACAGGAATGTTATGGACCTAACAGAAGCAGAAGATATTAAGAAGAGGTGGCAACAATACACAGAAGAACTATACAAAAAGATCTTAAAGACCCAACAACCATGATGGTGTGATCACTCACCTGGAGCCAGACATCCTGGAATGCAAAGTCAAGTGGGCCTTAGGAAGCATCACTACAAACAAAGCTGCTGGAGGTGATGGAATTCCTGTTGAGCTATTTCAAATCCTCAAAGATGATGCTGTTAAAGTGAGGCATTCAATATGCCAGCAAATCTGGAATATTCAGCAGTGGCCACAGGACTGGAAAAGGTCGGTTTTCATTCCAATTCCAAAGAAAAACAACACCAAATAATGTTCAAACTACTGCACAGTTGCACTCATCTCACATGCTAGCAAATTAATTCTCAAAATTCTCCAAATGAGGCTCCAACAGTATGGGAACCAAGAACTTCCAGATGTTCAAGCTGGGTTTAGAAAAGACAGAGGAAGCAGAGATCAAATTGACAACATCCACTGGATCACAGAAAAAGCAACAGAATTCCAGAAAAAAACATCTACTTCTACTTTATTGGCTATGTCAAAGCCTCTGACTTTGTGGATCACAACAAACTGGAAACTTCTTAAAGAGATGGGAATATCAGACCACCTTAGCTCCTCATAAGAAACCTGTCTGCAGGTCAAGAAGCAACAGTTAGAACTGGACGTGGAACAACGGATTAGTTCCAAACTGGAAAGGAGTACGTCAAGGCTGTATATTGTCACCCTGCTTATTTAACTCACAGGCAGAGTATATCATGTGAAATGGCAGGCTGCATGAAACACAAGCTGGAACCAAGACAACTGGGAGAAATATCAATAACCTCAGATATGCAGATGATACCACCCTTATGGCAGAAAGTGAAGAAGAACTAAAGAGCCTCTTGATGAAAGTGAAAGAGGAGAGTGAAAAAGTTGGCTTAAAGCTCAACATTCAGAAAACAAATATCATGGCATTCGGTCCAGTCACTTCATGGCAAATAGATGGAAAAACAGTGGAAACACCAGCAGACTTTATTTGGGGGGGCGGGGGGGGGCTCCAACATCACTGCAGATGGTGACTGCAGCCATGAAATAAAAAGACGCTTACTCCTTGGAAGAAAAGTTATGATCAACCTCAGTTGAGTTCAGTCAGTCGCTCAGTCGTGTCCAACTCTTTGCAACCCCATGAATCGCAGCACGCCAGGCCTCCCTGTCCATCACCAACTCCCGGAGTTCACTCAAACTCATGTCTATTGAGTCAGTGATGCCATCCAGCCATCTCATCCTCTGTCGTCCCCTTCTCCTCCTGCCCCCAATCCCTCCCAGCATCAGGGTCTTTTCCAATGAGTCTACTCTTTGCATGAGGTGGCCAAAATATTGGAGTTTCAGCTTCAGCATCAGTCCCTCCAATGAACACCCAGGACTGATCTCCTTCAGAATGGACTGGTTGGATCTCCTTGCAGTCCAAGGGACTCTCAAGAGTCTTTTCCAACACCACAGTTCAGCGTCAATTCTTCAGCACTCAGCTTGCTTTCTTCACATTCCAAAGCTCACATCCATACGTGACTACTGGAAAAACCATAGCCTTGACTAGACAGACCTTTGTTGGCAAAGTAATGTCTCTGCTTTTTAATATGCTATCTAGGTTGGTCATAACTTTCCTTTCAAGGAGTAAGCATCTCTTAATTTCATGGCTGCAATCACCATCTGCAGTGATTTTGGAGCCTAATCTAGACAGCATATTAAAAAGCAGAGATATTACTCTGCCAACAAAGATCTGTCTAGTCAAGGCTATGGTTTTTCCAGTAGTCACATATGGACGTGAGAGTTGGACTATAAAGAAAGCTGAGCACCAAAGAATTAATGCTTTTGAACTGTGGTGTTGGAGAAGACTCTTGAGAGCCCCTTAGACTGCAAGGAGATCCAACCAGTCAATCTTAGAGGAAATCTGTCCTGAATATTCATTGGAAGAACTGATGCTGAAGCTGCAACTCCAATACTTTGGCGACCTGAATCAAAGAGTTGACTCATTTGAAAAGACCCTGATGATGGGAAAGATTGAAGGCAGGAGGAGAAGGGGATGACAGAGGATGAGATGGTTGGATGGCATCACCGACTCAATGGACATGAGTATGAGTAAACTCCGGGAGTTGGTGATGAACAAGGAGGCCTGGCATGCTGCAGTCCATGGGGTTGCAAAGAGTCAGACACAACTGAGTGATTGAACTGAAATGAACTGAACTGAACTGAGGCGACAGATTAGAAACATATTGTTGCAATTTATGTCAAAGAGTGTTCTGCCCATGGTTTTCTCTAGGGGTTTTATAGCACCCAGTCTTACATTGAGGTCTTTAACCCATTTTAAGTTTATTTTTGCATACAGTGTTAGAGCATGTTCTAATTTCATTCTTTTATTTCCAAGCACCACTTACTGAAGAAAGTGTCTTTTCACAATTACACATTCTTGCCTCCTTTGTCGTAGCCTAATTGACCGTAAGTGTGTGGATTTATCTGTGGACCTGCTACCCTGTCCCACTGAACTATGTATCCATTTTTGAGCCTCTACTATTCTGTTTTGATTACTAGCTTTGTCATACAATCTAAAGTCTCAGCTCTGTTCTTTCTCAAGATTGTTTTGGCTACTCAGGGTCTTTTGTGTTTCCATGCAAAGTTCAAAATTGTTTGCCCTCATCCACAAGAAAGAATGAAAAAATGCTATTTGCAGCGACAGGAATGGACCTATAGACGATTGATCACATTAAGTGGAGAAAGAGAAAGACAGATATCACATGGTATCACTTATATGCAGAATCTAACACATGATACAAGTGAACTTATTTACAAAACAGAAGAATAAAAAACAAACTTATGGTTACCAAACAGGACAGCAGAGGGGTCGGAGGATAGATACATTAGGACCTTGATTAATATACACTCACTACTATATATAAAATAGATGTAAAATAAAAAACAAGGACCAGTATAGCACAAGTAACTATATTAAGTATCTTAATAACCTACAATGAAAAAGAGTCTGAAAAAGATATATATATGAATGTATATATATATAAAAATACTAACTTAACTATATTTCAATTTTCAAAACGGTTTAAAAAAAGAAAAAATATGAGAATCCAGCAATTTTTTTATGTCAGATATTAAAGGTATTTGAAGAAGAGTAAAACAATGATGTCTTTTTTGACTACTGTTCTCTTGTAAAACTTTTTTCATAAAAATGTCATCTGTGTTAATATATTAACTTAAAGTTGGTTTTAAATGAATTTCTAAATAAATGCTTTTAAATTTTAGCAGGTTTAATTGTCTAGAACTGTAAACGTAGACATAAATCACACAGTAAAAACTTTCAGAGTTTTCAATAATTTTAGGCCTGTATAGGACCTTTAGTTCGACTGCTGTGCTAAGTCAAGACCGCAGCAGATAAACCTTGAGCTATGAAGCTAGAAAGAGGGGTGGAGCCTGATCATGACAGGTCGCGCAGGCCACGAGATAATATACTGAGTCCAGAACAGGGACACAGAGGCTCCAAGCAGAGCTGGAGCCAAGCACACATGAGAAATGAACAGACTGTTACAGGAAAAGAGACATGCATACAGACATATTCTAGGAAAAGACAGACACGTGTCATAGGAAAGAGACGACTGATTAGAAGTCATTAGTGAAAGGCAGGAAGCTGGGGTATTGGTGCCCACTATTTCACTACTAACACACATGAGGAAGGTGGTGCCTGGTGAGAGAAATCACCGAGGGAGGGCAGTATAGATAGACTGGCATTTCTCCCTTTCTGTACTGTGCCCTCTTGCTTTTTTGCATGCTTGGTAATTTTTATTATTGGACGTCAGGCACTGTGAATTTTAACCTATTGGGTACTGGATTTTTGTATTCCCATATATCTTATTGAGTTTAGTTACTAACAAAACGTTTGCTCCTTTAAGGTCTTGCTTTTAAGACTTTTAAAGAAAAATTAGGTCTGTTTTCTAGGGATATTTTTTTTTCCCCACTACTGGAGCCTCTTGATGAAGGTGAAAGAGGAGAGTGAAAAAGCTGGCTTAAAACTCAACATTCATGTTTGGGAAGGCATGTACACCCGTGGTGGATTCATGTCAATGTATGGCAAAACCAATACAGTATTGTAAAGTAAAATACAGTAAAAATCAAAATCTAACCAAAAAATTAATTAACTAATTAATTAATTTAAAAAAAAAACCTAAGATCATGGCATCCGGTCCCAACACTTCATGGCAAATAGATGGGGAAACAATGGAAACAGTGACAGACTTTATTTTCTTGGGCTCCAAAATCACTGCAGATGGTGCCTACAGCCATGAAATTAAAAGATACTTGCTCCTTAGAAGAAAAGCTATAACAAACATAGACAGCATATTAAAAAGCAGAGACATTACTTTGCCAACAAAAGTCCATATAATCAAAGCTATGATTTATCCAGTAGTGATGTATGGATGTGAGAGTTGGACCATAAAGAAAGCTGACCACTGAAGAATTGATGCTTTTGAACTGTGGTGTTGGAGATGACTCTTGAGAGTCCCTTGGATGGCAAAGAGATCAAACCACTCAATCCTAAAGGAAATA
This sequence comes from Ovis canadensis, assembly GCF_042477335.2. NCBI lineage: Eukaryota > Metazoa > Chordata > Mammalia > Artiodactyla > Bovidae > Ovis > Ovis canadensis. The sequence continues at coordinate 97,348,497 of NC_091253.1, read as the reverse complement.
AATCCTGAATATTCATTGGAAGGACTGATACTGAAGCTCCAATACTTGGGCCACCTAATGTGAAGAGCCAGCTCATTAGAAAAGACCTTGATGCTAGGAAAGATTGACGGCAGGAGGAGAAGGGGACAACAGAGGATGCGATGGTTGAACAGCATCACTGACTCTCGATGGACATGAGTTTGAGCACGCTGCAGGAGAGGGTGAAGGACAGGGAGGCCTGGCACGCTTCACTGCATGGGGTCACAGAGTCGGACATAACGGAGCGACTTAACAAGAACCGCAGCTGGAGCAAGATGTTTCTGAGTCCTCTATCCTCATGTTAATCATGATGTTTCTCAGTGCGGCTGGTGAGAATGGACACTATTCCCAGCCCTGTGTGGTTTGCAGATGGCCCCCTCTGATTCTGGTGATTGATTCTCTCTCTAGCCTGCACCAGTTACTTCAAAGGAAGGTGCAGATCACTTCCTAATTGAATACTCAAGGGGAATGCCCTGCAGATCTCCATGCTTGCACTCTACAGAATGTTCCTATCTGGTATTCTGACTTGTAAATTCCAACCTCCTTGATTTCTACATATGCCCAGCTTCATCTCCTTGATTCAGGGAGTCTGCTTGGCTCTGCCTTCCCTGTATTTCAAGGATGACTATCCTTCATTACCTGATGTCCAATGACTTAAAACCCACTGTTTCATATGTTTTGTCCTTTTTTTTTTTTTTAATTTCAGCAAGAGATAGCAAGTCAGAAGCCTATAACGTATCTTGACCCATTATCCTTTACGTCTCTAATCTTAGAACAACCCTTGAGCTGAGTATTATTACCTATATTTTACACATGAGAAAATTGGAATGCAGGGTCAATAACTTGGCTCACTCAAGTTCACTGAGCTTTGGTGATACAGCTGATGTTTAAGCATTTTTTCTCAAAGTTCTTGAACACAGCCATTATAACACACTACCTATAAAGGAAGTGAGAGACAGCTGAATGAATATTTAACACTGACTATGTTTTATAAAATCACCTTTGTAAATTGGTTTAGAAATAGTCTTTCCTTAAAAGGTTCATAAATGGACCAAGTGATCCTTGAAAGCTATCCACAGCAACAAGCTTAAGGACTGAAGTTTTGTTACATCCTTAGTTCAACCACCAAAATGAAGTTCTCACTCCCTCTACAATAAAGACAAATATCAAGCTTATTCTCAAGCAGCGAGCTCTGAGTCACTTCATCTATCTGAAATGATCTATCTATAAGTTCTCTTTTACATTACAGTAAAGAAATATATTGGACTTCCTAGATCACACTAGTGGTGAAGAACCTGCCTGCCAATGCAGATAGATGCTGGAGACAAGATTGGGTCAGGAAGATCCCCTGGAGGAGGGCATGACAACCCACTCCAGTGTTCTTGCCTGGAGAATCCCATAGACAGAGGAGCCTGGCAGGCTCCAGTCCAGAAGGTCACAAGAGTCAGACATGACTGAAGCAACTTCACATGCACACACAAAGAAATATATTAGAAGTGATTAAATAAACCTGTTTCCTTGTAGCTTCTAACCAATCAAAGCAATACAGAAAAATAATAAACTCCAGAACTCATGACAGTCAGCAGCCATATACATAAACATTCTTTCCCAGCAGGACACGGGAACACAGATCTGACAGGCTTCCCTTTACATGTTCTAAAATGTTCTATTCTTTTCATCCTGGAATGTAATCAGATCTTCCCAAAACCTTCAAAAATCACATTTACTGTGAGGGCACGCAGCATGACAAATAGGTGAGGAAGGAGATGTTATGATTAATTTAATGTTATATATAATTTAGCTATTGTTTGCAATTGAATATAGGTTACCAATTTTCTATGAGTAAAAACCTATAAAGGGTATTAAACAGTAACTTTACATTGAGTACCACATTATCAATCCTGAGTCAACAAATCAAATAAATAACAGTCTATTCAGGTTTTATTCCAGGTAAGTCTCCACACTAGGATGGATTTCACATTTTCTTTATGCATGTCAACGATTCCTTTTTCAGTTTGGAATATACAAGATGTGAACGATGGAAGTGGATTACACTGTCCCTGCTGGAAACCCAGGAGTTAATTCTTGCCTGTTAAGACTTGGTTAAGACCCAGGGCTTCACAGCCAACCTGCCTGCTTTGATTCTGAGCTATTTCACTTCAGAAGAATCCAGAGCTATGTGGCCTTGGCAAGTTCCTCAACATTTCCATACCTCAGATTCCTCAACTGTGAAACAGAAATAGTAGTACTAACTCACAAGATTGTAATAAAATTTAAATGAGTTAAAAGATATGAAACACAACACTATCAGGCACATAGCAAATGCTCAACCAGTGCTAATTAACATTGCTTTTATTATCATCAAAATAAGGTGTTCGATGAAATCAGTTCCAGGCACGCCCATTTTACTGGTTATTTGGACCTTGTCTAATTAGAATATTATGCCAGCATATAACTGCTTCTATATTCCCAGCTATAGGCAAGAATGAAGAAACAGATAAACCCTGTTCTTCAGAAGGAAACCGCTTGGGCTTGTCTCAATACTATCATTACAAAACCTGTGCTATAGTCAAGCAATAAAGAACACAAATCCACTTTATGAATGGTCAAAATAAATCAAAGACTGTTTTAGTAATTTGTCTGAGTCACCCAAGGGACAAATAGCTTCACTCCATCTACATAGTAAGTAGTAGGGAGCAAGTCAGTAAGTTCTATGACAGAGCTGTTGTAATATTAAAACACGCAGATGTCCAAAAGAGTTTCATCTGAAACCGTGAGAGCTTTTTTATAAGTTGATTACCAATATCAGGCAAATCATTGAGTGTACAGTGGATTCTGGAGATTCTTTGAATCTATTCTGCCTTACCCACAGTGAAAGAGGAGAGTAAAAAATGTGACTTCTTATAAAATTTTAACCAATTTCCAGGTCAAGTGTCCTGTAATATGGCTAAAACATAAAGTCCCATAAGATTCCAACTAGGAAAAAAAAAAAAAAAGTAGGACCACAAGAAGGAAGTGGCTTGCAATTATTTAAAGGAGGAATAAATGCACAGGTATTAGAAGCCTCACATTCAAATGTCTAACTGCTAAAAACAAGGAGAAACTATTAACACATGGTATGAATTCAGTAGTGAAAAGTTCATGGAAAAACCGCCTCCACTGACATGACTTGGGTCTGAGTGCTTCAGCCACCTGCAGAGGGCCTGCACGCCACTGAATGCCGCTGACATCACCGCAGGTGCGTGCAGTTTGGGGACATGAAATCAAGTTCATAAAAGTATCCCGCTTCCTTGAAAAAAAAAATGGCAGTTTATTTTCTCTTAGTTTGAGCATGACTAAAACAAGGACTCATTGGAAAAGACCCTGATGCTGGGAAAGATTGAAGGTGGGAGGAGAAGGGGATGACAGAGGATGAGATGGTTGGATGGCATCACCGACTCGACAGACATGAGTTTGAGTAAACTCCGGGAGCTGGTGATGGACAGGAAAGCCTGGTGTGCTGCAGTCCATGGGGTCGCAAAGAGTCGGATACAACTAAGTGACTGAACTGAACTGAACTGGAAACAAGGCCTGTAAAATTCCATTCCAGTGAGTAGCCTATTTGGGTTTGTTTATTTGGTCATTTGAATACATCATTCTAAGGACTGTCACTCCTGAGAATATCCGTCTGTGGGTCGATGGCTTACTTCATTTATCCGTATTTCCCTTAATTGACAGATGAGAACCTTTAAAAATCTAAATAATGCTTGTGAGTAAATTATAATATCTTAATTAAATGTTAATATTCCCCAATGCATTAGAGACTGCCCCTTTTTGAACCCCCGCTTATGGAAAAATCTGCTCATCTGAAAACCTGTTAAAGCTGCCTACTTAGAGATAAAATACTGTTTCACACTTCTGTGTCTCATTCCTTACATATATTTTAAAAGATGAAGAGGAAAAACCTATATTTTAAAACATCCTTTCATCAAAAAATATTCATTCGATAAATTCCCCTGGTAAATATTAATTCTGAAGGCAGATTTTTGCTACATATAATCTAAAAGGCATAGTCAAATTAGCTTTATCTCTCCTTTGATCTATCAGACTACAATCATTTCATTCACTTTAGTTAAAGTGAGAATACCAAAAGCACCTACAGTCACTATTATGGATAGTGCTGACTTATTCTACACTTAAAAGGGAGCTATAAAGCAGCCCTACATTATAACCATCTTTGTCATATTGTCATGCCCAGAACTCCCTCCAAATTCCCCCAAAAGTATTAATTTCCTTCTTAGTTCATCAAATATGTAATAACCGGCACCAAGTGGCTATCAGTAAACCTTTAAAGCTCACACATTCAATCATGAATCATTCATTGATTTCCTTAAGCTCCCTATGATTGGCTATGATTCATTTTAAGATATCTAATTGCACCTACTGGCTTTGATTTTTAAACCAACCTCTCCCATTGGAATCTTTAAACAGCTGACTAGCTCCCTCTAGCCTTCTTTTGTATACTACACCCACAGGTCACAGTCAAAGGTTAGGGGCCTGCTGTGGGGTTACTCTCACTCTCTTGGCTAAGCTCCTTACCGTGGCTCATCAAGATATTCCACTGATCCAAACCCAAGGAGGCACGGTGCCAAACGGTAGTGGCGAGACTAACACAAAGAACACCCATTCAGAGCGCTAAATGATAGGAATCGACAGTCAAACACAATCGCATAAATAACCTCAAAATCTATAAATGACTTTCCCAAGGGAAGAAAGCAAAAGAAAAAAATTGAGTGTCACGTCTATTTTTACTTAGCAAATTTATCCTTTTTACCTGGAATATGTCTGCTGTCTGCATAAGCTGCATACTTCATAAAACAAATGCAGTCAGATTTTCACATTCAAAATCAAATGTGAAGAACTAAAATATCCCTCAAAGAGCCAGGTGCCAAAATTATTTTCCACAGGGGGCAAAAGGGACATACAGTATAAGCACTTCATTTCACTATAAAATATGTATATATTTATATATATATAGATAGGTGGATTGAATTTTGAGACTCCTTTCCCCCCCAAAGAAACTATTTTGATCTCATTCCAACTTGCCTTTTTATGACTGAAGTACCACTTGTAGATGATACGTGTTTTTCAAAATAACATCAAGCCATGTTTTTAACATTAAATTTTTAAAGTTTGCTACCTTGGCCAAAAATTGATTTTAAAATTACATATAATTTGCAGCCAGTGTTTTTACTACTCAGCAGAAGGCTAGGATCATTTCCAAAATGGAACGCCCTGTGTCACTACATATGATAACAAATGTTAGCTTTAAGTGGCACATTCTATATTTCCTCATGATAGGCATTTCAGTAAAAAAAAATAAAATCTGAACACGCTACCTTGGCTGTCTAGTTGTCCCCAAATGTACAGGGTAAATACATACAACTCCCCTATCTGGCTATATAAATTAAAGGTTGCAAGTGAATACAACAGAGCATCACATTTAGAAATGGCCTTAGTGACAGGTTAGTTCAAATGTCATTTTGCCCCAGATCAAAGCTATGTTGGTACAAGAACCAAAATTAAAGGCCATGTCCCTTGACCCTCCGTTCTAGGTCTCCATTACCCTATGTTGCTAGTTATCTTCTGTCTCCAGTGTGACATGAACAAGTTGCTTTATTTTAAACTGTACTGTCATTGAATAAACCACTTTAATGTCTTTTTTCTGCCCATCCTCCTCCTTCCCCTATTAATTTAAAAAAAAAGACATGTTCTAAATTTGGGGTACAACATAGAGCTAGCTGAAGTCATATAGCAAATCCTACCCCTACCGTGAATAGGAAGCACTTGGGCATTAAGCCAATTAAAATAAACAGGCTTACTAAATCATAAAGGCCTATTTCTTTTCCATGGTATTAGAAAAGATGAACAGATTTCAGCAAACTCAGTCTTATAAAAGAAGGTGTGAGCTGAACTTGACATTCTATGATAGTAACAGATGACAAGACAAAATGTGAAAATCACATTCTTGAACTAAACTGTCTAAGAAAAACCCACGGGAAGAAAATGTACCGATGTTAGCTTGGTTGACTTTCAATATATTACATTTTGTAAAAATTTTAAAAGTATTAAAATCTTCCTAGACCAGCTGGTATATTCTAACCTGATAGACTTTTCTGTAATTAGATGCTATCACACCAAGTACCTTTGAATCAGCATTTATTTTTACCAAAAACATCTAAAAAGTATGGAGTTAAATATCTATCCACTATCTACCAAATACAATGTCCATCTATTCATTCAATCATCACAATAACCCCCTATGAGAAAAGTACTGTTGGTATCTCTGTTTTAAAGACATGTGCATTGAGGCTCACATAGAATATCTTGTCTATTACTGACTTAATCATTAACTTGCAAGTAAAAGACCTGGGGTTAGAATTCAGGCAATCTGGCACCAGAATACAAGCTCTTTTTTAAAAAAAAATTTCTACTTGATTTACAATGTTATGTTAGTTTTTTACAAAGTGATTCATTTTATATGCATATATATATATATATATACACATATATATACATATTCTTTTTCAGGTCATTTTCCATTATAAAGTCATACAAGATACCGAATACAGTTCCCTGTGCTATATACTAGGTCCTTGTTGTTTACCTATCTTGTATGTAGTAGTGTGTATCTGTTAACCTTAGACTCCTAATTTATCCCTCCCCTTCTTTTTCCCCTTTGGTAACCATAAATATGTCTATGAGTCTCTTCCTGTTGTGTAAATAAGTTCATGCATATCATATTTTTAGATTCCACATATAAGTCATACATATGATATTTGTCTTTGTCTTATATACTTCACTTAGTAATGATAATCTCTAGGTCCATCCATGTTGCTGCAAATGACATTGTTTCATTCTTTTTTATGGCTGTATAATCAGAACATGTGCTCTTAATCACTATAGTATACCACAATAAAAATGAGCTGATGAATATAAATACATTCACAGATATTTTAAATAAATTGTGATGCAATTTGACATAAAAGAGGACAATCTCAATTTTAAATAAATGTGCTAAAGCCTCAGAAAGCTCCTGAAGGAGCATGATGAAATAAATCTTTCTCTTTGTCAATGAACAATTTAACTAATTGATTCAAATGTCCAGTGCCTCTTTTTGCAGTCCAGAAATAATTTCAACTGGTCATTGACCAAGTATTCTGAGGAGGTACATTTTGAGTAGTACTCTGAAGTAAGTCAGGCCTTAAAAATAAATTTATGTAAAATAATTGATTAATCCAACTTAAGAGAAAATACTTATACCACTGAAAAAGTACATTGAAATTTTCTTCTGTTCCTAACCTGAAACAGCATGAAAAAGAAAGAGGAACTTAGCTCTGTCACTTTTAACCTGACTCTAAAAAGTTATTACTGAAACCAACTCTATAGGAAGAGACTAAAAAAGAAAACCCAGCTGTACAGAGGGATGGGCTTGGATGGTTGTTCTTTGCGGATTTCTCGGGGGTAGTAAGAGACAATATGCCTCACTCGTGTAGGCTCATCTGTAAGCATTTCATGAAAAAACACTAGATTTGGGCAACCTGACCAAGAACACTGAATAGAGAAACACACAGTTAAGGTGGAACACACAGGAGAAGTTGAAGATCCTGGGGACGAGTGAGTCTCCTGGTCTCCTGGTCACAGTTCTTGGCCCTGATGATATTCTGAATGGCCAGCACACTTGGGATTCCAAAGCATGGAATCTTGCTGCATGTTAAAAACCTTAATGAATCAGTTATGCAGCACCTGCTATTGACTGGTATAAAACTGTTACAGTGGAGAATTAAAGGATATAGTTAGAGTACCTTATTCAAGGAGGCTGACCAGATAACGTTGTCACCATCCTTCCATTAGCAAATAAAATAATGCATGTTGATTATTTAAGCAAGTGAAAACAAAAACAGGAAAAGATCCCAACAACTGACATTTTAAAGTCTGTAAAATACAATTTTTTACCTCTGAAATGCCTCACCACTAATTACTGCTAAGATTATACGCAGTACAAAGCTAATCCAAGCAAACTCTGAACTTATAGGTAGAGTCAGATAAACCTGAGAAAGGTAAATAAATACTAAAGAAACATATTGCAAGAAACATGTAGAAGGATTACACTCGCAATTCATGGTATTTGTCATAGAATAGCCTTTTGAAATCTAGAATCTCTCTTCTTTAAGAAAGAGACAACGCAAGCAAGTTTTGCTTTATCAGGTTTTTGATATGTGCATCATTCAGAGCATCACATGTTTTTATTTTACCATTAAATTGGTTTAAAATAAATTTCCTCACTAGAGGAATAATGTGTGCTATTATTTTAAAAAAATAAAGAACATGTTGTTCACATAAATACTTCACACCTGACAAACTATGAAAGTTGATGAAAGTTATTGATTATGAACTCTATTCTACCTTAAGTTTCATGATAAAAGTGCTTGCAGTTTTAAGGAGCTCTAGAATCATTAGAATTTCCACTACAACAAGAACATTATTCTAGAGACAAAATGATTTTTTAGAATGTAGAGAGTAACTCAGGATTCTTTGTTAGCATTTAGCTTCTTCTGACTAATGAACACCTCTAATCAAATGGCAACAGTCTTTGAGTTTTCTTTAATATTAACAATGTAGCTCCTTGGCATCATGATAATGATTACACAGAGAAAGGCCCGCTCCCCAAAACTGGATCCAATGATATACAAAAATCAACAAAGGTATACAGAAATGTTAACATTAGAAAGTGTTCTGCCTGAAGTATATAAGGAGGGGGATTTATTGAATGTCTTCCATAGTACTACTTCCGGTAGTGTCTCACCCTTCTTAGCTGTAAGAGATGTTCCTTTTTGCTTCTTAAAAACAAAACAAAAAAAACAAAATGCACTCTTCCTCTGTAACAGGCTTTCATCAGCATATTAACAAATATCTCCTGCTTGAGTAATTAAAAATTTCAAATATTTATACTCTCAAAAATCAGACAGGAAAGAGATAACATGAATAGCTCTAACCAACTTAGTCCCACCTAGGGGGGAGGGAACATAGGTTTTTAAACCTTAAATGGTAGAAAGGAAAAGTATGGGGGTCCCACCAATTGCAAAGTTCAGCAAGAATTAAAGCATTGTAATTGCAGTTGTCAGCACAGAAAGCTTCTCTCAGAAGCTTCATTCCAACTATCATAACTTAGTGTGCCTGCTAGCAAAAAAATTTATGATACAAGCTTCATGCATGATTGATACCATTACTGTTTATTTTAAGATGGTTCACCAATCAAATAAAGCATTCTCAGTGTATGTTTTGCAACCAGAATGGGAAACACTATATAAATGCTTTTTTGAAGATGTGATGGGTTATTTTTCCCATTCGTGTTTCCTACCAAAAAGAAACATCTAATAAAAGCGAATTAGGCAGAGATTCATGTCAGAAAATATCCTATCATCCTGTGTTCTTTATAGTATGCTGAATTAACTAGCATCTATCCTTATGATTTTTTTTAAAATATGAGATTATTATTACACATATATAAGTATATAAACCCAACTAATGATATGTTCAAATGCTTTAAAAAAAACTATTTGGGAATAATGCAAACTCCGAAACATAATCTACTTTAAATCTTAGAAAATCTTCTTTGTATAGATATGGCACACACCTCTTATCTTTCATAATTAAATTTTTGCATTGTGTAATAAATATGGATGACTTAAATAATCTCCAAATGGGGGGAAAAAAAGCTATTTTTTCCATGAACCACTTTTAAACATATATCTTAAAGAGAATGATGGAAATTCTAAAATAAAATCTTGGTTAGCAAAATCATAACTTTTTCTCACATAATAATATCTTCTGGAACTGAATGAGAGATTCAAACTATGAACAAATACAAGCCCATTTATGTTTAGGCTCAAAAGGAAACCTAAAATAATCATCAATACACTGATATTATTCCAATAATCTCTGAAAGCAAATCTAAGACTTTTCGAAAACAGGTAGCCATGAACCCAGGCTCCCCCTTCCTTTTCAGAGTGAGCAGGATAAAAACTAATGCCTACTTTTAACCACCTCCCAAAACCCCACCTCCCCACCAGCACTCCAATCTGAAGCAATAGGCCCTGCTCTTTTTAACCTTATAAACAGCAGCTTGCCATGTTCATTCCTCTAGTCTATGAACTAATTACTTCTTCATTTCCACATTAAATTATCTCTTAAGTGTTAGAAACAAAAATCCATCTGTGGCATGCAATTCCAAAAGTTCAAACTGGAAACCAAGGAAAGTGTGGACTTAACAGTTCCTTTCCTCTTTGTATTCAGAAAAACAAAGTGGTATTTTTCAAAGGATTTTGGTTTGAATTGGGGTTTTGGTGTAATATGATCATACTTAATATCTGCAAAGTTAGCTTTTGATGACGGCTCTTACTTTTTCAAACACTTTGTTTCTCTACCAGCCATCACTACATGCAGTCCTAAGAACAGCTCATACAAATGCAGAATTATATTCAGAATATGCCCTCACATATACCATTTATTATGCACACTTTGTACACAAATCTGTTCTATGAAACATGGTCAAATACTGTGCAACAGGTTCTGCTGTTGTGTAAACACACACTCCCAACAAAATGACAATAAGCTTTAAAGAGTCAAAAATACAGGGGGAAGAAAATCACATTAGTCTTCAGAGACTTAATCATAATTCTTTTGAGGTGACAGACCTAACCAAAAAGAGTATACTTTGTCTTTACAAAGACAATAAGCCCTTCTTATTTGTATTCCGCCCTGTAGGTGATAAACTGACTAAAAACCAAGTGTACACAAGGTTCCATTGATGCACTGCACGGTACTGACTTTAGTGCTGAGTTGATGACAGGAAGAGTACTTTGGCAGAGCTCTGACAAGTCGTTATCCTTAAGTTCCCTTTTGCTTTGTGTCTGTCGGTTCCCAAAGCTATCCACGTAAAACAAATGGCAATCTACATTCTCTCTGTTTTGCCATGAGAGCGTGAAATCCAATTAAAGACACACCTCAGAACTACTACACTGGGTCACATTTATTTTCACTTGGCGGGGGAGGGGAAGAGAAGACACTTTAAAATGAGACGCTTTCACGCCCTCTGTGTAGCCAGATCCAGTTACACTGTATTAAGTTATGTCTAAATGAGAAAAAGATTCTGTCTAGGCAAGTGTTTTATCACCAAGCCATGTTATTAAACAGATCAAGGATTCCCACGCTCTCCTCTAGACTCTTTGATTTTTAACCTCCTTTGTTAGGCACAAAACACAGGGAGAAAGATTTCAGGAACAATACCAAGGCAGCAAGCACATGATGCCAAGCAGTGAAATCTGTGTTACCCGAGCAGAAGCAGCTTATTTATCACCAACTCAGACTGCTTTTATTCGACTACACGTTTGCTCTAGGTAGGCGTTCGCCTCCTTCCTTGGTAAAAAGAATGGACTGGCCACGATCGTGTCTTTGAGCGCGCAGCCCCGCGCTTTGTGCTGCCGGGGATAACGGATTCTGTCTCAGGCGCATCCATCACCTAAGACGCAGGGAAACTCAACACGGGTCCCGGCGGCTGGAAGGGGAACAACGTCTGCAGCCCCCGGGGGCCGGGGGCTACCGGGATCCAGGGAGCGGACGGAACGGTCCGGGGAGCAGCCCCGGCGAAGGGGAGGGAAGGAAGCCCCGGCGCTCTTACCTCCACATTGAAATACTGCTCAGTTCCGCACACGGTAGCACATAAAATCCAAAGCAAGGTTTGCAAGTACAATATCCCCGAATGGTGCACGAAATCCAGCCGTCTCCCAGTGCTGGAGGTGAGTACGCTCATAGTGAACTGTGCCTCCGCGGATGGCCTGAATCCCCCCGGGCTTCTCGTCTCTCCCCGCTCCTGGTTTTCCCCTCGGAAGTCCTCGGTGGGCGAGGAGCCTGCAGGTTCACCCGACGCCGGGCAGGGGAGGGAACGCGGCCCCCGCGCCTGGCAGCCCCGGAGAAGCCGCGGCGGAGGCAGCTTAGCAGCAGCTCGCCTTCACCATCCTCGGGGGCCCGTGGCGCCCAGGTTCCCCCGCGGGGCCGCCTCTAGGCTCCAAGTCGCCGCCGCCGCCTCAAGCCCGAGCGTCCGCCGCCCCCGCCGCCGCCGCCGCCGCCGCCTCCCGCTGCGGGCAGGGCCTCGCCGCTCCGGCTCCCTCGGCTGCGCCGTCCCTCTCCCCGCGCCCTCCGAACGCGCGGCCGGAATCTACATAGCTCCGCCTTCCCGGGGTCCGCCCCACTCCGGGCTCGGCGCTCGCGCGCGCGCGCGCACACACACACACACACACACACACACACACAACCGGACACGCGCACACACACACATATCTGCACACGAACACACAGATACACACATACATCTGCACAGGAACACACACATACACATACTTCTGCACACGAACACACACATCTGCACAGGAACACACACACACACATCTGCACACGAACACACACATACACACATCTGCACACGAACACACATACACACACATCTGCACACGAACACACACATACACACATCTGCACACGAACACACACACATCTGCACATCCGCACACGAACACACACACATCTGCACATCCGCACACGAACACACACACACATACACATCTGCACACGAACACACACATACACATCTGCACACGAACACACACACATCTGCACACGAACACACACACAACAGGACTCCCGCGCGCGCATACACACATCTGCACACGAAAACACACATCTGCACACGAACACACACACAAAACCGGACACGCACGCGCGCGCTTCTTAAAGGAGCCGGCTGGTAAAGGGGAACCGCGACTGTACCGTACTGCGAGCAGCCACCCCGAGAGAAGGGCCCGGGTTGAAGCGCGGTCGGAACCCGACACCCACAGCCGATCCTAAGGCGCGCCTCGGAGAACGGAGCGGCCCGGTCCTTGGATCTCGGCCAGTCTCTGCGGAGCGCCGAGAAACAAGTGCGCCCTTCCCCTGGCAGGGGCTGGGGGGCTCCGGCGGCGCCCCTAGTGTCGGGTGGGGAGCGGCCGGGCCCGCGGGGGCGACCGGCCCCTCAGTCGGACCCGCGCCGGGAATCGGGAGAGCCCCCGCATGCCTGGGCGCCGCTGGGGGCGCGGGTCCGGGGCCCGGCTGGCCAAGTTTGAGGCGCGGGAGATGGCAAGTCTGCGGCGGCCAAAACTTTGCTGGGGCCCCGGGATCAAGCCTGTGGCCTGCTGCCCCCCTGGATTCCCTCTGCCGTCACTACTGCCCCCTGCCTCTGGGGGCTCCGGGCGGGGCGGGGGGAGTTCGGGCAGGGGGCGAGACGGAAACCTGGTTTCGGGAGAAGGCGGCGGGGGGCGGGGGGGCGGTAGTGGGGAGAGGGAAATCTCAGTCAAAGGAAAGGCTGGCTCCCCAGAGATGCTCTGTCCCGGGGAGCCCAGGGACACACTGGACCCCGAAGAGGTGGTCCAGGTGTTCACAGAAGGCCGCGCCAGAGGGGGCGCGGGCAAGAACCGGGACGGGGGAGCCCCGGGGGAGAACCCGGGAGGAAGGAGAGCAGGGCGGCGGGCAGGGGCGGGAGCCCCGAGCGGGGGGAGGCTGCCGAGAGCGCCGAGAGCGGCGGGCAGGACGCGGAGGCTTCTGGCACGCGGGCCGCGGCCGAGGCGGCCACGGGGGACGCGAGTGCGCGCGGGGTGAGGCCGCGGACGGGGGCGGCAGCCGCCACCGGCCCTGGGCAGGTGATGGTTCGGCTCCAAGAGGAAGGGGGAAGGGAGACAGGCAGGCATCTGTCTGGGGGCCGTGCCAACAACTGCGCTTCTCCCGGGCGGCCAGCAGAGGGGCAGAAGGGCCCACCGGAGAGAAAGGCAGGCCAGGCTGAAAAGGGAGGCTGTGCCAGGCATGACAGCTACCTCGGGGGTGGAAGAAGGAATTGACAAAGCAGATTTCATGGGCGAGCTGGTAAAGGAAGAAGTGGAACTGCAAGAGGTCATGCAGACGGAAAATGTTGAAAAACACCTTGCCAAAAAATTGCACTGGACTGTAATCGTTTGTATCCTAAAGAGAAACACAAAAAGGCTTCAGGACTGGGCCTTTTTGAGTAATGTTTTAAAAACTTTAGGATATACGACCCGGGCTTTCCTAGTAGCTCAGTTGGTAAAGAATCCGCCTGCAATGCAGGAGACTCTGGTTCGATTCCTGGGTCGGGAAGATCCCCTGGCGAAGGGTTAGGCTACCCAGTCCAGTATTCTTGAGCTTCCTTGATGGCTCAGCTGGTAAAGAATCCGCCTGCAATGCGGGAGACCTGAGTTCAATCCCTGGGTTGGAAAGATCCCCTGGAGAAGGGAAAGGATTCCATGGACTGTGTAGTCCATGGTGTCTCAAGGAGTCAGACATGACTGAGTGACTTAAAAGAAAAAAAAAAGAAAAATGACCTACCCAATTTGATTCAAGTCTCTCAGAGAGCCTTTCCTGACAGTCCCGTCCATTCCATGCACAGCATGTCCTGTCAACAGAGAATTTTGAAGATATAAGGAAAAGAAATACTTTATATTGTATAGAGTATTAAAATCTGCACTATGTTTCCACACATAGTGTCCCATTTAATTCTCACAAACATCCCTGAGGCTTTTGTTTTCATCTCACAGATGGAAAAAATGATGGTAATAAAAGATAACTTTCCAGCAGACCATTCAAGTGGCAGAATTCAGACCTGAGTTTTCTGACTCCCAGTTCTGTGCATTTCTCAATACACTCCACTGACTTTCTGTATAGAAATCTATATCTGCTCTTAACAGTTGCATAACACATAGGTTAAATGACTTACATAAATGAACAATTAGAAGGCGACATGAAAGCAAGATCATTATGTAGAAGATATAAGGTGCTGTATAAACCTTATACCGATATAAAGTAACTTTTATATATTGGTATATTGGAATACTTTATACAATATAAAGTAACAAAATGTGATGGGATATATCAATAAATCAATAACAGTTTTCATTTATACATTATATCCAGCAAAGTACAAAATTTAAGAGGGAAGAGATACAGGAAAAAATTAAAAAGTTCATGTTCTTTTTCTAACCCTTGAGATATCATTGAAGGAAGAGAGGTAAAACAAACTTACACAACATTTACATGAGACCACATGTAACATCCTTACTAAATGACCCGGAATATTAGAAGACTTTATCAAGGAGGTAGAATGTAAGTTAAAAGCTGCTGGGCTATCAACAGGAAGGGATTTCTCACAGCAAGCAATCTGTTTGTCAAAATATTTGAGCTCAGAACAGAGAGATACATTAACAGAGTATTGATAGGAACCACGATATACAGAAGGGCTTACAATGTAATATTTAGTTAACATTTGGTTAAATTAGGGAACAAGGATTACTAAAATATTTTATACAAGAATAGGTATCTAGGGAAGATTATCTTCAAAGTTATGCATAAAACTGGACATGGGGAGGACTGGGTGCAAAGACAGGTAAAACAATGTCTCAGTCCAAAAGTGAAAATGTAATGGCCTGTACTAGTGAGGTGTCCTTGGAGACCCATCCTAAGGGATATGAAAGTAGGGAATACTAAATTCAAAAGATAATCTCAAATTAGTGATTAGTAATAATGGCAATTTTTAAAACATGTTAAAATTCATTAGTGAGCATTCAATGAGCAATGAATAAATGAATATACTAAAATGAATGAATATTCGATTCTACAATACAGAAATAATAATGTAATTATATTTTATGTAGTAAAGACTCAGATAATTATATATGCAAGATGCTATACCAAGGGAACATTTCATGCAAAGATGGGCTCGATAAAGGACAGAAATGGCATGGACCTAAGAGAAGCAGAAGATATTAAGAAGAGGTGGCAAGAATACACAGAAGAACTGTACAAAATAGATCTTCATGACCCAGATAATCACAACGGTGTGATCACTCACCTAGAGCCAGACATCCTGGAATGTGAAGTCAAGTGGGCCTTAGAAAGCATCACTATGAACAAAGTTAGTGGAGGTGATGGAATTCCAGTTGAGCTCTTTCAAATCTTGAAACATGATGCTGTGAAAGTGCTGAGCTCAATATGCCAACAAATTTGGAAAACTCAGCAGTGGCCACAGGACTGGAAAAGTCAGTTTTCATTCCAATTCCAAAGAAAGGCAATGCCAAAGAATGCTCAAACTACCGCACAATTGCACTCATCTCACACACTAGTAAAGTAATGCTCAAAATTCTCCAAGCCAGGCTTCAGTAGTACGTGAACCGTGAACTTCCAGATATTCAAGCTGGTTTTAGAAAAGGCAGAGGAACCAGAGATCAAATTGCCAACATCCGCTGGAACATGGAAAAAGCAAGAGAGTCCCATAAAACATCTATTTCTGCTTTATTGACTATGCCAAAGCCTTTGACTGTGTGGATCACAATCAACTGTGGAAAATTCTGAAAGAGATGGGAATACCAGACCACCTGACCTGCCTTTTGAGAAACCTATATGCAGGTCAGGAAGCAACAGTTAGAACTGGACATGGAACAACAGACTGGTTCCAAATAGGAAAAGGAGTATGTCAAGGTTGTATATTGTCACCCTGCTTATTTAACTTCTATGCAGAGTACATCATGAGAAACACTGGACTGGAAGAAACACAAGCTGGAATCAAGATTGCCAGGAGAAATATCAATAACCTCAGATATGCAGATGACACCACCCTTATGGCAGAAAGTGAAGAGGAACTCAAAAGCCTCTTGATGAAAGTGAAAGAAGAGAGTGAAAAAGTTGGCTTAAAGCTCACCATTCAGAAAACGAAGATCATGGCATCTGGTCCCATCATTTCATGGGAAATAGATGGGGAAACAGTGGAAAGAGTGTCAGACTTTATTTTGGGAGGTTCCAAAATCATTGGAGATGGTGACTGCAGCCACGAAATTAAGAGATGCTTGCTCCTTGGAAGAAAAGTTATGACCAACCTAGATAGCATATTCAAAAGCAGAGACATTACTTTGCCAACAAAGTCCGTCTAGTCAAGGCTATGTTTTTTTTCCAGTGGTCATGTATGGATGTGAGAGTTGGACTGTGAAGTAACCTGAACTCTGAAGAATTGATGCTTCTGAGCTGTGGTGTTTTAGAAGACTCTTGAGAGTCCCTTGGACTGTAAGGAGATGTAACCAGTCCATTCTGGGGGAGATCAGTCCTGGGAGTTCTTTGGAAGGAATGATGCTAAAGCTGAAACTCCAGTACTTTGACCACCTCATGCAGAGTTGACTCATTGGAAAAGACCCTGATGCTGGGAGGATTGGGGGCAGGAGGAAAAGGGGCAACAGAGGATGAGATGACTAGATGGCATTACCAACTCGATGGATGTGAGTTTGAGTGAACTCTGGGAGATGGTGATGGACAGGGAGGCCTGGGGTGCTGCAATTCATGGGGTCACAAAGAGTCGGACATGACTGAGTGACTGAACTGAACTGAACTGATAAAACAAAGTGGAAGAAGTAGTTGATTTTCCCTGAGGTCTTTGGACAATACATCACAAAAATAGTTGTTCTCAAACGGTATCTTGAAGAAAGAAGAGAAATTTAATAGGCAGATAAGAGAAGGAACGATATTGCTGACCTGTGTGCAGTGGAAGTATAAGATCTGGAGAACTATAAATGGTTTGTCACCACTGGAGGCCAAGGTTAAGATCAGAAGTCGCATGGTTGTGCAGAGATTGGATCAAAAAGAGTCTTGAGTACCATTTCAGGTATTTTGTTTTTCAGTCACTCATTCATGTCCAAATATTTGCAACCCCATGGACTGCAGCCTCCAGGCTTCTCAATCCTTCACCATCTCCTGGAGCTTGCTCAAACTCATGTTCCTTGAATCAGTGATGCAACCATCTCGTCCTCTCTTGTCCCCCTTATCCTCCTGCCTTCAATCTTTCCCAGCATCAGGGTCTTTTCCAATGAGTCACCTCTTCACATCAGTTGGCCAAGGTATTGGAGCTTCAGCATCAGTCTTTCCAATGAATATTCAGCATAGATTTCCTTTAGGATTGACTGGTTTGATCTCCCTTCTGTCCAATCTCCAACACCACAGTTCAAAACTATCAATTCTCCAGCACTCAACCTTCTTTATGGTCCAACTCTCACATCCACACATGACTACTGAAAAAAAACATAGTTTTGACTATAAGGACCTTTGCAGGCAAAGTAATGTCTCTCCTTTTAATACACTATCTAGGTTTGTCATAGCTTTTATTCCAGGAGCAAGCATCTTTTAATTTCATAGCTGCAAGCACCATCTGCAGTGATTTTGGAGCCCAAGAATATAAAGTCTGTCACTGTTTCCATTGTTTCCCCATCTATTTGCCATGAAGTGTTAGAACTAGATGCCATGATCTTTATTTTTTGAATGTTGAGTTTTAAGCCAACTTTTTCACTCTCCTCTTTCCCCTTCATCAAGAGGCTCCTTTAGATCCTTTCGCTTTCTGCCATAAGGGTAGTGTCAACTGCATATCTGAGTTTATTGATATTTCTCCTGGAAATCTTGATTCCAGCTTGTGCTTCATCCAGCTCACATTTCAGGCTTTAGACTTTACCTTAAATAAATTATTCAGTTCAGTTCAGTTTAGTCGCTCAGTCGTGTCTGACTCTTTGTGACCCCATGGATCGCAGCATGCCAGGCATCCCTGTCCATCACCAACTCCCAGAGTTCACCCAAACTCCTGTCCATCGAGTTGGTGACGCCATCCAGCCATCTCATCCTCTGTCTTCCCCTTCTCCTCCAGCCCCCAATCCCTCCCAGAATCAGGGTCTTTTCCAATGAGTCAACTCTTCGCATGAGGTGGCCAAAGTTTTGGAGAGTCAGCTTCAGCATCAGTCCTTCCAATGAACACCCAGGACTGATCTCCTTTAGGATGGACTGGTTGGATCTCCCTGCAGTCCAAGGGACTCTCAAGTGTCTTCTCCAACACCACAGTTCAAAAGCACCAATTCTTCAATCCTCAGCTTTCTTCACAGTCCAACCATACAGTCCATCCATGCATGACCACTGAAAAACCATAGCCTTGACTAGACGGACCTTTGTTGGTAAAGTAATGTCTCTGCTTTTCAATATGCTATCTAGGTTGGTCATAACTTCCCTTCCAAGGAGTAAGCATCTTTTCATTTCATGGCTGCAGTCACCATCTGCAGTGATTTTGGAGCCCTCAAAAATAAAGTCTGACGCTGTTTCCACTGTTTCCCCATCTAATAAATTTTTAGGAGAAGATAATTGAATTTTCACTACCTCTGTTGTATACTTTGCTAATGCTATGGAAATTGTCATGATCTAAAAAGTTTTATATTTTTTATTTCATATGTTCCATTAAGCATTTAATATCTATGACCTTATAAGCCTGATAACAATTATCTATGTGAACTCATCTAGGTACATATGGAACCATAATCATTTTTTTATCTGGTGATTTATTATTTCATCTCTAACCTGTTGACCAGGTTTGTCTTTCAAAGGGTAGAGTTATGAAGAAGTTTCTATTCTCCTATCTTACTAGTGTAAGCATCTTAGTTGGTGGTCTTCTTGAAGAAGGACTTGTTTTCCTATCCACAGTAAGTTAAGATATAAAATATTACCCTTCCTTTTATAGTGTTAATGAAATCTTGACTCAGACTCTTTTCAATCACTGTGTGTGATTTCTGTCAAATACTTTCTTTCCACAATTTCACAAAGCTAATGAACAATCTCAAAATTACATCTGAACGAGAACCGAAAACAGAAAATGAATAAGGAAGTCAGAAGAAACGAATAATTGCCTCTGGTGAAGGTTAATAGCAATTCAATAAAATATTCCAGTGGAGAGAAATGGTCTGAGGAAGGAAATGATATAACTCTCAGGAAGCGAGTGACAAATACTAAAAAGTGAGCAGTTGAGAGGCATGTCGTGATGTGTGAATAATTATAACTACCTAAAATAATATAGGAGGTAATAATATATTACAACCACCATTGAGCCATATTTCTTAATAAACTAGCACTTTAGAAATGACTTTTATGCCTTTGTAAAATTACATAAACTTGTTCTTTCTTCTATCATATCAATTAATATGCTTTCTTCCTTACTTCTACCAGTTGAATCTACAGTGTTGCTTTTTTTTTATCCAGAGAATATTGAATTCATGCTGAGCTATGGGCATCTCTCATGCATCTTTTTTTTTTTTTTCAGGGGCATGCATGTGTAGAACAATCATTTAAAGCCTTGTTATTTGAGGCATGCTTCTTGGTGAAACCTCAAGTTCTGAGAATTGTGGAATGTCTGGCTGGTGGAAAAGTTGTCAAAACTGTGGAATCTCTGGCTTCACCAAGATCCCCCATGATTCATGTTGTGGTTCCGTCACCAAGTCGTGTCCAACTCTTTGTGACCTCATGGACTGCTCATATCAGGCTTCCCTATCCTTCACTATCTCCCAGAGTCTGGTGAAATTACATCCATTGAGTCAGTGATGCTGTCTGACCATCTGATCCTCTGTCTCCCTCTTCTCCTGCCTTCAATCCTTCCCAGCATCAAGGTCTTTTCCAATGAGTCAGTTCTTTGCAATCAGATGGCCAATGTATTAGAGCTTCAGCTTCAGCATCAGTCCTGTCAATGAATATTCAGGGTTGATTTCCTTTAGGATTGACTGGTTGGATCTCCTTGCAGTCCAAGGGACTCTCAAGAGTCTTCTCCAGCACCACAATTCGAAAGCATCAATTCTTCAGCGCTCAGTCTTCTTCATGGTCCAACTCTCACATCCATACATGACTACTGGAAAAACCATAGTTTTCACTAGATGGACCTTTGTCGGCTGAGATGACCTTGTTTTTAATATGCTCTCTAGGTATGTCATAGCTTTCCTTCCAAAAGCAAACATCTTTTAATGTCATGGCTGAAGTCACCATTCACAGTGATTTTGGAGGCCAAGAAAGTAAAATGATCCATACATGGGATAAAATTGAGAAGTTGCTCTTACCACAGTCTGTGAAGATAGTATGATTTTTTTCCATTTCCTTCATTGACTTATGCTCTCTTCACCTCCACAGCTATGAATGTTTTCACAAATATTTGATTTTCTGCTTATTTGTTTGCTCATTTTTCCTCTCCTGAACATTCGTCAACCACTGTAAACTACCAAGGAATTGAGGATGTAAAAAGGTAAATGTGAAGTGAGTTGAGATAGACCACCTCAGTTGGTTAGAGCCTAAGACAGATGAAAATGAAATCTTGGACCTTATGTTTGTTTTCATATGGATTTATTATCAATACAAGGAAATAGATATCAGTATAAAACTTAAAAATAAGGTTTTGATGTAAGCAAGTGGAAATAACCTCCAGTGTCCCCTTATTATTTCTTCATCATGGAGTATCTGAAGTTTGGAGGTCCAAGATAACCAGGGAGTGTTGGGAACATACCAGTTGAAAAAAGAAAGGAAACAGTGGATACGCAACCATTTAATACCATAGGCTCTGGGCGGCGGGGGGTGGGTGGGAGGGGGGTGTCTTGTCAGTGCCCACAGTTACGTCCATCACCCTATGAGTCTGTTCCTCCAGCACACCAGGTATATTCTTCCCAGGTACTTTGGTATGCTATAGCACATACCAGGATTTGCAAAATCTCAGAGTCTGATGCCACTCCTGTCTACCATCTCCTTCAGAAAGTTTTGTCTGTTACTTCTACTCCAGTGATTTTCACATCTCCAGACTTGAACTCAACCCAATGGTCTAGAATTCATTTCATCACTTTCCCCTAAAACTCAGCATGTTCCCAAACAAGTTCAGCACTTTCTCCTTAGAGAATGTACCCTTTACTTTCCCTGTTTCAATCTGGATCAACTTTGCTGCTGAACCTTAGACACACTTTTGACTCTGACACTAGTTTACACTCTGTGCGGAATCAGTCACCAGTAGCTGCTGAGTCTTTCTCTTCGGTACTACCGTGATGCATTTCTTCACCTACACCTGTAGCTATCACTGGTCCTGCCCTTCGCACACCCTTGGCACTTTATGACTAACCGCTGCAGTAGTCTCTAGTATGCTGTGCATGCACGTGCTGTTTTGGGTCTCCAATTTTTCTTCATGCCCGGCCATTGAAACTTCCCCTTCTTAGTAGGCTTACATATCATTTTCAACATAGACATGGCATTTATATGCTGAATGGACACTTTTTTAAAGTTCTCTTCTTCAAATCCCTCTTTATACAGAAGAGGAGACTGAGGCTCAGTGAGGTTAAATAAATAAGTCATGTGCCTAGCAGACAAAGGTAAAAGACGCATGTATTCTGACTGATTCATAGCTGATTGCATTTTTTAAAAAAGAAGATTCATCATAAGCTACTTCAACATGCAGGAAAACACTGAACAAACAACTTCGTTTAAGAAATAGTTTTGTTGCTATTTCACTCATGCCATTAAATAATTATAGTGTAATGGAATTGAATAATATTCTGTGGATTATCAGACTTATCACATGTAAATATTTAAATGCTAAACAATATAAGGTATCACTATAGCATATGACAATTGCATGTTATACATATGCAGGCAGAAAAGACTCATTTGAGACTCCAGTTAATAAAAGAAGTTAACAAGAAAGAGTTAGAAATGTTCAGAGTGAAGACACTGTAAGAACATTCCTAATAGGTTATATTGGAGAGGAGCAAGTACTGTATATTTAACTAGTTTTAATAGAAATGATAAAGGTTTTCATTTCTTAGCAAAAGAAAAGGAGCTTTAGAATGGCAGTTTTTAACATTGTTATCAAAATATAATTAATCCCTTTTGAACTATTACTTAGTATATTAAATGTACTTTTTATTAGTTCATAGGCAAAGTAAAGGAAATGGAAAGCAGAATGGAAATTAAATTGATATCCATAAAAGCCATAAGATCACAATAAAAAGGTATGACACAGAAGTGAATATTCTAGATTAAATTAGAGGCATTGCCTTGGAATTAAAGTTAAGGAGTTCAGAAAATCTTTTATGAGCTAATTTCCGGTCATAATGAGAAACTAAATATTGTAAGTTGAAATGTCCTTTTTCTACAACTAAAACCAAAAATAAAAGTGATTTAACCCATAACAATATAGTTATAATTAGAGAAAGACAGCACTAGAAAGACGAGAACAGATATAGAGTAATCTTAGTTCGACTATAGCTAGTGCTTCCACGGTGTGTTTCTTCATTTTGAAATGATAGAACTTCACTTAACGGCAACCCACTCCAGTATCCTTGCCTGAAAAATCCCATGGACAGAGGAGCCTGGCAGGCTACAGCCATGGGGTTGCAAAGTGTCAGACACGACTCAGCAACTAACACACACACACACACACACAACTTCATTTCTCTTTAATTTCCTTTATGCTGGAGTAGGAAGAATCATTCATAGGTTGCTTATTACTGTTAAGAAACTGAATAAAGTAGACGCCATTGCCCACTACCTCTTTCATTCTAACTCACTTTCCCTCCCTTTGTTGAAGAAGACATTTTAATGGTCAAGTTAGTCTAAAAGGCAGTTACTATCCACACACTTAAAAAATCCCCCCCAAAAGATTCACTTTCCCTACACATGTATTAAATGTTGTCATTGTTTTATCAATATCAGCAAGATATATCATTCTGTTTACATTGGACTAGGTGTATTTTTATGTCACTCACAAGGTCAAAAATAAATGACTCATTCACTATCAACTGTAAAGTAATCAATGTCGGGGAATATGGAGACTTACAAGAATTTATTTCTTCCTTTAAAAAGTGGCTATGGTCATTTCAAATGAGCTAAGAATTACAGAATTTTCATCTATATAATCAAAATCTAAGCAGTGTGATTTCAATTTAAGAGCATTAGTCAGGTAAGTAAATGGATATTAGTCAGTATAGGTATTTGACACTATAGTTATTATAATACTTAATCATTTTTGGTAAAATATGTGGCTATCCTCTGTAAGATTAAAATTTATTCACCAAAAATCTTAAAGTGAATTAGAAAAGATTATCTAATTTTTAAACAAATTTTTATCTTTGATATCAGGTATCATCATATATTTCTAAGTAAAATCATCATCCCAAGAAATCAAAAAAATATTTTATGCATTGGTTTAGATTTTTATAGTTTCCATAGGACAACCAAATACACTACACACAGATACAATGTTACAGTAAAAATTCTAGAACAGGAATATATACATATATGTATGCATAATAATGCTTTCAGAATTGTGTCTGTAACAATGTTACATCTACACAAACCAATTTTTAGTTACTTACTTTTAAAAAATTCTTAGTGTAGTTAATTTAAAGATAAATTTTGTTTTCTATCTTTAAAGAATCTTATTCAACTGATTGTTTTGCCTTGGAAAATAAGACAATGAAGTTAGTTGGATATTGTTTACATGAAATTTTGATTAATGCTTAATTTTTACTTAAATGAACTGGGACTAAACTTCATAGAACTGTGAGGACTGAACTGCTAATTTAAACTTTATAGATTGGAAAGGCAGTGGATGCTCTTACCCAGTGAAAAAATTAATTTAACTATTCCTAATAGATAGTCATTCAACACTTCTTGAAGACATCCAGGAATGAAGGTTTTACTACAAAGCAAAATATTCAATGATGTTTCCAAGTACAAATGAACTTCGGCATTTTAATAAACTTGCCTAAACTAAAATTGCATAGTTTTTCATAGCTAAAACTATTTTAAAAATCATATAAAATATATATAATACCCTATCAGAAGCCATTCAAATACCTCTATTTTAAAATTAAAACTCATAAGATTGAATACTGACCAGGAAAAGAAAAATCTATTTGATATTTGCTGATGAAACTACAATTGGTTTAAATAATCCATAAATACAGATCCCATAAAAAGTTAAATTTCAAGGCTTCTGGGGACCTTAGGTAGTTCATTTTCCTATCTTCTCTACAATGTACCCGAGTTTTTTTTTATACTCCATTATTAATAATAATAATTTAAATATTTATGAGCTCTTACTCAAATATCATACTAAAGTTGAATGTGAAGTGTTGTTCTCTGTTCAAATGAAATCTATATTTTCAGAATATTGTTACATTTCTTGATCTTCTGTTATTATAATATTTTAAAGTTATTAAAATCAATTTTAATAACTTCCCAAATTGTATTTGTCATTGATATATATACTTAGCTATGCCTTTAACTTTAATCAGAATATAGGACCTTTTTCTTGCCTCTTTAGGTATGAATATATTCTGTAGAGAATAAGATTAATACCTTCCTTCAGGAAAGGTGTAGACTTACTTTAATGAGTTTTAGGTCCCTATACAAAACCACGCATTTCTGCTCTCTTTTCCTCTTATAGTAAATATTGTGACCTTTTAATAAGGAGGTGCTGGTGGGTATTAGAAAATACACTGAGATGGTAGTCTAAAGAATTTTCTTTGTTCTATTTCTGGCAGTAAATAGCCAATAGAATTTAAGCAAGCCTGTAAATCATTCTTTGCTCAATATATTCTTTTCCAAAAAGCTTTTTATTTTGTGTGGGGATATAGACAGTTAACAATGTTGTGATAGGTTCAGGTAAACAACAATAGGACTCAGCTGTACATAGTCATGTTTGTTCAACATATTCTAATTGTCAAATGAAGAATTTGAATCAGATACTTTCTGAAGTATTCTAAATTCCTCAACTTCTGTGAATATATAAATTGATGTCAACTCAAAGTCATAACCAATATCTGTTTTTCTTACAAATCAAAAATTAAAATTTGGTACTATATACTGCTGCTGCTGCCAAGTTGCTTCAGTCGTGTCCAACTCTGTGCGGCCCCATAGACGGCAGCCCACCAGGTTTCCCCGTCCCTGGGATTCTCCAGGCAAGAACACTGGAGTGGGTTGCCATTTCCTTCTCCAGTGCATGAAAGTGAAAAGTGAAAGTGAAGTTGCTCAGTCGTGTCTGACTCTTAGCGACCCCATGGACTGCAGTCCGCCAGGCTCCTCCATCCATGGGATTTTCCAGGCAAGAGTACTGGAGTGGGTTGCCATTGCCTTCTCCTTACTACATACTAGATATACATGTCATCTATTTTTCTATTAGTTTATTAATAGTAAGTTTCATAACCTGCCTGTGCTAAGTACATTTAAGAATATTTATATTACCCAGAATTAAATTCAGAAGAACACATGGATTAATGTAACAGTAAGATGAGCCTTTATACCTACAGGAGGCTTCTTAATTAAAACCTGTTCTGTGTCTGGGTGTGTCTGTATATGCCTGGTACATATGCTTACCTTTACCACTAGGGGTCATCATAATGTGCACGTCTGAGAAAAGGAAGGCTTTGAAGCCTGTCAGTGACTCTGTGTGTGTGTGTGTGTGTGTGTGTGTGTGTGTGTCTGTAGGTGCAGCAATGCATGATAATCACTTTCTTTATGGATTATATAACTTGAAAGAGGACTCTTGTTTAAACATAGATTTTCGTGTTGACATATATGTGAAATTTTTCTACCATGAGAATTGCTTATATGGAAAGAGAAAAAAATTATGCTTTGTTTCCCATTCCCTATACAGTTGCATCTGATTTAGCATTTGCTTCATTACAAACTTCTTGTATTTAGTTTGTATTCTATATTATCAGTTGCTCAAGGATGGTAATAAATTTCTAAATGTTTAGAATGTTAGTATATTGATTCAATATAAGGTAGCTATTTACCTATTTGTAATCAAATGTGTCCATTTTTAATTCCAATAAGATAAATCAGAGATAGGCTATAATAATATAGTCAATATTTTTTTAAACTGAAAATAGTTTTATTGTGACAGGTATTACACATCATAAGGAGTTTTATCATGTTAAATTTGGCAAATTTTAATTTTCCTGATGTAAATGTTGTTCATATCTCCCTGGAGGATAACTGACACAGTTTAACATTCAAAATTATGAAATGAGTTTAACACTGCATTATTGAAAAACACATTTATCAAGCCTGTAAGAAATACTTAGGTCACAATTGCCAAATTTAGCAAACATCAATAAAAATACAGTTAAATGTGAATTTCAGATAAACAACAAATATATTTTAGTATAAGTATATCCCATGTAATATTTGTGACACACACTAAAGAATTATCTGTTACTTATCTGAAATTCAAATTTGACTGGGTATCTTCTTGGTCTTATTAGCCAAAGAATTTGTTTATTTTTTTCCATAAAATGACTCTAGTAGCACGTAACTGTCTTTAACTTCATTTGAAATAAGTTTGTTAGATTGTATTGTGACAGCTGTCATATCAGCATGCATTAAGAAAACTCATCAAAATTGGTGAATTTTTGTGTAGCCATTTTTAACATTGAAGATGGAAGGAAAAAGCAACATTTTGGGCATAGGTTATGCTTTATTATTTCAAGAAAGGTAAAAACACAATAGAAACTCAAAAAAGATTTGTGCAGTGTTTTGAGAAAGTGCTGTTGCTGATTGAATGTGTCAAAAATGGTTTGCATAGTTTTGTGCTGACTGGTGCTGGACAAGGCTCCACGCTTAGGGTGACCAGTTGAAGTTGACAGTGATGAGGTGGAAACAGCAATTGACAGCAATCAGTGTTATACCATGCAGGACATGGCCAACATACTCAAAATATCCAAATCAAGCACCGGAAGTCATGTGCTCCATCTTGAATATGTTAATCACTTTGATGTTTGGACTCCACATAAGTTAAGTGAAAAAACTTTCTTGACTTTATTTCTGTATGCAGTTCTCTCCTTAAATGTAATGAAAACATTCCATTTTAAAAACAAATCATGATAGACAATGAATATCGGATACTGTACAATGATATGGAATGGAAGAGATTGTGAAGCAAGTGAAATGAACCCCTGCCAACCACAGCAAAGGATGGTCTTCATTTAAAGAATGTGATGTTGTGTATATGGTGGGATTGGAAGGGAATCCTTTATTATGAATTCCTTCTAGAAAACCAAATGATTAATTTCAACAAGCACTGCTCCCAAATAGACCAACTAAAGGCAACGCTTGACGAAAACCTTTCAGAATTAGATAACAGAAAACACATCATCTTCCATCAGGACAAATCAAGACTGCATGTTTCTTTCATGACCAGGCAAAAACTGTTACAATTTGACTGGGAAGTTCTGATTCATCTGCTGTATTCACAAAACATTGCACCTTCAGATGTCTATTTACGTCCATTTTTTCTGGTCTTTGTAAAATTCTCTTAACAGCAAAAATGTCAATTCCCTGAAAGTCTATAAAAGGCACCTGAAATAGTTCTTTGCTCAAAAAGATAAAAAGTTTTGGGAAGATGATGTTATGAAGTTGAGATTTATACATTGTTCAATAAAGTTCTCAGAGAAAATGAAAACTGTGTCTTTTATTTTTACTTTAAAAAAAGGCAGGAAATTTGGCTGAGTATTTCATATGACAAATGTTCTTAGTGTATAAATATGTACAGTTAAGTAAAGTTTGCTTCCCCTGTGGCATAGCAGTAAAGAATCTGCCTGCATTGCAGGAGACCCGGGTTCAATCCCTGGGTCAGGAAGATCCCTGAGAGGGGGGAATGGGAACCCATTCCAACATTCTTGCCTGGAAAATCCCATGGAGAGAAGAGCCTGGCAAGTTATGCTCCATAGGGTCACAAAGAGTTGGACACGACTGAAGTGAATGAGCATGCAAAAGTGAAGTTATGTCTACTATATACGCATATAAAATTATGTTATAAAATATACAAAAAAGATCTTAATGACCAAAAAAAACCGTGATGGTGTGATCACTCACCTAGAGCCAGACATTTGGAGTCCCAAATCAAGTGGGCCTTAGGAAACATCACAATGAACAAAACTAATCGAGGTGATGGAATTCCAACTGAGCTATTTCAAATCCTGAAAGATGCTGCTGCTGCTAAAGTGCTGCACTCAACATGCTAGCCAACTTGGAAATCTCAGCAGTGGCCACAGGACTGGAAATCATCTTTTAGGATTGCATTCCAGTCCCAAAGAAGCGCAATGCCAAAGAATGTTCAAACTATGACATAATTGCACTCATTTCACATGCTAGCAAGGTAATGCTCAACAATCCTTCAAGCTAGGCTTCAGCAGTACGTGAACTGCAAACTTCCAGATGTACAAGCTAGATGTATAAAAGGCAGAGGAACCAGAGGTCAAATTGCCAACATCTGTTGGATTATAGATAAAGCAAGAGAATTCCCGAAAAACATCTACTTCTGCTTCATTGACTATGCTCAGTGTTTTAACTGTGTGGATCACAACAAACTGTGGAAAGTTCTTAAAGAGATGGGAATACCAGACCACCTTACCAACCTCCTGAGAAACCTCTTGAGAAATATGCGGGTCAAAACGGGACAGCTAGAACTGAACATGGGAACAACAGACTGCTTCCAAATTGGGAAAGGAGTAACTCAAGTCTGTATATTTTCACCCTGCTTATTTCACTTATGTGCAGAGTATATCATATGAAATGCTGGGCTGGATGAAGCACAGGCTGGAATCAAGATTGCCAGGAGAAATATCAATAACCTCAGATATGCAGATGATACCACCCATATGGCAGAAAGCGAAGAGGAACTAAAGAGCCTCTTGATGAAGGTGAAAGAAGAGAGTGAAAAGGCTGACTTAAAACTCAACATTCAGGACTAAGATCATGGCATTTGGTCTCATCTTTTCATGACAAATAGATGGGGAAAAATGGAAACAGTGACAGATTTTATTTTTTGGGGCTCCAAAATCACTACAGATGGTGACTTCAGGCATGAAATTGAAAGATGCTTGTTCCTTGGAAGAAATTCTATGACAAACATAGTAGACAGCATATTAAAAAGCAGAAATATAACTTGCCAACAAAGGTCCAATAATCAAAGCTATGGTTTTCCCAGTGTTATGTGTGAGTGTGAGAGTTGGACATGAAGAAGGCTGAGCACTAAAGAATTGATACTTTTGAACTGTGGTGCTGAAGAAGACTCTTGAGAGTTCCTTGAACAGCAAGGAGTTCAAACCAATCAATCCTAAAGGAAATCAACCTGACTATTCATTGGAAGGACTGATGCTGAAGCTGAAGCTCTAACACTTTGGCCACCTGATGGGAAGAGCTAACTCACTGGAAAAGACCCTGAGGCTGGGAAAGATCAAGGGCCAGAAGAGATGAGACGACAGAAGATGAGATGGTTGGGTGGCCTCATCAAGTCTATGGATACGAGTTTGAGCAAATCCCGGGAGACAGTGAAGGACAGGGAAGCCTAGTGTGCTGCAGTCTGTGGGGTCACAAAGAGTTAGATATGACTGAGCAATTGAACTACAACGAGATAGGGGGAAAAAAATCCTGTGTGCAGAAAACTATAAGCCACTGATGAAACAAATTAAAGGTGACATAAACCAATGGAGAAAAATTTCATGTTCTTGGATTGGAAGTATCAACATTGTGAAAATGACTACAGTACCCAAACAATCTACAAATTTGATGCAATCCCTATTAAATTACCAATGACATTTTTCACATAATCAGGAAAAAAAAAGTTTTTTTTGTTTAGAAACACAAAAGACCTTGAATAGCCAAACTAATCCTGAGAAAGAAAAATGAAACTAGAGCAATCAAGCTCCCTAACATCGAATATACTACCAAGCTACAGTCATCAAAATAATATGGTACTGAGAGAGTCAATTCCTACGTAGGTTGATAAGCCCAGGGTCTCCGAGGAGGAGAAAGGAGTCTGGG
Source organism: Ovis canadensis (assembly GCF_042477335.2). Lineage (NCBI taxonomy): Eukaryota > Metazoa > Chordata > Mammalia > Artiodactyla > Bovidae > Ovis > Ovis canadensis. Next base: position 97,317,705 of record NC_091253.1, on the reverse strand, counting down.
ACTCTCGAGGAGGAGATAGGGGTCTGGAGTTGTCAAGAAGAAAAGGACAAACTTCTTTTTCTCCTACATTCCTTCATCTTAATCACATAAAACATTTTTTCTTTAGGCCCAGAGTTGATAATTACACAGCAAAACAACTCATCTTAAGCTCTGTACTAAGGATTATATAACTACTATGTATCCTGCTTGAGGACATGTTTCTCCTTCTTGAGAATCTTCTGACCAATCCTGTCATCTTAAAATGTATGTTGTGGGAGGAGGTTTGGTAAGATCTTTATATTGTTAGTTCTAATCTTGTTATCTTAATGTATATTGTGGGTCTGGTAAGACTTTTACAACCTTGAGACATTCTTTTGATTTACTGTAATAACCAATTGAAAAAGTGTATAGCTCTCTTGCTAAGACTAGCAAGGCGGTGGGGGCTCTCTCTGTCCCTCTTCTGATATCTATGTCAGAAGACTTATCTGTCCTCTTTCACTTTATAAAACTCTGCTACACAAAAGCTCCTGAGTGATCAAGTTGGGTCCCTGGTCCTGAAGCTAAAGTCCCTGGTCCCAGATCTAAATCTTCTTCTTCAGAGATCACAGATCCAACATCGTTCACCATAAGCTGGCATAAATACAGAAACATAGATAAATGTAACATGATAGAAAGCCCAGACATAAACCTAAGCACCTATGGTCACCTTGCCTTTGACAAAGGAGGCAAAAATATAGAATGGAGAAAATGTAGCCTCTTCAATAAATAGTGCTCAGAAAACTGGACAGCTACATGTAAAAGAATTAAATTAGAATACTTCCTAACACCATGCACAAAATAAACTAAAAATGGACTAAGGACCTAAATATAAGTCTAGTCACTGTAAAACTCCTAGAGGGAAACACAGGCAAAACACTCATAAATTGCAGCAGATCCTTTTGGACAAACTTCCTATATTAAAAAAAAATTTTTTTTAATTGGACCTAGTTAAACTTAAAATCTTTTTTACAGCCAAAGAAACAATACACAAAGCAACAAGACAACCCTCAAAATGGGAGAAAATATTTTCAAATTAAGCAACTGACAGAGGATTAATCTCCAAAGTACACAAGCTGTTCATGCAGTTCAATAGCAAAAAACAAACAACCCAATCAAAAAATTGGGCAGAAGACCTAAACAAAGATTTCTGCAAGGAAGTTATTCTGTTTAGCTGTTTAGTCTCTCAGTCATGTCCAAGTCTTTGCTACCCTGTCATGGGATTTTTCAGGCAAGAATATGGAAGGGGCTGCCATTTCCTCTTCCAGTGGATCTTCCCGACCCAGGGATTGAACCCACATCTCCTTCATTGCAGGCAGATTCTTTACCCACTGAGCCATTGGGAAGCCCCATAGAAATCATACAGATGGCCAAGAAACACATTTCAAGATACTCAAAATCACTCATTATTAGAGAAATGTAAATCAAAACTACAATGTGGCATCCCCTCACACCAGTCAGAATGGCCATCAACAAAACTTCTATAAAAAATTGTTGGAGAGGGTAGAGAGGAAAGGGACCACTCTTGCATTATTGGTGGGAATGTAAATTGGTATGGTCATTACGGAGAACAGTATAAAACAGTATGTTTTCCTTAACTAAGAAAAAAATGACCATATCCCCAGAATCCCTCTACTGGGTATATACCCCAATAAAAAACCACAATTCAAAAAGACACATGTACCCCAATGTTCATTTCAGCACTGCAATAGCCAGGACAGGGAAGCAACCTAAATGTTCATCTATGGATGAATGGATAAAGATGCAGTATATTTATACAATGGAACATTACTCAGGTATAAAAAGGAACTAAATTGATTATTTGTAATGATGTGGATGAACTTAAACTCTGTCATCCTGATTGTAGTAAGTCAGAAATTAAAAAAACACAAATATCGTATATGGACATATATGGAATCTAGATCATATGTATGGAATCTAGAAGAATTTTAGCGATGAATCAATTTGCAGTGCAGAGATAGAGACCTAGATGTAGAGAACAGACTTGTGGCCCAGGGAGGGGAGGTGAGTGTGGAAAGAACTGAGAGAGCCGCCTTGACATATGTCCACTACCTTATACATACACAAAATAGATAGTTATTGAGAAGCTGCTGTGTAGCACAAGGAGCTCAGCTCAGTATGCTGTGACGACCTAGAAGGGTGGGTTGGGAGGAGTGGGAGTGGGAGAGAGGCTCAGGAGAGAGGAGATGTGTATACACACACACACAGACACACACACATATGCACAAACTGATTCATGTTGTTCTATGGCAAAAGCTAACACAGTCTTGTAAAGCAATTATACTTCAATTGAAAAATAAATGAAAAGAAATACTTCTTCAGGCCAGAGAATATAGAAGCAAAATGTAATCTGAGTAACAAAAGTTTGTTGATAGATGGCTTAAACTAAAACCACCTAGACACTATGACTATTTCCATCCATTCTGGCATTTTTCTTGCTCCAAACTTAGCTTTAAAATCCCAACTCTTTTTTTTCCCCCTCTAGTTAGAATGTGTTAAATGTAACCACATGGTGAGCTTTGTTATCCAGACACCATTATTGCCTCTTTTTTTGCTATATTAACATATATATCTATTAACAAATTAAAATATTTCCTTGATACGTGTTTATATTTTTAAGGGTACAATAAAGCAGAAATTTAGAAAATATTTGTGGTGCCAATTTAATAATCACTACAATAAATTGGAATGTACTATCCAAATTCTGTAAGAAAAAAACTAGTAGTTTATATTTAGTAAGAAGTAAACTACAGTAAATTGCCACCTTTGAGGAAAAAAAGCACTGCTCCGTTTCCTCCAAAATAGTGTTTCAGTGTGTTGTTTTTGTGAAGCAACCCTTCATATGGATGCCATTAAGTTACTACTACAATTAAATATAAACAGATGTTAGCAAATACAATACTTACTAGGTTTCTTATGTAAAGCATGTTACTACAGGGTAAACATGTATTAATCTTTTTCAGGCTAGAATTTCAGCATCAACAAGTGCTTCCTTCTTCAATTGTGAACTATATATATCGGCAGGAACTTGTCAGCTTTTCTTGACCCTGTCTAGCTCACGAAGAATCTCCCATGAATTACTTCCATCCTTTCTTGTTCAAGTAACATCTTAGCACTCTTTCTGAGAACACACAGTTTCTGTGTAACCATGATATTCCTAGCTAGTCTGGGTAATGGAAATAAATATTCAAACTTCAGTGAAATATATACACATGGAGGGCTGATTGTATGATATTCATACATAAATTACAAGAGATATCACCCATGCATTTTATGGTCTTCCTCCACTTATGATGGGGTAACTTCCAGATAAACCCATCATAAGTTGAAAATATCATATCAAAATGCATTTGATACACCTAACCTATCAAAGATAATAACTTAGCCTCCCAGAGATTGAACCCAGGTCACCTGCATCGCAGGCGAATCCTTTACCATCTGAGCCACCAGGGAAGCCCTCAGTTCAATTCAGCTCAGTAGCTCAGTCATGTCCGACTCTTTGCAACCCCATGAATCACAGCATGCCAGGCCTCCCTGTCCATCACCAACACCCGGAGTTTACCCAAACTCATGGGCATCGATTTGGTGATGCCATCCAGCCATCTCATCCTCTGTCATCCCCTTCTCCTCCTGCCCCCAATCCCTCCCAGCATCAGGGTCTTTTCCAATGAGTCAACTCTTCACACGATGTGGCCAAAGTACTGGAGTTTCAGCTTCAGCATTAGTCCTTCCAATGAACACCCAGGACTGGTCTCCTTTAGGATGGACTGGTTGGATATCCTTGCAGTCCAAGGGATTTGCAAGAGTCTTCTCCAGCACCATAGTTCAAAAGCATCAGTTCTTCGGTGCTCAGATTACTTCATAGTCCAACTCTCACATCCATGCATGACTACCAGAAAAACCATAGCCTTGACTAATGGAACTTTGTTGGCAAAGTAATGTCTCTGCTTTTGAATATGCTATCTAGGTCGGTCATAACTTTCCTTCCAAGGAGTAAGCATCTTTTAATTTCATGGCTGCAGTCACCATCTGCAGTGATTTTGGAACCCCCCAAAATAAAGTCTGACACTTTTCCACTGTTTCTCCATCTACTTGCCATGGTGATGGAACCAGATGCCATGATCTTCGTTTTCTGAATGGTGAGCTTTAAGCCAACTTTTTCACTCTCCTCTTTCACTTTCATCAAGAGGCTCTTTAATTCCTCTTTACTTTCTGCCATAAGGGTGGTGTCATCTGCATATCTGAGGTTATTGATATTTCTCCTGGCAATCTTGATTCCAGCTTGTGCTTCTTCCAGCCCACAGTTTCTCATGATGTACTCTGCATAGAAGTTAAATAAGCAGGGTGACAATGTACAGCCTTGATGCACTCCTTTTCCTGTTTGGAACCAGTCTGTTGTTCCATGTCCAGTTCTAACTGTTGCTTCCTGACCTGCATATAGGTTTGTCAAGAGGCAGGTCAGGTGGTCTGGTATTCCCATCTCTTTCAGAATTTTCCACAGTTGATTGTGATCCACACAGTCAAAGGCTTTGGCATAGTCAATAAAGCAGAAATAGATGTTTTTCTGGACCTCTATTGCTTTTTCCATGATCCAGCAGATGTTGGCAATTTGATCTCTGGTTCCTCTGCCTTTTCTAAAACCAATTTGAACATCTGAAGTTCACAGTTCATGTACTACTGAACTTGGAGAATTTTGAGCATTACTTTACTAGCTTGGAGAATTTTGAGCATTACTTTACTAGCTTGGAGAATTTTGAGCATTACTTCACTAGTGTGTGAGATGAGTGCAATTGTGTGGTAGTTGGAGCATTCTTTGGCATTGCCTTTCTTTGGAATTGGAATGAAAACTGACTTTTCCAGTCCTGTGGCCACTGCTGAGTTTTCCAAATTTGTTGGCATATTGAGTGCAGCACTTTCACAGCATCCTCTTTCAGGATTTGAAAGAGCTCAACTGGAATTCCATCACCTCCACTAGCTTTGTTCATAGTGATGCTTTCTAAGGCCCACTCGACTTCACATTCCAAGATGTCTGGCTCTAGATTAGTGATCACATCATCATGATTATCTGTGTCGTGAAGATCTGCTTTGTACAGTTCTTCTGTGTATTCTTGCCACCTCTTCTTAATATCTTCTGCTTCTGTTAGCTCTATACCATTTCTGTCCTTTATCGAGCCAATCTTTGCATGAAATGTTCCTTTCGTATCTCTAATTTTCTTGAAGAGATATCTAGTCTTTCCCATTCTGTTGTTTTCCTCTGTTTCTTTGCATTGATCACTGAGGAAGGCTTTCTTATCTCTCTCCTTGCTATTCTTTGGAACTCTGCATTCAGATGCTTATATCTTTCCTTTTCTCCTTTGCTTTTCACTTCTCTTCTTTTCACAGCTATTTGTAAGGCCTCCTCAGACAGCCATTTTGCTTTTTCGCATTTCTTTTCCATGGGGATGGTCTTAATCCATGTCTCCTGTACAATGTCACGAACCTCTGTCCATAGTTCCTCAGGCACTCTGTCTATCAGATCTAGTCCTTTAAATCTATTTCTCACTTCCACTGTATAATCATAAAGGAAGCCCTAGTCTACCTTAAAAGTGCTCAGAACATGTACATTAGCCTATTGTTGGGCAAAATCACCTAATGCAAAGCCTATTTTATAATCGTGTTGTCTGTTTAGTATAATTTATTGAATTAGCACTGAAATGGGGAAAACATGATGGTCATAACAGTTGTTTACCCTTGTAAACCATGACAGACTAGAGCTGTGACTTGCGCCACCACCCAGCATCAGGAGAGAGTTCTGTACTGCATGTTGCTGGCCCAGGGAAAGATCAAAATTCAAAATACAAAGTACTGTCTCTACTGAATACTTATGGTTTTTTCACCAGCTTAAAGTTGAAAAATCAAGTGTAAGAGTCTTAAATCAGGGACTATGTGTAATTCTATAGATACAACACTAAACTTATATGGGAAGCATTTGTTCATTAGGAAAGAGTCTGAATTCCAATTCTTTCCCTAAAAGAGTCAATGTAATTTTTATCAAAATTATGAATTATGTTTAGTGATAATTTCACATTATTCTTATTGTTAGGAGACAATTTTCAGTGGCTCTTGTGTGTGTCTGCATGGCCCATGGGCAAGTCACTAATTGCCCTTTGCTCTGGACCCTCTCTTCAAAGATGTTTGCATAGTGATCAGACGTAGGAGGTACAGTGTCTCTGAAACAAAGAGTAGGCTTGCTTGCTGTTTAACATAATGAGACAATAATTCCCACAGAATCAAAGGGCAAACATACTTGCTTCCTATTACAGAATATGCAAATCCCTGAAACCCACTATATTTGCATGAGTCATCTGGCCTTCTTTATGTCTCCCTGAGAGAATTAGAATTTATGTTATATACATATGTAAAGAAATAAAGTCCTTTGTCTCTGACACAGGAGACTTGTGTCTTCTCCCAGCATCCACAACACTCTCTCTGTTTTATGGCACTCTTGCTCAGTAGCTTGCAAATGAGGTAAAGATCTCAGATCTTTCACAGTTCTTAGACGATGTTTAGGCAATGAAGATGGGATGCTGATAGAAGCAAGAATTTCTGAAAGAAGAAGAATAAAAGCCATACAGGTTAACAGAATGTATGGGAGTCCATGGAAATTGGTAATGAAAATGTTGATCAAAGTTTATGGTCAACTGGAAAATAAATGGTTCTCAAATTGCATTTTAATGAGAAAGAAAAATTGAGGAGTGGTTGCATTCTGACAAGTGAAAATTAAGTTCAAAGACAGCTATCTGAACAGTGTGCTGTAATTGTTAATTCCCCTCAATGTGGGGACAAGGACAGAGCGAGGAGATAGATGGAAGGGGCAGTTTCTTACCAATGTGTTGAGCAGCCTCAGGTCCACCCATTCTATACCCAGTGCTAAGATTCATCCTGGAATGGCAGCGGGAGTTCTACTTACTTTCAAATAAGTTGAAAGAAATGGGCACCTAAATAGCATGGGAGGAGGAGCATTCACGGGAGGAGGAGCATTCACAGGAGGTCTCGGCAGAAGCAACACAGATCTTTATTTTTTAAAAAAAATTGCTATTTCATTTCAGAGAAGAGGGAAAGGATATGCAATGCTCTTTGAGGGACAATGGAAATAACTGGGCTCAGCATCTCTCTATTATGCCAATCTCAGATCAATTTGAAGATGAGAGTTGGAGATCTGAGGGGTTTTATTTTGTTTGTGTTTTTGTAACAGGTTCTGGATGCTATAAGAGACATTCTATTCTCTAGGAAAGAATTCTCCAAGGGGCGGGGTGGAGGCGGTGGGGGGTGGGGTGCCTTTTATGGGAAATCATAGACTAGGCAGTGACTAAAATTCAGGCTCTTGCTGATCCAGATCGTTTACAATCCTGACAAAGGGGACCTGCTGGATAATGAAACATGATCTCCAAAATTCAAATTCTTATGAAACTAATGCAGATAAATTCTTGTGATCATGTGCAGCACCTCTGGAAACCAAATCTTACTTGTTGGTGTACAGCATCTCTCTTTCTCCTCACTGATCCCTGCTCTCCCTCAAGGCCAACTTCAGCTGCTTTAATGAGAAAGCTTATTAAGACTGAGATGAAGGTCTTATTGTCTCCATTAAAAACACAAAGCTAAATTCCTAGTATGTTGGGAAACTTTGGGGAGGGAAGTTTTACATAATGTATGACATTGTTGGATAGAGTCCTCAAGTCACCATAATATCTGGTCCAATGGGAGGAAGGGGTACTCAAGTTCAATATATAATTTTAAGGCAGTGTTCATAATGAGAAGGAAAACTAAGTGACATTGTTGGTGGATTCCACTGAGCCAATTCAATGCACTGCTGGATGTATAATTAATTGTATTGATATTTTATATGTTGAATTATCTTAAATACTAAAGGGAACTCCCCAGATTGGAAAAAGTCTCTTGGAAAATTCTGAAAGAGATAGGAATACCAGACCACCTGACCTGCCTCCTGAGAAATCTGAATGCAGGTCAGGAAGCAACAGTTAAAAGTGGACATGGAAAAATAGACTGGTTCCCAATCGGGAAAAGAATACATCAAGGCTGTATATTGTCACCCTGCTTATTTAACTTCTAGGCAGAATATATCATGTAAAATGTCAGGCTGGATGAATCACAAACTGGAATCAAGATTGCTGGGAGAAATGTCAATAACCTCAGATATGCAGATGACACCACCCTTGTGGCAGGAAGTGAAGAAGAACTAAAGAGCCTCTTGATGAAAGTGAAAGAGGAGAGTGAAAAAGTTGGCTTAAAACTCAACATTCAGAAAACGAAGATCATAGCATCTGGTCCCATCACTTCATGGCAAATAGATGGGGAAACAATGGAAACAGTGACAGACTTTATTTTCTTGGGCTCCAAAATCACTGCAGATGGTAACTGCAACCATGAAATTAAAACACGCTGGCTCCTTGGAAGAAAAGCTTTGACAAACCTAGACAGCATATTAAAAAGCAGAGACGTTACTTTGTCAACAAAAGTCCGTCTAGTCAAAGCTATGGCTTTTCCAGTAGTCATGTATGGATGTGAGAGTTGGACTATAAAGAAAGCTGAGCACTGATGTTTTTGCACTGTGGTGTTGGAGGAAACTCTTGAGAATCCCTTGAACTGAAAGGAGATCCAACCACTCCATCCTAAAGAAAATCAGTCCTGAATATTCATTGAAATATTCATTGACTGATGTTGAAGCTGAAACTCCAAATACTTTGGCTACCTGATGCGAAGTACTGACTCATTTGAAAAGACCCTGATGCTGGGAAAGATTGAAGGTGGGAGGAGAAGGGGATGACAGAGGATGAGATGGTTGGATGGCATCACCAACTCAATGGACATGAGTTTGAGTAAACTCTGGGAGTTGGTGATGGACAGGGAGGTCTGGCGTGCTGCAGTCCATGGCATCACAAAGGGTCAGACACGACTGAGCAACTGAACTGAACTAAACCAAAAAGCAGTGCTAGTACCTGGAGTCACACAACCTTAATATCCCATTTGAGTGACCAGTGTTGAGGATTTTGGCACTGGAGCCTCTGACCATGAAAAGTGGCTGCCACACTACAGTATCTCCCTGAGTTTTGCATTTATGTCTCCTCTGACATGGTGACCAGGGGGACTCCTTTTGTAGAGCAGCTGCTGATTTGTCACTAGAGCTGTTATTGTAACTAAATACCTGAATCATAGAGATATGACTTTTCATTTGGTATTTTCATTTTGAGGTGGCTCAATTCAAACTCAACAAACAAGGTGAGAAGAGCCAACAAGCCTCCCTTGTTAAGCGAAAACTGTACATCCAAGAATGCAGTAGGTGAAACCCCAGCAGCATCACAGTTTTATATGGAAAAAGGCCTGCTATAATTTTGGGAGAATGTTTATTCCTCCTCAGCCTCCGAAAGTGAAACTGGCTTCATAAAGGGTCTTGATTCACAGAGGTTTCCTTAAATTCCTGGGAATAGGTCACTCACATTTGAATGAACTAAACTTTGATGGTGTCTAAACTAAACTAAACTAAACTTTGGTCTATTGGCCAAAACTGATGGTGTCTACTGGATTATGTAGGCTTAGCACCAGCTATGTTGAACTGAAAATGGACAGATGGTCTTCTCTTGATCGACAGAACTCAAGGATGTTGTCATAGCTCCGCCAAATTGTCTGCTTGATGAATCTTGTTACAATTTCACTGGCTTTGGGGCTTTTGCCAATGCCTTTGAATTGTGGTCTGCCACACAAGTCATGGTAACCTGATCAAATTTCCTGGATCACACCTATAGATGTCTAAGGTAAATACCTTTTCCCTGATGAGTCTAACTAAACTGCAGCTATTACATGAGACTGCATTCCCCAGATAGTCAACCTTGCTACCTAAATTTATTGTTGTGTAGGCATAGCAATGCTTCCTTCATCATAAAGTAAGGACTCTGTATTTCTGAATTTGGAAATTTTTATCAATGAATAAAAGAAATCGCCATCATGTATTCTCAGGAGAAGGGGAGAATTTTATTTAAATTTTGTAGTGAATTTTTCTCCTGCCAGAAGCAAAGAAGTGTATTAAGTCCTGATACTGCACTGATGAAAGTTACTTTGCAGAGATTCTGCAGAGTGCAGAAGATGCCGTTTGACTCCTTGCTGAGCCATTTAACAGCTATATTTCCTTAAGCAAATCAAAAACCTACTAGAGATTCAGTATTATTTTTAAAAAGGGAAGAAATGGGGTAGTTTAAAAATATCAAAGAAAGAGCACCCATGCAAGTGCTTTCGAACTGCAAAACACCTCTATAAGAATTAGCTGTTTTTCTACTATTTCTGTGCGTTTATGACACAGAAGTAGAAATCAAGCAATATAAATATAGTTCATTGTCTAGATATTAAAGTTAAATATAAATTATATGAGACCTTGATTTTAAAGCATTTGGTAAATTAACTGTAATACAATGTAGTAACCAATGCACTTGACTAAACAGAGAAAGGGAACTTTGGGGAGGTATGAAGCAACCTGGGATGAAGAAAGCTCAAACAGGAAATAAATGGAAACCAGAACATTAAGACCACATAGTGGTTATCTATATATTATGCTACTTGTGGTCCAAGTTATTTATTTTTATACTAGCCTTTAACATTAAAACAAAATAAATGTAGTGCATTTAATGATGTGAATCCAAACACTTCAACTAATTATTGAATATACTCTTATGTCAGAAGAATTCTTTAAATATTGGTAAAAAAAAATAATACCTGAACATTTTTTTCAGTTTAGTGGAGGTTACTAATTATTATCCTAATTCCCACACTTGGAAAACAAAATAAGAAGTATTTTCATGCTTCATTGCAATTTACTTAGCCTAGTACCTTTCTTTCTTTTGAAACTATAGCAATGACATATGTAATTTGTAATCCATGATGCTTTCAACTTTTTGTTAGGTCTTTGCACAAAGCTAAGCATGCAGAAAACGAAGATCATGGCATCTGGTTCCATCACGTCATGGGAAATAGATGGGGAAACAGTGGAAACAGTGTCAGACTTAATTTTGGGGGGCTCCAAAATCACTGCAGATGGTGACTGCAGCCATGAAATTAAAAGACGCTTACTCTTTGGAAGAAAAGTTATGACCAACCTAAATAGCATATTCAAAAGCAGAGACATTACTTTGCCAACAAAGGTCAATCTAGTCAAGGCTATGGTTTTTCTGGTAGTCATGTTTGGATGTGAGAGTTGGACTGTGGAGAAGGCTGAGCGCCGAAGAATTGATGCTTTTGAACTGTGGTGTTGGAGAAGACTCTTGAGAGTCCCTTGGACTGTAAGGAGATCCAACCAGTCCATTCTAAAGGAGATCAGCCCTGGGATTTCTTTGGAAGGAATGATGCTAAAGCTGAAACTCCAGTACTTCGGCCACCTCATGCGAAGAGTTGACTCATTGGAAGACTCTGATACTGAGAGGGATTGGGGGCAGGAGGAGAAGGGGACGACAGAGGATGAGATGGCTGGATAGCATCACTGACTCAATGGATGAGAGTCTGAGTGAACTCCAAGAGTTGATGATGGACAGGGAGGCCTGCCGTGCTGCGATTCATGGGGTCGCAAAGAATCAGACACAACTGAGCAACTGAAATGAACTGAACTGAACTGAACTGAAGCATGCTTTATTTGCATTTATATAAAATGTCCTATCTTCTTAACCTAATTACCTTCTCTTTATCTTTATAGGACTTCATCTTGATTGTATATACTTTATACCTGCTTTTTTCAGAAAGTATATTTGAGTTTTTATTGTTTATATCTGCAAATTTAATCAAGTAAGTTAAAAAATAATAACCCTAGAGTTTGATTCAAAAGATCTAACCTTTAAAATTTTAATGCATCCTCAAAATTAATCAGTTAAAATGCCATTCATTTCCCAGTAGACACAAAGTAAATCTATATAATGAATGGGCTTCCCAGGTGGTGCTAGGGGTAAAAGAACCTACCTGTTGATGCAGAACACCTAAGAGACACAGGTTCAATCCCTGGATCAGGAAGATCCCCTGGAGGAGGGCATGGCAACTCACTCCAGTATTCTTGCCTAGAGAATCTCATGGACAGAGGAGCCTGGTGGGCTACAGTCTATGAGGTGGAAAAGATAGGAAACAACAGAAGCGGCTTAGCATGAAGCACACACATTGTGCTACAATATTCGAGGCAAAGTACTCTTTTGTAAGGAATCACACATTAATATAAAATATGTAAAATTTAATCACAAAATGCTAAAAGGATACAAAGGTATAAATGGAAGAGAACATAAGAAACGTCACAAAAATCTCACAATGGATTGAGGTAAAATAAAAAAGCTAAAATTGTTACCTAGTTTAACATGAAAATATAACAATAATAGGTATAATCAAAAAAGTAAAAGAAGAACAAAGAGAAGGGGAAAATGAGGAAAGGGAGGAGCCAAAGAGCTAATATTTATAGAATATTTAATGTAAGCTAAGGATGTGATTCTGGAGAAGGCAATGGCACCCCACTCCAGTACTCTTGCCTGGAACACCCCATGGATTGAGGAGCCTGGTGGGCTGCAGTCCATGGGGTTGTTAAGAGTCAGACATGACTGAGCGACTTCACTTTCATGCATTGGAGAAGGAAATGGCAACCCACTCCAATGTTCTTGCTTGGAGAATGCCAGGGACAGAGGAGCCTAGAGGGCTGCCATCTATGGGGTCGCACAGAGTCGGACACGACTTAAGTGACTTAGCAGAAGCATGTGATTACTACATTCAGTTCTTATACTGTTGTCTGAGATGAATACTACATTTCACAAAGGAGAAAATTGAATTTTGGGTCTTTCCTGGTGGCTCAGAGGTAAAGAAACTGCCTGCAATGCAGGAGACTGACCAACTGCCATTGCAGGAGACACAGGTTACATTCCTGGTTGGGAAATTTCACTGGAGAAGGAAATGGCAACCCGCTCCAGTATGCTTGCTTGGAGAATCCCATGGACAGAGGAGCCTCACGGGCTACAGTTCACAGGATCCCAAGAGTCAGACACAGCTTAGTGACTAAACCACCGCCATAGAAAAATAGTTAAGAATAACTTAGGAAATGCACATTGAGATCCACAGATGGGGAATGTGAAACAGGCAAAAAGAAGCATCTTCTTGAAATGTAAGTGGATTTTCTGGTTATAAAAATTACTCAGTTCAGTTCATTCACTCAGTCCTGTCTAACTCTCTGTGACCCCATGGGTGTATTCAGCATCTTATTGTTTTAATTTGCCTTTTCCCGAAGACATATAACCTGAACTTTTTATATCCTTGTTTACTATCTATATACCTTTGGTGAACTATTGAGGTCTTTGACCCGTATTTTCACAGTTCAGTTCGGTTCGGTCACTCAGTCGTGTCCGACTCGTTGTGACCCCATGAATCGCAGCACGTCAGGCCTCCCTGTCCATCACCAACTCCTGGAGTCCACCCAAACCCATGTCCACTGAGTCGGTGATGCCATCCAACCATCTTATCTTCTGTCTTCCCCTTCTCCTCCCACCCTCAGTCTTTCCCAGCATCAATGCCTTTTCCAATGAGTCAGCTCTTTGATTTATGATGTTGCAAATATTCCATGATGGCCACTTTCAAACTGCCAGTGTAATGTTACACGTAATACAGACACTTGAGGGGATGCATATAGTCAGCTTTCTTAAAGCAATACAATTCCACCTCAGCATATATTCATGAGATAATTCAGTTCAGCTTCAGGTCCATTGTAGGTGTTTGATAAGCATTCCTCAAATGAAATATTGTTGAATTATTTGCATTAAATAAGGAAAACTAGGGGCAACTAGGAGGAGAAGGGGACGACAGAGGATGAGAGGCTTGGATGGCATCATCAATTCAATGGACATCCACTGAATCAGTTGCTGGGAAAGGGTCCAAATATTTTCTCTTCTAACAAGTACCTACTGTGATTCTTATGTATATTTAAGTTGTATAATCATTACTACATGTCTTTGGATGAGGCAGCCATTCACAATAATAACAATGTCCTACACTATATGTAATACAACATATTAAAAAGCAGAGACATTACTCTGCCAACAAAGGTTCGTCTAGTCAAGGCTATGGTTTTTCTAGTGGTCATGTATGGATGTGAGAGTTGGACTGTGAAGAAAGCTGAGCACCGAAGAATTGATGCTTTTGAACTGTGGTGTTGGAGAAGACTCTTGAGAGTCCCTTGGACTGCAAGGAGATCCAACCAGTCCATCCTAAAGGAGATTAGTCCTGAGTGTTCACTGGAAGGACTGATGCTGAAGCTGAAACTCCAATATTTTGGCCACCTGATGCGAAGAGCTGACTCATAGGAAAAAACCGTGATGCTGGGAAAGATTGAAGGTGGGAGGAGAAGGGGACGACAGAGGATGAGATGGTTGGATGGCATCATCGACTCAGTGGACGTGGGTTTGGGTGGACTCCGGGAGTTGGTGATGGACAGGGAGGTCTGGCATGCTGCAGTCCATGGCATCACAAAGGGTCAGACACGACTGAGTGACTGAACTGAACTAAACTGAACACTATATGAGTTAGCATACCTGGACAAAAACTAATATAACAGCAAGAAGGGAGGGAAAATATATTTAAAAAAGAGAGAGACAGAGAATGACTTTGAATTAGCTCAAAATGAATTACTGTATTTTCTGATTGACCTCTGTATTCCCAAATGTTGAAGATCATTCCTCATCTTCTTTGAATAAAGTACAAAACAGGAAAAACAGGTTATGACACAATTTTTTTTCCTTAAATGTGATCAAGACATTTTATAAACTTAGCAGAAATTTTGTTTAGAGTAAATGCTATGAATTGTGTGAAATTTCCCACAGTTCACTGAATTTTTGCTTTTATAAATGATAATTGAAACAGATTGGGAAGCAGATTGTGTCCTTTAAGTTACAGTAATTACCTGAAAAGAGAGACCTATAAAAAGGAAACAGAGAAGGAAAGAAGAAAGATAGAAACGAAAGAAAAAGGAAGAAAAAGAAGAAAAAAGAAAGTGGGAAATTTTCATATTCATAAAATAAAATGTCTTTCTTTCAAATGTTATCTCATTAGTTTTTCCTTATAAGAATGGACCCTCCTTTCACCAAATTTCTTAATTTTTGTCTTGAAAGAAACATTTATTAAACTACACAGTGTTTTGGAACAGTCATTGAAAGGATGAGTTTCAGTAATTACTTAATTACAAACTGAGAAACAAATAAGCCCATATTTACCTAAAAAACACAATCTGCATAATTTCTAAAAAAAAGACAAATATAAAAATTATTACTTTTGTTAAATAATTTTATCAAAGGTAAACAGGCAAGGCATACTTTAGGAATATTGCAGTAGGAGAGAGAGAGCCTAAGTTCAACTGTTGAAATAAAAGGTAGAAGAGTTTTTAGGACTGAAGTGAACTAGGGCAACATCACAGGTGGATGCTGGAGAGAGACTCACCATGTGATGAGACTATCGATGCCTGTTATCTGCCATTTAAAGAAGTCAAGCTTCTACCCTCCCCCCAGAGACAAGGAGAGATACGGGCACTATTTTCTCAATCATTATGTTTCAAGAGAATAGCCCCTAGATCTTTGGGGAAAACACTTCCTTGCTTGTAAAACTGGATAGAAGCTAAAAGAAGACAAATCTCCGAGGCTGGGGCAAAATTTACAGTTATGTTTTCTAATGTAAATTTCTAAGAAAAGAGAAGTCAGAGGTCTACAGTGAGGAAGAAACCTGTCTAAAATTTGGTCATTCTGAGGAGAACGTTAAAGCCACCTTGGTCGGTTCCCTTTGTTTAAGCTTTCAGAAGATGGAGAGTTTTCACATGTATTAGTTCACATGTAGTTAATTTATTAAACTTCAGTTACGTTAGGGGCTTTCCGTGCGGCACAGTGGTAAAAAATCTGCCTGCCAATCCGGGAGACACAAGAGATACCGGTTGGATCTTTGGGTCAGGAAGATCCCCTAGAGAAGGAAATGGCAACCTGCTCCAGTATTCTTGCCTAGAAAATTCCATGGGCAGAGGAGCCTGGCAGTCTACAGCTCATGGTGTCACAAAAAGTTGAAAATGACTGAGCACCTGAGCATACACACACATGCACACACACACACACACACACACACACACACACTGGCCCAAACATTATTTAACGTAAAGCTAGTGGACATAGGCTAGTTGCCTAATTCTAAGACTCGTCTGTCATGTTTTATTGCAGATTGCTTTGAGCTATATAAAAATTCTATTATCTAAATTGCCTTCCTGTTCATTGATTTAAGCAGAAATTTTCTTTTTAAAGAAGATCTAGTTTATGATTTTTGGTTAAGAAGAGCATTTGGCACGCAGCTTTCCTAAAACTGTCTAAAAGAATGCACAATGTGCGAGTTGTGAGTTAAGTTTTATGTGGGGCAAAATAAAGACTGCAGCCTGGGAGACAGTGCCTGAGAGACTGCTCCAAAGAGGCAGTGGAGGAAGGTCAATACATAAGATTGTGGTGAAGGGGGGAGTGCAATGCATTCAAGCATTTACTTCACAGAAGGTTTTCTGCTAATCACGAGGAGCTGATGTCACCATGAGGGGATTTAGTGCTTTTCTAGATATGAAGAGCTACAAGGATCGGAATCATGAAGTGAGTTCCTGAAAATATCTATCTGAAGACCTGTCCCACCAGTTTTCCTTGAGCACAGAGTGTCTCACTCTCCACCCTGAATTCCACTCAGAGGGTGTTGAAGATCAGCAAGTACAGCAGAGCAGGGTGTAGTCTCCGCAGAGGCAGGTGGCGAACGCTCTCGCTGTCGTTCAATCACTGGCAAATGCTCCTGGCCAGTGCAAATTTGTAGTTGTCCCTGTTCTTTCATGAAAATTCCTAAGGATACATTAGAAGAAAAAAAAAAAAATAACATCTCCAAGTCCAGCAAAGGAGAGGGAAATAGAATCTAGCCATTGATAGAATCTGGCAAGAGCTGGATAAAAAGTGTTCTTGCCTTGTGTCACTTCATTGAAATACAAGAACTGAGAGAGAGGATTAAGTCACCTGACCCTTTGCCACTAACTGTCTAAAAACAAAGAGTCTGTAAAAAAATAATAATAACAAGTGATCCTAGGGAAGTACTGTCTTTTTGAGGTAATGAGAATATTGTTTCTCGATTTCACTCCATCACCTCACACGTAGTCATTAAATCTTCCAAGTTCAAAAAGTCACCGGGCAGGAAATAAAAGTAAAGGCTTGCAGCACTTTGCATTTGAGGGGCTATGGCCCCACATGTAAAGCCCTGTCAAATCCCTGGAGAGAGAAGGTAATTTGACACCTAGAGCACAAGCCCTTAAATCAATCAGATGACAACAACACAACTTGGAGCAGAAGTTGTGCGTGAGTAAGCTTTTTAACAACCAGTTCATTTCTCAGCATCTGGAATACATTTGTTTGGGTCTAATGATCTCAAGTAGAATCATCTCTTCCCCACAAGGATTAGTCTCTGACAGTCATACAGACGACGTTCATGATAAATCAACAACTGAGACCAAACAGTACATTGAGCTGACAGTGTTGAATTTACCTTAGTGAATGCTGTGATCCTGGAAAGCAGAGATGGTTAAATAAATCTTTCCCCACCCCCAATGCTTTGTGTTTCAGAAATATCTTTTTTTTTTAAATTGAACTCCAAAACTATCTTGAATAAAAGTGGTGAAAGTAAACATCTTTGTCTTGTTCCTGATCTTAGAGGAAATGTTTTCAGTATTTTTCACCATTCAGTATGATGTTAGCTGTGGGTTTGTCACAGATGATGTTTATTGTGTTGAGGTATGCTCCCTCTGTGCCTACTTTCTGGAGATTTTTTTTTTTTCATAAATGGATGTTGAATTTTATCGATATTTTTCTGCATCTATTGAGATGATCAATGGTCTTTATTCTTTAATTTGTTAATGTGGTATATCACACTGATTTGTGGATATTGAAAAATCCTTGCATCCCTGGGATAAATTCCAGTTGATCATGGTGTATAATCCTTTTACTGTATTGTTGGATTTGGTTTGCTCATATTTGTCGAGGATTTTTGCACCTTGTTCATCAGTGATACTGGCCTATATATTTTTTGTATGATCTTTGTCTGGTTTTGGTGTCAGGGTGATAGTGGCCTTATAGAATGAGTTGGAGAGTGTTCCTTCCTCTGTAATTGTGGGAAGAGTTTCAGAAGAGTAGATGTCAACTCTTCTCAGAATATTTGATGGAATTCGCCTTTGAAGCCGTCTGATCCTGGGTGTTTGTTTGTTGTGAGTTTTTTGATCATTTTGCATTTCAGTATCTTTGATTGTTCTGTTCATAGTTCCTATTTTCCCTGGTTCAATTTTGGGAGATTGTATCTTTCTAAGAATTTTTCCATTTCTTCTAGATTGTCCATTTTATTAGCATAGTTGTTTACAGTAGTCCCTTAGGATCTTTTTTTATTTTTGTGGAATCATTTATAACTTCCCCCTTTTTATTTCTAATTTTATTGATGAATTCCCTCTTTTTTTTTTTTTTCCCTGATGAGTCTGGCTAAAGGTTTATTAATTTTGCTCATTTTCTCACAGAACCAGCTTTTAGTTTCACTGTTCTTTTCTATTATTTTCTTCTTCTCTATTTCATTTATTTTTGCTCTGGTTTTTCTGATCTCTTTCATTCTACTGATTTTCAGTTTTTTGTCCTCTCTCTAATTGCTTTAGGTGTAAGGTTAGGTTGGTTATCTGAGATTTTTCTTGTTTCTTGAGGTACAATTATATTTCTATAAACTTCCTTCTAGGAATTGCTTTTATGGCATCCCATAGTTTCTGGATCACTGTGTTTTAATTTCATTTGTTTCTAGGTTTTGTTTTTGTTCTTTTCATTTCCTCTTTGACTTCGTCAGTGATTTATTCATTTTTTAGTGGCATGACTTATCCTTCACATGTTCTTTTTCATTTTCTTTTGCATTTTTTCTTATAGCTGATTTCTAATCTCATTGCATTGTGTTTGTAAAAGATACTTGATATGATTTCAATTTCGAAAGATGTATTGAGGCTTGCTTTGTGGCACAGTATATCACCTATCCTGGAAAATGTTCCATGTGCACTAAAAGAATGTGTATTCTGCTGATTTCAGATGGTATGCTCTACAAATGTCAATTAGGCCAGATGAACTGGCCTAATTGTGTTATATAAGATCTGGGTTTTATTATTGATTTTCTATCTGGATAATTTGTCTGTTGATGTAAGTGGGGTGTTAAAGTCCCCCACTGTTATTGTGCTACTTTCAACTTGTCCTTTTATGCCTGTTAAGTCTGCCCTGTATATTCTAAAGTGCTCTTCTGTTGGGTACATAAATATTTATGAATGTTATATCTTCTTGAGTTTATCCCTTGATCATAATGTAGTGTCCTTTTTGTTTTGTAACAGTGTTTTTCTAAGCCTATTTTCTCTGATATGTATATTGCTACTCCAGCTTTCCTTTGATTTCCATTTGCACAAAATACCTTTTCCATCCCTTCACTTTCATTCTGTATGTATCTCTAGATCTGAAGTGGGTCTCATGTAGACACCAAATACATGGGTATTAATTTGTATCCATTCAGCCAGGGTATATCTTTTGGTTAGAACATTCAATCCTTTCATGTAATTATCAATAAAGATTTTTATTGCCATTTTGCTAGTTGTTTTGGATTTGCTTTTGTAGTTTTTTTCTTTTCCTCTTTTTTCTCTTTTCTTGTGAATTGATGACTTTTTTATTATTGCATGGAATTCTTTTTGTTTTTTTGTGTACATATTTATTTTAAATTTTTGTTTTGTAGTTACCATGAGGTTTTGATAGAGCAGTCTATATACATACAGGTTTGTTCTAAATTGTTAATCTGAATTTCAAATGCATTTAAAATATTCTGCACCTGTACCCTCCTCCTCTCACAATTATTGGTTTTCATATCAAATTTGCATGTGGATTGTTTCTTACCTTACTGTATGTTTGCCTTTACTAGTGAGCTTTCCCATTTTGTAACTTTGTCATTTCTAATTGTGGCCTTTTCTTTTCCACCTAGAGAAGTTCCTTTAGCATTTGTTGTAAAGCTGGTTTGATGGTGCTGAATTGTTTCAGCTTTTGCTTCTCTATAAAACTTTTGATTTCTCCATCAAATCTGAATGAGAACCTTGCTGGGTAGAGTATTCTTGGTAGTAGGTTTTTTCCTTCCTTCACTTTAAATATGTCGCACCACTACTTTCTAGCTTGCAGAATTTCTGCTAAAAAATAATTTTATGAGGATTCCCTTTTATGTTATTTGTTGCTTTTCCCTTATTGCTTTTAAATTTTTCTTTGTCTTTATGTTAATTTGATTAACATATGTCTCACAGTGTTCCTCCTTGGGTCTATCCAGTATGAGACTCTGCACTTCCTGGACTTGGCTGACTGCTTCCTTTCACATGTTAAGGAAATTTTCATCATATTATCTCTTCAAATCTTTTCTCAAGGTCTTTCTCTCTTCTCCTTTTGGAACTCTTGAAACATGAATGTTGGTGTGTTTAACACTGTTCCAGAGGTCACTTAAACTGCCCTCGTTTGTTTTGTTTGTAAGCTTCTTTCCTTTATTCTGTTCTATGGATGTGATTTCCACCATCCTGTCTTCCAGCTCACAGATCCATTCTTCTACCTCAGTTATTCTGCTTTTGATTCCTTCTAGTGTATTTTTCACTTCAGTTATTGTATTCTTCAACTCTGCTCAGGTATTCTTTCTGTTTTCTAACTTTTTGCTAAAAACTTACTGTAACTTCTTGCTCTGTGCATCCATACTTTCTCCAAGTTCTTAAATCATTTTTATAATCATTACACGGAACTCTTTCTCAGGTAGGTTGGCAGTCTCCACTTCACTTAGTTGTTCTTCTGGGGTTTTATCTTGTTCCTTCATCTGCAACATATTCCTTTGTTGCCTCATTTTGTTTAAATCTCTCTTTGTACATTTATGTATGGAGTAGCTATGCCATGTTTCTTGACCTTGCAGAAGTGGCCTTCTGTAGGGGATGTCCTGTGTGTCCCAGAAGTATGTTCCCTTATTGTCACTCAAGAGCGAGGGACCAGCTGGTCCCAGGATAGGTTCTAACCTGTGTCTGTGGACTCAGTTCTGCAGGCTCGGGATCATAGGTCCCTTGCTTCTGGTGTCTGCCCCCGGTGGATTAGGCTAGTCTAGAGACTTTCTCGTTGTTGTTGTTGTTCAGTCACTAAGTTGTGTCTAACTCTTTGCAACCCCATGGACTGCCATGCCAGGCTTCCCCGTCCATCACTATCTCCTGGAGTTTGCTTACATTCAAGCCCGTTGAGTTGGCAATTCTATCTGACCATCTTATCCTCTGCTACCCTCTTTTTCTTTTGCCTTCAATCTTTCCCATCATTAGTCTTTTCCAATCTCATTAGGTGACCAAAGTATTGGAGCTTCATCTTCAGCATCAGTCCTTTCAATGAATATTCAAGGTTGATTTCTTTTAGGATTTACTGGTTTGATCTTGCAGGCCAAAAAACTCTCAAGAGTCATCTCCAGCAAGCATGCACACATACTCAGTTGCTTCAATCATGTCTGACTCTTTGCAACCCTATGGACTATAACTCACCAGGCTCCTCTGTCCATGGGATTCTCTAGACAAGAATACTGGAGTGAGTCACTATGCCCTCTTCCAGGGGATTTCCCCAACCCAGGGATCCAGCCTTTGTCTCCTGCATTGCAAGCAAATTATAGCTGAGTCACTGGGGAAGTCCTTTCTCTAACATAATAAAAATAATATCAGTTCTTTGGTGCTCAACCTTCTTTAAGGTCCAACTCTAACATCTGTCCATGACCACTGGAAAACCATAGCTTTGACTATAGGAACCTCTGTTGGCAGAGATGTCTTTGCTTTTTAATACACTGTGTAGGTTTGTTTTAGCTTTCCTTCCAAGAATCAAGCATCTTTAATTTCATGGCTGCAGTCACCACTGCAGTAATTTTGGAGCCCAAGTAAATTCCTGGAGAGAGGGATAATTGCCTACCCAGTTATGGGTAAAACTGAGTCTTGGCCCTCTGATGGGCAGGGCAGTGCCAAGGGGCATGTCTAGATACGACTGTGAGTTGAGGAAGTCATTAGGCAGCCTGTCTGCTAATGGGTGGGGCTGTGTCCCAACCTGTTGACTGTTTGGCCTGAGGCTTCCCAGCACTGGTGGCTAAAAGCTATTGAGTGGAACCAGGTCTTGGTACTAATGACCCAAACAAGATGTCTGACTCAGGAGAGTTCACGTAGTTGAATATTTCCCAATATCGCCACTGTGTCTAGGTTTCAAGTGAACCAAAGCTGCTTCCTGCCCCCTGAGGAAGTCCTTCAAGTCCAGCAAGTAGGTCTGGCCCAAGCCCCTGTGGTGTAATTGTTTTTGCCCTGAGTTCTGATGTGCGTGAGACCTTGTGTATGCCCTCTCTCTATATTAACCCTAGTCTTATGGCATTCCTACAATCAAGTTCTACTGCCTTTCAAAGCTATGTTCTGAAGCCTCCTTCTCCTGATACACAGCCCTTTGACTGGGGAGCCTAGTGTGGGACTGAGAGGTCTCACTCCTGTGGGAGAAGTTCTGTGAATAATTATTTACCATTTTGTGGGCCACCCATCTGGCTGGTATAGCGTTTGAGAATACCACATAGGCACTCCTCCTACTGTTTCCTGGTTTCTCCTTTATGTCTTTGGATGTAGGATATCTTTTTCTTTGGTAGATTCCAGTCTTTCTCATCAATCGTTGTGCAGCAGTTAGTTGTGATTTTGGTGTGCTGATGAAAGGAGGTGAGTTCAGGTTCTCCTATCCTGCAACTTGTCTCCCTCTCATAAACATCTTGTAGCATGGAACCATTCTTCGGCTATGACTTAGATAAGGCTCAAGAATGCCCCACTTTTTTTTAACCAATGACCGGGTCACACATAGACTCTCCAAATTCCATTCTTTTTCCATAAATGATTGACTGAACAATTTGCCCGCTGATCAATGGGGACAAAATGCTTATTAGCAAATATTGCTTTAAGCTTCTTTACTTCTCCCAAGACCCTGAACTCTGACTTGGTCTGAATCAACATTGCAGTACTGCCTTGAGGCCTCTCTGAAGTACAGTTTGGTATCAGGGTAAAACAGTCTCTGATCTACTCTAATCATGCAAACTTTCATCTCACTTCCCCAAATCTGGTTTTATCCAGTCTTGTTTACTCCTCCCTATAAAGAAAAACTCTTTCACCTAACCCATGAGAATCTTGAAGGACCCATGGTACCAATGTTCCCCAATTGCAATAGGAAGCCTTCCTTTTCCAGAGTTCCATTTCTGTCCTCTTGAAACAAGCATATCAAATAACATCTCTTTTACTTAAACAAAACTGACTTGGTTTTTATTTAACAAAAGATTCTTCTAAATTACATTCATATATTGTCTCTTAGTGTTTTATTTTAGAAATTTTATTTCTTTCAGAACTATGTATATGCTTTTCTATGGCAAATCACCTTATATTAATAACCCATATCACTTTACATTAATAACCCTTTATACATCTTTTTTAGATATTGTTTCCTTCAGGAGAAATTCTCTGACCTAACCTCTATGCTCCCATGAGGCATCTTGTCCTAAATTCTAGTCGTTTTATTTTCACAACAAACTATAGGCTCTTTGAGAGATCACCGTCATATTCTCTCAACACCTAATATTGAGACAGGCATATGGTAAATGTTCAAGGGACGTTTTCTGAATTCATAATTTTTTTTTAACCAGAAGGCAATTTGCCTTAACTGTGCCTTTTTTACACTCTAATTAATAATTTAATGAGATGAGGAATAGCCTCAAACCCAACATACTTTCCAGGTATGACTGTGTCCCAAGTAGTTAAGAAAATGTATTTATGTACCAAGAGGCAGACAGTGAGAAAAGCAGAGGGCCTTTTTATCTTCAGTCAGACTGGCAGTTGTGTACCTAATACTTACGAGAAACTCAGATTCGTTTTTCAATTCAATTAGATCTGTGTTATAAGTGATGAATATTTCTCTGACTCTGGCAATAGCATATGAAGCATTCTTAAGTGTATGGTGTTGAGAGTTTCCGTATTTATTCTTTTTTCTGAGTTATTGTTTAGTTGCTAACTCATATCTGACTCTTTAGCAGCCGTATGGCCTGCAGCCCGCAGGCTCCTCTATCCATGAAATTTCCCAGGCAAGAATACTGGCATAGAATGCCATTTCCTTCTGCAGAGGATCTTCCTGACCAGGGACTGAACCCACATCTCCTGCGTTAGCCAGCAGATTCTTTACCACCGAGCCATCAGGGAAGACCCTTTTTTCTGGGTATTTGAGTGGTGATTTAAGAGAGGTTTTATAAAAACCATTAGCTAAAAAACATTTTCAACCACAGAAATAACGAGAGAAAATTGAAAGGCAATTTACCTGCAGGACTTCGGAGTCAACCCTCAGAGTAAGAATTGTTTTTTCTCCCTCACTTCACTCTGGCTTTGATTCTCTTGTCAGACTCTTCTATCCTCAACACAAGTTTTTACAATAAGAAGGTATACCAGGAAAGAAAGGAGGTGCAATCTTGGCTACACTTAGAAAGTGCCTAGTATATTTGGAATGATGTAGTCATAATACATTAACTCTGAAAAATTAGCATTATATCTGGAATAGTTAGGGTCCCAGTAGAAAACATTCTGAACAAATTAGGATAATTTGGTTAATCATTTATAAAGTCACATAGGAAACCATAAGGCCAGTGCATAAGGCCAGGGCTGGTAATGCTGGAATCCCTTTAATACACCTAAACGTGAAAAAACAAATGAACAGTTATGAGAACCTAGAAACAGAGAGATCTGCATGTAGAAGGCTACCTGATAAGAATTAAAAGCTTCAGGTAGAAGAATGAAGCCTTAAAACCTCCGGTTGGTGTATGCAAGCAACATCCAATAATCCCACAGAGAGGGCCAGGGACAAGGGAATAAATACCTGAAAGATACTCTTACCGTTTTATCAATCCTTTGGCAGTGTTACCACTGACAGACCCAACCAGGAGTCAGTGGGTAAGAAAGCCTATTGATATAGTCCAAATTGACCAGATCAGCAAACATGCGCTCCGAACCAAATTCAGCTTGCTACCTGTTTTTGTATGGGTCTCAAGCTAAGCATTACTCATTACTTCAAGTGCATATGCATCTTGTTATCCTTTTAAAATAGAACAGGTTATAGTTTGTTTTATTATCGAATTAGTTGTGAAATATTGTGATTATTATTCAAATATAACTGTATTAAAAGAATATATATTGATATGCATTGATGTCAGGATAAGCACTTATGACAATATTCTTAACCTACAGAAGAGAGATGAAAAATTATGAAAATTTTAAATGGGATATTTTAAAATGCCAGAATTTCTTCTCAAAAGTAAAACTAAAAATGAGGCTGTAACTATAGTTTCTGAATGACTCATTCATAAACCAAAGAACCCCATTTTATTCAATTGTGTCTGATGCATCCCTGGTGGATCAGATGGCAAAGAATCCATCTGTAATGCAGAACACCTGGGTTAGGAAGGTTCCTTGGAAGAGGGCATGGCAACCCATTCCAACATTCTTGCATGGAGAATCCCCACAGACAGAGCCTGACGGGCTCCTCTGGGGTCCACGGGGTTCAAACAGTTGGACACGATTGAGTGACTAAGCACAGCACACAGCCGTGACCAAAGTACTCAGATAAAAATGAACTTGGTTAGGACCAACAGCTTTTGAGTGAGAACGATTGTTCAAAGATTTGAGAATTTGAGTAAAATAGCAATAGTCAACTAAGAAAAAAACATACCAGTTGATTTCAAGTGGTTTTCTGTAGTTCTTGGTAAGTCATCAGATACTGATACTGCTCACAGGTTGCTATTTGAGTTAACGCCATGTTTGAAGTGGTTGAAAAATCTATTAATGTGAATATTCTCTGTGTACAAGAAAGAATGCTTTCAAAGGAGCTGAGTAACTATAAATTCAGTAAAACCTGAAGAAGAATCTGGTAAGATATATTAGTAATAAAAATGCATGTATAGTAGAAATGGGAAAAGTTGGACAAATATTGAAAACTTGTGAAAATGCAGTATGGCTAAGGCCTATATACATTCTTTGTAATATTCTTGCAGGTATCTGTGGAAAACATTTGACCTCTTTCATTTGTTGTTGTAGTGATGAGATTCATTTGTTTTTATGATTTAACTGTTGTCAGTTGTGTCAGATTTTGTAAGAAACAGAGGAGCAAGAATCTGACTTGACTTACTTCGTAGAACTTGGATGGCTCCGTAGGGGTTACATTTCACTGAGGGCTTGTTGTTGTTGTTTTGTTTTTTAGAACAGGACCAAAACATGTTTTGTGAATGAAAAGAATTTCTTTAGCCACAATTAATTATACAGATTATAATATTTCTTAATTGTTGTGGTTCAGTCACTTAGTTGTGTCTGGCTCTGTAACCTCATGGACTGCAACACGCCAGGCTTCCGTGTCTTTCACTATGTCCCAGTGTTTGCTCAAACTCACATCCATGGAGTCGATGATGCTATCCAAGCACCTCATCCTGTGTGCCCCCTTCTCCTCCTGCCCTCAATCTTTCCCAGCATCAGGATCTTTCTCAGTGAGTCAGCTCTTCACATCAGGTGGCCAAAGTATTGGAGCTTCCACATCAGACCTTCCAGTGAATATTCAGGACTGATTTCCTTCACGTTTGACTGCTTTGATCTCCCTGCTGTCCAAGGGACTCTCAAGAGTCTACTCTATCACCACAGTTCAAAAGCATCAGTTCTTCAGTGCTCAGCCTTCTTAATGAAGCAAAGTAAAAGGCAGAATGGTGCTTCTGTACAGCTTATGCAGCAGTGTACTCATGTCAACAACTGATGTTTGAATCACAAGTACTGTTAAGCTGTTTTAACACTTATCATGCTGTAAAAAGTTAAAACAAGAAGTGAGATCTCTTTTCCCGTACAAATCTGTGGTGGATATATTTCCTGAGCTGAAACTACAGATTCAGACAGACAGGGTGGTGTCGGGGAGGGGTGTTTTTTAGACCTTTGTGCAAGTGTAAAACAAAATTTCACCTTTCAAAATCCATTCAACTGTATAATTGAGGAGCTTTCACCTAATTTTCAAATAGAAGTGATTAATCCTCAGTATAATAACGTACTAAAAGATACATATCAAAAGAAGAATCTAATAGAATCCTGTAAATAACTCCCAAGTGATGAATACATTTAATTGAAGTTATAAGCTTGTGGATTGATCTCAGTATTTAACAGCACTAATCTGTGTGGAAAAACACTAAATCAAATATGTAAAATCTAATTACATAGTAGCACTAGGCACCACATTCAATCTCCATTAAGCAAAATGTTATCCAGAATTGCTAAGATCAAAGCTTATTTCTCATTTGAACTGTGGTTTCTAATGTTTCTATGGACTTCTGATTGTTTTCCCTCCTACTTTTTGAATTCTGTATTTTTTTCCTTTCCTTTAGATTCTCCAAATTTCTATCTTGATATCAGTTCTATTATACCTCCTTTTTTTTTTCCCTTAAAGTCTTCTCCTGTGACTACCAACCCTTTTCTTCCTTATCTACCTTGAATATTTATCCCTAGGCACGTAGCACCATTTTGTTAGGGGACTTTAAGAGAAGTTGAATTTCTACCTATTCCCAATCCCATATTTTATGACAGCCAGTTGTTTTTTTCTAAGACTTTGTTTCAGTAAATTCCTAAAATGGAGTTCATGAGATGTATTTCTGGACCTGAAAATATTTTTGTTTTGTCCACATCTGATGAAATTTTTGACTGGATATAAAAATGAAGGGCTTCCCAGGTGGCTCGGTAAAGAATTCGCCTACCAATGCAGGAAACATGGGTTAGATCCCTGTGTAGGAAAGATTCCCTGGAGAAGGAAATGGCAACCTACTGTAGTGTTTTTGCCTGGAAAAATCCACGGACAGAGGAGACCAGTGGGCTGCAGTTCTTGGAGTCGTAAAGATTTAGTCACGACTGAGCACAAAAATCAAGACTGGAATTATTTTATTACTCTCATTGTTTTTCTCCACAACCTTTTAGTATAGCTAGTTTGTTGTCATTCAATGCTCATTTATTAATAATGTCATATCATGATTTATTCTCAATCTAGAGTATATCACAACTTCCAAATAATTTGAATGCTGGCCATTTTATAATCATGATCTAGGTATGAGTCTCTTTCTTCCTTCTATTCAGAACTCTCTAGGTTATCTTCTTGACAAAAACTCTGGCTTATTTGTCTCCACTAACTTTTATCTCATTGTTGAAGAGTCAAATATAGGACATCCTTCATTGCTCTTGAACATCTTTGATTTCTCTTTTCAAAACTTATATTTACCAGCTATTTTTTTTCTTTTGTTCTGTATCTTTAGAGAGTTCCTCAAAATTATTTTCTTGTAGTTTTATTTTTTAAATTAGCAATTATATGTTTACTTCCTTAGAGCTCTGTCTCCAATAATTCTAATTAAATCTCCCTAAGAACAAATGCAAGTGTTAATTGTTAATGTTTTTGATATACTTTTGGGTTCTTCTAAGACATTCTTTTCTATTTGTCTTGTCTTTTTAAAGTTAATTGTTGAGTGATGTTGTATCATCTATTCATATTTTAAATTAAGGCAGTAAAGAAGACCTCTATATACTTAGGTAAGTAAATATAGTCAACTGGCTTTTGCTTTAAGGTAATTGGATGAGGTACTACCTATTACACTGGAAAACCTTTAGTGCCAAAAAGAAAAAAAAAATATTAATCCAATGTGATAAAATATTGACTTTACCTTTACAGCTAATTTTTATAATTTCCATTGAGAATAAACTTCTGATATATTTACTTAGGCTTAAGTGATTAGCTGAAAGCTTTCTGTATCCACATAGCATAAAGAGGAGAGGAGTGGGTAAATCAAGAGTTCTGTGTATAATTAGTTCCTTCGCTTCCAACTAGGTACTTATCTCCGCCCCTCCCTTTGCTGAGCTTGTGGCTTACCTTGGCTCCCTCTCTGAATGCAGCTTCATTAGCATGTATTCTAGACTAGGAACTCCTCTGCTCTAATAATCTATAGCAGTAATTTCCTTTTGTTTTTTCAAACACTGTTGAAAATTATATTCAGTAATGTCATATCCTCATGTTCTTTTTTTGTTTTCATTTATTCTATATACTTTAATGGGGTATTGAGAAAGAAGAGAGAAAATGAGACATGTCTCAATCTGCCATGTTGAAATGGAAACACACAAAAATTTATCAAGCTCATATTGTGTGGCAGCAGTTTGCCATATTTATTTGAACAAGACAAAACTGTTTTTAACCTTATAAATTTTACCTTCCAGTGTCAGCAACAGTTGATAAGTTACAATATAATTTAAAATTAAAATAAGTAACATGGAGAGAAAGGACAGTATCCTGTGAGAAGGAATGACAGAAAAAAGCAACTCTAAATTTGAGGGTTAGAAAACAAAAAAAGTGTAAAATGACTGTGTCCAGCCTTGAAAGATAAGAAGAAATCATGCAAAGAGAAAGTACCCAGAATATTATAAGCAAAAATATCCCTATTTGGAAAAATCTTGAGATAGTAGAAATGAGTGCAATGAAGTGAAAGCAAGGCAAGGAGTCTGTTAGTCAGAGGGCATAGACCGAGTAGAGTTTAGAGTGGAGGCTATAATCTTCAGGCATGGATTTTATGCACTTGGAAATGTTTTATTAAGATGTATGAAATAATTTATGTTTTAAGAAGGTTATTTTGCTTTTCCATGAAATTAAAAGATGCTTGCTCCTTGGAGGAAAGACTATGATGAACCTAGACAGTATATTAAAAAGCAGAGACATCACTTTGGCAACAAAGATCTGTATACTCAAAGCTATGATTTTTCAGTAGTCATGTATGGATGTGAGAGTTGGACCGTGAAGAAGGATGAGAACCAAAGAACTGATGCTTTCAAAGCATAGTGCTAGGAAAACTCGTGAGAGTCCCTTAGACTGCAAGGAGATCCAACCAGTCCATTGTAAAGGAAATCAGTCCTGACTATTCATTGGAAGGACTGATGCTGAAGCTGAAGCTCCAATACTTTGGCCACTTGATGGGAAGAACTGGCTCATTGGAAAAGATCCTGATGCTGGGAAAGATTGAAGGCAGGAGGAGAAGGGGGTGACAGAGTATGAGATGGTTGGATGGAATCACTGACTCGATGCACATGAGTTTGAACAAACCCTAGGAGGTAGTGAAAGACAGGGAAGCCTGGCGTGCTACAGTCCATGTGGTCGCAAAGAGTCAGACAGGACTGAGTGACTGAACAACGATGACAAAACATTCAAATGGAAATGCCCAGACAAGAAGGCGGCATTGAGAATTTAAATTTTGTTTTATTAGTATATAATAAATGTGATAATGAAGACTATGTGGCTAGAAAATAAGATCTCAGGAGATAAAAGAAAGAGGGTGAAGAACCTGGTTCTCAAGTCAGATAGAGGCAGAGGAGCCAGAAATAGAGACTGAGAAATAATTGAATCAGAATGGCACACACACACACACAAAAAACCAGGAAATTTTAAAATCAATCATGAAAGTGAAGAAAAACAGAGTTTAAAGAAGGAAACTTTCAAATTAAAGGTAGAGAAATACGCAATAGATTTGTTGATTTTGACAATGGCAGTCACAGAAAAGGCAAATTAACTAGAGTGTTTTGAAGAGTGAGAGATAAGGAAATGCTTAGGAAAAGTATGCACAGAAAGTCTTTGTAAGAATTTTAAGTATAAAGGAGACCATAAAGGAGCTGAATAGGCCATATGGGGTAAAAGAAGATTTTGTTTATTTGCTTCTTTGATTATAAAATAAAAGACATTGCATCTTTATATGTAAATATTCCTACGTAAGTGCCCAAGCCCACCGTTTCACCTGTAATACATCAGTTCAGTTCAGTCGCTCAGTCATGTCCAACTCTCTGTGACCCCATGAAATGCAGTATGCTAGGCCTCCCTGTTCATCACCAACTCCCAGAGCTTGCGCAGACTCATGTCTATCAAGTCAGTGATGTCATCCTGCTGTCTCATTCTCTGTTGTCCCCTTCTCCTCCTGCCTTCAATCTTTCCCAGCATCGGGGTCTTTTCCAACAAGTCAGTTCTTCGCATCAACGGGCCAAAATATTGGAATTTCAGCTTTAGCCTCAGTCCTTCCAATGAACACCCAGGACTGATCTCCTTTAGAGTGGACTGGTTGGATCTCCTTGCAGTCCAAGGGACTCTTAAGAGTCTTCTCCAACACCACAGTTCAAAAGCATCAATTCTGCACTAAGCTTTCTTTATGGTCCAACTCTAACATCCATACATGACTACTGGAAACATTTTGACTAGAATCATATGACCTAAGAAATGAGGAGCCACTTGTCTCAGTAATTGGGCACTCTCACCAGTTTTCTCCAGTGTGATTCAAGATTATTATAACTTTATATGTGTGTCATGATGTGAAACATGTTGTGAAGGAATGACCTCTGGCATATGAAAGCCATTTAGGGGAGACAGAGAAAGTGAGAGACACACACAGAGAGAGAGAGAGAGAGAGAGAGAGAGAGAGGATAATGATGCAAGAACAGAGAAAATCACCAAAAAGAGAAAATCACAGAGAAAAAGCAAGGTGACCATTGCCAAGAGGAAGAAAATGTCCCCCATTTCTTCAGTAAATAAGTTACTGGCAGGTACAAGTGGGTTGCATATTTGATAATGTGATGATTGGACATTTTTGGAATGATGTCCATTCTTTACGTAAAATATAAAGCAAGATGATAAATGAAGAGGAAAAATATAGGACACTGGAAAATCAAGGAAGAAATGAAGAATATGTATTGTAAAGAGAAAAAACTATAATACTTGATAAGATGTTGTATCCTGCTTTCTGCTGGGTTATTCGGATCAGAGAAGATGAAATATTTCTCAATATAGTTATGAAGCCATTTGTTCATGTAGCTTAAGCCTAGAATGTAAACTCCTGGAGGCTTGGGATTTTTGTCTCCCTTAGGGCTTCTTCACTGACAGTTTTGCAAAGTAAGGACAGAATACGTATTTGTTGAATGAATGAACAACAATCCTGACTCCTATAAAAGGATTTTAAGAGACCAGGAGATTGATAAATGAATTGAAACATTGTTTTTGGAGGCAAAACTCACTTTTTGTACAATTATTTATCTTTCTCCATCTTTTCCTTCTCTATTTTTTTCCCTCTCATCCAAATAAAACATTGGTGTCATCATTTCTGGCCAAAACCTTTTAAAAATATTGCTCCCTAATGTAAAGGTTGACTTTCAGCCAAATGCCTTTAACTGATTTAATTGGACAAATATTAAAACAAATTAAAATTTTAATCATAAATCTTCCAAATAGGAATTATCTTTCTAGCATATTTCAATCCTGGATGGTCTTTCCATATAGAATGCCAAAGTCAGCACTTTTCCATGAATCCTTTGCTATCAGATTTAAGCTACAACTGTAGCTTGGTTGATCACCTTCTTTTCTGCTTCAAGGAAAAGTATCGCCTCCGTTGTCTTATTTACTGCTTCCCTTGCAAATATATGAACTATCCCAAGCAGAACGTGACCACAGATAACGTGTGAAAGCTCACTGTAATCATTCGCTTGCTGTGTTCTTGGAACTGCCATAGGCAAGCCCCACTTCACGGCTGATTGTCAGTGCCCAGCCTGGGCACACGTGTTGTGTTAAGTGCTAATTGATTTAATTTTAATAGAGCACATTGTGCCACTTAATCGTGTAGTTTTTTAAGAGAGTAAATATTTGTCTTCAGATATTTCAAGGATGAATTTTTGGCCCGAACTAGGAGATTTCCGAATACTGGAACTTTCAGTTTAAAACAAGTAGGCAGATGATGTGAAATGTTTTGATCTTGCCCAAGTGGCTATAGTCAGTTCAAGCAGTATTTTGCTTCCTCAGACTAATAGAAAAGGGCATGGCTTTTTATACTAGCCAAATAGATATCACCATTTGCTTCTGTGGAAACAAAACTCAGGCTTGTTTGCCAGCCTCAAGTAGAAAGTGCTGTGTGATTGCCTGGTTCAGATTTTAGTGGAGAATGCTGTCTTTCATCTGTGCAGTTATCACACCTGTTTGTGAAGTAGAACTGCAATATTGGAAGAGACTTTATCCTCAATTGGCTGCAGGAAAATGCAGCATTTCTAGCTGCTCTTAAGGCCTTGGGCAGAATATCAGGAAGGAAAGTGAAGTCACTCAGTTGTGTCCAACTCTTTGTGATCCCATGAACTGTAGCCTACCAGGCTCCCGCCATCCATGGGATTCTCCAGGCAAGAGTACTGGAGTGGGCTTCCATTTCCTTCTCCAGGGGATCTTCCAGACCCAGGGATCAAACTTGGGTCTCCCACATTGGAGGCAGACCCTTTATGTCTTAGCCACCAGGGAAGTCAGGAGAGTAGAGGAACTGCAGTATAAAACATGGCAAAAGCAGCAATGTGATTAGGTTAAATCATGTATCTTAGTAAATCACAGAGGCAGAGTAGAATATTGCCTTGGGTTGTTTCACAAATCTAGAAGAATGAAAATTATTAAGCTTATTTACAAATAGGAAAAATTAGATCTGGTTATTCAAATATGTTAAGTGTACACATTCTTCCCTTCTGTTGAATGAATTAGATATTGTGAAATATGAGTTACAGTGTTATATTTACTGAAAAATACTCTGTAAGATTTCTTCTCAGTTCAGTTCGGTTCAGTTCAGTCACTCAGTCATGTCCGACTCTTTGCGACCCCATGAATCGCAGCACGCCAGGCCTCCCTGTCTGTCATCATCTCCCGGAGTTCACTCAGACTCACGTCCATTGAGTCAGTGATGCCATCCAGCCATCTCATCCTCGGTCGTCCCCTTCTCCTCCTGCCCCCAATCCCTCTCAGTATCAGAGTCTTTTCCAATGAGTCAACTCTTTGCATGAGGTGGCCAAAGTACTGGAGTTTCAGCTTTAGCATCATTCCTTCCAAAGAAATCGCAGGGCTGATCTCCTTCAGAATGGACTGGTTGGATCTCCTTGCAGTCCAAGGGACCCTCAAGAGTCTTCTCCAACACCACAGTTCAAAAGCATCAATTCTTCAGTGCTCAGCCTTCTTCACAGTCCAACTCTCACATCCATACATGACTACTAGAAAAACCATAACCTTGACTAGATGGACCTTAAAATCTGCTCCTAACATAAAACTTTAAGAAATAGACTTGGGAAAATTCCTAAATCCTGCCCTAATTTATCCTTTGTTCAAATTTAATTTCACACATTTTGCTATTTTTTTGAGAATTTTTTGCCTATTAATGGAATTTTTTAATTCCACCAAAAAAATGCAGACAACATAAGAAATACAACTGTTTTTTTTTCATTTGGATATCCAGACACCATCTAACATTAAGAGAACAAATATTGAAAGTTAGATAAAAATTTCAACAGGTTGAGGAGAGTTTCAAGATGGTGGAGGAATAAGATGGAGAGATTACCTCCCTCCTCACAAATACATCAAAAATTCATCTTCATGTGGAACAACTCCTACAGAACACCTTCTGAACCCTGAGAGAAGACCCCAGACTTCCAAAAAGGCAAGCCAATCTCCTGAGAATGAGGCAGGGCAAAAGATAAAGATAAAAAAAGATACAATGGATGTGGGATGGGACCTGCACCCTGGGGAGGGAGTCGTGAGGAAGGAAAAGTTTCCAAACACTTAAAAACCTCTCACAGGCATTTCTGGAGAGAGATTCCGAACCTCAGAAGGGAACAGGGCAACAGGTGCTTAGAAGGCGAAATGGAGAGAATTAGCCACAGAGATCATTGCTGAACAGCGCTTCCCAGCCAGAAAGTGGCTCACTCACCCACCGCAGCAAGTGATGGGCTGGGTGCTCAGGCTCAGGCTTTCGGAGTTGGACCGGAGGGAGAGGACCAGGGTTGATGGCCATGAAGATACTCTGAGGAGGCTAGTGCAGAAGAGAAGAGGGAGTTCAGGAAAAAGCCTACGCCCAGCAGAGGGGCAAGAGATCACTGCTGCTGGAGCACTCTATCTCTGCGTGCTTGCAGAGGGCAGGACTCCGCCTTCAACGAGGGCCACAGGTGGGACAAGCCAGCTGTGGTCTAAGACTCGCAGTTAAAAAGCTGGCACAGTTGCAATTTGCTATTGTAATATTCCCCGGAAAGGGGAACATGGGCCACTTGTGTACCAGGGCCAGTGTGGGTATCAGAGGTGGAGGAGGTATTAGCCTGCTGTGGTCTCAAACCTAGGAGTTGCAGCTGCCCCCGAACTGTGAAAGGGCACGGATCACGGCCCTTACTTTCCTGAGAGCCTGAGCTACTGGGCTCCAGAGACAGACCCAACATCCAGGGCCACCCCCCACCCCAACCCCAGGGAAGGGCAAAACCCGCCTCAGACTGGGGCGACTCTTCACAGGTCTCAGCTGTGGTGGGCTCTTTCCACACACCCCAAGTGTGTCTGCCATACCCTTCTCTCTCCCCAGACCAACGGAGCAAGTGAGCCCCAATAAGCTGCTACTTTCACCCCTTCGCTCTGGGTAGAGAACAGACACCATAAAGTAGCCTACAAGCAGAGGAAGGTCCAAAACCAAAGAGGAACACCAGGGGTTGAGTAAGCAGAGGAGAGAAGGGGAAATCTCCTGCAGCTGCAGGCACAGTGGCTTAAATCCCCACAATTAGCCTGAGTTACACGACTGAAGCGACTTAGCAGCAGCGGACTTTAGGGGCAATTGTGGACTTTGGGAGCAAGTACTAGCTGAAGTAAGGCAGGATCTGAATCTGAGCTGATCCCATACCATCCACAACAGGTCCAGAGACCTTCTAAGATATGCTGGAGGATGCTCTGAGGAGGCAGACTGACAGGAGCACGCTGTGAGGAGAGGACAACAGCCGGGTCATGAGGAAATTCTTCTTAATGCCACTCTCTATGTATTTTTCTCTTGTTCATATTGTTCTAATATTGTTCTTTATGATTGCTTTAATTTTTATTTTTATAGCCTGTGTTTTTTTCTTTTTTAAACTGTCATTTTAAAAATCCATTTTATTTTTTCTTATTTTTCTGTACTCTAGTTATTTTGCATTTTCCCATGTTTTTTTTTTATTTTGTGCTTCTGTTAGTCTAGATTTTAGTATTCATTTTCGTTTATGGGTTTGTTTATTGGCTTGATTGCTCTCTTCTGTTTTGACTCCATCTTTGTCCTTTTTTATTCTCCCCTTTTTCTTTTTCTTTTTTTTGCCTCTTCTTTGCTCTTTCTAAATGTGTGTATTTCTTTGGGTGTTCTGGGCTGTTGAGTATTCCTTCACCATTAGTTTTGGTCTTCTGTGCTGTGTGGCCTGTTAAGTCTTATTGCACAGTAATGAGTAGGGCCTGAACCCCAAGATGGGGAGAACTAAGTCCAGGACTTTGGACCACCAGAGAACTTCCAACCCCATGGAACATTAATTGGCGAGAGCTCTGCCAAAGGTCTCCATCTTAACACTAGGACCAGACCCCATTCAAAGGCCAGCAAACTCCAGGGCTGGATGCCTCATGCCAAACCTTCAGCAAATAAGGAACAAAATACTGCCCATTAATAGACAGGCTACCCAAAGCCATACTAAGTCCATAGACACACAAAAACACACTACTGGACATGACATTGCCCTTCAGAGAGACAAGATCCAGTTCCATCCAAAAGAATGCAGGTGGATGTCTCCCCAGTCAGAAAACCTTCACAAGGCACTGGTCCAACACACCCACTGGGGGCAGATTCCACAAATGAGAGGAGCAATGACCTTCCAACCTGCAGAAAAGAGACCCCAAACACAGTAAATTAAATGAAATGAAAAGACAGAGAAACATGCAACAGATGAGAAAACACAGTTAAAAAAAAGAAAAACCCACAAGGAAAAACAAATCCAAAGGAAATAGTCACTCAACCTGAAAAAGAATTCAGAGTAATGATAGTAAAGGATATCCAAAATTTTGGAAATAAAATGGAGTCACAGATAAATAAACTGTGAGAAGATACACTAAAGTTTTAATAAGGACCTAAAGGAAAAAAAAAGCATAGACAATCAACAGTGAATAAAACAATAACTGAGATTACAAACGTCCTAGAGGGAACCAATCACAATAACTGAAGCTGAAGAACAGATAAATGACTCAAAATATAGAATGGTGGAAAAATCTGAAACAGAGAAGAATAAAGAAAAACAAATGAAAAGAAATGAGGACAGACTCAAAGACTTCTGGGACAACATTAAGCACAGCAGCATTCAAATTACAGGGGTCCCAGAGGAAGAAGAGAAAAAGAAAGAGTATGAGAAAATATTTGAGGATATTATAATTGAAAACTTCCCTAACATGGGAAAGTAAATAGCCACCCTAGTCCTGGAAGCTCAGAGAGTCCTAAATAGGATAAGCCCAAAAAGAAACACATCAAGACACATATTAATCAAGTTAACAACAAGTAATGACAAAGAAAAAGTGTTAAAAACAGTGAGGCAAAAGCGACGAATAATATATAAGAGGTTCCCCATAAGGCTAACAGCTGATCTTTCAGCAAAAATTCTGCAGGCTGGAAGAGTGAAAGTGAAAGTGAAGTCACTCAGTCCTGTCCAACTCTTTGTGACCCCATGGACTGTAGCTTACCAAGCTCCTCTGTCCATGGGATTCTCTAGGCAAGAATACTGGAGTGGGTTGCCATTTGAGTGGCAGGATATAATTAAAGGGATAAAAGGAAAAAACTACAACCAAGATCAGTCTACCTAGCAAGGATCTTATTCAGATTCAACAGAGAAATCGAAAGCTTACAGATAAGCAAAAGTTAGTAGAATTCAGCACCACCAAACTAGCTTTACAGGAACTTCTCTAGACATGAAACAAAGAGAAAGAAACTCCTATAAAACTAGCCTCAAGCAATGCAGTAAATGATAATAGGATAATACATATCAATAATTATCTTAAATGTAAATGGATAAAATACTCCAACCCAGACACAGATTGGCTGATTGGATATGAAAAAAAAAACAAAAAAACACCAAAGTGACATGCTGTCTACAAGACATCCACCTCCAACCTAGGGACACATGCAGACTGAAAGTGAGGGAATGGAAAATATATTCCATTGTAACTGAAATTTAAAAAAAATACAGGAGTAGCAATACTCATATAAGATAGAATAGACTTTAAAATAAAGACTTTAAAATAAGATACAAGAGACAAGGAAGGATCCTACACAACAGTCAAAGGATCAATCCGAAAAGAAGGTGTAACAATTATAAATAAATACATACCCAACATAGGAGCACCTCAATGCATAAGGCAAAAGCTAACAACTATAAACAGGAAATTGTCAGTAACACAATAAGGTGGGGACACTACAATACTCTACTCACAGCAATAGACAGATTACCCCAGCAGAAAATTAATAAGGAAACCTAAACTGTAAATAATACATTGCACCAGATGGACCTAATTGATTACAAGGCATTTTATTCAAGAAGTACATTTCGATTTTTTTTTCAAATGCACATGGAACATTCTCCATGATTGATCAGATCTTGGGTCACAAATCAAGCCCTGGTAAATTTAAACATACTGAAATCATTTCAAGCAACCACAGTTCTATAAAAATAGATATCAAATATAGGAAAAAAGTCTGCAGAAAATACAAACACTTGGAGAGCAAACAATACACTTCTAAATAACCAAGAGGTCACTTAAGAAACCAAAGAAGAAATAAAAAAATACCTAGAAACAAATGACAATGAAAAATGATGACTCACACCCTACAGTATTCAGAAAAAGCAGTGCTAAGAGGTAAGCTTATAGCAATACCAGTCTACCTCAAGAAACAAGAGAAACATCAAATAACCTAACTTTACACCTAAATTTGAACTGCTGCCTTTGAACTGTGGTGTTGGAGAAGACTCGTGAGAGTCCCTTGGATTGCAAGGAGATCAAACCAGTCAATCCTAAAGGAAATCAGTCCTGAATATTCATTTGGAAGGACTGATGCTGAAGCTGAAGCTCCAATACTTTGGCCATCTGACATGAAGAACTGACTCATTGGGAAAGACCCTGATGCTGGGAAAGATTGAAGACAGGAGGAGAAGGGGACAACAGAGGATGAGATGGTTAGATGGCATCACTGACTCGATATACATGAATCTGAGCAAGCTTCAGGAGTTGGTGATGGACAGAAGATGGATCTCAACAGAGATATTTTGGGAGCCTAGTGGTGAACACTCAGATTATGGCACAGCCTATAAACTTATCTGACTTCACCAGGACAACTTTTGCATTTCTGTGAAATGTAATGAAAAAAATAGTCTCTTCTATCTTGGCTATCTTATTAGCCTATTAAACAGTAGATAGCAGATGCCAAGAGGACTTATGAATACCTGAGAAAAGAAAAGATATGAAAGGCAAAGGAGAAAAGGAAAGATATACCCATCTGAATGAATAGCAAGGTTCCAAAGAATAGCAAGGAGATATAAGAAAGCCTTCCTCAGTGATTAATGCAAAGAAATAGAGGAAAACAATAGAATGGGAGAGACTAGAGATCTTTTCAAGAAAATCAGAGATACCAAGGGAACATTTCATGCAAAGATGGGCTCAATAAAGGACAGAAATGGTATGGACCTAACAGAAGCAGAAGATATTAAGAAGAGGTGACAACAGTACACAGAAAAACTATACAAAAAAGATCTTCATGACCCAGATAACCATGATGGTGTGATCACTCACCTAGAGCCAGACATCCTGGAATGTGAAGTCAAGTGGGCCTTAGGAAGCATCACCACGAGCAAAGCTAATGGAGGTGATGGAATTCCAATTGAGCTATTTCAAATCTAAGTATCAAAAAAAAAAAAAAAATGACAGACAGTGTCAGTCTATGCCAACAGCTTGCAAACATATGACTGCAACAATGGGTAAACAGATTTAAGCCTATGCTTCTATACCATTTAAGTGCAGGGACAAAAAATTAACATCTTGCTAGATAACAAATGCAGGTAAAATTGCCAAAATTTGTGCTTAAAGTATTATCAACCAAGATAGTATGCTATAAAAATAAAGATTATTATGGATATTTATTTGATTGTAAGCTCTTTAAGGGCAAAGATCCTTTTTTTTCATATTTCCCCATACTACGTAACTGACTTATTTTTGCCATGTACCTCTGGACAAGACATGTACCAACTGCAACAGCCTACTTGCTTCTATCCCGTTTAAAGTCACTCTGTGTCCTGAATTCCATTCCCATTTTCTTTCAAGGATATTGCTTCTTCAATTACTTTTCTTCTCTCCTTAATGAATAACTTATGTTTCTTTCTCTGCTGGGTCATACTGATTGGCATATAACATGACTTAATATGATTCTTCCTTTAAAAAAAAATCATCACCCGTCCTCACATTCTTTCCGGTTACTGTCTCATTTTCATATTTTTCTTTCATGCAAAACTTCCATAAAAGGTTTGCTAATTTTATTGTTTTGTCCCTTTTCTAACTTTCCATTCTCTCTCTAACCTACTTCCACAGGGCTCTTTTGCTTGAAATGCCAATGAAAACACTTTTTCCAAGGTTATAAATGACCAGAGCTAATAGTCAATTCTGGGACCCACTAGCACGAGAACTAGTACTCAATTTTACTTGACTTTTAGCAGCATTTGACATAAATGATCACAGTTCTTTCTTGAAACATACACTATTCTTGTCTTCAAGGATATCTAAGATACCTGATTTTCTTTCTACTCCATAAATGTCTTTCTAAAGCCCACTTTTGTGGCTCCTCTTCTACCAGATATATGAACATCATATTACTCCAGCTGTTTTCTTCCTCTAGGCATCATCTAAATAATCTTATCAAGACTTATGACCTTTTATTACAACCAATTCATAGATGACATTCAAATTCATCTCTTTCCTGGAACAAACTACTGAGTTCCAAATTTTTTAGATTTAAAATGATTCAAGTTTTCCTCATACAAATAAATATAGCATTCTATCTTGAACCTTGGAGAAGGAAATGGCAATCCGCTCTAGTATTCTTGCCTGGGAAAATCCATGGACAGAGCAGCCTAGCTACATACAGCCCATGAGCAAAGAGTCAGACACAACTAGTTATGTGCACACACACACACACACATCTTGAACCATTTGCTTATTTCAAAAATCTAGATCATTATTGATGCCTCACTTATCTTCACGTGACACGTTCCATTCATCAGTAAATCTCTTTATCTACACCTCCAAAATATTTCTGTAGTTCAATTCCTTATCTTTTAAGCCCAAACCCATTATGCTGTCCTCTTTCACCTAGACTATTGCAATAGCTGGAAAAGGAAAGGGCAACCCGCTCCAGTATTCTTGACTGGAAAATTTCATGGACAGAGTAGCCTGGTTGCCTAGAGTCCATAGGGTTGCAGAGCTGATCATGATTAAATGACTAAGCACAGTACTTGCAATAGTATTCTAATAGTAACTTCACATTAACTTTTGCCTCGTTAGAATTCACCATTTACACAGCATCCAGATTCTTCTTCCTAAAGCATAAATCAGATTATGTCACTCCATTGTTCAAACTCTCCAATGATTATGACTTATCCTTGAAAAATAATTGAAAACTCTCTATTGTGAGTCTTTTCAAGACCACACATGATCTAGTACCTGCCTATCTCTGAGACTAATCTTGGAATGATTGACTCACTATGCTCTAATTACTTTGGCCTTCTTCACAAAAAAACAAGCTTATTTCCAATTTAGTGTGTATTTTATTTCTCAAATCCATTTTCCATTCCTTTAAATGACTAACTTCAAGTAACCTATTCTTCTGAGAATATCACCTATTCAGAATCTTTTCCAGAGGCTCTAAAGTAGTTTACCACCATTACTTTTAATATGTCACCTTCTTTCATTTTGTTCTTAGTATTTATACTATCTACAAGTAATCTCTTTGCCTACCTATCCATTTATTTATGTGTGTACTTACTTATTCTCTGTGTTATCCTAATCACCAGATAGTGGAATATAAGATTTATGACAATGAAGATCTTGTTTCATTTATTCATCACTCCTAAGAGGACAGCTCCTGAGTCTGCAAACATTGGGGTAAAAGGTAGTAAGGGAGAAATTATGGAAAGTAAAATAAAGATATACCATCTTTCCTACTGAGAAAAATAATAGCTATGTAATTATGTTAAGGTTAAAACTCTACAATGCATGTATAATTTTTCCCTCCAAAAGATGTTATTCATCATACAAATATATCGTTGCTGTGTCACTGTGATGAGATTCAGTAGCCTTTAAACAACAACAACAACAAAACAAGCTACCAGAGAAAAAGAGATTGCCAGAAGCACACAAAAAATAAAGCTTAGAGAAGATATTAATAGATGGACCCTGGAAATAGTCTTCTCTTAGCCTCAATCTGTTTCTCCCCTTTAGAAAATAATTTTCTGACAGCATGCGACTGTACGTTAGTTTTTTTATATTTTTCCTCTGGCTTTTTAGGCTGCAATCGTTTGTGTCTTTTTTATCCACTGAGAAGGTAAAACTCATTGAACTCTTTCTAAATTTTAAAATTCCACTAGATTTTAAATCCAGATACAATAATATTGGTATATTTATGTTGGGCTTCCCAGGTGGTACAGTGGTAAAGAATTGGCCTGCCAATGCAGGAGACACATGGATTCAATCCCTGGGTCAGGTAGATTCCCCTAGAGGAAGAAATAGCAACCCACTCCAGTACTTTTGCCTGGAAAATTCCTTGAACAGAGGAACTTGTTGGGCTACAGTTTATGGGATTACAAAGAGTAATCCCAGTCTCAGACATCACATCACTGAGAAGCAGAGCATACACATATTTACCTTATCATGATATTCTAGCTAAACAAAACTCCTAGGACTTTATACCTATCAAAATATTTTAGGAACTCTATTTAACACAGACTTCCCTGTGTTTTCTCCTTAATCCTCATAAAAGGAACACAACTTAGATTTTATTGTTTTCTTTTTTCTTTTACTGAGACTAAGTATGGAAAGGAAATGGAGACAGAGAGGTTAATTTGTACCATAAAAATTGCATGGTTACAATTAAAATGTCTG
Organism: Ovis canadensis; assembly: GCF_042477335.2. NCBI lineage: Eukaryota > Metazoa > Chordata > Mammalia > Artiodactyla > Bovidae > Ovis > Ovis canadensis. Next base: position 97,274,488 of record NC_091253.1, on the reverse strand, counting down.
ATATTCCAACCTAATTAGTGAGATTCTAGTGATTCATGCTTATAAGCACTTAGCCAAATAATTCCCAAACGTAGGAGGACAAGGGAATCATCTGGATTATTTCTTTTAAAGGTAAATATCCAGTTCTCAACTCAGATCTCAGATATTGCATTCAGAAGTTCTACTATTATCTCCTCAAGTATTTTCTCATGGTCTTTCTGTCTTCTTCTTCTGGGACTTCTATAATTCGAATGTTGGAGTGTTTCATATTGTCCTGGAGGTCTCTGAGATTGTCCTAATTCCTTTTAATTCGTTTTTCTTTTTCCCTCTCTGATTCATTTATTTCTACCATTCTATCTTCTATTTCACTAATCCTATCTTCTGCCTCCAATATTCTACTATTTGTTGCCCCCAGGGTGTTTCTGATCTCATTTATTGCATTATTTATTATATATTGACTTTTTTTAAATTTCTTCTAGGTCCTTGTTAAACCTTTCTTGCATCTTCTCAATCCTTGTCTCCAGGCTATTTGTCTGTGATTCCATTTTGATTTCAAGATTTTGGATCATTTTCACTATCATTATTCTGAATTCTTTCTCAGGTAGATTCCCTATCTCTTCCTCTTTTGTTTGGTTTGGTGGGCATTTCTCCTGTTCCTTTACCTGCTGGGTATTCCTCTATCTCTTCTTCTTGGTTATATTGCTGCGTTTGGGGTGGCCTTTCTGTATTCTGGGAATTTGTGGAGTTCTCTTTATTATGGAGTTTCCTCACTGTGGGTGGGGTTGTATCAGTGGCTTGTCAAGGTTTCTTGGTTAGGGAAACTTGTGTCAGAGTTCTGGTGGGTAGAGCTGGATTTCTTCTCTCTGGAGTGCAATGAAGTGTCCAGTAATGAGCTATGAGACGTCTATGGTTTTGGAGTAACTTGAGCTTCCTGTATATTGAAACTCAGGGGTGTGTTCCTGTGTTGCTGGAGAATTTGGGTGGTATGTCTTGCTCTGGAACTTGTTGGTCTTTGGGTGGTGCTTGGTTTCAGTGTAGATATGGAGGCATTTGATGAGCTCCTATTGATTAATGTTCCCTGGATTCAGGAGTTCTCTGATGTTCTCAGGCTTTGGACTTAAGCCTCCTGCTTCTGGTTTTCAGTTTTATTTTTACAGTAGCCTCAGGACTTCTCCATCTATACAGCACCGATGATAACACATCTAGGTTAAAGATGAAAAGTTTCTACACATTGAGGGACACCCAGAGAGGTTCACTAAGTTACATGGAGAAGAGAAGAGGGAGGAGGGAGTTAGAGGTGACTGGAATGAGATGAGGTGGGATGAAAAGAGGAGAGAGCCAGCTAGCCAGTAATAACTTCCTTATGTGCACTCCTCAGTCTGGACCGCTCAGAGGTATTCACGGAGTTATACAGGGAAGAGGAGAGGGAGGAAGTAGACAGAGGTGGCCAGGAGGATAAAAGAGGGAAATGAAAAGGAGAGAGACAGATCCAGCCAGTAACCGGTACCTTAAGTGTTCTCCACCGTCTGGAACACACAGAGATTCAGAGTTGGGTAGAGAAGAGAAGGGGGAGGGAGGAGACAGAGACAACCTGGTGGAGGAAAAGGAGAGTCCAAAGGAGGAGAGAGTGGTCAAGCCAGTAATCTTGCTCTCAGGTAAAATTGGATACTGAAGATTGGGTTTTTAAATGTACAAAATTGACAACAAATACCAAAAAGCAAAGATTAAAAATCTAGAGTAGAGGCTGGATTTTCAAAAATACAATATTAAAGAAGAACAACAAGAAAAAAAAGTCACGAGAATTATTAAAAAACAACAACCACAAAAATATATATATACAGCATTTGCTTTAAAAATAGGGTCTTTTTTTTGAAAAGTGATAGTAGATTATAAAAATTAAAATTAAATGAGAAATAGAGGACTTAAAGTTTTAAAAAAGTTAAAAAAAAGGAGAAGAAAAATAAAGAAGAAGAAACAGTCAAACAACAACATCAACAACAAAAAAGAGAATGGTCGTAAAAATAGTAAAGATATTTCTGTGACTTTCTCTGGTGTTGTGGGCAGTGTGGGGTCACCCTCAAAGCTGAGAGAATTCAGCACCACCAAACCAGCTCTCCAACAAATGCTAAAGGATATTCTTTAGACAGGAAGCACAAAAAGGGCATATAAACCTGAACCCAAAACAATAAAGTAAATGGCAATGGGATCACACTTATCAATAATTACCTTAAATGTAAATGGGTTGAATGCCCAAACAAAAGGCAAAGACTGGCTGAATGGATACAAAACCAAGACCCCTATATATGTTGCCTACAAGAGACCCACCTCAAAACAAGGGATGCATACAGACTGAAAGTGAAGGGCTGGAAAAAGATATTCCATGCAAATAGAGACCAAAAGAAAGCAGGAGTAGCAATACTCATATCCGATAAAATAGACTTTAAAACAAAGGCTGTGAAAAGAGACAAAGAAGGCCACTACATAATGATTAAAGGATCAATCCAAGAAGAAGATATAACAATTATAAATATATATGCACCCAACATAGGAGCACCACAATATGTAAGACAAATGCTAACAAGTATGAAAGGGGAAATTAACAAGAAGTTCTTGGGTGAGATCAATGCATATGTACTTTGGACAATATTATAGTGACTACATTCTGGGAGGGAAGAGACCCATTCTTTGAGGGACAGTGTAATAACTAACACAAGGAGCCTAGCAAGATGCAGAGTCCATGGGATCGCAGAATCGAATGTGACTTAGTGACTAAAATAATATCAGTCCCATTGAACGTAGACATATCATAGGCAATCAGTGCTGCTACTACTAAGTCGCTTCAGTCATGTCCGACTCTGTGCGACCCAATAGACGGTAGCCCACCAGGCTTCCCCGTCCCTGGGATTCTCCAGGCAAGAACACTGGAGTGGGTTGCCATTTCCTTCTCCAATGCATGAATGTGAAAAGTGAAAGTAAAGTCGCTCAGTCCTGTCTGACTCTTCACGACCCTATGAACTGCAGCCTACCAGGCTCTTCCACCCATGGGATTTTCCAGGCAAGAGTACTTTTTTTTTTCAATAGTGACATAATGTCAAAAGACATAATGGAGGCATTCAATAATACATCAGTTCAGTTCAGTTCAGTTCAGTCGCTCAGTGGTGTCCGACTCTTTGTGACCCCATGAATCGCAGCATGCCAGGCCTCCCTGTCCATCACCATCTCCCGGAGTTCACTCAGAGTCGCATCCATCGAGTCAGTGATGCCATCCTGCCATCTCATCCTCTGTCATCCCCTTCTCCTCCTGCCCCCAATCCCTCCCAGCATCAGAGTCTTTTCCAATGAGTCAACTCTTCACATGAGATGGCCAAAGTACTGGAGTTTCAGCTTTAGCATCATTCCTTCCAAAGAAATCCCGGGGTTGATCTCCTTTAGAATGGACTGGTTGGATCTCCTTGCAGTCCAAGGGACTCTCAAGAGTCTTCTCCAACACCACAGTTCAAAAGCATCAATTCTTCGGCGCTCAGCCTTCTTCACAGTCCAACTCTCACATCCACACTTGACTACTGGAAAAACCATAGACTTGACTAGATGGACCTTTGTTGGCAAAGCAATATCTCTGCTTTTGAATATGCTATCTAGGTTGATCATAACTTTCCTTCCAAGGAGTAAGGGTCTTTTAATTTCATGGCTGCAGTCACCATCTGCAGTGATTTTGGAGCTCAAAAAATAAAGTCTGACACTGTTTCCACTGTTTCCCCATCTATTTCCCATGAAGTGATGGGACCAGATGCCATGATCTTCGTTTTCTGAATGTTGAGCTTTAAGCCAACTTTTTCACTCTCCACTTTCATTTTCATCAAGAGACTTTTTAGTTCCTCTTCACTTTCTGCCGTAAGGGTAGTGTCATCAGCATATCTGAGGTTATTGATATTTCTCCCACAACCTTGATTCCAGCTTGTGCTTCTTCCAGCCCAGCATTCCTCATTATGTACTCTGTGTATAAGTTAAATAAGCAGGATGACAATGTACAGCCTTGACATACTCCTTTTCCTGTTTGGAACCAGTCTGTTGTTCCATGTCCAGTTCTAACTGTTGCTTCCTGACCTGCATATAGGTTTCTCAAGAGGCAGGTCAGGTGGTCTGGTAGTCCCATCTCTTTCAGAATTTTCCACAGTTGATTGTGATCCACACAGTCAAAGGCTTTAGCATAGTCAATAAAGTAGAAATAGATGTCTTTCTGGAACTCTCTTGCTTTTTCGATGATCCAGTGGATGTTGGCAATTTGATCTCTGGTTCCTCTGCCTTTTCAAAAACCAGAATGTGGTCTGACAGAATGTGGTCCACTGGAGAAGGGAATGGCAAACCACTTCAGTATTCTTGCCTTGAGAACCCCATGAACAGAATGAACAGTATGAAAAGGGTGTCACATAGTTACCTATATTTCAGAATTTATGGCCAGTTATCCACAACAGAAGTGAGAGCTGGGAAATTGGTTAATTGATAATAAAGGAGCCATAGGAACAGGATCCTTGATGTTGTAAGGAGACCAAACTTCATTATAAGATCTAAGGGAAACATACTGACCTAATGTTAACTGTCCAAGCCTATTAACAAATCTATTTTTAGTAACAGGGCAAACAGTATATAATAAGATGTCTTAAAGACAATATGTGGGTCTCTCCCTACCACCTTCTCGTGTCTGTGTCAGAAGTTCTCTTATTACTTTCTGACTTTAAATTTGTAACACTGCTGCGAAGACCTTTGGGACTGTGTTCCTTTGATCCTGGAGTGAATTCTTTCCTTTGGAGATCAGAAACCCACAGCTGACACTGGGAACGATAACATGTTAATTAAAATAATACCTTATTGGAGAATATAAACAAACTTCCTTTCCTCTTGCTCTTTTTGCGAGCATTTTAAAGATAGACATATAATAAACACAGCAGGGGGAAATGTGCCCTGATTTTCCATCCCTGAAGAGAAGCAATTTGTACCGATCTACTAATAAACAAATATTAGCCAAGAATCAAATCACTGTGTCTGTCATAACAGAAACAAATAGAAAATATGAACATATTTCCTATAGTTCAAAAGCTGAAAGATTATTGGAAGCACTTTGTAGACTTTATAATCTACTAAAAGTAAATAAGGAATAAAGAGAATCATGTTATAGGGTGTTTATATGTGTACACACACCTTCTTTCCTATAATCTGATATATATGCATATATATATGCAGTTGTATTAGGAAGGTCCTCATGAAGAAGGCAGAAGTTAAGATGAATCTTGAAAGAGAGACCTAGGTTAATTTAAAAGAAGGGAGCAGGGGTTATTTGTTGGTTTTGGTATTTATCTGCATGAGCTATTTGTATATTTTGGAGCTTAATCCCTCATCAATTTCTTCATTTGCAAATATTTTCTCCCTTTCTAAGGGTTGTCTTTCTGTTCTGTTTACAGTTTCCTTGCTGGGCAACAGTCTTAAAGCTTAATTAGGTCTCATTTGTTTATTTTCGTTTTTATTTCCACTACTCTGAGAAACAGATCAAAAAAGAAAAAAATGTCTTGTTTGATTTATGTCAAAGAATGTTCTGCCTATGCTTTCTTCTAATAGTTTTGTAGTATCTGGCCTTACATTTAGGTCTTTAATCCATTTTGAGTTTATTTTTGTGTATGATGTTAGAGAGTGTTCTGATTTCATTATTTTACAGGTATCTGCCCAATTTTCATAATACTACTTATTGAAGAGACTGTATATTCTTGCCTCCTTTGTTATAGACTAAGTGACCATAGGTGCATGGGTGGGAGATCTAAATAGACATTTTTCAAAAGAACATACAGATGGCTAAAGAGCACATGAAAAAGCTCAACATCACAGTAACTGATGCATCAACATCATAATTGAACATCTTTTCAGGAGTATGTGAAAAGATGCTCAATTATTACAGAAATGCAAATCAAAACTACAATGAGGTATCATCTCACACTGGTCAGAAGGACCATCATCAAAAAATCTGCAAACAATAAAGGCTGGAGCAGATGTGTAGAAAAGGGAATCCTCTTACACTGTTGGTGGGAATGTAAATTGGCAGAGCCACTATGGAGAACAGTATTCAAGCTCCTTAAAAAAACTAAAAGTAGAGCTTCTGGTCCAGCAATCCCACTCTTAGACATGCATCCAAAGAAAACCATAGGGGAGGGGAGGGAAAGATGGCGGAGGAATAGGACGGGAAGATCACTTTCTCCCTCACAAATTCCTCAAAAGAACATTTCAACGCCGAGCAAACTCCACAAAACAACTTCTGTAGGCTGGCAGAGGACATCAGGCAACCAGAAAAGCAGACCATTGTCTTCAAAAACAGGTAGGAAAAATATAAAAGACGAAAAAGGAGACAAAGGAGGTGGGGAGGGAGCTCCGTCCTGGGAAGGGAAGCCCGTCCCGGGAAGGGAATTATAAGAAGAGAGGTTTCCAAACACCAGGAAACACTCTCCCTGCCGAGTCTGTGGCGAGCCTTGGAAACACAGAGGGCAACATAACAGGAAGGAAAAATAGATAAATAATTAAAACCAACAGATTACAAGCCCACCAGTAACTCCCCCAGCGGAAAAGCAGCACAGACGCCTGCATCCGGTATTGGGAAGTGGGGGCAGGGCAGGGACGCGGGGGAGGCGCGGGCTGCGGTGCTTTGCAAGAATCGGGCAGGAACGCCCCATGCCCAACCAGAACGACCTAACTTGGGCTAGCAAACCAGACTGTGGGATAGCTACCACGCGAAAAGCTCGAACATAAGATACCGCCAGGACCGAGCACAGAACAAAGGACGGAATGGAAAAAGCCGGCTGCAGACCATTCCCCGCCGGGGACAGGCAGCCAGAGCCGTAAGGACTGGAAAGGGGCAATTGCAGACCCGGAGAGACTTTACGTACCTAACTGCAAGCAGGCTCCTTTGCTAAGACTTCTGGGGGTGCTGGACAGTCACAGTCTGCCTCACGGGGTGCGCCAGCGGTCCACCCAGAGAGCTGAGCGGCAGCGGCGGAAAAGGTGATAAGCCGCGGCGATCACGCTCGCCAAACTCCTGAGCTACTCAGACCTGGGAAGGGCACAAAGGGCAGTCCCAGCCGAATCTGTGCCTCTGAGGGCTGCCTGAGCACCGAACCTGAGCGGCTTGGACCGGGGAAGTGCACGCAGCCTAGGGCCGGCCCCAGACGGCTCCCGGCTGAGCATCGTAGAGCCGGAGCAGTTTGTGCGCCACGAGAAAGGACAGGTCAAGCGGGGCAGAGATACTGTGTGCACACGACAGTGCTATTTGTTTCCAGCATCCCCCCTCCCCACAGCACGACTGAACTAGTGAGCCTAAAAAACCAGCAAACAGAAGAAGTTAAACAGAGGGAACCACCTTGGAAGTGAGCCCACACAGCCCATAACATCAGAGAAGGGTCAGTTATATTTTTAATATTTTTAAAATCATTCCTTTTTTTTTTTTTTGCTTTTTGCTTTTTTGTTTTTTTTTTCTTTTTTTTTCTAGCTTTTTTTAAATTGTTAAGTCTTCTATTTCTCCTCTAATTTTTATTTCTATAACCTATTATTACTATTTAAAAAAAAGACTTTTTTTTTTTTTAAGGCAAACACCATATATACTCTTTGGATGGTTGTTGGTGGTTTTTTGTTTGTTTGTTTGTTTTTGTTTTAATAATTCTTTTTTTTTTCTTCTTTCTTCCTTTTTTCTTCTGCTTTTCTTTAATATTGTATCTTTGAAAATCCAACCTCTACTCTAGATTTTTAATCTTTGCTCTTAGGTTTTTGTTGTCAATTTTGTACATTTAAAAACCCAAACTTCACTACCCAAGTTTACCTGAGAGCGAGATTACTGGCTTGACCACTCTCTCCTCCTCTGGACTCTCCTTTTTCTCCACCAGGTGGCCTCTGTCTCTTTTCTCCCCCATCTCTTCTCTATCCAACTCTGTGAATCTCTGTGTGTTCCAGACGGTAGAGAACACCTAAGGAACTGGTTACTGGCAGGATTTGTCTCTCTCCTACTCATTCCTCTCTCTTATCCTCCTGGTCACCTCTGTCTACTTCCTCCCTCTCCTCTTCCCCGTATAACTCTGTAAATACCTCTGAGCAGTCCAGACTATAGAGCGCACATAAGGAAGTGACTACTGGCTAGCTTGCTCTCTCCTCTTTTGATCTCACCGCATCTCATTCCAGTTACCTCTAACTACCCCCTCCATCTTCTCTTCTCCTTGTAACTCAGAGAACCTCTCTGAGTGTCCCTCAATGTGGAGAAACTTTTCATCTTTAACCTAGATGTTTTATCATTGGTGCTGTATAGATGGAGAAGTCTAGAGGCTACTGTAAAAATAAAACTGAAAACCAGAAGCAGGAAGCTTAAATCCAAAGCCTGAAAACATTAGAGAACTCTTGAATTCAGGGAACATTAAGCAATAGGAGCTCATCAAATCCCTTCATACCTACACCGAAACCAAGCTCCACCCAAGGGCCAACAAGTTCCAAAACAAGACATACCACGCAAATTCTCCAGCAACACAGGAACACTCCCCTGAGCTTCAATATACAGGCAGCTCAAAATTATCCCAAAACCTTTGATGTCTCATAACCCATTACGGGTCACTCCACTGCACTCCAGAGAGAAGAAACCCAGCTCCACCCACCAAAACTCCAATACAAGCCTCCCTAACCAGGAAACCTTGACAAGCCACTGATAGAACCCCACCCACAGTGAGGAAGCTCCATAATAAAGAGAACTCCACGAATTAACAGAATATAAAAGGCCACCCCAAACGCAGCAATATAACCAAAATGAAGAGACAGAGGAATACTCAGCAGGTAAAGGAACAGGAGAGTTGCCCACCAAACCAAACAAAAGAGGAAGAAGTAGGGAATCTACCGGAGAAGGAATTCCGGATATTGATAGTGAAAATGATCCAAAATCTTGAAATCAAAATGGAAACACAGATAAATAGCCTAGAGACAAGGATTGAGAAGATGCAAGAAAGGTTTAACAAGGACCTAGAAGAAATAAAAAAAAGTCAAAATATAATGAATAACGCAATAAATGAGATCAGAAACACTCTGGAGGCAACAAATAGTAGAATATTGGAGGCAGAAGATAGGATTAGTGAAATAGAAGATAGAATGGTAGAAATAAATGAATCAGAGAGGAAACAAGAAAAACGAATTAAAAGAAACAAGGACAATCTCAGAGACCTCCAGGACAATATGAAACGCTCCAACATTCGAATTATAGGAGTCCCAGAAGAAGAAGACAGAAAGAAAGATCATGAGAAAATCCTTGAGGAGATAATAGTTGAAAACTTCCCTAAAATGGGGAAGGAAATAATCACCCAAGTCCAAGAAACACAGAGAGTTCCAAATAGGATAAACCCAAGGCGAAACACCCCAAGACACATATTAATCAAATTAACAAAGATCAAACACAAAGAACAAATATTAAAAGCAGCAAGGGAAAAACAACAAATAACACACAAGGGGATTCCCATAAGGATAACAGCTGATCTGTCAATAGAAACTCTTCAGGCCAGGAGGGAATGGCAAGACATACTTAAAGTGATGAAAGACAATAACCTACAGCCCAGATTACTGTACCCAGCAAGGACCTCATTCAAATACGAAGGAGAAATCAAAAGCTTTACAGACAAGCAAAAGCTGAGAGAATTCAGCACCACCAAACCAGCTCTCCAACAAATTCTAAAGGATATCCTCTAGACAGGAAACACGAAAAGGGTGTATAAACCCGAACCCAAAACAATAAAGTAAATGGCAACGGGATCATACTTATCAATAATTACCTTAAACGTAAATGGGTTGAACGCCCCAACCAAAAGACAAAGACTGGCCTAATGGATACAAAAACAAGACCCCTCTATATGCTGCTTACAAGAGACCCACCTCAAAACAAGGGACACATACAGACTGAAAGTGAAGGGCTGGAAAAAGATATACCACGCGAATAGAGACCAAAAGAAAGCAGGAGTGGCAATACTCATATCCGATAAAATAGACTTTAAAACAAAGGCTGTGAAAAGAGACAAAGAAGGCCACTACATAATGATCAAAGGAACAATCCAAGAAGAAGATATAACAATTATAAATATATATGCACCCAATATAGGAGCACCACAATATGTAAGACAAATGCTAACAAGTATGAAAGGGGAAATCAACAATAACACAATAATAGTGGGAGACTTTAATACCCCACTCACACCTATGGACAGATCAACTAAACAGAAAATTAACAAAGAAACGCAAACTTTAAATGATACATTAGATCAGTTAGACCTAATTGATATCTATAGGACATTTCACCCCAAAACAACGAATTTCACCTTTTTTTCAAGTGCTCATGGAACCTTCTCCAGGATAGATCACATCCTGGGCCATAAATCTAAACTTGATAAATTCAAGAAAATCTAAATCATTCCAAGCATCTTTTCTGACCATAATGCATTAAGATTAGATCTCAATTACAGGAGAAAAACTATTAAAAATTCCAACATATGGAGGTTGAACAACACACTTCTGAATAACCAACAAATCACAGAAGAAATCAAAAAAGAAATCAAAATATGCATAGAAACCAATGAAAATGAAAACACAACAACCCAAAACCTGTAGGACACTATAAAAGCAGTGCTAAGAGGAAAGTTCATAGCAATACAGGCATACCTCAAGAAACAAGAAAAAAGTCAAATAAACAACCTAACTCTACAACGAAAGCAACTAGAAAAGGAAGAGTTGGAGAACCCCAGAGTTAGTAGAAGGAAAGAAATCTTAAAAATTAGGGCAGAAATAAATGCAAAAGAAACAAAAGAGACCATAGCAAAAATCAACAAAGCCAAAAGCTGGTTCTTTGAAAGGATAAATAAAATTGACAAACCATTAGCCAGACTCATCAAGAAGCAAAGAGAGAAAAATCAAATCAATAAAATTAGAAATGAAAATGGAGAGATCACAACAGACAACACAGAAATACAAAGGATCATAAGAGACTACTATCAGCAGTTGTATGCCAATAAAATGGACAACGTGGAAGAAATGGACAAATTCTTAGAAAAGTACAATTTTCCAAAACTGAACCAGGAAGAAATAGAAAATCTTAACAGACCCATCACAAGCACGGAAATTGATACTGTAATCAGAAATCTTCCAGCAAACAAAAGCCCAGGTCCAGATGGCTTCACAGCTGAATTCTACCAAAAATTTCGAGAAGAGCTAACACATATCCTACTCAAACTCTTCCAGAAAATTGCAGAGGAAGGTAAACTTCCAAACTCATTCTATGAGGCCACCATCACCCTAATACCAAAACCTGACAAAGATGTCACAAAAAAAGAAAACTACAGGCCAATATCTCTGATGAACATAGATGCAAAAATCCTCAACAAAATTCTAGCAATCAGAATCCAACAACACATTAAAAAGATCATACACCATGACCAAGTGGGCTTTATTCCAGGGATGCAAGGATTCTTCAATATCCGCAAATCAATCAATGTAATTCACCACATTAACAAATTGAAAAATAAAAGCCATATGATTATCTCAATAGATGCAGAGAAGGCCTTTGACAAAATTCAACATCCATTTATGATAAAAACTCTCCAGAAAGCAGGAATAGAAGGAACATACCTCAACATAATAAAAGCTATCTATGACAAACCCACAGCAAACATTATCCTCAACGGTGAAAAATTGAAAGCATTTCCCCTAAAGTCAGGAACAAGACAAGGGTGTCCACTTTCACCGCTACTATTCAACACAGTTCTGGAAGTTTTGGCCACAGCAATCAGAGCAGAAAAAGAAATAAAAGGAATCCAAATTGGAAAAGAAGTAAAACTCTCACTGTTTGCAGATGACATGATCCTCTACATGGAAAACCCTAAAGACTCCACCAGAAAATTACTAGAGCTCATCAATGAATATAGTAAAGTTGCAGGATATAAAATCAACACACAGAAATCCCTTGCATTCCTATACACTAATAATGAGAAAGTAGAAAAAGAAATTAAGGAAACAATTCCATTCACCATTGCAACGAAAAGAATAAAATACTTAGGAATATATCCACCTAAAGAAACTAAAGACCTATATATAGAAAACTATAAAACACTGATGAAAGAAATCAAAGAGGACACTAATAGATGGAGAAATATACCATGTTCATGGATCGGAAGAATCAATATAGTGAAATGAGTAAACTACCCAAAGCAATTTACAAATTCAATGCAATCCCTATCAAGCTACCAGCCACATTTTTCACAGAACTAGAACAAATAATTTCAAGATTTCTATGGAAATACAAAAAACCTCGAATAGCCAAAGCAATCTTGAGAAAGAAGAATGGAACTGCTGTGATTTATGTCTGAGAGTGTTTTGCCTATGTTCTCCTCTAGGAGTTTTATAGTTTCTGATCTTACATTTAGATCTTTAATCCATTTTGAGTTTATTTTTGTGTGCGGTGTTAGAAAGTGATCTAGTTTCATTCTTTTACAAGTGGTTGACCAGTTTTCCCAGCACCACTTGTTAAAGAGATTGTCTTTACTCCATTGTATATTCTTGCCTCCTTTGTCAAAGATAAGGTGTCCATATGTGTGTGGATTTATCTCTGGGCTTTCTATTTTGTTCCATTGATCTATATGTCTGTCTTTGTGCCAGTACCATACTGTCTTGATGACTGTGGCTTTGTAGTAGAGCCTGAAGTCAGGCAGATTGATTCCTCCAGTTCCATTCTTCTTTCTCAAGATTGCTTTGGCTATTCGAGGTTTTTTGTATTTCCATACAAATCTTGAAATTATTTGTTCTAGTTCTGTGAAAAATGTGGCTGGTAGCTTGATAGGGATTGCATTGAATTTGTAAATTGCTTTGGGTAGTATACTCATTTTCACTATATTGATTCTTCCGATCCATGAACATGGTATATTTCTCCATCTATTAGTGTCCTCTTTGATTTCTTTCATCAGTTTTTTATAGTTTTCTATATATAGGTCTTTAGTTTCTTTAGGAAGATATATTCCTAAGTATTTTATTCTTTTCGTTGCAATGGTGAATGATTCAAATGAATTCTTTTTAACGGCTGAGTAATACTCCATTGTGTATATGTACCACAGCTTTCTTATCCATTCATCTGCTGATGGAAATCTAGGTTGTTTCCATGTCCTGGCTATTATAAACAGTGCTGTGATGAACATTGGGGTACATGTGTCTCTTTCAATTCTGGTTTCCTCGGTGTGTATGCCCAGAAGTGGGATTGCTGGGTCATAAGGTAGTTCTATTTGCAATTTTTTAAGGAATCTCCACACTGTTCTCCATAGTGGCTGTACTAGTTTGCATTCCCACCAACAGTGTAGGAGGGTTCCCTTTTCTCCACACCCTCTCCAGCATTTATTGCTTGCAGATTTTTGGATCGCAGACATTCTGACTGGTGTGAAGTGGTACCTCATTGTGGTTTTGATTTGCATTTCTCTAATAATGAGTGATGTTGAGCATCTTTTCATGTGTTTGTTAGCCATCCGTATGTCTTCTTTGGAGAAATGTCTATTTAGTTCTTTGGCCCATTTTTTGATTGGGTCGTTTATTTTTCTGGAGTTGAGCGGCAGAAGTTGCTTGTATATTTTTGAGATTAGTTGTTTGTCAGTTGCTTCATTTGCTATTATTTTCTCCCATTCAGATGGCTGTCTTTTCACCTTGCTTATATTTTCCTTTGTTGTGCAGAAGCTTTTAATTTTAATTAGATCCCATTTGTTTATTTTTGCTTTTATTTCCAGCATTCTTGGAGGTGGATCATAGAGGATCCTGCTGTGATTTATGTCTGAGAGTGTTTTGCCTATGTTCTCCTCTAGGAGTTTTATAGTTTCTGATCTTACATTTAGATCTTTAATCCATTTTGAGTTTATTTTTGTGTGCGGTGTTAGAAAGTGATCTAGTTTCATTCTTTTACAAGTGGTTGACCAGTTTTCCCAGCACCACTTGTTAAAGAGAGACAGGAAACACGAAAAGGGTGTATAAACCCGAACCCAAAACAATAAAGTAAATGGCAACGGGATCATACTTATCAATAATTACCTTAAACGTAAATGGGTTGAACGCCCCAACCAAAAGACAAAGACTGGCCGAATGGATACAAAAACAAGACCCCTCTATATGCTGCTTACAAGAGACCCACCTCAAAACAAGGGACACATACAGACTGAAAGTGAAGGGCTGGAAAAAGATATACCACGTGAATAGAGACCAAAAGAAAGCAGGAGTGGCAATACTCATATCCGATAAAATAGACTTTAAAACAAAGGCTGTGAAAAGAGACAAAGAAGGCCACTACATAATGATCAAAGGAACAATCCAAGAAGAAGATATAACAATTATAAATATATATGCACCCAATATAGGAGCACCGCAATATGTAAGACAAATGCTAACAAGTATGAAAGGGGAAATCAACAATAACACAATAATAGTGGGAGACTTTAATACCCCACTCACACCTATGGACAGATCAACTAAACAGAAAATTAACAAAGAAACGCAAACTTTAAATGATACATTAGATCAGTTAGACCTAATTGATATCTATAGGACATTTCACCCCAAAACAACGAATTTCACCTTTTTTTCAAGTGCTCATGGAACCTTCTCCAGGATAGATCACATCCTGGGCCATAAATCTAAACTTGATAAATTCAAAAAAATCGAAATCATTCCAAGCATCTTTTCTGACCATAATGCATTAAGATTAGATCTCAATTACAGGAGAAAAACTATTAAAAATTCTAACATATGGAGGTTGAACAACACACTTCTGAATAACCAACAAATCACAGAAGAAATCAAAAAAGAAATCAAAATATGCATAGAAACTAATGAAAATGAAAACACAACAACCCAAAACCTGTAGGACACTATAAAAGCAGTGCTAAGAGGAAAGTTCATAGCAATACAGGCATACCTCAAGAAACAAGAAAAAAGTCAAATAAACAACCTAACTCTACAACGAAAGCAACTAGAAAAGGAAGAGTTGGAGAACCCCAGAGTTAGTAGAAGGAAAGAAATCTTAAAAATTAGGGCAGAAATAAATGCAAAAGAAACAAAAGAGACCATAGCAAAAATCAACAAAGCCAAAAGCTGGTTCTTTGAAAGGATAAATAAAATTGACAAACCATTAGCCAGACTCATCAAGAAGCAAAGAGAGAAAAATCAAATCAATAAAATTAGAAATGAAAATGGAGAGATCACAACAGACAACACAGAAATACAAAGGATCATAAGAGACTACTATCAGCAGTTGTATGCCAATAAAATGGACAACGTGGAAGAAATGGACAAATTCTTAGAAAAGTACAATTTTCCAAAACTGAACCAGGAAGAAATAGAAAATCTTAACAGACCCATCACAAGCACGGAAATTGATACTGTAATCAGAAATCTTCCAGCAAACAAAAGCCCAGGTCCAGATGGCTTCACAGCTGAATTCTACCAAAAATTTTGAGAAGAGCTAACACCTATCCTACTCAAACTCTTCCAGAAAATTGCAGAGGAAGGTAAACTTCCAAACTCATTCTATGAGGCCACCATCACCCTAATACCAAAACCTGACAAAGATGTCACAAAAAAAGAAAACTACAGGCCAATATCTCTGATGAACATAGATGCAAAAATCCTCAACAAAATTCTAGCAATCAGAATCCAACAACACATTAAAAAGATCATACATCATGCAATGGTGAATGGAATTGTTTCCTTAATTTCTTTTTCTACTTTCTCATTATTAGTGTATAGGAATGCAAGGGATTTCTGTGTGTTGATTTTATATCCTGCAACTTTACTATATTCATTGATGAGCTCTAGTAATTTTCTGGTGGAGTCTTTAGGGTTTTCGATGTAGAGGATCATGTCATCTGCAAACAGAGAGAGTTTTACTTCTTCTTTTCCAATGTGGATTCCTTTTATTTCTTTTTCTGCTCTGATTGCTGTGGCCAAAACTTCCAGAACTATGTTGAATAGTAGCGGTGAAAGTGGACACCCTTGTCTTGTTCCTGACTTTAGGGGAAATACTTTCAATTTTTCACCATTGAGGATAATGTTTGCTGTGGGTTTGTCATAGATAGCTTTTATTATGTTGAGGTATGTTCCTTCTATTCCTGCTTTCTGGAGAGTTTTTATCATAAATGGATGTTGAATTTTGTCAAAGGCCTTCTCTGCATCTCAGACATAAATCACAGCAGGATCCTCTATGATCCACCTCCAAGAATGCTGGAAATAAAAGCAAAAATAAACAAATGGGATCTAATTAAAATTAAAAGCTTCTGCACAACAAAGGAAAATATAAGCAAGGTGAAAAGACAGCCTTCTGAATGGGAGAAAATAATAGCAAATGAAGCAACTGACAAACAACTAATCTCAAAAATATACAAGCAACTTATGCAGCTCAATTCCAGAAAAATAAACGACCCAATCAAAAAATGGGCCAAAGAACTAAATAGACATTTCTCCAAAGAAGACATACGGATGGCTAACAAACACATGAAAAGATGCTCAACATCACTCATTATTAGAGAAATGCAAATCAAAACCACAATGAGGTACCACTTCACACCAGTCAGAATGTCTGCGATCCAAAAATCTGCAAGCAATAAATGCTGGAGAGGGTGTGGAGAAAAGGGAACCCTCCTACACTGTTGGTGGGAATGCAAACTAGTACAGCCACTATGGAGAACAGTGTGGAGATTCCTTAAAAAATTGCAAATAGAACTACCTTATGACCCAGCAATCCCACTTCTGGGCATACACACCGAGGAAACCAGAATTGAAAGAGACACATGTACCCCAATGTTCATCACAGCACTGTTTATAATAGCCAGGACATGGAAACAACCTAGATGTCCATCAGCAGATGAATGGATAAGCAAGCTGTGGTACATATACACAATGGAGTATTACTCAGCCGTTAAAAAGAATTCATTTGAATCAGTTCTGTTGAGATGGATGAAACTGGAGCCGATTATACAGAGTGAAGTAAGCCAGAAAGAAAAACACCAATACAGTATACTAACACATATATATGGAATTTAGGAAGATGGCAATGACGACCCTGTATGCAAGACAGGGAAAGAGACACAGATGTGTATAACGGACTTTTGGACTCAGAGGGAGAGGGAGAGGGTGGGATGATTTGGGAGAATGCCATTCTAACATGTATACTATCATGTGAATTGAATCGCCAGTCTATGTCTGATGCAGGATGCAGCATGCTTGGGGCTGGTGCATGGGGATGACCCAGAAAGATGTTATGGGGAGGGAGGTGGGAGGGGGGTTCATGTTTGGGAATGCATGTAAGAATTAAAGATTTTAAAATTTAAAAAAAATAAAAAATAAAAATAAATGCAAAAAAAAAAAAAGAAGAAGAATGGAACTGGAGGAATCAACTTGCCTGACTTCAGGCTCTACTACAAAGCCACAGTCATCAAGACAGTATGGTACTGGCACAAAGAGAGACATATAGATCAATGGAACAAAATAGAAAGATCAGAGATAAATCCACACACATATGGACACCTTATCTTTGACAAAGGAGGCAAGAATATACAATGGAGTAAAGACAATCTCTTTAACAAGTGGTGCTGGGAAAACTGGTCAACCACTTGTAAAAGAATGATACTAGATCACTTTCTAACACCGCACACAAAAATAAACTCAAAATGGATTAAAGATCTAAATGTAAGACCAGAAAGTATAAAACTCCTAGAGGAGAACATAGGCAAAACATTCTCAGACATAAATCACAGCAGGATCCTCTATGATCCACCTCCCAGAATTCTGGAAATAAAAGCAAAAATAAACAAATGGGATCTAATTATAATTAAAAGCTTCTGCACAACAAAGGAAAATATAAGCAAGGTGAAAAGACAGCCTTCTGAATGGGAGAAAATAATAGCAAATGAAGCAACTGACAAACAACTAATCTCAAAAATATACAAGCAACTTATGCAGCTCAATTCCAGAAAAATAAACGACCCAATCAAAAAATGGGCCAAAGAACTAAATAGACATTTCTCCAAAGAAGACATACGGATGGCTAACAAACACATGAAAAGATGCTCAACATCACTCATTATTAGAGAAATGCAAATCAAAACCACAATGAGGTACCACTTCACACCAGTCAGAATGGCTGCGATCCAAAAATCTGCAAGCAATAAATGCTGGAGAGGGTGTGGAGAAAAGGGAACCCTCCTACACTGTTGGTGGGAATGCAAACTAGTACAGCCACTATGGAGAACAGTGTGGAGATTCCTTAAAAAATTGCAAATAGAACTACCTTATGACCCAGCAATCCCACTGCTGGGCATACACACCGAGGAAACCAGAATTGAAAGAGACACATGTACCCCAACGTTCATCGCAGCACTGTTTATAATAGCCAGGACATGGAAACAACCTAGATGTCCATCAGCAGATGAATGGATAAGCAAGCTGTGGTACATATACACAATGGAGTATTACTCAGCCGTAAAAAAGAATTCATTTGAATCAGTTCTGATGAGATGGATGAAACTGGAGCCGATTATACAGAGTGAAGTAAGCCAGAAAGAAAAACACCAATACAGTATACTAACACATATATATGGAATTTAGGAAGATGGCAATGACGACCCTGTATGCAAGACAGGGAAAGAGACACAGATGTGTATAACGGACCTTTGGACTCAGAGGGAGAGGGAGAGGGTGGGATGATTTGGGAGAATGGCATTCTAACATGTATACTATCATGTAAGAATTGAATCGCCAGTCTATGTCTGATGCAGGATGCAGCATGCTTGGGGCTGGTGCATGGGGATGACCCAGAGAGATGTTATGGGGAGGGAGGTGGGAGGGGGGTTCATGTTTGGGAACGCATGTAAGAATTAAAGATATTAAAATTTTAAAAATAAAAAACTAAAAAAAAATTAAAAAAAAACAAAGAAAACCATAATTGAGAAAGATACATGCACCCCAATGTTCATTGAAGAACTGTATTTACAATAACCAGGGCATTTCCATTGGATGGCATCACCGACTCAATGGACATGAGTTTGAGCAAGCCCTGGAAGTTAGTGATGGACAAGGAAGCCTGGCATGCTGCAGTCCCTGGGGTCACAAATAATCAGACATGACTGAGAGACCAAACTGAACTGAACTGAATGTATTACAGAGATATGTGAAAATTAATCAATCTTAAGGGTATTTCACAAAAATATTTATATTATGTTTAGTTGTAGAAATAAATATCTTAGTGGATACAGGTTACATGCCAATGCATGCCATTAGTTAAAGCAAAGTTATTTTTGGTAATACTCTATATTTCTTTCTCCAATGACTCTCAGCAATTTAGGAGTCATCTAATGTCACACAAAGAGAAATTTCAAAATTTGCTAGCTCATCCTCACAGATTATAACTGCATAACATCATTATGCAATAAAGTGAAAGTGAAGTTGCTCAGTCGTGTTCGACTCTTTGCAACCCCGTGGACACCAGGCTCCTCTGTCCATGGGATTTTCTAGGCAAGAGTACTGGAGTGGGTTGCCATTTCCTTCTCCAGAGAATCTTCCCAACCCAGGAATCGAACCCAGGTCTCCTGCATTGTAGACAGACGCTTTACCGTCTGAGCCACCAACCTCTTTCTTTCCTGGTAAATTCAATGCCTTCACAGAAAGAAAGAAAAAGAAAAAAATCCTGTTTGATTAATATACCAATGTCTACTATCTACTGTTTAATAGGCTAATTAGATAGCCAAGACAAAAGAGACTATTTTATTATTACATTTCACAAATGCAAAAGTAGCCCTGGTGAAGTCAGGTAAGTTTATAGGGTGTGCCGTAGTCTGAATGTTCACCACCTGGCTTCCAAAATATCTATGCTGAAATCTCAACTCTTAAAGGTTGGACCTTTTATAAGTACTAATAGGTGGGACCATTGGGAAGTGACTAGGTCACAAGGATGGAACCCTCACAAAGAGGATTAGTGCCCTTTTAGCAAAAGACACCACAGAGTTCCCCAGCTCTTTCACCATGTGAGGGTATAATGAGAAATCTGTCACATGAAAAAGGGTTCTTAACCAAACATTTTGCTATCTTTCTCTTAGACTTTCATTCTCCATAACTGTAAGAAATAGATTTATAATGTTTATAAGCTCTCCAGTCTGTGGTATTTTATTATAGCAATCCAAACAGGCTAAGACAGGCTTACAAAACAAAATTTTTAAGAGTGAGCTAAGACATAAATGCAGGACTTGTTCCCATTCTAGTGATTTAGCTTCTATGGAAGGCCACCTATTGGTAAAAGCTCATATCAGTATAACCAGAGGATACTAAATTCAAACAACTAAAAAATATTAATTTAAAATTTTATAATTGTATGTACCATGTTAGATTCTAAGAATATATTTTCAAAGAATGTCAAGGAATGGTAATTGCAAATACATACATACATGATACATACAAATACATACATCTTCTTGTACATAAAGCAGATAACAAAATAAGAGAAAATGAAATCCTTAAGATTTTAGTTTTCATTTTCCAAAGTGATCACTTATGTTAAGTCTATGAGAAGTAGGGAATCAACAATCACTACATCTCAGTTTTTGTTTTCCTGAGTGGCCAAAGAAAAGTAATTGCTGTAATTATCATTAATATGATAAATATTGATATTCCCTGAATTAATAATTTTGTTCTTACACAACTGAAAATCCTGGTCTTTTATTGCCATACTTCTACTCATCATTCATAAAGTAAAATTTTATATCACTCTCCTGATACAAATGATAGTGATATCTTGAAATATATAAATTCTTGGGGAAAACCTTACTTTTTGAGAAATCAGATATGAAAAATATCAACACTTATGGGAAAAAAGACTTATGTGGTCATTCAAAATCTATACAACTTTGTAATCAGAACCTAAATAAAAATAAATATTAATTTAAAATAGTAACACTATTCAGAAGACAGGATAGACTCCTAATAAATAAAGCACCTGGAAAGTTTTTGAACTGTACATTCTCAGACCCACTGAATCCTTGCATGTGGACATGCTAAGTTGCTTCAGTCATGTCTGACTCATTGTGATCCTATGGACTGTAGCTGGTCAGGCTCCTCTGTCCATGAGATTTTTCAGGCAAGAATACTAAAGTTGGTTGCCATGGCATTTTCCCAACCCAAGGATCAAACCTGCGCCTCCTGCATTGGAGTCAGATTCCTTACCACTGAATCACCAAGAAATCCCTAACCAACTCAGCCAAAAATTCTGGGACAGAGTCAAGCAATCTAAGCTTTAGCAAGCCCTCCAGATGACTGCAATGCAATTTTGGGCTAGTGAATCACTGTGCTACTCTATATAAAATATTTTACCATTCAAAGTAAAACAAAATAAAAAGAAGAAGAAGAAGTGAAATTCCTAGGCAACAATAAAATAAGAAAGTAATTCAGGTTGTTAAATTATGGAGTCAATGGCAAAACATACAAATACCTGGGAAGTAGACAGCCTCTAAAAGATTCCTTATGCCTCAGCTTCCATGATATCAATGCTCTATAAATGCAGTGAGAGTTAGTGACTAGCTTCTAGTAAAGATAATACAACAAAAGTAACACAGTGTCACTTCCGAGATTAGCTTCTGTCTTGCTTTGCTCTTGTTCCTTCGTTTGTTCACTGCTAAATTCTGAGCTGCCCACTTTGAAAGACAGCTTAGATCAGAACCAGGGAGGAACTAGGGTTCTCCGGCCAAAAGCCCAATGAAGAACTGAAACCTGAAGAGACACACACAGGAAAGAGCTTAGAAATGAATTTTCTCCCAGTTGAGCCTTAGGTGATTGCAGCTCTGTAAGAAATCCTTAGCCCAATGATCTAATCCAGACGTTCCATATTTCTGATCCAAAGAAACGAAATATTTTTTTTAAAGCTTATTGCTTTACGACCAAGTTTTAGTGAGTAATTCCTAATATAATCCAAGCAAAAGTGCTTCTGGTAAGTGGGCAGACTGTACACCACCACTTCTTCCATTTGTATCAGAGTGCTTTGTATTCTGTGCAGTTATTTGGTAAGTAAGGCATGAAAAACACTAGGGATGGGGGATCACAAATGATCACAGGAAACTACACGAGTTACTGACTTCATATACTGACTGTGAGTGAGCTACTTTACTTCACAGAAACATGGATTTTATGTTGAGTCTGCTTTTGCAGTACAGATGTTTCTTTTAAGAATAACCATACAGCTCAGTTAAATACTTTTCCAGTTTCTAAGGGTTTCTTTTAATGAACTCACCAATTTTGGGCTGTGCTGGGTCTCTGTCGCTGCATGGGCTTTTCTCCAGTTGAGGCAAGCAGGGGCCACTCTAGTTGGGGTTCATGGGCTTCCCACTGTGCTGGCTTCTCCTGCTGCAGAACATGGGCGCTGGGCATGCAGGCTTCAGTAATTACAGTCCATGCGCTCATTAGTTGCAGCTCCTGAGCTCTAGAGCACAGACTCAGAATTTGTCGTGCACAGGCTTAGTCGCTCTGTGGCAAGCGAGATCTTCCCCGACCAGAGATCGAACCCATGCCTCATGCACTGGTAGGCGGACTCTTCACCACTGAGCGACCAGGGGAGTCCTCAAGTTGCTAAGATTTAATCCATTCTTATGATTCCTTTAAAAATTACATAATGGGCATGGGATAGGGACAATTTTTCTCTTTTGCCATCATTTCCTTTCCTTTGTTTTTTCACCCTCCTGGCAAGCAGTTCTTTGACAGAATGTTAGGGAAAGATTTTAGCATAGTAATACATCAAAAAAGAATTACCGTCAACAGTACAAACAACAGGAATCCCCTTGCTCTAGGAAGAGGACTTTGACATTCTGAGCTTCATCTCATCTTGCTCTGCCAAATCTATTTGATATTTGTGTCTTTCCCGAAAGAAAATACTGTATCTAAGATTGCAGAAGAGTGGGGAAAACTAGTGAAATAGGAGCTGAGACAATAATCGAGGTTCCTAGATACATTTTCAAGGAGAATTCTATGAACAAAAATGTGATTTGATGAGAAGAGCAGAAAATACTTTGTATCACATTTTGGATGTACGTATGTTCATCATCAGTGGTTAAATAGCACTGTTTCATTTCTTATAATGAACTACATATATGCACAGCTTTCAAGGCACTGTGAACCCACTGAAGAGTGACATAATTATTTTCATTTTTTATCATTCACTTCTCTCATATGTCGAATTGTGAAAGCATTAATGTGGCCCATTTAAATGAGATAAAGGGTGCCTAAATGAGGGTGCCTAAAATAATCAATATTCAACAAATATGAATGACTAATTCTGTCACTTGTATTCATGTTTAAATATATGACTACAGAAGTTCAATAAACTTTGATTAATCAAAATCCAACAGAAACAACTGCATTTTGTCTTAATCTACAGCTTACTCTTATTGAAATAAGCTAATAAAAGAAAAATAGTTTATACTTTCTGCTATGGGAGTCTGAAACTGAGGGAATTATTGCTCTAGACATGATTCATTAGGGATTCAGAAGTATGTACTAACAACTCCAACACTAAATCTAACAGGGAATCCCCTTGGAATTTGTTCTTCTTTCTTTGTTTACATCAATAGCATTTAATAAATAATTTTGTGAGCTGAGCATTATGCTAGAAACTAAGAAGAAAGTAAGACAAAAACAAAAAAGATAGCTCCTGACATGAAGCTAGGTTTGAAGAAGACAGACCTTAACAAATGAATGCAGGTCATTAATAAAGTAAGTGCAAAAATCAGTACAGTTCAGTTCAGTCACTCAGTTATGTCCGGCTCTTTGAGACCCCACGGACTGCAGCCACCAGGCCTCTCTGTCCATCACCAACTCAGGGAGCTTACTCAAACTCATGTCCATGGAGTCGGTGATGCCACCCAACCATCTCATCCTCTGTCATCCCCTTCTCCCCCTGCCTTCAATTTTGTCCAGCATCAGGGTTTTTCCAATAAGCCAGTTCTTCGGATCAGATGGCCAAAATATTGAAGTATCAGCTTCAGCATCAGTCCTTCCAGTGAATATTCAGGACTGATACCCTTTGGATGAACTGGATGGATCTCCTTGCAGTCCAAGGGACTCTCAAGAGCCTTCTCCAACACCGCAGTTCAAATACATCAATTTTCGACACTCAGCCTTCTTTATGATGAGCAAAAATGCTTCAAGAGTAAAAGGTATGCATGACTTAAGTCACTCAGCACATTGCTACATGTCACTATATCTCAAAAACATAGCAATGACTTTATGTCAAAATCAGCAATTATCCTCCTAAAACATTGAAGAAGGGTTTCCTGTCCCAACTGTGATAGAATATCTGATAATGAGGAAGAATTTTCCTCCCTTTTTTGGAAGGGATCAAATGGAAGTGTGCAAGAATTCAAATTAGAAACTTCACTTCTTGGGAGCAAACAGAGCAAAACTAACCATCTTTTCTACTACTCAGAAAAATAGAAGTAAAAGAAGTTTTGTTTCAGGCTCTTGCTGAACAATTTCTGATTTCCTCTGGCCTCCTTTTGCTGTAGCATGAGCGTGTGCCTAGTTGCTTCAGTTGTGTCCTACTCTTTACGACGCTATGGACCATAACCCACCAGGCTCCTCTGTCCATGAGATTCTCCAGGCGAGAACACTGAAGCGGGTTGCCATGTCTTCCTGTAGAGGATCTTCCCGACCCAGGGATCAAACTCGCCTCTGTTATGTCTCCTGCATTTGTAGACAGGTTCTTTACCACTAGCACCACCTGGGAAGCCCCTTTCTTGTAGCACCCTAGGGCAATCAACAACTCACCTCTCATCAGTTTTCTGAATTTCACCACGATCATCACCTGCCTCCAGCTTGCTGTCACTCAACCACCCAGGTCTCTGTGTGATTAATGAGACTGCGGCTAAGGGCTCAGCTTCAAGTAGAGCAATTTGTCTCAATCAGTAATAATATATTTCTGAAACAGATTCTTGGAGTCAACGTGCATTCAGTTTAGTTAGCCTATCTTCCATGGCATTAGTATTATTTTACAGTCTGATCAGTGATATCCGAGAGAAAAAAAGGCATCCAAGACACTAAGAAATGAAGAAATACATTACTTCCAGTTCATTTAAAGTATTGCTGAAAGCCAGGAACTAGAGCATACTTAAGAATATTTTTTAATAACAAATTAAAATCAAAATGTGTTTCTGGCTTATCTATTATATTTTCTGTTCCCTCTACTATTTGGCTAATCAGAATTGATGTAATAATATGAAATTAATGTAGATATTATGTTTCAAGTCATAAGTTTGTTTCAACAGACTGTAATATAATAATTTAATCAGCTTTATTAGACTAATTTTTAAAAAAGTTTAGAAAATCCATGTAACATCTTGCACTATAAGCAAACAGTGTTATTTCAGATATGTACAGTGGAGCTTATGTTAAGGATGGGTAATAAGTATTAATATGTTTTAAAAAAATAACTAAATATATGCACTCTAAATGGTGTATTGTTTACCTTATTGACTACAATAAATATTCAAAGTATGAAGCTTGGATTTGTTAAAAAAAAAAAAAAGGAAAAAAGTTTAAGAACTCCAAAACATAGTGCTGTCAACTTATAAAAAAATAAAGCACAACTTGAGAGTTGTGAGTTAAGTTTTATTTGGGGCAGAATGAGGACTGCAGCCTGGGAGAAAGCACTTCAGATAGCTCTGATAAACTGCTCCAAAGAGTTAGGGGGGAAGGTCAGTATATAAGTGTTTTTTGGTGAAAGGGGAATACATGCAATCAAGCATATCTTTTTCCAGAAGTTTTCTACTAGTCTTGTGAAGCCTTTGCTAGTTACTAAGAACATTCATCATCATGAAGGATTTCAGTGCTTTTCTAGATATGGGGAGATACAAGAATTGGGCTCATAAAATTGGCTCCCGAAAATATCTATCTGTTCTGCCAGTACCCCTCTCTTCCCAGTACAGAATGCCTCATCTCTACTCTCCACCCTGTACTCCTATCAAGGGGTATTGAAGGTCAGCCACTGTGGCAGCACATGACTTAATCTTTATAGAGGTAGATAGGTACATGGCAAGTGCCCACGGCAAGTGCCAATGTGTAATTCACAGTGCTTGCCTTTTTAAACCAAGATCTTAAATAAAAATGAGAAAATTTAATTAAAAATAAGTTACTTTTCCCTCAACATTAAAACTAAGTGGTCACCACACATAATAGTTTTAATTATTTAAAATAATTAAATAACTTTTGGGTTATACACTAAATTAAAGGCAAATATTTCCACTGTTTTTTAACAGAAATATAGTATAAGATCAATAGTTTATCAAACACATTAAATACCACTGTCTCTTTCAAACATTAGGATAGATATAATATGTCCAGTGGGTTTATGAAACCAGTTTTCTGTTTTAGAATATATATCCTGCATTGAACAAAGCAGTGTAAAATCTCGGATTTAAAAACTGATCTAGGGAATTGAAATTGTGTATTTTAACGTATGCCAGTATACCTGTTCTCAGTGTTAACACCTGAATTATCAACAGAGCTCCCCACTTGCCAGGTACAGTTGTGAGAAAATGGGTAGGGGTAAATAGTATTGTAATTTCTTATAATAAAGATGCTATCTAGCCCTTTAAAATACATTAAAATCCTGGAATAGGAAAGTAAACTAAAAACAAAGAAATGACCAAAAACATTCAGACAGGCTTGACTGTGAAAGTTCCACCATGGTGCTTATGAACTACACTTTTAAAATGTAAACCTCAGAGTAGACACTTTCATTGACTACCTCATCTTCAATAACTTGCTTCATTCCTCCATCAATTACTGCTGCTTTTATCTTTTCCAGTACTCCTGAGTTGTCCCTCTAAAGAGTTTACACTGCTCAGTTACACCTTTTCAAGCTTTAATAAACAGCACATATCATTTGTGAAGATTACTTAAAAAGAATCTTCTGATTCATAGACTTAGAAGCTCTAAATTGGGCTGTGTTTGTTTGGTATTCTTCCTGTTTTCAGTATCAGAGAGAGTATGTCTTGTCACTTTTAAGCAAAGAATGTAGTTTTAAAAGAAAAAAGATAAAGGAAAAAGAACCTATGACATATTCACTGCCATAGTCACACTTGTACAATGGGTGTACAAGTCAAACTTGTGCAGTCACAGGAGTTAAAGAAGAAATGGGCCTTTCACAGCCAAACTGTCTGTTTTCTATTAAGTTTCTGCTTCTTCATCTTCCTTTTGTTTATGCCTCTGAAGCTTCTTCTTGGAAGCTATTGATGTGATGGTAAAAGTAAAAACTTGCTTTAAGCACTCATCATACAAATTAAATTTCAAGTAAAAGCAATTGGTATTGCTGCTGAGTAAGTTCTTCCAGTAGATTGCTCAGACACTCTGCAAAATTGCCTGCTGACCTACTGCATGGGCCAGAGATGCCCGTGGCCTGATAGCCAATAGTATCTATCATAGGTGACATTTATAGTGGAGAGCTCTGTGCAGCTGTGCCAAAAGTACACAGCAACTGCAAACAGGCTATTTGAAGTGAGATGATATATTAAATTATATCCTACACTTTCAATTGAAAAATGAGCATCCTGGAGAAATAAAACATTCCTGAAACCAAGCTGGAAAAAAATGAAAATGTGAAAGTAGCTAGCTGCTTTTATTTTGATAACTGGATATGTAAAGAGTTGGCATATGCACACTTATGAAATGTAGAGTACATCCATCATTTTAATTCTTTAGGTTTGGTATTGTGACATATACAAAATTATCTCCATTTTACAGATGAGAAAATTGAGGCTCAACTAGATTGGTTTTATCTGAGTTTAAATGGGCTTCCCCGGTGGCTCAGCAGTAAAGAATCCACCTGCAATTCAGGAGATGTGGGTTCAATTCCCAAGTCAGGAAGACATCCCTGGAGGAGGAAATGGAAACCCACTCCAGTGTTCTTGCCCAGGAAATCCCATGGAAAGAGGAGCCTGGCAGGTTACAGTCCATGGGGTCGCAAAAAAGTTGGACACAGCTGAGTGACTGAGCATGCACACTGAGTTAGAGCATTTGTTAAGAAGGATTCACGTGCGCATAACATACACGTATTGATCCTGAAGCATGTTTCTTTCCATTTTTATCATGTTCTACATAATAGAGTATTGTTTAGTTCTGAAGAATCTTGTCTGTAAATTATTCTCTAGGGGTTAAAGGGACTAAACATATGCTGTGGTTTCAAGGATGCTAGGAAAGTTTCTAATTCCCCAAAGTACACATTATATGGGAATCTATATATAGGTATAGACATAAAATAACATATATCTTGGACTTGATTGTGAAACTCTGAAAGTAAAACTGACCTGATGATTAATCTAGTTCTACTGTATCATTTTACACATTATGGGTACAGGGCCAAGAGAAAGGATATCTTGTTTAAGCCTACTCATAATCATACTTGCAGACATAGGGATAGAGTTATAGTCTTTAAAAATTTTAAGTTCTTTGTTCTATACCACTTTGCCTTTCTTATCAATAATTTATGACAATCTGATATCAAGTGCTAATATTCTGAGACTCTGGTGAATTCATTAAGGCTAAGTTCTTTTCAGTCCTGACCTGAGAATCCATAGCATTCATTATAGGAGACGTAATGAAGTAAAGTTTGTTGATATATTAATGAGTAAGAATAGGTTGGCTAGAATAACTCTTTAAATTTTAATCAGTCTCAGAACTATATGATAGGGAAAAGTTATCACCTGTATTTTAGAACTATGCTAGTGCCTGTATTTAAGCTTTTAGCAGTGGAAAATGAAAATGATCAAAGATTGGAGCCTTATTGTATATACTCCATTTTCTTTGGATTTTTACCAAAAATATTTTTAGGTTTGATCTTTGTTTATTTTTACTTCCTAGAGGATTCAGATTAAATGAATGAATTTTTAAAATTCTTTCAGCTAGGTTTCTGATGGTTGGAGATGCCACAGTGGGAAATAAAATCATTCAGAATTACCTCTTTGGAAATCAAAATGTATGGCTTAGGAGAGCTGCTCTGTGAGCAATGTATTCGTGAGCTATTGAACCTCATTTCCAGCTTTCCCTCTGGCAAAAGGTACCTGCTCAAATTTATATTTAAGATTCAAATGTTCATCTGAGACTTCTAGGATTTGGGGGGAAATATGATTCTCTGTGTTTCTAGGATTTCTTGCCACTAGATTTCTGCTGAGTCTATGGGGACATTACTCTTAAAGAGAATTGCTTCTGATTCATACAGCTGAAAAGAACTACCCACAGGTAATTACTGAGCAGACTCTCCTCCTCACACATCAGCAATAAAATAATAGTTTACTAGCTCATTTTCTACAAACAAATATTAAAATCTTCCAGATCATCTGCAAAGTTATGATTTGGTTCTGTCAAGAAACCCTGACTTTTAAGGATGCTATAGTAATACCAAATCATGGATGACCATTAGTGGATTATAACATACTTCAGGAGACTCGGTAAACTGAGGGGAAAGGAAATATCAAGATAAGTAATCAGAATTATTAATGCCTATCATGGTAAACCAATAAAAGAATCAAAAGATAATTTAAGTAATAATAATCTCAAGGAATTAGGGGAAAAAACCTTTCTGAATTAGAAAATATGATTTCCAAATTTAGAAGAATTCTAGTTCCAGCAACTTGGCATTGTAGGTATGAAGGGCTTGAAAGCACAGCCATAATACCACCTAAAAATGCTGAACACAATGTTAAATGTATAATTAAACTTGCAAAAAAAAAAAAGCACAAGGTATTGATAACAAATGAAATTATAATGGAGTAATCACAGTTCAGGCATACGAAAAAGGGGTAGCTGGTCATCAAGTATCTGACCTCAGACATATCTCAGGATTGCTGAGAACTTGGATTTCCTTTGAAGCGTACCAGACCCAAGGACACCTACAGCCATATTCAGAACAACACCTGCCAGCTGCAACATTATGGTCTCAAATTCTCACTTTGTAACTGTGCAACCATTTTAGATCCCAACCAATCTTTATTTAACAAGGACACTTACTTCTCACAGGTTCCAATTATAATTTTTGATGAACAGCACATGTAATTAATGGTAACCTTGCATTTGGGGGGGGGGGTTGCCTTTACAAGCCTCTCTCATTTTCAAATGCCTTCTTGACTCTGTGTCTCCAGGACTAGAGTTCTAAGAAGTCTCTGAAAATGTTCCCATAAAAAATAGAATAGTTTAAAGCAAATAAAATATAATACACAAAATAATTTTAGTTTCTTCATTATTCTGGCAATTTTCACTGATAAAACTTATTCTTTTTAGTGTTATTGTATTCATTTAAATTTTTTTACAGATATCAATAATGTTTGAATATTTCCAGTCTGTGAGATCAAATACATATGAACCCAAGCTAAGAATTTCCCTAATGATTTTAATGTCCAAGTTCAAATTAGTAGGCTCAACCATGTAACATTTATGCCTTAACTGGCTCCCTGGCCAAAGAGCCATCTTAAAACGGTTGCAAACAAAGACAGAAAATTCAGACACTCTTGGATGACAGATCTTTGAACCTGTTTGAGAATAGAGGCATTGCCTTGATGGAGGAGAGAACACAGCATAGATATAGGAGGATAATGTGGGAAACAAATTTTTAACTTCTTGTCATGGCTTTCCTCTACCCACTTCCTTGAGACAATAAAAGCAACTCAAACTCTTCCTCAAATGTCTTTAGGAACAAAATTAGGATGACACAGAAACTCTGTGCTTGAGAAGACTTCAGGAAAATAGATTGTGACTCATTTAACAGGTGGTTGCTTCCCCTTTTTTGCCCTTTAAAGCACATGAATGGGGAGTTAACATGTACAGTTGTCTTCTTCTAATGCTAAGGTTAAGGGTTACTTTAAAGGGGATTTTCAGTTCCATTCAGTTCAGTCACTCAGTTGTGTCTGACTCTTTGATACCCCATGGACTGCAGGACACCAGGCCTCCCTGTCCATCACCAGCTCCCAGAGCTTACTCAAACTCTTATCCATTGAGTCGGTGATGCCATCCAACCATCTCATCCTCTGTCGTCCCCTTCTCCTCTTGCTCTCTATCTTTTCCAGCATTAGGGTCTTTTCAAATAAGTCAGCTCTTTGCATCAGGTAGCCAAAGTATTGGAGTTTCAGCTTCAACATCAGTCATTCCAATGAACACCCAGGACTGATCTCCTTTAGGATGAACTGGTTGGATATCCTTGAGTTCAAGGGACTCTCAAGAGTCTTCTCCAGCACCACAGTTCAAAAGCATCAATTCTTCAGTGCTCAGCTTTCTTTATAGCCCAACTCTCACATTCATACATGACTACTGGAAAAAACAGAGCTTTAACTAGACAAATCTTTGTTGGCAAAGTAATGTCTCAGCTTTTGAATATGCTGTCTAGGTTGGTCATAACTTTTCTTCCAAGGAGCAAGCATCTTTTAATTTCATGGCTTCAGTCACCATTTGCAGTGATTTTGAAGCCCCCCAAAATAAAGTCTCTCACTGTTTCCACTGTTTCCCCATCTATTTGCCATGAAGTGATGGGACCAGACCCCATGATCTTAGTTTTCTGAATATTGAGCTTGAAGCCAACTTTTCACTTTCTTCTTTCACTTTCATCAAGAGTCTCTAGTTCTTCTTCACTTTCTGCCATAAAGGTGGTGTCATCTGCTTATCTGAGGTTATTGATACTGCTCCCAGCAATCTTGATTCCAGCTTGTGCTTCATCCAGCCCAGCGTTTCTCAAGATATACTCTGTATGTAAATTAAATAAGCAGGGTGACAATATATAGCCTTGACGTACTCCTTTCCCAATTTGGAACCAGTCTGTTGTTCCATGTCCAGTTCTAACTGTTACTTCTTGACCTGCATACAGATTTCTCAGGAGGCAAGGTCAGGCATTCTGGTATTCCCATATCTTTAATAATTTTCCACAGGTTGTGGATCCACACAGTCAAAAGTAGCTCAGTTGGTAAAATATTACCTCAGATGATCATTATATCTGCTACTGTGGGCAAGAATCCCTTAGAAGTACTGGAGTAGCCATCATAGTCAACAAAAGAGTCCAAAATGCAGTACTTGGATGCAATCTCAAAAATGACAGAATGATCTCTGTTTGTTTCCAAGGAAAACCATTCAATATCACGGTAATCCAAGTCTATGATACAAGCAGTAATGCTGAAGAAGCTGAAGTTGAACGGTTTTATGAAGACCTACAAAACCTTCTAGAACTAACACCCCAAAAAGATGTCCTTTTCATTATAGGGGACTGGAATGCAAAAGTAGGAAGTCAAGAGATACCTAGAATAACAGGCAAATTTGGCCTTGGAGTACGAAATGAAGTAGGGCAAAGACTAACAAAGTTTTGCCAAGAGAACACGCTGGTCATAGCAAACACCCTCTTCCAACAACACAAGAGAAGACTCTACACATGGACATAACCAGATGGTCAGTACTGAAATCAGATTGATTATATTCTTTGTAGCTGAAGATGGAGATGCTCTATACAGTCAGCAAACACAAGACCAGGAGCTGACTGTGGCTCAGGTCATGAACGCCTTATTGCCAAATTCTACTTAAATTGAAGAAAGTAGGGGAAATCACTACACCATTCAGGTAGGATATAAATCAAATCTCTTATGATTATATTGTGGAAGTTACAAATAGATGCAAGGGATTAGATCTGATACAGTGCCTGAAGAACTATGGACAGAGGTTTATGACATTGCACCAGAGGCAGGGATCAAAACCATCCCGCAAAATAAAGAAATGCAAAAAGGCAAAATGGTTGTCCAAGGAGGCCTTACAAATAGCAGAGAAAAGAAGAGAAGCAAAAGGCAAAAAAGGAAAGGAAAGATATACCCATTTGAATGAAGAGTTCCAAAGAATAGCAAAGACAGATAAGAAAGCCTTCCTCAGTGATCAGTGCAAAGAAATAGAGGAAACAAAGAATGAGAAAGATTAGAGATCTCTTCAAGAAAATTAGAGATACCAAGGGAACATTTCACGCAAACATGGGCTCAATAAAGGACAGAAATGGTATGGAACTAACAGAAGCAGAAGATATTAAGACAAGGTGGCAAAAGTACATAGGAGAACTGTACAAAAAGATTTTCATGACGCAGATGATCATGATGGCGTGATCACTCACCTAGAGCCAGACATCCTGAAATGCGACATCAAGTGGGCCTTAGGAAACATCACTACGAACAAAGCTAGTGGAGGTGATAGAATTCCAGTGGAACTATTTCAAATCCTGAAAGATAATGCTGTGAAAGTGCTGTATTCAATACGCCAGCAAGTTTGGAAAACTCAACAGTGCCTACAGGACTGGAAAACGTGTTTTCCTTCCAATCCCAAAGAAAGGCAATGCCAAAGAATGCTCAAACTACCGCACAATGGCACTCATCTCACATGCTAGTAAAGTAATGCTCAAAATTCTCCAAGCCAGGCTTCAGCAATACATGAACCGTGAACTTCCAGATGTTCAAGCTGGTTTTAGAAAAAGCAGAAGAACCAGAGATCAAATTGCTATCACCTGCTGGATCATCAAAAAAGCAATAGAGTTCCAGAAAAACATCTATTTCTGCTTTTTTGACTATGCCAAAGACTTTGACAGTGTGGATCACAATCAACTGTGGAAAATTCTGAAAGAGATGGAAATACCAGACCACTTGACCTGCCTCTTGAGAAATCTGTATGCAGGTCAGGAAGCAACAGTTAGAACTGGACATGGAACAACAAGCTGGTTCCAAATTCGAAAAGGAGTACATCGAGGCTGTATTTTTTAACCCTGCTTATTTAATTTATATGCAGAGTACATCATGAGAAACTCTGGGCTAGATGAAGCACAAGCTGGAATCAAGATTATGGGAGAAATATCAATAACCTCAGATATGCAGATGACACCACCCTTATGGCAGAAAGTGAAGAAAAACTAAAAAGCCTCTTGATGAAAGTGAAAGAGGAGAGTGAAATTTGGCTTAAAGCTCAACATTCAGAAAACTGCGATCATGGCATCTGGTCCCATCACTTAATGGGAAATAGATGGGGAAACAGTAGAAACAGTGGCTGACTTTATTTTTCTGGACTCCAAAATCACTGGAGATGGTGATTGCAGCCATGAAATTGAAAGATACTTGCTCCTTGGAAGGAAAGTTGTGACCAATCTATTGAAAAGCAGAGACATTACTTTGCCAACAAAGGTCTGTCTAGTCAAAGCTATGGTTTTCCCAGCAGTCATGT
Organism: Ovis canadensis; assembly: GCF_042477335.2. Classification (NCBI taxonomy): domain Eukaryota; kingdom Metazoa; phylum Chordata; class Mammalia; order Artiodactyla; family Bovidae; genus Ovis; species Ovis canadensis. The sequence goes on along the minus strand of NC_091253.1, from coordinate 97,240,198 downwards.
ATGCATGTGAGAGGTGGACTATAAAGAAAGCTGAGAGCCAAAGAATTAATGCTTTTGAACTGTGGTATTGGAGAAGACTTTTGAAAGTCCCTTGGACTACTGGGAGATCCAATCAGTCCATCCTAAAGGAGATCAGCCCCGAATGTTCACTGAAAAGACTGACGTTGAAGCTGAAACTCCAATACTTTGGCCACCTGATGCAAAGGGCTGACTCATTTGAAAAGACCCTGATGCTGGGAAAGATTGAAGGCGGGAGGAGAAGGGGACAACAGAGGATGAGATGGTTGGATGGCATCACCGAGTCGATGAACATGAGTTTCAGCAAACTCTGGGAGATAGTGATGGACAGGGAGGCCTGGCGTGCTGCAGTCCATGGAGTAGCAAAGAGTCACACATGACTGAGCAACTGAACTGAACTGAACTGAAAGTTATTCAAGCCACTAAAATGTTGAATATATAGATAAAGGAGCCAAGCTACCCTACAAAATGAATAGCTTGTGAGATATGTAAAATGGTTTAGCACATAACCCTCTTAAGAGCAAATTAGGCAATCAGATTTTTTCATATTTAAAGTTTTTTCTTCATGTTAACATTTTTGGTATATACAGCTTTTAGAGAAAGAATTATGGAATATAATCTTGATTTACAATGCATTTCTTTTACTGCAAATTAGAGCTGAGAAAACTGTTAAAATGAACTTTCTTATAGGTCTCACATACAGTAACAATATCTGAAGCACACGGACATGAATTTTGTGCAAATCCAGGGTTATAATTTTATACTTATTACTATGAATATATTTATTTAAAATTTTTGTATACATATTCAGTGAAAGAATGGCATTTTCAATTAGCCATAGTTCTATATCTTAGACATATAAAATATACTTTAAATAAAAAATAGTCTTCAGGTTATTTATGAAACAATCAGAATATATATTTATTCACTTGGTTTGTCCAGTAAAAAAGATAAATATAATATCTCTCTTTTAAACAACTAACTTAGTGATTTTTAGTTAGTGATTGTACAGCATTAAGACATGAATAATGGTTATTATTAGTTTAATTTGATTTAATATGATCTAAAGAGGAGCTTGACATGCTACAGTCCGCAGAATCACAAGAGTTGGACACAACTTAGCAAGTAAACCACCACCACCGCAAAACCGGCAGAAGGAAATAAAGAAATGAAATAAAACTAACAAAAAAAATGTATGGAAAGTTAAAGGATTTACCCTTTCCTTAGAAACAGTTAATTGTGGAGAATTAAAAAGAATATCTGCGTTAAAGTGTGTGTCTCTCCTGCTATTGACTACGCTTCTCAGTTCAGAGGGGGTGGCATTACACCCTACCTCCCAGCTCTCGGGCAATCTGTCCCTGACAGGACCATCCATCTGCTTAGCCTGAACAGCCCTGCAGTTGCTTATGCGCTTATTCACAGATGTGAGTAGGAGGTTGACTACAGGTTTTCTGACTTATACTTGAATCCAAGCTAATGTGACACATTTGTAAGCATAGCTGCACATGTTCTGATTTAATTAGGAAATCTCTCCTTTGACTTTCAGAATAGCACAGAAACAGAGAGATTCTGCTTCTAAACAGACCTAGATTCTGAACAGACCTGAGGCCGCTTGAAGAAGACTGGGAGTGTGGTGAGGAAACATGGGCGGTCAGCAAGCGGGGATGGCTCTAGAAGGGCTGAGCAGCTGCTTCACTCTCAACGTCCTCTTCATCAGCGGCGGGAGGCGGCAATCTTGGGAAGAGTCTATTGACTTAACCTGAACTCAGTGACCCAAAGGGCTTCCCCGGTGACACAGTGGTAAAAGTGTCTGTCTGCCAATAAAGGAAACGGGGCTCCATCCCTGACTTGAGAAGATCCCCTGGAGAAGGAAAGGGCAACCCACTCCAGTACTCTTGCCTGGAGAATTCCATGGGCAGAGGAGCCTCATGGGCTACAGTCATGGGGTTGCAAAAGAGTCAGATTCGACTTAGTGCCTGAACAACATCACAGTGATCCTAAATGTCATAAAGTTACAAATTAATTAGGAACCGCTTCGTTTCCATAGCTGTGACAGCCACTCGTCTAAAATTCCTATGATACTCTAGTTGCTTTCATGTGATATTTTTGGATACTAGAATTATTTACACGTTTGGAGTGATATTTTTCAGTTGGAAAATTGAAATGTCTCAGGCATAAATCAAACACTGGACTTCATTCACACTTCTCTAGATCTTAATCAAGATACCTTATAAGCTATGTTGGATATTGTACAATGTTTACATGTGCAAAACGTACCGAGCCTGTGTCTAGCATTTGCAAAATCTGCAACTGTGGAGCAATGCTCCAGCATGATTTTTGTGCTAGTGTCTCTGCTCCTGAAGTGTTTTGCCTACTGGTGGTAATTGCTTTACAAGTGAAAACTAGCCTCCTCGGTTCTCAGAATACGTGTTGTCATTCATGCATAGCACATCTCCACATCTTTGCTTGTGCTCCTTTCCCTGTATCTTTTATTTTCTTAGGCCATTTATTTCAGCTCAAAAGTCATTTATTTCATGAAGACTTCCTTCATCCCCTCAGTTAATATGAATCACTTACTCCCTCTATATTCCCATAGCACTGTTTCATCTGTCCCATCAGGCATCACAACCTGAATCATGTCTTGTTTGTATTTTCTAGTAAATTCATATCTTATTTCTGTGTGTGTGACTCTGTCCTTAGTAAAGGACCTTACATAAAGTACGCTCTCTATAAATGCTGTGCTAAGTCACTTCAGTAGTTTCCAACTCTTCGACCCCATGAACTGTAGCCTGCCGGGCTTCTTTGTCCATGGAATTCTCTAGGCAAAGACAACAGAGTGGGTTGCTATTTCCTCCTCCAGGGGATCTTCCTGAGCCAAGGATTGAACTCACGTCTTTTAGGTCTCCTGCATTGGAAGGAGTGTTCTTTACCACTAGCACTACCTGGGAAGCCCCTATAAATGCTAATTGAGTTGAATTTTAGATATTCACAAAATGCAAGTTCCAGTAAAGCTGTTTTTATAGCTGTATGCAGATAGTTCAGTTTTATAAACAAGTAGAGATCTTATAATTTATATATTTTATATTTGTTTACCCCTTTATAGTTTGGAAGTCCCTCTATAACTTATAGAGGGCTTCCCTCATAGCTCAGTTAGTCAAGAATCTGACTGCAAAGCAGGAGACCTAGGTTCGATTCTTGGGTCAGAAAGATCCCCTGGAGAAGGAAATGGCAGCCCACTCTAGTATTCTTGCCTGGAGAATCCCATGGACAGAGGAGCCTGGCAGGCTACAGTCTGTGGTGTATAATTACTTTACAATATAGAGCTGGTTTCTGCCAAACATTAACATGAATCAGTCATAGGCATACATATGTCCCCTCCCGACCCAACCCACACTCTAGGTTTTCACAGAACCAGGTTTGACCTCCTTGCCTCATACAGTAAATTCACATTTGCTGTGTATATGCTTATGCTTCTATGTATATGCTTGTTTCTATGTATACATTTCTATGTATAAATGTATATGTTTCTATGTATAAATGTATAAGTTTCTATGCTACGCTCTCAATTCATCCCACTCGCTCCTTCCCCCACTGTGTCCACAAGTCTTTTCTCTATGTCTGCATCTCCACTGCTGCCCTCCAAACAGGATCAGTTCAGTCCAGTTCAGTCTCTCAGTTGTGTCTGACTCTGCAACCCCATGAACCACAGCACACAAGGCCTCCCTGTCCATCACCAACTCCTGGAGTCCAACCAAACCCATGTCCATTGAGTCAGTGATGCCATCCAATCATCTCATCCTCTGTCATCCCCTTCTCCTCCAGCCCTCAATCTTTCCCAGCATCAGGGCTTTTCCAATGAATCAGCTCTTCACATGAGGTGGCCAAAGTATTGCAATTTCAGCTTAAACTTCAGTCCTTCCAATGAACACTCAGGACTGATCTCCTTTAGGATGGACTGGTTGAATCTCCTTGCAGTTCAAGGGACTCTCAAGGGTCTTCTCAAACACCACAGCATAAAAGCATCAATTCTTCGGCGCTCAGCTTTCTTCAGAGTCCAACTCTCACATCCATACATGACTATTGGAAAAACCATAGCCTTGACTAGACGGACCTTCGTTGACAAAGTAATATCTCTGCTTTTTAATGTGCTATCTAAGTTGGTCACAACTTTCCTTTCAAAGAGTAAGCGTCTTTTAATTTCATGGCTGCAATCACCATCTGCAGTGATTTTGGAGCCCAAGAAAATAAAGTCAGCCACTGTTTCCACTGTTTCCCCATCTATTTGCCATGAAGTGATGGGACCAGATGCCATGATCTTTGTTTTCTGAATGTTGAGCTTTAAGCCAACTTTTTCACTCTTCTTTCACTTTCATCAAGAGGCTTTTTAGTTCCTCTTTACATTCTGCCATAGGGGTGGTGTCATTTGCATATCTGAGGTTATTAATATTTCTCTTGGCAATCTTTATTCCAGCTTGTGCTTCTTCCAGCCCAGCGTTTCTCATGATGTACTCTGCATAGAAGTTAAATAAGCAGGGTGACAATATACAGCCTTGACGTACTCCTTTCCCTATTTGAAACCAGTCTGTTGTTCTATGTCCGGTTCTAACTGTTGCTTCCTGACCTGCAAACAGGTTTCTCAAGAGACAAACAGGATAATCAGCTCAAAATGGTGATTTGAGTAATCCGTTTGGTGATTCCATTTTTCTAGATTACATGTATATACATTTATATATGAATTTTCTCTCATTTACTTCACTCTATATAATAGGTTCCATGTTTTTCCATCTCATTGTAACTGACTCAAATGTGTTGCTTTTAATGGCTGAGTAATCTCCACTGTGTGCATGTTCCACGGCTTCTCTCGATGGGCATCTAGGTTGTTTTCAAGCCCTCACCATTGGAAATAGTGCTGCAGGGAACATTGAGGCATATGTGTCTTTTTCAACTATGGCTTCCTTGAAATATATACCAGGGATGGGATTGTTGGGCCATACAGTAGTTTTATTCCTGGTGTTTTAAGGTATCTCTATACCATCCTCCATAGCAGCTGTATCGGTTTGTAACCCCAGCAACTGTGGAAGAGGGTTCCTTTTCTTCACATCCTCGCCAGTATTTATGTTTGTAGATTTTTTGATGATGGCCATTCTGACTATAGTTTTGATTTACATTTCTCTAATAATGGGTGATGTTGAGCTTAGGCTTTTGCTTGGACTTCCTCAGCAGTGTGGTACAAGACCCCTCCAAATATCTTCATGTCAGTCACCCCTGTCTTCTCCCTGGGGCCCATACCCCCTCCCCCAAGCCTGGACCTCCACACCCAGCCCCACTTTCTGCTGCAGGTGGGGGCCCATGAGTCACTTCTTGAGTGGGAAGTGCTGTTCAGCAATGATCTCTGTAGTGAATCCTCTTTGCTTTACTTTCCAAACACCTATTGCTGAATTCCTGTCTAAGGATTCAAAGCTCTGCTTCTGCCCTGCCTGTGAGGGGGTTTCCAATTGGGTAGAAACTTTTATTCCTTCACAACTCCCGCCCCTGAGCACAGGTCCCCATCCTGAAATCCGTTGTCTCTTTTTTTTCTTTTTCCCTACCTTGTTCTAAGGTGATTTGCTGGCCTTTTTGGAAGTCTGGGTCTTCTGCCATTGTTCTGTTGGAGTTGTTCCCTATGCAGATAAATTTTTGATGTGTTTTTGGGGAGGGAGATGGTCTTATCTTATTCCTGCACCATCTTGAGCCCAATACTATACTAAATGCTGAGCTCAGTACTAGGGATTAAGGTAAACACATCTTATAATTCTTATCATTAGCTTTAAAGCTCTACATGACAGCTTACACAAGAAAACACCTGTCTATTTATCCTGTTCCCATAACACTAAGTCTCACATATAATGGCTATTGATGGTTTAAAGGGGCTTTCCTGGTGGCTTAGCAGTAAAGAATCTGCCTGCCAATGCAGGAGACATGGGTTCAATCATTGGATCAGGAAGATGTCCTGGAGAACAAAATGGCAACCCACTCCAGTATTCTTGCCTGGAAAGTCCCATGGACAGGAGAGCCAGGCAGGCTACAGTCCATGGGGTCACAAAGAGTTGGATGTGACTTAACAAATAACAGCAACTGCAAATGGCTTAAAGACAGGTCAGCCTGAAGTTAATTCTGATTCTTTCATTTTGAGCGTTCTCCTCAACTCTGAGCCCCTGTTATTTTTTATTTTAATCAGAAAATGGTTATTAGAATACCTTGAGTACACTGTTAAAAAAATAAATTAGTAGAGTACTAAGGTCCATCTAGTCAAGGCTATGGTTTTTCCTGTGGTCATGTATGGATGTGAAAGTTGGACTGTGAAGAAAGCTGAGCGCCGAAGAATTGCTGCGTTTGAACTGTGGTGTTGGAGAAGACTCTTGAGAATCCCTTGGACTGCAAGGAGATCCAGCCAGTCCATTCTGAAGGAGATCAACCCTGGGATTTCTTTGGAAGGAATGATGCTAAAGCTAAAGCTCCAGTACCTCGGACACCTCATGCGAAGAGTTGACTCATTGGAAAGACTCTGATGCTGGGAGGGATTGGGGGCAGGAGGAGAAGGGTTCGACAGAGGCTGAGATGGCTGGATGGCATCACGGACTTGATGGACGTGAGTCTGAGTGAACTCCAGGAGTTGGTGATGGACAGGGAGGCCTGGCGTGCTGCGATTCATGGGGTCGCAAAGAGTCGGACACGACTAAGCGACTGAACTGAACTGATAGTAGAATTCTATCACAGCATTTAATTGGTGATACAGATTATCACTTAATGTAACTTAACATCATTATCAGCCTCATTTTTGTGACTATTTTTATGCTTAGGGTAAATATTTAGGATTCTATATAAAGGTCAGTTTTCATTCCAATCCCAAAAAAGGAAATGCCAAAGAATGCTCAAACTACCACACAATTGCACTCATCTCACATGCTAGTAAAGTAATGCTCAAAATTATCCAAGCCAGGCTTCAGCAATACATGAACTGTGAACTTCCTGATGTTCAAGCTGGTTTTAGAAAAGGCAGAGGAACCAGAGATCAAATTGCCAACATCCGCTGGATCATGCAAAAAGCAAGAGAGTTCCAGAAAAACATCTATTTCTGTTTTATTGACTATGCCAAAGCCTTTGACTGTGTGGATCACAATAAACTGTGGAAAATTCTGAAAGAGATGGAAATACCAGACCACCTGACCTGCCTCTTGAGAAACCTATATGCAGGTCAGGAAGCAACAGTTAGAACTGGACATGGAACAACAGACTGGTTCCAAATAGGAAAAGGAGTACGTCAAGGCTGTGTATTGTCACCCTGCTTATTTAACTTCTATGCAGAGTACATCATAACAAACACTGGGCTGGAAGAAGCACAAGTTGGAATCAAGATTTCTGAATCAAGAAATATCAATAACCTCAGATATGCAGATGACACCACCCTTATGGCAGAAAGTGAAGAGGAACTAAAACGCCTCTTGATGAAAGTGAAAAAGGAGAGTGACAAAGTTGGCTTAAAGCTCAACATTCAGAAAACTGCGATCATGGCATCTGGTCCCATCACTTCATGGGAAATAGATGGGGAATCAGGGGAAACAGTGTCAGACTTTATTTTGGGGGGCTCAAAAATCACTGGAGATGGTGATTGCAGCCATGAAATTAAAAGATGCTACTCCTTGGAAGGAAAGTTATGACCAACCTAGATAGCATATTGAAAAGCAGAGACATTACTTTGCCAATAAAGGTCCATCTAGCCAAGTCTATGGTTTTTCCAATGGTCATGTATGGATGTGAAAGTTGGACTGTGAAGAAAACTGAGCGCCGAAGAATTGATGCTTTTGAACTGTGATGTTGGAGAAGACTCTTGAGAGTCCCTGGACTGCAAAGAGATCCAACCAATCCATTCTGAAGGAGATCAGCCCTGGGTGTTCTTTGGAAGGAGTGATGCTAAAGCTGAAACTCCAGTACTTTGGCCACCTCATGCGAAAAGTTGACTTATTGGAAAAAACCCTGATGCTGGGAGGGATTAGGGGCAGGAGGAGAAGGGTTCAACAGAGGCTGAGATGGCTGGATGGCATCACGGACTCGACGGACCTGAGTCCGAGTGAACTCCAGGAGTTGTTGATGGACAGGGAGGCCTGGCGTGCTGTGATTCATGGGGTTGCAAAGAGTGGGACACGACTGAGCGACTGAACTGAACTGAACTGATATAGTTAATTTCTAGTGGAAATCATATTTTACTCAAGAAATAATTTATATTCTCCTTGTGAAATAATGGAAAATAAATAGTAAATTACTAGATATTCCTACCAGGTAGAGGATTTTCTGAACCAGATGGATCCAAACAATAGTTATAGTCACAATCCTTGACTTCTTGGTGCCAGCTACTCATTTACTAATATTCAACATAGACTAGAGATTGGATAAAGTCTTTTCATGTCTTGCCTGGTTCATTTTGACATATGTCATTTATTGTAATTCTTACAAGGTTATGTGATGTGGATAGGCCAGTTATCACTGGCCTATCTTTAATAAAGAGCTGAGATTGAGAGGCTGGCTTGAATTATGTCTAACAGTTACTTCTTGGCAAACAAACCTCAAAATCAGTGTTCGGAGCTTTCAGTACAGTGTGCTTTATCGGAAGACACAAATGCAGAATATAATAAGTTTAATATAATAAGTATAATTAGTCAGCATTTTCGGAATTATTAGGCAGTTTCTATTCAGAAAATAAAGTCCCACCATTGGAACATTGCTGTTGGAGAACCACAATTCTATATTGTTAAGTATTATATAATGGGCCTATTTTGACCAGTAATTTTTTGAACTAGGTGATATAGGGAGGTAATCAAAAGTAAGACTTTTCTATAAATAAACTCTTCAGCAATTCAAGGAATTGTTACTTTTTAACCTAGCTCTTCAAATTCAGCAAATTCAATTCGGTAATGACCTGTCTGGTTCCTTGTTCCTAAATCCATCAAATTAAGTTCATCACAGACAGACCTGGCTCAGCCTGTGGATTCACCGTAATTTCTTATACAAGAAAGCAAAAAAGAACAGCAAATACAGCAATACAATAATTTAACACATTGCATATTTTTATTCTGAGTTTTTCTCTGACCTTATACTCCAGTTAAACTACTGTGGTTTTTTTTTTTTTTTACTAATTTATTTCAAGAAACATTTATAATGAATCTACTCTCTGACAAATTGTATGCTAGAGATTTAATACCTGTCCCTAAATTTCAAAACTTTCTTCTTTCCTAAATTTCAAAAGATCTCCATGGGTATAGGACTCCTTCTCCTGAATTCTGGGGCCTAATATTTGCCTCCATGATTTGATATATATTGCAAATTGTCCCTTTTAAGGTATAATGTTTATTTAGATATATTGTTATTTTTGCTGAAATTGTTCAGGTTACCAAATATTATTCCATTGCTATCTGAATCTACCAGTGTGCTGGTTTGCCTGCCCTTATCATTGGTTATTGACCTTCCTAGGTGTTAACAATCTATCCTAAACTATCAAATTATCTTCCTCCATGATTATCCGATATTGTGCATTTTTTAACGTTGATGTTTTTTCTTTTTATATACTTCACTTGATAATTTATGAGAACTGAATTATCTGACAAAGGAAGGCTTAATGAAAGCAAATTTAGGAGTACATGTAAGTGGTTTTCTAACTGGATCAAAGTGATTTGCTACATAGATGTCATGGAGACAAGAACAGCCTGGGAACATAGAGGACTTGTTTATCAAATACGTACTTAACTCAAAGTTAAAAGAAATAGTAGTTGTGTTAAGTGATGACCTTAAACTTTTAAAAAATCTTAGTGTTCTATAATGATGAATATCACTAATGCTTTCTTATGGGACTCCATAACCTTAAGTTAGTGTATAACTTAAAAATAAAAATAATAGTAATCTCTTCACTAGAAATGCTTAAACAGATGGCTATGTGGTAAGAATCAAGTAGAAAACAACCATTTATTGGAAAGGAGACCAGCCAGGATGATCTTTCAAGAGCCTTACAGCAGTGAGATCCTCCAAGTTATAATTCATGTGAGCCTCATTCAGGTCATATGTGGAACAGTATTGCAGTTGTCAATTACAAATTGGCACTTGCCATCTACCTCTACAAGGATTAAATTATGTGCTACTGCAGCTGCTGGTTTTCAACAATCCAGTTCAAGGTGGAGAGCAGAAATGAATTACCCTGTGCCCAGGGAAAAACTGGCAGGGCAGGTCTTCAAGCAGTTAGGTATTTTCAGAAACCAATTTTATGAGCCCAATTCTTGTATCTTCCCATATCTAGAAAAGCACTAAAATCCTTCATGAGGACAACTGTTCCTCATGACTGACAAAGGCTTCATGAGACTAGCAGAAACCTTCTGGGGAAATGTGTGCTTCATTGCATGTGTATCTCCTCCGCCAAAATCACATATGTACTGACCTTCCCCCTGTCTCTTTGGAACAGTTTCTCAGCGCTGTCTCGGTGCTGTCTCCCAGGCTGCAGTCCTTATTTTGCCTCAAACAAAACTTAATTCACAAGTCTCACATTTTGCATTTTTTTAAAAAGTTGACATAGTCATTAGCACAGTGGGACTAGAACGTGTGCTCCTCTCATCAGCCAGTCTGTTTTCCCCATTACCAGTGCTTTTATTCACCTGCATATATAAAGTTGAACAATACATCTGAAAGGCAGTCAATGCACTGCTGCCAAAAATGAAAAATGCCAGATGCTGTCGACAGCTGCTGTTGTTTTAGTTGCTAAGTCATGTTTGACTCTTTTGCAACCCCATGAACTTTAGCTCACCAGGCTTCTCTGTCCATGGGATTTCCTAGGCAAGGGTACTGGAGTGGGTTGCATTTTCTTCTCCAGGGGATCCTCCCTATCCAGGGACTGAACCTGTGTCTCCTGCACTGGCAGGTGGATTCTTCTACCTCTGAGCCACCAGTGAAGCTGTTCACAGTACACCAATAGAATTCATCTTAAAGAGAAGGCAGAACACACAAAACCACAGCATTAAAAGGACTATACTATGATATTGGGTTTCCCTAGTTGGCAAAGAATCTGTCTGCAATGAGACTGCCTAAAATGCAAGGGACTCAGCTTCAATCCCTGGGTTGGGAAAATCTCCTGGAGAAAAAATGGCAACCTACTCCAGTATTCTTGGTTGGGAAATCCCATCAACAGAAGAGACTGACAGGCAAGAGTCAGACATGACTTAGGAACTAAACCACCAGCATACTATGATATTAGATATTTATCCAAAGCATCATATTCTTACTCAAATGTACTTTCTTATTCATCTTATTTCTAGGAAGATTTAAAAAAAAACTGTTGAGTTTGGAAGTCCTGAATACAAAAATGTTTATATAAGCAAGTGTGCTGTACTAGATATTAAAAAATAAAATCCAAAATTAACTAATAAAGTAATAGGAAATGAGTGAATTACTGATGGAGAAAGTAGCATTGACAAATACATGCTCTCATGTGTAAAATAGATAGCTGGTGGAGAAGAGCATAGATCACAAAGGGAGCCCAGCCTGGCACTCGGGGAGGACCTAGACGAGTGGGATGGGGGAGGGAAGAGAGGTTCAGGAGGAAGCGGATCTATGTAGGATTGTGGCTGCCTTGACTATGGCAGGAACCAACACAACATTGTAAAGCAATTTTCCTCCAATTAAACTGCCCTGTAAGGGCTACAGAAAGCTGAGCACCGAGGAACTGATGCTTTTGAACTGTGGTGTGGAGAAGACTCTTGAGAGTCCCTCGGATTGCAAGGAGATTCAACCAGTCCATCCTAAAGGAAATCAGTCCTGAGTGTTCACTGGAAGGACTGATGTTGAAGCTGAAACTCCAAAACTTTGGCCACTTCATGCGAAGAGCTGACTTATTTGAAAAGACCCTGATGCTGGGAAAGATTGAGGGCAGGAGGAGAAGGGGACAACAGAGGATGAGATGGTTGGATGGCATCACCGACTCAATGGACATGGATTTGAGTAAACTCTGGGAGTTGGTGATGGACAGGGAGGCTTGGCGTGCTATGGTTCATGGGGTCGCAAAGAGTCAGACATGACTGAGTTACTGAACTGAATTGAACTGAGGGGTTAAATGCCACCTGCTGTTGTTCTCTTCACAGTAGACCTTTTGGATAACCATCCAATATTTTCCACTTGCCTGTTAAGAATTCCCGCAAGCAATTTCTCCAGTGACCACATAATTTTTCCAGTAATCCTAAATCTTCACAGTCATAGAAAGGTAGAATATTTCCATTTTTCAAGTAAAGGTATGACTATAGAAATCACCTGGAGAAGTCTGAGCAAAGTATTATCTACCAATCTACTATCATTTCAGTTCAGTTCAGTCACTCAGTCGTGTCCGACTCTTTGAAACCCCATATAGTTGTCTTCAATCTCACCACCTTATGGAGCTTGGGTTCTCCTATGAATTTTCACTAACTCTTTTCATCAGAAGGTAGGTGTATTGGAATCTAAATATTCTTCCCAACTAAAATTTTGGAAGAGATACAGGAAAAAAAATATATTAGCAATATATATTTTGCTGTGCTGTGCTTACAATAATGTCTGACTCTTTGCGACCCCATGGACTGTAGCCTGTCAGGCTCTTCTGTCCATGGGGATTCTCCAGTCAAGAATACCAGAGTAGGTTGCCATGCCTCCTCCAGGGAATCTTCCCAACCTAGGGACTGAACTCAGGTCTCACACATTGCACGTGGATTCATCACTATCTGAGCCATCAGGGAAGAAACTGAGCAAAAAACTTTACTTTTATCCTACCATAAATATTTTCCACCTCTACAATCTTTGGACCATGGTGAAAATGCAAACTAGTCTAATCAAGTATCTTGCCATGCCTGTTCACCATTTCACTGTCAGTACTTCTTGTCTCTCATTGAATTTCCCCCAATTATACTATGAAACCCTTGTTCAGTTCAGTTCAGTTGCTCACTCATGTACTACTCTTTGCGACCCCATGAACCGCAGCATGCCAGACCTCCCTGTCCATCACCAACTCCCAGAGTTTACTCAAACTCATGTCCATTGAGTCGGTGATGTCATCCAACCATCTCATCCTCTGTCATCCCCTTTACCTCCCGCCTTCAATCTTACCCAGCATCAGAGTCTTTTCAGATGAGTCAGTTCTTCGCATCAGGTGGCAAAAGTGTTGGAGTTTCAGCTTCAGCATCTGTCCTTCCAATGAATATTCAGGACTGATTTCCTTTAGGATTGACTGGTTTGATCTCCTTGCAATCCAAGGGACTCTCAAGAGTCTTCTCCAACACCACAGTTCAAAGGCATCAGTTCTTAGGCACCCAGCTTTCTTTATAGTCTAATTTTCACATCCATATGTGACTACTGGAAAAACCATAGGTTTTACTAGATGGACATTTGTTGGCAAAGTAATGTCTCTGCTTTTTGATATGCTGTCTAGGTTGGTCGTAAGTTTTCTTCCAAGGAGTAAGCATCATTTAATTTCATGGCTGCAGCCACCATCTGCAGTGATTTGGGAGCTCAAGAAAATAAAGTCTGACACTGTTTCTACTGTTTCCCCATCTATTTGCCATGAAGTGATGGGACCAGATGCCATGATCTTCATTTTCTGAATGTTGAGTTTTAAGTCAATTTTTTCACTCTCCTCTTTCACTTTCATCAAGAGACTCTTTAGTTCTTCTTCACTTTCTGCCATAAGGGTGGTGTCATCTGCATATCTGAGGTTATTGATATTTCTCCTGGCAATCTTGATTCCAGCTTGCGCTTCTTCCAGCCCAGCATTTCTCATGATGTACTCTGCATATAAATTAAATAAGCATGGTGACAATATACAGCCTTGATCTACTTCTTTCCTGATTTGGAGCCAGCTTGCTCTTCCATGTCCAGTTCTATCTGTTGCTTCCTGATCTACATACAGATTTCTCAAGAGGCAGGTCAGGTGGTCTGGTATTCCCATCTCTTTCAGAATTTTCCAGTTTGTTGTAGTCCACTCAATTAAAGGCTTTGGCATAGTCAATAAAGCAGAAATAGATTTTTTTCTGGAACTCTCTTGCTTTTTCAATGATCCAGCAGATGTTGGCAATTTGATCTCTGGTTCCTCTGCCTTTCTTAAAATCACCTTGAACACCTGGAAGTTCATGGTTCACATATTGCTGAAGCCTGGCTTGTAAAATTTTGAGCATTACTTTACTAGTGTGTGAGATGAGTGAAATTGTGTGGTAGTTTGAACATTCTTTGGCATTGCCTTTCTTTGGGATTGGAATGAAAACTGACCTGTGGCCACTGCTGAGTTTTCCAAATTTGCTGGCATATTGAGTGCAGTGCTTTCACAGCATCATCTTTCAGGATTTGAAATAGCTCAACTGGAATTCCATCACCTCCATTAGTTTTGTTCGTAGTGATGCTTTCTAAGGCCCACTTGACTTCACATTCCAGGATGTCTGGCTCTAGGTGAGTGATCACACCATCGTGATTATCCGGGTCGTGAAGATCTTTTTTGTACTGTTCTTCTGTGTATTCTTACCACCTCTTCTTAATATCTTCTGCTTCTATTAGGTTCATGCCATTTCTGTCCTTTATTATGAAATGTTCCTTCTTATCTCTAATTTTCTTGAAGAGATCTCTAGTCTTCCCCATTATATTGTTTTCCTTGTTTTTTTTTTGCATTAATCGCTGAGGAAGGCTTTCTTATCTCTCCTTGCTATTCTTTGGAAACCCTTGTATTTTGAAAAAATTCATCTCCGTCTTTAGGATCAAAATAATTTGCTTCATCCTTTGCCCCCACCAAAACCCTGTTCTTTCTCATAAGTACTATTAGCTTTGTTACTTTTTAGAATGTAAACAGCTCCATCTCAATAAACAGCTCCATCTCACACTCTTAAATAGCACAGGGCAGGGGATAAATGCTGTTACGTCTGGTATTAAGTCAACACCAATTCTTCTTCATTTTAAGAGCGCTGATTTTTTGAGATTCATGAAACAGCTTTAGTGAATTCTTAAGCTTCCTTTAATCATCGTGTCCAGTTTTTAGATTATTTTTCTCATGTATTTAAGAATCAAGTAAGGAACCATTTGTAAACTGTAAACTTCTTGATGAAATTCCTACTATGATCAGAAAAATAGTTCAATATCCATGTGGAAAACACAGCTACTGACATAGCTATAAAGACCTAAACAATCTCAACCCTATACTCCAGACTCCATTTCAACAGCCTAGTTTATAGACATGTCTGGGGTCTTAAAGACATCGCAGGCTCTTCCAGTTTTTCTCCCTTAATCTCTAAAATCAAATAGGACACCGAGTTCAGCTCAGTGCTCTGTGATTACCTAGATGGGTGGGATGTGGTGGGATGTGGGGTAGGTCGCAGGGAGGTCCTAGAGGAAGGGGATATATTTATACATATAGCCGATTCACTTTGTTGTACAGCAGAAACTAACACAACATTGTAAAGCAATTATACTCCAAGGGGGAAAAAAAGCAGATGTAGTCTGTAGCTGACTTTTCAAATCATTCAGTTCAGTTCAGTTCAGTTGCTCAGTCGTGTTCAAATCATTACTGTAGCTCAATACTCCTTGAGGAAATCATAATATTATATAGACTTATGACACAAATTCATCATCTCTAACCCATCTTAGCTATTGTTATACCTAACCCTGGTGAATCAAACATTTTCTGAGATTTTTGCTAGCTTTCTCTCTCAATCTCCAAAGTATTTATTTCAAACCTTCTCAAATTCTCCATTGCTATATTCAACTGCCCTACCTCTCTTAGTGTACAATGACATGAAATTGTGTGAAAAACATTGATATATGCATGAGTAAACATACTCCATTTTCTAGAGTAAGAAGCCTTAGAAGGGCTTCCCTCATAGCTCAGTCAGTAAAGAAACTGCCTGCAATGCAGGAGACCTGGGTTTGATTCCTGGGTTGGGAAGATCCTCAGGAGGAGGAAACGGCAACCCACTCCAGTATTCTCACCTGGAGAATCCCATGGACAGAGGAGCCTGACGGGAATTCATGGAATTGCAAGAGTCAGACACGACTTAGCAACTAAACCACCACCACCATGAAGCCTTAGAAAAGGGTTCTGACCCAAATCCCAGGAAGGTTTACCTGAGGAAATGCTGGCCTCTGCATAAAGGTTGAAAGGGTATGGTCGACTGAAAAATGGCAAGAAGTCATGCCTGAGAGGGACATAATTCACATGGTGCTACCTGGTAGGAGCAAAGGATGCAAGGGTAGGTGGGAAACAAATGGAACAGATTTCAACTTGATATTTTCACCGTACATGCCTTTCACAAAAATAAAGATTATGTTCTTAAACTTCAAGCTACATGAGTAAAGTACATTTATTCAAATCTAAAGAATATTGGGTTAACAGCATGGACATTTTAATAATAGGGAACATTGACGAGATGTCAGGATAAAAATTATCAGTTTAAAAGAGAAAGAAAAAAGGGGATAATTTAATAGTTATATAATTTGAAGTCCTTTTAGAGCAGTTATTCATTTAAAAGGTCGGTTCACAAATTTAACTTATAAATGGAACAAATTAAGAAAATGATAGACTGAGAGGAGATTACACACTGAATGTTAGCCTAGAGTTCATGCCAGCAGGGTACTGATGAGACTGAATAGAAAGAGATTAAAAAGTGGTTTTTCAACTGTTCAGTGAGAGCAGAAGTAAACAAATTTGTGTGCCTGAGAACAAAGTTTCGTAAATAGCTATTTTTTAGCGCTAAATAATTTCTTTTGTTATTGCTGTGTTACTAAAGCTTGCACCAAAGTTTAATAATTCCTTTAAATGGGGCTTAAATAAGACTTCTCAAATCATCTTTTAAGTTATATTCCATTTGAAATTAAAATCATTGACTACATAAACAAATTAGGAAACCCTTAGAACCACGCATTAAGTAAATTGTTAAGTACAAGTCTTTGGCTTTCAAAGTGTGTTACTTCCTGTTAAGAAGTTTAAAAATACATAAAACAGACAGAAAAACAATAAATATGATACCTAACAAAATTATTTTGAAAACAGCAAGTTCAAAAATAGCTTAATTAATTGATGAAGTGCATAATGCTGTACAATGTGATGTGTCAGGAAAGAAGAGTAATCGAGACACGTCCCCATTGCAGACTATCTTAGTAGCAGAAAAAAGGATATACCTGAATGCGTTTTTAACTAACATGGTACTACCTAGATTTGCAATGGCATGCTTTTCCTCACTCTCTCAACCAATGATGAAAAAGTGCAATCCCAAAGAAGGGCAATGCCAAAGGACTTTCAAACTACTGGGCAATAGTGCTCGTTTCCTAAACTAGTAAATTTATGCTGAAAATCGTTTAACCTAGGTTTCTGCAGTACATAAACTGAGAACTTCCAGATGTACAAGCTGGGTTTAGAAAAAGCAAAGTAACCAGAGGTCTAATTGCCAATATTTGTGGATCATAGAGAAAGCCAGGAATTCCAGAAAAACATCTACTTCTGCTTCTTTGACTAAGCTAAAGCCGTTGACTGTGTCAGTTGAGTCGCTCAGTCGTGTCTGACTCTCTGCAACCCCATGAATCGCAGCACGCCAGGCCTCCCTGTCCATCACCAACTCCCGGAGTTCACTCAAACTCATGTCCATCGAGTCAGTGATGCCATCCAGCCCTCTCATCCTCTGTCGTCCCCTTCTCCTCCTGCCCCCAATCCCTCCCAGCATCAGAATCTTTTCCAATGGGTCAACTCTTTGCATGAGGTGGCCAAAGTACTGGAGTTTCAGCTTTAGCATCATTCCCTCCAAAGAAATCCCAGGGCTGATCTCCTTCAGAATGGACTGGTTGGATCTCCTTGCAGTCCAAGGGACTCTCAAGAGTCTTCTCCAACACCACAGTTCAAAAGCATCAATTCTTTGGCACTCAGCTTTCTTTATAGTCCAACTCTCACATCCATACATGACCACTGGAAAAACCATAGCCTTGACTAGACGGACTTTTGTTGGCAAAGTAATGTCTCTGCTTTTCAATGTGCTGTCTAGGTTGGTCATAACTTTCCTTCCAAGGAGTAAACATCTTTTAATTTCATGGCTGCAGTCACCATGTGTAGATCACAACCGTCTCTGGAAAATTATTGTGGGAATACCAGAACACCTTACCTGTGTCCTGAGAAACATATATGTGGGTCAGGAAACAACAGTTGGAACCTTTCATGGAACAGCAGACTCGTTCCAAATTGAGAAAGGAGTACAAGGCTGTATGTGGTCACCCTGCCTATTTAACTTACACACAGAGTAGATCATGTGAAATGCCAGGCTGGATGAATCAAAACTAGAACTAAGACTGATGGGAGAAATACCAACAACCTTAGACACGTAGACAATACCACTCTAACAGCAGAAAGTGAAGAGGAACTAGAGTCTCTTGAGGAAAGAGAAAGAGGAGAGTAAAATTATCTGGCTTAAGACTCAACATTCAAAAAAGTAAGATCTTGGCATCCAGTCCCATCACTTTATAGCAAATGCAAGGAGAAAATGTGGAAGCATTGTCAGATTTTATTTTCTTGGGCTCCAAAATCACCGTGGACAGTAACTGGAGCCATGAAATGAGATTTTTGCTCCTTGGAAGGAAAGCTCTGACAAACCTAGAGAGCATATTAAAGAGCAAAGTTATCACTTTTCTGACAAAGGTCTATTTAGTCATAGCTATGCCATCCCAGGAGTCATGTATGGATGTGAGAGTTGGAGCATAAGGGAGATTGAGTACCAAAAAATTGATGCTTTCAAATTGAGGTACTGGGGAAGACTCTTGAAAGTTCTCTGGACTGTGAGGAGATCAAACCAGTCAAAGCTAAAGGAAATCAACCCTGAATATTCATTGGAAAGAATGATGCTGAAGCTGATGCTCCGATACTTTGGCCAGCTGATGCGAAGAGTCAAGTCTTTGGAATAGCCCCAGATGCTGGGAAAGACTGAAGGCAAAAAGAGGAAGAGGTGGCAGAAAATGAGATGGTAGCACCACAGACTTAATGAACATGATTTTGAGCAAACTCTGGGAGATATGAAGGACAGGGAAGCCTGGAGTGCTGCACTCCATGGGGTCACCAAGACAAATAACTTAGCAACCAAACAGCAACAATCATACTATTTGAAAAGCAAGAGCATTAATTTATTCCAAGGTTTCTTAACCAAGAATCTAGCAAAGTATCTAATTTTAAGCATTAACAATAAAAAAATAAATTTCTTCTGAAGCTGTTATATTTTAATGAATGTAAAGTGTTTATAAATGTGTCAACTGAAAAACACACACACATATAGAATATAAAAGCTTTGAGTTAAGTTTATTAGGTATCTTACTGATGACTACAGCCCAGAGATAGCCTCTCAGATAGCTCTGAGAAACTTCTCTAAAGAGGTGATGGAGAGATTGGTTTACGTGTGATTTTGGTGAAGTGGGTACATGCAATTATGGATACATCTCAGCAGAAAGTTGCTTCTAGTGACAAATAAAAGATATCCTAGTTCCTAGCATTTATCTAGGTATGAGAGGATTCAAGAATTTATGTTCATAAAATTTTCTGAAAATATCTGTCTGAAGGTTTTTTCTGCCAGTTCTCCTAGAGGACAGAATGCTTCATTTCTGTTCTCTGCCCTGAATTCCTTTCAGGTTATGTTGAAGGTTAGCAACTGCAGTGGCTACTGATTCAGCCCTCATAGAACCAGATGGTAAGTGACATTCTTTAGTTGGCAAGTGTTTTGACAGATTAACTTTGAACCTAAGATTTGAAATCTTCAGCCTTTAATTTTTTTCTTCTTTTTATTTTCTTCAGGAATTTAAACTTAGCAACAAGGGAAGGTCTATTTTCTATATAAAGATAGAACTACAAGGTGAAGTCTCTCATATTTTTGTATATGAAATTTTACTGTGAAATGTGGTAAACAAGCATTCTCCATAGTCTCAGAAAGCTGTAGAAATATAAATTGAATTAAATACTGGATAAAAAGTTTAATGGAGAGTGAAAGAAAATGTTTGAGATAAAGATTTTTGCTATGTATTAAAATAAATCCTGAAATAATCTTCCTGAGATTTGAGTGACAGGAAAGGGCTTAATCCCACACATTCCATTTGACTATGTAATTAACAGGAGGCTTTTCTGTTAGTGAGTTCTAATAAATATGAACTAAATGTATCACTGACATTATTTTCAAATTTCTTCAAAATATTTGCATGTGGATTTATGGTTGCCTAATGTTTGTAATGACAGTTTTAGAGTATGAAACACAAAATTATTTATTTACTCACCTACCTAGTCCACATAAAATTATAATATTCTTGAGAACAGAGAATGGTGGTTTGCCTTACTGCTCTCACTTGCTTCTAAGCATTGTTATTATTACTATTTTTTTTTAAATTTGGTTCTGCCAGGTCTTAATTGCAGCTGTGTACTCTTTAGTTGAAGCATGAGAACTCCGCTGTGGTATATGGAATTTAATAATAGTTTCCTGACCAGGGATGGAACCTGGGCCCCCTGCACTGGACCACCAGGAAAGCCCTGCATTTTATTATTTTTATGATCAATTTCAGCAAGATAATTTTATATATAATTTCATAAGATATATATGTATATATATACATGTATATATGATATATAGATATGTATATAAATATGTATATAGATATATAGATATGATATTATAATTTACATATCATAAAATTCAACCATTAATATTTTAAAATTCAGTATATTTTCAATGATGTGCATTCTCATTCAGTTATTCCCTAACTCCAAAATATTTTTATGCTCCCCCTAGAACCTCTTACCCCTTAGCAATCACTTCCTGTTTAATTGTTTCCTCATCTTCTGGCAATCACAAATCCACTTTCTGTATCTATAGATGTGCCTATTCTGACTGTTTCACATCATTGGAACAATAGAATATCTATTTTGCGACTTGCTTTTTTCACTTACCATAATGTTTTGAAGATTTGCACATATTTTAGCATATATACTTTACCTTTGAACAACACAAATTTGAATTGCCCAGGTCCAAATAGCAACCTGCTCCAGTATTCTTGTGTGGAAAATCCCACAGAGGAGCCTGGCAGGTTACAGTCCATGGAATTGCAAGAGTCATACGTGACTTAGTGACTAAATCACCACACTTACACGTGGCTATTTTTAAATGAATATGCTGTTGGACCTCCATATCCACAGGCTTCATATCCTTGGATTTGACCAATCTTGGGTCAAAGTTTTTGTCTGCAGTTATTTGAGACTGAGAATTCAAAACCTGTGGATATAGAGGAATGATTGTACTATGTTATTTTACATAACAAATTTGACCATCCAGGGATTTTGATTTCTGTGGTGGATCCTGGATCTAATTACCCACAGTGCCAGGGTCCTCCCCCGGTGGATTCAGGGTAATTCGAAGGTGGAGACGGAATCAGCGTCCTAGGAAAAAACTTATTTAACTACAGATACAGAGAGATTAGAAAATTAACAGAGAAAAAGAGGCTGAATAACTTGGTTTACATGGAATACCAATCACCACCTATGTAGGCCACAGGGGTCCTTCCATTCTCCCGAAGGAGAGGAGGCACTGAGGCCTCCCCAGTCCGATCTTAGAAGCCCAGGCAAAATTAGTAGGCTTGGTGAGTACCCATGTACCAGATGGGAATTTGGCCAGAAAATAGTAGGAGAGAAAAAGAGACTGAATAACTTGGTTTATGTTCAGTTCAGTTCAGTCGCTCAGTCGTGTCCAACTCTTTGCGACCCCATGAATCATAGCACGCCAGGCCTCCCTGTTCATCACCATCACCCGGAGTACACTCAGACTCATGTCCATCGAGTCTGTGATGCCATCCAGCCGTCTCATCCTCTGTCGTCCCCTTCTCCTCCTGCCCCCAATCCCTCCCAGCATCAGAGTCTTTTCCAATGAGTCAACTCTTCGCATGAGGTGGCCAAAGTACTGGAGTTTCAGCTTTAGCATCAGTCCTTCCAAAGAAATGCCAGGGCTGATCTCCTTCAGAATGGACTTGTTGGATCTCCTTGCAGTCCAAGGGACTCTCAAGAGTCTTCTCCAACACCACAGTTCAAAAGCATCAATTCTTTGGCGCTCAGCCTTCTTTACAATCCGACTCTTACATCCACACATGACCACAGGAAAAATCATAGCCTTGACTAGACGGACCTTAGTCGGCAAAGTAATGTCTCTGCTTTTGAATATGCTATCTAGGTTGGTCATAACTTTTCTTCCAAGGATTAAGTGTCTTTTAATTTCATGGCTGCAGTCACCATCTGCAGTGATTTTGGAGCCCCCCCAAATAAAGTCAGACACTGTTTCCACTGTTTCCCCATCTATTTCCCATGAAGTGATGGGACCAGATGCCATGATCTTCGTTTTCTGAACGTTGACCTTTAAGCCAACGTTTTCACTCTCCTCTTTCACTTTCATCAAGAGGCTTTTTAGCTCCTCTTCACTTTCTGCCATAAGGGTGGTGTCATCTGCATATCTGAGGTAATTGATACTTCTCCCGGCAATCTTGATTCCAGCTTGTGTTTCTTCCAGTCCAGCATTTCTCATGATGTACTCTGCATATAAGTTAAATAAGCGGGGTGACAATATACAGCCTTGATGCACTCCTTTTCCTATTTGGAACCAGTCTGTTGTTCCATGTCCAGGTCTAACTGTTGTTTCTTGACCTGCATGCAGATTTCTCAAGAGGCAGGTTAGGTGGTCTGGTAGTCCCATCTCTTTCAGAATTTTCCACAGTTTATTGTGATCCACACAGTCAAAGGCTTTGGCATAGTCAATAAAGCAGAAATAGATGTTTTTCTGGAACTCTCTTGTTTTCTCCATGATCCAGCAGATGGAAATTTGATCTCTGGTTCCTCTGCCTTTTCTAAAATCAGCTTGAACATCAGGGAGTTCACGGTTCATGTATTGCTGAAGCCTGGCTTGGAGAATTTTGAGCATTACTTTACTAGCACATGAGATGAGTGCAATTGTGCGGTAGTTTGAACATTCTTTGGCATTGCCTTTCTTTGGAATTGGAATGAAAACTGATCTTTTCCAGTCCTGTGGTCACTGCTGAGTTTTCCAAATTTGCTGGCATATTGAGTTCAGCACTTTCACAGCATCATCCTTCAGGATTAGAAACAGCTCAACCGGAATTCCATCACCTCCACTAGCTTTGTTCATAGTGATGCTTTCTAAGGCCCACTTGACTTCATATTCCAAGATGTCTGGCTCTAGATTAGTGTTCACATCATCATGATTATCTTGGTCATGAAGATATTTTTTTGTACAGTTCTTCCGTGTATTCTTGCCCTCTCTTCTTATCTTCTGCCTCTGTTAGGTCCAGACCATTTCTGTTCTTTATCGAGCCCATCTTTGCATGAAATGTTCCCTTGGTATCTCTAATTTTCTTGAAGAGATCTCTAGTCTTTCCCATTCTGTTGTTTTCCTCTATTTCTTTGCATTGATCACTGAAGAAAGCTTTCTTATCTCTTCTTGCTATTCTTTGAAACTCTGCATTCAGATGCTTATATCTTTCCTTTTCTCCTTTGCTTTTCACCTCTCTTCTTTTCACAGCTATTTGTAAGACCTCCCTAGACAGCCATTTTGCTTTTTTGCATTTCTTTTCCATGGGGATGGTCTTGATCCCTGTCTCCTGTACAATGTCATGAACCTCATTCCATAGTTCATCAGGCACTCTAGCTATCAGATCTAGGCCCTTAAATCTATTTCTCACTTCTGCTGTATAATCATAAGGGATTCGATTTAGGTCATACCTGAATGGTCTAGCGGTTTTCCCTACTTTCTTCAATTTAAGTCTGAATTTGTTAATAAGGAGTTCATGATCTGAGCCACAGTCAGCTCCTGGTCTTGTTTTTGTTGACTGTATAGAGCTTCTCCATCTTTGGCTGCAAAGAATATAATCAATCTGATTTTAGTGTTGACCATCTGGTGATGTCCATGTGTAGAGTCTTCTCTCGTGCTGTTGGAAGAGGGTGTTTGCTATGACCAGTGCATTTTCTTGGCAAAACTCTATTAGTCTTTGCCCTGCTTCATTCTGCATTCAGGCCAAATTTGCCTGTTACTCCATGTGTTTCTTGACTTCCTACTTTTGCATTCCAGTCCCCTATAATGAAAAGGACATCTTTTTTGGGTGTTAGTTCTAAAAGGTCTTGTAGGTCTTCATAGAACCGTTCAACTTCAGCTTCTTCAGCATTATTGGTTGGGGCATAGACTTGGATAACTGTGATATTGAATGGTCTGCCTTGGAAACAGAGATCATTCTGTCGTTTTTGAGACTGCATCCAAGTACTGCATTTCGGACTCTTTTGTTGACCATGATAGCTATTCCATTTCTTCTGAGGGATTCCTGCCCACAGTAGTAGATATAATGGTCATCTGAGTTAAATTCACCCATTCCAGTCCATTTTAGTTCGCTGATTCCTAGAATGTTGACATTCACCCTTGCCATCTCTTGTTTGACCACTTCCACTTTGCCTTGATTCATGGACCTGACATTCCAGGTTCCTATGCAATATTGCTCTTTACAGCATCGGATCTTGCTTCTATCACCAGTCACATCCACCGCTGGGTATTGTTTTTGCTCTGGCTCCATCCCTTCATTCTTTCTGGAGTTATTTCTCCACTGATCTCCAGTAGCATATTGGGCACCTACTGACCTGGGGAGCTCCTCTTTTGGTATCCTATCATTTTGCCTTTTCCTACTGTTCATGGGGTTCTCAAGGCAAGAATACTGAAGTGGCTTGCCATCCCCTTCTCCAGTGGACCATGCTCTGTCAGACCTCTCCACCATGACCCGCCCGTCTTGGGTTGCCCCGCAGGCATGGGTTAGTTTCATTGAGTTAGACAAGGCTGTGGTCCTAGTGTGATTAGATTGACTAGTTTTCTGTGAGTATGGTTTCAGTGTGTCTGCCCTCTGATGCCCTCTTGCAACACCTACCATCTTACTTGGGTTTCTCTTACCTTGGGCATGGGGTATCTCTTCATGGCTGCTCCAGCAAACCACAGCCGCTGCTCCTTACCTTGGATGAGGGGTATCTCCTTACCACCACTGTTTCTGACCTTCAATGTGGGATGCTCCTCCCAGCTGCCGGCCCTGGCCTTGGGCGCGAGGTGTCTCCTCCCAGCTGCTGACCTTGGCCTCAGGCATGAGGTGGCTTCTCCTGGCCGCCCCTGACCTTGGACGCGGGGTAGCTCCTCCCGGCCGCCACTGACCTCTGACGTGGGGTAGCTCCTCTCAGCCACGCTTAGTGTGCCAGCTCTCGCAGCCACCTGCACTTACTGAGCCGGCTCTCAAATTCCAAGACAAGGAATTTGCACCATCTATGTTGGGCCACCGGCGCCACTTGAATATCGGAAGGTGCCCCTCCTTGGGCTCCTTCTCGTATGGAACTTAAAAACTGGGGCAAGTAAGTAGACATGGCGGGCATCCACGCTCCAGATGGGAATTCAGCCAGAAAAACGGAGAGCAAGAAAGAAGTGACATGGGGGAATCAGTCTTTCCAGAAACTGATCCGATTTCTTTATTTTTAGGTTTGCTTATATACCTTTTGTTATACATAAGGATGAATAGAGTCACACAGGGGTCAGCAGTCCTGACCTTTATCAAAATCAGGTGCTTCACATAAATGTATAAAAAAAGGTCTTAGGGGTTTTACATCATCTTCTGGCCATAAGGCCTGCTGACATTTTATGATCCTTTCTTTCTGATAACCAAAAAACATATTTTTTCCAAGGGCGATTTTTCTTAAACCAGGCGCCACCCTCTGAAGGGAGCAGATAAATTTGCATTCCTATGGGGTGAGGGTGTAGTGGGTTACAACTAAGAAAGGAATTTATTTAACCTAAGGTTAATATGATTATTCTTAAAGGTTAATACTTATTTCTCCTATATGCTAGTTATATTCATTATAAGGGCAGGGAATATGGAGATTTAGCAGCAAACATCAGACAACAAATGAAAACCCTTCACCAATGTTCCCCTTATGATCTATTTAGTCTTAAGATAGTGATAAAGTTACATTTTTACATAGCAAGGACACAGTGACTTATAACAAAGCACAGTGATCTATAACAAAAGAGAAAATTCATTAACTCAAAAAGTCTAGTATTGCTAACATAAAAAACTACTATATTTCCTTTTTCTATATTCCAAATACATTGATTACTATATTCCCAGGTGCCTAAGGATATGGAGGCCTGGCGGCAATCATTGACTCAACAATGAGAAAAAGCCCTATGCTAATTAAGATTTTCAAAATACTCCAAACTCTCTGTGCTGTTTGTTTGAGAGGTAGTAAATAATCATGTGCATAGTGGCAGGAGTATGGATAATCCTGTCACACAAGCTAGTTTGCCAGTAGAGAGGTTTGACCTGAGACACCCTTGTCACACCCAGGGCAGGGAATTAGCAGCAATTATTGGCACAACAAATGAAAAACCCTTCAACAATATAATTCCTAACCAACCCACTATACCAATAATTTCTAACTTCCCAAAAGAATCTGCCTTTAGTAAGTCTAAAACATCTCATGCCTCTCACGACTGAGAGGCTGTAAACAATCACATGTGGCCGGACAAACCTGTACAGGCAGGCTAGATAACCTTCAGAGGAGTTCGTAAGTTGAAATACTCTTGTCACACCCCGGAATTTTTATTGACTTGGAGCTGTAAGCTAACTCCTTCTCTGAGAGAGGTAATGGGGGTCAGCCCCCTGTAAAGTCAGAGGTACAGGTGACAGCATGAAACAGTAAAGTAGGTAGACTCTGGTTTTGGGGGTAGATGCTCGGGAACAGAGGGTTTCCTGAGGCTTGATCACGCCTTTGCGTATGCCGAAGCCTCCTTCCTCATGACCTTTGCCATGGACGGAGTTCCTCATGCTGGCTCCCGGCACCACAGGTACACAGGGTCAACTGTGTTAGTATTTATTTTACTTCGTCAAATAATATTCTATTGCATGGATATACCATATTTAATTTATCCATTTCACTGTTAGTGGATATTTGGGGTGTTTCAACTTTTTGGCTATTTTGAATAAAGTCAGTACACATATTAATATGCAAATATCTGTGTGGAGACTTGTTTTGATTTATCTTGGGTATTTAAGTAGAAGTAGAATTGCTGATTCATGTAATAATTATAACATTTACATTTTTAGAAACTGTAGACTGGTTTCCAAAGTGTGCAGCCATTTTACAATCTCAACAGCAATTTATGAGTTTCCATTTCTCTACATTCTCACCAACATTTACTGCTGTCTGTCTTGATTATAGTCATCCCAATATGTATAAAGTTGGGCCAGATTGTAGTTTTGATTTTCATTTACATGATGAAAAATATTAATAATTTTTAAAGTACTTATTGGCCATTTGTATATCTTCTTTGGATAAATGTTTATTTTTATCTTTGCCCATTTAAAAATTGTGTCATTTGTCTTTTGTTACATTGAGTGGTAATATTTATTTATATATTTTGGATAAAGCCCCTTATCCAATATTTGATTTGCAAATTATTTTCTCCACATTTGTAGATGTCCCTAAGCATTTGACAATAAAAACGTAGCAGATCAGTAATTAACTATTGCTTTGAATTGCTATTCGATGCATTCCTGTTCAGTGACAAATTTGCAAGCTGGAGTCAACTTCATGGCACCTATAGCAGGGATATTTATTTGTCTCCCAAGAGTCATTCTATGTTTCCTCTCTGAAATTCAGAAAACTCCGCATTTCAATTGGCACACTGCCTACTTTTCAAAAGGAAACATTTCCAGCTTCCTGTGAAATAACTAGTTGACCAAGTTATTATCTTTAAGATAAGAATGAAAGTATTATGTAGGGCTTCTGAGGGGCTCTTGAAATGACTCGGTACACCTTTTTTCCATGCTGTTGCCAGCAATGTAACTGAGACAACTGGAACTATCAGCTCTCTTTTGTTGGAGGAATCAAAGCTACATCCTAGGGTTTGCAGAGATGTGAACCAGGAGAAGGCTGGTCCCTGGTGTGTTCCTGGAAATACCAACCTAGTCTGCACACTTTGCTTATATACTTCTATCTGAGAATGAAATGCCAGTCATATTTAAGCCACTGCTTTGAGGGATCCTTATTACTTTTATAACTGAGTAAGAACCTGTGTGTCAGATATGCTTTTATTTCCAACAAAATGAACTTTTGACTAGCTAAAAGTTTATGAAACAAAAGGTCAGGTTTCACTGACTTTACTCAAAGTGGAAGGCTTTTTATATACTTCATCTAGTCCTTGATGGGTAGCAGTATACTGTATTTAGTGTTGTATTGATTCTTCTGTGCCTAAAGTGAAACCTAGTCTATTAAAGAGAGGAAAGAGGTAGAGGGGAGGAAGTAGAATGAAAGGCAGAATGAGAAAGATTTCATCTGGTGAAATAAGATAAAATAAAGCTCAACTTTTTTTTTTATCTTAAAAGGTTTCCCAAAAAGAAAAAAAAAAGTCTATGACAGTAAGTTTTATTTCAACAAAGTGCAAAAATCAGTATCACATCTAAGTTTGAAAATTGGGGCCATATGAGGTGTTTGAGTCTTCCTCACTGTTAATGTAATTAAGATTTTCTTCTGCTATTGCACTTGATTTATACAAATGAAATTCACTTTTACATCCTTATCGTACATTGCACTTTGGTTACTCTAACAATTAAGAATTGTATGTCAGTCATTAATAGCTTGAAACCCATTTGCAAAGCTCTAACTGCATATCCATTGCAAATTAAAAATGGACAATAAAAATTAAAACCATCCTGAACATATTAGATCTGTGTAAATTGATAGAATGAATTTAAAGATATATTGTCTGCTCTTAATATTGATAGACTTTTTGGTGAAGAATTCAAGAACAGTTTCTATATTTCTGAGTATGCAAGTATGCATGGGGCTCCCGAGTACCTTTTCTTGCAACTTTCTTGAATCTGTAATTATTTTCAAATAAAAAGTTAAAGTTACTCAAGACAAAATAAGCCATGAATCATCTATCAGCTCAGTTCAGTTCAGTTCAGTCACTCAGTCGTGTCAGACTCTTTGCGACCCCATGAACCACAGCACGCCAGGCCTCCCTGTCCATCACCAACTCTCAGAGTTCACCCAAACTCATGTGCATCAAGTCGTTGATGCCATCCAGCCATCTCATCCTCGGTCGTCCCCTTCTCCTCCTGCCCCCAATCCCTCCCTGCATCAGGGTCTTTTCCAATGAATCAGCTCTTCATATGAGGTGGCCAAAGTATTGGTGTTTCAGCCTCAGCATCAGTCCTTCTAATGAACACCCAAGACTGGTCTCCTGTAGGGTGGACTGGCTGGATCTCCTTGCAGTCCAAGGGACTCCCAAGAGTCTTCTCCAACACCACAGTTCAAAAGCATCAATTCTTTGGCACTCAGCTTTCTTCACAGTCCAATGCTCACATCCATACATGACTACTGGAAAAGCCATAGCCTTGACTAGACAGACCTTAGTTGGCAAAGTAATGTCTCTGCTTTTTAATATGCTATATAGGTTGGTCATAACTTTCCTTCCTTCCAAGGAACAAGTGTCTTTTAATTTCATGGCTGCAGTCACCATCTGCAGTGATTTTGGAGCCCCCCAAAATAAAGTCTGACACTGTTTCCCCATCTATTTGCCATGAAATGATGGTACCAGAGGCCTCTGATCTTAGTTTTCTGAATGTTGAGCTTTAAGCCAACTTTTTCACTCTCCTCTTTCACTTTCATCAAGAAGCTTTTTAGTCTACAGGAAAACAGTATTCTCTGTTGTCAAAGCCTAGAAGAATGCCGTGTGTGTGTGTGTGTGTGTGTGTGTGTGTGTGTGTGCGTGTATGGGGATTTCACAGAAAGTTGCAAGAAAATGTACAAAAGGTCCCAAGCATACTTCACAGTCTTCCCCAGTGTTAACATCTTGCATAAGTATAATACAATATCAGAACCAGGAAATTAATGTTAGTACAATCCACAGAAATTTTTCATATTTTTTCCAGTCCTACATACACAGATTAGAGTGAGTGTGTGTATCCTGTGTGTGTAGACCAGGATGTGTATGTCATATACAGGTGAAGGGATGTTTGTGTCCCTTAAAACTTCATAGGCTGAAACCTAATCCCCAGTACGGTGGTGTTTGGAGTGAAAGCTTTGGGAGGTGACTAGGCCATGAAGGCTCTGTTTTCATGAATGGAATTGGTAGAAACCCCAGCGAGCTTCGTGCCCTTTCCACTTCATACACGTATGTGTGCTCAGTTGCTCAGTCATGTCCGAAGAACTGTCCCATGGACTGTAGCCCGCCAGGCTCCTCTGTTCATGGGATTTCCCAGGGAAGAATACTGGAGTGGGTTGCCATTTCTTTCTCCAGGGGATCTTCCTGACCCAGGAGTTGAACTCACATCTCCTGCATCTCCTGCATGGGCAGGTGAGTAGTTTACCACTGAGCCACCTGGAAGCTCACACTGTGAGGACACAGCAAAAAGACAGTTGTTGAACCAGGAGGCAGGCTTTCACTAGGCAGGAAATCTACAGGTGCCTTGATTTTGGGCTTCCCCAAAACAGTGACAAATAAATTGGTGTTGTTTAAGCCACTCTGTGATTATGGTTTCAGTGTGTCTGCCCTCTGCTGCCCTCTCGCAGCGCCCACCATCTTACTTGGGTTTCTCTTACCTTGGACGTGGGGTGTCTCTTCATGGCTGCTCCAGCAAAGCGCAGCAGCTGCTCCTTAACTTGGTCGAGAGGTATCTCCTCACCGCCGCCCCTCCTGACTTTGAACGTGGAGTAGCTCCTCTCAGCCCTCCTGCGCCCATGCAGCCACTGCTCCTTGGACGTGGGCTTGCTCCTCTCTGCTGCTCCTGCGCCATCACAGCCTGGCACTCTGGGCCACCGCCCCTGACCTTGGACATGGGGCAGCTCCTCTCTGCCACACTTCTGTGAGGTCCATCGGAGCTGGCGCGCTTCTGCCGAGCGGTCCGTTTTCATTCCAATCACAAAGAAAGGCAATGCCAAAGAATGCTCAAACTACCGCACAACTGCACTCATCTCATACGGTAGTAAAGTAGTGCTCAAAATTCTCCAAGCCAGGCTTCAGCAGTACATGAACCGTGAACTTCCAGATGTTCAAGCTGATTTTAGAAAAGGCACAGGAACCAGAGATCAAATTGCCAACAGCCACTGGATCAAAGAAAAAGCAAGAGAGTTCCAGAAAAACATCTATTTCTGCTTTATTGACGATGCCAAAGGCTTTGACTGTGTGGATCACAATCAACTGTGGAAAATTCTGAAAGAGATGGGAATAACAGACCCCCTGATCTGCCTCTTGAAAAACCTATATGCAGGTCAGGAAGCAACAGTTAGAACTGGACATGGAACAACAGACTGGTTCCAAATAGGAAAAGGAGTGCATCAAGGCTGTACATTGTCACCCTGCTTATTTAATTTATATGCAGAGTACATCATGAGAAACTCTGGGCTGGAAGAAACACAAGCTGGAATCAAGATTGCCAGGAGAAATATCAATAACCTCAGATATGCAGATGACACCACCCTTATGGCAGAAAGTGAAGAGGAACTAAAAAGCCTCTTGATGAAAGTGAAAGAGGAGAATGAAAACGTTGGCTTAAAGCTCAACATTCAGAAAATGAAGATCATGGCATCTGGTCCCATCACTTCATGGGAAATAGATGGGGAAACAGTGGAAAGAGTGTCAGACTTTATTTCTGGGGCTCCAAAATCACTGGAGATGGTGATTGCAGCCATGAAATTAAAAGACACTTCCTCCTTGGAAGGAAAGTTATGACCAAACTAGATAGCATATTCAAAAGCAGAGACAATACTTTGCCAACAAAGGTCCATCTAGTCAAGGCTATGATTTTTCCAGTGGTCATGTATGGATGTGAGAGTTGGACTGTGAAGAAAGCTGAGCACAGAAGAATTGATGGTTTTGAACTGTAAGACTCCTGAGAGTCCCTTGGACTGCAAGGAGATCCAAACAGTCCATTCTAAAGGAGATCAGTCCTAGGTGTTCTTTGGAAGAAATGATGCTAAAGCTGAAACTCCAGTACTTTGGCCACCTCATGAGAAGAGCTGACTCATTGGAAAAGACTCTGATGCAGGGAGGGATTGGGGGTAGGAGGAGAATGGGACGACAGAGGATGAGATGGCTGGATGGCATCACCGACTCGATCCACATGAGTTTAAGTGAACTTCAGAGTTGGTGATGGACGGAGAGCCCTGGTGTGCTGTAATTCATGGGGTCTCAAAGAGTCAGACAGGACAGAGTGACTGAACTGAACTGAACTGAACTGAAGCCACTCAGTACGGTATTTTTGTTATAGCAGCCCAAGCACAATCAAGTCACGTATATTTCTTTGAAATTTTATCACACATGTAGTTTAGAGTAACCACTACCACAAATAAGATGTAGGATGTGCCATTACCACAAGGCTCCCTTGCTCTACCCAGTTATAACCAATCTCACTGACCCCATCCTAAATGCTGGCAGTCACTAACCTGTTTTCCATTGCTATAATTTTGTCCTTTCAAAGATGCTACGTAGATATAATCATACAGTAAGTAGCAGTTTGAAACTGGCTTTTTTCAAATCAGCATAATTCCCTTAAAGTTTATGCAAGTTGTTTTATATCTCAGTACTCTATTCTTGTGGTAAGGCAGTCTCAGCCTGTAAATAACCAGTGGTGTGAATGGACTTGGCCTTAAGAGTCTTATTATGATTGCAAGATAACCTCAGAAGTAAATATCAGAAAACATTGAAAGAGAAAAGATTTTTTTATTTACCAGTCTTGGAAAGTGTACAGAACACCTGGTACCATAAAATAAGATTGTGGAAAGAAAATAAAGTGTGGGCCTGGGGTTTTGCCCTTTTTTCTTTTTTTCAAGTGAAGCCATTTTCTTCAAGGTAGAAATACCTGCAGTTATACATCATGTTTTCTTTTAATTGAAGTATAATTTAGATGTATTAGTTTCAGGTCTACAACAAAATGATTAGATATTTGCATAGATTGTGATGTGATCGCTGTAAGTCTAGTTTCTACCTAACACCATACAAAGTTACAAATTATTCAATGCAATTTATTATCTATAGTTATTATTTCAACTACAAGACATGTGTTTTAAGATTGGAAGGTTGTACATCTTGCTGCCCTTCACTGTTTTCCCCACTGTACAGTCATATTCCCCCTGGCAACCACCAATCTATTTTCTATGTCTAGAGTTTGGTTTGGTTTGGCTTTTTATTTGCTTCCACATATAGAAGGCAATAGCACCCCACTCCAGTACTCTTGCCTGGAAGATCCCATGGATGGAGGAGCCTGGTGGGCTGCAGTCCATGGGGTCGCTAAGAGTCAGACACGACTGAGCGACTTCACTTTCACTTTTCACTTTCACGCATTGGAGAAGGAAATGGCAACCCACTCCAGTGTTCTTGCCTGGAGAATCCCAGGGACGGGGGAGCCTGGTGGGCTGCCGTCTATGGGGTCGCACAGAGTCGGACACAACTGAAGTGACTTAGCATAGCATAGCATAACATAGCATATATGTGAAATGATGTATTTGACATTCTCTGTTTGACCCATTTGACTTAGCATAATATCCTTAAGGTCCATCTATGTTGATGCAAATGGCTAGATTTAATTCCTATTTATGGCTAAATAATATTCCATTGTGTAAATATACCACATTTTCTTTATCTTTTCATCCATCAGTTGGCACTTAAGTTGCTTCTGTATCTTGATTTTGTAAATATTTCTGCAGTGAGTATTGGTGTGCATACATCTATTTGAATTATTGTCTTTTTCTGATAAACATCCAGAAGCGGAATTACTAGATAATATTACTTTGCCAACAAAGGTCCATCTAGTCAAGTCTATGGTTTTTCCAGTGGTCATGTATGGATGTGAGAGTTGGACTGTGAAGAAAGCTGAGTGCTGAAGAATTGACGCTTTTGAACTATGATGTTGGAGAAGACTCTTGTGAGTCCCTTGGACTGAAAGGAGATCCAACCAGTCCATCCTAAAGGAGATTGGCCCTGGGTATTCATTGGAAGGACTGATGCTGAGGCTGAAACTTCCAATACTTTGGCCACCTCATGCGAAGAGTTGACTTATTGGAAAAGACCCTGATGCTGGGAAGGATTTGAGGCAGGAGGAGAAGGGGACAACAGAGGATGTGATGGCTGGATGGCATCACTGACTCGATGCACATGAGTTTGGGTGAACTCTGGGAGTTGGTGATAGACAGGGAGGCCTGGCATGCTACAGTTCATCGGATCACAAAGAGTCGGACACGAGTGAGCAACTGAACTGAACTGAACTGATGGATGGTTTATTTTTTATTTTTTGAGAAACCTCCATATTGTTTTCCATAGCAGCTCTATCAATTTACAGTTTGCTGTGAGCAAGGATTCCATTTCTCCACGCCCTTTTCCACATGCCATTGTATATTTTTTTGATAAGAGCCATTTTAAAAGGTGTAAGGTAATATCTCACTGTGATTTTGAGTTTTCATTTCCCTGAGGATTAATGTTGAGCATCTTTCTATGTGCCTGTTGGCCATCTATATGTTTTCTTTGGGTAAATGTCTATTCAAATTCTGCCCTTTTTTAATTTATATTTTTATTGAAGGATAATTGCTTTACAGAATTTTGTCTTTTTTAAAATTTGGATTTTTTTTTTGTTACTGAGTTTGAGTTTTTTACATATTTTGGATATTAACCTCTTATCAAATATCTGACTTGCAAATAACCTTCTCCCATTTAATAGACTGACTTTATTTTTTGTAGATAGTTTTCTTCTCTGTACAGAGCTTTTTAGTTTGATAGTCTCATTTGTTTATTTTTATTTTTGATGTGGTTTTTTTAGAGTCAGATGCAAACAAATATTGCTAAGATCAACATATAAAATTTTACCACCAATGTTTTCATCTGGAATTTTGTGGTTTGTGGTCTTACTTTCAAGCCTTTCACTCATTTTGAGTTAATTCTTCTGTAATTAACTATAAGGTTGCATTCTTTTGCATGTGGCTTTCTGATTTTCTCAACACCATTTATGGAAGAGACTACCCTTTTCCTGTTATATAGTCTTGACTCCTTTCTCATAAATTAATTAACCAAATATGTGTGTGCTTATTTCTGGGCTTTCTATTCTATTCTGTTGATCTATCTGTCAGTTTTTATGCCAATGTCATGCTTTTGATTACTGTAGCTTTGTAGAATAGCGTAAGATCAGAAAGCATGATATTTTCAGCTTTTAGCTCTTCTTTCTCAAGATTGCTTTGATTATTTGGAGTCTTTGATGATTCCATACAATTATGGGATTAGTTTATTCTATTTCTGTGAAAAAATGCCATTGGAAATTTGATAGGGCTTGTACTGAATTTGTAGTCTGCTTTGGGTAACATGGACATTATAACAGTATTATTTTTCAATCCTTGGACAATAAATGTCTTATTTGTTTGTGTCTTCTTCAATTTTCTTCAGCAATAATTTTTAGTATACAGGTCTTTTACCTCTTTGGTTAAATCTGTTCCTGGGTATTTTATTATTTTTTGATGCAATCGTAAATAGGATTCTTTTAATTCCTTTTTTGATATTAATTCCTATTGTGTAAAAATGTAACAGATTTTTGCATCTTAATCTTTTATCCTGCAACTTTACTGAATTTGTTTGTTAGTTCTAACAGTGTGTGTGTGTGTGTGTGTGTGTGTGCGTGTGTGTGTGTGTGTGTGTACTCTTTAGGGTTTTCTATGTATAGTATCATGTCATCTGCAAATCATGACAAATTTGCTTCTTTCTAATTTGGATGACTTTTCCCCTGCCTAATTGCTCTCGTGAGAACTTCCAACACTATGTCGAATAAAAATGATGAGCTTGGCATTCTTGTCTTGGTCCTGATCTCAAAAGAAAAGCTCTCAACTTTTCATCTTTAAGTATGAGGTTAACTATAGCCTTGTCATACATGGCCTTTATTATGTCAAGGTGCATTCCATCTGCATGGACTTTGTTGAAAGGTTTTTTTGTTTTAAATCATAAATGGACACTGAATACTTTTTCTGAACGTATTTAAATGATTATATGATTTTTTTCCTACATTTTGTTAGTGTGGTATATCACATTGATTATTTGTATGTATTGAGCCATTCTTGAATCCCTGGAATAAAGACCACTTGTTCATAATGTATGATTATTTTAATATACTGTTAAAATTGTTTTGCTCACATTTTGTTGATGACTTTTGCATTTATGTTTCTCGGAGATGTCATTATTATTTTGTGTCCAACTCTTTTGGGACCCCATGGACTGTAGCCTGCCAGGCTCCTCTGTCCATGGGATTTCCCAGGCAAAATACTGGAGTGGGTTGCCACTTCCTTCCCCATGGGATCTTCCCAACCCAGGGATTTGAACCTGTGTCTCCTGCATTGCAGACAGATTCTTTACCACTGAGCCACTGGGGAAGACATTTTATAAAGAATATTGGCCTTTAATTTTCTTCGTGTGTGTGATATCTTTGTCAGGTTTTGGTATTAGGGCAATGATGGCCTTTAAAATGCGCTTGGGTGTGTTCCCTTCATTTTATATTTTTCAGAGACTTTGAGAATGATAGCATTAAATCTTAATTGAATGTTTAGTTACACTCACAAGTAAAGTTTTCTGGACCTGTACTTTGATTTGCTGGGGACTTTTTTGATTACTGATTTAATCTCCTTGTAGCAACTGCTTTATGCAGAATTTCTATTTATTCGTTGTATAGTCTTGGAGTATTGTACGTTTCTTAGCTTTATACATTTTTTCTAGATTGTCTAATTTGTTGTTGTATAATTGCACATAGTAGTCTCATGATTCTTTGTGATTCTCTGTTATATTATTTATAACTATTCTTTTTTGTTTTTTATTTATTTTTCTTAATGAGTATAACTAAGTTTTGCCCATTTTATTCAATTCTTTAAAGAGCTAACCTTTAAGTTTCATTGATTATTTTCTTTTTTCTTTCAATTTTGTTGAGATATAATTGACATTTGCACTATTTAAGTTGAAGATATACAGAATAATTATTTGACATATATATCATGAAATGATTTCAGCAATAAATTTAGTGGCTAAGCCATCACCTCATATAGATACAAAATTAAAGAAATAGAAAAAAGTATTTTCCTTGTGATTAGAACTATCAGGATTTACATCATTAACAACATATATATATATATAATACCCCAGTTTTAATTGTATTTATCATGTTGTACTCTACATCCATACTACTTGTATTTTTCGACTGCCTTCCAATCACCCCACTCCTTACCTGTGGTAACTGCAAATCTATTGTCTTCTTTTTAATGTGTTTGTTTGTTTTGTTTTTGAACTAATAGACCTACAATACCATGTTAGTTCCTGTTTCACAAGAGAGTTGTTTGACATTTCTGTATCTTTCAAAATGATCACCATGATAAATCTAATTATTATATGTTACCATACAAAGATATTCCATAGCTTTTTATTGTGTTTCCCACAATGTACATGTCAAACTTCTGACTCTGTTATTTTGCCACTGAAAGTGTTACTGCTTAATCACTGTCACTTAGTTCTTTGTCTCCCTCTTTCCCTTCTCTATGATGATCATCTCTTTGTTCTCTGTATCTGTGCCTCTGTTTCTATTTAGTTACGGCTGTTAATTTTTGTTATTTAGATTTCATATATAAGTGAAATCATATAGTATTTGTTTTTCTCTGTCAAACTTATTTCACTTAACACCCTCTGGGTCCATCCATGTTGTTGTTAATGGCAAGATTTAAACCTTTTTAATGGCTAATATTCCATTAGATACATAAATATGTCACATCTTATATGTATATATATATCAGATATATCACATCAGATATAAAAATATCACATGTATATATATATATATATATATATATATATATATATATATATATATCTCCATTCATCTCTTGATGAGCATCTAGGTTGCTTCCATATCTTGGCTATTGCAAATAATACTGCAATGAAAATAAGGCTGCATATATCCTTTCTTATTAGTGTTTTTGTTTTCTTTAGATAAATACCCAGAGAAGGCAATGGCACCCCACTCCAGTACTCTTGCCTGGAAAATCCCATGGACAGAGGAGACTGGTGGGCTGCAGTCAAAGGGGTCGCTAAGAGTTGGACACGACTGAGCAACTTCACTTTCACTTTTCACTTTCATGCATTGGAGAAGGAAATGGCAACCCACTCCAGTGTTCTTACCTGGAGAATCCCAGGGACGGCGGAGCCTGGTGGGCTGCCATCTATGGGGTCACACAGAGTCAGACACGACTAAAGTGACTTAGCAGCAGCAGCAGCAGATAAATACCCAGGAGTGAATTACTGGATTATATGGTAGTTCTTGGCTTCTCTAGTGCCTCAGTTAGTAAAGAATCTGCCTGCAATAAGGGAGACCTGGGTTTGATCCTTGGGTTGGGAAGATCCTCTGGAGGAGGGCGTAGCAACCCACTCCAGTATTCTTGCCTGGAGAATCCCCAACGACAGAGAAACCTGGTGAGCTGCAATCCATGGGGTTGCAAGAGTCAGACATGACTGAGTGATTAATCACATGGTAATTCTATTGTTAATTTTTTTGAGAATCGCCCATATTCTTTTCCACAGTGGCTGCACCAATTTACTTCCTACCAATAGTTCATGAGGCTTGCCTTTTCTCCACATCCTTGCTAACGATTGCTATTTCTTGTCGTTTTCCACTCTGACAAGTGCTGTGCAGTATCTCATTATAGTTTTGATTTGCATTTCCGTGATGATAAGTGATGCTGAACATATTTTCATGAGTCTGTTCACCACCTATATGCCGTCTTTGGAAAAATGTCTATTCAGATCCTCTGCCCATTTTTAAATCATGTTTTTTTAAATATTAAGTTGTATGAGTTTTTGTATTTTTTTATATTAACTCCCTAGGTGATACATCCTTTGCAAATTTTTTTTTCCCATTCAGTAGATGGTCTTTTTATTTAATTGATAGGTTGATAGTTTCTTTTCTCCACTGTGCAAAAGCTCTTGCTTGATGTAGTCTCATTGATCTTATCTATTTTGTTTTTAGTTTTATTTCTTTTATTTCTATTCTTTCTTTTCTATTCTTATCTTCATAATTATTTTCCATCTGCTAACTTAGTGTTTTATTTGTTCAGTTTCTTTGGGTATACAGTTAAATAGTTTATTTGAACCTCTCTTGTTTACTGAGATAGGCTTGTATCGATATGAACTTCCCCCTTAGAACTACTCTTCTTGTATTCCATAGATTTTGGTAAGTTGCATTTCCATTTTCATTTGCTTCAATGTATTTTTAATTTATTTTTAAAAATTCTTAGTTGACTCATTTGTTGTTTAGTAACATTGTTTAATTTCCAAATATTTGTGCTAATTTAGTTTTCTTTTGGTGAATAATTTCCAACTTCATACCATTGTGGTTGGAAAGATGCTTGATATTAGTTCAATCTTCTTAAAACTGGGACTTTTTTGTGACTTAAGATGATTTATCCCAGAGAATGTTTCAAACTCACCTTGAGAGGCATGTGTATGCTGCTGCTTTAGATAGAATATTTTGCCTATATACATATGGGAGGGGGGTGTTAAATCTATTATTTTAACCTGTTATTTAAGGCTGATGTTTCCTTATTGATTTTTGTCTGGATAGCCTACTCATTGATATAAGGAAGTATTAAAGTCTCTTACTATCTTTGTATCAACATCTTCCATTAGGTCTATTAATATTTGCTTTGTATATTTAGATGCTCTTATGTTGGTTGCATAAATATTTATAAATGTTATATATTCTTCTTGAATTGATCTCTTTATCATTATTCAGTGCACATCTTTATTACAGTATTTGTTTTAAAGTCTATATTTTTCTGATATAAGTATTGCTACCCCAGTGTTCTTTCAGTTTCTATTTGGAGGGAACCTGTTTTTTACGCCCTTCATTTTCAATTTGCATTTGTCCTTACATCTGAAGTGAATCTCTA
Source organism: Ovis canadensis (assembly GCF_042477335.2). Lineage (NCBI taxonomy): Eukaryota > Metazoa > Chordata > Mammalia > Artiodactyla > Bovidae > Ovis > Ovis canadensis. Next base: position 97,200,126 of record NC_091253.1, on the reverse strand, counting down.
TAGATAGGTGTTGTTTTGGGGTTTTATCCACTCAGTCACTCTGTGTCTTTTGATTAGAGATTTTAGCCCATTTACGTTTAAAATAATTCTGGAAACTGTGGTTGCTGCCTCTTTGTTCTTTGTTTTCTGGCTGCTTTGTAGTTTCTGTTTCTCTTTTCTTCTCTTGTCCTCTTCCCTTGTGGTTTGATAAATTTATTGCTGTATTTAGATTCTATTCTTATTATTTTTGTGCATCTACTTAGGTTATTGCTTTGTGGTTACTGTAAGACTCACATGTATTAGCTTATATATATATATACACACACATAAGCTTCCCTGGTAGTCCAGCTGGAAAAGAATCCCCCTGCAATGCAGGAGACCACAGTTCGATTTCTGAGTTGGGAAGATTCCCTGGAGAAGGGATAGGCTATGCAGTCCAGTATTCTTGGGCTTCCCTGGTGGCTCAGACAGTAAAGAATCTACCTGTAATGAGGGAGACCTGGGTTTGATCCCTGGGATGGGAAGATCCCCTGAAGAGGGGCATGGCAACCCAGTCCAGTATTCTTGCCTGGAGAATCCCCATGGACAGAGGAGCCTGGTGGGATACAGACTATGGGGTCACACAGGATCAGCTACAACTGAAAAAACTAAGCAGCATATATATATATATATATATATATATATATATATATATATATGCTACGCATATTTGTGTATATATATATATATATGCTATATTTTGTTATCCAGTTACATTTAAACACATTCTAAAACTTTGTGTTAGTACTCCTTCCTCTGACATCTTATGCTTTTGATTTCATTTATCACATCACTGTGTGTTTGTATCCCTTAACTAGTTATTTTGGTTATAGCTTTTGGGGGAACACCAGGCAGGGCAGGCTTGGGGTCCAGCTGTGGGGCAGGGCAAACAGGTCCAGCAAGACAAAGGGATACTGAGCATTCACAGGTGCTGCGCTGGCAGTGTAGAGAGTGAATGCGCATATGACACCGTACCCGGAGGGACTTTCAACAGACACCGAACCTCTGGCAGGTGCTTTAAGATTAGCAAGTGAATCTCCTTCACAGAAGGCCTAGGCACTGTTCAAAGTGGTATTTTTGTGCTGGGTCCCAGGGCGAATGAGGTTAAGGCTATGCATGGACCCTTTTATAATCAGTATCTCAGTTTTCTGAATATCCTCAACATATGTCCCATCACTTTCAAAGCCATCTTTTAGGAGCTTGGCCCTTTGGTCTGCATCTCAAATGCTGAAGCATCTGGTGTGGGGTTTCAACCCTTTACTCCTGAGGGAGATGTTCTGTTTTGACAATCCCCTATCCCAATTGTGGGTCCCTGTACCAGGAGTGGAGTTTGGGGAGAGGCTAGGTCTCTACCTCTCCTCTCATTTTAACGTGCCCTCTTTATCCTTTTTGTGATGGGACAGTTCAGCTCATTCTCAGAACTTTTTAATATAGAGCTTTTTAAAACAGCTCCTTCTGTTGCTACAGATCTGCTGTGTCCATGGGAGGAAATGAGTTCAGGATCTTCCCACAACTCCATCTTGAAGCACCTCTCCTGGGGTTTTGTTTTATTGGGATTGAAACCGGTGGCCTAGTGTTTCATGAGTTCACTTTTTGCTCGTGAATTTAAAGCATAAGGTCATTCAAAGTGTGGAGTAGGAAAGGCAAACAACCTAAATGACCAGCTATCTAAAACGAAGGAGCCTGGGCTGGGGTACGGGGGAGGGACAGCCTGGCTCTTTATCTAGTCATGGGGCTGGAAATGTGTGTTTTCAAGATAGTTCTCTTTGAAATAGATGCCTCTTTGAAGTGGATGCCTCAAACAATCAAAGCTGAAGTCAAACACTTGCTTTACAAAAAGAAAAACAACTTTTCAGGGCTTATGCTAGTTTTTTTTTCTCTTTTAATTGCTAAGTAGAATTTTATGGTTTAGATGAATTTCACTTCATCTAATCACTCACCCATAGGAAGATATTTGGATTGTGTCCAGTTTTGGGGCTATTACAAACAGGAACATTTGTGTTCAAGTTCTGCATAAGCATGTTTCATTTTTCTGGGATAAATGTCCAAGAGTGCAGTTACTGGGTCTTATATTAAGATCTTTTTCTGTTTGTTTGTTTTAAATGAAACTCATGAGCTGTTTGTCAGAGGGGTTGTAGCATTTACATCCTCAAGCAATGTATAAGTGATCAACTTTCTCTACTTTGTCAGCTTTTGAAGTTATCATAAGCTTTTATTTTAGTCACTCTAGTAAGGATGCATTGATGCTTCATTTTTGTTTTCACTTACATTTCTCTGATTGGTAATGACATGCAACACCTTTTCTTCCCAGATTTATTGATATATTATGGACATGTATGCAGTTTTACACTGTACAACATGATGATCTGATATAAGCATATATTGTGAAATGATTATCACAGTATGATTAGCTAACACCTCCATCCCTTCACATAGCTAACATTTTTTGGTGTGTGTGGTCATAACATTTAAGATCCACTCTCTTAATAGCTTTCAGTCGTGTCACATTGTGAATTTCATGTTAATCACCATGTGCATATTGGATCTCCAGAATCTGTTCATCTTATGACTAGAAGACTTTACTCGTTGACTGGCATCTCCTCATTTTCCCTACACCCCAACCTCTGTCAATAACTACTTTAGTCTTTGTTTCTATCCATTATGTATAGAGATTGCAAATAAGCATGTGAACAGTGTTCTGTGTCATATGCCATCAGGGAAATAAAACAACAGTGAGATACTATAATTAGAATGGCCAAAACCTAGAACACTGACCATACTAAATGATGGCAGAGACAGGAACAACAGGAACTCTCATTCATTTATAATGAGAGTGCAAAATGGTACAGATACTTTTTTGGGAGCATGGAAGATACTTTGGTGATTTCTTATAAAACTAAGTATATTCTTGCCATACAATCCAATAACCATATTCTTTGGTATTTACTCAAAGGAGTTGAAAAGTTCTTCACACAAAAGTCTCCACAAGATGTTTACAGCAGTTTTGTTCCTAAAGGTCAAAAACTTGGCAGTAACCAAGTTGTCTTTCAGTACGTGAGTGGAAATGGAATATCTGTTGGAGGAAGGGGACCCCTTCCAGGACCCCAGAGTGAGCTCCAATACTCAGAAATGAATTGTCTGAGACACACCTGCTGACAAAGCAAGAGACTTTACTGGGAAGGGGCCCTCCGGCAGAGAGCAGGAGGATAAGGGAATGCAGAACTTCTCTGCCTTGTGGCTTGCAGTCTCGGGTTTTATGGTGATGGGATTAGTTTCCAGATTTTCTCTGGCCAATCACAGACTCAGGGTCCTTCCTAGTGGTGCAGGCATTGCTCAGCCAAGATGATGCCAGCGAGAAAAATTCTTAGATGTGGTAGGACACCTGGTGTCTCCTTTTGACCTTTTCCAAATTCTTCCAGTTGGCAGTGGCTTGTTATTTCAGTGTTCCTTCCCAGGACCTTCTGTTGTAAAATACCTCATATGACTGATTACTGTGTTGCCTGGCCAGGGTGAGTGGTTTCAGTCAGCATGTTTCCCTTAACAACTTACCCCTCCCCGAGAGACTTCATACTCAAGATACACCTTGGGAATTGGGGTGGAGGTGTCTTTCTTCTGTAACTTCTTCCATCTGGGCATGGGTATTGTCCTGCCTAACAGAGCAGAAGTCTCTCTCTACCTGATCTAAGTCAAGGTATTCTGTGCCTGAAACCAGCATTCACCCCGCCTAGTAACAGCAATTTAGCCTGAAACTGTTGGACACATCAGAGATGAAGCAGACAGGGAGCAAACAGGAGGCCTAACAGGGTGGTCATCACTGGTACCCAGAACAGGACGGCAAAATTGGGGTAAGGGTTTTGGAGTGTATGACTTTCTTCTGATTAATTGGTGGTACGGTAGTAAGGGTGTTGCTCCAGAAATCTTTCACTCAGCCTGAAGTTACCGTCCTCCAAGTGGATGAGAGCCCAGTTCTGCAGAAGAGCTCAAAGATATTGTTGTGCATATTCCTTGAGTAAGAATGACGGCCGTGCCTCAATGCTGTACCACCTCTTGAATGCACCCGTTTCTGCATCCCCTCCTTTCCCTGATCAAGAATTGCTTGAATCTACCCTTTGGAACTCAGAGAAGTTCAAGGAGGCTAAATGAAACCTATATTCTACAAACAAGAAATCGGGGACACAAAAATCCTTTCTTAACTTTCTTAATAGTGCGAGAATTTATTTGGTATAATTCTTCTGCAGTTGGTGGATTATCTGCTTGGTGACTCTATGGTGGGGTTAATGGCGATTTCCCAATAAGACTTATGCCCCATGCTCTGTGACCCAGGTCTGCTACACCCAGAGCCCCTGCCCCTGTGGCAGGCCACTGCTGATCTGTACCTCCACAGGAGACAGTAAAAGGCAGGTCTGGCACAGTCTCTGTGGGCTCCCTGGGTCCCGGTGCACAGAAAATTTTGTTTGAGCCCTCCGAGTGTTTCTGGTGGGTATAGGGTTTGATTCTAAACATGATTTTGCCCCTCCTACTGTCTTGCTAGGACTTCTCCTTTGCCCTTGGACATAAGGTATCTTTTTTGGTGGGACCCAACATTCTTTTGTTGATTACTGTTCAGCAGAGTATTGTGATTTTGGAGTTCTCGCAGGAGAAGATGAGCGCACATCCTTCCACTCTGCCATCTTCCCTGCTCTCTTTAGAGACGATCAGATAGATGATGACAACGTGTCCTTTTCAAAGGAGGGATGAGATCACACCATGAGGTCACCACAAGGGATGCAGGGTCCCATGTCCAATTCAGATTTCAAAACAGCCCACGCCAGAACATCCACATACACTGCAGGACATCTGATGGTTTGTTTTTTTCTCTCTCTCATTGAGGATCCCCACTCCCTTACCTGCTGAGTATCCTGCCAACTACGCCAATTGTATAGCTGATCCTGCTCAGGATACCAGTTGTCTTGCTGTTCACACTGTTTGCTGAAACCAGCGTAGGCAAGGTGCAAGCTAACAGGCTGGGAGAAGACTTGAGGAGCTGTAGGAACTGCAGACACATTTAGTGTCTCCTGGCTGGCAGGACAGTCTCTCCTGGCACACAGCCTCTCCCCTGGCTGATGAAGCAGCCAGCTGCTGCTGCTGCTAAGTTGCTTCAGTCGTGTCCAACTTCATGCGACCCCATAGACGGCAGCCCATCAGGCTCCCCCGTCCCTGGGATTCTCCAGGCAGGAACACTGGAGTGGGTTGCCATTTCCTTCTCCAATGCATGAAACTGAAAAGTGAAAGTGAAGTCGCTCAGTCGTGTCCGACTCTTAGTGACTGCATGGACTGCAGCCCACCAGAGGAGCCCATGGCTCCTCTGTCCATGGGATTCTCCAGGCAAGAGTACTGGAGTAGGGTGCCATTGCAAGCAGAGTAGCAGCCATAACATAACTATAACACAGCCATAATGTAGCCATAACATAACCTCATATAACATAACTACGATGTTGCTTCAATGTAGCCCCAGTGCAGCAGCAGCCAGGGCTTTCATGGCAAAGCCCATTTAGGCGAACTGTACAAAGCAGTCACTAACCAAATGAGTACTTCATGACGCGCATGTGCAGTGCAATAGGTGGTCTCAGTCATTACACAACCATGCAAAGTCATTGTTTACAGAACATGGGGTGAGAGGGTGTGAGAGCATGGGGTGAGAGAGCCTGACAGGCACCGTATTGTTAATTTTCCCACAACAAGTCATGTGGTAATGCTTACAAATCTGAATTAACTGGTCCCTAATGGTTTCCTGCATAGGAACCTGAAATGTTAGGTCCATGAATCAAGGCAAATTGGAAGTGGTCAGACAAGAGATGGCAAGGGTGAACGTCAACATTATAGGAATCAGTGAACTAAAATGGACTGGAGTGGGTGAATTTAACTCAGATGACCATTATATCTACTACTGTGGGCAGGAATCCCTTAGAAGAAATGGAGTAGCCATCATGGTCAACAAAAGAGTCCAAAATGCTGTACTTGGATGCAATCTCAAAAACGACAGAATGATCTCTGTTCATTTCCAACGCAAGCCATTCAATATCAGTAATCCAAGCCTATGCCCCAACCAGTAATGCTAAAGAAGCTGAAGTTGAACGGTTCTGTGAAGACCTACAAGACCTTTTAGAACTAACACTCAAAAAAGATGTCTTTTTTATTATAGGGGACTGGAATGCAAAAGTAGGAAGTCAAGAAACACCAGGAGTAACAGGCAAATTTGGCCTTGGAGTACGGAATGAAGCAAGGCAAAGGCTAATAGAGTTTTGCCAAGAGAATGCACTGGTCATAGCAAACACCCTCTTCCAACAGCACAAGAGAAGACTACACATGGATATCACCGGATGGCCAACACCAAAATCAGACTGATTATGTTTGCAGCCAAAGATGGAGAAGCTCAACACAGTCAGCAAAAACAAGACTAGGAGCTGACTGTGGCTCAGCTCATGAACTCGTTATTGCCAAATTCAGACTTAAATTGAAGAAAGTAGGGAAAAGCACTATACCATTCACGTATGACATAAATCAAATCCTTTATGAATATACAGTGAAAGTGATAAATAGATTTAAGGGACTATATCTGATAGACAGAGTGCCTGATGAACTATGGATGGAGGTTCATGACATTGTACAGGAGATAGGGATCAAGACCATGGCCAAGAAAAAGAAATGTAAAAAAAAAAGCAAAATGACTGTCTGAGGAGGCCTTACAAATAGCTGTGAAAAGAAAAGAAGCGAAAAGCAAAGAAGAAAAGGAAAGATATAAGCATCTGAATAGCAAGGAGAGATAAGAAAACCACCCTCAGCGATCAATGCAAAGAATTGAAGAAAACAATAGAATGGGGAATACTAGAGATCTCTTCAAGAAAATTAGAGATAACAAGGGGACATTTCACAATAAAGGACAGAAATGGTATGGACCTAATAGAAGCAGAAGTTATTAAAAAGAGGTGGCAAGAATACACAGAAGAACAGTAAAAAAAAGATCTTCATGACCCAGATCATCATGATGGTGTGATCACTCACCTAGAGCCAGACATCCTGGAATGTGAAGTCAAGTGGGCCTTAGGAATCACCACTATGAACAAAGCTAGTGGAGGTGATGGAATTCCAGTGGAGCTATTTCAAATCCTGAAAGATGATGCTGTGGGAGTGCTGCACTCAATATGCCAGCAAATTTGGAAAACTCAGCAGTGGCCACAGGACTGGAACAGGTCAGTTTTCATTCCAATCCCAAAGAAAGGCAATGCCAAAGAATGCTCAAACTACCACACAATTGCACTCATTTCACATGCTAGTAAAGTAATGCTCAAAATTCTCCAAGCCAGGCTTCAGCAATATGTGAACCATGAACTTCCAGATGTTCAAGCTGGTTTTAGAAAAGGCAGAGGAATCAGAGATCAAATTGCCAAAATCCACTGGATCAAAGAAAAAGCAAGAGAGTTCCAGAAAAACATCTATTTCTGCTTTTCTATGCCAAAGCCTTTAACTGTGGATCACAATAAACTGTGGAAAATTCTGAAAGAGATGGGAATACCAGACCACCTGACCTGCCTTTTGAGAAACCTGTATGCAGGTCAGAAAGCAACAGTTAGAACTGGACATGGAACAACAGCCTGGTTCCAAATAGGAAAAGGAGTATGTCAAGACTGTATATTGTCACCCTGCTTATTTAACTTATATGCAGAGTACATTTTGAGAAACGCTGGGCTGGAAGAAACACAAGCTGGAATCAAGATTGCCAGGAGAAATATCAATAACCTCAGATATGCAGATGACACCACCCTTATGGCAGAAAGTGAAGAGGAGCTAAAAAGCCTCTGGCTGAAAGTGAAAGAGGAGAGTGAAGAAGTTGGCTAAAAGCTCAACATTCAGAAAAACATCTGGTCCCATCACTTCATGGAAAATAGATGGGAAACAGTGGAAACAGTGTCACACTTTATTTTTGGGGGCTCCAAAATCACTGCAGATGGTGATTGCAGCCATGAAATTTTAAAAGATGCTTACTCCTGAGAAGAAAAGTTATGAACAACCTAGATAGCGTATTCAAAAGCAGAGATATTACTTTGCCAACAAAGGTCCGTCTAGTCAAGGCTATGGTTTTTCCAGTTGTCATGTATGGATGTGAGAATTGGCCTGTGAAGAAAGCTGAGCACTGAAGAATTGATACCTTTGAACTGTGGTGTTGGAGAAGACTCTCGAGAGTCCCTTGGACTGCAAGGAGATCCAACCAGTCCATTCTAAAGGAGACCAGTCCTGAGTGTTCATTGGAAGGACTGATGCTGAAGCTGAAATGCCAATACTTTGGCCACCTGATGGGAAGAACTGGCTCATTGGAAAGGACCCTGATGCTGGGAGGGATTGGGGGCAGGTGGAGAAGGGGACGACAGAAGATGAGATGGCTGGATGGTATCACTGACTCAATGGACATGAGTCTAAGTGAACTCTGGGAGTTGGTGGTGGGACAGGGATTGCCTGGCGTGCTGCGATTCATGGGGTCACAAAGAGTGGGACAGGACTGAGTGATTGAACTGAACTGAATTGAATGGTTTCCTGCAAAAAAAAAAAAGAAATGGTAGGTAGCAGAATTAGGTATATTAGGAATGCTAAACAGCAGCATTAGCAACCTAATTTAACCCTTAGTGCCTACTCTAATCAAACTTGTATACATGTATTCTTCCATTATACGCTGAAATCCAGCTGAGTATGCAAAAATATGCAAAAATTAACATGGATCTGTTGGTATTTATTTATTAATAGGAGCTCAGGTATTTTGGTCACATAGAGTACTGAGTCAATTTTTCGTATCTATTGCTACCCAGCAGCAAACCGAGAGTAGTTGCTTAAATGAGACAAGGATTTGCCAAAAGGACAATTTTTTTTTTTAAAGTAAGAATGGGATTCTTTTTCAGGTGTTTAAGCAGTCTCCATGGAGTATCTTGATTTTCACAGACTCAACAAGTGTCACTGAATCATCTGGGTCATAAAAACAGAGAGCTAGACTTCCCCACAAAGAAGACTGAATCGGGCAGAAAATCTTCTTAGGCTCTGGGTCACACTCAAAGATGATAGGTTTATGAGTTCCTTGATAAATAGGTATTCTTCAATAACACACCAAGTATACATCAAGGCCTGGGAAGCACTGATTGTTTTCTAATTGAAGAGGATATGAGCAAAAGAGGGCTTCTCTCATAACTCAAGTTGGTAAAGAATCTGCCTGCCAGGAAAGATACTCAGGTTCGATTCCTGGGTTGGAAAGATACCCTGGAGAAGGAAAAGGCAACCCAATCCAGTATTCCTGCCTGGATAATCCCATGGGCAGAAGAGCCTGGCGGGCTACAGTCCATGGAGTCACAAGAGTCAGACACAACTTAGCGACTAAACCATCATGAGCAACACAAACTTGCCTTTGTACTTGAATATCACAAAGTGACACAGACAATTGGAATCCCTGAATACTTCAGTGAGGTAGCACTCTTGGTTTTGTGAGGCTGATGTCCAACCATCTGGTGTGAATGTCTTGAACTATGTAGGATATCTACTATTTCCTGTTGTGTAAGAGCTAGCTGCATGTTGTCAGCAGTACTGTGTGGAAAGGCAGTATGACTATTTTAAGGCAGAATTGAAGAGTTTACATGATCCTGATTCAAGGTGGTTAGGTGAAATATATAATCAGTCAACTTTTATTATATTCATAGAAAACAAACAAGTAAATTAACAAACAGCATAGTTGCAGAATCTTAGTCATATACCAGGTACTATAATCAGTACAGCTTTATTCCAGGAAAAAGTCTATGTAAAGAACAGTAGTTGCAAATTGTGCAAGCTGGTTGAGCTTATGTTTGAGACATTTCAAAATTAGTATCAAATAAAATATTTATTAAAATAAATATGACCTAGTGCACATGCAGCAATTTAATTTAAGCAATATAAGCCCTCTCACTGAAGGGCTCAGTGGTAAACAATCCACCTGTCAATGCAGGAGACACAGGTTCGATTGATTCCTGAGTCGGGAAGACCCCTGAAGAAGGAAATGGCAACCCACTCCAGTATTCTTTTTTTTTTTTTTTCAGTATTCTTTTTCTCTTCTTTTCTTTTTGGCAAATTTGATAATTTATCTATGGAAAAAAAAAGCTAGTTTTGATGAGAAAAAAAGTTTACTCCTTTCCTTGTAAATATAAAAGAAACTCAAAAGGAATTTTAAAGGTAGTATGTCAGAAAATACAACAGTAAATCATAATGTAATTCTTTTCAATTAAACAGACAATTTGAACACACATGTTAAAATAATTTTCAGACTGAATATTTTTATCAGCCTATATGATCTGTTGTTCTAATTGGATTTTGATTTTTTTAACCCAACCTTTTATAAGAGCTATCACATCTAGAAATGAAGAAAATAAATTAGATTCCCTCTCCCTTCCCAAAAGATATTAATTTCTAAAGCATGAAAAGCTTTATATCTTATACAAATTAATCAGTATTTTTACAAATGGATGACATTATGCTGTACTTGTGTTTAAGTACTACACAAGAATATATGTATCAGTTGGGTATTTTCAGTCTACTTAGCCTCTTAAGTTATTTAACCCTGGTAAATATATAACTGGTATGTATTTTGGTACTTAACTCATGAATTGTAGAGAACAAGAAGCAGTATATTACAGCAACAGAGTTTGTATTTGATAATTACTGTATTGAAAAAAATCTCTTCTATGAACTCTGTGATTGGTTTTGCAGTTGGTCACTTGTAGCAGATCCTTGACTTGATTCTTCCATATCCATGCTTTTTCCAGCCACAGTCTCTGACATTTCTTCATCCCCCTCCTCATCATTTCAGTCTTTTGAGATTAGTTCAGTTCAGTTCAATCACTCAGTCGTGTCCAAGTCTTTGCGACGCCATGAATCGCAGCACGCCAGGCCTCCCTGGCCATCACCAGCTCCCGGAGTTCACTCAAACTCATGTCCATCAAGTCGGTGATGCCATCCAGCCATCTCATCCTCTGTCATCCCCTTCTCCTCCTGCCTTCAATCTTTCCCAGCATCAGGGTCTTTTCCAATGAGCCAGTTCTTCCCATCAGGTGGCCAAAGTATTGGAGTTTCAGCTTCAACATCAGTCCTTCCAATGAACACCCAGGACTGATTTCCTTTAGGATGGACTGGTTGGATCTCCTTGCAGTCCAAGGGACTCTCGAGAGTCTTCTCCAACACCACAGTTCAAAAGCATCAATTCTTCAGCACTCAGCTTTCTTCACAGTCCAACTCTCACATCCATACATGACCACTGGAAAAAATTAATTTGAGATTAATTGTCTAGCTAATTTAATAGTCAGTCCTTCACTGTAGTGAAGCTTCCTTTTCATTTCAAACTGTCCCTTTTTTCTCCTTCTACAGGTGAGAGGTCAGTATCCTCATCTCCACTGCTTTCTGGTTCACTAACTTGGTATCAGATATGCAGAAAGTGAAGAGGAACTAAAAAGCTTCTTAATAAAAGTGAGAGACCAGAGTGAAAAAGTTGGCTTAAAGCTCAACATTCAGAAAATGAAGATCATGGTATCTGGTCCCATCACCTCATGGGAAATAGATGGGGAAACAGTGGAAACAGTGTCAGACTTTTATTTTGGGGGGCTCCAAAATCACTGTGGATGGTGACTGCAGCCATGAAATTAAAAGACGCTTAAAAGACTTTCCTTGGAAGGAAAGTTACGACCAACCTAGATAGCATATTCAAAAGCAGAGACACTACTTTGCCAACAAAGGTCCATCTAGTCAAGGCTATGGTTTTTCCAGTGGTCAGGTATGGATGTAAGAGTTGGACTGTGAAGAAAGCTGAGCACCGTAGAATTGATGCTTTTGAACTGTGATGTTGGAGAAGACTGTTGAGGGTCCCTTTGACTGCAAGGAGATCCAACCAGTCCATTCTGAAGGAGATCAGCCCTGGATTTCTTTGGAAGGAATGATGCTAAAGCTGAAACTCCAGTACTTTGGCCACCTCATGTGAAGAGTTGACTCATTGGAAAAGACCCTGATGCTGGGAAGGGTTGGGGGCAGGAGGAGAAGGGGACGACAGAGGATGAGATGGCTGGATGGCATCACCGACTCGATGGACATGAATTTGGGTGAACTCCGGGAGATGGTGATGGACAGGGAGGCCTGGCTTGCTGCGATTCATGGGGTCGCAAAGAGATGACTGAGCGACTGAACTGAACTGAACTTGATACTTCCGTTCGGAGCTTTCAGCAGCAGCAGCTGCAGTTCATTTCCGAGCTAAGCTCTCTGGGGTCAGGGCTTCAGTGGTTTCTGAATCACTCAGTGGATCTTCCTCATCACCCACCATACTGTGAGAAGGCTCGGCTATCTTCACTAAACCCTAGGCTTCGGGTGCTGGATGAGGTCGCCTGGATGTTCATTCCATCCCACTTCTGGGACCTTTTACTCAGCTCTTGTCAACACTCGCCGGGCTGTTTGGCCGAGGCCGCCAGAGAGGAGGTCGTAGAGCTCTTTTTCTTCAGGATCCCCCCGACAGGCCGCTGCGAGGCCCTGCAGGCCGCCATTGCCCGCGGCTCCGCGTCGCGACTCCGCGTCGCTGCTCGGCGCCGCCCTCAGGAGGGGAGGGGCTGCGCGCGGCAGACACTGGCCAGGCGCCCGCCGAGCGCCCGGGGCCGGAGCGGCTGCACCCGCTGTCGCGGAGACAGCCTCCACACTGTTGTCCCACACGAGCCTCCACACGAGGACTCGGCCGCTCCGGCGTCTTGGCAGGCGGCCCTCCGCGGGCCCTTGGCCTGCGGCACTCTCACCCCAGCCGGCGGAGAGGAGCAGGCCTGGGACGGAGCGACGCCGATGCTCCACGTCAGTCCTCTTGCCTCGGAAACCCTGTGGACGGAGGACCTTGGCGGGCTGCAGGCCATGGGGTCACAGAAGAGCCAGACACGACTGAGAAAATAAACAGCAACCACATTGCAGGAGAGACTGTTTAAATAAACAACGTAAAATGCTTCGTGAATATATTGCTGCTGCTGCTAAGTCGCTTCAGTCTTGTCCGACTCTGTGCAACCCCATGGACAGCAGCCCACCAGGCTCCTCTGTCCACGAGAGTCTCTAGGCAAGAACACTGGAGTGGGTTGCCATTTCCTTCTCCATCGTGAATATATTATTATCTCGCTAACTCTCTTGAATAGTCTCACTTGACCATTTAAAACTTCAATTTGCATCATTAGTTGATAAATGTACACTTAGTGACAAGTGTCGGAGAAGGCAATGGCACCCCACTCCAGTGCTCTTGCTGGAAAATCCCATGGATGGAGGAGCCTGGTGGGCTGCAGCCCATGGGGTCGCGAAGAGTCGGACACGACTGAGTGACTTCACTTTCACTTTTCACTTTCCTGCATTGGAGGAGGAAATGGCAACCCACTCCAGTGTTCTTGCCTGGAGAATCCCAGGGATGGCGGAGCCTGGTGGGCTGCCGTCTATGGGGTCGCACAGAGTCGGACACGACTGAAGTGACTTAGCAGCAGCAGCAGCAGTGACAAATGTAGTTATAAAACTAAAGTTGTGCAGCTGAAAGAGCAGTGCTTTTTTATACTCATCCTCTGCCAGATATTTCAGGTTCACTCAGCGCAATTCCAATTCATTTGTTTCAGGTACTACCACACGTTAGAGGTTGCTGCTGCTGCTGCTGCTGCTGCTAAGTCGCTTCAGTCGTGTCCGATTCTGTGTGACCCCACAGACGGCAGCACGCCAGGCTCCCCCGTCCCTGGGATTCTCCAGGCAGGAACACTGGAGTGGGTTGCCATTTCCTTCTCCAATGCGTGAAAGTGAAAAGTGAAAGTGCAGTCGCTCAGTCTTGTCCGACCCTCAGTGACCCCATGGACTGCAGCCTACCAGGCTCCTTCCTCCAGGTGATTTTCCAGGCAAGAGTACTGAAGTGGGGTGCCATTGCCTCCTCCAACATTAGAGGTTACAGGTCTATAATTCCTCGGTGTCTTTAACAGTTTATATTCTGTCCTATTTCCACCATGCGTAACACTTTGAGATGTAAAAGGTAGAAATGATTAAGAGATATCATTCTTTTTATTTGCAAGCATTATCATGGACGCAAGAGGTATTTCAGGAGCAGTGGTAATAGGGAATCCAGTGTTCATGTCCCTAGCTTAGTGGTCATTAGAGGTCAATCTTTTTTGCAATGCCAAGACTGAGAAATTTTTATCCTGCAGACTGTGGTTAGATTTCCTGATTCCTGGATCCTGGTAGAGTTGAAATGAGTAACTGAGGTTGCAGCTTCTGTATTTCTGGCTTTTGGATTTAAGAAAAGATATGAATTTCCTTGGAAAGCTAGTTCTGTACTGCTATTCTGGTAATCAATCCAGGAAGGCCAGCCTGGAGCCTTCATTTTTGGCCATTCCAAAGTATTTGTAAGTATCTAATTGCCTTATTAGCTCTCTTTCTTTTATATTAGGTTTAATGGTTCAAAATATATATAAACAAGTTCTGACATAGCTACATAGATTATCAGGTCCTACAGGATATGGTATATCATGATTTTAAACACTAGTCTTCTTACTGCTCTTAATCAAGCAAATAATCTTATCCAATTTTTATTTTTATTTCTTTTTATGGAATTGATCAGCATAATAGCTTCCTTATATTTTGTTTTTAAATAATTTCATCCACTACTCAATAGGAGCCATGAATATGAAAATGTTTTTGTACATATAAATAATATAAAGAATATTATGCATTTGAAAATGCGTACAATATTCTAAGATAAACATTTTACAAATGTCTTCAAATAGACAACCAGTAGGGGCAAAAAATTTTTCTAGTAAAAAAAGTTTGCAAAGAAGTGTTAGTAGCAGCTGGCCTAGGGAACATTTGCCAGAACATTTGTGCATTTAGACTGGGCCAAAAAAACATTTGTTTTGTCATAATGATTGAAATAAACATTTTAATTTAGGTAGAGTTTGAGACCAAAACATGTGTCTCCAAATAAAATAATATTTAGGAAATAAATACTCTTGTAAATATGTTTCTTTACAAGGCAAATATTTTTTTAGTTTTTGACAGTGCAGGTGGTAAGGTATTTAAGTAAGGTGTGGGTATCATTCTCCATGCTAGAATAAAGGACTCAATGTTTTCTTTTTTGGCGATGTTTTCTTTATCTTCACTACATTGTAGGAAGAAATGATTCAATGCAAATAATAGATAATAAAATTATAAATAAGATGGATATTTATTATTATCTTCATTGAAATGTATTTCTTAAATGTAGTAAAGGAATCTAAACTCGCTCTACTCATAGTGTTCTGTAAATGTTGGGATATAAAGGACTTTTGATTATATAATATAACATTTACAACTGTGTTAAGATCTTAAGTTTAGTTACATTTCAAAATACATATATATGGTTTTATAAAGTATATCTGCCTATTATATCTATGTTACTTCGTGTCATCTGAGGACATTTAGCATATTAGAGCCAGTGCAAGCTGTCTTCTTGGAAGGTGGCTCTTGGAGCTGAACGCATGGTTGATTTCCTTAACATGGTAACTGTGGATGAAAGCCTTACTGATTAACAACAATATGCCTTAGGAGAGCACGTGAATGTATATGATGGTGGTGGTTTAGCTGATTTTCCAGCCTGGATGATCTCTCCATTGATGTAAGTGGGTTTAAAATCATCTCTTGGCATTGTGCTCCCATCAGTTTCTTCCTTTATGTTTGTTAATATTTGCTTTATATATTTAGGTGCATATATGTTTACAAGTTTTACATCTTCTTGGAGCAATTGCTTTATCATTACATAGAGTTCTTTCTTGCCTCTTGTTACAGTCTTTAAGTCAATTTTTTCCAATATAAATGTTGCTATCCCAGATTTTGTTTCATATTCATTTTCATAGGAAACCTTTTTCCATCCCTTCATTTTCAGTCTATATGTATCTTTAACACTGAACTGAGTATCATAAGCAGTATATATATGTGTGTGTGTGTGTATCCATTCAGCTAGTCTGCGTTTTTGATTGAAACTTTATTTACACGTAAAATAGTTCTTGATGAAGTGAAGTGAAGTCGCTCAGTCGTGTCTGACTCTTTGCAACCCCACAGACTGGGACCTACCAGGCTCCTCTGTCCATGGGATTTTCTAGGCAATGGTACTGGAGTGGATTGCCATTTCCTTCTCCAGGGGATCTTCCCAACCCAGGGCTCGAACCCAGGTCTCCCACATTGTAGACAGACGTTTTACCGTCTGAGCCACCAGGGAAGTCAGGTAAGTACTTATTGCCTTTTTTTTTTTTCATTGCTTTGGGGTTGTTTATGTAGTTGTCTTTTGCTGCTTTCTTTTTTGGCTCTCTTCCCTTGTGATTTGATTACTATTTTAGTATTATTTTGTATTCCTTTCCCATTTTTAAAAAATATAGATTATCTATTATAGATTTTTCTTTTGTGGTTACTTTAAGGTTCATATTTAACAATGGTTATAAATACATAAATTTATTTATTTTAGGTTGATGATCTTTTAAGTTTGAATTTATGCTAACAGCCCTGTATTTTTACTTTCCATTCCCCACAATGTTTAATGGTCTTGAAATCATATTTTTCATCTTTTTGCTTACATCCCTTTATGTTCCTATTTACATCCCTCAACTACTTACCGTGGATGTGGATGATTTTACTACTTTTGTTTTTTAAATGTTTTACTAACTTTATAAGTGGTTGAACCGTTACCTTTACTATATGCTTGCTTTCATAAATGAGTTTTTTTTCTCTTGTAATTTTCATATTTCTAGGTGTTGTTTTCTCTCTTTTGAGTTTGTGGTGAAGAATGCCTTTGAAGGAAAGCGAGGCAGCCATGGAGGCAGAGTGCTACTGCTGAGTCACACGCAATGGAGGGAACAATCACTGTAGCCTCTCTCTCCCCACACACCAGTGCTGGCACTTAGTAGAGAAGACCCCAGAGATGATGGCCTTTTGAGTGCCCGCTGTGCTAAACAAGAGAGAAGAAACTCAGCCCAAGGGGGTGGGGTTTGAGCACCTGATGCACTGATCAATAGAGAAGGACCAAAGGACCAGCCAGGGACGCCGGCCGTCAGACACTAAAAAAAAGCTTCTGACAGTGCCAGACCTTCTGTGCCCTTGGCCACCAGCTTCCCTGTGCACTGGGTTTTGTCATGGTCCCCACAATCCAAGCAATCACACCACCTCCACACTCGGTCCTCGCTGGGGCAGAGCTGCCGGAGGCTAGAAAAAAATCTGTAAAGCACCATGCCTCCTGTGCCTGTGGCTGCAGGATTCCCTGCATAATCAGCACTATCAGGGTCCCACGATCCAAGCAACAGCATCGCCTCCACAACTGGTCCTCACTGGGGCAGAGCTGCCAGGGGCTAGGAAAAACCCTAAAAGCACCATTTCTCTTGTGCCTGTGACTTCCAGCTTCCCTGTGTACCTGGTACCACAATCCCTGCATAATGGGTTCCTCCAGGATCCCTGCAATCCAAGCAACCACACCACCTCCACAATTGGTCCTCACTGGGGCAGAGATGGAGAATGCTGGGAAAACCCTAATAGGACCATGTCTCTTGTACCTGGGGCTGCTTCCCTACATAGCTGGCACTGCCAGGGTCCATACAGTCCACGTTGCTACACCACCTCCATGTCTGGTCCTTGGTGGGACAGACACCCAGCCTCCAGGGCAGCCTCAGGAGCAAATTCCTGTGGATGACCCACAAGCAGAGATGGGAATAAAGCCGCAGCTGAGCTCCAGGGACAGAGTGGCTAAGGAAATGTGCAGTTATTTGCAAGAGGACTTTTCAGTCTTGACCCATTCACACCAGTTACTGACATCATAGGGCCCAGAAGGGAAAAATGAGGACCATAAATCCAGGGGCTTCATTCTTCACAGATTTTTCCATCACATATGCTTACATCCACATTCTACCACCACCAACAACAGCAGCAAAGTTTGTGTATTCATTGGCTAGAAAATACGCAGAGAGTTCCTAAGACATGTTCATTCTTTATCTTCTTCAATCTGGATGGCACACTGAGAGCTTCAGAGGAAGAATTCAAGAGGTAAGAGGTAAGATCTGACTTTTGAATGTAATTTTTAATTCCTGTTTAAAAGCTTTATGTTTCTTCACGTTTCCATTAAAATTCAAATATACAAGAGGTTTGATTTCATCTGCCATATGTCAAAAGTTAAAATTATCTGATAGCCACAACAAAATCATTTTCACAGTCATTTTTTGTGTTACAAATGCATTTCTAATAACTAAGCACATATTTAGAATTAAATTCAAAAAGTGAAGCAGTTTAGCATAGATTATCTTAATTGCTTCTAACTGTAATAATGCTTACCAATTTTATAGTTGAGAAGCTAAAGCTCAAAGAGCTTATATTTAATAAGTTCTAGAGTTTATATTGAAATTTTGTTGTGTGTTTTTTTACTCGCAACACTTTAGAATCCTTCCCATAATGCTGCAAAACAGAAAGCAACTGGGTTGTTTCCACTTGTGATTTCCTAATACAAAGTGCTTGAACTGTCATTTTCCATTAAAGGAAAATAATTTTTTTATGTTTTTATTTATTCACATTGTGATTTATCACAGTACTGCTAAGTCACTTCAGTCGTGTCCGACTCTGTGCGGCCCCATAGACGGCGGCCCACCAGGCTCCCCCGTCCCTGGGATTCTCCAAGCAAGAACACTGGAGTGTGTTGCCTTCTCCTTCTCCAATCACATTACTAGAGGCTATCAATTGCTTCTAGATAAAGTCATTTTTTCATATTGTAATCATCAAGAAGTTTTCCATTTTAAACACAGTATGTAAAAATAGTTCTTAAAGGTCTTACATGTGTAGACACTTAAAAAATTAGATATTCTAACACATGGAAAATCTCGTATGTGAACTAAAGAGAGAAATTCAGTAATAAATCAACTGTTCGTTGTTATATATTCCTTAGAGTTTAAAATATTTTATGTCTATCCATTTGATTGTCCAAGTCACATTTAAAGGAAATGGCTTATGTCTTCTGCCTTCTTACTTTCTCCAAACCACCTCAAGCACTGTTACATACATAATTGTTAAATGAGATTTACAGATGTTTATAGATATTAAAGTTGACCTGCACTCCATTTGCCAACCATGCATAGAGGATGCAGTTCTCTATTTTAAATGCAGTGAATTCCATGGCGTTTTATAACCACTCTGACTTTTTTCCCCTTAGTCTCCCTTAGCTGGTGCCAGTAATTTATCTTATGAGGTTCAGAGTCTTCTGTGATGAAGTACTTATTCCCTAGGAAAGGTGACATGTGGATTTATATTCTTTCTAACTTGTAAATGTATTCTCTGAGAGCTTTTGGGAGGACAGATTTGATAAAGTGATTGAGCGCACCTGGGCTGAATGGAAGTCTAAAAATGCAATATATGTGTGCCAGAGCTGTGAAATGAGCAGAAAAATGTCAGGAAAGAATGTTTAAAGGTTTAAATTTTTTTCTACTTAAAAAAAATAATTTTTATTGGAGTATAGTTGATTTATAAGCCATGTAAGTTTCAGGTGTCCAGCAAAGTGAGTCAGTTACACACATATATATATATGTGCCCACTTTTTTTAGATTGTTTTTCCATATATTGAGTAGAGTTCCCTGTGTTATACTGTAGGTTCTTATTAGTTATCTATTTTATATATAATAGAGTCTATATGTCAGTCCCAATCTCCAAGTTTATCCCTCAAAGTCTTCCCCCTTGGTAGCCACAAGTTTTCTTTTTTTTTTTAATTTTTAATTTTTTTAATCTTTATTTTTACTTTATTTTACTTTACAATACTGTATTTGTTTTGCCATACATTGACATGAATCCACAAAGGGCGTACATGTGTTCCCAAACATGAACCCCCCTCCCCCATCCCTCCCCATAACATCTCTCTGGGTCATCCCCATGCACCAGCCCCAAGCATGCTGTATCCTGCATCAGACATAGACTGGCGATTCGATTCTTACATGATAGTATACATGTTTCAATGTCATTCTCCCAAATCATCCCGCCCTCTCCCTCTCCCTCTGAGTCCAAAAGTCCGCTATACACATCTTTGTCTTTTTTGCTGTCTTGCATACAGGGTCATCATTGCCATCTTTCTAAATTCCATATATATGTGTTAGTATACTGTATTGGTGTTTTTCTTTCTGGCTTACTTCACTCTGTATAATCGGCTCCAGTTTCATCCATCTCATCAGAACTGATTCAAATGTATTCTTTTTAATGGCTGAGTAATACTCCATTGTGTATATGTACCACATCTTTCTTATCCATTCATCTGCTGATGGACATGAAAAGAATAAAATACTTAGGAGTATATCTACCTAAAGAAACTAAAGACCTATATATAGAAAACTATAAAACACTGATGAAAGAAATCAAAGAGGACACTAATAGATGGAGAAATATACCATGTTCATGGATCGGAAGAATCAATATAGTGAAAATGAGTATACTACCCAAAGCAATTTATAAATTCAGTGCAATCCCTATCAAGCAGCCAGCCATATTTTTCACAGAACTAGAACAAATAATTTCAAGATTTGTATGGAAATATAAAAAACCTCGAATAGCCAAAGCAATCTTGAGAAAGAAGAATGGAACTGGAGGAATCAACTTGCCTGACTTCAGGCTCTACTACAAAGCCACAGTCATCAAGACAGTATGGTACTGGCACAAAGACAGAAATATAGATCAATGGAACAAAATAGAAAGCCCAGAGATAAATCCACACACATATGGACACCTGATCTTTGACAAAGGAGGCAAGAATATACAATGGAGTAAAGACAATCTCTTTAATGAGTGGTGCTGGGAAAACTGGTCAACCACTTGTAAAAGAATGAAACTAGATCACTTTCTAACACCTCACACAAAAATAAACTCAAAATGGATTAAAGAGCTAAATGTAAGACCAGAAACTATAAAACTCCTAGAGGAGAACATAGGCAAAACACTCTCAGACATAAATCACAGCAGGATCCTGTATGATCCACCTCCCAGAATTCTGGAAATAAAAGCAAAAATAAACAAATGGGATCTAATTAAAATTAAAAGCTTCTGCACAACAAAGGAAAATATAAGCAAGGTGAAAAGACAGCCTTCTGAATGGGAGAAAATAATAGCAAATGAAGCAGCTGACAAACAACTAATCTCAAAAATATACAAGCAACTTATGCAGCTCAATTCCAGAAAAATAAACGACCCAATCAAAAAATGGGCCAAAGAACTAAGTAGACATTTCTCCAAAGAAGACATACGGATGGCTAACAATCACATGAAAAGATGCTCAACATCACTCATTATTAGAGAAATGCAAATCAAAACTACAATGAGGTACCACTTCACACCAGTCAGAATGTCTGCGATCCAAAAATCTGCAAGCAATAAATGCTGGAGAGGGTGTGGAGAAAAAGGAACCCTCCTACACTGTTGGTGGGAATGCAAACTAGTACAGCCACTATGGAGAACAGTGTGGAGATTCCTTAAAAAATTGCAAATAGAACTGCCTTATGACCCAGCAATCCCACTGCTGGGCATACACACCGAGGAAACCAGAATTGAAAGAGACACATGTACCCCAATGTTCATCGCAGCACTGTTTATATTTTTTGTCTCTATTAATTCCCTCTCATTCTCTCTCTGTCTCTCACTCATCGCATACATTTTTAATGAATTCACAAAATGAACATCAGCATCAAAATCTGCACTTAAGGGGGGCATAAATAAAGGTGACTTCTAATTGTTGAACTCACTGCTGGTTTTGATTTTCACAAATTGAATGGCATATCACATACTAATGGTCATTTGCTTACTTAGATTGCATCCATATTAAATTTGGACTTTCACTGAGCCATTTTTGTGACAGACCAAAACTGCTTCTGTGGCATACACAAGAAACTGGGTCAGGGTTGGATACTACATTCTTCTATGTATGAGTAGAAGTATTTGCTGTTCTCTTTTTTCAAGGGCCTCTGATGCAGTCTTAAAGTATTTCTTTTTAACCTACCTTTTCACACTTCACCATCTAAGTATAAATCATCTGTGCATTTGTGTGTGTGTTGAACATCCCTGTTGCATACACATTCATTCATAATTCTGAAACAGTACAGCATATGCAGTAATTTGCAATTATAAAGTATTCTTTTACAAGAAAGTGTAGGGAAACTGGAGTTCACTCTCGATGGTGCGTTTTTTTTTTAAACCAATTTGATGCAGAGCCGAGCAGTAATGAGTTGAACTAATGAGCTTCCCTGTAGTTCAAATGCAAAGTGACTACTTTTAAGGAGAAAGAATGTTAGTCACATTTTTCCCTGACCATCTCTAAGAGAGTTCAGTCCTTTTATTTTACCAAATGAAAATTGAAATCCAGTCTGGAGGAAATTTACTTCCACCTTTCCTCATTGTAGCTTGGAACAACTCGCTCCATTTGTCTCTGACAGCTTAATAAAAAGAAGGATCCTCTGAAAGGTAAAAACACTGAAATGTATTATTCCTTTGCAATTTCAAATGATAGCATTAGAGTGTTTTGTTCTTACATGCCATTTTTCTTCCCTGGAACTTAATTGTGTTGCTCCTTTACCATTTATCCATCTGTCACCGTGCACACTTTGTACAATGGACGCCTCTCTTCAACATTTACAGTAACATAAGCAACAGCATTTAAGTGACTTGCCAGAACCACAGCCACTTAGTTGTCAAATCTTTATTGAAAAAACAAATAAACATGATTTCCAATTCTGTGCCCATAAATTACATTGTGTAACCTAATAATCAAAGGATCAATTTGTTTTTAAGTTGTGAAAGGCGCTAGTAACACTTGGCAAAGCGCTTACTCTCCACAGTACCCATGTTGCCTCGATACTATAGACTAAAAATGCTTTGGCTTTATAACAGTTCAGAAGGGATAGCATTCAGTAGAAACTTTACTCTTTTTGTATTTTTTTAAATAAGAAATCTCAAATTCTTTTTTATCTTGACAGGATTACCTCTAAGGATGCTGCTGAAAAAGCAGCAGTTAAATAGAATCCTCAGGCCATACAATTTTTCAACCGCCCAGGCCCTGAGGGTCGGCCAGGTTGCCCTCTGCTGCCAGTACCCTCGGAGCCAGCGGTCTTCTAGTCCTGCAATGAGGAGGTCTTAGCCTCGCCTATTCCAGGGCCCCTGCCTTTGTTGTGTGCACATACATCCTTTTTGGGTCTGTGTTACACAGCCCAGGTAGCTCTTGAGGAAGAATTTCATTCCCCTGGGGGCCAGGCTCAGGTGAATGGCCCCCTCGAAGTTATCCCAGACTTCCTCCTGTCTGACATGCGTGATGATCATGTCGATGTAGATCAACCAGATATCCGTGTGGCTTTGGGTAGATGGCTCAGCATTTTTCTCAAAAATGGTTTTGACATACTCCGCAGCCCCCAGGTATACTCTTAAATTTTGAATTTTGATCTTTTCCCAGGTTGGCAATATGCTCATGATGCTGGGCAGCAGCACCCCAGCTCCCAGTCAGCTACAATCATGAGGATGAACAACCAAAGGACGAGCGTTCTGTACCTAGATGGCCATTCCGTGTTTCACTTAGGTACGATTTCAGTTCAGTCGCTCAGTCCTGTCCGACTCTTTGCGACCCCGTGGACTGTAAACCACCAGGCTCCTCTCTCCATGGAATTTTCCAGGCAAGAGTACTGGAATGGGTTGCCATATCCTTCTCCAGGGGATATTCCTGACCCAGGCGTGGAACCCAGGTCTCCCACACTGCAGGCAGAGGCTTTACTGTCTGAGTCACCAGAGAAACCAGATATATTGGATACATATATGTTAATGAGTGAAATATTCTCTTCTGTTATTGATCTCTTTATCATTATATACTGTCCTTCTTTGTCTTTATCAACTTTGTTTTAAAGCTTGTTTTGTCTGATATGAATATTGCTATCCTTTCTTTCTCCTTGTTTCCATTTACAGGAAATGTCTTTTTCCATCCACTTACTTACAATCTTTGTGTGTCTTTCACCCTAAAGTGAGTCTCTTGTAGGCAGCATATTGTAGGTTCTTATTTTTTATTCATTTTGCCACTCTCTGTATTTTGATTTGTGCATTTAGTTCATTGGGATTTACAGTAATTTTTGATGTTTGTACTTATTGTTATTTTAAATCCTGTTTTCCAGTAGATTTTGTAGTTTTTCTTTGTTCATGTCTTCATTTGTTTTTCCTTTTGTGGTTTAGTGGTTTATTTTGTATTATGCTAGAGTTCTTTTCTTTTTGATTTCTCTAAATATATTGTGTGTTTTTGATTTGTGGTTACTCTGGTTTATAGGCACATTAACCAATAGCTATATTTACCTGCTTTACACTGACAGTCATATAAATTCAAACACATTTTTTTAAAAATCTACTTTTTTACTTCTCTCTCACACATTTTGTGATTATTATTCCTATTTTTAATTTTAATTTTTATTCTTTTGATATTAATTGTAGTCATAATTGCTTTTACAAGTTTTTGGAATATTTCTAATCTAGTTGCCAACTAATTTTTAATGATCTTCAGTTCTTTTATATATTTGCCTTTCTATTGTAATTTTCCCTTTCTTATACATTCTTGCTACCTTGATAGGTTTAGTATTGCTATGCTCTTTTAGTTTTGTTTTCTATATATTTTTAGTTAAAAGCAAGTCACTAGATCCTGTCCACTCTCAAGGGAATGGGATTGCATAAGAGTTTGAATAATAGAAATCTAGAATCATTAGAGCTATCTAAAACTCTACCAATGAGGCAAAAATAAAGACTTTGTCAGTACCTACTTTTCTGCCCCCTCCCCCAGTTTAATCAGTTAAATTAAATTAAAACTCAAAACATACCTCATGAATTATGTATAATAAAGCAAATGTAAAAGAGGTTTTAAAATAGAAATGGTAAAAGTATTTGAAAACCAGAAGAAGGAAAAGAAATTAATAAGACCAGAGCAGAACTTTTTTTTTTCAGAGCTGAACTTTTTGATGCAAGAGAAAAACTACATTCTTCTGAATACCTGTATCAAGTATTAGTTCAGACATTTTATATAAATTATAAGATGAATAGAAATGAACATGAAAACATAAAATCTATATAAAAGACTAATGTTATAAATTCTGGATTAACATATGTTCAGTTTCATTAAAAATTATTTGAAATTGAGTAATTCAATAGCATTAAAAATTAAAGGAAACAGATATCACCTTTACTGATAAAATAAGAAGTAAAATAAAACTGAGTTTAATATGTAATTCAATAATTTTTGGATTTAATTGACCTGGAAAGAGTTTGCAAGCAGTAATAGTTTTAATTATTCATGAAGTGAATACATGCATAGATATAAAGGTGCATATGGAAAAAGAGAGGACAGCAGTTTCATGAAAATACTCTAAAACATGATAGTTAATGTTATATTTTGTTACCTCAGGAAATAACCCTGGCTTTTTTCAACATCCAAAAGACATGATACAGAGCCAATAGCAATTACCCTTGCACTTTTAATACTATTTCAGATGAATTTGTCCAACATAGTATCCCATCTGCCACTTTATCATCCATTTACTGGTTTGAAAAATGTTTATTGAGTATCAGGCACTCTTTTAAACATTTTTCTATGTACTAATATTGAGCTTACATTTGTCTCATGTGTACACATTGCTTCTTGTACACCATCAAGAACAGAAACTGTAAAGTAGTTAAAATTATATTTATACTATTTTATCTTTATATAGGTTATATTCATATCCATGCCTAAGTACTTTTACTTACAAAGTAAGGAGCTCTGTTTTAAGTATCATATTTTTAGAACTGAATATACAGCTAAACCTAAAGTAAAGCCAATAGATTATATGCATCTGAAAAACTGCTGGGTTCAATTCATCCCCAAGTTCATGTACTGTCTAGCACTAGCACAAATGTTTAGTTCTTTCAAACAGTAATTTATGTATTAAATACAAATGCCTATAAAAAGAAATGCCTACTTCTACTTTTAGCCAAGTTAACTACATCAGAGCTTTATAGAGATTGAAACTGTAGGCAGTAGCTTAATGGTGTATATATACAGAAAGGATTTTTTTAAAATATAGGTACAGAAATAAAAGCTTTGGTCCCAAGTAGACACAAAGAGACAGAGAATAAAGCAGAAAAGCTGTCACATGCTTTCTTGATCAGCTAGAATAGCCTTAGCAAACCTACACAAAGGAAGAAGCAACCAAAGAGAAATGTCTTGAAATTGAGGAGGAGAATTGTGTATAGTCGTGTGGGAATCATGTCTAGGGACTACTTTACAAAATAAATCATCTATATTTTGAAGCCTTGTTGTCATTTAATAGCAAGAGGATAAAACAACCCTAGGATAATGTTTACTGCCTCCTTTTATAATCTACAAAATGGATTAGAATCAATCTGAATATTCTTTGGAAGGACTGATGCTGAAGCTGAAACTGCAATATTTGGCCACTTGATACAAAAAGCAGACTCACTGGAAAAGACCCTGATTCTGGGAAAGACTGAGGGCAGGAGAAGGGTGTGATAGAGGATGAGATGGTTGGTTCTATATGAGATGGTTAGGGATTGAGCAACATTGTTTCAGTAGATGGAAAATGAGACCAGAAGGGTATGAAGGAATTAAGACTTGTTTATAAATTATTTGGAATTTGAAGAAAAGAGGGTAATCTAACAAACTTTATTTTGGATAACTGAATAATTAGTATGATAT
This sequence comes from Ovis canadensis, assembly GCF_042477335.2. Classification (NCBI taxonomy): domain Eukaryota; kingdom Metazoa; phylum Chordata; class Mammalia; order Artiodactyla; family Bovidae; genus Ovis; species Ovis canadensis. The sequence continues at coordinate 97,173,347 of NC_091253.1, read as the reverse complement.
ATACATGTAATTCAGGAGGAGGAAAATTTTGTTTTGAGTAAAGATATGTTTAAAGCATCTGAGAATCATGCAGTTGGTTACTGATCTACAAGAAACCAGAAACACCATCTGACTCATGGAATAAAAAAGTCTACTTAATGATACAAGCCTTGGGAATCATTATCTGAAGACATGGATGAAAATACATCCACCATTAGAGTATAAAAAAAGTAAAACTCTATGTGTAGAATTCTGAAATATACTTATCAGTAGAAGATTGTACTAAAATGACTGGAAATTTAGAGGAGAAGAAGAGCATAAGATGATGTCATGGATGACGATAGACCTTCAAGAAATATGGTATGATTAATAGTAACAGATTAAGAGTAAGATCAGAAAATATACCACAGTTACTAGTGAGAATCATTACTGGCTGTGACAAAGGTCCCTAAACAGCTAACTGCACTGGTAGTCTTAAAACAAATATAGAAATACATATTACTGGAAAAAAAAACATAATTGTAAATCAAAGGAGAAAAATTGAAGAATAAGATTTTGAAATGATGATAGTAAAGATATAAGGAATTCACATAGGCTGACATTTCTATGTAATTTATGTAAGCAATGTATGTAGTCATTCAAACCATATGAGAAATAACAACAACAACAAAAGCCTGAGAACTACAGAGCTTCATTCAAACCTCATAAGAAATAAATACCTGAGAGACACAGCTTCAGTTTCACAGATATAGAAAATCCAGAGTTGCTTAAGTTCACCCAACTGGTAACTGACAGAACTAGAATTTTAACCCACATAGATTTTTAGCCTCTACGCAACACTCAATTTTGCCACATCTAGTCCATGGGATTACAAAAGAGTCAGACAAGACTTCCCAACTAAACAACAACAATAAATAAAAGAGAGTGGTGGAACATATAGCATCTGCTTGTAAATGGAAAAAGTAATTGGGCGTGTTCTATTATTTTATGAATCTTCAAAGAGTTCAAGGATGTCCATGATGCTTTTTGTGTTAAGTAATTTTAAAGAATATTCTAATAATCAGTAAGACAGTTCAGTCACTCCAGTCACTCAGTCGTGTCCAACTCTGCGACTCCACGAACTGCAGCACGCCAGGCCTCCCTGTCCATCACTAACTCCCGGAGTCCACCGAAATCCATGTCCATTGAGCCGGTGATGCCATCCAACCATCTCATCCTCTGTTGTCCCCTTCTTCTCCTGCTCTCAATCTTTCCCAGCATCAGGGTCTTTTCAAATGAGTCATTTCTTCACATCAGGTGGCCAAACTACTGGAGTTTCAGCTTCAACATCAGTCCTTCCAATGAACACCCAGGACTGATCTCCTTTAGGATGGACTGGTTGGATCTCCTTGCAGTCCAAGAGACTCTCAAGGATCTTCTCCAACACCACAGTTCAAAAGCATCAATTCTACGGCTTTCAGCTTTCTTTATAGTCCAACTCTCACATCCATACATGACCACTGGAAAAAGCATAGCCTTGACTAGACGGACCTTTTTTGGTAGAGTAATGTCTCTGCTTTTTAATATGCTATCCAGGTTGGTCATAACTTTCCTTCCAAGGAGTAAGCGTCTTTTAATTTCATGGTTGCAATCACCATCTGCAGTGATTTTGGAGCCCAGAAAAATAAAGTCAGCCACTGTTTCCACTGTTTCTATTTGCCATGAAGTGATGGGACCGGATGCCATGATCCTAGTTTTCTGAATGTTGAGCTTTAAGCAAACTTTCTCACTCTCCTCTTTCACTTTCATCAAGAGGCTCTTTAGTTCTTCACTTTCTGCCATAAGGGTGGTGTCATCTAATAATCTGACCAGCATAAATCCATGTGTGTTGCCCAGCTACATATGTTAGGGTTGTTGTTGCTGTTGTTCAGTCACTAAGTTGGCTCCAACTCTTTGAGACCCTATGGACTGCAGCATGACATCAGTTGGTGATGTCCAGTGTAAAGTCATGTCTTGTGTTGCTGAAAAAGTATGTTTGCTATGACTTGTGTGTTCTCTTGGCAGAATTCTGTTAGCCTCTGCCCTGTTTCATTTGTACCAATGCCAAACTTGCCTGTTACTCTAGGTATCTCTTGGCTTCCTACTTTTGCATTCATATCCCCAGAAAAGCAAACAAATTTGAGTCAGTGGTAGTGAGGTGAATGAACCTAGAGCCTGTAATACAGAGTGAAGCAAGTCAAAAATAGAAAAACAAATATCATATATGTGTGTGTGTATATATATATATATATATATATATATATATATATATAGAGAGAGAGAGAGAGAGAGAGAGAGAGAGAGTCTAGAAAAATGGTATTGATGGAGCTAATTACAGAGAAGAAGTGGAGATGTAGAGAAAGGACATGTGCACACAGTGGGAGAAGAGGGTGGGAACTGAGAAAGTAGCCCTGACGTATATGCACTTGTAAATGGACAGCTAGCAGGAAGTTGCTGTGTAACACATGGCATCTGGTGCTCTGTGATGACCTAGAGGGGTGGGGCGGGGGAGGGGAGGGAGGCTCCAGAGGGAGGGAAGATACGTATAGCTGCAGCTGAACTGTTCTGTGGTACACTGTACAGCAGAAACCATACAACATTATAGATCAGTTTTCCTCCACTGAAAGAAGTAAATTAAGGGGGCTTCTGAAAGACAAAATTTATCAATGACCTAAAAAGAAGTAAATCTGTCAACATCTTTTGTTTTCCTGTGAAACTTCACTTTGCATAGATGTTTCATATTTTAGGCATGAGAATAAAGGATTTCTGCACAGCTCCTTAGAATCTGTTTCTGAAAGACTCTTCTATGCTTACTTTTACTGCTGTTTTAAAAATCACTGGTGCACACAAACAGGTACTATTTTTAGGTGTATATTGTGGGCTAAATAACAGTTCCCCAAGATATCCGTGTCCTAATCACCAAAACCTGTGATTGTTACTTCATGTGATAACTGGGATTTTAGAGATGTGATTCAGGACCTTGAGATGAACAGCTTATCCCATATTAGCCAGGTGAGCTCTAAAGTTAATCACAGTAGTTCTGTAGGAAGGAGGCAGAGGAGATTTGACTTCAGAGACAGAAGAGGAAAAAGTGATGTTATGATGAAATAGATTTAAAGATGCTATGCTGCTAGCTTTGAAGCTGGAGGAAGCAGTCATTAACCATGAAATTTAAGAACTGCTGCTCTAATTGTTAGGATAACCAAGGAGATGGATTCTCCCCTGAGAGCTTCCCAAAGGAACACAACCAGGCTGACACTTTGGTTTTGGCTTAGTGAAACTGATTTCAGACTTCAGAACTCTTAGAATTGTAAAAGAATAAATGTGTGTTGTTTTGAGGTTTAAAAATATAATAATCTCAATAGATGCAGAAAAAGCTTTTGACAAAATTCAACACTGATTTATGATAAAAATTCTCCAGAAAATGGGCATAGAAGGAACCTACCTCAAGATAATAAAAGCCATATAGGACAAACCCACAGCAAATATTATTCTCACTGGTGAAAGACAAAGCATTCCCTCTAAGATCAGGAACAAGCCAAGGGTGCCCATTCTCACTATTATTATTTGATATAGTCTTGGAAGTCCTAGCCATGGCAATTAGAGAAGAAAAATAAATAAAAGATATCCAGATTGGGCTTCCCTGGTGACTCAGATGGCAAAGAATCTGCCTGCAGTGCAGGTGACCAGTTTCAATCCCTGGGTCATAAAGATCCCCTTGAGAAGAGAATGGCTACCTACTCTGGTATTTCTGTCTGGAGAATTCCATGGAGAGAGGAGCCTGGTGGGCTACAATCTATGGGGTTGCAAAAAGTCAAATATGACTGAGCAAATAACCGGAGAGAAGGAGATCCAGATTGGAAGAAGTAAAGCTCTCACTGTTTGCAGATGACATGATACTAAGCACTTTTTTAGACTGTGGGTCTTCTGATCATAATTTTTTCAGCTTTATTATGCTTGAAAATATATTCAATCTACATATTTAAAAAAAATTTGTTGCTTACTATTTCTAGGTTGACAAATTTCTCTATGATACTTTAAAGATGTCTCTTCACTGCCCATTTGTGTGGATATTTTCTATAAGATATCTGTTGTCAATTTTATATTTGGTCCTCTGTATGTAAAGCATATTTTTATCTCTGGCTATCTTTTTTAGACTTTCATTTTTCATTATAATTTTTCAATTATTCATGCAATTTAACTGTGCAATTTAATTATTATGTGATATAATTGTTTTCATTTTTTACATGGGATTCATTAAGCTTCAGTTCAGTTCAGTTCAGTTGCTCAGTCATGTCTGACTCTTTGCAACCCCATGAATTGCAGCAAGCCAGGCCTCCTTGTTCATCACCAACTCCCAGAGTTCACTCAAACTCACGTCCATCCAGTCAGTGATGCCATCCAGACATCTCATCCTCTGTCGTCCCCTTCTCCCCCTGCACCCAATCCCTCCCAGCATCAGGGTCTTTTCCAATGAGTCAACTCTTCACATGAGGTGGCCAAAGTATTGGAGTTTCAGCCTCAGCATCAGTCCTTCCAATGAACACCCAGGACTGATCTCCTTTAGGATGGACTGGTTGGATCTGCTTGCAGTCCGAGGAACTCTCAAGAGTCTTCTCCAACACCATAGTTCAAAAGCATCAATTCTTCGGCACTCAGCTTTCTTCACAGTCCAACTCTCACATCCATACATGACCACTGGAAAAAGCATAGCCTTGACTAGACGGACCTTTTTTGGTAGAGTAATGTCTCTGCTTTTGAATATGCTATCCAGGTTGCTCATAACTTTCCTTCCAAGGAGTAAGCATCTTTTAATTTCATGGCTGCAGTCACCATCTGCAGTGATTTTGGAGCCAGGAAAAATACAGTCTTGCTGGGAGCCAGCACGGGAGATCCCACCCATGACAAGGTCATGTGGAGAGGCCTGATGGGCAAGGCGAGTCAGGTCTCAAGGGGTCCTCTGTCTGAGCATCTACCCTGAAACCATAATCTGTCTGTTTACTGTCTGCTATACTATAATCTTCTGACATTACCACCTTTCTCTGGAAAAAGTTAACTTAGAGCTCCAACAGTCTCCTGCATATAAAAAGAATGTCTTGGCTTAAACCCCTCTGATAGCTTTCTAACTTACCTGACTGGTCTGCCCGGACTTTTACAACTTGTGATTGTTTATGGCCCCCAACCGAGAGAGGCAGGAAGCTTAAAGCATCTTAAAGATACAGAGCCTTTTTTAAAAAAGCTAAGAATTATATTGGTAGAGGGTTTTCACTGTTGAGTCAATGATTGCTGCCAGGCCTCCATATTCTTTATCTTTTAGGCACCTGAAGGATATTAATCAATGTAATCGGGATATAGAAAAAGGACTATAGTAGTTTTGATGTTAGCAACACTAGACTTTTGAGTTCATTACTTTTCTCTTTGTTATAAATCACTGTACTCCACTTTCTTATTATAAATTGTTGTGTCCTGGCTGTGTAAGAATGTAACTTTATTTAATGCTTTCTGAGAGTGGCACCAGACTTTGGGAAGAACAACACTATTAAGGCAAATAAGTCTTCTGGTTGACAAACCCTTATCAGAAAAGGGCCATAAAATGTTAATTGGCCTTCTGGCCAGAAGATGATGTAAATCACCTAAGACTTGTGTATACAACTAGGTATGCAGAGAGAAAGCCTGGTCTCGATAAGAGTCAGGGCTGCTGACGCTGCATAATTTTGTATTATCCATTGATCTCTGTGTAAAATCAAAAGTATAAAAGGCCTTTCTGGACAATAGAGGATGGACCAATCACTGGAAAGACTTCTTTACTCTATTTTCAGGCTGAATTCCCATCTGGGGCATGGAGGCTCTCTGAGTCTACTTACTTGCCCTGGCTTCTAAGACCCACGAGAGAGGGAGCCTAAGGTGGGGCACCCTTTGCTATTCAAGTGGGTGCCGGTTGCCTGACATAGAGGTGCAAGTTCCTTATCTTGGAACTTTATTGGTTTTCCACGTAAACCAAGTTATTCAGCATCTTTTCTCCACTAAATCTTCCTACTGTACTATTTCTTCCTAATCTCTCTTTATATTTCTAAATAAGTAAGTTTTTCCTCGCCACGCCATCCCTGCTTCAAATTACCTTGGATCCACCGGGGCTAGACCCCGGCAAAGTCTGACACTGTTTCTACTGGTTCCCCATCTATTTTCCATGAAGTGATGGGACTGGATGCCATGATCTTCGTTTTCTAAATGTTGAGCTTTAAGCCAACTTTTTCACTCTCCTCTTTCACTTTCATCAAGAGGCTCTTTAGTTCCTCTTCACTTTCTGCCATAAGGGTGGTGTCATCTGCATATCTGAGGTTATTGATATTTCTCCTGGCAAGCTTGTGCTTCTTCCAGCCCAGCGTTTGTCATGATGTACTCTGCATAGAAGTTAAATAAGCAGGGTGACAATATATAGCCTTGATGTACTCCTTTTCCTATTTGAAACCAGTCTGTTGTTCCATGTCCAGTTCTAACTGTTGCTTCCTGGCCTGCATACAGATTTCTCAAGAGGCAGGTCAGGTTTTTCATCTCAAAAGAGCTCATGTTCCATTTGTTGTTGTTCAGATTTTGGATATCATCTTTATCATTATTTTCAGAAGAAAAGCAGCCCAATTAACAGCTTTATGTAATTTTTAGATTGTTGTTATGGGTATAATTGATTATTCAGATATGTATCTATTAGTTTATATTTTATAAATTAGTTTTACTTGTTCTTAGAATATAAAAAATATACTTACTTTCTATTTTCATGATGTACCTCATTCAAATCTAAACTATATTTTTCATATGTTTTCATCATTACTGTCATTATAGATAGGTGCATGTGTTTATCTCTGGGCTTTCTATTTTGCTCTATTGATCTATATTTCTGTCTTTGTGCTGGGACCATACTGTCTTGATGACTGTAGCTTTGTAGTATAGGACTGTAGTATAGTAGTATATTTTCTGAAGTCAGAAGGTTAATTCTTCTAGTTCCATTCTTCTTTCTCAAGATTGCTTTGGCTATTCGAGGTTTGTTTGTTTGTTTGTTTCCATACAAATTGTGAAATTATTTGTTCTAGTTCTGTGAAATATATCATTGGTGGCTTGACAGGGATTGCATTAAATCTATAGATTGCTTTGGGTAATATACTCATTTTTACTGTAGTATACTTTGGGTAGTATACTCATTTTTCAATCCACAAACATGGTATATTTCTCCATCTGTTTGTGTCATCTTTGATGTCTTTCATCACTGTTTTATAGTTTTCCATAGGTCTTTAGTTGGTTTTAGGTTTTATAGGTCTTTCTTATAGGTTTTATATAGGTCTTTTGTTTATTTAGGTAAATTTATTCCTAAGTATTTTATTCTTTTTGTTGTAATGGTGAATGGGATTGCTTCATTAATTTCTCTTTCTTTTTTCTCATTGTTAGTGTATAGGAATGCAAGGGATTTCTGTGTATTAATTTTATACCCTGCAAATTTACTGTCTTCACTCATTAGCTCTACTAATTTTCTGGTGGTATTTTTAGGGTTTTCTATGTAAAGGATCATGTCATCTGCAAACAGTGAGAGTCTTACTTCTTCTTTACCAATCTGGATTCCTTTTATTTCTTTTTTTTCTCTGGTTGCCGGGACTAGAACTTCCAAAGTTATGTTGAATAGTAGTGGTGAGAGTGGGCACCCTTGTCTTGTTCCTGACTTCAGGGGAAATGCTTTCAATATTTCACCATTGAGGATAAATTTGCTGTGGGTTTGTTGTATATGGTTTTATTATGTTAAAGTATGTTCCTTCTACTTTCTGGAGAGGTTTTATCATAAATTGCTGTTGAATTTTGTCTAAGGCTTTCTCTGCATCTATTGAGATAATCATATGGTTTTTATCTTTCAGTTTGTTAATATGGTATACCACATTGATTGATTTGAGAATACTGAAGAATCCTTGCATCCCTGGGATAAAGCCCACTTTGTCATGATGTATAATCTTTTTAATATGGTGTTGGATTCTGTTTGCTAGAATTTTGTTGAGGCTTTTTGCATCTATGTTTATCAGTAATATTGGCCTGTAGTTCTTTTGTGTGACACCTTTGTCTGGTTTTGTTATCAGGGTGTTGGTGACCTCATAGAATGAGTTTGGAAATTTGCATTTTTCTAGAAGAGTTTGAGTAGGATAGATGTTAGCTCTTCTCTAAATTTTTTATAGAATTCACATGTGAAGCCCATCTGATCCTGGGCTTTTGATTGTTGGAAGGTTTTTGATTACAGTTTCAATTTCCATGTTTGTGATTGATTTATTCAGATTTTCTATTTCTTCCTGATTCAGTTTTACAAGGCTATGATTTTCTAAGAATTTTTCCATTTCTTAAAATGTCATTACAGATATAGTTGATTTGTAATTGATCTATTAACATTTGTTAAATTGCTTACTTTGTATTTCTACCAATTTACTCTTACATGTCTAGTAATTTTTATCTATATATCATGTTACTATGTTGATTAGGATTAAAGTTTTATGATTGTTTGCTATTTAGTACAGATTTATATTTTGCAACTCCACAAGTTCTTAGAGGGACTCCAAATTTAAATTAAAAGGATAAAGGTAAAATGTGGCAATGATTCATTTTTGCAAGTTGGCTTAGAAGATTAGGGTGGGACTATATACATCGATGCTAGGGAAATCTACTTTGTTTTCAAGTTCTTAGCAAGGCTGTTTGCATCTACTGGTGCTTTGTAGCTTCTTTCACAGCATCATATTCATTTGGAATACTTCAGCATACTCTTCTCAGGAGTGACCTATATGTCATTTCTCTATGGCTTCCTTCATCCTATTCTGCCTAGTATTATTTAAATACAATAGTATTTAAGTAAGAACCATCAAGTAATCCTTCTTAGTTTGCAGGCCAAGTGTATATTTCCCTTTATCTTTTCTTGATAATGGAATGCACACTTGATAGGGAATGGGAATAGGGGTTAAACTTGACAGAGTCATATTCCTGCAAGTAAAATTACCTGCAAGGTTCCAGCAGATACTAGTGGCTGGATAAAGAGAGCTGTTGTGTGTTAGGGGCTTCCTTGGTGGTTCAAATGGTAAAGAAACTGCCTGCAGTGCAGGAGACTTGGGTTCATTCCCTGAATTGGGAAGGTCCCCAGAAGAAGCAAATGGTCCAGTTACGCCCAAAACTCCAACACATTCTAGTGGCTGGTAAACACAGCTATTACCTAACTTATTTGTACCTTATATTCTTCATCTGTAAAACTGAACTATTATTTGTAGTTATAGCATGATGGTTGTATAATGGCATATACTTACTGTCTGAAAAACCCTGAGAAATAGAATATTTGAAACACTGGTATAGTATCAAATTTTAAGAAAATTTCTTCCCTTATGAAAGATTCAATATCTTGTACTTTTAAATCAATTCTTAAAACATTGACAAATTAAGCATATAGCTAAGGAGAAGATTAAAATGCTTAAGTTTGTAACAAATTAAAGTTAACTCAAATTTACTAGACTTAATTTCTGGGGGAAAATTAAGAACACAATATTGTCTAGTCTCTCTCTCTCTCTTTTTTTTTTTTGTTTTAATGATAAGATAAAGATAATAATAATTAGCTCATAAGAACACAGCATGTAGTAAGTGCCCCATAAATAATAGCCATTATTACATAAAGGAATGAAGACAGTACTCAAAGCAGTACTATTAAAATGTTGCAAACATAATTTCAGAGATTCTGGACTGTGCTTTTGAGGAACACAGTTGGTAGTTCCATTTAGAAAGGAAGCTCTTTGTTTAAAGAGGGAATTTTTGTCTGTTTTCTTTCTCTTTCTTTTTTTTACTTAACGTGTCTGATTACTAAGTTGTCTAAATTTTAATATTTATGCTTTTAAATCTTAACAAGTGTCCATCCTTTAAAAATCTCTAACTTAATAATTAATTATACATGCAATATATTGAAGAGAGAAGGTTAGAATAAATTTCCAACTTACCTAAATATTCACAAAATTACCTGTAATTCTTTAGAAAGTTAATTTTCATGGTTTTATATGCTTCTCCATTGCATTTAAAGTTTTGATTGCCTTCTTCAGTTCAGTCGCTCAGTCATATCCGACTCTTTGCTACCCCATGGACTGCAGCACACCAGGCCTCCTTGTCCATCACCAACTCCTGGGAGTTTACTCAAACTCGTCCATTGAGTCAGTGATGCCATCCAACCATCTCATCCTCTGTCGCCCCCTTCTCCTCCTGCCTTCAATCTTTCCCAGCATCAGGGTTTTGCAAATGAGTCAGCACTTCGCATTGGGTGGCCAAAGTATTGGAGTTTCAGCTTCAACATCAGTCCTTTAAATGAACATTCAAGACTGATCTCCTTTAGGATGGACTGGTTGAATCTCCTTTCAATCCAAGGAACTCTAAGAGTCTTCTCCAACACCACAGTTCAATACCATCAGTTCTTCAGCTCTCAGCTTTCTTTATAGTCCAACTCTCACATCCATACATGACCACTGGAAAAACCACAGCCTTAACTAGACGGACCTTTGTTGGCAAAGTAATGTCTCTGCTTTTTAATATGCTGTCTAGGTTGGTCACAACTTTCCTTCCAAGAAGTAAGCATCTTTTAATTTCATGGCTGCAATCACCATCTCCAGTGATTTTGGAGCCCCCAAAAATAAAGTCAGCCACTGTTTCTACTGTTTCCCCATCTATTTCCCATGAAGTGATGGGACCGGATGCCATGATCCTAGTTTTCTGAATGGTGAGCTTTAGGCCAACTTTTTCACTCTCCTCTTTCACTTTCATCAAGAGGCTTTTTAGTTCCTCTTCACTTTCTGCCATAAGGGTGGTGTCATCTGCATATCTGAGGTTATTGATATTTCTCCCAGCAATCTTGATTCCAGCTTGTGTTTCTTCCAGCCCAGTGTTTGTCATGATGTACTCTGCATAGAAGTTAAATAAGCAGGGTGACAATATACAGCCTTGATGTACTCCTTTTCCTATTTGAAACCAGTCTGTTGTTCCATGTCCAGTTCTAAGTGTTGCTTCCTGGCCTGCATACAGATTTCTCAAGAGGCAGGTCAGGTGGTGTGGTATTCCCATCTCTTTCAGAATTTTCCACAGTTTATTACGATCCACACAGTCAAAGGCTTTGGCATAGTCAATAAAGCAGAAATAGATGTTTTTCTGGAACTCTCTTGCTTTTTCCATGATCCATTGGATTTTGGCAATTTGATCTCTGGTTCCTCTGCCTTTTCTAAAACCAGTTTGGACATCTGGAAGTTCATAGTTCACATATACCTTCTTAGCATAACACAATAATTGCACTTGGTAAAAGTCTTGTACACAGTTCCACTAATTGATTAAAAATCATTTTTTCCAAAGGCCATATTCCAGATGGAGTTTTTCAATTCGCATCAAAGAAAAGTTCCCTATATTTTTGGAATTTTGTAATTAAAAATGGAATTAAGTAGAATAGAACTTAGAAAAAATTGACCGAGGTTTTACTAAGATTCTAAGCTTGTCACTATAAATTTAAAAATTAGTTTCTTTACCATGTACTAAAATATAAAAGATAAGGAAATAGTAACCGAAGAAAATTAGATTTTACTTGAAACTCATGATTGGTCTTTATTTCCAATCTGCTATGTTCTCAGACAAAAGAAACTAAAAATAAAAATAACAGCAATATTCATCATACCTAAATAACTACAAAAATTACTTTTAAAATATAGCATATGCTCATATATCATGAAAAATGCATAAATTCAGTTTTTTTTTAAAGTTCTATGTGTTTTGAAAGAAATAACATATTCATTAATGTAATCTTTTTGTACACAATCAAGCAAACATTTTCTCCTCTAGAGTATTTGATAAGTAATAAGAATTCCTTCAACCTTGAGTGCAACATGGAAACCATGACAAAGGTAAAGTTATAAAGCTGTCAGTAAGCACTGTCCATTAATTCCTGGGAACATGGCAATGATTGATACTCATCTGTTATTTTGACCCATATCCTTCAGAAGGATCTTAGTAACCTTAGATAGTAATGTCCAGTTGGTTTCTATCTTGTATCAGAATTTATTCACCATGTTATAGTCATCATGGAAGTCATTTGATTTCAACATCTATTCTTTCAGGAGTGTCTCCCAAAACTTTAGTAGAAGTCTCATAAAACACTAACATCCTTATTAAAAACCTGACTAAATCCAAGGGTATAGATCTTGTATATCAATACGACAATATAACCCACTAGGGGAAGGAAGTAGAGGTCTGAGAAAGACTATGGATGATCTAACCACAAAAAATAATTTGATTTACACTGAATTAATTGACTTCTTTATTCTGAATTTAATTTTCACTCAACTATTTCCCTTCTAATAAATAAAGTTCTATCATATTATGTACATAATAATATTGGAAAAATATGTCTTACATTTTCTGATTTATAAGTTAGGTGAAAACAGAGAAAGCAAATGAAATAAGTACAGTCCCACATTTTAACACTAAAATTGTTAGTTTTCTTATCTAGAAAGTTTTAAAGACAATTCAGTCAACAAAATGTCACAGTTATTCTTATTTGTCAGCTTACAGAGAGTCAGTGTTCATCATTTCAGCAGAGAAATTTGGGTTTTGTAATCCCTGCCATTTTCTTAAATATTTTACAAAATGCATTTTAAAGTCATTTGAAGTTTAAAAATAACCTTGATTTTGCCCACTGTGATATAGACTGAAGTAAACTCTTATCATACTTCTGCTTTATCTTTCTCTTTGACATTGGCTCCTTCTGTATTACTACTTTTAATGGCTATTTCCTTCATTTGTTATTCTAGTATACTTCTAGGAAGCTCTGTTTAATGATAGCAAGCCCATGACCTTCAGCAAAATTAACAATTCCATCCCTTTTCTGGATTCCATTTCTTAAAGTTAATGCTTATAAATTCTTCACTGCCTTCAGATTTAGTCATTATTGTATGTGGCACAAAGCCAAGTTATGGTGAAATATTTCATTCACCTATCCCAAGATACACACAAAATCAGGGGAAAAATATTGAAGCAACAGACAATTGTGATTTCCTTGAGAAGTCATAATTGCACCAATAATTGTTCCCTACAATGTTAAAAGCAATCAGATTCCAAGAGTAGAATTTACTTTTATATCTGGCCAAATTAGAATGTAGTTACCAAGAAGAAATATTGCTTACATCTGTTTCTTCCCTAAATATATTGTGACATTATATAAATACCAGCTTACTTTGAATAGATGAACATAATTATTTATATATTCCTGCTTTGAAAAAAATTCTACCATAATTAGGATATATTAGGTTGGATTCAAATCATAGTGTGCTCAAAGCATTTTTGAGTCATATTTTGATCCCTTGGATGAAACAAAAGTCTTTGGGTATTATTTTAAATCATTTGACAGATAAGCAGCAGGACAAATTCTGCCACAATTAAGAATGAACACATTGTAAAGTGAGCTGCAACCAGCCATCTGTACATAATAAACACTACCTATCCTCTAAAGTAATCAGCCCTTCAATTATCCATTGAAACGTGGACCTAGATTCTCCAATAATATGTCTGTTACTTGTTACCAACCCGTTCTAAAAGTATTCCTTTTATAACAAATTATAAATGTGAAAAGCAGACATTAGACAGAGTACAATTTCCTCTGCAAAAATAGTATTGTGTTTTGAAAGAAAGAATCTTTTGCTAGATGATTTTGAAAAGAAAATGGGATACTATCCTACTGTAAATATTGAAAACATTGTTTATTTGCTTTGGGAAGAAAACCTTTAGATGTTAGCATCATTGGTATTGCTGTTTTCCTAATAATGACTCTGCAGTCATTTTGAAATAATTATTTTGATAGACAGGTACTTCTTCTCATCTACACCCCACCCTAAATTTATATTCCAAGAATTGGCAAAGTTAAAGGCCTGGCAATCTCATCCTGGCTTCACATTCCTGGTATTTTCAATGAGCTGACGGAAATTGCAGCATATGGTATACTTTGTCACACTCTTAGGTGATTTCATCTGATCTTCATATTATTTCTCAATACTCTTTTCATTAGTTTGTGTTATTGAATATTCTGGTAGGTGTGGTACTGAACTCAACTCTGTGGAATGAGCAAAACTAATCCTGAATGCATGCTATTTACCCCAAGGGAAATATACACTAAGGTCACTGCTTTGAAATACCCTTCAAGACAGAGAAACAGTTCATGATTCCCTAGAAAATGGAGATAGCAGCATATGCAGAAGATAAATCTCTAATATTTAATTAAAAATAAAAACTATATTTTTATTTGATAAATTTTTCTGTTTTACTGTAGAAGTTTGGTAATATATGAAGAAAAATTGGGATTCATTTCCTGCTTTTTCTTTACTCAGAAACTATGAATGTTATCAATATGGGTTGAGATTTATATTTTCAGCTAGGCATTCTATATATTTTAGACTTTATTTTTATTCTATAAACTAGAATAATTGGAATAAAACTTGAACTCCAGTTACATAACTCTCTGCAATCTGTTGGTGCTCCTGAGCTCTCAGGAACACCAACAAATGAAATGGTTTCTTTCTTAGTGTTTTATTAAATTTGGCAAATATCTTTGCACACCCGTGGTGTGTCAGGCAATTTGTTATGCACTGTGAATACCGTGCTAAATAAAATAAACCCAGTTGCTACCACAGTGAAGCTGATGAACAGAAAAAAACACACACACACACAAATAACTACAATTGTGGCAAGTGCTATCTGAATAAGAGTGCAGGGTATACACATTTGGAAGAAAGAGGTAAAAATGCAAATAGAATTTTTTTTGTCTTCAAATGACCAGCAACCTTGTCTCAGAATCCAAGCTACTCTGATTAACTATTAAAGCTAAGAACAGCTTTTGTCAAAGAGTTAAGATGCATATCAGTGGAAATGATATACACGGGTGATCAGTAAGACAAGAAGTACTCATGGAAATGACGTTTCAAAGAAGCATAACTAATACTTGTAGGAAAATATTTCATTCATTGTATTAGTTTCCTGGGCTGAAGTAATAAAGGATCACAATATAGCGGTTGAAACAGAAATGTCCTGGCTCACAGTTCTAGATGAAGGAAGTCAAAGATCAAGCTATCAAGTTTGGTTCCTTCCAAGAGCCATGAGACAGAGTCTACCCCTGAGACAATGAGCTTCTCCCTCATCGTCTAGTAATTTTTTGTGATCCTTTGGTATTCTCTGGCCCAGTTCATCACCTTCACCTCTGCCTTCATCTTTCCTTGCTGTCCCTGTGTATGTGTCTGAACCTAAATTTCTCCTTTTTATATGGACAGCAGTCATGTTGGCTTAAGACGCCATCCTACTCCAGTTTGACTTCATCTTCACCAATTATATCTGTAACAACCCTATTAATATTCCTAACCAAGTCATAGTCTGAGTTACTGAGAGTTAGAGCATCAGCATGTTGATTTTGAGGAGGTACAATTCAGCCAATAACACTCATATTTGTAAATACCATTAAAGTATTGCACTGTTAATTCAATGTTGGCAGCAGTGTGAAGGAGTGACTCTCACATATACTGATAGAATTTGATATTAGCGATTTGTGTTTATAAATGGCACTTGGGCTAAAACTATCAAAACTTTAAAATGTGCTCAACTTCTGCTTTAGGAATTCCATTTCTAGAAATCTATTAATACCTTGTACAAATACATGAGTGAACAAAGATTAATACACAACTGAAGAAATAAAAAAATCTATGTTTTCTTGAATTCACCCCTAAGTATTTCATATTTTAGGCTATTATAACTAATTTTTTTAAATTTCAATTTCCTTTTGATTATTTTAAAAATATTAAATGGAAATGCAGTCAAATTTGTATATTGACCTTGTACCCCACAACAATGCTAAGCTCATTTGATCTTCCTTGAAGGTGTTTTTGTGTATTCTTTAGGACTTTCTATAGAGAAGAATATGAATGAAGAAAATTTTATGTTTTCTTTTCCAATATGCCTTTTATTTATTTAACTTAGTGCACTTTCTGGGACTTATAGTGGGGGAAAAAAAGGTGAAAGAAATATTCTTGCTTTTTGTCAGTTCTAAAGAGAAAGCACTGCATTTTTAAAACCATTAAGTGTGATGCTAACTGTAGTTTCTTACTGTTTTGCTCTTGTTCTTTAGGGTTTATTTGTGGATGCTATTGAGAAAGCCTGAGATCAGTTTATGAGGATGCCCTCATATTCTTAATTTGCTAAAGTTTTTTTTTTTAAAAAATATGCATCGAATGGTTTACATCTATTGAAATTATTATATTACATTTTAAAATTTTTTCTCTTTTCTTTTTACTTCACTAATACAGTGAAAGACATATACTGATTTTATTTATTTTTAATGTATAATTGAGATCCTTTATTTTCTATTGAGGCATAATTGACATTGTCCTTTTATACAGTTCATGAGGTTCTCATAGCAAGTAAACTGGGGTAGTTTGCCATTCCCTCTTCCAGTGGATCATGTATTGTCAGAAGTCTCCACTATGATCCATCCATCTGGGTGGCCCTACACGGTATAGTTCATAGCTTCACTGGGCTAGGCAAGCCCCTTAACCATGACAAGACTGTGACCTGTGAAGGGGAGAGACCTATTAGACACTGAGAGATTAAGAAGATATGGAAAGAATACAGAGAAGAACTGTACAAAAAAAGATATTAATGAACCAGATTACTACAATGGTGTGGTTAGTCATCCAGAGCCAGACGTTCTGGATTATGAAGTCAAGTGGGCCTTAGGAATCACTGAAGTTAATAAAGCTAGTGGATGCGATGGGATTCCAGTTCAGTTCGATTCAACTGCCCAGTGATGTCTGACACTTTGCGACCCCACAGACTGCAGCACGCCAGGCTTCCCTGTCCATCACCAACTCCTGGAGCTTGCTCAAACTTATGTCCATCGAGTCGGTGATGTCGCCCAACCATCTCATTCTCTGCCATCCCCTTCTCCTCCTGCCTTCAATCTTTCCCAGCATCAGGGTCCTTTCCGATGAATCAGTTCTTTGCATCAAGTGGCCAAAGTATTGGAACTTCAGCTTCAGCATCAGTCCTTCCAGTGAACGTTCAGGACCTTTAGGATGGACTGGTTGGATTTCCTTGCAGTCCAAGGAACTCTCAAGAGTCTTCTCCAGCACCACAATTCAAAAGCATCAATTCTTTGGCACTCAGCTTTCTTTATAGTCCGGTTCTCCAAAATCACTGCAGAAAGCGACTGCAGCCATGAAATTAAAAGATGCTTGCTCCTTGAAAGAAAAGTTATGACCAACCTAGACAGCATATTAAAAAGCAGAGACATTCCTTAGCCAACAAAAGTCCATCTAGTCAAAGCTATGGTTTTTCCAGTAGTCATGTATGGATGTGAGAGTTGGAATTCCAGCAGAGCTATTCAAAACTCTAAAGGATGATGCTATCAAGGTGTTGCATTCAATATGTCAGCAAACCTGGAAGACCCAGCAGTGGTCACAGGACTGGGAAAGGTCAATCCTCATTCCAGTTCCCAGGAAGGGTTGTACTAAAGAATGTTCTAACAATGGGATAATTTCACTCATCTCCCATGCTTAAAATCTTGCATGCTAAGCTTCAGCATATATGAACCAAGAACTTCCAGATGTCCAAGGTGGATTTAGAAAAGGCAGAGGAACCAGAGATCAAACTGCCAACATTTGCTGGATCATAAGGAAAGCAAGGGAATTTCAGGAAAACATCTGCCTCTGTTCCATTGACTTTGCTAAAGCCTTTGACTGTGTGAATCATAACAAACTGTGGAAAGCTCTTAAAGACATGGGAACACCAGACCATCTTCCTTGTCTCCTGAGAAACCTGTATATGGATTAAGACCCAACAGTTATAATACTGTATGGAACAGCTGATTGGTTCAAGATTGAGAAAAGAGTATGACAGGGCTGCCTGCTGTCACCCTGTTTGTTTAACCTAAACACTGAGCACATCATGAGAAATGCCAGGCTGGATGAGTCACAAGCTGGAATCAAGGTAGGTGGGGGAAACATCAACAACCTCAGATATGCAGATGATACCACTTTAATGGCAGAAAGCAGAGGAACTTGAGAGCTTCTTAATGAGGGTGAAGAAGGAGAGTGGAAGTTCTGGCTTACGACTAAATATTAAAAAAAAAAAAAAAACTGAGATCATGGCATCCGGCCCCATTACTTCATGGCAAATAGAAGGGGGAAAGGTGGAAGTAGTGGCAGATTTCCTCTTCTTGGGCTCTAAAATCACTGAGGATGGTGACTGCAGCCACAAAATCAGAAGATGATTACTTCTTGGCAGGAAAACTGTGACAAACCTAGACAGTATGTTGAAAAACAGACATTACTCTGCCAACAAAGTCTGTATAGTCAAGGCTCTGGTCTTCCCAGTGGTCACGCATGGTTGTGAGAGTCAGACCGTAAAGAAGGCAGAATGCCAAAGAATTGATACCTTGAAACTGTGGTGCTGGAGAAGACTCCTGAGAGTTCCTTGGACAACAAGGAAATTAAACCAATCAATTTTAAGTTAGGAACTCAACCCTGAATACTCATTGGAAGGACTGATACTAAAGCCAAAACTCCAGGAATTCGGTCATCTGACGTGAAGAGCCAACTCATTGGAAAAGTCTCTGATGCTGGGAAAGATTGAGGGCAGAAGGAGAAGAGGGAGTCAGAGGATGAGATGGCTGGATGGCATCACTGATGCAATGGACATGAACTTGGGCAAACTTCGGGGGATGGTGAAGGACAGGGAGGCCTGGTTGCTGCATGCAGTCCATGGGGTCACAACAAACCAGACATCAGTGGGTGACTGAACAACAATATATAATAACATTATACTACTTTCAAACATACAACATAATTCAATATTTACACATTTACATATTGTGAAATGATTTCAATAAATATATTTAATATTTGTCATCAGTTGCATTTTTATTCCTTGTGACAAGAACTCTCCCTAGTCTCATAGCAACTTGCAAATATTCAATGTTGTGTTAAGTTGTACCTTACATCCCCATGATTTATCTACTTTATAAGTGGAAGTTTGTACCTTTTGACACCCTTCACCAATTTTGCTTTCCTCTCTCCCCCACACACACTCTGCTCCCTATTCTCTGTATATATGAGGTTTGGAGGAGTTTTCATTTTGGGTTTTTGTTTGTTTGTTTAATTTTAATTCAGGCATAGTTGATTTATAATGTTGGTTAGTTTCAGGTGTACAGCAAGTGAATCAGTTATATATATATATATAACTCTTTTTTAGATTACTCTGCCATACAAACCATTACAGAGTATTGAGTAGAGTTCCTTGTGCTAAAAAGTAGGCCTTTATTAATTATCTATTTTATATATAATAGTGCTTCCCTGGTGGCTCAGATGGCAAATAATCTGTCTGCAATGCAGGAGACCTGGGTTTGATCCCTGGGTCAAGAAGATCCCTTGGAGGAGGGCATGGCAACCCACTCCAGTATTCTTGCCTGGAGAACTCCATGGACAGAGGAGCCTCGTGGGCCACAGTCCATCGGGTTGCAAAGAGTCAGACACGGCTGAGCGACTGAACACAGTGCATTTATGCCAATCCCAATTTCCTAATTTTTCCCTCACCCTTCTTTCCCTTTGGTAACTATAAGCTTGTTTTCGAAAACTATAACTCTATTTCTGATTTTTAGATATGTTTGTGTGTATCCCTATTTTGAAATTCCACATATAAGTGATATCACATGATATTTATCTTCTTTTGCCTGACTTACTTCACAGGGTATGACGATCTCTAGGTCCAGCCATGTTGCTACAAATGGCATTGTTTTATCCTTTTCAAGGCTAAGCAATATTCCATTCTATGGGTATACCATATGTTCTTTACCCATTCCTCCGTTTAAGGACATTTAGTTTGCTTCCATGTCCTGGCTATTTTAAACAGTGCTGCAATCAATATTGGGTGCATGTATATTTTTGAATTTTTTTTTTTGATATATGCCCAGGAGTGGGATTGCTGGATCATATGGGAATTCTTTGTTTTTTAAGGAAACTCCATATTGTTCTCCATAGTGGCTATACTCATTTACATTCTTTCTAACAGTGCAGCAGGCTTCCTTTCTCCACTGTGTCTCCAGCATTTATTGTTTTTAGATTTTTTTAATGATGACCGTTCTGACTAACGAAATGTGATACCTCACTGAGTTTATCATTTGCATCTCTCTAGTAATTAGTGGTGTTGATCATCATTTCATGTGTTTTTTTAACCATTTGAATATCTTCTTTGGAGAAATGTCTATTTAGATCTTCCTCGCACTTATTGATTTTTTTTATATTGACTTCCATGTGCTGTTTGTATATTTTAGAGATTAATTCCTTATTGGTTTCTTCATTTGTGAATATTTTCTCCCATTCTGAGGTTTATTTTTTTCATTTTTTTAATGATTTCCTGTGCTATACAAAAGCTTTCGAGTTTAATTAGGCTCCATTTATTTATTTTTGCTTTTGTTTTCATTACAGCAGAAGCTGGCACTAGTGCTAAGGAATTTGCCTGCCAGTGCAGGAGATGCAAGAGATGTAGGTTTGATCCTGGATTGGGAAGACTGCCTGGAGTAGGAAATGGCAACCCACTCCAGTATTCTTGCCTGGAAAATTCCATGGACAGAGGAGCCTGATGGGCCACAGTCCATGGGGTCTCAAAGAGTTATGTACAACTGTGTATGTCAAGAAGCTGGATTGAAAAAGATCCTGCTGCAATTTATGTCAAGGAATGTTCTGCCTACTTTTTACTACAAGAGTTTTATAGTATTCAGCCTTATATTTAGGTCTTTAATCCATTTTGAGTTTATTTTTGTTTGGGGTGTTAGGGTATGTTCTAATTTCATTCGTTTACATCTAGCTGTCCAGTTTTCTCAACCTCACTAATTGAAGAGACTGTCTCTTCTACACTGTCTATTTTTGCCTCCCTTGTTAGAGATTAGGTAATCATACGTGTGTGAGTTTCTCTCTGAGCTTTGTATCCTTTTCTGTTGATCTCTATTTCTATTTTTGTTCCGGTACCATCAGTTCAGTTCAGTTCAGCTCATTTGTGTCCTATTCTGTGACCCACGGACTGCAGCACTCTAGCTTCCCTGTCCATCACTAACTCCCGGAGCTTGCTCAAATTCATGTCCATCGAGTCGGTGATGCCATCCAACCATCTCATCCTCTGTCGTACCCTTCTTCTCCTGCCTTCAATATTTCCCAGCTTCAGGGACTTTTCCAATGAGTCAGTTCTTCACATCAAATGGCTGAAATATTGGAGTTTCAGCTTCAGCATCAGTCCTTCCAATGAATATTCAGGACTGATTACCTTTACGGTTGACTGGTTGGATCTCCTTGCAGTCCAAGGGACTCTCATGCGTCTTCTGAAACACCACAGTTCAAAAACATCAATTCTTCAGCACTCAGCTTTCTTTATAGTCCAACTCTCACATCCATACATGACTACTGGAAAAGCATAGCTTTGACTAGATGGACCTTTGTTGACAAAGTAATGTCTCTGCTTTTTAATATGCTGTTTAGTTTGGTCATAGCTTTTCTTCCAAGAAGCAAGCGTCTTTTAAATTAATGGCTGCAATCACCATCGGCAGTGATTTTGGAGCCACCCAAAATAGAAAAATCCAGTACCATATTGTCTTGATTACTGTTACTTTGTGCTATAGTCTGAAGTCAGGGAGGCTGATTCGTTTTTGCTGAGCACTGAGCCCTATGGCTGTGTCAGTGGGTTTGTTTTTTGCTTTGAAACAAAGAAAAAAGGAAAGAAAATATACAACAGAGTATACACTATTTTTCTTTTTAATAGAAAATATGAACATTTGAATTATTGAATTTTTTAAAATGTATTTAAATGCCTTTTTATTAACATGTATTACATGTTAGAGTAGTCAAGGGTGGGTGAGGGGCACAGATCTCTATTGTCGTCCAAGACCCTGTAGATAGATGTGTTAGAAAAGAAACAAATGGAATATGATAAAAGGAACTAATAAGATAGGTAAGTTTGGAAATGAGATAAGCCAACTATATTTGGCTCTGTGTGTTCAGAGTTTATTTGTATCAAAACTAGAGATTATTGCATATTTGGGATTTTCTTAAAGGATACCAGTGATTGTAATAGACTAAGAGAAAATAAATACATACATAACATATATATGTTTGTGTGGGTGCCATCACTTTTCAGATTATAAAGATAGGAAGCAGTTATAGGAACTCTCTTTTATCCATAGGGATTCTAATGTTCAAAGTATATTAATATTTGTTGATATATTTGACTCTCACTTGTGAGCAGTCAAAAGTATGCCTATAGCTATACATACCCATAAAACGAACATATATTTAAATATATGTTCATGCATTCAGTATTGTACATTATATCTATAAAATGAATGTGTTCATTTATGCATGTTCATCTTTAATATAATACATATATATTCATTTACAAGTATAAAGAATCAGAGGACTAGAAAATAGTGAAAAGATTATGTTCTGAAGACAAAATTTGTACTTTAATCTCAGTTTCATTGTTTACTCAACATGAGTACCTCATTTTTGTCCCTTAGCTTCAGCTTTATCATTTGCAAAAAGTGAATAGTAGTAACTGAATAAATCTATAAAGTTGTAAGAGGATCAAGGTGAACAGGAGACTCACTAATAGATAACCATGGAAGAGGATTATTTGACTCTTTTGTGTATTGGTTCATGAAACAATTAACCCATTCATTCAAATAACCACATTGTCATTCTCTCTTGAAATATTTACTACTTCCTTTCTATGTGCCATAGATTGTTCTCGGAATTAAAAATTCAAAGTTGGACTAAGTAAATTCTCTTCGCCAAGAAACTTTCATTCTAAAAAGAACACATTCATTTGGACAATTTTGAACTTGCACTCTGGGTCCTTCTTTTTCTTCCCATTTTGTGTATGTAGACCCAACCTCAAACTTGGTCCATTAGTCAACCATAAGCTAAATTACACAAAGATAATACCTGCTTGCTTTGATGAAATATGATCATATCATTCAGACACAAAACTTTATAGGCTTTAAATCTTGTGAGATCACAGTTCCATGCTCAGAGATTAGGGTTGTCTCCTAAACCAATAAAGAAATGTTTCTATGCCCAAGAAGAGTAGAAATTGATGATCAAAAACAGTTTTTAAACTTAAACATAGATCATTAGTTATTTAACAGAAAGTGAAGATAGTTACTTCAAAAGAAGCTGAAATTATGACTTCTCAATAAACCATAAAATGTTAAAATTTGAACTTGAAATATAGCCAAAAGTATATACAGTGAGCTAGAAGTTAATAGAGGTTAAGATAATAAAATATGGTCATTTAACTATTCAGTACCTGGAAACTATAAAGGCTAGCCTGTTGGAAATTCAATCCTGAAGGGTTATATAAAGCATTTTAATTAATATTCATTAGTAGTTTTTTAAAATGTCAGATATATATCCTTTCAATGAACCAGCTTTTGGCTTTGTTGATTTTTGCTATGGTCTCTTTTGTTTCTTTTGCATTTATTTCTGCCCTAATTTTTAAGATTTCTTTCCTTCTACTAACTCTGGGGTTCTCCAACTCTTCCTTTTCTAGTTGCTTTAGTTGTAGAGTTAGGTTATTTATTTGACTTTTTTCTTGTTTCTTGAGGTATGCCTGTATTGCTATGAACTTTCCTCTTAGCACTGCTTTTATAGTGTCCCACAGGTTTTGGATTGTTGTGTTTTCATTTTCATTAGTTTCTATGCATATTTTGATTTCTTTTTTGATTTCTTTTTTGATTTCTTCTGTGATTTGTTGGTTATTCAGAAGTGTGTTGTTCAACCTCCATATGTTGGAATTTTTAATAGTTTTTCTCCTGTAATTGAGATCTAATCTTAATGCATTATGGTCAGAAAAGATGCTTGGAATGATTTCGATTTTTTTGAATTTATCAAGTTTAGATTTATGGCCCAGGATGTGATCTATCCTGGAGAAGGTTCCATGAGCACTTGAAAAAAAGGTGAAATTCGTTGTTTTGGGGTGAAATGTCCTATAGATATCAATTAGGTCTAACTGATCTAATGTATCATTTAAAGTTTGCGTTTCTTTGTTAATTTTCTGTTTAGTTGATCTGTCCATAGGTGTGAGTGGGGTATTAAAGTCTCCCACTATTATTGTGTTATTGTTGATTTCCCCTTTCATACTTGTTAGCATTTGTCTTACATATTGTGGTGCTCCTATATTGGGTGCATATATATTTATAATTGTTATATCTTCTTCTTGGATTGTTCCTTTGATCATTATGTAGTGGCCTTCTTTGTCTCTTTTCACAGCCTTTGTTTTAAAGTCTATTTTATCGGATATGAGTATTGCCACTCCTGCTTTCTTTTGGTCTCTATTCGCGTGGTATATCTTTTTCCAGCCCTTCACTTTCAGTCTGTATGTGTCCCTTGTTTTGAGGTGGGTCTCTTGTAAGCAGCATATAGAGGGGTCTTGTTTTTGTATCCATTCGGCCAGTCTTTGTCTTTTGGTTGGGGCGTTCAACCCATTTACGTTTAAGGTAATTATTGATAAGTATGATCCCGTTGCCATTTACTTTATTGTTTTGGGTTCGGGTTTATACACCCTTTTCGTGTTTCCTGTCTAGAGGATATCCTTTAGAATTTGTTGGAGAGCTGGTTTGGTGGTGCTGAATTCTCTCAGCTTTTGCTTGTCTGTAAAGCTTTTGATTTCTCCTTCGTATCTGAATGAGATCCTTGCTGGGTACAGGAATCTGGGCTGTAGGTTATTGTCTTTCATCACTTTAAGTATGTCTTGCCATTCCCTCCTGGCCTGAAGAGTTTCTATTGACAGATCAGCTGTTATCCTTATGGGAATCCCCTTGTGTGTTATTTGTTGTTTTTCCCTTGCTGCTTTTAATATTTGTTCTTTGTGTTTGATCTTTGTTAATTTGATTAATATGTGTCTTGGGGTGTTTCGCCTTGGGTTTATCCTATTTGGGACTCTCTGTGTTTCTTGGACTTGGGTGATTATTTCCTTCCCCATTTTAGGGAAGTTTTCAACTATTATCTCCTCAAGGATTTTCTCATGATCTTTCTTTCTGTCTTCTTCTTCTGGGACTCCTATAATTCGAATGTTGGAGTGTTTCATATTGTCCTGGAGGTCTCTGAGATTGTCCTCGTTTCTTTTAATTCGTTTTTCTTGTTTCCTCTCTGATTCATTTATTTCTACCATTCTATCTTCTATTTCACTAATCCTATCTTCTGCCTCCGTTATTCTACTATTTGTTGCCTCCAGAGTGTTTCTGATCTCATTAATTGTGTTATTCATTATATTTTGACTCTTTTTTATTTCTTCTAGGTCCTTGTTAAACCTTTCTTGCATCTTCTCAATCCTTGTCTCTAGGCTATTTATCTGTGTTTCCATTTTGATTTCAAGATTTTGGATCATTTTCACTATCAATATTCGGAATTCCTTCTCCGGTAGATTCCCTACTTCTTCCTCTTTTGTTTGGTTTGGTGGGCAACTCTCCTGTTCCTTTACCTGCTGAGTATTCCTCTGTCTCTTCATCTTGGTTATATTGCTGCGTATGGTACTGGCACAAAGACAGACATATAGATCAATGGAACAAAATAGAAAGCCCAGAGATAAATCCACACACATATGGACACCTTATCTTTGACAAAGGAGGCAAGAATATACAATGGAGTAAAGACAATCTCTTTAACAAGTGGTGCTGGGAAAACTGGTCAACCACTTGTAAAAGAATGAAACTAGATCACTTTCTAACACCGCACACAAAAATAAACTCAAAATGGATTAAAGATCTAAATGTAAGATCAGAAACTATAAAACTCCTAGAGGAGAACATAGGCAAAACACTCTCAGACATAAATCACAGCAGGATCCTCTATGATCCACCTCCCAGAATGCTGGAAATAAAAGCAAAAATAAACAAATGGGATCTAATTAAAATTAAAAGCTTCTGCACAACAAAGGAAAATATAAGCAAGGTGAAAAGACAGCCTTCTGAATGGGAGAAAATAATAGCAAATGAAGCAGCTGACAAACAACTAATCTCAAAAATATACAAGCAACTTATGCAGCTCAACTCCAGAAAAATAAACAACCCAATCAAAAAATGGGCCAAAGAACTAAATAGACATTTCTCCAAAGAAGACATACGGATGGCTAACAAACACATGAAAAGATGCTCAACATCACTCATTATTAGAGAAATGCAAATCAAAACCACAATGAGGTACCACTTCACACCAGTCAGAATGTCTGCGATCCAAAAATCTGCAAGCAATAAATGCTGGAGAGGGTGTGGAGAAAAGGGAACCCTCCTACACTGTTGGTGGGAATGCAAACTAGTACAGCCACTATGGAGAACAGTGTGGAGATTCCTTAAAAAATTGCAAATAGAACTACCTTATGACCCAGCAATCCCACTTCTGGGCATACACACCGAGGAAACCAGAATTGAAAGAGACACATGTACCCCAATGTTCATCACAGCACTGTTTATAATAGCCAGGACATGGAAACAACCTAGATGTCCATCAGCAGATGAATGGATAAGAAAGCTGTGGTACATATACACAATGGAGTATTACTCAGCCGTTAAAAAGAATTCATTTGAATCAGTTCTGATGAGATGGATGAAACTGGAGCCGATTATACAGAGTGAAGTAAGCCAGAAAGAAAAACACCAATACAGTATACTAACACATATATATGGAATTTAGGAAGATGGCAATGACGACCCTGTATGCAAGACAGGGAAAGAGACACAGATGTGTATAACGGACTTTTGGACTCAGAGGGAGAGGGAGAGGGTGGGATGATTTGGGAGAATGACATTCTAACATGTATACTATCATGTGAATTGAATTGCCAGTCTATGTCTGACGCAGGATGCAGCATGCTTGGGGCTGGTGCATGGGGATGACCCAGAAAGATGTTATGGGGAGGGAGGTGGGAGGGGGGTTCATGTTTGGGAATGCATGTAAGAATTAAAGATTTTAAAATTTAAAAAATAAAAAACTAAAAATAAAAAACAAAAAAAAATAAAATCCAAAAAAAAAAAAGTCAGATATATAACCTACTTCTTATCTCTTTTTGTAGGTTTTCTCTTAATCCATATAATTCTAGCCTGCTTTTTCCCCTTGCTTTCTCTCTGCTTTATCAAAATCAAATGTGAGTCAGCTGACATTACATTGTGCACATTAAGATAATTTCCTTTCCGTGAGATGTATCAGAGCTACTTTGCAAAGTAATAGATTAAATTACCACACTGCTTATTTTCTATCTTTAATTTGTATATTTGCAAGACCAATTTTGCCAAATTTATTTCTCAGAAATTGATTTTTTTTCTATTAGAAATAAAATAAACCATATAGTTATTTATCATTTACTTTACTGTACTTTTATGGGAATCTGATACAGAGTGGCAGCCCAGATGTTTAGATAAGATAACAAAATACATCATTTGGCCTCCTAATTTTTAATAAAACCACATCTACAAGCTGATGAACCTTGATAACCTGAAGTAGAGTGTGACATTTTCCAACAAATTATAAGTTTAGATTTTCAAAGACTAGCTTAAAGGATGCAGTTTATTTCCTCAAGTGTACTTTATTGGTCAATAGATGGATAGAGGTGACTTCATTACAGACTTAGGGTCCAACTACTCAGTTTTCCTGAAAATTTCGTTTACAGAAAAATAGAAAGAAGGAAGTTTTCTTATACAAAATAATTACATTTAAGAATTATTTTCTTGCATTGTTTGAGAAACTTGGTAAAGTGATTCTCCCTCATATGTCTTATGTTTAGAATAGATTTGCCAGTTGAAATTCATGTCATAATGTAATAGAATGTATCTCCAAGCATGACAGCAATTACTCCTAAGATAGGCAGCTCTATTTTTCAAAATATTACTAAGAAATTTCAAAATATATGTTGACTCTTCTATCATTTTCTAATTATGGGGGCAGGAGGAGAAGGGCATAACAGAGGATAAGATGGCTGGGTGGCATCACCGACTCAATGGACATGAGTTTGAGTGAACTCCGGGAGTTAGTGATGGACAGGGAGGCCTGGTGTGCTATGATTCACAGGGTTGGGTTGCAAAGAGTCGGACATGACTGAGCGACTGAATTGAACTGAATTATGTCTTCTAGTTTGGGTTAGATTATAGAAATAGAAGCTTAGCAGAACAGGTTAGAAAAGGGAAATTTTTACCCAAGATAATAAATATGTTTTTGTATAGGTACTCTAGTATAATATATAAATCTCTTTAAAATTGTCTCTTGTATATTGATCTAACCTCTTCTACCATGTCTTATGAAATATTTTGGACTTATTAAATATAGGAGTCAATTGCCTTTAAATTCTTATGTTGTTTATCTTTCACTGCCACAAATTCTCTTTGAGGATAAATTGTATATTAAACCATGAATAATATTGGGCTAAAATTTAATAATGCCTTGACTGTGTGGATCCCATAAATTTTGGAAAACTCTGAAAGAGATGGGAATACCAAACCACCTGACCTGCCTTTTGAGAAACCTATATGCAGGTCAGGAAGCAACAGTTAGAACTGGACATGGAACAACAGACTGGTGCCAAATAGGAAAAGGAGTACGTCAAGGCTGTACATTGTCACCCTGCTTATTTAACTTATATGCAGAGTACATCATGAGAAATGCTGGACTGGAAGAAACACAAGCTGGAATCAAGATTGCCAGGAGAAATATCAATAACCTCAGATATGCAGATGACACCACCCTTATGGCAGAAAGTGAAGAGGAACTAAAAAGCCTCTTGATGAAAGTGAAAGAGGAGAGTGAAAAAGTTGGCTTAAAGGTCAACATTCAGAAAATGAAGATCATGGCATCTGGTCCCATCACTTCATAGGAAATAGATGGGGAAACAGTGGAAACAATGTCAGACTTTATTTTGGGGGGCTCCAAAATCTCTGGAGATAGTGATTGCAACCATGAAATTAAAAGATGCTTACTCCTTGGAAGGAAAGTTATGACCAACCTAGATAGCATATTAAAAAGCAGAGATATTACTTTGCCAACAAAGGTCCGTCTAGTCAAGGCTATGGTTTTTCCTGTGGTCATGTATGGATATGAGAGTTGGACTGTGAAGAAAGCTGAGTGCTGAAGAATTGATGCTTTTGAACTGTGGTGTCGGAGAAGACTCTTTAGAGTCCCTTGGACTGCAAGGAGATCCAACCAGTCCATTCTAAAGTAGATCAGTCCTGGGTGTTCTTTGGAAGGACTGATGCTGAAGCTGAAACTCCAGTACTTTAGCCACCTCATACGAAGAGTTGACTCATTGGAAAAGACTTTGATGCTGGGAAGGATGGGGGCATGGGGAGAAGGGGATGACAGAGAATGAGATGGCTGGATGGCATCACTGACTCAATGGACATGAGTGAGTCAACCCCAGGAGTTGGTGACGGACAGGGAGGCCTGGAGTGCTGCGATTCATGGGGTAGCAAAGAGTTGGACACCATTGAGCAAGTGAACTGAACTGAATCCTTTCATTATTTAAAGAATGTCTACTCTGAAAAGGATTGTTAGAGGAATGAAAGCATAGAATAAAAAACCCGATAGCCAATTAGTTTTGGTTGACTTTACTATATTGCATGAATTAGTATTTGAATAATCTAATTGTACATTGAGTGCATTTTACAGTGATTTTACCACATGATTTTTTTTTTTTTTTTTTTTTGGCCAGGCTACTTCTCTCAGTGTACTCACGTTAAGCCAGCAATTGAAGATTGACTCGAACAATGGTTGAAGATAAGGAACAGGCACAAAGAACCAGGTATACAAATGCATAGATAGACAAGTTAAAATAGCCAAAGAAAATATTTTAATTTTATAGAAGAGCTTAAAATAATGAGTAACCCTAGATTCCAGAAATAAAGAAGGTAATCAATCCCAGATCCCTGTTTTCCAAAGATTCGATATACTACCAGTCATGAAGAATGAAATTCCTTACTACTGGGTCTATTAATGAATGCCAAAGAGAGAGAAACGGTATATTTGGACATGATTTGGAGTTCTTTTAAAAAGAAAACAAGAAATCAATTAATTTCACAGTACAAAGTAGATGCAGTTTATATGAAGTAGTCTGAGGAGTCAGATAATCCATATACATAAATTAACTTTCATGGAATAAATAGACTAGCTCTCCCATACTCTTAAGTTTCATTTGCAGTGGTTTTTTTAAACCTGTTTTTATGTTAATGATGTTTACTAACACCAGAATATATTTGAAGACCTAATGCTAGTCAATAAAGTCTAACCTCGATGATAAACCACTTAATTTCATTAAAGTTATGAAATTTGGCTATCCGCCCAGCCCCTGGTTGTTGGGTAGAATGTTTATATATACATCCTTCACTGATGAGAACGTTGTTGCCTGTCAATGAGAAGTAAGTTCTTTACAAACATTACATTTTTATACATAAAAGATTATTCACTTCTCCAGCAATTGAAAAGTTATTCTTAGATAATTTAAAACATATCTGCAGCCACAGAAATGAGTTATGGGGTAAAAGTTATCAAATATGCTCCCCTCAAATTTTGTTTTCTGTGGATTCAGTTATTTTCATGTAGATCTGGAGGACTGGTTGAGAAGGCTAAGGGAATACCTATAGGAAGGCATGGGGAAATTTCTGTGACACACTTCTCATAAGAAAAGAAAAAGTTCAAGTAAACAAAATATACTTACAAACACTTAGTGATAGAGTGAAGCTATCATGGATGTCAGCACTATATTGAATTAATTAGTGTAAAGAACACAGATGAGTTTTTAAAAAGTCATTTTAGAGATGCCTGATGTAGTGAACCCACATAACTCTGAATCAAGCATAAATGTCGGTAAAAGTAATTGATCCTTGAAAAATGTTGCAGATGAGCCTATTTGCAAAGCCTGTTTGCAGAAATAGACACAGACATAGAGAACAAACGCATGGACATCAATGCAGGAAAGAGGAGCTGGGATAAACTGGGAGATTGGGATTGACATGTATACACAGAAGCAGTAGCAGTGTTAGTCACTTAGCCGTGTCCGACTCTGAGACCCTATGAACTGTAGCCCACCAGGCTCCTCTCTCCATGGGATTCTCCAGGCAAGAATACTGGAATGGGTTGCCATGCCCTTCTCCAGAGGATCTTCCTGAACCAGGGATAGAACTCAGGTCTCCTGCATTGTAGGCAGATTCTTTACCATCTGAGCTAGAGGGAAGATCTATATATACACTCAGTTCAGTTCACTTCAGTCGCTCAGTTGTGTCCAACTCTTTGCAACGCCATGGACTGTAGCCTACCAGGCTTCTCTGTCCATGGGATTTTCCAGGCAATAGTACTGGAGTGGATTGTCATTTCCTTCTCCAGGGGATCAGCAGTTATTTTGGAGACCCAAAAAATAAAGTCTGACATTGTTTCCACTGTTTCCCCATCTATTTCCCATGAAATGATGGGACCAGATGCCATTATCTTCGTTTTCTGAATGTTGAGCTTTAAGCCAACTTTTTCACTCTCCTCTTTCACTTTCATCAAGAGGCTCTTTAGTTCCTCTTCACTTTCTGCCATAAGGGTGGTGTCATCTGCATATCTGAGGTTATTGATATTTCTCCCTCCAATCTTGATTCCAGCTTGTGCTTCTTCCAGCCCAGCATTTCTCATGATGTGCTCTGCATATGAGTTAAATAAGCAGGGTGACAATATACAGCCTTGACGTACTCCTTTTCCTTCTTGGAACCAGGCTGTTGTTCCATGTCCAGTTCTAACTGTTGCTTCCTGACCTGCATATAGGTTTTTCATGAGGCAGGTTAGGTGGTCTGGTATTCCCATCTCTTTCAGAATTTTCCACAGTTTATTGTGATCCACACAGTCAAGGATTTGGCATAGTCAATAAAGCAGAAATAGATGTTTTTCTGGAACTCTCTTGCCTTTTCCATGATCCAGTGGATGTTGGAAATTTGACCTCTGGTTCCTCTGCCTTTTCTAAAACCAGCATGAACATCTGGAAGTTCACGGTTCACATACTGCTGAAGCCTGGCTTGGAGAATTTTGAGCATTACTTTACTAGCGTGTGAGATGAGTGCAATTGTGCAGTAGTTTGAGCATTCTTTGGCATTGCCTTTCTTTGGGATTGGAATGAAAACTGACCTTTTCCAGTCCTGTGGCCACTGCTGAGTTTTCCACATTTGCTGGCATATTGAGTGCAGCACTTGCACAGCATCATCTTTCACGATTTGAAACAGCTCAACTGGAATTCCATCACCTCCACTAGCTTTGTTCATACTTTATATGAAATCAATAACTACTGAGAATCTAATATTTGACACAAGGAGCTCTACTCAATGCACTGTGGTGACCTAAATGGGAAGGAATGCAGAAAGGGGGATATACGTATTGTTCAGTCACTCTATCATGTCCAGCAGGACTGCCGCATGCCAGGCTTCCTGTTCTTCACCATCTCCCGGATTTTGCTCAAATTCATATCCACTGAGTCGATAATGCCATCCAACCATCTCAGCCTCTGTCACCTCCTTGTCCTCCTGCCCTCAATTTATCCCAGCATCAGGGTCTTCTCCAGTGAGTTGACTCTTCCCATCAGATGGCCAAAGTATTGGAGCTTCAGCTTCAGCATCAGTCCTTCCAATGAATGTTCAGAGTTGATTTCCTTTAGGATGGACTGGTTTGATCTCCTTGCCCTCTAAGGGACTCCTAAAGAGTTTTATCCAGGATCACATTTCAAAAGCATCAATTCTTTTGCACTCAGCCTTCTTTATGGTCCAATCCTTATATCTGTACATGACTACTGGAAAACCCATAGCTTTGATACTATGGACCTTTGTTGGCAAAATGATGTCTGCTTTTTAATATACTGTTTAGGTTTGCCATAGCTTTTCTTGCAAATTCTCAAGCATTGAATCACCAGGGAAGTCCAGATACATGTATACATTTAGCTCATTCACTTTGCTGTACGGCAGAAACCAGAACAATATTTTAAAGCAACTATACTCCAATGGATGTGAGTCTGAGTGAACTCCAGGAGATGGTGATGGACAGGGAGGCCTGGCGTGCTGCAATTCATGGGGTCACAAAGAGTTGGACACGACTGAGCAACTGAAATGAACTGAACTGATCTGATATTCCAATAAAAACTTTTAGAAAATAATCTACAAATGATCTTTTGTTTTGTTTGTTTAATCATGGGCTGATTTTCTCATTGCTCTAAAATAACTGCTGTATAGAGAATTTAAATAGAAATTTGAAAGAATCTATTTGGAAGTCTCAAACTGAACATAAAACAAAGTCTAGCTTCTTGACACTCTAAATTGTTGATACCCTTATACAACCCAACTAAGCAAGAAACACCATCAACGAAACTGCTCAAATATTGACAAGAGTTGTTGAGTTGGCTCTTTTATCTTACCGAAACTATTAAATCCATAAGCAAATCTTATTATTTTTGCTTTCAGTGTGTCTCTAAGTTCAATCCACTTCTGCTCATTTCCATTGCTAAAACCTATGTTCTAGTAGCCATTAAAAATTTTTTTTCCCAAGGACTATATGCAATAGCTTCCTAATGATCTCTAGCTTCTGTCTTTCCCCATGAATTCTCTACTGAACAGCCAGTGTAGTCTTTTAAAACAATAAATCCCTTTATGCTACTCCCTTGCTCAAATTCTCACGTTAAATGTAATCCAAGCTCCATAACATGGCCAAAACAAAAGACCTTTCATATTTTGATATTCCTCTGAACATTGCATAAATTTAAGTTTATATTTATGTATATGT
Organism: Ovis canadensis; assembly: GCF_042477335.2. Classification (NCBI taxonomy): domain Eukaryota; kingdom Metazoa; phylum Chordata; class Mammalia; order Artiodactyla; family Bovidae; genus Ovis; species Ovis canadensis. Next base: position 97,139,478 of record NC_091253.1, on the reverse strand, counting down.
ATAGTGTGTAAACTCCATTATCTGAGTCATTAGAAGTTTGACTTAGGTGGTGGTAGATATGCATCATTCCTTTACACATTCATTCACTTCCTTTGACAATACCAACAAAGCAGAGACATTATTCTGCCAACAAAGGTCCTTCTAGTCAAAGCTATGGTTTTTCCAGTAGTTATGTATGGATGTGAGAGTTGGACCATAAAGAAACCTGAGCATCTAAGAATTGATGCTTTTGAACTGTGGTGTTGGAGAAGACTCTCAGAGTTCCTTGGACTCCAAGATCAAACCTGTCCATCCTAAAGGAGATCAGTCCTTGGTGGTCATTGGAAAGACTGATGCTGAGGCTGAGACGCCAATACTTTGGCCACCTGATGATGCTGGGAAAGGTTGAAGGCAGGAGGAGAAGGGGATGATAGATGATATGACTGGGTCGCGTCACCCACTCAATGGATATGAGTTTGAGCAAGCTCCAGGAGTTGGTGATGGACAGGGAAGCTTGGAGTGCTGCAGTTCGTGGGGTCACAAAGAGTTGGACACAACTGAGCGACTGAACTGAACTGAACTCACTTCCTAGTAATTTTTAATGACTCCTTTTGGATGAGAATTCTGAGACAATTTATATTAATTATATGTAAACATAATCATGCTTGTTCAAATATAAAGTAATATTTATCTGCTGCTGGTGCTGCTAAGTCGCTTCTGTCATGTCTAACTCTGTGCGACCCCATAGACGGCAGCCCACCAGGCTCCCCTGTCCCTGGGATTCTCCAGGCAAGAACACTGGAGTGGGTTGCCATTTCCTTCTCCAATGCATGAAAGTGAAAAATGAAAGTGAAGTCGCTCAGTCGTGTCCAACTCCTAGCGACCCCATGGACTGTGGCCTACCAAGCTGCTCCGTCCATGGGATTTTCCAAGCAAGAGTACTAGAGTTGGGTGCCATTACCTTCTCTGGATATTTATCTGCATATGCCCATGATAACCCCTACTTTTGTAATACTCTTATTTTAAGGTTTATTTTGTCAAATATGAGAATTGCTACTCCTACTTCTTTTGATTTTCATCTTTTTCCATCCTCTCACTTTCCATCTGTATGTATCTCTTGGTCAAAAGTTGGTCTCAGGTAGACAGCATTTATATAGGTCTTGGTTTTGTATCCATTCAGCCAGTCTGTGTCTTTTCATTGGAACATTTTATCCATTTCTGTTTAAAGTGATTACTGATGTGTATGCTTCTATTGACATTTTCTTAATTGTTTGGGCTTACTTTTGCTTTTCATTATTGTTCATTTTATTGTATTGTATTTTCCTTTGAGATCTCTGAAAGCTTTCTCTTTCTTTGGTTTTCATGAATGAAATGTGCCTACATGTGGTTTTCTATCAGTCTTACTTGGACTTAATTGAACTTTTTCAATACATACTTATTGATTTTGATCAAATTTGGAGCATATCTACCCTTTGTTTATTCATATATATATGTGAAGTGAAGTGAAGTCGCTCAGTCGTGTCCGACTCTTTGCGACCCCATGAACCAGGCTCCTCAGTCCATGGGATTTTCCAGGCAAGAGTACTGGAGTGGGGTGCCATTCCCTTCTCCACATACATAAGCATATATATGGTACATCACTTAAACAACCTATATTGGTGGACATTTTCATATTATCTCATGGAGTCATAATGGTGTGATTTCAGGCAATCTAATCTCAGCACCCTTACTCCTAATTAGCATCTATATTATTTTGTGGTTAAGTATGGAGTGCCTTGTAAAATGATTCTTACATATTTTTAAAACTTATCCTATTATTCTCTAAGCTCTCTGAGGGTGGATGATTTCTTCTTTATTTTAATCAAATTTATTTTTAACTATCATTATCCTACAAAAACTTGAATGAGTATTCATATCAGGTGGGTTTTGAGATTAAAACTTCTGATGGAAAATTCTCTATTTTAGAATAAAATGCAGCAGCTAAAAAGGTAAAAATTGTATCAGTTCAGTTCAGTTCAGTTCAGTCACTCAGTCGTGTCCGACTCTTTGCGACCCCATGAATTGCAGCATGCCAGACCTCCCTGTCCATCACCAACTCCCGGAGTTTACTCAAACTCACGTCCATCGAGTCGGGGATGCCATCAACCCATCTCATCCTCTGTCGTCCCCTTCTCCTCCTGCCCCCAATCCCGCCTAGCATCAGAGTTTTTTCCAATGAGTCAACTCTTCTCATGAGGCAGCCAAAGAACTGGAATTTCACCTTTAGCATCATTCCCTAAAAAGAAATCCAGGGCAGATCTCCTTCAGAATGGACTGATTGGATCTCCTTGCAGTCCAAGGGACTCTCAAGAGTCTTCTCCAACACCACAGTTCAAAACCATCAATTCTTCGGCACTGAGCTTTCTTCACAGTCCAACTCTCACATCCATACATGACCACTGGAAAAACCATAGCCTTGACTAGACGCACCTTTGTTGGCAAAGTAATGTCTCTGCTTTTGAATATGCTATCTAGGTCGGTCATAGCTTTCCTTCCAAGAAGTGTCTTTTAATTTCATGGCTGCAGTCACCATCTGCAGTGATTTTGGAGCCCCCCAAAATAAAGTCTGACACTGTTTCCACTGTTTCCCCATCTATTTCCCATGAAGTGATGGGACCAGATGCCAAGATCTTCGTTTTCTGAATGTTGAGCTTTAAGCCACTTTCACTTTCATCGAGAGGCTTTTTAGTTCCTCTTCACTTTCTGCCATCTAATAAATCTAGAAATTATACATCAGATTTATTTCCTTTTGCAGTTATACATAAATTAAAATGGTAACTATTTACATTTTCCAAACTAGATATAATAGAGAACCAAGGAAGAAGGTACCATAATAGGGTATTTTCTCAAGTGAATCACATTCGCCACAGTGATCTATGGCTTACAATCTCATGTCAGATAGGCTTGCCACAGGATTAAAAAACTTACTGAAAATACAGTCATTCATGGTCGAGCCTCAGAATCCACCACCTGTAACTTGTTCTAAGTTCTACAACTCAACTGGAGAAGGAAATGACAACCCACTCCAGTATTCTTGCCTGGAGAAGTCCATGGGTGCTGGAGTCACAGAGAGCCTGGAGAACTACAGTCCATGGGGCAAAGGGACAGACACCACTGGGTGACTAACACACACACACAACTCAACATCATGATGTGTTAAAGTGACTGTCAGTATCTTGCAAGTTTGAGTAAGTTTTGTGCTGTGTTGTGCTCAGTCTCTCAGTCATGTCTGACTCTTTGCAAAACCATAGACTGCAGCCCACCAGGCTCCTCTGTCCATGGGGATTCTCCAGGCAAGAATACTGGAGTGGGTTGCCATGCCCTCCTCCAAGGGATCTTCCCAACCTATGAATCTAACCAGGGTCTCCTGCATTGCAGGCAGATTCTTTACCAGCTGAGCCACCAGGGAAGCCCCAAGTAAGTGTGCTGTTATTCAACCTGTGGATTACTACCTACCTTTCTTTCTTCATTGTTTTGATTTTTGAGTTTTCTGAGTGATACCAACATATTTTCTTTAACATAGAATGCTGCTGCTAAGTCACTTCATTCTTGTCAGACTCTGTGATCCTATAGACCATAGCCCTCCAGGCTCCTCTGTCCATGGTATTCCCCATGCAAGAATGCTGGAATGGGTTGCCATTTCCTCCTCCAGGGGTTAACATAGAATGATTACATGCAATATGAAAATAATGCCTCTTAACACCGAGACTATATTATTTTGTGTATTTATTAACCATGTAAGAAATCTAGTTATTTACATCACAAGTTTAGATTTATATATTAAATTATAGTATCAGATTCAAATCTTACAAATATGAGGATTTTTTCTTTCACAGATTGTATCTCCCTGGAGGAATTATGAATAATAACAATGTAATGTAGTCTTCTCATCTGATACATTTTTAAAATAATAGGAAAATTAATTGTATTGATTGAAAATGGGAATAGAGAAGGAAGAGCTTGGGTATACATGTTGTTTGTTGTATAAAAGCTGCTCAAGTGTTTAAAATACAAATGCTCCAAGAAAACATTTTTTTAAAATCTTTGCTGCAGAAAAAGGATCTCGTTTCTTTATGGTAAATTGAGAATTTTTTCCAGGCATTTTGAGATTCTCTGCACCCTGATATATTTTTAAATTTTGATTTAACATATTAGTATAAAATAATCTGCATGAGAAATGCTAAAAAATGCTGGTATATTTTCTTTATGGTACTTGCTGCTGCTGCTGCTGCTGCTGCTGCTGCTGCTACTGCTGCTAAGTCGCTTCAGTCATGTCCAACTCTATGCAACCCGAGACAGCAGCACACCAGGCTCCACCGTCCCTGGGATTCTCCAGACAAGAACACTGGAGTGGGTTGCCTGGAGTGGGGTGCCATTGCCTTCTCCTTATGGTACTTAGTCCTCTCAAATTATCTTTATTTTTTATTTTATTCATCTTACTGCCAACTAGAATATAAACAGAATGACAGACACAGTATTGCTTTTTAAAAATCTTTGAACTTAAGGTAGTTTTTGCAAAAAAAAAAAAGCCTTTAAATGATATGTTGAATGAATAAACAAAATGACTAGCACTCATATCTTTATTAAATAAGTAACTTTTTGCATCTCCATTATGTTATTACTTATGGTATATTTGTTCCTCAAAAAGAAGATAACTCTTTAAGCCAGTCAGAATGCTGTGATTAGTTTCTAAGATGGCATCATATTGGTCATGCTGATTTTATTTGTTTTGGTCTTTTTTTTTTTCTTTCTGTTTTTGTTTGTTTTTTCCTTGGGGGTGGTAGTTAAAGAGACACAAGAGAAATAGAGAGAGTAAAAACACAATGTTTTTTTTGTAGAAAATAAAGCTTTGTAGACAACAAGGAGATCAAACCACTCAATCCTAAAGGAAATCAACCCTGAATATTCACTGGAAGGACTGATGCTGAAACTAAAGCTCCAACAGCTTGGGCACCTGATGCAAAGAGCTAACTCATTGGAAAAGACCCTCATGCTGGGAAAGATTGAAGGCAGGAGGAAAGGGGGATGACAAAGGATGAGATGGTTGGATGGCATCACCAACTCAATAGACGTGAGTTTGAGCAAATTCTGGGAGATGGTGAAGGACGGAAGCCCGGTGTCAATGGGATTGCAAAGAGTTGGACATGAATGAACATCAACAAAAGCTTTATTTACTTTTCTCATCAAGCTCAATTCTTATTCTTACTGTGTACATTGCTCATCATGTTAACTGCCTATTTTCTGAGTGTATATTAATCCACAAGTCACTAAGAAATCATTTAGTAAATTGGAATTACAGTGTACTTATCAGATTGAATGGTATCTTAGCTTCTTAAAAGTGCAAATTGCCAAAATTAACACTATATATGTGTATCTGTGTGTTTGAGTATAACATACATTAATACTTATAAATTAAATTTGCATATTTGAAATTCATATGGAATTAAAAATTTTAAGTGCCAAGATGTTCCTAACAGTGTTCATTGAGAATCTAGAACCTGGGAGCAACATGAAAAAAAAAATTAACTTGAAAATATTATGGTATATTGAAATATTTTGTGAGAGAAAATGCAACTAATTTTTTTTTCTCTTGTTATGTTCCTTTTTCAGAGGGTGCATGGAAAAAGTAAATCTAATGCATGAAAGACATACCCTTAAATTTGAAACATTTTCCAAATTTATTTAATATTCAAAGACATATTTAAAGGGAGTGAGTTAAACTACCAATTCATCAAAATCAGATAATTTGGGCTTGAACCTTCACTTTACCATCTCACAGCTTTTTGGCTCTGGGAAAGCTTCAAGGACTCTCACTTTCAATTTACTCAATGCAAAAAACAGAAATTATAATCACTACTTTAAGAATTTTAATATGATTAAATGATCATATGCATATAATGTAAAGCAACTAATACAGATACCTAATAAATATTATCTAACATATATTAATATGGTAATAATAATAGACTAATGATTAGGCCAGGGACAAAATGCCAAATTAAAATATAAAAATCATAAGATGCCATCAAAATATGAATAAAAAGCTTTTAACATTTAGCACCCATTTATCAGAAAAGATCTTCAGAAAATGGGCATTGAAGGAAACTACATCAACATAAAAAAGGCCATATATGATAAACCCACAGGAAACATTATTCTCAATGGTGAAAAACTGAGAACACTTCCTCTAAAATCAAGGACAAGGTGAGTGTGCCCACTCTCACCACTATTATTCAAAACAGAGTTTTGTAAGTCCTAGCCACAGCACTTAGAGAAGAAAAAGAAAAAGAGAATCAAGATTAGAAAAGAAGTAAAACCCTCACTGTTTGCAGATGACAGGATATTACACGTAGAAAACTCTAAAGGTACTATCAGAAAATTACTAGAGGTAATTCACTTTTAGTAAAGTCATAGGATACAAAATCAATACACAGAAATCCCTTGCATTTCTATACACTAGCAATGAAAAATCAGGAAGAGCTTGTAACTCACCCAGCCTTGCTTTTCACATGATGTGCTCTGCATAGTTAAATAAAGAGTGACAATAAACAGCATTGTCTTACTCCTTTCTCAATCCTGAACTAGTCAGTTGTTCCATACAGTGTTATAACTGTTGCTTCTTGACCCACATACAGGTTTCTCAGGAGACAGGTAAGGTGATCTGGTATTCCCAACTCTTTAAAGAGTTTTCCAATTTATTGAGACCCACACAGTCAAAGGCTTTAGCATAGTCAGTGAAAGAGAGGTAGATGTTTTTCTGGAATTCTCTGCTTTCTCTATGATCCAGTGAAATTTGACAATTTGATCCCTGGTTCCTCTGTCTTTCCTAAATCCAGGTTGAACATCTGGAAGTTCTTTGTTCACAATGGAATATTACTCAACTATAAAAAGGAATGCATTTGAGTCAGTTCTAATGCAGCTGATGAACCTAGGGCCTGCTACACAGAGTGAAGTAAGTCAGAAAGAGAAAAGAAAATATTGTCTATTAACACATGTACAGGGAATCTAGAAAAATGGTATTGAAAAAAAAAAATAAAATGAAATGAGCTATCAAGCCATGAAGAGACATGGGGGAACAATAAATGCATATGATTAAATGAAATAAACCATCTGAAGAGGCTAAAAAAAAAAAAAAAGAAAGAAACTGTTTGCAGAGCCACAGTGGAGATGCAGACTTGTAACAGGTAGAGAACAGACTTGTCGGCACAATAGTGGAAGGAGAGGGGGGTACAAATTGAGAAAGCAGCATGGAATCATATACATTACCATATGTAAAATAGATATTCAGTGGCAATTTGCTGTTTGACTCAGGAAGCTCAATTCATTGCTCTGTGACAACCTACAGGAGAGGGATAGGGTGAAAAGTGGAAGAGAGTTTCAAGAAGGAGGGGGACATATCATATATATCCACGCCTGATTGATGTTGACATATGGCAGAAAGCAACACAGTGCCACAAAGCAATTATCCTCCTATAAAAAATAAATTAATTTAAAAAATAATTATGTGTGCTGTGATTTTGTCCTATATTGTCTCTATTATGGTGAGTTGGGTTCTATCTAGGCCCTCTTTCTGGAGTTTTTAATTATAAATAAATGTAAAATTTTGTCCAAAGTTGTTTCTGTTGAGATGATTACATGGTTTTCATTCTTAAATTTGTTAATATGATGTATCACATTAATTGATTTGCATATGTGAAGAATCTTTGCATCCCTGGAATAAATCCCACTCAAAGATTTTTATGTGTTGTTGGCTTTTGTTTGTGACTATTTTGTTGAGGATTTTTGCATCTATGTTCATCAGTTTTATTTACCATTATTTTCTCTCTTTTTTTGTAAAATATTTATCTGATTTTAGCGTAAGGGTGATGGTGGTCTCATAGAATGAGCTTAGAAGTGTTCCCTCCTCTGTGATATTTTGAAAGAGATTGAGAAGTATAGGTGTTGGCTCTTCTATAAATATTTGACAGAATTCACACATGAAGCCATTTGATCTTTGACCTTTTTTTGTTGGGAGATTTTTAATCATAGTTTCAACTTTCTTAGCTCTGTTTGGTCTGTTCTTATTTTCTGTGTCTTTCTTGCTCAGGCTTACAAGGTTGTACCTCTCTAAGAGTTTGTCCATTTCTTCCAAGTTGTCCACATTATAGGCATTTACTTTTTTGTGGTATTATCTTATGATTTTCTTTATTTCTGTGGTAGCAGCTATAACTTCTCTTTCACTTATAATTTTATTTATATGAGTCCCCTTTTTCCCCTTGATGAGTCTTGCTAAAGGTTTATGAATTTCGTTTATCTTCTCCAAGAATCAGCTTTTAGTGTCATTAATCTTTGCTCTTGTTTTGTTTATATTTCATTCAGTTCTGCTTTAATTTTAGAAATTCTTTCCATCTACCATCTTGAGGTTTTGATGTTCTTTTTTCTAGTGTAAGGTTAGGTTGTTTATTTGAGATGCTTATTGTTTCTTGAGATGAAATTGTATTGGTATAAGCTTCCTTCTTAGAATGGCATCTGCTGTATTCCATAGGCTTTGGATATCATGTTTTGCTCTCATCTGTTTCTAGGTATTTTTATAATTTCCTCTTGGATTTCTTCAGGGTATTTAGTATAATATTGTTTATCCTCCAAGTGTTTGTGTTTTCTTTAATTTTTTTTTTCCTGTGTGAGTGTGTTAGTCACTCAGTCATGTACGATTCTTTGTGACTCCGTGGCCTGTAGCTCTCAAGACTCTTCTGTCTATAGAATTGTCTGGGCAAGAATACTGGAAGTGAAAGTGGCTCAGTTGTGTCCAACTCTTTGTGACCCCGTGGACTATACAGTCCATGGAATTCTCCAAGCCAGAATACTGGAGTGGGTAGCCTTTCCCTTCTCCAGGGCATCTTTCCAACCCAGGGATCGAACCCAGGTCTCCCGCATTACAGGCAGATTCTTTACCAGCTGAGCTACAAGGGAAGTCCGAGAATACTGGAGTGGGTAGCCTATCCCTTCAAACTGGGATCTCCTGAATTGCAGGTGGATTCTTTACCAACTGAGCTATTCAGGAAGCCTGTAATTTATGTCAAATCTCATAGTGCTGTGGTCAGGAAAAATGTCTGATATAATTTTGATTGTCTTAAATTTAGCAAGACTTAATTTGTGACCTGAGATGTGATCTCTCCTGGAGAATGTTCCAGTGCACTTGAGAAGAAAGTGTGCTTTCCTGCTTTTGTATTTAATGCCCTTTAATTATCAATTAAGTCTATCTGAACTAATCTGCCACTTAAGGCTTGTGTTTCCTTATTAATTTTCTGTCTGGATGATGTACCCATTAGTGTAAGTGTAGTTTTCAAGGCCTCACTCTTATTGTGTTACTGTCAATTCCTCCTTTTATGGCTGGTAGTATGTGACTCATGTATTGATTTGCTCCTATCTTGGGTGAATATATATAATTTACAGTGGTAATGTCTTCTTGAACTGTTCCCTTGATCATTTTGTAGGTCCCTTCTTTGTGTCTTGTAATAATTTTCATTTTAAAGTCTATTTTGTCTGATGTGAGTACTGCTACTCCAGCTCTTTTTTTGATTTTTATTTGCATATCCTTTCTTTTCCATCCCCTCACTTTCAGTCTTTTATTTCCCAAGGGGAAAAAGTGGGTGTCTTAAGTGGGTGTCTTCTGGACAGCATATATATGGGTGTTTGTTTATATTCATTCAACTAGTCTGTGTCTTTTGTTTGGAGACCTTAATCCATTTAAATTTAAGATTATTATTGATACATACATTCTTATTACCATTTTCTTAATTGTTTTGGATTTGTTTCTGTAGGGTTTTTTTTTCCTCTTATGTTCATCACCTAGAAATTCTTTTAGCAATTGTTGCCAAGCTGGTTTGGTGGTCTTGAATTCTCTTAGCTTTTGATTGTCTATAAAGCTTTTTATTTCTCCATCAAATCTAAATGAAATCCCTACTGGGTAGAGTACTCTTGGTTGTAGCTTTTTCCACTTTATTCCTTTAAATATATCTTGTCCTCCCTTCTGGCCTGAAGACTTTGTGTTGAAAAAAGTCACCTGATAACCTTATGGAGTTTCCCTTGTATGTTATTTGTAGCTTTTCTCTTCATGCTTTTAATATTTTTCTTTGTATTTCATGTTTGTTAGGTTCATTAATATGTGTCTCAGCTAGTTTCTCCTTAGGTTAATTCTACATTGTACTCTCTGTTCTTCCTGGACTTGGGTGGCTATTTTCTTTCTCATTATATGGAAGTTTTCCACTATAATCTCTTCAAATATTTTTCCAGACACTTTTTCTTTCTCTTCCTCTTTTGGGGCCCCTATAATTCGCATGTTGGTACATTTAACGTTGTCTGTGAGATTTCTGAGACTGTGTTAATGTATTTTTATTCTTTTTTTTCTGATCCATGGCAGTTGATTTCTGCCATTTTGTCTTCCAGTTCTCTTTCAGTTCTTCTGTCTCAGTTATTCTGATGTTAATTATTTCTAGTGTGTTTTTCATTTCCGGTTTTGTATTGTTCATCACTTTGCTTCTTCTTCAGTTTTTCCCAGTTCCTTGCTAATTTTTTTTTTCTGCATTTTCTCAATCTGTGCATCCATTCTTTTTCTGAGATCTTGGCTCATCCTTGCCATCATTACTCTGAATTCTTACTCATGTATATTGCCTACTTCCTTTTAATTTAGGTGGTCTTATCGGTTTTTACCTTGTTCCTTTGTCTGCAACATATTTCTCTGCCATTTCATTTTGTTTAAGTTGCTGTGTTTTTCATCTCCTTGCCACAGGCTACAGAGTTGTGGTCTTCTTGATTCTTGTGTCTGCTGTCTGGTGGATGAGTTTGGTCCAGGGACTTGTAGAGGCTTTCAGTGGGGGAAGGATTGGTTCTTGCAGTCTGATGCATGGAACTTGGTCTTGTGTCTGATGGGCAGGGCTGTGTCAGGCATTACATTTGGGGGCATCTGTGACCTTAGTATGACTTTAAGCAGTCTGTCTGTTGATGGGCAAGTTGCATTTCTGTCTTGCCAGTTATTTGGCCTGAAGCATTCCAGTGTTGGAACTTGCAGACTGTTGTGTCAAGTCAGATTCTTGTGCCAAGATGGGGACCTCCAGAAAAGCTCTTGCAAATTAATAGTCCCTGGGCCAGGGCTTCTTTGGTGGTCCTGATGGACAGGATTCAACACTCCCACAAAGTGGGCACAATCTGAAATACCAATACCCCACAAACCATGATGTGTAATCGTAAAAGAAGAAGAAGGGAAGAATAGAAAACAAATGAGAAGCAAGACTAGCAATAAAAATAAAAAAGGAAAACATGAAAACAAGAAAAGAAAATAGAAAAGAAAATCAATAAAAAAATAGAAATAAAAAACAAGAAAAACTAAACAGAAAAATTCAAGAAAAAAGAAACTATAAAAATAAAAGCAACAAAAAACATAGGAAAATGGTAACAAAAAGAAGAAGAAAAAAAGAAAAACATTCAAAGAAAACAAAAAAAAACCTATAGAGCAAAAAAAAAAAAAAACGAAACAAAGCAAAATAAAAAATAAAACTAGCAAAATAAAAAGTTACTTAAAATTTTAAAAATGATAAAACTAATAAAATTCTGAAATAAAACAAAAGCTAAACAAAACATCCCTTGGACATCCACTATCAGTGTGCTTGCTCCAAGGCAGAGCCACAGCTCACCCTCAGCTCTCCAAGAACTCAGGGTAGGTCTCTGGACCCATCGTGGCCACTATAGGGGCAGCTCAGGGCCTGACCTTGCCCAACTGCCCTGTGTACGTGCTCCCCAATTCCATGGCTTCTAAAGCTAGACCTATCTCATTTGTGGGAGTGCTCATTGTCCATTCAGATATCCCACAGATGATAGGTTTACCAAGATGATGGAGGGGATTTTTTTTTCTTTTTATTTATTTATTTTTTTAAATGTAAATTTATTTATTTGAATTAGAGGCCAAGTACTTTACAAAATTGTATTGGTTTTGCCAACATGTGTACACCTGTGGTGGATTCATGTTGATGGAGGGGATTTAACTCAAGGCTTGTGCAGCTACCCAGAGAGCTTTCAGTTCTTCCGTATTTGCACAATCCTTGGGGCTCAGTTTTGCTGGATCCAACCAGTCCATTCTGAAGGAGATCAGCCCTGGGATTTCTTTGGAGGGAATGGTGCTAAAGCTGAAACTCCAGTACTTTGGCTACCTCATGAGAAGAGTTGACTCTTTGGAAAAGACTCTGATGCTGGGAGGGATTGGGGGCAGGAGGAGAAGGGGACGACCAAGGATGAGATGGCTGGATGGCATCACGGACTCGATGGACGTGAGTCTGAGTGAACTCCGGGAGTTGGTGATGGACAGGGAGGCCTGGCATGCTGCGATTCATGGGGTCGCAAAGAGTCGGACACGACTGAGCGACTGAACTGAACTGGGGCTCAGTTTTGCTTTCAGCTCTGCCTCTGCCTGTGGCTCGCCATCTGGCATCTGCTCCCTATCTAGGTGGGAATAGGGGTGGCAGGGAAGGCAGTGACTGACAGGGGCATACTTCCTTATTCAGGCTGGAGAGGGATAAAGCAGCAATGACAGGGGTTCATGCACCCGTTCTGACGGGATCCCCATCTCGTGCCTGTGGTGACAGGGGCTGACAAGAGACAGTGACAGACTGGGGTGCACATGGTCATGCAAGTGTGAGAAGGACACAGCGGCAATGACTAGGGCACACACACAAGCTCTAGAGTCCCTGCCAGTGTTGGAGGCAGGGACTTCTGCATGGGGAAAGAGGCCGCAATGGTTGTGCTGTGCCTCAAGGCAGAGAGCCCTTCTTCTAGGTGCATTCTTGGCTATGGAGAATGCTCACTCCCATCCCTCAGTCTGTCTCCATGCAGCAGAGTTCCTCACTCCCATTGCTTCAAGTGGTCTCCAAGCTGCCAACATCAGCCTTCTTCCGCATACCCCCTCTCCAAACCCCGCACTCAGCAACCAGCCCAGCAGTGCTGGAGGACACATGTCTCAGGCTGGGGCATGCAAGGTCATGGCCCAGACCATCCACGGAAGTCTTGCTCTGTCCTGCATGCCACAGAGTAGCCACTACAACATTCCTCTGATGGCCCCTGAAGCCCCTCCCTCTATTTCAGCTGATTTTGCCACCAGTGGGTGGGCCTCCCTGGGTATGGCAACCTCTCCTCTCCTTCAACTGCCCCCCTACTCAGGAGTGTGAGTCCCATACTATGTCTTCTGTTTCTCTTTCAGGCCCTTTCTTAGTGGAAATTCTGACCATCTATCCTTGTGGATATACAGACAGGTTGTACCAAGAGATAATCTTTCCTTCAGAATAAATGGATTGAGATAACCCAAGCAAAACTGAATGCTCTTATCATTGTCTTATTAAGCAAAGTCACTACACAGAGTAAGAGTACATTAGTGCAGCTTTTCCTTTCACTTTAATTAGGCAAAACTGCTTCTCTCTCACTGCACCGCTCACTCTCTTTTCCAAAGAGTATTCCTCAAGTACCTAGCACTGAATTCTTTTCCTTTTCCCTTCTGGTGAACATCCTAAGATGCCCTGAAAGTAGAACGCATCCAATCATTAATTATACAGCAGTGTTTACTAAGCTCTTCCTGAAGCAATACCTCAGCAGTTTTTCTGTGTACACTGAGCTTGTGCTGGCCCAGATCTAGCTGTTTTTCAATTAATTATCTGCTTACTTGCCCTAAGGCCTGTTCTTACTTTCAGCTCTTGCTGACTGTGATGTTGGATGTTTTTCCCATTTTATTGGAGCTGACTTCTGATATCAATTCTGTGTCAGCCTGCTCTTACAGAAGTGCTATGATGCTGCTTCTTTGCCTTTGCTTTCAGGTCACTCTCATGATAACTACTTTAAAACATACAGACAAATCTTGAAATATTATTCTCTATGTACATCTTTCTGCTCTTTTCTAGCACTACTACAGTTTTGTTCCCATATCTATTTCTTTTCAAAGTGGACTGAGAAATCAAAGAAAGCAAATGCAACCACTGGATTACCATCTCAGATTCAAAGCCTTATCCATTGCTTTTAGGTAAAATTACAAATGTTTAATATTCATTTATATTTATAATATGTATTTACAATGTGATTATGAACAAAAGTCACATATAATTTCTTAAAATTGTGTACCTAGTTTTCTCTTTGAGGCTGTCTATTTTATTCCATCCCCAATTTAGTGCTTTCAACTTCCCTACTAAAGGAAATAGAAATTGCAAATAGGAAAAGGAGTACATCAAGGCTGTATATTTTCACCCTGCTTATTTAATTTATATGCAGAGTACATCATGAGAAACACTGGACTGGAGGAAGCACAAGTTGGAATCAAGATTGCCGGAAGAAATATCAATAACCTCAGATATGCAGATGACACCACCCTTATGGCAGAGAGTAAAGAAGAACTAAAGAGCCTCTTGATGAAAGTGAAAGAGGAGAGTGAAAAAGTTGGCTTAAAGCTGACCATTCAGAAAACTAAGATCATGGCATCTGGTCCCATCACTTCACGGCAAATAGATGGGGAAACAGTGGAAACAGTGACTGACTTTATTTGAGGGGGCTCCAAAATCACTGCAGATGGTGACTGCAGCCATGAAATTAAAAGACACTTACTCCTTGGAAGAAAGACCTAGACAGCATATTCCAAAGCAGAGACATTACTTTGCCAACAAAGGTCCGTCTAGTCAAGGCTATGGTTTTTCCAGTGGTCATGTATGGATGTGAGAGTTGGACTGTGAAAAAAGCTGAGCACAGAAGAATTGATGCTTTTGAACTGCGGTGTTGGAGAAGACTCTTGAGAATCCCTTGGACTGCAGCGAGATCCAACCAATCCATCCTAAAGGAAATCAGTCCTGGGTGTTCACTGGAAAGACTGATGTTGAAGCTGAAACTCCAATACTTTGGCCACCTGATGCGAAGAGTTGACTTATTTGAAAAGACCCTGATTCTGGGAAAGATTGAGGGCAGAATGAGAAGGAGATGACAGAGGACGAGATGGTTGGATGGCATCACCAACTCAATGGACATGGGCTTGGGTGGACTCCGGGAGTTGGTGATGGACAGGGAGGCCTGGTGTGCTGTGGTTCATAGGGTTGCAAAGAGTCGGACAAGACTGAGTGACTGAACTGAACTGAACTAAAGGAAAACTTGAAATCAGCTCAGAATGTTTTTTCTTAAAGAATAAGGTTTAGCAGAGTATAAAAATCTTGGTTGTTAAATTATTCTGCTCAAAGTCTTGCTAGACCTGGCTTTAATCTAAATTCTGTCACCCATGAGGTTTATGACCTTGTAGAAATAACATCTTTTTCTCCTAGGGTATTTATTTGCAAGAGTTATTGGGAAAAATACATTAGGCAATACCTAGAAACTCTTTGGTATAGTGCCTGCTAAGTGCTGCTAAGTCACTTCAGTCGTGTCTGACTCTGTGTGACCCCGCAGACAGCAGCCCACCAGGCTCCTCCATCCATGGGATTTTCCAGGCGAGAGTACTGGAGTGGGGTGCCATCACCTTCTCCATTGATAGAGTGCCTGGTGAATAGTAATTGTTCTAGATACTGTGCTAACACAGTACACTCAAATAAGGAAGGCAAGGTAAGGACCTAACAGAAGCAAAGGAGAAAAACAAGAGATAGAAAGAATACACAAAAGAACTATACAGGAAAAGTCTGAATGAATCAGATAACCACAATGGTGTGATTACTCACCTAGAACCAGACATACTGGAGTTTGAGGTCAAGTGGGCCTTAGGAAGCATTGCTATACACAAAGCTAGAGGAGGTGATAAAATACCAGCTGAGCTATTTCAAATCCTAAAAGATGATGCTATTAAAGTGTTGCACTCACTGTGCAAGCAAATTTGGAAAACTCAGCAGTGGCCACAGGACTGGAAAATGTCATTTTTAGTTTAATCCCAAGAAGGATAATGCCAAAGAATGCTCAGACTACTATACAAATTGTCCTGATTTCACATGCTAGAAAGATTATGCTCAAAATCCTTCAACCTAAGGTCCAGTAGTATATGAACCAAGAGCTTCCAGATGTTCAAGCCGGGTTTCAAAGAGTCAGAGGAACCAGAGATCAAACTGTCAACATTAATTGAAACACGGAGAAAGCAAGGGTGTTCCAGAAAAACATCTACTTCTGTTTCATTGACTACACTAAAGCCTTTGACTATGTGGATCACCACAAACTGTGGAAAATTCTTAAAGAGATGGGAATACCAGACTACTTGCCTCTTTTGAAACCTGTATATGGGTCAAGAAGCAACAGCTAGAACTGGAAATGGAACAACTGACTGGTTCGAAATCAGAAACAGAGTACAGCAAGGCTGTATACTGTCACCCTGCTTATTTAATTTCTATGCAGAGTACTTCACGTGAAATGCTGGGCTGGATGAATCACAAGCTGGAATCAAGATTGCCAGGAGAAATATCAACAGCCTCAGATATGCAGGTGTGTGTGTGTGTGTGTGTGTGTGTGTGTGTGTGTGTGTTAGTCACTCAGTCGTGTCCACCTCTTTGCAACACTATGGACTGTAGCCCACCCATGGAATTCTCAGATGGTACCACTCTAACGTCAGAAAGTGAAAAGGAGCTAAACAGCTTCATGATAAGGGTGAAAGAGGAGAGTGGAACTGCTGGCTTAAAACTCAACATTCAAAAAACTAAGATCAAAAAAAAAAAAAAAACTAAGATCACAGCATCCAGTCCCATCACTTCATGGCAAATAGAAGGGGGAAAAGTAGAGGCTGTGAAAGATTTTATTTTCTTGGGCTGCAAAAGCAGTGTGATGGTGAGTGCAGCCATGAAAATAAAAGATTCTTGCTCCTTGGAAGGGCTTCCCTCATACCTCAGTTGGTAAAGAATCTGCTTGCAATGCAGGAGACCCCAGTTCAATTCATGGGTCAGGAAGATCCACTGGAAAAGGGATAGGCTACCCACTCCAGTATTCTTGGGCTTCCCTTGTGGCTCAGCTAGTAAGGAATCTGCCTGCAATGTGGGAGACCTGGGCTCAACCCTTGGGTTGGGAAGATCCCCTGGAGGAGGGAAAGTCTACCCACTCCAGTATTCTGGCCTAGAGAATTCCATGGACTGTATAGTCCATGGGGTCGCAAAGAGTCAGACATGATTGAGCTCCTTGGAAGAAAAGCTATGAAAAACCTAGACAGTGATTTAAAAAGTAGAGACATCATTTTGTCAACAAAGGTCTGGATAGTCAAATCTATGGTTTTTCTAGTAGTCATGTAGGGGTTTGAGAATAAGTCCCTGAAAAAGTCTGAGCACTGAATAACTGATGCTTTCAAATTGTCATGCTGGAGAAGACTCTAAAGAGTCTCTTGGACTGCAAGGAGATCAAATCAGTCAATCCACAGGAAATCAACCCTACGTATTCACTGGTAGGACTGATGCTGAAGCTGAAACTCCAATACTTTGGCCACCTAATGCAGAAAGCTGACCTTTGGAAAAGACCCTGATGCTGTGAAAGATTGAAGGCAAAAGGAGGAGGTGCAACAGGGGATGAAATGGTTAGACAGCATCAGTGTAGTCCATGGGGTCGCATAGAGTTGGACACAACTTAGCACCTGAACAACGACAACAACAACAACAACAAAAAGTCATTTGGAAAAATCATGTCAAAATCTGGACTTTTAAATGTGGAAAAAGAGTATTTGGATTTTAGCAAATAATTGTCAGAAACCAGAAAGCACCTTTAATTTACCCAGTGGTATATCAAAATGGTAATAACACATTAGATGTAACACTAGGCTAAAGATGGCTTGAACATAATTGTTCTATTTTAAAATATGTCTGTCTTCAGGTCTACAATATCTAGTTATCTTCCTCATGATCTAATCATGATTTTATTAACGTTTTGGAATGTCCTGGATAGGGTTCCAACTCACGTATATACCTATTAAAAAAAAAAACTTGGCACTTTTTCTATTTTTCATCTGTCAAGTTATATTGCATAGTAGTGACCCACTTCTCTCCCTGGCTTCTGATTCTACACAGTTCCTAATCCTCTGTGTTAGACTCAACAATATTAATGGTACTGTGTTTCTGATTGTAGTTACAAACTCTTTGGTAGTATTTAAATCAGAATTGCTCAATAATTATGTTCTTACACTCAGCTGATATTCAAAGCCAGAAACCTACCATCAGATTGCCCCAAAAGCATTTGAAAATTCAGTGATATGAGCTTAATTTTCACATAAAATCACTTCACAATGAAAGGGTGAATAGAATAGTGAAGAAAAGTTGCAGTCCTTGTATAAACATTTTGATATAAATATTTTTTTCTACACAAACTTAAAACTAAAATGTTTGCCCTACATATCAGTTCAGTTTAGCCACTCAGAGGTGTCCGACTCTTTGTGACCCCATGGACTGCAGCACACCAGGCGTCCCTGTCCATCACCAACTCCCAAATCTTGCTCAGACTCATGGTCATTGAGTTGGTGATGCATCCAACCATCTTATTCTCTGTTCTCCTCCTGCCTCCAGTCTTTCCCAGCATCAGGGTCTTTTCCAGTGAGTCAGTTGTTTGCACAGGTGGCCAAAGTATTGTAGCTTCAGCATCAGTCCTTCCAATGAATATTCAGGACTTATCTCCTTTAGGATTGACTGGTTTGATCTCCTTGCAGTCCAAGAGACTCTCAAGAGTCTTCTCCAACGCCACAGTTCAAAATCATCAATTATTCGGTGCTCAGCTTTCTTTATAGTCCAACTCTCACATCCATACATGACCACTGGAAAAACCATAGCCTTGACCAGACGGACCTTTGTCAACAATGTCTCTGTTTTTTAATATGCTATGTTTGTCAAAACGTTTCTTCCAAGGAGCAAGTGTCTTTTAATTTCATGGCTGTAGTCACCATCTGCAGTGATTTTGGAGCCCCCAAAAATAAAGTCAGCCACTGTTTCCACTGTTTCCCCATCTATTTCCCATGAAATGATGGGACCAGATGCCATGATCTTCGTTTTCTGAATGTTGAGTTTTAAGCCAACTTTTTCACTCTCCTCTTTCACTTTCATCAAGAGGCTCCTCAGTTTCTCTTTGCTTTCTGCCATAAGGCTGGTGTCGTCTGTTTATCTGAGGTTATTGGTATTTCTCCCAACAATCTTGATTCCAGCTTGTGCTTCATCCAGCCTGGCATTTCTCATGATGTAGTCTGCATATAAGTTAAATAAGCAGAGTGACAATATACAGCCTTGACATACTCCTTTCCCAATTTGGAACCAGTCTGTTCTTCCATGTCCACTTCTAATTGTTGCTTCTTGACCTGCATACAGATTTCTCAGGAGGCAGGTAAGGTGGTCTGGTAGTCCCTATATATAGTGGCATTATAAAATAGAATTAAGCCTAGGAAAGTTTTAGTGTTATTTATAAGGATATCTTCCAAGCACATTAGTTCTTCTTTGAAGTTCATATTCAAAGTCTTCAGTATAGAAAATTAAGCAACTGTCAAAAAATTGAATAAAGAAGAAAACAGAAATGGCTATTTTTCTCCATTTTATTGTAATTAGACAGAGATATACATGAAACAGTTTAAACAAAAGGCTGGTGTCTTACATTCAGACGGTAAACTACTGTGTTCTTTTGCAAACTTTTGCATACATTGAGCTTGAGGTTGCAATTAGTATTCTAGTTAAACAATAGTGGTTTATCTTTCTTTCATATAAAAGGCATTTCATTGAAATTACATGGTAGTGTAATGTCGTGTCCTAAGTTGTGTCCTACCCTTGTCACCTCATGGACTGTAGCCTGCCAGGCTCCTCTGTCCATGAGATTTTCCAGGCAAAAATCCTGGAGTAGGTGGCCATTTCCTTGGGGATCTTCCCAATCCAGGGATCAAACCCTGGTCTCCTGCATTGCAAGCACATTCTTTATCAACTGAGCTACCGGGGAAGCCGATCTTAAGGTAGCAATTGGTATTCTACTTAAACAATAATGGCTTATCTTTCTTTCATTTAAAAGGCATTTCATTGAAATTATATATTGACACTCAAATCAATATTTTACATTCTAACATGATGCCTCGAGGGATGTTTAAATAGTTTCAGAAACATTGCTTCAATTAATCTTCTTGTTGACATTTATGGGAATCACTCTTGATACATTTTCTAAGAAATGAGATGAATCTTTTAGTGCTGAAAATATAGTTTTAGTAATATTCACATCTACTTTATTTAAAGATCCCTGTTACTGGGCATGGGTAAATACAATCCACAGGTTTTTATTAGCACCTGTCACTTCTCCCTCAACCTTAGTATATCAGTCAGCCTGTCCACAAACAAACCTGTCTTTGAAACTGGACTGAATAAAAATTTTACTTCATTTCTCTCAGTGGAATAGATGAATAATAAAACCAATGTGAAGTCTTCTATGAACTGACCCCAGGTTTATCTCTCAAAATTTTGTAGGGGATTTTACTCATTGGTTTTTAATGGTGGTGTTCAGTCAGTCGGTCCTGTCCAATTCTTTGACCCCATGGACTGCAACACACTAGGCTTCCCAGTCCTTTACTATCTCCTTGAATTTGTTCAAATCATGTCTATTGAGTCGGTGGCATATTGAGTTTAGCACTTAAACAGCATCGTCTTTTAGGCTTTGAAATAGTTCAGCTGGCATTCCCTCACCTCCAATAGTTTTGTTAATAGTAATGCTTCCTAAGGCCCACTTGACTTCACACTCCAGGATGTCTGGTTTTAGGGGAGTGATCACACCATCATGTTTATCCAGGTCATTAAGACCTTTTTTGTATGGTTCTGTGTATTCTTGCCACCTCTTCTTAATATCGTCTGCTTCTGTTAGGTCCATACTGTTTCTGTGCTTTATTGTGCCCATCTTTGCATGAAATTTTCCTTGGTTTCTCTCTTTCTCTTGAAGAGCTCTCTAGTCTTTCCCATTCTATTGTTTTCCTCTATTTCTTTGCTTGTTCATTTAAGAAGGCTTTTTTTTTAATTTTTATTTTTACTTTATTTTACTTTACAATACTGTATTGGTTTTGCCATACATTGACATGAATCCACCACGGGTGTACATGCGTTCCCAAACATGAACCCCCCTCCCACCTTCCTCCCCACAACATCCCTCTGGGTCATCCCCATGCACCAGCCCCAAGCATGCTGTATCCTACATCGGACATAGACTGGCGATTCGATACTTACATGATAGTATACATGTTTCAATGCCATTCTCCCAAATCATCCCACCCTCTCCCTCTCCCTCTGAGTCCAAAAGTCCGCTATACACATCTGTGTCTTTTTTGCTGTCTTGCATACAGGGTCATCATTGCCATCTTTCTAAATTCCATATATATGTTTTAATATATTGTATTGGTGTTTTTCTTTCTGGCTTACTTCACTCTGTATAATAGGATCCAGTTTCATCCATCTCATCAGAACTGATTCAAATGAATTCTTTTTAACGGCTGAGTAATACTCCATTGTGTATATGTACCACAGCTTTCTTATCCATTCATCTGCTGATGGACATCTAGGTTGTTTCCATGTCCTGGCTATTATAAACAGTGCTGCGATGAACATTGGGGTACATGTGTCTCTTTCAATTCTGGTTTCCTCGGTGTGTATGCCCAGAAGTGGGATTGCTGGGTCATAAGGCAGTTCTATTTGCAATTTTTTTAAGGAATCTCCACACTGTTTTCCATAGTGGCTGTACTAGTTTGCATTCCCACAAACAGTGTAGGAGGGTTCCGTTTTCTCCACACCCTCTCCAGCATTTATTGCTTGCAGATTTTTGGATCGCAGACATTCTGACTGGTGTGAAGTGGTACCTCATTGTGGTTTTGATTTGCATTTCTCTAATAATGAGTGATGATGAGCATCATTTCATGTGTTTGTTAGCCATCAGTATGTCTTCTTTGGAGAAATGTCTATTTAGTTCTTTGGCCCATCTTTTGATTGGGTCGTTTATTTTTCTGGAATTGAGCTGCATGAGTTGCTTGTATATTTTTGAGTTTAGTTGTTTGTCAGTTGTTTCATTTGCTATTATTTTCTCCCATTCAGAAGGCTGTCTTTTCACCTTGCTTATATTTTCCTTTGTTGTGCAGAAGCTTTTAATTTTAATTAGATCCCATTTGTTTATTTTTGCTTTTATTTCCAGAATTCTGGGAGGTGGATCATAGAGGATCCTGCTGTGATTTATGTCTGAGAGTGTTTTGCCTATGTTCTCCTCTAGGACTTTTATAGTTTCTGATCTTACATTTAGATCTTTAATCCATTTTGAGTTTATTTTTGTGTGCGGTGTTAGAAAGTGATCTGGTTTCATTCTTTTACAAGTGGTTGACCAGTTTTCCCAGCACCACTTGTTAAAGAGATTGTCTTTACTCCATTGTATATTCTTGCCTCCTTTGTAAGATAAGGTGTCCATATGTGTGTGGATTTATCTCTGGGCTTTCTATTTTGTTCCATTGATCTATATTTCTGTCTTTGTGCCAGTACCATACTGTAAGAAGGCTTTTTTATCTCTCCTTGTTATTTTTTGGAACTCTGCAGTCAGATAGATATATCTTTCCTTTTCTCCTTTGTCTTTCATTTCTCTGCTATTTGTAAGGCATCCTCAGACAACCATTTTTCCTTTTGCATTTCTTTTGTTTGGGGATGGTTTCGATCATCACCTCCTGTACACTGTTACTAACTTCTGTCCATAGTTCTTCAGAAACTCCATCAAATCTAATCCCTTGAATCAATTTGTCACTTTCACCGTATAATCAAGGGATTTGATTAAGGTCATACCTGAATGGTCTAGTGGTTTCCCCTACTTTCTTCAGTTTAAGTCTGAATTTGGCAATAAGGGCTCCTGTTTTTGATGAAGCAATATCAAACTCCTTTTGGGATACTAAATATATACAAATAGCTCCTAACTCATGTTGTTTCTATGCCTTTAATGCCCTTCATTTGCCCCTCATTTTTTGCTACTTTTGCTTGGGTAGGAAGGTTCAGTGCACAGGTTACCTTCCAGAATGCTCCCTGACAACTGCTCCCCCCTTACTCTATCAGATACCCCAGCTATGTGTCCATAGTGTCACTGTTTTTTTTTTTTTTTTGCATCTGTATCCCTCATGGACTCTAAATCATTTTTAAAAAGGGGGTATACCATAGTTATTATTTTCTATCTAAGCAATAACACAATACTTGGTGTTCATTATGGATCTAATGTAAATGTCAGTTCAGTCGCTCAGTCGTGTCTGACTCTGCAACCCCATGGACCTCAGCACGCCAGGCTTCCCTGTCCATCACCAACTCCCAGAGCTTGCTCAAGCTCATGTCCATCGAGGTGGTGATGCCATGTAAATGTAAATGTATAAAACTTTAACTGAAGTTCATTTAATTACACAACTGTCTTGACTATCAGAATAACCATTATACACTATGCCTGATCCAGTATGAAATGAGAACAAAACTCTCACTTCAATCAAGAGAGCTAAATGTTTTTAAAATTCTACTACAAGCAAAAGAGTAAAGAAAACTTATAATAAATTATAGTAAGAGATATGGTATCCTCAGTAAATACAAGAAAACCTTAGGAAAATGTTTTATATCTTCTTAAACATTACACAATTATAATTCTTCAAATGCTTAATAACATATTCTGTTCTTGGCATCTGTGTTGGTTTTGTTAAATGCCAATTTCCTGTTTCCAAAGTTAGTATTTAAAAAGACTCTCTTTCATTTATTTCAATGCACACTTACAGAGAGGCTTAGGCTCACAGAGTATAATCCAAAATAGGCATTTTTTATATTTTATACTACCTTCTTTTTACCTAACTACAAAGGAGAACAAATGAAAGGAAGCTCAAGGCAAAGAGTCATAAGTTTAGTCCCTACTGGTAGATGGGTCAGTGCTGGAGAAGAAAGGAAAAGGGGACAGATTGTTCAGAGGACAATAAGTCATCAAAGTGCTGATAAAGGTGCAACGCTCCAGAAGACATCCAAAACTTCCTTCAGGTTCATTTTAGCAATGTAGGGAAATAGCATTTGCTGTGGCCTCTGGCTATATCTGGGAGAAAGTTACCCATCCACACTTGACCCCTGCCTATAGAGAGAGCTGGATATGACTGATTCTTAATGGAAGCATACAGGTAAGAGGAAGGCAAAGCTTAATCAAATTAAAATCACTTAACTAACCTCCCTTGGACTGCAAGGAGATCCAACCAGTCAATCCTAAGGGAAATCAGTAATGAATATTCATTGGAAGGACTGGTGCTGAAGCTGAAACTCCAATACTTTGGGCCACCTGACGTGAAGAGCTGACTCATTGGAAAAGACCCTGATGCTGGGAAAGATTGAAGGCAAGAAGAGAAGGGGGTGGTCGAGGATGAGATGTTTAGATAGCATCACCAGTACAATAGACATGAATTTGAGCCAAATCTGGGAGATAGTGGAGGACAGAGGAGACTGGCATGCTGCAGTTTATGAAGTCATAAAGAGCAGGACAGGACTTTGAACAAAAACAACAGCAACAACGTGTGGCTTAGGAAACTGCTCCAATAAGAAATTGATTTATAAAACAGTATGGAGTTGCTACTACCACTGGAGTAACTAAAAAAAAGCAGAAGAAAATCCCCTTTTGAAAAATCAGCACATAAAAAAATTGAACCTAATTTTAAAACAATGACTGAAAATCAGAATCTATTTATCAATTAACAAATATTAACTTTTTTGGACATAGTTCCCACTTTCTCAAATCTTGCTGCTAGGACAGAGAATAGTTTGGAAGAATGTGATATAAAGGAGCACATTATAGACACTTAAGGAGTTAATTTTTTTTTAAGGACTGGAAAAGATCAATTTTCATTCCAATCCCAAAGAAAGGCAATGCCAAAGAATGCTCAAACTACCGAACAATTGCACTCATCTCACATGCTAGTAAAGTAATGCTCAAAATTCTCCAAGCCAGACTTCAACAATATGTGAACCGTGAACTCCCTGATGTTCAAGCTAATTTTAGAAAAGGCAGAGGAACCAGAGATCAAATTGCCAACATCCGCTGGATCATGCAAAAAGCAAGAGAGTTCCAGAAAAACATCTATTTCTGCTTTATTGACTATGCCAAAGCCTGTGACTGTGTGGATCACAATAAACTGTGGAAAATTCTGAAAGAGATGGGCACACCAGACCACCTGACCTGCCTCTTGAGAAACTTCTATGCAGGTCAGGAAGCAACAGTTGGAACTGGACATGGAACAACAGACTGGTTCCAAATAGGAAAAGGAGTACATCAAGGCTGTATATTGTCACCCTGCTTATTAGACTTATATGCAGAGTACATCACGAGAAATGCTGGGCTGGAAGAAGCACAAGGTGGAATCAAGATTGCTGGGAGAAATATCAATAACCTCAGATATGCAGATGACACCACCCTTATGGCAGAAAGTGAAGAGGAACTAAAAAGCCTCTTGATGAAAGTGAAAGAGGAGAATGAAAAAATTGGCTTAAAGCTCAACATTCAGAAAACAAAGATCATGGCATCCAGTCCCATCACTTCATGGAAAATAGATGGGGAAACAGTAGAAACAGTGTCAGACTTTCTATTTTGGGGCTCCAAAATCACTGCAGATGGTGACTGCAGCCATGAAATTAAAAGACGCTTACTCCTTCGAAGGAAAGTTATGACCAACCTAGATAGCATATTGGAAAGCAGAGACATTACTTTGCTAACTAAGGTCCATCTAGTCAAGGCTATGGTTTTTCCAGTGGTCATGTATGGATGTGAGAGTTGGACTGTGAAGAAGGCTGAGCACCAAAGAATTGATGGTTTTGAACTGTGGTGTTGGAGAAGACTCTTGAGAGTCCCTTGGACTGCAGGGAGATCCAACCAGTCCATTCTGAAGGCAATCAGCCCTGGGATTTCTTTGGAAGGAATGATGTTAAAGCTAAAACCCCAGTACTTTGGCCACCTCATGTGAAGGGTTGACTCATTGGAAAAGACTCTGATGCTGGGAGGGATGGGGGCAGGAGGAGAAGGGGACGACCGAGGATGAGATGGCTGGATGGCATCACGGACTTGATGGACGTGAATCTGAGTGAACTCTGGGAGTTGGTGATGGACAGGGAGGCCTGGCCTGCTGTGATTCATGAGATTGCAAAGAGTCGGACACAACTGAGCAACTGAACTGAACTGAAGACTGTTCCAAGCAGAAGTAATAGGATGTTTAGAGATTTCAAACTAAAAGTGACCATGTCTCAAAGTGTTAGGGAAAAAAAATGTCTATTACAACTATAGCAGACTTAGAAATTGGGACAGTGATATGAGGTGAGTCTAGAAAGATTGGCAGGGGCAAAAATATACAGGGATATTCGGTTTGAATTTATGTGCTAAATATGCTCAAATTCAACAGTGTTTAAATAGCATTTAGACTTTACAGCTTTAAAAATAACACGGAAAACAAATAAGGACAGAGAAATGTAGTTAAGAGGTAAAATCATGTAATTATAATTTCCATTTTTCATTAGTTTCTACTGAGCTTATGGTTTTAATGTGAAGTCATCAACTTCCAAGATAAACCAGATTGAAAAAAAAAAGTTGTCAACATCCAAGATAAATCAGATTGAAGGTATGACCACACATTGGTTTACTAAGATAGTATCACTGATATGGATCCTGGTATATGTCTACGTTCATATAAGGAAACCTATTTATAAATACATAATATATTCATAGATTGGGTGTACTTATGATGGGTGTATTTATGACAGATAGCTAATGATCTCAGGTGAGTAAGACTTAAAAGAATACCGGTCATCAAGCGTTACCCTTTTAGCATTAAGAGAGAAGAAGGAAACTAATACTCAGAAACCAGCTAAAAGTGAAACAAGAGAAATCAAAAAAATAGAAACCGTGTACGGCTATCTCTCCACTCCTTCTCTTAGCAGGTAATGACTCATCTTTCCCTGGACAGAGCCCATTGCTTCCATTTCCCATCAGTCTTTCTGAGTGAAATTCCTGTGCAATTTGTTCTCAGAAATAAGAAGCAAACTCTACCTAGATTTAGGCACTCAGAAGACTTGTTAGTCTCATGATGGAGTCATCTGGTGTTCTCTTTCTTATATTTTTATGGCTGTTAACTAGCTCAGGCTTCTCTAAATTTCGGACTGTGAGAAAAAATGGAAATTTCTCTAGGTATCAACCTTGACTATTTTTTTACATTCCTAAGAGAAGTTTCTGGGCTCTATAATGTCTCAGCTTTCTTCCAGTAAAACCAACTGGGACACTTCATACACAGTGGAGAATAATCACCATTGTTAGGTTTGGAAGTCACTGAATTGCTTGGGATCCTAAGGACTATTCAGCACCCAAATCCCTTCTATCATAATGAGTCATAGTGGCCTTTTAATTTTCAGTTTGGCACTTACTCTTATAAAATTTACCAGTCGATTGTCTAATATTTAGAGGAAGAGCATTTGCTCTATGTGTTACCAGAATGGCCACCAGACTCTTGGTCAAAACTCACCAACTCCTCCTTTCGACAGGAACCAACATATATCTCTAAGTCACAGAATCTGGACACAAAGGAAGTTATAGGAAGAGAAAGACAGAAACAGAATAGAACCAGCTGAAACCAAAATGTCCACAAATACGAACTCCCACAGGCCCTGAGTAGCATTCTATACAGATTTCACTACATTAACACACGATGTGAGACACCTACAAGTGACCGTGTGACTGGATATCAGAGACCAAAATGGATAGAAAACAGATGTCACCCCATTTTTAGGGAAGCCCTGCTTCTATTCCCAGAAAACTAATACATGCATCTCCTCATCATTAGTCTCACTCTTACCCCCACTATCCTATTCCTTAATAACAAATTCCTCTCACCATTACAGTGAGAAGTTGACTTGAAAACTATTTCCCCTACTCACTTCTCTGGCCATTGAATAAATCTTGTGCTGCTTCAATCTCAGCCTTCATTTCATTTTGGCTGAGTGAACTCAAATGGAAAAAGAACTTTCACTACCAAGGCCTTAGCCAGGCTAGAGACTGAGCAGGGGTCCATACAACTTAATTTAGTAATGTAGGTTATGGTTGTTCAATCTCTAAATCATGTCCAACTCTGCTGTAAGGTATGCATAGCAGTGATTAAGGGGAATTCCTTTAAAATAATCAGGTAATTCCATAAATGTTCACAGAATGCATATGTCCATAAGTTATTCCTTTTATAGAATCTTTTCAAGAAGTAATACTTATTTTGATAATACTGCTGTTACTTGAAAGGTATTTTTGAACCATTTGTTTGATGATGTCTTTGAATTAGTTTACAATATAATGTTTGCACAGTTATAGTTAATATAAGAGCAATAAATAAAAGATTGATCAGTTCAATTCAGTTCAGTCACTCAGTCATGTCTGACTCTTTGCAGCCCCATGAATCACAGCATGCCAGGCCTCCCTGTCCATCACCAACTCCTGGAGTCCACCCAAACTCATGTCCATCAAGTCGGTGACGCCATCCAACCATTTCATCCTCTGTCGTCCCCTTCTCCCCCTGCCCTCAATCCCTCCCAGCATCGGGGTCTTTTCAAATGAGTCAGCTCTTCGCATCAGGTAGCCAAAGTATTGGAGTTTCAGCTTCAACATTAGCCCTTTCAATGAATTCCCAGGAATGATCTCCTTTGGGATGGACTGGTTGGATCTCCTTGCAGTCCAAGGAACTCTCAAGAGTCTTCTCCAACACCACAGTTCAAAACCATCAATTCTTCAGAGTTCAGCTTTCTTTATAGTCAAACTCTCACATCCATACATGACCACAGGAAAAACCATAGCCTTGACTAGACGGACCTTTGTTGGCAAAGTAATGTCTCTGCTTTTCAATATGCTATCTAGGTTGGTCATAACTTTCCTTCCAAGGCGTAAGCATCTTTTAATTTCATGGCTGCAATCACCATCTGCAGTGATTTTGGAGCCCCCTCAAATAAAGTCAGCCACTGTTTCCTCTGTTTCCCCATCTATTTCCATGAAGTGATGGGACAAGATGCCATGATCTTAATTTTCTGAATATTGAATTTGAAGCCAACTTTTTCACTATCCTCTTTCACTTTCATCAAGAGGCTTTTTAGTTTTTCTTCACTCTCTGCCATAAGAGTGGTGTCATCTGCATATCTGAGGTTATTGATATTTCTCCCACCAATCTTGATTCCAGCTTGTGCTTCTTCCAGCCCAGCATTTCTCATGATGTACTCTGCATATAAGTTAAATAAGCACGTAGACAATATACAGCCTTGACGTACTCCTTTTCCTATTTGGAACCAGTCTGTTATTCCATGTCCAGTTCTAACTTGCTTCCTGACCTGCATACAGGTTTCTCAAGAGGCAGGTCAGGTGGTCTGATATTCCCATCTCTTTCAGAATTTTCCACAGTTTGTTGTGATCCCACACAGCCATAGGCTGTGGCATAATCAATAAAGCAGAAGATGTTTTTCTGGAACTCTCTTGCTTTTTCCATGATCCAGCAGATGTTGGCAATTTGATCTCTGGTTCCTCTGCCTTTTCTGAAACCAGCTAGAACATCTGGAAGTTCACAGTTCACGTATTGCTGAAGCCTGGCTTGGAGAATTATAAGCAGTTTAAAATAGGAAAAAATCATTTCAATAGAGACTAACTAAGGAATGACAGAGCATCTGCTCCAAACATGGCAACCAGCTTACTGCTTTAAGGGAATATCTTTAAAATAATTTGCTCATTATGAACAGGTATATAACAAAATATGTGCACTCATGAATCACTTCCTTCACAGGATTATCTAGGTAAACAATATAGTAACATCATGATGGCTAAAATATTCTTCAGTTAGTCACTTGGTGTTCCTTGAGACTCAGTTTACAAGTAATGTGAAAGACAATCTCATTTTTGTTTGGTCATAGGTAATTCAGGATACAAATGAAAAGATAAGTCCTAATATAATTCAGAGCTAAGACATAGCATTTCAATACAGATTGGCCAGGAAATTGCTAAGAAAGAAGTAAGATTTAAACTAGACCTTGAATACAAGTACCATTTGGAGATGTGTAAAAAGGTAAAGATAGCGCTCCATGCAGACAGCTCTGTAAACAAAGTCATCAACAAAGGACAGCTCAGATTCTGCTCAGGAAAAAGTAAGTATATATAATTGAAAACAAAGTTGTAGAGGAAGACAGAAACAAAACTAGGGTAACAGTTTGTACCAAATTGTGGCGAGTACTGAGCATATATGAGTTTTAATTAGCATGATGCCACTGGTAGCCCTAAGCCACATTCAAAAGTCATTTTATTATTTTGCTGTAAAGCCTTTCCATTAACAGTTTTGTGTGGCTCGTTGTATGGCATTACTTCGGTCATGGTGCTGCTTTCATTAGCTAGTATAAGCACAATATCTATTAAATATTTTTTTTATTTCCTGCAACATTTCTATTTTAATTTGTTAGATATTTATAGTTACAAATATTTGATGAAGACCCTGTTCCCTTTGGAATATCAGAATAGGAGAAGTATGAACAACAAGTGACTTCATTCATTAAAATGTTTAATGTGAAAAAGCCTGTTTTCCCAAGAGTGGTGCATACAAGGCCACTGAGTAGACTATGCAATCTCGCAAAAGAAGACTGTTTTCCACCAAAGCTAGGTATGTTGGAGTTTTCTTCTAGTTCATTCTTCCTTCCTTAATTGTATGATTTCTTTATTCTCCTTGTTTTACACTGTTTACTATTTCTTCTTGTCTTGACTTCTATTCCACTAACTTGTCCTTAAGCCTCAAAATTTTCCACCTCTGTGTTGAGTGTTAAGAGTGCTCAGGACTGGAGGTAAGAAGTCCCGCTAAGAAGCCATTTTAATATTTTGAATTCAAGGTGATAGAAGGCTGACTTGGAAACATGGTAGAAGGGACAGAGTGAAACGAGATTATTCTAGTGATTTCAGCACTTCCCTAGTGGCTCAGACGGTGACGAATCTGCCTGCAATGCAGATCAAACTGGTAGACTCCTATTTGATTCCTGGGTCAGGACGATACCCCTGGAGAAGGGAGTGGCTACCCACTCCAATATTCTTGCCTGGAGAATTCCATGGACAGAGGAGCCTGGCGGGCTATAGTACATGCGGTTGCAGACAGTCAGACATGACTGATCGACTAACACTCTCTTTTCACTAGTGATGTTATGGGAGTAAAATTAACAGGATATTGTGCTTACTTGAATGTGAGGAGTGAAATTTCGCCTCTGAGGACTAGAATGTGTAATATATGTAATGTTTTCTTCAGCCAGTGTTCAAAAATATGTTATAATTGAAATACTGTTGGTGTTCCGTCCATTATAGGGATTGAATTTTGTGTAATTTTATAAAATCCTAATACATATTTTAAAAAATTCTTCATTATGTGAATGGTTTGATGAATTCCTGCAACAATGATTATTAGCTGTCGTTATCCAGGTATCAGTAGACTGGCAAGAGTTTCTTCTTTTTGTGTAGTTTGAGAGTTTCTCTCTATAACTACTTTTATTGCGTATCATTACTTTCTTTTCATCTTTTCTCATTACTTTCTTACTTCTCAGGTGGCAATGAGAGGGGTTTGATTCTAACTGGATCAAAGCTGAAACCAGATTCTTTCTTTCACAAATTATGGGCCCCATTTCATACCAGTTGTTACTGACTTTGGTGGATGCAGTGAGGGAGGGGGGCTGTATTTTGACCCCCTTGCTTGGTGAGCTATAAAAATACAGTAAGAGAAATTTTACAAAAAAAATAATAATTATGAAGAAATAACAGCAGTCCACCCGGGTTGGATTCCTGGGTTGGGAAGATCTGCTGGAGAAGGGATAGGCCACCCACTCCAGTATTCTTGGGCTTCCCTTATAGCTAACATGGTAAAGAATCCGCCTTGATGTGGGAGACCTGGGTTTGATCTATGGGTTGGGAAGCTCCCCTGGAGAAAGGAAAGGCTACCCACTCCAGTATTCTGGCCTGGAGAATTCCATGGACTGTATAGACCATGGGGTTGCAAAGAGTCAGACATGACTGAGCAACTTTCACTTTCACTTTCATATCCTGTATGATACCTTTAAACAAAGACTTCTTTCTGCTTCAGTCTTTACCAAAGTGGCTAAGCTGCCATAACTTAAAAGAGGGATCTGTAAAATGCTCTGGAACAGCAGAAATAAGCCTGTTTCTTATACTGGAAAGTTTTCATTTTAAATGGCTTTTTAAATTACCTCCCCCTTTTCTTCTTTTAATAGCAACATTTTCTGTCTCTTGTCTGTATTTTTAAGTGTTAACCCACAAATTGAATGCAGCCTGTGCTTGGCAAATAGGCATTAAATACTTTTTCCTGGAAAATGTGTTTGCTCATTAAATTTGACAGTCATTGGTAAATGTGGTAAATGCTGTCAGTGCCAAGAACTCTCTGGCATGGCTGTAGCTACAGGCCCATTATTTTAATTGCCTTTAACCTATAATCAATATTTACTGCTTACCATAGAAAGAGACTGCATAGCTAAGCAGTATAAGAGGTGAGTTTATTCTTCTGAACTTTAGATTCTACTTTTATACCTAAAAGATTATATTAAATGCTTCCTCTGGGTACTATCATCTTTATCAAAACTGTTTCCTACCACTTATTTTGTAAAATATTCACTTATTTTGTAAAATATTTAATATCAGTCAAATCATATCTATTAGAAATAAACAGTTGGATTTACAGCTGTGTGAATCCAAAATTCTGCTTTATCATGGAGTTATCTACAGTGCTCTCATTTTGTCGTTGGAAGAAGTTTCTGAATTTTAATAGAAATTTTTGCAGAATGCATGATTTTAAGCATAAAATCACCATGATTTACTCTGGGAATTTGGAAAAGAACTAAGCCTACAGGTAAAAGTCAAGAGATCCTAATTGGAAAGAGGTAGACTGCAAAGGCTAGGAGAATGCTTTGATCCTTTAAATATGTGAGTGAACAATGGGGCACCACCAAAGATTATTAAACTGAGGTATGGCATGCAAATGTCACTGTGAGATGATCACTCTGATGGCAAGGTGGAGACTAAAATGGTAGAGTCAGGATAAGTGGGGTTTAGCATAAATAAATATAGCAACTAAAATAACTATAGCAATTATGTACATCAGGAATATAATAAGAGTTTGTGTGTGGCTGTGCACATATATAAGCACTTGAATCTTCCTTGGAGACATTTTGTAAAAGTAAATATTGGGAAAGAGCTTAATTGTCAAAAATCAGCGATTGGTAAAATAATATTACTCTCCATGATAATTGAACCATTGAATTTGCTTTCTAAGAAGTGTATTTAGTACACACTGTTCAAGGTACATGGTTGACACAATGTTTATGACACAGTATGTGAAAAATTGCATATATATATATAACATATTCATACACATCTGGATGTAAATATTAAATATTATCTCTTAATGTTCAAGGTATAGTTGATTTATTTTCTCCTTTTATTTAAAATTATTTTCTAAATTGCTATAGCCAGTGAACACTGTATGCAAAAATTGCTGCAAATATCCACATGAAAAAATATTATGCAGCACTATGGATGTGGTCATGAAATTTGAGAGAAGGGCACTATATTAGGGGTTGATGTTAAATTTAACTGGAATTTGATGACACCGAGTTTATCTATAATTCTATTAAATTTCAAGAGTTTGACAAATGTCACCACCAATGAACCTCTACAGGGTAATCATCTCTCAAATATAACCTTGTATGTATCATAACCTTAATTCATGGAAGAGGAAATATGTGAAGAAATAACATTGCTTAACTGCTTTTAAATCAAAACACCTTTGTATGATAGTGTCTTACAGTATAGTCTCTAATGACAAGGGATAATTATATTGGACAAGAGTAATCTACCACTTGAAAACCATTGAAATTTTCAGCTACAAAAAAATTAACATCTTTTTCCAAATAAAAGTTTAAACTCTCTTATATTCTAAAAGAAAATATTTCCTGTTAAAATGAACGATGAATTAAATGAAAATGTATGGCATCAGCCAAACATCATATATTGTTTTTGTTGTTCAGCATGTGATTCATCTTGCCCAGCATTTCATGTGATGTACCTTGCATAGAAGTTAAATAAGCAGGGTGCATTATACAACCTTGCCATGCTCCTTTCCCAACTTTGAACCTGTCTGTCTCTCCATTCCTGGCTCTAACTGTTGCTGCACATAGGTTTCTCAGAAGACAGGTAAAGTACTCTGGTACTCTCATCTCTTTGAGAATTTCCCATAGTTTGGTGTGATCCACATAATCAAAAATTTTAGCATAATCAATGAAGTAGAAGTAGATAGATGCTTTTCTGGAATTCCCTTGTATCCTCCATGTTCCAACAAATGTTGCCAATTTGGTCTCTGGTTTCTCCACCTTTTCTAAACCCAGCTTATACATTTGGAAGTTCTTGGTTCATGTACTGCTGAAGCCTACCTTGAAAGAATTTGAGCATTACTTTGCTAGTATGTGAGAGGAGTGCAATTGTATGGTAGTTGGAACATTCTTTGGCATTGCCCTTCTTTTAGATTGGAATGAAAGTGACGTTTTCCAGTCCTAAGCCCATTGCTGAGTTTTCCAAATTTGCTAACATATTGAGTGGAACAGAATCATCTCTTAGGATTGCAAACAGCTCGCCTGGAACTCAGCCACCTCCACTAGCTTTGTTTGTAGCTATTCTTCCTAGGCCCACTGGACTTCACACTCCAGTATGTCTGGCTCTAGGTGAGTGACCACATCATCGTGGTTATCGTGATCATTAGGACCTCTTTTGTATCATTCTTTGTATTCTTGCCACCTCTTTTTAATCTCTTCTGCTTGTAT
This sequence comes from Ovis canadensis, assembly GCF_042477335.2. Taxonomy (NCBI): domain Eukaryota; kingdom Metazoa; phylum Chordata; class Mammalia; order Artiodactyla; family Bovidae; genus Ovis; species Ovis canadensis. The sequence continues at coordinate 97,104,640 of NC_091253.1, read as the reverse complement.
AGGTCAATATCAATTCTGTCCTTTATTATGTCCATCTTTGCATGAAATATTCCCTTAACATCTCTGATTTTCTTGAAGAGATCTTTAGTCTTTCCTATTATATTGTTTTCTTCTATTTCTTTGTATTATTCACTTAAGAAGGCTTTCTTATCTTTCCTTGCTATTCTCCTAAACTCTTCATTCAGATGGGTGTATCTTTCCCTTCCTTCCTTGCTATTCACTTCTCTTCTTTTCTCAGCTATCGTAAAGCTTCCTCAAACAAACACTTTGCCTTCTTGCATTTCTTTTCCTTTGGGGTCATTTTGATCACTACCTCCGGTACAATATTATGAACCTCTGTCTATATTTTTTTAGGCACTCAGTCTACCAGATCTAACCCCTTGAATCTATTTATCACCTCCACTCTATAATAACAAGGGACTGGATTTAGGTCATACTTGAATTGTCTACTGGTTTTCTCTTTTTTCCATTTCAGCCTGAATTTTGCAATAAGGAGCTCATGATCTGAGCCACAGTTAGCTCCCAGTCTTGTTTTTGTTGACTGTATAGAGTTTCTCCATCTTTAGCTGCAAAGAACATAGTCAATCTGACTTCAGAGTTGACCATCTTGTGATATCCATGTGTAGAGTCCTCTTTTGCATTGTTGGAAAAAGGTGTTTGCTATAACCAGCATGTTCTCTTGACAAAACTCTGTTGGCCTTTGCCCTGCTTCATTTTGTACTCCAAGGCCAAAGTTGCCTATTATTCTGGTCATCTCTTGACTCCCTCGGGAGGCCGTCACACCTCTGCCTGCCCGGGGATTCGATCTCTAGGAGGCTGTCACGCCTCAGCCTGCCTGGAGATCTGCACCCTGACCCGGGGACGCCTGGCTCTCAGGTTGCAACAGTTCTTGGTAGGATAGGGCTTCCCTGGTGGTGCAGAGGTTAAAGCGTCTGCCTGCAATATGAGAGAACTGGGTTCGATCCCTGGGTCGGGAAGTTCCCCTGGAGAAGGAAATGGCAACCCACTCCAGTATTCTTGCCTGGAGAATCCCATGGATGGAGGAGCTTCGTGGGCTACAGTCCACAGGTTGCAAAGAGTCGGACACAACTGAGCAACTTCACTTCACTTCACTTCACTTGACTCCCTGCTTGTGCATTCCAATCCTCTATGATAAAAGGGACATCTTTATGTTGTTGTTGTTGTTAGCTCCAGATAGTGATATAGGTCTTCATAGAACCATCAACTTTACCTTCTTTGGCATCAGTGCTTAGGGCGTAAACTTGGATTACTGTGATGTTGAATGGTTTGCCTTGGGAATGAATCAAGGTCATTCTGTCATTTCTGAGACTGCATTTAAGTACTGCATTTTGAAATCTTCTGTTGACTATGAAGGCTGATACATTTCTTCTAATGAACCCTTTCCCACAGTAGTTGATATAATGGTCATTTGAATTAAATTTTCCCACTCCCATCCATGGGCTTCCCTCATAGCTCAGTCAGTAAAGAGTCTGCAATGCAGAAGACCTGGGTTCCATCCCTGGATTGGGAAGATCCCCTGAAGAAAGAAATGGCAACCTACTCCGGTATTCTTGCCTGTAGAATCCCATGGACAGAGGAGCCTGGCGGGTTCAGTCTGTGGGGTCACAAGAGTCCGACATGACTGAGCGATTAAGTGCACAGCACGCACACAGAGCGTATTCCCATCCGTTATAGTTCACTGATTCCTACTAGGTCAGTGTTCAATCTTGCCATCTCCTGCTTGACCACATCCAATTTACCTTGACTCCTGAGCCTTTCATTCCAGGTTCCTATGCAATATCATCCTTTACAGCTTCGGAGTTTGCCTTCACTATCAGACACATCCACAGCAGAGCATCATTTCTGCTTTCGCCCAGCCGCTTCACACTTACTGGATCTATTAGTAGTTGCCCTCTGCTCTTCCCCAGTAGCATATCAGACACCTTCCACCTGAGGAGTGGCTGATCTTCTGGCATCGTATCTTTTTGCCTTTTCATACCATCCATAGGGTTCTTGCAGCAAGAATTCTGGAGTGGGTTACCATTTCTTTCTTCAGTCGACCACGTTTTGTCAGAACTCTTCACTATGACCCGTCCATCTTGAGTGGTCCTCCATGGCCTGGCTCGTAGCTTCATTGATTATGCAAGCCCCTTCACCCTGATGAAGCTGTGACCCATGAAGGGGCATGTATACTTAAGGTGGATGAAGGCTTAAGTCGCTTCAGTCATATCCGACTCATCGTGACTGTATGCACGGTAGCCCACCAGGTTCCTTAAGCCCTGCAGAGCATACAAAACTTTTGACATGTAGTGTAATTTCAAGGAAGAATTGAAGTTGCTCAGTCATGTCCGACTCTTCGCAACCCTATGGACTGCAGCCTACAAGGCTCCTCAGTCCATGGAATTTTCCAGGCAGGAGTACTGGAGTGGGTTGGCATTTCCTTCTCCAGGGGATCTTCCCGACTCAAGGAATGATCCCAGGTCTCCCGCATTGCACGCAGACGCTATATCGTCTGCGCCAATTTCAAGGAGGTAATAGTCAAATAGATGAAATGACAGATGTAGTGACAATCAGAAAGTAGGTAAATATAACAAAGTAGCTATAATAACAATAAAAATCATATAGACAACACGTTTCTATTCAAAAATCGTATAGACGACTGAATAAGAAGCAAAATTCCCGAAGTCCTAGATTTTCATGAAGAGCTGGGACTAATACAACAGATGTTGAGCAGCCTCCCATTTCAGAGTGACTGTAGACACAAGACTCACCAAGAAATTATGAGATCTGTTTTGCCATCATTAGCCCACCATGTTCTTATAGAAACAGGGGAACCCACTTAATTGGATGGAAAATTTTCAGCTAAAAGGGAGATTGTATAGACCAAGACTTTGAGAAACTGAAAGAAGTTTCTCAATCACTTTCTCAATTATGACATATGTAATTGGCAACTGATAACTATCCAGAAACACTGATAGATCACCTTCTCAGCAGTTCTAGGTCTTGGGTGAGTAGGAGTAAGAATCTAGACATATAAATAATTTTAATTGTCCTAGGAAAATGTTAATTTCTAATTTTCACTATGGAGTATATCTTAGTAGTGCCAAAACCAACCGATTGCTAATGACTTCAAAATATAGCTTCATTTAGTAGATATAAAATTTATATCTACATGGATCACATAATTAAGTCCTTAAAATTTAAGTTGTATGACACATGATGACACAAATAATGAATACATTAAACTTTAGAATAATGGTTTGGTGACATGTACAGTTAGATGATTGTTTTCAAAATAAGCTTTATTCTCCCAGGTTATACTTATTTTATTATAACAAGCAATCACAAGAATTTGAGGAGAAATCTATTTATTTTAAGCAGAATGGGGTAAAATGCTGTCACCATGCATTTCAAATTAGGGAAAGGAAAGCTGAATTAAATACTACATATTATTGAGATAAATAGCTCACTATTTGGATAAAATAAAACAAAACTCTTACCTTATTATTTGTAACATCCAAATTGGTCAAATGGGTTAAATATTTAAATATAAAAATAATGCAAGAAACCATTCAAGGGCTTAATTTTTTGAAAGTATACTAAGAATTAGGAAAACCTAAGTATAGTAATAAATTCAGAGCACATATGGATAAGCCTGAAAATATAAACATCTTAAAGTATCTTTACAGGACACACACCAAGTAACATGCACAGAAAAAAGCTGTTCTATATCCCTGGTAGATATGCAGTCCCTCAGGTGGCTCCTACTGATTCTTATCCTTGTGTATTATCCTCCTCTTAAGTATGGGCTGGATCTGGCAACAGTTCCTGACAAATAGAAAAAGCAAAAGTGATGTATGTTACTACCATAATTAAGAGCTGCAGCTTCCTTTCTTTGGCTTCAGCATCCTTGGACCACCAGCTGCCATGTCAAGAGGACACTCAGGGTGCGGGTGGAGAGATCTACATGGAAAAGATACAAGACCTGCCAGCAACCATGCAAGCAATATTGGAAAGGGACTTGCCCCCAGTTGAGCTTTGAGATGACTGAAGCCCCTGCCAATACTTTGATGGCAGCATGCCTGAGAACCTGAGCCTGAAGCTTCCAGCTAAGCTACACCTGTCATCTGTATCCCTGTTTCCACAGAAACTGTGAGATAATAAATGTTTGTTGTGCTAAGCTTTGGGATGATTTGTTACACGGCAATAGATAATTAAATTGCCTCGTAATTCTTAAAACATAAGACATTAGAAATAATTATTCACACAACATATTGACAAACATTGAAGGTTAATGATGCCCATTCTTGACAATGTGTGGGGAAAAAAATACTCATGCTTTCTATTTATAATGTGTAAATTGGTTCGTTTTTAAAGGGAAGAGTCCCCTCACTCTTGAAACTCACTCCCATCTCCCTCCCCATCCCCCCTTCTAGGTTGTTACAGAGCTCCTGTTTGAGTCACCTGGGTCATACAGCAAATTCTCATTGGCTATCATTTTACATATGATAATGTAAATTTCTATGTTACTCTTTCCATACATCTCACCCTCTTCTTCCACCCCACCCCCGCCATGACCATAAATCTATTCCCTATATCTGTGTCTCCATTGCTTCCCTGTAAATAATTTCATCCGTACCATCTTTCTAGATTCCATATATATGCATTAGTATACAATAATTATAATTCTCTTTCTCTTTCTGACTTACTTCACTCTGTATAATAGGCTCTAGGTTCATCCACCTCATTAGAACTGACTCTAATGTGTTCCTTTTTATGGCTGAGTAGTATTCCATTGTATATATGTGCCACAGTTTCTTTACTCATTCATCTGTGGATGGACATCTAGGTTGCTTCCACATTCTAGCTATTGTAGATAGTTCTGCAGTGAACACTGGGGTACATGTGTCTTTTACAGTTTTGGTTTCCTCAGGGTATATTCCTAGGAGTGGGATTTCTGGGTCATATGGTGGTTTTATTCCTAGTTTTTTAAAGAATCTCCATACTCTCTTCCATAGTAGCTGTATCAATTTACATTCCCACCAACAATGCAAGAGGCTTCCATTTTCTCCACAATATCTCCAGAATTTATTATTTGTAGAATTTTTTATGATGGCCATTCTGACTGGTGTGAGGTAGTATCATATTGTAGGTTTGATTTGCATTTCTCTAATAATCAGTGATGCTGAGCATCTTTTCATGTCTAATTAGGTCTTTTGTGTTTCCAAACAATTGTGAAATTCTTTGTTCTAGTTCTGTGAAAAATTACATTGGTAATTTGATAGGGATCTCATTGAATCTGTAGGCAGCATTTTGTAGTATAGTCTTTTTCACAATATTGATTCTTTCAAACCAGGAACATGGAATATCTCTCCATCTATGTGATCTTTGATTTCTTTCAGCAGTGTCTTATAACTGTCTTATACAGTTCCTTTGTCTCCTTAAGTAGTTTATTCCTAGATATTTTATTCTTTTTGTTGCAATGGCGAATGAAACTGATTCCTTAATTCTTTTTTCTGATTTTTTATTGTTAGCATATAGGAATGCAAGTGATTTCTGTGTGTCAATTTTGGATTCTGTGACTGCTAAATTCACTGATTAGTAATTTTCTGATAGTAACTTTACCATTTTCTATGTATAGTGTCATGTCATCTACAACAGTGAGAGTTTTAATTCTTCTTTTCCAATCCATATTCCTGTTGTTTATTTTTCTTCTCTGATTGCCATAGCTAGCCAGGACTTCCAAAACTATGTTGAATAATAGAAGTGAGTGTAGGCACCCTCGTCTTGTTGCCAATCTTAAAGGGAATGCTTTCAGTTTTTCACCATTGAGAATGTTTGCTGTGGTTTATCATATATAGTCTTTACTCTGTTGAGGTAGTTTCCTTCTATGACCATTTTTTGAAGTTTTTATCATAAATGTGTGCTTAATTTTATCAAATGCTTTTTCTGCATCTATTGTGATGATCATAAGACTTTTATCTTTCAATTTGTATCTTTACTATGATTACTCTGAATTCTTTTTCAAGTAGATTGCCTATTTCTGCTCCATATATTTGGTCTTTTGGGTTTTTATAGTTTTCCTTTATCTGCTGCATGTTTCTCTGTCTTTTCATTTTGTTTGATTTACTATAATTGGTATATCCTTTCTACGGGTTGCAAGGTCGTAGTTACTCTTACTTGTGGAGTTTGCCCGCAGTGGGTTGGGAGGGCCAGTGCCTTGTGAAGGTTATCTGGTTGCTGGGATTCTTGTCTGTGTTCTTGTGGGTGTAGCCAGATCTTTTCTCTCTGAAAGGCAGTGCTGATTCCAGTGGTGTGTTTTGCACTGTCCCTGGGCTTGGTATGGCCTTGGGCACCATGTCTGCTAATGGGCAGGATTGTGTTTTTGTTTTATTGACTGTCTGGCATGATGCATCCACCGCTGGAGCTTGCTGACTTTCTGGTAGGGTCTTGTCTTTATGTTGAGATGAAGACCTTTGGGAGAGCTCTCATCTATTAATGTTTCAAGGGATTGGGAGCTCTCTGGTGGTCCAGTGTTCTGAAATCAGGTCTCCCACCTCAGAGGTGCAGTTCTAATTCTTTACTGTAGCCCCAAGACTCTGTAAGCCACACAGCATAGAAGAGTTAGAGAAAGAAAGAGATAGACGGCAAAAAAAAAAGAGATAAAGTCAACCAATCTTACAAACAAAATAAAGAATGGATGGACAAACCCCCAAGAAAAAAATGGTTAAAATAAAACCTCTCAACAGACAAGAACACACAAAGAAACTCACTTTCACAAAAAGAAAAGAAGAGAGAGAAAAGTGAAAATAAATAAAAACAGGAACCAGAAGAGATTACGTGAGCCAATAAACAAAACATCTATATGTGAAAATAAATCCGAAAAACTAGACTAGCAAAACTACAAAATCAAAAACATGCGGGGAAAATATAATATTTTTTAAAAGAGCACTATGAAAATAAGAAAAATAAAATAAAATAAATTTATCTAAAAATAAGTTTTTTAAAAAGCAAAAAGTAAGCTGTAAAATAAAAAATTAAAGGAATAATAAAGAATAACAATAGAACGATATAAAAAAGAAAAAAGGCACTGTGTGTGTGTGCGCACATACACAGGGAGAGAGAGAGGCAGTAAGAAGAATGTCGTTCTGAGTCGTCCATTGTCCTTGCCACACAGTGAGCATCCGACAGTCTGCTTACCATGGAGGTCCTCCGATATTTCTAGAAAGGCCTCTGGACCTGGAAACCATGAGGTCAGTTCAGACTCAGATATGGCCTTAGTTCAACTTGTACTTACTTCCAAGGTCCGCAGTCTCAGGCTAATTGTGGTAGGGTAATCTGCTGCACCTCCGACTACAAGAGTGAATTCCTTTCATCTTCCTTGGTCACACAGTCCCTGGTGCTCAGGCTTTTTGGCCTCACCTCTGCATGTTAGCTAAATATTTCAAGTTAATGAGCTACCTAATGCTTAGACGCTTTCCACTGTAGATATAGATTGCTATATCTGTCTCTTTAAATGTTAAGAGAAAGATGTGTGTTCCACGCTCAGCCATGTCTAACCCTTTGTGATCCCATGGACTGTAGCCCGCCAGGCTCCTCTGTCCATGGGATTCTCTGGGCAAGAATACTGGAGTGGGTTGCCATTCCCTTCTCCAAAAGAAAGGCAATCTTGTAATAATCTCACAAAATTAATAATTTGATATTTCTAAAGGCTCTGTGGCACCTCCCATATTTTAAGACATGAAAATAGTTTATACCCAAAACCAGTTCAAAGTATCCAAGAAAACTGTGGTGGTGGTTTAGTTGCTAAGTCGTGTTCAACACTTGAGATCCCGTGGACTGTAAACATGTCAGGCTCCTCTGTCCATGGGATTCTCCAGGCAAGAATACTGGAGTGGGTTGCCATTTCAAGTCTGCCATTTCAAGTCACCAAAATAGTAACAAAACCAGATCAATCATGGCAACATCATAGAAACTCATGCAGCATAGGAAAAACAAAAAAAACACCTCGGTTTTTCGAGGTGAACTGATATATAACCTTGAAACACTAATCTTATTAGCAGAGTCTGCAAGAAGAGGTAGGAGTGCATTGGGTACATATATAGCCTGAAAGTTTCCCTGAGTTTACTGTATACATTCAGCCGATTTTCCCATACCAGGAAGTGGTGTCTTACCCACCCACATATGCACCCCTCTATTGAAAATTTTTATTTTAAAATCTTAAATGTTCGCATTGCTGTTTTAAAATAGATAACCAACAAGGACCTACTGTATAGCACAGGGAACGTTTCTCAGTACTCTGTAATAACCTAAATGGGAAAGAAATTTGAAAAAGAATTGGCACAAGTATATGGAAAACTGAACCACTTTGCTATACACCTGAAACTAACACAACATTGTTAGTCAGTTATGTGCTAATATAAAATGAATTTTTTTTTAATTTAAAAATAGTCTTAGTGAAGTTGTCTTTTGTAAGACTTATGTTGTCTTCAAACATTTGACATGAGAAACTAAAAGGCAAAATACTCTTATATAATCCATCATTATCTCACAACTATAGTGTCATATTGAGTTAGGTCACTCATTCTCTCGAGGATCTAATTACCTGTATTAATTTATATATAGTCCAAGGAGAAGGAGTGTGGATGCTAGAGAAGAGAGACTGGAACCTGCCATTATGGTGAAGAAAATGCATAATATAGAGACATTTCTGATAGACTTGGAGAGCCCCAAATATAAACCGTGCTACAACAGAGTCCCATAAAGAGAATGTAACGTAAAAGGAAGGAGTCAACAGATGTGAGTCCTTTGAGATGGAGACAAAAAAACATTTCAGGTACAGAAAGTGAAAGTGAAGTCGCTCAGTCATGTCCGAGTCTTTGCGACCCCATGGACTGTAGCCTACCAGGCTCCTCCCTCCATGGGATTCTCCAGGCAAGAGTACTGGAGTGGGTTGCCATTTCCTTCTCCAGAGGATCTTCCCAGCCCAGGGATCAAACCTGGGTCTCCCACATTCCAGGCAGACACTTTAACCTCCAAGCCAACAGGTACAGGGCTGCTACCAAAACTGGAACAGGGAACCAGCACCCTACTGATGATGCACTCCCAAGGTTGAATGAGGTGAAGATTCTTTGGAATGCTTTGGAGCCTGAGTAATTCTTCCAGCTGATCCTACCATAAATGAGAGAAGAAGAAAAAAGGTTTTCACTTCTTAATTGTGAAACAATTTTAGACAGTGCAGATCCCCTACTGGTACCAGGATTTTGGAGTTCTGTTCAGAGTAGCTAATACTGCCAGCTAATGTCTCGGATTTGCATGCAGTCATGAGGAAGACCTCCAGTATCAGCAGCTGCCAGGGTCCAGCCCCGGTGGATCCAGGGAATTCGAAGGGTGGATGGAGTCAGCGAGGAAAACTTATATATTTATTAATATAAGATTAGATTAGGAAGAAATAGTGTAGTAGGAAAATTAAGTGGAGAGAAGAGGCTGATTAACTTGGGTTACATGGAAAACCAATAAAGTTCCAGACAAGGAGTTTGCACCATCTACGTTAGGCCACCAGCGCTCGTTTGAATATCGGAGAGTGCCCCGCCTTGTGCTCTCTCTCTTATGGATCTTAAAAGCCGGGACTAGTAAATAGACATAGTGAGCCTCCACGTCCCAGATGGGAATCCAGCCTGAAATTAGAGTAAAGAGGAGACACGGGGGAAACCAGTCCAGCGACAGGCTCTCCTTCTACTGTCCTTCCAGGCCTTTTATACTTTTGATTATACATAGAGATCAACGGGTAATACAAAATTATGTAGCGTTAGCAGCCCAGACTCTTTCTGTATATCTTTTGGTATACAAAAGGTCTCAGGTGATTTACATTATCTTCTGGCCGAGAGGCTTGTTAACACTTTTTGGCTCTCTTCCTTAATGAATGTTAATTTTGTTTCCCCTAAGTGTTTTTCTTTAATCTGCATCTCCTTAAAGCACTAAAGTTACATCTCTACAGAACAAAGGCGCAGTGGGTTATAACAAAGAAGGTACTTAACTCAAAGATCTAATGTTGCTAATACCAGGCCTACTACTTGTTTTTCTATATACCAACTATATCTAAAAATAAAGGATATGAAAATTTGGCAGCAAGTATTGGCTCAACAAATGAAACTTTTAATCAGTCCTATTCTAGTGACTTTGACTCCTCCGAAGCCCCTACATTCCTAGGATGTTTTAAGCTTCCTGTGCCTCCTGCGGTCAGGAGGCCTCAAACAATCATGCACACAAGCAGGCTAAAAAGCAGGCAGGCTAAAAAGCCATCAAGAGGGGTTTTTGGATTGAAACACTCTTTCAAATGCAGAAGACTAAAGCCCTGAATTGACTTTTTCCAGAGAATGTCAGAAGAGTGGAAAAGCAGGCAGGTTCTTATTTTTGGGGGGGTGGATGCTCAGGAAATTCCAGGGGGAAAACCTGAGGTCTGATTAGCCTTGCCATCAGAGCTCTGCCGCATGACCTTGTCACGGGTGGAATTCCTCACTCTGGCTCCCAGCAAGCAGCAGTAGGTTATCTTAATGTAACAGAGGACAACAGGAGCAAGAAAACTGGGACTTCTACTATTGGAGGCAGAACCCTCAAGTCATACTCTAGAACACAAAAAGATAATAGGATCAGAGTCCTAGATAGTTTAATGACTATAGTTATACATATAGAAACACATACAGTTCTTTCAGAATTTCTAGAAGTTACTACAAAGAAGTAGGATTTCTATGTAAGCGAGTAGACTTTAAACCAGAGCTATTTGAATATTGCACCCTTGAACTGATGAGTCCTATAGCCTTCCAGATGTATACATACTGATTTAATGATTATAAAGTACAAACAGCATACACTGTATTTCCGTATATGATGCTCCCCTCCATCCAGTTATTAAAACCAGAAATTGTGGATTCACCCTTGATTTAGTTCTATTTTTCACCATCCATGTCACTTTTTGTTGTTCAGTCACTAAGTCATGTCCGACTGTGTCACCCTATGGACTGCAATGTGCCAGGCTTCTCTCACCTTCACCATCTCCCAGAGTTTGCTCAAATTCATGTCCATTGAGTCAGTGATACTATTGAAACATCTCATCCTCTGCCACTCACTTCTCCTGTTGCCTTCAATCTTTCCCAGCATCAGGGAAAAGGACTCTTTTCTAAAGTCGGGTCTTAACATCAGGTGGCCAAAGTATTGAAGCTTCAGCTTCAGCAACAGTCCTTCCAAAGAATATTCAGGGTTGATGTCCTTTAGGATTGACTGGTTGATCTCCTTGCAGTCCAAGGGACTCCTTGCAGTCCAAGAGACTCTCAAGAGTCTACTCCAGCAACACAATTTTGAAATCATCAGTTCTTCAGTGTTCAGCCTTCTTTATGGTCCAACTCTCACAGTTGTACATATCATCCCAAGTCTTATTATCTCTACTTGAATGTCTTAAGAATCTGTCTCCTTTGCTACATTACTCACTGCCAACACATACACTGAAGCCATCACTCTATCATAGAATACTACTATGAAGCCCAGTTCATTTGCCTCCTTCCATCTCCTCTTAAATCCATTTTCTGCAGGGTTGTTTTGTAAAATGCAATTCTGATTATGACTTCATTTTTATAACTATTTTATGCTTTCTCATTTTTCTCAAGATAAAAGCCAAAATCTTTAACCTGGAACTGAATGATTTAGGCTCTTCACTCCTTAGTCTTGGGGAAGCCTTATTAGCCTACTGGCCACAAAGATAAGGATAAATTTCAGTAGTCCACATCCTCAGAGTACTCTGTTTCTCTTCTTTAGAACCATGTCAAACTAATAATTAATCGTTTATATCATAATGTATGTGATTTTTATGTCATTATTTATTTGATGTCATCTTCCCTACTAAGCTAGAAGCTGTTCATAAACCTGATTGCTTACCTATATTTCTGCCCAACAGCACCCAGTGCCCAGGCAATGCTTGTATCTATGAGATAGAAGAGAATGGATAAAAAAAAATATGAATATTTGTGAATCTCCCCAAAGTAGCATTTACAATGAGGGTTTGCTCCCACCTAATGCATTTGCACTTTCCAATAGGAAAAAAAGTTGTACTAAAGAAAATCTTTAAAATTTAAGTAGATTTTATATCCTTTCTAGGAAATTCATTTGAATATTCACACCTTCTCTTGCCAATATGTCTCAAAGTCACACATTGAGGAAAAAATGTGAGAAAATTCTGAGAACAGCTGGTTAGCATATTTCTTGATTAAAGAAAAAACTTATATAGGAAATAAGTAAAGTCATGAAGATCAGACCTAGTTATCTCCTTCTCAAAAAAGAGAACTCAAGTATAACCTTTTCATCTAGTTTTCTCTAAAGAAACGGTCACAGGAGACATTCTAGAAAATCTTAGGTAAAGGTTAGATGCTTTTAGGAGGCCTCAGTTCCTTTGCCCTTGTTCATAAGCAAGCCCAAATTGAGGTTGCTGAAAGCCATTCAAGCTCAGTGTAATCTGACAACTATTCCAAAACGTGGAGTGTGTATACATGGGAGGAAAAAGGTAAATTGCTACTGTGCTTGTTCAAATGTCAATACTACGCTTCCAATTTCTTTTGTTTTTATCCCTAATCAGGGCAATTTGAAAGCAGAAAATGAGTAAGGAGGAAGGCAACTTTTAGGTAGATCATTCAAACATACAGTAAAATCCAATCACTACATTTCATTACAAAGAAAATGATATAACTAAAGAGATCATTTCAAGTATATTAAGAATAGTACAATAAAGATATTAAAAGTTAAATGGTGGCTCTCACCTCACTTGCACTATCTGAGCAAATATAAAAAATAAAACACCTGAAAACCATAAGGTGAATGATTTCTGACACGTTAGGCTAGCTAGTATAAAAATATATGTTGCTGTATGTAAACAGGTCAAAAAGAAATCAAGCTAAAACTATTAAAATGAGGATAACATGTATATCTGTTTTCTAGGGCTGCCATGACAATGCACCACAGACTAGCAAGCTTAAACTGCAAGAGTTTATTTTCTCACGGTTTTGGAGGCTAGAGGTCTGAAGTCTAGCTGGGAAAGGACTGGTTTCTCCTGAGGTCTTCTGATCTTGTAGACAGACTCTTCTTTCATTGTCTTCAGATGGTCTCCTCTCCGTATCTGCATCTCAATCTCTTTATAAGGATGCCAGGTATATTGGATTTGAGCCCATCAATGTTATCTCATTTTCCCTTAACTACCTTTTTAGAGGCCCTAGCTCCAAATACAGTCACATTCTGGATGTTAGGATTTCAGCATATGAATTTTGAAGGTATACAATTCAGCCCATAACATGTCTGTTAAAAAATAATCTCATATTTTTCTTCTACTTCCTATTTGCTTATTTTTTTTTAGTTGATATATAATCCACATACTATAAAATTTGCCTTTTAAAGTGTACAATTATATATCACAGGACTCTCTAAGATGGAAGTCTGCATATATTTGCTTCCAGGAATGAAACTGTTATTTTTTAAGTATGAACTTATGGAAACCAAGCACTCTTCATAAAATAATGTGAATAATTTAGTTGAGACATTTGTGAAAATGAGAGGGTACCATTTTTTTTTTAGCAGTTGAATAGAATTTTAAAATACCTATCAAAATTTTAAATGGTAAATTCTTCAATTTTCTACCTTGAATTTCTTACCTCTGTAACTCAACAGTTTATTTAAAGCTTGGAATTCAAATATATCTTAGTTTATTTCCCAACTAAACCACCAGTTATTTAAATGACAGTGGCTCATAGCCAAGAAATTGTTAATTCCCCAAATATCCCTCCATAATAAGAAGATGTCACTTGAATATCCCTCTTCCAAAAAGAAGTACAATGAGCTATAACTTGACTTTGGGTGAACTGAAAGTAAAGAAGCGCATTTAAATCAGTGCTATTTTTCATGATGGCTAAATTGATTCAAAAGCTCATAGAAGTCAGTTAGTACTAAATACATAAACTAGTACTAAAAATAAATACATAAATACATTAAATAGTATATTTATGTATATTGTTTATATTTTATGTAAAATACTAAAACAAATACATAAAATATTACTAAAATTAGTACTAAATACATAGTATTAAATACATAAAATAGTGCTAAAGACAGAATTTTGTCTTTAGTAGAAACATTACAATGTTGCACTTAGATCACTGCAGAAAAGGGCAACAAAATCTTTTTAATTGGCCCAAATAGTCTGTTACTTCCAAACACTCATCTTTATTTATTTTAATATATAGAAAAGATTTCATTAATCTTTAAGGTGAATTTAGCACATTGTGAGTAATGTTTATCACAATAGTATCAAAAATGACTTTAATTGATATTTAATGTTTCCTCCCTTTTTAAAATATTCTTTTTCTTTGGTTTTGTCCCAACCAGCTTCCTTTAAAATTCTAACAAATAGCTTCCCAGCACTTTTGGCTAGGAAATCACAATGAACCAGTCCTGAAGTTTTTCTTCATCGATTATTAAGATTGGCCTGATTGTCTGAAGACCTTCTTTCAGATTCAGAATAGAAGCAAGTGCATCTCTACACAGGCCACCAGTCAGAGGGGCAGGTATTTCCTCCAATCTGACTAACCATCATTGCAGAGTGAGGGTGTCAGGGAAAATAGAAAATATTCAGAGACACTTTCTTTCAAAAGGATGGGATCTTAGTCTTTAAACAAATTGCCTGAAGATCTGTCATCTCACAAAAAATCAGGTCAAGAATGCCACCCATTAAGATATTTCACTTGGTCATCTGGGCTGTAGAATTAAATGTCATGTTTTTCCTCCTATGGGGAAGTCTTTATTTTCTTTCTGTCTCAGTGTCCTAATCTATAAGACACTTTTCAGGATTGCTATGACAATTAAATACAATAAGACTTCGGAAATGTCTCCCTCACAGTGACTCTGGAAAAAAATAAAAAGTTTCTGTAATTACTTTGAAATTTTTCCTTTCATAAATTTCCCAGAGATAATTTTGCTTACCCCAAACAACAACTATTGTCACAACATTTGTTCTCCAGAAAGCCCTTGGAATAGGGCAATTAAATATTTAGTAAATATGACAGCCATCTCTTAATCTACATGAGTGGTGAATATCTGAATTTAGAACAATAGACTGGACAGGAGAGCAGTTCAAGTCACAATGAAACAGAATGTGGATGAACAGACACTGGAAACTTAATGTGAACCAACATTCTCAGTGTAATCAGCTATGTCAAAAGAGAAAGAAAAATTCACTTTCTTAAAGGTGGAACCATGTCAACCCTACTGCTCTGATGCTGATTTATATTTTCAATTACTCTCTGCTTTGGAAAAATGTGTGTTTTATCACTATACAATTTTTCTTCCTTCTTTTCTCTTTTTATTTACTCACTGAAATTCCCTGGTGGCTCAGATGGTAAAGAATCTGCCTGCAGTGCAGAGCACACAGGTTCAATCACCGAGTGGGGAAGTTCCTCTGGAGAAGGAAATGGCAACCCACACCAGTATTCTTGCCTGGAGAATTCCATGGACAGAGGAGCCTGGTAGCCTCAGTCCATGGGGTCACTGAGAGTAAGACATGACTGACTGACTTTCACACACAGGTGGTGTATAAGGTATTGGAGAGTCAGAAATGAATTGTGAAGGTTTTTAGAAGTAATCTCAGTCCGATGAAGACAGATACATAAACCCATTTCCGTAGTGGAGACACACACATTGCATGCTACCTTTTGCCTTGGTTCTTATTTCTAATTATTTTATTTTGTTTCTAAAGTTCCCATTTAAGAAAAAAAAAATCATGTGATGCAACTGTGTTTATATCAGAGAATAGGGCTTCCCTGGTAGCTCAGCTGGTAAAGAATCTGCCTGCAATGCAGGAGACCCCGGTTAAATTCCTAGATAGGTAAGATTCCCTGGAGAAGGGGTAGGCTACCCAACCCAGTATTCTTGGGCTTCCCTGGTAGCTCAGATGGTAAAGAATCCACCTGTAATACAGGAGACCTGGGTTTGATCCAGAGAATGGACTCAGGGTGACTTATTCAATCATTCAGAAATTACTATCCTAGTACATAGTCAAAGATTAAAATTGACTAAGGCTGTCAGTCAGTCAGTCAGTCAGTTCAGTCGCTCAGTCGTGTCCGACTCTTTGCGACCCCATGAATCGCAGCACACCAGGCCTCCCTGTCCATCACCAACTCCTGGGGTTTACTCAAACCCATGTCCATCGAATCACTGATGCCATCCAGCCATCTCATCCTCTGTCGTCCCCTTCTCCTCCTGCCTCCAATCCCTCCCATCATCAGGGTCTTTTCCAATGAGTCAACTCTTCACATAGGTGGCCAAAGTACTGGAGTTTCAGCTTTAGCATCATTCCTTCCAAAGAAATCCCAGGGCTGATCTCCTTCAGAATGGACTGGTTGGATCTCCTTGCAGTCCAAGGGACTCTCAAGAGTCTTCTCCAACACCACAGTTCAAAAGCATCAGTTCTTCGGTGCTCAGCCTTCTTCACAGTCCAACTCTCACATCCATACATGACCACTGGAAAAACCATAGCCCTGACTAGATGGACATTTGTTGGCAAAGTAATGTCTCTGCTTTTCAATATGCTGTCTAGGTTGGTCATAACTTTTCTTCCAAGGAGTAAGCGTCTTTTAATTTCATGGCTGCAGTCACCATCTGCAGTGATTTTAGAGCCCCCAAAAATAAAGTCTGACACTGTTTCCACTGTTTCCCCATCTATTTCCCATTAAGTGATGGGACCAGATGCCATGATCTTCGTTTTCTGAATGGTGAGCTTTAAGCCAACTTTTTCACTCTCCTCTTTCACTTTCATCAAGAGGCTTTTTAGTTCCTCTTCACTTTCTGCCATAAGGGTGGTGTCATCTGCATATCTGAGGTTATTGATATTTCTCCTGGCAATCTTGATGCCACCTTGTGCTTCTTCCAGCCCAGCGTTTCTCATGATGTACTCTGCATAGAAGTTAAATAAGCAGGGTGACAATATACAGCCTTGACGTACTCCTTTTCCTATTTGGAACCAGTCTGTTGTTCCATGTCAATCTCTAACTGTTGCTTCCTGACCTGCACACTGGTTTCTCAAGAGGCAGGTCAGGTGGTCAGGTATTCCCATCTCTTTTAGAATTTTCCACAGTTTGTTGTGATCCACACAGTCAAAGGCTTTGGCATAGTCAATAAAGCAGAAGTAGATGTTTTTCTGGAACTCTCTTGTTTTTTCGATGATCCAGTGGATGTTGGCAATTTGATCTCTGGTTCCTCTGCTTTTTCTAAAACCAACTTGAAAGTCTGGAAGTTCACGGTTCACGTATTACTGAAGCCTGGCTTAGAGAATTTTGAGCATTACTTTACTAGCGTGTAAGATGAGTGCAATTGTGTGGTAGTTAGAGCATTCTTTGGCATTGCCTTTCTTTGGGATTGTCAAGACAAGTATTACTACTCCAATAGGCAAGCTTCCAAAGATTGCTCTTCAGATGGGTTACTGTGCAGGTAGATGTCAGGACAGCTGTTCCACTGTTACTGTTACTTATTTTATTAGAGGAAGCCCTGCCTTTAAAAACAATATACAACTGAGGTTTTTTACAGCTTAGCTACATTGTGGCTTGTATGTTAAACAGTTTTTAAAACAGGCTTTATACCTTTTAAAGTCAATTCTTTTTTCATAAGAGAAAGGAGAAGACAACATTCTTGAAATGCTTGTCCTGGTATATATCTTATGAAGGAATCTGAAGACCCAAGAGAGAAGTCAGCAAACTTCTTCTGTAAATTCAGAGCCGGATAATAAATATTTTTCTTTGGCTTTCATCTTGATTGAGAGAGAGGATACTGTCTTTATCACAAATATTCAACTTTGCCACTGTTTCATGAAAGCAACCATAGACAATATGGAAACATGTAACTATACTGAGTTTCAATAAAACTTTATTAGTCAATCTTGAAATTTTGAATTCCATATAATTTGTATGTCATGCTTTATTATTCTTCTTTTGATATTTTTAAAAACCAGATTAAAATGTATGATCCATTCTTAGCTCAAAAGTGGAATAAAAACTGGAAGCAGGCCAGACTTAGCCACAAGCTATAGTCTCCCAATTCTGACCTGAAAGACAAAGTACCCAGTCTGAACCAGAATGAGATTCCTATCTTTTCAATTACAGATCAATATTCTCTCCACTATACAAAGCACCACTCAATAGCTCCCTAAAATAAGAGAGACGTTAACAGTGATGCAAGAACAAAACCATGCAAACATAGAGAGGACATTTTAAAAGACACTTAGCCAATAGGAACAAAGGGCAGAGGAAAAGAAGCCAGAACATCTTTGAGAGCTGAGATTGCACAGGTAGCACCATCAGGGCACAGGTGGAGAAGGCCATCAAGGGAGGCACGCTCGTTCCTGGCTCTCCTACTCCTTCAAGATCCAACCCTAAAAAACACACAGGTGGCTTTCTGGCCTCTTTTTGTGAGCTTAAAGTCCAGGTGAGGTTGGTTTCCTTGTTATTACAAGGCAATATCTTTGTGAAGTTATTCCACCGGTTCTGTGATCACTAGGGTGTCATAGCATCTTTAACGGCCTTCATTCTTGGTTGTGAAATTTTACTTTATATACCCATTCACCCCCTACAAATCTGCCCATTTGGGGTTGTTGTGCCTGTGTATCTTTGCCCGTCTGGGCTCCAGTTGGAATTACATTTTGTATATTGCCACTTCTCAGCATCTTTGAAATTTGACATAATGTTGCTTCATTCCAGTGCGTTGTTGTTAGTTCTGTAGTTTGATTGTATTTATCTGAGAGTTCTGTTGTGACGTTTACTGTATTGTAAAGCACCTTAATCATGTGGGGAGTGATCTATGAATCAATAAATGGTGAATTAGAAGGAAACAAAGCAAAGACTATATTCCCCAGTTTCAATGCCCCTTTAATTGGGTAGGTAGATTGTCACAAGAGATGAGTGAAGCTGCACAAGTTTTAATCACAAGAGCTGAGTGAAGCTGGACATGTTTTAATCTTATCTCTGAGTTCAATTTAGTTTGAAATCAGGCAGGAAGTAGACAAGAAGCATGCCCTACTCCAACAGTATTAATTTCAGTAGGAACTGACATAGTCAAGTACGATCAAACTGTAGAAATTCAGGAATCAGGGCCATAACCTGTCATCTCATTTTTGTGCCACCAACATTTCACTCATGCTGCTACTCATCCCTGGAATTGTCTTTATACTTCTATGACCTCAAGCTCAGATTCCACCCAGCTTTTTCTGTTCCCTTCTTATTGAAGAAATAGTTCATTCATCTGTCCTCCAAAATCATCCTATATTTTAGTGGAAATACGATTGTGCATACAATATGCCAAAGCCAAGTAGTCACTCATTCTTTGAGAAAGAAAATCCAGGTGGACACCAGAGAGTCACTTGACCAAGGTGAGAAATGTGGACTGTTGGTGAATGAAACCAAAATATCACAAGGGTTCAGAAATGTTTCAGAGAGTCTGGAAGTTTAATCTGCAGGTATAACAATGTAGTAATGGATCCAAGCCAGGTTGAAGCCATATTTCTAGAGATTTTCGTCTTACTGGATAGAGAATAAAGGTTACACAGAGACTATAGTGCTAGGAGAACTGGAATCATAAAAAATGAGGTTCAGAAAAGGGCTCCCAGGCAAATAGAATAGTAGTGATTATAATGACAATAACGACTGTGTAATAGTTTGAGGAATTGCATGTAATAGTTTGAGGAACTGTACCATGCCTGACACTAAATGAGATGTTTTACATTCAGTAGCTCATGTAATATTCAAAACCATCTTATGAAATAGGGTACTGTTATTATCCCAAATTTATATAGGGGAAAATTAACCCTCCCAGAGCTCGAATATCTATTCCAAAGTTAAATAGATGCTGTTGATGGCCTGGAGAAAGGACTACAACCCAAATGTTCCTATAAGCTGGGGAACTAACAAGATGAAGCAACAAAGGAGGAGTCAATACAACTTGGATATGTGATTTATCTCTAATTCATCAGTTTGTAGGTGAAGCCAGAGTAAATAAAGCTTTTCAAAACAATATGGAAATACATCAGTCATGTGATTTGTCCCAAAATCTTGGGTATCCGTCTTAACTCTAAACCTTATCAGTAAGAAACACTTGAAGCTTGTGATCGCCAGATGAGATCGGCTTAGAAATTGCTACCAAATAGGATCCACATGTTTGTCCAGTAAGAAAGGTAGGAAAGTAAAGGTCAGGGGAGAAGACAAGAGTTTATAGATGAGACAGATGAGGGAAACGAAGTTCATGGGATGGTTTCCAGGTTTCTGGTTTAGATGATTAGATGGATAGTATCAGCTTTCAAAAGGAAAGGAATATTGAATGGTTTTCCTGTATGATGCCAAATAATACAATAACTAAACATTGAATTTTTCTGCTAGAAAGTGATTGGCAAGCTTTACTTACACTCTTTTTGTAGTGTGATAGGCAACAATGCAGAAATCAGGGGATTGAATACAAAATGTGAGTGGAAATAATGAACAACAACAAAAAAAAACTGTTAGAAAGGAGTATCGAGTCATTCTATCTACCCCATGCCACAGAAAAAGGCAACATTTGCTAATGGTGGACACTACTTAAAGTTTGTATGAGGAGAAGGGGACGACAGAGGATGAGATGGTTGGATGGCATCACCGACGCAATGGACGTGAGTTTGAGCAAGTTACGGGAATTGGTGATGGACAGGGAGGCCTGGCGTGCTGCAGTCCATGGGGTCGCAAAGAGTCAGACATGACTGAGCGACTGAACTGAACTGAACTGAGGTGCTGAAGTGTTTTTTAAAAATAAAACCTTTGACAGCTTGGGGCCCTCCCATGGCTCTAGCTGTCTCGCTGCCTTCTACTGGAGAAAAGAATCCAAGGTCTCCATGGAAGCTGGCTGAAGAGCTTCCACTCAGAAGAATTTTAAAAGATGGTGGAGGTCACTGAGGTCTCGGATGGAGAGCAAAGGCAGTGCTGTTCAGGTTTCCTGAGCCTCCCACGCCCAGTTGCTTTGCCGTCTGCTCCTGGTTTATCCCTGTGATGGGCAGAGGAGGGGTAGGTGCTGAGATGAGACAATTCAGCAGAGCCTGGCTTGGAATCTTGCCGGCGTTATTCCCTGGCCGACCTTGAGCAAGTCCCCTTTACTTTGCCAAGCCTCAGTCCCTTCGTGTATGAAATAGGAGATTCAAATGACAAAGCCACTGGGGTCCTGGCCACCATCAGCAAACTCTCACCAAGGACTAGACACTTCATTCACGATGGTCTCCCAACAGATTTGCAAAGCAGGAGTCTTCATAGTTTACAAATGAAGGGTGTGAAAGACAGCTGTAGTGTCAGACAAGAGGCATGATCAGTAAATATTGGTTCCCTGCTTCCTGTAATACTTGCAAAATTAAAAAGTCCACACTCATGGATATAAATACATACACACATACATAAAGAGCACATAAGCTAACTTTTCTTCAGCTTTAGTGTCTCAGTGTACACATTGACTCCTCCAGGAAGCCTCTGAGAAGACCCACCCCTGCAAGACTAACTGGAAGCCCTTCAGTGAACTCCTAGCACACCAACTTACAGCACAAAGCACACTTTGTTTCATTGATGTATCTCATTCCTCATTTTCTTTTCTGTCTGCTTCATGAAGATAATAATATTAAGTGTTTCATAGAGTTGCTAAGAGAGTAGTGCTTGACCCTTAGGAAACACCATATAACTGATATCCCTATCCCACTGTTGCCCTTCTCAAGTCCAAACTCTTCAGGGAAGATAGAGAACAGTCTTTCTTAAATGCCAATCTAAATATGCATAGCATGTCTTCAGGGTAAAGTCTGTACTCCTTGGTATTACGTGAGGGATAGTCGCTCAGTCATGTCTGACTCTGCGTAACCCCAGGGACTGTAGCCCACCAGGCTCCTCTGTCCATGGAATTCTCCAGGCAAGAATACTGGAGTGGGTTGCCATTTTCTTCTCCAGGAATATCATATATAAACCCATTAAACCTATGACCCCTACCTACTTACCTCTGCACCTCATTTCACTTGGTTGCTAGATCCTTGCACAATTTGAATTCAAATCCAATTTAACTATAGCAGGTTTCCTAAGCCTGCCAAGTTCAGTTCTCTGCGTCTTTACTTATGCTGCTTTTTTCACCAAAAGCAAGCTTATTTCCTTATCTAGATGCTATTCATCTTTTACAAAGATAAAGTCATTGCTGTTTAAAAGCAAACTGACTATAAACCCTTCTGTTAATGCAGGCATTTGTTTCAGTGATAAAATATATCTCCACATTCAGAAATGGATAAAGGAGAGTGGAGGCTAAAAATTCAAGGTGTCTGTGGACTTTTCCATAAAACTAATCAAGAACCAGAATAACTTGAGTGAGTAGCCCTTTATTTAAATCAGGACAAGTTTTGGGTAGGCAAAGGAAGATCTTTTTCAAGGGATACTGAGAATCAATTGTTTTATATGATATCAAAATTCCATTTGTATTTCAAGAATCAATGTATGAACACCAAGGGAAAAAAACAGGGGGTTGGTGGGATGAATTGGGAGATTGGGATTGATATATATACACTACTAGGTATGATAAATATACACTAAGTAAGTAAAGTCACTCAGTCATGTCCGACTCTTTGTGACCCCGTGGACTGTAGCCCACCAGGCTCCTCAGTCCATGGGATTCTCCAGGCAAGAATACTGGAGTGGGTTGCCATTTCCTTCTCCAGGGGATCTTCCTGCCCCAGGGATCGAACCTGGGTCTCCCGCATTGGAGGCAGACACTTTAACCTCCGAGCCACCAGGGAAGCCCCATATATATACCCTACTAGGTATAAAATATATAACTAATAAGAGCCTACTGTATAGCACAGGAAACTCTATTCAATGCTCTGGTAATGAAGACAGAATTATGTACATATAGAGTTGATTCAGTTTGCTGTACAGCAGAAAGTAACACAACATTGTGAAACGACTAAACACCAATAAAAAATAAAATAAAAAGTCATAGAGCTGGCCAGGAGTTGAAGAAGCAAAACAGTCTTGAGAGAAACAAATGGAGATGACCCCTGTTGTAGAAGGCCAGAGCCTCTGGAGGAGCCTAGCCAGTGAGAACTCGTCATAGCAAAGTGTCCATAGTAGGGATTTTTGTCATTCCAGTGACATCCCCTTTGACAAACAAGTGTGGGTACACCCATCTGCCAGCTTCTCTGAGCACTGGATGCCAACAGCTCACAGGTGCACCTTTCTCATGAAAAATGCCAGTTAACAACAGGAGCACTTAGTTCAGAAATGCCCGGGAGGTAGCCTGCAGTCAATGAGGGGCTACTGCAAAGGCGTGAAGAGCTGTCCTTGGGCTCTAGCAAGAAGAATAGTATGGTGCTGTTTTCATTCCAGAGCTCCCTCCAGGATCCATGGTTTCCCTAGCTCTTCCCCTTTTCCTATCCTGCTTTCTTCATTCCCTTACAGACTTCACTGAAGCCACAAGAATCCCAATCTCGGGCTCTGCCTGAGGAACACAGTACAGGATAGGGACCTTGGGTTTCCTCGACCAAGATTGTGTCATACTAAATTTTAAAGTTTTTTTTTTTCATAGATTAAAAACTCTCCCAATACCCTCATCTTCTAAAGCTTGTGCTGCCCATATGTATCCATCAAAACACACCCTGGAAAAACATCTTTAAGTTTGCAGAGGAAATCAGAGATAAATGGCTGAGATCCGCATGAGGTTGGCACAAAGCAGATGGAAAACAGCTACAATGAGATAATTCACTAGAAGCTTAGAACCAATCAAAACAATGAGAATATAGATGTCTGGGAATTCACAGAAACAACTGGGAGGAGATAAGTCTTCCCACAAAAAAACGGGAATTGTACCAGATACAAACTGACGCTCTACCCCATAACCTCTGGGCGTTCTTCGGTTTCCCTCCAGCTGGATCCCGGCTCACTGATAACACGTCCCTGAGGGTTTTCTCCAGGACTACAGCAGAAATACTAATTTAGTCAATGTATCCTTCATTGCTTTTTCTCCCATTCCAGTCTCATTTCCCCCCACTCTCTTGTTCTTCTGGAATTATCTCCCAAAATAAATTACCTATACCAAAAAGTTTGGTGTCAGAATCAGCTTTTGGAGGAAGTGAAACTTCGGAAGAAATCCCAGGCTAATTTTATATAAAAGTGTGTTTCCCTGAAAAATTATTTCAAGTATCACTTTTCTGGAGATCATTTCTCTGGCCTACTTCCTCCTCAACTTGTAATTCTTTATCACACCCCCATGAATAACTCTCATATATTGTAATAACCTCTGTGTGTGTGTGTTTCTTTAAGAACGGAGCACCTTAAAGTTAGAAAAAGTGTTTTATATCCCTTTGTACCCCCAGGGGCAAGAACAGTGCCATTAATTTTCATAAATGTATCAGTTAGAATTATTTCTGCTGTTGAAAACAACATCAGTTCAGTTCAGTTCATTTGCTCAGTCATGCCTGGCTCTTTGTGACCCCATGGACTGCAGCACGTCAGGCCTCCCTGTCCATCACCAACTCCCAGAGCTTACTCAAACTCATGTCCATCACGTTAGTGATACCATCCAACCATATCATCTTGTTGTCCCCATCTCCTCCCACCTTCAATCTTTCTCAGCATCAGGGTCTTTTCAAATGAGTCAGTTATTCGCATCAGGTGGCCAAAGTATTGGAGTGTCAGCTTCAGTGTCAGTCCTTCCAATGAATATTCAGGACTGGTTTCCTTTAGGATGGACTGGTTGGATCTCTTTGCAGTCTAAGGAACTTGAGAGCCTTCTCCGACACCACAGTTCAAAAGCATCAATTCTTCAGTGCTCAGATTTCTTTATAGTCCAACTCTCACATCCATACATGACTACTGGGAAAACCATAGCTTTGACTAGATGGACCTTTGTTGGTAAAGTAATGTCACTGATAACAACATAAGCCCCCACAAGGAAAAAAAAGGAGAGCTGGATTTATTGTATCAAATACTTAAGGAGTCCAGAGATGTATATCCAGGTTTGTCTTTCATTCAAGGCTACAAATGACTCAAGCAATGATACCAAAATTAATTTCTTCATCTCTGTTTCTCTGGATATGCTACCTTGAAGCTGGTTCCATTTCCCATATGTTTGCACGATGACTACAACAACAATAGTGACTAATCCTCTGAGGCTTATGTTCAATACAAAAAAGAGCTTTCTCCCCCTGGGCCTGCCCTGTGTAAATTGGGCTAGCCAGGAGTGTTGTTTGTTCTACCTGAGGTCCTCACTCCGGTCCTCAGACCTTCCTTTCTTCTATTTTCCCCAGGCTTTTCCCTTCCTTGTCTTTTAGCCACAGCCATTCTGGACTCCTGTTTCCTAGTCTAACAACCTAACAGCAATATACTTAAATACCACAGAATCTCACTGTGATTTTTGCAAGTAAATACTACACTTGCATTTATATCTGTATCATTTTACATCAAAATATGTTTTTAAAAGAGAGACTGAAAGTATCATTTTGTCTGAAAAGTTTTCCTGTTTTGATTGATTAGGGCTTTGTTTCCTCACTCAGACTCAATATTTTTGTCTGCTTCAGTGGATAAGAATACTTGTTTTAATAAAAACTTGCTTAATACTTGGAAACATAAAAGAGTATTTAAATTTAGTCTTAGGACAAGACTATATGCAACCTCCAGAGAATGGATTTGCCCCATTAACTAGAGTTCTCATTGACTTCAAACAGTGAGAGAGTTGATATTCTGGGAATAAATGTTATGAGGTCCTGAAAGAACTGGGCACAGTTTCATATTTATATAATAAACACAAGAGACATGTGAAAAAGTGTCTGGAGAAATCCAAATTATTCTGTGGTGCCCATTTCACCAATTAGAGCATTAAAAAAAATGGCATTGTGTTTAAAGTGGAAAATAAAATTTCACTTTATAATATTCATTTTTCAGTTTTCAAAGTTAAGTGAAAAATTCTTATTGAATTAAACAGTGTTTAACTACACCCTAATTTCATGAAGAAAATGACAATAAAATAAGCACTGATATATGGCAAAAACCATCACAATATTATAATTATTCTCCAATTAAAATAAATAACTATTTTTTTAAAAAAGCATTGATGATAATGCACATTGGATTTTTTAAAGAAAGCCTTACAAAAATTTCTAAAAACTAATGAAATACCTTTAAATATAAAAATACCTAGTGTATTTTAAGATATGTATTATATTTTTCATATTTGTTCCTATCAGAAATGTATCCTAAAATAACCAGAAATGAGGGTAATGAAAGAGTACTTAGACTTCTTTCATAAATTTTACTCACCTCTCCTTTCTCTTCACCCTGCAAGTGCTGCAAGCCCTCCTACAAATTCCTGGAGTGCAAAGCTGAGTCTGGCACTTTTTGATTCCGTATGCTTTTTTTGCACTAAAAATCAACAAAGGTAGGGGTTTATCATCTCCTGCATAAATCAGTGGTGTGATTTGGTATTGTGACTAGGGAGTAGTCCAGCTCTCTTGAAAAATTAAGAAAAGGAAGTATTTTTTTTTTTCTTATCTCTCAACCTGGAAAGGGAAGACGCAAGTTCAAACTAAATGGAAACACTAAGTCTCTTAAACCAACAGTAGCGAAGTATCTGTGGCTTCATTGGAGAAGAAAAAGAGTATTTTTGTTAAAGCAATGGCCAATTCAAGAGATCATATGGTGATATTTTCCATTCCTTGTCATGGATATTACCTAGTTTTAAACCCATATTTCTTGACCATTGAGTAGAGTAGGGTACCTGAACTGAAGGAGGAATCTTCAAGAGAAAGAGAAAGTATCATTCTCTCCTTGGTTTTTTATTTCTTAAGCATCAAGCCCAGGTAGACTCAAATGAAATTTAGGCAACCCCTCATTGGAGAAGTCAAATACACGTGGCACTGTAGAAAAAGCATTTGGATATAGAGTAGGGGAGACCTCTCAATGAGAAGAAGGCAAAGTTACTGAAACATAAATAAAAATTTAACTAGTAGATTATTAAATTGTAAGAAAAGATATCCCCATTTTAAATATTTCAGTCATGGACCAGAGAACCCTAGCTTTGAAAGCTGTTGTTGTTTAGTGACTCTTTGGCAAGCCCACGAACTACAGCCCGCCAAGTTCCTCTGTCCATAGGATTCTCCAGGCAAGAATACTTGAGTGGGTTGCCATTTCCTTCTCTAGGATGTTTGGATGAGTGTGTGTGCTAGGTTGCTTCAGTCGTGTCCAACTCTTTGTGACCCTATGGACTGTAGCCCACCGGGCTCCTCTGTCCATGGGATTCTCTAGGGAAGAACACTGGAGTGGGTTGCCATCCCCTTCTCCAGGGAATCTTCCCAACTCAGGGATCAAACCCAGGTCTCCTGCACTGCAAGCAGATTCTTTACCATCTGAGCTACCAGGAAAGCCCAAAAACATAGAAAACAAGAAACCTAAATATATTTAGCATGCAAATTTAGTTAGTTACACTGAACATTCTATTTAGCATAGAGAATGCAAAAAAAAGGATGGTCTGCTTTTAAAGTCTTCCTTTGAAGCTTTAAATGGCAGCCCGACATCACACACACACACACACACACAACACAATAATACTACAGCAGATCAATGAGAAAGGCCAGTTCATTTTATACAGAGATTCATGTCTTGTGTTGCCAGAAGTCCCATGGTAATTTTGGAAATTAATGCTGTATTCCTAGAACAAGGAACCAACATTCCGACACCAGGAAAGTACGAACAATGCATGCAGATCTGAAACATGAGCCTAAAGGAAGCTTGAAATACTCAGCGTGGAACAGAGTTAGTCATGGGTCAGGAAGTGTGGTTTAAGCCTCAAAAAGAAAAAGAATGGGGAAAAATAGGAAAAACAGCAACAACGACAACTAAAAACCCTTCCCCTTCCTTCAATCCTAAAGGCAATAAATGGAACAATGATTAAAATGATGATAATAAATCACATCACGTTCACCTGGAGAGAGGCAGATGATGTGGTATTAAAAGTTACTAAGGTACCTGCAGAGCAACCACAGTGCAAATCATTAAGTAACAGGAAATGTTTCAACTGGCCCAACCCTCAGGAAAGACTGTCTTTCAGCCTACAGTCAATGTGCCTTGCTCACGCAGTGCACGCTGAACAACTCACTCTCCAGGCCAGTTGTGCCCACTTCGGCTCAGGGAGCTGGGCCCAGCCTTTAGATGCACATGCAGAAACTTTCACGAGCTCCCAGCAGAACAGACGACGGATCTGCAGTGTGACACTTGTATTTGTGACCCATGTAACAGCTGCATTTACACACTGCATGAGGCTACCGTCCACCAGCACGAGGCCCAGCCTCCCTGAAGGCAAAAATGGACATCACGCGAACCACACAGAGCCCACCCTTGAAACTACTTCCTCTCTAACATCAGGAAGACCCATGAGAGAGGTCACCAGAGCCGGTGCTTGATGGCCAGCATACACATCTATGCTGTCTGCCCAAATAGTAGGTAAGATTTTCAATCTCTACAGGACTGGTTTTACAAACCATTTTTCTTCTAGCTTTCAAACTGTCAGGGATCCTGCAAAACAAACTGATAGGCTGATGTTTTGCTGCTAAGTGAACCACTTTTGCAGCTCTATTTTAGTGTCAACAAGCTTGCAGGGAAGGTTAAGCTGGCTAACAGGTGCTACCAGTCACACCCACAAGCCAGTGCAGGTGACTGACCTCAGTGTGGCAGGACTCACCGAACAGAATGAATCCACATGAAGAGCACACCATGATCAAGAACATACAGCATGATGAGAGCTGTCAGGAATTTCAGCTATTAATTGTCTAGACAATTCTCTGAGGCAGAAAGCTGATGGGGCAAAGCCTTCTGACCATAACCATACACCAATAATAACAGCAATAAAAATAAAGATATCCCAGAGAACTTGTTAAAAGGCACAGTGCCATTCTTAAATTCACATTTCTAATATAAAAGTACTATGTTCTTCCAGGAACTTACCAAATACTCATAAACCATGGATATACTATTGCCTTTTAATCCATGTACTAAAATCCAGGTTACTAATTATATTGTCACCCTGCTTATTTAACTTTTATGCAGAGTACATCATGAGAAACATTGGGCTGGAAGAAGCACAAGCTGGAATCAAGGTTGTGGGAGAAATATCAATAACCTCAGATATGCAGATGAAACCACCCTTATGGCAGAAAGTGAAGAGGAACTAAAAAGCCTCTTGATGAAAGTGAAAGAGGAGAATGAAAAAGTTGGCTTAAGGCTCAAATTCAGAAAACGAAGATCATGGCATTCGGTCCCATCACTTCATGGCAAATAGATGGGGAAACAGTGGAAAGAGTGTCAGACTTTATTTTGGGAGGCTTCAAAATCACTGCAGATGGTGATTGCAGCCATGAAATTAAAAGACGCTTACTCCTTGGGAGGAAAGTTATGACCAACCTAGATAGCATATTAAAAAGCAGAGACATTACTTTGCCAACAAATGTCCATCTAGTCAAGGCTATGGTTTTTCCAGTAGTCATGTATGGATGTGAGAGCTGGACTATGAAGAAAGCTGAGCACCAAAGAATTGATGCTTTTGACCTGTGGTGCTGGAGAAGACTCTTGAGAATCCCTTGGACTGCAAGGAGATCCAACCAGTCCATCCTAAAAGAGATTAGTCCTGGTTGTTCATTGGAAGGACTGATGTTGAAGCTGAAACTCCAATACTTTGGCCACCTCATGAGAAGAGTTGACTCACTGGGAAAGACCCTGATGTTGGAAGGGATTGGGGGCAGGAGGAGAAGGGGATGACAGAGGATGAGATGGCTGGATGGCATCACTGACTCGATGGACGTGAGTCTGAGTGAACTCCAGGAGATGGTGATAGACAGGGAGACCTGGCATGCTGCGATTCATGGGGTCGCAAAGAGTCGGACACGACTGAGCAACTAAACTGAACTGAATTTGTACAAATAATGGACCATATGCATCATCCAAAATACATCTGCATTACCCAGTGTGGACCGAGAACCTGGGTTTTGCTTTAGAAAAGTATTTATAATAAAAAATGGACAAAGCTTAGAATGAAAGGTAGAATTTTAACCAGATTTCAAATTGTTTTGTAAATTCTAATGTGGGTCATTAACTGTTGACAAGTAATTCACACCTGAATTAGCTTTAAGCCTCCAGATTTAAATGATGCTCCGGACTTCTGAATTTTAAAACAAGCTGAATGTCCCCATGTGCTTCCTGTGCCCAAATTTAATTTTAAATAAACAGCAGTAACACATTAAATATAAATGACTTGGGTCAAACACTTCTGGAGAAAATTATTTAACTCCCACTCCAACCACAAACAAAAGACTGCCAATGAATTGTGTGTGTGTATCCATAAATATAACATGTATATGTGTATATACACACTAATGTAGACAGGTAGGTAGGTAGACACATATATATATACCTCAAATAAACGGCAGTAATGAAAGGGTTAACGGCTAGGCCGATCTCCCAAGAGAGGCCAGAGGTCCCCAAGCCCAGAAGGAGACAAATGGCAAACAGCAGACATTTTTTTTTCTACATTCCTTTGCTCTTGCTTTAGCCACTGTGGGAAGCGCCTTTAATTCTGTGTTGCTATGACAACAGTTCGTTCTGCCTGAAAGTAACTTTTTTCCAACCTTGAGCTGCTAATTGCCCAACCAAGCAATGCATCTTACTCAGGGATATGTTATTTCTTAAGGTATGTTAATGAGACTATGTGTCTTGTTTGGAGGTCTGTTTTCCTTCAAGACTTATACATCTCTCCCAGAGACTTCTGGTCCAGAGATGAGTCCCCTTATGCAGATATATATGTTGTGGGGTGCAACTCTCTCAGCCTTGAGGTGTTTCTTTCACCTATGATCAATGAGCAATAAGACGCCTTGCTAAAAACTGGCAAACGGGTACTCTGCTGCCCCCTTCTGATGTCTGTGTCAGAAGATTGCTCTATCTTTTTTATACTTTAATAAAACTTTGCTACACAAAAGTTCCAAGTGGTCAAGCCAGGTCGCTGGCCCCAAATTGAAATCCTCTCCTCTGGAAGCCAAGAATTCCCTGCCTCCGGCATCATTTGTAGCTCATAGCCACAACCTTTCAATAACAAAAATACAAAATTATGCTTGCATTATGGCAGCAGAATAAGAGTTTTAAGAAGGAAGGGGAATGTAGGTAAAATCTATTACAATTTTAAATGACTATGATACTAGCTTAACTTTTACCAGTGTGTTAGTTGCTCGGTTGAGTCTAACTTTTTGCAATGCATGGACTCTGACCCACCAGGCTTCTCTGTCCATGGAATTCTCCAGCAAGAATACTGGAGTCAGTAGCCATTCCCTTCTGCAGGGGATCTTGCCAACACAGGGACTGAACCCATGTCTCCTGCACTGCAGGCAGATTCTTACTGTCTGAGCCACCAGGGAATCCTCAGCTTTTACCAGCTGCTGCTGCTAAGTCACTTCAGTCGTGTCCGACTCTGTGCGACCCCAGAGACGGCAACCTACCAGGCTCCCCCGTTCCTGGGATTCTCCAGGCAAGAACACTGGAGTGGGTTGTCATTTCCTTCTCCAATGCATGAAAATGAAAAGTGAAAGTGAAGTCGCTCAGTCGTGTCTGACCCTCAGCGACCCCATGGACTGCAGTCTTCCAGACTCCTCCATCCATGGGATATTCCAGGCAAGAGTACTGGAGTGGGGTGCCATTGCCTTTCCACAGTTTTTACCAGACTTGCCTGTAACTCCCTTCCAAACAAACAGATTCTTTTTAT
This sequence comes from Ovis canadensis, assembly GCF_042477335.2. Taxonomy (NCBI): domain Eukaryota; kingdom Metazoa; phylum Chordata; class Mammalia; order Artiodactyla; family Bovidae; genus Ovis; species Ovis canadensis. Next base: position 97,072,795 of record NC_091253.1, on the reverse strand, counting down.
TTTTTTTATATTTTTTTAATTTTTATTTTTACTTTAGTTTACTTTACAATACTGTATTGGTTTTGCCATACATTGACATGAATCCACAAAGGGTGTACATGCGTTCCCAAACATGAACCCCCTCCCACGTCCCTCCCAATAACATCTCGCTGGGTCATCACCATGCACCAGCCGCAAGCATGCTGTATCCTGCGTCGGACATAGACTGGAGATTTGATTCTTACATGATAGTATACATGTTACAATGCCATTCTCTCAAATCATCCCACCCTCTCCCTCTCCCTCTGAGTCCAAAAGTCCATTTTACACATCTGTGTCTCTTTTGCTGTCTTGCATACATGGTCGTCATTGCCATCTTTCTAAATTCCATATATATGTGTTAGTATACTGTATTGGTGTTTTTCTTTCTGGCTTACTTCACTCTGTATAATCGGCTCTAGCTTCATCCATCTCATCAGAACTGATTCAAATGAATTCTTTTTAATGGCTGAGTAATACTCCATTGTGTATATGTACCACAGCTTTCTTATCCATTCATCTGCTGATGGACATCTAGGTTGTTTCCATGTCCTGGCTATTATAAACAGTGCTGCGATGAACATTGGGGTACATGTGTCTCTTTCAATTCTGGTTTCCTCGGTGTGTATGCCCAGCGGTGGGATTGCTGGGTCATAAGGTAGTCCTATTTGCAATTTTTTAAGGAATCTCCACACTGTTCTCCATAGTGGCTGTACTAGTTTGCATTCCCACCAACAGTGTAGGAGGGTTCCCTTTTCTCCACACCCTCTCCAGCATTTATTGCTTGCAGATTTTTGGATCGCAGCCATTCTGACTGGTGTGAAGTGGTACCTCATTGTGGTTTTGATTTGCATTTCTCTAATAATGAGTGATGTTGAGCATCTTTTCATGTGTTTGTTAGCCATCCGTATGTCTTCTTTGGAGAAATGTCTATTTAGTACTTTGGCCCATTCTTTGATTGGGTCGTTTATTTTTCTGGAATTGAGCTTCAGGAGTTACTTGTATATTTTTGAGATTAATTCTTTGTCGGTGTCTTCATTTGCTATTATTTTCTCCCATTCAGAAGACTGTCTTTTCACCTTGCTTATAGTTTCCTTTGTTGTGCAGAAGCTTTTAATTTTAATCAGATCCCATTTGTTTATTTTTGCTTTTATTTCCAGAATTCTGGGAGGTGGATCATAGAGGATCCTGCTGTGATTTATGTTGGAGAGTGTTTTGCCTATGTTCTCCTCTAGGAGTTTTATAGTGTCATTTAGATCTTTAATCCATTTTGAGTTTATTTTTGTGTGCGGTGTTAGAAAGTGATCTAGTTTCATTCTTTTACAAGTGGTTGACCAGTTTTCCCAGCACCACTTGTTAAAGAGATTTTCTTTAGTCCATTGTATATTCTTGCCTTCTTTGTCAAAGATAAGGTGTCCATATGTGTGTGGATTTATCCCTGGGCTTTCTATTTTGTTCCATTGATCTATATTTCTGTCTTTGTGCCAGTACCATACTGTCTTGATGACTGTGGCTTTGTAGTAGAGCCTGAAGTCAGGCAAGTTGATTCCTCCAGTTCCATTCTACTTTCTCAAGATTGCTTTGGCTATTCGAGGTTTTTTGTATTTCCATACAAATCTTGAAATTATTTGTTCTAGTTCTGTGAAAAATATGGCTGGTAGCTTGATAGGGATTGCATTGAATTTGTAAATTGCTTTGGGTAGTATACTCATTTTCACTATATTGATTCTTCCAATCCATGAACATGGTATATTTCTCCATCTATTAGTGTCCTCTTTGATTTCTTTCATCAGTGTTTTATAGTTTTCTATATATAGGTCTTTAGTTTCTTTAGGTAGATATATTCCTAAGTATTTTATTCTTTTCATTGCAATGGTGAATGGAATTGTTTCCTTAATTTCTTTTTCTACTTTCTCATTATTAGTGTATAGGAATGCAAGGGATTTCTGTGTGTTGATTTTATATCCTGCAACTTTACTATATTCATTGATTAGCTCTAGTAATTTTCTGGTGGAGTCTTTGGGGTTTTCTATGCAGAGGATCATGTCATCTGCAAACAGTGAGAGTTTTACTTCTTCTTTTCCAATTTGGATTCCTTTTATTTCTTTTTCTGCTCTGATTGCTTTGGCCAAAACTTCCAGAACTATGTTGAATAGTAGCGGTGAAAGTGGGCACCCTTGTCTTGTTCCTGACTTTAGGGGAAATGCTTTCAATTTTTCACCATTGAGGATAATGTTTGCTGTGGGTTTGTCATAGATAGCTTTTATTATGTTGAGGTATGTTCCTTCTATTCCTGCTTTCTGGAGAGTTTTTATCATAAATGGTTGTTGAATTTTGTCAAAGGCCTTCTCTGCATCTATTGAGATAATCATATGGCTTTTATTTTTCAATTTGTTAATGTGGTGAATTACATTGATTGATTTGCAGATATTGAAGAATCCTTGCATCCCTGGGATAAAGCCCGCTTGGTCATGGTGTATGATCTTTTTAATGTGTTGTTGGATTCTGATTGCTAGAATTTTGTTAAGGATTTTTGCATCTATGTTCATCAGTGATATTGGCCTGTAGTTTTCTTTTTTTGTGACATCTTTGTCAGGTTTTGGTATTAGGGTGATTGTGGCCTCAGAATGAGTTCGGAAGTTTACCTTCCTCTGCAATTTTCTGGAAGAGTTTGAGTAGGATAGGTGTTAGCTTTTCTCTAAGTTTTTGGTAGAATTCAGCTGTGAAGCCGTCTGGACCTGGGCTTTTGTTTGCTGGAAGATTTCTGATTACAGTTTCAATTTCCGTGCTTGTGATGGGTCTGTTAAGATTTTCTATTTCTTCCTGGTTCAGTTTTGGAAAATTGTACTTTTCTAAGAATTTGTCCATTTTATTGGCATATAACTGCTTATAGTAGTCTCTTATGATCCTTTGTATTTTTGTGTTGTCTGTTGTGATCTTTCCATTTTCATTTCTAATTTTATTGGTTTGATTTTTCTCTCTTTGCTTCTTGATGAGTCTGGCTAATGGTTTGTCAATTTTATTTATCCTTTCAAAGAACCAGCTTTTGGCTTTGTTGATTTTTGCCATGGTCTCTTTTGTTTCTTTTGCATTTATCTCTGCCCTAATTTTTAAGATTTCTTTCCTTCTACTAATTCTGGGGTTCTCCAATTCTTCTTTTTCTAATTGCTTTAGGTGTAGAGTTAGGTTACTTATTTGACTCTTTTCTTGTTTCTTGAGGTATGCCTGTATTGCTATGAACTTTCCTCTTAGCACTGCTTTTATAGTGTCCCACAGGTTTTGGGTTGTTGTGTTTTCATTTTCATTAGTTTCTATGCATATTTTGATTTCTTTTTTTATTTCTTCTATGATTTGTTGGTTATTCAGAAGTGTGTTGTTCAACCTCCGTATGTTGGAATTTTTAATAGTTTTTCTCCTGTAATTGAGATCTAATCTTAATGCATTATGGTCAGAAAAGATGCTTGGAATGATTTTGATTTTTTTGAATTTATCAAGTTTAGATTTATGGCCCAGGATGTGATCTATCCTGGAGGATGTTCCATGAGCACTTGAGAAAAAGGTGAAATTCATTGTTTTGGGGTGAAATGTCCTATAGATATCAATTAGGTCTAACTGGTCTAGTGTATCATTTAAAGTTTGCGTTTCTGTGTTGATTTTCTGTTTAGTTGATCTGTCCATAGGTGTGAGTGGGGTGTTAAAGTCTCCCACTATTATTGTATTATTGTTGATTTCCCCTTTCATACTTGTTTGCATTTGTCTTACATATTGCGGTGCTCCTATATTGGGTGCATATATATTTATAATTGTTATATCTTCTTCTTGGATTGATCCTTTGATCATTATGTAGTGGCCTTCTTTGTCTCTTTTCACAGCCTTTGTTTTAAAGTCTATTTTATCGGATATGAGTATTGCCACTCCTGCTTTCTTTTGGTCTCTATTGGCATGGTATATCTTTTTCCAGCCCTTCACTTTCAGTCTGTATGTGTCCCTTGTTTTGAGGTGGGTCTCTTGTAAGCAGCATATAAGAGGGGTCTTCTTTTTGTATCCATTTGGCCAGTCTTTGCCTTTTGGTTGGGGCGTTCAACCCATTTATGTTTTAGGTGATTATTGATAAGTATGATCCCGTTGCCATTTACTTTATTGTTTGGGGTTTGGGTTTATACACCCTTTTGGTGTTTCCTGTCTAGAGAATATCCTTTAGCATTTGTTGGAGAGCTGGTTTGGTGGTGCTGAATTCTCTCAGCTTTTGCTTGTCTGTAAAGCTTTTGATTTCTCCTTCATATTTGAATGAGATCCTTGCTGGGTACAGGAATCTGGGCTGTAGGTTATTTTCTTTCATCACTTTAAGTATGTCTTTCCATTCCCTCCTGGCCTGAAGAGTTTCTATTGAAAGATCAGCTATTATCCTTATGGGAATCCCCTTGTGTGTTATTTGTTGTTTTTCCCTTGCTGTTTTTAATATTTGTTCTTTGTGTTTGATCTTTGTTAATTTGATGAATATGTGTCTTTGGGTGTTTCACCTTGGGTTTATCCTGTTTGGAACTCTCTGTGTTTCTTGGACTTGGGTGATTATTTCCTTCCCCATTTTAGGGAAGTTTTCAACTATTATCTCCTCAAGGATTTTCTCATGGTCTTTCTTTTTGTCTTCTTCTTCTGGGACTCCTATAATTCGAATGTTGGAGTGTTTCATATTGTCCTGGAGGTCTCTGAGATTGTCCTCATTTCTTTTAATTCGTTTTTCTTGTTTCCTCTCTGATTCATTTATTTCTGCCATTCTATCTTCTATTTCACTAATCCTATCTTCTGCCTCCGTTATTCTGCTATTTGTTGCCTCCAGAGTGTTTCTGATCTCATTTATTGCGTTATTCATTATATATTGACTCTTTTTTATTTCTTCTAGGTCCTTGTTAAACCTTTCTTGCATCTTCTCAATCCTTGTCTCTAGGCTATTTATCTGTGATTCCATTTTGATTTCAAGATTTTGGATCATTTTCACTATCAATATTTGGAATTCTTTCTCAGGTAGATTCCCTACCTCTTCCTCTTTTGTTTGGTTTGGTGGGCAACTCTCCTGTTCCTTTACCTGCTGAGTATTCCTCTGTCTCTTCATCTTGATTATATTGCTGCGTTTGGGGTGGCCTTTTTATATTCTGGTAATTTGTGGAGTTCTCTTTATTATGGAGCTTCCTCACTGTGGGTGGGGTTGTATCAGTGGCTTGTCTAGGTTTCCTGGTTAGGGAGGCTTGTGTTGGAGTTCTGGTGGGTGGAGCTGGGTTTCTTCTCTCTGGAGTGCAGTGGAGTGACCAGTTATGGGTTATGAGACGTCAAAGGTTTTGGAGTAACTTTGAGCTGCCTGTATATTGAAGCTCAGGGGAGTGTTCCTGTGTTGCTGGAGAATTTGTGTGGTATGTCTTGTTCTGGAACTTGTTGGTCCTTGGGTGGAGCTTGGTTTCAGTGTAGGTATGGAAGCATTTGATGAGCTCCTATTGCTTCATGTTCCCTGAATTCAGGAGTGTTCCGATGTTTTCAGGCTTCGGACTTAAGCCTCCTGCTTCTTATTTTTACAGTAGCCTCAGGACTTCTCCATCTATACAGCACCGATGATAAAACATCTAGGTTAAAGATGAAAAGTTTCTCCACATTGAGGGACACACAGAGAGGTTCACTGTTTTTGAAGACAATGGTCTGCTTTTCTGGTTGTCTGATGTCCTCTGCCAGCCTACAGAAGTTGTTTTGTGGAGTTTGCTCAGCGTTGAAATGTCCTTTTGAGGAATTTGTGAGGGAGAAAGTGGACTTCCCATCCTAGTCCTCTGCCATCTTAGGACCGCCCTCCCGACAGATTCCTTTTAATAGGAAGGAGTTCCTTACACAAAATGTGTTGTGGTCACATAAATCTGTACTATTCAGAACAAAACCAGTTCTGCTGGCAGATATCCATGTTCTTAGGGACATTTAAGTTTTCATTAAACTGGAAAGCAATCAAGTCTTTATGTCTACAATTATACGTTTAATAGTTCCGCAAATTTGGCAAAGTTCATGACATCAGGCTGTTTTCACCAGATCGTAGGCAAAAATATGGAAGTCATCATCAAACAATGAACTAGACAGATGGTATGGCTCCTACTTGATGAATGACCGTGCCGGTCCTTTCACAGCCATCTTCTTTGGCCTATTCCATTTGTTTGCCTACCAGGCTGTCTGCATCTTCCTCCAGTCCCCTTTCTGCTGGAGGTGAATCATTAGAATCAGACATAATGTGAAGGTTGCCTTCTTTATAATCATCTAAGAGCTGGTACATGTACAAGACAGGATCTTTTTCTAGATGATGGAAAGCCATGTGTTCATTATAGGGGTGCTTGCTAAGACCATTCCCCTCCACTCATCTTTAGAACCATCCTCAGTCTCAAACATCTGCTCCCCTGCTTTGCCAATGGTGTCGGCTAGGTATGCATAACGGATTTGAAATGTTACAAATGTCCTCCCTATCAGAAAGGACTTTAAGTGCAGAAACTCATCTTTATTAAGTTCTAGTACCTAAACAAGTCAAATCCATCATATTTTATAAGATACAAAGGACTGAAAGGCACCCGGTCCAGAATGGCTCCTTTCTACTGGGTGATGAAGCCATTGACTCTGTCCTCCTATGCTGAATCCTACAGCCTACACTGTTCCACTGGGGCTGGGAAACAGGTTGGCTATGCCACACACCACTCAGTTGTTTTCTGTGAGATGTCCATTTCTTCAACATACTTGCTGATACTCCCACATGGCCTGCATCAGCTCTGGACCGCTGGCCATGGGTCTTCCAAAACGGGGACTGCATTCATCTGCAGTTAAGTGAGTAGCAGAACTGCTGGACTAGGGTGAAAATTCAGTTCAGTACACTTCAGTTGCTCAGTCGTGTCCGACTCTTTTCGACCCCATGAATCACAGCACGCCAGGTCTCCCTGTCCATCACCAACTCCCAGAGTTCACTCAGACTCATGACCATCGAGTCAGTGATGCCATCCAGCCATCTCATCCTCTGTCATCCCCTTCTCCTCCTGCCCCCAATCCCTCCCAGCATCGCAGTCTTTTCCAATGAATCAACTCTTCGCATGAGGTGGCCAAAGTACTGGAGTTTCAGCTTTAGCATCATTCCTTCCAAAGAAATCCCAGGGCTGATCCCCTTCAGAATGGACTGGTTGGATCTCCTTGCAGTCCAAGGGACTCTCAAGAGTCTTCTCCAACACCACAGTTCAAAAGCATCAATTCTTCGGTGCTCAGCTTTCTTCACAGTCGAACTCTCACATCCATACATGACCACAGGAAAAACCATAGCCTTGACTAGACGGACCTTGGTGGGCAAAGTAATGCCGCTGCTTTTTAATATGCTGTCTAGTTTGGTCATAACTTTCCTTCCAAGGAGTAAGCGTCTTTTAATTTCATGGCTGAAGTCATCATCTGCGGTGATTTTGGAGCCCCCAAAAATAAAGTCAGCTACTGTTTCCACTGTTTCCCCACCTGTTACACATGACGTGATGGGACCGGATGCCATGATCTTCATTTTCTGAATGTCGAGCTTTAAGCCAACTTTTTCACTATCCTCTTTCACTTTCATCAAGAGGCTTTTTAGTTCTTCTTCACTTTCTGCCATAAGGGTGGTGTCATCTTCATATCTGAGGTTATTGATATTTCTCCTGGCAATCTTGATGCCACCTTGTGCTTCTTCCAGCCCAGCGTTTCTCATGATGTGCTCTGCATAGAAGTTAAGTAAGCAGGGTGACAATATACAGCCTTGATGTACTCCTTTTCCTATTTAGAACCAGACTGTTGTTCCATGTCCAGTTCTAACTGTTGCTTCCTGACCTGCATACAGGTTTCTCAAGAGGCAGGTCAGGTGGTCTAGTATTCTCATCTCTTTCAGAATTTTCCACAGTTTATTGTGATGCACACAGTTAAAGGCTTTGGCATACTCAATAAAGCAGAAGCAGATATTTTTCTAGAACTATCTTGCTTTTTCCATGATCAAACAGATGTTGGTAATTTGATCTCTGGTTCCTCTGCCTTTTCTAAAACCAGCTTGAACATCTGGAAGTTCACAGTTCACATACTGTTGAAGCCTCACTTGGAGAATTTTGAGCATTACTTTACTAGCGTTTTAGATGAGTGCATTGTGAAATAGTTTGAGCATTCTTTGGCATTGCCTTTCTTTGTGATTGGGATGAAAACTGACCTTTTCCAGTCCTGTGGCCACTGCTGAATTTTTGAAATTTGTTGACATATTGAGTGCAGCACATTCTTAGCATCATCTTTCAGGATTTAAAATAGCTCAACTGGAATTCCATCACCTCCACTGGCTTTGTTCATAGTGATGCTTTCTAAGGCCCACTTGACTTCACATTCCAGGATGTCTGGCTCTAGGTGAGTGATCATACCATCATGATTATCTTGGTTGTGAAGATCTTTTTTGTACAGTTCTTCCGTGTATTCTTGCCACCTCTTCTTAATATCTTCTGCCTCTGTTAGGTCCAGACCATTTCTGCCCTTTATCGAGCCCACCTTTGCATGAAATGTTCCCTTAGTATCTCTAATTTTCTTTAAGAGATCTCTAGTCTTTCCCATTCTGTTCTTTTCCTCTATTTCTTTGCACTGATCGCTGAGGAAGGCTTTCTTATCTCTCCTTGCTATTCTTTGGAACTCTGCATTCAGATGCTTATATTGTTCCTTTCCTCCTTGGCTTTTCGCTTTTCTTCTTTTCATAGCTATTTGTAAGGCCTCTCCAGACAGCCATTTAGCTGTTTTGCATTTCTTTTCCATGGGGATGGTCTTGATCCCTGTCTCCTCTACTATGTCATGAACCTCATTCCATAGTTCATCAGGCACTCTATCTATCAGATCTGGTCCCTTAAATCTATTTCTCACTTCCACTGTATAATCATAAGGGATTTGATTTAGGTCATTCCTGAATGATCTAGTGGTTTCCCCTACTTTCTTCAATTTCAGTCTGAATTTGGCAATAAGGAGTTCATGATCTGAGCCACAGTCAACTCCCGGTCTTCTTTTTGCTGACTGTATAGAGCTTCTCCATCTTTGGCTGCAAAGAATATAATCAATCTGATTTTGGTGTTGACCATCTGGTGATGTCCATGTGTAGAGTCTTCTCTTGTGTTGTTGGAAGAGGGTGTTTGCTATGAGCAGTGCATTTCCTTGGCAAAACTCTACTAGTCTTTGCCCTGCTTCATTCGCATTTCAAGGCCAAATTTGCCTATTACTCTGGGTGTTTCTTGACTTCCTACTTTTGCATTCCAGTCCCCTATAACGAAAAGGACATCTTTTTTGGGTGTTAGTTCTAAAAGGTCTTGTAGGTCTTCATAGAACCATTCAACTTCAGCTTCTTCAGTGTTATTGATTGGGGCATAGATTTGGATTACCATGATATTGAATGGTTTGCCTTGGGAACAAACAGAGATCATTCTGTCATTTTTGAGATTGCATCCAAGTACTGCTTTCGGAATCTTTTGTTAACCATGATGGCTACTCCATTTCCTCTAAGGGGTTCCTGCGTGCAGTAGTAGATATAATGGTCTTTGACTGTGTGGATCAAAATAAACTGTGGAAAATTCTGAAAGAGATGAGAATACCAGATTACCTGATCTGCCTCTTGAGAAACCTGTATACAGGTCAGGAGGCACCAGTTAGAACTGGACATGGAACAACAGACTGGTTCCAAATAGGAAAAGGAGTACGTCAAGGCTGTATATTGTCACCCTGCTTATTTAACTTCTATGCAGAGTACATCATAACAAACGCTGGGCTGGAAGAAGCACAGGCTGGCATCAAGATTGCCAGGAGAAATATCAATAACCTCAGATATGCAGATGACACCACTCTTATGGCAGAAGGTAAAGAGGAACTAAAAAGCCTCTTGATGAAAATGAAAGTGGAGAGTGAAAAAGTTGGCTTAAAGCTCAACATTCAGAAAATGAAGATCACGGCATCCAGTCCCATCACTTCATGGAAAATAGGTGGGGAAACAGTGGAAACCATGGCTGACTTTATTTTTGGGGCTCCAAAATCACTGCAGATGGTGATTGCAGCCATGAAATTAAAGGATGCTTACTCCTTGGAAGGAAAGTTATGACCAACCTAGACAGCATATTGAAAAGCAGAGACATTACTTTGCCAACCATGGTACATCTAGTCAAGGCTATGGTTTTTCCTGTGGTCATGTATGGATGTGAGAGTTCGACTGTGAAGAAAGCTGAGTGCTGAAGAATTGATGGTTTTGAACTGTGGTGTCGGAGAAGACTCTTGAGAGTCCCTTGGACTGCAAGGAGATCCAACCAGTCCATTCTGAAGGGGATCAGCCCTGGGATTTCTTTGGAAGGAATGATGCTAAAGCTGAAACTCCAGTACTTTGGCCACCTCATGGGAAGAGTTGACTCATTGGAAAAGACTGTGATGCTGGGGAGGGATTGGGAGCAGGAGGAGAAGGGGATGACAGAGGATGAGATGGCTGGATATCATCACTGACTCGATGGTCATGAGTCTGAGTGAACTCTGGGAGTTGGTGATGGACAGGGAGACCTGGCCTGCTGCGATTCATGGGGTTGCAAAGAGTCGGACACGACTGAGCAACTGAACTGAACGGAGTTAAATTCACCCATTCCATTCCATTTTAGTTCGCTGATTCCTAGAATGTCGACGTTCACTCTTGCCATCACCTGTTTGACCACTTCCAATTTGCCTTGATTCATAGGCCTAACATTCCAGGTTCCTATGCAATATTGCTCTTTACAGCATCGGACCTTGCTTCTATCACCAGTCACATCCACAGCTGGGTATTTTTTTTTTTGCTTGGCTCCATCCCTTCGTTCTTTCTGGAGTTATTTCTCCACTGATCTCCAGTAGCATATTGGGCACCTACTGACCTGGGGAGTTCCTCTTTCATTATCGTATCTTTTTGCCTTTTCATACTCCTCATGGGTTCTCAAGGCAAGAATACTGAATTGGTTTGCCATTCCCTTCTCCAGTGGACCACATTCTGTCAGACCTCTCCACCATGACCTGCCCATCTTTGGTGGCCCCACAGGGCGTGGCTTAGTTTCATTGAGTTAGACAACGCTATGGTCCTAGTGTGATTATATTGACTACTTTTCTGTGATTGTGGTTTCAGTGTGTCTGCTCTCTGATGCCCTCTTGCAACACCTTCCATCTTACTTGGGTTTTTCTTACTTTGGACATTGGGTATCTCTTCATGGCTGCTCCAGCAAAGCGCAGCTGCTGCTCCTTACCTTTGACAAGGGGTACCTCCTCACCGCCGCCCCTCCTGACCTTGAATGTAGAATAGCTCCTCTCAGCCCTCCTGTGCCTGCACAGCCACTACTCCTTGGACGTGGAGTTCCTCCTTCTGGCCGTTGCCCCTGGCCTTGGACGTGGGGTAGCTCCTCCCAGCTGCTGCCCCTGGCCTTGGGCGGTGCAGCTCCTTTCGGCTGCCGCCCCTGACCTCAGACATAGGGTAGCTCCTCTTGGCCACCGCCCCTCGGCCATGGGGTCTTCCCAGCTCCTGTCCCTGACCTCGGATGTGGGGTAGCTCCTCTTGGCCACGCTTGTACACCATCACAGGGTGAAAACTCAATATGCTGTAATTTGAAACTTTCCACGGAATTTCAGTATTCTTCTTACTCCATCATCCCAAGCACTCGATTTTTGTTTTTGTTTTTTACAAGTTTATCAAAAATATGGGAGTACGAAAAACAAAATTTCCACCACAGCACGCTGTAGGCACCTGTGTTCCAAGTCCCTCTCTGTCCGCATAAAGCTTCCAAACTATGTAGGTATTTAACTCGAGTTTATTTTTGTGTGTGGTGTAAGAAAATGTTCTAATTATTTACCTGTATCTGTCCTGTTTTCTTGCACCACTTATTGAAGAGATTTTTTCCCCCATTTTATATTCTTGCCTCTTTTGTAATAAATAAATTGATCATAACTACCCGGGTTTATTTCTGTTCACTTGATCCATGCTTCTATTTTTGTGCCAGTACCATCCTGTTTTAATTAATGTAGCTGTATAATACAGTCTGAAGTCAGGGAGTATAATATCTCCAGCTTTGTTCTTTTTGCTCAAGATTGCCCTAACTATTCAGAGAGTTTTGCGGTTCTCTATAAACTGTAGGATTCCAGCTAAGTGAAAAATTTGATGGATATTTTGATAGGGATTTCATTAGATCTGTACATTATTTTGGGTAGTATGAACTAGATCAACAATATCAAGTTCAACAATATCAATTCTTCCAATTTGTGAACATGAGATATCTACATTTCTTTGTATCATCTTTGATTTCCTTCATTACTCTTTGATACTTAGAGTTTAGGAGTGTAAGCTTTTGGACTTCCTGAATGAATATATTCTTAAGTATTTCCTTGTTTTCAATGCAATTTAAATTGGATAGTTTTCTTAATTTCCATTTCTGATAATTCATTATCAGTGTATAGAAAAGCAACAGGTTTCTGTATATTAATCTTGTATCATGCAAATTTACTGAATTTATTCATTAGTCTAATAGTCTTTTTCATGGTGACTTATGGTTTCCTATATACAGTATCAGACTTCCCTGGTGGCTCAGATGGTAAAGCGTCTGCCTACAATGTGGGAGACCAGGATTCGATCCCTGGGTCAGGAAGATCCCTTGGAGAAGGAAATGGCAACCCACTCCAGTTCTCTTGCCTGGAAAATCCCATGGATGGAGGAGCCTGGTAGGCTACAGTCCATGGGGTCGCAAAGAGTCAGACACGATATCAAGTCATCTGGTAAGAGTGAGAGTTTTACTTCTTCCCCTCCTACTTGGACATCATTTATTTCTGCTTTCATGTCTGATCGTTGTGGCTAGGATTTCTGATACTATATTAAGTAGAAACAAAGACAGTAGGCATCATTGGACTGTTTCAGATTTTAGAGAAAAGGTTTTTGAGTTTTCACCTTTGAGCATGCAATTAGCTGTGGCTTTGTCATGAATATTTGGTTGCTGATAGTTGAGATATGTTCCCTCTAAACCAATTTTAATGGAGTTTTAACATGAATAAATGATCATTTATTCAAGTGCTTTTCTTGTATTTATTGAAGTGATCATGTGATTTTTATCTTTTTTAAAAAATGTAGTGTATCACAATGATTTATTTCTCGATACTGCAACATCCTTGTATTCCTGAAATAAAACCAACCTGACGATGATGCATGATTCTTTTTAAATATTGTTGGGGTCCTAAGATGGTGGAGGAATAGGACAGGGAGACCACTTTCTCCCCAACAATTTCATCAAAAGAACATTTAAACCCTGAGTAAATTCAACAAAACAATTTCTGAACGCTGGCAGAGGACATCAGGCACCCAGAACAGCAGCCTATTGTCTTTGAAAGGAGATTTTTTTTTTAAATCAATGGTGCTGTATAGATGGAGAAGTCTTAAGGCTACTGTAAAAATAAGACTGAAAACCAGAAGCAGGAGGTTTAAATCCAAATCTTGAGAACACCAGAGAACTCCTGACTCCAGGGAACATTAATTGACAGGAGCTCATCAAACATCTCCATACCTACACTGAAACCAAGCACCATCCAAGGGCCAACCAACAAGTTCCAAAGCAAGACATACCACACAAATTCTCCAGCAACACAGGAACACAGCCCTGAGCTTCAATATACAGGCTGCCCAAAGTCACTCCAAACCCACTGACATCTTATAACTCATTACTGGACACTTCATTACACTCCAGAGAGAAGAAATCCAGCTCCACCCACCAGAACACCGACACAAGCTTCCTTAAGAAACCTTGACAAGCCACCTGTACAACCCCACCCACAGTGAGGAAACTCCACAATAAAGAGAACTCCACAGACTGCCAGGATACAGAAAGGCCACCCCAAACGCAGCAATATAAACAGGATGAAGAGACAGAGGAATACCCAGCAGGTAAAGGAACAGGATAAATGCCCACCAAACCAAACAAAAGAGGAAGAGATAGGGAATCTACCTGAGAAAGAATTCTGAATAATGATAGTGAAAATGATTCAAAATCTTGAAATCAAAATGGAATCACAGATAAATAGCCTAGAGACAAGGATTGAGAAGATGCAAGAAAGGTTTAACAAGGACCTAGAAGAAATAAAAGAGAGTCAGTATATAATGTATAGCACAATAAATGAGATCAAAAACACTCTGGAGGCAACAAATAGTAAAATAATGGAGGCTGAAGATAGGATTAGTGAAGTAGAAGATAGAATAGTAGAAAAAAATAAATCAGAGAGGAAAAAAGAAAAACGAATTAAAAGAAATGAGGACAATCTCAGAGACCTCCAGTACAATGTTAAATGCCCCAACATTTGAATCATAGGAATCCCAGAAGAAGAAGACAAAAAGAAAGACCATGAGAAAATATTTGAGGAGATAATAGTTGAAAACTTCCCTAAAATGGGGAAGGAAATAATCACCCAAGTCCAAGAAACCCAGAGAGTTCCAAACAGGATAAACCCAAGGTGAAACACCCAAAGACACATATTCATCAAATTAACAAAGATCAAACAGAACAAATATTAAAAGCAGCAAGGGAGAAACAACAAATAACACACAAGGGGATTCCCATAAGGATAATAGCTGATCTTTCAATAGAAACTCTTCAGGCCAGGAGGGAATGGCAGGACATACTTAAAGTGATGAAAGAAAATAACCTACAGCCCAGATTCCTGTACCCAGCAAGGATCTCATTCAAATATGAAGGAGAAATCAAAAGCTTTACAGACAAGCAAAAGCTGAGAGAATTCAGCACCACCAAACCAGCTCTCCAACAAATGCTAAAGGATATCCTCTAGACAGGAAACACGAAAAGGGTGTATAAACCCGAACCCCAAACAATAAAGTAAATGGCAATGGGATCATACTTATCAATAATTACCTTAAACATGAATGGGTTGAATGCCCCAACCGAAAGACAAAGACTGGCCGAATGGATACAAAAACAAGACCCCTATATAGGTTGTCTACAAGAGACTCACCTCAAAACAGGGGACATATGCAGACTGAAAGTGAAGGGCTGAAAAAGATATTCCACCTAATAGAGACCAAAAGAAAGCAAGAGTAGCAATACTCATATCCGATAAAATAGACTTTAAAACTAAGGCCGTGAAAAGAGACAAGGAAAGACATTACATGATGATCAAAAGATCAATCCAAGAAGAAGATATAACAATTATGAATATATATGCACCCAACATATGAGCACCACAATATGTAAGACAAATGCTAACAAGTATGAAAAGGCAAGATTAACAATAACACAATAATAGTGGGAGACTTTAATACCCCACTCACACCTAAGGATAGATCAACTAAACAGAAAATTAACAAGGAAACACAAATTTTAAATGATACATTAGACCAGTTAGACCTAATTGATATCTATAGGACATTTTGCCCCAAAACAATGAATTTCACCTTTTTCTCAAGAGCACACGGAACCTTTTCC
Organism: Ovis canadensis; assembly: GCF_042477335.2. NCBI lineage: Eukaryota > Metazoa > Chordata > Mammalia > Artiodactyla > Bovidae > Ovis > Ovis canadensis. The sequence goes on along the minus strand of NC_091253.1, from coordinate 97,057,280 downwards.
AGGATAAATCACATCCTGGGCCATAAATCTAGCCTTGGTAAATTCAAAAAAGTTGAAATCATCCCAAGCATCTTTCTGACCACATTGCAGTAAGATTAGATCTCAATTACAGGAGAAAAACTGTTAAAAATTCCAATATATGGAGGCTGAACAACACGCTGCTGAATAACCAACAAATCACAGAAGAAATCAAAAAAGAAATCAAAATATGCACAGAAATGAATGAAAATGAAAACACAACAACCTAAAACCTGTGGGACACTGTAAAAGCAGTGCTAAGGGGAAGGTTCATAGCAATATAGGCATACCTCAAGAAACAAGACAAAAGCCAAATAAATAACCTAACTCTACACCTAAAGCAGCTATGAAAGGAAGAAATGAAGAACCCCAGAGTTAGTAGAAGGAAAGAAAGAAAGCTTAAAAATTAGAGCAGAAATAAATGCAAAAGAAACAAAAGAGACCATAGCAAAAATCAACAAAGCCAAAAGCTGGTTCTTCGAAAGGATAAATTGACAAACCATTAGCCAGACTCATCAAGAAACAAAGGGAGAAAAATCAAATCAATAAAATTAGAAATGAAATTGGAAAGATCACAACAGACAACACAGAAATACAAAGGGTCATAAGAGACTGCTATCAGCAATTATATGCCAATAAAATGGACAACGTCGAAGAAATGGAAAAATTCTTAGAAAAGTACAACTTTCCAAAACTGAACCAGGAAGAAATAGAAAATCTTAACAGACCCATCACAAGCACAGAAATTGAAACTGTAATCAGAAATCTTCCAGCAAACAAAAGCCTAGGTCCAGACGGCTTCACAGCTGAATTCTACCAAAAATTTCGAGAAGAGCTAACACTTATCCTACTCAAACTCTTCCAGAAAATTGCAGAGGAAGGTAAACTTCCAAACTCATTCTATGAGGCCACCATCACCCTAATACCAAAACCTGACAAAGATGTCACAAAAAAAGAAAACTACAGGCCAATATCACTGATGAACATAGATGCAAAAATCCTTAACAAAATTCTAGCAATCAGAATCCAACAACACATTAAAAATATCGTGCACCATGACCAAGTGGGCCTTATCCCAGAGATGCAAGGATTCTTCAATATCCGCAATGTAATATGCAACATAAACAAATTGAAAAATAAAAGCCATATGATTATCTCAATAGATGCAGAGAAAGCCTTTGACAAAATTCAACATCCATTTATGATAAAAACTCTCCAGAAAGCAGGAATACCTCAACATAATAAAAACTATATATGATAGACCCACAGCAAACATTATCCTCAATGGTGAAAAATTGAAAGCATTTCCCCTAAAGTCAGGAACAAGCAAGGGTGCCCACTTTCACCACTACTATTCAAGATAGTTTTGGAAGTTTTGGCCAAAGCAATCAGAGCAGAAAAAGAAATAAAAGGAATCCAAATTGGAAAAGAAGAAGTAAAACTCTCACTGTTTGCAGATGACATGATCCTCTACATAGAATACCCTAAAGACTCCACCAGAAAATTACTAGAGCTAATCAATGAATATAGTAAAGTTGCAGGATATAAAATCAACACACAGAAATCCCTTGCATTTCTATACACTAATAATGAGAAAATGGAAAGAGAAATTAAGGAAACAATTCCATTCACCATTGCAATGAAAAGAATAAAATACTTAGGAATATATCTTCCTAAAGAAACAAAAGATCTATATATAGAAAACTATAAAACACTGGTGAAAGAAATCAAAGAGGACACTAATAGATGGAGACATATACCACGTTCATGGATCGGAAGAATCAATATAGTGAAAATGAGTATACTACCCAAAACAATCTATAGATTCAATGCAATCCCTATCAAGCTACCAGCCGTATTTTTCACAGAGCTAGAACAAATAATTTCACAATTTGTACGGAAATACTAAAAAACCTCGAATAACCAAAGCAATCTTGAGAAAGAAGAATGGAACTGGAGGAATCAACCTGCCTAACGTCTGGCTCTACTACAAAGCCACAGTCATCAAGACAGTATGGTACTGGCACAAAGACAGAAATATAGATCAATGGAACATAATAGAAAGCCCAGAGATAAATCCACGCACCTATGAACAACTTATCTTTGACAAAGAAGGCAAGAATATACAATGGAGAAAAGACAATCTTTTTAACAAGTGGTGCTGGGAAAACTGGTCAACCACTTGTAAAAGAATGAAACTAGATCACTTTCTAACACTGCACACAAAAATAAACTCAAAATGGATTAAAGATGTAAACATAATACCAGAAACTATGCAACTCCTAGAGGAGAACATAGGCAAAACACTCTCAGACATAAATCACAGCAGGATCCTCTATGACCCACCTCCCAGAATACTGGAAATACAAGCAAAAGTAAACAAATGGGATCTAATTAAAATTAAAAGCTTCTGCACAACAAAGGAAAATATAAGCAAGGTGAAAAGACAGCCTTCTGAATGGGAGAAAATACTAGCAAATGAAGCAACTGACAAACAACTAATCTCAAAAATATACAAGCAACTCCTGCAGCTCAATTCCAGAAAAATAAATGACCCAATCAAAAAAATGGGCCAAAGAAGTAAACAGACATTTCTTCAAAGAAGACATATGGATGGCTAACAAACACAGGAAAAGATGCTCAACATCACTCATTATCAGAGAAATACAAATCAAAACCACAATGAGGTACCATTTCACGCCAGTCAGAATGGCTGCTATCCATAAGTCTGCAAGCAATAAATGCTGGAGAGGATGTGGAGAAAAGGGAAGCCTCTTACACTGTTGATGGGAATGCAAACTAGTACAGCCACTATGGAGGACAATGTGGAGATTCCTTAAAAAACTGGAAATGGTGGGAGGTGGGAGGGGGGTTCATGTTTGGGAACGCATGTAAGAATTAAAGATTTTAAAATTAAAAAAAATAATAAAGTGTATGTCAAAAAAAAAAAAAACTGGAAATAGAACTGCCTTATGACCCAGCAATCCCACTGCTGGGCATACACACTGAGGAAACCACAATTGAAAGAGACACATGTACCCCCAATGTTCATCGCAGCACTGTTTATAATAGCCAGGACATGGAAACAACCTAGATGTCCATCAGCAGATGAATGGATAAGAAAGCTGTGGTACATATACACAATGGAGTATTACTCAGCCATTAAAAAGAATACATTTGAATCAGTTCTAATGAGATGGATGAAACTGGAGCCTATTATACAGAGTGAAGTAAGCCAGAAAGAAAAACACCAAGACAGTACACTAAAGCATATATATGGAATTTAGAAAGATGGTAATTATAGCCTTGTGTGCAAGACAGCAAAAGAGACACAGATGTATAGAATAGTCTTTTGAACTCTGTGGGAGAGGGAGAGGATGGGATGATTTTGGAGAATGGCATTGAAACATGTATAATATCGTATATGAAATGAATCGCCAGTCCAGGTTCAATGCATGATACAGGATGCTTGGGGCTGGTGCACTGGGATGACCCAGAAGGATGGTATGGGGAGGGAGGTGGGAGGGGGGTTCAGGATGGGGAACACATGTATACCCATGGCAGATTCATGTTGATGTATGGCTAAACCAATACAATATTGTAAAGCAATAGCTTCCAATTAAAATAAATAAATTTATATTAAAAATAAATACATAAATATTGTTGAATCATGTTTCTAATATTTTGTTGAGGATTTTTGACTCTATCAGATATTTGTTACTGTTGTTCAGTTGCTAAGTCATGTCCAACTCTCTGTGATCCCGTGGACTGCAGCACTCCAGGCTTCCCTCTTACATTATCTCCCAGAATTTGCTTAAACTCATGTCCATTGAGTCAGTGATGCTATCAAAAAGTTGCATCGTCTGTGACTCCTTTCTTCTCCTACCCTCAATCTTTCCCAGCATCAGGGTCTCTTCAAATGGGTCAGTTCCTCGCATCAGGTGGCTAAAGTATTGGAGTTTCAGCTTCAGCATCAGTCCTCTCAATGAGTGTTCAGGGTTGATTTCCTTTAGGATTTGTTAGTTTGATCTCCTTGTTGTCCAAGGGACTCTCAAGAGTCTTCACCAGCACCATAGTTCAAAAGTATCAATTGATTGGTGCTCAGCCTTCTTTATGGTCAAACTCTCATATTCATACATGACCACTGGAAAACCATAGCTTTGTCTAGGCAGACCTTCATTTGTAAAGCAATGTCTCTGCTTTTTAATATGCTGTCTGGGTTGATCAAAGCTTTTCTTTCGAAGAACAAGCATCCTTTAATTTCATGGCTGCAGTCACCATCTGCAGTGATTTTGGAGTCCTAAAAAATAAACCTCTCACTGTTTCCATTGTTTCCCCATCTATTTGCCATGAAACGATGCAACTTGTTGCCATGATCTTGGTTTTTTAAATGCTGAGTTTTAAGCCAGGTTTTTCACTCTCCTCTTTCACCTTCAAGAGGCTCTTTAGTTCCTCTTCACTTTCTGCCATTAGGATGGTGTCATCTGAATATCTAAGATTATAGATATTTCTCCCGGCAATCTTGATTCCAGGCTGAGCTTCAACAAGCCCAGCACTTCTCATGATGTACTCTGCATATAAGTTAAATAAGCAGGGTGACAATATGCAGCCTTGTCATACTCTTGCCCAATTTTGAACCACTCCAATGTTCTATGTCCGGTTCTAACTGTTGCTTCTTGACCTTCATACAGATTTCTCAGGAGGCAGGTAAGGAGGCCTGGCATTCCCATCTCTTTCAGAATTTTCTACAATTTGTTTTGATCCACACAGTCAAAGGCTTTAGCTTAGTCAGTGAAGCAGAATTAGATGTTTTCCTGGAATTCCCTTGCTTTTTCTACGATCCAACAGATGTTGGCAATTTGATCTCTAGTTCCTCTGCCTTTTCTAAATCCAGCTAGTATATCTGAAATTCTCTGTTCACGTACTGATGAAGCCTGTCTTGAAGGCTAGCTTTGCATTGGAGTAAAAAATGAAGCAGGACACAGGCTCACAGAGTTTTGCCAAGAGAACACACTGGTCATAGCAAACATCCTCTTTCAACAACACAAGAGTTGACTCTACACGTGGACTTCACCAGATGGTCAGTAGCAAAATCAGATTGATTATATTCTTTGAAGCCAAAGGTGGAGAAGCTTTATACAATCAGCAAAACCAAGACCGGGAGCTGACTGGTCCTTATTGCAACTCCTTATGGACTCCTTATTGCAAAATTCAGACTTATTTAAAGAAAGTAAAGAAAACCACCAGACAATTCAGATATGACCTAAATCAAATCCTTTATGATTATATAGTGGAAGAGACAAATATGTTTAGGGGATAACAGGTGATAGAGTGCCTGAAGAACTATGGACAGAGGTTCATAACACTGTACATGAAGAGGTGACCAAAACCATCCTCAAGATAAAGAAACGCAAGAAGGCAAAATGGTTGTCTGAGTAGGCCTCACAAATATCTGAGAAAAGCAGAGAAGCTAAAGGCAAAAGAGGAAAGGAAAGATATACCCATCTGAATTCAAAGTTCCAAAGAATAGCAAGGAGAGGAAAGAAAGCCTTCCTCTATGATCAATGCAAAGACATAGAGGAAAACAGTATAATGGGAAAGACTAGAGATATCTTGGAGAAAATTAGAGATACCAAGGGAACATTTCATGCAAAGATGGGCACAATAAAAGACAGAAATGGTATGGACCAAACAGAAGCAGAAGATATTAAGAAGAGGTGGCAAGACTACACAGACGAACTGCACAAAAAACGATTCAATGACCCAGATAACCAAGATGGTGTGATCACTCACCTAGAGCCAGACATCCTGGAGTGTGAAGTCAAGTGGGCTTTCGAAAGCATTATGAGATATATTGGCCTATAATTTTAATCATTTTTGTAATGTCTTTGGTTTTTGCCTCAGTGTAATGGTGGCCATGTAAAATTAATTTGAGGGTGTTCCTTCTTCTTCAGAATATTTTGAAAAGGATAAGTATTAGCTCTTCATTATATGTTTGTCTGAATTTTCCCATTAAGCTATACTGTCTTGAAATTTTATTTGCTGCAAAAATTTTTTTATTATTATTACAGATTCAATTTCACTGCTAGTGATATCTTTCCAACTATCTCTTTCTTCTTGATTCAGCCTTAGGAAGTTTAATGCTTATAGAAATTTATCCATTTCTTCCAGCTTGTCTAATATGTTGGCATATAACTGTTTACAGTGTTATCTTGTGATTGTTTAACTCTATTTTATCAGTTATAATTTCTCCTATTTCATTATTTATTTTGGTCATTTTCTTAATAAGGCTGGTTTAACTGTTAACAATTTACCTTTAATTTAAAAAACAGCTCTTGAAGATTTTCATATTTTCTATTTTTATTTGATCTCTGATTGGTTTCCTCCCTGATTTTCATTATTCCCTTCTTTCTGCTGATGTTGAGTTTTGTTTATTCCTCTTTTTATAATTCCTTTAGAAGGTAGGTTAGCTTTTTGTTTTCATTTTTTGTTGTTCCTTGAGGTGGGCCACTGCAAACTTACAGCTTATAACTGCTTTTGCTGCCACTCATAGATCTTGGAGGAAGAAATGTCAACTCGTTCCAGTATTCTTGCCTGGAGAATTCCATGGACAGCGGAGCTGGTAGGCCACAGTCCTTGGGGTCGCAAAGAATCAGCCTCATCTGAGCAACTGAGCACACAGATTCCTGAAAGTTGTAAAATTTTTTCAGTTTTTCTCAAGGTATATTTTGACTTTCTCTCTGATTTCTTTATTAATCCACTGATTTTGAGTAGCATGTTATGCAGTCTCCATGTGCTTACCTGTAACCATATTTCATCCTATGATTTATTTCTAGTTTCATAATGATATATAGATGACACCACTTCCCTGGCAGAAAGTGAAGATGAAACAAAGAGCCTCTTGATGAAGCTGAAAGAGGAGAGTAAAATGTTGGCTTAAAACTCAATATTCAGAAAACAAAGAACATGGCATCCAGTCCTATCACTTCATGGCAAATAGATGGGGAAAAAGTGGAACACTGTCAGATTTCCTGTTCTTAGACTCCGAAATCATTGTGTAACATGACTGCAGACACGAAATTAAAAGACAGTTGCTCTTTGGAAAAAAAGCTAAGGCAAACCTAGACAGCATGTAAAAAATCAGAGACATTAATTCTGACAAAGGTCTATATAGTCAAAGCTATGGTTTTTCCAGTAGTCAGGTACAGATGGGAGAGTTAGACCATAAAGAAGGCTGAGTGCAGAACAATTGATGATTTCAAATTGTGGTGCTGAGAAGATACAATCCTAAAGGAGATCAATCCTGGGTGTTCATTGGAAGGACTGATGTTGAAGCTGAAACTCCAATACTTTGTCCACCTCATGTGAAGAGCTGACTTATTTGAAAAGACCCTGATGCTGGGAAAGATTGAAGGTGGGAAGAGAAGGGGACAACAGAGGATGAGATGGTTGGATGGCATCACTGACTCGATGGACATGGGTTTGGGTAAACTCTGGGAGTTGGTGATGGACAGGGACATGGGGTGCTGTGGTTCATGGGGTCGCAAAGTGTTGGACATGACTGAGTGACTGAACTGAGCTGAACTGAAGATATGTGAGAATCCCTTGGACTGTAAGGAGATCAAACCTGTCAATCCAAAAGGCAACCAACTCTGAATATTCATTGGAAGGACTGGTGCTGAAGCAGAAGCTCCAATACTTTGGCCACCTGATGTGAAGAGCTGACTCATTGGGAAAGACTCTGATGCTGGGGAAGACTGAGGGCAAGAGGAGAAGTGGGTGACAGAGTATGAGATGGCTGGATGACATCACTGACTCAATGGACAAGGGTTTGAGCAAACTCAGAGAGATAGTGAAGGACAAGGAAACCTGGTGTGCTGCAGTCCATGGGGTCAAAAAGAGTCAGACAAAGCTTAGTGACGGAACAAAAATGTTGTCAAAAAAAAAAAAAAAAGCTTGGTGTAATTTTTGTCTTCTTATTGATTGAGATTTGTTTTGGAACACAGCATGTGAGTTAGCCTGAAGAATATTTCATGTACCCTTATAAAGAATATGTATTCTCTTATTTTTGGATGGATTTCCTATAGATATCTATTAAGTACATCTGGTGTAATGTTTCACCCCTATTTTCTTATTGATTTTCTTTCTGGATAATCTGTCCATTGATATAAATGGGATTATAAAGTTTCTTATTTTTATTACATTATTGTCAATTTCTCTCTGTATGCCTGTCAAAATTTGTTTTATGTATTTAGGTGCTCCTATACAAGGTCCTGAGAAAAGAAGAGAAGTGAAAGACAAAGGAGAAAGAAAAAGATAGACCCATTTGAATGCAGAGTTCCAAAGAAAAGTAAGGAGTGATAAGGAAAACTCCTTAAGTGAACAATACAAAGAAATAGAGCAAAACAATAGAATAGGGAAAGCTAGAGATCTCCTCAAGAATATTAGAGATACTAAGGGCACATTTCATGCAGAGATAAAATCAATAAAGGACAAAAACAGCAAGAATATAACAGAAGCAGAAGAGATTAAAGAGCAGCGGCAAGAATATATAGAAGAACTGTACAAAAAAGGTCTTAATGACCCAACTAACCATGAAGGCATGGTCATTCATCTAAAACTAGACATCCTGGAGTATGACGTCAAGGAGGCCTTAGTGAGCATTACTACAAACAATGTTAGTGAAGGTGATGGAATTTCAGCTGAACTATTTCAAATCCTAAAAGGTGATGTTAAAGTACTGCACTCAATATGCCAGCAAATTTGGAAAACTCAGCAATGGCCCATGACTGAAAAATGTCACTTTTCATTCCAATCTCAAAGAAAGGTAATACCAAAGAATGTCCAATCTACCATAAAATTGTACTCATTTCTCATGAGTAATGCTCAGAATCCTTCAAACTAGATTTCAACAGTAGATGAACTGAGAACTTCCAGATGTACAAGCTGGATTTAGGAAATGCTGAGGAAAAAGTCTCCAAATTGCCAACAACTGTTGGATCATCAAAAAAGAAAGACAATTCCTGGAAAACATCTACTTCTGCTTCATTGACTACACTAAAGCCTTTGACTGTGTGGATCACAGCAAACTGCGGAAAAATCTTACAGAGATGGAAATACCAAACCACCTTACCTGCCTCCTGAGAAACTTGTTTACAGGTCAATAAGCATTTGTTATAACCAGACATAGAACAACAGACTGGCTCAAAATTGGGAAAGGAGTATGTCAAGGCTGTATACTGTCACCCTGCTTATTTAACTTGTATGCAGAGTACATCATGAAAATGATGAAGCACAAGCTGGAATCAAGATTGCCAGGAGAAATATCAACAACCTCGGATATGCAAATACCACACTAATGGCAGAAAGCAAAGAGGAACAAAAGAGCCTCTCGATGAAGGTAAAAGAGAAGAGTGAAAAATCTGACTTAAAATGCAACGTTCAAAAAACTAAGATCCTGGAATCCTGTCCCGTTCAGTTCAGTTCAGCTTAGTCACTCAGTCGTATCCGACTCTTTGCGACCCGATGAATCGCAGCACGCCAGGCCTCTCTGTCCATCACTGACTCCCGGAGTTCACCCAGACTCACGTCCATCGAGTCAGTGATGCCATCCAGCCATCTCATCCTCGGTCGTCCCCTTCCCCTCCTGCCCCCAATCCCTCCCAGCATCAGAGTCTTTTCCAATGAGTCAACTCTTCGCATGAGGTGGCCAAAGTACTGGAGTTTCAGCTTTAGCATCATTCCTTCCAAAGAAATCCCAGGGCTTTTCTCCTTCAGAATGGATTTTATAGCAAATAGATGGGGGGAAAGTGGAAACTGTTACAGATATCATTTTCTTGGGCTCCAAAATCACTGCCGATGGTGACTGCAGCCATGAAATTAAATATACTTGCTCCTTGGAAGGAAAGTTATAACAAATATAGATAGCATATTAAAAAGCAGAGACATTACTTTGTCAACAAAGGTCTATATAGTCAAGGCCGTAATTTTTCCAGTAGTCATGTATGGATGTGAAAGTTGGACCATAAAGAAAGCTGAGCACTGAAGAACTGACACTTTCCAACTGTGGTGCTGGAGAAGACTCTTGAGAATCCCTTGAACAGCAAGGAAAACAAACCAGTCAATCCTAAAGGAAATCAACCCTGAATACTCGTTGAGAGGACTGATGCTAAAGCTGAAACTCCAATACTTTGGCCACCTGATTGGAAAAGACTCTGATGCTGGGAAAGATTGAAGATAGGAGGAGAAGGGGACAACAGAGGATGAGATGGTTGGATGGCATCATCAACTTGTTGGACATGAGTTTGAGCAAGCTCCAGGAGTTAATGATGGACAGGGAAACCTGGCACACTGTAGTCATTGGGGTGGCAAAGAGTTGGACACAACTGAGTGACTGAACTTAACTGAAGTAATTCCTTGATGGCATGTTATGTTAAAGTTTAATTGAAGGACACTCTAAGTTTCGTTCTTAAGCTTATCTCAGTAATCTATCATTTAAATGAAAATCTGATGCCCTATGACCTGCAACCAGGAGATATGCATGTTGGGAAAGACAAAATTTAAAGGGCTATCTCCAACCTGGATGGAAGAACACTTATCAGGTACTCTTAGCCAGCCCATGCGCAGTGAAACTGAAAGGAATTGACTCTTAGATTAATTTTCACTCACAAAAGACCCCTTCACTGTACTGGCCTATGGAGAGAGTGACTGATTTCAAAATCATCTTAAAACAATGCTCAACCAAAGGAGAAACTGTACTCACATCACGATGAGAAGAGGACATCAGAAATAGACACATTGCCAGAGATTCTAGACCTGACTCATCATCGTTTATAATGTTTCCTTGACTTCTTGGATCCTTGCACGTGAATCAAATGTAGGCATGATCCTATGCTAGTTTTAAAAATCAATCCAATTGTTGAGTTTGTAGCCAACTTCCTGTGTCTAGTGCTTCTGGATGACTTTGGTGGATTTTTCCACTCTAAGGCTCTTAGGAAATTTTTTCTATAATAAAAGAAAGAAATTATACTTCAGTTTAGGCCACTACTGATATTACTAAGTGGAATCCCCTCCCCTAGCCAATCAATAATGCTTGCTCTGATGCTGGCCATAAATGTGAATTTTCCTCTATTACTTAGGCTCAATCAGAGCAACAGAGAAATTTCAGCTAAGAAATAAGACCTTCCACAGTTATGGGGTATATTTATGTAGTTCAGTTCAGTCGCTCAGTCATGTCCGATGCTGCGACGCCATGAACCGCAGCACACCAGGCTGCTCTGTCCATCACCAACTCCCGGAGTCCACTCAAACCTATGTCCATCAAGTCGGTGATGCCATCCAACCATCTCATCCTCTGTATCCCCTTCTCCTGCCCTCAATCATTCCCAGCATAAGAGTCTTTTCCAATGAGACAGCTCTTTGCATCAGGTGGCCAAAGTATTGGAGTTTCAGCTTCAGCATCAGTCCTTCCAATGAACACCCAGGACTGATCTCCTTTAGAATGGACTGATTGGATCTCTTTGCAGTCCAAGGGACTCTCAAGAGTCTTCTCCAACAACACAGTTCAAAAGCATCAATTCTTCGGTGCTCAGCTTTCTTTATAGTCCAACTCTCACATCGATACATGATCACTGGAAAAATCATAGCCTTGACTAGATGGACCTTTGTTGACAAAGTAATATCTATGCTTTTTAATATGCTGTCTGGGTTTGGTTATAACTTTCCTTCCAAGGAGTAAGCGCCTTTTAATTTCATGGCTGCAATCACCATTTGCAGTGATTTTGGAGCCCAGAAAAATAAAGTTATGTCGTTAACACCAGGCTACAGTAATTTAAGTTTAAAGGCTCCTCTATGTTGGGAACAATTAAATCATACTAATGATAAACAGTCTAGTAACATGAATGCTCAAAATTCTCCAAGCTAGGCTTCAGCAAAATGTGAACTGTGAACTTCCAGATGTTCAAGCTGGTTTTAGAAAAGTCAGAGGAGCCAGAGATCAAATGACCAACATCTGCTTGATCATCAAAAAAGCAAGAGTGTTCCAAAAAACATCTATTTCTGCTTTATTGACTATTCAACAAACTGTGGAAAATTCTGAAAGAGATGGGAATACCAGACCACCTGACCTGCCTCTTGAGAAACCTATATGCAGCTCAGGAAGCAACAGTTAGAACTGGACATCGAACAACAGACTGGTTCCAAATAGGAAAAGGAGTACGTCAAGGCTGTATATTGTCACCCTGCTTATTTAACTTCTATGCAGAGTACATCATGAGAAACGCTGGGCTGGAAGAAGCACAAGCTGGAATCAAGATTGCCAGGAGAAATATCAATAACCTCAGATATGCAGATGACACTACCCTTACGGCAGAAAGTGAAGAGGAACTAAAAAGCCTCATGATGAAAGTGAAAGAGGAGAGTGAAAATGTTGGCTTAAAGCTCAACATTCAAAAAACGAAGATCATGGCATCCAGTCCCATCACTTCATGGGAAATAGATGGGGAAACAGTGGAAACAGTGTCAGACTTTATTTTGGGGGCTCCAAACTCACTGCAGATGGTGACTGCAGCCATGAAATTTAAAGACTCTTACTCCTGGAAGAAAAGTTATGACCAACCTAGATACTATATTCCAAAGCAGAGACATTACTTTGCCAACTAAGGTCCATCTAGTCAAGGCTATGGTTTTTCCAGTGGTCATGTATGGATGTGAGAGTTGAACTGTGAAGAAGGCTGAGCACCGAAGAATTGATGCTTTTGAACTGTGGTGTTGAAGAAGACTCTTGAGAGTCCCTTGGACTGCAAGGAGATCCAACCAGTCCATTCTGAAGGAGATCAGCCCTGGGATTTCTTTGGAAGGAATGATGCTAAAGCTGAAACTCCAGTACTTTGGCCACCTCATGCGAAGAGTTGACTCATTGGAAAGACTCTGATGTTGGGAGGGATTGGGGGCAGGAGGAGAAGGGGATGACAGAGGATGAGATGTCTGGATGGCACCACTGACTCGATGGATGTGAGTCTGAGTGAACTCCGGGAGTTGGTGGTGGACAGGGAGGCCTGGCGTGCTGTGATTCATCGGGTCGCAAAGAGTCGGACACAACTGAGTGACTGAACTGAACTGAATACAATATTTCCTTAAAGGTAAGAACTAAGAATAGACTAAGTCAGGTGACAAGGGACATATTGGAGCATATCTAATGAAAGTTCTTGGCTTAACGCTTACTTATTACTTTTCTAATACTGCTAGCTATGTTGTTTGTATTTTACCTGTTTTACAGAATTGGTTTTTCTTACATTGCCGAATGTGTGATTAATCCTCTGATAAAATGATGATATATAGTTCCATGTAAGCTCAATGATGATAATGATGTAACTCTAGATATAGGAAGGAGAAGGCAATGGCAACCCACTCTAGTACTCTTGCCTGGAAAATCCCATGGACGGAGGAGCCTGATGGGCTGCCGTCCATGGAGTTGCACAGAGTTGGACACGACTGAAGCGACTTAGTAGCAGTAGCAGCAGCAGATATAGGAATAAGCAGCAAGAGGGAATATTCTTATTAACCATAAGAGACTAGTAAGACAGGTAGTCCAGAGACTTTTTGGCAACTGTTAATGGGGCCTAGTCCAATGATAGCATACTGACTAGTGTATTGGAAAATTTTTCACCTGACTTGGGAATGCGCATTCCTAGCACCATGGGACAAAATGGTCATGAAATGCCCTGCAAATAATAGTCAAATTTACTACCATGAAAGGGTTCTACTGATGGAAATGGGCCCTTTCCATCTACCTCTATAAAGATTAAATCATGAGCTGTACAGCTGCTTACCTTCAATACCCCCCTGAAGGGAGTTCAGGGTGGAGGTAAGGAAAGAGTCACTTCTCTGTGTTCTGGGAAAAACTAGCAGGACAGGCCTTCAGACAGTTACATATCTTCAGGAGAAGATATTGTGAGCCCAAATGTTGCATCTTCTCATACCTAGAGATCCACTCAGATCATTAACAGTGATGTCTGATTTGGCTATTAATTAGAATATCACAATTAAAAGTCAAAATGGAATAGCTGTGGTTCAGACATTCAAGCAAATAACAGGTGATACAATGGCTGTGATTTCAGACAAGTCCTTGTAAGACTAAGAACTTGAGTTTTCTGAGCTGTGTCAGATTTATACTGAGAGCTTACACCTTGTCTTGGGATCCCAGATGAGCCCCCAAGATGACAGATGAAAGCGTATGGTGTTCCACAGGATTCGTGGTCTCTGAAGGAGAAGATTTAACTCCAGGACCAAAGACAGTCTCAGTAATTCAGAGTTTTGTATAGCAGATATTCTATTAAAGTGCTAGTGACAGAAAAAAGCTTCTGACATAGACATCAGAAGTGGGTAGAAGGATTACCCACCTTGTTTGTTTTAAACAGGGCATTATATACTTTTCTGCTAGCTGTTGAGAATAGAAAAAAAAAAATACCTCAAGGCTGTGAAAATTTTGCCCAAACCCTTTCCCATAACATACATCCTGGAATGACATCAGCACAAGATTAGCCAAAAGGTACAGGTTAACCCAGAGGTTAACCCAGAGCTCAAAGCTGTGGAAGCTTTACCCAGACCTTCTCCCATAACATACTTTCTGAGGTCAAAAAAGGCATGTCCTTGAGCAGGAGATACTGCTGCCTTATAGGGCCTACATATCTGAGGCAAAAGAATGTGAAAAAGAAAGAAGGTTCACCTCCTCCTTAAAGGGGCTTTAGGCTTGGACTCTTTATCAACCTGCCTAAGTTAACTCTCTCAATATAACACCAGCCATTCTCAAAACAGTGTCTGCTGGCAGCTGGTAACTGCAACCTTACTTTTTAAAAGTTTCTTTTTGTAACTATGTCATTTTTAGATGATGGAATTGATTTAGATCATACATTAACAAAATGAAACAAGTATGATGAATGATAGCACCTGTTATCTATGTGTTAATATCACATTAAAAGTTAAAACCTAGCTAGATAAAACTAGACAGTTGGCTACCTGGCTACAGGTCTTCCCAGTGTGCCCAGTCTGGACTGAGTTTTAGACTTATTCTCCTGAAAAGAAATGAAAGACTTTTTTGGCCTATTAAAATTCCAGTTGTCACTCCTCCAACTACCTCTATTTGGTACCTCTCTAACACCAAAATGAAAAACCAATAGGTTGAGGTTTTAATTATATACGATTCAGATCCAGGGCTTGGGACTCAGAAATATTTCCAGTTCAGTGCCAAGTTTCCCAACTGAGGCTGGACTGTGGCCTATTTTAGCAGGAAATGGCCAGAGCCAGCACCACCCCATTCCTTGAATTGGAACTGTGCAGTACACTTGGGGGCTCCAAAATACAAACCCCTTCTGGATCACTTGTTTCTTGCTAGGCTTCATTCAGCCTCATTGACCTTCCCTGAGTTCCACAGGTCGAATTCAGAGTTATTAATCAGGGAAGGGATGGGATACAGAAATAGAGGAGGAGAAATCAAATGGTAGTACAGCCTTGGGGCAGGGTCCTGGCTCCTCCTCAAGGAGTGTGCATAACCATTTATTTCCATTCTTCTGCAAAATTGAGGTCCCCACCTCTTGAGGATGGTAACTTCTGGCTAAGTTCAAGATTCCTAGAACACCACCCTATTTCTAGAGCTGCCCACCAACCAATCAGAAGATAGTCATACACCTTGAAACCCTCATCCCAAATTTTGCCTTCCTTTTCTGGGCCCAGTGATGATCATTCTGCTAGGCCTCATTTCTGTCTCCTGTCTGTTTCAACCACTTACAAGGTTCATCTCTGACAGGGTCCAACAATTACAGGCTAAATTTTCCTACAAGGGTGAATGCCAGTTTCAGGCACAGAACATCTCAATTTAGATCAAAAAGAGAGAGACTACTACTCCACTAGACAGGACTCCACCCACTCTCATCAGGGAGTATTAACATTTACAGAAGAAAGAAACAGAAGTATCCTGTGTATGAAGTCTCTCAGGGTGGAGTTGTTAGACGAACCAATTGAAACCACCCACCCTTGCCAGGCCCAATAGTAACTGCTTGCATAAGTTACCTTAAACAAGAGGTCCTGGTAAGGAATGAGGAACAAATAAGCTGCCACCAACTTGAAGAATCTGAGAAAGATCAAAAAGAGAAAGGAGACTACAGTGTATACGCCCTATCAAATTCGCAGAATTCTTCTTGCTGGAAGCCATCTTGGCTGAGGGATTGATGTGCCACCAAGAAGGACCCCACATCCAGAGAAAACCCGGAAACTAACCCAATTACCATAAAACCAAGGCCTGTGTGACAGTGTCATCCTCCCGGGTCCCCTACCTTCCTGCTCTCTACCAGGGTGCCCTTCCCAACAGCTTCTTGCTTTGGCATCCCATGTGTCTCCTCGGACAGTTCATTTCTAAGATAAGAACATGGTCTCAGGCCCTAGAAGTGGTCCCCCTTCCGGCAACAAAGGGATAAACTGGATCACAGATCTTGGGGATAAAGAAGGCTAATTCAGATCAAAATTGGAGTCAAACGTCAAGTTTGAATCTGGTGATTGATTGAATAAGGAAGAAGAGACCACATAGATTAAAATAGTGTCTTGGATTTCTCTTTGGTTAATCAGTTAGATGATGATGAGATGTTCTTTATATTTGGTAACTTAAAAGCTTAGAATGAAGAAGAAAATTGTAAAGATGGATACTAAGATCTGTCATATATAAAGGATATATATATATATATATATATATATATATAGCCTTCCTTTTCTGGGCCCAGTGATGATAATTCTGAGTATACTAATGTGTGTGTGTGTGTGTGTGTGTGTGTGTGTGTGTGTGTAGGAGAAGGAAATGGCGACACACTCCATTATCCTTGCCTGGAGAATTCCATGGACAGAGGAGCCTGGCAGGTTACAGACCGTGGGGTCGCAAAGAGTTGGACACGACTGAGCAACTAATCACAGACACACACACACATATATATACAGACGCACACACACACACATGCCCCTTATATGTGTCAACATGAAAAGAAGCATGCCATGTAAGAGCTGTGAGATGGGTCTTCCTGGGAACTATAGCCTGAGAGAGCCTCTCAGGTAGCTCTGAAAAACTGAAGAGATAGGGGGAGCCACTAGATGTAATATAGTCAAGATCTCACTGAAATGTTACCACTAGTCACAGGATCAGATATCTCATTTAATAACTGCTGTGCATTGCTAAGTATGCAAAGATGGAAAACTTTGGCATACATAAAATCCCCCCCAGAAGTGTCTAACTATCTGAGGACCTGTTCTCAGGGCTTGAATTCTTTTCTAAGGTATGTGGTAGGTCAGTGATGACAATGACTAATTTCTCAATTCTTGTAGAATAGGGTGCTGGAAAACATCCTCTGTTTTACATTTGAAAACATGATATGTAGTCATAACAACAATGAACAGACAACCCTTTTCAAACACAAATCACTGATCTAAACTAAGTGAACTACCAGTGCAATTTGGAAGCAATTTATTAGCAATGCAAATGTCAAGCTACTTCTGAATTTCCCAAAAGCAGGATAAACAAAATAAATGTACCATCAAGCAGCACAGGTGAGACACTCAAGCTTCAAGAGCTCTCCTTTGATTACTTTAAAAACCAGAGAAAGGCAACATAACAAGTTTCCACTTGATCGGACTGTGTTTATTCATCCTGATGCAGGTCAGTGGAAGCGGGCCTAATAGTTTTGAATTGCTATAAAAGGTTGTATGCACTTGCCAGATTTATGCATTTAGGCCATGAAAGCAAAAGAATATTACAGAGGCATTTTCTTAATTAAGCAATTTAGGTATAAAACCAGGGAGAAAGAAGAATATATATATTACAGCACCTGCCCCAAATGACCTCACTATCCTTTTTTTATCCAAAGATTTCCTTTTTTGGCTCCCCACACTAGTTCAAAGATTTCCACCTCAAGTAAAACATCTACTGAACACCTCCACCCATCACTTCCACCAACTAAAGACTTCCACCAACTTGTACATACTTCTGCTGGAATACTAATTCATTTCATAATCATTTACCTATGTCCCCTTGTTCTATGATGTTTTCAAAGGCAAAGCTCAGGACTGTTAGGTTATCGGAAGACTTAGTGAGGTGTGTAACTACATCAGGGACCTGGGACAGTAGCTCCTGCGCTAAACATTCCATAACCAAATAAGGAGGTCAGTAGCTCCTGCGCTAAACATTCCATACCAAATAAGAAAAATCTATAGGGAAGCAGCATCAGGGGAATGTATGAGCTCAGCTTCGCATGTAACCAATCAGGTAGTGCCAACTATGCCTGTTGCTGGACTAAGGGACAAACTGTATATAAACCGCCATACCTCTTTGTTCGGGGTCCAGCCGCATTCTGCTGTGTCAGAGAGGCTAGGACCCTGGCGCGCCAGAAATAAACTCCCTTTATGCCTTTTGCATTACTTTGGTGGACTTGTTCATTCGGTCGGGTAGGGGACACGGACACGGAGCATAACATTTGGGGGCTCGTCCGGGATCTCCGCCCCACCGGAGGAATAATTCCCCTGGTAAGAGGGAGAAGCCCCGCTGAGAGGCAAAGAGCTCTGAACTCCGAAGCACCGGTGCTAATAGTACAGGCCTAGATTAAGTCCGGGGCCCAGTATCGTACTGGGGAGGCATCTAGGTGTGAGAGACAAGGCAAGCCCAGCGTAAGGCCGAGTCCCCGGTAGCGTACCGGGAAGGCGGCTGGCACTGAGGACGTCCTGACGGTAAGACGTTTGCAAATAGAAAAGGGGTCTCTAGTGCTAAAAGAGACTGAATTGGAATCTGTTTGTTGTGTCATTTTTGTGACTCTGTGTGCCGGCACTGTCTGTGTGAGTGTCTTGTTGTCATTGTCTGTGTTCTCTGTACCCATGGGGCAATCTACTTCTACTCCGCTGTCCCTGATGACTGACCATTTTTCTGATTTTAAGTCTAGAGCCCGGAATCTTTCGTTACTAGTAAAGAAGAGCAAACTGGTGACGTTCTGTTCCGCCGAATGGCCCACCTTTGATGTCGGATGGCCACAAGAGGGAACCTTCAATCCCCAGATCATCCAGGCAGTTAAAGAGAGGGTGCTTACTCCTGGTCCTGCTGGGCACCCAGACCAGACTCCCTACATTCTGGTCTGGCAGGATCTAGTGAAGAACCCACCGGAATGGCTTAAACCCTTCGTTCTTGCTTCTCCTAAACCTCCCCGTCCCTCTTCCCCGGCTCCAACCTTACTAAACCCACAGGTGCTAGTCATGAAAGCGTCTGAGAAAACGAAAGAAAACCAGGACGAAAAACGACCCAAGCCGGTGTTCCAGGAATCTTCCTCTCTGTACCCTAATTTGATTGACTTGGAAACCGAACTGTCCCCACCCCCGTACGCGGATCCAAATCCACCTTTGCTTCCACAGGTTCCTCAAGTCTCGTCGGGAGAAGCCCAGAGGAGGGCCGAGCCCTCAGCTCCCCCTAGGGGAGGAGGCCCCGCCCAGGGAACTCGGGGAAGGGGAAGGGAGATGGCTAGCGCAGCAGAGGAGGAAGGCCCGGAATTGCCCTCCTCCACTGTTCACGCGTTTCCGGTCCGGGCGGGGCCAGCCAGAGAGGGTGGGGAACGCACATATCAGTACTGGCCTTTTGCTACTAGTGATTTGTACAATTGGAAAACCCAAACCCCCTCTTTCTCTGAGAAACCTCAAGGTCTTATTGATCTTTTAGAGTCTATCCTGTTTACTCACAACCCCACTTGGGATGATTGCCAACAACTGCTACAAGTACTTTTCACTACAGAAGAGCGTGAACGGATCCTGTCAGAAGCCCGGAAAAATGTGCCGGGGGTAGATGGGAGGCCCACAGTACAGCCTCACCTCATTGAAGAGGGGTTCCCCTTGGTGCGACCCAACTGGGACTTCGAACGCGTTGAAGGTAGGGAGCGTCTCCGAGTATACCTTCAGATCCTCATGGCTGGCCTTAGAGCGGCCGCCAGAAAACCAACTAATTTGGCCAAGGTAAATTCGGTGAGGCAAGAGCCAAATGAGAGCCCGGCAGCCTTCCGTGAAAGGATAATGGAAGCTTTTAGACAGTATACCCCCATGGACCCCCAGGCAGATGAGTCTAGGGCAGCAGTCATGCTAGCATTTGTAAATCAGGCAGCCCCCGATATTAGGAGAAAGTTACAAAAGATAGAGAGGCTCGGTGAACAGTCCCTACAAGATTTAGTGAGGGCAGCAGAGAGGGTTTTCAATCATAGAGAGACCCCGGAAGAAAGAGAGGACCGCATTAGAAGGGAAGACAGAGAATTTAGGGCTGAAGAAAACCGTAAAAATCAAAAGGAGCTGGCTCAGATATTTTTCGCTGGGATTGAAAACAAAAATAGATCCCAAAAAGGGAAAAAGCCAGATTCAAAAACTGAGGAGAAACCTGCAAGGCGCAAGCTTGAAAAGAACCAATGTGCATTTTGTAAAGAGTTTGGACATTGGAAAGATAAATGCCCCAAGAAAAACCTAAAAGAGGGGCCAAAAAATTCCAAGAACGAGACCCCCCTCCTGACAGTCATATCCTCTACGCAGGAGAGGATAGTGACTAGGGGGGTCAAGGCTCGACGCCCCTCCCCGAGTCCTGGATAACTATAAATGTGGAGGGGAAACCGGTTGGCTTTATGGTAGACACGGGAGCTCAATACTCAGTCTTAAACCAAAGAGATGGGCCTATGTCTAAGAAAAGTAGCTGGGTACAGGGAGCAACCGGGACTAAGCGATATGGATGGACTACAAAACGGCATGTGAATTTGGGGACCCACCAAGTAACTCATTCCTTTCTGGTGATACCCGAATGCCCAGTGCCCTTGCTGGGAAGAGATTTACTGTCTAAAGTGAATGCCCAAATTCATTTTGGCCATGGACAAGTGTCAGTTTTAGATGGAACCGGGCACCCTCTACAGGTTCTGTCTCTGGCATTGAAGGATGAATACAGACTGTACTTGCCAGAGGCCCCAGCGACAGTAAGTCCTGAAGTACAGCCATGGGTTCAAAGATACCCTCAGGCCTGGGCTGAAACAGCAGGAATGGGATTGGCCAGACAGAGACCCCCTATTGTTGTGGAGTTAAAAGCGGGTGCCACACCAGTGAGGGTACGGCAATATCCCATGAGTCAAGAAGCCCGGCGAGGAATCACTCCTCACATACAAAGCCTCACAGACGCTGGGGTCTTAAAGAGATGCCGGTCCCCATGGAACACCCCCCTGCTTCCCATAAAGAAGCCTGGGGGAACTGATTTTAGACCAGTTCAAGACCTGCGAGAGGTCAACAAGCGGGTGAGTGACATCCATCCTACGGTTCCTAACCCTTATACATTGCTAAGCAGTTTGCCACCAAGCTACGTATGGTATACTGTTTTAGATTTAAAAGATGCCTTTTTCAGTCTGCCTCTCACCCTGGCGTGCCAAGAAATCTTCGCCTTCGAATGGCTAGAAGACGGTGGACAGACTCCTGTGCAGCTGACGTGGACTCGCCTACCACAGGGGTTTAAGAACTCACCCACGTTGTTTAACGAGGCCTTAGATGAAGACCTCCGTGAGTACCGGGTTGAACACCCTACCGTTGTTTTATTACAATATGTTGATGACCTTATGCTGGCGGCGACTACAGAAAAAGAGTGCCAGGAGGCAACAGGTGACCTTCTCCAAACCCTTGGGACTTTAGGTTACAGGGCTAGCGCCAAAAAGGCCCAGATCGTCAAGCAAGAGGTTACATACCTTGGTTACAAGATAAAACAGGGCCAGAGGTGGCTAACACAGGCTATGAAAGACACCATCCTTCAGATCCCTGAACCTACCACTCCTAGGCAAGTGAGAGAGTTTCTGGGAACTGTAGGATATTGCCGATTGTGGATCTTGGGGTTTGCAGAAAAAGCCAGGCCCTTATATGAAGGGACCAAAGAAAACAAAAACTGGAAATGGACTGAATCAATGAAAACGGCTTTTCAGGAGCTCAGGCGTGCCTTGCTGGAAGCTCCTGCCCTGGCCCTTCCTGACCCATCTAAGCCGTTCCAATTATTTGTGGATGAAAAGCGAGGGATAGGAAAAGGGGTACTAACACAGAAATGGGGACCTTGGAAGCGTCCCATAGCCTACCTTTCAAAGAAATTAGACCCAGTGGCAGCCGGGTGGCCACCTTGCCTCCGAATTATTGCAGCCACCGCGCTTCTAGTTCGTGATGCTGATAAGCTGACTTATGGCCAGAAACTCTTGGTTTACACTCCTCATGCTATAGAGAGAGTCCTGAAACAACCTCCGGGCAAATGGATTTCCAATGCCCGCTTAACACACTACCAGGCCTTGCTGCTCGACACCTCCCGGATTCATTTTCAAACACCCTGCACTCTAAACCCAGCTACTCTTTTGCCCAATCCGGAAATAGATAGCCCCCTCCACGATTGTGACGAGATACTAGCCGGAGTAACAGCAGTACGAAAGGACTTAACAGACACGCCACTGGATAACAGTGACCTAATATGGTTCACAGATGGAAGCAGTTATGTTAGAGATGGACAGAGACGGGCGGGAGCCGCAATAGTAGATGACTCTGGACAGACGATATGGGCAGACACCTCAGCCCAAAGAGCAGAGTTAATTGCCCTGATTCAGGCATTAGAGAGAGCTAAAGGTAAAAGAATAACTATTTTCACTGACAGTCGCTATGCTTTTGGCACGGTGCACATTCAGGGCCCGATTTATCGGGAACGCGGGTTTTTAACAGCTGAAGGAAAAGAGATCAAAAACTTACCAGAAATCCGTCGACTTCTGGAAGCTGTGCAGTTGCCTCGAGCTGTATCAATAGTACATGTACCTGGACATCAAAAGGGGGACAGCCTCACAGCCCGAGGAAATCGTGCCGCTGATTTGGCGGCTCGGAAGGCGGCTGACAAAGAGTACACCGCTCCAGTGCTGGCAATCGGACTTCCGCCCCCAGGTATGGGAACTTTGCCCCCAACCCCTGAGTATTCGTCCACAGACCTGGCCTGGATCCAGGAATATCCCAACCTCCAACAAGGAAAGGATAAATGGTACCGGGACTCCGATGGCTACTTGATACTTCCTGCTCAGTTGGGACGACAACTGTGTGAACATCTGCACTCATCTACTCATCTGGGAGAGAAAAAGACTCTGCTGCTTTTTCAAACCGCGCGCCTACGATTTCCCCGGCACCAAACAACCGTAAAAAACATAGTACAAGCTTGTAAGGCATGCCAACAGATGAAGCCAGGAAAGAGGCAACACGCAGGACTGAGGTATCGAGGGGAAGGCCCAGGACAGCACTGGGAGATAGATTTTACTGAGGTAAGGCCAGGCAAGTATGGTTACCGCTACTTGCTAGTGTTGGTAGATACCTTCTCAGGGTGGGTAGAGGCTTTTCCTACTAAGGGAGAAACTGCAATGGTAGTGGCTAAAAAGATTTTAGAAGAGATAGTACCCAGGTTTGGCCTGCCGGTGACCGTTGGCTCTGATAATGGCCCTGCTTTTGTGAGCCAAATAATACAGAACCTTGCCCGGGCTCTAGGAACTAAGTGGAAATTACATTGTGAATACAGCCCACAGAGCTCGGGGCAAGTTGAAAGAATGAATCGGACCCTAAAAGAAACTTTAACTAAATTGGTTATGGAGACTGGCGGGGACTGGGTGACTCTCCTTCCCTTCGCCCTTTTTCCCGTGCGTAATACTCCTTATCAGCTCAATTTGACCCCATTTGAAATTCTGTATGGGCGCCACCCTCCCGTATGTCCAAAATTTGAAGGGAAAAAGTTTCCACTTCCCACCTTGGGACAATTCCAGGAGGCTTTGATGGCTTTGGGCAAAGTACATTCTCGCGTCTGGAAACTACTCCGAGAGGTACATGAGGGTCAAGGTGAGGGAATTAGCCCCTCACATAACATTGGCCCCGGGGACTGGGTGTGGGTCAAAAGGCACCACGCCAGGGCACTAGAACCCAGATGGAAAGGTCCTTATGTTGTTCTTCTTACCACCCCAACTGCCTTGAAGGTCGACGGTATCGGGCCCTGGGTGCATTGCAATCACGTACGCCCAGCTACTTCAGCCGAACAAGAAGACGCGAAAAGACAATGGGAAGCGTCTCTACACCCGTCCAACCCTTTAAAATTGAAGATCCAGCGCCGGCCGCAGGACCGACGAGACTCATCTGGACCGTCATCTGGATGACTGTGTTGCTTTGTCCTGTGACTGCCAGTGTGAACCCCCACCAACCTGTTAAGATCACCTGGACGCTCTGGAACGGACTGACTCGAGAGGTACTCAATTTGACCACTGGAATTCACCCCCCTAATACGTGGTGGCCGGATCTGTATTTCAACCTCAAAGACCTTATAAAGACTACTTGGACAGCGGCCCAGACCAGAAACTTTGGATTCTGGGCATGTCCCGGACACCTGAAGAGACATAATTGGGAGACTTGTGGGGGGCTGCAACATTATTTCTGTTGGTCCTGGAGCTGTGTGACCTCCAATGATGGGAGATGGAAATGGGAGGTCGGGAACCGGGACTTAGTCAATTTCTCGTTTGTCCAGCCCTATCGCGGGCCCTGGAACCAAGATTACCAAAACCTGTTTGGAGATTATGTCGGGCGGCAATGGGAACAGCACTGGAGCCCAATTGCTCAGGTGAAAGTAATGTTCAACCAGGAAGCGGCTAAACTGGAGAGGTCTTGGGTCTCCGGGCTATCATGGGGCCTCCAACTCTACGCTGAGTGGTTTGAAGCAAAGCCTGGGGGAATTCTGGTTATTAGTCAGACAATAGAACCGATATTAGTACACAGTATCGGACCTAATAAGGTAGAGAAATTAGGTGCTGTGACCCTATCAACCACACCCCACCCAACTTCGTTGACTTTAACTAAACCTAACAAGGATGAAGCTCTTGCTGAGACAGACCCGTTGTGGAAATTAGTCAAGGCTGCATACACCACCTTAAACCAGACTCATCCTGAGGCAACTAGATCCTGTTGGTTATGTTACAACGTAGCTCCCCCATACTATGAAGCCATAGGCCTCAATGCTTCTTACAGCTTGGTCAACGCCTCAGATCCCTCCCAGTGTCAATGGGGAGACCGCAAGGTAGGACTCACGATGAGGCAGGTATGGGGAAAGGGGCTATGTATAGGCACAGTGCCGTCAGATAAAACCTCCCTATGTGTCAATGTCACAAGATCTGTAAACGGGCCTCTGGCTAGCTGGATGATTCCCCAGATGGGAGGATGGTGGGTATGTTCCAGAACCGGGTTGACCCCTTGTGTACATGAGTCAATTTTTGATCCCAAAGAAGAATTTTGTGTCATGGTAGCAGTAGTACCTAAAATAATATACAGGTCGGAAGAAACTGTGTACGACTATTGGGCCCATAGGTCAACCCTCAATCAGCAAGAAAGAGCATATAGAATTAAAAGAGAACCCCTTACTGCAATTACTATAGCCACTATGTTTGGCTTAGGGATAGCCGGAGCTGGAACTGGAATTACAGCTTTGTCTATGCAAAGTCAAGGATTTAACTCTTTAAGGGCAGCGATAGATGAAGATATCACCCGACTAGAACAGTCTATAAGTCATTTAGAGTCTTCTTTAACTTCCTTGTCTGAAGTAGTTTTGCAAAATAGAAGAGGGCTAGATTTGCTATTTCTACAACAGGGGGGACTTTGTGCCGCCCTGGGAGAGGAATGTTGTTTTTACGCAGACCATACGGGTATAATTAGAGAATATATGGCCAAAGTGAGAGAGGGGCTAGCCCAGCGTAAACGAGAGCGGGAGGCCCAACAAGGATGGTTTGAGTCTTGGTTTCAACAATCCCCTTGGCTGACTACTTTAATCTCAACCTTACTAGGACCCTTGATAATCCTTCTAATAATGCTCACGTTCGGTCCCTGCATCATCAACAGACTTGTAGCCTTTGTAAAAGAACGTATTAACACAGTGCAGTTGTTTGTGCTACGGCAACAATATCAAACTATATCACCGGGAACAGAGGAAGATTCCTCTGTATGATCAAAGAACAGGGGGGAATGTTAGGTTATCGGAAGACTTAGTGAGGTGTGTAACTACATCAGGGACCTGGGACAGTAGCTCCTGCGCTAAACATTCCATAACCAAATAAGGAGGTCAGTAGCTCCTGCGCTAAACATTCCATACCAAATAAGAAAAATCTATAGGGAAGCAGCATCAGGGGAATGTATGAGCTCAGCTTCGCATGTAACCAATCAGGTAGTGCCAACTATGCCTGTTGCTGGACTAAGGGACAAACTGTATATAAACCGCCATACCTCTTTGTTCGGGGTCCAGCCGCATTCTGCTGTGTCAGAGAGGCTAGACCCTGGTGCGCCAGAAATAAACTCCCTTTATGCCTTTTGCATTACTTTGGTGGACTTGTTCATTCGGTCGGGTAGGGGACACGGACACGGAGCATAACAAGGACCTTTCACAGAAAGATTTTAACCATGTATGATCACAACCAAAATCAGGAAGAGAAAACAGGGAATCCTAATTCTTTAAAGTTTAGGGAATTTTTATTGAGCTCATTTATATTAGCTTATAAATCTGATAATATAATGTTATATTACTATGTTAAAGAATAATTATCTGAAAGGGGTATGACCAAGATTCTCATGAAGATACAAAATGATCACATGTTAAATATTTTATTTAGCTAATTATTAATGAAGAAATTAGGTATATGTTACAACTGGTTCAAAGGAAAAGTCAAACAACTACAAATTTATATGGAGTAAACGTTCCTTAGTGAAGAAATGTAGAAAAGAATTTACAAATTGATATAAAAAGTTGACTCCCCACCCCCAGCCCCACCCCCCCACCCCTACCCTGGGAGGAAAAGGGAAGAGTCAATTGAACCTCCACCAAACAGAATTTATTTGCATGTCTAAGAACAAGAATTATTTTGCATTGCTATCCGTTACCTGCAATTTTCAGAGTTGTAAAGTAGCTCAAAGGCAATGAAACACTAGACTGCTAGACCCAAAAACTCAGGAGCTGTACTCTAAACAATGAAAAAATTTCCATTGGAGATAGTGATCTTCTTAGTTTATTGCAAATTGGCTTACAGTTATCAGCATCAGTTTAAAGATGGGGTGAGGGTTCCATGTTCTCTGATTAAAAATTAATCTGTCATCAAAATTTGGTTTCCTCAGCTTGTAAGAAAATATTTCTGACCTCCCTCACAACACATTCAGTTGTATCATTAGCTATTCTTTATTAATACAAAAATGACTACAAAATCTAGCATCTGTTGAGGTATACACTACTCTGGATAATACAAACAAGGTACAAAGATACAGTGCACAGCAGAGCATAGAGCCAACATTTTATAGCAACTATAAATAGAGTATAATTATAAAAATTTTGAATCACTGTATTGTACACATGAAACATATTGTAAATCAACTATATATTTAATGCTGAGTACTGCTATAATCTTATACTGAATTAGAAAAGCAAAATACAGCTATAGAATTTTTTAATCTATTTATTTAGAAATTAATGACAGACTTTTTTTTTTTTTTTTTTTGGCCAGATGGTGTGATGAGTGCTTCACCTACAGAATTTCTTTAATCTTCATGTCAAGTTGATGAAGAATTCTATTATTCTTATTTTATAGAAGAGGAAACTGAACATTAGTAAAGGTTTTAAACCACGGATGTAACATGTGATACCACTGAATTTTAAGCAGATAGCTCTGGATCTGTGCTGTCCAATACAGTAGCCAGTCACTATGTGTGATTATTGAGACTTAAAATGTGGTGAGTTCAAACTGCTATGTGCTATAGGTCTGTTAACTAAAATATTGCGCAGCCTGAAAGTCGAAAAATATGTTTACTCAGCAGACATCCTGAGGTCTTCAAGACCAGGACATAGCATCTCAGATCACTCTGAGAGACTGTTCTGAAGAGGCAAAGGAAGGAGTCAGGATATATAGGAGTTTTGCAACAAAGACTAGGTAGGTAGACCATCAAAGGATTACTGTTAAATAAAGAAAATCAATACCTCAAGATGGGGAGAAAATGGAAAAAATAACAGACTTTATTTTCTTGGGCTCCAAAATCACTAAGGACAGTGACTGCAGCCATGAAATTAAAAGACACTTGTTCACTGAAATGGAGACCAAAAGAAAGCAGGAGAAACAACACTCATATCAGACAAAACAGACTTTAAGATGAAGACCGTTACAAGAGACAAAGATGGACACTACATAATGATCAGGGGATCAATCTCAAGAAGATATAACAATTATAAATATACATGCACCCAACATTGGAGTATTTCAATAGATAAGGCAAATCCTAACGACTATTTAAGGGAAAATTGACAATAACACAATAATAGTGGGGCACTTAATACCCACTCACACCAATGAACAGGTCATCCAGATAGAAAATTAATAAGAAGACACAGCTTTAAATGATACATTGGACCAGTTAGACCTAATTGATATCTACAGAGCATTCCACCCCAAAACAATAGATTTCAATTTTTCTCAAGTACACATGGAACATTCTCCAGGATAGATCACATCCTGGGCCAGAAGTCTAGTCTTGGTAAATTTTTTAAAAATTGAAATCATTTCAATCACCTTTTCTGATCATAACGCTGTAAGATTAGATATCAACGACTGGAAAAAAGCTATGAAAAAACACAAGCCTATGGAGGCTAAACAACATGCTTCTGAATAACCAACAGATCACTGAAGAAATCAAAAAGGAAATCAAAATATGCATAGAAACAAGTGATATTGAAAACACAACAACCCAAAACCTATGGGATTCAGTAAAAACAGTGCCAAGAGGGAAGTTCATAGCAATACAAGCCTACCTCAAGAAGCAAGAGAAACCAAACAACCTACATATACCTAAGCAACTAGAAAAAGAACAAAAACGCCCCAAAGTAGTAGAAGGAAATAAATCGGAAAAATCAGAGCAGAAATAAATGACAATGAAATGAAGTACACTATACCAAAGATTAACACAGCTAAAAGCTAGTTCATTAAGAAGATAAAATAGACAAACCACTAGCCAGACTCATCAAGAGAAAAAGGGAGAAGAATCAAATCAATGAAATTAGAAATGAAAATGGGGGAGAAGACACATGTATCACATTGTTCATTGCAGCACAATTTAAAATACCTAGAACATGGAAGCCACCTAGATGTCCATCGACAGATGAATGGATAAAGAAGTTGTGGTACATATACACAATGGAATATTACTCAGCCATAAACAGGAACAATCTGAGCCAGTATAATGAAACGGATGAACCTAGAACCTGTTATACAGAGTGAGGTAAGTCAGAAAGAGAAAGATAAATATTATATTCTAATGCATATATATGAACATACATGTGCACATATATATGAATATATATGAAATATATGAATATATAAGAATATCTAACACATATATAAGAATCTGGGAAAATGGTACTGAAGAATTTATTTACAGGGCAGTAGTGGAGAAACAGACATAGAGAACAGACTTATGGACATGGGGAGAGGGGAGGAAAGGGTAAGATGTATGGAAAGAGTAACATGGAAACTTACATTACCATATGTAGAATAGATAGACAATGGGAATTTGCTGTATGGCTCAGGAAACTCAAACAGGGGCTCTGTATCAACATAGAGGGGTGACATGGGGAGGGGGATGGGAGGGAGTTTCAAAAGGAAAGGGATATATGTATACCTATGGCTGATGCATGTTGAGGTTTGACAGAAAACAATAAAATTCTGTAAAGTAATTATTCTTCAATTAAAAACTAAATCAGTTTTTTAAAAAGAAATGAAAATGGAGAAATTACAACAAAGCACAGAAATACAAATGATCATATGAGACTACTATGAGCAACTATATGCCAATAAAATGGACAACTTGGAAGAAATGGACAAATTCTTAGAAAAGTATAACCTTCCAATACTGAACCAGGAAGAAATAGAAAATTTGAACAAACCAATCACAAGCATGGAAATCAACTATAATCAAAAGTCTTCCAACAAATCAAAGTACAGGACCAGATAGCTTCAGAGGCAAATTCTAGCAAAAATTTAGAGAAGAGATAGCACCTATCCTACTCAAACTCTTCCAGAAAATTGTAGAAGAAGGAAAGCTCCCAAGTTCATTCTATGAGGCCATCATCACCCTGATACCAAAATCAGACAAAGATGCCACACAAAAAAAATAAAACTACAGGCCAATATTACTGATAAACATAGATCCAAAAATCCTCAACAAAATTCTAGCAAACAGAATCCAACAGTATAATAAAAAGATCATAAATCATTATCATGTGGGCTTTATTCCAGGGATGCAAGTATTCTTCAGTATTCTTAAATCAATCAATGTGGTATCCCATATTAACAAATGGAAAGATAAAAACCATATGATCATTTCAACAGATGCAGAAAAAGCCTTTGAGAAAATTCAACACCCATTTATGATAAAACCTCTCCAGAAAGTAGGCATAGAAGGAACATACATCAACATAATAAAAGCCATATATAACAAACCCACAGCAAACATTATCCTCAATGGTGAAAAATTGAAAGCACTTCCTCTAAAATCTGCTGGACAAGATGTCTGAGAGTCCCCTGGACAGCAAGGAGATCAAACCAAAGATTTCCAAAGTCAATCTTAAGGGAAATTAACCCTGAATACTCATTGGAAGGACTGATATCAAAGCTGAAACTCCAATATTCTGGTCATCTGATGTGAACAGCTGACTCATTGGAAAAATCTCTGATGCTGGGAAAGATTGAGGGCAGAAGGAGAAGAGGGTGTCAGAGAATGAGATGGATGGACAGCATCGCTGATGCAATGGACATGAACTTGAGCAAATTCAGGAGATGCCTGGCATGCTGTGGTCCATGGGGTTACAAAGAGTCAGACATGACTGGGCAACTGAACAACCACCTCTAAAATCAGAAACAAGACAAGGATGCCCACTCTCCCCACTACTACTCAACATAGTTTTGGAAGTCCTAGCCACAGCAATCAGAGAAGAAAAATAAATTGAATCCAGATTGGAAAAGAAGTAGAACTCTCACTGTTTGCAGATGACATGATCCTCTACATAGAAAACCCTAAAGATAACCACCAGAAAATTACTAGAGTTAATCAATGAATATAACAAAGTCATAGGATATAAAATTAGTATACAGCAATCCCTTGCATTCTGATACACTAACACTGAAAAATTAGAAAGAGACATTAAGGCATCAATCCCATTCACCTTTGCAATGAAAGGAATAAAATACTTAGAAATAAATTTGCCTACAGAAACAAAAGACCTGTATACAGAAAATTACATATTCTCTTAATAGGGGAAGAAAAAGAGGATGTTGGCAACCTAGGGTACTGGGAGCCAGTACGAGGAGTCCTGCCCATGGCAAAGGTCATGAGGTTAAGTGGTCCTACAGGCAAAGGCAAGTCTGGCCTTAAAGGAGCCTCACTGGATTTTCTCGAGCATCTACCCCCAAAACCAGAATCTGCCTGCCGTACTGCATTATGCTTTTCGCTTACGCTTCTGACATTAACAGGGGCTGTCCCCCACCACCTTTTTCTGGAAAAAGTTAACTTAGAGCTCCAGTTAATAAGTCTCCTGGGTGTAAAAAGAATGTTTCTGCTTAAACCCCTCTGATAGCTTTCTAACTTAACTGACCGGTCTGTCCAGATTTTTACAACTGCTCATGTGAATCGTTTACAGCCTCCCAACTGTGAGAGGCACTGAAAGCTTAAGAATTTCTAGGAAAAATCATTAGAATAAAACTGATTAAGGGTTTCATTGTTGAGCCAATACTTGCTGCTAAATTTTCATATCTTTTATTTGTTGATATAATTGGTATATAGAAAAAACAAGTAGCAACATAGATCTTTGAGTTAAGTACCTTCTTTGTTATAACCCACTGCGCCTTTGTTCTACAGGGATGTAACTTTATTTAGTACTTTGAAGGTGATGCAGATTAAGGAAAAACACTACAGGGAAAATGAAATTAACATTCATTAAGGAAGAGAGCCATAAAATGTTAACAGGCCTTTTGGCCAGAAGATAATGTAAATCACCTGAGACCCTTTGTATACGGAAAGATTTGCAGAAAGAAAGCCTGGTCTTGATAAGGGTCAGGGCTGCTGACCCGGCATAACTTTGTATTATCCATTGATCTCTATGTACAACCAAAAGTATAGAAAGCTTTCCTGGAAAATAAAGGACAGATCAGTTCCTGGAAAGACTGGTTTCCCCCATGTGGTCTTTTCTCGTTCTCTCCTTTACAGGCTGATCCCTTGGATCATGGAGGCTCTCTGTGTCTACTTATTTGCCCGGGCTTCTAAGACCCACGTGAGAGGGAGCCCAAGGCAGGGTACCCTCCGCTATTCAAGCGGGCGCCTATGGCCTAGCATAGATGGTACAAGTTTCTTGTCTTGAAACTTTATTAGCTTTCCATGTACCAAGGAATATCAGCCTCTTTTCTCCACTTATTTTTCTACTACACTATTTCTTTCTAATCTCCCTCCATATCTTTAATTAAGCAATTAATTCCTAAGACGCTGACTCTGTCCCCGCTTCAAATTCCCTGGATCCACCTGGGGACCCCAGCAAGTGGCGCCCAGAACAGGCTGTTCAAAGGTAGGTCTCAGAAGTGATCAGAAACTCGTGACAGATAGGGTGAGAAGGAGTGGGAAAGTGTTTTAAGGGTTGAAAGAAACCGACAGGTTGAAAGAAACCCCCCTTAGTGAAGGGTAGACTGGTTGAAAGAAACCCCCCTTGGCAAGGGTAGAAACCTTGACAAGGCAGACTTTTACGGGTTGAAAACAAACCCCCCTTGACAAAGGTAAAACCTTTGGCAAGGAAGAAACTAAACCTTCTTTACTAAATCTTAATTTTCTGACACAGGTAACAATGAGTCAAAAGAACGATAACTCTTTATAGAACTAATTTTGCAACTGTTAAACAGAAGAGAAATTAAAGTTAAAAAGGCTAGTGTTCAGTTCTTTTGGGGAGCACAAATGAGCTTTAGAACGGATGAGTGGGTCATTAGAAGAATAGATGGGAGACATGATAGCTTGTGACAAAGTCTGTCTGAGTGTGATGTCCATTTCTAGTTTCCTCTTCTGTGGTAAGAGTCAATCTTCCCTGGTTGATGAAAATTCCTTCTTGGGAGTTTATGACAATTGAGTTCCTTTTGGAGGATCTGTCTTTAGGTAACAAGGGAAGTTTAGAAAAACATTTCCCTGAATATGTTGTTTTTCTACCCAGGTTGGTATTCCTGAGGTGAACTGAACATTTGGAAGTTTTTAAACGTTTTGTTTCTTTTTATTCTTTTCTTTCTTTCCTCCTTTCTTTTAACTGGGGATGTCTCAGATTTGCATTTTCTCATCCATAAAGGAGAAAACTTAGCCATTAATGACTTCCTTATCTGCTAGCCTTTAGCCTTTCTTACATGGAATTTATGCATTTTAAAGAGAAATGTAAGGTCAGATTCTGAACTTTTTCAGTGACTTGAATTTTCAGTAATTATTCTTTTATTCTAGGGGAAACAGTAAATGAACAATTGTTCTTTTAATTGGGTGGTCAGCAAAGTCTCTATCTATAATATTACATAACAGAGACTCCTAAATCTTTATTTCTATGAATGACCTGACGTAGAATATTTTATTTTCAAAGAGAATTCAATAATAAGAGGAATGAATTTCCTCCTTAATTTGCTATTTTAAATTTTTATTTATTTTTAAGTCTGCTTTGGAGAAGGCAATGGCACCCCACTCCAGCACTCTTGCCTGGAAAATCCCATGGACAGAGGAGCCTGGTAGGCTGCGGTCCATGGGGTCGCGAAGAGTCGGACATGACTGAGTGACTTCCCTTTCACTTTTCACTTTCATTCATTGGAGAAGG
This sequence comes from Ovis canadensis, assembly GCF_042477335.2. Classification (NCBI taxonomy): domain Eukaryota; kingdom Metazoa; phylum Chordata; class Mammalia; order Artiodactyla; family Bovidae; genus Ovis; species Ovis canadensis. The sequence goes on along the minus strand of NC_091253.1, from coordinate 97,023,304 downwards.
AAATGGCAACCCACTCCAGTGTTCTTGCCTAGAGAATTCCAGGGACAGGGGAGTCTTGTGGGCTGCTGTCTATGGGGTCACACAGAGTCAGACACTATTGAAGTGACTTAGCAGCAGCAGTATGCTTTTTGGGGTAAAATCAACTTTTCCTAATTAAAAACCTCTCCTGTGCCCTTGATGTTTGAACATTTTTATTTCTTAACATCTGTATATTTTTAGGGCCTAATGTTCAACTTCATGCTCTGTGAGACTACCAACTGACTGTAGAAATATGCATTAAAATAGTGTGAATTGGCATTCCCATGTCCAGACAATGCTGATAGAAGCACTGTGATATGGGATGGCCAATATGACTTTTAAAATACTAATAATGACATATACTGTTACCTAGTTAGGAAAATAATATGGATGATTTTTCTTATTGCCCTTTGTTCTATTTTGTTTTAATAAGCTCGCCACCAAATATTAGTAAAAGTGCTATGGCTAAGAAATCATGGATCCTCTATTTTAATTTCTTTTTTTTTTTAACATAAAATCATCCATAAAAAGCCTTGCAGTTTTCTGTTAATTCTTCTGAAGGATTCTAAGGCTCAAATATGTAAGAAATGAAATTGATTAAATCTTTTTTTTTTTCTTATTGGCAGATACGTTATAAAGTGATGGCAGGTGTTCTTAAATCAAACTCACTCATTTAGAATTATCAGGAAAATTACAAAGTGAGTCAATTACCAAGATGGGATGATGTGGTTAAAACAATCAATAATGTATTTTGTTTTGTTTCTATTCTTTAGCTGAAGTATGTTTTATGTGGATATAATCTTTGTCTCTAATTAATATTATAGCCATTGTGAAATTTCCTTTGAGTTTTAGTACTTACGTTTTATTGTCCCCTGTCCTCATCATTAATAATGGCTAACTGCACTTGTTTTCCTGTAGTCAGCTGAATGTTTTTACTTTATTATCATTATTTTTTGAAAACGGCACTTTTAATGCTATACTCAGACCAGAAAAAAACTGCCTCAGATAATTATGGAAGCCTTCTGAAATTTAAATTTTTAAAAAATGCCCAAGTATTGTAATATTTATTTCAGGCACATATCACAACCAATTTTAAATAACAAATATAAAGTAAAACACATTTACTGAAACAGTTTTCTTTTTAAATCTAAAAGGAACAAAATCATTGAAAAACTTAAGCCTTAGGGGTTCTCTGGTGGCTCAGATGGTAAAGAATCCACCTGTTAATGCAAGACACCTGGGTTTGATATCTGGGTTTGGAAGATCCTCTGAAGAAGGGAATTGCTACCCTTTCCAGGATTCTTACCTGGAAAATTCCATGGACAGAGGAGCCTGGTGGGCTATAGTCCAGGGGGTCGCAAAGAGTCAGACACAGCTGAACACGTAACACTTTCACTTGGTGTTCTAACTCTGTTATTCTGACCAGACCCCCAGTTAGAGCTAACGTTCCTTATTTTTTCAGATGTCCTCTACTTTTGCTCCTTCTTAAAATTTAAAGTAAACCTGAAATTAAGGAGAAAAATGAACCATATTTTGCTACTTAATAATATCTAGTATCAGGACTAATGTCTATACATTTTGGCTATGTTTACAGAGTCTCCTAATACGCAACTTTTTCTTAACATTTTGAATTCTCTAAAGATCAAATTTGTGTTCTATGGCACCAAATAATGCCTTTCAGCTCTGTATTTTCCATTGTTTCAAGTCTTTTTACTCATGTCTTCAGATTTGTTCCTACTCACAGCACTTCTGACACCAAGAATGTAGAGGTTTTCCTTCAAATCAACCAGTTCAACAACTCTCCAGACACCACTGAGTATCTTACAATTCGATTCAGATCTGACCCCAAGTGCTTGGATTTAGAACAGACTCCCACAGGTTAAATGACCAATCCCACAAGATTTCCCTCCACTTCAGATGCCAGTTGCAAATCCTGGACCACGTGTAATTCTCACCAACTCCTGATTTTAAGCCAGGAGTTCCCGTGACTGTCTCCTCAGTAATATGCTAGAATGGCTTACAGAATTCAGCAAAACAGTTTACATACCATTACCAGTTTATTACAAGGGATATAACTCATCAACAGCCAAATGGAAGAAACGTACATGTAGGGCAAGGCTTGCGGGAAGGAGCACCCAGCTTCCCTGCCCTTTCTGGCTGAGCCACTCTCCCTGCATTTCAACACATTCTTCAACCCAGAAGCTCACCAATCCAGCTATCTAGGTCTTTTTTTATGGAGGTACCAATTCATGATCATGTAAGTCATTGGTCATTGGGGCTTAACACAATCTTTAGCCTATTGCCCCTCCTTGGAGGTCAAATGGGTAGAACTGAAAGTTCTAACCCTCTGCTCACATGGCTGGTTCCTCTGGCACCTAGCCTCCGTCTGGAAGCTATCTAGAGGCCCACCAAGAGGGACCTTATCAACTTAAACCTGGATATGATTGAAAGCAGTTTATTATAAATAATGAAGAACTTTCCTCTAACTCTACCACTAAGGAAATTTCAAAGGTTTTAGATGATCTGTGCCAGGAACAAGGGATGAAGGCCAGATACATATTTCTTCTTATATAACCATATCCTATACATTAAACATTTTAAGGAATAGGTAGACTAAAATTTCCAAATTAAAAGCAAAAGCCATAGAAGTCTCAGAATTACACTTTGAGCACCACTGGGCCCAGGGGCTTCCCTGATAGCTCAGTTGATAAAGAATCCGCCTGCAATGCAGGAGACCCCGGTTTGATTTCTGGGTAGGGACAATCCGCTGGAGAAGGGATAGGGTACTCATTCCAATATTCTTGGGTTTCCCTTGTGGCTCAGCTGGTAAAGAATCTGCCTGCAATGCAGGAGACCTGGGTTTGATACCCGGGTTGGGGAGATCTCCTGGAGAAGGGATAGGCTACCCATTCCAGTATTCTTGGGCTTCCCTTGTGGCTCAGCTGGTAAAGAATCTGCCTGCAATGTGGGAGACCTGGGTTTGATACCCTGGGTTGGGACGATCTCCTGGAGAAGGGATAGGCTACCCATTCCAGTACTCTTGGGCTTCCCTTGTGGCTCAGCCAGGAAAGAATCCACCTGCAATGCAGGAGACCTGGGTTCAATCCCTGGGTTGGTAAGATCCCCGGAGAAGAGAAAGGCTACCCTCTCCAGTATTATGGCCTGGAGAATTCCATGGACTGTGTAGTCCATGGGTTTGCAAAGATTGGACACAACTGAGCAACTTTCACTTTTGGTCTTCCCTTGTAGTTCAGTTGGTAAAAATCTGCCTGCAACGCAGGAGACCTGGGTTCAATTCCTGGTCGGGAAGATCCTCAGGAGAAGGAAACGGCAACCCACCCCAGTATCCTTGCCTGGAGAATCTCATGGACAGAGGAACCTGGTAGGTTCCCAGGGTCGCATGAGTCAGACACGACTTAGTGGCTAAACCACCACCACCACCGCCATTGGGCCCTGTAAAGTCAAATCTCGTAAGCTGATGCACTCTGCCTTATCAATCAATGGGGCTATAATACAATTAATTTGATGTTATGTCATACCCCGTTATCCCCAAACAGCCACAATGAACTGATCAACTATGTCTTCTATTTTCCTTTTTGTCATTACTGCTATGGATATTGTTAGGCTTCCCACTTGGCACAGTGGTATAGAATCTGCCTGCCAGTGTAGGAGATGCAAGAGACACGGGTTTGACACGGGTTTGATCCCTGGGTTGGGAAGATGCCCTCGAGTAGGAAATGGCAACCCACTCCAGTATTCTTGCCTGGAAAACTCGATGGACAGAGGAGCCTGGAGGGCTACAGTCCATGGGTCGTGAAAGGTCGGACATGACTGAGCGCCTGTGCACACACATGCGCACACACACGCGCACACACACACGCATGCACATATTAGTACCGTTATTACTCTCCTCAACAAAGATATTCATGTCGAGTATATGATGTGTACTAGGCAATAGCCTAGTTTCCATTTGAAGTTAAGCCCAATAGCCTTAAGTGAGAATCAGAGAGGAAAATGGAACAGTGCATCTAGAAAATCGAGAGAGCTTTTAAAAATTGACGCTATAATTCTAGAGTTTTATAGACAAAATCTATGTCTATAATTATAATTATAATTGCAGACTTTCATTAGTCATTTTAAATATTCTGACCTTCTACAATTATGTTCTATGACTCTGATTTGAAAGGTCTGGGATTGGGTCCAGGAATTTATAGTTTTGAAAGCTCATGGAGTGATTCTTCTATGCAACTAATTTGCAAACCCTTTAATCATACAGGTGGAGAGATTAAAGCCAAGAGGGTAAAGTAACTTATCCTTTTAAGGTGAAATTTCACCATTACAGCTTACATGTTTAGAACTTCAAGACTTCTCAATCATTAATGTTTTAACTGAAATGTTTTCAAGAATGGCTGTGTCAACTAAAGGACAGTAAGATCAAGGAGTAAAACTCAAGATATGCAATTAGGGAGAGATGATATTCCCAGAGGGACAAAAATAATGAGATTAAATTTATTTTCACTTACATTATTGTATTTCAGAGAGGCAGTGACCCAGAAAAGAGGTGAAAGAGGTAGTCTTTGCACTGTTATAGGTTACAAAGATAAATATAAAGATAATGTGACTGAAGATCTTAACGTGACTACCCACAACCACAAAATTTTGTGCCAGAGCTCTGTCATAAACCCCAAGTCAGTACATCAAATACCATACTCTTCTGACATTTGATGCTAAGTGATTGTCTAATTTCCAATTTTACCTCAGACTGAACACTGTAGTCGGGAATATATAATAAGGGAGCTCATACTGAAAAAAAATTTTTTGAAAAGCTTTATCTGTACCTTGTACAAATCTTAAAATATAATGTGTTTTAAAATATTTAATATTTCATAGCTGTTAAAAGGGGCTTCCCCAGTGGCTCAGTGGTAAAGAATTCTCTTGCAATGCAGGAGAGGAGGGCTCAATCCCCGGACTGGAAAGATCCCCTGGAGGAGGGCATGTCAATCCACTGCAGTATTCTGGCCTGGAGAAATCCTCATGGACAGAGGAGCCTGGCGGGCTACAGTCCATAGGGTGGCAAAGAGTTGGACACGCTGAAGCAACTGAACACAGCACAGCACTTAGCTGTCAAAAATGTCCCATAAATGTCTTCAGCTCAGTCTCATCCTTTGATTTATTTTTTACTGCCTTTCCTTCAAGGAAGTTTACTTTAAAACTGTAACCATATTATTTGTCAACTTTTTTCCATGTCGTGGATATTGTGTGTGTGTGTTTTTTTAATACAGTTTCATGGGTATTTTATTTATTCAATCCTACTCTCCCTGTTCATTCTGCCTTCTCTCCCCTCGGTACCCATATGATTGTTCTCTGCATTTGTTCTCTACATCTCTCTACTTATGCTTTGCAAATAAGTTTATCTGTATCATTTTTTCTGGATACTATGTTTAAAACCAATCTCTATCCCATTGATATGCCATAATTTAGAGACCAAAACAAATGCTAAACATTAAGGAATAAAATATTTTTTATTGTGTTCTATTTTCTTTTCTAGCAGAATATGTCAGGCAATAACAGGGCAGAATTCCCAAAAGTGTTGATAAAATTTCTTAGCCAGAACCCTTAATCTGACATTCAAGCCCTCTATGATCTGTCTCAATACCTTTATTTCCAAACTTCTTCCTCCTGCTCTTCTCATATCTATCACTTTCCCCTCATGAACTGAATATTTGTGCTCCCCCCGCCCTGCCACCCCCAGTCATATACTGAAACCAAATGCCCAATGTGATGGTATTAGGAAGATGAGACTTTGGGAGGTAAGTAGCATTAGATGAGGTCATAAAGGTGAAACCCACATGATTGGGGTTAGTACCCTTATAGGGGTCACAAGAGAGTTTGTTTCCTCTTTCTACTGTCTTCCATATGAGAATACAACAAGTCAGCAGTTTGCAAATCAAAAGAGGGCTCTCATCAGAATTCAACTATATTGGCACCCTGATCCTGGATTTCCAGCCTCGGAAATACAAGAAATGAATTTCTGTTGTTTATAAACCTCATCTATGGTGAATTAAGATATTTCACCTGAGCAATTCGGGCTTTCCAGGTAGTACAATGGTAAAGAATCTGCCTGCCAATGCAAGAGCAGCAAAAGACATCCAGAGATCTAAAAAAAAAAAAAAGAGAGAGAGAGAGAGAGATTTCATCCCTGGATAGGGAAAATCCCTTGGAGAAGGAAATGGCAATCCACTGCAGTATTTTCACCTGGAAAATTCCATGAATAGAGGAGCCTGGTGAGCTAAGTCCACAGGGTTGCAAAGGTTGCAGCTGAGCATGCACAATGCAGCTGAACAATTCAGTTTTCCCATGTAGTTCCTGCTCTTTTTACAAGAACACTTTTGCACCTTCTGCTCATCTTCTCAATTTCTGGGGTATTTAAATGCTCCCTGTCTTTCAAAGTGTATTGCAAACATAGCTTCTTTAGTTCCCTCAGTGAAGGTCATTCTCTTCCTTGTATATATGACATTCATAATTTCTATGCTAAACTATAGTTCCTTCTGGTCGTTGTTTCTCTTATAGAACATGCTTCATACAGTTGTCCATTATTCCTTGAATAAATTACTGAATTGATGAAATAACTAGTGACCAGATTTTTAAATTTAGGATTCAAATTTAACTTTATTCATTATTATTAAACATCTTAGTATAAGCCCCAGTTTCCAAAGCCTGCCCCCTCCCAAAATGTGCAAGAAAATAAATCTCTTTGATTTCTGTCATTTTTAATTTTTTTTCTTAATGTGATTGCTATGAAGGTCACTAGTACCTATTTTTTAAGACAATTAAGAAGAGAGTGAGCAATTCAGTTCAACAATTGTGGTCCTTGAGCCAATATTTTCCAATTCGCTTTTCCATGCCCATATTCTAAATTAGCTAAGCACAAGGAGATGCCTCAGATATAGCAGTTTATTTAAGATAAGAAACTGCTGTCTTAATAATTAGTAAAATGCAATAATCATCCCTTGTTATGGTTCCATTTTATCTAAATATGATAAAAGATACAGAATTATCTCACTCAAAATACAAATTGAAAAAAATACCTATTTTAAAAAGCTTAGAAATTCCCAGTTATTTTTCAACATTTTCTCTTAAAGATTTTTCTTTCTGAATCTGCAATTGAGGGAGATATGTCTTATAAACTAAGCACATTTAAACAGTTATTCATCTAATGTTTAACAGTTAATTACAAACAAGGCTAAAATTATAAGGGTGTGTATGTTTTTTTCTAAACATTCTGCATTTGCCAAGAAATACCTTAAACTGTATTTCTAAGAATTTCCATGATAAATGAGAATCTTAACTTTAAATATAAAACACTAAAATAAGATAAGGAAAGTAGAGGAGGACAGGGAAGCCTGGTGTGCTACAGTCCATGCGATTTCAAAGAGTTGGACATAACTTAGTGGCTGAAAAGCAAAGGCATTAGATAATATAACATGTTATATCATGTTGGGAAAATACTGTGCTGGGAGGGAAATTATTGTGCTGTGTACTTAGGATTCTTTTGTCAGTTCTAAGTTCAGTTCAGTCACTCAGTCGTGTCCAACTCTCTGCAACCCCATGGACTGCAGCAAGCCAGGCTTCCCTGTGCATCACTAACTCCCGGAGCTTGCTCAAACTCATGTCCATTGAGTCAATGATGCCATCCAACCATCTCAACCTCTATTGCCCCCTTCTCTTTCTGCCTTCAATCTTTCCCAGCATCAGGGTCTTTTCCAATGAGTCAGTTCTCCCCATCATGTGACCAAAGTATTGGAACTTCAGCTTCAGTATCAGTCCTTCCAATGAATATTCAGGACTGATTTCCTCTAAGATGGACTGGTTGGATCTCCTTGCAGTCCAGATTCCAACACCACAGTTCAAAAGCATCAATTCTTCAGTGCTCAATCTTCTTTATGGTCCAACTCTCACATCTATGCATGACTACCAGAAAAACCACAGCCTTGACTAGATGGACCTTTGTCAGTAAAGTAATATCTCTGCTTATTGATATGCTCTCTAGGTTTGCCATAACTTTTTTCCAAGGAGCAAGTGTCTTTTAAGTTCATGGCTGCAGTCACCATCTGCAGTGATTTTGGAGCCCAAGAAAATAAAATCTGTCACTCTTTCCATTTTTTCCCCATCTATTTGCCATGAAGTGATGGGACCGGATGCCATGATCTTAGTATTTGGAATGCTGAGTTTTAAGCTAGCTTTTTCACTCTCCTCCTTCACTTTCATCAAGAGGCTTTCTTTGCGTTCTGCCATAAGGGTGATGCATCTGCATATCTGAAGTTATTGATATTTCTCCCAGCAATCTTGATTCTGAAAATATTTCTCCTGGCAATCTTGATAATAAGTTTTAAGTTACATTTAAATAAACTGATGGTGTGGGGTAAGTATCTGTGTGTAAATCAGAGTATGTCTTATTGATGCTATGGGATAAAACTAGTTATGTGACAAATTCTGTAGTAATATTAACATGAAAGTGAAAGCATTAGTTGAAAAATGAAGTAAATAACAGCAGGCCTTAAATCAAAATGTCAATTTGTTTCTACATACTTGTTCTAAAGAAAAAAATCACAAATGTGAACAATGACTTAGCAACTCAGCAACATTTAAAAACTCAACAATATTTACCACAAGAAAAATTGGAAGCAGCCAGTCGCTAACAAAAGTAAAACATTTAAATTATGACTTCTATCTAATGAAATAGAATACAACATAATGGGTCTTCCCAGGTAACTCAGCAGTAAAGAATCTACCTGACAATGCAGGAGACATAAGAGACCCTGGGTCAGGAAGACACCCTGGAGGAGGAAATAGCAACCCACTCCAGTGTTCTTGCCTGGCAAAGTCCATGGCCAGAGAAGCCTGGTGGGCTGCAGACCATGCAGTCACAAAGAGTGAGACACGACTGGTGACTATGCACACACACAGAATGCAACGTGAGAGCACAGAGCACTGTTCATGTTGCATTAATTTTAAAATCAGATTCTACCTATGTTTTCCTCTAAAAGTGTTATAGTTTCTGACCTTACATTTAGGTCTTTAACCCACTCTGAGTTTACTTTTGTGTATGGTGTTAGGCAATATTCTAATTTCATTCTTTTACATGTAGCTGTGCAGTTTTCCCAGCACAATTTATTGAAGAGGCTGTCTTTTCTCCTTTATATATTCTTGCTTCCTTTGTCAAAGATAAGGTGCCCATAGATACATGGGTTTATCTCTGGGTTTTCTATCTTTTTCCATTCTATATTTCTGGTTTTGTGTCAATATCCTGTCTTGATCACTGTAGCGTTGTAGTATAGTTGGAAGTCAAGAAGGTTGATTCCTCCAGCTCCGTTTTTCTTTCTCAAAATTACATTTGCTATTCAGGGTGTTTTATGTTTCCATACAAAATGCCAAATTTTTTGTTCTAGTTCTGTGTAAAATGCCCTTGGTAATTTGATAGGGAATGCATTTAATCTGTAGACTGCTTTAATAATATAGTCATTTTCATAACAATGATTCCTCCAATGCAAGAATGTGATATATCTCTCCATCTTTTTGTATTATCTTTGATTTCTTTCATGAGTGTCTTATAGGTTTATGTATACAGGTCTTTTGTCTCCTTAGGTAGGTTTATTCCTAGATATTTTATTCTTCTTGTTGCAATAGTGAATGGGATTGATTCCTTAACTATTCTTTCTGATTATTTTGTTGATAATGTATAGGAATGCAAGGAGTTCTGTGTATTGATTTTGTATCTTGCAAATTTACTATATTTATTAATTTGCTCTAGTAATTTTCTGATGATTTCTTTAGGGTGTTCTATGTATAGTGTCATGTCTGCAAACAGTGAGAATTTACTTCTTTTAATATCTGGATTCCTTTTATTTCTTTTTCATCTCTGATTGCCATGGATAGGACTTCACATCCTCCACCTTCTAGAGTAATGAAAATAAAAGCAAAAAAAAAAAAAAAACCAGGCTACCTAATTAAACTTAAAAGCTTTTACACTACAAAGAAAACTATACACAAGGTGAAAAGACAACCCTCAGAATGGGAGAAAATAGTTGCAAAAGAAAAACTGACAAAGAATTTATCTCCAAAGTATACAAGCAACTCATTCATCTCACTATCAAAATAAATAAATAAATAACCCAATAAAAAAAAATCACCAGAGGAGATAAAAAGACATTTCTTCAAGGAAGACGTGTGTGTGTGTGTGTGTGTGTGTGTGTGTGTGTGTATGTGTGCTAAGTCACTTCAGTCGTGACTTTGGGAAGCCCAAAGAAAGCATATAGATGAACAGTAAACACACAAAAAAGGCTCAACATTGCTCATTATTAGATGAATGCAAATCAAAAGTACAGAATTCAGTTCAGACCAGTCAGAATGACCATCATCAAAAAGTCTACAAAAAATAAATTCTGGAGAGAATATGAAGTAAAGGTAACCCTCTTGCACAGTTGGTGGGAATGTAATTTGATACAATCATTATGGAGAACAGTATTTTCATCCCAATCCCAAAGAAAGGCAATGCCAAAGAATGTTCAAACTACTGCACAAGTGCACTCATCTCACACGCTAGCAAAGTAATGCTCAAAATTCTTCAAGCCAGACTTCAAAAGCATGTGCACTGTGAACTTCCAGATATTAGAGCTGGATTTAGAAAAGGCAGAGGAACCAGAGATCAAATTGCCAACATTCGTTCAGTTCAGTTCAGCCTCTCAGTCATGTCCGACTCTTTGCGACCCCATGAATCGCAGCACGCCAGGCCTCCCTGTCCATCACCAACTCCTGGAGTTCACTCAGACTCACGTCCATTGAGTCCATTATGCCATCCAGCCATCTCATCCTCGGTAGTCCCCTTCTCCTTCTGCCCCCAATCCCTCCCAGCATCAGAGTCTTTTCCAATGAGTCAACTCTTCGCATGAGGTGGCCAAAGTACTGGAGTTTCAGCTTCAGCATCATCCCTTCCAAAAACATCGTAAAAGCAAGAAACTTCCAGAAAAATATCTATTTCTGCTTTATTGACTATGCCAAAGCCTTTGGCTATGCGGATCACAACAAAATGTGGAAAAATCTTAGTGAGATGGAATACTAGACCACCTGACTTGCCTCCTGAGAAATCTGTATGCAGGTCAGGAAGCAATAGTTAGAACTGGACGTGGAACAACAGACTGGTTCCAAATTGGGAAAGGAGTACATCAAGGCTGTATATTGTCACCCTGCTTATTTAACTTATATGCAGGGTGCATCACGCAAAATGCTGGGCTGAATGAAGCACAAGCTGGAATCAAGATTGCCAGGAGAAATATCAATAGCCTCAGATACACACATGACACCACTCTTATGGCAGAAATCGAAGAAGAACTAAAGAACCTCTTATGAAAGTGAAAGAGGAGAGTGAAAAAGTTGATGTAAAGCTCAACATTCAAAAAACTAAGATCATGGCATCTTGTTCCATCACTCCATGGCAAATATATGGAGAATAATGGAAGCAGTGACAGACTTTATTTTCTTGGGCTTCAAAGTCACTGCAGGGGTGACTACAGCCATGAAATTAAAAGACACTTGCTCCTTGGAAGAAAAGCTATGACAAACCTAGACAGTGTATTAAAAAGCAGAAACATTACTTTGCAACAAAGGTCCATCTAGTTAAGGCTATGTTTTTTCCAGTAGTCATGTATGGATGTGAGAGTTGGGCCATAAAGAAAGCTGAGCACTGCAGAATTGATGGTTTTGAACTGCGGTGCTGGAGAAGACTCTTGAGAGTCCCTGGGACTGCAAGGAGATCAAACCAGTCAATCTTAAAGGAAATCAGTCCGAATATTCATTGGAAAGACTGATGCTGAAGCTGAAACTCCAGTACTTTGGCCACCTGAAGCGAGGAGCTGACTCATTGGAAAAGACCCTGATGCTGGGAAAGACTGAAGGCAGGAGGAGAAGGATATGACAAAGGATGAGATGGTTGGGTGGCATCACCGACTTGATGGACATGAGTTTGAGCAAGCTCTGGGAGTTGGTGATGGACAGGGAAGCCTGGCATGCTGCAGTCCAAGGGGTCACAAAGAAGCAGACACAAATGAGCGACTGAACTGAACTGAACTGAAAGCTGTAAGGGGAACTGAAAATATAATGAACTTTATCTAGGAAGTTATGTGTCCACTTAAAACTTGGGAGAGAACCACTGGCCTGTTACTAAAATGAACATGAGAAAGAGAAGAAGGGATTCTGCAAACATCTAGCATTCTGCCAAGAGTTGCATAAAAATACTATTTTTATGTATCAGATAGACACAATACTTATGTCTAGATGATGAGATAACAACTTATTTTTAGATTTTTTTTCAATCACTTTATTTTTCCAATTTTACTTCATGATATTGACTATTTTTCTAAAAATCCTTCTGAAATTCCTTAAGACATCCTTTTTGGTCTCAGTCAGTTCAGTTCAGTCACTGAGTCGTGTCTGACTCTTTGTGACCCCATGGACTTCAGCATGCCAGGCCTCCCTGTCCATCACCAACTCCCGGAGTTTTGTGGAAAATAATTGTAAATGGTTCATATGTGCTATTAAAGAATATGTTTTCTACTAATTGGGTTCATATATATCTTTTTTCATGTATATTGGTAGCATCAAGTTTGATGTTATGCTTTTCAAATCTTCAGTTCCTGTATTAATTTTTGCCTGAGTATACAAAATTTTCTACAAAAATTATGAACTTAAATGTTTTTTGTTACAATAACATAAATATTTGTTTTCTGTATTTTGAGACAATGTTGTCATTTCAAATAAGTGTATCATTGCTTTATAGTTTCAGTGAAGTTTTTTTATCATTATATACTAAGACCATTACTATTAATGGTTGCATTAAATTCTATTTTGTCTGAAATTAATATTGCTACACAAACTCTTTTGCCTAGTATTTGCTTAGCAAATATTTTTCTATTTCTGTATTTTTAATGTTTCTAAGTCATATCGCTTTGTGTGTGTGTGTGTTAGTTGCTCAGTCATGTCTGACTCTGTGACCCTGTGGACAGTAACCCTCCAGGTCCTTCTGTCCATGGAATTCTCCAGGCAAGAGTACTGAAGTGGGTTTCCATTTTCTCCTCCAGGGGCTCTTCCAGACCCAGGGATCGAAACCGTGTCTCCTGCACTGCAGGCAGATTCTTTAACATCTGAGCCACCAGGGAATGTAACTTTATATATGTAAAAATATATACGTGTATGTGCACATACATCTTGTTTGCTCTATAATTTCTTTGCTTATATAATCTAACTTTTGATAAGTATACTTCTATCAATTTTTTGTCTTTTATTTTTTATTTTTGCTTGTATTGCTCCTTTTTCTGCAATCTATTGGATTGAGTTACTGTTTTTCTTTTTAATTCTCCCAAAGGACCCACTTATTCAGAAATTATGTACTTTCTATTCTTTATCTTTTTTCACTTTTTTAATAGATAAGTAGAGTTTTTTAGATCAACCTTTTTTTCACAAATCAATTTTGGTAAGCTGATTGCCTTGATCTATTGAATTTAGCAGCATTAAATTCTTCATTACCTATCTTACTTTTCCTTGAAATGTTTGTGGCATTTAGAGAGGGTAAAACTCTAACATCCCCAAGCACCACTCAGCAGCAGGTATCTTAACTGTGCTCTGAACTTCTCCATAGCAACCACGACCTGCAAACACAGCTCAGTCTCATCTTCTACTCTTTAAACAGCTAAGTTTAATTTTTTAACATGGATACCTAACAATGTTTTAAGTTAATCAATATCTTGATGGTCCTCTTGAATAATCAAATGACCGTAGAGTCCTGCAGCACTGATTTTTCATCCTCGACTACTTCTGTATCATCGCAACCCAGTAAGCAACGTAACCTATGTCTGAATTTCAAAACGGAGTTTTCCCAGCTCCATCTGCCATATTGACATGAGGGTTATTTTAGAAATTTTCTCTCATAAACTTTTATGTTGTACAACAACACCACCAAAAAAAATCAGTTATTTTATAAGGAGAGTTCAGTTCAATTCAGTCGCTCAGTCGCGTCCAACTCTTTGCGACCCCATGAATCTCAGCACGCCAGGCCTCCCTGTCCATCACCAACTCCCGGAGTTCACTCAGACTCACGTCCATCGAGTCAGTGATGCCATCCAGCCATCTAATCCTCAGTCATCCCCTTCTCCTCCTGCCTCCAATCCCTTCCAACATCAGGGTCTTTCCCAATGAGTCAACTCTTCACATGAGGTGGCCAAAGTATTGGAGTTTCAGCTTCAACATCAGTCCCTCCAATGAACCCAGGATTGATCTCCTTTAGGATGGAAAGATTTGATCTCCTTGCAGTGACTCTCAAGAGTCTTCTCCAACACCACAGTTCAAAATCATCAATTCTTTGGCACTCAGCTTTCGTTATAGTCCAACTCTCATATCCATACATGACTACTAGAATAACCATAGCCTTGACTAGACACACCTTTGTTGACAAATTATAGGGAGAAAAGACAGTTAAATAAGATTTTATAATTTGTGAGAGTCAAGAGATATAAGACAAAAGACAATATGTCTCATGTAAATATGAACACTCAAATTGTCCTAATTTTAGACAACTGCTTAAGCAATCAGTAAACAGCAAACAATTTGAAGATAGAAAATTGTAAAATTAGAAAAGGGCAGGGTGTCTCTTTTTTTTTTTGCCTTTTTTCTTTTTCTAGAGGAACAGTGTCAAAGCTTTGTTTCAACTATGATCATCACCCTTACTTCCTTATTATCTTATAAGAGTATACTTTGGAGCATGATTTATAGATTTCAAGGCCTAAAGCTGAGGATCATGAAAAAGGAGGAAGGATCTAGAAGCTAAGCCTCCCCATCTCATCTCAGCTGTATTTCCATCTAACCTCAGAGCTTAATCAAAGGGTTGCCTAAGGAAGTGACATTGTTGAGAGGTTCCAAAAGCTCTGCCTGCTACCAGATCTGCCCATTCCCCACTCAGCCTAAAATCTAAAAAATAAAAATCATTGAAACACTTCATTTCAATCATGTGTTTCAAAACACCAAGTATTTAGTGGCCCAACATAAAACATATTCTGCATATTAATACGTAGAATACAATTCATAATGATTTCTACTTATCTTCATTTCGGTTTAATCAATACATTCCTTTTTCTTTTTTTTCCCAGAGTTCCTTGTCAAAACAGCTGAGCTGGAGTCCACTATGATAATCACAGTCAGGAAACAATTTACATCTGAAAGGTATCTTTACTAAAGTCAAGAACCTAAAGTAGAGCATGTTTCTGGTAATATATAAACTAAGACTACATAATTGAGATTTACCCTTTTTGATGGCAGCATTTAAGATAAACTTCTAGGTATCTCAATAACGAGGATGATAACTTTAGAGTCATTTCTGTGAAAGTATAAGAAATGGCACTTGTATTTATCACATTCTTATAAGTGACTACTATAAGGCCATCTTACAAGGGAAGAAATTGAGACTATGAGAAAATATGTAACTTGCACAATATCATACATTAAAATATGGCAGTACTGGAATTCTTCCTGATTTCAATGGTATGCATTCAGCAATGAAACTAAGTTACCTCCCTCCTCTGAAATGTTCACACAGCATCTATACCTTTCTCTGTTCCATTCCCAAAAGGACTCCAAGAGCTCATACCCTTTGTTTGTTTTTCCTATACCAAATACATATGATATAGCAAGACCATGGTGTATAATTCTCACATATGCCTCAACACGGGTACAACTGAAACCTTTAATTAGCATGAGCACACTCTAAGTGATATTGTTCAATGTGAAAGGCGATGTTGAAATCAAAATTGTCACCAGGTCTGAAATAGCTGATTTTGTAACAAGTGTAACATGAGCAGTTGGTGGCAGTTTTTGGATCTTTTCCAGCATAGAGGGCCCCGTGAAGAGTGGCAACTTTTTGTCTATTGCTTACTTTAGATAGCAGTCAGTAAGAATTTGGATAGTTAAAGAGTGTTCAATTTTTTCTTGGCATTTAGCAAGTAGAAAAAAATGTCAGCACATTTCTTGACAATACCAATTTTATCATCCTTAAAGGGCTAAGATAGTCTGCTTTTTGTTGAAATCATTTGAAAAGAATCTCTAGCACTCTCAGTTTAAAGAAAAATACTTCTTTTTTGCTTCTTATGTAAAAGATTTACTGAGTGAAAGAGACGACTTTGTCATTTTTAAGACTGTCTTTTGCCTCTTTCCCAAGTGTTAGCAAGCATCAACAGTAAAAAAATATTAAAAAGTAAACACTATTTAGAAAAGACCTGATTTCTAGCACTGCTGCTGCTGCTGCTGCTAAGTCACTTCAGTCGTGTCCGACTCTGTGCGACCCCATAGACAGCAGCCCACCAGGCTCCGCTGTCAATGGGACTCTCCAGGCAAGAACACCGGAGTGGGTTGCCATTTCCTTCTCCAATGCATGAAAGTGAAAAGTGAAAGTGAAGTCGCTCAGTCGTGTCCGACTCTTCGCGACCCCATGGGCTGCAGCCTACCACGTTCCTCCACCCATGGGATTTTCCAGGCAAGAGTACTGGAGTGGGGTGCCATTGCCACAATGGCCCATATTTAGAACCCACTGAATTCTTCCCTCTCTTGTCACTGTTCTCCTTACCTGACTTCTTTTATATTTTTTAGCCCACTGATTACCTAGCATATTTCTGAATAGAAATATCCGTGTATACAAATACCTAGATTTCTTTTTCCTTTCTTAAACATCAATACACAAATATTCAAAGCAAATGCTGTTAGCTTCTCTTCAGAAAATGTTTGTAAACATTCAAAAAATCTTATGCTTGATTTGTAATCTATATTAGAAAAAAAATTGATGACAATAAGTTCTATTTTCTCTTATGGATAAAAGGATTCTTATACTTAGCATTTATTCACAAAGGTGTCCAATGGCAATAAAGTGTTATAGCTCATTCATATAGTATTTCATTCCCATAATATCTTTGTTAATTTGGTGAAGATTAAAGAATTTTTTTAAGAGAAAGGCCTATTTTCAAGGGGAAGCATTATATGCAAAATGCTTCAGTGAGTTAGTGCTTTGTAGTTCAATGACTGCCATAAAAATTGCTGGAATATGTTAAAAATTAGAGAAAAGCAGAAAGTGTTTGCTATGGTGAGAAGGCAGCTGTTCAATTAAATAGTTGGTTTCATAGAAACTGAAGCTTAAATAAGTCAATTCATCTTTTCTAATAAACTTTGTCCAACTCAAAGGGTTTGCTTAGTCAGGTTTTCTTCTTATATTTGGAGAAATTAGAATATGTTCTGAGATTATGTTGAAATAGCAGAACAAGGGAAACATCAACTGAAGCACAGCACATGACCTAATCTAACATATACACAGACCCCTCCTTTGCACACAAGCATACCCTCAGTTGCCCACAACTGAATATGAGTCTAAAATTCAAATAATAATCAAACATATGCATGTTTCCCCATCTTTGATAGTCAAATATTAAAAAAAAGGCAAAGTAAATAAAATGTTTATGTTTCAAAATATACACAGTGAAAAGTACAATACCTGATACACTGGTAATTACAAAAATCATTCACATATTTGTTATATTTGAGAAATAAAGCCCAATAACTAGGATCTATGAATAACTCATGATATCATGTATTTTGGCTGTACAGATGAACAAAAACCTTGAAATAATCAGCTTACAACTGTTGTGATGTCTGCTCCTTTACAAAAATTTGTGACAATTCAGAAAAATATATTGATGTCCATTTATCTCAACTGTCATACGACCCAGATGGTTACTAAGCAGTAAAATTAATCCTCCCAAGAAAGGACTACACAGATTGCCTTATCTGCTTCTGCAGTCTGGGTTTTCCTCTCAAAAATACTCTGTTCTGACTGAAAGGAAAATTGTCAGTTTTTAAGGTAAAAGTTGATGGAATGTTTATGGAAAGAATAGAATTTTTTAAGACATTCATTCAGTTCAACATAAAAAATTGCATGTTTTCAAGAAATAACAATTGAAGGTGAAATATTTGGAAATCTTTGGGAGTTATCTAAAACAAATGCAATTACTGACTCTTGAAGAATGTATTTGATTCTATGCAGTATAAACTGGAATGTCTATCTTGCCATTATCTACTAATTTGATCATGAGGCCATATTGTGATACCCAGACAGATCAAACTTGGAATTCATATTTTCATTCTTGGCAGTGACTCAGACATTTAGAATTGAGAACATTCTGGCAAGGTTTCTGGATAATGCCAAGCTATATCTTTATATGACAGACTTAGATTTAAACATTTTTAAATCATTCAAAGACTTTTAAATTTATTTTAATTTCATATTTAGAAAAAGTAAGAAAGTCACCTGTTGGGTATTCCATTACAGAGAATAAACAAGTAAAAAGCTCTGATGTGGCATAGGAAAGGGGAGTACCGGCTTTGGAATTAAATTGCGGTTCTAACCATGACTCACTTCTCACACTTCTCACATGTAATATTATACCACTCCTCTAATTTCATCAGATTTAATTCACTCTCAGTGAAATGGCAATAATAGCATATGCCTTAGAGGGTTCAACCAGCTATAAAGATAACGTGTTAAGGATAACCATTATTCTTCTAAGGTGTTTGATAACAAATAGCTTGACTTTGCTATTTTCATTGAACTGATTTTGATTGACTTCAGGAAATCCCAGCCAAATCAGTCCCTGAGATCTGTATTAACACAGATTTCTTGGTTCCATATGCTCTTCTCTAAGTTTTTATAATGTTGTTTAAGTTATATCTCTTTTGCAACCCTGTGGACTGTAACCTGCCAGATTCCTCTGTCCGTGCGATTTCCCAGACAACGATACTGGAGTGGGTTGCCATTTTCCTCTCCAGGAAATCTTCCCAACCCAGAGATCAAACCCACAGTCCCTGCATTGAATATTTTTACCACTGAGCTATCAGGTTTATCTAATATATGAAGGTAAATAGAACTAAAGCCCAGATATGTATATTGAATGCTAAAGGTTTCAATATTTTTAATATTCATTCAACGACAGAGACAAAGGATACTCAGCAGTTACCAAGAAGAGAACTAACTTGACCTTTATAAATTTCAATACCATATTTCAGAGCCCATGGTAGCCACATGGCCAAAGTTAAAAATTTCAGCCTTGAAAGGAAGTCAGGGAACAGGCTAGATAGAAGAGTAGCTTTTTGTGGTTTTGTTTTTGTTTTTGCCTGGCCACATGATTTATGTGATCTTAGTTCCCCAACCAGGAATTGAACTCTGGTCAAAGCAATGAACATCCAGAATCCTAACCACTAGACTACCAGGGAACGCTGATAAAGGGGTAGTTATAGTTTCATTCCAGGAATAACACTCACTTGAAATTAAATACTAGTCTACAAACTAAACTTTAAAATGCAACAAAAGACATCACTATGAGTCTGGAAGAATGCTTTAACATATTATTTAAAAATATAATTATGACTACATCAATTTTGATTAGACAGAACAATAGAAAATCCAGCTTTGTTCTTACAGAGGAGCCAGTCAGGCAAAAGAAGTAAGTGTTAGTTAAATGTTGTATTTAATAAATACAATTAAAGTATCTGAACATTAATAAGCACCTACTTGGATTTCAGAAAGATTATGCATAGAAATTTTTGTATGAATTAATCCTGTTGCCAACTGAGATATCAGTTTCAAAAAACATATTAAAAATAAAATAGTTCTTTCAAATAGTGAGGAAAAACAATTTGCATACAACCAAGACAAGTAATGATACAACCAATTACTTGGGAAATCAATCAGCCCTCTATAGTTGTTTAGCAAATATTTTAGCAACATTGCCAAAGCTTCCAGATTTGATTTCAACCCAAAATTTTTAGCAGAACTCAGCACTTTAGAAACAAAGGGAAAAGGTAAACCCAGTGCAGATGTAGATTTCTACAATATTTAATGTGTAACAGCATAGTTACAGCATGTTAGTCATCAAAGCAATCAGCCTACCAAAAAATGCTAAAGAAATCTGAAGGCAAGCTGAATATTTCTGTTCAGTCCTCTCACAACACATATTACAAAGGCTTCAATATGCATAATAAATATACTCATTTCATGAGTATTATTAGTTATATTGGAAGGGGTGGTGGTGGTGAGGAGTTAATCAATCATCAAATACTTAACCATATACCCAACAAACTACTAAGCTATTTGAGTGGGGAAAAAATTTAAAATAGTAAGATTGGTCTCCTATTTCAGGGACATAACTATTATATTCTTTTTTGTCGTTCAATTTAGTTCAGTCCCTCAATGGTGTCTGACTCTTTGCAACCCCATGGACTGCAGCAAACCTTGCTTCCCTGTCCATCACCAACTCCCAGAGCCTACTCAAACTCATGTCTATCGAGTTGGTGATGCCATCCAACCATCTCATCCTCTGTCATCCCCTTCTCCTCCTGCCTTCAATCTTTCCCAACATCAGGGTTTTTTCTAAGGAGTCAGTTCTTCACATCAGGTGGCCAAAGTATTGGAGTTTCAGCTTCAGCATCAGTTCTTCCAATATTTAGGACTGATTTTCTTTAGGATTGACTGGTTTGATCTTCTTGCAGTACAAGGGACTCTGAAGAAAAAGCATCAGTTCTTCAGCACTCACTCTCTTTGTAGACCAACTCTCACATCCATACATGACTACTGAAAAAACCATAGCTTTAACTAGATGGAACTTTGTTGTCAAAGTAACGTCTCTGCTTTTTAATATGCTGTCTAGGTTTGTTATATCTTTCCTTCCAAGGGGCAAGCGTCTTTTAATTTCATGGCTGCAGTCCCCATCTGCAGTGATTTTAGAGCCCCCCAAAATAAAGTCTCTCACTGTTTCCATTGTTATCCAATTTATTTGCCATGAAGTGATGGGACTCGATGCCATGATCTTACTTTTCTGAATGTTGAGTTTTAAGCCAACTTTTTCACTCTCCTCTTTCACTTTCATCAAGAGGCCCTTTAGTTCTTCTTTGCTTTCTGCCATAAGAGTCGTGTCATGCGGGTACCTGAGGCTATTGATATTTCTCTTGGAAATCTTGATTCCAGCTTGTGCTTCATTCAGCCCAGCATTTTGCATGATGCACCCTGCATATAAGTTAAATAAACAGGGTGACAATATACAGCCTTGATGTACTCCTTTCCCAATTTGGAACCAGTCTGTTGTTCCATGTCTAGTTCTAACTATTGCTTCCTGACCTGCATACAGATTTCTCAGAAGGCAGGTGAAGTGGTCTGGTATTCCCATGTCTTTAAGAATTTTTCTCAGTTTGTTGTGATCCACACAGTCAAAGGCTTCAGCATAATCAATAAAGCAGAAGTAGATGTTTTCCTGGAACTCTCTTGCTTTTTCGATGATCCAACAGATGTTAGCAATTTGATCTCTGGTTTCTCTGCCATTTCTAAATCCAGCTTGAACATCTGGAAGCTCACAGTTCATGTACTGTTGAAGCCTGGCTTGGAGAATTTTGAGCATTACTTTACTAGCATGTGAGATGAGTGCACTTGTGTGGTAGTTTGAACATTCTTTGACATTGTCTTTCTTTGGGAATGAAATGAAAACTGACTTTTTCCAGTCCTTTGGCCAGTGCTGAGTTTTCCAAATTTGCTGTCATAATGAGTGCCGAACTGTGGCCCCTTCCCTCCATAAGTTACATTTCAGTAATTGGCAATCTTTCAGGAAACATTTATTAAATAGCTACTATGCATCAGGCTAACTATGTAAAGATGCTAAATAAGACATAGACCCTCAAGTGTTTAAAATTCAATGAGAGAGGACTTCCTTGGTGACTCAGTGGTAGGGATCCACCTGGCCATGCAGGAGACACAGGTTTAATCCCTGTGTCTGGGAAGACCTCACATGATGCAGAGCAACTAAGCCCATGCTTACTGCAACTACAGAGTGGTCCCCACTCACCATAACTAGAGAAAAGTCCACACAGGAATGAAGGCCCAGCACAGCCAAAAATAGATAAATAATTTTCAAAAATTCAGTGGGAGAAACAACTCAAAAGGGAAAATCACAAAACTATCTGTTGATAGAGACAGAGACATAGAGATATACAAGAGGAGCTCCCCCTTAAATATGTCTACACAAATCTCAGTAATTTCCACAGAACCATGTGAGGTAAGCAATGGGGTTATTAATGTTACCTTAAAGATGAGGAAATTGGACTCAGAAAGATTGGGTAGTGTGCCCATAGTCCTATAAGCCTAAAGCAGAAATATAGGCTTAACTTCTCCTCCATTTTATGCTTCACTAACATTACTTGTCCACAAAGCACCAGAGGACTTAGGAAGCAAAGGTGGGGCTCTTTCTTACCCTGTATGGATAGAGAACTATTAGTAATTGCCCTCTGCTCTTCCCCAATAGCATTCTGGACACCTTTTCACAGGGTTCATGAGGTTCTCATGGCAAGAATATTGGAGTGAGTCACCACGTCCTTCTCCAGTGGACCACAGTTTGTCAGAACTATTCACTATGACCTGTTCATCTTGGGTGGTCCCGCATGGCATAGCTCATAACTTCATTGAACTACTCAAGCCCCTTTACCACGACAAGACAGTGACCCATGAGACACAGCTCCAGAAAGAATTAAGTGGCTGGGCCAAAGAGGAACAATGACCAGTTGTGAGTGTGTCTGGTGGTGAAACTAGAGTTTGATGCTGTAAAGACATTGCTTAGAAACCTGTAATGGTAAGTCCATGAGTCAGGTAAACTCAAAGTGGTCAAACAGGGGATGGCAACATTGAACACTGACATCTTAGGAATCAGTGATCTAAAATTGAAAAGAATAGGCAAATTTAATTCAGATGACCATTATATCTATTACTGTAGTCAAGAATCCCTTAGAAGAAGTGGAGTAGCCCTCACAGTAAAAAAATTAAAAAGAGTCTGAAATGTAGTATTTGGGTGAAACCTCAAAAATGACAGAATGATCTCTGTTCACTTCTAAGGCAAACCATTCAACATCACAGTAATCCAAGTATATGGCCAAACAATTGATGACAAAGAAATAAACTGGTTCTCTGAAGACCTATAAGACTTTCTAGAATTAACACTAAAAAATAAGTCATTTTCACCATGGAGAATTAGAATGCAGAAGTAGGAAGTCAAGAGATACATGGGATAACATTTTGCCTTCAAGTACAAAATGTAGCAGGGGAAAGGATAACAGAGTTTTGTCAAGAGAGCATGCTGGTCATAGCAAACACCCATTTCCAGAAACAACATTGATGATTTTATATGTGGATATCACCAAATGGTCAATACTGAAATCAGATTGATTATATTCTTTTCAGCTGAAGAAGCTCTATACAGTCAGCAAAAAACAAGACCTAGAGCTGACTGTGGCTCATAACATGAGCTCCTTACTGGAAAATTCAGGTTTAAACTGAAGAAAGTAGGGAAAATCACTAGGCGATTCAGGTATGATCTAAATCAAATCCCTTGTGATTATACAGTAGAGGTGACAAAAAGACTCAAGGGATTAGATCTGATAGGCAGAATACAGAAGGCATTGACCAAAACCATTCCAAAGAAAAAGAAATTCAAGAAGGCAAGATGGTGTCTGAAGAAGCTTTACAAGTAGCTGAGGAAAGAAGAGAAGTGAAAAGGCAAGGGAGAAAGGGAATGATAAACCCAACTCAATGAAGAGTTCCAGAGAATAGCAAGGAGAGATAAGAAGTTCTTCTTCAATGAACAATGCAAAGAAGTAGAGAACAACAGAAAGGAAATGACTACAGATCTCTTTAAGAAAATTAGAGATTTCAAGGTAATATTTCATGCAAAGATGAGCATGATAAAGGACAGAAATATTAAGGACCTAACAGAAGCAGAAGAGATTAAGAAGTAGCAAGAATACACGGAACTATTCAAAAAAGTCTTAATGATCCAGATAACCACTATGGTGTGGTCACTCACCTAGAGTCAGACATCCTGGAGTGTGAAGTCAAGTGGGCCTTAGGAAGCACTGCCACAAACAAAGCTCATGGAGATGGTGGAATTCCAGCTGAGCTATTTCAAACCCTAAAAGGTGATGCTGTTCAAGTGCTGCACTCAATATGTCAGCAAATTGGGAGAACTCAGCAGTGGTCACAGGACTGGAAAAGGTCAGTTTTCACTCCAATCCCAAAGAAGATCAATGCCAAAAATTGTTCAAACTACCATACAGTTGTGCTCATTTCACAGGCTTCAAGGTTATGCTCAAAATTTTTCAAACTAGGTTTCAGTGGAATGTGAACCAAGAACTTCCAGATGTACAAGATGGATTTTGAAAAGGCAGAGGAATCAGAAATCAAATTGCCAACATCCCTTGGATCATAGAAAACTCAAGAGAATTCCAGAAAAATATCTACTGCTTCATTAACTATGCTAAATCCTTTGACTGTGTGGATCACAGCAAACTAAATTCTTAAAGAGATGGGAGTACCAAACCACCTTACCTGTCTCCTGAGAAACCTATTTGCTGATCAAGAAGCAACAGTTAGAACCAGACATAGAAAAATGAACTGGTTCACAATTGGGAAAGGAGTAAGATCAGGCTGTATGTTACCCTCCTTATTTAACTTTATGCAGAGAATATCATGCAAAATACTGGGCTGGATGAATCACAAGTTGGAATCAAGATTTCCAGGAGAAATAACAGAACAACCTCAGATGTGCACTTTTAAGGCAGAAAGTGAAGAGGAACTCAAGAGCCTCTTGATGAGGGTGAAAGAGGAGAGTGAAAAAGATGGCTTGAAACTCAACAATCAAAAAAACCATCATCATGGTATCCAGTCTCATCACTTCATGGCAGATAGATGGGGAAACAATGGAAACAGTGAGAGACTTACTTTGGGGGCCTCCAAAATCACTGCAGATGGTGACTGCAGCCATGAAATTAAAAGACACTTGCTCCTTGGAAGAAAAGTTATGACCAAACTAGACAGCATATTAAAAAGCAGAGACATCACTTTGCCCACAAAAGCCTGTATAGTCAAAGCTATGGTTTTTCCAGTAGTCATATATGGATGTGAGAGTTGGATCAATAAAGAAGGCTGAGCACCAAATGACTTGATGCTTTCGAGTTGCAGTGCCGGAGCAAACTCTGTAGAGTCCCTTGGACAGCATGGAGATCAAACCAGTCAATCTTAAAGCAAATCAACCCTGAATATTTATTGGAAGGACTGATGCTGAAGCTCCAATACTTTGGCCACCTGATGTGAATGTTGACTCATTGGAAAAGACCCCGAAGCTGGGAAAGATTGAAGGCAAAAGGGAGTGGGAGAGGATGAGATGGTTAGATGGCAGCATTCACTCAGTGGACATGAATTTAGCAAAATCAAGAGATATTGGAGGCCAGGAAAGCCTGGTATACTGCAATCCAAGAGGCTGCACAGAGCCTGACGGGACTTTATGACTGTATAACAACAGATAGATAGAGAGACAAGGGGAGAAAACTCATTGGTTCAGAGAATTTCATGCGCTGCTACCAAGTATTTTAAGTATGAACTTAAAAGCCATATATTTATGACAGACATAAATAAAAACAGCCAAGTTAGAAACAGGACATTAACTTGTCTACTTATCAAGAATATAGTGCTCTCTTTTAAATAAATTGAAAGCCATCTGAAGACACCTTGTCTCATTACTGAGTACTTTTTACGGTCTTTCATTTTTCAGGTTCAAAAGAAAAATGCTACCACTTCAGGAATCAACAAACAAGCCCCCCAGGCAACAGGAGTACCCAAACACAAGTCCAAGTTCCTAGTCCCAAGTTCCTCCAAGGTGAGTGAAGTTAGGGCATACAGGACTAAATAAAAGACAGGAGGGGTCATAAGACTGCAACATTTTAAGTCTCATTTTTCCTTAATAATTGACTGCAATTGTGTCAGCTTCTCAGCTTTTAAAATCCATCTGACACAACTTAGTATTCATGAAAAAAAATTGCTCTTATTAAATACAGTCTCCTACACAAGCAGCTCCTTCCATTCCAGTTTGATTGAAGAATGCACTCTCAAACAGCTTTACAGAGTTTCCAACAAGCAACTGGAGATTTCCAAGAGACCCTTAATTTGTAGACAGGTAAATGAGTTTTGTGTGTTTGTGTTCATGTGTATGTATGCATGT
Source organism: Ovis canadensis (assembly GCF_042477335.2). Classification (NCBI taxonomy): domain Eukaryota; kingdom Metazoa; phylum Chordata; class Mammalia; order Artiodactyla; family Bovidae; genus Ovis; species Ovis canadensis. The sequence continues at coordinate 96,997,118 of NC_091253.1, read as the reverse complement.
GTCTGCCTCTAAAGTAAAGACAGACATGGTAAATTATGAAAACAAAACAATATAAAGATGTTTCATTACTGCTGATATTATTTTTCATTATTTTTAATAAATGAATCATCCTTACATGTTGTTCTGCAAACTGTGGTTTCAATTTAACAATGTTTTTAAGCTCCTACTTTATCAATGGGTACAGGTCAAACTCATTTTTTGTAAGGATTGCTTATTATTTCAAAGGATAAATGACTCATTATATATTTGCTTACTTAATAAGTTCCCTTTATGGTGCCACCGCAAAATGTTTCACAAAAAATCTGCCATCTCAGATCGTTTTCAGCTCATGACTCGCCTTTAAATAATTTAAACACCAGTGTTTGACATTGGAAAAATATACTAGTAAACTAGGATGGCAATTTCGATTTATTAATCCCATATTAGCGCTGAGGCACACAGTCAGACTAGGCTTAGTGACTGAATAACAACTGAGCTACACATTTATAGGATTTAAATCTGTGACACTTGAAAAAAGCCAATAAAAGATCCATGTGTTTTAATATGATTGATCCCTAATTTCCCATTAGAGTGGTACATATAAAGAAAAAAACAGTATCATGATCTATTCTTTGAAGTAACATTCATAAATTACCACTGAGAGTTTTACTGCTAAAAGGATTACGGAGTATGTAATCATAACCATGATAAACAATGAATTTTCCTTAGGGTTTACATTTTAACATTTTATAAAGTTCTTAAGCACTCTCTCACAGCCAAAACAGCCTTATTTTTTATTTCTATTGAGAAATCATGTCAGGACTATCTCTGCTTTCACGCATTTGTGCTCCAAGGGGGATGATCCTTCAGTCCCAAGAAACTGTCATCATTTGAAGTTAACATACAAGACTCACTAAATGGGAAGAAATTAATGATTCACAACCAAACCCCTATGTCATGCTCTTTCTAGTCCAGAATTTAGTCTCAAATCTCATCCAAACCAAAGAATGATCATAAATTCTGCATTGAAGAAATCTTCACAACTATACTCAGAAAAACGTGTATTGAGAATAGTGTATATACTCAGAATAGTGTATTGAGGGTAACAGAGGATTGGTTGACAAGGCACTGCTCACTTTTTAAAGGCACATATTAAAAAAAAAAAAAAAAAAACAGATCACAAGATCAGAAGAACTGATTACTAAATTGGCTGGGGACAAGTAAATCGCCTGGCATGATCAGTACACAGAGCCAGAAAAGTCATTAGACATGGACCTTGTTTCATTGCCTCAATTTTACTTTTGCTAAGAATCACACAGAAATAACAAATCTTTATTTAAACATTTACTATAGTAATATTGTGGTTTAGTTGCTAATTCATGTCCAACTCTTTGCAACCCCATGGACTGTAGCCCACAAGGCTCCTCTGTCCATGGGATTTTCCAGGCAAGAATACTGGAGTGTGGTGCCATTTCCTTCTCCAGAGGATCTTCCCAACCGAGGAACTGAACCCACATCTCCTGCGTTGACTGGTAGATAAAAACACAACAGCACTGAAAAAACAAACGCGTGTTAATTTTCCCTCCTCTATCCTTCCCTTCCTCTCTTTCTTCCTCCCTTTCTTCACTCTGTTCTTCTTTCCATTCCTCCTATCATTTTTTCTTATTTCCATTCCTGTAGCACAGGGTTTCTCCATCTCAACACTATTGGCATTTGAGACTACATCATCTGTCTTGTTGGAGCCTGTCCTGTGAACACAGGAAGTTTAGCAACATCCTTGGCCAATACCGACAAGGTGCCAGCCATACCTCTTCAGTTTTGACAATAAAAATGTTTCAAGACATTGTCAGTTATATCAAGTAAAAATCACCCCAGCTGAAAACCACTGTTGTAGCATTTGTTAAGTATGACATCTACTACAGCAAATTCTTAATCCAACCCACTCTATCCACATACCTTGCAGCCCATAAATGGAGGTAATGCCTCACTGTCCACTGCACCAGGTGATGCCTCCTTAACTACTGTTCTCAACATCCTCCTCACCCCAAAGAGTAGGAATATAGCAAAACTATTAATAATAAAAATAATTATCAACAGCTGTTCTAAGAACTTTAAGGCATTTTAACATAATTTGTTTAGGAGTCAGTTTTCTCATGTTTAAGAAAGAGATAACAATACTCACTACCTAAAGGATCTTTGTGAGAACTCAATGAATTAATGTAGCTAAACCTTAAGTTGAGCATTTATTACATGTCACTTTAAGTACTAATGATCTTTATTTTTACTGCTACTATCATCTTCTCATTCAAGTCTCTCAGCTGCCCTAATAAACAGAGGAACTGGAATGCAAATATGAATCTATCTAATACCAGAGTCTGGGCTCGTAAATATTAATGTTGTTAAAAGAAGAGGCACTAAGAATGGCATAGTAAGACAATTAAATCTGTGATTTAAAGGTTTTTTTTTAGGATTCAGTTTAAGAAGTAAAAAAGAAACAAGAGAAAATAACTTTATAATAGCTATTTAATCAGGTACATCAAAATATTGCCATTTCAACATGTAAATAAAATTGTTGATGACACTTCTTTTTTTAAGTGCTCAAAGTCTGGTGCTTGCAGCTCATCTTAACCTAAACCACGCACATTCCAAGGGCTCAATAGCCAAATGCGGCTAGGTTACTCTATTGAACAGTGCAAGGTTAGGCTAAGAAATATCAAGGATTTTATGTCTGTGCAAACCTCACTGCCTCCCCATCACATGTCAGTCATGTGGTTGAAAGTCTTGCCTTTCTCGTTAGATTAGATCTCCTTTAGTGAAGAAGACTATAACTTGTTAATCATAGTGTAGCACACACAACTGGATGTGCTATTTATCTAACAGAAGCATGAACCAGAAAATAAGCAAGTAAATGAGTGAAATAAAATGAAAATCAAGCTGCATGTTTTTTAACCTCAGAGAAGCAGAAAGTTTGAAGATCTGAAACCTCTATAGTAAGAATCATTTGGCTGTTGAGAGGAGAGTGCAGAACTATAACAGATGCACAACTCAAATCTCCTGCTGTCAATCTGATAAAATCCTGAATATTTTCACATTAAAAATGTACTTTAATTTTTTTCTGTATTCACATCCTGCCTGTAGAATTGCATGATTTTACACAATTCTTTTTAAATTTTCTTAAGAACAGAATTTAAGCAAAGCATTTTTAGAAAATTTTACAGAAATATTACAAAAGAATGGACAAGTGATATGCATACTAAAGTCTGGATTGTGCATAGCATATCAGAAGTTTGAACATTTGTCACAGGATGACTAAACAGTCTCAATTGTTTGATCTATTTTGAGCACTAGTCCTTAAACACTGTTTTTTTCTTAAAACACGAAGCCCAAACCAAGTATAATGTTCTGGAGAAGCAAACAAGCGCAGATACAATGAAAGTATTCACTCTCTTAATAGACCTTGTGGTTATAAACCTGTTCATTACACTACAGTTTAAAGCTCTATCACGAATCAATCCTTGTCCAATTTCTACATATATATGTATATGGACATGAGTATACATACATAGGAGAAGGAAATGGCAACCCACTCTAGTACTCCTGCCTGGAAAATTCCATGGACAGAGGAGCCTGGTAGGCTACAGTCCATGGGTTTGCAAAGAGTCGGACATGACTGAGCGACTTCACTTCACTTCACTTCATACATACATAAAATTGAACTTTAGCATAGAGTCGTATGAGTTCCTGTTAGACCTTCTTTTCTTAAGTTTAATCCATATTTCAAAATTTTTAGGTTAAAATTCATTTTAATTCTAACATCTACTACATTAACTATCTTTCCTAGTTTTATGACAACCGCAAATCTGATCACCGCATCCACATCTTGAGCTGGTTGTTTATGAGAATATTAAACAACAGCATTTAGAAGAAGTTCTGTGGAGCTCCACTAGGTGTTCAGTTCAGTTCGCTAGGTGTAGTAATTCTCAAAGTTCATGTGCAGAAGAATTGCCCTGGGGAGCTTTAAAATAGACAGCTAGGCCTGTCCTCCAGTAAATCAGATTCAGTTGTCTGGATGAGGGCCTAGGAATACAAAGTTTTAAAAAGCACCCGCAGAAATAAATGCTCTGGAGAAATGAGAAATAGCAAAGGAGGAAAAGCACGCTCTGTTTATTCAGCGCTTCCTACACCAAGGGAGTCAGCCCTGTTTCACACATTTAACAGAGTCAGGCAGAGGAGGGTAAAAGGCCTTATAAACGAGGGCGAAAAAGAGAAAGACTCCAGGTGTTATAGACTGTGTATTTGTGTCCCACCCAAAACTTCTATATTGAAATTCCAACCAGAACTACGATGGTTTTAAAAAGTGGGGACTTTGGGAGGTAAGTAGGCCATGAGGATGAAGCCTTCATGGAAGAGACCCCAGACAGCTGATTCACCCTTTCTACTGCATGAAGACACAAGGAGAGGAAGTCTATGAACCACAAGGCAGCCTCTCACCAGACTCAGAATCTGCCAGAGCCTTGGTCCCAGCCTCTAGCGCTGTGAAAATTAATGCTTATTGTTTAAGCTCCCCAGTCTATAGTACTTTTGTTATAGCAGCTCCAAGAGCCTGAGAATTAAAACACGGCCTGGTTGGAGGCTGTTGGCATAAGGAAACTGCAGGCAGGGTAAGCAGAAGTGGGACAACCTATGTGACTGGTTAGGGGGTTTGACTTTCTCCCACTGATACTCAATTGGAAGCAGGGGCAAAAATTAGGTCAGTTACTGACCAAGTCCTGGTTACCTGAAGCCAATTTTTAGAAGGGTTATTGTTTGGCTTCCTGGACTGTCTGATTATAGACAGTAGTCTGACTTCCTGGGCTAGTTACTCTCCATAGGAGGCTGGCTTTCTAAGCTGGTTGCCATACACTGTGGATCAGAGTTCTATTTTTATGTATAGTCTAGTCATTGGCCCTATGTGTATTGTCTTTTATGCTCCAGGAAATCCTGATACAAGAGTTTCTGAAACCCTATTTGCTAGACACTTAAAGAACTACGCCTTACTCTCCTGGTTGACACATTAAACTTATGCTCTCAGAAAGCTGACATTTCCTTGTATGGCCCCAGTCCATAAAGATATTAAGACTGAACAACCAGTTGAAATACAATCTCTGACTTGTGTAACTGTTCACAGTTTACAGTATTTCACATTCTTTTTCACATTTAATCTTCATATTGCCTTTCTTTATGTACATGATTGTATTAACATGCGATAACTTGCAACAGGCTACAGATTACACCAATTAGACATAAATGAACAAAAAAAAAGCACAGAAAGTTTTTCTAAACCTATTTCACCACCAGAAAGAAGAGGTATGTGTTCAGTTCAGTTCAGTTCAGTTCATTCACTCAGTCGTGTCCACCTCTTTGCGACCCCATGAATCTCAGCACGCCAGGCCTCCCTGTCCATCACCAACTCCCGGAGTTCACTCAGACTCACATCCATCGAGTCAGTGATGCCATCCAGCCATCTCATCCTCGGTCGTCCCCTTCTCCTCCTGCCTCCAATCCCTCCCAGCATCAGAGTCTTTTCCAATGAGTCAACTCGTCTCATGAGGTGGCCAAAGTACTGGAGTTTCAGCTTTAGCATCATTCCTTCCAAAGAAATCCCAGGGCTGATCTCCTTCAGAATGGGCTGGTTGGATCTCCTTACAGTCCAAGGAACTCTCAAGAGTCTTCTCCAACACCACACTTCAAAAGCATCAATTCTTCGGTGCTCAGCCTTCTTCACAGTTCAACTCTCACATCCATACATGACCACTGGAAAAACCATAGCCTTGACTAGACGGACCTTAGTCGGCAAAGTAATGTCTCTACTTTTGAATATGCTATCTAGGTTGGTCATAACTTTTCTTCCAAGGAGTAAGCATCTTTTAATTTCATGGCTGCAGTCACAATCTGCAGTGATTTGGGAGCCCAAAAAATAAAGTCTGACACTGATTCCACTGTTTCCCCATCTATTTCCCATGAAATGATCGGACCAGATGCCATGATCTTCGTTTTCTGAATGTTGAGCTTTAGGCCAACTTTTTCACTCTCCACTTTCACTTTCATCAAGAGGCTTTTGAGTTCCTCTTCACTTTCTGCCATAAGGGTGGTGTCATCTGCATATCTGAGGTTATTGATATTTCTCCCAGAAATCTTGATTTCAGCTTGTGTTTCTTCCAGCCCAGCGTTTCTCATAATGTACTCTGCATATAAGCTAAATAAGCGGGGTGACAATATACAGCCTTGACGGACTCCTTTTCCTATTTGGAACCAGTCTGTTGTTCCACATCCGGTTCTAACTGTTGCTTCCTGATGGGGCGGGATTTATCCCAACATGGTCACAGAGGAAAAAATAAATAAATATAAATATATATATACATAGGTAAAAATTTTTGACCACTACATACCTTTTAGAATGGCATAAAGACAAACAAACAAATAAAAAAGCCTGACAATTCTAAGTGCCAGAGGGAATGAAAAGTAACCAGTGCTTTCACTTGTTGCTAATGGCAATGAAAAATGGTCCAGGCACTTTGGAAAAATTGTTTAGAAATTTCTTGTAAAATTAGATATACACCTACCATCTGGCTCAGCAACAAAACTACAGATATTTACCCTAGTGAAAGGAAAACTTATATCCATGCAAAAACCTGTATATGAGCATACATAACAGCTTTATTTGTAAATGTCAAGAACCAGAAACAACGCGGATGTCCTTTAAAATTAGGGAATGGATCAATAAACTGTGCTCCGTCCATATGATAAAATAATACTCAGCATCTAAAAAGGAAGAAACTATTGATTCAAGAAACAACATGGATGTATCTTAAATGCATTTTGCCAAGTGAAAGGCCACATAGTTTATGTTTCAATTTGTATGACATCCTTGAAAAGGCAGAGTTATAAAATGGGAAAATCAGTTCTTGGCAGGGGTTTGGGGAGTGGGAGGGAGAAGTAAACTACAGAGGTGCAACAGAAGGGAGTTTTGAGGATGATGAAACCTCTCTTTAAAAAGCGATCATGTTAGATACACGACTCCATACATTTGTTAATCTCCATAGAGCTGTATTCCACAAAGGATAAATTTTACTACATGCAATTTTTTAAGTAAAACAAGATATAGAGGGAATGAAATCCAACACAAAAAGAAGCCTGTGAAAAATGAATTTAAATGTACCATAAATGAACAACACAGGGAGTAGGGAAGAAAGGAGCTGACCCAAGTAACTTTGGAAAATGGTGATAGAACTGGATACTGTAAAGTCAAAGATAAAAAGAACTGTATACAAACATTTTTGTTGTTCCGTTGCTGTGTCCAACTCTTTGTCATCCCATGGGACTGTAGTATGCCAGGCTCCTCTGCCCTCCAATATCTCCCGGAATTTGCTCAAATTCGTGATCATTGATTCAGTGATATTATCAGACCATTTCACTCTCTGCCACCTCCTTCTCCTCTGGCCTTCAGTCTTTCCCAGCATCAGGATATTTTCCAATGAGTCAACACTTCACATCAGATAGCCAAAGTATTGGAGCTTCAGCTTCAGTATCAGTCTTTCCAATGAGTATTCAGGACTGATTTACTTTAGGATGGACTGGTTTGTTCTCCTTGCAGTCCAAGGGACTCTCAAGAGTCTTCTCCAACACCACAGTTCAAAACCATCAATTCTTCAGCACTCATCTTTCTTTATGGTCCAACTCTCACATCCGCACATGACTACTGGAAAAAGCGTTGTTGCTTTTCAATTGCCACGTTGTGTCCAACCCTTTGCGACCCCATGGACTGCAGAAGAGCTTTCCTGGTGGCTCAGATGGTAAAGAATCTGCCTACAAAGCAGGAGACCTGGGTTTGACCCCTGGGTCAGGAAGATCCCCTGGAGAAGGTGGGATGGACTTTCCATCTAGGTGGGCTGGGCTTTCCATCTAGGTGGGCCAGGCTTCCCAGGTGGTGCTAGTGGTAAAGAACTCACCTGCCAATGCAGGAAACATAAGAGATATGGGTTTTATCCCTGGGTCAGGAAGATCCCCTGGAGGATTGCATGGTAACCCACTCCAGCATTCTTGCCTGGAGAAGCCCATAGACAGAGGAGCCTGGCCAGCTACAGTCCACATGGTTGCAAAGAGTCAGATATGACTAAAGAGACTTAACATGAACTCACAGACTACAGCACACCAGACCTCCCTGTCCCTCACCATGTACTGGAGTTTGCCCAAGTTCTTGTCCATTTAATCAGTGATGCCATCCAACCATCTCATCTTCTGTCAATCCCTTCTTCGCCTGTCCTCAATCTTTCCCAGCATCAAGATCTTCTCCAATGAGTCATCTCTGTATCAAATGGCCTAAGTATTGGAGCTTCAGCTTCAACATCAGTCCTTCCAATGAGTATTCTGGGTTGATTTATTTTAGGATTGAGCGGCTTGATCTCCTTGCTGTCCAAGGGACTCTCAAGAGTCTTCTCCAGCATCAGAGGTCAAACGCATCAACTGTTCAGTGCTCTGCCTTCTTTATGGTCCAACTCTCACATCCATTCATGACTACTGGAAAGACCATAGCTTTGACTGCAGGGACCTTTGTAAGCAAAGTGATATCTTTGCTTTTTAATATGTAGTCTAGATTTGTCATAACTTTCCTTCCAAGGAGCAAGTGTCTTTTAATATCATGGCACAGTCATCATCTGCAGTGATTCTAGAGCCCAGGAAAACAAAATCTGTCACTGTTTCCACTTTTTCCCCTTCTATTTGCCATGAAGTGATGGGATTGGATGCCATGATCTGTTTTTTTTAATACTGGGTTTTAAGCCAACTTTTTACTCTCCTCTTTCACCCTCATCATGAAGCACTTTAGTTCTTTACTTTCTGCCATTAGAATGGTATCATCTGCTTGTCTGAGTTTGTTAATATTTCTCCTGGCAATCTTGATTCCAGCTTGTAACTCATCCAGCCTGGCATTTTGTATAATGTGCTTTGCATAGAAGTTAGATAATCAGGGTGACAATATTCAGCCTTGTCATACTCCTTTCCCAATTTTGAACTAGTTCCTTGTTCCATGTCCGGTTCTAACTGTTGCTTTTTGACCTGCATACAGGTTTCTCAGGAGAGAGATTAGGTGGCCTGGTACTCCCACCTCTTTAAGAATTTCCCACAGTTTGTTGTGACCCACACAGTCAAAGGCTTTAGCATAGATGTTTTCCTGGAATCCCCTTGCTTTCTCCATGATCCAATGAATGTTGACAATTTTTGATCTGTGGTTTTTCCTGCCTTTTATAAGTCCAGCTTATACATCTGGAAGTTCTTGTGTTCACATACTGCTGAAGCCTAACTTAAAGGATTTTGAGCATAAGCTTGGTAGCATGGGAAGTGACAGTAATTGTCTGATATTTTGAACAATCTTTAGTACTGCCCCTCTTGGGAATTGGGATGAAGATTGACATTTTCCTGTCCTGTGACCACTGCTAAGTTTTCCAAATTTGCTCACATACTGACTTGCAGCACTTTAATAGCATCATCTTTTAGGATTTTAAACAGTTCTGCTGGAATTCCATCAACTCCACTAGCTATATTGGCACACTCTAGGATGTCTGGCTCTGAGTGAGTGACCACACCATCGTGGTTATCCAGGTCATCAAGATGTTTTTTATGCAGTTTTCCTTTTTCTTGATCTGTTCTGCTTATATTAGGTCTCTATTGTTTCTGTCTTTTATTGTGCCCATCTTTGCATGAAATATTCCTTTGATATCTCCAATTTTAAAAAAATTTAAAGCTTTATTCTCCCTTATAACAATACCCTATTACAATCTGTTATGAAGCCAGTGTATGGATTACAACAGGAAATAGTAAAATATATGTGCCAGATGATCAATAATGACAGCTTTCCTAAAGATTGCACATTGTGAAGTGAAAATAAAGAGCTTCTAACTTACAGCCAGAATGAGCTGACTCTTCTCTTTTCAATAGTATTTAAGTAGATAAAATGAAGAAGCTGTGCTATAGGACCATTTTCAACCTATCATAAATGAGGAAGACTCGTCCCCTCATTTAATGTAATGTTTCACAGATGGGAATCTTCTTTGCAGGGTTGCCTTACCACTTTTCACACATTGATAATCTACACTCTCTTGTAGTACTGAATATTTTCACTGAGTTTTGTGAGCCATGTGTCCTATTTTGAGTCACTCTGGCTGAATGGAATTAATGAGAATTTTGTAACTCTTCAAAACTTTTTTTAGGTAGTGCCCATGACTTTTAATCAGAAATGCAAAGCAGTCAGTAAGTAAGCCACAGTATCTTAAGAGTGACTGACTTAAAGTCACAATATTGTGTCCCAGTCTTACCACTTCCTTGTGTGGATGAGGAACTTACTTACTATGGACCTGTTTCCTTGGTAGCCAAATGTTATAATAATCCTTTCTTTGATTATTCCGCAGGGTTGTCATGAGGACCATGAGAGATTATGAAAGCATTAAGGTTTTGTAATCTCATTACATAAAAGCTATACAATTGAGAGTTGCTATGATGACTACAAGTAGTAATCAGAAAATTCTTACAATGAATGAAAATCAAAGAAAAATTCTTTTTATATTGATAGGAACAGTATATGACTGACAGCGTACCCTGACCAAATGATATGAGTCTGAAAACCATAAATATGATCATTAAAATGTCTTCTTCCAATTATAAAATATTCAATAATAAAGAAAATAAAAGTAAATTATAATGTATTATTTAGTCACTAAGTTGTGTCGGACTCTTTCACACCAGCAACTATAGCCCATCAACTATAGCCCTTCAGGCTCTTCTGTCCATAGGACTTCCCAGGCAAGAATATTGGAATGGGTTACCATGCCATCCTCCAGGGAATCTTCCCAACTCAGGGATCGAACCTGCATCTCCTGCATTAACAGGTGGATTCTTTACCACTGAGTCACCTGAGAAGCCCAAATTATAGTGTAGCAATCCAATTAGAGAATTTTTCCAAGGGATCTACCTCTCTGCTCTTCTGTCTCAGCAAAATCATTAAGCAATTGTTGTTCTGTTTTGGAGCTGTTTCTTCAGGACCCTGTCAAGAATTTAGGGGTTTTTCCATTGTTCTAGGGCACTACGGCAACTTACTATTCACTTCTTCACAAGTCAGCTGCTGAAACAAGGCTTATAGACCTGATGAAGCCGGGATCACTTTCAACTTCAGTTTCATCACCTGAAAAATGAGACTGTGTTATGTTGGCAGGCAGATTCCTTACCACTGAGCAACAAGGGAAGCCCAGGGAAGCCCTTAGCTTTGAAATTTAAAAAGAAAAAGACTTTTTAGGGCATTGGAAGGCATCAGGTAAGAGCCCCTCAAGAACAGTTCATTAGCTTCATGGCAATTCTCTGTCTCTCCAACCAGCCTGAGCCTGCCCCTTATCACCTGCTGGCCGAGTAGAAGGGAAACCCAGACTGTGATACAAAAGATGACACTTGAGGATTGAAGCTGAAAGGTCATGGGAAGGAACACACTCTAGAATGCCTAGAAAAGCTTCTAGATGTTAGTGGAAATGTAGTTACTACCTCACTCTTGCATTAATGATGGTATGAAAATAGACATCCGCTTTTCTCAACAGAAAAATAGGAAACTGGACTAAAACCAAATTCTGCTAAAGAAGCCAGAGCACGTGCACGCACCAGGGGCTACTGCCAACTGCACAGTGGAGTGAGAGGGGGATCCTGACCAATGAATTAGGCCTGCGGGGCACTGAAACCTAAGGCGACCCAGACAGTTAGCTGCCTTGGTGTGATTATGTCAGTCCAAACCGGAGAACGCGGGTAAGCTGAACTGGAGATGGCAAACAGAGATTGAAACTACATTCATCACGTTTGGAAGAATCTAGCAAATCTTCTAGTTCTAATATATATTTTTTAAAAGATAAAAACATAGTCTCTGCCCTCATGGTGTATATATTTGCATGGAAAATTGTTTGAGGTCATAGACCTTGACATGGAGAGTTGCTTGTGAAAAGCTTATTGAGCAGTGTTCTCAGGAGGGCTTCCCAGGTGGCGCTGGTGGTAAAGAAGCCACTTGCCAATGCAGGAGACATAAGAGACGCAGGTTCCATCCCTGGGTCGGAAGGTCCCCTGGAGAAGGGATAGGCTACCCATTCCAGTATTCTTGGGCTTCCCCTGTGGCTCAGCTGGTAAAGAACCTGCCTGCAAAGCGGGAGACCTGGGTTCCATCCTTGGGTTTGGAAGATCCCCTGGAGAAGGGAAAGGCTACCCACTCCAGTATTCTGGCCTGAAGAATTCCATGGACTGTGTAGTCCATGGGGTCACAAAGAGTCGGACACAACTGAGCGACTTTGAATTTAAAAAAGACCGTTCTCCCCTGATCTCCCCAGCAAAGAACTAGCAGGCTTGTGTTTTAAAATGTGGGTTATTATTAAGGTATGGTGAATAATAGGAGATGAGTGCCATTGAAAGAATAGCTTGTTAAGTTCCCTAGAGGAGGGGCAGGCACAGGGGAGCACCAGGGTCAGCCAGGAGGCAGAGGAAGTGGGAGGAAAGCGCCCGCAGGAGGCTTGACTGTGGTTTCCTCAGAAAAGAAAGGGCTCGGCAGGGTAAGCAGAAAGCGAGGAGGAACTAAAGAGCCTCTTGATGAAAGTGAAAGAGGAGAATGAGAAAGCTGGCTTAAAGCTCAACATTCAGAAGACTAAGGTCATGGCAAAAAACTCAGTCACTGAGTGACTTTCACTTCATATCTCTGAACTGAGAGTATAGGGCTCTCAAAACTTCCTGCTGTAACATAAATGGGCCCCTTGAAAATTATAAGGCACAGATCTAAAGACGCCAATGGCCACGTAAAGAACAGAATAAAGGTAGGTATGTTTAGATGGAGTGCACTGCAAATGAGTATCCTCACTGGATTACAATGGAAGACTGTGACTCACCGAAGTGCATGGTGGGAAAGAGCCCGCATGCCATGCAGGAGACTCAAGAGACGCGGGTTCGATCCCTGCCTTGGGAAGATCCCCTAGAGGAGGAAACAGCAACCCACTCCAGTGTCTTTACCTGGAAAGTCCCATGGATAGAGGAGCCTGGTAGGCTACAGTCCATGGAGTCGCAAAGAGTGGGACATGACTGAAGTGACTTAGCACAAAGTGCCTTGTGAGGCCACTGGCTACCCTATAAGGACATAGCGAGCTGCAGGAGTCATCTCCGGGAGAGAAAGAGCATTTCAGTAGAATGTGTTATCCCTTCCTACTTTACTAGCCCAGGCCGGCTGCTCGTGTCCTGTTTTAAATATTCTATTTCTGTTTGACTACATTCTGCGATTCTATCCCCCGAGAGCAGATGGTCCACACTTGGCAAATTCTGTGGGTAATTCAAAGATCTGTTTACCTTTGCTCTGAAGCTCTGTGACATTTGTTCTTACATTCCAGGAAAGGCAACAGAAGGAGAATAAATGCATAACATAGAGACTCAACTGCTGTTCTCGAAAATAAGTTGGCTTGATATGTTTTCCCTTAACTACCATTAAATATTGTTTATAATAATGAAAGCCAAATAAGTGCAATAGTCCAAAGAAAATAGGGAAACAAATGCTAATAGGCTCCATGTACAATCCCAGTTGCATTTGGGTATAACACAACTTTGCTTTTTGAAAATTTAGAGGGAAAAATGTTACTTTCTAACATTATTCAGAAACCTTGCAAGTAAAGTTTCTGTCAAGTCCTTCCATGATTTGTACTTAAAATTGGTGGATATAGTATCTGTTTTTTCACCAAGGCAGGAGACACAAGAGACATGGGTTCAATATCTGGGTCAAGAAGGTCCCCTGGAGGAAGAAACAACAACCCACTCCAGCATTCTTGGAGAATCTCAGGGACAGGGGAGCCTGACAGGCTTATGCCACAGGGTGCCAAAGAGTTGCACACGTGACCTAGCATGCACACATCTGTTTTTTCCAAAAGCATACTTAGCCTGTCTTCTAGAGAAAACTCAGGCTAACACAGAGGACAGATTTTCAGCTCTCAATCTATGGTTTTATAAAAATGATTTTCCCTGGAGACCATGATTTGAACTACATAATTTCTATGCTAGGGCTTCACAGGCGGCCCAGTGGCAAGAATCCGCCTGCCGATGCCAGAGATGTGGATTAGGTCCCTGGGCCAGGATGATCCCCTGGAGGAGGAAAGGGCAACCCAGTACTCTCACTGGGATAATGCCACGTACAGGGGAGTCTGGTGGGCATCCTTGGGGTCTCAAAGAGTCAGACACGAATGAGAGACTGAGCGCTTCTATGTTATGTATATTAGCTGAATTCTTAAATCAACTTTCAATTTCCAGACACAGATAACCTCTTATTTAGAGTACTGAAACTCCTTGTTGTCTCTCCTTCCTAAATTGTACCTTTTTATTTTCACAGATCCAACTAGTTCTGCTAAGCGCTTAAGTTCAAATACATTTGTGGGTTTCTGGACAAAATAATCTTAGATCTATTTGTACTTATTTCATACATGAAATAAGGATTACTTTATATACAGCTTGCATGGTTTTTTTATTAATAAAAAATATTTAACAAGCGTGAGAAGTCGCTGCAGTCATGTCTGACTCTTTGTGACCCCCTATAGCCCACCAGGCTCCTCTGTCCATGGAATTCTCTAGGCAGGAAAGAATACTGGAGTGGGTTGCCATGCTCTCCTCCAGGGGATCTTCCCAACCCAGGGATCAAACTGGGGTCGTGCCTTAATTATTTCTTTCAATTTATTTTTAAATACTATTCCGTTAAGTATTTCCTTCCCAGAGAGTCAGACAGATATGCTTAAATGTACTGTAATTTTATATACTTCCATCTCAAATTAGATGATTTTGTTTATTTTGGGGGATCCTAATTACACTCTCTGTTTAGTTGCTCAGCTGTGTCCAACTCTTTGGGGCCCTGTCCATGGGATTTTTCAGGCAAGAATGCTGAAGTGGGTTGCCATCTAGGTTATTTATACTTCACTTCAGTTGAATTTTAAAAAAATTTTCTCAGAGTAGATGAGAATGGATCATGCTGGTCCAAGCAGGACTTTGAGAAGAGAACAATCACAGAACAGATATTCCAAGATTAAATAGGCACTTATAACATAAAATTCCTCTGTCAATTATAACGTCCCCTTTGTGGTTTGTGAATTATTTTATATGTTTGAGTAGGTCTCTATACCAGAGTCAAACCTTGAAGTTGTTTCCTTTCTCTTAAGTGTCAATATTAATCTTTTGGGACTATAACTAAACATAAGTTTCTCAAGAAAAGAATTCAAATTCTAGCATAAATAGTCTCCTTTAGACATGTTGAAGTGAAGTGAAGTAGCTCAGTCGTGTCTGACTCTTTGTGACTCCATGGACTCCTCCTCCCCCCATGGGATTCTTCAGGCAAGACTGGAGTGGGTTGCCACTTCCTTCTCCAGGGGATCTTCCCGACCCAGGAATCAAACCTGGGTCTCCCGCATTGCAGGCAGACGCTTTAACCTCTGAGCCACCAGGGAAGCAGGTTAGATAACGCTTAATGAAGCATTTTATATATTCTTAAAGCTTTATGCCATGCAGCCTGTGTATAAAATGGTTATGGAAATGGTTTTAATAGTTGAAAACTTACATAATTTCTCATCTAAGTACTAAAGTCAGTACTTACACTAAGGCCACAAGTAGTATATGATATGTGTTATTCTTAGTCATTATATTAATATAATAATACTCATAGGAATTAGATTATTAGCTTTTCTTAATACCTAAAAAAGTTATATTATTGCAATAATTCAATCACAGGAAACACAAAGGATACTGGAGTCTAGCTGAATGCAAATAAAATTTAAATATTTATTGTTCGATTTAACCACACTGGTATATGCTCTAGACTTAGCTTTTATTCTAGTTATAGAAAATAATTCAACCAACTCTCTTCTTTGCGTACAAAGGGAATATTTTTCCAACGTGATTTTCTGTTCATCTGACCTGAAAAAATCTCTTCTACCCTGTCTTTAATCCATCTTTTAGAGCCATATCATGGCCCAATCTGACGTGACTATTATTCCTAGGCAACCAAGTGTTTTGCTAACTCCAAAAAGTCAACTTTTTTTGCATTTACACAATCCAGAGAAGTTTTAATTAGAGAGAGCAACTGGCATTCCCATAAACACACCCAAGCGTACCGTCTCGTAGGGCTAATAGCTGTGCCTGAGGCACGGTTCTGCTAGCAAGCAAACGGGACTGAGTCGGGATATTTCTCATGGTGGAAGAGGGGGTTGGGACACACAGCAGCACCAGAAGTCGGGTGATTCCAAAGTGAATTCTTTCCACTCACCTCTTTTAACTGGGGCTTCCTTGATGGCTCAATGGTAAAAAAAAATCCTCCTGCAGTGCAGAAGCTGCAGGAAACTCAGGTTCGATCCCTGGGTCTGGAAGATCCCCTGGAGGAGGGCATGGCAACCCACTCCAGTATTCTTGCCTGGAGAATCGCATGGACAAAGGAGCCTGGCGGGCTACAGTCCATAGAGTCACAAAGAGTCAAACACAACTGAAGCAACTGAGCATGCATGCACACACCTCTTTCAGCACTGCTTAATTCTAGGTAACTGTTGATGATCAACTGAGGTAGCATTCAAACATGACTTGCCCGGCCAGCTTAAGTCGTCTCCATGCTTCACTCACATTCACTAGTGTAGGGCCTGCCTCTAGGACACTTGCCATTTTCCCATCTCCTACGTCAGTAAAGTATTTCCTACTATATCAGTCAGGATGGGTTAGGTTGGGCATTGTAACAAATTAACCCTGAGATCTCAATGGCTGAATAGCCCAAAGATTTGTTTGGCACTCATACCAAGTCTGATGAATATCAGGTGCTTTTCCAGAACATCTGACCTCTAAACATGGATTCAGTGTGATCCAGCCATGTTCATCTTGTGACTCTGCTTTCTCTTGCAGAGAAAGATATCACCTAGAGATCATAGCTGCTCTTTGCACTTCAGTCCAAAAATGACACAAGCACTTGTACTCAACCTATTGGCCAGAATTAGTCATACAGTGCTTAGTCTGAAGCCAGGAAGGGTGGCCCAGAGTGTCATTTTCTGCTGGTTGAATTCCCTTTACATTCATCACTTTACCACTGTGTAATAGCATAAAAAATTTACAAAGGTCAATCTTTTTTGACCCTTTAAATGAAGACAGGGGACTGAGAGTATAGGCATTTCTTGAAATGATTCTTTAGTTTTGTCCTGTTTTATTTCTTAATGAAATAAGTGCAGTTGCTGAATTAAATAAATATATAATTTGAACCTTCAATTAGATATAAAATATTATTTATAGAATCTTATTAAAGCCTTTAGGGCTTTAAATTTACTTTAAAATTTCATTTAGAGGGACTTCCTTGGTGATCCAGCGGTTAAGACTCAACATCCCCTGTGTCCACGTTCCATCCCCGGTCAGGAACTAAATCTCACATACTGCAACTAAGAGTTTGCATGCTGCAACTAACAGCCTGGGTACTGCAACTAAGACCTGGTGCAGCCAAATAAAGTAAAATAAAATATAGTATTTTAAAAATTAGTTTTAAAATGTCAAGACTAATATGAATATATATTGTTGCAATACATCCCTGAAACACTTTTTCCCAAGATCCCCAGCTTCTCAACTTTGTATTGCTACTAGCAGGTGATAAAATGACTGTTTATATTTATTGATAATTAATTTAATTGTCATTGATGAATTATTAATGACTACAATGTACCTACCTATTAAAGCTACAGGAGCTGTCCGTCTCCATTGTCCCTCTCAGCCTTCACAATAAGCAAACCCTAAATTCTCTCAGCTCTGCCTCCTCAACAGCCCTTACATCCATTCATTTCTTGGCTTCTCCATTGTCTCTTTTCACATCCCTGCCCACCTCTCAATTTTATAACTGTGAAAACTTCAGTAACTGGTTCCCCTTAGCCCCATATTACACAACTCCCATCCAGTGTCTCCTTTTCATCTAGAATTACATAAATGCAGCAGTGTGTTTGTGTACGTATAAATTAAAATGCAGTCATATCATTGTCATTGCCCAATCAAATTAAGTCACACTCAGAGCATAGTGTGGTAGCAAGGTATCATATGCTCTGCTGAACTCTCTGGCTTCATCCCTACCAACCTCATCCACTTCAGCTACTGAGATCTGCTTATTCTTCCCAGGCTCCCTGATAGCTCAGTTGGTAAAAAAAAAAAAAAAATCCGCCTGCAGTGCAGGAGACTCCGGTTTGATTGCTAGTTTAGGAAGATGCACTAGAGAAGGGATAGGCTACCCACTCCAGTGTTCCTGGGCTTCCCTTGTGGCTCAGACAGTAAAGAATCCACTGCAATGAGGGAGACCTGGGTTTGATCCCTGTGTTCGGAAGATCCCCTGGAGAAGGGAAAGGTTTTTTCTCCAGTATTCTGGCCTGGAGAATCCCATGGATTGGGTCACAAATAATCGGACACGACTGAGCCGCTTTCACTTTCACTTTTCATTCTTCCCAGGATCACATGTCCCTTATTATTGACGAGATTCACATGCGTCTCTTTATGCCTGAAATACCCTAACCTCATGGCTCCGAATGTTGACTAATTTCTACTTACCCTTTAGGATAAATTACTAATTGGTATAGTAATTATCTCTAAACATGAATAAGAGCCTCTTCTTTGAAGATTTCACGTCTTATTCTGGCCTTGTCATAGTTCTTGTTGCACAAGATAGTAGTTTTTTTCCTTGTGGGTCTCTCCAGCTAAATCAGCCTTGTTCAAATTAGGATCTAAAGAGAACTTTCATCTGAATTATTTAGGAAGCCTGTTAAAATTGTAGATCCTAAAATGCCGCTCTAGACCTACTGATTCAGAATTCCTGAGAGTGAGGTCCAAAACTCCATGTTTAAGCACATTATTCAGGTGGGGCTAAGGCCTCTTGAAGGTGGAAAACCCTTAACACAGGATGAAAGTCCTTTTGGACATAGACTGACTCGGCTGATTTCTCTACATACATTTCTTTACACCCTGCATTGTCCTAGCTTAAGAGGCAGGCAAGAGAGAATTATGAAAGTTATATCCATTTGTATCATATTTGTCAATACAAAATTAATGGCTTTCATAACTCAGCTAAGATTCAGCAAAGGTTTAGTTAAGTAATTAAAGGTACTCAAACAACCTGGGATGTACACATTTATCGCTGAATTGTTTCGCCAAGTGTTTCTAATTTCTTTATCATTTTCTATTCTTTGTGTTTCTATCTAAGCTTTATTTCTAATTACTATTTAACAAGTGAAATTTTAAGACACGCCAATGCTTTTTATTTTCAGAAGTAATTTGTATTGTCCTCACCTTGAAAAGGCAGCTTCTAAAAATTAAACAAATGGGACCTAATTCAACTGAAAAGCTTTTGTACAACAAAGAAAAGCAAAAACGAAATGAAAAGACTACACTCAGAATGGCAGAAAGTATTTGCAATTGAAGGACCTTACAAAGGATGAGTTCAGTCAGCTCAGTCACTCAGTCATGTCCGACTCTTTGTGACTCCATGGACTGCAGCACGTCAGGCCTCCCTGTCCATCACCAACTCTGATCTCTGGTTCCTCTGCCTCTTCTAAATCCAGCTTGAACATCTAGAAGTTCACAGATTACATACTGTTGAAGCCTAGCTTGGAGAATTTTGAGCATTTCTTTGCTAACGTGTAAGATGACTGCAATTGTGTGGTAGCCTGAACATTCTCTGGCATTGCCCTTCTTTGGGATTGGAATGAAAACTGAACTTTTCCAGTCCTGTGGCCACTGCTGAGTTTTCCAAATTTGCTGGCCTATTGAGTGCAGCACTTTCACAGCATCATCTTTCAGGATTTGAAAAAGCCCAACTGGAATTCCATCACCTCCACTACCTTCATTCATGATGATGCTTTCTAAGGCCCACTTGACTCCACATTCCAGGATGTCTGCCTCTAGGTGAGTGATCACACCATCGTGGTTATCAGGGTTGTGAAGGTCTTTTTTGTATAGTTCTTCTATGTATTCTTGCCACTTCTTAATCTCTTCTGCTTCTGCTAGGTCCATACCATTTCTGTCCTTTATTGTGCCCATCCTTGCATGAAATGTTCCCTTGGTATCTCTAATTTTCTTGAAGAGAATCTCTAGTCTTCTTGAAGAGATCTCTAGTCTTTCACACTCTATTGTTTTCCTCTATTTCTTGGCACTGAACACCAAGGAAGGCTTTCTTATCTCTCCTTGCTGTTCTTTCAGATGGGTATATCTTCCCTTCTCTCCCTTGCCTTTGGTTCTCTTTATTTCTCAGCTGTGTGTAAGGCCTCCTCAGACAACCATTTTGCCTTTTTGCATCTCTTTTTCTTAGGGATGGTTTCCTCAACACCTCCTGTACAACATTACAAACCTCCATCCATTGTTCTTCAGGCACTCTGTCTATTAGATCTAATCCCTTAAATCTATTTGTCATTTCCGTTGTATAACAATAAGAGATTTTATTTAGGTCATACCTGAATGGCCTAGTGGTTTTCCCTACTTTCTTCAATTTGTCTGAATTTGGCAATAAGGAGTTCATGATCTGAGCCACAGTCAGCTCCCAGTCTTGTTTTTGCTAACAGTATAGAGCATCTCCATCTTTGGTTGCAAAGAATATAATCAATCTGATTTCGATATTGACCATCTGGTGATGTCCATATGTAGAGTCGTCGCTTCAGTTGTTGGAAGAGGGTTTTTGTTATGACCAGTGTGTTGTCTTGGCAAAACTCTCTTAGCCTTTGCCCTGCTTCATTTTGTACTCCAAGGCCAAATTTGCCTGTTACTCCAGGTATCTGTTGACTTCCTACTTTTGCATTCCAAATGATGAAAAGGACATCTATTTTGACTGTTAGTTCTAGAAGGTCTTATAGATCTTCATAGAACTGTTCAACTTCAGCTTCTTCAGCATTACTGTTGGAGCATAGACTTGAATTACTGTGATATTGAATGGTTTGTCTTGGAAACAGAGATCATTCTGTCATTTTGGGGATTGCACCCAAGAACTGCATTTCAGACTCTCTTGTTGACTGTGAGGGCTACTCCATTTCTTCTAAGGGATTCTTGCCCACAGTAGTAGATATAATGGTCATCTGATTTAAATTTGCCCATTCCAGTCCATTTCAGTTCACTGATTCCTAAAATGTCAATGTTCAATCCTGTCATCTCCTGTTTGACCACTTCCAATCTACCCTGATTCATGGACCTAACATTCCAGGTTCCTATGCAGGATTGTTCTTTGCATCATCATACTTTACTTCCATCACCAGTCATATCCACAGCTGGCCACTGTTTTTGCTTTGGCTCCATCTCTTCATTCTTTCTGGAGTTATTTCTCCACTCGTCTCCAGTAGCCTACTGGGCACCTACCGACCTAGGAAGTTCATCTTTCTGTGTCATATCTTTTTGCCTTTTCATACTGTTCATGGAGTTCTCAAGGCAAGAATACTAAAGTGGTTGTCAGAACACTCCACCATGACCCGTCCACCTTGGGTGGCCCTATACAACATGGTTCATAGTTGCATTGAGTTAGACAAGGCTGTGGTCTGAGTGATCAGTTTGATTAGTTTTCTGTGATTGTGGTTTTCATTCTGTCTGCCCTCTGATGGATAAGGATAAGAGGCTTATTATGGAAGTTTCCTGATGGGAGAGACTGATTGTGGGGAAAACTGGGCCTTGTTCTAATGGGCAAGGCCATGCTCAGTAAATCTTTAATCTAATTTTCTGTTGATGAGCAGGGCTGTGTTCCCTCCTGTTGTTTGACCTGACACAGAACTATGGTGGAGGTAATGAAGATAATGGTGACTTCCTTCAAAAGGTCCCATTCACGCACTGCCGCACTCAGTGCCCCGGACCCTGCAGCAGGCCACCGCTAACCCACGCCTCCAGCAGAGACTCCTGGACACTCACAGGCAAGTCTAGGTCAGTCTCTCATGGGGTCACTGCTCCTTCCTCCAGGGTCCCAGTGCACAAGCTTTCCTCTGTGCCCTCCTAGAGCCTGTTCCTCCAGTCCTTTCTAAGTTCTGGTGGCTCTATGGTGCAGTTAATGGCGACCTCCTCCAAGAGGGCGTATGCCACACCCAGGTCTGTTGCACCCAGAGCCCCGCCCCTGCAGCAGGCCACTGCTGACCCGGACCTGCAGGAGACACTCAAACACTCAAAGGCAGGTCTGGCTCAGTTTCTGTGGGATCTCCTGGTATGCACAAGGTTTTGTTTGAGCCCTCTGAGCATCTCTGTTGGCTATAGGGTTTGATTCTAAACATGATTTCACCCCTTCTACCATCTTGCTGAGGCTTCTTCTTTGCCCTTGGACATGGGGTAAGGTTTTTTGTGGGATCCAACATTCTCCAGTTGATGGTTGTTCAGCAGCGAGTTGTAATTTTGGAAAAGATCAGCACACATCCTTCTACTCCACCATCTTGTGTGATAAAGGATCAATCTCCAAAATATACAAACAGCTAATACAGCTCAATATAAAAAAACAATAACAAAAAAGCAGCCCATTCAGAAAAATGGGCAGAAGACCTAAAAAAACTTTTTCATAGAAAATGTACAGGTGACCGACAGGAACATAAAAAATCCTCAGCATGGCTAATTATTAGAGAAATACAATGAAGCATTACCTAATTCTGGTCAGAATGGCTATCACCAAAGAGTCTACAAATAACCAATAGGACAAGGATGTGGATAAAAAGGAAACTTCCTACACTGTTGGACAGAATGTAAATTGGCATAGTCACTATGGAAAACAATATTGAGGGTCCTTTAAAAACTAAAAATAGAGTTACCATACCATCCTGCAACCCCACTCCTGAATATATTTCTGGAGAAAACTATAATTCTATAAGATGTGTGCTCCCGAACGTTCATTGCAGCATTACTTTCAATAGCCAAGACATGGAAACAAACTAAAACTCCCTCCACAGATGTATGGATAAAGAAGTTGTGAGATATATATATACACACACACATATATATATGAAATATTACAATAATGGACAGAATCGTTATGAACCTGACAGAAGCAGAAGGTATTAAGAAGAAGTGGCAACAATACACAGAAGAACTGTATAAAAAAGGTCTTAATGACCAGGATAACCAAAATCGTGTGATCACTCATCTAGAGACAAACATCCTGGAATGTGAAGTCAAGTGGGCCTTAGGAAGCATTCCTACAAACAAAATTAGTGGAGTTGATAGAATTGCAGCTGAACTACTTCAAACCCTAAAAGATGATGCTGATAAAAGTGCTACACTCAATATGCTAGCAAATTTGTATAAATCAACAGTGGCCACAGGACTGGAAAAGGTCAGTTTTCATCCCAGTCCCCAAAAAGGAGCAACACCAAAGAATGTTTAAATTATCACACTCATTTAACATGCTAGCTCAATATACTTAAAGCTAGGTTTCAGCAGTACCTGGAGAACTTCTGGATGTACAAGCTGGATTTAAAAAAGGCAGAGGAACCAGAGATAAAACTGCCAACATCTGTTGGATCATAGAAAAAGCTAGGAAATTCCAGAAAACATCTGCTTCATTGACTACACTAAAACCTTTGACTGTCTGGATCACAAAAAACTGTGGGAAATTCTTAAAGAGACTGGAGTACCAGACCACCTAACCTGTCTCCTATGAAACCTGTATGCAGGTCAAGAAACAACAATTAGAACTGTACATGGAAAAATGAACTGGTTCAAAATTGGAACAGGGGTACGACAAGGCTGTATATTGTCATCCTGCTTATTTAACCTCTATGCAGAGTACATCATGTGAAATGCTGGGTGGGATGAGGCACAAGCTGAAATGAGGATTGCAGGGAGAAATAACAGTAACCTCAGATATACAGATCATACCACCCTTATGGCAGAAAGAAAAGAGGAACTAAAGAGCCTCTTGATGAACGTGAAAGAGGAGAGTGAAAAAACTGGCTTAAAACTCAAAATTCAGAAAACTAAAATCATGGCATCTGGTCCCATCATTTCATGGTAAATAGATGGGGAAACAGTGGCTGAATTTATTTTCTTGGGGGCCAAAATCACTGCATATGGTGACTGCAGCCATGAAATTAAAAGACGCTTGCTCCCTGGAAGAAAAGCTATGACCAACCTATACAGCATATTAAAAAGCAGAAACATTACTTTAACAACAAAGGTCTGTCTAGTCAAAGCTATGGTTTTTCCAAATAGTCATGTATGAATGTGAGAATTGGGCCATAAAGAAAGCTGAGCACCAAAGAATTAAAGCTTTTGAACTGTGGTGTTGAAGGAGACTCTTGAGAGTCCCTTGGACTGCAAGATCAAACCAGTCAATTCTAAAGGAAATCAGTCCTGAATATTCATTTGGAAGGACTGATGCTCAAGCTGAAGCTCCAATACTTTGGCCACCTGATGTAAAGAACTGACTCATTGGAAAAAACCTTGATGCTGGGGAAAATTGAAGGCAGTAGGAGAAGGGGACAACAGAGGGTGAGATGGTTGGACGGCATCACCAACTCAATGGACATGAGTTTGAGCAAGCTCTGGAAGTTGGTGATGGACAGGGAAGCCTGGGTGCTGAGTCCATGGGGTAACAAGAAATCATACACCACTAAGTGACTGAACTGAACTGAAAAATTGTGTAGGATTATGAGATTACAATTTACATATTCATTACTTTTATTCTCTCTTACTTACCCTAAAATGTGCCATGAGAATATATAGCATACTTTGGAGAGGAAAGGGATGCATTTCTGTGGTCTTATTTCTAACTGTTGCCTTAAGCAATGGAAGATTCTGAATGTTTGAAACAATGAAAATCCTTAATTGCATCAAATGAATTGGCCTAAATGAAATTTTATCTATTATACCTGGTGGAATGATTTCATCTCCCATCTTGAAGGATGAGGCAGTTATTAAGCATAGATTGAATGTGGATTCAAGTTAAATCATACATTAATATTAAATTATATTTCCTTTAAAATTTTTTAATTTATGAAATCATCTTTCTAGGAAAAAAAAGAATAATTAAACCAATTTCCACCATTGCTCAGAGAATATTCCCAGCTGTAGGCAAAATCCATTAGAAGAACATCTCTATTAGAATGAAACACAAATCCAGTGAACATTTATATGCAACATTTGGAAATTCATGCTTTAGGCTTATGGAAGTGATTCAAATGACTGCCTCTCATTAAACGTTGAGAGCAAAACTGAACTGATATAACATTCTAATGAGCTACTCTTTCAACTGTTATAAAGGGTACTATAGTGGGTATCGTAAGCATTCAATGGCATAAATCAATCATTACATAAAGCAATGGAGTCAGGCTTAACCAGGAAATGCAAGAAATATATACATATAGCCATATTGTTAAAAATGGAATCAATGGCTGCCTTAATAAGATTATTTTGCTCACATTATTACTCCCCACAGTATTACTTTACTTTTATTGTAATAGAATGGTGTAATATATATTTTAAAAGATTCTCATGATTGATTTTTAAATTGTGTATTTATTATATGATGGAAGTTATTAAACACATCTCAGAGGAAAACACTTTATTTTTTCCATTTTGAACATGTAACCAAAAATTATCAGTTATTCTTAAAATTATTTCAATAATATCAAACCCAATTAGTCTGTAGAAAAAAAGGATAAAAAGTTAGCTCGTATGGTCAAATTATGACTTAATGACAGAGGAAGTTTATTGAGTGAGTTTTTAAAATAATACATTTTCATGTCAGTCAACAAAGAGAACTATGGAGGACAGTTCTCCCTAAAAGAATATGGGGAAGGGATGGAAGAGAAAGAGTAGGAATAATTTGACGGGTGTGACCGCTAAAGGGAGTGGTAAGTGAGGGTAAGTAAAGAAGTAATGATGTAAGTAAATATCACTTTAAAATGGAGAAGAATCTAGGCAGAGTAGTCAGGAAGTTTGCCCCTCTCCTCCAGCAAGTCTACCATCCTACATACAGGATATGACCAGATCCAGTTGTTTTACATTTCTTTTTATTCTGGGGACTTTGCCCTTCTCATGTTTCATAATATCCACTAGAGTAGCTTCCTACCTGTGATTCTCAGAGTTTTCTAATTATGCTTCATATATGTCTTTTGGATGCCTACGAAAATCTACCAACGAAGAAAAATATCAGAACCCTTAGGTCACCAAAAGGACATATAAGGGGGCTCATTCTTGTGTTTTCCATTTCCAAGCATTCTTTCAGGCTTGAGGTGATGATCAAGAGCAGTTATTCAAACCAGCTAAAGTAGATATCATGGGGAAGCAGGGGCAACTTGGAGGAAGAATGCTGGGGGGCTTTGGCTGTCCATTGCCCCAACCCTACCACCAGATCCATTGTCTTCCCTTCACCACCATGCCCTCTGCCACAGGAAGTTGTCTTTTGTGAACTTTATCACCCAGGCTTCTTTACCCTCTGGCTTCCATTTTGGTTTGGCTAAAAAGAGTTACCCACAGGAAAACTGGAACATAAAAGGAGAAATACCAATGGGCATTTCTGCCCCCTCTTACCTGTTTTGGCACTCTACTGTCTTCGTTTGAATGTAAAGCTCCCATCACAACTAGTCCTTCCTGGATCTAAGTTCTTTTCAGTTCCAGCATCACATTCTCTCCTATTGCCCCTTCAAGTCTTAAACAACTATAGCTTCCACTATAGCCAGTCCCTGAAACTTCAATAGTCTTTGATCATTCATTTAACTCCACCCACACCACAGTATTTGTTCTACTCATTAAATTCTCTTTGCTCAACCTACCAAGTGTGCCTTCTCTTTGCTGTCAGAACCCTGACACAGCCTGGAGATAATCCTACACTGCACATCACAAACTTTTCCCTTAGGAACTCTAAGCAGTTGAAGAATTGGTCACTCTGGGACCCTAGAGCTGAAAATGACAACTCGATAACATCTCTCCACCTTCCTCCACTGACCAGGATTCATCTACCTGGGAAATTGGTCAGAGATGATCACAAATACCTACATTTGTCTTTGTGTCATTGACAAAGAAGAGGATATTCCTAATAAAATATAGTGTGATAACAGTGGATATTGAAATAAACAAATATAAATATTACCCATAATCTTTAATCCCCTCAAAAATGTTAAGGAAATAGTCCCTTTATGATCATTCTATGATAGTTCCTTATTTCTTTCTAGCAATATTATAAGTTGTATAAGTTTTCTAACCTGCTTTTATTTATTTTTGGCTCCCTCACTGCACAGAAGCTACATGAAGGCCCATGTCTGTACTCATTATTGTGTATGCCCGGTGTCAAAGAAGAGTAGAGCACAAAATAATCACTCAGTAAACAGTATTTGTGAGTAAATTAAGAACTTTATTTTCATTATTTCATGTAAGTGTCCTTACCATCCTTCAGTGAGTCCTATATTACTATTATTCTCATTTACAGATGAGGAAACATTATCAGAAAAGATAAGTAACTTGCCTAATTTCACACAGTTAGTAAGTAGTCAAGTTAGGACTGGAGCCTATATTTGTCTTATACTTCCCTATTCTATTTCATGGAAGCTCTGAGTATGGTCACCAATTAATTCAGTTAATATTCATGTGAATACTTATTTTGTATCATATACTAGTTCTGGGAGCTAGGTATATTGCAGTAAACAAAAGAGAGAAAAATCTCTTCCTTCACTGAGCTAGTCAAAATTCAAACTGCAAAGACAAATGACAGAAACAAATCAATAAGATATATAATAAAACATCTGAGTCATCATTTTTTGAGGAAAATTAAAACAGAGTAAGGGGATAGAAATAGTGAGTGGGTTGCTATTTTACCTTGCATTGTCAATGAAGGCCACTTGGAGATCTGGGAAGTTGCTGGCCTATATACTATCTTTTGGGCACATCAGAAAAAGGCAGAACTTCCTTCAGGCACTTGCAACCCTTCTTGTGAACCTGGTTCTCTGCTTCCATGGCAATTACCACAGTCCAGCCTCTCATTTCTCACCTTAGGTTTACTGCAAGAATTTTCTGGTTTGTCTGTCTACTCCTTTTGCTCTCTGCTATCAGACTAACCTTAATTACTCTGGCCTAGCAAACCAAGCAGAGTCTGGATTTGGGGCTCCATTTCTATCTCTTTCAGACAGCTTTGTATAGAGGTCAACTCAGTGTGACAGCCTGTTTCAGGAGGTGATGTTTGACTAAAGGCCTGAATAAAATGAGGGATCAAGCCATGAGAATACGGGGCAGGAAGAACATTTTTTAATCCCTAAAACTAGAGCATGTTTGGCATGTCATAGTAGAGCAAGACCAGTGTGCTGGAGTGAACAAGCGGAAAATAGTAGGAAAAGGAGTTGATCTGGTAAGGACTTTGCATTTTATTTTAAGGGTAAGGGAAACTCATTAAAGTAGGGAGTTAGAATTCTCTCTCTTAACATGAAAAAACTTCTTTACATAGGAGATAAGATTTGACCTGAAGATACAAAAATGAGTTGGAGTTGTCCCATGCATAGAGATTCCATGTAGAAGAAATCTGCAAGGTTAGATCATCTGAAAAAAACATAAATAGTTAGGGAACTGAATCCTTGCTACTGAAAATTTCTAACACAGATGAGCCTCATGCACATCACCATAGAAGCTATTAGCAACGCAGAATCTTTGGCTTTTCTCTAGATCTACTGAACCATAATCTGCATTTTAAACAAACTTGGTAAGTAAACTGTAAGCCTGACAAGGGATAGTGGATGAGAGGAAATAAATTATAAATGATCTTGTGTTCTCAGATTATGTGCATTAGGCAATAATGGATGTAGAAGTTTATGAGCCTGGAGAGTTAGGTTGAACTCACTATACTTTGAGTATAGTGATTGAGGTTCTGGAACATTCTGACAAGAGAAAACATTCCCATAATAATAGCCACCTCACAATGGTTGAGTACTACTGTCTGTGAAATTTAGTACTTTAAAAAGTAGAGAAATTTCTTGTAATATTTCATGTAGATTTCCATTTAAGATACTAATATAAATATGTATTTTTTTCTTTAAAGGAGGCCACATTGTCTATATGAAATAAAAACTATTATTTGGTTATATATGGATATTCACCCCATGTTAGTTTACATACATTCCTCAGAAGCCCTTAAGCATGCTGAACAAACTGAGAAATAAAATTGTCCTTGTAGATGTACATCAATGAATTGTTTATTCTTTTCATTTCTCATATTCCAAAGGCCAGGCTAAATTGCAAATGTGTTATTTCTAGGAATGTAAATGTGATCAATTACATGACTGCTCTACATCTTTGTTTTGGCACACATCCTGTTCTATCTTCTCTCGCTTATTAAATATAATAAATAGTGACATTAAGAATTCACCGAAAGGAGAAAGGGGTCACTATAGCAGATAAATTGACACATCCCCAAAATGACTTGAATATTAATTTTACCAGAATGTTTCACAAGGTGGTTTTTATTTTTTCTTATGTCTTTAAATCTTTTCTTTTCTTAATGCTATTTTGGCAAGCTTGCGCCTCAAGAAGCATCAGGATGAACAGAGGTAGCAGGTATCCAAGGGCCTGGACGATACACAGAAAGTATGAAGGTCACAATATGCAATTTATAATAAACAAGAAGCTCCAGTCAGATTCCTTGTCGTCAGAGAGAGCTGATGTCAAAAGCTGGCAGAGATTCAGTGTGAAGGAAGGGACAAAAATTCCCTGGAGGAAAAGTTGAGAGCTGAAGATAAAGGAGTAATCAAGAGCCAGACCAGGAAGAGTCTTATGTACGCAATGAAGAGTTTGTGCCTTGTCTTGACCTCTGAGAAGAATTTATCTTCTCTTCTAAAGCAAACATCCAAGTTATGATCAATTTTCATCCATAGTCACTTTTATTCTTGCCCTGTCCTTTGGCCCCAACTTTACTCCATTTCTCATAAAGTAGTGGGGGATCTTTTCATTTCTCTGCTAAATATTCTTCAAAGACTTCCCTGTGCACTGCAAATGAAATCCAAATTCCTTATGACTTGGTCCAATAATCTACATATGTAAAACACAACTCTACCTCTTGCTTACATAGTGACCTCCTTTATTTCTTCCAATGGGTCAAGTTATTTCACATTTCGCAGCATTTCCATCAACCATTCTCTCTGCTGAAACGTCTTTCTACCTTCCTCTCCACTCTAAGACTGCTAACTCCTCTTCACTCTCTGAGTTTTGGCCAATGGAACATCTCCTCCTGATTGTCCCATCCAAAGTATATAGCATCTCAATTTTCTGTCTGTAATATCTCCTTAATTATTTCCCTCGCATGTCTTAATTCAAAATTGCTTATCTACTGGGAGTGGAGATCAAGATGGCAGAGTAGGAAGACACTGAGCTCACATCCCTGCCATGAATTGCTCTCTTACTGAAAATAACGTGGGGAGACTAGAACGACGCTTACGCAACGAAGGAAACAATGAAGGCCCACAGGAAGTCCTACAGGAAATGCAGAAAAGGGAATGGTCTGAATCTGCACCCACAGAAAGGGACTCAGAAGAGGGGGGAATAGCATGGACTCAGGGATCTTCCCTGGGAAGAGTCTTGAGTCACATAGGAGGCCACCCAACCCTGGGGCGCAACACCAGAGAGACAATTCCCCTCAGCCAGTTTGAAACCTGTGGTTGGACGTAAGGGAGGGCTGTGAAAAACCGAGACTCTGCTCTTCAACAGCGCATACACATGCCTGCTTACTCCTGCTGACAGCAGGGAGGCCGCAGGCTGAAAACTGCCTCCGGCCCTCGTGGTTTCCTGGCCCACCCCGGGGCGCACCCAGCCCGCACGGGGTGCCAACTCCAACCCTTGGTTCCAGCCCTGCTCTCAACAGGGTAGAGGCTGCCCTTGCCAGAGGAGGGCAGGCACCCTTAGAGGGAATGGTGTCAGCTTGGACTCGACCCTGCCTCTGACCGTGTAAGAGCCGCCATTACCCGCGCACACATCCCTGCGTGTGCACACGCTTACTTGCTCCAGTCCGCAGCGTGGAGGCCACAGATAAATCTCTACCTGTTGCTCTGACTGGCTCTCCACGACTGATCATTGAAACGAAAAATGCTGTAAGGGGCTTTTCCAAGAGGGTGGAGGACGAGGAGGATACGGAGCTCATCTCTCCCCACAAACTCACCAAGACTACATATACAGGGATTGCGTTGATGGTCTAGG
This sequence comes from Ovis canadensis, assembly GCF_042477335.2. Classification (NCBI taxonomy): domain Eukaryota; kingdom Metazoa; phylum Chordata; class Mammalia; order Artiodactyla; family Bovidae; genus Ovis; species Ovis canadensis. The sequence continues at coordinate 96,965,957 of NC_091253.1, read as the reverse complement.
GGTTAAGAATCCAGCTCCCAATGTCAGAGAGTTGGGCTTGATCCTGAGTCAGGGAACTAAGACCACACACGCAGCAAAGCAACTAAGCCTGCACACCCCAACTAGAGAGCCCACGTGCTACAACCAAGACCTGATACATAAATAAATGCAATAAATAAATAAAAATACTTATTCACTGCCAGATGAATAAGTATTTTTAAAAATACATGTACACATGAAAGGATTCTTGCAGAACACCTGCTTCAAGGAGTGGCAATACTCATATCCGATAAAATAGACTTTAAAACAAAGGCTGTGAAAAGAGACAAAGAAGGCCACTACATAATGATCAAAGGATCAATCCAAGAAGAAGATATAACAATTATAAATATATATGCACCCAATATAGGAGCACCGCAATATGTAAGACAAATGCTAACAAGTATGAAAGGGGAAATCAACAATAACACAATAATAGTGGGAGACTTTAATACCCCACTCACACCTATGGACAGATCAACTAAACAGAAAATCAACAAAGAAACGCAAGCTTTAGATAATGCATTAGACCAGTTAGACCTAATTGATATCTATAGGACATTTCACCCCCAAAACAATGAATTTCACCTTTTTATCAAGTGCTTATGGAACATTCTCCAGGATAGATCACATCCTGGGCCATAAATCTAAACTTGATAAATTCAAAAAAATCAAAATCATTCTAAGCATCTTTTCTGACCATAATGCATTAAGATTAGATCTCAATTACAGGAGAAAAACTATCAAAAATTCCAACATATGGAGGTTGAACAACACACTTCTAAATAACCAACAAATCACAGAAGAAATCAAAAAAGAAATCAAAATATGCATAGAAACTAATGAAAATGAAAATACAACAACCCAAAACCTGTGGGACACTATAAAAGCAGTGCTAAGAGGAAAGTTCATAGCAATACAAGCATACCTTAAGAAACAAGAAAAAAGTCAAACAAATAACCTAACTCTACAACTAAAGCAACTAGAAAAGGAAGAATTGGAGAACCCCAGAGTTAGTAAAAGGAAAGAAATCTTAAAAATTAGGGCAGAAATAAATGCAAAAGAAACAAAAGAGACCATAGCAAAAATCAACAAAGCCAAAAGATGGTTCTTTGAAAGGATAAATAAAATTAACAAACCATTAGCCAGACTCATCAAGAAGCAAAGAGAGAAAAATCAAACCAATAAAATTAGAAATGAAAATGGAAAAATCACAACAGACAACACAGAAATACAAAGGATCATAAGAGACTACTATCAGCAGTTATATGCCAATAAAATGGACAACGTGGAAGAAATGGACAAATTCTTAGGAAAGTACAACTTTCCAAAACTGAACCAGGAAGAAATAGAAAATCTTAACAGAACCATCACAAGCACAGAAATTGAAACTGTAATCAGAAATCGTCCAGCAAACAAAAGCCCAGGTCCAGACGGCTTCACAGCTGAATTCTACCAAAAACTTAGAGAAGAGCTAACACCTATCCTACTCAAACTCTTCCAGAAAATTGCAGAGGAAGGTAAACTTCCAAACTCATTCTATGAGGCCACCATCACCCTAATACCAAAACCTGACAAAGATACTACCAAAAAAGAAAACTACAGGCCAATATTACTGATGAACATAGATGCAAAAATCTTTAACAAAATTCTAGCAATCAGAATCCAACAACACATTAAAAAGATCATACACCATGACCAAGTGGGCTTTATCCCAGGGATGCAAGGATTCTTCAATATCCACAAATCAATCAATGTAATTCACCACATTAACAAATTGAAAAATAAAAGCCATATGATTATCTCAATAGATGCAGAGAAGGCCTTTGACAAAATTCAACATCCATGTATCATAAAAACTCTCCAGAAAGCAGGAATAGAAGGAACATACCTCAACATAATAAAAGCTATATATGATAAACCCACAGTAAATATTATCTGCAATGGTGAAAAATTGAAAGCATTTCCCCTAAAGTCAGGAACAAGACAAGGGTGCCCACTTTCACTGCTACTATTCAACATAGTTCTGGAAGTTTTGGCCACAGCAATCAGAGCAGAAAAAGAAATAAAAGGAATCCAAATTGGAAAAGAAGAAGTAAAACTACTAGAAAATTACTAGAGCTAATCAATGAATATAGTAAAGTTGCAGGATATAAAATCAACACACACAAATCCCTTGCATTCCTATACACTAATAATGAGAAAGTAGAAAAAGAAATTAAGGAAACAATTCCATTCACCATTGCAACAAAAAGAATAAAATACTTAGGAATATATCTACCTAAAGAAACTAAAGACCTATATATAGAAAACTATAAAAACACTGATGAAAGAAATCAAAGAGGACACTAATAGATGGAGAAATATACCATGTTCATGGACCGGAAGAATCAATATAGTGAAAATGAGTATACTACCCAAAGCAATTTACAAATTCAATGCAATCCCTATCAAGCTACCAGCCATATTTTTCACAGAACTAGAACAAATAATTTCAAGATTTGTATGGAAATACAAAAAAACCTCGAACAGCCAAAGCAATCTTGAGAAAGAAGAATGGAACCGGAGGAATCAACTTGCCTGACTTCAGGCTCTGCTACAAAGCCACAGTCATCAAGACAGTATGGTACTGGCACAAAGACAGACATATAGATCAGTGGAACAAAATAGAAAGCCCAGAGATAAATCCACACACATATGGACACCTTATCTTTGACAAAGGAGGCAAGAATATACAATGGAGTAAAGACAATCTCTTTAACAAGTGGTGCTGGGAAAACTGGTCAACCACTTGTAAAAGAATGAAACTAGATCACTTTCTAACACCACACACAAAAATAAACTCAATATGGATTAAAGATCTAAATGTAAGACCAGACACTATAAAACTCCTAGAGGAGAACATAGGCAAAACACTCTCAGACATAAATCACAGCAGGATCCTCTATGATTCACCTCCCAGAATTCTGGAAATAAAAGCAAAAATAAATGGGATCTGATTAAAATTAAAAGCTTCTGCACAACAAAGGAAAATATAAGCAAGGTGAAAAGACAGCCTTCTGAATGGGAGAAAATAATAGCAAATGAAGCAACTAACAAACAACTAATCTCAAAAATATACAAGCAACTTATGCAGCTCAAGTCCAGAAAAATAAACGACCCAATCAAAAAATGGGCCAAAGAACTAAATAGACATTTCTCCAAGGAAGACATACAGATGGCTAACAAACACATGAAAAGATGCTCGACATCACTCGTTATTAGAGAAATGCAAATCAAAACCACAATGAGGTACCACTTCACACCAGTCAGAATGGCTGTGATCCAAAAATCTGCAAGCAATAAATGCTGGAGAGGGTGTGGAGAAAAGGGAACCCTCCTACACTGTTGGTGGGAATGCAAACTAGTACAGCCACTATGGAGAACAGTGTGGAGATTCCTTAAAAAAATTGCAAATAGAACTACCTTATGACCCAGCAATCCCACTTCTGGGCATACACACCGAGGAAACCAAAATTGAAAGAGACACATGTACCCCAATGTTCATCACAGCACTGTTTATAATAGCCAGGACATGGAAACAACCTAGATGCCCATCAGCAGATGAATGGATAAGAAAGCTGTGGTACATATACACAATGGAGTATTACTCAGCTGTTAAAAAGAATACATTTGAATCAGTTCTGATGAGATGGATGAAACTGGAGCTGATTATACAGAGTGAAGTAAGCCAGAAAGAAAAACACCAATACAGTATACTAACACATATATATGGAATTTAGAAAGATGGCAATGACGACCCTGTATGCAAGACAGCAAAAAAGACGCAGATGTGTATAACGGACTTTTGGACTCAGAGGGAGAGGGAGAGGGTGGGATGATTTGGGAGAATGGCATTGTAACATGTATACTATCATGTAAGAATCGAATCGTCAGTCTATGTCCGATGCAGGATACAGCATGTTTGGGGCTGGTGCATGGGGATGACCCAGAGAGATGTTATGGGGTGGGAGGTGGGAGGGAGGTTCATGTTTGGGAACGCATGTACACCCGTGGTGGATTCATGTCAATGTATGGCAAAACCAATACAGTATTGTAAAGTAAAATAAAGTAAAAATTAAAATTAAAAAAAAAAAGAAGAGACATCACTTTGCCAACAAAGGTCCATTTAGTCAAAGCTATGGTTTTCCCAGTAGTCATTTATGGAGGATGTGAGAGCTGGAACAAAAAGTAGGTTGAACACCTAAGAATTCATCTTTCAGACTGTGGTGCTGGAGAAGACAACTGAGAGACCCTTGTATAGCAGTTGATCCTAATGGAAATTAACCTTGCATATTCATTGGAGGACTGATGCTGAAGCTGAAGCTCCAATACTTTGGCCACCTGATGCCAAGAGCCAACTCACTGGAAAAGACTTTGATGCTGGGAAAGATTGCTAGGCAAAAGGATAAAGGGGCAACAGAGAATGAAATGGTTGGATGGTATCACCGACTCAATGGACCTGGGTTTGAGCAAATTCAGGGAGATGGTGAGGGACAGGGAAGCCTAAGGTGTCGCTATCCATTAGATCACAAAGAGTCAGACTTGAGTGAGTGACTGAACAACAAGTACAAGTATTTCTCACATCCATGGTTGAATTTCCTGAAATGAATACCTGAGGATAATAATAATAAATTATTTTTGCTTCAAAAAAAAAAAGAACACCTGCTTCACGCTAGCAGAGGACCGTGGACACCTTAAATGATAAGAAAGATCCCCATGCAAACAGGTAGGATGAAAGAAAAAGGCAGGGAAAGGGAAGAGATGAAGAAGCAGGACAGGACTCGTGCCGGCAAAAAGCTGAAGAGGGAACGAGGTTCCTGCATCCGGAGAAGCCCTGTCTCCAGCGGGTGAGAACAGCTGGGCCAGAAGGGGATCTGCAGGGGCTCAGAGGGGAGCCCAGCCCCAGGTCGATGGCAGAAAGGACGGAGGGAGACCTACTCAGATGTTCTGTGCCACAACCCTGTGCACCCCACCCCTACGACAAGCGACTGCCAGGGCGTACAGGGGGCCTTGGGGCAGGAACTTAAGGTTTGGAGAGCAGACCCAGGAAGGCGACTGCTGTTGGCTGTGAGGGAACGGGAGGTTGGAACCAGGAATGCTGGCTCATGTTTGGAAGCCTCTGAAAAGGATTTTGGTGGGAGAAACACATGCAGAGGTGCAGATGAAACCAGAGCTCTGAGCCCTAAGGCTGTGTGATTAAAGAAGAGATGAAATCATTCTTCATGTGTGTACAGACAGTGAAGTGACGCCTCCTAAGTGTACAGCTTCCTAAATTGAGCGTCCATGAAATATCTGAAAGAACAACTGCTCCTACAGTTGGGACAGGAATGGTTTTAGCAGCTCTGGGCTTTCTGGTCAGTTTTGTTGCTGTTGTTCAGTCACTCAGTGGTGTCCAACTCTTTGCAACCCCATCCAGGCTTCCCTGTCCTTGAATATCTTCTGGATTTTGCTCAAACCAATGTCCACTGAGTAGATGATGCTATCCAACTATCTCATCCTCTGTCACCCCCTTGTACTGTAATTTTTTAAAAAACCTTTTATCTGTTCACGTCCTTTCTTCATATATTAGTTTTCTACTGCTATAGATCAAACTTAGCAGCTTAACACAGCACACATCTGTTATCTCACAGTTTCTGTGAGTGGGGAATTCAGACAGCCTAAGCTACATCCACTGCAGGCCTGAACTTAAGGATGTCTGCAAGTATTTTTGTCACATCTGGACACTTGGCTGAGGAAGACTTCACTTAGGCTCACTTAGACTGTTGGCAGAAGCCAGTTCCTTGTAACTGTAAGAATGAAGATCTCAGTTTCTTGCTGTCAACTGGAGACTGCTTCTTGCCACATGGCTCCCTGAATTCTTTAAAGCCTGCAAGAGAGAAAGGCTTTAGAATAAGTCTGCTAACAAAATAGAGCTTTATATAACATAATCATGGGAATGCCCTCCCATCACCTTTGCCATGTTCCATTGTTGAGAAGCAAGTCACAGGTACCACTCACAGTCAAGTGGAGGGGATTATATAAGGCTAAGAACATCAGGGGTTGGAAATAATTGGAGTCATCTTAAAGTCTGTTCTCCACAGTCTGCCCTTTGACCTCTAATGATTTACTGATACATCCCTCTCACAAGCTAAATACATTCACTCCCCACCCAAGATTCTTCTTATAGCATCCTGTTATGGTATCCTAATACAACATCAGTTCAAAGCCAAAATTTCCATCTCTAAATCAGGTCCAGGTGAAGATGACAGTCCTAGAAGTAATTCATCAGTTCCTGGGACATAATTCCTCTCCATCTGAGGATCTGTGAAACTAAAGAGCAAGCTATTGTCAGGCAGTCACCAAGTCATGTCCAACTCTTTGTGGCCCCATGGACTGCAGCATGCCAGGCCTCCCTGCCCCTCACTGTCCTGTGGAGTCTGCCCACGTTCATGCCCACTGAACTGGTTATGCCTCCCAGCCTTCTCATCCCATTACCCTCTCCTTCTGCATCAGGGTCTTTTCAAATGAGTCAGCTCTTCACACCAGGTAGCCAAAGTATTGGAGCTTCAGCTTCAGCATCAGTCCTTCCAATGAATATTCAGAACTGATTTCCTTTAGGATGGGCTGGCTTTAACTCCTTACTGTCCAAGGGACTCTCAAAAGTCTTCTCCAGCACCACAGTTCAACAGCATCAATTCTTCGGTGCTCTCCCTTCTTTATGGTCCAGCTCTCACATCCATACATGACTACTGGAAAGACTTCCTTGACTGCCTTGACGATACAGGCAAGTTGCTGCTGCTGCTGCTGCTGCTAAGTTGCTTCAGTCGTGTCCAACTCTGTGTGACCCCATAGACAAGTTATCTACCCCTAATTTCCTCCAAGAAGCATCTTTGCTCTATGAATGTGGAGACTAAACCAATCTTGTTCAGCACTTTATGGTCAAGAAAGCACTATACCTAACTCACAGAAAATGTTTAATAAATGTCCCTGAATAGTTAATTCATAACCAAAAGGTTTGAATAAGGACCCAGAAACAGAGAATAAGTATCAAGACTGAGAAGCAAATAATCAAAACTATAAAATAATAGTTTGAATATGAAATAAAGAAGAAAAAGAAGAAAGGAAGGAAAGAATGGAAGGAGGGAGAAAGGAGAGGAACAAAGGAGGGAAAGAGGGGAAAAAGAGGAAAGGAGGAAAAAATATAGCAGGGTCAGATTATGTAATCAGAACAAGACCAGTAACAAAGAAAATGCTACTGAACCAGGTATCTATTTCATTAATTCATCTAATAGACCCTTATAAGCATGATGCTAAAGCTGAAACTCCAATACTTTGGCCACCTCATGTGAAGAGTTGACTCATTGGAAAAGACTCTGATGCTGGGAGGGATTGGGGGCAGGAGGAGAAGGGGATGACAGAGGATGAGATGGCTGGATGGCATCACTGACTCGATGGACGTTGAGTCTGAGTGAACTCCGGGAGTTGGTGATGGACAGGGAGGCCTGGCGTGCTGCAATTCATGGGGTCGCAAAGAGTCAGAAATGACTGAGCGACTGAACTGAACTGAAATGAAGCATTCTTAAGATTTTATAATGCTAAAAATTATGGTACCTGAGATAAAATGATACACCAGATACAGTCCCAGCATTCAAAGAGCTAGTCTAATGGGAGATACAAAATGTAAGATGATAAATACCAAAATTAATAAACAGAGGGCTAACAAAATATATGGGGAAAATAACTACTCTTGTATGAGGGTATGTCAGATAAATTGTCCCCAAAGATATCACCTCTAAATATTGTTTTAAAGATAAGCAAAATTTAACTCAACAAGTACCTGATTATGTTGGAAAGGGGAAGGAAGGATGATGTTTTAGGAAGAGAAGAATAATGCATGTTGAAAGACCAACAGTGAAAATGAGCATGGTATATTCAGACAACTAAAATTTTTTTTTAAGTACTGGAGAGTAGAGCTCGATGATAAAAAGTGATGAGAATTGAGACTGCACACTTGATAAAGGGGACCCAGATTATAATATGAAGTTTGAACTTTGTTTTTAGTATAGTGGAGAGCTATTAAAAAGTTTCAAGTAAGAAAATTAAAAAATCAAACTCATGCTTTAGAAAGATCATTCTGACTAATGCGGAAAATCAACAGGAATGAAAAAGACCTAAAGAGAGGCAGATTAGCTATGAGACAGTTGTTTCTGGAATCTAACTAAGAAACAGAGGAAGTTGGAAAAGGCAAAGAGCACAATCAATTGAGTAACAATGAGTAGAGCTGGGGTTTAGTTGCACGTTGGGATCAGGGAAGAGATGACAGAAGATATGGATAAGGACCAGTTATCCATTTTGGAAACTGATTAAACAGTGGCACTGTGTGCCAAAGTAGCAAATAAAACAAAAGAAAAGTTTACGGTAGAAAATTTTAGTTTTGAGTTGCCTCTGGGAATTATAAGTGGAGAAAGCTTGAAGGCAGTCAGTTTGGACTTTGGAGCTCAAGAAAAAAATGTTGATCTAGGGTTATTGAGATTTCCCTAACTGAGAAAAAAGATTGGCCACAGAGTTCAAGGACTAAAGAATGATGGACAATGGAAAAGTGAAAGATGAGTGCTGTCTGCTACACAATTCAGAGGAATTTGGAGACCAGAAGAATTCAGCAAAATGTTTTCTGAATACTTGTCACAAATTTTCTCATCTAAGCCTACACATTACAGTGTGTAAAACATCAGTGAAGATTTCCAATCAGACCTGTCAAATGTGTTTATCTCTGCTCCTAGTGGAAATAATGCATATTAGAATGTCAATACTATTTTTTTAAAAGGTTATAAATCCCAAGAAAAAAGGAAAAATGAGTGGAGGTGAGAGCAACTGAAAAATGTCAACAAATATTAACAAGTTGAAAGCATATAGTGAGGTGTCAACTGACTAACTAAGTAAAAAACAGTTGAAACAAAAATTTACAGTTGGAGACAAGCTGAAAAATGGGATTTTCCATGTAGATCATGGAAGATTTGGAACTTGAGACACTGGACATAATGGTTGGCCCTAGCGAGGTGAGAATTGGTTGAAAAATCTGCATATGGAGTAATCAGATGTCTTCTTCCTGTTCATACCCCTCCTTACCATACACAGCCAGGTTAATACCACTTTCTAGCTTGTTTAGAAAACCAGACGGTTACTCTCTGAGAAATTGATTCTGAAAGACTCCAGACTAGAGACACCAAGAACAATGGAGTTTGATGGTGCTAAAGGGAAGACACAATTCTGAATACTACTTTATTATAAACTTTCCAGCAGTATTCTATTTTTAAGTAACACAGAAGAAATAATTTAATAAATGTTAAATTTTCCAAATAAAAGACTATTAAACCATTCAAGAAACCATCCTTATGTATTTTTTCCCTTTTTTCCAAAGGAGGTAGAAATATCTAAAACTATCCCAGTTTTTTGACACCAAAGGTTTTTTGACACCTCAGGCACCAAAGTGCCTGAGGATGTGCTCTTTACTAGCAATGTAAGGGAAAAGAAAGACACTAAGGTTGAAATCTGGTCCCATGACTTCATGGGAAATAGATAGGGAAAGAGTGGAAACAGTGTCAGACTTTATTTTTGGGGGGGCTCCAAAATCACTGCAGATGGTGATTGCAGCCATGAAATTAAAAGACGCTTACTTCTTGGAAGAAAAGTTATGACCAACCTAGATAGTATATTCAAAAGCAGAGACATTACTTTGCAGACTAAGGTCTGTCTAGTCAAGGCTATGGTTTTTCCAGTGGTCATGTATGGATGTGAGAGTTGGACTGTGAAGAAGGCTGAGTACCGAAGAACTGATGCTTTTGAACTGTGGTGTTGGAGAAGACTCTTGAGAGTCCCTTGGACTGCAAGGAGATCCAACCAGTCCATTCTAAAGGAGATCAGTCCTGGGTGTTCTTTGGAAGGAATGATGCTAAAGCTGAAACTCCAGTACTTTGGCCACCTCATGCAAAGAGTTGACTCATTGGAAAAGACTCTGATGCTGGGAGGGATTGAGGGCAGGAGGAGAAGAGGATGACAGAGGATGAGATGGCTGGATGGCACCACTGACTCGATGGACGTGAGTTTGAGTGAACTCCAGGAGTTGGTGTTCAGGAGATGGACAGGGAGGCCTGGCGTGCTGCAATTCATTGGGTCACAAAGAGTCAGACATGACTGAGCAACTGAACTGAACTGAACTGAAGGCTGAAATCAGCATCTCTACAACAAAGCCTTTTGCTGATTCTTTCAGGACCATTAGTGGCAACAAAAAGATCATCAGAGACTGGAGTCTCAGAAAATTTGCATTTTCCTCTTGAATTCCTTTACCCTCTACTGGAGGATTCTCCCACTGGAAGGGCCTGGGCATTTCTTCAAATCGGAAGAGGTTGCCGAGGAGATGGGTGTAGAATGGGAGTCCATTCTTTCTCTTCCCTGCAGGTTTCCCTGACTCAGCTCTTAGAGTCCCCACTGCATGAACTTGTCTGGACTCTTTCATGCAACATATAGAGTGCTGTTATGTTGCCTTACAGTTCCAAAGGCTGTCAAACCCCCATTTACCCAAAACTACCCCAGAGATGCAAAGTATGAAAAAAATGTTTATTTGCCTCTACCTGCTACCTATAGTCTGAGTGGCCCAACCAACTCTTTCAAATCCAATTGTCTCACCCCTTTACTTCACTCCTGAAACAAACTATGAAATTCTTCTCTAAAATCATGCTGCCCTTCATGGATCACCGTCTTGTTGTGGCGAAGGGGCTTGCATAACTCAATCAAATTATGAGTCATGCCATGCAGAGCCACCCAAGATGGACAGGTCACAATGAAGTGTTCTGACAAAACATGGCCCACTGGAGGAGGGACTGGCAAACCAGTTACTCTGGGTTCTAGTACCCAGAGTAACAGGTAAGTTTGGTCTTGGAGTAGAAAATGAAGCAGGGCAAAGTCTAACAGAGTTTTGCCAAGAGAAAATTTTGTCAGTGACCAAACAAACCCTGTTTCCCAACATGCCAAGAGACAAATCTACTCATGGTACAACCAGATGGTCAATACCAAACTCAGACTGATTGTGTTCTTTGCAGTCAGTGATGGAGAAGTTCTATACAGTCAGCAAAAACAAGACCTGGAGCTGACTGTGGCTCAGATCATGAGCTCTTTAATGCAAAACTTAGGCTTAAATTGAATAAAGTAGGGGAAATCACTAGGCTATGCAGGTATGAACTAAATTATATTCCTTTTGATTATACAGTGGAGGTGGTGAATAGATTCAAGGGATTAGATCTGATACACAAAGTGCATGAAGAACTATGGATAAAGGTTCATAACATAGTATAGGAGGCAGTGACCAAAACCATCTCAAAGAAAAAAGAAATGTGAGAAGGCAAAGTGGTAGTCTGAAGAGGGTTTACAAATAACTAAGGAAAGTAGAGAAGTGAAAAGCAAGGGAGAAAAAGAAAGATACACCCAAATGAATGGCAGAGTTCCAGCGAGTAGCAAAGAGAGATTAGGTCTTAAATGAACAATGCAAAGAAATAGAAGGAATGGGAATGATAAGAGATCTCTTTAAGAAAATTAGAGATGTCAAGGGAACATTTCATGCAAGGATGGGCACAATAAAGGACAGAAATGGTATGGACCTAACAGAAGCAGAAGAGATTAAGAAGAGGTGGTGAGAACACACAGAAGAAATATGCAAAAAAAAAAAAAAGCTCTTAATAACTGGGAAAATCATGATGGTATGATCACTCACCTAGAGTCAGACATCTGGAGTGTGAAGGCAAGTGGGCCTTAGGAAGCATCACTATGAACGAACCTAGTGGAGGTGATGGGATTCCAGCTGAACTATTTAAAATCCTAAAAGATGATGCTGTGAAGTGCTGCACTCAATATGTCAGCAAATTTGTAAAACACAGCAGTGGACACAGGACTGGAAAAGGTCAGTTTTCATTCCAATCTTAAAGAAGGGCAATGCCAAAGAATATTCAAACAATTGCACTCATTTCACATGCTAGTAAGGTTATACTCAAAATCCTTCAACCTAGAGTTCAGCAGTACATGAACTGAGAACTTCCAGACGTAAAGCTGGGTTTACAAAAAGAGGAACTAGAGATCAAATTGCTAACACTTGTTGGATCATAGAGAAAGCAAGGGAATTCCAGAAAAACATCTACTACTGCTTCATTGACTACACTAAAGCTTTGACTGTGTGGATCACAACAAACTGTGGAAAATTCTTCAACATGGAAATACCAGACCACCTTACCTGCCTCCTGAGAAATCTGTATGAATGTCAAAAAGCAACAGTTAGAACCAGACATGGAACAATGGACTGGTTCAAAACTGGGAAAGGAGTAGGACAAGGCTGTATATTGTTGCCCTGCATTTTAAATGTCTAGGCAGAGTACATCATATGAAATGCCAGGCTGGATGAATCACAAGCTGGAATCAAAATTGCCAAGAAAATATCAACAACCTCAGATATGCAGATGATAATATTCTAATGGCAGAAAATGAAGAGGAACTCAAGAGCCTTTTGAAGAGGTCAAAAGAGGAGAATGAAAGGGATGGCTTGAAACTGAACATTCAAAAAGCTATGATAGTGGCATCTGGTCCCATCACTTCATGGCAAATAGAAGAGGCAAAGGTAGAAGCAGTCCCATATTTTATTTTCTTGGGCTCCAAAATCACTGCAGGCAGTAACTGCAACCATGAAATTAAAACATATTTGCTTCTTGAAAGAAAAACTATGACAAACCTAGATAGCAATTAAAAAGCAGGGACCTCATTTTGCCAACAAAGTCCATATAATCAAAGCTATGATTTTTCCAGTAGTCATGTACCGATGTGAGAGCTAAACCATAAAGAAGCCAGAGGGCCAAAGAATTGATGTTATCAAAGTGTGCTGCTAGAGAAGACTCTTGAGAGTCCTTTGGACTGCAAGAAGATCCAACCAGTCCATCCTAAAGGAAATCAGTCCTGCATATTCATTGGAAGGACTGATGCTGAAGCTAAGGCTCCAATACTTTGGCCACTTGATGTGAAAAGCCAGCTCATTGAGAAAGATCCTGATATTGGGAAAGAATAAGGGCAGACGGAGAATAGGGTGGCAGAGGATGAGATGGTTGTGTAGCATCACCAACTCAGCGGACATGAATTTGAGCAAACTCAAAGAAATAGTGACGGGTAGGGGAGGATAGGACTAGGGTGCTGCCATCCATGCAGTTGCAGAGTGGGGCACAATTTACTGACTGAACAATAACAATGGTGGTGTTTATCCACTCATTCACGTCCAACTCTGTGACCCTAGGACTGGAGCCCGCCAGTCTCCTCTGTCCAGGGGGTTTTCCAGGCAAGATTACTGGAGTGGTTGCTGTTTCCTCCTCCATGGGATCTTCCCGACCCAGGGACTGAACCCACATCTCCTGTGTCTCCTGCATTGTCAGGCAGATTCTTTACTGCTGAACCACTTGAGAAGGACAACAACATCATGAGACAAACCTAATCTCTGGCACTAGCTATGTGGCCTTGAGTGATTCAGCCACCATTCTTGTGCCTCCTTGTTTGACCTCACAAACTTGAAAGACAAACCCCATTTTTCATTATGGAGAATGAAACCATTTTCCTTCATGAATTTGTCTTTTCTTTGTGTTTAAATATACAATATCTTGATCACTTCCCGTTTATTTCTTCATCTCTTCTCTTAGATATTTCCTTTGTTTCATTGTTTTCCTTTACCTCATTTGATCCTGCAGGCAACTCATTTAAGCTTCTTTCTTATTCCTAACAATATGCTTCTCAAATTGCATGCTCATGAAAACACAAATACACATAGAAGTGATCATTCCCTAATAGCAGTTTTACTGTTACCATAGAAACATATCAGTTTCTTATCAAGTGGGGGAGATGAATCATGACTCAGGAGTATTTGTTTCACTTTATATTAAATTAATCCATTTTTAATATCAGTGGCAAAAATGGATACTTTGTTTTCAATATATTTTCAGTTAAACTTTGTTTCTTTTAAAGGCAGCATTTCTTTATCACTCCAAAACTGCAATGTAAGAGTCTAATATTATTAGGGCCATTGTACTAGTAATTTGGGCTTTTCTGTGGTAAAGAATTCACCTGCCAATGCAGGAGATGTGGGTTCTATCCCTGGGTTAGGAAGATCCCCTGGAGAAGGAAATGCAGTATTTTTGCCTGAAAAATCTCATGGACATAGGAGCCTGCTGGGCTATAGTCCATGGGGTTGCAAAGGGTTGGACACAACTAAATAACAACAACTAATCGGTTGGTTTCTAAACAAGTTGATAAAGTTTAAATGCGTATAAATTTTTGCTGCTGTCATATGCTGTATGTTTATTAATCAACATACTCACCTGCAAAAGTAGACATTATTAGGGATTCTTCTAATTAATCACTGGATGTGTGTGCCCACTCTTGCCTATCTACTCCTATGATTCACTTAAATGAAGAAATTTGGAAAATATCACTAAATCAAAGTAGTATTCCAATAGCATTTACCAAGTCTTGGAGGAAATTCAATGTTTTTGCATTTCTTTACATTTCTGGATCACTTTTCAGTTTTCAAAGCATTCACATATGTGACAGGGTATGAGCATTCAACCTGCTTTATTATAGATACAACTGTTTTGCTCATCTTTCTTTTCTGTGATGCATTAGAGAGATAGAATCCATATATTTCTCCACATTTCCTAAGAGTATTTGAAGTTTCAGATTTTTTTTTTACTTCAAAGAAATAAAGCATTTTTCTTTGATATTAATTCTAACTCTGAGTTTAAGGGACCAACAAAGCAAATGAAAGCAATGAAAATAGAGAGTTTTGGTGGGAAGGCGTGTTCATGTGATAAAATAGAGGATATAGTGAGGGAGTCAGAAAGAAAGAGCAAGTCAGTTGGGGCTGGAGAATCTAAGGAAGATTGGCCTTGGCTTGAAACAATGCAGGTAAGTAGATCCAGCCAAGGACCATACTAAAGGTATTGTTTAGATGGTGGCTTAACATGGACACCAGGGATGAGGACTTTACACGGCTCCAAGACTATATCCAAATCCCAAAGCCTTCGTAAACCCAAAGAGGGGCCTCTGGGAAAAGTAGGAGAATGGTAGTGAGAAAGTCTCTTGCCAGAACTTTGGGGGCCATACTGGATAATCTTCAGACCTTTATGCTAGGATAGGTAACTTAGATTTGGGACACCAAGTTGATCGTATATTGCTGAGCTTCACAAAAGCATGCTGAAGTGGGTTATGCAGATGAAGTCACAGAACATGGTTCGGAGCACAGACTCAGGAGTTGAGGAGATTTAGACTCTCATTCTGTCTCTTTCCCTTAGAATCTCTGCTAAACAAGTCACATTTTATTTCTTTAAGCCTCTCTTTTTCCATCTGGTAAAGTGTAGAGAAAGAAACTTTACAGGGTTGTTGCAATGATTAAGTAAGTTCAATCAAGTGAAGAACATAACCCAAAACCTGAATCAAAATAAGTGCTCAGTAAGTATTATTGTTATCATTAGTTAAAGTAGAAAGAGACCAAGTGATTTGTTCAGGGTGGTGTGTCCAGCTGGTAGCAGCACGAGGGGCTGTTCCATTAACCCTCAGTACTTCTGGACCACCAAGAGGACTTCCCTTCTGCAAACTGGAAGCATCCCTAGAGAGCCTCCCTCAGGTTTCACCAACCTAACTGATGTACCTAAGAGAGTACACCTGATTTATGTTTTCTCACTCAGACTCAATCAAGAAAGCAGATTGTTTTCTCAATCATTTCGCCTGCCTTCACCGAAAGAGTAATGTCTATGAGAATTAGAAATATATAACCTGGAAGTTAGGGCCCTTTGTCATTTGTCCCTAAACTTGCTTATTGGAAATGTGTAATCATGATGTTGACTGGATGACACTAGCTCCTGTGTCTTGAGTTCTGAAGGCACAAAATTGCCAGTGTTTTCACAGAATTGATCATGCGTATTTTCCAGACATCCAACAAAGGGATTTTTGTTTTGTTGGTTTCCTGTTTCCACTTGCAAGAATATGGCTATATGATAAACGCTTCATCTTTTGATCACACTTCCTCTTAAGTTTCACATATTCCATTTCATCTTAATCCAGTCTGTTGTAAACAAAGACAGATGTCCTTGAATATAATATCAAAGTTATATATGTTTAGTTTTCTCTTCATCAATAAGATAAACTATTTCAGACTCAAGTCATGGAGTGACAACTATTATCTATTGCATGATTTTTATATCCCTTTCCCCTAACACTGATTTGGAGTGAAATAATACTTCTAAAATATAATTTGGAGTAATAAGGATATTTTCACAAAGATTTTTCAAAGAAACATAAAATAAACAGGAGGGGAAAATGTTCTAGGAAACAAAAAAGAATCACAGGTTGAGAAACTGTGATGTAATTGAGTGTTTCAACAACAATTTATAAAGAATTTCACTTGTAACATTTGCATTATGTCCAAGAATCCCTGGACTCCCATAGGATCTTACTTTGTAACTACGTTAAAACACTTATTACTGTGCAATTTGAATCAATATGTAATGTTTTCCATTCGATAAGAGATCTTATCTTATTTGACTTTGCATCTCTGTCTAAGCACTATCCTAACACAGAGAAGAGTTTCAGGGAATGCTGAGGACTTAAAGTGAATTTAAAGAGGTTTTTAAAAATGTAGATTTTAAGAAAGTAATCCAGGAAGAATTGCTTTTGCTACAATGACATAACAGAAGAGTAGTTTTGAACTTTAGTCAACTAAATCATCCTAAGAGGATATATCACCTAAGAGGAGTAAAAATACTCCGTGATTGTACATTTTGATTGTACAAAAATTATTTTCAACAAATTCATTAATTATTCCCTAAATCATATACATGGCTAAACTTAATCTATATGTGGTTGTGACAGAACATGTATTCTTATAGTATTAAGAATATAAGAAATTATATTTTTGACTACCAATGATGATAACTCATGATGATAACTGTTAACACCTATTATTTGTTGAACACTATTCTAGGTGATTATGATCATTTCTGATATCAACTACCGAGAGTTTGGCCAAACTTCACAGGTTCAGAGGACAGTCCTAAACAAGACTATCCTTGCTTAAGACACCAGCACAACTTCAGAGGTCCTCAGATAGCTACAGAGATCCTCAGAAGTCAGACCATATGGCCAGATGTAGGGATTTCCACTACCCCGTCAGGTTTAATAATTTGTTAGAAAACCTCAGAATTCAGGAAAGCTTAGCTACAGGCTTTTTGAAGTAAAATCAGAACCAGCGAAGGCGAGAGACAAAGTCGGTGAGCTCTGGGAGGCATAAACATAAAGCTTGCATTGTTCTCTCTCCTTGGAGTCAGGACACATTACCCTCCAAGTGTATCAGCATGTTAAAATACACCTAAAGCACTCGACAATACCATCCACTAAGTGCAGAGAACTTCACCTGAGCCCCAAGTTCAGGTTTATTGGGGTTTCATTATATCAACATTATTGACTGAATCATTGGCCATGAAGTTGAATTCAATCTTTAGTGCCTCTCTCCTCCTTAGAGGTCTGGCTAAACTCATGTGGTTCTAGGTCTTTCTACAAGCCTCTATCCTGAGTCTTCTCATTAGCTTGAAATATCTAGTGATCCAACATAAGCAAAAACTACCAGGGCCTACCAAGAACAACAAAGATTCCCCTATCACAGGAGACACCGCAAGGATTTAGTTGCTACCTCCCAGAAACTATTTGAGCCAACAGGGAAGGTGGCTAAGATGGTAAAGAATCTGCCTACAAGGTGGGAGACCTGGGTTCGATCCCTGAGTTGGGAAGATCCCCTGGAGAAGGGAAAGGCTACCCATCCCAGTATTCTGGCCAGGAGAATTCCATGGACAGAGGGACCTGGTGGGCTGCAGACCGTGGAGTAGCAGAGTCAGGCACAATTGAGCCTCTTTCACTTTCCTGGGAACCAAGGATAAAGGTCAGACAGATTCTTTGTTATGCATGAGACATTGTTATGTCTTATCTAATATAACTCTTCTATTTCATACATCCACCTGTTAAGGTGGGGGGTATTATTCTAGACATGAAGAAATGTACTTTTGGAGAGCTTAAATAATTTTTTCCAAGGCTATGTAGCTAATGTAAGTGAAAGCCAGGATTTGAAACCATGTCTTCCTTTTTCTAACCCCTTTCTCCAAATTAGACTAATCTTTCACATGATTATGCCTCAAGTTCAATATTTGTTAGTTACATTATAATGATTTTCTAGCTCCTATACCATAGTTATGAGGTCATGTTTTCAATGGAAGAAAGAGCATTTTAAATGAAAAACATTTATCATGTTTCAGTAATTATCCTCAAACTCAGAGGAAACAATGAAATGTTAAGGACAGTAATAGGCTTGAGTGATAACTTCTGCCAACTCATAATTAGCCCCTAAATCTATGACCTTAGCCAAGCCACTTATAGTCTCTGGGCAGTAATGTATATATGTGAATGCTCTCCTATATTCCAGGATTGTTATGGAAGTCAAATAACAAGTGTGAAAGCAGTGGCCATCCTTCCCAAATCCCTTATTTTCCTCTATTTTTTCATAACATTTAAATCTTATTCCAAAACCATGTCATACGATGTAAATATGTAAGTTCCGTAATTAAACCAGTTTCTAAACTCTGTATGGGCAAAGAGGCAGATAACTAGTTTTTTAATGATATAACACAAATTTCTAAATTAGGTATGGTAAGGAGTAGAAAACCGATTTTCTGGAAATATTATATACTATGGGCTTCGCAGGTGGTGCAGTGGTAAAGAATCTATCTGCCAGTGCAGGAGGTGCAGGAGATGAGGGTTTGATTCCTCGGTCGGGAAGATCTCCTGCAGTAGTAAATGGCAACCCACTCCAGTATTCTTGCCTGGAGAATTCCATGGACAGAGGAGCCTGGTGAGCTGCAGTCCACGGGGCTGTAGAGAGTCGGACACGACTGAGCAACTGAGCAACATGCAAGCATGCGCGCATGCCTATAAGTAGTAGTGAGTAGACTGAACTTTAACTTATCTAATTCAATCATCCCACTGAGGAAAGCTAGAGTAATCAGAAGAATAAATTTAATATATACATTGTCATTATGTGTGTGTTAGTTGCTCAGCTGTGTCCGACTTTTGGCATCCCATGGACTGTAGCCTAGGGAAGATAAATTTTTTAAAAATACTTTTAAATTATTGAACCAAGGGAGAAGGAATTTCAAAGAAGCCCTGTAGTTTAGGTTATATATATATATATATATATACACACATATCCCCCATCCCAGGGAAAACATAGATGGCCAACAGGTACATGAAAAGATGCTCAACTTTACTAATCATCAGGAAAATGCAAATCAAGGAAACCAGAATGGAAAGAGACACATGTACCCCAATGTTCATCACAGCACTGTTTATAAAAGCCAGGACATGGAAACAACCTAGATGTCCATCAGCAGATGAATGGATAAGAAAGCTGTGGTACATATACACAATGGAGTATTACTCAGCCATTAAAAAGAATTCATTTGAATCAATTCTGATGAGATGGATGAAACTGGAGCCGATTATACAGAGTGAAGTAAGCCAGAAAGAAAAACACCAATACAGTATACTAACACATATATATGGAATTTAGGAAGATGGCAATGTCGACCCTGTATGCAAGACAGGAAAAAAGACACAGATGTGTATAACGGACTTTTGGGCTCAGAGGGAGAGGGAGAGGGTGGGATGATTTGGGAGAATGGCATTCTAACATGTATACTATCATGTAAGAATTGAATCGCCAGTCTATGTCTGACGCAGGATGCAGCATGCTTGGGGCTGGTGCATGGGGATGACCCAGAGAGATGTTATGGGGAGGGAGGTGGGAGGGGGTTTCATGTTTGGGAACGCATGTAAGAATTAAAGATTTTAAAATTTTTAAAAAAAAGAAAAAAAATGCAAATCAAAATCACAGTGGGATAGCACCTCATACCTGTCAGAATGGCTGTCACAGAGAGAACAAACCAGTAATTGTCAGAAGCAAGGAGGTAGGAAAATGAGTGAAAATGCGAGAGAGATTATGCTGTGCATGCTCAATCCTCAGTCATGTCCGATCCTTGGCAACCCCATGGACTGTAGCCCACCAGGCTCCTCTGTCCATGGGGTTCTCCAGAATACTGGAGAATAGTATTCTGGAATACTGGAGTGGGTAGCCTATCCCTTCTCCAGGGTATCTTCCTGATCCAAGAATTGAACCGGAGTCTCCTGTATCGTAGACGGATTCTTTACCAGCTGAGCTACAAGGAAAGTCCGTGAAAGAGATTAAGAGGTACAAATTTACAGTTACAAAATAAATGAGTTACAAGGATGGCATATACCAAGTGGGGAATATAGTTAAAGAAAATGTAATATCTTTATTTTGGGGGGCTCCAAAATCAGTGCAGATGGTGACTGCAGCCATGAAATTTAAAGATATTTGCTTCTTGGAAGAAAAGCTATGACCAACCTAGACAGTATATTAAAAAAAAAAAAAGCAGAGACATTACTTTGCCAACAAAGGTCCGTCTAGTCAGAGCTTTGGTTTTTCCAGGAGTCATGTGTGGGTGTGAGAGTTGGACTATAAAGAAAGCTGAGCACCGAAGAACTGATGCTTTTGAACTGTGGTGTTGGACTCTTGAGAGTCCCTTGGACTTCAAGGAGATCCAAAGGAAATCAGTCCTGAATATTCAGTGAAAGGACTGATGCTGAAGCTGAAGCTCCAATACTTTGGCTACCTGATGGAAAGAACGGACTCATTTGAAAAGACCCTGATGCTGGGAAAGATTGAGGGCAAGAGGAGAAGGGGACAACAGAGGATGGATGAGATGGTTGGACAGCATCACTGACTCGATGGACATGAGTTTGTTATGTCAAAGTTGTTAAGAAAGTAAATCTGAAGAGTTATCATCACAATGAAAAAGTACTTTTCAGTATAGTGAAAATACATTTTGGATGCTTTTTCTTCTTTTTTAATTGAATAGTTAAATAGTTGCAATAGTTTGCAATAGTTTCTGATACACAGCCAAGTTATACATATATATGTATGTATGTATGTATGTATGTATGTATGTATGTGCTAATTCAATTCAGCTGGGTCTGACTCTTCACCACCCTATGGACTGTATGCAGCCTGTCAGGCTCCTCTGTCCATGGGATTCTCCAGGCAAGAATACTGGAGTGGATTGCCATTTATTTCCTCCTCCAGGGGATCTTCCCAACCCAGGGATCTGATCCACACCACTTTTGCCTCCTGCTGGGGAAGGCAGGTTCTGTACCACTAGCACCATCTGGGAAGTAACTTCTCCAGGGGACCCTGTTTCTCTTTTGCATATATATTCATTCACCAAGTATAACATTCTCTGGGTCCATCTATATGGCTGCAAATGCCAATATTTCATTCTTTTTATGGCTAAGCAGTATTTCATTGTGAATATATATCACTCATCTTAATCCAGTTGTTTTTCATGGACACTGGGGTTGTTTCCACATCTTGACTATTGTAAGCAATCCTGCTACTGACATTGGGATGCATGCATCTCTTTCAATTATAGTTTTTGCCATCTCCTGTTGTATACATACCCAGGTGTGGAATTGCTGAATCACATGGTGGCTCTATTTTTAGTTTGAATATCCATACTGTCTTCTGTAGTGGCTGTAAGAATTCACATTCCCACCAACAATGTAGGAGTATTTCCTTTTCTCCACACCCTCTCCAACATTTATTACTTGTAGGGGGCTTCCCTAGTAGCTCAGTTGGTAAAGAATCTTCCTGCAATGCAGGAGACCCGGGTTCGACCCCTGGATTGGGAAGATCCCTGGAGAAGGGAAAGGCTACTTACTCCAGTATTCTGGCCTGGAGAATTCAGGCACGACTGAGCGACTTTCACTTTCACTTTTCAAGGCATGTTTAAAATTTTTTATCTATTTTTGGCTGTGCTGCGTCTTTGTTGCCACATGCAGGCTTTCTCTAGTTGTGGCAAGCTAAAGTTATTCTCTAGTTGCCATGCACAGGCTTCTCTTTACAGTGGCTTCTCTTGTTGCAGAGCATGGATGGCCTCATTGCACACAGGCTTCCGTAGCTGTGGCATATGGGCTCAGCTGCGGCTTGCAGGCTCCAGAGGGTAGGCTCAGTAGCTGTGGAGCATGAGCTTAGTTGCCTCCCAACATGTGGGATCTTCCCAGGCCAGGGATTGGACCAGTGTCCCCTGCACTGGCAGGCAGATTTGTAACCACTGGACCACCAGGGAAGTCCAGTTTCCAGACATTTTTGATGATAGATATTCTGACCTGTGCGAGGTGATACCTCATTTTATTCTTGTTTGCATTTCTCTAATAATTACTGATATTGAGCATCTTTTCATATGCCTATTGGCCATTTGTCTGTATCCTTTGAAAAAATGTCTAGTTAAATCTTCAGCCTACTCTTTGGTTTTGATTTTTTTTTTTCCTACATTGAGTTGTGTGAGCTGTTTGTATGTTTTGGATATTAATCTCTTTTCAGTCACATCATTTGCAAATATGTTCCCCCATTCTGTAGGTTATCTTTTCAATTTTCTTCTCTATGCAAAAGCTTTTATGTTTGAATGTCTCATCTGTTTATTTTTTACCTTGAAAGAGTGATAAAAGAAAATATTGCTATGATTTATGTCAGAGAATAATTGGCCTATGTTCTCTTCTAGTTTTATGCTGTCATGCCTTATATTTAGGTTGCTAAACCATTTTGAGTTTATTGTATACTGTGTGAGGAGGTGTTATAATTTGATTGAATTATATGTAGCTGTCCAACTTTCCCAACACCATTCAGTGAAGAGACTGTTTTTTCTGCATCATATGTTCTTGCCTCTTTTGACGTCTTTGTTGCAGATAAGTTGATTGTAGATATGCGGGTTTCCTTCTGTTCTCTATTCTGTTCCATTGATCTGCATGTCTGTTTCTGTGCCATTACCACACTGTTTTGGTTACTGAAGCTTTGTAATATAGTCTGAAGTCTGGAAGGATTATGCCTCCACCTTTGGTCTTTTTCATTTGGATTGCTTTGGAAATTTTTTTCTTTCATTTTTTATCTATATGAGATGATGAATGTTCACTAAACTTGAAATAAACATTTCATGATATATATAAGTCAAATCATTACATTTGATTGTTAGACATCTCTATGTCTTCTTTGGAGAAATGTCTGTTGAAGTCTTTTTCCCACTTTTTGACTGGGTTGTTTGTTTTCCTGGTATTGAGTTGTATGAGCTGCTTGTATATTTTGGAAATTAATCCTGTGTCAGTTGTTTCATTTGCTATTATCTTCTCCCATTCTGAGGGTTGTCTTTTCACCTTGCTTATAGTTTCCTTTGCTGTGCAAAAGCTTTTAAGTTTAATCAGGTCCCATTTCTTTACTTTTGTTTTTATTTCCATTACTCCAGGAGGTGGATCATAGAAGGATCTTGCTTTGATTTTTGTCATTGAGTGTTCTGCCTATGTTTTACTCTAAGAGTTTTATAGTTTCTGGTCTTACATTTAGGTCTTTAATCCATTTTGAGTTTATCTTTGTGTATGGTGTTAGGAAGTGTTCTAATTTCATTCTTTTACATGTAGCTATCCAGTTTTCCGAGCATCATTTATTGAAGAGGCTGTCTTTGCCCCATTGCATGTTCTTGCCTCCTTTGTCAAAAATAAGGTACCCATAGGAGCATGGGTTTATTTCTTGGCTTTCTATCTTGTTCCATTGGTCAATATTTTGTTTATGTGCCAGTACCATACTGTCTTGATGACTGTAGCTTTGTAGTATAATCTGAAGTCAGGAAGTTTGAATCCTCCATCTCCATTCTTCTTTCTCAAGATGCTTTGGCTATTCAGGGTCTTTTGTGTTTCCATATGAATTGTGAAATATTTTGTTCTAGTTCTGTGAAAAATGCCTTTGGTAATTTGATAGGGATCACATTGAATCGGTAGATTGCATTTGGTAATATAGTCATTTTTACAGTATTGATTCTTCCAACCCAGGAACATGGAATATCTCTTCATCTGTTTATGTCATCTTTGATTTCTTTCATTTAGTCAGTTCAGTTCAGTTCAGTCACTCAATCATGTCCGACTCTTTGCAACCCCATGAATTGCAGCACGCCAGGCCTCCCTGTCCATCAACAGCACCCGGAGTTCACTCAGACTCACATCCAACCAGTCGGTAATGCCAACCAACCATCTCATCCTCTGTTGTCCCCTTTCCTTCTGCCCCCACTCCCTCCCAGTATCAGAGTCTTTTCCAATGAGTCAATTCTTCACATGAGGTGGCCAAAGTACTGGAGTTTCAGCTTTAGCATCATTCCTTCCAAAGAGCACCCAGAGCTGATCTCCTTTAGAATGGATTGGTTGGATCTCCTTGTAGTCCAAGGGACTCTCAAGAGTCTTCTCCAACACCACAGTTCAAAAGCATCAATTCCTCGGCGCTCAGCTTTCTGAACAGTCTAACTCTGACATCCATACATGACCACTGGAAAAAGCATAGCCTTGACTAGACGGACCTTTGTTGGCAAAGTAATGTCTCTGCTTTTGAATATGCTATCTAGGTTGGTCATAACTTTCCTTCTAAGGAGTAAGCGTCTTTTAATTTCATGTCTGCAGTCACCATCTGCAGTGATTTTGGAGCCCAAAATAATAAAGTCTGACACTGTTTCCCCATCTATTTCCCATGAAGTGATGAGACCAGATGCCATAATCTTTCTTTTCTGAATGTTGAGCTTTAAGCCAACTTTTTCACTCTCCACTTTCACTTTCATCAAGAGACTTTTTAGTTCCTCTTCACTTTCTGCCATAAGGGTGGTGTCATCTGCATATCTGAGGTTATTGATATTTCTCCCAGCAATCTTGATTCCAGCTTGTGCTTCTTCCAGCTCAGCATTTCTCATGATGTACTCTGCATATAAATTAAATAAGCAGGGTGACAATATACAGCCTTGATGTACTCCTTTTCCTATTTGGAACCAGTCTGTTGTTCCATGTCAAGTTCTAACTGTTGCTTCCTGACCTGCATACAGATTTCTCAAGAGGCAGGTCAGGTGATATGGTATTCCCATTTCTTTCAGAATTTTCCACAGTTTACTGTGATCCACACAGTTAAAAGCTTTGGAGTAGTCAATAAGGCAGAAATAGATGTTTTTCTGGGGGTCTCTTGCTTTTTTAATGATCCATCGGATGTTGGCAATTTGGTCTCTGGTTCCTCTGCCTTTTCTAAAACCAGCTTGAACATGTGGAAGTTGACAGTTCATATATTGCTGAAGCCTGGCTTGGAGAATTTTGAGCATTACTTTACTAGTGTGTGAGATGAGTGCAATTGTGTGGTAGTTTGAGCATTCTTTGGCATTGCCTTTCGAAATACCATCATGATTATCTTGGTCATGAAGATCTTTTTTGTACAGTTCTCCTGTGTATTCTTGCCACCTCTTCTTAATATCTTCTGCTTCTGTTAGGTCCATACCATTTCTGTCCTTTATCGAGCCCATCTTTGCATGAAATGTTCCCTTGGTAGCTCTAATTTTCTTGAAGAGATCTCTAGTCTTTCCCATTCTGTTCTTTTCCTCTATTTCTTTGCATTGATCTCTGAAGAAGGCTTTCTTATCTCTTCTTGCTATTCTCTGGAACTCTGCATTCAGATGCTTATATCTTTCCTTTTCTCCTTTGCTTTTCATCTCTCTTCTTTTCACAGCTATTTGTAAGGCCTCCCCAGACAGCCATTTTGCTTTTTTGCATTTCTTTTCCATGGGGATGGTCTTGATCCCTGTCTCCTGTACAATGTCACGAACCTCATTCCATAGTTCATCAGGCACTCTCTCTATCAGATCTAGGCCCTTAAATCTATTTCTCACTTCCACTGTATAATCATAAGGGATTTGATTTAGGTCATACATGAATGGTATAGTGGTTTTCCCTACTTTCTTCAATTTCAGTCTGAATTTGGCAATAAGGAGTTCATGATCTGAGCCACAGTCAGCTCCTGGTCTTGTTCTTGTTGACTGTATAGAGCTTCTCCATCTTTGGCTACAAAGAATAGAA
The DNA here is from genome assembly GCF_042477335.2 of Ovis canadensis. Classification (NCBI taxonomy): domain Eukaryota; kingdom Metazoa; phylum Chordata; class Mammalia; order Artiodactyla; family Bovidae; genus Ovis; species Ovis canadensis. The sequence goes on along the minus strand of NC_091253.1, from coordinate 96,939,806 downwards.
TCAGTCTGATTTCAGTGTTGACCATCTGGTGATGTCCATGTGTAGAGTCTTCTCTTGTGTTGTTGGAAGAGGGTGTTTGCTATGACCAGTGTGTTCTCTTGGCAAAATTCTGTTAGCCTTTGCCCTGCTTCATTCTGTATTCTAAGGCCATATTTGCCTGTTACTCCAGATGTTTCTTGACTTCCTACTTTTGCATTCCAGTCCCCCATAATGAAAAAGACTTCTTTTTTGTATATTAGTTGTAAAAGGTCTTGTAGGTCTTCATAGAACCGTTCAACTTCAGCTTCTTCAGCGTTACTGGTTGGGGCATAGACTTGGATTACTGTGATTTCTTTCATTAGTGTCTTATAATTTTTCTGTGTACAGTTTTTTCATCTCCTTAGATAAGTTTATTCCTAGATATTTAATTCTTTTTGTTGAAATGGTGAATGGGATTGATTCCTTAATTTCTCTTTCTGATTTTTCATTGTTAGTATGTAGAAATGCAAGTGATTTCTGTGTATTTATTTTGTATAAATAACCAACTTTGCTGATTTCACTGATTAATTCTTTTATTAGAGCTAATAATTATCTTTTTCAAATTTTGCCAATGGCCATTTTTGAAGAATCCCTTTTTAGAGACAGAGGTAAATATTTTCCTTTTCCCTATTCTTTGATTCTTCCTTGTCTATTGTTTCTTTTTCTTTTACCTTCAACCTACAGTTCCTATTATTACATATTTTTTAAAGTTACTTCTTTCCATAGAGTGAAAGGAGATACACCATTGGCATTATTTAATAGTCTTTTCACATTTGGAGGAAATTAGTGCATTATGAAAAGCAAACTTTATTCTAAACTAGCAACTGTGACATCAGTTAAGTTAATGTGATAATAACCAATGTGCCCCATTTGTTTTCATTCAAATTAGAAGCTTGTTGCAAAAGTGATTAGCTGAACACTAATTGGATTTGGTTAGGAGTCAAGCCTCATTTTATTCATTAGTATTTATGGACTATAGACAGTGGGCCTGCCTCAGCACTAAGCAATTAGCGTAGTAAAATAAATACCACCTGGGCCCTCTTTTCAAGGGAATCAAAATCTATTGACAAAGTTTGATGTGCAAGTAGATAATTGCCATGCAATGCAGAAAGACAAAGTCTAGTAGAAACCTCTACTTGCTAAATTTCCTCCAATGTAAGATATGACTGCCGTCACAATCCTTCCCCCAAGGAAACCATTTCTCCTTCCCTAATTCTCTCTCAGAAAATTGCACAACATCCACCTAGTTGTAGATAATAGACACCTGAGGGCTACTTTTCACAGTTCTTCCTAACCTCCTGACCACTAGGACCAGGCACACCACCAAGTTCTGTCTATCCTAGCGCCAACATGAAATTAATTTAATTCCCTGCATCTCCACTTCTCCACCTTAGTCTAAGCATCCATAATCTTTTTCTTAAACTCCATCTGCTGCTGCTGCTGCTGCTGCTAAGTCACTTCAGTCATTTCAGACTCTGTGCTACCCCATGGACGGCAGCCCACCAGGCTCCCCCGTCCCTGGGATTCTCCAGGCAAGAACACTGGAGTGGGTTGCCATTTCCCTCTCCAATGCATGAAAGTGAAAAGTGAAGTGAAGTCACTCAGTCATGTCTGACTCTTCACGAACCCATGGACTGCAGCCTACCAGGCTCCTCCATCCATGGGAGTTTCCAGGCAAGAGTACTGGAGTGGGTCGTCAGTGCCTTCTCCATAAACTCCATCAGTAACTCTCAAATTGTCTTCATACTTCCAATTGTTCAATAAATTCCTATCACTACATTCAGAGCAATACTTTTTAAAAAAATTCTTATCTATATTTCTTTGGTCCTAAAACCCTTCAGTGTCTTTCTGTTGCTCTGGAGATGCAAAGAGGACCTAGGTTTAGAGGCACTTCTCAAGTACAATAAATAGTATATGACATATGGAATGACGACAAGAGAGTCTAAGAAGTCTCCTAAATTAGCCTCAGATACTGGATTAATAGGCTTCCCAAGTGGCTTGGTGGTAAAGAATCTGCCTGCCAATTCAGGAAACCCAAGAGATATGGGTTTGATCCCTGGGTCGAGAAGATCTTCTGGAGAAGGAAATGGCAACCCACTCCAGTATTCTTGCCTGGAATATTCCATGGACAGAGGAGCCTGGTGGGCTCCAGTCCACTGGGTTACAAAGAGTCTGACACGACTGAAGCAACTGAGCATGTATGCCCTGGATTAATCATATAACCTTAAAAGATTGAGTTTACAGAGTTAATGAAAAGAGTACATGGATTACATATCCGACCTGCTGACTTACAGAATCTATGGAAAATTCAAGTGGTGATGAATAGCCATAGTAAAGGTAGCGGTTAGAGACAGATTCAGCTGTTGAAGCCATAGACATGAATGTGTGTATGCCTGTGTGCTCAGTCCTGCCCAGCTCTTTGCAACCTGATAGACTGCAGCCCACCAGCCTCCTCTGTCCATGGACTTTTCCAGACAAGAATACTGCAGTAGTTGCCATTTCCTACTTCAGGGATTCTTCTCGACCCAGGAATTGAAGCCCTGTCTCCTGATTCTCCTGCATTGGCACACAAATTTTTTTTACGACTGCACCGCCTGGGAAGCCCCATAGGCATGAATACATGAATCAAATTCTGAGGTAGTGTTTGTAGAGCGAGAAATAAGGACTAAGAATGTAACCCAGAAGAATACTAACATTTAAGGGGGTAGGATGACCGAAGATGAAAGGTAAACAGAGAACAAAGGGAAAAGGGAAAGGCCAGGAAACACTGAAATAAGGAAATAATGTATGCTGGCTTTTATTATTAAGTAAAGTCAGTTCTTATTAGTAGCTTTTGAAAAAAATGTACCATGGCAGGAAAAATGCCTAGTAATTTGGTGTGATCATTTCTTTAACATTTCAACTTTGCATTTTTAGACCTCAAGTGAACAGAGTTGAGTTAATTTTGCTTATGTTATTATACATTACAATTGATTCATATAAGGCTCTGTGTTATTTTATTTGTTTATTTTATCCTCTCTTAGCCCCCACACCCACCATTCTAATAGTTAACCTCTCTATTATGTTTAGGACTTTCCTGGTGGCTCAGATGGTAAAGTGTCTGTCTACAACGCGGGAGATCTGGGTTCAATCCCTGGGTCGAGAAGAATCCCTGGAGAAGGAAATGGCAACCCACTGCAGTATTCTTGTCTGGAAAGAATGGGGTCGCAAACAGTTGGACAGGACTGTGCAATGAACACTCTCACTTTCATGTAGTCTTCCATTACACCATCTGTCTGATATATCTGTCCATGGAACCCATATTAGTTCCCCAGAAATTCCACAACAAAACATACAAACTGGATGACTTGAAACAACAGAAATTTATTATCTCACAATTTTTAAGCTTTGAAGTCTTAAAGTGTTGGCTCCCTCTGAAGGCTCTAAGAAAAGACTCTTCCTTGCCTCTTGTAGCTTCTGGGAGCTCCTGATGTTTCCTGGCTTGTACAGCATAACTCTAATCTCTGCCTTGACTGTCGCACGGCCATCTTTCCTCTGTTTGTCCCTACACATGTGTTCACATAGTCTTACTCCATCCAGGCTGCAGTAACAAAATACCACCAACTAGGTGACACAAAAAACTGGCATTTATTTCACACAGTTCTGAAAGTTGGAAGTCTAAGATCAGGATGCCAGCGTGGTCAGGTAGGTGAGAGCTCTCTTCCAGGTTTCAAACTTCCTATTGTTTCCTCACATGGTATAAGGGGCCAGCTAGCTCATTGGAGCCTCTTTTATAATTAAATTAATTCCATTTATTAGAGTTCCACCTTCACAGCCTAAGTACCTTCTAAAGGCCCCATTTTCTATTATCGTACAAAGTGAAAGTGAAGTCGCTCAGTCGTGTCCGACTCTTTGCGACCCCGTGGACTGTAGCCTGCCAGGCTCCTCTGTCCATGGGATTCTCCAGGCAAGAATACTGGAGTGGGTTGCCGCTTCCTTCTCCAGAGGATCTTCCCAACCCAGGGATCAAACCCAGGTCTCCTGCATTGCAGGCAGATGCTTTATCCTCTGAGACACTATTTTCATATTGGTCTTTAAAATTTCAACATATGAACTTTTCAGGAACACAAAGATTAAGATGACATCACATGGCAACAGTTATTGCATTTGTTGTTCAGTTGCTAAGTTGTGTCCAACTCCTTGTGACCACAGGGACTGCAGCACACCAGCCTTCCCTGTCCTTCACTACCTGCCAGAGTTTGCTCAGACTCACATCCATGGTGTCGATGTTGCCATTCATCCATCTCATCCTCCATCGCCACATTCTCCTTCTGCCCCCAGTCATTCCCAGGATCAGGGTCTTTTTTCCAGTGAGTCAGCTCTTCACATCAGGTGGCCAATTATTGGAGCTTCAGTATCAGTCCTTCCAATGAATATTCAGGATTCATTTCCTTTAAGATTGACTGGTTTGATCTCCTTATTATGCAAAGGACTGTCAAGAGTCTTCTCCAGCAGCACAGTTCAAAAGCATCAATTCTTCGATGCAGCAGCCGTCTTTATGGCCCAACTCTCACATCCGTACATGACTACTGTTAAAGCCGTAGTTTCGACCCTACGGACCTTTGTTGGCAAAGTGACATCTTTGCTTTTTAACATGTTGTCTAGGTTTGTCATAGTTTTTCTTCCAGGGAGAAAGAGTCTTTTTAATTTTGTGACTGCAGTCATCATCCACAGTGATTTTGGAGCCCAAGAAAATAAAATATGTTATTGGATTTAGGGTCCACCGTAACTCAATATGCAAAGCTTCCCTGTGGCTCAGGTGGTAAAGAATCTACCTGCAACGTGGGAGACACAGGTTCAGTCCCTGGGTTTGAATTCTTTGAACCTCTTTGCAAAGGGTTGCAAAGAGTTGGACACAACTGAGCTACTAACATTTTCACTTTTGTAACTCAATATGGGCTTCCCTGGTGGCTCAGTGGTAAAGAAACTGCCTGCCAATGTAGGAGATGCAGGTTCTATCCCTGAGTCAGAAAGATCACTTGGAGAAAGAAATGGCAACCCACTCCAGTATTCTTGCCTGAGAAATCCCATAGACAGAGGAGCCTGGCAGGATCCAGTCCACAGAGTCGCAAAAGAATCGGACACGACTTGGTGACTAAACAGCAAGAACGTAACTTGGTATGACCTCATCTTAATTTCCCAGATTACAATTGCCAAGACTGTATTTCCAAATAAGTTCACATTCTGACGTCCTAGGTGAACAGGAATTCTGGAATGTGGGGTAGACCCTGCTCGATTCCATACGATGTCCTTCTCTTTTTATTTTTACTTACTATTTCTTACCACACTGAGTCTTCCCTGCTGCGTGGGCTTTCTCTAGTTTCCGTGAACAGGAGCTGCTCTGTTGCGGTCACCAGTTTCTCACTGCAGTGGTTTCCCTTATAGCAGAGTACAGGCCTTAGTGTGCGTGGGCTTCATGATTAGGGCCCGAGGGCTCAGTAGCTGAGACTCCTTGGTTCCAGCCCACGGGCTCAGTAGCTATGGCCCATAGGCTTAGTTGCTCTGCGGCATGTGGCTTCTTCCTGGACCAGGGATCAAACACATATCCCCTGCATTGCCAGGTGGATTCTTTACCACTGAGTCACCAGGGAAGCCTCTGATATCTTTCTTTAAATAAATGAAAGTGTTATTTATATAGGTGATGATACTTGAAATTTGCTAAGAAAGTTGATCTTAAATGTTCTCACCACAGAAAAGAAAATGGTGATTATGTGAAGTGATAGAGGTGTTAACTAATGTTACTGTGGTAATTATTTTACAATGTACAAGTGCATGAAATCAACACGTTGTATACCTTAAACTTGGATAATATTATATGTCAATTTTATCTCAGTAAATCTAAAGAAAAATAAAACATATTGGTGCTATATGTAAATAACTGAATTTTCATAAAATTACTTAAGGGAGGTCTTCAGTCTATATAATTATGTTTGGAAATCATTGTTATAAAGCAAAAAAAAATAAATAAATAAATAAAAAAAAGAAAGTGAAAAAAAAAAATAAAAAAAATAAACTTACTTTAAGAATTTGATTGTTAATTGATCAAATTCTTCTTGTTAAAAAAAAAAAAATAAAAAAAATAAATAAATAAAGCAACCTTGAGAGAAGACAACTGTAGTTCTAGCTTGATCCTGACTTACTTTATTCCCGTGGTCATAGTAATTGACTCAGGCCTGAATACAAGACTGAATTGAGGACAGAGAGACATTTACTGAGGATATTTGGAAAAGAAACATCTTTACTATTGTAAAGAATTCCCCAAAAAGGGTTCTCTCTTCTAGTTGGAAGTGACCAAGGAGACTTGTAGCCTTATGTAGCTACTGAAAACCATTTTGCTACCATAATAGGAGCTGGCCTAAGGAGGAAACTAACCACAAAGTTGGGAAACTATGAGAAATTGGAGATATAGTGAAGCTGAGTCCTAAGCTCAACTTTCAGTTATATTGATATAACATTTTCTAGGAGAGGTCCATAGTTCTGACACTCTGCAGTATATGACATGAAACAAATCACTTTAACTTCTATAAGCTTCCCCTTCCTCATCTGCAAAATGTAACATTGATAGTACCTAACTCATAGAATTTTATGAGAATTAAATAAAGACAATGTATGGCACTTAGTCTGGGATTAAACAGTTTTAAATTTGAGATGACTGTGAGATGCTGCCATCATCATCATCATTATCACCATCATCGTTATTAATTGCATCACTGACTTTGTTATTATTACTAAGAAGCAAACCCAGGATGAACTCTCAAATTTTCTATTTCTGGATCTTGTGCTTCTGCCACCTAAACCATGTTACCCATTGGTCCTCTAGCCACTGCATTAGTTTCCAGTATATTTGTTAACTTTACAGTTATTTATTTTATAAACAGAGAATCTTGTTGTATGCAATGCACTAAGCTAAGTACTAAGAACACAGCTGTGAACAAGATAAAGATGATTCCTAATAGTCAGGAGTTTATGGGGGGCTGGAGACACTGGCCTGGGGTACCATCTACTGCTTATGAGTCAGCTATCTTTAAACAAGTCAGCTTTGACTGATCAGGTGAAACAGGATTCCACGTTTGGAAATCATTGTTATAAAGCAATTTGTTTGGAAGCTCTAAGAGCCAAAGAAAGCAAAGAACAGTCATAGAAATTCTAGCCATCTAAAGCCATGGTGCCTTAAGAAGATAACATATACCTTGCAGAGAACAGAAGTCTTAAGAGGATAATAACAGGTACCTTGCAGAGAACAGAAGTCTAGGACAGGGCCAAGAAAAGCCCTTCTCATCTGAATTCACTCTAATTCTCTTTCAATGATGGGTCTCTTTATGATAATATTAAGCTTCTGTAACATGAGAACTTCACAACCTTAACTTATTAATACTTTTCAGTATAAAACCAACTGTCATACCAATTAATAAAAACAGAAATCTAAAACAATAGGTAAAATTTTTACTTACCAACCTTGGTAAACGAAGTATATTCCATCAGAATTCTAAAACAGGTTGGTTATTTTCATGACTTAAAAACAAATCCAATGTTTACATCACATATATGTATTTTTCCATGCAAGCAGTTTAAGTATTTTATCACAGAGGATAAACATATTAGAATTATAACTCTGGGGGGCGAAACTGCTCAAAAATATGTGGAGGGCAAAGTAAACTAGAAAAAGAAAAAATGTTTTTCTTTGTAAGAAAATAGCATAGAATAAAAGAAGCCAGCAAAGGAAGAAAAATATGGGAAATAAAACACCACTACAAACACTTGAGGAGTAAGAGATAGAAAATCTATGTGGCCAATAAACCCCCTTTTCAGAGAATCTTTACCCTGTCCAATTTTGGAAGTGATGGCAAAGGTGGAGAAGGATCAATTATACCAGTCACCGAAAAGATAAAAAGCGAAAAGAAACATACAAGAGATAGGAAGCAGGCACCTGACCCTTCTGTGAAAATAATTACAAATCAAATCTTCTGGTTTCCATGTTTCCAGGGAGCTTTTCAGTTTTCTGGGCTTGAGATAAATTGAAAGAAGGAAGGGCTTTCCCTCTTTGCCTAGCACCCTAATTCCCCATCAGTGTGACCAGAAATGACCCCAACACCCCTCGGAGTTACCACTCAGTCATCTTCATCTTCTGTCCAACCTGGTATTTTTTCTCTTCCTGACCTCTTCTTTCCTGCTATGCATTTTTGGGACCCATACTGTTCAAATCAAAAAGAAAAGATAGGAGGAATAAGTACAGGGACAAAAAACAAACAGTGGTGTATCAGAGAGAGGTGGCGAGGCAGGGATGTCCCACCAACACAGTGTCTTTCCATCACAGCACTTAAAATGGTTGTTTACTTGTCCATATTCCCTCCAAAGACAGAGAGCATCCTGTGTAGTTGTTCCCATTACCCTAAATCCTGAATAGGGGAAAATCCAACATTTTAAAAGAGGAATCTTAAGAAAATATACTTGGAAAATTCTACTCAGTAGCCAAGTATCTGAAAGGATCTACACCAGTTAACACTGTGACAGAGCTCAGAGCCATTGGGAAGAGAATCAGCCGAAGAAAACCGTTCCCTCTCATCTACTATCTATGCCTTTGGAGTCTGAAAGCCTAGTAAGCACTACATCCACAAGCATTTGTCAAGGGTCGAGTGAGTTGCATTGAAGTCCTGGGTGGCATAAAATACACGTCACATAGGATCCAGGCTTCGAATACATTACAATAAAGTAGAATGAACCAGGCAGCATCATATACTAAACTTACATAATGGTTCAATTTAAGGATTAAGTTACTCAAAACAAATAATAGATATGAATGTATATGCTAAATTAAATACATTTGTACATAGAAAATAAGTGCATAATGAAGTTAGAGAGGAAGGTAGAAGTTATTAGGTATTAACTTGGGTTTTGAAAGACAATTCCAGTGTGGGGAGGTACTTAAGATAAAACTTCTGGATTTCATTTTCAATACCAGAAGGTTAAATGAAGAGCCAAGGATAATTTTAATCAGGTAAATTCCATTTATATCTCTAATAGAATATTAACATTCTTAAATTAATTTTAGAAATTATGAATTTGAATATATGTAAACATTTTAAATCAGTAGAATATAAGACTGTATTTATAGTCACAACTTTTTTAGAATTTATTTTTAATTGGAAGATAATTGCTTTACCTTTTAATTGGAGGATAATTTTTAATCAGAGGATAATTTTTTGGAGCTCCAAAATCACTGCAGATGGTGACTGCAGCCATGAAATTAAAAGACGTTTGCTCCTTGGAAGAAAAGCTACAACCAACCTAGACAGCATATTAAAAAGCAGAGACATTACTTTGCCAACAGAGGTCCATCTAGTCAAAGCTATGGTTTTTCTAGTAGTTATATATGGATGTGAGAGTGGGACTATAAAGAAAGCTGAGCACTGAAGAACTGATGCTTTGCTCCAGGAGTTGGTGATAGGGAAGTCTGGCATGCTGCAATCCATAGGGTCACAAAGAGTCAGACATGGCTGAGTGACTGAACTGAACTGAACTGAACTAAACTATGGTGTTGGAGAAGACTCTTGAGAGTCCTTTGGACTGCAAGGACATCAAGCCAGTCAATCCTAAAGGAAGTCAGTGTTGAATAGTCATTGGAAGGACTGATGCTGAAGCTGAAGCTCCAATACTTGGGCCACCTGATGCAAAGAACTGACTCATTGGAAAAGACCCTGATGCTGGGAATGATTGAAGGCAGGAGGAGAAGGGGGCAACAGAGGATGAGATGGTTGAATGGCATCACTGACTCAATGGACATAAGTTTGAGCAAGCTCTAGGAGTTGGTGATGGACAGGGAAGCCTGGCATGCTGCATTCCATGGGGTCACAAAGAGTCAAAGAACTGAACTGAACAGGCAATGAAAACTACTATGATGAGTCAAGATAAAAAATCAAATCACATGGTTTATATACCCACATAGTGTAGTATATGAAACATATACTATAGGTAAAAATGTAGACTGTCTTAGTGGGGGGAAATTTATGTTGAAAAATTTCGAACCTTTTTCCAAAGTATTCAAGGTCAATTATAATTTAAGTCAGTATGACAAGAAATTTTGTATTTCTATACTATTTTATTAAAATCACTATACGCCCATTCTCAAAGGATAAGTTATAGAATAAATAATTAAAGCACAAATTATTGCATGGTTAATATTTCTTTAGGTTGTAGCTCAGTCATACAGGTCTCATCTTTGCTTCTACATCAGCCAATACTTCTCCATGCTTTTAACTTATTATCTTTTTAAATCTTCCATAACATTTTCTCCTCAATTATCTATTCATGTCTTAAATCTGTATTGCACTGCCTTCAACTAGAGGGAGACACTACTGCTGCTGCTGCTGCTGCTAAGTTGCTTCAGTCGTGTCTGACTCTGTGGGACCCCGCAGATGGCAGCCCACCAGGCACCCCCATCCCTGGGATTCTCCAGGCAAAAACACTGGAGCGGGTTGCCATTTCCTTCTCCAGTGCATGAAAGTGAAAAGTGAAAAGGAAGTTGCTCAGTCGTGTCCAATTCTTAGCGACCCCATGGACTGCAGCCCACCAGGCTCCTCCATCCATGGGATTTTCCAGGCAAAAGTACTGGAGTGGGATGCCATCGCCTTCTCTGAGGCAGACACTACTAGGCAGTACATATAACCTATTCCCCCTTTCTTCTTGAAGATTGATTTTATACGAGATGTATGTGCTACGTTAAAAATGCCCACCTCCCAGTCTCCTATGTGGCCAGAGGTGAATGCCTGACTCAGTTCTGGTGGATGAGACATATGCTGACGTCAACTGAGTGGGTGTTACAAAAACTGTTGTTTTGATCAAAGCGCTGGAAGCACCTTTTTTGCCTTTCATTCTCCCCCTTATCTTCTTACTGGGACATGGATACAGTCCTAGAGGTAGAATGGCCATCTACTGAACACAAAAAGAAAATGACGTGCCAAGGAAAGCAGAGCAAGGAGCAAATGGAGCCTGGAAAGCTGCTGACTTTCTTAAATAGCTACCACGGTTCTGGACTACCTACCTCTGGACTTTTTGCCACAACAGAAACATCAGACTTCTTATCGACTGAAAAATATAGTCACAGCCTGAAAGTAGAGTTATTTTATTTGGTGGGAATGTTTAGGATGCCTGGGCCCAGGAGACAGCTTCTCAGTAGCTCTGGGAAAACTGCTCCAGGGAGGCAGGAGAAGAAGTCAGACTATATACAAGTTTGCAGCAAAAGGAACGGTCAGTCTGAACATCGAAGATAAGCTATCAAGTTAAGGAATTTAGCACTCTGTGTATGGAAAGACGCAAGCCTCTGGTCTCACTGAATTTATTCCTTTCATATGCACCTCAGTCATCTGGGGCCAATCCTGTTTCCTTATTCACCTTGCTTCTTGCATTTCCCCAGCTCCTCAGCAATTACTGTTGGGGGTGGCAGCTGAAATCTCAGTTTGGGGAGCCCACATTCACATTTGGAGGCCAGAAATCGCTGATGGCTGTGACATTTCTTGCTTATTAATATGGCAGGAGATGTTTTCATTTCACATTCTAATTGTTTAAATCACTGTAAATGTTTTTTTAATGTAGAATAAAATGTAATCCTAATCAATACAAACAGAAAATAAGTGACCTCTCTCCCTACAGTAACATGTATATAAATACTTATCCTAAATTCTTTATTTTTTTAAGTCATAGATTGATAAATTTTAAAAGAAAGGAAGAAATAAATATTCAGGGAAAATTTTAAAATATACACAAACTCTTTGGAGATTCTGTTTTGCTTTGTTGATTTTATTGGTTGTTAGTTTTTCTTTTCTTTTCTTTTTCTTTTTTGTCCTTGGTCAAACAGCTTTTTCATATTATATGCAGTATCCTGTTGTGGTGTGGGGTTTTTTGGGGAGGGAGTCACACTCCCCCCATTTACAGGATCTTAGCTCCTGACCAGGGATCTCACTCCAGCCCCTTGCAGTAGAAGGAAGCACACAGTCCTAACCACAGGATTGCCAGGGAACTCCACGTGTTCTCTACTTGTTTGTTTTAATGATGGTTAATTCTTTCACAATTTTCCCTCAGAATAGGTTATATGTCCCTTTCCCTTTGAATCTGGAGCAGCCTTGTGACTTGCTTATGACCAAAAGCATTCAGCAAAAGAGACGGTGTGATTTCCAAAGCTAGGTCAGCAAGGGCAATGCAACCTCAACCTCGTTTGCCCGAACATTTGCACTTGCTGCCCTGAGCCAAACTGTAAGAAATCCAACTACTCCCAGGCCACCGTTCTGCAAGCCTGGCCTATGGAGAAAGTCCCTGTAGAAAGTTCCTGTCTTCAAACTCTTCTAGACCCTGAGCCAAAGACAAGAGTAAGCAACACTTCGGCCCCCAACAACTAAGTCCCTCCTGGCATTTGAGTCTTTTCAGCAGAAGCCAGACATTGTGGAGCAAAGACCAACTGTCCTCAGATAGATCTGTCTAAACTCCTCACCTACACAATTTGTTAGCAAAATAAAACAGTTGCTTTACACTTTTGAATTTGGGGAGATTTGTGTTGCAGAATAAGTAGCTACAAACCTGGAGAAAGCCATTTCTCACACATTTAGGAATATGTGAAAAGTTTTCCAAAATGAACACAGTGGCCCATTGTAATGACCAAATAGGTCCAAGAGGATGGCAGCAATAACAAAAGCAACATAGTACATTTATATTGCATCTTTGAGTCTATGGTATTCAGGACCCATTACAAATTTGACTGCCTAACAACAACAACAACAACAAAAATATACAAAAACCAAGCTGTGTGTCTAGGTGTGCTGAAATTCACAAGAAAGATAGTGAGTTCAAACAGCCAGAAATAAGAATCTAAAATAATCAGATAATGTTGAGCTTTCAAACACACTTGAACTTTTAGTTTGACAAACAGTACTCCTTTCCGGGGTGTCTAACACACTCCTCTTCCCTCCTCCCGTTACAGAAACAGCAGCATTCTCATCATGATCATATTTATCTCAAGTCTTCAACGCAAATACTGAAGGTACAGACCATGAAAGATTTCTATATCATGGTATGCATTTCTTTTATTTTCCATATTTAGTGATGCTTGATTCCATCTTTTCCCTTTGAGACTATAAATTTAACAAAATCAGAGCCAGTATCATAAAATTTTGTCTATCAGTAAGATTATTACCCTTAGCTAGACTGTAATGGCCCATAGTGAAAACACAATTTCATTGTTTGAACCATTTTCATTCTTCTTATTAAAAGGTTAAGACATACTTTCTAAATATTTTATTCATTGAAGACTTTCCCTATGCTTTTTGTTATTATAGCAGCAGCGTGTCTACAAAATGTTTGCAAAAAAAATTCCTTTGGGTATTTTGGTTTTTAATTATCTGCTTTTCCTGCACGGTTTGTCTTGTAGTTATAGATGAGACGTTGAAAGCAAAGTGTCATGAAAGCCAGACTCACTGACAGTCATCCAACAATTTTCCTTTCAGTTCTTTGAAACAAAGTTGAAAATTATGAACTTTTTCTCAAATCCTGATATTGTCTTTCTCAAAAAAATCCACTACATCCTTCCAAAGGTTTTATTTACTGTCATATACAGACAGCTGGTATTCTAAGTTGCTCAGATTACTGTCAAAATTCACTCAAGTCAGCTGAAAATTGTGAAGTTAACCTCCAAAAACTTTGTACTGAAAAATTGAATTGGGGTTTCCCGCTTTGTGCTAAGAATAAAAAGGTACGAAGTTCCACAATATGAGTACAGATTTTAAAGTGACTTGATGGCAGAAACAAATTTACAAGGATATCTGGCAAACTTATTTATGTTATTTACAAGTATTACAAAGCTGTTTTTTTCCCCTTCAGTTTCTACCAGAGTATTTTATAGGTTTGTGAATGCACACAATATTGCCAGACTCAGTATGTTAGATCATTGTTTGAGGTTTCAGATTTCATATCAATGCTATAGTTTTAATAAAATGTGGCTATTTATTAATGTTTTAATAATTGGTTGGTCACTACGTATTTTATTTTTGTTACATGTTTTGAATCTGTTCAGTGTCTTTAAAAGAGTTTTCCTTCTCATTAGAAAGAAATTCTAAAATATTTCCTCAAAGAAGCTAATTTTTTACAAACATAATTTATATGAAATTGATTCTCTTTGAGTGAAATGATATTGTTATCCCATGCTTTACATCTAAATTGATTTCCAAAATATCAAATGTCCTGTGCTTTGTAATGCTGTTGGCTTTCCATTAAGTTTGTATGTTGGCATTACACTTGAATTTAAAAAACATAACAAAGTATACTATTGTATTTCATGACCTTATATTTCAGAAAGCAAAATGCTAAGTAATTAAGGAGTGGACAAACCTTTGGACAATTGTTCAATTTTTTAACAGTTTTGTTATAATGGTTAGGGTAATCAGTACTCTTGAGATCTGAGTGATGTGTAATGGAAATGTATTTATTCTGTTTCTGTTGAGGGTCTGCTGGTGCTTTATAAGAAAAGGCAAATTGCTTTCATTGAGACAGTGCACAGAACAACACAATAACATTCCCTTATAACAAACGCCCTAAATTCCAGAAATGTTAGAGAATTTCCAGATGCTGCCCAGAAAAAAAAAAAATCAAACATTTTAAGTTCATGCACAATAAAAAAATTAAAATGGTGATTTCTGCCTGGATTTATAAGATTTTTCAAATGTTCTCAAGTCCTTAATCCACCCACACCCCCTAATCTTGACCCCACATTTCTATTTGTGCAACCTGTTCCTCTGTACTTTATGTCTAGGCACATTGGACTCCAGTCCACTGTACTTACTGTCTGTCTGTTGCAATAAAATTTGAAGTTATCCAGGGCAGGGACAATTTTTTTTTTATTGCTATATTCACATCAACTAACAGAATGTCTGAGATAAAGACATGAGAATAAAATGGAATAGAGTGAAGTGGAATAAAATTACTTCACCGAAAGGCATGATAAAATAAGTCTGTATGAAAGTATCATCATGATCATAGGTGTCCCCAAAATACATGCTAGGAAGTTTCTTAATGATTCACCTTCACCAAAAATCACAAAATTTGGTAAGTTGAATGATAATTGAAAACACTATTAATGCTACCACTCTTTTATATTGTTCAGACATTAAATTTCACAAATATGATTATCAACATGAAAAGGACAATATTGATTACCTTCCAGAGTTGCACAACTTGCTTCCACACTGCCCTTCAGGGATTTTTAAAAAGATATACTCATGGGTCAACTTGATAATCATAGTGAAAATAACATACACATGGAGCTAATCAGCTTAATAATTGTTTATTTTGGTAAAATAAATTAGACCTCTGCAATTGTATAATGCCACTACACATTGCAATTTGAAAGGCTAACTTCAAATATAAATGCTGGCCATGACATAAAGTCAGTGGGTTCTTACTAAAGGGTCAGTAGAATTTAGAAAATATAGTTTTCAGATGAACTCAGACTTACACATCCTTCCCAAACTGCAAAAAAAAAAAAAAATGGATACAAGTACTCTGCTGACAAATTCAGGATGTGGCTGAAATTTTGTCAGTTATTGTTATTCAGTTCATTCCATTAAAATGAAGTCTATGCAATGCCATAACAGTTTGGAAATAAAAACAAAATAAATTAATCTCTAAAACACACGCAGCTCATGCAGCTCAATACCAGGAAAACAAACCACCCAATCAAAAAGTAGGCAGAAGACCTAAAGAGACATTTCTTCAAAGAAGACATACAGATGGCTAAAAAATACATGAAAAGATGCTAAACATTGCTCATTATCAGAGAAATGCAAATCAAAACCACAATGAAGTATCATCTCACACTGGTCAGAATGACCATCAGCAAAAAGTCTACAAACAGTAAATGCTGGAGAAGCTGTGGAGAAAAGGGAACACTCTTACACTGTTGGTGGGAATGCAACCTTATATAACCACTATGGAGAATAATGTGGAGATTCCTTAAAAAAAAAAAAAAAAACCTAGGAATAAAAATACCATATAATACAGCAATCCCACTACTGGACATATACCCTGAGGAAACCAGAATTGAAAAGGACACATGTACCCTGATATTCACTGCAACACTATTTACAATAGCTATGAGAGGGAAGCAACCTAGATGTCTACCAGCAGAAGAATGGGTAAGGAAGTTGCGGTATGTATACACAATGGAAGATTACTCAGCCATAAAAAGAAATGCATTAGAGTCAGTTCTAATAAAGTGAATGAACCTAGAGACTATTATACAGAGTGAAGCAAGTCGGAAAGAGAAAGACAAATACTGTATACTAGATAGGCTCGATAAAGGACAGAAATGGTCTGGACCTAACAGAAGCAGAAGATATTAAGAAGAGGTGGCAAGAATAAACAGAAGAACTGTACAAAAAAGGTCTTCATGACCCAGATAATCACGATGGTGTGATCATTCACCTAGAGCCAGACATCCTGGAATGTGAAGTCAAGTGAGCCTTAGAAAGCATCACTATGAACAAAGCTAGTGGAGGTGATGGAATTCCAGTTGAGCTATTTCAAATCCTGAAAGATGATGCTGTGAAAGTGCTGCACTCAATATGCCAGCAAATTTGGAAAACTCAGCAGTGGCCACAGGACTGGAAAAGGTCAGTTTTCATTCCAATTCCAAAGAAAGGCAATGCCAAGGAATGCTCAAACTACTGCACAGTTGCACTCATCTCACACACTAGTAAAGTAATGCTCAAAATTCTCCAAGCCAGGCTTCAGCAATACGTGAACCATCAAATTCCAGATATTCAAGCTGGTTTTAGAAAAGGCAGAAGAACTAGAGATCAAATTGCCAACATCCGCTGAATCATTGAAAAAGCAAGAGAGTTCCAGAAAAACATCTATTTCTGCTTTATTGACTATGCCAAAGCCTTTGACTGTGTGGATCACAATAAACTGTGGAAAATTCTAAAAGAGATGGAAATACCAGACCACCTGACCTGCCTCTTGAAAAACCTGTATACAGGTCAGGAAGCAACAGTTAGAACTGGACATGGAACAACAGACTGGCTCCAAATAGGAAAAGGAGTACATCAAAGCTGTATATTGTCACCCTGCTTATTTAACTTATATGCAGAGTACATCATAAGAAATGCTGAGCTGGAAGAAGCATAAGCTGGAATCAAGATTGCCGGGAGAAATATCAATAACCTCAGAAATGCAGATGACACCACTCTTATGGCAGAAAGTGAAGAGGAACTAAAAAGCCTCTTGATGAAAGTGAAAGAGGAGAGTGAAAAAGTTGGCTTAAAGCTCAACATTCAGAAAACGAAGATCATGGCATCCAGTCCCATCACTTCATGAGAAACAGTGGAAACAGTGTCAGACTTTATTTTGGGGGCTCCAAAATCACTGCAGATGGTGGCTGCAGCCATGAAATTAAAAGACACTTAATCCTTGGAAAGAAAGTTATGACCAACCTAGATAGCATATTGAAAAGCAGAGACTACTTTGCCAACCAAGGTCCATCTAGTCAAGGGTATGGTTTTTCTAGTAGTCATATATGGATGTGAGAGTTGGACTGTGAAGAAAGCTGAGTGCCGAATAATTGATGCTTTTGAATTGTGGTGTTAGAGAAGACTCTTGAGAGTTCCTTGGACTGCAAGGAGATCCAACCAGTCCATTCTAAGGGAGATCAGTCCTGGGTAGTCTTTGGAAGGAATGATGCTAAACCTGAAACTCCAGTACTTTGGCCACCTCATGAGAAGAGCTGACTCATTGGAAAAGACTCTGATGCTTGGAGGGATTGGGGGCAGGAGGAGAAGGGGACGACAGAGGATAAGATGGCTGGATGGCATCACCAACTCAATGGACATGAGTTTGAGTGAACTCTGGGAGTTGGTGATGGACAGGGAGGCCTGGCATGCTGCAATTCATGGGGTCGCAAAGAGTCGGACACGACTGAGCGACTGAACTGAACTGAATGCATATATACGGAATCTAGAAAGATGGCACCAACAACACTATGTCCACATCAGCCAAGGAGACCCAGATGTAAAGAACAGACTTTTGGACTCAGTGGGAGAAGGAGAGAGTGAGATGATTTGAAGGAAAAGCCCTGAAACATATACATCATCATATTAAAATAGATAGCCATTGTGAATTTGATACATGACATAGGACAACCAAAGCCCTCTGACCACCTGGACAGATGGGGCAGGGAGGGAGGGGAGAGGGGAACCTAGGATGGAGGGGCAAATGTGTGCCTAGGACTGATTCATATTGACATATGGTAAAACTGTCACAATATTGTAAAGCAATTATCCTTCAATTAAATAAATTAATTTTTTAATGTATTAGTGTTTAAAGTGAAAGTGATGTCTCTCAGTCATGTCCAATTCTTGCGATTCCATCAACTGTAGCCTACCAGCCTACTCTGTCCATGGGATTTTCCAGGCAAGAACACTGGAGTGGGTTGCCATTTCCTTCTCCAGGAGATCTTCCCAACCCAGGGACTGAACCTGTGTACCCTGCGTTGTAGGCAGATGCTCTACCATCTGAGCCACCAGGGAAGTCTTATTAGTGTTTAAGCTTTCCCCTTATTCACCTAGCTAAAAAGATTCTGAGAACAGCTCATTCTATCTCTTTTGCTCTCCACCCCTTTTCTCCTGAAATCAACTCTTTCTGGCTTTGAATGTAAAGCTAAATAGGATAAGGAGAGACAGAAGGAAACTGGGTTTATAGAGTTAGAGATGGGGAGAATTTCTCAGAGAATGTGGGATGAGAAGAGGCTTGGGAGTTTGTTGCATAAGGAAATCACAGAGGGAAGAATTTGTCTTATTCTTAATCTTCCCCACCCTGGCCCCTTCACAGTTTGGGGAATCCAGTAAAGAACCCAGAGTGTGAAGGGCTGTGAAGCTCACTTTTTAGGGATTACATGACATAAATAAAGCTCAGAGGGTTTACATATTCAGGATTCACCAAGATTCACCAGGGTACAGCAGATCCTGCAAGACTTCTGAAGAGGCAGGGTTACAATACGAAAAGAAATGCATAATATGGGGTCAAATAAACAAGACTGACACCTGTTTCTTCCACTTACTCACTGTGTACTCACAGGCAGAATTATATAGAAAGCACTCAGGACCTGGTATGTAATCAGTTGGTTGTTGTAAATGCATGTTCATTCAAACTGTGAATTATCAATCGTCGATAACAATCCCCTTATGTCATTTTGTCACTGAACCTTTTGCCAGTTACTGAAAACAATGCATTCTTCAGTAATATAATTCATAATACACCATATAGCATTTGCCATTTATAAAGCACTTTTTTAAATTTTTAATATAATCCTTACCACATCTCAGTTAGGCATACCCAGTATTAATGCCCCAACAAATAGATAAACTGAGCCTCGAAGAAGTACAAAGTCAGCCAGATAGGGATGAGGTTTGAATCCAGATCACCTGGACCTCATTCTCCTGTTATTTCAGCTACATCTCCATTGTTACAATAAGGTTATACCATGCAAAATATAACAAAGATAGAGCACAAGTTCCTTGAAAACCAGATAATCTACAGCAAGGGAATCTATACCCAAGATATTCATATCAGAATATGAAGAGCCCCACTTCAGGAAATTTTTGACACCATCCCTGGCATATTCCCTATGAAAGGAAGTGACATCTGTCCAGAGGAAACATGCAGCTCCAAAGAACAGGAGCTTTTGCTTTAAGGAGGTAAATATCAGCAACCTCCTTATTGCTTCTACGCCTAACCCAAGTCCCCAATCTCTTCTCTGCCTGGCTGAACTGTCTCCTCCAGGAAACCGTGCTCATTCTTGGCCCCACCCCAGGCGAAGTCAGAGGTCTCATCTCTATCTTCTCGCGTATTTGCACACCTCCATTGCAGCCCTCACATGTGCTAGAATGCAATCTCAGTGAGGTTTTTTGTCTAGTTCATTATTGTGTTCCCACCATCTATGAACAGAACAGTGCCAGGCATATAAAATGGCTCACTAAATATGCATAGAATAAATGAGTCCGCTGCTTTTGAATTGCTCAGTGTCTGGATCACCAGCATAAACACCCTTTAAGAGTAGCGGTTCCTCTATATATACTCAAGCCCTGGTATAGATTTTAGCATATCCAAATATTTCTTATGGATTTGTTAAATAATACCTATTTAGCATCAGGCACTTAGTCCTTCTGTATATTCACCCCTACATTTCTCATCATGCTCCAGAAGGTAGGTAATATTATCCTGTCCATTTCACAAATGAGGAAGCTCAGGCACAAAATACATCAAGCAACTGCATGAAGTCACACAGTTGAAGAGTGGCCAGACCAGAGCTGCAATCCAGGCGGTCCAGCTCCAGAGTCCACATTCTTAACCAATGCACTCTATTAAATACACACACACATAAACACACCTGCAAAATGAAGCTACAACAATGATACATTCAGTGATGGAAAAGTGTAGATGAGGTAGCTATTAATTTGACCGAGGGATGATGGAAGTCTTCATATTATAAGTAACATTTGAGCCCATCATTGAAAGCTGAAGTTCAACAGGCAGTAAATAAAGTATTTAGTGCTGATGTTTATTACAAACAGTATTATCTACTTGCAATCTAAACATTTAACAGTGTTTTTATTTACCAACAATACAAACTTCACTCTTTATTTTTCCTTTCTTTGGTCATATCTACTATGAAGCATATCTCACATTTTTTTCTATTCTCCTTGAAAAAGACAATCTTTGGGGAAATGCAAACCTTTATCTTTGTGAAGTAGATTGCCTTTGCTGATAACTCATGAAATGAACTAGAACTGAGCTGGAAAATATGAAGTAATTTTTCTTCTCTACTTCATACGATATACTTTGGCTTTCAATTCAGAAGAGCTCGACACTGTAAACTGACTACTCTGGGGACCACCAATCCATCTTACAAGATGCACGTCTGGTTTTGCCAAACTTCCACTTGAGACCATGCCCAGACCTCAAAGGAGTCATAAGAAGGGAATAATGGGAAAGGGCTGATGGAAATGTGGCCTAATGTGTCCAGGGAATGTAATAGGAAAATGGGAGTCATAGGGATGATGTGGGAGGTGAGCTAATGCCACCATGGCAACACCAGGTATCAAGTTCCACAAAATGTTCTTACTAGAGATCAGACTTGCTAGAGCTGATTCTGCCCCTGCACCCCTCAGCATACTCAGTGAAATTAGACTTCGATTGCAAGTGCACAGCTGCTGAGCTTGCAAAGGAGCCAAGAAACAAATGTGGAAAACATCTGCAAGCATGTCACTCAAAAAAAAACAAAAAAACAAAAACAAAAACCTTGAAGTAAGTTAACTCTAAATGTGTCAAAGTTAGAACCAAGAGGACAAATAAACGTCATGTGATTTTACCCAGTTTCTGAATTGCATGAGGAAGAAATAATATACCTAGCTTCCTCTCTGAAAAGCTATTCATTGTTCCTTTCCACTCCAGGGATGGCTGTGTTGAATACTTCTGACTAAGAAATTTGAAACCAAATCTCCAAGAAACAAAGTTACTGCATTTCAGTTTGCTATCCTAAAAGAAACATTTTATCCCCCATTGTACTATGCAGCATCAGTCTATATTCTCTTAGAGTAAAATGACACATTTATGCCCTCAGTTCAGTTCAGTCCAGTCACTCATTTGTGTCCGACTCTTTGCGACCCCATGAATTGCAGCACGCCAGGCCTCCCTGTCCATCACCAACTCCCAGAGTTCACCCAAACTCATGTCCATCGAGTCGGTGATGCCATCCAGCCATCTCATCCTCGGTCGTCCCCTTCTCCTCCTGCCCCCAGTCCCACCCAGCATCAGAGTCTTTTCTAATGAGTCAACTCTTCGCATGAGGTGGCCAAAGTACAGAAGTTTCAGCTTTAGCATCAGTCCTTCCAAAGAACACCCAGGACTGATCTCCTTTAGAATGGACTGGTTGGATCTCCTTGCAGTCCAAGGGACTCTCAAGAGTCTTCTCCAACACCACAGTTCAAAAGCATCAATTCTTTGGGGTTCAGCTTTCTTCACAGTCCAACTTTCACATCCATACATGACCACCAGAAAAACCATAGCCTTGACTAGACGGACCTTTGTTGGCAAAGTAATGTCTCTGCTTTTGAATATGCTATCTAGGTTGGTCATAACTTTTCTTCCAAGGAGTAAGCATCTTTTAATTTCATGGCTGCAATCACCATCTGCAGTGATTTTGGAGCCCCAAAAAATAAAGTCTGACACTACCTGCAAAAATAGGAATAAAACACACAGAGATCATCTCTAGATTATTTTAAATATTTAATACAATGTAAATATGGTAGAAGTAGTTGCACATGGAAAATTCAAGTTCTGCTTTTGGAAATTTCCAGAATTTTTTTTTAATATCTGCAATTTATCATTGGTTGGTATCATCAATGTAGAACCTGCTGATCCAAAGGGCCAGTTATATAGTGTATATACTATGGAAACCAAGAAAGAAAAGAATAAACCAAGAACAAATTGACATTGACAAACTGCTGAGTGCAGCAGTGATTATTCTAGTATGCTAATTATCCTAACTGGGAGAATAATGCAAAGATTTGACTAGTATTTACCTAGCAAAAACCTGGAGAGTTCAAGACCATTGTTTTTTAAACAGACATGAACTCATACATCTTTGTAAATACTATGATAATAAGTTGCAATACTTTAGAGTCTTCAGATGTCTCTTATTTCATCCTCACTAGTCCATAAGACAGGGAAAACATGTATTACAGGTGAGAAAGTGACTTACTTAAAACTATTCAGTCATTCTTTTCTTCAGCAAATATTAAGGAAGTATCTGCTATATTTCAAGCGCTGCCTGGCACAGGTGATAAACAGGCTATGTCCTTGCTCTCCAGGAGCTTACCTCCTAAATAATTTCACACAAGAGAAACGGAATAAAGACAAACGGTGATGTGAGAAAGCAACTGCAGGAAGGTTGGTGCAACTTCACAGAAGACAAGAGTGAGGGTCACGGAAAGTCTCGTTGAAGAGAGAGCAACTGAGCTGAGGTCTGAGGGATGAAAGGGAACCGTGGGTACGAGGATATGGGAAAGAGGATGCCAGGAAAAAAAAATAACAAATTCACATAATCATTAAATAATACAG
Organism: Ovis canadensis; assembly: GCF_042477335.2. Classification (NCBI taxonomy): domain Eukaryota; kingdom Metazoa; phylum Chordata; class Mammalia; order Artiodactyla; family Bovidae; genus Ovis; species Ovis canadensis. The sequence continues at coordinate 96,916,595 of NC_091253.1, read as the reverse complement.
TAGAAAAGTGAACTCAGCCTTCCACTATTTCCATGATATCATGCCCTCTCTTTTCACTTGGTAGATGACAAACTATGACTGAGTAACAAAGTAATAAAACAATGACTAATAAAGTACTCAAGGTCTCATTAAGACTATCATAATAAAATACTTATTTGTAATTTATTTTAAATCACTATTGATTTTGTTAATGTGTTCCAGGAAAAATGTAACTATCTTTCATTTTAATCAACATAAGATCATTATAATAGAAAACAACATCATTGTTTTCAAAAAGGTTCATATTTGATATTTAAATGTAATTTTTTTCATTCAATGCATTTTAAGCAATTCAGTAGCCCAAGAATAAATACACAGACCTCAGGTTAAAAAAAAAAAATAGTGTTCTTGTTGTGAACTTAAAACTGCTCAAAAAATAAAATGATTTAAAAAATTAAGTAACACATATAGCATTACCAATAAAAGATTTAATTCTTCAAAAAGAACTTAATGTGAGATTCAAGGGAGTATAGGACTCTATAATCTAAAAGCTTCACACAACTGCTAAATTAAAGGATTTGGCAAACACAGAGAGTAAATCCCCCAAATAAACATTTTTTTATTGCTTTTTTATAATTTCACAAACATTTAAGCTAAAGAAGTTATATATATAATTTAAGCAAAAATAATCTGGTACTTCATTCTCCAATTTGAATTCTTTGGGTTCAGATGGGAATTTGTCCTCAAAGAGAAAAGGAAACTCCACATGTAATTATATTCAACATCAAAAGTGTCAAAAGCATATAATAAGAAATGCCAAAATCAGAGATTCTAAGAAGACAGCACTGTGTAATAGATAGAGGTCTAGACCGGGAGTAAGTAGATTTGGCTTCTCTTTTGACTTTGAGAGTAGACAGACATGAGACCTTAGAAAGTTAACCTTCTTAAATCTCAGTTTTCTCATCTGTAAAATGGATCTATAGATATTTTTCTGGCTCTCTATTACATTGATTGTTTTGTGAACCAACTGAAATAATATGTCAAATGATTTTCAAAATAGAGTATTACCCAATATAAACAAAGAAAAAATAATGACTTTCTCCCACCCACACAATCATCCTTCTCCTAAAAACATTACCTGAAACCTGGGCTTCAGTCTTGGATCCATCACCACTTGAAGAGGAAAATATATTGTCATATTTTTATTCAAGCTTATCTATAAAAATCAATAGTTGCACACAAAATTATAAAACATATACATTTCTACTTTGTAATATATGTTTAAAGATCTTCACTAATTAAAGCAGAATGAGTAGAGAAATTCATTTACAATTTTAAAGTGTTGGATTTTTTTAAATCTTTAAAAGACTTTTTAACTTTCTGTGCTCACCATTTTAATTTTTTTATTAATTTATATAGGGTATGTTGCTTTACAATATTAAGTTTCTGATGTACTGCAGAGTGAATCAGCTATATGTATACATATATCCCCAGTTTTTAGGATTCCCTTCCAATCGAGGTCACCAGAGAGCACTGAGTAGATGGCCCTGTGCTATGCAGTAGATTCTCATTTGTTATCTATCGTATAATATCAACAGTATAAATGCGTCACTCCCCATCTCCCAGTTTATTACACAAACCCTCTCCCCCTGGGATCCATCTATTTGTTCTCTACATCTATTTTCTGGTTTTGCTTTGCAAATGAGATCATCTTTACCACTTTTCTGGATTCTACATACATGCGTTAGAGTACAATCTTTGTTTTTCTCTTTCTGATTTCACTGCATATGATGGACTCTAGCTCCATCCACATCTCTGCAAATGGCACAGTTTAGTTCCCTTTAAAGGCTGAGTAATGTTCCGTTATGTATATGTACATCTTCTTTATCCACTCCTCCGTTGATGGACATTTAGGTTGCTTCCACGGCCCGGCTATCGTAAACAGTGCTGCAAGGAACATTGGAGTGCATGTATCTTTATGAATGATGGTTATTCTCCGGGTTTATCCTCAAGAGTGAATTGCTGGGTCATATGGTAATTCTATTTTTATTTTTTATAGAAACCTCCATACAGTTCTCTATAGTGGCTATCTTAATTCACATTCCCACTAACACCATAAGACAGCTCACTTTTCTATACACCCTCTCCAGATTTTATTGTTTGTAGATGTTTTGATGATAGCTACTCAGACCAATGTGAGGTGATACCTCATTTTAGTTTTGATTTGCATTCAGTGGCACTAGTATTAAAGAACCTGTCTGTCAATGAGGAGATGTAAGAGACACAGGTTTGATCATGGGTCAGGAAGTTTCCCTGAAGGAAGGCATGGCAACCCACTCCAGTATTCTTGCCTGGAGAATCCCATGGACAGAGGAGCCTGGTGAGCTACAGTCCATAGCGTTGCAAACATTGAACACAACGGAAGCAACTTAGCACACACAAAAATTAGTGGTGTTAAGTTTGTATGGGCTTCCCTCATAGCTCAGTTGGTTAAGAATCGGACTGCAAAACAGGGGACCCCAGTTCGATTCCTGAGTTGGAAAGATCTGCTGGAGAAGGGATAGGCTACCCACTCCACTTTCCTTGGGCTTCCCTTATAACTCAAGCTTCTCTGATAACTCAGTTGTTAAAGAATCTGCATGCAATGCAGGAGACCCCAGTTCGATTCCTGGGTTGGGAAGATCCCCTGGAGAAGGCATCGGCTACCCTCTCCAGTATTCTTGGGCTTTCCTTGTAGCTCAGCTGGTAAAGAATCTACCTGCAATATGGGAGACCTGGGTTCTACCCCTGAGTTGGGAATATCCCCTGGAGAAGGGAAAAGCTACCCTCTCCAATATTCTGGCCTGGGGAATTCCATGGACTGTATAGTCCATGGGGTTGCAAAGAGTCAGACACACTGAGCAACTTTCATTTCCAATCTCAGACCGTAAGGAATCTGCCCGCAATGCCAAAAATCTGGGTTCAATCCCTGGGTCAGAAAGATCCCCTATAGAAGGGAATGGCAACCTACTCCAGTATTCTTGCCTGGTGAATGTTATGCACAGAGGAGACTTGCAGGTTATAGTCTATGGGGTCACAAAGAGTTGGACGCAAATGAGACATTAATACACAGGCATCGTTCCATGTGTTTGTTAGCCAACTGCATGTCTTCTTTGGAGATATATCTATTTAGGTCTTCTGTCCATATTTTGATTTTTTTTTTTGACCTGCATGAGCTGTTTACATATTTTGAAGATTAATCACTTGCCAATTGCTTCATTTGCAAATATTTTCTTCCATTCTGATGATTGTCTTTTGGTCTTGTTTATGGTTTCCCTTGCTGTGCAAAAGTTTTCAAATTTAATTGGTCCCATTTGTTTGTTTACTTTTCTTTTTATTTTTATTATTCTAGGAGATGGGTCAAAAGCAATCTTTCAGAGATTTATGCCAAAGAATATTCTGTCTACGTTTTCCTCTAAGAGTTTTACACCATATAGCTTTGTACTCAGGTCTGTTGGGGAAATTAACAGTAGTTTCGATTAGGCATGAGAGGCATGATAAGCTTTTGACTGAAAAAAGACCCTGAAGGAAGTTATGTACCAAACTGTTGACTAGAAAAACAGTGCAATAGCACCGCACACAGAAATAAACCCAAAATGGATTATAAAGACTTAAATGTAAGGCCAGAAACTATAAAGCTCTTGGAGGAGACCATAGGCAGCAAACTCTCTGACATAAATCACAGCAAGATCCTCTACAACCGCCCTCCTAAAGGAACGAAAACAAAAAAATAAATAAATGAGACCTAATTAAACCTAAAAGCCTCTGCACAGCAACGTATTAGTCGCTCAGTCGTGTCCAACTTTTTGCAAACCCATGGACTGTGGCCTGCCAGGCTCCTCTATCCATGGGATTCTCTAGCCAAAAATACTGGAGTAGGCTGCCATTTCCTCCTCCAGGCAAAGGAAACTAGAAACAAAGTGAAAAGACAACCCTCAGATTGTGAGAAAATATTAGCAAATGAAATAGCTGACAAAGAATTAATTTCCAAAATATACAAGCAGCTCGTGCAGTTCAATACCAGAAAAACAACCCAGTCAAAAAGTGGACAGAAGACGTAAACAGACATTGCTTCAAAGAAGACATACAGATGGTTAATAAGCGCATGAAAAGATGCTCAACATCATTCATTATCAGAGAAATGCTAATCAAACCTACAAAGAGGCATCACCTCACACAGGTCAGATGGCCATCATCAAAAAATCTATAAGCAATGAAAGCTGGAGAGGGTGTGAATAAAAGGGAACCCTCTTGCACTGTTCATGAGAGTGTAAATTGATACAGCCACTAGGGAGATCAGTATGAAGACTGCTTAAACAATTAGGAATAAAACTACCATCAGTTCAGTTCAGTCACTCAGTCGTGTCCGACTCTTTGCGACCCCACGAATCACAGCATGCCAGGCCTCCCTGTCCATCACCAACTCCTGGAATTCACTCAGACTCACGTCCATCGAGTCAGTGATGCCATCCAGCCATCTCATCCTCTGTCGTCCCCTTCTCCTCCTGCCCCCAACCCCCCCCAGCATCAGGGTCTTTTCCAATGAGTCAACTCTTCGCAGGAGTTGGCCGAAGTACTGGAGTTTCAGCTTTAGCATCATTCCTTCCAAAGAAATCCCGGGGTTAATCTCCTTCAGAATGGACTGGTTGGCTCTCTTTGCAGTCCAAGGGACTCTCAAGAGTCTTCTCCAACACCACAGTTCAAAAGTATCAATTCTTCGGTGCTCAGCCTTCTTCACAGTCCAACTCTCACATCCATACATGACTACTGGAAAAACCATAGCCTTGACTAGACAGACCTTAGTCGGCAAAGTAATGTCTCTGCTTTTGAATATACTGTCTAGGTTGCTCATAACCTTTCTTCCAAGGAGTAAGCATCTTAATTTCATGGCTGCAGTCACCATCTTCCTGGGCATATACCCTAAGGAAGCCATAACTGAAAATGACACATACATCCCACTGTTAATTGCAGCACTGTTTCCAATAGCTAGGTCATGGAAGCAACTTAAACATCCAACAGATGAATGGATAAAGAAATTGTAGTACTTACATACAATGGAATATTACTCTGCAATAAAAATAATGCATTTGAATCAGTTCTAAGCAAGCAGAGGAACCTAGAATCTATTATACAGAATGAAGTAGTCAGAAAGAGAAAAACAAACATTTTATATTAATACATATATATGAAATCTAGAAAGTTGGTACTGAAGAACCTTTTTGCAGGGCTACAGTCGAGACACAGACATAGAGAACAGATTTGTGGACACAATGGGGAATGGAGATCGTGGGATGAATCAAGAGAGTAGCATTGAAACACATACACTCACTTCAGTTCAGTTGCTTAGTCATGTCCAACTCTTTGCGACACCATGGACTGCAGCATGCCAGGCTTCCCTGTCCATCACCAACTTCCAAAGCTTGCTCAAATTCATCGCCATTGAGTCGGTGATGCCATTCAGCTGTCTCATCCTCTGTCGTCCCCTTCTCCTCCTGCCTTCAATCTTTCCCAGAATCAGGGTCTTTTCCAATGAGTCAGTTCTTCGCATCAGGTGGCCAAAGTACTGGAGTTTCAGCTTCAGCATCAGTCCTTCCAATGAATATTCAGGACTGATTTCCTTTAGGATGGACTGTTTGGATCTTGCGGTCCAAGGGACTCTCAAGAGCCTTCTCCAAAACCACAGTTCAAAATCACCAATTCTTCGGCACTCAGCTTTCTTTATGTTCCAACTCTCACATCCATACACGACTACTGAAAAAACCATAGCTTTGACAAGATGGACCTTTGTTGGCAAAGTTATGTCTCTTCTTTTTAATATGCTGTCGAGGTTGGTCATGGCTTTTCTTCCAAGGAGCATGTGTCTTTTAATTTCATGGCGATCTGTAGTGATTTTGGAGCCCCCAAAATAAAGTCTCTCTGTTTCCATTGTTTCCCCATCTATTTGCCATGAAGTGATGGGGCCAGATGCCATGATCTTAGTTTTCTGAATGTTGAGTTTTAAGCCAACTTTTTCATTCACCTCTTTCACTTTCATCAAGAGGCTCTTTGGTTCCTCTTTGCTTTCTGCCATAAGGGTTGTGTCATCTGTGTATCTGAGGTTATTGATATTTCTCCTGGCAGTCTTGATTCCAGCTTGTGATTCATCCAGCCCAGCATTTCACATGATGTACTCTGCATATATTAAATAAGCAGGGTGACAATATACAGCCTTGACGTACTCCTTTCCCGATTACCAAATGTAAAATAGATAGCTGGTGGGAATTTGCTCTCTGATACAGGGATCTCACCCCTAGCACTCTGTGGCAAGCTAGTGGGGTGAGATAGAGTAGGGTAAGGGAGGGTAGTTCAAGAGGGAGGGGACATCTGTATGCCTATGGCTGACTGGTGTTGATATATGGCAGAAACCAACACAGCATTTTGAAGCAATTATCCTCCAATTCAAAAAGAAAAATTTAAAAAGAAAACACAAATAGCAAATTAAGAAAACAAAAGCAAAGAGGATATAACAAACACTTTCAAAATTCAAAAAATAAAATAAGAAAAGAGCACAAACCCAAAAAAGTTTTAGTAAAACTAGAAAAAAATATTTTAAAAATTAAAAATAATAACACCATATTATTATAATAACACCAAATAATAACCTAATAAATCTAGGTTGGCCCCTGGACCATCTGCAGCCACTGTGGGGTCAGCTCAGACTCTGATTTGATCCAAGTCGTTGCGTAATTGTTCCCAAAGTCCGCAGCTGCTGAAGCACGATCCATCTCAGGAGCGGGAATGCCCATCTGCTCAGATATTCCACAGACACAGGACTGACCAAGCCTGTGGATTAAATCACAGAGATTTAATCCACGGCTTTTGTGGACACATGGAGAGATTTCCATTCCTCTTCCTTCGCTGAGTCAGCCCTGGTGCTCAGCTTTGGCTTTGATGCCACCCTCGGGTATCTGTTCCCTACCCGAGTGAGAGGGAGGGAAAGCAGGGACTGTCTGGGGCACACCTAACCAGGCCCGAGAAGGATAGGGCCGCCACAACCGGGGTGCAGACCAGCACGCCGTTGCAGCAGCCTGGGGCAGGGTCGCTCTGGTGGGAACCACTCCTGGCGCCGAAGGAGGCGCGGGCTGGTGTGTGGGCAGCCCCACCCCTTGGGCACCCCTCCACAGTGGCGCCTCCTGTCCTAGGCAGACAGTGTTTCCTCAGGAGCATTCCTGGCCATGGAGTCCCCGAATCCCGTCCTGTGCCCCATCCCCACAGCCAACAGCGGTCCTCTCCGAGAATCTGCCCTCCTAGCTCCAAGCTTGAGCGCACAGCCCCGGACGGCACTGATGGACTCTCAGACAAGGCAGCCCAGGGCTGATTCCCGGAGAGGCTTTGAGATTTGCAGCAGCAAGAACCCCAGGGCCCACGAGCGCAGAAGAGGTCCTGGCTGGAGGATCAGACAAGTTTCCCCAGTCGGGTGCCATCGTAGAGCCTAGGAAGGCTGAGGAAGCCAGAGGATGTGGAAGGAGCCCGCCCATTGCGTTCCCTTCAGCAATGGTGCCTGGCTTCCACCGTACCCCGGGCTTTTTCTGCAAACTTCCACACTTGTGGCGCTCCTTGCTCCTGTCCCTTTAGGCTCACTTTTCACAGCCAACAACTGGTCCTTCCCAAGGCCCATGCTCCAAAGCCCTCTTTCCAGCACCCAGCCACCCCCCACGACAGGAGGCACGCAACTCAGCCTGGGGTGCACAGGGCTGCCGCACAGACCAGGCAGGCTTCTTCCTGCTTCCCACAGACCATCTGTGGCAACCTCCTTTGATCCCCTAAAGACCTCTTTCTGTCCCAGCTGACTTCCCTACCATGAGGGTCTTCCCCCCTCCCCCGAATGCAGGGACCTCCCTCCACATTCAGCTTCCTGCCAAAGTTGCTGGTCCCTTTTGTGACTCCTCTCGTCTTTTTATCTTTCTTTCCTCCTACCCGGTTTCAAGGGGATTTTTCTGATCCTTTTAGGTGTCCAATGTCTTCCACAAATGTTCAGCAGGGGCTCTGTGAGAACTGTTCCATTTGTAATGTATTTTTTATGCAACCTCCTGATCCACCATTTCGACTTCTCTCAACATTTCTTTGAAAAAGAATGTTGCTTATTTACTATATGCAATCATGATTAAGAGTGAACCTGCTTGTTTTATTATTTTGTTCCCCTCCAAATTCTGTGCACTGTGTAAGTCACTCTCATGCCCCATTACCCAGAAAGAAGTGCCTTAGAACACACAATGAAGCATCTCTCAGAGGTGCCTGACTTCAGCAAGCAGCAAGTCACTGCTTTCTCTGTTTCAAATGGAAATCAGTGCTACACTTAGATGACTGGACAATGGTATCAGCTGTCATCAGTCTCTCACAGAAAATATTCAAAACTAAATTAGAATTTGTCGTTGCCTATTCTCCCTTTTATTTTAGAAAAATTTTTAAGGAAATAAGGCTGAAGTTTGGGACTTGTTTGTCACAGTTTTGTTTTGTTTTTTTTAATGCTGGGTTTTATTAGGGTCAGCTATGTTTTGCAGAAGTGACTGCTTAGTAGACTGTCATAGTTTTAATCGCAGAAGACTTTAATTCTTGAATGCTGAATATCTTGTAATCCTGAGTATCACTTGAACAAACTATGAGGTCCTTAAGGGCAAAAAACATTGTATTCAACTTTGTATCCCCATCACCTTACTCAGTGCTTGTCACATCAGCAGGCATCTCATAATCAGAGATTTTATTAAATCTTTGATATTAATTACTGAGGTGACCTACTTCTAAACAGTCAAAACTTCTGGAATGTTCTGTCTTATCCTATTTGAACTAACAAATTTTAAGAACTGGATATCCTACTTTGAATCAACTCTCGCTATTAGTAAACAATTACCATGTACATAATTCCAATAAGTTTAAAAAGCTGGCCTGAATTAGACTAAAATTTCTAGTTAATGTGTATGCTGGGGGTAAATATATAAATTCTTTGTATTATACCATTTGTCTTTGAGAAATTTTGAGAAAATGTGACCCTATATTTAATAAATATGTGTTTCCTAAGAAAGATATCCATACAGGTCTTGAGTAACAATTCTCTTTTCTGAAGGGAAGGGAAAACTTCTATTCATGTTTATTTGGTGATTTATTACTTGTATCAGTTACTGGGTTGTTGTTTTTTTTGTTTTTGTCTTTTCTTTACATACTTATAAGAATTTTATGTTCCCTTGATTTTTAAAATGGATATTACTTTAATTTTAAAACAGTTTCGAAAGTAGAAAATAATGCAAAAAGTGACCCCCTGTTGGTCTGGGTACCTTAGAATAAAGGGAATCTGAGACCACACCCAGTGGATAAGATTTTCTGCTGTTAACTCAGCATCACCACCACCCTCTCTAAGTAACCCCAAACTCCTCCACCATCCCATGGTTCCAAGATGGTGATGTAATAATAAGTCTCTACTCTCTCAAGCCAGTTTTGGACCTTCCCACAAAGCCTCATTTTGTGAGTAATGAACCTTTTCATACTTTCTTAATACATGCAAGGATTATCATCAGCCTTGACAGCTAAAGCAAATTTTGAGTGGAGGATCCATCTCATTTTTACAAGATAAATACAAAAATTGTGCCAGGGAAAGGCCATAGTTCCCCAGAGAAAGATGTGGCCATATATATGAGCAAACATGGGATTCATAACAGCTTCTGGAGCAGCACTTTGTAAACTATTCAGTTTAATGCTGTACATGGGGACTGTTGACAGAAGCTCTCTGGAGAATCCTGAGATTTGCAGTGGCTTCCAGGCAACCCAAAACCATCCCTTTAGTGGTGACTCTCCTGCCACATTTCCCTAGCTCTTCCAATGACTGTATAAACCTCAAATTAGCTGCAGATTCCTCTACCTTTGGAATACAAATGGGAATTTCTGTTTTCTGAACTGAACCCTGACTGACATACTCAGTTAATAACAGGAAAAATAGAAACTCAGATTTAGTCCACAGACTGGCCCTCAATGGGCTTCCCTGGTGGCTCAGGTGGTAAAGAATCTGCCTGCTGTGCAGGAGACCTGCATTTGATCCCTGGGTCAGGAAGATCCCCTGGAGAAGGGAATGGCTACCCACTCCAGTATTCTTGCCTAGAGAATTCTAAGGACAGAGGAGCCTGGTGGACTACAGTCCATGGGGTCTCAAAGAGTCAGACACGACTGAGTGTCTAACACTTTCACTTCACCTGGCATTCAATAAATAATCATCTTATGGTGGTAGCCTTGTTCCTTTAGTCCTGAGAGTATGAGTTAGCAAAATAAGGTAATGTGAGGGAACCTTAGTACAAAATCTGTCACAGTATGTCCAAGGAGTAATTTTGAACAGGAATCTGAACAAAGAGGAAAGACAATATTCCACAGGTAAGATCAAACCTAGAGCCAGAGATGGAGCAGAAAGGAAATGAACATGGAATTGAGCGACTAGAAGATGCATTTTTTTTTCCCCAAAATACAGTGCATTTGCAGCAAATTTGTTGAATAATTTGCTGCTGGTTAGCAATTTTCATTGGCCTACATTCAAATTTTGCAGGTCTTTCTCATGTATCTTCAAGAAATCACATGGCTCCCAGTTTGCCTCACTATCACTCCCTGCATGATAACAGCTAGGCATATAATCTCCTAATATCTAGGAGAAAAGCCAACTATGGGTGCCCAAAGAAGCAAGCAACAGCAGCTCCCAAGCCGACTGGTGAAGTAGACTGAAGAGTCTCTAGAACTGATTGTCAGAAAGTGAAACCTTGATGAGAATGAAAAAAATTTGCAGGATGTAACTCCCTCGTTTTTGCTCATATAAATTCTTTGGGAACTGTGTTGCTGCACAAATAGGTTTTAATGTCCATGAGACTCACAGTGGGAGGCTGCTTCTAAGACTCTCTAGGTAAAGATAATCACCTCGCTCAGTTGTGTCTGACTTTTTTCAGCCCCTTAGACTGTAGCCCACCAGCCTCCTCTGTCCGTGGAATTCTCCAAGCAAGAATACTGGAGTAGGTCGCCATTTCCTTCTCCAGGAGATCTTCCCAACCTAGGGATCAAAGCCAGGTCTCCTGATTGCAAATGGATTCTTTACAGTCTAAGCCACCAGGGAAGCCCAAGGCTCTTAAAGCTGCTAAATATTTCTTGACATTGTTTTTTTAAGTTTGATACCATTTTGGCTAAAAGTACTACAGAAATCAGCGTTTGGCGTAGATAACATAAACACTGAGTCATATCCCCCCGTTATGGTATCCATAAAGCCATTTTCTGTCGCTGTTCACAGTTGCACTGCTAAATTTGCCAGTATCACAAACCAGTGGCTTAGATTTTCATTTCATATCCTCATGTAAACATCACCAGGGTTTGTCTGCTTATTACCTTTTCCTGATCCCTCTTCTGACCTCTAACTACATTTATTCCATCTTCCAATCCAAGATCAGTGGCTCCTTTACTCTGAGTTAAGACTATGTTGAACTCACCCTGGTCTTCTTCTCCTTTTCCTCCAAGATAAAGAGAAAACGCTAGAAATTGCAAGGTATTTTTTTTCCTATCAATTTCAAATGTACCGAAAGAACAAATACGGGAGCATTGTGCAGAAGGTGAATATTGTGATTGCTGCAGGCTAAAATCAACTTGTAAGGTGCTGTATAAAAATATAAAATATTCATAAATTACCTTTTAAGTGAAAGTTTTCTGCTGAGCCATTAGATACACCTTTAGATTCATCCTTTGTTCTTGAGGATGCAGTTGCCATCACTATTGCATCTTGATTCCTAATGAGCATCACGACTTTCATTCTGGGATTTCTGAACCAGTAAAGACATGCATGATATCATTTAAGTTTCATCTTGGTGAAAGTGAGTAACCAAGATGGCAGAAAGCTAACAGGGACACTAGTAATCAATATTATTAATAGTAACAAAATGTTTCAGAAACAATAGTGTAAAACAAATGAGTAAAAATACAGCCTCATCCAAATACAAAATGCTCACTTGTATGGTCTTTGATATAGATAACATAAAAGAAAGTGAAGTCCCTCAGTCGTGTCTGACTCTTTGCACCCCATGGATTATAGCCTACCAGGCTCCTCTGTCCCTGGAATTTTTCAGGCAAGAGTATTGGAGTGGGTTGCCATTTCCTTCTCCAGGGCATCTTCCTGACCCAGGGATCAAACCTGGATCTCCCGCATTGCAGGCAGATGCTTTTACCATCTGAGCCACCAAGGAAACCCTACAGATAATATAAACACAAAGTCAAATTCATTTGGATTCATCGTTTTATACAAATTCATTCACATGTGACACAGGATAGACCAACATAGATTCATAAGTGCAACTCCTCACAAGTGCACTAACTGAAGATTAGAACACCTCTGGAGAGAGCACAAATGCACGTGTGTATTCAGGCCCACACTAGCGCAGCACACACTCACACAGACCTACTACAAATATGCCGCTGCTAGTATCAGAATCTTTCAGCCATGTGTGAAGTCCACTCTATGTCATCTGTACTTATCTGTGATATAATTGTGTAATGTAACCAATTTTTTTCCTCAAATATTTTGTCTCTTTTCACCAATTAACAGTTAGGTCCCCATAGAATATTATTCTGACAATCTTATTAACAAAAGACCCACAAGAAAAATTATAATAAAAGCTTAAGCATATTTCAAATTGCTGAGTGCAAAATACTGAATCCGCTTTTACTACCAAGAAAATTCCAAGTTACTGTTTAGCCCTCTTCTAGTACTATTCTGAAAACTGGTACTCTGGACTACTTTCAGAAGAGAGTAGCCATTTGAATGGCAGTGTATCCCCTTTTCATTGGATTATGATCTGCATAGAAGTTCTTTGAAAGTTAGGAAATATTTCTACACTGCTGCTAAGTCACTTCAGTCGTGTCCGACTCTGTGTGACCCCATAGACGGCAGCCCACCAGGCTCCCCCGTCCCTGGGATTCTCCAGGCAACAACACTGAAGTGGGTTGCCATTTCCTTCTCCAATGCATGAAAGTGAAAAGTGAAAGGGAAGTCGCTCAGTCGTGTCCGACTCTTAGCGACCCCATGAACCGCAGCCTACCAGGCTCCTCTGTCCATGGGATTTTCCAGGCAAGAGTACTGGAGTGGGGTGCCATCGCCTTCTCCGATTTCTACACTAATTAAGGTATATAAACACTTCAGGCTAAGTTTAAGCACTTGAAATTGCTATTCAATTTTAGGAACAGAGGGGCACATTGGAGAAGAACTAGACACTTGTGACATTAAATAATATATTATTGAAAGAATTAAGGGGAAAAAGTCAGTACATAATAAATTATGCACTGCCACTATGGAGAACAGTGTGGAGATTCCTTTAAAAATTGCAAATAGAACGGCCTATGACCCAGCAATCCCACTGCTGGGCATACACACCAAGGAAACCAGAATTGAAAGAGACACGTGTACCCCAATGTTCATCACAGCACTGTTTGTAATAGCCAGGACATGGAAACAACCTAGATGCCCATCAGCAGATGAATGGATAAGAAAGCTGTGGTACATATACACAATGGAGTATTACTCAGCTATTAAAAAGAATACATTTGAATGAGTTCTAATGAGATGGATGAAACTGGAGCCAATTATACAGAGTGAAGTAAGCCAGAAAGAAAAACACCAATACAGTATACTAACACATATATATGAAATTTAGAAAGATGGTAATGATGACCCTGTATGCAAGACAGCAAAAAAGACACAGATGTGTACAGCGGACTTTTGGACTCTGAGGGAGAGGGAGAGGGTGGGATGATTTGGTAAAATGGCATTGAAACATGTATACTATCATGTAAGAAACGAATCGCCAGTCTATGTTCGATGCAGGATGCAGGTTGCTTGGGGCTGGTGCATGGGGATGATCCGGAGGTATGATATGGGGTGGGTGGTGGGAGGGGGGTTCATATTTGGGAGCTCGTGTACACCCGTGGTGAATTCATGTCAATGTAGGGCAAAACCAATACAGTATTGTAAAGTAAAATAAAGTAAAAATTAAAATTAAAAAATAAATAAATAAATAAAAATAAAAAGACCACAAAAATATAAAATAAAATAAATTATGTGCTGAAAATTTAGGAAAAGTTCACTAACTTGCAGAAATAAATTCTGCAGGTATAATAACTAAGATTATTGACTTTGCTAGCTCTGACATAGAGTATTTATGCAAAGGTTTTTCATAGGATTCACTCAAGGTTTTGCTTGGTATTGAGAAATGGAATTTCATATATATATTAACTATATTAATTATACTACTTTGCTGTTCTTAGCACTAATGAAAATTCATAAGGCTTGATGTCCTTTCAAACTAATTGGGATTTCAACTTTCAGTTTACCTATTACTGTCAGTTTACCTATTACATCTCTTGAAGAAGGACAAATTAACCTCAAAATCCGTGGCACAAATATTAATTTCATATGCTATACAACACCTCCATGAGACCTCATCTGCTTACAGATTATATTCATAAGACTCTCTCTTGCATATTTTCAGGTTAAGTCCTTGTTATAAACATGTCAAAGTTCATGGTTGGTAAAGTACTACATTCCAGTACAGTCAATGGACAGTAGAAATGCTGTGAGACACAAATCGCTTTGCACTTGATAAAAAGCAAGAACTGTGTCTAGAGCAAAGGTCCTACTCAGTCAACAGTGTTCTACAGACATCAAGAGTGGTGAAGAGACTAAAATGTCAGGGTATCACTGCAAAGTAAGTTAGCTTTCTATTTTGTGATCAAGCAAGTTAGAAATTCTAGATTGCAATAATGTTACACTTTTAATTAATAATAATATTGCCTTTTCTGGAATGATTTTCTTGCCCTCCGCTCTCTCCTCTTTCTAACTGAGAAGCTGGGAAACTAAACTATGTATTTCCCAGACTCCCTTGCTACTATAGGTTCTATATGCAAGTCAAGTTCCAACATGTAAAGTTGCTCATTAATACATGGAAAATAGAATTGAGGCAGAGACCATCTTTCCAGGGCTCTTGGCTATTGTTACTAGCTATTATGGTCATGGAAACGTGATGCTTCCCTGAAGAAACTTTATATTATGCATTCTTCAGCTTCCTAATTATCCAGAAGTAATAGATTCTCTGCACAACAATCCTGGTTGCCCATTTTCCAGATACTTTAGAGAGTTAAGACATAAGTAGAAAGAGCAGTTCTGGCTCTAATATATCTCTAACATTGGGTTCTTTTCCATGGGTATGGTCTTGATCCCTGTCTCCTGTACAATGTCATGAACCTCCATCCATAGTTCATCAGGCACTCTATCTAACAGATCTAGGCCCTTAAATCTAGTTCTCACTTCCACTGTATAATCATAAGGGATTTGATTTAGGTCATACCTGAATGGTATAGTGGTTTTTCCCTACTTTCTTCAATTTGAGTCTGAATTTGGCAACAAGGAGTTCATGATCTGAGCCACAGTCAGCTCCTGGTCTTGTTCTTGTTGACTGTATAGAGCTTCTCCATCTCTGGCTGCAAAGAATATAATCAATCTGATTTCAGTGTTGACCATCTGGTGATGTCCATGTGTAGAGTCTTCTCTTGTGTTGTTGGAAGAGGGTGTTTGCTATGACCAGTGCGTTCTCTTGGCAAAACTCTATTAGCCCTGCTTCATTCCATATTCCAAGGCCAAATTTGCCTGTTACCCAAGGTGTTTCTTGACTTCCTACTTTTGCATTCCAGTCCCCCATAATGAAAATGACATCTTTTGGGGTGTTAGTTCTAAAAGGTCTTGTAGGTCTTCATAGAACCATTCAACTTCAGCTTCCTCAGCATTACTGGTTGGGGCATAGGCTTGGATTACTGTGATATTGAACGGCTTGCCTTGGAAACGAACAGAGATCATTCTGTCATTTTTGAGATTGCATCCAAGTACTGCATTTCGGACTCTTTTGTTGACCATGATGGCTACTCCATTTATTCTAAGGGATTCCTGCCCACAGTAGTATATATAATGGTCATCTGAGTTAAATTCACCCACTCCAGTCCATTTTCATTCGCTGATTCCTAAAGTGTTGATGTTCACTCTTGCCATCTCCTGTTTGACCACTTCCAATTTGCCTTGATTCATGGACCTGACATTCCAGGTTCCTATGCAGTATTGCTCTTTACAGCATAACACCTTGCTTCTATCACCAGTCACATCCACAACTGGGTGTTGTTTTTACTTTGGCTCCATCTCTTCATTCTGATCAAGACCATCCCCATGGAAAAGAAATGCAAAAAAGCAAAATGGCTGTCTGGGGAGGCCTTACAAATAGCTGTGAAAGAAGAGAAGCGAAAAGCAAAGGAGAAAAGGAAAGATATAAGCATCTGAATGCGGAGTTCCAAAGAATAGCAAGGAGAGATAAGAAAGCCTTCTTCAGTGATCAATGCAAAGAAATAGAGGAAAAGAACAGAATGGAAAAGACTAGAGATCTCTTCAAGAAAATTAGAGATACCAAGGGAACATTTCATGCAAAGATGGGCTCGATAAAGGACAGAGATGATCTAGACCTAACAGAAGCTGAAGACATTAAGAAGAGTTGTCAAGAATACACAGAAATGTACAAAAATGACCTTCATGACCAAGATAATCATGATGGTGTGATCACTCACCTAGAGCCAGACATCCTGGAATGTGAGGTCAAGTGGGCCTTAGAAGGCATCATTACGAACGAAGCTAGTGGAGGTGATGGAATTCCAGTTGAGCTATTTCAAATCCTGAAAGATGATGCTGTGAAAGTGCTGCACTCAATATGCCAGCTAATTTGGAAAACTCAGCAGTGGCCACAGGACTGGAAAAGGTCAGTTTTCATTCCAATTCCAAAGAAAGGGAATGGCAAAGAATGCTCAAACTACCAAACAATTGCACTCACCTCACATGCTAGTAAAGTAATGCTCAAAATTCTCCAAGCCAGGCTTCAGCAATACGTGAACCATCAACTTCCAGATGTTCAAGCTGGTTTTAGAAAAGGCAGAGAAACCAGAGATCAAATTGCCAACATCGGCTGGATCATCAAAAAAGCAAGAGAGTTCCAGAGAAACATCTATTTCTGCTTTATTGACTATGCCAAAGCCTTTGACTGTGTGGATCACAATAAACTGTGGAAAATTCTGAAACATATGAGAATACCAGACCACCTGACCTGCCTCTTGAGAAACCTATATGCAGGTCAGGACGCAACAGTTAGAACTGGACATGGAAAAACAGACTGGTTCCAAATAGGAAAAGGAGTATGTCAAGGCTGTATATTGTCACCCTGCTTATTTAACTTCTTTTTTTTTAAGGTATTAATTTTTTATTTATTATTATTATTTTACTTTACAATACTGTATTGGTTTTGCCATACATTGACATGAATCCACCATGGGTGTACATGAGTTCCCAATCCTGAACCCCCCTCCCACCATCCTCCCCATGTAATCTCTCTGGGTCATCCCAGTGCACCAGCCCCAAACATCCTGTATCCCGTATTGAACCTAGACTGGCAATTCGTTTCTTACATGATAGTATACAACAGAGAAATACAAAGGATCATAAGAGACTACTATCAGCAATTATGTGCTAATACAATGGACAACGTGGAAGAAATGGACAAATTCTTAGAAAAGTACAACTTTCCAAAACTGAACCAGGAAGAAATAGAAAATCTTAACAGACCCATCACAAGCACGGAAATTGAAACTGTAATCAGAAATCTTCCAGCAAACAAAAGCCCAGGTCCAGATGGCTTCACAGCTGAATTCTACCAAAAACTTAGAGAAGAGCTAACACCTATCCTACTCAAACTCTTCCAGAAAATTGCAGAGGAAGGTAAACTTCCAAACTCATTTTATGAGGCCACCATCACCTTAATACCAAAACCTGACAAAGATGCCACAAAAAAAGAAAATTACAGGCCAATATCACTGATGAACATAGATGCAAAAATCCTTAACAAAATTCTAGCAATCAGAATCCAACAACACATTAAAAAGATCATACACCATGACCAAGTGAGCTTTATCCCAGGGATGCAAGGATTCTTCAATATCTGCAAATCAATCAATGTAATTCACCACATTAACAAATTGAAAAATAAAAGCCATATGATTATCTCAATAGATGCAGAGAAGGCCTTTGACAAAATTCAACATCCATGTATCATAAAAACTCTCCAGAAAGCAGGAATAGAAGGAACATACCTCAACATAATAAAAGCTATATATGATAAACCCACAGTAAATATTATCTGCAATGGTGAAAAATTGAAAGCATTTCCCCTAAAGTCAGGAACAAGATAAGGGTGCCCACTTTCACTGCTACTATTCAACATAGTTCTGGAAGTTTTGGCCACAGCAATCAGAGCAGAAAAAGACATAAAAGGAATCCAAATTGGGAAAGAAGAAATAAAACTCTCACTGTTTGCAGATGACATGATCCTCTACATAAAAAACCCAAAAGACTCCACCAGAAAATTACTAGAGCTAATCAATGAATATAGTAAAGTTGCAGGATATAAAATCAACACACACAAATCCCTTGCATTCCTATACACTAATAATGAGAAAGTAGAAAAAGAAATTAAGGAAACAATTCCATTCACTATTGCAATGGAAAGAATAAAATACTTAGGAATATATCTACCTAAAGTGACTAAAGACCTATATATAGAAAATTATTTAACTTCTATGCAGAGTACATCATGAGAAACCCTGGGCTGGAAGAAGCACAAGGTGGAATCAAGATTGCCAGGAGAAATATCAATAACCCTAGATACACAGATGACACCACCCTTATGGCAGAAAGTGAAGAGGACCTAAAAAGTCTCTTGATGAAAGTGAAAGAGGAGAGTGAAAGAGTTGGCTTAAAGTTCAACATTCAGTAATCAAAGATCATGGCATCTGGTCCCATCACTTCATGAGAAATACATGGAGAAACAGTGGAAACAGTATCAGACTTTATTTTGGGGGGCTCCAAAATCACTGCAGATGGTGATTGCAGCCATGAAATTAAAAGACATTTACTCCTTGGAAGGATAGTTATGACCAACCTAGATAGCATATTCAAAAGCAGAGATATTACTTGCCAGCAAAAAACCACCTAGTCAAGGCTATGGTTTTTCCTGTGGTCATGTATGGATGTGAGAGTTGGACTGAAGAATTGATGCTTTTGAACTGTGGTGTTGGAGAAGACTCTTGAGGGTCCCTTGGACTGCAAGGAGATCCAACCAGTCCATCCTAAAGGAGGCCAGTCCTGGGTGTTCATTGGAAGGACTGGTGCTGAGGCTGAAACTCCAATACTTTGGCCACCTCGTGCAAAGAGTTGACTCATTGGAAAAGACCCTCATGCTGGGAGGGATCAGGGACAGGAGGAGAAGGGGACGACAGAGGATGAGGTGGCTGGATGGCATCACCGACTCAATGCACATGAGTTTGAGTGAACTCCGGGAGTTGGTGATGGACAGGGAGGCCTGGCATGCTGCGATTCATGGGGTCGCAAAGAGTTGGACACGACTGAGCAACTGAACTGAACTGAACTGAATATTGCATTCAAAGCACTAGCTCTTCTGGTAGGTCACTTCTGAACTCATCTAAAAGGCTGTTGGGGAAATTTAAAAAATAGTCTTGTTTAGGCTTCAGAGACAAAGCAGCGAGGGCCTCTGACCTTGCTTCTAACCTGCCTGGACACTGCCCTGACCTGAAGTGACTGGGAGTGACTGTCTGCTGGGAGTGCAAGACTTAAAGCCTCATAGATAAGATGGTGGCGGGGGTTAGGGGGAGAGAAATCCTGAGATTGTTGAGCCCCTGGAGGGGGCCAGGGCAATCAAGCTTCAGGCTTAACAACAGTCCAAGTTTTCTAAGACAAAACAAACAGCATAAATAGGAAACCAGGCTTGCAATTTGGTCACAGCTTGATGACAATATCAGCTTGCATCCTTCCCGGGATTGTAAGCAGGAACCCCGAACTGCCATCTTTGAAGTGTCACCCATGGAGCAGAGGACACACTGCTTGGGACCCTTTCCCAGCTGTGACATGGGAATTCCCAGCCTGTTTGTCAAAACCCAATTTGGTGATATATTCTCTGCTCTTTCTGTCTCTCTTTTCTTTTAATGTTAGTATATGGAAAGTAAGCCAGATAATTCTGTAATAAATATTTGTATTATTTATTTGTATATAATGAGTGGCTTTTTTTTTTAACATCTTCTGCTTTTGTTAGGTCCATACCATTTCTATGCTTTATTGTGGCATCTTTGCATGAAATATTCCCTTGGTATCTCTAATTTTCTTGAAGAGATCTGTAGCCATTCCCAATCTACTGTTTTCCTCTATCTCTTTGCATTGTTTACTTAAGAAGGCTTTCTTTTCTCTCCTTGCTATTCTTTGGAACTCTGCATTCAGATGGGTATTTCTTTCATTTTCTCATTTGCCTTTCACTTCTCTTCTTACTTCAGCTACTTGTAAGGCCTCTTCAAATAACCATTTGCCTTTTTTTCATTTATTTTCCCTTGGGATGGTTTTGATCACCACCTCCTATAAAATGTTACAAACCTCCACCCATAATTCTTCAGGCATTCTGTCTGTCAGATCTAATCCCTTAAATCCATTTGTTACTTCCACTGTATAATCATAAAGGACTTGATTTAGTCATATCTGAATTGTCTGGTGGTTTTCCCTACTTTAATTTAAGTCTAAATTTTGCAATAAAGAGTTCATGATCTGAGTCACAGTCAGGCCCTGGTCTTGTTTTTCTGACTATATAGAGCTTTTCCATCTTCAACTACAAAGAATATAACCAATCTGATTTCAGTATTAACCATCTTGTGATGTCCTTATGTAGAGTAGTCCCTTGCGTTGTTGGAAAAGGGTGTTTGCTATGACCAGTGTGTTCTCTTGGCAAAACTCTGTTAGCTTTTGCCCTGCTTCATTTTGTACCTCAGGGCTAAATTTTCCTATATCTCCCGGTATCTCTTGACTTCCTACTTTTGCATTCCAGTCCTCTATGATGAAAAGGACATTTTTTTTCATTGTTAGTTCTAGAAGGTCCTGTGGGTCTTCATAGAATCATTCAACTGTAGCGTCTTCAGCATTAGTGGTTGGGGCATAGTCTTGGATTACTATGATATTGAATGGTTTGCCTTGGAAACAAATCAAAATCATTCTGTCATTTTTTAGATTGCACCCAAATTCTGCATTTCAGACTATTATGTTGACTATGAGGACTACTCCATTTCTTCTAATGGATTCTTGCCCACAAGGGCAAGATATAATCGTCATCTGAATTAAATTCATCCATTTTAGTTCACTGATTCCTAAAATGTCAACGTTCACTCTTGCCATCTCCTGTTTGACCACTTCCAATTCACCTTGATTCACAGACCTAATATTTCAGTTCATATGCAATATTGTTCTTTACAGCATCGGACTTTACTTTCACCACTAGACACAAGCACAGCTGGGCATTGTATCTAATTCGGCTCAGCCGCTCCATCCCTGCTGGAGCTGCTCATCCAGTCTTCTGCAATACCGACACACCTACCGACCCAGGGTCCATCTTTAAGTGGCATATCTTTTGGCTTTTGTATACTGTTCATGGGATTCTCAAGGTAAGCATGCTGAAGTGACTTGCCATTCCCTTCTCCATTCCATTTCCCACGTTTTTTTATTTATTTTTTAAATTTATTTATTTTTTTAATTTTAAAATCTTTAATTCTTACATGCATGCCCAAACATGAACCCCCCTCCCACCTCCCTCCCCATAACATCTCTCTGGGTCATCCCCATGCGCCAGCCCCAAGCATGCTGTATCCTGCATCAGACATAGACTGGCGATTCGATTCTTACATGATAGTATACATGTTAGAATGACATTCTCCCAAATCATCCCACCCTCTCCCTCTCCCTCTGAGTCCAAAAGTCCATTATACACATCTGCGTCTTTTTTGCTGTCTTGCATACAGGGTCATCATTGCCATCTTTCTAAATTCCATATATATGTGTTAGTATACTGTATTGGTGTTTTTCTTTCTGGCTTACTTCACTCTGTATAATCGGCTCCAGTTTCATCCATCTCATCAGAACTGATTCAAATGAATTCTTTTTAATGGCTGAGTAATAGTCCATTGTGTATATGGACCACAGCTTTCTTATCCATTCATCTGCTGATGGACATCTAGGTTGTTTCCATGTCCTGGCTATTACAAACAGTGCTGTGATGAACATTGGGGTACATATGTCTCTTTCAATTCTGGTTTCCTCGGTGTGTATGCCCAGAAGTGGGATTGCTGGGTCATAAGGTAGTTCTATTTGCAATTTTTTAAGGAATCTCCACACTGTTCTCCATAGTGGCTGTACTAGTTTGCATTCCCACCAACAGTGTAGGAGGGTTCCCTTTTCTCCACACCCTCTCCAGCATTTACTGCTTGCAGATTTTTGGATCGCAGCCATTCTGACTGGTGTGAAGTGGTACCTCATTGTGGTTTTGATTTGCATTTCTCTAATAATGAGTGATGTTGAGCATCTTTTCATGTGTTTGTTAGCCATCCGTATGTCTTCTTTGGAGAAATGTCTATTTAGTTCTTTGGCCCATTTTTTGATTGGGTCGTTTATTTTTCTGGAATTGAGCTGCATAAGTTGCTTGTATATCCCACGTTTTTTCAGAACTCTGCACCATGACTCCTCTGTCTTGGCTGGCACTACACAGCGTGACTCATCGCTCATTAAGTTACACAGTGGAGTGATCCATGTGATCATTTGGTTAGTTTCCTGTGATTCCGGTTTTCATTCTGTCTGCCCTCTTTCATATACTTTATATCCTTTATGTCTCATTCAATGCATATTCAATAGAAAAATTTATCCCCTTTCTTATTCACAAATGTAATCTCATTTATCTTTATGACTCTATTGAAAAACAAATATTAGTTCTTTTATCAGTCTATGAATCTGTGTACCTCTCAGACATATGTTGAGTCATCAATATGAATATGATTAATCTATATCTAAATTTATGACAATAGAATTAATAGTTCATAAATGTTTCTCCATGTACTTTTTGTATATATTTAGTTTTTATTACTTATTAATTTACAAATTTACAAAAATCACATTTTTTTAAATATATTTACCTTTTATTATTACCAGGGATCCCCTGGTGGCTCAACTGGTAAAGCATCTGCCTGCAATGGAGGAGACCCCAGTTCGATATCTGGGTCAGGAAGATGTCTTGGAGAAGAGATAGGCTGCCCACTCCAGCATCTTGGGCTTCCCTTGTAGCTCAGCTGCTAAAGAATCCACCTGCAATGTGGGAGACCTGGATTCAATCCCTGGGTTGGGAAGATTCCCTGGAGGAAAGAGTGGCTATTTCCAGTATTCTGGCCTGGAGAATTCCATGGACTATACAGTGAATGGGGTCACAAAAAGTCAGACACAACTGAATGACTTTCATTTTCATTTCACCTTTTATTATGGACAATGCTAAATATATCTAAAAGTAGAAAAAATAGTATATATACCTCCTTGCACCCATCATCCAGCTTCAATAGTTTTCAACTTATAACCAATTTCTTTCATCTATATCCCTCACCTACTTCTCTACCTGCAAAGTGTTTTGTTTTTTTAATTAAAGTATAGCTGCTTCACATGCTGTGCTAGCCTGCCATACAGTGAAGTGAATCAGCTAATGCAAGCATGCCTCCCTCCATCTTGCCCCTCCCGCCCACCGCCTACCTCTCAAGGAGTGAAACTGGGTCATTTGCAGAGACTTGAAGGAACCTAGAGTTGTCACACAGAGCGAAGCAAGTCAGAAAGAGGAAAAAACATTATGTAGTAAGACATACATGTGGAATCTAGAAAAATGGCACGGATGAACCTGTTTGCAGGGCAGGAATAGAGAAGCAGACCCAAGAACGGACATGCGGACTCAAGGAGGAGGAGCCAGGTGGGATGAATCGGGAGACTGGGACTGACTTGTGCCCGTTGTCACATGGAAGACAGAGCTCGTGGGAACCTGCTGTGCGGTTCAGGGAGTCCAGCTCTGTCCGGGTATTCAGTACTTCTTTATGTGCTATGTAGAGAATATCAGGGGAAAACACGATTCAAACACCCAAGGTGTGTAAACCAGACACACCCAGGTCTCCTGCATGCATGGCAGGCAGATTCCTTACTGCTTGAGCTTCCAGGGAAGCCCACAAACCAGATACAAACAAGCACACAAAGTGAAGCTGACCAAACGTCGGGATATCGTTTTCTGTGAAGAGCTAAAAACTAACGCATGTTGCCTTTTTCTCCAACATTTTTTATATTTTAAACCTCAAAACAACCTTTGAGGTTGGTACTTTAAATAATTAAGAGTACCAGTGGTGACACTTCTAATTATATGTTCCTGGATGCATTTCTGATGGAGAAGGCAATGGCACCCCACTCCAGTACTCTTGCCTGGAAAATCCCATGGACAGAGGAGCCTGGTAGGCTGCAGTCCATGGGGTCACTACTAGTCGGACACGACTGAGCGACTTCACTTTCACTTTTCACTTTCATGCATTGGAGAAGGAAATGGCAACCCACTCCAGTGTTCTTGCCTGGAGAACCCCAGGGACGGGGGAGCCTGGTGGGCTGCCATCTATGGGGTCGCATAGAGTCAGACACAACTGAAGTGACTTAGCAGCAGCAGCAGCAGGACGCATTTCTGAACCTCAGTCACAGAACCTATACATGAGGACTCTAAAGTTTCTTGTATCATAGAGCTATTATGAGAATTAAATAAGCAATTTGGCCTTGCTATTCTTTCTGACATACACTGGAATCTCTGGTTTCTAGCCCTAAGGGATGATATTTTCATACAACAGTCAGCTTTCCTAAAGTCCTTTTTCTCTTGAACTTCAGCACAGTCAAATTATTTTTGGCTATGCTGTAAACCTGCAAAAATATGCCTGCTTTCCTTCCCTTTCTCTTGTCTATCTACCTTACCTAGAATTTTGAATTCAATGATCTTGTGATTGCTTCCGTCTATCCAAGATAGCCACCGGCCTTAAGATCCGCCACTGTTCACCAGACAAAAAAAAAAAAACAAAGGAAAAGGGCATCTGTCCTCCTTGTTTTGGCTTGCTTCTGTGTTAGGGGATGCCCCTAGGGAATGCACTGGGGAAAGAGCAGCACTAAGGAATGCCTGCAGGGGACACAGCCTGCTTAACAATCTATAGACTAACATGTTGTTCTTTGTCAGCCAGCTGGGTCAAGTGCCCCATTAGCAATTCTAAGGGTTCGGCCCATCAAGACAAATGATTCATTCATTCAGATGAGCATTTGTCTTGATAAACTGACCTTTTTCATTCTCTCCTCCTGATAAACAAGCCCGTTATTATTCACTCATACCTTTCACAAAATTTTACAGATGCTCCCTCTAAAAAAGGATTGAGCTAGATTCTAGTTATAAAGGAATGAACAAGATTTATCCCTGCTCTCAAGGAGGTCGTAATCTATTATGGTAAATCTTCATTAAACAAAGCTCAATCTGTATGTCTCTTTCTCATTAGAAGCAACATACTCTTCACGTCTGCTTTGTTGGCCTCATAAGTGTCTAAACACAAATGATACATATGGACAGACCACATACTTAAGTACTGTTTTGTTTTGACCAACACTTTTCTAGAACAATAGCCCAACAGCTACTGTTCCAGTAAAAATCTGGATTCTAAAACTAAAACCTTTGTTTTCCCGTTTTTACTCATATATCTTACATTTATTTATACAACATGTACCAGAACCATCAGTTACTATATTTTGTTACCTCCAATCAGGGCTTCGAAAATTTATTATGAAACTTCAGCATCTCAGAGATTGTACAGACACTATTTACTGTTGAACCTGTTAGCTTCATTTTTACTGGGGCAAATGTTATTTAAAAGAAAAGTATGCTACGGTCAACATGGAATGATCTGGGAGTTACCAGCATGATTCAGACAGTTCAGTTCAGTCGCTCAGTCACGTCTGATTCTTTGTGACCCCACAGACTGCAGCACGCCAGGCCTCCCAACTGCCAGAGCTTGCTCAAACTCATGTCCATTGAGTTGGTGATGCCATCCAGCCATCTCATCCTCCATTGTCCCCTTCTCCTCCTGCCTTCAATCTTTCCCAGCATCAGAGTCTTTTCAAATGAGTCAGCTCTTCACATGAGTTCAGTCGCTCAGTCGTGTCCCACTCTTTGCGACCCCATGAATTGCAGCATGCCAGGCCTCCCTGTCCATCACCAGCTCCCGGAGTTCACATCCATCGAGTCGATCAGGTGGCCAAAGTACTGAAGTTTCACCTTCAGCATCAGTCCTTCCAATGAATATTCAAGACTGATCTCCTTCAGAGTGGACCGGTTGGCTCTCCTTGCAGTCCAAGCAGCCTCAAGAGTCTTCTCCAATACCAAGTTCAAAAGCATCAATTCTTCGGCACTCAGCTTTCTTTATGGTCCAACTCTCATATCCATGCATGACCACTGGAAAAACCATAGCTTTGACTAGACAGACCTTTGTCAGTAAAGCAATGTCCCTACTTTTTAATATACTGTCTAGGTTTGCCATAGCTTTTCTTCCAAGAAGCAAGCATCTTTTAATTTCATGGCTGCAGGCACCATCTGCAGTGATTTTGGAGACCAACAAAAGAAAGTCTGTCCCTTTAGTTGTCCCATCAATTCATGGCAAATAGATGGGAAACAATGGAAACAGTGACAGCATGATTCAAAGTGCACAAAATTATGTTTCCCATCCAGATGTTACAATATCTGACTTTTTACTACTAAAGATTCATTCCTTTGGATTGTGCTTCTTGCCTGCTTTCAGTACTGGCAACACCAGGCTAATTCACACTGAAGAATCAAAGGGTTATGTTCCAACAAGGATTTCATTGCCATGAATACTTTAGTGAAGACTTTTCTTCTTTATTTTTAATAATACTATCAACCATTTATTGATAGGCTAATGCATACTAAGATACTAGACATTTCACAGTTCTGTTACTTAATCTGTAGAACAACCCTGCAAGACACATGCTATTATCATCCATGTTTTACAGATGAGAGGCACTTTAGAAGAGTAGTGAAGGAGCACTGGCCTTGAGGAGGGATATACATGATAAAAATCTCAAATTCATCTCTTACTAGGAATGTGTCCTTGGAAGATGTACAGTGTTTCACCTATAAAAACAATGGCAATGGTACTTTTCTGCCGAGCCTGCTATAAAAAGTAAATATGCTTGACGTGGGCTCTAAAATACAGAGGCTGTACAAGGGTAGATAAAGAAACAATAATCAGAGGTCAAACAATCTACCCAAGTCAGCAGCTAACAAGATCCCCATATCCTGGAGGACTTCTGCTACATTGTAGTGGTTTCTGCAAAGGCTACGCTTATCTCTGCATCTCTGAGTGCTTCATCTAAATCAGTTTGGATAAATAAATATAAAAAAGGAAGGCAATCGTCATTACAACAACATCAGCAGCAACAAACACACTGCAAATGTAACTGCTGTCCCTTAGAACAGTCTGTCCTTTCCTACCCTGGGTTGTTAAGGTCAACTGGAGATTCAGTGATGGCAGCCTCCTTTCTCTTCCCTGCTTCACGTGGTCTGCCCCGTCAGTCTGTGACACGAGCTCCCCTGTAACAGAAGCTCTGTGAGTCAGTGCCGATGATCAGGCTGAGTCATTAGGCAGTGACGCAGTCCTGAGCCTCTAAAGATAGCAATTAAAAATGACCTTTATTGGTGAATTAGGTGTCTCCATGATGCCCCTGGCTCCCTACCTTCAAATTAGTATCAGCAAAGAAGTTGCTGCCGGGGACATAAGAAGAAAATGTAATTCTTGAGAAAGATATGATTATACAAGTAAAGAGGAAGAGGAGAGGGAGAGGGTCTCACTCCAGCTATATTTGGTACTGGACATAAACCTTCCATTTTGTTTTCTCATTTGTTCAAATTTGCATAACAAAGAACTGTTTATTTAAAACTCAAACTTTTGAGGGCTCATAAAAAGACTCCCTTTCTCTCTAATTGACATTTTTTTCTCATTTAGCCATTTGTATTGTTCCCAGATGTAGTCTTTTGTGTCTAACTCTTTGCTACAACTATCAAAACAATCAACAAATTCTAAGAAAATAACTTGCTTTTTCTTACCGTGTCATATTACTTTCTTTAGAAACATAAGAGGTAGTCCATCACATCATTATCAAATTATAGTTATTGCAACAAGATTTTTTTTCTGTATAACACTAAGCCTGTTATAATACTCTCTAATGTTAATCCTCAGGTTTAAACAAGTTTCCCAAGTAAGAAAAGAAAGTAGAAATCATCAACCAGCTTCCTCTTTACTAATGTTCTGCTTTTTTGAAGAAGCAAGTCTTCTCCTTTGGTAAAATATGTCTGTTGGTTCTGACAAACACTTGTGAAATGCCTGTCTTCTTGAAAATAGCAAATATCTGAAAATTCACAAAATTTTTCACAGGTTATAAAAAATTAGTTGGAATAGGTGTGCTGTCAGAGGCCAAACTTCCCAAGTTCCAGCCCTGCTTTTCCAGTGGTTTCTCCAGCATTATCAGGTGGAAGTCCTGCAGAAACCTTATACTCAGCTTGTTCAAACCTGCACTCTTCCCCCGGTCCTCCAACCTTCCTCTAACAGGAAAGGGCGTCCTCAACTTACTTTGCCAATGTCTTCAGATGCTCCCTGCTCTTTACTACTTTAGCTCAGTTCATCACTGAGTACTATGTCTTAGAGTCGATAGCTCTTACCTGTCTCTTCTCTTCCATAATCATTGTTTGACCCTTGCTATCTCTCAAATGGGGGCTTTCCTGGTGGCTCAGAGGTTAAAGTGCAGAAGCCTCATCAGTGGTCTTCTTCACCTCTCTAATACTCTTCACGCGGTCACCAACATTATCTTCCTAAAATACACAATAATTTCCAGCTCCCTACAGAATATAGTTGGGACACAGCCTAGCTAGCATTCATCTCCTCTCTGATACCATCTTGTTCCATCCTCCCCACATGGCAGATGATACAGCCACAGTGGAAAACTCCCAGTGGCCCCAACATGCTTCACATTTTCTAGACAGTCTGCCTCTGTTGAAGGTAACCCCTTTTCCTGGAATACTCAGCCAGCCTGTCTCAATGGCCATCATAACCCCTCCTTGATGCTTTCCCTGACTTGTCAAAGTCAAATCCCTCTTTCTCTCCTTAGTGCCCCGGTGAACACTATAGTTCTTCACAATAGCCAATGTGGTATTTTTTTTTTTTAATTCAAATAATATCCCTTCCTCACTTAAATGTTTAGAGGCTTCCACTAAACTCAAAGTAATTAATTAGACACTTCTAACCATAATGCCTTCAAACTGTGGTGCTGGAGAAGATCCATGAGAGTCCCTTGGACAGAAAGGAAATCAAACCAGTCAATTTAAGGGAAATCAACCTGAAAACTCATTAGAAGGACTGATGCTGAAGCTGAAGCTCCAGTATTTTGGTGATGCAAACAGCTGACTCATTGGAAAAGTCCCTGATGCCGGGACATGAACTTGGGCAAACTTCAGGAGATGGTGAGGGACAGGGAGGCCTGGCGTGTTGCAGCCCATGGGGTTGCAAAGAGTCAGACACGACTGGGTAACTGAACAGCAACAACTGCAATGTACAAGGCTTTGCGCTTTCGGCTCTTGTCTGCGTCTCCAAACCTCATGCTTCCCTGCTTGGTTTTCCCATCTTTGTGCTTCTGCCACACAGTCTCCCTTTTATTCTTTAAAACTCCAAGTCCATCCCCAGCTCATTGCCCTTGTACTTCCATTCACTCTATTTGGAATACTTTTTCCAAACATCTTAACATGACTGACTTCTACAGGCTTTCTGAAGGCCTCAAAAAAGTAGCTACACCAACTAGGTATCACAAAGCTCTACATTTTCTTTCTAGCATGCATTTCTATCTATAGCTAAATCTTTGTGTTTCTGGTCTCCTTCAAGCCGGTTGAGGACAGGTAACTTATCCTTTTGTTTACCTCTGAAAACTCCGCACCTAACATAGAAGCTGACACATTCAATAAATATTTATTAAAAGAAGTAAAGGATAAAACAGAGATTTCATTATATATTGTGTTGAATTTCATTAAATTGCATGCCTGTCTAATTTTCACCCTAGACTGTAAACTTCTTGAGAACCAGGAACTATATATTAATTATATATTCCCCCACAGTATCTAGCATATCAGATTGCCAAGTAGGTAGTCAGTAACATTCTCTGATTGGAATTGAATTGAGTAACTCTGTCCTTCCAAAGCTAGACTTATTTTCCCAAATGTATAAGTCATTGAATTCAGGAAAACTTGGCCCCAGCCTCAGCTCTGCCACTTAAGAACTATGTGACCACTGTCGAGTTGCTAAACTTCTCTGAGTCACTGATGGCTCATATGAAAAATACGAATGATGAATGCCTCTGCCTGATACACATGGTGGTTATGAGGATTAAATTGTACATGCGTTTTTCTCTCAGATTAAACTGCAAACTCTTCCTCATCTTTGTAGAGCAGCCTCATACTTTTGCACACAGAGCAGCCAATAAGAGCCACCATTTATTGAGCACGTGCCATGGGACAGGCTCTAATAGGCATCTTTCATAGGACACATTAATTTAATCCTTAAAACCACCATGCAGAACTAAGTATTAGTATCCTCATTTCATAGAGAAGAAAAATTGACACCTACAGAAATGAAAAAAATTTGCATAAGACCATAGAGTTAGTCACTGTCTACGCTGGGATTTGATTACAAATCTGTGTGAACAACAAATTATAAGTGCTAATATTTACCTTTTTTTTAATTACCCAAGATTCATTCTTTTCCTGAGAGTTCTCCAGTTGCCTTAAATCCTGTTATCTGTTAGAAACCCAAAGAATCGCTGGAGGCTCTTTTCTTCACTTCTTCCCAGTCAGGGTTCTAGGATAGCTCCGGTCGGAGCCCATGCTGAATTTGGCCGTTTCCCCCAAGGCACTGAGTCTTTTTTTTTTTTTTTTAGTTTTTTATTTTTTTAATTTTAAAATCTTTAATTCTTACATGCGTTCCCAAACATGAACCCCCCTCCCACCTCCCTCCCCACAATATCTCTCTGGGTCATCCCCATGCACCAGCCCCAAGCATGCTGCACCCTGCGTCAGACATAGACTGGCGATTCAATTCTTACATGATAGTATACAGGTTAGAATTCCCATTCTCCCAAATCATCCCACCCTCTCCCTCTCCCTCTGAGTCCAAAAGTCCGTTATACACATCTGTGTCTTTTTTCCTGTCTTGCATACAGGGTCGTCATTGCCATCTTCCTAAATTCCACATATATGTGTTAGGCACTGAGTCTTGATCCAGGTGAGAGAGAATGAGTTCATTCTTGCCAGCAATGGTTCCTATACAACACTGTTCTCTAGTCCCTTGCCATTTACAGCTTCTGGGGTTGCTTCTCCTGTTCCAGGCCTGCTTCTCCATTCTGCCCCTCTATAAAATGGCATTCCCAGATAGCTTTCCCTTTTGTCTTGAAATTCACCAGTTTCTGTTGTTAGCATAACAGAACTCCAACAGCTAGGCTATGCAGAAAGAAAAGAATAAGAATTAAAATAAATTTTCAAAAACATAACAAACAAATGGCAGTTTTACTAATGACTGAACGTCCCTATATATGTAAACATGTAAACTATTAAGTAACAGACTAAACTCTACATAGAAATACATCATAAAAAAGAAATTCTGGGTTTCCCTGGTGGCTTAGTAGTAAACAGTCTCCCTGCCAGTGCAGCAGACGTGGATTCAGCCCTTGGCCTGAGATGACCCCACTTGCTGTAGAGCAGCTGAGCTCCAGGCCCTGGGCACCAGGACTACTGAGCCTGTGCTCTAGAGCCTGGGAACCACAACTACGGAGGCGATGCACCACCATGACTGAGGTCAGCACTCCTTAGAGCCCGGGTCCCACAGGAGAGGCCACTGCCTGAGAAGGCCACACACTGCAGCTAGAGAGGAGCCCCCACCCGCTGCAGTTAGAGAAAGCCCATGCCGCAACAAAGACCCAGCACAGCCAAAAATAATAAATAAACACCCTCAGGAGGCCTTTGGCAGTGCACGGAGATATTTCAGGAAGAAATGAATGCCATAATATCGTCTATGATTAATTGCCAAATGAATAGCTTAGGATACAAATGCCATAGAGTAGAGGAGAAAAAGAACACAGCACGTTTGCATAACCCAAGGAACATGCAATAAATACTTATTGAATGAAGTCTGAATATCATTTTCTAAGGCAAGCCTGAGGTAACTCACAGATGCACGTCTCCTCTCCGAGACACAAAGGTGGGGCAATGGAAGGATTCCGCATAGAGTCCTTCAAACTGCTCTTCTGCGCAATTCAACGCAGGCCTGTTACAGGAAGGGAGGCTTCAGCCACAGTGGCCTTAACTGCTTTCAGTCAACAAACGTATATCAAGCAGTGTCCCAGCCATCAGGTGAGGTGCTAGAAATTCAGAGAGGAGTCAAATTCAGACATCCAAAGTATACTGTTCTGTTGGTGCAAAAGTAATTGCCGTTTTTGTCATTGTTGAAATTTGCCATTTGATATTGGAATAGATTTTAAATAAATGTGGTTATGCTATACATCATTTTAATATGCATTTATTGCTCATTTTTGCTAATGACTTATTCAGTTCAGTTCAGTCACTCAGTTGTGTCCAACTCTTTGCAACCCCATGAACCACAGCACACCAGGTCTCCCTGTCCATCACCAACTCCCAGAGTCCACCCAAACCCATGTCCATTGAGTTGGTGATGCCATCCAATCATCTTATCCTCTGTCATCCCCTTCTCCTCCTGCCCTCAATCTTTCCCAGCATCAGGGTCTTTTCAAATGAGTCAGCTCTTCGCTTCAGGTAGCCAAAGTATTGGAGTTTCAGTTTCAACATCAGTCCTTCCAATGAATATTCAGGACTGATTTCCTTTAGGATGGACTGGTTGGATCTCCTTGCAGTCCAAGGGACTCTCAAGAGTCTTCTCCAACACCACAGTTTAAAAGCATCAATTCTTCGGCTTTCAGCTTTCTTTATAGTTCAACTCTCATATCCACACATTACCACTGGAAAAACCTTAGCCTAGAATGACTTATTATTTGTTGTTTATTTTAGACTATGGAAATGAAGTTAGACAAAAAGAAAATTCAAGTGATTGTCTTATGTGAGTTAAACATGGGTTGTAAAGCACTGAAGACAACTCGAAACATCAACAACTCATTTGGTCCAGGAACTGATAATGATGGATAGTGCAATGGTGGTTCAAAACGTTTTGCAAAGGAGATGAGAGCCTTGAAGATGAAGAGTGTAGTGTCTGACCATCAGAAGTTGATGACAACTGAGAGCCAGCATCAAAGCGGATCCTCCTGCAACACAGGAGAAGTTGCCAAAGAACTCAATGTTGACCATTCTATGGTTGTTCAGCATTTGAAGCAAATTGGAAAGGTGTAAAAGCTCAATGAGTTAGTGCCTCATGAGCTCACCAAAAAAAAAAGAAAAAAAATCCTTTTTATGTGTTTTACTCTATGCAACAACAACAAACCACTTCTCAATCAGATTGTAACATGAGACAAAAAGTAGATTGTATACGACAATGGTGATGACCAGCTCAGTGGTTGGACCAAGAAGAAGCTCCAAAGAACTTCCCAAAGCCAAATTTGAACCCCGAAAGAAGGTCAATGTCACTGCTTGGTAGACTGCTGTCCATCTGATCCACTACAGATCTCTGAATCCCAGCAAAAGCATTACATCTGAGAAGTATACTCAGCAAACCAATGAGATGCACCGAAAACTGGAACACCTGGAGCCAGCATGAGTCAACCGAAAGGGCCCAATTCTCCTCCACAATGGTGCCCGACAGCGTGTTGCACAACCAACGCTTCAAAAGCTGAACGAATTGGGCTATGATGTTTTGGCTCATCCACCATATCCGCCTGACCTCTCACCAACTGACTACCACTTCTTCAAGCATCTCAACAACTTTTAAAAGGAAAATGCTTCCACAACCAGCAGGAGGCAGAAAATGCTTTCCAAGAGTGCGCTGAAATGGGTATTTATGCTTCGGGAATAAGCAAACTTATTTCTCGTTGGCAAAAATGTGTTGATTGTAATGGTTGATTGTTTTGATTTTGATTAATCAAGATGTGTTTGAGCCCAGTTAAAATAATCTAAAATTCACATTCCAAAACTGTTTGTACCAACCTAATATCTAAGTGTAGAATAAAGACAAATAGAATACTATGAAAACAATGCATAATGGCATATAGAGAACTACCTAGAGATTGAGAAAGCTCTTAAATGGTCCACTTTACCCAACTGGAGCACAGGAAAGCCTTTAGAAGAGAACTGCCTGTCTAGATGTTCAAGCATGAACAGAATTGACAAAGGAAGAGGCGAAGAATGGATATCCAAGAAAAGAGTTAAATATATGCAAAAATTTAGAAACAAATGGTGTTTCTGGTATACACGTGGAGTGTGAACACAGTGGTGACAAGAGATTAGATCCAAATGGAAAGCAAGAGTTAGATTATGGAGGGTCTAGTATGAGATGACGTTGTAGACACAACGATATAAACCTCTCGTTGACCAGACCTGAGTCTCCTGCCTGCCTTTGGAAGCTGGAAAGGAACCAATGTCATTCAAACCACCTGAACTGAATCTGAAAGGGTATTTCACTTGAAATACCCTGGAGGATCAACAGGGAGCTATCATCAGAAAAGTAAATAGATGCAAGGTGGGAAATAGCTGATAATATCTATTATTATTTCTCCTAAGGAGAAGATTAAAATAGCTTCATCACAATCTTTTAAGCCTAAAAACTCAATAATATTTATACTTCTTACTCATGAATAATAATTTAAGTTTCACAATGTGTCGACATCTGTATAAATCTGCTAGACAGCAAACACCAACAGGGCAAGGATATTATCTGTCTTGTAACTATCATGTTTAGTGCATAGTAGGTACTCAACTAAATGTATTTAATAAATAAATGAATGCATGCATGTATTACTTTACTTCATGTTCACCATCAATTTTACAAGGTGGGTAGTTTTATTTTCATTTTATAGATAATTTTTTTTAGGTAATTGATAAACTTTTTGGTGAGAAATGTATAATCAGATGATTTTCCTTTTAGACACTGAATATTAAGATGGAACTTATAAAATTTCTCTAATAATGTTGTAATGTTTCCTAGAGGGAAAAAAAAAATGTCATTCTAAATGCCTGGTTTCTTTTGCTATAGCGACACCTACTGTTACTGCCAATACTTTGTTTTTAGAAAGAAAGATTTGAAAAATAGCAATATGTTTAAGCTCTAATTTAAAAGACTCTTAATATGATTTTCACTTTAATGGTTTAATTTACAAATTATAGTATTTAGGAAGGTTAAAATAAAATGTATATAATTTATATACTTATAAAAGTATAATTTTACACTTTTGAAATATGTATGAATGAAATAATATCAAATACTGTTAAGTAACTGACAACAAAACTATCATTACCAGGTGTCTCTACATATATAAACATTCATATATTCATATTGCATATGAACATATAAGGCATTTAAAAAATAGTTCTAATACTTTTAATTGTAAGCCTGGAAAACTTTAGACATTTTGTCACCTTAATAAGCCTTGTAACACTTGAAATGCAGTATTAAAATTTTAGAATGTTTATTCTAAGGTACTAAAAAAATATAAAAATGTATATTTTGAATATTATTAAAGATAGCTTATGTACTCATTTATACACATTTTATTGAGTACAGTTTCCATTCAATTTTTTTCTCTTTTTTAAGGACTAGAAAGAACCCTAAGAGAACACTAACCCCATTTCACAGAATCTAAGAAACTTGCAATTTAATTAGCTTCAGAAATGTAAGTAACTCCTCTATTTCCATACCACTCTGGAAATGGAAAGTTGACACCTTCCTCACATTGTATATGTCAGTATTTTTAAGATTTCTTCAGTTTTCATTTTTTGGAAACAAAGACAATAACTTACCTAAAGTTGTCTAGGTTAGGAGTTCAGTTCAGTCCAGTTCAGTTGTTTAGCCATGTCGGACTCTTTGCAACCCCATGGACTGCAGCACACCAGGCCTCCCTGTCCATCACCAACTCCCGGACTTTACTCAAACTCATGTCTATTGAGTCGGTGATGCCATCCAACCATCTCATCTTCTGTCATCCCCTTCTCCGCCTGCCTTCAATCTTTCCCAGCATCAGGGTCTTTTCAAATGAGTCAGCTCTTCGCATCAGGTGGCCAAAGTATTGGAGTTTCAGCTTCAGCATCAGTCCTTCCAATGAATATTAAGGACTGATCTCCTTTAGAATGGACTGGTTGGATCTCCTTGCAGTCCAAGGGACTCTCAAGAGTCTTCTCCAACATCACAGTTCAAAAGCATTAATTCTTCAGTGCTCAGCTTTCTTTATAGTCCAACTCTCACATCCATACATGACCACTGGAAAAACCATAGCCTTGACTACATGGATCTTTGTTGGCAAAGGAGTAAGCTACCGTTATTAGCTAAAGTTTATTAACTTTATGTGACCAGGCCATGCTACTTGCTTTACAAAAATTATCTTGCTTAATGCTCAAAATTAAAATTCTGAAGTCATACACCTCCAAATTATAAACCAGGAAATATAAATACAAAGATATCAAGTTACTTGCCAAGGTGGAAAAGCTATTAATAGTAAGCGGCAATTGGAAATATTAATCCCAGAACATTTGTACTCCAAAGACCAGAGCTCAACCTAGGATCATGTACAAATATTTTAACACATGAAAAATAGAATGCAATTTTACAAGGGAGAAGGGGAAGGTTGAAGAAGGGAAATTCATGTATAAGGGAAAAGTTCTCTGCATACCTATGTTCTTCTCCCTCTGCAATCCTTACCCCAATACTCCCAGCAGGATATAACCATGTGGGAAAAACTGAATATAAAATGAATTAATGTGATATAATTGAGAGTTGGACTGTGAAGAAAGCTGAGCGCCAAAGAATTGATGCTTTTGAACTGTGGTGTTGGAGAAGACTCTTGAGAGTCCCTTGGACTGCAAGGAGATCCAACCAGTCCATTCTGAAGATCAACCCTGGGTGTTCCTTGGAAGGAATGATGCTAAAGCTGAAACTCTAGTACTTTGGCCACCTCATGTGAAGGATTGACTCATTGAAAAAGACTCTGATGATGGAAGGGATTGGGGCCAGGAAGAAAAGGGGACGACAGGGGATGAGATGGCTGATGGCATCACCAACTCGATGGACGTGAGTTTGAGTGAACTCCAGGAGATGGTGATGGATAGGGAGGCCTGGCGTGCTGAGATTCATGGGGTCACAAAGAGTCAGACACAACTGAGTGACGGAAATGAACTGACTAACCTCATTGTACACTTTTTGGTTGAGCAAAAACACACTTTGTAGAAAATATACATGCATAATAACCAAATAGTACAGAAGGAAAATATTATATAGAAATCATGGAGCAAAAAAAAAAAAAATCATGGTGATCATCAAGGCATGTCACCAACTGTAAATATCTTAATACAGTTTAAAACAGGCTGTAAAGATAAACAGATCCAATCACTATTAGAGCTAAAATTGAGAAGACTCTCAGAGCTGGAGATCTTTTCTAGCATCTCGGGAATATAATATGGAAAGTAGAGAGTCAAGGAAAGTTTCTGAAAAGACAGATTTCATAGCTATTGGTATTCTTATTCATTTGAAGTAATTTCCTTTTTATACAGATATTTATAGATATTGATGAATGTATATGATGACAGTTACATAGATATGGATATCTATAGCCAAACTTAAACCCTCCTGCCTGGCTTCTACATTATCACAAAGCTGTGATATCCCTGGTGGCTCAGATGGTAAAGAGTCCGCTTGCAATTCAGGAGACCCAGGTTTGATCCCTGGGTCAGGAAGATCCCCTGGAAAAAGAAATGGCAATCCACTTCAGTGTTCTTACCTGGAGAATTACATGGACTCCAGTGGGCTACCATCAATGGGGTTGCAAAGAGTTGGACATGACCAAATAAGTTTCACTTATAATAAGAAGAAAAAGGTCAATGTTCATATTTTGAAGAGAACACTAGACATCCACAAAGAAGGACAGAAAGAAGCAAGAATGGTGAAAAATGAAGCAAGTTGTTAGGGATAATGTTCAGATATAAAAACGTAATTAACAATATTCAATGAAATGACAAGTTTCATATATTAATAAATGGAATTTGGGGAGAAATGATAACCTCCAACTTGGATTGTTGCAGAGGACTCCAAAATAAATAGGGACTATGAACTATTTTTTTTAATGGGTTGTCTTATAGTTGCAAAGAACAGGGAAACTTTAGGGGTTGAAGGAAAGGGGTCCAGTTTAGAAAAAATAGTGTGAGGTCAAGACTATTCATTGTGCATTCAGAGAAAGTGTTGGATTGATTTGTCTAGAGAGCAAGGATCCTAGACAGCCTGCAGGATTAGTGTCAGAAAAGGTAGCTTAATAACTATGAACTGCGCTGAATGTGACACTAAAATTTGGTAGTTCATCTATTTGGCAATTTGACTTTGAAAGATTTTGATCACAGGGATGACATAAGTAGTTCTTCCATGAGGATAATGAAAGTAGTATTTTAGGAATAATATTGTCCGAAAAGTATATGACAAACAGGGGAGGCTAAAGGTAGAGATGCCCAAGTGAAAGTTGCTACATTAGTTCAGGTATGAGACTGTAGGAGTCTGAATTACATTGGTCAAGCTGAAAGCAGTAAGGAAAAAAGAAATAAATAAGGATGACACCAAGATTAAATTTAAAGGATTTGGCAAATAGCAAGGATCCTTATATTAGGCTTGAGTGTGGATGCAGGTTACAAAGAGCAAGAAGAAAATAAAATAGAATAATGACCCTCATAGATTGTCAGCTGTCCTGCAGCCTGAAACTTTCAGAATGGCACCCATCAAGGAGGTGTAAGTACTTCTAGAAGAAGAACAGAGAATAAGAGCAAAATTGTTAAGAACAGAAGACCTGAAAAGAACACAGAATGTGCAAGGATTGATAGAAGTACAGAATGAAAGGATATTCCGTAAATAGTGATGACTGTACCAGCCAAGCCCGTTTGTACAAAATCTAAGCTACTTGGACTAGGCAACAGAAAAAGATATAGGAGGGGCTTCCCTGGTGGTCCGGTGGTTGAGAATCTGCCTTACAGTGCAAGGCACACCGGTTTGATCCCTGGTCCGGGAAGATCCCACATGCCTGCACGTCAGTTGAGCCCATGTGCCACAACTGTTGAAGCACGAGGGCCTAGAGACTGTGTTCTGCAGCAAGAGAAGCCACCGCAATGAGAAGCCTGAGCACCCACCTGGAGAATAGTCCTCACTCACGCAACTAAAGAAGGCCCGTGTATAGCAACGAAGACCCACCGCAGCCAAAAAATAAATAAATCTAAAAAAAGAAAATCCTAACCCGCCCCCAACCTCAAAAAAAAGAAAAAAGGTATCACGAACTAGTGGCTTAACAAGAAAGGCATGGTCTCCCAGCTCAAGAGGCTCGAAGTCTGGAAGCAAGGTGTCAGGAGGGTGGGCCTCACAAAAAAAAAAAAAAAAAGAAAAAGATATAGGAGAGAAAGGAAATAAGAAAAAATAAGCAAATGGCAAGCACGCAAGAAGACAAGCAAAACAAGTGTCAGGGGAGAATAGAGGCATTGGAAGTGACAAAAAGCTGTCACATTGACAAAAAAAAAAAGAATTAAATTAACAATGGAGATAGAGGTGCTAGTACAGCTCTGAAGTCTAACAGGACTACAAAATTCAATGTTCCTCATTTAATCATCATTACAGTGACTATTTTCAGGAGCAAAAATTAAGAATCCATGTAGTAATCAACCCAGGTTTACTCATAAATTCAATGGGTAGAATGCTAGGTGTTTGACACCTACGGAGGTGGGAGGGAGAGAAATTAAGTGAAAAGAGATTCAAGTCATATAAGTCATCTCCCAAGGCCCCTGCAGTCTATCTTATAGGGATGTTCTTCCCTGGGATTTGCTGAGAGCATCCAATTTACCTTCATTCAGTCCCTGCACAAATGTCGCCTCCCCAGCCTCACCAGCTGAATGAACCACTCAGTCAACTCAGGCACTCTGTAACTCCCTAATATGCTTCTATTTTCTTTATATAACTTACTGTTATCTGAAATTATATTATGCCTTTCAAGTATTTCATTTTCTGCCTTGACTGAGGGCAAGCACATCATCTTGTTCATGACTGTATTATACAGCCTTGAAAAGAGCCTAAGTGTTTGCTGACAGAATGGATTAACGACATTTTCACATTGATGTTCTAATTCACACAGACCTAGGCTGAAATTCTAGGTCTGTGTGTATTAGCAATTTCCATCTCCAGATTTGTAGTGGAAGTGTGTTTTCTTTCTCCCCAGCATATTTTGGAGAATCTCCCATCCCTAATCACAATCCAAGTGGCCCAGGAGACTGGACTCATCTTCCAGCTCCCAGGCGGCAATAAACACAGGATGGGCCACTCAGAGAACCCAATTACCCTGGCCTCGATGGTTTGTCCATGGATTGGCATGGAATCTAAATTAAGTCAGTTGATACTCATTCCCAGGGCTTTTTCCGGAATTATCCGGTACATATACTCGCTGGGATCTCTTGCAATTAAAATAAGCTTGGAGCCACCAGCAACCCTTTGTGTTACTGCATGGAAGCAGCTACCAGAAAATAAATCCCACATGGAGGGAAATCCACGAGACTGAATCCCTGGATTTAATGATGCTCACAGCTTTCCAAGAATGTGAGACAATCAAAACCTCTGTTTAAGATAATTTGAGCTAGATTTCTCTCACTTGCAATAGAAAGAGCCCTCACTGATGAAAATTGTGAGAATTTGGGAGAATCTCAATTTCATTATTGGAAAAGCAGGGATAATAACACCTATGGGTGCTGGAGAAAAATCAGTAACAGTTCAAATTATAAAAATTAAAATAAAATACTTCACACAGAGTAGATACTCAGGAAATGGTAAAAAAAAAAAAAGTGGCACCTGAATTGTTTATAAAAATATACTAGCAAGAGCAACAGCAGCAGAGTTCACAGTCTGTGGGACATAATTGCTAGTATTCAGAATAAGCAATAGAAAGACATTTTAATGTCAGATCTGTCCATAAGAGAGAGGTCTTATGTGAGGCAAATTTGGACATAAAATGTAAAACAACAGAAGAGAGAAGATAGATTCAAGACAGATATGGACAGGAGGGAAAAATAAAACAGTAAAGCAAATTAGGTCAGCAAGTTAGGGACACGAGTTGATAAGAGATGATAGAGAAGTGAGGTTGGAAATACTAGAGATGAAAAATACATATACAGGTGGGTAGGGACAGCTGAGATGGTATTGTCATCATATGTACTCATCCTGTCACAGAGACACTGAGCTGACTCACTACAACAAAGGATACATCTTGGAAATGTCAGAGACTTTGCCTAATGTATTATATTTAGAATCAACTTACCCCAATCAATCAAAGCTAGATACAGACATCCTCTTGAAATATGTACTGTTTTCTTTCTCAAGCAAAAAACAAAGCTTTAAACAATCTTACTCATTCTGAAAGAGAAAATGAATATCTGTACATGACTTGAGAAGAGATAATCCTGGAACCAGCTGGATCAAGCAGTGTGCAATCCTCTACACTATTTAACATCAAAAGGGCAGCTGGTCACAGTATCTGTAATTCTTTAATCAACCAATCATTGAGCATTACTGTATCAAGCAATTATGCAAGCAGTTCCCAGTGAGAAGATTATTTCCCTATCACGGGTTCAAAGTTAAATGAAAATAAATATAAACGTACATAGGAGCAAAAAGAAGAAATGTCACTCAGTCGTGTCTGACTCTTTGTGACCCCATGAACTACACAGTCCATGGAATTCTCCAGGCCACAATCCTGGAGTGAGTGGCCATTCCCTTCTCCAAGGGATCTTCCCAACCCAGGGGCTGAACGCAGGTTTCCCACATTGCAGGCCAATTCTTTACCAGCTGAGCCACCAGGGAAGTCCATATATGAGCAAATATGATTTATTTATCCACAAGTACTGTCTGATGTGGAGAAGGAAATGGCAACCCACTTCAGTATTCTTGCCTAGAGAATCCTCTGGACAGAGGAGCCTGGTGAGCTGCTGCCCATGGGGTTGCACAGAGTCGGACACGACTGAAGCGACTTAGCAGCAGCAGCAGCAGCAGCAGCATCTGATGAGTAATTTGATAAGAAACATCAGAGAAGGCTAACAACAGCAGCTTAGGAGAGACTTCAAAAAACTTTGTGCCAAAGAAATATAGAGAGTTTTCCAGTGAATCTAGATTAAAGTCAAAACCTCACTCATCCTCTAAAATCTAATCCAAATGTAATCTATCCAAATCTAATCCACTTCCTCCAAGGGGCCTTTTTGGTACCATACCTTCCCCTAAAAGACCTGCTTCCTTTTTCAACCATGTCTTACCCATAACCCTGTTAGGACATTCTTCACTATAAAGTACTCTTTCTTTACTTTTGTTTTCCCATTCACCTCCATTAACTCAGTCCCAAAACTGTGACCTCCTTAAAAGCACATCCTTGCAGACCTAGAACTTAATACAAAACCAGAACCAGGCAGGTGAACAATAAGAGGATGACAACCAAATGAAAGAGCACGGCAAACCTGAGCTGCTTTACACTGCCACTCAAAGGAATCTGCTTTGGCACACCTTATCATTATCCTGACAGCTGCCCATGAATTAAGATCACATGAGGTTAAAAGGATGAGCGAATTGATTGTTTTAGCATTTGCTAATCTCAAAATTTCTAATAACTTAGAAAATACCATCATCTAGGAGCTTCAAAGATATTTACTCCTTATTACTTACACATACAAGCTAATTCATGGATGAATGAATGAAAAATATTCTTGTGTCTTTATCATCTTTTCATATCTTTAGTGGAAGTTAATTTCAGACCTGTATGCTTAGCTGAAGATAGCAAAGCTATTCTACTGCTATAATATCGAAGAATTCACTCCTAAAATGCAAGTTTACTATCTGTTAATGTTCTCAGCATTTTCCTATTCTCCATTGTTACCTCACTGAGTCAACCAAAGGGTCAGAGTGTTTTCCAAAATATGAAATGCTATTAAGATTCATCTAAAGGACTAACCTAAGAGTTCTAAGTTCATTACAATATTATAAAGGCAATTCCTGTGATATTGCATATAGTGAGAATTCAGAGTCAAATGTTACAGACAACTTAAAGGGAAAATGTGACCCAAGGTTAACAAGCAGAATTGTTAATGTAGAATAATGAGTGGTTAAGAGCACACACTCAAAGCTGGTGTGTCTGAGCTTGAATCCACCACTTACAGCTACGGAATTTAAACAAGTTACTTCATCCCTCTAAACATCTTTGTCATCTGTTAAATGAAAATACCAATAATAACGCCTACCTACAGATTAGATATTCCATGTGAAATAAAACTTTCATTACATTTTTAGCTATTATTATTATTATTGCCCTATGATTATGACAATATTTTAGGCCACAGGCTTAACTGAGTCTTTCTAAAGCTTCCTGACATACATAGTGAAATAAGGATTATACCTCTTTCCCACAGTAAGGCAAAGTGGTTGTCTGAGGAGGTTTTACAAGTACCTGAGACAAGAAGAAAAGTGAAAGACAGGGGAGAAAGGGAAAGATATGGCCAGCTGAATTCAGCAATGTTCCAGAGAATAGCAAGGAGAGATAAGAAAGCATTGCATTATTCTTAAGTGAACAATACAAAGAAATAGAGGAAAACAATAGAATGGGAAAGACCAGAGATCTCTTCAAGAAAATTGGAGATGTCAAGGGAACATTTTATGCAAGGATGGGCATGATAAAGGAGAAAAGGTAAGGACCTAACAGAAATAGAAGATATTTAGAAGAGGTGGCAAGGATACACAGAACTATACAAAAAGAGATCTCAATGACCTGGATAACCATGATGGTATAGTCACACAACGAGAGCCAGACATCTTGGAGTGTGAAGTTAAATGGGCCTTAGGAAGCATTACTATGATTTGTTCATAGTGGAGGTGATGAATTCCGACTGAGCTATTTCAAATCCTAAAAGATGATGCTGTTAAAGTGCTATACTCAATATCAGGAAATTAAGGAAAATCAGCAGTGGTCACAAGACTGGAAAATGTCAGTTTTCATTCCAGTCCCAAAGAAGGGCAATGTCCAAGAATGTTCAAACTAACATACAGTTGAGCAATTTCACATGCTAGCAAGGTAATGCTTAAAATCCTTCAAGCTAGGTTTAAGCAGCATGTGAACCAAGAACTTCCAGGTGTATAAGCTGGATTTAGGCAAGAAAGAGGAACCAGAGATCAAATGGCCAACATTCATTGGACCATGGAGAAGGCAAGGGAAATATATATATATATATACATATATATATATACATATATATACACTTCTGCTTCATTGACTATGCTAAAGCCTTTGGCTGTGTGAAAGTGAAAGTGAAAGTGAAGTCGTGTCCGACTCTTTGCGACCCTGTGGACTATAGCCTACCAAGCTCCTCCATCCATGGGATTCTCCAGGCAAGAGTACTGGAGTGGATTGCCATTTCCTTCTCCAGGGGATCTTCCCGACCCAGGGATCGAACCCAGGTCTCCTGCATTGCAGGCAGATGCTTTAACCTCTGAGCCACCAAGTGGATCACAACAAACTCTGGAAAATTCTTGAAAGATATGGGAATACCAGACTACTTGTCTCCTGAGAAACCTATATGCACATCAAGAAGCAACAGTCCTGGACATGGAACAACA
Source organism: Ovis canadensis (assembly GCF_042477335.2). Taxonomy (NCBI): domain Eukaryota; kingdom Metazoa; phylum Chordata; class Mammalia; order Artiodactyla; family Bovidae; genus Ovis; species Ovis canadensis. The sequence continues at coordinate 96,871,664 of NC_091253.1, read as the reverse complement.
GACTGGTTCAGAATTGGGAAAGGAGTATGTCAAGGCTGTATATTGTCACCCTGCTTATATAATTTATATGCAGAATACATCATGTGAAATGCCAGCTGGATGAAGCATAAGCTGGGATCAAAACTTGGGAGAAATAACAACCTCAAATATGCAGATAATACCACTCTAATGGCAGAAAGGGAAGAGGAACTAAAGAGCGTCTTGATGAGGGTGAAAAAGAAGAATGAAAAAGCTGGCTTAAAGCTCAGCATTAAAAAAGATAAGATCATGATCCCATCACTTCATGGCACATAGTAGGGGGGAAAGTGGAAACAGTGACAGATTTTATTTTCTTGAGCTCCAAAATCACTGTGAATGGTGACTGCAGAGATATTATTACAAGATGCTTGCTTCTTGGAAGAAAAGTTATGACCAACTTAGCATATTAAAAAGCAAAGATATCACTTTGTCAACAAAGGTATGATAGTCAGAGCTATGGTTTTTCCAATAGTCATGTGCAGATATGAGAGTTGGAACATCAAGAAGGCTGAGTGTCGAAGAATTGAGGTTTTCAAATTGTGGTGCTGGAGAAAACTCTTGAGAGTCTCTTGGACTGCAAAAAGACTGAACCAGGCAATCCTAAAGGAAATCTACCCTAAATATTCACTGGAGCTGAAACTCTAATACTTTGGCCACCTGATGCAAATAGCAAATTCACTGGAAAAGACCCTGATGCTGGGAAAGAGTGAAGGCAGAAGGAGAAGGGGACGACAGGATGAAATGGATGAATAGCATCACTGACTCAATGGACATGAGTTTGAACAAAATCCAGGAGACAGCGAAGGACAGGGAAGCCTGCCATGCTCTAGTTCATGGAGGTGCAAAGAGTCAGACACTGCTTAGTGACTGAACAGCAAACAGCAACTCCTTCACACTCAGCAAACTCCATGCTAATCAAGTAGATATATAACTCCTGAGTCAATAAGAATAAATGATTTGGAATTGGATAATATTAATCTTTGAAAGGATACTGCCATCTATACAGAGAAGGGAAAAAAAGAGGTTTTCCAGAAGGCTGGAGAACCATCTGGTAAATAGTTCATCACAGAAATGCAGAACACAACACTGAAAGATGCTCACTCCAAACATTGCCCTAAAACTTACTTCCTGATTGATTTATTTTAATTGGAGGATAATGGCTTTACAATACTGTGTAGATTTCTGCTGTAGAACAAAGCAAATCAATCCAAACTGTTTGGATTGATTTGCTTTGTATATATATATATATACCTCCCTCCTGAGTCTCCCTCCCACTAACCACTATCCCTCCCTTCTAGATCATCGCAGAGCAGCAGGCTGGACTCTCTCTGGTATAGAGCAATTTCCCACTAGTTACCTATTTTACACATGATGGTGTTTATATGGGGCTGCCCTGCTGGCTCAGCCATAAAGATCCACCTGCCATTGCAGGAGACACAGTTTTCATCCATGGGTCGAGAAGATCCTCTGGAGAAGAAATGGCAATCCACTTGAGTATTCTTACCTGGGAAATCCCATGGACAGAGAGATATGTCTGACTTTTTGAGACCCCATGGAAAGCAGCATGCCAGGCCTCCCTGTCCTTCACCATCTCCTGGAGTTTGCCAAGTTCATGTCCGCTGAATTGGAGATGTTACCCAAACATATCATTTTCTGCTGCCCTCTTCTCCTCCTGCCCTTAATCTTTCCCAGCATCAGGGTCTTTTCCAATGAGTCGGCTCTTCGAATCAGGTGGTCAAAGTATTGAAACTTCAGCTTTAGCATCATTCCTTTCAATGAGTATTCAGCGTTTTTTTTTTTTTTTTTTTCCTTTAGGATTGATTGGTCTGATCTTCTTGCTGTCTATGAGACTCTCAAGAGTCTTCTCCAGCACAACAAGTTGAAAGCATTAATTCTTCAGCATTCGGCCTTCTTTATGGTTCAACTCTCACATCCATACATGATTACTGGAAAAACCATAACTTTGACTATATGGACCTTTGCTGGCAAAGTGATATCTTTGCTTTTTAATACACTGTCTGTTTTTTTCATAGCCTTCCTTCCAAGAAGCAAGACTCTTCTAATTTCATGGCTGCAGTCACTATTCACAGTGATTTTGGAACCAAAGAAGAAAAAATCTGCCACTGCTTCCACTTTTCCCCCTTCTATTTGCCATGAAGTGATGGGATCAGATGTCATCATCTTAGCTTTTTTAATATTGAGGTTTAAACCAGCTTTATGACTCTCCTCAACATTCATCACAAGGTTCTTTAGTTCCTCTTCACTTTCTGCCATTAGAGTAGTATCATCTGAATATCTGAGGTTGTTGATATTTCTCCCAGCAGTCTTGATTCCAGCTTACGATTCATCTGGTTGGGCATTTCGCATGATGTACTCTGCATATAAGTTAAATAAGCAGGGTGACAATATGCATACGGCTTTGTCATACTCCTTTCCCACTTTTGAACCAGTCAGTTGTTCCATGTAAGGTTCTAACAGTCTACAGCTTAGAACAACTTAGCAACTAAACAACAACTGGTGGCCCAGTGGTAAAGAATCTCCCTGCCAGTGAAGGAGATACAAGAGAAGTTAATTCGACTCCTGAATCAGGAAGATCCCCTGGATAGGAAATGGCAACTCACTTCAGTACTCTCACCTGGTCAGAGGAGCCAGGCAGGCTACAGTCCATGGGGTCACAAAGAGTCAGACGGGAGTGCATATGTGTTAATGCTACTTTCTCAGTTCTTTCCTTGCTCTCCTTGCTCCACTGTGTCCACAAGTTAGTTCTCAAGGTCTGTGTCACCATTCCTCCTCTGCAAATAGGTTCATCAATACCATTTTCCTATGTCCCATATATATCTGTTAGTATATGATATTTGTTTTGTTCTTTTTGACTTTCTTCACTCTGTATAACAAATTCTAAGTTCATACACTTCATTACAAATGACTCAAGTTTGTTCCTTTTATGGCTGGGTAATATTCCATCGTATATATGTACCACAACTTCTTTATCAGTTTATCTATTGATGGGCATCTAGGTTTGCTTCCACGTCCTGGCTATTATAAAAAGTGCTGCAATGAACATTGGGGTACATGTGTCTTTTCGAATTGTGATTTTCTCAGAGTATGTGACAAGTAGTGGGGATTGATGGGTCATATGGCAGTTTTATTTCTAGTGTTTAAAGGAATCTCCACACAGTTCTCCATAGTGGCTGTATAAATGTATATTCCCACTAACAGTGCAAGAGTGTTCCGTTTTCTCCATATCCTCTCCAGCATCTGTATTTGTAGGTATTTGATGATGGCCATTCTGATTGGTGTGAGGTGACACCTCACTGCTGTTCTGATTTTCTCTATTAATAAGTGATATTGAAAATCTTTTCATGTGTTTACTGGCCATCTGAGTGTCTTCTCTGGACAAATTTCTGTTTTAGGTCTTCTGCCCACCTTTTCTTTGGGTTGTCTATTTTTCTGGTATTGAGCTACATGAGCTACTTGTATATTTTGGAGATTAGTTCTTTGTCCCTTGTTTCCTTTGCTATTATTTTCTCCCATTCTGAGGGTTGTCTTCTCACCTTCCTTATAGTTTCCGTCACTGTGCAAAAGCTATCAGCAGATGAACGGATAAAGAAGTTGTGGTACACACACACAATGGAATATTCAGTTCAGTTCAGTTCAGTCGCTCAGTCGTGTCCGACTCTTTGCAACCCCATGAATCGCAGCACGCCAGGCCTCCCTGTCCATCACCAACTCCTGGAGTTCACTCAGAGTCACGTCCATCAAGTCAGTGATGCCATCCAGCCATCTCATCCTCTGTCGTCCCCTTCTCCTCCTGCCCTCAGTCCCTCCCAGCATCAAAGTCTTCTCCAATGAGTCAACTCTTCGCATGAGGTTGCCAAAGTACTGGAGTTTCAGCTTTAGCATCATTCCTTCCAAAGAAATCCCCGGGTTGATCTCCTTTAGAATGGACTGGTTGGATCTCCTTGCAGTCCAAGGGACTCTCAAGAGTCTTCTCCAACACCACAGTTCAAAAGCATCAATTCTTCAGCGCTCAGCCTTCTTCACAGTCCAACTCTCACATTCATACATGACTACTGGAAACTCAGCTATAAAAAGGAACACATTTGAATCAGTTCTAATGAGGTGGATGAACCCAGAGCTTATTACACATGGTGAAGTAAATCAGAAAGAGAAAGACAAATATCGTATATTAACACATACATATGGAATCTGTAAAGATAGTCCAGATGATCCTACATGCAGGGCAGCAAAGGAGACCCAGACATAAAGAACAGACTTTTGGACCTGGTGGGAGGAGAGGGTGGGAGGATTTGAAAGAGGAGCATTGAAACGTATACATTACCGTATGTAAAGTAGATGACCAGTGAAAGTTTGATACATGACACAGGGCACCCAAAGCCAATGCTCTGCAATAATCTGGAGGGATGGGGTGGGGAGGGAGGTGGGAGGGGGGTGCAGGATGGAGGGGACACATGTGTGCCTATGACTGGTTCATACTGATGTATGGCAGAAACCATCACAATATTGTGAAGTGATTATCCTTCAATTACATAATTTTTTTCAAAAGAAAACAATTCCTTAATCATATGGTGACTTTATTAAAACCATAGTGTCTAGCTCTTGTAAACAATTTAGAAGTATCCATGAAGATTACATAAATAAACACAAGTTACAGCAGGCAGAGGAGAGATAATAAATCAAATCTGACTGGCACAGCTAGATCCTAAAAGCCAATTTGGTTACTCTTTGAACATTTTGCCAATTTCCATGTGTGAGATAACATGCTACATTGTGTGAATTTAAGTGTTACATTTAATTACTTGATCTGCCTGTCTTATGTTAGTCAGTGGAGAAATATTTATTGCACTCCACACAGATGAGTAAGTTTAGAAACCATGTTAGCAGGAAGCCATCCAAGGGTGGAATAAATGCTAAGCCTCTAAAAACTCCTCTCTCTTCTCTTAAAACTCCTGGAAGGCAGAAAATAGCTTGTGTTTTTCTGTATGTGCCTTGTCCATTGTTCACCCTCAAATGCCACTAAACTAGAATAAAGAAAACCTTAAAAAAGAGCTATCCTTCAAAACTAAAATTAATTCATATGTCGCAGTTCATAGAGCACTTCTTCTATGAGTGAGGAAAGCTAGTTTCAGTAAGGATAAGCACTGCAGGTACTAAAATATGGAACCTGACTCTTAAAACGCTTTATTGCCCAGAATGTAGTTAGGCAGGTCCAGACTTCATCTGCCACTCAATTGCTCTTTTGCAGCATGCAGACCCACCTGTTGTCCTGAAAGATGTGATTCTCATTCTTGGATATTGTAGCCCTCTACAAAATGTACCCAAAAAGTATCTGAAAGCAACTAAAGTGATTCTTTCCTTTGAACTGACTTTCAGATCATCCTTTCCCATAAATTTTTCCCAGTCATTCACACTTTACAAAATAATAGTGATTCAATTCCTCATTCACTAACTCTCGGGTAACTTCCATATTTCAGCATGAATATAACCGAATCTTTTTATGATGTTTTTGTTAAATATTTGTATGTAAAGTCATATGTACACTCTGCTATATCTCCAATGATAGCTTCTTAATGACTGAAGTATTTCAGGCATTTAATTCAGTGTTATGCACAGCTTGAGTACTCACCAAATATATACAATGCTTTTATTCTAATATGCTACCTGTTGAGCCACAAGGGAAGCAATAAGTTCATCACCTCATCACAAAGCAAATATAAAGAAAGCTGCGAATTTATGATATTTGCCTTTGACTTTTATATGTGTAAATCCTAGCTTTATTGTAACTTTAGGATAGTGTATCACGGACCTCATTAACAAGGGTCCCCTGATGTAATAAACCTGAAATAAACTATCTGGTTTACTCCCAGTTCTATCACTTGTTACTTTTAATACTTGAGGCTAGTCAATCTACTCTTAGACTCAGTTATCCCATCTTTGAAGTGGAAATTGTTGGGGAGAACACTTACCACCATTCACTCATTCCAGATATTATCTTCCAGGAGGAATTCTTTCATTGGAATAATATACCCAGCCAATGGCTGTACCATCCATGCCCCCTCCCTCATCAGGCCTGACCTCCCTCTAGGAGAAAAGGAGTAGTTTACCTGACTTGTGAGTTTGGTGACATAGTAGCTCACCCTTTTTTCTTCCCTTTCTCTTTGGAATCTATTACAACACAAGCTTGTCTTATCATATTATATTTGGTAAAACATAAAACAGTTTTATGTGTGAGGAGTTAGTATTTGACTTTAACAATTCTATCATTTATTTCATAGTAAGTTTTAGAAGGAAGATTGCTTTACTCATTCAATCAGATGACTGCTTTCACTAAATCTACTAAAGAATAAACTTAAGTGAATATTTGTAACTATGTTTGAAATAAAACATCTTCCATCCAACAGATTCAGTTATACATGGTTTATTTAGTAATATTTTAAACTTCTAAATAGCTGAAAGAAAATGCTGGATACAGTCTAAGAGTTGAGAGATACGGTTTAGATTCAGAGAGTCATCAGAATATTGACTGCAAAGATTTTTAGAAGTCTGGTAGTTTCATCGTAACTTTACCTCTGTGAACTCTAATGATTTTTAAACATGATCTTGTAACTCTGAAAAGACAAAAACTTGAAATGAGCACACCAGATAACTCCACATGCTTTTCACCCAAGAACTGCAGTCTTCTACTGGCCGTAAGATCCTTCCACAGCCTCAAGTGACAATAGGTAGATTATTATGACTTTCACTCATTGTCCTAAGTAATGTTGAACAAGACAGATATACCCCATGCTTTCACAGAGCTCACATTTGAAACAACAGCATGGGTACACAGTTAAGCCACTTTTCAGTAATTCATAAGCCAACCTTGATAATCATCTTACAAAGTTGATCAGTTAAGTTCAGTCTCTCAGTCATGTCCAACTCTTGCGACCCCACGAAGTGCAGCACGCCAGGCCTCCCTGACCATCACCAACTCTCAGAGTTCACTCAGACTCATGTCCATTGAGACAGTGATGCCATCCAGCCATCTCATCCTCTGTTGTCCCCTTCTCCTCCTGCCTCCAATCCCTCCAGGTATCAGAGTCTTTTCCAATGAGTCAGCTCTTCGCATGAGGTGGCCGAAGTACTGGAGCTTCAGTTTTAGCATCAGTCCTTCCAAAGAACACCCAGGACTGATCTCCTTTAGAATAGACTGGTTGGATCTCCTTGCAGTCCAGGGTACTCTCAAGAGTCTTCTCCAACAACACAGTTCAAAAGCATCAATTCTTTGGTGCTCAGCTTTCTTCACAGTCCAACTCTCACATGCATACATGACCACTGGAAAACCATAGCCCTGACTAGACAGACCTTTGTTGGCAAAGTAATATCTCTGCTTTTGAATATGCTATCTAGGTTGGTCATAACTATCCTTCCAAGGAGTAAGTGTCTTTTAATTTCATGGCTGCAGTCACCATCTACAGTGATTCTGGAGCCCCAAAAAATAAAGTCTGACACTGTTTCCACTGTTTCCCCATCTATTTCCCATGAAGTGATGGGACCAGATGCCATGATCTTTGTTTTCTGAATGTTGAGCTTTAAGCCAACTTTTTCACTCTCCTCTTTCACTTTCATCAAGAAGCTTTTTAGTTCCTCTTCACTTTCTGCCATAAAGGTGGTGTCATCTGCATATCTGAGGTTATTGATATTTCTGGAAATTTTGATTCCAGCTTGCGCTTCTTCCAGTCCAGTGCTTCTCATGATGTACTCTGCATATAAGTTAAATAAGCAGGGTGACAATATACAGCCTTGACGTACTAATTTTCCTATTTGGAACCAGTCTGTTGTTCCACGTCCAGTTCTAACTGTTGCTTCCTGAGCTGCATATAGGTTTCTCAAGAGGCAGGTCAGGTGGTCTTGTATTCCCATCTCTTTCAGATTTTTCCACAGTTTATTATGCTCCACACCGTCAAAGGCTTTGGCATAGTCAATAAAGCAGAAATAGATGTTTCTCTGGAACTCTCTTGCTTTTTCAATGATCCAGCAGATGTTGGCAATTTGATCTCTGGTTCCTCTGCCTTTTCTAAAACCAGCTTGAACATCTGGAAGTCCACGGTTCACGTAGTGCTGAAGCGTGGCTTGGAGAATTTTGAGCATTACTTTACTAGTGTGTGAGATGAGTGCAATTGTGCGGTAGTTTGAGCATTCTTTGCCATTGCCTTTCTTTGGGATTGGAATGAAAACCGACCTTTTCCAGTCCTGTGGCCACTGCTGAGTTTTCCAAATTTGCTGGCATATTGAGTGCAGCCCTTTCACAGCATCATCTTTCAGGATTTGAAATAGCTCAACTGGAATTCCATCACCTCCACTAGCTTTGTTCGTAATAATGCTTTCTAAGGCCCACTTGACTTCACATTCCAGGATGTCTGGCTCTAAGTGAGTGATCACACCATCATGATTATCTTGGTCATGAAGATCTTTTTTGTACAGTTCTTCTGTGTATTCTTGCCACCTCTTCTTAATATCTTCTGCTTCTGTTACGTCCATACCATTTCTGTCCTTTATCGAGCCACTGGTTAATGAAGAAGGAAACATTTCACTCCATTAGGTATCAAAGCCTCATATATTTCTGCTAGAATCCAATAGGTTAATGCCAATTATATCCCATGGACTCTCCAGGTGGCTCAGTGTTAAAGAATCCGTCATCTCAATGCAGGAGCTGCAAGAGATGCTGGCTTGATCTCTGAGTTGGGAAGATCCCCTAGAGGAGGAAATGGCAACCCTCTCCAGTATTCTTGTTGCTAGATAATCCATGAACAGAGGAGCCTGGCAGGCTACATTCCATGGAGTTGCAAAGAGCTGGACATGACTGAGCACACTCACACACAGACATATGCTGGGGTTCAAATTCCTAAAGAGAAACATTCTACAGCATTTGCCTTGATCTGGTCATATCCCAATTCTAAGTTGCTATTACAATAAGGAAGATTTCTAAGGATAAAAATGATGTATATAAAGACTTTAGTCATAACTTTTGTAGGTAGCAATGTAGAGCTTATCTGTCCTGTGTGTCCCATTCTATGTACCAAAGAGCCATTCACACCATAGTCAATAAATGCCGAATTAAAATGTTAATACATAAAATATAAAGCAAATGATAGCCAATAGGATTGGTTCCATAAAGTTTAAATTATTCCTAACAGATACCGTTATCAAAAAGACATATCAACACTTTAAGATTACTAGACTGAACTTCTTTAAAACATATCCTTGCTCACATATAACATAGCTCTTCATATAAAAATGTGCTGAAAGTGTTAGTCAATCAGTCATGTCTGACTCTTTGTAGCCCCCTGGACTGTAGCCTGCCAGGCTTCTTATCCATGGAATTCTCCAGGCAAATACACTATATATACAAATTCTCCAGGCCATTTCCTATCCCAGGAGATCTTCCCAACCCCGGTATCGAACCCAGGAATCTGCATCGCAGGCAGATTCTTTGCCTTCTGACTTACCAGGGAAGCCCTAAAATTGTGTTGAGTGGGGCCAAATCAGTCATGCTCCATCTTTCAGTACTCCTTTTGAGAACAGTTGAACTGATTCAGAATACAGCAATATAATTTCTTTTATTCAGTTGCTGGCTGGCTCTTCCTCTTAATAGCTGTGGGACTTCACACAAGTAATGAACGTCTCTGTGCCTTGATTTCTACATCTGCAAAGTGAGAATGATAATAGCATCTACTGTATAGTGTTGTTGTATTAAATTGATTACTCTATGGAAATTCCTTACAAGAGTACCTCACACATAGCAAGCATTATATGTGTTAGTTGTTATTGCTGTTGCTATATTGTTGTTTCCATTTTAGAAATTCAGTACCTCGTGTCCATAACCCCATAATCCACAAAGGGCTTGAAGGATGAGATTATGGCCAGACAGAATCTCTTCCTCAAGAGTTCTGTGTTGTGAAACAGAGTCAACACCATAGACGTGTCCCTACAGGAGTTGGAAGAGCTAAGATGCAGATAGTGAGGGCTCCAGGCTGGGCAATAACTGCTCTATGAGCCTGTCAATGTCCTCTAGTCAAAGACCATCAGCAACACATCTGCAGTTCTATGAACTGGATTTACTGACTCACTGCAAGCAGGAGTTCTGTAACACTAGGAATCACAGGACATTTCAGTAAGAGGATATTAGAAATAATTTGTTATAGGATTTGGGCTTATTTTAGGTGATTTTGAGGAGCATTCAAGAAAAACAGGTATCTTCCCTGCGTTGGATACTATCTGGAAGAGGAGTGATTCTCTGATTGGATATCTTAATTTGTATCTAGACAAGGAGAACAATGAGATCAAGTTAAAGCTAAAATTGTTAAGGAAGCAGTAGGTACTCACTATTAGCCGAGAAAGGGGGATATTTGTTCATTTTTTGGTTTGAACAATGCTTTTACCTCTGTCTGTTCAAACGTGATCATGAAGTGGTCTTATTTTTTCTTGCTCTACAGTGGCAAAGGAGTCTTGTCTGAGGTTGGTGTTCTATGAGAGTTACTTATATTGAACAGGAGAATCCTACAGATTCACTGAGAATGCCAGGCCAGCTCCCAGCTAATAGCGGCTGCTTTTCTCTTTCTCAGACTAGGTAAGAATGTTTTGCTTTAAGGGCAAAACTTGTAAAGTATTATTATATTATTTACATAGATTGACAGGTTTATAATTTATAGTTTTTTACGTTCGTTGTATAACTTGAGTCTCTTAGAACAATTTTGGGAGAGAGGTAAGCCATAGGGCCTCCACGTTGTGTAACACTAGAGGGCCCATTTACACTGTGTTGCACACTGGCACCTCCCCAGCGGGAATAGTGTCCCCAGGAGTTGTACAACAGGGTTTCCCTGGCAGGGCAGACATTTCTATTCCTTTTTACAACTGGGAAAATTAAGAAACTTCCTGCGTGTTCGTTAGTTCCCAATAAACTTTAGAGTTCTCTCTAGCAACCTGTGCAGCTGCTGCTGCTGGATCCCTGCTTCAGTCATAGTTTCTGATTACACAAACCTGTGCTGTTATGACCTAGACTATATTGGATACTACAATAAGAAACGTTCTGCCTTCTTCCACAATTTTGTCTGTGTCTGCCCAAAAAAAGGACGCTAAAAAGGGAACTAAATTTAAAATCTCTTTCATACAGTCACTGCCTAAAGCAAAAAAAAAAAAATGTGTGTGTGTGTGCATTGTCTAAAAAATATACCTTAGTATATTTTGCATACAAGAGAAGAATGACAGATGGAGAAAATGATTTTGAGTTCTGAAGTCATTTTGAAAAACAAAATATCCTATTAAATTCAGAGGCTAAAAAGTTTAAATGCAGATGGAGCTACTAGTAACATGGCTTTCCACCCTTGGAAACCTGCCAAGTAAAACATCAAAAGCAAATGGAATTTCCCATGAAGTGTCCATTAATAGTTAGTTTTGGTCCATCATTGTCTTTTCGTAGCTGGGAAATTCCCTCTTGCTACCAAATTCCTCTCCTGGGACATCATATTATGTGAAACTGAAAATGGAATACTCTAGCAGTTTCTGGAAAGAATATGAGCTTTAATTCAAATAGATCTGTGCAGGAATCATGTCCCTGTAATTTAAAAACTCTGTTGACTTTAGGTAGTTGCTTTACCTCTCTTCGTTAAATTACCATCCATGCTTCTTTTGCCTAGCATCCAAGTGTGCTCTGGACTTCCCTATCAGAACAGGTATCACACTCTACTGTAATTGTATGCTCAGGTTCTATCTCCCTTAGAATACTAAAAGTATTTTAAGGATAGAGATCACTTGTCTTTGGTTATCCTTGTAGCACCTGCATTATGGCACATAACATTTGTTAAATTTATCTGTTGCCTTAGGGAGTTGGATTAGAGATCTGAGGAGTCAAGGAAAGCTTACCTCTCATTTACACATGTGCTTGCTCAGTCACTCAGTCGTGTCCAACTCTTTGTGACCACATGGACTGTAGCCCACCAGGCTCCTCTGTTCATGGGATTCTCCAGGCAAGGATACTGGAGTGGGTTGCCATGCCCTTCTCCAGGGGATCTTCCTGACCCACGGATCGAACCCAGGGCTCCTGCATTGCAGGCAGATTCTTTCCTGCTGAGCCACCAGGGAAACCCACCTCATTTACGTACCTTTCTTATAATTCTTGTGATTCTTTGTTATGGTAGTCCCAGGAAACTAATACATCCAAGTTCAACTTTTTAACACCTTTTATTTGGAGGTGATAATCGACTCACAGGAAGTTGCAAAAATAATACAGAGAGATCCCTCATATCCTTCACCCAGTTTGCCTCAATGGTTACCAGATACATTTAGACCAAACAATAGAAAAAAATTAGAATATGAAATGTTTTTTAATCTTTTATTTGTACTTTTAATAAGTGGTTTATTTTTCCACTTTTCTGTCTTGTTTCTAATTTAAGAGACTATGAGAGATTTCAAGCCACTTCGAGCAACTATGTCCCTAAAATAGCACATACAGCATAAATAATTTTTATTCTCAGTAAATGGAAAAATGTGTCTAATGATTTTACAGAATTTTGAATAGATGAATTCAACATATACATATGATGCTTCTTTTTAGCCTAATTTCCATAAATATTCTCATTTTTTGTTTCTCCTTTAGTTGACATAGTTTAGCATCAGTATTCTTTAGGTTTTCTGCCTTTAGCCATTCTTTATGGGCATTAATTAAACAGTATACATACCACTAAGACTCATTTGAAAGGACCCTGACACTGAGAAATATTGAAGGCAAAAGGAGAGGGGGACAGCAGAGGATGAGATGGTTAGACAGCATCACCAACTCAGTGGACATGAATTTGAGCAAACTTTAGGAGACAGTGAAGGACAGAGAAGCCTGGTGTGCTGCCATCCGTGGGGTCGCAAAGAGTCAGACATGATGGAGCACACACACACAAACACACACATACACATGAGACATAATATATATACATGTATGTCCACATATATTATTTATTTTGTATTTAAATCTATTAACTTTTTATTGAAGTGTAACCATATATATATATATATGAAAAGTACACATTGTATAACCTCAAAGAATTTTCATAACTGAGCATACCCATGTAACTGGCACCAAGAGTCTAGGTCCTAGATCAAGAAACAATATTTCTATCACCCCAAAAGCCTCATCATGTCCCTAGTCACTATGACCACCCTACAAGAGTAGCTATTATCCTGATTTCTGAAAGAATAGGCTATTTTGCTTATTTTTGTACTTAACGGAAACTGACTCATAAAATGTATACTTTTCTGAAGCTTTTTTCATCTGATATTATATTTGTGATTCATCAATATTGTAGCCTATTCAATACCATTGCTGTTTCACATTCCATTGTGTTAAACGTGCCACAAATTATCTACCGATTCTACTGTTTATGGATATTTGGGTAATTTCCAGTTTGAAGCTATTATAAATAGCATTATTATGAAGATTCTAGCATAAGTTGTGATTAATTACTCAGACGTGTCTGACTCTTTGTGACCCCATGAACTATAGCCTGGTAGGCTCCTCTGTCCTTGTGGGTTTTCCAAGCAAGAGTACTGAAGTAGCTTGCCATGCCCTCCTCCAGGAGATCTACCCAACCCAGGGATCAAACACAGGTCTCCTGCATTACAGGCACACAGATTCTTTACTGTCTGAGCCACCAGGGAATATCAGTATACCTAGACAATAGAATAGGAAAGAGTAGAGATCTCAAAAAAATTAGAGATACCAAGGGGACATTTCCTGCAAAGATGGGCTCAAAAAAGAACAGAAGTGGTATGGACTGAACAGAAGCAGAAGATATTAAGAAGAGGTGGCAAGAATACACAGAAGAACTATACAAAAAAGATTTTAGTGATCTGGATAACTATGATGGTGTAATCACTCACCTGGAGAAGACATCCTGGAGTGAGAAGTCAAGTGGGCCTTAGGAAGCATCATTATGAACGAAGCTAGTGCAGGTGATGGAATTCCAACTGAGCTATTTCAAATCCTGAAAAATGATGTTAAAGTGCTGCACTATATAGAAAACTCAGCAGTGGCCACAGGCCTGGTAAAGATCAGTCTTCATTGAATGCCAAAGAAGGGCAATGCCAAAGAATGTTTAAACTACTGCACGTGCATGCGTGCTAAGTCATTTCAGTCGTATCTGACTCTTTGCCACGCCATGAACTGTAGCCCACCAGGCTCCTCTGTCCATGGGATTCTCCTGGCAAGGGTTGCCATTTCCTTCTCAAGCTACTGCACAACTGCAGTCATTTTACATGCCAGTAATCAAAATTCTTCAAGCTAGGCTTCAACAGTATGTGAACCGAGAACTTCCAAAGTTCCAAGAACTTCCAAGCTGGATTTAGAAAAGGCAGAGGAACCGAGTCAAATTGCCATTATCTGTTGGATCATAGAAAAATCTAGAGAATTCCAGAAAGACATCTATTTCTGCTTCATTGACTATGCTAAAGCTTTTGATCGAGCAGACCAAAACAAACTGTGGAAAATTCTTAAAGAAGTGGGAATACCAGATGGCCAGACCTGCCTCCTGAGAAACTTGTATTCAGATCAAGAAGAATAGAACCAGACATGGAACAAAAGACTAGTTCAAAATTGGGAAAGGAGTACATCAAGGTTGTATATTGTCACCCTGCTTATTTAACTTACATACAGAGTACATCATGCAAAATGCCAGGCTGGATGAAGCACAAGCTGGAATCAAGATTGCAGAGAGAAATATCAATAATATGCAGATGACACCACCCTTATGGCAGAAAGCAAAGAGGAATTAAAGAGACTCTTGATGAGATAAAAGAGGAAAGTGAAAAAGTTGGCTTAAAACTCAACATTCAAAAAACAAAGATCATGGCATCCAGTCCCATCACTTCATAGCAAATAGACGGGGGAAAAGTGGAAACAGTGACAGACTATTTTCTTAGGCTCTGAAATCACTACAGATGGTGATTGCAGCCATAAAATTGAAAGACACTTGTTCCTTGGAAGCAAAGCAATGACAAACCTAGACAGCATATTAAAAAACAGAGACATTACTTTGCCAACAAAGGTCCATATAGTCTATGGTCAAAGCTATGGTTTTTCTAGTAGTCATGGCTGTAAGAGTTGGACAGTAAAAAAGACAGAGAGTTGAAGAATTGATGCCTTCAAACTTGGTGCTAGAGAAGACTCTTGAGAATCCCTTGGACAGCAAGGAGATAAAACAAGTCAATCCTAAAGGAAATCAACCCTGAATATTCAGTGGAAGGACTGATGCTGAAGCTGAAACTCCAATACTTTGGCCACCTGACGCGAAGAGCCAACTCATTGGAAAAGTCCCTGATGCTGGGAGAGATTGAAGGCAGGGGAAGAAGGGGATGACAGAGGACGAGATGGTTGGATGGCATCACTGACTCAACGGACATGAGTTTGAGCAAACTCCAAGGAGATGGTGAAGGACAGGAAGCCTGGCTTGTGGCAGTCCATGGGGTCGCAAAGAGTCGGACACAACTGAGTGACGGAACAACATACCTAGACAAGGAATTGCTGAGGATGTGAATATCTGTAACTTTAATAGATTCTGCCACAGGGTTTGAATAGTTGATTATACCAAATGGCACTCCCATCAGCAATGTACAAGAGTTCCAATTGCTACAAAACCTCATCCGCACTTGGTATATTCTGTCTTTTTAATTTCAGTTATTCTTATATTTGTATAGTGTTATTTCATTGTGGTTTTAACTTGTAGTTCTCTAATAACTAATGATATAGAATACCTTTTCACATTCATTTGCTATTTACTCTTTAGATATCTCCTTTTGTGAAGTATCTATGTCTTCTTGTTAATTTTCTATTGGACTATTGGGCCTTTTAAATTTTTAAATTTTGAACCATGTGACTATAATACTATTTTTTAATTTAAAAGAAATGCAATTAAAATATAAACTTTATAGACTTCTATGATGCATGTTCTCTCCTTCTTAGAGATTTATAATATACTAGTATTTCAGAAGCTCTAAAAAGTCTTAAACTTTTCACAACCACAGAAGTTTGCAGAAATGCTGCTTCCATTCTTGTATAACTTTAGTTTCATGGAATTAATTTCTTTTTTTTCACTTTCCTATAATTTTAAATCTCCTGCTCAAATTTTATCACATATTTCTTTAGATCTATCAAACATCTAGCAATATAACTACACACAAATACTCAAAATTAATCATCTAAATACACAATTTTTATCAGCCTTTCTTCTTGGAATCTGCCATCTTGCTCCAGTGAAAGCAATTGCTCTCTAATCCTGCCACATATCTTTCACCTGGCATTTCCCTTCACATCCTTCTGGTCCTGTTTTCTGGGCCCCATGTCTTTCTTGTTTTGCTGTCCTATTCTATTGGAGTACATCCTCTAGTAGTTTTCTTTTTTTTTAAGTAGATAGATGGAAAATAAATGTTTTTGCATCCTTATATATGTGAAATGCTTTTATTCTGCTCTTATACTTTATGAATAGTTCGACTACAGAATTCTAGATTGGAAGCTATTGTAATACAAAATTTGAAATTTCACTGCAGTGTTTTAGCATAAAAGCATTATCACTGAGAAATCAGATGCCATTCTAATATCCACCCGTTTGTTCTTGTTTCTTCCCTCTGAATTCTTAAAATCTTCTATTTGCTCTTAGTGTCTTTATCTTTTTAATAATGTACTTCAACATAGATCTTTTCTTATTCCCTGTGGGTGCTGTGTGTGTGTGTGTGTGTGTGTTGGACTCAGCTGTGTTGGAGCTCCTGCCAGGCTCCTCAGTCCATGGGATTTCCCAGGCAAGAATACTCCAGTGGACTGCCATTTCCTCCTCCTCTTCCCACCCCAGGCATCAAACCGGCGTCTCTTGAATCTCCTGCACTGGCAGGTGGATTCTTTACCACTGCAGCCACCGTAGCTGGTAGACCCTTTCAATATGAAGACCTTTGACCTTTGATCCTGGCAAAAGTGCTTGAGTTATTATTTTGATAATTTCCTCCCTACTTTTTGTTCTCTTTCTCCAGAGCTCTTAGTTTGTAAACTGGATGAATGAGCGAATGAATGAATACGAAAAGTTTTCTAAGCACTTTTTGTAGCAAAAAGCTTATTTAGAAATAAACCACAGATTATCAGACCATAGCTTTAAAGCTAAGCAATTTAAGTTACCAGATTTCAAAACAATCTTTATTACAGCTTCCATTAATTGCAAAATGTAGCATTGCTACTCACGTTTCGGGCAATAAAGAAATACAGGAAGCGTTGAATTTCCCTAGGCAGAAATCCCTGATTCAACTCAAGCATTTCCTATTAATTACGTTTTCGAACTCATTAAATGCCTAGCACGAACTTGCTATTGTGAACAATATCTCCAACACACGTTGCGAAACAGCCATTTCAGGTGTAGACCGGTGTTTAAGGTAAAAAAAGACGAAAAGATGCTTCCATCGTTTTTTGGTTGGCATTAAATACTGCGTTCTTCCCAGATCTATGAGAAAGAAATGTTTGCAGTCTCATCTGAAATCAGAGGCAAGGACTCTCTCAAGGTTATTTTTCAATCTCTGACTATAATTATGGGCGTCAGGAGACAACATGGGTGAGGGGAAGAAAACTACGTTGCTAACAGACGGGACCAGAGGAGAGGCTTCCAGGCGGGAGAGCCTGCGGACCAAGCGTGAGGCGGCTGAGGGGAAATTTCCTCACAGGAAATCCTTCCAAACCCTGGCTGATCGGGGACGCGGAGAGAAGACGCACTGAGCGCCCCGGGCTCCTTTCCCTCTCGCAGGCCGTCGCCGGTGCCGCGCCGGCCCGGGACACGCGGTCGGAGCGCCCCGCGGCGGCGACCTCTGGCGGACGCGAGGGAAAGCCCCCGGCTCCGCGTCCGCCCGCTGACGTCACTGGAGCGTCTGAGGAGGCGGAGCTCCGAGCGGCGGGCAGCAGAGGCTGCCGCGCCCCGGAGGGCCGGATCGGCAAGAGGGAGCCCGTCACCGGAGCGCCTCGTCGCCTCGGCGTTAACCTGTCTCCAGAGGGAGTTCGCTCGGGCCCTGGATAAGGAGCGTGGCGCGGGCCGCCTCGGGGATGAACGGCCTCGAGACTTAGTGTGCTGCCCGCACCGGGGCGGAGCTGCGGGCGCGGCGGGCACTTCCGGGAGCGGCCGGCGGCCGGAGGGCCGGCACGGCCCGCCGCCATGAGCGCGGAGGCCGTCTGCAGCGCCTTGCCCGCCATCCCTTACCACAAGCTCGCCGACCTGCGCTTCCTGAGCCGCGGCGCGTCCGGCACCGTGTCGTCCGCCCGCCACGCCGACTGGCGCGTTCAGGTGGCCGTGAAGCACCTGCACATCCACAGCCCGCTGCTCGACAGGTAGGGCCGCGGCGCTGCCCCTCTCACTGGCTCTCACCCCGGGCACACGGGCTCTGGAGCCCCGACGACGGTGACCGCCTCCCCTCGAAGCGGCCCTTCAAAGCTTAGGCTCACCTGGGGGAAACGGCCGGCTTCTCTGGAGATGCCGCAATCTCGCTTCTTGTCACTGCTTTGTTATTTTTTTCCTAGGCTTCCTTTCTCCAGACACCAGAGCCAGCAATCACAGCCCAACTCTAAACGTCCTCTCTATTGAAATTCAGTTGTGTTGGCTTCGTTTTTTTCTTTTGAAGTCTAACTCTAGGGTCGCATCGCCCAATGGGTAGCTCTTAGCCACACATAGCTGTTGAGCGCTGAAAATATGGCTGTCTGAACTGATAAGTGTTGTTAGTGGGAAATACACGCTAGATTTCTAGCACTTACTTTGAAAACTTGTAATATCTCATGTATAATTTTATATATGATTAGATGGTATCTTTTGATATGTTGTGATAAATATATTGGTAAAGTTCACTTTGCATATTTGTTTCTACCTCTTTTTTTAAGTGGCTACATGAAAATTTCAAATTGTATATGTGGGTCACATGTTTTTATTGACCAGCACTGCTGTAGAATCTGGGACGTTTTGCTTTGGGCTTTTTGTGGTGGTTTTTGGTTTACTACATGTAGTCAGAGAAGTTTAGACATCAAACTCAATTTAGTTTCTCCTCATTCTCACGGGAAAGGAAGTCTGTCTCTGGAGGAAACTTGTGTAATTTTTACTACCAATAAACTGGAATCAGAAGACTGTTAAATGACAAAACTTTTGAATGCCTCTCCCATTGAACAATTTTAGTGCACTATCCAGATTTCATGGGAGGGCTAGCATTAGTTTCTGTTTCCAGAAAAACCTTTCAACTTTATGTATTGGTAAGTGAGTTTAGTCACTAGTCTGTTTCCCTTCCGGTGGAAATCTTAACTAGGCTCTGCGTTCATTCTTAGCAAGTTAACACCCATGACTGCAAACATTCTCCTCTTCCCCGCCCCCATGAGAGTGAAAGTTGCTCAGTCCTGTCTGACTCTTTGTGACCCCCATGGACTATGAATCCATGGGATTCTCCGGGGCAGAATACTGGAGTGGGTAGCCGTTCCCTTCTCCAGGTGATCTTCCCAACCCGGGAATCCAACCCAGGTCTTCCCCCTATATCATATAAGCGAAAATACATCATGCTAGATGCCTGATTTATGGCAGAAAGTGAAGAGGAACTAAAAAGCCTCTTGATGAAAGTGAAAGTGGAGAGTGAAAAAGCTGGCTTAAAGCTCAACATTCAGAAAATGAAGATCATGGCATCTGGTCCCATCACTTCATGGGAAACAGTGGAAACAGTGTCAGACTTTATTTTGGGGGCCTCCAAAATCACTGCAGATGGTGACTGCAGCCATGAAATTAAAAGACGCTTACTCCTTGGAAGAAAAGTTATGACCAACCTAGACAACATATTAAAAAGCAGAGACATTACTTTGCCAACCAAGGTCCCTCTAGTCAAGGCTGTCGTTTTTCCAGTGGTCATGTATGGATGTGAGAGTTGGACTGTGAAGAAAGCTGAGCCCTGAAGAATTGATGCTTTTGAGCTGTGGTGTTGGAGTCCCTTGACTGCAAGGATATCCAACCAGTGCATTCTGAAGGAGATCAGCCCTGGGATTTCTTTGGAAGGAATGATGCAAAAGCTGAAACTCCAGTACTTTGGCGACCTCATGCAAAGAGTTGACTCATTGGAAAAGACTCTGATGCTGGGAGGGATTGGGGGCAGGAGGAGAAGGGGACGACAGAGGATGAGATGGCTGGATGGCATCACGGACTCGATGGATGAGGGTCTGAGTGAACTCCGGGAGTTGGTGTTGGCCAGGGAGGCCTGGCGTGCTCCAATTCACTGGGTCACAGAGAGTCGGACATGACAGAGCGATGGAACTGAACTGAACTGAGATGCCTGCTTAGCTGTCAGTATCCAACAGCAGTTAAATTCCTCAGTTTCAGCCCTGCTAATGCTATTGACTTTCATCTGCCTGTGGTTTTTTTTTCGTTCTCTTGCTGTCAGGCTTGGTTGGGCAAGGTCCCACAGTAAGTTTGAGATACCTCTAGGGATTGCTTCCATTTTTTGTGTACCATAATTCAGATTTAGTGATATACAGGATATGTTTACCCTAGGTCTTGAATTCTGTGTAGCAAGTATGGGGCAATACAAGTATGTGTATGTATATGTAGTCAACTTTGAAGGGTGGTAATTGGCTAGAGAGGGTGGATGTATTTTAGAATCAACTTTAAATATATGAAAATCGAGCAGTTATGGGCTCATTAGGTATTTTAAAGCAGATTGATCCTCCCATTTTGGATGCTGCTTCTCAAGATTTTAATTTACCTAAGTTTTGTGCCATTTGGAGCCAAGAAATGATGGGGGAGTTCACTTTCCATGTTCATTAACAATTTTCATAATCCAAAATTCCTGCCAAATTGGGTAGGAAATTAATTCTGCCTTCAAAGAAGCCTTAAGGACCAAGGCAACACTCTGGCATTACTGCATCATGTATTTCCTCCTACTTGTTACCTAGAATGTTAACATTAGCTGTGTTTATGACGTCTGAGCATAGGACTGGATATGCAGTTGACTCGCAGGATGTTTGTGTCCTCACTTATGAAGTGGGAATAACAAATACATGTACTTCTTGGGCTCTCGTGTGGATAATGTTTGCATTGTTCTTTGAAAGGAAAGAAAAATAAGTTTATGTGCTATTACATGTTCTTATTTTAGTGATTGGTGAGTCATTCTCTATAACCTGACTTCTGCCCAATGAATGGACCTTCCCCAACAATCTCCCAGCTCCTTATGAGTATGTGAGTTTGACTGGTTGTTCAAACACCTTGTGTAAACAGTTTAACTGTTTTGTGACTGAAATTTTCTATTTTGCCAATATGTCTGTAGAAGCTGTATTTTATGTTTCTGTTTTCTTTTTTAATATATTGGGTTGGCCAACAAGTTCGTTCAGATTTTTCTGCAAGATGGTGTGGAAAAACCCAAATGAACTTTTTGGCCAACTCAATAAAAACCTATTTTTAAACTGTTGTAGCTTATTCTGTTTTCCCACTCTCTCATTCTTTTCAAAATATAACTTCAGGAATTTTCCTTCTCTGATTAAGCAGTGATAGGAAAAAACAAAGGTGTTAGAACCCACAATTACAATTCAAATCTGACTCCAAACCTGCCGCTTATTATTAACATGACCATTAGAAAATTATTCATTTATCTAAGCCCAGTGTGGCACCCCACTCCAGTACTCTTGTCTGGAAAATCCCATGGACGGAGGAGCCTGGTGGGCTGCAGTCCATGGGGTCACTAAGAGTCGGACACAACTGAGCAGCTTCATTTTCACTTTCACTTTCATTCATTGGAAAAGGAAATGGCAACCACTCCAGTGTTCTTGCCTGGAGAATCCCAGGGATGGGGGAGCCTGGTGGACTGCCGTCTATGGGGTCACACAGAGCAGGACATGACTGAAGCAACTTAGCAGCAGCAGTGCTCTCATAGGGATAATAAAATCAACTTTAGTAAAGTGACTGATACATAGTAGGATCACAAGAGAAGGAAGAATGCCTCATACTCCTAATGGGAGGAGGAATTAGAATGTTAAGTATCACCAAGACTTCCCCTAGCATGCCCTCTCTATAATTCTCAGGGTATCTAGGAACCTTCAGGTCAATCCTGTGTTTTCCCTGCAAAGGTGCTACTCTGTAACTGTCTTGTTGATCTACGTTTCTTAAGGCAAATACAGACCTGTTTCAATTTAGGAAACAAATTTAATTAAACCTGGTCTCACAGACAGGTATAATTGGTTGCCTCACAGTTTGGGTACTAAGTGTCTGAAGAACAGGAAGAAGGATAGAGGCTCTTTATGTATTTTTGTAACACTTGAATTTAGAAACATGTAAATATATTACCTATTCAAAACATGGATGGCTAAGATATTTTTGCTTTCTTTTGTTTATTGTTTGTTTTTAAAAGGAAGCCTTATAGTCTGGTCTGGAATGTGTTTTTCAGCAGCCATTCATCAAGATCTTGGGTGGTTTAAACAGAAGCATCCAGAAAAATTATACATTATATGCAAGATAACAGTTAAATGAACTTCTTTTAAATAAGCTTTATAATGGAAGCATAACATCTGTATAGAAAAACACAAATATGATTGTTTAGCATGACATCACAACGTGAAGATAACTACAGTCACCACCCACATAAATAACTATATCCCTTCTTAGTCATTACTCATCATCCTTCCCAAGGGTAAATACCATCCTGAATTCTAACACCAAAGATTAGACTTGATAGTGGTTAGCCTTTAAATAAATTGAATACATAATGTATCTTTAGTTTCTGGCTTCTCTTATCTAATATTGTAAGATTTATCCATGTTGTTACCTGGAGCAGGTAACATTCATTCATTCATTTTCATTGCTATAAAATGTTCAGTATTCTACTTTGTGTTAGTCGCTCAGTTGTGCCTGACTCTTTCTCGACCCCATGGACTGCAATCCACCAGGTTCCTCTGTCCATGAGATATTCCAGGCAAGGATACTGGAGTGGCTTGCCATTTCCTTCTCCAGGGGATCTTCCCAACCCAGGGATCGAACCCGGGTCTCCTGCACTACAGGCAAATTCTTTACCGGCTGAGCTACAAGGGAAGATAACACATATATTTATCCATTCCATTGTTGATAGAGATGTTTCCATTCTTTGGCTGTTAGGATGAGAGCTTCTATGAACATTGCTGTGTATGTCTTCTGGTGTACACATGTATGCGTTTGCATTGTATTCTCTTATTATGCCTAGTAAACAACTTGAGGAATTTTTTGGTCCCTGAAGCTTCAGTCTTAGTGGTTTTGGAGGTTTTAGTACTTAAGGGAGGAGTGTTTCCTAGGAAACTTGGTTTCAGTGAATTAAAAGTGGACATGGCTTGCTGGCAGGATTTTTTCCTGTCATTAACCAATGCAGGTAGGGGGAACATTACTGATGGAGGAGGAAGATTCCTTTTAAGAGGGGGATCTTGGATTGCTGTTGCACAGTGGAGTAAGTCCCTGGAGAAGGAAATGGCCACCCTCTCCAGTATTCTTGCCAGGAAAATCCCATGGATAGAGAAGCTGGTTGGATGAGCCACAGTCCATGGGGTCACAAAAGAGTCGGACACGGCTCAGTGACTAAACAACAGTCATCATCTCTTGCCAAATAGCTTCTACTAGAGAGTGAAAGTGAAAGTCGCTCAGTCGTGTTCCATTCTTTGCAACCCCATGGTCTCTACAGTCCATGGATTTCTCCAGGCCAGAATGCTAGAGTGGGTAGCCCTTAGTGCAGTATGTTATACTTCCTTAATAAGGTATGTTATACTCCCTTAATCAATAAAGCCAGTCAGTCATCACAGCCTGGGCATTCTATTCAGCTAATGTTTTTCTTCCCATTTCCACTGCAACCTTTATAGCTTCAGACCCTCATTGCTTCACATTTTTTTGTTGTTGTTTTGCTTTTTTAAATTAATTTTATTGGAGTAATAGTTACTTTACAATGTTGTATTTTTTCTGTACTGCAGACTGAATCATCTATGTATGTATATGTGTGTGTGTCTATGTATATATATGTGTCTCCCCTCTTTTTTGGATTTCCTTCCCATTTAGGTTACCATAGAGCACTGAGTAGAGTTCCCTAAAGTATACAGCAGGTTCTCATTAGTTATCTACTTTACCCATAGAATCAATAATGTATATATGTCAGTCCTTATCTTCCAGTTCATTCCACCACCCCCTTTCCCGCCTTGGTGTCCAGTGTTTGCTGTCTGTGTCTCAATTTCTATTTTGCAAATAAGATCCTCTATACTATTATTCTAGAATCCACATATATGCGTTAACATACGATATTTGTTTTTCTCTTTCTGACTTAACTTCACTCTGTATGA
The DNA here is from genome assembly GCF_042477335.2 of Ovis canadensis. Lineage (NCBI taxonomy): Eukaryota > Metazoa > Chordata > Mammalia > Artiodactyla > Bovidae > Ovis > Ovis canadensis. The sequence goes on along the minus strand of NC_091253.1, from coordinate 96,847,279 downwards.
CAGTCTCTAGGTCCATGATCCAGTTTAGTTCTTTTTTATGGCTGAGTAACAATTTTCCATTGTATGTATGTACCACATCTTCCTTATCCATTCATCTGTAGATGGATATCTGGGTTGCTTCCATATTTTGGCTCTTGTAAATAGTGCTGCTGTGAACGTTGGGGTGCATTTATCTTTTGGAATTATAGCCTTTCTCTGGGTATATGCCCAGTAGTGGGAATTCTGGGTCATACAGCAGTTCTATTTTTAATTTTTGAAGGAATCTCCATATTGTTCTCCATAGGGCTTTATCAATTTACATTCCCACCAACAGTGCAAGAGAGTTCCCTTTCTCCACACCCTCTCCAGCATTTATTGTTTGTAGATTTGTCTTTTAATGATGGTCATTCTGATGGGTATGAGTGATGTCTCATTATAGTTTTGATTTTCACATCTCTAATAACTAATGATGCTGAGCATCTTTTCAGGTGATTGTTGACCCTGTGTATGCCTTCTTTGGAGAAGTGTCTATTTAGGTATTCCACCCAGTTTTTGATTGGGTTGTTTGTGGGGTTTTTTGTTGTTTTTTTTATTTACTTGAACTGTTTGTATGTTTTGGAGGTTAATTCCTTGTCAGTTACTTCATTTGCCAGTATTTTTTCCCATTCTGAGGGAGAAAATATTGGCGGATATTTCCTTGTTTGTCTTGTTTATGATGTCCTTTGCTGTGCAAAAACTTTTAAGTTCAATTGTGGCTCAGTAGTAAAGAATTCGCCTCCAATACAGGAGGTGTAGGTTCGATCCCTGGGTCGGGAAGATCCCTTGGAGGAGGAAATAGAAACTCACTCCACTATTCTAGCCAGGAAAATCCCATGGACAGAGGAGCCTGGCGGGCTGCAGTCCATAGGGTGGCAAAGAAACAGGCACAACTGAGCAAATGAGCTTGTGTGCACATAATAAGCACATATCCCATTTGTTAATTTTGGTTTTTATTGACATTACTGTAGGAGATGGGTCAGCAAAGATCCTACTATGATTTATGTCAAAGAATGATCTGCCTATATTTTCCTCCAAGAATTTTTCAGTGTCTGGCCTTCATTCAGGTCTTTAATTCATTTTGAGTTTATTTTTGTATATCACATTAGAGTTCTAATTTCATTCTTTTACAAGCAGCCGTCCAGTTTTCCCAGCACTACGTATTGAGGATGTCTTCATTGTATATTCTTGCCTCTTTAGTCATAAATTAGGTGACTGTATGTGCATTGATTTGTTTCTGGGCTTTCTATTCTATCCCATTGGTCTGTATTTCCACTTTTGTACCAGTATCATACTGTCTCGATGACAGTAGCTTTGTACTATAATCTGAGGTCAGAAAGCCTGATTCCTCCAGCTCCATTTTTCTTTCTCAAGGTTGTTTTGGGCTATTTGGGATCTTTTGTATTTTCTACAAATTGTAAAATTTTCTGTTCTAGTTCAGTGAAAAATGCCATTGATAATTTGATAAGGGTTACATTGAATCTGTAGATTGCTCTGGGTAGTATAGTCATTTTCACAATATTGATGCTTCCAATCCAAGAACATGGTGAATCTCTCCGTATGTTTATATCTTTGATGTCTTTCCTGAATGTCTTTCAGTTTTCTGTGTACAGATCTTTTGCTTCCTTAGGTAGATTTATACCTAGGTATTTTATCCTTTTTGTTGCAATAGTAAATGATATTGTTTCCTTAATTTCTCTTTCTGATCTTTCTTTGTTAGTGTATCAGAATGCAAGAAATTTCTGTTTTAATTTCGTATAGTGCAACTTTAGTAAATTCACTGATGAGCTCTAGTAGTTTTCGGGTGGCATCTTTAGGATTTTCTATGTAAAGTATCATTGTCATCTGCAAACAGTGACAGTTTTACGTCTTCTTTTCCAATTTGGATTCCTTTTGTTTCCTTTCCTTTTCTGATTGCTGTGGCTAGGACTTCTGAAACTATGCTGAATAATAGTGTTGAGAGTGGACACCCTTGTCTTGTTCCTGATCTGAGAGGAAATTCTTTCAGTTTTTCACCATTGAGAATATTTGCTGTAGGTTTGTCATATATGGCCTTTATAATGTTGAGGTAGGTTCCCTCTATGCTCACTTTCTGGAGAGTTTTTATCATAAATAGGTGTTGAATTTTGTCCAAAGTTTTCTCTGCGTCTATTGAGATGATCATGTGATTTTTATTCAGTTTGTTAATATGGTTTGTCATAGTCACTGATTTGCATATATTGAAGAATCCTTGCATCCCAGGGATATATCCCACTTGATCATGGTGTATGAAGCTTTCAGTGTGTTGTTGTATTTGGTTTGTTAATAATTGGTTGAGGATTTTTGCGTCTGTGTTCATCAGTAGTACGGGCAAGATTACTGGAGTGGCTTGCCATTTCTTCCTCCAGGGGATCTTCCTGACCCAAGGTTTGAACTGAGTCTCTTATGTCTCCTGAGTTGGCAGGCAGGTTGTTTACCGCGAGCGCCACCTGGGAAGCCCACTAGTCATTGGAAATGTGCAAGTCAAGATCATGATGAGTATGTATGTTTCTTAAAAAGGTTTCTGGACAGCTTGAGATCACAGACTGTATTTTTTTAATCTAATTTTGTATTTACTTGACATGTACACACTGCTTTATTGATTTACCTTTGGTTGGGCTAGGCCTTTGTTGCTGCACATGGACCTTGTCTATTTGCAGGGAGTGGGGGCTACTCTAGTTGTGGCACATGGGCTTCTCATTGCGGTGGCCTCTCTCCTTGTGGAGCACAGACTCTAGGTGCGCTGGCTTAAGAAGTTGTGGCACAGGGGCTCGTTAGTTGTGTCTCCAGGGCCCTGGAACATGCAGGCTTCAGTCAGTTATTATGGCCCGTGGGCTTCGTTGCTCCATGGCATGTGAAATCGTCCCAGACCAGGGACTGAATGCATGTCCCCGGCCTTAGCAGGCAGATTCTTATCCACTGCACTGCCAGGGAACTCACCAAACTATGTTTTGTTTTGTTTTGTTTTGTTTTAACTTAATTGTCTCCATAGGGCTGAGCACTGTGGCTTACTCATAATGAAAGTTCAACACATTTCTTTTATGAATGAATAAGGAAATAAATCTGGAACCCAGAGTTAGCCCAGGAATGTTATAAGCATTTATCTCTTCTCAGTGTTCTTTTTCTGAGTTCCAGCCTATAATTTCTGAGTAGTATCAACCCTTATGCAACTATTATCATCGAGTCATTAAAATCTACAACATTTAAGTGTTTTAATATTCAGGATATTTAGAAAATTTTTACATGGTATGCAACAGTAAAATTTAATGTAACAGTCTAATAAAATTTTATCATTTTAATAAAACAGAAACTTAAGTAATTAGTTCAAGCACCTATTGTTTTAATACAAATAGACTTTATAAACAAACACTGTGTTCTTTCCCTTTCCTAGGAAAAGTACAGTTTTAATCTATGTGTAGCACTTCTTTCTGTCAGTGGTTTATATATATTATTTTGGTCTCTAAACAGACCTATGGAATATGTAGGGTAGATATTATCCCTCCTTTAAATATGAAAAAACTAAGAAAAGTTGCCTAATTTACATGAGGTCATAAGCTAATGAATGAATGAAAAAAATCCAAAATTAATTAATATTATGGACATGATAATTGTGTATTTTTCATTATTTTGAAATAATTATGCTTTTTTTTTCCTTTAGTGAAAGAAATGATGTCTTAAGAGAAGCTGAAATTTTACACAAAGCTCGATTTAGTTACATTCTTCCAATTTTGGGAATTTGCAATGAGCCTGAATTTTTGGGAATAGTTACCGAATACATGCCAAATGGATCATTAAATGAGCTCCTACATAGAGTAAGTACTATACATTTTCAGTGGCTAGAATTCTCTTAGTTAACCTATAAAGTGCTTTGGTTTTACATGTGAGCCAAAATAATAATGACAAACAGTTGCAGTGGTAAAATTTCACTATTTCTGGCTGCTTCTGTGTTAAAAGTACTGTGCAGCCAGACTCTGCATTCTAGTCACCTCGATTATGCTGCTTAGGTTCCTGAGGCTTACACTGAATTCCAGTACCCGCAGGTTAGGGTATGTGGGAGAGGAGCAGGAGAGAGAAAAGACAGACTCTGCACACTGCACAGTGTAGCGTTGGCTGAAGCCAGCTTTTATTTTATGTTAAAGACAATTTAGTATTCTAATTAAATGTTAGTAGTATCAGTTCACAAAGTTCTGAATTAATAGGCCAAATTATCTATCTCTGACTATCAACTACCTGAGTTTTTCCAATAATACGCAATGGCATGAGCTGTATTACCTTTTTCTCGAGGTACCAATTACTCTGCCTTCAACTATGAAAGCCATTAGTAAACAGCTTTGAGGAGGTGAGGTCCTTATTCTCAAAATGTGTGTATTCATCTACTGTTGTTTGCTTGACCTTATTAAGATTATCTCTAGCCCACAGTTTCCCTCAAGAAATATTTTTAAATACCTGGGTCTGTTTTGTGAAGGTTGCTTTAGTTAAAACTGAGTAGTAACATAATCTGTAAAATCCAGTCACTGAACACTCCTAAATTCCGGTGCATCACAATGTTCTATAAGCACATGAGGGAGCAGGGCTGCCCCTATCACCACTCATGGAGTGACTTCCTCTTTATTTTAGGATGCAGCACATTCTGTTTGTGACGGCACGATCTAAAACAAGGGCAGAGTAAAGTGACTAGTGTCAGTGCGTAAGATTTGTGTAACCAACACAGCAATTAAGATACAAAACACAATTTCCTTTTTTTGAATGAATGTAAGCATAGATCCTAATGTTTTCCTCCCATACCCCAGCACCCCCGTAGATACTCTGGTACCCAAATTTGCAGCCCAATAGAAATTCTAGAGCCTCCTAAGGGGCATTGCTAATTTCTGGAAGGAATCATAAAATACAGGTTGAGCACTCATCTACCTTCTTCCCCAATGGTTGTCTACTTCTTCTGAGTATGTTCATCTTCCTGGGAAGCTGTATTAATATTTAAGTTAGGAAAGCATTTAAGAAAATTCAGATGACTATTACTTGTAAGTACCAGGAAATAAAGGCATTACATTTGTAATGTTTCTATATTATACATGGAATGCCAAAGTAGGAAGTTAAGAAATACCCAGAATAACAGGCAAGGTTGGCCTTGGAATACAAAATGGAGCAGGGCAAAGGCTAAGAGAGTTTTGTCAAAAGAACATGCTGGTCGTAGCAAACAGCCTTTTCCAACAACCCAAGAGACAACTCTACACATGGACATCACCGGATGGTCAATATCAAAAAAAAGATTATGTTCTTTGTGGCCAAGGGTGGAGAAGCTCTATACAGTCAGCCAAACAAGACCTGGAGCTGACTGTGGCACAGATCACGAGCTCCTTATTGCAAGATTCAGACTTAAATTGAAGAAAGTAGGGAAAACCACTAGGCCATTCAGATATAACCTAAATCAAATCCATTATGTTTATACCGTGGAGGTGATAAACAGATTCAAGGGATTAGGTCTGGTAGACAGAGTGCCTGAAGAACTATAAACAGAGGTTCGTAACATTGTACAGGAGGCAATAACAAAGCCATCTCCAAAAGGATGCCGGAAGGCAAAGTGGTTGTCCAAGGAGGCTTTACAAATAGCTGAGGAAGAAGAGAAATGAAAGGCAAGGAAGAAAGGGAAAGATACACCCAACTGAATGTAGAGTTCCAGAGAATAGCAAGGAGAGATAAGAAGGCCTTCTTAAATGAACAATAGAATGGGAAAGACTAGAAATCTCTTCAAGAAAATTGGAGATGTCAAGGGAAACATTTCATGCAAGGATGGCACAATAAAGGACAGAAATGGCAAGGAGCTACCAGAAGCAGAAGAGATTAAGAAGAGGTGGCCAGAGTATACAGAACTACACAAAAAAGATATTAAAGACCTGGATAACCATGATGGTGTGGTCACTCACCTAGAGCCAGACTTGGAGTATGAAATCAAGTGGGCCTTAAGAAGCGTTACTGTGAACAAACCTAGTGGAGGTGATGGAATACCAGCTGAGCTATTTAGAATCCTAAAAGATGATGCTGTTAAAGTGCTGCACTCAATATATCAGCAAATTTGGAAAATGCATAGTGTCTGCAAGACTGGAAAACGTCAGTTTTCATTCCAGTGTCAAAGACGGGCAATGCCAAAGAATGTTCAAACTACCATACAATTGTGCTCATTTCACATGCTAGCAAGGATATGCTCAAAATCCTTCAAGGTTTTTGCAAACTGCTACGTTTTAGCAGTATGTGAACCAAGAGCTTATAAGTGTACAAGCTGTATTTAGTAAAGGAAGAAGAACCAGAAATCAAATTACCAACATTCATTGGATCATGCAGAAAGCAAGGGAATTCCAGAAAAACATCTCTGTTTCATTGACTATGCTAAAGCCTTTCAATGTGTGGATCACAACAAACTGGAAAATTCTTAAAGAGGATGGGAGTCATCAGACCACCTTACCTGTTTCCTGAGAAACCTGTATGTGGGTCAAGAGGCAATATTTGGAACCAACCATGGAAAAACTGACTGGTTCCAAATTGGGAAAGGAGTACAACAACAAAGCTGTATAGTGTCACCCTGCTTATTTAACGTCTATGCAGAGTACATCATGTGAAGTGCTGAGCTGGATGAATCACAAGCTGGAATCAAGATTGCTGGGAGAAAAATCAACAACCTCAGACGTGCGGTTGATATCACCCTAATGGCAGAAAGTGAAGAGGAACTAAAGAGCCTCTTGATGAGAGTTGAAAAGGTGAGTGAAAAAGCTAGCTTGGAACTCAATATTGTAAAAACTAAGATCATGGCATCTGGTCCAATCACTTCATAGCAAATACAAGGGAAAAAAGTAAAAGCAGTGATGGATTTTATTTTCTTGGACTCCAGAACTCACTGTGGACTGTAACTGCAACCATGAAATTGAAAGACACTTACTCCTTGAAAGGAAGGCTATGACAAACTTACCATATTAAAAGGCAGAGACATCACTTTGCTACAAAGGTCCGTGTAATCAGAGCTATGGTTTTTCCAGTAGTCACATAGGGATGTGAGAGTTGGACTATAAGAACGGTGGGCACCGAAGAATTGATGCTTTCGAACTGTGGTGCTGGAGAAGACTCTTGAGAGTCCCTCAGACAGCAAGAAGATCAAGTCAGTAAATCCTAAAAGAAATCAACCCTGAGTACTCATTGGAAGGACCAGTGCTGAAGCTGAAGCTCAAATACTTTGACCATCTGATGGGAAGAGCCAACTCATAGGCAAAGACCCTGATGCCGGGAAAGATTGAAGGCAAAAGAAGGGGGTGGCAGAAGATGAGATGATTAGATAGTATCAACAACTCAGTGGCCATGAATTTGAACACAAACTCTAGGAGATAATAGAAAACAGAGGCAACTGGCATGCTGCAGTCCATGGGATCACAAGTAGTGGGACATGACTTAGCAACTGAACAATAACCTGGAATGAGAAGACATGTCGAGTATAAATATATGTGTCTGGGTTTTACAGATAAAAATAAGCTATCTCAACTGGAGAGAGACCCCATACCATGTAGGACATTGCCAGTATATACTAAAAGGAAATATTAGTACTGTAAAGTCATTATTTTCTCTATAAGGAAAATAAGATCCAAGGATATTAAAGAATGTCAAATAGATACTATATAATAAATTAAGTATATTTTGCCCTATAACTTAGTTATACTAGATATTTAGTTTATACTATTCCTCATGGAATATTTCATTTTCAAAGTGGAAATAAATTTGGCCATTGATTTTGGTTTTATTTATTTTCATATATATGAAGAAAATCGAATATCCTGATGTTCCTTGGCCATTGAGATTTCGTATTCTGCATGAGATTGCTCTAGGTGTAAACTACCTGCACAATATGAATCCTCCTCTACTTCACCATGACCTGAAGACTCAAAACATCTTACTGGACAATGAATTTCATGTTAAGGTAATTACTGTTTTTCAAAAAAGCTTATCTGCATCCTTGTGTTTAATAGTTTTAAAGACTTTTAGTTAATTTTTGTACCTTGCCAATTTAATATCTCTGCCTTTTCTATGGCCCCTAATTCAGTGCCACTTCTTCCTGCTGCAATGGGTTAGTTATTCCTAGACTACGGATATTCATAAAACTACGGTTCAGATACAGAGTCATTATATTCTTAATTTAAATTGTTAAGTATACCTTTATTTGCTTTTTATTTTGAAATTATTAGAGATTCTTAGGTGGTTGCAAAGTAAAGAAGTCTCATGTACCCTTAACCCAGTTTCTGCCAGTGGTTACATCACATATAATTATAGTACCATTTCAAAGCCAGGAATTTGACATTGGTACAGTACACATGTGTAGTTTGTAATTCTGTTTCACTTTATGTGGTGTAAATTTCTGTGACTATTACAGCAGTCAAGATATAGCACTAGTCTATCACAACAAAGATACCACTCACACTATCCCTTTATAGGCATGTTCACCTTCCCTCCATCATCCCTAACCGCTGTCACCCAGTAATCTGCTTTTCTTTTCTATAATTTTGTTGTTTTGACAATGGAATCATACAGGGTATGATATTTTGAGATCAGCTTTGTTTATTTAGCGTAAGGCCTTTGAGATCCATTGGAGTCTTTGCTTGTGTTGAGTTGTTTTCTTTTTCACTGGTGAATAATATTCCATGGTGTGGGTGTACTAGAGTTGTTTAACCATTCACTTATTGAGAGAGATTTGGTATTTTTAGCCTTTGGCAGTTAAAATAAAGCTCCATTGAATAGTCCTATACAACTTTTTGAACAAACGTAAGTTTTTATTCCTCTGAGATAAATGCCCAAGAGTTTTAACTGCATGGTCATATGGTAAAGTATGTTTAGGTTTTTAAGAAGCTGCCTATTTTCTGCAGTGGCTGCACCATTATACATTTCACCAGCAATGTATGAAAGACACAGCTTTTCTGCACCCTCACCAGCATTTGGTTTTATCACAGTTTTTATTCTGGCATTCTAACCATTACAGTGCTCAAATCAGAGCTACGCAACATGGTGCTAAAAACCTCCCTTCAGGTCAAGTTCAGGCCTTTTATTAATTAGAACTTTTGGAGAATAAGCATTCATTTTGTTTGGCATACTCCTAAAAGAACTGTTAGCCCATTTTTCTCCTTTTTTTTCATACAAGTGTTACAAAAGTCCTTCTTTGACTGCTTTCCTAAGTGTCCTTGTCACCATGTCCAACTTTATACTGCTTACCACACAACAGAGCGAGTAAATCAACAGATGAGGTGTTGGGGCAAGGGATAGCTACCTTATTTGAAAAGCCAGTAGATCAAGAAAATGGTGGATTAGTGTCCCAAAGAACCACCACACCCAAGCTAGAACAGGCTTTTGCTTTTATACTAAAATGCGAGAGGGTGTGGATGGTGGTGGCAAGTTTCTTGGGACCTTTTGTGTTTGCAGCTCTCCTTATGGGTCAGGTCATGATGTTCATACAGACCGTCAACAAATACTATTTTCTGTTCTGCACCGTGGAGGTATTTGCTAGTATTCTAACTAAACCTGAAATATATGTAAAATGAACTGAGACTTGTACTATATAAATTTTTCAACTTCCTTGGACCTTATTTCCTTCATCTCAGTCCAGAAACCATTCTTGATAGAGAAGACCCAAGCAAAGTAATAGGTGATGACGATCCCTAATTTCTCTGTTTCATTGATGAGTAGGGTACCCATGGTATTTATTTGACATGAATAGAATTTAAAATAGTTTGGCTTTGTGTGTTTTTTTTTAATTTTTGTTACTTTTAGCACATACAAAACTGTGATCTTTCTAATACAGTTCTTATAAATTAGTGACACTCTTTTATATGTATCCTGTGTGTCTCTACTTTTTGTTTTATAAATGTCCCTTAAAAGTAAGAGTTTCAGTGACTCATGAATAATTAGGTTATCCTATCTACCTGTCTTCTTGAAAGGGCCATTTAAATGAAATACAAAAATTCTCTTGAAGTACTTAATGAGATTAAATGGAACCTCACACCTTGTTAGTTTCTTGGTTTTTTTTTTTAAGTAAATTTTCTCACTATAATGATAATCAGAAACATATTAATAGTATCTAAAATAAAAATCTTTACCACTAGTTAAGATCAATCAAGACTCTTCTACTTTAAAAAGAACATGTTCAACTTGTTGGTCTGCTGGTCAGCATCTATTAGTACACCTTAAATACAAATGAACCCATGACAGGCTTGTGTGAAGGAAGCATTTATATGCACCATGTCCGGTTTCTCTCCTGTTGTCAGTCCTGTGTGGAAACCAGAATGCTTGGAGGTTCTTCCTCATAGCTTCTTACTAATGATAACTTCATAGTTTTAAAGAGACAGACAGTATTATGTAAATGAAAATAACTATTCTGGTAGGGTGGTAAGATTAGTGATGATTTTTATGAGCAAAGTGTTTTAATTTCCTCTGATTTAAAAAAAAAATTTTAACTGAAGTATAGTTGATTTACAGTATTATATTTTAGTTATACAGCAAAGTGATTCAATTTTATATATTTTTCAGATTATTTGCCTTTATAGGTTATTATAAGATACTGAATATAGTTTTCTGTGCTATGTGATAAATTCTTGTTGCGTTAAAAGATCCTTTACCTTTAAAATGTATGTTAAGATCTTGTGTAGAAATGAAAAGCTCCTATTCTCTGTCTTCATTGTTGAATGACAAATATTTCAGGATCCTCAAGAAACCATAGAACTTGTATCCCTCTCATATTCTTCACTTTTTCTCTTCTTTGGAAGATCCAGATTTAATGAATCATGTCTTTTGTATATGATGTTTGTGATAGAGAAGGGGAAGAAATGTAGTTCCATGTGAAAACCAAACTAAATTGACTGATAAAGGGAATTCTGATTAATTCTTCTAGATAAGGTTTCAAAACACAAATGTGAAGTAAAAGGAGCACATAAAGAAACTAAGAATGCATTTTCTGCGTGCTCTATTCACAGCAGTGCTTAGCCCAGTAGTCTGCAGTTTATGGTTCAGGTATAAGAGCCTATTGCTGTGCAGTCACTAAGTTGTGTTGGACTCTCTGCGACCCCATGGACTGCAGCACGCCAGGCTCCTCTGTCCTCCACTAACTGCCAGAGTTTGCTCAAATTCATGGCCATTGAGTAGGCGATGCTGTCTAATTTCCTTCTCCTTTGGCCTTCAGTCTTTCCCAGCATCAAAGTCTTTTCCAGTGAGTCACCTCTTCCCATCAGGTGGTCCAAGTATTTAAGCTTCAGCTTCAGCATCAGTCTTTCCAGTGAATATTGAGGGTTGAGTTCTTTTAGGATTGATTGATTTGACTTCCTTGCAATCCAAGGGACTCTCAAGCATCTTCTCCAGCACCACAATTTGAAAACATTAATTCTTTGGCACTCAGCCTTCTTTGCCTTCTCATAGTAATGTTTATTATCCTAGCCAGTGTTGTAACTAGAGCACTGTTTTTGCTTTTAGAGGATAAGTGAGAGGAATAAGAGTTTGTAGTAGCAATTAAGAGTAACTGGGATACAGTTGCCCAGAGTCTTAATACTACCTAAAAGTTTAGATTAAAGACCTTCAAACTGCATTCTGTGTTGTTGGTGTTGTATGAATAAGAGTAAGCTTTAGAGGTTTATTCCTGTGTATAAAACAATAATACTAACACATGGTTCACCCATTATGTGTCAAATACGGTTCTGAGTGGGGCTTCCCTGGTAGCTCAGTGGTAAAGAATCTGCCTCTAATGCAGAAGACTTGGGTTCAATCCCTGGGTTGGGAAGATCCCCTGGAGAAGGAAATGGTAACCCACTGCAGTATTTTTGCTGGGAAGTCCCCTGGACAGAGGAGCCTGGCAGGGTGCAGTCCATGGGATTGTAAAAGAGTTGGACAACTTAGTGACTAAATAACATCTTGCACTGCCTTTAGAAATCAGTCCAGTTTAGCTCTTCATGTCGTGGCACCATTTTTTCTCTTGGTCTTTTCTAATTTTTTTTCTTAAGTTTACCCTTTCATTATGGTAATATATGAAAGATTTGTATAGTCCTCCATCCCTTTTTGGAGTGGGGCTATAATTTTTTAACCTCAAATACATCTAAACACTAAAGAAATTATTTCTTCTGTTAAAACTTGTAAGTATTTTAAGAGTTAAACGATTGAAACACAAAAGGTATGGTGGATGGAGCTCATTCCACTCTGTCAACTCCTAAATGGCACAGTGTAAGGTCTAAGTAATTTAAATTAAATGTCTTCAAAGCTTTCCTTATACTTTTTTGTTCATTAAACATTGTTTCTGTTCTTATATTTTTGTCTCCATTTTTAAAAATATTAGAACATTTTAGATAGCTACAAAATATTGTGTAGTATCTGCACAAAATTTTCAAGTAAAGTAAACTATAAAGGACATGTCAAAAGTACAGAATGTCTGTCGCTGACAATTCTTTAGGTACCACTTGGCATGGACATGAATATGTTATATTTCTAACTACACTATTGTCAACAGATATTCTTTTTGTGGTAAGCAAAAATCATATAATAATGAGTTATACTTTATGGAATTTTGCTTATTTCAAAATATAAAAGTACTATTTTAAGCACATATAAAGAAGAATATATACACAGTGATGGTCATATTAGATATGAGTAGTTTAGCAGTTTTGTGAGGTATAGGTAAATTTTGAAAGCACATGATGTAAACCTACTTGTCACAAAAAGTAAAGTGGATGTACTCATTCCATTCTTTTATTCTAAACGCAAAAAGTATTCCTGTTTAATTTTTCAAATCTTAGTTTCTTTTAAAACTTGTGATATTATGCTGAACTCTCAGTCAGTTTGTGTTGCTTATATGTGTATATATAGCATTTATTCTGGTCTCATGTCTAAACACAGTAAATATAAAGAAAGGCAAACAATTCCTGGAGTTAAATTACTCTTTTCCCTTCCAGATTGCAGATTTCGGTTTATCAAAATGGCGTATGATGTCCCTTTCACAATCACGAAGTAGTAAGTCTGCACCAGAAGGAGGGACGATTGTCTATATGCCACCTGAAAACTATGAGCCCGGACAGAAAGCAAGGGCTTCTGTCAAGCATGATATATATAGGTACAGTATGTTACTTTTCCTCAGAGTTCACTTTGCCTAAAGTGAAGCGAAGTCACGAAGTCGTGTCTGACTGTTTGCGACCCCATGGACTGTAGCCCACCAGGCTCCTCTGTGCATGGGATTTTCCAGGCAAGAGTACTGGAGTGGGTTGCCGTTTCCTTCTCCACAAGATTAATCAATCAGAGTTTTACAGCTACATTTTTTTTTTTTTGAAGCTACAGTTTAAAAGTATGATTCTTACGCTTCTCTCATAGGTGTGGTGAAAATAAATTAGAGGCAGTGGTTAATATTCTTCAAATTAAAAATACCTTGCTTTAAGGAACTCCCTGGCACCTTAGTGATTAAGATTTCGCTACCATGACCCAGGTTTAATCCCTGGTCAGGAAACAGATCTCACAAGTTGTGCAGAGCAGCCAAAAAAATAAAAATAAAAACATATAAAAATAAAGGTGCCTCGCTTTAAGCTACTTTTACATTCTTAAAAAAATATTAAAACTTGTCTATTATTCTATTAATTTGTAATATTCAAGGGCTTTTATCATATGTGACCTTGAGAGAGGGAGGGAAAAGTGTGAATAACATTTAACTTTACCAAAGGAGACAGTACTCACACCAGAAAAAAGTCAGTAGAATAGGGCTACATGAGACAGTCTTTTTTTTACTCTTTATTTTGTGTGAGTAATAAAATCATGTAATTAAAGGACATAGTATTAATGAATCATCCACAAGTTATCCTTGCCTATTACTTTGTTTTTATTGTACTAATTTCCTAATTTTTCAAATTGAATCATTTTCCTTTCAAAGTAAAACTATATAAATATTCAGCATCTTGGTTCTATATAGTGATTCTTTAAGCAGCATTTCACTACATTATTATTTTCAAAAATGGTATCTCCACTGTCAGCTTTTAAAATCAGTACTATTTAGTTTATTATGCATAGTTACTATATGTATATTTTATCTTAAACAGCTATGCAATTATTACATGGGAAGTCTTATCCAGAAAACAGCCTTTTGAAGGTAAGTGTACTTTGACTTCCTTATTAAATTGACATCATGTTGGTAAATCACACTCAGAACTATCTAAATAAAGATCACCTATTTTAAATCCATCTACTATTCATTTTGTGGAAAGCACACTAGAAAAACATAACAGTTTATCAAGGTGAATCCCATGTATATTGGAAGATACTGAATTGGGATCAGAAAAATATAGATTTGTTTTGTTCTGATAGTAATTAACTCCATTATTAAGCTGCTGAATCCCTTAAGTCCTCATTTTTTTCATCTGCAAAATAAGAATTTTGAATTCTTCTAAGGTTCATTCCAACTATAAAATTCTTTATATGAAAATTTAATTAGTGCTCCTTTAAAGACCAGCAGACATTGAAGAATAATTTTCACATTTTCTGATAATGTTGTCTGTTTCTTTGAGGTTCGTTTAGGTCAGTTTGCTGTGTAACAACCTTAGAATCTCAGTAGCTAACAAGCTAAACATTTATAATATTTCTTATTCACACTAGATGATTAGTTGCTGTGACTTCTCGGCTCTGCTAGTTCTACTCAGCTCTGCTGAGCTCTGCTTTGCTCTGCTGTCTTCATATTCCATTGGCCAAATCAAATCACGTGGCCAAGCCCAGAATTAAAGAGGTGAAGCTATAAACTCCTCCTGTAAGTCTGGGAATAGCTGGGATATAAATATTCCTTTGACAGAAAGGGAGGTAATGAATTATACCTAAGATTTTTAAGATTCTCTGATTTTCATTTGGTTGAGCTTAGAATGTAATTAATATGTTAGATCATAATATATTTCTAATGAATGAAATATATTTTCATTTGTTTTGACAGACGTCACCAATCCTTTGCAGATTATGTATAGTGTGTCACAAGGATATCGACCTGACACTAATGAAGAAAATTTGCCACTTGATATACCTCATCGAGCACTTATGATCTCTCTAATAGAAAGTGGGTGGGCGCAAAATCCAGATGAAAGACCGTCTTTCTTAAGTAAGTGTACAGTTTTAATCTGGACCTTTTGAATTGCAAAAATACCGAATATGCTGTAAATAAAGTATTACTTGAACAGTCACACAAGTTAGATGATGAAGTCAAAAAATTTGTTGTTGTTGTTTTTTTTTATTTAGTTGTTAGATGATGAAATTGAAATGGTAAGGAGAGACTGTTGGCTATCATAAAAAGATTAGAAGGTTATTCCAAATACAGGTTTTCAGAGAAAGAACATGATAAATTTAAGTTTAGGAGCTATTTGCTACTGTGTAAAAAAATTGATCAGAGAAGGGCAAGAGTAGAATCTCTAGACCAATCCTGGAAATCAAAAAATCAGATAGAATTAGAGGTAGAATGGATCATCACCTAAATGTAAACATAGAAAATCTTCATGACCTCGGATTGAGCCAAGAGCTCTTATATATAACATCAAAAACAAGATCTATTAAAAAAATTTTGATAATTTCAAAAAAATTGAAAAATTTTACACTTCAAAAGATGCTACAGAAAATGAAAAGACAAGCTATAGACTGGGAATCTTCTTTCCAGCTAGAAAAAAAATTAAATATACTTTGCATTCAAAACTTATGTCTAGTGCTTATCCGCATTGTGCTCAAAATCAAAATTTGCTGTAATAATGGATTAGCATGTTCTCTCTTATTTCCAAGCACCATTTAATAGGAGATATATATATATATATATCTTTTGTCCCCAGTGCCATTTTCAAACTGTAATTTCTTCTCCATTCCCTAAGGATTCTGGCTCTTCTGAAGATCATGCCATTAGTCAAAACTTACTTTACTTCTCGCCAGCAAGAATACTGGAGTGGGTAGCCATTCCCTTCTCCAGGGGATCTTCCCCACCCAGGGATCAAACCCTGGTCTCCTGCATTGCAGTATGATTCTTTGGGTCAGGAAGATCCCCTGGAGAAGGGAGTGGCTACCCACTGCAGTATTCTGGCCTGGAGAATTCCATGGACACAGGAGCCTGGTGGGCTACAGTCCGTAGGGTCGCAAAGAGTTGGACACAGTTGAGCAACTAATAGTTTTTTCTCTTCTCTAGGACTAAGACTAATACTCACTTAACTTCTCTGCAAACTTCCTAGCTTTTCCCTATTGTTTATTGAAAACACTGGCTTCGGGCTTAGTGACTTCTACGTCCTGCATTGGTCAGTGCTGCTGAATATTTGAGAGGAATGTTCTGCAGATCTCTGGAGTTCTCTCTACGTGTACTACTTCTCTTTCCTACAGTGTCCCATAAACTCTCTCTGCTTTGGTCTACCCTAACTCTAATCCCTGTGTCTTCAGCTTTGAGGTTCCACCAGGCCTCACCTTATTTGCCTATCCCTGTAGTATAGCTGGAAACTCTCAAGGCAGGATGCTTGGGCAGTCAGGCTGTGGTAGAGCTCACCTCAGTTATTTCTCTTCACTCAGAGATCACTGTCCCTTTTTGTTGCCTGATACCTAGTGTCTTAATAACCACTGTTTCATGCATTTTGTCTGACTGTTGGATATTTAAGACAGGAGGATGAATTGGTCCTTGTTGCTTCATCTTGTCCAGAAATCGAATTCATTGGTTTTTCTTTAATAGCTAAAACTGAACTCTAAACACTACTTAGCATTCTGTTATGTTTTCAAATACATTCTCGTAGATCACCTATTCTTAAGTTGTAGTACAGGGACCCTGGAGGTGGGGTTGGTCCCTGAGACTTATAAAGGATTCACAAAATCAAAACTTTTTCAAACTAATAAATACTAAGGTATTATTTTCCCTTTTCACGCTCATCCTCTGGAAAAATAGTTTCCAGAGACTGAATGAGGTGTGATGATGTCATTGGGATAATGTAATGTATTTTCATATACTCTGATGTTTTAAAATGTTCTCAGTTTTAATGTCTAATGTAGTAAATGTCAGTAGACACTATCAATATACACAAAAGCTCTTTGGGATAATTTTGAAGTTCTGAGACCCAAAAGTTTGAAAATTACTGTCCTAGATAATCATCTTGAACTACTGTAGGAGATGCGTAAGTTCCATACTTTATGTTCCCAAAGTGGAGATGAAATCGTGTTTCAGTCTCCAAGAAGAGGAGCATGGGAGGAACATTTCCAGCTTCTGTCTGCCCCTCAACACTCCTGCTCATCCGTTAATTTTGGAGAAAAACTAAGCATACTTAGCTAATCCATTCTCCGTTTTGTCCTGCTTTTGAAGTTAGGTTGTCTAAAAGATGCATACATTTTTCTGCTTCCCCGTATGGAAGCAGGTGAGGCCTGTAGCTGAGTGAGTAAAACTCAGTTGAAGGGGCAAAACATTACTAGTAAGCCTATATGCTACAGATCTGAAAAGGGATATAATTCCATTTAGTTTTATCTGTAGTAAGGGTGTTATTTTGATCACCACCTGTCATAATTGTGTAGCTTTTCTTAATAGATTCTGAACTCAGGAAGAGAAGACAGAGGTAATCCATATTGTACCTTATCTTCCCTTCTTAAGCTTCCTACACCTCATGTTCCATGTTTCTTTTGAGCACTGAGAAAATAGAAACCATGAGAGAGAACTCCCTCATAGTCCCACTACCAGATCCATCAATTTAGTTGTACTTGACCTGTCTTCCTGCTTCTCTCTTTTACAGTGGAAAGAAAAGTGTCCTTATACAGCTCTCAGCGGTGTTTCTTCGTCTCTGGATGCCATCTCTTCCTCTCTGCAGCAGTCTGTTCCTTAACATTCTCTCTCTGCTCTTGCATTGCCAGTCTCTGCCTGTGCACTGGATCCTTCGTCTGTCATACAGATCTGTTATACTATTAGATCCTACCTTTATATAGGACAGAAATTCTTGACCCCCTATCATCCTTCAGCTACCACCGAATTTTTCCACTTGAATTTGGATCTAAACACTTGGTAGGAATTGTCCATACTTGTTGTCTCTACTTCTTCCCTTCTAATTTATTTATTAACAGCCTTACAGCAGTCTTCTGTTTCATATTGCCACTAAAGCTGTGTTTGTTCAAGTTACCAAGGAAAGCAGTGTTGAAATACTGATTATCTCAGCCTCTCAATAGTAGTTTTGGCTGACTCCTTCCCTCCTTGAAACTTTCCCCTTGATAGCTTCCAAGGCACAAGAGATCATGCTTCCCTCCCTGTTATCATCTCTTCCTCTCTCTTTTTTTCTTCCTCTGCTCAGTTTCTAACTGTTGAAAATGGCTTAGAGCTAAATATGGGTTCTTTTTTTTTTTTTTAATTATCTTTTTTTTTTTAATTATCTTTTTTTTTTTTTTTAGTTTTTTATTTTTTAAATTTTAAAATCTTTAATTCTTACATGCATTCCCAAACATGAACCCCCCTCCCACCTCCCTCCCCATAACATCTTTCTGGGTCATCCCCATGCACCAGCCCCAAGCATGCTGCACTTTCTCCCTTAGACAGTGCAGTCCAAACCGTGGCTTTTATACCGTCTCTACCTTCTTGATGCTCAGTTTTATTTCTGGAGCCCTGACCTCTCACTTGAGCAGCATGTCTGTATGCCACTGTAGTAATAGCAGAATTATGATGTTTCTCCTTGTTGGCTATTATTAACCATGCTGCTGTGACTGTTCATATGCACATGTGTATGTGAACATGTGTTTTCATTTCTCTGACCTATGAGTGCAATTGCTTGATTGTGTGGTAAATTTGTCCTTCATTTTAAAGAGATCACCAAGCTGTTTTCCAAAGCAACTGCATCGTGATACGTTCCTGCCAGCAACGTGGGAGGTTTTCCTTTTCTCTGCCTCATTGTCAGTACTTGTTATTTTGTCTTTTTTATTACATCTATTTTAGTGAGTATGGAGTGATGCCTCACTGTAGTTTTAGTTTGCATCTCCTAATGTCTAATGGTGTTTAAGCATATTTTCATGTGCTTTTTAGCTATTTGTATGTCCCCTTTGCTAAAATTCAATCCTTTTCTCATTTTTAAATTGGGTTATTTGTCTTAAGTTGTTAGAGTTCTTTTTCTATTCTAGATATAAGTTCTTTACCAGATCCATGATAGGTAAAAGTGTTCTCCTAGTCTGGGGCTTGTCTTTTCATTTTTCTTAATTGCATTGTTTTTCCTAATGCATCATTTTTCTTAATGTAAATGTTTCAACATTTTTGAAGTCCAGTTATCAAAGATATTTTATGGATCCTGTTTCTGATACCATATCCTAGGAATTATTTGCCTAACTCAAGGCAATGAAGATTTCCACTTATATTTATATTTAGGTGCATAGTCCGTGTATGCATGCTAAGTCACTTCAGTCACGTCCCACTCTTTGCAACCGCATGGTATGTAGCCCACCAGGCTCCTCTGTCCATGGTGCATAGTCCATTTCAAGTTAATTCTGTGTATGTTGTGTGGTAAGAGTCTAAAATCTGTTTTCCTGTGGGTATCCAACATTTGTTGAAAAGACTGTCCTTTCCTTGTTGAATTATCTTAGCAACTTTGTCAAAAAATAATTGACCATACTTGCAAAAGCTTATTTTTAGACTCAATTATATTCCGTTGATCTGTCTTTATTTAGATATATCTATCTTTATGCCTATAATAAACATTTTGGCAGTAAACATTCTAATGATTTTGAATGTCGTCAGTTTGGGAAAAAATTGACTTAAGGCCTTATCACTTAATATTAGCATTTATGTTTTTCATTTTAATGGTTATAAGCAACCTGAGCTCTTTTTTTCTCATTTAGAATGTTTAATAGAACTTGAACCAGTTTTGAGAACATTTGAAGAGATAACTTTTCTTGAAGCTGTTATTCAGCTAAAGAAAACAAAGGTAAATTATCATATGAAATGTTAGAAATGTAAAACTTTAAATCATGGAGACTTTTAGTTTAGTTCTTTTTTAGAGGTTACAGTACTGAGGCAGTAGAATTTATTAGAGAATATGAATGCGGTCTTAAATCTGTCACCAAAGAACTTCTCCATTTTATTCAAACAGCCACCTCCAGATTTCCAAGACATTTTCAGACCTCCCATATATCACATGTAAATTTGAAATGTGCAATGAGTGCCTGAATTGTGTATAATTATTACCCTAAATTACCACAGTTGTTGTTGTTTAATCTGTGTTTATTTCCCAAAAGTTTTGATACATACACAGTAAAAGATGCCTGGATTATTGTACTTATCTTTATTCAGGTTTCTTGGGTTTTTCAGATGTTTATTGCCAAATTAAGCTATAGAATTTTTATTAATAATTGAGACCAAAATGTGAATGTTTTATTGCTTGTGTGTTTTTTTTTTTGTTTTCCCACTCAGACACTCCATTGTGCATGGACCAAAGTAGCAGTTGATATGAATTACCTAGAATGGTTGTCTCATTTACTCATTCTGGCTCTTGTAAATCAGAACAACTGAAGGGACCTATTACTGCAGGGTTTTCTTGCTGTTATCAAAAATTGTTTAAAAAGCAACTACAGTTGTTTGGGGACAAAGTCAGCTTAGTTTAACACTTGCTGGGTTTCCCACTAAATGACATTGCTTGCCTCTTGCAGTTTGTGGATCTGTTAACGTAATTTTGGTTTAAAAGGAAAGGGCATAAAGGATAACCATAAAATTTTGGTTTAAAAGGAAAGTACATAAAGGAAACAACTGCCCTCACTCAAACTTAAAAAAATGTTGGCAATATTAGTGCCTGAATGTTTTGAGGAACTGTGTTTTAATATTTTGATAAATTTTAATTGACTTCCCTGCTTCTGAGTAGATGGTCTTTTCCAGAACATTCCAGTCTTTCCACTTCTCAGTAGAAACAAACTTCTGATAATATTTCTTTTTGCTTTGTCTTTTCAGTTCCCTTTTCTCTCCTTACAACTTGCTGCTCTTCTGCCAAGCAAAGGTGGATAGAAGGATCTGTTTTCTTGTACCTTTCCTACAACCTTGATTATAAGAAACTGAACTGGAAGAGAAGCAGTTCAGTTCCTTTTTTGTCCCCAACCAACTTAAATACTAGGATCTGTGTTTAAAACTGTTAATTTAGGGGGAGAGATTTTTGCTTCTTAAATAAAGTAATTTAAAGTGTATATTTTTCAAATACTTGAATATCATTTAATAATAGCATTACTGTCTTTAGTCAGTGTTTTTAAGTTGCGGTATTGTTTTCACTCAGAGTTGTTTTAGTTACGCTTTTCTTTTTTTGGAATCTTTGTATCAATTCTGTAAAACTCTTAGGGAAAGAATATCATCTCCATTTTATAGACAAAATAACTGAGGTATAGGGAAGTAAGTCACATAACACTCTACACAGCTAGCTAATGGCAGGGCCAAGAATCGAATACAGATTTAATAAGATAATAAGATTTTTCATAAAGAAATTTCTGAAAATATCACCATTTGGGGTGAGTTGTTTTGTTTGAATTTCGTACATTTTTTCATTTTTTCTTTGAACTGGCTCCTATAATACATGTTTTCATGGATAGCATCTCTTATATCTTCAATAGTAAAAACTGAATCAAAGTTTTTTCTTCATATTTCATTGTATTTCTTTCTAGGGTCTGACTCATAAATAATTTTAATTAACTGATCATTTATGAAAAATGATGTTTGTAATTAATGATATTGCATAATCAGAAGTATTTTAATAAATTTAAAAGCACAGAAAAGATTTATATAACAGAAATGGATCTAAAGATGAATTTAAACAGTTCATATAAAAATCTGCTATGGACTGCTATCGACTGCTATGTGCAAAATACTGTCAGATAGATTATGTACACAGATGAATAGTAGTTTTTTTCTCTTAAAAGTTCTTAGATGTGTTACAGAGCAGACAGTTGTTAAGTGTGAATAATGAAGGGCTGGGTATGGATCCCACCAATTTCTAAAGTTCTGTAGAGCAGCTGATATTATGTTGGTTTGGGGAAGAAAAACAGACTGATGGGTTTGTTTTTAAATCACTCAATAGTGATGGCAGCTAATCCAAACCTGGCTTAAAGAGACAGGAGTGAATCACTAAATGATTTTAGTACAAAGGCGTAGCAATTAAACAAATCATCTGCTTATTAATGGATATCATTTATCAAATGCTTACAAAGTAATTTTAGGGCCTCTGCATATATTACTTCTAATCCTTGCTGCAGTAATCCACAAAAATAGTTTACAGATAAGTAAACCAAGATTAAGTCTCATGCCCTGAATCAGACAGAGTTCCTGGCATTCTGATCAGATCTGATTGGCCCCCATCTTTCTGTTAGGTCACTATGCCTCCTTTACTTAGTCCAGCCCTCAACTTCTTATCATTAAAATAGAAATAATAATAGTACTTAGAATCATGGTGCCTAAAATATAGTAAATGCTTAATAATTATGGATAGATAGATATACACACAAATTGAAATATATAAAGTACTTAGATTGAACTAGGTACTTTATTATCTCAATCTCTGGAATGATCCTGCATGTAAATATCATTCCATTTTAAAGGATGAATTTGTTCAAGGTAACCAGGTAATATGAGACAGAATTCAAAGCATATATCTCTAAAGTTATTTCCCCTATTCTACACTATCTCTACCTTTATGTTAGATATTATATTCTCAACTGATTGAGCTTTTTTTTCCATTGATTTTGCATAAACATATAAAATATGTTAAGTAGATTATATTTTACTCATATAACCTTCTAATCGCCTCTAATTCAAACACATGTATGATGTATGTATGTATGTATTTCGGTTACAGAATGCTTCAAGAACTGTTCACTTAAGTGACAAGAAGAAAAGGGAGTTATCTCTGAACATACCTGTAAATTCTGGTCCACAGGAGGTAAAAAAAAAAAAAATTATGCTAATTAAATTCAAAATGTGAGAAGAATATGAAAAATCATTTAGTCTGTCTCGGTCTTTTATAGATGAGAAGCTCAAGTCCAGGGAGGTTTTAGGATTTTAAGATGGCAGTCTCCAGTTTGGTTCATCTCATCAAATCCCAGTCCTCACTTCTTTCTGAGGCATTGAATTCTGTCCCTGTCATCATTTTATGTGAAGACTGGTTTCCCAGGGTAGTACATCGCAAATCACTGATACACTTCTGCCACTATAAGCTGTACTACCTGCCTTGTTCTTAACTTCTTACAATGACTGGATAAAGGGAAAATGCTATTTATGTGGCTATTCAAATAGAAGGATTTCTTTAGTAGCATTTATTCAGAATTATTTCATATTAATCATTTCTTTTAGGAATATATATGTTCTCTATACAGATTCAGAAAAGTAATAATACCTTCAAAATGAACCGTAAAACACAGTATATAGTCTTTACATATGCTGTCTCTTGGATCTTTGAGCCCATACATGCACGCTTTTAGATAGGTATACAGAAAGAACCTGAGGACCAGATTATTTAAATGACTTGTCAAAGGTTAGGCAGTAATTCCACAACACAGCTAGGATTGGAGCCAAGTTCAATATTACTTCTTCCATGAATTTCTGCTCCTCCGTGTTGAAGGAGCCTGAGGCTTGAGAATAGGCATTTGATCTGAATCAGTATCAGGTAATCAGAGTTACAGATCTCTTGTTGTTCATCAGTTGGACAGTCTGTGAGATTATATACAAAATATTGAAAAAATAATGGTTTCTAATATATTTAACTATTGCCCCACCCACTCAATTGACCTGATAAATCAAGTTCACTTTGCTTTTTATTTCATATATGTGTTTAATTTTGTAAAGTATAATTTGTGTTAGTCTTGAGTCTTTGTTTATAATAAGCCAAAAGCAAGACCTGTTTAGAAATTAAAGCTGTATAACTTTTTAAATAATTTTGCATTAACATAAATAATTTATCTTCTATTTATTTTAGGAATCATGTGGATCCTCTCAGCTCCATAAAACTAGTGGTTCTCCTGGAACCTCAGTGTCCCTGTCAACTCCTCAAGACGATGACTTTTTATCTGGTGTGTATATTTTTCAGTCAGTTATTACTTACAAGTTTTCAATTTTCTTTCAAGATCATATTCTTGCAGGTAGTCATGGTTCGTATGGAACATGTCTTTCGTTTGCATTCATAACTTATTTTTTAAAAGTGACAGTCTGAAGATGTAAAAATAGTAATGGGATGTTAAATACATTTAAGTATAAAAAGCATTCTGTTAGACACTACAGAAATATTTTTTTTAATATCTTATAAGAAAGAACAAAAATATTTCTAAGTCACCATAGTATTAGATAAAAAGCAATATACTGTATGAGATATAGGGATGTAGAGCTATGGTAGTATAGTGGAAAAGTAACATTTTTTACAAAGTACTTTCACAACAACCTTGTGAGGGAGATATTCCTCATTTTACAGATTCTTAAGATCAAGACTGCTGGATCACATAGTTAGTAACTGGCAAATCCAAGATTTGAACCCAGGTCTTTTTGATAAATATTTTCATGTCACTC
Organism: Ovis canadensis; assembly: GCF_042477335.2. NCBI lineage: Eukaryota > Metazoa > Chordata > Mammalia > Artiodactyla > Bovidae > Ovis > Ovis canadensis. Next base: position 96,822,732 of record NC_091253.1, on the reverse strand, counting down.
TACTACACCATGTTGTCATCACGAAGAAATTATTTCTGGCTGAAAGTTGGATCTGTAGTTATAAAGGATGGGCATTCCGGGCAAAAGGAGCTACATAGAGGCAAAGAAGCAAGAAAACCCAGAGAACAGTGAGTAGTTGGGTCTAGCTGGCGAAGACGGTGAATGAAAGGTCATCAAAGATGAGGAGGGTGGAGTCGTCAGGACGAATTCTAATACTAGGCTAAGCCATTTGGACTCATTTGCTTGAGTAGGAAACAACTATTGCAAATTTTTGAACAAGGGTGTGTGTGACATGATAAACTTTTTTGCTTTAGAAAGATTCATCCTGGCTGGAATATGTAGGATATTTTGGAAGGGAAAGGAGATTCGAGGTGGGGAGCCCAGTTAGGAGACTGCTGCTGCTGCTGCATCGCTTCAGTCGTGTCCGACTCTGTGCCACCCTGTAGACAGCAGCCCACTAGGCTCCCCCATCCCTGGGATTCTCCACACTGGAGTGGGCTGCCATTTCCTTCAATGCAGAAAAGTGAAAGTGAAGTCGCTCGGTTGTGCCCAACTCTTGGCGACCCCATGGCCTTCAGCCTACCAGGCTCCTCCGTCCATGGGATTTTCCAGGCAAGAGTACTGGAGTGGGGTGCCATCGCCTTCTCTGAGTTAGGAGTCTATTGGTCTATTAATGTACTCCATGAGAAATTATGAAACCTTCTCCAGAGTATAAGAAGCGGAGAACGGTGTGAGAAACATTACAGAGGACACACTGATAGGACTATAGCTTTTCACTTGTAGGAGGGAATAGAGAAAAAAAAAGATGAACATAAAGCTAAAGCTTTGAACAAGTTTAGTTGGAAGAACATTGGTGCTATTAACAGAAATAGGAGTTGAAATGAGTTTTAGAGCTAAGATGAATAATTTTTTTTAACTTTTTACAGTTTGAGGTGAACATGTAAACACAGGCACATATGAGGGTTATATCCTGTTGAAAATCCAAGACTTAAGGTTCAGTGAAGACAGAAAATTCAATTACATGGATTTGGGAAGAGAGGTGACCATTGAGACGTTGATGTTTAATAAGATTGCCAAAGGAAATTGGCAAGACATATATATAAATTCACCAGACACGTTTGAAGTACGGAAGGGGGAAGATGACACAAAAGGAAAAATATGATACGATATAAAGAAGTAAAATCCTATGATTTATAATTTATATAGGACAGACAAGCACAGACAGAAATATGGTTTAAAAAAATTCATCATAAACCTTTTTGATCTAAAAACTATTTACTTGTGAGTTAGGTTTATGGATGAGCTTATGCAATGAAAATGAAAAGACAATTAAATTCCACCCTCTGTGTGATCCAGACATTCATATTTTAGCTAATAGGAATATTCTACCCCTAATGGAGATGTTGTGTTTTATAGGAAAAACTGAAGATTTCTCTGCGCTGTGTCCGTGTTCAGTGATTCACAGTCAGGACAGAGACATCTGTGTGGATCATCGGGCAGCGTTCTGTAACCACAGGACTGCCCCATGCTCTTCAGCAATAGTGAATCCTCTCTCAGTTGAGGGAAACTCAGGTAAATCCGTGCTGTGAAACGCTTTGTAAATGATGCCGTTTACCTCACAACTGTGCTATCCCAACTGTATATTCAATAGATACACTATTTAATGTTCAGTATTCTTCAGTATGTTATATATGTACTGTAAATAGGGAAGCACTCCCAATCCCTGAAGACAAGAATGTTAACATGTAAACACAGGCCTAAATGGTATTCCATGAACATCTATCTAGGGAGGGAGGGCTCAGAGGAGGTGTGACTTAATATGTCACTAAAGTTAATATATTTTTATTTATCAAATATTCAATATCCTTTATGTTTAAAAAAAAAATCTGAAAAAAAGTTACCTTTGCCTCCATGACCTACAAAGAGTAAAACTGCAGTGCATTTTCTTGGAGGGGAAGGGAGGAGATAACCCAAATATCAGATTTGTTCCTGAAAATTAATAGCATCCTTCAAAATAGTGCTGTTCCATATTAGCATAATTACAGAAAAATTAGATTTTATGTCTTATTATTTTGTTTATCATCTGATTTTACTCATAGCTATGTATCTGTCCCCACTTTTTTACCTGTCATTGCTTTTCTACAGGGCGATTTCAGCCTGGTATAGCCCAACAGTGGATCCAGAGTAAAAGGGAAGACATTGTGAGCCAGATGACTGAAGCCTGCCTTAACCAATCTCTAGACGCCCTCCTGTCCAGAGACTTGATAATGAAGGAGGACTATGAACTCATTAGTACCAAACCTACAAGGACCTCAAAAGTCAGACAGTTACTAGATATCACTGACATTCAAGGAGAAGAATTTGCCAGAGTGATAGTACAAAAGTTGAAAGATAATAAGCAAATGGGTCTTCAGCCTTACCCAGAAATACTTGTGCTTTCTCAATCACCATCTTTAAATTTCTTTCACAATAAAAGCCATAAAAAGTAACTCCTTCCAAGAAAAGAAGTCAGTGTATAAACAAGTAATTTATATTTTTTTTTTGCCTTGATAAAGTTGTTTTCATGAGATTCATTTGAGTATTTAAAACTTTAATGCAGTTTCTTCTTCAGATAAATATTAGTTTCCTTCCATGATATTATAGTATTTTTTTTAATTAATACAGTAGAAAGTTTGTGTTTTGCTGCACAGTTCAATTTTTATCTTTGGTTAATTAAAATATTTTTTCAATTAATAATTATATGTTTCTTATACAAAGTAATGTTTTCAGGTTCCACGTGTTTCTCATGGAAACCATTTTCACATACACTTTCTTTGTGGATTATTTGTTGTTTGAGATGCTTGGCTTTTTGAAGTGTACCCCTTAGACTTAAATCAGAGGTAGTATAGCATTCTTATCCTACAGTCTTGGGTTCCAGTCCTCTTCAGAGTTGTTCATTAAGCTCTGTTATCCACATTACACATTTAAATGTTATTTATTGACCTCTTTAAAAGATTGTTTCAAAGATAAAGGAGTACAGCGTATAAAGAAAAACAATCCTTCAGCATGTGCTTTACTCCTGTTTCTAGCCTGAACTAACAACCAAGATAACAGCCAAAATTAACAGATTGATATGTATCATTCTATCGCTTTCTTCCTGTTCATATTTGAAATATATGCTCATTTGGGGAAGGATTGTTTCTTAATATTATCATTGTTATAACACATCATACTTCAACCTGATTTTTGCATTTAGTACATCATGTGAAGCCTTCCAGATCACATTCAAGCTTAATTAATAAGTTTTGATTGCTATATAATATTACTAGAGCTATTTTTTTTTCATTTTCTTGTTCAAATCAATGATATATACAGTGTGAGGTGTTTTGCTTTTTTTTTTTTGGTTAATGGGTTATGTCACTAAGGTGAAAACTAATAAGGAATAATAGCCCTTTTCTGAAAATGTTTATTAGCAATGTCAGCAAAAAGTGTGATATAAGATAAATTTGAAAGGACAAACTTTGAAGTTGGGCTATACAGTATGACCCACGGTTTGAAAAAAGTAAAATCAGTAGATGTCATTGAGGCAATTAAATGTTTTATTAAAATAGGTATTAGTCTCCATTTTGGAGCTGGGCCTCTGGTGCCTCATTACTATGTCTCTGAGAAATATGGCAGTTACTAGGGAAAGGCAGAAACCACGCATATGAGCTATCTTTTATTATATCTTATTTTTAAAGTGTCTGGATAAAGATTTAATTTGGGAAATGAGGGAGAAAATCATTTGGAGGTTTTCCCCTTTATACAGTTTTTTTATTATTTTGAATCTTGATGGCTTCAAATTAACTTTTATCCCAGTTTAATGATGTGGTATCTGGATTGATAAAGTGAACTTCGCCCTGGGTTTTTCTTTTTGTTTGTTTTTTGTTTTTCATTTTCTGCCCAGATCTATAAACTCAAGATTTCCAGTCTGTATGCTTAGGACTACGTGCGTATCAGCCACTTTCTTCCCTAACTTAATATATGGGAAGCACAGATACAGTCGTCCATTTCAGCTCTGCAGACTTTTTCTGCATGAGTAATAACAACGTATTGACGAAGATGGTGATGACAAGGATCAAGATGAATCTACAGTGAGCTCTCAGTACCTAGTAGAATTGTTGCAGTCTCAGCAGCCAGTTTCCATTATACTAATACCTGATAATGCAGTGATGTTTAGGGGAAGGTGCCACAGGGTATTCTGAGTCTGACCTGTCGGTATAGCACAGGGCCTGGCACACACGCTGTCTGAATATCTCCTTAGTGAATGTCACTGAAATGAAAGCTGGAGAAGAGAGAAGGAAGAGGTTTCCTTGAAATCACACTTCCAAGATGTAATGCGAATACAGCTGGTAGTGGATGAGATTGCTTTAGGTAGTATGCAAACAGCACTAAATTAACATTTTAGTCACGTAGGAAGTTCTTTTTAGTCAAATCTTCTAGTTAAGTAAAGGAGAAAGTTAAAATTGTGCTATCATCCTTTATCCCCTTTAGTAAAAAGAGAGGACTTCAGGAACAATGTTTAGCAGGAATTTTGTAACTTTGAATTGTTTTGTAACTTTTTGAATTCATTTGAAGATGACCTACATGTGTCACCATTTTTCTAATCTATTTTTTAAATAGGTAGTAACAGGTAATGCTCACGCACTCTGCACTATATGTTAAGGCAGTGCTACCCAGAAGATTGGTCTGCAGAGCAGCTGCATGAAAATCAGCCAGAACTTGTGAAACGTACCAACTCATGGTCCCTAACTCACTCAGATCTTTCCTACCACTCAGACTCAGTCTCTGATGTTTGAGACCTTTTGTTTTAAGAAACATAGAGAAGGGGATCAAGATGACAGGGGGGTATGGAACTCACTTCCTTCCACAAATATTAATGCATAAAAAATACATCTACCTGTGAAGCAATCCTTGCAGAAGACGTACTGAAAGTCTGCAGGAAATCTCACACAACCTAGGCTACAACTGAGACCCCCAGATAACCAGGTAAGATAAAGGGGAGAGGGAGGAGAGGAATCTGGACAGGATCTGCCTGGAGAGAACTGGGGAAATATTTCCTCATCCTGGGAACTTCCTTCACTGGCGGGGAGGTCTGCCAGGACAGAGGAGCTTCAGAGGCAAGTGCAGAACCTGCCCTATACACCCGAAGGATGAAAAGAGCCCAGCACTGTCAGTCTGATGCCTCTCCACACTTCCCCGCCCCAGAGACACACTTGTTGCGGTGCCCAGCTACTCAGTGCTGAGACCTGCGCTTCGGCAGACAGACCAGGGGAGGGGACTTGGTCTGGCTGCACAGCCAGCCTGAGGGCCTGGGGTGTGCACGGAACCGTCTGGGTCTGCTACAGGAGCCACGCTGTCGACAGAAGGCAGGGACGGGGTGTGGGTCCAGCGGAACAGCGCCATTATCAGCTTGCCCACGGTGGGGCAGGAGCCAGGTGCAGCAAGTTTAGCAAACAATGGGTGTGAACACTTGGAGGCGGGGCTGGTCCAAATTACTAGCATTCCCAAGCTGGGCACAGGAACCAGCTTCTGCAGGTTTTCATGCCAGTGACTGAGGACACACACACGTCCAAGCCAATGACGGCACCCCCACTCACCCCCACCCCCACCCCACCCCCCGCCATGGAAGCGGGCACAGAGGACCGGCCAGCAATGGTGGTCTTGGTTGGCATGCACACCCGGTGGCAGGTGGCATCACAGAACCGCATTTACTAGCAAAACAACTCTTGGGGAGAAAATGCAGTCGCTTCTTTCCCAGAAGGAGCCCTCCCGTCCTGTCCATCTCACGGCTCAGCTTAAAACTGTGCTTGAAACTTGTGCAACAACTGGGCAGAAGATCCTACCCCCAGCAGGGTGGTGACAACCACAAAGAAGAGCTCCTGCCCCAGGTTCGTTGCAAGCACCGGTCACCATGACCCTGGCCACACCCGCGAGCAAGGGAATAAGGGCCAGCGCACCCTGAGGAATACATGGCAAGCATCCACACTGAAAACAGTGCTTGCACCAAAAGTCTGGGCTCATACAGTCTCAGTTCAGTTCAGTTCAGTTGCTCAGTTGTGTCCAACTCTTTGCGACCCCGTGAATCGCAGCACGCCAGGCCTCCCTGTCCATCACCAACTCCTGGAGTTCACTCAGACTCATGTCCATCGAGTCAGTGATGCCATCCAGCCATCTCATCCTCTGTCGTCCCCTTCTCCTGCCCCCAATCCCTCCCAGCATCAGAGTCTTTTCCAATGAGTCAACTCTTTGCATGAAGTGGCCAAAGTACTGGATTTTCAGCTTTAGTATCATTCCCTCCAAAGAAATCCCAGGGCTTATCTCCTTCAGAATGGACTGGTTGGATCTGCTTGCAGTCCAAGGGACTCTCAAGAGTCTTTTCCAACACCACAGTTCAAAAGCATCAATTCTTTGCCGCTCAGCTTTCTTCACAGTCCAACTCTCACATCCATACATGGCCACTGGAAAAACCATAGCCTTGACTAGACGGACCTTTGTTGGCAAAGTAATGTCTCTGCTTTTGAATATGCTATCTAGGTTGGTCATAACTTTTCTTCCAAGGAGTAAGCGTCTTAATTTCATGGCTGCAGTCACCATCTGCAGTGATTCTACACAGGGTCAAAAAAAAAAAAAAAAAGCCTTTCCTCACAGGGGATTGAAACACAAAGTCAAGAGATTCCCAGAATAACAGGCAAGTTTGGCCTTGGAGAGCAAAATGAAGCAGGGCAAAGGCTAAGGAATTTGTCAAGAGAATACTCTGGTCATAGCAAACACCCTTTCCCAACAACACAAGAAAGAACTGTACAAGTGGACGTCACCAGATGGTCAACACCGAAATCAGACCGATTATGTTATTCATAGCCACAGATGGAGAAGCTCTGCAGCCAGTGAAAACAAGACCGGGAGCTGACTATGGCTATACCACGCAAGAAGGCAAAGTAGTTGTCTGAGGAGGCCTTACAAATAGTGGAGAAAAGAAGAGAAGGGAAAGGCAAGGGGCAAAGGGAAAGATATGATCAACTGAATACAGAGTTCCAGAGAGTAACCAGGAAAGATAAGAAAGTCTTTGTAAGTGAACAATCCAAAGAAATAGAGGAAAACTATAGAATGAGAAAGAACAGTGATCTCGTCAAGAAAACTGGAGATACCAAGGGAATACTTCATGCAAATATGGGCACGATAAAGGACAGAAATGGCAAGGATCTAAGAAGCAGAAGAAATTAAGAAGTGGAAAAAATACACAGCAGAACTGTACAAAAAAGATCTTAATGACCAGATAACCATGATGGTGTGATCACTCACCTAGAGCCAGACATCCTGGAGTGTGAAGTCAAGTGGACCTTAGGAAGCATTACTATGAACAAAGCTAGTGGAGGTGATGGAATTCCAGGAGAAAAGGAAATTTTCTGATTTCCTTTAGGATTGACTGGTTTGATTTCCTTGCTGTCCAAGGAACTCTCAAGAGTCTTGTCCAACACCACAATTCAAAAGCATCAGTTCTTCGGTGCTCAGCCTTTTTTATGGCCCAACTCTCACATCCATATATGACTTCTGGAAAAACCATAGCTTTGACTAGACAGACTTTTGTCAGTAAAGTAATGTCTCTGCTTTTTAATATGCTGTCTAGATTTGTCAAAGCTTTTCTTCCAAGGAGCAAGCGTCTATTTGCCATGACTTGATGGGACTGGATACCATGCCTGTGACTTTTACCTCTAAACAAACTCAAGCTTAATGACCACATCAGGGAAAAATAATTAATAACTTCTATATGCCTATTCATAGGGCTTAGTTGGTGTTCAGTCACTAAATTATGTCCATCTCTTTGTGACCCCATGGACTGCAGCACTCCAGGCTCCTCTGTCCTTCACTATCTCCTGGAATTTGCTCAAATGCATGGCCATTGAGTTGGTGATGCTATTTAACTATCTCATTCTCTGTTCCCCCAGCTTCTTCTTTTGGCTTCAGCCTTTCCCAGCATCAGGATCTTTTCCAATGAGTAGGATCTTTACATCAGGTGGCCAAAGATTTGGATCTTCACCTTCAGCATAAGTCCTTTCAACAAATATTCAGGGTTGAGTTCCTTTAAGATTGACTGGTTGGGTCCCCTTACAGTCCAAGAAGACTCTCAGAGTCTTCTCCAACACCACAGTTCAAAGGCATCAATTCTTTGGCCCTCAGCCTTATTTATGCTTCGATCCGTACATGAGAACTGGAAAAACCATGTGCATGCTTGCTAAGTCACTTCAGTTGTATCCAACTCCTTGCAACCTCATGGACTGTAGCCCCCTAGGCTCCTCTGTCCATGGGAATCTCCAAGCAAAGATACTGGAGTGGGTTGCCATTTCCTCCTCCAGCAGATCTTCCTGACCCAGGGATCAAACCTGCGTCTCTATGTCTCTGCCATAGCTTTGACTATACGGAACTTTGTTGACGAAATGATGTCTCTGCTTTTTAATACATTGTCTAGGTTTGTCATAGCTTTCCTTCCAAGGAGCAAGTGTCTTTTAATTTCATGGCTGCAGTTACCATCCCAGGTGATTCTGGAGCTTAAGAAAATAAAATCCATCACTGCTTCCAATTTTTCCCCTTCTATTTGCCATGAAGTGACAAAAATGGATGCTATGATTCTAGTTTTCATGAGACTAACCATTTATTATTTTGCTATCTACTGTTGGTCTTATTTTGAATGTCGATATTAATTCAATATAGGGAAGGAAGAGATAAATCTTATATTCAGAGTGAAAATGTGACACTCCTGTGTATTTCAAATGATAAACCATAGTTTATTACTTAAAATAAGAAAATAGTTTAATGTAAAAAAAATTACAGGGCAGATGGTTGTCTTGAACTATGGCTCAGGAATGTGTTGTCTTCCTTGTTCTTCCTTTAAAGATAATCTTAAATGTTTATAAAAGGTGATAACCTGATTCTTTCTGCTTCCAAACTAAAGGGAGAAAATTCTACCATATAAGATGGGAGATGGAAGAACTTTTGTACAATGAGGCTTCTATGATAATGGATTTTTTTCCCTAAAGGGAAATAATGAAATTTTTTCCTTGGAATTTTTAATAAGAGGTCTGCCATATCCTAAAGTATGTGGGGGAAAACCTCTATTGAAATGCCTCTAGGAGTCATACTTAGCAATATTTAGAGTAAATATTTCCCCAAATTGTGTTTCATTAATGTGATTTCCAATGTTTTGTTTCTCTGTGTATGATGTAGGTCCAATAACAAAATAACATTCAGTTACTGTGGTAGTGTTACCTGAGGAATTTGGATGATCAACAAGAGAAAAAGAGAAGAAAAATCTAAGTACAACTCATTGGATGTTTACAACCATGTGTCATTTTCTAAAATGACTTGAACCTGTCTGTAGCCTAGTTTCTTTATCAGTTTCTTTATATGTGTGTATATACATTTATATACTGTGAATACCCTTTCTCTGCTAGAGAGGGCTTATTTTACTGGTGAAATTTTAAAAATACTTGACTACATAGTTATACTTCTTTTTCTTTATTTTTCCACAAAAATTCACCCAATATCCATAATTTGGGCAGGAGGGTATCCTATATCAAGGGCATATATTTATGATCTTAGTTCATTAACAAAAAGTTAAGTTGTATTACAATCATAAAAGTGAATAGTGAGTGAAGCTACAGCTCTAAACTCTTAAGTAGTTATTGCTCTTATTAGCTCACAGTAAACCAACATCAGTTTCTTCTGCTAATGTTTTCTTAATACTAACAATAATGACATTGTGCCATTGGTCTTTCACTTCACTGATCTAGTCATGATGTATAGTAACTGTGACCCTTTTCCACTTAGGTTATCTATTTCAATAGAGCTTGTTTCTGTACAGACAGTAGGAAGTGAAGAATTTGCATGTCTATATATAGGCAGAAAGAGAAAGATGAGGAAATGAAAGCCTTTCAGGAAAGTGGAAATTTTTATGAAAATCCCTAGGGCATTAAAAAAAAAAAAAAAACTATTGTGAACAACCTTTGTGAATCATCCAACTTCAGTGTCAGCTGTTTTTCAAGAAATATTTTAAGATGAGGGTCCTGAACATTTAGAGAGAATCAGATGACACACTCTTTAACATTTTTCCTCACTCCTCTGAGTAAACCAAGAGTATTTCAAGGCTATTGCTCTTCAGTTAGGTTTCACACCCACGGCATTATGATTCAGAGGCATGAGCACTGTAATTGGAGTTTGGATTCTAGCCCTGACTTGGTCCAGCAGTGTGACCTTGGACATTTCCTTAATTCATATATGTTATTTAACTCTCTGAAGTTGCCTAAAATTTCTACCACTAGGGATTACAGAATATTGCATTTAACATGAATTCTTAAGTCCAAACTTATCATCTAGAAGGAAAAGGAAAAAAACGCCTGCTCTGGGCTCTCATGTATCACTTTGGGTCACCTTATTGGATGAGAAATTGAATCAGATATGCAGATGACACCATCCTAATGGCAGAAAGCAAAGAGGAACTAAAGAGCCTCTTGACGAAGGTGAAAGAGGAGAGTGAAAAAGCTGGCTTAAAACTCAACATTCAAAAACAAAAATCATGGCATCTGGTCCTATCACTTCATGGCAAATAGATGGGGAAAGAGTGGAAACAGCGAAGAGACTTTATTTTCTTGGGCTCCAAAATCCCTGTAGATGATGACTGCAGCCATGAAATTAAAAACGCTTGCTCCTTAGAAGAAAAGCCATGGTGAACGTAAACAGTGTATTAAAAAGCAGAGACATCACTTTGTCAACAAAGGTTTGTCTCATCAAAGCAATGGTTTTTCCAGTGGTTAGGTATGGATGTAAGAGTCGGACTATAAAGAAAGCCAAGCATGGAAGAATTGATGCTTTTGAACCGTGGTGTTGGAGAAGACTCTTGAGAGTCCCTTGGACAGCACAGAGATCAAGCCAGTTCATCCTAAACGAAATCAGTCTTGAATGTTCACTGGAAGGACTGATTACTGAAGCTGAAACTCCAATACTTTGGCCACCTGATGTGAAGAGCTGACTCATTTGAAGACATCCTGACTGGGAAAGATTGAAGGCAGGAGAAGAAGGGGACAACAGAGGATGAGGTGGTTGGATGGCATCACACTTTAAGTAAGTGCCAGGAGTTGGTGACGGATAGGGAGGCCAGCGTGCTGCAGTCCATGGGGTCACAAAGAGTTAGAAACGACTGAGCAACTGAACAACAACAAATTGGGTGAGAAAGCATAGAAAGCTCCACTGTGAGGTATGAAAACAAAGACACAGTTGATTGAGGTTGAGTGTATCAATGAAAGGAGAAATGACACGGTTTTTCTTGGTGTTCCATGCGTGCCTCTTTTCCCCAAGGCCAGAGTTGACTGAGAAAACTGGGAGCAACATGACTTGAGGACAGGTGACTGAGGGATGGAAAAGAACAGTTGTTCAAAAGTGTCACCAAGAAACTAGGAGAAAGACGCCGTCCTGATACTACCAATAATGTTCTGGAGTGAGTATTACATCTGAGGTTGCATAGGAAAAAAAGGAAGGTTAAATATGAAAGTATGGAAAAAATAAGAATTATACCTTTTTTTTTTGTAACACATTGACATTGTGTAAAAAGTGCAGACGACTGCTCACTATAGATAAGCATATCATTTGAGGTTAAATGATTTTAAACTTTTAAAATCTGGCTTAGGCAAAAGTGCCATTAACGTTTAAAATCTATAGAAATTGCATTATGGTTTTGAAAGTTTCATTTGTTTCTCAAGATGTATACCAATGGCGTTTAAATTTGGGAATTTCTGTGTCATTCAAATGTGTACTTCTGCAGTTGTGAAAAGTATCAAGTTTTACAATCTGTGGGTTGTACTTGCTAGATACATCTTAAATTGCATATTTTTAAAATCAGTGTTGCATTGCAGACAGATTCTTTCCCATCTGAGCCACCAGGGAAGCCCCAAGAATACTGGAGTGGGTAGCTATTCCTTTCTGCACAGAATCTTCCCAACCCAGGGATCGAGCCTGGGTCTCCCACATTGCAGGATTCTTTCCCATCTGAGCCACCAGGGAAGCTCCAGAATACTGGAGTGAGTAGCCTATCCCTTCTCCAGGGGAACTTCCCAACCAAGGAATCAACCCAGGGTTTCTGGCATTGCAGGCAGATGCTTTACCCGCTGAGCTACCGGGAAAGCCCCTGCTGATGGTTGTTCAACAGCTAATTGTGATTTTCGTGCTCTCACAGGAGGAGACGAGCACATGACCTTCTGCTCCACTATCTTGAACCAGAAGCCTGTTTCATTCTGTTTTGAATAGCTGAGTAATGCTCCATTTTATATATACACACCACTTCCTTATCCATTAGTCTGTCAGTGGACATTTATGTCATCCCCATGTCTTGGCTACTGTAAACAGTGCTGCAATGAACATTGGGGTGCATGTATATTTTCGGGCCATGTTTCTTCCTGGATATATGCCCAGGAGTGGGATTGCAGGGTCATGTGGTAGCTCTATTTTTAGTTTAAGGAACCTCTGTACTGTTTTCCAGAGTGGAAATGCCCATCATCAGTGCAGGAGGGTTCCCTGCTCTCCACACCCTCTCCAGCATTTGTTGTTTGTGGATTTTTTGATGATAGCCATTCTGACCGGTATGAGATGATATCTCATTGTAGTTTTAATTTGCATTTCTCTAATAATTTCTCTAATTTAATTTGCATTTCTCTAATAGTGGTTTTGAACATTTTTTCGTGTGCCTATTGACCACCTGTTTGTCCTCTTTAGAGAAATATCTACTCAGGTCCTCTGCTCAGTTTTTGAGTGGGTTGTTTGTTTTGATGCTATTATGTGTCATAAGCTGTTTGTAAATTTTGGAATCTAATCCCTTATCAGTCACATCATTTGCAAATGTTTTCTCCCAATCTGTAGGTTGTCTTTTTGTTTTGTTTATTGTTTCCTTTGCTGTGCAAAAGCTTTTGAGTTTAAGTGGGTCTCATTTTGTGTGTTTTGTGTGTGTGTGTGTGTTTTGCTTTTAGTTACATTATTCTGGGAGATGGATTGTAAAAGGTGTTGCTGTGATTGGTTTTTCTAGGTGTTTTTTCTTCCCTTCCTATTTTCTTCTCTTCTCTTTTGATAACTATCTTTAGAGTTGTGTTTGGTTTGCTCTGTGTGTGTGAGGGTATCTATTGTGGATTTTTGGTTTGCAGTTAGCATGAGGTTTAGATATAGTAGTATATATGCAAGATTGCGTTATAATTTGTTGGTCTCAATTTCAAATAATTTCTAATAACCTGCAATTTCTAATACTCTCCTTTTCTAATGATTTCTGGGTTTGATATCATATTTGTGTGGGGGTGATTTTCTACATTTACTGTATCCTTGCCTTTACCAGTGAGCTTTCCCATTCATGATTTCTTCATCCAGTTGTGGCCTTTTCTTTTCTACTTAGATAAATTCCCTTAGCATTTTTTGTAAAGCTTTAGTTTTTGTAAAGCTTTGGTTTAGTGGTGCTGAATTCTCTTAGCTTTTGCTTTTCTGTAAAACTTTTGATTTTTCCATTGAATCTGAATGAGAGCCTTGCTGGGCAATGTTTGTTGTAGATTTTCCCTTTAATCACTTTAAATATATGGTGTCACTCCCTTCAGGCCTGCAGAGTTTTGCTGAAAAAGCAACTGATAATCTTATGGGGATTCCCTCATTTGCTATTTGTTGCTTTTCCCTTGTTGGTTTTAATATTTTTATTTTTGAGTCTAATTTTTATTGATGTGATTAATATGTGTCTGGGATGTTCCTCTGTGGATTTACCCTGTAGGGAACTCTGTGCACTTTCTGAACTTGAGTGAGCATTTCCATGCTCATTTTGGCAAGTTACTGGCTATTATCTCTTCAAATATTAACGGTTTCCCGGGTCCTTTATCTCTCTTTTCCTTCTGAGACACCTATAATGTGGATGTTGGTACATTTAATGTTGTCCCAGAGGTCTCATAACTGTCCCTATTTCTCGTCATTCTTTCTCTTTACCTTGTTCTGCAATAGTGATTTCCACCATCCTGTTTTCCTGGTCACCTTCGTTCTTCTGCCTCAGTTATTCTGCTACTGACTCCTTCTAGTGCGTTTCTTATTGATTGTGCTGTTCATCTCTGCCGTTCTTTAAATCTTTCAGTCTCGTTAAATAGTCTTTGTATCTTCTTGGTCTATGTTTCCATTTGTTTCCTGAGACCTTGTATCATCTGTATTATCATTTCTCTGAGTTCATTTCCAGGTAGACTGCCTATCTCCACTCCACTTAGCTTTTCTTCAGGGGTTTTATCTTTTTCCTTCTTCTGGAATGTATTTCTCTATTATCTCGCTTTGTCTAACTTTCTGGGTCTGTGGTCTCCATTTCTAAGGCTGCAGGCTTACGGCTCTCGCTCTGGTGTCTGTCTCCTGGTGGGTTAGGCTGGTCTAGGGGCTTTTGCAGGCTTCCTGGTGGGAGAGACTGATGCCTGCCCCCTGGTGGGTGGAGCTACATGTATCCCTCTGTGGGCAAGGCCGTGTCGGTGGGTGTGTGGAGAGGGCGCTGTGCACTCAGGGTGACTTTGGACAGCCTCTTGCTGAGAGGTGGTGGGTCTGTGTTGGTTGTCTGGCCTGAGGCACCCCAGCACTGGAGGCTGCAGGCTCCTGGGTAGGGTCAGACCTCAGTGCCAAAATGATAGCCTCTGAGAGAGCTCACACTGATGAATATCCCCCGGAGCCTCTGCCACTCCTGTTCTTGCCCCCACAGTGAGCAGCAGCTGACCCTGCCTCCCCAGGAGCCCCTCCACAACCCACAAATATGTCTGGCCCAGATTCCCGTGGAGTCACTGCTTTGCCTGGGTCCCAGTGCACGTGAAACCTCACGGGCACTCTCCAAGAGTGGAGTCTCTCTTCCCCTAGTCCTTGCAGCTCCTGCACTTGAGCCCCGCTGGCCTTAGAAGCCGAAAGCTCCGGGGCCTCCTCTCAACGTCAGACCCCCAGGCTGGAGAGCCTGCCGTGGGACTCAGCACTCAGTCCTACGAGAGAAACTCTATGATATAGTATTTTCCAGTTTGTGGGTTGCCCACCCAGCAGGTAGGGGATTTGACTGTATCACAAAATTTCCCCTCCTACCACCTTATTGCGGGTTCTTCTTCATCTGTGGATGTAGACCTCTTTGGTAGGATCCAGTGTTTTCTGTCACTGCCTGTTCAGCAGGCACTTGAGATATCAGTGTTTTGATTGCAGGAGGTAAGCCCAGGCATTCTCCTCTGCCATCTAGTTGCCTGTCGGCACATTTTCAACGAATGAGTCAAAGTGACAGGGTATTTCTGCCATTTGTAAAGAAACCACCTTTATTTTCAAGCTAAGGACTGTCTCAGAACACTTTTTCAACCCTTCCAGACTTTTGGTAGCTTTTGTTTCCTTTCCAGTTCAAGTTCCTTTTGAATAATCTGCAAGTAATTCTCACATGGCAAAAATAATATTCTGAGTTAAGTTTCATTTAAAACATGACATTTTGGCTATATCAAAAGCATTTTGCCTTTTCAAAAGGATTTCCATTTGTGATGGATTAAAAAAAAAAAAAAAAAAAGGAGTCAGCAAAGGGGACTGCAATGGGCCTGAAAGGCAAAAGGAAAATCAAGAGAGTATACTACTGATGAAGCCAAGGACAGAGTTTCAAAGAGTAGAGAGAGTAGTTACAGACAGCAAAGAACCGGGAAGGTCATCACTTGCAGCCCATTCTCACCGGACTACTTCATCTCCCCTCTCTCATCTCTTCTTCTGGGCCTGAAAATACAGTCTGTTCTCCCCTAGCTACTAGTCCCCTCTTTCCTTTCAAAGGAGTGTTATCAAAATAGAAAGGAAACTGAACTGCAATAGCAAATACGACAGAGCTTTGGAATCTGTGAAACACGGTGTACATGGTGAAGCCTCTTGGTCTAGATGACTCGTTCATGTCAGCAGAACAGTTATTACGACACAGGTCGGAGGTGACAGGTGGGACCCAGCACCTTAGCAGGGGAGTTATTACATCCGTGATATTTTATCAGCAAATTCTTCAGAGTTTATTATTCACACTGCCTGTATTTCGTCACCAGTGATTTACTCCGACTTCTTACTTTCTGGCCTTCAGTTTCTCCTTCCACCTTTACTGCCCTTGGGCTGCTAAGATGGTACAAGGAGTCATTTCAAGCACTCAGGCTTTAGAAGAACAGGTACACAAGATGGCAGCAGAGGTGAAAATCAAGAGCAAACTTAGCGTCATGGCCGGGCCTCTATGACTGATGCCAGCAGTGCCACAGCCTGAAATGAGTTTATCCCTGAGAAAAAATTAGAGGTCGGAGATAATAAGGACAAAAGGGATTCCTTATTATTAGTGGTGATGGTGTAATATTTAATAGGCAGGGCGGGAATGTAGAACTATACAACTTCGGTCTGGACGCCTTCTTTCTAGTCAATAAAAAGATCTTCGGTGAAAAGTTCCAATGCCTGAAAAGATAAAGCGAGCACATCTAAGAGCGAACTGAAGTTCATTTGAATAGGTGAGGAATGTGAAGATCATTTAGCTATTTTCAATGTCCCATGAAATACTTTCCAGAGCTCTAAAAGGGATTGTCAGTGTCAGCAAAGGACCGCTGGCAATCTTGAAAACCTACAGAGAATGAGAGAGATGCAAGATACGTGGATACACACGTGCCCTAATTTAAGAACAAAGAAAACAATGTCTTCTAGAAACACATTGGGGAGGTTGCTATGTTTCCCACTCTGCTGGTCACCAAAGAAGGAAATCAGGGGCTTCCCACCAGAGCTGGTTGAATACATGCATTTACCTCTGTTTCCAAAACCCATAGAAATATTTTTAAAAGGGTAAATATTTAGAAAAATTTTCAGAAAATTCAGAAGGGAGTTATTGATAGTCAACCCAAATAGTGAGAAATTTCTGGGATATACTGATGCTAAAATACAATGGAATAAGCAATCCGCAAGTCCCAACTCATGAAAAAGAACTTCAAAAATACAAGCTGTCCCAGCAGAATTCTGCAAAAGCCTTGTAATCAAAATAAGCAGAAGCTGGCAGGAAGAAGAGAGTCCTGGCCAGGGGCCAGGTAACTAGCAAAGGCAGAGCTCTATTGCCCTAGGCTTTGAATTGTGAGTTGTTGTTGTTTTTTTTTTTTACACAAGAGGCTTTCAAAATGGACAACATATCCAGAGACTCAGGGCTTTGTCACAGACGAAAGAGAGCTTCATAGCCTTGAGACAAGCCATTTCCACATCTTAAATGAAAGCCCACCTTCCTGCCACATGTGCCCACTTAAGTCAAAGCTGATTTAGTCCAAACCTGACCTTCCAGTCAAGTCAATAAGAATTCTTACTCCCCAGCCACAAAGTTAGGGTTTTGTCTACAAATATGATAAACCAACCGTCACTCAAGAAGATGGAAATAAAAGCACCAAACTCAGTGAATAAATCTAACCCCAGAGGATACACAATATAGGAATATACAGCAAAAAAAAATGCTAAAATAAGCATGTTAGTATCTTTGGAGAGATTCTAAGGGGTTCTGAACCTTTTAAAAAATGAAATATGGATGACTACTAAACACATGAGAAGGTTATTTAAGATTATCCAAATTAGAATGAGATCTGTAAAAAAGAGGGGAAAGGGGAAGCAGTGATCACTCCAAGCCAGCATGAACTCAGAAAGCACAAGTCACGCTTGAGTCAGCTCACTTCCTTTTCTGAGAGGTCATCAGACTGCTGGGACTGGGGAACGCTGGTAGCACACCTGTCTGGAGTCTAGCAAGCTACTGAACACAATTTTTCCAGACACAATACCCTGAAAACAAATTATATCCTATGTCTCCTTGTTGATGAGGAGGGCATGGCAACCCACCCCAGTATTCCTGCCTGGAGAATCCCATGGACAGAGGAGCCTGGCGGGCACAGTCCATGGGGTCACAAAGAGTCAGACAGGCCTGAAGCGACTTAGCACACAAGCACGCATCCTTGTTGATAGCTGCTGCTGCTGCTAAGTCACTTCAGTCATGTCCGACTCTGTGCAACCCCATAGACAGCAGCCCACCAGGCTCCTCCATCTCTGGGATTTTCCAGGCAAGAGTACTGGAGTGGGGTGCCATTGCCTTCTCCACTTGTTGATAGAGGAGCAAGCTAATAGAAGTTTGTGTTCACCTACTAGGAAAGTGAAAGTGAAATCATGTCCAACTCTTTGCAACCCCGTGGACTGTAGCCTACCAGGCCCCTCTGTCCATGGGATTTTCCAGGCAATAGTACTGGAGTGGATTGCCATTTCCTTCTCCAGGGGATCTTCCAGGGATTGAACCCAGGTCTCCCGCATTGTAGACAGACGCTTTACCACCTGAGCCACCAGGGAAGTCCACATCTACTATGGAAACCTCTAATTATTTTTTTCCTCTAGATTGTAAACTTCTTGAGAGAAGGAACCATTTTTCTATATTGTATTCAATCTATCCCAATTGCCTAGAGTATATTTAGAAAAATGGCAGATTCTCAGTAAATGTGTATTGAATGATAATTAAGTTTAATGGTAACTAACTCAAAACTTAAGTGTAAAATTATGCATCAGATGACAGAGGAATAGCTAGCTTCTCAGTTCATTGAGGAACTGAAGGAAAGTTACACGGCTCAAAATAGCCTGGAGTTAAAATTCCCCTCTGGGTCCTCCCCACCATTCTACGCAAAACAAAGAATTCTCTCACCCAAAGGAAAAAATAAAAAGGACATTAAGGTTGATGACGCCCAGCTCCCAGCCGGTCCAGCCTCTGGCCAATCTCCAGAATTCCTTGCCCCAGCCATTTAAGAGATAAGTACTCCGAACAACCTTGGAGAAGAACAGGCCCCCTTAAGACAGCAGATTTCCACATATATGCCTAAATATACTTACTCTTTTCTTGGGTTAGTGTGGCAGCTCACTAATCTGACTGCTGCCCCTTCTTGCCTCATTAAAGGTGATCTGTTCCTATAAAGTGCCGGTCTGGTTTTTTTTCCGAACCTCGCCTTCTCTAATTCCCTTAACCTACAAGAACAATATGGGGGTCTTAGCTAATTACCTACTTAGTGCTGTTGACACTGTGACATGATTGACCAGAAAGCTAAGAAAGGGCTACAGTAATGAACCAATAGTGAGGAACACAGGAGAGTTGTGGCAGATTGCATTTTCCAAAGATGACTGTAACAATACTCTAATCCCGCAAGCTCTTTTCACAGTGTGACTTTGACTTTGGGCGCTCCTCCCACTGAGGAATAGGATCAATGTTCCCTCTCCTGGAAACTGAGTTAGTTTGTACTGTGGCAGCAATGCCATCTTGTGATTTCATAGGCTAGGTCATAAAAGGCAATACAGTTTCTGCCTGGTTCTCTTGGGACACTCGCTCTTGAAACCCAAGATGCTACATGGACAGTCCAATGAGGCCTCAGTTAACAGCCAAAGTAAACTGCCAAACGAGTGAGCAAGCTTAGAGATCAGTCCAGCCTTCACATCTTCCCAGCTGAGGTCCGAAAATTTGTGGAGAATACACAAACCTCCTTCTGTGCCATTTTCAATTCCTTGACCCACAGAATCTGTGAGCATAACAAAGTAGTTTCCTATGCCACTAGATTTGGGGTGGGTTTTTATACAGCTATCAGTAACTGGAAAAATAAGAAAATGGATATGCAAGTTGTAATATATTTACTCAGTGGAACATTATGCTGCCACAATAAGAAGCTTCCCTATTGAAATAGAAAAAATGTTTATTATTATTTAATTACTCATTCAAGAAACACTTAGCCCCTGCTACATGCTAGGGGCAGTTCTGAGAATATAACACTGAACAAAACAAGGTCCCCACTCAGAGTTTCCTGCTTGGCCTGCGTCAGCTATTGTTCAGTCCTCAGCTCTCTTAGCTTTAACCACTGATGATATGCCCAGAATTCTATCTTCAGTTTTGAATTCTACCTTGAGCTGCAGTCCCATGTATTTAAATGCTTACCTGCTCTCTTCAACTGAACATCCCACAGGCATTCCAAACAGCTAGTTAATACCTACACATTCTCAGCCAGCAACCTGGGAATCGCTGGCGATTTCTCTTCCTCTCTCTCTCTTCCTCAGCACCTCCCTCCATTTGACATCTCCATCTCCACAATCACAGAGCACGCCATGCTTACTCCTGTACCATCTGGACTCCTCCCTTTTTCCAGCCCATCACCATTGCCCAATTCATGTCATCATCATTTCTGCCCTGGGCGCCTTGGCATTCCCACCACCATTGCCTCAAGTTGACACTATACAATACTGTTATGCATTTTTTCATAATTTACAAATATTATTATGATATCTCCTCATTGAAAATCCCTAATGCTCTTTAGAATAAAGTCCAAGATTCTCATCATTGACAAAAAAATGGGTGGAAGTTGCATAACAATGTGCATAGTATATTTCTACTTGCATGAAATTACATATATAGAGAGAAAGAGTATAGAAGGATGCTCAGTAAAGTATCAATGTTGTAATCTCAGATTGAGAAGCCTTTCAAGTGATTTTTGCTTGTTTTACTTTTATATATTATTATCATACAATACTTAAATCTTTTTCAAAAATAAAGTTTTCACTTTTGCAGAAAAAATAAAACATTAAAAACACTAAATAAAGAGACTTCACTGTCTCCTCTCGGCCTAGTCAGCTTTGCCATTTCTCCTCTTTATCCTCCTAGTCCTTACTGTAGCCCCTGCCTCGTATTATACTGATTACTTGCATTCTCTCAGCACACTATGTTCTTTCAAGCATTCAAACATCCAGCGTCCTCTGCCTGGAAGGTGCTTCCTTCTGTTCTTTGTTTGGCCTCTACTCACCCATCAAGGCTCAGCATCAGCTCTCACAGAGGCTTCTCATAACCGATTCTTTCTCCAAGTTCCTTTCTCAGCAGATACTTCCACTTATGACAACTGCGTCATGCCTGTCTGTTGGCCTCCATCTTCGCAGTGAATCCTACACACCAGGAATCCCCAGAACCCACTACAATGCTGGTACGCTAAACGCATTCGATATAATGTCTGCTTCCTTTCCATCAGCGAAGCACTGTTGAGGAGGAAAACAGAGGGCAAGGTCAACGCTGTGGTATCCCACTCCCTGGATTCAAATTTCCAGTTCTGTCGCTCGCCAGCTGTGGAACTCCAGAAAGGCTACTTCTTCTCCTTCCCATTCCTTAGCTGCCATATCTCCAAAGTGAAAATATTACTAACTACATCACAGAGTTGCTGTGAAGATTACGTCAAGTAGAAACAAGCTCCACATAGTGTAAGCATTTAATAAATGGCTGTTATTACTACTTTTGTCCTTCATTGACTAATAAGTTCTTTGAGAGCAGGGTTGTCTCTATTATAACTGTATCCCCAGAGTCCGGCATATAATCGGTGTTCAATTAGTGTTTGGTGAATATCTATATTATCATGTATATTCTTGAATTTTCTGAAGAATATTTTCCTTTTATTTAATGTCTCATTCATGATTACTTTCTCCCTGAAATCAGTCCTCTACTAAGAGCAGCAGGAGAGAGAGTGTGCAGTGTTGGAGGAAGGTGGTCAGAGAGCACCCAGGCAATCACTCCCCGGCCCCCAGTGCTGAGGACAGCTGACCATGCCCTTTCCTGTCTGTCCTTCAAAATGTATTCTGTTTCCACACTTTCTGGTATACGTCATATTTTCCAGACTTCAGACATGTCTCCCTCTTCTGCCCACACTCCACATCCTTGAAAATCAAGTACAAAAAAAAAAAAAAAAATCATACAAGAAGGTGCAGAGAACTCTAATCCAGCCCAGATTTTGAACCAAGACCTTACTTAGACAATTCAAAGTAAATAATCATTCATACAGAGACCCAGTGAAAGACCTCTAGTAAGTGGCTCACAGATTGGAAAAGAGGAAGCTAAGTATGCTCCTCAAGTTCTCGGTGATGATCACTCAAAGCACATTTGAAGAACAATTCTTGTGAATTTGCTGGAAACATGAAATGAAATGACAGATGTGGAAGGGCTTTTAAAAAGTTCGGTTCAGTTCTGTTCAGTCGCTCAGTCATGTCCATCTCTTTGTGACCCCATGAACCGCAGCAAGCCAGGCCTCCCTGTCTATCACCAACTACCAGAGGCCACCCAAACTCATGTCCATTGAGTCGGTGATGCCATCCAACCATCTCTTCCTCTGCTGTCCCCTTCTCCTCCTACCCTCAATCTTTCCCAGCATCAGGGTCTTTTCAAATGAGTCAGCTCCTCGTATCAGGTAGCCAAAGTACTGGAGTTTCAGCTTCAACATCAGACCCTCCAATGAACACCCAGGACTGTTCTCCTTTAAGATGGACTGGTTGGATCTCCTTGCAGTCCAAGGGACTCTCAAGAGTCTTCTCCAGCACCACAGTTTAAAAGCATCAATTCTTCAGCGCTCTGCTTTCTTTATAGTCCAGCTCTCACATCCATACATGACTACTTGAAAAACCACAGCCTTGACTAGACAGACTTTTGTCAGCAAAGTAATGTCCCTGCTTTTTAATATGCTGTCTGCGTTGGTCATAACTTTCCTTCCAAGGAGTAAGCATCTTTTAATTTCATGATTGCATGAAATTTAAAAAGTTAATAGGCATAAATTATTATGTTAATTTTTGAGAATAAATTCTCCCTTTAATGTCTCCAGTAATAAAAATTGGCAAATTTTATGATCTCAATTTTACCAGTTACCAATGGCATTTTTCAAAGAACAAGAACAAAAAGATTTTAATTTGCATGGAAATCCAAAGACCTCAAATAGCCAAAGCAATCTTGAAAAATAAAAACAGAGCTGAAGGAATCAGATTGCCTGACTTCAGACTATACTACAAAGCTACAGTGGTCAAAACAGTATGATACCATTACCAAAAAAAGAATAAGAGATCAATGGAACAGAATAGAAAGCCCAGTAATAAACCCTTGCACCTACGGTCAATTAATCTACAACAAAACAGGCAAGAGCACACAACAGAAAAAAGACAGTCTCTTCAACAAATGGCATTGGGGAAACTGGACAGACACATGCAAAATAATGAACTTAAAACATTCTCTAACACCATACACAAAAGTAAACTCAAAATAGATTAAAGATCTAAATATAAGACTGCTGCTGCTAAGCTGCTAAGTCACATCAGTCGTGTCCGACTCTGTGTGACCCCATAGATGGCAGCCCACCAGGCTCTGCTGTCCCTGGGATTCTCCAGGCAAGAACACTGGAGTGGGTTGCCATGTCCTTCTCCAATGCATGAAAGTGAAAAGTGAAAGGGAAGTCAGTCGTGTTTGACTCTTCGCAACCCCATGGAATGAAGCCTACCAGGCTCCTCCATCCATGGGATTTTCCAGGCAAGAGTACTGGAGTAGGTTGCCATTGCCTTCACCAATGTAAGACTGAATACTCCTAAGTTCCTAGAGGAAAATGTAGGTAGAACACTCTTTGACAAAAATTGCCACAATATCTTTTTGGATCTGTCTCCTAGAGTGATGAAAAGAAAGCCAAAAATAAACAAATGGGACCGACCCTATTAAACTTAAAAGATTTTTCACAGCAAAGGAAACCATAAAACAAACAGACAAACTATAGATGGAAGAAAATATTTGTAAAGAATGCTATCAGTAAGGGATTAATCTCCAACATATGCAAATAGCTCATTCAGCTACTATCAAAACAAAACCAAACAAAAACAAAGAAACAAACCATGTAATCAAAAAATGGGTGGAAGGTCTAGAAAAACATTTCTCCAAAGCAGACATACAGATGACCATAAGGCACGTATAAAAAAGCTCAACATTGCTCGTTATTAGAGAAATGCAAATCAAAACTACCGTGAGATATCATTTTATGCCAGTCAGAATGGCCAACATCAAAAAGTCTACAAATAACAGATACTGGAGAGGGTGTGGAGAAAAGGGAAACCTCCCACACTATTTGTGAGAATGCAAATTGATACAGCCACTGTGGAGAACAGTATGGAAGTTCCTTCAAAACCTAAACACAGGACCACCATATGACCCAGCAATCCCACTACTTGGCATGTACCCTGGAAAAACCATAATTGAAAAAGACACATGTACGCCAGTGTTCATTACTGTGCTATTCACAATAGCCAGGAAACGGAAGCAACCTAGATGTCCACTGACAGATGAATGAATAAGGAAGCTGTGGTCCATATATTCAAGGGGATATTACTCACCACTTCAGGGAATGGAACAGCGTCACTTAGAGAGTCACGGATGGACCTAGAGTCTGTCACACAGGGTGAAGTAAAATCAGAAAGAGAAAAACAAGCATTATATATTAACATGTGTATATGGAATCTAGAAAAATGGTGCACATGGGCCTATTTCCAAGGCAGAATCAGAGATGCAGGCACAGAGAGCAGACATGTTGATGTGGAGAGGAAGGGAAGCGTGGGGTGGACACATATACACTCCCATGTGTAAAAGAGGATGGCCAGTGGGAAGCTGATAAAAGGCACAAGAAGCTCAGGTTGGTGCTCTCTGGTGACCTAGAAGGGCGGGACGCGGTGGGGTAGGAAGCGATATCTCTGTGCACACGACTGATTCACTTCATTGTACAGCAGAAACGAACACAGCATAGTAAAGCAATTATATTCCAGTAAAAATAATTTATATATATAAGTAAAACTGAATCACTGTTGTACAGCTGAAACTAACACAACATTGTGAATCAACTACATTTCAATAAAATTTGTAAAATAAAAAAATAAGTAAGTTAACAGGCATGATGCTAAATTTTGAAGATAAATTCTCTTTTTAGTGTCTTCAGTCATGTTAATAAAAATTGGTGATTTTATCATCTTAATTTTAAATGCTCAATTTCCCTAAATTAAACATGAGGGAAAATTTTAAAATAAGTTTCTTTATGTCACAGAAGTATCAGGGCCTATAACTTGGCAAAATCAGAGACTCGGGAAATATTCTGACCCGAGTCAACCAGGCAACCTCTGGTGAGCAGTAAACCCAGCATTATTTTCCCACCACAAGAGCAACCAGAACTGTGAGAAAGCTGACATACTTTTGCTCCCATTCAAGGGCAAGACCTTAAGTGGGTTCTGCCTAAGATGCCCCAAACCTTGCATAAGCCAGTGTATTCGTAAGTTATTTGCTGAAGAATTCATACAGTGTACTTTATACTCAACGATAATTTCCCTGAGTAAAATGTCCACTACGGAAGTAGAGTTTGAGCTAATCCTTAAAGATAGTAAAAGTAATGGCTGGTATGCATGCCAGCCAAGGAAGGAAGGGAGAAAGGAGGGCTGGAGGTAGAAAAGGGAGGAGAAAAGGAGATAGAAGAGATACGGTTGTGCTAAACGCAGTGAATAAGCAAGATTAGAGACAGTGAAGAATTTATATGCGAAGTAGTAGAGTGTTAAGTTTGTAAAAATATGTCTCAGGTAAATTGCTGAGAAATTTTCACCACATGCCAAAGAATACGGACTCCACTGAGCCCAGAAAGATAAAGTAGGGGAAAACTTGGCTTCTGTTACTGAGGAGACCCTACCAAATCTCACTCCTCAAATAGAAAAGTACTGTTTGGAAAAGCCTGGTGATGAGAGACATACGTAAATAACCAGCCCAGGACCCAGTCCTGCCATGAGAGCGGACCATATGGCTTTACCATATGCCAAGGGATCCTTTAGTCATTTGAAGCGGACACTGTTATTTACCGTCATTCTGCAGACGAAGTTCACTAGCTTGCTCAAGGTCACCCAGCTCTCAAGAGTCAGAGGCAGGTCCTGAACTTAAGCAGTGTTGTTCCAGGTCCCAAGCTCCAGTTACTGCACTGTGCCTCCTCTTTCAGGCCTGGAGAACTTTAAGAAGAGAAGTAACAGGATGAGATTATGGCTGTTGAAATGTCATTCTGGTGGTAAGGTAGGGGAGGGATTGCACAGATACCTGTGTCCAATAGATGTTTCTGTTCTAATAACTATTTTGGTTTCCATTTTTTTTTTACACTTAATTGTTAATACAAAATATGATGGTAGTTGATTTCTGAGATGAGTTGTTTTGGTCTGGAAAAGCAAAACTCACAACCAGTACCAAGGCTCTTTGGACTTCTAGAAACAAAAGGCCATAATCTTAATGGTTCATCAGTAGGACACAGCCTCGTGTTGTTTCGCTTTTCCAGTAGTGCCGGCAGTTATCCCCCTGTATCCTCATCCTCTTGTATCCATGGAGCAACCCTCATCTTACCTTCTGCATGCAGGCTGAAGAAGGAAGGAAGGAAGGTTCGGGCTTCATGATGAGTACTGTACTGGAAGAGAGCTGGGGATGTGTGTGTGTGTGTGTGTGTGTCTGTGTGTGTGTTGTGTGGAGGGGGCCCTTACACAAATAAACTGAGCTGGAATATTTTCTTTTTCACACTATGCTATGCTCATTATAGCAGACTGGAATGCAAAAGTAGGAAGTCAAGAAGTCAAGAAACACCAGGAGTAACAGGCAAATTTGGCCTTGGAATACAGAATGAAGCAGGGCAAAGACTAATAGAGTTTTGCCAAGAAAATGCACTGGTCATAGCAAACACCCTCTTCCAACAACACAAGAGAAGACTCTACACATGGACATCACCAGATGGTCAACACCAAAATCAGACTGATTATATTCTTCGCAGCCAAAGATGGAGAAGCTCTATACAGTCAGCAAAAACAAGACTGGGAGCTGACTGTGGCTCAGATCATGAACTCCTTATTACCAAATTCAGACTCAAATGGAAGAAAGTAGGGAAAACCTCTAGACCATTTAGGTATGACCTAAATCAAATCCCTTATGATTATACAGTGGAAGTGAGAAATAGATTTAAGGGCCTAGATCTGATAGATAGAGTGCCTGATGAACTATGGAATGAGGTTCATGACGTTGTACAGGAGACAGGGATCAAGACCATCCCCATGGAAAAGAAATGCAAAAAAGCAAAATGGCTATCTGGGGAGGCCTTACAAATAGCTGTGAAAAGAAGAGAGGTGAAAAGCAAAGGAGAAAAGGAAAGATATAAGCATCTGAATGCAGAGTTCCAAAGAATAGCAAGGAGAGATAAGAAAGCCTTCTTCAGTGATCAGTGCAAAGAAATAGAGGAAAACAACAGAATGGGAAAGACTAGAGGTCTCTTCAAGAAAATTAGAGATACCAAGGGAACATTCATGCAAAGATGGGCTCAATAAAGGACAGAAATGGTATGGAACTAACAGAAGCAGAAGATATTAAGAAGAGGTGGCAAGAATATACAGAAGAACTGTACAAAAAAGAGCTTCACAACCTGGATAATCACGATGGTGTGATCACTAATCTAGAACGAGACATCCTGGAATGTGAAGTCAAGTGGGCCTTAGAAAGCATCACTATGAACAAAGCTAGTGGAGGTGATGGCATTCCAGTTGAGCTCTTTCAAATCCTGAAAGATGATGCTGTGAAAGTGCTGCACTCAATATACCAGCAAATTTGGAAAACTCAGCAGTGGCCACAGGACTGGAAAAGGTCAGTTTTCATTCCAATCCCAAAGAAAGGCAATGGCAAAGAATGCTCAAACTACCGCACAATTGCACTCATCTCACATGCTAGTAAAGTAATGCTCAAAATTCTCCAAGCCAGGCTTCAGCACTACGTGAACCGTGAACTTCCTGATGTTCAAGCTGGTTTTAGAAAAGGCAGAGGAACCAGAGATCAAATTGCCAACATCTGCTGGATCATGGAAAAGCAAGAGAGTTCCAGAAAAACATCTATTTCTGCTTTATTGCCTATGCCAAAGTCTTTGACTGTGTGGATCACAATAAACTGTGGAAAATTCTGAAAGAGATGGAAATACCAGACCACCTGACCTGCCTCTTGAGAAATCTGTATGCAGGTCAGGAAGCAACAGTTAGAACTGGACATGGAACAACAGACTGGTTCCAAATAGGAAAAGGAGTACGTCAAGGCTGTATATTGTCACCCTGCTTATTTACCTTATATGCAGAGTACATCATGAGAAACGCTGGACTGGAAGAAACACAAGCTGGAATCAAGATTGCCGGGAGAAATATCAATAACCTTAGATATGCAGATGACACCACCCTTACGGCAGAAAGTGAAGAAGAACTAAAAAGCCTCTTGATGAAAGTGAAAGAGGAGAGTGAAAAAGTTAGCTTGAAGCTCAACATTCAGAAAACGAAGATCATGGCATTCAGTCTCATCACTTCATGGGAATTAGATGGGGACACAGTGGAACCAGTGTCAGACTTTATTTTGGGGGGCTCCAAAATCACTGCAGATGGTGACTTCAGTCATGAAATTAAAAGACGCTTACTCCTTGGAAGAAAAGTTATGACCAACCTAGATAGCATATTCAAAAGCAGAGACATTACTTTGCCAACAGAGGTCCATCTAGTCAAGGCTATGGTTTTTCCAGTGGTCATGTATGGATGTGAGAGTTGGACTGTGAAGAAGGCTGAACACCGAAGAATTGATGCTTTTGAACTGTGGTGTTGGAGAAGATTCTTGAGAGTCCCTTGGACTGCAAGGAGATCCAACCAGTCCATTCTGAAGGAGATCAGCCCTGGGTGTTCTTTGGAAGAAATTATGCTAAAGCTGAAACTCCAGTACTTTGGCCACCTCATGAGAAGAGTTGACTCACTTGAAAAGACTCTGATGCTGGGAGGGATTGGGGGCAGGAGGAGAAGGGGACAACCGAGGATGAGATGGCTGGATGGCATCACTGACTCGATGGACATGAATCTGTGTGAACTCCAGGAGTTGGTGATGGACAGGGAGGCCTGGCGTGCTGCAATTCATGGGCTCGTAAAGAGTCGGACACAACTGAGTGACTGAACTGGACTGATACTCATATGAAACATTCTCAGTTATTACAATTACAATTAATTGTTTTTATAATCTTTTAAAATTATAGTTTTACTAGATGTTTTCTTAGTAAGCTTTCTGATTCAAAATATTCATTGTGTATGTTAAGTGGAATGGAAAGTAACTAAATTAATGAAATTTAAAATTATTGAATCAAATTGCGAAACAAGTACAACTGTCACAGTTCTCAAATGTGTCTATTTTATTGTCACTAGAGGGAGCTCAGCACTTGTATTCTAAGAGTTCAACGTCTGGGCAATCACATCACACGGGCATCCCATCGCACTGTTTGTTTCCAAACAAATCAACAGCATTAATTTTCCAAGAAAATGAAATCGACTGAAAGCATTAATTCTCATGCTTTTCACTGTACATGGGGCAAGTATAAATACCTTCATCTCCATAAGGCCGCTGTCAAAATACACACACTTTTTTGAAAGCACCTCTGAAATGGCTCATGCTCTTTGCAGTGGTACAAAATGGAATGCATGAGTGGAGACTCGAACGTGATGCATGAAATATGCTTCACTCAGTCTCAGGAAGGGAGTCTATACAGGGTGATCAGCACAATTATCTCAGGAACAGAATCTGGACCTCGAATGGTACTCCACCCTTGTTCCGTCGCTCAGTCATTCTGACTCTTTGCGACCCCATGGACTGCAGCATGCCAGGCTTCCCTGTCCTTCACCATCTCCTGGAGTTTGCTTAAACTCATGTCCATTGAATTGATGGGGCCATCCAACCATCTCATGCTCTGCACCTCCCTCTCTTCCTGCCCTCAACCTTTCCCGGCATCAGTCTTTTCCAATGAGTCAGTGCTTTGCGTCAGGTGGCCAAAGTATTGGAGCTTCAGCTTCAGCTTCAGTCTTTCCAATGAATACTCAGGGTTTATTTCCTTTAGAATTGACTGGTTGGATCTCCTTGCAGTCCAAGGGACTCTCAAGAGTCTCCTCTAGCACCACAGTTTGAAAGCATCAATTGTTTAGTGCTCAGCTTTCTTTATTTATAGTCCAATTCTCACATCCATACATGACTACTGGAAAAACAATAGCTTTGATTATACAGACGTTTGTCAGCAAAGTGCTGTCTCTGCTTTTTAATACATTGTCTAGGTTTGTCATAGCTTTTTTCCAAGGAGCAAACTGCCTGGAGCTACCACAGGAGATCCCACCCATGACAAGGTCATGTGGAAGAGAACTGTTAAGCAAGGCTTCAGGACTCAACAGGCTCCCTAGGCTTTCTTGAGCATCCACCCCAAAACCAGAATCTGTCTCTTTTACTATTTCATGACTTTCACCAACTCCTCTGACATTAACAAGGGGCTATTCCTGACCACCTTTCTCTGAAGAAAATTAACTTAGGGCTATAGCTAATAAGTCTCCTGGACATGAGAAGAATATTTCCAATCAAAATCCCTCTGTTAGCATTCTAGCTTGCTTGGCAGGTATATCCAGACTCTTGCAGCTACGCATATGATTATTTACAGCCTCCCAACTATGAGAGGCATGGAAAGCCTAAAATATAGAGCCTTTTAAAGAGTTAAAAGTTATTAGAGTAGTGCTAGGCATAGGATTTCATTATTGGGCCAATGCTTGTTGCTAAGTTCCCATATCTCTTATCCACTGTGAACCTGGGAGTGCATTAGTTAACATAGTTGGAATGTAAGAAAAACAAGTGTAGCCTTGAAGTTAACCACATCAGACTTTTGAGCTAATTGGTTCTTTCTTCTGAGGCTGACATAGATTAGAAATATAAGAAAAAACATTTTAAGGGAAAATAAATTTTCTGGTCAAGCAGCCTTTATCAAAAGAGGGTCATAAAATGTTCACAGGCCTCCAAGGCCAGAAGATAATGTACACAATATTGTTTTTGGGAAAGGTTTGCAGAAAAAATCCTGGTTTCGATAAAGACAAAACAGATGTAATGTTTGGGCTGACTCTGTATGACTTTGCATCTTTCATTTCCCTCTATGTATAAGACAAGGTATAAAAGTACCTTTAAAAATAAAGCTATTGGGCCTCGCTCACCGAAGTAGCTTGGTCTCCCCGCGTCAATCATTTTCTCCCTCTCCCTGCCTCTTTTTTTCAGGCTGATCCCTTGGAGCATAGAGGCTCCCTGCATTCACTTATCTGCCCGGGTTTCTAAGACCTGAATGGGAAGACGTTCTGCGTCTTCACTCTCTCGGGAGACCAGGAAGGCACCTGTGGCCTCCGTGAACAGGGCAAACTTCTTGTCTCAAAGTTTTATTGGCTTTCTATGTAAACCAAGGAATATCAGCCTCTTTCTCTCCTCTATTTTCTTATCTTCAACATACTTTCCTTATCTCTCTCTAAATCAATCGCCGACGCCGTTTTTCCTTCAGGTTCCCCTGGATCCTGCGGGGGCTGGACCCAAGCAGCAAACATCTTTTAATTTCATGGCTGCAGTCACCATCTGCAGTGATTTTGGAGCCCAAGAAAATAAAAGCCTGTACTATGGCTTTTATTATGTATGGAACTGCTCATAAGTACACCTCTTGTGATGGATACATTTTTTTAAAAACATATGATACCTTTATTTTACCGCCACTACTTATGGCTCAAACTGGCAGCTCCATTCCATGCAGGTGCAGAGAGTTCAACAACTTAGCAACTAAACACCAACAACAAAAGACAGTTCTAGGCTTCGTAAACATAACTTACTTAAATGAGCTTTGTAAATAAGAATGAAGAGGATATTTTAGCCAAAATCTTGGCTCCCTGCCCACCAATGCCAAATAGAAATACGAGAGAGTTTGGAGGAAATAGAAAAGACTAGCTTTATTAATTTTGTCAGGCAAAAGGGAAACACAGCAGGCTAGGGCCTCAAGAACTGTGCCCTTGTTTCTCGGGAATAGGGAGAGGTTTTATATTCTCTTGAAGGTCTTGCATTTTTTTCTTTTGCAAAGTTTCAAAACAAACACAGCGGGCATCATGCGACTCAGCAATTGGGTCTGGTGTCCCTGAAGTTATCCGCCCATGACCTTCTTTCTGAAATGCACAGTGTTACGAGAGAGCGTAGGAGAAGAATGCCAGATACGGAGTATAATCTACATGGACTCAGACAGCAATTAGCCTTATGAAGGACAAGTCCAGTGACAAGTGTTTGTTAGTAGTAACAGCTAAAGAATAACCAAGATAGTTTACCTCTTGTAGGCTATCTCCACCTATCTCCCACTTTAATATTAGTATCACACATTTTTTCATAAGCTTGTTTTTTTCACAAGCCAGAAACAGTCTTTTGCTGTTACTGTTCTCATGGAAGGCATTAAATCTGAACATGGATATGACATGCTCCAGAGCTACTTCCTGTTCCCCTGCCCCATGCCCCTCCCACCAAGACTGTTTACACACAGCCAGAACATTACAAGCTTGTTCACATTTTTGTTAAAAGGCACTCTTTATCATTCTTCTCTTGTTACAAAAATTAGAAAAGTCAGTCATGCCAAATGAAGAAAATTACTGCTCAGAAATAATCTATTTTTCTATGTTAACATATATTTATTATTAAATCTTTTGCCAAAAAAAATGGATATCATTCATTTTGTTTACTAAACCTTTTTCTTCATGGAACTAACTAATAATTCATCTACATCAACAGTGTAGAAGTTGAATAGCATTCCATTGGGTGTTTGTACTATATTTATTTAAATAATTCACTACTGTTGGACATTTTAGGTAGTTCTTGTATTTTGGCTATTAGATAAATTCCTAAAAAAATCTTGAAGATCCATTTTTTGCAAGATATTTGCATTTTTTCTTTCTTATTTCTTTTTGATTGCTTTTTTTTAAGAAATTAAGACCTTTTAGTCTTTTCAAAAATTATTTCAAAAATAAAATATGTTCTTTTATGCCCTCGATAACTTTTTATAGAACTTTATCTAAGTATATCATCACCCCCATTGATCTCAAATTCAAGAAATTCACTTCTCTCTGAACATGTTTCCTGAAAAGCTCCCCTTTCCTCCCAGAGTCATTTTTCTGTAGGCAGTTTCCTGAGCCCTTGATCTAGATTAGGCCTCTTTTATAATGTCTCCATTACACCTTTCATTTGTCCTTCAGGGTATTTTTCATTATTTTAATCATATAGTTCATTTTATGATGATTTGTTTAACTCTGCTGACCTGTTCAAATCACAAGGGCAGGAATTCTGACTGCTAATTCACCACTGGGTCTACAGTAACTAACACAGCGCCTAGCAAAACAACACACACTCAAAATACATCTTGAATAAACCAAAAAAAAAAATGTAGGTTTTAAGTGATTGTGAACTAACAAGTCCACCAAAACGAGTAGGCAAGAAATGTGGGCAGAATATTTTTCTATATTCTGTGTCCCTATTCTACAGGGTTGGCAGAAAACTTAAGCTCAGCCAGGTTGAGGGGTTTCTATGTCTTGCCTCCCTCACTGCCTGTTGAGTCCTAGTTACCAGGTCCTAGAAAGGACCAAAGCATTGAAGATGAGGTCAGTCACGTGTCCAGATATCTGTGTGATCTAGACACATGTGTTACCTAGCCACTGTTCCTTACTGCATGGGCTCTTTAGGTCTGTCCCTCCTCCTAGCTTCTACAACATGTCTGGAACACATGAACCTTCTCACAAGGCTGCCTACACAGAGGTCTGTATCCACAAGTCGAAACATTCAGCCATTTCTTTCTGGGCCTTGTCACTTTCACAGACAATGCAAAGAATAGTGGATGCCTTCTGCACAGCTGACCCATGGTCCTCTTTATCTCTCTCTTCCCCTGTAGCACATGACGTTTATTCCATGAGCCTTCCATCAACCTTTTTTGCTTCCCTAACTAAAAACTTGATAGGAAAATGGGCATAATTTATGAGAACAGTTATGAGGGCAAGCACATAAAAGTAAATACAAATACTTCTTAAATATATGAAGCAATGTTAAATTTCCCTCACCGAAAGGAAAAAAGCAAATAAAAGCTATGAGATACCATCTCTAACTTATCAAGATGAACTCTGCCATTCTTCTCTTATGCAGAAGAATATATTGCTGGGAGTGAGATATAGACTGACCCTACACTAGGCTAAAGGTTGTCTGAAAATTCTTAGTCTCCAGTTGCCACTTCCTCCTAGACCAAATGTCACGCATGTAAGTTGATAAAAGAAATGTTCACGTAATTGAGATATAGGGAGGTTATTCTGGCTTAACTTGAATTTTATGCTAACTAAAATAGCCTGTTTTATGGCCTATCAAACATACATTGTACGATGTCCAGGTTAAACATAAAGATTAAATCTCTCTCTTCCTGGGACGCCAGTGCTGGTACTCCTTTGATGATCAGACTCCCTTCCCAGGCACCAAGGCCATTTTTTTGTTTTTTGAGACCTTGAAGAAATGCAGTCCTGGCTAGTTTAATGTTCTTTGTCCTGACAAGATCTAATACTGTGCTGGAAACCGTGTTTCTCTGAGAGCAGTTTCTCAGAATATCTGGGACCAGACTTCTGCGCTAGTCTCCGTGCACATGTGCGTGCCCACAGGCTCATCTGTCCATGGGATTCTCCAGAAAAGAATCCAAGAGTGAGCTGCCATGCCCACCTCCAGGGGAATCTTCCTGATCCAGGGATTGAACCCATGTCTCCTGTGTCTCCTGCCCTAAGGGTAGATTCTTTACCTCTGAGCCCCTGGGGAAGCAGGCTAGTCTTCAGTTTGGCTCAAACAACTCTTCTACTCTTATTACTGATTGCTTATTGATATTTCTGTTGACGAAGTAAAGAGACCTTCAGACAATGCTTATTGATATTTCTGTTGACGAAGTAAGGAGACCTTCAGACAACTCTGCCTTTACAATCATATGTGCTGTGCTGTGCTTAGGCGCTAAGTCATGTCCAGCTATTTGCAACCCCATGGACAGTGGCCCGCCAGGCTCCTCTGTCCATGGGGATTCTCCAGGCAAGCACACTGGAGTGGGTTGCCATGCCTTCCTCCAGGGGATCTTCCCGACCTAGGAATTGACCTGGGGTCTCCTGCTTTGCAAGTGGATTCTTCACCAGCTGAGCTACCAGGGAAACCCTTACAGCCATATATCTTATGGTAAATATATGGGAAACTCCAGGCAAGAACTATCCAGCTGACCTCATCAACCCCAGAAGAATGAAAAATAATAATAAATGGTTGTTTTAAGTCACTAATTTTGGAGTGGTCTGATACACAGATAGCTAGAATACACCTCTTGAGAGTGTTACACACTCAATATTTGATAAATATTATCAATATTTATCAAAATTTTAATCAATACATGTCATCACCTAGAAACTTCATACAATAATATTTATCCTAAAGATGTATTAGAACACATACAAAGTAACATTGTTACAAGTTATGCATTGCATCTTTGTTTACAATAGCTAAAAAACTAGAAACAATCTAAGTGTTTCTAGAAACAATAAACAGATTAAATATTTTCTGATACACTGAAACAATGGATTATGCTGCTAAAAAGAAAAAGGAATCACATTACATACTACTACAGAATCCTACAGAATAATCACCAAGTTATCACCAAGTTAACTTCACAGCAAGATGAAGGACAACATGCTTAATACGCTATCATTTTTATGATAAAAATAACACACACATATATATGCACACACACATATATATGTTCATATGTATATGTTTGTAAATGCATAAAATATCTCTAAAAGGATACAGAAGAAAATGGAAAACAACAATTGCCCATGCAAAGGGGACTTGGACACCTACAGGACAAGAAATGAGAGAAAGACTTAATTTTCACTGTGAACATTTTCAATTCTGTACCATGAGCATGTATACATTACCTAGTCAAATAACTTTGTAATAGTATCTTTATGATCAAACCACACTAGTACTATTTTCTCAATTTAAAGATGAGACAACAGTTCAGAAAGCTGAGGTGATTTGTTTACACAAGAAAAGTTAGCCAGTGACAGGACCAGGTCTTGAAATGGTGCCTCTCTTGGAGCTCTTTTCTTGGACAAAACCCTCTGAGTTTATCCCTTTTTAGTATGTCTGTTCTCTGTCAGCATCTCCAAGAAGCAAATTTTTTCCCCCAGTTTCAGCCTGTTTCTACTTCTAGACTAAGTCCTTCCAGACTAAACATATGTGATTTGTATTTGTTTCCTACTGAAAAGATCACAATGAATTTAGTGTCTTGAAACAACACAAATTTATTATCTTAGCGTTCTGGAGGCTAGATGTCCAAAGTGAGTCTTGAGGGTTTTGCCGGGGGTGCATTCCTTCTGGAGGCTCCCGGGGAGAATCCCTTCCTTTGTGTTTTCCAGCTGCTAGAGAGGGTCTGTCCTTGCTCATGGCCTTGTTTCTCCATCTCCAAAGCACATTTCTCCAAGTTCTGCTTCTACTGTGCCATCTACTCATTCTGCTTTTGACCCTCTATGTCTCCCTGTTTTAAGAGCTTTATGATTACAGACACGGCTAACACGCTTATAATTACCAAAGGGGAAAGGTGGGTGAGAGGCGGGATAATTCAGGAGTTTGGGTTAACATATACACACTGCTGTATATAAAATAGACAACCAACAAGGACCTACCGTACAGCGCAGGGAACTATACTCAATATTTTGACATGACTCTGTCCAGGGGATTTCTTAATCAAGAGTACTGGAGTGGGCTGCCATTTCGTTCTCCAGGGGATCTTCCCGACCCAGGGATTGAACCCACATCTCCTGCATTGCAGGCAGATTCTTTACCACTAAGCCACAGGGGAAGCCCAAAAGACAAGTTGTATGTATTAATAAAAAAAAAAAAAATTCATTTTTTTAGACCTACCTGGATGGTTCAGAATCATTTTTTCCATCTCAATATCCTTAACTTAATCATATTTGTTTCCCATAGACTGTAGCCTGCCAGGCTCCTCTCTCCATGGAATTCTCCAGGCCAGAATACTGGGGTGGGAAGCTGTTCCCCCCTCCAGGGGATCTTCCCAAACCAAGTATCAAACCCAGGTCTCCTGCCTTGTAGCCAGATTCTTTAGCGTCAGAGCCACCAGGGAAGCCCAATCATATCCATAAAGCCCTTTTACAATGTAAAATAACAGTCACAGGTTCTATGGATTTAGGACATGAATTTCCTCAGGAGGTCATTGTTCAGCCTATCATTTTAGCTCTAAATTTGAAGTATGTGTCCTAAACTGTCTCTACTTCTTCATCTATGAAACAGGAATAATAGCACTACCTATTTTATATGGCTGTTGTGCAGACTGTATCAATTATATATTTAAAAAGCAAGGAAATCTGCCTGACACATTGTAAGCTCTGGAAATACGTTATACATAACATCTTTTGGGCTTTCCTGGTGGCTCAGGTGGTAAAGTGTTAGTCGTAAAGAGTAGAACACAATTGAGCGACTAACACTTCACTTCAGGTGGTAAAAAGATCTGTCTGCAGTGCAGAAAACCTGGGTTCGATCCCTGGGTCGGGAAGATCCCCTGGAGAAGGAAATGGCAACCCACTGCAGTAA
This sequence comes from Ovis canadensis, assembly GCF_042477335.2. Taxonomy (NCBI): domain Eukaryota; kingdom Metazoa; phylum Chordata; class Mammalia; order Artiodactyla; family Bovidae; genus Ovis; species Ovis canadensis. The sequence goes on along the minus strand of NC_091253.1, from coordinate 96,785,345 downwards.
TCTTGTCTGGAGAATCCCATGGACAGAGGAGCCTGGTGAGAAAGTTAACTTAGGCAGGTGAATAAGGAGTCCAAGCCTAGGGTCCCTTTAAGGAGGAGGTAACCCACTCCTGTGTTCTTGCCTGGAGAATCCCAGGGACAGGGGGAGCCTGGTGGGCTGCAGTCTATGGGGTCGCACAGACTCGGACACGACTGAAGCGACTTAGTAGCAGCAGCAGCAGCCAACATTCTTTTTCACACTCTTTTGCCTTAGACAAGTAAGCCTCGCCGGCAGCGATATCTCTTGCTCAAGGACATGCCTTTTTTTGAGCTTTGGACAAATGTCAAGGGGGTAGGCCTGGGTAAAACTTCCACTGCCTTAAGCTCTGGGTTCCTTTTGGCTAATCTCATGCTGATGTTATCCCAGGAACTGGGTGAAATTCTCACAGCCTTGAGGTAATTTTTTTTAATCTATTCTCAGCAGCTAGTTGAGAAGTATGGAAGATCCCACTTAAACTAGTGAGGAGGGGGTACTCTCCTGCCCGCTTCTGATGTCTATGTCAGAAGCTTTTTCTGTGAGTTTCACTTTAAATAAAATCTACACAAAGCTCTGAGTGTCGAAGACTGTCTTTGGTCCCAGATTTAAAGCTTCTCCTTCGGAGACCATGAATCCAGTGACACCGTTGAGTTCATCATAAGTTCTCACTGGCAAGCTACAGTCCATGGGGTCGCACAGAGTTGGACGCAACTGAGTGACTTTCACTAACATCTTTTATGTATAACTTGTGGTTGTTACTGTTGAGTCAGTGAACTCTAGTTGTCTGGTAATGTTACAGCTTCTCATCAAGAGGCTAATGATCTCTTATCTCTTCCTTTAGATCTCTGCTGAAGATACAGAAGAGAGGCCTTTATTTTAGCAAACTCTAACAAACTCAGTTTGGGGGGGGGGGGGGACACATTCAGCAGATGAATACAATTAATTTAGGATACAAGCTGACATTTTATGCAGTCTTCTTCACTTGTGCCTCTGCAAGTCCATAACCTCCGCAGTATTTGCTGAGACTCTGAGGCAAGTTTGCTGCATACAAGGCCCAGGGCAACAAGGATACAAAAGGGTGGCAATAGAAGGTGATCCTGGCTTTTTACACCTGAGATAAGTGAGCCTTAAGGAGACCAACTTACAAAGCGCTACATAGCCAGAACTGGAGCTGAGACTATGGCTCCGGAGATGAACTACAAACCGGGGAAAAAAAGGAAAAGTAATACATTGTGCTGTACAATATTAAATGTGCTAAATGAATAGTTAGGACTGTTAAGTGCTCGGGGGTTTTGAACTGGGGAGAACTCTTGTAGAATGGGTTCACCAGGAAAGGTATTATTCAAGGAATGTGTAAATTTTGGATAGAAAGAGAGAGGAACTGGAGAGGGAACAGGTAATTTTGAGCATAAGCAAAGACACAGACCCGTTCTGCAGAAAGTTTGCACTGAGCATTTATTTGTACTGCAGAGCAAGCGGCTCCTCACGTAAGTAAGCCTGAAGAGCACGATGGGTGTTGTGGGGGGCAGCTCTAGGGGGCGGACAGGCATTTGCCTCCCCTTCCACAGAGCAGGGTCAAGGGCACGATGACGCTCCACTAGCTGAGCCACTCCTGACAGAGAAGAAGCAAGCCAAGCAGCTGTGGCTAACACAGACCGTTTGAGAAGAAGGTAGAGACAGAGCTCTCTTTCTCAGAAAGCCTGAGGCAACATGTGAGTCTGCTTCCTGATATTACAAATGTAGATATCTGCAGCACCGAGGTCAGCATGAAAACTGAGTCTGGGAAGTTTAATGAAAGTAACATTTGGGAGATATCTGTGGAAAACGCTACAATTCTTGGACATTTCAAAAGTTCCAAGCCCCATGCTGTCACTCATGTTACACCCTTTTAGTAACCTTTTAATAACTTTACATCCTTTTAATAACCCTCTGAGATGGACATTATTATGCCCATTTTACAAAATGAGAAGCCAGGGAAAAAAAGCCAAGAATTTATTGCTGATCGTCTCCGTAGCTGCACTGAGCTCCGCACATCTTCCACCTGGAACAGCCTCTCACTACTTAGTCCTACATCCCAGCTAAATGATCCCTGAGAACTCAGCTGGTAAAGAGTCTGCCTGTAATGCAGGAGACCCCAGTTCAATTCCTGGGTCAGGAAGATCCTCTGGAGAAGGGATAGGCTACTCACTCCAGTGTTCCTGGGCTTCCGTTGTGGCTCAGCTGGTAAAGAATCTGCCTGAAATGTGGGAGGCCTGGGTTTGATCCCTGGCTTGGGAAGATCCCCTGGAGAAGGAAAAGGTTACCCACTCCAGTATTCTGACCTAATTCCTGTACAGTCCATGGGGGTCACAAAGAGTCGGACATGACTGAGTAACTTTCACTTCACCAGCAAAATGAATCAATTTCTTTTCCAGTTTCTGGTTGTGCTTCTTGGAAAATACTGTCAGATATTTCTGTAAACTGACTAGAAGTCCCTGAAACAGCAGAAATGTAATGATGATAATTTGCTAAGTCATCTCTATGGTGAGTGCTCTCAAAACCATAAAACTGGACCCTTTTACACCTATTTGTGAGCAGTTAGCAGAGTCAAGAGACTTCCCTGGTGGCTCAGACGGTAAAAGCGTCTACCTACAACGTGGGAGACCTAGGTTCGATCCCTAGGTTGGGAAATGGCAACCCACTCCAGTATTCTTGCCTGGAAAATCCCATGGATGGAGGAGCCTGGCAGGCTAGGGGACAGCCTTTTCTTTTCCGTCTCCATCTTTCAGTTAGAGAAGGCTCAAAACAGTCAGTGCTCCGAGACACAAAGTCACAGGAGGTGGTAAAGCCCAGTAAATCAGATGAGGTTTTGGTAGACTGCAGAGGAAATAGCAGAAAAGACTGTCTTATTTTCAGGAAGAAACAGCTGTGCACCAGCTGTCCTCGTGAGTTCTGTCACATCTAAGGGGGCCCGGACTACCTAGGCCGTCAGCTTATTGACCACTGCATTTTGATGCTTAATGAAATGAATGCTTTCTCTATGAATAAATGTATTTAACTGAGTTGAAAGTTTCAATCAAATTCTTTTCTCTCTCCACCCTAAGCAGAAATTCCCCAACTTTATAGCTTCACGGCATCCTTGGCGTCTCAGTACTTTCTCGCAGTGCCCTAGACCTCAAGGGTTAGTGACACGCATGCCTGTGCTCGGGTTAGTTACACGCATGCCTGTGCTCAGGTTAGTTACACGCACGCCTGTGCTCGGTTGCTCAGTCGTGTTCAGCGCTGTGACCCCAGGGACTGCAGCCCATCAGGCTCCTCTGTCCATGGGATTTCCCAGGCAAGAATACTGGAGTGGGTTATCACTTCCTTCTCCAGGTTAGTTAAGTAGTTGCTGCTGCTGCTGCTAAGTCACTTCAGTCATTTCCGATTCTGTGTGACCCCATAGACGGCAGCCCACCAAGGCTCCCCCATCCCTGGGATTCTCCAGGCAAGAACACAGGAGTGGGTTGCCATTTCCTTCTCCAATGCATGAAAGTGAAAAGTGAAAGTGAAGTCGCTCAGTCGTGTCCGACCCTCAGTGACCCATGGACTGCAGCCTTCCAGGCTCCTCCATCCATGGGATTTTCAAGGCAAGAGTACTGGAGTGGGGTGCCATTGCCTTCTCCGAGTTAAGTAGTTAGGGCCAAACAATTTGATAATATTTATGTTTTATCAATGTAGTAGCCATTTGAAAATAAAAATGATAGACATAAATAGAAAACATACCACTTTGCCCTGAAAAGGTTCCTAACTACTTACTAATGGTACAAATGTGCTGCTTGGGTACCACACAACTTCTCAAACCTTGGAACCAGATTTTATACCCCCTTCCTTGTTATTATGTAACAGAAAGAAATGTAGCATATTCTAATGCTGAAATTGTGAACCATCTCAAACTAGAAATTTGCAAAGGTGTCACTGTGATCCCCTTGAAAACTTAAAATATTCCACTGAAACCTTGTGAGTTTGAGAGCACTGAAAAACACTAAGCTATGGCAATTGTACTCTCAGAAAAGGAAGTCAGGTGGAATGCCTCCAGTTTCTAAGTGTTTACTCTAGAGAGACCTGTTCTGGACGGAGACTAGAAAAGGAAGTCGGATCCAAGTGCTAAGATCCACCTGTGCTAATCTCTTCACCTGCTAATTCACTGTTTCCCAGAATCATCTCTGCCAACCTGTCAGAAGAGAACCACCACCCCTTACCACTGCCTATTCTTAACACGAGTAGTTTTGAAACGTAGTTTGTGCTCCCATTTTTCAGGTATAAGACACAACTCGATGTTATGGAAAGAGAATTAGATTTACAGATAATTGAATTCGGGCCCTGTTTTCACCACATACTAAGTAATCTTGTGCAGGTTTTCAAATTTTAGTTCTGAATGCAATAACTTAATAATAACTGTATAACACATTTGAATGAAGCAAAGTTTCTCACACTCAATGGGTATAGGAATCCCCTGAGGGCCATCATTAAGATACAGATCTCTGGGCTCCACCCTCAGGTTCTAATAAAACCGGTCTGGGAGGGAGCCCAAGAAGCTGTCCTTTTTAACAAGCACAGTGCCCAGTGTGATATAAATTCAGGTAGATGACAACTTGAGAAATATTAGTGTATTGCTGATCCTGCCAAGGCTATGGTTTTTCCAGTGGTCATGTATGGATGTGAGAGTTGGACTATAAAGAAAGCTGAGCGGACGAAGAATTAATGCTTTTGAACTGTGGTGTTGGAGAAGACTCTTGAACTGCAAGAGCTGGAAGAGTCCCTTGAACTGCAAGGAGATCCAACCAGTCCATCTTAAAGGAGATCAGTCCTGCGTGTCCATTGGAAGGACTGATGTTGAAGCTGAAACTCCAATACTTTGGCTACCTGATGCAAAGAGTTGACTCATTTGAAAAGACCCTGATGATGGGAAAGACTGAGGACAGGAGGAGAATGAGACGACAGAAGATGAGATGGTTGGATGGCATCACCGACTCAATGGACATGGGTTTGAGTGGACTCCGGGAGTTGGTGATGGACAGGGAGGCCTGACGTGCTGCGCGGTTCGCGGGGTCGCAAAGAGTCGGACATGACCGAGCGACTGAACTGAACTGATCCTGTTCACAGCACCAGTCGTCTTGCCGTGTCTCTCTGATCGCGCTGTTCATTGAACTCAGGGTAGACAAGGTGCAAGCAGCTAAGCTGGAAGAAAACTCAAGGGGCGGTAGGAACTGCTGATGCGTGTATTCTCTCCTGGCTGGCGCCGCAGTTGTAGCAGCAGATAGCGAAACGCACCACAACACAACCTCTCTCCTGGCTGATGCAGCAGCCGTAGCCGTAGACACGCTGGATTCTCTCTCCTGGCTGACCCAACAGACACAGCCATGACTCAGCAGTAATGCCGCCGCTTTGCAGGTGGAGCTCATACAACCAGCAGGGCTTCCCTGACAGCTCAGGTGCTAAAGAGTCCCCCTGCAACGCAGGAGACCCCGGTTGGATTCCTGGGTCAGGAAGATCCCCTGTAGAAGGGATAGGTTATCCACTCCAGAATTCTTGGACTTCTTTTGTAGCTCAGCTGGTTAAGAATCCGCCTGCAATGCGGGGGGCCTGGGTTCGATCCCTTGGTTGGAAAGAGTCCCTGGAGAATGAAAGGCTACCCACTCCAGTATTCTGGCCTGGTGAATTCCATGGACTGTATGGGATCACGAAGAGTAGGACACGACTAAGCAACATTCACTTTCATATCAGCACGGCAAAAAGTAGTGACCAAGCCAAGTACCTCTTGAGGTGCATGCGCAGTAAGTGATCTCAGCCGTTACACGGTCATTATTGACGAAACATGGGACCAGAGAGCCTGAACAAGCCATCTTGGCTAATTTGCTGTCTCCCCACAATGAGTAAAATATATTTCTTTAAACACTTGCAGATAATATAACAATTTCATCCAGGTAGTGTTGCTTTCATTTTATAGATGAGGAAACTGAGACTTTAAAAAGACGAGAATGGGACCCCACCCAGGTCTTCTCTACAGGTAAATCTGTAATGATCAGAGGGGTTGTATATGTATGTATAAAATATGTATATGTATGTATAAAATATGTATATGTATGTATAAACTATGTATATGTTCATGTAGCTCACTAAACTGTATATTCCTTGAGCACAATGTCTTAATCATTTTTACATCTCTAGTACATGACAAAGCAGCTCAATAAATGTTTAATTTAAAAAAAAACTAATTTTTGAATTTGTTGAATATACAGAAGTATCTAATATTTCAAACAAGGCATACTTTGAAACATGTTTAGTTTTTCTCAAAAGTCCTGCCAAAAACAAAAAACCAAAAACCAAAAAACCCTCAAGCGACAGTTTTCACAAAATATAAATCTTTCTTTGTTTCCTAATGACTGAGCTAAAAGTAACTTTCTCACAGTTGGGGAAGGCTCATGAGGTCAGCCAGATCCACCCTGCAGTGGAATGCCCACTTGCTGCTTGTTCAGGGAACTGATGATGCCAACAATCCTTTGTCTTCGGTATAATCAGACTCTGAAGCGCGTTCAGGCCTCTCGGTTCAGGCTGCCAACAGTGGCAGCATCGTTCCCAGAAATGGACCTCAGTTCTGCTGACTCAGAAAGTCAGCTCCCAGCGGCAGACAGGCCCCTATTCAGATGACATCAGTTTCTCAAGCTTTTTTTTTTTTGAAGGGGTTGGGTGGTAGTCATGTTACCCTTTGGAACAGAAGGGGATTAGTCTGAACCCTGAAGCCAATGTCAGTGGACACCTAAAATAAGATTTTAAAACCATTTTGCAAAACCAAGCTATTTTATATTCCCTCATAAAATATTGTCCACTGAGAATGCTTTGGCTTGGTAAGGTATAGCTTTCAGTGCTTTATTTGATAAACTGACGGACAACAGAGTGATTTTTGACAATCCTTATGACTCAAAACATAGATTATTCAGCAGCAGATTATTCATGGCTATTCTTTTCATTCTATTGTTAGCAGTGGAACATTTAGGAAAATCTTGTATTCCCATCAAAGCTAAACATGAGTTAAAACAGAAAGAAATTTAGTGTGGAAGTTTGTATAATAACAGTATTTATTACGAAGAAAACTGCATAATGTGATTTTATTTCCATGATACAAGCTATCACAAATCTCACACCTGAGACTCAATATAAAATGTTAATTATCAAGGATTATACTTTCATATATTTAAAGGGAGCACTACCTATTGAATCATAGAATAAGCCAAGCCTCTGTCCACCTGATTCTAGAGTCAAGGCAATGTCCTGACCATCATATTTACAAGTGTCTTGACTTCACAATATCTGCAACTACAGTAGCACACACAGAGTGTCCTCAGGCACTTTCTTGTCAAAAGTACTTTGGAAACTTTTATTTTACACATAAGGCATGTTTCTCTTTTGTAATACAGCACCCTGTGAACATTCAAAGACCAGGAAGGAGGATACTTTGAGTGGTACTTCTGGAACAGAAGTGAACTAACAAAGGAATATCAACTTATTGTAAATATTATGATTCATAATTCCTTACAATTATACAGTGGAAGTGACGAATAGATTCAAGGAATTAGATCTGATAGACAGAGTGCCTGAAAAACTATGGATGCAGGTTTATAACACTGTACAGAATTCAGTGATCAAAACCACCCCAAAGAAAAATGCAAAAAGGCAAAATGTTGTCTGAGGAAGCCTTACAAATAACTGAGAAAAGAAGAGAAGCAAAAGGCAAAGGAGAAAAGGAAAGATAGACCCATCTGAATGCAGAGTTCCAAAGAATAGCAAGGAGAGATAAGTAAGTCTTCCTAAGTGAACAATGCAAAGAAGTAGAGGAAACCAATAGAATGGGAAAGACTAAAGATCTCTTCAAGAAAATTAGAGATACCAAGGGAACATTTCATGCAAAGATGGGCTCGATAAAGGACAGAAATGGTATGGACCTAACAGAAGCAGAGGATATCAAGAAGAGGTGGCAAGAATATACAGAAGAACTATACAAAAAAGAATGACCCAGATAACTACAATGGTGTGGTCACTCATCTAGAGCCAGACATCCTGGAATGTGAAGTCAGGTGGGCCTTAGGAAGCATCACTACAAACAAAGCTAGTGGAGGTGATGGAATTCCAGTTGAGCTGTTTCAAATCCTGAAAGATGATGCTGTTGAAGTGCTGCACTCAATATGCCAGCAAATTTGGAAAACTCAGCAGCGGCTACAGGACTGAAAAAGGTCAGTTTTCCTTCCAGTCCCAATGAAGGGAATGCCAAAGAATGTCCAAACTACTGCACAATCGCATTCATTTCACATGCTAGCAAAGTAACGCTCAAAATTCTCCAAGCTACGCTTCAGCAGTACATGAACCAAGAACTCCCAGATGTTCAAGTTGGATTTAGAAAGGGCAGAGGAACCAGAGATTAATATCCGCTGGATCATCGAAAAAGTGAGAGAATTCCAGAGAGACACCTACTCCTGCTTCATCGACTGTGCTAAAGCCTTTGGCTGTGTGAATCACAACAAACTGTGGAAAATTCTTTGAGAGACAGGAATACCAGACCACCTTACCTGACTCCTGCGAAACCTGTGTGCAGGTCAAGAAACAACAGTTGGAACCAGATATGGAACAATGACTGGTTCCAAATGGGGAAAGGAGTCTGTCGAGGCTGTATATTGTCACCCTGAGTGTTTAGCTTACATGCAGAGTACATCATGCAGAATGCTGGGTTAGAAGAAGCACAAACTGGAATCAAGAGTGCCAGGAGAAATATCAATAATCTCAGGTATGATACCACCCTAATGGCAGAAAGCAAAGAGAAACTAAAGACCCTCTTGATGAAGCTGAAAGAGAGTGAAAAAGCAGGCTTAAAACTCAACAGTCAAAAAATGAAGATCATGGCACCCAGTCCCATCACTTCATGGCAAATAGGTGGAAAAACAATGGAAACAGTGAGAGACTTTATTTTCTTGGGCTCCAAAAATCACTGTCTTGATTAAAACCAAGTCACACAAATGTCTATTTTATACCATTTTAAGTAACCATCCAAAGATTTTTATTCATTTGAGGTAACTCCTTAATTTTTTTTTTAACCTCATTGAAATAATAGCTAGACTCTCTTTCTCTAAAGGTTTTATTGTTGATATTCCTAATTGCTCTTATTAGCATCTGTATAGTCCCCTGAGGGGAAGGCCACAATGAAGCTTCCTAAACCGGTTTTTTTCCTTCTAAAAATAAGTTCCTAGGGTAATTTGACTTTTGTTTTTCAAGAACCAACAATACAATTGTTTGCAACAAGAGCATTCTAGACAATAATTTGTTAGTTCCTCTAATTCTAAAAGGATCCATCATTTGGCTAACAATAAGTTATATCTCAACAGAAATGCAATCTATTAAGAATGCAAAAAACAAAAAAAAAAACAAAAAGACCTCTTATTGGCCTAACAGGAACAAACACACAATAGAACAACTGAGGAAGATCAGATAGAACATTTACATCTGAAAGACACAGAGAAATCTGAGCTTCCTCCTAGAAAGCCTCCTTTAAGGTTTTACCAAGATAGCTTTTAATTTTTATGCAGGAAAGAACACAGCAAATACATGGGGAAACAATAGAAATGGTGACAGACTTTATTTGCTGGGGCTCCAAAATCACTGCAGGCGGTGACTGTGGCTATGAAATTAAAAACGCTTGCTCCTTGGAAGAAAAACTATGACCAACTTAGACAGCATATTAAAAAGCAGAGACATCGCTTTGTTAGGGGAAGCACTCTGATTGAAACCGCCCACCCTGGCCAGGCACCATAGTAACCATTTGCATGAGTTGTTTTATGACAGGCCACCACCAATTGGAAGAGTTCGGTAAAGGTCTAAAGGAGACACCGCAAATTGGTCCACTTCCCAGAATCCCTCTCGCTAGCATCCATCTTGGCTGAGTGATGCCTGTGCCACCAGGAAAGACTCTGAATTAGAATGATTGGTCAAAGACCACTCGGAAACTAATCCCATCACCATAAAACCGGACATAAGGAGCCATGTGGCAGAGCAGTTCTCCTGGGTTCCCTTACCCTACTGCTCTCCACCCAGGTGCCCTTTCCCAATAAAATCTCTTGCTTTGTCAGCACACGTGTCTTCTCTGACAATTCATTTCTGAGTGTTAGACAAGAGCCAGGTTTCGGGCCCTGGAAGGGGTCTGCCTTCCTGCAACAACTTTATCAACAAAAGTCTGTCTAGCCAAAACTATGGTTTTTCCAGTAGTCGTGTATGGAAGTGAGATTGGAACATAAAGAAAGCTGAGCACCAAAGAATTGATCCTTTGGAACTATGGTGTTGGAGAAGACTCTTGACTGTTCCTTGGACATAAAGGAGATCCAACCAGCCAATCCTAAAGGAAATCAACCTGGAATATTTATTGAAAGGACTGATGCTGAAGCTGAAGCTCCAATACTTTGGCCACCTGATGCAAAGAACTGACTCATTGGAAAAGACCCTGATGCTGGGAAAGGCTGAAGGTGGGAGGAGAAGGGGGTGACAGAGGATGAAATGGTTGGATGACATCACCAACTTAATGGACATGAGTTTGAGCACACTCAGGGAGATGGTGAAGGACAGGGAAGCCTGGCGTGCTGCAGTCCATGGCGTCACAAAGAGTCACACAGGACTGAATGACTGAATAACATCGAGGATGTTAGAAATCCTCTTTGTTTCCAAAGAATGAGAAAATCATGTGCTACCCCAAAACTAGTGGCTGTCAGTGTAAATGTTAGCAGATTTCCCTTTGCCAACTGGCAGGCTCTTGTTAATGCTATTAATTTGGTCTGTTGGGCAAAAGAGATGTTAGGTAAGGGATTAGTCCCCAGGATTTATACTGGAAAAACAACAGCATAACCAGCCGGGTACTTTTCATGAAGTCCTTGCAAATATGAACCATAAGTGAATCATATAAAATCAGGATTATCAATAAGGCTTTTTCAGATATCAATCCTGGGAGATAAAAAAAATTGTTAGTTTAAACAACATAATCATATATATATATTTTTCATCGTTGACATGATAGCAAGTAGCAAGGTAGCAAGGTAGCTGGATAAAGCTTGCTGCATCTGTGTCAAGTTACATTTGGCAAGAGCAAGACAATTTCATGGGAAGTTAATCAACTTGCTGAATAATGTTGTGTGTGATGAGAGTTTAGTAACCTGAGGAGCAAAGACAGTAAGAGGATGACTCATGAGTATTTCTTCTCTGGTTTAACACAGCACAGCTATTGCTGTGACAGCTTGGAGACACGGGGGTGGTGCTTGTGACCATATCTAGCTGCTGGCTCCAATGTTCTAGGTCAGCAGTAACCACCATGTTGCTGGGTTCAGCTCAGTTCAGTCGCTCAGTCATGTCCGACTCTTTGCGACCCCATGAATGGCAGCACGCCAGGCCTCCCTGTCCATCACCAACTCCCGGAGTTCACTCAGACTCATGTCCATCAAGTCAGTGATGTCATCCAGCCATCTCATCCTCTGTCGTCCCCTTCTCCTCCTGCCCCTCATCCCTCGCAGCATCAGAGTCTTTTCCAATAAGTCAACTCTTTGCATGAGGTGGCCAAAGTACTGGAGCTTCAGCTTTAGCATCAGTCCTTCCAAAGAAATCCCAGGGCTTATCTCCTTCAGAATGGACTGGTTGGATCTCCTTGCAGTCCAAGGGACTCTCAAGAGTCTTCTCCAACACCACAGTTCAAACACATCAATTCTTTGGCGCTCAGCCTTCTTTACAGTCCAACTCTCACATCCATACATGACCACAGGAAAAACCATAGCCTTGATTAGACTGACCTTAAGTGTTCCTAACTCAGTCCCTTTTTGCTCAAGAACAGAGAGGGAAAAGGGTTGATCATAATTTGGGGCCTTGGTCAAGAATTCTTTTAAAGTCTCCTTGCCTTCAGAATGCTCTACTTTCCAGTAAAGAGGTTCAGATTGGTCTCATTCAAGTAGATTATACAGTGGCTGAGCAATTAAAAAAAAATTGGGGATCCATTTCCTGCAGTAACCTGCAAGTCCTAAAAATACCCTTAATTGTCTTTTTGTCTTCAAGGCAGGGAAGACTAGAAGGCCTTTCAACCCTATCCACATCAATTAACAGTTCTTTTTCAGAGATCCTATGTCCTAAATATTTGACTCTAGTCTTATGGTTTTGCAGGTTTTCTTTGAACACTTTATGTCCCTTTAACGCCTGCTTTTGGAGTAAATACAGAATGTCTTGCTGGCTGTTTAGCAAAGAGTTTGAACACAGAGGTAAATTATCTACATATTGTTATCAACACTGACTTATGGGGAAAGTCTAGTCATCTAGATCAGCTTTTAATATCTGAGAGAAGTAAGTGGGGCTCTCAGTATAGCCCTGTGGCGTTGCAGTCATGTATATCGCTATCCCTTCCAAGTGAAGTAAAAAAGACGGGTCATCAGGAGGTACAGGAATACTAACAAATGCACTGTGGAGATCTATCGAAAAGAAGTCACTCTTTTTTGGAATATAGGACAGTAAGGTGTGAAGGCTTGGCACTACAGAATCCTGAGGGATAATAATAGCATTGACAGATCTCAGTGAAGTCAAGTTGTTCAGTCATTCCGACTCTTTGCAACCCCATGGACTATACAATCAATGGAATTCTCCAGGCTAGAAGGCTGGAATGGGTAGCCATTCCCTTCTTCAGGGGATATTCCCAACCCAGGGATCAAACCCAGGTCTCCCACATCACGGCAGATTCTTTACCACCTGAGTCACCAGGTCCAAGTCTACTGGAGTGGGTAGCATATCCCTTCTCCAGCGGATTTTCCTAACCTAAGAATTGAACTAGGGTCTCCTGAATTGCAGGCGTTTCTTTACCAACTGAGCTAGATCTCAAGTCCTGTACAAATAAATCTTCAATGCTTGCCATTTGGTGTTTTAACTAGCAAAATTGAAGTGTTATAAGGGCTGGTGCAAAGCACAAGAAGCCCCTTCTCAATATAAGCTGAAATTAAAGGTTTTATTCCTTCTGCGGCCTCCTGCCTTAATGGATACTGACGAATCCTGGGCATGGGCTTATAGTAATTTGAATAGGGGATGTGGAATGTATTCATCCATTGTCAGTAGAATCAAGTGCTCATAATTCTTTAGGTACTAAGCCTAGCAGGTTGTCTTGTTCAGTGTAATCCTCATCATGAGTCACAAACATTATATGATGAAGGAAGTCTCTTGATCCTTTAGATCTAGAAACATCTCTCCCTCAGGAATGAAAGAAATATGGGCTTCATAAACTTCCAATAGGCCTTTATCTATTGGGTAAACAGGAGCATTTTCTACTCAGAGAAAGGAGTATCTTCTTTGGAAGGAATGATGCTAAAGCTGAAACTCCAGTACTTTGGCCACCTCATGCAAAGAGGTGACTCATTGGAAAAGACTCTGATGCTGGGAGGAGGAGAAGGGGACGACAGAGGATGAGATGGCTGGATGGCATCACTGACTCGATGGACATGAGTCTGAGTGAATTCCAGGAGTTGGTGATGGACAGGGAGGTCTGGCATGCTGCAATTCACGGGGTCGCAAAGAGTTGGACACGACTGAGCGACTGAACTGAACTGAACTGAAGTACAGTTCTCAAGGTAATGATTAAATAACCTTAATAAGCACATTAGAAACCCCTACCATCTGTACCATGTTATTAGTCCGAGGAAGACAGCCTTTAATTTTGGTAGTGGCTCAGACAGTAAAACCATCTGCCTACAATGTGGGAGATCCGGGTTCAATCCCTGGGTAGGGAAGATCCCTGGAGAAGGAAATGGCAACCCACTCCAGTACTCTTGCCTGGAAAACCCATGGATGGAGGAGCCTGATAGGCTACAGTCCATGGGGTTACAAAGAGTTGGACACGACTGAGCGACTTCACTTCACTTCACTTCAAAACTGAAGAGGCGGCTCGTATGTGTTAGGGCTCTCATTGCTTTTCCTTGTATAATCATTTCTACTTCTCCCAAGGTGTTAAGAGAGAAGGGGAAAGACTCTTCAGGTTCCCTGGGAGTAGCCCTATTCTTGTTTAACTTGAAACTCCGATCTAAAATCGAGTTTGTTCTAGGCTTCTTCTTAACTCAGAGTTCATTTTCTAATATGCTGGGTTTTTGCAGTAAAAACAAACTTTTTGTTTTGCTCTCAGTTGAGAAATAAATGGGGGTTGGTTGACCTTGGATTGATGGTAGGTACTTAACTGGCACAGTTGAAGGTTCATGATTTTGCAAATAATCCCTTTTCTTTCTTTTTAATGATTTTGGAAAGTTGGTCAGCCAGTGTAACAAGGGTATTGGTATGTAATGTAGACCAACCTAGATTGTGTCTTTTCATCAGAGTGGCCAAATTCTTATCCAAACCATCTAAAAAGGTGGAGTTGAGCAAAAGATCAATTTTATGGTTAGAGAATGACTCAGGTGTCAAGCCAGAACATTGCTTAAAAGTTTTTTTCAAATCTCTCCTAACAGTCTGGAATTGATTCAGCTGGCTTTTGCTTACATCATTGAATCTTTGTCCAGTCTACAGTTTTAGGGAAAAGTTCTGGGATAAGATCAAGTAATTTCTGAGCTAATTCCTTGCATTCATTGCAAGCCTCTGAATTATGTGATTCAAAGTCCATTAAGGGGTGTTTCCAACCTGCTTTCTCCACCCATTCCCTTGGTTTTCTTTCAAAAACTAATAGCTATATTAGTTGATATAGATTTGAAAACCTGGGCTCATAGGTCCGGATGGTTAATTCAAATTTCTTATCCCAAAGGATCCTGACTGGATCAGGAAATTCTTTAGCCAAGGCTCTAAATTCTCTTCTGGTCTAGGGTGTATAGGTGATCCCCAAGGATGGGTTACCTCTCCCTGTAATAGTTATCTCCTTAAAGGGAGCTATAATCACTCCTAATTTTTCACTCTCCTCTTCTGGGGGAAGGGGAGCAGCAGGAGGCTGAGAGGAGAAAGCACCTGTACCAGGGAGCTCAGATAGATGAGGGCATAGGAGGAGCAGAGCAGAAGACAGGGTCAGGGTTTGTGGCCTTTTTAGCCCTGATATAGCTTCAAGCAATTTCTTGTTTGTTTCCTGCAGAGAAATTACTCTATCGTTTATTCTTTTAGAAGATTCTAGATACCAATAAAAGGTAAGCATTCCATTCACTCTGTTTGACCTTATGGCTGGCCTCTTCTAACTGTGCATGCAAAAATATCAATTATAGAATATTAAAGAATCCCAATTTGGCTCACTTTAGATTGAAATTTCCTTTAGTATAATTTTCCCAATGAACTTGGTACTTGTAAGGATGAACTCCCTGCATATTGTATATGAGTCTGGCTGGGGTGTCAGTCGAAGGTTGACTTTCTGACCCCCATCTGTCTTTGAGAGATTTTATTTCCCATTTTAAGTTGAATTCGTCAGGGATATAATTCACTAGTGAAATTGTGTGGTGGGCCTGTGTACTGCTGGTGAGTTTAACTCCTCTAGGCGTCACCCCAGAGATGTTTCACTTTGTCTTACATGTCATGGATTCTCCCTCTGGCCGTCTAAGATCACCATGGGTACTCGGATCGCTGAATGGCCAATTCTCATCTGCAGCCCTCAGATGAGCAAGTGGTTTAATTAATGAGTGGGTTTCCCTGTGGGACCACCGCATGGTATGAGAACTTGGCCTCTACCATTCCTGTAAATTTCTCAGTCACCAGGGAAAGCCCTAACCAGCTGGGAGCAAAACTCTCATGTAATATCTTCACTTTTATCCCAACAAATTCTATTAAGGCAGCCAAAGAGAAAAAGGGTCAGATCAGCCTCTTACCTAAGCACTTCAGGCAAGACTACTCAGTCTCCTACAACTGAGAAAACTCTGAAATTTTTCAACAAGCCCCACCCCACAGTATCTTTCAACTGGGTGAGTATTCCTTGGCTGAGCCACACCCAGTATCTTTCAACTGGTTGGGTATTCCTCACTATCTTTCAACCAAGCTCCACCCAGTATCCAGACCCTGCATAGGTATGCCCCAGTACATTTCAACTGCCCCCCTTAGTATCTTCCAACCTGTTCTACCACCAAATAAAACTCGGGATCTTTAACCAGAAGGGGAGATCCAAGAACTAGGAGACTTACCCAAATTCACCTGGACTCCCTGAGGTGGATGGGCTCAGGGGGCCACTGCTGGTATTAAGGCTCTGGCTCCTCGTAGAGTTCAGGCAAAGGAAGGAGGGAAGCCCGCTCTGGGTCCCTTCATGGTAGCCGTAACTCGACTTAAAAAATTGCACAGTGTAAGAGTTGTGAGTTAAGTTTTATTGGGGGCAATTAAGACGGTAGCCCAGGAAACAGCACCACAGATAGCTCTGAGAAACTGCTCCAAAGAGGGAGAGAGGAAAGATAGTATATCTTTGGGACATAAGATAAAGAGGGAGTACATGCAAACAAGCACACATTTCTTTTTTGTTTTAAAAGTTTCTGCTAGTCTCGTGAAGCTTTTGTTGGTCATGAGAAACAATTGTCACTATGAAGGATTTTAGTGCTTTTCTAGATATGAAGAGATACAAGAACTAGGCTCATAAAACCAGTTCTTTAGAATACCTAACTATCCGAAGACCTGTCTTGCCAGTTTCCAGAAGCACAGATTGCCTCATTTCTACTCTCTACCCTGAGTTCCTTCAGGGGGTGTTGGAGGTCAGCAGCTTCAGTGGTGCATAATTTAATTCTTACAGAGGTAGTTGGCAAGCACCCATAGTAAGTATCAGTTTGTGGTTCCCAATTTGTGATTGACAATCTTATTTGACATCTAGCAAACCTCGGTATGGGGCTTCCCTGGTGGCTCAGTAATCTTAAGCATTTGCAGATTCATGTCTCCCTTTAGCTCTGAACTTTTTAACTTATGTTTCATTCAATCTTTTTTTTTTTTTTTGGTTTATTCTAAAAACTTCTGATGTTGTAAACCTCAGTTAATTCTGTATGAGTTATCTTTTCTGACATAATTTGTCTCTGACTTCTGTTCAGTACTGTTGGATAAGCCTCTAAATAAGCGGAAGGAGGGATCCCAGATGGCGCAGTGGTAAAGAATCTGCCTGCCAATACAGGTTCCATCCTTGTGTCAGGAAGATACTCTGGAGAAGGAAATGGCAACCCACTCCAGTATTTTTGCCTGGGAAATCCTATGGACAGAGCAGCCTGGCAGGTTACTCTACGGGGTTGTTAAAAGAATCAGACACAACTTATCAACAACATCCCCAAGGATGCAAAAGGGGTAGAGGGGGGAAATCCTGTCTCCTCAACAGTGAACTGCTCTTACAATGTGATTTTGGGTACTTTTCTCATAATTCTACCTATGTGTCTTCAGCTTTCCTATGATTCTGCAATATCCTGTAAAAATTCTTCTCATTCTTAAGAGTGATTCTTAAGAGCTAGAATGAATTTCATGAGTTCTATTCTCTATAACTGAATGTGACTGCTACAATAATCACAAAAATAAATTGTATTTTTAGCAAGCAGCTTTCTTGATATAGAATTTTCTAATCCCCTGAGTTCAAACTGCCGGGACAAACATCATCTTAAGTCCTCAGTATCAGTAAGTCCCCATTCTCCGTGTATTCAGGGAAGTGTTTTGTTTTTTGTTTTTTGGTTTTTTTTAGTTGCCATCTAGATAGAGAATGGTGAAAGTTGATCAATTGTGTCTGACTCTGTAAAGTCCATGGAATTCTCCAGGCCGGAATACTGGAGGGGGTAGCCTTTCCCTTCTCCAGGGGATCTTCCCAACCCAGGGGTTGAAGCCAGGTCTCTCACATTGCAGGCGGATTCTTTACCAGCTGAGCCACAAGGGAAGCCCAGGTAGAGAATGGAGTTGATGAGAATTCCAAACTGACAGCTAAACAGAGGTATTCTCTGTAATAAAAAGTATCATTGGGCTTGAGGCTAAAGACATCTGAAAGGCATCTGAACTTCCCAGAGTTCCTGTAAAGGAGGGAACTATTTATCTAGAATATTTTCTAGATCCCCCCTGAATGTTACACTACCAAGCGTATAATATGATCCAGTGACAGGAAAGCTATGACAAGCCTAGACAGCATATTAAAAAGCAGAGACATCACTGTGACAACAAAGGACTGTACAGTCAAAGCTATGGTTTTTCTACTAGTCGTGTATGGATGTGAAAGCTGGACCGTAAGGAAGGCTAAGTGCTAAGGCATTGATACTTTTGAATTGTGTTGCTGGAGAAGATTCTTGAGAGTCCCCTGGATTGCAGGGAGATCAAGCCAGTCAATCCTAAAGGAGATAAAGCCTGAATATTCATTGGAAGGACTGATGTTGAAGCTGAAGCTCCAAAACTTTGGCCACCTGATACAAAGAACTGACTCACTGGAAAAGACCCTGATGCTTGGACACATTGAAGGCAGGATGAGAAGAGGGCGACAGGATGAGATGGTTGGATGGCATCACCAACTCAATGGACAGGAGTCTTAGCAAACTCTGAGAGATAGTGAAGAACAGGGAAGATTTGTGTGCTGCAGTCCACAGGGTTGCAAAGAGTCAGACACAACTTAGTGACTGAACAACAACAACGGGCAGGTTTACCTAGTATATGAAATGCAACAGTTTACTTTGAATAATTTCGATTCAATTATTTTGTTTGCTTCTAGAAAATGTAAAAACATACTATCTTTGTCAGTCAAAACAAACATGCCAAACATACTATCTCCGTAATAAAATGCCATACTGTGGGTGGCGGAAACAACCGACATTTATTTTCTCGCAGTTCTGGAGGCTGAAAGGTCTGAGATCAAGAAGCCTACTGATTCGGTTCCTGCTGAGAGCTCTCTTGCTGGCTTGCCCCCTCTCCTGTGTCCTCCTCTGGCAGAACAAGAGCTCCTCTTCTTCTAAGGTACAAACCCATCTGGACTAGGGTTCCACACTCATGACCTCATTTAACCTGTTACCTCTTTACAGGCCCTATTTCCAGATACAGTCACATTAGGGCAAATATGTCCTGGAATTTTGATTTTAGAAAATGTGAAAGTATTTTTATAATAATGAAAAAGAACATTTCCTCAGTGATTAACACATGCTGGGCCCTGTGGGAAGTGCCTTATAAGTATGTGAATTTAATTCTTACAACCAACGAACTAAGTATGATCTCATTTTATAGATGGGGAACCAAAGCCCAGAGATGCTAAGGAACTTGCTCAAGATCACACTGCCAGCACAGCGAAGCTTCCAATACACACAGTCCTTTTAACTATTATACTGTAATCTAATCCATGTTGTTGTTTAGTGACTAAATTGTATCCAACTCTTTGCAAACCCACGGACAATAGCTTGCTAGGCTCCTCTGTCCTTGGGATTTTTCCAGGCAAGAATACCGAAGCAGGTTGCCATTTTCTTCTCCAGGGGCTCTTCCTGACCCAGGGATCAAACATGCGTCTCCTGCTTGGCAGGCAGATTCCATAATTTAATGTATAAAATACTGGTATATTATATACCAATAAGGAGGGTTTAGCAAGCCCAGAAGTTACCACTGACTGGAATGGATGCCAGTGTGAGATGAGTTCCACTCTAAAAGTGTGCCTACACCTGCTGAAGGAGGCTGAGAGACTATTACGCAGATACGGGAGTTTTGGATCACATACTAATTTATACTCTCACCAGCAGTATCGGAGTCCATTGCCTCATAATCTCATCAAACTAGAATTTCATAGTTAAATAGTACCTCACCTACGATTTAAAGAAGACTCTGATGTGTCCTATTTGCTATAAGAAAAATCCTCTATGTAATTATTGTGACCTGGTTTAATCATTAGCCCTTATCAAGTGTAAACCATGATAGCAAGTTCAGTTCAGTTCAGTCACTCAGTCGTGTCCGACTCTTTGTGACCCCATGAATCGCAGCACGCCAGGCGTCCCTGTCCATCACCAACTCCTGGAGTTCAGACTCACGTCCATCGAGTCAGTGATACCTTCCAGCCATCTCATCCTCTGTCGTCCCCTTCTCCTCCTGCCCCCAATCCCTCCCAGCATCACAGTCTTTTCCAATGAGTCAACTCTTCGCATGAGGTGGCCAAAGTACTAGAGTTTCAGCTTTAGCATCATTCCTTCCAAAGAAATCCCAGGGTTGATCTCCTTCAGAATGGACTGGTTGGATCTCCTTGCAGTCCAAGGGACTCTCATGAGTCTTCTCCAACACTACAGTGAAAAAGCATCAGTTCTTTGGTGCTCAGCCTTCTTCACAGTCCAACTCTCACATCCATACATGACCACAGGAAAAACCATAGCCTTGATTAGACAGACCTTGGTCAGCAAAGTAATGTCTCTGCTTTTGAATATACTATCTAGGCTGGTCATAACTTTTCTTCCAAGGAGGAAGCATGTTTTAATTTCACGGCTGCAATCACCATCTGCAGTGATTTTGGAGCCCCCCAAAATAAAGTCTGACACTGTTTCCACTGTGTCCCCATCTATTTCCCATGAAGTGATGGGACCGGATGCCATGATCTTCATTTTCTGAATGTTGAGCTTTAGGCCAACTTTTTCACTCTTCACTTTCACTTTCATCAAGAGGCTTCTGAGTTCCTCTTCGCTTTCTGCCATAAGGGTGGTGTCATCTGCATATCTGAGGTGATTGATATTTCTCCCGGCAGTCTTGATTTCAGCTTGTGTTTCTTCCAGTCCAACGTTTCTCATGATGTACTCTGCACAGAAGTTAAATAAGCAGGGTGACAATATACAGCCTTGACGTACTCCTTTTCCTATTTGGAACCAGTCTGTTGTTCCATGTCCAGGTCTAACCGCTGCTTCCTGACCTGCATATAGGTTTCTCAACAGGCAGGTCAGGTGGTCTGGTATTCCCATCTCTTTCAGAATTTTCCACAGTTTATGTGGTCCACACAGTCAAAGGCTTTGGCATAGTCAATAAAGCAGAAATAGATGTTTTTCTGGAACTCTTATTGCTTTTTCCATGATCCAGTGGATGTTGGCAATTTGATCTCTGGTTCCTCTGCCTTTTCTAAAACCAGCTTGAACATCAGGGAGTTCACAGTTCACGTATTGCTGAAGCCTGGCTTGGAGAATTTCGAGCATTACTTCACTAGTGTGTGAGATGAGTGCAACTGTGCAGTAGTTTGAGCATTCTTTGGCATTGCCTTTCTTTGGAATTGGAATGAAAACTGACCTTTTCCAGTCCTTGGCCACTGCTGAGTTTTCCAAATTTGCTGGCATACTGAGTGCAGCACTTTCACACATCATCTTTCAGGATTTGAAACAGCTCAACTGGAATTCCATCACCTCCACTAGCTTTGTTCCTAGCGGTGCTTTCCAAGGCTCACTTGACTTCACATTCCAGGATGTCTGGCTCTAGGTGAGTGATCACACCATCATGATGATCTGGGTTGTGAAGATCTTTTTTGTACAGTTCTTCTGTGTATTCTTGCTACCTCTTCTTAGCTTCTGTTAGGTCCAGACTATTTCTGTCCTTTATCGAGCCCATCATTACCAAGGTTTAAATACAAGCCTGATTAAGGCTAAAATTTGATATGCCCACTTTATTATTTCACCTGAACATACTGCAAGAAAACTCAAAGTGAAAAAGGCATAAAGAAAAAATTATTCAAAAGTACTCATAAACCTTCATATTTCAACTCTCAGGATTGGCATAGCTTTTACAAATATGGTTCTTTAAAAGGGTAATGTGACTGTCAACAGAAAAGTTATGCTTCACTTTCTGAAACACTAAAGTAAAAATAAACAGTAAAATGAATATATATATGAATATTATCTTAGATTATATAATCCTGGAGGGAGGCTGAGTCCTAAAATTCCCTTTTAAGCGCCATAAACTCTATAATACCTGCTAAATCCAGGTTTGTTCATGACGACATTCAGCAAAAATTGAGAACTTAAAAGTATTTAAAAACAGAAGCTTCTGCATCCAAGATTTTTACTGCAAAAATAGTCAGCACTTTTTGGAAGGGCTGATCCAATGACATCTCCCAGGTAACAGTATATGCAATCAAGCACTTTGCCCAGGTTTCGTCCCGTGTTCATTTCTTGAAAATACCGAATACGGGACACGCATTATACTCAGGACCTCTCTTAACCATTTCCTGCATTATAATCACTCGGAGGAACTGAAATAAAACACATCGAGTCCCTGAATCTGGGGCAGGGCCGAGCACCCGGATGTTTTAGCAGCATCAACGCTTACTAAAGGAAGGGGGACCTCGGCGGGGACACCCGACGCCCCCCACCAGAACCCGGGGCTGGGGACCCGGGCCCCCGCCGTTCGCCGAGCTCTCCCAGGCGACCGCGAGGCCGGGTCCAGACCGGAAAGCGCTCGCGCGGCAGCTCCGGGAGGCTGGGCCCAGGCCCCGCGCGAGAAAAAGCGCTTTAAAAAAAATTAAAGAAAAAAGCGGTTTTCGTGGAGCGGGAGTCGCGGTGTCCCCGGGCGCCCTCGACCAGAGGACGGCGCGACCTGACTGCAGACGCCGGGGCGCGCCGGCCGCAGAGGCCGCGAGGCCCGCCGGCGCTTCCCGGGCACCGGCCGGCCGCAGAGGCGAGCAGCGCCCGCTCTTCCCCGGTAACCGGCCCCGGGCGCCTCCTCACAGCCGCGCCCACCCAGCCGGCCGGACGCCAGAAAGGCGGCCGCGGGGCCCGGGCCTCGGCGCAGCCCCAGCCGCCCCAGCGCCTCGTCAGGCCCGGCCCTCGGCCGGCCCCCGGGCGCGGCTGCGCCAATCGCGGGCCTCTGCCGCCGCCGCACCTGCGAGGAGGACGAGCACGCCAGCCTCCGCCGCCTTCGCCGCGAGCCCGCCCCCGCGTCCCGCCCCCACAGCGGCGCCCGGAGACCTCGGCCGCCCGCGGGCCCGGAGCGGAAGCGGCTCCCCAGCGGCGGGCCCCGGGCCGCCGCCGCCGCCTCAGAGCCCGGCCGCCGCTGCCGCCGCGCCGCAGCTTCCGGCGGCCGCTACCACGGCGAGGCGCGGGGCGTCCCGAGGACCCCCGCGACCCGGCGGGCGCCCCGACCCGGCCACCCCGCCGCGGGAGGCGGTCGCGCTCGGGCGCCCGGGGCGCCGCCACCGATGCCCGTGTGGTGCTGCCGCTGCTCCCTGGCCGCTCATTTCAGGTGACTTCTCGGGCGGGGGCGGGTGGGCTGCGCCAGGCCGGGCCGCGCGGGCGGGAACTCGGGGGCGACTCTGAGGGGGACGCCGAGGCCGCCCCGCTCGGCCGCGGTTCCCGCCTCGGCTCCTCGGGCCCCTCCGGCGTCTGCTCCTCCTCGCCCTGGGCCGTGCGGGTCACAGGACGGCGCGGCCCCGAGCCGGGCGGCCTCTACGAACCGAGACTTGACGAGAGAGCGAAGTTTCAGTGAAGGCTTCTGAGGTACCCCCGCCCAGACATCTTAAATATTTTTTTTCTTTTTACTGTAAAAACATTCTGATAACCTAAGTTACTGGGTTGAAGGGAGGCAGGGACTTATGTTTAAAATCTGATGCTCTAGGTACAAATAGGTTTCTGACTTTTAAGATGTTAGTCCTTGTTAAGTCACGTATATCATAGAAATTTAACACTCACATCTTAACTTCTTTTATTTTCTGTAAAACAAAACAAAACAAAACAACTCTGATAACCTAAGTTACTGGGTTGAAGGGAGGCAGGGAGTTAATGTTTCAAATGTGATGCTCTAGGTACAAATAGGTTTCTGACTTTTAAGATGTTAGTCCATGTAAGTCAGGCATGTCGTAGAAATTTGAAACATGTGAAACGATTCTTGACCTACATTATGGGGACCGGTTTTAGGGTTGATACAGATGATACGTTTTAAAATGAAAGTGAGTGCATGAGGTCTAGCCCGGTTGGCTAACGTCTCATTCAGTTATAGAAAGACCTAAAACAACTGGAAACTAGTTTTAACCTTGTCCTAAAGACAAGTTAAACTTAACGAAGAGTTTCATAAAATGCTTTATATATACGCAAGTGTGCTAGGATGATGATAAGCAAAACTTCTTTTGTAAAATATGAGATTCTGATCGAGTTAATGGGGTGCATATATAGACTTGAATGTAAAGAATGGTACCAGGCATTTTCACTCAACCAAAATCTATGTTCTTCAGTTGTGGACATAAGCAGTAAATCACAGCAGTACTTGTGACTTGGTCATCAGTAGAAATAACATATATTTTCATGCCACACTGGTTGTTGCAGATACCTAGAAATACTGTTTATTTCTTCAAGATTACAGTAATTTTGCATCACTGTACTGGTTATTTAATATAGTGGAAGAGTGCATAAAGACATGTTCCAAGTTTACTTTTTAGTTTCCTTGTAAATCCTATTATGTGTTTAATAACAATATTCAAAGAAGAGGCCCAGAGGCTTCACCAAATTGCAAAAGTTGGATGTTAGGCACAGGGAAAACTCAGACTTCCTGTTGTAATAGCTCAGTAATCCAGGTTTGCCCACCTTCTCAGTGAGTTTTGTAGGAGTCTCTAAATTTTGGATATTAGAAGTTATTTTATGTAATAAACTGCTGAATTTTAAATGCTAGGCAGATTTGTTACCTGCCTGACATTTATTTGAGAATCAGATACCCTTTGGAGAACTCTAGAAAACAAGTTTTCCTAGTGAAAACTTGTTAGACTGAAGCCCTTGAGATTATATGCCCTTTAGAAGGTACTGTCCAAAAACCTTTTGACACCTTTTAATACAGTTGAATTCTAAGGACATGGCGTGGGATTCATAGCCATTCAACTAACTCTAGGGAGTGGATATCATATGCTTACCTCTTTGTACAGAAATTTGGAGGAGGAGATGAAAACAGGGTATTTGCTGTAGTTTGATCCTCAGAGATAAACAAGCTAGCCAAAGGATAAAAATTGTGGTTGATAAACCATATTTTCATTGCATAAACAGCTCTAATATAAAAATTTTAAAAGAAAATATTTAATATTTAAAATATTTCCTTAGGAAAAGGTTTATAATTTACTAATACTATTTTTTGCAGGGAGCAATTTCATTAGGAATGCATTTTAAAACCAATTGTGATAATGTCTACTTTTTGGATCTTGTCTTTTATCTGAAAGGACTTAAGGACTGTGAGAAAGTTGTCTCCTAACTTTCCCAGGAAGAAAACCTCCCATACTTACTATTCTGGAAGATAAAGAGTAGCTTCATTTGTGACTTTAGAACCTTCTTTTGGGCTCCCCTAGTGGTTCAGATGGTAAAGATTCTGCCTGCAATGCATGAGACCCTGGGTTCGATCCCTGGTTGGGAAAGATCCCCTCGAAAAAGGAATGGCTACCCACTCTAGTAATTCCCTGAACAGAGGAGCTTGGTGAACTACAGTCTGTGGGGCTGCAAAGAGTTGGACACAACTGAGGGACTAACACTTAGCAGTTTTTCTTATAGTAGTATCAATTTGGTAACAATCTAAGCTTATGCTTCCAAAGATTAAACTCAGGTAGTAAAATGTTTCATTTTAGTTTGAATGATCATTTAGAAAAGTATTGCTAGATGTGAGAAGTCTTTTGTTATTCAGACGTTATACCTGTGTCATCCTTTTAATTTGTTTGGAGACTTTGGATCATAATGTTTCAAAAACAAAACATGGAAGGCATGTAAAATCATCTTAAATTTCAAATAGTTGTCTAACTTGATGCCTAACAATAGGGTAACTATTTTTGCATATGGATAAAGTGCTGTTCTTTACTGTTTCCTAAAATTTAATTATATTTTCTAATTTATTGCTCTGAATAAAGGAAAAGTAGATATTTTTATTACTCAAAATAAGTATTTGTTTTAAACAGAACAAACATTCAGCAAATTGGATATTGAAAGTGGAAATTTTCACTGTTAGACTGTGATATTGTATGCATATACTGTAAAATATATTCAGTATTTTCATTTGTTTCATCTCATCTCTTGATTCAGTTTTTCATGCCTGTATTAAACCAGTATTTATCAAGTACCATGAAACTTTATTACAAATAGTTTATACCAATATTATGGATTATGTACACAAAGGTTAAACTTATGACCAATGGTAGAAAATCAGAACGAATCACCTGTACTCAGCGGAGAATTAAGAGAAGTTAAAACTTTGGCTCCACATACTCTACTTGAGTCTTGGGAGAGGCTAGTATCAAATTGCTTGAGGCCCACACACAGACACACACATAAAACCTACTAGACCTAATAAATGAATTCAGTGATATTACAGAATCCAAGATCAACATATAATAATCTGTTATATTTTTATATACTAACAGTGAACAATCTGACAGTGAAATTAACAAAACAATCCATTTATACTAGCATCAAAGAGATTGAAATATTTGGAAATTAGCAGAAGAAATGTGAAACTTGTATACTGAAAGTTAGAAAACATCCCTGAGAAGAATGAAAGGCTTAAATAAATGATAAGGAATCCCATGTTCAGGGATTGAAAAGCTTAGTGTTCTTAAGATGGCAGTATTCCTTGAATTTCTATACAAATTCAATGTAATCCTATCACAATCCTAGGTACCTTTTTTTTTTTTTCTTCCTGGAAATTGATGGAAAGACTCTAAAGCTCACATGGAATTGCAGGGAACCCAGAATAGCCAAGACATTCTTGAGAAAAGAACAAAGTTGGAGGATTCACACGTCCTAATTTCACAAGTTACTACAAAGAAACAATAATCAAGATAGTATGATGCGGGCATAAAGGTAAACATAGACCAGTAGAACAGAACTGAGAGTCCAGAAATAATTCCCTTCATTTGTGTTAAATTGACTTCTGTGGGATCCCAAGACAAATGAAAATAACAGTGTTTTCAACAAATAGTGCCACAAATGAATATCCACAAACAGAACAATGAAATGGACTGCTGCCTCATACCATGTAAAAAAATTAAAATAGATGAAAGACATAAATGTAAAAACCAAAACTATAAACCCGTAGAAGAGAACAGATTTGTGATCTTAGACTAGGCAGAGCTTTCTTAGATCTGACACCAAAAGTACAGCAACAGCAAAAAAATAGACTTGATCAAAAATTAAAATGTGTGATTCAAAAGACAATATAAAGAAAATGCAAAGACAACCCATGAAATGGGAGAAAATATTTACAAATCCTATGTCCAGGGTATATAAACAGTATTGAAAACCCAGTAGTAAAAACAACAGCCCAATTGGACAGTGGGCAACTAATTTTAATTACTCTCTGAAGAAGAAATATGAAAGGCCAATATGCACATGAAAAGATGCTTAACATTAGTAGTCATTGAGAAATGCTAATCAAAACTGCAGTGAGATGCTACTTTACAGCTACTGAGGTAGCTAAAATAAAAAGCAAAAAATCACATGCTGGTGATGATGTGGAGATGTTGGAACCTGCATATCACTGGTGGGAATACGTTCATATGAAGGTTTATATACAAATGCTCATAGAATATTTGTAATAGCTAAAAAGTGAAAATCATCCAGATACTCATCAGCTCATGAATGAATAAACCAAATGTGTTATATCTAAACAGTGGAATATTATTTAGGCCTAGAAAGAAATGAAGTACTAATACATCCTACAACATGGGTGAACCTTGCAGTCATGCGAAGTGGAAGAACTCAGATATAAAAGGCCACATAATGGATGAGGGTTCCATTTATTTGAAATTTTCGGCATAGGCACGTGCAGTAAGACAGTAGATTAGTGACTGCCAGTGGCTGCAGGGAGGGAAGAGTGAAGACTGAGTGCTAATGAGTGCAGCGTCTACTTCTGGGATGGTAAAATTTCTCTGGAGTTATTGGTAATGATTGCAAAACCTTGTGACTATATTTAGAACCCTGAATTGTAAAGAGTGAATTTTGAACTTTCCTGGTGATCCATTGGTTAAGAACGTGCATTTACTACAGGGGGCACAGGTTCGAACCCTGTTAGGGAACTGTGATCCACATGCTGTATGACTTGGCAAAAAATAAATAAAAGAGTGAAATTTGTGATATTTGTGAATTATATCTCATTTAAGGTCTTAAAAAAAAAAAAAGTATTTCCAAGTTCCCTCTATTTCAGTTCAGTTCAGTTGCTCAGTTGTGTCTGACTCTTTGCAGCCCCATGGACTAAGCAAACCAAACTAACCTGTCCTTCACTATCTCCTGGAGTTTGTTCAAATTCATGTCCATTGAGTTGATGATGTCCTCCAACCATCTCATCCTTTTTCACCTTCTTTTCCCCCTGCCCTCAATCTTGCCCAGCATCAGGGTCTTCCAGTGAGTCAGCGCTTGACATCAGGTGGCCAAAGTATTGGGGTTTCAGCTTTAGCATCAGTCCATCCAATGAATATTCAGGGTTCATTTCCTTTAGATTGATTGGTTTGATCTTCCTGCTTGATCCCCTTGATCAGGGGACTCTCAAAAGTCTTCTCCAGCACCACAATTCAAAAGCATCAGTTCTTTGGTGCTCAGCCTTCTTTATGGTCCAACTTTTACATCTGTACATGACTACTGGAAAAACCACAGCTTTGATTATACAGACCTTTGTGGGCAAAATGATGTTTCTGCCCTTTAACATGCTGTCTAGGTTTGTTACAGCCTTTCTTCCAAGTAGCAAACGTCTTTGAATTTCATGGCTACAGTCACCATACGCAGTGATCTTGGAACCTACAAAAATAAATTCTGTCAGTGTTTCCATTTTTTCCTCATCTATTTGCCATGAAATGGTGAGACCAGGTGCCCTGATCTTCATTTTTTGAAGGTTGAGTTTTAAGCCAGCTTTTTCACTCTCCTCTTTCACTTTCATCAAGATGCTCTCAAGTTCCTCTTCAATTCTGCCGTTGTGGTGATATCATCTGCATATTTGAAGTTACTGATATTTCTCCCGGCACTCCTCATTCCAGCTTGTGATTCATCCTGCCCAGTATTTCACAAGATGTACTCTGCATGTAAGTTAAATAAGCAGGATGACAATAGACAGCCTTGAAGTACTCCTTTCCCTATTTTGAACTAGTTTGTTGTTCCATGTCCACTTCTAACTGTTGCTTCTTGACCTGCATACAGATTTTTTAGGAGGCAGGTAAGGTGGTTTGGTATTCCCGTTTCTTTAAAAATTTTCCACAGTTTGTTGTGATCCACAGTCAAAGGTTTTAGCACAATGAAACAGAAGTAGATGTTCTGAAATTCACTTGCTTTTTCTATGACCCATTGGTTGTTGCCAATTTGATCTCTGGTTCCTCTGCCTTTTCCAAATCCAGCTTGTACCTCTGAAAGTTCACATACTGTTGAAGCCTAACTTGAAGGATTTTGAGCATTACCTTTCTAATGTGAAATGAGTGCAATTGTGCAATAGTTTGAACATTATTTGGCATTGTTTCTTTGCGATTGGAATGAAAACTCACCTTTTCCAATCCTGTGGCCACTGCTAAATTTTCCAAGTTTGCTGACATTTTGAGTGCAGCACTTTAACAGCATCATCTTTTAGGATTTTAAATAGCTCAGCAGGATTTACATCACCTCCACTAGCTTTGTAGTAATGCTTCCTAAAGCCCACTTGACCTCCCACTCCAGGATGTCTGGCTCTAGGTGAGTGACTACACTATCGCACTTGTGGTCACTAAGACCTTTTTTGTTTAGTTCTTCTGTGTATTCCTGCCACCTCTTCTTAATATCTTCTGCTTCTGTCAGGTTCATACCGTTTCTGTCCTTTATTGTTCCTGTCTTTGCATGAAATGTTCCCTTGTTATCCCTAATTTTCTTAAAGAGATCTCTAGTCTTTCACATTCTATTGTTTTCCTCTATTTCTTTGCATTGTTCCCTTAAGAAGGCTTTCTTATCTCTCCTTGTTATTCTTTGAAACTCTGCATTCAGATTGGTATATCTTTTCTTTGATTCCCCAAATTGTATGTAATTATTTTATATTGTTCATCATGTTCCCATTTTGTCTTGCAACTCTTTTATTTTTTGTCTCCCTATTGGTTGTGAAAACTGATTAGTATCTTTTACTATTGTGATTATGCAACTGTTACTCACTTAATAACATTGTATCATGATTTGTCAACAGAAAGTTGATAGAATTCTGTATCATCAAACCTGCCATTTAGTGGAAAAACCCATAATCACTTTTTAAAACCCAAATGCATATCAGAATTATCTTGGAATTTTTTGAAAAATACAAATGCCCAGATACTGCTTTTTTTCTCCAAAGCCCCAGATATGTTTTTGATAAGTAGCTTTGTTTAAAAATTACTGGACTATATGATGATCCTTTATTTTTATCTAGTTTGCGTCACTTCTTGTATTTCATTCAGTTCTCCCACACGATTTCATTTAGTTTGTTTTCCAGTTTTGCCATTCCATCTTTTTTTTTTAAAATGTTCTTTCTCATACCTTTGTCAAGCATAGTAGAAAATCTTTAAATAGTATGTAATATATATTTTTTAAAACATGAATTTTTGCCTAACTGAAAAATTTATGATGTTTTGATTCCACTTGTTTGACTTAGTGTGAATTGAATGCTAGAGTTCTAATTTTAAAGAAATAGATATGCAAAAAGACCCAAAGGTTAACTGTATAGCACGGGGAACTATAGTGAATATCTTGTAACAACCTATAATAGAAAATAATCTCAAAAATAATTTATGTGTATATGTAAACTGAATGACTCTACACCAGAAACATTGTAAGTCAAGAATACTTCAATAAAGTATATATATTAAGAAAAAAGAGGCATCCAAAGAAGCTGAGGAACTTGTCCTTGACACGCATTTAGAAGTATGAGGGACAAGCCCAAGTATAATTCACTCACGTTGAGTTCAGTGGGCAAGCAAGAAGTTGTCAAGCAGAAGGCAAGATAGCTAGTACATCTGGATCTGATCAATGGTAAGAGATGAAGGGATCTGAAAGGGATGGTTGATCTTAAGTTGTTTCTTCCAGGGGCATCCTTGCAGTGTAAGGAGTAGCCATATTAAATGAAGTCTGTTCTGGCCAAAATGGGCCAGTGTATTGATAGGGAAGTCCAATTATTGGGGGGAAGGAAAGCTGTTAGTATATCCTGGGGAACTCTGCCCTTTCTGAGGGTAGTTTGGGAAATTGGAGGGTTATAGGAAGGAGAAATTATTGCTCTCTGCCTAATTCTTTGCATGTGTCTTCCTCCCCTAGGATCAGTAAGTCTTGTGAAATAACTGATCGATTCCCATGTTTGTCATTTGGGGAATAGTAATAACCACACTCACCTGCTAGTCAGTACTCAGGTTAACTTTCAGATAATTGGCCTGTTTTTAACACAGGAATTCTATTTTGAAGTAATCTCTCATATAATGCAGAACATTAACTGTGCTCAGAGGATGCTCCATTTATTGCATGAACGTGTCAAAATGCCAAAACTAGTTTCTCGGGAGGCAGTTGGGAAAGAAGGTAGATTGGAAATCAACATTAAGATCTTTACATGTTTTAGTATCTCTGAGAATAAGATGTGTAAACCTTATTGTTTAGCCAAAACTCACAATTTGTAATATATAAGTTCAGTAACTTTTCCTTATAATACTGTATATAGCTATCTTGTTCCACACGAAAAGTGGGAGTGTTAGTTGTTCAGTCGTGTCCAACTCTTTGTGACCCCATGGACTATAGCCCACCAGGCTTCTCTGTCCATGGAATTATCCAGACAAGAATACTAGAGTGGATTGCCATTCCCTTTTCCAGGGTATCTTCCCAACCCAGGGATCAAACCTGGGTCTCTTGCATTGAAGGTAGATTCTTTACTGTCTGAGCTACCAGGAAAGCCTAGGTATATATATATATACTGCCTCTAATGCACACACCTTTTTATTAATGAGGGGAAAAAAAAGTGAAGGAGACACTTTCCAGTCCTAGGAGATCTCAGAGAATTGTAAAAATGCCTAATACAGTCCTGTGTCTTTGGTCATTAAAAATAGCTTTTTATTTAAAACTTGCCTTCAAGTCATTAAAGAGACAGCAGCTAAAGTCAGCCCTCAATATCCACGGGTTCAACCAACTGCAGATGGGAGATATTTGAGAAAGAAAAAGTTCAAAAAGCAAAATTTGAATTTGCTACATGAAGACAACTGCATGCATAGCATTTATATTGTATTAGGTGATATCTAGAGACAGTTTAGATTCTGTGGGTGGGTGTCGGTAGATTATATGCAAATAATGTGCCATTTTATAAAAGGGACTTAAGGGTCCATGGATTTTGGTGTTTGGGGTTGGGGGCGGGGTTCTGGAACCAACCCCCATTGGATAGCAAGGGACCGCTGTATTTAGGATTTCTGAGAAAGTGGTGAGCATTGACATGTAGCTAAGCTAATTTGAAAGCATTAATGAGAAGGATTTCCTCTCCTCCTTTTATGGAACTGTTGAATATTTTGTGGCCTAAATAAAAAGTGAATAGAGACAGATTTTTATAAAGGCTATATTGACTATATATCTGTTGTTTTTTGTTCCATGTTTTTCTTTAAGAAGCTACAGTGACACTGAAACTGAAGGAGAGATTTTTAATTCATTAGTGCAATATTTTGGTGATAATTTGGGGCAAAAAGTTAAAGCTATGCCATTAGTTGAAGAAACTTCTTTACTTGAAGATTCATCAGTGACTTTGCCTGTGGTAGTAATAGGTAAGTTTTATTGCCTTTTATCTCTTAAAATTACAGTTACAATCCTCACTACTTTCATAAATGTATGGTTATATATAGCACAAATCCATAGGATTGTATTGAAAAGTATTCTTAGGTTGCCTGATAACCAATAACCAAGTCTTTGGAGAGAGGAATTGGTTTATTTGACATTAGATTCTGTATTAGAGTGAAACATTTTTTCATTGAAGGGCTGAGATTGCTCTATTGTTTTAAAACATCAGTAGTCTATCAGTTAGGGTTACTTATATGACAGTGTCATGATCGCAATGATATAAGTGTTATTAGAATCCTGTAGAGAGGATTACTATGTACGCTATTGAATTGTGCCTTAGAATCCTATAGCACACTGATATTGTAAAGTATGGACAGACAGGGAAACTCAGTAATTGAGTTAGCTTGTGTAAGTTAAGTAGTCTGTACTCAGTAGAACGTTATAGTACTCTTCAGTAATGTTTATAATTACCACCTATTACTATTATATATCCATCCACCTCAATAGACAGGTATATAAGATATTAAAAATTAAGGTATTAATACAACCTGATTACTTCAGAATTATATGATTTTATGGTTTTGTTTTATTGCCTATATTTAATTACCTGTTATATATTAGGTTCGCCAAAAAGTTCAATCAGATTTTTCCAGACGATGATGCAAAAAAGCCTGAACAAGATTTTTGGCAAACTCAGTATGTATGTTGTAGGTTTAGTCACTCAGCCATCTGTAACTCTTTGTGACCCCACGGACTGTGTAGCCCACCAGGCTCCTCTCTGTCCATGGGATTCTCCAGGCAAGAAGACTGGAGTGGGTTCCCATCTCCTTCTCCAGGGGCTCTTTCTGACTCATGAATTGAACCCACATCTCCTGCATTGCAGGCAAATTCTTTACTGCTGAGCCATTGGAGACAGTCGTTAATGTGGACAAGTACTCTGGTGTGAAGCCAAGCCAAAGGAAGGAACTATGGGACGTAATGAACCTTGATGGCATATAACTTCCTTAGTTTCTTTGATGGCCTGTTTCAAAGTTAATGCAGAGGAAAGTTCTGCCCTCTGTCTGGCATTTGGACATCTCTCCCTAGGAGACAAAATAAATGAAGGAAAGAGGGGAGGCAAGGGAGTTCTGTACGAGATTCTCCTGTAAGGGAGCCGATAGAGCATCTGCAGCAGTCCCATGCTGGAACCCAAGCCTCGTGCTCCACTTCCCGTCTATATCCACATGGTTTTCTGTTCTGGATGTCTTGCAGTAGGTAAAGGAAGCGTGTCTTCTTCTGGTTAGGCCATAGCGGGCTTACAAAAGGAAGAACTTTCATCTGTACCTACTCACCCACCTCACATTCCCCCAAAACAATTTGTTCCTGTTTTGCCTTAGCAAGCCAAAGAGTGGCTTAACCTCGTGTATATAGGGCCATTGTTGCTGGCACTACCGCCATAATGGGCTAATTTCCTTACTATAGTAATTGGTTTTCTCTTGTTAACACATTACCACAAACCTGGTGGCTTTTATAACATACATGTGTTACCTGACTGTTCCATAGAATGGAAGTCCAACACTGCTCTCACTGGACTAAAATCAAGGCATCAGCTGGGCTGCATTCCTTTTGGAGGCTCTAGGGTAGATAGAATGTTTCCTTGCTTTTCCAGTTTCTAGAGGCTACTGGTATGCCTTTGGCTCCTGAACCGCTTCTACATCTTCAAAGCTAGCAGTGCTGTTTTTCTTTGAACCTTTCATAGTTACAGTTCCTCCTCACCACAGGTGGGAAAGAGTCTCTGTTTCTAAGGACTTGTGTGATTAGTTTGGGCACGCTTGGATAATCCAGGGTACTCTACCCCAGCTCATGGTCCTTACTTTAATCACATTTACAAAGTCCTTTTTCTCTGTAACATAACCTACTCAGGTTCTTGGTGTTAAGAATGGAAAATCTTTAGGACTTGAGGTGCATTCTGCTTGTGTATATATTTCTATGTGAAGTGCTTGTTTCTATTCTTTTTGGGTAGTCTTTTGAGTGTTACTTCTTTTTGATTCTTTGTCTCAGATACTCAGTTCAGTTCAGTTCAGTTGTTCAGTCGTGTCCGACTCTTTGCGACCCCATGGACCACAGTATGCCTGGCCTCCCTGTCCATCACCAACTCCCGGAGTTTACTAAAACTCAAGTCCATTGAGTCAGTGATGCCATCCAACCATCTCATCCTCTGTCGTTCCCTTCTCTTCCCGCCTTCAATCTTTCCCAGCATCAGGGTCTTTTCAAATGAGTCAGTTCTTTGCATTAGGTGGCCAAAGTTATTGGAGCTTCAGCTTCAGGATCAGTTCTTTCAATGAATATTCAGGGTTGATTTCCTTTAGGATTGACTGGTTTGATCTCCTTGCAGTCCAAGGAATTCTAGAGTCTTTTCCAACACTATGGTTTGAAAGCATCAATTCTTTGGCATTCAGCCTTCTATATGGTCCAACCCTCACATCCATACATGACTACTGGAAAAACCATAACTATGGCTATATGGCAAAATGATGTCTCTGCTTTTTAATATGCTGTCTATGTTGGTCATAGCTTTTCTTTCAAGAAGCAACCATCTTTTCATTTCATGGCTGCAGTTGACTTCCACAGTGATTTTAGAGCCCAAGAAAATAAGTCCATAACTGTTTCCATTTTCTCCCCCAGTCTCTTTGCCATGAAGTGATGGGACCAGATGCCATGATCTTAGTTTTTTTAAATGTTGAGTTTTAAGCCAGGTTTTTACTCTCCTCTTTCACCTTCATCAGGAGGCTCTTTAGTTCCTCTTTGCTTTCTGCCATTAGTGGTGTCATCTGCATATCTGAAGTTATTAATAATTTCTCCCGGCAGTATTGATTGCCACTTGAGCTTCATCCTGCCTGGTGTTTTCGCATGATGTACTCTCTATATAAGTTAAATAAGCAGCATGACAATAGACAGCCTTGATGTACTCCTTTCCCAATTTGGAAGCAGTCCTTTGTTCCATGTCTGGTTCTGACTATTGCTTTTTCACCTACATATAGGTTTCACAGGAGGCAGGTTAGGTGGTCTGGTATTCACATTTCTTTAAGAATTTTCCACAGTTTGTTGTGATCCATGCAGTCAGAGGCTTTAGTGTAATCAAGAAAAGAAGTAGGTGTTTTTTCTGGAATTCCCTTGCTTTTTATGATCCAGCGGATGTTGGCAGTTTGATCTCTTTCCTCTGCCTTTTTAAAATCCAGCTTGTATATCAAAAGTTCTCTGTTCACGTACTGTTTAAGCCTAGCTTAAAGAATTTTGAACATTACCTTGCTAGCATGTGAAATGAGTACAATTTTGTGGTAATTTGAACATTATCTGGCATTGCCTTTCTTTGAGATTGGAATGAAAACTGACCTTTTCCAGTCCTGTGGCCACTGCTGAGTTTTCCAAATTTGCTGGCATATTGAGTGCAGCACTTCAACAGCATCATCTTTTAGGATTTGAAATAGCTCAGCTGGAATTCCATCACCTCTACTAGCTTTGTTTATAGTAATGCTTCCTAAAGCCCACTTGTCTTCCCATTCCTGGATGTCTGGCTCTAGGTAAGTGATCACACCATTGTGGTTATCTGGGTCATGAAGATCTTTTTTGTACAGTTCTTCTGTGTATTCTTGCCACCTCTTCTTAATATCTTCTGCTTCTGTTAGCTCTATACCATTTCTGTCCTTTTTTGTCCCCATCTTTACATGAAATGTTCCCTTGGTATCTCTAATTTTCTTGAAGGGATCTCTAGTCTTTCACATTCTATTGTTTTCCTCTATTTCTTGGCACTGATCACTGAGGAAGGCTTTCTTATCTCTCCTTGCTGTCCTTTGGAACTCTGCTTTCAGATGGGTATATCTTCCCTTTTCTCCCTTGCCTTTTGGTTCTCTTTGTTTCTCAGCTGTGTGTGAGGCCTCCTCAGACAACCGTTTTGTCTTTTTGCATCTCTTTTTCTTGGGGATGGTTTGCTTAACACCTCCTATACAACATTACAAACCTCTATCCATAGTTCTTCAGGCACTCTGTCTATTAAATTTAATCCATTAGATCTATTTGTCATTTCCACTGTATAATCATAAGGGATTTGATTTAGGTCATACCTGTTCTTTGGAAGGACTGATGCTAAAGCTGAAACTCCAGTACTTTGGCCACCTCATGCAAAGAGTTGACTCACTGGAAAAGACTCTGATGCTGGGAGGGATTGGGGGCAGGAGGAGAAGGGGACGACAGAGGATGAGATAGCTGGATGGCATCACTGACTCGATGGATGTGAGTTTGAGTGAACTCCGGGAGATGGTGATGGACAGGGAGGCCTGGCGTGCTGCAATTCATGGCGTGGGAAAGAGTCGGACACAACTGAGCGACTGAACTGAACTGAACTGAATGGCCTAGTGGTTTTCCCTACTTTCTTCAATTTAAGTCTGAATTTGGCAGTAAGGAGTTCATGATCTGAGCCACAGTCAGCTCCACAGTTTTTCCATAGTTCATCAGGCACTCTATCATATCTAATCCCTTAAATATATTTCTTACTTCCACTGTATAATCATAAGAGATTTGATTTAGGTCATACCTGAATGGTCTAGTGGTTTTCCCTACTTTCTTCAATTTAAGTCTGAATTTGGCAATAAGGAGTTCATGATCTGAGCTACAGTCAGCTCTCAGTCTCTTTTTTGCTGACTGTATAGAGCTGCTCCATCTTTGGCTGCAAAAAATATAATCAATCTGATTTCGATATTGACTCTGGTGATGTCCACGTGTATAGTTGTCTCTTATGTTGTTGGAAGACAAATGCTTTATCACATATATGCTTTGTAAATATTTTCTCCCAGTCTGTGGCCTGTCTTTTCATTGTCTCAGTGACTTGGCAGAGCAGAAATTTTAAACTTTAATGAAGTACTGCATATCAGTGTTTTCTTTCATAGATCTTGCTTTTGGTCTTAAACATCTAAAAACTCATTACCAAAACCAAGGTCACCTAAATTTTCTCCTACGTTATCTTCCAAAAGTTTTATAATTTAGTGTTTTATATTAAGTCTGACGTCCAACAACACAGGAGATGAGTACATCACCGGAAGGTCAATACCAAAATCAGATGGATTGTGTTCTTTTAGCTGAAGATGGAGAAGCTCTATACCATCAGCAAAAACAAAACTGGGAGTTGACTGTGGTTCAGATCATATACTCCTTATTGCAAAATTCAGACTTAATTTGAAGAAAGTAGGGAAAACCACTAGGCCATTCAGGTATGACCTAAATCAAACTGGTTAATCCTAAAGGAAATCAATGCTGAATATTCATTGGGAGGACTGATGCTGAAGCTGAAGCTTTAATACTTTGGCCACCTGACGCGAAGAGCTGACTCATTAGAAAAGACTCCGATGCTAGGAAGGATTGACGGCAAGAGGAGAAGGGGATGACAGAAAATGAGATGGTTGGATGGCATTACCCACTTAATCGACATGAATTTGAGCAAGCTCTGGGAGTTGATGATGGACAGAGAGGCCTGGTGTGCTGCGGTTCATGGGGTCACAAAGAGTCAGACACGACTGAGCAACTAACGTGACTGACTGACTGACTGTATCATTCAACCTTACTGTAAGCTTGTTACTTCCAGGAGTTTTTTGGTGAATTCTTTTGGACTTTCTGCATAACTACAGCATTTACAAACAAAGACAGTTTTGTTTCTTCCTTCCCAGTCTGTGTACCTTTAATTTCCTTTTCTGGTCTTAATGCATTAGCTAGGATTTCCTTTATGGTATGTGTTGAGTAGGAATGATGAGAAAAGACATGCTTGCCTTGATCTTTTAGGGGGAAAAAACCCCTAAATTCTCATCATTAAGTATCATGTTAGTTATTGGATTTTTGTTGATAACTCTTTAACAAGTTAAGTTCCCCTTTGTTGCTTGTTGAAAGTTTTTACATGAATATTCATTTCAGTCGTTCAGTTGTGTCCGTCTCTTTGCAACCCCATGAACCGCAGCACGCCAGGCCTCCATGTCCATCACCAACTCCTGGAGTCCACCCAAACTCATGTCCATTGAGTTGGTGATGCCATCCAACCATCTCATCCTCTGTCGTCCCCTTCTCCTCCTGCCTGTAATCTTTCCTAGCATCAGGGTCTTTTCAAATGAGTCAGCTCTTCTCATCAGGTGGCCAAAGTATTAGAGTTTCAACTTCAACATCAGACCTTCCAATGAACACCCAGGACTGGTCTCCTTTAGGATCTCCTTGCAGTCCAAGGGACTCTCAAGAGTCTTCTCCAACACCACAGTTCAAAAGCATCAATTCTTTGGCGCTCAGCTTTCTTTATAGTTCAACTTCCACATCCGTACATGACCACTGGAAAAACCATAGCCTTGACTAGAGGGACCTTTGTTGGCAGAGTAATGTCTCTGCTTTTCAATATGCTGTCTAGGTTGGTCATATCTTTTCTTCCAAGGAGTAAGCGTCTTTTAATTTCATGGCTGCAGTCACCATCTGCAGTGATTTTGGAGCCCCGAAAAATAAAGTCAGCCACTGTTTCCACTGTTTCCCCATCTCTTTGCCATGATCTTAGTTTTCTGAATGGTCAGCTTCAAGCCAACTTTTTCACTCTCCTCTTTCACTTTCATCAAGAGGCTCTTTAGTTCTTCATTCTCTGCCATAAGGGTGGTGTCATCTGCATATCTGAGGTTATTGATATTTCTCCCAGCAATCTTGATTCCAGCGTGTGCTTCTTCCAGCCCAGCATTTCTCATGGTGTACTCTGCATATAAGTTAAATAAGCAGGGTGACAATACACAGCCTTGACATACTCCTTTTCCTATTTGGAACCAGTCTGTTGTTCCGTGTCCAGTCATAACTTTTGTGTCCTGACCTGCATATAGGTTTCTCAAGAGGCAGGTCAGGTGGTCTAGTATTCCCATCTCTTTCAGAATTTTCCACAGTTTATTGTGATTCACACAGTCAAAGGCTTTGGCATAGTCAATAAAGCAGAAATAGATGTTTTTCTGGAACTCTCTTGCTTTTTCCATGATCCAGTGGATGTTGGCAATTTGATCTCTGGTTCCTCTGCCTTTTCTAAAACCAGCTTGAACATTTGGAAGTTCATGGTTCACGTACTGCTGAAGCCTGGCTTGCAGAATTTTAAGCATTACTTTACTAGCATGTGAGATGAGTGCAGTTGTTTGGTAGTTTGAGCATAGGTATTGGATTTTGTCAAATGCTTTTTCTGTTCTGTTGGTATTATGATTTTACTTTTTTAGTTTTGTCTTTCATTTCATTCAAGGAAATTAGCTCTTTTCCTCAGTATTTGTAATTTTAAAAGTTTTTGTGAAGTAAAATTATTTATATTTTCCTTTCTTTTGAGGTTTGTGTCATACTTAAAGGCTTCCTACTAGAGCATTATATGTAGAAATATTTCTCTTTTCTGATATCATGATTTTACTTTTCATATGTACATTTTTGAGTTTATTTTATTTGGGGCAAAATATTAGGCAAGGATCAGAATTTTCCCTGATGGCTAAAAGTTGTCCCAGGTGGATTAAATTTTTGGTCAGTTAGTCAGTCAGTTCAGTCGCTCAGTCGTGTCCAACTCTTTGCGACCCCATGGAGATAATAGAGAAGTGGCAGTCTAGACTAAAGGAACCATAGAAATCAAAGTATTCACAGGGCTCAACAATAAAAGCCAGTTTCCAGTGTTGTTTTAGGTAAAGGAGATACAAATAGAGGAGGGAAGTTGTTAGGAGGTGGGCCTCAGAAGATGGTTGAGAGCAGAATGTGGAGAGCTCTTGATAGTCTGAAACAGACAGTGACAGGCTTTAGAACAGGTTGGTTAACACAGTGAAGACTGTGTTGCAGAAAGTCATTTGCATGTAAAATGTGAAATGATTTGGAGTAGGTGACTCTTGAACAAGAAGAGATTTTTGTCTTCTGAGTGAGAGTATCTGAATGAGAATAGCTGTAACAGCTGAATGGATAAAGGTGACAAAAGAGGTTTAGAACTATAATCTAATTAACTCAGGATTTTGCTAGTAAGTATAATACTTCGAGGAGGAATGAGGTTTAAAGGAGAGGGCCCCAACAATGGAGGGAGTCATGAATTTGCTTTTGAACATGCTTATTAGTCGTTCAGTCAGGTGGAGTGAAAAAGTGGCATATGGAAGTATGGGATGTGTTTTGATAGTAAGAAGTCAGCCTAGGAGTCTGATTTTGAGGTTAGCAGCATAGCGAGTTGAAGTTTTGAGTAGGTGAGATTCCCTGAAGAAAACAGGAGAGAAAGTAATAGTCTTCTCTTGCAAATACTTGGTTTTAAGAATTCAGGGAAGGAAGAATTGATGGAGGAGAAAAGCCACCTGTGAAATGGAAAAGCCAAAGAATGTGAGTGTTAAGATTAATGATACACCCCTCTCCACTTTTTTAAAAATAGGAAATGGACCCTCAGGAATCTGCCTTTCTTACATGCTGTCAGGCTACAGACCGTATTTATCATCAGAAGCAATCCATCCAAATACAATCTTACATAGTAAATTAGAGGAAGCAAGACATCTTTCCATTGTTGATCAGGTATTATTGTTTACATGTCAGTCCTTTTCAGTTTTTTATACTGAGACAAGGTTAATTTTCTGGTACATGAGCATTGTATTTCTTAGCTGAAAACCTTTCCTTTTAAATAACGCTCTCTAAAATTTTAATTTTAGATTTGTAAATATATTTTGCTGAGTTAACTTCCATTTATTTTCCTGAATTAATTAGAGCAGAATTTCCCAAATTAGACCCTGATGAAGTTTTTAATAGGTGCTTTATGCTCAGATAAGTTTTAGAAATGCTGCTTTTTATTATTAAAGTGTCAGGGTAGATATATTAAGGCATACTGCCATATTCAAGCCATCTTCAAATTTTATAGTAAAACGATCTGATTAGCTTTTTGAAACCAACCATTTCCCATGTTTATTTGACCTGAGAATCTATTAAGATCTCTAAGGAACATCAGTGCTTTGTTGCACGCTGTCTGTAAAATGCTGGGTTAGAGTAATGGTTTTCACTATTACGTTAGCTGGAGTTTGTTTGTTTTTTCCAAACTCTGCCTTTTTTCTTTATGTCTTTTTTTTTTTTTTTTAACTTATTTAGGACTTAGAATATTTGTCTGAGGGCCTCGAGGGCCGATCGTCCAATCCAGTTGCAGTACTTTTTGACACACTTCTTCATCCAGATGCTGACTTTGGGTATGATTATCCATCCGTTCTGCATTGGAAATTAGAACAGCATCATTATATCCCTCACTTAGTTCTTGGTAAAGGTCCACCTGGTGGAGCTTGGCACGTGAGTATATCTTTCCTAGCATTTTAGTGAATGTGAGTTATTTTGTATGACGTCTTGATAAGACTGTTTTGAGTCTTAAACATTATGATATAATGTTATATATGATGATTACCACATCTTTATCTGAGAATTTTAATGTGTTCAGTTAAATCAAAGTTAATTGCTAGTAGAAATTAAGCCAAATTTGATTACTGATGGTGTCTTAGAAGAAGTGTTTCTCTAAGAATTATATAGAGAATATTTCAAGAATGTTGGGCATAGTAAAAAAAAATGTTTGTTTACTTACTGTAGAGTTTACAAAGTCTCACACAGTATTTCATACTACTACCTATTATTTCCCTACATTTTCAAGAGCTTAAATGAAAAAATGTAAAAGAAAAAAATTGTGTTTGTCTGCTTGGGCTGCCAAAACAAAAATACCATCGAGTGAGCGGCTTAAAAGCACACTCACAGTCTGAAGTTTGGAGGACTCAGGACCGCGGTGCCAGATTACTGAGCCCCTGGTGAGGGCTCCTCTTCCTACTTGGGGAAGGACCGCGGTGCCAGATTACTGAGCCTCTGGTGAGGGCTCCTCTTCCTACTTGGGGAAGGACCGCGGTGCCAGATTACTGCGCCTCTGGTGAGGGCTCCTCTTCCTACTTGGGGAAAGCTGCTTTCTTGCATGTCCTCATGCGGCAAAGAGACGGTAAACTCTTGTAAAGTCACTGATCCTGTTATGAGGGCATCAGCCCCATGACCTCCTCCAGCCCTAATTACCTTCCAAAAGCCCCATTTCCAAAAACTGTCACATCTGGGGTTAGGATTTCAGCACATGGATTTGGGGGGATGATACAATTCAGTCCATAGCAGAAGTTAAACCACAAAACTGACCAACACAAAAAGCCAGCATGTTTCATTAGCAGGAGGCAACTAATAATTATTTTTTACTCCTGTGTTCTCAGAAGTTAGTATAGTGTCTAGCATATGGTAAGTACTCATTTGTTGTACAAATAAATGTTTAATATTTGCTGTGTTATAAAATACAGACTTCATGGGAATTTTAACATTTAATATCAAATCTTGAGTATAGATTTCAGCTGGACGTTCCTAGACTGAAGGTTTACATTTATCAAATAACTGTTTTGGAATATTTATAGGTGAAATATATCACTAACTTTTTAAAATCTTAATTACCTTTATGGTAATGGATTGCAACTATCAACATCTGTGCCTTTTAGCTTACATGTTTATGTTTGCTTTGTTAGTAAGTAGCATTCTTAACAAAACTGCATTTATTGAAACATCCATGATAACAGTTTTTAAGTTTTACACTACCTTCTATAAACTCCCAAGTTTTTATTGTACTTGTTTTTTCCTTAGAAAAATGTGCTGCAGGCAGTAATTCATCTTTTCTTTTCTCCCACTTACATATCAGAAAGT
This sequence comes from Ovis canadensis, assembly GCF_042477335.2. NCBI lineage: Eukaryota > Metazoa > Chordata > Mammalia > Artiodactyla > Bovidae > Ovis > Ovis canadensis. The sequence continues at coordinate 96,741,990 of NC_091253.1, read as the reverse complement.
TAAAGTATGGATAAGCCTTGATTACTAGAAATGTATTTGAATCAGTGGTAACATGAAATATACCTGAAACTTGGTTCTCATCCTAGTATCAGGCCCAGCCTGCTTCAAAGCAGTGGCAGCCTTATGCATTGTCTTCCTGTGGTGATTTTGTACCATCACAGATAGTAAGACTATGAGCCATAGTGCTTATAAGTACTCTATAAATGTTAGCCAATAGTAATAATAATGACTCCCATTCCCAATACTGGGCTGTATAGAAACAGGGAAAGAAGGATTCAGATTAGAGAAAAAAAAAAACGCAACTTAAAAGAGTTGGCTGAAAGAGATCATTGAGGTCATGGGGAGAGATGGTTTTGTGCCGGGGTCCAGCCCCAGTGGATCCAGGGACTTCGAAGCGGGGACGGAGTCGGCATCTAGGAAAGAACTATTTAATTAGAAATATAAAGAGAGATTAGGAAAGAATAGTGTAGTAGGAAAATTAGTGGAGAAAAGAGGCTGAATAATTTGGTTTATGGGGAAAACCAATAAAACTCCAAGACAAGGAGTTTGCACCACCTACGTAGGCCACAGGCGTCTTCCCGGTCTCCCGAAGGAGCGGAGACACAAAGTGCCTCCCCGTTCACATCTTAGAAGCCCCGGCAAAATTAGTAGGCTTAGCGAGCCTCCACGCTCCAGATGGGAATTCAGCCAGAAAAGGAGAACGAGAAAGAACGACAGGAGGGAAACCAGTCTTTCCAGGAACTGGTCTGTTTCTTTATTTTCCAGGTCCACTTTTATACTTTTAGTTGTACATAGGGATAAATGTAAGAAACAGAGTCACGTAGGGTCAGCTGCTTCAACCCTTATCTAAAGACAGTGTTCTCAGCATAGCTTTGTTCTTACAAGGGTCTTACATTTGTTCACAATATCTTTTGGTCTGGAGACCAATTAACATTTTATGGCCCCACCTTTCTTTCTATTGATAAAGGTTAATCAATCAGAAAACTTGTTTCCCCTTAAGATCTACTTAAAGTTACATTCTTACATAGCAAGGACACAATGATTTATAACAAAGAAAGAGGAGTACAGTGATCTATAACAAAGAAAATTCATTAACTCAAAAGTCTAGTATTGCTAACATCAAAACTACTATATTTCTTTTTCTACATTCTAATTACATCGATTAACATACTCCCAGGTGCCTAAGGATATGGAGGCCTGGTGGCAGTCATTAACTCAGCAATGAAACCCTTCACCAACATAATTTCTAACTAACTCACTAGTACTATACTAATAATTTTCTAACTTCTCAAAAGAATCTGTTTTTAGAAAGTTTAAAGCATCTCGTGCCTCTCACAGTTGGGAGGCTGTAAACAATCACATGTGGCCGGGTAATCCTGTCAGGCAGGCTAGAGAGCCACCAGAGGAGTTTTTGGATTTATTAACTGGAGTCCTAAGTTAGCTCCTTTTCAGAGAGAGGTGGTGGGGTATAGCCCCCCGTAATGTCAAAAGTGTATGTGAAAGCATAATGCAGTAAGGTAGGCAGACTCTGGTTTTGGGGGTAGATGTTCGAGAACCTCCAGGGGGACCCCTGAGGCTTGATCCCGCCTTTGTGTAATGTCAAGCCTCCTTCCTCATAACCTTTGCCATGGGCGGGGTTCCTCACGCTGGCTCCCAGTAGTTTTGGCCTTCGGGCTTTTCTTGCTTTGTGCTGAGCAAAATAGAAATTGTAGGGCAAGCGCGAAGGGGCTCACTTCTTTAAAGGCAGCTTTAGCTTCAGCAGTGAGTCTGTTCTTAATCAGACGGAACCACTTGCTTATTTCCCTGGTTTCTTAAAGTGTTAGGAATTAACTTTTTACCTTTTGTTTACAGTGTGAAAATAACTGATTTGCTCCTCTGACACTATATTCTGCATCTAATTATGTTTTATAGGCCAAAGCTATCACCATTGTGTAGGCATCAGGTAATGTTGTAAATCTGATTTATAAAGGTATAGCTGTATGAAAGGAGTATAGACACTACCAAATGTTGAAAGTATTTGAAGGTTAATTGGAATAAATTTCAAGAGGTAATTTACAGACCATTCAGGGCTTCTTTGAGCTCTCCTTATCCAGGCTTAGAGTAAATGAGATGGGTTTGGTTTAAAAAAAAAAAAAGACCATGTTACTGATAAAATGTGTTTTTTGCTTATACATTTTTTATTCAAATAGAATATGGAAGGCTCAATGTTGACAATCAGCTTTGGAAATTGGATGGAGCTACCTGGGCTTAAACTTAAGGATTGGGTATCTAGCAAACGAAGGTAAAGATCAAACTATTAAAATTTTGATATATAGTGGGAAAGAGTCTGTCAGCAAATTTCAAAATAGTTGTGACTCTGTCTTAGATGAATAATATTGATGTTTGTGTCTTTCAAATAAAACCTCCTCGTCGTAGTGGTTATGAGCTAGTTCTGTTTAGAGATTTTATAACACAAAGTACACAGAGGTATGGGTTTGTCTACAGATTGTTACCACAGTTTTATCTCTCTCTACTGTTAAACTACTCTCTGTTTAGTTATTTTCTTGTCCACCTACATATCCTTGACTTGTTTACTTATTTTTAAGAATGGATTTGTATAACTTATTTTTATAAGTGAATATGTATATCTTCATGTACACATATCTCATGTATACATTCCTAAAGTATGCATATATTTATTTTTATAGATGGATCACTTCATCTAGTGCATATCTCAGATATCTAAAGTATTTGACTTTTCCAAGTAGAAGAGTATATATAATGAATAATTTAAAAAGGTAAAAGACTTATACAATCTGAAGGAAAACCAGAGTATACATAATGAATAAAGTAGAATGATAGAATAAAGTAGATTCTATGATGTGATCATCTACTTGGCTATAGAAGTAAATACTTAATAAGAATAGTGAAGTATGAGAATAGAAATTATGCAAATCTCAACTTGAAAGAATACAGGTTTATTTTGTATTTATTTGGGAGAAAGAAAAGCCTTATCATTTTCAAGTCATTTTCATTCCTACAGATAGGAATCACCAATACAGAGAATCTACTCTGACCGCTCAGAGAAACAATAAATTAAAACAGGAAGTTAAACAAAACCTCTGAAATAGGGCTGTAATGTTCAAATGCTTGATTTCCTGCTAGATAAAAACCATGTTAATCTACAGTAGTTTTCCTTAATTTGAGAAGATTTAAGGAGAGTAAATTTAGACCAGTATGAGTAATTGAAATTAAACCTTTCAGATATAACTTTGGGATTTTTTTTTAACCAAAGTTTTATTGTGTAAGTTTGAAATGTAAAATTGCAAAATCAGGCAAATTGTATAAATTCTTGATTTTCATAAAAAAGTTGCTCAACATATTTTCCCCTTTATGATGCAGGTAAACAAGGAAAAGCTTTCTGATTTATGTACCAGAAGTGTTCATCCTTCTAAGTTGAGCATGTTGTGTTTAAGTAACATATGAAAATGACTCTTGTGATAAATATTAGCTTTAGTTCATGCACTTGCATAGTGTTGAGAAGAGTCTTAGACTTCTCAAGATTGATTGCAGAGTTTGAATTCTGATTCTATAGCTTCTAATGTTGTGACACTGGTCAAATAACTTAAAACAGCTATCATTTCATTAGCTATCAATTTCCTAGTTTGCAAAATTGAATTAATAATTATTATAATTATTATTTAGGATTTCTGTAAAAATTGAGTTAATACATTCTAAATCTTGATTACTATAGTTATTACATTTCACTTATTCCAGTTACAAGTTACAGTGAATTGTGTGAAATGAATTGGTGGGTTGTGTTTTGTTTTTTGGCCCCACCACATGGCTTGTGGGATCTTAGTTTTCCAACCAGGGATTGAACCCAAGCTCTTGGCAGTGGAAGTGCAGAATCCTAACCACTGGACTACCAGGGAATTCCCTAATGTGCTGTTTTTTCTGCTCAGTTCAGTTCAGTTCAATCGCTCAAGTCGTGTCCGACTCTTCATGACCATATGAATCGTAGCATGCCAGGCCTCCCTGTTCATCACCATCTCCCAGAGTTCACTCAGACTCACGTCCATCGAGTCTGTGATGCCATCCAGCCATCTCATCCTCGGTTGTTCCCTTCTCCTCCTGCCCCCAATCCCTCCTAGCATCAGAGTCTTTTCTAATGAGTCAACTCTTCTCACAAGGTGGCCAAAGTACTGGAGCTTCAACTTTAGCATTATTCCTTCCAAAGAAATCCCAGGGTTGATCTCCTTCAGAATGGACTGGTTGGATCTCCTTGCAGTCCAAGGGACTCTCAAGAGTCTTCTCCAACACCACAGTTCAAAAGCATCAATTCTTCGGCGCTTAGCCTTCTTCACAGTCCAACTGTCACATCCATACATGACCACTGGAAAAACCATAGCCTTGACTAGATGGACCTTAGTCAGCAAAGTAATGTCTCTGCTTTTGAATATACTATCTAGGTCATAACTTTTCTTCCAAGGAGTAAGTGTCTTTTAATTTCATGGCTGCAATCACCATCCCCAGTGATTTTGGAGCCCAAAAAAATAAAGTCTGACACTGTTTCCACTGTTTCTCCATCTATTTCCCATGAAGTGATGGGACTGGATGCCATGATCTTTGTTTTCTGAAAGTTGAGCTTTAAGCCAACTTTTTAACTCTCCTCTTTCACTTTCATCAAGAGGCTTTTTAGTTCCTCTTCACTTTCTGCCATAAGGGTGGTGTCGTCTGCATATCTGAGGTTATTGATATTTCTCCCAGCAATCTTGATTCCAGCTTGTGTTTCTTCCAGTCCAGCGTTTTTCATGATGTACTCTGCATATAGGGCACTGTTTAAGGATACTAATGCCCATTGCTTTACAGTTCAAGTGGAAAATAAGAGATATGTTAATGTGCTTTTGTAAATAAAGAGCAGAATATATTTATAGATCTCCTTATGAGTAGGAAGGATGTCAAAGAATTTCAGTGAAAGTGAAAGTAGAGTTGCGCAGTCGTGTCCTACTCTTTGTGGCCCCATGGACTGTAGCCCACCAGGCTCCTCCATCCATGGAATTTTCTAGGCAAGAGTACTGGAATGGGGATTGCCATTTCCTTCTCCAGGGGATCTTCCCAACCCAGGGCTCAAACCGGGTCTCCCACATTGTGGGCAGACGCTTTACTGTCTGAGCCACCACGGAATCCCAGAATTTCAGTAGAGCTATTAAAAACCCTAAAGGATGATGCCATCAGGGTGTAGCATTCAATATGTCAGCAAATCTCAAAGACCCAGCCGTGACCACAGGCTGGAAAAGGTCAATCCTCATTGCAGTTCCCAAGAAGGGTAGTACTATGCACTCATCCCTCATGCTAGTAAGTTCAGTTCAGTCGCTCAGTCATGTCCGACTCTTTGTGACCCCATAGATTGCAGCACACCAGGCCTCCCTGTCCATCACCAACTCCCAGAGTTTCCTCAAACTCATGTCCATTCAACCATCTCATCCTCTGTCATCCCCTTCTCCCCCTGCTCTCAGTCTTTCCCAGCATCAGGATCTTTTCAAATGAGTCAGCTCTTCACATCAGGTGGCTAAAGTGTTGGAGTTTCAGCTTCAACATCAGCCCTTCCAATGAATATTCAGGACTGATTTCCTTTAGGATGGACTGGTTGGATCTCCTTGCAGTCCAAAGGACTCTCAAGAGTCTTCTCCAACACCACAGTTCAAAAGCGTCAATTCTTTGGCACTCAGCTTTCTTTATAGTCCAGCTCTCACATCCATACATGACTACTGGAAAAACCATAGCCTTGACTGGACTTACTTGCTAGTAAGGTCACACTTAAAATCTTGTATGCTGGGCTTCATCATTATGTGAAACCAAGAACATCCATATGTCCAAGCTGGGTTTAGAAAAAGAAGAACCAGAGATCGAGTTGCCAACATTCACTGGATCATTAAAAAGAAGCAAGGAAATTGCAGAAAAACATCTACCTCTGTTTCATCCACTACCCTAAAGTATTTGACTGTGTGGATCATAACAAGCTGTGGAAAGCTCTTAAAGAGATGGGAATACCTGACTATCTTACCTGTCTCCTGAGAAACCTGTATGGGGTCAAGAAGCAACAGTTAGAATCCTGCATCAAACAACTGATTGGTTCAAGATTGAGTGCTGAGCACATCATGAGAGATGCCGGGCTGGATGAGTCACAAGCTGGAATCAAGGGAGAAACATTAGCAACCTCGGATATGCAGACGATAGCACTCTAAAGGCAGAAAGTGAAGAGGAACTAAAGAGCCTCTTGATGAGGGTGAAGGAGGAGTGAAGAAGCTGGCTTAAAACTAAATATGAAAACTAAGATCATGGCATCCAGCCCCATCACTTCAGAAGGGGAAAAGGTGGAAGTAGTGACAGATTTCCTCTTCTTGGGCTCTAAAATCACTGTGGATGGTGACTGCAGCCCTGAAATCAGAAGACAGTTGCTTCTTGGCAGGAAAGCTATGACAAACCTAGATGATGTGTTGAAAACCAGAGACGTTACTCTGCAACAAAGGTCCGTATAGTCAAGACTCTGGTCTTCCCAGTGGTCACGTGTGGTTGTGAGAGCTAGACCATAAAGAAAGGCAGAATGCCAAAGAATTGATGCTTTCAAACTGTGGTGCTGGAGAAGACTTCCTGAGTGTCTCTAGGACAGCATGGAAACATGGAGATCAAACCAGTCAGTCTTAAGGGAAATCAACCCTGAATACTCATTGGAAGGACTGAAGCTCCAGTATTGTGGTCATCTGATACAAACAGCCAAATCTTTGAAAAAGTCCCTGATGCTGGGAAAGATTGAGGGCAGGAGGAGAAGAGGGTGTCAGAGGATGAGATGGCTTCATGGCATCACCGATGCAATGGACATGAACCTGGGAAAACTCAGGGAGATGGTGAGGGACAGGGAGGCCTGGCGTGCTGCAGTCCATGGTGCCTCAAAGAATTGGACACAACTGGGTGAATGAATAGTAAATGAGTAGGAAAATATAGAGAGATATGTAATCTGTTTAAATATAGGATGATTTTGTTCAGCCAAAGACAGATCTGTATTAGTTTTGGTCATTATGAAAATGAAAAGCAACTTATTAAAAATTGTGTCTAGATATTATCTTTAAGAAGTATATATATTACAGTCAGACCTGTAATAGTGGTTATAATCTAATTGAGTCTGCAGTTATATAGAATACAGACTGATAGTATAACTTTAGGCTGAATTATTTGGATTACAATTGTGAGATAGAGTAAAACAGTCTAATTTTCAGTTAGCCACAGTTTAATCCATTTATTTAATAGAAGTTTATTGACAAAGACAGCTAATCTGAACAGATACTTAAGATAGACATTGGGGAAACAAAGATGCTTTAATACAGTTTCTACCCTCATGGGACTTACTCCATTGATAAAAATAATTTAGCATTTTAAAAATTTATTTTTAATTTTCTTTGCTGCACGCAGGCTTTCTCTAGTGCCGTGAGCAAGGGGGCTGCTCTGAGTTGCAGTGCATCAGCTGCTCGTTGTGGTGGCTTCTCTTGCTGTGGAGCACAGGCTTCAGCAGTTGTAGTACGTGGGCTTGGTAGCTGTGGTTCATGGGCTCTGGAGTGTGGTCTCAGCAGTTGTGGCACACACTCTCAGCTGCTCCATGCCATGTGGAATCTTCCTGGACCAGGGATCAAACCCACGTACCCTGCATCAGGAGGCAGATTCCTATCCACCGGACCACCAGGGACAGCCCCTAGTTTATTAACGTTTTTAAAGAAAAGGAAGGGCTTGCTTTCTTTGTGAAGTGTCAGGGTAAGAGTTAGTTTTAGCTTAGACAGTCCAGAGGAATGAAAAGATAAAATAGTTGACTAGATGAAGAAGTAGTAATCATGGAAACTAAAGGTATTATTCTCAAAGAATGTTTTTCCTTTTCTTTTCATAGGAACCTAAAAGGGGATCGAGTTATGCCAGAGGAAATAGCTCGCTACTATAAACACTATGTCAAAGTCATGGGTCTTCAGAAGAATTTCAGAGAGAATACTTACATTACCTCTGTATCCAGACTCTACAGAGATCAAGTTGATAATGATAGTCAAGGCCGAAATATCTCAACACAGCATTTACAGATAGAGAAGTCAAAATTTGCCAAGAGAAACTGGGAAATCAGGGGTTATCAGCGATTAGGAGATGGTTCTCATATTCCCTTCTGTCTCTTTGCTGAAAATGTAGCTCTGGCAACTGGAACATTAGACTCTCCTGGCCGTCTGGAAATCGAAGGGGAAGATTTTCCTTTTGTGTTTCATTCAATGCCTGAATTTGGAGCTGCTGTAAGCAAAGGAAAGTTGCGTGGCAAAGTGGACCCAGTGTTAATTGTAGGTTCTGGGCTTACCGCAGCTGATGCAGTACTGTGTGCTTACAACAATAATGTCCCTGTGATTCATGTATTTCGCAGACGAGTAACTGATCCAGACTTAATTTTCAAGCAGCTTCCCAAAAAGCTTTACCCAGAATACCATAAAGTCTATCATATGATGTGTACTCAGTCATATTCTTCAGACTCAAATCTTTCATCTGGTTATACTAGTTTTCCTGAGCACCATGTGCTTGCCTTTAAGTCGGACATGAAATGCATTCTTCAGAGTATCTCTGGACTGAAGAAAATATTTAAGCTCTCTGCAGCAGTAGTGTTGATAGGTTCTCATCCCAATCTGTCTTTTTTGAAGGAGCAAGGGTGTTACCTGGGCCATAACTCAAGCCTGCCAATCACATGTAAGGGTAATCCTGTGGAAATAGACGCGTATACCTATGAGTGTGTTAAAGAAGCCAACCTTTTTGCATTGGGTCCATTGGTTGGAGACAATTTTGTTCGATTTTTAAAGGGAGGGGCACTGGGTGTTACACGCTGTTTAGCTATAAGACAGAAGAAAAAAAAGCATTTATTTGTTGAAAGAGGAGGAGGAGATGGCATAGTGTAGAGCAGGTTTACAAGTAATTTATGTGGACACTTTACCATTAAAGATTTTTAATAGAGATTTTACAGTGTACTGGCTTGAATTTTCTGAACTTGAATTAACTAGGAGAGCCTCAAGCGATAGTAACTATTTTTTAAAGTTAACTAGAATTTTTGTCCTGATTACATTGTAATGTATCAAAGGTGTCAATTGTCAGACAAATAGAAGCACTGCCAATCTGATATACTTTAAGTTCTCACTTAACGGAAACATTCTTTTCTTCTAAGACTTACTTTTTTGTGATCACTGTTGATTATTTATGTTTGATTCCAAAATATAACAGCATTGAATCTATAAAACCGCAGTCATTAGATGGCCAGAGCTCTCCCTCACTTTGTATCTTGAGTTACTGTGCTGGTCAAAGGACGGATCAGAGACAGCACCAGCTCCATTTGTGGCTTGTTAGAAAGGGAGCCTCTCAGGCCGCATAGCAGACTTATTGAATCAGAAATGGCATCTTAATGAGATCCTCAAATATGTGTGCTTATTAAAGTGTGATACACTCTGGTCTAACAGAAAATGGGATATAAATGTATATATGCTGAGGGTGGGTGGAAATAGAGGGCATAATCAACTCAGGTTTTATTTATTTTGAGATTATCAATTGTATAAGTCTAATTTATTGACAAACATGATGGGATTTAAATTTTTTTATTGTTGAAACCTTAACAGGCAATTCATATTCCCAGCTTCAAATAAACCATTTAATAATGTTGGCATATATTCAGGAACTTGCCGAGGTAGTTTCTGGAGCTATATTCTCTAGTTAACTAGCTTAACCCTTAAATGAATTTGCAGTTCAATAAATTTTTAATGCAACTAGTTATTTCTGTGTTCACTGAGTTAATTTGTCACTGAAACTTAAAATGTTTGGTTGTAAGTACTTTTAATATTGCAGTACTTTTTGAGTATTACCAGAATTATTTTTATCAGAATTATTAAAGTTTAAAATATAGAAGGTTAAAATCTGCGTTTCCTGTTCTCAAGATGGTTACTTTGAAATTCTTTGTTGGAGATGACATAGCATTTAATCCTGTGGTTATTTATTGAAGTATGTGTCCTGTCTTGGTTTATACCTAGGTGTGCTTAATGTCTGTATTTTCATACAAATCTCCAGACATTTTGTATTAGACAAAGAAGTGTTACCAAGTTCTCTTTGGCAAATTGAATTTCCCGGTCTTTCTCTCTCTTTCTTCTTTTTGGTTAAATTTATTTAACCTGGAATGTGTTTATTGAAAGTCTAATTATGAACTAGAAGTCAGTATTTATCTGTCCGTGTGCTTATAGATTTATTATTATTAAGAATTTATTAAAAATTAATTCACCTTAAAATATTGTTTGGAATAGACATCTACAACTAGTTGTTTTGGATGAATTCTTATTCTCTTGATAATGTCATGTCTGATTAGCTTGATTTTGGAACTGATGTACCAGTTTTTATCATGATAACTTTTTCAAATTAATTTCACACCTATTGATATGGTATGACATCCTTTGGTACACTTGATTGAGCACTTTCTTGTTTGTGCTTTTGAGCTCTGAAGGAGTTGATGGGATGCTTTTCTTGATGCTGCTTCTAAATTGAAAATGAGTTTGTTATGAAGATGGTTTCTTGTTGTTGAGTTGCCAAGTTGTGCCAACTCTTTTGCGACCACATGGACTGTAGCCTGCCAGACTCCTCTGGCAGGAGGAGTCCCTTGTACCCATTCAATAGCATTTTTACAACGAGAACATTCACCAAAAAAAGAAAGACTTCACGGAAAATAAAACTTCAGCAGGGCCCTAATAAACCTGGTTAATAATTCCGTTTTTAGTAACCTCCTATTTCTAAGTTCTCCCTCAGACCTAGCTGCCCTGTGTTGCAAGTAACATCAAAGTGTTTTCTCTGTTGTAATATACTCTTGATCAATTTCTGTCCCATTATTTTAAATCTGTGATTATCCATCAGTCCCGACTACTTATTCAGGGAGGGAGGAAAGCACTAAATATTTTGACTAGTCATACTGTGATAAGGGCATCTCCTTCATCCCTTAAAAGTCTAGCTCTTGAAGAATCATTGAAAAGCAGAATCTCTTTGGAGTTTTGGAACTAATAAAATAAAAATAAGATTTAGTTGCAGTTCTCTGTTTTAAGCAGTCTGAGTATGTGAACTTCTCACAACTTTACTTTGGTAAAAGTTAAATAAAGGCCAGACATTCAGTTGAGATCCCAAACTGGCCAAGTCTTAGAAATACAGTTACTATAAATCTGCATTACTCTAAAATCAGTCCTCAAAAAGATCACAATAAATGTGCCAGTAAGTTAAGTAACTGCTGCCACCGAACCTGACAGTCTTTAAAGACAGCAAAATCCAGGTCCTCAGTGGCATTACAGCATCTGCAGTGTACAACGTGCAATAAAAATTAGGTGTGAAGACAAGAAGACATGACCATAAGCAGAGGGAAAAAACAAGTCATCAAAATAGATCCAGAGTTGACACAGACATTGCAAATAGCAGAAACTTTAAAAGCTACTACATAGATTTCAAAATATTAAAAAATATTTAATTCTTAAGTGAGTGAGTCTGAGAATAACATAAAAACCTCATATATTCTACAGCTTAAAAATACATTCTGAAATGAAAGATTTACGACATGGGCATAAAAATATACAAACCACTATAGGAATAAAGATCAATGAACGTGAAGTTTAATTGGAACTGTTGAAACTGAAGAATATTTAAAAGGAATTAAAAAAAACTGACAGGAGCCAAATAACAAGTGGTCTAACGTATAGTTGGATCCAGAGGAAAGCAAGAGTGACTGGAACAGGAAAATATATGTGGGAAAATAAAGGTTAAAAATTTTATAGACTTGATTTAAAAAATAAAAAGCAACCCACGCATCCAAGAAACCCGAACTGCAAAAAATACATATTAAGACAACAATCAATTGCTAAAAAAAAATGAAATATTTTAAAAAGCAATTCGATTTTGACACATAACTGAACAATGGAAAGAAAACCAGGACAACATAATCAAGAATACAGTAGAACAATGTCTTTAAAATGCTGAAGTAAAAGTCAAGCTAAAATTCCATAAGGAAAACAAAAAAGATGACACCAGGAAATATGCACAAAAAGTAATGCTAAAGAAAGTTCTTCACACTGAAGGCATGTGATATCTGCTGAAACATACCTACATGAAGGAAAGGAATTTCAGAAATGAAAATTTTCAATTATTTTTCTGATTCCTTGAATTATTTAAAATCCAGTTGAGTATTAAGAGGAAAATGACAGCATTTAATGAAAATAAATAAGCTTAATTCAGAAATTGAAAAGGAAGACTTAGGATATGTATAAGTAAGATATGGGATGAATGGAAGTGCATATTTCCTGAGCCTGGCACATCAGAGCAACCCAGAAATCTAGGTCTTGCTCTGATGGTTGGCTACTCCATTTCTTCTAAGGGATTCCTGCCTGCAGTAGTAGATAATAATGGTCATCTGAGTTAAATTCACCCATTCCAGTCCATTTTCGTTTGCTGATTCCTAGAATGCTGACGTTCACTCTTGCCATCTCCTGTTTGACCATTTCCAATTTGCCTTGATTCATGGACCTGACATTCCAGGTTCCTATGCAATATTGCTCGTGACAGCATCAGACCTTGCTTCTATCACCAGTCACATCCACAGCTGGGTATTGTTTTTGCTTTGGCTCCATCACATTCTTTCTGGAGTTATTTCTCCACTTATCTCCAGTAGCATATTGGGCACCTACTGACCTGGGGAGTTCCTCTTTCAGTATCCTATCATTTTGCCTTTTCATACTCTTCGTGGGTTCTCAAGGCAAGAATACTGAAGTGGCTTGCCATTCCCTTCTCCAGTGGACCACATTCTGTCAGACCTCTCCACCATGACCCGCCCGTCTTGGGTGGCCCACGGGCATGGCTTAGTTTCATTGAGTCAGACAAGGCTGTGGTCCTAGTGTGATTAGATTGACTAGTTTTCTGTGATTATGGTTTCAGTGTGTCTGCCTTCTGATGCCCTCTTGCAACACCTACCGTCTTACTTGGGTTTCCCTTACCTTGGACGTGCGGTATCTCTTCACGGCTGCTCCAGCAAAGCACAGCTGCTGCTCCTTACCTTGGACGAGGGGTATCTCTTCGCCACCGCCCCTCCTGACCCAGCATCAGGGTCTTTTCCAATGAGTCAACTTTTCACATCAGGTGGCCAAAGTATTGGAGTTTCAACTTCAACATCAGACCTTCTAATGAACACCCAGGACTGATCCTTAGGGTAGACTGGTTGGATCTGCTTGTAGTTTATTAATAAAACCAAGACTCCATTTTAAAGAAGTGATCAAACTAGTTGGGAGGCTAGCTTATACAGATAGACAAATCAGAGTGGCACTCAATCCAGTGGTTTCAGTTCAGTTGCTGTCGTGTCTGACTCTTTAAGTCCCCATGGACTGAAGCACACCAGGCCTCCCTGTCCATCACCAGCTCCCAGAGTTTACTCAAACTCATGTCCATTGAGTCAGTGATGGCATCCAACCATCTCATCCTCTGTCATCCCCTTCTCCTCCCGCCTTCAGTCTTTCCCAGCATCAGGGTCTTTTCAAATGAGGCAGTTCTTTGCATCAGGTGGCTAAAGTATTGGAGTTTCAGCTTCAGTATCAGTCCTTCCAGGATTCACTGGCTTGATCTCCTTGCAGTCCAAGGGACTCTCGAGTCTTCTTCAACACCACAGTTCAAAGGCATCAATTCTTCGGCACTCAGCTTTCTTTATAGTCCAACTCTCACATCCATACATGACTACTGGAAAAACCATAGTCTTGACTAGACGGACCTTTGTTGGTAAAGTAATGTCTCTGCTTTTTAATATGCTGTCTAGGTTGTTCATAACTTTTCTTCCAAGGAGTAAGTGTCTTTTAATTTCATGGCTGCAATCACCATCTGCCGTGACTTTGGAGCCCAGAAAAAATAAAGTCTGTCTCCATCGTTTCCCCGTCTATTTGCCATGAAGTGTTTCCATGGTTTAGAGCAATAAAATAACTTCTAGTACGTCTGCTTACCCCACATCAACCTCTTATGAAGGTAAGCAAAGTGACTTCACAGCATCATGTTTGTGAATTCACAATTGATAACAGCCTGACAAAAGAGCAGTTCAGTTCAGTCACTCAGTCGTGTCTGACTCTTTCGACCCCATGAATCCATCACCAACTCCCGGAGTTCAAACTCACATCCATCAAGTCGGTGATGCCATCTAGCCATTTCATCCTCTGTCGTCCCCTTCTCCTCCTGCCCCCAATCCCTCCCAGCATCAGTCTTTTCCAGTGAGTCAATTCTTCACATGAGGTGGCCAAAGTACTGGAGTTTTCAGCTTTAGCATCATTCCTTCCAAAGAAATCCGAGGGCTGATCTCCTTTAGAATGGACTGGTTGGATCTCCTTGCAGTCTGAGGGACTCTCAAGAGTCTTCTCCAACACCACAGTTCAAAAGCATCAGTTCTTCGGTGCTCAGCCTTCTTCACAGTCCAACTCTCACATCCATACATGACCACTGGAAAAACCATAGCCTTGACTAGACGGACCTTTGTTGGCAAAGTAATGTCTCTGCTTCTCAATGTGCTGTCTAGGTTGGTCATAACTTTCCTTCCAAGGAGTTAAGCGTCTTTTAATTTCATGGCTGCAGTCAACATCTGCAGTGATTTTGGAGCCCAGAAAAATAAAGTCTGACACTGTTTCCACTGTTTCCCCATCTATTTCCCATGAAGTGATGGGACCAGATGCCATGATCTTCGTTTTCTGAATGTTGAGCTTTAAGCCAACTTTTTCACTCTCCACTTTCACCTTCATCAAGAGGCTTTTTAGTTCCTCTTCACTTTCTGCCATAACGGTGGTATCATCTGTATATCTGAGGCTATTGATATTTCTCCTGGCAATCTTGATTCCAGTTTGTGTTTCTTCCAGCCCAGCGTTTCTCATGATGTACTCTGCATAGAAGTTAAATAAGCAGGGTGACAATATACAGCCTTGATGTACTCCTTTCCTGATTTGGAGCCAGTCTGTTGTTCCATGTCCAGTTCTAACTGTTGCATCCTGACCTGCATATAGGTTTCTCAAGAGGCACATCAGGTGTTCTGGTATTCCCATCTCTTTCAGAATTTTCCACAGTTTAGTGTGATCCACACAGTCAAAGGCTTTGGCATAGTCAATAAAGCAGAAATAGATGTTTTTCTGGAACTCTATTGCTTTTTCAATGATCCAGCAGATGTTGGCAATTTGGTTCCTCTGACTTTTCTAAAACCAGCTTGAACATCAGGAAGTTCACAGTTCACGTATTGCTGAAGCGTGGCTTGGAGAATTTTGAGCATTACTTTACTAGTGTGTGAGATGAGTGCAATTGTGCAGTAGTTTGAGCATTCTCTGGCATTGCCTTTCTTTGGGATTGGAATGAAAACTGACCTTTTCCAGTCCTGTGGCCACTGCTGAGTTTTCCAAATTTGCTGGCATGTTGAGTGCAGCACTTTCACAGCATCATCTTTCAGGATTTGAAATAGCTCAACTGGAATGCCATCACCTCCACTAACTTTGTTTGTAGTGATGCTTTCTAAGGCCCACTTGACTTCACATTCCAGGATGTCTGGCTCTAGGTGAGTGATCACACCATCGTGATAATCTTGGTCGTGAAGATCTTTTTTCTACAGTTCTTCTGTGTATTCTTGCCACCTCTTCTTAATATCTTCTGCTTCTGTTATGTCCATACCATTTCTGTCCTTTAATCGAGCCCATCTTTGCAGGAAATGTTCCCTTGGTAACTCTAATAAATGTTCAAAAGCAAGTTATACAATCATTCTTGCTAAACTTAGGAGGAGAACATTTTACCTACATCACAATGTGCTTTGATCTCTTAAGGCATCTGGATCATGATCATTCAAAGAAGCAAAGGTAGACTCCCACTTGGGTGACCACTCGCAAGGTTTCAGTTAGGAAGAAGGCAGGATAGTTCTGGGCAGAAAGAACTTTATAGCTAAAGAAAGGAAAGGGAGTATACCACTGCAAAAGTGCTGCTGGGTAATGGACAACTGTGAGATTATGGCCAAAGTTTAGGCTACTTCTTCCTTGCCACCACTTGAAGTCCCACGTCAAAATGGGGGCAGAGTTCTCATTCATTAAAGAAAGGGAAGTGGCAAGTTTCACCCCCTCTTTCTCCTAAAATACATAAAGGTGCTAGGAAAAAAAAGAGTCCCCCAGAAATCCAAGGGAAAAGGTACACACCATATATCCAAGCATGGCTATAACTAAAGTTGTTCAGGGCAGAGCTAACAATTTTATAAAAACTATGCAGCACAGAAGGCTCCATGGAAAGCAATGGTAAACATCTTCTATCTATTTAACAATACTTTCTATGCCAAATAGAACTTTAAGGAAATTTAAAACACAAGGACCACCAGTTCTAGAGTGTTTGAGCTTTTAGACTGCTCCTAAAGGGAACAGAGACTGTTAGGGGAGGAGAGAGACCGTTATTCATTTATCTTCAAACTCTTTCAGTGTTGTGGAGAGCATTATGAATACACATTTAATGTTTCCTTAACAACGAATTTGAAGGGATAATGAAACATAAATAAGAAAAATCTAGGACATTTACAAACTATCTCCTGAAAGGAAGAACGTGTTCTGAAGGCTGGTCAAGAGTGCAAAGGGTCTTAGTCAGGTATTTAAATATGGTGACTTCCCTTGCGAATATAGTGGAACACTAGATCTTCCATGAAGACTTAACAACAATACAAATTAATTTATGATATAACTTTTCACGCTAGGCTCTCTCTCATAGTCTGTTTGTTAGAGTGGCAGAATCTATGTGAAACTAGGAAGCTTTCAGTCAGTATAAAAAGCATGCTCTATCTCCGAAGACAAACTATATCAGTCTTTAGAGTAGGTAAAAAGAGTTTACCCTAATTAAAATGTACAGTGAAAGCTGTCTATATGAAAAAATTTGGAAAAACAAAGTTTTTCCATACCATCTCCCTTTTAGGTAGAAAGAAGACAAACTTACCATTTCTACTTTTTAGATTAAAGAAACTAGGATTCTAAAAAGCTCAACTTTTTAGAGTGTTACTGAATACCCAGTTTAGTAAGAGCACCAAACAGGTCTTATCTCGTTTTAGGGAGATATATCCCCAAGCTTGATGACATCCTCCACTGTCATTTCCAATATTAGTATGATATGTGGGTGGCCTCTTCAATACTAGAATTCATTTCACTTGGGTTACTTCAGTCCAGGAAAGACTATAGTATAATGGAAAAGAAAAATGATAAAAAGGAAAAACATTATGCTTTGATATTACTATAACCTTCCAATCCAGTCAGTAAAAAAGGGTAAGGTATGTAACTAACATCGTATCATTTCTATAGGAAATTACTGAAAAATGATATGCCTAGAAATTTGAATAGGCACTACATATCTCTGTAAAGAAATGAGTATCATGGAATTTTTTCAGAGGCAAGGAAACAGACAGCCAGGACAGCGGTAGAAGGGAGCCTTTTTAAGATTTTACCTTTTTATACTTTTAGAATTTTGAACTATGACTATATTAAGTATTCAGTAAGTTAAAATCACATTTAAAAATGAAAAAAAATTATAAAAGATGAAATGACAAAGACTAAAACAGAACAAATGATACTAATTTTCCCAAACAAAAGAAACTTAAGTTTTGTGCATTTTATTTAACAAATTTAGGCCATAAACTTAAATCTTCTATACATGATATGAATGTACTGCAGAGGAAACGTGAAGTCAATACTAAACAGGAAATGTTTTTCTGTGGCTTCTTCATAAAACCTTGTTATCTTCTCCTTTTAACATTAGGATTGTATCTGTAAAGAAAGAAACTGAGTCAAATGATATCTAGATAAATGATAGTGTTCCTTTCACAAGTTAAAAGGCTTTCAAAATATAGACACGCTTTGGCAAACAGAATGAGAATGCCAGTTTTATCCCTAGGATCAAATATTAAGCAAAGACATTTTTTACTGTTGCTTATCTTTTTGATGTTGCTTTGATGACTATTTGGTAAAAGTAAAACATCATCAAAAATCCTGTGAAAGCCTTAAAGTAATTAATGAAAACAACGGTTTAAAAATTAATATATGTTTTTATACTTCCTCCAGACTAGCTGCAAACAGATCTCTCCACTCCCACATTAAATTCTACCATTTGCCCAAAAGAGCATAATGAACCTAAAATATAATTATGTTATAAGTCTTCTATAGCAACTGAACAAATGTAGTTGGGCATCTGACTATACTTATGAAAAATCAGCACTATTTGTCAACATTTTCATCAATGATTCATATATTCAATAATGAAATTAAAAATCAAATTGGCTATAAAACAGACTCAAAATTACAGTATTTCTTGGGAAAATGTTATTCCACCCTAGCCAGTATCTACCTACAATATTGTATTTTATGCATATTTGAGAGCTAATTATTATGAAATTTGTTGGGCCTGCAAGAATGCTGAAAATGTTAAATCTGAATTAAATTATTATTACCCATTATAACTCCTCTAACCCTCTCAGAAAAACCTGCTTTGAAACTCTAATCCAGCTTCTTATTTTCATGTCTGGTATTTTACTTATCTTATTTCAAACTCCATTCATTCATAATTCTTTCTACTCAGGGCTGAAAATCTCACAAATATATTACTCAAATTCACCCAGCTCAGGAACCTTCATTGTCTAAATGCCCCAAGGTGGTGGTGGTTTGGTTGCTAAGTTGCGTCTGACTCTTGCAACCCCATGGTCTGCAGCCCACCAGGCTCCACCGTGCATGGCATTTCCCAGCAAGAATACTGGAGTGGGTTGCCATTTCCTTTTCCAGGGGATCTTCTAGACCCAGGGATCAAACTGCATCTCCTGCACCAGAAGGTGGATTGTCTACCACTGAGCCACCAGGGAAGCCCAAATGCCCATAATTTAAACATCTTGTGATACAGTACAAGTGAATTAAGCCCAAGCCTTTATCCAGTAGTAAACAGGTGCTCAAGTAGTTAAAAAAAAAATTAAAAACAAGACAAAATATTACTTAGGTGAAGGTACCAAGTGTCTAATTTTAAGGAAAGGGGTCGAAACATTTAAACTCTATCAACAGAACTAAGTGTTGTATACAAAAATGCACAAGAAAGCTGAAATTAAACTTTACCTAAAGAGGTCATCAGCAAGAGAGTCTTCTTTGGCATGCTGATTTTGAACCTGTCAAAATTAACATAATTTCAAAGATTTGCTCAATGACGAATATACCGTTAATGAAACTGCCATGCTGGTTGACTGCAGAGGTTAACAGCTGCCTGTTGCTCTGGCTAAGCCATGAGAAAATCACCATGGGAAAAGAATAAAAGCAAAATATAGCAATATAGCATAACCCAAATAAAAGTACATTGGGTTGATTCATTGGGGTTGTCATACCCTGCTAAACTAAAGAAAAACAGCGTGGACCTTGGAATTCCAGATCAGCCCAAGTTCAGAACGCTGCTTGTGCACACACCAAGATGTTTTCCCAAGGCATATGTGGGTCTATGACCTCCAGTTAGGTGACAGCCCTTGTACAAAACAATAACAAAGGTAGTTTAAAGTAATTAATAAAATGGGAGACACGACTGGGGACACAGGAGGCTAACTTCATGCAGCACAACAGATTCTTTCTGTTGCCAAGACACGAAATAAACGTGATGGGGCTCCAAGGAACAGGACTCTTGATCCAAGAGGTCTTGAGTCCCCTGCTCCTATCTTTAAAACTTTCATTCTGTCTCTAGTTTCTTTTTCTCCAACTGTGCGTCGACTACGTTCGACCCTTACATGCTGCGCCAGCTGCAGCAGCTGACCACATCCTGGAGGTTGCCAGTTCTCACCCACGGAACCAATCTGTTCCATTTTCCCTTTGTGCCAAGATTATTGCAGAAGTCTCCTAATCAAATTTCTCCAGCCAATCTCCTCTCAAAGGCAACCAGCACATATACTGCTAGTTTGTTAAGTTTTTAAACATTTTTTTTCCAGCAAAACCCTTTTACTAAATGAAATGTCAATGTTTTGAGATCATACCACTGACAGAAGCCTGAGAGGGTAGTATTTACCCTGCCTTCAACCAGAGCAGCTCTTCAGTTAAAGAGGCTCTCCTCACAGTCCCAAGTCAGGCCTCAGAAACTGCTACTGAATTAACTCATCCACAAAGTAATTTTACACATAAACTCACCAAACTCCTAAAGCACCTTTGAGACTTGGGACCAGAAATACCCTGAGCTGCATGCACCCTTCCTCAAGTCCAGCTGTGATCTTATCATGTGCCATTCAAAACCTTTCAATGACTTCCCCAACCTACCAAAGAAAACACACACTCTTGAGTCTGAGGACCCCTAAATGGGAAAGGTTCTTCATGACCTCGCTCCATTCTACTTTCTCAATCACTTCTCACCCTCTTCTTCATGAACCCTATAAAGCCAGATAAACTGAATCACACAAAGACAAAACACCACACACACCTCCCAACAAACATACTAGCCTCTCTCTGCTTTTGTTCATGTTTCTTCCTCTATCTAGAAATTACTTCCTTTTCCTCCTCTTTCCAAAGCTGACCATCTTTCAAGGTGCATTTGCTCAATAATTATTTACTGCCTCCTATGTGTCAAGGAACATGTTCTTCACCTCTTTAACAATGGCTTTCTGAGTCTCTTCATTTAAAAATAAGTCTGACACTGCCATGATTGAAATGCATAACCAACAGGAACCTACTGTACCATGCATGGCACTGTGCTCAGTGTGCTGTGGCAGCCTGGACGGGAGGGGACGGATACACGCATGTGAAGGGACTCGGGCCTGAGCCCCTTCACAGTTTACCTGAAACTATCACAACACTGTTAACCAGCTATACCCCAATACAAAATAAATAACTTAAAAACATAATAAAAACAAGTCTGATATGAAGAACTCCCACAAAACTTTACCCAATTTGTACCTCTTATAATTATTTGTATCACGTCTCCACTAAAGAAGTGTAAGTTCACTGAATGCAGATACTGTTTGTTTACTATAAATAATTTACATTTATATATTTCTAGATACTATCTTAAAACTGTTTCTAAGAAAAACCCACTTAATCTTCATATAACTTCATCACTATTTTACACTATTATCCCAATTTTAACCAATAAGGAACAGAGACTCAGGTTAAGAAAAATCAGAAAACTGTCATATGGAAGAACTGGGACTGACCAGGTCTACTTGAATAAGAGCACCAGCTTATACTTGCAGGATTCAAACTTACCAGAATGATTTCCTATTTATAAAATGAAATGTCAAAATGAAATTATATCTTTTTACATTGTCTAATAAGTAGAGCAGAACACAAATGGAAGACACAAATAGATGGAGAAATATACCATGCTCTTGAATTGTAAAAATCTATATTGTGAAAATGAGTACACCTGAATACCAAAATGAGTATTACCCAAAGTAATTACCCATTCAATGCAATCCCTATCAAACAACCAACAGTATTTTTCACAGAACTAGAAAAAATAATTTCACAATTTGTATGGAAACACAAAAGACTCTGGATAGCCAAAGCAATCTTGAGGAAGAAGAACAGAACAAGAGCAATCAACTGTCCTGACTTCAGACTATACTACAAAGCTACAGTCATCAAGACAGTATAGTATTAGCACAAAGACAGAAATATAGATTACTGGAACAAAACAGAAAGTCCAGATAAATCCACAAACCTATGGACACCTTATCTTTGACAAAGGAGGCAAAAATAAACAATAGAGAAAAGACAGTCTCTTCAACAAGTGGTGATGGGAAAACTGGTGAACTACGTAAAAGAATGAAACTAGAACACTTTCTAACAGCATACACAAAAATAAACTCAAATGGATTAAAGACCTAAGTGTAAGACCAGAAACCATGCAGAATACTCTTTGACATAAATCACAGCAACATCCTCTATGACCCACCTCCTAGAGTAATGGAAATAAAAATAAAAATAAGCAAATGGGACCTACTTAAAAGCTTTTGCACAATGAAGAAAACTATAAGCAAAGTGAAAAGACAGCCCTCAGAAAAGGAGAAAATAATAGCAAAAGAAACAACTGACAAAGAATTAATCTCCAAAATGTACAAAGCAACTCATACAGCTCAATACCAGAAAAACAACCTAATCAAAAAGTGGGCAAAAGACCTAAACAGCTATTTCTCCAAAGAAGACATACAGATGGCTAATAAACACATGAAAAGATGCTCAACATCACTCATTATTAGAGAAATGAAAATCTAAACTACAATGAGGTATCATCTCACACTGGTCAGAATGCCCATCATCAAAAGGTCTACAAACAATAAATGCTGGAGAGGGTGTGGAGAAAAGGGAATCATTTTACACTGTTGGTGGGAATGCAAACTGATACAGCCACTATGGAGAAGTGTGGAGATTCCTTAAAAAACTGAATAGAAATGCCATACAATCCAGCAATCCCACTGCTGGGCATATACCCAATGGAAACCAGAATTGAAAGAGACACATGTACCCAAATGTTCATTGCTGTACTATTTACAATAATTAGGAGATGGAACTAGATGTCCACTGAGAGATGAATGGATAAGGAAGTTGTGGTACATACACACAATGGAATATTACTCAGCTATAAAAAGGAATGCATTTGAGTCAGTTCTAATGAGATGGATGACTCTGGAACCTATTATAGAGTGAAGTAAGTCAGAAAGAGAAAGACAAATACTGCATATTAACTCCTATATATGGAATTTAGAAGATTCTACATGCAGGGCAGCAAAGGAGACACAGAGGTAAAGAACACTATTGGACTCAGTGGGAGAAGGCAAGGGTGGGATGATGTGAAAGAAGAGCACTGAAACATGTACATTACCATATGTAAAGAGATGACCAGTGCAAGTTCCATGCATGAAGCAGGGAACCCAGAGTCAGTGCTCTGGGACAACCTAGAGGGATAGGGTGGGAAGGGAGGTGGGAGGGGCTTTATGATGCAGGTGACACATGTATACCTATGGCCGATTCATGTTGATGTATGGCAAAAACCATCATAACATTGTAATGTAATTATCATCTAATTAAAATAAGTTAATTAAAAAAGAAAAATCAGCTTTATCTTGTATATCTCAGTAAAATTATTAAGTAAAATAGTGTTAAGAAACAGAAATAAATGGCATTCCTATTACTGGCATTTTTCAGTGGCTTGGGAGAACTACATATCACAGTCTTTCAAAATCCAAATCAGGTTGGGTAGAATTCAAAGAGTTATTATGTTAAATGCACAGAATGAAATATCCTATATTCAAAGAGAGTATGGGAACTAAGTGATTGTGAAAACGAAGACTGGTCTGCAGTAAAGGAAGAAAAAGAAGGACTTAAAAAAACAAAAGGCAGGGAACACAGAAGAGTAGCTAGAGCAAGCACAGGGCAATGAGACATCAAGACAGTAGCACATGTGTACAGGAGCTGTAGCAGAACAAAGTCAATTCTATTATCTTAGAGAGCAAACTCTACTTAGAGCACCTGAAATTGCTCTAGAACAAAAAGGAGATTTGGTAGAATAAATCTAGAACACAGTCTCTCTACTAATGCTAATGAAATAAAAGAAACAAGTCAGCAGCTGCACCATCATTCTCTCAGCTTCACCCCATACAAGAACAAATAACACTCACCAGTTATAAACTAATCAAGATGTAGCAATGGCACCCCACTCCAGTACTCTTGCCTCGAAAATCCCATGGGTGGAGGAGCCTGGTAGGCTGCAGTCCATGGGGTCGCTAAGAGTCGGACACAACTGAGCGACTTCCCTTTCACTTTTCACTTTCATGCGTTGGAGAAGGAAATGGCAACCCACTCCAGTGTTCTTGCCTGGAGAATCCCAGGGATGGGGGAGCCTGGTGGGCTGCCGTCTATGGGGTCGCACAGAGTCGGACACGACTGAAGCAACTTAGCAGCAGCAGCAGCAGCAGCAGCAGCAGCAGCAGCAGCAGCAAGATGTAGACTTCAAAAACGTGGCTGTGCAAAGAACCCAAAGACTAATGCAACTGATTCCTAATGCTCCTCCAACTCATTAAAAGGTGCTACAGAACTGTCTAAACCTGAGAATTCTTACTAATATTACAAATTTGGGAAAGAGCAGTCTGAGCAGGAAAGAGAAAACAACTCCTGGTGGAATGCTGGGAGGGGCTAATGGCACAGAGAGGTGAGTCAGTGAGACTGGCACTAACCAAAGACACAGGCTCCAGGCACCCCTGACAGATCAGGCAAGTAACCAGAAACTCCAGGTTATTCTCTTCTGGGAGGAGAGACACTCCCTGATACACGTTTAATTCCATTCCCAGGAAGAGCAGCACACAGCTTTACCTGACCACCCCACCACCCCACATCAATTCAGTGTTTTCAGGCCACAACAAGTAGATGGGCCATGCTACGTGCCTTTGACTGAATACGCTGCCATACTGACAAGTATGGATGCACTAGGGTAGGAGTGATTTTCTGCCTCAAACTGCTTCCTTTTGAAATAATTTTATTTATTTATTTTGGCTGTGCTGGATCTTCACTGCTACACAGGCTTTTCTCTAGTTGCAGCAAGTGGGGGCTTCTCTACTTGCCGTGCACGGGCTTCTCACCGAGGCGGCTTCTCCCATTGTGGAGCATGGGCTCTAGGGTGTGGGCTCAGGAGTTGCGGCTCCGAGGCTCCAGAGCACGGGCTCAGTACTTGTGGCCCAGCGGCTTAGCTGCTTGGCAGCATGTGGGATCTTCCCACATCAGGGATCAAACCCATGTCTCCCGCACTGGCAGGTGAATTCTCTACCACTGAGCCACCAGGGAAGCCCTAAACTGGTTTTAGAGTGTAATCCCTGCATAAGACGTCACACGCCGTGTCACACAGCAAGCGATATCTGGACAGGTCTTTTAATAGTGGTAAAATTAAAGAAAACAGCAAAGCCACTCCACATCCAGATTGGGGGAAAAAAAGACTAGAACAGAACATGCCAAAGACAGTTAAAGAACCTGGTTTGCAAGAAATAATAACCCATAAATAAAAGATACATAAAATTAATAAGAACGTGAAAGCAACAAAATAACAAAAAAGTTAAACGATAGGAAAAACACAATGAAATGAAATGGGAATGAATGTTAAGTAAACAAACTGAAACTATAATGACCCCATTTCAGAATTAAGAAATGAGAAATAGCTGACATGGTTTCCACTATTATAAATGTTGTATTAAGTAGTATCTTCTGTAATTCTCACAAAAAGCCTATGAAATGGAGGTACTATTTTTGTTCCCATTCTGCATAGAAGGAGACGGAGGAATAATAAAATAATAATAATGTTTAAATGCGTAATTAGGATTTTAATTATTTCTAATTAGGTATAATGAAGTCAAGATCACATAACAGCTAGTGAGGAGTAGAACAGATACAACTGAAATTTTAATTTCTGATATAGTTAAAGAGCTTAAAGAAAACAACAATGAATGTAGAATAATGGATGTGAAGCAGAAAGATGATTTAATAAAGGAGAGTAATGTCTTAAGTGTAGCAATCCCAATAAATATAAAAATATCTTTAAGGAGGTAACAGAAAAGTTCCTTGAAATAAACAAGAATTGTATCTACAAATCAAAATCACATACTGTGTTGCAGGAAAAAAGAAGGAAGAATGATCAATACTGAGATATATTCTGATTGTTACTGACTTTCAGACCTGAGAAGGAATATGGTAGACATGCAAGTCATCTAAAAAGGGGGAAAAGGGCCCTGGCATGAGGTAGGGGTGTGGAAATACAAATGCCCACTGCTGGGCATACACACCGAGGAAACCAGAATTGAAAGAGGCACGTGCACCCCAATGTTCACTGCAGCACTGTTTACAATAGTCAGGACATGGGAGCAACCTAGATGTCCATCAGCAGGTGAATGGATAAGAACGCTGTGGTACATATACACAGTGGAGTATTACTCAGCCATTAAAAAGAATACATTTGAATCAGTTCTAATGAGGTGGATGAAACTGGAGCCGATTATACAGAGTGAAGCAAGCCAGAAAGAAAAACACCAAGACAGTATACTAACGCATATATATGGAATTTGGAAAGATGGTGATGATAATCCTGTATGTGAGACAGCAAAAGAGACACAGATGTACAGACAGTCTTTTGGACTCTGTGGGAGAGGGCGAGGGTGGGATGATTTTTGAGAATGGCACTGAAACATGTATATTATCATATGTGAATCGAATCGCCAGTCCAGGTTCGATGCATGATACAGGATGCTCAGGGCTGGTGCACTGAGATGACCCAGAGGAATGGGATGGGGAGGGAGGTGGGAGGGGGTTCCAGGATGGGGAACACATGTATGCATGTGGCAGATTCATGTCAATGTATGGCAAAACCAATACAATATTGTGAAGTAATTAGCCTCTAATTAAAATAAATAAACTTATATTAAAAAAAAAAGAATATACACTAGGGACTCACAACACCCAGAAAGTAAAGGAAGCATATTTTTGTATTCTCTGAGTTCTCATTAGAGTTTATAAACACATGCAGCTGATTATCTGAAAAACAGTGAGTTTTTGGAAACCACATCCTAACATGGAGAGCTGTATAGCTGTTCATATTTTCCCAAAAGAGCAATTTTATAACTGAGGTTTGGGTTCCTGAGGCATAGGCAGCAAATTAGTTGCACATATGATCAGTAAATTTAGAAGTCCCTTAGAGAAGTGTTAGGGAAAGGTGCAAATTAATCTTAATGGTCTGTAACTCAGGAATTTTTCTGAATGAATAACCTTAGGTCACTTATCTTAAGTTTGGTTTTTAAGAAGAATTTGCTCTAAGGAAATCACAAGGGATCAAATAATCAAACAAGTTACTGAGTCTGGGTTCCTACTAACCTCCATTTCCTGCCTCAGCCACTCTTCTAATTCTGTATTCTTTCGAGCATGATGAGCTATTAGATCTGATCCTCCAATGATGTGTGGAAGTTTTCCTGCTCCAGGAAATGTGACCTGTAAAACAGTAAACCTTGTTAAATGCACTAAAAAATTAAGACAATCATATTTTTAAAAAGACAAAAAAACCTTCAAAACACAAAGACTGTAAATCACATATAAGTACTAAACATATTTATATCCCATAAATGAAAATGAGTGAAAGAGGGAGGAAACAGTTATTTCATTGATTTGAGTATATACAGAAAAATTCAGACAAATCCTTTCATTAGAGGCAATCCTGTTAAAACTTCTTTTAGTATAAAAATTTAATTTCTTTTAGTCTCAAAAAATTTCCTTGGCCAAGGATATTAGTATTTTTAAGGGTTTAAAATTTTTCCAAACTATTTTCCAGAAGTTTGTACTACTTTATACTTTTACCACTCCTGGGCCAGTAGTGAATATTATATTGCTTTTTATGTGGTTAACCTCATTAATTAAAAAATTTAGTATGTCTTTTGCATTTTAATTTAATGAGATTGTGTAATATGATATTGAATGCAAATGCACCTGTGCTATTCATGTGGGGTGGAAAATAAGTGGGAGATATTTCCCATTGTCCACTCTAAGTAGAAGAGATTCTTCCTGTTAAATGGTGTTCAGAACACTTTAATAATATTATAATACTCTAAATGGCTCTAAAGTCATAGGCAGAAAACTAATGTTAATAGTAGCTCACATTTGAGAGGAAAAAGCTACAACACCCTGTAGTCACAGCAAAAATCATACAGATCATGTTCTAGAGAAAAGCAGTCTTTCACAGAAATCACTTTTGAAAAAATTACTATATTCCGATCAAATGCATAAGCAAAACCTAGCAGGTCAATAGTAGCATGGAGTAAGAAACAAACACCCTAGAATAGACAACAAAAATACGGATAGGATGAGAAATATTCTTTCAGCACTCCATGCTTTCATTGCTGAGGACACAGGTTTGATTCTTAGTTGGATACTAAGATCCTGTAACTTGCATTGAGCAACCAAAAGATGACCAAAACAAGAAAGAAAGAAAAAGAACTAGGAGGAACCTAGCCAAAAGCCTGCTGTATAAGGTAGAAAAGAAATGGGTAAACAGCATCCTTTAAAGAATTCAACCTTAATAAAGTTTTATATATTAATTTAAGTGGCAGGGTATGTACTTACTAGAGTAACTTTTAACTGTTTTAAACAGAAGAAATAGCATCAGTTTTCAACATAAAACGCTTTTATTACTATTTAGTATATTTCTAAAAACATTTCAAACACTGCACTCTTGCTGCATTTTAAAGGAATATATACCTTTTTGAATTTCTTGAAATTCTTTAGTTCACCATAATCATTATTCACACTGGATGCATTTCTGGAGGTGGAATTACAAACCACCAGGGATCGAAATTCAGTCAGTAACACTTTCTTTGGAAGCATCTCATCACCATCCTGAGGTTCACCATTGTTCTTAAACAGTGTTAAGATGGATAAAATAAGGAAAAGGAAAATTACTTGTCACTTAAAGAACCTTTAGAAAAAAGTTCAAATATCTGAAAAAACAGTAAAATTAAAAAAAGGTTTATTTCTAACATCTGAACTTTGTACCTGAAATCAAATCTTATCTATTTCAAAACCAGAAAATTACTCAAGTAGTATTTCTGACTCTAACTTCAGAAACATTTATAACATACTCATGTATGACAAAAGTCTAAAAAGCCATAAAGTATTTGAAATTTAATAGCATCTTCTAGTAAAAATCATCCCAATAAACAATTTATCTTCCTGTATATATTTTCTTGGCAAGAAACAGTTTGCTTCTTTTCATTAAAACCATACATTGAGATTATTATATAATCCATTCTACAAGTTATCTGTACTATACTTAAGTTTTCTTGATTTTCAATAATGTATGTTTTTTATTAGTTTGGACACCTCAAAAAACTCAACCACTAATTCTGGGCACACCACCTCATTAACTGAAAGCCACTTTTAAAATTCCAGATTAACAGTTATTTAATCAGTGTGAAGATTCCTTTTTGTTGCTGAAAGAGACTCTTTATATCATTTACTATTAACTAAGTACCTACATATACACGTTCTTATAGCTGCCCAAGGCTGACCATCTTAGTTTTTTAAACTGCTTAACTATATATCCATTTACAAGCTGCTAACAGGACTATAAGACAGTCAGGGAGAGATGAAAAAACAGAAAAATCAAAAGAAAAGGCTCATGTGACAATGACAAAATGTAATCAGGAACTCTAATAAAATAACAATAGCCTAATATTTTTGTAGTTTGTTCTAGAGTTTACAAATATTTCATATCCATTACTCTATTTTATATAAACAACAATGCTATTGTAGAAATATCAAGTGTTTTTATAAACAAAAGACCTGAAGTTCGTAAACGTGAAAATGACCTATTAAAGGTCTCATATCTATGGAGTAGAGGGCAGAGAATTACACTCAGGCTTTCTCCACACTCTTTTTGCTATACCATGTTTATAATATGATCTGTCCATTTCCAGAGGAACTATAATTATGAAATAGACCAAAATTATAGAAACAGAATCAGTTTTAATCCTAAGAATGAAGACTCATAAAAAAATCAATGAAATGACAGTCAATATAAGTCAAATCTTTATAAAATTAAAAAATTCCTCACAGATAGTTCTTTAGTTGACCAGAGTGATTCTTTCTTGAGCTCACACTTCTTCTCAATTTCATTTTCTTGCTAAAGAAATAAAAAATATTGTTCATGAGAGTTACAAGATGGAACCTTTCTGAAAACCTTAGAGATTATCCATGTTCTTGATCTACGGTTTTCAAGTATCTTTCCTAGAGAAACTATGAGATGAGAATAGAAATATATTTAGAAAAAGACTGGAGGATGAGTTATAAGAGTAAAGAACTGGAAGCAATCTAAGTTCATATAAGTTATATAAAGAGTATAATATGAGAAATGATCATAATATAAAGGAATTACAGTGGCTATAAAATTGCATTAGCATTTGAGTCCAATTTGAAAAATAAGATTTAAAAAAGAAAATGCCAAAATATTAACTGTGGTTATCTACAGAAGATAGGATTATCAACAAATTGTTATATTTTTATTTTTCATATTTCTACATGATTGTGTATTACTTTTATAGTTAAAAATTTTTAAGGAAGTCTATCTAAATTTATTTAGAATTGAATGTTAAATATCCTTAATCCAGGAAGAGTTATTTTAATTGTTCAAGGTATTTATCTATAAAAAAATGGAGACTGCCTTGCATAAAATCATACTATCCTTCATATTCATATATCCAGTTCATGTACTAGATAAAAGTACATTACACAGATAGCTTTCTAATACTTTCAATAACAACTATAATCCCTTTGGATACAATAGTGGGGCATATCATTTTACATCAAATTTTCAATGATTCAGTAATAAAAATGCAGAAAAATGTTAATAATAAGTTGGAAAGAAAAAGCAAAATGTACTCTAAACTTGCTTAGAGACTAAAGAAATTAATGTTATTTATCAGTAGTAAGATTAAAAATGTCTATGCCAATGCTACCACATACCCTTTAATTGAGTATTTTCACATACATCACCCACTGTAAGTTGTTACCACAATCACATTTTAACCCTCTACCTTTTTTTCCCCATTCTGTCTTACTCCCTCAAACTTGCTCATCCCCTTGAGCAAGTTTTTATTTCCTATCTCAGAGAATCACACTATAAAACTATACCCAGAGCCTTGGACTGTAAGCTTGGGAATTTTCCAATACTTTTTCCTCTATCCTCATTTCTCTTATTAAGTCAATCACCACGTCCTAGAGACTCTACCTCCTAAAGTTCTATCAAACTTATCTTCTCAGACTGCCTTTCATGTTAGCACGCCCAATGTCTAGAATGAATGACATTCTGAGAAAGCTGACAAATGGGAAAGTGGAAAGAATAGGGTGAACCAAGGATTTCTGTCCCAGTTGTCAAAACCTAGATAAGCCAGCTTGGCAAGTTACATAACTCCTACGTCAGTTTCCAAATCTGTTCAGTGTGTACAGTACTACCTCAGTGTACGTTGCTGTAGACAGTATGATGGTATCCAGTAAATGACAAAGTATAATTGCCGGGCTCTCAAAGATGCTATAGGCTTCGCTGCTGGCTCAGACAGTAAAGAATCCGCCTGCAATGTGGGAGACCTAGGTTTGATCCCTGAGTTGGGAAGGTCCCCTGGAAGAGGAGGGCGTGGCAACCCACTCCAGTATTCTTGCCTGAAGAATCCCCATGGACAGAGGAGCCTTGTGGGCTACAGTCTATGGTGTCACAAAGAGTCAGACACGACTGAGTGATTAAGCATACAAAAAGAGAAGAGGAAACCTTAATTCAAAATAGAAGGGTATAAAACAGGTGAAGAAGAGATTTCTGTAGACAGCGGGTGCTGTTAGGAGGTATGTTAACAAGGATGTGGAGTCATGTTGGCATTTTATGAAGACTGGAGAATTGAAAGCAAAGCCAAGATTGGCACAGCTGTCATTCACATAAGGATAAACCCCTAACAGGGGTATCTAGCCAATAGCTTTCTATTTTAGCTTACAGGAAATCTTACAGACACGCTAGAATCCATATTTAATCCCCAAACAGAAAAATGATCGTTCTAATATCAATGTATTTTAGAAAACATCCTTCTGATATACAGCTAAGGAATCCAATGCCACAGAGAAGTATCATAATTTTGCCTTCTTGAGCTTCCCTGGTGGCTCGGTGGTGAAGAACCTCCCTGCAATGCAGGAGATGTGGCAGGAGCTGCAGGTTCACCTCCTGGGTTGGGAAGAGCCCCTGGAGAAAAAAATGGCAGTCCATTCCAGTATTCTTGCCTGGATTTCCTTTTTCAAAAAAGTTTTTAAAAATTATCTTATATTGAAAGCAAAAATACTTTTGTTAACAAGGTTCTTACTAAAAAACTGTAAATATAGTGATTTAACTTTAGTAGAAGCATGTCACAATCAAGTTGCTACTCACTCTCCAAAAGTATGCTACAACATATTTATGTTGTACCATGTTTTTATTCTGGAGAAGGCAATGGCACCCCACTCCAGTACTCTTGCCTGGAATATCCCATGGATGGAGAAGCCTGGAAGGCTGCAGTCCATGGGGTCGCTAAGAGTCGGATACGACTGAGTGACTTCACTTTCACTTTTCACTTTCATGCACTGGAGAAGGAAATGGCAACCCACTCCAGTGTTCTTGCCTGGAGAATCCCAGGGACGGCGGAGCCTCGTGGGCTACCGTCTATGGGGTCGCACACAGTCAGACACAACTGAAGTGACTTAGCAGATGTTTTTATTCAGAATGTCATGAATTCTTGAAAAAAAAAAAAGACAAAGGAAATTATGCTGTAGAATCATACAGCAAAATAAAGTAATTACGTTCCCTGGTATCATTATACAGCATATAAACCTTGGCATTAAATGAAAGGTCTTTCCAGGTCCAAAAAATACTGTTTAATGGTTCTCATACCACTGGAGGGTATATGGTGCTCACTTCTTGTCTCTCCCACTCTGGGCCCTAATGCCCAGTTCCTTGGGTGACATGAGCCCTGGGAGAATGTGTGGTCAAAGCAGGTCACAGGAATTAATTAGCAGACAGGATTGACCAAAGTATTCTGTGAGTACAACTACAACTCTGTCAGACAGAGCTGTGGTACTGCTGAGTGGTGGACCCATCTGCAGAATAATTTAAGAAAAAGAAAAAAAAAGCCCATTAAAGAAGATATGAACTATGTAAAAGGACAAGAAGACTAGAAAAAAAAATCAGGAAAAACTAGACATAAATATAGGAGGATAGGGTCCCACAAGGCAAAGGCATTCCCAAAGGCATGCCCAAAGTAACGTAAATAGGGCCTGACTTTCTAAAGATTGTAGTATTAAGTACTAGCCTGAACACAGATTCTTGTATAGTCTGGAGCTGAAGTGACAATGAAAACTCAAGAGTGAAAGTAGAATAAATATATCTAATAAACATCTTTATAAAGGGATATAAGTTTATTAAATTTAGGACATCATCCCTTGGATTTCATCAAATGCCATATTAAATCAACTTATCTAATTCTCCATTACAATGGAAATTGCTTATATCCTATAAGTGACTTATAGGATATATAAACCTCTTGGTTCAATTAATCTTTTCTGTAATATAACAACTAATCTTAAAACTTTGATAATAAAGGACTTGTCTGTCTCTGAAGTTCTCAGTCTTGCTAACAGATATCTCAGTATCCATTATCTTTCTCCCTTATTAATATAACTTTTATGTTAATTACGGGGCAGTGTTGTCCTAAGTGATGTACTAAGTTTAAAGCATTTCCCAGACCCTCTTGGAGATTGAGGGTTAGGGCTGGGGTTGGCAAAGACCATTAACTAAATCCTGGCCACCAACCAAAGTCGTCAAGTGGGGCTTCTGAGAAAGCTCCTTAGAATGGACTCAAGCGGAAAGCCCTTTACCCTGTTTTCTTTCCACCTTCTTCTTCCTCCCAGGAAAGCTGACCTGATGGCCAGAGGTGTCATCTCATGGAGCAGAAAGACAGACACCTAGGAAATTAATACCAGCAACTACCAAGCAGCTTTGGTTACCTACCTCCGGGCATCTTCTATAGGGGAAAAAAATAACTCTATTTAAGCCACTGACCTTAGCATTTTTAAAGACAGCAAAGGAATTCTTACCTAACACAATGCAGGAATTTTTTCTGGAAAGAAAACTGGACATGCTGAATCAGGATCTCTGGGCCTTTGGTCTAGGAATCCTTATTTTTAAAAGCTCACCAGGTGATTCTGATGCACTGGTCCAAAGAGGGCATTAAGCATTCACTCATAAGAAGTAATGAACAACAAGGACTTTTTCCTTCATATGAAGATACCAGTATGTAGGCTAAGTGAAGTGAAAGTCGCTCAGTCGTGTCCAACTCTTTGTGACCCCATGTACTATACAGTCCACAGAATTCTCCAGGCCAGAATACTGGAGTGGGTGGCCGTTCTCTTCTCCAGGGTATAGGCTAAACAGGACATATATTCTGATTCTTCAATAATAGTTATAGATTTATATAGTGCTTGATACACACTAGGTTCTCATCCTCACTCAATTGTGTCTGACTCTGCAACCCCATGAACTGTAGCCCACTAGGCTCCTCTGTCTATGGGGCTTTCCAGGCAAGAATACTGGAGTAGGATGCCATTTCTTACTCTAGAGGATGTTCCCGACCCAGGGATCGAATCCTCACCTCCTGCATTTGGCAGGCAGATTCTTTACCACTGCACTACCCGGGAATCTTCAGATTCTCAGCAAACGCTTATCACATCGTTGCATCTGCGCTCTCACCTAATGTGGTAACTAATCTACGAATAGTAGGCTACTTAATAATGCATAAAATATGAAATAATCTAAAAAATAATCTTTGTCATCTTAGAACAAAGTGAGTAAAACAAATTATCAATATTCATGAAAAGAGGATGGAACATTAAAGATAAAAATGAAAATTAAAAATCTCTAATGATGTTACACATGCTCTACCTTAAAAATTTATTTAAGTAGATACTTTGTTTTGCTAACTTTCTTCATCTTTCAGTGCCTGTTTACTCGATTAAAGCACCTCCTATACTTAACATCATGGCCAAATGTCTGATGTAATAAAACAGTACAGCCTGGAAATCTATTAAAACAATCATGAATAACAATTTTAGTTGTTGTCATCTATTATAAATAGTCAAAGAATCATTGTATTTTTAACATTTATCAACCAACAAACTCTTATACTTAATACAGGGTCTACAAGATTCTAATTTTTTCCCCCAAATAAACAGGAATACTGCTCATACTGTCAATACAAATATCTCAAGTACTTTTTAACATTCCAAGTTCCTATTTGCAATACTTCTCAATAAATAATGTTACTTACAGATATCTTGTTACTTTCTGGTATTGTTTCATCATTAAAAGTGGCATTTGTTTCTATATCCAATCGTGGCCTTTTTCTAACATTGGTATCTTCCTCTTGTTTTTGAACTTTCACTTCGCTTTCTAACTCTAATTCTGTATCCTTGAATAACTGTTCCAATACTTCCTCTTCTATGGCTAAATCATCAATTTCTTTTCTTTTTTCTGATTTTAGTTTTTCTGTAAAAAGAGACTTATTGGCATAATTTTTCACAGTAGGTTTTAAATTGGTATCTGCATATGAATTATCTGGGTTTTTTCCCACAAGCACATTCTGAGATAGGTGCTCATCCTTAATTTTCCTTATTGAGGATGTAGTTGGTTGTGTTTGTTCTAAAAGAGAACAAGATATTTCCATTCTTGCTGATTTGGATAAAGACATTTCTTGATCTTCTTCATCCCTTTCCCTTGGGTTCAAAAAAGGAGAGAAGAAAACAAAAACAGAAAATGAGCACAGCTAAGTAATTTTTTAGTTTGGCAATATTCACCCCCTTCTTCATTTAACTGACAATATTCCTGGTTTTAATGATTAACTACCTCGCCAGAAATAAAAAAAGTAGACATCTGAAAAGAGTACATAATTCATACACACTTGATTGTTTTGATAGGACTGATCAATCCCATAGCTTAAATAACAGAGAGGTGTTTATCTTCTTTTTTAAAAGTTGCAATAGTTGATTAATCAGTGTGATGGAAAAGGTAGAAGAATATAAAATACAAAAGACTTGTCAGGAAAAAAACAGCTTGCTTTGTAATGTAGGAAACTTGTGAGCAAGGGAAAAATTACCCTGGGACTAAAACCTGTTCAGTTCATGAGAGCCAGATTCAAGTTGAAGTGGCTAAATTCAGAATATAGTGTAAGACTATGTGTGTGAATATATGACTAAGTATATTCCATATAATACTGAATCATTCACTCAGCAAGTGCTGAATACTTAGCTCATTTAAATGGTACTGAGGCCCACAGAGGACACACAAACTGGGTTTCTGCTCTCAAGTTTACGATATGCATGTTGAACTGGAACAGTTAAGAGTGATACCTTAATGAATCTAAACTAATGTCGGGGTCTGGATAAACAAACCAAGACGTTTTTGTAATAATTCAAATAATCAGAGTTTGAATTAGAAAGATAGCAACACAAATAGATGGAAAGAGAGATAATTATAAGACAATTAAAATAAGAATCAGCACTACTGTTTTGGGGAGGCAGAGCAGAAAAGGTCAAAGATGTTGACACAGTAAACTGCTAACAAAATTACATATACAGTGCAATGACATGGATGAAAAAGTTTTCCACCTATGATTAGGCAAAAAAGCCTAAAGTAGGAGTGATATACTACTAAGTCAGGACCAAATATACTGACCATTTATAACCTGAAATGAAACATACATAGTAGGAAGAAAAGAAGTCCTCAATGGGAGCAAGGTCAGAGAGGCAAAAAACAAAACAAAACAAAACTGGGACACTACCACAAAAAAGCAAGAAGAAATCACAAGGAGAACAAAGGATGAAGAGTTGAGTGTTACCAAAAGGCCACTAGAGGTGTGAAGTATGTCAGTGATTACTTTCAAGGATGTCAGGTTGTGATGAAATACTGTTAGTTAAGAAATATTTCACATAGAAATAGGAACAATAATGTCCTCTTATAAGTTTAACAGTGAATTTAAAAGATAAACAGCAGTAGCTTCAGGAAGAAATCAAGTCAAGGGAAGGGTTTAAAAACTAAAAATGAGACAGAGTCTTTGAATATAAGAAAAGGACCTAGAAGAAGATACTAAAGGTGCTAGAAGTTAAGAATAAATGATGAGGCATGGTCCTAGAGGAAATGAGAGACCTAACCAATGGAAACAGGTAGGTCAAAAAAACTCAGGTATGGGAAAACTCAGCAAAGGAAACAGCAGAAGGAAAAAAATGAGAGAAAATCTGTCTGATGAACTTAGTGACTCTTGAGAATCCCTTGGACTGCAAGGAGATCAACCAGTCAATCGTAAAGGAAATCAATACTGAATATTCATTAGAAGGACTGATGCTGAAGCTGAAGCTCTACTACTTTGGCCACCTGATGCAAAGAGCTAACTCATTAGTAAAGACCATTATGCTGGGAAAGACTGAAGGTAGGAAGAGAAGGGGATGACAGAGGATGAGATGGCTGGATGGCATCGCTGACTCAATGGCCATGAATTTGAGCAAACTCCAGGAGATGGTGAAGGAGAGGGAACTCTGGCGTGCTGCAGTCCATGGGGTTGCAGAGAGTCGGACGCCACTGAGCAGCTGAACAATAGCAGCAGAAATGAACTTAGGTGAGAAGGCAATGTGGACCTTTCTGAGAGGGAATAAGCTCAAAGGGCCACAGCTTTCTACACAGAAAGACTACACAGCATACTTACACAGAATATGAACTTAGTACCATTTTACAGTCATAAAACAAGTATTAATATTTTTAGAGGCACAAAGCACTATTATTAAAAATTATACCTTTTTTTGGGAGAGTTAAGTGGCTGAAAATAGTCTTTGATGGAGTTGGTTTGCTGATGCTGAGAAGGCCAACCTCTACTTTTATTTACATGTGGGAATTTAGTCGGTGAAAGCTGATAGTTTGGGATTTTCATCCTAACCAGAGTATTTGACACTATATTACTATTAGAGCTTATTTTGTGGGGTTTCTTCACAGTGGACGTTTCTTGTGAAAGTATTCGACATTTTGGTTCCATTCCAAATATTTTGATTTCTTTTGGTCTTTCACTCACATCCATACTGCAGCAAAAGAAAAGAATGTACGGTAAGCAATCAAATTTACAGCAATTTTTATCCAGAAACAAAGTCCTTTAAGTAGCACTAATATAATACAGTTTTAGAATATAGTTGTCTTGAAATAACTGTTTATTCAATATATTTTATAATATATTGTTCAAGAAAGCAGCTCCTTTGACATCAAAGCTCCCTGAAGATAGATGATATCCTTCTCTCCAACCCCTACAGCACATACTGTCAGGCATGCTCTATAAAAAAACTGCTAAACACACATAAAATAATAACCCTGTATCTTATTATAAATTAAACCATCATATTCCTAAGTGTTTCTTGCTTTGTTTAAAATTTTTAAATTACTTGCATGTAAGAAAAAAAATGATAAAAACTAGAAATTCAGAAAAAGAACAAGAAGTAATTCCATTAGTAAATATAATGTGGTATTTTAATCACTTTCAGTGAACTGAAATGGTGACATTTCAACCAAAAGGCAGTCCCTAGAATAGAACTCTAGATTAACAGAAAAATATTTTAAACCCACACATAAACACACACCTCTACAATGTATGGTTAAATATATATTATCTTTGCTATTCTTATGTTTTTTTTTGCCATTCTCATTTTACAAAAAACCCGGAGTTGTCATTCAACTGACTTTCAAAAAATTAATAGTTTCTCTTTAAAAAGTTAAACCCAGTTTCAATACAAAACATAGGTACAGTGAAAATGTAGTTATGATATAATATAGTGCTACCATAAGTACCTTTCAATATGAATAATTCATTATGGATTTAAAATAGTATCTTAAGTAAAAAAATGCCATAGGATACTTATGAGCTACCCCTGCTTTCCAAAAAAATTAAAAAACAATTTAAAAAAAGCCTCTTTACATAGAGAACCAAAAAACACCAGTCACAAATAAAACTGTAATTCTTTGTAGTCTTCTATGTACATTTTCAAGGAATTTAAAAAAAAACACAAAACTATCTATTTCAGGAGTTGACAAACTACAACTTGTAGGACAAACATGGCTGACCACTTGTTTTTGTAAATTCAGGTTTACTGGAGTATAGCCACACTCATTCATTTACATGTGTCTATGGCTGCTTTAATTCTAAGTGGCAGAGTTAAGTAGCTGTGACAGAGGTCAATAGCCCATAGAGCCAAAAATATTATTTTCCAGTACTTTATAAAGTGTGTTAAACCCTGTCCCCAAATATTATTTTCCCTGGCATCCCACACTCCAAATACTTCGTCTCCCAAGAAACAACTTGATAAGGCACTGACTTTACTTCTTGAATATACTATTACTTTATTGATAGAATAATAACAATAGTTCATTATCAATGAAGCTTTACCATGTATCTGCTTGTTCTGATTCTGTGTCAGCTACATATGCTGTAGCATTCACTGAGGCATCTGGCATTAAATTTTTATTGGCTGGTAAGGCTTGGGAAAGGCTTGGACCTGGAGTTGTGGTCTTCAGTCCTGTAAATCACAGAAGTGAAAAAAAGAATCACAGCTGCTAGACACAAGAAGGACCTTTGGTCACAGAAAGTTGCTAGGAGTGCACCACACTGAGGGAATGAACTATAGCACC
Source organism: Ovis canadensis (assembly GCF_042477335.2). Lineage (NCBI taxonomy): Eukaryota > Metazoa > Chordata > Mammalia > Artiodactyla > Bovidae > Ovis > Ovis canadensis. Next base: position 96,702,669 of record NC_091253.1, on the reverse strand, counting down.
CAGTTTTCTCCAAATACTCAGCCTGTAAACAGCAGCCTACTGGCATCTGTGATGAGCTTATCTGAACCAAATCATGTTAAAATTACATCAAATCTTTCCTGTTAAGTGATTATCAACTTAAACTCAACTTAAATTCTAATTCAAATTATGCTTTAGTCAGGAGACCAAAACATTAAAATTTCTCCCCCCATGAAAAGTATATCTACTGTATCTACACAAATCAAAATCAAGGTGAATTTAATTTTCAGAAGGAATATACTATTTGAAGAGATAACAGTTTTAGACAGACATTTTTCGGCTACTCCAGAAAACCATAATGATCACTTCATCATTTTATATACCAGGAGAAATTTAACTCAAGTGCCACTCTTCCAGAATACTTTTCTTAAACCTCCCAAAGCGAATTACATGCCCTTTATTTTGGCTCCCCTGCCATCCTTTACATCACTCTATCAACTGTTAACACACTCTTTTTAACTTTTTAATGCTAGCTGTGTGACCTGTATTACTTAAACTCTCTGTGCCTTAGTTTCCTCATTTACGAAATGAGGATAACTACAATATTTTCCTCACATGTTCTAAGGGCAAAATGAATTGATAGATGGATAGCACTTAGATAAATCTTGGAACACAGTAAGGACTATGCAAGTGCTGTTGCTGCTAAGTTGCTTCAGTCCTGTCTGACTCTGTGTGACCTCATAGACGGCAGCCCACCAGGCTCCTCTGTCCCTGGGATTCTCCAGGCAAGAGCACTGGAGTGGGTTGCCATTTCCTTCTCCATGCAAGTGCCTGCTGTTATCATTATCATCATGTTATACCATACTTGTTACTTGCTCTCACTAGACTTGGAACCTCCTTGAGAATAGGAACTGAGTCTTGCTCATTTCTACATCTCCAGTCTCTGAGCAATGTTTGGTATATAATGGATATAAACAAGTTAATGGAATTTTAAAAAAACGGAAAAAAATTTTAAGTCGACACTTACTAAGTATCAAAACTAAATTATCACTGTTAGATCCTCCTGACATAGGATGTATTTAATAAATGTTTAAAGCTCAACATTCAGAAAACGAAGATCATGGCATTTGGTCCCATCACTTCTTGGCAAATAGATGGGGAAACAGTGGAAACAGTGTCAGACTTTCTTTTTTGGGGCTCCAAAATCACTGCAGATGGTAAAATTAAAAGACGCTTACTCCTTGGAAGAAAAGTTATGACCAACCTAGACAGCATATTCAAAAGCAGAGACATTATTTTGCCAACTAAGGTCCGTCTAGTCAAGGCTATGGTTTTTCCTGTGGTCACGTATGGTTGTGAGAGTTGGACTGTGAAGAAGGCTAAGCGCCAAAGAATTGATGCTTTTGAACTGTGGTGTTGGAGAAGACTCTTGAGAGTCCCTTGGACTGCAAGCAGATCCAACCAGTCCATCCTGAAGGAGATCAACCCTGGGATTTCTTTGGAAGGAATGATGCTAAAGCTGAAAATCCAGTACTCTGGCCACCTCATGCGAAGAGCTGATTCATTGGAAAAGACTCTGATGCTGGGAGGGATTGGGGGCAGGAGGAGAAGGGGACGACAGAGGATGAGATGGCTGGATGGCATCACCGACTTGATGGACGTGAGTCTGAATGAACTCCGGGAGTTGGTGATGGACAGGGAGGCCTGGTGTGCTGCGATTCATGGGGTCGCAAAGAGTCGGACATGACTGAGCGACTGAACTGAACTGAACTAATTCCAAATTCAGGTATTTAATGTACTTCTATCACTCACATTATATGAACACCTTAAAAGCTCACTGGCATTCCTTTTACATACATACCCTAAAATTCATTTTAGCTTGAACAGTTTACAAAAAACAGTAATTAAAACTGGGTATATAATCACTGTAAGAAACACTTGGTGGTGGTGGCTCAGTCGCTCAATTGTGTCGCTATCTTGCAACCCCGTGGACTGTAGCCTGCCAGGCTCCTCTGTCCATGGGATACTCCAGGAAAGGATACTGGAGTGGGTTGCCATTTCCTTCTCCAGGGGATCTTACCAACCCAGGAATCGAACCTGGGTCTCCAGCATTGCAGGCAGACTCTATACCAACTGAGCCATGAGGCAAGCCCAAAAGAAACACATAAATTGAACCTAATGAACCAGAGTAACTGTTTGTCAACAGTAAGATTAAGGACAAAGCTCTCCTTGCTAAAATACCATAATGAGAGGGATTTGCTCTACCCTGTTCACCTCTTTATTCCAAGTTTTCAGAATAATTAAAGGCATATAACAACTGTTCAAAAAATACCTGTTGAAAGATAAATGCATGAATACAAAAGGAAAAGAGGAAACAAAGGATGAAAAAAAAGGAGGAAATGCATTCACTCTGTTCCCCCCAAAGTGTATCCTAAAATTGTTTGTTAAGTCAGATGGCTATGATTTGGAACCCACACAGACCTACCTATGAATATGTGCAAGATATTATAACACAGATTTTACCAATTTCTTATGACCATGTTTCCATATGAAATAACACAATAGAAAAGGTACTGGTCTAGTAGTCAGAAAACCTAAATTTTAGAACTGTCTTGGCCATTTTGGAGCTTTTCCCAGGAGGCTCAGCAATAAAGAATCTGCTTGCCAATGCAGGAATCACAAGTTTGATCCCTGGGTTGGGAAAATCCCCTGGAAGAGGAAAGGCAACCCACAGCAGTATTCTTGCCTGGAAAATCCATGGACAGAGCAGTCTGGCAGGCTACAATTCATGGGGTTGCAAAGAGTCAGACATGACTTAGCAACTGAGCACACACACCCTTGGCCATTTCATTTATAGGACCTTAACTCCAGTATTCTTGCCTAGAGAATCCCAGGGATGGGGGAGCCTGGTGGGTTGCCGTCTATGGAGTCGCATAGAGTCGGACATGACTGAAGTGACTTAGCAGTAGCAGCAGCAACTTTGCTTAGCCTTCAGGTCTCTTACCTTTTAATATTAGAAAGATTAGATGATCTCTAAGGACCTTCTGGCCAGAAATACCTTTCTAACAGCAGAAATGTAATAAAAATTTTGATAAGTGATAAAATTTTATTGGCCCCTTCAAGCAAAAATAATCTTATGTACTAATAACTTAGTTCAATTAAGCAAATATTCATATCAACTACAAACAAGTATCATGCTTGGTGATGTCAGAAAATTTGAAATTAATAAAAGCTTACAATCAATCTAGTGGCTGAAAGAGGCATGGAAACAACTGGTGATATTTCAAAGTAGAAAGAAACTCTAACTGGAACACAAAAAAAGTTACTGGGATAAAGAAAACAGAATAATTAACTTGGAGAAGAGTAGTGAGAGGAAAAAAAACTTAGAAAAACTTCATGAAGGAGGTATGCATTTGTGAAATGAGTCAGATTTTGAAGAGCAGTGTTGGCATTCTAGGAACAAGGACCATGATGAGCATGGTCAAGGAGTATGGCACATATACAAATATAGCATATTATACATGTTATTTTATTTATAAGTTAGAATTATTCCCAAATAAATTAAGAAATTCTAAAAAACATGTCATATATATTCTCTAGGGAAGTATACGAAACAAAAGAGATGACAATGGGAAGAGATAGGCCACAGCTAAACTGTTGAAAGCTCAAAAGTCTAGACAAAGGGCTTAAGGATTCATGGGATTTATTTGACAGATAATAAGAACAAGGAAAAGTTTTTAGGAAATGGGAAAGTGATTCTAGTGGCAAAGTGAAAAATTAACTGTATAGATGAATATGGAGGCAGGACTCTCACTGGGGGCAACTGTAACAGCCCTCAGGAAAGAAAGATACGGAGGGTTCAAATAGGGCAGTATCTTGATGGGAGTAAGCCTCGCGAGCAGAAGCTACAGAGGGAGAATTTCAGGTCTTGGATGAGTAAAAAAATGACTGAAGTTGATGGTCTGAGTACCTCCTCTCTAACCCAGTCCTTCCTTAGTTTCTTGGAGTTTATATAATAAACAGGAGGTTAAAATCAAGCAAAACAAACCAAAATAATCTGATGCCTTGGCTGCATCCCGCAATATCCTGAATTACACAGAATGTGAATCTGCATTAAAAAAAACATTTCTGAAGCACCTATCTAACTGAGAAACCAGTTTTCTGAAAGAAAAACAAAGGACAGTTGTCCCAAACAGGTACTGGGAAAGGGGAGCCACACACAAAGACTCAATGATTGTTTATTTTTACATATTTTTGTTGTGTTGTTAAAATCTGAAATTATACATAGGGTTTTGTTTTTTCTATAACAGAACAGAAATCCACTGTCAACAAAATAGTATCTACAGTATATGCTATTTCTAAAGGGTTGGGAGCTCGCCAGTGGACAGCTTCTCCAAGAATATGGCTCACTTTTGGTATCTACATCAAAGTAGTTTTCTGAAAGAGGCTAAAGAGATACTTTACTTCTGACTCTAAGGATAAATTCCGAGAATCTCAGTCATGAATTCTGAGGAAACAGTCACCATACCACAACTATAATGAAAACTTCACAAGCTCTTAAACTGTATTTGAAGGTTAACTGTTTAAAGACAGAAGTATGTCCAGTGCACTCATGGGAAAGGGTAGAGATTTCAGGTGAATAAACATTCTCACCGAATCATAAAATCTAAGGACTAGCTGTCTACCTTTTTATATCTGCTCCCAGTAACCCCCGCAACATCAATCACAAGAGCAATACAATATTATCATTAACAGCTTTGACTTAGAGTCAGTTTGAATTCAATTATTTCTTATGTGACCTCTGGCTAATTTCTTAACGTCTCTGTATCTCTGTACATCAGTCTCCTCACCTATAAGCTGCAAAAATGTCATCTCTCTTAAAAGGATTGTTTTGCATATTAAACTGGAATGCCATATGTAAAGCACTGCAATCTTTGCAAATTCAAGGGATGGCAGCTATTATTACCAATCGGAAGGTACACTGTCCAATTCTATTGGTGCCATTCAGTGGGCTACAACATAAATGATACCTCCTGTGATACTGCCTGGAGCACATAATCAGGTGGTGCTGTCATAACTTGCCTTTTGGTTCAAGCCCAATAACTGCTGATAAGTAACTATTAAAAAGAATCTAGGATGCAAATAAATGTATAAAGAAATACTGAATGGATGCACTCATAGCTAGACAAAGAAAAGTTAGCAAGGACAATAAATGTAAGAATATCTAAGGTAAAGAAGCGAGAAGGAAAAAATAAATGAACCACTTTCTTAACGGCAACATCAGCTTATCAAGAGAGTAGGGGACTGAGTTTTTTAAAAAAGGCTAATAGTTGCTCTGCGTAAAATGGCTTTGTAACCGTCAACGTGGAGATGATTATAATATGTATTCTTTATCTGCATAAATGGCACCATCATCCAACCAGTTATTCATGCCAAAAGACTAGATCTAAGTTGTTTCTAAATCCTACACAGGCAAGACCTGCTGGGTCTAGCTCCAAAACCTGGCCTCCGTTTGTTTTTCTGCTCTCTACTGTGCTGCCCACCTTGGTCCAAGGCACCAGGCTCCTCTCAACTGGACCTTCGCAGGAGCTTCTACTCACGTTCCCACTTCCATCTGGGGCCTTTGGAATCCATTCTCCACACAGGTGTGATTGTGATCTGTTCCTTCTACCTGGAATTCTGCTACCCAGATCCTTCCATTGCTGCCTTTCCCCATCACTTCAGGACATAAGGTGCTCAAACATGACACACTAAGTGAGACCATACTTGACTCCCAATCTAAAAGAACCTACTCCCAGTCACTATCACGTCACTTTTCAGTCTTCCCTTTGTACTTGGCCTTAACAGAACTTATCAGATGTGTATGCTTGTTAACTGTCTGAATCCTGACTTCTAGGATATAAAGCTCACAGTAAAGGTATCTTGCTTACTTTATCCACCACTGTTCCTTCAGTACTTACAACCATGCCAAGTATTTAGTAGCCACAAATATTTACTGAATGAATAAATGAATGGATAAACATATGACCTTTAAAAGATGGTAAAAATGGTCACCCTGGCAAGTATAATGTACATACAGCTTATCATCCATTTACATATAAAGTTGCTGAAGAATCAATAAAATAATATTTTAATTACCTGTACTGGGCTGGCCCTGTGGATCACAGTAATTCTCTGTAGTAACAAAAATAACTGCTAATCCAATTTCTGCTTCTGGAATAGGTCTAAGACCCTGCCTGTTAGAATAAAATAGTTTAAGCATAATAATACATTAAAATTAACAATTTTTATTAAGATGATATCAACTGAATCTATCCTTTTTTCCCCTCAGGTGATATCACAATTTAATGGTACACAGAGAATTGCAAATACATATAGTACTAGCTTGGAAAAGGCAATGGCACCCCACTCCAGTACTCTTGCCTGGAAAATCCCATGGACGGAGGAGCCTGGTGGGCTGCAGTCCGTGGGGTCACTAAGGGTTGGACACGACTGAGCGACTTCCCTTTCACTTTCCACTTTCATGCACTGGAGAAGGAAATGGCAACCCACTCCAGTGTTCTTGCCTGGAGAATCCCAGGGACAGGGGAGCCTGGTGGGCTGCCGTCTATGGGGTCTCACAGAGTCGGACACGACTGAAGCGACCTAGCAGCAGCAGCGGCATAGTACTAGCTTATTCACTGGAGCAACATTACATTGTGCAAGTTCATCACCTTTTAGTAATTCAATTATTTCACCTGTAAAATACAGATCTAAGCTAAGGGATATAGATCCTTCCAGTTCTAAAACTCTATAATTTTCACACTAAGAACAGTAATATTCAGATGAAGCAATAAAATAACTTTTTTAAAGCAAATCTATGATTACTAGAATCCTAAGACTTAAAAGAGAGAAAGAAAAAGGGGAGGGGAGAGGAGGGAAAAAAAGTACAAAGAACTATATATAAATTACATCTATATATGTATTGTAATTTTAACTTTAGTAAATCAAATCATTTGACCAAATTTACATGTATACCTGAATCTTATTAAAGGAATCTATGGTGAACTCATTTTTTGTTATTCTGTAATGTGAATAATGACATAAACCAAACATAATTTAACTTAATAATGCTATATAGAAACTACACCTCAAGTTTCAAGGGCTTTAAAACCCTTTTTAATATGTATTAGAGAGATATTTTAAGTGGTTGTAGTAGCTTGAAAGGTCTTTTTCAAATGTTTAACATTTGAAAAATGTTTCCTTTTTCTTTGTAAAATGAAAAATTTTGGTTTTGCAAAGTTTTTAAAAAGATGACTAAAACGTATATGGAAAAATAAGAAGCCAAGAATAACCAGGATGCTTTTGAAGAAGAGCAGAAAGAAAAGATCTGTCCTGCTAGATTTGAAGGCTTAAATTGTTCTAGTAATTAAGACAATGTCGTAAACGTGGTATTGGTATAAGAACAGTTATACTGCTCAACGAAACAGACAAAAGCCAAATACGTTCCCATGCATTTAAGGTCCCTTGGTATAAAATAGAATGAGTCTCAGATAGATTAAAGATAAATTTCAAAACCAAAATATCAAAATATTAATTAAAAAGTTGAAGAGAATATCTTTTTGATCTATGAGTAGAAAAAGATTTCTTAAGTAAAATTAAAAAAAAATACTGACAATGAAAGATAGTTAACTTTTAGGATACTAAAATTAAGGACTTTCATTCATCAACCCAATAAAAAGATACTTTACAAAGTGGTAACAGATTCTGTAATATATAAAAGTGACAAAAGGATTAATGTCAAGAATATATAAAGAAAAAAAATTTTTTAAGCCACACAAATATGCAATTACCTTAAAATCCAGAAACTGCACTTGTGGGCATTTATTCCAGAGAAATGAAACTTATGCTCACACAGAAACCTGTACACAAATGTTCATAGCAGCTTTATTTGTAACAAAAACTGAAAAAACGCACATGTTCTTTCATGGGTGGATGATTCAACAAACTGCAGTATATTCATACCACAGAATAAATAATATATATATATGTATTTTAAGTGGCTGAAGTAGTTTAAAGATATTTTTTCAAACACTTAACATTCATTGTTTTGAAAGCAACCCTGAATATTCATTGGAAGGACTGATGCTGAAGTTCCAATACTTTGGCCACCTGATGCGAAGAGCTGACTCATTGGAAAAGACCCTGATGCTGGGAAAGAGTGAAGGCAGGAGAAGGGAGGGACACAGGATGAGATGGTTGGATGGCATCACTGACTCAATTAACATGAGTTTGAGCAAACTCTGGGAGATGGTGAAGGACAGGGAAGCCTAGAGGCTGCAGTCCATGGGGTCACAAAGAATCAGACACAATTTAGCGACTAAACAACAATTTAAATTAGACTTGAACTCTGTGCAATTATAACAATACTAAAAAAAAACACCCAGATTTAGAAAAGTATCATCAATGATATATATGAATACCTACTTAATATTTTAAGCAATTCAAAATTTACTAGGCTACTAACACTTCTGAAACTATATTATGAAAATGAGTTATAAAGATGGGCTTTATAAAATACACACTTCATAACAATGTTGTATAGATATACATCATCTTAAATGGAGAAACACTGGAAGCATTCTTTTTAAAGTCAATAGTAAGATAAATGTGGCTACCATCACCACTTTGGATGTTCCAGTTCATCCAAAACCAAGAGAGAAAGAGAATAACAGAGAGCAGTACCAAAGGCATAAGGATTAAAAAGGAGAGAAATATCATTTCAGATGATATGGTTTACAGAAAAAAAGACTACAGATAAATCAGAAATAAAGAGTAGTCTGACAAGGTGGTGGGACATGATATTATTATCAACGTCAGCTGAACTTCTATACATCAACAGTAAACTGGAAAATGTAATTAAAAATACCCATATATGGTTGTTGATACCATGAAACACTACTCAGCAATAAAAAAGGACTGATATACAAAACCTAGATGAATCTCTGAGGAATCATGGTGAGTGAAAACAAAATTCTAAAAGGGTATATGCTGTGATGATTTCATTTATATGTATATTTTTTTAACAATAAAATTTTAGAAATGGAGAACAACTTTTTTGGTTGCCAAAGTTTAAAGACAGGGAGTGGGAAGTGGGGAGGGATGTGTGGTTATAAAGGAACAACATGAGGGATTCTTGTGGTGATGGAACTGTCCTGTATCTTACCTATAGCGAGTACACAAACCTACACATGTAATAAAATTATAGAGAACTATTAATATATATATACACAGACACCACACACACAGAAGAACATATAAAAGTGGGGAAATCTCTACCTTAATAAAACGAATACAACTATCCCAACAAAAAACTGGGCAAGAGACATGTATTTCACAAAGGAGGAAAACTAAATGTCCAATAAACATTTGAAGAAATGTTAGCCTTCACCTATGATCATGCATTGGAGAAGGAAATGGCAACCCACTCCAGTGTTCTTGCCTGGAGAATCCCAGGGCCGGGGGAGCCTGGTGGGCTGCCGTCTATGGGGTTGCACAGAGTCAGACACGACTGAAGCAACTTAGCAGCATGATCAGAGAAATATAAATCAAAATCACAAGATATGATTAAATATCCATTAAATTGGCAAAAATGATAGTCTGAAAATACCAAGTCTTGAAAATGGTGTGCATCTAACTTGATCTCTTATATACCATGGGTAGAAGTGTAAAGTGCAAAACAGTTTGATACTGTTGAATGTTCTAACCCTAGTAATGTAGTAATATATCCCAAAGAAAATCCTGCACAAGTACCAGCAGGAAACATACAAAGATGGTCTCAATAGTTCACAATAACAGAAATTTATTTAAAATAATTAGTGAACAAAATGAATATATATTATTTTAGTTCAATGATGACAGTGTATCATATAATCCAAAGATTATAATTCATTCAATTTTATGCAAAGCCATGGAGCAGGTGAGAAGAGAGGGCAGAGAGGATAAAAAAAGAAAAAAATCAGCAACAAAAAGAGTTCCTAAATTTGGACTAAGATACTGGGAACATATCTCAGCAAGGACAAACATCACGGTTATATTGTTCCCCTAGGCTTCTAATCTTTTTCACAGATATTTAACTGATATCCTACAGCCACTTCTGACAACGAATCAACAGAGTCATGGCACTAACCAATCCCAATGTTGGCAGATTGTATGAAATTCAGTCAATAGCTGAAGTTACTGGTTTGCTGTAACTGCACTTTCCATGACAATCAATGGTTTAGACTAACTGGACAGGTGTTATTTTAAGTGGTAGTCTTTCTCTAACTGTAAAATCATCCTCCTTTCAAAACCAAACTGAAACAGGGGCCAAAGACTATAGAACAAAATGTCACCTCATGATCTGGTCACCAGCCTCTGAGCAACCTTGCACCCTGGCTCTGTTCTTACCTCAGGGTCCCTATACATGAAAGGCAGCAAGATGGAACGGGCTCCGGACCCAGACTCCGCAGGTTAACACGCTGGCTCCTCTCATCAGTCCCCATGTTCTACTCAAATCCCCTTTTGCCCTTTCTGCACAATGAGAATCATGACAAAAAAATACACAGGATTCTGTGTGGCTTAAATATGTAAAATATGCCTTAATATATGTAAAATGCTTAAAACAGGACCAGCTTACAGTAAGTAAGTTATTATTGCTGTTGTCCGGCATGTCTTTTAAAAACGGGTCATAGGTAAAATACTACCTGAAAGAAGCTTTCTCTATTTAGAATAAACTTCTCCCCGCCTGCTCTGTTACTCTGCTTCCTTATACACATTTGTAGTTATCGGTTTACTTGTCTCTATCTGTCTTTTCCTCTAGACAACCATGGCTATCTTGTTTACCATTATATCCCCAGTGCCTAAAACATAATTATAGTACATTTTGGTTACACTATATGATGGTACTTTTGTTACACAGGTATTTCCTTTTTCACAGCAGTTACTACATCTCCATTAAGCAAAATATTTATGGGACACAGACTGAAGTTTTACTTTTTACTTCAGCAAATTCATTTTTTTAAAAAGTCCTTCATGGTCAGAACTCCTGGGATAAGAAAAATGAACACTGGAGATAGCTTGTTTATTTATGGACATTTTATACATACAAATACCATAAGCCCTAATAATGTTTTACTAAGTGAATAAGAATTTAGTTAACAGACTGCCAAGGCTGATTTCTTACTTTGTACTTCAAAGATTATTAATACCAATAAAGAGTCCAGGAAAAAAATCCTTGCTTTAGTGCTTTCAAATGGTCCTCCCCCAATTACAAACACTATTCTAGTATATTTGATACTTTTTTTTTCTGCTTTCCTATGAAAATTGAAAGTGAAAGTCGCTCAGTCGTGTCCAACTCTTTGCAACCCCATGGACTATACCGTCCATGGAATTCTCCAGGCCAGAATACTGGAGTGAGTAGCCTTTCCCTTCTCCAGGGGATCTTCCCAACCCAGGGATTGAACCCAGGTCTCCAGCATTCCAGGCAGATTCTTTACCAGCTGAGCCACCAGGGAAGCCCAAGAATTCTGGAGTGGGTACCCTATTCCTTCTCCAGCAGATCTTCCTGATGCAGAAATCAGACCGGGTTCTCCTGAATTGCAGGCAGATTCTTTACCAACTGGGCTCCCAGGGAAGCCCATTCCTATAGTAGCCTATATATACAGGAAGGATAAAAATTTTTATATAAATTTTCAATGGGTACTAATCATCCAGGGAAAAATACATTTCTAGGTTATTTCAGAAAACATTTTATATTTGAGTTTTAACTTTCTCAACTACATAATCTAGAGGAAAACAAATACTAATTATAAACAGATGTATAATGAAAATTCTATTAAAGTAACAAAAAAGAGGCAGAAAATATGTATTGAGATAAAATTATCATGGATATATCTATTCTACTTTAAGCATACTAAGTCACAATAAATTTTCAAACCATATACAATAAAATCTTTATAATAATTCTTGTATATGTTATGATTCAGTTGCTCAGTCATGTGCAACTAGTTGCAACCCCATGAACTGCAGCACACCAGGCTTCGCGAAACTTCACTATCTCCCGAAGTTTGTTCAAACTCATGTCCCTTGAGTAGGTGATGCCATCCAACCATCACATTCTCTGTCGTGCCCTTCGTTTGTTAATGAATTAATTTAATTGGAGGATAATTTCTTTACAATACTGTGGTGGTTTTTGCCATACATTGACGTGAATTACCCACGGGTGCACACGTGTCCCCTCATTCTGAACCTCCCTCCCCATCCCATCCCTCTGGGTTGTCCCAGAGCACCAGCTTTGAGTGCCCTGCTTCATGGACCGAATTTGCACTAGTCATCTATTTTACATATGGTAATATGTATATTTCAATGCTATTCTCCGAAATCATCCCACCCCACCTTCTCTCACAAAGTCCAAAAATCTGTTCTTTACATCTGTGTCTCTTTTGCTGCCTTGCATATAGGATTGTTGTTACCATCTTTCTAAATTCCATATATATGCATTAATATACTGTATTGGTGTTTCTCTTTCTGACTTAACTTCACTCTGTATAATGGGCTCCTGTTTCATCTACCTCATTAGAACTGACTCAAATGAGTTCTTTTTAATAACTGAGTAATAGTCCATTGTGTATATTTACCACAACATCCTTATCCATCCATCTGCCGATGGACATCTAGCTTGCTTCCATGTCCTAGCTATTATAAATAGCATTGCAATGAACATTGGGGTATATGTGTCTCTTTCAGTTCTGGTTTCCTCGGTGTGTATGCCCAGCAGTGGGATTGCTGGGTCATATTATCCTCAATCCTTCTCAACATCAGGGTCTTCTCCAATGAGTCAGCTCTTTGCATCAGGCTGCCAAAGTATTGGAGCTTCAGCATCAGTCCTTCCAATGAATATTCAGGGTTGATGTCTTTCAGCATTGACTGGGTTGATCTCTATCAAGAATCTTCTCCACTACCACAATTAGAAAGCACCAGTTCTCTGGCACTCTACATTTTTTATGGTACAACTCTCACATCTGTACATGACTACTAGAAAAACCACAGCTTTGACTGTATGGACCTTTGTCTCAGTGATGTCTCTGCTTTTTAAAATATACTGTCTAGGTTTGCCATAGCTTTTCTTCCAAGGAGCAAGTCTTAATTTCATGGCTGCAGTCACTGTCCACAGTGATTTTGGAGCACAAGAAAATAAAGTCTGTTACAGTTTCCATCTTTTTCCCCACCTATTTGCCATGAAGTGATGGGACCGGATGCCATGATCTTCATTTTTTGAATGATGAATTTTAAGCCAACTTTCTCACTCTTCTATTTTACTTTCATCAAGAGGCTCTCTAGTTCCTCTTCACCTTCTCCCATTAGGGTGGTGTCATCTGCATATCTTGAGATTACTGATATTTCTCCCGGCAATGTTGATTTCAGTTTGAGTTTCATATAGCCTGGCATTTCACATGATATATTCTACACAGAAGTTAAATAAGCAGGGTGAGAATACACAGCCCTGACGTACTCCTTTCCCAACTATGAGTCAGTTTTCGTTGTTCCATGTCTGGTTCTAACTGTTGCTTCTTGACCTCCATACAAATTTCTCAGGAGGCACATCAGGTGGTCTGGTAACTCATTTCCTAAAGAATTTTCCACAGTTTGTTGTGATCCACACAGTCAAAAGCTCTAGCATAGTCGATGAAGCAGAAGTAGATGTCTTTCTGGAATTGCTTGGCTTTTTCTATAATCCAACGAATGTTTGCAATTTGATCAGTTACCTCTGCCTTTTCTAAATCCATTTTGTAAATCTGGAAGTTCTCTGTTCATTTGCTGTTGAAGCCTAGCTTGCAGAATTTTGAGCATTACCTTGTTAGTATGTGATGAATGCAACCGTGTGGTAGTTTGAATATTCTTTGGCATTGCCTTTCTTTGGGATTGAAATGAAAACTGACCTTTTCCAGTCCTGTGGCCACTGCTGTTTCTTCCAAATTTGCTGGCAAATTGGGTGCAGCACTTTTAACAGCATCATCTTTCAGGATTTGAAATACATCAGCTGGAATTTCATCACCTCCATTAGTTTGTTGGTAGGAATTCTTCCTAAGGCCCACTTGACTTCACACTCCAGGATATCTGGCTCTAGGTGAGTGATCACACCATTGTGGTTATCTGGGTCATTAACATCTTTTTTGTGTTGTTCTTCTGTGTATTCTTACCACCTCTTCTTAATATCTTCTGCTTCTATTAGGTACACATCACTTCTGTCCTTTATTGTGCCCTAGGTACGTATCACTTCTGTCCTTTATTGTGCCCATCTTTGCATGAAATGTTCCCTGGTATCTCTAATTTTCTTGAAAAGATGTCTAGTCTTTCCCATTCTATTGTTTTCCTCTATTTCTATGCATTGTTCACCTAAGAAGGCTTTCTTATCTCTCCTTGTTATTCTTTGGAACTCTGCATTCAGATGGATATATCGTTCCTTTTCTCCTTTGCCCTTCACTTTTCTTCTTCTCTCAGCTGTTTGTAAGGTCTCCTCAGACAACCATTTTGCCTTTTGGATTTCTTTTTCTTGGGGATGGTTTTGATCACCACCTCCTACACAATGTTACAAACCTCCATCCGTAGTTCTTCAGACACTCCATCCATCAGATCTAATCCCCTGAATCTATTTGTCACTTCTACAGTATAATCATAAGGGCTTTGATCTGGGTCATACCTGAAAGGTCTAGTGGTTTTTCCCTACTTTCTTCAATTTAAGTCTGAATTTGGCAATAAGGAGTTCATGATCTGAGCCACAGTCAGCTCCTGGTCTTGTTTAAGCTGACTGTACAGAGCTTCTCCATCTTTGTCTGCAAAGAATATAATCAATCTGATTTCGGTGTTGACCATCTGGTGATGTCCACGTGTAGAGGCTTCTCTTGTGTTGCTGGAAGAGGGTGTTTGCTATACCAGTGCGTTCTCTTGGCAAAAACTCTGTTAGTCTTTGCTCTACTTCATTTTGTACTCCAAGGCCAACCTTGCCTGTTATTCCAGGTATCTCCTGACTTCCTACTTTTGCATTCCAGTCCCCTATGATGAAAAGGTTATCTTTTGGGCGGTGTTAATCCTAGAAGGTCTTATAGAACTATTCAGCTTCAGCTTCTTCAGCATTAGTGGTTGGGGCACACACTTGGATTTTGGGATATTGAATGGTTTGCCTTGGAAACGAACCAAGATCATTCTGTCATTTTTGAGATTGTATATGCCTTTATATTACTATGTGGAGTATAAATAATTTACATATAGAATAACCTACTTTCCCTTAAAAAAAAAAACTAATAAAGAATTATTCTGTACCTTTGGAGTATATCCATAATTGAATGAATCCATTTTTTCTGAGAGTCAGGAATTAAAGTCTGTGAATCTGTTAGTCCTGCATCAACAACACAAGTTCCAGGAGCTGAAAAGAAACTATCATCTTCTTTATTTTCTTCTGTTATCAACCTAGCATCTCCTCCTCCAAATATAACTGCTGCACTTAATTTTTTATGCTAAAAATGGGGGGAAAAAAGGAAAAAAGTAATGAACAGCCATAATTAATTTCTTGAATACATGTTTAAATTAAATGATCCTACTTCTTGACAGGACAATCTGAGCTTCCATTAGGAGAAAACCCCTAGTTCACTAGGTACCATTACTGTCCCTCATTACACAGTTCTGGAACTGTGAGCTTATTTATATTTTTCCACCTATAACATAAACTTCTGGAACTCTCAGTTCATCACATAGAAGACATTCAACAGCTGCTAACTAACCGAACAAATTAGAAGTTAAAAGTTTTTGGTCTCTTCCTTGTATATATTTATATAAACTTAATTAATCAGCCAATTAACAGATATTAAGAAATGCCACAGTCATATACATGAACACTGGGCAAGTTCTGGTGCCTAGGCAGTTTTTTATTTCCCTTCAGACATTGACACAAGATCTCAAAAGGAAATGTACTAATAACTGATAATAATTTATCCTAGTTTATAACATTTTCTTCAGGAAAATTTAGCTTATAACATTACCTGCTTGGCATTTAGAAAGACAAATGTTTTCCCTTTGAAGATTTGTTTTCTTTCCTGGCGTCCTGATAGATCAATATTTTTACTTTCAATAGCTGGTTCATCAACAGGTGGGTAAAAACTATAAAAAATTAAGTATATTATAATTACATACTATACTGCACATTAAATTTGTAAACAGAATTTGGCAATCTGGACTAGAAAACTAGAAAGGCTTAATTTCCATAATACAACTGTATTGTTAAAGAGTTTTACCTGGGACTAAAGGACTAAAAATACCAAAATGCTTTTACTATAAATATAATGACAGGTGCAACACAGAACAGCAGAACTGTTCTGTATTTTCTAAAACTACATAATGTAAGAGCAGGCAATCCTAACAAGAGACAATTACATATATATAAACCAAACGATTATGCAAATTACAAATGGCTGAGAGAAGTAATACAAAGCTTTTAAAAAGTGATAAAAGTAAAACCAAAACTGACAAAAAAAAGTAACAAATGGTTGAAATACCATCCATTAGAAATCAAATTCTATTTGCATATTAGACTTGCTTGCATGAGCATCAGCCTCTCCACTGTGCCTGACTCTTTGAGACTTCAAGGACTGTAGCCTGCCAGGCTCCTCTGTCCATGGAATTTTCCAGGTAAGAATACTGCAGCAGGTTGCCATTTCCTACTCGGATCTTCCCAACCCAAGGATCAAACCTGTGTTTCCTGGTTCTCCTACACTGTAGGCAGATTCTTTGCCACTGAGCCACCTGGGAAACCTCATCGTGTTTGGTTATAAATCTCTTTGGAGAAGCTCAGGAAATTTTAGAACCTACATTTTGTCAGTTTAAATAAAATTTTCAAAGATTTAAAAACACAATCTTTTAGCTCTTTAAGGTAATACTCTCCTTAAGGTAATACTATAAACACATCTTAGTCATCCATAGATATTAGGGAATAGAAGAAAATAGAAATGTAAAACCAAGAAATAATTACTAAAGCTTCTCATCAGTCCATAGTTTCAACATTCTATATAGTCAGTTCTTTTGTTAGAGCTATTAACTGACCAGTCTTTTAGTTTCTCTACCTTCCAGTAAAAATTACTAATGTTCATGGATAGACAATATTGTCAACATGTCAGTTCTTCCCAACTTGATCTATAAAAATAAACGCAATCCAAATAACTTGAGAAGAACAAGGTTAGAGTACCGACACTACCAGAATTCAAGGCTTAATATAAAGTGGCAGTAATCAAGAGAGTGTGTTGCTGACGAAAAAGAGACAGATCAGTGGAAGAGAACAGAGAACCCAGAAATGGACTCACATAAATAGAGTCAACTGATCTTTTACAATGGAGTTTACAGTCTTTTCAACAACTGGTGATGAAACTGGACATTCACATATTAAAAAAAAAAAAAAATTTACACTCAGATCATATACTTTTCACAAAAAATAACTCACAATGGATCATAGACCTAAATATAAAAGCAAAAGTATAAAACTCCTATAAGATAACATAGGAGAACATCTAGATGGCCTTGGATATGGAGATGACGTTTTAGATATAACACCAAAGGCGTGATCCATGAAATAAATAATTGATAAGTGAGACTTCATTAAAATTAAAAAGTTCTGCTCTGTGAAAGATAACGTCAGGAGAATGCAAAGACAAACCACAGACTGGGAGAAAACATTTGCAAAACACAAATCTTATAAAGAACTGTTATCAAAAATATATAAAGAACTCTTAAAATTCAACAATAAGAAAACAAACAACCTGATTTTTAAAAACAGCTGAAGACTTTATTAGATACCTCCTCAAAGAAATATAGAGAGCAAATATGCATATGGAAAGATGCTTAGTATCATCATGTATCATCAAGAAAATGCAAATTAAAGCAAAGAGATACAATACACAATTAAACTTTATAATTTCCTAAACTTTCATTTACCATGTTTGTTTCAGGCTAATGTATCTTTTGGGTCTGTGATTTTATTACAAGATAATAAGTTAACTTATACCCATTTCATGGATGTTGGCAGAAGACAGGAGACTCCTGGGTCAGAGAAAAGCCAGCAGTAAGCCTCACTGTGTTTGCAGCAGCTCCCCTAATACCAAGTTCCATGGGGATGACACAGATGGTACCTCCCCAGAGCAGTGTTACAATGAACTTAGGAATCCATCCATTTTATAAGAAGCTTTCAGCAGCCCTGCTCTTTGTCCTTGGAAGGAGATATTACTTCATCCCTCCAGGTTTCTCACTGTAAACAGAACCCTGAGAAATGGCCTAGGCATAGGGCAGTCAGAGCCTTACACTGTTGAAATATTCAGCTAGTTTTGTGTGATGTAAGGACTCTCTTCCAACAGTGTTTTCTCAAAGCAATGCTTGTTGTTTGAAATAAAGTAACTGAGAAAGCACTCTGTAATATGAGAAACTCTGCAAATTTTCAAATAAAAGGAAACTCCCTTTTTCTTGAGGGATCATTTTTTTAATATTCAGACATAAACAATATTTTAACGGACTTCCTATATTAGAGCACAGAGTATCAAAATTAAATACTTCTTTTAAATTGAATCACCTATAATGGTACTTCTATAACAGTGTAAGAAAATCAGACATCACTAACCACATCAGGTACTCTATCTTACCCCTGACTTACTCTGTTTCACGGTAACAGTGCAGAGATGCAGACATAACTGCAACAAAAGGACTACACTTTTTGTTAGGTAAAAATATTATAGCTTGCTTGCTTGCATGTTTATTTTTTATGTCATATCCTTTTATAAACCATCTTACTACTATTTAATATCTTAAATTTAATCTTTTTTCTATTTAGTAACTGAGTACACAGTCTTGCATAAACATATCAAAATGGATCCCAAAAGGTATATGAATCTATTAAGGCAAAAAACTACATAATTTAAAATAGTATTAAAACTTGATTATCAAACATGAACTAATAGTCTTTCCTAGTAAACACTGAGTTAGGAGTTATTGAACAATCTTAGAGTAGGGATGTTTCATTACACCCACTAAAGTTAATACAGTCAAAAGTTGAAGTCAGAAAAAAAACTATGCTTAACCTAAAGTAAAAACAACAAAAAAGCAAGTTGAATACACTGATTCTAAATAAGTAAGAATCAATGACTGATTCTAAAAATTCCAAAAACCATAAAACATATCACCAGTAGTAAAAACTTATCATATCCCTCCATTCCTAAGTAATCTAGAATTAAAATGGTTTATTAGCTGTAACAAGAGTCATTATTTACAGTATTTATCAACTTTTCTAGGGAGACTCATAATAGGCACTAGGCAAGTTGGGCTTCCCTGACGGCTCAGCTGGTAAAGACTCCGCCTGCAATGCAGAAGACCCCACATCGATTCCTCAGTCAGGAAGATCCCCTAGAGAATGGATAGGCTATCCACTCCAGTATTTTTGGGCTTCCATTGTGACTCAGCTGGTAAAGAATCCAGTGCAATGCGGGAGATCTGGGTTCGATCCCTGGGTTGAGAAGGTCCCCTGGAGAAGGGAAAAGCTACCCACTCCAGTATTCTAGCCTGGAAAACTCCATGGACTATGTCTATGGGGTCGTAAAAAGTCCAAGAGGACTGAGTGACTTTCACTTTCAAGTTGGTAGTAAGTGAAGTTTCAGAGGAGAGATCAATGCTTTCAAGTTCTCACAGGGATCTAGGACTCAAAAAAGGTTAAGAATCATCTATTTCAAAATCTCAGGAATTCTCTGGTGGCCCAGTGGTTAGGACTCCATGTTTTCACTGCTGAGGGCCTGGATTCAAACCTGCAAGCCACTTGGTATGGCCAAAAAATAAATAAAATATGATGATTCCTTTCTAGAGGAAAGCATATTATCTGTTAACCAGATAATAAAATACATGAGACCTCCCAAGTGAAAACTGAAAACAAAGAGAAAATCTGATGTTCAGTTACTTTTAAAAGCAAATACACATTATCAGGTATAAATAGTTTGTAAAAACATCTGCACTGGGCAAATAAGTTTAAAATAGCTAGTAATATTTTATATATATTTTATGTACATATACACATATATGTATTAAAGGAGAAAGGGAGACTACACTAAAGCCTTTGACTGTGAGGATCACAACAAACTGTGGCAAATTCTTAAAGAGATGGGAACACCAGACCACCTTACCTGACTCCTGAGAAACTTGGATGCAGTTTAAGAAGCAATAGTTAGAACTGGACATGGAACAAAGGACTGGTTCCAAATTGGGAAAGGAGTATGACAAGACTGTATATCGTCACCCTGCTTATTTAACTTATATGCAGAATACATCATATGAAACCCAGGTGGGATGAAACACAAGCTGGAATAAAGATTGCTGGGAGAAATATCAACAGCTTCAGACAAGCAGATAATACCCCCCTAATGGCAGAAAGCAAAAAGGAACTAAAGAGCCTCTTAATGAAACTGAAGAGGAGAGTGAAAGAGCTGGCTTAAAATTCAACATTCAAAAAATGAAGATCATGGCATCTAGTTCCAAAACTGGTGGCAAATGGAAAAAAAGTGGAAGCTGTGACAGATTTTCTTTTCTTGGGCTCCAAAATCACTGCAGTGAATGCAGCCATAAAACTTAAAGACGCTGACTCCTTGAAAGAAAAGCTATGACAAACCTAGACAGCATATTAAAAAGCAGACATATCACTTTCCTGGCAAAGGTCCGTATAGTCAAAGCCATGCCTTTCCAGTAGTCATGTACAGATTTGAGAGTGGGACCATAAAAAAGACTGAGCACTGCAGAACTGAAAATATCTAGTACCAGAACTGTGGTACTAGAGAAACTCTTCAGATTCCCTTGAATAGCAAGACCAAACCAGTCAGTCCTAAAGGAAATCAAATTCTGAATATTCACTGGAAGGACTGATACTGAAGCTCCAATACTTTGGCCACCAGATTTGAAGAGCTGATTCATTGGAAATCACCCTGATGCTGGGAAAGATTAAGGACAGGAGCAGAAGGGGGCAACAGAGGATGAGACGGTTGGATGCCATCACCAACTCAATGAACATGAGTTTCAGGAAACTCTGGGAGATGGTGAAGGACAGGGAAGCCTGGCATGCTGCAGTCAACAGGGTTTTAAAGAGTCAGACACAATTGAGCAACTAAGCAACAACAATATTTTAAAACTGGTAATGAAATAATTAGCATGAGTAAACCACAATCACAGAAAACTACTCAATCTGATCACACGGACCACAGCCTTGTCTAACTCAATAAAACTATGAGCCATGCCATGTAGGGCCACCCAAGACGGAAGGGTCATGGTAGAGAGTTCTGACAGAATGTGGTCCACTGGAGAAGGGAATGGCAACCACTTCAGTACTCTCGCCTTGAGAACCCCATGAACAGTATGAAAAAGCAAAAGGATAGGACACTGAAAGATGAACTCCCCAGGTCAGTAGCTGCCCAATATGCTACTAGAGATCAGTGGAGAAATAACTCCAGAAAGAATGAAGGGATGAAGCCAAAGCAAAAACTATACCCAGCTGTGGTGTGACTGGTGATAGAAGCAAGATCCGATACTGTAAAGAGCAATATTGCATAGGAACCTGGAATGTTAGGTCCATGAATCAAGGCAAATTGGAAGTGGTCTAACAGGAGATGGCAAGAGTGAACACTGACATTCTAGGAATCAGCGAACTAAAATGGACTGGAATGGGTGAATTTAACTCAGATGACCATTATATCTACCACTGTGAGCAAGAATCTCTTAGAAGAAATGGAGTAGCCATCATAGCCAACAAGAGAGTCTGAAATGCAGTACTTGGATGCAATCTCAAAAACGACAGAATGATCTGTTTGTTTCCAAGGCGAACCATTCAATATCACACTAATCCAACTCTATGCCCCAACCAGTAATGCTGAAGAAGCTGAAGTTGAACGGTTCTATGAAGACCTATAAGACTTCTAGAACTAACACCCAAACAAGATGTCCTTTTCATTATAGGGGACTGAATACAAAAGTAGGAAGTCAAGAAACACCTGGAGTAACAGGCAAATTTGGCCTTGGGAGTACAGAATGAAGCAGGACAAAGGTTAAAGAGTTTTGCCAAGAGAACACACTGGTATAGCAAACACCCTCTTCCAACAGTACAAGGGAAGACTCTATACATGGACATCACCAGATGGTCAATACCGAAATCAGACTGATTATATACTTTGCAGCCAAAGATGTAAGCTCTATACAGTCAGCAAAAACAAGACCAGGAGCTGACTGTGGCTCATCATGAACTCCTTATTGCCAAATTCAGACTTATATTGAAGAAAGTGGGGAAAACCACTAGACCTTTCAGGTATGACCTAAATCAAATCCCTAACAATTATACAGTGGAAGTGACAAATAGATTGAAGGGACTAGATTGGATAGACAGAGTGCCAGATGAACTATGGATGGAGGCTTGTAATGTTGTACAGGAGGTGTTGATCAAACCATCCCCAAGAAAAAGAGATGCAAAAAGACAAAACGGTTGTCTGAGAAGGCCTCACACACAGCTGAGAAACAAAGAGAACCAAAAGGCAAGGGAGAAAAGGGAAGATATACCCATCTGAAAGCAGAGTTCCAAAGAACAGCAAGGAGAGATAAGAAAGCCTTCTTCAGTGATCAGTACCAAGAAACAGAGGAAAACAATAGAATGTTAAAGACTAGTGATCTCTTCAAGAAAATTAAAGATACTAAGGGAACATTTCATGCAAGGATGGGCACAATAAAGGACAGAAATGGTATGGACCTAGCACAAGCAGAAGAGATAAGAAGTGGCAAGAATACACAGAAGAACTATACAAAAATGACCTTCACGACCCTGATAACCATGATGGTGTGATCACCCACCTAGAGCCAGATATCCAGGAATGCGAAGTCAAGTGGGCCTTAGGAAGTATCATCATGAATGAAGGTAGTGGAGGTGATGGAATTCCAGTTGAGCTATTTCAAATCCTGAAAGATGATGCTGTGAAAGTGCTGCACTCAATATGCCAGCAAACGTGGAAAACTCAGCAGTGGCCACAGGACTGGAAAAGGTCAGTTTTCATTCCAATTCCAAAGAAAGGCAATGCCAAAGAATGCTCAAACTACCACACAATTGCACTCATCTCACACGCTAGTAAAGTAGTGTTCAAAATTCTCCAAGCCAGGCTTCAACAGTACGTGAACCATGAACTTCCGGATGTTCAGCTGGTTTTAGAAAAGGCAGAGAAACCAGAGATCAAATTGCCAACATCTGCTGGATCATCAAAAAGGCAAGAGAGTTCCAGAAAAACATCTATTTCTGCTTTATTGACTATGCCAAAGCCTTTAACTGTGTGGATCACAGTAAACTGTGGAAAATTCTGAAAGAGATGGGAATACCAGACCACCTGACCTGCCTCTTGAGAAAACTATATGCAGGTCAGGAAGCAACAGTTAGGACTGGACATGGAACAACAGACTGGTTCCAAATAGGAAAAGGAGTACATCAAGGCTGTATATTGTCACCCTGCTTATTTAACTTATATGCAGAGTACATCATGAGAAACGCTGGGCTGGAAGAAGCACAAGCTGGAATCAAAACTGCCGAGAGAAATATCAATAACCTCAGATATATAGATGACACCACCCTTATGGCAGAAAGGAACTAAAGAGGAACTAAAGAGCCATTTGATGAAAGTGAAAGAGGAGAGTAAAAAAGTTGGCTTAAAGCTCAACATTCAGAAAACGAAGATCATAGCATCTGGTCCCATCGCTTCATGGCAGATAGATGGGGCAACAGTGGAAACAGTGGCTGACTTTATTTTTCGAGGCTCCAAAATCACTGCAGATGGTGACTGCAGCCATGAAATTAAAAGTCGCTTACTCCTTCGAAGGAGAGTTATGATCAACCTAGACAGCCTATTAAAAAGCAGATTACTTTGCCAACAAAGGTCTGCCTAGTCAAAGCTATGGTTTTTCCAGTGGTCATGTATGGATGTGAGAGTTGGACTATAAAGAAAGCTGAGTGCTGAAGAATTGATGCTTTTGAACTGTGGTGTTGGGGAAGACTCGAGAGTCCCTTGGACTGCAAGGAGATCAGTCCATCCTAAAGGAAATCAGTCCTGAATATTCACTGGAAGGGCTGATGCTGAAGCTGAAACTCCAATATTCTGGCCACCTCACGTGACGAGCTGACTCATTAGAAAAGACCCTGATGTTGGAAAAGATTGAAGGCAGGAGGAGAAGGGGACGACAGAGGATGAGATGGTTGGATGGCATCACCAACTCAACTGGCATGAGTCTGAGTAAACTCTGGGAGTTGGTGATGGATAGGGAGGGCTGGCATGCTCCAGTCCATGGGGTTGCAAAGAGCTGGACACGACTGAGCAACTGAACTGAACTTAGTTAATACTTAATTTAAATTTGTAGTAAAATATTTAATTTGCATAGAATTTTAGATTTTTTTTAAACTTCCTCAAATCTGTTATGTCATTTAGACTATAAGCTACTGACCTACATTTTAAGTATGTTCTTATGTTGACTAAAAACACTCACCATTTTATAGTGACCAGTACTCTAACCATGCAATCTGAAAAGAAAAATCACAAGTATATTTCTCCCAAACTGCCATTTATGTTACTGCAGATATGATGCTGCAGTAGGTACAGTAGACAGATCCTCAGTCTGGTGGTTTTCAAATTTAGCACAGCATCCAAAAAATTACGTAACTAAGAAAGCTATTATGAATCTTTCCAGATATTGCAATTAGTTACATTTCTTTCAATAAGCACCTATTACAATTCAGTAAGCTCGGACTTAATGTATACCAGTAGTTAAAATAAATAATACTAATAATACGAAATACTTAAAACATTGAGCACGACAGGTATTAGCCTCATTTTTCAAAGAAGGTAATAAGCTCGATTTCTAAGGCCACAGCCCTGTTCATATTCTGGTCCAAGACTCCAGCTCTGTAACGGGGCTGCGGCACCTCACAATTCCAGGTGCCCTGCGTGCACGATGCCTGGCCCCAGCATGTGTGTCCACTGGTCCTACCTCGGGGTCATTACTATCCTTTAATATTTTTCTTTAAATGTTGGCACACATGTCATATCTGTTTCACCAGGATAAAGAACAATCAACAAAGAATTGCTTGGGAAACTTTCTGCAGATACTAACAAAAAATTTTCATTAATAACACCGAACTGTAATGTTACATCCTGATATAATCAATAAAGAGGGAATTAACCTAAATCAAGCCAGTGCAATCATATTTTGTATGTCATATTTTGTTATATTTCAAATACACAATATACCTTTCAATTTCTGGAGGTTGTTTCTTGGACTGAACTGCTTTAAGAAATTCAGTAAAATATTCTGGTTTTACAATCGGACGCCCACAAATGAGTGCACATATTGTCTAAAAAGAAGAAAACATGTGAATACATATACTCATACCCTAGTTTTTTTAAAGTTCTATTTTTCCTTGCATCACTTTAAATTTATAACAGAGATACAATCTATAAAACAGAAGTCTGTTTTGTGTCATGGCTTACTTTTAGTGTACAAATCCCTATAAAATCACTTGATTATAAGAAGCTACCAATCACAATATATGAGGGGGATAGACTGGGAGTTTGGGGCTGACATAAATACAGTGCTATATTGAAAATAGATAACCTACTGTATAGCACAAGGGACTCTGTTCAATAACCTGTAGTAACCTAAATGGGAAAAGAATTTGAAAAATAATAGATATATGTATATGTATAACTGAATCACTCTGCTATACAACTGAAACTAACACAACATTGTGAAATCAACTCTATTCCAATAAATACAAAAATTAAAAATAAACTGTGGTAACCGAAATTCATATAAGTTAAGATCCCTAAAAAACAAAGGTCTATATGCTAGAAAAGCAGTAAGACCAGTGAAATAACAAATAAACATAATACATGGGCAAATTCAAGTATCAATTAACAATAACTATTAAAGGTGAAAAAAAAAGAAGTCACAAATTACAGTACTGATATAAAAACTGCTGGAGGCGGGCCCGAACAACATAACAAAATACAAGTCAATTTAAAAATGTATACCAATTACAAAAACATTAAAATGTATATCTTAGAATTAAGGAAATGTAACATCTGCCCTAGAGAAAACAGTATCAAGAGATAAACATGAGACAGATCTTTCAGTGATTATATAAATTATGGAATAGTATTTTTAATGGAGAAGGAAATGGCAACCACTCCAGTATTCTTGCCTGGAGAATCTCAGGGACTGAGGAGCCTGGTGGGCTGCCATCTATGGGGTTGCACAGAGTCGGACATGACTGAAGTGACTTAGCAGCAGCAGAAGTCTTTTTAAGAAAGTATATAAAAGAATAACTGGTGTTGAACAAAAAGCTCAAAGTAAGTATACACAGGTGGAGTAGAGGAAGAAACTTCACCTAGCAGGTGAATTAAACCATAGCCTCAAATAAGTTATATCCACAGTTTGAGAAAGATTAAAAAATATCACCACTGGCAATGAAAATAAAGAAGATTCAGCATAATTCTAAGAAATAATCCAGCTAAAGAGCTTGTAAGTGTGCTTCTAATAAACACGGGGAATTACCTAAATGTCAGCAAGCAATTTAGGGTACCTCTCAAGAATGGAATCTGAAAGTTATGAACCTCAAATATGAATGAAATAATTGACTTCCTGCATGAAGCAGTAATGAGCAATTCAACACTGGACTGAGTAAGCTCCAACACATGTGATCTTGGGCAAAGGATTTAGTTGCTCCAAGCCTCAGTTTCCTCTTTAGAAAACAAAAGCTGAACTGAATGTTTACGTTCCCTTTTGGTTCTAACATTCAATGATTTTAAAAACAAACTAACCTGTAGTGGGGGACAATTTACAAAAAAAAAAAAATAAATACAGTGACAAATTTCTTTTTGGTACATGATTGATCAGAATATTGAAAAAGGAGTATTGCTCTACAAACCATTGCTGGAATATATACAGTACTCTCTAATATGCAGGGACTGATGGTCATTAGCATCCCAGTCACTGGAACAGGATGTACTATGGTAAATGGAAGCTGGTTTCCCAGTCTGTCAAAGACTGAGTAAAGTATCTTTCAAGACCACCTAACTGTCTTTGCTCTTACTTTATATCCAGCAAGCAAGGGCTTGATTACCTATTTCATGTCTCAGGGACCTTGGTATCTTTAAGGGGACTATGCTGGAGCCATATGTAAATATTCTGGTCACTATAAAGGTGTAACTCTACTGTAAATTAATAAACGGACATTCTGAATTATGAATCTATTATCTGGGTTTATTAGCATAAATTAGTACTCAAGCTAATCACTTTGTTGAATTTATAAATCAATTTCATAAACTTACAAAGATGAAACAATCTCTGACCAGAGAAAACCCTGCCAAGGCACAAGTTTAACATGAGGTTCAATCTGAACAGCAAGGCTTTCTTTCTCTATGACACCTATTTAGCTATAACACACATATTCTAATTTAATTAACTATACAGCAAAGGATTTTTGTATCATCTAATAAAGGAATCTATATATTTGCTTCTTTTCACCATAGATATAAGCCTAAAACAATCTCAGATTATCTATAGTCGAACTGTTGAAAGGAAACAAATCACCTCCCAAAGTCATTCTTCAATTAGCTTTGGATTAACCAAATCTGATGAAGATGCAAAATCTGAAAACATACCAAAATATACCACTATTTTAACAAATAGCATCTTCTAAAGGCTTATATCTACATATCTCTAAACTGTGATGATACATTAAGGTAATATCAAACTATAAAAAAACGTTTTTGTGATTAGGGCCTAAAGCCAAATAAAACTTAAACAAAAGAGCATGAAACAGTGAGATATATCAGAGACTAGAGAAGAAAAGACACAGACTGCCTACTTTGAAGATGGGCAGTTGATCTCTAAATGCTTTGCTTTTAGACTGAAAACATTTCTTGGTGAAAGGATTACGTAAGTCATTTAAATGCTAAATCAAAATGTGAAATATAATTTCATGTGCTTTTTGCTTGTTCTAGATAATAAACAGTGTTTCTGAAAAACCATTCTTAGCTTACACGGTAGGTATGGGGTTGTTTGGCATATACATATCTACAGCCAACAGTTTGGATAGTTTTATAGTAAATGATTTTAAGACATTTTGTATAATGGGTAAATGAAAAAACTTAAATTCACAGAACTTACTTTAACATAATAACAAAGCACTGAACTTACTTTAATGGTAACTTTAACTGATACCATGACAAGATGAGTACATCTCTCTGTCCAATTGTTTACCGTAAGTCCTCCGAGTTGCAATATGGCATGACTTAAAGCAGTTTTCCCAGAAACATCTAAACAAGAAGAGCATGCAACCAAAGGTTCATACTCTACTCTGTAAATAAAAGTAAGTTACATAAATTTATTGTATAGTAAACTCAAGCTCACATCACACAGTTATTTTGATTTTTACGTATTACTATACGTTCCAACTTAGCTCCAACAAAACTATCAGTCTTGAGTTGCAATTAAGAAAAAAACCAAAGATCAAAAGATTAACATTACACTTTGACCTATGCAGAATCAATCAAAAGTAGCTCCATCAAGATTCTCAGGGCCCACTCAAATTCTCATTCACTCTTTGTCAGTTCTGTATGATTAACAAAATGCACTAACCACATACAGTGCAAAGTTCACTACTAGGCAAAATTCACTACTATCCTACTATGCTAAGTAGGATCAAAATAGACTAGCTCCAATTTATTATTTATAAATATCCTTTTCCTTTAGAATTTGATTGGTCCAAAATAAAGTTGTCCATTTTAATATCAATTTCAAAATTCTTACCTGAATTTACTTTCAAACACTCCAAAGGTAACTCTATCCCCTGACTTCAAAATTTGAGAAAGACCATTCTGCATTTTCTCCTCATTAACAAAGGTACCATACTTAGAATTATCTTTTACTGTCAGTACAGGAATTTCATCTGTTTGACTCTAAAAATAAATAAATTAATTAATTAATTAAAATCTCTTACTCTTGCACAAATAGTATTCCTAAGGGCAAAGGTTTCAAAAGAAAAGGTTGATAACTTTTGGAATAGGCGATAGGTGGCTAACCTCCCAACACAGTACATAACACAGTTATTGTTTTGGTTGCATGCAAAGAATGATTACTCAACTAGCAATTAAGAGAAAAAGTCTTAATTTCAGAATCATTCCTCTCAGAACATATATTTTCTTTATTTTTGCTAAGTCAGTGGAGATTTTCCTGACCTCTCAATTTGAGGACTATCTGCTTTTGTAAGACTGTTTCACATATAAAATGACAGTTTCATTCCTAAGGTTTTTGTTTAAGTATTATCAAAATCACATACAAAAAAATCAATCCAATGAGAAAAGGCTAGAGTGTTTAATTTGAAGTAACAATTTTATTTTTTCTTTAGGATTTTTAACAATAATGCTTTTTTTTAATCCAAAAGAATATAGACACAAAACCTAAACATTACTGAACAGATCCAGTGTTTGCTGCTGATACACAGTCTTACCTCAAAATAGTGGTTTTTCTTTCTTCATTACCACCAGCATTACCATGAGCACGGCTCTTGTTTGTATATATATATATATATATATACACTTTTTTTGGCTGGTTTAATTATATAACACACCAAAACAAACTCAGTCATTCAAATGAGCTGTGGGGCATATATACCAGCTGTTTTCCCTAGAAAAGCAAATCATTCTCCCTCTGAAAACCTAAGATATATGGCAAATATGAGTGTTCATATGGCTATACAACTCTTTAAAGGAGGACTCAAGAGTCCAGCCACTGCTCTATTTCCAGGCTTTGGCACAGTACTGACACATAGTAAGCATTCAATGTGCAAGTGCTTACATACTGAGGAGGAGGAAATGGCAAACTGCTCCAGTATTCTTGCCACAAGAACTCAATGGACAGCATGAAAAGGGCAAAAGATATGACTGAGAAGATGAGCCCCTTAAGTTGGAAGGTGTTTGATATGCTACTGGGGAAGAGAGGAGGGCAATTATTAACATTTTCAGAAAGAATGAGGCAGCTGGGTCAAAGCAGAAACGATGGTCAATTGTGGATGTGTCTGGCAGAGAAAGTAAACTCTGATGCTGTAAAGAACAATATTGCATAGGACCCTGGAATGTTAGGCCCATGAATCATGGTAAAGTAAAAGTGGTTAAGCCCGAGATGGCAAGAGTGAACATTGATATCTTAGGAATTAGTGAACTAAAATGGACGGGATTGGGCAAATTTAGTTAAGATGACCAATATATCTACTACTGTGGGCAAGAATCCCTTAGAAAAAATGGAGTAGCCATCATAGTCAACTAAAGTCTGAAATGCAGTACTTGGGTGCAATCTCAAAAATGAAAGAATGATTTCAGTTTGTTTCCAAAGCAAACCATTCAACACCAGAGTAAAACAAGTCTATGCCCCAACCACTGATGCCTAAGAAGTTGAAGTTGACTGGTTCTATGAAGACCTATAAGACCTTCTAGGACTAATATCCACCCAAAAAAGATGTCCTTTTCATCACAGGGGAGTGGAATGCAAAATAGGAAGTCCAGAGATACCTGGGGCAACAGGCAAATTTGGCCTTGGAGTACAAAATGAAGCAGGGCAAAGGCTAACAGAGTTTTGCCAAGAGAACACATTGGTTATAGCAAATACCCTTTTCCAACACAAGAAACAACTCTACACAAGGACATCACCAGATGGTTAATATCAAAATGGACTGATTATATTTTTGCAGCCGAAGATGGAGAAGATCTATACAGTCAGCAAAAATTAAGACTTGGAGTTTACTGTGGCTCAGATCATGAGCTCCTTACTGCAAAATTCAGGCTTAAATTGAAGACAGTAGGGAAAACTACTAGGCCATTCAGGTGCGACCTGAATCAAATTCCTTATGATTATACAGTGAAAGAGATGAACAGATTCAGGGATTAGATCTGATAGATGGAGTGCCTGGAGAACTAAGGGCAGAAGTTTGTAACATTGTACAGGAGGCAGCAACCAAAACCATCCCAAAGAAAGAGAAATGCAAGAAGGCAAAGTGATCGTCTGAAGAGGCTTTGTAAGTAACTGAGCAAAGAGGAGCGAAAGGCAAAGGAGAAAGGGAATGATATACCAAACTGTATGCGGAGTTCTAGAAAATAGCAAGGAGAGACAAGAAGGCCTTCTTAAATGAACAATGCAAAGAAACAGAGGAAAATAAAAGAATGGGAAAGACCAGAGATCTCTTCAAGAAAACCGGGAGATATCAAGGTAATATTTCATGCAAAGATGAGTACAATAAACGGCAGAAATGCTAAGGACCTAACAGAAGCAGATTTTAAGAGATGGCAAGAATACACAAAACTATACAAAAAAGGTTTTAATGATCTGGATAACCACAGTGGTGTGATCATTCACCTAGAGCCAGACATCCTGGAATGTGAAGTCTTAGGGCCTTAGGAAGCATTACTACAAACAAAGCTAGTGGAGGTGAGGGAATTTCAGCCGAGTTATTTTAAGAACCTAAATGATGATGCTTTTAAAGTGCTGCACGCAATATGACAGCAAATCTGCAGAACTCAGCAGTGGCCACAAGACTGGAAAAGGTCAATTTTCATTCCAATCCCAAACAAGGGCAATGCCAAATAATGTTCAAACATATGACTGTGTTCATTTCAAATGCTAGTAAGGTTAAGGTCAAAATCCTTCAAGCTAGGCTTCAGCAGTATGAGAACCAAAAACTTCCCAGATGTTCAAGCTGGGTTTAGAAAAGGCAGAAGAACCAGAGATCAAACTACCAACATTCACTGGATCATACAGAAAGCAAAGGAATTCCAGGAAAATATGTACCTCTGCTTCATTGATTATGTTAAAGCCTTTGATGATGTGGATCACAACAAACTGTGGAAACTGTTAAAGAGATGGGAATACCAGACCACCTTACCTGTCTCCTGAGAAACCTGTATGTGTTTCAAAAAACAACCGGACATTAGAACCAGACATGGAACAACTGACGGGTTCAAAACTGGGAAAGGAGTACAAGGCTGTACACTGTCACCCTGCTTATTTAACTTCTATGCAGAATACATCATCCAGAATGTCAGGCTGGATGAATCACAAGCTGGAATCAAGACTGCCAGGAGAAATACCAACAACCTCAATATGCAGATGATACCACTCTAATGGCAGAATGTGAAAAGGAACTAAAGAGCCTCTTGATGAGGGTGAAAGAGGAGAGTCAAAAAGCTGGCTTGGAACTCAACATTCAAAAAACTAAGATCATGGCATCCAAACCCATCCTTTCATGGCAAATGCAGAAAAAGTGGAAGCAGTAACAGACTTTATTTTCTTAGGCTGCAAAACCACTGTGGATGTTGACTGCAGCCATGAAATAAAGACGCTTGCTCCTTGGAAGGAAAGGTATTGACAGAACTAGGCACTGTATTATCGCAAAGCAGAGACATCACTTTGCCAACAAAGGTCTACCTAGTCAAAGCTATGGTTTCTCTAGTAGTCATGTAGGGATGGGAGGGTTGGACCCTAATGAAGGCTGAGCACCAAAGAATGGATGCTTTCGAATTATGGTGCTGGAGAAGACTCTCGTGAGTCCCTTGGACTGCAAGATCAAACCAGTCAACCTGAAAGGAAATCAACCCTGAATATTCATTGGAAGGACTGATGCTGAAACTCTAATACTTTGGCCACGTGATGTGAAGAGCTAACTCACTGGAAAAGACCCTGATGCTGGGAAAGACTGAAAGGAAAAGGAGAAGGGGATGGGAGATGACAGGGTTAGACAGCATCACTGAGTCAACGGACAGGAATTTGAGCAAACTCTGGGAGACAGTGAAAGACAGGGGAGGCTGGCATGCTGCAGTCTATGCAGA
Source organism: Ovis canadensis (assembly GCF_042477335.2). Classification (NCBI taxonomy): domain Eukaryota; kingdom Metazoa; phylum Chordata; class Mammalia; order Artiodactyla; family Bovidae; genus Ovis; species Ovis canadensis. The sequence continues at coordinate 96,669,730 of NC_091253.1, read as the reverse complement.
TGCAGAGAGTCAGACATGAGTTAGCAACTGAACAATGACAACAACAAAAATCACTCAGTAAGTGTTCAAGTAAATATAAACATGGTCTACTTCATTTGAGTTTCTAAATCACTAAAGCCAAGAGTAAAATACTGAAATAGAAACTTCAGATCTCAAAATAAACAAATACCACCAGTACCACTGCCAAAACATATTTAATTTTGCTAACATTTAAAGAAAACAGTCCTATAAAATGAAAAGTCTCCAAAACTCTCTCTTACATATATGCCAAGGTAGTCTTTCGTGACTTCAATTCCCCTACTGTCAACAAATGAAATAGTGACTTACCAGGTTGGTTACAGAAAAGTTAGCGGTTAATGTAGCATGATTTCGACTGATCGACTGATCATCTTCAATTAGAATGCCACAGTTTTTTCTTCCAACAATGTACTCAACACCAGTCAAAAGTCTGTATGGTTCTAAGAGAATTTTTTTAAAAAGTAAACTTACAGATACACATATACATAAACATGTAATTAGATATAGGTATGGCAAAATTTAAATATTTTATTTCGCTATTTAAATGCTAATACCCAACTTTATGTAAATCAAACATGTTTTCTACTAAAGCTTCACTGAAGAAGGCAAATCTAAACAGAATGCTCCACCACTTTTCTACAGAGAAAATAATTTTGAAAATTGTCAGTGCTTGCCCAAATTAACTTATAAATTTAATGCATTACTAAATGAAATCAAAATACTCTGGCGCTTGATAAACAAATTCAAAATTCCGACAGAAAAATATGTGAAAAACTGTTCAGAAAAATGTAAATATTAGGGCAACTTTCTCTACCAGGTGGCAAAATATCCCACAAAGTGATAGCAGTTAAAAAGCGTGGTATTGGATGAAGAGTAAATAATATAGATCACTGCAAGAAAACTCCAAACCAGGTTCAAGTGCATAATTTTGGGAATTTTTTTATATTAAAGTTAACTTTTAAAACAATGGGTAACTTTTAGAACAAAATTTAAAAATTCTGTAAATCACAAATTGGTGGAACGGCATATATGTTGAAGAACAATGGTAACTTTTGGAACAAAATTTTAAAAATTTGTAAATCACAAATTGGTGGAACAGCATGTATGTTGAAGACTAGTAGACTTTAGTCCGGGACCACTGGAGTGGTAGGGTGATTAGGGCAGCTAAATTACACAAGAGTCCAAGTAAGCCTTTACCAGACTTAGATTATATTTTGTCAAACAGATTTTTAACCTAGAGTGGAGTCTTTCAACAAAAAACTTTTGCGGTTGGTTTAGTCACATTTTTCCTAGAAGGATGGCACCCCATAGCTTCCATTACATTCTGAAAAGAGTTCAAGATCCTCTGAAAGTTAAGAATGCTACCCACTGGCACTAGGGACATTTTTCTTCCGCGAACTCAAAAAGCCAGCCATAGGCTACAAATGTTAATGGAAACTTGTCCATCACAGTTTATGTTCTATCTCTGCAATGCTCCAAATCCACAAAGCGCCTTTATCTTTGAGTCTTTATAATACGTATTACTTACAGTATTACAGTATTTATTTTCCTTACCATTCGTTTGGCCCTCTCCATACTGCCTTACACTGCCGGTCCTTTCAGCTTCTACCTAGATCTTTTTTTTTTTTTCAATCACAATGTAAACTTCCTAAGGGCAAGACCAATCATAGGCTACACCTGCTTAGCTACCAACTAACAAGGGCTTACACATTCTAGGCAACCAATTTACATGCAATTTCCATTTTCCATTGCTAGAAATGCAAAAGAGGAAAAAAACAAAAAACTTCCTCAGTCGTTCTGATGACAAAAAGGTTTAAAAAAAAAAAACAAACTCGGAAACAAAATCGAAACTGTTTGCCCGTAGTTGCCATTGACACGTCATCTTTGTGGTTCCCAACAAAAATAAACGACGTGCTCAAAACAGTGTCGCCAAGGTCCTGTAGCCTCTGTCAAGGTATTCTGGGCGTTTCCTCAAAAGCTTGAAAACACTAGCTGTCACAACAGGGTACCCGGCCAAGGCTCAATGGGGCGCATCACCGAAGCCCGGCCCCGAGCCGGGCCCGCCAGGTGGGGCGGCCGACCGGACGGAAAGGACCCGGGCGGTCACTGAGCGGCCCAGCGCCCCACGCCTACCCCACCCGCCAGGCCAAAGCCGGGTTCGCAAGCACCAGCCAGCCTGGAAGACCGCGCGGGGCCTCATGCGGCCCTCACACAGCCTTCGCACCGGCTCCCGCCGCCTCTCAGCGGGAGGAGGCAGCGCGGGAAGGCGGCGGAGGAGGCGGGGACGGACCGGAAGTGGCTCCGCAAACCCCTCGCCCGCCGCAGCTGCTCTCGGGAAATCGGGCCCCCGCGCTTCCACCTTCTGGCCTTACCTCGGGCAGGGCCCGCGGCGGGGACCAGCTTCCACATGGGCCTAGGTCCCCGAGACTCCGGCCAACGTGCGGGAGCTGACAGATAGGCGCGGCGGAGACTCTGCAACGTGCGCGCTCAGGGAGCCCGGAAGCCCAGAGACCCGGAAGCCGCGCCCGCCTCAAAAAGGGTAGGGACAGACAGGAGAGTGACATTGGCACTTGGTTGCCACCCGGTGGTTAGGAAAGGAATAGCCGCTCTATATAGAAATGTGCTGTCTAGGATTCCATTTTAAGGTCTTCAAGGAATCCACACGATTATTGATTTTTTTTTCCCCTGCTTGTGAATGTAAGTTAATTTTAAAAATCAGCTTCAAAGCAATCTAAACAGACTTTCTAATTAAACATATTAACGTCGTGACCAGTTATGTAGTTTCTTGCTTTTGCAATTTCTTAAATTGCAGTCACTCCTTGGTATGGATCCTAATGATGATGGTACTTACCGTGAGTATAAGAATTTCACCCAAAATAAAGTCATTATTTTTACTCTTCTCCAAGCACAAATCAACTTCTCCTAACTTGTCTGCTTCTTAATGTTGTACTTTCATCTACTCATGCTGGTGACTCCATGCTCAGTCCCTGTTCAACTCTTTGCAACCCCATGAACTCTATGTAGCCCACCAGGTTCCTCTATCCATGGAACTTTCCAAGCAAGAATATTAGAGTGGGTTGACGTTTCCTACTCCAGAGTATCTTTCCAACCCAGGAATCAAACCAGTGTTTCTTGCTGTTGTAGCCAAGCATTCCGGGAAACAAACTCACTCAGAAGGATAATGCAGCTGTGGAGTGCAGTTTATTACACCAGCGGGCCCAAGGCAGAGTCTCCTCTTAGCCAAGGACCCCGACCAGTTTTTTGTGAAAACCTTATATGCCCTAAGTGTATATGCCCAAACCCAGCTCCCCAAATTCCCTGAAACTAGTCTGAACAAAGGAAAAGAAAGATACAATCAGAGTTAACCTGTGAGTCATATGTCTTAAGCCTAGGTAGTTAACAGTGGACAATTATCAATAGGCCTGTGGTTATAACCCAATAAGCATAATAGAAGTTATGATTCTATTCAGTTACACAGATAATTAGGGTATACTTTTAGGTGAGGGAGAGTCTAGGTATGAGCCCTGGGGCTCTTCCTTCTGGTGGGTCTGGTTTTCCAATTGGTATGTCGTTTCCATAGATAGTGGGCATATAGCTCCAGGTCCACAGTCCGGCCCAAGATGAAGCCTGTTCTGTCTGTTTCCTCCTTCATTCCCCCTCTTGATGCTCTTAATTCATAGTATGAGCATCATTCATAGGGATATATTGGACCCTGGCTCTCCGACCGCCAGTTTGGGAGAACGACACCAACCTTTGGGTTACAAAGTTCATAATACATTGTAAAATAAAGGGTCCACAAAGAAGAACTATCAAGGCAACTATAACAATGGTAAATACAGTTTTCCACCAATCACCCTTCACCCAAGATAGGACTGAAGTCCAAAATGGAATGTTTTCATTTGACATTCCTTTTACCTGGTTTTTCATGTCATCTAAAGCAGCTGATACATTGCCAGATAAATCAGGGATATATACACAACATTTAACTTGAATTATAGCACAGGTCCCTCTTTGTGCTGAAATTATGGTTAGTCCCCAAGATGATACTGGCAAGTCCTTGTAGCAGCAGTTGATTGTAGAGCTTCATCTCTTCTTCTTTTTTAAGATGATCTTGGTTTCATGGGGATCAGTGGGGTCCTTTTGTGTAGTCCGTGTGGCGTTCTCTGGGTCTGTGTGGTATGCTTTCTTCACCCTCATGTAGTGGATCCAGGGAGTGACACCTGCAACTTTAACTGTCGTAGGGATGGTTAGAACAACAGTATATGGACCCTCCCAATGTGGGGCCAAGGAGTCCTGTTTCCATTCTTTGACCCACACCTGATCACTGGGCACAAATTTGTGAATCTGTTCCCCAAGAGGGAACTGCACCCTTTCTTGTACAAACTTAGTCACCTGATTTATTACCTTACCCAGTTGTTCCATGTGCTGTGAAATCTCATCTCCCCTTACCTGAGGCAAATTTGTTGACACCTGTTTTATTTTGGGAGGGGGCCTCCCATACACAATTTCGTATGGAGAATAGCCATGGGACCATGGGACCATCCTGAGTCTGAGCAGAAACATCGGAACCAAGTCCATCCAGGAGCAGTCAGTTTCTATGATCCACTGGAGACTGTCTCTTTAAGTGTCCAGTTGGTTTGTTCCACCATCTCAGAACTCTGGAGCCTATATGCAGTGTGTGGTTTCCATTTGATGTTTAAAGTTGTGCTTACTTGTACTAAATCAGCTGCAAAAGCCGGGCCCTTGTCCGATTCAATGCTGGTGGGAAATCCAAATCTGGGAACTATCTTTCTAAGCAGGTGCCAGGCTACTTCTAATGCTCTTTCAGTCTGGGTAGGAAAAGTTTCTACCCATCCCGAGAACGTATATGCCATGACCAGCAGGTAACGGTAGTTTCGGTGAGGTTTCATTTCAGTGAAGTCCGCTTCCAGGTTCAAAGGGTAGTGTGCCTTTCAGCTGAATCCCCGGAGGTTTCCGTCTGTGCCAAGAGGTAGCATTGACCTGTGAGCAGGAGGTGCAGTTCTGAGATTCTGTGCTGCATAGGGAAGGGAGGCGGGGAACCAAGAAATATTTTCAAATTAGCTCTTCCAGTTTATCATGGCCTAGGTGGGTCACATGGTGTGTTTGGTTTACAGAGTGGGTGCCAGCTCCTCCGGTGCCAATAATTTGCCACTTGGCAACTCCGACCATCCCTTTTCAGTCTCAATGGCCCCTTCTGCATTGGCTAGTTGGTTTTGGGCTTCAGCATATTTTGGAGAGTCTGGTGTTAGCTCAGGCAGCTCTGCCAATATGAGAGCTCTAATAGGGGCTTCACATGTCACCCCCAAGCCCTCAGCTGCTGGTTTAGTGGTCTTATCTGCCAGTCTGTTTCCCCGAGCCTGGGAGGCATCTTCTTTTTTATGTCCTCGGCAGTGTATGACTGTTACCCTTCCTGATTCCCAGACAGCATCTAATAGGGTCAGCATTTCTTCCTTATTTTTAATATCTTTTTCACTAACTGTCAAAAAGCCTCTCTCCTTATACAGAGCCCTGTGTACTTGTAGTGTGGCAAAAGCATACCTGGAGTCTGTGTAAACGTTTGTCTTCTTACCTTTTGACAGCTGGAGGGCCCGGATTAGAGCGTATAGTTCAGCCCATTGAGCAGACCAGTGTGATGGCAGAGAGCTAGCCTCAACGATGGTTTCTTCCATGACTACTGCATATCCCAACAGTCATGGTCTTTGTTTCACCAGGCTGGTGCCATTGGTGTCCAGGACCCAATCTGGGTCCGGGATAGGCAGGTCTCTCAAGAAAAGTCTGCTAGCATAAACTTCTTCTAGGATTTCCTTGCAGTCATGTGAAGGCGCACCTTCACCCACAGGAAGGAGAGTGGCTGGATTCAGAGCCTGACAAGGCTCAACAGTAACGGGGTAATAGTCCCTGGTACTGAGTAATCCAGGATGTCAACAGCCGTTTATGGGGGTCCCCTCGCAGGAGAGTGTTGACCTCATGTGGGACTTTTATGATCAAATCTTGGCCCAAAGTCAGCTTGGTTGCCTCCCGGACCAATAAGACAACTGCAGCAACTGCCCATAAGCATCCCAGCCACCCAGTGGCAACATTGTCCAGCCGTTTCAGGAGATAAGCCACTGGTCTGTCCCATGCCCCCATAGTCTGGGTCAACGCTCCCATAGCCACCTTTGTCCTTTTCAGTCACGTGAAGAGTAAACGGCTTATCAAGGTCTGGCAGGCCCAAGGTGAGTGCTGATGTAGTTGTGTCGGGTTTGAGTTCTGTTACCACTGGGACTTGTTGTTTTGCAAGCCTAGGGGGGTTGTCTTCTGCCTAGACCTCAGGGAATTGTTGAGTTATCTCTGTCTCTCTCTCTCTCTCTCTCTACTGTTTAGCCAGTCTAGTTTCCCTTCCAGGAGATGGTGCAACCTCCATTCATCTTGAGGGGTTACTGAGAAGGAGAGTAAATAGGTGGTTGAGCCCACTCAAAGAGTGAGTCTTTCGTGGGGGGTGGGGGGAAGGTCACTTGTGCCCCCAATTAAGACAGTAAGTATCTTCCCAACAAAGGTACTGGGCATTTAGGGGTGTATAAAAATTCATGAGTCACCTGATGCCCATCTGACATTTTCGGGGCAGGCTTGAGGAACAAAGGCTGCATTTATCAGCATCTGAGACCCAGCGGCCTCTGGATCTATTGGCGTAGAAAGTCTATAGGCCTCGCATAGTCATAGAACTCAGAGGGTGATTCAGTTTCCCTTTGAATCACTTCGGAGGGTTTTGCCATACTCATAGGTTTCCGGCCCCGCTCTTGGGGCCTTGTAAAATAGCCGGGATATCTCTCCAGGTGGCCCCTCCCTCCCTCCGTGTTACAGTCCCAATTGGGCCTCTCATCAGGGGTGGCTGGTTCTGCCCACCACCGCGGGTTTGCAGTACCCTCAGGTGCCGTTTCTGTTCACCATTTTCTGGCCTCAGTTAGGACGCTGTGTTGAAAAAGGAGACTAGTAGTTAGTTGGATTATGTCATCCCATGTAGGGCAGTGCGTTGGAAAAATAGTCTCTATTAGCCTAATCATGGATTGTGGCTTCCCCAAGTATAGTGGAGTGTGACTCTGCTAGTTTAATATATCCGTGGAGAAAAATGGCTGGTAATAATGGGGCTTCCCTGGTGGCTTAGAGGTTAAAGCACCTGCCTCCAATGCGAGAGACCCAGGTTTGATCCCTGGGTCGGGAAGATCCCCTGGAGAAGGAAATGGTAAGCCACGCCAGTATTCTTGCCTGGAAAATCCCATGGACGGAAAAGCCTGGTAGGCTACAGTCCATGGGGTCGCAAAGAGTTGGACATGACTGAGCGACTTCACTTCACTTCACTTCAATAATAGGCTACAGGGGGCTGATGGTAGTGCCCACATGCGTCCTGAAACAGAGGCTGTTGTAGCTCTCTGAGGGGCATCTGTAGTGGGGTTCTTTCCCCCTGCTCCTTGGTGGAACGCTGCCTCTGTCTAATTCCTGTGTTTTCTTCCCCCTTTTCATCAGTACTTACGGGAGAGGTGGATACAATCTAGGAGGTCCAGCTGAGGTGGAATCCTGGGGGCGTTGACCAGAGGTCTCCATCGCTGGGATCAGAGCCTACTGAAACGGCTCTATGATCTCCAGGCGAGCTGGCAGCAGAGCAGCAGCTGCTGCAGGAGCTTCACTTGGCCCTGGATCGGGCAGTAAGGTGGCCTCTGGTCCTGATGGGGCACTGGGCGGTGGGCATGTCATCATCCAGTATGGGGGAGGGGGCAAGTCATCCTCGTCCAAATCCTGTAGAACTTCTTTTTTATCATCTTTCAATTTTCATGCCATTAATATTTTTCTCTTTCCCTTCTGGTTACAGAAGCTCGTCCAAGGAGGAGGGTCTTGAGCTAAGCCTAGCCATGAGCCCATATACGGATATGGATCCAGGTGTCCCAGCTCTATACGGATATGGATCCAGGTGTCCCAGCCCTCCTGTGACTACCGTATAGACTGCTTCCAGTATTTTTAAGTTCATGGTGTCCTCTGGTGGCCACCCTACTTCCACGGGGGGGCATTTGACCTCACAGAGTGTGTGGAGGTGGTTAGGCATCATCTTCACCCCATAGCCTCCTCCAAGTCTCTTCCTTAAATTTTAATCATGCACTCCAATGCAGTTGCCTTAGATTAATTTTCTCCCATCTTTCTTACCTTCTTGGACCTTCTTCTACTTTTCCTTTTCGTTCTGTCTACGAAGCTCTTGGTACCCTATGTACTTCTGATATTTCCACTCAATGAAAGGAGTGGAAATATAATTTCCACTTAAATTGCCATTCCACCTCCTTCCTAATTGGGCTAAGAAGAGCCTTACCTCCCAGATCCCAGAGGGAGAAGGGGGACTGGCGTGTCTTCACCTGCCAGTTGGCATGGCCGAACCAGAACACCACATGGCCCAAGACTGTTTCTTCCTTGACCTTTAAAGTCCATCTGCCTTAGTGGGCTTTATCAGGTGCAGATGAAAACACAGCTGTGTTAAATATCCCACGTCCCAGGCCGTCTCCAGAAAAGCCAATTCGTGCTCACTTATGTACCCCCCTTCTTCTAGCCTGACAATTCCGAGGGGGTCAAGAATTTCACAGCAGATGGGACACCTCCTTGGGGAGGGCAGAATACGAGCGCACAAAGACCAAGTTTCTTCTTCTAACAATCCCCTGGCAATTGCTTGGTAATAATTTTCCCCACAAAGGCGTGGACACCACCTCCTATGACCTTCTCACATTTCCTTCGTAAGCCCTAACACACTCATCGACCTGTGTACCAAGCAATCGCCGCCGGCCTATTCCAGGCTCCTGTGGGTCCTGCTCCTTCTAGTCCCTCCCAGGGAGGTGATCAGGCCCCCTCTTCTACCCTGCCAGGTGGGTTCCTCCTCACCTGAGCGCTCAGTTCCCCTGCTGCCATCCACCACCTGCTAACGTGAAAGGTCCGGGCGTTAAGAAACAGAATCCTTCCAGAAGGGCGAGGCGCCTTACCCCCTCTAGAAGATTCAAGCCACAAGGCCTTGGAGTAGTCCCAAATGGGACTTGTCTCCTCAAAGTGAGGAGTTTCCTGGCCAACGCAGCAAATTTTGTAGCCACGCATTCTGGGAAACAAACTCACTCAGAAGGACAACGCAGATGGTGGAGTGCAGTTTATTACCCAAGGCAGAGTCTCCTCTTAGCCGAGGACTCTGACCAGTTTTTGTGAAAACTTTACACAAAGGAACAAAGAAAAAGAAAGATACCATCAAAGTTAACCTGTGATTCATATGCCTTAAGCCTAGGTAGCTAACAGTGGACGATTATCCATAGGCCTGTGGTCATACCCCAATAAGCATAATAGAATTTATGATTCTATTCAGTTACACAGATAATTAGGATATTCTTTTAGGCGACTAGGAGAGTCTAGGTACGAGCCCTGGGGCTTTCCTTCTGGGGGGTCTGGTTTTCCAGTTGGTGTGTCTTTCCATAGATGGTGGGCATAGAGCTCAAAGTCCACAGTCTGGCCCAAGATGGAGTCCTGCTTTCAAGACGGAGCCTGTTCTGTCTGTTTCCTCCTGCATTGGCAGCCAGATTACTTACCACTGCTCCACCTGGGCAGCACTGTCATCTAATCAGGAGTTAAATACTGGGGAGTCTATCCATCCTGTCCAGTTCTACTTGTACCATGCTGGTACAAGCTCTTTTCTTAATACTCCTCGCGTGCCTGCTAAGTTGCTTCAGTCATGTCCAACTCTTTGCAACTCTATGGACTGTAGCCCTCCAGGTGAAAGGTTATTGCTGAGCCACGAAAGACTCCTGGATTCTTGGCCTCCGGAGGAGAACAACTCAAACCGGGGCCAGAGACGAGGCTTGACTGTGCAGGGCTTTTGCGTAATAAAGTTATACTGAAGTATAAAAGAGACAGAAAAGCTCTGACATAGGCATCAGAAGGGGGCAGAAAGAGTGCCCCCCTGCTAGTCTTTAGCCAGATGTTACATAGCTATTGCTGCTGCTGCTAAGTCACTTCAGTCGTGTCTGACTCTGTGAGACCCCAGAGATGGCAGCCCACCAGGCTCCTGCGTCCCTGGGATTCTCCAGGCAAGAACACTGGAGTGGGTTGCCAATTCCTTCTCCAATGCGTGAAAGTGAAAAGTGAAAATGAAGTCACTCAGTCATGTCTGACTTCTAGCGACCCCATAGACTGCAGCCTACCAGGCTCCTCCATCCATGGGATTTGCCAGGCAAGAGTACTGGAGTGGAGTGCCTAGCAGTTGGCTAATTAGAGAAAGGAAACGTGTCAAAACTCAGAGCATGGCACCAGACCCCTCACCCACAACATGCATTTTGAGATAACATTGGCATCCGGTGAGTCATCCCAGGCCATAACACGATTGACATAAATCTTGAAGATAGGCAGATTTCCATACAAATATATAGTTTCATTAACATAGATTAAGAGAACAATGTATAGCATACTGGTTTGTCAAGTTGGTTCTGAGCCTTTAGGCGAACCTACTTGAAGACAGAGTCTAGGGTAAATGCATAGTACATTAATATAGCCTAAAACAAACATTTCCATAAGAAAAATACATTGGTTAGTTCCAGGTTTGAGAAAAGTTAAGTTCAGGTAGAACCAGGTGTCATTATGACAATACAGAATTTTAAGAGAAACTCTTTTTAAATGTGTATGGACTTGAGTATGGGTAAACTCCAGGAGTTGGTGATGGACAGGGAGGCTGCGTGTGCTGCGGTTCATGGGGTCGCAAAGAGTTGGACACGACTGAGCGACTAAACTGAACTGAACTGAGAGAAGGGGGAAAATATAACACTATTTCGTTTCCTCCTGCCGCTTAAGAGAAATTAAAAATGTCTGACACTTGCAGCCTATTTCCTCCGTTTGGAGACTCCCAGCCTTTCTTCCTAACTCTCTCACAGGCTCTTCTATCCATAGGTGTCTCCAAGCAAGAATACTGGAGTGGCTTACCATGCCCACCTCCAGGAGATCTTCCTGACTCTGGGATAGAAACCACATCTCTTGCGTCTTTTGCATTGGCAGGGCTTTTTTTTTTTTTTTAACACTAGTGATAATTTACAGTGGTTGACGTCGAGTTTGTGGTCTCTGAAGGAGAAAATTTCACTCTGGAGGCAAAGACACAGTCTCAGTCTTTTGTGCAGCAAAGTTTCATTAAAGTGAAAAGACAGAAAACTCCTCCAGCAAAAGGCCCTGGAAGTGGCTAGGGCATTATATACTTTTCAACTGGCTGCAGAGAATAGATAAAAAGAACACTTCAAGACTACAAATTCCACTGGACCCTTTCCCAAGCCACACATCCTGAAATAACTTCAGTACAAGATTAGCTAGAAGGAACATGTTCTATGCAACATGATTTTGGGGGAGATATATTGTTGCAGAGGAACAGGCTCCCAAGCAAGATTTTTTACAATTATAATCATTAATATAGTGTCTAAGAAAATCATTTCCTTGAATAAGACTGTCATCATTAGCTCCTAAAGAAAAGCCAGTTCTTGGGCAAGATACATTTTTGCACAAGGCTTAAGGAAAGCTTGAGTGAGAAATTTCACCTACTCCTTAAAGGCCCCTGGACTGCCTAAGTTTTAACTCTCTCACTAGGACCACTTGGGAAGCTCCCTTAATACTCTAGTAGTTGCCTAAGCTACTTTACCAGCAAAAAAACTGCCACTTACATTATACTTAAGGTAAAGTATTTAATGTTTCCCCCTAATATCAAGAATGAAATAAGGACATATTTGCTGATACCACTTGTTTTAAATGTGGCTTTGGATGCTCTAACCAACACAGCAAAAGGGGAAAAGAAAAGGCATATGAATTGGGAAGGAAGAAATGACAGTCATTATTCACAAATGGCACACTCATGTATATTGAAAACCTAAAAGAACTGGAAAGTATGTTTAATAAGGTCACTGAACACAATGTCTAAAAAATTCAGTTGCATACCTTTATTCCAGAAAATAAATAGAAAATGACATTTAAATAGATAATTATGATAGCACCAACAGTCATCAAATACCTCATAAGAAACCAATCAAAAGATGATACAAAACATTACTGACTACAAAAAAATTACTGACAAATTAAAATAAGTCCTAAATAAATGCCAGTTAATATACCATGTTCATGGATTGCTAACGTTAAGTAGTTAGAATAGGAAAATGGAGTCCAGAATGGTGGTGGCTAAAAGACAAGGAAGGGAAAAGCCCGCAAAAATAGAACAAAGGAAGGTCCGAGGACTGGAGTGAGGACCTCAGGTACAACAAACAACACTTCAGGCTAGCCCAGTTTACATAGGGCAGGCCCAGGGGAAGGAGGGGCAACATATAAAAAGAGGAGCCAAAGGGCCTGGGGTCTCTCTCTCCCGCGTGCGCATGCTCTCTCTCTCTCTCCTCTTCGTGTCTTTTGGGTCGGCATGCCCTCACGCCTATATTTTCCTTTTATTTTCTAAATAAAACTGAGCAGTAACACAGAGCTGTAACACTGATCTGTCTGAGAGCTATAACACGGTCTATCTGAGAGCTGTGACATGCCAAGGGCATTAACGTCCATTGCTTCAAGTTTTTGTTGTGATGGGACAGAACCAAGGAAATTACACACTCCCCTGACACTAAGATGCCATTTCTCCCCAAGCTGATCTTTAGATTCAGTGAAATTTAATACAATGTCCCAGGTAATTTTTGAGTGGAAATCAAAAAGCAGTTTCTAAAATCTATATGGAAATTCAAAGGCTGAAATTCAATAGCCAAGGAAATTTTGAAGAAGAATAAAGCTGGAGTACTTACAACTAGCAACTATCAAGATGTATTATAAAGTTGTAGTTACTGTCAACTGTAGTGCTGGAGAAAAAGACTCTTGAGAGTCCCTTGGATGCCAAGGAGATCAAACCAGTCAATCCTAAGGGAAAGCAGCCCTGATCCTGAAGCGCCAATACTTTGGCCATCTGATGCAAAGAGCCAACTCACTGGAAAAGACCCTGATACTCAGAAAGATTGAGGGTAGGAATAGAACATGGCAACAGAGGATGAGATGGATGGATGGCATTGCTGACTCAATGGACATGAGTTTGTGCAAACTCCAGGAGATGGTGAAGGACAGGAAAGGCTGGAGGGCTGCAGTCCATGGGGTTACCAAAAAGTCGGACATGACTCAGTGACTGAACAACAACAACTGAGGACCATCTATGTGAGGATTTTCTTCTTCATCCCAATTCCTGCTGTCATTCTCAAGCAATTGTAAGAAACACCTGGACAATGTGCCAGCTAGGCTCACATTTCTTTGACTTTCAACTCCTGTTACTTTCATTTCTGTTTCATTTCTGTTTCACACATGCTACCTGTTTGATGGTCACAGTTTACATCACCAGAACCTTAATATCTTCCTTTCTGACTGGAACTTATTCCTACTACACCTGCTGTTTGGCTTCTTCTGGATATCCAGCCACTTGAGTCCTCCACTTTATGCAGATTATCAGCATCCTTCTATCCTCATCGTGTGCAGAATAGACATCAGGATCTGTAGCTTGAACGACTTTTATTTTAGCTCATCTCTCAGGGCTAAGACTAGCTCTCAGAATAAATTTTATTTTCAGAGCTTTCAGCTCTCATTTTTAGCTCTATAGCTCACTTTTCTATGAGCCCAACCAACCCTTCAGTCATGAGTGTTATGACTACCTTCTATACTGAGGCTTCTGGATAAAATCTGCCTATCTTTGAAAATATAAAATGAATGCAAGCTCATAAATTCTAGTATCAGTTGAACTACAGAGCACTATTCATCAACGTAATTTCCTCTTAAAAAAAAATCATTCTCTATAAAACGAACGAGTTATTCCACACCTTTGCCAATCTCCTTGGATCTAGTCATCTCCAAACTTCCTTCTAAGAACACAGCATCATATCTTACTGGGGAAATTGATACAAGGACTTCCTTTCAATTTCTGACCCTACTCTACATCTATCCATATCATAAGACACATTTCTTTTCTTTTAAAATCTATACCTATACCTCACTTTTGTCTTCTTTTAAAAAGTTTTGGCTGTGCTGTGTGGCATGTAGAATCTTAGTTTCCTAACCAGGGATCAAACCCATACCCCCTGCATTGAAAGGGTAGAGTCTTAAGCACTGGACCACTAAGGAAGTTCCTTATTCTAGCCTTCTTATATTTGGTTTCATGGTATGATTTGACATTTCGGTTTGGAATCAAATCCTACATTTGTTCTCAAGCCCATCTCCTCTCATTCCCACTAAGGTTTTGCTTTATGAATTACCTCTTTCTCCAATCTATCTTCAATTTCTTTCTTTGTTTCCTTCACCTTACCTTAAGTATTTAAGAGACCATCTTGTCTTCTCCAAATATTCCATTAATCTGCCATTATTTTCTAACTAGTGTTAAGCTAGAGCATAGGTTTAATAGAGCTAGGATTTAACTGTCTCCAGATCACAGACTAACAAAGATAGCCCAGTCTCCTCTGACATATAATAGGGTTTAAATAATAACTATCTTGAGGTATTACTGTTAGCATTAAATGAGATACCATACTATGTATGGTAGGTGTTGAACAAATATTAGTTTCCTTTTTTTTTTTTCCATCCTTTCTAGTTCCTAAGTGTAGGGGCTGTGTCTAAATCATTTTTGTGTCTCTACTGTATAAATCACTTTTATATATCTAATTACCTTATCTAGACCATATCTAATTCCTGAAAATGAGGCAATGAGGGGAGGAACAAACTCTTAAAATTATCTTATTTTAATTTTATTTAGAATTAAGTTCAGTTCAGTTCAATCGCTCAGTAGTGTCCAACTCTTTGTGTCCCATGGACTGCAACATGCCAGGCTTCCCTGTCCATCACCAACTCCCAGAGCTTGCTCAAACTCATGTGCATTGAGTCGGTGATGCCATCCAACCATCTCATCCTCTGTCGTCCCCTTCTCCTCCTGCTCCCAATCCCTCCCAGCATCAGAGTCTTTTCCATTGAGTCTATTCTTCATGTCAGGTGGAAAACGTATTGGAGTTTCAGCTTCAGCATCAGTCCTTCCAATGAACACCCAGGACTGATCTTTAGAATGGACTGGCTGAATCTCCTTGCAGTCCAAGGGACTCTCAAGAGTCTTCTCCAACACCACAGTTCAAAAGCATCAATTCTTCGGTGCTCAGCTTTCTTCACAGTCCAACTCTCACATCCATGCATGACTACTGGAAAAATCATAGCCTTGACTAGATAGACCTTTGTTGGCAAAGTAATATCTCTGCTTTTCAATACACTATCTAGGTTGGTCATAACTTCCCTTCCAAGGAGTAAGCGTCTTTTAATTTCATGGCTGCAGTCACCATCTGCAGTGATTTCGGAGCCCAGAAACATAAAATCTGACACTGTTTCCACTGATTCCCCATCTATTTCCCATGACGTAATGGAACCGGATGCCATGATCTTCGTTTTCTGAATGTTGAGCTTTAAGCCAACTTTTTCACTCTCTACTTTCACTTTCATCAAGAGGCTCTTTAATTCCTCTTCACTTTCTGCCATAAGGGTGGTGTCATCTGCATATCTGAGGTTATCGATATTTCTCCCGGCAGTCTTGATTCCAGCTTGTGTTTCTTCCAGTCCAGCGTTTCTCATGATGTACTCTGCATAGAAGTTAAACAAGCAGGGTGACAATATACAGCCTTGACGTACTCCTTTTCCTATTTGGAACCAGTCTGTTGTTCCATGTCCAGTTCTAACTGTTGCTTCCTGACCTGCATACAGATTTCTCAAGAGGCAGGTCAGATGGTCTGGTATTCCCATTTCTTTCAGAATTTTCCACAGTTCATTGTGATCCACACAGTCAAAGGCTTTGGCATAGTCAAGAAAGCAGAAATAGATGTTTTTCTGGAACTCTCTTGCTTTTTCCATGATCCAGCAGATGTTGGCAATTTGATCTCTGGTTCCTCTGCCTTTTCTAAAAGCAGCTTGAACATCTGGAAGTTCATGGTTCATGTATTACTGAAGCCTGGCTTGGAGAATTTTGAGCATTACTTTACTAGCATGTGAGATGAGTACAATTGTGTGGTAGTTTGAGCATTCTTTGGCATTGCCTTTCTTTGGGATTGGAATGAAAACTGACCTTTTCCAGTCCTGTGGCCACTGCTGAGTATTCCAAATTTGCTGGCATATTGAGTGCAGCACTTTCACAGCATCATCTTTCAGGATTTGAAAGAGCTCAACTGGAATGCCATCACCTCCACTAGCTTTGTTCATAGTGATGCTTTCTAAGGCCCACTTGACTTCACATTCCAGGATGTCTGGCTCTAGGTGAGTGATCACACCATCGAGATTATCTGGGTCATGAAGCTCTCTTTTGTACAGTTCTTCTGTGTATTCTTGCCACCTGTTCTTAATATCTTCTGCTTCTGTTAGGTCCATACCATTCTGTCCTTTATCGAGCCCATCTTTGCATGAATGTTCCCTTGGTATCTCTAATTTTCTTGAAGTGATCTCTAGCCTTTCCCATTCTGTTGTTTTCCTCTATTTCTTTGCATTGATCACTGAGGAAGGCTTTCTTATCTCTCCTTGCTATTCTTTGGAACTCTGCATTCAGATGCTTATATTTTTTCTTTTCTCCTTTGCTTTTCACCTCTCTTCTTTTCACAGCTATTTGTAAGGCCTCCCCAGACAGCCATTGTGCTTTTTTGCGTTTCTTTTCCATGGGGATGGTCTTGATCTCTATCTCCTGTACAATGTCACGAACCTCTGTCCATAGTTTATCAGGCATTCTGTCTATCAGATCCAGTCCCTTAAATATATTTCTCACTTTCACTGTATAATCATAAAGGATTTGATTTAGGTCATACCTGCATGGTGTAGTGGTTTTCCCTACTTTCTTCAATTTAAGTCTGAATTTGGCAATAAGGAGTTCATGGTCTGAGCCACAGTCAGCTCCTGGTCTTGTTTTGGCTGACTGTATAGAGCTTCTCCATCTTTGCCTGCAAAGAATATAATCAATCTGATTTTGGTGTTGACCATCTGGTGATATCCATGTATAGAGTTTTCTCTTGTGTTGTGGAAGAGAGTGTTTGTTATGACCAGTGTGTTCTCTTGACAAAACTCTATTAGTCTTTGCCCTGCTTTCTTCCACATTCCAAGGCCAAATTTGCCTGTTACTCCAGGTGTTTCTTGACTTCCTACTTTTGCATTCCAGCCTTCTATAATGAAAAGGACATCTTGTTTGGGTGTTAATTCTGAAAGGTCTTGTAGGTCTTCATAGAACCATTCAACTTCAGCTTCTTCAGCGGTACTGGTTGGAGCATAGGCTTGGATTACTGTGATATTGAATAGTTTGCCTTGGAAACGAACAGAGATCATTCTGTCATTTTTGAGATTGCATCCAAGTACTGCATTTTGGACTCTTTTGTTGACCATGATGGCTACTCCATTTCTAAGGGATTCCTGCCCACAGTAGTAGATATAATGGTCATCTGAGTTAAATTTACCCATTCCAGTCCATTTTAGTTCGCCGATTCCTAGAATGTTGACGTTCACTCTTGCCATCTCCTGTTAGACCACTTCCAATTTGCCTGACAAATTGGACCAATTCATGGACCTGACATTCCAGGTTCCTATGCAGTATTGCTCTTTACAGCATCGGATCTTGCTTCTATCACCAGTCACATCCACAGCTGGGTATTGTTTTTGCTTTGGCTCTATCCCTTCATTCTTTCTGGAGTTATTTCTCTACTGATCTCCAGTAGCATATTGGGCACCTACCAACCCAGGGACTTCCCCTTTCAGTATACTATCATTTTGCCTTTTCATACTGTTCATGGGGTTCTCAAAGCAAGAATACTGAAGTGGTTGCCATTCTCTTCTCCAGTGAACCACATTCTGTAACCGTTTCTATTGTTTCCCCATCTCTTTGCCAAATGCTATGAACGTAGTTTTCTAAATGTTAAGCTTTAAGCCAACTCTTTCACTCTCCACTTTCACTTACATCAAGAGGCTTACTAACTTACAAATTAGTGAGTTTAATATTGTGATATCTGATTCATGACTAAGTTTAGAAAATGAAGCTAGATCTGTCCCTGTGTCTGTTTGGATATATGTATGCCTCAGTATGTGTCTTTGTCTTTGGATAATGTTACTGGGGGTTGATTTGTAAATGAGCTTTAATCTAATTGGCCTAAAAAAAAGTAAGCACTTACAAATGAAACAATTATAAATACAAGAGAAATTAAGCAATTATGAATTACTGAAGTCATAATTAATGATTTTCAGGTTCACATGAACTGGGAAGTGTTCAGTATTAAATTATACCTGGTATTAATGTTTGTTGATCTAATTATTATAGGCATGTCTAAGAGTCATTAATATTAAGCATAATATTTTCATTCTGCCTAGGTTTAATATAAGCTAAATAAAATCTTGTTGTATCTGTTACAAATTTGTCAGCAAGGAAACTTTCGATGTGAAGAAATGTTTAAGGAAAGAAAATGTAAATGAGATGAGAGTTTTTAGATAAACTCTGTTAAGAATAATTATGTTTTAGCTTCTGCGGCCTTAGTGGTTGGGGTATAGACTTGATTTACTGTGATATTGAATGGTTTGCCTTAGAAATGAACTGAGACCATTCCTTCCTTTTTGAAATTGCAACCAAGTTGCCCCTTCTCGCCTCATTAAAGGTGATCTGTTCTTGTAAAGTGCCGGTCTGGTTCTTTTTTCCGAACCTCGCCTTCTCTAACTCCCTTACCCTACCACCACAGTCCATGGGGATGCCGAAGAGGCAGAGAGGGCTCAGCAGCTAAACTACACGTGTGTCCATGTCATGCATGTCTGCAATCTCCAGACTTTTCTGGCACAGTAAGTCGTGCACTCAGAGGGACAGATGAACCTCCATTAAAGACCGTATGAAAATAACAACAACAATGGGGAAAACAAAGGTAATTAGAGCACGAAAAAGCACAGGAGAGGCCTGGGCTCTGACCCGGGGGGGCGGGGAGCCCCAGCCGCCTAGGCGGGTCGGCTCCCGGGGCAGTCCAGTCCTGCCAACTTGGGGCTCTCTGACCCGCCTCCCTTCGCGCGCGCATTTCCGGCCAGACCTGGGGAGGCCAGACATGGCGGTGCTAAGTCCGCTTCTCTTTTCTTGGGGCCGCGGTCCCCGGCGGGTAAGGCAGCTCCGAAAGTGTTGGGGGCCCTGCGTGTCTCCTGCAAGTGCCCCGTCCAGGGGGCGCGCGGAGCGCAGACCCGGCGTCCCCGGCGCGGGGAGGAGCGCCGTGGGCCCCCCGGTCCCCGAGCGGGGAGCGAGGGGCGGGGGTCCTGCAGACGCCGGGTCGGGGCGGGGGGGCTGCGGCTTCCCCGGACTGGGATGAAGCGGGGCGGTCACGTCCAAGCTGCCCTTGGGAGAAGCCCTGGGGTATCTTTGTGCCCCTGTGGAGGGGCACGTTGAGCGCCTGCGTGGTTCTCACAAGTTGCACATTCTTGTGAGTTTCCAGTGAAAGTCGGGCTTCCCTGTGGATCAGCTGGTGAAGAATCTGCCTGCAATGCGGGAGACCTGGTTTGGATCCCTAGCTTGGGAAGATCCCCTGGAGAAGGGAAAGGCTACCCACTCCAGTATTCTGGCCTGGAGAATTCCATGGACTGTATAGTCCATGAGGTCGCAAAGAGTCCAAGTTGTATGTAAATAGAGAGAATAACCCTGCACACACCTGCCGGCCTGGTGACGAGGGGGAGAGGGAAGGGTGGGGAGCGGGGCCTAGAGGAAACGCTGGCCTTAGCTGGAGTCCTTTTTTTAAACGAAGAAATTCGTTCACCTGTTTGTTGTTCAAAGATTAATACCAACCTGGCGCGCGTGAGTGCTGAGTCAAGTCAATTCTGAACCTGTCTCTTTCAATTCTGGTTTCAAGAGGGAGAAGGTTTAAGAAGGACTACTCATGCCCAATTATTCTCTCAAAATTTTCTGGTCAGATAAACGATTTGTAGGGGGACAGGGTGACTGAAGGGGCAAAAGAAGCCTGGAGTTAAACTAAGACATCTTCCCTCCTGGGGGGAAGTGAAGCATCAGGACTGGGGAAGAAGATGTTCCCACTCACAGTGGGAGAAGTGTACAATCTTAAGGAGTATCGTTTTGGGGTTTTACATTTAAACTAGGACCTGAAGGATCAATGGAAGTTAGCCAGCGGGAAGAGTAACAGTAAGAAAGTTCTAGGCAGCAGAGTGACCTTAGTGAAGGCCCAGACTAGAGTTATAGGTCCCAAATAAGGAGGTGGGTTGTGAGAGACAGACTGGGGAGGCCAGTGAGCCCCAGGAAGGAGTCAGAGCTTTGTCCTGAAGGCCTGAGAGCAGGGTGAGAATGGAGGCAACTTGGGCAAGACTCTCTCTGGATAAGAGACCATGGTGGCCTCAAGCGGGGAATGGCCGTATGTGAGAGGCTTGAAGTCTGGTGATATTCAAGTGGTAAATGGAGAGTCCTTGCTGCTTGGTCCATGGTAGGAGGTGAGAAAGGAAGACGGGACCAGGCTGAGGAGGCAAATGGCACCATCAGAAGTGGAAGCAGGAAAGTAATGCCATCAGGTGGGACTTGAGATAGGGATCCGAGAGTGTAAGTAAAAGTGACAGGGGTCTGAGCTAAGGGCAGTTTTTGTAGCTATTTAGGACTAAAATGAACTCAGTGGATTGGGTGCGTGGTGTGAGATGAAGTCCTGCTTTCTATCGTTGGCCTCTGAGCTAAGGAAAATGTTCCTCTCTGAGAGGATTTACAAGAGGGAGCCAGAGAGAAGAGAGGCGGTAAATGATGTATCTTGAAAATGTTAAATGACCTCTCAGTTCATTTCAGTTCCTCAGTGGTGTTTGACTCTTTACGACCCCATGAACCACAGCACGCCAGGCCTCCCTGTCCATCACCAACTCCTGGAGTTCAGCCAAACCCATGTCCATTGAGTTGGTGATGCCATCCAACCATCTTATCTTCTGTCATCCCCTTCTCCTCCCACCCTCAATCTTTCCCATCATCAGGGTCTTTTCAAATGAGTTAGTGCTTTGTATCAGGTGGCCAGAATATTAGAGTTTCAGCTTCAACATCTGTCCTTCCAATGAACACCCAGGACTGATCTCTTTTAGGATGGACTGGTTGGATCTCCTTGCAGTCCAAGGGACTCTCAAGAGTCTTCTCCAACACCAGTTCAACATCATCAATTCTTTGGCGCTCAGCTTTCTTTATAGTCCACATCCATATATGACCACTGGAAAAGCCATAGCCTTGACTAGACGGACCTTTGTTGGCAAAGTAATATCTCTGCTTTTTAATATGCTGTCTAGTTTGATCATAACTTTCCTTCCAAGGAGAAGCGTCTTTTAATTTCATGGCTGCAATCACCATCTGCAGTGATTTTGGAGCCTAAAAAAGTAAAGTCTGCCACTGTTTCCACTGTTTCCCCATCTATTTCCCATGAACTGATGGGACCGGATGCCATGGTCTTATTTTTCTGAATGTTGAGCTTTAAGCCAACTTTTTCACTCTCCTCTTTCACGTTCATGAAGAGGCTCTTTAGTTCTTCTTCACTTTCTGCCCTAAGGCTGGCCTCTAGGACTTTTAAACTGGCATACAGGTGATTTGACTAAGTTGTAGAGGTGGTGGGGAGAACGATAAGTCTGTCGGGAGTGTTACCGAAGACCTTAGCCTTTGAATGGTGCATGTTGAGTGTTGGTGGAGATCCATTTGTATAAAGATAGGGAGGTGGACACAGTTGGTATTTGGGGAACCCTGAATATTTTGTTTATCTGAGTATAAATTTTAAGGAGGGGAAAGCAAAGGGATCTAGGCTGGATAGATGGAGAAGAGCCAGATCATGATGACTTGCTGTGCTGGGTGAAGCTAAGGAATCTGAACTTTCTGCAGGGAATCCCTGAAGGAGGTCAAAGAGAGAAGTGCTACAGGCAGGTTTGCAGTACTCTGGAGAGCAGTATTGCAGATGTGCTGGGATAAAGGGAGACTGGAGGACAGAGACCACGTAAGAGACGATGTAGCTCAGACCCGCAGTATTTGTGAATGGTGGAAGATGGGAGTCTTTGAAGTCGGACAGTAGGCAGAGAGGAAAGATACTGACTAGGCAGGTAGAATACGGGCAATTTGGACAGGGATGGAATATATTAGGTGCCCATATTAGAAGGCATTTCATTAATGCTTGGCAACCCTTAGTGTTTTGTTTTTTTTCTTTTAGTTGTATTTATTTGTTTATGGCTGCACTGGATCTTCATTGCTGAATGCAGGCTTTCTCTAGTTGCAGAGAGCAGGGGCTACTCCTTGTTAAGGTGCTCAGGCTTCTCCTTGCAGTGGCTTCTCTTGTTACAGAGGACCAGTTCTAGGGTGCATGGCGGCCAGTAGCTGCGGCACATGGACTCAGGAGTCGTGGCTCCTGGGCTCCAGAGCCCAGGCTCAATAGTCGTGGCACATGGGTTTAGCTGCTCCCTGGCATGTGGGCTCTTCCTGGGCCAGGGATCGAAGCTGTGTCTCCTGCATTGGCAGGCAGACTCTTTACCACTGAGCCACCAGGGAAACCCAGCCCTTAGTTTGTAAAGAAAATTCCAGGTGGAAAATAATTGCAAACTTAACTGTCCTATATTCTCTTCCTAAAATGATAACTTACTTTGACAGTAGAAATGCCTGGGTAAGTTAAGTAAGTTAAGAGTAAGGGGACAACTGTACTGTGATCCCTTCCAGAATGGGAAAACTCCCATGCTATCTTGCATCGAAAGCTGTGATAGAACTGTAGGCTTTCACAATTTGTGAAATGATGTTGCCATTCACCTTTAGCCCTGATTTATTTTACTTATGCTTTAAAATTATATTTTTAACTCCAGATTAGATATCTCCAGCTAAATATTCCACAGGCATTCCAGGTGAAACATTTCTGATACAGAACTGATTATTTTCAATTCTCCAACTTGAGTCTTCTCAGATCAACCGAGTCATTTAGGTACTGCTATTTATACTATTTAAACTCTGTCATCCTCAGCTCTCCCCTTCTTGCTTACCATTTCCAGTTGGCTGGCTTCTGAGTTCAGGCTAACCAGCGTGTTAAACGTGTGGAAAGTATTGTCTTGCCTTGATTTCTGCTGTCCTCATTATTTCTCACCCAGACTAATGACTTTTGTCTGACTCATCTCCATTTCCTTCTAGTCCACCGTTAAATCTTATTCTTTCTAAAACACAAAAGCAATGCACAAAGTAGCTTCATACAGAGATGAACGTGAGAGAAGTGGAAAAGTTTCGGTCCACCAAATAGCCTTGATTAAAGAGAGAGACCGCTTTGTCTTCTTTTAGTGATATAGGTCAAGGTGTGCTGAGGTTGGACTTTAAGGCAAGAGGAAATAGTAATTCACTGCATCTTCTTTTTCTGGGGCCTTCTCACCCGCAAGTAATTTTATTTGCCAGCTTCACACTCCTTCTATGGTGGCGTTCAGTCAAGGTCATCATCATCTCTTGCCTGGCCTGCTACAAAACATTATACCTACTCTCCCTGCTTTCAATTTTGCCTGCTACCTTTTCTTCTCAATTTAGTAACCAGAACAAGTCTCTACAAACCTAAGGCAGATCATGACAGTCCTGTGCTCAAAACTTTGGAGAGTTTCCCACACAACTTGAGTAAGAATGTCAGTCCATGTCATGGCTGACTCAGCCTTTGTGATCCCGGCCTCTATGCCTCACTGACTTCGCCTCCGTCCTTCTTTCTGCTTCCTCCGTCTTCTTCAGCCATGCTGGCCCTCTGACTCTTCATGTGCTCGGTAGGCTTCCTTCTCAGGGGCTTTGCCTTTAGCTTTTCCTCTGCCTGAAAGAACCACATGACTCATCCCCTCACTCCCCTTGGGTCTTTGTTCAGATGTCACCTCAGTGAGACCTTTGCTGACCACTCTATTTAAAATAGCAACACTCTACCCATATTCTATGCCTTATTTTCCCTCACAGCAACACATTAGCTTTTACTGTACTATATATTTCACTTAATTCATCTGCCCTCATCCCAAAGATAATCTCTCTGTGGGTGGAATATCGTACCTGTTTTGCTCACCACTATATTGCCATTGGTTGGAAGAGTGTCTTGGGCATAGCGTATGCTCGGTAAAAACTTGCTAAAAATAAAATGAGTTAATAGTATACCTAATTATAATATCATATTTGTCTCTAGTACTTTTTCACAGAAGCAAATTCCCAAATCAAAAAAAAATCTCTCAAGCACAGGGTTTCTATTTCTTGGTTCAAAAGTTAGTCATATTAGTTTTGGCTAATGTGATAGGGACCAAGAGGAGATGACTTGAATGAGAGGCAAGCAGGAGTGAAAACTCCACTTGAAAATTTCAAATTGCCTATTAATTTATCTCTTTGATTTCATCTTCCTTGATTGCATAGTTTTGGTGAAGCATCTATTTAGTCTACATCTAATTGCATACAGATAAGAACTGTAATAAAAATTAGCAAGTACACCCTGTAACACAGAGCAACTATTTTTTCAAAGACTGATGTTCATTGCTATGAAACGTATCATCACTCAAAAATGTAATTTTTGTTTCGTTACTGGTAACAACCACATAATTCAGCCTAGCCATAGAAGCTTGGAGTCAGCTAACTTTCTTTTATATTTGCTTAGCCTTACCTTCATGTTGCTGTGGCAATGAGATCTGTGTTCTGCAGAAGCTTAGAATATCAGAGTCCTCTGTGCAGTGCCTGGTTTAAGTGAAGGAGCAGGTAGAGGTGCTCAGGCAAACCACACAGGTGTGGAGTTTGAGTTTAATAAAGCCTGTGGCAAGAATCGGAGAAGGCGATGGCACCCCACTCCAGTACTCTTGCCTGGAAAATCCCATGGACTGGGGAGCCTGGTAGGCTGCAGTCCATGGGGTCACAAAGAGTCGGACATGACTGAGCGACTTCACTTTCACTTTTCACTTTCATGCACTAGAGAAGGAAATGGCAACCCACTCCAGCGTTCTTGCCTGGAGAATCCCAGGGATGGGGGAGCCTGCTAGGCTGCCGTCTATGGGGTCACACAGAGTTGAGCACGACTGAAGTGACTTAGCAGCAGCAGCAGTGGCAAGAATGGAATGGGTAGAATTTGGGCTCTTCAATTTTGTTAAAGTTTGTAGTATACTGACACTATTGGCATTAGCAGGTGAGATGATCTTTTTATTCTGCAGGGAATAATGTCCTGTCTGCTCCTTATATTCCCAGACACTATGAACCATGTCAGTTATGCGGAAGTGACAGTAGGGTCTGGGCACTGAGAAGAATCCATGCATGTCACAAACTTATGCCTTCTAGCAACTGGATAAAATAAATTGCAAAGTAGTTATCGCAGGCTTACTCTGTTCATGCGCTATATGAATTCCTTTAGAAATGCAAAAGTGTGAACTTTTCAAAGTTTCTTGAAAAATAAGATTGTTTGGTCTTCACCAAATTGACATTTAAAGAATTATTTGTTTTTAATTGCAGGATAATGGCTCTACTGTATTGTGTTGGTTTCTGCCATACATCAACATGAATCTATTTTATGATATGAGTGTTGCTGCACCTGCTTTCTTTTGATTTCTGTTTGCATGAAATATCTTTTTCTAGCCCTTTGCTTTCAGTCTGTATTTGTGCTTAGGTCTAATGTGGATCTCTTGTAGATAGCATATATAGGGGTCTTGCTTTTTGTATCCATTTAGCCAGTCTGTGTCTTTTGGTTGGAGCATTTAGTCCATTTACATTTAAGATAATTATTGTTATGTCTGTGCTCCCCTGGTGAATGAGCAGTAAAGAATCTGCCTGCAGAGCAAAAGATGCAGGAGACATGGGTTTGGTCCCTGGGTCAGGAGGATCCCCTGTAGGAGGGCATGGGGTACCCACTCCAGTATTCTTGCCTGGAGAATCCCACAGATAGAGAAGCCTGGCAGGCTACAGTCCACAGGGTTGCAAAGAGTCAGACATGACTGAAGTGACTGGGCATGCACGTCCATGATCCTATTACCACTTACTGTATTGTGTTATTTGTTTTTGTAGACTTTTTCTTTCTCTTGTATTTCCTGTCTAGAAAAGTTCCTTGAGCAGTTGTTGTTAATGTTGGTTTGGTGGTGCTGTATTTTCTTAACTTTGGCTTGGCTGTAAAGCTTTTGCTTTCTCCTTCAAATCTGAATGAGATCTTTGCTAAAAAGAGTAGTCTTGGTTGTGGGGTTTTTTCCCTTTTATCACTTTAAGTATAGCCTCCCATTCCCTTCTAGCCCGCGGAGTTTCTGTTGAAAAATCAACTGTTAGCCTTAGGAGGATCCCCTTGTAAGTTATTTGTTGCTTCTCCCTTGCTGCTTTTAATACTTGTTCTTTGTATTTAATTTTCGTTAGTTCGATTAATATGTGTCTTGGGTTTAACCTGTATGGACTGCCTGGGCTTCCTGGTCTTGGTAGGCTAGTTCCTTTCCAATGTTAGGGAAGTTTTCAACTCTAATCTAAATATTTTTTTCATGCCTTTTCTTTTCTTTCTTCTTCTTCTTCTTCTTCTGGGACCCCTATAACTCGAATGTTGGTCCACTTAATGTTGTCCCAGATATCTCTGAGATTTCTTTGTTTCTTTTTATTCTTTTCCCTTTATTCTGCTTCGCTTCACCTATTTTTACCATTCTGCTTTCTGGGTCACTTGTCTGTTCTTCTGCCTCTGACTGTTATTCCGCTGTTGGTTCCTGCTAGTATATTTTTCATCTCAGTTATTGTGTTGTTCATTGCTGATTGTCTACTCTTTAATTTTTCTAGGTCCTCGTTAACTTTTTGTTGTATCTGCTTGATCCATGCCTCCAGTCTATTTATCTGTGCTTTCATTTTATTTCCAAGATTTTGGATCATCTTTACTTTCGTTGCTCTGAATTCTTTTTCAGGTAAGCTGTTTATTTCCTCCTCATTTGGCCTCATTTTTCTGGTTTTTTTTTTTTTTTTTTTACCATGGCCCTTAAATCTGCTGCATGTCTCTCTGTCATTTTATTTAACTTACTGAGTTTGGAGTCTCCTTTCTGCCTGGTGGTAGGTCATAGTTCATCTCAATTGTGAAGTCTGCCCCTCATGGGTGGAGTTGGACCAGTGCCTTGTGAAAGTCTGTTGGCTGGGGGAATGTGTGTCTGTGTTCTGGTGCATGGAGCTGGATCTTGTCTCTCTGAAGGGTAGTGCCATTTCCAGTCATGTGTTTTTGGGTGTCTGTGCCTTGGTGAGGCTTTGGGCAGCCTTTCTGCTAATGAACAAAGTTGTGTTCCTGTTTTGCTAAAGTGCTGGCATGACACTGGAACTTGCTGGCTTTTCGGTGGGCTTGGTCTTAGTGTTGAGATGGGAGGCCTTTGGGAGAGCTCTCATCAATTAATGTTCCATGAAGCTGGGAGTTCTCTGGTGGTCCCAAGTCCTAGACTCGGGTCTCCCACCTAGGGGGCTCAGGCTTGACCCCTAACGGTAGCAGCAAGACTTCATAGGCCATGCAGCACAAAAGACAAAGTGAAAAAGTGAAAGTGAAATTGCTCAGTCGTGTCCGACTCTTTGTGACCCCATGGACTACAGCCTACCAGGTTCCACCGTCCGTGGGATTTTCCAGGCAAGAATACTGGAGTGCACTGTCATTTCCTTCTCCAGACAAAGACAAAATTCCAAGACTAATGGTGAAAGCAACACTCAGTAGCCAATAAAACCCAAAGAAACTCACACACACTTATAAAAAGAAGAGAGAAAACAGAGAAAAGGATAAAAACTAGAGTCAAAACAGAAGAGAGCAATCAAGCCAATAAACAAGCCCCTAAGTGAAAATGTATAGTAAAAACATGACTAGCAAAAATGCAAAATGAAAGCATGGGGGAAAATGCAATATAACTACATAGTACCCTAAAAACAGGGAAAAACTGAAATGAATTTTTAAAAAAATAAGATGTTTTAAAACTGGAAAAAGTAGGTTGAAAAGTGAAAGTTAAGGGAATAGTAAAGAAAGGACAACATAAGAACATATGAGAAAAAAGAGAAAAATATAGAGACAGTGGCAGTATGAAGAATATCCTTGTGATTCCTCCATTTTCCTCTCCACGCAGTTTTCTTCAGTCTATCTCCCTGCTCAGAAAGTCATCCAATATTTGTAGCAAGGCCTCTGGACCTGTTGTGGGCAGTGTTGAGTCAACTCAGACTCAGGTGTTACCTTACTCCACCTTTTGTGTGCATGCATGCTAATCAAGGTAAACTGGATGTGGTCAAATAGGAGATGGCAAGAGTGAACATCAGTATTTTAGGAATCAGTGAACAAAATGGACAGGAATGGGAGAATTTAATTCAGGTGACCATTATATCTACTACTATGGGCAAGAATCTTGGAATGGAGTAGCCATCATAGTCAACAAAAGAGTTCAAAATGCAGTACTTGAATGCAATCTCAAAAATGACAGAATGATCTCAGTTTGTTTCCAAGGCAAACCATTCAACATCACAGTAATCCAAGTCTATGCCCCAACCACTAATGCTGAAGAAGCTGAAGTTGAATGGTTCTTTGAAGACCTACAAGATCTCCTAGAACTAACACCAAAAAAAAAAAAAAAAAGTCCTTTTCATCATAGGGGACTGGGATACAAAAGTAGAAAAAGATAGAAAAAAGTAAAGAGATACCTGGAGTAACAGGCAAGTTTGGCCTTGGAGTACAAAATGAAGCAGGGCATAGGCTAACAGAGTTTTGCCAAGAAAACACACTTGTCATAGTAAACACGCTTTTCCAACGACACAAGAGAAGACTCTTCACATAGACATCACCAGATGGTCAATACCGAAATCAGGTTGATTATATTCTTTATAGCCAAAATGGAGAAGCTCTATAGAGTCAGCAAAACAAGACCTGGAGCTGACTGTGGCTCAGATCATCAGCTCCTTATTGTAAAATTCAGACTCAATTTGAAGAAAGTAGGGAAAGCCATTAGGACATTCAAATTGCTTATGATTATACAGTGGAGGTGACGAATAGATTCAGGGGACTAGATCTGGTAGACAGAGTGGCTGAAGAACTATGGACAGAGGTTTGTAACATTGTACAGGAGGTGATGACCAAAACCATCCCCAAGAAAAAGAAATGCAAGAGGGCAAAGTGGTTGTCTGAGGAGGCCTTAACAAATAGCTGAGAAAAAAAGAGAAGCGAGAGGCAAAGGAGAAAGGGGAATATATATCGAAGTGAATGCAGAGTTCCAGAGAATAACAAGGAGAGATAAGAAGTCCTTCAAGGCTTTGTCAACATGAAACTAAAGGGAATATAATGACCAGCTTGGAAGATGGCCAGATCTGCAAATTTTTCTTTATCATTTATACACATTTTCAAATTTTATACTTCAGTAACTTTTCCCCCCTGGTTTAAAAATCAAATCATATTAATATTTATTGAATAAAATTTGAAATTACTCAAAATCAACCAACCTAACAAAAGGAACAAAGAATCTTCTATTATCCCTTCACCTAGTCATACATAATGACTGTGAAAGGTAATGAATGAAGTCAGATCTTAGATTTGAATCTTTACGACTTTCATTATTTGCCTCTAAAGGTTAGTTACTTGACCTACCTGTGTCCTTCAGTTTTCTCATCTATAAAATTGGAGTAACAGTGTTGTTATTGTTTTTGGCCCCTAAGTGGTCTCCAACTCTTTGTGACCCCATGGACTGCAGCATGCCAAGCTTCTCTGTCCTCAATTATCCCTTGAAATTTGCTCAAATTCATGGCCATTGAGTTGGTGATGCTATCTAACCATCTCATCCTCGGTTGCCCACATCTCCTTTTGCCTTCAGTCCTTCCCAGGATCAACATCTTTTCCAATCTCTGTACATCAGGTGGCCAAAGTATTGGACCTTCAGCTTAAGTATCAGTCCTTCCAACAAATATTCATGGTTGATCTCCTTTAGGATTGACGAATTTGATCTCCTTGCAGTCCAAGAGATTCTCAAGAGCCTTCTCTAGGACCACAATTCAAAAACATCAGTTCTTTGACTCTCAGCTTTCTTTATGGTCCAACTGTCACATTCATACATGACTACTGGAAAAACCGTAGCTTTGACTATATGAACCTTTGTCAGCAAAGTAATGTCTCTGCTTTTTAATACACTGTCTAGGTTTGGCATAACTTCCATTCTAAGGAGCAAGTGTCTTTTCATTTCATGGCTGCAGTCACTATCTCTGGTGATTTTGGAGCCCAAGAAAATAAAATCTGTCATTGCGTCCACTTTTTCTCCTTGTATTTGCTGTGAAGTGGTGGGACTGGATGCCATGATCTTAGTTTTTTGAATGTTGAGTTTCAAGCCAGCTTTTTCACTCTCCTCTCTCACCCTTATCAAGAGGCTCTTTAGTTCCTCTTTTTAGAGTGTTATGGTCTGCATATCTCAGATTGTTGTTATTTCTCCTGGAGATCTTGATTGCAGCTTGTGATTCATCCAGCCTGGCATTTCTCATGATGTACTCTGCATAGATTTAAATAAGTAGAGTGACAATATACAGCCTTGTCATACTCCTTTCTGCATTGAACCAGCAGAGAACTCCATGAACCAGTCAGTTGTTTCATGCCCAGTTCTAACTATAGCTTCTTGACCCGCATACAGTTTTCTCATGGGTTAGGTAAGATAGTTGGTATTCCCATCTCTTTAAGAATTTTCTACAGTTTGTTGTGATCCAGTCCGTCCTTTGGCATAGTCAATGAAGCAGAAGTAGATGTTTTTCTGGAATTCCCTTGCTTTCTCCATAATCCAGCAAATATTGTCAATTTGATCTCTGGTTCTTCTGCCTTTCTAAACCAGCTTGTACATCTGGAAGTTCTTGGTTCACGTACTGCTGACGCCTAGCTTGAAGGATTTTGACCTTAACCTTACTAACATGTGAAATTGTACAATAGTTTGAACATTCTTTGGCATTGCCCTTCTTTGGGATTGCAGTGAGAACTGACCTTTTCCAGCTGTGTGGCTACTGCTGAGTTTTCCAAGTTCGCTGACATACTGAATGCAGCACTGTAACTGCATCACCTTTTAGGATAAGGCCGACTTGACTTCACATTCTAGGAGGTATGGCTCTAGGTGAATGACCACACCATCATAGTTATCTGGGTCATTAAGACCTTTTTAGTATAATTCTTTTTTCTGTATTCTTTACACTTCTTAATCTCTTCTGCTTCTGTTAGGTCCCTGCTGTTTCTGTCCTTTATCATGATCATCCATGAAATGTACCTTTGATATCTGCAATTTTCTTGAAGAGATCTCTAGTCTTTCCCATTCTATTGGAACAATACAGTTTACCTTATAGGGTTGTAGAAAGTCCTAAGTAGACCTGGCACTTGGCAAATATCGAATCCACTACTTACTGTTATTTCCTTCTAGTCATTTTTCTAAGCATGTATTTTTATTTATAGTTCAGGACATCCTGTGTATTTTCTCTCTCTCTTTTTTTTACATCATATTATAAGCATTTTCTTGTTCAATTTCTACTTGTGAATAGCCTTATCCTAAGCTATTGACTACATTTCTATTTCCTTACAGTAAATTTCTAGATATCTTAAGGCAAATAATGACAGCCCATTTACTGTATAAGAATGCTCTAGTGGGAAATTATGTATTCTGAAGTTTTAATCTTACAGCCATGACCTGATGGGGAATATCAGATACCCGAATAGTATGATCATTAAACTCAGTAGGATCTCAGTGAATATAGAGAGATAACATGCAAGGTTTTATGATCTTGGTTTTGCAACTTGGGCAACATATTTAACTCCTCTGGGCCCCTCCTGTACAATGGGGTAAAATTAATACCTATTTCATGGGGTGGTGACAATTAGTTTTTAATCCTGATACGTGGTAAACACTTAATGAATATTGTTAGCTCTTTATTTGTTACTGTGTTTAACACTTAAAAGTTTGTTTTCATAATTAAAAATGAGAGAATGGCAGTGTTTTAGATAAGTAATATGAAGGTAAGCAGTAAAGTACAAGATAGGCAGTCCAAATACTTTTTTAGTTGAAAATGGTTTTATTGTTTCCCCCATTTTAATTATAACATTTAATTATTTTTCCCCCGTTCTAAATTTATTATTCAAAGACAACATGAGAAGAGGCATTTGATTTGATAAACCTTATAAAGGACTTTTATAATGTTCTTAAGTGAGTCAAAAGATGGAATGTGATTTTCTTCCAAGTTGTTCTTGTTAAAAGACAAACATGCTTTAAGCTTTTTTAAAGTTAAATTTAAGCTAAACACAGAAACTAACAATGCCAGCATTTATAGAGTGTTTTCTATGTGCTATCCAATTTTCTAAGTTTATTGTTTATATTGTCTCATGAAACCCTTATAATGACCTGTGAGGAAGGTTCTGTCATTATTTCCAACTGCAGAAGAAATTGAGGCAAATAGAGATTAAAGAACTTACTGAAGATTATATGACTAGGGAGAAAGTTCTCTCCTGTGTAGTTTAGCTCCAAAGCCCATGCTTTAAACCATTCTACTGTGTTACTTAACATTCCAACAGAAAAAGTATAAAAATTGATTAAATATAGTGCTAACCTGTTTACAGTGTTTGTGTGAATCCAAGAATTTGACTAATATTAAAGAATAAGTTTAAAAACTCATATCTTTTATGGGGATACAAGTATGCATATTTCAATTCATTTTTCTTCTATTAGTTTTTCAGTTATGGAACAAAAATATTATATCAAAACAATGAAGCTTTGCAGTCTAAATTCTTTCCACCTTTTCCAAAAGTGATGCTACCACCCAATAGTTTTCAAGGAAAAGTAGCATTTATTACCGGGGGAGGCACTGGCCTTGGAAAAGGAATGACAACTTATCTGTCCAGCCTGGGTGCACAGTGTGTGATAGCCAGCCGGTAAG
This sequence comes from Ovis canadensis, assembly GCF_042477335.2. Classification (NCBI taxonomy): domain Eukaryota; kingdom Metazoa; phylum Chordata; class Mammalia; order Artiodactyla; family Bovidae; genus Ovis; species Ovis canadensis. Next base: position 96,636,831 of record NC_091253.1, on the reverse strand, counting down.
TGAGTCTTAGTACGTTGCCTGGCAAGAGTCTATTGATGGAATAAGTCTGTGCTACAACGTTGAAAACACTTTTTTGCCAGATTTGTTTGATTTGCATCTTAATCTCTATGAAATAGTCTTTAGATTATTTAAAAATAATAATAATAACTTTTCCTTGGAAAAAGTCAGTTATTATTTGTGATGATAGAAGTAATGATTGATGATGGAACTGATAATATACTTAAATTCAATAACATACACAAATTCAGTAACAAAATTTTTTCTGTGTATGAAGTAATAAAGTACTATATTGAGGCTCCTTTGTTTTCAGTATCAGTGATTATAATTACTGATTCAGTAGATAGTTAACCTTGCACCAGGATAATGGATAGAATGCTTCCATTTCCTATAAGATGGGCAAATATTTCAAAACATCTATTGTGATGAATATAGGAAGGGGGAGGCCTTGTGGAAAGAATTTACTTAGGCAAGTCCTGGTATCTTATAGCTATTCAAGTTAGAGGTTTAGAGACTGGCCAAAAAATCTATCCCTTCTTTCAGTTTGGAATACTGTAAAATTTTTAGATAGGATAAGTAATAGTCTGAATGATAAGTCACTATGTAATTTATAAGGGCCCAAAGGACTTTCTTTCAGATGTTTCTTTTAATGCAAATTGGCCAGAACATTTTTTTTACGTTGCAAATGTTTTCAAGTGTGTTAATATATTATTTTCTTTGTAATGCTAGGTGATTTACATTGCTTTTGTGTGTGTGTGTTTTTCTGAAGAGTGTAAGATTCTGAATACATCTAGATTGTCCAAACCCATCAATTTGGTATAAAATCTGGTAACACAGATTTTATATATAACATAGATTTTTAAAAAATAGTTTAACCTAAGCTGACATCATTCCAGGAATGTATTTTCCTTCTAAAGCATGCCTGGGCAAGCAAACACATAGAAAAGAATATAATTAAGGAAATAATTTAAAATTTAACTGGCTTAAAAGTAATTCTATCAATTAATGTCAGATATATGAAAATTGCTTAAATTTAACTTCTGGAAAATAAATGCACTCAAACTAACTTGTTTATAGATTCAGCTTTTCTATTGTCCTCAAAATACATGTTTTTAAGCTGTAAATTCTTTTTTAATGTATGAAATTAAAAAGAAAATTATAACATGAAATTATTTCAGAACTCATGCAAAGTACCATGTGTTTATTTCTAGAAAAATTGATGTTTTGAAAGCAACTGCAGAGCAGATATCTTCTCAAACTGGAAATAAGGTACATTAAAAAGTTATTTAAATCAGATTTAGGAATTATAACATGCTTAAGTAAGTAACTCATGCTTATGGATTAAGAAGTCTGAAAAAATGTAAAATTCTTTTTTTCTTTTTGTTGTTTTGCAGGTCCATGCAATTCAGTGTGATGTGAGGGACCCTGACATGGTACAAAACGCTGTGTCAGAAACGATCAAAGTCTTTGGACATCCTGATGTAAGTGTGATGGTGATGAGGCGACAGTATGAGGTGTTTGATGTTGATAGCACCTACCAAGGTGTATTAATGAAATAAAATATTGATGCTGAGCAAGTGCTGTGTTAAGAAGCCCCTGTTTTCCTTTGCTAGCAAAAAGCCAGCTCTTTTTGCCAGGGAGTAGAGTAGGTAGACTGCTATACTATTTCCTTTCAGGAATACTTTAAAAATACATTTATAATCATATAGAACAAACTTTATTTCACTTTATTTAATAAGAATAAATAAATAAGAGTAAGCTATCCAAGAGCACAATATTTAGTTTAAATGATTCATGCTCTTTGCTTTTCTTTATAATTTTGGATTATCTCTGTCCATGGAGGAAAATAATACAAACAAGGAAACCTACAAAATAGCTCCAGATTTCTCCTTGTAAGACTTGAGATATACATGGATGTTTTGCTTTTGTTTGGTTCACATATTGGAAAGAAGCCATTTCTCCAGTAGTCTCAAAGATAGCACTTTTCTATGTTAAAGATATTTTTGGACAAATCAATATCTACTGTAGAACTAAGGGAATTTTTATTGTTATTGAAGAAGCAGGTCATCAACCAAGAATTTCATTAGCTAAATTAAGCCAAAATGATACCAGAAATTAAAGGCACTTTAATTGAGATTCCTTGAAATAAATAATCACATCCTAGACATGCTTAATTGATATGTATATTTTTAGTAATGGACTCTACCCTAATTTTGAGACAGGGATTAGAATTCCAAAATTTGGTAAACAATAATAGGAAATTTTCGAAGGCTCACAGAAGGTAAAACTGAACCAAATCTCATGGTATTGGTTCATAACAGACTATGAACTTTAGTTTTACTATATTATTTGGATAAGTTTCAGAAATAAAAGCCTTTTAGGAAAAATATTCTTCCTCATCTAAGTTTCTATAACTTGCCTTATTCACTTATTAGATTGTGATAAACAATGCAGCAGGGAATTTTATTTCTCCCTCCGAAAGACTGTCTCCTAATGCTTGGAAGACAATAACTGACATAGTTCTGAACGGCACAGCCTTTGTGACTCTAGCAATTGGGAAGGAACTAATCAAAGCACAGAAAGGTATGTGTATTTATTCTTCACATATTAATTGGCTCCCTACTGTGTACAGGTTCTGTGCTAAGCCCTGGGATACTCAGTGATGCAATGTCTGTACTTGTATAGTCAGTTCAATTCAGTTCAGTCGCTCAGTCGTGTCCAACTCTTTGCGACCCCATGAACCACAGCACGCCAGGCCTCCCTGTTCATCACCAACTCTCAGCCTCACGTTCATCAAGTCAGTGATGCCATCCAGTCATCTCATCCTCGGTCATCCCCTTCTCCTCCTGCCTCCAATCCCTCCCAGCATCAGGGTCTTTTCCAGTGAGTCAGTTCTTCGCCTCAGGTAGCCAGAGTATTGGAATTTCAGCTTCAGCATCAGTCCTTCCAATGAACGTTCAGGACTGATTTCCTTTAGGATGAACTGGTTGGATCTCCTTGCAGTCCAAGGGACTCTCAGGAGCCTTCTCCAACACCACAGTTCAAAAGCATCAATTCTTTGGCGCTCAGCTTTCTTTATAGTCCACCTCTCACATCCATACATGACTACAGGAAAAACCAGTATGTCTAGAATCAGTGTACAGTTATTCACTTAACGCTTACTGATGACTTTTGTGTACCATACCCTGTGCTGCATGCCCAAATGACAGAGGTGAATAAGACACTGTCCCTGATCAGGCTGTGGTTGGGACTTGAAGGGTGCAGGTATTTTCTCAGAGAGGTGATAGAGTATTCTGAACCAGAACAAGGAGAAATTATCCTTGTGTTACTTGAAGGATGTCCTTTGGGGCTTGAGGGGAGTGGCATGGAGCTGATCAGTTTCCTTCCGTTGGTTCAAAGCTTTTGTCTCATTAACTTCAATTTCTTCTTCTGTACAGTGTGGATAATTCTCAAATCAGCTTGAGAAAGGATATAGGAACAGACAGAAGGATTCTAGAGGGGCATTAGCTTTTTTTCTACACATGTGCTAACAATTTCCATCTTTTCCCCATTCTCTTATTGAAGTTGAAGTCCTATGTTTCAATTTCTGTTATAGCAAAGTGAATATGATTGAGATAGGGAATTTGCTTTTTTTAAAAAAGTTTTTAAGAGGGATGAATGAGTGGGGAGACAGAGAAGAGTTGCCTCCCTGTCCATCCCCAGCTCCTGGAGTTCACTCAGACTCATGTCCATCGAGTCAGTGATGCCATCCAACCATCTCATTCTCTGTCACCCCATTCTCCTCCTGCCTTCAATCTTTCCCAGCTTTGGAGTCTTTTCCAATGAGTCAACTCTTTCCATGTGGGCTGACTTCTCTCTCTTCTCTCTCCCAGGATCCTTGTATCTCTTCTGTATCTCTTCTTACTGTATCCTTTTTCAAGTGTATTTGAGAATTATCCACACTGTGTCTGGTTTTCTCTCTTCATACCTCTTACTCATTTCTCTGTTGCTCTCCATATGTCTGTCTCACTCTCACTCTCTATCAACTCTTCTCTTTTGTTTCCCTGTTTATTTCTTCATCTTGGTCTCTCTCATCACTTGGTATTTCCCTGTCTTGTCTGTTTTATTTCATCCCCTGCCCGTCTTTGTTATTCTTGATTTCTATCTGACTCTCCTTCCTTTTCTCATTATTGTCTTCTTTGTAATATAGACTTTGATCTATTTTTACTCATCACATTGGATTAAAATTAAAATTCTATGGACTTCATTAAAATTATATTAGCTCAGGCTTCTTAAAAGATGGAGCCAGTTTTTTTCTGCCAAAATTCCTGTCAGTTATAGATGCTGTAACCTGACAGTTTTCAGTTCAGTTCAGTTCAGTCGCTCAATCGTGTCCTACTCTTTGTGACCCCATGGACTGCAGCACGCCAGGCCTCCCTGTCCATCACCAACTCCTGGAGTTCACTCAAACTCATGTCCATCGAGTCAATGATACCATCCAACCATCTCATCCTCTGTCACCCCATTCTCCTCCTGCCTTCAATCTTTCCCAGCTTTGGAGTCTTTTCCAATGAGTCAACTCTTTGCATGAGGTGGCCAAAGTATTGGAGTTTCAGCTTCAGCTTCAGTCCTTCCGATGAACATCCAGGACTGATCTCCTTTAGGATGGATTGGTTGGATCTCCTTGTAGTCCAAGGGACTCTCAAGAGTCTTCTCCAGCACCACAGTTCAAAAGCATCAATTCTTCTGCACTCAGCTTTCTTTACAGTCCAACTCTCACATCCATACTTGACTACTGGAAGAACCATAGCCTTGACTAGATGGACCTTTGTTGGCAAAGTAATGTCTGCTTTTTTTTTTTTTAACTCTATTTTACTTTACAATACTGTATTGGTTTTGCCATACATCACCATGAATCCGCCATGGGTGTACACGTGTTCCCAATCCTGCTGTCTAGGTTGGTCATAACTTTCCTTCCAAGGAGTAAGCATCTTTTAATTTCATGGCTGCAGTCACCATCTGCAGTGATTTTGGAGCCCAAAATAATAAAGTCTGACACTGTTTCCCCATCTATTTGCCATGAAGTGATGGGACCGGTCCGTCTAGTCAAGGCTATGGTTTTTCCAGTGGTCAAGTATGTATGTGAGAGTTGAACTATAAAGGAAGCTGAGTGCCAAAGGATTGATGCTTTTGAACCGTGGTGTTGGAGAAGACTCTTGAGAGTCCCTTGGACTGCAAGGAGATTCAACCGGTCTATCCTAAAGGAGATCAGCCCTGGGTGTTCTTTGGAAGGAATGATGCTGAAGCTGAAACTCCAGTACTTTGACCACCTCATGCGAAGAGCTGACTCATTGGAAAAGACTCTGATGCTGGGAGGGATTGGGGGCAGGAGGAGAAGGGTACGACAGAGGACGAGATGGCTGGATGGCATCACTGACTCGATGGATGTGAGTCTGAGTGAACTCCGGGAGTTGGTGATGGAGAGGGAGGCCTGGAGTGCTGCATGGGGTTGCAAAGAGTCAGTCAGACATGACTGAGCAACTGAACTGAGCTGAACAGATGGGACTGGATGCCATGATCTTAGTTTTCTGAATGTTGAGCTTTAAGCCAACTTTTTCACTCTCCTCTTTCACTTTCATCAAGAAGCTCTTTAGTTCTTCTTCACTTTCTGCCATAAGGGTGGTGTTATCTGCATATCTGAGGTTATTGGTATTTCTCCTGGCAATCTTGATTCCAGCTTGTGCTTGTTCCAGCCCAGCGTTTCTCATGATGTACTCTGCATAGAAGTTAAATAAGCAGGGTGACAATATACAGCCTTGACGTACTCCTTTTCCTATTTGGAACCAGTCTGTTGTTCCATTTTGTTCTACCTTTTTATTGTTGATTTGTAGAGATTTTTCATAGACTCTGAGCTGAGTGCTTTGTGAGATATAGTGTGTATTTAGAATATCTCCTCCTAGTCTGCTGTCGTTCAGTCACTGAATTGTGTCTGACACTTTGCAACCCCATTAACTGCAGAATGCCAGGCTTCCCTGTCCTTCACTATCTCCTGGAGTTTGCTCAAAGTCATGTCCATTGAGTCAGTGATACCATCCAACCATCTCATCCTCTGTCACCCCCTTCTGCTTTTGCCCTCAATCTTTCTCTGCATCAGGGTCTTTTCCAATGAGTCACTCTTCACATTAGGTGACCAAAGTACTGGAGCTTCAGCTTCAGCATCAGTCCTTCCAATGAATATTCAAGGTTGATCTCCTTTAGGATTGATTGGTTTGATCTCCTTGCAGTCCAAGGGACTCTCAAGAGTCTTCTCCAACACCACAGTTCAAAAACATCAGTTCTGTGGCTCTCAGCCTTCTTTATAGTCCAACTCTTATATTTGTACATGACTCCTGGAAAAACCATAGCTTTGACAATAGGGACCTTTGTTGGCAAAGTAGTGTCTCTGCTTTTTAATATGCTGTCTAGGTTTTTTAATAGCTTTTATTCCAAGCAGCAAGCATCTTTTAATTTTGTTGCTGCAGTCACTGTCCATGGTGATTTTGAAGCTCAAGAAAATAAAATCTTTCACTGTTTCCAATTTTCCCCCATCTATTTGCCATGATGTGAGGGGACCAGATGCCATGGTCTTCATTTTTTAAAAGTTGAGTTTTTAAGCCAGCTTTATCACTCTCCTGTTTCACCTTCATGAAGAAACACTTTAGTTCCTCTTCACTTTCTACCATTAAAGTGGTATCATCTGCTTATCTGAGGTTGTTGCTATTTGGCCCAGCAATCTTGATTCCAGCTTGTGAGTATACAGCCCAGCATTTGGCATGATGAACCCAGCATATAGGTGAAATAAGCAGGGTGACAATATATGGTCTTGATGTACTCCTTTCTCAATTTCAAGCCAGTCCATTGTTCCATGTCTTGTTCTAACTGCTGCTTCTGGCCCCACATACAGGTTTCTCAGGAGACAGTTAAGATGGTCTGGTATTCCTATCTCTTTCAGAATTTTCCAGTTTGTCATGATCCACAGTCAAAGGTGTTAGCATAGTCAGTGAAGCAGAAGTAGATGTTTTTTGGAATTTTCTGGCTTTTTCTATGATCCAAAGGATCATAGACCCTTTCTAGGTAATAACAGAAGTAACAATAAAGGAGTAGGTTATCTGGTCTCTAGCTGCTGCTGCTGCTGCTAAGTTGCTTCAGTCATGTCTGACTCTGTGTGACACCATAGACAGCAGCCTACCAGGCTCCCCCATCCCTGGGATTCTCCAGGCAAGAACACTGGAGTGGGTTGCCATTTCCTTCTCCAATACATGAAAGTGAAAAGTGAAAGTGAAGTCGCTCAGTCGTGTCCAACTCTTAGCGACTTCATGGACTGCAGCCTACCAGGCTCCTCCATCCACGGGATTGTCCAGGCAAGAGTACTGGAGTGGGATGCCATTGCCTTCTCTGTTTGGTCTCTAGAGGTTGTAGTTTTTATCAAATATAGTACATTTGCAGTCTTTATTTCTCCAAATGATTTTTCTGTTCCTTTATTCTGGGACTTCAATTATATATATGTTAACATGCTAGATACTTCCACAGCTTATTGATATTCTGCCTTTTTTCCCCCCTCAATTTTTATCCCTTCTTTGTCCTTTATTTTCCATGCTTGATATTTGTGATGTCTTCAAGAGTGTGGATCTTTTCTTCTGCAACTAAGACCATTTATTTGATTTTTCATTTCAGATGTTTTTTAGCATTAGAAGTTCTATTTGGTTCTACTTTTATATTTCTAATTATACTCATGTTTTCCTTGAAATATTTTAGAATACTTACAATATCTTTTTTCTTCCATCTTTTGTTTTTATAAACAAAGATGATATTTTTAGTGATAAAAGGTACAATTCATAAAGGAGATAGACATCATAAACCATTACACACCTAACAACAGAGAAACAAAGATACATAAAGCAAAGATGAGAAGAAATGTAAGGGAAAAGGAAAAAATATATAATCATAGTGAGACATATTAATATTTTTCTAAGAATATTTTTTCAGTTGCAGAAAAAATAAGAATAGATGTGTCTTGAATGATGTCATTAATAATTTAAATATAATAGTTTTATATTTATGTTAATCTTATATCCTACAGAGCTATATTTAAAATTTTGTAACTCATTTGTTATTTGGTTTCCATAAGACATTTAGAAAAACTGACAAAAAGGTAAACATTACTAAATTTCAAGAAGTAGAATTCTTTTCTTGTGTGATTCAGTTATACATATACACATATATTATTTTAGAAATTATTTTCCATTACAGGTTATAATAAGATATTGACTTTGTTCCCTGTGCTACATAGTAAACCTTTGTTGCTTGTTGCATATCTATTTTTAAAGTTAGAAATCTAGCGTTCTATTCATACTAAGTCAATCAGGTGAAATCAAAATGTCATAAATTTTTTAGTTAGGCAAAAATTGATAAATCTTCAAATATATATATTATCCATAGTATTTATATGTGAAAGTGAAAAGTCACTCAGTTGTGTCTGACTCTGCTACCCCATGGACTATATAATCCGTGGAGTTCTCCAGGCCAGAATACTGGAGTGGGTAGCCTTTCCCTTCTCCAGGGGATCTTCCCGACCCAGGAATTGAACCAGGGTCTCCTGCATTGCAGGTGGATTCTTTACCAACTGAGCTATCAGGGAAGCCCTATATTATTTATATATATGTATACAAAAGATTTTCTACTATGCTTGTTAAAGGCTTGAGAAAGAACATTAGAAAAAAAAAGAGAAGGTGGAGAAACTGGAAAACATCAACTAAATGAAATGGGAGCACCGAATGTAAAATAGAAAATGTGAATCAAGCCGGATGAAAGTAAAAGATCCTCATAGAGTCCAGTTGTTTTTAAACATGGCTGCTCATTAGCAACATATCTGAAACTCTGACCTATAAAAAACAAGTAACACCTGGACATCTGTATTTTTCAAAGAATTCCAAGGTACTACTGATATGCATCTGGATTTTTAAAAATGATTACAGGTTTTTCTATTAAATGCTACTTTTGGTGATACAGATTTCTATTTTCTGTTGACCAGTCATGATACCACCGTACTAAGTGAGTAATGGTTACAGAGTCACAGTAGTAAAAGATGTTGATCAGTTTTCACAATCAATAGCCAGACGAAAAATGAAAGATAATTACTGTTGCAAGCCATAATGGGAACATGATTAACCTAACAATATAAAATAATTACATACAATTTGGGGGATCAAGCCGAGTGATGTGGTAAGTGGAAGTGCATACATGCACATGTTTTCATCTGCTCAGCCAGTCTGTGTCTTTTGGTTGACACATTTAATCCATTTACATTTAAGTTAATTATCAATATATATGATCCTATTACTGTTTTCTTGTTTTGGGTTTATTTTCTATAAGTAGATATTTTCTTTCTCTTGTTTTCTGCCTAGACAAGTTCCTTTAGCATTTGTTGTAAAGTTGGTTTGGTGATGCTGAGTTCTCTTAACTTTTGCTTTTCTGGAAAGCTTCTGATTTCTCCGTCAAACCCAAAGGAAAGTTTTGCTTGGTAGAGTATTCCTGATTGTAGTTGCTTCCCTTTCATCAGTTTAAATATATCATGCCACTCTCTTCTGATTTACAGGTTTAGTTAAGAAATCAGCTGATAGCCTAATGGGAGTTCCCTTGTAAGTTACTTGTCATTTCCCCCTTGTTGCTTTTAACATTTTATCTCTGTCTTTAATTTTTGTCAGTTTGATTACTATGTGTCTTGGTGTGTTTCTCCTGGGGTTTATCCTGCCTGGGATTTTCTGTGCTTCCTGGACTTGGTTGACTGTTTCTTTTCCCATGTTAGAGAAGTTTTCAGCTATTAGCTCTTCAAATATTTTCTTAGATCCTTTTTCTCTCTCGTCTTCTGGGACTCCTGTAATGCAAATGTTGATGTGTTTAATGTTGTCCTAAAGGTCTCTTTTTTTGGTCTTGAAGATCTTTTTTGTACAGTTCTTCTGTGTATTCTTGCCACCTCTTCTTAATATCTTCTGCTTCTGTTAGGTCCATACCATTTCTGTCCTTTTTTGAGCCCATCTTTGCATGAAGTATTCCCATGGTATCTGTTAGGTCCATACCATTTCTGTCCTTTTTTGAGCCCATCTTTGCCTGAAATGTTCCCTTGAAGAGATCTCTAGTCTTTCCCATTCTGTTGTTTTCCTCTATTTCTTTGCATTGATTGCTGAGGAAGGCTTTCTTATCATGCTATTCTTTGGAACTCTGCATTCAGATGCTTATATCTTTCCTTTTCTCCATCTTCAAGACCAAGATAATCACGATGGTGTGATCACTCACCTAAAGCCAAACATCCTGGGATGTGAAGTCAAGTGGGCCTTGGAAAGCATCACTATGAACAAAGCTAGTGGAGGTGATGGCATTCCAGTTGAACTATTTCAAATCCTGAAAGATGATGCTGTGAAAGTGCTGCATTCAACATGCCAGCAAATTTGGAAAACTCAGCAGTGGCCACAGGACTGGAAAAGGTCAGTTTTCATTCCAATCCCAAAGAAAGGCAATGCCAAATAATGCTCAAACTACCACACATTTGCACTCATCTCACATGCTAGTAAAGTAATGCTCAAATTCTCCAAGCCAGGCTTCAGCACTACATGAACCATGAACTTCCAGATGTTCAAGCTGGTTTTAGAAAAGGCAGAGGAACCAGAGATCAAATTACCAACATCTGCTGCATCATCAAAAAAGCAAGAGAGTTCCAGAAAAAACATCTATTTCTGCTTTATTGCCTATGCCAAAGCCTTTGACTGTGTGGATCACAATAAGCTGTGGAAAATTCTGAAAGAGATGGGAACACCAGACCACCTGACCTTCCTCTTGAGAAACCTATATGCAGGTCAGGAAGCAACAGTTAGAACTGGACATGGAGCAACAGACTGGTTCCAAATAGGAAAAGGAGTATGTCAAGGCTGTATACTGTCACCCTGCTTATTTAACTTCTATGCAGAGTACATCCTGAGAAACGCTGGGCTGGAAGAAACACAAGCTAGAATCAAGATTGCCGGGAGAAATATCAATAACCTCAGATATGCAGATGACACCACCCTTATGGCAGAAAGTGAAGAGGAACTAAAAAGCCTCTTGATGAAGGTGAAAGAGGACAGTGAAAAAGTTGGCTTAAAACTCAACATTCAGAAAACGAAGATCATGGCATCTGGTCCCATCACTTCATGGGAAATAGATGGGGAATCAGTGGAAACAGTGTCCTACTTTATTATTTTGGGCTCCAAAATCACTGCAGATGGTGAATGCAGCCATGAAATTAAAAGATGCTTACTCCTTGGAAGAAAAGTTAGACCAACCTAGATAGCATATTCAAAAGCAGAGACATTACTTTGCCAACAAAGGTCCGCCCAGTCAAGGCTATGGTTTTTCCAGTGGTCATGTATGGATGTGAGAGTTGGACTGTGAAGAGGGCTGAGCGCCGAAGAATTGATGCTTTTGAACTGTGGTGTTGGAGAAGACTCTTGAGAATCCCTTGGACTGCCAGGAGATCCAACCAGTCCATTCTGAAGGAGATCAGCCCTGGAATTTCTTTGGAAGGAATGATGCTAAAGCTGAAACTCCAGTACTTTGACTACCTCATGCGAAGAGTTGACTCATTGGAAAAGATTCTGGTGCTGGGAGGGGTTGGGGGCAGGAGGAGAAGGGGACGACAGAGGATGAGATGGCTGGATGGCATCACCGACTCGATGGACATGAATTTGCGTGAACTCCGGGAGATGGTGATGGACAGGGAGGCCTGGCGTGCTGCGACTCATGGGGTTGCAAAGAGTCAGACACGACTGAGTGTCTGAACTGAACTTTTGGGTCTATGGGCTCTTGGTCTGGTTACTGGTGAGCTTCAAGAGGGTTTACGTCAAGGGGGACCTTCTGAGGCTGCCGCTGCCTCTCCCCCGCCTCCTGTAGAGAGCTTCTGCTGGCCCACACCTACACAGGAGACCCGCCGACACTAGTGGGTAGTTTTGCTTCAGTCTCCTGTGGTTGGGGGTGTGGGGGTTACTGCTGCTTTCCTCTGAGTCTTGGTTGACACAAGATTTTGTTTGTGACCTTCAAGACTGGAGGCTCCATTTCTCCCAGTCCTGTGGAAGTCTTGTCATCAGATCCCACTGGCCTTCAAGGTCAGATTCCCTGGGGATTCCCAGTCCCTTTGTTGGACCCCCAGGTTGGAAGCCTGACATGGGGTTTAGAACCGTCACTACAGTGGGAGAACTTCTTTGGTATTATTTTTCTCCAGTTTCTGGGTTGCCCATCCAGTGGGATTGTGATTTGATTTTATCATGATTGTGCCCCTCCTACCATCTCCCTGCAGCTTCTTCTTTGTCCAAAGACAAAGAAGATACTTTGGAGTATCTTTCTCTGGTGGGTTCCGTTGTTCTTCTGTTGGTGGTTGTGCAATAGCTAGTTGTGATTATGGTGGTCTCGCAGGAGGAGATGAGCGCACATACTTCTATTCTGACGTCTTGAACAGAAGTCTTTTCTATTATCTTTTTTAAAAAATTGTGAAGGATAGTTGATTTAAAATATTATGTTAGCTTCAGGTGTATAACATAGTGATTCAATGTTTATATGGGTTATACTCCATTTAAAGTTACTACAAAATAGTGGCTGTGTTTTCCTGTGCATTACAGTGTATCCTCATCGCTTATTTTATACACAGCAGTTTGTGTCTCAATCCTGTATTCCTGTCTCACCACTCCCTTCTTTTTTTGCCTCACTGGTGACCACTAGTTTGGTCTCTATATCCATGGGCCTGCTTCTGTTTTAGATTTATTTTAGATTTTGGAGAGGGAAATGGCAACCCACTCTAGGATTCTTGCCTGGAAAATTCCATGGACAGGGGAGCCTGGTGGGTGTCAGTCCATGGGGTTGCAGAGAATCAGACATGACTGAGCACAGAGTACGGTACATTTTAGATTTTAGGTTCCAAATATATGCGATAACCTATAGCGTTTGCCTTTCTCTGACTTATTTCCTTAAGCACGATACTCTTTTGGACCATTTTGTTGCAAATGTCACAATTTCATCTTTTTTATGGCTGAGTGATATTCCATTGTGTATGTATAAATCGCATTTTCTTTATTCATTCATCTGTTGATGGATGCTTAAGATTGCATCCATATCTTGGCAATTGTAAATAATGCCACTATGAACATTGGGGTGCTGGTATCTTTTCTAATTAGTATATTTCTTTTCTTCATTCATTTCTTTCCAGCAATGGAATTACTGGATCGTGTGGTAAGTCTACTTTTAATTTTTGAGGACTCCATACTGTTTTCAATAATGGCTGCCCCAATTTACAGTTCCATCAACAACATATTAGGATTTCCTTTTCTCTACATCCTCGCCAACATTTGTTATTTGTAGACTTTTGGTGATAGCCATTCTTACAGGTGTGAGGTGATATCTCATTGTGATTTTGATTTATATCAAGCTGGAATCAAGATTGCCGGAAGAAATATCAATAACCTCAGATAAGCAGATGACACCACCCTTATGGCAGAAAGTGAAGAGGAGCTAAAAAGCCTCTTGATGAAAGTGAAAGAGGAAAGCGAAAAAGTTGGCTTAAAGCTCAACATTCAGAAAATGAAGATCATGGCATCTGGTCCCATCACTTCATGGGAAATTGCTGGGGTCCAGCCCCGGTGGATCCAGGGTGATTCAAAGGGGGAGACAGATAGGCGAGGAAAACTTATTTATTTAGAGATATAAGATTAGATTAGGAAGAAATAGTATAGTAGGGAATTTAGGTGGAGAAAAAATGCTGAATAACTTGGTTTATGGGGAAAACCAATAAAACCTCAAGACAAGAGGTTTGCCCCATCTATGTTAGACCACCAGTGTCCACTTGAATATCGAAGGGTGCCCCACCTTAGGCTCCCTTTTGCGTGGATCTTAGCAGCCAGGGCAAGTAAGTAGACGTGGTGAGCCTCCGCGCTCCAGATGGGAATTCAGCCGAGAAAGGGGAGAAAAGAACAACTTGGGGAAGCCCAGCATCGGTGCAAGACTCCAAAAACTATTTTTCAAAATCAGCTTATATACCCCAAGTTGTACATAAAGAAATAATGGAATATGCAGAGTTATGCAGGGGCAGCAGTCCTGACCCTAATTGAGACCAGGCTTTCTGTTTGCATACCCTCCCGTACACAAAAAGTCTCAGGTGGTTTACATTATCTTCTGGCCAAGAGGCCTGTTAACATTTTTATGGCTCTCTTCCTGGATAATTGTTTATCAACCAGAAAACTCCTTTTCCCTAGAAGTGTTTTTTCTTTACTCTGCATCACCTTCAAAGTAATAAATAAAGTTACATTCCTGTAGAACAAAGGTGCAGTGGGTTATAACAAAGAAAGTACTTAACTCAAAGATCTAATGTTGCTAATACCAGGTCTACTGCCTGTTTTTCTATATATCAACTATCTCTACAAATAAAAGATATGAAAATTTGGCAGCAGTATTGGCTCAACAAATGAAACCTTTAATCAGTCCTATTCTAATGATTTTGACTCCTCGGAAGCCCCTACATTCCTAGGATGTTTTAAGCTTCCTGTGCCTCCCGCGGTCAGAGGCCTCAAACAATCACATGCGCAGCTGTATGAGTCCGGCAGGCAGGCTAGAAAGCCATCAGAGCTCTAATTTTTTCCAGAAAAAGGTGGTGGGGGCTCAGCCCCCTGTTAATGACAGAAGAGTAGGTGGAAAGCATAACACAGTAAAGCAGGCAGACTGTGGTCTTGGGGGTGTGGATGCTCAGGGGGAACCCCAGAAGCCTGATCACGTCCTTGCATTTTGTCAGGCTTCCTTCTGCATGACCTTGTCACAGGCAGGATTCCTTACCCTGGCCCCAGGCAGGAAATAGATGGGGAAACAGTGGAAACAGTGTCAGATTTTATTTTTGGGGGCTCCAAAATCACTGCAGATGGTGACTGCAGCCATGAAATTAAAAGACGCTTACTCCTTGGAAGGAAAGTTATGACCAACCTAGGTAGTATATTCAAAAGTAGAGACATTACTTTGCCAACTAAGCTCCATCTCATCAAGGCTATGGTTTTTCCAGTAGTCATGAATGGATGTGAGAGTTGGACTATGAAGAAGGCTGAGCACTGAAGAATTGATGCTTTTGAACTGTGGTGTTGGAGAAGACTCTTGAGAGTCCCTTGGACTGCAAGGAGATCCAACCAGTCCATTCTGAAGGAGATCAGCCCTGGGATTTCTTTGGAAGGAATGATGCTAAAGCTGAAACTCCAGTACTTTGGCCACCTCATGAGAAGAGTTGACTCACTGAAAAAGACTCTGATGTTGGGAGGGATTGGGGGCAGGAGGAGAAGGGGACGACAGAGGATGAGATGGCTGGATGGCACCACGGACTCGATGAACGTGAGTCTGAGTGAACTCTGGGAGTTGGTAATGGACAGGGAAGCCTGGTGTGCTGCGATTCATGGGGTCGCAAAGAGTCGGACACGACTGAGCGACTAAACTGAACTGAACTGATGATTAGTAATGTTGAGCATTTTTCTTATGCTTGCTGGACGTATATCTTCTTTGGAAACAGATTATTCAGGCCTTTTGCTCATTCTTTAATTGAGCTGTTTGGTTTATTTAATATTGTGTTGTATGTGTTATTTATATATTTTGGTTATTAGCCCCTTATTGCTTATCTTATTTGTCAGTATTTTTTCCCATTTAGTAGGCTTTTTTTTTTTCATTTTGTTCATGGTTTTCTCTGTTGTATAAAAGCTTTTAAGTTAAATTATGTCCCATTTGCTAATTTTTGCCTTTATTCTTTTGTCTAAGGAAACAGATCTACAAAAATATTGCTATGATTTATGTCAGAGAGTGTTCTGCCTTATTCTCTTCTAGGACTGTTATAGTTTTAGGTCTTACATTTAGGCCTTTAATTCATTTTTGGTTTATTTTTGTATACAATATGAGGATATGTTCTAATCTTTTTTTGCATGTAGCTGTCCAGTGTACAATATCATCTGAAAGGTCTTCATCTGCTGATTCTGTCTTTTGTGTCATTTCTGAGAGACTTTCTATTATCTGATTTTTTTCCTGGTTGTTTCTGTGTCTTTTCATGAGTAGTAATTTTTGGTTGCCTGCTATAAATTTTATGTCATTGAGGTGTGTGCATGTGTGTGTATGTATGTGGTATGTCCCCATATGTGTATGCATTTTCATTTCCTTTTGAATTAAAAGCTTGTGGATCAGGTCCATTAGTTCAGGTTCACTTTTAGGCTTTATTTGGGTGAGTCTAGAGTGGACTTTACTTTGGGCTAATTAAATCCTCCTACTTTGGCCACCTGATATGAAGAGGCAACTCATTGGAAAAGATCCTGATGGTGGGAAGAACTGCAGGCAGGAGAAGGGGGCAACAGAGAATGAGATGGTTGGATGGTGTCACTGCCTCAATGGACATGAATTTGAGCAGACTCTAGGAGTTGGTAAAGGACAGGGAAGCCTGGGGTGCTGTAGTCCATGGGGTTGCAAAGAATTGGACACAACTTAGCAGCTGAACAACAAACACCCTCTTACTGATGCACAGCCCTTCTGAACTTTCCACTGAAAGCCCCGATACTCAACAAGCCTACCTGAACAAACTTATCTCCCAGCCCTATGTGTACTATGGGAATTGTTCAGCTTATGACTCCCAGGAAGCTACTCTTTGCCTGGCTTTATGGACTCTTATTCCTAACAAGTACATTTTGGTGTCTGACCAGACTCAAAGATAGACTATGCAGATTTATGAGGCTCTATCTTTACAAACTTTTCTCTTTGACATAAATCTCCTCACAAATTCAAACTTCCTTATTCTCCCCAAATCCCATCTGTCTCCTAAACACAGTGATAATGCTATATTTTACTGTTTTCCCACTCCTTATGCCACAGTCTGGAGAAGGCAGTGGCACCTCACTCCAGTACTCTTGCCTGGCTAATCCCATGGATGGAGGAGCCTGGTGGGCTGCAGTCCATGGGGTCAGGAAGAGTTGGACACAACTAAGAGACTTCACTTTCACTTTTCACTTTCATGCACTGGAGAAGGAAATGACAACCCACTCCAGTGTTCTTGCCTGGAGGATCCCAGGGACAGGGGAGCCTGGTGGGCTGCTGTCTATGGGGTCGCACAGAGTCGGACACGACTGAAGCGACTTAGCAGCAGCAGCATGCCAGTCTATATGACATATATATATAGGATATATACTATATAGACTGTAATATACACTATAATATGTATATATATATATGGAGTACATACTGTAGTATATGCGTAGTACCTTTATGTAAAATGTGATCTTAGGGCTCATTTCATTTGTTTTTCTTCTCTCAGAAATTGCTGTCTTCCCTCCCTGCTAAACAGTATCTGGAAATAGTTGTATCATATATTTCTGCAGTTTCTTTATGTTTATAGGAGGAAGGCAAGTCCATGGTGCTGAAGGCAGAAGTCCCTGCTAATTTAGTTTTAGTTCTGATTTATTCTTGTTTAAATGGGTGGATAGCTAATGGAAATTCTATCCAGCTGATTATGCAGGGCCTCTGAGATTTGAGCCTAGGTATTGACTCACCTAGTATAGAGTTTTGATTAAGATTGGGCCATCCTGAATGACAGCAAGATTACTAGCAAAGAAAGATGAGGCACTTTTATTAGGTTACTGTTTCATTAATTTAGCTTTAGTAAAGGTTTTAAAAAAAATTCTTCAGTTTTTGTTATACTCTTTTGAATCAGATCCCGTTATTTTAAATGTTTTCCTGATGTGAATTACTGTTAATTACTGTTAATTACTGTATCATTTTAAAATATTAGGAGCATCATTTCTTGCTATTACAACCATCTATGCTGAGACTGGATCAGGTTTTGTGGTACCAAGTGCTTCTGCCAAGGCAGGAGTGGAGGCCTTGAACAAGTGAGTACTATCTCGTTAATCTTATATTACTGTGTATATAATAATCTAATAAGTACTCTCAGTTACTCTTGTCCCTGAAGATGATGTGCTTTGAAAGCCTGTGTAACTAAATTCCTGCTTTCTTGTTTCTTTCCAGAGAAAACGAAACAATGACTAATTTGGATTTCCCAGGAGACATCATGTCTCGTGAATAGGTCTTATTTTTCTATAGCTGCACTGTCCATTAGAATTCTCTGTAGTGATTAAACTATTCTGCAGATCTGTACTATCCAGTAGCTACAAGTGGCCATTGAACCCTTGCATTGTGGTTACTGCGACTGAGAAACTAATTATTACTTAATTTTAATCACTTATCTAGTACGACTGTATTATAAAGTTTGAGGAAAGGGCAGATAGGAACTTAGACTGGAGTGTCCATGTGTCTCTACTAGTACCCCCTCTGACCTCCCTTAAATACGCTTTCATCCTTTTATTGTACTTGCTATACTATTATACAGCATTAGTAGAACTAGCATAGACAGTGACCACTTATCAGGTCTTTTGGCTTTTTCTCAGCAGTATATGATTGCTTTTTGAGTTTATTCCCCATTGGACTTCCCCAGTGTCTTTGTTTTAATGTAAGTTCTTATTGCTTTTCTTTCTTATTACAATAGCCCCATAATATGCTTCTCTGCTGCCAGTTTATTTTTTATTCACGTTCCCACCAGACTTGTCTTTCTAACAATGTATGCCTGCTTGTTATGATTCCCTAGGTAAAAACCTTATATCATTTTCTATTCATCTTTGGGATAAAAGCCAAAACTCAGTATAATATTCTAAACGGACTTGCCTGTGGCCTTTCTGTACTCACTGGCTTGTTAGATCAATATTTATTGTGTACCTTTTGTGTATGTGGCACTTCTACAAGGTGGAGGGATATGGTAGTGATGGAAACAGAACAATCCTCATTCTCACCTGAGCTTGTATTCTTTTACCATTTTTCCTCTGCTTTAATCACTGATATTTCTGTGCTCTATACTTACTTAAACACATCATGCACTTTCACATAGCTATGTCTAGATTGTGCTGTTGTTAGAATTTGTTATAATATATTTCACCTCCCTTCAGGGCTCTCATATCACCTCTTCTGGGATAGTTTTTCTCATTTCTTGCAGTAACAGGCAAGCTTGGCCTTGGAGTACAAAAGGAAGCAGGGCAAAGGCTAACATAATTTTTGTCAAGAGAACGCACTGGTCACAGCAAACACCCTCTTCCAATAACACAAGAGATCACTCTACACATGGATGCTACCAAATGGTCAATACCAAAATCAGATTATATTCTTTGCAGCCAAAGATGGAGAAGCTCTATGCAGTTAGCAAAAACAAGACCTGGAGCTGACTGTAGCTCAGATCATCAGCTCCTTATTGCAAAATTCAAACTTAAATTGAAGAAAGTAGGGAAAACCACTAGGCCATTCAGGTATGACTTAAATCATTTATGATTATACAGTGGAGGTGATGAATGGATTGGAGGGACTAGATCTGGTAGACAGAGTGTCTGAAGAACTATGAACAGTGGTTTGTAACATTGTACATGATGAAGTGACCAAAACCATCCCCCAAGAAAAGAATGCAAGAAGGCAAAATGGTTGTCTGAGGAGGGCTTATAAATAGCTGAGGAAAGAAGAGAAGCAAAAAGCAAGGGAGAAGAGGAAGGATACACCCAACTGAATACCGAGTTTTAGAGAAGAGCAAGGAGGAATAAGAAGGCCTTCTTAAATGAACAATGCAAAGAAGTAGATGAGGAAAACAATGGAATGGAAGTGACTAGAGATCTCTTCAAGAAAATTGGAGATATCAAGGGAACATTTCGTGTTAGGTTGGGCACGACAAATGATGGAAACAGTAAGGACCTAACAGTAGCAGGAGAGATAAGAGGGAGAAAGAATACATAGAAGAACTATACAAAAAGGTCTTAATGGCCGGGATAACCATGATGGTGTCACTCACGTAGAGCTCGACATCCTGCAGTGTGAAGTCAAATGGGCCTTAGGAAGTATTCCTATGAACAAAGCTGGTGGAAGCAATGGAATTCCAGCTGAACTATTTCAAATCCTTGAGTTGATGTTGTTAAAGTAGCATGCTCAATATATCAGCAAATATGGAAAACTTAGCAGTGGCCACAGGACAGGAAAATGTCAGTTTTCATTCCAAACCCAAAGAAGGGTGATGCCAATGAGTGCTCAAACTACCGCACAATTGCACTCATTTCACATGGTAGTAAGTGATGCTCAAAATTCTCCAAGCTAGGCTTCAGCAGTACATGAACTGAGAACTTCCAGATGTACAGCTGGGTTTAGAAAAGGCAGAGCAACCAGAGATCAAATTGACAGCATTTGATGGATCATAGAGAAAACAAGGGAATTCCAGAAAAACATCTACTTCTGCTTCATTGTCTGTGTTAAAGCCTTTGACTGTGTGGATCACAACAAACTGTGGAAAATTCTTAAAGAGATGGGGATACTAGACCGCCTTACTTGTCTCCTGAGAAACCTGTATGAGGGTCAAGAACCAACAGTTAGAATCTTACATGGAACAAGTAACTGGTTTACAATTGGAAAAGGAGTACGACAAGGCTATATATTGTCACCCTGTTTATTTAACTTCGATGCAGAGTACTCATGCAAAATGTCAGACTGGATGAATCAGGAGCTGGAATCAAGATCGCTGGAAGAAATAACAAGAGCCTCAGATATGCAGATGATACCACTCTAATGGTAGAAAGTGAAAAGGATCTAAAGAGCCTCTTGATGAAGGTGAAAGAGGAGAATGAAAAAGCTGTCTTGAAATTCAACATTCAGTAAACAAAGATCATGGCATCCAGTCCCATCACTTCATGACAAATAGGGAAAATTGGAAGCTGTGACAGACTTTATTTTCTTGGGCTCCAAAATCATTGCAGACAGTGACTGCAGGCACAAAATTAAAAGACCCTTGCTCCTTGGAAGGAAAGCTATGACAGACCTAGACAGTGTATTAAAAAGCAAAGACATCACTTTGCTGACTTAGGTCCATACAGAAAAGCTATGGTTTTTCCAGTAGTCATGTACAGATGTGAGAGTTGGACCATAAAGAAGGCTGAGCACTAAAGAATTGTTGCTTTCAAACCGTGGTGCTGGAGAAGACTCATGAGAGTCCCTTGGACTGTGTGGAGATCAAACCAGTAAGTCCTGAAGATAATCACCTATTCATTGGGAGGACTGATTTTGAAGCTGAAACTCCAATACTTTGGTCACCTGATGGGAAGAGCTGGCTCATTGGAAGAGACTCTGATGCAGGGGAAGATTGAAGGCAAAAGGAGAAGAGGGTGGCAGAGGATGAGATAGTTGGATGGCATCACCGACTCAATGGACATAAATTTGAGCAAACTCTGAGAGAGAGTGAAGGACAGGAAAGCCTGGCATTCTGCAGTCCATGGGGTCACAAAGAGTCAGACAGGACTTAGTGACTGAACTATTGTTTTAAACCCTTTGCAGCTTTAAAATGTTGTTTATTTGAATCTAATGAGAAGAGTAACACAGTAATAAATGCCATCTTGTGTTGTAGATTCTAAAATGAAGGTGCACAGAGAAGGGCATGGTAGACAGTTTTTAATTTATTATTAAAGTTATGTAACTTCCCCACTAGGATCTGTGTACTGTGAGAGAAGAAAGCAGATCTTATTCATCTTGCTCATTGCTCAGCAAGATCTGGTACATAACCAATGCTCAGTTCCTGCTGAACTACACAGTTCTCTCTTTTGAGTAGTTTTAAGGTACTTTTTAACATGTAAACTAATAATACACATTTCTTTGGGAGACAAAATTTTACTTTGCTCAGCAGTTTAAACTTAGTCTGAATAGAGATAATTACCATTTTTAAGGTCAAATGATATTGGAAATAAGAGCTTAGAATGTGACTATTTTGACACCATTTGTACAATATCTATATTTGTTTTGTCGCAATCTTATTAGATATTTCAATTTCATGTTCTCTAAGGGCCATGATCCTGTGCTGCTTTTTTGATATTATATTACTTCACGGTGAATTGCACATAGTAGCTGCTCAGTAACTGTGTATGTTCTTCCCCAGCCTGAGTTCCCATCAGCCCTCTTCCATACCTTGTAGCACACAGTCATACCACATAAGGTCTTTTAGGTCCTGGAGACTGCGTGTTGTTATACCTTTGTCCTTTATACCCACTGACCCATGTTCCTGGACAGTCTTCTCTTCTCCACCCTCCCTTCCAATATCTTCTATCCTCTTCTCTTTCCCCCTTACTCCCACAAAATCCTCCTAATCCTTCTTCAAGTGTCAGCTCACTTATTACCTCCTGAAGGAAGCCTTCCCTCTTACTCCTGGTAGAGACGGGCACTTCTTCCTCTGAGTAATATTGGCGCGTATTACACAGTTTCCATCTTTTACTCGATGAAAGCGCTTGTAATGTTGCAGACACTGGGATCTAATGTACTATAAGTAAAGTTGCATTGAACTTTATAAGTGCAGGACTGAACTCCAGACAATGAGAGGAAGAGACATGATTCTCTCAGTTCTTTGTGCTAAATAATGGTAGCCTCTTTAAATATGTATACTGATACTGGTCTTCATACTAAAATGTGAATGGTAGGTAGTCTAGCATAGTGCTTAGGACACTGAAATGTAAATATTATATAGTACAGAAGACTGTGATTAAGGGCACATATTCTTGTGCTGGACTGCTAGAAGTTGACTCACTAGCTGTATGACCCAGAGAAAATGATTTATTTTCTCTGTGCCTCAGTTTCCTTGTCTGTAACAGAGGGAATAATAGCAGTACTTACCTACTGGAGTTGCAGTCTCTGGCATGTAGTAAGCATGTCGTAAGTCTTGGTTAATAGTATTTGTAATTTATAGTATAGTATTTTAGAAATCTGTACTGTTTTAATTTTTAGGTCTCTTGCAGCTGAATGGGGTAAATATGGAATGAGATTCAATGTGATTCAACCGGGGCCTATAAAAACCAAAGTAAGTTTTGGTTTGCTTATGATCACATTTTGAATGATTAAGAAGTGGACGATTAATAGGTACATTCTGAAATATGCAGCATTCTCCAAGGATACCAGAGTTTGGAGCCCTGGTAGAAGGGCAGAGGGTTTTGGTATTATCCAACATAAGAAATCGGAGAAGGTGATGGCACCCCACTCCAGTACTCTTACCTGGAAAATCCCATGAATGGAGGAGCCTGGTGGGCTGCAGTCCATGGGGTGGTGAAGAGTCAGACATGACTGAGTGACTTCACTTTCACTTTTCACTTTCATGCATTGGAGAAGGAAATGGCAACCCACTCCAGTGTTCTTGCCTGGAGAATCCCAGGGACGGGGGAGCCTGGTGGGCTGCCGTCTATGGGGTCGCACAGAGTCGGACATGACTGAAGCAACTTAGCAGTAGCAGCAGTAGCAGTAACATAAGAAATAAGGAGCTGGGAAAGAAAATAGTAGTTACACAACTCCTTCATAAGGTCTATTTTAGTGTCTTAATATAATATTTCTGGGATCTTCTATGCCTTGAATTTTGGCATTTTGTCTGATTTGCTTTAATGATCTGTTATTATATTTCTTATTTTTTACTATATTTTACAGGTTCTTACTTTGACGTCCTTTTTTTAAAAAAACCATGGAAATTTAACTATATTTTAAATTTAAGAGATGCTTTCTAAATTTATCATATAAGCTTGGTCTTATATGTAGAAAATAGGTAGCATTTTCTTTGAGTCATATCTGTGCCTTTTCACTTTAAACACTCATGTCATCTAATTCCTGTGTCTCTGGGATTAAAAGTTCTTCTGATGGCATTCTACCTGTAATCAGATATTCATTGAAATTCATATTATCACTTATGCTATTACAGACATTGCTCAAAAAGTTCACAGGTTCTCTGTTCTCTCACATTATCCCAAATAACTTCATTCTCATATCTTTTTGTTTTCATGTAAAGCAGGAATTTTTAATCCCACTTGGAATGTTGCTTTGAAGGCCCAGGTGAAATTTGCTAACTTTAACTTAATAAACTGAGAGGGCTTCCTTGGTGCCTCAAACAGTAAAGAATCCACCTGCGATGCAGGAGACCTGGGTTTGATCCCTGGATCAGGAAGATCCCCTGGAGAACGGAGTGGCTACACACTCCAGTATTGTTATATAAATGGAAAATAATGCTAAGGAACATTTGCCTTATGGTGGTTCTGGGTTGTTAAATATTAACATGAAGATGGTTGTATTAATTAAGTAGTTTGAAGGGTGGAACATAGAAAAACTGCCTAAGTGAAACTTGACTGAATATCTTATTTGTTTGGCACTTAAATTATAAAATATGATAAAATTAATGGAAAAATAATTCAAATGCACATATTAAAATACTTGATTCAGAGTATCACTGTGTTAAGCACTGTCTGAAAAGGACTAAACAGTCATCAAAACTTCATTCTAGGACCTCAATATCTAGGAAAGGTCATCTGCATTTTATTATTTATTTAATGTATATTTACTGAGTGCCTTCTGTGTGCAAAGGTGCTGAGAAAGATATAAAAACAGTTATGACAAAATGCTTGCCGTCAAGGAGCTTTAGTCTAGCTAGCAATCTAGGTATGAGTTTTATGCAAATGACAAGCATATAATTTTAAAGAAATTAAAAGAAAATTAAAGTATGGAAACTCTGTAGCCAGCACTGATAGAACCAGGTTTGAGACCTTTGTCTGTGATTTTCTTCATACCTGTCTAGGGAAAGCTGAAGGACGCACAAGGAGCCTGTGTGTGCTTGCTCTGTCTCATGTCTGTGTTACTGAAAAGAATTGTCACCCAGACTTCCAGGCACTAGTGGAGGAAAAGTCAATGATTTTTATTAATCAATGTGCATGCATACTTTGGGCTTCCCAGCTGGCACCACTGGTGAAAAATAAAAACCCACCTGCCAATGCAGGATACATAAGAGGTGAGGGTTCGATCCCTAGGTTGGGCAGATCCCCTGGAGGAGGCATGGCACCCCACTCCAGCATTCTTTCCTGGAGAATCCTCATGGACAGAGGAGCTAGGCAGGCAACAGTCCATGGGGTCACAGAGAGTCAGACACGAATGAGCAAACTGTCACACACTCACGAGCACACGCGTGCAAACTTTATCTTGGTCTGCTCCTTTTCGTCATTAACAGAAGGCAGAAATCGTTCCGCAGATTTAGTTATGGTTTTTCTCTCTCTGGGACCTACTTGAATTTGATATTACTACATACTGATTTTCTTCCTTTCCTATGATTTTGAGAAAAAAAGGAGGAGAAGGAATTTCCTCTTAAATATTTTCTACTTGGCTCATTTTTCTGTGTTAAATCAAATGACAGTAGCCCCCTTGCTTCCGTCACACTAAACTTGTACATATTTCAGAGTATTTGTGTATACATTTTCTCATTTCCCAGGCAACAATTTTGTGAGATAGCTCAGACAGGCACCCTCATTTTACTTATGAAGAAACTAATGTAGAAAGGTTATATGTTCTAGTGGTTTTTTAAGGGTCAATATTAGGCAAAATGAATGTGGAAGAATTTGGCAAAACTTTTGCTTATAGGCAGTAAGATATGAACAGGCTGCCTTAGTAATATTCCATTTATTGCAAATTTAGTTCTTAAATAGGATTTTTTGTTTTTGTTTTTAAAAGCAACCTAACTATTTTCTTAACTTCTAAGGGTGCCTTTAGCCGTCTTGACCCAACCGGAGCATTTGAAAAAGAAATGATTGACAGAATTCCCTGTGGTCGTCTGGGAACTGTGGAAGAACTCGCAAATCTTGCTGCTTTCCTTTGTAGTGATTATGCTTCTTGGATTAATGGAGCTGTAAGCATAGTTTTTTCTCTCAACACTTTTGGGAGGTGGATTTGGGGTGGGGAGGTGGATTTGGGGTGTGGAGGTGGATTGTAGAACCAACCCTGATGATGTTGAATGTAAATATGATTTAAATTATTTAATTAGCTGTATTTAGTATGTTATTTATAATATAGAAATACTAATATAGTTTAAGCTTATGGAGTTGATTCATTTATAAATTAATTTTATTAAATGCAAATAACTCTGGTAGACATGCCTTTAAGCTGATCTGTAAAACTGGGTAGAATTTGAAATCATAGAAATGATGGAAAGAGGATTTTTAAGAGAGTAAATCAATTTAGATTTAATTGTCAGTTTTGTCTTTAAAACTTGTGCTTGGATTGAAAGTGTCAAAGAGATATTCCAATCAGTTAGGAGGGAGAAGTGGCTAATGGTTTAGAAAACTTTTTAAAAGAAGTTAATTTCACAGCTTTTATTATCATTTTTTAGGTAATTAGATTTGATGGTGGAGAGGAAGTACTTATTTCAGGGGAATTCAACAGTCTGAGGAAGGTAATGCCATTTTGTGAATATAATACAATATTAACAGTGAGGATACTAAGCTTTAAAAACACTCAAGAACCTCATTAAATTGACTTTTTTCTTTTTGTGGTAGGTCAGCAAGGATCAGTGGGACATAATAGAAGGACTTATCAGGAAGACCAAAGGCTCCTAAAACTACTCTGGCCTCATCTTGGTTATAATGGAAATTATGCAGACTATCTATAATGATTTGAATATTTTCAGGTCTAATAAATTGTTAATTAGCACACATTCCTAGAATGTGTATTATATGCTAGGCCAATGGTAGGTAGATCTTGTACATTAAAAGATGAATAAGATGGGATATTGTCTCTTCAAAGAATTTTTAAACAATAAAAACAGGAAAGTGAAAGGCTATAAATAGAACTGAAAGGTGCTTAGAAATGCAGAGAAAGGGACAGATATTTGTAACTGGAGAAAATCAGGAGAAACTTAATGGTGGAAGTAGCATTTAAGTTACATGTTAAAACTATGTCTTTGGTGAGGGTGTCTAAAAGAAAACAGAGGATTTACAAT
This sequence comes from Ovis canadensis, assembly GCF_042477335.2. Lineage (NCBI taxonomy): Eukaryota > Metazoa > Chordata > Mammalia > Artiodactyla > Bovidae > Ovis > Ovis canadensis. The sequence goes on along the minus strand of NC_091253.1, from coordinate 96,609,947 downwards.
AAATCTAATAATGGACTCTGTCTTTTCAGTGTATTTCCTTTTCATTGTACTTATGAATTGTCTTCTTTAACTCAGTATTAATTCAGTTTTAACTCAGTATTAACTCAGTTAACTTAGTATTAATTCAAACAAGTTTTTTCCAGGACCTATTTTGTAACCAGAAATTTTATTTGGCAGTAAGAACAAAACATGAGTAATCTACAGCATTTGTACTCTTAAAACTCATTATCTAACAGGATAGATAAACTTGTAAATAATTATTTATGATTCATTGTGATAAATATTCGAGCAGGGTTATGGAGGGGGAAGTAATTCATTCTGTTTCTAGAGTTTAGAGAAAGTGACGCCTAGTAGATAGCATTTCATCTCAGCATTTAAAGGATATATTCTCTATGACTTACAATTACCAGAAGGAAAGGATGAGGTGGGGAGGAATAGACTGGGAGTTTGAGATTGACATGTATACACTGCAATATTTAGGATGGATAGCACAGGGAACTCTGCTCAATATTCTATAATAACCTAGATGGGAAAAGAATTTGGAAAAGAATAGAGAAAAAAACTTTTTTAATAAAATGGTTCTTGTTTGGGAATGCATGTAAGAATTAAAGATTTTAAAATTTAAAAAATAAAAAACTAAAATAAAAAAATAAAGATAAGAGAAAAAAAAAAAATAAAAAATAAAATGCTTGTTTTGAAAAAAATAAAATTACTAGAATAGGAAATGCTAAAAAAATTAAGTGTGTATTCTCTATGTAGAAAAGATGAACAAAGCTTATAAAATCTTTTTGTGTATGATTTCATTTTATTCCATATTTAATTTGACTAATTTGTCATCCTAAGAATCAAATAACAAAAAATCCACAGTTTCAAGTTGATATAGATATAATTTTGAGTTTATATTTTAAAAAAGTATTTTGCTTTCATTATTGTTGTTTAGTCATTAAGTCATGACTAACTCTTTCGTGACTCCATGGACTGTATAGCCCTCCAGGCTCCCCATCCATGAGATTTCCCAGGCAAGAATACTGGAGTGGCTTGCCATTTAGGAATCATTCATTATATGCTCGGCAGACTGACTTTCCCTATTGCCTAAGTTACTAAGAGAGGGCACCAGCAGCTTCCATCTTACCTCCTGCAAAAGAATCTAGGTTTTCAGTTTGAACTTATATACTATAAACCTGATATACAAATCCTTATTACATTGATGTTAATTATATGCATTAATTACATTAAATTGTGTACATAAATGGCTTCGAATTTGTATCCTTTACATGTATGATAATTTTGCCTTTTACCTTTTACCTATCTCCATTTACCTTTAAAAATAACCATTTCCTCTCTTCTATCCACATCTTTCTTCTTTATTTTTAAATTATCAATATTTATTATGGTGTAGGGAAAAAAAGTGACAGTAGTTGCATAAATGACTTTTGTAAGTTTCATCACTCTTATTTTCTTCATGATAAAATTCAAAATTGCAATATCTGCTTCACAGGGTTGTTATGAGGATTAGGTGAGAGAACTGAAAACACCATGTTAAGTGTCAAGCACGCAAATGAAAGAAAAGGCCCTTCTGTTTTTCTACTTTTTGATTTTTAAGAAGTTATTATCAGAAAATGTGAGAATACGAAAGAATAAAAAAATTGAAAGTTAACTTTCTAAAGCAAACTTCTGTTAACATTTTGGTATGTTTATTTTCAACTTTTTGCCTTTTTTCATTTAATCTTTATTTTTTTTATGAAAGTAATTTGTTTATATAATTTATATAGGAAAGAGTACACTGAAATCCCCACTCCAAAGCTGTCTTCCCATGTAACTATCTTCAGTTCTTCTAATTTTTTTTTCTGGAATTACATGAGATTGCAAAGGGTTGGACATGACTGAATGACTAACATGTTTTGGGCTTCCCTTGTGGCTCAGCTGCTAAAGAATCCACCTGCAGTGCAGGAGACCCCAGTTCAATTCCTGGTTTGGGAACATCCCCTGGAGAAGGGAAAGGCTACCCACTCCAGTATTCTAGCCTGGAGAATTCCATGGATTGTATAGTCCATGGGGACACAAAAAGTCGGACATGACTGAGCGAATTTCACTTCTGCTTCATTGACTATGCTAAAGCCTTTCAATGTGGGGATCACAACAAACTGGAAAATTCTTCGGGAGATGGCAATACCAGACCACCGTACATGCCTGCTGAGAAACCTGTGTGCAGGTCAAGAAGCAACAGTTAGAACTGGCCATAGGACAACAGACTGGTTCCAGATTGGGAAAGGAGTATGTCAAGGCTGTATATTGTCAGTATTTTTAACTTATACGCAGAGTACATCATGCAAAATGCTAGACTAGATGAATCACAAGCTGGAATCACGATTCTCAGGAGAAATATCAACAACCTCAGATATGCAGACGATACCACTTTAATGGCAGAAAGGGAAGAGGAACATCACCTCTTGATGAAGGTGAAAGGGGAGAGTAAAAAAGCTGGCTTGAAACTCTATATTAAAAAAACAACAACATGGAAAATAGAAGGGAAAAAAGTGGGAACAGTGACAGATTTTATTTTCTTGGACTCCAAAATCACTGTGGACAGGGACTGGAGCCATGAAACCAAAAGATGCTTGCTTCTTGGAAGGAAGTCTATGACAAACCTAGACTGTGTATTAAAAAGCAGACACATCAATTTGCCAACAAAAGTCTGCATAGTCAAAGCTATGGTTTTCCCAGTAGTCATGTATGGATGTGAGAGTGGGACCATAAAGAAGGCTGGGTGCAGATGAATTGATACTTTCAAATTATGATGCTGGTGTGTCTTCGTGTCTTCTTGGATTGCAGTACCTTGGACAGCAAGGAGATCAAACCAGTAAATTAATCCTAAAGGAAATCAATCCTAAGTTTTCATTGGAAGGACTGATACTGAAGCTGAAGCTCCAATACTTTGGCCACCTGCTGCAAACAGCTGACTCGCTGGAAAAACCCTGATGCTGGGAAAGATGGAAGGCAAAAGGAGAAGCGGGGGCGGAGGATGAGATAGATAGCATCACCAACTCAATGGACATGAATCTGAACAAACTACGGGAGACAGTAGAAGACAGAGAAGCCTTGTGTCCTGCCGTCCACGGGGTCACAAGGACTTGGACGCGACTTAGCAACTGCACAAAGACTCCAGCTTTCTTTTAATTTCCACTTGCGTGGAATAGCGTTTTCCATCACTATACTTTCAGTCTGTATGTGTCCCTAGGTCTGATGCGGGTCTCTTTTAGGCAGCATATACACAGATCTTGTTTTTTAATCCATTCAGCCAGTGTGTCTCTTTTGGTTGGAGCATTTAATCTGTTTACATATAAGGTAATTATTAATATGTGCTTACTTCCATTTTGTTAATTGTTTTGTTTACATGATTCTTTTTCTTCTTTTGTGTTTCCTACCTAGAGAAGTTCCTTTAGTCAGTCAGTCAGTTCAGTCAGTTCATTCGCTCAGTCGTGTCCAGCTTTTTGCGACCCCATGAATCACAGCACACCAGGCTTCCCTGTCCATCATCAACTCCCAGAGTTCACTCAGACTCGCGTCCATTGAGTCGGCGGTGATGCCATCCAGCCATCTCATCCTCAGTCGTCCCCTTCTCCTCCTGCCCCCAACCCCTCCCAGCCTCAAAGTCTTCTCGAATGAGTCAACTCTTCACATGAGGTGGCCAGAGTACTGGAGTTTCAGCTTTAGCATCATTCCTTCCAAAGAAATCCCAGGGCTGATCTCCTTCAGAATGGACTGGTTGGATCTCCTTGCAGTCCAAGGGACTCTCAAGAGTCTTCTCCAACACCACAGTTCAAAAGCATCAATTCTTCAGCGCTCAGCCTTCTTCACAGTCCAACTCTCACATCCATATATGACTACTGGAAAAACCATAGCCTTGACTAGACGGACCTTAGTCAGCAAAGTAATGTCTCTCCTAAGTTCCTTTAGCATTGTTTTTTCAGGCTGATTTGCTTGGGTTGAATTCTCTTAGCTTTTGCTTATCTGTAAAGCTTTCAATTTCCCTATCAAATCGGAATGAGATCCTTGCTGGGTAGAGTAATCTTGGTTGTATGTTTTTCCTTTTCATCACTTTAAATATAGCCTGCTACCCCCTTCTCTCCTGCAGAGCTTCTAAAGAAGCTTATGGGGATTTCCTTGTATATTATTTTTGCTTTTCCCTTGCTGCATTTTTTCTTCGAATTTAATTTTGAATTAATTTTTGTTAGTTTGATTATGTCTTGATGTGATTCTCCTAGGGTTTATCCTTTATGGGATTCATTGGTCTTCCTGGGCTTGGGTTGCTATTTTCTTTCCCATGCTAGGAAATTTTTTTCTATAATATCTTCAAATAGTTTCTCATATCCTTTCCTTTTCTCTTCTGGGATTCCTCTAATTCTAATGTTAGTGCATTTAGTGTTGCCCCAGAGTTCTCTAAGACAGTCTTCAATTTTTTTCCCTCTTTTTTTTTTTTTTTTATTCCACTCCTTGGGAGTTATTTCCACCATTCTATTTTCCAACTCATTTATCTGTTCCTCTTTCTCATTTATTCTGCTATTAATTCCTTCTATGTCAGGGAATGTTTAACAAGAGGATTCCTACGTGCTATTTCTCATAAATCCTCTATTCCTTATCAGTTTCTATTGTCAGAAACTAGTGGAACGGCAAGCCGCTCCCAGGACTGAGATCATAGGATGAGACAGGCTTGAATCTCCTTCAGTAAACATTCTCCTTATGACAAAACTGCTTAGTCTCGATCCTCTTTCTTGAGATGTGGATTGTCTCCTGACCTTGTGGCCATTATTGATCCCTTGTTCACTAGGTAACAGTTGCCATACGTTTGGTTTTCTTATCTTTATCATTGTCGAAAGAAATTTCTTGTACCACAGCCTATATATAATCACAGAAAGATCATTAAAGCACCTTTGCTCCATCAGAGCTTGGGTCCCCATGTCTTTCTTTCTCTCTCTCTCTCTCCCTCCCTCTGGCTCTCTCTTTCACTTTCTTATCGTCGACTCCAGACCACCAGGTTCCGATCCATTAAAGGACCCCAACACTTCTACTGTATTTTTCATTCCATTTGCTGTTCATCTCTGTTTGTTCTTTAGTTCTTCTAGGTCTTTGTTAAACATTTCTTGTATTTTCTCAATCTATGCCTCCATTCTATTTCTAAGATTTTCAATCATTACAAGTATCAGTCTAAATTCTTTTTCAGGCAGATTGCCTATTTCCTCTTCATGTATTTAGTCATATAGATTTTTACCTTGGTCTTTCATCTGTAACATATTTTTTTGTCATGTCTTTTTTTTTTTTTTAAATAGATTCCTGTCTTCTGGTTGTTTGGCCTGAAGTTTCTAGCACTGGAAATTGCAGGCAGTTGGGTAGAGCTGGGTCTTAGTGTGAAATGTGGACCTCCAGGAGACCTTACTTTGATTAATATCCCCTGGGTTCTGATGTTTTCTGTTAGTCCAGTAGTTTGGACTTGGCACTCCCAGTACAGGAACTCAGGCCTGACCTCTGGCCTAAGAACCAAGATCCTGCAGGTTGTGCAGTGTGGCAAAAAGAAAAAAAATAATAAATAAATAAGAGTAACAAAGAATACCAAATAAATTCAGAATATTAACATATGTTAGAGAATATGTATATGAAACAACTGGAAGGTAAAACAGAACCCCGATAACAAAAACAAAAAAGTGCTTCTGTCCTTCACAGGCTGCTCTGGGCTGAATGCTTGGGGGACTGCCAGTAACTTCTCCTGATATCTATTCCCTGAAGGTCCCTCCCCATCTAGCTTGTCTCTTCCTCCTCTGTGAGCAGAAGGAGCCTTGGAAGGTGGTGGATCAGGTGCAGGGCCTCAGCAGGTCCCCCAGGCCGAGTTGGTGCGGGGATGTGAGCCACATTCCCCTCTGATCCTCCAATGCCCAGGTCCCTTCCTGCCCCCACTGGCCCCTCAAGGTAAGTGTGCCTCTTCAGGTGTATGGATACCTCCCCTCCTCCAGCTTCCCCCAGGGGCCCTGACCGCCTTCAGCCTCCCCTTATTCCCCCTCCTTCCCCCCAAAGTCCTGTCCTGTTGCTCCAGGATTTATCCCATCCACCTGGGTGTTGAAGTCCCCACAAGTGTCTGGCAGTGTCTTGGCTTTGCAGAGATGTGGGCTCCATGTGCTCCCTCTCCTCCATCTGGACACTACCCCTTCCACCCCTTCATTTTATAAAGAGAGCTGAAGCTCAAGGAAGTTAGGACTTGACCAAGGTCGTACGATTAAGCTAAGCTTATGTTTCCTGCTCAACTGGACCAGATTCTTAGGATCATCATTTTAACCAGGAGACAACAATAAGGTCTTTATGAGATACAGTTCTATTACAAAAGCCTGAAAAGAAAAAGACCCATTAATTTTTTGGCATGGGGGGATTGGTTCTTGATCAATTTTATTTTGTTGTAACTGAACATAAAATATTTGTTGTATTTTCATAAATTCATTCACAGCCTCAATCCCTTTAACTTCAATTTCCTTCCAAGGTCTTGCAGTTCTCAAGTGTACAGTAATATAACCCTTGGTTCTGGAGACAGAAAACATGGTGCTTAATACAAAATCTCAACTCCTTACGCTGGTAGAGGTGATCTTGCCTGCTTTATCTTATACATCCTCTCCCCCAACCCAGGCTCACAGCAGCTTTCTTTCTATTCCTCAGAATTATTCGGCCTAGGGCCTTTGCACTAGCAGTTTATTCATCCTATGAATGTGCTTTACCTTATCTTTATAAAGCTGGCTTTTTTAGGGATGCTTTGGACACCATTAATTTTTCAAAAATAATTTTAACTGACCTATGATTGCTAAAAATACTCAAATCATGAATTTTCACAAAGAGAATTTGGTTGTATAACCACTAAGCAGGTAAGAAACAAAATATCACCAGGCGTTCAGAAGCCTTCCTTATGTTCCCCGCTGTGACTCCATTTTTCTCCCTAAAACTAACCGATATTTCGACTTCTAACATCTAAGTTAAGCTGCTTTTGAAGTTTCTATTTAGAATTATAAAACATGTATTCTTATATTTTTGGATTTTATCTACATAGCAATTGCTTTGTCTTTGTTCAGTTGCCAAGTTGTGCCCAATTCTCTGCAACCCCATCAACTATAGCACACCAGTTTCCCCTACCTTTCACCATCTCCCTGAGTTTGCTCAAACTCATGTCCATTGAGTCAGTGATGCCATCCAACCATCTCATCCTCCGTCACCTTTTTTTCATCTTGCCCTCAGTCTTTCCCAGCATCAGAGTCTTTTCCAATGAGTCAGCTCTTCCCATCAGTTGGCCAAAGTACTGGAGCTTCAGCTTCAGCATTAGTCCTAGTGAATATTCAGGACTGATTTCCTTTAGGATGGACTAGTTGGATCTCCTTGCAGTCCAAGGGATTCTCAAGAGCCTTCTCCTACACCACACAGTTCAAAAGCATCAATTCTTCAGTGCTCAGCTTTCTTTATAGTCCAACTCCCACATCCATACATGACTACTGGAAAAACCATAGCTTTGACTAGATGGATTTTGTTGGTAAAGTAATGTCTCTGCTTTTTAATATGCTTTCTAGGTTTGTCATAACTTTTCTTCCAAGGAGCAAGTGTCTTTTAATTTCACAGCTGCAGTCACCATCTGAAGTGACTTTGGAGCACAAGAAAATAAAGTCTGTCACTGTTTCCACTGTTTCCCCATCTCTTTGCCATGAAGTGATGGGATTGGATGCCATGATCTTCATTTTTTGAATGTTGAGTTTTGAGCCAGCTTTTTCACTCTCCTCTTTCACTTTCATCAAGAGACTCTTCAGTTCTTCTTCCTTTCTGCCATAAGGGTGGTGTCATCTGCATGTCTGAGGTTATTGATATTTCTCCCGGCAATCTTGATTCTAGCTTGTGCTTCATCCAGCCCAGCATTTCTCATGATGTACTCTACATATAAGTTAAATAAACAGGGTGACAATATACAGCCTTGATATTCTTTTCCTAATTTGAAACCAGTCTGTTGTCCCATGTCCAGTTCTAACTGTTGCTTCCTGACCTGCAAACAAATTTCTCATGAGGCAGGTAAGGTGGTCTGATATTCCTATCTCTTTTAAGAATTTTCCACAGTTTGTTGTGATCCACACAGTCAAAAGCTTTGGCATAGCCAATGAAGCAGAAATAGATGTTTTTCTGGAACTCTCTTGCTTTTTCTATAATCCAGTGGATATTGACAATTTGATCTCTGGTTCCTCTGCCTTTTCTAAAGCCAGCTTGAACATCTAGAGGTTCTTGGTTCATGTATTGTTGAAGCCTCACTTGGAGAATTTTAAGCATTACTTTACTAGCGTGTGAGATGAGTGCAATTGTGCAGTGGTTTGAACATTCTGTGGCATTGCCTTTCTTTGGGAAGGAAACTGACTTTTCCAGTCCTGTGGCCACTGCTGAGTTTTCCAAATTTGCTGACATATTGAGTGCAGCACTCCAACAGCATCATCTTTTAGGATTCAAAATAGCTCAGCTGGAATTCCATCACCTCCACTAGCTTTGTTCGTAGTGATGCTTCCTGAGGCCCACTTGACTTTGCACCCCAGGATGTCTGACTCTAGGGGAGTGATTGAACCATCATGGTTATCTGGGTCATGAAGATCTATTTTGTATAGTTCTGTGTATTCGTGCCACCTTTTCTTAATATCTTTTGCTTCTGTTAAGTCCATACCATTTCTGTCCTTTATTGAGCCCCTCTTTGCATGAAATGTTCCCTTGGTATGTCTAATTTTCTTGAAGAGATCTCTAGTCTTTCCAATTCTATTGTTTTCCTCTCTTTCTTTGTACTGATCACTGAGGAAGGCTTCCTTATCTCTCCTTGCTATTATCTAGAACACTGCATTCATATGGCTATATCTTTCCTTTTCTTCTTTGCCTTTCATTTCTCGTCTTTTCTCAGCTATTTGTAAGGCCTCCTCAGACAACCACTTTGGCTTCTTATATTTCTTTTTTTTTGAGAATGGTTTTGGACACCACCTCCTGTATAATGTTGTGAACCTCTGTCCATAGTTCTTCAGGCATTCTGTCTGTCAGATCTAATCCCTTGAATCTATTTCCCACTTCCCCTGTATAGTCATGAGGGATTTGATTTAGGTCATACCTGAATGGCCTAGTGGTTTTCCCTACTTTCTTCAATTTGAGCCTGAATTTTGCAATAATGAGCTGATGCGGGAGCCACAGTCAGTTCTCGGTATTGTTTTTGTTGACTCTATAGAGCTTCTTCATCTTTGGCTGCAAATAGTATAATCAGTTTGATTTTGTTATTGACCATCTGGTGGTGTCCACGTGTAGGCTTGTCTCCTGTGTTCATTCTCATAGTTATGTAACATTTCACCATACGAATATACCAGTTTAATGCTCAGCTATTGGTAGACATTGGATTATTTCTAGTTTGGGTTATGTCAAATACAATGCTGCTTGCTTTAAGCATCCTTTTTTTTTTTTTTGGAAGATACATACACCTTCCTCTGTTAGGTTGCTAAGCCTAAAAGTGAAATTTCTGGATTGTGAAGCATGTGTGTGTGTGCTTTGTCACTCAGTCGTGTCTCTTTGCAACCCAATAAACTGTAACCTGCCAGGCTCTGTTTGTGGAATTTTCCAGGCAAGAATACTGGAGCTGGAGCATGTTGCCATTTCCTACTCCAGCGGGTCTTCCTGACCCAGGGATCGAACATGCATTTCTTGCGTCATCAGGCACATTCTTTACCACTGAGCCACCTGGGAAGCCCATGAACTGTACATGCATTCAAATTCAGTAGATGCTGCCAAATGGCTTTTCAAGGTCTTCACAACTTAACTTCCCACCAAGCAGTGTGTAAACATGTTCACTGTGCCACAACCTTACCAATGCTTGGCATTCAAAAATCTCTTTAACTTTAGCGTCTCTGGTGAGGGCATGATAGTATCCCACTCATTCTAATTTGATTTCTCCTGATTACTAATAACACTGATTATTTTATTTGTATTTTGGTTAGATATCCTTTTATTTGTGAAATGCCCGTTCAGCCTTCGTACACATTTTTATGTTGTGTTAAATATAAACATTGTTTTCAGAAACAATGTTTATATATTTGTACCCTTGTCAGTGTTAACAAATCACTGAAGGAGGTCATCAAGTGCACTTGAATGCATGTTGACCCAAGAGCTGAGTCCAGGCTCCTCACTCTCTCCTTCCTGGAATGTCCATGTGACCTACCCTTCCTACACCAGAGCTATTTCAGCCACGAGCAGGTAAGGTACTGTGAGACCACCTGGATTGAATGTGTAACTGAACCCAGGGTCAAGGCTCTATAGAAACTCTCAGATTCAGGTGGGTGAGTGTGGAGGTCTACTCACTTAACACCCAAGCCAAACCTTGTATGTCAATTTCCTTACTAAAACAGCCACCTGCCAGTCTGGAGTGGCCTGCCTCTTTCCTAGGTTGCTCCATGCCCTCCGTGTACTGGGGCCAGTTTCAGGTCTCACCTGGGAAACTCTCAAGATTGTGAGCCAACACAAACACCTGTTCACACGCTGGTGTTTGGTTTTCAAGCTACAAGCAACTTTGTTCTCTTAATAGCATATTTTTGAGAACAGAGTTCCTAATTTTAACAGAGTCCAAATTTTCAGTCTGCTTTTTCATAACTGGTTAAGGAATTTTTCCATGCTTGAAGTATTAGAGATATTCCCTTGCTGTCTGTGTACACTTCCCATTTAGACTAGTAGCATAGTTGGAATGGATTTCATGTTCTGAGGAAGGTGTTATACAAGCTACCTTACATTTGTTCTTTCAGATTCATTTTCCATTCTTCTGTTCTCTGCTCCAGGAGGCTGGCCTGTCACCTATATGTAATTGTGACTAATTTAGCTGGGTTGTAAGAATTTTCCCCGGGAGTGCTTAGGAGTTAAAGTCCACCCTGATAAGCCAGGTGCTCAATTTGTGGCCCTTATAACTGTCAGCACTCTAGGAAATTCCCTCGGGCATCCTCCTATCAGAATTTTTGCTGTTGCTTTTCTTTCTTTTTCCTTGCTATTATTGTAAGAGCACCAAACCTGGTCTAGTTATGGTGTATACTTCGTAATAAACAGCTGTTCACCCACAGATGAAATGTAGGGAAATTCTGTATATTATTCCTATGCCTCTGGAGAACATCTTTCACAAAGAAATATTTGATTATGTTTGCTGAGATTTCTTTGTAAATCTTAATGTCAGAGACACCTATTAATTCAATGAGGCATCCCACAATTTGATGATAATGAGTTAAACAGGTTTACATTTATTTAAATGTCTTGTGCTGTGCTTAGTCACTCAGTCGTGTCCAACTCTTTGCACCCCCATGGACTGTATCCCACCAGGCTCCTCTGTCCATGGGGATTCTCCAGGCAAGAATACTGGAGTGGGTTGCCATTCTTCTCCAGGGGATCTTCCCAACCCAGGGGTCAAACCCAGGTCTCCCCCACTGCAGGCAGATTTTTTACCATCTGAGCCACCAGGGAAGCCCATTAGATGTCTTAGGGTGTAATAATTTTGGTAACCTACATTTCCCATGGATTGATCATGGGTTGCGTGTTCACTGACTTGAGGAAGAAAAGAAAAATACAAGAAATTATTAAAGTTATTTCTGTTTTTATTTATTCTTAGTAGTTAAATTCAGCCTAAGACCAGTGCTTCCATTTACACACTAAGAGCAAAGCCAGTCTACCACTGAAATCACATGACAAATTTTATGTTTTGGCAATCTCTTTTCTGTTCATTCTTGAGGGAAAGAAATTCCTATCTTTTTGTTATTTATATGAATTGAGGAGATCAGTGCTGAATTTATAGAATGGCAACATTCAAAGTGACCCAGAACCATTAACTCTTTGGTAGTAATTATAAATTTCAGAGACACATCTCTCATAGTTCCCTGCTTCACAATCAAAAACTGAGAAATCACAAAGCATTACATGTCAACTATAACCAGTATAGTATATTCTAGCTACAAATATATGAAACTGTGGCTTGAATGTGTGTCAAGAGAATGTTTTAGAATTACCCTTCTAAATAAGATAAATGGCTGCATTAGCATTTCTTTTCAGATGTTCTTTTTAACTCATTTGAAACTATCTGCAGATAGAAATAGAACTAGTTTGAATGCTGATCTCAATATGAAATACAGAATTCACAGAATAGACAAAATTGTTGATGTAGCATTCAATAATCAGGGTGCTATGTATTTTACATTAAAATTCACTTATGTAGTAAAAATAGAGCTGTCATAGCTAGAAAAATTATTTTCAGAGACAGCAGTTACCCTGGGTGGAAAAGAACAGTTCTACATAGAAAGAAAATCCAAGAAGTATGCAAAGTGAACACCAGGATACTTGATATATATAATTTAATCAGATAGTACATAGACTATGACATAAAACAGCAGTTTCCTAGAATAATTATAGGCTGCAAGACATGAAACCAGTTAGAAAACGGGTTGAGGTCCTACTCTTTGACAGTAGACTTATAAATACAAATGTAGAATTAGGTAGATCTATGCATTGTCTGCTTTTCCTTGTCATCAAATCAACGTGAACCAGTAGACGGATAAGAATTCAAGCAGTAGATGTATTGCTGATTCACTATATCTTGCCCAGGGAAGTGAGACTATTAACCTCACAGAGCCGCGATTAACTATGGATTGATAGTTTGGTATTTTAGATGCAAAAGCACATTTCTTCTAATTGGAAATACAGCTTAGAACTATTTTGTTGGGCAGACTTCAGATTGTCTGAAATAAGAATGCTTAGCTTGTTATGTATAATCCTTCTATTCAATAGTGACATACATCAGAGACTAGGATTTTAGAGACTAATCCTGGTGGATTTTTCAGGGAAATCTTGTCCAATGACATGTATGGAAGGAAGAATATGTTAGGTTATTTTTTTCTTTTAATTGGGTGTATTGACTGGCCTAAGCATAGACATCCTCCTTTATAGTCATATGGTTACAAAAACTGTACATTACAAAGAGTATAGAAACAAACTGAAAAGAGTGTGCCACAGATCCTGGATAATTACCTACATGCAGTTAAATTTACAGATAGAAAAGAAAATACAGCCTACATCCTTATGGTGCACAATTACTTTTTAGATACAACGTATCACTAATAAGTATCATGGTCATCAACCCTAGTTGTCACCAGCAGAGAGAATGAGAGCAAGATCCGTTCGGTATAGCTTCCCTCCATCCGATAAAGCCATTATACTTTTCTTGTATGTTGGAATATTATTAATATCCAGATCCTAAATAGGACATAGATGGTATTACAATCCAGTTAAACATCGAAGTGAATTAACCACTGTCAAGTAATAAAATATGAGACAAAACTGCTTGTTATACCAATCCATTAAGAAGAGTTGGATTAAATTCTTACACAAATGTGAATAAATCACAAGGTTGTTTTAAAATCTATTTATCACAGTTAAACACTGATTCAGACCAGTATGAAATCAAGTTAAGAACTGAAATCTACTTCTCCTCTATAAAGTTTTAAAGTAGATTCTCCAGAGTAGATGTGTGGTTGCATTTGGATGGATCCATCAAGTCTGCTTAAGAAGGAAATGGCAAGGTAACTAGATTACCTGTTTATTTTTCTCACACAGATCCTTCAGTAAAGCATCCAGTTCATTTTCATCTATGTATCCATTGCCATCCTACAAGAGGGTTAATAAAACAATATATAAGCAACCTCATCCACAAAAAATGCAAAGGTAGTAAAATGGAAATAATTGAAATCCTCAGAAAATCTACCTACTGCAAATTTGGCAGATATACTAACCTTGTAGGTCAGACCCTCAAATTTTGAACTGCTCCAAAGTTCCAAAACAGATACGAATTTCCTCTCATTCAGCACCTTACATTTGTAAAATGCTTCGAAATTTTCAAAGCGGTTTTACATTTACTATTTCCCTGTATGTTAACAATACCACTACTTCTCGTTGAAGTAAGAAATTAATCACAAATGTTTTGCTGGAGGGAAGACATAGGCATGGGGGAAGTATATTCCCGGCCTGTAATAGAGGCGGGCTGTTATCACATCAGCTGTACTAGGGCCTCCAGAGGACTGGCTTGGTCCAGGAGGAAAGAAATGAGAAGAGATAGAGCATGTTAACTACTGACGTCATACACAACCTTTCCTCACACATGTGATCTCACTATCCCCTACATGGGAGAATCCCCTCTGGATATTTTCATCTAGCCACCCTGCAGAGTGACTATTATTATCTCTTGGTTACAAATGAGGAAATTAAGGGTCAGAGGAGTTTGGTATCTTATTCACAGTTCACAGGAGATAAAATGTAGCATGGCATTTGAATCAAATTCGTCTAATTTGGGATATAACGTAATTCATTTCCTATGACAAGAATAAATTGGCTGAGTAATTTTAATAGCTCATGTTTCTTTAAATATAACCTTGAGTTTGAGGCTTTTTTTCCCTTTCTGAGCATTTTCCAAATTTTTCTAAAAAATTAAATTACAGATAAGAAACACTTTTTTTTTTTACCTGATCATATAACTCAAAAGCTTTATTGAACTCTTTCCCACACATTTTGACTCCCTAGATGATAGAGAAGAGGGCAAAGATTAAAATGCTACAATTACATTTCATTGTGCTTCCCTTGGCAGATATCCCACATTTTAACCTTTTGAGAAATATTATGTACAGTAGAGAAAAAGAGAAATACCTGAAATTTAAGAAGAAAGTTCTCCTGCACGGGTAGTAATCTTTTGAGAGAAAAACATTATATAACTGCATTAGATTTTTGACAAAGGTCAGCTTATAATGGTTTTATTTGCATAGCTCCTAAACTCACCTGGCCATCTCAGTTAATTCCAGCTTTCCATCATTATTTGAATCAAACAATTTCAGCTGAAAGACAGAAGGCATTATTTTGTATTGAAAAAAAAATACCTGTTGCATAGAGAAGGAAATTCAAAATAAAGAAGTTTGAGTAATCAATTACCTATATAGATGGCAAAATTCTAGAAACTAGCATTTATTAAAATTTCGGTGAAAAATTTCAGTTCTGTGACTTGTCAATTACCAAAGTTTACGACAACAATAGAAAATAGAGTAAGAGTGATCTTACGCTAGACTTCTGGAACATCATTGTTCATTTTTCTTGCAATACATGTATGTATTATATTTGCAATATCTTGCAAATATGTATATGTTTATATTTGCATATAAACCTGCAAATATGTATGTTTATATGTATCAAGATGTGGGAGATATGGTGTCTGGCAGTACACATCCTGAAACTTTCCAAATAATAGTAGAAAAATAAATATTTAACTTGTTTTCCTCTTTTAGAGCATCAGAGAGTAAAGCAGATAATATGGATAAATCCTTACAGAATAAATTTTTGAGTAAGTGACCTTTTGATAGCTGAAAATTACCTAACTCTACAAAAAAGGAAATGTTCATACACGGTGCCTTGAAGCTAGCCTTACAAGGCAGAAGCTTTGTAGGCATTTCAAAGTGAAATGATACATGTGTGCATATGATGCCCACACCATGGTTTATTCATTTCATCCTGTCTAGTCTTGGGAATTAGCCAGAACACGGTAATATTTCATAGGCTCTTGGCTATAATCTTTTCAAGATCAGTCCTACCATTAGGTCTGTATATTCAGCTAGTTTTGTATCATCAACAGTCTTGTTTGCTTTTTCCAGCAAGTCCTTTAGAAAGTTCTGTTAAGACAAAAAACAGATAAATTTCATCAATAACAATCTGCTTTCTTTACAGCCTGCCTTGAAATGGAACACCTCAGGAATACAAAGAAAGTTTCTTTTTGAGACTAGGACTGGATAAAAGGAGGACATTAGAAGAGAGGTCCTCTTGGCATTCCAGCAGGGGTGCTGCCTTTGACAGGCGTGATATCTGCCTTTTACTGAGAACTGATCTGTCAGACCATGCTATGGTATGCTACGCTTTTATGATTTCAATTAAAAGAGAAGTTAGATTGTGCACCATGTAGGAATCAGAGTAAAAACTTATAAAGCCAGCCAGCCCAATGGATGCATTTCTTCCTAATGATATCTTCACAGATATTCATGCAATTCTTCTCCAAGAAATAAGAAACACTGTGCATGTGTGTGTGCTAAGTCATTTCAGTCGTGTCCGACTCTTTTGCAAGCCCATGGACTGTAGCCCGCCAGGCTCCTCTGTCCATGGGATTGATTCTCCAGGCAAGAATACTGGAGTGGGTTGCCATGCCCTCCTCCAGGGATTGATCCTGCGTCTCTCATGTCTCCTGCACTGGCAGGCAGGTTCTTTGCTTATGAGCCACTTGGGAAGTCCAAGAAACAGAATGGACCCCCTTGTACCTTTTTGAAGTATGTGAACGATTATTAGTATACAAAGTGGAGATCTACCCTTAATCCCAAGTGCATTTTCTGCCCTTGCAATCTGTATTTCCTTATCAGTGTATAGCCAGTATGAAGCACATTTCACTAGAGGCTGGATTAGCTTTAAGGTTTGATGCAGTCCAAAGCACCTTGGTTAGTGTTTCACCTGACTGTTCAAACTAAAATAGTTGGCTGCAGGTGTTACCTAATTCTTGAAGGATATGAATCACACCAAAGTAGAAATTAATATGGGAAAGATGCAAAAAAAGATGATTATTAATTTGACAGTTGACATTTAGGAGTGATTTTAATTTTTTTACCAGAGAAATAAATCAAATAAAAGCTTTCAAAAGCTTGCCATATAAATGACAATGTAACTACTTAAGAAAATAATAGTTTTTCACTTTGTCTAGTGCTGTTCATTTGCAATTTCTTTATTTTTCAGAAAAATGAATTATGCAATTATGGAAAACTGAGCTGATATGTTAAGACAATACCAAAGGATCCGGTTTCTTCAGGTTTGCTGTCATATATCTCCCTCCCAAATTTTCTAGTTCTGCTGGGATGATTTAACTTCATTATTTTCAATGAAGGAGACTTTTTCCTTATTATATTTCATAATTTTATTTTCACTTCAAACATTCCACTTAAAATTCAAAGTGAAGCATGGAAAATTCAAAGTTATCTGTTGGGGATGAATTTTATTTTTGAACCATATGAAGCTTTTGTCAGAGACTAATTGGGTTAAAAATCCTCATCAGAGACTAAAATGGTGGTCACAAAAATAGCCTGGGAGAAACTTCAGGACGCTGAGATTCAAAGTCATGTCTGAGAGCAAGCAATGTTTTACTCCATTATGGAATCTTAAAATTAGCTTTCTTGAAAGATCCATTAAAAAAGAATGCCAACTTATCTTCAAAATTCCCCAGAGAGAAGTACTTCTATTTAGAATCTCTTCTGAGAATAAAATTTAGAACAAAGAAGGTCAGTATTGGAAATGAGCTAAAGTTTCTTTATAAACTTGAAATGATTTTTAAAATAATTTTTTTGGTCCAGTAGAATAAAAACACAATAATTTAACTGTCACCTTGTGGGTTGCTGAATTACAAATTTGTGAAAAATATAGTTTTTGGTGATTTCATGTGAAAAATGTTTACATTTCTAAGTGTTGTTAGTCCCACATGCTTTAACGATTTTGCAATTATACATGTGTGCTTAGTAGCTTCAGTCTTTGTGACCCTGTGGACTGTCACCTGCCAGGCTCCTCTGTCCATGGGATTCTCCAGGCAAGAATACTGGAGTGGGCTGCTGTGGCCTCCTCCAGGGGTCTTCCCGACCCAGGTATTGAACCCACATCTGAGTCTCCTGCATTGGCAGGCAGGTTCCTTACCACTAGTGCCACCTGGGAAGCCCTCGATTATACAAATACGTGTAACTCAAACAATGTTCAACTATGACCGGGAAACCATGTTTGATATTCCTGTTTCCCTACAGAAGAGGTAACTCTTGGTGACTAAAGCTGGAAACTTTTGATATTGTGGGAAAGAAAATTATTGCTATTATCAGATATTCTGTGGCCAAAGCCAGGTTCTTTTCCCAAGCAGCTGAGTACTCTTGAAAAATTATCTAATTTCTCTGAATTTCAGTTTGTTTGTTTGTATAATGGGAATTATAATACCTCCTCTGCAAATTTTCTTTGAGGATTAAATGTTAAAATACATGTTAAGCCTAGTATTATGCCTGCCACATAACAGGTGCTCAATAATTATTAATTTGTTTCCCTTCTAGTTACTCTATATCCTAAAGATAGAGAAAATAGAGACTTTCAGACTGAGAAGTGTTGAGGTCAATTTAAAAAAATGAGGGAAAGATGGTTTTGTATTTCTGAAAGGCTAGTAAATTACTGAGTTCATGAATAATATAATTTATATTATACCTGTATTTCACAAAACCTCTCAGATGCAACATCTTACTTGAGCCGCACAATAAATTGAAAGGTAAGTGTTATTACCCTCATATAAAGGAAGAAAAAGTGAGGCAGAATGATAAAGACATTTGTCCAGAGACAAGACTTGGTTTCAGATCTCTTTACCTTTTCCTTCCTATCTTCCTCCTCTCCTACCAGTTCCTATGTATGTTTCTGAGATACGAATTGATAAATTCATTTCCAAAGTTACAGTTTTTCAGAAGTTTGATTATAGTGGGACTTTGTAAGCCCGGGGCCTTGGAAGCAAACTAGTTCAGAGATCACAGCTCTATGTCCTGTTTCTGTGTAGATTTCAGTTCATCACTTAACTTCTCTTCACTTTTTTCCTTACTGTGGTAACATTAATCCCACAGTACTCACATAAAGATTAAATAAGACGTGTATAAAGTGCCTGGCATACAACTGGTGTCCAACAGTTGCTTCGTTATCTTTAAAGGGAAATCTATATCGTTGTTTAATCTATAAGATAAAATGTCAAATTTTAATGAAAATAACCTGACTTATTTGGCTTAGTATGCCATTATAAATCTATCTCTCTATCATCTATCTATCCCTTATTAACAATTAGTACACACCACAGAAAATGTCAACTGCTGAACAGAATTTCAAAAGGTACTTGAAGTCTCTTTTTTGATGGGGTACTTTATTAACCATGCGGAAGAGTGGATGAAAATGTGCCATTGCTTAACGTTAGTTTCTTTTGTGGGAAGTTTTTTTTAAAAAACCACGAAATTCATAATTGTATTTGAAAGGGGAAAATGTACACATTTTTCTTTGCTTACCTTAAGCTCCTCAGTTTCTATGAAGCCACTGTGATCAGTATCATATTTTCTCCATGTCTGTAAATAATTTTGGATAAGGAAGACCAAACACATTAGAAAAGGTCATAATTCCCCTACTTTCAGATATCTGAAGATATCACTCAGTGACAGGTTTCCTATACCTTCATGAATTCCTCACAGGACTTTAGCTGCTGGCATCGGAAAAGCAGCAGGAAGTTCTCTTCCGTGGGTAACACATGAGCCAACTGGAAAAGATTGAAGAAGCTGGTGTGAGGAGCTCGAAAGCAAGTCTCTCTCATTTTCTGCTCTTAGTTGTGCTTGGCCACGATTTTATTACCCAGAAAACTAGGAGAGGAGAAACACAGCAATCGATTTTCCCTTTCGGATACTTTGTCCCTACAAAGTGCCATCGTGTTTTGCAGCGCTTGCTGCCATTTGAGGGACCGGTTCTCAGGTCAGGGAGGAGGCTGCAGCAAGCATGCCTGGGGAGCGCAGGGAAGGGTGACTGACACTTCTCGTCTGCTAGACACACAGGCAGACTCATGCCGGTGGCTCGACTCCTGCATCTTTCCTGTGCCCCAGATCAGGTCTTTTCCTGTGAGGGCCCAGAAGATGGCACACGTGGGGCCATGCATTTCATAAAAGAAGAAGCTGAGATATATGAATGTAGCAGGGAGCACAGAAGGCAAAAAATGAATTCTGAAAGTCGGAGGAGAAAGCTTATTAAGAGATGCAATGGAATATAAACTCAGGACAATTGTAATACAAGAGAAAGAGAGATGGAAAAAGACACTTTACAGTGAACAGTGGAAACTGAATGGTGATAGGGAATATCAGTTCTCAAATGTTTGGTGTCTGCTAAAAGGACATCTGTTGCTTGAGTCCAGGTCTTAAATTTTATTTGATGATCTCCCTTGAGTGACCTGCTGACATTTCTCCTAAGATCTCATTTTGTAACTTCAATGCTCCTTTTTTTTTTTTTTTGGGTGGAAAGGACTTCAGATCCCATTTTATGATGAATACAATCTATCTATTGTGCGCAGGGAGGGCGGGAGCTGGACTGATGGCCTAATGAAGGTGTGTGCTCTATTCCTGGGCAGCTGCTAATTAGCTGTGGTCCGCAGCAACTCCCTCAGCCGTTTCTGGAACTTAGCATGCTCATCACTTAAAATGAGGAGTGGAAATAGAAACCAGTGTCTCTTAAATGTATTGGGTTCAAAATGACTTTGAGAAGCTGTTAGAATTACTGCATCTTCACCATTAAAGAATGAACCTACAATACTATATTTTATCTAATTCCCAGAAGTTGATGAATCCCCTGAAGTACAGGCATGGACCCTCATCTGTGAATTTTAAACTAAAAAACCCATGGTCTAGATTAACCTCTAGGTCAGCATAAATCCCAAAAGTCTACCAAATTATAGAACAGACTCTCACACCTTAAAAAAAAAATATTGTCCTTTAGGTCCATTAAAAAATTTTAAATATAAAATGTATCATTCTATCTTATATGCAGGTAACCTCAGCTTCTTTATGCTGTATATGTCCTTTAACTTATCTTGTTTTTAGATCTTTGAAATAATATTTCAAATTAGAATCATTCAGGCACTAATAATGGGATGAAACGAAGGGGCAGAGCCAGGTATCTTATTAGGATGTTTAGTATGACTATCAGAAAACATTTTCTTATTTCCAAAGGTCAATAGTATGGTTATGCGTTAATGCAAGCATTAATTTAGGAAACAGGAAATAGCCAATGCCAACTGTTTCTTTATTGGTATGTAAATTGTCAGATACCCCTTTGTAAGCTTTTGGTAGACCTACCCATAGCCCACCCATTTCAGGAGGGCAAAAACTATTCTTTGTCTGCATCCCCTGAATACTTAGTGTGGTACTCAACATGTTAGGTGCTTGACATAAATGTTTGGATTTGGTTAATAATTTTACTTCATTAAAAGTACCTACTTAACATGATTTGTAATGAGCATATTTTTTATCTTTGTTGTGATTTTCTATATTGCTTGGATTTTCAAGATTACTGTACATTGTTTTGAACAAAATAATAATTTTTCTTTAAAAATCTACTTATCAAAACCCACCAAATAGACAAAAACAGAAAAACTAAATTACTGAACTAGCAAGCAATGACCACTTGTAAAATTAAGGAAATTTTAACCTCTTTTGTTTCAAAAATTAAACTTTACATAACTTGCATGAAGTTCACAGGTTTCTAAGAATGTCAAATATAAAGATGGTAAAATTGCTCTTCATGTTTAGTATAAATGCATATTTCTTCACCCCTGCTATTTTGCTCCTACTTGGTTTAATTATAATAAAATACATATTATATCTACATGCAACACAGTCAATCTTTTAATTTAATTGAACTGTTAATGTTAAATTCAATACAGTACCATCATATTTTATAGACATTAGCAATGAGTCTTAAACACAGAAAACACTGTCATAAGACAAACCAGCCACTAAGAAAGAAGTAAGTATGTGTGAATAGGATGTGGCTATGTGTTCAGTTGCTACGTTGTGTCTGACGCTCTGCAATCCCATGGACTGTTGCCCTCCAGGCTCTTCATGGGAGTCTCCAGGCAAGAATACTGGAGTGGGTTGCCATTTCCTTCTTCAGGGGATCTTCCCAACCCAGGGATCGAACCCTGGTCTCCCCTATTGCAGGCAGACTCTTTACTGACTGAGCTATGAGGGAAGCCCCTTCACAACAAACAAATAACACAACAAATCATCTTTTTTTTTACATATTTTTTGCCACATCATGTGGTTTGTGGGATCTTAGTTCCTGGACCAGGGATTGAACCCAGACCCTTGGCAGTGAAAGCACCTAGTCCTAATCAATGGACCACTAGGGAAAGCATATGAATCAATATTAAAATTTCAGAGCTGAGTGCCGAAACTCTCCAGCTGTTGATTCTAAGACCATATCTACAATGTGACTGAGGTCTTTTATAGAAGCTGTTAAGTAGGGCTGTTGTTGCCTCTCTTTTGCTAAGTCACTCTTGTCAACAGGAGTAGCCTGTATTACTTGTTCCAAGATTATTGGTGATTTCTTAATTTTCAGTCCACCAGCCTGCTTTTTTATAAACTCTCAAAACTTTATTATGAGTTGGAGAAGAGAGTTAAGAAAAGCAGAGAAATGAATGGAAGTCAGATAAGTGTGGCTACTAGGAGAATCTTTCAAAGCTTCATTTATGAAAATCGCTTGCTTGTCCCTGAGAGTGGGGAGGCAAAGATTTCTCTCTACTTGCCTCGCTTCCGTTTCAGTCTCTGTACATCTTGAGGAAAGGGTCTGTGACTTAATTAATGTTTTTCTGCCTGGCACCTGCAAGAATTTCCATAGATATTTTACTCAACCAATGAATGAAGGCAGTTGACTATCCAGGGTCAGCGTAGACTGCAAGAATTCAAATAGCTTGCTACTAAGCTGTGGACAGGGGTTGGAGTGGCCGCTGTGACTGCCATCCACAGTTCTCTTTAGGTGCTAGGAGTGTTGTCGTGGTCTCAGCTGTCAGGTCTCTTTGGGAGATTACCTGGGCTGACGAGAGCTATGTTCCCAAGATGCACATAGGGATATAAAACCTAGCTCTCTCACTCAAAACTTGGAACATCTCCCAAGGTTTGTCCCAGTTCAGAGCTCACTGTAGGGTCAGCTAAAGTTGAGACTGTTTCATAGCCCAACGTCTTGCTCTGCCCAGCTTTGTTCTTTTATTTCCCTCGGATAGGCACTGATTCCAAGAGCACTTCTTAATAAACTTCCTCATTGCTTCTCTTCAACTCAGATATGGTCCCCAAAGGAACCAACCTATCCCAGGACAGGGATCTTTACCACCTCTCTTCTATTACTAGCCATAATATGGAGCTCTTGATTATGTTTTGGATCAGGTTGAAATCCCTTGCTGTGGCTCACGTGGCCGTGATTCAGAACCTATGAGGCACTGGACTGCATGCTGGGGATTCATAGTCACTGACAGTAAGAACTTTACAGGGAGGCAGATAATTGAAAATTTTGTTTCAGACAATTTCAAAGCAAGAGATAACTACAGTGGTAAAGCTACATGCTCGGTGCTGGGAGAAGACATGTGAAGGACAACTTTACAAGAAATATAAATGACTGAGGTATATCTTTCAAAGCATACACACAAAGCTTAATTTTTGAAGACAATTTTGGTGCATGTTAGATTCTTTCAACACATATTAGTAAAACATTCACTTTCTTGGTTTGGAAGCCAAAGAAATATTTTTCTAGCCAATGAGAGGTGAGTCCAGGAAATTAGGAAATTTAAAAGGCAAATAATCTTCTCACACAAATTAAAGGCTAGTTGAATTTAATAATTTGAATTTGACAAGTTATAAGAATGGGAAAAAGACTGACATTAAGAAAAATGGCATAGATTTTCTAATGAAATATTTTTATTTTTAATAATAATAGCAAGTACATTTACTTAGTTTTTATAGTGTACCAGGGCTTACCTATTTTTAACATGTGTTATCTGATGTTGATATTCATATGTCATCTGTGTTCACAACCAAGGAAACAGAGGCTCAGAGAAGGGAAATGACCTGCTATCACATAGCTTACAGTTGGAGCCAGATTTGAAATCAGTCTGACGTTTTGATTTTGAAACTCTTGTCCTTTAACTATCACCCTCCATTAAAATCTTCAGTCTTAATAAACTATTTAAAAAATCTATCAAGAATGGAGTTCTAAATCAGATTTTATTGTCAGTCATTTCCCCAAACTCTGAGGTAGAAACTGTATATGCTTAGTCGCTCAGGCATGTCCAATTCTTCACAACCCCATGGACTGTAGCCCTCCAGGCTCCTCTGTCCTTGGAATTTTCCAGGCAAGAATACTGGAGTGGGTTGCCATTTCCTCCTCCAGGGTATATTCCTGACCCAGGGATTGAACCCTCATCTCCTGCAAGCTTCCTGCATTGCAGGGGAATTTTTTACCACTGAATCACCAGGAAAGCCTGAGGTAGAAAACTAGTTTACTATTTTAAAAATTACATTTATTATGGTTAAATTTATATGCTCAAATCCCACTATCAAGAAAAGAAGGAAAGTCTAGAAAAATGCCTGCTTCCCTGGGAGAGTTATTACAATTTTACAACTGAAATAGCTTTCAGATCTATTTTTTCCAGTGGATGCACTGACCTGGACAAATAGACACAGTAAAACTCGAGAGGACGCTATTTTCTCACACAGTGCTCAAGCAATCAGGTGAAAAGTTTGCAGATTTGACATCCAGCTAAGGGAAACATCTATACTTAATGTGAGCACCAGAGAAGGAATTTCTATTATCTGCTAAATCATTCAGTCTCCCTCTTTGACTATTTTAATCAATCTTCTCTGCAATAGAGCTATTAGTCTGAATAAATTTAGAACATTTGACTGCCATAGTATTTGTTAAATTATCTCAGAATTTCAGAGTTCCTGTTTTGAGTTTGTATCAACAATCTCTTTATTATCAAGCTGTATTTGTGTGAATTTGAAAATCTATTTAAAAGACATGAAACCTAAAAGTTCACAAGAAAGCATATTTGTACGTTGCCCTTCTTGTTACATGTTTTCACATGTCTAGGTAGTAACAGCATGTTGTTGGAAAGTGTCAGTCAACTTCGTTAAAACAGAAGTTTGAAAGTTAACCACTATATTTTCTGATTTTTTGAACAACACATTTCAATTAGAGCCAAGTCAGTTTGACCTGGAAAGCAGACTACCACATAAATACCATTTGGATGGTATTTGGATTAGATTTTGAGGAGCCCCTGAATAACACCTACTAAGTGGGCAATACATAAGCAAATCAAATCTCTTTTCCCTTTGAACATGAAAGTTACGTATACTTGATGTGAGCTGATGGGAATCTGTAAACTATTATAAATTTTGGAAAACCGGTTTTTTTTTAATTCCCTCAAAGCTGGCTGAAATTCGTGTATTTATGTTCCATGTTATACATAGGATTTCTTAGCAAGTGATATATGTCAGATTGGAAAACAGAAAGGATGAACTTGATTTAATACAACTTACTGGTGACACTAGAGGGCACATTATAAATTCAGGCGTTCCCCACTCTCCTCCATTTTGTACATGTAATCTGTAGCTTTCAGTTCCTTTTTTCCAATGATTTTTCGAAATCTCTCCTTTTTTCTTATCCCTCCTCCTTAACCAGGTTAAGTACAATCAACCTGCACGTGAACAACAGCAGCAATCTCTTCCCTGTTCCCTCATTCTCTCCTCGTTTCTCCAAGTACGGACCCTCCTCACTTCCTTCTGTGTCTTGGCTGATAACTCTGATTAACAAAAAGAATTCTGGAATCAGAGTCAGATCTAGACCTGTATAAATGTTCTGTCACTCCTTGCCAGTGGGACCTTAGACACATCATTCAACCTTTCTGAGCTTCAGTTTCTTTACCCTTAAAGTGAGAAACCTTGGCTAGCTTTTCTTCTGGGTCCCATGCAACAAAAAGTTCCATGTCCTGGAAAAATTAAATTTTCTAATTAAGTCTTACGTGTTTCACTTCTCTTCTTTTAAACTCTTTCTGCTTTCACTGATTGAATGAGTGAGTGAGTGAAGTCTCTCAGTCGTGTCTGACTCTTTGTAGCCTCCTGGACTGTAGCCTACCAGGATCCTCCATCCGTGGGATTTTCCAGGCAAGAGAACTGGAGTGGGTTGCCATTTCCTTCTCCAGGGGATCTTCCCAACCCAGGGGTCAAACCCAGGTCTCCTGCATTGCAGGCAGATGCTTTACCCTCTAAGCCACCAGGGAAGTCCTTTCACTGATTGAAAGTTCTTCCCAAATCATGTTTCAAGTGATTGGGTCAAATAACTTCTCTTTACTTTGTGCATCCCTGTTCAACCAGGCTAAATTTAAGCCTTGCCATAAGTAACCAATGAACTGAAGCTTGAAAATATTTTCTTTTAATGCAGAAAACATGTGACTTATTAATTGCAAAAAAAAAAAAAAAAGGCTGAGTGGTTTAGAGGAAAGTGGCTGAAATTCTACTTAAGTTACAGCTTTCCTCAACTATAAATTTATTTTATTTTGTTATTATGAGGATCAAATGAGATCACATGTTTGAAAACACTCCATAATTGTGTGCGTGTTCAGTCCCCTCAGTCGTGTCCAACCCTTAGCCCTGGACTGTAGCCCTCCAGAGTCCTCTGTCCATGGGATTCTCCAGGCAAGAATACTGGAGTGGGTTCCATGATTGTGTAATGTCATACAAATAAATGAAAATTCTCTTTCTTACTGTTATTGCTATAAAAGCTCCTCAAGTCTTCATTTCAGTCTTCATTAACTTCTTCATTCTCTTCTGTTAACTATTTCTATCTTTCCTCACACAGAAATCCTTTTCTTTAATGTAACAGTTTCTTTCCCAAACTTCTGTGGAAATTCCTTACATCAAATCTCTAGGAAAATGTATCTGGTAATAACTCCTAGCTTCTCATTCAAATTAGACCTCAAATAATACTTCATCAATGACCATCCCATATAATATACAGTTAAATATAGATTCAAAATAGCTTTTTTCATCTTATCCTTTTAAAAATATAGAATCTATGTGAATCAGATCCATGCTTTTTGTGCTATTGTTAACAACCTAGGGTCACAGAAGAAATTAAAAATAGCTGAGCCCATTGGAGTCCTTAAGGTTAAATACATTAAATACAAGATGACAGTCTTTCCTGTACTAGAATTATAAAGTATGCCAAACTCTCAAATAGCCACATCTATAATTTCACTGATTTCAGAATTTCTGACTAGTTTTGAATAACTAGATTTATGTCATGTCATTTATGTTCATTTCAATGTTATTTCTTATCCTTGATGATTCACATTTTGATTAGTTGGCTTCTATGTCAATCTATAAGTCCCATTACTATTAATTTATCTATTTATATAGTAATGAGTTATGCATAGGCAAAGGGAAAAGTGTATACTCCAGGGAAATATTTTAATTACAAAGATAATAATAGTATGTCCTTCTTTAACTCTATTTGTAGTAGCTGTTTAAAAATAAGTATATTTCACATTGACATCACTGGTGTCCTATAACATCAATTTTTGAAAACCGGGTTAGTTCTCTGAATCAAAGGTAAATTATGACTAAGAATACTTCACAATCTAATACACTAAGAACATTATATAAAGAACATAATTATGTCTATTATTTGATATATTTTAAACTATGACCTTATTAATTTTTCTGGACAAAGTTATCCACTCAATTTCTCTAATTGGTTGCAGAGATAAAGAAAGTAGCTAAGACATTAGATTTTATAAAAGTAAAAGTACTGTTTCACATATCTGAAGAATGCAAAAGAGTTAATGTATAGTCAAAGTTTTGCTTCCTTGATTCATAGACAAAAAAGTTGTCCTCACTAGGAAAAGATAAGATTTGACACTGAAGTTTCAGCTTTTAAAGAGTCAAAAGAAACACCTACACATCATAAAATACTCACTTTAAGTTCTTGTGTTTTTACATGGCCAACTGGCAATTTAAAATGGAACTTCAGAAAACAAGATCCAACTTTTTGCCATGATATCATCTTTAGGGCCTGCAAATAGTTCATTTTATTTTCTAATAGAAAAGTCTACACTATTAGTAAGAAATTCCAGTGAACCATGTTCTTAGTTAGCGTTTTATTGAACTGAGGCTGGTAAGGTAATGGGATGAGTACTCATCCAGAAGTTGCGAACTTGAGTCTCTAACTGCACCAAAGCCAGCAGACAGTTGCATAGCCAGAGACGAATCATTTGACTTCTTTAGGTCTTAGTTTCGTAATATATTAAATTTTGGCTTGGATTATGAAAATTCTTAGGTCTGTTGCACTTCTGAGCAGTTTTTGATTTTATATCTCTGAACAAAAGATAGCATGTTACTTAAGTAAAATAAGCCTCTTAGAACAGGTTTTGCGTATCATGTTTGAGTTGAATACAACTCCAAAAAGCTCACTTATTAAAACCATATGAGAACAATGCATAAAGTCCTTACCTCTACAATTCCTATTTTTCCATCATCTCTTTGTCCATACTGATCCACAAAAGTTTTCATCTCAGGTGATAACTCCTAAAATTATAACAAGCCAGGTAAGAAGAAGGTTTTTTTAAAAAACATACAAACAGTATGCTTGTTATCATGTTAATAACTTATTACAAAGAAAAACTGGAATTAGAACCATTTAGAATTATGCATATTGATTAACTTTTTCATGAAAATTAGGATATAACTGATGTACCAGTTTTACTCATTTGAAATGAAAGACATAATTTCTGAATCAATCATTATGATTTAGCTTCTATTATTAGTTTTGAGAATATGTTATCCTTTAAAAATGTAGTCAGAATTATTCTGTTCATAACCTTTAGTGAATTTAAATATAGTGATCCTCATGAATGCACCTTAACACTACTTGCTTCAGGGAAGATTATTTTATATTGCTGCACTAATTATTCTATAACATTTTCCTTATTATAACATGCTTTATCCATGGAAGTTAATATTGTGTTTTCAATTTGGACAAGCAAATGTGAATGTTCAAAAGCAACTCATTTCTAAACAAAAAAAGTTTCCAGTGTGGGTGAAGCTGGAAATGTTCTTACAAATTAAAAATCAGAAAAATTTGTGTCAAATTAACAAAAATGACTTGACGAATTTGTACTTTCATTAAAAATACGCAATACTGATGACCTTAGTTTGGATTACTGATTGTATATACTAAAGATCTTTGTTTCCCAGAGTAATTTAGGGAGTAGTTCTCCAGTGTTTCCTTGTTTCCATTTTCTACCAAGAGGATGTTCTCATTCCCGTTTAGTTACATACAGAAGATATATTGAAGAGGGACAAAGTGAAAGCTTTCATCTCGTTTGACTTATCTTTTTCAATCTATTTTATTGCTTACATAACCTCTTCACATATTGACAGAATAGATAGCTCTGAACTGTAAACTAATGACCTGAACATAGATAGAACTAGTATTCAGGAAGTTGGATTTTATACCCTTGGGTCTTTGACATAGCCCATTTAAAATAGCCCTATTGCATTAACTGAAGCTGATGTAAAATAGGTCAGCCTTTATGAATGTCCTATTCTGTGTCCTTGGAGAAGTAAATTAAGGTTTCAGTTTTTATCATAACTAAGAAGATGGTGATAGTGTCTATCACACACATTTGCTCTAGGGATAAATAGCTTAATAGAGTTTGAGGACTGTACTAAGGCTGAATATTATTATTACTACTGTTAAAAAATCCTACTTTGGTTAAAGGTAAATTTCTTTAATAGAAGGTAACAAATAGTAATTAAACAGCTTAAAATAGCCTTAAAAAACCTCTTCCAATATGGATTAATTTCAACTTACCTTTATTACCTTAAACAGTGTAAAACATAATTACAATGATAATGATATAAGTTAAAGCTTTATAAAAAATAAATGTAAATTTAAAGACTATTTAGTGGAAAATGCTAGTTCTGAAAGTATATTAAGTTATGATATTTCATTAATGTTATATTCACCTACAGTTAATATTAGTGAAACTTTGAAATTTCACATTATTAATATGCTAAACCAAATAAGTTTTCCATTAATACAGTAAAATCTGTTATCCTATTGCTAGAAATGCAAAGAAACCTGGTTTATAAGTTCAACCTTTAAGTTCTAAAAAAAAAAGAGAAGAAAAAATAGATAAAAATTGATTTAATACAGTGAGGCCAGTAGTGAAATATTTGTCTAGTACATGAATGTTTCAATTCATATCTTGATTTAGATTTTAACTATTCAAACCTATATTACAATAATCAAGCTGTTAAGCAACTTGATATAATCCTGAACCTGTGCTCAGATTTGGTGTTATTGGATTATAATCCAACAATAACATCTTCCAATATTCTAAGATTGGAAATATAGCAGTAGAAAAAACTAATTAAGATCTAAAATTTAAAAAAGACTAAGATGAGGTCATTGTTTACAAAAAGTATATATATTAAAATGAGAAGAGGAAAAGAAATATCTGATATCATGTATAGAGTTTCTAAATATCTGAATTTCTAAGCTGAAAATAAATATTAAAATTACTTCTAAGAAAATTAAAATATAATCATTTAGCTGCTGGAAACATCTTTAAAGGTTTTAATTAGAAGTTTTATGGTAAGATTTCCCAACCAGATATTTTAAATATATATATTTTAACTGTAGAAGAAAATGTTTTGTATTATTAGTCAAAGATACACAGATCTATAATGATAGTATTGTGTGAATTTATGTACGTGGTAATGTATAAGATGGTATGGAGAGAGTATATAAAACATTTTCAATTTTATTTGATCCCATCCTATTACATTTTCAAATTTATGTAATTTCAAATCTGGATAAAACAATTCCCAGAGTGTCCTGTGCCTGCTCAGTTGTGTCTGACTCTTTGTGACCCTATGGACTGTAGCCCGCCAGGCTCCTCTGTCCATGGGATTCTCCAGGCAAGAATACTGGAGTGGGTTGCTATTTCCTTCTCCAGGGTATATTCCTGACCCAGGGTCCCAGAGTGCTCTCTGATTTTAAATCAATTTGACTTAAATCATTGAATTTTAGCAACTGATAGCTTTTAATGCATTATAAATCATTTTAGTGTCCTCTGGCATTCTTTTGGAGCTTCCCTGATAGCTCAGCTGGTAAAGAATCCACCTGCAGCAGTGCAGAAGACCCCTGTTCAAATTCCTGGGTTGGGAAGATCCCCTGGAGAAGGGATAGGCTATCCACTCCAGTATTCTTGGGCTTCCCTTGTGGCTCAGATGGTAAAGAATCTGACTGCAATGCACGAAACCTGGGTTCAATCCCTGGGTCAGGAAGATCCCCTGGAGGAGGGCACAGCAACCCATTCCAGTATTCTTGCCTGGAGAATCCCATGGACAAAAGAGCCTGGAGGGGGCTAGGCGTCCTTTTGATATGTTGTACAGAGATATGTGCCACACAATTTTCAATTTAGATAGAACAAAAAGGTGATTATTAGTGAATTATACATATAGATATATATATGTATGGCCATACTTCTCAGGCTTGTCCAATTTTTTGTGATCCTGTGGACCACAGCCCGCCAGGCTCCTCTGTCCAAGGGTTTCTCCAGGCAAGAATACTGGAGTGGGTTGCCATCCCCTTCTCCAGGGGATTTTTCTGACCCAGGGATCGAAACCAGGTCTCCTGCATTGCAGGCAGATTCTTTACCATCTGAGCCACCAGAGAAGCCCATTTATGTATACTATTATGTGTATAGCTCAGTGCTGGAGGTGGTGATTTGCTAAAAGCTCACACAATTGTATTTTCCTCTAAAGATATATCTTTGTATCTTCATATATATATATGTATATATACAATGTAAAATCTCTATGCTGACAATATATATTCTTAACAGGCTAATTTATGCCAAAAGGAAGCTATTCATAATTAGTAAAAATTAACTGATAGCTTAAATTACAAATATAGCTAATTTTCAAAATGCCACTAATTGCATCCCATTAGAGAATCACTTTGCTTGTTTAAAATGTGTGAAGTTCTTAAAATTACTTTTTACATCTCTAACTTTTCATTTTCTTCCTCACAACAGAAATGAACCCCCTTTTGGCTAAATTTCCTGCTCATTATTATGTTGCAAAGTTGTACAAATTTCCCCCAGTGAGGAAGGACATTTTCTCCTCAGTCCAACCACATCAACATTACAAGAATAATAATTGGCAATAATTG
This sequence comes from Ovis canadensis, assembly GCF_042477335.2. Taxonomy (NCBI): domain Eukaryota; kingdom Metazoa; phylum Chordata; class Mammalia; order Artiodactyla; family Bovidae; genus Ovis; species Ovis canadensis. The sequence goes on along the minus strand of NC_091253.1, from coordinate 96,578,006 downwards.
GCAATAGAATGAGAGATCAATAATCTACAGATTGGTTTCCTGACCTCCAAGGGGTAGAAATGTATTTCTACTCGTTTACTTTTCAGGCTATTAAAGAGAGGTTAAAAATTACCTAACTGAACTCAATAGAAGAGGTGGTGATCTGCTAACAGGTCTCACCCACACTTTCCTTTTAAGTACTATTAAAATACAAGTATACAATCTTTTAAAAGCTCTGATTTCATATTGTAAGGCTTTTTCCCTTTAAGGAATTTCTCTTTCTCTCTCTCTCCTTTGTCTCTGCGTCTCCCCCTCCTTCTCCCTCTCTTTATCCCTACGCAATTTCAAAAGGCACTCTTTCTCCCCTTCTCAGTAAATAAATGTTTACGTTCCCGGAAACCATTTGATTTCGCTAGCTCTTTATGAGAACGCTAGAATATTTATTCAAAGACAAAGGTCTCTTTCCTCCCTTGCAAACTTCAACCTACCAAACCAGCCTTCTTCCGCGCCTGCTGGAGCTCCTGAATCAAGTTCTGAAGCTCCTTTCCTTCCAGGTAACCACTTCCTGTAAAGACAAAGAAGCACCCAGTTGTCAGACATTTCACTCAAGTTTTCTTCCCCGTTCAATGTCCACAATGGCTATTTTCCGGCCACTGGAGAGGTCCCATCTTGGCCTTAATATTGATTATTGATTAACCCGCAAAAGATACACGACAGGGCAGTGGTCCCCTCCTGGGAGAGACCCACTAAGGGCAAAGGAGGATGGTTGGGTTGATGAGTGTAGCCATAGAAACTTTGCAGGGTAGGGTCTCTCTCGCTGTCGCTACCCTTCACCCCAACCCCCCACCTTCTATTTGTATCATCCTTGGAGAGAGAGAGAGAAAAAAAAATTTTTTTTTTCAAGGTTTTGGGATAACATAGAAACAACACATAAACTTTAAAGTTCATGGTTGGCAGCCAACTGGGGAGAGATTAGGGAGATGGGGAAAGAAGCAAAGAAAAGAAATGAAGGATAATCGGATCAGGAGGCTCAAGGAAGGGAAAGGGTGGGACAAGGTTCTTCAAGCAGTTAAAAAGATAAAAGATAATCACCGTCAGCGTCGAAATGAAGCCAGATCTCAAAAAACTGTGAGGCTGTGATCAGAGATGATTGCAGGTGGGATTCTGCCATCGTAGAGCGGAGTGGGTGGTCTGCGTGGAGTATGCGCGTGTCAGCGCTGAAGTGGGGTGAGAACCTCAGGGTATAGATGCGCGTGTGTCTGTGCACGTGCGCGAGTGTGGACGTCTGTGTGTGTGTGTAAGAAGAAATCCCGGGCTGCAGGAGAAGGAAACGCAGGGCGCCGGCGCCGCCAGTCGCTGTCCTCGGTGCTGCTCGGCTCAGGCGTCCCAGGGAGTCCTGTGAGCCAGGGCTCCCGCTCTCCGTATTTATCTCGCCGTCGAGCCGGGCCACGCCTGCCCCGGCCTCCCATCCCTCAATCCCGCCTCTTGCTCGCAGCAACCTTCCACCCCTCCCTTCCCGTCTCCTCCTCTCCTCCCAGGAAAGCGAGCTGGAGCACTAGTTGTGAAGTGCAGAAAGCAGCAGGTGGTGGGAAATCCTTAGCTTAGAGACAGGTTGCGGAAAACATTCATTTCCCTCCACATTCTCATGTCCGAAAGGGATCTTATTTCTGAAGAGTATAGTGAAATATCGTGTGTGAAGGGGTTTTGATTTGCAGATAGAGGAGGAAAGTTAATGAAGGGTAGAACCACATAACAGATGCTTATATTGTGCGTGTGTCTCTGTGTGGGTGTGATTTCTCCAAGACATTTGAGTATTTGTTTGAACAAAGTCAAGTGAAACTTTAGCAAATATTAGATTAGTGTGATGAACATATGCAATGAACTATTGATATCAATAGCTACTCTATTTTGTGCTTGCTGAGGACCATCACATGAGTATTTGTTCAGTTCAGTTCAGTAGCTCAGTTGTGTCCGACTCTTTGGAACCCCATGAATCGCAGCACGCCAGGCCTCCCTGTCCATCACCAACTCCCGGAGTTCACTCAAACTCATGTCCATCGAGTCGGTGATGCCATCCAGCCATCTCATCCTCTGTCGTCCCCTTCTCCTCCTGCTCCCAATCCCTCCCAGCATCAGAGTCTTTTCCAATGAGTCAACTCTTCGCATGTGGTGGCCAAAGTACTGGAGTTTCAGCTTTAGCATCAGTCCTTTCAAAGAACACCCAGTGCTGATCTCCTTTAGAATGGACTGGTTGGATCTCCTTGCAGTCCATGGGACTCTCAAGAGTCTTCTCCAACACCACAGTTCAAAAGCATCAATTCTTCGGCGCTCCGCTTTCTTCACGTCCAACTTTCGAATCCATACGTGACCACTGGAAAAACCATAGCCTTGACTAGATGGACCTTTGTTGGCAAAGTAATGTCTCTGCTTTTGAATATGCTACCTAATTTGGTCATAACTTTCCTTCCAAGGAGTAAGCGTCTTTTAATTTCATGGCTGCAATCACCATCTCATCATTTATATAAACAAGCCTTGCCAACATGAGAAAGCAGGATGATTTTTTTTTTCAACTTGAAGTAGAATTATAATTGAAAAGTGACAGAATTTAAACTATAAAATCATAAAATGTAAAGAGAAGGGAGTTATCTTTAGAGATACTATGGTTTACCTTCTTTGGGTATAGAAAGATTTAGCATACTAAAGAAAGAGAAACCATACGTAGGTGAGCTAAAGAGCCAAGGCCCTGCCTGCTCAGTGGCTGGAACACCATATCTCTCCTTTTTGCTATGCCAAGCAAGTTCTGTTAAAGAAATTTTCAAACATTTTTGGAAGTTACCATGAGAATTGGGGGGAAAAAAATCTAACTGAACATGTTATGTATTTTAATATAATAAATGATGATTTATTATTTACTTACAGACTGTATGCAGGTCAAAAGCAACAGTTAGAACTGGATATGGAACAACAGACTGCTTCCAAATAGGAAAAGGAGTCCATCAAGGCTGTATATTGTCACCCTGCTTATTTAACTTATATGCAGAGTACATCATGAGAAATGCTGGGCTGGAAGAAGCACAAGCTGGAATCAAGATTGTGGGGAGAAATATCAATAACCTCAGATATGCAGATTACACCACCCTTATGGCAGAAAGTGAAGAGGCACTAAAAAGCCTCTTGATAAAAGTGAAAGAGGAGAATGAAAAAGCTGGCTTAAAACTCAGCATTCAGAATACTACAATCATGGCATCTGGTCCCATCACTTCATGACAAAAAGATGGGGAAACAATGGAAACAGTGACAGACTTTATTTCAGGGGGATCCAAAATTAAATTAAACTAAATTAAAATTAAATTAAATTAAAAACCACTTGCTCCTTGGAAGAAAAGTTATGACTAACCTAGACAGCTTATTAAAGAGCAGAGACACCACTTTGCCAAGAAAGGTCCATCTAGTCAAAGCTATGGTTTTTCCAGTAGTCATATATCAATGTGAGAGTTGGACTATAAAGAAAGCTGAGTGTTTTAGAATTGATGTTTTTGAACTGTGGTGTTTTAGAAGTCTCTTGAAGGGTCCCTTGGACTGCAAGGAGATCCAACCAGTCCATCCTGAAGGAAATCAGTCCTGAACATTCATTGGAAGGAGTGATGTGAAAGCTGAAACTCCAATACTTTGGCCACCTGATGCAAAGAACTGACTCTTTTGAAAAGACCCTGATGCTGGGAAAGATTGAAGGTGGGAGGAGAAGGGGATGACAGAGGATGAGAAGGTTGGATGGCATCACCAACTCAATGGACATGAGTTTGGGTGAACTCCGGGAATTGGTGATGACAGGGAGGCCTGGCGTACTGCAGTCCATGGGGTCTCAAAGAGTTGGACACAGCTGAGAGACTGAACTGAACTGAAAGACTTCTAAAGTATTTGGTTTTGAATATTTTAAAAGTTGAGATCCACTGAAGATGTATCTTAAGTGTCTGATTCAGTTCAGTTCAGTTCAGTCACTCAGTCATGTCCGACTCTTTGCAACCCCATGGACTATACAGTCCATGGAATTCTCCAGGCCACAATACTGGAGTGGGTAGCCTTTCCCTTCTCCAGGGGATCTTCCAAACCCAGGGATCGAATCCAGGTCTCCAACATTGCAGGTGGATTCTTTACCAGCTGATCCACAAAGGAAGCTCAAGAATACTGAAATGGGTAGCCTATCCCTTCTCCAGCAGATCTGCCCAACCAAGCAACTGAACTGGGGTCTCCTGCTTTGCAGGCAGATTCTTTACCAACTGAGCTATCAGTATTCTTAGACTAAGTAGGCAATCATTAAATGTTCATTTGTTTATACTTTTATGTATCCAGTGAACATTTATTAGTACTTATGTCAAGCACTCTGCTAGACACTGGAAAAAGATGAAATAAAAGACGTGATCCCTGACTTATTGACGCTTACATTTATGGGGATACAGTCACATGCACACACACATGATATAATAGATATATTGGGGTTATTCACAAGATATTATGTATGCATAATCTTCCCAATTTGCTTGCATGAGAGTTGAAGCTTAAATTTTGTAACTTTTCTTAGATAGTAGGCACAGAGAAAACTTTGTTCCATGGTGGGCACTTTGGTTGTAAGGAGAAATGGTCATGGAAATGAAAGACCAATAGCTTGGGCAAATTCATAATTTCTGGAAGACTAATCCTAAATCTAGTTTGCCACTATATTAGCAACAGGTACTTTATATGAAAAAGTATAGTATGTGAATTTGGAAACCAATGCTGGAGGATAAACTTCAAAGAGAATGTGAAAAAGAATTGACTATAGAATGATTTGAGGAAGAACTTTGACCCTTTCTAGTCCTAACAGCTAAGAATGTCTAGACTTTGGGTACAGTTCAGAGAGAAGGAAAACAAATACTGGGGGAAAAAACGAAGGAACATGAACAAACCAATTAAAAGACCACTAACATTTCTATTACTTTTGGTAATTAACAACTGAACACTCCTCCTGAACACTGAACAGTTTACTCCTGAACACTGAATAGTTTCCTCCTGAGCACTCCTTCCCCGCTTCCCCTGCTCAACACACAGTGATATAAATTCCTAATTAGTTTCACCACAACATTTTTAGAATATCATTTTAAGTTTTGAAAATATTACATGGTAACTTAATTTTTTTAAAACAAAAAAAGGTGTATATGAAAAAACTGTCTCTTTTCCATTTCACTTTGTAGAAGCTAAGAAGACTTCAGAATTTCCATGCAGCATTGTTTAGGTGTAGTGATTTCATTAGGTTCAGAAATTACATAACAAAAGGACTAATTTTCTTCAAGTCACACAGATTTGGAGAAGGCAATGGCACCCCACTCCAGTACTCTTGCCTGGGAAATCCCATGGATGGAGGAGCCCGGTAGGCTGCAGTCCATGGGGTCGCTTAGAGTCGGACACGACTGAGCGACTTAACAGTAGCAGCAGAAAAGAACAGGTGACTTTTCTTGGAGCTGTGTGCAAATACCAGGAACACACTGTTTAGCTCTTTTTCTTTTTAAAATACATTAATTTTTTTTTTTTTTTTTGGACTGTGCTGGGTCTTCCTTGCTTTACAGGCTGCCCTCTCCTTGCTGTGTGTGGGGTTCTCCTTGCAGTGGCTTCTCTATTGAAGAGCATGGCCTCTAGGGCGCTGGGCTTCAGTAGTTGCAGCCCGTGGTGTCAGTAGTTGTGGCTATGCAGTCGTGGTGCACAGGCTTTGCTGCTCCTCAGCACGTGGGATCTTCCTGAATCAGGGTTGGAACCCATGACTCCTGCATTGGCAGGCAGATTATTTACCACTGAACTAACAGGGAAGCACTTTCCTTTTTTTTTATGTATATGTAGAGCGGCTTTTGAGGAAGTAATGTAGATTATGGAGCTCTAAAGCTCCCTTTTAAATCACCTGTTAGTACTGCCACTACCTTGGGCAATCAATATTAAAAGCTCCATGCTTCTATAAACACACAAATATGCACATATGGTTTTTATTTAAAAATTGGTTTCACAGAAAAGAGACTATATTCTTCATATTACTCCATAACTTTTAATTATTAAATCAAAGCATCCCTCCAGTATTAAGTCAAAACCTAACATAATTTTTTATAGTCAAATATTTTTTTGATTAACTATAATTATAGACATTCAATTTATTTCTAGGTTTTTTTCCTTTTTTCTTTTCTTTTGCAGCATCAAACAGTGCTATAACAATGTAACATACACCTTTATCCATTTATCTTAGGTACATGTATTTTTGTTGTTGTTGTTTTGTTTGTATTTTGGCCCTCAGCTTGCAGGTGGCTTAAACGGTAAAAAAAAAAAAAAAAATCTGTCTGCAGTGTGGGATACCTGGGTTTAATTCTTGGGTCAGGAAGATCCCCTGGAGAAGGGAATGGCTACCCACTCCAGTATTCTTGCCTGGAGAATTCCATGGACAGAGGAGCCTGGCTGGCTACAGTCCACAGGGGTCACAAAGAGTTGGACACCACTGAGCAACTGACATTTTTCACTTTGTGGGATCTTAGTTTCGCAACCAGGGTACCAGGATTTGAACTTGGTTTCCCACAGTGAAAGCTCCAAGGCCTAACCACTGGACTGCCAGAGAATTTCCAATACATGTATTTTTTGTTACAGCAGGACAGAGTCCCAAAAACTAGTACTGCTAGTTCAGAAGTGTACATACTTTAAATTTTAATACATATTTCCAGATTATTTTTCTCTACTTGTAGCAACTCATACTTAGCCTCATTAGCTACTGCATTGCCTTTAAATGCAAATGCATTGCCTTAAAATTTTGTGCTAATCTAATTGCAAAACTAAGTTATTAGTCTTCCCTTAATTTGCATTCACTATTCTTAAATTTTACCTTTTCATTTTCTAAGGTGAGATTTTTTTAAAATCATATATATGTATTTAATGGGCTTCCCTGGTGGCTCAGACAGTAAATCATCTGCCTATAATGCGGGAGACAGAGGTTCAATCTCTGGGTTGGGAAGATCCCCTGGAGAAGGAAATGGCAACCCACTCCAGTACTCTTGCCTGAAAGATTCCATGGACTGAGGAGCCTGGTAGGCTACAGTCCATGGGGTTGCAAAGAGTCAGACATGACTGAGTGATTTCATGTATATATATATTTAATGGAAGAAATATCATTCAATAGAAAATATTTTTCCTTGAAATTATTATTGGTCTATTGTCTCAGACTGTTACCTCATTGTACATACAGTGTCTTTTTTCAGACTATTTTCAGCCATTTCCAGATTCTACTTTATGGTACCAGCAAAAAAAAAAATGTATAGTTTATATAGATTTGAAGTAAATTTATAAATAATTCTTACCTCTGTCTTCAAATACTTCAATTCCTTAATTAAGGTATGAAGGATGTTCTTAAGTTCATGGGAATCCTTTCATTTCCAGGATTCTTAAATGACTAAAAAGCTTTCAATAATGAGATGATTTTTCCATAAGACAGGAGTTTCTAAAAACAGCACTGCAAACAAAGCATTTTTATTACTTGCTTTATAGGCCTTATTAACCACCGTTAAGGTGAATGGATTCATGATCTCATATTGTCATAAAAACAGAAGCAATTCGTTTGCAAAAAGAAAATGCCTGGGGTAATTAAAATGCATTTCCCATTTCATGGTACTAAATTACCCTATCTCCTTTCATATTCAGCTACAGTGACTCCAGTTCACTATGCAAATGGGAAGACTCTGAACTTCCCACTTTTAATGAAAGCTTGCATGCTTGCTAAATTGCTTCAGTAGTGTCCATCTCTTTGAGATTCTATGGAGTATAGCCCACCAGGTTCCTCTGTCCATGAGATTCTCCAGGCAAAAATGCTAAAGTGGGTTGCCATTCCCTTCTCCAGGGGTCCTTCCCAACCCAGGGATCGAACTCATGTCTCTTATGTCTCCTGCATTGCCAGGCAGATTCTTTTCTACTAGCGCCACTACTGGATATAGCTGGCACAATCTCCCCCACAAGAATACCCATTTGCTTGCTCAAAAATATTTACTGACCACATATTATTCAGGGGGCTATGATGGTGAAAAAGACAGTCTCTGTCCTCATGGGGGTTACAGTTTAGCAGGAAAGAATGTAGAAGTCCAATAGCAGGCTGTGAGAACTGGGGGCATTTTGATTTGATCATTTCTGTGACCCTTCCCAACTCTTCAATTCTGTAATTTTGTGACTCTGCTTGGTCTGGTGTTTTTGTGATAGATAGTATACATTGCTAAATAGACGTCTAGTGTACGAGTACAGACTATGGCCTTGAGCAAAAATGATTTTCTTGGTGACTATCTGACCTACTTAAGATAATTCTGAAGTCCTTGACCTCACTAAATGCTCCATCTAACCTGAGTTACAAACACCAGTAAATGCTGCAACAAATATTTGCATTAACTGTGATTTCATTTTTTAAAGACATAGAGTCCCTTTATTAGGTAGTTAGAATAGAGAAGAGTCCACAAAAGGAAGGGAAAAGCCCACAAAAAGGGAATAAAGGATGTATCTGAGGACCAAAGCAAGAACCTCAGGTGAAAAATAAACATGCCCCCTTCCTGGCTAGCCCTAATTTGCGTAGGGCAGGCTCAGGGTTGGGGGGGGAGAGGCGGGGTGGGGGGTGATGTGGAGACAAAGTGTATAAAAAGAGGGACGCATGATGGGTTGAGGCCTCTTCTTTGGGGTCAGCCCACCCTCATGCCTTGAGGGTGTACTGTCCTCTGTTTACCAAATAAAATTCTGAGCTGTAACCAAGCTGTAACACTGGTCCACCATTTCAAATCTTTGTTGTGGAGAGACAGAACCGAGGAAATTACACACTCTCCCGACATAGCTGGTGCTGTGACTCAGGTCTAACTTGGCTGAAGTTACCTCAGCTTGGCCCCAGTGAGGCAGAGGCCAAGCACAGCAGAAGCCCAACTCAGCAAAATCTGTCAAGGTGGAAGGAGAACACGACAGAAACCCAGTGCATGGAAGTGACAAGAAGCCCAGCGTGCTGGAAACTGGCACAGCAAAACAAACGTGGCAGAAAGCTTACACGGCTCAGTCTCAGAATCCAGAAAACTTCTGTTTAAGGTAGGAGGTCTTCGCCCCTATGGCTGGAAGGACATATGGCTAACAAAATGTTAATTCCATTACAATCTCTCTTTTCTTGTTTCCTTGAACAAACTGCAAGTGGGCATGTTGTGGTTGAGGGGCCTGGTGCCATTCTCTGAATTCTGAAACATTTCCTTTCTCTAATTAGTCGACTGCTAGTAGCTATATAGCATCTGGCTAAAGGCTAGCAGAGAGGCACTCTTTCTGCCCCCTTCTTATGTCTATGTCAGAAGCTTTCTCTATCTCTTCTATACTTTAATAAAACTATTACACAAAAGCTCTGAGCGATCAAGCCTCACCACTGGCCCCGGATTGAATTCTTCTTCTCTGAAGGCCAAGAATCCTGGCATCTTTCACGGCTCTGTAACAACCTTTCAGGGACTCGAATACAGCCAAAACCCTTGGTACCTGGTTTCAGGGTCTAATGAAACTTAGGTTCTTGATGTCTCATTGCAAAGAGAATTCAGTGAGAGACAAAGTAATAGGTAAGAAGTGGATTTGTTCAGATTCAGAGAGAAGCACACTCCACAGAGTGTGGGCTATTGCAAAGGGTGAGTGATGTGGCTATGAAACGTGGCATGGTTAGTTTTTATGGGCTGGGTAATTTTATATGCTGGAATCTGTATGTAGGTCAGGAAGCAACAGTTAGAACTGGACATGGAACAACAGACTGGTTCCAAATAGGAAAAGGAGTACGTCAAGGCTGTATATTGTCACCCTGCTTATTTAACTTATATGCAGAGTACATCATGAGAAATGCTGGACTGGAAGAAACACAAGCTGGAATCAAGATTGCCGGGAGAAATATCAATAACCTCAGATATGAAGATGACACCACCCTTATGGCAGAAAGTGAAGAGGAACTAAAAAGCCTCTTGATGAAAGTGAAAGTGAAGAGTGAAAAATTTGGCTTAAAGCTCAACATTCAGAAAATGAAGATCATGGCATCTGGTCCCATCACTTGATGGGAAATAGATGGGGAAACAGTGGAAACTGTGTCAGACATTATTTTTGGGGGCTCCAAAATCACTGCAGATGGTGACTGCAGCCATGAAATTAAAAGATGCTTACTCCTTGGAAGAAAAGTTATGAACAACCTAGATAGCATATTCAAAAGCAGAGACATTACTTTGCTGACATTACTTTGCTGACATTACTTTGCTATGGTTTTTCCTGTGGGCATGTATGGATGTGAGAGTTGGACTGTAAAGAAGGCTGAGAGCCAAAGAATTGATGCTTTTGAACTGTGGTGTTGGAGAAGACTCTTGAGAGTCCCTTGGACTGCCAGGAGATCCAACCAGTCCATTCTGAAGATCAGCCCTGGGATTTCTTTGGAAGGAATGATGCTAACGCTGAAACTTCAGTACTTTGGCCACCTCATGCGAAGAGTTGACTCATTGGAAAAGACTGATGCTGGTAGGGATTGGGGGCAGGAGGAGAAGGGGACGACCGAGGATGAGATGGCTGGATGGCATCACTGACTCGATGGACATGAGTCTGAATGAACTCCGGGAGTTGCTGATGGACAGGGAGGCCTGGCATGCTGTGATTCATGGGGTTGCAAAGAGTCAGACACGACTGAGCGACTGAACTGAATGAGTGGGAGGGTCATTCCAACTATTTTGGGGAAAGCGTAGAAATTTCCTGAAATTGGGCCACTGCCCACTCCTTGGTCTTTTGACAGTGCTTTGAAACTGTCATGGAGCCTCTGGGTATGTCATTTAGCTTGCTGATTGCAGATCAAGGTCTAGTCAAAGTTTACTTGTCTGCCATCTTCAACACATTTAATTCTAATTGGTTTGTGTTATGTCCTTGGGCTATGTCATTCTTTCAAAAGTTGTGCCCTGCCCCTTTCCCTCCTGTTACACCACTATCCACTGTGTTCTGGTAGCTGTTGCCCAAGTGGGTGAGGGTTCTGTCCTTAATCTCCCTTGTGTCAAGGATCAGGCCAATTAAAACTGTGGGCACAGGTCAGGCATTTATGAAGGGGATTGATTCTTTAGTACGTTCTTCCCGTTGCTTTTTTCTCCTGTCCTTCAGCTCCTCCCTCCATCTATGCCATTGTTTGCAAAGTATTGGGTAGGTCATCAGCTTTCTATTTCAAGAAAGGATGCTCTTTTCGTGAGCCCTGTCTGGGCACACAGTGTTGCCTCTGCAATTTTCTGGTGGGAAAACTAGAAAATGACTTGACCTTGGGAAGGAAATACTGTATAGTTTCCAATCCCTGTAGAGATTCAGGCCTTTATAGTCTATGTTTCCTACATGTGTGACAACAGCACCTCTCCGTTGACCCACTAGGGTGGGTGACAGGCACACAATGCCTGCGAGAAGTCCATCAGTTGGTGGCAAACCTTCAAGGGTGATTGGGCATCCAGGTACAATGTTTGCCACTTTGGGGGTTAGCCCTGCAGACCATTTGAGCTCAAACCCTTACCATCCTTCTCCTAAAGCTGCAAACGTATCCCCTGGATCAAATCTCCACTCCACTTATGGAACCTCTGGTCTGTTGCCTCTTACCGTTTTGTCCCTAAGCCACTATGCCTCAACTCCTACAACCACAAGCCTGCCCCAGCCTCAACTCCTACAACCACAAGCCTGCCCCCTCTGTGAAAGTGAAAGTGAAGTTACTCAGTCTTGTCCGACTCTTTGTGCCCCCATGGACCTTAACCTACCAGGCTCTTCTGTCCATGGGATTTTCCAGGCAAGGGTACTGGAGTGGGTTGCCATTTCCTTCTCCAGGGGATCCTCCCGACCCAGCGATTGAACCCAGGTCTCCTGCATTGCAGGCAGATGCTTTCCTGTCTGAGCCACTAGGGAAGCCCCCTCTGTAGGCAACATCATTCCACTCAGCCCATTATTTTAATACTCTTAGCAGGACCGGATAACCTACTCCTGTATCATTACTTCCGTTATTACCTAGAATGGGTCTGTGACGATGAAATGCTTACCACTGGAGGCACGCTATAATGCTGTTATGGAAGGCTAGGGAAGGAAGGCAGTGACTTAACGTTCCCTCACAGCAATAAGAGGATTAGGCTTGTGGCTACTTCACCACGTTCACAGTTTCAGGGCGCAGGCTTGGATTGCTTTACATCATGTTATCTATTTCCTTCTGGGGTGGGCAAACCAGCAACGAGTTATGATTACAACCCCTTAATCCTACCCAGCACTAGTCAAGCTGGAGACCTTGGGGACACCCAACTCCAGCCTGGGGATCCCTGGAGGTTGACCTGCCTTGACCTATCCAGGGATCTGGTCCTCGGGAGGTTGACATGCCTCAGCCTGCTTGGGGATCAGCCAGTCCAGGGGTCCCAAGAGGTCAAAATGCCTCAACCTGCCCAGGGACCCAATTCCAGGGAAGCAACCAGCCTTGACCTGCCTGGGGATTCGATCTTCAGGAGGATCACCTGCCTTAACCTGCCTGGGGATCTGCACCCTGACCTGGGGACACCTGGCTCTCAGGTTGCAATAGTACTGGGTAGGATAAGCTTCACAAAGACTCACCCCTAAGGAAGCCCACCCATGGAAATAGGAGGAAGCCTATTAGTTGTGGTGCTGTGCCCAGTCTCAGCAGTAACTCAGGAGTCCAACACGAACCCCATTGCCTTTCTCAAAAGGCTAAGAGAGGCCCTCCAAAAGTTTACCAATCTGGACTTAGACTCTTACAAGGGACAGGTGATTTAAAGGACTAATTTCTGTCCCAGTGTACATCAGACATAATGATAGAGTTACAACAGCTACAGCAGCAGGACCCTGCTGCCTCCAGATGAGACAGTCCAGACAGTCACCAATACCTTTTATAACAGAGAACAGGAGAGGGAGGCCAGGGCCCAGGAAAGGGAGAAAAGGAAAGAGACAAGGCATGACGAGATGCTGCCTGACCTCCAGGGAAGCCCTGTGGCAAACCCTGAGTCCTTGAAGGACAAGGCACGAGACAAATGCCTGATCTGTAGACAGAAGGGGCATTGCATCAGAGTGTCCAAATCATGGCAAGTCTCCTAAAATGGCTTACTACAAAGGCCATCATTTGGGAAATGGGCGGCCCTCTGTCCTCAGGACCCAAGAGCCTCAAGGACAAGTGCCAAGCCTTCCCTCATGATGGTTCCACAGGACTGAAGCGGCCTGCTCCAGCCAGGCCACCTGTCACAGATAACCATCAGGGGGCTAGAGACAAGGGTGCAACTGGATGTGGCAGGGAGTTCCGAGAATCTCTTGGTTGACACAGAGGCTTCCTACTGTGTCCTGACCTCCTACTCTGGAAACTTCTCCCCTCAGACCTGTAGCATTTGGGTGCTACAGGAAAAGCAACTACAAAAAAAGCAGCTGAACACTTCTTTGTCACCGGGATGGACAGATATTTTCCCACCAGTTTCTGGTGGTCTCTGAGAGTCTTACTCCTTTATTGGGAAAGACATACTCACTAAGCTGGGGACCACCCTTGTGATGGGAAGCTTCTCAGCCCCTAGCACCCTACAGCTCCTGGTAACTACTGAGAAGCCCATTATGGTCTCTCCAATAAGGAGGGACCAAAAACTCCAGGAGAAAAACACCAACAGATGACTCGGACAGTATTACCTCAGGGGTTCAGAGATAGCCCCCACCTCTTTGGACAGGCTTTTAGTTGGGATCTTCTAGATCTGGACCTGGGACCTAATGGGAAAATATTGCAATATGTAGATGACCTACTAATCTGCTTCTCAGATGAGGAAAATGCTCATCAACATGTGATTCAGATTCTAAACTTTTTGGCTGAGAGGGGATATAAAGTCTCGTGCTAAGGCACAGATGGTCCAGTCAAAGACCTGGGAGTTCAGATTACACATGGATCCAGGAGGCTGTCCTTCGACCGAGTACAAGGAACCCTCCAGTTGCCCTCCCCCATGACTCAAAAGCAATTGCGAGCTTTCCTGGTGCTAATCAGGTATTGTAGAATAAAGTGAAGTGAAGTCGCTCAGTCATGTCCGACTCTTCGCGACCCCATGGACTATATCCTACCAGGCTCTTCTGTCCATGGAATTTTCCAGGCAAGAGTACTGGAGTGGGTTGCCATTTCCTTCTCCAGGGGATCTTCCCGATTGAACCCGGGTCTTCCTCACTGCAGGCAGACGCTTTACCCTCTGGGCCACCAGGGAAGCCACGACTGTAGAATCTGGATACTCAACTATGGCCTAATCGTCCAACCCTTATATGAATGCTTAAAGGGACAAGACGATTCCGCAAAAGGAGGCAGAGGCTACACTAAAACAGGCCTTAATCCAAGCACCCGCCTTGATGTTGCCAGACCCAGAGAAAGCAATCCATCTATATGTCCATGAAAAAGAAAGAATAGCCTTGGGAATGTTTACTCAAAGGTTGGGGCCTGAGCCCCAACCAGTAGCTTCCTTATTCGAGAGGCTCAACCCAACCACCCAAGGCTGGCCTCCCTGCCTTCAAAAACTTGCAGCTACTGCAGTCCTGATAGAAGATGCTTTAAAACTTTCTCTTCAGTTCAGTTCAGTTGCTCAGTCGTGTCCAACTCTTTGCAAACTATTTTTACCAGCCACCAAATGAAACAACTCCTGAATGGGAGAGGCCATTTATAGATGTCTGATCAAAGGATCCTCAGATACCAAGTAGTGTTGATGGAAAATCCAGGCCTGACTATACCCCCTTGTGAGGTTCTTAACCCAATCGCCCTCCTGCCTACCTTTGAGAGCTCTCTCCCCTTTCACTCTTGCCTAGAAACTTTGGACCATTGGACAAAATCCTGAGAGGGATTGTCAGAAGATCCTCTGACCAATCCTGAGGAAATTTGGTACACTGATGGAAGCAGCTTTGTCTTGGATGGAAAAAGGAGAGGAAGATATGCAATAGTCTCCAATTTTGAGACCATAGAGGCTAAACCTTTGCCACCAGCTACTTCTGCCCAATTAGCTGAGCTCATAGCCCTGACTTGAGATTTAGAGCTGGAAAAAGGAAAAAGAGTAGCCATTTACACTGACTCCAAGTATGCCTTTCTGGTGCCTCACACACATGCTGCTATTTGGAAGGAAAGAGGCCACTTGACCACCTGAGGCTCCCCAATCAAGTATGGTGATCAAATCCTTAGACTCTTGGAGGCAGTCCATCTGCCCACTGAGGTTTCAGTCTCCCATTGTAAAGGACACCAAAAAGGGAGCACGGAAGTGGCACGAGGGAACCAAGCAGCTGATCAGGCAGCTAAGAGAGCAGCATTACAGAACCATGACCTAATAGGGGTTGCCACCCTAGTTCCACAGACTAATTTGCCAGAAACTCCTTCATATACTGAAGGTGAGACTCTTAAAGCTAAGAGGGAGGGTTTTCAAGAAGATCATATGGGGTGGTTCCAAAAGGAGGGACTCCTTTTTCTGCCTGGGAACATCCAGTGGAAGTTCATTTACTCCTTACATGCCACCACTCATTTAGGGGACAAGGCCCTCCAAAGATTACTAGAAAGGTCCTTCAGAGGATCAAACCTCCAAAAGACTATAAGGCAAGTATTCTCCTCATGTCCCACTTGCCAATTAAATAATCCCCAGGAAATTCAAAGACCCCAGCTGGCCCAGCCCATCCAACAACAGTGAGGGACCTACCTAGGACTGGCAGATAGACTTTACACAGATGCCAATTTCTCAAGGATATAAATACCTACTAGGCTTGATAGATATATTCACGAGATGGATTGAATGTAGACTGAAAAGGCTGAGGAGGCTGTAAAAAAGCTGCTCTATGAAATCATTCCAAGATTTGGCCTGCCCAGGTCCCTACAAAGTGACGATGGGACATCATTTACTTCTAAAGTCTACCTAAGGGGGGTCTCTAAAGCATTGGGCATTATTTATTACCTCCATTGTACCTGGAGGCCTCAGTCTTCAGGAAAAGTAGAAAGAGCCAACCAATTCTTAAAATCAGTGATAAAAACCCTAATTGCCCCTACAGGTCAGTCTTAGCCCTTATGAGATGCTATATGGGAGTACACGTGTCTCTTCCAATTCTGGTTTCCTTGGTGTGTATGCCCAGCAGTGGGATTCCTGGGTTATACGGCAGTTCTATTTCCAGTTTCTAAAAGAATTTCCATACTTTTCTCCATAGTGGTTCTACCAGTTTGCATTCCCACCAACAGTGTAAGAGGGTTACCTTTTCTCCTCATCCTTTCCAGCATTTATTGTTTTGTAGACATTTTGATGGCGGCCATTCTGATCATGTGAGATGATACCTCATTGAGGTTTTGACTTGCATATCTCTAATAATGAGTGATATTGAGCATCTTTCATGTATTTATTAGCCATCTGTATCTCTTCTTTGGAGAAATGTCTGTTTAGTTCTTTGGCCTACTTCTTGATTGAGTTGTTTGCTTTTCTGGTATTGAGCTGCATGAGCTGCTTGTATATTTTGGAGATTAATTCTTTGTCAGTTATTTCATTTGCTATTATTTTTTCCCATTCTGAAGGCTGCCTTTTCACCTTGCTTATAGTTTCCTTCACTGTGCAAAAGCTTTTAAGTTTAATTAGGTCCCATTTGTTTATTTTTGTTAATTTCCATTATTCTGGGAGGTGGGCCATAGAGGATCTTTCTGTGATTTATGTCAGATAGTGTTCTGCCTATGTTTTCCTCTAAGAGTTTCATAGTTTCTTATCTTACATTTATATTTTTAATCCATTTTGAATTTATTTTTGTGTATGCTGTTAGCAAGTGTTTAGTTTCATTATTTTACATGTGGTTGACCAGTTTGCCCAGCACCAATTGTTAAAGAGATTTTTCCATTGTATATTTTTGCCCCTTTTGTCAAAGATAAGGTGCCCATAGGTGTGTGGATTTATTTCTGGACTTTCTGTTTTGTTCCATTGGTCTATATGTCTGTCTTTGTGCATACCATACTGTCTTGATGACTGTAGCTTTGTAGTATGGTCTGAAGTCAGGAAGGTTGAGTCCTCCAGTTCCCTTCTTCTTTCTCAAGATTGCTTTGGCTATTCGAGGTTTTTTTGTGTTTCCATACAAATTGTGAAATTATTTGTTCTAGTTCTGTGAGAAATTTATCATTGGTAGCTTGATTGGGATTGCATTGAATCTACAGATTGTGAAGACTAGAATTAAAATCTCTCAGACTAGAAATCAGAGACCTGTGACCCATGCAATATGTTTTAAGTCTTATTTACAACACATTCCCATAATTTCTAACTTTCCAACCTCACACACATACATACACCCCACTTGCATATTTGCAGAAAATCTTTGCTCCTGTTATTTTCCTTTTTCTAGGAGTTTTTTTTTTTCCTTCTTCAATAGTTCCCTGTTGGAGTACTACCCAATCAGCAGCTTCCTACAGGTTTAGATATTGCCAGGTTTTTCTCTCTCAGTCTCTCACCAAGAAATAATACTTCTTGCTGTTGAGTAACTTTGAGTAGATTACTGTGTCGTATTTTCTCTGTCTGGTCTCTCAGCTTTATTATACAGTTATTTGTAAAGTAGCTTTAAAGGCCCAGATAAAGGGAAGTATCTTGGCTAACAACAGGGCAGGAAATTTGTCACATTTGATTTTAATCTGAGTTAATACCTAACTAGAAGAAACCCATTATATGTTAATATCTTTGGATTTATAATTGTGCTTTCCCTCCCCGTTCCCCATAGATGTAACACTTGAAAGTATGAAAATTCTCATCAATACATGCAATGAATTTTAAAAAAATCAGCCATTAAAAAATGGAATAGGGTATTGAAAATGGATAGCTAGTCAATCAGTGAAACAGGTATGTATTGTTTAAGAATTTAAAAGTTATTAATAAAGTCTGATGTTTCACTTTTTAGAATCATCTCTTTCCAGCACACTTGCCTTAATGTGGATTGGGCTTTCCTGGTGGCTCAGGTGGTAAAGAATCTGCCTGCAGTGCAGGAAACCTGAGTTTGATCCCTGGAGAAGGAAATGGCAACCCACTCTAGTATTCTTGCCTGGAGAATTCCATGGACAGAGGAGCCTGGCTGGCTACAGTCTATGGGGTCGCCAAGAGTTGGACACTACTGGGCGACTTTCACTTTCTGCCTTATTGTATTCTGTATGAATCTTTCAGTTGTTCAAAATTTTCTTTTTTCTTTTCTCCAGGGTATTTGCATATTTACTTCCTGCTTCCTGGAGCATTTTCACACACTCTTTTTGTGCATGAGTCAACATGGCCAGGAGGAATATCAATCACCTCAGATATGCAGATGACACTACCCTTATGGCAGAAAGTGAAGAGGAGCTAAAAAGTCTCTTGATGAAAGTGAAAGAGGAGAGTGAAAAAGTTGGCTTAAAGCTCAACATTCAGAAAATGAAGATCATGGCATCTGGTCCCATCACTTCATGGGAAATAGATGGGGAAATAGTGGAAACAGTGTCAGACTTTATTATTTTGGGCTCCAAAATCACTGGAGATGGTGACTACAGCCATGAATTTAAAAGATGTTTGCCCCTTGGAAGAAAAGTTATGACCAACCTAGATAGCATATTCAAAAGCAGAGACATTAGTTTGCCGACTAAGGTCCATCTAGTCAAGGCCGTGGTTTTTCCTGTGGTCATGTATGGATGTGAGAGTTGGACTGTGAAGAAAGCTGAGCACTGAAGAATTGATGCTTTTGAACTGTGGTGTTGGAGAAGACTCTTGAGAATCCCTTGGACTGCAAGGAGATCCAACCAGTCCATTCTTAAGGAGATCGGTCCTGGGCTCCAGGCATGAGTACATCTTAAAACAACCCCAGTGATTCAAATGTGCAGCCAAGGTTGAAGAACCTTTCTCATTTAATATTTATCATAATTTTATTGGGGCTTCCCTGGTGACTCAGACAGTAAAGAATCTGCCTGTAGTGTGGGAGACCCAGTTCAATCTCCGGGTCAGGAAGATCCCCTGGAGAAGAAAATGGCAACCCACTCCAGTATTCTTGCCTAGAGAACTCCATGGACAGACAGAGAAGTCTAGCCAGCTATAGTCCATGGGGTCACAAAGAGTTGGACCTGACTGAGCAACTAACATTTTCACTTTCAGATTAATAGCTTTATTGAAATATACCATAGAGTTCACCAACTGTTAGTGTACAATTCAGTGATTTTTAATGAATTTATAGAGTGTAAAGCTATCACCTCAATACTTAAACTTTCTCCTGACCTCCTGAATTTATCTTAAGTAAAAGTTTAAGTCACTCAGTTGTGTCCAGCTCTTTGTGATTCTATGGACTAGCCTGCTAAGTTCCTCTGTCCATGTAATTCTTCAGGCAAGAGGACTGGAGTGGGTTGCCATTCCCTCCCCTGGGGATGTTCCCCATCTAGGGATTGAACCCTGGTCTCCTCCTCTGCAGGCAGATTCTTTGCAGTTATAGCCAACAGTTCCGTTTAGTTCATTTCAGTCACTTAGTCATGTCCAACTCCTTGAGACCCCATGAATCGCAGCGCCCCAGGCCTCCCTGTCCATCACCAACTCCCAGAGTTTACTCAAACTCATGTGCATTGAGTCGGTGATGCCATCCAGCCATCTCATCCTCTGTCATCCCCTTCTCCTCCTGCCTCCAATCCCTCCCAGCATCAGGGTCTTTTCCAATGAGTCAACTATTCACACGAGGCGGCCAAAGTACTGGAGTTTCAGCTTTAGCATCATTCCTTCCAAAGAAATCCCAGGGCTGATCTCCTTTAGGATGGACTGGTTGGATCTCCTTGCAGTCCAAGGGACTCTCAAGAGTCTTCTCCAACACCACAGTTCAAAAGCATCAATTCTTCGGCGCTCAGCTTTCTACACAGTCCAACTCTCACATCCATACATGACCACAGGAAAAACCATAGCCTTGACTAGATGGACCTTAGTCGGCAAAGTAATGTCTCTGCTTTTGAATATGCTATCTAGGTTGGTCATAAATTTTCTTCCAAGGAGTAAGCATCTTTTAATTTCATGGCTGCAGTCACCATCTCCAGTGATTTTGGAGCCCCCCAAAAATAAAGTCTGACACTGTTTCCACTGTTTCCCCATCTATTTCCCATGAAGTGATGGGACAAGATGCCATGATCTTCATTTTCTGAATGTTGAGCTTTAAGCCAAATTTTTTACTCTCTACTTTCACTTTCATCAAGAGGCTTTTTAGTTCCTCTTCACTTTCTGCCATAAGGGTAGTGTCATCTGCATATCTGAGGTTATTGATATTTCTCCCGGCAATCTTGATTCCAGCTTGTGCTTCTTCCAGTCCAGCGTTTCTCATGATGTACTCTGCATAGAAGTTAAATAAGCATGGTGACAATATACAGCCTTGTCATACTCCTTTTCCTATTTGGAACCAGTCTGTTGTTCCATGTCCAGTTCTAACTGTTGCTTCCTTACCTGCATACAGATTTCTCAAGAGGCAGGTCAGGTGGTCTGGTATTCCCATCTCTCTCAGAATTTTCCACAGCTTATTGTGTTCCACACAGTCAAAGGCTTTGGCATAGTCAATAAAGCAGAAATAGATGTTTTTCTGGAGCTCTCTTGCTTTTTCCATGATCCAGTGGATATTGGAAGTTTGATCTCTGGTTCCTCTGCCTTTTCTAAAACCAGCTTGAACATCTGGAAGTTCACAGTTCACGTAGTGCTGAAGCCTGGCTTGGAGAATTTTGCGCATTACTAGTATGTGAGATGAGCGCAGCTGTGTGGTAGTTTGAGCATTCTTTGGCATTGCCTTTCTTTGGGATTGGAATGAAAACTGACCTTTTCCAGTCCTGTGGCCACTGCTGAGTTTTCCAAATTTGCTGGCATGTTGAGTGCAGCACTTTCACAGTGTCATCTTTCAGGATTTGAAATAGCTCAACTGAAATTCCATCACCTCCACTAGCTTTGTTCATAGTGATGCTTTCTAAGGCCCACTTGACTTCACATTCTAGGATGTCTGGCTCTAGATGAGTGACCACACCACCGTGATTATCTGGGTTGTGAAGATCTTTTTTGTACAGATCTTCTGTGCATTCTTGCCACCTCTTCTTCATATCTTCTGCTTCTGTTAGGTCCAGACCATTTCTGTCCTTTATTGAGCCCATCTTTGCATGAAATGTTCCCTTGGTATCTCTAATTTTCTTGAAGAGATCTCTAGTCTTTCCCATTCTGTTCTTTTCCTCTATTTCTTTGCATTGATTGCTGAAGAAGGCTTTCTTATCTCTTCTTGCTATTCTTTGGAACTCTGCATTCAGATGCCTGTATCTTTCCTTTTCCCCTTTGTTTTTCGCTTCTCTTCTTTTCACAGCTATTTGTAAGGCCTCCCCAGACAGCCATTTTGCTTTTTTGCATTTCTTTTCCATGGGGATGGTCTTGATCTCTGTCTCCTGTACAATGTCATGAACCTCATTCCATAGCTCATCAGGCACTCTATCTATCAGTTCTTTTTTAGACAGCATATTATTGGGTTTTGCTTTTTTAATTCAGTATGACAAGCTTTTTTGTGTGTTTATGGGGAGTTTTTTGAATATCAACATCTTATGCTAGTATTCTGTATTCATTAAATGAAAACAGGTATCACTGATTAAGAACCAGATGTAAATAGGAAAAGCACAGAGTTTACAGCTAGGAAGACCTGTTTAAAATAATGACTTCACTATTTATTAATTTTGTGACTTTGGTTAAGAGGAGTTCTGAAATGGTAAAATGGTGATATCTGTCTCATGGTACTGTAAAATGAAAAAAGAAACCTGAGGCAAAGTGCCTGGTAGGTTACTAGCCGGGTCAAGTAGTTAGTGATTAATATAGTAATATTAGAGCACTCAATTAGATTCAAGATTCTTATCTTAAAACTCTCTAATCCTGATTCATTATAATTGACTGGGGAAAGTATTCCCATGCCCTTTATGTAGCAAAATTCCAAGTTAATTTTTGTTGCTGTGTAATTATTGGATGGTTATTGTTAATTTTCATTCAGAGATCACAGTTCATTAACTAGACATAATATTTTGAATGACCTTTTGACTTATTCATTGCAAGCAATGCCAATATGAATTAAGATATAAAGATGAGGTATATTTGGCTCCCCAGACGGTGCAGTGGTATAGAATCTGCCTGCCAATACAGGAGATTCAGGAGATATCTGTTCCATCTCTGGGTCAGGAAGATCCCCTGGGATAGGAAATGGCAACCCACTCTAGTATTCTTCTGTCCATGGAAAATTCCATTGACAGAAGAGTCTGGCGGGTTATAGCCCATGGGGTTGCAAAGAGTTGGACACAACTCAGTGACTTTCACTTTCTGTCTTATTGTATTCTGTATGAATCTTTTTTAGTTCTCCAAAATTCCCTTTAGAAAGTCAAGGTCTCACCTGAGCTAGTTGGCAGCCATTGGCTGAACAAAGCTGCAAGGTCGGGCTCTCCTCGTCACATTCATACTGGAACAAGGACACAAGGCTTAGTGCTCAGAGGTGGCACACACCTCCACATCAAAGAGGAAGAAGACGTCAGGTTGGACATGATGTGAGCAACTTAGCTTGCATACACGCACGAAGTCTGTTTATCACAGTGTTTTTTAAATATTTCGTGACAATTAAAGCAGAGCACAGTCTCAGTAAACGAATCTTAGGAAATCCATTTCCAATCAGCCATGACATGAAATTACAAAACTCTCCTGGGAAAAATGCTTTCACGAAAGGTGAAAGAAAGGAGCTTCCCTGGTGGCTCAGCAGTAGAGAATCCACTTGTGAAGCAGGAGATGGGGGTTCACTCCCTAGGTCAGGACGATCCTCTAGAGAAGGAAATGGCAACCCAATCCAGCATTCTTGCCTGGGAAATCCCATGGACAGAGGAGCCTGGTGGGCTACAGTCCATGGACTTGCAAAGAGTCACACATTACTTAGCAACTAACAGGAGCAGCAAGGCCACCATAAAAATGAGGGTAAAAGAAGATAATCAGTAACACAACAAAAAGAAAGCAAACAAGGAGAACAAGTTCACACAAACCAAATTTTATTCCAGGACATTTGTGAGTGTCTTTTGCAAATAAAATTGAAGAATGTTCTCAGGGTGCTTCCCTGGTGGCTCAGTGATAAAGAGTCCACCTGCCAATGCGAGAAACATGGGTTTGATCCCTGATGCAGGAAGATCCCACAGGCTGTGACAACTACTGAAGCCCATGCACCCCAGAGCCCCTGCTCTGCAGCAAGAGAAGCGCTGTAATCAGAAGCCCGTGCCCCACAACCAGAGAGCAGCCCCTGCTTGGCACAACGAGAGAAAAGAAAGACCTCGCACAGCCAAAGATAAACAATAAAATGAAAAGGATGCTCTTGGACACCAGGAAAAATCTAAAAGTTGATTTCTTTTATAATTTTTTCCTTAGAATAATAGCACTTTGGAATGGTTAGGAATAAATCAGACTGAGAGCTTTTACGTTATACATTTAATGTCCTCTAGGAAAATGCTAGTAACATATATTTTTATCTTAAAAATCATGTATGTGCCCAGGAAGAGCAGTGATGAGCAGTAAAGAAGTATTTTAACAGACAGATGAACAATGATTAGAATATTCTCAGAGGTACTGCATCCAGCACTATGGTGTTTGGTGCCAGGGAAATGCAAAATAACTAAAGTGCTAATAATCATAATGTTAATTATGATGAACAAGGTTTAAAATTTATTTGAAGATGAATAGACAGAGCTTTATTTATAAATATGTACTAAGGACGTGACTGAAGAGACTTAGCACGCACGCATGCAAGGAAACATATGTATATATACATACACACACACAAGCATATGTAATGTCAACTAAAGATACTTACAACCTAAAAGTTGATAGTTATGTATTATTTGGTGGGAATTTTTAGGACATTAAGCCTGAGAGGCAGCATCTCAAGCAACCCCAAGATAACTACTCCAAGGATGTGAGTGGGGAGCTAGGATATATAGGAGTTTTGCAACAAAGGACAAGTAGTCTAGAACATCAAAAGATTATGCTTAAAGAAAACCAGATATCCCAAGTGAAGGAATTTAGCACTTTTCTATGCATGGGAAGATGCAGGAGTCTGGGCTCACTGAAATCTTTCCTTTGATATGCACCTCACTCTCTGGGGCCACACTATCCTCTTTTCACATATGGAGTTTCCTTTCCTCGGGGCACACTGCCGGGAGTCACTGCAGTCGGATGGCTGCTGAAAGTGAAAGTCGCTCAGTCATATCTGACCCTTTGCGACCCCATGGACTTTATAGTCCATGGAATTCTCCAGGCCGGAATACTGGAGTGGGTAGCCTTCCAGGGGATCTTCCCAACCCAGGGATAGAACCCAGGTCTCCCGCATTGCAGGTGGATTCTTTACCAGCTGAGCCACCTGGAAATCCCAAGAATACTGGAGTAGGTAGCCTATCCCTTCTCCAGGGAATCTTCCAGACCCAGAAATTGAACCGGGGTCTCCTGCATTGCAGGCGAATTCTTTACCGGCTGAGCTACCGGGGAAGCGACGATGGCTGCTAGATGGCAGGTATCCTTTTCTTCCTGAGATCCCTCAGGGCTCACCAGGTCTCTGTGGGGTGGTGGCTGCAACCACTGATGACCGTGACATCCTTTGTTTATTGATATGGCAGGTACGTTCCATTTATCAGCAGTTGATGAGCCATATCTCACCTATGAAATGGATTTGTGCTAATGAAATTGAATTTAAAGTGAGTTTCCATGTAGCAAATCCTATTTTCCAACCTATCCCAGTCATATAATTGGGAACATTTACCATGGGATATGTTGGAACTGAGAAGCAAATACTGGTCTGAAATGTGTGTAAAGTTTTAACTCAAAAATAATTTTTCAACAATCCCTATGTGCCTTCTACTGCAAACAAGCTGAGGATGCAGTGTTGAATCACAAGCTCTGTGTCTCTAATTCCAAGGAATTTATCCTCTAGTTAGAGGTGCAGAGAAGTAAACAAGGAATTTCAACACAATGTAAAGTGATATAAAAAGATGATGCTGAGTAGTATGGGAGAAAACAGACCATACTTAACACAATCAGCTGAAGCTGGGTAAGTCTCCTGGAGTCAGTAAAATCTAATCACAAGAAATTATTATCTAGGGAAAATGGAGTGGAGTGCGGCTATAGTGGGCCCAGTGATGATGGTAGATGCTCAATTAGGATGGTTGTGTTTGTGATGGTAGAGGGCGTTCTAGGCAGAGAAGCAGGAGGGAGCATGGAATGTTTGCAGTTCTGCATATTTTAAGCATTGTTTAATGTGGGGGAATGGAAAGAAGTCGACGGTGAGCGATGAGGCTGGCAGTATATGAATACATTTCTAGCCTACAGAAGGAGAATTGCTGTTCTGTGGTGTGCCAGTAAACAGTTCTCCGAATAAAATCCTCTGTTGTTTTAATATTTGCCCATTTCTGTGCTGTAAATCCTCCCACCATAGTCACTTTTATGCTGCCAATGGTTTAACAACTGTCATGCAAAATCCCTCAGCATTTAACAATTGACTCTTAAAAAAATTTTTTTTAATTGGAGGAAAATTGCTTTACAGTGTTGTATTGATTTCTGCCCATATAATAATGCAAATCAGTCATAACTATATGTATGTCACCTCCCTCCTGAACCTCCTTCCCCTCTCCTCATTTCACCCCTCTAAGACATCACAGAGCACCAGGCTGGGCTCCCTGTGTCATACGGCAACATCGCACCAGCTATCTGTTCTACACAGATGGTGTATGCATGTTGGATGATGGTGGATGTATGTTGATGCTACTTTCTCCATTCGTTTCATTCTCGCCTTCCTTCGCTGTGCCCACACGTCTATTCTCTACATCTGCATCTCCATTCCTTCCCTGCAAAGAGTTTCATCAATACCATTTTTATAGGTTCCATATAGATGCATTAATATATATTTGTTGTTCTCTTTCTGACTTACTTCACTCTGTGTAACAGGTTCTAAGTTTATCTACTTCACTAGAACTGACTCAAATTTGTTCTTTTTATGGCTGTGTAATATTCCATTCAGAGAAGGCATATATATATATATATATATATATATATGCCACATTTGTATCCATTCATCTGTAGATGAACATCTACACTGTTTCCATGCCCTGACTTTTGTAAATAGTGCTGCAGTGAAGAATGGGGTACATGTGTCTTTTAGAATTATGGTTTTGCCAGGATATGTGCCCAGTAGTGGGATTGCTGGATCATACAGTAGATTCATTCCTAGATTTTTTTTTTAAACAAATCTCCATACTGTTCTCCATAATGGCTATATTAGTTTTCATTCCCACCAACAGTGTAGGAGGGTTCTCATTTCTCTACACCCACTCCAACATTTAAACAATTGACTCTTGAGAGCCAGTTCATCTAGCACACTATTGCTAGAGACTAGATCATGATTGATAAATTAATATTAGGAAAGAACATGTGGAGATGGAAGGAGGCAGATGCATTCATTATTGTGATTCATCACTAGTTTAAATCAGTCAGTTCAGTTCAGTCACTCAGTCATGTCTGACTCTTTGCGAACCCATGGACTGCAGCACACCAGGCTTCCCTGTCTATCACCAACACCCAGAACTTCCTCAAACTCATGTCCATCGAGTTGGTGATGCCATCAACCATCTCATCCTCTTTCGTCCCCTTCTCCTCCTGCTTTCAATCTTTCCCACCATCAGGGTCCTTTCTAATGAGTCAGTTCTTCGTATCATGTGGCCAAAGCATTGGAGCTTCAGCTTCAGCATCAGTCCTTCCAATGAATATTCAAGGTTGATTTCCTTTAGGATTGACTGGTTGGAATTCCTTGTAGTCCAAGGGACTCTCAAGAGTCTTCTCCAAAAAAAGTCCAAAAACATAAATTCTTTAGCACCTAGGTTTCTTTATGGTCCAACTCTCATATCCATACATGACTGTTGGAAAAACCATAGCTTTGACTAGATGGATTTTGTTGGCAAAGTAACGTCTCTGCTTTTTAATTTGCTGTTTAGGTTGGTCATGGCTTTTCTTCCAAGGAGCTAATGTCTTTTAATTTCATGGC
The DNA here is from genome assembly GCF_042477335.2 of Ovis canadensis. NCBI lineage: Eukaryota > Metazoa > Chordata > Mammalia > Artiodactyla > Bovidae > Ovis > Ovis canadensis. The sequence goes on along the minus strand of NC_091253.1, from coordinate 96,550,946 downwards.
TGCAGTCACCATCTGAATTGGTTTTGGAACCCAAGAAAATAAAGTCTGTCACTGTTTCCATTGTTTCCCCATCTATTTGCCATGAAGTGATGGGACTGGATGCCATGATCTTCGTTTTTTAAATGTTGAGTTTTAAGCCAGCTTTTTCCACTTTCTTCTTTCACCTTCATCAGGAGTCTCTATAGTTCCTCTTCACTTTCTGCCATAAGGGTGGTGTCATCTGCATATCTGAGGTTATTGCTACTTCTCCCAGCAATCTTGATTCCATCTTGTGCTTCAACCAACCCAGCGTTTCTCATGATGTACTCTGCATATAAGCTAAATAAGCAGGGTGACAATATACAGCCTTGATGTACTCCTTTCACAATTTGGAACCAGTCCATTGTTCCATGTCTGGGTCTAACTGTTGCTTCTTGACCTGCACACAGATTTCTCAAGATGTTTAAATAGTTTAAATAATCTTTTCTTTTTCAGGTTGTAACTGAACCTACCTTCTCAACCACTGTGCATAGCTATATACTCACAAAATCAGCAGTTCATTTTACTATGTAACGCTTTCCATTCTCTGGGGGACAAAACTTAGAATCTTAGAATTTTAAAGGGTCTTTGAAATGGTTCAACATAGCTGTTTTAGAGTTCAGGAAACTGAATCTCAGGTTACAACTAATAGTTGCATGCGTAAAGCTTGTATGTCTTCTTCAGCCGTTTTCAGATCAGCCATTAGTCCTCTTCAGCATTCTGTGTGGCTCAGAGGTTAAAGCGTCTGCCTCTATTATGGGAGACCTGGGTTCGATCCCTGGGTCAGGAAGATCCCCAGGAGAAGGAAATGGCAACCCACTCCAGTATTCTTGCCTGGAGAATCCCATGGACGGAGGAGCCTGGTGGGCTACAGTCCATGGAGTCGCAAAGAGTCGGACACGACTGAGTGACTTAAGAACAACAGTTTCTTTACACTGTTAGTCACTAAATTTTAACTCTTTACTCCTTTTCTAAATATTTATGCTTCAGCTGAACTGCAATACTATGCTTCATGGCTCTCAGATTTAGAGTTCTCTTACTTCAACATTTTAGTTCTTTGAATTTTTTTTTAAATTGGATTTCTGTGTGTGCAGATTTTCAATAAATATGCATGTTCAGTTCAATGAGTAATTCTTAATGTTAAATGTGTTGAATTGTCAAATACAATTTAGAAAACTCGGAAGAAAACTCTACAGACCCCAAGTCTTACTGTTACCTTTCTTCTGTCTTCCTTCCTGATATTCCAAGATCCCTTCATCACTTCCCTTCTATTTCAAAACCTTCATTTAGTTATTCATTGTAGTAGGTATTTAGGTGACAAATTCTCTTAGCTTCCTTTCATTTGGGAATGTTATGATTTTGCCTTCATTTCTTAAGAATACTTTCAGTGAACACAGAATTTGGGATTGATAGTTCTTTTCTTTCAGGGCTGGTATCTGGTGAGAAACGACCTGTTGTTCCAATAGCTTTTCCACTAAAGATATGGTGTTCTCTCTGTTTTCCAGTTTTTGTTTGTTTGTTTTTTTATCCTTAGCTGTAAGAAATTTGAAATGCATCCTTGCTGTGTCTTGGCACAGATTACTTTGAGTTTATCTTGTTTGTGGTTTCTTTAGTTTATTGAATCTGCCGGCTTATGTTTTTTGTCAAATTTGGGCCTCATTATTTTCTTTCATTATTTTTCTAGGCCTTCCCTCTTCCTCCTCTACTTTTGAGACTCCCATGATGTAAATATTAGATATTTTGTTACAATCTCACAGGACTTTGAAGCTCCATTTAAACCCTGTTTAATGTTGATCAGTCTATTTTCTACCCATTACTCAGTTCAGGTAGTTTTTATTATTCTGTTTTCAAGTTCACAGATTCTTTCCTCTGTCCTCTACATTCTGATGTTAAAGCCATCACTGAATTTTAAAAAAGTTTCTTAATATTGGTTTTCCACTTTAAAAGTTCATGTGGTTTTAATTTTATACCTCTGTTTTCTTTGCTAAAACTCTATTTTTTCACCTAAGAAGAGTGTGATGGCTAACTTAAACATATTTATGATGACTACTTAAAAACCCTTGTCAGATAATTCCGCCATGTGTGTCATCTCAGTGTTGATGTCTGTTGAATGTCTTTTCTTGTTCATGTTGGCATTTCTCTGACTCTTGATAGGATGAGAGATTTTAAATTGTACCCTGTACATCTTGGGTATCATCTAGTGAGACTATGGATCTTTTGAAAATCTTAAGATGTAACTAGTCTCCTCTGACATGTCTGTGGACAAAGAAAGATGAAGTCCTGTTGTCACGTGGAGGTGGAAATGCAGGTTCTCTAGTCAGCTTCCACCGACAGCCCAGAGTAGGGATAGAATTCCTTGTCATTGCTGAACATGCAGGAATTCAAGCTCCCTGCTAAACCTGCACTGACACCACTCTGACTGGAAAGAGACGGGAGACTGGTATTACTCTCCATAAGGCCTCTGCTGACACCGTGAGGGACGCTCGTTACTTCCGAGCAGGGATGAAAGTCCTGCCTCCACATTCATAAAACTCTACAGAAAAGGTTTTGAGTGATTAAGCCTGGTTCCTGGTCTCAGAGAAGGTGTTGGCACCCCACTCCAGTACTCTTGCCTGGAAAATCCCATGGACAGAGGAGCCTGGTGGGCTGCAGTCCATGGGGTTGCGAAGAGTCGGACATGACTGAGTGACTTCACTTTCACTTTTCACTTTCATGCATGGGAGAAGGAAATGGCAACCCACTCCAGTGTTCTTGCCTGGAGAATCCCAGGGACGGGGGAGCCTGGTGGGCTGCCATCTATGGGGTCGCACAGAGTTGGTCATGACTGAAGCGACTTAGCAGCAGTAGTCAGGAAGCGTGGAAGTCAGTGTTCTTCACTTGGCTTTTGCTGACAGAGGTAAGGTATAGCCATGGTTTTCTCTATGATACTTGGTTGGAGTAGAGAGGTTATTGTCTACTATCATTGTTTAATGTTTTTGATAGACAGCCCCTTTTTTATCCTTTGACTAGAGAGAGCTGGCCTTGGTACTTTTTCTGCTCTCATCGACATTTCTGGGTTGTCAGTCTTACTCAGCACTTAAAATTTCCTACACCATCTGCCTTTTTCTTGCCTTTTATTAAAAAGTTTCCTCAGAAGGCCAATGGATAAGAGACGTAGGGATTTTAATTTCAAAATTTGAGAAAAAACCGCAAGTCAAACTATCCAGAAATGGAATCTTGGTAGGCGAGATATTCTGTATCTTGGGCTGTTGAAGATGAAAATCGAGAACCAGAAAGGAATCAGACTAACTGACACTTAAGATCTCCTCCAACTCTGAAGTTCTATGAGAGTCTAAGAAAGAGGCTTTAGAAAATCTTCCCCAGTGAAGAGGACTGTGACACTGAGGTACCCCGGCTTGAACATTTGTACCGTGACTCTCCAATATGGAGATTTCTTGTCTGCATAGTCCCTATAAGACTAGCAGAGTGAGGACGGAGAGTTAGGAGGAGGATGGGAAGAGAACATTCATCATAGACAAAGAATGAATATTTTAAGTTGCTTTTAAAAGCTGAATTGGTAGTTCATGAAGTCTTCCTATAGAAGAGAGAAGGCAGGATTGAAAACAATGTGGCATCAGACTGCAAGAACTGTGTAACTTTGGAGAGTCTTTTAAGTGTTCTGAGCCTTCATTCCTTACCTTTAAAATGAGGATAATTAGTGTACTTACTTCATAAGGTTGTTATGACAATTAAATAATTCATATAAGCTGAAACTCCAGTACTTTGGCCACCTCATGCGAAGAGTTGACTCATTGGAAAAGACTTTGCTGCTGGGAGGGATTGAGGGCAGGAGGAGAAGGGGACGACAGAGGATGAGATGGCTGGATGGCATCACTGACTCGATGAACGTGAATCTGGGTGAACTCCCGGAGTTGGTGATGGACAGGGAGGCCTGGCGTGCTGCGATTCATGGGGTAGCAAAGAGCGACTGAGCGACTGAACTGAACTGAACTGAACTGATAAAGTAATCAGAACATTTTAAGCTCTCAGCAAATGTTATTATTCTTTTTTACTTCCTGATTTACAGTGTTAATTATTTAGGATGCATAGAGTTTTTATTAAATTTGTTCCTGAATATTAAAAAAAATTTGTCACTACTGTGAAAAAATAAAATAAAATAAAAGCTGAAAGACTTGCATATGTTTTTATAATGTTTATATTTTTATCAGCATGTTGAAAACACCACCAGCTGTAAATAAAAATGTTAATACTTAGCCAAAATAAATGTTTTATATACCAGATAATTCTCAGGAAAAAAGACATTGGGTTTATGTGAAATAAATGTTTATTAATTTAAACCAAAAGCATTTAGAGTTAAGAACATTTGGATCTCAATTAATGAAATTCAACGTTTTGCTTACCTGTATTTAATATAATTCCATTATGGACTTCTTGGTATCTGAGAGGTCATAATTATCCCTTGAGAAAATGTTATGTTAGTGACATGTTGGAGCTAGAGTGATCCTTTATAGGTAGTGATACCCCTGAAATAAATACTAAAACTTCTGGATTGTGTAATTTCAAATCTTACTATGGAGATATGTCAACAGAATGTGATTCAAAAGCAAATACGTTACATAACGGCATCTCAATAAACTGTTCTATGGAAAAAAACAGTAACTAAAGTACACAACCCGAAAACGTTAACTAGTTCACCTGACTCCCATGATTTTGAAATAGGTCTGTATCACCATAGGGGGTGATAAGGAAGCTAGTTAGTATAATTAGAATTTTCTGGTGCAAATCAGCTACTCAGCTGCGGAATTATCCCAATGAGATTCATTTACTGTGTCATCATCTATGCATATTTTCAGCTAGCCACTTTGAGGGTTTCAGCAACACTATAGGCAATTTTGGCGTTTGTTTCCTGAGTGCCATTTTCATTAACATTAGTGGATGTGAACTGTGAATAGTGAAAGAATAATCATTTCCTCTTGCGGATATCAAAAATTTTAAAATGAGAGACATTGCAAAACATCTGAAATATGCTTCTGTCCTTTTTTTGCTGAGCAATAACCCTAGAGGTTGTTTTTTCGGTGTGTGTGTGTAATGTGACCAGTCATATTCTGATTAGAAACTTTGCTGGTTATTAAGCATGTCTTACAGAGAAAGCAATGGCAACCCACTCCAGTACTCATGCCTGGAAAATCCCATGGATGGAGGAACCTGGTGGGCTGCAGTCCATGGGGTCGCGAAGAGTCAGACATGACTGAGTGACTTCACTTTCACTTTTCACTTTCATGCACTGGAGAAGGCAATGGCAACCCACTCCAGTACTCTTGCCTGGAGAATCCCAGGGATGGTGGAGCCTGGTATTAAAGAAAGTTAAGATTCAACGAGAGAGAATTGACACAAGAATTATACTGAACAATTTACCTACCCAGGAAATCAGTCCTGAATATTCATTGGAAGGACTGATGCTGAAGCGGAAACTTCAATACTTTGGCCACTTGATACAAAGAACTGATTCATTTGAAAAGACCCTGATGCTGGGAAAGATTGAGGGCAGGAGGAGAAGCAGATGACAGAGGATGAGATGGTTGGATGGCATCACCGACTCAATGGACATAGGTTTGGGTGGACTCTGGGAGTTGGTGATGGACAGGGAGGCCTGGCGTGCTGTGCTTCATGGGGTCGCAATGAGTCAGACACAACTGAGAGACTGAACTGAACTGAATCTGTATACACACACACACACACACACACACACACAATATGTATTTATGTATACATACTGTTGACTTAAAAAATAGTCATAACCTAAAAGTTTAGAATTATATTTTTTAAATTATGAAAGTATGACAACACATTTACAGGAGACTTGGAAAATAGAGAACAAAGTGACATATAGTTCCACTGTATATTACAATTATTTTTTCAGTAGATAAATTAAGATGTTCAGTTGGAGCTTCAATATCAACTCTCAAAAATTAATAGAACGAGTCTGGTCCAAGATGGCAGAGTAGATGGATGCACACATACGTCCTCCTGTGAGAGCACCAAAATCACAACTAGCTGTTGAACAACCACCAACAGGAGGACCCTGGAACCTACCAAAAAAAGATACCCCACGTTCAAGACAAAGAAGAAGCCGCAGTGAGACAGGAGGAGGGGCAAAATCACAATAATCAAATCCCATATCCACTTGGTGGGTGACTCACAAATTGAAGAACAATAATACCAAAGAAGTTCTCCCACTGTTGTGAAGGTTCTGAACCCCACACCAGGCTTCCCAGCCTGGGGACCTGACAAAGGGACTTGGAATCCCAGGGAATCTGACCTTGAAGGCCAGAGGGATTTGACTACAAGACTTCCACTGGGGGAAACAGGGACTCCAGGCTTGGAGGGCACACGCAAAACCTTGTACACACCAAGACTCAGAGGAAAGGGGCAAAGACCCCATGGGAGACTGAGATGAAACTACCTACACGTGTTGGAGGGTGTCCTGTGGAGGCGTGGGTCAGAAGGGGCTCACCACAGGGACGGGGGGAACTGGAAGCAGTTTTGGAAAGTCCTTTTTGGTGTAAACCCTCTTGGAGATCACCATTAACCAGACCATGAACTCCCATCAGGCTATCAGATTTCTCAACAGAAACTCTACAAGCCACAAGGGAATGGCATGATATATTTAAAGTGATGAGAGCGAAGAACCTATAACCAAGAATACTCTACCCAGCAAGACTCTCATTCAGATTTGATAGAAATCAAAAGCATGCAATCAAAAGAATGCATCTAAATGCTAAACTAATATCAAAGTGAGAAATAAATATCAAGGATACTTTAAAAATTCCATGGATTTGAAAATTTAATATCCACTTTTAAATGATGGGTGTATCTAAGAAGCCATAGCAAAGAAAGGTAGAAAATATTTCTAAATATGAATAAAAATGAATAAAACAATGAAAAGATAATTTATCAGAACTTGTTGCATTCAGCTGAAGCAGCTCAATGCAACTAAATACAATGTGGAATCTTTAGTAAGGTATATAAACAAATAATGGATACTAGCATTAAATTTTGTGAAATTTGAACAAACCTATACTTTTGTTAATAATACTATATCATAAAACATAGTGTTTGTTTATATTTTTAGAATTGTATTAGAAGTTGAAGCCTCATTCAAAATTTTTTTAAGTCACTAAAGTAATAAACTTTCTAAACTTTTAGCAATAATGCTAGATACCAGAATAAATGGAAATATATCAGTTTTGAGTGAATATAGGTTAGAAATCCAGCATTCTAGTCATCCTTAGTCAAACAAGTGGAACCAAAATTTCAAACAAATTTTAGCTAAAATTTAGCAAAAATTCACGTTTTCTAAAATATATATACTTACTACATATATACTATATATATGTACACAAAAGCTTTTCTACTACACTTGATAAAGTCTTGAGAAAGAACAACAACAACAAAAGAGACAGAGAAATTGGAAAATAAAAACTAAATGAAATGGGAGCACTGAATAGGAAATAGAAAAAGTGAAACAAACTAGTGAAGAGATCATCATATAGTCTAGTTGTTTTTAAACATAGCTGTTCATTAGAATTACCTCTAGAGCTCTGGGCAAAAAACCAATACCTTGGCATTTGTGTTTTTCAAAAATTCCAGGATAATTCTGATATGCATCTGGATTTTAAAAAATGATTACACTTTTTCTATTAAATGGTAGTTTTAGTGATATATACTTCTATTATGTTCTGTTCACCAATCATGATACGATGATATGAGGTGAATAATAGTTACATAATTACAATAGTAAGTGATGTCTATCAGTTCTCACAATTAATAGCCAAACAAGAAACAAAAGATAATTACAATTGCAAGTCATAATGGAAACACAATTAACCTAACAATATAAAATAATTACATACAATATCGAGTGTTAAGTAGTGATGTGGTAAGTGGACATGTATAAATGCACATGTTTTCATCTGCTCAGTCAGTCTATGTTTTTTGGTTGGTGCTTTTAATCCATTTACATTTTAATTGATTATCAATATGTACGATCCTATTACCATTTTGTTAATCGTTTTGGGTTTATTTTCTTTAGGTAGCATTTTTGCTTCTCTAGTTTCCTGCCTAGAGAAGTTTCTTTAGCATTTGTTGTAAAGCTGGTTTGGTGGTACTGAATTCTCTTAACTTTTGCTTGTCTGGAAAGGTATGGATTTCTCTATCAAATCTGAATGAGAGTCTTGCTGGATAGAGTATTCTTGGCTGTAGTTTCTTCCCTTTTCTCACTTTAAATATATCAGCCATTCCTTTCTGGCTTGTAGAGTTTCTATTGATAAATCAGTTGATAACATTATGGGAGTTCCCTTATAGGTGGTCATCTTCCCTTGCTGATTTTAATATTTTATCTTTGTCTTTAATTTTTGTCAGTTTGATTACTGTGAGTCTCTGTGTGTTCCTCCTTGGGTTTATCCTGCCTGGGACTCTCTGTGCTTCCAGGACTTGACTATTTCCTTTCCCATGTTAAGGAATTTTTCAGCTATTATCTCTTCAAATATTTCCTCAGGTTCTTTATCTTTCTCTTCTTCGAGTGAGTGAGTGAAGTTGCTCAGTTGTGTCCAACTCTTTGTGACCCCATGGACTGTAGCCTACTAGGCTCCTCTGTCCATGGGATTCTCCAGGCAAGAATACTGGAATGGGTTGCCATTTCCTTCTCCAGGGGATCTTCCCGACCCAGGGATCGAACCCGGGTCTTCCGCATCACAGGCAGATGCTTTACCCTCTGAGCCACCAGGGGAGCCCTCTTCTTCTTTAGGGACCCGTATAATGCAAATGTTGGTACATTTGCTTTTGTCTCAGAGGTCTCTAGGGCTGTCTTCATTTTTGTTTTTCCATTCTTTTTTTCTCTATTCTGTTTTGCACCATTTCCACCATTCTGTGTTCCAGGTCACTTACCGCCTTTCTACTTCAGTTATTCTACTATTGATCGTTCATCTCTGTTTTTTTTGCTCTTTAGTTCTCCTAGGTCTCTGGTAAACATTTCTTGCATAGTCTCCATTCTTTTTCCAAGAACCTGGATCATCTGCACTATCATTATTCTGAATTACTTTTCTGGAAGGCTGCCTCTCCCCACTTCATAGAGTTGTTTTTCTGGTGGTTTATCTTGTTCTTTCATCTAGGAGCTAGTCCTCTGCCTTTTCATTTCATTTAACTTTCTGTGGTTGGAGTTTCTGTTCTGGAGGCTGTGGGGCTGTGGTTCTTATCACTTCTTCTGTCTGGCCTGTGGTGGGTGAGGCTGACAGGAGGGACTTGTAGTTGGAAACACTGCTTCTTGTTCTGGTGTGCAGTGTGTGTTCAGTAAAGCTTTAATCCAGTTATCTGATGAGTGGGGCTGCACTCTCTCCTGTGAGTTGGTTGGCTTGAGTTGATCCAGCCTTGGAGTCTTCAGGCTCTATGGTAGTGTCAATGGTGACTTCCAAGAGGGCTCACTTGCCAAGGGACACCTCCTAGGCCTGCTATTGCCATTGCTTAGGAGACCCTCCAACACTAGCAGGTAAGTCTGGCTCAGTGTCCTGTGGGGTTGTCGCTCATTTCCCTTGGTCCTGGTGCACTCAAGATTTTCTTTGGGCCCTCCAAGAGGAGAGTCTATGTTTCCCCTGGTCCGCTGGAAGTCCTATAATCAAATCCCACTGGCTTTCAAAGTCAGATTTCCTGGGGGTTCCTAGTCCCTGTGCCAGGCCCCCAAGCTGGGAAGCCTAATGTAGGGCTCAGAGCATTCACAACAGTGGTAGAACTTCTTTGGTATTACTGTTCTCCAATTTGTGGTTGCCCACCCAGCAGTTATGGGATTTGATTTTATCATGATTGCACCCCTCTCACCATCTTGTTGTGGCTTCTCCTTTGGCTTTGGATGTGCGATGCCTTTTAGTTTGGTGGGTTCCAGTGTCCTCCTGTTATGGCTGTTCAATAAGTAGCTGTGATTTCAGTGCTGTTGCAGGAGGAGATGAGTGCATGTCCTTCTACACCAGCATCTTGATTTGATCAAGAGTTATGTTTTATTCAGTAGGAATTCTTAGGACTTCAAGCCCAGGAGACAGCATCTCAAGTAACCATGAGAGAACTGCTCTGAGGAGTCAAAGGGAGGAGCCAGGTTATATAGAAGTTTTGTAACAGAAGTCAGGTAGCCTGGACATCAAAAATTTATTGGTAATTAAAGAAAACCAGATATCTCAATTTAAGGAATCCAGAGTTTTTCTTTGGTTCCCTGGTAGGAAATGTGAACAGTGATTGCAGCCACAAAATTAAAAGACACTTGCTCCTTGGAAGAAAAGCAATGACAAACCTAGACAGCATATTAAAAAGCAGAGACATTACTTTGCCTACAAAGCTCTGAATAGTCAAAGCATGGATTCTCCAGTAGTCATGTATGAATGTGAGAGGTAGACAATAAAAAAGGCTGAGCACTGAAGTATTGATGCCTTTGAATTGTGGTGCTGGAGAAGACTCTTGAGAGTCCCTTGGACTGCAAGGAGACCAAACCAGTCAATCCTAAAAGAAATCAACCCTGAATATTCATTGGAAGGACTGATGAAGCTGAAGTTCCAACAATTTGGCCACCTGATGCAAAGAGCCTACTCTCTGGAAAAGACCCTGATGTTAGGAAAGACTGAAGGCAGGAGGAGAAGGGAACAACAGAGGATGAGATGGTTGGATGGCATCACCGACTCAACGGATGTGAGTTTGAGGAAGCTCCAGAAAGGACAGGGAAGCCTGGGGTGCTGCAGTCCATGGGGTCACAAAGAGTCAGACACAGCTGAGTGACTGAACAACGATTGCTGGTTGAGTTACTGTTACTGCACTGTTGCTTTCATTTAGTTTGGAGTGTTTAACTGTCAATCACCACAACATCCTCTCCTTTACTCTCCTCATTTTCCTAGGGTTTCCACCTCTTAGCATCCCAATCAGGCTTTGTCACAAGCACTTGGACAGTAATTCACAGCAGGTTTTCCCTACTTAGCTTTGCAAAATGGAGTGCTAGAGTCCTCAGCTTATTATCCCGGTCTCCCACCTTGTTGGCCGGCCCTGAATGTAGCAGAGACAGGTACACATCCTTCTCTAACCTAAAGTCTTTTTCCAGTTTTCTAACGTGAGAGTCAGCCTCTTATTAAGCATCAGTGGCCACCACAGACCTGTTCATAGTAAGAGCCACACACAGTGTAACCATTCATTCCCCCACTTTGCAGAAGTTCCTCAAACAAACACATCAAACCAGCTGGCTTTTTGGAGTTGTCCCACACTCATTCAGTGGTCCACCCTCCCCACACAGGGATTGATGACCAATTTGGGATTACTTCCCACCCCATTTGGTCTCCTGGCTGGATTATGAATTGTTGATTTGAAACCTTGGGATCTTCCTGGGTGAAATCTGAAACTGACCTCCCTACATGGAAGGCAGGGACAGACTGAAGAAAGAGGCAGATGATTTCTGATAGGTAGGTAAATATTTAATAAGCAAGGGAATTTACATAGAAAGATGTTTTGGTGTCTGTAAGGTAAGTAAATCTTTGCCCTCACTCACTGGAATCTTAAAAGTTTACATAGAGGCCTTAACTGGGCTCAGTTAAGAACACTGCCTAGATGATCTCAACAACGTATTAGCTCTCAAGATTGTATCCTTGAAAAAGGTCCCCATTTTGGGAATGATGGGCCAAAAATACATTCTAAGGAAAAAGAAAGAGTTGAGGAATCTCCCATCGCCTAGGTCAATCTCTGGGGTCATCAGAAGTCATGTTTTCTTGATGGTCTGGTCTCCTCTGACAGCCTGTTAACCTGAATTTGGAAAGGAAGAGACAAAATATAATCTTCCTTTCTTGACCAAGCACCTGTTGACTGAAAAAGATGCCCAACATGAGAGTTGTGGGTTAAATTTTATTTGGGGCCATATGAGGACTGCAGCCCAGGAGACAGCACTGCAGACAGCTCTGAGAAACTGTTCCAAAGAGGCAGGGGGAAAGGAGCGAATATATGTGATTTTGGTAAAGGGGGAGTATCTGCAATCAACAACACTTTTTTTTTTTTTTTTTTTGGTAGAAAGTTTTTGCTGGTCTCATGAAGCTTCTGCAATTGTCACCAGGAAGGATTTTAGTGCTTTTCGAGATAGGAGGAGATACAAGAAATGGCTCATAAAACCAGCTCCTGAAAATATCTAGCTCTCTGAAGACCTGTCCTGCTGGTTTCCCAGAGCACAGAATGCCTCATTTCTGCTCTCCACCTTGAACTCATTCAGGCGGTGTTGAAGGTCAGCAGCTAAAGCAGCACATAATTCAATCCTTGCAGAAAGAGATGGCAAGCACTCACGGCAAGTGCCGATTTGTGGTCGACACACCACAGAGAGAAACCTGGGAAAACTTTAGTATGAACTCTCACTCTTTGCCAGTTTCTGCCAGTCTTCCCACCGTCTACAGGCTCTGGTATTATTGGGGTGTCCTGGTGTGTGTCATTTTCACCACCATAAACTGGAGAGAAAAAATCATTTTCCCTCCATACTTTGTGGTGAGTGCTTTACTGAGACCCCATTTTCTCTAGTGGTGCTGGTTCAGTTGCTAGGTCGTGTCCAGCTCTTTGTGACCCCATGGACTGTAGCCCACCAGGCTCCTCTGTCCATGGGAGTTTCCAGGCAAGAACACTGTTGTGGGTTGAACTCCTATCTCCTGGATTGCCCACGAATTCTTTATTTTCTCTAGGGCATCTCATAAATGGGTAAGCTTATCTAGGTTAAAATTTCTCCACTGTGGCTATTGTAATTCAAGATTATCATTGGTAATTATCTTAAGGTTAATTTGCTTGCTCAGCCTTAAAACAAATTTTTATTTGCCCAAGGCCTTACACCAGATCTGGCCCAGCTTAAGCTGTACCTAGTCTGGCTTCTAAGTCAAACACAGTTCATCTCTGGCTGATTTCTGGATCCAGTGCAGAGAAAGAAACACTCAAACTTTTAAGCTCCTAATGCAAAATCTATGGACCTAGGATCTGAGAGGGACTTATCGCCTCCAGAAAGAAGTAAACTCAAGGGGCTCAACAAGTAGCTGCATCTAGTTATTTGTCACTCCTGGGGACTGTCAGGGTCGTCTGTGGTTCCCTCTTCTGACATCAGAGCTGTTACAAGATAAATGGAAGCATGTTAAAGCTTCTGAGTTTATCTGAGCAAAAATTCATTAGAATCTGGCAGCACGTAGTCTAGCACATAGAAAGGAGCTCTGAGGAGCTGTACAAATGAAAGAATTTTACAGGCAGAAAGGAGCAGAAACAAGGAACTTGCATTAGTCAAGAAGGCAGCTTGGTTATTGGAAGGTTACTTTCCTTTATGGCATGGTGGCAGACCACCTAACTAGTCCTGATCAGGCCATTCCTGATTGACTGCTTCAATATATCATTTTTGCAAAACTAGAGCCTGTAATTAAGTCTTAGTTTGGTGATATAGGGTTTAGCATAAGGTACTCCATTTGAGGCCTGTTTTCTCATTTTTAACAGTAAACATGTATAACTTTATGTATGTTAAAACTTTGATCCAAATATTTCTTCCTATCAGTTTCTCACTTTTGTAGTGAAAACACCACTTTCTTATCTTGTTATTGTTATTATTATTATTTCACTCTTACGAAGATCCCCTGGAGTAGGAAATAGCAAACCACTTCAGTATTCTTGCCCAGAAAATTCCATCATCAGAGGAGACTAGTGGGCTATAGTCCACAGGGTCACAAAGAGTCGGACACAATTGAGCACAACAGTAACAGACAACACGTTTTAAATGTATAGGAACTGACAGTCCTTGGGCCATAACTGAAATTTTCCAGGAGATAGAAAGTCTATTCTCTACTTAAAATTTATCTTTTCCTATTTTGAGCTTTCCCCATCCTTATTTCCCCATCCTCATCCTTCATTTAAAATGAATTTTCTTATAAGCAGAACTTAAATCTTTTTTTCCTGTTCTTGCTTTATTGGAGAAAATAAATATACAATGTCTCATCCCATTGCTAAAAAGAGAAATGAGTGTCTCATTCCATTGCTTAGAAAAGACTTAATGATTCAAAGTGCTGCTAAAACTTGGTCATATTTCACTTTCATGGTACAGTTAGAGCAAAGGATGTTTATGTAAATAATTTGAAGTAGGAAATTGCCCTGAAAAAAATATATTTAGTGGGTTTTAATTGTTTGTCCATACCTTTTAATCTATAAAATGCAATTTTCAATAGTCCCTAAGACCACTAGTGCAAGTGAGTTTCTCCACCCTGTGATCTCTTATTGATATGAAAATGTTGAGATTACTTTGCTTATTTGAAAATTGGCAGAGCACTGCAACAAATGTAAACCTTGAATAATATAGGATACAACTTTTATTCAAGGAGTTCAAAACAAACCAATGTACTAGGAGTAATAACTGTGACATCACTTTGCCAACAAAGGTCCGTCTAGTCAAAGCCATGGTTTTTCCATAGTCATGTATGGATGTGAGAGTTGGACTATAAAGAAAGCTGAGTGCCAAAGAATTGATGCTTTTGAACTGTGGTGTTGCAGAAGACTCTTGAGAGTCCCTTGGACTGCAAGGAGATCCAACCAGTCCATCCTAAAGGAAATCAGGTCTGAATATTCATTGGAACGACTGATGCTGAAGCTGAAGCCCTAATACTTTGGTCACCTGATGTGAAGAGCTGACTCATTTGAAAACACCCTGATGCTATGAAAGATTGAGGGCAGGAGGAGAAGGGGACGGCAGAGGATGAGATGGTTGGATGGCTTCACCGACTTCATGGGCATGAGTTTGCACAAGCTCTGGGAGTTGATGATGGACCTGGAGGCCTGGCATGCTGCAGTCCATGGGGTTGCAAAAAGCCGGACACGACTGAGTGACTGAACTGAAATGAATCACAATGACAGAAAAATTGTTTCCTCTAAGAAGGTGCAATAACTCCTTTATGTGCTATCATGCCTGGAATGAAGTAACTGACTGGGATCCCAGAAGAGTTGTTGAGCCCAGGAGAGAATCAGACAACTTAAAATTACTTTCTCTCCTTTCTTTTTATCAAATTATAGTGACTTTGGGGCAAAAAATTCTTGAGAGGGAGAGATTTTATTTAGGATGTCATAATTTCTCTCAGTTTCTAAGGAGATCTCCTATTTCTTTATAAAAAAAAAAGAGATAGCAATAAAACACTCAATATCTAGCATCATTTCTTGCTGAGGAAACTGAGTCTGAGACAGACAAAGCAATTTCTCCCAAGCTGCCCTGAGGTTAAATCAACCATCTTATACTGGGGATAGGAAGTTTCAGTCTCTTAAAAAAACCTTTTTGTCACTATGGAGAATTCGAATCGTTTATTAGTCAAGTGTATGGAAGAGGTGGGTTGTTGTTTCCAGATCCAGTCCTTAGATTCCAGTCTGAACTCTGTTTCTTGTTAACCAATGCTCCACCTATGAATACTAGTTGCTTAAAGTGATTCATGTGTAACATCAAAATAGACCTAGAGATACAATAAATCCATACTGTTGAAAATGTCTGCCCTGTACTGACTGGTTTGAGCCTGATGGAAGTAACATGATAAAGAGGAAAAAACCCTAGTTTGGGGTCAGATATTTGGGTTTAAAACTTGAATTCAACATTTATCACCTTTGTGACTTTGGAAAAATTATTGCCCTTCTCTCATGCCTGTTTCCTTGTTTGTAACACAGGGATAAAAATATTTGCCTAAGCTGTTGAAATATTTCAATGAGAAGGTACAAGAGTTTCTGCTCGTGTTCTCTTGCTTCTCCTCCCATCTTCTGTCACACTCAACTAAACGAACATTTACTGCGTGCTTCTGTTACTCCACAGACTCTCAATAATCCAATCTAACTAATAACTCTATTCTAAGAGAATTATACACATCTGACAGTGGCAATTTAAGAACACTATTATATGGTTTTTAAAGTCAAGTAAGTGTTTGGCTACATTTTAAAAATAAAATTAGCTGCTAGTTCCTTTATTTAATTAAAATGAAAGATGGGCACTTTGGTTATTGGGTAGACTCAAGTGTTAGGAATACTGCTTTTGAAAATTAAACTGTAACTTTGGGTTACATCTAGAAATTCATTTACTAAATAGAAATCATCAACCAAAACTTTATTTAAATGGAGTTGTTTAGACAAAGTGAATTCATACACAGTTCCATATCTTCTGGATAAAAATATTTCACTTAATATTTCTGCTATTGGAGAAACTGTTATGAATATACAGCTTTAGATATTCATTATATTTTTCACACAAATTGCTTTTGTTAGCCTACTAAGATGAAGCTTGAGATTTCATTATATTTTTCACACAAATTGCTTTTGTTAGCCTACTAAGATGAAGCTTGAGGTTGATTTCAAGGATAATCAAATAACTATGAACTTTCAAAGACTGTATACTCTACTTCCAAAGCAGACAGTCTTGCATTTGAGAGAGTAAATGTATGTTTGGAATGTAAAAGGCTTTTACACTGCTAGACTTAGAAAATTTATTTGAAAGATTCACTTGGCCAGTTGATATCATTTCATATAATTATACTGTATATAGGCTAATATACACTGTCAGATGTACTTCTTTGTGTATGAAAAAAAATGTGCATATCTTTTTGGTGTTTTAGTAAAATTTAATATAAGTGAAAATGTTCCAGTACTTTCATAATGTTCATTTGTTTGAGTAAACTAACAGAAAATATATTTGCTTGGCATAGATACGTTCTTTCCACTAAAGCTAATGGGTATCTTTGAAAGAAAGATCAATCTAATGAAAATTCATTTCCCTTTAATCTTATAAATGACTTCCTTGAGTAGCTAGAAAATGTAAATGAACAAGTGAATTGCTATGCCTAAACTAGTTGAGAAGCCTAACATTAAAATCAGTCATTCTGTTACTTATAATATAGTAAGTCACCAATTATATTTTATCTTTCACTGATTTTTGTTCAACAGTAACCTTCAGAAATGAAAGCAATAATGATTATTTTTTCCTCCTTTTACGCAGAGTCTCTTTGGTAAAAATTTCATATATTTTGGAGTTCTAGATGTTTCCTTGTTAGTAGAAGCCTTTTCTCAAAACTATTAAAACTTAGTTTTATTTTCAATTCAATATCAAAAATTTGCTTTGCTTTAAATTATAACTTTATTCACAAACTCTAAAAAATAAATCACCTATTTTACTGATGCTCATGGATGATGTAAATATTTATTTAGAACAATGAATTCATTTAAAAAGCATTTAGGGATAAAAATGTGAGTCAAAATGACTCTCTTCCAAAGATTAAAATTTAATATTTCTTATTCATTTTTGTTTCAAAATGGAAGATACTTTCCTGATAATACAAATCATGGTAAAATTTAGGGAACAGAAAAATTCAAAGTTCCCTTCTAATCTCACTTTGTAAACCTGTTTACTATTAGTGTTTCAGTGTGCTTCCTTCCATCCTTTAATATTATACACATATATGTGTATGTAGAATCCCTTGAACTACTAGGAGATCCAACCAGTCCATCCTAAAGGAGATCAGCCCTGGGTGTTCTTTGGAAGGACTGATGCTAAAGCTGAAACTCCAGTACTTTGGCCACCTCATGCGAAGAGTTGACTCATTGGAAAAGACTCTGATGCTGGGAGGGATTGGGGGCAGGAGGAGAAGGGGGTGACAGAGGATGAGATGGCTGGATGGCATCACTGACTCGATGGACGTGAGTTTGAGCAAACTCTGGGAGTTGGTGATGGACAGGGAGGCCTGGCGTGCTGCGATTCATGGGGTTGCAAAGAGTCGGACACGACTGAGCGACTGAACTGAACTGATATACATAATATATATTTGAGAATATAAAATGCTTGACTTAAATGAATTTCATGGACTTCTTTCTAAGTTAATACAAAAGTGATCTTTATGAAAACTTATTTAATATAATTTATGCTGAAAACATTACATTTGTTCTTTACTATTAACCCACTCCAGTATTCTTGCCTGGAAAATCCCATGGACTGAGGAGACTGGTAGGCTACAGTCCATGGGGTTGCAAAGAGTTGGACACGACTTAGCGACTTCACTTCACTTTGCTTCATTGTAATGTTTCAATAAATATCTTTGTACATATGCCTTTGTCCTATTATTTCTTTGAGTATATTCACAGAAAATAAATTGCTGAATCAAATAGTATTTAAGTTTGAAAAGTACTGGGATGGTTCTCCTGGAAGATACTTTCAAACTACATTTTCCTCCAAACCCTGTCTATTGTCGCACATCCTTGTTAGCACTATGCTGCTTATAGTTTTAAACTTCGCCAATCTGATAAGTTAAAAGACAATATAGTCTTATTGTTTTTATTTGAATTTTAAAAATCATTAACTGAAATGAGCAGTTTTTCAAATTGCTATTTTTTTCTTTTTTAAGTGTGAAAGTTGCTCAGTTGTGTCGGACTCTTTGTGACACCATGGACTATACAGCCCATGGAATTCTCCAGGCCAGAATACTGGAGAGGTTAGCCTTTCCCTTCTCCAGGGGATCTTCCCAACCCAGGGATCAAAACCAGGTCTCCCACATTGCAGGTGGATTCTTTATCAGCTGAGCCACAAGGGAAACCCAAGAATAGTGGAGGGGGTAGCCTATCCCTTCTTCAGCAGATCTTCCCAACCCAGTAATCAAACTGGGGTCTCCTACATTGCAGGCAGATTATTTTCCAACTGAGCCATTTGGGAAAAACTGAAATGTAATTAACATATGTGTGTGCTCCCTTGCTTAGTTGTGTCCAACTCTTTGTGACCCCATGGACTATAGTACAAATTTGGCTCTCTATACAGAATGGACAGGGAACAACGGACCAGTTCCAAATTGGGAAAGGAGTACATCAAGGCTGTATATTGTCACCCTGCTTATTTAACTTATATGCAGAACACATCATGTGAAATGCCAGGCTGGATGAAGCACAAGTTGGAATCAAGATTCCCAGGAGAAGTATCAATAACCTCAGATATGCAGATGACATCACCCTTATGGCAGAAACTGAAGAGAAATTAAAGAGCCTCTTGATGAAGGTGAAAGAGGAGAGTGAAAAAGTTGGCTTAAAACTCAGCATTTAAAGAACTAAGATCATGGCATCTGGTTCCATCACTTCATGGCAAATAGATGTGGAAACAATGGAAACAATGACACTTTGTTTTCTTGGGCTCCAAAATCACTGCAGATGGTGACTGCAGCCATGAAGTTAAGAGATGCTTGCTCCTTGAAAGAAAAGCTATGACCAACCTAGAGGCATATTAAAAAGCAGAGACATTACTTTGCTGACAAAAGTACGTCTAGTCAGAGCTAAGGTTTTTCCAGTAGTCAGGTATGGATGTGAGAGTTGGACTATAACGAAAACTGAGAGCCAAAGAATTGATGCTTTAGAACTGCGGTGTTGGAGAAAACTCTTGAGAGTCCCTTGCACTGCAAGGAGATCCAACCAGTCATCCTAAAGGAAATCAGTCCTGAATATTCATTGGAAGGACTGATGCTGAAGCTGGGAAGCTCCAATACTTTGGTCACCTGATGCGAAGAACTGATTCATTTGAAAAGACCCTGCTGCTGGGAAAGATTGAAGGCAGGAGGAGAAGCAGATGACAGGATGAGATGGTTGGATGGCATCACCAACTCCATGACATGAGTTCGAGCAAGCTCCTGGAGTTGGTGATGGACAGGGAAGCCTGGCGTGCTGCAGTCCATGGGGTCGCAGAGTAGGGCATGACTGAGCAACTGAACTGAACAGATAATCTAGGGACTTTACAAGAGTGGATATAATCTGATATATATATCAGAACATATGAATGAACTGAGACAATTCAAGAAGCTGTTGCTCAATCACAGTGATATCTCAGCTAAGACCAGAATGGATCATAATACAATGGATTACACAGCGGTTTTCTTCAGTCATGCTAAGATGCCATAGCTTTTGTTACATTTCAGGGCAAAAAGTCCTGATGATACTGGAATGCTTGTGTAGATCCACTGAAGTGGTTGATCATGGAAGATACATAAAATCAAAGTCATGTAAATGAAATCAGAAGGGGTTCATGGACTGGGAGAATAAGAAATGAGGCTGCAAAGGCAATGAGAGTAAAGAGCAGGCATGGAAGAAGTGAAGCTACTCAGAGGTGAAAGACTTGGAGCCATGGTAGCAAAGAAAGCACAAGGTTTTAACTCCTAAGTTTAGAATATTTCATATGAATAAGAATATCCCAAGCATAACTTTAAAGATCACTGATTAACATGGAGTATGTCAGAGATTATCTTAAGCACTTGTTTAACTAAACACATATTATTTGAAAAGAAGTTTAAAAAAATTGTGTGTGTGTGTTTATGTCTATGTTTCCAAAAGAATCAAAATAATTAGGATGAAAATGAAGGTTCTTAGAAAAATGATAGTGAAAAAATTCTAATAAAGCACATCAGTATAAAGTGTAAGTAGTTATTTTTATCTCTCAAAAGGAAATTTTCCAGTAGTGTTACATATGTGATAGATCTATTTCCAGAACATCAATAAATTGTTTTAAAAAGAGACAAGACATATGCCTGGTTAATGATTACTAGTAAGGGAAAAGTGTTTCTGCATAACTAATAAATATTCAGAAGATTAAAAAATAAGATATTTAAATAAATGGACAATCTAAGGGCTTATATAGTAGTCCACCTACCTGTAATCCATTAAATGGATTAATTTATAAAGTGAATACTGTTTGGGTTATCTAATTGTATATAATAAGTTACTCCAAAACATAGCAGCTTACAACTACAACAATTATTTCTTACCTTTCATGATTCTGTGGATAGACTGGGGTCCACTGCGCAGTTCTGGTGCTTCCTGAATATTGGTAAAGGCTGAAGTCAACTGAACTCTCAACTGGGCTGAAATAGCCAGATCAAATCATTTATTTGGCTGACAATTGGAGCTGTGTTTGCTGGAAGCTGACTGGGACTATTGACCAAGATGGCTCTTTTTTCCTCCATGCAGTCTTTCTATATGTTTTGACCTTCTTAAAATACTGTAGCTGGTCTTAAATATTAAGTTTTAAGTAGAAGCTGAAGATTTCTCAATGCCCAGATTTGAAAGTCATGGAGAGTCTCCCCTGCTGCATTTTATTTCTCAAAGAAATCTTCAATCTAGTGATTCAATTTAGAGTGGTAGTATTTTGAAGTGTCTTTTTTTAAAAGTCAAAGCAACATATACATACAGTTTTTAAAAACCAAATACTGAGAAAATCTTGTATGAGAAGTAATGATTCTCTATGTGCTTCCAACTCTCTTATGTCTAAGGATTTTGCAAAGCCAATTAAAAAAATATTTTTACTAAAATATGGTATTGACTAAAATGATTCCTGAATCTCATCTTATTTTTTTTTTTCATTTATTTGTTTATTTTTCTGGGGCACATTTTCAAGTATTGTCCAAAAGGAGGGTACATGAGACAGTTTTCACTCCTTCACTATTTAAAAATATTTTATTCTATAACCACATGATTCATTTTGTGTGTGTGATAATGAATTATAGATTGAAAATGACTTGTCCCCAGAAAAATTCTGAAGGTATTTTTCCAATAATTTTAAGCACCAAGTTTTACTGATAAGTGGTCTAATTCCAGTCTTGTTCTTTTGTATTACCTAGAATATATATGGAGTGAGTTGAACTTGAGGCCAGCTGATTTGCTTTGAAAAATGCTATAGATGTCTAGGACTATCACAGTTTTATTATAATGGAGTGTGAGAGAAACGATAGGGCTAAAAAGAATGTATGGCAAGAATAATGGCTCTGTTTAAAATGTCCATACCAGAATAGCAGGATCAGAATCCCAGGAATCTATATGTTATATTATGTGGCAAAGGAACTTTGTAGATGTAATTAAGTTTGTGTTCCTTAAGATAAGAAAACTCTCATAGATTATCTCCATCCCATATAATCATAGGAGTCCTTTAAAAGCAAAGAATGCCCTCTGACTAGAGTTAGAGAGATACAGCACAAGGAAAAGACAGAGAAATGCAAAATAGGAAAGAGACACAATCTGTTGAGACTGAAGGGGTCCACATGGGAAGAATGAAAATGAATGCCAGTAGCTTCAAGGACTGAAGACCTTTCCCTAGCTGATAGACTGCAAGGAAATGGAGACTTCATTCCTATAATCACATGAAATTGAATTTAGCCAACACACTCAAATAGGCTGAAAGAATATTTTCTCCAAGGTATCCAATAAAGAATGCCGCACCGATAATATATATTCAGGGCTGACTTCAGCCTTCTGAGTTCCTAAGCAAGAGGACCCAGATGAGCCCACCTGGACTTCTGACCTATAGAAGCTTTGAGATCATAAATTTGTGTTAAGTGACTACATTTGGGGGATTTTCCTGGTAGCTTAGCTGGTAAAGAATCTGCCCACAAAGTAGGAGGCCTGGGTTTGATCCCTGGGTTGGGAAGATATGCTGGAGGAGGGCATGGCAACCCACTCCAGATTTCTGGCCTGGAGAATCCCTATAGACAGAGGAGCCTGGCAGGCTACAGTCCCTGTGGTCTCAAAGAGTCCAATATGACTGAATGACTAAGCACAGCACAGACCACATTTTTGATGACTTGTTACAGCAGCAATAGATAACTAATAGAGAAGGTCATTAAATGAAATCAGCATAAAAAATCAAGCTATCCTTTTATCCAACTCTCTACTTGACAGATTAATATCTATCAGCAGATTTACTCCCCAACTGAAGCCAAAAAATATGTCCATATATGCAAGTATTTCTCTGAGGAAATATAACTATTCACACTGTTAAAAGGTAAGGCAGATTAGGAGCTTTCTGGTTTCAGACTTCTATACTCATGGTTTAGGGACCCTCCAGACATTTTTCTACTCTGATGTCCTAAAGTAAAATCTTCTAATCAACAAATCCAAAAGAACAAGAATGGTCTTTTTGTTGTTGTTGTTGTTAAATAAACCTAGTGGGGAAAGGACAGGCTGTTCTAACTCACAGCACTTTGGATACTTCTCCTGACACCAAATATGTGATGTCTTCCAACATCACTTCTCCAACTCTCCAGACACCAACTGGCTATCCTACAATACATTTTCATTCTGGCACTAACTAAAAGAGTTAGTATTAGACTCCACAGGTTTAAGGTCTTAATTTCACAGGAATGCGCACATTTCAGTTGCCAGTCACAAATATCAAGCCCCCAGGTTATCCACTTGGTTACAAAATTGAGGGGTTCCCACCACCCTCCCATTAGTGTTTGATAATTTTTTAGGGCATCTCATAATCTCCAGGAAATGCTTTACTATTACTGGTTGATTATAAAGAATAAATTTGAGCAGCCAGATGGAAAGGTATGTAGGGCGAAGTCTGGAAGGGTCAAGCTCTCTGAATGCTATTGTTTAGATGTTTTTTAAAGGCTTCTATTACATAGGAGTAATAACCGATTAAATTCTTGGTCCGCTGGTTGGCTGAAAGTTTCATATGAATAGTATATGGGTGGTTCTGACCTTGGGTGGCCTCAGCCTGCAGTGGCTTGGAACAGGGTTTTGCTTTCTGGCCAGAGATTTGAAGTCAGTGAGAGTGCTGAATCCTAGCCACTAGACACCAGGGACCAGTGGCCAGTGACAAGACTGTGATCTATCAGCTGTACAGAAAGGGATTTCCACATAGACACAGAAAGTAGTGAAACAAGTAAAGTATTTAGCAGGAAGAAAGAGAGTCCACGTGGATGAATGCGTGTGCAGGCTCAGAGACTCACACCCTCATGGTACTTTGAATCATTTCTTCTGGGTTTCTTTTGGCCAATCATCTTGCTTTGCCTGGTTCAGAATCTGTATTTGGTATATCTCAGAGTTCTCCCATGTGTGTGCATGCTTCTCTTAGCCAAGATGGATTCTAGTGAAGAGGCCTATAGGTAGGTTGGCATCACTCACTCAGAGGTGATGCCTCCTCCCTTTTGACCTCCAAGGAGCCTTTCTGTTCATATGTAGTCAGGGAGGTCTCCTTGACTTCAAGAATGAGGTTCCTCAGGCAACCAATCCCATCCTGAAACTGACTGGGAACAATTAAGACTCACTCCCTCATTAACATAAAATTAAGCGTAATTGAAATGAATAAGATACTATTACCCCTATCACTTAGGAGATTTCAAGAATTTTAGAAGTTCTGTGTCAGGACAAGGGACAGAAAGATCAAATATATACATTTATAAATATATAATATGTAAACAGTTATACTGCTTATACAGTATATGTTATACTGTTTATATATATAAATTAATATATAAACAGAGAGATTAACTGTATACTTATTATGACACAGAGTAAAACACAGATGAATGCAGAAAAAATGGGAAATTTAGTAAAAAGAAACAAACTTTTAAAGAAAATAAAAGAAAGTTATCAAATCAATAAAATTAGAAATGAAAATGGAGAGATCACAACAGACAACACAGAAATACAAAGGATCATAAGAGACTACTATCAGCAATTATATGCCAATACAATGGACAATGTGGAAGAAATGGACAAATTCTTAGAAAAGTACAACTTTCCAAAACTGAACCAGGAAGAAATAGAAAATCTTAACAGACCCATCACAAGCATGGAAATTGAAACTGTAATCAGAAATCTTCCAGCAAACAAAAGCCTGGGTCCAGACGGCTTCACAGCTGAATTCTACCAAAAATTTCAAGAAGAGTTAATACCTATCCTACTCAAACTCTTCCAGAAAATTGCAGAGGAAGGTAAACTTCCAAACTCATTCTATGAGGCCACCATCACCCTAATACCAAAACCTGACAAAGATACTACAAAAAAAGAAAACTACAGGCCAATATCACTGATGAACATAGATGCAAAAATCCTTGACAAAATTCTAGCAGTCAAAATCCAACAACACATTAAAAAGATCATACACCATGACCAAGTGGGCTTTATCCCAGGGATGCAAGGATTCTTCAATATCTGCAAATCAATCAGTGTAATACACCACATTAACAAATGGAAAAATAAAAGCCATATGATTATCTCAATAGATACAGAGAAGGCCTTTGACAAAATTCAACATCCATTTATGATAAAAACTCTCCAGATAGCAGGAATAGAAGGAACATCTCAACATAATAAAAGCTATATATGACAAACCCACAGCAAACATTATCCTCAATGGTGAAAAATTGAAAGCATTTCCCCTAAAGTCAGGAACAAGACAAGGGTGCCCACTTTCACTGCTACTATTCAACATAGTTCTGGAAGTTTTGGCCACAGCAATCAGAGCAGAAAAAGAAATAAAAAGAATCCAAATTGGAAAAGAAGAAGTAAAACTCTCGCTGTTTGCAGATGACATGATCCTCTACATAGAAAACCCTACAGACTCCACCAGAAAATTACTAGAGCTGATCAATGAATATAGTAAAGCTGCAGGATATAAAATCAACACACACAAATCCCTTGCATTCCTATACACTAATAATGAGAAAGTAGAAAAAGAAATTAAGGAAACAATTCCATTCACCATTGCAAGGAAAAGAATAAAATACTTAGGAATATATCTACCTAAAGAAACTAAAGAGCTACATATAGAACACTATAAAACACTGATGAAAGAAATCAAAGAGGACACTAATAGATGGAGAAATATACCATGTTCATGGATTGGAAGAATCAACATAGTGAAAATGAGTATACTACCCAAAGCAATCTACAGATTCAATGCAATCCCTATCAAGCTACCAGCGATATTTTTCACAGAACTAGAGCAAATAATCCACAATTTGTATGGAAATACAAAAAACCTCGAATAGCCAAAGCAATCTTGAGAAAGAAGAATGGAACTGGAGGAATCAACTTGCCTGACTTCAGGCTCTACTACAAAGCCACAGTCATCAAGACAGTATGGTACTGGCACAAAGACAGAAATATAGATCAATGGAACAAAATAGAAAGCCCAGAGATAAATCCATGCGCCTATGGACACCTTATCTTTGACAAAGGAGGCAAGAATATACAATGGAGTAAAGACAATCTCTTTAACAAGTGGTGCTGGGAAAACTGGTCAACCACTTGTAAAAGAATGAAACTAGATCACTTTCTAACACCACACACAAAAATAAACTCAAAATGGACTAAAGATCTAAATGTAAGACCCGAAACTATAAAACTCCTAGAGGAGAACATAGGCAAAACACTCTCCGACATACATCACAGCAGGATCCTCTATGACCCACCTCCCAGAATTCTGGAAATAAAAGCAAAAATAAACAAATGGGATCTAATTAAAATTAAAAGCTTCTGCACAACAGAGGAAAATATAAGCAAGGTGAAAAGACAGCCTTCAGAATGGGAGAAAATAATAGCAAATGAAGCAGACAACTAATCTCAAACAACTAATCTCAAAAATATACAAGCAACTTATGCAGCTCAATTCCAGAAAAATAAACGACCCAATCCAAAAATGGGCCAAAGAACTAAATAGACATTTCTCAAAAGAAGACATATGGATGGCTAACAAACACATGAAAAGATGCTCAACATCACTCATTATCAGAGAAATGCAAATCAAAACCACAATGAGGTACCACTTCACACCAGTCAGAATGGCTGCGACCCAAACGTCTGCAAGCAATAAATGCTGGAGAGGGTGTGGAGAAAAGGGAACCCTCCTACACTGTTGGTGGGAATGCAAACTAGTACAGCCACTATGGAGAACAGTGTGGAGATTCCTTAAAAAATTGCAAATAGAACTGCCTTATGACCCAGCAATCCCACTGCTAGGCACACACACCGAGGAAACCAGAATTGAAAGAGACACATGTACCCCAATGTTCATCGCAGCACATATTAATATGTCCTGGCTATTAATATGTGAATATTCATTGGAAAGACTGTTGCTTAAGCTGAAACTCCAATACTTTGGCCACCTGATGCGAAGAGCCGACACATTGGAAAAGACCTTGATGCTGGGAAAGACTGAATGTAGAAGAAGAGGGTGACAGGGGATGAGATGGTTGAATGGCATCACCAATTCAATGGACATAAACTTGGGAAATCTCTGGGAGATGGTGAGGAACAGGGAGGCCTGGCATGCTGCTGTCCATGGGATTTCAAAGAGTCGGACATGACTTGGCACCTGAACAACAACAACAACAACCAATAATAGAATACTAATTTGTATTCTGGAGCTATTTTAGAAGATTGCATTGATGATGCAAGACTAGGATACTAAATGCGATGAAAACAAAAAATGAAATAAGAAAATATTGTTAAAATCCTCAGGAAAGCGAAATATGGTAGTCAAAAGAAAAAAATGGACACTTGGGAAGACAATTAATAAAGTCTCCCAGAAAGTTGAAAAAACACATATCATTGGAAAATTCATGAGAAAATATTACATATATATAAGACCAAGACAAGAAACTCACAATCCAGTTAAAGAGTTTGAGAAAGTGAGAACAGAACAGAGGAAATTTTGAAAGGAATAACAGAGTGCTTTTAAAGATTTCATGAAGGATACATGTCTCCAGAGTGAAAGGATAAATATAGGCATATAATTTCCCATTTTTCCCACTCACTTAGGTAGAAAGAATTTCTCTTAGAGATATATATGCCCACGTTGCCATGTAGTTCTGCATGACTAGGACTGCTTTTGGGGTAAAGCGGTGAGAAAAAGGAGAATACAATGCTTGTGTCATACACATGGGACCGCAGGGCCCACCTCTCCTAGTTCCTTTGGCCAGAACACTAGTTTTAAGTGTCTGCACAATTGCTCCCGCTGCTGCAGTGAAGCTCTGTAACTGAGGTTTCCTCTAGAGGTGGGACTTGGAGAGAAAAGTAATGAGAAAAGAACATGAAATGCCAACAAGCAAACACACATATTCTCTGGAACACAGATGTTGGTTTTGAAATTTGAGAGAGACAAGATTTATCTCTGCATTTTTGCTTTCCACACCTGCTATATAGTTCTGTATTAAAACTACCCTTAGGCTAAAGCCAGGAGATAGATAATCAATGGGATAGATAAACAGTAGTGGGTTGACTGAAAAGAAAGTGAATGTGAAAGTCACTCAGTCATGTCTGACTCTGTGACCCCATGGACCATATGGTCCATGGAATTCTCCAGGCCAGAATACTGAACTGGGTTGCCTTTCCCTTCTCCAGGGGATCTTCCCGACCCAGGAATCGAACCAAGGTCTACTGCATTGCAGGTGGATTCTTAACCAACTGAGCTATCAGGGAAGCCCTATGAAAGTCTAAACCAGATTTTGTTGTGTAACTTAAGTGTAAGAAGAAAAGTCCAGCAGAATATAGGAAATATGAGAGTAGAGAAAGTGCTATACGATTATGTATAGATGGTTAATTCAGTAATTGAATCAATAATGATTCAGGTTCCACATCATCTATGGATATGACCCTTTACTTTGGGGAGTAACAAATACATACAGAGGCATAAAAGTGAAAGTGTAATCGCTCAGTCATGTCCGACTCTTTGTGGCTCCATGGACTGTAGCCCACCAGGCTCCTCTGTCCATGGAATTTTCTAGGCCAGAATATTGGAGTGGATTGCATTCCCTTCTCCAGGGGATCTTCCCAACCCAGGGATTGAACCCTGGTCTCCTGCATTGCAGGCACATTATTTACTGTCTGAGCCACAAGAGGCACACCTCAGAGATACTTTGAGTTTGGTTCCAAACAAAGTGAATATTGCAATAAACTGAACTATGCAGAGTTTTTGTTTTCAGTATATATAAAAGTTGTTTATACTATAGTTTATTAAGTATACAATAATATTGTGTCTAAAAAAACAATGTACAGATGTTAATTTAAAAATACTCTATTGTTAAAAAATGATAGCCACCATTTGAGTCTTCAGCAAGCTCTAATCTTTTTGCTGGTAGAGGGTCTTCACTAGATGTTTACGATTGGGGATTGATCAGGATGATGGTTGCCAAGGAGTAAGGTGTCTGTGTGCCAATTTCTTAAAACAACAATCAAGGTTGTTGCATTGATTGATTCTTCCTTTCATGGACGTTGTCTCTGTAAATATAACACTACTTGATAGCATTTTGCCCACAATAGAACTTCTTTCAGAATTGTAGTCAATATTTTTAAACCCTGCTGCTGCATTATCAACTAAGTTTATATAATATTATAACTTCTTTGCTGTTGTTTCAACAATCTTCACCAGCATTTTCACCAGGAGTAGTTTCCATCTCAAGAAATCTTTTTTTTTTTTTGCACATCCATAAGAAGCCACTCCTCGTCCATTCAAGTTTTATCATGAAATTACTGCCATTCAGTCACACCCTTAGGCTCTACTTCTGATTCTGGTTCTCTTGCTATTTCTACCATATCTGCCATTACTTCCCTCACTGAAGTCTTGAAATCCTCAAGGTCATCCGCAGGGTTGGAATTAGCTTCTTCAAAACTCCTGTTAATATTGATATCTTGACTTCATCGCATGAATCACAATTGTTCTTAATTGTGTCTAGAAAGGTGAATCCTTTCCAGAAGGTTTTCAATTTACTCTGCCCAGCCCCATTTGAGGAGTCACTATCTATGGCAACTATAGCCTTACAATGTGCATTTCTTAAATAACAAGACAAGAAAGCTGAAATTTCTCCTTGATCCATGGGCTTCAGAATGGATGCTGAGTTAGGAGGCATGAAGACAACGTTAACCTTGAAGTACAGTACATCCCCATCAGAACTCTTGGGTGGCCAGGTACATTGTCAGTGGGCAGTAGTAATTTTAAAGGAATTTCTTTTTTGGGGCCATTAGTCTCGGCAGCAGGCTTTAAGTAATCAGCAGACCATGTTGTAATAGGTGTGCTGTTATCTAGGTTTGTTTTTCCACTTAGAGAGCACAAGTAGAGTAGATTCAGCAGAATTCTTAAGGACCATCACACTTTTGGAATGGTAACTGAATACTGGCTTTAATGAAAGGTATCAGCAGCATTAGCCCCTAACATAAAAGTTAGACTATCCTTTGAAGCTTTGGAGCCAGGCATTGACTTCTCCTCTTGAACTATGAAAATCTGAGATGGCATCTTCTTCCAATATAAGGCTATTTTATCTACTTTGAAAACGTGTTGTTTAATGTAGCCACCGCCATTAGTGATCTTGGCTAGATCTTCTGGAAAACTTGGCTGTGGCTCCTACATCAGCACTTGCTGCTTCACCTTGCCCTTTTGTAATTTGAAGATATTTTCTTCCTTAACCTCCATGAATCAGTCTATGCTAGCTTCAAGCTTGTATTCTGTAGCTCCCTCCCCTCTCTTAGCCTTCATAAAATTGAAGAGAGTTAGGACTGGATTAAAGTTTGACTTAAGAGAATGTTGTGACTGACTTGATCTCCTATCGTAACCAGTACAACTTTCTCCGTGTGAGCACTAAGGCTGTTTCCCTTCCTTATCATTTCTGTGCTCACTGGAGTGGCACTTTCAATTTCCCTCAAGAACTTTTCCATGGCATTCACAGCTTGGTTAGCCATGTGGTGCAAAAAGCTCAGCTTTCAGCCTGTCTCAGCTTTTGACATGCCTTCCTCGCTGAGCTTAATCATTTCCAACTTTTTATTTAAAGTCAGAGATATGCAACTCTTCCTTCCACTAGAAGATTAAGAGGCCAGTGTTGGGTTGTAGAGTTGGTCTAATTTCAGTATTGTTGTGATTCAAGGAATAGGAATGCCCAAGGAGAGGGAGAGAGATGGAGAAAGGCCAGTTTGTAGGTCAGTCAGAACTCAAACAACACTTAGTAAGTTCACCATTGTATATGAGTATGGGTCACAGCTCTCCAAAATCATAACAGTAGTAATATCAAAGTTCATTGATCACAGATCACCACAAAACATATAATAACAATAAAAATATTTGAAGTTTTGCAAGAATTACCAAAATGTGATAGAGAGATACAAAGTGAGAAAATGTTGGAAGATGGTGCCCATAGACTTTCTCAATGCAGAGTTGCCCCAAAGCTTCAATTTTTAAAAAATGCAGTATCTGCAAAGCACAGTAAAGTGAAAATAAATTAAATATGGTATGCCTATAAAAGAATATGATTGAAGAGATATTAACCTTAACGTTTAGAATAAGGCAGAGACAGCAAAAGTGATAGGGGCTTGAGAAGATGCAAAAAGATGTAGGATTCAGACCTTTAGATTTTAAAGTGTTAAGGAAAAGAGTTCTCATAGAAATGTTGCTGTCAAATATATTTGCCTCCTAAAGAGTGTTTACTATAGTGTCTCAGGGACAATACAAATGCTGCAAATGCTCAAAGGTTCAACTGATGGTAGCCGAGATGATTAATCCATTATGAAAAAGATCAAGAGTGAGTCCTGTCATAAGCTCCTTTAGTCAGATGATAAGCATTTTGCAGAGTATTAACTGGAATAGATGAAGACAAAATGAACACATCTTGTTGAGGGAGTTAATTTTGAAAAAGAAGAGAGAGAATGAAGGAAACTAGCAAGGAACGATGATAGAACAACAAAAAAACTATTTTGTTGAAAGAAAATAAATAAAATTTGAGCATTATTAATGGGGTGTTTTCAGGAACTGCCATTTCCAGTTATCAAGTTTTGCTCATTGTTTCACTGCATTAAATAACAACATAGAAATATCTTAATGAATTTATTGACTTTTGATATTAAAGAATTATTTTAGGTTAACATATACAAGAAATTTTAAGTACAGAAAATCCATTTGCATAATCGTTTTCATAAAAGAAAATTTTCAGTATATCTTATTAAAACTGTGTGTGTGTGCTCAGTCATGTCTGACTCTTTGTGACCCTCTGGACTGTAGTCTGCCAGGCTCCTCTGTCCATGGAATTCCCCAGGCAAAAATACTGGAGTAGGTTGTCATTTCCTCCTCCAGGGAATCTTCCCAACCCAGGGATAGAACCTGAGTCTCCTGCATTGCAGGCAGATTCTTTATCACTGAGCCACCTGGAAAGGACATATTAAAACTAGACTATGCATAAAAATTGTCAAGAGAAAGAGTTCTTAACAGGAATCAAAAAGCACTAACTCTCAGAAAAAATTATTGAAGACTACATTAATTTTAAAAGCATCTGTCTGTGACAAGGCAGCTTTCAGAGCAATAAGGCAAGTAGTGACCAACCATAGTCATTTGCTCAGAACTGAAGGTGTTTCCCAAAATGTGACATTTTTGAGAGCTAAAACTAGGAGAGTCCTGGAAGATTAGAATGGTGCCTCCAAAGGCAAGCAATAAAAGCTGTAACTCTACTTGTAACATCTCTTGGACAAGGGGCTTGAAAACTGAGGCCATTTACATCCACTTGGTTTAAGTCTCAGGACTGAAAACAAACTGTTTACAATTTCTTCCTGAAAACATTTGCCAAGAAAGAGAAATATTTTAAACCAACAAATAACTTCACAGTTTGTTTCAGGAAATTAACAAAAACTAAATAAGATCAAACAATAGACTGTCTGGGAAAGCAACCTCCTTGTCAGGATAATAGGTTGCTCACGTGAAACAAGTGAAGAAGGGCTGCTTCAAGATTGTTGCTTTTTGTGTCCACCAACCCTAAACTCTTACATCATAAAGTTTTCCTAGTCCTAATCATATAATTGTATTGAGAGATTTTGCTTAGGTATAAAATCCCAGGGGCAGCCACTCCTGCCTTCTCCTCTCAGAAACTTCAAACTATCAAAGTGGTGCTCTCCATTACTGGTGAAGTTTAGTAAACTTGGTTTTGCTTGATCATCAAATTGTTCTAGCAGCCTCTTAGAAGAGTTAGCAGTTGACAAGTCACTTATATAATATAAATAATCTCCTAAAAATATAAGAAAAAGATAAGACCACTAAATAAAAATTGACAGAAAATTGAACTAAATGAGAAAGTATGCAAATGGGTAACTAACAGAAAAAGGGCTCACCTTCCCTAGACATCAGGAAAAGGCACATGAAGCTCATCCAGCAGAATGACTCAAATTAAAAAGTTTTGGGCTGGAACATCTATGTACTGGTGATGGAAAGGCAAACTGGTACAATCATACTCAATGATAATTTTCTATAATAAATACAGGTGAATATCTGTATAGTCTATGATTCAGAATTTCCACTCCTAGGTATAAATCCCAAAGAAATGATGAATATGTACACTAAAAGACATGCACAAGAGTATTAATAGCAGTATCATTTGTCACAACCCTAAACATTAACCAGTGGTAGAAGAGAAAAAGTATTGTCTTCATACAGCAGAATAGCAATAAGAACGAATGAATCACAGCTATGTGCAACAATATGGATTAACTGCACAAAAAATATCTAGAAAGAAATTAAAAACTTAGTTGCATGAAGAAGAAAAGTCATTTATTTTTTCCATGAAGGTGCAATTTAGGCAAGGTTTAGCAGGGTCAACGTGCCTCTGTTCCTTGCTGTAGGCTGGGTTGAAGCCTGAGGGTGACTTGGCATTATCAGAGTTCTCTCAATCATTTGTTAATGCTGGATACTGGTTTGAGCCTCAAGTAGGGCTATAGACTGGAACATCTGTAAGTGGCCTTACCATAAAGCTTCTTGGCTTTCTCATAGCATGGTGACTGGGTTGTGAGAGGAAGCATACTAACTGAACAGAGCTGATAAGCCTACCATTTTAATGACTTACTGATACAATGTTACCTTTACCATATTTCAATAGGGGAATTACAGAAGTCAATACTGATCCAATAGTAGGGGCGCAGGCACCTTTGCTCAGTGGGAGGGATGTAAATGTCACTTCTAAAAAGAATATGTGAGATAAAATATATTATTCTGGCTCTCTTTGGAAAGTACAATTTTCAGTAGTGTGCCAGTTTTTAAAAGCATCATAATACAGACTTGAGAAGTTAAAAAATATAAAATAGCAACCTCTAGTGGTTATTTGTAAGTACAGAGAGTCCATATGATAAGCACATATCAAAGGTAAAATGTAATCATCTGAAGTTATTAACTTCCACAAATTAACTCATTTATTTATATGTTAATAACTAATTAAGCATTCAGGGTTTGCCAAGTCTTGGGGTCTATACAAATGAGTAAGATAAAGTCTGGTTCTAATTAAGAAAAATTACTTCATCATAATTTTAATGCTGTTCCTAGATTTTCGGGCATGCAGGGTGCTGGCATAGTAAACTCTTAGAAGAACTGGTCTCTGTTTCAAGACACCTTTTAGGATATTTCATATCTTATTATTTCCCAGTGGGTGTAGCCTACTTTTCATGTGACCTATAGTCAATGTGTATTCATTGTCCCTTTGAATCTGGTATGCAAATCTAGCACTTGTTTCTGGTAAGCCCTGGTATTGCTATTCACATTATCATTGATTGAAATAACCATGGTGCTTGCTTCTCAAGGATACCACTCTGGAGGGTATACAGATTTAGCTAGAATTAAAGTAAATTGGGGCACTGTATTTAGTTACAGAATATAGCAGTGTGTCCTACTAAGGACAGCTTCTTCACCAGGGGAAAGCTATAATTAACTAACTCTTTTTAAATTGCTTTGATGTAGTTCTAAGAGCATTGAAATTTAATCTCATAGGAACCCTCCCCTTTTTATAGATCACTGGCCTTTCTTGGGTTTAAAAAATGCATTTACCTCATTTTAGCAAAGAACAGATACACCATCATGCAAAATAATATTAATAGGAAATATACTTCCTGTTTAAAATTATGCATGTTTCAATAACATCTAAGACATGAAATAGACAAGTGAATAAACCTTAATAAGATTAGTGTTTTTGTGCACTTACTTTCTAGCTTATAAACTCATATGAAGATGGGGCACAAAGCAAATTTGTGTAAAATTGGGGCAGTAGCTAGTATGGTATTACAAATAAAGTGGGTCATGAAGACTTCAGAATATATCTATATTTCTATATTTATATTCATGACATAGACAATATGAATATGACGGCCCACTCATTCTATTTGCACAGTTCAGGAGCATATTCAGTTGAGCTGGTGTGGCATTTTTCTGGCATATCTGAGAATCTTTAGAAATCATGAAGAATAATCTGCACAATGGAACAGTCTTATAAAGTGACATACTGGAGCTTACTTGGTAATATATAAGGTGGTTTGTCCCACTAAAGGAAATCTATCTTCTAATCTGCTTCTAATTGGACAGGCATTTTGCATTTTACTACAAAGCACTCTTCCCACTCCCTCAGTTCTTTCCGTTGCTAAAATATTTATCTCTGTGCTGAATCCAAATCTGCTTCCTAAATTATTTCTTTTTAGATTTATAAACAAAAGTCCATTTTAAGATGGATTAAGGAATTTTTTAAAAAAATTCTTGAAAATTCAAATATGTTTACTTATCCAGAGGAAAACACTTCTATATTTTTAGCCATTCTCCATATGTTTTTAGGCCTTTCTATTGCTTTTTCATCATAGGGGACTGGAATGCAAAAGTAGGAGTCAAGAGATACCTGGAGTAACAGGAAAGCTTGGCCTTAGAGTGGAAAATGAAGCAGGGCAAAGGTTAACAGAATTTGTCAAGAGAATACACTGATCATAGCAAACACCCTCTTCCAAGAACACAAGAGAAGACTCTATGCATAGACGTCACCAGATGGTCAATACTGAAATCAGATTGATTCAATTCTTTTCAGCCAAAGATGGAGAAGCTCTATACAGTCAGCAAAAACAAGACTGGGAGCTGACTGTGTCTCAGTTCATGAACTCTTTATTCCAAAATTCAGATCTAAATAGAAGAAAGCAGGAAAAACCACTAGGGCATTCAGGTATGACCTAAATAAAATCCCTTATGATTATACAGTACAAGTGACAAATAGATTCAAGGATATAGATCTGATAGACAGAGTGCCTGAGGAACTATGGACAGAAGATTGAAATATTGTACAGGAGGCAGGGATCAAGACCATCCCCAAGAAAAAGAAATGCAAAAAGGCAAAATGGTTGTCTGAGGAGGCCTTAAAAATAGCTGAGAAAAGAAGAGAAGCAAAAGGCAAAGGAGAAAAGGAAAGATATACCCACCCAAACGCAGAGTTCCAAGAATAGCAAGGAGAGGTAAGAAAGCCTTCATGAGTGATCAATGCAAAGAAACAGAGTAAAACATAGAATGGGAAAGACTAGAGATCTCTTCAAGAAAATTACAGATACTAAGGGAACATTTCATGCAAAGATGGGACAGAAATGGTATGGACCTAACAGAAGCAGAAGATATTAAAAAGAGGTGGCAAGAATACACAGAACTATACAAAAGAGATCTTTATGACCTAGATAATCATGATGGTATGATCACTCATCTAGAGCTAGACATCCTGGAGTGTGAAGGCAAGTGGGTCTTAGAAGGGTCCCTACAAACAAAGTTAATGAAGGTGATGGAATTCCAGCTGAGCTATTACAAATCTTAAGAGATGATGCTGTGAAAGGGCTGCACTCAATATGCCAGCAAACTTGGAAAACTCTGCAGTGGTCACAGGACTGGAAAAGGTCAGTTTTCATTCCAATTCCAAATAAAGGTAATGCCAAAGAATGTTCAAACTACCACACAATTGCACTCATTTCACACACTAGCAAAGTAATGCTCAAAATTTTCCATGCTAGGCTTCAACCATATGTGAACTGAGAACTTTCAGATGTTCAAGCCGGATTTAGAAAAGGCAGAGGAACCAGAGATCAAATTGCCATATATCATACAAAAAGCAAGAGAATTCCATAAAAATATCAACTTCTATTTCATTGACTATGCTAAAAGCCTTTGACTGTGCAGATCACAACAAACTGTGAAAAATTCTTAAAGAGATGACACCACCAGACCACCTTACTTTCCTCTTGAGAAATCTGTATGCAAGTCAAGAGGCAACAGTTAGAACTGGACATGGAATAACAGACTGGTTCCAAATTGGGAAAGGAGTACATCAAGGCTGTATATTGTCACCCTGCTTATTTAACTTATATTCAGAGTACATCATGAGAAATCCTGGGCTAGATGAAGCACAACTTGGAATCAAGATTGCCGGGAGAAGTATCAATAACCTCAGATATGCAAATGAAACCACTCTTATGGCAGGAAAGTGAAGAGGAACTAAAGGGCCTTTTTGATGAAGTGAAAGAGGAGAGTGAAAAAAGCTTGCTTAAAACTTAACATTCAAACAACAAAGATCATCGCATCCGGTCCCATCACTTCATGGCAAATAGATCAGGAAACAATGGAAACAGTGACAGACTTTATTTTTTTGGGCTCCAAAATCACTGTAGATGGCGATCTCAGCCATGAAATTAAAAGTTGCTTGTTCCTTGGAAGAAAAGCTAGACAGCATATTAAAAACAGAGAAATTACTTTGCCAACGAAGATCTGTCTAGTCAAAGCTTTGGTTTTTCCAGTAGTCATGTATGGATGTGAGAGTTGGACCATAAAGAAAACTGAGTGCTGAACAATTGATGCTTTTGAACTGTGGTATTGGAGAAGACTCTTGAGAGTCCCTTGGACTGCAAGGAGATCCAACCAGTCCATCTTAAAGGAAATCAGTCCTGAATATTCACTGGAAGGACTGATGCTGAAGCTGAAGCTCCAATACTTTGGCCACCTGATATGAAGAACTGATTTATTGGAAAATGCTGGGAAAGATTGAAGGCAGGAGGAGAAGGGGATAACAGAGGATGAGATGGCTGGATGGTATTATCAACCTGATGGACATGAGTTCTAGCAAGCTCCAGGAGTCAGTGATGGACAGGGAAGCCTGGCATGTTGCAGTTCATGGGGTTGCAAAGAGTCAGATAGGATGGAGTGCTAAACTGAACTGAACTGAACTGAACTGAACTGAACTAGAGACAAAAGAGCCAAATACAGAAAACTATAAGACACTGATGAAAGAAATCAAAGACAACATAAACAGATAGAGAGATGTTCCATGCTCCTGGGCTGGAAGAATCAATATTGTGAAAATGACTTTAACACAAAAAGCAATTTACAGAATCAATGCAATCCCTATTAAACTACCAATGGCATGTTTCAAAGAACTAGAACCAAAAAATTCACAATTTGTATGGAAACATAAAATAGCCAAGGAGTCTTGAGATAGAAGAATGGAGCTGGAGGAACCAACTTACCTGATTTCTGGTTATACTACAAAGCTACAGTCATCACGACAGTATGGTACTGGCACAAAGACGTATAGACCAATGGAACAAGATAGAAAGCCCATAGATAAACCAAAGCACATGTGGGCAACTTATTTTTGACAAAAGTGACAAGACTATACAGTGGGAAAAAGACAGTCTTCAATTAGTGTGCTGGAAGAATCAGACAATGATGTGCAAAAGAATGAAATTAGAACACTTCCTAATACAAAACACAAAGAAAAACTCGAAATGGATAAAGACCTGAGTGTAAGACCAGAAACTATAGAAATCTTAGAAGGAAACATAGGCAGAACACTGTATGACATAAACCATAGCAAGATCCTTTATGACCCACCTCCTAGAATAATGGAAATAAAAACAAAAATAAATCAGTGGGACCTAATTGAACTTAAAAGCTTTTGCACAGAAAAGGAAGCTATAAACAAGGTGAAAAGACAGTCCTCAGAATGTGAGAAAATAATACCAGATAAAACAACTGACAAAGGATTAATTTCCAAAATATGCAAGCAGTTTATACAACTCAGTACCAGAAAAACAAGACACCCAATCAAAAAGTGGGCAATAGACCTAAATAGACATTTCTCCAAAGACATACAGATGGCTAATACACATATGAAGAGATGCTCAACATCACTCATTATTAGAGAAATGCAAATGAAAACTACAATGAGATATCGCCTCACATCAGACAGAATGGCCATAATCAAAAAATTCACAAACAACAAGTGCTGGAGAGGATGCAGAGAAAAGGGAACACTCCTGCACTGCTGGTGGGAATGTAAATTGTTGCAGCCGTTATGGAAGACGGTATGGAGATTCCTTAAAAAACTAGGAATAAAAGCATGATATGACTCAGCAATACCACTTCTAGGCACATACCCTGAATAAACCAAAGCTGAAAAAGCACTGTACCCCAGTGTTCACTGCAGCACTATTTACAATAGCCAAGACGTGGAAGCAACCTAGATGTCGATCGACCAGCGAATGGATAAAGAAGTTATGGTACATATATACAATGAAATACTACTCTGCCAAAAAAAGGAACACATTTGAGTCAATTCTAATGAGGTAGATGAACCTAGAGCCTATTATACAGAGAAAAGTGGATCAGAAAATGAAAAACAAATATCATATATTAAACATATTATGGAATCTAGAAGGATGGTACTGATGAACTTGTTCATGGAGCAGCAAAGGAGATGCAGGCATGGAGAACAGACTTATGGACAAGTGTGGAGGAGAAGAGGGAGAGGGTGAGATGAATGCACAGCAGTATGGAACAGTATACACTATGTAAGTAGAGAGCCAATGGGAATTTGCTGTATGACTCGGGGAACTCAAACTGGGGCTTTGTAATAACCTAGATGGGTGGGAATGGGCAGGAGGTTGCAGGGAGATTCGAGATGGAGGGAATATATGTACATGTATGGTTAATTCATGTTAATGTATGACAGAAATCAAACCAATGTTGTAAAGCATTCATCAATCAATTAAAAATAACTAAATACTAAAAAAAATTTTTTAATGAAAAAATGATAAAACAAGAGTATTGCAGGAAAACATCTGCTTCATTGACTATGCGAAAGCCTTTTGTGGATCACAACAAAATTTGTGGAAAATTGTGGAAAATCCTTAAAGAGTTAGGAATACCAGACCACCTTACCTGCCTCCTGAGAAATCTGTATGCAGGCCAAGACATGTAACAACAGACTGGTTCAAAATTGGGAAAGGAATACATCAAGGCTGTATATTGTCACCCTGCTAATTTAACTTCTATGCAGAGTACATCATGCAAAATGCCAGGCTGAATGAACCTTAAGCTGGAATCAAAATTGAAGGGAGGAAATATCAATAACTTCAGATATGCAGATGACACCACCCTAATGGCACAGAGTGAAGAGGAATTGAAGAGCTTCTTGATGAAGGTGAAAGAGGAGAATGAAAAGCTGGCTTCAAACTCAACATTCAAAAAACTAAGATCATGGCATCTGGTCCCATCACTTCATGGCAAATAGATGGGGAAACAACAGAAATAGTGACAGCCTTTATTTCCTTGGGCTCCAAAGTCACTGCAGATGGTAACTGCAGCTATGAAATTAAAAGACCTTTGCTCCTTGGAAGGAAAACTATGACAAACCTAGACAGCATATTAAGAAGCAAAGGTGTCACTTTGCTGACAAAAGTCTGTATAGCCAATGCTATGGTTTTTCTAGTAGTCATACTGCAGGGAGGAAGCCAATTCTGATCCCATGTTGGAAACTGTTTCTTTGACTTGCTTTTATTATTATAATCATACTCAATGGCCTGACTAGAGGACCCTGCCCCTTCTGCTTGTGTGTAAATAAAGTGCCTTTGTCCAGCTGATGGAGAGATAGTTTGTCCCTGCCCACGTGTGAATAGAAGAGATTAACACCTGCCTTCTGAAGGCTGGCCATTCCCTTGGAGATGTTTTGCAGGATGAAGACCCTTTCACTTTACTTCTCACTGCATCTCCCTCTCTATTCTGCCTTTTGTCTTAGTTCCTCATTGCTTGTTTCTCTCTGATCTATAAAAGAATTTCGCATCCAGACTCCGATAAGATGATTATTTTGAGGCACTAGCCTGCCATCTTCTTGGTTGGCTGACTCCCCAATTAAAGTCTCTTTCCTGCCTCAGCACCTTGTCTCTCAGATTCATTGGCCTGTTGTGTGGTGAGCAGAGCAAGCTTTGACTCGGTAACAGTCATGTATGGATATGAGAGTTGGGCCATAAGGAAGGCTGAGTGTGAAAGAATTGATGCTTTCAAACTGTGGTTTTGGAGAAGACTCTGGAGAGTACCTTGGACTGTGTGGAGATCAAACCAGTCACCCCTAAAGATAACCAACTCATTCATTGGGAGGATTGATTTTGAAGCTGAAGGTCCAACACTTTGGCCACTTGATGAGAAAAATGGACTCATTGGAAGAGACTCTGACGCCGGTCAAGAATGGAGGACAGAGAATGAAATGGTTGGATCACATCATCAACTCAATGGAAGTGAGTCTGAGCAAACTCTGGGACATTATGACAGACAGGGAATCCTGGCGTGCTATAGTCCATGGGGTTGCAAAGAGTCAGATATGACTGAGCGACTGAACTATAACAATACAGTATATGAAGTTTAAATCTTGTTTGAATTATATAAAATCTTTTATTTATCTTATTTAAAATAATCAAAGATTTATTTATTCATTTGAGATAATTCTTTACATTTCTAGCTGTTGGAAACCAGAGATAGACTTC
The DNA here is from genome assembly GCF_042477335.2 of Ovis canadensis. NCBI lineage: Eukaryota > Metazoa > Chordata > Mammalia > Artiodactyla > Bovidae > Ovis > Ovis canadensis. The sequence continues at coordinate 96,509,531 of NC_091253.1, read as the reverse complement.
CCTTACAAGTTTTTCTGTTAACATTAATTATTCTAATGCTATTAGCATCTGTAAGACCCACTGAGGGAAGCAAAAACCACAGATAGAGCTTCCCAAACTAGTTTTTCTTGTTTTAAACAACAGAAGTTCTTAAGTTAATTATTAGATATATTTTTCTCATGTTTAATTTGATTTTTATTTTATGTGTATATGTGTGCTCAGTCATATCTGACTCTTTTGCAGTCCATGGACTGTAGCCCATGAGGCTCCTCTGTTCATGATATTTTCAAAGCAAGAATACTGGAGTGGGTCACCATTTCCTACTCTGGGAGATCTTCCAGACCCAGGGATCAAACCCACATCTCTGTGTCTCCTGCACTGGCAGGCAGTTTCTTTACCACCTCACCACCTGGGAAGCCCAGTACTTTTATTTCATATGTACCAGTAAAACAGTTGTTTATAATGAGTGGTTTAGATTCACCAGTGTGTTAGTTTCTCCAATTTAAAAAGGATCCATTATTTGGCCATTAATAAAAGATATGTACTAATAATGATTCACTAGGACTCAAGAGGCCTCCCCATAAGATGGTGGGGTAGGATGTCACCTAAATCCGGAGAGTTTACCCTGGGGAATAGTATGTCAAAGGCCAAGTTTTCAAAAACATGAACAAACAAAACACACAAATACAGAACCACCTCGGAAGATCGGATGGAACATTTATAAATGAAAGACAGACAGAAATGCTAGTTTCTCCTAAAGCCTTTGTTTGAAGTCTGAAAAGACATCTTTATTAAGGCAACTTTTAACCTTAAGGTAACTTAACTGCATGTGCAATGGAAGAGCCCCCTCAATTTTTAGGGCAAGTTTTCCTTTAATTTCCAATGAAGCAAATACTTGTAAGTTTTGTATATACATACTCACAGCTGGAGTATTGGCAATCTGTTGTTTCTTTTTCTTTTATTTTGAAACCTTTATTTCTCATTTTGAAGTCAATTTGTTGAGATAAAATTGCTAGTGATGATCATGTAGTGGGCCAATGTGTGCTACTTGAGAGCTTAACTTTTCTGATTTCTCAATTAAAATGTAGTCACAACTTGAAAGTAGAGAGTTAATTTGGCGAGAATATTTAGGACTGAGAGCCTGAGAAACACCATCTCAGAAGCTCTGAGAAAACTGCTCCAAGGAGGCAGGAGGGAAAATCAGATTATATACAAGTTTCCAGCAAAGGGAACAGGCAGTCTGAACATCAAAGATGAGGTATCAAGTTAAGGAATTTAGCATTCTGTGTGCAGGAGGATGCAAGCCTCTGGGCTCCCTTAATTCACTTCTTTCATATGCACCTCAGGTGTCTGGGGCCAATCCTGTTTCGTTGTTCACCTTGCTTCTTGCATTTCCCCAGCTCCTCAGCAATCCCCATGAGGGGTGGCAGCCTCTGCTGGATCGCAGTTTGGGGAGTGCTCATTCATATTTGGAGGCCACAAATCAATGATGGCTGTGGCATTTCTTGTTTATTAATATGGCAGGAGATATTTTCATTTCACAGATTTTCCCCCAGAGTTGTTTCAGCCCCCCCTTAGGTGTATTGGGTAATGCCTGTGGAGTATAAGACTTCCATGGGTGCTCAGATGGAAGAATGGCCAGTTCTTTTGTGTGTCCCTGGTTGAGCAGTTTGTTAATTATGTACGTGCGTTTCCCTGTACTGGACAAGCTGCAGGGCATGAGGACTTGCCTCTACCACTCTTGCAGGTTTCCGTCGCCTGAGAAAGCCATTGCTGGTCAGGAGGAGAGAGTTCCTTCTTTGCACCTCAGAAGCTCTCATAAGATTTTGGCTTTTTTTTTTTTTTTTAACAAAGTTGATTAAGGTAGCCAATCCAAGGGAAAATGACAGGGCAGTCTTCCCTCCTGAGCCTCTCAGTCCCAACTTAATCAGTGTTTAACTAAGCAAAGTCTTCCTAGTCTCTAAACTGAGGATAACCAACAGCTGAGTTATCCTTAAACTGAGTCTTCCCAGTGCCTTTTACAATGAGAAGAAGCCACTCAGTGCCTAAACTGAGCAAAATCTTCCCAATCCTCCCATTGAGGATGTCCCACCCTGTGTCTAAACAGAGCAACCCAGCTCTCTCTTCTGGAAAGGTATCCTTTCAAGGATAACCTCTTCCCCCACCAAATAAAACTTAGCATTATCAACCAATAATGGGAAATCCTAGAACCAGGAGAGACTCACTCAAATTTGTCTGGACTTTCCGAGGAGGTGGACGGGTACAAGGGGCTTCTGTTAGTATGAAGGCTCTGGGTCCTCGGAGAGCTCAGGTGGAGGTGAGGAATCTGCCCTGGTCCTTTCATCAGTCACCATAGCTGTTGACTGAAGAAATATTCACAACCTAAAAGTTGGAGTAGGTCTTATTTGGTGGGAATTTTTAGGATTTCAGGACTGGGAGGCCACATCTCAAGTAGCCCTGAGAGAACTGCTCTGAGGAAGGGAAGGGAAGAAGGGAAGGGAGGAAGGGAAGGGAGGACCCAGCTAGTCTGAACACCAAAAGATTATTATTAAAGAAAATTAGATGTCTCAAGCTGAGGAGTCTAGTGCTTTTCTATTATGAAAAGTTGCAAGAGTCAGGGCTCACTGAAATCATCTCTTTCTACGCATCTCAGCTATCCTGGGCCAGTGTCCTGTGTTTTCACATCCTGAGCTCCCTTGGCGGGCTCACCTTAGGGAGTGGCTGCAGCCACTTGCTGACGGCTCTTAGGACGCATGCTGGAGGGCTGCAAATTGCTCATGACTGTGACATTCTTGTTTACTGATACGGCAGAAAATACTTCATTTCTCAGCCATTTCATTTATATTAAAAACTAGAAATAGCAGACTATCAAACTTGCTCTCAGGAAAGCAGAAGGTAGAGTCCTGGGGGCTCAGGGTATGGATGAGATAAAGAGAATTAAGTCAGAAAGGCAATGATTTCAGCCTGCAGTCTTAGCTTATGTTAGGACAAGCCTTGCTAGTGGAAGGACAAATCAAGTGAAAAATTTCAGTTCCTAAAAACTAGAGCAAGAAGCTGTGAGATGGTTGTAAGGAGAGAAATGAGAAACAGTCTCATGGAGAAAGAGGGCTGGAAAATAAAACATACACAACCACATGCTTCTTTCCTAAAACTAATACTTGCCTGTGTGTCTTATTACATGCCATGAACCATTCACAAGTAGTCTTTATCTGCCTATTTTACAGAAGAAATACTAAAACTCAGAGATTATAAATTACTTGCCCAAGATTATTAAATGAAAATAGAAATTACAATCAGACATGTCTCCCGTAGTTTGTAGTGATGATTATCCATATTAGAAAGACCAGGCTCAAAGGATCAAAGCTATGGAGAAAGAGTTTGACCCCACGTTTTATTTTTTGCCCCCAGATTTTTAAGCAGCAATTTTAGCATGTTCCATTTGACTGATAATAGCCAAATTTGCATTGAAAAATCATTGAAGTAAGGAAGTAAAAACCCAAGCGATTTCATGTAGATGATTTATTGCTACAGAAACAATTTGCTTGATACTTGATGGTTACAGGCTGGACAGATCTTGCTTTTCGTCCAGGAAATGCAAAATTGAAGGAGTCCAAATTTGCCAGGCAGGGAACAACACATTAAGCTCATGAAAAAATGAAACCAACTGTGAGAAAGTTTTTAAGAGTTTTTTTTTTTTTCTTTTTCCTGAGCAATCTTCTTTAGGCCTACATCCTGGTTTAATGATAAATGTTTATACCTTGTTGTCATCTATGTTGCTTACTGGCACCCTGAGGCTGACTACTAAAATGTTATGAAATCTTTTATTCTCAGCCATAGTTAAAGCACTCAAGCATTTGAGCTACCTTTCAGAACCATTTTCGGATTCTATAGTCACCAAAGTAACCTGCTTCTGTGATGCTATGGAACTAGATTGGGCATCTAAAGCCCGTAACTGAAACTGTTTATTATCTAAGATTGTGCCTATAATTAGTAGATACTATCAAGAAGATGGTGGAATTTAGGCCCCTTGGGGTTCCCTGGTAGCTTAGCTGGTAAGGAATCCTCCTGCAACACAGGAGACCCTGGTCCGATCCTGGGTCAGGAAGATGGATCAGCTGGAGTAGGGATAGGCTACCCACTCCAGTTTTCTTGGGTTTCCCTGATGTCTCAGACAGTAAAGAATCCACCTGCAATGTGGAAGACCTGGGCTCAATCCCTGGATTGGGAAGATCCCCTGGAGAAGGGAATGGCTACCCACTCCAGTATTCTGGTCTGGAGAATTCCATGGACTGTACAGTCCCATGGGGTCACAAGGAGTGGGATACAACCGAGTGACTTTCACTTCCACACTGGGGCCTTTGGATTTACCTGGTGGCTCAATGGTAAAGAATGCACCTGCAATGCAGGAGAATGAGTGTGATCTCTGGGTCAGGAAGATCCCCTGGAGAAGGAAATGACAACCCACTCCACTATCCTTGCCTGGGAAATCCTATGGACAGAGGATCTTGGTGGGCTACAGTTTGTGCGTTTGCAAGGAGTCAGACATGTCTTAGCAACTGAGCAAGCACAAGCACATTGGGGCCTATGTAGTGAAGGAACTTCAAGAATCAATGACTAAAAAGTCAGGATTTAGCTTTATTAAAAAAAAAAAATCTTAATTAACCCAGACACAATAGGAGAAATGTCTGATTCTACTTACATGAGGAACCCAGAATACGAAAACTCAGGGAGACAGAAAGTATGGCAGCTATCAGAGTCTGGGGGGTGTGGGAAGAGGAGATGGGGAATTATTGAATTCAGAAATAAAGAATTCAAATGTATTCAAATAAATGAATACAGAGTTCCAGTTGGAAAGATGAAAAAAATCTGAAGATGGATATTGGTAATGGTAGTATAACAATGTGAATGTACATTTTTGCTTCTTCGTTGCATACTTACAAATGGCTAAAATGGTAAGTTTCATGTATATTTTATTTACCACAATAAAAAATTCTTAAGCCACAACAGTAATGCAGTAATACCTGAGAAATGAAACGCTTCCTGCCATATCAGTAAACAAGGATGTCACACTCATCAGTGGTTGCATCCTCCAATGTGAGCTGGTGAGTCCTAAGGGCGCTCAGGAAGAAGTACCTGCGATCTAGCAGCCGTCAGGACTGCAGCCACTTCCCACAGTGAGCGCTAACGGGGCCAAGGTGTGAAAAAAAACCACAGGATACCGGCCCAGGACAGCTGAAGTGCATATAATAGGAATGGCTTCAGTGAGCCAGGACTCTTGCATCTTCCCGCATATAAAAAAGCACTCAACTTCTGGAGATGTCTGATTTTAATTAACAATAATTTTGACGTTCAGACTACCTGCCTTTTGTCGCAAAACTTCTATATAACCTGGCTCCTCTCCTCACATCCTTGGAGCAGTTCTCTCAAGGTTACTTGAGATGCTGGCTCTTGGGCTTGACGTCCTAAAAATCCCCACTGAATAAAACCTCTCAACTTTTAGATTGTGACCATTTTTTTAAGTTGACATAAAAATGTATGGTGTTGACAACTGCACTGGACAATGTGCTAAATGCTTTTCACCCATTCTTGTAGATAACTCTTAAAATTAAGTACCAGAGAATGAAACATAAAAACCTAAGTCATCTATCTGGACTCCACACAGATAGTAAATGGTATAGGGGGCTTTGAACCTGGGCCTGTTTACAAAGCTCATGCTATACCTACAGCATTATATATATAAGACTTTAGAGAACTTTTAAAAAATTTTATAAAACATTTATATTAGATGTATATTTCCATATCAAACCAAAGGCAAGGTTTAAATAAATAAAAACACTGAAGCTCAGTGTTCTGACAAGTGGCTTTATTCTCAGGTGATGCTTTTTCAACTCTCCTTCATTTACAGAATCTCACACTCACAATAAACTGTGGAAAATTCTGAGAGATGGGAATACCAGACCACCCGACCTGCCTCTTGAGAAATCTGTATGCAGGTCAGGAAGCAACAGTTAGAACTGTACACGGAACAACAGACTGGTTCCAAATAGGAAAAGGAGTACGTCAAGGCTGTATATTGTCACCCTGCTTATTTAACTTCTATGCAGAGTACATCATGAGAAACGCTGGACTGGAAGAAACACAAGCTGGAATCAAGATTGCCAGGAGAAATATCAATAACCTCAGATATGCAGATGACACTACCCTTATGGCAGAAAGTGAAGAGGAACTAAAAAGCCTCTTGATGAAAGAGGAGAGTGAAAAAGTTGGCTTATAGCTCAACATTCAGAAAACGAAGATCATGGCATCCAGTCCCATCACTTCATGGGAAATAGATGGGGGAACAGTGGAAATAGTGTCAGACTTTATTATTTTGGGCTCCAAAGTCACTGCACATGGTGACTGCAGCCATGAAATTAAGACGCTTACTCCTTGGAAGAAAAGTTATGACCAACCTAGATAGCATATTCAAAAGCAGAGACATTACTTTGCCGACTAAGGTCCGTCTAGTCAAGGCTATGGTTTTTCCTGTGGTCATGTACGGATGTGAGAGTTGGACTGTGAAGAAAGCTGAGCACCAAAGAATTGATGCTTTTGAACTGTGGTGTTGGAGAAGACTCTTGAGAGTCCCTTGGACTGCAGGGAGATCCAACCAGTCCATTCTGAAGGAGATCAGCCCTGGGATTTCTTTGGAAGGAATGATGCTCCAATACTTTGCCTACCTCATGCAAAGAGTTGACTCATTGGAAAAGACTCTGATGCTGGGAGGGATTGGGGGCAGGAGAAGGGGACGACAGAGGATGAGATGGCTGGATGGCATCACTGACTCGATGGACGTGAATCTGAGTGAACTCCGGGAGATGGTGATGGACAGGGAGGCCTGGCGTGCTGTGATTCATAGGATCGCAAAGAGTTGGATGCAACTGAGCAACTTAACTGAATACACACAACAAAAGCAAACTCAGAGGCCAGCATCCATCTTTCTGACAGTATAGCGTGGAATTTGACAGTAAGATGGAGGAGGGGCAGAATGCATTTCTTCTTTCCCTGTTTCCTACTATTGTTTCTAATTATAGTGCCAACTGATGGCCTCTGTTATGATTTCAAGAATGGACTTCTTACTTTTGATGTTGCTCTCATATCATACTCTGCTCTCAAAACCGTTCCCATCTCTACCTGGATAATCCAACAGGGGCCCAACCTCCACCTAGAGGTGGGTAAATGACTGCAGCAGAGACAGAATCATTTTGAAGGAGTGTTGACTTTTCTACTACTTAATAAAAACCTGCTTGAAGATGAGGCCAATACTCAGAAAAGCAGAACCAAGAAATGGAGACTCCGAGTTTTCTTGACAGTCTTTAAAATGTCTGGCTTTTGTTTCAGGAATGCCTGGAACACAATGAGTACTGGGTTGTATTTTCTGTGAAGTAACATTTTCTGACCAACATATGAGAACTCCAAGATCTTGATTTCTAAAATATGGCACTGAACACAATCTTTTTAACCCACTTCTCCCATTCATTCAATCACTAAATATTTATTATGTAGCAGGTGAGACTACTTGATCACATGTCATAGTCTATGGTGAACAAAGCATCAGAAACATTCACAGTATATTACAGGCCATAGAGGAAGCAACTCTGCCTCTGTGGGAAGAGAATTCCATGTAAGGATGGAAGGTACAAGCCCTCAGGGGGTTATGCTGGGTGGGTTCAAGGATATCATGGAGACCAGGGTGGACTCTTTTTTTGCCTGCCTTTCTCCTGTGAAGGCTGGTTATGAAGGCAATGTGTCCTTTAGTTTACCTTTTCACTTTATTCCTTGGAGAGGTCTCTTTCATGCCTAAGGCTAAAAGTAGATGGCCCTTAACACAAATCTTCCATCTGAATCTTTCCATGCAACCCCGGGCACGCATTTTCAATTGCTTTCCCTGGCATCTCATGTGAACCACATACCCAGTTTGGTCACTCAGCTGTGTCCAGCTCTTCTGTGACCCCATGGACTATAGCCCGCCAGGTTCCTCTGTCCATGGGATTTTCTGGGCAAGATAACGGGAGTGGGTTGCCATTTTCTTCTCCAGGGGATTTTCCAGACCCAGGGATTGAACCTGTGTATCCTACATCACAGGTGGATTCTTTTACTGCTGAGCCACTGGGGAAGCCCAACAAAGAATACAATACCCTCAGCACTGAATTCACAGTTCCTGCAGCAACAAAGTTATAAAGTTCCAAGGATAGCACCCACCAAGTTTCTAAACCAGAGTAATGTGTAATTAGGCAATCATTCTCTGGCCATTGCAACCAAGGGGAAATTTTATTTTCCTTTTTGACTCACCTGCAACACTTACCTTTACCTGAAAAGTTGTATTGAGGTAAAATCGGGAAAACCACAAAGCACACTTTCAGATGAGCTTCCATGCTTAATGCATTGTGAGCAAATCATTTTAATCATAGTGAAAACACTTGAGGGGAAGTGTTTATGCATCACTACACTTTGATTTAAACCAGCTAGGATTGCCAGTTGTGTTCCTCTGTGCTGTCTCTAAGGGACCCAGGGATTCTATTCAGTTTAGAATATTTCATCCTGGCATTGAAATGATGTGAAGTCCCCAAATTCACTTCAGTTCTATGCAAGGGCTTCTAAACAGCCCAAGTTTTTCCTTATTAAGACAGCATTCCTATTCTCTCCATATTTTTCACCTTTTTATTTTATATTGGAGCATAGTTGATGTGGTGATAGTTTCAACTGAACAGCAAAGTGGTTTAACTATACATATACATGTACCTGGGAGTCCTCGGTGGCTCAGATAGTAAAAAAAATCCTCCCAAAATGTGGCAGACCCAGATTCAATCCTTGTGTTGGGAAGATCTCTTGGAGGAAGGCATGGCAACCCACTCCAGTATTTCTGCCTGAAGAATCCCCATGGACAGAGGAGCCTGGCAGGCTACAGTCCATGGGGTCACAAACAGTTGGACATGACTGAGCGACTAATACATGTCTATTCTTTTTCATTCCAATGAAACCAGTTTTCATTCCAATCCGAAAGAGTCATTGCAAAGAATGTTCAAAGTACCACACAATTACACTCATTTCACATTCTAGCAAGGTAATGCCCCAAATCCTTCAAGCTAGGCTTCAACAGTATGTGAACTGAGAACTTCCAGATGTACAAGCTGAATTTAGAAAAGGCACAAGAACCAGAGATCAAATTGCCAACATCCATTGGATTATAGAGAAAGCAAGGGAATTCCAGAAAAACACTGGACTTCTGCTTCACTGACTATGCTAAAGCCCTTGACTGTGTGGAGCAAACAAACTGAGGAAAATTCTTAAACAGGTGGGAATACCAAACCACTATATCTGCCTCCGGAGAAACCTGTATGCAGGACAAGAAGCAATAGTTAGAAATGGACATGAAACAATGGAAAGTTCAAAACTGGGAAAGGAGTAGTCAAGGCTGTTTACCGTCACCTTGTTTATTTAAATTATATGCAGATTCAGTTCATTCGCTCAGTCGTGTCCAACTCTTTGTGACCCCATGGACTGCAGCACACCAGGCTTCCCTGTCCTTTGCCAACTCCCAGAGCTTACTCAAACTCGTGTCTATTGAGTAGGTGATGCCATCCAAACATTTCATCCTCTGTCGTCCCCTTCTCCTCCTGCCTTCAATCTTTCCCAGCATCAGGGTCTCTTCATGATGAGTCAGTTCTTCTCATCAGGTGCTCAAAATATTGGAGTTTCAGCTTCAACATCAGTCTTACAAATGAACACCCAGGACTGATCTCCTTTAGGATGGACTGGTTGGATTTCCTTGCAGTCCAAGGGATTCTCAAGAGCCTTCTCCAACACCACAGTTCAAAAGCATCAGTTCTTTGGTGCTCAGCTTTCTTTATAGTCCAACTCTCACATCCATACATGACTACTGGAAAAACCATAGCTTTGACTAGACAGACCTTTGTTGGCAAAGTAATGTCTCTGCTTTTTAATATACTGTCTAGGTTAGTCATAGCTTTTCTTCCAATGAGGAACCATCTTTTAGTTTCATGGCTGATTATATGCAGATTATATACAGATTACATCATGCAAAATGTTGGGCTGGATGAATGACAAGCTGGAATCAAGACTACTAGGAGAAGTATCAACCTCAGATATGCAGATGATACCACTCTAATGGCAGAAAGTGAAGAGGAACTAGAGAGCTTCTTGATGAGGCTAAAAGAGGAGACTGAAAAAGCTGGCTTAAAACTCAACATTCAAACAACTAAGATCATGGCATATGGTGCCATTACTTCATGCAAACAGACAGGAAGAAAGTGGAAACAGTGACAGATTTCTTTTTTCTTGGGCTCCAAAATCACCGTGGATGGTGACTGCAGCCATGAAATTAAAAGACGCTTGCTCCTTGGAAGAAAAGCTATGACAAACCTAGACAGCATATTAAAAATAGAGACATCATTTGGCCAACAAAGGTCTCTTTAGTCCAAGCTATGGTTTTTCCAGTAGCCATGTATGGATGAGAGAGTTAGACCATAACAAATGTTGAGCACTGAAGAACTGATGCTTTCGAACTGTGGTACTGTGGTACTTGAGAAGACTCTCAGAGTCCCTTGGACAGCAAGGAGATCAAATGAGTTAATCCTAAAGGAAATCAACCCTGAATATTCATTGGAAGGACTGATGCTGAAACTGAAGCTCCAATACTTTGGCCACTTGATGTGAACAGCTGACTCACTGGCAAAGACCCTGATGCTGGGAAAGATTGTAGGGGGGAGGAGAAGAGGGAGACAGCGAATGAGATGGTTGGATGGCACCACCGAGTCAATGGACATCAGTTTGAGCAAACTCTGGGAGACAGTGAAGGACAGGGAAGCCTGGTGTGTTGCAGCTCATGCAATTGCAAAGAGCTGGACACAGCTTAGTGACTGAACAAATGAACTGAAAAGACTTAGCGGAAAACTACTCAGGTTCCCTGTCCTTCCAGCTTTGGTCAACTTGGGAACTGGATTTTAAGAAATAATGAGTATGAAACAGACCATGTCTCAAAACATTTCTACTGAAAATGGCTTTAAACTATGAAAGGCAGAATAAATGAATCCACTCAAGGTTTCTACTTTATGGTGGTTATGAGTTTTATGCCATCCTAGGATAAAAATACTTTTATTAAAATATACCAGTCTAAATGTATACCTACTTTTAGAACTATGTAATTCTCAAATTGCTCTTTTTTTTTGGTTCAAAATGTATTCTACTCACTCTTCTCTATCCCATTTCATGCATATTTTGTAATTTTTAAGCCTTTCAAATAGTGGGTTAACCCACAGAATAGTAGTCACTTTTAAGGCAGTAATATCACTTAATTTGGATAATCAACTTCACTGAAACATGACAGAATTACTAAATACAAATTTATCATATATACACCCTGTTTTAACACTATCACACCTACAATGCTTTCCCTAAAAATGTTCAATATTTAACTCATAATACAGTTGGTATTAAGATATGTTTTCCCCACACTCTGAGTACGGATAGGCACCCTCAACCAAGGAAGGTGACCATGGCAGAAAGTACTCTACAGCCCTGCGTAACGAATACACACACAGCCAACATATTTATTCAACGAGTGCTCCACTGCACCACCCCAGCTGAAGGCAGCCTGCAATGTGTGGTAGCCTATTTGTGCTCTAGCAAGCAATTCTGATCTAAAATGTCTAGGAAAAGTGTACATGCAACAGTATGGGATCAGCTCTTGATGAAAGTTAGAGAGAATAGTGAAAAAGTTGGCTTAAACCTCAACATTCAGAAAACTAAGATCATGGCATCCAGTCCCATCACTTCATGGCAAATAGCTGGAGAAACAGTGTCAGACTTTATCTTTTTGGGCTCCAAAATCACTACAGGAAGTGATTGCAGTCATGAAATTAAAGGATGCTTACTCCTTGGAAGGACAGTTATGACCAACCTAGACAGTATATTAACAAGCAGAGACATTACTTTGCCAACAAAGGCTATGGTTTTTCCAGTAGTCATGTATGGATGTGAGAGTTGGACTATAAAGAAAGACTATAAAGCTGAAAGCCGAAGAATTGATGCTTTTGAACTGTGGTGTTGGAAAAGACTCTTGAGAGTCCCTTGGACTGCAAGGAAATCCAACCAGTCCATCCTAAAGGAGATCAGTCCTGGGTGTTCATTGGTAGGACTGATGAAGCTGAAACTCCAATACTTTGGCCACCTGATGTGAAAAGCTGACTCATTCGAAAAGACCCTGATGCTGAGAAAGACTGAGGGCAGGAGGAGAAGGGGACGACAGAGGATGAGATGGTTGGATGGCATCACTGACTCGATGGACATGGGTTTGGGTGAACTCCGGGAGTTGGTGATGGACAGGGAGGCCTGGTGTGCTGCGGTTCATGGGGTCACAAAGAGTCAGACACAACTGAGCAACTGAACTAAACATACCAACAAGGACAATGTCATTCCAAGTACTAAGAAGAAAGTTTTATGGTAGCTGGAACAGGCCTTTAGGAAATAGTCATAGAAACAGGGTAGACATCAATAGGAAATTAAGATTGGTAAAAGTCGTTTAACATTATGAAAGGCATCATAAACATTTCTATAGCCTGGGCAAATAACTGTTATTTGACTGGCAGGTAGCATTTCATGATTTGGGGATGTTAGAAGAAAAAGCACACTGAAGGTTGCGTGCCAGTGTAAGATACCAAAATGATTTCTCCAACAGGGCCTCTGCCATAACCATAACCATCCTCATCTAGGGCCAATATGAGCATAATCACTTTTAGAAACATGTACACCATTCCTCCTGAATTGCTCCCTCCCCTTGCAAATGACCCTAAATTCATTAAATTACAGAGGGGAAGTAAGAGAAGAGAAAAGGAAAATAAAACATAACCTTTTATTTTCTCAGGCACACAAGTGATTTAGGATACCAATTATCAAGAGATTTTACTGATTTACCTTTAGAATTATCTATTTTAAACCTTCAGCTACCTTAGAAAATAGTTTACAGTGATCACTTTGCCATTCAGAAGTACCAAGTTATAATTCAGTTGCTTAATCAGTTAACAGTTTATGTTCAACATATCCGAGGTTATTGGAATTCCTTAGTTTTAAATATCCTGTGGAACAAGTATTCCACTTCTTTTAAGTTTTTCAGGTTAAAGACATGACCATTAAAAAGTATATCCTAAGTAGTTTATTATTAATAGAATCAGCAATGTAAAATTTAAAAACCAACTAGCGTTATTCTGACCACTATTCTGGTACACTAAGCGGCTTGTGTTTGAAACAAAATTCCATCACTGAAGTCAACAACTTAGTATCATTATTCCTGAGGTCCTCATTAAACCTCTCTTTTTCTCTGCACATGGTGACTGGTTTTGAACAGCCATGGATTCACCATGCACCTCAGAATTTACCTGTATCAACCTAGCATATACTTAGCAACTTTCAGCATTCTACAAGACAGTCCTACAAACGTAGATGTATATAAGCCACAGCACCTTTCCTAAGAATAGTTCCAATCAGCACTGCACATTAACAGACGCATACTGGTATATGTTAATAGCCTCCACCACTTAGCTCAGTTACAGCAATGGTAAATAAGAGTAGATACTGAATTATATAGCTTCTCAAGGAAGGAAATGCTTTATAGTCATAAGCTTGATCCGATCATGGGAAAGTCTTCTTTGAAAGGTTTGCAACTGGTTACAAAGTACATACAAAGGGAGTATGGCTGGCTCTGAATAAATCCACAACTCACTTCTGAACATAAACTCAAAATATACATTCTAACGACAGACATTTGGTTCTATTATTTTCACAAACCAAAGTATAGATTTCAAGTTATTTCACAAATCACATGATCAAATGAAAATGGACATGAAAACATTTAGTAAATTATTATGTACATGTTTTTAAAAGGGGATGCTGCTGTTTAAAAATAATTCACGAGACAAAACTTGGCAAAGAGTAAACAAAATCATTAATAACAAACCAGAAAATGTGGAAAACTAAGGAAAAGGTCCAAAGAATTAAAAACAGCACTTATCTTTCAAAAGGTTTGAAACAAGTGTATTGCGTGCTTTTAAAAATAAGCATAAAGCAACTTTAACTGTACTTTAAATGATTTGAGAAATAAAAAATCCAATATATAATTTATATATATATAAATATATATATTTAAGAAATCCAATATATAATATATGTATTAATATATACTCTATGACTGGAGGCAATATTAGGGCAACATAAAAAGGAACCTATAGAAATTTGTTGCTGCCAGAAATATGGCATGTGGGGTTAAAGATGGAAAGACTATAACATTGTACATGTTTTGTACAATACAGCATGTTTTGTACAATTTATAGATAGCACATATATTAATAAAAAACCAGCAACCAAATGTAGCTATCAAACAGCATGATTATAAGGGATAACAGTTTATGTGGAGGCTGGAAATGATGAACAAAAGGAAAACTGCAGTTTTAGATTAATGTTTTAAAAATAGTACATCCATACTATTTTAAGTAAAAATGGATGATTTTATTATATAAAATCATGTTGGCAGAATATAGAAAAATTACTTCTCTTTTACCTTTACATATTTAAGTACTAAGCAAAATGCAACAGTTGGAAAAACTCATGACAAACTACCAAAAGTTTTTCATTTGGCAAAATTATTCAAGTTACAAAATGCCAAAGTAAATAAATGCACTTCAAAATACATGAAGTGTAATACAAGTGTATGAAAGTAGTGATCTTAAATTATTAATTTCTTTATAAAAAAACTTAACAAACAGAAAGCACAAGATAAATATTTTCAAGTTAGACAAGAATAAATCAAATCACTGTTTATTCGGATAATTAAACTAAAATAATTATTAAAGAAACTAAACAATTAATTAGGATTTTAAAAAGAATAACAACATTTCAATGGTATTTTTCTATGAATAAAAGAAGGAAAGATTTGTAGGTCAGTTGACTGCTATAGACCCAGGTCCCTATAAAATCATCTGGACTATACCAAGAAGAACTTGGTACAGACATAAAAACAAACTTCAGTGTTATTCAAAGGTGAGAAAACTTATTCATTATGAAGGAAAGGGAAATAATTATACCTGCAACAGGGCAAAAATTTATATACTAAAATGATTAAATGCATCCGTAGCATAAAATTAAAATAATTGCTTCCAAATAAATCTTTTGCACTTTAGTAAATCAGGGCAAAGATTTTACCCTAAAGAAAAGGCAAATGGGAGGTGTCTGATAAGGTGGCACCTTCATAGCTAAAAAACATATACTTACCAGAAAATCTGCATTTATATAGATAATCTCTACTGTAAAATAAACTAATCATTAAGATCACAATTAAGCTACTTTAAAAATATAAGGTGATAAATGAATATCATATGAATCGTATACCAAATTATTATATTCTATACACATAAGTACTATTAATAAATATACTCAATTCATTCTACAGGAAAAAGAATTGAGACTTAATTTCACATTTCAGAATTCCTGAGTCTTATCAGAGGAAAACAAGTACCAAAAAGCAAACAAAATAAGCCTACTCTACAGTAGGGCAAATATAACAATACAAATCTGGGCATCAAGATAACATTATGTACAGTTTTAAAGCTGAAGACTATGGGGACAAATATATATGTACTTCAACAGAATTATAAACCTGATTTTAAAGCTCAATTTTTTAGATAGGCATTTTGATCAAACAAGGCCACCAGAGTGACATCTTCAGTGATTGCAAGCCCACCACTTTAAAGGAATAACATCTTTATTTCAAAGCCTAATAATGAATACAAAAAGAAAAGAAGTTTAATAAAATTTTCAGTAAGACTGTAATAGGACAGCCCTTTGATGGAAGACCTAAGGAGGCTAAAACCAATGGCGTGAAATTAGAACACAAGTTCTAATTTGAGACACTACTCATTAAATAATTTCCCTTTCGCTTTGCATATTACACAGCAAAAATTAAAAAAGGTATCTTAAGAGCACTTCAGTCCCACAATGTAGGATTTAAACTTGTGTGTATAGGTGTAACAATTTGATACTTGCAAAAATACATTTAAACAAAAGTTCATGTCTATTTTCTAACTAGCAAGGAAAAGGAAAGCAAAGCGGTTCCAACTAAAACATTTAAAAAAACAAAACAAGATATCATTTACCCTTTCTGGAAACACTATGAAAGCAAAGAACATCCAATAATATTATACATTTAAAATTGCATACTTTTACTCATTTTTATAAGCAGGAAAGACACATACAATTATTCATAGTCTTTATAAATGAAGACACTAAGCAGAAAAATATTTGGATTATTTTTCTGTTCATAAGTACTCATAAAGAAAATAATGAAAAAAAAAAAAAAAAAACCCCAAAACCTAAAGTGCAGACTTATAGGCCACTATGGGCATAATAAATGATAAAGAGCTGCAGCCAAAATTGCATCTACATTTACACTTATGTATCCGGAAAATGATTCCTGTTTTTAAAAAATGTGCAATTTAAAAACTAGTCATTTGTGTGTGTGAGTGTCTGTGTGCCATAATACAATTAAAACTTGCATCCCTGCCCAGTAGTAAGGGAATCGCTAGATCTCAGACAGCACACTAGGCTCTTGACAATTACACATTTCATTAGAATCATACAATATTGATTCCATCTCCAGAAAATGTTAGGGTCCTCTTGTAGAATGAAGAGCCACTGATATTTGGTTGATTGCCTTTAACCAGAGAGGTTTTCAGTTCCATTTCGCAAGCTACAATAGCTGCATTCAATTCCACTTGAGCTCGATGAACTACATAAAACATGAGGCCTATACTTATAATAATCTGTGAATAAAAATAAAAATTACAGTTAATAATATTTTACATAGTAAAAAGGGAGAACTTTCTAAGCCAATAAATATTGTCTTAGAAATGTTTCAAACAGGATATTTATAATAATCTGTGAATAAAAATAAAACATTACAGTTAACAACGTTTTACATAGTAAAAAGGCAGAACATTTCTAAGCCAATAAATATTGTCAGAAATGTTTCAAACAGGACAGTTTTCAAATACAGTAAGTTAACATTTTTAAATAGTTTACACAAAGGTGTTATTTATTTATTCTTTTGTCTGCTGGGTGTGGAGGGCCAAAATCTCCTGGGTGTTCATAATATAGTGTCAGGTTAACACAAAGCAAGCATATATACCTTTTAGTCCATATTAAATGATGTGTGTTTGATACATGTCAAGTTTCTTTCTTTGTATCAAAAAGTTTCCTTCAAGGAATAAAAAAAAATATACTTCTACAATAGAGATAAAGTTGGCTAAACTTTGTTAATGTAATTAATGTAGTATCACTTCTGTGCAAAACTATAAATGTCTGTAGGTATTTTTAAGTTAACTTAGAAACACTACCATTTGCAAATGACCTACCTGGTGCAGCTGAAATTAAAAATATTAAAACATTTGAAAAATGAAATGCCAATAAGCTTTAAAAGAAATTAACAAGAGATTGTGAACATGAAATTGTCTACACTTTTCAAACTAAAAACACAGGAACAAGGTAAGGGGAAAAATTCCAGTAAAAGGAATAGAAAAAGCACCCCAGGCTGTAGTCTCAGTTCAGCCGCTCACTTAGTGATCTGATTTCAAGCGCCTTTAAACCACGTGGGCTTCTCCCGCTGTCCAGAGGCTGTGCTCCCTCTGTACTTAAACATTCTACAAACAATTCAGCACAATGACTGTCTAAGCAGTCTACATCTTCTAAATGATATTTATTCCAAAGTTCATTTGTAAAGCAGTTCTTCAGGGTTTGGAGCAAAATATTCTCAGTAGATGTTGTTTAATGTTTCAGCACGCTTTCAAAAGCTGCTCTAAGCATAGTGATCCTGAAATACAATACTGTTTCAATTAAGCCTACCTATACTTTTATGGGAGAAATACTCCAGGTACAAATGTTGAGGGTGGAGGGGGAAGGTGATGAGGGAACCTGGAACTTGTACAAGAGATGTACATTAAGTGAGTACTCATTTCTCAATACAATTCTAAGCAAAGTAGTTATTTAATCTTATTTTTTATGCTACAGGAGACAAAGATAATTAATTTTCACCCATATTTAAATTTTTTTCTTTTTTTAATTTTATTATAGTTGATTTACAGTACTGTGTTCGTTTCAGGTGTCTATTCATTCTTTTTCAGATTCTTTTCTCACATAGGTTACCAAAGAATGCTGAATAGCTTCCTGTGCTGTACAGTAGGTTATCTACCTTATATATAGCAGTGTTTGTGTGTTCATCCCAAGCTCCTGATTTATCCTCTACTCATCTCCTCTTTTGTAACTCTAAGTTTGCTTTCAATGTCTGTAAGTCTGTTTCCGTTTTGTAAATAAGTTTATTGCATCTTTTTTTTAAATTAAATTCCACATATGAGGAATATTAGAGAAGGCAATGGCACTCCACTCCAGTACTCTTGCCTGGAAAATCCCATGGACGGAGGAGCCTGGTGGGCTGCAGTCCATGTGGTCGCTGAGGGTCGGACACGACTGAGTGACTTCCCTTTCACTTTTCACTTTCATGCATTGGAGAAGGAAATGGCAACCCACTCCAGTGTTCTTGCCTGAAGAATCCCACGGATGGCGGAGCCCGGAGGGCTGCCGTCTATGGGGTCGCACAGAGTCGGACACGACTGAAGCGACTTAGCAGCAGTGGCAGCAGCATGAGGAATACATATATGTCTTTCTCTGTCTGACTTACTTCACTTAGTATGATCATCTCTAGGTCCATTTATGTTGCTGCAAACAGCACTGTTCCATTCTTTGTATGGCTGAATAGTATTTCAGGATGTGTATGTACCACATTTTCTTTAACCATCCCCCTGTCAATGGACATCTGGGTTGCTTCCATGTCTTGGCTATTGTAAAGAGTGCTGCAATGAACGGGGTGCATGTACACTTTCGGATTATGGTTTTCTCTGTATATATGCCCAGGAATGGGACTGCTAGAGCATATGGTAGTTTTAAGGTTTTTAAGAAACCTCTATACTGTTTTCTGGGCTTCCCAGATGGCGCTAGTGGTAAAGAACTCGCCTGCCAATGCAGCAGATGTTAAGAGATTTGAGTTCAACCTCTGGGTCAGGAAGATCCCCTGGAGGAGGGCATGGCAACCCACTCCAGTATTCTTGCCTGGAGAATCCCATGGACAGAGGAGCCTGGTGGGGCACGGTTCATGGGGTCGCAAAGAGTCAGACATGATGGAAGCAACTTGGCATGCATGTTGTTCTCCATAGTGGCTGTACCAATTTACATTCCCAGCAACACTGCAGAAGGGTTCCCTTCAAATCAGTTATTTTAAAGGTAGGCCTTTAAATCTTGTCATTGTTCTCTAATATGTTATCTCTCTGAAAAATGTAGTTATACTTATTGAACACCCTAAGTCTGATACTATGTGGATGGTAATACCATAAAAAGAGATGGAAAAATGTTAGTTAGTTACCTAGTTGGGAGAGGGTGTGAATGAGATGCTAAGTTCTGCTCTGGATATGCTGAATTTGAGGTGCCAATTAGATATCCGAAGCAATTCGGTGAATGGGTCTAAAGGTATGGAAAGAAGACTAAGCTGAAGATGCATATTAAGGAGCCCTCACAATGTCCTTAATAATAGTAGCCACCATAGTAACTGCATTTGCCAAGAAGAAAAGTTTTCAGAGTGAGACTAAAAAGCTTTGGCTAGAGTCTTGAGGAGGACCAAGTTAGGAGTAAAAGGAGGAGGTGCTGATAAATGAGCCAGGAAAACAGTGAAAAAGCTCAAGATAGTGGTGTCAAAGAAGCTAAGAGAAGAAAATGTTTTTAAAAAGCACAGTCATGAGTCTTAGCTTGCTAAGATGAGAACTGAAAAGTGTATCTGATTTAGAGAAGCTTAGAGATGAAAGCTTGAGGGAAGGATTTGGCAAAGCCATAGAAATTAAGTTTAGAACTAGTGAAAAAGTTTTTCAGGTTCCCCTCAAGGGTGAATTGCCTAGATCTTTACATGGGATTTTCTCCAGATGCCTTTCTGGAGCCCAGGGCTTGGAAATTTATACTGACTCTTCCTAACAGCCCAGTGAAGTGTTAAAATAATACAAAACAAAACCTTTTTACAAAGTTTCCCTACTAAAACAAAAGAATCAAACAAGTAGAAAGACAGCCTTATACAAGAAGGCATACAGAAAGTGATTTCTTCCACTGTTAACTGAAAAGCAGGCCGAGAGTATAAGCAGAACATAAGAAGGTTAGGAGATTTCATAGCTGTAAATTGAGGGGTTTCTCATTTGAAGGCTTTTGATTTTTCTGTTAAGCAAGAAAGGCAATCTGTTGCGAATGAAGAAGGAAGTTGGGGCAGGAGGAAAAATTTGTGAGGGGAGTGAGGAGAAGTTTGAAAGTCATCAAGAAAAATGCAGAAATGGGAAGATGAAGGAACAGAATATACAGCGTGTTGAGAAACCAGCTGAAGGTTTGCAACCGCAAATTAAATATCACCAGTCTGCTTGGATGCATTACTTCCCCAAAAGAGCAGGTGTAAAAGCAGATCAAAACTTGGATTTATCACAGGACTGGGTTTTGGTTGATGAATACATACAAAAATATATGGAAAAGACTAAGTTGACAAACCATGGAATCTATGTTGGATTTCAGTACAATGAAGAGTTGTGCCTTCCTCTGAATATCTATGTGGTACTGCTCTAATGTTATGGACATTCTGGATTCTCTCTGGGTGGCTTAGGTGGCTATATTGGGAGGCAAATTTGTGGCTTACTTCTACCAAGTATGAGGAACCTTATGATACTAACTCCTTCATGGATCATAGCTCTGTCATGGCAAAGGGGCTTGTGTAACTCAATAAAGCTATGAGCCATGCCATGCAGGGCCTCTCAAGATGACGGATGACAATGAAGAGTACTACCTGATGGTCCACTAGAGCAGGAAATAGCAAACCACTCCAGTATTCTTGCCAGGAGAACCCCATAAACAGTATGAAAAGACAAAAAGATATGAAATGAAAGATGAGCTCCCCGGGTTTGAAGGTGTCCAGTATGCTTCTGGGGAAGAGTAAAGGGCAATGAAATAGCTCCAGAAAGACTTAAGAGGCTGGCCAAAGCAGAAACGGTGCTTAGCTGTGGATGTGTCTGGTGGTGAAAGTAAAGTCCAACACAATAAAGAATATTACACAGGAACTTTGAAGGTTTTTTGACCCTATGAACTGTAGCCCATCAAGCTCCTCTGTGCATGGAAGTTTTCAGGCAAGAATCCTGGAGTGGGCAGCCATTCCCTTCTCCAGGGGACCTACTTCACCCAAGGATTAAGCCTGGGTTGCATGCACTGCAGGCAGGTTTTTTTTTTTTTTTACCATCTGAGCCACCAGGGAAGCCCATTAGGTCAACGAATCAAGGTAAATCGGACATGGTCAAGCAGGAGATGGCAAGAGTGAACATTACAGCGTCGGAATCAGTGACTAAAATGGAGGGGGATGGGCAAATTTAATTCAGGTGACCATCAGAGCTACTACTGTGGGTAAGAATCCCCTGGAAGACATGAAGTAGCCCTCATAGTCAACAAAATAGTCCAAAATGCAGTACTGTGGTGCAGTTTCAAGAACAACAGAATGATCTTGGTTTGTTTCCAAGGCAAACCATTCAACACCACAGCAATCAAAGTCTATGCCCCAATCACTGAGGCTGAAGAAGCTGAAGTTGACCAGTTCTATGAACACCTATAATACCTTCTAGAATTAACACTAAAAAAGATGTCCTTTTCATCACAAGGGATTAGAATGCAAAAGCAGGAAGTCAAGACATATTTGGAGAAACAGGCAAGGTTGGCCTTGGAGTACAAAATGAAGTAGGACGAAGGCAAACAGAGTTTTGTGAAGAGAACTCGCTGGTCACAGCACACACACTTTCTACAACCCGAGAGACAATTCTACATTTGGACATCATGAGACAGTCAATACCAGAATCAGGCTAAATATGTTTTTTGTACCCAAAGATGCAGAAGCTCTATACAGTCAGCAAAAACAGGACCTGGAGCTGACTGTGGCTCAGATCATGAGTTCCTTATTGCAAAACTCAGGGTTGAATTGAAAAGTAGAGAAAACCACTAGGCCATTCAAGTATAACCTAAATCAAATCCCTCATGATTATATAGTAGCGGTAGTGAGTAGATTCAAGGCATCAGATCTGGCAGACAGAGTGCTTGAAGAACTATGGACAGAGGTTGGTGACACTGTATAGGAGGCAGTATCCAAAACCATCCCAAAGAAAAAGAAATACAAGAAGGCAAAGTGGTTGTCTGGGGAGGCTTTACAAATTCCTGAGGAAAGAAAAAAAGCAAAAGCATAAAGGAGAAAGGGAAAGATATATCCATCTGAATGCAGAGTTCTAGATAATAGCAGGGAGAGAGAGTGAAATCGCTCAGTTGTGTCTGATTCTTTGTCAATCCCATGCACCAGGCTCCTCCGTCCGTTGGATTCTCCAGGCAAGAGTACTGGAGTGGGGTGCCATTTCCTTCTCCAGGGGATCTTCCCAACCCAGGGATCAAACCCAAGTCTCCCACCTTGCAGGCAGACATTCTACCCTCTGAGCCACCAGGGAAGCCAGCAGGGAGAGATAAGACCCCCTTAAATGAAGAGTGCAAAGAAACAGAGGAAAAGAATAGCATCAGAAAGACTAGAGATCTCTTCAAGAAAACTGGAGATATCCAGGGAACATTTCATGCAAAGATGGACACAATAAAGGACAGAAATGGAAAGGACCTAACAAAAGCAGAAGAAATTAAGAAGAGGTGGCAAGAATACACACAATTAGACAAAAAAGGTCTTAATGACTTGGATAACCATGATGGTGTGATCACTTACCTAGAGCCAGACGTCCTGGAATATGAAGTCAAGTAAGCCTTAGGAGGGACTTCCCTGATAGCTCAGTTGGTAAAGAATCTGCCTGCAATGCAGGAGATACCGGTTCGATTCCTGAGTCGGGAAGATCCCCTGGAGAAGGAAAAGGCTACCCACTCCAGTAATCTGGCCTGGAGAATCCCATGGACTGTACAGTCTGTGGGGTTGCCAAGAGTCGGACACAACTGAGAGACTTTCTCTAAGCCTTAGGAAGCACCACTATGAACAATCTACTGGAGGTGACGGAATTCTTGCTGAGTGATTTAAAATCCTGAAAGGTTTTAGACTGAGTTCTGTTCAAGTGTTGCACTCAATATGTCAGCACATTTTGAAAACTCAGCAGTGGCTACTCTCAGGACTGGAAAAGGTCGGTTTTCATTCCAATCCCGAGGAAGGGCAATGCCAGAAAGTGTTCTAACTACTGTACAATTGTGTTTATGTCACAGGACAGCAAGGTTATGCTGAAAATCCTTCACCTTAGGCTAAAGCAGTACATGAACTGAAAACTTCCAGATGTATAAGCTGGGTTTTGAAGAGGCAGAGGAACCAGAGATCAAATTGCCAACATTCATTTGAATAATGGAGAAAGCAAGGGAGGAGCTCCAGAGATAGGTTTATTTCTGCTTCACTGACTATGCTAAAGCCTTTGATTGTGTGGCTCAGAACAAACCATGGAAAATTCTTAAAGAGATGGGAGTACCAGACTACCTTACTCATCTCCTGTGAAACCTGCATGTGGGTCAAGAAGCAACGGTGAGATCTCCTGGGTGAGGATAAAAAGTCACAACTATGTTTTGAATAATCATTGACAAAAGGATGCTGGAATCCCCCAAAGAAAGGTACTTCATGTCCAACAGAGAAGCTGTAATGAGATGACAGGAGGGGCACAATCACAATGAAATCAAACTCCCACAACCACCAGGCAGATGACCCTCAAACTGGAGAACAATAATACCAAAGAAGTTCCCACACAGCTGTGAAAGTTCTAGGCCCAGATCAGGATTCCCAGCCTGGGGATCTAGGAAATGGACTAGGAGATCCCAGGGAATCTGACATTGAAGGCCTGAGGGATCTGACTGCAGGACTTCCACAGGACTGGGGAAACAGAGACTCAGCTCTTGGAGGGCACAAACAAAACCTTGTGTTCACCAGGACCAAGGACAAAGGAGCAGTGACCCCACAAGACATTGAGCCAGACCTCCCTGGGAGTATCTGAGGGTCTCCTGAGGTGTGGGTTGGCAGGGGCTCACTGCAGGGACGAGGGCACTGGTGGCAGCAGACATAAGAGGTGCTCCTTGGTAGTCTAAGCCCTCTTGGAAGTCACCATCAGCCCTACCACAGACCCTGCAGACTCCAGAGCTGGGTCACCTTGGGCCAAACAACTAACAGGGAGGGAGTACAGCCTCACCCACGAGCAGACAACTGTATTAAAGGTTTACTGAGCAGGCTCTGCCCACCAGAGCAAGACCCAGATATTTCCTACAGCCAGTCCCTCCCATCATAAGTTTGCAGAATCCTCTTAGCCTCATCCACCAAAGGGCAGACTGAGGAAGCAAGAATTACAGTCCTGCAGGTACAGAATGAGAAACACAATCACAGAAAGCTAATAAAAATGAAAAGAATTAGGATTAGATCCCAGATGAAGGAACAAGATAAATTCCCAGAAAACAGCTGAATGAAGTGGAGACAGGCAACCTTACAGAAAAAGAATTCAGGATAGTGATAATGAGGATGATCCAGGATCTTGGAAAAGAATAGAGAAAATGCAAGAAATGTTTACCAAAGACCTAGAAGAACTCAAGAACAAACACAGAGATGAATAATACACTAGAAGGATTCAACAGCAGAATAACTGATGCAGAAGAACAGATAAGTGATGTTGAGGATAGAATGGTGGAAATCTTGCTGCAAAAAAGAATATAGAAAAAATAATAAAAAAAAATGATGACAGGCTAGCCTAAGAGACCTCTGGGACAGCATTAAACATACCAACATTCACATTATAGGTGTTCCACAAGGAGAAGAGAAAGATAAAGGACCAGAGAAAATATCTGAAGAGATAACAGCGGAAAACTTCCCTAAGATGGGAAAGGAAATAGTCAACAAAATCCAGGAAGCACAGAGAGTCCCAGGCAGGATAAAGCCAAGGAGGAACACACAAAGACACATAGTAAACAAAGATTAAAGATAAAGATAAAATATTAAAAGCTATAAGGGAAAAATAATAAATAATACACAAGGGAACTCCTGTAAGGTTATCAGTTGATTTCTCAAAAGAAATTCTACAAGCCAGAAGGGAATGATACAATATATTCAAAGTGATGAAAGGGAAGAAGCTACAACCCAGAATATTCTACCCAGAAAGACTCTCATCCAGATTTAATACAGAAATCAAAAGCTTTACAGACAAACGTTAAGAGAATTCAGCAACACTAAACCAGCTTTACAACAAATGCTAAAGAACTTCTTTAGTCAGGAAACACAAGAGAATGAAAAGACTTACAAAAAATAAACCCAAAATCAATTAAGAAAACGGTAATAGGGTCACACATATCAATAATTACCTTAATGTAAACAGACTAAATGCACCAACCAAAAGACATAGACTGCTGGGTAGATAAAAAAACAAGACCCAATATATATAGCTGTCTACAAGAGACCCACCTCAGATCTAGGAATGCTTACAGACTGAAAGTAAGGAGATGAGAAGAAAGTATTCCACACTAATGGAAATCTGGACGTGAGTCTGAGTGAACTCCAGGAGATGGTGATGGACAGGGAGGCCTGGCGTGCTGCGATTCATGGGGTCACAAAGAGTCGAACACGACTGAGCGACTGAACTGAACTGAACTGAACTGACTGAACTGAATGGAAATCATAAGAAAGCTGGTGTGGCAATACTCATATCAGACAAAACAGACTTTATAAAAAAGATGGTTATAAGAGACAAAGGACATTACATAATGATCAAAGGTTCAATCCAAGAGGATTTAACAATTATAAATATTCAATCCAAGAGGATTTAACACTTATAAATACCTATATATGTACCCAATGTAGGATCACCTCAATATGTAAGGCAAATATTAACAACCATAAGGGGAGACACTAACAGTAACACAATCATAGCACAGGACTTTAATAACCCACTTTCATCAATGGACTGATCATCTGGACAGAAAACTAACAAGGAATCAAAGGGCTTAAATGACACTTCAGCTGAGCTGGGCTTTTTTGATCTTTATAGAGCATTCTATCCCAAAGCAGCAGACAACACATTTTTCTCAAGTGCACAGGCATATTCTCCAGGACTGATCACAAGCTGGGCCACAGGGCAAGCGTTAGTAAATTTAAGAAAATCAAAATCAAGCATCTTGTCTGATCAAAATGCTGAGACTAGAAATAAACTATATAAAAAAAAAATCTAAAAAAACGAAACACATGGCAGCGAAACAATATGCTACAAAACAACCAAAGGATCACTAAAGAAATCAAAGTGGAAATAAAAATACTTAGAGACAAATGACAACAAAAGCACAACATTTCAATACTTATGGGAAGCAGCAAAAGCCATTCTAAGAGAGAAGTTTATAGCAATACAATCTTACCTCAAGAAACAAGAAAAACCTCAAGTAAACAATGTAACATTACACCTAAAACAATCAGAGAAAAGAACAAACAAAATCTAAAGTTACTAGAAGTAAAAAAAATCATAAAGATTAGAACAGAAATAAATGCAATAGAGAAAAAGAAAACAACTGCAAAGATCAGTGAAACTAAAAGCTGGTTCTTTGAAAAAATAAACAAATTTGATAAATTTTTAGTCAGATTCATCAAGAAAAATAAGAGAGTGGACTCAAATCAATAAGATAAGAAATGAAAAAGAAGAAGTTACAACTGATTCCATAGAAAAGCAAATGTCACAAGAAACTACTATGGGGCCAATAAATTGGACAATCTGGAAGAAACAGACAAATTCTCAGAAAGGCACAATCTCCCTAGACTGAACCTGGGAGAAACAGAAAATATGAACAGACTACTCACAAGTGCTAAAATTGAAACTGTGATTAAAAACCTCCCAAAAAAACAAAAGTCCAGGACCTGACAGCTTCACAGGTGAATTTTACCAAACATTTAGAGAAGAGTTGACACCTACCCTTCTGAAACTGTTCCAAAAAACTGCAGAGAAAGGAAAACTTCCAAACTCATTTTGTGAGGCCACCATCACCCTGATACCAAAAGCAGACAAAGATACCTTAAAAAAAAGAAATTTACAAGCTTATATCACTGCTGAATATAGATGCAAAAATCCTCAACAAGATAACAGCAATCCATATTAAACAATACATTAAAATACATGATCAAATGGGATTCATCCCAGGGATGCAAGGATTTTTCAACATCTGCAAATCAATCAATGTGATTCACCATATCAACAAACTGAAAAGTGGTTATCTGGGTCATCTCATATGATCATCTCAACAGATGCAGAAAAAGCTTTCGACAAAATTCAGCACTCATTTATGTAAAAAATCTCCAGAAAGTGGGCACAGAGGGTACATACCTCAATATAATAAAGGTCATATATGAGAAACTGATAGCTAGCATCATAGTCAATGGTGGAAAGCCGAAAGCATTCCCTCCAGATCAGGAACAACAGAAGGATGTCCACTACTGCCACATTCATTCAACACAGTTTTGGAAGTCTAACCTACAGCAATCAAAGAGGAAAAAGAAGTAAAGGGAATCCAAATTGGAAAAGAAGTTTGACCCCAAATAGTCAAAGCAATCTTAAGAAAGAAAAAGAGCTAGAGGAATCAAGCTCCCTGACTACAGACTATATTACAAAGCTACAATCATCAAAACAGTATGGTACTGGTGCAAAACTAGAAATATAGATCAGTGGAACAAGACAGAAAATCCAGAAATGAGACAAGACTCTGGCACGCTGCAGTCCATGGGGTCGCAAAGAGCTGGACATGACTTAGCTACTGAACAACAAGAACAACATGATACTTTACTCTTTCAACCTTAACATGTGCTTCATCCCCGCCCCCCCCCCATGCTAATTTTCCCTTCACGATGACATCTTTCTCCTCTCCATTTTCTTTTAAACTTTTTATTTTATATTGAAGTACGGCTGATTGACAATGTTGTGGTAGTTTCAGGAGGACAGCAAAGGGACTCTGCCATAAATATCCATGTATCCATTCTCCCCCAAACTCCCCTCTGATCCAGGCTGCCACAAAATCTTGAGCAGAGCTCCTTGTTCAAAGTTCCTATACAGTGGGGCTCTTCTTTAAGCTAAATTTAATACTCTCTGAAATAAATTAAACTATAAATAACATCAATGTATCAAATCAAGACATAAATATGCCACCACATTTTCTTTGTGTTGGTTGCTTTTTGTAAATGTCTGGGCTAAGAAACATTTATTTTTTTCCCTTTTGTTTTGTATCCTAAGCTTAAGCTTGCCAACTCAAGCTAAAGGGTAAGAAATCCCTTAGATAAAAGAAGATCCTATATTTTAAGAAGTACCACTGACAAATGCATGAACTATTTTGTTCTATTACAATTTTACTGATTATATGAGTAATCTACTAAGATGCATAGAAATATAAAGTATCAAATAGTGAAAATCTTCTGAAAGCTACTAATATGAGGAATTCTAATTGCAATGTCATAAAAAATGTTTTAAACTGTTTTCAGGAAACTAGAAAAACATAAAATCACTTAAATATACTAAAAAAATCTATCTGAGAATGTAGCATACATCAGAATCTTAGAGTACCTTGGGATGATTATAAACATAAATTATTAACATAGATACTACATAACACTTGGCAATAAGGAGTTCATGATCTGAGCCATAGTCAGCTCCCAGTCGAAGAAACTAGGGAAAACCACTAGACCATTCATGTATGGCCTAAATCAAATCGCTTACAATTACACAGTGGAAGTAACAAACAGATTCAAGGGATTAGATCTGATAAATACAGTGCCTGAAGAACTATGGATGGAGGTTTGTGACACTGTACAGAACGCAGTGATCAAGACCATCCTCATGAAAAAGAAATGCAAAAATGCAAAATGGTTGTCTGAGGAGGCCTAATAGTTGAGAAAAGAACAGAAACTAAATGCAAAGGAGAAAGGAAAGATACACGCATTTGAATGAAGAGTTCCAAAGAATAGCAAGGAGAGATAAGAAAGCCTTCCTCAGTAATCTGTGCAAGGAAATAGAAGAAAACAACAGAATGGGAAAGATTAGAAATCTCTTCAAGAAAATTAGAGATATCAAGGGAACATTTCATGCCAAGATGGGCACAATAAAGGACAGAAATGGTATAGACCTAACAGAAGCACAAGATATTAAGAAGAAGTTGCAAGAAAACACAGAACTGTACAAAAAAGACCTTCATGACCCAGATAACCACAATGGTGTGATCACTCACCTAGAGCCAGACATCCTGGAATGTGAAGTCAAGTGGGTCTTAGGATGCATCACTACGAACAAAGCTAGTGGAGGTGATGGAATTCCAGTTGAGCTATTTCAAATCCTAAAAGATGATGCTGTGAAAGTGCTGCACTCAATATGCGAGCAAACCTGGAAAACTTAGCAGTGGCCACAGGACTGGAAAAGTCAGTTTTCATTCCAATCCCAAAGAAGGGCAATGTCAAAGAATGTTCCAACTACTGCACAATTGCACTCACCTCACATGCTAGCAAAGTAATGCTCAAAATTTTCCAAGCAAGGCTTCAACAGTACATGAGCTGTGAACTTTCAGATGTTCAAGCAGAGGAACCAGAGATCAAATTGCCAACATCTGCTGGATCATCAAAAAAGCAAGAGAATTCCAGAAAAACATCTACTTCTGCTTTATTGATTACACCAAAGTCTTTCACTGTGTAGATCACAATAAACTGTGAGAAATTCTTTAAGAGATAGGAATATCGGACCACTTTACCTGCCTCCTGAGAAATCTCTATGCAGGTCAAGAAACAACAGTTAGAACTGGACATGGAACAATGGACTGGTTCCAAATTGGGAAAGGAGTACATCAAGGCTGTATACTGTCACCCTGCTTATTTAACTTACATGCAGAGTACATCATATGAAATGCTGGGCTGAATGAACCACAAGCTAGAATCAAGATTGCCAAGAGAAACATTAATAATCTCAGTTATGCAGATGACATCACCCTTATGGCAGAAAGTGAAGAAGTAAAGAGCCTCTTGATGAAAGAGAAAGAGGAAAGTGAAAAGTTTGGCTTAAAACTCAACATTCAAAAAACTAAGATCATAGTATCCGGTCCCATCACTTTATGGCAAATAGATGGGGAAACAGTGGAAACAGTGGCAGACTTTATTTTGTGGGGCTCCAAAAGCATTGCAGATGGTGACGGTAGCCATGAAATCAAATGATTCTTGCTCCTTGGAAGAAAAGCTCTGACCAACCTAGATAGCATATTAAAAAGCAGAGACATTACTTTGCTGACAAATGTCCATCTAGTCAAAGCTACAGTTTTTCCAGTAGTCATGTATGGATGTGAGCGCCAAAGAATTGATGCTTTTGAACCATGGTGTTGGAGAAGATTCTTCAGAGTCCCTTGGACTGCAAGGAGATCCAATCAGTCAATCCTAAAGGAAATCAGTTCTGAATATTCATTGGAAGGACTGCTGCTGAAGCTGAAACTCCAGTACTTGGGCCACCTGATGCGAAGAACTGACTCACTGGAAAAGACCCTGATGCTGGGAAAGATTGAAGGCAGGAAGAGGAGATGACAGAGAATGAGACGGCTGGATGGCATCACCAACTCAATGGATATGAGTTTGAGCAAGCTCTGGGAGTTGGTGATGGACAGGGAGACC
Organism: Ovis canadensis; assembly: GCF_042477335.2. NCBI lineage: Eukaryota > Metazoa > Chordata > Mammalia > Artiodactyla > Bovidae > Ovis > Ovis canadensis. Next base: position 96,478,735 of record NC_091253.1, on the reverse strand, counting down.
TGGTGTGCTGCAGTCCATGGGGTAGCAGAAGAGTCAGACATGACTGAGCAACTGAACTGACTGACTGACTGACATAACACATAGAAAGTTTAATATGTGATTAGCATGTTACATTAATAAAAACAAACCGACTAAAACAAAAACTCTAAACCTAGAGCAGGTTATCTTTTAGAAAATATAGCTGTGAAGAAAAAAACAGTAAAGGAAAATAAAAATTGATTTTCCTGAATATCATAAATATTACAAAATTTATGTTAAAGCAAGTCTTCTCTGACAAGCTTATTTATAGTTTAAGGTAAATATTCCTGGGCTCATTTTGTTTACCAAATTTGTACTGCATAAGCACAAAGAAAATTAACTCTGTCATAGTATTTTTGAAACAATATAGTGCCTCAAAAACTTGAGAATAGCAGCATTGAGAGTAAATTTGTAACATGATACCATATATTCAAAAACAGTATAAATTAAAACTTACAGTTCAGGAGATCACTTAAGTCAGCTATCTAACTGGTATTATCTGCTCAGTAGACTTATGAGCATGGTCCCTAGAACCAACTGCCTTTGTTCAAATCCTGATTCTACGCCTTGCACAAATTACTATCTAATAGTGTTCTGGTAAACACACACCTCTGATCTTAAGGATCAGAGATGGCAGGCTTGATTTAGAACACTTGCCAATTTCCATAATTAAATGCCCCCTGTCATGAACAATTTCAAGCTACCGATGTAACATTACTCAATACACAATTGGTTCGTGATAATAGATAATAAATGTTTATACCTACTAAGGTTTTGGTAGGCATTAAATGAGCTTAAATATGTGGCATACAAAGCATTCAATAAATATTAGCTATCATCATCATCTTACTAAACTATCAAAAATAATAATTTTATATTTTGGTAAATCCTAGGCATGAAATGTGTTACAAGCAAATGAAGTTTTAACTCTTCCAGCATGTAATTTAAGGCACTGAATAAATCTGCCTACCTAGCAAGATTTTCCTTTTATCAATCTCTTATATGAAATTATATGTACCTCAAACTATATTATAATTTGCATAGTAATACTAATCTATTATATCTAATATTATTTGAACTTGCAATAGAATAATACTTTTATACTTTATATAAAGCAATAGTTTCTAAAAAAATTTGTTCACATCAAATTTTACTAGAAAGAAATTTACATTGCCAGTATATTACTCTAAAAAATATCAATAGAAAAGTTCAGTATCTTCAAAATTTAAAGATATAAAGTAACTAAGATTAAAAACCCAACTTCATGAAAGGTCATTAAAATTACCTTTAGAAACACAGTATTAACAATAGTTCATATAAATTCAGAATATTTGACTTAAGTCATGATTTTAAAAATAATCACTGCAAAAAGAACCCTATTTCTGTCATTCCCTTTTTTGTGCTTAGAAAATTTTCACTAAGTGTTAATTCAGTTCTAGGTATTTCCACATATTCACAAGATTAAAAATGTAAATGTCAAAATATGAAATAGTATTGAAAGAATAAGAAAAGATGTGAAAAGGAAAAAAAATCAAATTATTTTCAGTGAAATTTCTTAGATTTAAATCAAGAAACAACAAAAAAAGGCAAGCCTTGGCCTTAAACTCACCTGTAAACAAAAAACAAAATATCCACTAGCGCTCTGCTCTGCAATGACATCCTCCATGGTCCTCAGGGTGGTGCCCAGGTAAGAATTCAGGAGCTGCGTAGGAAGCAGGCCAGCTGAAGAGGCCACCAGATAGTTGGGTAAGGAGAGGTCAGTGATCTAGGAGTATTAAACAGGATGATTCATTACCAAGTAAAACTTCAGTGTCACATAAAACTGCGTATGCAAGTCTTGCTAGCAGTTTTCCCTTGGAAGTAGAGAGAGCTGAACTACTTTTCAAAGCATTCTGATTTTTAAACATGATTATACATGGAATATATACAGAATGTAAAAGATCTACAATGAAATAAAAGTTTAAAGGAAAATTTTAACATTCTATTGCTCTGTCATTGAAAGCTGGCATTTGTGACTATTGTTTTTTTTCTTACACATAAATAAAAGGTGCAGACACACACATCACTTTGTAAAAAGCTTTTAAAGTCTTCCTCATGTCATTAAATGTTCTTCAGGCTTGGTTTTGTGCTTAGTCGCTCAGTCGTTTCAGACTCTTTGAGACCCCATGGACTGTAGCCAGCCAGGCTCCTCTGTCCACGAGGATTTCTCCAGGCCAGAATACTGGAGTGGATTGCCATGCCCTCCTCCAGGGGATCTCCCCAACCCAGGGATCGAACCCAGGTCTCCCACATTGCAGGCAGATTCTTTACCATCTGAGCCACCAGGGAAGCCCAAGAACACTGAAGTGGGTACCCTAACCCTTCTCCAGGGGATGCTACTGACACAGGAATCAAACCGGGGTCTCCTGCACTGCAGGCAGATTCTTTATGAGCTGAGTTACCAGGGAAGCTTCTAATTATTCCTCATAAGCATACCTAAATAGCAATGTGGTCACTGGGTTTTGAAGCCAGGTAACTCTAACTCAAAAATGACATTTAAGTACAAAGTCTTCGAATATCAGATTTTTCATCTGTAAATGAGGATAATAACCACTACCTTACCTGAAATATTTTACAGATATATGTGTAAATATCTTAACAAATGCCTAACACATGATCAGCACTCAAAAAGGTACAAATTATTATTATACATTTATACTACATAGCACAATTTAACCATTCTTTTGCTGTGGAACATTTAAACTCTTCCTTAATTGTTTCTTTGTGTACATGTGACTATGTATTTTTTGGCTATTATGAAGTTTTTAAAACCTGTATGAAAACCTTTGTGTATAACCTGTATGGGAGTCAGTAAACTATTTCCAGTAAATCTATCTCATGGTATTCATGCCCTTGTGTGATCCTTTCCCAAAGAGTGTGGGTTAGACCTAGCGCTTTCTTCTGGCAAATAGACTATCGCATAAGTGATGAGATGTTAGTTCCAAGATTAGGTTACAAAAATAACAAGACTTCCATCTCTCCCTCAGGAAGGTAAGTTACCATGCTGTAAGCAGCTCTACAGAGAGGTCCCTGCTATAGCAAGGAGTTGACGTCTTCAGCCAAAAGCTAGTAAATACCTAAGAGCTGCCAACGGCCACCTTAGAGTGCCTGGAAGCAGAGTCTTCCTCAGTTGTGTCATAAGGTGGCTGCAGCTCTGGTCAGCATCTTGAGTACTGTGAGACAACCTGAATTAGAGGCACCTACCTATTCTGTGGGCTTCCCTGGTTGCTCAGTTAGTAAAGAATCTACTTGCAATGCAAGAGATCCGAGTTCGATTCCTGGATTGGAAAGATTCCCTAGACAACGGATAGGCTACCCACTCCAGTACTCCTGGGCTTCCTTTGTGGCTCAGCTGGTAAAGAATCTGACTGCAATGTGGGAGACCTGGGTTCAATCCCTGGGTTGGGAAGATCTTCTGGAGGAGGCATGGCAAAATCTGACTGCAATGTGGGAGACCTGGGTTCAATCCCTGGGTTGGGAAGATCCTCTGGAGGAGGCATGGCAACCCACTACAGTATTCCTGCCTGGACAGAGGAGCCTGGTGGGCTATAGCCCATGGGGTTGCAAAGAGCTGGACATGACTGAGCGACTAAGCACAACACAGCTATTCTGTACAGGAATTCTCGACTGACAGAAGCTGTGAGATAAAAATGTTTATTAAGCTATTCAATTTTGGAGTCATCTGTTACACAGCAAGAAATAATAAAATATGCAACTCCATATTTTAGGATAGATCACTAGGAATGGAATAACTAGATCAAACACTAAAAACTGCCTTCCCCAAAAGTTCACACTGATTTACATTCTTATCAGTGAGTAATGTATGTATGACCGTTTCATCATACTCTTGCCAATTTTAAGTTTTAAATTTCAATCCTCCTTAGTTCCATGGGGTTGCAAAGAGTCAGACATGGCTGAGCACACACACATGCATTCAGTTTGAGAGGGGTAAAAATGATTTCAATTATTGTTTAATCTGGCTTTCCTTGTAGCTCAGTCGGTAAAGTATCTGCCTGCAGTACAGGAGACCCGGGTTTGATCCCTGAGTTGGGAAGATCCCCTGGAGAAGGAAATGGCAACCCACCCCAGTATTCTTGCCTGGAAAATCTCATGGACAGAGGAGCCTGGTGGGCTGCAGTCCGCGGGGTCACAAAGTTGGGTGCGACTGAGCGACTAACACTTACTTACTGTAATTTTAATTTACATTAGTTTTAAATATACACTTTTCTATTTACATTTCTTTCATGGCTTTATTTGTTCACATTTATTCATTTTTATTGAAATGTTAAAGTGTTCTCTTATTTATTCATGACATTTATTCTTTGTATAGTTAAGGGCAACCTTTGTCCATGCTGTGTGCTAAGTCGCTTCTGTCGTGTTAGACTCTTTGCAACCCTATGGACCACAACCTGCCAGGCCCCTCTGTCCACAGGATTCTGCAGTTAAGAACACTGGAGTGGGCTGCCATTTTTTTCTCCAGGAGATCTCCCTGACCCACAGATCAAACCCGCATCTCTTATGTCTCCTGCATGGGCAGGCAGGTTCTTTACCACTATTGTCACCAACTTTTGTCCATAATATGCAGCAGATATTTCCCTCTGAACTGTCTCTTATTTTTTGTTTAGACATACAAATGTTTCTAAATTTATATTTAACTAAATATTATTGTTTCCTCTGATCTTCCATTGCTTTTAGCTTCAGAAAGTCTTTTCAGATCTCATTATTAAATTTCTCCCTATTTTTTCTTTTCTCAATATATTTTCCTCTTTAATATTTACCACCAATTCCTTCTGCAATTTATTGGAATTAAAGTTTGATGATATATCCTTACTCTTCCCGTTCCCCAGTAGCCAATTTTCCTAGTATCATTTACTGAATAATCAGTAACTTCTTTAGCAACTTGTGACGTTTATTATAAATGAAGTTACTGTATATAAAGGAGCCTATTTGGGGTTCTAATACTGTCCACTGATAGTCTTTTATATATACGTTTTTTTTAAATTAGAGAATAATTACAATATTGTGATGGTTCTGCCATATATCAACATGTCTACTGATATCTTAAATCTTGTGTTGAAACCAAATTATTGTAGACTATCAGTTTAATATCTCACAAGGAATTTCTAACCTTCAAATTCCTTTTCTTACTCTTCTTTTTAAAACTTCCATAAGCATTCTTATCTATTCATTTTTGTGAATACTTTTTAGGATCACTCTGTCATTCAAAAAACTAGTAAAGATTATACTAGAATTAAGATAAAATTATAAATTAATCTGGATAGAGATGTAACCTCCAGAATATTCAGTATTTTTATCACGAAATGTTTTTTATAACTACTTTAAATCTTCCATATTTATTATTAAAATTTGGTTGTTTTATTTATATAATCAAGCATTTCTTATTAGTTTATTTCTAAACATTTTATGTTACAGATATTGTGTGCGTGTACTCAGTCACTTCAGTCATGTCGGACTCTTTGCGACCCTGTGGACGGCAGCCCGCCAGGCTCCTCTGACCATGGGATTCTCCAGGCAAGAAAGAACACTGGAGGGGGTTGCCATGCCCTCCTCCAGGGGATCTTCCTGACCCAGGGATCGAACCCGCATCTCCTATGCCTCCTGCATTGGCAGGTGGATTCTTTACCACTAGCACCAACTGAGAAGCCCATAGTTGTTACTACAGCCATTAATTTTGAGAATAACTTTCATATCCTTATCTGGGTATTGCTGTTATAGAAGAAAGCTAGTGGCTACTTTATTAAATTTTATTTTTATTAATATTAAAATCTGGTGTTTCAGTGAGTTATAGGTTATTCTACAACTACAGTCTAACCTAAAATTATGTAAAGCTACACTCAGCTCTACTCATGGGTGATTAGCAGGAGACGCACCACTGCTGATTTAGAAAGAATACTGAAGTGTGACTGGCTGTTAAGATTCCGCTAAACAATACTGACTCAGTGACTGCAAGATGGTCTGGAAGGTATCTGCCAGAGATAGACATAATGACTCAACTTTTACCTTGAAGAATTCGCACACTGACAAGTATACACAAGCAGACGGGAGCCTTGAGAACTGCATGGAAAGTATTAAAGAGTAAACAGGGACTAAAATCTCTGTAGGAGTGGGGGCCAAAGGGCAACACTGTGGGATAAGAGGAATTTGAAATGAACTCCACAAGCTGAACATGGGCTTCACAGGGAAAGACGGTGGGATGGAGAAGGGAAGGGCTTCCAGGAAGGGAATGAATGGGGTCCACGTGGCACACAGGGCGAGGGCAATGCAGGGTTATCAGTAAAGTCAGCAGTGCAGTCTGGAGTGTTTAAAGTGCAAGGCACTCCTGCAGAACAAAGACAGGGCAAGTGTTTGAGAGGACACTTGTGAGGGGTCTGGGTGAAAGGGGAATGAGTTTGTACTCAGCAGAAAAGCTCTGAGGAACCTAATCCAAGAATGACATGAACAGGGCTAAGTTTTAGGAAGATTCCTCTACCAGTTTGGGGCACTTAACAGTAATGGAAAAACTTTCTTTAGAATTAAACATGTCAAATGTATAAAGTAAATATGACAAAAATGAATGTCATAAAATTATACTAGTTATAGTAATATTATGTGTTATGCAAGTTATTTTCTAAGTAAGTACTTAAAATGTCAGAATGCAAAGCTTCAGTTCATAATCTTTAAATGTAATTAAAGTTTCCCTAAAGAGAATATATATTTGACATTTATGGATGACAGCAATAATATCTAAATGGCTATTTTAAGAACAGATATCATAAATCTGAAACAACTCTGCCACTTAACTCTTTTAACAAGACCTTTTTCCAAAGCATACATGAAAGTTTGTCAAACCTTTCATTACCAAATCTCACCCTACAGAAAAAGGAATTGTTATGATTTACATATAGTTCTCTTTTGAAAAGCTGCGTGGCTAAATAAAGCAAAGAAACTAATTTCAGCTAATCACAGTAAAACTGTTTTGCTAGCATGTCAAATAATTTAGCCAGTATATCAAAATAATAATGTACACAGGCACACACAGTTTTTCAACTAAGTGTATTAAAGATAAACAGATTCTAAATTATCCTAATATGGCATTTCCTATAAGCCAAGATCCTACTCAGAATCTGCATCCAATCTTGGACAAACATAGTTAATACACAGCACTTGATCTCACAAAGAGATCCATCCAACCTTCTTTCCCTAGAAAGCCTTTATCCATGGACGTTCTGTAAAGTCATTTGTTTGTTGTCTTTCATTGGCACTGGCTCTCTCCAGCTGTGGTGAGTGGGGTGGTCCTTGCCGTGCGGTGGGGGCATCTCTTGTTGGGGAGCATGGGCTCTAAAGTGTGGGGGCTGTGGCAGCCGCTGCCTGTGGGCTCTGAGCACAGGCTCAGCAGTGGTGGCACATGGGCTTAGCTCCCCACAGCACGTGGGATCTTCCAGGACCAAGATCGAACCTGTGTGTCCTACACTGGCAGGCAGACTCTTAACCACTGGTCCAGCAGGGAAGTTCTACCCACTGACTTTAAAAAAATATGTCTCCTTATCCTACTTTCCCAAAAGACATTAAATGTGAACTCAGAATAATCTTACTGGGAAGGCCTGCCTATTATACCCTGGGGACTTGTCTCAGGACTGTTTTCCTACTTCAAAGACTCAGAAATCACAATCCAGGATGTCAGTGTCACCCTGCTGGTTAGCGTCTATGATCAGAAATACTTCAGTGTGGGTTTCAGGGAGGGTGAATGCCACCCTCCCGTGCTTTCAGAACTCCAGAAGCACCGTGAAAGTACACACATTCTTATTCCCAGAAGTACTGTGATTTACTTGCAGATGTAATTTACTTGCCGCAGTGGGTAAGGGTTACTGTAGAATATTACCATATACCAGATAGATCTTGAAAACAAAGTGCCCATCTGAAGGGAAGAAAAAAGAGGGGGGAAAAAAAACCCTTAATCTTAAAGAGTAAGAACTGATTCTTCACTGAACACACATTTTTGAAGCTGATAATAAGAGAACTCTGTGTACAGACTGTCACTTGAATGCGCGCTGAACCTCAGACACAGTACAAAGCACAGCTCCTCTGGCAACACTGCCTATAGCTCCTCTACCTTCTCCATTTACAACTGTTTACACAATGGCTTTACAGGCCTTAACAAACTAAAATACTTTATCATTTTTACACAGAATATCTTGACACAGATTGAATGAAGAATATAAAGGTGATTTGTGTATGGAAGACCTCAAATTTTATCCACTGTTTTGTGAAATGATTTTAGTTTTGGCAAATCACACCTTCCTGTAGAGGTGTGTTTCCTAGTTTATGTAAAAGCAATGTTGTTTATTGACAAAGTTATATCAGTATAAATTTCAATTAAAACATATATTTAGTATTATACAGAAAAAATCATGAATCCCCATTATAATTTTAAGGAATGGTCAAAAGAAGTTAAAGTGACTGCAGTTTGATCTTTTCATCTACTTATTACTGATAAATTATATTTTATAATGTATATACTCAAAATACTATCAGTAGTTCAGAAACAGAAAGGAGGGAGAAAGAGTTAACAAATGGCAACCAGCTTTCACTTCCAGAAACATGAAATTTTAAAAACTGCTTAAAGGAAAAACACTATCATTCTCTTCCCTCCTCAAAATACTTCTTTTCATGTTTCCAATCTCAGTTGCCCTAACTAGACAGACAGCACTCTTCCCTCACCGCCACAATCAATCATCTGCTCTTTCTTATAGATTCTGCCTTCTGCGTCCGTAAGAAATCTACCCGTCACCTGTTCCTGTTCCTGTTCAGTCTCCTCCTCTCTGGTCTTGATCCGTTAGATCTACCCAACACTCACAACCTAACTTAAATTTTGCAGAAATCTTTAAAAAATGGCAAATCCAATCCTGCTTAAAGTTTTTCCTACTGCCATCAGAATGAGGTTCAGATTCATCAACATGCAAAGTACAAAATGACTGTGTGGTCATGAAAGTCATTCTGTCCTGTACTTAATGACCAAAATGTTCATTACAGTCAGCAAAGTCTCAGAAATCATTTACAACATTCATTCACAATGTTATATAAAGAAAACACATGCACTAATAAGTGAAAAGACTAGGAAAATAAACACTAAAATGCTGAATGTTTTCCTCCATATACTTACTATACTTTTCAAAGTTTTTACAATGAATACTTATTCATAGGCAGAAAAAACACTTTTAAAGTAAGTTTTAATAAGACTCTCTGCCTCTAAAGACATTTTAATCTAGAAAGGGGTAAAAAGACATAATCTATTTGTTACTATGATACAACAGGCTAGATATACAGGTTTGTGAATTCTAACCCCATATATGACCATGAAAACCACAGAAGCTGGTGAGATGACTGAAGAGGCACAAAGAGAACACAGTTTTAAGGAAGTAACAGTCAGCCATTCTCCGTGGTTCTGTGAGGTCTACGGATGAGGTGGCAAGGCATTTTTCAACTTGGTCATTACATCTCAACCTTCAGACTTAATGACTCCAAGGCAAATATAACAAAACTGTATTGTATTTTCCTAGAATTTGCCTTGAGTAATCAAGAAAAAGATAAATTGCTTCTAATAATTTAGTTCACAATTGAACTGAAATTTACTGCAGTTAAATAAAAATATTTATTTTTTAAATATTCAAAACAGGCTGTGTCTCTGTCATCTACTCCATCTGAACTGTACCAATGGCAATGAATCAGGATACTTTAATAGTAAGAAGAATCGGTATGCTTTAATAGCAAGAAGAACTAATCATTAGTTAAGTGGGCACAGTGTGTATTATGACTCATACTTGGTATATGAATGAGTTATCTATAACACAGAATAAGAATTTAAGAAGATGAAAAAACATTTTTATAAAACATACCATCACCAAACTGTTACATACAAAGTAATGTTAAATAGTTACTCAGAACATTTGTCTCTTTAAGAGTAAACTCTGAGGCCCTGTCTAACCTCTTTAATTTTACAAATAACGACAACTGGAGGCCAGATCATTAAATGACTTCACCAAAGTCACACAGGAGCTGAGACAGAACTGAATGTCCCCAAACAGTCCATGAGACTAAGACTTTACCATTTTTCTGGTCTCATAGTCACTAGCCAATAAAATATTTTTATTTAACTGCAGTAAATTTCAGTTCAATTGTGAACTAAATTATTAGAAGCAATTTATCTTTTTCTTGATTACTCAAGGCAAATTCTAGGAAAATACAATACAGTTTTGTTATATTTGCCTCAACTTTGTTTTTTCATCTTATTTTGCCATCATTATTTTAGTCAGTACACCAGTTTAACAGCTACCTGCCCTTCCCCCAAAACAAGCAAAACACTCTCTGTTGCTGCTTCTAACCTACTCGGGGCTAATAAAAATAGCCAAAGTAAGTAACAGTTTGGTAACATAAAGTTCTTTAAAATGGTTCTACTGAGAAGTGAGCCAGGCTGATGGGTCAGGCCTTCCACTTTTAAATTTATTCATTTCTTTTTTTTTTTTCCCTTTTACCCACAATACCTCTCTCTCTCTCTCTCTCTCTCTATATATATATATATATTTGAAGGCTTTTGTTAAATACAAAGGTAAAAAGATACATACGGGAGCTTATGGGCCTCTTGCTAGTTTCAGGGCTTGGACTTGGTGGTTATTTTACTACAGTGACTGTTACAGCCCTAATGCAAACTTCTGTAAAGCCCAAGGTAGGAAATATTTTCAGCTTTGCAGGCCATAGGGTTTTTGTCACAACTACTCGACCTTGATGTTTTAGCTTAAAAAGAGCTACAAACTATACATCCACGAATAAGCATGGCTGTATTCCAATAACATTATTTACAGATGCTGAAATCTGAATATCATGCAATTCTCTCACACACACAAAACATTATTCTTTGGGTATTTTTTCCAGTTACCTCCCTAGGATGATGCCTGATTCAACTGTGGAGAACGTGGCCCAGAGCCTGACACACGGGAGGTCCCAGGGCTGGTGCTCTGCAATTAGAACCAGGAGATCGCTGAGAAACCAGCAAGTTCTCTGCTGATCTCAGATCAACAATAGAGCCTCAGGTAAGTTCATGGCTCTACCATTTACCAACTGCATGCTCCTAGGCTAGTTATTTCACCACTCTGCCTCAACTGCCTTAGCTTAATATGAGAATTAGGGTTCATATGAATATTAAGTAATGTGTACATGTTAGAACAACAGTGCCTGGCAATTACTAAGTACAACATAAAAAAATGGTTAAAAAGAAAAGTAAATTCTCTGAGTTTCAATGTCCTTATCTTGAAATGCAGAGGATGGAGAGAAGGAAATAGTAATGAGCAAGCTATACATTTTATCAAAGCTATGCAGTAGATAATGGCAAACACATTTCACAACAGAAAGCATGGCTCGAAGAGTAGCTCAAGAAGTCAGAGTAAAGGTTAGAATTAAGTCTGACTTCAAGTATGTGAGCTTTTGTCCTCTATGTAACTGCCTATAAGTCACTGGTAACTCCTCAAAGGACTGTTGTAATGATTAAGGCATAGTATATATGTAAATTTTCTCTGAATACTGTAAAGTGGTATACAACATATGATCAAGAGTCAGACACAACTTAGCGACTAAACTGCCACCGAACCACCATATTTGGATTAAAGTTGGTATTTCACAGGTGGTAGCTTTAAACTATTGAAGTCCAGATATCTCCACGGGAGTATCTTACAAGAGACCTTACAATAATGCATTAATGCTTTCTAAGTAGTTATTTTTATGAACAGTTTTCAACTTTATCAACAAAAAGGAAATCCTCAAGTTTTGAGGCTACAGAAAAGATCTGCTATGTTTAAGTCAGAAATAATCATGTTTACCTCTTAGAATGTTGAGGATGAAATACGTTAACATATTAAGGGGTATTTAGTAATTGTGGAATGATAAGAGAGAGGCTAGGAGTAAGCTGAGGGTTGGGAAAATGTCCTGAGGGGAAAAGAAAACACACTTGAGGGTTTCCCTACAGGGAGTACCAAGATTAGACTTGCATTCTACAAAGATCATTCTGGAGGGAGAAAACACTGGAAATCCTTGCCTAAGAGGCAAGGAGACTAGATAGGAGGCTGAAATGCTGCCAGGGTAGTGGCGGTGGACTGGACTGAAGGGCCTGGGAGGCAGGATCCAGAAGTCAAGGGCCAGAGTCAAAGACTACTGCCAAGCACTCAAGTTCTTGCTCCTTCCCGGCACACATATTGCCCCTGTGAAGTCAGCTGCGGCCATGTCACTTGTTCAGGCTAGTAAAGAGTGAGATTACTTCCAGGTGAAAGCATTAAAAATCAGTACAGAATTCACTATGTCATATAAACCAAGTGAAAGATGGTGGCTCCATCAACCTGGATCCCAAAGTAAAAATAACATAAAGCAGAAACTCTCGACTCCTTCCCCAAACAAAGCTGAATCTGGATCAGCGCCAAGTAAGGAAACAAACCTTTGCTTTTTATTTTAATACTTAAGGAACATGTATTTATGAGAAATCATGAGGAAAAATATGGCATCATATGCAATATAGAGTCTACTTATTTAATTAAAACATTTTTAAGAGGATATATCATAAATGCTAGGAGCATATATTATAGTCCCCCAAATCATAAAAGTGGAACTCAAAATAAAAATTAAATTTATCTCCCTTCACTATAAATAATAATATAAGCTGCACTTTTTACAAATCTTTGCTTTTCAACCCAGTGAGGTTTGGGGTGGTTGTTGTAGTGTCATTTACCCTATCCTGAGTGAAGCAGTAAGAAACAGTCATTCTAGATACACGCCCAGATTAATGTACAATACCTACAGATGCAAGACTACATCAAAAATGTTGGTAGGTGGGGGCCTTTATTTCCCACAGGAAAAATGAGTACATTTTAAAAGGTAGAAATGATTCTACAATGTACTTCAGAAATTATATTTCTTACGATCTAAGAATTCATACTATAAAGTGTTATGTACTTAATTTCCATTTCAAAAGTGAAGTGTCAATTTGTTCATCCCTTTTTAGCACACATGGGAGAAGGAAAGAAAGTTAAGAACAGATAGCAAGCAAGGCAGAGCCTTTTTCCTTCTTCTATATATTCATCTTTTACAATCAGCTCCTGCCTCTTAAATATAAAAACTACCTCCACCATAATAATTGCTATTAATTTTTGAGAAATGAGTACGTGCCAGGCAAATACACAATGCCTTCACTGCATTAGCTTATTTGAGCCTCATAACTCAGCATAGACCGTCAAGGACTGTCTATTTCCAAACCCTGTGCCTCTCATGACCACTACCTTTCCTCATGAGCATTGATTAAAGGCCAATCGTGGACACTGAAGATGAATTTTAACTGGAATGGAGAGGAGGGAGGATAATTTTAAAAGATAGGTAGGGAAGAAGAAAAAGAAATACGCCTGGAAAGGGGGCACCTTTGGGTAGCCAGAGGGGTATGAGGACAGAAAGGATAGAATCAGAAAGAGGTTCTAGAAGGCAGAAGTGAAAGCCAAGCTAAAACAAAAATTAGCATTAACTAAGCTTTCTTTTCACTCACATACCCTGGGTGAATTCAGTAAACAGTTCCAGTTGCAGGAGCTATTTATTATGTAGATAGCTAAAAAGAGAAATGAATAAGATGTAATAGACTATATCCAATGGGTCCACAAGCCACCTTGCTTAAGGCCAAGAGTGAGAGTTTGACACAGTATCGTGAACTTTTTTAGATAATCTGGGGTTTATAGCTCAGCTCCACCACTTGGTCCTTCGACACTCTTCATGGATCACACTCTTGTCAAGGCAAAGGGGCCTATGTAACTCAGTGAAGCTGTGAGCCTGCTGTGCAGAGCCACCCAAGATGGACGGGTCACAGTGAAGACTTCTGACAAAACGTGGCTCACTGAAGGAGGAAACAGCAAACCACTCCAGTATTTTTACTGCGAGAACCCCATAAACAGGATGAAAAGGCAGAAAGACAGGATAATGGAAGATGAGCGCCCCAGGTTAGAGAGAGAAGAAAGAAAGTGAAGTCGCTCAGTTGTATCCAACTCTTTGCCACCCCACCGACTGTAGCCTACCAGCTCCCTCTGTCCATGGGATTTTCCAGGCAAGAGTACTGGAGTGGGTTGCCATTTAAGGAGTCCAGTAAGCTACTGGGAAGAGAGGAGGGCAATAACTCATAATTCCAGAAAGAATAAGGTGTTTAAGTGGAAACGACACTCAGCTGTGGATGTGTCTGGTGGTAAAAGTGAAGTCCAATGCTGTAAAGAACAGCATTACATAGGAACCTGGATTGTGGTGCTGGAGAAGACTCTTGAGAATCCTCTGGACTACAAGGAGATCAACCAGTCAGTCCTAAAGGAAACCAATCTTGAACATCCATTGGAAGGACTGATGCTGAAGATGAAACTTCTATACTTTGGCCACCTGATATGACAAGCCAACTCATTGGAAAAGACCTTGATGCTGGGAAAGATTGAAGGCAAAAGAAGGGGATGGGAGAAAATGATATGGTTAGACAGCATCACTGACTCAATGGACAGGAATTTGAGCAAACTCCAGGAGACAGTGAAGGACAGAGGAGCCTGGCATGCTGCAGTACGTGGGGTCACAAAGAGTCAGATATGACTTAGCTACTGAACCACCACCACCACCACCACTTGGTAGCTGGGTGATCCTAAACAAGCTCCTGGATGCCTCCATGTCTTCCTCAGTTAAACTATGCCAATAATACCTATTTCAAGAGGCCAGTTTTCTTTTTTCCTTCTTTTCTCTTGACCCCCACAAGGCCAAACTGAAAACTGCCTCTTGTCAAGTTCGTTTTCAATTAATTACCTTAAATTATTTCCAAGTACAAAGTATAAATTATATGTTTAACATATTTTATTATTTTAAAAAACTTATTTAATTTTAATTAACAAATTATAATGAGCCCACATTATATATCCAGGACAAAATATAAAATGAAGAAATGGAGTCATGGGTTAAACTCTATCTGCAAACCATTATTTAGTACCTAGGTGATCCTGGATAATAACAACAGTAATGACGCCATGAAATTAAAAGACGCTTACTCCTTGGAAGGAAAGTTATGATCAACCTAGATAGCATATTAAAAAGCAGAGACATTACTTTGTCAACAAAGGTCCGTCTAGTCAAGGCTATGGTTTTTCCAGTAGTCATGTATGGATGTTAGAGTTGGACTATAAAAAAAGCTGAGCGCCAAAGAATTGATGCTTTTGAACTGTGGTGTTGCAGAAGACTCTTGAGAGTCCCTTGGACTGCAAGGAGATCCACCCAGTCCATCTTAAAGGAGATCAGTCCTGGGTGTTCATGGGGAGGACTAATGTTAAAGCTGAAATTCCAATCCTTTGGCCATCTGATGCGAAGAGCTGATTCATTTGAAAAGACCCTGATGCTGGGAAAGATTGAAGGCAGGAGGAGGAGGAGACGACAGAGGATGAGATGGTTGGATGGCATCACCGACTCAATGGACATGAGTCTGGGTAAACTCTGGGAGTTGGTGATGGACAGGGAGGCCTGGAGTGCTGCGGTTCATGGGGTTACAAAGAGTTGGATGCGACTGAACTGAACTGAATGATGACAAAAGCCAGATTGTTATTCCAGGCTTAGTAGCACTTATTTATGCAGTCGTCTCAATAATCCTGTGAAGTAGGTAACATTACTTTCCCATTTTACATATAAGACAGCGAACCATAAAGAGGATAAGCAACTTGACCGAGAGTCGACAGATTCAGATTCTATGGTGAATTCTATGGGGACAGCAGAATTTCAGATCATCAGCCCTGTGTTCTGGACTATTAGATAATAATCTATAATATACATATAATCACTATCTGTAGAGCTAGTTTAAAGATTAGAAATAATATGTGGAAGCAGTCCAGGACAGTCGGCACACAGTTGGTAGACACGAAAATGCACAAGGAAATATACTGGAGAAGATGCAAATTAACAGAATCAAACTATTCAGGTTCCTTAGTCCCAACCCTCTTTCAAAGTTTAAGGATATTTGATCAATTATTAGCCAAGGCTGGGTCAAAATTCAAGCTTATAGGAAGCTGTGAAAAGGTAAAAATTTAAGGAAGACAACATACTAAACCACCTGTAAACATCAAACTTTCCCTGTACAGAAAACTTATCTATTTCCATGTTGCCACAAGCCTCATTCTAGTCATTGCTGCAGTTGGCTAGAATCAACATGACATTTGCAAAAGGCATTTAAAAAGAAAAGGGTAGGTTGGTTAGAAATATTCTTAACATAAAACAAAACGAGAAAGTTTCTAGAGATAACAATTTATTTTTGAAACAAAGTTATCAGGTTCACTATATATATTGATTCCTGTGATTTGAATGCTAAAATTCTTCAGTTTTTTTTAGGTCTAGTTGAAGGGTTGAGTTTCTGGGCATCTATATGAAAATTCTTTGAACTTCAGAATCGCTGAATTTGAAGAACACAGTAACTAGTTTAACCCCTTCACCTTAAAAAAAGAGGAAAGCAAGGGCACATAGCCAGTGGTAGAGAACCTGCCTGTCAACGCAGGAGACATGAGAGACACAGGTTCGATCCCTGGGTCAGGAAGATACCCTGGAGAAGGGAATGGCAACCTACTCTAGCATTTTTGCCTGGAGAATCCCATGGACAGAGGAACCTGGTAGGCTACAGTCCATGGACACGGCTGAGGTGACTTAGCATACAGCATGCGCTGAAGACACTAAGTTTGTAAATACTGGATCTTTTTTCCCCCTTTTTTTTCTCCGTAGCAGAGTTCCATTCTTCAATCATTTACTAGCAGTGTTTCCATTACTCAATCATTTACAACGCGATGTACATTAGTTAGAAACACCTTAACTGAATAAGCAAAGGATATGAATACAAGACCCCCAAAAAAGTGTAAAGGTGTATAAAAAGATAAATATATTCACAATTGGGAAAAAGGTTATCTGTCCAATTTTGTTGTATCCACTACCAAGTGATTTTAAAATGAAGTTCCTCCAAAGAAAGGTAAAAAGGAGGCTTCCCTCCTTACTACACTGTATTAAAAAAGCAAATTACTTGATGGAAAAAAAATCGTATTAAAAATTTTAGGAAACTCCAAAATAGAGTCTACTTTCTCCTCTATTTACCCAAACTCTTCCTTTAGTCAGACATTGTTAAAAACTTGAGCTAAAATACTGGATGCATTTTGGCAAGTTAGAGGGAAAGCCAGCCTTTATTTATTCCCTGACGGGTGCGACAGCTGCTACAGAATAAGATAACAAATGTTTAAAATAGATATTTCTTTTTTTTTAGATATTTCTTAAAAAAATATATATATATATTTCTACTCCTCTCCTTTCATAGTTAAGAGGGGTCATTTTTAACCAAACTCATATGTCAAAAAAGGAGTAGTTCTTTCTCTACCAAATCTCCTACTGAGGGAGCCCGACACAGATTGGCTTTATCTGTTTGAAATTTCTCAGGGTACGTCAGAAAGTAATTTCCACTTCTGTTATCTCACTCCTCTGCCAGCATTCCACAGGACAGCGCGCCCTCCCAGGGCCGCCCCAAGATCGCTCAAAACAAACAAACAAAAATACTTGGGAGAACAGCCCAGCGGCATGCCACTTACCGAGAACACTGCGTTCTGCAGCCCGAAAGGTATGGGGGTGAGCCTGGCCAGCGCCACCACTTTGAGGCCGCTGCCCCCCTCCACGACGCGGATGACGGCGCTGAGCTTCTCGCTGCTCTGGATCCTGGCGGCTACCCAGGCGGTGAGGAGCCGCTTGCAGACCACGTGGGCGATGAAGGTGCCAATGAGGACGCCCACCACCATCAACCCCATGCCCAGCACGAAGCCGTACAGGTAGCCGGCCGCCACGTTGAGCACGATGTAGCCCCAGCCGCAAGGGAACGAGACCACGATGAAGCCCACGACGAAGAGCAGGACCCCCAGCAGCGAGTCGAGGCTCTCGGCCCAGAGCAAGAGGTGCTGCAGGTACCGGCGGACCAGGGCCAGGGAAGCGAAGCACACGGCGGCCAGCACGCAGACCAGCACCAGGCTCCGGCACCAACAGGTGCTGCCGAGGCAGCAGCAGCGCCAGCTTCTCACCTCGGCCACGTCGACCACCACGCCGCCGCCCCCGGGGCCGCCCGCTAACGCCCCGCCCGGCCCCGGCAGCTCTGAGGCGTCGGGCGGAGCGTGGCGCTCCAGACAGGCGCCGAGTAGCGTCCCCGGGGCGGCCGCGGCCGCCGCCGCCGCCGCCGCCGCGCTCGCCCCGCCCCCGCGCAGGGGCAGGCGCTCCGCCGGGCCGTCCCCGCTGGCCGCCCGCGGTAGGGCCCAGCCGGCCGGCGGCGGCGGCTCGGCGTGGCCCGGGAGGGCGGCGGCGTACTGCAGAAGCCGGGGCAGCGACTGGAGCAGGCTGCCGCCGGCGCTCCACATGCCTCGGCCCAGCGTCGGGCCCTCCTCAACCGGCTTGCGCCTCCGCCGCCGCGGCGGCCGCGCTCGTCAGGCGGCGGGCCTTCATGGCGCCCCGCGCGCTTGGCCTGACTCGCCGCGTTCTCTCGAGGGGCAGGAGAGGGCCTCAGGGAGAAAAGGCTGAGGGCTCGCTGACGGAAGGATGACGCCGTGAAGAGGGAGAAAACTCCCGACGCCACACAGGCGGAGGCCGCCTCTCCGGGGGCCGAGGGGGCGGGGCGTCGGGAGCGCGGGGCGGGGCGTCAGCGCGCGGGGGCGGGGCCTGCGCGAGCGATATTTGGCCCCGCCCCCGCCAGGGTAATGAGGAGGCTGGGTAGCGGCGGCGGCGTCTGGAGGGCTGAGGCGCTGAGGGAGCCGCTGGGAGGAGAAACAGCAGAGACTATGGGAGCGCCAGGGAAGGAGAGGGGCTGCAGTGAGGTGGAGAGTTGGGTGGCGCGCGAGGAACCCTGCAGGGGCCTTCCCGGCCTTCCTAGGAGGCGCATGCGTGCCTGCCTGTCAGGGCAGTGACAGGCCCCGTCCCAGTCAGCCAGCCGCTTGGATTCTCGCCCAATACCTGTTGACTGTTTCTGCAGTAACCTCTGATCGTTTATATCCACAGCTACTGTGGTGGTATTAGAGGAAAAGGAGTTCTTCATCTGTTAAGGACGATTTGCTCATTTTTACCTCCAGGTAGTGAAATCTCCGTGCAGGTTTCAGGTCATCATTTGGTACTTAAGGAACTTAAGGAATTAGGTATTAAAACCCAACCTCGACAGAATACCACTTCTGACCCCAGAAGTCTTTAATTGAGCGCCAGACACCTAGGCTATACTTGTCAAAAAGATACACCGAAGAACATTCTTAAGGATTAGCCGTAACAGATGACTCCTCATGCTGCTTTCCTTTCTTCTTTTTGCCTAGACTCTAAGGTTAGTGTTCCTCAGGCGCTCTTTCCTTCTCTCTGTTTAGAGCTCGCCGAGCCCTCTCATCTGAGCTCATAGACTTGATCCCACTTGGTGTAACCCCCAAGTCTATCTCTTCCTGTCCTTCCCTTGCACTCCAGCCTGTGGACACACCCAGATGGAATTTCTGTAGGTACCTCAAACAGCATACTCTGGTGCAAAAAGGACTTAGTAACTGGTCAAGTCATTAACCCCTGAATCTCAGTATTTGTTTTTAAACTGCAAAATGAAGATGATAGTACAATTTTACCTCATAAAACTGTTGTGAGGATTAAATAAAATAATAAAGGTACTTGGCACTATGCCTGGAATCAGTATTCAGCCGTGAGAAGATATCTCATAGTCTAAAGTGTTGTTCCCCATAGATTTGCTCTTTGAGTTTCTTGTCTCAGTGGACGATCTTCCACCCATTTACCCGCCAAATAGCCACCAGGACACTTTGAGACCTACTGATTAGGTACCTACTTTCTCTTTCATGTCATTCCTCTCAAGCCATTGGGTTTGGCCAGAGTCAGTTAAAGTTTTTCAAAGGTATTAGGCACAAGCTCCCTCACCTTTTTTAATTCCTGTAGTTCACGTGGAGGAGCAGCTCCCTTGTTTAGCTAAAGTTTTACTTCCTTTCTAGAAACTCCCAATACTACCTTTCCATCACCCAGTCACACCCAGTTTGTTGTTTCGTTCCCATTCTCACGCTTCCTTCTACTTAGTTATGATATTTGTCCATTATGTTGAGATTTTTTGTTTGCATCACCGTTTCCCTCTTTAGACTGAATTTCCTTAACGTGGGCCCGTTACTTATTTAATCTTAATAAGTAAAGAAACAGCACTCTATATGTTTTTCTGAATGACTAAGTTACAGTTTACAGGGGAGGATAAGAAAGCCAGACAGGAAGCTAACAATTGTTTGGGGAAGAATCCAGGAGGGACTAAAGTGAGGTAATGGTTATGGAGTTAGTAGGATGGGGATAAATTAGAAGCTATAGGCTTGGCCACCGATTGGGTGTTAGAAGAGAGAACGAGTCAAAGCTAATACCTGGGTTTTCTATTTGAGGTAGTGGATAGATAATGGAGCCAATGACCAAGAGAAAAAGTACAGAAAGTTTCTGAGAAAGGTGAAAGTACAGAAAGTTGTGAGAAAGGTGAAACTTGAAATGTCTAGGATATCATCCAGTTGTGGCATGTTGGTAGATGGTTGACAATGTGAATAAAGAGAGAAAATGGGGCACCTCTCCTAGAAATTTTGACATTGGTATGTAGAAAGCAGTTAAGCCATGGTTTGGATGAGTGAATGGTGGTGGATGTGCCAAATATCTTCTGTTGTCTTTCAGGTTCATGGTAAAATTGCATTTCCCAGTCTCCTTGCAGTTGGGATGAGATACATGTCTCATTGTGCCCTTGAATTATGAACACAGCATTTAATTGTTGATGCAAGACCTTCCAGAACTCTTTTTCTCTTTGCCATGGCAATCAACAATGTTCCAGAGTATTTGCTGTATTAATCTTGGTCTTGGAAGGATAATGCAGAATAGTGTTGCATCCACCTTGTGATGGGCTATTTAGAGTGAGTGAGAAGGCAACTTTGGTTGTTTTAAGTAACTGAGATTTGAGGGGTTTTGTTGTTTGTCTCAGAGTAAATCTTTGTCACTCCTTAGTGAATGAGAACAGTGAAACCTTGGGGACACTACTGTACTCATTAAATTATTTTGCATGCAAGAAAGTGAGACCAAAAAGCCACTTTAATTAAAAGGGTTGGAAGCAGGAGTATTTATATACATATATGAGCAGCTATTCGGAGAAGGCAATGACACACCACTCCAGTACTCTTGCCTGGAAAATCCCATGGACAGAGGAGCCTGGTGGGCTGCAGTCCATGGGGTCGCTGAGAGTCGGACATGACTGAGCAACTTCACTTTCACTTTTCACTTTCATGCATTGGAGAAGGAAATGGCAACCCACTCCAGTGTTCTTGCCTGGAGAATCTCAGGGACGGGGGAGCCTGGTGGGCTGCCATCTATGGGGTCGCACAGAGTCGGACACGACTGAAGTGACTTAGCAGTAGCAGTAGCAGTCTTCCCATTGTATCTCTGTTTTTCTGTGCCTCTTTGATCACTTCTCACACTACTGAGTGCTAGTTAACCCTTTTCTTATCCTATAATCTGCATTTCAGAGGAGCACAGTTCAGTTGCAAGAGCTCATAGCTGTAAGCCATGCCATGGGCTGCCAACAAGTCTGTGGTTGAGCCACTCTTGTATCAGGTGCCCATTGTAATCCAGACAGTGCCACCACTTTGGAAATACCACTTCTGAAGATGGGAACTCTAGTCAGGGCATTGTAAACTATAATGGGACATTTCCATTCTTGTCTTACTACAATTTATTTTTCAATAAATTGTGAAATTATGAAAGTTATATTTTACAAATGGAAACTAGATATGTCTTAGCCTGCAAACACCCTAACTTCCCACCCTCTGCCTAAAACCTTTCTGCTGCTTTCGCAAAAACACCCAACTCCTTGCCTGGCCTACAAAGACCATTATGATCTAGCCTTTGCCTACATTCCTACTTATTCTCCTACGACCCTTCCTTCAGTCACAATGGCCTCCTATCTCTCTCTTGAATAAAACAAACTGGTTTCAACCTCAGAAGCTTACAGTCTTGCTTGGCTGATCTCTCTTGTTTCAGTATTCTTCCCTTTCCTCTTGAAAAGCTTTCTTGTTATTCCTTTCTTCTTCTTACTCGCTTAAAGTTCTTCTGCCGTCACCTCATATATGTTAGAGTCATAATACTCCTTTCCTTCATTGCATCTGCCATCTGAAATAGTCTTGTGTGGATATTGTGTTACCATCTGTCTTCCCAATGAGAATGAAAACACCATGAAAATGAGCATCTTTTCCTGTCTTATGATCCCCTATATCCTGAGAATAGTCCCTGGCATGCAAAATACTGTTTAAGTGAATGAAGGAGATGGTAGGCACTGTGCTTGTCTGCTGGTTATTTGTCTCTGGTCCTCCATCTGGATTCATTCTTTACTCTTTCCTGCCTTGATGTGCATTTCAGGGGTTGACTTCTGGAGTTTGCCATCATTCAATCTTCACTGTGCTCTGGGTTTCCAGTTAGGTTTGACCAATGAGAGGCACCAGAAGACTGGAAGATAGTAGAATGAGAGGTGGTCAAGGTATTTATCTCTGCCCAACCCAGCTTCACTGTGTTTTCTTAGTAACTGAATTCTTCCATGTCCAAAGGTCTTGTTGAGTGGCCTTTAAGATTATAGCTCTTTCCCAACTCTGGTAATGGTTTCCTGATGCTTCATCATCCCTTGTAATACTCCTTTGATTAGACACTTCATTATGGCTGCTAGATCGGTGGAGAACTAACTCCAGAAAGAATGAAGAGACAGAGCCAAAGCAAAAACAACACCCAGTTGTGGATGTGACTGGTGATGGAAGTAATGTCCAATGCTGTAAAGAGCAATATTGCATAGGAACTTCCAATATTGATTCATAGGTCCAGGAATGAAGGCAAATTGCAAGTGGTCAAACGAGACAGGAAAGTGAACACTGACATTTTAGGAATCAGCGAACTAAAATGGACTGAAATCAGTGAATTTAATTCAGGTGACCATTATATCTACTACTGCAGGCAAGAATTCCTTAGAAGAAATGGAGTAGCGATCATAGTCAACAAAAGAATCTGAAACGCAGTATGTGGATGCAATCTCAAAAGCGACAGAATGATCTCATTCGTTTCCAAGGCAAACCATTACCACAGTAATTCAATTCTATGCCCTGACCAGTAATGCTGAAGAAGCTGAAGATAAACGGTTCTATGAAGACTTACAAGACCTCCTAGAACTAACACCCCAAAGAGATGTCCTTTTCATTATAGAGAACTGGAATGCAAAAGTAGCAAGTCAAGAAATACCTGGAGTAACAACAAATTTGGCCTTGGAGTACAGAATGAAACAGGGAAAAGGCTAATAGAGTTCTGCCAAGAGAACACACTGGTCATAGCAAACATCTTCTTCCAACAACACAAGAGAAGACTCCACACACAGACAACACCAGATGGTCAACACCAAAATCAGATTGATTATATTCTTTGCAGCCAAAGATGAAGAAGCTCTATACACTCAGAAAAACAAGACTTGGAGCTGACTGTGGCTCAGATCATGAACTCCTTATTGCCAAATTCAGACTTAAATTGAAGAAAGTGGGGAAAACCACTAGACCATTCAGGTATGACCTAGATCAAACCCCTTACAATTATACAGTGGAAGTAAGGAATAGATTTAAAGGACTAGATCTGATAGAATGCCTCATGAACTATGGACAGAGGTTTGTGACATTGTACAGGAGACAGGAATCAAGACCATCCCCATGGAAAAGAAATGCAAAAAAGCAAAATGGCTGTCTGAGGAGGTCTTACAAATAGCTGCGAAAAGAAGAGAAGTGAAAAGCAAAGGAGAAAAGGAAAGATACACTCATTTGAATGCAGAGTTCCAAAGAATAGCAAGGAGAGATAAGAAAGCCTTCCTCAGCGATCAATACAAAGAAATAGAGGAAAACAACAGAATGGGAAAGACTAGAGATCTCTTCAAGAAAATTAGAGATACCAAGGGAACATTTAATGCAAAGATGGGCTCAATAAAGAACAGAAATGGTATGGACCTAACAGAAGCAGAAGATATTAAGAAGAGGTGGCAAGAATACACAGAAGAACTGTACAAAAAAGATCTTCATGACCAAGAATCATGATGGTATGATCACTCACCTAGAGCCAGACATCCTGGAATGTGAAGTCAAGTGGGCCTTAGGAAGCATCACTATGAACAAAGCTAGTGGAGGTGATGGAATTCCAATTGAGTTATTTCAAATCCTAAAAGATAATGCTGTGAACGTGCTTTACTATATGTCAGCAAATTTGGAAAACTCAGCAGTGGCCACAGGACTGGAAAAGGTCAGTTTTCATTCCAATCCCCAAAAAGGGCAGTGTTGAAGAATGTTCAAACTCCCCTACAGTTGCACTCATCTCACACACTAGTAAAGTAATGCTCAAAATTCTCCAAGCCAGGCTTCAGCAATGCGTGAAATGTGAAATTCCTGATGTTCAACCTGGCTTTAGAAAAGGCAGAGGAACCAGAGATCAAATTGCCAACATTTGCTGGATCATCGAAAAACAAGAGAGTTCCAGAAAACATCTATTTCTGCTGTATTGACTATGCCAAAGCCTTTGACTGTGTGGATCACAATAAACTGTGGAAAATTCTGAAGGAGATGGGAATGTCAGACCACCTGATCTGCCCCCCGAGAAACCTATATGCAGGTCAGGAAGCAACAGTTAGAACTGGACATGGAAAAACGGACTGGTTCCAAATAGGAAAAGGAGTTCATCAAGGCTGTATATTGTCACCCTGCTTATTTAACTTATATGCAGAGTACCTCATGAGAAATGCTGGGCTGGAAGAAGCACAAGCTGGAATCAAAATTGCTGGGAGAAATATCAATAACCTCAGCTATGCAGATGACACCACCCTTATGGCAGAAAGTGAAGAGGAACTAAAAAGCCTCTTGATGAAAGTGAAAGAGGAGAGTTAAAAAGTTGACTTAAAGCTCAACATTTAGAAAACAAAGATCATGGCATCTTGTCCTATCACTTCATGGGAAATAGATGGGGAAACAGTGTCAGACTTTATTTTTTGGGGCTCCAAAATCACTGCAGATGGTGATTGCAGCCATGAAATTAAGACACTTACTCCTTGGAATGAAAATTATGACCAACCTAGATACCATATTAAAAAGCAGAGACATTACTTTGTCAACAAAGGTCTGTCTAGTCAAGGCTGTGGTTTTTCCAATAGTTATGTATGGATGTGAGAGTTGGACTATAAAGAAAGCTGAGCGCTGAAGAATTCCTGCTTTTGAACTGTGGTGTTGGAGAAGACTCTTGAGAGTCCCTTGGACTGCAAGGAGATCCAACCAGTCCATCCTAAAGGAGATCAGTCCTGGGTGTTCATAGAAGGGCTGATGTTGAAACTGAAACTCCAACATTTTGGCCACCTGATGTGAAGAGTTGACTCATTAGAAAAGACTCTGATGCTGGGAGGGATTGGGAGCAGGAGGAAAAGGGGATGACAGAGAATGAGATGGCTGGATGGCATCACCAACTCGATGGACGTGAGTTTGAGTGAACTTTGGGAGATGGTGATGGACAGGGAGGCCTGGCATGCTGCGATTTGTGGGGTCGCAAAGAGTCGGACACGACTGAGCGACTGAACTGAAATGAACTGATCTGATTGGAAGAGCTGACTCATTTGAAAAGACCCCGATGCTGGGAAAGATTGAGGGCAAGAGGAAAAGGCTACAACAGAGGATGAGATGGTTGGATGGCATCACCAACTCAATGGACATGGGTTTGGGTCGACTCCAGCAGTTTGTGATGGACAGGGAGGCCTGGCGTGCTGCGGTTCATGGGGTCACAGAGAGTCGGATACGACGGAGCGACTGAACTGAACACATCAATGGACAGATCTTCCAGACAGAGAATTAATATGGTAACAGAGATATTAAATAATACAATAGAATAGTTAGATTTAATTGATATTTTCAGGATATTAATTTAAAAAAAAATACAAATACTTTTCAAGGATATATGGAACATTCTCTGGGATTGACCACATACTTGGATACAGAACTAACCTCAACAGATTTAAGAAATTTCAAGCCTCTCCTCTGACCATGCACGCATGCTAAGTCACTTCAGTCATGTCTGACTCTGTGTGACCCCATGGACAGCAGCCCACCAGGCTCCTCTGTCCACAGGATTGTCCAGGCAAGAATATTGGAGTGGGTTGCCATTTGTTTCTCCAATGCATGCATGCATGCTAAGTCACTTCAGTCGTGTCTAACTGTGCGACCCCATGGACAGCAGCCCACCAGGCTCCTCTGTCCACAGGATTCTCCAGGCAAGAATACTGGAGTGGGTTGCTATTTCCTTCTCCCCTCTGAACATAATGGTATGAAATTAGAAATTAACCACAGGAAATGAAAAAAAAATGCCTATTTTGGAGGCTAAACAACATGTTACTAAAATTCCAATGAGTCAACAAAGAAATCAAAAAGGAAATTAAAAAATACCTTCAGAGAAATTACAATGTAAACACAACCAAAAAAAGCTATGGCATGCAGCAAAAGAAATTCTTAGAGGGATTTTCATAACACTACACGCCTTCATGAAAAAAAAAAAAAAAGAAAAGTCTCAAGTTAACAACCAAACCTACCATCTAAAAGATTCAGAAAAAGAACAAACAAAACTTAAAGACAGTAGAAGGAAGGAAGTAATAAAGATCAGGGAGGAAATAAATGAAATAGAGATTTAAAAATATAGAAAAAATCAATAAAACCAAGACCTGGTTCTTTGAAATGGTAAATAAATTTGACAAACCTCAGACCAGGCTCACCAACAAGAAAAGAGGGAACCCAAATCAAATAAGAAATTAAAAAGGAGAACTCTCAACTGATACCACAGAAAAACAAAAAACCCTAAGAGATTACCATGATCAATTATATGCCAACAAAATTGACAATCTAGAAAAAATGGACAACTTTCTAGAAAGATAAAGCCCATCAAAACTGAATCAAGAATAAACAGATGATTTGAGCAGACTGATCATTATAAGTGAAACAGAATCTGTAGCAATAATAATGATACAAAAAAACCCTACAAACAAAAGTCCAGTTCCAGATGGCTTCAAAGGCAAATTCTACCAAACATGGAAGTCATACCAATACTTTCCAAACTCTTCCAAAAAATTGAAGAGGAGGGAACACTCCCAATGACATTCTATGAAGCCATCATCACTCTGACACCAAAACTAGAAAAAGACACCACTGAAAAGGAAAATTACAGGTCAATATCTTTGATGAATATACACAAGGGAATTACTACTCAGCCATCATGAAGAATGAAATAATGCCATTTGCAGCAACATAGAGATGACTAGAGATTATCATACTAGTGAAGTAAGTCAAAGAGAAGGACAAATACTGTATGATGTTACTTATATATGGAATCTAAAATTTGGCGCAAATGAACCTATCTACAAAACAAACAGACTCATAGGGAATAAACTTTTGGTTGCCAAAGGAGAGAGGGGTAGGGGAAGAAAGGACTTGGGAGTGTGGGATTAGCAGATTAAACGATTATATATAGGATGGATAAACAGCAAGGTCCTACTGTATAGCACAGGAACCTGTATTCAATATCCTGTGATAGATCATAATGGAAAACATATACATAAAAAGAATCCATATATGTGTTTAACATTAACTTTGTTGTACAATAGAAATTGGCACAACATTGTAAATCCACTACACTTCAATTTAAAAAATTATAACAAGAGGAAAAGAACTTGAAGGGCAAACATTTTATATGTTTTAGCAATAACTATTATATTAAGTACCAAGAAATCATATGAACACTTTAAATATGTTTGTTAATTCCTCTGTTCTTTGGAAAACATTTCTTCAATAATTGGTCAAAGGTGAATAGGTCTTGAATTTAGTTAATCACTATCAATAAGTACAGGAACTAATACTGTCATGTATAAGAAAACCGATGTTTAAAATAAAATACTATGGTTAAATTTTTGTTGGTTTGCACAAAATAATCTGACCTATCTCCTTTAAAATGGAATACAAATGATTAGAAGTTAGGATTATTGTGGATCTGGACTCTTGTTTTTGTATATTTGTTCTTACAAGTTGGTGAAATAACATTCCCTTCTAACTAGTGAAAATCTCCAATTTAAGGTTTAAAACTGTTTAACAAAGAGAATTTTCCTTAAGTGAAGGAATTATTGCTCATAATTCCCCCTCAAATCCCAGTTTATAAAATGCACCTTTTAATATTTGGGCCTTTCCTCATGCCTCAGATGGTAAAGAATCTGCCTGCAATGAAGGAGAGCTGGGTTTGATCCCTGGGTTGGGAAGATCCCTTGGAGAAGGAAGTGGTAACCCAGTCCAGTATTCTTGCCTGGAAAATCCCATGTACAGAGGAGCCTGGTGGACTACAGTCCATGGGGTGGCAGAGTTGGACACTAATAAGCGACTAACACTAACATTTACTCGAGCCATTCTTCATGTTAAAACAATGCAACAATTTGTCCTGTGGTCTCAACTGGAAGAATGCTTTGAGCATTATACCTATAGCTTTGAAATATGTGGACCTTTGTTGGCAAAGTAACGTCTCTGCTTTTGAATATGCTGTCTAAGTTGGTCATAACTTTCCTTCCAAGGAGTAAGCGTCTTTTAATTTCATGGCTACAATCACCATCTGCAGTGATTTTGGAACCCCCGAAAATAAAGTCTGACACTGTTTCCACTGTTTCCCCACCTATTTCCCATGAAGTGATGGGACAAGATGCCATGATCTTCGTTTTCTGAATGTTGAGCTTTAAGCCAACATTTTCACTCTGCTTTTTCACTTTCATCAAGAGGCTTTTTAGTTCTTCTTCACTTTCTGCCATAAGGGTGGTGTCATCTGCATATCTGAGGTTATTGAGATTTCTCCCGGCAATCTTGATTCCAGCTTGTTTTTCTTCCAGTCCAGCGTTTCTCATGATGTACTCTGCATATAAGTTAAATAAGCAGGGTGACAATATACAGCCTTGACGTACTCCTTTTCCTATTTGGACATCAGGCACCCAGAAAAGCAGCCCATTGTCTTTGAAAGAGGGTAGCAAAAAAATATAAAAGACAAAGAGAGAGACAAAAGAGGTAGGGATGGAGCTCTGTCCCGGGAAGGGAGTCTTTTTTTTTTTTTAATTCAAATAAATTTATTTATTTTAACTGGAGGCTAATTACTTTACAATATTATATTGGTTTTGCCGTACATCAACATGTATCCGCCACAGGTATACACGTGTTCCCCATCCTTAACCCCCCTCCCTCCTCCCTCCCCGTACCATCCCTCTGGGTCGTCTCAGTGCACAAGCCCCAAGCATCCAGTATCATGCATTGAACCTGGACTGGTAACTAGTTTCATATATGATATTATACATGTTTCAGTGTCATTCTTCTAAATCATCCCACCCTCTCCCTCTCCCACAGAGTCCCAAAAGACTGTTCTATACATCTGTGTCTCTTTTGCTGTCTCACATACAGGGTTATTGTTACCATCTTTCTAAATTCCATATATATGCATTAGTATACTGTATTGGTGTTTTTCTTTCTGGCTTACTTCACTCTGTATAACAGGTTGCAGTTTCACCCACCTCATTAGAACTGATTCAAATGTATTCTTTTTAATGGCTGAGTAATACTCCATTGTGTATATATACCACAGCTTTCTTTTCCATTCATCTGCTGATGGACATCTAGGTTGCTTCCATGTCCTGGCTATTATAAACAGTGCTGCAATGAACATTGGGATACACATGTCTCTCTCAATTCTGTTTTCCTCTGTGTGTACGCCCAGCAGTGGGATTGCTGGGTCATAAGGCAGTTCTATTTCCAGTTTTTTAAGGAATCTCCACACTGTTCTCCACAGTGGCTGTACTAGTTTTCATTCCCACCAACAGTGTAAGAGGGTACCCTTTTCTCCACACCCTCTCCAAGCATTTATTGCGTCTAGACTTTTGGATTGCAGCCATTCTGAGTGGCGTGAAATGGTACCTCATTGTGGTTTTGATTTGCACTTCTCTGATAATTAGTGATGTTGAGCATCTTCTCATGTGTTTGTTAGCCATCTGTATGTCTTTTTTGGAGAAATGTCTATTTAGTTCTTTGCCCCACTTTTGATTGGGTCATTTATTTTTCTGGAATTGAGCTTCAGGAGTTACTTGTATATTTTTGAGATTCTTTGTCAGTTGCTTCGTTTACTATTATTTTCTCCCATTCTGAAGGCTGTCTTTTCACCTTGCTTATAGTTTCCTTTGTTGTGCAGAAGCTTTTAAGTTTAATTAGGTCCCATTTGTTTATTTTTGCTTTTTTGGA
Organism: Ovis canadensis; assembly: GCF_042477335.2. Taxonomy (NCBI): domain Eukaryota; kingdom Metazoa; phylum Chordata; class Mammalia; order Artiodactyla; family Bovidae; genus Ovis; species Ovis canadensis. The sequence continues at coordinate 96,448,259 of NC_091253.1, read as the reverse complement.
TTATGATTGCTAGAATTTTGTTAAGGATTTTTGCATCTATGTTCATCAGTGATATTGGCCTGTAGTTTTCTTTTTTTGTGTGGCATCTTTGTCTGGGGAAGGGAGTCTTAAAAAGAGAGAAGTTTCCAAACACCAGGAAACACTCTCACTGTCGAGTCTGTGGTGAGCCTTGGAACCACAGAGGGCAACATAACCAGGAGGAAAAATAAATAAATAATTCAAACCCACAGATTATGTGCCCAAAAGTAACTCCACCAGCAGAGAAGCAGTGCAGACGCCTGCATCACTAGCAAGTGGGGGCTGGGCAGGGAGACGTGGGCTGCATTGCTTAGAGTAAGGACTGGGCCTGAATGCCCCGAGGGCAATCTGAGGGAAATAACTTGGGCTAGTAAACCAGACTGTGGGATAGCTACCATGCAAAAAGCCCTAACCTAAGACATCGCCAAACCTGCTCACAGAACAAAGGACTGACTAGAACTACGTGAAAAGCCCTAACCTAAGACACTGTCAGGCCCGCTTACAGAATGAAGGGCTGAACAGAGCCAGCTGGCTGCAGACCAACCCTGGCCGGTGAAAGGCAGCCAGAGCCGGAAGTGGGCAATCACAGCCCCAGAGAGGCATTATCTACCAAACTGCAAGCAGGCTTCTTTGCTAACTAAGACTTCTTGGAGTTCTGGACGGTCAACATCCGCCAGAGAAGGTGCGTCAGTTGTACACTTATAAAACCGAGCGGCAGGGACGGGGGAGGCAATAAGTTCCAGTGACTGCGCTCGCCAAACACCTCATCACCTGAGCTGCTTGGACCTGGGAAGGGCACAAAACGCAGGCCCAACTGAGTCTGTGCCTCTGAGGACTACCTGAGTGCCTGAACCTGAGCGTCTTAGACCTGGGAGGTGCATGCAGCCCAGGGCTGGCTTCGGACGGTTCCTGGAAGAGCAAAGTAGAGCCTGAGCAGTGTGTGCAGAGAGGGCACACGTGCTGTGAGTGGGGGCAGGCCCAGTGTGGCTGAGACACTGCGAGCACACGCCAGTGGTATTTGTTTGCAGCGTCCCTCTCTCCCCACAGCACAGCTGAACAAGTAAGCCTTAAAAAGTGTCCACCACCGCCCCCTTTTGTCAGGGCGGAAATCAGACACTGAAGAGACCAGCAAACAGAAGAAGCTAAAACAGAGGGAACTGCCTTGGAAGTGACAGGTGAAATACCTTAAAACCCTGTAGTTCGTATCGACTACATAGTAAGGGGCTTATGCTGCTGCTAAGTTGCTTCAGTTGTGTCTGACTCTGTGTGACCCCATAGATGGCAGCCCACCAGGCTCCCCCGTCCCTGGGATTCTCCAGGCAAGAACACTGGAGTGGGTTGCCATTTCCTTCTCCAATGCATGAAAGTGAAAAGTGAAAGTGAAGTCGCTCAGTTATGTCCAACTCCCAGCGACCCCATGGTCTGCAGCCCACCAAGGTCCTCTGTCCATGGGATTTTCCAGGCAAGATTACTGGAGTTGGGTGCCATTGCCTTCTTCAAGGGGCCTATAGATCTTGAGAAATATAAGCCAGACCAAGGAACTATCCGACAATGAACTGACCCCACACTGCCCACAATACCACCAGAGAAAGTCCTAGATATATTTTTACTATTTTTACTGTCATTTTTTTAATTAAAAAAAATTTTTTAAGTTCTCTATTACTCCTTTAATTTTCATTTTTATAACCTACTATTACTTTGCAAAAAAAGAGACCCTATTTTTTAAAGCAAACTTCATACATATATATTTTTTATAATTTTTGTGACTTTTTTCTTTTCTTTAATATTGTATTTTTGAAAATCCAACCTCTACTCTAGATTTTTAATCTTTGCTTTTTGGCATTTGTTATCCATTTTGTACCTTTAAGGACCCAATCTTCAGTATCCATTTTTACTTGGGAGCGAGATTACTGGCTTGACTGCTCTCTCCCCCTTTGGACTCTCCTTTTTCTCCATCAGGTCACCTCTATCTCCTCCCTCCCCCTTCTCTTCTCTACCCAACTCTGCGAATCTCTTTGTGTGTTCTGGACGGTAGAGAACACTTATGGAAATGATTACTGGCTGGATCTGTCTCTCTCCTTTTGATTCCCCCCTTTATCCTCCTGGCCACCTCTGTCTCCTTCCTCCCTCTTCTCTTCTCTGTGTAACTCCGTGAACATCTCTGAGCAGTCCAGACTGTGGAGCACACATAAGGAAGTGATTACTGGCTAGCTTGCTCTCTCCTCTTTTGATTCTACATCATCTCATTTGGGTCACCTCTAACTCCCTCCTCCCTCTTCTCTTCTCCATGTAACTCTGTGAACCTCTCTGGGCGTCCCTCACTGTGCAGAAACTTTTCATCTTTAACCTAGATGTTTTATCAACAGTGCTGTATAGATGGAGAAGTCTTGAGGCTACTGTAAAAATAAAACTGAAAACCAAAAGCAGGAGGCTCAAGTCCAAATCCTGAGAACACCAGAGAACTCCTGACTCCAGGGAACATTAATCAACAGGAGCTCATCAAATGCCTCCATACCTACACTGAAACCAAGCACCACCCAAGGGCCAACAAGTTCCAGAGCAAGACATACGATGCAAATTCTCCAGCAACACAGGAACACAGCCCTGAGCTTCAATATATAGGCTGCCCAAAGTCACTCCAAACGCACTGACATCTTATAACTCATTACTGGACACTTCATTGCACTCCAGAGAGAAGAAATCCAACTCCACCCACCAGAACACCGACACAACCTTCCCTAACCAGGAAACCTTGACAAGCCACCCGTATGACCCCACCCACAGCAAGGAAACTCTACAATAAAGAGAACTCCACAAACTGCCAGGATACAGAAAGGCCACCCCAAACACAGCAATATAAACAGGATGAAGAGACAGAGGAATACCCAGCAGGTAAAGGAACAGGATAAATGCCCACCAAACCAAACCAAAGAGGAAGAGATAGGGAATCTACTGGATAAAGAATTCTGAATATTGATAGTGAAAATGATCCAAAATCTTGAAATCAAAATGGAATCACAGATAAATAGCCTGGAGGCAAGGATTGAGAAGATGAAAGAAAGGTTTAACAAGGACCTAGAAGGAATAAAAAAGAGTCAGTATATAATGAATAATGCAATAACTGAGATCAAAAACACTCTGGAGGGAACAAATAGTAGAATAATGAAGGCTGAAGATAGGATTAGTGAAGTAGATAGAATGGTAGAAATAAATGAATCAGAGAGGAAAAAAGAAAAATGAATTTAAAGAAATGAGGACAAGTTCAGAGACCTCCAAGACAGTGTTAAATGCCCCAACATTCGAACCATAGGAGTCCCAGAAGAAGAAGAGAAAAAGAAAGACCATGAGAAAATACTCGAGGAGATAATAGTTGAAAACTCCCCTAAAATGGGGAAGGAAATAATCACCCAAGTCCAAGAAACCCAGAGAGTCCCAAACAGGATAAACCCAAGGTGCAACACCCCAAGACACATATTAATCAAATTAACAAAGATCAAACACAAAGAACAAATATTAAAAGCAGCAAGGGAAAAACAACAAATAACACACAAGGGAATTCCCATAAGGATAACAGCTGATCTTTCAACAGAAACTCTTCAGGCCAGGAGGGAACGGCAGGACATACTTAAGGTGATGAAAGAAAATAACCTACAGCCCAGATTCCTGTACCCAGCAAGGATCTCATTCAAATATGAAGGAGAAATCAAAAGCTTTACAGACAAGCAAAAGCTGAGAGAATTCAGCACCACCAAACCAGCTCTCCAACAAATGCTAAAGGATCTTCTCTAGACAGGAAACACAAAAAGGGTGTATAAACTCGAACCCAAAACAATAAAGTAAATGGCAATGGGATCATACTTATCAATAATTACCTTAAATATAAATGGGTTGAATGCCCCAACCAAAAGACAGTCTGGCTGACTGGATACAAAAACATATGTTTTGTACATATACAAAAATATATGTTGTCTACAATAGACCAACCTCAAAACAGAGGACACATACAGACTGAAAGTGAAGGGCTGGAAAAAGATATTTCATGTAAATAGAGACCAAAAGAAAGCAGGAGTAGTAATACTCATATCAGATAAAATAGAATTTAAAACAAAGGCTGTGAAAAGAGACAAAGAAGGCCACTACATAATGATCAAAGGATCAATACAAGAAGATATAACAATTATAAATATATATGTACCTAACATAGGACCACCACAGTATGTAAGACAAATGCTAACAAATATGAAAGGGGAAATTAACAATAACACAATGATGGCGGGAGACTTTAATACCTCATTCACACCTATGGATAGGTCAACTAAACAGAAAATTAACAAGGAAACACAAACTTTAAATGATATAATAGACCAGATAGACCTAACTGATATCTACAGGACATTTCACCTGCTAACAATGAATTTCACCTTTTTCTCAAGTGTACATGGAACCTTCTCCAGCACAGATCACATCCTGGGCCATAAATCTAGCCTTGGTAAATTACAAAAAATTGAAATAATTCCAAGCATCTTTTCTGACCACAATACAGTAAGATTAGATCTCAATTACAGGAGGAAAAACTATTAAAAATTCCAACATATGGAGGCTAAATAACACGCTGCTGCATAACCAACAAATCACAGAAAAAATCAAAAAAGAAATCAAAATATGCATAGAAACGAATGAAAATGAAAACATAACAACCCCAATCCTGTGGGACACTGTCATAGCAATACAGGCATACCTCAAGAAACAAGAAAAAAGTCAAATAAATAACCTAACTCTACACCTAAAGCAACTAGAAAAGGAAGAAATGAAGAACCCCAGGGTTAGTAGAAGAAAAGAAATCTTAAAAATTAGGGCAGAAATAAATGCAAAAGAAACAAAAGAGACCGTGGGAAAAATCAGCAAAGCCAAAAACTGATTATTTGAAAGGATAAACAAAATTGACAAACCATTAGCCAGACTCATCAAGAAACAAAAGGAGAAAAATCAAATCAATAAAATTAGAAATGAAAATGGAGAGGTCACAACAGACAACACAGAAATACAAAGGATCATAAGAGACTACTATCAGCAATTATATGCCAATAAAATGGACAACGTGGAAGGAATGGACAAATTCTTAGAAAAGTACAACTTTCCAAAACTGAACCAGGAAGAAATAGAAAATCTTAACAGACCTATCACAAGCACAGAAATTGAAACTGTAATCAGAAATCTTCCAGCAAATAAAAGCCCGGGTCCAGATGGCTTCACAGCTGAATTCTACCAAAAATTTAGAGAAGAGCTAACACCTATCCTACTCAAACTCTTCCAGAAAATTGCAGAGGAAGGTAAACTTCCAAACTCATTCTATGAGGCCACCATCACCCTAATACCAAAACCTGACAAAGATGCCACAAAAAAAGAAAACTATAGGCCAATATCACTGATGAACATAGATGCAAAAATCCTCAACAAAATTCTAGCAATCATAATCCAACAACATTAAAAAGATCATACACCATGACCAAGTGGGCTTTATCCCAGGGATACAAGGATCCTTTATTATCCGCATATCAATCAATGTAATACACCACATTAACAAATGGAAAAATAAAAGCCATATAATTATCCCAATAGATGCAGAGAAAGCCTTTGACAAAATTCAACATCCATTTATGATAAAAACTCTCCAGAAAGCAGGAATAGAAGGAACATACCTCAACATAATAAAAGCTATATATGACAAACCCACAGCAAACATTATCCTCAATGGTGAAAAACTGAAAGCATTTCCCCTAAAGTCAGGAACAAGACAAGGGTGCCCACTTTCACCATTACTATTCAAGATAGTTTTGGAAGTTTTGGCCACAGTAATCAGAGCAGAAAAAGAAATAAAAGGGATCCAAATTGGAAAAGAAGAAGTAAAACTCTCACTGTTTGCAGATGACATGATCCTCTACATAGAAAACCCTAAAGACACCACCAGAAAATTACTAGAGCTAGTCAATGAATATAGTAAAGTTGCAGGATATAATTCAACACACAGAAATCCCTTGCATTCCTATACACTAATGGTGAGAAAATAGAAAGAGAAATTAAGGAAACAATTCCATTCACCATTGCAACGAAAAGAATAAAATACTTAGGAATATATCTACCTAAAGAAACTAAAGACCTATATATAGAAAACTCAAAAACACTGGTGAAAGAAATCAGAGAGGACACTAATAGATGGAGAAATATACCATGTTCATGGATCGGAAGAATCAATATAGTGAAAATGAGTATACTACCCAAAGCAATTTATAGATTCAGTGCAATCCTTATCAAGCTACCAATGGTATTTTTCACAGAAGTAGAACAAAAAATTTCACAATTTGTATGGAAATACAAAAAACCTCGAATAGCCAAAGCAATCTTGAGAAAGAAGAATGGAACTGGAGGAATCAACCTGCCTGACTTCAGGCTCTGCTACAAAGCCACAGTCATCAAGACAGTATGGTACTGGCACAAAGACAGAAATATAGATCAATGGAACAAAATAGAAAGCCCAGAGATAAACCCACACACCTATGGACACCTTATCTTTGACAAAGGAGGCAAGAATACACAATGGATTAAAGACAATCTCTTTAACAAGTGGTGCTGGGAAAACTGGTCAACCACTTGTAAAAGAATGAAACTAGAACACTTTCTAACACCATACACAAAAATAAACTCAAAATGGATTAAAGATCTAAACATAAGACCAGAAACTATAGAACTCCTAGAGGAGAACATAGGCAAAACACTCTCTGACATACATCACAGCAGGATCCTCTATGACCCACCTCCCAGAATACTGGAAATAAAAGCAAAATAAACAAATGGGACCTAATTAAACTTAAAAGCTTCTGCACAACAAAGGAAACTATAAGCAAGGTGAAAAGACAGCCTTCAGAATGGGAGAAAATAATAGCAAACGAAGCAACTGACAAAGAATTAATCTCAAAAATATACAAGTAACTCCTGAAGCTCACTTCCAGAAAAATAAATGACCCAATCAAAAGTGGGGCAAAGAACTAAATAGACATTTCTCCAAAAAAGACATACAGATGGCTAACAAACACATGAGAAGATGCTCAACATCACTCATTATCAGAGAAATGCAAATCAAAACCACAATGAGGTACCATTTCATGCCAGTCAGAATGGCTGCTATCCAAAAGTCTAGAAGCAATAAATGCTGGAGAGGGTGTGGAGAAAAGGGAACCCTCTTATACTGTTGGTGGGAATGAAAACTAGTACAGCCACTGTGGAGAACAGTGTGGAGATTCTTTAAAAAACTGGAAATAGAACTGCCTTATGACCCAGCAATCCCACTGCTGGGCATACACACTGAGGAAATCAGAATTGAGAGACACGTGTACCCCAATGTTCATCGCAACACTGTTTACAATAGGCAGGACATGGAAGCAACCTAGATGTCCATCAGCAGATGGAAGAATGGAAAAGAAAGCTGTGGTACGTATACACAATGGAGTATCACTCAGCCATTATAAAGAATACATCTGAATCAGTTCTAATGAGGTGGATGAAACTGGATCCTATTATACAGAGTGAAGTAAGCCAGAAAGAAAAACACCAATACAGTATACTAACACATATATACGGAATTTAGAAAGATGGTAACGATAACCCTGTATGCGAGACAGCAAAAGAGATACAGATGTATAGGACAGTCTTTTGGGACTCTGTGGGAGAGGGAGAGGGTGGGATGATTTGGGAGAATGGCATTGAAACATGTATAATATCATATATGAAATGAATCACCAGTCCAGGTTCGATGCATGATACAGGATGCTTGGGGCTGGTGCACTGGGATGACCCAGAGGGATGGGATGGGGAAGGAGGTGGGAGGGGGGTTCAGGATGGGAAAATGTGTACACTCGTGGCAGATTCATGTTGATGTATGGCAAAACCAATACAATATTGTAAAGTAATTAGCCTCCGATTAAAATAAATAAATTTATATTTTAAAAATTAAATAAATAAATAAATAAAAAGGAAGGGAGAAAAACCCATACAAAGTGCATTACTATCAGATATTTGCTCCTAAAAGACAGAAAACTAAGATGATCAAAAGAGGTCTTTTTTATTTATTTGAAATTAATATTGAAACAAAGTCTTACAATCTTGTTTTTAGTTTTAATTGAAACGTTCAAGCTAGTCTAAAGCTCCTAAAAGACTGTTTTCTATCAGTCCTTTGCAGTGGCTAGCCCTTCACCTGATTCAGTGAAATCACCACCAGCCAGAGACATTAATAATTATCCACCAAGATCTGGGAAGGTAACTATTAGAAAGACAAAAACATTTGCTTTAAGTTATATGTGAAATTTTAAAATATTTTGATTGATCACATTGAAATTCTGTCAAATGAAATAAATTTTATACTTGTAAAAATAAAAACTCTCATATTCTGAGACAAATTGAATAAAATGTTTCAATGGGTGAAACAGTGATTGCTATTGTGATGCATAGTTAAATGAAAATAAGGGCAAGCATAGACAAATACTAAAGAAAAACTTTATTGTGCAAATACATATTTTCTTTAAAGTAACCTTGGAAGATGTACCTCCCAGCTGAGTTTACACAAAGGTGTTGTCTATTGAAGCCAGTAGGAGTTATGATCATAAGATTTTTAAGGATTGCTAAAACCTCATAGAAAGGTCTATATGATTTTTTTGTCTTAAACAGGAGTTCTTGTTTCCACATTCAGTTTTTCTAATTAATTTTTGAAACACCAGTTACCTAAAAATTAGGAGATGATCACTATTTTGGTTGTAAACTATCAGTTACCAAGTTTACTTTTGCACCTGCTTTGCAATTATTTTTTAACTATTTACATTTTAGTATCATACCAGATAACCTCATGTCATGTTTTGGTAATGTCTATATAGATATTTCATCGATGGGAGGGCTACTGGCCATTGTGGATCAATCAGATGGTAAATTGTGCTTATTTGAGGTTTTCTGTTTTTAGCCTCATGATTTATTTATGACTTTTGAGGATAGTTAAAGAAAAAAAAATAACAGAATTAAAAACAATTCATAATACTTGTCACAAATAGAGGAAATTTATTATAAAGAATAAACTAGTTTTAGTGTATCAGATTTGATGTAGGCCCTATGCTTTGCTGCCTATATAAATTGCCTTATTTAGCTTACTTATCTCCAGATGTTGCCAAAGAACCTCAACCTGTCAGATCAGCCCCATTCATACTTTAAGATAATCTAAATCAAGCTGGCATCCCACCTACCCAGAGAGTTGTTCAGCAAGCAAATGAAAATACCAGTTAGAAGATAAGAGAGAAATTCAGCAAGGGGATGCATAGTTTAGAAGGCCATGCCAGTGGATGAGATCTAGAAAAAAGTAGAACTGTTATCAGCTATCTAAAATCCATGCCCTTTTTGAATAAATACACCTTACTTCATTCCCTAATCCTTATCAAAGCCTCAAAATCCACAGGTTTCAGCTTTAGTTTGTGTGGTCTATTTTCTAAAACTAATATTTTTGCTTCACTTTCAAATTACTATAAAATTTAATATGCATTTCCAGACTCAGTTCATTCAGTCACTCAGTTCGTTCAGTCACTCAGTCATGTCCCACTCTGCGACCCCGTGGACTGCAGCACACCAGGCCTCCCTGTCCATCGCCTTCTGGAGTTGACTCAAACTCATGTCCATCGAGTCAGTGATGCTATCCAATCATCTCATCCTCTCTCGTCCCCTTCTCCTCCTGCCTTCAAACCTTCCCAACATCATGGTCTTTTCCAATGAGTCAGTTCTTTGCATCAGGTGGCCAATTAGAGTTTCAGACTAGAAATGATAAATGAGAAGAGCAGCAAGCTGAGCATGGCAACTTTACTAAAGGAATAGCCATGGCTTCCTACTCACCTCATAGGATTGCTAGGAGCTGCAAACAAAACCATACAGGTTGAATCCTCTGAGACTCAGTATACAAAAAGACAGAATTACAGGATGCTCTTGTGGGAAACAGATAACTATTTCTAAACATATGTGCCATGGACAATCACTAGCATGTTTTGGGAAACCCTGGCATGTTATATTATAGCAATTGGTGGTTTTATTCATTGTACAATATCAATCATATGGCTGCAGTATGATTCAGCCATATACATTTTATTACCAGTATTCAGATCATTTGCATCTAATTTAATGGGTAATAGTTCTCTACTTCTAAGCCTAGTGAGGCAGAGAAGCTCATGAACAGTTGTGGGTAGTGGCATGGATCTCATCTGTTCGGTATGGGGAGTCTTAAGTTCATTATCAAGATTTTGTAAAAATTTTACTGCTCTGTATAACTCTGCCTTTGAGAGGCCTTTACTGGGACCAGTATCAGTAAAATACTGCAAACAAAAAGAGCATTTTAATTAATTTTTAGCTGCACCACATCTTGGTTGTGGTGCATAGGAACTTTAGTTGCGGCAGTGAGAACTCTCCATTGCAGCATGCGGGATCTAGTTTCCTGGTGAGAGATCAAGCCTAGGCCTCCTGCGTTGGGAGCACAGAGTCTTAGCCACTGGACCACCAGGGAATTCCCACATTTTCACTTTTAAATCAATTATTTGTGCTTACACTGTTTAGAAATTTGAATGTGATTGGGGTGCTATAGGCAGTATCTTTTGTAGATACTAATCAAGTTCAGTGGTACTTCTGAACTTAGTTCAACCAATTAACTCCTTCCCTCATACTTCTGAGAGGTATCTTCTTATAAAGCAGATTTCAAGGGCAAAAATAACCAAATAGTTTTTTAAAAAATAATATTAGCTGGGAATTTGGCCTAGAAGCAGAGTACAGAGCTCTAGTACAATCAATTGGGCTGAGCACATGAAAGGTCTTTATTTCTTTAGCTTGTTAGGCCTAAATAACCTCAGGTGAAAGCAGGCTCCAAGGATTGCTCTCACTTTTAATGCTGCAAAGGGAATCCTAATATGCCAGTGAGCACTAGTGGAAATGGAAAGAATGCCAAACAAGAGACCCATTAGCTCTCCTATGTATTGCCGAAGTTAACTTCTTGTGCTCCAAACCTAGGGAGATGGGGGAGGGGGAGAGGACAGCCCCAGAGTGCCTCCATACCCCTTGCCCTGTCCTGCAAAAGAGAAAACTGTGAATTGTAGTTCCTTGGAAAACATTGACTCTTGAAAAAAGCGGCTTAATCAATATTCTGTGATATTATTCTCCTCCCTAAAGTGGAAAAAAGGGGATAAATGTGGAGCAACAAAATTATCTCAAGTTATGTGGATATATTTCTTGAAGGAAGCAGCATACTGTTGTTTTCTGTTAGATCTTTGATAAAAAGAGGCTTTGGAGGGACCCTCAAGTCCCCGAAAAGTCATCCATCTTCTTATTCCTCGGGGCCTAGTGGAAAAGTCTAAGCACACACATGCATTCTTTACAATCAGTTCAGTTCAGTTATTCAGTCGTGTCCGACTCTTTGCGACCCCATGAATCATAGCACGCCAGGCCTCCCTGTTCATCACCAACTCCTGGAGTTCACTCAGACTCACGCCCATTGAGTCAGTGATGCAATCCAGCCATCTCATCCTCTGTCGTCCCCTCTCCTCCTGCCCCCAATCCCTCCCAGCATCAGTCTTTTCCAATGAATCAGCTCTTCGCATGAGATGGCCAAAGTACCTGAGTTTCAGCTTTAGCATCATTCCTTCCAAAGAAATCCCAGGGCTGATCTCCTTCAGAATGGACTGGTTGGATCTCCTTGCAGTCCAGGGACTCTCAAGAGTCTTCTCCAACACCACAGTTCAAAAGCATCAATTCTTTGGCGCTCAGCCTTCTTCACAGTCCAACTCTCACATCCATACATGACTAGCCTTGACTAGATGGACTTTAGTCAGCAAAGTAATATCTCTGCTTTTGAATATGCTATCTAGGTTGGTCATAACTTTTCTTCCAAGGAGTAAGCGTCTTTTAATTTCATGGCTGCAGTCGCCATCTGCAGTGATTTTGGAGCCCCCCAAAATAAAGTCTGACCAGAGCCCTAGTGGGCAAGGCTGAGTCATAGAGTTCTACAAAAGAGGCCTATTTGACTCCTCTTTCCTAGGCCTGTACCTAAATTTTTGCTTTCGGATTTTCTACTTCAATAAGAAGGAAGAAAAGACAATTTTGAGAAAAATAGCAACAAAGGTAAAAGAGTCTTTATGTTTATAACTTTAGAACTGATCTTATCTGTCACCAAGGCTTTTAGGCCACTCAGCATTTAGGGGTGTGTGTGTTGGGGAGCATTTCAATACCAAAGTCACATGAAGGAACACACTGTATATGAGACAAAGAGTAAAACTGAGACACTCGTAGAACCCCAAAGATACCAGTCATAGCTACCGACGTACCTAAAAATCTCTTGGAAACCTTCAGCCAATGGCTGACTGGCTTTACTTCTTGATTATATTTCCCGTACCTCCAACTCGAGACATTTATCACATTTTGTTATTCTTTAACAGCCATCTTTTTCCTAGACTGGAAGCTCCTCAAGAGCTAAGACATGACTCTGTCTTCTTATTCTCTTAAATTTAGCAGGCCTTCAGTTGATTTTTTACTGTTGAATGGTATTTGTGCTCTTGACTAAAACCATTGGGGAAGGTATTTTGCGGAATATTCTCTTCACCTCCCCCAAAGCATAGACTGCTTACCAAACATTAGCTCTAGAAGTGTTATCATTTGATTAACTAATGATTTTAAGAAAATTAAATCTTATACTTTAAAAAAAATTGCTAACCCCTCAGGGCAGGTAGTATGTGTCCTTACTCCCATGGACACTCACTCATACACTCACTTCATAAAATCTGCATTTGTAAACTACAGGAGCACAGGAAACGGTGTCTAGCTTGTGCACTGTTGGATTCCGAGTGCTTATCACTTGGCCCAGCGTACATTAGGTGTTCAATTGCATTTCTTGAATGAATGAAACATTTAAAAATCTCTTTTATAGATACTGATCATTAAGTGTGAAGTCACTTTGCTCATTTGATCACTTCCATGTTTTTAGTTCATTAGAAGTCTAAATTACCTACTGGATTTAGTGCAGACATCCATGTTCAAGACAATTTTAGGGCTTATGCTTCAACAATCCTTACATTTCATTAGAAAGAAAAAGGAACAAGTGTTATATTGATATTTACTATAGTTGAAATAAAGTTTAGAAGACTTCTGAAACTCTAACATACATATCTCTAATTCTTAACATTATAAATTGGTGCACAGAACTGTATAAATCTGGCAGTATAATATAGTTTTTACTGCATAAAAATTTGTCTATATGTAGATAATTAAATGTTTAATGATAGATAAAATTCATTTTTATATTTATATGTGGCCACAAATAACTCTTGGGTCAAAATGGTATTTGTATTTTAGATAATCCTCACAGTTCCATTTATTTAAGGTAACTTATACCTTTATCAACACTATTTTTCAGTATTTAATCTAAACATAGATACCAAAAATGATTATTAGACTCTTGAATTATTGAATTTCTAGCAGATTATACCTTATGTTTAATCAAAAATGATGTTAGAGTTTGAAGTCAATTATGAAGCCAATTGCTGCCTCACAAAACTTTTCCTATTTAAGCTGGAAAATGGAGAGAGAAAAGATGGTGGTAAAATCAAATTTATAAACTACCTTCTCTTAAAAACTTTGCTTTCTATATTTCATGTTAAGTATGTTTTAATTAACACTGTCAAATTAATAAAGCCCTTAAGAGTCAAAGCAATCCAGATTTTTCTTCTGAGAAAAAGTTGTTAATATAACATGTTGTTAACATTTAGTCCAGGAAGCCTCAACTTTATTCAACAAACATTTAAAAATAACTTACTTCCATAATAGGAACAGCAGTGTGGAGGAGGAATGATAAATAAAAGACAGGAAAAAAACAAAGATACAAAATAAAAATAGTGAATTTCACACAGAAGCAAAGGAACAGAGGGTAAATAACTGTAATTTGAGTAAACTACTCTTGTTATAACTTGTTAATCACTTGAGCTGTTATACTCAAGATGTGACATAATATCCCATGCCTTTTGAAGTACTAATTGCATGACAAAGTACTCTTAACCTTGACTGTGGAAGTTCTATGGACTTTCATTTATTCTTCATTAATGGGTTCAGACTCTTCTGCATCTGGACATATAGAAATGACTCTCAGCCTTCAAGGATGCAACCAATTAGAGGAGAGACACAAGTAATTAAATTGTGCTAACTGAAGCGACTTAGCAGCAGCAGCAGCAGCAGCAGCAATATAGCTTAATTTATACTACAATACTGGAAATGCTAGTTTTCATCACAAAAATATGCTAGGAAAATGATTCAAAAACTCTTTCTCAGGTTTTTATATGCAAATCCTAAAATGGTAATCAGATCCATTTTTTAAAACTGCTGTTAGTTGTGCTTATAATAAAATATGCCTTATATAGCAATGATACTTAAAATTATTTTTATATCTTCTCCCATATAATAAAGGGCTTCCCAGGTTTCACTAATGGTAAAGAAACCTGCCTCCCAATGCAGGAGACATGAGATGTGGGTTCGATCCCTGGGTTGGGAAGATTCCCTGGAAGAGGGCATGGAAACCCCCTCCATTATCCTTGCCTGGAGAATCCCATGGACAGAGGAGCCTGGTGGGGCTACAGTCCATGGGGTCACAAAGTCATACATGACTGAAGGGACTTTAACAAGCACAAAGCATATAAGAAAATTAATATTGCTTCAGTCAGATTTTACTTCAAGTTAGTGTAAAACTTTTTTCTTTTCCCGGAACTAATGTGTGACCAGCCTGTTTTATAGTTGACATCTCAGAGTAACTGCACAAGAAAACAGGGAAATAATTTAGTACTTAATATTGTTGGGGGAGAACCAACCAGCCAAGACGGCATGTCAGGCTCTCTCGTGTTACGTTTTGTGGTCCATGAGCTGGACTTCAAAAGATGAGATTTGGGCAAATAAAGATGGAGAAGGGTACTTAGAGGTGACTCATAGACATGAACAACAATTCCAAGAAATGTTAAGTGTGCTACATTAACTGGTGCAAAGATACAACTAAAGCATAAGGTTTATAGGTGGTACACATGCAGAGAGAGGAGAGGAGGAAATGGGAATTGAATATGTCATAACACAGAATTTGAACTTCTTACAGTAGTAGGGTTATTGATATTTCTCCTGGCAATCTTGATTCCAGTTTGTGCTTCTTCCAGCCCAGCATTTCTCATGATGTACTCTGCATATAAGTTAAATAAGCAGGGTGACAATATACAGCCTTGACGTACTCTGAACTAAAAAGCCTCTTGATGAAAGTGAAAGAGGAGAGTGAAAAAGTTGGCTTAAAGCTCAACATTCAGAAAAGGAAGATCATGGCATCTGGTCCCATCACTTCATGGCAAATGGATGGGGAAACAGTGGACACAGTGTCAGACTTTATTTTTCTGGGCTCCAAAATCACTGCAGATGGTGACTGCAGCCATGAAATTAAAAGATACTTACTCCTTGGAAGGAAAGTTATGACCAACCTAGACAGTGTATTGAAAAGCAGAGCCGTTACTTTGCTAACAAAGGTCCATCTAGTCCAGGTTATGGTTTTTCCAGTAGTCATATATGGATGTGAGAGTTGGACTGTGAAGAAAGCTGAGCACCAAAGAATTGATGCTTTTGAACTGTGGTGTTGGAAAAGACTCTTGAGAGTCCCATGGACTGCAAGGAGATCCAACCAGTCCATTCTAAAGGAGATCAATCCTGGATGTTCTTTGGAAGCAATGATGCTACAGCTGAAACTGCAATACTTTGTCCACCTCATGCGAAGCATTGACTCATTGGAAAAGACTCTGATGCTGGGAGGGATTGGGGGCAAGAGGAGAAGGGGACGACAGAGGATGAGATGGCTGGATGGCATCACCAACTCGATGGATGTGAGTTTGAGTGAACTCCGGGGGTTGGTGATGGACAGGGAGGCCTGGCGTGCTGCGATTCATGGGGTCACAAAGAGTCGGACATGACTGAGTGAGTGAACTGAACTGAACTGAACTGGACTGACATAGTAGGGAGTCATTAAAGATTTTTGAGAGGAATAGTGAATGCTCTAATCAGTAGTACATGTGACAGGAGGGGAAAAGGTGAATGTCATAGGGAGGAGAGAAATTAGGTTAGGTAGGTAGGACAATTGTCTAGGCATCTGAATCAAGAAGATAACCTATACAGCTCCCCTACAGATAAAAATTTTTAAGAGTTAATTATAGCAGGATGGTGGCTGAAGCCTGGGATTGGTGACAAAGTGTGTAGGTAAGAAGAAAATACCTAACAGAAGCCTGGAGAACTGCGTTTTCTTAAAGGGCTGGGAGAGAGAAGCCTCCTTTCATTTAGGAGACTGAGGGCCACCAGTCAGATAAGAGAGTCACACAACTGAGCCCCAAGGCAAACCCAGCAGAGTATCAAGGAAACCAAAAGAGGAATAACATGGAATGTACAGTGCTTCTCAGGGGCCTATATAGCAGAGCATGACTGAAGAGTATGGGACTGAAAGTTGGACTTGACAAGAGAAGTTTTAATAAAATGGTAGCAATTTTTAAATTAGGGTGGATTTTGATGGATTGGGTAATATGAAGGTGAAAAACTCAATTCTTAAACTGAGGCTAGGTGAGTTGGTGGGGGAGATCAGGTGTGAATGCTTTCAAGTTGGCTGACCCTGACAGTCTCAGCCTGAGCTTTAGTTATGCATTTACTCTAGATCTAAAGGACATGTTGTGAGAGTTGGACTATAAAGAAGGCTGAGCGCCGAAGAATTGATGCTTTTGAACTGTGGTATTGGAGAAGACTCTCGAGAGTCCCCTGGCCTGCAAGGAGAGACAATCAGTCCATCCTAAAAGAAATCAGTCCTGAATATTCATTGGAAGGACTGATGCTGAAGCTGAAACTCCAATACTTTGGCCACCTGATGCGAAGAGCTGATTCACTGGAAAAGACCCTGATGCTGGGAAAGGTTGAAGGCAGAGGGAGGGGATGACAGAGGATGAGATGGTTGGATGGCATCACCGACTCAATGGACATGAGTTTGAGCAAGCTCTGGGAGTTGGTGATGGACAGGGAGGCCTGGACTGCAGTCCCTGGGGTTGCAAAGAGTTGGACATGACTGAGCGACAGAACTGAACTAAAAGGACATGTTTATCTGGCCTAGAGATGGTAGACTTTTAGAATATCTTTCCATATATCTCAGATTTAACCCTCAAATAAGAAAGCCAAGAATATGGTTGAAATTTCTCATGATCAACAATTTGACTCATACAGTTTAAATTAGGATGCACCATAGCTTTAGGAAAGTTGTGAGTTCGTAACAAAGGCTGTTAAGGAAGACCTCAGTGACTGCCTTAAAGTTACCCAAAAAGGTTTTAGCTTAACATTATATCAAGCTTGAAGAGTCTGTTATAAATGAGATGAAAAGAACTAATTTAAGTAACTTCTGTAAATATGACTGCTACAGCTTTTGTGCATAAAAATGGAGGAAAACAAGAGCCACATCTTATTTTCACATCTCCTGCCCTAGTACAGGATTAGTACAGTGTGGGACACAAGGGAACAAATTATTTTCTACATGAATAAATAAGGAAGGACTTTGGCAGCATCACAAATACACTGGTACTCAGTCATGAATTTCCCAGTCAGTTCTGACACAGAATTTTTGTGTCTGACATTATATCCATTTTCAATTCTCCCAATCTTTTTTTGTTTTTTAGTTACTATTTTTATTTTGAAATTTCAAATAGCTTTGACAGGTAATATGTGACTTTTGGGCTTCCCATGTGTCTCAGCAGGTAAAGAACCCGCCTGCCAAGGCAGGGGAGGTAAGTCACACACGTTCGATCCTGGGGTCCAGAAGATTCCCTGGAGGAGGACATGGCAACCAACTCCAGCATTCTTCCCTGAAAAATTCCATGTACAGAGAAGCCTGGTGGCCACAGTCCATGGGGTCCCAAAGAATTGGACATGACTTAGTGACTGACCACACACTCATGCATGTGACTTCTATGTTTTACTAAAAGGGAACAAAGGTTAAAAGGTACTGAGGATGCAGTCTGTAAGAATTAGCTGGCCCTCCTGCCTTCTGTATATAAAAAAAGATACTGAGATGGCTAAAAAGTTCATAGTTTTTCCATAAGAAGTTATACAAAAATCTGAACAAAATTTTTGGCCAATCCAATATTTTGCACTCATTTCCGTCAACCTGGCACACAATGAAACGACACCTGTGATGGCTGCACAAGCATGTGACTGTGTTTGTGAGTCAGGTAAGCATATAGGTAAGTGTCTATAACACACACCTAACACACAACTGTCTGTGTGTTAGGTCCAGGCCGTCGGTCCCCCAGGTCTGCTGGAGTCCTGGTATTCCCTCTCTGACTTACCATGTGTTTAGTTCTCTCTCTTCAGACTGCTTTTGCTTCAACTCTGGAATTCTGTGAGCGGAATGTCCTAAGCTAATTTGCTTTGTTTCCTATTTCTAACCCCCATTCTTTCTCATCCAAACTGATACATTTTCTCTGGAAGATACTGTGCCCCCTTCTCTCTTTCTTAGAGATCCCTCATCTTTCTCTTGGTTCTCTGCCACAACCTTGGGAGCCTGGACTTCAACTCTCCCAGTCTTGAAACCAGCAGTACAATAGTGTAGAAGGAAAGAAAAGAAGCTTGTTTTTATTGATGTCTTGAGTCTTTCCAGGACAGAAAACACCTGAAAAAGTATACAGTAGAAAAAGAACACAGAGAGGTAGGCTAATGAGTTAGCAAGACAAATATCATAATAAGAATAGCACATTTATAGCAATCTGATAGCTTTCTATGGCCTAACTTCACTTCATTACCTTAGATTAACTTGCTATGCACTATTAGTGTCCTGACACATGCATTATATTACTCTGTCTCTCTTAGAGCATTTCCTAACTTAAAAGAAAAACTGAGTGCAAATAAAACTGAATTATTGTACTTGGAGCTCAAATTCAATACAATTTAATGCCTTTTACCTGCTATCCTGTATTGCATTCAATTCACATACCTAATTTCTACACTGATCACCAGAATTTGATAGAAAAAAAAGGTAGCCTTGATTCTAACACAATTTTTAAAACCTATTTCAAACAACATTTTTAATAGCTTTTGGAGCATCCTACTCTAAATTGAAAGTTTCATCATTATTAACAGCTGACTCCTTTCAGGAACAAACAGCAGACACATCTCTCTGGACACAAAGCTGAAATTAGCTTATAAATACTCCTTATGGTCTTAATGTCCATATGACCTCTTATATTTTTAAGAACTAGCTTTGTGCATTATATTTATTATGTGTTTATAAAATAAGAACAATTAAAAATGTTTTAGCTGCATACAGTTTGACCTAAAATTAAACTCTGAAAGAAAAGCTATTAGTTAGAAACACAGATTGAGTGAGCTTCTATTAACTAATTTAATTCACAAATAAAGATTCCTAATAAGATTGCATTTAATTAAGATTTCTAAGTGGTGTACCTAAATGTTAATAAAGCAACTAAACCAGTCTGCACCTAGATACAAAAATATAAACCAAAATATATTCCTATGAACTCACAAATATTAAAAATAACTTATATGAGGCATACGGGAATATGGAGCCTAAGCTGATGAGCCATCATTAAACACCTAGACAAGAGTATGAGAATTGGTCAGTGGAGCAGAATATCCCTCGGCAAAAGAGAAAGCACTATGGCTATGAGAAAAAATAATACGTAAGGAAGTAAGATCAGTCATTAACAGTCAGGATATTATTTAAACAGCTTTGAAGACAAATTTTAATACTTTCCATTTGTCTGTTTCTCATCTCATTCCACCAAACTTATTTCTTTGCCACAGGTTTGTCTTTGGGATACTTATATTTACTTGGGAACATATTTTCCATTTTACAATGTTACTAATAAGTATTATTTAAAGAACATCCACTTGCTTATACCCAGCTTTTCTGAACTGGGTAAATTAAAACAATAACATGATTTTTTGCTCAGGGCATTTAAAACCTCATTGCTAAGACAAAGTGAAAGCGAAAGTGTTAGTTGTTCAGTCATGGCCAACTCTTTGCGATCCCACGGACTGAAGCCTGTCAGGCTGCTCTGTCCCTAGAATTCTCCAGGCAAGAATACTGAAGCGGGTTGCCATTTCCTTCTCCAGGAGATCTTCCCCACCCAGGGATCAAACTCAGGTCTCCCACGCTGCACGTAGATTCTTTACGTTCTGAGCCACCAGGGACGCCCCTCTCAGTCAAGACAAGTTCTATTCATATAACAAAAACTTAGACTGCAACCAAGTGCCAAAAGATAGGGTACAACTAACAATTGCGTAGGAAAATTCAGTCAAGTCAGGAAAAAGTTACTTGAGCTAAGTAATTACACAGAATAAAGACGAGAGGAAATACTCTGACAATCACCTGCACTATGAACTAACTTAGCCTTGCATTATTTTCATTATTTAAAAAAGTATTTTTTTCTATTTTCAGCTTTATGTTGGATCCTGAACAATTAATATTTTCTTAAACATTTTCTTTATGGTTCCAAGTGAAAAAACAAGTTTTCATCTAAAATGTGAATCAGGGAAATTCTCTGTACTTACTAGTCTATTCTGCTGCTGCTTCAGTTCAGTTCAGTCGCTCAGTCGCGTCCGAATCTTTGTGACCCCATGAATCACAGCACGCCAGGCCTCCATGTCCATCACCAACTCCAGTTCATTCATTCAAACTCACGTCCATCCAGTCGGTGATGCCATCCAGCCATCTATTTCTCTGTCGTCCCCTTCTCTTCCTGACCCCAATCCCTCCCAGCATCAGAGTCTTTTCCAATGAGTCAACTCTTTGCATGAGGTGGCCCAAGTGTAAGGTCGACCCCGGGGGCCATGATGGGCCACCCATTTCTCTCCCCGGCCGGCGGGGGAGGTCTCTAACGGAAGGAGCCTCCCAGATCCCGAGGACCAATGACAGCATACTTCGCCAGCTAAGGCCGCCCCACCCCAGCCACGGAGTAGAAGGACCTGTCAGTCCTCAACGCCTCTGCCTGGTGACATATCCGAACCCTCGTCCATCTAGCCTGACCATCCCTCGCAACGAACGTATAAAAACCACCCCCAACACGGTCCAGGCACGGACTTCTCCACCTGCCTCGTTCAGGTCCGGGAACACCGCCCGGGAGCGCTTCGCCATTACAAAGCCTGTTAGACACTCTTTCGGTGTCCTGGTCTTTTACCTAACACAAAGTACTGGAGTTTCAGCTTTAGCATCATTCCTTCCAAAGAAATCCCAGGGCTGATCTCTTTCAGAATGGACTGGTTGGATCTCCTTGCAGTCCAAGGGACTCTCAAGAGTCTTCTCCAACACCACAGTTCAAACACATCAATTCTTTGGCGCTCAGCCTTCTTCACAGTCCAACTCTCACATCCATACATGACCACTTGAAAAACCATAGCCTTGACTAGACGGACTTTAGTCGGCAAAGTAATATCTCTGCTTTTAATATGCTATCTAGGTTGGTCATAACTTTTCTTCCAAGGAGTAAGTGTCTTTTAACTTCATGGCTGCAGTTGCTTGCCATGTCCGACTCTGCGCAACCCTATGGACTGTAGTCCAGCAATCTTCTCTGTCTATGGAGTTTTCCAGGCAAGAATACTGGAGTGGGTTGCCATGCCCTCCTCCAGGGAATCTTCCCAAACCAGGTACTGAACCCAGTTCTCCCACATTGCAGGCAGACTCTTTACCATCTGAGCCACCAGGCAAGCCTGAGAATAGTGGAGTGGGTAGCCTATCCCTTCTCCAGGGAATCCTCTTGACCCCAGGAATCGAACCAGGGGCTCCTGCCTTGCAGGGGGATTCTTTAACAGCTGAGCTACCAGGGAAGCCCCAGCCTACTCTCTACTTTCATTTAAATATATTTACCCTTCTTAAATGTCTCCTATAATTTTATCTTTAATATGTCTTTTAGCTCAACTTTCAAAATTCACTATTACTCTCAGTATTTGCTGTTACATTGCTACATTGTAAACTAAAACCCTTTAGTCACAAAACCCTAATATATTAAAAAGTATGCATATATATTGGAGAAGGCGATGGCACCCCACTCCAGTACTCTTGCCTGGAAAACCCCATGGATAGAGGAACCTGGTAGGCTACAGTCCGTGGGGTCACAAAGAGTCGGACATGACTGAGCAACTTCACTTTCAATTTCCTGCACTGGAGAAGGAAATGGCAACCCACTCCAGTATTCTTGCCTGGAGAATCCCAGGGACAGAGGAGCCTGGTGGGCTGCAGTCTATGGGGCTGCACAGAGTCAGACACGACTGATATGACTTAGCAGCAGCAGCAGCAGCGTGTACAGATGTTGGTCCATAAAGAAGGCTGAGTGCCGAAAAATTGATACCTTCAAACTGTGGTAGAGAAGACTCGTGAGAGTCCCTTGGACAGCAAGGAGATCAAACCAGTCACTACTAAAGGACACTAACCCTGAATATTCACTGGAAGGATTGTTGCTGAAGTCCAGTATTCTGGCCATCTGATGCAAAGTGCTGACTCATTGGAAAAGACCCTGATGCTGGGAAAGATTGGAGGCAAAAGGAGAAGAGTGCGACAGAGGATGAGATGGTTAGACAGCAACACCAACTCAATGAATATGGTTTTGAGCAAACTCTTGGGGATAGTGGACAGAGGAAACTAGCATGCAGGTTCATGAGGTCTCAGAGAGTCAGACATGACTTAGTGACTAAACAACAACAACAATTTCAAATATTTTAAAACCAAAATTTTAACCTAAGTGAACAAAGAATTATAAAATATGTATGAAACTTCAGGGAAATAATAAAATATGTAGTGGACAAAAAACATCTATTTTACTGTTTCAACCCTAGAAAGACTAGTATCTCAGCATCACTAGATCAACTAAGACTATGTACCTTATATACTCTGCTGTACAAGCTCATAAATGAAGTATTTTTAATATAATTTCTTTATTCTGATGAATACTGCTAATGAAAATTCAATGCATATAGAAATTTGTTACCATGTTATTCTCTAGTCCAAATACCTTTGAAACTACAGGTCCTCTGGGAAGCAAATCTAAAGTGAATTCTTCCTATTTTTTTAACTGTTGGATAACTCAGACAAAAAGAAAGGCTGAACTAAAATTTTACTTTTTAAATATAAAAGTTTATATAACATAAACTAATACAAAATCTAATAAAGACCTTTATATACCCTCAATCAAGCTAAATAAAATTAAAGAATTTTCCACAGCTTCTACTGGAAGTAGGTAGTGAATATTGACATACATAGTCATATTGTGTGTGTCTGTGTCTGGTCATTTCTAAATGTGAAAACGCTATGAAACAACACCTGGCTCAACTGTTTTAATTTATATACAAAGCAAAGAACAATATGAATAGAGATATACAATGATTATTTAGATACGCTATATGTATGTACAAAGGCAA
This sequence comes from Ovis canadensis, assembly GCF_042477335.2. NCBI lineage: Eukaryota > Metazoa > Chordata > Mammalia > Artiodactyla > Bovidae > Ovis > Ovis canadensis. Next base: position 96,424,718 of record NC_091253.1, on the reverse strand, counting down.
AGAGATAATAAACAGTCTGCAGTCTTATTTTGATTATATGCAGTAAGAAAGGATCAAAAGGGTTTGAAACCTTGGGGACTTTTGATATACAGATCTTCTTGAAAATGCTGGTTATAAATGATTACGAAAATACAAACTATAGCCAATCAATATATTGTTCTGGCCAGTCCATTTCAGTAGATTCAGAAAATACATCAAATCCTTTGGATACTAGGCAGTTTCCAAGTGGAATGGTAGTATGACTTCAAAAGGGTTCTGCCCTCAGTAACAGTGCTAAGTAAAGGGCACTTTAGATTCCAAATTGGAATAGGTTCTATCACGTTTTTTAAGTAGAGTCAACAGCCTTTAAGAATAGATAAATAATAAGGCAAACCAAGTTAATTATATGGTAAACCTTTTTAATTATTTTTTGTTGACATGACCCTAGCTCTTCTATAAATTACATGTATTTTTATGTATGTATGTGACAGTGTGTGTGTATCATACACATATAAATACTAGAACCTATGATATAACAGAAATAATAGGGCAAAAACAAGTGAAAAAAATTGGACCATAGGTTTAAACTCATTTTTAAGTAAACCAATAAATTTATGGCTAGTGAAGGCTTTTTTTTCCTATTTAAAGAGCAATCTTTTTCTGGGGAACAAAACAATGAAAAGTAGTATAATAAAGACCAAGATGGGAAACTTTGGACTAAAGTTTGAATCTGGGTAACAAGCCCAAAGACAAGTGAAGAAAAAGGTCATGGTTTTAGGAGTTCAGCATTCAGTTTAAGATAAACTTTCTGACAAATGATGTCCTTGGATTCCTTGCCAATGGACCCAGGGATCTGAGAGATTCAAACCAGGGAGAGTTTACACTTACCTTTATATCAGCAATTTTCAGTATCTGTGACACTGTGCTGGAAATTTTTTTTTTTTAAAGAATAATATCCAGAATGACAAATTGTATATTTATTGTATAAAATTTCTAGGAGCTAAAAGTTTAAACCCCCAGATTCTTCATCCGTACATATTCTTGCTATAAGAAATTACAGAATTGAAAAATTTAATGCACCTCAATTATTTGCAAATGCCTCAATTATTCCTCTTTTGGAAATAAAAGAATCTTAGACAATGTTGTTATTATCACAAACCTAGAGATCAATCATATATTTGAAAAGAAATACCTCTTATAATATTCTACCTCCTGTCATTGAGAACTGTTCATTGAACATCCTGAATTATTCTAAGCCTCTATGGAGATTGTAAAGATCCTTTCAAGTGCTAGTATGAAATCAGTGGGAAACAAAACAAAAGCAACTTTAAAGCAACAAGAAATTATGTATCATATATACATCGTAGCAAATACTTTATATTTGTGAATCTTTACAGCTTACATTTCCATTCCATTATTACAAGTGATGAAAAACAAAAAATTGCAAGTAGCATTCAAATTATAAATACACAGTCTTCCCATTTCACTAACCAAATTCTTACTTTTCAGTGTTACTTCCCAATTTATGCAGGAAACTGCCTACAAAGCTGAAACTGATTAGAAAATTTTTAAGGTTTAAATCTCTTTCTCATTTTAGGAGAAACCAAATACCCAACCATTGAAATTAAAAATAAATTGAATTGGCACAGTCATTACAGTTATTGTTACTAGATCCACTTCATTTGCAGGTGTCCAAAATAGAAAATGAATAATTCTTTATCTTCAAATACATATGTTCTTAAAATGCTACTTAAAGCTTTGGTTGTTTTCCTGTAATAAAGAAGAAAATGTTAATTTACCAATTAGGTTGAATGAATGTAGCTTTCAATAATTATTTTATTGAACAAATTCTGTGGCTTATTGTTTGCAGATCTAAATGCATGTTTCTACAGAAACTATTAAAGTAACTGGAATTTGTCAAAAAGAAAAACAATTTTTTCATAGAAGAACATATGCAATTCATTTTAAAACAGATTATATTCCAAACCAGTTCTGTTTCTGTAGTACCTAATTTTTTAACGACATTATTAATGCAAAAAACAAAAGTAAACTCAATTTCAGTGTATATGATTTGTCCAAAATAATGTGATCCCTGTAGGTTCCAAGGCTGGGTTGCTTCAGGCCAAAGAGCTAACAAGGAGGGACAGCAGCCCCAACCATCAGCAGAAAAGCAGATGAAAGCTTTAGCGAGCATGGCCCCTGATAACCATACCAAGACCCAGTTCTACCCACCACTAGTCCCTCCCATCAGGAAGCTTGCACAGCTTCCTAGGTAGCCTGATTCACCAGAGGGCAGAGAGCAGAAACAAAAAGAACTACAATCCTGCAGCCTCTAAAACAAAAACCATAACCACAGACAGTTAAACAAAAAAGGGAGAGGATCATAAACAGATGAAGGAACAAGACAGAAGCTCTCCAAAACCACCTAAATGCAGTAGAGATAGGCAACCTTTTAGAAAAAGGATTCCACGACAGTGAAAATGACCTGGGATCTGGGGAAAAGAATGGAGGCAAAGTTTGAGAAGATGCAAGAAATGTTAAACAAAAGCTCAGCTGGGAAAGGATCTGCCTGCAATGCATGGGACCTGGTTTGATGCTGGTCGGGAAGATCTGGAGAAGGACATGGCAAGCCACTCCAATATCCTTGCCTGGAGAATCCCATGGACAGAGGAGCCTGGCAGACTACAGTCCACGGGGTTGCAAAGAGGCAAACATGACTGAGCAACTAAGCAAAAGCACTAAAGAACAAACAGAGATAAATACAATAACTGAAACATAAAATACACTAGAAGGAAACAATAGCAGAATAACTGAGGCAGAAGAATGGATACGTGAGTTGAAAGATAGAATGGTGAAAACAACTGCTGAGAAGCAGAATAAAAAAGGATGAAATAAATGAGGACAGTCTCAGAGACCTCTGTGACAATATTTAACATGCCAACATTCAAATCATAGGGGTTCTAGAAGAAGAGAAAGAGAAAGGCCTGAGAAAATAATTGAAAAGATTACATTAAAAAAACTGCATAACATGGGAAAGGAAACAGTCAATCAAGTCAAGGAAGCACAGAGAGTCCCAAACAGAATAAACCTGAGGAAGAACACATTGAGACACATAGTAATCAAATTGACAAAAATCAGAGACAAACATTAAATATTAAAACAAGAGAGAAAGGAAATATATACAAGAGGAACTCCCATAAGGTTATTGGCCGAATTCTCAGCAGAAACTCTGCAAGCAGAAGGGAGTGGCATGATATATTTAAAGTGATAATAAGGAAGAAACTACAACCAAGAATAATCTACCCAGAAAAGCTCTCATTCAGAGCTGATGGAGAAATCAAAAGCTTTACAGACCAACAAAAGCTAAGACAAACAAAATGATAAACAAAAGCACCAGACCAGCTTTGCAACAAACGTTACAGGAATTCCTCTAAGCAGGAAAGTACCAACTTGAAAAAAAAAAAAAAACTTGTGGATATATGTACTGTTATATTAAAACTTCCTTAAAAACTAGGAATAAAACCACATGACCCAGCAATCCCACTACTAGACATATACCCTGAGGAAACCAAAACTGCAAAAAGACACATGCACACCAATGTTCACTGTAGCACTATTCATAATAGCTAGAACATGAAAGCAACAAAGATACCCATCAACAGATGAATGGATAAAGAAGCTGTGCTACAAGTAAGCCAGAAAGAGAAATATAAATATCATATACTAATGCATATATATGGAATCAGAAAGATGACACTGATGAATTTATTTCTAGGGCAGCAATGGAGAAAGACATAGAGAACAGACCTTAGGACATGGCGGCAGGGGAGGAGGGAGAGGGTGGGATGCATGGAGACACCAACAGGGAAACTTACATGAGCATACGTAAAATAGATAGCCAATGGGAATTTGCTGTATGCTCAGGGAACTCAAACAGGGGCTCTGTAACAATCTAGAAGGGTGGGATGGGGAGGGAGACGGAAAGGAGGTTCAGGAGGGAGGGGACAGTGTTTACCTATGGCTGATTCTTGTTTATGTTTCACAGAAAACAAAATTCTGTACAGCAATTATCTTTCAATTAATTAAAAACAAAACAAACCAAAAAAACTTCCTTGTGCTCAGCTGCTCAGTTGTTTGAATCTCTGCAACCCCATGGGCTGTAGCCTGCCAGGCTCCTCTGTCCATGGGATTCTCCAGGTAAGAATACTGGAGTGGGTTGTCATTTCCTATTCCAAGACCTTCTGGAAACACAAAGACACAAAAGAAAAAGCTACCCAAACACAACATTAAAGATGGTCATCAAACCACAAGAGAACAAAAGAGGGGGAATATAAAAGGCCTACAAAAACAAACCCAAAATAATTAAGAAAATGTCAAAAGAAATACACATATTGATAATTACCAATAAATGTAAATAGATTAAATGTGCCAGTCAAGAGACAAAGCCTGGTAGGGTGGATACAAAAACAAGACAAGTATATATGCTGTCTATAAGAGACCAACCTCAGATCTAGAAACACAAACATAGGGAAAGTGAGGGGATAGAAGGTATACCACACAAATGGAAATCAAAAGAAAATGGAATTATCAATTCTCATATCAGACAAAATTGACTTTAAATCAAAGACTTATAATAGACAAAAAAAGGTACTTCCTAATGATAAAGGGATCAATCTAAGAAGAGGTAACAATTGTTAAATATATGCACCTAACACAGGGGCACCTCAATATATAATGTAAATACTAACATCCATAAAGGAAAAAAATTGACAGTAACACAATAATACTGGAGGACTTTAACACCCCACTTTCATCAATGGAGAGATCGTCCAGACAGAAAATCAATAAACACAGGGTTAGTGATACATTATGCCAGAAACATTTAATTCATATTTATAAAACTTCCTATCCTAAAGCAGCAGAATACACAGAAGCAGAAGCTGAAGTGCACACAGAACGCTTTCCAGGGCTGACCACATGCTGAGCCATGTGAGGTGAGCCTTGATAAACATAAAAAGATAAAATCATATCAAGTATTTATCCAATCACAGTTCAGTTCAGTCGCTCAGTCGTGTCCAACTCTTTGAGACCCCATGAATCGCAGCACACCAGACTCCCGGAGTCTACCCAAACCCACGCCCATCGAGTCAGCAATGCCATGCAACCATCTCATCCTCTGTCATCCCCCTTCTCCTCCTGCCCTCAATCTTTCCCAGCATCAAGGTCTTTTCAATTGAGTCAGCTATTCACATCAGGTGGCCAAAGTACTGGAGTTTCAGCTTCAGCATCAGTCCTTCCAATGAACACCCAGGACTGATCTCCTTTAGGATGGACTGGCTGGATCTCCTGGCAGTCCAAGGGACTCTCAGGTCTTCTCCAATACCACAGTTCAAAAGCATCAATTTTTTGGCGCTCAGCTTTCTTTATAGTCCAACTTTCACATCCATACATGACCACTTGAAAAACCATAGCCTTGACTAGACAGACCTTTGTTGGCAAAGTAATGTCTCTGCTTTTGAATATGCTGTCTAGGTTTGGTCATAACTTTCCTTCCAAGGAGTAAGCATGTTTTAATTTCATGGCTGCAGTCACCATCTGCGGTGATTTTGGAGCCCAGAAAAATAAAGTCAACCATTGTTTCCACTGTTTCCCCATCTATTTGCCATCAAGTGATGGGACCAGATGCCATGATCTTCGTTTTCTGAATGCTGAGCTTTAAGCCAACTTTTTCACTGTCCTCTTTCACTTTCATCAAGAGGCTCTTTAGTTCCTCTTCACTTTCTGCCATAAGGGTGGTGTCATCTGCATATCTGAGGTTATTGATATTTCTCCCGGCAATCTTGATTCCAGCTTGTATTTCCTCCAGCCCAGTGTTTCTCATGATGTCCTCTGTATGTAAGTTAAATAAGCAGGGTGACAATATACAGCCTTGATGTACTCCTTTTTCTATTTGGAACCAGTCTGTTGTTCCATGTCTAATGCTAACTGTTGCTTCCTGACCTGCATACAGGTTTCTCAAGAGGGCAGGTCAGGTGGTCTGGTATTCCCATCTCTTTCAGAATTTTCCACAGCTTATTGTGTTCCACACAGTCAAAGGCTTTGGCATAGGCAATAAAGCAGAAATAGATGTTTTTCTGGAACTTTCTTGCTTTTTCGATGATCCAGCGGATGTTGGCAATTTGATTTCTGGTTCCTCTGCCTTTTCTAAAACCAGCTTGAACATCAGGAAGTTCATGGTTCATGTATTGCTGAAGCCTGGCTTGGAGAATTTTAAGCATTACCTTACTAGCGTGTGAGATGAATGCAATTGTGCAGTAGTTTGATCATTCTTTGGCATTGCCTTTCTTTGGGATTGCATGAAAACTGACCTTTTTCAGTCCTGTGGCCACTGCTGAGTTTTCCAAATTTGCTGGCATATTGAGTGCAGCACTTTCACAGCATCATCTTTCGGGATTTGAAATAGCTCAACTGGAATTCCATCACTTCCACTAGCTTTGTTCATAGTGATGCTTCCTAAAGCCCACTTGACTTCCAATCACAGATCACAACACAATGAGATTAGAAGTGAACCACAAGAAAAAGAACTATAAAAAAATACAAACAGAAGGAAGCTAAACCATATGTTACTAAACAAACAATGGATCACTGAATAAAGCAAAAAAAAAAGAAATTAAAAAATGTGAAAGAAAAATGAAGATGAAAGCACAATGATCCAAAACCTATGGGATGCTGCAAAGGCAGTTCTAATACAGAAGTTTATAGTAATACAATTTTACCTCAAGAACAAGAAAAATGTCAAATAAACAACCTAACCTTACAACAATTAAAGAACAAACAAAACCTAAAGTTAATAGAAGGAAAAAACCATAATGATCAGAGCAGAAAAAAATGAAATAGAGACAAAGAAAATAATAGGAAAGAACAATGAAACTAAATGCTGATTCTCTGAAAAGATAAATAAATTTGATAAACCTTTATCCAGAGTCATCAAGAAAAAAAAAAGGAGAAAACTCAAATCAATAAAGTTGGAAATGAAAATGAGAAGTGACAACTGTCACCACAGAAATACTAAGGATCATAAGAGATTACTGCAACCAACTACGTGCCAGTAAAATGGACAACCTGGAAGAAATGGACAAATTCTTAGAAAGGTAGAGCTTCTCAATACTGAACCAGAAAAAAAAAAAACAGAAAATATGAACAGACCAATCAAAGAACTGAAATTGAAACTGTCATTAAAAAAAAAAAACTTCTAACAAACAAAAGTCAACGACTGGATAGCTTCACAGGTGAATACTATCAAAAATTTAGAGAAGAGCTAACACCTATCCTTCTGAAACTGTTCCAGAAATTGCAAAGGAAAGAAAACTCACAAACTCTTTCTATGAGGCCACCATCACCATAATACCAAAACCAGACAGACACCGTAAGAAAAGAAAATCACTGATGAACACAGATGCAAAAATCCTCAACAAAATCCTAGCAAACACATTAAAAGGATCATACATCATGACCAAGTGGGATTTATCCCAGGAATGCAAGGATTCTTCAGTATACACAAATCAATCAATTTGATACACCATATAAGAATAAAAACCATACAGTCATCTTAATAGATGCAGAAAAATATTTTGACAAAATTCAGTACCCATTTATGACAAAAACTCTCCAGAAAATGGGCACAGATTGAATATACCTCAATATAATAAACACCATATATGTCAAACCTTCAACTAACATCATACTCAATGGTGAAAAGTCGAAAGCATGTCCTCTAAAACCACAAGTAAGACAAGGATGTCCACTCTCACCAATTTCATTAAACACAGTTTTGGAAATCTGAGTTACAGAAATCAGATAAGAAAAATAAAGGGAATTCAAATTGGAAAAGAAGAAGTTAAACTTTTCACTGTTTGCAGATGACATGATACTATACATAGAATATCTTAAAGATTCTACCAAAAAACTACTAGAGCTCATCAATGAATGTGATAAACCTGCAGGTTACAAAATTAATACACAGAAATCTACTGCATTTCTATATACTAACAATGAAAGATGAGAACAAGAAATTCAAGAAACAATCCCATTTATCACTGCATAAAATACTTAGGAATAAACTTACCTAAAGAGACAAAGGCCTGTATTCTGAAAACTATAAGATGCCAGTGAAAGAAACTGAAGACACAAACAGAAGGAAAAAATATACTATGTTCATGGAATGGAAATATCAATACCATCAAAATGACTATATTACCCAAGGCAATCTACAAATTCAATGCAATCCCTCTTAAATCACCAATGGCATTTTTCACAGAATTAGAACCAAAAATCTCAAATTTTGTATAGAGACATAAAAGACCCCAGATGGCCAAAGCAATCTTGAGAAAGAAAAACAGAGCTAGAGGAATCAGGTTGTTGACTTCAGACTATATTACAAAACTATAGTAATCACAACAGTATGGTACTGGCACAAAACTAGAAAAATAGATCAATATAATAGGATAGAAAGCCCAGAAATAAACCCATGCATCTATGATCAAGTAATCTATGACAAAGGGGATGACTATACATTGGTAAACAGACAGTCTCTTCAACAAATGATGTTGGTAAAAATGGACAGCTACATGTCAAAAAATAAAATTAGGTCATTCTTTAACACATATACCAAAAAAAAATCTCAAAATGGATTAAAGACCTAAATGTGAGACCAGACAGAATAAAACTCCCAAAGGAAAATATAGGCAGCATACTCACTGACATAAATCTCAGCAATATCTTTTTCATTCCATCTCCCACAACAATGGAAATAAAAACAAATATAAACAAACGGGACCTAATTAAACTGAAAAGCTTTTGCACAGCAAAGAAAACCATAAACAAAGCGAAAAGACAACCCCAAACTGGGATAAAATATTTGCAAATAATGTAACTAACAAGGGTCTCTAAAATGTACAAATAGCTCATGAGGCTTAATGTCCTCAAAGCAAACAACCCAACAAAAAATGGGCAGAAGACCTAAATAGACGTTTCTCCAAAGAAGACATACAGATGGCAAACAAACACATGAAGAGATGTTCAGCATCACTTGGTAATTAGAGAAACGCAAATCAAAAATACAATGAGATAACTTCACACAAGTCAGAATGGCTATTATCAAAAATCCACACTAAAATGTTGGTGGGAATATAAATTGGTACAGCCCTAAAGGAGAACAGTATGGAGGTTCCTTAAAAGACTAAAAGTAGCATCTGGTTTCATCACTTCATGGCAAATAGATGGGGAAACAAAGGAAACAGTGACAGACTTTATTTTCTTCAGCTCCAAAATCACTGCAGATAGTGACTGCAGCCATGAAATTAAAACACGCTTGTTCCTTGGAAGAAAAAGCTATGACAAACCTAGACAGCATATTAAAAAGCAGAAACATTACTTTGCCAACAAAGGTCTACAAAGTCAGAGCTATAGTTTTTCCAGTAGTCATGTATGGATTGGAGAAGGCAATGGCACCCCACTCCAGTACTCTTGCCTGGAAAATCCCATGGACGCAGGAGCCTGGTAGGCTGCAGTCCATGGGGTTGCTAAGAGTTGGACACGACTGATGCGAAGAGTTGACTCATTGGAAAAGACTGATGCTGGGAGGGATTGGGGGCAGGAGGAAAAGGGGACGACAGAGGATGAGATGGCTGGATGGCATCACTGACTCGATGGACCTGAGTCTGAGTGAACTCCGGGAGTTGGTGAAGGACAGGGAGGCCTGGCGTGCTGCGATTCATGGGGTCGCAAAGAGTCGGACACAACTGACTGAATTGAACTGAACTGAACTGAGCGACTTCACTTTCACTTTTCACTTTCATGCACTGGAGAAGGAAATGGCAACTCACTCCAGTATTTTTGCTTGGAGAATCCCAGGGACGGGGGAGCCTGGTGAGCTGCTGTCTATGGGGTTGCACAGAGTCGGACATGACTGAAGAGACTTAGCAGCAGCAGTAGTAGCATGTATGGATGTAAGAGTTGGACCATAAGGAAGGCTGAGTGCTGAAGAATTGATGCTTTTGAACTGTGGTGTTGGAGAAGACTCTTGAGAGTCCCTTGGACTGCAAGGAGATTAATCCTTTAGATTAATCCTAAAGGAAGTCAACCCTGAATATTCATTGGAAGGACTGATGCTGAAGTTGAAGCACCAATACTTGGGTCACCTGATGTGAAGAGCTGATTCATTAGAAAAGACCCTGATGCTGGGAAGGACTGAAGGAAGGAGAAGGGGATAACAGAGGATGAGACAGTTGGATGGCATCACCAACTCGATGCACATGAGTTTGAGCAAGCACTTGAAGATGGTGAAGGACAGGGAAGCCTGGCGTGCTGCCGTCCATGGGGTTGCAGAGTTGGACACGACTGAGCAACTGAACAACAGCAACAACAGAGGTACTATATGACCCTACAGTCTCACTCCTAGGCAAACATCGAGAGAGACACATGGTCTCAAAGGATACATGCACCTTGACGTTCATGGCAGCACTGTTTACAACAGCCAAGACATGGAAACAACCTAACTGTCTGTTGATAGAGGAATGGATAAAGATGATGTGGTACATATATACAATGGACTACTACTCAGCAATTACAAATAATGAAATAATGTCACGTGCAGTGACATGGATGGGCCTAGAGACTGTCATATTGAGTGAAGCAACTCTGACAAAGAAGAAATATCATATGACATTCCTTATATGAATCCAAAAAGAAATGATACAAATGAACTTTACAAAACAGAAACAGACTCACAAACTTAAGGAAAAATTTATGGTTGCCAGTGGGGTAAGGATGGGGTAAGGGATAGTTAGGGAAGTTGGGATCGACATGTACACATTGCTGTATTTAAGATGGATAACCAACAAGGTCCTACCATACAGCACAGAGAACTCTTCTCAGTGTTATGTGGAGGCCTGGATGGGAGGGGAGTTTGTGGGAGAAGGGATACACATATATGTTATGGCTGAGTCCTTTTACTACCCACTTAAAACTACTGCAGCATTGTTAATTGACATATAGGCAATAAAATGTTTCAAAAAAATAAAGGCAAAGAAACAACAAAGTCATGTTGCAGAACATGTTGTCCTATTGTATAAAACAAGTAACTGAACAGGACAGACAGCCCATAAACAGAGCACACATAAATATAAAAATAGATGGCAGGTCTATCCTCTTGCTAGATATTGCTAGGATGACTGGATATCCATGCAGTAAAAAATAGAACTTCACCTGTATCTCATAATATATAGTAAAATCTCCTGTGCATGTCACAACCTATAGTAAAAGTAATTATAAAAGTTAGTTGAAAAACAAAACAATAAGACTTTTAGAAGATAACATAGGATCTCCTTCCATGACCTTTCAACAGAAAAGTATTTCCTAAAATGTAATTCCATCCTATTTCTTGACAAGAGTGGTAATTAGTTACATAATTGGTCATATATTTAGATTTATGTACTTTTCTGAATTACATTTCACAATTAGAAAGATTAAAAATGTTCAAAAGGCAAATATTTTAGAATTAAAATAATATGAAAATCTCTAGTATATATTTAGAATTAAAATGGTACAAAAATAGAAAATTACTTACTGGTTTTTGAAGTACAATGGGGTGATCAGGCAGAAAGTCTGGTTTTTTTCTGCAGATGGAAACACTTGAGAGCTTCAACAGGAAATCTCTGCTGTATTTGATTCTCTCTGTAGATATGGAACACCAAACATAATGTTATAAAGCAAAGAGTCTCTCAGAACACCTTTGACTCATTTCTTACTGGATGTCAGTTATCAGTCCATTATTTTGTAAAATAGTAAGTAGTTTTTACATAAAAGAGAAGGGAGGGGAAAAAACTCTGACAAACATCTACTGCCTCCAATTTTCCTTTTACATGCAAACAGCCAATTAACCATGGAAAAATTTCAGAAAATTGGAAGTGCATGGCTTCTTTAATCTGGTTATTCACAAGTAGTAGAGAAATCTTATAAAATATAGCAAGTATAATACCTATTGGGCAATTCATATCCTGCCAAAATGGAACTCTAATAAGCCTACCTTTATTTTTTGTATTAACTTATGAACAATTTATATAACCAACACGAATTCAAGAAACATCTATTGTATACCTACTGTGAATCAAGGACTATTTGAGATAATGGTGACAAAGCTACAAGATAGGATCCCTAACTTTAAGGGGAAGAATGATTCAAATATCTGCAGATTTCTCATCAGAGACTACCACAATCTTGGTCTATATTAGACATTTGCTGGGCCAGAAATACTGGAGCTGTAATTTTTAAAATGCTAACAGAAAAGTATTGGCAACCAAGATTTCCATATTGTGAAATAATAGGAAAAATATATACTACTCTGGTTCCTGGTACAGAGATTCTCTTCTTTGTAATTTCCTAAGTGATAAGAAAACTAGGAGCATCTTTCATTCTAATATTTGTTACTTGACTCTGGGTTCCTAACACAGAGCTCCTAAATTCCTTAAAATTTTCTGGGTGATTTGGTCTTCTGTTCTAATGAGATGATTCTTGGTGGGATCCTGGGTAGTGGTTGGTCAGCTGGAAGACAAAGCAATGATGAGAAGCATGGACCTTTCAGCCACACTCCTACATCCTGTGAAGGGGACAGGGGTTGGAAGACTGAGTTAAAGATAAATTGTGCCTATGTGATGAAGCTTCCAAAAAAAATCCCCAAATTACAAGGTTTGGGGGCTTCCCTGGTGGCTCAGTATTAAAGAATCCACCCATCAATGCAGCAGATGCAGGTCTGATCCTAATCCAGGAAGATCCCACAGCCCGCAGAGCAACTAGGCCCGTGCACAGCTATTGAGTCTGTGCTCTGCTCTAGAGACCGGGAGCCACAACTGCTGAAGCCCGTGCACCACAGAGCCCGTGCTCAGCAACAAGAGAGGCCCCGCAACTAGAAGCCCACGCACTGCAACTCGAGAGTAGCCCATGCTTGCTGCAAACAGAGAAAAGCCCATGCAACAGTGAAGACCCAGCACAGTGAAAAATAAATACATAAAAATTTAAAAACAAACCTGTTTAAGAAAAAAAGTGCAGGCTCTGGAAAGTTTCCAGGTGGGTAAACACATCCATATACCAGAAGAATGATATTATCAAATCTGTGGGAAAAAAACTCTTGCACTTTGGTCCCTTCAAGACTTTGCTTCATGTATCTATTTGGCTATTCAGTTGTTTCCTTTTATTTTTAAAAATTTTGTGGTTTTAAACTGGAGGATAATTATGTTACAATACTGTGATGGTTTCTACCATATATCAACACAAATCAGCCATAAGTATACATATGTCCCCTCCCTCTTAAACCTCCTCCCCACCTCCATTACCATCCCACACCGGTAGGTTGTCACTGACCATGGGCGCTGGGTTCCCTGCATCATACAGCACGTTCCCACTGGCTATCTATTTTACATATGGTAATGCATATGTTTTAATGCTACTCTCTCATATCATTCCACCCTCTCCTTCCCCCACTGTGCCAAAAAGTCTGTCCTTAAAAAAACTTGGCTTAAAACTCAATTTTCAAAAAACTAAGATCATGACATCCAGTCCCATCACTTCATGGCAAATAGATGGGGAAACAATGAAAACAGTGCCAGACTCTATTTTTTGGGGCTCCAAAAATCACTGCAGATGGTGACTGCAGCCATGAAATTAAAAGACTCTTGCTACTTGGAAGAAAAGCTATGACCAACCTAGACAGCACATTAAAAAGCAGAGACATTATTTTGCCAATAAAAAGTCCATCTAATCAAGGCTATGGTTTTTCCAATAGTCATGTATAGATGTGATGAGCTGGACCATAAAGAAAGCTGAGTGCTGAAGAATTGATGCTCTTGAACTGTGATATTGGTGAAGACTCTTGAGAGTCCCTTGGACTGCAAGGAGATCCAACCCATCCATCCTAAAGGAAATCAGTCCTGAATATTCACTGGAAGGACCGATGCTGAAGCTGAAACTCCAGTACTTTGGCCATCTGATGCAAAGAACTGATTCATTTGAAAAGACCCTGATCCTGGGAAAGATTGAAGGTGGGGGGAGAAAGGGACAACAGAGGATGAGATGGTTGGATGGCATCACCAACTTGATGGATATGAGTTTGAGTTAACTCCAGGAGTTGATGGACAGGGAAGCCTGGCGTGCTGCAGTCCATACAGTCACAAAGAGTCAGACACGACTGAGCAACTGAACTGAACTGATGGTTGCACGATACTGCACATTTATAATAGCTTAAATGATGAGTTTTACTTCAAGAAAAAAGATACCTAAGAAACGCAAAGAGGATGTCTCCAGACAAAAACAGTAAAATTCATTCCAAGACAACAGCTTTATAGTAGTACTGAAGAGGAATTAATCCATACTGGAACCGGATAATGGAGTAGTCTAAAAGAGAAGTCATCTCCAGGGAAAAAAAATACCAATTCATACATTTTACCATAAGGAAAATACAGGTAAGTGTGGCAGAGTTGCTGGAGCAATTAATGGGCAAAATTAACAATAGTTACATAGAAAAACAAGGTGAACATGAGCTCCAGAAAAAAGGATGGATTTTATGAAACAGGTATGCACTTTTCAGTTGCTGCTACTGCTGCTAAGTCGCTTCAGTCGTGTCCGACTCTGTGCGACCCCATAGACGGCAGTCCACCAGGCTCCCCTGTCCCTGGGATCCTCTAGGCAAGAATACTGGAGTGGGTTGTCATTTCCTTCTCCAATGCATGAAAGTGAAAAGTGAAAGTGAAGTCGCTCAGTCGTGTCCGACTCCTAGCGACCCCATGGACTGCAGTCTACCAGACTCCTCTGTCCATGGGATTTTCCAGGCAAGAGTACTGGAGTGGGCTGCCATTGCCTTCTCCACTTTTCAGCTAAGCTACTGCAATTACACAGCTATATATAATATAAAGAGTGATGATACTCTAACTGAAACTCAAGTAACTATACGGTGGAGAGGGGGTAGATAGAAGGGCTGAAGAAATGAGGGGACTGATGTGGAAGATATAAAGTCTCATCTTCCAAAAGAGGTTGTCAAAATAAAATATAGAAATGAAAAATATAGAAACAATGTAAATATTTTATTTAGAATATGGAGTTAAGTACTAGAAGAAAATGTTAACAGGGTTTAATTACATGTAAATTATATATATAGATTCAAAAATTTGGAAATGACATTAATAAAAAACCTTTATTTTATTAAAAAGTTGCTGGGGTGGGAGAGACTATCGGTTTTTCCCAAGAGCAGTTCTTCCTTTCTGCTTCAGTGATAGCTAGCTGGTTGCAGAGCTAAAGATCACATTTTCCAGTCTGCTCTGCACAGCATGACTAAGTTCCAGTCAAGGAGACATTAAGTAGAAGTTATATACGTAACTTCTGAGTCATAGTTTTAAGAACCTTCTTCCTCCCTACTTCCTTCCAGATGGCTAGAAAGAGAATGTGATGGCTGGAGCAGAGGCATTCATCTTCAGCATTAAGATGGAAGCCACGTATTAAAGATGGTAAAACCAAGGACAGTTTAATACTGGAGCTAGTAGCAACTTCACAGAACAGAATTAATATACCAGCTTAAAATTTTACATATTACAGAAGATATAGAAATAAACTTCTATCTTGTTTGTCACTGTAATGATAGTCTGTTTAGAGCAGTCAAACCTATACTTTGTAATATACAGAAATCAACCAAAAGAATATAATAAAATTTCTAATGTACGTAAGGTTTTCAGGTAAGCAAATATTAACTTTACATGAATGCTAAGAATCTCTTATGAAAGTTGGTAATTATGGTAAAAATTTACCTTTTTTAACTGGAGAATGATGTTGTTGTTCATTAAGGCCTTGAGAAAAGGCTTGCATTCCATTCGTCTTACACTATTGACAGAAGAAAAAAATACACTTTTTATCTAAGGTTTTAAAATTTTATATAACACTTTGTTTTTAATCCATTTTGAGTTTATTTTTGCACATGTTGTTAGGAGTATTATAATTTCATTCTTTTACGTGCAGCTGTCCAGTTTTCCCAGCACCATTTATTGAAGACTGTCTCTTCTCCACTGCATAGTCTTGCCTCCTCTGTCACAGATTCGGTGACTACAGGTGCCTGGGCTTATCTCTGGGCTTTCTACCCTGGCCCACTGATTTGTATTTCTGTTTTTGTGACAGTACAATACTGTTTTGATGACTACAGCTTTGTAGTATAGTCTGAAGTCAGGGTGTTTAATTCCTCCAACTCCATTTTTCTTTCTCAAGATTGCTTTGGCTATTTGGGTCTTTTGTGTTTCTATACAAATTGTGTGTGTTAATTAACGTGATTGTGGTAATCATATCACAATGTATATTAAATCATCAGGTTGGATACCTTTAAGTGTATTCAATTTGTATTTGTCAACATATCTGAACGTTGAAAAACAGTAAATTTATTCTATCATGCCTACACATATTAATCACTGAAAATGGAGATAATTTCAAATCTTTCATAGTATTTAAGAAAATACACCTACTAAATTTTCTAAAGTGTCTTATCTCATTTAATTGTCATAGTCTTACAAGGAAATAAGGCAAGCATTATGATCACCATACTACAGGAAAGGGAAATCAAGGCAAAAAGTGTTTAGTAACAAATCCCAAAGTATACAGGTAAGAGGTAGTTGAGATAGCTTCTGAAACTGATGGCTACTGCACATAGTTATTAAGGATGTGCATCTAAAGGGGCACCACTCACAGCATAGATATGGCAGATTTCCTTCCAGATGGCAGCAAAGTATCTTAACAAAATCTGCATTTTTGTATAATTTTCTGTTCCTCTTCTAATTCTTGTAAAGGCACCAAGTGGGTAGCAGTAGACTTTGAAAACCCACTCATTTGTCAAAAACAGAGTGCTTATTACATGACTGACACTGTGCTTTGTACTGGGAATACAAAGATGAACATGGCATCCCAGGATTCATTTTTGGAGGACTCACAAACTAAAAGGTAGGCAGAAAAATAAAATACTAAATTGCAATAAAACTTGAGAAGTTCTTTAAATAAAGATATGCAGAAAGTGCAATGGGAGGAAGGGGTATTAAATCTGACTTAGAAATTTCAGGAAAGGCTTTACATAGGAAATGATGCATAAACAATACTTATAGGGTTAATAGGAGTTAGAACTGGATGATGACTGAAAAAATGTATGTTTATTGAAGAAAAGCAGCCTTGAGCTGGAAAGCATGGTGCTAAACGGCTAGCTTAGGGGATGAAAAAAGTTGAATAGGCTTGAGTAAAGCAAAATAAACACCAGGCTTTTTCCCCCAAGGCAAGGCATTTTGCAATCTGCAGTAAAATACCCCATCTGCATGCCCAGGTGTTCTACTGAGCCTCCACTTTTCTAGCAAAAATGTTTCCAGCCCCTCTCACTCATCTTACACAAATGCACACCACTGAGATAAAGGAAGGAGAACAGGAAGAGACAAATTCATATCAACATCCACTTCAGGGTGAAAATTTAAAGAGGAAGATTTATAAATAATATCAAAAGACAAAATCTAAACAGGAAAAATACTCTTAAAGAGCTAATTTCTGTAGTATGAAAGAGCTCCCAGAAAACAATGGAGTCTATAAAAAAAGAATGGGCAAAGGCCTTGAATTGGTGAATACAGATGAAAGGAAATTCATATTACTCTTGAACAGATCAAAAATGGCCACAAATTCTTAACATTTTCTCATCTCTCCATTGAATCTGAGCAAGATCCGTGACTGCTCAAGACCAATCTAAAAATGACAGGCTAAAAACGACAATCTAAAAATGACAGGCTGGTCTCCAGGCCTTAGTCTTGAAGCCTAGACATTGTGCTGTAAAGAGCCCAAGCCCTTTGGAGAGGCCATTTGTAGGGGCTACCTCCAGTCTATGGGGGCAGCTGAACTCTAAACCAAGATCCAGTATCAACTACCAGCCACGTGAGTGAGCCATCGGGCCATCCAATCCCACCAAGACTTTAAAGCACTCCAGGCCTAGACGCTATCTGACTGCAATCACATTATTGAGAAATGGCCATCGAAACCCACTAAGGCCACAGACCCATGAAAGATAATAATGAGTTGTTAAGTCAATGTTTTCAAGTAATTTTTGTGAGGTAATAACAACAACAACAACAAAAACAGACTAAAAGAGGTTGTTCAGGCAGAAGGAAGGTAATGCCAGACGTAAACATAGACTCACATAAAGAAATTAAGAGTGCTGGAAAAGGAATAAATGAAGGTTAAAATAAAATTCATTCTTATATTTTAAAAAATTATTTTAAAAGATAGTATACAAAAGCAAAAATTAGTAACAATGTACTGTGCATTTATAGTACAAGCTAAAGTAAAATTCTGACAGCAGAGAAAAATGGGAGGGAATATGCTACAGAAAGGTTATGAGACCAAAGAAGTGAGTTTAACAAGGTCAATGTACAAAAATCAATAGTATTTCTATATTCTAGCATCCAAAATGTGGAATTTGAAATTTATAAAAAAAAAAAGTACCACTGACTTACAATAGTATAAAAAAATAAAAAATTCTTATAAGTTTGACAAGAGTTCAAGATCCCTATGCTGAAAAATACAAAGCACAGAGAGAAATGTCTTGCTTATGGATCAGAAGACAATATTAAGATGGTAATTCTTTTCAAACTAACTTTCAAACAACCAGAATTCCAATAAGCCTTTTTGGTAGAAATTTACAGGTTCACTTAAAATTTCTGTGGAAATGCTGAGGACCCAGAATAAGGGACATAAATCTGAAAAACTATAAAGTTAGTGAAATTTCATTATCTGACTTGGCTACAAGTCTGTAAAGTTTGATGTGGACCTAAAGATACGTAATCTAGGTAATCTAGTGTAAAGCAAGATGGCTATAGTTGACAATACTTCACTGAATACTTGAAAGCTGCTAAAAGAATAAATCTTAATGTTCTCACTACAACAAAAACAACAACAAAACAGTGATTATGTAAAATGAAGACTATGTTAACTAAACTCATTGTGGTAAACATTTTGCAACATAAGCAGGTATCAATCAAATCATCACATTCTATACCCTAAACTTACACAATGTTATATGTCAATTATATATCAATAAAGCTGGAGTAAACACATTATAAATCAGTAGAACATAATGAAGTTTAGCAATAAACTCACACATGTATGATATACTGATGTCAACAAACTCTCATGATTCAGTGAAAGAAAGGTATACACCCAAACAGTAAAAACATGCAAAAGATTTGATCAGACAATTTACCAGAAAGAAAAAAAGAAAAGAAAAAGACAGATGGTAAATAAACTAATGATAAAATGCTCAATCTCATTAATCATCAGGGGAATGCAAATATAAAGTACAATGAGATACAACTACTCACACACTAAAATGGCTAAAAATTAAGACTGACTATACTAAGTGTCAACAAGAATGTGAAATAACTGGGACACTCATACACTACTGGTGGTACAACCACTCTGGAAAACATTTTAGCAGTTTCTAAACCAATTTAACATGATTCATCAATTCCATTCCTGGTTATTCTGTGTATGTATACACAAAGGCTTGAACACAACTATCCACAGAGCATTATTCATAATATTTATCATAATAAATAAACTATCCTATATATTCATACAGCAGAATACTATTACAAATTTAAAAGAAAATCACTACCAATACCTACAACATGGAAGAATCTCAAAAACATTATGCTGAGCCAAAAAAAAAAAAATCACCTAACATCAAATAATTATATTGTGTGATCTCATCTATATGAAATTTTAGAGCAGCCAAAACTAATTTATAGCTAAAGAAAGCAGACGAGCAGATGCCTGGAGCAGGAGGGAGCACTAGGATTAATGGAAGTGGAAACAGTAAATGACTGAAAAGGAATAAAAGAGCACTTCTGGGGAAGCTGAGAATGTTCTACAGTTTCATTGTGGGACTGGATACATGAGGTATATATTGATCATTTGTCAAAACCCATTGAACCAATGGATTCATTTTACCATATGTAAATTATGCCTTAACAAAGTTGGTTTAAAAAATACAAAGAGTTGGTAAAAAGTGTCCTTCATTAAAAATCATGTGATATCTCTGACATAGGTTCTGGTAGCTTTTGCATTACACTTGAAGCAGCAGACAAAATTTTAAGCTTAGAAGTAAATCTAATTTATTCTGTATAAGGTCTTGCAATATTAACATACTCCTTTTTACTTATAAAGCTTTCAAAAGGCCAAGGGTTCCAAAGAAAGTTATTATACAATATTCTTACTGTATTAAGTAGGTAAATTTTCACTGCTGGGATAGATTAAACAAAACATTACAATGGCTTAAAAATTTATATAAAGCAAGAATAATTAAGATATCAAGGTACTGACACAGAGCTACAAAAACAGATCAATGGAAAAGCAAAGTCCAGAAACAATCCCTATTTATATAAAGATTTATACAGTAAAGATGGCATAAATCTATATGGAATGAATATTCAATGAATTGTACTTTACAACTGACTATATGAAAAAAAATTGATTTTATTTATATCACATAAAAATTAATTTCAGGTAGATTATACACCTAAATATTAAAGCAAAACTTTAAACTTTTTAGAATATGTAGGAAAAATGTCTTTTTAGCTTAGGGCAGGGAAGACTTCATGAACAATGACACAAAAAGGGAAATCATAAAAAAAAAATTGATACTATGACTACATAAAGATTTTAAAATTTGAAAAAAGAAACACACAAAAATAAACAATTCTTTCACAGACCAAGAAAAATGGGCAAACAATATGCAGTGATAAATCACAAAAGAGAAAATCCAAATGGCCAAATTAAACATTAAAAAAAAAGATGCTGCATTTCAAAGTAATAGAGAATTAAAAATTAAAACCAATACAGACACATTTCTTACAAATTAAACATGAAAAAAGTAAAAGTTTGACAGTAACAAGGTAAGGTTATAGAAAAATCAGAGTACTTAATGCATTGCTTGTACAAATCATTCTGGAGGGTAATCTGACAGTATATAGCAAATCTACTCCAGGTTTATATTCCAGAAGACCTTTCAAACATGTATAAAACATAACATATAGATGGATGTTTATTATATAACAGCATTTATTATAAAATATTTCTATTATAAAATATAAACAAGGGTCGTATCTGTCAACAAAAAAATGGAACAAGAAATGTGGTAGCTTTACATACAAACAAGTCTATTTGTTATAGTAAAAATACTAATACATTCATGGAAACAATGACAAATTGAGGCTACTTATGCTGGGGAAGTACAGGAAGCAAATGGGAAGGTTCAGGGATATACAAGTGTTTTTAACTATATATGTAAGATTTATTTTAATTTTCTAGAATAAAACAAAATATTGAGATTTGAAAATGGTGAGCAATGGGCATAACGAGTATTTTATTCTCTGAAGTGTATGCCTGAAATATATCATAACTTATTAAAGTATATGATGCATTTAATATAGTACCTGACACACAAGAGCTATCTAACAAATTTTACTTTCCAGTCTGCAATGCTTCATTTTTTTATAACTTCTAAGACTTACTCTGCTAACTCCACTTTGTAAGTACTGGGTGTTGCATGGATATTCATTCTGAAAGTTGAAAGGGAATACTGCTCCTGTTAGGAGAGAGGAAAAAAAACTGTTTTAAATACTTATTACTTCAATAAATGGTATAATACCACCTAAAAAACCTTAAGTATCTAAGATATGCTAGGCACTGTTCTGAAATGTTTTCTGAGAGTTCATTTACTCAACACAATGAAATGTCAGCTACTGTGTTAGGAGATGGGTTTATAAACATGAAAAAAGTTCAGAGATAAAAGACTTCATAGCCTATTTTTTAAAACAAGCTCACAAATAATGATTATAATAATAATAAGTTATGTGACAGGTACAGAGAAGATACCAGGGGAGAGAAGATTGGGCTTTGGGCATATCAACTAAGGCTTAACAAAAGGAAATAATTCAGTCTGGGTCTTGAAGAAAAAGTAGGTTTCTTTGGGGATGTGAGTTGCCCAGAGAGTACAGAAGTATGCTTTAATGCTAAAATTAATTTCTGATTTACCTAACTTTTCTGCTCAATAAACCCCTACTCCTGTCCACATCATAAGAGGACATAACGAAATGAGAGATCAGGGCTACCAGCCCACTTCTACCTACCACTAAAACAGCCTTCAAGGGAAAGAATCTGTGAAAAATGGAATCTGTACAAATGAGGGAGGGAGGGATACTGTATAAAGGCTAGTCACACAAACAAGTAGCTGACAATGGTTTTATTTCCTTTGCTTTAGGACAAAATGAGACTTGGCCCTTTACAACTGCTTCTTCAGTGTACCAGAAGAATGCTGAATCACATCAGCATCGCTAAACTATGGTCCAAAAGATCTCTTTATTTCATTTTGTCTGTTCTAAGTCACAGCTATCTGCAGAGGAAACATGAACAAAAGGTAGACAATCTTCTCTGTAGGAGCCAAAGATGGAACAGCAAGTGGACTGAGGAACTGTATCATTTCTATCTTTTCTGCTTCATCTTTGTAATCAATACAAGTGCTATGTTTTCCCTTTTCTAAGTAGCCAGTTACTCAGTTGAACACTAAGCAGAGTTAAAGTAATTTTTATACACATATATGTAAAAATAAGTATATATAGCTAGTAATGAAAAAGAATAAAAAGTTTTTATTCCAATTTGGAATTTCATGAATTTGTCCAAAAGTTTGGTATTATGGGCAAGAGAAAATATTTTAATTCTAGAAAATTTAATTTTAGATTTCCTAAAAAATTAAGACTTTCTGTTCTGCTAAAGTACAGCCCTAATCTGTAAGTGTTGCTTTGGACTAATTTTTTCAATTAGGTATATTTTTAAAAGGCTAATGATCTCTCCAGCATGACTGCTTGGCAGTGATCAAAATCACAGGACTTGATTTGCACTGAGAGTATCATTCTGAGCATAAGCAGTTGTTAACCATGAAAATGAGACAAAAAAAAAAAAATCCATGAGTTGCTCTTAAGCAAAAAACTGTTCTTCCCATCTTTGCTGGTCTGGTAGACTATGGACTAGTAGACCATTAAGAATCCATTTCTTAATGCAAGTCAAAACCATAATGAGGTACCACTTCACAGGTCAGAATGGCCATCATGAAAAAAATCTATAAATTATAATTGCTGGTGAGAGCAATTCCAATCACTGTTGGTGGAAATGTAAATGGATGCAGCCAATATGCAAAACAGTATGCTCCTGGTGCTGCTAAGTCGCTTCAGTCGTGTCCGATGCTGTGCGACCCCATAGACGCACCAGGCTCCATGGTCCCTGGGATTCTTTAGGCAAGAATACTGGAGTGGGTTGCCATTTTCTTCTCCAATGCATGCATGCATGCTAAGTCACTTCAGTCGTGTCCGACTCTGTGTGACCCTATGGACAGCAGCCCACCAGGCTCCTCCATCCACAGGATTCTCTAGGCAAGAATACTGGAGTGGGTCGCCATTTCTTTCTCCAATGCAAAACAGTATGGAGGTTCCTTAAAAAACTAGAGCCATCTTATGATCCAGCAATCCCTCTCCTGATTATGTATCCAGAAAAGACAAAAACTCTTTACTTTGAAAAGATACATGCATCCCAATGTTCACAGCAGCACTATTTATAATAGCCAAGACACGGAAATAACCCAAGTGCCCATTAACAAATGACTGGCCTAAGAAGATGTGGTATATATACACAGAAGAATAATACTCAGCCATAAAAAGCATGGAACATTGCCATTTACAGCAGTATGAATGGACCTAGAGAATAGTATGCTTAGTGAAGTCAGTCAGATAAAGACAAATATTATATACCATTTTTATGTGGAATCTAAAAAATAATACAAATAAATCTATAGGCAAAACAGAAATAGACTCACAGACACAGAAAACAATCTTATGGTTATCAAAGTGGAAAGGGAGGAGCAAAGGGATAAATTAGGAGTATGGGATTAACAAACTATTATACATAAAACAGAAAAGCAATAAGGATTTGCTATATAGCACAATTATGTTCAATATCTTATAATAACCTATAATGGAAAATAATCTGAAAATACATGTGTATAGGTGTACATACATATATATGTGTGAAAGTCACTCAGTCATGTCCGACTCTTTGTGACCCCACGGACTATACAGTCCACGGAATTCTCCAGGCCAGAATACTGAAGTGGGTAGTCTTTCCCTTCTCCAGGGGATCTTTCCAACCCAGGAATCGAACCCAGGTCTCCTGCATTGCAGGCAGATTCTTTACCAACTGAGCCATCAGGGAAGCCCATACATATATATATATATATATAAAACTGAATCTGAATCATTGCTGTATACCTAAAACCAACACAGTATTGTAAATCAATTATATACATCAATAAAAAAAGAATCCCTTCTCATTGGTTATACTTCTAAATTCTTCAGAGATCACTGGTTTTCATTATCTTTAAATATCCACCATAAACTATTTATGTATTTTATACATATATTATTTATTTATTATTTGGTCTTTCAAAAACTAATTAGCTATTAGCCAATTAATTTTTTAAATGTGGATACCAGACTCACCAGGGGGAGAACTCAGATGACGAACAGGTCTTGCTGGTTGAAGTGGTTTACCAATCAACTTTTTGGTTTCCATTATCATAAAGATCTTGAGGTTCCATACTTTAGGAGGGAAAAATACAAATTGCTTTAACACATACACAAACAAAACAATGACATTACCACCATATGACCCAGCAATCCCACTCCTAGGCATGTACCGTGAGGAAACCAAAATTGAAAAAGGCACATGTATCCCACTGTTCATTGCAGCACTATTTACAATAGCTAGAACATGGAAGCAACCTAGATGTCCATCGACAGATAAATGGATAAAGAAGTTGTGGTACATATACACAATGGAATATTACTCAGCCATAAAAAGGAATGCATTTGAGTCAGTTCTGATGAGGTGGACGAACCTAGAACCTATTTTACAGAGTGAAGTGAGTCAGAAAAAGAAAGATAAATATCATATTCTAACATATATATATATATATATGGAATCTAGAAAAATTGTATTGAAGAATTTATTTACAGGGCAGCAGTGGAGAAACAGACATAGAGAATAGATTCATGGACATGGGGAGAGGGGAGGAGAGGGTGAGATGTATGGACAGAGTAACATGGAAACTTACATTACCATATGTAAAAATAGACAGCCAATGGGAATTTGCTGTATAGTTCAGGAAACTCAAACGGGGGCTCTGGATCAACCTAGAGGGGTGGGGTGGGGAGGGAGATGGGAGGGAGGTTCAAAAGGGAGAGGATATATGTGTACCTATGTTTGATTTATGTTGAGGTTTGACAGAAAACAACACAATTCTGTAATGCAATTATCCTTCAATAAAAAAATAAAAGAAAAAAGGACAAAAAAACCCAGAACTTACAATAAAAAAATCATGACATTCATTTGAAGATAACTATTTTATAAATTAAAGTGGAAAACACAAACACAAAACAAGAATTTAAAATAACCTGCAACAACCAGAGACCCATTTCAGCATCTGTCACAATTGAATATTCCCTCTTTAAAACATTTCCCTCTCTTAACTTCCCTCTTTTCTATAGGTTTTATTTCCCATTTCTTGACTGTCTCTCTTAACTTCCTTAGATGATTGCTATTTTTCTCCAGTTAAATTTAGGGATTAGTCCAAATTTGGCTTTGATTCTCCTAGTTATTTTCATCTATTTTCATGACTGCAACTACCTAACTACATAATAAGTATGCCGCTATTTACCCATCTGCGTCTACCTCTCGTTCAAATAACGTGACATGGGTAAATGGTTTCCTGTGCGTGACACAGGGATGGTGGCTTCCGTTTCTCATTAATAATTCAGGAGGTGTGATCACCTCCTGAAGTATATTATTATTACATTAACTATCTTTCTAATTGCCAA
Source organism: Ovis canadensis (assembly GCF_042477335.2). NCBI lineage: Eukaryota > Metazoa > Chordata > Mammalia > Artiodactyla > Bovidae > Ovis > Ovis canadensis. Next base: position 96,398,706 of record NC_091253.1, on the reverse strand, counting down.
AAGATATTCCCATTTATATCTTATAGTAGTACCTTAAATTCAACATATCCAAAATTAAATTCATTACTTTGACTCCAAAGATGTCCCTCCTGTTGTATTCCTTAAATTTATCTAAATTAGAGCCCCTTACCATAATCAATCTCTAATTCCATTCTACTACCAAAATATCACTCAGATCTATTTTCTTTACTCCTACTACTACTCTTTTAGTCCCCCAGTAGTTCCTACTGTATCTCCCTGAACACCTAGTCTGATTTAATTAAATACTGCCTTTCCCTATGTACCTCTGTACCTGGGACAAAATTAATGTGGCCATATCATGGCACTTAGAGGACACTGTACTATACTATATACTAAACTATGATGGCTGATTTGTCTTCCATACTAGCAAAAGCGAGGGACAGATTCTTCTCAAAGTGAGGAAGTATTTTCATTCCTCCTGTGTCCCTTGCAACTAACTCAGTACTTGGACTGGATCCAAAGTAGGTGCAAATCAAGCATTCGCTGAACAAATGGGAGAATACAGCTTCTTCTCTCTCCAAATTATGATCCCTTTACACACATATCTGCTTCAAAAACTTTAGTTCCCCATGACCTGCTGAATTATTAATAATAGAAACATGAGCCAACATCCATGTTTCATGCACAGTAAACAACTATGCCACATTATTTAATATTCAGAACAACTTTATAAATCAGGCACTATTAATAGAGCTCAGGTCTTGGGTCAGCCTACCTGGGTTCTTATCATAGCTCTACCACCTAGTTATATAATTATGAAAAACAATAACCCCTACCTCCTAGGTTTGAGGACTATACAAGAAAATCTGTATAAATCATTAGCACAGTGCCCGCTACATCGTAAGAGTTCAGTAAATGTTAGTTTTATAATTTTTTAAACCTCATTTTCCAGATAATGCTTAGAGAAATTAGGTAACTTGCCCCAGGACATGAGTCTAGAAAGTGGCATATATGCTCATCCCCATACATACAGAGTGAACACCCTTCAGTCAAGCTAGCTCCTTCCTCTCTTTCCACCCCTGACACAGGCAGAACTGTCCAGGTTTCATTAAGCACCCTTCTTATGTGTTCACAAAGCACCCTTGTACCCTCTTCCAGTGTGGTATTCATTACATTAGCTGACTATAAAATCATAGCTCCATCACTCTCTCTAAGAGCTAGCACAGCAACTAATATATAGCATCTCTCTAAGAGCTGCCACAGTGTCTAATATACACTACATGTTCAATAAATTGTTGAATTCATAAATGTTATTATGTTTCACCATTTATCTATAAACAGGTTTTCTGGTGTTCCCTCACTCTTTCGGCTGCTCTTCTTCTTTCAATACTAACATTAAATAAAATAGTTCATGTGAAGTTCTCTGTGTGGGCTTACTCGCTCAGTCCTGTCTGACTCTTTGCAACCCCATGGACTGTAGCCACCAGGCTCCATTGTCCATGGGATTTTCCAGGCAAGAATGCTAGAGTGGGTTGCCATGCCCTCCTCCAGGGGATGTTCCCAACCCAGGGATTGAACTCAGGTCTCTCACATTGCAGGTGGTTTCTTTACCATCTGAACCATGAGGGAAGCCCCAAAATACTGGAGTAAGTAGCCTATACCTTCTCCAGGCGAACTTCCTGACCCAGGAATCCAACTCGGCCATCACACATTGTAGTCAGATTCTTTACCAGCTGAGCTACCAGGGAAGCTCAGATGAAGCTCACATCAAGTTCTCTAGTTCCTAACAAATGGTTGGTAGTAAAATAACAAGAATAGTAACAATAATAATGATTTTCTTTCTTTCTCCAGTGGCCCATATTCTAATTTGACTATAAATTTTTCTAAAATACATCATACAAAAAATCTATTACAAGCCTAATTGATTAGACAATTGAAGTAAAAAAAAACTGACTTTGTGTATCTTAGTAGCTACAACACAATCAGTTTTACTAAATACATCTATAAATTTAAATGCCTCCTATTTAATGAAAATTTTCTGATGTTTGAATGGATCAAAAGTTTTCCAAATTTTGATGCCTATCAAGATGAAGTTAAAAGTAAAACTCCACCAGATTTTCACTTAATTTTCCAGAAACTGATTGTAACCATATGATCTTGAGCAGAAGTTGGTCTAAGTGACTGTTTCCCTAAGTATAAAATGGGGTTAATCACTTTACACACGAAAGAAATGCTTTCATCTAATTCCTTTGGGCATAATTCAAGTGTCATAAATTTATAAACAACCTTTCAAAGTTAGCAATGATAACTAAGCACAAAATAGTTACTTTTTCTTGAAGTTTGGAGACAAGCAAATCTGACACAAAGAGCCGATTCATTGGAAAAGACCCTGATACTGGGAAAGACTGAAGGCGGGAGAAAGGGACGACAGTAGATGAGATGGTTGGATGGCATCATTAACTCAATGGACATGAGTTCAAGCAGACTCTGGGAGACAGAGGACAGGGAAGCCTGGCGTGCTGCAGCCCATGGGGTTGCAAACAGTCAGACATGATTGAGCAACTGAACAACAACAATCCAAGTTAGCACCCATCTAGATTTGTATTTCAGCATGGTGATTAACAACCTTCTAAACAAAACTAATGCTGTATGTATTTGTTGACATTACAACTTTGATATAATAGGAAACAAAAAAAGTATATGAAGAAAAAAAATCACTTTATTGATTGAATATTTTCTATGTGAAAGAGATATTTTAACATCGACCTAAAAGCAATCTAATATTTCATTATTTAATATGTATCCTAACCATTTAAATTAGGAGCCTAATGTCAATACTAGTAGTAGTAACTTTCCATCCTATTCCCCATGAAAAGAATACAATAGACTACTTTGGCACACACTTTTTTTTCATTGCTCAGCTGAAATTGAGTTGGTAGGTTGTAAAGTGTATTCCAGTTGCTGAGCAAAGCAAATCCACAGTATTCAAACTAGGGATTTTCAAGAGTTTAGGAGTTACAGAACTATTATATGAGTTTGCAATACAATAAATAAACAACAACAAAAAAAACTCACCAAAGATATTTCTGTACCCACCTACCCTTTCCCCTTTCAATCTGTAGTAGGAAAACTACTATAAATTGAGAGGCCTGGCAGGCTACAGTCCATAGCATCGCAAAGAGTTGGACACCACTGAAGCAATTTAGCAAGCATGCACTCTTTCAATTTGTAGTAGGGAAACTACAGCAAAGGCTCCAGATACATTAATTCACATCTCATATAATATTCTATTCAATATGATTTTTTTAAAGTAAACTATGCCTGCATAGAGACTGTGATATTACAGGAAATAAGTTTGGGATGCATACTACGTAACAGCATCATAACTTAAACAGTGTTATTAATGGAAAGATAAGTACTTACCTTATATAATAAATAAGCAATTATTATTGTAAAACTGATCAAGCATCATAAAGAAGGACAGGGCTCCACAAACCAAAGCTTAATTCTTTTAATTTAATTCTTAAGAATTAATTAATTCTCTTAAAAGTTCTTAATTCTCTGAATTTTAATTGTGTTAAAAATAAAGACAGCTGAACTAAAAAATCAGTATGTAAAATAACTTCAGTCTTTAGCACACTCTATTGTAGAATTCCAAAAGTTTCCTTTGAAGCTACTGGTCCTACCTAGTGTAGGCATTTATGATATCAAATGTTACAAAGAATAGTTGTAAAAAAACATAATCTTACCTACACTACTGGGTAGCATTGTGGGTCTGTCATACAGTTGTCTTTGAAATGTAAATATATAGTTTTGTGGTATAAATATTTCTTAAAGAACATTTTGATCCAATCTCAAAAATTCATAATATTAACTAACACATGCTAAGAAATGGTTATTAAAGTTTTTTTTTCAAGTTCACACATATTTAACAAATCATCTTAAAAGGCCAAGTGAAATGTTGAGGTAGGTTCCTTCTATGCCCATTTTTAAAAGAATTTTAATCATAAATGGGAGCTGAGTTTTGTCAAAGGCTTTTTCTGCATCTATTGAGATAATCATATGGTTTTTATCTTTCAATTTGTTAAAATGGTGTATCACACTGATTAAGGCCAAGTGATATGAATAGAACACTGGTTTGCAAGTCAGGAAATCTGTATCACTGCTATTCTACATCTAGAATACTAACTATATCTTAGATTATTTCTTTCTAAAAAAATATGTTGAACTAAATATGAATCCTAAGGGCCCACCAACTCTGAAATTATAAATTAACCTAAAATTTTCTAGAATATAGTACCATAATAAGCATATATACTAATCAGATGGGGCACAATTTCATTACCCAATATATGCTTTTCTTTTTTTAATTAAAACTTCATTTCTATGAGATCTTACTACATATTAAATGCTTTACATATACTACCTCATTTAATTTTGAGCCATACATTAACTGCTGCAGAAACTCATTATTAGTTACTTTACAGATGAGAAACCTGAAGCTAAGAAAAATAAGAGAAATGCACAAGTTCACACAGTTAGTAACTGGTAGAAATGAGGTTCTGACTGTAAAGTTCATGCCATCATCTCTAAATTTGTGTGTTTCGCAAGTAAAACACACCTGACTGTCCACTACTCCATGTGGATGGATAGTACTTGTATGGAAAAAAATTATGAGAAGGAACATTTACAGGTAGAAAACCTTCTGAATAAGTTCATGTGTGCTAATAATTTTCATTTCCTCAATTCTCAATTTTTCTTAGACTACTAAATATATTATGGAATTAATATGCTTTCCTCATTCTTCAGACATGGTACACTGCCATTCTAATCCATTAGATACTATACTTACTATGTACTATACTTAGAAACAGTATTATACTTAAAATATACAACTTAAAGGCTAGATTTCTTTAGAAACTGCTGATGGTTCTGCTACAAGTATGAAATAAGAGCATATACAATTTAAGAAATATGCTGAGATAAGTGAAAAGAACATGCTTTCATTTATCTCATGTATATTTCCCATATAGGATTGTATCAGATAAGATTTAATCTGTTTTCAACTTCAAAATACCTCTTTTGCAAAGTTACGATTTCTTAAAGCCAAATGCTGATGTAATTAAGCAGCATAAACTGATAGAGGAAAATACAGAGGACTAGAGGATAAACTAATTGTTACTTGAAAGACATTTTCTATTCCACAAACTAGGTTGTCATTATTTAGGAAAAATTAAATATCAAATATTTAAACTGAAATATCAAAAAGTTATAAGCCAAGAGTGTTCTGTTTTCTGTTTCATGCTTTCCGACAAAAAAATTTTTTTTTTTCATATAAAGTATCTTTTAACACAAATACAATTTAACATTTAGGTGGGATAAATTTTCCAGGTAATGCGTGTTGGTGGTTGTCATAACTGAGGTAACTGTCCTTTTTCATAATTTTTACAGTTTTGCGAAAATATCAGCAACTATACATTTTTGATAAAATATTATGTTGTACATCTGAAACTAACAAAACGTTGTGTCAACTTTCGTAAAAACGCGTATCCTTACATACAAGTTGCACAGAACATCTTCAAAAACGGTTCATTAGCCGTTTGATTTTCTTCTGTGAAGTGACCACATATGTCTTTGGTTTCTTTATTCTTACTGGGTTTTCTTTTCTTACAGAATACAATTTCGTGTAATTAATTATTCGTTTGCTCTTTATTATTAATAAAAACAACTAAAGTAATTTCAAAAAACGAAAGTTGGTCACGTTTAGCACGGACGATGCCAGGACACGGGAAACAGTCTTCAAACCATCCCACTTACCTACCACCAGGGCGTGGGGCAGGTGTCCATACACACTTACTTCTGGGGGCATTTTGTTTGTTTTATCAACATTCCTTCAGAGTGTAACTCCCCGGGCCACTTGCCTCTCGCCCGGTTTCCCCCGCCCCAGCCCCCGCGCCTTTCCTGCCGACCTGCCCGCCCACTTTGCGCCCTAAGAGTCCCATCTTGGGGACCCTGTGGAGGCCTTGCCCGACTCGTCCCAGACCCCAGCCAGTCCTCTCCCCGTCACCCCAACTTGCCCCATGTCCGTCCCCGGAGACGGCGCCCACTCGCCGCCTCATTCTCCGGGGTCCTGATTTCTGCTCGCCTCGCAGCCCGTCCTCCCCGGCAACCTACCGCCTGAAGATCCTGGAGGATTTCGGGGCCGGCAGCCGCGTCGCGGCGCTCAGTCCAGACACGACCGCGGAGCGCCGGGGGTGCCCGTCCGGGAACGGCTCCGGCGGCTAGCTCGAGGCCGCGATTGGCAGCCGCGGGGGTGGGGCAGACGGCGGCCCCCAGAGGCGCGGGGCGGGCGCTGGGCGGGCGCGTGGCGCGCGCGGGGCGGAGCCTCGGGCGCCCGACCTACCGCGCTGCCGCAGTCGGGCGGGAACCGAACCGTTAAACTGGCGGCGCGCGTTTTCCTGGACGTACGGGGCGCGAGGAGCCGACGCTGCCCCCTTTGGAGGTTGCGCCTGGCGACGAGGAGGCCGCGGGAGGCCTCTCTGAGGTGCTGACGGGCTCTCCCTGGACGGGGCGTGCCCGCATGAACAGCCTTCAGGACCCCAGCCCGCGGTCCGACCTGCCTGAGACGGGGAAGGGGCGAGGCAAGCTGCCGGCTCGGGGGGCCGGGCGGGGGCTCCAGGCCGCTTCTGTGAGCCAGGCCGCCTCTGTGAGCCAGGCCTCGGGCGCGCTGACGACTGCGCCCCTTCCGCGTCAGAGCGGCCCGTAGGCCCCGTGGGCGCTGCCCGCGCTGCCTCTGCCCTGAGTCTAAGCAGTGCTGAGATTAGGGCGGTCAGGGAGTAAGGGACACAGTTAACTTTAGACAGGCGTACACAGCACACACAGACCGCCATCTTGAAAGGAACAAAACTGGTTGAAGCGACGTAATCTGAATCTGAATCCTCTGTTTTTGATCGTCACCTTTATTCTCTTCACTCATATTTTTCACCGTTGTTTTTGAGAGTCCCCTTTGTGGTCCTTTCACTCTACTAGGGGACGTGGAGGCAGAACACGGGTGAATAGGACAATTCCTGTCATTACCCGGCTCACAATCTGGCGGGCCATGGGCCATGTGTGCCACGTGTTGGAATAGATTAAAGTTGGGAGCATAGTGCAAAGAATGCCTGAATTGACTCTTAGGCTTGGAATGTCAGCTGTTTTCTAAGCAGCTTATGCTTGGATTGTTGCGGCTGGCTGGGGGAGGAAGGCGAGAAGAGATGGTTCAAAGGGAAGAGAAACCTTGCCTAGTAAGCAGTAGTTGGAGTTGGGGGAAACAGCAGTGGGGAAAGAAAACAAGTTTTCTGTTTGAATCTTTCATAGCTTACCTTTTTGAATACTCGGGAAAGGTCATTCTTACAGCACAATGAAGGGAAGATTTGGGAGGAGGGAGTGTAAGGTATAGCAATATTTGCTGAGAAAAAAAATGCATAACACGAGAGTTGCGAGTGAAGTTTTATTTGGGGCAATATGAGAACTACAGTCCAAGAGTCAGCACCTCAGATAGCTCTGAGAAACTGATCTAAAGAGGGAGGGAGGAAAGATAGTCTATATGTGATATTGGTAAAAGGGGAGTGCATGCAATCAAGCATATATTTTTTTACAGAAAGTTCCTGCTGGTCTCATGAAGCTTCTGCTAGTCACGAGAAACAATCATCACCATGAAGGATTTTAGTGCTTTTCTAAATGTGGGGAAATATATTGGGCTCATAAGGTCAACTCCTGAGAATATCTGTCTAAAGATCTGTCCTGCCAGTTTTCTGGAGCATCAGTTCAGTTCAGTTTAGTTGCTCAGTCGTGTTTCTGGAACATAGAGTGCCTCATTTCTGCTTTCCACCCTGAATTTCTTCAGAAGGTGTTGAAGGTCAGCAGCTGCAGCGGCACATGATTTAATCCTTGTAGAAGTAGACGGCAGGCACCCATGGCAAGTGCCAACTTGTGGTTGACATATTAGGCCACAGAGGTCTTCCTCGGGAGTGTTTGCAATAACTCTGTCAGCTTAAAAACTATTCACAATCTAAAAGTTGAGAGGTTTTATTTGGTGGGACTTTTTAGGACTTAAGCCCAGGAGACAGTATCTCAAGTTGCCCTGAGAGAACTGCTCTGTGAAGCCGGGTGCAGGGAGGAGTCAAGTTATATAGTACTTTGCAACGAATAGCAGGTGGTCTGAATATCAGAAGTATTTGTGAATTAAAGAAAATCAGATATCCCAAGTTAAGGAATTTAGTGCTTTTCTATGTATGGTAAGATGCAAGAGTCTGGGATCACTGAAATCATTCCTTTCATATGCATCTCAGCTATCTGGAGCCAGTATCCTGTGTGTTTCACATCCTGATTTCCTCTGAGCTCACCGTAGGGAGTGGCTATACCTGATGGCTGCCAGATCACAGGTATTAGTCTTCTTGTGTACCATTAGGGCTCAGGAATTTACACGTGGAAGGCCAGACTTGCTGATGACTGTGACTTCGTTGGACTTCCCTCATGGCTCAATCTTTGTTTACTGTTATGGCAGGAAATACTCCATTTCTCAACTCCAAAAGAAAGAATGATGTCTGAGATAAGTAATGAAGTATAAGGGATAGATCTGAGGGATAGAACTGTTGAAGTGAAATCAAGTTTTGTGACAGATTGGACAGAAGGACTGAGTGAAGAAGAGAACCTATAGGGGTTTCTGAGTTGGGTGAACAAGTGAATAAGATAACAAAATGACATAAGATTGGGAACTCAAGAGGTAGAACAGTTTTGGGGAGGGAAATGATGAATTCAGATTGGAACTTGTAAACATGAGATTATAAAAGGATAAGTTGAGCTTTTTTATGTACACACACAAAATATATACCCATATGTAAATAACATATACATACATGTTATAGATAAATTAGAACATTAAGAAAGGATGCTGATTAAGAAACATATCCATTCCAGAAAGAAGTATTTAGAAAGGGGACTCAAAAGGCCAGTAACCTCCAAAGAAGACTGTGTAAAGACAAGCAAAAAAAACTTGACTAGAATGGTACAACTGAAGATGGAATGCCTCTTTGAAAAGGAATCATCTAAGCTAGAAGTGGATGCTGATGTAGGACAGGAAAAAGGTATTTAGGGAAAAGGAAGTGTAGGTATTAATGTCCTGAGGTGAGAGAGAAACAAAGTTTAGCAGTAAGAAGAGAACAATAGTCTAAAAATATAAATAAGTAAAATATAGGTAGTATATGTAGCAGAAGTATTTACATGGGATACAAGTAGTATGATGAAAGAAATAATTCTGCTTGTGGGTGGAAGAAAAGTATCATGGAAGGGTTTACAGGGGAGGTAATGCCTTAGCAGGATTTTCTGGGATAAAAAGGAGTTTACCAAGTTAGGGATATTCCTTGCAGGCAGAAGGACATGTCCAGAAGCATAGGGAATTGAAATACCAGAAAATATCAGTAATTCAGTACTGCAGAAACACAAAATACAAGACACTGCTAGGGTAGTGGTTCAATATTAGGCAGAGGAAGGGAAGAGCCTTTTATCTCTAAGGATATGGAGCGATGCTGAAGGCCTTTAGGTAGGGTATGATAAGATCTTATGTGTATATGGAAAATGATCACCTAAGTAACTAATGTGGAAAATGGAGTGAGGAGAGGTACAGGCAGCAGACAAGGCGAAAACAGAACCAGAGTGACCAGTTCAAATAGAATTTTACATGCCATGTTGATGAGAGCCACAATTAAGATTGGGGAGAAGCCATGAAGAAAAGTGCACACACTTTAGAGAACAGGGAGAGCTAATGGATTGTAGAGGGTGTGAGAAACAAAAATGAAGATGGTGATGCTAAATGAAAATGATCCTAAATGAAAATGATTTAGGCAGCCAGACAGATCTCAGCAATAATGAAAAAATATTGTGAGTCCCCTGAGGAGGAATGGGATGAATCTAGAGGGTAGGTGGAGGGAAGGAACAAAGGGAAGATTAGATGAACAACCATTGTAAGAGGAAGGGGGTCTGCTGTGCAAAGTGTGGTAAGGGGCCTTAGGACTAAAGTTTTCAAATGGTAAATGCAGGAAATTTGCAGAGAGAACTGAAGACAGGTAAGCAATATTGGAGAGTAATTGAAGGTAAAGATCAAAAATATGTAGTGGCATTTATCTTTGTGGTTATGGGATTCACTGATAAATAGAGATGACAGACTGGAATAAGCAAGAAATTGGAAGTGTTAAAGGTGATATTTAGGAATGGCAGTACAAAGAGAAAGTTTTGTAAGGACAGAGGACACACATGATCAGACAGAGCCTATCTGAGTATTAGTTTGGAGATGGAGTAGTTCTAATTATGGGCACCCATGGTGCAGCTACAGCGGTAAATAGCAGACATGTAATGGAGATAAAGGTCATTGAACTTGAGGGAATCAAAGAACTAAGTCTAGACCAGAGTACTAGAGAAGCCATTCACATTGGTACAAGTCTGCATTATGTGGGAGTAAAAGAAGACCTGTGGATTGCAGACAGTAGACAGAGAGAAACTTTTAAAGAAAGGAATCATATAGATGTGTAAGAAGAGGCCAGAAAACAATTAGCCATTGCATAACCTGAGGAATTCTCTACAAATCTCCTGAGCTTACTCTTGATAAAGGCTTAATTGCTAATAAAAATATAATGCATTTTCTTCAAGATTATTTAAATACCAAATACTTGAAGCCAATGGTATATTTGGTGTAGAATATCAGACACTGTAGCAAGGTTTTTCAGAAATTATTTGAATACTGGGAATTTATAGTAGTTCTATATCCAGACATTACACATAAGCATAAGACATTTGAAAAGACAGAGTAAAATCTGTGATCACTTCCTATTTTGTAAACTACCTTAAATGAGATTTAAAGTGAAGTCACTCAGTCGTGTCCGACTCTTTGCGACCCCACAGACTGTAGCCCACCAGGCTCCTCCATCCATGGGATTTTCCAGGCGAGAATACTGGAGTGGGTTGCCGTTTCCTTCTCCAGAGGATCTTCCCGACCCAGGGATCGAACCCAGGTCTCCCGCATTGCAGGCAGATGCCTACAATGAGATTTAGTTACACTTAAAAAACTGAAGACTGTCTCTGTGATAGATCAAAGACTCTTACTTGTTAAATTACAAACTGTACTCAGATCTTTAGCCTTATCTGAAAACTTAATAGGCTTTTTTTTTTTTCTGTTTTTCACATGGTATTCCAACTTAAGGTCAAATGTAGATACATTTATCAAACATAAAGAATCTTCGTATTTATTTAAATTTGAAACAGCATGTAAAATAAATATAAAAATTAACTTTTCTTTTTAGCATTTGGCACTATTTAACAATCATTTAAATGAACTGCCATTACAAGAAAGAGAAGTTATTTTAATAAAAAATCATTGCAGGGACTTCCCTGGTGGTCCAGTGGCTAACATCCCAATTTCCCAATGCAAGGGGCCTGGGTTCGATTCCTGGTCAGGGAACTGGATTCCCACATGCCACAACTAAGTATTTGTATACCACAACTAAGTTAGTAGACTGCAACTAAATATCCCAAGTGCTGCAACTAAGACTTAACAGAGCCAAATAAATATTTTTTAAAGAATAAAACAACTATAAAAACTCATCGCATGTCAATTTCCATATATTTAATATGTGATATTCCTGTAATATTGGTTTTTACTATATGTATTTATTTTATTTTTTATAATTAACAAAATCACAGAAAAATTAGTAGGATTATGCTGTAAAGAACAATATTGCATAACAGCCTGGAATGTTAGGTTCATGAACTAAGGTAAATTGGACATGGTCAAGCAGGAGATGGCAAGACTGAACATCAACATCTTAGGAATCAGTGAACTAAACTGGATGGGAATGGGTGAATTTAATTCAGATGACCACTACGTCTACTACTGTGGGCAAGAATTCCTTAGAAGAAATGGGGTAGGCTCATAGTCAACAAGAGTTCAAAAGAATGCAGTTCTTGGCTGCAACCTCACAAATGACAGAATGATCTTTGTTTCCAAGGCAAACTATTCAATATCACAGTATTCCAAATCTATGCCCCAACCTCTAAGGTTGAAGAAGGTGAAGTTGACTAGTTCTATGAAGACCTACCACACCTTCTAAAACTAACACTAAAAAAAGATGTCTTTTTCATCATAGGAGATGGGAATGCAAAAGTAGGAAGTCATGAGAAACCTGGAGTAGCTCGCAAGTTTGGCTTTGAAATACAAAATGAAGCAGGGCAAAGGCTAACAGAGTTTTGTTAAAAGAATACACTGGTCATAACAAACACCTTTCTCCAACAACCCAGGAGAAAACTACACATGGACATCACCAGATGGTCAGTTCCGAAAACAGACTGATTAGGCTCTTTGCAACCAAAGACGGAGAAGCTCCATATAGTCAGCAAAAACAAGACTTGGAGCTGATTGCGGCTCAGATCATCAACTGCTTATTGCAATATTCAGGTTTAAATTGAAGAAAGTAGGAAAAACCACTAGGCCATTTAGGTACAATCTAAATCAAATCTCTTATGATTATACACTGGAGGTGATGAATACATTCAAAGAATTAGATCTGATAAACAGAGTACCTGAAGAACTGTGGACAGAGGTTTGTAACATTTTACAGGAGGCACTGACTAAAACCATCCCTAAGAAAAAGAAGTGCGAGAAGGTAAAGTGGTTGTCTGAGGAGGCTTTACAAATAGCTGAGGAAAGCTCAGAAAGAAAGGCATTGGAGAAAGAGAAGTAAGTATGAAATTGAATGCAGAGCTCTAGAGAACAGCAAGGAGAGATAAGATTTTCTTAAATGAACAATGGAAAGAAATAGAGGAAAACAATCAAATAGTAAAGACTAGAGATCTCAAGAAAATTGGAGCTATTAAGGGAACATTTCCTACAAGGATGGGCATGATATGGGATAGAAATGGTAAGGACCTAACAGAAGTAGAAGAGATCAAGAAAAGGTGGCAAGAACATACAGAAGTACTATACAAAAAAGGTCTTAATGACCAGGATAATCACGATGGTGTGATAACTCACCTAGAGCCAGACATCCTGGAGTGTAAAGTCAAATGGGCTTTAGGAAGAATTACTATGAAGAAAGCTAGGGGAGGTTGATGGAATTCCAGCTGAGTTATGTCAAATCTTAAAAGATGATGCTGTTAAAGTGCTGCACTCAATCTGTCAGCAAATATGGAAAACTCAGCAGTGGCTACAGGACTGGAAAAGGTGTTTTCATTCCAATCCCAAAGAAGGACAAGCTGAAGAAAGTTCAAACTACCATATAACTGCACTTATTTCACATGCTAGCAAGGTTATGCTTCAAATCCTTCAAGTTAGACTTCAGCAGTACATGAACCAAGAACTTCAGGTGTTCAAGCTGGGTGTTGAAGAGGCAGAGGAATCAGAGATCAAATTGCCAACATTATTGGATCATGAAGAAAGAAAATGGCAGAAAATTGGATCATGGAGAAAGCAAATTCCAGAAAAACATTTACTTCTGCTTCATTGACTATGCTAAAGCCTTTGTGTGGACCAAAACAACTGTGGAAAATTCTTAAAGAAATGGGAGTACCAGACCACTTTACCTGTCTCCTAAGAGACCTGTATGCAGGTCAAGAAGCAACAGTTAGAATTGGATATGGAACAATTGACTGGTTCAACACCAAGAAAGAATACAACAACACTGTTGTCATCTTGCTTATTTAATTTACATGCATAGTACACCATGTGAAATGCCAGCCTGGATGAATCACAAGCTGGAATTAAGATTACCAGGAGAAATATTAACAGTCTCAGATATGCAAATGATACACCCTAATGGCAGAAAGTGAAGAGGAGCTGAAGAATCTCTTGATGAGGGTGAAGGAGGAGAGTTAAAAAGCTGGCTTAAAACTCAACATTTAAAAAACTAAGATCATGGCATCTGGTCCCATCACACCTTGGCAAATAGATGGGGAAACAATGGAAACAGTGACAGACTTTATTTTCTTGGGCTCCAAAATCCCTGCAGACGGTGACTGCAACCATGAAATTAAAAGATGCTTGCTCTTTGGAAGGAAAGCTCTGACAAACCTAGACAGCATATATCACTTCACTAACATAGGTCCATGTAGTCAAAACTATGTTTTTTCAATAGTTATGAACAGACCTGAGAGTTGGACCATAAAGAAGACTGAGTGCTTTCGAATTATGGTGCTAGAGAAGAATCTTGAGAGTCCCTTGAACTGCAAGGAAATCAAACAAGTCAGTCCTAAAGGCAATCAACCCTGACTATTTCATTGGAAGAACCGATGTTGAAGTTGAAGCTCCAATATGTTGGCCACCTGATGTGAAGTCAACTCATTGGAAAAGACCCTAACGCTGGAAAAGATTGAAGGCAAGAGGAGAAGGAGGTGATGGAGGATGAGATGGTTAGATAGTATCATGTACTCAATGGACATGAATTTGAGCAAACTCTGGGCAATAGTGAAGGACAGTGAAGCCTGGCATGCTGCAGTTCATCAGGTCTCAAAAGGTCAGATACAAATTAGCGACTGAACAATAGCAACACGTACTGTTAAGATAAAATGAAATAAAATTAATAAAGTTTGATATAATAAAGTAAAAAATATTTTTAAGCTATAGTATTCTATTGTTTGTGAAGTAAATATGTAGGACAAGTATTTTCTTTTCTTTCCAGGAATGAGTTACACACAGTGAACAGCAGGGGACACAAAATTGAGAAGTTATTCTCTACATAGCAATGCACAATGAAATCTCATGTTGTAGTGGAAAGCAGATGAATTTTGGAGGCAGACAGACTGTTTGATTTCACCTTGCTCCATCACGTATAAGTTGTGTGTGTTGTGCCCAGTCTCTTAGCCATTTCTGACTTTTTGTGACCATTTGGACTGTAGCCTGCCAGGCACCTCTGTCCATGGGATTTTTCAGGCAAGAATACTGGAATGCATTACCATTTCTTCCTCCAGGGGGGTCTTCCAGACCCAGGGATGGAACTTGTGTCTCCTGCATTGAGAGGAGACTCTTCACCACAAACCATTGGGGATGCCCACATATAAGCTGAGTGACCTTTAATTATTTAACCTCTCTTGACTTCTTGGAATCATGATAACTATAACATGGAGATTAAACCAATATATGTAAGACAGCTCAATAAACACTAGGGTTTTCTTCTTCAGTGCTTACTATATAAATATGTGCATGTACACTTAAACCACACTGAACAAATGCAAATTTAGATTTTATAGTCATTTTTCCAAACCATGAACATGGAAATGGCTATAGTTTCATGATAGAACAGAAACACAAGTATAGCTAGCTCAAAAATCAAAGCTAAGCAAAAGAAATGAGTTGTGTATGAGTTGCTACTCACATCCAATCAAGGTTTTTTCTATTTATGAAAACGTGAATGTCAGGGAAAGTGCCTGAATATGCGTTGTGCGCATTTTCAGCATGGCTTAGTACAGAGTATGATCCAGGAAAAACCAGCATCAGAATTAACAGGGAGTGCTTGTTGTCTGCAGTTGCCTGTTCTACACAAAATCTTTTTCAGATCTTTGGGAATGGCACGTCAATTTCCCCTGGCAAAGGAGAAACAAGAATACTTGCTTCTTAGGATTCCTGTGAATATTAAACAGCACATGTTGTGAAGCTAGCACCGTTCGTGGCATGTATCACTAGAATTCTGTCTTTTCTTCCAAATTGACATGTGTATACTCACAAATGACTTGCTCAAAAACACTTGATCATGGTTCCATCTTTTCTCTCTTTAGTAAGAACTAAGGCCCCCCCCCCCTTTTTTTTTTGCTACTTTGGTGCACAGGGGACAAATAAATCCTTTTCTGACTAGTGGCTATATTATATTCTTTCCAATAATATTTTCCTAGCACTTTGTGTTCCACTTCTGTACTAGTCACTGGAAGACATGTTCTATTTTAAATAATACTAGTATAAGGTGTCATGAATTTGGGTGTAGTTAATTAAAAATATATGATAATTCATATAAGACTAAGCTTGAATATATAATATGCTAATTTTATTATTTTTTTAATTTTTAATTTTTTTATTTTTACTTTACAATACTGTATTGGTTTTGACATATGGTTTTAGGAATTAAATTCATTGACTTGGATTTTAATAAATTTATTTTAACTCTTTAAGAATCTAAATGACAATGCAACAAATATTGATGACTTAGCATTCTTATCTGTTTATCAAAAGGAAACTTAGGACTTTTCAACTATTAATCTAGTACAGAAATAAAGTAAAAATCAGTTATCTTTCATCATGCACAGAAAATGAATTCTTACATTTAGTGTTTAATTATCTTTAGTTTCTTCAACACATAATATGTAAAATTATTTTTAAGAAATGAATTATACGCTACATATTCTAACCTGATTTTGTCTCACAATATTTGTAAACCATTCCAATTAAAGAGATGAAAATTTTAATTACTGCCTGTTGTTCTACAGTATAGATATACCATAAATTATTTCACCTGTGCATGCTCAGTTACTAAGTCATGTCCATCTCTTTGCAATCCCATGGACTGTAGCTCACTAGCCTCTGCTGTCCATGGGATTTCCCAACTAAGAATACTGCAATGGGTTGTCATTTCCTCCTCCAGGGAATCTTCCTGCCCCAGAGACTGAACTAGGATCTCCTGCATTGGCAGGCAGATTCTTTACCACTGAGCCACCTAGGAAACCCTAATTTATTTCACTTAGTCCACATGATTGAATTTTTAGACATTTTCTTCTTTTAACCCCCATTTTAAATAAAAATGTGATAAACAACAATGTTGTACATACATATTTAATATTTTATTCATAATACCTTTAGGATAAATTCTTAAGAGACAAATTACCAGGTGCAAGAATGTGTGTATTTTCCCATATCTTCAAAACTGCAGGAATACTCCAATACTTCTGCTCTATTTCACTTTTGTTGTGGTAGGTTAAATTTTTTTCATATAGTTTTTTATAGTCTTTGTTAGCAAATTTTTAAAAGATGATGTTTATTAACTACTGTATTTCTTCTTTTTTGAATGGCTTTAGCATATTAAAATGTAGAGACATTACTTTGCCAACAAAGGTCCATCTAGTCAAGGCTATGGTTTTTCCAGTGGTCATGTATGGATGTGAGAGTTGGACTATAAAGAAAGCTGAGCACCGAAGAACTGATGCTTTTGAACCGTGGTATTGGAGAAGACTCTTGAGAGTCCCTTGAATTGCAAGGAGATCCAACCAGTCCATCCTAAAGGAGATCAGTCCTGGGTATTCATGGAGAGGACTGATGTTGAGGCTGAAACTTCAATACTTTGGCCACCTGATGCAAAGAGCTGACTCATTTGTAAAGACCTGATGCTGGGAAGGATTGAAGGTGGGAGGAGAAGGAGATGACAGAGGATGAGATGGTTGGATGGCATCACTGACTCAATAATGCTCCAATGAGCATCTTTGGTGATGGACAACAAGGCCTGGTGTGCTGCCGTTCGTGGGGTCACAGAGAGCTGGACATGACTGAGTGACTGAACTGAAGTGAATCATGCCTTTAGTCCCTTCTCATATCAAAAAGATTAATTCTTTATACTATTTTTAAAAGATCTTCTCCAGTTTGTCTTTTGGATTTGCTTACGATTTTTTCTTTTAATCATACAAGCTATTAATCCTTTCTATTAATTTTTAAAAACTGAAGTATTATAATGACTTACAATATATTTCAGGGATGCAACATAATGATTTGATATTTTAATACACCACAAAATGATCACCATAAAATATCTAGTTACCACCTATCACTGTACTGTTATTAAATATTATTTACTATATGCCCTATATTGTTATTGATCATTTTTTTAATATTCCCTATGTTATACATTACATCCCTGTGACTTATTTATTTTGTAATTGAAAGTCTGTACATACCTCTTAATCTCTCTCATCTATTTCACTTATCTCCTTCAGACCCTACCTATTTGCTTTCTGTATTAATGAATCTGTTTCTGTTTTGTTTGCTTTGTTTTTTAGACTTCACATATAAGTGAAATCACATGGTATTTGTGTTTTTTCTGACTTATTTCACTTAGCGTAATACTCTTTAGGTCTATGCATATTGTCACAAATGGCAAGATTTCATTCTTCTTTCACAACTGAGTAGCATTCCATTTACTATGCATGCCACATCGTCTTTATCCATTCATCCTTTAATAGACAGTTAGGCTCCACCCATGTCCTGGCTATCATAAATAATGCTACACTGAAAATAGGGGTACATATGCCTAATGCTTTCCTTTCCTTCACAAAAACACGCAGAAGTGAAATTGCAGCATCCCATGGTAGTTCTATTTTTAGTTTTTTGAGGAACCTAAATACTATGTTCCATGTATCTGTACCTATTTGCATTCACACCAACAGTGATCAGTAACTCCCTCTGATTCACATCCTCACCAATACTTGTTATTTGTTATCTTTTTTATAATAAATATTCTGTAAGTTGGTTTCTTGCAGCTCTGGTTTGCATTTCCCTGATATAAGTGATACTGAGCATCTCCTCATGTGTCTGTTGACCATCTATATGTATTCTTTGAAAAATATCTATTCAGGTCTTCAGCCCATTTTTTAATTTTTTTTTATGTTGAGTAGTATGAGGTTTTTTTTTTTTATATTTTGGATATTAACCTAGTATCAGATGTACTGTTTGCAAAGATCTCCCATTCAATAGGTTGCCTTTCATTTTGTTGATAGTTTCCTTTGCTGAGAAAAAGCTTTAGCTTGATGTGGTCACATTTGTTCATTTTTGACTTTGTTTCCCTTGCCTGATGAGACATACCCATAAAAATATTGGTAAGACTCAACTCAAAGAACATACTGCCTATGTTTCTTCTAGGAGTTTTATGGTTTCAGGTCTTACATTTAAGTCTTTAACTCGAGTTTATTTTTGTATGTGATATGAGAAAGTAGTCCAGTTTGATTCTCTTGCATCTGTTTACCATTTATTGAAGACGTTGTCTTTACCCATCATATGTTCTTGCCTTCCTTCCAGATTAACTGACCACATATGTGTGGATTTATTTCCGGCTCTTGATTCTTGATTCCATTAATGTTTGTTTTCTTGCCAGCATCATACTGTCTTGATTACAGCAGCTTTGTAGTATAGTTTGAAATTAGGGAGCATAATATATCCAGTTGTGTTCATTTTTATCACAATTATTTTGGCTATTCAAGGTCTTTTGTGTTTCTGTAAAATTTTAGAATTATTTGTCTTAGTTCTGTGAAAAATGCCATTGGTGCTTTGATAGGGATTACAATGAATCTTATTTTAGCAGCATTAATTCTTCCAATACATGAGGATGGCATATCTTTTCATTTGTTTGTGTGGTCTTCAATTTCTTTCATTAACGTCATAGTTTAATAAGTCTTTTTCACCTCTTGTAAAAGATTGATTAAATTTAATCCTGGGTATTTTATTCTTTTTGATACAATTGCAAATGGGTCATTTACAAATTATCCATTACAAAAATGGGGTTTTCTTTCTGATAGTGTATACAAGTCAACAGATTTCTATATATTAATCTTCTGTCCTACAAGGTGCTGAATTCATTTATTAGTTTTAGTAGTTTTTCGGTGGTGTCTTTGCCATTTTCTGTATTTATGTATATAGTATCATATAATTGGCAAACAGTGACAGTTTTACTTCTTCCTTTCCAGTTTGGATTCCTTTTATTGCTTTTCCTTATCTGATTGCTGTAGCTGTGTGTGTGTGGGTGTGTGTGTGCACACTCAGTCGCATCCGACTCACTGCAACTCCATGGACTGTAGCCTGCCAGGGTCTTCTGTCCATGGGATGTTCCAGGCAAGAATACTGGAGCAGGTTGCCATTCCCTACTCCAGGTGATCTTCCTGCCCTGGGATCATATTCACCTCTCTTGCACGTCCTGCATTGGCAGGCGGATTCTTTACCACTAGCGCCACCTGGTGGCAGAAGCCCCGATTGCCATAGCTAGGACTCCCAATTCTATGTTGAATAAAAGTGGCAAGAGTGGACACCTTGTCCTTTTCCTGATCTTTGAGGAAAGGCTTTCGGCTTTTCACTGTTGACTATGATACTGCTGTAGGCTTGTCATATATATTAAAAAGCAGAGACATTACTTTGCCAACAAAGGTCCGTCTAGTCAAGGCTATGGTTTTTCCAGTAGTCATGTATGGATGTGAAAGTTGGACTGTGAAGAAAGCTGAGCGCCGAAGAATTGATACTTTTGAACTGTGGTGTTGGAGAAGACTCTTGAGAGTCCCTTGGACTGCAAGGAGATCCAACCAGTCCATTCTAAAGGAGATCAGTCCTGGGTGTTCTTTGGAAGGACTGATGCTGAAGCTGAAACTCCAGTACTTTGGCCACCTCATGCAAAGAGTTGACTCATTGGAAAAGACTCTGATGCTGGGAGGGATTGGGGGCCCAAGGAGAAGGGAACGACAGAGGATGAGATGGCTGGATGGCATCACTGACTCGATGGACATGAGTCTGAGTGAACTCCGGGAGTTGGTGATGGACAGGGAGGCCTGGCATGCTGCGATTCATGGGGTCGCAAAGAGTCTGACACGACTGAGAGACTGAACTGAACTGAACTGAACTGAACTGAACTGAACTGTCATATATGGCTTTTCTTATCTTGAGGTATGTTCCCTCTACACCCACATAGTTGAGAGGTTTTTTTTTTTTTTAATCACAAATAGATGTTGAATTTCTTATTAATATCTGCTTTGAGGTTCTACTTGGAAACTCTTTCCTTATCACAAGTCTATACAAATATTTACCTATACACAGTATATAAGAATTTAACATACCAATTCATTCAATCATTTATTCACTTGTGCAACAAGCATCTATTGAACACATACACACTAGGCATTGTTCTAAATGCTGGAAATAAAGCAACAAATAAGACCAAGTTTCTTGCTATCATGAGTTATATTCCAAAAGGAATATGATCATACAGGATATAATTTAATGTGGTTTAAAGTTAATGGGGGGAGGAATGTATTATTCAGTATACAATGCTGCTATAACTAGTCAACCAGCGAGAAAAAAATAGATTATTTCATACCTAGGATCAAGTATATTACAAATGGATTAAAAATCTTTATGTTTAAATATTTAAAATAAAGCACAAAAATACTGGAAAAAATGTAACTGAATATTATATAAAGGAACATCATATGCATTCTTGAACATGACAACTTTAGAGTAAGATCTAAAGGCAACTTTGGAAAGACCTCTTTTTTTTTAATGGAATAGAACAAGGTAATTTTTGAACAATAATCTTTATTAGTGTATTTTCAAAGATACATATAATCCTGAGCTAGTGCATTTATACATTTATCATTTACTCCTTGAAATTTATGTGCATTTTGCCCCAAACTCTCTGATGAGTACATTTTATACTAATCAGGAACATAAATAATTAAAAATATTATTCTTATCTCTGGAATAGCCAATTGATTTATTCAGATCACCTCATCTAATTCTATTCAGTACTACTTCAAAAGGTTTAGACTATTACCTTTCAGCTAAGTAATTTCTTTTTAAAACTACAAAGATGGGCAGTGCAAGAGGTGATTCTTTAAATCCTAGTGAATTCCTAGAAAACTACATTGCTTTCTGTCTTTGATCTGTATTTGGAATAAATTTGGTAATCATTTGACCAGCTATCTTTGAGAAGGATGATAAAACTAACTACATCTAATCTTAACATTTTAGCCCATGTAAAATGTCACAGGCTTCCTTCACATTTCAGTATTCCATGTGTGTGTGCTCAGTTGTGTCTGACTGTTTGCGACTCCATGGACTATAGCCCTCCAGGCTTCTCTGTCTATGGAATTTTCCAGGCAAGAATACTGGAGTGGGTTGCCATTTCCTCCTCCAGGGAATCTTCTCAACCCAGGCATCGAACCCAAGTCTCTTGCATCTCCTGCACTGGCAAGCAGATTCTTTACCATTGTGCCATCTGGGAAGCCCCACGTATTCCATAAATTAAGGACATGGCAACCCACTCCAGTATTCCTGCCTGAAGAACTTCACGGACAGAGGAGCCTGGCAGGCTACAGTCCATGGACGTGCAAAGAATCAGACATGACTGAGCGACTAAAACACACACACACCCCAATAAGAAAAATTAACCATGATCTAATGAAAAGGAGGACAATCTGATACAGATACATTTTAGTAAACTGTTAAATATTATGAAACATGTTATGTGAAACACTTTCTTCAAGTTCCATAAAGGAATACATAGAGCTGGTTAATATTAAATTTCATAAATCTAGGCCAGAACTTTTATAATTAGAACATTTTCAAACAATGACAAAAATGAAAGACAAAAGTCCTGTGATCTTTGAGAACAAACATTTATCCAACATATCTCCAACAGTGGACAAATAAATATTTTTATTCTCATATTTTAAATTACTACCAAAATATTATTTATTTCTACAAACAACATAAAACAAGCATACAGTATCTAGAAATGGTCTTTATCTGACAAGAATGTCAAGTCTTTGAAGGTACACTAAACATATTTTTTTTTCCTGAACAATGTCACTATGATCTTAGGTTAAAGTTACTATAAGCAGTTCAAGCAAAATGCATATTGCTTAGATTTAAAGCAAGCAATTGTGATAGCTTAATTAAAAAGTGAGTATAAATGTGAAGCTATTACAGCAATATTTATAAACACTCCTTGAGAATACTCACAGACCAGCAAGTAATAGAATAATTGATTTAAAAATAATGAAAGTGTGGTGTTAGGTATAAAGATGGGAACAAATCAAAAATACCTTTAAGACATGTAAAAGAACATGAAGACCAAGCTTTATTATTTGGAGCTTGAAAACTTAGCAGCAAAAGAAACTATTTGCCTATAATGTAGTACAATAAACATTTGTTCATATAAGGCTCCCAGTCTTAAAACTTCATACATAAATGAAAATGAAATCCATTAGGTAAATGATTTAAGATGTCCAGAGTAGCTTATCAAGAACTGTTAGATACCCTCAACCGCATCATAAGGTCATAAATAAGCTTATGCAAAACTGTGTTCTGGATAACTCACTCTTATGGCTCCCCAATAACAAGCTCGGATAAGGCAGACCAAACCTAAGAGATAAGCAATTGCCCAAGAAACATAGGTTGCATGAAATCGTCTTGCAAAATCTTGGGTGCCAACCTAAAATAAAAAGCAATATAAAAATAAAAGGTTAGAAACTGAGAATTTGTGTTGGCTTTTTTGGTGATTTTTATGAAACATATTCCCGAGATGACAAAATATGAGTTGCTGCATTTGCTGACTGACACGGATAGAGCAAAATTTCATAAAATGACATAGCAGGTTATGTTAACTATACATTTTATCAAATCAACAAAAATCCCATTAAACCATTTATAAAGGAATTTAATCTATATCCCTGATGCCATCCCCATATTGATAATAAATCTTTGTCTGACTTGAATAAAAAGAAGAATTTTTTAGACCATTGTAGCTGAATGAGTATTGCTTCAGCTCTGGCCATGGCAAAACTGGGGCTGGCACTAAATAAAAACAAATGGGCTTTTTGTTAAATGCGTGATAAAAGTTCCCAATATCAAGAACTTTCAGAGGGATCCCAAGACATGATTTCACCTGGATGGGCAAACTCCGCTGAGAACAAGCCCATGGATTGCCTTCAGATTGCTCAAAATTTTTTAGAAGCTTCTAGCCTGGTATGTCAGGGAGGCAGGTTCTTTAGGGATCAATGAAAGTTGTTCCAAACCTCACCATTTACTACTGATCAAGTTAAGAGGAAAGAATTCTAACAAGGAATAG
The DNA here is from genome assembly GCF_042477335.2 of Ovis canadensis. NCBI lineage: Eukaryota > Metazoa > Chordata > Mammalia > Artiodactyla > Bovidae > Ovis > Ovis canadensis. The sequence continues at coordinate 96,374,863 of NC_091253.1, read as the reverse complement.
AGTAATACTCACAGTTAATCCAATCCCAATGAAAATACATATCATTCCAATGGTAATATATACACAGCAGCGCCTTCGAGGAAGTGCACTACCCACTGAAGAACTGTAAATTTCATGAGAACAAAAAAGAATATTAAGTATGAACATGAAGGTTCTCTATATCATCATTGTGAGTACTAATTCATGACTTTAGTAACATATATATGCTTCCATTTATTTCTTCAACTTGAGAGACAAGAACGTGCATAATAAGAATGATATTTGGGGGGACTTTCCTGGTGGTCCGGTGGTTTAGAATTCACCTTTCAATGCAGGGGACGTGGGTTCAATCCCTGGTCAGGGAATTAAGAACCCACATACCGCAGGGCAATTAAGCCCTCGAGCCAGAACTAGAGCAGTCTCCAAACTGCAACAAGAGAAGCCTGCTCCCTGCAGCTAGAGAAAGCCCATGCACCACAACAAAGAGCTTGCAGGCCACAACGAAGACCCAGTGCAACCAAAATAAAAATAAAAAAGAATGATGTTTTTAATGAGCTATCTAAATCATAATTAGTGAGTTTGTGTTGTAGTGACTCGTTGTAGTTTTAAACAAGATTCAAGTCTTGGTCATTGACAATATCCATAAAAACCCACAATAGTCAACGATTATTTTCCAAGATAAAATTTTATTACCAAAAAACTCTATTTCAGAATGGAAAATAGGTTCTATCTTAAAAATAGCATTTTGTTCTCTTACATTTATAACTGTTGGCATATGTTTAGTGTAGAAAATAAGAATAAAGAATAAAAAGGAAAATTACCTATAGTTCCACTACCATGAATACCACTGAACATTTTGCCTATTTTTCTGCAGCCATCTTTTCTAACTTACCAATTTAGCATAAGCATTTTCTTACATCATTAGGTATTCTCAAAGTAGAATTCTGAAAGATGAATATAACATAACTTAATGAATTCCCTACTATTGGACACTTAGCATTTTCCTTCTTGTAAATAACGCCAGCCAAGCTTCCTTGGTGGCTTAGCTGGTAAAGAATCCACCTGTAACGTGGGAGACCTGGGTTCGATCCCTGGGTTGGGAAGATCCCCTGGAGACGGGAACAGCTACCCACTCCAGTATTCTGGCTGGAGAATTTCATGGACTGTATAGTTGAAGTGGTCACAAAGAGTCGGACATGACTGAGTTACTTTCACAAGCAACATCTAAAATCACTCTGCTTTTTAAAAAGTGGAAGTAGAGGTGATTTACAATGTTTGTTTTTTTTAAATTTCTGCTGTCCAACAAAGTGACTCAATTTTACATATATATATGTCGTGAAGTCACTCAGTCGTGTCCGACTCTTTGTGACCCCATGGATTGTAGCCCACCAGGCTCTTCCATCCATGGAATTTTCTAGGCAAGAGTACTGGAGTGGGTTGCCATTTCCTTCTCCCGGGGATCTTCCCAACACAGGGATCGAACCCGGGTCTCCTGCATTGCGGGCAGACGCTTTACCATCTAAGCCACCATATAGATATGTATATATATATATATATATATATATATATATATATATATATATATATATATATATTCTTTACTTTCTTTTCCATTATGGTTTATCACAGGATATTGAATATAGTTCCCTGTGCTACATAGTTGGGCCTTGTTGTTTATCCATCCTATATATATTAGTTTGCATATGCTGACCCCAAACTCCCAATCTATTTCTCCCCTAACCCACCACTATGGCAACCAACTTACACTCCCAGTAACAGTGTAGGAGGGCTCCCTTTTCTCCACTCCTCTCCAGTATTTGTTATTTGCAGAATTTTTAACAATTTCCATTCTGAGTGGTGTGAGATGGGACCTCACTGCAGTTTTGCTTGCATTTCCCTAATAATTAGCCATGCTGAACATCTTATAATGTGCTTTTTGGCACATTTCTATGTCTTTGGAAAATGCCTATTTAGGTCTTTTGCCCATTTTTCAATTGGGTTGTTTGTTTTGTTGCTATTGAGTTATTTGCATATTTTGAAAATTTAGCTCTTGTCAGTCACATCATGTGCAAGTTATTTTCTCCCAGCCACTAGTTTTTCTTTTCATTTTCTTAATGGTTCTTTTGCTGTACAAAAGCTCGTAAGTTTCATTAGGCCCATTTGTTTATTTTTGCTCTTATTTCTATTGCCTTGGGGGATTGACCTAAGAAAATATTGGTACAATTTATACTGGAGGATGTTTTGCCTATGTTCTCTTCTAGGAGTTTTATGGTGTCATGTCTAATGTTTAAGTCTTTAAGTCATTTTGAGGTTATTTTTGCATATGGTATGACAGTGTTTCTAATTTCATTAGAGATGTAGCTGTTCAACTTTCCCAACACCCCTTGCTGGAGAGACTGTTTTATCCCTATTGTATATTTTTGCTTCCTTTGTTGAAGATGAATTGACCATAGGTGTGTGGATTTGTTTGGGGGCTCTCTATTCTGTTTCATTGATCCATATATGTTTTTGTGTCAATATCATGCTGTTTTGATTACTGTAATTTTGTAGTGTAGTCTGAAGTCTGGGAGCATTATGCCTTCAGCTTTGCTCTTTTTCTTCAGGATTGTTTTGGCAATTCTGGGTCCTTTATGATTCCATATGAATGTAAGAATTATTTGTTTAATTCTGTGAAAAAGGTCATGAGTAATTTGATAGGGATCTCTTTAAATCTGTATATTGCTTTGGGTAGTATGGCCATTTTAATAATACTAATTTTTTGCATTGTTAGAATTAGGATTACAAAATTAAAGAGATTAAACTTTTAAAAATCTTAAATACACATGCAAGAAGCCTATGGGAAATTCATAATATATATCTCTCAATTGAAATTCTAAATTCAATGGTTTTCAGTTCTCTCTACTTCTAATCAAAAAAAAAAAATTCAGAATAGTAAAAGTATAGCAAAGGTCAAAAAGCCAAACTAGTACTTTCTCTTTTCCTAAACAAACATACATTAACCCATATCATATATCACATATTGTGTTACTGGATGGTATTGTTGTTGTTCAGTTGCCCTGTTGTGTCTGACTCTTTGGGACCCCATGGACTGCAACACACCAGGCTTCTCTGTCCCTCACCATCTCCCGAAGTTTGCCCAAGTTCATGTCCATTGCATCAGTGATGCCATCCAGCTATCTCACCTTCTGATGCCCTCTTCTCCTGCCTTCAATCTGTCCCAACATCAGGGACTTTTCCAATGAGTTGACTGTTTGTATCAGGTGACTGAAATACTGGAGTTTCAGCTTCAGCATCAGTCCTTCCAATGAATATTCAGGGTTGATTTCTTTTAAAATTGACTTGTTTGATCTCCTTGCTGTCCAAGGGACTCTCAAGAGTCTTCTCCAGCACCACAGTTGGAACGCATCAATTCTTTGGCTCTCTGCCTTCTTTATGGTCCAGTTCTCACAACCACACAAGGCCACTGGGAAGACTATAGCCTTGATTATACAGACCTTTGTCAGCAGAGTAATGTCTCTGCTTTTCAGCACACTGTCTAGGTTTGTCATAGCCTTCCTGCCAAGAAGCAATTGTCTTCTGATTTCATGACTACAGTCACCATCTGCAGTGATTTTAGAGCCCAATAGGAGGAAATCTGTTATTATTTCCACCTTTCCCCCTTCTATTTGCCATGAAGTAATGCAGCTGGATGCCATGATCTTCATTTTTTTAATATCTAGTTTTAATCTGGCTCTTTCACTCTCCTCCTTCACCCTCTTCAAGAGGCTCTTTAGTTCCTCTTTGCTTTCTGCCATTAGAGTGGTATCATCCTCATATCTGAGGTTGGTGATGTTCCTCCCACCTATCTTGATTCCAGCTTGTAACTCATCCAGCTTGGCATTTCTCATTTTGTCCTCAGGGAACAGGTTAAACAGGGTGACAGCAGACAGCCATATATATATATATATATATATATATATACATATACATATACATATACATATATACATATAATTATCTGATTTGTCTGTGTACAGCCAGTGTCAACATTATACCTACCACGTAGTAAATTACTCATAGAATGTCTACTGAATAAATGAAATATAGAAATACATCACTTACTAGGCATAATTTAGGAGTGTGCTATTCCAAAAAGGTTACTTTTGCACAACAGAAAAGTAGCTTCCTTTAAGTCCCAAATCTTTTTTAAAATTGGTGAATATTGTTGCAAATATGTATCATAAAAATTCCTGAATACTTGAACCAAAACAGCAACATCTGGATGATCTGGGAGTGGGGGGTGGTTATCATTAATTGCAGTAGTATACAGCCTATCACCTGGAGTTAACAGGGAATCTGTGACTCACTCTCTGTATGTTATATTTAACTTTGACCACTTTTAGTAACCATGTGTGCATTTGGTGATTTCTCCTGTGTTATATATCACAGCTGGCCATCATTTCTCATTTACCTAAGTATCTGCCTCTGGTGGTCTAATCTACAATGGAAGTGAAAGTGAAAGTGGCTCAGTTGTCTCTGACTCTTTGTGACCCCCTGGGCTATACAGTCCATAGAATTCTCCCAGCCAGAATACTGGAGTGGGTAGACTTTCCCTTCTCTAGGGGATCTTCCCAACCCAGGGATCGAACCCGGATCTCCCGCATTGCAGGCAGATTCTTTACCAGCTGAGCCACAAGGGAAGCCCAATCTACCATGGATTAGAAGGCAACTGAATTTACTAGAATAAGTCAAAAGTTTCTAAGTGAATACTGTAGCAGCTTTTCTATGAGGCAAAGGAACACACTTTTGTGTTTAAAGTGTGTTTAGAAACACACTTTAGTTTTCTAATGCTTAGAAAGCCCACGCTCATTTTTCATCACTCAACATAAACAGTCTCTACCTCTGGAAAATCTTTACAGGAAAGAAATAATTTACCGCTACTTTACAACCCAAATGCCATCTTATCACAAGGAAAGGCAATGACCAAAAACACCTATTGCATGGATAATAAAATCTCCTATACATTTAATACAAATGTGGTATCTGTATGTAACACATAATATTGTTTTGCAAGTGTTAAAACTTTTTACACATACATGTGTTAAACTGTTTGCTTCTGTGACTTATTTTTTTCCCCCTTGATACTCTACATGACTTTCCCATATTCACATGCAGAAATTTACTTCATTCATTTTCACAACTATCTTCCATTATACACACACACACACACACACACACACATACATGGAGCTTGCTCATTCTTGCTGATGGACAGTCAGGGACTTAAAAAAATTTTTTTTTTTTTGCTATTATAACAAGACTGTTTCAAATACACTCTCAATGTTTCCTTAGGTAAATATGCAGGAAAGTGAAAGTGGCTCAGTTTATCAAACATATACCTAGGAATAGAATTGCTGGGTTGTAATGTAGACATATCTTTACTTTTCACAAATGCCAAATTTATATCTCCACTGACACTATATGAGGACTTCCATTGTGCTACCTATATCCTCATTAACACTTCAGCACTTGATATGTTCTCAGGTTTGAGAATTTCATGAGTGTGAATGGTATTTCATTGCGGATTTGTTATGTATTAATTTCATGAGTGTGAATGGTATTTCATTGTGAATTTATTATGTATTAATGTATAACTAATTTGTAGTGATGTTGGACATCTTCTCATATGCAGGTTGACTACTGATTTTTTCTATTAATTGCTTGTTCATACCTATTGTCTCTTTGTCTTGGGCTGTATTTAGATAATTCATAGATGATATTTATACAGTCTGCATACTATTCCATGCAGCTATATATACCACACATATCTTTTTTTTAAAGGATTTTTTAATATGGACTATTTCTGAAGTTTTTATTGAATCTGTTACAATAGTGCTCTGTTTTGCGTTTTGTTTTTTTGGCCATGAAGCATGTGAGGTCTTAGCTCCCTGACCTGTGATTGAACCCACAGCCCCTGCACTGGAAGGTGAAGTCTTAGCCACTGGACTGCCAGGGAAGTCCCTATACATATCTTCTTATAGTCTGTTTTTACAAATTCATCTTTAATAACATATTTTGATATGAGTATTTACCAGTGATACCAATGTAATACAAAGTACTTCTAATATAGTCAAAACTACCAATCTTTTCCTTTAATGTTTGTACTTTTTTAGGAAATTCTTTTCTACTTCTGTCATAAAAATATTTTTCTACCTTTTCTTCTAAAAGTATTACAATTTTGCTTTTTGCATCGCCAGCTACAAATTGGCACTTGCCAGCTACCTTTGCAGGGATTAAATCATGAGCTGCTGCAGCTTACTGACCTTCAACACTCCCTGAAAGGAGTTCAGGGTGGAGTTCAGGAATGAGACACTTTGTTCTCTGAGAAAATCTGGCAGACCAGGTCTTCAGATAGATCTTTTCAGGAGAAGATTTTATGAGCCCAATTCTTGCAGCTCCTCATTTCTAGAAAAGCACTAATGTCAACTCCTCTTATGTCTACTAGGGGTAGTAAGAGTCACTAGTAGCAACTAATGACTTCATAAGACCAGTAGCAATCTTCTGCAAAAATTGGTGCTTGATTGCATGTACTCCCCCTTCACCAAAATCACACATATACTGACCTTCCTCCCTACTTCTCTGGAGCAGTATCTATCCCTGATAAAACTTAACTCCCAACTCTCACACTGTGCCTTTTTTTTTCAGTTGGCAGCATTTATGTTGATTGTCAAGAGCATAGTTCTTATAATTATTCATTTTTATTCTACATATATCAAAGTTAGATTACTTGTTGCACACAAGTTTGGAATTTATATTTCCGATGAAGCGACCATAATGATAATAATACCCTAAAGCATATGATACAATTAAGGTATATGCTAAAATACTATAACAGAGAAATCTAGAAAACAGTAGCTTTATTTCTCTTGCACATAAGAATTCAAAGGTAAATGTACACCCAAGGGCTAGTAAACAGTTCTGTTCCATGACTGCCACTCACTCAACATGGTAACAAACGTCCTGCTGCAGGTGCCTTCTCCAAGCAACTGGAAGAAGGGAGTAAAAAGCAGGACAAGCAGGTTTTGTCTTTAAATAGAGTTCCAGGAAGATGTAGTCATCACTTTTGTTCATATGCCATGGTTCTCAACACAAACACATGGTCACAACCATCTGCAAGAGAGGTTAGGAAGCGGAGTCTCTAGCTGAGCAGCCATTAAGACTGACAGTTCCACTGTAAGGAAGAAAAGAACAGCAGTCTCTGCTATTTGACCTAGTATTACTATTGCTCTTTTACTGTTGGTTAGTGTTTGCCTGGTATAGCTTTCCTTTTGGTTAGTGTTTCACAGTTTCACTTTTTACTTTTATTCCATGTTCTCATATTTTATGTTTCATCTTCAAATTGCATATAGATGTACTTAAATCTAGTCTGATAATTTCTCACAAGTTTAATAAGTTTATATATATTCTGACAACTAATATACATTGATTATTTCTTCTTATTTTGGTTTTCTACTCTCTGTTTTCTTTGCCCTCCATCCCCTTTTCTAGATTTCTTTTGGATTGACTCTGATGCTCTTTGGAGAAAGCAATGGCACCCCATTCCAGTACTCTTGCCTGGAAAATGCCATGGACAGAGGAGCCTGGTGGGCTACAGTCCATGGGTTTGCAAAGAGCTGGACACCACAGAGCGACTTCACTTTCACTTCACTTTCATGCGTTGGAGAAGGGAATGGCACCCCACTCCAGTGTTCTTGCCTGGAGAATCCCAGGGACAGGAGAGCCTGGTGGGCTGTTATCTATGGGGTTGCACAGAGTCGGACATGACTGAAGCGACTTAGCAGCAGCAGCAGCAGCTGACGCTCTTATTTCATTTGCTACCTACTATTTTGAATTTTAATGATGTATCAGTTTACTCCAGTTCAGTCGCTCAGTCATGTCGGACTCTTTGTGACCCCATGAATCACAGCACGACAAGCCTCCCTGTCCATCACCAACTCCCGGAGTTTACTCAAACTCATGTCCATCTACTCAGTGATGCCATCCAGCCATCTCATCCTCTGTCGTCCCCTTCTCCTCCTGCCCCCAATCCCTCCCAGCATCAAGGTCTTCTCAAATGAGTCAGCTCTTTGCATGAGGTGGCCAACATACTGGAGTTTCAGCTTTAGCATCAGTCCTTCCAATGAACACCCAGGACTGATCTCCTTTAGGATGAACTGGTTGAACCTCCTTGCAGTCCAAGGAACTCTGGCAAGAGTCTTTTCCAACACCACAGTTCAAAAGCATCAATTCTTTGGTGCTCAGCTTTCTTCACAGTCCAACTCTCACATCCATACATAACCACTGGAAAAACCATAGCCTTGACTAGACAGACCTTTGTTGGCAAAGTAATATCTCTGCTTTTGAATATGCTATCTAGGTTGGTCATAACTTTTCTTCCAAAGAGTGAGTGTCTTTTAATTTCATGGCTGCAGTCACCATCTGCAGTGATTTTGGAGCCCCCCCAAAATAAAGTCTGACACTGTTTCCACTGTTTCCGCATCTATTTGCCATGAAGCGATGGGACCAGATGCCATGATCTTCGTTTTCTGAATGTTGAGCTTTAAGCCAACTTTTTCACTCTCCTCTTTCACTTTCATCAAGAGGGTTTTTAGTTCCTCTTCACTTTCTGCCATAAGGGTGGTGTCATCTGCATATCTGAGGTTATTGAGATTTCTCCCGGCAATCTTGATTCCAACTTGTGCTTCTTCAGCCCAGCGTTTCTCATGATGTACTCTGCATAGAAGTTAAATAAGCAGGGTGACAATATACAGCGTGATGTACTCCTTTTCCTATTTGGAACCAGTCTGTTGTTCCATGTCCAGTTAACTGTTGATTCCTGACCTGCATACAGGTTTCTCAAGAGGCAGGTCAGGTGGTCTGGTATTCCCATCTCTTTCAGAATTTTCCACAGTTTATTGTGATCCACACAGTCAAAGGCTTTGGCATAGGCAATAAAGCAGAAATGGATGTTTTTGGGGAACTCTCTTGCTTTTCGATGATCTAGCAGATGTTGGCAATTTGATCTCTGGTTCCTCTGCCTTTTCTAAAACCAGCTTGAACATCTGGAAGTTGACGGTTCACATATTGCTGAAGCCTGGCTTGGAGAATTTTGAGCATTACTTTACTAGCGTCTGAGATGAGTGCAATTGTGTGGTAATTTGAACATTCTTTGGCATTTCTTTTCTTTGGGATTGGAATGGAAACTGACTTTTTCCAGTCCTGTGGCCACTGCTGAGTTTTCCAAATTTGCTGGCATAATGATGTATATTTCTATTTGATTAGCAGTGGAACTTAAATTTTAATATGCACACCATTTGAAAACTAAAATCATTTGAAAAATCTATCTTTCCAGCAAATGCAAGGATCTTAGAAAGCTTTAACTCCAAATACTCCATTCCCATGTTATGTGTTTTTGTTCTTCAATATGTCAGTTCAATTCTATTTTTGTTTCTCCAAATTTGTTAGCATTAACAGTATTTCTGTTATTGTTTTCTTATACTTTTATTATTTATCTATTTTTATTTAAGAAATAATTTAAATTTATTGAATTAATAAATTAAATCTATTAAATAAAATATTAAATTAATAAATTAAATTTATTAAATAAAAATGAAGATTTGTATTACTTATATATTTTGGCTGTGCTGGGTGTTTGTTGCTGGGTGGGTTTTTTCTCCAGTTGTGGCAAGCAGGGGCCACTCTCCAGCTGCAGGGTGCTGGCTTCTCACTGGGGGGGCCTGGCCTGTTAAGAGAGCAGGGCTCCAGGCCATGTGGGCTTCAGTCCTTACAGTGCATGGGCTTAGTTGCTCCACAGCAGGTGGGATTCTCCCCGACCAGGGATCGAACCCACGTCTCCTGCAACTGACAGGTGGATTCTCTCCCACTGAGCCACCAGGGAAGCCCCTGTTATCGTTTTTGTAATTTATTCATTTTGGCTGCCCTAGGTCTCCGCTGCTGCGCACAGGCTGTCTCTAGTCGCAGTGAGCCGGATGTACGCTCTGGCTGCGCTGTGCAAACTTCTCACGGCCTGGCTTCCCCTGCGCTGGAGGACAGTCTCTCGGGCGTGTGGGCTTCAGCATAAGCCGGGAGTGCGCTCAATAGCTGGGCTCACGGCCTCCAGAGCACAGGCTCAGTACCGTTAGCGCTGGGACTTATTTGCCTAAACGTCAACCCACTCCAGTATCCTTGCCTGGAAAATCCCATGGACAGAGGAGCCTGGCAGGCTACAGACCATAGGGTCGCAAAGAGTCGACACGACTAAGCGACTTCACTCACTCACTCACGTGGGATCTTCGTTCCCAGATCAGGGATCAAACCTTTATCCTCTCCACTGGCAGGTGGATTCTTAACCCCTGGACCTCCCGGGAAGTCCCATTGTTATTGTGTTTGCTATTTTACAGTCAGTGCTTCTGACGAATGTTTAGCATTTCTTGGCGCATACTTTCTTTACTCTTGCAGTGCAGAAATGTCTTCAAGGATATTTTCCCTGAGTTCACCTCTCATCAGTCTCTTTAGTGAGGGTATCAGGATGGCAACCACTCTGTTTTGGTTTTTACTGCTGGTGGGATCTGCCTGCAATGTGGGAGACCCAGGTTTGATCCCTGGGTTGGGAAGATAGTTCTGACTGGTTAGTTAGTTCTGCATTTGCCAATATCTTTTTTAAAACTTCATTAGCCTGTGATGGTTTAGATAGGTCTACAACAGTTTGACAGTTGATTTCTCTTAGAACTTTGAAGTATTTTTAAACTTTTTGGCTTCCCTTGTTGCTATTGAGAGGCTTGCTGCCAGAACTGCTATCTTTTTCACACTAAAAATCTGCCTTTTCTGTCTCTGCTTTTAATACCCTCTATTTATCTTAGTTGTCTGAAATTTCACTATAACTCATTTATTTATTCTGCTTGGGGTTCATTGTGCTTTTTGAATCTATGGGATCATATCTATCATATCTCTGAAAATCCTTAGGGATTATCTCTTCAAAATACCTCTATCCCATTCTCTACTTTTTCCTCCTAAATTACAAATATATCAGATGTTCTTACATATATTCCTTTTAATTTTATTTTTATATTTCTCTCTGATGGATTCTAGGTAATTTACTTAATTCTGTCTTCCAATCCACAGCTTCACCTGTCAAATTAATCTGATCTGCTGTTTAGCTTGTTCTACTGTATTTTCACTTCTGTAACTTTTAATTTCTACAAGTTTCGTTGTGTTTTTAAAAGCCTGCCTGCTTATTGTTTGGGTTAATTAATTTTTTTTGTTTTAGGCAAATGTCGACTCAAAAGCCGTTATAAGAAACAATACAGAGAGATCTCATTTGTTTTCTAACCAGTTTCCCCAATGGCAACATTTATACGATATTATAACCAATGTATTGACAGTAATACAATCCACTGATATTCATATTTCCTATTTTATTTATATTCATTTGTGTGTCAGTACTGAAATCAGATTGATTATGTTATATTCTTTGCAGCCAAAGATGGAGATGCTCTATAGAGTCAGCCAAAACAAGACCAGGAGCTGACTGTGGCTCAGATCATGAACTCCTTATTGCAAAATTCAGACAAAGTGAAGAAAGTAGGGAAAACCACTAGGCCATTCAAGTATAACCTAAATCAAATCCCTTATGATTATACAGTGGAAGTGACAAACACATTCAAGGGATTAGCTCTGACAGACAGAGTGCCTGATGAACTATGGACAGAGGTTCATAACATGGTATAGGAGGCTGTGATCAAAACCACACCAAGAAAAAGAAATGCAACAGGCAAAATGGCTGCTGAGGAGGCCTTACAAACAACTGAGAGAAGAAGAGACGTGAAACGCACAGGAGAAAAGGAAAGACAGGCCCATCTGAATGCCGAGTTCCAAAGAAGAACAAGGAGAGATAAGAAAGCCTTCTTAAGGGAGCAATGCAAAGAAACAAAAAACAATAGAATGGGAAAGACTGTGGACTTCTTCAAGAAAATTAGAGATACCAAGGGAACACTTCATGCAAAGAAGGGCACAATAAAAGACAGAAACAGTGGACGTGACAGAAACAGAAGAGATTAAGAAGAATACTTAGAAGAACTGTACAAAAAAGGTCTTAATGACCCAGATAACCATGATGGTGTGATCACTCAGCCAAAGCCAGACATCCTGGAATGTGGAGTCAAGTAGGCCTTCAAAAGCATCACTACAAACAAAGCTAGTAGAGGAGACGAAATACCAGTGGAACTATTTCAAACCCTAAAACATGATGCTGTGAAAGTGCTGCACTCAATATGTCAGCTAGTTTGCTCATTATAATCACATTTGGAGTTTTCAAAAAAGTAGCAATACCTGGGCATTTGCATTTTTCAGGAAATTCCAAGATAATTCTAGTGTACTTCTGGATTTTAAAGAGTGATTATAGGTTTTTATATTAAATGATAGTTAGTGATATATAATTCTATTATTTTCTGTGATATATAATTCTTAAGTATAATTAGATGCATATATACAGTGATATATAATTCCATTATTTAATTCAACATATTAAAATGAATAATAGTTACATAATCACTATAGTGAAAGATAGTTATCCATTTTCACAATCAATAGCCAAACAAAAAATAAAAGATAATTACAGTTGCAAGCCATAATGGAAACATGATTAACCCAGTAGCACTCAAACATGTACATTACCACATGTAAAACAGGTGGCCAGTGCAAGTTCGATGCATGAAGCAGGGCACCCAAAACTGGTGCTCTGGGACAACCCAAAGGGGTGGGGTGGGGAGGGAGCTACAAGCAGGGTTCCAGGTCGGGGGACGCATGTATACCCGAGGCTGATTCAAAAACACCACAGTGTTGCCAAGTAATTGTCCTCCAATTAAAATAAATAAATTTTAAAATATTTATATACAATGTGGGGGGTTAAGTAGAGTGATGTGGTAAGCGGAAGGGCATAAATGCACATGTCTTCATCTACCCAGCCAGTCTAGGTCTTTTGGTTAGTGCATGCGTGCTGTCGCTTCAGTCGTGTCCGACTCTTTGTGACCCTATGGACTGTAGCCTGCCAGGCTCCTCTGTCTATGGAGATTCTCCAGGCAAGAATACTGGAGTGGGTTGCCATGTTCTCCTCCAGGGGATCCTCCCAGCCCAGGGATCAAACCAGTGACTTCTATGGCTCCTGCACTGCAGGCAGATTCTTTTCCACTGAGCCACTGGGGAAGCCCTTGATTAGTGCATGCAATCCATTTACATTTAAGTTAATTATCAGTATGTATGATTCGAATACAATTTTAATTGTTTTGGGTTTATTTTTATAGGTATTTCCCTTCTCTTGTGTTTCCTGCCTTGAAAAACTGCTTTAGCACTTGTAAAGCTGGTTCAGTGGTGCTGAATTCTCTTAACTTTTGCTTGTCTGGAAAGCTTTTGACTTCTCTGTCAAATCTGAACTACAGTCTTGCTGGGTAGAGTATTCTGGGTTGTAGCTTCTTCCCCTTTCTTCACTTAAGTATATTGCATCACCAGTCACCTTTAATATCCCTCTTTTCTGGAAGCTTCCTTTCATATTCCCTTTCCCTCCAGTCTGGATTGGGATCTCTTCGGAGCAGAACATGCTAAGTATAACCTTCCAAAGCACTTTATCGTACAACTTTATTATAATTGTCTGTTCTCTTCCACATATCCATAAGACAAAGTTCCTTGAAGGCAAGATTGTATCTTTATTTTGAGCAGTTGCTACCCAGCACAGAACTGTTGAATTAGTGAATAATTATAAAAGCAAGCACTAACCAGAAAAGTAAAATGATCATTTATGAGAATTTATTGCTGTCGTTTAGATGCTAAGTCGTCTCTGAGCCCTTTGCAATCCTGCAGACTGTAGCCTGCCAGGCTCCTTCATCCCTGGGATTTCCCAGGCAAGAATACTGGAGTGAGTTGCCATTTCCTTCTCCAGGGGATATTTCTGATCAGGGATCGAACCCATGTCTCCTGCACTAGCAGGCAGATTCTTTACCACTGAGGCACCAGAGAAGCCCCAACTTATGAGAATAAGAGGTTTTAAATGCTTTTGTTTAAAATGGTAGAAAGAGATCCACACAAAAGTACCTCAGTGATGTGGAAGGAATGATATTTATTGGTAATTATCATGGATTAAGTCATCATGTCACTAATCATAAATCCATTAAAACATTTTCATGGAAAAACGGTCCAGGTTGACATTTCAGAATGCTAGGACTACAACTCCCGTCCAGCATTAGCCACAAGTTGTCTAATCGAAAAAGAAACCTCACCATTAGCTGTTATAGCCTCGGTGATTGTGGGAATAAGAAACAGTGACATTAAAAAATGTTTCTTGGTCTCTGGAGCCCTGGGGGAAGGTACTCCCCCCACTTGTTTTGTGAGATATAAAAATAATGCTAGTTCCATAACAATGATTTAGTAATTTCTATAACAAAAAAAATAATTTTAGGATATTTGCTATTTGAATTTAAGAAATAAAAATCTCAGAATCTTACTTCAATAGACGACTCATCATTTTGTTAAGAAAAATATTCAAAGAGAAAAGAAATCTAGATATGACCCGTGAGTGTTCATGTGATAACATGATCTTTCCTCAAATAAGTAATGAATGTCCTAAGTCCTCTCGTGTTCAGCATGTGATTCCAATTCTATACACATTCCTCTAAGAATGACATTTAAGCTGATTTATTTCAAGTGAATTTCTAGGCAAATTGTTCCTTAAGAAAGAGATACAAATTCTTCTTACACTAGAACACAGCCTTGTGGTAGAATATCTAAACATTCAATACTTCTTTCTTATTAGCAAAATATTGCCATTGTTCTAAAATAAACCAACCAAGCAAGTCACTTGAGCAAAATCATTATTCTTTCTAACAGCTCCTCATTTATAAAATGAGGATAATAATTCCTGCTACCCAGGACTTGCAAAGATTACAAATAGTATATGTGCATACAAAGGCATGATCACTGTGCTTAGCACACAATTTGCTAATCATGAGAAGTCTCTGTTTTTTATTTTCTAAAAGATTTTTTAAAATCTAACTTAATCCTTCTGGTGAGGATGCAATTTAATTGTCTTCATTTTTGGGAAAATATAGGTAACATACAGAAATATGGATTATTCACACACATATTCACACACGTATGAATATGGTATGTCCCTGAAGTATCCATTTTCTATGCACTTATCTGAGGTTATCCACTTTGCTTCACCATGTGCAGACTTGTCTTAGATTCAACTAAGTTAAACATTCAGATGATTAATTTCACAAATAAATAAAAAAGGAAATATCTGTTCCTTTGAAGCTAGAAATATGCTATAAAGTTATTCTCATAGGATTATATTTAGCTGGAATCATAGCAATCAATCATAGCACAAATAAAAGGAGATATCTTGTTACATATGTTCTACTTCTCAGACATTTTAAAATTCTTTCCTCCTATAAACCATTCTTAGAATTGCTTTACTCTCAAAATAGATACAGTATTTACTTACTTCATTCAAAGGATCACAAAAATTTAACTATGAGTTCATATTTTTCATTTTAAATATTGAATTACCAAAACATTCCAGTTTCATTTCCTTTGCTTACTTTCCACACATGTAAGTGGAAAACAGTAGTTTTTGAATTGAAACTTTATTATCAAAATAGATGTTATGCAGAAAACAGTTAATATAGCTGTCCAGCTGTTCTCCTGGGAACTTAGATTTCAAAATAGTTCTAACTATTCCCTTACTGATGAGTGGTTTGCTATGCCTAAACTGCTTGTACAAAGTAAACTATGGTTTATGTCGAATGCCTGCTTTCCTTCTGGGAGCATGGAATTGTGGTATGTGCTATGCAACAGGTGCCTATGTGACCAGCTCAAATTATACCTCGGACATTGAGTCTCCAATAATCTTCTCTTGTCAAAAATATTTCACACGCGTGTATGCTTAGGCATGCCCGACTCTAAAAGACCTCACAGACTGTATGCAGCCCACAAGGTTCTTCTGTCCATGGAATTTTCCAGGCAAGAATACTGGAGTGGGTTACCATTTCCTCCTCAGGGGATCTTCCCGACCCAGGGATACAACCCACGTCTCCTGCATTGCAGGCAGATTCTTACTGCTGAGCCAAGGGGGAAGCTCCCCACAACACTTCACATGTTTTGTAACAGTTTACTGATGGAGGAATAAATCCTGTGTGACTCCACTGGGAGAGGACTCTTGAAAGCTTGCTCCTGGCTTCCTCCAGACTTTGCTCCATGCACCTTTTTTCTTTTGCTGATTTTACTTTGCATGTGTTCACCATAAAGCTGTGAGTACAACTGTATACTAATTCCTACTGCTGCTGCTAAGTTACTTCAGTCGTGTCCGACTCTGTGCGACCCCATAGACGGCAGCCCACCAGGCTCCTCCGTCCCTGGGATTCTCCAGGCAAGAACACTGGAGGGGGTTGCAATTTCCTTCTCCAGTGCATGAAAGTGAAAAGTGAAAGTGAAGCCGCTCAGTCGTGTCCGACTCTTAGCGACCCCATGGACTGCAACCCACCAGGCTCCTCCATCCATGGGGTTTTCCAGGCAAGAGACCTGGAGTGGGGTGCCATTGCCTTCTCCGAATTCCTACTAGTTCTCCTAAAATGTCAAAAACCCTTAGGGTGACTTGGGGACTCTCAACACAGATGGCATAAAATGTCTTTAATCAAAATATTTTTTTTCCCCATTTTTATATTTCCTTTTGTTATTTTTTCCAGCGTATACCATTTAGGAACACAGAGAAATTGAACAGTTAAGAGAGAGAAATAATCATAAAAATGTTGCCATTCAATGACCTAATTATTAACCCCCTGAAATCTGGCTTTCTCCTAGATTATAGCCCACTTTTAAAAATATAAATTTTAGATTATTTAAAACAAATTATAGCCACTTAGAACATTTGAAAATCCTTACTAGGTTACAGTTAGTTTTTGTAATGTCCACCTTCTTAGAAATTGCTTTACCTTTAGAGAATAGGTTAAGTCCAATCATTTTAATTGAAAAATGGAATATATGAATCAGTTCAAAGATGTCTTTTTTTTTAGTTTTGAAAATCATAAACATGTTAACCATGCATACATTCTGAACTATATCTTAAAATCGAAATTGACTTCAGTGAAAATTCTGAACTGTTTAAATTGTTCTCAAATATTTCCCAGTAGTATTGCCAGTGGTACAGAACTTACATTTTTTTGCAGTGTGGGCATTTTGCCAGAGTGTTGAACCTCAGTTCCATCCACTGTAAAATAAATGAGAAGAGAGGTTGAAAAGAAAAACAACTGAAAACTATCCAATCTGATAAGCTGTTTCTTTTAGTTCAAATGTTCTCAGGGGTCACGCCAGAAGCCATCAACATTTTCATGTTTATATGAGCTTCCCCCTCCAACTCATCTCCCCCTCCCTTAAAATAAAGGTTACACTTCCCCTCTGAAACAGTTCCCAAGGTTTTCCCAATTTTCTGATGCAATCTAGGTTTGCTTTACAATGAAAACTGAATGTCATGTCATAATTGGGGTCATTTTACTCAGCTTTATGTCTCAGTCCATTGCCAGAAAATAAAAATATATTTCATGTATCTCCAACGTTGTTTCTTCTCTGATTATTAATGACTAGCTTTTAAAAATACATGGATATTAAGACTCAATACCAAAATACAATTATTCTATTTATATAGAAAATGCACAAGGTAAATAAAACAAATTAGATACAAGTAGAACTAATGGCCACCTGATGCGAAGAACTGACTCATTTGAAAAGACCCTGATGCTGGGAAAGAGTGAAGGCAGGAGGAAAAGGGGACGACAGAGGATGAGATGGTGGGATGGCATCAGCGACTCGATGGACATGAGTCTGAGTAAACCCCGGGAGCTGGTGATGGACAGGGAGGCCTGGCGTGCTGCAGTCCATGGGGTCACAAAGAGTTAGACATCACTGAGCTGAACTGAGAATTAATGCGAGGAAACTGCTTTCTGCTTATAGTTACTTATTCTATGTTAAAAAAAAAACAACAACACTCCTATAAACAACTTTCTTTCCGTTTTCTTCCCTGTGTTGTTGTTCAGTCATTCATTGCAATCCCATGGACTGCAGCATGCCAGGCTTCCCTGTCCTTCATTATCTCCTGGAGTTTGCTCAGACTCACGTCCACTGAGTCGATGATGCCATCCAACTATCTCATCCTGTATTGCCCTCTTTTCCTCCTGCCTTTAATCTTTCCCAGCATCAGAGTCTTTTCTAAAAAGTCAGTTCTTTGCATCAGGTGGCCAAAGTATTGGAGTTTCAGCTTCAGCATCAGTCCTTCCAATGAATATTCAGGACTGATCTCCTTTAGGATTGATTGGTTGGATCTCCTTGCAGTCCAAGTGCCTCTTGAGAGTCTACTCCAGCACCACAGTTCAAAAGCATCAATTCTTTGGCACTCAGCCTTCTTTATGGTCCAACTCTCATCTCTGTACATGACTACTGGAAAAATCATAGCTTCAACTTTATTACCTATATCTTCCCTGTAATATAGGGATAAAGCGGGCTACCTTCCCCACAGTACTGTTATCCAGATGCTTGAAACAGCTTACTGGCATTAAAAGTAGGTTAAAGTGTTTGAAAAGATGTGCAATATAAGTTTAAAATAAGTATTACTAGCACTGACATATATACACTACCATGTGCAAGATAGCTAGTGGGAAGATGCTATGTAGCATGGGGAGATAGATGGAGGATGCCAGTCAAGAGGGAAAGGATACACGTATAGATACATATATAGATACATATATATACATATATACATATATAGATACATATATATATGGCCAAATTGCTGGTGGCTAGGAGGTTAAAGCGTCTGCCTGGAATGCGGGAGACCCAGGTTTGATCCCTGGGTCAGGAAGATCCCCTGGAGAAGGAAATGGCAACCCACACCAGTACTCTTGCCTGGAGAATCCCGTGGAGGGAGGAGCCTGGTGGGCTACAATCCATGGGGTCGCAAAGAGTCAGACACGATTGAGTGACTTCACTTCACTTCACACGCATATATATACATATATATACACATATAATTATGAGTGATTTTCATTGTTGTATGGTAGAAACCAACACAGCATTGCAAAGCAATTATCCTCCAATTAAAAAGTAATTAATAAAAAAGTAACTCTTCACCACAAAAATGTATTTCCTCAGCCACTTTGCTTCTTTTAACAAAGAAAAACTTAAATTTGTTATTTATAAACAAAATTTGCAATGACATTACAAGTTCAACAAGGGTTTCCCTTGTGGCTCATCTGGTAAAAAATCTGTCTGCTTTTACCTCCCATCATTTGCTTTTCTACATATCTTCTTGTAAAGTGTACACTTTCTTTATAGAATTCCTTCAAGTACATTAACAGTTTTAACATCAAAACAACCTTTCTTTCATTAATATTAATTTTTGTTTATGATTCCGGGTCACTCTTTTTTCTTCATAACTCTCAAGTTCTAGCTATAGTGGGGCTTCAATAAGTTACGCATATTCAAATGTTTTCCACACAATAGAAGATAATGTTCAGAAAATATCTGATACATGACTTTTAAAAAATTTTTTAATGATTAACTTCTAAAAAGACAAATAAATCTGAGTTTGGACTTCTTTTTATTCATTTTAATTTTAAACTTTCTGAAAGTTATGTAATTTTGAAATAATCTCTCTCAATCACAGTAGGAATACACAGACCTAAGGTAAATAAACTAGAAATGAAACTTTACATGAATGTTCACTCTTTTCACAATGATTATTTTTCAATATTTGAGAAAGCTAAACCAAGGCTACAGTTTTTTCAAGCACCGATAACTGTTTCTTTCACTACTCTTTTTGTAACGAATTTACTTCAAAGCTTATTATTAATAATAAAAATGCTAAAATTAATGCACTAAATAGAGACGTACATAGATTTTTATAGAAATTGGCATAGAACATTAAGAAGTGAAGAATATAGAAATCTTACTAATTACTTTTTATATATTTGTAATTAGTTATAAGACAGTTGTTGAACTTGTAGTGAAAGTGAAAGTCACTCAGTCATGTCCAACTCTTTGCAATCCCATGGACTATACAGTTCAAGAAATTCTCTAGGCCGGAATACTGCAGTGGGTAGCCTTTCCCTTCTCCAGGTGATTTTCCCAACCCAGGGATCGAATCCAGGTCTCCTGCATTGCAGGTGGATTCTTCACCAGCTGAGCCACAAGGGAAACCCTTGTTGAACTTGTAATGTCATTGCAAATTTTATTTATAAAAAACAAATTTAAGTTTTTCTTTGTTAAAAGAAGCAAAGTGGCTGAGGAAGCAATTATGAAACCCCTTAAAGCTGAAAGCTGAAGCTGAAACTCTAATACTTTGGCCACCTGATCCAAAGAACTGACTCATTTGAAAAGACCCTGATGCTGGGAAAGGTTAAAGGTGAGAGGAGAAAGGGACAACAGAGGATAAGATGGTTGGATGGCATCACCAACTCGATGGACATGAGTTTGAGTAAACTCTGGGAATTGGTGATGGATAGGGAGGCCTGGCGTGCTGCAGTCCATGGGGTCACAAAGAGTCAGACATGACTGACCGACTGAACTGAACTAAGAGAGTAACTCAAAATTCAAGTTTGAAGGCTAATACATTGGCAAAGAAATTCTAGAATTTTTAGATGACCAACCTACAGGAGATTAGTCAGGTTTTATCATTTAGTACAGATTATGCACAATAAATTTGATTATAACTGACAAACAACCAAGACTGTCGTATAATTAGTAACTTATACAGGCAGGAACCTAGCATATCTGGTTTTGTTGTTATCTACAAGAATTATTTTAAATGTGGCCAACTAAGACTAGAAAAAACATGTATTATTAGAAATAACTTTGTCATAATCTATTTGAATGAATGCAAATACCTGTCCTTTTGAAAGGATTTACCACTGTTCTCTTATCTAAAATGCAGCCTCTGCACTCTTAAAATTTTACTGCCAAAACCTTGAAGTGTCAACAGAAAAAAATATCTAATTTTTCCTGTTTTTAATTGGATAAATTTGACAGGTAACCTTGTGTAAATTTAAGGTGTACAGTCTACTACTTTGATACGTTTATATATTGTAACATGGTTGTCACTGTAGTGACCTTTATCCCATTACATAATTATAACTATTACTGTCTATATTCATTATAAACTCGGGGAGATAGTGAAGGACAGGGAAGCCTGGTGGCTGCACTCCATGGGGTCACAGAGTTGGATACAACTGAGAGACTGAACTACAACAATGTTCATTATACCGTGCTTTATTTACATCTCCATGACTTATTTACTAATTGTTACAAGTTCGTACCATGAGTCTTATCCCCCACCTCCCATCTTCTGATATCTTCTGGTACCCACCATTTTCCTGTTTTTACAGGTTCAATTTTTTTCCACTCTATGATTAAGGGATATCTATCTCTGGCTCACTTACCTTGTTTAGCAAATGTGTTCAAGGTCCTCTGTGTTGTCATAAATGGCAGAATATCCTCATTTCTTGTAGTAGTGTTAGTCACTCTGTAGTATCCCAAGGACTATAGCCTGCCAGGCTCCTCTGTCCATAGGATTCTTCAGGCAAGGATACTGGAGTGGGTTGCCATTCCCTTCTCCAAATCATTTCCTGTGGCTGAATAATATTCCATTGTGTATTTTTGTTTGTGCTCACTTACTCAGTCATGTCTAACTCTTTGCGGCCCCGGGGACGGTAGCCCACCAAGGCTCCTTTGTCCATGGAATTTTCCAGGCAAGAATACTGGGGAGGGTTTGCCATTTCCTACTCCAGTGGATCTTCCAGACCCAGGGATCAAACCCACGTCTCTTGCATCTCCTGCACTGGCATCTCTTTACCACTAACACCACCTGGTAAGCCCCACATCCTTTTTATCCATTCCTACTGTGGGCATTTGCATTATTTCCATATTTTGGCTATTATGAAAATTTTTTCTATCAGAAGGGTTAAAAGCAACTTCTCTAAAACCCAATTGTTTTTAGTAGAGGTCTTCCAATACTTGGCTTATTTCTAACCATTCTATAATATATAATAGATAACTTAGTTTCATCAAGGTATATTTTAAATTGATCTTAAGAGGCACATAAGAAAGTAATACTACTAAAAACCAGTCAGCTGCTAGTATACTAGATTTCCTAATGGATACAACACACAACTGGGGTCATTTGATCTCTGGGTTGGCAAGATCCCCTGGAGTAGGAAAAGGCAACCCACTCCAGTATTCTGGCCTGGATAACTCCATGGACAGAGGCGCTTGGGAGGCTTCAGTCCATGGGGTCACAAAGAGTCAGGCCAGCTGAGCAACTGAGCATACACATGTCATTACTTTAAAGTGTGTTCACTGTTTTCACTCTGCTAAGCAACCGAACTATAGAACCCTACGAACGAGAGAAGAAAACCGGACCCTGTCTGAAGGGACTATATTGGCCCACTTCCAGGCAAAGTTTGAACTCTCATCTATGATGAGGTTGTGTTAGATTTCACTGGGAAATGCCAACCCTACCCAGCACGTGGACCTGCCTTCCATCAGTAACGGAAAACAACTATCCCACACAGACGCAATTAAACTCTCTGCTGGTTAGTTGTCTTAAGAAACGTCTTTATGTTCATGGAGAACTAGTCTGTAATGCTTTTATTCTTCTGGAAAATTATTTTCTAAACAAAGTCCCCCAAAACAGTAGTCTGGTGAGATAATCCCCTCAAAACTGTTTCGACATCTTAATATGTTTATACATACTACATAAAACTTCCTCTTGGATCTTAATATTATTTAATTATTTATAAGAAATTAAGTTTAATTAAATTGTAATAATTATTATTTAGTGGTTTAACATTATTTAATTATTATTATTTTAACATATTGTATACTAAAAGTGCTAAAGAATATACCTATAAAAATTCTGCTTAATTTTTTTATCCTAGCAATTCCTTATAATCTTGGAACTCTTTACTCACATAATACTTATTATTATCCTGTAAAATGAGCATTCTGATGACTATGCTTTGGAAAACACAAATTTAGCTTTTCTCAACACTATGCACTGTTCCAGACAGGCTGTTAAATGAATACTGTGAATTGTGTGAATTTCTAGTAAATATAATTTTAGCATTATGGCAGTGATATTATATTACATCTTATTATATTATTTGTTATAAATGAAAAATATCATTGAGGACACAGTCCATTATACTTTCAACCCATGGGAATGATTTTCTCTTAGGTCTCAGTATTCCAGTAAAAGTTGCTATGTGAACTTTCCAGAAAACATCACAAATATCTTGTAATAGATTATGTTTTCCTCTTTTAATTAACTATAGAAAGCACACCACTAAAATTCAGTCAAATTTTAACAACTGCCCAGGACTGAATATTACGCATACTTATATTCTTATATATGACTTCATCATATTTCTGCCCTATTTTTCATCTCCTTGATTTTGCATGTTTTATTTTTCAAAGCTACTGGACTTTGTAACTTGTTTCAGTTGCTTATGGGCCTTGTAAACCAAGGCTGAAACAAGGTATGGAATAAGTCGATGAATTATCCTATTAGATGAAAGTTTGAAGGACAAAGACTACTACAAAGAACCTAAGATTACTTGTATTGGCATAATAATAATGATGAGGTGAAGTTCTCAAGTGAGAATGGAGAGTTTATTCTTTGTAACCCTCAGCATCTCTCATTAGTCTGAAACTCTCAAAGGTAATAGCCACCCTAAAGGTATGTACTGTGTTCTCTTAATCACAAAAAACTCTGTTTTCAGGAAATTTTGAAATCATCTTTAAATACCATGGGTGTTAATCCAAAACACCCTTTCCTGCCAAAGACATAAAATTTTTAAGTCATAATTACTATGCTAATAAGATTCACGTGCTTGCACTGAATGTTAAGTAAGTTACAAGTTCATTTCTGGCTTACATAAAACTTAGTGACTTTCTTCTGAGGGGAAAATATTTAAACCCCAAATTTTTTAGGCATAAATGTATAAAGTAATGTCATATACATCTATCTAACCTCTTAACTTAGATCATTCTCTAGAGTTCATTTCTAGATGATTCCAAAAGTTAAATATAAAGCTTTGTAACAGTTGTGTTTAATTTTATTTTTGTCTCGTTCCCTTATCTATCCTAGTATCAATTTGGCTAATTCTCTCTGAAATTCTTTACGCTATTCATAACCACTGTCATCATTTTTCTGAATAATAAAGCCTAAATATCTTATTTCTTCAGACTTGCCCATATGCAATAAATTATATACATAACATCCACAAATACATTTTAATTATAAATCTCTGCTTTAGCTTTCCATTACTCTTAAGATAATGTCACTTCAACTAGCCTAGATGCTTCTATATATACACTAAGAACATTCTGTATTTCCCTGCTGTAGCCTAAATGCTGCTGCTGCTGCTGCTGCTAAGTCGCTTCAGTCGTGTCCGACTCTGTGAGACCCCATAGACGGCAGCCCACCAGGCTCCCCATGTCCTTCTCCAATGCATGAAAGTGAGACGTGAAAGTGAAGTCGCTCAGTCGTGTCCGACTCCTAGTGATCCCATGGACTGTAGCCCACCAGGCTCCTCTGTCCATGGGATTTTCCAGCACATAATTCTTGTTTTAACTGTCTTTCTCCTGCTATTATTGGAAAATCCCATGAGGGCAGGGACTGCACTTTCCTGTTTCCCAAGCATGTAACCCAGTGTCTGGTACACACTCAATATTTATTTTTGAACAACTGAAGTCAGCTCACTTATAATGTGGTTTATAAGGATTATCCATGTCAAGGATTTGGATAATCCAAGGAAGAACTATGGATGGAGGTTTGGGACATTGTACAGAAGGTGGTGATCAAAACCATCCCCAAGAAAAAGAAATGCAAAAAGGCTAAATGGCTGTCTGAGGAGGCCTTATAAGTAGCTGAGAAAAGAAGAGAAGCAAAAGGCAAAGGAGAAAGGGAAAGATAAACCCATCTGAATGCAGAGTTCCAAAGAATAGCAAGGAGAGATAAGAAAGCCTTCTTCAGGGATCAGTGCAAAGAAATAGAGGAAAACAATAGAATGGGAAAGACTAGAGATCTCTTCAGGAAAATTAGAGATACCAACATTTCATGCAAAGATGGGCACAATAAAGGACAGAAATGGTATGGACCTAACAGAAGCAGAAGATATTAAGAAGAAGTGGAAAGAATACACAGAATAACTGTACAGAAAATATCTTCATGATCCAGATAACCACCATAGTGTGATCACTCAACCAGAGCCAGACATCTTGGAGTATGAAGTCAAGTAGGCCTTAGGAAGCATCACTATGAACAAAGCTACAGGAGGTGATAGAATTCCAGTTGAGCTATTTCAAATCCTGAAAGATGATGCTGTGAAAGTGCTGCACTCAATATGCCAGCAAATTTGGAAAACTCAGCAGTGGCCACAGGACTGGAAGAGATCAGTTTTCATTCCAATCCCTAAGAAAGGCAATGCCAAAGAATGCTCAAACTACCGCACAATTACTCATCTCACATGCTAGTAAAGTAATGCTCAAAATTCTCCAAGCCAGGCTTCAACAGTACATGTACCAAGAATTTACAGATGTTCAAGCTGGATTTAGAAAAGGCAGAGGAACCAGAGATCAAATTGCCAACATCCACTGGATCATAGAAAAAGCAAGAGAATTTCAGAAAAACATCGACTTCTGCTTCATTGACTACATTAAAGTCTTTAACTGTGTGGATCACAACAAACTATGCAAAATTATTAAAGAGATGGGAATACCAGAGCATATTACCTGCCTCCTATGAAACCTGTATGCAGGTCAAGAAGCAATAGTTAGAACTGGACATGGAACAACAGACTGATTTAAAATGCGGAGAGAAATACATTAAGGCTGTATATTGTCACCCTACTTATTTAACTTATATGCATAGTACATCATGCAAAATTCAGGGCTGGATGAAGCACAAGCTGGAATCAAGATTGCTGGAAGAAATATCGGTAACCTCAGATATGCAGATGACACCACCTTATGGCAGAAAGTGAAGAGGAGCTAAAGAGCCTCTTGATGAAGGTGAAAGAAGAGGGTAAAAAAGCTGGCTTAAAACTCAACATTCAAAAAAAGAAGATCATGGCATCTGGTCCTGTCACTTCATGGCAAATAGATTTGGAAACAATGGAAAGAGGACAGACTTTATTTTCTTGGGCTCCAAAATCACTGAAGATGGTAAGTGCAGCCATGAAATTAAAAGACACTTGCTCCTTGGAAGAAAAGCTATGAGAAACTTTAGCATATTAAAAAGCAGAGACATTACTTAACCAATAAAGGTCCATATAGTCAAAGCTATGGTTTTTCCATTAGTCATGTACAGAGGTGAGAGTTGGATCATAAAGAAAGCTGAGTTTCAAAGAATTGATGCTTCTGATCTGTGGTGTTGGAGAAGACTCTTGAGAGTCACTTGGACTGCAAGGAGATCCAACGAGTAAATCCTAAAGGAAATCAATACTGAATGCTCATTGGAGGGACTGATGCTGAAGCTGAAACTTCAATAATACTTTGGGCACCTAATGTGAAGAACTGATGCATTTGAAAAGACCCTGATGCTGGGAAAGATTGAAGGCAGGAGGAGAAGGGGACAACAGAGGATGAGATAGTTAGATTGCATCACTGACTCAATGAACGTGAGTTTGAGCAAGCTCAGGGCATTGGTGATGGACAGGGAAGCCTGGCATGCTGCAGTCCATGGGATTGCAAAGAGTTGGACTGAGAGACTGAACTGAAGTGAACTGAGTTTATTCCCTTAACTCCAAGTTTCATATTTAAAAATCAGAAAAATTTTGATAAATTATAATAAGAATATTTCTTGAATCTAGAACCATGAATCTAGAATCAAGCAAGGCCACTGCATGAGGCTGTACGTTCTGTGCTCTACTAAGGAGGTGAGTGTAGGAGGTAGATTCAATCGCTCACTAAGCCAAGATACCCAAGTTGCTCTGCCTAGAGGACAAGGTGCTTGTTTATTATTGGTCTATCCAGAGAGGCCCTTTTTGCAAATGAATGAGTCAGAGGATGCACCTTATATGCAATTTACAAATAATGCAGTATATTATTAACTGAAGTTCTGATTAACTATCTTTCTTTAAAAAAGTCTTTATTTTAATCCTTTGGTCAATTTGCACTTGGACCAAACTATAAGACTACAAACAGTGGTCAAATCTGTGTGATCATGACCTACATTGAACAGACTGATGTCTCTGACAGATGTCTTGTTACATACCAGGAACGTGTTTCCACAGTGCCCACACACGACCCTTGTTCCTTCTGGTTGGACTGGCAATGCAGGTTGAGCGGGCTGCTCTTCAGAAATAAGCATTACTGGGCCAAGGTTAATTATGCGTCTACTGTGGAAAGAAAAAGGGAAAACCTTATTATCCCACAAATGGAGAGAGGGCAAAACCTACAATATAGGGCCCAAACATGTGATACAGCATTGAAAATAAGATACTCTTGCTTTATAAATTAAGTGAATTAAGTTTCAGCTTTTAGGGCCAAAATCATAGAAAATAGCAATAGTCAATATTTTAAAAGTAACAAAATAAGATGGAATTGGACCTTAGGAACCATTTAACTGCTCCATATAATTTCAAATCTAATTATTCCTCATCTTACCTTATCTTATCCTATCTAGGAAGATAACGAGTTTGATAAAAGACTAAAGAAGTTAAAATATTCTAAATTAACATTTATATGTGTGCCGTGAAGATACCAAAGTGCTGAGTCAAACCAAATTTTTCTGGGTAGGCTGGTACTTCTTAATATCTATTTAATAAGAGTTGGACAGAAAAGAAAATGGTAGGCTCCTTTCCTTTCTTTTTCCCCAGTTACCATTAGATAGGGTTTTAACTGACTAACATTCAAAATGACAGAAATCACAGGGAAAAAATACAGTTAAGGTTTTGATATACTCCTGTTTGGGCACTCCATATGGCATTTGGCAGGGGTGAATAACTATAGAATTTATTTAAGTGGATTATACTTAGCAAAGGACTTCCCTGGTGGCTCAGATGGTAAAGCGTCTGTCTACAACACAGGAGACCCGGGTTCGATCCCTGGGTCAGGAAGATCTCCTGGAGAAGGAAATGGCAACCCACTCTAGTATCCTTGCCTAGAAAATCTCATGGATGGAGGAGCCTGGTGGGCCACAGTCCATGGGGTCGCAAAGAGTCAGACACGACTGAGCAACTTGACTCACTCACTTATACTTAGCAAAGACTAGTGTATTAACATGTGGTAAAGTGCACAATGATTACTAAAACACTCCCAAATTAAGATGAAATATGTCAAAGATTCAAAGACAAACTAATCAGTTATTCTTAGTTAAATATAATGAGTCACTGATTTATTACAGTGCATTAAATAGTTATATAACATCAAGATAACTTGAATTGTTCATTCAAGAATTTTGGTTTATGAATACTTGCAACCATTAATTTCAAACTAAGCAGTATCACTCCTTTAACAAAGAACAAATATTGAAGGTCTTATAATTACTTTGAGGATAAAGACTCTGTTTAGAACAAACCCTGCCACACAATGAATCTTTAATAAGGACTTGTCAAATGAACAAATGAATGGATAGATGAATCTTTATGTCTTACCAGTTGGGTCTTGGACATCCTATTCGCCGTGATGTGTCCTTACAAATGAGGAGACAATTACAAGGGCATCTAACGTATTTCTTCCCTGTTGGGGGATTTTTGATTGGCTAGGTAAGAGAAGAAAATACAAACAAAGCGAATTAACTGAAGTACAGATTGCCAAAGCTTGCTTGTGTATAAAGAGGAAATGAATCCTAAAAATCTGAAGCTGCACATAGTGCTACCAAAGTACAAATTAAGGAAAATTACATCATAAATGATGTATTTTATTGAAATATAGTTGATTTGCAGCATTGTGTTAACTTCTACTATACAGCCAAGTGACTTGGTCATACATATATATATTCTTTTTCATATTCTATTCCATCATGATTTGTTGATGGAATGTTTCATATTCTATTCCATCATGGTTTATTGACAGAATAGTGAATATAGTCCCTTGTGTTACACAGTAGTGCCGGAGTCCAGCTCCAGCAGCCAGGGAATCAGCCTGAAGAGATAAGCGGTGTCGGTGGAGAATGATGCAGCCTCTGACTCAAGGTGTGGGATGGTATGTTTATTTCAAGCATCAGGTCTTCGTTTATACTTTGACAAAAGCATAGGTCAGAGGTTTTACATTTTCAGCTCCCCCTCACCCAGATTTATTGTCTCCTTGTTGCTCTTCAAACAGAGTTCCTGCTTCAGCGATTCTCTCAGAATCATGTTTACTTGTGATTACATTGTAACTCAGGCTTATGTCTGGGCTGCATATCACATTCCTCAGTTTATTTCTTATCTTTCTAAATCCTGCTTGCCCCTAGTATCTTAAGCTCTCTGTCTCCTAAAAAGGCTGCTGCTGCTGCTGCTGCTGCGTCACTTCAGTCGTGTCCAGCTCTGTGCGACCCCATAGACAGCAGCCCACCAGGCTCCTCCGTCCCTGGGATTCTCCAGGCAAGAACACTGGAGTGGGTTGCCATTTCCTTCTCCAATGCATGAAAGTGAAAAGTCAAAGTGAAGTTGCTCAGTCATGTCCGACCCTCAGTGACCCCATGGACTGCAGCCTTCCAGGCTCCTCTGTCCATGGGATTTTCCAGGCAAGAGTACTGGAGTGAGATGCCATAGCCAAGCTATTCTTAATTATTCCTAAACCGTAAGCTCAGCAAACTTCCTTTGCCATAAAAATTCCACTCACAAACAGGTCTCAGATAACAATCCTTCCCATGGCCTCAAGCTGCGGCCTACATGCTCATCCTGGAACATTGTTTGTAAAGATCCTTGAACAAATGTCAATGGTTACTTTATAGATTATTTTCTGGGCACAACTGCAGAAGGCTTTGTGCTTTTTCATGCTTCTCTCAAGAACAATAAGCACCTCAACATTCTTTCCAGCTAACTCAACCGAAGAAAGGAAAGAACAAGTCAGAATCACAAGACCTAACTCCTTCATCCCGGGACCACACCTGCAAGAGAGGGGGTTGGGGTCGTGCCTCCATTTTGTCAGTAATGCGGCTCCCGACACAGTAGTGCCTTGTTGTGTATCCATCATATATATCAGCGGTCCCCATCCTTTTTGGTATCAGGGACTCGTTTTGTGAAAGACAATTTTTCCATGGACTGGGGGCTAGGGGTTGGGAAGGGTGCAGTGCCAGATGTTTCAGAGGTGTTACATTCATTATCCTGCTGCTGATCTGACAAGAGGTGGAATTCAGGCAATAATGTGAGCGATGGAGAGCAGCTGCAAATATAGATGGAGCTTTGCTCACTGTGCCGTACTCACCTCCTGCAGCATGGCCCAGTTCCTGACAGGCCACAGACCAGCACCAGCCCATGGCCCAGGGGCTGGGGACGCTGGGGACCCCTGCTAGGTCTAAAAGTTCACATCTGCTAGTCCCAACCTCCCAGTCCTTCCCTTCCAACCCCCTGCACTTTGACAAGCACAAGTCTGTCCTCAATGTCTGTGAGTCTGTGTCTCTGCTTTGCAGGTGGTTTCATTTGTATCATGTCTTAGACTCGCCCCATGTAAATGGCATCATATGGTGTTTGCCTTTGTCTTTCTGACTTGGTCTAGACATATAGATATCTCACATCTTCTGTATCCATCCGTCCGTCAGTGGACGTTTAGGCTGTTTCCATGTCTTGGCTATGGTAAATACTGCTGCTATTCTACCTTTCCAATTTAGATGTATGACTAGATACATGCCCAAGAGTAGAACTGTTTGATCATATGGCAACTCTGATTTTAGGTTTTTTGAGGAACCTCCCACACTCTTTTCTGTAGTGGCTGCACCAGTTTCCATTCCCACCAACAGTGCATGCTGTTGCTGCAGCTAAGTCGCTTCAGTCGCGTCCAACTCTGTGCAACTGCATAGACGGCAGCCCACCAGGCTCCTCTGTCCCTGAGATTCTCCAGGCAAGAACACCGGAGTGGGTTGCCATTTCCTTCTCCAACGCATGAAAGTAAAAAGTGAAAATGAAGTCGCTCAGTCATGTCCAACTCTTTGCGACCCCATGGACTGCAGCCCACCAGGCTCCTCTGTCCATGGGATTTTCCAGGCAAGAGCACTGGAGTGGGTGGCCATTGTCTTCTCTAAACAGTGCATGAAGGTCCCTTTTTCTCCACACCCTCTCCAGCAATTATTATTTGTAGTCTTTTTAATAATGGCCATTCTGACAGGTGTGAAGTGGTACCTCATTGTAGTTTTGATGTGTATTTCTCTAATAATTAGTGATGAATCATGAGTGATTTTAAATAGCTCAAGTATTTGGAAACACTCTATAAAATTTGGGGGACTGCAGAGATTGAATTATGAAGGGCATGCTTCAAAATTAGTTTGTATTGGCCTGGAATTGTTTTCCATTTGAAGTTCACAAGACAGGATCATCAAACCTGCCTGGCCAAGGGTTTTCGCACATGTTCAGGGAAAGCAAGCTCAAGAAGAATAGCAGGGAAAGAGGAGCCTATCACAAATTTGAAACTTATTACAGCTCTTAATCCAAGTATTTCTTCACAGTAAATTTAAAAGCTAGACTAAGTAGCACTAAAGAAAACACTCCTTTCATTACAAGGATGAAAGCTTGTTAAAGTAAATAAGCTATGGTGCAGTGAGAGGAACAGAACACCACTCCTGCGGCATACTTGCCAAAGATGTATAACCTGAACCTAATCATGAGAGAGCACCAGACAGACCCGAACAAGGAACATTCTACAGAATATCTTACTTGTACTCTTCAAAATTGTCAAGGCAATGGAAGACAAAGACTAAATTTCAGATTAAGGAAGATTAAAGAAACATGATAACCAAATGCAATATATAATTTATATATATATTTATATTTTTAAATAACATTAAATATATTTATATTTATATATTATATAACATATTAAATGTATTTAAATTTTGAAAATAATTTTTAATTGACTTCTGGATCTGATTTTCTTTTTTCACTGAAACAACTGGGCAAACATGAATTAACTTGGGACATTCCCAGCAGTCCAATGGCTAAGACTCTGCATTCTCAATGCACAGAGCTGGGATTTGATAACTGGCCAGGGAGCTAGATCCCACAAGCACAACTAAAGGTCCTGTGTGCTACAACTAAGACCCAGCACAGCCAAATAAATAAATAAAGGTAAATATTTAAAAAATCATGAAGTCAAAAGATTAGATAACAGTATTATATCAATGTTAATTTCTGATTTTATAACTTACTATAATTATATAAGTGAACACTCTTTTTATTTTTTTAAAGAAATTCACATTAGAATATTTAGGGGTTGAAATGCACCATGTCCACAATTACCTTAAAAGGTTCTGAAAAAATTATTTATTTATTTGGAGAGAGAAAGGTACTTTGTAAAATATCAATATTTACAGAATGTGGGTAAAGAGCCTACCCTATGGGAATTCTCCATACTATGTACTATTATTTTTCTAGCTTTCTATAAGTCTGCAACATGTTTTTTTTTTTTTAAGATTTAAAAATTTTAGGTCAATAACCTTGGTAGAAATATGTATAAGTTAGCAATAAGTCAACTGTAATTTATTAAACTATATTATAATAGAATCTGACAATCTAAAATATCCAGAATATATTGCTATACAATATAAAGTATCAAGAACCAGAATCTGTGTTAATTTCTCTAAATTCATATTTACCATTAAGTAAACATGTTGACAGAGCTTCCCTGGTGGCTCAGACAGTAAACAATCTCCCTGCAATGCAGGAGATTCGGGTTCTATCCTGGACTGAACCAGGGCTTCTCCATGGGTTGGGAAGATCCCCTGGAGAAGGCAATGGCAACCCACTCTAGTATTCTTGCCTAGAGAATTCCATGGACAGAGGAGCCTGGTGGGACAAGGCTGAGCAACGACTGACTGACAATGGAATATTACCCAGCCATGAAAAGAGTAAATAATGCCATACACAGCTACACGGATGGCCCTAGACATTATCACACTAAGTGAAATGTCAGGCAAAAAAAAAAGGCCCATATCATACATTACTGCTTGTACATGGAATCTGAAAAAAATTATACAAATGAAGTTATATGCAAAATATAAATAGACCCACAGACGTAGAAAACAAACTAATGGTCACCAAAGTGGAAAAGGTGGACGAATGAAGGATAAATTAGGAGTTTGGGATTAAATACACATACACACCATATATAAAACAGATAACCAATGAATACCAACTGTATAGCACAGAGACACTCAATATTTTATAATAACCTATAAGGTAAATGAAGATGAGAAATTATATATATATATACACATATATATATATGAATCACTTTGCTATACACTTCAAAGTATCTCAGCTGGTAAAGAATTCACCTGCAATACAGGAGACCCCGGTTTGATTCCTGGGTCAGAAGATCTGCTGGAGAAGGGACAGGCTACCCACTCCAGTATTCTTGGGCTTCCCAGGTGGCTCAGCTGGTGAAGAGTCCACCTGCCATTAGGGAGACCTGGGTTTGACCCCTGGGTTGGTAAGATCTCCTGGAGAAGGGAAAGGCTACCCACTTCAGTATTGTGGCCTGGAGAATTCCATGGACTGTACAGTCAGTCTATGGGGTCGCAAAGAGTCAGACACGACTGAGCGACTTTCACTTTCACTTTCAAACTAACACAACATTGTAAATCATACTTCAGTAAAAAAAAAAAAAAACTGCAACGTAAAGTAACAAGTTCTGAGGCAGAAACTGTAGCAAGCTATTCAGAAGATCTAGCTAAGCTAATTAATGAAGGCGGCTACACTCAACAACATAGTTTCAACATATTTTCTTCTTCCCTATACAGGAAAAACATGTCATCTGGGATCTTCATAGACAAAAAGGAGAAAATAGCGCCCGGTTTCAAAGTTTCAAAGGACAGGCTGACTCTCTTGTTAGGGGCTAATGCAGCTGGTGTCTAAGTCGCAGCCAATGCTTTCATTTACCGTTCTGAAAATCCTAGGGCCCTTAAAGAATTATGCTAAAACTGCACTGCCACTAGAACAAAGTCTGGATGACAGCACATCTATTTACAGAACGGTTTACTGAACATTTTAAGTCCACTGTTGATACCTACAGCTGAAAAAAAAAATTCCTTTCAAAATATTACCTCCTATGGATAATGTAGCTGGTCACCCAAGAGCTCTTATGGAGGTGTACAATAAAATTGTTTTTCATGCTTGCGAACACAACATCCATTCTGCAGTCCATGGATCAAGAAGCAATTTCGACTTTCAAGTTTCATTTTTTAAGAAATAGATTTTATAAGGCTACAGCTGCCAGAGATAGTGAGTCCCTGGATAGATGTGTCGCTGTGGATTTAACCAACAGTCTAAATCTGGTTCTCTGAAGTGATGAGTTCACATAGGACCAATAAAATTTGGCTATAATAAGCTACTTCTGGACATAAAGAAAATTGGGCTGGAATTTTTATATGATTTGTTGTTGTTCAGTCACTCAGACGTGTCTGACTGTTTGTGACCCCTTGGACTGCAGCACGCCAGGCTTCCCTGTCTTTTACTATCTCCCAGAGCTTGCTCAAATTCATGTCCATTAAGTTGATGATGCCATCCAATCATCTCACCCTCTGTCGTCCCCTTCTCCTCCTACCTTCAATCTTTCCCAGCATCAGGGTCTTTCCCAATGAGTCAGCTCTTAGCATCAGGTGGCCAAAATATTGGAGTTTAGGTTTTAGCATCAGTCCTTCCAATGAAAATTCAGAGCTGATTTCCTTTAGGATTGACTGGTTTGATCCCCTTATTGTCCTAGAGACTCTCAAGAGTTTTCTCCAGCACCACAGTTCAAAAGCACCAATTCTTTGTCGCTCAGACTTCTTTATGGTCCAACTCTCACCTCCTTACATGAATACTGGAAAAACCATAGCTTTGACTAGAGGGACCTTTGTAGGCAAAGTGATGTGTCTGCTTTATTAAATATGCTGTCTAGGTTTCTCATAGTTTTTCTTCCAAGGAGCAAGTGTCTTAATTTCATGGCTGCAGTCACCATCCACAGTAATCTTGGAGTCCAAGAAAATCAAGTCTGTCACTGTTTCCATTTCTCCCCCATCTATTTACTATGAAGTGATGGGACCAGATGCCATGATCTTAGTTTTTTGAATGGTGAGTTTTAAGCCAGCTTTCTCACTCGCCTCTTTCACTTTTATCAAGAGGTTCTTTAATTCCTCTTTGCTTTCTCTCATTAAGATGGTAAGGGATCTGCCTGCAATGCAGGTAGACCCGGGTTTGATCCTTGGGTTGGAAAGATTTCCTAGAGAAGGGAATGGCAGCCCACTCCAGTATTTTTGCCTGGAGTATTTTGTGGACAGAGGAGCCTGGCGGGCTATAGTCCTTGAGGTGGCAAAGAGCTGGACACGACTGAGCAACTAACACTTTACATGATTACTACTCCTAATAAATAAAGAAACGTAAATAATTGTGAATATTCTAGAGAAAATGAATAGTATTTCATTAGATTGCCTTGCATGGAATTAGTAATATTACAAGGGAGGAAAATAAGGTGGGAAAAAAGAACCCAGCACTTTAAGGAATGCTCTCAGGCTTCCCAGGTAGCACTAGTGATAAAGAACCTGCCTGCCAATGCAGGAGAGGTAAGGGATGCGGGTTCAGACCCTGGGTTGGGGAGATCCCCTGGAGGAGGGCATGGCAACCCACTCCAGTATTCTTGCCTGGAGAATCCCACAGACAGAGGAGCCTGGCAGGCAACAGTCCATAGGCTTCTCTGGAAAGAGTCAGACACAAGTCAAGTGACTTAGCATGTACGTACATTTAAGTGTTCAACTGAAAAAAGAAAATAGCTAGTTTTGTAGGTATGATTTATTTATACAATAAAGTTCCTTAAATGATATCCCTTATAAAAATGAAATATATTGCTTCATGACTGAAGGTTTTATCTTATGACTTTTCCATAAAACATATAAAGTCCCCCATATTAATCTTTCATGGTTCTTAGAGACACAATAATCATTGGTTGACTTTTTAAAGACTTTTTCTAAGGAGAAAAAAATGCAAATGCCAAAAATAAAATTATTAATTAATTTCAAATTTTGAGAGATTGAAAATTTAAAACTAAAGCCTAACCATGAAAGCAGAAATATATTTAATTTAACCAGTATACACTTGACCAGTTTATTACTTACAATCTTAAAAATCTTACTTAAAATTTAGTTGCTCTTTCCAAAGTTCAGGGGAAAAAAATGCCCTTCAATTTTTAAAAATATTTCACTAAATTAATATCAAAAAATGGAATAATATACAAGCTGTTAATAATCACTTCAACACAAATGTCAGTAACAAACTCACAGTCACAAAATCCCAGAAAAACTATATCCTACAGGTGTGAACAAATTTAAATACTTTTCCACATAAGAAGTACAAAGTCCACATTTATAGGGAACTTCAGTATATTTCATTTTGGTAAAAATCAGAATAGATTCAGTTGCGATGTGGATAACACTGAAGATAATTATAAGCGATTGTTCACATTCAGCCTCATTTTCGAAAATACAGAGCCAAATGGCATTACAGTTAAATAATTCCTCATGAAATTTTCATAACGGAGTTAAACACTGGAGGCATCTCTGTATGATAAAAGAGAAACAGCTAGAGAGAAGAAAGAAAAGTAAAAAAAAAATGGCCATTTCTGTAACCAGCCCACATCTACTTTTAAGTAACATTATTGCCACACTTTTTTCGGGAGAAGATTTTAAATAATAATTTGGGCTATATTAATGAAAATCCCCACTTACCGTAGCTTCATTGCAAACTGTGCACTTAACCACATGCTGGTGAAGCTTGCCATCCAAATTGATGAGAGACTGGCACACACGGCAGTTTATGACTGGAATTCCGCTGGCATCTGGGCTGACAATGGCTGTATACGGAGGCGGGAGTTCCGCTGAAAAGACAGTAGCCACTTAGTCAGAGTCTCAGAGCTATCACGACTGATTTGAGCCTAGGAGCAATAGAAGTGAAGCAGGAAACTATTAATAAATATCTCCGGTTCTTTATGTTTTTAAAGCTGGCCAACATTATATAGTTCCAGAACAGAAACACACAGAACTGTATTGTAAAGTAGAATAATTCCTGACTCCTAAAATCCAAATCACACTTACCTAGGTTCACACCTTTTATTAGCCTATACTCAAAACATCCACTCCATTCCTATGTGCAAATGCCTAGAGTTTATAATAGGAAAGTGATGATTTATGCCTAAAGTAAAAAATCTTACACTAATGATCTGACTCCTATGAAACAGAAATAGTCAATGAGGACAGAGTTTTAAAATCACTTATAGATATGCATTAATTGTGTAGTTGCTGAGCTCTGTTTATACTAGAACCAGTGGAATAACTGCTGAGTATGACAAGAACAAAACAGGGGTTTGGTGGCAGTCAAGAAGAGATAAAAATGAACTTAGGAAAACTAAACTTATCAACAGGGAACATGTTCTAATTTAATGGAACTATGCTAATTGCAGACAAAAACAAGAATGAAGTCAATTCAACAATTTTTGTCTCAAACTTTCACCTAACATTAAAATTCTAGGAAATGTTTCAAAGTATTTATGGGTTACCTGGGATTTAGTAGAAATGCTGCAAGAAAAAAAATGGGTTAACAGATGAAAAGCAGCAAAATGATGATATTTATGAATATAAACACACAGAACACACAGAAGATATTTTGTTCTTACTACTTTGTGTGTGTTTGAAAATTCCCAGAATACAAAGATACACAAGCACACACATACAAACTTACATGCACACACACAGACATACTGTTTTCTGAGAGTCCTTACACTGACTGATTGGGTGATTGGGTAAAGGGTAGAAGCCCAACTTCAGAACTGTGTTCCTCAACCAGAAGTATTATTTGTTACAAAAGTCAGAGGAAAGGAAATTACATATACTAAACCAGGATGGAATTTCTACACGGGACTTGCCTAACCTCATTGTGTGGCTATCTTAATTACAGGCATAGGAGGCCCTTTCTAGGCAAGGTCTTGTCACAGGCCACCTATAAAAGGCTCAATACATGATTGAATCCCCATTAAAGAGAACTGATACATGATTGAATACATGATTGAATCCCCATTAAAGAGAACTGATAGGTTCAGAGGCTTCTGTGACACTATAAAATACAATCACAGTAGCTAATCATGAAAAGAGATATTTTTGAAATAGAGATTTTTCTCTCCACTGGATTAGATTCTGAACTCTGTGATACTTTGAGCTGATAGAACTGAGTTAGAGAAAAGCACATTATGGTATGTTCTGCTAAGTACTAAGTCACTTCAGTCATGTCCGACTCTGTGTGACCCCATAGATGGCAGCCCACCAGGCTCCCCCATCCCTGGGATTCTCCAGGCAAAGTGGGTTGCCATTTCCTTCTCCAATGGTATGTTCAAAATACCACATATTACCACCTGGCATGCTTGGGGTATATCATGGAGATATTTTTTGACTTAAAAAGGATTAGCAACAAGTGATATTCATTCAAATATTCATAATAAGCCAAATTTCTGCAGTAGCCAAGGCTCTGAAAGAGGCCACATTGGAAATGATAATATGCATACATCTCTGGGAGGCTTATATCAGAATGCTGCCAAACACTGATCTTAAAAAGAAGCTATAGATATCTAAATTATAAAAATAGTTTTAAATCCTTGGAAGAATTTAAGGCTGATACACAGTGACCTGTAATGTATTAATCAAGAAGAAAAAATAGGTTAAAGGATCAATGTGTCAGCAGTACATTTGAGCCCTTGCAATTTGCAGATTACTTTATCAGAATTCAATAAAGAAAGTATTGTCCTGGCAAAGAGAATACACACCTTACTAGAAATTCAAGGCACACTGCCTGGTATGCAACAATAAACATTTTTTACTATTAGCAATAGCATTATTAATAAAAAGCTGCTTCTTTTGCCTTGAGGATGAGGGGGAAAGGCCACATATTAAAGCCACAAATAAGAATGGTAAAATCCATCCATTTCAGCAGGCAAAAGTTTTGCTCAATGGAATCTCCTAAAGATTTCAGTGGTTGATCTTCTGAAGCATTTGAAGTCTATCAGAACCAACAAAATCCTGTGAACTCTTCCTTTAAGATTTGTACTACATAATTTTTACCCTGTAAAAAAAGAAAAGCTTTCAATGACAAAAATATGCTCAAACCTTCTGGAGGTTTGGGAAATTGAAGGAGTGGGTACAGAATGAGTGAGGATGAGAAGTCTAATGGGACTTATGGGAGAGACTAAAGCCTCCACGAGGCCAGGGCCATATCTGACTTGCTCAGGTCAGATTCAGCGCTTGTCACAGTGCCTAGTCTGTGGCAGATGCTCACTACACATTTATGGAATGAATGGTGGGTGAATAAGTGAATCACTGAAATTGAATGGACTCATCTATTTCTCTTGGGAAAATGACACTAAGTATATTACTATCACTCTCCTTAAACAGGAGCTGGGATCCTAGCACCGGAGCACAGCTTAACTGTGAAAAAGGTTTTCTCCTATATGTAGACTAACCTCTCTAAAACATGCACTGAGACAGGGAAGGGATTAGGAGACACTGGCCTGGTTTGCCAGATACATCCAATCAATCCAAGAGATCAATAGAATAACAGATGTTACAGCCTAATTGCTCCACTAAACAGTGCTTTCAGGCCTACAGATTCAATTTTCTGTCCGTTATTTCAGCCCTAAACTGATTTAGAGATGTATCTTGTAATTTTATCTCAAGGAAACCTTCACCTACAACTATAACTCCTCTTGAAAAGGACTTGTAGTTCTAGAAATTTGTTTCACAGTCTGTAAACCTGCAGTAATTAGCAACTTAGATGGTTCATTTTATTTCTTTTAGCTTTAAAGCAGCCAACAGATCACCACTATTATATCTATTTTAAATGTTTGCCCTGGATAGAAAGTCCGCTGTAATCTCAGAATGTGGGATCATTGGATATTAAGAGACACAAAAGTTCTTCATTTTGGAAGAGTCTTACTTGTTATTTAAACAATGATCATTTTTTCTATGGAGGTTGTCTATGTGAAAAATCTTTTTCCTCCATGTGAACAGTATTTCTTAGAGCAGTAGTCTTCAGACCTGAAACCATCCCCAACAAAGTTCCAGAATTATACAATGTTAGAAATTTATGCAATCTTAGTCTAATTCATAGCCTAATTTATTCACTTTATGGAAGATAAAACTGAAGCCCTAAAATTCTAACTTGTGGATAGACTTTTATACAACACTTCAGCAAAACCAAGAGCTGACTCTTCCCCAGAGGTCTCTCCAAGATGAAACCTGCCTCTCTTA
Organism: Ovis canadensis; assembly: GCF_042477335.2. Lineage (NCBI taxonomy): Eukaryota > Metazoa > Chordata > Mammalia > Artiodactyla > Bovidae > Ovis > Ovis canadensis. The sequence goes on along the minus strand of NC_091253.1, from coordinate 96,334,371 downwards.
ATGAATAATGATTTAATATATGGAAAAGACGTAAGGACTAGTTAAAGGGGATTAGGGGGATAAGAAAGAATATTTAGGGAAAATGAAAATTAGAATATAATATGAATAAACAATTAGTTCATGATAAAAATTTCATAGAAAAACAGACTCAATAAAATAATATAGACCACAAGGCAGACATAATGGTCTTCCTTAAAGCACTCCAAAAGAGCCATTATTATTCTGTAAACCCAAAGTGATCAAATTACACTTTCCCATCATAAACAATGACCTGATATTTATCTACTTCATGCCAAATAAGTCCCTCTTTCCAGCTAAGTCATTCTGGTATAATAATCCATACTTCAGTTTTTACCAGATGTACCCAGATACAGCATTTTAAAGGTTGATAATGTTTTGCTGGAGAACTCTGGTCTTTATTACCTCAGTTATCCCTTTATAAGTCTCTGCAATGACAATATTGTCCAGTTTAATTCACTTACTTCACTAATATATTCTTTATATGCAGTCATTCAGGCTCTTGACAAAGATATTGTATCCGAATTGAAAAGTGATATCAGATTAAACTAAGAGATATTTTATAACACTATGATTAAAAAGTATAAAGAACCAGCCAGTAAGGAAAACTCTGGCTTTCTCTTCTCCATAGGATCTTTGTAAAGAGTACAGATAGGGACACGGTACACCCAGGTGCTATGGATATATACTTCCTGTGTAAAATGTCTCCAGTCCAGCTCAACACAAAGAGAAGACTACCTTCTGTTCCTACCCTCTCTGAAACCAAAGGAATAAGATTATTCCAAGAGACTCCTTGGTTCTTCTGGAACCATTATACCCTCAGAAGGATCCATCTGGCTAAAGCCAGTTTGCAAGGTAAATGAGCTAGCTATTAGGTTACCAACTCTCAGCTCCAGAGTCACATTCTACGCTTTGTCATACTGGAATGAAAACTCTGCAAACCACATTTTTTCTTTGCCAGTTGTCTGCAGGTTATATTCTGTTAATAGGAGGTGATGAAACAGAACCTGCAAGGTTAAAGAAAACAGAAGGGACTTGCAGCGCATTCCCAGGTATATAAAGTCTTTCTCCAGAGCTCAGAGGCATCAGTACCAGCTGGTTGGCGCCTCTTGGAAGTCATGTTTCAATTATGTTCTACTAAATTACTAAATTTTTTAAATTTATTTTTTAATTGGAGGAAAACTGCTTTACAACATTGTGTTCGTTCTTGCTATACAACAATGCAAATCAGTCATAATTATATATATATACACCCCCCATCTGTCCCAGCTCCAGACAGGGCTCCCTGTGTCATATAGCAGCTTCTCACTAGCTATCTGTTTCACACATGATCGTGTATATATGTCAATGCTATTTTCCCAATTTGCCCCATCCTCTGCTTTTCTTGCTGCAAGATCATTCTCTAATCTGTCTCCATTTCTTGCATGCAAATAGGTTCAACAGTACTCTATTTCTAGATTCTACATATATGTTTTAACATACATTATTTGCTTTTTGTTCTTTATGATTCATTTCACCCTAGGTTCATCCACCTCTCTAGAACAGACTCAAATTTGTTCCATTTTGTTGGACCTTTGCCAACAAAGGTCCGTCTAGTCAAGGCTTTGGTTTTTCCAGTGGTCATGTATGGATATGAAAGTTGGACTGTGAAGAAAGCTGAGTGCTTAAGAATTGATGCTTTTGAACTGTGGCATTAGAGAAGACTCTTGCGACTCTTGGACTGCAAGGAGATCCAACCAGTCCATCCTAAAGAAGATCAGTCCTGGGTGTTCATTGGAAAGACTGATGCTGAGGCTGAAACTCCAATACTTTGGCCACCTCATGCGAAGAGTTTACTCATTGGAAAAAACCCTGATGCTGGGAGGGATTGGGGACAGGAGGAGAAGGGGATGACAGAGGATGAGATAGCTGGATGGCATCACCGACTCGATGCACTTGAGTTTGGGTGAACTCCGGGAGTTGGTGATGGACAGGGAAGACTGGCATGCTGCTGGGAGCCAGCATGAGGAATCCCGCCCGTGGCAAAGGTCATGAGGAAGGAAGCCAGACATACGCAAAGGCGTGATCTGGCTTCAGGGGTTCCCCCTGGGTTTTCCTGAACATCTACCCCCCAAAAACCAGTCTGCCTGCCTTATTGTACTGCCTGCTTTCCTCTCTTCTGCCTCTAAAAGGAATTAACTTAGGGCTCCAGTTAACCGTCTCCTGCATATAAAAAGAATGTCTCGGTTTAACCCCTCTGATAGCTTTCTAACTTACCTGACCAGTCTGCCCGGACTTTTACAACTTGTGAATTGTTTACAGCCCCCCAACCGCGAGAGGCACAAAGCTTAAAGCATCTTAAAGATACAGAGCCTTTTCTAAAGAGCTAAAAATTATACTGATGACGGGTTTCACTGTTGAGTCAATGACTGCTTCCAGGCCTCCATATCCTTTATCTTTTAGGCACCTGGGAGGATATTAATCAATGTAATCGGGATATAGAAAAAGGAATAGAGTAGTTTTGATGTTAGCAACACTAGACTTTTGAGTTAATTACTTTTCTCTTTGTTATAAATCACTGTACTCCTTTTCCTTTTTATAAATTATTGTGTCCTTGCGATGTAAGAATGTAACTTTATTTAGTGCTTTCTGAGAGTGGCACCAGACTTTGGGAAGAACAACACAAATAAGTTCTCTGGTTGACAGACCCTTATCAGAAAAGGGCCATAAAATGTTAAGTGCCCTTCTGGCCAGAAGATGATGTAAATCACCTAAGACTTGTGTATACAACTAGGTATGCAGAGAGAAAGCCTGGTCTTGAGAAGAGAGAATTATGCTGATGCTGCATAATTTTGTATTATCCATTGATCTCTATGTACAATCGAAAGTATAAAAGGCCTTTCCAGACAGTAGAGGATGGGCCAGTCACTGGAAAGACTGGTTTCCCCCGTGTCTTCTTTTCTTACTCTATTTTCAGGCTGAATTCCCATCTGGGGTGTGGAGGCTCTCCGAGTCTACTTACTTGCCCTGGCTTCTAAGACCCACGTGAGAGGGAGCCTAAGGTGGGGCACCCTCCACTGTTCAAGTGGGCACCAGTGGCCTAATGTAGACAGTGTAAGTTCCTTGTCTGGAACTTTATTGGTTTTCCATGTAAACCAAGTTATTCAGCATCTTTTCTCCACTAAATTTCCTACTATACTATTCTTTCCTAGTCTCTCTTTTGTATTTCTAAATAAGTAAGTTTTTCCTCGCCTACTCCGTCTCCCCTTCGAATTACCCTGGATCCACCAGGGCAGGACCCTGGCAGCATGCTGCGATTCATGGGGTTGCAAAGAGCTGGACATGACTGAGTGACTGAACTGAACTGAACTGATGGCTGAGCAATATTCCAATCCTCTTCATCCATTCATCTGTTGATGGACATCTAGGCTGATTCCATGTCCTGGCTCTTGTAAATAGTGCTGAAATGAACACTGGGGCACATGTGTCTTTTTGAATTGTGGTTTTCTCAAGGTATATGTGCAGTAGTAGGATTGCTTGGTGATATGGTAGATTTATTCTTAAGGTTTTTTTTCTTCTTTTTTTTTTTTTGGAATCTCCATACTTTCTCCACAATGTCTATATAAGTTTGCATTTCCACCAACAGTGCAGGAGGGTTCTCCACATCTTCTCCAGCATTTATTATTTGTAGAATTTTTAATGATGGCCATTCTGATTGGTGTGAGGTGATATCTGATTTTAGTTTCGACTTCCATTTCTCTTCCAAAGAGTGATCTTGTGCATCATTTCATGCGTTTATTGGCCCTCTATAAGTCTTCCATGGAGAAATGGCTGTTAGGTTGTCTGCCAATTTTTTTTATTTTTTGTTTTTCTGATATTGAGCTGCATGCATGCATATTTTGTATATATTTGGGGGATTAATCCATTGCCAGTGGCTTTGTTTACAATTATTTTCTCCCAATCTGAAGTTGTGTTTTCACCTTATTTATAGTCCCCTTTGCTGTCTCAAAGCTTTTAAGTATAATTAGGTCCCATTTGTTTATCTTTGTTATTGTTTCCACTACTCTAGGAGGTGGGTCAGATAGGATCCTGCTGTGATTTATGTCAAAGAGTATCAGTTCAGTTCAGTCACTAAGTCACATCCAACTCCTTGCGACCCCATGGACTGCAGCATGCCAGGCCTCCCTGTCCATCACCAACTTCCAGAGTTTATTCAAACTCATGTCCATTGAGTCGGTGATGCCATCCAGCCATCTCATCCTCTGTAATCCCCTTCTCCTCCCACCCTCAATCTTTCCCAGCATCAGGGTCTTTTCAAATACCCATGTTTTCTTCTAAGAGCTTCATGTGCTGGTTTAGTTGCTCAGTCATGTCCAACTCTTGCAACCCCATGGACTGTAGTCTGCCAGGCTCCTCTGTCTAGGATTTCCCAGGCAAGAATACTGGACTGGGTTACCATTTCCTTCTCCAGGGGATCTCTCTGGCCCAGGTATTGAACCCAGGTTTTATACTTTATGGTATCACATTTAAGTTGTTAATCCAGTTTGAGTTTATACACCATATACATATATTTGTATATGGTGTTAGGAAATATTCTAATTTCACTGTTTTACATGTAGCTCTTCAGTTTTCCCAGTGCCACTTACTGAAGAGGCTATCTTTTCTCCACTATATATTCTTGCATCTTTTCTCAAAGATAAGGTACACACATATTTGTGGGTTTATCTCTAGGTTATGTATATTTTTTCATCGGTCCATATTTCTGTTTTTGTGCTGACGGACCTTAGTCCGCAAAGTAATGTCTCTGCTTTTGAATATACTATCTAGGTTGGTCATAACTTTTCTTCCAAGGAGTAAGCGTCTTTTAGTTTCATGGCTGCAGTCACCATCTGCAGTGATTTTGGAGCGCCCCAAAATAAAGTCTGACACTGTTTCCCCATCTATTTCCCATGAAGTGATGGGACCGGGTGCCATGATCTTCGTTTTCTGAATGTTGAGCTTTAAGCCAACTTTTTCACTCTCCTCTTTCACTTTCATCAAGAGGCTTTTTAGCTCCTCTTCACTTTCTGCCATAAGGGTGGTGTCATCTGCATATCTGAGGTTATTGATATTTCTCCTGGCAATCTTGATTCCAGCTCGTGCTTCTTCAAGGCTATGGTTTTTCCTGTGGTCATGTATGGATGTGAGAGTTGCACTGTGAAGAAGGCTGAGGGCCGAAGAATTGATGCTTTTGAACCATGGTGTTGGAGAAGACTCTTGAGAGTCCCTCGGACTGCAAGGAGATCCAACCAGTCCATTCCGAAGGAGATCAGCCCTGGGATTTCTTTGGAAAGAATGATGCTAAAGCTGAAGCTCCAGTACTTTGGCCACCTCATGCAAAGAGCTGACTCATTGGAAAAGACCCTGATGCTGGGAGGGATTGGAGGCAGGAGGAGAAGGGGACGACTGAGGATAAGATGGCTGGATGGCATCACGGACTTGATGGACATGAGTCTGAGTGAACTCTGGGAGTTGGTGATGGACAAGGAGGCCTGGCGTGCGGCAGTTCATGGGGTCGCAAAGAGTAGGACACGACTGAGCGACTGAACTGAACTGAACTGAACTGAACTGAACCGTACTGTCTTGACGACTGTAGCTTTGTCATAGAGTCTGAAGTCAGGTTGATTCCTCCAATCTGTTTTTCTTTCAGGAAGATTGCTTTGGCTATTTGGGGTCTTTTGTGATTCCACACAAATTGTGAAGTTTTTTGTTCTAGTTCTATGAAAACACCATTGATAATTTGATAGGGATTGCATTCAATATGCAGATTGCTTTAGGCAGTATAGTCATTTTCACAATATTGCTTCTTCCAACCTAAGAACATGTTATATCTCTCCATCTGTTTGAGTTATATTTTATTTCTTTTAACAGTGTCTTATAGTTTTCTGCATACAGGTCTTTTGTCTCTTTATGTAGGTTTATTCTGAGATATTTTATTCTTTTTGTTACAATGATGAATGGGATTCTTTCCTTACTTTCCCTTTCTGATTTTTCAATGTTACTGTTTAAGATTACAAGGGGTTTCTGTGTATTAATTTTATATCCTGAGCCTTTGCTGTATTCATTGATTTGTTCTAGTAATTTTCTGGTGGCGTCTTTAGGGTTTTCAACGTATAGTATCATGTCAGTGGCAAACAGTGACAGCTATATTTTTCTTCTCCAATCTGAATTCTTTTATTTCTTTTTCTTCTCTGATTGCTGTGGCTAGGAATTTCAAAACTATGTGGAATAATAGTGGGGAAAGTAGGAACCTTTGTCCTGTTCCTGATCTTAGCGGAAATGATTTCAGTTTGTAACCACTGAGAATAATGTTTGCAGTAGGTTTGTTGTATATGGCCTTTATTATATTGAGGTAATTCCTTCTATGCTGATTTTCTAGAGGGTTGTTTTTTTTTTTTTAATCACAAATGAACATTGAATTTTGTTGAAAGTTTCTCTGCATCGATTGAGATGACCATACGGGTTTTTGTCTTTCAGTCTGTTAATATGGAGTGTCACACTGATTGACTTTGGTTTATTGAAAATCCTTGCATCCCTGGGAATAACCCCGCTTGAGCATGCTGTACGATCCTTTTCACATGTTGTTAAATTCGATTTGCTAGAATTTTGTTCAGGATTCTTACATCTGTGTTCATCAGTGATACTAGATTATAAGTTTATTGTTTGTGATATCTTGATCTGGTTTTGCTATCAGGGTGATGGTGGCCTCATAGAATGAGTTTGGAGTTTTCTTCCATCTGTAATTTTTTGGAAGAGTTTGAGCAGGAATGGTATTCAGTTCAGTCGCTCAGTCGTGTCTGACTCTTTGCGACCCCATGAATCGCAGCACGCCAGGCCTCCCTGTCCGTCACCAACTCCCAGAATTTACTCATACTCATGTCCATCGAGTCGGTGATGCCATCCAGCCATCTCATCCTCGGTCGTTCCCTTCTCCTCCTGCCTCCAATCCCTCCCAGCATCAGGGTCTTTTCCAATGAGTCAACTCTTCGCATGAGGTGGCCAAAGTACTGGAGTTTCAGCTTTACTATCAGTGCTTCCAATGAACATCTAGGGCTGATCTCCTTTAGGATGGACTGGTTGGATCTCCTTGCAGTCCAAGGGACTCTCAAGAGCCTTCTCCAACATCACAGTTCAAAAGCATCAATTCTTCGGCACTCAGCTTTCTTCACAGTCCAACTCTCACAGCCATACATGACTACTGGAAAAACCATAGCCTTGACTAGATGGACCTTTGTTGACAAAGTAATGCGTCTGCTTTTTAATATGCTATCTAGGTTGGTCATAACTTTCCTTCCAAGGAGTAAGCATCTTCTAATGTCATGGCTGCAGTCACCATCTGCAGTGATTTTGGAGCCCCCCAAAATAAAGTCTGACACTGTTTCCACTGTTTCTCCATCTATTTCCCATGAAGTGATGGGACCAGATGCCATGATCTTCATTTTCTGAATGTTGAGCTTTAAGCCAACCTATTTACTCTCCTCTTTCACTTTCATCAAGAGGCTTTTTAGTTCTTCTTCACTTTCTGCCATAAGGGTAGTGTCATCTGCATATCTGAGGTTACTGATATTTCTCCTGGCAATCTTGATTCCAGCTTGTACTTCTTCCAGCCCAGCATTTCTCATGATGTACTCTGCATAGAAGTTAAATAAGCAGGGTGACAATATACAGCCTTGACGTACTCTTTTTCCTATTTGGAACCAGTCTGTTGTTCCATGTCCAGTTCTAACTGTTGCTTCCTGACCTGCATACAGATTTCTCAAGAGGCAGGTCAGGTGGTCTGGTATTCCCATCTCTCTCAGAATTTTCCACAGTTTATTGTGATCCACACAGTTAAAGGCTTTAGCATAGTCAATGAAGCAGAAATAGATGGTTTTCTGGAACTCTCTTGCTTTTTCGATGATTCAGGGGATGTTGGCCATTTGATCTCTGGTTCCTCTGCCTTTCCTAAAATACTGCTATATAACTGAAGATACTGGCAAGACATGCCCAGTGATCTGCCAATGACCAGTTCCTGGATGACAAAAGCTTCTGCTCCGTCTGTTTCTCATTAGGCAATATTTTTACCTCATTCTAGTGCATTTCATCAGCGGCCAGTATTGACAGTTAATAAATTACATATTCTTCTCTCATTTCATCAACTACTATGTTTATTTTTATTGAAAAAAGGAATTTTTTCTGACCCTATATATGCGAAATCATACTGTTTGTATGCATGGCTCCGTTCTTGTTTACAATATTGCTTCCAAGAAAGTATGTGTTTCAAGAAAAATAGAGAGATATTCTTTTTTTAGTACAGAAAAATAGTTTCCAAGGCAAAAAAATACTTGCCTAGAAATTTAGACGCTTCTCCTATAGCATGAGGAGAAAACAAATTCCTGCTCTGTTACTCTTCCTAGACAGCTCATTTTCACTGTCACAGACCATGCTCATTTTCTGAGAGACAGCAAGCCACTCTTTTGCATATAACTAGGTATACACGCTAAATGATAATCATGAATCACAGCTTTAAAATACATTTAAATATAACTGATCCAAAAATTTGCTTTAAAACATTTCAGATGAGAAAATATGGGGAGATCAACTCAGTGTATGTGGAAGGGAACAAGCTCAACTGTATTCATGATGTGTTATTTGCTTAAATACATGAAACAGCACAGCATAATGTTAAGCTCTGATGAAATTAGATGATACGATAGATGAAGGATAATATTACACTCAATAGTTTTCTATTTTGAAATATTTCAGTCATTTAAAAAAATGACCTAAGGATTAATAGATTATAGACAAAAGTTGTTGTTGTTGTTCAGTCACTAAGTCTTGTCCAGCTCTTTGTGACCCTGTGAACTGCAGCACACTAGACTTCCCTGTCCTTCACTATCTCCTGGAATTTGCTCAAACTCATGTCCATTAAGTTGGTGATGGCATTCAACCATCTCATCCTGTCACGCCCTTATCCTCCTGCCCTCAGTCTTTCCCAGAATCAAGATCTTTTCCAATGTGTCATCTCTTTGCATCAGGCAGCCAAAGTATTAAAGCTTCAGCTTCAGCATCAGTCCTTCCAATGAATATTCAGGGTTGACTTCCTTTAGCATTACCCGGTCTGATCTCTTTGCTATCCTAGGGACTCTCAAGAGTCTTCTCCAGCACCACAATTCAAAAGCATCAATCCTCTGGTACTCAGCCGTCTTTGTGGTCCAACTCTCACATCAGTGCATGACTACTGGGAAAACCATAGCTTTGACTATATAGACCATTATCAGCAAAGTGATGCCTTTGCTTTCTAATATGTTGCCTAGGTTTGTTGTAACTTTCCTTCCAAGGAGCAAGTATCTTTTAATTTCATGGCTGCAGTCACCATCCAAATTGATTTTGGAGCCCAAGAAAATAAAATGTTACTGCTTCCACTTTTCCATTTCTATTAAAATATAAAAACTGAGAAAACACTAAAAAAAAAAATCCAAAATTGAATCCATTAAGTGTGGGGAGTTTCTCATTGTAGCCAGTTGGAAGTACAGTGGTGGAGCTCCTATCCACCTTTTGTTCTCATGTCCTTCCAGCTCCTTATAAAACCTTCACTCTCTAAGTGACTTCAAAATCACCAGCATGCATCCTTCTTTGTTTTCTCATTCATTCATTCAAACAACTGATAACTTGTTTAATGCCTAGAAATACAAGATAAAGTGCAAGGGACTATGTAGAACTCAGAGATGAAAGATCCAAAAATCCTGTCTCCCTCCTTGTCTTCCTCGATAACGTCATGCACACAAATAAGTTTTAAAATATATAGTAGATATGTTGAGAGATATTGGTTTCGGAACAAATGAGAGATGAGAAAGGATTCAGTTCAGTTCAGTTCAGTTGCTCAGTCGTGTCCGACTCTTTGCGACCCCATGAATCACAGCATGCCAGGCCTCCCTGTCCATCACCATATCCCGGAGTTCACTCAGACTCACGTCCATCGAGTCCGTGATGCCATCCAGCCATCTCATCCTCGGTCGTCCCCTTCTCCTCCTGCCCTCAAAGCCTCCCAGCATCAGAGTCTTTTCCAATGAGTCAACTCCTTGCATGAGGTGGCCAAAGTACTGGAGCTTCAGCTTTAGCATCATTCCTTCCAAAGAAATCCCAGGGTTGATCTCCTTCAGAATGGACAGATTGGATCTCCTTGCAGTCCAAGGGACTCTCAAGAGTCTTCTCCAACAACACAGTTTAAAAGCATCAATTCTTCGGCGCTCAGCCTTCTTCACAGTCCAACTCTCACATCCATACATAACCACTGGAAAAACCATAGCCTTGACTAGACGGACCTTAGTTGGCAAAGTAATGTCTCTGCTCTTGAATATGCTATCTAGGTTGGTCATAACTTTTCTTCCAAGGAGTAAGCGTCTTTTAATTTCATGGCTGCAGTCACCATCTGCAGTGATTTTGGAGCCCAAAAAATAAAGTCTGACACTGTTTCCACTGTTTCCCCATCTATTTCCCGTGAAGTGGTGGGACCAGATGCCATGATCTTAGTTTTCTGAATGTTGAGCTTTAAGCCAACTTTTTCACTCTCCTCTTTCACTTTCATCAAGAGGCTTCTTAGCTCCTCTTCACTTTCTGCCATAAACGTGGTGTCATCTGCATATCTGAGGTTATTGATATTTCTCCCAGCAATCTTGATTCCACCTTGTGTTTCTTCCAGTCCAACGTTTCTCATGATGTACTCTGCATCGAAGTTAAATAAGCAAGGTGACAATAGACAGCCTTGACGTACTCCTTTTCCTATTTGGAACCAGTGTGTTGTTCCATGTCCAGTTCTAACTGTTGCTTCCTGACCTGCATACAGATTTCTCAAGAGGCAGGTTAGGCGGTCTGGTATTCCCATCTCTCTCAGAATTTTCCACAGTTTATTGTGATCCACACAGTCAAAGGCTTTGGCATAGGCAATAAAGCAGAAATAGATGTTTATCTGGAACTCTCTTGCTTTTTCCATGATCCAGCGGATGTTGGCAATTTGATCTCTGGTTCCTCTGCCTTTTCTAAAACCAGCTTGAACATCAGGGAGTTCACAGTTCACGTATTGCTGAAGCCTGACTTGGAGAATTTTGAGCATTACTTTACTAGTGTGTGAGATGAGTACAATTGTGCGGTAGTTTGAGCATTCTTTGGCATTGCTTTTCTTTGGAATTGGAATGAAAACTGACGTTTCCCAGTCCTGTGGCCACTGCTGAGTTTTCTAAATTTTCTGGCATATTGAGCACAGCACTTTCATAGCATCATCTTTCAAGATTTGAAATAGCTCCACTGGAATTCCATCACCTCCACTAGCTGTGTTCGTAGTGATGCTTTCTAAGGCCCACTTGACTTCACATTCCAGGATGTCTGGCTCTAGATTAGTGATCACATCATCATGATTATCTGGGTCGTGAAGATCTTTTTTGTACAGTTCTTCCATGTATTCTTGCCACCTCTTCTTAATATCTTCTGCTTCTGTTTGGTCCAGACCATTTCTATCCTTTATCGAGCCCATGTTTGCATGAAATGTTCCCTTGGTATCTCTAATTTTCTTGAAGAGATTTCTAGTCTTTCTTATTCTGTTGTTTTCTTCTATTTCTTTGCATTGATCGCTGAAGAAGGCTTTCTTATCTCTTCTTGCTATTCTTTGGAACTCTGCATTCAGATGCTTATATCTTTCCTTTTCTCCTTTGTTTTTCACCTCTCTTCTTTTCACAGCTATTTGTAAGGCCTCCCCAGACAGCCATTTTGCTTTTTTGCATTTCTTTTCCATGGGGATGGTCTGGATCCTTGTCTCCTGTACAATGTCACGAATCTCATTCCATAGTTCATCAGGCACTCTATCTATCAGATCTAGGCCCTTACACAGAAAGAAAGGACTTTGACGAATGGATAGAATTTGAATGCTTCATTTTCCAAAATCCCTGTCCTACTAACCTGCCCACAGTAAGCAAAAAGGGGCTAATAAATGATACAGGTATGAAGCAGTGAGTAAGGTCTTAGGAAAAACATCCACATAGTGATACATGAGCATCTGCATAATTTCCCATATGAAAACAGGATACTTCCTATTAAAATCTTGACCAGCTGGAGTGATGGAGTAAATCAAACACAAGGAAATGCAAGTTTCCGCTCCAGTACCTGTACAGAGATGCAGGGATAGGGTCTAAAAAATAGCATGTGTTAACGTACTCAGGGTCCCAGTCAAGGATAAAATCTACAAGAATCAATAATGTGATGTGGCCAAAGTGCTTTCTAATACATTAAATTTTTATAAGTAACATATTTTCATGACCCAAAAATCAATATTCATGGAAAAAATGTATACTTAGAATTGTTACTCCAATTTCTGTGCTAATTTATCATAGCCTACTTCAAATATTTCCATTTAAATCATTTTTTTTAAGTTCTTTCAGTGTTTCTTAAGCCTAGAACAGGTAATATTAATATACACACACATATTCTCATTTCTCCATTTTTGTTTTTTAAAAAAAGCCTTCATCTTTCTTCATCTGACGTTTTTCATTTTATTTTATATCCTGGCAATCTTTCCATAAAGGTATGTAGAACTTCCTCATTTCTTTTCCAGCTGCACAGTTTTTCCTTTTGTGTATATGTCACAGATTATTGTGATGGTTTTAAATATGGCTGCAAAATTCTTTGACACTCATCTACACTGAGTTAGACTTGAAGTCTATATTTCTTCACCTTACATGCAGGTGACTTATAACTGTTTTGACCAATTAAGCATGGCAGAAGTGACTTCTTCAGTTCAGTTCAGTTGCTGAGTCGTGTCCGACTCTGCGACCCTATGAATCGCAGCACGCCAGGCCTCCCTGTCCATCACCATCTAGCAGAGTTCACTCAGACTCACGTCCATCGAGTCCGTGATGCCATCCAGCCATCTCATCCTCGGTCGTCCCCTTCTCCTCCTGCCCCCAATCCCTCCCAGTGTCAAAGTCTTTTCCAATGAGTCAACTCTTCGCATGAGGTGGCCAAAGTACTGGAGCTTCAGCTTTAGCATCATTCCTTCCAAAGAAATCCCAGGGTTGATCTCCTTCAGAATAGACTGGTTGGATCTCCTTGCAGTCCAAGGGACTCTCAAGAGTCTTCTCCAACACCACAGTTCAAGATCATCAATTCTTCCGCACTCAGCCTTCTTCACAGTTCAACTCTCACGTCCATACATGACCACAGGAAAAACCATAGCCTTGACTAGACGGACCTTAGTTGGCAAAGTAATGTCTCTGCTCTTGAATATGCTATCTAGGTTGGTCATAACTTTTCTTCGAAGGAGTAAGCATCTTTTAGACTAGGTCATAAAAGATGTATGTCTTCCATGAAGCTCATCTTATTTTTAGGCATATCTGGTAGATTTAATAATAACCTGTGTTCTCATTAGAGACTGTCAGTAATTGGAAATACTACTTTTGTTATGCAAGGCATTGCACAAAGCATTCTATCTATGTAGAGAATCAGAACAGGATCCGTGAATTCAGTAAATTTGGAAAACAGTTTTCTTATAAATTTTAAAAGTAATTTTGTATTAACTGGTAGAACCTATACAGCTCAGTAGAGATCAATGTTTATTTGGGAAATTCCTGTGTGGGTATGTGTGTGTGTGTGAGTTGCTTAGTCATGTCCAACTCTTTGCAACCCCATAGACTTCAGCCCACCAGGCCGCTCTGTACATTGGATTCTCCAGGCAAGAACACTGGAGTGGGTTGCCATTTCCTTCTTCAAAAGGAACTACAGAAATAAAGAAAGTGATGTCGCTCAATCGTGTTGACTCTTTGCAACCCCATGGACTGTAGCCTACCTGGCTCCTCCATTCATGGAATTTTCCAGGCAAGAGTACTGGAGTGGGTTGCCATTTCCTTCTCTGGGAAATTCCTATGCTCTAGGATTAATAACAACTCAGGTGGCTGTAAAAGTCTCTTATTTTAAATCTGTTCACTTTCATTTATAAGTATTGCTTTTCCTCTGGATGGTGAATCTTAGCACTTTAATCTCTGAAATTTTAAAACTTCACCTGTTAGATGCTGAACTATTAGCAGCTTTCTGTATACAGGTTTTAAATTTGTATTATGGATATGCAAAGCTTAAATATCTCAACTTGACAAAGCATAGGAGGAAAAGAGATTTTTCCACTGCCTTTAGAAATACATGCTTTGAATCAAATGCTATAATGGTCATATGACACATACAAATACTTTCTACAGAAGAAAAAATATTGCATGCTAGTTGGGCTTCTGATGCTTAACAGAGCTATGTAACACTCCTCAATGTTCAATACACTGTCTTTGCGATTTTCAAAACTATACTGGAAGATACAGTAATTTAAAAAGTTAAAAAGGGACATTGGAAGTGAAAGAGTGAGGTTAAAAACAAAGATAATAACCAGTCCCTTGGACAGCAAGGAGACCAAATCAGTCAATTCTAAAGGAAATTAATCCTGAATATTCACTGGAAGGACTGATGCTGAAGCTGAAGCCCCAGTGCTTTGGCCACCTGATGTGAAGAACTGACTCCTTAGAAAAGACCCTGATGCTGGGAAAGACTGAAGCCAGGAGGAGAAGGGGACGACAGAGGATGAGATGATTGGATGGCATCACTGACTCAACTCAATGGACATGAGTTTGAGCAAGTTCCAGGAGATGGTGATGGACAGGGAGGCCTGGTGTGCTGCAGTCCATGGGGTCGCAAAGAGTCGGACACGACTGAGCAACTGAACAATGACAATATTTTAAAGTTATAAATATTTTTATCTTACGTATATCTAGATTCCTTACCGAGAACAATGAGATATAAAAGCAAAAGAGAACACACTACATTACTCCTTCTCAAGTGGGAAACAGACGCCTAGAGTTGTAAAGTAACTACTCTGAGGTCACAGCTATTAATTGGCTGAAAGAATTCAAAAGTGTCAGATCCCTTTAGGCCAAACTACACCCGGTGGCGAAGACAATGGCACCCCCCTCCAGTACTCTTGCCTGGCAAATCCCATGGACGGAGGAGCCTGGTAGGCTGCAGTCCGTGGGGTGGTAAGAGTCGGACACAACTGAGCGACTTCACTTTTCAATTTTCACTTTCATGCATTGGAGAAGGGAACGGCAACTCAATCCAGTGTTCTTGCCTGGAGAATCCCAGGGACCGAGGAGCCTGGTGGGCTGCCGTCTATGGGGTCGCACAGAGTCGGACACGACTGAAGCGACTTAGCAGCAGCAGCAGCAGCACAGCTGGTGGCAGATAATCTCAGGCTACACAGGGATTCAGTTACACAATGCTTGAGGAACTTATCTGAAGACCAGGAAGAGGAGACACATTTTTCATTTATTTTTTACATATTTATTTGTATTCTTTCGGAGAAAAAGAAATTCACTGTATAATAGGAAAGGGAAAAAATGTAGGGATGTGCCAAAGCAACACAAACTCTGATGCACTCTCTACCCAACCTCAAAAAAAGAAAAGTAGAAATTATCTCAAAAGAACAGAGTAGCAGGCAGAATGCATTCCCTTTTAAAATTGATTAAAGGGTTGTCATTCTTTGGTTGTACAATATCTCTTCATCCTTATAAAAAGGAAACTCCTAACAGCTGAGCATAAAGCTGTATTCAGCGTTGTCTGCTTTCCTCCAAAGTGGAAGGCTTAGGGTTTCCACTGATCACTTCCCAGACAGTTGCTTACTGCTCTGAAATATAGTTGTGAACATACATCCTGCTATGAGTCTCCTCTCTAACATCTGTATATATCTATCTAACATCTGTATCC
The DNA here is from genome assembly GCF_042477335.2 of Ovis canadensis. Classification (NCBI taxonomy): domain Eukaryota; kingdom Metazoa; phylum Chordata; class Mammalia; order Artiodactyla; family Bovidae; genus Ovis; species Ovis canadensis. The sequence goes on along the minus strand of NC_091253.1, from coordinate 96,318,570 downwards.
GTCTGGCAAATCTTGCAAGATTTTAACAGAATGCTGCATCCTAAAAGTCTGACGTTTCTGAAGAGTATGAAGAATCCTTGGGAAAAAATGAGAAGCTGAAAGTATCATCTCCCACTACAGCAAAGCCTTACCATACATTAATAGGTAACTGTTGAATGAAATGTATTTCTCAGGCCTGATCTCTCCCTAGATTCCAGACTTGCATATCCAACCTGCATGCTGGACATTTTCAATTGAATGATGACTGAAGGTATTTCACACTCAACTTGTCTGAAACAAAATATTTATTTCCACTGTCCTTTCTTCTCATCCCCTTCCACACACCAAACTCTTCTAGTTTTCCCACTTTAGAGAAAAAGTACATTTTTTACCTAGCTATTTAGCTCAGGTTTGGAAATGTGTGATTCCTTTCTTTCCACCGATTCAATCCTTCACCAAGTCCTGCTGCTCTTTGCTTAAAATATGTCTTGAATCTAACCATATTATACTGCTTCCATCACCTCTACCTTGGTTCAGAGCACCATTACCTCTTGCCTATTTCAGTCCAACAACCTCCTGATTAGTTTCATGTCGTATTAGCCTCTTCTCATTCCTCCCCGCCCCCCCCTCAATAATTCATTCTCTAAACATCAACCAGGATGATCTACTTAAAGGTAAAACATTTCACATTTCATGTCTCTCATTTGCTTCAAAATTTCCATGGCTCCTGTTACCCTGAGCACACAGTCCCGTCTCTGATGGTGGCCAACAAAGCTGCCATGAAACCTAGGATGAAGTCCTAGCCCCTGTAGTTGCTGACCTTCAGCACACCCTGAAAGGAGGTCAGGGAGGCAATCAGGAATGAGGCATTCTGTGTTTGGGGGGAAAACTGGCAGAACAGGCCTTTAGAGAGGTAGGTATTCTGAGGAGAAGATTTTACAAGCCCAATTTCTTGCATCTTCTTTTTTTTTTAAACAGATGACTTTATTGATTTCATTTAGTTTTCTTTTTTGACTGTGCTGCGTCTTCGTTGCTCTAGTTGTGGCAAATGGGTGCTACCCTCTAGTCGCTGTGAGGGGCTTCTCGCTGTGGTGGCTCCTCTTGTTGTGAAACATGGACTCTGGGGGCACAGGCTTCAGCAGCTGTGGGGCCTAGGCTCTAGAGCAGACGCTCAGTAGTTGTGGCGCATAGGCTGAGTTGCTCCAAGACATGTGGGATCTTCCCTGCATGTGGGATCTTCCCTGCATGGGGGATCTTCCTGGCCCAGGGACTGAACCTGTGCCTCCTGTATTGCAAGGCAGATCCTTTACCACTGAGACACCAGGGAAAGTCCTTAGCATCTTCTCATATCTAGAAAAACACTAAAATCATTAATGGAGAGACTTCTGCTCCTCATGACTAGCAGCAACATTCTGCCAAAATGAGTGCTTCCTTGCACGCATATCCCTTTCACTAAAATCACATATATGTTGACCGCTTCCTTACCTCTCTGGAGCAGTTCCTCAGGGCTATCTGAGAAGCTGTCTCCCAGGCTATATTCCCCATTTAGCCCCAAATAAAGCTTAACTCATAACTTTCACTTTGTGCATTTTTTCATCAACAAAGCTCTTCTGGTCTATCCTAGCCTAGACCTGTAACACTTTCTACCATACTTCCCCCAAGTCACTACACTCTGAACAACTGTCCTCTGTTTTAAAACAGCATGTTTTGTGCCTATTGTTCCAGCTGCCTGACACACTCCTCCCTTAACCTTCCAACGACTGATTTCAACTTCTTTTTCAGGTGTCTGAGCAATGGTCATCTCCGAGATAACTTTTCTGAACACATTGCCTGAAATACTCCCCACACGGCCAGTTAACTATCCTCATGATGCTTAATTCTCTTCAGTTTCTGGAACTGTAAAGCTTAGCAAAGGCATCTTTCGCTGAAATGGAAGCTCCAAATGTCATCTGTATCAGTGCAACAGGTGCTCAAATATTTGAAATAGTTGAATGAAATATTCCTTGATTAATGTTTTCAAGATATTTGGCAGAGCCAGGAGGCTATGCGGGCATTATAAAATAGAATAAAAGAATCTTGGAGCCTGCTGAATAGGATTATAACAGAAAAGGATTGTAATAGGAAACAGGCTTGCCAGAATATTGGAAAACTGGAAGAAGATATACTTCAGTAATGTTTGGGCTCTATTTTCGCTTCATAAGCATATGGTCTCAGTGAAGCAGATTTTGATTCAAGAACTGTTTTGTACAACCAGAGCACAGGGAACTATATTCAATATCTTGTTAACAAATTATAATGGAAAAGAATTTTAAAATTATATATATATATGTATATATATATATACATATATAAAACTGAATCACTTGGCTATACACCTGAAACATTGTAAATCAACTATATTTCAGTAAAAAAACAAAGAAAGAATTATTTGGAAAAAATCTCCTTAAATAGAGGATGAGCTTCAGCACAGCACAAAATCAAGCTTTCCTACCTTCTCAGTATCACAGCAGGTACACACCCTTACTGGGAGCTTCAGGTAGCTGCTTTCAAATATGCTGCATCTATTTCCCCTCATTGTAACAACTGGTTTCTGGTGGGTTTTCAGAAACCTTGGCAAATAAAATGAGAATTTAATTTAATCTTACAGGAGGTAAGTGTAGATCTCTGGGTCGACATTATCTGTTTCTGCCAATCCACAGCCAACCTTAAACTCTGCAAGGATGCAAGGAGGTTCAGAAGTTTAAGACTGTCCCAAGAGATTAAAGAATGCTAGCTCAGTGCAACGGACTGAATGTCGTGATCCCCTCACCATTCATATGTTGGATCCTACCCCTCTCCAATATGATGGTGTTAGGAGGGGGGAACTTTGGGAGATAATTAGGTCATGAGAATGGAGATCTCATGACTGAGACTGGTGTTCTTCTGAAAAGAACCCAAGAGAGCTCTCTTGCCCTCTTTCCACCACGTGAGGATACAAGGAGAGGTCGGGGTCTGCAACCCAGAAGAGAGCTCTTGCTAGACACCGAACCTGTTGGATCCTCCACCCTGGACTTCCCAGACTCCAGAACTGTGAGAAATAAATGTTTGCTGTTTAAGCCATCCAGTCTATGGTATTCTCTTATACCAGCCTGAATCAAGGCACTCTATAGCGTCTAGTGAAACTCTAACCTAGTATAGGACGTAGCTTTAAGTGAAATAAAGTGAAATAAACTAAAGACGTTAAAGTGAGGAACCATTTTCACTTAGATTTTTTAAGGGGGAGGACATAAGAGAATTACTAAAAATATACCTTGCTTATTGTACAATTTCTAAGAAAGATGTACAAAGGCTCATATTAAATAACTTATCTCTCCAACCAGGAGTCAATTTATTTTCTAGTCACTGAAAACATTTCCTCAAGTGTGTGAATTTACACACTTTTTAAAGTGAAACAAGGTGAAAAGGAAATGTCAATGCCTTCTAAAATGTTTCATAGGTAATCTAAGTTTGTTTTCGCAATAAAGGAGTATTAACCTCTTTATTGAAGTTGATTTGAGGTAATTTTACAATTAAAACAAATGTACATTAGCATATTGCATTAGATGGGAATGAACAGTTCTTCAGTTCTTTTAAAAAGGATTTGCATATAAACATATCTAAGCAATTCTCAGCAAGGTCACTGATAACTTTCATGACACTAAATTCAAATGACATTTCTTAGATTATATCTGTTCTTTCTTGTAGCTTTTGACATGTTTGATCATTTCCTTTTTGAAGTGTTTTCTTCTCCTTGATTCTGTAATAGTACAGTCTCCTGGTTTTCACCCTACATCACTGGAAGAAACTGATCAGCCTTTCGGCAGGTTCATCTTGATGTAACTGGTCATTGAACGTGGGAGTTCCTCAAAGCTTTGTCCAAGGCTCTCTCCTCTTCTCATGTTGTTCTTTCTCTCTAAGGGGGCTTATATAAAGCTTCCAACTTTTCAACATTTTGGTACACAGAGAAAATGATAATCTTTGTATAGATACTTAGACCTGGAGGCCACTGGCCTAAAGGCTTCTGCTACTCCACGGATAGAGGATAATTAACATCTTAACACATATATGTTCTATCTCATCACAACCCGTGGCACACTGGTGTGGATCTGGGCAATTCTAAATCGAGATCCATGTATTTGGCTATCACCAATATGTAACACAACTTTATATTTTCAGCCCAGTCCTCATTATTAGCCCTGCACCCCTAGATCCAATTGCCTATCTGACATCTCTTTTTTGGATATTGGAAAGTACCTTAAATACATCATGTCTAAAACTAAGCTCATGATTTGCGTTCTTCAAAACTTGGTCCTCTTCTGGTGTTCTCTATGTCTCAGTGTAAGCAATCATACCAGGCTGTACAAGCCCAGAGTTCTAGGAAATAGCCTGACACTTCCTTCTCATTCCTACATTTAATCTATCATCAGCCCCAAGTCAGTAATTCCTAATGTCTTCTTATCTCTCCACCTCTACCACTACCTGAGTCCAAGTTATCATCATGGCATCCAGTCCCATCACTTCATGGCAAATAGATGGGGAAAAAACAGAAACAGACTATTTTCTTGGACTCCAAAATCACTGTGGTCGGTGACTGCAGCCATGAGATTAAAAGACACTTGATCCTTGGAAGAAAAGCTATGACAAACCTAGATGGAGTATTACAAAGCAAAGACATCACTTTAAAGGCAAATGTCTGTATAGTCGAAGCTATGATTTTTCCAGTAGTCATGCATGGATGTGAAAGTTGGACCATAAAGAAGGCTGAGCACAGAAGAATTGTTGCTTTTGAACTGTGGTGTTGGAGAAGACTCTTGAGAGTCCCTTAGAGTGCAAGGATACCAAATGAGTCAATTCTAAAGGAAATCAACCCTTAATACTGGAAGGATCGATGCTGAAGCTGAAGCTCCAATACTTTGGCCACCTGAAGAGAAGAGCTGACTCATTGGAAAAGATCCTGACGCTGGGAAAGACTGAAGGCAGGAGGAGAAAGGGGACGATAGAGGATGAGATGGTTGGATGGTATCACTGACTCAATGGACATGAGTCTGAGCAAGCTCCGGGAGAGGGTGAATGACAGGAAGACTGGCTTGCTGCAGTCCGTGGGATTGCAAAGAGTTGGACACAACTGAGTGACGGAACAACAAATGCTACAGGAGAAGAGCAAAGAAATATCTCCAGGAGGAATGAAGAGTCTGAGCCAAAGCAGAAATAATGCCGACTGTTAGATGTGTCTGATAGTGAAAGTAAACTCTGATGCCATAACAAACAATATTGCATAGGAACTGGAATGTTAGATCCATGAATCAAGGTAAATTGGAAGTGGTCAAACAGGAGATGGCAAGAGTGAACACTGACTTCTTTTAAATCAGTTAACTAAAATGAACTGGAATGGGAGAATTTAATTCAGATGATTGTTATATCTATGACCATGGGCAAGAACCCCTTAAAAGACATAGAGTATCCCTCATAGTCAACAAAAGACTCTAAATGCAGTACTGGGGTCCAAACTCAAAAGTGACAGTATGATTTCAGTTCATATCCAATGTAAAAAACTCAACATCACAGTAATCCAAGTCTATGCCTGAACCACTAATGAAGCTGAAGCTGAAGTTGAATGGTTCTATGAAGACCTACAACACATTTTAGAACTAACAGGGAAAAAAAATGTCCTTTGAAACACCAGGGACTAAAATGAAAAAGCAGGAAGTTAAGAGATACCTGGAGTAACAGGCAAGTTTGGCCTTGGAGTACAGAATGAAGCAGGGCAAAGGCTAACAGAGTTTTGCCAAGAAAACACTCGTCACAGCAAACACCCTCTTCCAACAACACAAGAGAAGACTCTACACATGGACATCACCAGATGGTCAAATAAAAATCTGATTGATTATATTCTTTGTAGCTGAAGATGAGAATCTCTATAGAGTCTGCAAAAAAAAAAAACCAGGAGCTGACTGTAGCTCAGATCATGAACTCCTTATTGCCAAATTTAGACTTAAATTGAAGAAAGTAGGGAAAACCACTAGGCAATTAAATCGTGAACTAAGTCAAATCCCTTATACAGTGGATGTGACAAATAGGTTCAAGGGATCAGATCTGATAGAGACTGTGTCAGTAGAACTATGGACAGAGGTTCGTAACATTGTACAGGAGGTGGTGATAAAAACCATCCCCAAGAAAAAGAAATGCAAAAAGGCAAAATGGTTGTCTGAGAAGGCCTTATATATAGCTGAGAAAAGTAGAAAACAAAACGCAAAGGAGAAAAGAAAGGATATACCCATCTGAATGCAGAGTTCCAAAGAATAGCAAGGAAAGATAGTCTTCCTAAGTGAACAATGCAAAGATATAGAGGAAAACAATAGAATGGGAAAGACTAGAGATCTCTTCAAGAAAATTAGAGATATCAAGGGAATATTTCGTGCAAAGATGGGCACAATAAAGGAGAGAAGTAGCATGGACCTAACAGAAGCAGAAGAGTTTAAGAAGACGTAGCAAGAATACTCAGAATAACTATATAAAAAAGGTTTTAATGACCCAGATAACCATGATAGTGTGGTCACTCACCTAGAGCCATAGACATCCTGGAGTATGAAGTCAAGTGGGCCTTCAAAAGTACTACTATGAACAAAGCTAGTAGAGCTATTTCAAATTCTAAAAGATGATGCTGTTAAAGTGCTGCACTCAATGTGCCAGCAAACTTGGAAAACTCATCAGCGGCCACAGGACTGGAAATGGTCAGATTTAATTCTAATCACAAAGAAGGGCAATGCCAAAAAATGTTCAAACTACCATGCAATTGCACTCAATTCACACGCTATCAAGGTAATGCTCAAAATCCTTCAAGCCTGACACTACCTGTATATGAACCAAGAACTTCCAGATGTACAGGATTTAGAAAAGGCAGAGGAGCCAGAGATCAAACTGCCAACATCCATGGATCATAGAAAAAGCAAGAGAGTTCCAGAAAAACATCTATTTCTCCTTCATTGACTACACTAAAATCTTTGACTGTGTGGATCACAACAAACTGGAAAATTCTTAAAGAGATGGGAGTACCAGACCACCTTACCTGCCTTTGGAGAAACCTGTATGCAACTCAAGGAAGCAATAGTTAGAACTGGACATGGAACAACAGACTGATTCAAAATTGGGAAAGCAGTACATCAAGGCTGTATAATGAATTCAGTTTAGGTCAGTCGCTCAGTCGTGTCCAACTCTTTGCAACCCCATGAATTGCAGCACGGTGGGCCTCCCTGTCCATCACCAACTCCTGGAGTTCACTCAAACTCAAGTCCATCAAGTCGGTGATGCCATCCAGCCATCTCATCCTCTGTCATCACCTTCTCCTCCTGCCCCCAATCCCTCCCAGCATCAGGGTCTTTTCCAACGAGTCAACTCTTCACATGAGGTGGCCAAAGTACTGGAGCTTCAGCTTTAGCATCATTCCTTCCAAAGAAATCCCAGGGCTGATCTCCTTCAGAATGGACTGGTTGGATCTCTTTGCAGTCCAAGGGACTCTCAAGAGTCTTCTCCAACACCACAGTTCAAAATCATCAATTCTTTGGTGCTCAGCCTTCTTCACAGTCCAACTCTCACATCCATACATGACCACAGGAAAAACCATAGCCTTGACTAGATGGAACTTTGTTGGCAAAGTAATGTCTCTATTTTTCAATATGCTATCTATGTTGGTCTTAACTTTCCTTCCAAGGAGTGTCTTTTAATTTCATGGCTGCAATCACCATCTTCAGTGATTTGGGGGCCCCCCAAAATAAAGTCTGACACTGTTTCCACTGTTTCCCCATCTATTTACCATGCAGTGATGGGACCAGATGCCATCATCTTCATTTCCTGAATGTTGAGCTTTAAGCCAACTTTTTCACTCTCCTCTTTTACTTTCATCAAGAGGCTTTTTAGTTCCTCTTCACTTTCTGCCATAAGGGTGGTGTCATCTGCATATCTGAGGTTATTGATATTTCTCCCAGCAATCTTGATTCCAGCATGTGCTTCTTCCAGCTCAGCGTTTCTCATGATGTACTCTACACAGAAGTTAAATAAGCAGGGTGACAATATACAGCCTTGATGTACTCCTTTCCCTATTTGGAACCGGTCTATTGTTCCATGTCCAGTTCTAACTATTGCTTCTTGACCTGCATATAGGTTTCTCAGAAGGCAGGTCAGGTAGTCTGGTATTCCCACCTCCTTCAGAATTTTCCACAGTTTACTGTGATCCACACAGTCAAAGGCTTTGGCATAGTCAATAAAGCAGAAGTAGATGTTTTTCTGGAACTCTCTTGCTTTTTCGATGATTCAGCGGATGTTGGCAATTTGATCTCTGGTTCCTCTGCCTTCTCTAAAACCAGCTTGAACATCTGGAAGTTCACGGTTCACATATTGCTGAAGCCTGGCTTTGATAATGCTGAGCATTACTTTACTAGCGTGTGAGATGAGAGCAATTGTGCAGTAGTTTGAGCATTCTTTGGCATTGCCTTCCTTTGAGATTGGAATGAAAACTGACCTTTTGCTGAGTTTCCCAAATTTGCTGGCATATTGAGTGCAGCACTTTCACAGCATCACTTTCAGGATTTGAAATAGCTCAACTGGAATTCCATCGCCTCCACTAGCTTTGTTCATAGTGATGCTTTCTAAGGCCCACTTGACTTCACAGTCCAGGATCTGGCTCTAGGTGAGTGATCACACCATCGTGATTATCTGGGTCGTGAAGCTCTTTTTTTGTACAGTTCTTCTGTGTATTCTTGCCACCTCTTCTTAATGTCTTCTGCTTCTGTTAGGTCCATACCATTTTCTGTCCTTTATCGAGCCCATCTTTGCATGAAATGTTCCATTGGTATCTCTAATTATCTTGAAGAGATCTCTAGTCTTTCCCATTCTGTTTTCCTGTATAATAAGGCTGCATAATATCAGCCTGCTTATTTAACTGATATGCAGAGTACATCATGCAAAATGCTAGACTTCAGGAACTTAAGCTAGAATCAAGATTGTTGGAAGAAATATCAATAACCTCAGATATGCAGATGATACCACCCTTATGGCAGAAAGCAAAGAGGAACTAAAGAGCCTGTTGATGAAAGTGAAAGAGTAGAGTGAAAAGCTGGCTTAAAACTCAACATTCAGAAAACTAAGATCATGGCATCCAGGCCCATAGTTCCTGGCTAATGGATGGAGAAAAAATGGAAACAGTGACAGATTTTACTTTCTTGGGCTCCAAAATCACTGTGGACAATGACTGCAGCCATGAAATGAAAACACATTTGCTCCTTGGAAGATAAGCTATGAGAAACCTGGACAGCGTAGCAAGGACATTACTTTGCCGACCAAAGTCCATCTAGTCAAAACTATGCTTTTTCTTGTAGGCAGGTATGGATGTGAGAATTGGACCGTAAAGAAGGCTGAACAGTAAAGAATTGATGCTTTTGAACTGTGGTGCTGGAGAAGACTCTTGAGAGACCCTTGGACAGCAAAGAGATCAACCAAGTCAATCCTAAAGGAAATCAACCCTGAATATTCATTGGAAGGACTGATGTTGAAGCTTAAACTCCAATACTTTGGTCACCTGATGCAAAGAACTGACTCACTTGAAAAGACCCTGCTGCTTGGAAAGATTGAGGGCAGGAGGAGAAGGGGATGCCAGAGGATGAGATGATTGGATGGCATCACCGATTCAATGGACATCAGTCTGAGCAAAGTCCAGGAGATGGTGAAGGACAGGGAGGCCTGGCGAGCTGCAGTCCACAGGGTTGCAGATAGTCGGATACAACTGAACCTCTGAACAACAACAAAGCAAAAGCTGGAAGACCTCTTGTGGCCTAGTCTCCAGTCATCCAGGCCTCTATTATATTCTGTAGCCTAAAAACTATCACAATATCAGTCCAGATTCAAGGAGAAGAACTATTCTAGGAGTTGAATATCAAAAAGCATAGTTCTTAGGAGAGGAAGGACAGTCTTTGGAGAACACGAACCACAGCACCCTCTTCACTCCCATTCTGCAGTTCATCTCCTCTTGCTGTTTCCGCTTTTATCACCCTGGCCTTCTCTCTGGTCCCACTAGCCACCATCCTCTATCCTGCTAAAGGCTTTTGTACGTACCCTTTTTTTTTTTTTTTTGCTTATAGTGTTCTTTTGATCCCCAGTTTGCCAAATTAACTACTGTTCAGCTTTCATACCTAAATCAAGTCTGACAAAAGCCTTTCCTGATTTTCTTAACCAGGCTAAATCTTTTCATGATATCTTCTGTACTCTCAGGGCATGGGATATATTTTTAGCACTGTCCTCTTCCCCACTGCACTTTGTATTTGTCTGAATGACTATGTAATTTTTGTCTCAATATCCCCCACTAACCTGGAAGAAGAGCCATGTCTGTTTTTCCTTTCTTACCACAGAGCCTGGCTAGTATTCCAGTATTTATTTTCTGAATAAACAGAAATAAACTAAACAAATGAAATATCTCTGTATAACAAAGTATCCTTTTCCCTACAGAATTATAGTGAAGTAGATAATCACATTCCCATATTCAATGCATAAATAATTAGACAACCCAAATATAAACCATTTTTCACAGATGACATCTCATGAATTTAGATGTCATATTCATTTGCTACATCCTACCTATAAAATTAGCAAAATGTATAAAGAAGGCAAGTAAATATAGCTAAACTGAATAAGTTTTGTGGTATTTTTCTAATCTCCTTTCAAATGAGGCTAAAACTCTGATTCTAATTTCTATGACTTAAAAAAAAGCAGAAAAGTATACCAAATGGAGAGGTGATTTCCTACTCTACACAGGAATCCAGTACTGATAGCAAAGACCACTAGAAGCATTCTACTCAGAAACCCAGGGGGATTTGCTACACAAATGAAACAAGACACAAATACTAACTGACCCTCACTATGTTATCCATAAAAAAGTTAAAGTGTCAGTCGCTCAGTCATGTCTGACTTTTTGTGACCCTGTGGACTGTAGCCTGCCAGCTCCTCTGTCCAGGGAATTCTCCTGGCAATAATACTGCAATGGGTAGCCACTCCCTTCTCCAGAGGATCTTCCTGACCCAAGGATTGAACCTGGGTCTCCTGCATTGCAGGCAGATTCTTTACCATCTGAGCCATAACTTGTCTGTAAGTAAACATTCTATCAAGTTTCTATTTGACATGAAATATTTCATCTTCTGGTGGGATCTCACATCCCTGTTCTTAGAAAGTTACACAAATGGTGAAAGGTTGAATTGGAGGAAATATTCACTGTGCTTAGTCATTCAGCTGTGTCTGACTCTTTGTGACCCCCATGGACTGTAGCCCACCAGGCTCCTCTGTCCATGGGGATTATCCAGGCAAGAATATTGGGGTGCATTGCCATGCCTTCCTCTAGGAATCAAACTCAGGTCTCCTGCATTGCAAGCAGAGCCTTTATCATCTGAGCCACCAGGGAAGCCCAAATTTTATTCACTAGTTATAGCTATTAACCCACCTATAATTACCCAGACTTTAAAAATGTTTTTTGTAGAAGTGGTTAGTAGCTGTAATATTCGCTAGTTATGGCTTTTAATCACTTCTACAAAAGTTTTTTTAAAGTCTGGATAGTTATAGATGGTAATTATCATAAGCCAAAGTTCCTTATCAAAAAGTACATTTTATTTCTGGTCTTTTGAATCCCAAGCCTCTCAACTCTAATTGATGCCAACTGCTGAAAATATTTGGTCTAGTGAAAGACTGTTTCTTGCAGTCTGAAACGATTCAACCATGTTTTAACTTATTCTTTCTCCTCATTACAATGTGGATTCCATGAGGGCATGAATTTGGTTAGTTTTGTTTACCTAGAGCAATCTCTGGCACATTGTCCTGACCAATGAATTACTGAATGAGTGACTAGCACTGGTCTTCTAGAATCAGATCCTATGTATTTCTCAAAATATTTATCAATATTCTTATTTGTTATTTATTAAGAAAAAATATTTTCCAAAAACGCAAAAAAAAAAAAAAGCCTTTTACTTATCATTTATGCTTCTTGCTTCCTGGGTATTATGCCATATGAAATTAGTGTTTCTAATTATCTAACCTGTCTCCATCACCAGTTAAGAAAAAAATTTTACAATAGGTGAAAAGAGCGTTTGGCTAAGTCAATTGTTAAGAACAAGACAACAAGTCCGAATTGGAATCACTTATGCAGACCTGGTTTCAATCCCTGGGTCAGGAAGACTCCCTGGAGAAGGAAATGGCAACTCACTCTTACCTGGAAAATCCCATGGTTGGAAGAGCCTGGTACGTTACAGTCCATGGGATCAAAAAGAGTTGGACACAGCTGAGTAACTTCACTTTCACCTTTCATGCTTCTTCCAGAAATGGAATGTTAACCTAATCAATCAAGATTCTCCTGATCAGCACTAGTGAGACAACCTGCCTGATAGAGACCTGCCATCCTCTAAAGAAAAGACCTTGCCACAATCAATCCACTTTTTGCTAGTATAATTTCCCTGTCCCACTACCTTTTGCCTATGTCAGTCTTTAAACTTTGTACTGATAGCTCCTTGGAGTTCCTTTCTATATGCTAGATGGGAGGCTGCCTGATTCATGAATCAATAAATGAAGCCAATAAGACTTTAAAAATTTACTCAGTTGAATTTTGTTTTATAACACATTGAATTTCTTTGGTTGTTACAAGTTTTCTGGAATAAAACTTCATTTTCTTAGTGACTGAGCTGTAACTTTTACCTTATTGTGAGATTTCAGAAGTCTTATCAGATTAAACAACTGCATGGCAAATGATAAAGAAGTCTACAAGCAGATCCATGAGTATGACCATTTTTGTGGGATAATTTAACTATTATTTGACTAAAAATAAAAAAAAAGATACCAGATAGAAGGTATGAAAATCTGGTATAAAACAGTTTCTTAAATCTAAACTCTGTCTCTCAATAAACTGTCAAATATTTTGTCTTAAAAAGGTGACTTGAAACAGGTGAAGTTGGAACAGTCATTAATAAGTGTTTAAACCTAATGGAGACTATAAAATTTAGATAATAGTAAATATATTAACATCAAATTTGCCCATTAAAGGAAATTCTCCTAAGTGGTCCTCTAACACATCCTTAATGCTGGCCAACAAACATGACTTGCGGGTTTTCAATATGTGAGTATCTGTACCATTAGCACCTTATTTCTCAACTCATCAATCACACTGAATTATTCACAACTAAATCTCTTTTTCCTTTGTCCTGCTTCTTGTTAGGTGTGGATTAAGAACTAGATTGCTGTGCCTAAAGTTATAAAGTGCCAAACAGAATTTTAAATACTCGACAGGTTCAACCTTCTCTACAGCTGCTCCAATTCCAGACTTGAACTTAGAAAAAGTTGTGTTGCAAGAAACATGATCCACTCACATTTTCAGAAGCGTTAACGTGTGCCTCCTTAAACCTCTCACATTTATCCAAAAAAGAGAGATACACAACCTACATTTGCAAGAGCCATATTTTACCAATCTTTTCACTAGTCTAAGTGTTGTTTCAGTCTAGCTTTCCATTTCCTATAACCCCTGACTCTGCTTTCCAGTTATCTTTAACTCCTGACTCCGCCTTATTTCTACTATAGGCTTAGAACAAGGATAGTTACTGGAATAATTGAATAGTTTGCTAAATAGATTCCCCCTCATTTTCTTCAGATCCCACTGCCATCAAGTCTTTCTTGATTCCACCTCGAGAAGAGAAAGAGAAATATGCAATGTTATCGAGTCCATTTCAGTCTCAGATATGCATCAAAAATATTCCATCTTGCCTTCTATTCCTCTGTATTTACCACTCAAACTAACACATACTCCTTACAAGCAGGAGGAATAAGGGCAGAGGTTTCAGATATATTAGTAACGTCTATTCTTTTTGGTAGGGCAACTCCCTGATTGAACGGAGTATGGTAGGAAATGCATATTTCTCAAACTAAGCCCTTTCAAGGACAGACGCCAAGGTTGAGCAGTACTCCCGGCTTCTCGGCCACGCGAAAGGAACTGTGAATGACTACGGAAGATCTGCACCAAACCATCCAGATGCAGTTCAAGAGCTGCTGTGAAACAGCAAAGCCCAGCCTGGGAAATTCATGTCACATCCCGTACGTGGGTCAGAAGTGGCGAAGTACAGACACACAGAGCAGTGGATAAGACAGGGTGCACACGCATACATCCCATACCGCTGGGGATGAAGGGGCGAAACACAAACACACACACACACACTCCACACACACACACACTCCACACACACACACAAACTACACCCCGAGAAAGCCCTCGGGGGCCTCCCGGGCAGGCGGGCTCCGCGTCAGGGGGCACCGCCAGCCTCCGTCTTTCCCAGCCTCCGCCTCCGAAACCGCGGTCTATTGACCGTCCGAGGCTTCTCCCCTGTGAAGCGGAGAGGTGCACGCCGGCCTTACCTCGGGGGCTGCTGTCCTGGAGGTACGGGGGCGCCGTGGGAGTGACACTCCCCGAGTGGGACGCGGACAGCAGCGGCGAGCGCTCGTCCACGCCGTCAGCAGCCATGACTGCGGCAGAGGCGGCCGCGCAGGCCGAGTCCGCGGCCCCGGGAGGCGGTGTCGGCGCCGCGGCCGCTCGGAGGACCGGGCTGTGTCACACGGTAGGAGGCGGCGGGGCGGGGCGCGGCGGGGCGGGAGCGGGGGGCGGAGGAGGGCGGGGTGCCGAGAGGGGAGGGCCCACTGGGGAAGACCGCCAGGGAAAGGGGCCAAGTCACCGAAAGCGCCGAGGAGCTAATGGATGCAAGGGTCCCCAAAACCTCAGAGGAGCCGAGTGGGATGGAAGGGTCACCAAAAACACAGAGGAGCTAATGGGATGGAAGGGTCACCAAAACCTAAGAGGAGCCGAGTGGGGTGGAAGGGCTACCAAAACCTCAGAGGAGCTAAGTGGGATGGAAGAGTAACCAAAACCTCAGAGGAGCTAAGTGGGATGCAAGGGTTACACCTCTTTCCTCTTTGTACTTGACTTTTCTTTGGCTAAGGAGAAAGAAGGGGAAAGAGGAAGCCTGAAAGGGGATAAAAAGGCCTGTGGCTTGATGACGGGAAAACTACAGCTAACACAAATCCACGTTTAACTCCTCCGGGCGGAAAGAGGAGCTCTTTGCTGTCAAACTTGCTGCGGTTAAATGAAGAGAGCTTATTTAACCCTAAGAAAGCTTAGGGTTATGAATTCCTTCTCGAGGGTTGCTGGTTTTGTCGGGAAATCATTTTTCAACCTCTGCTGTCTAAGAGGAAATAGATTTTTGGAGCATCAGTGCCATTCCCTGCTTTTCCTTGTTAATTTTAAATACGTTTGGTGCTCTAGTAACAGTACCTTATGGAGACAAGGCATAGTGGGTTGGCTTTTACAAGTTTCATTTTACAAAGTGGATTGTCACGTTAGTTTTGTTTTTGTACTGTATTGTCGCTGACACACATATGATAATAAGTTTATGAATAATGCAAGACAAAACTGTTTTCTTTAGCTAATGCTTTCTTTCACATGTAAAAGAGAGCATAGAAAACAAGTTAGGTCACAGTTCTCATCTTGCTTGTTGTCTTTTTCTTTTCTTATTTTGTTGGCTCACTAGAATGGTTTTAAATCAAAGTTTTGACCATGCCCAGATTAAAAGAAAATGCAATGCGAAAATAGTCATCGTCTCAAACCGATAATTTTTCTGCAACAATTCTGAGTCATTCATCACATATTTATCATGTGATCACTGGTCTGCAAAGATGAGTAGGGCATGGCCTTCATCTTCAAGATGCGCATGAGGCAGCAGAGTCAAAAACAAACGAAGAATGAGGCCGGTAGTCTTTAAATGGGCTGTGGCTTTAAAGGAGCAGGGGGAAAGCAAACTGTAGACATTTGAAACTACCTCTTATATTACATGCCCTCTGAAGATGTTCTTTATTTTGAAAAATCCATTTAGGCGTCAGCCAGAAATTCTAAGGGAAAATCAAAGTATAATGTTTTCTATTATGTAACATCTTTCGTGGGTCAGTAGCATCAGAATACAATAAAATATAAGGATTCCTACAGGACATAATCAAAGGGCATTTATAAGTCTCTGAAACCTGGAATGTGAGGGCTCAAGATGTAGCACTCCTTGCAAAAGGGAACAATTTACAGAAGAAACAGCATTGTTTTTACATTTGCAGCCTAGAAGCTATGGAGATAAAGAAACCTTTAAGACGAATCAACAAAATCCTATTTCTATAAAGTCGGTCCTCCACATCCACAGATTCAATCACACTTCAAAATTTTTGGAGAAAAGATTTCAGAAAATTGCAAAAAGCAAAATGTAAATTTGTCGGGTATAGGCAATTGTTTGCATATCATCTACATTGTATTTTATAGATATTTTTATATCGTTTACATTGTATCAATATTAAGTATATCGCAAGCAATCTAGAGATGATTTAAAGTACATGGGAAGATGTACATAGGTCACATGCAATACTGTATAATACTGTGCCATTTTATGTAAGAGACTTGAGCATCCAAAGGTTTCGGTATCCTTTAGGGGTGGGATGGGATGGTCTGGAACCAATACCCCAGGGACAGAGAAGGACAAGGGGCGACTGTAGTGTCTTATCCTGTCATCTATCACACTTTATTGTAATACTGTGTTTACATTTTCATGACCCACTCACCTTTTACCCCCAGCTGACTTTGTGAGATCAGAAACCAACTCTATCTCATTCACTATTACATCTTCAGTATCTAATACAAGGCACAGCACATTAATAAGCACTCAATAAATGCTTGCCAAATAAATAACAAATGAGTGTATGAACAAATGCTATGCAGTCCCAGAATCTTACTAAAATAAATCGTTAACAGGAAAAAAGTGAAAAGAGTATTTCTTGACGTTTTGATATCAGAAGACGAGCATTTTGCCATCTGACTATGTTATTGTTCTGTTATATCTTTACAACTAGAGTTCCTTTATTGCCCAGGTATAATGATCAGTATCAATTTTTTTCATTCTTTATTTCTTTTATGTGATTTCTCTATTCATGTCAGAATTCATTTGAGGATGATACAGTTAATGGGTATATTGGGATTATATTTGCCACAATGTCAAATTTTACCAAAAGTGAAAAAAATTTTTTCTAGATGAGTATCACTTCATTCTAGTTTAAAGATAATATTATAGTTTATGGTTACTCAGTAAATAGTAAATGGTGATGGTTTAGTTGCTAAGTTGTGTCTGACTCTTGCAACCCGGTAGACAGAGGAGCCTGGCAAGCTACAGTCCATGGATTCTCCAGGCCAGAATACTAGAGTGGGTTGCCATTTCCTTCTCCAGGGGATCTCCCTGACCCAGGGATCGAACTCAGGTCTCCTGCATTGGAGGTGGATTCTTTACCAACTGAGCTGCAAGGGAAGCTCAAAATACTGATCAATCTAAGGCATTTTATGATTATGACATCACTATTTACTTTCACTTTTGGAATAATAGCATAGTATAATCAGATATGTATGAAATAACAGTATGGGATAAGCATCTTTGTATATTTTGTCATCTAAATCAATCCAGGTTTAGACCAAGTTCTTTGAAAGTGATTCCGCAGATTCAGCTCCTTGAGCGCAGAACCCGTTTATTCAGGGAGGCACGAACTGAAAACAGACAAATGATGTGCCTTCCTCATCTCTGTCTGCCCCAGTCTCCAATATTTAACTGTGAAACTGAAGAGGATAACAGCCATAAACACTCCGGTTTCGTCAGGGGAGGGGAGGGAGATGACTTGCATTTAGAATGGAAAAAGCATCGCATACGCTGAACCACAGACTCCTGAGATCCAGTTGAGCACATGTCACTAGTCGCCTTCCACCGGAGCCGGGGAATGCTCCTTTATTAGGGTGATTCTGCTCCCGGCGTCCTTATGCTTCCTCACCTATTGCTCTCCTTGCCTCTTTGCTCTGCTACTGAGTTCCTTCTTGTCCATAAGGTATGGCTCCTGTTTGCTGCTGAGTAACTTCTCAGCCTGTCTCCTGTCTAACACTGGAGGCCCAGAGGCCTTTTAAAAATTGTGAACTGTCTCTTTTCCTTTTAATGCAAGTTGATAAACTCCATTTAAAACTTTACAGGCTTCTTATAAATCTGATTAGGGTTTACTTCCTACTCCCACAGCCACAGACATAATTCTTTATGGAAGTGAAGCTAGGTCAGATTTGAGACCCTTCAGATTTGCAGAAACTCCTTTGTCTTAGCTAAGGAAGTCTTTGGGTCACTGCTTAAATCTTTCTGATGCCTTCACAAGGGATTTTTATGGCCATCCCTTGGATTAAAATTTTATCCTGAGGCCATTTCTTGTTAAAAATCTCTTACTGGACTGGTCTGAACCCTCTGCTTTTCCTCTAGATACTGTTGTAAACTCAAAGTTCTTTTTTTAGTTCATCTCTTTGATAGGCAAAATAACGACCCCTCAAAAGATGTCTAATGCTAATCCCTGGAACCTGGGAAACATTACATGGCAAAAGAGATTTAGCACATGTGATTATGGAATGCAGATCTTACCATACGGAGGCTATCCTAGATTACCCAGGTGGGCCAGTGAGTCTTTAAAAGCAGAGAACCTTCCCGGTCGTAGTTAGCAGTATTCACAGAAGCAGAAGGAGGAGAGATTAGAAGTGTGAGAAGGATACAGCCTACCACTGCTGACTTTGTGGGCGGAGGTAAAGAGTGTGGGTGGCCTTTAGAGCTAAGAGTGACTTTCAGCTGACAAGCAGCAAGGAAGTGGGGATTTCAGTCCCACAGCCACAAAGAAGTTGATTCTATAAACAACTTTAATGAGCAAAGAAATCGTGAGCAAAGAAGAACAAAAAGCATCACTCATCCATCACCCACCTATACAAGGGTTAAGCTGAAACCCACTGCAGTCTCTCCTGCGAGGAATCCAAAGTGAAAAGCAGGATGAGGCACTCTGTGCTTTGGATAAACAGGCCTCTAGATCGGTGCACATCTTAGGAAGAATTTCAATGACCCCAGGTTCTTGCATCTTCCATATATAGAAAAGTACTAAAATAATTAACCTGAGATGTTTGTTCTTTGTGATTAGCAATAGTCTTTTACCAAGATTTAAGCTTGACTGTTTGTATTTCCTAGTCCCTCCTCCCACCCCAGCCCCCCCAAAAAACCCATATATATTCTGTCTTCTCCTCTACCTCTTTGGAGCACTTCCTCAGAGCTGTCTCCCAGGCTACACTCCTCAGTAAGACTCTGAATAAAACTTAAACTCACAACCCTTTATGTCCTGTGTTTTTTCCAAGGTGACATACAGATCTTCCCCTAGAGCTTGTAGGTGGAACATAGACCTGCTAATCCCTTGACTCTGGGCCAGGGAGAACTACTGGACTTCTGACCTACAGAAGCATTAAATTAAAACAAAATAGAAACCAGGTTTGACAATCCCACAAGCAGACAAAAATCATTTAAGTTACATAAGCAAAATAAATCTAGCTTATTTCATGAACAAAAGTAAAAATCAACTTAGCTTTTTTCTTATAAGTGACTTATAATCATCTTCCTAAAATGGTATAAGATAATCACTTTAACCAATCCTCTACTACCTGGAAACCCCCATTGTAATACCCAATCACTGTAAAAGTTAAACAACTTTCTTGCTTCCACTTTATAAAATCATCCTGTGATGTCATGCCTCTGAGCTTCATCTCAGTGTTGGATCTGAAGACTCCCAGTTTGCAAACTATCCTTTTGTACAACAAAACTCTTACTTAATATTATTTTAGTTATATAGTTTAAATTCTTATCATCCCTAGACTTTGACAGAATTATAAAATGATAAAATCATGTTGTTTAAGCTGCTGTTTGTGATAATTTTTATGGCAGCAATATAAAATGCCACCTCTTATCAAGTACCTTTATCTTATCAAACACCTTTATCTTATAAATGAAGCTAATTGTTACTTTCTGTATCGTGGATGGAAATTAGCAAGATCAGCAAGTTCATTGTGTGCTTTTTCTACCTTCCAAGTTACCACAAGCAGTAGTTCATTGGTAAACCTCTGTTATCACGTCTTTGTAGCAATTTCCTCCCTGTTTTATAGCTTCTACTAAAAGTTTCCCCTCTATACCTTCCAGCATTCTCAGTCTCCCTAGTCCTAAAGACAGTGGCATACCATACACTTGGGTTTTGTTAGAGCAATACTAATTTCTGTTACATTTATTTATTTATTTGCCCTTTAAGTACCAGTCTCTGTTGGATTTATCTTTTGCTTTGTACTTTCAGTACCACTTTTTATTGCTTTGTAAGAATCCACCATCTTACAACATAGTTGGTTAAAACAGCAATGTTTTACTTTTCAGAAAGATGCTTTCACCTGGTGGATGAGCAGGGTACTAAAAAAGCTGCATTGGCTGAATCTCTGTCTACAAATGCACTTTTACCCTGGGCTTCTTCATTCCATGTCAGTCTCAAAACAGGGTACCTAGAGGGCAAAGACACAGCTGCCAAGGCTTCACAAGCCCAAGGTTTTGGAACACCTACAATGTTACTTCTTCCGTATTATATTGGTCAAAGAAAAGCACAAGGCCAACCCACATTCAGACAGGGAGAAGGATAGATTCAGTCTCTTGTTGGAAGATGTGGCATGTTACATGCAAAGGAGCATGGATGCAGAAGGTGTAATTCACTGGAGGTCATTTCATAATCTCTCACAAACACACAAAGTATTTTGTGTAAAAAAAAATTCATTAAGAAAGACAAAGGAGAGTTCTTCAAGGGACGTAATGCTTTAGAGAAGTTCAATTTTAAATTCTTTGCTTCTCTCTCTCTTTCTCTCCACAAATTGGCACTGAGGAAATACCATGTGAGGAAACAGTGAGAAAATAGCTGTCTGCAAGTCAGGAAGAGAGTCTTAATCAGAAACTGAGCTCCTGCTCTGAGACTTCCATCCTTCATTTCCAACTGTGAGGAAAGAAACTTCTGTTGTTTAAGCTGTCTGTGGCATTTTGTTGTGGCAGCTTGAACTAATGCAATCTACTAGAGTAAAGCTGCTTTGTAAAAATCCTTTTAGCCCTCGAAGACACACATATGCACATTTCATAGAGAAACCTATTTGAGACCATATAAGCAGTTGATTAATGTAAAAACACATTTTATGATAAGAAACCTACTTTTCCCATGGCTTCAGAAGCCAGCTGTGTCACTGAGCTGGACCCTGCGGGACTTTCCCCACCACCCTCTGCTTTAGGTTTTCTTTGAAGCACCTAGGCAACAGTACTGGCTGCACAATTCCTGAGCTGTTCTGCAGAAGTGGAAACTGAACTACTTGATGACCATGAGCACATAGCCCTAGGCCTCCTGGAGCCTAAGGACTGTTCCCGCACCATCAGCCAATCAGGGAACTGGCATGAGCTGATTAGCTGACCACAAACCCTGCGACCCCCCCACCACCTGGCATTTAAAAGTGTTTTGCCAAAACTCTTTGGGGAGCTCAGAGCTTTTTAGGGCATGACGCAACAGTCTCCTTGCTTGGCCCTGCATTAAACCTTTCTCTGCTCCAGACTGACGTTTGGATTTGTTTGGCCTCATTGTGCATCAAGGAGTGTGTGTGTGTCCCCAGGAGCCTAACAATGCACGCTGGTCCCCTGCCCTCTCCCACCCCTCATCTCCCTGCATCCTCTGCAGCCCCCCATGTCTCCCTTCCACCCTCTGGTGTTTGGGATGGTCCTGCTCCAAGCTTCTTTTTCAAGTAGAAGCCAAGAGGAGGATCGGGATGAGTGAGTCTCAGATTTCAGCAGTGATCGCAACAGTTCACAATAAACAGTGATGAGGTTAAAAAAAAACAAAACCAGAAAACTTGAACTCGAACACATGAACTTACAAGAACAGTTCTGGTGAACGAGCGGAAGTCTGGTTTTGTGCCCGTAGCAGGTTGACCTTGGCTGGGATAGGCCCCTCCCTGAGCCCCCTGCAGCTGCTGGAACCCGTTTTGCTCCAGGGATCTCAGAGGGCCTGTCCCCAACGGGCACCAGCCACCCATGGCACGAGGCTGTCTGGAGCCAGGGAAAGTCTGGATCTGCAGGCCACGTTTAGTGTCTTTGGAAGTGACTCACTCCAACTTGCCCAGGCTGGGAATTCTCTCCACTCCATTTGGGGTTCTTCCTTTGTGAGAAGTGGGCAGCTTGGTCCACGCTCTTTCGCAAGCCGGGCCTATGTGTTTGGAGGCCTCCGTCTGGGAATAGAGGTGGAATTTGAGATTATACCTCCTTTGATTTTTTGTTTCGGTGACCATATCTTAGTTGTTGTTTGTGTTTTTGTGGGTATCATTCTGGGGTAAGCCACTTGCCTTTCATTCTTTTTTTGGGAGTCAGGCTACTCTGGAGCCTCTGTCTACTTAAAAAAAAAGATGCACAACGTGTTATGAGAAGCTTTATTTGGTGCAAAATGAGGACTGCAGCCCAGGAGAAAACACCTCAGATAGCTCAGAAGTGCCCCAAAGAGGTAGGAGGGAAGGTCAATCTATGCGATTTTGGTGAAGGGGGAGTTCATGTAACCAAGCACTTATCTTATGAAAGATTTTCTGCTAGTCACATGGAGCTGAAGTCACCATGAAGGCATTTAGTGCTTTTCTAGATGTGAGGCAATGCAAGGATTGGGCTTGTAAAGTCAGATCCTGAAAATATCTAACTGTTCCAGTTTTCCTGGAGTACAAAGCACCTCATCCCTGTTATCCACACTGGATTCCCTTCAGGGCGTGTGGAAGGTCATCAGCTGTAGCAGCATAAGGGTCAGTCCCCTCAGAGGTAGATGGCAAATGCCCTTGGCAAGGGACAATTTGTAATTGACAGGGCCCCCTCGTGTTCACAAATCCAACCATACTCTGGGAAGCATTTCATGACCGTTTCCTCCCATGGAGCTAGGAAGGCTCTTTCCTAGGTCTGGTGAAGACTTTTCTGATAGGTCACTGCTGGACTAAGTCTTAATAGTCAAAGGTCTCTGGATGCCTATCTTCTAGCTATAGAACAGAAAGATGTTCCCTCATGTTGCATCTTCCCATATCTAGAGTTGCACGAATACAGTCATTGATCACATACCAAGCTATATCTTTGATCAACTGCTACAAGTCACCTAGTCATCATTATTTTTGTTGGAGGTTCAGTTAGATATTTGGTAATTGCAAGCAACAGCAATCTTGTAAAATAAGCAAATACCAATAACACAGCTAGCCATATTATTAAAGTCATAAATGAGAATTATGCCAAGAACTTCCATTAGGTGGAGCCCAGTATATCCTTAGGTTGTCTGAGTTAGTCTATTCTGTACCGATCTTTATTTTTAGTTTTTTAGGGAAATTATACATGGGCACTCCCAGCCCAATTTCCTAGTGTTACTAGGCTGATTATCCTTGCTGCTGCTGCTGCTAAGTTGCTTCAGTCGTGTCCGACTCTGTGCGACCCCATAGATGGCAGCCCACCAGGCTCCCCCGTCCCTGGGATTCTCCAGGCAAGAATACTGGAGTGGGTTGCCATTTCCTTCTCCAATGCATGAAAGTGAAAAGTGAAGTCGCTCAGTCGTGTCCGACTCTTAGCGATCCCATGGACTGCAGCCTGCCAGGCTCCTCTGTCAATGGGATTTTCGAGGTAAGAGTGCTGGAGTGGGGTGCCATTGCCTTCTCCATCCTTAGTATAATTTAATTGTTCCCAAGATAAAGGAGGGGGGCCTTAACAGTCAGGTGTTAACCACATCAATCAGTCCCGTAATGGTTGGGAGTTTTATTCCTTGGCTGAATTTTTGCTTATTGTTCTGATTGAGCTTGAGTAACTTTGGAAGAAAACTCATATTTCTGGCCATGGTCAGAACAGGCATTACTAGTTGGCCAGGTGAGAGGATCCTATCTACTAATATCAAGAGTAGCCTAAACAGAATTGAACTTTCATTCTTCTAAATAAATTTCCTGAAGCCGTCTTCCAATTAGAGCCTTGGATTTGAGGGAAGCACCAAGGTAATTTAGAAACACTTGACACAGGTAACTGGCCCAAAACTCAACGATTTGCTTCCCTGATAGCTCAGTGGGGCTCCCCTGATAGTTCAATTGGTAAAGAATCTGCCTTCAACGCTGAAGACCCTGGTTCAATTCCTGGGTCGGGAAGATCCCCTAGAGAAGGGATAGGCTGCCCATTCCAGCATTCTTGGGCTTCCCTGGTGGCTCAGCTGGTAAAGAATCTGCCCGCAATACAGGAGACCTGGGTTCAATCCCTGGATTGGGAAGATTCCCTGGAGAAGAGAAAGGCAACCCACTCCAGTATTCTGACAGTCTGTGGGGTTGCAAAGAGTCAGACATGACTGAGTGAATTTCACTTTAACTTTTCAACAACTGGATTGATTTTTTAAAATTAGCATAGGGTCATGTTCACGATAGAAAACTTTTGATTCATATGTAAAGATCCAAGAAGTCAGGAAAACATTGTAAACGATCACGAGTCAGGACCAGCATCTTGGGTAAGCTGTCTACTTGTGATGCCTTCTCAGTTCTTTATCAAATTACTATAAGTCATAATTAGTTTGAGGAGAAGGTTTTCCTTATACCTGGAAAACACAGATTCAAATCAGTAATTTTTCAGATGGAAACCATAAAAGTTATAAGCCTGTTCACCAGTTCATTCAGTCCTTTTGTTAACCTTTCATGATACTATCAAGTTTCCCATTAGTTTCCTTTAATTTCTTACCCAGGTCAGCATTATGATCTGAAAGTTAGAAACTTGTGTTTGTCTATAAGTCCTTTCTATAAATCTTCTTGAAAGGAAGCATTTTTGCAAAGGAATTAGAATAAAACAATAACTGTATATAATGACGAAAGTCTTAAGGCACGTTTAAAATCTGATTATAATGCAATTGACAAAGAAATTTGGTTACTGTAGTGACAACACTTTAAGATAGTAACTCTAATTAGGACTGATAGCATTTTGTATGAGGATGTATCAGAATTTTTAAAACTCCATATAGTTCTAGGATATCCATATTAGTAAGAGTTACCATTTAATGTAACCTGAGGAGATTTATTATTCATTTGACAACCCTTCCCATGCAATTAAACATACTAAATGAACCTAATTAGTTTAACATCTCTCTTTTGAATGTTTCAGGGGCCCTTTGAGGCATCCCAAAGTTAGCTAGAGGTTAAAAGGGCTTCATTAGAATTTGATTTAGGAAGTTTTGTCAATAAATAGCAAAAAGGGTTTATAACACTCAGTCAGATGGATTACAGGTCACTGTAAAATGGTATTTATTGCCTAGCCAAAATAACAATAAAAGATTTCAAAGGCATATACATAACAGATCAATTAAGAGGTAATGAAGCATAAACTCTATTATTGAAGACAGTTCAACATCTGGAGAAAGCTTGTCCTCTTCACAGAGAGAAAAGCCAAATTCAAGCTTTGCACCAGCTTATTTTTAAATTCATTTACGCAATGAAATTTACTTTAAGCTTAGTCAATCCTGACCATGCACAAAACTCTTTTATTAGGGTCAACTGTCCACAAATATTTTTATCACTTTCTATGTTCATAACTTTGTTCTTCCATTCAGAAACAGACATCCGTGTCAAACCTACTGCCTTTTCCCCTAACAAAATGCAATTCCATTCTTCATACCTTTACTAAAACACACATTCTACTTTCCTTCAGCAACCATGAATGGTCCTTTATGCTAACATTCTGTAGATTGGTCAACATAACTACCACTGATAATTTCTAAAAGAACTTTTGGTTTCTTATACAGAATGTCTCGGGATAGCACCAAACATGTTCATTAATAGTCCAAAATCACTTTAGTTTCTCTGTAAGAGGAAGTTCAGTTCAGTCGCTCAATATATATATATATATATATATATATATATATATATATATATATATATGTTTAATTCCCTTGCTTTTTGTATAATTCAAGGATGTTGGCAATTTGATCTCTCGTTCCTCTGCCTTTTCTAAATCCAACTTGTACATGTGGAAGTTCTCGGTTCATGTACTGTTGAAACCTAGCTTGAAGGATTTTGAGCATAATCTTCTAGCATGTGAAATGAATGCAACTGTACTGTAATTTGAACATTCTTTGGCACTGCCTTTCTTTGGGATTGGGATGAAAATTGACCTTTTCCGGTCCTGTGGCCATAGTATGATAAAATGATATTATAGTTTTCTTTTTAATTTTTGTTGGAACATCATTGATTCACAATGTTGTGTTAGTTTCAGGTGTACAGCAAAGTGAATCAGTTACGCATATACACGTGCCCACTTTATTATTTTTTAGCTTTTTATTTTATATTGGCACATGGCCGATTAACAATTTTGTGATGGTTCCAGGTGCACAGCAGAGTGACTCGGCCAGACACGTACATGCATCCATTCTCTCCCAGCCTTGCCTCCCATCCACGCTGCCACATACCTGAGTAGAGATTCCTGTGCTTTATGGTAGGTCCTTGGTGATTATCCATTTTAGACACAGGAGTGTGTACATGACTATCTCATAACCCCTAAGTATCTGTTCCCCCCACTCTTCCCCCAGATAACCATAAGTTCCTTCTCATAGTCTGTGAGTTTATTTCTGTTTTGTGAATAAGTTCATTTGTGTTTTTTCTTTTTAGATTTTGCTTTCAAGGGATGTCATACAATATTTCTTTCTCTGCATAAAACCTGCTTCACTCGGATGACAATCTCTGGGTCCGTCTACGTTGCTGCAAATGGCATTATTTTGTTCTTTTCAATGACCAATACCCCACTGTATATATGTAGCACATCTTCCTTTTCCATTCCTATGTCAGTGGACATTTAGGTTGCTTCTGTGTCTTGGCGATTGTCAACAGCGTACAGTGACCATTGGGGTGCACGTATACTTTTGGACAATGTTTTTCTCTGGATATACGCCCAGGAGTAGAATTGCAGCGCCATATGGAAGCAGTATTTTTAGTTTTTTAAGGAACCTTCATACTGTTCTTCATAGAGGCTATACCAACATACATTCCCACCAACAGCATAGAAGGCCTGCCTTCTCTCCACATCCTTCCTGGCATTTATTGTTTGTGTATTTTTTCATGATAGGCATTTTGACTGATGTTAGGTGATATCTCATTGTAATTTTGATTTGCATGTCTCTAATAATTAGTGATCTTGAACATCTTTTTATGTGTCTCTCAACCATCTGTGTGTCTTTTTTGGAGAAATGTCAGTTTAGACCTTGACCATTATTTACTTATTTATTTTTAATTGAATGATAATTGCTTTACAGAATTTTGTTGTTTTCGGTTTTTTGTTTGTTTGTTTGCTTTGATAATATTAAGCCTCATGAACTGTAAATTTTGGAGAATATTTTATCCCTGTCTTTTGGTTGTCTTTCCATTTTGCTTGTGATTTCCTTTGCTTTGCAAAATACTTTGAGTTTAATTAGGCCTCATTTGCTTATTTTTTGTTTTTATTTCTGTTATTCTGGGAGATCAGTCAAAAAAGATCTTATCGCAATTTATGCCAGAGTGTTATGCCAATGTTTTCCTCTGGGAGTTTTGTACTGTCTGGTCTCACATTCAGGGCTTCCCTGATAGCTAAGTTGATAAAGAATCTGCCTGTAATGCAGGAGAGCCTGGTTCAGTTCCTGGGTTGGGAAGATCTGCTGGAGAAGGGATAGGCTACCCACTCCATTTTTCTTGGGCTTCTCATGTAGCTCAGCTGGTAGAGAGAATCTGCCTGCAATGTGGGAAACCTGGGTTCAGTCCTTGGGTTGGGAAGATCCCCTGGAGAAAGGAAAGGCTACCTGTTCCAGTATTCTGGACTGGAGAATTCCATGGACTATACAGTCCATGGGATCACAAGGAGTCAGACACAACTAAGTGACTTTCACTTTTCTGTGCATTCTTGACAGCTCTTCTTAATCTCTTCTGCTTCCATTGGTTCCTTACCATTTCTGTCCTTTATTGTGCCCATCCTGGCATAAAAGGCTCTGTCAATATCTCCAATTTTCTTGATGAGATCTCTGGTCTTTAGTCTTTCATGTTCTATTGTTTTCCTCAATTTCTTTGCAATGTTTATTTAAGAAGGTCTTCTTATCTCTCCTTGCAATTCTCTGGAACTCTGCATTTAGTTGGATTCATCTTTCCCTTTCTCCCTTGCCTTTCACATCTCTTCTTTCCTCAGCTATTTGTGAAGCCTTTTCACACAACCACTTTGCATTCTTGCAATTCTTTTTCCTGGGGATGACTTGATCACTGCCTCCTGCACAATGTTACAAACCTCTGTCCATAGTTCTTCGGGTCTAATCCCTTGAATCTATTCATCACCTCCACTGTATAATCATAATGGATTTGATTTAGTTCATACCTGAATGGCCCAGGTCTTCTCTGGTGGCCCCGTGCAGTGCAGGAGACCCGGCTTCAGCTCCTGCATAAGGAAGATTCTGTGGAGGAGGGCATGGGAATCCACTCCAGTATTCTTGCCTGGAAATCCCATGGACAGAAGAGTGTGACAGGCTACAGTACATGGGGTAGCAAAGAGCAGGGCATGACTGAGTGGCTAAACCGACCTATCTGAATGGCCTAGTGGTTTCCCCTTCTTTCTTCAATTTAAGCCTGAAGTTTGCAATAAGGTGCTCATGATCTGAGCCACAGTCAGATCCAGGTCTTATTTTTGCTGACTGTATAGAGAGTCTCCATCTTTAGCAGCAAAGTATATAATCAATATGATTATATTGATTGACCATTTGGTGATGCCCATGTATAGAGTCATCTTTTGTGTTATTGGAAGAGGGTGTTTGCTATGACCAGTGTATTCTCCTGGCAAAACTCTGTTAGCCTTTGCCCTGCTTCATTTTGTACCCCAAGGCCAAACTTGGCTGTTACCCCAGGTATCTCTTGACTTTCACTTTTGCATTCCAATCCCTTATGGAGAAAAGGACATCTTTTTTTGGTGTTAATTCTAGAAGTTCTTTTAGGTCTTCATAGAATCAATCAACTTCAGCTTTGTTTGGCATTAGTGGTTGGGGCATAGACTTGGATTACTGTGGTGTTTAATGATTTGCCTTGGAAACAAACTGAGATGATTCTGTCATTTTTGAGACTGCATCCAAGTATTGCATTTTGCACTCTTTTGTTGGCTATGAGGGCTACTCTGTTTCTTCTAAGGGATTCTTGCCCACATTAGTAGACATAAGGGTCATCTGAATTAATTCACCCATTCCCATCCATTTAGTTCACTGATTCCTAAGATGTCAATGTTCACTCTTGCCATCTCCTGCTTGACCACCTCCAACTTTCCTTGATTCATGGACCTAACATTCCCGGTTCCTATGCAATATTGTTTCTTACAGCATCAGGCTTTATTTTCATCACCAGACACATCCACAACTGAGCGTGATTTCTGCTTAGACCCACCAGCTTCTTTCTTTCTGGAGCTCTTAGTAATTGCCTTCCACTCTTTCCCAGTAGCATATCGGACCCCTTTGACCTGTGAGGCTTTTCTTCTGGTGCCATAACTTTTTGCCTTTTTGTATTGTTCATGGGGTTCTCTTGGCAAGAATCCTGGAGTGGGTTGCCATTCCCTCCTCCAGTGAACCATGTTTTGTCAGAACTCTTCACTGTGACCTGTCCATCTTGAGTTGCACTGCATGGCATGGCTCACAGCTTCATTGAGTTATGCAAGCCCTTTTGCCACCGCAAGGCTGTGATCCATGGAGGGATTTTTTTTTTTTTAATGATAGCTGAAAGAAAGAAAAAATTTCATGAAAGAAGAAGAAAAGTAACTTAGCAAAAAGGATTTGGAAATGGGCAAGAAAGGAAAATGTGAGATTTTAAACACTGTAACTTAAAATATTTGAACAAATTAAAACAGAATATAAATCAGAAGACATCCTAGAAAGTTAAAAGACGAAAAGAGAAAGTTCTTTAAGGTGTTTCTTTTTATTTACTGGCATTCTATTATTTGCCATTGGGTAAAAGCTCATCGAAGAGACAAGACCTGATCTTCCATCTTATAATCACAGCTGAGAAATACTGAAGGTAACATGTAAGAAGATATTTCTATAAATGTTGAATTCAAAGATAAAAGAAACCTTAAATACTCTTTTATCCGCCTTTACTATTGCTAAGTGATTATAAGTTCATGTTTGACTTATTAAAATGTTTACTGAAGGGCTTCTATATACTAGGCACCATACTAGGTAATGAGAACACACACGTGAAGAAGACAGATCTAGTTAGTCCATGCTTCATGGAAATATATCCAAGTGCAGGATTCAGAGAAGACAAAAATATTACAAAGAAGAAAAATAAGGCACTTGCAATAGAGAATGAATGTATAAGATTGTGAATTACTTTAGACAGAGTGGTGAGAGAGTGATAACAGGTCTATATTTGCAGTGTTGAGAAATCACTGTTTCCAAAGGTATCCATGCCTGGGAAAAAAAAAAAAAAAAGCATGGTAGTTCGAGATACCAAATTCCAGATGGCTTAATCAGATTGTAAT
The DNA here is from genome assembly GCF_042477335.2 of Ovis canadensis. Lineage (NCBI taxonomy): Eukaryota > Metazoa > Chordata > Mammalia > Artiodactyla > Bovidae > Ovis > Ovis canadensis. The sequence goes on along the minus strand of NC_091253.1, from coordinate 96,288,094 downwards.
AGAGTGTGGCATGGGATAAGACTGCTGATGGCCCTGAGAAGCATACTAAAAGCTACACATTCATTGAAAACCTAAACAGTTGGAACTCTTAAGCTCGGCTTGAATTTTTAAAGATCACTGCATTGTGTTATAAAGAATAAATATGAGAGCAGCATGTTTTTGTAGTACAAGTGAGAAGTGGTTAAGGCTCAGACTTATACAGGTGCCAGTGAAAGCGGAGGAAGGTGGATTAATATAAGATATAGTTAAAAAGTAGGACTTAATGATTTGTTGTAAGTAAAGTAGTCAAGAAGGATACCCAGGGTTTTTTTTTTAATTTATTTATTTTTAACTGAAGGATGATTGCTTTACAATATTGTGTTGGTTTCTGCCATACATCAACATGAATCTGCCATAGGTATACATATGACCCTTCCCTCTTGAACCTCCCTCCCACCTGCCATCCCTCTAGGCTGTCCTGGAGCCCCAGTTTGTGTTCCCAGAGTCATACAGCAAATTCCCATTGGCTCTCCATTTTACATACGGTAGTGTGTATGTTGGTTGTCCCAGCTGTCTCTAGTGGTAAATGCAGGCGACATAAGAGATGTGGGTTTGATCCCTGGGCTGGGAAGATCCCCTGGAGGAGGGCATGGCAACCCACTCCAGTATTCTTGCGAGCAGAATCCCACAGGCAGAGGAGCCTGGAGGGCTACAATCCATAGGGTTGTGAAGAGTCAGACACAAGTTCTCCATGGACGCACACAGTCTCTATGTTTCCACGCTACTCTCTCCATTTGTCACACCCTCTGCTCCCCACCCCCCATGTCCGTAAGTCTGTTCTCTATGTCTGTATTTCCATTACTGCCCTGCCAATAGGTCCATCAGTGCCATCTTTCTAGATTCTTCACATATGAGTTAGTACACAATGCAAGTCTTTCTCTTTCTGACCTACTTCACTCTGTATAATCGGCTCTAGGTTCATCCACCTCAGTAGCACTGACTCAACTGTGTTCCTTTTTAGAGCTGAGAGGTATTCCATCGTATCCATGTACACAGCTGATAACATCCATCTGTCAGTGAATATCTAGGTTCTTCCACATCCTATGTATTGTGATAGTGCTGCAATGAACACTGGGGGTGCATGTGTTCCTTGCAATTATGGTTTTCTCAGGGTATATGCCCAGTAGTGGGATTGTTGGGTCATATGATACTTTTATTCTTAGTTTTTTTTTTTAAGGAATCTCCATATTGCCTTCCTTAGTGGCTGTATCAGTTTATATTCCCACCAAAAGTGCAAGAGGGATACCCAGGTTTTTGATGTAAGTAACTGAGGAAAGTGGTGTTATTTATTGATTGATTTGTTATAATTTTCTGTATGTCAATTATACCTCAATGGATAAAGCTTTAAGAAGATAAAAGGTTAAAAGAAGATGCTATCAGAGAGAAAGCAGCGCTATAACAGTGATACAGCAGGTAAAGAGACTGGCAGTGCCTTGAGAGAGGTGCTATATAGTTGATGGCAGGGGTGCCATGTAGGTTTTGAAGCATCTTTGACAAAGTGAAACGTATGAATTTTTACCTGAGTAGAAGGCCAGCTTAAAAAAAAATTGTATTTTTCCCAATTCGTAAAAGTACCTTGAGGAAAACTTCTGTGTCAAGAAAAAACAGAGAAAAAGATCAAAATTGCTAAGGTCTGGGGTTGGGAGTAGATGGGATCAGACATGAATACAGGCATAAAAACAGGTGGGGTCTTCTCAGATATGGAGTGATGCCGTTTAATGAGTTCTAGGACTTTAAATACGTTAAGTCTGAAATACCTGTGGGGCGATCCAAGTGAAGTCAACCAGGAAGCTGTATATGTACGTCTGACCCTGGCACTTGGAAGACAGGTTCATCTGGCACGGAGATGCGTAGTTACAGCCATGGGAAGTGAAACTGGCAGGAAGTGCAAAGAATGACAGATGTGCTGGGACAGAGCCCAAAGGCATCCAGCAAATCTTAGTGAGTGATAGAGATCCAGCCAAGAGGAGAGGCTGTGTCACAGAGGCCACGGGGGAGACAGATGATGCTGAAGAAAGTATATATGTATGTATTCCAGACAGTGATAACTGTTAGCATTAAGCAGGTTAAGCAAGGCATTAGGAAAGCTAGGTGGGGAGGGCACATTGCTCTTGGTTTTGTTTTGTGAAGACGGACAAGGGCAGGGTTATTCATGTTTGAGTAGAAGTTGGACAGGAGGGATAGTCAATGGTGTCCAATATTACTTACAAAGTAAGCTAGTTGCAGGCTGAAAAGTGATGATTTTGACAGTTGTCTTATGTGATGGGAAAATATGCAGCATTAAAAATGCTTTACTGCAAGTGAACAAAAATCAGAAATATATATATATTATATAGTCTAAATATCAATTCAGTTCAGTTCAGTCTCTCAGTCATGTCCGACTCTTTGCGACCCCATGAATCACAGCACGCCAGGCCTCCCTGTCCATCACCAACACTCGGATTCACTCAGACTCATGTCCATCAAGTCCATGATGCCATCCAGCCATCTCACCCTCAGTCGTCCCCTTCTCCTCCTGCCCCCAATCCCTCCCAGCATCAGGGTCTTTTCCAATGAGTCAACTCCGCATGAGGTGGCCAAAGTACTGGAGTTTCAGCTTTAGTATCAGTGCTTCCAATGAACATCTAGGACTGATCTCCTTTAGGATGGACTGGTTGGATCTCCTTGCAGTCCAAGGGACTCTCAAGAGTCTTCTCCAACAACATAGTTCAAAAGCATCAATTCTTCGGTGCTCAGCTTTCTTCACAGTCCAACTCTCATATCCATACATGACCACAGGAAAAATCATAGCCTTGACTAGATGGAACTTTGTTGGCAAAGTAATGTCTCTGCTTTTAATATGCTATCTAGGTTGGTCATAACTTTCCTTCCAAGGAGTAAGCATCTTTTAATTTCATGGCTGCAGTTACCATCTGCAGTGATTCTTGAGCCCCCCAAAATAAAGTCTGACACTGTTTCCACTATTTCCCCATCTATTTCCCATGAAGTGATGGGACCGGATGCCATCATCTTCGTTTTCTGAATGTTGAGCTTTAAGCCAACTTTTTCACTCTTCTCTTTCACTTTCATCAAGAGACTTTGTAGTTCCTCTTCACTTTCTGCCATAAAGGTGGTGTCATCTGCATATCTGAGGTTATTGATATTTCTCCTGGCAATCTTGATTCCAGCTTGTGCTTCTTCCAGCCCAGCGTTTCTCATGATGTACTCTGCATAGAAGTTAAATAAGCAGGGTGACAATAGACAGCCTTGACGTACTCCTTTTCCTATTTGGAACCAGTCTGTTGGTTCATGTCCAGTTCTAACTGTTGCTTCCTGCCCTGCATACAGATTTCTCAAGAGGCAGGTCAGGTGGTCTGGTATTCCCATCTCTTTCAGAATTTTCCACAGTTTACTGTGATCCACACAGTCAAAGGCTTTGGCATAGGCAATAAAGCAGAAATAGATGTTTTTCTGGAACTCTCTTGCTTCTTCCATGATCCAGCGGATGCTGGCAATTTGATCTCTGGTTCCTCTGCCTTTTCTAAAACCAGCTTGAACATCTGGAAGTTCACGGTTCACGTATTGCTGAAGTCTGGCTTGGAGAATTTTTAGCATTACTTTACTAGCATGTGAGATGAGTGCAATTGTCAGTAGTTTGATCATTCTTTGGCATTGCCTTTCTTTGGGATTAGAATGAAAACTGACCCTTTCCAGCCCTGTGGCCACTGCTTAATTTTTCCAAATTTGCTGACATATTGAGTGCAGCACTTTCACAGCATCATCTTTCAGGATTTGAAATAGCTCAACTGGAATTCCATCACCTCCACTGGCTTTGTTCATAGTGATGCTTTCTAAGGCCCACTTGACTTCACATTCCAAGATGTCTGGCTCTAGGTGAGTGATCACACCATCGTGATTATCTGGGTCGTGAAGAGCTTTTTTGTACCGTTCTACCGTGTATTCTTGCCACCTCTTCTTAATATCTTCTGCTTCTGTTAGGTCCATACCATTTCTGTCCTTTATCAAGCCCATCTTTGCATGAAATGTTCCCTTGGTATCTCTAATTTTCTTGAAGAGATCTCTAGTCTTTCCCATTCTGTTCTTTTCCTCTATTTCTTTGCATTGATCGCTGAAGAAGGCTTTCTTATCTCTTCTTGCTATTCTTTGGAATTCTGCATTCAGATGCTTATATCTTTCCTCTTTTCCTTTGCTTTTCACCTCTCTTCTTTTCACAGCTATTTGTAAGGCTTCCCCAGACAGCCATTTTGCTTTTTTGCATTTCTTTTCCATGGGGATGGTCCCTGTCCCCTGTAGAATGTCATGAACCTCATTCCATAGTTCATCAGGCACTCTATCAGATCTAGTCCCTTAAATCTATTTCTCACTTCCACTGTATAATCATAAGGGATTTGATTTAGGTCATACCTGAATGGTCTAGCGGTTTTCCCTACTTTCTTCAATTTAAGGCTGAATTTGGCAATAAGGAGTTCATGATCTGAGCCACAGTCAGCTCCTGGTCTTGTTTTTGTTGACTGTATAGAGCTTCTCCATCTTTGGCTGCAAAGAATATTATCAGTCTGATTTTGGTGTTGACCATCTGGTGATGTCCATGTGTAGAGTCTTCTCTTGTGTTGTTGGAAGAGGGTGTTTGCTATGACCAGTGCATTTTCTTGGCAAAACTCTATTAGTCTTTGCCCTGCTTCATTCCGTATTCCAAGGCCAAATTTGCCTGTTACTCCAGGTATTTCTTGACTTCCTATTTTTGCATTCCAGTCCCCTATAATGAAAAGGACATCTTTTATGGGTGTTAGTTCTAAAAGGTCTTGTAAGTCTTCATAAAGCTGTTCAACTTCAGCTTCTTCAGTGTTGCTGATTGGGGCATAGACTTGAATAACTGTGATATTGAATGGTTTGCCTTGGAAACGAACAGAGATCATTCTGTTGTTTTTGAGATTGCATCCAAGTACTGCATTTTGGACTCTTGTTGACCATGATGGCTACTCCATTTCTTCTAAGGGATTCCTGCCCACAGTAGTAGATATAATGGTCATCTGAGTTAAATTCACCGATTCCAGTCCATTTCAGTTCACTGATTCCTAGAATGTCAACGTTCACTCTTGTCATCTCCTGGTTGACCACTTCCAATTTGCCTTGATTCATGGACCTGACATTTCAGGTTCCTATGCAATATTGCTCTTGATCGCATTAGACCTTGGTTCTATCACCAGTCACACCCACAACTGGGTATTTTTTTTGCTTTGGCTCCATCCCTTCATTCTTTCTGGAGTTATTTCTCCACTGATCTCCAGTGGTATATTGGGCACCTACTGACCAGGCGAGTTCCTCTTTCAGTATCCTATTATTTTGCCTTTTCATACTGTTCATGGGGTTCTCAAGGAAGAATACTAAAGTGGCTTGCCATTCCCTTCTCCAGTGGACCACATTCTGTCAGACCTCTCCACCATGACCCGGCCGTCTTGGGTGGCCTCACGGGCATGGTGTAGTTTCATTGAGTTAGACAAGGCTGTGGTCTTAGTGTGATTAGATTGAGTAGTTTTCTGTGATTATGATTTCAGTGTGTCTGCCCTCTGATGCCCTCTTTCAACACCTATCTTCTTACTTGGGTTTCTCTTACCTTGGACATGGGGTATCTCTTCACGGCTGCTCCAGCAAAGCACAGCCGCTGCTCCTTACCTTGGACGAGGGATATCTCCTCACTGCCACCCCTCCTGTAATTTAAAAGTAATTTCCAATAAGAAATATCCTGTTCTCAGGACATCCCTGGATGGTGGGTAACACTTAATATCATGGATAATTTGTTCAAAATTTCTGCAGAAATGTTTTAATTAAAAAAGGTAAAGTAACTTTATTTTTTCTTTTAACATGAACATGATGATGAAAGATAAATAAAAAATTATCCAAAAGTCTACCACTCAGATGTAGCTACTGTTAAATGTGCAATATCCAAATATTTTTCTACATTTTCTGTATAGATGGAGAGACAAATACATTGAACAGTAGAAAAAAGTAAAAGAAGTAATATTATATTTGCTTTTGACTTTTATTTAGACTTTCTCTTTCCTGTATGTCATGAGACCCTTTCCATTATCCATCAGTAGAGAGCTTGCTCTTTTTAACAGTTATACATTAATGTATGTAACTAACATCTTATACCTGGACATACACATTGTTTCCAATTTTTACAGATTTTCTCATACTCTTCTATTGTTATCCAGGATAGATTTCAAGAGATTAAGTAGTTGGTTTTGGTATGAATTACTATGCTACCTTCAAAAGTGTAAAAGGTTAATCACACTGAAAGAATTTATTGATCATTTCATCACTATTGTATTATTTGCTCCAGTTCAAATCTCCTGGACCCTATTTTCTTTATCTCTAGCATAGGATTGATGATGGTAATAGTTTTTTCTTATCTTAGTGAACTGAGGTTTTAAAATAGTAATAATATATAAGGACTTTATAGTCATAGAGCACTGTGCCCATTTTAGCAATCATAGAAGGCATATGATGGAAATTAATTGAATATCTGCAGTTCTTCTTTAAACAAAACTGGTGCAGAAGTTTAGTTAACATTTTTTTTTAGAATACAGAAACCTCTTAAACTCAAACTTCCAAGTTGATTTTCATTCCATTTTTTTTATTATTACAAAATATTTAGCATATAATAGCTGAGTAAACAGGTTGTTGCCTAAGAGCTCAGTGTTGGTAAACTAGTAGTTGCTTAGGGCTGCACGTCTCAAAATGCACGGCCTTCCCATTTTGCTGTAGGTTGAACTGGTGGTGGTGGTGGTTTAGTCTCGGTTTCCCCCCTAAATTCATATGTGATGGTGGTGATTTAGTAGCTAAGTCATGTCCGACTCTTGTGATCCCATGGACTATAGCCTGCTAGGCTCTTCTGTCCATGGCATTTCCCAGGCAGGAATGCAGGAGTGGGTAGCCTTTCCCTTCTCCAGGGGATCTTCCCAACCCAGGGATTGAACCCAGGTCTCCTGCATTGCAGGGGAGTTCTTTACCAGCTGAGCCATGACGGAAGCCCAAGAATACTGCGGTGGGTAGCCTTTCCCTTCTCCAGCATCTTCCCGAACCATCAATCAAACTGGGGTCTCCTGCATTGCAGGCGAATTCCATAGCTCTGACTATACGAATCTTTGTTGACTAAGTGATGTCTTTCTTTTTAAATAAGCTGTCTAGGTTTGTCACACCTTTTTTTTCCAAGGAGCCTGTGTCTTTTAATTTCATGGCTGCACTCATCATCTGCAGTGATTTTGGAGTGCAAGAAAGTAAAATCTGTCACGACTCCCACTTTTTCCCCTTCTATTTACCATGATGTGATGGGACTGATGCCATCATCTTAGTTTCTGGTGAAAAGCCAACTTTTTCACTCTCTTCTCTCACCCTCATCAAGAGGCTCTTTACTTCATCTCCATTTTCTGCCATTAGAGTGGTGTCATCTGCATATCTGAGGTTGTTGATATTTCTCCCGGCAACCTTGATTCCCACTTGAGTGTCATCCAGCCTGGCATTTCACATCATCTACTCTGCATATAAGTTAAATAAACAGGGTGACAATGCACAGTCTTGACATACTCCTTTCCCAAATTTGAACCAGGTAGTTGTTCCCTATAAAGTTCTAACTGTTGCTTATCGACCTGCATACAGGTTTCTCGGGAGACAGTAAGGTAGTCTGGTATTCCCATCTCTTTAAGAATTTTCCACAGTTTGTTGTGATCCACATAGTCAAGGCTTTCTCATAGTCAATGAAGCAGATATTTTTCTGACATTCCCTTCATTTCTCTATGATCCAACAAGTGTTGGCAATTTGATCTCTGGTTCCTCTGCCTTTTTTAAAACCCAGCTGGTACATCTGGGTTTCATTTCACATACTGCTGAAGCCTAGCTTGAAGGATTTTGAGCATAACCTTACTAGTATGCAAAATGAGTGCAATTGTTGGGTAGTTTGAACATTTTTTGGCACTGCCCTTCTTTGGGATTGGAATGAAAATTCACCTGTCCAGGGTCAATAGGGGCTTCCCTGGTAGCTCAGCTGGTAAAGAATCTGCCTGCAATTCAGGAGATCCCAGTTCAATTCCTGGGTTGGGACGTTCCCTTGGAGAAGGGATAGGCTACCCACGCCAGTATTCTTGGGCTTCCCTGGTGTCTCAGATGGCAAAAAAATCGGCCTGCAATGCAGGAGACATGGATTTGATCCCTGGGTTGGGAAGATCCCCTGGAGGAGGAGGGCATGGCAACTTATTCCAGTATTCTTGCCTGGAGAATGCCCATGGACAGAGGATCCTGGTAGGCTACAGTCCATGGGATTGCAAAGAATCGGACACAACAGAGCTAGCGACTAAGCACAGCACAAGAAGATGCCAGAGAGCTCATTCTCTCTCCCATTCCTGCTTCTTTCCCTCCCTTCTCCTCACCCTGAAACGCATCAGGAAACAATGAGAAGGCTGCTGTCTACAAGTCGTGGAGAGAGTGCTCATCAGAAACAGAGTCTCTTGGCATCTTGACCTTGGACTTGTCAGCATCCAGAACAGTGAGAAATAAATTTATGTTGTTTAAGCTACTCAGTCTATGGTATTTTGTTATGGCAGCCACATAGACTAAGAAATATAATTTTTTCCCCCTTTTTATCATTATGATAGTCTTTAGGATGATTGGCTCAAAATTGCCAACTAATAAAAACTAAGACCCAATTCCCTTCTGCTGTGTGTAACCCTGCTGAGGTAATTTGTGACGCTCGAATATCAATCTCATTTCATAAATAGTTGCAGTCTTGCCAACCAAACAGAAAATGGAAACCCTCAATTTTCCTGTAATTTTTTTTTGGCATATAGATTCATACCATCATTTAATCCTCCTGAGAGTCCTTTGAAATTAACAGTTGGGAACAGGTATTTTAGATTTCAACTCTTCTTGTTTCATATTGGGATTATTCTCCTACCATCTCAGAGAGGATAATGAAATAATGTTTCTAGTAAGCTAGATTTTCTGGCTCAGTGCCAACAGAAGAGAATACAGCAAGTCTCCTGAGCAGTTCATGGTAACCATGTACAAGTCCTTCAGAACTTTTGTATTGATGTTTGAACCTGTGGCAGTCATCAGTGTGGTACTCTCTACCAAAAAAAAAAAAAAAAAGAAAGAAAAGCCAGAATTTTTAGGCTTCATTAGTAGAAATATGGCTTCCCAAACTCAAGTTGAAAAAATACTGAACAAAGCATGTTGTTAGTGTATACTTATTTTTCACAGATTGTGAATTCATTTACTAAAATTAGTAACCCTGAAATCAAAACTAATGGCATATTGATGTGCAGAGCAGCAAAAAAATTATACATTATAAATTATACATTGTATGATTATACATTTATAATTATATAATTATACAGTTATACATTGTACCAGTCCCCTGAAATGTATAATCCCTGATGAAATGGAAAAAGGTGACAGCCTATCTTGTCTCAGTTCTCACACTGTAAACAAGTGTCCTTTTCAGAATACAATTACTGGATTTTTGGAATTTTGTGCTTTTTATGAGTGATTTGGCTGTTTTAGATGATCCCTAAAGGTAGTGTACTGTTCTTAAGTAACTCACAGAGGAAATATGTGTTAGGTAAGATTAACTGCCTAGAGCCAAACATCCTGGAATGCAAAGTCAAGTGGGCCTTAGGAAGCATCACTATGAACAAAGCTAGTGGAGGTGACGGAATTCCAGCTGAACTCTTTCAAATCCTGAAAGATGATGCTGTGAAAGTGCTGCACTCAATATGCCAGAAAATTTGGAAAACTCAGCAGTGGCCACAGGACTGGAAAAGGTCAGTTTTCATTCCAATCCCAAAGAAAGGCAATGACAAAGAATGCTCAAACTACCGCACAATTGCACTCATCTCACATGCTAGTAAAGTAATGCTCAAAATTCTCCAAGCCAGGCTTCAACAGTACCTGAACTGTGAACTTCCAGATGTTCAAGCTGGTTTTGGAAAAGACAGAGGAGCCAGAGATCAAATTGCCAACATCTATTGGATCATCGAAAAAGCAAGAGAGTTCCAGAAAAACATCTATTTCTGCTTTATTGACTTTGGCAAGGTCAAATCTGGAAAATTCTTAGAGATGGGAATACCAGACCACCTGACCTGGCTCTTGAGAAACCTATATGTAGGTCAGGAAGCAACAGTTAGAACTGGACGTGGAACAACAGACTGGTTCTAGATAGGAAAAAGAGTACGTCAAGGCTGGCTATTGTCACCCTGCTTACTTAACTTCTATGCAGAGTACATCATGAGAAATGCTGGACTGGAAGAAACACAAGCTGGAATCAAGATTTCCAGGAGAAATATCAATAACCTCAGATATGCAGATGACACCACCCTTATGGCAGAAAGTGAAGAGGAACTAAAAAGCCTCTTGATGAAAGCAAAAGAGGAGAGTGAAAAAGTTGGCTTAAAGCTCAACATTCAGAAAACGAAGATCATTGCATCTGGTCCCATCACTTCATGGGAAATAGATAGGGAAACAGTAGAAACAGTGTCAGAATTTATTTTTTGGGGCTCCAAAATCACTGCAGATGGTGACTGCAGCCATGAAATTAAAAGATGCTTACTCCTTGGAAGAAAAGTTATGACCAACCTAGATAGCATATTCAAAAGCAGAGACATTACTTTGCCGACTAAGGTCCGTCTAGTCAAGGCTATGGTTTTTCCAGTGGTCGTGTATGGATGTAAGAGTTGGACTGTGAAGAAAGCTGAGCACTGAAGAATTGATGCTTTTGAACTGTGGTGATGGAGAAGACTCTTGAGAGTCCCTTGGACTGCAAGGAGATCCAGCCAGTCCATTCTGAAGATCAGCCCTGGGATTTCTTTGGAAGGAACGATGCTAAAGCTGAAACTCCAATACTTTGGCCACCTCATGCGAAGAGTTGACTCATTGGAAAAGACTCTGATGCTGGGAGGGACTGGGGGCAGGAGGAGAAGGGGACAACCAAGGATGAGATGGCTGGATGGCATCACTGACTCGATGGACGTGAGTCTGAGTGAACTCCGGGAGTTGGTGATGGACAGGGAGGCCTGGCGTGCTGTGATTCATGGGGTTGCAAAGAGTCGGACATGACTGAGCAACTGAACTGAACTGAATTCAGTGTTTTTTTAAGGAACTTTAGAGAACATAACTACCACCTCTAACAAAAATCAACTAGATACAGACATGTAGTAGTGAATCACAAAATTAGAATCACTATGGAATAATGTGTGCTATTACAGATTTTTTATAGTTTATAAATTATAAGTTAAAAAATCTAAAGTGTTAGCACAGTTGTGTCCAACTCTTTGCGATCCCATGGACTATAGCCCACCAGGCTCCTCTGTCCATGGAATTCTCCAGGGAAGAATACTGGAGTGGGTTGCCATTCCCTTCTCCAGGGGATCTTCCTGACCCAGGGAATGAGCCCAGGTCTCCTGCACCGCATGATTCTTTAAAGATAAAAGGTTCTCCTACTCATTATTCAACTCAGTGATTGTAGTGCATTATTTTTGATGTTTAATTCAGTTGAAACTATAAATTTGAATATATTTCATTCTTCTTTAACAACTACCCATCAACTATAGGTGTGGCCCTTAAGGTTTAACCTCCTTTTCTTTTTCTTCTATTTCCTATCACTCTTTCCAGGGTGATTTCTGATGGATACAAATGCCAGCTTCAAGTCAGAAAGCTAAAACCTAAATTTCCAATCATGACATGTCTTCTGGCTCTGGATCTGAATTTCTAAATACCTGTCTGACTTACCCACAAATGTCCCTGTCACAAATCATGCTCAACATGTTACAAACAAAATTCATTTTCCCTTCCATGAGCCATTGTTTTCTGACCTATGTACCTTACCTGAAATAATGAGCTTTATTCATTATTCTGTGAATTTTTTCCTCACAACAATCTTCTACATAGGTGTTGTAGTATGGATGAAGACAGGATTGTATAGATGGTATAAAGTGACCTTGAGATCAGATTTGGTTCTGATACTTACTGTGTGGTCTTAAGCCAATTACCTTTTTTTTTGAGCCTCATTTTCATGGACAGTAGATACAATATAGGTTTTATTATTGTTCTTCTTGAAAGTGTGGTAGGTACTCAAAGTGGCAGCAACAACACCCCACAGGGACTCGCAAGAAATCTCAGTTTACCCTAAACTTGGTGAATCAATATTTGCATCTTAATATGATCTTCCCTCGTAGCTCAGTTGATAATCTGTCTGCAATGCAGGAGACCAGGGTTTGATTCCTGGGTCAGAAAGATCCCCTGGAGAAGGAAATGGCAATCTACTCCAGTATTCTTACCTGGAGAATCCCATGGACAGAGGTGCCTGGCGGGCTACAGTCCATGGGGTTGTAAGAGTCAGATACGACTTAGCGACTAAACCACCACCATGATCTTCCCAGGCAACTGGTTTGCATATTTAAATTTAAGCATCACTGGTCTGGTTTTCCCTTGCTAACAAAGGTTTTGTAGCGCCTTCAGGGGAGTAGATCATTCATGAGTCAAAAAAGTCCTGTAACTTACTAAAGCTACTATTACAATTATTGCCAATGCTCTTACGTACCTGTTATCAATTATATATAGCTGCTGTAAATGGATATTTTATTCAGAAACCTTGAAATATCTAATTTCAATCTACTTCATGGTTATTTTATTTACTAGAGAAAGGTCCATTCTTTCATTATCCTTTTATTTTTTTATGCATTTTTTGCTGTTCTGGGTCTTTGTTGCGGTGTGGAGGCTTCTCCTGTTGCAATGCAGTGCAAAGACTTCTCTCAGGGCCTCTCTTGTGCATGGGCTGAGTGAGCACGCACACTCAGCAGTTGTGGCATGTGGGATCTTAGTTCCATGACCAGTGGCCAAACCCACGTCCCCTGCCTTGGAAAGTGGATTCTTAACCACTGGACCACTGGGGAAAATTGTCTTTTTGCCATTTTAAATTGTACTCCTTCAACATTTTAAAATTTGGATTGTTCAATAAGTTTTCCTTGTGTTCCATCTTTACAAAGAAAAACAGAAGCACTAGTTCTCATCTGAAATATTTAGAAAACCAGCCCAAATCGTTGATTTAAAGAGGGATGTTGCAATAGCCTAGTTTAATCACAAAATCTCTCATACAATAACACTGCTTGAATGAACCTGTTTCTAGATTCTAATACTATTTAACCCTTATTAAACATTCATAATGTACAATGCACTGTGTGAACTGAGGTTTATAGATGCTTAACGATACAGTTCATTATCTAATCTGTGCCACTGTTACCTTGGCATACCACATTTCTAACAAGCTCCCAGGCAATGCTCACGCTGCTTTTCTGAGGATGATACTTTTCAATAAAGATTGTAGAGCAAAAAGAATTATATAGATGTCTGAGAAACACAGTGACGGGGAGACGGCCAGGTTGGTGGTGAGAGTTGAGAATTAGCTTCTCTCTCTTTAAAGAGTCAACTGTTAAGTCCTTAGATTCATAATGGTAAATTTCAGTTGTGAAAAATCTGCCACTATGGTTTTTCCAGTAGTCATTACAGAATGTGAGCACTGGACCATAAAAAAGGCTTGAGCACTGAAAAAACAGATGCTTTAGAATTGTGGAGCTGGAGAAGACTCTTCAGAGTCCCTTGGACTACAAGGAGATCAAACCAGTCCATCCTAAAGGAAATCAGTCCTGAATATTCATTGGAAGAACTGATGCTGAAGCCGAAACTCCAATACTTTGGCCACCTGATGCAAAGAACTGACTCACTTGAAAAGACCCTGATGCTGGGAAAGATTGAGGGCAGGAGGAGAAGGGGACGACAGAGGATGAGACAGCTGGATGGTCTCAGTGACTTGAAGAACAAACTCCGGGAGATAGTGAAGGATAGGGAAACCTGGTGTGTTGCAGTACATGGCGTTGCAACTGAACGACTTAGCAATTGAACAAGAAGTTAACTGTGGCACTTAGAATAGTTTATATTTAAGTAAATCCACTGCTTAGAATTGGAAGGTAGCAAAATTTACAAAGTTCAGTAACTAGGTCTTTCCTAGGTGCATATACCATTCTTCATCTCCTTCCTAGCTCCCTGCCTTTTGTACATCGATCCCATAATATACAACACATAATGTTCTTATTCTTGCAGTTCCTAAATTATTATTTATTATAATCTAAATCATTATACATTGGAAGTGAGAAACAGATTTAAGGGACTAGATCTGATAGATAGAGTGCCTGATGAACTATGGAATGAGGTTCGTGACATTGTCCAGGAGACAGGGATCAAGACCATCCCCATGGAAAAGAAATGCAAAAAAGCAAAGTGGTTGTCCAGGAGGTCTTACAAATAGCTGTGAAAAGAAGAGAAGCGAAAAGCCAAGGAGAAAAGGAAAGATACAAGCATCTGAATGCAGAGTTCCTAAGAATAGCAAGAAGAGATAAGAAAACCTTCTTCAGCAATCAATGTAAAGAAATAGAGGAAAAGAACAGAATGGGAAAGACTAGAGATCTCTTCAAGAAAATTAGAGATACCAAGGGAACATTTCATGCAAAGATGGGCTCAATAAAGGACAGAAATGGTATGGACCTAACAGAAGCAGAAGATATTAGGAAGGGATGGCAAGAACACACAGAAGAACTGTACAAAAAAGATCTTCACGACTTGGATAATCACAATGGTGATCACTCATCTAGAGCCAGACATCCTGGAATGTGAAGTCAAGTGGGCCTTAGAAAGCATCACTATGAACAAAGCCAGTGGAGGTGATGAAATTCCAGTTGAACTCTTTCAAATCCTGAAAGATGATGCTGTGAAAGTGCTGCACTGAATATGCCAGCAGATTTGGAAAACTCAGCAGTGGCCACAGGACTGGAAAAGGTCCGTTTTCATTCCAATCCCAAAGAAAGGCAATGACAAAGAATGATCAAACTACTGCACAATTGCACTCATCTCACACGCTAGTAAAGTAATGCTAAAAATTCTCCAAGCCAGGCTTCAGCAATACATGAACTGTGAACTTCCTGATGTTCAAGCTGGTTTTAGAAAAGGCAGAGGAACCAGAGATCAAATTGTCAACATCTGCTGGATCATGGAAGAAGCAAGAGAGTTCCAGAAAAACATCTGTTTCTGCTTTATTGCCTATGCCAAAGCCTTTGACTATGTGGATCACAATAAACTGTGGAAAATTCTGAGAGATGGGAATACCAGACCACCTGACCTGCCTCTTGAGAAATCTGTATGCAGGGCAGGAAGCAACAGTTAAAACTGGACATGGAACAACAGACTGGTTCCAGAAAGGAAAAGGAGTACGTCAAGGCTGTCTATTGTCACCCTGCTTATTTAACTTCTATGCAGAGTACATCATGAGAAATGCTGGACTGGAAGAAGCACAAGCTGGAATCAAGATTGCCGGGAGAAATATCAATAACCTCAGATATGCAGATGACACCACCCTTATGGCAGAAAGTGAAGAGGAACTAAAAAGCCTCTTGATGAAAGCAAAAGAGGAGAGTGAAAAAGTTGGCTTAAAGCTCAACATTCAGAAAACGAAGATCATGGCATCTGGTCCCATCACTTCATGGGAAATAGATGGGGACAGTGTCAGACTTTATATTTTTGGGGGCTCCAAAATCACTGCAGATGGTGACTGCAGCCATGAAATTAAGACTCTTACTCCTTGAAAGAAAAGTTATGAGCAACCCAGATAGTACATTCAAAAGCAGAGACATTACTTTGCCGACTAAGGTCCGTCTAGTCAAGGTTATGGTTTTTCCTGTGGTCACGTATGGATGTGAGAGCTGGACTGGGAAGAAAGCTGAGCACCGAAGAAGTGATGCTTTTGAACTGTGGTGTTGGAGAAGACTCTTGAGAGTCCCTCGGACTGCAAGGAGATCCAACCAGTCCATTCTGAAGGAGATCAGCCCTGGGATTTCTTTGGAGGGAATGATGCTAAAGCTGAAACTCCAGTACTTTGGCCACCTCATGCAAAGAGTTGACTCATTGGAAAAGACTTTGACGCTGGGAGGGATTAGGGGCAGGAGGAGAAGGGGACGACAGAGGATGAAATGGCTGGATAGCATCACTGACTTGATGGATGTGAGTCTGAGTGAAGTCCGGGAGTTGGTGATAGACAGGCAGGCTTGTTGTGCTGCGATTCATGGGGTCGCAGAGTTGGACACGACTGAGTGACTGAACTGAACTGAACTGATTTCATGACAGTAAAAATGTTCAAATATGTTATTTTCCAGCATTTAACTTAGCTCTTAGGCTTTTTTGCAATGTGATAATTTGTGATTTCTAGAAACATATTAAAGTTTTCTCTGCACCCTAGTATAAGATCACTTAGAAATGTTTCAGGACAATTTGAAAATAATATAAATGCACACACACCTCTAAGCTATTTACTTCTTAGTTATCTCAACTTTTCATTTATTTGGCTTACTAAATGCTTTAAGTATTGAAGTCACAGTCCGACAGTTTTTGTGATGCGTATTTTCTTTAAAGGATTACTTTATTAATTCTAAGTACATAAAGTGTACTAATGTTAAATGTACAATTTTAAAAAACATGTATACATCAGTAAAACTGTCACTTACAGGAAGATATTGAACATTTATTTTACAATGGATTCATGTTATCTACCACATAAAGCATCTTAAATATCACAACCTGTACTGTATATTTTATAAATGTTATAGCTTGAGTTGTCTAATAAAAATATTGCTCCCTTATGACTAATTGTTTTCATATTCTTTAAATTCTTTTACAGTTTTCTACAAATGTGGGTATCCAGGATTATAGATTGAGTTTTGATCCAATTTAATCTTTTAAAATAGGAATATTTAACCAGTTTGAGTGTGGTAACTCAGCAGTACCTGTATCAATCTACTTTATGCCAATTTTAATGCTTCCTTGCTGTTTTCCACCACTTCCCCTACAATTTGAATATGTACTCTATTTGTAGCATTTATTGTCAAATTTACCTTCAAGGATCTACTACATAAAGCAGTAGGTACTGATTTTCCACAGGCAAGATGTACTTTAAACAAGGTTTCAATCCAGTACTACCCCAATCGATAATTTATAAAGTTTCTTTTTACACTGGTAGTATTAGCATTACAAATTTGCTACTTTCCCACCCCTGTAATTAAAACTAGTGGAAACAAAACTATACTACTGGTTTTCCCATTTTGTCAGGTTAACATTTGATATGCCTTTATTCTACAGGTTCTGTCCACAGTGACAAAGTCCGTTTATTTTAATGTTTAACTTAAGAAAATGCATATCTTTACATGCTAAAAATAAAGCAGTATCTTTTTGTTTTACATATTAAACATTTAGCATGCCTTTTAAGCTTATAAAGACATAAGCTGAAATTTTAGACCCAGTTTACATATTTATGTTTGCTTGCGTTTAGTTTTATAATTCTACATAACACTGTAACCTTAAGGCTGTTTAACTAAACCTTACCACCAAGTTTTTAATCCCTTTGCCTCCTTAGTCTTATTATTTTAATCCATGTTTTTTGTTGGCTGCAGTATATCATTTAACAAAGTTTTCAATGGCAGTACTTAAAAGATATATTTTCTCAGCCTCTGCATATCTGTGAACGCTTCCAATTGCCTTGGTACAGAAATAACTTGTCAGGACATCTAACTGGTTCAAAACTATTCACCCTTAAAACCATAGATGGGCTCCCCACATGGTAAAGAATCCGCCTGCCAATGAATGAGGCAAAAGAGACACCTGTTCCATCTTGGGGTGGGGAAGATCCCCTGGAGGAGAAAATGGCACCCCACTCCACCATTCCTGCTGGGAGAATCCCCCAGTTAGAGAAGCCTGATAGTCCACGGGGTCGTAAAGAGCCGGATATAAGACTGAGCCTCTGAGCAAAAACTGTAGATACTATTCTGACATTTACAGTTGCAAGGGAAAAATTTGAGGTCAGGCTAACTTTTATCCTCTTATAAGTGGCTTGATATGCCTTCTCTGGGATACTTGTGGACTTTTTTTCTTTACCTTTCCTAATTAAAAAAAACTAGCACGATATATCTAGGTACTGCTTTCTTTTCACTAAAACTTAATGGCACCCTGCAGGCCTTTTCTACTTGTAGATCTAGTTTCTTAACTTTGAATATTTTTCTTCAGTTAGTTCCTTAATTACAGTTTCAGCTTCATTTGCTTTGTCTTCTGTTTCAGGTATTCCTATTATGCATAGATGTTATCACCTGGACAGGTCATCGAGGGCTTCCTTCTTCTCTTTACTTGATTCCTTTTACTGTTTTTTTTTTTCTTTTCCCTGCATGGTTTGAAAATTTCTCGTTTTGCGTTCACTTCAGTAATTCGATTTTGTGCCCCATCAGACTTGAACATTTCCGTTCTCTCAGCTCCCTCGCACTTTTCAAGTGCTCCGACAAGAGCAATTTTTATCATTAAGCATAGGTCTTTAAGGTCTGGTGCGATATGATACTTAATCCTTGCTATCTCTTCTGTTTTCACCGCTATACTCGTTTCAAGAGGCGGCATTTTCTCAATTAGCTGTTTTCCTTCGGACCTGCGGTATCAGGACCTTGAAAATAAGAAAAAAAGAACTCAATCCCCTACTGTTTGACTGAATCAACACAAAGATTTCCAATGAGAATTATTCAAGATTTTGTTGAAATGTTTTTTCTTTCTTACCTTTTGAACAACCCTTCTAAGCAATGGCACCAAAAGGGAAAGATGTTTCGATTAACGAACAAAACAAACGTCCGAAAAAGTTCCCTCTACGTCATCTCTGCACGCCTCAGTCTACGTCATCTCTGCACTGCTCAAGTCAGGGCCAATAGACTAGCGCTCACATGCAAACATCAGCCGACGGAGCCACACCCACAATCGGCCGACACGCTCCACCCCGCCGCCCCTCCCTATCAGCGCGGGTCAAGGGAGTGCGCACGCGCAGACCTTTGACCTTTCGATACCGCCTTAAGGCGGGGCTGGATGCCATTCGCGGCCAATGGCGCGCGGGGTGAAGGTTGAAAGGTGGAAGGTGGCGCTAGGCCGCGGTGCTGGTTCTTCTCAGCGCGTGTGCTGGGCTGCCTCCCTGTCATGGAGGCAGTCTTGACTGAGGAGCTTGATGAAGAGGAACAGCTGGTGAGACGGCATCGCAAAGAGAAGAAGGAGCTGCAAGGTGACGGGGGAGCGGGGAACCCAGGAGTCGCCAGGACCCAGGGAAGGGAGCGTGGCGGGTCGTTTCTGGGGAACGTTGAGGGACTTCTGAACCCTCCTAGGCTTCTTCAGGGTAGCCAGTGACCTACATCCCAGGCCCCCTTAATCCCTCGACCTTCAAAAGCTTCCTCTTTTTGGGTGCGCCGCGTTCCCCCATCCTGCGAGGGCGCCGGGGTGCGGGTTTCTGAAAACCCTTGTTAGCCACAGTCTTGGATTCAGGCCCCTCCTTTCCTGTTCCTGCCCTAGTTAACCGACACTTGGCCCTAATCGGTGCATTTCGAAATATCTCACCTCAGTTTTAAGGACTCGGAAAGGAGAGTTGAAAGATTTAAACGTTTAAGTTTCTTCCCCCCCACCGCCCGCCCTTTTCTCATCCCACACCAAACTCACGGTTATGTTATTATTATTTTTTTTTTTGAGAGAGGGCCTCAGCTTCATCTGGACTCTTCTCTGTAGCTGTCTGTTTTGTAATCTGTCTTTTTGCTTTCATAATTACTTTTTTCCTATACCCTTTTCTTCTTACCATCTCCTTATTGCTATTATCTCTTATTTCCTCTTAATCCCTTGGTTTTTGACGTAATGATTTTGGTGGCTTTTCAGCCAAAATACAGAGTATGAAGAATGCTGTTCCCAGGAATGACAAAAAGAGGAGGAAGCAACTTACAGAAGATGTTGCTAAGTTAGAAGCAGAAATGGAACAGAAACATAGAGAGGAGCTGGATCAGTTGAAGCTGACTTCTAAAGAGAGTAAAGTATGTGAAAGTAATGTTTCTCCTTGTCTACAACATCGGAAAGCACAGTTAGCTATATAAAATCCATAATTTATATAGATTCTGTTACACAGTTAACTAAGTATATGAAATGTAAAACTGGAGGGAAAGAAGGCACTTAGTCATGCTCAGGCATCACCTTTCATTGGTATTTTTCTGATCAGGTTTACATGGTAGTGTGTTTTTTAAGGAAGGACAGCAAAGAAAGTCTGCTGCCCCAAAGATGAACGGATTCATAAAATGGGCTAGAGGAAGCTTTATCACAAGAAAGTGGAAGACCAGTCTCCTAGTGTCAGAATTGCTATTAAATAGTATTTGAACCTGGGCAAATTTACTTTATCTTCTCAAGCATCAATTTCTTCACATGTATGATACAAATACTACTGCTGTTTAAGCACAAGATTTTTCTAAGAAATAGAATAAATGTGAAATCATTTTTTAAGTTATGAAAGTGCTTTATGAGCAAGTTGTAATAAATAGAAATTTACTGATGTTTCTTGGGTAAATTGGAGCATGTTAACTGTCATCAGTTTAGCTAATATGTATCTCATCAGTATAGCTGCACACAGTGTATTGTATGCCACATACTTTGTTTAATATAGTGCATTCATTTTCTCAAATAATTCTCACAATAACACACTGGTCAGTGTTACCTCTGAAGTAAGTGTGGATAATCCCAGTTTTAAAGTGGGAGACAGATTCAGAGAGATTAAAAACTGCCTTCTAAATTTATAACAACTGTTAAGTATCAAAGTCCAAATTCAAATTTAGACCTCTTACTCCAGAAGGTAAATACTGAATTCTGTTATAATTTTTATCTAGAGTGATAATTTATTTCATGGGTTTTAGATGTCAAATATCATAGACTCTTCACTCTCATTTTTGATAGTTGAAAAGTTCTTATGTCTATGCAAGATTTTATCAAGTAGTAGTAGTAAAGTTGCTGAGTCTTGTCTGACTCTTGCAACCCCATGGACTGTAGCCTGCCAGGCTCCTCTGTCCATGGGATTTTCCAAGCAAGAATACTGGAGTGGATTGCCATTTCCTTCTCCAGGGGATCTTCCCGACCTAGGAATCGAACCCAGGTCTCCTTCATTGCAGGTAGATTTTTTACCAACTGAGCTATAAGGGAAGCCCAAGATTTTATCTACCATAAATAAATTTTATTTGGTTTATTTTTGATCTGCTGTTGACAGGGAAAATGGCTTGTTTATACTAAGTTTAATAACTTAGTTTTATTTTCTTGAAGTTTTTTTGCCATTCATCAAGATCCTGGCCTTCCTTGCCTTTAACACACTTTATTAAAATCCAAGTAACAAGGCATGCTTCCAGGTGTTTGTATTGTTAGAGTCATGACATTCCTAATTATCTCCTTATCTTTTCTGTTAGTGAGATAGGTTAGTCTCTCAGGCCCTTCAATTGTGAGATTTCTTTCCTAGGTTTCGAAGGTGAAAAATGTTTGATTGTTAAGTGACATATTGTCCAACTGTTAAAATACAAACTCTCTTCATACTTTGAACTATTACCTTTTTAAAATTTTAACTGAAACTTGTGTTCTTCTAGAATGTCACCTGAATTCTTTTGTCATTTCTCTTTTTTTCCCCAGTTGTTTCTTTGTATCTTGCCTGTTGTCAGTATGGCAGTTTGTAAATTTTAGCACATTCCTCTGAAAAACTGTAAGAATCCTATTTCACTCTTTGAAGTCTTAATCTTATTTTGATATTTTGATCATTTGGGCCAAAGAGACTTAGAGACTGCTGACTCTTGTTATTAGAGGCTTTGATATGTTCCATGTTTGTGTCACCTAAAAACTAGCTTAATATATAGTTGTGGTAATAAAATACTAGCTGTTAATCCTGATAGTAAATAAGTCTAAATCTGTTTTCTTTAGCAAACATATAACAGTCATTTGATGATTAAGACTGGTTGTAATGTCTTAATGATAACTATAAATTAACAAATTTCTACTAGGGTCAAGAAGCATTGCTTATCAGGTTTTGGCTAACTATGATGGAGGAAGGCCTTTGCCCCCATTTTTGAGGTTATGAAAGTAGTATAAACTGAGCCAACACAGGACCTTATATATTTTATAAAGTAAAACATTTAGAGATGGGAAGGGTGGTGCACTGAATGAATTGGCACTTGTAGGAAGTATTTATATGAATGGAGTAGGCATTCTGAGACGGAAGGAAACCATGCAGAAATAAGCATTGTCTTTGTAGAGCTATAAGGAAAGTTCTTGGGAACCTGACAAATTCTCTCTAAAATATAGAGAAAGTATATACAACCATGTCATTTAGTATTGTATCTAGTGCTGTTATTCAGATTTGAATTGTGGAATGACACATAATATGTGACTTGCAATAATAATTTAATAATCTAATAGTTTAAATAATAACTTAAAGGTATTTTTCCTTAACTTGGTAATGTTTTTTGTTTCCTTTAGATAGATTCTGTTGCTGTCAATATTTCAAACTTGGTTCTTGAGAATCAGCCACTTCGGATATCAAAAGCACAAAAGAGACGGGTATGAAAGTCGCCTAGTATTTGTTACTGCTATGGGTGTAATACTATATTAGGTGTTGTATTGGAAGGGAATAGAAAAAAAAAAAAAAAAGGGAGTTCCCTTGCCAAAGGACCTAAACTAACATTTATTAGGCTTTGAAGTGAACTTGCTCAGTCGTGTCCGACTCTTTGTGACCCTGTAGACTGTAGCCTACCAGGCTCCTCCGTCCAGGCAAGAATATTGGAGTGGGTTGCCATTTACTTCTCCATGGGATCTTCCCGACCCAGGGGTTGAACCAAGGTCTCCCACATTGTGGGCAGACGCTTTTACTTTCTGAGCCACCAGGGAAGCCCTATTAGGCTTTAGATTATATGAAATCTCATTTAGTCTTGACAGTAATCCTGTGAAGTGGGATTTCTTATCCTCATTTTATAGATAAGAAAATAGATAGATAAGAAATGTCCAGTCTGCAGTTCTCATAGGAGGGTGGATCTAGGAAAGAGGGTGTGAAAAGGATATTTTTTACAAATATATTTTTCCAGACTTAATTTAGAATCTGAAGAGTGTGAGCCCAGGTGATTCTGATGTACAGCTTCGGTTAAGAACTATGGTATTAAGTGATAAAAGAAGAATTTGAACCTAGAAGTTAAGATATATAGATACACAAAATTAACAGGATTATGTAGTTATATATGTATTGGTTGTGATGAAAATTTAGAGAAGGAAAAATTCACTGTGCTAAGTGTTAAATAGTTGGTATTTTATGGAAATATAATTATTTAGTTAGGCTATTTGGAGTAAGTGAGACATCTTGTACAAAAACAAATGTGAGAATGAAATTTTGCATCATCAAAGAGCTATAAGGAAACTGATTTATTGGATGTAATAAGTTTATGATATCAAAATTATGAGAATGTGATTAGATAGAAAAGGGCTTTTCACTTTGAAAAAGAACAAGTTTAAATCCAGTCTTTTTATTTTCAAATATTGTTTTATTAACACAGTGTTTTCTAGGATTCAAATGTTCATTTTAAACTAGCTTGTATCTTATAATTTAGTAGTAAATATAATCTAGTATGTACATTTAATAAAGCATGGAATTGGTGTCAGTCAGGTGGAGATTTTAATCCCACTGTGGTGGCTTTGGATAAGATTCTTAACCTTTCTAAGCCTTAGTTTCACATGTATGAAATGGCAGTGGAAGTGTTAGTTGTTCAGCCATGTCTGATCCTTTGGACTCTTTGCGACCCCTTGGACTGTAGCCCTCCAGACTTCTCTGTCCATGGAATTTTAAAGGCAAGAATACCAGAGTGGGTTGATACTCCCTTCTCCAGGGGATCTTCCTGACCCAGGGATTGAACCCAGGTCTCTATCATTGCAGGCAGATTCTTTACAATCTGAGCCACCAAGGAAGCCCATGTTTAGAATAGGAGAAAATTAATACCTACTTCATAGAGTTATTGTGAATGTTAAAGAATTTACTGTTTCCAAAGCCCTAACACAAGGCCTGAAGAACTGCTGGGTCAGCAAATGATACTGTTTTTCACTGTGTTTAAGTACTGCATAGTACACCGCTTAAGAAATTCAACCTAAGACAATTTGTTTGAAAGTTGCTTAAGTTGCAAATTGTCAAGCATTTCTTATACTAATGTAAAATTTTATTCTTGAGTAATTATTATAATTGTGAACTTCATAGACTCATGAAATTTAGGTTTTATGGTATCTTAGAGGTTATGGCAACTCACTCCAGTACTCTTGCCTGGAAAACCCCATGGGCAGAGGAGCCTGGTAGGCTGCAGTCCATGGGGTTGCTACAAGTCGGACACAGCTGAGCGACGTCACTTTCACTTTTCACTTTCATGCATTGGAGAAGGAAATGGCAACCCACTCCAGTGTTCTTGCCTGGAGAATCTCAGGGACAGAGGAGCCTGGTGGGCTACCATCTATGGGGTCGCACAGAGTCGGACATGACTGAAGTGACTTAGCAGCAGCAGCAGCGGTGGTTATCTTGAGAAATTTGTATGCAGGTCAGGAAGCAACAGTTAGAACTGGACATGGAACAACAGACTGGTTCCAAATAGGAAAATGAGTACGTCAAGGCTGTATATTGTCACCCTGCTTATTTAACTTCTATGTAGAGTACATCATGAGAAACACTGGGCTGGAAGAAGCACAGCTGGAATCGAGATTGCCAGGAGAAATATCAATAACCTCAGATATGCAGATGACACCACCCTTATGGCAGAAAGTGAAGAGGAACTAAAAAGCCTCTTGATGAAAGTGAAAGTGGAGAGTGAAAAACTTGGCTTAAAGCTCAACATTCAGAAAATGAAGATCATGGCATCTGGCCCCATCACTTCATGGGAAATAGATGGGGAAATAGTGGAAACAGTGTCAGACTTTATTTTTTGGGGCTCCAAAATCATTGCAGATGGTGACTGCAGCCATGAAATTAAAAGATGCTTACTCCTTTCAAGAAAAATTATGACTAACCTAGATACCATATTGAAAAGCAGAGACGTTACTTTGATGACTAAGGTCCTTCTAGTCAAGGCTATGGTTTTTCCAGTGGTCATGTATGGATGTGAGAGTTGGACTGTGAAAAAGACTGAGTGCCGAATTGATGCTTTAAACTGTGGTGTTGAAGAGGAGTCTTGAGAGTCCCTTGGACTGCAAGGAGATCCAACCAGTCCATTCTGAAGGAGATCAGCCCTGGGATTTCTTTGGAAGGAATGATGCTAAAGCTGAAACTCCAGTACTTTGGCCACCTCATGGGAAGAGTTGACTCATTGGAAAAGACTCTGATGCTGGGAGGGATTGGGGGCAGGAGGAGAAGGGAACGACAGAGGATGATATGGCTGGATGGCATCACTGACTCGATGGACGTGAATCTAAGTGAATTCCGAGAGTTGGTGATGGACAGGGAGGCCTGGCGTGCTGTGATTCATGGGGTTGCAAAGAGTCGGACACGACTAAGCGACTGAACTGAACTGAACTGAGAGGTTATCTAATTCACCAGCTCTCTACTTAACGACATATGTTCTTTCTGTTACAGTCTTATAATTGTCATCTATTTTCTATAGGTCAGAAGTGAAGGGCAGAAATTTTGCATAACAAAATATTTGTTGGAATTGACTCTGCTTAGTGTACAGTAGTATATAGTATATACATACCTTAAAGTGTGTTTGCTCAGTCATTGTCGTGTCCAACTCTTTGCAACATCATGGACTGTAGCCCGCCAGGCTCCTCTGGGATATCCCAGGCAAGAATACTGGAATGGGTTGCCATTTCCTTCTCCAGGGGATCGTCCTGATCCAGGTATTGAACAGGTGTTTCTTGAGTCTGCTGCACTGGCAGGTAGACTCTTTACCACTAGTGTCACCTGGGAAGCCCATGCATGTTAGAGTGAAGTTGCTCAGTTGTGTCCAACTCTTTGCAGTCCCATGGACTGTAGCCTGCAAGGCTCCTCTGTCCATGGGATTTTCCAGGCAAAAACATGAGTGGGTTGCCATTTCCTTCTCCAGGGGATCTTTCCCACCCAGGAATCAAACCGAGATCTCCTGCATTGCAGACAGATGGTTTACTGTCTGAGCCACCAGGGAAGCCCCTGTATCTTAGAGAAGCAACTATTTAATTCTAGAAAAGGATACAACTCCTTTATGTCTATCAAAGTTTGTTCACTCTACCTTGTCCCTTAGGCAACAAAACAAATGCTTACCTTTCTCAAACATTTTGTTACTTTTCTCCTAAAATATTGCATAGCTGAAATGCATGCTTTTTCCAGCTATAGTGTCAAAAAATGTATACTTTTATAGTCAGCAGATTGGCAACACTTCTCTGCCAGTTCAACACTTGGCAGAGAAAACACCCTCGTAAGTAATGCCCAAAGTTTCTTACTGCTTCGTTGTGTTAATAGGATTTTGGAGCAGAAAACACTGAGTTTATAGTATTTAAGAAAATGGGACCTGAAAACAAGGGTAGATAATTGAGTCTTAGACTTATATTGAACCACTTCCCACCCTACTCCCCACTCCCGCCCACCCAGAGGCGCCAAGGGATGAAAAGTCAATCTAGAAAAGCATAGGGAGTATTTTGTTTATTTCAGAGAGCTTCAGTGAAAACTCATTGATATAGTAGAAACAGCCTGAAGTAGAATGTAGAACTGGGTTCCAAAAATTTGAAATTTGAGAGCTGGAATGAGATCTCCCTCAGTTTCTTTATATTATAAACGAGAAAGCTGAGGAGTCTCAAGTTGTCTCAGTGGCATGCTAAAAGTTTACAGCTGCTGCACTGGTTCCTAGCTCTTAATATTTATCTTCAGATTTGTTTTTGCTGTTGCTATACCAGAATGAGTCTAGTTTTACTGACAGTGTGTGTTTGAATTATTGTGCTATTTTCATCTCACATACATTTTCATTGGAGTTTATTGATGCCATTCTGTCTCCAGGACTAGGGTTGTAAAATGGAAATTGCTCATGCCATTGGAAAACTGCCATTGGAAAACTTCATATAGTAGAAGAATGTTGGGAAAACAATCCAGTGTGTTTTCTACTGGGTGTCCTGGAAAGGAAATGCAGTTGCTGTGTAATATTGAAGCAGAGCATGAGGGGAAAAAAAATGAGATTCCTTGATGAGTATTTTAGAGGCTTAAATTAAGGTTTTATAGATAGTGTAAAGTTCCAATTTTCCAATAGTACTTGACATCATTAACTCCAGCTCCTATCTGCTCCAACTTTTATTCTGATTCAGGTGCCTGGATAGAAGGAGCTCTCTGTTGTCCCTGGTCCCTGCTCAGCTCCTAACCAACTGTATGGCCTTTTGAAATCTTTCTTCATGCTATTTTGGAAATCTTCCTTTCCTCAGAAGAGGAAAATGAGGAGTTTTGGATTAGATGATATTCAAGGTGCTTATTCTTCCTCTCCCCTCTGAAAAATGTTTTCTGTAGTCTTTTAAAAAGTAATAGTGCCATCTTGTGTTTTAAGGTTTTATGCCACTGTGATCCACAGTTGTAGATATGCAGTGAAATAAATTGTATCATGTTACTTTTGGCCTGCTTTGAGTTGGAAAGAAAAATTTAAATAGGTTTATGTTTTATTAAGATAATACTGCTTCTGATTCGGAGAAGGCAATGGCACCCCACTCCAGTACTCTTGCCTGGAAAATCCCATGGACAGAGGAGCCTGGTAGGCTGCAGTGCATGAGGTCGCTAACGGTCGGACAAGACTGAGCGACTTCGCTTTCACTTTTATGCACTGGAGAAGAAAATGGCAACCCACTCCAGGGTTCTTGCCTGGAGACTCCCAGGGACGGGGAAGCCTGGTGGGCTGCTGTCTGTGGGGTCACACAGAGTCGGACACAACTGAAGTGACTTAGCAGCGGCCGCAGCTTTTGATTCAGGTAACTTAGGAAGCACTAGCGTTATCTGGCATGGCATATAACAAGCGTATAGTAGAAGCAGGTGGCATTAAGTGAAATTGAAATTTGCCTTTCCATTCATATTTTCTGCCGTTACGGAAAGGTTAGAGCTGGGGATATAAAAATTTTTACCTGTATCTTCTTTTTCTTGGTTTATCCAAATCCTTCCCTGTAGTTTGCTGCCAGTACATCAAAATTTATAGAATGTAGTTTAACTTTTTATTCTCTTAAGTTGAAAATACTTGCTCTCAGCGTACAAATAAAACATACCATGGACAGCTAGAGAGCTGTTTACACGCACAGGCAGGCACATGTGCTATGTGCTCAGTCGTATCTGATGCTTTGTGACACCATGGACTGTATCCTGCCAGGCTCCTCTGTGTGGAATTTTCCAGGCAAGGATACTGGAGTGGATACTGGAGTGCCGTTTTCTCTTCAGGGATCGTCCCGACACAGGGATTGAATCCCATCTCCTGCATTGACATTTTACCATTGAGCCACTTGGGAAGATACCAGGGTACCCAAAAGAAACCATGGAGATTCAGAAACATGTTCTCACACACACACACACACACACACGCAGGTGGTACCCAAAAGAAACCATGGAGATTCAGAAACATGTACACACACACACACACACACACACACACGCAGGTGGTACCCAAAAGAAACCATGGAGATTCAGAAACATGTTCTCACACACACACACACACACACACACACACACACACGCAGGTGGTACCCGAAAGAAACCATGGAGATTCAGAAACATACACACACACACACACACACACACACACACACACACGCAGGTGGTACCCGAAAGAAACCGTGGAGATTCAGAAACATACACACACACACACACACACACACACACACGCACGCACGCAGGCTCACACACAAAACAAAACTTATTTTGTAATCCTACCATCCAGAGAAAAGCACTATTGTATGGATATCCTTCTGGTGCTTTTTGAACTATGTATGCATAGATTTTCATGTTATTAACTATGTACAGTCTTTTTTGCCTCCCACCTCATCTCTTGACACTTTTCTCTGGTATTCTAGCTATATGAACTGTGTTCAGCCATGAATGAAGCATACAGTGCTTTCTGCCTTTTGATCCTTGTTATTCCAAGTGTCAGGAATTTTCTCTCTTTTCCCTAGTCTTCCCATTCTACTTCCTATCCATCCTTCATGTCATAAATCTCTCATTACCTTCTCCTCATCCCATCTTTGCATATGTTGGTATGGGAAGATTTCTTAGGAAATTTGTATAGAAGGAAAGCAAGTTGAAGAATGTAATGGATGATAGTACTTTTGTTAAAATACTGTTTTCTATAGATTTTCTATGAATACATCTGTATTTATTAAAATGCATAGGAAAAAAATCTAGAGGGATACATATCAGATCTCTAGAGCAGGCTGAGAGATTGGCAGTGGTCCTTAAGGGGGACTTTAGATTATCTGTAATAGTTTTTTTAATAGAGAAGAATGCTTTTATCTGTTACTTAAGCTAAATGTGTGTGTGTATGTGCACAATTTTTTTTTTTAATGCCGGATAAATAGAGCTGCTATACCATTCTAAAGACCTAAGCAAATTAATGCCTTGCTCATGAACTGGTGATCTAGCACATTAAGACCTCACTGGTGGAGTAATAAGTTATAAAGCTTGGACTTAAGTATGATAATGATATTACTTTAAGGCCTAGGACAGCTCAGTCTACCATAGTACTTTGAAATCAGTAAGTCAAGTTTTTAGAAACTTGGCGTATAGTTTCAGACAGACTTCACAGAAAAATTCGAGAGCCTTCTTTTGTTCCAAGACAGCTCCGTGCTGGGTACACACAGATGAGAAATATTGTTTGCCTTTAGAAGAGTTCACAGTATAGAAAATTCTACAGGTGATGAGATCATCTATCTGATAGTGCTTGTGGGAGAAGGGAGAAAAATGTTTTTGAGAATCTTATATTTCTGTCCCCATGATAAATGTAAATGAGTCTTAATTATTAGGAATTAACTTTCCTACATTTTACCTTCTGCATAGGACAAAAAGGCTGCATTGGAAAAGGAGCGGGAAGAAAGGATAGCCGAAGCTGAAATTGAAAACTTAACTGGAGCTAGACATGTAGAAAGTGAAAAACTTGCTCAAATATTGGCAGCTAGACAATTGGAAATTAAACAGATTCCATCTGATGGGCACTGTATGTATAGAGCCATTGAAGATCAGCTGCAAGAGCAGAACGGCTTTCTGACTGTGGCTGCCTTAAGGTGTCAGACTGCTAACTATATGCAGAGTCATGTGGAAGACTTTCTGCCATTTTTAACAAATCCTAATACAGGAGAAATGTATACTCCAGGTAATTTATTTTTCTCTGCTACGTCTTGTTGCTGTTGTAGCTGTGATGGTTATTAAGTAAAGTGGTTTCTGGAACTGAGAATGAAAAAAAAAAAAAGAAAGCCTGAATAGTCCTATGGGGGGAAAACATCTCAACATTTAGGCAAAATTATTTTCTATGACTTTGGTAGATGATAGCACATTTTTGTTTATCAAGATCTTTTTAAGTACTTAACTATTTTGTAGTTGAAAATATTAATCTTAAGATAAAAATAGGAATAGGGTTTATATTACTAGTTTTAAAAGTGTGTAAATAAGTTCATATTTCACAAAGTTAAGCTTTGCCTAGTCTCTGCAAGTATTGAATCTGAAGACTATCAGTAGAGAATGGTTAGGAAAACTAATTCTTCCTTTTATCCTGTACTTTGGAAGATTTAATTTTATTCTTAATAAGTCATAATATTCAGGCAGAATTTGACTGCAAAACCTGCCTTATTAGTCTGTATAATATCTTTGATAGTTGAGAAGGTTAAAAAAAAATATGTACAACTAGCAAATAAAGGAGGAAACGAGTAAAAATTTGAAAAAGTTTCTGAAAGCAAAAGGGGAGTAAGGGAGAAAGTTAGTCTTTGAGATAAGACAGCAGACGTGGCAGTATCCCCTGAGAGTAAGTCATATGGTCAGGGTGGATTGAAGAGGGGAAGGCTAGGGTTGGCTTTTGTTTAATGAAGTCCCCAGCTGTGCTAGTTGTAGCGCATGGGAGAGGAGATGATACCTCAGCTTGGTGAATCAAAGAAAAAGACAAAAGCTGTAATCCCCAGTCCTTCAGTCAGTGTTTATTGAGGGCCGCAGCGTGCTGATGCACTGTTCTCATCACTGGGGATGTGAGACAGTGAATAAGACGGGCATATGGAACGTGTTTTCTCCTAGATGCCCATAATTTTTTTCCTCTTCCTCTAAACACCAAGGGTGTTAGTGTTTTTTCCTGACTTTAACTTTCTGTATAACAGCAGTGTGTATGCTTAAGATATGCCTAATTCTGAAGTTAGGTCTTTTACCTCCTCTTAAGACTGATACAGGAAGACTGTTTTTTGGCTAGAACAATAAAATAAACATTTCCAAAATATGTAGGCACTGTTTGATGTCACTGTCATCAAATAGTCACTGGGAAAGGAGTTTCAACTCATTTGTACTTTGATTTTCTTCTCACATTTCTTATAGGGTTTTATAGTGAAGCCTGTTTTACAGAGGATGCATCTTTTAATCTTGTAGCATATTCTTTCAGATGCAGATTTGGATTTTGCAATGTGAATGTGGTGGCAATTTTGGGGTCAGTGCTTGGATCAAGAGAGAGGTAGGCTTATAATTTAGTTGAGATTGCTAGACTTCAGGTTGAGAGAGAGAAACAGATGAATTGCTTTGCTCTTGGATGGAAAGATGGAGTGAGTTAAGTTTGGATTTGGGAAATGGATTAAATTCTGGAGGATATATGTGGAGAAAGAGGAAGTTCGTAACTTGGGCAGTTTCATCAGGCATTGTGGGAGTTATAAAAGGGATCTAATATGAATTCTAAAAAGTGCTATATTCTGATCTGTTTCCTACAGAAGAGTTTGGAAAGTATTGTGATGATATTGTAAACACAGCAGCATGGGGGGGTCAACTTGAGGTAAGTTTGTTATTCATCGTGAAATTGTTAAATTATTTTTAAATCCCTTCTGTAGTTTCCAGACATATTTTTCAGGTGACCCAAATTTTTCTTTGACAATTCCTTTTCTTTATATATTTGCTATTTCTCTCCCGATAAAACACTGATATAAGGAGTTAATATTCTTAGGCCTTTAATTTAATTATGTACCTTTGGGAACTGAAGCACTGTTTAATTTTAAATAGCCCAGTGTTTGATCTGTGAGTTGGTGAAGCTAGTGTTGTCTGCATATTTCCATTTGTGATCTTGCTACAGGCAATATATTTGAGTTTATGGACTTATGAAAGTGAAGATTTTCTCAAATACAGTAAAATTTTACCCAAGTGGCTCAACTGATGAAAATCACATTGGAAAATGTCAGAAATAGAAAACAATATTTTAATGTGAGATTACAGGTCAAATCCTACCATAACACATCTATTACAATTGTGTCTTGAGTTCCTAGTTGATACTGACTGATTTGAAAGCAGTATTTAATGCATTAAAATTTACTTGCAAGAAAATATGTTTAGTCATTTGTAGGGAGTTAATCATGATTTTTTTTAAAGCTCTAATTATTTATTTTACTGTTATCTTTGTTTCATTAAAGGAAAATAAAACCCCCGAGTGTGCAGATGGTGATAAGGTAGCTTGGGGTGTTAGAAGTCAGGGAGTAACAGGGAAAGTCTGGGGGCTGGGTGCTGGTTCCTTCTACTTCTCAGTTTTCTGACTTTGGGGGAGTCAGCCAACCTCTTGAGCTCCAGTTTCCTGATTATTGAATGAGGATAATAAAACCCCATGTGTACATGATAGTCCATTTGTATATACTAAACAAAGCAAAGGCTATATGCATTGAAGCTTGAAGCTAAATGCTACGTGGATGAATCTAGCAGTATTATTAATATTACTGTGTAATGATGATTGCTGCTGCTGCTGCTAAGTCGCTTCAGTCGTGTCCGACTCTGTGCGGCCCCATAGATGGCAGCCCACTGCTGCCCCTTGGATTGTCCAGGCGAGAACACTGGAGTGAGTTGTCATTCCCTTCTCCAATGCATGAAGGTGAAAAGTGAAAGTGAAGTCGCTCAGTCGTGTCCGACTCTTAGCGACCCCATGGACTGCAGCCCACCAGGCTCCTCTGTCCATGGGATTCTCCAGGCAAGAGTACTGGAGTGGGGTGCCGTTGCCTTCTCCAGTAATGATGATTAGCCATCTCAAATAGTTTGTGGCTCTGAGTATTTCACTTCAAGAATTAAGTTTGAAGATAGGACATGATTGCTTCATCCAAGTGTTTTTCTTAGCAGTGTTATATTTGTACTTCTTCTCAGCCACCAGAGGGAACTTGTTTCATATGCCTTAATGTTTTACATGCCTCTCCTGGGTCTTCGAAACTTGGGAAGGCTAGCTTTGTGACTACATTAGGAGTAATTAAAGATGCTTGAACTTTTAATAAGAATCTCAAATCAATGTGAGTTCTAGAGACATAAGTGACTTTTTAAATTGGAAAAACCTTTAAACATCTTTTGAAGGACATTTTCTCTTAAATCATTTGTTAATTCATTTGAAATAAGAGTTGCTATTTTCACAATGGAGTAAGTTTAAATTATTAAAGAGAAATTCTGTGTATGATTTCTGAAGACTTAGATGGGATGCTAAGATTTCCAGAGCTTGTTTTGCACCCTCCATTCCATGCCCTTTTACTGAGCTCTTGATGTGTATTAAGGAATAGAAGTAGATCCCTGCTCTGACTGGTTGCCCTGTTCATGCATCAACTCAGTAGTTTATGATTTGAATAAGATTTACCTCTATTTCTCTTACAAATTATATATATATATAGTTTTCATTTTGTCTTTTATAGCTAAGAGCCTTGTCTCACATTTTACGAACACCAATAGAGATAATACAGGCAGATTCTCCTCCTATAGTAGTTGGTGAAGAATATCCAGAAGATCCATTAATACTTGTGTAAGTACCTGGAAATTCCTACTGTTAATATTTTTCATAATTAAGACAAAAGGGATTATGAAAAATTTTGGGTTATGTTGATTAATCAAAACAAGTCTATTTTCAGCAGCATTAATTTTGCTTATTTCATCTTAAAGGCAATTACAGAATTAGAAAGCATTGTCAAAATACATGGTTTAGATAATTGTTTAAACCTTTTGTGATTTATTCTTATGTATGTGTTAAGAATAAAGTCATTTCTAAACGTTACAAAATTGGAGGATTATTTTTAATGTTCTTCTGGTTTGACATTAATAATGCTAAAAGTTTCAGCAAGTGTAAAAGCTGAAATACACTCATATTGCCTTATTGTTTATTCTTTAGAGATTTTTCTTCATATTGTAAAAGTATTTTACATAATTGAGAGTTCTTTGAAACACAGCATGGAGAATTTGCCATCTCAGTCTTTTTTTTCACTCTAATGATTCTGTTTTACCGGACAAACTCAGCAGAGTTACTGAACCATATTTTACTCACTGATGATGCTTTTTAAATGGTGTTAAAGTTTTAAGTAATGAAGTCTATTGAATGATACCCCTGTGAAGTGATTAATTCAGAGTACTTGGTTTTAAATACATAAAACATTTATATACAGTGAAATACTTTTGTCTAAATTACTTATTTCTCCTTTTTTCATTTCAGTTATATGAGACATGCATATGGCTTAGGAGAACACTACAATTCTGTTACACGGTTGGTGAACACAGCTACTGAAAATTGCAGCTAGTCTATAAAATGTTGCTATTATGTCAGTGTGCTGATCTGAGTATTAATACCAAGTATTGGATTATTTTCAGTGTTTCTGAAAAAACACAACTACCTTAAATCAGTTTTATGGCAAAGCTACTCATAGGTTAAAAAAAAAACGTGTCCGAGAGAAACTTTAACCAATGTCCCCTTAATGGTGTTTTAAAAACACTTGTAAGTTCTTTGTGAAGAATATCATTTATAGACCAAGATGGTACCCTGATTGTTGATATTTTTATTAAATATAAGATTCTGAACATTCTATTCTGTGTTGAAGTTGTTAAAAAACATTTTTTTTTCTCCTTATACCGAAAGCTTTCAGTAACTGTATCAATGTAATTTTTCGTGTAGAAGTGAAATGACTCAGTCTCTTTGACATTGCAATAATGTGGTGATGGTGATAACAAATATAATTAATGTTTATAAATAATTTGATTGCAGTAACATTGCTGTTGATGGGATTAATGCTGTGACTTTTTTTTAACATTTATCTTTAATTGGAGGATAATTGCTTTAGAACGTTGTGTTGGTTTCTGCCATATAACAACATGAGTCAGCCTTAAGTATACATATATCCCTTCCCTCCAGAACCTCCCTCCCATCACTGCCCTTCCCACCCTTTTAGGTTGATGCTGTGACATTTTTGTAACCCCATTAAAGTGCAGCTGAAAAGGTTGCTTTAATAAAAATAAAAATAAGTCTTTTATTTGTATATAACTTTAAAAGATGCAGCACATTATTGCTTTTCTAATTCATTGATTATTCTTTGTTATTTCTCCACTGCAGAGACTTGTGACATCATTTCTTGATTATCTTAACTATAAATTTTTATATTCTTTGTTGTACTTTTTCTCCATCACTACTCAGCTGCTTTGCTTTCCTTGCACCCTTTTCCACTGAGAAATAAGTTATTAGCTTCTGTTATTCTTTAACTTGTGCAAATTGAAGGAGTAGCAATTTGTAAATTTATAAAAGGGTCCAAGGCCAAATTTACTTCAAATTCTTCTTCTTTTCCAATTTGTCTTATAAGGTCTCTCTTTTTGCTTCATTCTCTAGGATTAGGGAAAGCCTTTGTTACTATTATTTTATTAGCCTTATTAATTTCATCTTTCCTCAAATATTTGAAAATATTTGTTTCAAATATCTGGGAATTTTTATGTTATATATATGGAGAAAGCTGAAAGCCACTGTTGAATCAAGATTGTATAATAAAGTCAGTGTAGTACTTTTCAGTTGAATGATTAGTCAGATCAGATTTTAAGTTATTTATAAAAATATTTTAAGAAGATGGTACACCCATATGTACAAATGTGTGTGATAATTTGTTATGTAAGGGGTTTTATGATAATGAGACCTTTTTGGTTTGATCTGTTTTTCTCAGATAAGTAACTAATAACATTTTACATCAAGTGTATATAAAGTTTGAATTTTTTCTCCATGAATGCAACAAATTTTTCTAAGTAAATACTGGGTTTTATGAGCTTCCCCAGTGGCTCAGTGGTAAAGAATCCACCTGCAGTGCAGGAGGTGTGGAGACCCATGTTTGATCCCTGGGTCGGGAAGATCCCCTGTAATGGGAAATGGCAACCCACTCCAGTAATCTTGCCTGCAAAATTCCATGGACAGAGGAGCCTGGTGGGCTGCATAGTCTGTGGTGTCAACAGAGTTGGACACGACTGAATAACTAAGTAACAACAACTGAGTTTTATAACAGAAAACAGGGTATCAGTGTTATGTATTCAGCAGGTGACAGTGTGGGGAACTATTGAGCAGATAAGTGCTGCATGAAGGTTTTACATACTTGCAAAGACTAAGAACCACTCTGCCTGCTAAGCAGAATATATTCTGAATGCTGCTTGTTTTGTAATGCTGGATCTGGATTTTTTTGCAAAGGAGGGGCGATGGGTAATCTGTTATTTTAAAATTAAAAGAGAAGCATTAAGCAATAAAATAAGATACAGTGAAATCTAGTTATTGTAAATTCCCACTATACTTAAAGTATTATAAAATAACTTATTGGCTATTTTTTTCTAGAAGGGTGAATAGAATTTTCTTGATTATAGGTATATTTTTAATTTTTAAATGGCCAATATGGTTACGGACAGGATTTGTATGTTTCAGCTTCTGTTCTTTTATAAAACTTGAGATAAAAATTATTTTAGCTGTGACCTAAAATTAAAGTCTGAAAAATGGCACATGTTAAGTTAAAAGCAGCATATACTAGTTTAGTTTGCTGTATGATGCTGATCTCATAGGAAAATCTGATAAGCTTTCTTTTGCCTGACTTAGAAAAGTATATGTCAGAGTTCTGGAATATGTCTAATTCAGTGAATTTTATCTGCTTAAGTATGTTTATAACATATAAAGCAAATAAGGATGTGTAACTATAGTTAACAGTACAGTTTTGTTCATATTATCTAATGTTTGCTAAAAGAAAAAATAAAAGATGAATTAAATGAGCATTGTTTAAATTGTTATTCTTTAATACTTTTAGAATATAGAAGTAGAGAAAACTTTTTGAGAATTTTATGTAGTTTTTATTTTGTCCTCATATAATTGAAAATAACAGAGATTCTAATATTTATGTATTATTTTGTTATTTTAAAATAAGGGCAAATTAGAAGACTATCCAAAACTCTTGGATGTTAAAGAAAAATGAATACACATGAGTAAGAAAATGAAGCAGTAAGAAGGAAATCTGTGCAAGTTACTGCGGGCACATACTTGTTAATACATGGTCTTGGTAGAAGTTGTTAGGAACTAGCTGAAGCAATAGGGCAGGGTTTTTTTTTTTTGAAGTTTAATTTGTAATTTCATACTGTTTTTACTGTTACTGAACAAATGAGCTTTTTCTTCCTG
This sequence comes from Ovis canadensis, assembly GCF_042477335.2. Classification (NCBI taxonomy): domain Eukaryota; kingdom Metazoa; phylum Chordata; class Mammalia; order Artiodactyla; family Bovidae; genus Ovis; species Ovis canadensis. The sequence goes on along the minus strand of NC_091253.1, from coordinate 96,250,526 downwards.
TCTTGTGTATTTACATACATTGATTTTTCTAAGTCTTATTTGAAATATATCTTTCTCCATCTTGTGCAAAAGTAGAACTTACAGAGTTTCTAATGCTGTTTTTAAAGTCAGTTTCAGAAGCAGCAGTTCTCTATATTATCCCACCATGTTCCCTCCTACAAGGCCTTTGAACTGACACTTGAAGTTGGGTCCCACCTGCTTTACCTGGTTTATTGTCCTCCTGGTCTCAGCTTAAATAGCTCTGACCTAGGTCAGCTCCCGAGACTTCTCCCACCGGGGCTAGGTTAGGCACCCCGGGTCATACATGCTACTTGCAAGTAACTTAATGATAGTTATTTACATTTAGTTGTTTATTATTGTTGTTGTTATCTCCCCTTAGTCTTTAAGTGCTTAGAAACAAGGACCTCACTATTAAAATGTCTATCACATTGCTAGGCCTATATATTATAAAGTGCTTAAGGTTTGTTAATAGTTATAAGATCAATTCAGTGGATAGGATATGACTTTTAGGAGTTTCATTAGGCTAATAGACTGTTAAGAATAAACAAGATAGTGACTTAGAATTATTCTTGGCTCACAGAAGGGCTGTCTTTTAATTTATATTACCCTTGGTGAATTCTTAAGTCTTCTGGTTAGTTGAAGAATGGAACCCAAGAGAGTTTTCCCTTTTTAAAACTTCTGATAGTGTGTTACAGTTAATTTACCTTCCTGTGTCGATTAGGACAATCTGATTTTAACAAACCTAAAAAATAATTTCTGAAATAAGTGTGGGTATGTGTGTGTGCTCAGTTGTGTCCAACTCTTTATGACCCCATGGACTGTAGCCCACCAGGCTCCTCTGTCCATGGAATTTTCTAGGCAAGAATACTGGAGTGGGTTGCCATTTCCTCCTGCAAGGGATCTTCCTGACCCAGGGGTTGCTGAAAATAAATATACAGACCCAAAACAAATAAAAAGCTTTGTTAATATACTGACCAGGAAGAAGTTAATGATTGTCTTCTTTCAGTATACTTGGGTGACTAACATGGCTTACTGAAACAAATTACTGCTTTTGCACAAGGCTGCTGAATTTATTACTTTTTTTTTTAACAGGAATGACTTATAGTCTTGCTTCTGATTTTTTAAAAAAATACCAAGCCCTGCCTTCTATAAGAACTAAGTAAGTCCACTTACATAAAGAATTTAGCACACTGCCTAATATGTAATAAATGCTCAGTAAAAGTAGTTATTTTTTGTGCTGTTTCATGTAGACATTTAAATAGAAATCTTCAGCTTTTGTTAACTCAACTGTGCAAGCACGACTCTTGGGGCTTAGAGAGGTGCTAACACCATGTAGCACTGAGGCACTAGGGACAGAGAAATGAACAAGATAGGTCACGTTTTTCATAAAGCCTTTAGCTTCTCCCACTTCTGCCAGATCTTTTGCTTGAGCTTCTCTGAATTCTGGGGTAGGCACAGCACCAGACACAAACGCAACAGACCTACACAGATGGCTTCCGCAGCTTCTATAATTAGCTAAAGTCAAACTGTATGGTTCCCAGTTGGTCTTTTTCTCTGATTGAGCCCTGAAAAGAATTTGGTACGGCAACAAAATACTTAAACCATGAAATGAGCTTTGGGACTCGGGTGTAAGTTAAAAAGGCCTTGAAGAGATTGTTAGCAGGAGCCTGATGTTGGTAAGGAATATGAGGAAAATATTATTAGAATTTGGAAGAAAAGTAATTTCTGTTGCATGGTAGAAGAAAGTTTAATAATGATGCCAGTAAGCATTAACGTGGAAAATAAGTATATCTCATCAGCTGGGTGATCTCCCTGACGAGATTTGTAGAGAGTGTTGAAGGTACTGTCTGGATTCTTCTAGATGGAGGAGAAAGGCAAGCAAGAGGAAAAATTATTAAATATAAATGAGCTGCAAATTTTGGGGGTTTGAAAAGCAAAGCAAAACTTTCTCACTCTTAGCCACTCCAGACAGTTCAGTTCAGTTCAGTCACTCAGTCATGTCTGACTCTTTGCAACTGCATGGACTGAATGCAGTCCACCAGGCTTCCTTGTCCATTACCAACTTCTGGAGCTTGCTCAAACTCATGTCCGTTGAGTTGGTGATGCCATGCAACCATTCACCCTCTGTCATCCCCTTCTCTTGCTTTCAATCTTTCCCAGCATCAGGGTCTTTTCCAATGCATCAGGTGGCCAAAGGATTGGAGTTTCAGCTTCAGCATCAGTCCTTCCAGTGAGTATTCATTACCGATTTCCTTTAGAATTGACTGGTTTGATCTCCTTGCAGTCCAAGGGACTGTCAAGAGTCTTCTCCAACACCATAGTTCAGAAGCACCAATTCTTTGGCACTCAACTTTCTTTATAATCTAGCTCTCACATCCATACATGACTACTGGAAAAACCATAGCCTTGACTAGACGGAACTTTGTTGGCAAAGTAATATGTCTCTGCTTTTCAATATGCTGTCAAGGTTGGTCATAGCTTTTCTTCTAAGGAGCAAACATCTTTTAATTTCATGGCTGCAGTCACCATCTGCAGTGATTTTGAAGTCTAAAAAAATAAAGTCTGTCACTGTTTCCATTGTTTCCCCATCTGTTTGCCTTGAAGTGATGGGACCGGATGCCATGATATTAGTTTTTTGAATGCTTTAAGCCAGCTTTTTCACTCTCCTCTTTTACTTTCATCAAGAGGCTGTTAAGTTCTTCGCTTTCTGCCATAAGGGTGATGTCATCTGTGTATCTGAGGTTATTGATATTTCTTCTGGCAATCTTGATTCCAGCTTGTGCTTCAGCCAGCCAGACAGTAAATTATGGTAACATTAAGGAGTAAGTTTCAGATAGAATCTGTCTGCAATGCAAGAGACCTGGGTTCGATCCCTGGGTTGGAAAAGTGCCCCTGGAGAAGGGAATGGCCAACCACTCCAGTATTCTTGCCTGGAGAATTCCATGGATGGAGGAGCCTGGTGGGCTACAGTCCATGGGGTCACCAAGAGTCGGATATGACTGAGCAACTAAGACTTTAACTTTCAGATAGAGACCAAATCGGGGAACTGTCAGGAAAATGAACTCCAAAGATGAAGCCTAGGGCATATGTGAAACCCTTTGTTAGGATCTCAGAAATATTAAAGGCATTTCTTAATCAGCAGGTGAGAGAGCTTCTAACATTCTTACTGTCCCACAGTAGTTTCATTTGGGAACCTATAATAGAGAAAGGCTATTGCAAAGAGTTTTGGGATGTGGCTTTTGTCTGATGGAGTGAATCATGAACTGTTTCAAGGCAAAATTTTTTAAAGGGATTGATTGTATCAATTTGGGTCAAAAGCGACAGTAAAAAATGAAAAGATAAGCTTTTATACATTGCTGGTAGGAATATAAACTGATGAAGGCACTTTGGTAAACAATCTGGCAGTTCCTGAAAGGGTACCATTTGACCTATCCTAGGTATACGCCCAAGAAAATTGTACAGAGCACTGTTTGTAGTAGCCAAAAAGCAGAAACAATCTAAATGTCCATCAACTGATAAGTAGATAAATAAATATAGGATGGAGTATTTTTATTCAATAAAAAGGACTGAGGTACTGGTACATGCTATAACTCTGGATGAACCTTGAAAGCATTACGTTGAGTGAAAGACATATGTTCTTATCTGTATAAAATGTTTGGACTAGGCAAACATATAGAGATAGAAGGGAGATTAGTGGTTACCTAGGGTCTGGGGTTGGTCGTTCTGGTGGCTCAGCATTAAAGAATCTGCCTGCAATGCAGAAAACCTGGGTTCAATCCCTGAATCCGGAAGATCTGGAGAAGGGGATGGCACCCACTCCAGTGTTCTTGCCTGGAGAATCCTCTGGGCAGAGGAGCCTGGAGAGAGAAGGAGAAATTAAAAATGTTTACCAGATTTTCTAGGTTAGGAAAATTAATTAAAAAAAAAAAAGCAGTAGTAGATTGTACTGGCCTGTTTACCCATTTAAAGCAGGAAAAAAATGACCCATTTAGACAGTGTCAGCTGGGGTCCTAGCCATGCAGCATTACTTTAGAGGAGATGCATATTATGAGACTTCTTTTTTTAAAACAAAGTTTTATAATTTGTTCAGATAGTAACATCGTGATTGTTCTTAGGAAACTAAAAGAGTATCAAAATAAAGACATTGGAAAATAGGTTTGGAAGGTTTGGAAGAGATATTTCAATAAAAAGAGCAGTGATTAAGTACCCCCAAAAATGATGATTCTAGCAATTGGAACTCTATTAATCAGCACCTTTTATTTTAGTGTTATGATGATACTGATGTTCATTATAATAACCTGTATAAATTTAATGATTCTTCTTTGCACTTGCTTCGCCATCTTATTTGGAAAAGCTCCCGTCTCTGATAGCACCCTTGCAGTGAAGCCTTCTCAGGTTACTCTAAAATTGCAAACTTCTTACCTGTTTTATTATTTTTTTTTGTAGCATCTAGTGCCAGATATCTAACACCTTACTTACTTGCTTGTTTTTTCTCCTCCTTCTAGAATGTAATTTCATTGAGATATTTTTGTCATTTTATTTCATTCTTTTATTCCCAGTGGAACAGTGTCGCACATAGTAGGTACTTCTAAATGTTCGTTGAATGAATAGAGGGAGTTACAGAGGAAGATGGAATTGTGTTCTGAGCGCTTTGAATGCGGAATGCATTTTATAGTGTTCAAGTGTTTGGAAATGAGCCCTCCAGATGTGGTGCATATGTAGTCCTAATGCCTCCAAGCCTCATAACTAGCCCAGGTGGGGTTCTAGTCAAATATCTTTGCCCTTATCTCTTTTCCCTTACTCTTTTGCCTTTGTCTTAATCATTCATTTGGAAATTTTCAAAGATTATACAAAAAATAGTAAGAATAATATAATGAACCCCTATTACCTATTACTGAGCATTAATAATTACCAATGTTTGGTCAATCTTATTTGATCTATTTTTTCCACTCACTTTTCTGCCCCACTTATTAAAAAAAAATTCACCTGAAAATTCAGATCCATTTCTAAATGTTAGGTACATTTTAAGAAAAGAGTACTACCATGTCATTATTATACATAACAAAATTAGTAATTCCTGTTATCTGATACACTGTCCATGATCAAATTTCCTCAGTTGACTCTGAAATATTTTTATTCAAATCAGGAGCTAAACAAGATTCACAGGCTGCGTTTGACTGTTGTTTTTCTTAAGTCTCATTTTTCATAACAGTTTTCCCATCTTTTTATTAGTGACATAACTTGTTGGTTAAATATTATATATCATTTGCCTTATATAATTTCCCAGTTTGGGGATTTGTCTGACTGTTTCCCTGAGATTAATTTAGCTTTTTTCTATCCCTCATATTTTCTGTAAATGGTATTTAGATATAGAAGCATGATTAAACTCAGATTCAAGAATATTTAATATTGATACTGTGTAATTTTTATTGTATGACACCATGATAAACCTAAAAACAATATATGATTTTCTCAATTTTAGTGATGGTAAAATTGATTAGTAGGTAATTAACCTGATTTCATACTTGGAAAGTTCCCTGTCAACCTCTCACCTAATGCATTTAGCATCCAGTTATCTTTATATATCCATTATTTCATTAGTTTTGCAAAAATGGTGATTTTTCTAAATCTGTTTTTTTCTTCCTCATTTATTGGCTTCAATTTTTCAATGAGTAAGAACTTTATTAGGTTACACAAAAATATGATTTGTACTGGAAAAGCAGAATAAGTGCTTCACTTTTTTCCATTTATTATTTTTCAGTCTTAAGAGTTGGTTCCCCAGCAACTTCCAATGTAATCAGAGGCTTTCTTTTATTTTTATGATACCATTAGCTCTAGATTTTAATTTATTTTGGTCCATTCGTCATTCTTTGTGATTCTCAAATTTTCCCATTTTAGACTAATGGAAGCCCGCTTGTATGTTCTTTTGATGTGATCTCATTAGTCCTTGGTAATGTCATGTTTCTGGTATAAGATATTCTAGGCTCATCTTGTACATTTGCTGCCCTAAACCTAAAATAACTGGAATCAGTTATTTTCCTTCCCTACCTTTTACACAGGAAATTATCCAGTGCTCCCACCTTCAGCATGATAGATCTCAGAATGTTTTTGTTTCCATGACACACCAATTCTGCAATTAGAGATTCCAAAGATGGGTAATAAGGAACCTGTTTCTCTTCCATACCCATGGCTGAAAGGTTGTTAATAAGAGCACTGAAGGGTGGTAAAAACACTAAAATCATAACCTTAAATGGAAAGAACATAACAAAGATGCCCTCAGTGTTAGAAAAACTGCCAGGCCTGAAGACACTGTACCTTCAGAATAACCAAATTTCCAAAGTGTGCCCAGAGATAAGCAACTTGACCCAGGTAAGAAACAGCATTATCTTTTTCAACTAAGGGTGGAAAGAGAGGATAGGAAGAGAAAAAAGAATTAAGAGGAGAAGGCTTCAATCACTGGAGACTTAGCTCCCTGGAGAATTAATGTGGATGGTTGCTGGAACAGCATCAGATGGTTTTCTCTTTTAGTGAATTACATATGGTAGGGGGAGATGTTTCAATTTATTCATATGCTCTGTGGCCCACACTTGGTATCAGAGGGTTAGGCCTCTGCAACACTTATTTTTCTGGAGGCTGTCATTTGGAGAGGGCTTGGGAGCCTGGATCTACTTGTCTACCTTGGGGCTCCATCTCAAAGTGAGTTTGAAGATCCCTGAGAGGCTGTATACCCTGGGGACTATCCTGAAGCTGTTGGGTGTGGAATGAAGAGAGATTTCTGATATTAGAGGGGAGTTCTTTTCAATTTCCTAGAGCAGGCTACACTTTGAAATGGAGTACTGGAAGGAAATGGGAAGGACAACATGGATTTCTTATGAAGTAGTCCTTAAAAGAAACTTAGCATTTTAAATAAAGAATATCCCTTGTAAAGAGCAACAGAATGAATCCCAGATGCTTGTGTTAAGTATTTCTGATGAACGACATCTCTGTGAAACTCCAGCTACTAAAAATCTTAAAGTTGGGAGCAGGCAAGGGATATTAACTTTGTAGTTTTCTTTTTGTTCATTTCTAAACTGTCATCAGCACTGAAAGAATCTCTAACCAGCTAAGTAACAGTAATTCATTATAGTTCATTAGTTTTGAGTTGAGAGTTACTAACAACAGCTCTTATTTTCTTACCTTCACCTACTTCATTTCTTAGGTTTACAAAATTATTTGAGTTTGTAATCTGTGCCCATGTCTTTCCAAGAAATAGGGAAATACTCCAAAACTCCCCCTTTAATAACTTCCAAAAGGACCTTTGAGTTACAGAATGACAGTAAAGATTTGGACTTTTCTAATGTGACAGAGGAGTTTTATGTAAAAGAATTTGGAATTTGAGTGAGCCAATTCTCCACCTTTGTGTGATTTTTTTTTTTCATTAGAGTAACAGTCCATTTGTTCTTAAGAAATCACAATTTTGACTTCCTTATATAACTGCTTTTAGTTCTTTTCTTGATATGTCCATTTTAAATATCAATCTTCATCATCTTCCAAATATAAATTATTAATATGTTTAGTTTCTTCATAGTTATCTTTGAAATGTACCTTTGTTTCTTTTTTGATTAATTTTTACTGGAGTATAGTTGATTTATAATGCTGTGTTATTTTCTGATGGACTGCAAAGTGAATCAGTAATACATATACATATATCCACTCTTTTAGACTCTTTTCCCATATAGGTCATTACAGAGTACTAAGTAGAGTTCCTTGCGCTATACAGTAGATACTTACTAGTTATCTGTTTTATGTATAGTAGTGTGTATGTGTCAGTCCTAATCTCCCAACATTTGTTTATTTTTCATCAGCTACAGTCTTTTTCCTCTCCACTTGGTAAGATGGCAGCGTTAGCATCTGTAATCTACTTTCAGCTCACGTTTTCTCTTCCTCTTCACAAATTATAAACTTCTTACTTTTATGAGGTGTATAGTATTTACAATGTACCCAGTAATAACCATGATTAAATCTTTGTCTCGAAGAATTCTAAAATTCTAAAATGTATATTATTAATAAGTAAGTATCATTTTGTTCAGTGGCTCAGTTGTGTCTGACTCCCTGCGACCCCATGGACTGCTGCGTGCCAGGCTTCCCTGTCCTTCACTATCTCCTGGAGTTTGCTCAACCTCATGTCCGTAGAGTCAGTGATGCCTCCAACCATCTTGTTCTCTGTTGTCCCCTTTTCCCACCTTCAATCTTGCCCAGCATCAGGGTCTTTTCTGATGAGTCAGCTCTTCGCATCAGGTGGCCAGAGTATTGGAGCCTCAGCTTCAGCATCAGTCCTTCCAATGAATATTCAGCGTTGATTTCCTTTAGGAAATGTACATGGAGCCAATCAAAGTACTACGATTATATTTTCGTCCTTATATACTGTTTTTGTTACCTTGGAGTTCCTAATGTCTTTCACTTATTCTTGTACCTTTTTCCTTTGTCATGGCCTCATTTTGAACTTGATCATATTACATATCCTATCAAATGTGCTTTTTCCTTGGGTGACTTCTTCCAGGAGCCTCCATCCTCCTGCCCCAGTTTAAGCTAATCTAGGTTAGGTGAATACTTCCTGCTCGAATATCCTTGTGCATTTCTCCTGAATTGGAATCAGTGTTTCCCGTAACCATATTTTCTTCTTTTTTTTGGTTTACTCATTTTCTAGAAATAATTCTCCAGGCATCATCCCGATCTTCGTGTATCCTAAGTCTCATATCTAACTCTTTGTGACCCCTTGGACGGTAGCTTGCCAGGCTACTCAGTCCATGGGATTCTCCAGGTAAGAATATTGGAGTGGGTGGCCATGCTCTCCTCCAGGACATCTTCCCAACTCAGGGATGGACCCTGAATCTCTTATATCCTGCATTGACAGGCAGGATCTTTACCACTAGCACTACCTGGGAAGCCCCACCCTAGACTAGGTATGTGGTAATTAGATTTTTTGAACTTTTGCATATTTGAAAACATGTGTATTCTTCTCTCCTGTTTGATTAATAGTTGTTTAGTAAAGAGTATAGATTGCAAAATATACTTCCGCAGGTAAAAAAAGATGATGAGTCTGATCATTAGTTTGTCTTCCTGTGGCTCCCTTGTTACTTTCCTCCTCATCCTTTGACTATTAGGAGAGACTCTAAATTTTGACTTCCCAGCTCAGTTTCCTTTAACAGGGTGTTGGCTCAGCTCAGCTCTTAACTTTTAAAGAAGAAATCACATCTTACTTTTAAAGAAGAATTCAGCTGATAGAAATTAGGCTTTTTGTGGTCCATCTTTAAAGTGCTTTACAAACATGCAGGCTCATGGCATTATTGTTTGACTGTTATGAACTAGCCAATATTTTTCATATAGAATCTCCAATGTTGTGGACTTTTGGAAAAAAAATGTATTTCCCTTTTATAATGGGTGTTGAAGAAGCATCTCAAATAAAATGTGCTAGAAACCTTCAAATGAGAGGTAGAGATTATTTACACAGTTCTTCTCCAGGGGTTCTTCCCAACCCGGGGATCGAACCCAGGTCTCCCATGTTGCAGGTGAATGAACCTTCTGAGCTACCAGGGAAGCCCATTCTAGAAGCACCTCAAATGTGCTAGAAATCTGCAAATGATGGATAGAGATTATTTACACATTTCAGAAGTATTGCTCATTTTGCCAGCTGCTAACAGAGAAAACAAAACTTTCAGAAAAGAGAGCGCTTGGAGAGCTGAAAAGAGCCCTGGATGAGTATCTGGAAGTCCTGGGTACTTCAACCTGTTCAGCTGTTCACCAACTAAACATAGGTATTTAATCTTCAGTTCAGTTCAGTTACTCAGTCGTGTCCGACTCTTTGCGACCCCACAAATCGCAGCACGCCAGGCCTCCCTGTCCATCACCATCTCCCAGAGTTCACTCAGACTCACGTCCATCGAGTCAGTGATGCCATCCAGCCATCTCATCCTCTGTCGTCCCCTTCTCCTTCTGCCCCCAATCCTTCCCAACATCACAGTCTTTTCCAGTCTTTTCCACCTCACATGAGGTGGCCAAAGTATTGGAGTTTCAGCTTTAGCATCATTCCTTCCAAAGAAATTCCAGGGCTGATCTCCTTCAGAATGGACTGGCTGGATCTCCTTGCAGTCCAAGGGACTCTTCAAGAGTCTTCTCCAACACCACAGTTCCAAAGCATCAATTCTTCGGTGCTCAGCTTTCTTCACAGTCAAACTCTCACACCCATACATGACCACTGGGAAAACCATAGCCTTGACTAGATGGACCTTTGTTGGCAAAGTAATGTCTCTGCTTTTGAATATGCCATCTAGGTTGGTCATAACTTTTCTTCCAAGGAGTAAGTGTCTTTTAATTTCATGGCTGCAGTCACCATCTGCAGTGATTTGGGAGCCCCCCCAAATAAGGTCTGACACTGTTTCCACTGTTTCCCCATCTATTTCCTATGAAGTGATGGGACCAGATGCCATGATCTTAATTTTCTGAATGTTGAGCTTTAAGCCAACTTTTTCGCTCTCCTCTTTCACTTTCATCAGGAGGCTTTTTAGCTCCTCTTCACTTTCTGCCATAAGGGTGGTGTCATCTACATATCTGAGGTTATTGATATTTGTCCCGGCAATCTTGATTCCAGCTTGTGCTTCTTCCAGCCCAGTGTTTCTCATGATGTATTCTGCATAGAAGTTAAATAAGCAGGGTAACTATACAGCCTTGACATACTCCTTTTCCTATTTGGAACCAGTCTGTTGTTCCATGTCCAGTTCTAACTGTTGCTTCCTGACCTGCATATAGGTTTCTTAAGAGGCAGGTCAGGTGGTCTGGTATTCCCATCTCTTTCAGAATTTTCCACAGTTTCTTGTGATCCACACAGTCAAAGGCTTTGGCATAATCAATAAAGCAGAAGCATATGTTTTCCTGGAACTCTCTTGCTTTTTCCATGATCCAGCGGATGTTGGCAATTTGATCTCTGGGTCTTCTGCCTTTTATAAAACCAACTTGAACATCTGGAAGTTCACGGTTCATGTATTGCTGAAGCCTGGCTTGGAGAATTTTGAGCATTAGTTTACTAGCATGTGAGATGAGTGCAATTGTGTGGTAGTTTGAGCATTCTTTGGCATTGCCTTTCTTTGGGATTGGAATGAAAACGGACCTTTTCCAGTCCTGTGGCCACTGCTGAGTTTTCCAAATCTGCTGGCATATTGAGTGCAGCACTTTCACAGCATCATCTGTCAGGATTTGAAAGAGCTCCACTGGAATTCCATCACCTCCACTAGCTTTGTTTGTAGTGATGCTTTCTAAGGCCCACTTGACTTCACATTCCAGGATGTCTGGCTCTAGGTGAGTGATCACACCATTGTGATTATCTGGGTCGTGAAGATCTTTTTTGTACAGTTCTGTGTATTCCTGCCACCTCTTCTTAATATCTTCTGCTTCTGTTAGGTCCATACCATTTCTGTCCTTTATCGAGCCCATGTTTGCATGAAATGTTCCCTTGGTATCTCTAATTTTCTTGAAGAGATCTCTAGTCTTTCCCATTGTGTTGTTTTCCTCTATTTCTTTGCATTGATCACTGAGGAAGGCTTTCTTATGGGCCTCATTTTCTGCTTTCATTTTTTCAAAGCCACACTTAAGTGTTGAGTACCATCTATGTCTCAGGTAACTTAGCAATTAAAAGCAGGTGAAAATACCTGCCTTCATGGAGCTTATGCTGTAGTCAGAAGAGATGCAAGAAACAGCAGAACAAGTCAGAATGTGAGGTAGTGATTAGTGCTAAGGAAAAAAATATAACAGAAAAAGCAGGCAGGACACGTTGTGGCTTTCAGGTGAAATGATGTAAGAGTCCTTGTGGTCTTCATAACTTGGTCATGCTTATGTCATAGTTCAAAGATGATAATTTTTACTCTTAACAGTTTTCTGTAAAATCCAAGAATGTGTTTTTCTAAAGTTAATTAGAATTCTTTTTTGTGTTGCTACAGGTTGTAGTTTTATTAGTAATGATTGAAACTCTCCCGTGATATATATATATAAACACTTACATGGCGTTAAAATAGTGTTGATATTTAAGTTCCTAATTGAAAAGTAATGTTTCTAAATTTTTGTACCATTTTGATACAAAATGGTATGAGATAGAATAGAAGCATCCCCCATGTATTGAGTGCTGGCACAGTGCTAGGAGGGAAGTTTTCAAGGAAGTTATTATTATCACTGATATGATAATAAAATTTATGATTCAGAAAGAGATTAAGTTGCGTTTCAAGGTCAACCATTGAATACATGTATAAAATGAAGTCTCTTGAGGTGCTCTCAGCTCTGTTGTTTTATTATTTTATACACTTAGAAAACCTGAGTTGTCTGAAGATGGCAGTTTTAAATACTATTAATACATATATTGTTCCAACTCTCCGTCTTACATGTCCATTCTTTTGACAAATACTTATCATTCATCATCTTGTGTCTATGCTGGTCCTGAGGATACAGATGTGAAAAAAACAAGGTCTTTGTCTTCACATTTGAGAATTAAATTTTAATATATAAAAAACTCAGTACTTGACATTGGATCTATTAAATAAATTAGTGTTGCTATTAAAATTATTATCACCTTTATGGTCTGACTAGCAACACAAGGCTCGGAGAAGGCAATGGCAAGCCACTCCAGTACTCTTGCCTGGAAGATCCCATGGACGGAGAAGCCTGATAGGCTGCAGTCCATGGGGTCACTAAGAGTCGGGCGACTGAAGCGACTTAGCAGCAGCAGCAGTGTATATATATGTCAGTCCTAATCTCCCAATTCATCCAGCCCTCTCCACCCCGCCTTTGTATCCACACGTCTGTTCCCTATGTCTGTCTCTATTCCTGCCCTGCAAATAGGTTTATCTATATCACTTTTCTAGATTCCACATTAATATAAGATGTTTGTTTTTCTCTTTCTGACTTATTTTACTTTGTATGACAGGCTCTGGTCCATCAACATCTCTACAAAGGGTCTGATTTCATTCCATTTTATGGTTGAGTAATATTCCATTGTATATATGGACCACAACTTCTTTATCCGTTCATCTGTCAGTGGACATTTATGTTGCTTCCATGTTCTGGTTATTGTAAATAGTGCTGCATTGAATACTGGGGTATATGTTTCTTTTTGCATTGTGGTTTTCTCGGGGTATATGCCCAGTAGTGGGATTGCTAGATAATATAATAGTTCTAGCTTTTTAGTTTTTTAAGAAACCTCCTTTCTGTTCTCCATAGTGGCTATATCAGTTTACATTCCAACCAACAGTGCAAGAGGATTCCATTTTTTCCACACCCTCTCCAGCATTTCCTATGTGTAGATTTTTTTTCTTGTATGTAGATTTTTTTTTGATGATGGCCATTCTAACTAGTGTGAGGTGATATCTCATTGTAGTTTTGATTTGAATTTCTACAGTAGTTTGTGATGTTGAGCATCTTTTCATGGGCCTCTTAGCCATCTGTATGTCTTCTTCAGTGAAATATCTATTTAGATCTTCTGCCTATTTTTGTCCTTGGGTTGTGTGTTTTGATATTGAATTCATGAGTTTTTTGTATATTTTGGAGATTAATCCCTTGTCAATTTCTTCATTTGCAAGTATTGTCTCCCATTATGAGAGTTGTCTTTTCAACTTGCTTATACTTTGCTGTGCAGAAGCTTTCAATTAGATCCCATTGGTTTATTTTTATTTTAATTATGCTAAGAGGTGGGTCAAAAAAAACCTTGATGTAATTTTTATCAAAGAGTGTTTTACCAGTGTTTTCATCTTAGAGTTTTTATAGTCTCTAATCCTTTTTGAGTTTATTTTTTGTGTATTAAGCAGTGTTCTAGTTTCATTCTTTTACATGTACTTCTCCAGTTTTCTCAGCACCACTTTTTAAAAAAATTAATTTTTTGCTTTTTAATTTATTTTTAATTGAAGGATAATTGCTTTGCAGAATTGTGTTGGTTTCTGCCAAGCGTCAACATGAATCAGCCGTATACATAGGTATACCTATGTCCCCTTCCTGTTGAAGCTCCTTCTCTCCTCCCACCCATCCCACTCCTCTAAGTTGTCACAGAACCCTGGATTTGAGCTCCCTGATTCATCCAGCAAATTTCCACTGGCTCTCTAATTTTACATATAATAATGTTTGTCTTAATGCTACTCTCTGAATTCGTACCCTCTGCTCCTTACCCCTGTGTCCACAAGTCTGTTCTCTATGTCTGTGTCTCTGTTGCTGCCCTGCAGGTAGGTTCATCAGTACCATCTTTTTAGATTCCATGTATATGCATATGTAAAGTCTCTTCATGACTTTATATAATAGGCTCTAGGTTCATTCACCTCATTAGAGCTGAATGAAATGTATTCCTTTTTCTGTCCAAGTCAGATTGTGTATATGTACCATAACTTCTTTATCTATTCATCTTTCTAGGTTGGATATCTAGGTTGCTTCCATGTCCTGGCTATTGTAAATAGTGCTGTGATGAACATTGGTGGTACATGTGTCTTTTTCAGTTATGGTTTCCTCAGAGTCAGACATGACTGAGCGACTTCACTTTTCACTTTCGTGCATTGGAGAAGGAAATGGCAACCCACTCCAGTGTTCTTGTCTAGAGAATCCCAGGGATGGGGGAGCCTGGTAGGCTGCCATCTATGGGGTCGCACAGAGTCAGACAACGACTGAAGCGACTTAGCAGCAGCAGCAGCAGCAGCAGCATCAGGGTATATGACAGATAGTGGGATTATTGGGTCATATGGTAGTTTTATTCCTAGTTTCTAAAGAAATCTCCATGAATTCTCCATAGTGGCTGTATTGATTTGCATTACCACCAACAGGGCAGTACAGTTCCCTTTTCCCCACACCTTCTCCAGCATTTAGTTTGTAGATTTTTTTGATCATGGACAGTCTGACTGGTGTGAGGTGGTATCTCATGGTAGTTTTGATTTGCATTTCTCTAATAATGAGCTTTTCATGTGTTTATTAGCCATCTGTATATCTTTTTTTGAGAAATGTCTATTTAGGTCTTCTGTCCCAAACTTTATGATTGGGTTGTTTGTTTTTCTGGTATTGAGCTGAATGAGCTGCTTGTATATTTTGAAGATTAATGCTTTGTCAGTTTCATTTGCTGTTATTTTCTCTCATTCTAAGGAATGTCTTTCACCTTGTTTATAGTTTCCTTTGCTTCCAGCACCAGTTATTGAAGAGACTGTCTTTTCTCTATTGTGTATTATTCCCTCTTTTGTCATGGATTAGGTGACTGTATGCCTGTGGGTTTATCTCTGGGCTTTCTATCATGTACCATTGATCCATATTCCTGTTTCTGGGCCAATACCATACTGTCTTGATGACTGTAGCTTTGTCGTATAGTCTGAAATTGGGGAGCCTAATTCCTCCAGCTCCACTTTTCTTTCTCAAAATTGTTTTGTCTATTCTGGGTCTTTTGTGTTTCCATACAAACTGTAAAATTTTTGTTCTAATTCTGTGAAAAATGCCATTAGTAATTTGATAGAGATTACATTGACTCTATAGATTGCTTTAGATAGTATAGTCATTTTCACAATATTGATTCTTCTGATCCAAGAACATGGTATATATGTCTCTCCATTTGTGTCATCGTTGATTTCTTTCATCAGTGTCTTATAGTTTTCTTCACATAGGTTTTTTGTCTGCTTAGGTAGGTTTATTCTTGTGTATTTTATTCTTTTTCTTGAACTGGTAAACAGGATTGTTTTCTTAATTTTTTTTTACTGATCTTTTGTTGTTAGGTTATAGGACTACAAGAGATTTATGTGCATTGCTTTTGTATCCTGCAGTTTTACCGAATTCACTGATGAGCTCTAGTAGTTTTCTGGTGGCATCTTTAGAATGTTCTATGTATAGTATCATGTCATCTGCAAACAGTGACAGTTTTACTACTACTTTTCCAACTGAGATTTTTAAAAATTTCTTTTCCTTCTCTGATTGCCTTGGCCTGGATTTTCAAAACTACATTGAATAATAGTACTGAGAGTGGACATTGTTGCCTTGTTCCTGATCTTAGACAAAATGATTTCAGTTTTTTACTCTCAAGAATGATATTTGCTGTGGGTTTGTTTTAATGACCTTTATTATGTTTAGGTAGGTTCCCTCTATGTCCACTTCCTGGAGATTTTTCATCGTAAATGGGTTTTGTATGTTGTCAAAAGCTTTTCCTGCATTTATTGAGACTATCAGATGGTTTTTAGTTTTTGTTAATATGGTGTAGCACACTGATTGAATTGTGTAAATGTTGAAGAATCTTGCATCCCTAGGAAAAATCCCATTTGATCATGGTGTATGATCCTTTTAATGTGTTGTTGGATTCTTTTCACTAGTATTTTGTTGAGGATTGTAGTGTCTGTGTTCATCAGTAATATTGACCTGTTATTTTCTTTTTTGTGTGTGTGCTGTCTTTGTCTGGTTTTGAGATCAGCGTGATTGTGCCATCATAGAATAAGTTTGGGAGTGTTCGTTCCCATGCAATTTTTGGGAATAGTTTGAGAAAGATAGGCATTAGCTCTTCTCTAAATGTTTGGTAGAATTTGCTTGTAAAGCCATCTGGTCCTAGACCTTAATTTGTTGGAAGATTATAATTATAGTTTCAGTTTAATTACATATGAGTGGTCTGTTTATATTTCTTCCTGGTTCCGTCTTGGAATGTTGTACTTTAGTATGAATTTGTCCATTTCTTCTGGCTTATCCATCTTGTTTGCATGTAGTTGCTTGTAATATTTTCTTATGATCCTTTGTATTTCTGCAGTGTCAGTTGTAATTTTTCTTTTTTCAATTCAAATTTTACTGATTTGAATCCTCTCCCTTTTATTCTTGAGGCATCTGGCTAATGGTTTATCAATTTTATCTTCTTAAAAAACCAACTTTTACTTTTATTGATCCTTACTCTCATTTTCTTCATTTTTGTTTCATTGATTTCTCCTCTGATCTTTATGATTTCTTTTCTTCCACTAAGTTTAGGTTTTATTGTTCCTTCTGTGGTTGCTTTAGTTGTAACGTTAGATTGTCTACTTGAGATTTTTCTTGTTTCTTGAGGTGAGGTTGAATTGCAATGAACTTCCCTTTCAGAAGTGCTTTTACTGCCTCCCATAGGTTTGGGGTCCTCATGTTGTCATTGTCATTTGTTTCTATGTATTTTTAAAATTTCCTCTTCGATTTCTTAAGTGATCTCTTGGTTATTTAGTAATGTATTGTTTAGCTAGCATGTTTTTATTTTAATATTTAACTTAATACTTGTTTTCTAATCTCATAGTATTGTGGTCAGAAAAGATGCTTGATAAAATTTTAATTTTGTTAAATTTACTGAGGCTTGATTTGTGACCCAAAATATGATCTATCTTAGAGAATGTTCCCTGTGCACTTGAGAAGATTCTATATTCTGTCACTTTCAGCTGGGATGTCCTATAGATATCCATTATATCTACCTGGTGTATTTTGTCATTTAAAGCTTGTATTTCCTTATTTATTTTCTGCCTTGAAGATCTGTCCATTAGTATATTTGAGGTGTTAAAATACCTTACTATTTTGATTTCACCTTTTACTGTTGTTA
The DNA here is from genome assembly GCF_042477335.2 of Ovis canadensis. Classification (NCBI taxonomy): domain Eukaryota; kingdom Metazoa; phylum Chordata; class Mammalia; order Artiodactyla; family Bovidae; genus Ovis; species Ovis canadensis. The sequence continues at coordinate 96,232,963 of NC_091253.1, read as the reverse complement.
GCATTTGCCTTATTTATTGAGATGCTCCTATGGTGCTCCTATGGTGGGTGCATAAATATAATTGTTAAATCTTTTTCTTGGTTTAATCACTTTACCATTATGTAGTGACCTTCTTTGTCTCTTGAAACAGTCTTTATTTTAAAGTCTATTTTGAGGAGGACTTCCAAGATGGAAGAATAATAAGATGGGGCCATCACCTCCCTCCCCACAAATGCATCAAAAATTCATCTGCATATAGAACAGCTCCTTCTGAACACCTTCTGCATGCTGGAAGGAAAACCCAGACTTCCAAAAAGGCAAGCCGGTCTCCTTAGAATGAGATAGGGCAAAAGATAAAGATTTAAAAAAAAGAGAAAATTTCAGGATGGGGACCTGCATTCTGGGAAGGGAGTCATGAAAGAGGAAAAGTTTCTGCACACTTTGAAACCCCATCATGGACAGGGTGGACGGAAGTGCAACATCCGGTGCTCAGAAGGCAAAATGGAGAGAATTCACCACAGAGGTCATTGCCGAACAGCGTGTAAGAGCCAGAGAGCGGCTGGCATGCCTGCCTGCAGCAGAGGGAGGGGTGGGGTGCTGAGGCTCAGGCTCAGGTTTCGGCCCCAGGAGAGAGCACTGGTGCTGGCTGCTGTAAAGATAACTCTGAGGGGTCTAGTACGACACAGTTGAGGGAGTTGAGGGAAAAGACTGGCCGTCCCAGAGAGGAGAGATCTTTCTTCCCAGGCCATTCTTAACTCCGTGTAGTCAACAGACAATGGCTGTGTGCCCATCAGTGGCCACCAAAACTGGCCAAACCGGTAAGAGTGCTGCTGGCATTAGATGTGACTGCTGTTTATGATCCCAGAGCAGGAAACATAAGCCACTAGCTACTGCCAAAGCTAGGGGAAGTGCCTGACAGCAGACAAAACACTGCCGCTGGGGTCCCAACCCCAGATAACATCTGCCACCAGGTATTGAGCAGCACAGGTTACTGCCCACACCTTGCCCAGAGCTTGAGCAGCTTGGCTCTTCCTAGGTACTCAAAACCCAAGGCCAACTCCTCTGGGAGAGCACACGTGACATCTCAGACTGTAACGACATACCACAGGTTCTGCTACTGCAGACACTCATTGGTACATCACACTGAGTGATGTCATATACTACCTTCTCCCCAGCCCAATTGAAAAAGTGGCCCTAATAAGCCTTGGTCTTTGCCCTGTCTTGCCTAGGTGGGGAACAGACACTGGAGGGCAACCTGCAAGCAAATGTTAGCCCCAAACCAAAGCTGAACACCAGGGGCTATGTGACTGAAGAATAGAAAGGGAATTAGCTCCTGCAGCTTCAGATGTAGCAAACTAAATCCTCGCGATTAGCCTGAGACTGGATTATAGGGGCAACTGTGGCCCTTGGGAGCAAGTACAGGCTGGAGTAAGTCCAGGTCTGAGACTGTGCTGACCCTACTCTGCCCACACAGGTCCAGAGACCTTCCTAGAAATACTAGAGAACTTTCTGAGTAAGTAGATTGACTGGAGCACACTATGTGGGATGGAAAATACAGAAATCAGAAGGACATTCCTCTTACTACCACTCTTATATAATTTTCTGTTATTCTTTTTCATATTATTCTAGTGTTGGTCTTTCTATATTATTCCATTTTTATTTTGTATAACTTTTTACTTTTTAAAACTATCTTAATTTTTAAATAAATTTCCCTATTTTTACAGTTTTTGTTATTGTTCAGTTGCTAAGTCATGTTCAACTCTTTGTGACCCCATGGACTGCAGCACACCAGACTTTTCTTTCCTTCACTATCTCCCAGAGTTAGTGCAGAGTTATGTCCATTGAGTCAGTGATGCCATCCAACCACCTCATTCTCTGATGCCCGCTTCTGTTCCTGCCCTCATTCTTTCCCAGCATCAGGGTCTTTTCCAATGAGTTGGCTCTTCACATCAGGTGGCCAAGGTATTGGAGCTTTAGCTTCAGCATCAGTCTTTCCAATGAATATTCAGAGTTGATTTACTGTAGGATTGACTGGTTTGATCTTGCTGTCCAAGGGACTTTCAAGAGTCTTCAGCACCACAGTTTGAGAGCATCAATTCTTTGGCACTCAGCCTTCTTTATGGTCCAACTCTCACATCCACACATGACTACTGGAAAAACCATAGCTTTGAAAAAATGGACCTTTCTTGGCAAAGTCAACAAAGTACCCTTTAGTTATGTTGCATTTTTGGCTATGCTTTTGATTTTGTATTCTTGCTAGTCTAGGTTTGGTTATTCATTTTCATTTAAGGATTTATTGGCTTGATTGCTCTCTTCTTTTTTGACTCCTGTTTTTATCCCCCCTCCTTTTTTTTTTCTTTTTCCTTTTTCTGTCTTCTTTTTTCTTTGTAAGGATGTGAGTTTCTTTGGGTTTTCTGGGCTGTTCAGTGTGCTTTCACCATTAATCTTCAGGTCTTATCTTCTATGCTATATGGCCTGTGAAGTCTTGGGTCAGATGTAAACCCCCAAGCTGGGAGACCTGAGTCCAGGATTTTGGACCATCAGAGAACTTCTGACCCCGTGGAATGTTAACTGGCATGAGCTCTCCCAAAGGCCTTCATCTCAACACTATGACCAAGCCCACCCAAAGGCCAGTAAGCTTCAGACACCCCACACCAGTCCTTCAGGAAGACAGGAACAAAATCTGCACATTAGTAGACAGGCTGCCCCAAACCATACCAAATATATAGACACCCCAAAACACACTACTGGACATGCACTGCCCTTCAGAGACACAGGATCTACTTCTGTTTACCAGAACACAGGCAAAAGTCCTTCCAACCAGGAAATCTTCACAAAGCACTAGTCCAACCCCACCCATGGGGGACAGACTCCACAATTATTAAGAACCATGATCTTCCAGGTGACATAAAGAAGACACAAAACACAGTAAATTAAGCAAAATGAAGAAGCAGAGACATGTGTAGCAGATGAAGGAACATGGAAACACCCATAAGACAAAGAAATGAAGAGGAAATAAGCATTCTACCTGAAAAAGAATTCAGAATGATGATAGTAAAGTTGATCCAAAATCTTGAAAATAAATTAGAGGCTCAGATAAATAGACTGGATGCACATATCAAGAAGATATGATAAAGGGTTAATAAGACCTAGACGGAATAAAGAAGAGACAATCTGCAATGTGCAACGAAATCACTGAGATTAAAAATACACTATGTGAAACCAATAGCAGAAATATTAAGGGAGAAGAATGGATAAGTAATCTGGAAGATAGATTGGTGGATAAAGGAAGCAGAGCCAAATAAAGACTAAGGATAAATAAGGACTGTCTCAGAGATCTCTGGGACAACATTAAACACACCCATATACAAATTGAGGAAGAGGACAAAAAGAAACAGTATTGAGAAAATATTTGAGGGGATTCTATTAGAAATGTCCCTAACATTTGAAAGGAAATAGCCATTCTAGTCCAGGAAGCCCTGAGAGTCCCATACAGGATTAATCCAAGGATAAACATGCCAAGACACATATTAATCAAGCTAATGAAATTTGAACACAAAGAACAAATATTAAATGCACCAAGGGAAAAGCAACAAGTAACATTCAAGGGAATCCCTTTAAGGCTAACGGCTCATCTTTCAATAGAAACTGCAGGCCAGAAGGGAGTAGCTTGATATACTCAAGTGATGAAATGAGAAACCCTACAACCAACATTATGCTATTGAGCAAGGATCTCATTCCTATTTGAAGGAGAAATCAAAAGCTTACAGACAAGCAAAAATTAAGAAAATTCAGCAACACCAAACCAGCTTTACAAAAAATACTAAAGGGATGTGTCTAGAGAATAAATATAAGAGAAAGAAAAGGCCTACAAAAAACCCCAAAACAATAAATTAAGTGGTAATAGGATCATCAGTTCAGTTCAGTTCCTCAGTCGTGTCCGACTCTTTGTGACCCCATGAATCGCAGCATGCCAGGCCTCCCTGTCCATCACCAACTCCCGGAGTTCACTCAGATTCACGTCCATCGAGTCAGTGATGCCATCCAGCCATCTCATCCTCTGTCGTTCCGTTCTCCTCCTGCCTCCAATCCCTCCCAGCATCAGAGTCTTTTCCAGTGAGTCAACTCTTTGCATGAGGTGGCCAAAGTACTGGAGTTTCAGCTTTAGCATCATTCCTTCCAAAGAAATCCCAGAGCTGATCTCCTTCAGAATAGACTGGCTGGATCTCCTTGCAGTCCAAGGGCCTCTCAAGAGTCTTCTCCAACACCACAGTTCAAAAGCATCAGTTCTTTGGCTCTCAGATTTCTTCACAGTCCAACTCTCACATCCATACATGACCACAGGAAAAACCATAGTCTTGACTAGACGGACCTTAGTCGGCAAAGTAATGTCTCTGCTTTTGAATATGCTATCTAGGTTGGTCATACATATGAATAATTGCTTTAAATGTAAGTTGAATAAATGCTACCACCAAATCACATGGAATTACTGGATGGATACAAAAACAAGACCCCTTATATATGCTGTCTACCAGAGACACAATTCAGAGGTAATGACACCTACAGAATGAAAGTGAAAAAGATACTCATGCAAATGGAAATCAAAAGAAAGAGTAGCAATACTCAGATAAAATGGACTTTAAAATAGTTACAAGAAATAAGGGCACTACATAATGATTACAGGATCAATCCAAGAATATGTGACAATTAAAAATATATATGCACTCAAGAGGACCTCAATAAATAAGGCAAATGCTAACAACAATTAATGGGGAAATGGACAGTAACACAGTAATATTGGGGGACTTTGACACTTAACCGATCACCCGGACAGAAAATTAATAAGGAAACACAAGCTCTAATGGATACATTGGACCAATTGGACGTAATTGATATCCACAGGGCATTTCATCCACAAACAGCAGATTTCACTTTTTCTCAAGTTCACATGGAGCTTTCTCCAGGATAGATCACCTCTTGTGTCATGAATCAAGCCAAGGTAAATTATAAAAAAAATGAAATTGTTTCAAGCAGGTTTTCTGACCACAGTCCTCTCAGATTAGATACCAAATACAGGAAAAAGAACACAACAACAAAACAAAACTATAGAAACACAAACACATAAAGGCTAAACATCATACTTTGAATGAACAAGAGGTCAGTGAAGAGATAAAAAGAGGAATTGAAAAACACTCATCTCAAGACATTGATTGCAATTAAAGCAGTGTTAAGAGGGAAATTTATCACAATACAAACCTACCTCAAGAAACAAGAAAAACATCAAATAAGCAACCTAACCTTATACTTACGGTAAGAGAAAAAGAACAAAAGCTCCAAAGTTAGTAGAAGGAGTGAAATCACAAAGATGAGAGCAGAAATAAAAAGAAATGAAGGTGATAATAGCAAAGATCAATAAAACTAACAGCTGGTTCTTAGAGAAGATAAAATTGTCAAACCATTAGCCAGACTCATCAAGAAAGAAAGGGAGAAGACTCAAATCAATAAACTTAGGAGTGAAAAAGGAGAAGTTAGAACAGACAATGCAGAAATACAAAGGATCAGAAGAGGCTACTACAAGTAAGTATATGCTAATAAATTTCACAACCTAGAAGAAATAGACAAATTCTTAGAAAAGTGTAACCTTCTGTAATTGAACCAGGAAGAAATAGAAATTAAGAACAGACCAATCACAAGCATGGAAATAGAGTAGTAAAATATCTTCCAATGAACAAAAGCCCATGGCCAGAGGGCTTCACAGGCAATTTCTATCAAAATCTTTGAGAAGCGCTAACACCTATACTGTTCAAACTTCTCCAGAAAATTGTAGAGGAAGGAAAACTAAACTGAACGTATGAGGCCATCATCACCCTGAATCCATAACCAGTCAAAAGATGCTAGGGGAAAAAAAAAGAAAACTACAGGCCACTATCACTTATGAACATAGATGCAAAAATCCTCAACAAAATTCCAGCAAACAGAATCCAACAGCACATCAAAAGGATCATACATTGTGATCAAGTGGACTTTATCCCACGGATGCAAGGATTCTTCAGTACATACATATAAAACAATGTGATGCACCATATAAACAAATTGAAAGCTAGAAGCTGTATGATCATCTCAATAGATGGAGAGGAAGCTTTTGACCAAATTCAACACCCATTTATGATTTAATAAAAAAACAACCCTTTCCAGAAAGTATGTATAGTAGGATCATACCTCAACATAATAAAGGCCATATATGATAAACTCACAGCAAATATTGTTCTCAACAGTGAAAAACTGAAAGCATTTCCTCAGGAACAAGACAAGGGTACCTATTCTCACCACTATTACTCAACATAGTTTTTGAATTCCTAGCAGCCACAGCAATCAGAGAAGGAAAAGAAATGAATCTTGATTGAAAAAAGAAGTATTAATAAAATTCTCATTGTTTGCCAACAAAGGTCCATATAGTCAAAGCTGTGGTTTTTCCAGTAGTCATGTATGGATGTGAGAGTTGGACCATAAAGAAGGCTGAGCCCCGAAGAATTGATGCTCTTGAACTGTGGTGCTGAAGACTCTTGAAAGTCCCTTGGACAGCAAGGTCAAACCAGTCAATCCTAAAGGAAATCCTGAATATTTACTGGAAGGACTGAGGCTGAAGCTGAAGCTCTAGTACTTTGGCTGCCTGATGTGAAGAGCTGACTCATTAGAAAAGACCCTGATGGTGGGAAAGACTGAAGGCAGGAGGAGAAAGGGATAACAGAGGATGAGATAGTTGGATGCCATCATTGACTCAATGGACATGAGTTTGAGCAAGCTCCAGGAGATAGTGAAGGACAGGGAAGACTGGCAGTGCTGCAGTCCATGGGGTCACAGAGTGGGAAATGACTGAGTGACTAAACAACAGAGGTGTGAGCAGTTGAAAATAAAACCTTTAGAATGGAAGAGAATAATAGCAAATGAAACAACTGACAAAGGAGTAATCTCCAAAATATACAAGCAGCTCATTCAACTCAAAGCAAACAATCCAATCAAAAATTGGGTAGAAGACCTAAACAGACATTTCTCCAAAGAAGACATACTGATGGCTAATAAATACATGAAAAGATGCTCAACATCACTAGTATTAGAGAAACACAAATCAAAACTACAAAGAATATCACCTCATACTGTTCAGAATGGTGAACATGAAAAAATTTACAAAGAAGAAATGCTGAAGAGGGTATGGAGAAAAGGTAACAGTCTTGCATTATTGCTGGGAATGTAAATTGATACAATCACTAAGGAGAATGGTATGGGGGTTCCTTAAAAAAAAACAACAACAACAACTAGGAATAAAGCTACCGTATGACCCAGCAATCCCACTACTGGGCATATACTCTGAGGGAACCATAATTAAAAAGACATGTACCTCAATGTTCATTGCAACATTGTTTACAGTTGCTAGGACATGGAAGCAATGTGGATACCCATCAGAAGATGAATAGATAGTTGTGTTACCTATATACAATGGAATATTACTCAACCATAAAAAGGAACACATTTGAGTCAGTTCTAATGAGGTGGATGAACCTACAGTCTATTATGCAGAGTGAACTAAGTCAGAAAGAGAAAAATAAATATGCTATATTAATGCATATATATGGGATCTAGAAAGACAGTACTAATGAACCTATCTTTAGGACAACAATGGACATGCAGACAGAGAGAACAGACTTGTGGACACAGGGAGGGAGAGGGAGGGACAAATTGAAGGACTAACGTTGAAATATATACATTAGAGTATGTAGAATATTTAGCCAGTGGAAATTTGCTGTATGATTCAGGGATCTCAAACTTGGTACTCTGTGTCCATCTAGATGGTTGAGATTGGGTGGGAGGTGAGAGAGAGATTCAAGAGGGAGGGAACGTATGTATACCTATGGCTGATTCATGTTGGTGCATGGCAGAAACTGACAACTAAAAAATTCATAAAAATATTGTCTATTTTGTATGATATGATTATTGCTATTCCTGCTTTCTTTTGATTTCCATTTGCATATAATATTTTTTTTCCATGCCCTTACTTTCAGTCTGTATGTGTCCCTAGGTCTGAAGTTGGTTTCTTGTAGATAGCATAGATACAGGTCTTCTTTCAGTATTGAATCAGTCAGTCTATGTCTTTTGGTTGGAGGCTTTAATCCGTTTACATTTAAAGTAATTATCAATATGTATGTCCCTGTTGGCATTTCCCTAATAGTTTTAGATTTGTTTTTATAGATGTTTTCTTTATCTTTTGTCTGTCTAGATAAATTCCTTAGCATATATCTGAAGGCTGGTTTCATGGTGCTCAGTTTTTTTTGGCTTTTGCTTGTCTATAAACCTTTTGAATCTGAATGCAATCCTTGCTGGGTAGAGTAATGCTGGTTGTAGGTTTTTCCCTTTCATCACTTTAAATATATCCTTCCATTATCTTCTAGCCTGCAGTTTCTGTGGAAAAATCAGCTGATAAACTTATGAGGATTCCCTTATATTATTTTCCTTTGCTCCTTTCAGTATTTTAAAATTTTAATTTAGTTTTGTTGGTTTGATTAATATTTGGTTCTGTATGTTTCTCCTTGAGTTTATCCTGTATGGGACTCTGGACTTGGTTGACTATTTTCTTTCTCATGTTAAGGATGTTTTCACTATAATCTCTTCAGATATTGTCTCAGACCATTTCTCTTCTTCTCTAGGACTCCTATAATTCAAATGTTCCTATGTTTAATGTTGTCCAGAGCTGTCTGATACTGTCAGACTGATTTTTTTTTCCTTTATTCTGCTCCTTGACAATTGTTTCCACCATTCTATTAATATCTTCCAGCTCACTTATTTTTCTGCTTCAGTTAATCTGCTATAGATTCTTTTTAGGGTATTTTTCATTTCAGTTATTGTGTTGTTCATTACTATTTGTTCTTTAGTTTTTGCTTTTTAGTTCAGTCACTAAGGCGTGTGCAACTCTTTGTGATTCCATGGACTGCAGCACACCAGCTTCCCTGACCTTCTCTGTCACCCTCTTCTGCCCTCAGTCTTTCCCAGCATCAGGGTCATTGCCAGTGAATTGGTTCTTCATGTCAGGTGGCCAGAGTATTGGAGCTTCAGCATCAGCATCAGCTTCAGTCCTTCCAATGAATATTCAGTATTGATTTCCTTTAGGATTGACTAGTTTGATCTCCTTGCTGTCCAAAGAACTCTGAAGAGTCTTCTCCAACATCACAGTTCAAAAGCATTAATTCTTAGGCACTCAGCCTTCTTTATGGTCCACCTCTCACATCCGTACATGACTACTGGAAAAACCATAGCTTTGACTAGATGCACCTTTGTTGGGAAAGTGATGTCTGGTACTCTTCCATCTTGACTCTGCCTCTGTCCCGTAACATAGGATGAACGCATTTGGCCTGGGACTGTTGAAGTGCTGGGATATCAACAGTGTTCAAAGAAGCACTTTATTTTAATTCTTGAGGGTGGAGGCCTTGTCTTGTCCCTATTGACTGCCACTAAGTAAACCACTGAGTGTCGACTTGAATGGGATGGGATGTAAGCCATTCTCAAAGTCCAACTTAATCAAGCACAGGGCTGTCATAATTATGGCACCATCTAGAAACTAAGATCCTTTATAGGTAAGTCACTCAGAGCTTTAAAATCCTGAAAGAAACAAATAGCCTTTATTTCTGATTCTGTGCAGTGTATTTTGACATGCATCATAAAGTCCAGTGGTAGCACAGCAATGATCTCCTTGAGTGGTTCATATGTGTGGCTGCCCAGGACAAAGATATGGTCTGTGATAGCTTTTTATTTGACCTGAAATAATTGACAGTAAATAAGGACAATTCTCAGCAGAGTTCGGTAGTTTGTAAATTGTCTTTATAGTCATAGTTTCTATTTTTCATACTTTTACGGTCCTTTTGGATGACCCCTAACCCAATTACCTCCCTCCCCAAATGCCTCCCTCCCTTCCTGCCTTCCTCCTTTCCTGTGTTTAACAAATAGTTCTTGTGCCTGCTAGTAGACTAGCACTCTGCTAGATACTGGCAGTACGAAAAGGAATGAAAACATCCGTGGGTCCTTACTCTTAGGTTTAGTGGGGAAAAGTAACCAAATATACAAATAGATGAAAAAAAAATAATAAAAAAAAATTAAAAAAAAAACAAATAGATGTAAAATTATAATTGTGAAAAGTGTCATGAAGAAGAATTATGTTGTGTTATGAGGAACTGTAGTCAAGGTCAAGCATGACATCTAATCTCTAGAGGATCCCTGTGACCTCTAAAAACTATTCCCTTAGAGCCCAAAGTTAATCCTATGGGAACTGGCATTTCTTATTCAACAGTGTTGGAAAGAATCTCTGGCAGTCTTAGCACAAGATTTAACAAGGCATTTTATCATACTGTCCACAGCTTCTAAAGAAAAGACTAAAGAAGCAAGGATAAGAGTTCCAAATCCCCAAAAAAGAAGAATTACAACGCAAAACTCATTCCATTAAAATGTAAAACTTTAAATGTTTGGAAGAGCTAAGCGTTTGGATGTTTGAGGACCTGATGTCATTGTACTGTTTGTCCACATCAAGCCTGTCCTTTGTCCTGTCTCATTCACTGGAAATGCACTCTTTCTCTGTCAAGCATAGGCAATGCCTTCTGTTTGCCAAGCCTGGCTTTGCTATCAAAACAGGGCCTCCTTATACTGTGTACCTTGTCTTGGCACCTAGTGAATTCCTTCTCTCTACCCTAGTTTGATTCTTCCTTTTGCCTCTGCTTGTATGCCCAAGGCTGCATTAAACCTCTTGAACCCCCACTGGAACTTCTGCTTCTTCCTCTAGCTGTCAGATCTCCAGAAGAGCACCAACCTTCTTTTCTCACTTTGCTGACAGAGCATATAATGTCTCTGTGCCTCCCTTGACTCATCTTGTGCAGAGTGCCTTAGCAGTGTTGGCTATTCATAAAATTTTAGCCCCTATCCCCTGGGTTTTTAACGAAATGATCTAAGGCAGCATTCAACTAATATTTGTTGAACAGCTATTATATGCCAGACACTGTTTTCTAATGCTAGATGAATGACGGCATTGCAAAGAGGCCCTATTTTTGCAATATTTCCAACTTTGTAGTAAAGGTAGGATATATGCATGAGTCACTATAATACAAAGCGGAAGATAATAATTGGTCATAGGAAGTACACAGTGCTGTGCAACCTCAAAAGGAAGACAGCTTCCTGGTGAAGGTGATACATGGAGGAGAAGCAAGAGGGAGTATTAAACACAGATATCCATTATAATAATTGGAGAACCAAGGTATAGTAATAGTTTAATGGAAATTCTGAACACATTATCATTGTAGAAACAATAAAAAAGTTTACAGCAAAATTAACTGTTTAATAGAAAGTCATTCTGTAGCCAACAGAATAACAGATATTTTTCTCTTTCCTGAAAATGTCATTCAAAAGTGGCTATGAATTTAGAAATCTTTGGGAAAATGAATTAGAAATCATTAAGAAAACAAACGGGCTCAACATTTGAAAACTGAGTTGAAGTGTCAACATAGAAGCACTCCTAGCACCATGTATGTCTAACATCTTGTTCCATGGTCTTCTCTTAAGTCTAAAAGATTATAGTTAGCATTTTATAATATCCATTATTTGCCAGGTACTTCATTATATTGTCTCTAATCCTTAAGACAGCCCTGAAAAGTAGATACTAGTATCTCCATTTAAAAAATAGAAAGGGTGACTTAGGAATTTGAGTGACTTTCTTGAGATCCCAGAGCTAGTACATCGTACAGCAGATGGTCTCCAAAGCCTGTGCTTTACCTACTGCAAAATACTGACTAGATGGTGTAAAGAATAAAATGAGAGATCCATATATTGCATACAATTCCATTGTGTGTGTATGTGTAATGAGTGTATGTATTATATGCATATATATGATCATTCTGAACAGCAATGAATTCTTTTTAAAAATAGTTAAAAATTGCTATAAATAGTGCATATAATGTAGAAATTAAGAGTATAGGCCATTGAGTGATGTAAAACTGCCTAACGAAATAAAAAGCCACTCATTCCCGTGTTCATGAAGAAGATATAATAGTTGCTCACTTGTATTTTATCTGCTGCACTAGGTGGCTTGTGAAGCTTTTCTTTTTTTTAATATTTATTTACTTGGCTGTGTTGAGTCTCTGTTGCAGCATGCAGGATCCTCCATTGTCACGCACAAACTCTCTAGTTGTGGGGCACTGGCTCAGTAGTTGTAGTGTGTGAGTTTAGTTGCTTTGGTACCCCAAAGATATATACATCCTAATCCCCACAATCTACAAATATGTTGGATCATATGTCAAAGGGGAAAGAAGGGTGAAAATGAGATTAGAGTTGTCGGCTCATCTTGATATAAGATTATCCTGGATTACCTGGGTGCACCCAGTGTAATTATGAGGGTCTTTAAATGTAGAAGAGAGCTTCAGAGTAATGTGATCTGAGAAGGGCTTGACCAGCTGTTGCTGGCTTTGAAGACAAGAGGGGGATCGGATGTTGAGGAATGTGGGCAGCCTCTGGAAGCTGGAAAAGGCAAGAAAACAGATTTCCTCCTAGAGTCTCCAAAATACACACACCCGCTACAACACATTGATTTTAGGTCTATGAGACCCATTCTGATAGCTGGTCTGCAGAGTTGTAAGATAATAAATTTGTATGATTTTAAGCCACTAAGTTTTTGGTAATTTGTCATAGCTGCAATTGGAAACTAATACAGTCACTGACTCTGGATTAAGTCTTTCAGTAGCATGGCTATCTGAATATATTTTAACTTAAGCTTCACAAAAGAATAAGGCCTCCAGGATGGATGCATTTTTTTTTTGTTGTTGTTTATAGGATAATGGTAATTCTCAGAGGAAAGCATGAATTTCGAAGTAAAATCTTTTCCATGAATTCTAAGGACAGGGAATTTCATTGTAAATATATCTATGTCTACTTTATATTAATTTAAATAATTGACATACATTCATACCAAATACCAGGTGGTATTTCAATATAAACCACAAAGTGCCTTAATTTTCTTTTTAGTTATTTTTGTTGTCTTATGTAAACTCAATAATTTGTCAAACTCCCATGATTCGTTTTCTTTTACCCTTTAATATTAAAATTCTGAAGTATGGAAGTTGTAATGCAATCTGAACGGTAATCTATGCCGCTGCTGCTGCTGATAAGTTGCTTTAGACGTGTCCGACTCTGTGCGACCCCATAGACGGCAGCCTACCAGGCTCCCCTGTCCTTGGGATTCTCCAGGCAAGAACGCTGGAATGGGTTGCCATTTCCTTCTCTAATGCATGAAAGTGAAAAGTGAAAGTGAAGTTGCTCAGTCATGTCCGACTCTTAGCGACCCCATGGACTGCAGCCCACCAGGCTCCTCCGTCTGTGGGATTTTCCAGGCAAGAGTACTGGAGTGGGGTGCCATTGCGTTCTCTGACGGTAAGCTATGCTGCTAAGTCACTTCAGTCATGACCGATTCTGTGCGACCCCATAGACGACAGCCCACCAGGCTCCTCCGTCCCTGGGATTCTCCAGGCAAGAATACTGGAGTGGGTTGCCATTTCCTTCTCCAGTGCATGAAAGTGAAAAGTGAAAGCGAAGTTGCTCAGTCATGTCCGACTCTTCACAGCCCCTGGTGGACTGTAGCCACCAGGTTCCTCTGTTCATGGAATTCTCCAGGCAAGAGTACTGGAGTGGGGTGCCATCACCTTCTCCTAATGGTTTTCCCTACTTTCTTCATTTTAAGTCTGAATTTTGCAATAAGGAGTTCATGATCTGAGCCACAGTCAGCTTCTGGTCTTTTTTTTGCTCACTATATTCGTTGGACCTGAAGGTGAAAATGAAAGTTTCTCAGTTGTGTCTGACTCTTTGTGACCCCCTAGACTATACAGTCCATGGAATTCTCCAGGCCAGAGTACTGGAGAGGGTAACCTTTCGCTTCTCCAGGGGATCTTCCCAACCTAGGGATCGAACCCAGGTCTCCCACATTGCAGTTGGATTCTTTATCAGCTGAGCCAAAGGGAAGCCCTGCACCCGAAGGTGGAGAAGCTCTATAATCAATCTGATTTTCGTATTGACCATCTGTAGAGTTGTCTCATGTTGTTGGAAGAGGGTGTTTGCTATGATCAGTGCATTCTCTTGGCAAAACTTGGTTAGCCTTTGTCCTGATTCATTTTGTACTCCAAGGCCAAACTTGCCTGTTACTCCAGGTATCTCTTGATTTCCTACTTTTTCATTCCAGTTCCCTATGTTGAAAAGGACATCTTTTTTTGGTGTTAGTTCTAGTAGATCATGTAGGTTCTTCATAGAACCATTCAATTTCAGCTTCTTCAGCATTAGTGGTTGGGGCATAGACTTGGATCACTATAATATAGAATGGTTTGTCTTGGAAATGAACAGAGATCATTCAGTTGTTTCGAGAATGCACACAAGTACTCTATTTCAGACTCTTTTGCTGACTATGAAGGCTAATCCATTTCTTCTAAGAGATTCTTGCCCACAGTAGATGTAATGATCATCCGAATTAAATTTGCCCATTCCCATCCATTTTAGTTCACTGATTCCTAAGATGTTGACGCTCACTCATGCCATCTCCTATTTGAATACTTCCAATTTACCTTGATTCATGGACCTAACATTCCAGGCTCCTATGAAATATTGTTCTTTACAGCACCAGACTTTACTTTCACTACCAGATACATCCACAACTGGGTGTTGTTTCTGCTGGGCTCAGCCTTTTCATTTCTTTGGAGCTATTTTTCTGCTCTTCTTCAGTAGCATATTGGGCACCTATGGACCAGGGAAGTTCATCTTTCAGTGTCCTATCTTTTGCCTTTTCTTACTGCTGAAGTGGTTTGCTTGTCCCATCTCCCATGGACCACATTTTGTCAGAACTCTCCACCATGACCTGTCCGTCTTGAGTGTCCCTACTTGGCATGGCTCACAGTTTCATTGAGTCAGACAAGGCTGTGATCTATGTATCAGTTTGGTTAGTTTTTTTGTGATTGTGGTTTAGGAGTAAAAGAAAAGATTCCAGATCTTGAAAGATAAAATTAGATTTCAAATCAGTGAAGAATACCATCTTTAGGGAATAATCCTGTGTCATGGATTTATTGGATTAGAGGATCTTTCTAACTCCTCTTATGTATGGTCCTTCCTATATCTGACCAATCTGATGTTAGTAGGTACATGTAGAGCAGATCTTCCCTACCCTACCTATCATGTTAATAGTTTCTGGTATGAACTTTGTGACCACAGTGATGTTAATGGTTACCTTCCTACTCCACCCCCACCCGTGTCTTACTGGCCTAAGTGAAAAAGTTCATTTGGGGTTAGTATGAGAGAAGGACCTCAGGTCTTTGGCTAATTTCTGATTTCAGGAAATTAGCCCCTTTGCTGAGTTTTGAATGATTCTCAGTCTGTGAGTCACAGTGTTAGGATACTCTTGAGTTGCTCAAGTGAGTTATTAATGGATCATTAATTATGTTTTTAAATACCCTTGAAATGGTTTGTAATAAAATTTTAATGAAATTATGTACTTTAATTGAGAATTTGTGCTTAAATAAAGTGAACATGAAACTCAAATGAACTTTTATTTATAAAGATAATTTTAGGTAATGTGAAATAATTAAGGTTATGATGTTTTTTTTTAGGTTATATGGATCTCAGAAAAGTGGCTTAATTATTTCTTTTTTTCTCATTTGAAGGTAGATAATGAGTTTATTATGAGTTTATTAATCTCTATATGTTTGCAGTTGACAGCACTAAATCTGGGAAACAACCTTTTAGAAGAAGTTCCACAAGAGATGAAATACCTTACATCCCTGAAGACGCTCCATTTATTTAGAAATAAGATACATAGATTTGCGCCTGGAGTATGTGGTAAGTTAGTCAAATAAGAGCATGTTTATAGTGTCAAAGTTAATTTCCTTATATTGAACAATTTGGAACTAAAGTGAAAAAGGAATTTTAGTCTTTTTTGGTTTGAGATATTTACACTTGAAATTAGAGAATTTGGGGAACAACGTTTTTAAACTACTGTATTATATATTTCTTTACATGTAAATCTAAGAAAATAAGTAGTTAAATTAAAGTTAGCAAATTTTCCCCTTTTCAGAATCAGTGTACACATAGACTGTCAAATCTGAGCACCCTTTTTCTGGACAGGAGAGAAAACTAGTTGAAAATCAAATCAAGAAACATCTCCACAGTTCTGCTTGTTCTTTATACTTTTTATACCATGTTAACTATTAAGTCACTATCTTTGTTTAAGATGTGAAGCTGCATTTGAATCAGTTCTAATGAGGTGGATGAAACTGGAGCCTATTATACAGAGTGAAGTAAGTCAGAAAGAAAAACACCAATACAATATATTAACGCATATATGTGGAATTTAGAAAGATGGTAACGATGACCCTATATGCAAGACAGCAAAAGAGACACAGATGTAAAGAACAGACTTTTGGACTCTGGGAGAAGGCAAGGGTGGGATGATTTGAGACAATGGCATTGAAACATGTATATTACCATATGTGAAATAGATTGCCAGTCCAGGTTCAATGCATGAGACAGGGTGCTCAGGGCTGGTGCACTGGGATGACCCTGAGGGATGGGATGGGGAGGGAGGTGGGAGGGGGCTTCAGGATGGGAGACACATATACAGCCATGGCTGATTTATGTCAATGTACGGCAAAAACCACTACAATATTGTGAAGTAATTAGCCTCCAATTAAAATAAATAAATAAATAAATAAAGATGTGAAGCTTAACTCAACTTGGGGAGAATTTTAAAGAAAAGATATGAGGTTAAATAAATGGCATTTCTTCTTCGTGTTTCCCTTAAGCTAATAATTTCTCCGTTTAATATAACCTTTTTCCTATTTCATATAGGTAGAAAATGCTTAAGGATAGAACACATGACAAAGAGATCCAGATAATCTTATAGCTTCATTAACTCATGTAAGGCCCTTCACTACTTTATGTGTCCTCAAGAGTAAAATCATAACTATAGAATAGAATTTATGACGTCCTGTGAACTTCTGAGGCATGGGTACTGTATATTGTCATCATTATCACTGAGTAGCATTTATTAAAGGTATAATTTCATGGGGTCTCAGTTGTGGATATATAACAAAAACACAAGTAGATTCTAGTACTACCTCTTTAAAATATTTTAAAATATTAGATCATGTGTCTTGGAGAAATATTTTTCCACAAAATAATAACTGTAATAAACTTATTGGTATGTACATTATATATACAAACTTATAGGTACAGGGTTCAATTATAATTTACTTACAAAGAAACCAGTTTATAAATAAGAAAAAATTAAGGGGATGCAAAAAAGTACATCATAATATTTATGATCTACACTGAGGGGCAAACAGGTAAAATCTGATATACATAAATGATATTAAGCAACCTGGTTCATGCTACTTTAGGCTTCTGTAAAGAAATTTTTTCTCATGTTGCTCTTAAATTTGAGGTTTAAAAAATATATGTAATCTGTGTACAGTACCCTACCCCTGAAGGTCTATAATTTCTCTATATCTTGATCTGGGGCTGTCGAACTTTGAAAATGTCATGTGAGTGACATAAATTATGTTCTATGCCAGGTCTTGATTATCCAAAGGCAGAAGCAGTTTGGTGTCTAACATATATTGCATGGTGCTGTTCTTGCCCCTCTCCCTACCCCATCAGAGTAGACTGGACCAGGATAAGATGTGTCCCAAGCTGAGTCAGTCACATTCTCTTTCTTGGGGTTTATGACAGAATCTAAAATAGTTTTTCTGGTCTGAGCTAAACACATGAACTAAGAGAAAAGTTGCAAACTGGTGACCTGTGGGATGAATCTGGTTTACAAATAGCTTGGTTCTGTTTTGTCTGCCTCTTTGAATTAGGGTCAAAGCCAGCTTAAAACTCAATATTAAAAAAACAAAGATCATGGTGTTTGGTCCCGTCATTCCATGGCAAATAGATGGGGAAAAGGTGGGAGAGGTGACAGATTTCCTCTTCTTGGGCTCCAGAGTCACTGCAGATGGTAACTGCAGCCTGGAAATTAGAAGACAGTTGCTTCTTGCCAGGAAAGCTATGAAAAACCTAGACAGTGTGTTAGAAAGCAAAGACATCATTTTGCCAAGAAAGGTCCATATAGTCAAGACTGGTCCTTCCTGTAGTCATGTACAGATGTGAGAGCTGGACCATAAGGAAGGCAGAGCACTAAATTTGAATGTGGTGCTGGAGAAGACTCTTAAGGGTCCCTTCCTTGTATAGCAAGGAGATCAAATCCTTCAATCTTAAAGGAAATCAACACTGAATACTCATTGGAAGGACTGATGCTGAAGTTGAAGCTCCAATACTTTAGTTACCTGATGTGAAGAGCCAACTAATTGGAAAAGACACTGATGCTAGGAAAGACTGAAGGAAGAAGGACAAGAGGGCAACAGAGGATGAGATGGTTGGAGGGTATCACTGATTCAGTGGACATGAACTTGGGCAAACTCAGAGAGATGGTGAGGGACAGGGAAGCCTGGTGTGCTGCACTCCATGGGATAGTGAAGAGTCGGACGTAACTTGGCAACTGAACAACAACCCAAATTTGCAAATTAAGAGAGTTCATATAAAAGTCTGGATCTCTGGCTCTTTTTGTTTTACTGAAAAAGATCAGGCAACAATGGATTCGTATTCCCACATGACACCAGTTACTGGGAGCTGGCAGAAATGCAGGTCCCCTGTGGCAGAAAGCATGTGCTCACCAATTCAGTGTACCCATGCGAGGTGGACCCCTGCCAGGCCCACTGCTGTGCTTTGAGTTATCTTCTTGGTTCCTGCCAAGGTCCAGCCCCAGTGGATCCAGGGTAATTCGAAGCGGAGACGGCATCGGCGAGAAGAGACTTATTTATTTAGAGATATAAAGAGATTAGAAGAAAATAGTGTAATACATAAAAAGGGGCTGAGATTCCTTGGTTTACACAAGAAGCTAATAAAGTTCTGAGACAAGGAGCTTGCACCGTCTATGTTAGGCCACAGGCGCCCTGCTGGTCTCCCGAAGGAGTGGAGACGCAAAGCACCTCCCCGTTTGAGTCTTAGAAGCCCAGGCAAAATTAGTAGACATGGAGAGCCTTTGTGTTCCAGACAGGAATTCAGTCTGAAAAGGAGAGGGAGGGAGAGGGAGAAAGAGAGAGAGAGAGAGAGAGAATTGACACGGGGGGAGCCAGATTTCTGAGAAACTGGTCCGCCTCTTTATTTTCCAGGAAAGCTTTTATACTTTAAGTTGTACATAGAGATCAATGGATAATACAAAGTCATGCAGGGTCAGCAGCCCTGACCCTTATCGAGACCAGGCTTTTTTCTGCATACCTTTCCCACAAACAATGTTGTGTATATTATCTTCTGGCCTTGGAGGCCTGAGGACATTTTATAACCCTCTTTTGATAAAGGCTGCTCAGCCAGAAAACTTATTTTCCCTTGAAGTGTTTTTTCTTTATATTTCTAATCTACGTTAGCCTCAGAAAGTATCAAACAGAGTTACATTTTCATGAAGCAGAAGTGCAGTGAGTTACAACAAAGAAAGAACCAATTAGCTCAAAGGTCTGATGTGGTTAATTTCAAGGCTACACCTGTTTTTCTTACATTCCAACTATGTTAACTAATGCACTCCCAGGTGCACAGTGGGTAAGGGATATGGGAACTTGGCAGAAGCATTGGCTCAACAGTGAAATCTTACACCAGCACTATTCTAACAGCTTTTAACTCTTTGAAAGGCTCTATGTTTTAGACTTCCCGTGCCTCTCACAGTTGGGGGGCTGTAAACAATCACATGTGTAGTTGTAAAAGACTGGGTAAACCTGTCAGGCAAGTTAGAGAGCCATCAGAGGGGTTTGAGCTGAGACACTCCTTTTATATGTAAGAGTCTATTAACTGGAGCTCTAAGTTATCTTTTTCCAGAGAAAGGTGGTTGGGGATAGCCCCCCTGTAATGTCAGAAGAATAGGTGGAAAGCATAATGCAGTAAGGCAGGCAGACTCTGGTTTTTGGGAGTAGATGCTCAAGAAAGTCCAGGGGGACCCCTGAGGCCTGATCCTGCCTTTGCATTTTGTCAGGCCTCTTTCCTCATGACCTTTGCCACGGGCGGGATTCCCCATGCTGGCTCCCGGCAGGTTCCTGTAGGCATTTCAGTCTGAGAACTCCGTCTGCTCCGTAACCATTCAAACGCAGGAGTTGTGGGATGGCTATATGGATACATGGAAAAGTAGAGATAATACGTTTAAAAGTGAAAGAATAAGGAGTGAAGGAATGCGGGAGAGAGAGAATATGAATATGAAGCTTAGAGAAGCTGTAATGAATAACGAAGCTCTATGTTCTGCAGAGATTCCCAGAGAGTATAATCACCCAGACTTGGAGAATCTTCTGGAGAGAGATAGACTGTTAATCCTGGAGCTGGTGTGGGGGTCTCCTTGACCATCACAACCCGGTTCAATGATTCAGAGGGAGCATCAGAAGCCCAGGAGACCCTCTGTGACTACCAAGAGAAATCAAAGGACTGTGTGTATATGTGTGTACCCAATACATACAGTTGGCACTTGAACGACACAGGCTTGAATTGTGGGTCCACTTATACCAGGGTATTTTTTCAATGGTAAATACTGCCTACTGCAGGTTCCCCGGTTGGTTAAATCCTGGGGTGCGGAGGAAGAACAGATGGGAGTACCCACTGGAAGTTATACATGGATTTTTCCACTGATGGAGGATGGGTGCCTCTAATGCCTGCCTGTTGTTCATGGGACTGTGATATATATATATATATATATATACACACACGTAAAATTACATATTATGTATGTTTATACACACACATTTATACATATACATACATTTCTATTAACTTGACTCTTGCTGCACCACAGGGCCCAGCGTGTTGGAAACAGGATAGGGCAGGGCAGGCCCAGGCAGCAACGGACTGGCTCCTGGGGAAGTCAGGCCAAGACCAGGGAGACTGCTCGGGAGACGAAAAGGTACCTAGAAGCGGGGTACACCCAGTCTGGAATCACCGACTTCAAGTTCAAAGCACTGGTAGTGGTGCCTAGGAGATCGACCTCCTCCAGGGGCTGGGAAGCATCGCGGGATGGTGTCCACGAGTAGCGTGGGCAAGCCTGGCGCCCTGCACGCAGGAGGGGTGCCAGAGGGGAGCCATCAAAGTAGCCGGCATGGAGAGGGGGAGAGCCCCCTAGTACTAGACTTCGTCTTGTGCCCTGCGCAGATGCTGGTGACCGAAGAAGACCTGTTCTCCATGAAAGACCGCACAGAATTTCCCAGATCCTTCCAGTCTCCCGGGAAGATCAGAAACTTTCAGGGGCCAGTGCACATCTGCGCCTTCCGCTCCAGGGAGACCCTGGCTCTGGACTTGCATGGAGTGGAGCACGCTCTGCGTCTACTTTGCTTTCTTCGATATGGAGTTCTGCCTGCCTGGTTCCTAAGAGACTGCAGACTCCGGGTGGGAGGTCTGCAGACCCCTGCCTGGGTGGGAGGTGCCTGCAGGCCACGGACCTTTGGCGAGTTTTCTGTCAGGTGAATGAGTTCTGCGGGTCAAGAAGACCCTCTGGACTTGATTCATGGCGCTTTGCAAACATTTATGAGGCTTACTCCTTGGAAGAAAAGTTATGACCAACCTAGATAGCATATTCAAAAGCAGACATTACTTTGTCAGCAAAGGTCCGTCTAGTCAATGCTATGGTTTTTCCAGTGGTCATGTATGGAAGTGAGAGTTGGACTGTGAAGAAAGCTGAGCGCAAAAGAATTGATGGTTTTGAACTGTGGTGTTGGAGAAGACTCTTGAGAGTCCCTTGGACTGCAAGGAGATCCAACCAGTCCATTCTGAAGGAGATCAGCCCTGGAATTTCTTTGGAAGGAATGATGCTAAAGCTGAAACTCCAGTACTTTGGCCATCTCCTGCGAAGAGTTGACTCATTGGAAAAAACTCTGATGTTGGGAGGGATTGGAGGCAGGAGGAGAAGGGGACAACAGAGAATGAGGTGGCTGGATGGCATCACAGACTCGATGGACATAAGTCTGAGTAAACTCTGGGAGTTGGTGATGGACAGGGAGGCCTGGAGTGCTGCAATTCATGGGGTCGCAAAGAGTTCGACACAACTGAGCAACTGAACTGAACTGATGGGGCTCCTCTTGCAAGTCTCAAAAACAGAACTAAAACAGTCCTGGGCACCGGTGCCTTTGAGTTTCTGCTTCAAGTTTGTAGTGAGTTTGGCAGTACTGGGGCCATGATTTAGCTTTGTAACTTTGTGGTAAGGTGTACCTTTTTGCCTTAACTAATTTAAGAGGATATCAGTTAGCAGCACCCAAAGAACTTTGGCCAACGCAAAAAAAAACAAGGAGAGCAAAGGTGTATGGAAAAGTGACTAAACATTTTTCTAACAGATAGCTAAAGTGATTGAAATTATTTTTTAACAGATGGTTTACAAAGTTTGATCCTGCTTAATCTGAACAACAATCAGCTTACTTGGATTCCTCAAGAAATTAGCAGGTAATTTTATTATAATGAGAGATGGTTACTTTTTCCCCTCTCAGCTGCTGTGTCCCCCCACCCTGGTTGTTAGAACACTGTATGTCTAGACTCAAGTCCTTGTGAGATTTATACATAGCAAAGAGCAGTCGAAAGACTGAGGCAAGCCGCTAAGTTTAAGCAGATGGTTCTTTAAACACTTCAGAGAAATGAGAAACCACAGGATTTGGTAGTGTTTTTAAGTATAAAAGTGAGGGTTTGAAACAGTTCTAAAGTTGATTGTTACTGATTTCCTAACTGTGGGGTTCTTGGAGCTTGCTCTGCCATAGAACTGGGGACTTTACAGTAAAACATTTTCAGCTTGATGGAATAGGTAATGTGAAAATAAAGGCTTTAAAATCAGTATGTCATTTTCATGAAAAAAGCCTCACATTTTATTATCACTCACATTTGCATGGACAGGCTGTTGTTAAAGGGGCTTTCTGGAGCCAACTGAGGGCCTTGTCCTTCTGTTGGCAGAACACCCTCTTGGGCTTTTCTTCTGACTGTTAGAGAAACCTTTAGGGTTACTTTGGAGACTCCTTATTGCCTGTTGAACAGAAACAGATGTATTACAACATAAAAACATCCAGATTTTTGAAGGAAGAATCCAAAACTATGAATAGTTCTCAACAAAAGGCTTTTCTGCCTTACCTTATTCCAATTTACTTGTCCATACCTCTACCCAATGTATTTTTCCAAGATAGATTTTTACAGAAAAAGTAATGTTTTAAATAAAAGCACCTAGAAAAATATTTGAAGCCATCTCATTTCTGAAGAAAAGGAATATTTATAGTAATAAAATGCCAATAGTTGTCTTCTTTTTCACTCATTGAGTTTATCAGTTGATTTATATGTTGGTGATGTAATGAAAAAAATGACTCTTTGGAAGATCTGGTGAATTAGGTTCAGGTTGTAACTGTGCAAATAGCCTTATGACATTAGCCAAATATTTTAACTGTCTTGGATCTTGGTTTTCTCATCTCTAATAACTAATAAATAATTAATAAATTTTAAATAGAGACTTTGCAGTCTGTGACCCTGCTTTTAGTTCTAGTAGGTTTGGGTTTTTTTTATACTACTCCTCTTTAATATTTTAATATTTAGAGTTTTGCTCGTCTTTTTAATTTTGAAATACTCTTCTCCCATACCTTTAGAAATTACTTCTTAACCTGGTTTATCTATTTTTCTGCTCTTGCCTTCTCTGAGTGCCTTTTGGGAGGGGATCAGATGTTCATATTTCTCAAGAATCTTTCCATTGGCTTCCTGTCTGTCTCTTTCTGCCCTTTCGTTTTTGTTCTTTCTGTCAGTCTCGTCTATTCATATGGCTTCCACAGTTGAGATCATAGAGTCTTTCCATAAATCTCTTTCACTTTCACTATTATCGTAAGCTCCAGGCCCCATTTATAACTGCCTAGAAATGGCACCTCATTGTGTTATTTTTTTAACACCTTTGAAGTGAAGTGAAGTCACTCAGTTGTGTCCGACTCTTTGCGACCCCATGGACTGTAGCCTACCAGGCTCCTCTGTCCATGGGATTTTCCAGGCAAGAGTGCTGGAGTGGATTGCCATTTCCTTCTCCAGGGGATCTTCCCGACCCAGGAATCGAACCTGGGTCTCCCGCATTGCAGGCAGATGCTTTACTATCTGAGCCACCAGGGAACACCTTTAGAGCATTATAAATCTTCATTCTTAGCTTTGCAAGAAGAAATTTGAATCTTGACACTGTTTTCTGATGGTTAAGTTAGACAAGTTATTCACTGCCTCTGATCTTTTATTTTCCTCATTTCTAGATTAAATGTAACAATTCCAACCTTAAGGTTGTGCTGTTGATTTTTAATGCACAAGTACAAAATTGGTGTTCAGTAATGCTTTTTTTAGCTTCCCTGGTGGCTCAGAGAATAAAACGTTTGCCTGCAATGTGGGAAACCCAGGTTCGATCGCTGGGTCGGGAAGATCCCCTGGAGGAGGAAATGGCAACCCACTCTAATACCTTTGCCTGGAAAATCCCATGGACAGAGAAGCTTGGTGCAGGCTACAGTCCATGGGGTTGCAAAGAGTCAGACATGACTGAGTGACTTCACTTTTCACTTTCAATGCTTATTTCTTCTGGCTTCTTTATTCAAAATAAACTTAATATTTTCTCAAGGGAAATATTACTCAAGGCATATTTACTATGCCTCCCTGTTGCCCTAATTTTTTCAGGCCAAGTTCAAAATGTTGGTTCTTCCAAAGTGCTTATGAACCTCAGGTACTGTATCTGCAATTACAGGCTCAAACATTAATCCTTTTCTCACTGTTTGTTGGTATCTGCTCTCCTTATTTTGTGTTTCTAAGATCTCCTTCTAGACCATGATATATATAAGGGTAGAATTTGTGGTCAACCTGTCTTTGCATATTTCACAGCATCTAAGTGATACAGAATATATGATCTATATCTAAATCTATCCCTATCTATCTATATCCATATGTGTGTATATGGCATTTGGCCTCTGGCTTCCTCTTCAGTATAATTACTAATAAAGTACAAAGACTGAAGACAAAATTTTCTTTCTCTTAAATCTAGGTTGTGAGTACATAAAGTACTTTAAACATGAACTATCTGATCATAAAATATCTTTAAGAGTTAAATTACAGTAAAGGCTTTTTTTTTTTTTTAATCCTCAAATGATTCATTGTAGTTGTGAACACTTGACTGGAGAAAAGCTCAGATGAGCTACAAAAAATATGAATTGATATGTGGCTCTGATAAATGACACATGTACATAAATGTACAATGGACTTCCTTATTCTTGTGAATTTCATTCATATATTTTGTTTATTTTTTAGATTAAAAAATCTTAGATGTTTGAGTATAAATCATAACCAGCTAGCCAGCATTCCTAGAGAACTTTGTTTCCTTGAGAATCTTTCTGAACTTCAACTTAACTACAATCAGCTTGTGTGCATACCCAAAGAAATTAAGTTCTTGGAGAAGCTCCAGAAGCTTCTTCTGGCCAGAAACAACATTAAATCTTTGCCAGAGGTAAGCAAAAGATGGAACCAGATTTTCTTTTGTTGAAGAACTCATTACACCATGATAGAGAGCAGTTATAGACTAGATTAGGGTGTCTGAGTACAAGCCATCATTTGCTTTCCCTCTGATTATATATGATTAGTTCCCAAATCACTATGACAAAAGAAGGTTATAACTTGGATTTTTTTTTTTTTTACAAAGCTAGACTTTGTAAATAAAAATACAAAATGCTTTAATTTGATTTTCAGACTACCAAAGAAGAATTCTTTTAGTATAAGTATGACCCAAATATTGCATGGGACATACTTCAACATTTTAAAAATCTCATCTTTTTTGTCTGAAACTTAAATTTAAGTGAGTCTCCTGCATTTTTATCTGGCAACTTTGTATAGAGCACAAAGTATAAGTACTTTTTGATTTTGGAATATATTCTGGATATCTTCCATTTTTCTTTTATATCCACTGTCCATCCTTTTCCAACCTGGTTTTCTCTTCTGTGTCTGGGAGACTGACTTGTATGAGCATCAGTGAACTCCTTCGTCCTCTGATTTCCTATAGGGTATGTTCAGTGAGAGGCAGTGTCAGGAGGTGAAAGGGCAGGAGAAGATTGAGTGCATGCATGCACACTTGCTCGGTCGTGTCTGACTCCTTGTGACCCCATGGACTGTAACCTGCCAGGCTCCTCCGTCCATGGGATTTTCCAGGCAAGGGTGCTGGAGTGGGTTGCCATTTCTTCCACAAGGGATATTCCTAACCCAGGCACCAAACCCTCACCTCCTGCATAGGCAGGCGGCTTCTTTGCCACTGAGCCCCCTGGAAAGCCCTAGAGACTGAGTACCAGATGGTTTTCCTATGGGGCTGTCTCTAGAATGTTGCTGTGAGTTGCCCGCATGCCTCTCTGGAGGGTCATAGCAACGTCCTGTGATCATCAGAACATTGTCGTGTGAGCATTGTTACATTCCCTTGGCTCTTTAGACCTGTGGTGTTAAAGAACTCCCTGCTGTTGCTAGCTTTTGGGAACTTTGTAGGTTTAGGGAACAACCTTTCTTGGCTTGGAGAACCTTGTTGGTTTCCCTAAACCCTGTCAAACTTTTATAAACAGTGACTTTATTAAACCACCCCCCCCCCCTCAATTTTTCTAGTTTGAGAGTACTGTTTCTTGTTAGGAACCTGTCAACAGATTTACCTTCCTTATTAGGCAAATTAGAATTAATTTGATAGGAGGAAAGGCATGGTGTGCAGTAAACTGAGGAATAAAAATAGATTAATTCCTACTATTTCACTTTTCTCTAAAGAAGATGTTTCCTTTAAAAATTCTGTGCACACTGTAATATGATATGGAAAAATATACCAAGTTATAGGCTATAAATAAGTGTGTTTCAAAAATTTATTCATATATTTCTTAAAATCCTACTTAGTATAAACAAGTAAAATATCTTGAAATTATAGAATAAACCTGTTAAAAGCATGTCTCTTATTTGAAGGAAAGCAACAGCAGCAGCAACAGGATCATCATGAAGCATTATGTTATTTTGTGTTTATAACAACTTTGTCATATATCTCTTATTAAACTCATTTTAGAATAAAGATCAGGGTGGTTATGTGACTCAAGCATAGTTTGAAAAGGTCAAGGAAGGATCTTAGATTCATGCCTGTCTAACGTAAAAGTCCATATTTCAAATCAATAGTCTTTCTACAAATTTATAAACCCTGAAGCTTTTAAACCTAAAAAAAACTTGAAGGCTAGTAAATCCTGTCCTGAATTATCATGCAAAGAATGCCTGTAATCATTTATATCCTTGTAAGTTTAATATGATTCAGTCTATCATTGGTTTTTTTGGTCTGTATTATAAATGATAAGACATTGCAGAAAATAGTCATTTGTTTTGATAATGAGTGTATTGTGAATCATTTTCTGATCTGTTGTAAATCATGTGTATGTCTGCACACATGTGTCTGAATGTATATGCCCATCCAGTCCTGTTGGGCATGCGCTAGACTAACGGATTTCCTTTACAAGGAAAGGGTTGTGTCAGCTTATTGCTGCACAAGAGGTAGTTGTGAAGTAAGTGCCAGTGGAATTATGTCTGTTTTCTGTCTCCCAAAGATTCTTTCTATTTTAATGATAGAAATGTCTACTAAATGCTCATTATCTATTAAACCCTTTAGTGAGCACTTTCTGATTAGTAATTTGTTTAATTCATTCAGTGTCCATATTGAAGGTCAGTTCAGTTCAGTTCAGTCACTCAGTCGTGTCTGACTCCTTGCGACCCCATGGACTGCAGCGCGCCAGGCCACCCTGTCCATCACCAACTCCCGGAGTTTACTCAAACTCATGTCCATTGAGTCGGTGATGCCATCCAACCATCTCATCCTCTGTCATCCCCTTCTCCTCCTGCCTTCAATCTTTCCCAGCATCAGGGACTTTTCAAATGAGTCAGCTCTTCACATCAGGTGGTCAAAGTATTGGAGTTTCAGCTTCAGCATCAGTCCTTCAGTGAACACTCAGGACTGATTTCCTTTAGGATTGACTGGTTGGATCTCTTGCTGGTATATTGAAAGTAAGGTTTCCATTAACGTTTCCGTTTTAGAAATGGAGAAGCTAAAGTACAAAGATTAAGAAATTTGATATATAGTAAGTGTCAGAGGTGAATTTGAGCCTACAGATATTTACTACAAATAGTCTAGTTCTTGGCTACCATGTTATGTTGCCGTGAAGTGGTCAGAGGAAATGGAGAATTCAGAGAATCTGGTGCTTCATTCGTAGTGATTTCCTTGGGGAGAGTACTGATCAGGTAATTAGGAAAGGTGATCAGCCTCATCAAGTTTAAACTTACAAGAGATGTTTATGATGCTACATATTAGATTTGTAAAAACTCTCTTTCTCTCTTTTGTTTCCTGACACAGGGACTTTGTGATCTTTTCAACCTGAGAATTCTAGACGTAGCTGGAAATGTTATTCAGATGTTTCCATCAGGAGTAAGTAGAGTCGACTTGTATTATAATTGAAAAATAATTTTGTTTATTGGGAATAGAAAAAATAGCGTCAGTCGCTCAGTCATGTCCGACCCTTTGCAACCGCATGGACTGTAGCCTGCCAGGTTCCTCTGTCTCCCTTCTCCAGGGCATCTTCCCAATCCAGGAACTGAACCTGGGTCTCCCACGTTGCAGGCAGACTCTTTTCTGTCTAAGCCAGAGGAAATCCTCTGTGAAAAAACAGGCAGCCAGTAAAACCTCTGGTAATTTGAACCTTGAATTAATACGAATAATGGAAAGATTTGCTTTGTTCTAGAACTTCAGAACTTGTTCTTTCTTATTCCTTCCTTTGTGTTCTGTGCTTGCTGAACTTGTTTGAACGGAGTGAACTCTGATTGTTATCGTAAATATTTTAATAGATTATCTATGATTTTTTTTTTTAAAAAATCACATACTGTTTTTGGTCACTTCAGACTTTTTCAAAGTATTACTTTCCAGAGTATAGATTTTTATCCCTTGCAGTTGAGAGTCCCTTAGACTGTAACATCAAACCAGTCAGTCCTAAAGGAAATCAGTCCTGAATATTCATTGGAAGGACTGATGCTGAAGTTGAAGCTCCAGTACTTTGGCCACTTGATGTGAAGAACTGATTCATTAGAAAAGACCCTGATGCTGAGAGCTGGTGATGGGGAAGCCTGGTGTGCTGCATTCCATGGGGTCGCAAAAAGTCAGACACGACTGAGTGACTGAACTGAGTTCATCCAAAGGAGATATTTATTAGTTACTTTTAAGCCATGGACAATGAGAAATGCACTTTTTTTCACTTGGAGATGAATTTTGACTTTGCTTTAAGTAACTGGTCTTAGCAACTTGTAACTTTTCAGAAATAAGCTATAGTTTTTCATGTTGGAGTGAATGTGTTTCCACTTCAAGGTAGTAATTAGAAGCCCAACAATCCAGGAGGTATTCAATAAATAGTTGTTGATCCATTACTTTTTCTGATTAATCAATACAAAATTGAGATTATCATCCTTTTTACCCTCTGAGTGATATTTAGTAAAGCTTACCATTTTAACCATTTTTAAGTGTATAGTTTTAAGTCACTATATATATATATATATATTCATGTTGGTGCAGCTCCATTATCACCACCTATCTCCAGAAGTTTTCTATCCATTCCTCGCTCCCTCTAACCCCTGGCAACCAGCATTCTACTTCTTGTCTCTGAGAATTCGAGTACTTTGGGAATCTCATATAAATAGGATCATACCATATTTGTCCTTTTATGACTGGCATATTTCACTTAGTATAATGTCTCCACAGTCCATCTATGTCTTAGCTGTGTCAGATTTTCTTTTTTATGGCTCCAATAATACTCCATTATATGTAATGCATATGCATTAAATGTATATATATATTTTGTATTTTCATTCGTCTGCCCAGACAGTTGGATTGCTTGCCCTTTTTGGCTATTGAGAATAATGCTGCTGTGAATATAGATGTACAAATGTCTGCACAAGTCCCTGCTTTCACTTTTGGGCATATACCCTGCAGTGGAGTTGCAGAGTCATATTCCATATTTTAATTTTTTTTAAGGAATTGCCAAACTGTTTTCCAAAAACATACAGTTTTGAATGTTTAATAAGCATTTGATATTAATACTGACCCTGCAAATCCTACAGGATTTTATTTCTCCTGCTACACGATATTATCCATGTCTTGGTATGACTCTTCTTCTGCCCTATGATACCTGCCTTGATTGCCAAAGCCGCCCATGTCTTCTCTGGCACCTCTGTGGTTCGTATGTACCACAAAATAGAACAATACTTTTCAAGTTGGTCTTCTCAATAGACTGTAATCTTCCAAAGGAAAAGGGTTCTCTTTTTTCCCTTTATACCAGCAGAGTCTTGAATTTCAATCGAATGCATGTGTGCTAAGTCACTTCTGTCATGTCTGACTCTTTGTGACCCCGTGGACTGTAGCCTGCCAGGCTCCGTGGGGAGTCTCCAGGCAAGAATACTAGAGTGGGTTGCCATGCCCTCCTCCATGGGATCTTTCTGACCAAGGGATTGAACCCATGTCTCTTATTATCTCCTGCATTGACAGTTGGACCACTAGACTACCTGGGAAGCCCTTGAATTGAATAAATATTTGTTAAACATATAAATAAAAGTAATTTTCTTTAACTATATTCAGTATTTGACTTAGTAGTACCATGAATTCAAAGTTCCTTCTATAGTGATACTATAGTTATAATTTTGCTGTTTTAATAAAACACCATCCCATTAATTTAGGGTAATTTTGAAAGAATATGACTTAGTGTTGCATTTGGAGCACCTATTTCAGAATTTTCTGGGAGCATTGAAGTAAAATATTCTGTGAATTCATCTGAGGTTTGGTCCAACTAGTCCAAATGAATAGAATTTTCCACATTTGAGAGATAAGGCCACTATTGTGGTAAATGATGAACACAGAGGATGAACCAACCCTTGGCCATTCAGGTATGACCTAAATCAAGTCCCTTATGGTTATTCAGAGAAAGTGACATAGATTCAGCCTGATAGAGTGTTTGAAGAACTATGGATGGCGGTTTATAACATTGTACAGGATGTGATGACTGAAACCATCCCCAAGAAAAAGAAATGCAAGAAGGCAAAATGTTTGTCTGAGGAGGCATTACAAAGAGCTGAGAAAAGAAGTGAAAGGCAATGGAGAAAGGGAAAGATATACTCAACTGAATGCAGAGTTCCAAAGAATAGCAAGGTGAGATAAGAAAGCCTTAAGTGACTAATGCAAAGAAATAGAGGAGAACAATAGAATGTGAAAGACTAGAAAATTAGAGATATCAAGGGAAGAGTTCATACAAAACTGGGCACAATAAAAGACAGAAATGGCACGGGCCTAACAGAAGCAGAAGAGATTAAAAAGAGGTGGCAAGAATACACAGAACAACTGTAAAAAAGGTCTTAATGACCCAGATAACCACAATCGTGTAGTCACTCACCTAGAGCCAGACATCCTGGAGTGTGAAGTCCAGTGGACCTTAAGAAGCATTACTATAAACAAAGCTAGTGGAGGTGATGGGATTCCAGTGGAGCTATTTCAAATCTTAAAAGATGCTATTAAAGTGCTGCACTCAGTATGTCAGCTAGTTTAAAAACTCAGCAGTGGCCATAAGACTGGAAAAGTTTAGTTTTCTTTCCAATTGCAAAGAAGGATAATGCCAAAGAATGTTCAAACTACCATACAATTGAGCTCATTTCACACGCTAGCAAAGTAATGCTTAAAATCCTTCAATCTAGGCTTCAACAGTATGCGAACCAAAAACTTCCAGATGTACTAGCTGGATTTAGAAAAGGCAGAGGAACCTGAGATCAAGTCGCCAATATCTGTTGGATCATAGAAAAAGCAAGGGAGTTCCAGAAAAACATCTGCCTCTGCTTCATTGATGATAATAAAGCCTTTGTGTGGATCACAAAAATTTTTAAAGATATGGGAATACCACACCACTTCACAGGCCTTCTGTGAAACCTGTGTGCAGGTCAAGAAGCAACAGTTAGAACAGGACATGGAACAAAGGACTGGTTAAAATTGAGAAAGGAGTATGTCCAGGCTGTGTATTGTCACTCTGTTTATTTTAACTATATGCAGAGTGCATCATGTGAAATTCTGGATGAAGCTGGATGAAGCTCAGGCTGGAATCAAGATTTCCGGGGGAAATATCATAAACCTCAGATATGCAGATGACATGACCCTTATGGCAGAAAGTGAAGAGGAACTAAAGAGCCTCTTGATGAAAGTGAAAGAGGAGAGTGAAAAAGCTGGCTAAAGACTCAACATTCAAAAAACGAAGACCATGGTATCCAGTCCCATCACTTAATGGCAAATGAAAGTGAAAGTGAAAGTGAAGTCGCTCAGTCATGTCTGACTCTTTGCGACCCGGTAGACTGTAGCCTACCAAGCTTCTCTGTCAATGGGATTCTCTAGGCAAGAATACTGGAGTGGGTTACCATTTCCTTCTCCAGGGGATCTTCCCGACCCAGGGATCAAACCTGGGTCTCCCGCATTGGAGGCAGATGCTTTAACCTCTGAGCCACCATAGATGGGGAAAAATAGCAACAGAGACAGACTATTTTCTTGGTCTCCAATATCACTGTGGATGATGACTACAGCCATGAAATTAAAAGACACTTGTTCCTTGGAAGAAAAACTATGATAAACCTAGACAGCATATTAAAAAGCAGAGACATCACTTTGCCGACAAAGGTCTGTATAGTCAAAGCTATGGTTTTTCCAGTAGTCATGTATGGATTTGAGAGTTGGATCATAAAGAAGGCTGAGTTCCGAAGAATTGATGCTTTTGAATGGTGGTGCTGGAGAAGACTCTTGAGAGTTGCTTGGACAGCAAGGAGATCAAACCAGTCAATCCTAAAGGAAGTCAGCCCTGAATATTCATTGGAGGGACTGATGCTGAAGCTGAAGCTCCAATACTTTCGCCACTTGATGTGAAGAGCCGACATATTGGAAACAACCCTGATGCTGGGAGAGACTGAGAAGAGGGTGACAGAGGATAATATAGTAGGATGGTACACTGACTCAATGAACATGCGTTTGTACAAACTCTGGGAGATGGTGAAGGATAGGGAAGCTTGGCTTCCTGTAGTCCGTGGGGTCATACAGAGTCAGACATGACTTAGTGACTGAACAACAGTATGGTCCTATTACCATTTTCTTAATTGTTTTGGGTTTATTTTGTGTAGGTCTTTTCCTTCTCTTGTGTTTTGTGCTTCGAGAAGTTCCTTTAGTATTTGTTGCAAAGCTCATTTTGGTGGTGCTGAATTCTCTTAACTTTGCTTGTCTGGAAAGCTTTTGATTTCTCCATCAAATCTGAATGAGAGTCTTGCTGGGTAGAGTATTCTTGGTAGTAAGTTCTTCCTTTTCATCACTTTAAGTATATCATGCCATTCCCTTTTGGCTTCTAGAGTTTCTGTTGAAAAGTCAACTGATAATCTTATGGGAGTTCATTTGTATGGTATTTGTCCTTTTGTCCTTGTTGTTTTTTATATTTTATCTTTAATTTTCATCATTTTGATTACTATGTGTCTTGGTGCGTTCCTCCTTGGGTTTATCCTGCCTGGGACTTTCTGTGCTTCCTGGACTTGGTTGACTGTTTTCCTATGTTAGGAAAGTTTTCAGCTATTATTTCTTTCAATATTTTCTCAAGTCCTTTCTCTCTCTCTTTTGGGACCCCTATAATGTGAATGTTGGTATTTATAATGTTGTCCCAGAGTTCTCTGAGGCAGTCTTCATTTTTTTCATTCTTCTTTCTATATTCTGTTCCGTGGCAGTGATTTCCACCGTTCTGTCCTCCAGGTACGTATCTGTTCTTCTGCATCAGTTATTCTGCTATTGATTCCTTCTTGTGTATTGTTCATCTGTGTTTGTGTGTTCTTTAGTTCTAGGTCTTTGGTGAACATTTCTTGTATCTTCTCAATCTTTGCCTCCATTCTTTTTCTGAGATTCTGGATCATCTTCGCTGTCATTTTTCTGAATTATTTTTCTGGAAGGTTGTCTATCTCCATTTCATTCATTTGTTTTTGGGGTTTTATCTTGTCCTTTCATCTGGGACAAAACCCTCTACTTTTTCATTCTGGTTAACTTTCTGTAATGTGGTTTTGATTCTCGCCACTGAGGGATTGTGGTTCTTGCTTCTTCTATCTGCCTTCTGATGGATGAAGCTAAGAGACTTGTATAAGC
Organism: Ovis canadensis; assembly: GCF_042477335.2. Taxonomy (NCBI): domain Eukaryota; kingdom Metazoa; phylum Chordata; class Mammalia; order Artiodactyla; family Bovidae; genus Ovis; species Ovis canadensis. Next base: position 96,198,666 of record NC_091253.1, on the reverse strand, counting down.
TTCCTGATGGAAGGGACTGTTGGTGGGAAAAACTGAGTCTTACTCTGGTGGGCAGAGCCTGCTGAGTAAAACTTTAATCCAATTCTCAACTGATGGGTGTGGTTGCACTCACTCTCTGTTAGTTGTTTGCCTCTGTTAGAGACAACCCAGCCCTGGGGTCTACTGGCTCTCTGGTAGGGTTAATGGTGACCTCCAAGAGGACTTATGGCAAGGGGCCCCTTCTAGGCCTGCTGCTGCCAGTGCCCTCATCCCCACAGTGAGCCCCTACCGACCCACACCTCCACAGGAGACCCTCCAACACTAGCAGGTAGGACTGGTTCAGTCTCCTGTAGGGTCATGACTCCTTTCCCCTGGGTCTTAGTGCACACAAGATTTTGTTTGCCCCCTCCAAGAGTGGAGTCTGTTTCCCCTTGTCCTGTGGACGTCCTGTAATCAAATTCCATGGGCCTTGAAGGTCAGATTCCCTGGGGATTCCCAGTCTCTTGGTTGGATCCCCAGGCTGGGAAGTCTGACATGAGACTCGGAACCTTCACAGCAGTGGGAGAACTTCTTTGGTATTTATTGTTCTCCAGATAGTGGGTTACCAACCCAGCAGGTATGGGATTTGATTTTATCGTGTTTGCACCCCTCTTACCATCTCATTGTTGTTTCTTCTTTGTGTTTGGATGTGGGATACCTTTTTTTGGTGGATTTCAGCATCCTCCTGTTGATGGTTGTTCAAAAGCTAGTTACGATTTTGGTGCCCTTTCAGGAGGAGATGAGTGCCTGTCCTTCTACTCTGCCCATCTTCAACCAGAAGTGATGTAATCTCTTAAACATGTATTCGTCAGCCGATCTAAGCAATGGAGAGGTTTTTAGCATGTGATTTTAAACAAGGATATTAATAAACACTTGTATCATAACATTGTTGGGTAAGTATTTGACACAATAGCTGGTGCGTAGCACATATAGAATGAATGAATAATTAAATTAGATAATGTATATAAATCCTTTACTAATGCTTGGCACATGCTGGATATTAAATGTTATTTTCTTTTCATTTTAAAGTTTGGTCTGAGCTATCTGCTGCTGAAACTATACCAAATGTAGGGATGTCTTTCAAAGCTACGAGAACACCTGAATGATTCTAATGTGCAATTTGTAGGGTAACCACCGTTCTTTGTGCAAGGGTAAATACTGTGTTAGGAGCACAATGTTTTGGGCTATTTTCCTCTACAGATCCATTGACATTCTCTGGCCTACCTTGGTTAATCAACAAAACAGTACTAATCAGCTGTCTCTCTGAAAGAGTTCCTTCTTTCCCTAGATCCTCACCTTTGATTCTCTGTTTATTTCTGTCTCATCCTTTCCCCCCTTCCTCCTGACTCACTTGGTTTCTGATTGTCGCATGAGATCCCTCTGAATCCATTGTAAACTGAATTCACCTTTTCTTAGATGCTTTACACAACTGGTCACCTACTACTTATCTTGATGTCATTTATTTCCTTGAATACTTTTAATTTAAAATTATTTCTCTGTTTATAGCTCTGTTTATATGTATATATTTTTCATTGAAGTGTAGTTGGTTTACAGTGTTGTGCCAATCTCTGCTGCAGAGTGACTCAGTTATAGATATATAGACATTCTTCTTTTATATTCTTTTCCATTGTGGTTTATCAGAGGATATCAAATATGGTTCCGTGTGCTATTCAGTAGGCACTTGTTGTTTGTCCATCCTATATATACAAATAAAAATATAACAATATATAATAATAGCAATATAATGATCATTTACAGCTGCTAATTCCACATTCCTAGTCCTCCCCTTGCCCAACCTTTTTCCCCCTTGCAACCGCGGGCATGTTCTCTATGTCTGTGAGTCTGTTTCTGTTTTAGTAGATAGGTTCATTTGTGCTATATTTTAGATTGCATGTATAAGTGATGTCACATGATATTTTTTTCCCCTTTCTGACTTACTTTACTCATTATGATAATCTCTAGCATCCATGTTGCTGCAAATGGCAGCATTGCATTCCTTTTAATGACTGAATAGGACTCCCTTGTGTACATGTGCTACATCTTTATGCATGCATCTGTCCGTGGACGTTTAGATTGTTCCCATGGCTTGGCTATTGTGAACAGTGCCACTGTGAACACGGGGGTGCATGGGTTTTTTCTGAATTACAGTTTTGTCTGGGTGTATGCCAAAAATGGGATTGCTGGATCATATGGTCATTCTATTTTTAGTTTTCTGAGGAACTTCCACACTGTTGCATCCATTGACATTCCCACCAATAGTATAGGAGGATTCCCTTTTCTCCACACCCTCTCCAATATTTGTTCTTTGTAGACACTCTAATGGAGAAGGCAATGGCACCCCACTCCAGTACTCTTGCCTGGAAAATCCCATGGACGGAGGAGCCTAGTAGGCTGCAGTCCATGGGGTCGCGAAGAGTCGGACACGACTGAGCAACTTCACTTTCACTTTTTACTTTCATGCATTGGAGAAGGAAATGGCAACCCACTCCAGTATTCTTGCCTAGAGAATCCCAGGGACGGGGGAGCCTGGTGGGCTGTCGTCTATGGGGTAGCACAGAGTCAGGCACAACTGAAGCGACTTAGCAGCAGCAGCAGCAGCAGCAGACATTCTAATGATGACCATTCTGACCAGTGTGAGGTGGTACATTATTGTAGTTTTGTTTTGCATTGCTCTAAAAATGCAATGCTGATTGATTTTAATCTATTCCAGTGAAAGCATATCTTATATTCCCTTGATTCCAGACCCTTGCCTGATATCTAGTAGATAGATCCTGGTTTAGTGTCACTCTTGGCTTCTTATTTGTCTAATTTGTAAAGCCTAAATATTTCACAAATGTTCCCAGTGCCTTTTGTTGTTTTACTTTTTTTGTGCTTCATCCAAAGTCAAGTGATGATAGCCATTTTATATTTGAATGATTCTTATAATTTCCAAATCAACTCACTTGCCTTCAGTAAAATTATACCCATGTATGAGCAGTTATTCACAGATATGTTCACATACATACATGGAGGTCATTCAGCTTTGGATTAAGACAAGTATTTTTGTGAAATTGATTGTACACTCAGAAAATTGTTCTATATAGTTTCAACATGTCCATGACCAAAAATGTCCTTGAGTGGTGACTTTTGTACAGTTTTGTGAAAGGAACTTGGAAAAATGAAATTATGATGTCAGTCTAGTACCAAAAGTTCTATCAAAACTTTTGAAACTCTTGCAAGATGATTAAAAATAACCTAAAAGTGAAAAATGATACTCAGGGAAATGTTCATAAAGCTATAGACAAGGACATCTCCAAATATCTCCATATTCTAATGATTTGTTTTGAAGTATTTTGAGTATTCCACTTTGCTCAAATAACCATGAGACATTCCAGTTATCTACCTCCATCTTCCTTGCTTTTCTGCCTCTATTAAATAGCAGCGTTAGAGATCCACTTTTTTCCTGTTCAGTATCTATAGTTTATCTTCTGTCTAGGCTGAATGTTAGGAAACGCTGTACCCTATTCTTACAGCTTATTATGGCCTCTCTAAAATTTGACCTTAATTTGAAAATAGTGTATTTTTCTTTGGTTGTCAGTGGTTCAATTTATTAGGAGTGTGTGTGTGTATGTGTGTGTGTTAGTTGCTCAGTCATGTCCGACTCTTTGCGACCTCATGGAGTGCGTAGCCCACCAGGCTCCTCTGTCCATGTAAGAATACTGGAGTGGGTTGCCATTCCCTTCTCCAGGGGATCTTCCCAACCCAGGGATCGAACCCGGGTCTCCCACCTTGCAAGCAGATTCTTTACCATCTGAGTCACAAGGAAGGTAAAAAAGCTTACAGGGGTGATATTTTAGTCATGCAGCGAATATCCAGGAGTGTGTTGAGTAGTGGGCACAGCACAAGTGATAATTATAAGACACTGGCCTCTTCTGAGAACCTAAGTTCTACAGGATGGCTGTTTTATAAGGGTAACAGTAGAGCCTACCAGGATATATGGCCTACAGGCCAAGGAGAACCAAATATGATATACTAGAACTTTTGAATTTATCCTATGGACATAAGGGAACCTTGATAATTTTAAGCAAGGATGTATTATGAATAAGTTCTCATTTTAAAAGACTACTTTGGGAGCAAAAGTGCAATATATGAACTGTTGCAGTAGTTCATATAAGATGAAGGCCTCAATCAAACCAGGGAGATTAGTGGCTGGGGCAGGAAGCAGGAAGAAGGATGGTGCAGAGGTGCTGAGGAGGTGGGTGGGATGGGGGATGAAAAGAAAGGATAAATTCCGGAAGTTTTAAGAAGGTAGAATTGATAGAATAGGAGGTTGATGACAGAAGATTTGATGTGGGTAATAAGGAAAAGGAATGAAGAAAATATGGGAGAAATGGATTCGATTCTTGAATGTTAGAATTTATGGTGACTGTGGGACTCCCATCTGGAGATGTCCAGGAGACAGCCAAATATTTGAGAATAAATATTACTCAAGTCTTATAAATGTGGTCAACACAGTCAACTTAGGCTCAAAGTCCCTTGATTCCTTGACTTTGATGCTCTTTTCAGGTCTTCGCTTCACCATCACATCACATCTGTTCAGCTGCTCTCAGTGTGAAGAATTAAGAGTCCAGTTTGGCAGTTTGACCTCTGTTTTATTCCATGCTCAAGTTCTCTTGTTGCTTTATCGCGGTATCTTTCCTTTGAGGTCACTGAGACTTCATGTCCCTCCACACTGCCTTTTACTTTCAGTCCCTCAAAACTTTGTATTGTTATTTCTTTTTCTATCTGGTCCAAACGCCAAAGAACCCAGTCCAGTTCACTTATGCTTTAGCACGTCTGAGCTCACTCCCTGCTTTCTGGTGTATCCTTCTGCAGATTCTCAGTGCATCTGGACTGCTGGGTGCCACAGGAGCACACAGCCTATGGGCAGGGACTGCTCCAAATGTGTGGATTCAGTGGGTCCCTCAACACCCCTGTATAATATTTTTGCTTGTACCATGCCAGGTTCCTTTTCTAAAACCTATAGCATATCCCATACTGTTCCATACTTTTCCCACATTAGCAACTTGCTAATAACTTCATAACTCAGTTAGCAGATGGTCTTATTCTCTATTTCAAAGGCAAAATTGAAAGGATCACGTCTGACTCCTTCACATCCAATTCCACACCTTCAAACTTATTCATGTCTGCATCTTTTCTTCTAGCCATAGAGAACAGGATAATTCAAAAATGTTAATATTCAAAGGTCTTTCTGTGTCCTTCACCTGAGCATTACTCTTTCAATTATTCTTTCTCCTCTAAATTAATCTCTCCATGTTGGTACTTCTACATGATCAAGTCGTCTTTATGTTAAAAAAATAAAACCCCTCATTTGAACCTTCATTTTCCTCCAGCTGCAAATACCCTTTCTAGATAAGAGGGTTAGTGAATGTTTATGACCTTGTACCTCTAAACCAGGGTTTTCTCAACTTCAGCACCACTTTGGGCCTGATAATTCTTTGTTATGGGGGCTGCTGTATATATTATAGGATGTTTCTCAGCATCCCTAATATTTACTAAATAGATGCCAGTAATACTGCGCCTCCCCGACTTGTAACAATGAAAAATATCTGTAGACCCTTGAAGGGGGAGGGGAGGGACAAAATTGTTCCATTTGAGATTAAAGTCATGACAGTGTTTGTTCAAGCAGGTCTATGCAAAGAACCTCTGAACAGCTATAACAGTATTTTATTAGCAGGAGAGATTATGCTATTGGAGTGATGACACTAGCAAAGTATATTGTTGTATTAAAAAGTTAGACTGACAGGAAGGGCTTCTGAGCTGGCGCTCTTGGTAAAAAACCCGCCTTCCAATGCAGGTAGACGTAAAAGACACAGGTTTGATCCCTGAGTCAGGAAGATATCCCGGAGGAGGGCAAGGCAACTTATTCTTGCCTGGAGAGTCCCAAGGACAGAGGAGCTGACAGACTGCAGTCCATAGGGTCAGACAGAGTCAGGCACTACTGAGGTGACAGCATGCTTGCACTGACAGGAAGCCCCATAGTGCATGTAGAAACAGGGTATTAAAGAATGCTGCTCTGGGAATATTCAGAGCGGACACTGAGACATTGTGTGACTTCAGGTTGCTGAAATTTACCTGCTACAAAACATATGTTAATGACTTTCATTATTAATTATTTTCCTTTCATTAATTTCTTTCTGATATATTATGTGTAGTAAGTTAGCAAGCTGGATAACTCATTACCATGTTTAATGGAAGAATAATGACAGGGTTTGAAGGAAGAAAAAAATGATCCCTAAAGAAAAATATATGCTCTTTGGACCATGGTCAGCTTTGAAATGAGGTTCACATCTGTTAATGCTTTTGCATATCCCAAGATACTCGTTTGTATCAGTTTTTTATAAAAAGACTGAGTTTAAGTATAAATAATAGAATGTTATTCTCCAGGACCGGAAGGAAGAAAGGGTGATTCCATTAAGCACAAGAAGTGCTCTTTTCATTTTAGCACACCCAGCACTTACCAGGGGCTACCATTGGATTCAACTCTCTGGGTTCTCCTTCTTGATGGATACCAGAGGAAACTAAATTAAGAAAGACAGAATGTCTAAAGGTGATTCCAGTGAGGTCTTGAACCCTGTATTTTATTTTAAAATCTTGTCTATGTTGTAGAAATTTCATGAGACTTTTGAGACCTGATGACATGCTGCCCTGGAGAGATGTATTAAAATCAATTATTTTTTTAAACCCTCAGCTGAAATCAAGGAAGTATCTCTAATTCTTTCATAAGTGTGAAGTGCAGTGGTGTAATGGCACTGGTCCTGGCTCACAAGAGTCAGTTTTCCACATCTCTTCTCAACTCTGTTCAGTGGCTGGAATCAGCCATTGTAGGAGAATTGACACCTTCAAATCGAAACAGGCCACAAATCAGAGCTTCTTTTTCCTTTCCAAAGAACCATTTTATCTGCACACCACTGAAGGCAGGTATTATTTTCCCTATCTCACAGTCTCAGAAAAGTAAATCTCTAAATTAGTTTAATTTTAAAAACCACATAAGTTCTTGGGAGTCAAAGCATAATATTAATATAAGAGAATTCCCTATTTTTCTATACGAAGCGTAGAATCCAGCTGAATTTAGGTTTTCTTCAAAGAAGATTTAATACCCTTGTGAATTGTATATTTTCTTTTTTTTTTTTTAATTTTCATTGTGCACAACAGGTAAATCAACTGTACTTTAATAAAATGAGATTTTTTTTGATATTTCTCTATTCCCCTTACCTTCCTCCCTGATCATAAATAAATGAATCATAAGACAGTATGTGATACCTAGATGTTGGTGTGTATTAGAGTGTTATTTTTCATCATGCATGAGTGCGTGCTAAGTCGCTTCAGTTTGTCCAACTCTGCAATCTTATGGATTGTAGCCCTCCAGGCTTCCCTGTCCATGAGGATTCTCCAGGCAAGAATACTGGAGTGGGTTGCTATGCATACCTCCAGGGATTTTTCATCATCTTGGTTCCTAACAAACATACTAGTTGCAAACTGTACCCAGCATTTGATTAATTAACCCTTATTTCATTAATAACCAGCTCTATGATCCTAAACAAGCTTTCTCAGCTGTCTAGTTTGGGGGATGCCACCAATGACCTCTAAAGTCATTGCCATCCTTGGTAACATGGTTATGCTTCTAATAACTTGAGTATGCCTTGCTGTTAAAATCCTAATATGGAATATAGATTTTAAATAAAGTAATATTTTTTAAAAATATTGATAAATATTTAATTATTTTAAATTTTAAAGTAGACTTTTTAAAAAGTCTAGTTTTGTTGACAATGGAGGCTCCGAAGTGAGGTTTATTTTGTTGTGTAATGAAGTTTTTTATTTTGTTTTTGAAAGTTTCAAGATTTGAAGCTGAAGGAGTTCTACTGTGAGGGAAACCCACTGTTCCTGAAGTGGCCAGTTAGTGCTATAAAACAGGAGGACGTCTGGAGTTTACAGGTGAAGCCTTATGTCATTCACACAGGTCTTCGAGCTAAAGCCATGATTTAAGTTTTAAAGAGTTTTCTTCTAAAGCATTCTTACCAAGCCAGCAAATGATTAATACAACCATAATCCATTGGCATTGTGGACCCTAGTCATAATCTTTTTGACTTGATGCAGAATCCAATGTGATCCTATCTGATTTCCAGAGTGACCACATTCAGAGACGTTTTAAACATTTTGTTGGGTCAAAAGAGAGGAATTTGTGTTTGCTTTAGCGTCCATGCATTTTTTCAGTATTATCTAAAGATATATTTGATTTGTTCTTACTGGGGTCTTTTGCCTCTTCCATCCCCTTGTCATTTATCCCCATTCCTAGGGGATGAAAGAATAAGATCCAGAAATTGTGTTCCCTTTAGTCAGAGAAGTCGGTGATATTAAAAGAAGGAATAGGGAAGTATACTAGAGGACAGGCTGTGTATGTCTTTTGGTGATAGACACATCGAAGACTGCAGATTTTACCACATTTGAGTATGAGTCTCTATTGTGAATGTGGATTTCTCAGGTCCTTTTAGCTGAACATGCAGAATTGTCTTAAAACGTTCAAGTATTGGGAATGGTTCAAGTTTCTTGACTACAGGAAACAATAATGGTTTAGTTTTTTTAAAAAAATAACATTTTCCCCTTATTGAACAAGTAATATATGTTTAATACAGAAAACTAGAAAATACAGATGAGCGAGGAAGAACATATTAGTTATAATGCCATGTGTGTCAGTCACTCAGTTGTGTTCAACTCTTTGCGATACTGTGGACTGTAGCCCACCAAGCTCCACTGTCCATGAAATTCTCTAGGCAAGAGTACTGGAGTGTATTGGTATTTCCTTCTCCAGAGGATCTTTCCAACCCAGGAATTGAACCAGGGTCTCCTGCATTGCAGGCAGATTCTTTACCATCTGAGCCACCAGTTGAAAAATTATTTAAAAGTAATACAAGCTTATTTAGAGAAATCAGAGAAAAGGCAATAAAAATTCATAAAAATACTCAAAAATCCAGTGTGCAGAGATACAGTCACTGTTCTAACATTTATTTTGCTAGAACTTTTCATAAATCCAGAAGTTTTTGATATCAAAACTTTGTTCAAGCTGTGTACTATTTAGATACTTCATTTTTTACTCAAAATATGGTGAATATTTTTCCAGTCAGTAAAAAATAAGTCCATGACCTCTTTATTAATGATTACATAATAATATACTGGTATACAATTATACCAGAATATTTTAAACTACTTTCCTGCTGTTGGCTATTTAGATATTAATAGTCTTATAACTTTTTGGCCTTTATAAACATTCAGTTCAGTTCAGTCGCTCAGTCGTGTCCCAACACTTTGCGACCCCATGAATCGCAGCACGCCACGCCTCCCTGTCCATCACCAACTCCCAGAGTTCACTCAGACTCACGTCCATCGAGTCCGTGATACCATCCAGCCATCTCATCCTTGGTCGTCCCCTTCTCCTCCTGCCCCCAATCCCTCCCAGCATCAGAGTCTTTTCCAATGAGTCAACTCTTGGCATGAGGTGGCCAAAGTACTGGAGCTTCAGCTTTAGCATTGTTCCTTCCAAAGAAATCCCAGGGTTGATCTCCTTCAGAATGGACTGGTTGGATCTCCTTGCAGTCCAAGGGACTCTCAAGAGTCTTCTCCAACACCACAGTTCAAAAGCATCAATTCTTTGGTGCTCAGCCTTCTTCACAGTCCAACTCTCACATCCATACATGACCACAGGAAAAACCATAGTCTTGACTAGACGGACCTTAGTCGGCAAAGTAACGTCTCTGCTTTTGAATATGCTGTCTAGGTTGGTCATAACTTTTCTTCCAAGGAGTAAGCGTCTTTTAACTTCATGGCTGCAGTCACCATCTGCAGTGAGCTTGGAGCACAAAAAAATAAAGTCTGACACTGTTTCCACTGTTTCCCCATCTGTTTCCCATGAAGTGATGGGACCAGATGCCATGATCTTCGTTTTCTGAATGTTGAGCTTTAAGCCAACTTTTTCACTCTCCTCTTTCACTTTCATCAAGAGGCTTTTTAGCTCCTCTTCACTTTCTGCCATAAGGGTGGTGTCATCTGCATATCTGAGGTTATTGTTATTCCTCCCGGCAATCTTGATTCCAGCTTGTGTTTCTTCCAGTCCAACGTTTCTCATAATGTACTCTGCATATAAGTTAAATAAGCAGGGTGACAATATACAGCCTTGTCGTACTCCTTTTCCTATTTGAAACCAGTCTGTTGTTCCATGTCCAGTTCTAACTGTTGCTTCCTGGCCTGCATACAGATTTCTCAAAAGGCAGGTCAGGTGGTCTGGTAGTCCCATCTCTTTCAGAATTTTCCACAGTTTCTTGTGATCCACACAGTCAAAGGCTTTGGCATAGTCAATAAAGCAGAAAGAGATGTTTTTCTGGAACTCTCTTGCTTCTTCCATGATCCAATGGATGTTGGCAATTTGATCTCTGGTTCCTCTGCCTTTTCTAAAACCAGCTTGAACATCAGGAAGTTCATGGTTCACGTATTGCTGAAGCCTGGCTTGGAGAATTTTTAGCATTACTTTACTAGCATGTGAGATGAGTGCAATTGTGTGGTAGTTTGAGCATTCTTTGGCATTACCTTTCTTTGGGATTGGAATGAAAACTGACCTTTTCCAGTCCTGTGGCCACTGCTAAGTTTTCCAAATTTTCTGGCATATTGAGTGCAGCACTTTCACAGCATCCTCTTTCAGGATTTGAAATAGCTCAACTGGAATTCCATCACGTCCTCTAGCTTTGTTCGTAGTGATGCTTTCTAAGGCCCACTTGACTTCACATTCCAAGATGTCTGGCTCTAGATTAGTGATCACATCATCATGATTATCTGGGTCGTGAAGAGCTTTTTGTACAGTTCTTCCATATATTCTTGCCACCTCTTCTTAATATCTTCTGCTTCTGTTAGGTCCATACCATTTCTGTCCTTTATCGAGCCCATGTTTGCGTGAAATGTTCCCTTGGTATCTCTAATTTTCTTGAAGAGATCTCTAGTCTTTCCCATTCTGTTGTTTTCCCCTTATTTCTTTGCATTGATCACTGAAGAAGGCTTTCTTATCTCTTCTTGCTATTCTTTGGAACTCTGCATTCAGTTGCCTATATCTTTCCTTTTCTCCTTTGCTTTTCACCTCTCTTCTTTTCACAGCTATTTGTAAGGCCTCCCCAGACAGCCATTTTGCTTTTTTGCATTTCTTTTCCATGGGGATGGTCTTCATCCCTGTCTCCTGTACAATGTCACAAACCTCAGTCCATAGTTCATCAGGCACTCTATCTATCAGATCTAGGCCCTTAAATCTATTTCTCACTTCCACCGTATAATCATAAGGGATTTGATTTAGGTCATATCTGAATGGTCTAGCAGTTTTCCCTACTTTCTTCAATTTGAGTCTGAATTTGGTAATAAGGAGTTCATGATCTGAGCCACAGTCAGCTCCTGGTCTTGTTTTTGTTGACTGTATAGAGCTTCTCCATCTTTGGCTGCAAAGAATATAATCAGTCTGATTTCAGTGTTGACCATCTGGTGATGTCCATGTGTAGAGTCTTCTCTTGTGTTGTTGGAAGAGGGTGTTTGCTATGACCAGTGCATTTTCTTGGCAAAACTCTATTAGTCTTTGCCCTGCTTCATTCTGCATTCCAAGGCCAAATTTGCCTGTTACTCCAGGTGTTTCTTGACTTCCTACTTATGTATTCCGGTCCCCTATAATGAAAAGGACATCTTTTCCGGGTGTTAGTTCTAAAAGGTCTTGTAGGTCTTCATAAAACCGTTCAACTTCAGTTTCTTCAGTGTTGCTGGTTGAGGCATAGACTTGGTTTACTGTGATATTGAATGGTTTGCCTTGGAGACGAACAGAGATCATTCTGTCGTTTTTGAGACTGCATCCAAGTACTGCATTTCGGACTCTTTTGTTGACCATGATGGCTACTCCATTTCTTCTGAGGGATTCCTGCTTTCAGTAGTAGATGTAATGGTCATCTGAGTTAAATTCACCCATTCCAGTCCATTTTAGTTCACTGATTCCTAGAATGTCGACGTTCACCCTTGCCATCTCTTGTTTGACCACTTCCACTTTGCCTTGATTCATGGACCTGACGTTCCAGGTTCCCATGCAATATTGCTCTTTACAGCATCAGATCTTACTTCTATCACCAGTCACATCCACAGCTGGGTATTGTTTTTGCTTTGGCTCCATCCCTTCATTCTTTCTGGAGTTATTTCTCCACTGATCTCCAGTAGCACCTAATGACCTGGGTAGTTCCTCTTTCGGTATCATATCATTTTGCCTTTTCCTACTGTTCATGGGGTTCTCAAGGCAAGAATACTGAAGTGGCTTGCCATTCCCTTCTCCAGTGGACCACATTCTGTCAGACCTGTCCACCATGACCTGCCCATCTTGGGTTGCCCCACAGGCATGTGTTGGTTTCATTAAGTTAGACAAGGCTGTGGTCCTAGTGTGATTAGATTGACTAGTTTTCTGTGAGTATGGTTTCAGTGTGTTTGCCCTCTGATGCCCTCTTGCATCACCTACCATCTTACTTGGGTTTCTCTTACCTTGCGCATGGGATATCTCTTCATGGCTGCTCCAGGAAAGCACAGCCGCTACTCCTTACCTTGGACGAGGGCTATCTCCTTACTGCCTCCATTCCTGACCTTCAACGTGGGATGGCTCCTCTAGGCCCTCCTGTGCCTGCGCAGCCACAGCTCCAAGGGTTGCTCCTCCCCGCCGCTGGCCCTGGCCTCGGACGTGGGTGGCTCCTCCCAGCTGCCGCCCCTGGCCTTGGGCTCAGGGTGGCTCCTCGGGGTCACCTCCCCTGGCCTCGGGTGCGAGGTGGCTTCTCCTGGCCGCCCCTGACCTCGGATGCGGAGTGTCTCCCCCCGGCTGCCACTGGCCTTGGATGTGGGGTAGCTCCTCTCGGCCACCGCCCCGACCTCGGACGTGGGGTGTCTCCTCCTGGCCGCCGCCCCTGACTTTGGACCCTCTTCTCATGTCCATATTATCCCTGTGAATGAAATCACTTAGCCAAAGGACTTTCATCCTTTCAAGGCTGATTAACTCTTTTCCAGTTCTCTTCCAGAGACTCAATCTATATTTCCATAAACAGTATTATTTCCCTCCCTTATGTGAATAAAAACTTATTTGATGTTTAATTATAAATGATTTTAAAATTGAAGTATTAAATTTGTTTAATTCCTCATACCCTAATTGTTCTCCTTGAATCAAACATTTCAGAACAGTGGTAATAAAATAGTATTGATAGTAATAATAAAAATATTAATAGACAACTAATACTTACTATACTTACCATGGGCAAGGCATTGTTCCAAGCACTGAATGGAAATGAACTAATTTCAGTTCAGTTCTGTTCAGTCGCTCAGTCGTGTCTGACCCCACGAATTGCAGCAGTCCTCCATTAACCCTCAGAAAGAAGACACCATTATTATTCCTCTTTTATAGATAAATTGAGCCTTGGTTTAAATAACTTGTCCAAGTTCACAGGTCTAGTAAGTTTTAAAATGCTGATGCCATTCTAAGCAGTTGGCCTCCAGACTCCATGCTGTAATATTGCCTCAGAAAGGGGCTGCCAGAAGTGAGGGAAAAGGGAAACAAAGGTAGTCTCTTGTTGGAAGAAATTCTTGTTTGTGGAGGGGACTGGATAAGCAGTTAACCCAAGGTGGCAGGGGTCTTACAGGGAGCGCATGAGAGCAAGAATGTTACCTTGAGTCTGGGACCCAGGTGCAGGGTGAGAGAACAGTTCTTCCCTCTCATTTTCAAAACTTTAAGGACCCAGGAGCACAACAATTTGGGAGTTTTGTTTTGTTTATTTAGTAGAAGCAATGATTTTTACTTATATAAATGATTTGGGTGTTTTTGAAAGTATCTCTAAGAATTTTTCTTAGAAAGCTGACAAATTTACTATAATTTTGTATTTATACTTAAAAGTAATTTCTACTGGATATTTGGTTACCATTATAACATGACTGATTAAACCACTTGGACTTTCAAAACTATAGGGACTGGTTTCAGGATATTCCTTGGTTAAGATTTTTAAAGACTTTTCCTTATCTCAGAGATTTGTGAACTAAAATTTAATATTGATAATTATATTATAACAAAATATTAACCAGAGTATACTCTGTCAGCAGATACTAGACAGAGTTTTACCTGTATTATATCATTTAATTCTCTGAAATCTGTATGGTAGAGTTGGAAACAAAATTCCTATTTTATAGGTGAGGTATTCCAGATCAGAGAATTTAAGGACTTGTCAAATAGGGTCACACTAGTAAGTCATCGAGCCACATGATTTGCACTTATTTATGTATCTGACTGACTCAGTATCTTGCTCTTGATGCTGTGTTTTAGTGCCTATCATTCAGTAACAACTGATTATACAAGAGTTCCAAAGTTCTTCATTCCTTCTGATTCACATTTGTTTTTATGTTTTATAATTTTTAATATTTATATATAAATATATGTAAAGATAACTTTATGATCCAACTCAAATCAAGGAAACTAAAAGAAACACCTTAAACTAATTTTAATCTGATTGTTTAAACATAGAAATAATCTCTGACCTGCATATAGTTAGCTAACAAATATTGTAACAGAATAGCATATAAGCTATTCAAAAGGAATAATTTATTTTTCCATAAATGATTTCTTGACTTTTAAATAACACTGAGATCAAGCCATCATTAAGTAGTATATTCTCAAAAACTGCATTGCGTGTGTCTTTATGGTACGAATTTCCTAAAATTTAAAGTTTTGGTCATGCCAAAAGTATCTTATTGTATATATGTGTGTGTGTGTTTCTTCTAGTAATAACTTTATATTTCAATGATATATATTAGTCTTCCAAAGCAACACATTGGCAGCAAGTAGGAGAAGGATATAAATAATGGGTAATAGAAGCGTTCTGCAACAATTCCAAGTGCAACAAACATGATTGGTTCCAGAAATCATGAATGGAAAATGTCAGCTGTGTGAATTGTTGTTCAGTTGCTAAGTCATGTCCAACTTTTTGTGACCCTGTGAACTGTAACACGTCAGGCTCCTCTGTCCTCTGCAATCTCCCAGAGTTGGCTCACATTCATGTCCATTGAGTTGGTGATGGTATCTAACCATCTCGTCCTTTGCTGCCCCCTTCTCCTTTTGCCTTCAGCCTCTCCCCATCATCAGTGTCTTTTTCATGGGACCTGTTCATTGGTCCCGTGTATTTCAGCAAATTCTTCTACTGTCTGCTATTTTGGGTCTGAATTCTTCTCTATTTTCTGTGGCTTTATAGTGAAACTAGCCATTGAATTCTGGTAGCTAAAACTTACCTCAAAAATCACCACTTTATTCAGAATCACAAGCTATGTTCTGTGTAATTAATTAGAGGGAAGTGATAATAGACATTGAATTTAGGAGTCCTGTAATATTAGTGTGAAAGGGCAGTTCTTTCAGAAAGGATGACTTCATCATGTAACCATCCCAGAGAATAAGCTGAAGTATGTAGGAGGTTATGCTGCTGAAGGATCAGGCAGTTAAGGAACCCATGCTCAGGGCTGTTTCTGTACAGAGGCAACTTTCCCAGATGTTTGCTGAGTGGGAGGGATAGAGTAATAAGGAACAGGGAGACAGATTTATAGAATTTGTTACTATTTTTAAATATTTTAATTGGGATAGTTGAGTGAAAGGTTATGCTTATATATGTATATTTATATATGTATGTTTGTATTTCCACATGGACTATCTTGAATACCACTGAGAAATCTTTCACTTTGGCCAAAAAAAGGTCTTGAAAGTGAAAGTGAAGTCTCTCAGTTGTGTCCGACTCTGCAACCCCATGGACGGTAACCTACCAGGCTCCACAGTCCATGGGATTTTCCAGGCAAGAATACTGGAGTGGGCTGCCATTTCCTTCTCCAGGGGATCTTCCCAACCCAGGGATCGAACCCAGGTCTCCTGCATTGCAGACAGACTACCATCTGAGCCACTAGGGAAGCCCATAGAAAAAGATCTTATACACTACTAAAAATTCATGCAGTGTTTTTGTAAAATTTACATAGAACTTCATGCTCTTGGTGCAAGAGGGGCATTTAGTGGAGTGAATCAAATGTTTATTTTGTTTGCTTGGGCAGTGAAGATATAATTATGTATTTTATAATTTTTTATTTTAGGATGGTGATGTTGTCATAGTGACCATCCTTACCACCTATTTTATTGTTTAATAATGTTATTATCTAAAGTGTAGTTTTCTGTATGTATTTATGTGGATACGTTTAATACATACTGTATTCAAAGATTTGATTAATAGAAATCAATACTCTACTAATTTGGTTCAATTCAGGTACTCAGTTTAGTAGATAACTTAAGTCTAGTATCTCTCAAACTTTAACATACATACAGAATACCTGGGGAACTTTGTTAAATTGTGGATTCTGGCTCAATAGATCTGAAGTGCAACTAAGTCTGAATTTCTAATAAGGTTCTAGGTGATACAGGTTCTACTGATTCTGCAGCTTAAGTAATAAGGATTTAGAGCTTAGTAAATGTGACAGACTCAATTTTTGAGTCTAGTCTGAATATTTGTACAGTCCTTGCCTATTGTGATGAGAGATACAAAATTTGAACCTATACTTTAATAATGTAAATTTATTATAATCTGAATTCCTATATGTCAGAGACAGAAATATTACAATGAAAGTAACTTGCTTTTTGTATATGCTGAAAACTAAACTTACAATGCCAGTTATTGACAATATAATTCATTATATATACCATGGAGAACTAATTTAACAGAAACTGTGAAGAATAAGCCAAAAATATAAATTAGTGAAATGGGAATCAATGTAATATAAAACAGTTATTTTGAGAATAATCTGAGGAACCATATTCTTTTTCAATCTAGGAAATAACATCAAGATTTATAATGAATCAGCTAGCAGAAAATAATCCTTTCCTAATGAAAGCCATAAAATGGTACCCACAGGTCAGGAGCATAATCTCTCAGGGAAGAAAGTGTGCAATATGTGGGAAGTTCTTTTTAACCATATGGCTGGAATGTGTGGAATTTTTTCCTCCATCAAAGGTAAATGGTGTTTTTTTGTATGAATATGAACATAAGACCACCTCTTATTCTTTGTCCTTGTCTAAGTTGATCAATATAAACTATATTTGTATCTAAGAATTGACATCTATGATGATATAATGAGTTTTTCACCAGCTTTATTGATTTATAATTGATAGATAACATAGTATAAATTTAAGGTGTACAACATGTTAATTTGATACATTTATAAATGCAAAATGACTACCACCACAGTTATCACCTACATCTCCATCCTGTCACATATCATCATTTTTTATTTTTGTGATGAGAACACTTAAGATCTATTTTCTTCAGTTCAGTTCAGTCGCTCAGTCGTGTCTGACTCTTTGCAACCCCATGAATCGCAGCATGCTAGGCCTCCCTGTCCATCACCAACTCCCGGAGTTCACTCAGATTCACGCCCATCGAGTCAGTGATGCCATCCAGCCATCTCATCCTCTGTCATCCCCTTCTCCTCCTGCCCCCAATCCCTCCCAGCATCAAAGTCTTTTCCAGTGAGTCAACTCTTCTCAAACATATGATACATATGTAATATGTATTCTAATATATGTGTATATGACTAATATATATCATACATATGTATGATGCACGTATATACATATATATAATAAGCATGATACATGTATATTGTACTAGCCATAATCAACATGCTGTACATTAGACCCTGTAACTTAATCTTACAACTAAAAATTTGTACACTTTGACCACTATCTCCCCATGTCTCCCAACCCATAACGTCAGATAACTATCACTTTACTATTTCTCTAAGTTTGTCTTTTTTATATTCCACATATAAATTATTGTGCAGTATTTATTTTTTCTCTGTCTGATTTATTTCACTTAGCGTACTTCCCTCAGTGTCCATCTAAGTTGTCATGAATGGCAGGATTTCCTTATTTTCCTTGGCTGAATAACATTCAGTGGTGTATAGATATACACCACAACTTCTTCATCCGTTCATCTGTTAACAGACATGCATAGGTTGTTTCTAAATCCTGGCTATTGTGAGTAATGCTGCAGTGAACACGAGTGTGCAGATCTCTACGAGATCCCGATTTCAGTTTCTCTGGATATGTAATAAAGTGGAATTGATGTATGTTATAGTAGTTCTATTTTTAATTTTTTGAGTGACCTACCTACTCTTTCCTAAAGTGGCTGTACAAATTTGCATTTCCACCAGTAGTGCATACAGTTCAGTTCAGTCACTCAGTCGTGTCCAACTCTTTGCAACCCCATAGACTGCAGCACGCCAGGTCTCCCTGTCCATCACCAACTCCCAGAATTTACTCAAACTCATATCCATTGAGTTGGTGATACCATCCAACCATCTCACCTTCCGTCATCCCCTTCTCCTCCTGCCCTCAATCTTTCCTAGCATCAGGGTCTTTTCAAATGAATCAGCTCTTCGCATCAGGTAGCCAAAGTATTGGAGTTTCAGCTTCAGTCTTAGTCCTTCCAATGAACACCCAGCACTGATCTCCTTTAGGATGGACTGGTTTTATCTCCTTGCAGTCCAAGGGACTCTCAAGAGTCTTCTCCAACACCACAGTTCAAAAGCATCTATTCTTCGGTGCTCAGCTTTCTTTATAGTCCAGCTCTCACATCCATACATGACTACGGGAAAAACCATAACCTTGACTAGATGGACTTTGTCAGCAAAGTAACGTCTCTGCTTTTTAATAAACTGTCTAGGTTGGAGCCCCAAAAATAAAGTGTGACACTGTTTCCACTGTTTCTCCATCTATTTCCCATGAAGTGATAGGACAGATGCCACGATCTTAGTTTTCTGAATGTTGAGTTTTAAGCCAACTTTTTCACTCCTCTTTCACTTTCATCAAGAGGCTCTTTAGTTCTTCTTCACTTTCTGCTGTAAAGGTGGTGTCATCTGCATATCTAAGGTTATTGATATTTCTCCTAGCAATCTTGATTCCAGCTTGTGCTTCATCTAGCCCATCATTTCTCATGATGTAGTCTGCATATAAGTTAAATAAGCAGGGTGGCAATATATAGCCTTGATGTACTCCTTTCCCAGTTTTGAGCCAGTCCATTGTTCTTTGTCCGGTTCTAACTGTTTTTTTTTTTTTTTGACCTGCATACACGTTTTTAGGGAGGCAGATCAAATGGTCTGATACTCCCATCTCTTTAGTAATTTTCCATAGTTTGTTGTGATCCCCACAGTCAAAGGATTTAGTATAGTCAATGAACCAGATGTAGATGTTTTTCTGGAATTCTCTTGCTTTTTCTATGATCCAGTGGATGTTGGCAATTTGATCTCTGGTTCCTCTGCCTTTTCTAAATGCAGCTTGAACATCTGCAAGTTCTAGGTTCACATGCTGTTGAATTTGAGCGTTACTTTGCTAGCATGTGTAATGAATGCAGTTGTGCGGTAGTTTGAACATTCTTTGTCATTGCCCTTCTTTGGAATTGAAATGAAAATTAACCTTTTCTAGTCCTGTGGCCAGTGCTGTATTTTCCAAATTTGCTGGTATAGTGAGTACAGCATCTTAACAGCATCTTATTTTAGGATTTGAAATAGTTCAGCTAGAATTCGGTCACCTCCATTAGCTTTGTTTGTAGTGATGCTTCCTAAGGCCCACTTGTCTTTGCATTCCAAGATGTCTAGCTCTAGGTTAGTGATCACACCATTGTGGTTATCTGGGTCATTAAGATCTTTTTTGTATAGTTCTTCTTCCCTGGTAGCTCAGCTGTTAAAGAATCTGCCTGCAATGTGGGAGACCTGGTTTGATCCCTGGTTGGGAAGATCCCCTGGAGAAGGGTATGGCTACTCACTCCAGTATTCTGGCCTGGAGAATTCCATGGACTGTTTAATCCATGGGGTTGCAAAGAGTCAGACATGACTGAGAGACTTTCACTTCACTGTGTAGTCTTGCCACGTCTTAATATCTCTTTTTCTGTTGGGTCATATTGTTTTTGTCCTTTATTGTGCCCACCTTTGCATGAAATGTTCCCTTAATATCTCTAATTTTCTTGAAGAGATCTCTAGTCTTTCCTATTGTATTGAAAAAGGAGACACAATCACAAATTGGCTTTGTTCTTGATTTAAAAACCTAGAAATAACTAAATATCAAATTGTAATGTTTCTATTCATGGGAATGTGGAATTATGCCATAATTATTTTATGAATTAGTGAGATGTGGATTGGAAAATATTTGATGAAAAATTCTTCTGAATCTCAAATATTAACTTTTACCATAATTCATTCAGATGCCTTTGACTTTTTCATGTGTTATAGATCTTGCCATCTGAGTTTTGTTAGTCCTCAGCATTTACAGAATTATCATTAACTTCAAGTAATTGATACTTAAGTATTAACTATTATGGATATAATGCTTCAAAGCAACAACAAAAATTAATCCTTTTTAGTTACCACCAACTTGGATCATAACATCTATGTTGATGGTACTTGGTACTACCAATGAAATAATCTCATAAAATTATTCCCAAATACTGCATTCCAAATAGTGCCAAAGATATGCATTCAATATTTTCACTTTGTATAGTTAGATTAATTGAACTTAATATTTTCCTAGATTCCTTTAAAGTTGAAGAGTTTAGGGAGGGAATAGTTTGGAATATGAACTCTCAGTCCTGTATTTAGTGATGTAATGTAATTAGGGCTTCCTTCAAAAGAATCTCAATTGAGTAGGTTTCACCACACATGAGTGAAAAAGCTGATCTACTTTATGAAAATAATGAAAATTTCAGTCTTAATTCCTTTTTTTTATAACAAGCTATCAGTAATAAAACATAAGATTACATTTAATAATTTTACTCATTACATATAGAGCAAAATCCTACTTTGCAACAAAAAGTTATTATTGTTTATATACCACTGACATTCATTTATGAAACTGATCATTTCAACCAGTCAGCTGTGAAAATGAATGTTAGTTTTAAAACATTTATGCAGTGGTTAGTTAATTTAAAGTAAATTACACACTTAGGAGATCAAAGATACCACATTTTCTAACTATAAATAATCATGACAGTAATATATAGTTATTCAGAAAATTGAAATGGCATGAATGTTTCTTATCACTTTATTTGGAAAACAGTAAAACAATTAGAGTATAGATGATCTTGCCATTCATGACCCACAGCTTTGTTGTGGCAAAGGGGCTTGCATAACTCAATGAGACTATGAATCATGTGGTGCAGTGCCGCCGAAGATGGATGGGTCATGGTGAAGAGTTCTGATAAAATGTGGTTCACTGCTGAAGGAAATGGCAGCCCACTCCAGTATTCTTGCCTGGAGAACCCCACAGACAGTATGAAAAGGCAAAAAGATATGACACTGGAGGATGAGCCCTCCCCTCCACCCCCAGGTCAGAAGGTGTACAGTATGCTACTGGGGAATAGTGGAGGGCAGTTACTAATAGCTTTAGAAAGAGTGAAATGGCTGGGCCAAAGTAGAAATGGCACTCAGCTGTGAATGTGTTTGGTGGTGAAAGTAAAGTCCAATGTAGTAAAGAACAATATTGTATAGGACCTTGGAATGTTAGGTCCATGAATCAAGGTAAATTGGATGCAGTCCAGCAGGAGATGGCAAGATTGAACATCAACATCTTAGGAATCAGTGAACTAAAATAGATGGGAATGGGTGGATTTATTCAGATAACCATTATATCCACTACTGTTGGCAAGAATCTCTTAGAAGAAATGGTGTAGTCCTCACAGTCCACTGGAGTCCAAAATGCAGTACTTGGGTACAGTCTTAAAAATGACGAAATCATCTTGGTTCTTTTCCAAGCCAAACCATTCAGCATCACAGTAATCCAAGTCTGTGCCCCAACTACTGATGCTGAAGAAGCTGACCAGTTCTAAGAAGACCTACAAGGTCTTCTAGAGCTAACACCATAAAAAGATGTCCTTTTCATTATAGGGGATTGGAATGCAAAAGTAGGAAGTCATGAGATACCCAGAATAACAAGCAAATTTGGCCTTAGAGTACAAAATGAAGCTGGGCAAAGCCTAACAGTTTTGTCAAGAGAATACACTAGCAACAGCAAACACCATCTTCCAAAAACACAATAGATGACTCTACGTGGATATAAATGGTTAATACCAAAATCAAATTGATTATGTTCTTCGCAACCAAGATGGAGAAGCTCTATAAGATCATAAAAACAAGACCTGGCTGACTGTGGCCCAGATCATGACTGAAGTTCAGGGTTAAATTGAAGAAAGTAGGGAGAACCACTAAGCCATCCAGGTATGACCTAAATCAAAGCAGTCAATATGTCAGAATATTTGGAAAACCCAGCAGTGGCCACAAGACTAGGAAAGGTCAGTTTTCATTCCAATCCCAAAGAAGGACAATGTCAAAGAAGGTTCAAACTTCTTTGCAATTGCACTTATCTCACATGCTGGCAAGGTTATGCTCAAAATCCTTCAAGGTCAGCTTCAGCAGTATATGAAACAGGAACTTCCAGATGTAAAAGCTGGGTTTTGAAGAGGTAGAGAAACCAGAGATCAAATTGCCAATTTTTGTTGCATCATGGAGAAAGCAAGGGAATTGCAGAAAAATATTTACTTCTGCTTCATTGACTATGCTAAAGCCTTTGACTGTGTGGATCACAACAAACTGAAAAATTCTTCAAGAGATGGGAGTACCAGACCACTTTACTTGCCTCCTGAGAAGCCTGTATGTGGGTCAAGAACCAACAGTTAAAACCAGGTGTAAAACAACTGACTGGTTCAAAATTGGGAAAGAAGCATAACAAGGCTATATGTTGTCACCCTGCTTATTTGTCTTATATACAGAGTACATCATGTGAAATGCCAAGCATGATTCCAACTTGATGAATTACAAGGTGGAATCAAGATTGCCAGGAGAGCTATCAACAACCTCAAATATGCAGATGATACTACTCTAATGGCAGAAAATGTAGAGGAACTAAAGAGCTTCTTGATGAGGGTGAAAGAGGAGAGTGGAAAACCTGCTTTAAAACTCAACATTCAAAAAACTAAGAGCATGGCATCTGGTCCCATTACAGCAAATAGAAGAATAAAAAAATGGAAGCAGTGACAGATTTTTATTTTCTTGGGTTCCAAAATCACTGTGGACAGTGATTGCAGCCATGAAATGAATAGATGCTTGCTTTTTGGAAGGAAAACTATGACAAACCTAGACAGTGTATTCAAAAGCAGAGACATCACTTTGCTAACAAAGTTCCATCTAATAAAAGCTATGGTTTTTCCATTGGTCATGTATGGCTGTGAAAGTTGGACCATAAAGAAGGCTGAGCACCAAAAAAGTGATTCTTTTGAACTGTGGTGCTGGAGAAGACTTGAGAGTCTGTTGGAGAGCAGGGAGATCAAACCAGTCAATCCTAAAGTCAATCAACCCTGAATATTTATTGGAAGTACTAATGCTGAAGCTGAAGGTTCAATACTTTGGCCACCTGATGCAAAGAGCTGACTCATTGGAAAAGACCCTGATGCTGGGAAAGATTGATTGGGAGAAGGGGGTGGCAGAGGATGAGACGGTTAGGTAGCATCACCAAATCAATGGATGTGAATTTGAAAAACTGGGAGATGGTGGCGAGCAGAGGAGCCTGGTGATCTATAGTTGGGAAACTACTTAGCTACTGAACAATAACAGCATCATGAATGATATCACATACTGTCTGTTGATTGCTTCTACTTCTATGGGAATTCATTGAATTCTCTTTTCCCTTTAAGGAACTCTATTCTTAAACTGCTAGGTAGAGTTAACAATTGTATTCAGTATACATGATTTTTTTTTTTCCTTCTAAAGAATCTTAAATTTCATTCAACTGCACCACATTTATCTGCTGTGCATTACCAGAATGTTTGAACCTCCCACGTGAAACTCAAAAGCCATTGATTATGCAGAGATGGTGATGAGAGGGCAGTATCACTCTGTACTGGAGAGAATGTTGCATAGCTAGATGGGTCGCTGAGTCATGAGCATGATTTTCTTTATGATTTCTGCCCTTATTACAGTCCAAACTGCCCTAAGGGTGGACTGACCATGTATAGTATATTATGTTAGTCAAGATTCTTTTGAGAGTGAAAGTAGACAGCATTCTTAGTAACTGAAAAATCAGGAAGCCAGGACTGTCCTAAGCAAAACTGAATATTCCTACACTTCCTAATTGAAGCAGTTAACTTTAGAGGAGTGCTCATTCCTGGTGCTTATGTGGAATAGAGGAGTTGTCATTCTGAATGTTCATCTTGTATTTTTATACTTACTTTCAGGGCTTCCCTTGTGGCTCAGATGGTAAAGAATCCACCTGCAACGTGGGAGACTGGGTTTGATGCCTGGGTTGGGAAGATCCCCTGGAGAAGGGAAAGGCTACCCACTCCAGTATTCTGGCCTGGAGAATTCTATGGACTGTATAGTCCATGGGGTCACAAAGAGTCAGACACGACTGAGCAACTTTCACTTTCACCTTTCATTTTCACTTTCAGTCATTCCATAGATATTTGAGAGCTTGCTTTAAGCAGGGACGTCTGGGTGCTAAGTACCATGGAAACAAATAGGGAACCTAGTTTGTCTCAAATGGTTAAAATCTAAGAGTTTAAACTCTGAAGATGTAAAAGACATTAGCTATAAACTCAAAATGTTAAATGAGACTAGTTGCTTTAGGGATTCAAAGTGTAAGATGAGATTGCTATAGGTTGTCAGGCTTAGGAAGTGCCTAGGCAGATGCTGAAACTTGTGCAGGGCATTAACATAGTTAGAATTCAGATACATGGAGAAGGAAGCAGGGAAGATATTCTAGGAGAAGAGAACAGTATGGAGGCGATAGAGTCATGTTTATAGGCAGTGAATCAATTAAGGTGATTTGTGGCTAAGAGTAGGAGAAAGAGACAGAAATATTAAGGTCAAATTCTGTGAACATGGGAAAGGATAGAATGAAGAGTTTGAACTTGATCCTGTTTGGAAATGGAGTGCTCCTGAATGTGTGGGGACGAGTCAATGCTATAAAAAAGAATTTTAGAAGGAGTCATTTGGGATTTAGAAGGAATCATTTATGCTAGAGTAATTGGAGTTTGAAGAGAAGAGAAACTAAAGAACAGAGACCTGTTAGAGTGCTTGCCTGGTGGAAGCACTACTACTGGGGGGTAGAAGTAGAAATGCAAGGAAAGGAAGCGCCATGAGGGAGGAAAGAGAGCAGAACGCGGTGACTGATTGGACGTGGGAAACCCAGAAGATTCCCGAGGGATCTGATTTTGGGCAAGACTTCAAGTTTCATTTTAGACATGTTGAGTTTCAAGTGATATGTGGATAATTCAAGTGACTATGTTTAGCAATCAGTTGGAGACAGACTAGAATAGCAGACAACAAACTTTTATGCTTTATTTGAGAATATGTACACTTTCCAATAACTGTTCATTCTTCCAAACAGTTCTGCAAATTATTATTAAACTCTGATCAAAACACTACATTGGAGAAAGAAGCTGGGAGGCACACTATGACTAAAATGATCTAGAGTTTAGTGAACTTAGATTCTTATCATGTCTCTGCCTCTAACTATGAGGCCTAAGGTAAGTCACCTTCCTTCTCATTATATCTGGACCAGTTTCCTCATCTGTATAATGAAGTAAGTAGATTCAAAATCTCTCCTAGCTCCAGAGTGCCTTGATTCCTTAGTTGGGAGAGTGGCTATCATAGTCATGCCTTTCATGGTCCTGCTAATTCAGAACATGATACTAGTATTCGTTTCCCATTGCTGCTGTAACAAATTTCTAATAATCTTGATGTTTTAACAACAAAAATGTATTATCTTGTAGTTTAGTAGGTCAGAAGTCCAATATGAGTGTTATTGTGCTAAAATCAGTGTCAGGAGGTCTGCATTCTTTCTGGAGGATTCTTTCCTCCAAGAGAGAATCCATTTTCTCACTCTTTCCAGGGTTTAGTGGCCGCCTACATTCCTTGGCTCATGGTCTCCTTCCTCCATCCTCAAAGCCAGCATTGGTAAATCTAGTCCTTCTCAGACCACGTCACTTGGACTTTCTCTTTTGTCTCCCTCTTCCACTTTCAGTGGTCCTTACGATGAAACTGGGTCCACCTGGATAATTCAGGCTAACTGCTCCATCTTGAGATCCTTTTAATCTTTTTTTTTTTTTAAGATCTTTAATTTTATCACACCTGCAAAGTCTCTTTTTCCATGTAAGATAACATATGTAGTCACAGGTTCCAGAGTTTAAGACCTGGATATTTTGGGGGAGCCTTTTTCCTGCCTACCATGATACCTTTTCCTAAAAAATAAGAAAGACATCTATCTCTTCTTTCCTAGTCCTTGTGCTTCATGAAATACTGAAACTTTATCCAAAGCTCTGCTTTATACTATATGATATAAATATATATTTTGATACTTTTTGATTTCTTAAAGCTTAAAATATGGTAGTTGTCACTCAGGCATATTTTAAAAACAACTCTCAATTCCACCATTCAATGAATATAAAACTTAGTAAGCACGCATTTTCAAATTTAAAGTGTAAGACTACTTTTCCTTAAAATATGGAGAGGATTATAATCATGTTTATTTCCTTTATGAAATAATGCATTTCACTGTAGAGACTAAAGACTGAAAATTAGACTTTAGTGTAGCATTTCGCATTTTAAAGCTTTTTGCTAAAAAGATAGAAAATCATAAACCAACTCCTTTCCTTCTTCTCTGACTTTGGCTTGATAAAAAGGATGTTTCAGCGTTTCAGTTTCTAACTGTAAACAACAAAGCAGTATTTATCTTTGGTAGAGTTACGAGGTGTTATTAATTGAGGTTTTTGAAGACATGTCTGCTCTGTGTGTCAATTCCTTTGTAAATGTTTATTTCAAATGGGTGTATGTTATACAATTGGAAATATATGTCATAGTGGTGACAGTGCCACAGATGGAAATAGAAACTTAAATGGGCATCAAGAGTCGAGGTATTAGAGATTTTCTTTTCTCATGTAAGCATTACTGAGTCCAAAGACTTTAGATGGAAAGTATATTACCAAGGAATTATATTGAGTCCATTTTTCTCAGTAAAATTCCCAGGAAACAATTAATAGCCGTGAGAGATATGATATCAAAATAGTAATTATTAACTCAGAGAATAACCACAAATTGTTCAATACAAAGCTGATAATGGCTTTTGGTAAAATAAGATACTAAAAAATTTAAATAAAATACTGTATTCTGATTAAACAATAATATCCTCCAGAAGAGGAATGAGGAACACAGACATCTTGCATTCCTGCTTGCAGCAAGTGCCAAGTCAAATTCTGCTCATGCAGTTTCTTAAAGACACGAGGGAGAATGGCTAAAACCACAGCAGAAATAGAAAGTGCTTTTAATAGTTCCTGTTATGAACTTTTCACCTCATGGAGAAACTGGACAAAGAGAATTGGATTGCTGTATGGCCGCGCTTGCTTCCTTGGTTTGTGTTTGTCTTTCTTCAACCTCCTCCTCTTGGTTCATGGTTCTGCTCTTTGTCCTGGTTTTTAAACAGAAGCTGAGTGAAGTGCATGTAGCATGGTATGTTTTGATAGCCGTTACTTCTGGATGAGATGTGTTACAGTAGTCGACAGGAATAGCTTGTTAGATGAGAGGGTTATCTACTATTGTATATGGAAAGGCCACATTTAGATTTCGGCTTTTGTCATTAGTTATTTAAGTACCATTTCAACATTCAACCATTATAAGCTAATTAATCAATTTGATCTCATATAGAGTAGATTTGAATTATTATATATAATGTGTCTGATACTGTACAACTACTTATGAATTCTTTTTATCTTTGGACTAATATTTATTGTTGATGTCCCGTGAGTCAACATTTTATGATGTTTATTGTTTATATAGAGAGTATATTTTCCCCAATACAAAATGAACATTCTTGAATTACTGCTCTCATAGTTAAACTTTCTATTAATAAATGTCTTTTTGTATCTTCTCCAGGTAGCCACATCCTAGACATCCTTAAAGCCCTAGTTCACTGTTTTGTTATATTGTGAAGTCTTGCTTCATATGCAGCCTATGGTGATGTGTCTTTTCTCTGCGTTCATGCAGAACACGTCATTGGATTGAGCCTTATGTTTCTAGTTATTTTTTGTGTGTTTATGTCTTACATTTCCAACTAGTTGCTGAAAGATTCTTAGAGGCAGGGATTGTTTCTTATATATCTTTGTATCTTTGACACTTTTGCCTAATGGGGTACAGGTTTTTGGTTGTTATTTGTCATAATTCCTAGCTGCAAGTAAAAGAAACCCACCTCACACACTAACTCAAGTAATGAAGAAGGTCTAGGGATAAGTCTGGCTGAATATTTAATCATGCTGGGTTGGGTATCCAAATTTATTCATCCAGAATTTGTCCTCCTGGTTTCCTTTGTTTTGACTTTTCTCTCAGATTGCATGCATGTGTGCTAAGTTGCTTCAGTCGTGTCTCACTCTTTGTGATCCTGTGGAGTGTAGCCCGCCATGCTCCTCTGTCCATGGGATTGTCCAGGCAAGAACAACCCACTGCAGTGGGTTGCCATGCCCTCCTCCTGGGGATCTTCCCGACCCAGGGATCGAACCTGCGTCTCCTGTGGCTCCTGCTCTGTAGGTGGATCTTTACCACTGAGCCACTGGGGGCACCCTTGCTCTTCGGTTAGAGTTCTCTCAGTTGTGTCTTTTGGCTGTGGAGGGGGCGCTTCCCTCTCTAAACAGATTCAGGGAAAGCTTTGGGGCTGATGATTATCGGTTTTCTTGGAAGCTCTTGGGTCATGTGCTTACATGGCTATGGTAGTGGGATCAGTTGCCCTCTCTCTTTCATAACATTTGCACTGAAATTGGAGTATGGGTAGTTCCTTAAAGGAACAGGTGGGCTTTTGTGCCAGTTGGTGGGAAATGGGTGCTGACAGACAAAAAATAATATTCCCGTTAGGAATTTCAGTCATGTTTCCTGGTTGATCACATAAACTTCTAGGCGATAAGTCAGATTTGTAGAGATTCTAATTTTCACCCTCATCCAAAGTATTTTATCATTAGTATTCTCTGAGCCTTTGGCTCTTCATTGATTTATTACCAAGGTTGAAAGATTATTACTCTCTTGAGGGTGGATTAATAGCTGTATTGAGGTGCTTTAACCTTTAAATAGGCCCAGGGTGTTCTTTTATGGAAGAGTGAACAGAACAGTAATGAAATCTTTTACTGTGGATTGTGATAATGATAGCCCAGTGGGTTGGTTAATGATAAAACTAAGCAGCGTTATCAACCAATTAAACTTTGACTCTGTTTTGGACTCTCTCACTGAGAGCTGTGTTGACCTCAGAAGTGTTTATAAAGCATATAAATGGTAAGCTTTGAGGTTGCCATTATTTCAAATATAGTGGTCAGAACATGTACAATAAGAGGTCAATACTTTGGCCACCTGATGTGAAGAATTGACTCATTTGAAAAGACCCTGATGCTGTGAAAGATTGATGGTGGGAGGAGAAGGGGATGACAGAGGATGA
This sequence comes from Ovis canadensis, assembly GCF_042477335.2. Classification (NCBI taxonomy): domain Eukaryota; kingdom Metazoa; phylum Chordata; class Mammalia; order Artiodactyla; family Bovidae; genus Ovis; species Ovis canadensis. The sequence goes on along the minus strand of NC_091253.1, from coordinate 96,169,046 downwards.
GATGTTTGCATGGCATCACTGACTCAATGGACATGAGTTTGAGTAAACTCTGGGAGTTGGTGATGGACAGAGAGGCCTGTCTGCTGCAGTCCATGGGGCTGCAAAGAGTTGGATACGACTGAATGACCAAACAGAACTGAATTGAAATGGTCAGAACATGTATACCAACTTAGTGTATATGTTCTAAAATTCCTTATTTGTACATTTAGAAGTAACATGAGAGATATTGTAAGTACAAAAACTTAAGTCATATATTGGTCTACTTGCCTGAAACCTAGCCCATGAAAATCTTAATGAACATTGCAGACAATAAACAGAGTATCAGGAAGATTAATTTCCATGAGAAATGGATGCTAGGTAAAACTGAGATGTGTATTGAAGTGTTCAGTTAGTCTCTGTTTACTGATCATTTTAACATCCCTGTAGATCAGAATCAGGTTTGTGTGGATTCTGTATCATTTTTTTTTGCCTTCATCCCAGAAACTTTACAACTAGGCAATACAATAATATCTTTGGATAAAAGCCTAGATAATCTTTTATCATTTGAATTTTATTTAGTGTCGAGTATGCCCTTCTTAGGGCTTCACTGGTGGCTCAGGCAGTAAAGAATCCACCAGCAGTGAAGAAGACCTGGGTTTGATCCCTGGGTTGGGAAGATCCCCCGGAAAAGGGAATGGAAACCCACTCCAGGATTCTTGCCTGGAGAATCCCATGGAGAGAGGAGCCTGGTGGGCTACAGTCCTTGGGGTCACAAAGAGTCAGACACGACTGAGCGACTAGGCACAGCACACAGCAGCAGCACACCTTTGTTAACTAGTTAAGCTTGTTTGTTTGTGTATGGGAAAAGAGCAAATCAAGCATAAATAGTTTAGCATGTACTTTAGAAATCAATATTCTGAAATCTCTGAGAAAGCTAATATTTATTTACTTAAAATACTTAAAATATTGTAAATGTTTAAAATATTTATTGAGTGGTGCCTTAATTTTATTTTTAATCTTTACTTTTTAGAACTGGAAAATAAGCAGAAATCTACAGCTGGTACCTCTTCGAATATTAATTTGTTCTTATAAATGTTTTTACCAACGTAACCCTAACATCTTTGGGATTGCTCAGAGGTAGAGCAGGTAAGAAGGTCATTTAGAGCCTCACATGACTTACCCATCAGCTCTGCACACATAGTCAGATTATGCCCGGCTTGTGATACCCTGCTCTTTGTCAATACATTAAGTAAAGAAAGAAAAGAAAAGTAAAGGACCAATTTAAGCACCACAGTCTACCTTTAGATTGTTTAGACTCTTAAGTGTGCTGAAAAATAAAATAAAAAAATAGAAAAATCAGTGTGTGTGGCAATTGAGTGTCATTTTTTTGTCATTCTGTTTTGATGGGGTCAAGTGTTTATTTTATGGGTATTTTGCAACTGAGAGAGAATCATTTTTTAGTGCTGGATAGTTCAATTATGATTTCAGTTGAGTTCTTATTTTCTAAGAGGCACTAAAATCTTTTTCTTTCTTTATTAAGGTAACATTGGTTTATAACATTATGTAAGTTTCATATATTCAATGTTATATTTCAGCTTCTGTATACACTACCAGAAGTTTAGTTTCCATTCACTGCCATATGGTTAATCCCCTTTATCCATTTTGCCCTCCCCCAACCCACTTCCCTTCTGGTAATCACTAATATGTTCTCGGTATCTGTGTGTTTATTTTGCTTGTTTATTTTATATTCCACATATAAGTGAAATCATATAATATTTGTCTTTCTCTTATTTTATTTAGTGTAATCCCCTCAAGGTGCTTCCCTGTTGTAGCAAATGACAATATTGCATCTTATTTTTTTATGACTGAGTAGTATTATATAATATCCCATATCTTTATCCATTCATCATTCATGAACACTTAGGTTGTTCCCATATCTTTGCTATTTTTAAATAATGCTGCAGTGAACATAGGGGGCATATGTCTTTTCAAATCAGTGTTTTTATATTCTTCAGATAAATATACAGAAGTAGAATAGCTGGATCATGTAATGGTTCTATTTTTAATTAAAACATTTTTTATTGAAGTATAATTGATTTATAATTGTTAATTTCAGTTCAGTTCAGTCACTCAGTCATGTCTGACTCTTTGTGACTCCATGGACTGCAGCACGCCAGGCCTCCCTGTCCATCACCAACTCCTGGAGTTTACTCAAACTCATGTCCTTTGAGTTGGTGATGCTATCCAACCATCTCATCCTCTGTTGTCCCCTTCTGCTCCCGCCTTTAATCTTTCCCAGCACCAGGGTCTTTTCAAATGAGTCAGTTCTTCACATCAGGTGGCCAAAGTATGGGAATTTCAGCTTCAGCATCAGTCCTTCCAATGAAAATTCAGGACTGATTTCCTTTAGGATGGACTGGTTGGATCTCCTTGCAATCTGAGGGACTCTCAAGAGCGTTTGAGCATCTCCTGTGGAGGTATGGGTCGGCAGTGGACTGCCACAGGGACAGGGGCTCTGGTTGCAGCAGACTTAGCTGTGGCATAGCCCTTTTGGAGGAGGTGGCCATTAACTCCACCATAGAGCTGCCAGAACTTACAGAGGAGGGAAATAGACTCTTGGAGGGCACAAACAGAACCTTGTGTGCACCAGGACCCAGAGAAAGGAGCAGTGACCCCACAAGAGACTGACCCAGACTTGCCCGGGAGTGTCCAGGAGTCTCCGGTGGAGGCGTGGGTTGGAGGTGGCCTGCTGCAGGGTTGGGGGCACTGAGTGTAGCAGTGCATGCATGGGATCCTTTGAAGGAGGTCTCCATTGTCTTCATCACCTCCATCATAGTTTGGCCCCAGGTAAATAACAGGGAGGGAACACAGCTCCACCCATCAACAGAAAATTAAAGATTTACTGAGCATGGCCCCACCGATCAGAACAAGACCCAGTTTCCACCACGGTCAGTCTCTCCCATCAGGAAGATTCCATAAGCCTCTTATCCTTATCCATCAGAGGGCAGACAGCCTGTAAAACACAATCTGATCACATGGATCACAGCCTTGAAATGAAACTATGAGGCATGCTGTGTAAGGCCACCCAAGATGGACAGGTCATGGTGGAGAGTTCTGACAAAATGCGGTCCACTGGAGAAGCGAATGGCAAACCACTTCAGTATTATTGCCTTGAGAACCCCATGAACAGTATGAAAAGCTAAAAAGATAGGACACTGAAAGATGAACTCCCCGGGTGAGTAGGTGCCCAATATGCTACTGGAGCAATGGAGAAATAACTCCAGAAAGAATGAAGAGACGGAGCCAAAACAAAAACAGCACCCAGCTGTGGATGTGACTGGTGATGGAAGTAAAGTCTGATGCTGTAAAGAGCAATATTACATAGGAACCTGGAATGTTAGGTCCATGAATCAAGGTAAGTGGTCAAACAGGAGATGGCAAGAGTGAATGTGAACATTTTAGGAATCATCAAACTAAAATAGGCTGGAATGGGTGAATTTAACTAAGATGACCATTGTATCTACTACTATGGTCAAGAATCCCTTAGAAGAAATGGAGTAGCCATCATAGTCAAGAGTCTGAAATGCAGTACTTGGATGCAATCTCAAAAATGACAGAATGATCTCTGTTCATTTCCAAGGCAAGCCATTCAGTATCAAAGTCTATGCTCTGACCAGTAATGCTGCAAAAGCTGAAGTTGAACGGTTCTATGAAGACCTACAAGACCTTCTAGAACTAGCACCTAAAAAAAGGTGTCCTTTTCATTGTTAGTTTCAGGTGTACAGTAAAGTGAATCTATTATACAAATACATATATCTACTCTTTTTTAGATTCTTTCCCCCATAAGCCATTACAGAGTACTGAGTAGAGTTTCTTGTGTTATACAGTAGGCCCTTGTTAGTTATCTATTTTATGCATATGCCATTCACAGCAATATGAATGGACTGAGAGAGTCTCATACTGAGTGAAGTAAGTCAGGCAGAGAAAGACAAATATCACATGATATCACTTATACGTGGAAATTAAAAAAAGGCTACATGTGAACTTTTAAACACATATATATTCTTAAAAACTAAAATAAAGTTACAAATGTAGAAAATAAACATGATTATGGGGTGTAAAGGGTGGGGGGAGCAGATAAATTGGAAGATTGGATCAACACATACATATTTTTAATTTTTTGAGGAACCTCCATACTGTTTTCTGGAGAAGGAAATGGCAGCCCACTCCAGTATTCTTGCCTGGAAAATCCCATGGACAGAGGAACCTGGTGGGCTACGGTCCATGGGGTTGCAAAGAGTCAGACACGGCTGAGTGACTTCATTTCACTTCATACTATTTTCCACAGAGGCTGCACCAATTTACTTTCCCACCAACAGTGTGTGAGGGTTCCCTTTTCTCCACATCCTTACCAGTGATTGTTGTTTTTTGCCTTTTTGGTAGTATCCATTCTAATGGGTAGGAGGTGATATCTCATGGTTTTGATTTCCCTAATAATTAGATGTCGGACATCTTTTCATATGCCTGTTGGTCTTCTGTATGTCTTCCTTGGAAAAATATCTATTCAGATCCTCTGCCCATTTTTGAATCAGACTTTTTGTTGTTGAGTTTTATGAGTTCTTTACATATTTTGGATGTAAATGCCTTATTTGATACTTCATTTGCAAATATCTTCTCCTGTTGGAGGTTGTCTTTCCTTGGTGTTGATGGTTTCCTTTGCCATGCAAAAACATTTTAGATTGATGTGGTGGTGGTGGTTTAGTTGGTAAGTCATGTCCAACTCTTGCGACTTCATGGACTGTAACCTGCCAGGCTCCTCTGTCCATGGGATTCTCCAGGCAAGAATACTGGAAATTTATTTTCGTTTTTGTTTCCTTTCCCTGAAGAGACGTATCTAGAAAATATATTGCTAAGACCAGTGTCAGAGTGTAATGTCTGTGTTTTTTTGAGGAGTTTTATGGTTTTAGGTTTTACATTCAATTCTTTAAAGCTGAGTTTTGTGTATGATGTGGTTTATTTTCGTTCTTTTGTATGTGGCTGTTCAGTATTCCCAGTACCATTTATTGAAGAGACTATCCTTTCTCCATTGTATGTTTTTTGCTCCTTTGTTGTAAATTAACTGTCCATATATGTGTGGATTTATTTCTGAGCTCTCAATTCTGTTTCATTGATCTGTGTATATTTTTCTTTCAATACCATGATATTTTGATTACTTTAGCTTTGAAGTACAGTATGAAATCAGGACAGTGATACCACCATCATCTTTTTCTTAAGGATACTAAAGTCCTCTTGACTAAGGTAAAACCTTCATTCCACTTAAAAATGAGTAGAAGCTGAAAACCCAGTCTTGGTTACTCCTAACATCACTTTGTTCTTGCTTTTAAAGCTTATCAATTTTTTTTTTCCACAAGAAAACCATGGGAAGTAGTGCTGGGATGAGAATTTGACTCCTTTTCTCTGTGGGACAACAGAAAAGTAGGGAGGAAAGTTATGAAAATGTGTAGTACAGTTTACATAGATGAGTAGCTTTTGGAATGTGGTTCTGTCCAGCAGCATCCACATCACTTGAAAACTTGTTGGAAGTGCAGATTATCTGTCCTCACCCTGAACTGCTGAATCAGAAACGAGGAGAGTATAGTATAACAGTCTGTGACTGAAAGGTCCTCCAGGTGATTTTGATGCACACGCTTATATGAGACGCCAGGGACAGACTAAGATAAATTTGTTGTGGGTTCAGAAAAGCAAGAAATTTAATTATAATTTATTTTTAAACATCACTATTCATGTGACTAATTGGTGGTGGTTCTTATGGAAAGGTGAGTGATTTTTCATCTTACGTATGTTTTATTACCATGTTACCTTCCTAACTAGGCCTTTTTTAGTTCACTTCAGGACATGGTCCTTCATGCAGCAGGGTTGCCTCTGGCATACCTGAGAAGCTAAATAAATGGAGCTTAACTGAGAGGCTCTCAGTTCGGAAGAATGCAAGAGTCAAGCCCCACTGAGACAGAGTTGCGTCGAGGAAAATTTCTAAAGGCTCCATTAACCAAGAATGCATTTTAAACAAAAATTTAAAAAAAAAACAACAAGGTACAAATGAAAGTCATAGGAGCTCACTTAAAAATGAGTCACAGGAATAAAATGTGTATGTTTGCCGAGGGAAGACTACTGAGAAAATTGATTTTGATTAGGGAAATACCTTATGCAACCTATGTTATTGAAAAGCATGTTTGTTTACCATTTTAATCTCATGACTTCAGCTACAATTTATGTACCAACCTTGGTTTTGGGGAGAAAATTGTATTCACTCATTTATCTATGTGTTCACTTATTCAACAAGCATTTCAGGTATTCTTGAAGCTCAGGGGACATGGAGACTGTTGACTGTCTACCTCCACATTTTTTACCCCCCCGTGCCCCCCCCCTTCCCCACCCCCGCTTATATCTCAAGTTACCGAGACTTGGTTTCTGCCATATTATTCCAAAAATGGCCTTTCAGAGGTCATCAGTGACTTCCTACCGATCCAGCTGCTCCTCATCTGGCTGTTCTGTAGGTTTGGTCTTGATTGAGCATCTTCTGCCTCTTGGAACTTTATGCCTTAGGATCATTATTTTCCTGATGGCCTCTTGCCCATAGCTTTAACTGAATTGTCTTCTATATCTTTACGCAAGACCAACGGTTCTATGAGGAGTCCCATTTTATTGTCTCTTAGTCCCATTTTATTGTCTCTTAGCACTTTTTCTTCATCTGAAGGAACTCACCATTCCCACCAGTTTCATTTAGCTTCACTTATCATAGCTAGGGGAGTAGCTGCTAAATCTCTTTCTTCATTTTTAACCCAGGTTTCCAAGCTTCACTGTCTAAAATAGAAGTGATTCTATTCTTCACAAATTACTTATTCATGTATTAAGCAAATATTTATTGAGGGGCTCCTGTCTACCAGGCACTGTTTTCTGTCTACCAGGTACTGTTTTCTGTTTTAGGAATATAGCAATGAGCAAAACTGGCAAGTCTCTGATTTTAGAAAGCTTATATTCTGATGGGGTTGGGGAGGCAAACAATAAAAGCCAGACAAATAATATGGTGATATGTACTTTGAAGAGAAATAAAATAGGATTCAAGAGATAGAGAAATTATGAGAATACTTTTTTTTAAAACATTTGACTGCACTGGGTGTTCACCGTGATGTGTGGACTGTTCCTTGCATCACTTGGCCTTTCTCTGGGGGCTACACATGGGCTTAGCTGTCCTGCTACATGTTGGATCTTAGTTCCCCAACCAGGGGTCAAACCTGCCTCCCCTGCATTGGAGGGTAGATTCTTAACCACTGAATCACCCGGAAAGTCCCCAAGGATATATTTTATAGAGAGTAATCTGGGTCTGACAGGGTACTGTTTGATCAAAAATCTGAGACAAGTGAGGGAATGAATTCTGTGGGTATAATGAATAGGAATCAGTTGAGTCTTTGAAAGGCAAAAAGTGCAGGAAGAATGCTAGAAAGCACCAAATAACTAAATGTGTACTAAAGAGAAAGCATGACTCTGAGCTCAGGAGACTTAGTTTTGCTGGATGCATGATCATGCATGATCACAGGAAGGATACATCTGAGGAAGGATGCATCTGCTTCTGCTCTGTGTTAGAACCATTCAATTAAACGAGAAATTTAATGTTACTCCACATATATGTGGGTGTCCATTGGCATATGTATGCAATGCGGGAGACCTGGGTTCGATCCCTGGGTTGGGAAGATCCCCTGGAGAAGGGAAAGACTACCCACTCCAGTATTCTGGCCTGGAGAATTCCATGGACTATTAGTCCCTCGGGGTCACAAAGGGTCGGACACGACTGAGAGACTTTCACTTTCGTTGGCATATGAGGTTGTGGTCTCTTCTTGCCAATCTGTAATCCTTCTGAAATTCTAACATTATGTTAGAATCTGAAACACTGCAAAATATGTTCATTTTCTAACAATTACAACAAACTTTTATTTACTCAAATGAAGTTGAAGCAACTGAAGCATTAACTTTTTGTGAGTTATTTGGAGTTAGTATTTCTCTGTCTCTTTTGTGGGTCCTCTGTGGAATTTTTTGGTTCACTCACACTTGCCTCAGAAAGACATAGCTGAGTGAAAAAGAGAAACTCAAGTCTCTTTTACTGTTACAAATTTGTTATTGTCTGTGTTGTGGGAAGGTAGATTCAAATAGAAAGATGTATATTTTAGGATTATTAATAAATTCTGTTTGTCGCCAGTTACTAATTCCATGACACAATGAGCAGAGAGGAATTCCTTTAAAATAAAGTGGATCAGTCTCCCCACCTCAGTCTCTGCTTTCTCTCGTCCCCCGTCTGATGGCTCTTCTCTCAGATGTGCCTGCTCAGTCCCCTCAGCCTCTGGGAAGTGCCTCCCTGGCCACCATATTTCAGGTTGTGAGTTTCACCCCCAGCACCTACTCCACCCCTTCCCTCTGACTGCTTCTCCCATTCCTTCTATTTCACTCTGTAATCTGCCTACTAATTTTTTTTATTGCCCATCTCCCTCTACTATAATGTAGGCTCCATGAGAGGAAACAAGGCTTTTTTCCCCCTAACATTTTATTATAAAAATTCTTAAGCATATAGATAATTTGGAAGAATTTTACAGTGAATACCCATAAATCCATCATCTAGAGTCTACTGTTAACATTTTACTCTGTCTGCTTTATTACATCCCTCTAGTCAGCCACTGATCCAACTTATTTTTTAAATTTATTTTTGAAGTTGCAGACATCAGTGGTTTCCCTTCTAATATTTCAGTGTGCATGTCACTAATTAGAGTTCAATATTTGTTTCTCTCTTTCTTCTGAGGTAATTTTGATATTTACATTTTTTAAAACAAATTAATTAATTTATTTTAATTGGAGGATAATTACTTTACATTGGGCTTCCCTGGTGACAAGGCTGGTAAAGAATCCTCCTGCAGTGTGGGAGACCTGGGTTCGATCCCTGGGTTGGGAAAATTCCCTGGAGAAGGCATAGGCTACCCACTCCAGTATTCTGGCCTAGAGAATTCCATGGACTGTATAGTCCATGGTGTCGCAAAGAGTCAGACACAGCTGAGTGACTTTCACTTTACTTTACAATATCGTGATGGTTTTTACCATAAATCAACACGAATCGGCTACAGCTATACATGTGTCCCCTCCATCCTGAACCCCCCACCGCATCCCTCTGGGTTGTCCACCACTCTTTGGGTGCCCTGCTTCCTGCATTGAACTTGCACTGGTCATCCGTTTTACATATGGTAATATATATGTTTCAGTGCTGTTCTCTCAAATTATCCCATCATCAGCTTTCCCCACTGAGTCCAAAGTCTGTTCTTTACATCTGTGTCTCCTTTGCTGCTGTGCTGGTAGGATCACTGGTGCTCTCTTTCTTGATTCCATATATATATGCCTTGATACACAGGGTGTGTCTTTCTGACTTCCTTCACTCTGTATAATAGGATCCAGGTTCATCCATCTCATGAGAACTGACTCAAATGTGTTCCTTCTTATAGCTTAGTAATATTCCATTGTGTTTATGTACCGGAACTCCCTTATTCATTCATCTGCTGATGGACATCTAAGTTGCTTCCATGTCCTAGCTATTGTAAATAGTGCTGCAGTGAGCATTGGAGTACATGTGTCTCTTTCAATTCTGGTTTCCTTGGGGTGTATTCCCAGCGATGAGATTGCTGGGTTTACATGCACAAATTTATATGACTTCAGCAAAAATACATTTATAAGCCCTCATCAAGATAATGGAGAATTACCATCATTCCAGAAAATCTTCTCATGTTCCTTCCCTGTAGTTTTGCTAGATTTTACAGAACGCCCAGTTAAATTTGAATTTCAGTGAAGCAATGGATAAATATTTAATATAATGTCTCAAATGTTCCATAGGATATACTTATGCAAAAAAATTCTTTGCAGTTTATCTGAAATTCAAATTTAACTAGAAATCCTGTATTCTATCTGGCAGCTCTACTTTGTAGTAAATTCTTGCCTCATCTCCCAGAGGAAGTTACTATTCTGATGTTTTTCCACCATAGATTTTGCCCATTTCAGAACTTCATGTAAAAGGAATTGCACTATATATATTCTTTTCTGTAAGGCATTTTTTCACTCAGCATAACAGTTCTGAGATTCATCCATAGTGTTTATGTGCATCATGAATTTGTTCCTTTTTATTATTGACTATTATTTCATAATATAAATATACTACTTTTTATTAATTTATTCTTCACCTTGGATTTTTATCCAGTTTCTTTCTATCATGAATAAGCTGCTATGAGCCAACAATGGCTCCCAATTAAGTTCTTGACAAAGTCCCAACTCTTTGACATGGCTCATTCTGTGATTTTCTTACCTCCCCACTGATCTCACCACACACCTCTCTTTTCTTAAGCTCACCACTCTCCGATCATACTCGCTTCAGTGTCCTGAAGCTTTTATGCTGCTTCTCCCTTTGGCCTTTACATGCAGTTCCTTCCATCTGCATCATGGACTCAATGGCTTTGAGTTTGAGCAAACTCTGGGAGATGGTGAAGGACAGGGATAGCTGTCTATGAGTTTGGCATGGTAGGATTGTACCTAAGCTGTCTCCCTCTGGTATCAGGTGGAGAAGGGACAACTGGAGGAGAAAGAAATCTTAAAAAGGACATATTTTTGCTCTTGTTTGGGACTGATTATAGGGGCTCTGACTTGTGCTTTCTAATAAATTATCCATGTGGCTATTTTCACTCATTCTTATCAGGAGAAAAAGAGAGCATCATAATTCTCACCAGTCTAGGAACATTGTGAAATAATGTCAGTCATGAGATATTTATGAAAACTTTAGAATGGAGGAGAGTCTAGGGAAGAAAGAACTGTGAAAGGTCTGGGAGCCACAGAAATATTTTGATAACAGAGAGTCATTGGGGATTTAAAATACGCATGTAAAAAAGTTTGGTTCTTTAAAAAGAATAATTCCTAATGGATGTTTGAAATGTGTGTGTATGTATTTCTAAGAAACTCAGGACATATTTCTAGCAGTCATTGATTAATCACTCTCCAGTCATATCTGAGTCAATATATTACCAGTTTTAATGTCATTTTTACTTAATTTAATTATCTGTTGGCCACTAGGCCATGGAATTCTGGCTTGGGACGTCTATAATAGTCTCATATAAGAAACAGATTAAGTAGAATCAGAATAAAATCTCCCCCAAATGCTATTTGGGATTCTTAATTTCTCTTGACATCTTTGGAAGTGAGCAAAAGCTGCATTATTCATTACTTCTTAAAAATTTTACTCACATAAATAACCTTAAGAACTATAAATCTCTTATCTCAAGAGGCTTTCAGGACAGAAGCTATAAAATATAACTGGAGTAGACACGTCCAGCTAATTCAGAAACAAAATTTGTAATTGAATATTTATATCTCAATGTGAATTCCAGGAAAATAAGATCTTTTCTTTTCCAAAAGAAAATCATAGATCCTCTTAACTGCATGAGAAAGAAAACAGAAACTTCTAACCTGAATAGAAGGAACATCATTTGAAGCTGGTAATTGAGTAAATCTCAAGATGCATATTTCCAGTTCTCCCCTCTCCCTCCTTCCCTTCTGCTGGGGTTTTCCGGGAATAGTAGAGTTAGGAGAAGCTGTGAGAAGTTTGAAACCCTATGAGTAATTTTATAATTAAAGCAGTTGGAATTTGTTTCTTTGACAGCATATGTTAGACCACCAGGTGCAGGTAGGTAAAAGCAGCAGATAGCCGAGACCCTTTTGGGAGTAGTGTGTGCATCATTTTAATGCAAAGTGAGACTAATTCGATATGCTATATTGTGGAAAATATTAAATACCATCAGAGGTCATCACTGACATAATAAAGTCTCTGTAGATACAAGCCCTGGCAACCTTTATCCAGGTGTTCTTAATTGTTTGTTACTGACTTGACAGAGGACAGAGGATGAGATGGTTGGATGGCATAACTGACTCAATGGACATGAGTTAGTGTAAACTCAGGGAGATAGTGAAGGACAGGAAAGCCTGGTGTGCTGCAAGTCACCGGGTCTCAAAGATTCAGACACGATTTAGCGACTGAACAGCTGACTTGACAACCACTAGGTGACACTGTTGCTTCACCAAGTTAGTGCAGCAGGCTCCAGGAACTGCTCCAGAGGAAGTACTGCTGCTTATGTTAGCCTGAAAGTGAACTGATACTGACCATCAACATAATTACAAGCAGATCTGACAGTACCATCTATTACATGTAATGTACACGTGCTTATAATAAACTACTGCTGCTGCTGCTGCTAGTCACCACCAGACCAATGTCTAGTATATGTCAATTCTGTGATGACCTTTGTGCCTTGTAGTTTAACTTAATCCTTCTGTTAATCATGCTTGTGGGAGATTACAAATCTAAGAAGTGGCAGAATCAGGTATCCTGGCCCCTTTATTGACAGATGTGGCCACTAGTCACATAGCAAGCTAGGATGTGACATCTCCGATGGTATGTGTTTCCAATCAAGTTGCCTATATCAAAATAAGAGGGCCACCTGATCTGCCTCTTGAGAAATCTGTATGCAGGTCAGGAAGCAACAGTTAGAACTGGACATGGAACAACAGACTGGTTCCAAGTAGGAAAAGGAGTACGTCAAGGTTGTATATTGTCACCCTGCTTATTTAACTTACATGCAGAGTACATCATGAGAAACGCTGGGCTGGAAGAAGCACAAGCTGGAATCAAGATTGCTGGGAGAAATATCAATAACCTCAGATATGCAGAAGACACCACCCTTATGGCAGAAAGTGAAGAGGAACTCAAAAGCCTGTTGATGAAAGTGAAAGAGGAGAGTGAAAAATTTGGCTCAAAGCTCAACATTCAGAGAATGAAGATCATGGCATCTGGTCCCATCACTTCATGGCAAATAGATGGGGAAACAGTGTCAGACTTTATTTTTTGGGCTCCAAAATCACTGCAGATGGTGACTGCAGCCATGAAATTAAAAGACTCTTACTCCTTGGAAGAAAAGTTATGACCAACCTAGATAGCATATTCAAAAGCAGAGACATTACTTTGCCGACTAAGGTCCATCTAGTCAAGGCTATGGTTTTTCCAGTGGTCATGTATGGATGTAAGAGTTGGACTGTGAAGAAAGCTGAGCACCAACAAATTGATGTTTTTGAACTATGGTGTTGCAGAAGACTCTTGAGAGTCCCTTGGACTGCAAGGAGATCCAACCAGTCCATTCTGAAGGAGATCAACCCTGGGATTTCTTTGGAAGGAATAATGCTGAAGCTGAAACTCCAATACTTTGGCCACCTCATGCAAAGAGTTGACTCATTGGAAAAGACTTTGATGCTGGGAGGGACTGGGGGCAGGAGGAGAAGGGGACGACCGAGGATGAGATGGCTGGATGGCATCACTGACTCGATGGACATGAGTCTGAGTGAACTCTGGGAGTTGGTGATGGACAGGGAGGCCTGGCGTGCTGCGATTTGTGGGGGTCGCAAAGAGTCGGACACGACTGAGCGACTGAACTGAACTGAACTGAAGGAAAAACAGTGAAGTGGGTTAACATAAACAGTTTCCTTTCCACTACTTTTTAAAAGATATTCTTGGAAACTCATATTTGTGGAAAAATTCTATTTGATATACCTACTAATGTTTTCATTCACAGCGGATAACTTTAACTTAGGATTGCTAGATAAAACATGATTCCTACATAAATTTGTTTCAGATAAATATTAGTAACTTCTTAGCATAAGTATGACCCATGCAAAAATCTGTATCTCTGGTAAACAATAAATATATTTATTTTTTGTATAAGTATGTTCCAAATACTGAATGGGGAATATCTATATTAAATAAAAATTATTTCTTATTTATATGAAATGCTAATTTACCTAGGTCTCCTATATTTTAATTTGCTAAATCTGTCAACATTACCTTACTTTTCTTTCAGTTAATTTGGGACAGTTTAACAAAGCTCAGTCAATTTTCTGCCTCTCTATTTTGGACTCTCTTTCTTCTCTATCTACCCCTGTGTTCCTGAGGAATGCATTTGTCCTTTTAAGGAACATCCTGTGATCTGACTCTTAAATGCTTCTGCTTCTTGCCAGACATGCTCGAAGAGAATGGAGGTTAGATGTGAAAGTGCCTATATATAAAGTGCTGCATCAGATTCAGAAACTGCTTTGTTGCTTTCACTGTGCTCACTATTTTTTGCATTATCTGCTTAAGTTCCTGATTAGAGTGTGGGAAAGAGCATACATAACCTGCTTTGTTCCTAACCTCAGAGATCAATTCCAGAAGGAAGTTTAGACCTTGAATTTTTAAATCTATTGTTAGTTTTACAATCATAATTACGTTAAGTCTCCTAAAGTGTCATGCTCCCTCATTCATGGGACCTCCCTGTGAGTGAGTAATCCGTGAGATGTATCAGAAAACATTCTGATCATATATGTAGTTTTTAAAGTAACCAATTTAAACAATGACTGCAAATAATAAAGTCTGTTCACTGGACTTTGGGAGTATAAATTTAATTTAATTCCATGGAGTTTTTCTTTTAAGTACAGGTTAATAGGCTGCCCCCCAAAAGTAATCCTTTCTGTACAGACAGGTAAAAGAATTGAGAAGTATAAAAACTATGTGCATATTCATCACTGCTTACTTCACACTAGTTTTAAGATTCTATGTATTTTTTATAGATTAGCATGAGATCCCTGGTTTTTATAGATTAGAATGGTTTTATAGATTAGAATGAGACCCCCAGTCAATTTATTCAAAGCAATTTATAGATGAAAATATTTTTCCTGGTTGACATAAAGAATTGCCTTAGATTAAAGACAACCAGAGCAATAATGGCAAATTTACATTGCCACCAAGCCGCGGTGATATTACTAAGAGATCTATGCAAACTTTTTTTCTGAGCATGGATGCACTGCTTCAGAATTATTCTTAACTCATTTCAATAATGCAATTGAATTAATTCATCTTTATTGACCCAGAGTATGGATGACCTTTTAGTTAATCATCTTTAGAATGTAGAGGATATAAATACCAGAAGATTAAAAAAAAGGCAAGAGTTTAAGCATTTAGAACCAACTTGAGGACATGGCAATGTTTAGACTCTGAAAAGGAAAAGTGAAGTTGGCATTTTTGTTGCTGTTGTTCAGTCGCTAAGTTGTCTCCAGCTCTTTGTGACCCCATTGACTGTAGCACACCAGGCTCCTCTGTCCTCCACTATCTCCTGGAGTTTGCTCAAATTCATTCCGTTGAGTCAGTGATGCCCTCCAACCATCTTATCCTCTGCTGCTGTCTTCTCCTTTTGCATTCAATCTTTCATAGCATCAGGGTCTTGTCCAGTGAGTCAGCTCTTTGTATCAGGTGGCCAAAGTATTGGAGCTTCAGCTTCAGCATCAGTGCTTCTAATGAATATTCAGGGTTGATATCTTTTAGGATTGACTAGTTTGATCTCCTTGAAGTCCAAGGACTCTCAGAATCTTCTCCAGCACCATGATTCGAAAGCATCAATTATAGTGTTCAGCTTTCTTTTCTTTCTTTCTCACATCTGAACATAACTACTGGAAAAACCATAACTTTGACTATATGAAGCCTTGTTGACAAAGTGATGTCTCTGCTTTTTAATACTCTCTTTAGGTTTGTCATAGCTTTCCTCCAAGGAGCAAGCATCTCTAAGTTTCATGATTGCAGTCACCATCTACAGTGATTTTGGAGCCCAAGGAAGTGAAATCTGTCATTGCTTCCTTCCCTCTTCTATTTGCCAGAGATTTGGCATGCAGATGTTCAAACTAAGCAGAGATATGTGACCATTTTTTTGAGGATAAATAATGTTGTTGTCCAATTTGGAATTTTGAGTTCAAGCAAGGCAGATAGAAGTATTGGGTTGGCCAAAAGATTCTTTCATTTTTTTCCTAAGATGGCTCTAGTAGCATTTAGTTGTCTTTAACTTCATTTGAAACAATTTTGTTAGATTGTATTGTAACAGCTGTCATATCAGCATGTATTTTTAAAAAAACTTAACCAAAATTGGTGAATTTTTTTCTATAGCCATTTTAATATTGAAGATGGAAGAAAAAAGCAACATTTTAGCATATTATGCTTATCATTTCAAGAAAGGTAAATGTGCAACTGAAACACACACAAATTCTGTGCAGTGTATGGAGGTGTGACTGGTCAAACGTGTCAAAAGAGGTTTGTGAAATTTCATGCTGAAGATATCTTGCTGGACGATGCTCCATGGTCAGGTAGACAAGTTAGTTAGGTCAGGTTGACAGTGATCAAATGGAGACATTAATTGGAACAGTCAATGTTATACCTTGCAAGATATAGTCAGCATACTCAAAATATTCAAATCAAGTATTGAAAATCATTTGCACCAGCTTAGTTTTGTTAATCATTTTGATGTTTGGGTTCATCATAAATTAAGCAAAAAAAAAACAAAAAAAAAAAAACAAAAAACTTGATCATATTTCCACATGAGATTTTCTACTTAAACATAATGAAAACATTATGTTTTTAAAAACAGATTTTGACAGGTGATAAAAAGTGGATACTGTACAATAATGTGAGATCGTGGTGCAAGTGAGATAAGCCAACACCAGCCTCACCAAAGGCCAGTCTTCATCCAAAGATGGTATTGTGTATATGGTGGTATTGGAAAGGAGTCCCCTATTATAAATTCCTTCTGGAAAGCTGAATGATTAATTTCAACAAATACTGCTCGCAATTAGACCAACTGAAAGCAGTGCTTGATGAAAAGTGTCTGGAATCAGTCAACAGAAAACTCATAATCCTCCATCAGGATAATGCAAGACTGCATGTTTCTTTGATGACCAGGCAAAAACTGTTACAGCTTGTCTGGGAAGTTCTGATTCATCTGCTGTATTCACCAACCATTGCACCTTCAAATATTCATTTATTTTGGTCTTTACAAAATTCTTAATAGAAAAAATTTCAGTTCCCTGAAAGACTGGAGAAAGCACCTGAAACAGTTCTTTGCTCAAAAGAAAAAGTTTTGGAATGATGGAATTATGAAGTTGCCTGAGAAAACAGCAGAAGCTAGTGGAACAAATCAGTGAATATGGTGTCAATAAAGTTTTTGGTGAAAATAAACAATGTGTCATTTATTTTTACTTTAAAAAAGTGAAAAAAAAATTGGCCTTTTTGGCCAATCCAATAGATTTGGCTTGTTATTCAATTTGGAATCTAAGTAGGCTAATTTGCAAAAAATATAAACTGAGTAAAATTGTCCATCCCAGGAGAAGAAAGCATTCCATACTAACTGAGTAGTGATTGGAAGTAAGACACTATTGAAATACATTATTCAAGTACTCCCAGCAACTAATGAAAGAAATGTATAGGAATTAAAAACTAACATTTATCAGTGCCTCTCCTATATGCCACATATTGTCCTTGGTACTCTACTTATCAAAATCCTCCCTTGAAAGACCTTGAAAAGTTGGCATCAAATTTTAGCTTTGCTTGCCAACATGCTGGTTGATTATCTGGCTTCACGATACAATGTTTCAAATATTTCTTCTTTTCATGTTCTCCTTTTGACATGAATAAAAAAATAATGTTCCTTGGGGCTTAATTTGTCTGCTCTAGTATGTGTGTGTGTGTGTGTGTGTGTGTGTGTGTGTGTGTATACATATATAACTGCCAAATATATAGTGGATTATGTTACAAAATATCTTTGTAATCTATGGGCAATATAGATCATGCAACTTTCCACATAAATTTTAGTTACACCACTAGTTAATTGGGAGAATGAGAATTCTGGTACTATTCCCCATGTGCTACTTGAAGTGAAAGTAATTCTTTATGGAAGGCCTAAAATGTACCTCAAAGTTTTGAATTTTCAATAAACTAAAATTATTTGAGTATTTGTCTACAGTTAAGTCACTTAGTCGTGTCCAACTCTTTGTGATCCCATGGACTGTAGCACACCAGGCCTCCCTGTCCATCACCAACTCCTGGAGTTTACTCAAACTCATGTCCATTGAGTCAGTGATACCATCCAACCATCTCATCCTCTGTCATCCCCTTCTCCTCCTGCCTTCAATCTTTCCCAGCATCAGGGTCTCTTCTAATGAGACAGCTCTTTGCATCAGGTGACCAAAGTATTGGAGTTTCAGCTTTAACATTCGTCTACATCTTCCATTAAATGATAATTTTTTTTTTATTTGTTTGACTCTGATATCTGAGTCAAATTTGACTTCCTACCCAATTTGACTTCCTAAGGACAAATAAGCTTGAGTATTGCAAATTTATGAATATTATGTGCATTATAGTAATAAAACATTAGTTGTAGCAGCCCATATTTGAATTATGTTGTCAAATATTGAATGTAAACAAGAAAAAAAAAAACTGACTCAAAAGAAAAATGTTTCATGGCTTCAATGTCCCAGGATATTCTAAGTGTAAGTGCTCTTAATTTCCATTGGGAAGTCAATTGGTCCAGAAAAGTGGGCATCATTTAAGTACTGTGGAAGTCAACATGTGACGTATTGAAGAACGTCCCAGTAAAACCACTCAAAAAATCAGTTTCTTGTACATCTGGACTAGCATGAGATGTTAGCCCAAAAAAGCCCCATTGAAGCATTATTAGTAAGATGTATATCCCAATGTTATCTTAAAAAAAAAAATCCACAAAACTGAAAGAACCAAAGTATCTACTCCTAGGAAAATGATTATGTAAACCTTGGTACACCTATATGAGGGAATATTGTGCAGTCATTAAAAAATTGTGTTCTCTAAGAGTTTTTCATGATATAGCAAAGGGTTATAATACTCAGTGAAATTTTAAAAAGTGTTATGTGTACAGCATTGTCTCAGCTATGTAAAGAAAAATGTTTCATAGGAAAAAAAATGGAACAAACTACAAGCAGAACTTTAATCAACAATGTGATCGTGAAACTTTTTTACATCACCATTCTATACTTTACAAAACTTTCTATTTTATAATAGGAATTTGATTATGTAATAATCAGAAAAATTAAATCTATTGAAAAAAATTAATGGGTTCTGAATTCTTATCAAAGTACAAGTGTTCTGCTTTTACCCTATTGATCCTTGACACAAAAGTATACGAAACAATGGAATTTGACCATGGAAAATAGAAGCAATGGAATAAGCAGAGATCTGAGTTTTACTTTTTGGTATTTTAATACACATGTATATATGAGAGCATTTAAAAAATTTTTCAGTTGTGTAAGTTTACTCATATTTCATGTACACAGTAATTATCTTGGATAAAAAACACTTCTTGTTGCAAGTAATTGAGACGCTAAGATTAATTAATTATCAGTCCTAAACCTTAGACTAGGACTATTTCATGCATAAAAACCTGTGACCGTTTCTCAGGAATGCTGTAAAAATGATTTCCACACAGTTTGAATCCTCTTCATTAGGAGTCACTCCTAGGTACTATTTCAACTTTAAGACTTAAGAGTTAATGAGGTAACACTAAAATATCCTCGCTAGCATTGAATTTCCACTAAAAGTGATTGCATAAATCAAACACTATTTGACAGTGTTGGGGAAACTTACTTTTTGGGGTGATCCCTTTGCAGCAATATAGACTATATGGAGTATTTTAGACATTTTTCTTCTGAGTAACACAACAATTCCAAAGTCTGTTTTTTCCTCTGTTATTATGGATGATACCTTCTAGATGAGTGCTCTGAACCCAGAGTAATGAAGTTATTCAGTACAGTTCAGTCATTCAGTCATGTCTGACTCTTTGCGACCCCATGAATCACAGCACGCCAGGCCTCCCTGTCCATCACCAACTCCTGGAGTTCACTCAAACTCATGTCCATCGAGTCGGTGATGCCATCCAGCCATCCCATCCTCTGTTATCCCCTTCTCCTCCTGCCCCCAAGCCCTCCCAGCATCAAAGTCTTTTCCAATGAGTCAACTCTTTGCATGAGGTGGCCAAAGTATTGGACTTTCAGCTTTAGCATTAGTCCTTCCAATGAACACCCAGGACTGATCTCCTTTAGAATGGACTGGTTGAACCTCCTTGCAGTCCAAGGGACTCTCAAGAATCTTCTCCAACACCACAATTCAAAAGCATCAATTTGTTGGCGCTCAGCTTTCTTCACAGTCCAACTCACATCCATACATGACCATTGGAAAAACCATAGCCTTGACTAGACGGACCTTTGTTGGCAAAGTAATGGTCTTTGCTATAATATGCTATCTGGTGCTACTAATTTGCTTCAGTCATGTCCAACTCTGTGCGACCCCATAGACGGCAGCCCACCAGGCTCCCCCGTCCCTGGGATTCTCCAGGCAAGAACACTGGAGTGGGTTGCCATTTCCTTCTCCACTGCATGAAAGTGAAAAGTGAAAGGGAAGTCGTTCAGTCGTGCCCAACTCTTAGCAACACCATAGACGGCAGCCTACCAGGCTCCTCTGCCCATGGGATTTTCCAGGCAAGAGTACTGGAGTGGGTTGCCATTGCCTTCTCCAAATATGCTATCTAGGTTGGTCATAACTTTCCTTCCAAGGAGTAAGCATCTTTTAATTTCATGGCTGCAATCACCATCTGCAGTGATTTTGGAGCCCCCTGCCCCCAAATGAAGTCTGACGCTGTTTCCACTCTTTCCCCATCTATTTCCCATGAAGTAATGGGACCAGATGCCATGAGCTTCGTTTTCTGAATGTTGAGCTTTAAGCCAACTTTTTCGCTCTCCTCTTTCAATTTTATCAAGAGGCTTTTTAGTTCCTCTTCAGTCTCTGCCATAAGGGTGGTGTCATCTGCATATCTGAGGTTATTGATATTCACCCGGCAATCTTGATTCCAGCTTGTGATTCTTCCAGCCCAGCATTTCTCATGATGTACTCTGCATAGAAGTTAAATAAGCAGGGTGACAATATACAGCCTTGGCATACTCCTTTTCCTATTTGGAACCAGTCTGTTTTACTATGTCCAGTTCTAACTGTTGCTTCCTGACCTGCATACTGGTTTCTGAAGAGGCAGATCAGGTGGTCTGGTATCCCCATCTCTTTCGGAATTTTCCACAATTTATTGTGATCCACACAGTCAAAGGCTTTGGCATAGTCATTAAAGCAGAAATAGATGTTTTTCTGGAACTCTCTTGCTATTTCGACTATCCAGCGGATGTTGGCAATTTGATCTCTGGTTCCTCTGCCTTTTCTAAAACCAGCTTGAACATCTGGAGGTTCACAGTTCATGTATTGCTGAAGCCTGTCTTGGAGAATTTTGAGCATTACTTTACTAGCATGGTAGATGAGTGCAATTGTGCAGTAGTTTGAGCATTCTTTGGCATTGCCTTTCTTTGGGATTGGAATGAAAACTGACCTTTTCCACTCCTGTGGCCACTGCTAAGTTTTCCAAATTTTCTGGCGTATTGACTGCAACACTTTCACAGCATCATCTTTCAGGATTTGAAATAGCTCAACTGGAATTCCATCACCTCCGCTAGCTTTGTTGTGGTGATGCTTTCTAAGGCCCACTTGACTACACATTCCAGGATATCTGGCTCTAGGTGAATGATCACACAATCATGATTATCTGGGTTGTGAAGATCTCTTTTATATAGTTCTTCTGTATATTCTTGCCACCTCTTCTTCTGCTTCTGTTAGGTCCTTACCATTTCTGTCCTTTATTAAGCCCGTTTTTGAATGAAACGTTCCCTTGGTATCTTGAATATTCAGTTCAGTTCAGTCGCTCAGTCGTGTCCAACTCTTTGCAGTCCGATGAATTGCAGCAAGCCAGGCCTCCCTGTCCATCACCAACTCCTGGAGTTCACTCAAACTCATGTCCATCGAGTCAGTGATGCCATCCAGCCATCTCATCCTCTGTTGTCCCCTTCTTCTCCTGCCCCCAATCCCTCCCAGCATCAGAGTCTTTTCCAATGAGTCAACTCTTCGCATGAGGTGGCCAAAGAACTGGAGTTTCAGTTTTAGCATCATTCCTTCCAAAGAACACCCAGGACTGATCTCCTTTAGAATGAACTAGTTGGATCTCTTTGAAGTCCAAGGGACTCTCAAGAGTCTTCTCCAACACCACAGTTCAAAAGCTTTGTTGGCGCTCAGCCTTCTTCATAGTCCAACTCACATCCATACATGACCAGTGGAAAAACCATAGCCTTGACTAGACAGACCTTTGTTGGCAAATTTATGTCTCTGCTTTTGAATATGCTATCTAGGTTGGTCATAACTTTCCTTCCAAGGAGTAAGCGTCTTTTAATTTCATGGCTACATTCACCATGTGCAGTGATTTTGGAGCCTCCAAAAAATAAAGTCTGATACTGTTTCCACTGTTTCTCCATCTATTTCCCTTGAAGTGATTGGACTAGATGCCATGATCTTCGTTTTCTGAACGTTGAGCTTTAAGCCAACTTTTTCACTCTCCACTGTCACTTTCATCAACAGGCTTTTGAGTTCCTCTTCACTTTCTGCCATAAGGGTGGTGTCATCTGCATATCTGAGGTTATTGATATTTCTCCTGGCAATCTTGATTCCGGCTTGTGCTTCTTCCAGCCCAGCGTTTCTCATGATGTATTCTGCATAGAAGTTAAATAAGCAGAGTGACAATATATAGCCTTGACGTACTCCTTTTCCTATTTGGAAGCAGTCTGTTGTTCCGCAGATGTCCTTTTCATTATAGGGGACTGGAATACAAAAGTAGGAAGTCAAGAAACACCTGGCTGCTGCTGCTGCTGCTGAGTTGCTTCAGTCGTGTCCGACTCTGTGCGGCCCCATAGACAGCAGCCCACCAGGCTCCCCTGTCCCTGGGATTCTCCAGGCAAGAACACTGGAGTGGGTTGCCATTTCCTTCTCAAGAGTAACAGGCAAATTTGGCCTTGGAATACAGAATGAAGCAGGGCAAAGGCTAATAGAGTTTTGCCAAGAGAACGCACTAGTCATAGCAAACACCCTCTTCGAACAACACAAGAGAAGACTACACATGGACATTAGCAGATGGTCAACATGAAAATCAGATTATATTCTTTGCTGTCAAGATGGAGAAGCTCTATACAGTCAGCAAAAACAAGACCAGGAGCTGACTGTGGCTCAGATCATGAACTCCTTATTGCCAAATTCACACTTAAATTGAAGAAAGTAGGGAAAACCTCTAGACCATTCTGGTATCTTGAATATTAGGGGGATGCAAACATGCAGTCCAAACACCTTCTGTCCTGCCTCCCTCTCTTTGCTCCCTGCCCATTCCATCCTTTTTCTTTGAAAATGCCTTGGATCTTGTAAATACACATTTGAAAGTAGAAGTGATTTTTTCACTTCACTAGAACTATCTCCCTTTGACCCCTATTATGAGTCAAAATAAGTCACGGAATAATGGCAGAAGGAAAAACATGTTAAAGAAACATACTGGAAAGTGTTATTTAATTCAAAGACAACAAAGTAAGTTACATGAGCAATCAGCACTGAAAGAATACAATTTTGCTCACTCTATTATACTGGTTGTCCTGTCATGAGTAAAACATGAAATGCACTGTTTAGGACTGTAATTGACATATTTGTGCAGCACATTTAAATGTCTCAATATTTCTAAAACAGCACCATCAAAAATCAGAGCTTTTAAGGGATAGCACTAAATGAATTAGTCCTGAACAGGTGTGCATGTCACAGGAATTAGGATAAAGACTGAAGAGTGGACATTTTGAATGGCAGATGTTGGCTCAGTAATTAGGAATAATATTCTAACAATTAGATTGTCTGAAAATCGGAATAAGTTATTTTTCTAAACTTGTCAATTACAGTCATAAGAAGAAATAAAACATAGGTTGGATTCAGGGCTGTGTCAACCTGTAAGACATTTTAGGTAAGTTGGGGGAAAGGTACCC
Organism: Ovis canadensis; assembly: GCF_042477335.2. Lineage (NCBI taxonomy): Eukaryota > Metazoa > Chordata > Mammalia > Artiodactyla > Bovidae > Ovis > Ovis canadensis. The sequence goes on along the minus strand of NC_091253.1, from coordinate 96,145,193 downwards.
TATCGAATTCATGACTTAGTATTTGCTCCCTCTGCACTGATGTATCCCCATGCCAGCTACAGGACAGCAGCACATGGGTTAGTTTCAGCTGCTACTTACCGACTCAGGTGGGAACCTTTTGCAATGTCCTCTTATTAGAAATGCTGTAGATCAACTTTCTAAAGTAGACTTGAATTTGGAGTTAATGCCCTCTGAGATTTATGTCTACATTTCTGGGTGTAACCTGAATATAAATCACTGCTTTAGGTGTCCTGTTCTCCACATAGGCCACATTCAAAGAAGCATAATGTTACAGTCAAAAGTAATATGAGAAGATTCAGTTTAATAAAGTGAAAGTGAATTGGCTCAGTCGTATCTGCAACACCAAGGACTGTAGCCTACCAGGCTCCTACATCCATGGGATTTTCCAGGCAAGAAGACTGGAGTGGGTGGCCCTTTCCTTCTCAGTTTAATAAGTGACTCTCAAAAACTATTAAATAAATATGATGCAGTTTATAGTGTACAATGTTTCTTGAAATGTTTTTCTTCAAATTTTTATTCCTTCATACCTGCTTTAGATCCCTTATTTTTCATAATTACTCTGGAAAGATAATTGTGAACGAATAGGGAAAATTTGGGCAAGTAAAGACAAAATCTCTCCTTATTTTTCCCACTACTAACTCTCTCTTTCTGTCTGTACCTATTTTCTTGATTCCTTAACAGCACAACCTGGAAACTAGATTGAGATACATTAAATGATTCTTTGGTAATTTCGGGAGTAGGGACATGCATGTGTTAATAATTGCTGAGTAGATCCTATGTCTACAGAACCTTCCATTAGATCCTGAGAAAAGAGGCAAAGCAAGTTATGTGAATAATATCTACACTCAAGTAATTTATAGTCTCATGAGCCAAACTGGATAAAATCACATACAATAAATTTCAAGCAAGAAAATCAATGGACAGTGAAAATGACTACAGCTGTAGACCTATGAATAACCCAGAAGTTACCTAGATCTTTGGTATATAGGAAGAAAGGAACTATAGGGAAGCCAGGGAAATTTTCATTAAAAAGTTACATACTGAGTAAGTGTTCAGACAGGGAAAAAACTAGGAACATGGAACTAGGGAAATCTGAATAAAACCAAAGAGTCAGTGTGCAGCAGATAGCATACTAATCTGCTAGAATACAGGCAGGATGGAAGTGTTTTTTTCTCAGTGAGAATGCAACTCTCCATCCTGAGCTCCTGGAACACTTATTGTCTGACTTGATTGTTAATTTATTCTATTCTGCCTTTTGCATTAAATAATCCTTAGAAAATAGACAATATCTTCCCCTCCCCCATCCTTTTGTTGCATTTCACACAATCTAGCAAAATGTGATTGATCAGGAAACACGTGCTAATTTAATAAAGTCGATAAGTAGCTGGTAGAGGAGGGGTAGAGAGTGGGGAAAGGATCACATGTTTAGGCTAATGGGTTTGAGTGTAATATTAGAAATTACTGGAAGTTCAAACATGTCAGAGATACGATCGAAATATTCTAGGAAGGAGGGTTTTTTGTTGATTTACATAGAGATAATAAGTTCATCTTTTTGTTTGTAAAGCTGTTGCCTGAACATTTGGGAAAGAGATGTCTCATATGGATGATATGTAGTACTGAATTATAAGCTAATTTTAGCCATTGAAATTTTTGAATAAATATGTTCAGTTTTGAATTCTATGGGCTAGGTAAAGTGCTCTGAGTGTCTCATGGGTGTGCATAAATTTCTTCACAAAAGTTTTTTTTGAGTTGCTGATTATAATCAATCCTATACTTGATAGCATTCTTTAGAGTGAGATTTTTGGCATGTTTTAAATAATGTCTAAGCACATGGAGTTGGAAGAAAACCTGGAGTTGAAAAAATATTTTTAGGAAAGATCTACTCTAACTTTAGGAGGTTTTTCATTTTTTTTTTTAATTGAGAGACTTCAGAACTATTTTATCAAACATTATTTTCCCTTCTGGTCTTTAGAATGAAAGTGAAAGTGGTAGTCATTTAGTCATGTCCGACTTTATGCAGTCCCATGGATTGTCTCCTCTACTGATGGAGTTCTTCAGGCAAGAACACTGGAGTGGGTTGCCATTTCCTTCTCCAGAGGATCTGCCTGACCCAGGCATCAAACCCAGGTCTCCTGCATTGCAGGCAGGTTCTTGACTGTCTGAGCCACCAGGGAAGCCTTCCTGGTCTTTGGATATTTTAGAGCAATTGTTGGCATTAATATGCTTAGATGTTTCTATATAGATTAATCTTCAGTTCCAAAAATTTTGTTCATACGAATTCTTTGTTACTAGCGTTTAACACAAAGTTTTTTGTAACATGATTGAAATTGCACAAATCATAGGTGTTGACTGATTATTTCAGTATTTAAGCTTTCAATTACTTTTTTCATTTTCTTAACTTGGATTTGAATTTTTGACCTAAATATGTTTTGAGAAAAGAATCATTAGTATTAATTTTGATTATAAAAGTAGTAATACTCAGTTTATATATAGCTTCTGAATTTCTTCATTTATGTAATGGGTGAAGTACATAAAACAAAGTTAGATTGCTGTTTGGGAAGAAAAAGCAACATAACATCTCTATTAAAGGTGAACTTACTTATCTGATGACTCTACCTCTCACACTAAAAGAATAGGGCTAAAATACTATGAGTCTCTGGTGAGACTCTAAATCTAATGAAATGTTCATAGACGTAACATATGCAAACAATTGGAAAAATACAAAGTAAATTCTATTCTGTATATATGAATAAACTTACATATCTTGCTATATATTTAGGATTCATTGTATTTAAAAGAAAAATATTTTTGCACAGATAGAAAGCCAGTGACGTCATTTGTGGAAGACGGAGAGAGAAAAGTAATGCTCAAAATTCTCCAAGCCAGGCTTCAATAATACATGAACTGTGAACTTTCAGATGTTCAAGCTTGTTTTAGAAAAGGCAGAGGAACCAGAGATCAAAATGCTAACATCTGCTGGGTCATCAAAAAAGCAAGAGAGTTCCAGAAAAACATCTATTTCTGCTTTATTGACTATGCCAGAGCCTTCGACTGTGTGGACCACAACAAACTGGAAAATTCTGAAAGAGATGGGAATACCAGACCACCTGACCTGCCTCTTGAGAAACCTATATGCAGGCCAGGAAGCAACAGTTAGAACTGGACATGGAACAACAGACTGGTTCCAAATAGGAAAAGGAGTACGCCAAAGCTGTATATTGTCACCCTGCTTATTTAACTTCTATGCAGAGTACATCATGAGAAACTCTGGGCTGGAAGAAGCACAAGCTGGAATCAAGATTGCCGGGAGAAACATCAATAACCTCAGAAATGCAGATGACACCACGCTTATGGCAGAAAGTGAAAAAGAACTAAAGAGCCTCTTGATGAAAAGTGAGCTTAAAGCTCAACATTCAGAAAACAAAGATCATGGCATCTGGTCCCGTTACTTCATGGAAAATAGATGGGGAAACAGTGTCAGTCTTTATTTTGGGGGGCCTCCAAAATCACTGCAGATGGTGATTGTAGCCATGAAATTAAAAGACGCTTACTCCTTGGAAGGAAAGTTATGACCAACCTAGACAGCATCTTACAAAGCAGAGACATTACTTTGCCAACAAAGGTCTGTCTAGTCAAGGCTATGGTTTTTCCAGTGGTCATGTATGGATGTGAGAGTTGGACTGTGAAGAAAGCTGAGCACCTAAGAATTGATGTTTTTGAACTGTGGTGTTGGAGAAGACTCTTGAGAGTCCCTTGAACTGCAAGGAGATCCAACCAGTCCATTCTAAAGGAGATCAGTCCTGGGTGTTCATTAGTAGGACTGATGTTGAAGCTGAAACTCCAATACTTTGGCCACTGATGCAAAGAGCTGACTCATTTGAAAAGACCCTGATGCTGGGAAAGATTGAAGGCAGGGGGAGAAGAGGACAACAGAGGATGAGATGGTTGGATGGCATTACCGACTCAATGGACATGAGTTTGGGTAAACTCCGGGAGTTGGTGATGGACAGGGAGGCCTGGCGTGCTGTGGTCCCTGGGGTTGCATAGAGTCGGACACGACTGAGTGACTGAACTGAACTGAATTGAGAGAGTAGTTCTTCACCTTAACTTAAAAACAATGGGAAAAATTATAGCCAGAGACACTGGAAGTATCCAAGGTATCCAAGTAGCAATATATTGTTATTTTAAAGACTTCCAGACAGACAGATCTCTACTCTGGACAAATAGGCATTAAGAGGGCTGCAGCAAACTATGTACATGCTAATCTTCTTGGCTTCACATTTTTTGTTAATGTATTAGCTTTCTGGTTTAATTTGAATGGCAGTCTTCATAAATGCAGGCCCTTTCTTCTTGGGGCTGGACCTTATAATTATAAAATAAAGGTCTTTGACAGCCTGACTCTTCCATTATAAAATATAACATCCTTTCTGAAACAGAGGAACCCCCAAAAGTCATGTGAAAAGAGGACCGAATCATAAAAAATGTTGGAAACTCTTCAAACAATATTATGAACCATATGTTATTCCTTAGAAATTTCAGTTAGGATAGTGCTAAGTGTGAGAATTACATGACTTGGAAAAATAGAGAAAACTGAGTGAACAATTCAGATACAAGGAAGAAATGTTTCCACAAATAATTGTTCAATGTAAGCTTATTTTCTTAGCCCATGAAATGAAATTTCTGTTTTTTTATGAGAACTGGCTATTCTGTTACCAGCCTGGGCAGTAGCTGTCTGAATGAAAATCTCCTCTCCCGGGGGGGGGGGGGGGGTGCGGAGGGAAGATAAGAGCATTTAACAAAGCCTCTTAGGTTTCTGATTCAGAAACGGCAGTCATTTGATATACTGAAAATACCCACTTCCCAAAGAAGTAAATCTAGATTCTCTGACTACATCCTGCATAACAAAACCTCTCTGGTTTTATGATTTTGCCTAGCTTGTCGGGAGAAGGCAGGAATAGCTGAATGCTTCCTGGTTTCTTTAGCATAACCCAGCCCACTTGCAACACATGCCCAGAACTGCCTCATTAGCCACTGGGATATAAGCCAAAACATAAGACTACAGTCAGTATAAGGGGAATTACTGGCAAGAGAGCTCTACACCAACTTAATACTGAATCCACTACTTTTCCAAGATCAGAAAATAGTACACTAACAGGTACCACTTCTCATCTCATTCAGGCAAAAATTCATGGTTTTAATCTGCATCTTTTATCTAGAATAATTAGCTATACCATAATAAAACATGCAGCCTGGCTGCATATATATATATATACATACATATATACATTTATATATGCTCTTGTTAATCTCTCTTATTATTTCCTGGATAGCTTTGACATTGTAAACCACAGACGATTTGGAGCCTAGCTTTGAAGGGAGGTGTTCTACAACAATTTTTTTCTTGTTTAAAGTTTAATCTACAAGAGGTAATCTGAAAATGACGGGGGCAAAGAGAAAAAAGAAAAGCATGCCCTGGAGCAAGATGCGTATGCCCCGTTGTGAAGACTTTAAACTGTGGTGCAGACGGCGGCTGCCTATTTTGGAGTGGGCGACACATTACAGTCTGAAAGAAAGCTTGCTTCCGGACACTGTTTCTGGGATGATGCTGGCAGTTCAACAGGTGGCACAAGGTAATGTCCTGCATTTGATTTTCATTTTATACAGAGTAGATATCACTTTGCTTTCTTGGAAGAATATTGTGACCTAGGGTCTACTAACAAAATTGACTTTAATTAACTTTTGGAGAATAAACACGTTGAATATCTGTGGAAACTTTTGTGTTTTCCTACTTGTCTTTTGCTTTCTTTTTGTTGTTTTTGAGAGATATTAAGCATCAAACCAATTTTTAATGGCATTATATATTTGCAATTAAAATTCATACTATATGAGTAAAAGATCTGTAATTGTGGGACAATGAGTTTTTATAGTTTGACTTTATTGATACAGTTTTCTACTTAGGCTGAATCAAGCTATAAAGTATCACCTGGCATGAACATATCATTTGTAAACCTAATTAGCAGCATACAATGACCTGTTGTAACCTTGAGGGTTGCTATAAGCAAGGAATAGAGCTTTCTGTACATAAAGGAGGCTCTTGGCCAAGATCATCATTTGCAAAGAGAATCCTCTGTCCTTAGAGCTTACATTTTACTGTGCATGCCAGTTTAATTCTGTATCACATTATGTACTGTTTATTTCTCAATTATAAATTTAAACTGATGAGAAGTCTGATTTTCACTGTCCCAAAGCTGTTTATAAACGATATTCTAGATTTAGATAAATGTTTCTGTGGGTAAAAACTATTAGGTAATTGGTATGCATATGGTGTATGAGCCTGTGTGGGTTGTGTGTGTGTGTGTGTGTGTGTGTGTTTGTGTGTTGTGTTTTCCTTAAAGATATATTCATTGTATTTTTAAAAACTAGTTCAGGTAATAGCTTCCTACCTGTTTTCCTTAAAAGATATATTCATTGTATTTTTAAAAACTAGTTCAGGTAATAGCTTTCTACCTTAAAGATACAGTCATTGTATTTTTAAAAGCTAGTTCAGGTAATAGCTTCCTACCTGTAGCAAGAAAAATCTCAAGATTTTTCAGCCTTGAGAATTTGTAAAATGTTCCTTGGCACAGACTCTTTAGATTTATATTTTTTTTGCAGTTTTACTACCTCCTGGCTTGAACTATTTTTCATACCGTTAAATTATATGCACTTTTCTAATTCTGTAGCTGGAACAAACTGGTTTGTCTGTTTGTGTTTTTAGTATGATTAGGAACATCTGCTCTGGTGGCTTTAAGATCTATAGTACTATCATACTTCCTGGGGTTCCATTTCCCCGAATAGTCTCATATTTTTAATGACCAGTTTGCTAAAAGCAAAGCACAGTAGTCTTTCATAAAAATGCAAAGTAAATAACAGATTAGGCCATTTTTTAGGATTATTTTTTTTCAATTTTAAATTCAAAGTGAGACACTACCATAGACTTTGAAACTAAGATGATGAATTTACAAGAGCTTTTTCACCAGGTAGTTTCAGTATATTTTATAAATTTATTTTCTTTCATTTATTATAAAGTAAAAGAGAAATATATATTTTTTAAAAATTGGTGTTTTCATCTTTCTGAAATATGAGGTTAGAAAATTTGGGGATATGATAAAGATACCTGTGATATATTATTAGTATTATCATTTATCTGTTTTTGGTAGTTGACTGTATGACTTTTCTTTGGTATGGAAATTGAGGTGTTTTGTTTAATGAGTCATGTATTTTACTGGTTATGAAGAAATATGTTGGCCAGCCCCCAGTTGATGAGACGCACAAAGCTTACTCAACTCTTGTGTCTTGGAAATTATGGATCTGGCTCTTGATTCTCCCAGAAGACTCCCAGTGATTGGGCAAGGAAGGCTACACTGCTAGAAAGAACTTAAAGATTTTTGTTGGCGTATGGAAAGACTAATTCTGGACAGGAAGTTGGTGATGGACAGCGAGGCCTGGCGGGCTGCGGTCTGTGGGGTCACTAAGAGTCGATACGACTGAGTGACTGAACTGAACTGAATTCTTCCAAAAGTACTTATTCTTTAAAAACAATTCTCAAACTTGCTCATGATTGCCCATGATGGGTAAATATCATAAGCTAGGATTTGCTGTAAGGGGCCTTGTGCTAAATCCCTTACGTGCAATATCTTCCCCTCTCCCAACAAAATCCTAAGTGACAGTGGTCCTCCATTTCCCACTTGAGAATGTGGAAACTTAGACAAGTAAATAATTTTCTCTGGACCTTATACTTGATAAGTGGTAGAGTCAGGACTTGATTCCAATGGTAACACTCAACATTTTATGCTTTATACTCTACACTGCCAAAATAAGTAGACTTTTTCATAATTCCAGTCTTAGTAATAGAAGGCATTTCTTGGGAAAGGTGCAAATGTCCTTCCCTGCAAATTACCTTTGTGTTTGGGCTTCTTAGGTGGCGCTAGTGGTAAAGGCCTAAGAGACACAGTTTCGATCCTTGGGTTGGAAAGATCCCCTGGAGGAGGGCACAGCAAACCATTCCATTATTCTGGCCAAGAGAATCCCATGGATAGAGGAGCCTACTTGTTTTTTTTTTTTAATTCTTTGTAATTCTTCTTTCTCAAGATATGCAATTAAAATTAAGGTTAATGGAAACTAAAATTTGAGTCTTTTCTATATGTCAACTATCAAGGAGCCATTTTAAATTACTTTATTAAAGATTTCCCAACTGTTAAATATAGATGCTTGTTAGTCATCATAATAACTGATTCCTGTGTAGTATTTTCTGTGTTGACTATACTCTCTCTAAACTCATTTCTCCTCTTGGGCTTTAGACGTTGCTCTTCTGTTCACCTTCTGCTGCCTCCCTGGCCTTCTCTTATTATGAGCTTTTGCAGATTTGGCCTCCCCTGTTGTTGTTCAGTCACTCAGTCATGTCCGACTCTTTGCAACCCCAGGAACTGCAGCACGTCAGGCTTCCCCGTCCTTCACTGTCTCCCGGGGTTTGCTCAAACTCACGTCATTGTCAGTGATGCCATCCAACCATCTCATGTGTTGCCGTGTCTCGTCTTGCCCTCAGTCTTTCCCAGAACGGCTCCTACTCTATCTACCCATTCAACACTAGTGTCCTGGAGATTCAAACCCTGGGCCTTCTCTGAAAATGCCTCAGGCTATCTCATCTGTGTAAGCGGCTCTAGCCATCATCACTGTACTTTCTTCTCAACCAGAGATCCGTATATTCAACTAGACAAACCTAGAATTGCCTGAAAGCATTACAAATGCAACACTAGTCTGCTGGAAGAAACAAGTTGAATGAAACCACCATCCTTACCAGAATTATAATAATAAATAATAATAGCTAATTTTTAGACACAAAAGAACACTTGACGTATATACAAAACTGAGGCTCACAGAGGATAACTAACTTGATTAAAGTTACACAGTAAGTGAGTTAGAAGTGACAGGATTTTAACCCAAGTAGTCTGGCTCCAGGGACTATGTGCTCCCCTTTCCACCAAGCTTTGTACTAGACTGCCTCTTATATAGTCTCAAGTCACTCTCAGCTCCTTCTTCTCTTTCGCTACTATACCCACCAGGGTACAACCACCCATCAGGTCCTGGTGTTTCTGTTTCCTAAATATCTTTCCAACCAAGCAATCTCACTTCATGTCCCTTGCTACTGCCCTGGACCCCTAAATGATTGAAATCATCATCTTGTGAGTCTTCACTGTCTGTCTCCTCATGTAGGCCATTCCATGCTATGTCTAACCATCTGTTCAGTTCTATGTTTAGAATTCTTCCATGGCCCTCTGTTTCCACTGGGATAAAGCCCAATTCCTTAGAATAATCTGTTAGATCATTAATAATCTGGGCCCCTTAATACAAAGGTCTACTCAAAGAGATCTTTCCTCTGAGAATCCCTGCCAGTCTTCTGGAAAGATGTATCTCCTACTTCCTTTGTACTTTTTACATATCTCTATAACAGATTATATTGTATTCTTTTGGTACAATTCTTTATGCACTGGTGGGTAAGCTTTGGAAGGAATGTTTTAATCTTTATACTCTCGCTGGTTTATATATTACCTGGTACATAGGCACAGGTTTTCAGTAAATGTTTCTTGGAATCATGAAGCAGTTTGCCTCCTAGAGACTTTTATTATTTTATGGTATCTTGCTGCCACTCTGGGAAGGGAAATTTAAATTTATTTTTATATTTTAAAAATAAACGTAATAAAGATACTGATAGTAAAAGATACATTAAAATATGAATAATTAATTTCTTCCAATTCTCCTCACTTTCCTGAATTTATAAACTTGTAGTCCCTCAGACAAATATGATAAAAGGTTTACCTGCATTCCCTTTGTCCCTGTGTTTAATTTTTTCTCGAGCCAACATTAACCCATCTAGATGAAAATCTAGATGTCCAGCTTCTCTTGCAAAAGGGAAATAGATGGCCACGAGGGTCTTATGTTTCCGTGTGGGGAACATCTTTTGGCTCCCTCTGTAGACAGGGCATGTGCTTTATATTCTGCCACAGTCCCCATCATTCACACCTCTGCTGCCACCCTTTCTCCTGGTTTCCTGCTAAGTGTGAATTTGTTTCCTCTGACAAGGCACTTTCTAACATGTTTTGTTGAAATGCCTTGAACTCCCTCTTGAATAAAATCTTTAAGAGGGGGCTTCCAAGTGGTAGTGTTGGTGATGGACAGGGAGGCCTGGTGTGCTGCAGTCCATGGGATCGCAAAGAGTTGGACACGACTGAGCGACTGAAATGACTGACTCCAAGGTGGCGCTAGCAGCAAAGAACCAGCCTGCCAGTGCAGGAGATGTAAGAGACGCAGGTTCAGTCCCTGGGTCGGGAAGATCCCCTCTAGGGGGGCAACATACTCCAGTATTCATGCCTGGAAAATCCCATGTACAGAGGATTCTGGCAGGCTACAGTCCATAGGGTCGCAAAGAGTTGGACATGACTGAAGCAACTTAGTGGCGTGCACACGCACACAGACACACACACACAAGATTAGGTCCTTGAATCAACAGGAACTTCAGGTCTCTGAACCTGCATCAATATATTTTAATATACTTTATTTCTTTATAATTCTATAATTTTCTATAATTCTATTTTCTTTAGCTTATTTTAAGAAAGTATTCTGGGAAGGAGTTTATAGACTATAGAAGATTGCTAAAGGGGTCCCCAAAATATTTCCTCCCCAAGGTAAAAACATAAATGTAGATGTGCTTATTTTAATGAAAAAAAGAGAAGGAACTTTAGGTCATTCTTTCACCATGTTCAAATATTTCTTAGAAATGATTTGTGTTTTTTTTTAATGTTAAAAACATTTGGGAGCACTCATCACTAACATCAGGTGAAAACGATTATAGCTGGCATGTACCAAAATGTTCTTTAATTGACATCTCACTGCAGAATGTAGTTTGAGGATCAACAAACGAATGTCATTAATTTAAACATGTCACCGACATGGTTGGCAAGTTAAGCAGTATAAAACTTCTAAAGTGTAAATACTTGAGTTCACATTCTGCCCTGGATGACCACTTGAGGGAAGATTTTTTTTTTCAATCTGAAAACTCAAGCATTGAGACAGGGTGGAGAGCTAAAATGCATGACTTACCATATAAGTACCTAATACACTGAGGAGGAATATGAGAATGTTTTGACTTGCATTCCATGGGATCACCTAGAATTTTTGTTGCCAAATCATGAAAATTTTATGCTGCCATAGGGCTGTCTGATATTCAAACCACAGTGTTCCAGGCCACAGACAAAGGATGGACGTTCCTTATAATAATGTGGAACTTGCGGCATTACTGGGACCAAAATATGTGGAAGCTGATCTTTGTACTCCTGAGGGCAGCTTAGCGACATGTGGAACAGTAAGTGGAATTCCTGGAAGCATTCGCTATGAAAATTAAAGGCTTGTCTGAGAATTTTCCCTGCATGGTTTCAGCCTTGAGGCTTAAGAGATGTAGCATTAGCTACATATCTCTAACCTAACCCTCTTAATCATTATAAACATGTAGATTATAATTTAGAGAAATTATAATGATTTGTTATATTTATTGAATGGTAGCTATTCTCTTCTCTAAGAACAATGGCAGCCAAATATTGCTAAATAAATCTAAAGTATACTTGCCCTGGGGCTTCCCTTGTGGCTCAGCTGGTAAAGAATCCGCCTGCAATGCGGGAGACCTGGGTTGGGAAGATTGCCTGGAAAAGGGAAAGGCTACCCACTCCAGTATTCTGGCCTGGACAATTCCATGAACTGTATAGTCTGTGGGGTTGCAAAGAGTCGGACGTGACTGAGCGACTTTCACTCACTCACTCATACTTTCCCTGACCTCCATAAAAATGTACCCAGGAGCAAGGAACGCTGCTGGTTTTCCACTTCTCCATTTTCTCTCATCCCATGATGCATGCTCTCGCCCAAAGCTCTGGGCTTCATCCAGCATTTCTAATTTTCTTTCTTTCTTAAATGTAAATTAATGGTGATTTGTGTGTTAAAAGGTTACTTTTATATTTCTGCAGTTAGAATAATACTCCCTGTAATATTTAGACCAGTTCACATGGAAGAACCAAGACTTTCCATTTTAGAGTGTTGAAAACTTGGGAAGGTTTGCAACAAAATAGATTGGCAGTGGTTGTGAAGATAAGGTATGTGGCCTATATAATAGTACACTTCCGTTTTTGCCAGCCAGGATCCATCCCTGCTTTTAGTAATTTTTGTAATTAATTACTTTTAGTAATAATACAAGAATTGCTGTTAGTAATTCTTGGATTTGTTTTAAGGAACAACCCCTGTCCCCCTTCCATTTTTGGTATACGTGGTTTAAGTGAGGTTCTAATTTTTGCTCTAGGCTGATCAGTGAAATAAGTATCCCTCGACCAGGATTCTCAGCTTTAGGGACCCACTGGAGCCATCTTGGTGACTAAAAGAACACTGGTGCCTGAGTCTCATCTCAAACAATTAAATGAGATTTCCCAGGAGCAATTCCCACACATGGACAACGTGTGTTTCTTCTTTTTTCAGTTGTCCCAGATTATAATGTGCAACAGTGTTGCCAGCTGCATCCAGATAGTTATTAGTCCAGGTGAAGACTTGGGGCTCATGTTGATAATGAGCACTATTCCGTACACCAGGTCAGTTACTGGTTCGGTCATGGCGTTTTCTCCTCTAGGCACAAGGAGGGTTTACTATACCACAAACCAGTCATTTCTTACTTTGAAATGGTGATGCAATACCTGTTGCCTGAGAGTGGTCCAGTCAGTCTGGATCTTGGGACATGTGCAGAACCTTTGAGGAAAAAAAGGAAAAGGCATCTTCCTTTGTGCTGGGACTACTAACAGTAAGGATGACATTCCTCTACATCTTCCCTCGGCTTCGAAAGCCTGGAGATGAAGCCGACACAGCAAGGGGGACAGTAGAGAGAAACCGAGTCCTGATGATAGCTAGTACACTTCTGGCTTTTCACTTGCGTGTGCAAACACTTTTTTGTTGTAAATTAGGTGTAAGTTGGGTTACTTCCAGTCGCCTTAACTACGCATTTGAGTGTCATTCCGATTTAAATTTTACTCAAATTGTCTCCAATTTTCTAAATCCATCAAGATATATATATATATATATATATATATATACTTTATTTATTTATTTATTTTTACTTTATTTTACTTTACAATACTGTATTGGTTTTGCCATACACTGACATGAATCCACCACGGGTGTATACAAGCTCCCAATCCTGAATCCCCCTCCCACCTCTCACCCCATATCATCTCTTTGGATCATACTTTATATTCATATTCATTTTCATGAGAAGAGAAGATTGACGTTCAGAACCTTGGGTACTCAGTACTGCTAAGAGAGACTGAAATATAAATCTACCAGGCTCCACCCCACATCCCTCGCTGTCTTCTGTTCTCCAGTTTGCCTTGAGTACAGCAGACATAACCTGAGCGGGACTGGGAATGACACTGAGAAGCACACTGCACATCAGCCCCTGAGGCTGCCCCATCCGTGATGACATGTCAGCTTCCTTGATAAAATAAAACCCTGAGATTCTGGTTGAGAGGGGAGAGGAGTGTGCCAGGGGGAAGGAGTACCTACACCAGAGCTCCTGTTCTTTCCCTTGAGAGCTGCTTATGCCCCCTGCTAGACTAGCTTAGGGTGAGGGACAGAGGAGAGACGTGCTTTAATACTGGCCTGCGAATTCAACAAACAATAAATAGCTTTTACCATGTGGCAGAGGTGGCTTACCCCTTCACAGATCATAGCCTTGTCGTAGTGAAGGGGCTTGCACAACTCAATGAAACCATGAGCTGTGCCAGGCAGGGCCACGCCAAATGGATGGGACACAGTGAAGAATTTTGACAAAACATGGTTCACTGGGGTGGAGAAGGAAATGGCCACCCACTCCAGCATTCTTGCATGGAGAATCCCATGGATGGTATAAAAAGGCAAAAAGTGACGCTAGCTGAGTCCCCCACGTTGGAAGGTGTCCAATATGCTGCTGGGGAAGAACAGAGGGCAATTACCAAGAGCTTCAGTAAGAATGAAGTGGCTGTCTCATTTTAAGATTGAGTTTTTTCCCCCCTTTATTTAAATCTAATTATCTAACAGCAAATATTCCTGAATGGAAATAACAGGCCAAAGTTGAGTGGTGCCTGCACCCTTTCTGTGGGCGTGGGCTTTGCAATTTGTCATAATCCCCAATATCCCTTATGCTTTTACATTAATTCTGCTTCACTGCTGTTATTCATCCTCTTCAGGTCTAGAGTAGGAAGTTCTCAAACTCAACTCAAAGACACTTTGATTGTCCAAACCCATCAAGGCATTCAGAAAAACAAGATATTTTATATAAAAAGCAAACTATAAATATCCAACTCTTCTCTTTTTACACAGGCATGAACTTCTTAAAAGGTTTTTCAAGTTACCTGGATCTCACTCATACTGTTTTCATCCTATGTTCTGGCCGCACTGAATGGATCTTAGTGTTCTAAAGGGTCATGCTTGTTTTGCCTCAGTACATTTGCACGTACTGCTTCCTCCTAAATGGATAATTTTTCTCCCCCGACCCTCTTTATCTGAGTATATTTTCACATACTTAAGCTGGGTCAGGTTAGTAGTTCTCAACCTTGCTTGCATATTTTAATCTCTTTTGGCACTTGAAAAAATACCCGAGCCTCAACCCTATTCCAGTTAAACAAAAATCTCTGAGAATTTAGGGCAAATCATTTAATTTGTACCTCAGCTTCCTCAAGTGATGATAAAAGTAAAGTAAAATGAGCAGCTAGGGTTGAGAACTATGGATTTTCAGAAAGTACTTGATAGATACCTCTATTTTGCTTTCCCACTTATCCAGTTCACTAACACTATCACATTTGTTTTTGATTTATATTTGACTCTTCTTCTAGGCTATTAGTTCTTTGAAGGTATAGACTGTTTATAGTCTAGGTTGACCAACCGTTCTGGTTTTAGCGATAAATGTCCTGAGTCCTAAGAAATCCTTTCAGCTCCTATCAATGTATTTGGCACATAGTAGGTACTCAAATGTTTCTTGATGGTAAAAAAATCATAACTCAAATGATAGGATAGGGCTTACCTGTGCCCACTCTTTTGGGGGATACTCTTCTCCA
Organism: Ovis canadensis; assembly: GCF_042477335.2. Classification (NCBI taxonomy): domain Eukaryota; kingdom Metazoa; phylum Chordata; class Mammalia; order Artiodactyla; family Bovidae; genus Ovis; species Ovis canadensis. The sequence goes on along the minus strand of NC_091253.1, from coordinate 96,130,017 downwards.
TAGACACTTTTAATCTCTTACAGTTTCTAGTATTTAAGCTCATAGATCTATTGATCATGAAGCTTTTTGACCATGATAATTCTTTATTTTCACTCTTGTGAAATCTCATCTGTACAATATGTTACAGGATGAACCTATTGCCTTAACCTGTCTAGGGATTAGAACCGATGATCTTTAACAGTACTTATTTGTGAACCAAGAGAATGTATGTCTATAGGAATTTTGTTTTCATACAGCTATATTTCTTGGATAGATGCAAATTTACCCTGGGAGATCCACTCTTAATATCACTTAACCCTGAGCCCATTGATGCAGTGAACCAGACAGCTGATCACATTGTGGTTTATTAATAACTGTGCTAAGACCACCATAAACAGTTGCCAGAGGGGAATAACTTTTATCATTACCCATACAATTTGTGTTTGATTGTTTTATATATAATTCTTGGGAGATCCTACTACTACCTAATTATTTTGTTTTTAAGAATACTAATGTGTCTTCTAGGGTTCTTTATTCATTTCTGTTTTTAAAAAGTACTTGATGAACATTGGGGTACATGTGTCTCTTTCCAGGTGGGAGGGGGGTTCATGTTTGGGAACGCATGTAAGAATTAAAGATTGTAAAATTTTAAAAAAAAGAAAAAAATAAAATAAAACAAGCTTAAAAAAAAAAAAGTACTTGAAAAAATACGGGCTTTTGCTATGTTTTTCGAAAGAGAGAACAAAAAGGCAACAACCTAGCCCACAAGGGCCTTGTTTTTCCCTGTCTCAAATTTGTACAAAAATATATGAGAATATGATCTTGTTATTTCAACCTTGAGGATATTCTGGTGTGGGAATGTAAGGGTGGGAACATTTTCTTAATGAAAATTTGCAAAATATTCCTTTCAGCCACTTTCTGAGTAGCTTGTATAAATCCAGGGGGCTGCCAAATAATATTGTGTTTTTATTTGGAAAAATGAAGAATGTACAATCCTATCTAATAAGAATGACATGAAATTAATATCTGGTGATAAAAATTGGGTGAACATAGAGAAAAAAGTGACAGTCTTAAAAAAACACTGGCAAGACTTGAATAGCTAAAGATACCTGGTATTATAAGATTATAAGATACCACTTCAGCATTCTTGCCTTGAGAAGGCCATGAACTGTATGAAAAGACAAAAAGATATGTATGACACTGAAAGATGAGCAACCACCTCCCACCCCCCAACTCCCACCAGCTTAGTAGGTGTCCAATATACTACTGGAGAAGAGCGGAGAAATAGTTTCAGAAGTAATGAAGAGGCTGAGCCAAAGCAGAAATGACACCCAGTTGTGGATGTGTCTGGTGGTGAAAGCAAAGTCAGATGCTGTAAAGGACAATATTGCATAGGAAGTTGGAAACTTAGGTCCATGAATCAAGGTAAATTGGTAGTGGTCAAACAGGAGATGGCAAGAGAGAACATCAACATTTTAGGAATCAGTGAACTAAAATGAATGGGAATGGGTGAATTTAAATCAGATGACCATAAAAGATTAAAAAAAAAATCAGATGACCATCATATCTACTACTATGGGCATGAATCTCTTAGAAGAAATGGAGTAGCTTTCATATTCTCAAAAGAGTCTGAAATTGAGTACTTTGGTGCAATCTCTAAAACAACAGATGATCTTGGTTCACTTCCAAGGCAAACCCCAATATTGTAGTAGCCAAGTCTATACTCCAACCACTAATGCCAAAGAACCTAATGTTGAGTGGTTTTATGATATGACATACAAGACCTTCAGGAACTAACACCAAAAAAAAAAAAAAAGATGTAATTTTCATCATAGGGAACTGGAATACAAAAGTAGGAAGTCAAGAAATACCTGGAGTAACAGGCAAATTTGGCCTTCGAGTACAAAATGAAGCAGGGCAAAGGCTAACTGAGTTTTGCCAAGAGAATGCACTGGTCATAGCAAATATTTCCCTCTTCCAGCAACCCAAGAGACGACTGCATACAAGGACATCACCAGACAGTCAATACAGAAAACAGATTAATTATATTCTTCGCAGCTGAAGATGGACACTCTATATAGTCAGCAAAAACAAGATTGAAAGCTAACTGTAGCTCACATCATGAACTCTGTGTTGCAAAATTCATACTTAGATTGAAGAAAGTAGGAAAAACCACTAGCCATTCAGGTATGACCTAAACAAAATTCCTTATAATTATACAGAGGAAGGGACAAATTGATGCAAGGGATTACATCTGACAGAGTGCCTGAAGAACTATGGACTGAGGTTTGTACAGGAGGCAGTGATCAAAACCATCCCCAAGAAAAAGAAATGCAAAAAGGCAAAATGGTTGTCTCAGGAGGCCTGACAAGTAGCTGAGAAGAAAATAAAAGTGAAAGGCAAAAGAGAAAAGGAAAGATATACCCAACTTAATGCACAGTTCCAGAGAATGACCAGGAGACATAAGAAAGCCTTCCTCAGTGATCGATGCAAAGAAATAGAGTAAAACAATAGAATGGGAAAGACTAGAGATCTCAAGAAAATTAGAGATACCGAGGAAACACTTCATGCAAAGATGCACAAACAAGGACAGCAGCAGTGTGGACTTAACGGAAACAGAAGATATTAATAAGAGGTAGCAAGAATACACAGAAGAACTGAACAAAAAAAGGTCTTAAAGATCTGGATAACCATGATGGTGTGGTCACTCACCTAGAGCCAGACATCCTGGTGTGTGAAGTGTGGGCCTTAGGAAGCATTACTACAAATAAAGCTAGTGGAGGTGTTAGAATTGCAGCTGAGCTATTTCAATTCCTAAAAGATGATGCTGTTAAAGTGCTGCACTCAATATGCCAGCAAATTTGGAAAACTCAGTGGTGGCTATGGTACTAGAAAAGGTCAGTTTTCATTCCAATCCTGAAGAAAGGCAATGCTAAAGAATGTTAAACTACTGTACTACTGTACTCAGTTCAGATGCCAGCAAAGCAATGCTCAAAATTCTTCAAGCTAGGCTTCAGCACTACATGAACTGAGAAATTCCAGATGTACAAGCTGGATTTAGAAAAGGCAGAGGAGCCAGAGATCAAACTGCCAACCTCTGTTGGATCATAGAAAAAGCAAGAGAGTTCCAGAAAAACATCATTTTCATTGACTACACTAATGTCTTTGTGTGGATCACAACAAACAGTGAAAAATTCGTAAAGAGATGGGAATACCAGACCACCTTACCTGTCTCCTGAGAAACCTGTAGGCAGGTCAAAAAGCAATCAGACACGGAACAATGAACTGATTCGAAACTGTGAAAGGAGTAGGTCAAAGGTTATTTAACTCATATGTCACCCTGCTTATTAAACTTGTATGCAGAATATACCATGAAAAATGCTGGGCTGGATGAAGCACAAGGTGGAATCAACATTGCCAGGAGAAATATAAACAACCTCAGATATGCAGATGACACCACCCCTATGGAGGAAAATGAAGAAGAACTAAAGAGCCTCTTGAGGAAAGTGAAAGTGAAAAAGTTAGCTTAAAACTCAACATTTAGAAAACTAAGATATCAGTATCCAGTCCCATCACCTCATGGTAAATAGATGGAGAAACAATGGAAACAGTGATAGACTATTTTCTTGGCCTTCAAATCACTGCAGATGGTGACTGCAGTCATGAAATTAAAAAGATGCTTGCTCCTTGGAAGTAAAGCTATGATAAACTTAGCATATTAAAAAGCAGAGATGTCACTTCGCTGACAAAAGTTGGTTTAATCAAAGCTATGGTTTTCCCGTAGTATGTACGGATGTGAGAGTTAGACTGTAAAGAAGGTTGAGCACTGAAGAATCAATTGTTTTGAACTGTGGTGCTGGAGAAGACTCTTGAGAGTCCTGTGGACTGCAAGGAGATCAAATGAATCAATCCTGAAGGAAGTCAATCCTGAATATTAATTGAAAGGACTGATGCTGAAGCTGAAGCTCTAATACTTTGGCTACCTGATGTGCAGAGCCAACTCATTGGGAAAGATCCTGATTTGGGGAAAGATTGAGGGCAGTAGGAGAAAGAAGCAACCGAGGATGAGATGATTGGATGGTGTCATTGACTCAATGGACATGAGTTTGAGCAAACTCTGGGAGACAGTGAAGGACAGGGAAACCTTGCTTTCCTCTATGGCATTGCAAGGAGTCAGACATGTGAGTGACTGAACAACAACATGCTATTATATGAAATAGAATTTTAAGAAATCAAATCCTACTAATCACTGTTTCTCTGGAGAGGATCTCAGGGGAGCTCTATACACAGGTTACATTTAGGGAATTCATCTCACTTTATTAGCTGAATTATTGTTTAAAACATAGATCTAATCAAGTTGGAGTGGGGCCCAACAATTTAGGCCTGAGATTGAAGAGCTATTAGTATTTCTTTCTTTCTCATAAAGCTGAGATTTGAATGTGCTTATGGAAAGAAAGAGACATATCACAGTTAGTCTTGAGGCAGGTCCTGGTCTTTTATTATCATATCAGTAGCAAAATGGTTCAGTTCAGTTCAGTCACTCAGTCGTGTCGGGCTCCTTCTGACCCCATGGACTGCAGCATGCCAGGCTTCCTTGTCCATCACCAACTCCTGGAGCTTGCTCAAGCTCATGTCCATCAAGTTAGTGATGCCATCCAACCATCTCATCCTCTGTCATCCCCTTCTCCTCCCATCTTTCCCAGCACCATGGTCTTTTCCAGTGAGTCAGTTTTTCACATCAGGTGGGCAACGTATTAGAGTTTCAGCTTCAGCATCAGTTCTTCCAATGAATATTCAGGACTGATTTCCTTTAGGATGGACTTGTTGGATCTCCTTGCAGTCCAAGGGACTCACAAGAGTCTTCTCCAACACCACAGTTCAAAAGCATCAATTCTTCAGCGCTCATTTTTCTTTATGGTCCAACTCTCACATCCATACATGACTACTGGAAAAACCATAGCCTTGACTAGACGGATGTTTGTTGGCAAAGTAATGTCTCTGCTTTTGAATATGCTATCTAGGTTCATCTCAGCTTTTCTTCCAAGGAGCAAAATAGTAGAAGAGCAAAAATACACATATGGGTGGACATGGCCTTTCCCATCATGAAATGCGTCTCCTTCAGAGTGTCCTACTTTGACCCTCCAATCTGCAGCCCTTCTCTTGGGTAGAGGAAGTGGGAGGTGGTGGAGAGGAATCTGAGAACCTGTGCTTTGCCACTTGATCTGCGGTGGTGGCATTGTCACTATCCTAGACAGAGGTGGATGGAATCCAGATATTTGAGAAGGTGGAATTGAGGTCAGATGCAGGGAGGTTAGCAGAAGCATACAAACTCACAAAGCCTGTGAGTATAAAGTTTAGCACCGTGGGTGTCAACCAGTGGGGACCAGGACCCGAAAGGTCAAACTGGAGAAAGTGTCAGAAGCTCAGTCAAAGTGTAAGAACAACTCAGGATTAGTACCTGGTTCCAAGATTCTGGGTAAAAAAGATCTAGATTGCATAGTCTTTTCTAATTCCTACCAGCATATGCTGCTGCTGCTGCTGCATTGCTTCAGTCATGTCTGACTCTGTGCAACCCCATAGACAGCAGCCCACCAGGCTCCACCGTCCCTGGGATTCTCCAGGCAAGAACACTGGAGTGGGTTGGCATTTCCTTCTCCAATGCATAAAAGTGAAAAGTGAAAGTGAAGTCACTCAGTTGTGTCTGACTCCTAGCGACCCCATGGACTGCAGCCTACCAGGCTCCTCCATCCATGGGATTTTCCAGGCTAGAGTACTGGAGTGGGGTGCCATTGCCTTCTCCGACCAGCATATGAGCAGGCCTCAAATTTCAGTAGGTGGGACTGAGCCCACAGGAGTCAGTGAGAAGGTGCAGCTACCTACGAAGAGATATGAAAGGGCAGGAGACATTAGCTAGCAGTCAGTGTAAAGTTGGAAGGAAAGTTCTTATCCTTTGCTGATCTCTGGCCTAATGAGTGGGTTAGAGGGGTGTTATATAAATGTGGTCCTAAAAAAACAAAACAAAACAAAAAAAACTGACTAAAATATATCTTGAGGCCATTCCTGTTCAACTTTACTTGGATAGAGTATTCAAGGGGAAACGGTATCAGGACCTCTGAGAAGCCTCGATGTCCCCAGTCACACTCTGCCCTGTGATCAGTACCTCCTAAAAAATTAACATTCAACACCTTTGAGCTGGTGCTGGTTTCTGCAATGAACTGCTCACTAACTTCATTTCCTGACCTCTTTATTATCTTCTGAACCATTTAATCTTGCTTGTGCCTTCATTCACCTGATAATCAAGGCCTTTCTTTGCTTTGTTCCTTTGTTTTTCTTATAGCCTTCATAGCTTTGGATAAGTGTATCATTTTATTCCTGGGCCTGTTCCTGTGTTTATCAGGACTCCATGAAAGAGATCCTAGTACTTTGCTTGACACACTCAGTTCAGTTCAGTTCAGTCACTCAGTCGTGTCTGACTCTTTGCAACCCCATGAATCAAAGCACGCCAGGCCTCCCTGTCCATCACCATCTCCTGGAATTCACTCAAATTCATGTCCATCAAGTGGGTGATGCCATCCAGCCATCTCATCCTCTGTTGTCCCCTTTTCCTCCTGCCCCCAATCCCTCCCAGCATCAGAGTCTTTTTCCAATGAGTCAACTCTCCGCATGAGGTGACCAAAGTATTGGAGTTTCAGCTTTAGCATCATTCCTTCCAAAGTACACCCAGGGCTGGTCTCCTCTAGAATGGACTGGTTGGATCTCCTTGCAGTCCAAGGGACTCTCAAGAGTCTTCTCAAACACCACAGATCAAAAGCATCAATTCCTCAGCCCTCAGCTTTCTTCACAATCCAACTCTCACATCCATACACGACCATGCTTGACACACTAGCTTATTTATAAAGGGAATTGATTCTTATTCAGTTCAGTTCAGTTCAGTCGCTCAGTCGTGTCTGACTCTTTGCAACCCCATGAATTGCAGCATGCCAGGCCTCCCTGTTCATCACCAACTCCCGGAGTTCCCTCAGACTCACGTCCATCGAGTCAGTGATGCCATCCAGCCATCTCATCCTCTGTCATCCCCTTCTCCTCCTGCCCCCAGTCCCTCCCAACATCAGAGTCTTTTCCAATGAGTCAGCTGTTCTTATTAGTTGCCTTAATAATGTATCTCACAATATAATTGGAGACCTGGACAAAAAAGCAGGTTTTTAGAATAATTTTGATACGTCATATGAATGAAGAATGTACAAGGTACAGCAATAGTGCAGATAACATTATCATCTCTTCCTAGAGTGGCGATGAGATTCCAAGTCAAGAGGAAATTGTACTTTAACTGAATCTTGAAGGGTAATACGAGTTTTCCAGGTAGCTCACAGATGCAAGGCACTGTAGAAAGAAGAAAAATATGCAGTGATAAGAAAGAGTGTAGTTTGTTTAAATACTTGTCAATAATCCCACTTGGTAGGAGTTGTAGCTGGAGAGGTTAGCAGAGTCCAGATCATAAAAGTCTTATTGAATAACATGGAGAAGTGTTAAGGCTTATTTTCCATGAGGATATTAGTGGATCTTGAGGGATGACAGTGGGTGACAAAAGTTTGTATTATAAAAAAATTACTCTGGCATCAGCTTATATTATACACTTGACAGAGGCAAGAGACTAGTTAGGAAAGACTAAGTAGGAGAAATCTTGTTCTGTGGTTGGAACAGAGAAAGGCAGGAGTAGCAGCAGTGGGAGAGAAAGAATCCACCAGTTTTAAATGGAATAGCTAAGGTGATCAATGTACTCAGGGATGTGAGGGTGAAAAAGAAAAACCATGTTTTTGATAACTTCTACATTTCTGAATCGGGTGACTAGATGGGTGACAGCGTGATTTTCTGAGATAGGGGTTATGTAAACAGGGAATCAGCTACATTTTGTGTTTGTATTTAATGCATACTGTTTTGTTGTGGTGGTGGAATTTATGGTGAATGGGATCAAAATAAATAATTAATAAGCAATTTTCATTTTGGGATTGTTATGTGAGTGTCTGGGGGATCTCTAGTTGATATACCTCTGGATCTAGAGTTTAGGAGAATATTATTAAGATATTTGAATTAACCATGATTATCCCATCCAATCCCATGACATCGATCATGTGTGGATGGTCCTCTAGAATAAACAGAGGAATCAGAATGGAAGAAACCTTAGGAAATAGTGATATTTAAGTGGATGAGAAGCTAGCAAAGGGGAATGTGGTCCATGAATATCATGGTGCTCTGGCAGTCAATGGGTAAGAGCTTTAAGAAAGATATAGTTGACAGGATAAATTATATCAATGAAACACAGAGCCTCCAGGACAAAAGGAATAATATTTAGAAGCCAAAAAAATGTGTCAGTCAACAAAAGATCCCTAGAAAATATTCTTAATGACAAAATCAATTTTATCAGAACCAATTCCCTCACAGCTCTTTAGGAACATGGGCAACCTGTGGAAAAATCTTGTAAAAATTCTGTCCATGTTTTAACCCACACAAATTGTAATCCTCCAATAAAAGTTTCTATGATCATATCTCTCACAGTTTCTTTATTTTTAAAGTTTGACTACACTGATTGTTCTAGAAACTGAACATAAATTGTTTAATGTTGGATAATGTTTGTTTCAGGCAAGGACCTTATAGTTCATATTTCATGTTCCTTTAATTCTCTCATGGAATTTAATAAGTGGATTTGGTTTCATAGTAGAGCTTTATGAGGCTTCCCTGGTGGCTCAGGTGGTAAAGAATCTGTCTGCAATGCAGGAGACCTGGGTTCAGTCTCGAGTTTGGGAAGATCCCCTAGAGAAGGGAATGGCTACCCACTCAAATTTTCTTGCCTGGAGAATTCCATGGACAGAGGAGCCTGGTGAGCTACAGTCCATGGGATCACAAAGAGTCAGATACGACTGAATGACTAACAATTTCACTTTCCAGTATTCTTGCCTAGAAAAGTCCATGCTCAGAGGAGCCTGCTAGGCTGCAGGCTATGGGGTTGCAAAGTGCAGGATATGACTGAGCATACACACACACACACACACACACACACAATTCATGTATAAAACATATCACACTGATTTTTACATGCTCAGTGTATATCTTGTTTAGTACACTTGTTTAGAACACTGGAGTGTATATAAAAGCTTTTCTACTACACATGATAAAGGCTTTAGCAAGAACAACAATATAAAAGAGAGAGACAGATTGGAAAACATAAACTGAATGGAATGCAAGCACTGAATATGAAACATAAAAACGGGAACAGACTAGATAAAAGGAAACGCTCATCATCTAGTCCAGTTGTTTTTGAACTTGGCTGCTCCTTGGAATCACGTCAGCTGCAGTTATTTTTGTGGTCTGGTCAAGAGTAAGTTGCCACAAAAAATTAACTTGATGAAGATCAAATAAAGTTCATTGTAAGGCTCTGTATAAAGGACATTGTCATGAAACTGGTTAATTCTCAAACAATATTTAAGCTTTTGCATACAAAAACTTGAAATGTTTTGCAATTTTATATGTATCAGCAATTCTAATAGAGCTTTTCTCAGTTTTTAACTTATTATAAACCTAAAATACAACGTTATAATCTATTAATAGAGAAATAAATTTAAATATGCTTTAGTCTGACTCCTCAGAAATAGGAGCTTGAGACAGAGGGATTACGTGCTGCTTTATGGTTCGGGAGCGCACGCGCAGAGGGCAAGACGTCAGGTACCAGGAGCGGAGCAGGCTTGTTACATGTCTGGCGGCCCCTAAGAGGGGTAAATGGCTCTATGGTTGGAGCCTCCTCCTCATGACTGCTGTAATGCTCACAATGTTTTCACAGTTGCTTGCCCTACCAATGCCAGGAGGTGTTTGTTATTAGGATGGGGAAATATTTAGCCTTACAGTGCTAACCTGGCTTAGAGATATGAACCTTTGCACCCCCTTTCTCAATAACAAGATTGCTGCCTCTCACCATACCTGTGTGAAATTCTAGAGCAGCGTCTGCTGCTGACTCTTCTATAACCGCTTTTTATTTGTTTTCACAAGACTTTTAGGAATACATTGTTAGCAAACAAGTGATGCAAGTAGGGTTTTTTTTTTTGAGCTTTTATTTTTTTTTTAAATTTAAATTTATTCATTTTAATTGGAGGCTAATTACTTTGAATATTGTATTGGTTTTGCCATACATCAACATGAATCCAAAGAGACACAGATGTATAGAACAGTCTTTTGGACTCTGCAAGTAGGTTTCTAAAAATTAAGAAAGGACTAGTAATTGGTAGGTTTTTCATACATTTTAATCATAACTGAACTATCCTGTACTGCTTGAAAAAAATTTGATGTAGAGCTAGAGTTTATTTTAAGGAAATTAACTTTAAATTAGTAAAAGTTAGGCAGTAAAAAAGTACTGATCTGGGAACCAGAGTACCAGGCTCCATAGTGTGAATAATTAACTGGCCTAACATTCAGGTAATCTAGATTATAATGCTACTTCCTTCCTCAAATCTTTTTGTAGCTTGTCAAGTCCACTATGTCCAATCAAATGGCTATCATTATATTGTACAAATTTGAATGGGTTATCAGAACCCAGCTGAACTAGCTGTTTAATGCCAAGGAACAGCCACAAACAAGATTACTTTAATCAATTTATACTTGCGCATTCTTTGGTCACATTTAAATGGCTAGTGTTAATTTAGACGTGTCTAGGAAAATATTTTGTGTGCCTGTAACAATCAAACTAGGCAGGCAGTAGTATCTAAGGAGAATAAAAAGAAACAGTTTTGAATTACTCCTTACTTATTCTTTGAATACATAAAGTTGATTTTTTTTCATTTTAAGAAATTATACCTGAATATATAGGCTGGGGTCCAGTAATGAGACATGCAAGGAGTCACACTCTGGTCGATACACAATCTTAGGCTAGTCAGCTAGTCAGTCAGCCAGGCGACTTTGAATGTGTGTGTCCCTTGTGACCCAGTATCAGTCACCTTTCGTGTCAGGCTTCTTATCTGTCTACGGTATTGCTCCTGCTTCCGTCAATCTTACAGATGCTATCGTGTGAATAGAATGAACATGTGAAAATGATCCTTTAAGTGTGTGTGGAGATGTTTTGCTGTGATGCTATCACTTTTACCAGGAAGACACTCTGAGCTAATGTCTTCTTGTAGACTTCTTGTAGCCAGGGTAAAATGTAGTAGGCCAAAAAGAATGGTTTTAGAATTGAAATGTAAACATGAGCTAATGAGTAAATTTTCTGATATTTGGACAATGTTGCTAGTCTCTCCCTGAACAAGTGGAATAAATAAATTGTGGTTCCTTTCATCATTAATAAACCAATATGCTTCTGCTTTGTAGTGGACTGTATCTTGAGGTTAAACATGGTCCTGTTTCCCCTATGTTTACAGGGCTGGCCTTTGCGGTTCTGTCATCCGTGCATCCGGTGTTTGGCTTGTATGGGTCTCTGTTTCCCGCCATCATTTACGCCATATTTGGAATGGGGCGTCATGTTGCCACAGGTAATAATTTCTGCCTATTCTTATGCTTCCCATGTTACTAATGAAAAGGACTCAGAGTGATCATTTGTTAATGATAACATTTCCAATGCAATTCTCACTTTACTATTGAAAATATTAGGGCAAATATTATCAACAAATAATATCAGTAATGTGGATGTGAGAGTTGGACTATAAAGAAAGCTGAGCACCGAAGAATTGATGCTTTTGAACTGTGGTGTTGGAGAAGACTCTTGAGAGACCCTTGGACTGCAAGGAGATCCAACCAGTCCATCCTAAAGGAAATCAGTCCTGAATATTCATTAGAAGGACTGATGCTGAAGCTGAAACTCCAATACTTTGGCCACCTGATGTGAAGAGCTGACTCATTGGAAAGGACCCTGATGTTGGGAAAGATTGAGGGCGGGAGAAGTGGACGACAGAGGATGAGATGGTTGGATGGCATCATGGACTCGATGGACATGAGTTTGAATAAGCTCCCGCAGTTCGTGATGAACAGGGAGGCCTGGCGTGCTGCAGTCCATGGGGTTGCAAAGAGCTGGACATGCCTGAGTGACTGGACTGAACTGAATATCAGTAAATATTAGGATAAGATATTTAACTTTTTATGTCCAATACATACTGTGACTTATTGCTATGTTCTTATGTAACCAAGGTTATTGTTAAAGATTCCATTCATTTTTAAGTTGTAAGAGAAGGGCAATGTTCTCAATTTACTGCTACTGCTACTGCTAAGTCACTTCAGTCGTGTCCGACTCTGTGTGACCCCGTAGACGGCAGCCCACCAGGCTCCCCCGTCTCTGGGATTCTCCAGGCAAGAACACTGGAGTGGGTTGCCATTTCCTTCTCCAATGCATGAAAGTGAAAAGTGAAAGGGAAGTTGATCAGTCATATCTGACTCTTAGCGACCCCATGGACTGCAGCCCACCAGGCTCCTTCGTCCATGGGATTTTCCAGGTAAGAGTACTGCAGTGGGGTGCCACAATGAAATGAAAATAAGCACACTGAGGAAAAGAAAAGACTGTATAAAACTTAGTCACTTAAATGTTAAAAATTATTTTCCACACATTTATATTGGATTAGGGCTTCCCTGTTGGCATGGTGGATAAGAATCCACCTGCCGATGTAGAGGACATGGGTTCAATCCCTGTTCTGGGAAGATTCCACATGCACCGCAGCCCCTGAGCCCGCACTCTAGAGCCGTGAGCCACAACTCCTGAAGTCTGCGAGCCTACAGCCTCCCCAGCAAGAGAGAAGCCACTGCAGTGAGAAGCTCACGCACGGCAACGAAGAGTAGCCTCTACTTGCCACAACTAGAGAGTTCCTGCACAAAGCAATGAAGACCCAGTGCAGCAAAAAAAAAAAAAAAGGATTATACAATCTTTTAGGTTTCTTCCAAGCTAGATTCTACATGCACTCTCATTAGTATACCTCTCCTGCCTAACATTGCATTATCAAATAAAATGTGAATCACAAGTAATCTGATAATAGAGTAGGCTGGTTAAAAACAAAGATTTGGAAGTTAGATAGATCTGGGTGTGTGTCACATTTGTTCTTTGCTATCTGCATGACCTTGGGCAAAGTTTTAAAGATCTATTTACTGCTTTCTTGATAATAAAATGCCAAAAAAAAATCGTGATTGTAGTGAGCATTAGATGAGATAATTGATGGGCAACTATCTAGTTTGTTACTTGCTACATAAAAATTAATAAAAGCTGTAATCATTACAGAAAAGTCGCTCAGTTGTGTCCGACTCTTTGCGACCCCATGGACAGTAGCCTACCAGGCTCCTTCATCCATGGTATTTTCCAGGCAAGAGTACTGGAGTGGGTTGCTGTTTCCTTCTCCAATGCATGAAGGTGAAAAGTGAAAGTGAAGTGGTTCAGTCCTGTCCACCTCTTTGTGACCCCATGGACTATATCCATGTAATTCTCCAGGCCAGAATACTGGAGTGGGTAGCCTTTCCCTTCTCCAGGAGATCTTCCCAACTCAGGAATCAAACTGGGGTCCCCTGCACTGCAGGCAGATTCTTTACCAACTGAGCTATGAGGGAAGCCCAGATTACACGTGAGATATGGCTAAATCTGAAGCCCAAGCTTTTCCTCTTTTCAACCAGCTGCTCAAGGATGCAGTTTCCTTTTGTGCTGATATAAAGGGGGAAAAGCACAATAATGATTTAGAAGTTCTTGAAGCCTATTCAAATTTTCCTGCTCTCTAAATTCCTAACAATTTTCATTCTTCAAAACAGTTAACTATGTCACTAGCATGAAAAAGTAGATTCTTGTAGAGCTGACCTTGAAGCATTGCCTCTGTTAAACAAAGGATACATGAACATGGTAAAAAAAAATTTCCCAATAGACCATAATTACTTTACAAAGTCTAAAATACTTGATATACGTAAGTATGAGTTTACATAAACCACTTTATTTTCTAAGGAATCATTATAGACATTTTACCGGTGGCATTGCTGTGAAACTGCCATTTATATTACATTTTGTATTTAACAGATATTGTTAACAGCTAACAGTTAACAAATATTATTAACAGGAATCTTGTAGTCTACTAGGTTAATAATATATTCAAAATACATATAATTTACAGACTTGCCTGTAGACACCATGCAACACAATAAATGCTTAAGGCATTTTATTTCTTCATCTGTATGAATACTTCTCCAAAGGACAGAATCAGCTGGACCTTCTCATTTCTCTGTTTATCCTAAGAGATTTAGAATTCTTTCAAATAATATTAAAAGGTTAACACTGTGTATCTATTTATACTCAAGAAATATGCTGATTACTTTTTCTTTCCTATGATCTTAAATTTAGGAACCAAGTGAATCTCACCTAAATTTCCTAAAAATATTTAGTATAGGGAACATATTTTTCTTTTAAATAATTTTGTTGTACTTTAGTAAGGAAGTGTGTGAAGCTTCCTACTTCCATTCTACTATTAAAAGACTGATGTTGCTTTCATAAAGAACAATCACTTTATCTGGGATTTTAACTCCAATTCAGGTAGTCAGAATGCAATAATGAGTTGGGAAATTCAATAATAAATTATGCTTGAGGTATGTTTAAAAGCAAATAACTTAAAAGCCAGACTATAAAGATACCAAATGTACTTTTTTTTAACAATGTGATTTTTTTCTTATTTTAATTTAAAATACATATACATATATTTTCTTTTTTAATATAAATTTATTTATATTTTTTAAAGGTTAAATCATTGATTGCTTCTTGTGACTTGCAAAAAAAATGTCTTAGAATAAAGAGGAAAAGAACAGAAACTTGGGTATCAATCCAGTGGGAAGCAAAATTGTTCAAGATAACCCTTAAGTGACAATTTGTAAGATCTAATTATCTTCTAAAATTAGAGAAAAATATTTTTAAGAGAATAATCTGTTCAGCAACTTAGAGAAAAGATTAGGGAGATCGTCGAGGGTAGTCTTTAGAAGAAAAGCAAGCAAATATTTATTTACCAAATGGGGTAGGACTTGTGATAGATGATTTTTACATATGAACTCTCACTGAATCTCTACGCAAATTTTAACTAGATATTTATCATCATTTTACCACTAAGGAAGCTGAGTGAGGTTCGATAAGTTGACCAGGAATTTGAACTTAGGTTTGTCCAATCCTGAGGCCCTGCTACCCACGGTACTCTAAAACGACTAGATGGGTTTAGTGGTTGTGGCTCGGGTGGTAAAGATTTTGCCTGCCATGTGGTAGACCTGGGTTGGATCCCTGGATTGGGAAGACACCCACGAGAAGGGAATGGCTACCCACTCCAGTATTCTTGCCTGGAGAATTCCATGGACAGAGGAGCCTGGCAGGCTACAGTCCGTGGGATCACAGAGAGTTGGACATGATTGAACGAGTAACACTTTCACTCACTTTCAAAGTTACCACTTGTAGGCTTCAAGCCTAGACAGGGTGAAAAGTTGACAAAGTGAGGGAAGGAGCAGAGGAGAAGTGGGGAGATCAAGACGAAACCAGACCAATAAGAGAGAGAAGGTCAAATGTCATTCACAGCACCCTCATATAGTCACCACAGCCTCAACATCCTTGACTATCTGTCATCAGCTGTCTCAGAAACATTAAAGCAACAGCCTTTGAAAAGAGGCAGTACTTCCATAACCATGTTGGCACAGTGTACCCCGTACCCTTTTCTGGGAATCTCTCTCTCTAGAGACACATCTTGGGATGTGACTTTTTAGATGGCCTTTTCCTCTACCATTTAAATCCTTCTCTTCTTCCAGATCCTCGGAAAGGTAGGCCTAAACTTAAAAATTAACCCTAGATTGTCTTTGTTCTCAGTTCTCTAGTCGCTTGTTCTAGTGGCCTTCATACAAATCATTTTACTCTATGTCCTAGCCTTAAATGCCAAAAGACACACTTCTTTACTCTCAGGACTATCAAACTTTGAGGAATTTTATTGTAACATATTTGGAAAAAATGTCTTATCAAGAACAGATTCTATGGCAGATATTCTTTTTTTGGTATTGCCTATCCTTGATGACAGAACCTTGTCTCTAATCATTAGATATATTTGTTCTTTGATGTGTTCTTAATTTAATAATTTATAATGAGAACAGTGATCATGGCAGTTGATAGTTATTGATGATTTATTGAGAATGACTTAGCTTCCTGAGAGAACTATATTCAGTTTTCTTCCATTTTTATGTACCATCAACTCAATGGAGCAGTTAATATTGAATAATAGAGCATTTTGGTTTTAATCTCATTATGAATTATTTTTTAGGTGCCATATGTTGTGATATGTGGCATATATATAAATATGTGTGTGTGTGTGTATATAATTTTTTAGTTCCTAAGTCACGTCCAACTCTTCTGACTCCATGGACTGTAGCCCACCAGGTTCCTCTGTCCATGGGATTTTTCAGGCAAGAGTACTGCAATGCACTGCCATTTCCTTCTCCAGGTGATTACATGATTTCTTTTAAGTCTCATCACAACCCCATTGTGTGAGGAATGCTTTCTATGTTTAGATAAAGAGACTGAGATTCAGTGTGCTGGGATTTAAGGTGAGGTGTATTGGAGGCTACCATCATCATACTATTCTGAATCACAGCACATACTGCCTTCTCCTGTGAAACCAAGGGATTGCTTGTGTTGGGTTTTTACTGAGACCTTGTCTCTGTTTGAATTGGCTCTCTTGCTCTATGAGGCTGCATGCCATTTGTTGAGATGTCTACACCTTATGATGTAGACTCTTCTGCAAAGTGTCAGTTATGATCTGGGGCAAACTAAGGTCTTTAGGTAGTGAGCTGGAATGTTTGCACAATGCTGCAATTTGTTTCTTTAATCCCAAATTGCTGCACCCTCTCTGTGGGAACTGGCATCCGCCTGCCGGTGTGGCTGCATTCTCAGACATGCTGTGCCAAGATAAGAGCATCAGAGCTCTTGGCAGAAAGAGAGGAACACGGTGAAAATGACCCTGCATTTCTGTGAGACCAGGACAATTCTTGGGAAATACCTTTGAACCATATTTAGGCATGGTAGACAGGAATGGTATATTTAACCATTTCATGGGCCACAGCATGTTGTTTCTGTGCCCTGAATAGAAAGATTCAGCCTGGCCTGGAAGGTCTGTGATGGAGCTACGTTGAATATGGGATTTGAGCCAAACAAGGAAAGACAAGAGTAGATTGTCTAAGTAGATTGGAGGAGCAAGCATTTCGGCAATGAGTCTCAGATTCAGCAAAGGGTCCCGTTTTCCATATGAGCTTATTGAGGTGTTTATCATCTCTTTCATATTCTTCTCAAACACTAGACTATAGGCATTATTACCCTCATTAAAAAAAAAAAAAAAAAGCAGAGACATTACTTTGCCAACAACGATCCATATAGTCAAAGCTATGGTTTTTCCAGTAGTCATGTATGGATGTGAGAGTTGGACCACTGAGAAGGCTGAGTGCCGAAGAATAGATGCTTTTGAACTGTGGTGTTGGAGAAGAGTCTTGAGAGTCCCTTCTACTGCAAGGAGATCAAACCAGCCCATCCTAAAGGAAATCAACCCTGAAGTACTGATGCTGAAGCTGAAGCTCCACTACTTTGGCCACCTGATGCAAAGAGCCGACTCATTAGAAAAGACCCTGATGCTGGGAAAGATTGAAGGCAGGAGCAGAAGGGGACGACAGAGGATGAGATGGTTGGATGGCATCACTGACTCAATGGATATGAGTTTGAGTAAACTCTGGGAGATGGTGAAGGACAGTGAAGCCTGGCGTGCTGCAGTCCATGGGGCCACAAAGAGTTGGACACAACTGAGCAACTGAACAAGAGCCACAGCAATACCCTCACTTTATGGATGAGGCGATTTAGACTCAGAGTAATGTACTTTATGTTGCAATAGTGATAAATGGAGGAGCTGAATTCAAGTCCATACCAAGTCCATGAAAGTGAAAGTGAAGCCGCTCAGTCGTGTCCACTCTTTGCGACCCCATGGACTGTAGCCTACCAGGCTCCTCCCTCCATGGGATTTTCCAGGCAAGTGTACTGGAGTGGGTTGCCATTTCCTTCTCCAGGGGGTCTTCCCGACCCAGGGATCAAACCTGGGTCTCCCGCATTCCAGGCAGACGCTTTAACCTCTGAGCCACTAGTATCTTTATCCCTGTCCTGCATTCTCTATATAGATCTTCAGAGAGGCGGGAAAACATATGGCCTTAGGAGGGAATAGCAAGTAGATGGTGTGGCTGTATGTGCAAGAAATATGTGTATATAAAGGTGAGTTTCTGTTTATTCCATAGAGTGAAGGGTAGAGTAGTGGGGATGTAGAGGAGGGTCCTTCTAATAGATCTTGTTTGGTTTTACAAGATAGATTCACCTTTAATGGTGGAATACAATAATGTTTATTCAGTCTGATACTAACAGAGGATTCCCTTCCCCGTTTTAGGCACTTTTGCCTTGACATCCTTAATATCAGCTAATGCAGTGGAACGACTTGTCCCTCTGAGCAGTCAGAACCTCACCACACGCAGTAACACAAGTGTACTGGGATTATCTGACTTTGAGATGCAAAGGATCAGTGTTGCTGCAGCTGTTTCCTTTCTGGGTGGTGTGATTCAGGTAAGTATACCGAAATTTGTGAGTAAAGAAAGGGAGAGAGTGGCCAAGAAACGGAAATTGGTGCTTTATTAAATTAAACTTTTCTTCTCAATTGAATTTTTCTGCCAGTTTTATTGAGATAATTGGCCACAACACTGTATAAACTTAAGGTGTACAGCATAATTATTTGATATACATACATCATGAAATTTAAGTTTAATGAACATCCCTCTCCCTGGTAGCTCAGTTGGTAAAGAATTCACCTGCAATGTGGGAGACTTGGGTTCAATCCCTGGGTTGGGAAGATCCCCTGGAGAAGGGAAAGGCTACCCACTCCAGTATTCTGGCCTGGATAATTCCGTGGATTGTATAATCCCTGGGGTCGCAAAGAGTCAGACAAGACTGAATGACTTTCACCTTCACTTACAGCAATGATGTGTTAATTTCAAAATAAGGTAGAACCATTTAAAATATCAGTATCAGTTAGTATTTTTGCTGGGGAAACAAGCACTCAGTAAAAATTCTGGCAGTTTAAAAACCAAAACAATTTTTCTCTTTTCTCTGTAGCTTTTATTGTCCTCTATAATAGGCACTTTGCCTTTTTTCCTTTTTCCAAGAACTTAAAGTGGTCTGGGATTACCTTTGGAAAATTTCCCAAGCTTTACTATTCTGAAGCAACCACTGAACAAGATTTCTGCCCCAGAGGACATGGGAATATACAGCTCCTTTGACAGTTACACAAGCATGGGATGACATAGCTGGGGGTATTTAGTGACATAGCCTTTTATTATTGTACTAGTACATTCTGGAAACACATAGTCTTAAGTCTTACAGGATGATAAGAACAACTGCAGGCCCAAATAAGAGATTCTCCACTTACTTTTGATTTTGTACTAGACATTTTTTTGCATCTTTTAAATAAAGGGATCATGAGTATAGAAAGGATTTAAGATGTTAACTAGTTTAACCTGCCTATTCAACAGATCATTCTTAACTCCTTCCAGAAAAATCATTTTTATTCTATTATAATGCTGGGGGAGGACAATCTTAAGTTCCTTTAAATGATGTTTCACTGTTTCATAACCATTACAGACAAGAAGACATTACTGTTTAAATCTTTCCAGCTGTGCTTCCACCTAGTAAAGCAAAGACGCAATTCACTTAATAAAATTAGAATAAAAAAATAGAATTAAAATCCTTAAAATTATAAATTGAAAATTCCTCACATTAAAAATAGTAATTATATTCGTTACCCTACTATGTGCTAAGCTCTGTTTTAAGCTTACTGCATGTATTCATGTATTCAACCTCTGTCAGTATTTTATGAAATAAATATTCTTCTTCCCATTTTACTGATGAAGATACTGAAAAGTAAAGCAACTTATTTAGAATCTCATAATTAGGAATTGGTAGGGTAGGAGTTGAATTCAAAAATACAGTTTCTTAAGTGCTATGCTGCAGAGCTTTTTAAACTAATACAGTGAAAGGAAGCAAGGAAACTCAGCTCACCTTTTCAAGCCAAACACCATGCTAGTGTCTCCCACACTTTATCTCCTTGACAGTAGCAGCAGCCATGTTTCAGGCATGATTTGTCTGGTGGGGCAATGTCCTTGGTTATATAACTGTGTGTCTGCTGTTCTTGAGACCTCAGGGTCTTTCTCATACCGCTTATATGGCACTGCTTGTACTTCTTTCAAGGCTCAGCTCAAAGATAATCATCTCAGAGAAATATTCATTGACATCTCTGGACTTCCTCTAAAAGACTTTGGATGTGACTTACATGTTAGGACTTCTAAATCTACCAGAAAATATTTTCCGGGTATTTGCCTCTCTACCTGGACTTAGTCTCTAGAACTGTTGAACTCTATAAGAGCTGGTACAGAATAAATGTGAGTTGAATCACTTGAATAAGAATAAAGTCAACAAAATGTTCGTCGCATTATCGTGTCAAATAAGCAAAATTAAATTGAGATTTTATTTTAGTGTCTTCTAATTTATCATTTTCTCTCTCCATCTCCCCCACCAGAAGATAAGGAATGGGTATATATCTGTTTAAATTGTAACACAATTCCTAATGAAAAAGGAGTAAAAAAAAATGTATTATAATTTTTTAGTTTGGTCATCGATTTTGTCGGATCCATCTAGCTAAAAGGTGAAGGCTTTTTCAGTGAAATCTCCCACCTCTTCTCACAACTATTCCCCAGCCAATGCCTGAAGAAAAATAAAAATACAGACACTCTTACAACTCCCCCACTCCTCTCTGTCTTTTAATAATATCATGCTCCAATCATCCCATTTTAAAACTTAGTTGTTTTCTTTAGCTAGGGCAGAATTCCATTCCTATAGCATGCACGCATAGTCACTAAGTTGTGTCTGGCTCTTTGGATTGTAGCCTGCCAGGCCTCTCTGTCTGTGGGATATTTCAGGCAAGAATACTGGAATGGGTTGCCACTTCCTACTCTAGAGACAATGCCCGATTCAAGGATGCAGCCTGTATCTCCTGCATTGCAGGCAGATTCTTTAACCGCTGAGCCATCGGGGAAGCCCAGTGAAAGCGCAGAATGGAAGGCCAAAGAGTCAAATTGTTGTCCATCCCTTGCAGTTCTGATTCTCACTGCCTCTTACAGTAGAGGCTATTTTCTTTTCTACAAAAGTCTGAGAACTGAAAAGATTATGGTACTGCCTTCAACCATGCAATTCCAAATAAAAAGAATTCTTAAGCAGTGAATTTCTAATCTCAGTTCAGTTCAGTCACTCAGTCGTGTCCGACTCTTTGCAACCCCATGAACTGCAGCATGCCAGGCCTCCCTGGCCATCACCATCTCCTGGAGTTCACTCAGACTCACGTCCATCGAGTCAGTGATGCCTTCCAGCCATCTATTTCTCTGTCGTCCCCTTCTCCTCCTGCCCACAATCCCTCCCAGCATCAGAGTCTTTTCCAATGAGTCACCTCTTCCCATGAGGTGGCCAAAGTATTGGAGTTTCAGCTTCAGCATTATTCCTTCCAAAGAAATCCCAGGGCTGATCTCCTTCAGAATGGACTGGTTGGATCTCCTTGCAGTCCAAAGGACTCTCAAGAGTCTTCTCCAGCACCACAGTTCAAAAGCATCAATTCTTTGGTGCTCAGATTTCTTCACAGTCCAACTCTCACATCCATACATGACCACTGGAAAAACCACAGCCTTGACTAGATGGACCTTTCTTGGCAAAGTAATGTCTCTGCTTTTGAATATGCTATCTAGGTTGGTCCTAACTTTTCTTCCAAAGAGTAAGCGTCTTTTAATTTCATGGCTGCAGTCACCATCTGCAGTGACTTTGGAGCCCAAAAAAATAAAGTCTGAGACTGTTTCCACTGTTTCCCCATCTATTTCCCATGAAGTGAATTTGTAATCTATTCTGTAATAAAAAATAAAATATGAATTGTGCTGGTTTCCTAAACATAAGTTTACCTACTGAATGATCCACTATTTTTCTCAGATCTGTTATCCATTCCTGCTATGTCCAATGTAGGTGTTTTTGTCTCTTTTACTCTTGCTACTCCTCTCAGGAGGAGAAGGGGGTGACCGAGGATAGGATGGTTGGATGGCACCATTGACTCAGTGGCCATGAGTTTGAGCAAACTCCGGGAGATAGTGAAGGACAGCAAAGCCTGGCATGCTGCAGTCCATGAGGTCACAAAGAATCAGACATGACCGAGTGCCTGAACAACACCACCACCAACTGCTCTTATACTAACCTTTTAAACAGCCAGTTGTTTCACATAGTATCATCAGACTGACACTACCAAAGCACAGCTTGATTTCTGAGCCAGCGTGTGTGCAAGGTTGTTGTCATTGCTCAGTTCTTCCAGTGAGTATTCAGGGATGATTTCCCTTAGGAAAGCGTGCAGCATACTTGTTTGCAAAATTAGGTGTTTAATAAAAATATGGAAGAGTGATGTCACTCACACTTGGAAAACTCTTATTTTCACTACATTTTGTTGTTATTGTTCAGTCACTCAGTCATGTCCGACTCGTTGCAACCCCATGGACTGCAGCATGCCATGCTTCCCTGTCCTTCATTACCTACCAGAGTTTGCTCAAACATATCTCCACTGAGTCAATGATGCCGTCCAACCATCTCATCCTCTGTTGCCCCCTTCTCCTCCTGCCTTCAGTCTTTCCCAGCATCAGGGAAAGCGTCATTGTTTTTAAAGTGCTTTATACTCTGACTTCAAAATAGCTTGCTTTAATGTTATTACCACCTTTTGGCTAGTTGTGCTTCTGCTCAACTAACAATGCTGTGTCTTCCATACATAATCTATGCTATCCTGCTTTATATGTGAATTCATCCCTCTTTCTGGAATGCTTTCTAATAGCCTCTTTCTTCTTGGATTCCTAAAAGGTCAAGATATAATTATATTCCTGTCTAGCAGTATTGCATTCTCCTTCTGAAAAACTAGGGGCACAGTTTCTATTCCTCTCTTTTATCTGTGTGCAGGTTTGTCTTGGTGTGGGTATCTGCACACATCATGTCCCTGAAACCCAGCTGCCTGGAGCTTCTCCTAGAGTCCCTCTTTTCCCCTGTCCCTAAGTATGTGGAACTTGGGAACTCATATTGAACAAGGCATGCATGTTGGAGAAATGCAGACTTACTTGAGGTTTCTGTGAGAGAGATAGAGGAGGTTTTTTTCTCTTTTTTCTTTTTTTAACAAATTTCTTGAATTAGAATTTTTTTTAAGTTGCAAAGATAGTACACAGTTGCCACGTATCCTACCCACCCACAACTTCCCCTATTATTGATATCTACATTAGTCACAACTAATGTATCAGATTATATACACTGCTTTTAAGTAAAGTTCATATATTGTAATCAGATTTCCTTAGATTTTACCTGATGTTGTTTTCCGTTCCAGAATCCCAGCTGGTATACCACTTTACATTTAGTTGTCTTGTCTCCTGGTAGGGTCCTCTTAGCTGTTAAAATGTCTGAGACTTTTCTTGTTTGTGATCATCTTGACAGTTTTGAGGACTATTGGTCAGTAGTCTCTAGAATGTCCCTTAACTGGGACAATTTGTCTGATGTTTTTCTCATGATTAAATTGGGGTTGTAGGTTTTGGAGAGGAAAATGAGAAAGAGAGAGTGATATTCTCATCACATCTTATTAAGAGTACAGACTCAACTTAACTTACCACTCTGAATGTTAACTTGGATCCACCAGGCTGGACTAGTGTTAGTTTGTCAGATTTCTTCAAATTAGTCTATTTTCCACTTTTCAAACTGCAGTTTTTGGAAAGAAGTCCATATGCATAGCCTACTCTTAAGATATGGGAGTTATGTTAAAGAAAAGTTAAGATAAAGAGTGGGGAGTATCTACATAAATTACTAGAATTCTTCTGAACAGGAGTTTTCTAACTCTCTCATTTTAAAATGTAATCAATCATTTATACCAGTATGGACTCAGGGTTATTTATTTTATCCTTTGGGTTATAGTTCAATACTGCTTTATTTATGTTGTTCTTCACATTGTGCTGGCTTTGAGCATTGGGAGCTTTTTTCAGTTGGCTTTTATGTCCTTCCTTGATATGCTCGCATGTATTTATTTATTTGTTAGTTATTTTTGGAGCTCTTTTTTACTTTCTGGCACTACAGGATGATCCATGCTCATAGTATATATTTCCTACCCTAGTCATAGAATCAGTCATTTTTCGAAGGAGATCTGATTTCTTTTATTGGAGAATGCTATTAGAAATTAAGATTTATGTGCTAGTGTGCTCTTTGCCACAGAGGTGTTGTTACTTCTAAGCTGACACAAGCAAGGAAATACATATGTATCAGCCAATAGGCTTCCTTGGTGGCTCAGATGGCAAAGAATCTGCCTGTAATTCAGGAGACCTGGGCTCAATCCCTGGGTCAGGAAGATCCCCTGGAGAAGGGAATGGCTACCCACTGCTGTATTCTTGCCTGAAGAATTCCATGGATAGAGGAGCCTGGGGGGCTACAATCCATAGAGTTATAAAGAGTCAGACATGACTGAATGGCTAACACTTTCACTTCATGTCAACCTATGTATGTAAACATATCTCTCTAATTTCTAAATATATCCATCTATATCTGTGTTAAACATGATTTCCTACTGTCTGCAATTCTTATCCCTTCCATACTGAGCATTCTAACCTTCTCCCCTTGCTTGCTATAGATTTCTTCAATAGTGAGAAATCTGCTCACACCATCTACTATCCATTTACTTCATTTTTCAGTCCCAGTGTATACTTATAGTGGTTTCAGAATTACTAACCTCTACACCTATTGGAATTAACTTTATCTACTCAAGGACAGCATCTTTATTACCTTTGGTTTTACATACTTTGGGCTTCCCTGGTGGCTCAGCTGGTGAAGAATCCGCCTGCAATGTGGGAGACCTGGCTTTGATCCCTGGGTTGAGAATATCCCCTAGAGAAGGGAACAGCTACCCACTCCAATATTCTGGCCTGGAGAATTCCATGGACTGTATAGTGTATGGGGTCACAAAGAGTCAGACACAACTGAGCAAATTTCACTTTCACTTTACATACTTCATTCATTTTCAGAGTTATTCATGTGAGCACATTTTTTGCATCTCTTTCAGTGAGGATTTTTCATACCTTTCAGTTCAGTTCAGTTCAGTCGCTCAGTCATGTCTGACTCTTTGTGACCCCATGAATCACAGCACGCCAGGCCTCCCTGTCCATTACCAACTCCCAGAGTCCACTCAGACTCACGTCCATCGAGTCAGTGATGCCATCCAGCCATCTCATCCTCGGTCATCCCCTTCTCCTCCTGCCCCCATCCCTCCTAGCATCAGAGTCTTTTCCAATGAGTCAACTCTTCACATGAGGTGGCCAAAGTACTGGAGTTTCAGCTTTAGCATCATTCCTTCCAAAGAAATCCCAGAGCTGATCTCCTTCAGAATGGACTGGTTGGATCTCCTTGCAGTCCAAGGGACTCTCAAGAGTCTTCTCAAACACAACAGTTCAAAAGCATCAATTCTTCAGCCCTCAGCCTTCTTCACAGTCCAACTCTCACATCCATACATGACCACAGGAAAACCATAGCCTTGACTAGATGGACCTTAGTGGGCAAAGTAATGTCTCTGCCTTTTTTTTTTTTATAAGCCTCACAGGATTTTAATATTTATTTTCTGAATTATTTATTCTATAACCATTCTAGTCATTGCCCAAATGTTAAGTTCATATACTTTCAGGTTTCAATAAATAAAATATCACAGAGGACATTTAAAATATTTTATGGTTTTATCATGGGAAGAATGTGGAGAGAAGGATTCCACAATGCCAACCAAACACTGTAGGATGTGAAATATTTTTAAAGCATATAGGATAGGAAATTATTAAAAAAAGAAAGTGAAGTCACTCAGTCGTGTCCAACTCCTTGCAACCCCATGAACTGCAGCCCACCAGGTTCCTCCATCCATGGGATTCTCCAGGCAAGAATACTGGAGTGGGTTGCCATTTCCTTCTCCAGGAAATTAGTAAACAAGTATACAAAAATTTAGTAGAAAATAGAAAGGATTAAAGCTATTAATGTAAATTAATATGTGAAGGTCAAGTCAGGACCACCCCTGAATATCACTCACAGAAATTTCTGCATCCCTTATGCAACAACTCCTAGGTGGCACATAATTCCAAAGAAAGAAAAGATGAGAAAAGAAAGAAAAAAGTTACTTATTAAAAAAAAATAAGAAACGTCTCTGCTTTTGAATATACTATCTAGGTTGGTCATAACTTTTCTTCCAAGGAGTAAGAGTCTTTTAATTTCATGGCTGCAGTCACCATCTGCAGTGATTTTGGAGCCCCCAAAAATAAAGTCTGACACTGTTTCCACTGTTTCCCCATCTATTTCCCATGAAGTGATTGGACTAGATGCCATGATCTTCGTTTTCTGAATGTTGAGCTTTAAGCCAACTTTTTTGCTCTTCTCTTTCACTTTCAAGAGACTTTTTAGTTCTTCTTCACTTTCTGCCATAAAGGTGGTGTCATCTGCATATCTGAGGTTATTGATAGTTCTCCCAGCAATCTTGATTCCAGCTTGTGTTTCTTCCAGTCCAGCGTTTCTCATGATGTACTCTGCATAGAAGTTAAACAAGCAGGGTGACAATATACAGTCTTGATGTACTCCTTTTCTTATTTGGAACCAGTCTGTTGTTCCATGTCCAGTTCTAACTGTTGCTTCCTCAGGAGGTTTCTCAAGAGGCAGGTCAGGTGGTCTGGTATTCCCATCTCTTTCAGAATTTTCCACAGTTTCTTGTGATCCACACAGTCAAAGGCTTTGGCATAGTCAATAAAGCAGAAATAGATGTTTTTCTGGAACTCTCTTGCTTTTTCGATGATCCAGAGGATGTTGGCAATTTGATCTCTGGTTCCTCTGACTTTTCTAAAACCAGCTTGAACATCAGGGAGTTCACGGTTCACGTATTGCTGAAGCCTGGCTTGGAGAATTTTGAGCATTACTTTACTAGCATGTGAGATGAATGCAATTGTGCGGTAGTTTGAGCATTCTTTGGCATTGCCTTTCTTTGGAATTGGAATGAAAAAAGTCTATATATTGTATGAGTCCATTTAAATGCTACTTAGAAAAGGCAAACGTAAAAAGATAGTAAATGCAGCTTTGGTTGTCAGATTCTTTTTCACATTCTGCAATCTACCCTGGGACCTCCCAACCTCCAAATAATTTTCTAAAAATTTCATACACGTTAAGATTCATGGATTTTGATAAATGCTTACTATCATGTGGAACCTCCCCTGGTGGCTCAGAGGTTAAAGCATCTGCCTGCAATGCGGGAGACCTGGGTTCGATCCCTGGGTCGGGAAGATCCCCTGGAGAAGGAAATGGCAACCCACTCTAGTATTCTTGCCTGGAGAATCCCATGGATGGAGAAGCCTGGTGGGCTACAGTTCAGGGGGTCGCAAAGAGTCGGACATGACTGAGCAACTTAACTAACTTAACTACTATCCTGTATCTACCATTACAGTACTGTACAGAGTAGTTTCACCATTCTAAAACATTCCCTGTGTTTCACCGAGGACATTCTCCAAGCCCCCGGAAACTACTGATCCGCTTACTGTCTCTTTAGTTTTGCCTTTTCTAGAATGTCGTATAATGGAATCATGCAATATGTAGCTTTTCTAGACCATCTTCGTTCACTTACAGTATTAAGATTCATTATTCATTCAAGTCATTGCATGACTTGATAGGCCATTTCTTTTTATTACTGAATAGTATGGAGGAGGGCTTTATCTTCTGAATTCCACAGCACATAAGTTCACACAACACAACTTCATAGTTATCCTTTTGACATTGTTTCTCTAGTTCTCTGGCCACACAGGGGTTTTTTCCCTGCTGTATCCCTGTGGAGCGCTCAGTTGTTCTCCTGTTGTTTCGTTGCTAAGTCACGTCGAACTCTTGTGGGCTCATGAACCGTCGCCCTCTCATTTCTTTCTGTCCATGGGATTTCCCAGGTGAGAATACTGGAGTGGGTTGCCATTTCCTTCTGCAGGGGATCTTCCTAACCCAGGGATTAAACCCATGTCTCCTGCAATGGATTCAGGAAGGTTCTTTACCACTGAACCACAGGGAAAGCCAACTGATCTATTATCAGGAGCAATTTAGCTCTCTTCCCCAAGTCTGCATGCAATGCTTAGTAGAGAACAAAGGGCTTTTTGAGTTCTAGCTCCCACTCAACTTCTTGGTCTCTACCTTCCTAGTGACAGCTACACTGCAGTTTTTATACTCCTGGTTAACAATACCTACTCCTAACATCAACACTTTGCCTCACTTTATAAGGTCTGTCGAAGTATGAACTGTATCTTTATCTCTGTATTCTGCAACAATATTGTGTCTTGCCCCAGTAGGTATTTGATAAATATGCATTGCACAAACAAATAAATGATTTGGTATAATATAATTTTACAGACTGCAAACCGATAAAACCTGAAATGCAGGCAGTATTCCACCCACTCGGTCAGTGTAGTTGTTTGCTATGCACTCTTTTCTTTTTTCACTACTTGAAGGCCTCTTGCAAAAAATGGTTTGAGATCTGAGATACATTCAATTTATATAGAACACATGGTGTTTATAAGAGCATTACCAAATAGTATCATGCTAGTGAACCTTGGTAATGTGTGTCAGAGGTTTTCACCATTAGCCCAGAATATCAACATTAGTACAAACAGCTGAAATATATTGTATGAAATTAATTTTCTCATAAACTGTTGCATGGGCAAATTTTGAGAGTTGGCTAGCCAGATTATAATTATTATCATCCCCATTATTAGTAAAAGTTGATGTG
This sequence comes from Ovis canadensis, assembly GCF_042477335.2. Lineage (NCBI taxonomy): Eukaryota > Metazoa > Chordata > Mammalia > Artiodactyla > Bovidae > Ovis > Ovis canadensis. The sequence goes on along the minus strand of NC_091253.1, from coordinate 96,101,140 downwards.
GCTGTTTATTGTCATTAACCTAATGTTTTTTGACATTGTCATAAAATTTAAGTATTAGGCCTCCAAGCAATCCTCATTTTACATACTTAAGTTCCAGGATACTCTCGGAAACTACAGTTCCATCTGTGGATACCTCTTACAAAGCCTGTGTGTTATCGGTTCTTGCTGCTTCAACTTGTGTCCCTCAGCCTCTGTATACTAGAGCCCTAATTTTGATGTTAATACACTGTTGAAATATGGGTGGTGAGAAAAGAGATGTTCTTAAATTTCTCCTTCTTCTTTTCCTCTTCCTATCCCTCTTTTTTTCTTCTTAAAATGTCTGCCCTTGTGTTGGGTTATGGAGAATGTTGTCATCCAGAAGAAAGTAATTTCTCTTTAGTTAAATCTCACATGTTTGCAATCATCCTTTACATACACAATGTTCTGTATCAGAAAGGAGGTCTTAAGGGGCTTGGTGAACTTTTAAGAGTCAAGAAGTCTCCATTTTAGGAATTTATCCATTACTGGGAAGGCTTTTTCTAAAGCATAAACATGTGTACAAGAAGAGTATTACAAAAATACATGTGGTCTTTGGATAAGTTTTACAGGAGATTACTGCAAACTTTTTGGTTTATATTGGGAGGTAGGTACACATATTTTCAAGATTTGAAATGGCTGAGCTCTTTATGTTTTGAACTTTTCCTATATCTTTCTATTTGTAGCAATCTGGTTGTGGAAATGACAAAGTTTTTACTAGAAGATAGTGGTTAGCTGGAAGTGGTTGGTGTATCACTTCAGGTTAGGTGACCTTTGTTTCTCAGTCATGAGGAAATACTAACCCCTCTTAGTAGGTGCTGGGTAGGAAACAAATAAAAACCAGAATGTAAAATGGTGATGATATATACACGTCCTCTCAAAGGAGTTTGCTTCTCAAAACAAATGAAAATAAGGTTTCTTCGCATACGGATAAGAACTTTCTGACATTCCACATATGTGTAAAGTTCCATGTAGGCAAGCAGGTTTCCAATTTCAAAGATTTGGATCACTTGTATGCTGCATTTCAGTGAAATGAAAACTCAACTCTCAATAATATTTTTTTTTCCTAATTTTACCTCAATAATATGCTAGTTTCATCCTCATGGTGTGTAAGAATTAGTGTCATAATGTGGAGCTAACTAATAGAAAGATACATGGAAAAAATTGGTTCCATATTTTTCTTAACTGTGTTTTTAGGATCAAAATCAAAAGACTATGAATCAGTGTGTTCCACTTGTACCTACACCGTTGATTGATTGGATATTTCCCTTGGGACATTTCTATTTGACAAACTGACACAATTTCTGGAAAAAAAACTGTTGGTAATAGAAGCTGTTGCTCTGGTTCCATTTTTTGGTGAAAGAATTGCCTGATTTCTATGTTGGCAACCTGTACTGCTTTCTTTATTACATAGTGAATAAAAGGGGGTTGCAAAAATGCAATCAATTCAAATACATTTCTTTCTGCACTGATAAATTCTTTCATGCTCTCTTGAGTTGGAAAATACGGTGTGGCTTTTTTACATTTCCAAATCTAGTGGCTAGTTTTCCATGCTATGTAAATATATATGGCACCTTATGACATTCCAGGTACAATACACATGTTGCATATTTTATGGGTTTCAAAACTCTTTCATATGTTATTTCACATTCTCAACAATTCTGAAAAATCAATAGAGCAAACATCATTCTCATTTTTTATAGACGATGAAGTGAAGCTTGGAAAATTTTAACAGATATTCTATAGGCAGAAAACTAGTATATGGTAAAGTTAGAAATCAAGTTTTCAGACTTGAGCCCAGAAAACTCCATCCTAAATACAAGTTTAGAGTATTATTGTTTTTGGTCAAGGGGCATTGTGATGTGAAGGAAATGATATATTTTGCAGTGTATGCTCTGGGAGTATTTAGCACTTTATACTTCTCATTTTTATTACTATGTCACCTTGATAGAAGGAAATTTCATTGCTATTCTTTTCCTTGATTTCTTTAATACTTAATCTTATTTTGCAACAAGAATTTTAAGACCTGACCTAAATATTATAATTAACACATTAAGAAGATATATCAGCATAACCCACTTTGTATTCCCTTTTTCAATGTGAATACTCATGAATATAATTTAATGTTACTTTCAAAATGGCAAATTTCTATGACAGTTTACATGGATATAGTGGATGTAGTCAGAGAGTGGGCCATCTCCTCAGAGTTCTTTTTCTTCACTGATCATTGCAGTGTTAACAGTGAGAAAAGAGATTTGATTTTTGCTGTCATCTTTTGCTCAGTAGAACTCAATGCACAGACTTCTGCTTAGATGAGATGATTTTGTCTGGTCATGAAACAGTTTTGCAACGGAGCATAATGTTATGAGCAGAAAAGAAAAGTTTATCGAAAATGACTTTCCTATTGATTCCTGGGTTTCTTAAGGCATATGCCTTAAACCTATCTTTGTCTTTTCCTCTTCTTCATAAACACTGATGTCTTCTTATTAATATTGGTCCTTTATAGCTACTTAACAGAATATCTCATCAAAACAGTATGTTTCCATTTCTTAGAACCTGGCAGAAACTCAAGAAATGGACTTTTCTCCTCAATGCTTTTGAAATTTTAAGCCTATTGGGTATAAAGTCATGAATTATGTCCTTTGGACTTAAAAAAAAATTGTAGATAACGCAGGTTTTATTTTTCACCCACAGACTCCCATATATTAACTGATTTGAACATATTTCCTTTCTTGTAACATGCATTATTAGGAAAATAGGAAAAAAATCAATGTTTAAAAAATAACTTTTAAAAAATCAATGTTTAAAAAATAACTTTAATCAAAAGACTTGTAATTGTACCCCAAAACATTTGGAAAGTCTTGGGACCTACTAATGTTCTAAAGAAAACCAATCTGTTGAATGAATGAAATTTAAAGAGCACATTTCACATCATTTCTCTGTGTCTGTGTGTTGAAAATGAAAATGTGTCAGATATGAAACCCTCTAGGACGCCTGGGAAGTTTCACCTTTCTTTGTCCTCTTAGGTGGCCATGTTTGTGCTCCAACTGGGCAGTGCCACATTCCTGATTACAGAGCCTGTGGTCAGTGCAATGACAACTGGGGCTGCCACCCATGTCGTGACTTCACAAGCTAAGTATCTCTTGGGAATGAAAATGCCACATATATCTGGACCACTTGGATTCTTTTATGTGAGTTTTCCCCTGTATCTTTGTTCATATGTATATTTGGGCATGTGTGTTTCACATAGTAAAATTTGGTTAATTATGATGCTGAGATTTTTTTCAATTTTAAAGCAACTTGGGTTTAAATAAAATCTTTTAGGATATTTAAATGTGACTGAGGGCATAAAACCAGTTTATGAGTGAAACCTACTAATTAGGGAGCAATTCTTTGTAACAATTAAACAGTACAATTTGGGAACATGGTCAAAAAAATATAGCTTGATTTTTTTTGTTGCTAACTGTTAATGGAAGCCATGTATCAGGCTTGTGACCCAGTGTAACAACAGTACACCCTACCACATTCTTTCAGTATAGTGAACACAGGTATAGATTATATCAGTTCAGTTCAGTCACTCAGTCCTTTCCCCCTCTTTGCGATCCCATGGACTGCAGCATGCCAGGCCTCCCTGTCCCTCACCAACTCCCAGAGCTTGATCAAACTCACGTCCATCCAGTCAGTGATGCCGTCCAGCCATCTCATCCCCTGGGATCCCCTTCTCCTCCCGCCCTCAATCTTTCCCAGCATCAGGGTCTTTTCTAATGAGTCAGTTCTTCACATCAGGTGGCCAAAGTATTAGAGTTTCAGCTTCAGCATCAGTCCTTCCAATGAATATTCAAGACTGATTTTCTCCAGGATGGACTGGTTGGATCTCCGTGCAGTCCAAGAGACTCTCAAGGGTCTTCTTCAACACCACAGTTCAAAAGCATCAATTCTTTGGCACTCAGCTTTCTTTCTAGTCCAACTCTCACATCCATACATGACTACTGGAAAAACCATAGCTTTGACTAGAGGACCTTTGTTGGCAAAGTAATGTCTCTGCTTTTTAATATGCTGTCCAGGTTGGTCATAGCTTTCCTTCCAAGAGCAGCATCTTTTAATTTCATGGCTGCAGTCACCGTCTGGAGTGATTCTAGAGCCCTCCAAAATAAAGTCTGTTACTGTTTCCATTGTTTCCCATCTATTTGCCAAGAAGTGATGGAACTGGTTACCATGATCTTAGTTTTTTGAATGTTGAATTTTCAGCCAACTTTTTCACTCTCTTCTTTCACTTTCATTAAGAGGCTTTTCAGTTCCTCTTCACTTTCTACCATAAGGGTAGTGTCATCTCCTTATCTGAGGTTACTGATATTTCTCCTGGCAATCTTGATTCCAACTTGTGCTCCATCCAGCCTGGCATTTTACATGATGTAGTCTGCATAGAAGTTAAATAAGCAGGGTAACAATATGCAGCCTTGATGTACTCCTTTCCTGATTTGGAACCAGTCTGTTTTTCCATGTTCCGTTCTAAATGTTGTTTCTTGACCTGCATACAGATTTCTCAGGAGGCAGGTAAGTGGTCTGGTATTCCCACCTCTTTAAGAATTTTCCACGGGTTGTTGTTACCTTCACAGTCAAAGGCTTTAGTGTAGTCAATGAAGCAGAAGTAGATGTTTTTCTGGATTTCTCTTGCATTTTCTATGATCCAATGGATATTGGCAGTTTGATCCCTGGCTCTTCTACTTTTTCTAAATCAAGCCTTGAACATCTGGAATTTCTCAGTTTACATACTGTTGAAGTCTTGCTTGGACAAAAGAGTCTGAAATGCAGTACTTGGGTGCAATCTTAAAAACGACTGATCTCTGTTCATTCCCAAGGCAAACTATTCAATATCACAATAATCCAAGCCTATGCCCCAACCATTAATGCTGAAGAAGCTGAAGTTGAACGGTTCTATGAAAACCTACAAGACTTTCTAGAACTAACACCCAAAAAGCATGTCCTTTTCATTACAGGGGACTGGAATAGAAAATAGGAAGTCAAGAGATACCTGGAGTAACAGGCAAATTTGGCCTTCGAGTACAAAATGAAGCAAGGCAAAGGCTAACAGAGTTTTGCCAAGAGAACACATTGCTCATAGCAAATACCCTCTTCCAACAACACAAGAGAAGACTCTACACATGGACATCACTGATGGTCAATACCGAAATCAGATTGATTATATTCTTTTGCAGCCAAAAATGGAGACGTTCTATACAGTCAGCAAAAACAAGACCAGGAGCTGACTATGGCTCAGATCATGAACTCCTTATTGCCAAATTCAGATTTGAGTTGAAGAAAGTAGGGGAAACCACTAGACCATTTTCAGGTATGACCTAAATAAAATCCCTCACGATTATACAGTGGAAGTGACAAATAGATTCAAGGGATTAGGCCTGATAGATTGCTTGAAGAAATATGGGTGAAGATTCGTAATGTACAGTAGGCAGTGATCAAAACCATCTCCAAGAAAAAGAAATGCAAAAAGGCAAAATGTTTGTCTGAGGAGGACTTAGAAATAGCTGAGAAACGAAGACTATTGAAAAGCAAAGGAGAAAAGGAAAGATACATCCATCTGAATGCAGAGTTCCAAACAATAGCAAGGAGGTATAAGAAAGCCTTCCTCGGTAATCAATGCAAAGAAATAGAAGGAAACAATACAATGGGAAAGACTAAAGATCTCTTCAAGAAAATTAGAACACTTCATGCAAAAAGGAGCACAATAAAAGACAGACATGGTATGGACCTAACAGAAGCAGAAGATATTAAGAAAAGGTGGCAAGAGTACACAGAAGAACTACATAAAAAAGATCTTAATGACCCAGATCAAATCAGAGGCCTGGTCAAAACCAGGGGTTGGAGCCTAAATAGCAGACAACAGGTTATTAAAAGTCACTTGAACTTGAGAGAGGAACATGTTTCCAGTTTCAACATATCATCCTAATAATTCTCCATTGTATCTGGTCTCTTTCTGAAGCTATGCTAAAATCTGTGACTACTCAGGAAGTCACATCCTATTGGAATTTTACAAGGAAATCAGTGTCTTGTTAACGAAGTTGAGTGCAACCAGGCTTCATTTTATTTAATTCTGTATTGTAGAGAAAGAGAAGTATCTTTCCTTCTACCTTTGAGGAGCTGAGGCCCCTGTAGAAGAAGACAAATTAACAAAGAAAAACAAACAGATTTATTAGCATGTGTACTACCTTAGCATCTCAGTGTTAAAGAAGCCATCCGTCAATGCAGGAGATACGGGTTTGATCCCTGGGTGGGGAAGATCCTCTGGAGAAGGAAATGGCACCCCACTCCTAGTATTCTTGGCTGGAGAATCCCATGGACAGAAGAGCCTGGTGGGCCACGGTTCACGGGGTCGCAAGAGTCAGAATTGACTGAGCAGCTAAACACACAGACACACAAACATGTTTCATATGTACATGGGAGAAACTCTGGGATTAGTAACTTGTATTGCTTCCCATCCTGCTCATAGCACCAACTGCCCCGCTGTTTACACTGTCCACACAGTTCCTGAACCCAGGGTGGGCAAGGTGCGCGCTAAGAAGCTGGCAGGAAATGCGAGGAGCCGCAGCAACTAGAGACAGGTTTATTCTCTTCTGGAGGGCATAGCACCCATTCTATTCAGTTCAGTGGCTCAGTCGTGTCTGACTCTTTGCCACCCCATGAATTGCAGCATGCCAGGCCTCCCTGTCCATCACCAACTCCCAGAGTTCACCCATACTCATGTCCATCGAGTCGGTGATGCCATCCAGCCATCTTATCCTCTGTCGTCCATCGCCTCTTCCTCCTGCCCCCAGTCCCTCCCAGCATCAGGGTCCTTTCCACTGAGTCAACTCTTCCCATGAGGTGGCCAAAGTATTGGAGTTTCAGCTTTAGCATCATTCCTTCCAAAGAACACCCAGGACTGATCTCTTGCAGCGGACGTAACACAAGATGACGCCCACAACCTTCCTGCTGGCTGACGCAGCAGTCTAGCAGCATTCACATGCATTCTCTCCTCTCATGGCTGATGCAGCGGACACAGCTGTGAGGCAGCCGCAGTCCCTCCCACTTCCGGGTGGGGCTCGTTGGTCCCTGTAGCAGGGCGGGAGAGCTGGTGACGCATGTGCAGGGCTGTACCTTCTCAGCAGTACTTCAGTTCAGTTCAGTTCAGTTCAGTCTCTGAGTTGTGTCCGACTCTTTGTGACCCCATGAACTGCAGCACGCCAGGCTTCCCTGTCCATCACCAACTCCTGGAGTTCACTCAGACTCATGTCCATCGAGTCAGTGATGACATCCAGCTATCTCATCCTCTGTCGTCCCCCTCTCCTCCTGCCCCCAATCCCTCCCAGCATCAGAGTCTTTTCCAATGAGTCAACTCTTCCCATGAGGTGGCCAAGTACTGGAGCTTCAGCTTTAGTGTCATCCTTTCCAGGGAAATCCCAGGGCTGATCTCCTTCAGAATGGACTGGTTGGATCTCCTTGCAGTCCAAGAGACTCTCAAGAGTCTTCTCCATCACCACAGTTCAAAAACATCAATTCTTTGGTGCTCAGCTTTCTTCACAGTCCAACTCTCACATTCATACATGACCACTGGAAAAACCATAGCCTTGACTAGACAGACCTTAGTCGGCAAAGTAATGTCTCTGCTTTTGAATATGCTATCTAGGTTGGTCATAACTTTCCTTCCAAGGAGTAAGCGTCTTTTAATTTCATGGCTGCAGTCACCGTCTGCAGTGATTTTGGAGCCCCCCAAAATAAAAGTCTGACACTGTTTCCACTGTTTCCCCATCTATTTCCCATGAAGTGATTGGACCAGATGCCATGATCTTCATTTTTTGAATGTTGAGCTTTAAGCCAACTTTTTCACTCTCCTCTTTCACTTTCATCAAGAGGCTTTTTAGTTCCTCTTCACTTTCTGCCATAAGAGTGGTGTCATCTGCATATCTGAGGTTATTGATATTTCTCCCAGCAATCTTGAGTCCAGCTTGTGCTGCTTCCAGCCCAGCGTTTCTCATGATGTACTCTGCATAGAAGTTAAATAAGCAAGTCACCACCAAATGTGGGTTGAGAGAGCCTGACCGCCATCTTGGCTAATTTGCTCTTTCCCTACATAACTCATAAGAAGTGGCTAGGGGGTGGGCTTAAATGACGTAATTCCAAGCTCCAGATAAAACAAAAGCAGACCAAAGCAGCTGTGCGTTATCGAGTGACTGGCTAAGCTACAACTTTTAGTGACAGCAGGTCTGTGCCAGCAGAAGCCCATCAGCACTAGATTGCCTTGACCTCCTGGCTGCGAACAGCATGCTTATCTGTGCATGAACTACAGGTAAAGAAATACATGCAGGTTACAAACTGGTAACATCAGTCATGTCCACATTACACAAATAGTCATTCCTCTTTTCACTGGCTGTGTTGGAAGAATCTGGGTAGCCTGATATGAGAACAACATTTGACCTTTCAGCTTATTTCTCTGGTGGCAATGCATATAAAATGCTACATTGAAGTGTTTTGTGTATGATTTTTTTTTTTTTTACATTTCTTGGAAGGTAAACTGCAAGCTACATTTTCATCACTTAGTAGATCAGACGTTGTAATGTGACTTTTGGGGGTGGGGGTCTTTTGTAAGTTCTTATACTGAAATGGAATCAGATTTAGACACATTTTTAGATGGCTGACTAAATTTGCATCACTCAGTTGGAAGAAGTTGCTAAGCTTTGTGAAGATGGAAAACAGAAAAGTCGCTCTTGCTTTTCAAAGTCACATATCCCCATACTATTAAATATCTAGGTTGGAATGATGCTTTCGTTCTTTGCCAAGGTTTCAAAAGTAATGTCAAAAATTATTGCAATCTGAGCATTACATTAAGAAATAAATTTTGTATCTTGTATAGGTTACACTGGGACATTTGGAAGGCTGAAAAAGAATCTGATGGTGATAACATAAACATTAACTTGCCATAGATCATTTAGGTGGGATGTGAAAGAGGAGAGGTGACTGAACTCAGCCCACAGGTATAGAACAGAGGACAAAACAGAGACCTTGATCATCAGATAAGAGAACCTAGAGGAGAGTCATTTCACACATTTTTGGATTTTTCCTTCTAGGTTCTGATAACTGTAATATCATTTACTAAAATTACTCAGGCTGGTGAAGGATAAAGAATCTGCTAATGATATTCATTGGAACATAAATTAATATCTAGAGTATTTGAGACTCTTATACAATGAGCCAGTCACCACCCCTTAGTCCTAGCTGGAACACTCAGATTTCCTGAAAGAATTCAGACTTGGCCGATCAAAACGTGCATTGATTAATTCTAGGAAGAACAGTGCTTCTGGGCAATCTTAGGTCACTGTGTATTGGGTATCTTCCATCTGCCACTCACTCAGTCCTGTCTGACTCTTTGGGACGCCACCAGGCTCCTCTGTTTACGAGATTCTCTAGGCGAGAGTACTGGAAAGGGTTGCCCTGCCCTCCTCCAGGGGATCTTCCTGACCCAGGGATCGGATCTGCATCTCTTAGGTCTCCTGCATTGGCAGGCAGATTCTTGACCACTAGCGCCCCCTGGGAAGCCCCTATGTCCTAATAATAGAATCTAATTCTCTAGTCTGAAAAGCGAAAATCTCTGTCTCTTTGGTTGTATCCCTAGTGAGTAATCTGAAATCATATGTTAATGTTACGTGCTCAGTTCTGCCCTCTCAGATTATTGGACAAGCTTCCAATAATTTTTTGTTTTGAATTGTAGTTGATTTACAGTGTTTCAGGTGGGATTCCTCTTCAGATTCTTTTCCATTAAGGTTATACAAGGTATTAAATATAATTCCCTGTGCTATACAGTTGAGCTTCTCAGGTGGCTCAGCAGTAGAGAATCTGCCTGCCAATGCAGGAGACACCTGAGATGGGAGTCTGATCCTTGGGCTGGGAAGGTCCCCTGGAGAAGGAAATGGCAACCCTCTCCAGTATTCTTGCCCGGGAAGTCCCACGGACAGAGGAGCCTGGCAGGCCAGTCAATGGGGTTGCAAAGGGATGGTCACAAATGAGCGACTGAGCATACCATACAATAGGTCCTTGTTTGTATATTTTATTTGCAGCAGTTTGTGTCTGTTAATTCCAGATTCCTAATTTACCCCTCACCCTTACCCTCTTTCCATTTTGGAAGCCACAAGTTTGTTCTCTGTGTCAGTGAGTCTGGTTTCTGTTTTGAAATGTGTTCATTTGTATTATTACTATATTTGTGGATTCCACACGTAAGAGATATCATATGATGTTTGTCTTTTTCTTTTTGTCTTGAGGGTAGACATAGCCCGATATTTCGTCCTATGCTACATCTGAAATGCAGGGCTCATGCTGTGAGCGCCAGTTAGGCTCAGGTGTTTAGGCAATTCTTTCTCTTCTAGCTGAAAACTGTTAACCAGCTTCCTCATGTGAGGGATTCTCCCAGAAGTGTTAAATCCTATTAACATTTTCCACTGGTCCTTTGAGTAGCTCTCCCAGCATTTCTGGGGTCTGCATATTCAAAGGGAGGTTCTGGAATACTGTCATGACCTTATTTCTTTAAAAAAGTGAATAGAATTAGGTCTAAACCATCATTTATCCTAATTCCCTTTACATATAATATTTTATTTTCCATATGTTATTCAAATTTTACCTTTAAATTCATATACTTCTAATAAAACTTTCTTTTAATGTTATAGCTGCTTCATAGTGAATTTCAAATATTCCTCTTCAGTTGTATGTTGGGTAAAACTTAGTTTTTTTCTCTAAGTGAACTTTTAGCTCTGATGATTTTATTAGGGCCCATGCAATCAGGTAGACATTAATTGATCTGCGTTTTTTCCTTTAGAAAGAGGCAATATAACTAGAACTTTAGAATCAGAGCAGCCCTAAGTCAGATTATGGCTCTACTCTTGACTAAATGACCTTGTAACTTTGACTTCCAGTTGTCTACTTTATGAGTTGGTGATAATAATATCAATTGAGATTCATTCCCAAAATAAACTGCCTGAAATATGGTCAGTTCAGTTCAGTTCAGTCGCTCAGTCATGTCTGACTGTTTGCCACCACATGAGTCACAGCACGCCAGTTCTCCCTGTCCATTACCAACTCCCGGAGTTCACTCAGACTCGCGTCCATCGAGTCAGCGATGCCATCCAGCCGTCTATTTCTCTGTTGTCCCCTTCTCCTCCTGCCCCCAATCCCTCCCAGCATCAGAGTCTTTTCCAATGAGTCAACTCTTCGTATGAGGTGGCCAAAGTACCAGAGTTTCAGCTTTAGCATCGTTCCTTCCAAAGAAATCCCAGGGCTGATCTCCTTCAGAATGGACTGGTTGGATCTCCTTGCAGTCCAAGGGACTCTCAAGAGTCTTCTCCAACACCACAGTTCAAAAGCATCAATTCTTTGGTGCTCAGCCTTCTTCACAGTGCAACTCTCACATCCATACATGACCACTGGGAAAACCATAGCCTTGGACCTTAGTCAGCAAAGTAATGTCTCTGTTTTTGAATATACTAACTAGGTTGGTCATAACTTTTCTTCCAAGGAGTAAGAGTCTTTTAATTTCATGGCTGCAATCACCATCTGCAGTGATTTTGGAGCCCCCCAAAATAAAGTCTGACACTGTTTCCACTGTTTCTCCATCTGTTTCCCATGAAGTGATGGGACCGGATGCCATGATCTTCGTTTTCTGAATGTTGAGCTTTAAGCCAACTTTTTCACTCTCCTCTTTCACTTTCATCAAGAGGCTTTTTAGTTCCTCTTCACTTTCTGCCATAAGGGTGGTGTCATCTGCATATCTGAGGTTTATATTTATATTGTATTTCTCCCGGCGATCTTGATTCCAGCTTGTGTTTCTTCCAGTCCAGCGTTTCTCAGGATGTACACTGCATAGAAGTTAAATAAGCAGGGTGACAATATACAGCCTTGACGTAGTCCTTTTCCTATTTGGAACCAGTCTGTTGTTCCATGTCCAGTTCTAACTGTTCCTGACCTGCATACAGATTTCTCAAGAGGCAGGTCAGGTGGTCTGGTATTCCCATCTCTTGAAGAATTTTCCACAGTTTATTGTGATCCACAGAGTCAAAGGCTTTGGCATAATCAATAAGGCAGAAATAGATGTTTTTCTGGAACTCTCTTGCTTTTTCCATGATCCAGCGGATGTTGGCAATTTGATCTCTGGTTCCTCTGCCTTTTCTAAAACCAGCTTGAACATCAGGAAGTTCACGGTTCACATATTGCTGAAGCCTGGCTTGGAGAATTTTGAGCATTACTTTACTAGCATGTGAGATGAATGCAATTGTGCGGTAGTTTGAGCATTCTTTGGCATTGCCTTTCTTTGGAAGGTGTACATTTAATGGAAGTGATTATCTTTGTACTGCTGCTGCTGCCGCTAAGTCGCTTCAGTCGTGTCCGACTCTGTGTGACCCCAGAGACGGCAGCCCACCAGGCTCCCCTGTCCCCGGGATTCTCCAGGCAAGAACACTGGAGTGGGTTGCCATTTCTAGTAGTGAATAGTTAAATATAACAAATTAGAGGGTTTTTAAAAGTGCTATGTAAATAATAGATACTAATCCTTTTCCTCTCTAGAAGACTGTTAAAATCAGATAAAACAAATCTAAACAATATAACAAAATTATGTATTTTTTTGCAACTAACAAATAAAGATGATTCTAAAATTTATAAAACTTATAAAAACACCTGCTATTAATGAGGCCAGTCAGCTGGAGTGGAGAAGGCAATGGCAACCCACCCCAGTACTCTTGCCTGGAAAATCCCATGGACGGAGGAGCCTGGTAGGCTGCAGTCCATGGGGTCGCTAAGAGTTGGGCATGACTGAGCGACTTCACTTTCACTTTTCACTTCCATGCATTGGAGAAAGAAATGGCAACCCACTCCAGTATTCTTGCCTGGAGAATCCCAGTGACAGAGGAGCCTAGTGGGCTGCCGTCTATGGGGTTGCACAAAGTCGGACACGACTGAAGCAACTTAGTGGCAGCAGCAGCATTCAGCTGGAGTAAAGGAATGCTGTGTTTTTTAGTTTATTTTAAAATATTTCCCTCTATTTAGCTCAATTCCCCTAAGCAGTTATAAATCCCTTTAATAAATTATGAACAATTCTGCAGTATATTTAAAAATAATCAGAAGCAATATTATTATAAGAGTCACTTCTGTCTTGGGACTGTGGCTCACCGGTTAAATCATTTTATTCCCATGTCCTCAAAAATGTTTTTCTCTATTTTGTTATATTTGTAATTTTACTTTTTAGACCTCACATGTATATGAAATAATATTTAATATAGTATTAGTCTTTGTCTGACTTACGTCACTTAACACAATACCCTCCAAATCCATCCATGTTGTTGCAAATAGCAACATTTCATTCTTTTTTATGGCCGAATAGTATCCATATCTTGGCTATTGCAAATAATGTTGCTATGAACGTTCTGGTACATGTGACTTCTGGAATTAGCATTTTCATCTTTGAGGGATTAATACCCAGGAGCGAACTTACTGGATCATATGGTAGTTCTATTTTTAGTTTTTTTGAGAAGACATCATACTATTTCCCATAGGAGCTGTACCAATTTACATTTCCACTAACGGTGTACTAGGGTTACATTTTGAGAGATTAAAAAATGAAACTTCGAAGTTTTATACTCATTAGAAGTCAAAGTTCTCTAATTGATAAAACCAAAATCTAAAGAAAAAGTCTAACTATGTGACTTTTTGAAGCCTAAACACATCTGGAGAAGGCAATAAGAGAGGAAGAAGATTGGTCAAAGCCAAATAAAAATTTTTATCAAATTTAAAATTTCTGATTGCTAGTTGGTCCCACAAGAGGGAAAAGTTTAATGACTCTTTTCAATTAAAATTGATTTTTATATTGAGAACTAATGTATCTTTTTATTAGAAGGTTGTTTTCCCCAAAAGGCACAATAAAAGTTACAAAAATTCTTAGCTCATATTAGCACTTGTGAATTTCTTTGAAGTGGTGCCAAGTGTCTCAGCCTGTAGCAGCCTATGATAAATTTGGCAAAGCTGTTTTCATTTGTGACTTTGTATGAGTATCCTTCAATATAATTATGTACAGTTCTGTTCATTAAACCCAAAGCACAAGTCAAGCTTGGCAGTATATTCAACTAACTTTTGGGGAAATTTGTATTTCCTTTCTTAATATTCAGGTTTTCAGAACCAGAAAGCAATTTCATTCCCATTCCCATCCATGAAGTGCAAGCAAAGCATTTTTCTAGTTTTGATATCCCTGAAGGCTATGAAGCAGGAACCAAGAATGTTAACAAAATAGGACAAAAACATCAGAAGGAAATCAGAACCAATGAAATATTTTCTTTTATAGAGAATGAAATCACAATCAAGTATGTACAAATAAGAGTCATATGTGGAGAACAAATCTACTTTGAAGACACAGGCCCCCTGAGATTTCTGAATCAAGAACACACTTTGGTGGTTTATGGAAACGCACATTTTCTCCATAGTTATTGTGACATTTCTATTGTGACTTTTGAGAACATTCAGTTCACCCTGAAAAATGGACAGAATAAATTGAAGAGGAGAGAAAAGGAATATTCACCTGCAGCCTGAATTCAGTGACACAGGGGATAGAAAATGTTGCAGGTTTAATTTGGATATGAGACAATTATATGGAAATTAGTAACAAAGATTACCTTAAAATTCTAAATCTTATAAGGCAGGTATTTTAGCAACTCGATTATCTTGGACTAAGCTCTCCATCCTGCACAATTCACCGAAGAAATACATCACCATAAAATGTAGTTGTTTCACTGATTCAAATTAAACTTAGTTTTCTAAAGAAGGGATGGCTGGATGCCGCTTGGACCTTGGCGTGCTTGGCTGTGAGTTTGGGCCAAGGGAGTTTTGTGCTCCCGTGTTGTCTCTAGTTGATTAACATACCATACTTCCTCTGCATTGTATTTTGTTTGGAGATTTACTGTATCCCTTACAGCAGTAGTTTCCTGGGATAAATTCCCAATGTGAGATGCAGTTAGTGATCAGAAATTTGCATATAAAATGATGTAAAGAATAATAGAATGTTGTAATTTTTTCTTCCTTTTGGAGTTAGGTTTGTATTCATGAAAACACAGACTGGGGTTGAGCTTTAAACTTAATATCAGTCTTGTTTTCCTATTAATGTGTGCTACTTTGGGAAGTAGAGGGATTAGGGGAGCTTGATTTTAACAACTATTCTAAGTTATTTAATGATATAATGATATGTGCGCAAAGTTTATAGGTGACGTTACATTCTTAAGAACAAAGAGAACTTGTACCAACATCAATTTTATAATTATTATAGATGGCTTTAATGGTCTAGTAGGAATCTAGATTTTTTTAGAGGTAGATTTAAAATATAACCAAATTAAAAGCAAGTTGGGGCAGAGAAAGGGTATTCCTGGGAAACTGTGGCTCAGGTTTAAAGACTCCAAGGATGTGAAAGCTACTTAAAAAAAAACAAAAACCAAGGCTGGGAGCGGACTTCAGTGTCCTCACCTGCAAAGTGGGAGAATTGGACTAAATATGAAGCTTCAAAACCAGAAATACTCAACAGAATAATCCACACATGGATGGGAAGAGATTAGCATGCATCCTTGATTCAAGAATTGCTATAATAGATTTATTCAACAGATGTTGATTGACTACTTCATAGGCAATGAGGATGCAGCTGAGAAGTGACACCCCTTTCCCACGGCTGCTGTTGCTGCTGCTAAGTTGCTTCCGTCGTGTCTGACTCTGTGCGACCCCATAGATGGCAGCCCACTAGGTTCCTCTGTCCCTGGGATTCTCCAGGCAAGAGTACTGAAGTGGGTTGCCATTGCCTTCTCTGCCTTTCCCATGGAGTTTTATTGAAATGCTGAGAGGGAGGATGTGAAATAGGATAGGAGGAGACAAATTGTTGAACAAGATAATCTCAGATAGTGTTAATGAAGCAAACCAGGCAGTGTAATTGAAGGCAGATAATGTGATAAAGAAGTAATTTTGCTCACTTTGTATTAATTGGGAAAGTAAACGAATCACTGCATATAAGAAGGCTAGTCTAGCACCTGGAAATGTTAGTTCTCCAACTCTTCTCGAAAGTGCTGAAATTTAAACAGTTTCACCCATTTTTTCCCACCCCAGTCTACCCTCAAACCATGTTTGTGGTAAATAAAAGTGAAAGTTGCTCAGTCATGTCCAACTCTTTACAACTCCATGGACTATACAGTCCATGAAATTCTCCAGGCCAGAAAACTGGAGTGGGTAGCCTTTCTCTTCTCCAGGGGATCTTCCTGACCCAGAAATCTAACTGGGATCTCCTGCATTGCAGGCGGATTCTTCACCTACTGAGCTATCAGGGAAACCCATGTTTGTCATAGGGTTAATACAAAAATGTCTCTCAATTTGAGGTGGTGAAAAGGAATTAGAGTGATTGCCCTGTATAGACACAAGTATACTTTCACTAAACGTGTATATGTTAAAAAAAAAAGTCATGATTCCCTCTTCTCACAGTTTTTGCATTCAGGTAGGAAGGCTTTGTTTCTTTTCTTTGACTGATGTGATCCTGCTGCTGAAGAGCTTGTTTGCTGAGAAGCAGCCAGGTGCCATTGAATACCACTAACCAGGATCAAAGATTCCACGTTCCGTGATAGTCTCTCTTTCAAAGTGTGACATCTCCTCTCCACACAGCCTGTTGGGAAAAGGAAACACCAGGGAAGTATGGAAAAATGTTTCCTGAATTGAAAGAAGAGAGTAGTGTGGGAGGCATTGGTAAAATGGTGAACATGTTGGTCAGGTGTTCAGAGAACCTGTGTTATGGTCTTGACTCTCACTCACAAGTCAACTCACCTGGGATAGGTAAGTTACAGATCTTTGCAACCTTGGCTTCTCCATCTGTAGAAATTCTTAAAGATGTGGGAATACCAGACCACCTTACCTGCCTCCTGAGAAACTGTATGCAGGTCAAGAAGCAACATTTAGAAGCGGACAGGAACAATGGGCTAGTTCAAGATCAGGAAAGGAGTACATCTAAGCTATATATTCTTACCCTGCTTATTCAGCTTATATGCAGAGTATATCAGGCAAAATGCTGGGGTGTATGAAGCTCAAGCTGTAATCAAGATTGCTGGGAGAAATACCAATCACTTTAGATGTCTAGATGATACCACCCTAATGGCAGAAAGCAAAAAGGAACTAAAGAGCCTCCTGATGAAGGTGAAACAGGACAGCGAAAAAGCTGGCTCAAAACTCAACATTCCAAAAAATGAAGATCATGGCATCTGGTCCTATCATTTCATGGCAAATAGATAGGGAAACAGTGAAGACAGTGGCAGACTTTTTGTTCTTGGGCTACAAAATCACTGTGATGGTGACTGCAGTCATAAAATTAAAAGATGCTTGCTCCTTGGAAGAAAAGCCTTGACCAATCTGGACAGCATATTCAAAAGCAGACACATCACTTTGCCAACAAAGGTCCATATAATGAAAGCAATGGTTTTTCCAGTAGTCATGTATGGATGTGAGATTTGGACTATAAAGAGAGCTGAGTGCTGAAGAACTGATACTTTTGAATTGTGGTGCTGGAGAAGACTCTTGAGATTCCCTTGGACAGAAAGGAGATCAAACCAGTCAATCCTAAAGGAAATCAACCCTGAATACTCATTGGAAGAACTGATGCTGAAGGTGAAGTTCCAATACTTTGGCCACCTGATGAGAAGAGCCTCTGTTTTGGAAAAGACCCCGATTCTGGGAAAGATTGAAGGCGGGAGGAGAAGGGGATGACAGAGGATGAGATGGTTGGATGGCATTACCGCTTCAATGGACATGAGCTTGTGCAAACTCCAGGAGACAGTGAGGGATGGGGAAACCTGGTGTGCTGCAGTCCATGGGGTTGCAAAGAGTTGGACACGACTGACCGACAGAACAACAACAAGAATGAGTTACACTCAGCTGGTTGATTCCTAAGGTCCTTCTAGCTCTGGCAAATGTCTTCTAAATACTGCCTTTGTTAGGCACTATATAGCTGAAATCCTTACCAGAGCTATTTGCCACACTTATTTGTCTGTGATAGATATTTAGTCAGTTGTCTGTCTCTCTTAATGGTACAAAATTGTTGCTTAAAGAAATTACTCGTTTATGGCTGTGCTGGGTCTTCCTCGCTTTGCATGGGCTCTCTCTAGCTGCAAGCGGGGCTACTCTCTCTCGCAGTGTTCCGACTTCTCATTGCAGTGGCTTCTCTTGCTGCGGAGCACAGGCTCCAGGCACGGGGTCTCGCTAGTTCTGGCACATGGCCCCAGCTGCTCCACAGCCTGGGGAATCCTCCTGGACTAAGGATGAAATCTGTGTCCTCTGTACTGGCATGTGGATTCTTATCCACGGTGCCACCAGGGAAGTCCCTCTTAATGGTAGTCATTGTTTAGTCACTATTACTGAAAGCTTTCTGTTTCATTTCATTTTTTGTTTTAAAATACTTTTATCTTGGTTAACTGGAAGAGAAAGGAATTTATTAGGGCATAGGGAAGTGAAAGTGAAAGTCGCTCAGTCGTATCCGACTCTTTGCGACCCCACGGACTGTCCATGGAATTCTCCAGGGCAGAATACCGAAGTGAGTAAGTAGCCTTTCTCTTCTTCAGGGGATCTTCCTAACCCAGGGATAGAACCCAGGTCTCCCGCATTTCAGGTGGATTCTTTACCAGCTGAGCCACAAGGGAAGCCCAAGAATACTGGAGTGCGTAGCCTATCCCTTCGCCAGCGAATCTTCCCGACCCAGGAATTGAAGCGGGGTCTCCCTCGTTGCAGGCAGATTCTTTACCTACTGAGCTATCAGGGAAGCCATAAAAGGAATTCCGAAGACAAATACTGTGAGTCCCTTTGTCTTCTGTATTGCTAGGGCTGCCATGACAAACTGGGTGACTTAAAAAATAGAAATGTATGTTCTCCAATTCTGAAGGCTGGAAGTGAAAGGTCCGGGTGTCTTAGGACTAGTTTGCTCTGAGGCCTCTTTTTCACTTGTGTATAAGCATCCTCCTGCCTGTTCGCATGGAAGGACCTCTGTGCATGTGCACTCCTGGTGTCTCTCTGTCTGTCTTCATCTCTTCTTTTTATAAAGACACTGGTCAGATTGGATAGAGGCCCACCCTAAAGGGATCATTTTAACTTAATTACCTTTTTAAAGGCCCATCTGGTTGGGTGGCATCACCAACCCAATAGGCATGACTTTGAGCAAGCTCCAAGAGATAGAGAAGAACAGGGAAGTTTGGCATATGCAGTCTATGGGGTCACGAAGAGTTGGACATGACTTAGGGAGTGAACAACAACAAGTGTTCATAGTGAGAAAAGAGGAATATGAGTTCTTTCTCTCTGTGTTATTATGCTTATTCAGGGTAAAAGCTATTCCTATTTACATTTGTTACTATTACCATATTAAGTGAAAGCTTTTATTAATTCAGTAATATTTATAGAGTGCCTGATATCTGCCAGATACTATTTTAGGACTTGAGACTCCATCACTGAAAAAAAAAGTATTAAGAATGGCAAAATCAGAAAAAAAACACATTATAAAGTAATGTATATGTATAAATGTGTTTGTGTGTGTAAATGTCTGTTAAGTGCTTCAGAAAAATCTTCTTGCTAAAGAAAATAATGAAAAATAGTATATATATATATATGATTGATAGGCTATTTCATTCTTTGAAATATCTCAAAATTGATTTGTTTATGTGTACCAATGTATTTTTTATTTCATGCCAAATTATATTAAATGGACAATTTAAAGAATTACTAGTAGTATAGTCTCAAAGTGAGCTTAACTCATATTTTACAAAACAGATTGGCTGGGTTCTGATGAAATAGTTTACTTATTTATCCATACATACATGAACTATCTTTGCTTCTCTGAGGTCTCAGTTCAGTTCAGTTCAGTTGCTCAGTCGTGTCCGACTCTTTGTGACCCCATGAACCATAGCACGCCAGGCCTCCCTGTTCAAAACCAACTCCCAGAGCCTACCCAAACCCATCTCCATTGAGTCAGTGATGCCATCCAACCATCTCATCCTCTGTTGTCCCCTTCTCCTCCTGCCCTCAATCTTTCCCAGCATCAGGGTCTTTTCAAATGAGTCAGCTCTTCGCATCAGGTGGCCAAGGTATTGGACTTTCAGCTTTGACATCAGTCCTTCCAATGAACACCCAGGAATGATTTCCTGTAGGATGGACTGGTTGGATCTCCTTGCAGTCCAAGGGACTCTCAAAAGTCTTCTCCAACACCACAGTTCAAAACCATCAATTCTTCAGTGTTCTTCTTTCTTTATAGTCCAGCTCTCACATCCATACATGACTACTGGAAAAACCATAGCTTTGACTAGACGGGCCTTTGTCAGCAAAGTAGTCTCTGTCTAGGTTAGTCATAGCTTTTCTTCCAATGAGTGAGTGTCTCTAGGCAAGAATAAAGCAGATTCTTTACTGCTGAGCCACCAGGGAAGCCCTTAACAGAGCCTATAGTTATTTGAGAGCCCTTATTTGCTCTTAATAGTGAATCTGCATATAGCTAATGAGTTTTAGATCTCTGCCCATTAAAGTGACTGAGAAGGAGCTGGAAGTGTTGTTCTGTCCTTATGTAGGAAGGAATACTGAGTTTGGTGGACGAATCAAGGGGAAAGCAAGTCTGTACATGCAAATGAATCATAGCCTTATCTGTATCAGCCCTGACTGATATACCCTTCTACGCCCCACTGTTTCACTCCTCTCCCTTTCAGCTATTTTTTTGCAAGACATCACAGAGTTCAGCTGGGGCCAGGTTTTAATTTTGGTATATTGTGAATGACCCTGAAATTTGTTTGTATTTTTCCTCATTACTGTAGATCTATGCATATATCTTTAAGAACATCAAGTCTGTGCGACTGGAAGCACTGCTCTTATCCTTGCTAAGCATTGTGGTGCTTGTGCTGGTTAAAGAGCTGAATGAACAGTTTAAGAGGAAAATTAAAATTGTTCTTCCTGTTGACTTAGTTTTGGTAAGTACAAAATGAACGTTTAACTTTCTTCTCTGCAGTGCTTGAAACTGCTGTGGATAATGTGCAAAGGCACACCTTATTGTCCATAGTAACCCACAATTAGTCCTGTCCCTCATTAAAACAGGACTAATTTGGCTACACATTCATGTAAAGACAGGAAATATTTTGAGTCAATAATTTAAAAGAGGCACACACGTTTCTAATGTTTGTAGAATTTCTCATATGCTTGTATATTTTCAGATAAATAAGAGAACATATAGCCTAAAATTTTAAATATGGAGACATTTTTAAGGATGGGACTGAAAAAATCTCTGGCATGATTCTCCATAAAGCAATAAAAAGTGAAACCACATCTTTTTGATATGGCATCTATATGCTGCATAAAATGTGATCAATCAACAAATGTCCATTAATGGTTGATAGATTTATTATATTTACTGACCTAGTTTTTCTTTGTTGAAAGGATATTCTCATAATTTTCAGTGGCCAAGGCTGATTCTCTAAGATATTTTTGTTGCTATACTTGGCAAAGTAACAAATTGTACTTTACTCCTAAGGCTTATGAAATTAAAAACCACATTTTGAAATTTTAAGAGCCTCTAATGGGAACTCTTTTTAAAAAAATTATATTTATTTATTTTGCTTGATTGATGATTGCTGTACAATAAGGGTTTGACTTCTGCATACATCAACATGAATCAGCCATAGGTATACATATGTCCCCTCCCTCTTTAAACTCCCTCCCACCTCCCACTCTTTCCCACCCCTCTAGGTTGTTACAGAGGTCTGGTTTGACTTTCTGATGGGAACTCTTAACTAAACAAAGCATTACATTGAAAATGAAATGTTAAGCAAACCAGTCTTCTAATTTACTTATTATTAATTGGCTTTAGTTTCTTTTTATTGGTGATAAGTAGTGTCTAAATAATTTCACCCATTGAAATATCACTTCATACTATTGAAATAGTGTAGGCTTTATTTATATGTATATAAACCTCAGTTCAGTTGCTCAGTTGTGTCCAACTCAGCGACCCCATGGTCGCTGCGACCCCTGCAGCACACCAGGCCTCCCTGTCTATCACCAACTCCTGGAGTTTACTCAAACTCATGTCCATCGAGTTGGTGATGTCAACCAACCATCTCATCTTCTGTCGTCCCCTTCTCCTCCTGCCTTCAATCTTTCCCAGCATCGGGGTCTTTTCTAATGAGTCAGTTCTTCGCATCAGGTAGCCAAAGTATTAGAGTTTCAGCTTCAACATCAGTCCTTCCAATGAATATTCAGGACTGATTTCCTTTAGGATGGACTGGTTGGATCTCCTTGCAGTCCAAGGGACTCTCAAGAGTCTTCTCCAACACCACAGTTCAAAAGCATCAATTTTTCGGTGCTCAGCTTTCTTCATAGTCCAATTTCCACACCCTTACATGACTACTGGAAAAACCATAGCTTTGACTAGATGGACCTTTGTTGACAAAGTAATGTCTTTGCTTTTTAATATGCTCTCTAGGTTGGTCATAACTTTCCTTCCAAGGAGTAGTTCAGTTCAGTTCAGTTGCTCGTCGTGTCTGACTCTTTGCCACCACATGAATTGCAGCACGCCAGGCCTCCCTGAACATCACCAACTCCCGGAGTTCACTCAAACTCATGTCCATCGAGTTGGTGATGCCACCCAACCATCTCATCCTCGGTCGTCCCCTTCTCCTCCTGCCCCCAATCCCTCCCAGCATCAGAGTCTTTTCCAATGAGTCAACTCTTCGCATCAGGTAGCCAAACTATCAGAGTTTCAGCTTTAGCATCATTGCTTCCAAAGAACACCCAGGACTGATCTCCTTCAGAATGGACTGGTTGGATCTCCTTGCAGTCCAAGGGACTCTCAAGAGCTTTCTCCAGCAACACAGTTCAAAAGCATCAATTCTTCAGCACTCAGCTTTCTTCACAGTCCAACTCTCACATCCATACATGACTGCTGGAAAAACCATAGCCTTGACTAGACTGACCTTTGTTGTCAAAGTAATGTCTCTGCTTTTGAATATGCTATCTAGGTTGGTCATAACTTTCCTTCCTAGGAGTAAGTGTCTTTTAATTTCATGGCTGCAGTCACCATCTGCAGTGATTTTGGAGCCCTCCAAAATAAAGACTGACACTGTTTCCACTGTTTCCCCATCTATTTCCCATGAAGTGATGGGACCAGATGCCATGATCTTAGCTTTCTGAATGTTGAGCTTTAACCCAACTTTTTCACTCTCCACTTTCACTTTCATCAAGAGGCTCTTTAGTTCTTCGCTTTCTGCCATAAGGGTGGTGTCATCTGCATATCTGAGGTTATTGATATTTCTCCCAGCAATCTTGATTCCAGCTTGTACTTCCTCCAGCCCAGCATTTCTCATGATGTACTCTGCATAGAAGTTAAATAGTCAGGGTGACAATATACAGCCTTACATACTCCTTTTCCTATTTGGAACCAGTCTGTTGTTCCATGTCCTGTTCTAACTGTTGCTTCCTGACCTGCATATAGTTTCTCAAGAGTCAAGTCAGTTGGTCTGGTGTTCCCATCTCTTTCAGAATTTTCCACAGTTTGTTGTGATCCACACAGTCAAAGGCTTTGACATAGTCAATAAAGCAGAAGTAGATGTTTTTCTGGAACTCCCTTGCTTTTTGATGATCCAGTGTATGTTGGCAGTTTGATTTCTGGTTCCTCTGCCTTTTCTAAATCCAGCTTGAACATCTGGAAGTTCACAGTTCATGTATTGTTGAAGCCTGGCTTGAATAATTTTGAGCATTACTTTGCTAGCATGTGAGTGCAGCACTTTCACAGCATCATCTCACCTGCAATGAGATTCATGAGTATACACATGGATACTTTTGCCCCAGCACCCAAACTCTGAACATATCTCCACTTTTCACCCACACAACTGTCCCTTGGCCTTTCCTTGGACCATGCTGGAAGGGGAGACCTGGAGAAGGTATCTGGAAGCAGACTTTGGCAGGAAATTATAGATTCCTGGGAATTCAGTGTATGATCCAGAAATATGAGCCCAGGTTTGAGTTAGGTACCTCCCCTTGTCCCCACAAAACTCCCATTTTATGAGAAGAGTTACAGTTGGAAGATGGCAGATTAGAACCTTCTAAAGCACTATCTGAAAGACAAAGTTAGTGACTTAAGTTACTTAATTTTAATATTGGCTATATGTATTGAACACCATGCATTCTTCCATTTTCAATAAGGATTCAGCATCTTGTGGCTATGGTATATTTTCTTTTATAGCTCACAGTATTTTCTGATGATATAAATATTTCATGAAAATTATTAGCAATTAAAATGTATTAAATGTGGAAATTTTTGAATACATTAATACTTCTTATTCCAACCTAATAGCCTGAATTTTTTACTACTATTGTATTTAGAAAGTACAATTATGTCATAATATTTATAAAGTTTGAAACTGTTACCTGTTTGAGTTTTATTGCCTTTAAAAAAATTCTCGTCTCCTTTGTTTTTTAAGCCTATTTAATGTTTTAAGAAATATTATAAAGTCAGTTAAATATCATCATAGAGAAGAGAAATATATAGTAAAAATCCCTACAAAGTAATATTATTGGAATTGTTAGATATTCCTTATTTTGCTAGTGTGATTTTTTTTTATACCTTTTTTCTGACCATGTATATGGTAAATTTATACTTTAGGTAATTAGTGTGTTTCTTTTTAACAAAGAAGCATAGTATAGAAATGATTGAACAGATATCAAACTGATAGATAACCCTGTGAAATAACCAGTACCTATTAAATAATCAAAAGAATGAAGAGAATGTGAAAATGGATGGAAA
This sequence comes from Ovis canadensis, assembly GCF_042477335.2. Classification (NCBI taxonomy): domain Eukaryota; kingdom Metazoa; phylum Chordata; class Mammalia; order Artiodactyla; family Bovidae; genus Ovis; species Ovis canadensis. The sequence goes on along the minus strand of NC_091253.1, from coordinate 96,076,275 downwards.
ACATTAAGGTAATATGACTGGTGAAAACAAGTCCTGAACAGAATTCTGAACATACACTTTAAAGGGGACTGTGGATACTTGCAGAGAATACAAGGCCTTGCTTGCCGTATGTCATACAATAGAAGGTCAGGCTCCTGAAACTCCAGGGAGGTAATTCAAAAAATATTGGGTTCAACACATTATTAACTAGCATATTTTTCTTCAAGAAATAGCAAAAGCTCAAAATTAAAGATTATTCAAGGAGACTGTAAACCATCAATTACTAACCTACATTAGGAATATTGATGCAGCGTCTTAAACTCTTTTGTGACTACTCCAGTGAAAGGAAAATGTTCTGAGTTAAAACATTCTTTCATATCATGAGAGACAAGTATTTAGGTTGGATTGTGGTATCTGTGTGCATGCACACACACACACACACACACACAAACACACATTTGTATATTCTGTATTCTGCACCCCTTCAAAATCAGACATAATTGGATTGCTATAACTGGAAAGGATATGATAAAAGTTGTATTATTGTAATGCCATTTAGTTTTTGAGACTGCAGATTAAGTGCTCTCAAATCTCAGAGGGATTTTTTTATTTACATATTTTCTTAGTTTTTAAAAATCTGTGCAAATATTATATTACTGTTGATAATCATGGAGCACATGAGTGATGTTTGCTTTAAAAAATAGTTTTAAGATGTTTGAGAGACAGGAATAATTTTATTTTTCTCTTTTTCCAATGGAACCACACAGATGATTGCTACATCTTTGACTTGCTATTGTACCAATATGGAAAACACATACGGATTAGAAGTAGTTGGTCATATTCCAAAAGGGTAATGTAGTCCTTTTTCTTTCTCTCTTTCCTTTTGTTTGTTTGTTGATGGAGGAAGCAAATGGGGAGTAGGTGGGTATGAATTTTATTTCTTTCAAAGGCTATATGTGGTACAAAATTCTAGTTAATTTCTATTTTACAGTGATAGAAGCAGTTCACAATAAAGAAAAATAATTTCTTAAAGTATATATCTATTATTTGAGAAGTTGATAACTATTTTTTACAGTATTGCTTCAAGTAAAAGATTTGGAGATTATTAATACACATCATTTAAAAAAGAAAGCAGAACATTGAATTTCCAAATTAGAGTCATGCTCTAGTCTTCCCTCTTCTACTCACACATTCCTATGACTATTTTTATTTCACTTAAAATATAGTAAAAATACACAAGCATCATCTTAAATAGCAAGACATGAATGGTAGGCACTGGTGAAAGAGAGAGTGGAAATAGAAATGAGAGCATGTTTCCCACCTGTCTTAAAGCCTTCCTTTGGACACGAAGAGAAGATTAACAAAAGGAAAACGTGTTCACCCTGAAAGCACAAAATATTTTTCCAAATATATCCTGAAAGGAAGCAACATCATCTTAGGGGAGAAAGAGGATGTCTTATGAATCATTCTCTTTTAATGGGCTGTGCTATACACCAATATTTATAGATTTGGGGCAAAATTAGAGTTGTTAGCTTCTCTATATTTTTATCTTCCAGACATAGGCCAGTAGTGATTATTGGAATCATCTTGTGTTTTCTGAAGGGTTCTCTAGTTTACCTTCAAATTCAGTTTATTGTTTTTTTTATTCCTATAGGTTAATTTATCATTATTAATAATTAGGCAAGCTTGATTTTCATGAAACAAAATTTCTTATAGTTTGAAACACTTTTATGTATATGTCTTAGGCTTGTAATGGTACGAATCAGTTTGACTTAGGGTTAAACTTGGAGTGGGCAAAAAATACCATGCCTCTCCTTCATCTAGTCTAGTTATCCTTTATTTTGAGTGACTTTTACAAACTCATCTTCTTAAAGAATCATAGAAAAAGCATGGCATTGATAAGAGATGGAGCTGAGGTTGAATCCCAGCTCTACCATCACTTTGTGATTAAGATACATTTTTTAGAATGTTTTCTTCTCTATACATTACACTCATGGTACTTGATCTGGGGATTGTGGGGAGAATTTAATAAAACTGCTACTGTGAAAGTGCTGAACATTCAGTTTACATGCTCAGTATTACATCAAAGTAAATTATTTCCCCCTTTTCTTCTATTGTTGCCCCAGAGGGATTTTTCTTTAAAGACAGAAGCTAAGTGTCACATAGCATCATCAGGGATAAATAAACAATGATACTTTGGCTCAAGTGGTTTTCAAAAAAAAAAAAAGAAAGACAATGACTGGGTATTAGTTGGAAGAAATATTTTAAACAGTTGTTTAAAACTGAGAAATAGAAGTTGCACAAGCCTCTTAGCCTCATCCACAGGAGGGCAGACAGAAGAAGCAGGAAGACTACAATCCCACCAACTTCAAGAACAAAAACCACAACCACAGAAAGTTAATCAAAATGAAAAGCCAGAGGGTTATGTTCCAGATGAAGGAACAAGATAAAATCAAACTAAAAGAACAACTAAATGAAGTGGAGAGGGCAAGCTTCAGAAAAAAGAGTTCAGAATGATAGTGAAGATGATCCAAGGTCCTGGGAAAAGAGTGGAGAAGATACAAGAAATGTTTACCAAAGACCTAGAGGAGCTAAAGGACAAAGAATGGAGATGAACAATCCACTAGAAGGAATCAAGAGCAGGATAACTGAGGAAGAAGAATGGATAAGTGACCTGGAAGGGAAAATGGTGGAAATCATTGCAGCAAAGCAGAATATAGAAGAAAAGAATTAAAAGAAACGAAGACAGCCTAAGAGACTTCTGAGACAACATTAAATGCACCAGCATTCACATTATAGGGGTGCCAGAAGAGGAAGAGACTGAGAAAGCACCTGAGAAAATGTTTGAAGAGATAATAGTTGAAAACTTCCCTAACGTGGGAAAAGAAATAATCAACCAAACCCTTGAAGTGCAGAGAGTCCTAGTTAGGATAAACCCAAGGAGGAATACACTGAGACACATAACAATCAAACTGACAACAATTTGAGACAAACGAAATGTTAAAAGCAACAAGGGAAGCATGACACATACCCTTGTATATTTTATGTATTAACAGCTGATTCCTCAACCAAAATTCTACAAGTCACAAAGGGATGGCACAATGTATTTAAGGTAATGAAAGGGAAAAACTTACAACCAAGAATAGTCTAACCAGCATGACTTTGCTCAGATTTGATGGAGAAATCAAAAGTTTTACAGACAAACAAAAAATTAAGAGAACTCACTAGCAACAAATAGGTGCCCAATATGCTACTGGAGATCAGTGGAGAAATATCTCCAGAAAGAATGAAGGGATGAAGCCAAAGCAAAAACAATACCCAGCTGTGGATGTGACTGGTGATGCAAGCAAGGTCCGATGCTGTAAAGAGCAGTATTGCATAGGAACCTGGAATGTCAGGTCCATGAATCAAAGCAAATTGGAAGTGGTCAAACAAGAGATGGCAAGGGTGAACATCGACATTCTAGGAATCAGTGAACTAAAATGGACTGGAATGGGTGAATTTAACTCAGATGACCATTACATCTACTACTGCAAGCAGGAATCCCTCAGAAGAAATGGAGTAGCCATCATGGTCAACAAAAGAGTCTGAAATGCAGTACTTGGATGCAATCTCAAAAACGACAGAATGATCTCTGTTCATCTCCAAGGCAAACCATTCATTATCACAGTTATCCAAGTCTATGCCCCAACAAGTAACACTGAAGAAACTGAAGTTGAACGGTTTTATGAAGACCTACAAGACCTTTTAGAACTAACACCCAAAAAAGATGTCCTTTTCATTATAGGGGACTGGAATGCAAAAGTAGGAAGTCAGGAAACACCTGGAGTAACAGGCAAATTTGGCCTTGGAATGCAGAATGAAGCAGGGCAAAGACTAATAGAGTTTTGCCAAGAAAATGCACTGGTCATAGCAAACACCCTCTTCCAACAACACAAGAGAAGACTCTACACATGGACATCACCAGATGGTCAACACCAAAATCAGACTGATTATATTTTTTGCAGCCAAAGATGAGGAAGCTCTATACAGTCAACAAAAACAAGACCAGGAGCTGACTGTGGCTCAGATCATGAACTCCTTATTACCAAATTCAGACTCAAATTGAAGAAAGTAGGGAAAACCGCTAGACCATTCAGGTATGACCTCAATCAAATCCCTTATGATTATACAGTGGAAGTGAGAAATAGATTTAAGGGCCTAGATCTGATAGATAGAGTGCCTGATGAACTATGGAATGAGGTTCATGACATTGTACAGGAGACAGGGATGAAGACCATCCCCATGGAAAAGATGCAAAAAAGCAAAATGGCTGTCTGGGGAGGTGTTACAAATAGCTGTGAAAAGAAGAGAAGTGAAAAGCCAAGGAGAAAAGGAAAGATATAAGCATTTGAACTCAGAGTTCCAAAGAATAGCAATAAGAGATAAGAAAGCCTTCTTCAGTGATCAGTGCAAAGAAATAGAGGGAAAGAACAGAATGGGAAAGACCAGAGATCTCTTTAAGAAAATGAGAGATACAAGGGAGTATTTCATGCAAAGATGGGCTCAATAAAGGACAGAAATGGTATAGACCTAACAGAAGCAGAAGATATTAAGAAGAAGTGGCAAGAATACATGAAGAACTGTACAAAAAAGCTCTTCACGACCCAGATAATCATGATGGTGTGATCACTAATCTAGAGCCAGACATCCTGGAATGTGAAGTCAAGTGGGCCTTGGAAAGCATTGCTATGAACAAAGCTAGTGGAGGTGATGAAATTTCAGTTGAGCTGTTTCAAATCCTGAAAGATGATGCTGTGAAAGTGCTGCACTCAATATGCCAGCAAATTTGGAAAACTCAGCAGTGGCCACAGGACTGGAAAAGGTCAGTTTTCATTCCAATCCCAAAGAAAGGCAATGCCAAAGAATGCTTAAACTACCACACTATTGCACTCATCTCACATGCTAGTAAAGTAATGCTCACAATTCTCCAAGCCAGGCTTCAGCAATACGTGAACTGTGAACTTCCTGATGTTCAAGCTGGTTTTAGAAAAGGCAGAGGAACCAGAGATCAAATTGCCAACATCTGCTGAATCATGGAAAAAGCAAGAGAGTTCCAGAAAAGCATCTATTTCTGCTTTATTGACTATGCTAAAGCCTTTGACTGTGTGGATCACAATAACCTGTGGAAAATTCTGAGAGAGATGGGAATATCAGGCCACCTGACCTGCCTCTTGAGAAACCTGTATGCAGGTCAGGAAGCAGCAATTAGAACTGGAGATGGAACAGCAGACTGGTTCCAAATAGCAAAAGGAGAACGTCAAGACTGTATATTGTCACCCTGCTTATTTAACATATGCAGAGTACATCATGAGAAACGCTGGGCTGGAAGAAACACAAGCTGGAATAAAGGTTGCCGGGAGAAATATCAATAACCTAAGATATGCAGATGACACCACCCTTATGGCAGAAAGTGAAGAGGAGCTAAAAAGCCTCTTGATGAAAGTGAAAGTGGAGAGTGAAAAAGTTGGCTTAAAGCTCAACATTCAGAAAACTAAGATCATGGCATCCGGTCCCATCACTTCATGGGAAATAGATGGGGAAACAGTGGAAACAATGTCAGACTTTGTTTTTTTGGTCTCCAAAATCACTGCAGATGGTGACTGCAGCCATGAAATTAAAAGACGCCTACTCCTTGGAAGAAAAGTTATGACCAACCTGGATAGTATATTCAAAAGTAGGCATTACTTTGCTGACTAAGGTCCGTCTAGTCAAGGCTATGGTTTTTCCAGTAGTCATGTATGCATGTGAGAGTTGAACTGTGAAGAAGGCTGAGCACCACAGAATTGGTGCTTTTGAACTGTGGTGTTGGAGAAGACTCTTGAGAGTCCCTTGGACTGCAAGGAGATCCAACTAGTCCATTCTGAAGGAGATCAGCCCTGGGATTTCTTTGGAAGGAATGATGCTAAAGCTGAAACTCTAGTACTTTGCCCACTTCGTGTGAAGAGTTGACTCATTGGAAAAGACTCTGATTCTGGGAGGGATTGGGGGCAGGAAGAGAAGGGGATGACAGAGGATGACATTGCTGGATGGCATCACGGACTCGATGGATGTGAGTCTGTGAGTGAACTCCAGGAGATGGTGATGGACAGAGAGGCCTGGCGTGCTGCAATTCATGGGGTCACAAAGAGTCGGACACGGCTGAGCGACTGAACTGAACTGAACTGAAAGGAACTTCTCTAGGCACAAACTTAAGAGAAGGAAAAGACCTTCAAATATAAACCCAGAACAATTAAGAAAATGGTAATAAGATCATACATATTGATACTTATCTTAAATGTAAATGGATTAGATGCACCAACCAAAGACAGTGGATTTGCTGGGTGGATTAAAAAAAGACCCATATGTATTCTGTTTACAGAAGACCCACTGCAGACCTAGGGACACTGACAGACTGAGAGTAAAGGAATGGTAGAATGTATTCTCTGCAAGTGGAGATCATAATAAAACTGAAGCAGCAATACTGATATCAGAAAAAATAGGCTTCAAAGCAAAGGCTGTTGTAAGAGACGAGGAGGACACTACATAATGATCAATAATTCAGTCCAAGAAAAAGATAAAACAATTATAAATATATATGCACCCAACACAGGGGCACCTCAAAACAGAACCCATTTGCAGAGCAGCAGTGAAGATGCAGACATAGAGAAAAGACTTGTGGACTCAGTGGGGGAAGGAGAGGGTGGGACAAACAGAGAATAGTATGTAAATATATACATTACCAATGTAAAATAGAGAGCAAGTGGGAATTTGCTGTGTGACACGGGGGGCTCAATGAAGTGCTCTGTGACAAGCCAGAGGGTTGGGATGGGGTGGAAGATGGGAAGGGGGACTCAGGAGGGAGGGGACATGTGTATACCTGTGGCTGACTCATCTTGATGTAGGGCAGAAACCAACACAGTATTGTAAAGCAATTTTCCTCCAATTAAAAAAAAAAAACTATATAAAAAAAACACAAACATGGCAGCTAAACAATGTGCTACTAAATAACCAATGGATCACTGAAGAAAATGAAAGTTAAACCTTCCAAAACCTATGGGATGCTGCAAAAGCAGTTCTAAGAAAGAAGTTTATAGCAATATACTCCTACCACTTTTACCTCAAGAAACAAGGAAAAAAACCTAACCTTACACTTAAAACAACTAGAGAAAGAACAAATAAAACCTGAAGTTAAGTAGAAGGAAATAAATCATAAAGATCAGAGCAGAAATTAATGAAATAGAGACAGAGAAAATAATTGCAAAGATTGATGAAGTTAAGAGATGGTTCTTTGAAAAGCAAAAGTGATAAACCTTTAGTCAGACTCATCCAGGGAAAAAAAAAGAGAGAAGACTCAAATCAATAAAATTAGTAGTGAGAAAAGTTACAACTGGCTCTACAAAAATACAAAGGATCATAAAAGACTACTATGAGCAACTGTATGCTAATAAAATGGATGACCTTGAAGAAATTGACATATTATTAGAAAGATACAGTCTCCCAAGATTGAATCATGAAGAATCAGAAAATATGGCAGACCAATCACAAATACTGAAATTGCAACTGTGAATAAAAAACTCCCACCAAACAAAAATCCAGGCCATGATGGCTTCACAGTCAAATTCTATCAAACATTTAGAGAAGAGCTAATACCTATCCTTCTGAAACTGTTCCAAAAAATTGCAGAGGAAGGAACATTTCCAAACTCATTTTATGAGGCCACCATCACCCTGATACCAAAACCAGAAAAAGATACCATGAAAAAAGAAAATTACAGGCCAATATCACTGATGACCATAGATGCAAAAATTCTCAACAAAATACTAGCAATCTGAATCCCACAATACATTAAAAAGATCATACATATTGATCAAATGGGCTTCATACCAGGGATGCAAGTATTTTTCAAGATCTACATATCAGTCAGTGTGATAAACCACATCAATAAATGAAGAATAAAAAATACATGATCATCTCAGTTAATACATAAAAGGTTTCAATAAAATTCAGTGCCTATTTTTGCTAAAATGTCTCCAGAAAGTGAGCACAGAGAGAATACACTTCAACATAATAAAAAGCCATAAGACAAGCCTACAGCTAACATCATAGTCAACAGTGAAAATCTGAAAGTATTTCCTCAAAGATAAGGAAGAAGACAAGAATTCCATTCTTTCCACTTATCGAACACAGTTTGGAAGTCCAATCCACGGTAATCAGAGAAGAAAACGAATACAAGGAATCCAAATGGGGAAAGAAGAAGTAAAACAGTCATTGCTTGCAGATGACATGATGCTATACACAGAAGATCTTAAAGATGCTACCAGAGAGCTACTAGAAATCATCAATGAATTTGGTAGATTTGCAGGTTACAAAGCTAATAGAAACGTCACTTTGCCAACAAAAGTTCGTATAGTCAAAGCTATGGTTTTTCCAGTAGCCATGTACGGATGTGAGAGTTGGACGGTAGAGAAGGCTGAGCACTGAAGAATAAATGCTTCTGAACCATGGTGTTGGAGAAGACTCTTGAGAGTCCTGTTAACTGCAAGGAGATCCAACCAGTCCATCCTAAAGGAAATCAGTCCTGAATATTCATTGGGAGGACTGATGTTGAAGCTGAAACTCCAATACTTTGGCCACCTGATGCGAAGAACTGACTCATTTGAAAAGACCCTGATGTTGGGAAAGATTGAAGGTGGGAGAGAAGGGGATGACAGAGGATGAGATGGTTGGATGGCATCACCAACTCAATGGACATGAATTTGAGCAAACTCTGGGGGATAGTGAGGGACAGGGAAGCCGGCTGCACTGCAGTCCATGGGGTCGTAAAGAGTCAGATATGACTGAGCAACTGAACAACAACAACAAAGATTTGCAAGTTACAAAATTAATACACAGAAATCACTTGCATTTCTATACATTAACAATGAAATATTAGTAAGAGATATTCAAGAAACAATTCCATTTATTATCACACCAAAAAGAATAAAATACCTAAGAATAAGATTATTTGAAGAGACTAAAGACCTATACTCAGAAAACTATAAGATGTTGATGAAAGAAATCAAAGGCACAAAGAGATGGAAAGATATAACATGTTTGTAGATTAGAAGAATCGATATTGGCTAAATTACCATACTACCCAAGGCAATCTACAGATTCAGTGCACTCCCTATCAAATCACCAGTGGCATTTTTCATAGAATTAGAACAAAAAATCTTAAAGTTTGTATGGAGACACAATAGACCCAGAATGGCCAAAGCAGTCTTGAAAAAGAAAGAGCTCTAAGAACCATGTGCCCTGATTTCAGATTATACTACAAATCAAAACAGGATGGGACTAGAACAAAAATAGAAACATAGATTAATGGAACAGGATTGAAAGTGCAGAAATGAACTCACACACTTCTGGTTAATTAATCTATGACAAAGGAGGCAAGACAACATAATGTTGGAAAGATGGTCTCTTCAACAAAAGGTGCTGGGAAAATTGGACAGCGACATGTAAAAAATGAAATTTGTGTGCTGTGTGTTTAGCTGCTTAGTTATGTCCAAACCTTTGCTACCCCATGGACTGTATTCCACCAGGCTCCTCTGTCCATGGGGATTCTCCAGGCAATACTGGAGTGGGTTCACGTGCCCTCTTCCAGAGATCCAACCTAGAGATCTAACCCAGGTCTCCCACAGTGCAGGCAGATTCTTTACCATCAGAGCCACCAGGGAAGCTCAAGAATACTGGAGTCCTTCTCCAGGGGATCTTCCTGATCCAGGAATCAACCCAGGGTTTCTTGTTTGGCAGGTGGATTCTTTACTAGCTGAGCTATCAGGGAAGTCCTGGAGCGGGTTGCCATGCCCTCCTCCAGGAGATCTTCTCAACCCAGGGACTGAACCTAGGCCTCCCACATAGCAGGTGAATTCTTTACCTTCTGAGTCACCAGCAAAGCCCACATGTTAAAAAGTGAAATTAGATCATTCTTTGACATCATACAGAAAAATAAGCTCAAAATGGTTTAAAGATCTAAATATGACAATGAACACGATAACACTCCCAGAGGAAAACATAGGCAGAGCACTCTGATGTAAATCACAGCAATGTCTTTCTTAATCTGTCTCCCAGAATATGGAAATAAAAACAAAAATATGCAAATAGGATGTACTTAAACTCAAAACTTTTGCATAGCAAAGGAAACAATAAAGAAAAGACATACTGGGAAAAAATATTTGCTAAGAATGTGACTGACAAGGAGTTAGTTTCCAAAACTTACCAACAGCTCATGATACTTAACAGCATTAAAATAAATAATCCAGTTTAGAAATGGGCAGAAGACCTAAATAGACATTTCTCAAAAGAAGATATACCGATGACCAAGAAGCACATAACAAGATGTTCAACATCACTAATTATTAGACAAAAGCAATTCAAAACCTCAGTGAGGTATCATCTCACACCAGCCAGAATTTGTTGTTTAGTCACTCCGTCACGTCTGACTCTTTGTGACCCCATGGACTGCAGCATGCCAGGCTTCCCCTGATCATTTTCCAGCCAGAATGGCTATCATCAAACCACAATGGTCGTTCACAAACAGTAAGTGCTGGAGAGGGTGTGGAGAGAAGGGAGCCCTCCTACATTGTTGGTGTGAATGTAAAGTGGTACTGCTACTATATAGCACAGTATGGAGGGTTCTTAAAAATCTAAAAACAGAGCTAACATATGACCCTGCAGTCCCACTCCTGGGGATATATCTGGAGCAAAATATAATCTGAAAGGGTACACGCAACCTGTGTTCATTGCAGCACTGTATACACTAGCCAAGAAATGGAAGCAACCTAAATGTCTGTTGACAGTAATGGATAATTGTATGTGTAGACAATGAAATATTACTCAGCTATTGAAAGGAATGAAATAATGTCATGTGCAGCAACATGGATGGACCTAGAGATTGTCATAGTGAATAAAGTAAGTCAGATAGAGAAGGAGAAATATTGTATGATAGCCTTTATATGTGGAACCTAAAAAAAAAATGATGCAAATGTACTTACAGAGCATAAAGAGACTCGCAAACTTAAAGAACAAACTTATGGTTGTTGGGGAAAAGGATTGGGGAAGGGGTAGTTAAGGAGTTTGGGATGGGCATGTACACACTGCTGTATTTAACGTGGGTAACCAGCAAAGACCTTCCATAGCACATGGAACTCTGCTCAATATTAGTGGCAGCCGGGATGGGAGGGGAGTTTGGGAAAGAGTGGATACATATGTATGCATGGCTGAGTCCTTTTGCTTCCCACCTGAAATTATCACAACGTTGTTAGTCTGCTACACTGCAATAAAAAAAATAACCAAAAGTAAAACTGAGAAACAGTGTTAGCTCTTAAGTTGTCCCATGTTTTGCAACAGAGGGTAGATGGAGCCTATATAGATATTTTTCATAACATATGGTACATAGAGTCACAAAATAAAATTCAACTAAGTACACTTAGAGGTCTATTGGGTTTCTTCAGTAATTCCTTAATTGAGCAGCAGCCCATCTACCAAATCAAAAGGCTCTCTGAAGAGCTAAACAAAAGGAGTTATAGTCAGGAAGACAGGAAAAGGGAGTTTTTAGCAGAGTGGATTGTTTCAGGTAAGTTCACCTTCCTGTGGGATATGGAAGGGCACATTACCTCCCTGGTGTTGACCAGGTAATTCCAGGCTGACTGACTCAGGTTATATTCCTGGAATAAGGTAAAACTTCACTTAAGTTAGGTATTAATTCTTGATTTGCTTACATGGGGCTTAGCACAAATGACTCCGCAGTGGGCCTGTTGTCTCTTTTTTTAACAATCATTAAGTGCACCATGAAAGGGTCAAGTTAAAAACATAATTAACTCAATGGCAAACTTAAGGATTAGCTCAAAGAATCATGGCTCACAGTAAACTAGTGTTTGCATACAGTACTGTGGTATTCAAGGCAGGAAATACAGTTTCTAGTGCCAGCCACATAAATGTTTCAAAAGATTCAATAAAAGAATGTTCTGGATTTGCTTTTGTTCTGATGCAGGAAATTTTTGTTGAGTCAAAGTTTCTGTGCTATAACTTAAATTTCCTGGAAGTAAATGAAAGTTAAATGTGTGGTGCTCTCTCTATGGTATTCTTTGTGATTTTGCTTTTCTCCAAAAAATGTAGAGAATAAAAGGCTTCTAAGGGCAAGGCTGCTTGGTTTTCATGTATTTTGTGTCAACTTCAGAGTCATTACCATAGTTGAATTTGCTGCAAGTTGTTAAAGAAATTACATATGAGTTGATGAGTTCGATATGGTCTTTCTTTCACAGAATTCCTCCACCTCGAGCTCCCCCAATGAACATCCTCTCTGCGGTCATCACTGAAGCCTTTGGAGTGGCACTTGTCGGCTATGTGGCCTCACTGGCTCTTGCGCAAGGATCTGCCAAAAAATTCAGATACTCAGTTGATGACAATCAGGTGTAGTATGTCCCAGTCCCTCTCCACACCTCTCCATAGCTACTGTGTCATTTTGACGTGTACTCCCAGATGCTGAAAATGTTGAACTTATGAAAAATACAGCTCTCCTAAGTGTATAACAAGAATGGATAGCACAAGCCAAAACAAAAATCTGTAAATCATTGATAGAAAGGTGAAAATCTGAGCTTTGTGGGTTGGTTATAGTACACTTTTGTTTTTAAATAGAGGGATATCTTGATGTTCCTTTTGTTTTTAGGAGAAAATCTAAATATATTTATGATTGCATGCCAACTTTAAAAAAAAATTCGGATTTCAAAGTACAAAGAACACTATTACTCTTCTTAGTGAAAAACTAAAGGATGAAAGGGCTTCTCAGCATACAAAGGATGCAGATTTTATTGAGAATGTTTCTGAATCTACTTCTGCTAGTGTTCTGTCCCAAAGCCCATGGCCCTACATTCCTACACAGGTCTGCAGACATAGCTGTGCAGGAGAGGTTAGAAGGCCAAAGTACGTCTGTCTAAATCTCACTCTGAAATGGTTTCTATGCCCCAGTTTTGTCATCTGTACAAAAAGCAGACTTATTCATTCAACAGATGTGTATTGAACCCTACTGTATGGCAGACACCGGTCTAGGAACAAGGGATAGAATGGTGCATAACACAGGCTGTGTCTTTCTTCATCTCAGAATCGCCCAGTGGCTTCCCATAGTACTTAGATTAAAAGCCTATTGCCAAGGCTTACAAGGCCCTACCTGACCTTGCTACCATCCCTTTTCTTCTATGATCTCATATTTTTTTTGTAGCCTGTTCTAGCCTCACTTCCTTCCTTGTTTTTTTCTTGAGTTTACTAGCTATGTTGCTAGCTCAGGATGTCTGTACTTGCTGTTCCCTTTTCCAGAAATTCTATACCCTCAAGTAGCTGCATTCCTCCTTTATTTAAATATTTCCTTCTTAGAGAGGCCTTGCTTGGTAAGCTAAAATCCCAGTCTCCAAAACTTTCCACTCTCTGTTTTACTTTCTGTATTCATCTTGTTTATTGGTAGCATCTCTCCACTAGAACACCAGTCTGTGAGGGCAGGGATTTTTATCTGTGTTCCTGGCAACAGCAGAAGCAGAAAAGTATGAGGAAGCTTCTGCAGGAATCCAGGTGACATCTGATGACCTGGCCCAGGATGTAGCAATGAAGGGGCTGGGAAGTGGACAGATTGTGAATTGGATGTGGGCACCATCTGGGCAAAGGGGAAGTCAAGACTCTGTCTGAAGCTTTTGGCCCAAACAAATAGAGCTTGAGGTGGGGAAGGGTGTGGGAGGACCAGAGAGGAAGTATGTAGAGCAATAGCCTGATTAATTAAGCTTGGGATACCTGTTAACCATTCAAATGAAAATGCTGAGTAATAGCTTGCCTATACCAGTCTAAGTTCAAAAGAGTGGTCTAGGCTTAGAGATATAAATATGGCAGCTGTCAACATGTTTTGGGGTAGCTCAGAATAGAGAAAGAAGTGATCTAATATTTGTGATTGTTTGTATGAGAAGGGACCACAGAGGAGGCTGAGAAGCGGTGGGCAGGGAGGTCGGAGGAAACCGGGAGGGTGAGAGGCTCAGGAGGGACCAGGAAGGAGGCTTGAAGGCGGAGAATGCGAGCGATCGTGTCAAATGCCACCTTTACTGCCTGGGGAGGTAGGAATTAACCATCGGATTTTGCACTCTGGAGGTCATAGGTGGAGTGGTGGGAACAAAACCCTTTATTGTAGTAACTTGAAACCTGAGTAAGTGGCAGCAGATACAGTAAATACCTTGTGCTTCCCTATAAAGTTGTTATTGTTACAGGATTGAATGAGTAAAGGGCTCAGAACAGTTTCTGGCTCATTGTAAGCACTCAGTAAATGTTAGCTATTTTTAGAATGATGGTTAAATTCCAACTAGTGGAGAGAACAGAAATAGAGTACAAAAGACGTCTCATTCTATGGCAAGCTTTATCTTTGGCCTCTAAAATTTGGGCTTCTCAGGTGGCACAGTGGTAAGAATCCACCTGTCCGTGCAGGAGACGCTAGCGATGCAGGTTCCATCTCTGGATCAGGAAGATCGCATCGAGTAGGAAACGGCAACCCACTCCAGTACTCTTGCTTCAATAAACAGACTCCTCCATGGACAGAGGAGTCTGGCCGGCTATAGTCCATGGTGTCGTAAAGAGTTGGGCATGACTGAGCACATCTCACACACACACACACACACACACACACACACACACACACACACGCTTAAAGTGGATTGTGATTAGGAAATGATACATTTCCCTGCTATCATTCCGGTAGGAATTCCTGGCTCATGGCCTCAGCAACGTGATCGCTTCGTTCTTCTTCTGTATTCCAAGTGCGGCTGCCATGGGAAGAACTGCTGGCCTCTACAGCACAGGAGCAAAGACACAGGTAACTTTATTCTCCAGCAGGCGCAGGACTGAGAGAGAGCAATGAGCGTCTCTCTACATTCCCGAGACTATTGCTATTTCTTTAGTCTCTGGAAACTAGCATCAAGCCAGTTTATTTGGTCTCTTTCTTAGGAACAATCCTTGAGAAGCTGAAGGATTCAATGAGCAGACAAAAGGAAAAAAGTCCTGTACTAGGGGCAGTTTTCTTGTTGTCAATCGTTGAGCAAAAGCTCCCTCTAGTGGTGCCTCTGATTTTACTTTTTGCTAATCTAACCCGTCAGTTTGAAATGTTAAAATCTTAGTTCATTTCCTTTATTTATTTATTTATTTTGGTATTAATTTTATTAATTTTTTATTTTTTTAATTAGTTTTTTATTTTTTTAATTTTAATATCTTTAATTCTTACATGCGTTCCCTTTAAATAGAATGAAAGCCATTGTATGCAACATCAGTCCCTGATCCTGAAATTCCCGTCTATAGAGATGTACAAGTCTGTGAATAAGTAACACAATGTCTATCCACATTTTGGCTTAATGAAACAATTGTGTGTTTTAGGAACTCAAATCAATTTGACATTTTAGAGCCTCCTGTACACTAGTTATTATGCTCGATACTAGTAAGATATCAACGGTGGTAATTAAGATGATTCTGTGATGGTGAGGATGGTGGTGGTGTTGGTGGAAGCATATGTTGAGTTATATACCAAGCATTGCATGTCATGCTTTTTTCTAAATAAATGAACTCATTTAATATTTTAGGAAACTCTATGAATGAGGCATAATTATTATCCTAGGTTTCCACATGAAAACATTGAGGAAAAGAGGGTTAAACTAACTTACCCAGGTCACGGAGCTAGGAAGTGGCAGAGCTGAGATTTGAATCCAGATAGATTACTCCAAATCTTGTATTTTTAACCACTGTTCTATACAAGGAAATTCATGTGTGTGTTTGTTTAATACATTAACACGAACAGCTAACCATTGTTGAAACAGTTCGTGCATATTTTATTTTATTTTTAGGACTTCTAAATTTTATTACTTGGTTGGGATGGGTCTTTGTTGCTGCACATAGGCTTTCTCCAGTTGCAGTCGGTGGGGGGCGCTCTTTGTCACCCTGCATGAGCTCCGCACTGCAGCGGCTTCTCTTGCAGAGCGCACGCTATAGTCATGCGCTTCAGGAGTTGCAGCACGTGGGCTCAGTAGTTGTGGCACATGGCTTTGTCGCTCTGCGGCATGTAGGATCTTCTTGGACCAGATATCCAACTGGTGTCTCTTGCACTGCAAGTGAACCTTTATCTACAGAGCAACAAATCCATTATTTAGTAGCCTACTTTATATTAAGCCCTTTTGGGGGTGTTGTAGAAGAGTAAATTTGAAAAGTGTATAGTTCTTGACCTTGGGAGAAAGTGGCAAGAGAAATATGGGTAAATGAACATTAAAATGTAGTATACAAGTAATAAAATTATTGATGAATGTACCATGGTGCAGGGGGGAAGCAGTAACAAATTCTGAATCTCTAATAGTGTGACATATTATTGCCACAACTCATCAGCAGAGATGTGTAATTCTCATTCACTGTTGTTTTACATGACAATTTGATTTTTAGGCAGCTCGTGATTTAAAGCATAAGTTCATAATGTGCATTGGCACAAACATTTTTGCAGACTCTCAAATATTTGTAATCTAAATTTGAATGTTTAATATATAGTGTACTCACATATCATCCCTTACTCTGAAGACTTACATCTATAAAATTCTAGGATTCTATAGTGATTTCCACCTCATTTCTTACAAGGATGAATGTGTGAGATTTCCTTTCATCAGTTCTGCATGATATTCTCTTTGTTAGAGTTCAGAAGAAATAAAAGGCACCCAAAATACTAATTCAGAGAAGCAAAGCTCAGCAGCACCGTATTTTTGTGCTGTTTTGCTTGTTGAGATTGTCCCTAATCTGCTCAACTAGTCCCATTAAACTGCACAAGGAAGTAATCTGATTTAATGTGCATACCCCAATTGAGGATGTGTTCCCATGGTAGTCATTTTGGCATTTCAACTATTAAGTTTACATGGGGATAACAGATATGATTTGAAGAAGACACTGGGACAGCCAAGTCTTAAAAGTTTTGTTTTAAATAGGCTATTTGTGAAACCAGCTTTCCATGTGACAAGACTTCATAAAGTGAGCCCTTAAAATATCTCCCTTTCTCTCGTACGTACTAGACTTATACCCAGTAAGTTAATCTAGAAGAATGAAAATCTTTTAACTTTCAGGCTAATAATAGCCAATCATTTCATTTTATTTCTGTAGAAAGATAGCTTTTAAAATGCAGATATGGCCTTGTTCCTTCCTCCCAGACCCCATAACAGGTCTTAGCTCTCTGACCTTTCAGCTACCCAAACTGTGTACTTCCCCCCCGCAGCCTCATCCTGGACTGTTCGCCTCGCTCTCAGCTCTCTAATCACTGCACCTCCTTCTTCGTGACTCTGGTGTCTTCCTTTTATCCCTTTTATCTCTGTGGCTGCTTCCTCTTCCCTTCTAAACTCCTCCCATTCATCAGATTGCATTAAGACTTCTGGGCCAGCTGTGTTCTTTTCTTCAGAGACCTTAGCTCTACTGGACTTTCCATGTTTATCAGTGTAATTATGCGATTGAAGTCTGCCTTCTGCCCTTAACTTCAGCTCCTAGAGAGTCCCTGTCTGCTTTTGTTCTCTATATCGTCAGTGTTCAGCCCAAGACTTAGCACATAGTAGGTGTTCACTAAGTGTGGAAAGAATGAATGAAAAATGAAAGTATTGGATGATTATAAACTAGTTAATTTTGCTGATTTAAGAAGGGACAGATCAAGTCAGGCAAGAGCTTTTATTCTCACTTAATACTTGAAATACATTTGAAATCAGGAAAAATGCTTTCATTTGAAATCAGGCTTAGGATCACAGACTTTGGAGAAGCAATGTTGAATAGTGTCAACTTCAAAAAATGAACAACAGGAGAGAGTTGTGAGTTCAGTTTTATTTGGGGAAAAATGAGGACTGCAGCCCAAGAGCCAGCACCTCAGACAGCTCTTGAGACACTCTGAAGAGGCAGAGGGAAGGTCAGTGTACACCTGATTTTGGTGAAGGGGGGATACATGCTGTCAAGCATCTATTTTTTCCAGATGGTTTCTGCTAGTCTCATGAGGCTTTCTGCTACTCACAAGAAAGTCACCACCATGAAGGATTTTAGTGCTTTTCTAGTTGTGAGAAGATATAAGAATTGGGCTCATAAAATCAGCTCCTGAAAATATCTAACAATCCGAAGACCGTCCTGCCAGTTTTTAGCACAGAGAGCCTCATTTCTGCTCTCCACCCTGAACTTTCTTCAGGGAATGTTCTAAATCAGCAGCTGCCATAACTCATGATTTCCTCCCTGTAGAGGCAGATGGCAAGTGCCAATTTGCAGTGGACCATAGAAACACAATGGCTACATAGGTAATTGAAATTTTCAGGTAGTTATGTTTTAAAAAGTAGAAGGAAACTGGTAATATTAGTTTTAATACTATATTTTCATTTACTTAATGAAGTAAAAGTATTATTTCAACAAATAACTTATGTAAAAACTATTAATGATGTATTTTATATTCTTTTTTTAAATTAAGATTTCAAAATCTGGTGTGTATCTTACATTTACAGCATCTCCTACACCCACCAGCTACATTCCAAATGCTCATGGGTCACACATGGCTATATGAGACAGCACATTTGGAACCATTTTATATACAAATGAGTTGATTATCAAGCCTTTCAATACTTTAGAAAATCAAATAAAAACATTTGAATTAAAACAACAAAAGATACTAATCGTTGAATACCAAGTGCCATAGTCAAAGGCCCAAAGACATTTCTGTCCTCCACATGTCAGAACGTTTTTATTGAGATTTCCTTTAGATGTGGCATGCAGAACATGGCTATTTAGGAATAAGAAACTCTTGGTGCTGCCTAGATATATAGCACAAATAAGTGTGGTGGGTCTCTCTTCTTTCCTTGCCTTTAAAGAATGTTAATTAGGGGAGAAAGCACTGTAACCCTCCCCACCCCTATTGCCCTGTGTTATTATTATTATTATTATTATTTTGCTTCCAACAAAGCGGACAGTGTTCTTCGGGCAGTTTGAGAGGCACAGTCAAACCATGAGGGTGAGAGGCAGCGCCTGTTGCAGGCAGAGCTCAGCCACAGCTGAAAATGAGGGCAGGCATGGTTTCTGTGGCACTGAGCTTGCCCCTGGGTCCTAATTTGCCAAATTATATTCCTTTATTCTTTCAGAATTTGTCTTATTGCTTCCAACTTCAATTTAAATCCTCTTACTGCCATTCCGCTGCTTTCCAGAAAGCTGTGGAGACTGTGAGTGCTAGACAGTGTTTGCATTCTTTGAAAACTACTTAGGAAGGAAATGGCTAGCATGTCCTTCTCCCTCCAGCCGTGTCTACAGGTATAGGTAGGTTGTGGACTTAAAAAATATTCACAACCTAAAAGTTTAGAATTATGTTTTATTCAGTGGGAATTCTTAAGACTTCAAGCATCTCAAGTAACCCTGATAAACTGCTCTGAGGAGGCAAGGGGAGGAGCCAGGTTAAAGGGGAGGCAGTCTGAACATCAAAAGATTGTTGTTAATTAAAGGAAGACAGATATCTCAAGGTAAGGAATTCGGCTCTTTTCTATGTAAGGGAAGATGCTAGAGTCCTGGCTCATTGAAATCATTCTTTTCACATGCGTCTCCGCTCTCTGGGGCCACCGGCCTGTGTGTCTCACAGCCCGGGCTTCCTTGAGGCTCACCATTAGGGTGTGGTTGCGGTCTGCTGGCTGCCAGCTTGCAGTAGTTCTCCTTCCTAAGTGCCCTTAGGGCGGGAAGCTCACAGGGGAAGGCTGCAATCACTGATGACTGTGACAATCCTTGTGCACTGATATGGCAGGAAATACTCCATTTTTCAGTCCCTCCCCTTGGTCAGGAATTTGACCAATATTTGGGAGACATTTCATGACCAATTTTTGTTCCACAGTGCTGGGAAGCTGATCCCAGATTAGGTGAAAATTCTCGATATACAACTCAAGGTATTAAATTCTGGATTAGGCCTACTGATAGATAATAATAAAAGACTCTCTGTATGGTCTATCTTCTAACTAATCCAGGAGATATTTCCCTTGTTGCCTTTTCCATACCTAGAATCACACTATTACAATTATTGATTGCATACAGAACTGTATGTCTGATCAATTTTTTCAAGTTGCCCAGTCACCTACATTTGTTGGAAGCTTGGTTACACACTAAGAGACAACAGTCTTATAAAACAGACAGATATAAGTAATGTAGCTAGTAACATTGACAAAGGCATAGTGTAGCAGAGACACAATGCACAAAAAATTTGGAAACAAGCAGCAAATTAAAACAATGATTAGTATAACTAGTTGCAGTCTAGTTCCAGTAAACCATCAACTCTGTAGGAGAACCAGCTACAGAAGCCAAATTCTGGCAGGATAAGGTAGAGAGTAAAAGATAAATGTTTTATCTTTGCTTAGAAAGACATATTTTATCAGCTTGTTTTAGATCATGGCATAAGAGAAACAGGTTTACTGGAAAATAGATTCAAGGAAGTATGTTTTAAAATCAAAGTTATAGATCATACTTATCAATTTATTTAGTCCCATGTAATTGATTCCTGTTGGTCTACATGAAGTAATCAGGTCTTCCACTAGAGTTCTTCATTTGTTACCCAGTTCAGTGTCATTGTCTAAAGGCTATCAGAAACTTACATTTGTTTAAAAGGTTCTTTTCGTGAGTCTTCTTGAAAAATCTTTATTTTGTAAAAGCAGTGTAAAATTATGATTGTCTATAAAGGATATAACTTAAAATAGCATGGTTAAAGATTTGAGTATGGTGTAACTAGCAGGAAACTTGGATATTTCTGTAACGTTACATTTTAGGATAATAATTAGAATTATGACTGATAACATTTTATCAGAACATATTGGATATTAGGGTTTCTATATACATTCTGATGCCCTGGTGGCTCAGACAGTAAAGAGTCTACCTGCAACATGGAAGACCTGAGTTTGAACCTTGGGTTGGGAAGATCTCCTGGAGAAGGAAATGGCAATCCACTCCAGTATTCTTCCCTGGAAAACCCCATGGACAGAGAAGCTTGGTGGACTACAGTCCATAATGTTGCAAACAGGCAGACACAATTGAGTAACTTCACTTTCTATAAATTCTAGAATAATGGTATTTATTCTTGCACTATAGCCTCAAGTTTATTTTCAGTTATTTGACTGTATATCTGAATTAAAATTGCCAAATAAACTTAGTTTAACATTCCTCTCTGAGATATCTCAGAGATGTTTCTTCAAAGTGTCCCAGAGTTATCTGGAGATTAAAAGACCTTTAGTTAAATTTTGATATTTGGGAAGTTTGTTAGAAATACCAAAATTATTTTAAAAACACAGCAGGATCATAGGTCACTGAAACAATAACTATTTATTTAACCAAAGTAACAAAAATAATTAAAAGAAAATAAATATAGATCACTTAAGGGTGCAGAAACTCATAGAATCTGTTATGCCAAAGGAGCACTTTTAATAGAGAAATCAACTTCCAGTATGCATTGGCTTACTTAGCAAACCCACTTAGTTAACTTCAATTTAAATTTAGTTAATCTTGACTATGTCTAAAACTTTTCCTTTCTCAGGCTTCCTTACCACACTCTGTGATCATTTTCTGCATCCAGCCTGTCTCTCTTTTTCTATCCAAATAAAATCAGCTAGCTCTTTATCTTTCTTTTCCCTCAATAAAATGATGCTGTAAACAGCAATATTGCAAAGGAATCTGGAATGTTAGATCCATGAATCAAGGCAAATTGGAAGTGGTCAACCAGAAGATGGCAAGAGTGATGTTGGCATTTTTAGGAATCCAGTTCAGTTCAGTTCAGTTCAGTCGCTCAGTCGTGTCCAACTCTTTGCAACCGCATGAGTCGCAGCACGCCAGGCCTCCCAGTCCATCACCATCTCCCGGAGTTCACACAGACTCATGTCCATCGAGTCCGTGATGCCATCCAGCCATCTCATCCTCGGTCGTCCCCTTCTTCTCCTGCCCCCAACCCCTCCCAGCATCAGAGTCTTTTCCAATGAGTCAACTCTTCGCATGAGGTGGCCAAAGTACTGGAGTTTCAGATTTAGCATCATTCCTTCCAAAGAAATCCCAGGGTTTATCTCCTTCAGAATGGACTGGTTGGATCTCCTTGCAGTCCAAGGGACTCTCAAGAGTCTTCTCCAACACCACGTTTCATAAGCATCAATTCTTTGGTGCTCAGCCTTCTTCACAGTCCAACTCTCACATCCATACATGACCACTGGAAAAACCATAGCCTTGACTAGACGGACCTTAGTTGACAAAGTAATGTCTCTGCTTTTGAATATACTATCTAGGTTGGTCATAACTTTTCTTCCCAGGAGTAAGCGTCTTTTAATTTCATGGCTGCAATCACCATCTGCAGTGATTTTGGAGCTCCCCAAAATAAAGTCTGACACTGTTTCCACTGTTTCCGCATCTATTTCCCATGAAGTGGAGATCAGTGGAGAAATAACTCCAGAAAGAATAAAGGGATGGAACCAAAGCAAAAACAATACCCAGTTGTGGATGTGACTGGTGATAGAAGCAAGGTCTGATGCTGTAAAGAGCAGTATTGCATAGGAACCTGGAATGCTAGATCCATGAATCAAGGCAAATTGGAAGTGGTCAAATGAGATGGCAAGGGTGAACATCGACATTGTAGGAATCAGTGAACTAAAATGGACTGGAATGGGTGAATTTAACTCAGATGACCATTATATCTACTACTGTGGGCAGGAATCCCTCAGAAGAAATGGAGTAGCCATCATGGTCAACAAAACAGTCCAAAATTCAGTACTTGGATGCAATCTCAAAAATGACAGAATGATCTTGTTTGTCTCCAAGGCAAACCATTCAATATCACAGTTATCCAAGGCTATGCCCCAACCGGTAATGCTGAAGAAGCTGAAGTTGAATGGTTTTATGAAGACCTACAAGACCTTTTAGAACTAACACCCAAAAAAGGATGTCCTTTTCATTATAGGGGACTGGACTGCAAAGGTAGAAAGTCAAGAAACACCTGGAGTGACAGGCAAATTTGGCCTTGGAATGCGGAATGAAGCAGGACAAAGACTAACAGAGTTTTGCCAAGAAAATGCACTGGTCATAGCAAACACCCTCTTCCAACAACACAAGAGAAGACTCTACACATGGATATCACCAGATGGTCAACACCAAAATCAGACTGGTTATATTCTTTGCAGCCAAAGATGGAGAAGCTCCATACAGTCAACAAAAACAAGACCAGGAGCTGACTTGTGGCTCAGATCATGAACTCCTATTACCAAATTCAGACTCAAATTGAAGAAAATAGGGAAAACCGCTAGACCATTCAGGTATGACCTCAATCAAATCCCTTATGATTATACAGTGGAAGTGAGAAATAGATTTAAGGGCCTAGATCTGATAGATAGAGTGCCTGATGAACTATGGACTGAGGTTCGTGACATTGTACAGGAGACAGGGATGAAGACCATCCCCATGGAAAAGAAATGCAAAAAAGCAAAATGGCTGTCTGGGGAGGTGTTACAAATAGCTGTGAAAAGAAGAGAGGTGAAAAGCAAAGGAGAAAAGGAAAGATATATACATTGAAGGCAGAATTCCAAAGAATAGCAATAAGAGATAAGAAAGCCTTCTTCAGCAATCAATGCAAAGAAATAGAGGAAAACAACAGAATGGGAAAGACTAGAGATCTCTTCAAGAAAATTAGAGTTACCAAGGGAACATTTCATGCAAAGATGGGCTTGATAAAGGATAGAAATTGTATGGACCTAACAGAAGCAGAAGATATTAAGAAGAGGTGGCAAGAATACATGGAAGAACTGTACAAAAAAGATCTTCACGACCCAGATAATCATGATGATGGGATCACTAATCTAGAGCCAGACATCTTGGAATGTGAAATCAAGTGGGCCTTAGAAAGCATCACTACGAACAAAGCTAGTGAAGGTGATGAAATTCCAGTTGAGCTGTTTCAAATCCTGAAAGATGATGCTATGAAAGTGCTGCTCTCAATATGCCAGCAAATTTGGAAAACTCAGCAGTGGCCACAGGACTGGAAAAGGTCAGTTTTCATTCCAATCCCTAAGAAAGGCAATGCCAAAGAATGCTTAAACTACCGCACAATTGCATTCATCTCACATGCTAGTGAAGTAATGCTCAAAATTCTCCAAGCCAGGCTTCAGTAATATGTGAACCGTGAACTCCCTGATGTTCAAGCTGGTTTTAGAAAAGGCAGAGGAACCAGAGATCAAATTGCCAACATCCACTGGATCATGGAAAAAGCAAGAGAGCTCAAGAAAGCTTCTGCTTTCTTGACTATGCCAAAGCCTTTGACTGTGTGGATCACAAGAAACTGTGGAAAATTCTGAAAGAGATGGGAATACCAGACCACCTGACCTGCCTCTTGAGAAATCTGTATGCAGGCCAGGAAGCAACAGTTAGAATTGGACATGGAACAACAGACTGGTTCCAAATAGGAAAAGGAGTACGTTAAGGCTGTATATTGTCACCCTGCTTATTTAACTTCTATGCAGAGTACATCATGAGAAACGCTGGACTGGAAGAAGCACAAGCTGGAATCAAGATTGCCAGGAGAAATATCAATAACCTCAGATATGCAGATGACACCACCCTTATGGCAGAAAGTGAAGATGAACTAAAAAGCCTCTTGATGAAAGTGAAAGAGGAGAGTGAAAAAGTTGGCTTAAAGCTCAACATTCAGAAAACGAAGATCATGGCATCTGGTCCCATCACTTCATAGGAAATAGATGGAGAAACAGTGGAAACAGTGTCAGACTTTGTTTTTTAGGGCTCCAGAATCACTGCAGATGGTGACTGCAGCCATGAAATTAAAAGACGCTTACTCCTTTTTAGGAAGCAGCGAACTAAAATGGTCTGGAATGGGTGAATTTAACTCAGATGACCATTAGATCTACTACTGTGGGCTAGAATCCTTTAGAAGAAATGGAATAGCCGTCATAGTCAACAAGAGAGTCTGAAATGCAGTACTTGGATGCAATCTCAAAAATGACAGAATGACCTCTGTTCATTTCCAAGGGAAACCATTCAATATCATGGTAATCCAAGCCTATGCCCCAATGAGTAATGCTGAAGAAGCTGAGGTTGAACGTTTCTATGAAGACCTACAAGACCTTCTAGAACTAACATCCAAAAAAGATGTTCTTTTCATTATGGGGGAGTAGGAAGACAAGAAACACCTGGAGAGACAGGCAAATTTGGCCTCAGAGTACAGAAACAGGGCAAAGGCTCATAGAATTTTGCCAAGAAAATGTACTGGTCATAGCAAACACTGTCTTCCAACAATACAAAAGAAGACTCTACACATGGACATCACCAGGTGGTCAACACCGAAATCAGATTGATTATATTCTTTGCAGCCAAAGGTGAACATGCTCTGTACAGTCAGGAAAAACAAGACTTGGAGCTGACTGTAGCTTAGATCATGAACTCCTTATTGCCAAATTCAGACTTAAATTGAAGAAAGTAGGAAAAACCACTAGACCATTCAGGTATGACCTAAATCAAACATGTATATGAATAGTGATTCAAATCACTAAGACTCAGGAGGCCTCCCCATAAAAGACTGGTAGAGGATGTAACCTAAATCATGAGAGTTTACTTTTAAAAACAGTATGGCAAAGGCCACGTTTTCAAAACCCAAACAAACAAAATACACAAGTGTTACTGAGTCCAAGCTCTCTCTGCTCACCTTATGACAGGACAATGAACCTGAGAGACATGGTGTTGAGACAAGGAAGAGGCTTTAATCGGGGAGCCTGCAGACCCGAGAAGACAGCAGGCTAGCACCTCACAAGAACCATCTTACTGGGGTCTTGATGCCAGTTTGTTTTATAGATCAGAGAGAAGGAAGCAGTGAGGAAGAAAAGTCAGAAGGCAGAATAGAGAGGGAGAGGCAGTGGGGAAGTAAAATGAAAGGGTCTTCAGTCTTGCAAAACATCTCCAAAGGTATGGCCAGCCTTTGAAAAGGGTATATTAATCTCTTCTATTCACAGGTGGGCAGGGAAAAATTATCTCTCCATCAGCTGAAAAAAGGCACTTTAGTTTACAGTCAAGCAGTGAGGCAGGGTTCTCCAGGCAAGTCATTGAGTATGATTACAAAAATCACCCATAGTTTGGCCTCAGGTCAGAAACAGGGAGGGAATACAGCCTCAACCATCAACAGAAAATTGGATTAAAGATTTACTAAGCATGGCCCCGCCCATCAGAACAAGACCCAGTTCCCCCTCAGTCAGTCTCTCCCATCAGGAACCTTCCATAAGCCTCTTATCTTTATCCATCAGAAGGCAGACAGAATGAGAACCACAATCACAGAAAACTAACCAAACTGATCACATGGAATACAGCCTTGTCTAACTTAATGAAACTATGAGCCATGATATGTAGGGCCACCCAAGACAGACGGGTCATGGTGGAGAGTTCTAACAAAACATTGTCCACTGGAGAAGGGAATAGCAAACCATTTCAGTATTCTTGCCTTGAGAATCGATGAAAAGATAAAAAGATAGGACACTGAAAGATGAACTCCCTGCCCAACATGCTGCCAGAGATTGGTGGAGAAATAACTCCAGAAAGAATGAAGACATGAAGCCAAAGCAAAAACAATACCCACTTGTGGATGTGACTGGTGATGGAAGCAAGGTCTGATGGTGTAAAGAGCAATATTGCATAGGAACCTGGAATGTTAGGTCCATGAATCAAGGCAAATCGGAAGTGGTCAAACAGGAGATGAGAAGAGTGAACATTGGCACTTTGGAAATCAGTGACTAAAATGGACTGGTATGGGCAAATTTAATACAGATGACCATTATATCTACTTGGCAAGAATCCCTTGCCCACAGTTAGAAGAAATGGAGTAGCCCTCCTAAACAACAAAAGTCTGATATGAAGTACTTGGATGCAATCTCAAAAATGACAGAATGATCTCTTTTGTTTCCAAGGCAAACCATTCAATATCACAGTAATCCCAGTCTCCGACCAGTAATGCCGAAGAAGCTGAAGTTGAACAGTTCTGTGAAAACCTACAAGACCTTTTAGAACTAACACCCAAAAAAGGATGTCCTTTTCATTATAGGTGACTGGAATGCAAAAGTAGGAAGTCAAGAAACACCTGGAGTAACAGGCAAATTTGGCCTTGGAATGCAGAATGAAGCAGGGCAAAGACTAATAGAGTTTTGCCAAGAGAAAGCACTGGTCATAGCAAACACCCTCTTCCAACAACACAAGAGAAGACTCTACACATGGACATCACCAGATGGTCAACACCAAAATCAGATTGATTATATTCTTTGCAGCCAAAGATGGAGAAGCTCTATATAGTCAGCAAAAACAAGACTGGAAGTTGACTGTGGCTCAGATTATGAAGTCCTTACTGCCAAATTCAGACTTAAAGAAAGTAGGGGAAACCACTAGACTATTCAAGTATGACCTAAATGAAATCACTTACGATTATAGAGTGGAAGTGAGAAATAGAGTTAAGGGATTAGATCTGATAGACAGAATGCCTGAAGAACTATGGTTGGAGATTTGTGACATTGTACAGGAGGCAGTGATCAAGACCATCCCCAGGAAAAAGAAATGCAAAAAGGCGAAATGGATGTCTGAGGAGGCCTTACAAATAGCTGAGAAAAGAAGAGAAGTGAAAAGCAAAGGAGAAAAGGAAAGATATATACATTGAAGGCAGAATTCCAAAGAATAGCAAGGAGAGATAAGAAGGCCTTCCTCAGTGATCAATGGAAAGAAATAGAGGAAAACAATAGAATGGGAAAGACTAGAGGTCTCTTCAAGAAAATTAGGGATACCAAGGGAATATTTCATGCAAAGATGAGCTCAATAAAGGACAGAAATGGCATGGACCTAACAGGAGCAGAAGATATTAAGAAAAGGTGGCAGGGATACACAGAAGAACTATACAAAAGAGATCTTCCAGACCCAGATAATCATGATGGTGTGACCACTCACCTAGACCCAGACATCCTGGAGTGCGAAGTCAAGTGGGCCTTAGGAAGCATCACTACGAACAAAGCTAGTGCAGGTGATAGAATTCCAGTTGAGCTATTTCAAAGCATAAAGATGATGCTGTGAATATGCACTCAATATGCCAGCAAATTTGGAAAACTCAGCAGTGGCCACAGGGCTAGAAAAAGGTAGTTTTCATTCCAATCCCAAAGAAAGGCAATGCCAAAGAATACTCAAACTAAGACACAATTGCACTTATCTCACATGCTAGTAAAGTAATGCTCAAAATTCTCCAAGCCTGGCTTAAACAGTTCGTGAACCGTGAACTTACAGAATTTCAAGCTGGATTTAGAAAAGGCAGAGGAACCAGAAATCAAATTGCCGTCATCCACTGGATCATTGAAAAAGCAAGAGTTCCAGAAAAACATCTACTTCTTCTTTTTTGACTACTCCTAAGCCTTTGACTGTGTTGATTACGACTAACTGTGGAAAATTCTGAAAGAGATGGGAATACCAGACCACCTGACCTGCCTCCTGAGAAATCTGTTTGCAGATCAGGAAGCAACAGTTAGAATTGGACATGGAACAACAGACTAGTTCCAAATCGGGAAAGGAGTATATCAAGGCTGCATGCTGTCAACCTCCTTGCTTAACTTATATACAGAGTACATCATGAGAAACGCTGGGCTGGATTAAGCAGAAGCTGGAATCAAGATTGCCGGGAGAAATATCAATAACCACAGATATGCAGATGATACCACCCTTATGGCAGAAAGTGAAGAAGAACTGCAGAGCCTCTTGATGAAAGTGAAAGAGGAGAGTGAAAAAGTTGGCTTAAAGCTCAACATTCAGAAAACAAAGATCATGGCATTTGGTCCCATCACTTCATGGGAAATAGATGGGGAAACAATGTAAACAGTGAGACTTTAGTGTTTGGGGTTCCAGAATCACTGCAGATGGTGACTGCAGCCATGAAATTAATATGCTTACTCCTTGGAAGAAAAGCTATGACCAACCTAGACAGCATATTCAAAAGCAGAGACATTACTTTGCCAACAAAGGTCCATCTAGTCAGAGCTATGGTTTTTCCAGTGGTCATGTATGGATATGAGAGTTGGACCATAAAGAAGGCTGAGCGCCAAAGAACTGATGCTTTTGAACTGTGGTGATATAGAAGACTCTTGAGAGTCCTTTGGACTGCAAGGAGATCCAACCAGTCCATCCTAAAGGAAATCAGTCCTGAATATTGATTGGATTTGATGCTGAAGCTGAAACTCCAATACTTTGGCCACCTGATGTGAAGAGCTGACTCATTTCAAAAGACCCTGATGATGGGAAAGATTGAGGACAGGAAGATACGGGGATGGCAGAAGATGAGATGATTGGATAGCATCACTGACTCAATGGACATGAGTTTGGGTAAACTCTGGGAGTTGGTGATGGACAGGGAGGCCTAGTGTGCTGTGGTTCATGGAGTTGCAAAGAATCAGACACGACTGAGCAACTGAACTGAACTGAACTGAATGCTATAGTGGAGTTCCACTAAATATGGAAGGAGCTTGTATCAGTTTCTTTCTGTTAGTTTTATGATTTTGTTTCATCCATGCTGTTACATGTGTCAATAGTCTATTCTCTTTATTATTGAGTAGTAATCTATTGTAGTGATGTACAAGAATTTATCTATTCACCAATTGGTAAACAATTTAATTCTTATAATTTTTGTGTTTATGAATAAAGCTGCTATAAATATTTACATGTACTTTGATAGGCATATGTTTTCATTTCTCTTAGGTAGTTTTCGGTCAGACATTACTTCGTGAGAAACTGCCAAACGTTTTTTTGGAAGTGGCTGCACCATATCTTAAGTCCCACTAGCAGTGTCTGAGAACTCAAGTTGCTCTGAGACCTTACTATTGGTTATTTGTCTATATATTTATTTTTAACCACTCCAATATGTTTTTATTTCCTTTGATTCCTCCATAATTATATTTCAGGTATCTTTTTGGTCCTGTGAAAGCCTCTTTTCTCTTGGTAGGCTGACAGTTTGGCTAAATGTTTCTATTAAGACATGAACATTTGTTTATGTGAAACTGGTTCTCCATCAAGTGGAGCTTAGTTAGAAGTGAGCTGTTTTGAATTGCCTTTTGTCAACATATTGAGTTGGTTAAAACACAATACTAATGATTTTTTAAGATTAATAAAATTGTTTATTTCACTGTAGAGACTGCTTCCATAATCCCATATAATTTTTTCATAGTAATGAAGGACTCCTAAGAAGGGCACAAAGGCTTCTGTGGAAATTTGTCATCAGCCCAGAAAACTTCCAAAGCTGTGTGTATTCAGTTATTACCCACATAACTAAGTAATGAGAAGGGAGGTCAGGCTGAACAACAGTAGTCTTAAGTACAATTGAAGTGTCATTTTCACTATTAAACAAACAACAAAAAATTGTGGTGTGTGATAATAGTTGATGGTGTCCTATTTCTTTGTGTAGAATTGCTTGTCTCTCATTGCTGACTTCATTTGATTGTACTGGTTTGTCAGCTGTCATATTTGGGTTCCTTCAACTACAAAATATAGATAACAACAGTCTGTATAATTCAACGATCACGTGCCAACATTTTGTTTCTTTTTATCAGGAAGAACTAAAAATTATCTTTCCCCCCCTATAACTTTGGAATAACAAAAAAATTCAAGGATTTCTTTTTCTGCCTGTCTTGTATTTTACAGGTGGCTTGTCTAATATCTTGCATTTTTGTCCTGATAGTCATCTATACAATAGGGCCTTTGCTTTACTGGCTGCCCATGGTAAGTAATACTTTTTATTATTTGATTTTAAAATTTAACATTAATAAGAATCATTCCATTTTAAACATTTCTTTGAATAACAACCTCAATAATCCTAAATATGAGAAGTTATGTGACATAAGTAATGGTTGTATAGAGGAGAGGTAGAAAGAACCCAACTGATGGGTAAAGTATGGGAGGGTACCATGGCTGTTTTCATTTAATTAGATTTATTCTATATTCAGTTGGAAGGTAGAACTAAGTAATTTCTGTTATAAGAAATAGACTTTGGAAGAATTTTATAAAATTTAGACTCTGAGAAAATGCGTGCTGGGCAAGAGAGTAGGGAACAAAATATTTCTTGCCACCCTTGATACATCTTTATACAAAGTGACTCAGAACATTAGTACGAGTATCTGCCTTGCTTTTCACAAACCTGGGACACTACAGCAAGATACTGGTCTTCAGGGATCCAGAGACAGTTCTTGTTCTAATTCTTCATTCATGTACTAAGAATAAATCATTTTCATGAGAGGATCTTCCAATAATCAAGTTTATTTCTCAAGAGACTTATAAATATATTCTGATGCAACCAGATAATTTATACTGATGATTAAAGAAATACATGGTATACTGAATGTTTGCAATAAATTGCAAACAAATGGCAATGAATAATTATTATAAAGTTAAGAGAACATTCAGTCTTATCACATTCACCCTTATAATTCACTACTTTTCTTTTTATTTCTTCCTTTTTTTTGAGAATGGAATAAAATTTACCCTGTGACTTTTCTAGAATTGATATTATGCTCTTAAAGTACAATAATATTCCCACCAACAGTGTAGGAGGGTTCCCTTTTCTCCACACCCTCTCCAGCATTTATTGCTTGCAGATTTTTGGATCGCAGCCATTCTGACTGGTGTGAAGTGGTACCTCATTGTGGTTTTGATTTGCATTTCTACACTGTTGGTGGGAATGCAAACTAGTACAGCCACTATGGAGAACAGTGTGGAGATTCCTTAAAAAATTGCAAATAGAACTCCCTTATGACCCAGCAATCCCACTTCTGGGCATACACACCGAGGAAACCAGAATTGAAAGAGACACATGTACCCCAATGTTCATCGCAGCACTGTTTATAATAGCCAGGACATGGAAACAACCTAGATGTCCATCAGCAGATGAATGGATAAGAAAGCTGTGGTACATATACACAATGGAGTATTACTCAGCCGTTAAAAAGAATTCATTTGAATCAGTTCTGATGAGATGGATGAAACTGGAGCCGATTATACAGAGTGAAGTAAGCCAGAAAGAAAAACACCAATACAGTATACTAACACATATATATGGAATTTAGGAAGATGGCAATGACGACCCTGTATGCAAGACAGGGAAAGAGACACAGATGTGTATAACGGACTTTTGGACTCAGAGGGAGAGGGAGAGGGTGGGATGATTTGGGAGAATGACATTCTAACATGTATACTATCATGTGAATTGAATCGCCAGTCTATGTCTGACGCAGGATGCAGCATGCTTGGGGCTGGTGCATGGGGATGACCCAGAAAGATGTTCTGGGGAGGGAGGTGGGAGGGGGGTTCATGTTTGGGAATGCATGTAAGAATTAAAGATTTTAAAATTTAAAAAATAAAAAACTAAAAATTAAAAAAAAAAAATAAAGTACAATAATAGGTTAGTTCTAAACAAAATGAATATTACTTTAGTCTTCTAAATGATAACTTTTCTCTAGTAAGTATTTAAAAATCAAAGACATAAAATACCTTGATTCTTTTAAATTTAGATTAAAATATTTATCTTGCATCTTCATCAGCTTATTTTTTATTTGTAGTGTGTTCTTGCAAGTATTATTGTTGTGGGACTGAAGGGAATGCTAATACAGTTTCGAGATTTAAAAAGATATTGGAATGTGGATAAAATTGACTGGGTAAGTAGAAGTTTGACCTAAAATTACTCTCTTGGCTTAAACACATGTTACAAAATAAGCTTTAATAGTTTCATTTGCAGAAGATAGTTTTAGCCATTTGAGGCTTACATTTTACAAATAGTTTTTACTTATTTACAAACTATAATTTTTTTCAAATTCTTAAGACATGAAAATTTAAAATGTCCTTATAAGAACAGAAATGGAATTGTATCAAGTTTTGATTGATGTGCTATTTAAGAACTTTAAAAAAAATATTATCACTTGAATGGTGTGTGAATTCCCAATTTCCATTATGAATTGATTATAGAAGTTAAGATCATCAAGAAACAGCTTGTAGAAATATGACTATATATAACATATATGAGAAGCCAGCATTAATTTCTAAGAAACAGATGCTTCATTGACACAGGATTAACATATTAATAGTGACCATGTGCTCAGTCTCTTAGTCATGTCCAAGTCTTTACAGTCCCATGGACTGTAGCTCCCTAGGCTCTTCTGTTCATGGGATTTCCCAGGCAAGAATACTAGAGTGGGTTGCCATTTCCTTCTCCAAATGGTGAACATATTCATTCTAAATATTTTGTTTAAAAAAATGATTTGTTTTTTAAATGAGTTACATTGAGAATAATAATATTATGTTAATAGTATATTGCTAGGAACAGACTTCTCTCACAGCTCAGGTGGTAAAGAAGCTGTCTGTGATGTGAGAGACCAGAATTTGATCCCTGGGTTAGGAAGATCCCCTAGAGAAGGGAATGGCAACCCACTCCAGTATTCTGGCCTGGAGAATTCCATGGACAGAGGAGTCTGGTGGGCTACAGTCCATGGGGCTGCAAAGAGTCAGACACGACTGAGTGGCTAACAACATAATAGAAAGGAACAGATTAAATTATACTATAAAATATGGATTCTACTAGCATCAGTTTTTATTATGCTTGTTCTAGAGAAATGCGTCTATGTGAGAACATTCGGTATTTTCTCCCTCCCACAAATGGGTGAGCTATTTCATGAGTAGACTCTGCTTAGCTCTATCATGGCTTTTATCATATTGAAATGCAACTGTCTGTGTACTCCTCCTTCAAGTTCTTTACTCGGAGAGACGTTGGAGGATTATTTATGCTGGTGCCTAATTTAATAATGCTCCTCTTAAATCTCAATATTACTGAGCTTCTACCAAGGTACAGTACTAGGTGTTATGTGGAAATGCAGAGATGAATAAAGAAGTACTTATCCTCTTCAGACACTAATATCTGTGCAGCATGCAGACACAGACATAGTAACTGTCATGTGAGGCACGATACAACATAACAGAAGCAAAAGTCAGAACTTGGTGCTGGAGAGAAGTAGAAGCTAAAAAGTTAATTTGGACTGGGTTAATACAGAAGAGTTACAGCACAGCTGAAATGTGAACTGAGACTTGAAGGAATAGTATTTTTTAGGCCGTCCAAGAGGCCAAAATTAAACAGGCTGATGAAGGAACATGACTTTTTTAAGGTGATATGTATGAAGTGGCACGTGGAAATAGAAAAGCTGAGAAAATGCAAAGTTATGTAGCAAGTTATTGATAATCCCATGATAAAGGTATTTATAAGAAACTCATTAATCACATAAAGGGGAGGACATTATCATCATGGAAGGGGAGAGATGTCAAGGAAGCATCAGAGGATGAGATGGCATCACTAACTCAAACTAACATGAGTTTGAGTAAACTCAGGGAGATAGTGAGGGACAGGGAAGCTTGGTGTGCTGCCATCCATGGGGTCACAGAGTTGGACATGACTTAGCAAATGAAAAACTATATATATATGTATACATATATATATATATATATGCAATGCAATATCATTCAGCTATAAAAAGGAACAAAACTGAGTCATTTCTAGAGATATGGATTGACCTAGAAACTCTCATAAGAAGTGAAATATGCAGAAAAAGAAAACCAAATATAGAATAATGTATGTATGTGGAATGTAGAAAAATGGTGCCGATCAACCTATCTTCAGGGCAGGAACAGAGATGCAGATGCAGAGATTGGACATGTGGACACAGTGGGGCGGACGGTGGGGTAGGTTGGGTCATGAGACTGACATAGATGCCCTACTGTGTGTAAGGTAGAAGGCCGATGGGAACCTGCTGTGCAGCGCAGGGTGCCCAGCTCAGGGCGCTGTGGTGATCTGGATGGGTGAGATCCAAGAGGGTGGGGATATATGTAAAAGTTCAGTTCAGTTCAGTTTAGTCGCTCACTTGTGTCTGACTTTTCATGATCTCATGGACAGCAGCTTGCCAGGCCTCCCTCCATCACCAACTCCCAGAGCTTACTCAAACTGATATCCATTGAGTCAGTGATGCCATCCAACCATCTTATCCTCTGTCATCCCCTTCTCCTCCTGCCTTCAATCTTTCCCAGCATCAGGGTCTTTTCCAGTGAGTCAGTTCTTCCTATCAGGTGGCCAAAGTATTGGAGTTTCAGCTTCAGCATCAGTCCTTCCAATGCATATTCAGGACTGATTTCCTTTAGGATGGGCTGGTTGGATCTCCTTGCAGTCCAAGGGACTTTCAAGAGTCTTGTCCAACACCATAGTTCAAAAGCATCAATTTTTAAGCACTCAGCTTTCTTTATAGTCCAACTCTCACATCCATACGTGACCACTGGAAAAACCAAAGCTTTGACTAGACATGTATTGGCAAAATAATGTATACTTACAGGCTGATTCACTTTGTGGTATAGCAGAAATTAACACAACGTTGTAAACGAACTATACCCTAATAAATAAAAAAGAGAGCCTTACACATAATTAGTAAGCTACCTTAATTCTTTTTATAGCAATCCTAGAAAAGAGAATGCTATTGAAAATGACCAAAAATATTCACAATTTTATTTGTAATATTATTATATTAAATGAGAAAATAGTGGAAAATTATGGCATGCTTTTGAACCAAACACATCAACCAACAATTTACAGATTTTAAATAGACTTAAATAGAGGATTGAATTAGCGGTGGGCAGCATCTCTGTATAAAGACTGCACTTTTTCACTTTGCCTTTCCATTAACCTCTGCCTCAGAGAGTCTGGTGGAGTGTGGCTTTGTTTCTGTGTTTCTGGACTTTGTGTGTATGTGTGAACATATATTTTTATTTCTCTCAGGTAATTACCCAGTAGTGAAATGGGTCAGTTATATGGTGTGTGTATATATGTATGTATGTATGTATGTATGTGTGTGTGTGTATATATATATATATATATATATATACCTCCCTATAGCTCAAATGATAAAGAATCTGCCTACGATGCAGGAGACCAGGGTTTGATCCCTGGGTCTGAAAGATCTGCTGGAGAAGGGAATGGCGATCCACTCCAGTATTCTTGCCTGGAGAATCCCATGGACATAGAAGCCTGGCGGGCTATAGTCCATGGAGCTGCAAAGAGCTGGACATGACTGAGTGACTAACACACACACACACACATATATAATTTAATTTATAAAAATATATATAATTTATTTTTCATTGTAGGATAATTGCATTAGAATGCTGTTTCTTTCTGCCATACAACAATGTGAATCAGCTATAAGGATGCATGTGTCCCCTCTTTCTTGAACCTTCTTCCCACTCTCCAGCCCATGCCACCACCCCTGGTTGTCACAGGGCACAAGTATGAGCTTCCTGTGTTATACAGCAACTTCCCACTAGGTATCTATTTTGCATATATTAATGTATATTAATGTTTCAATGCTACTCTCTCAGTTCATCCCATCCTCTCCTTCACCCTCATTGTCCACAAGTCTCTTCTCTTTGTCAGCATCTGTATTCATGCCCTGCAAATAAGTTAATAATTTATTGTTTTTTCAGATCCCGTGTATATGCATTAACATATGATATTTGTTTCTTTCTGACTTACTTCACTCTGTTTAATAGGCTGCAGGTTCATCCACCTCACTAGAGCTGACTCAGATTTGCTCCTTTTTATGGTTAGGTAATATTCCATTGTCTGCAACTTCTTTATCCGTTTATCTGTTGATGGATAGGTTGTTTCCATGTCCTGGCTGTTGTAGATTCTGCTGCAATATCTACTGGGGTACATGAGCCATTTCGAATTATGGTTTTCTCAGGGCATATGCCCAGTAGTGGAATATCTGGGTCTTGTAGTATTTTTATTCCTAGTTTGTAAAGAAGTCTTCATAATGTTCTCCATAGTGGCCGTATCAATTTACTTTCCCACTAACAGTGAAAGATGTTTGCCTTTTTTCCACATCCTCTCCAACATTTATTTTTTGTGGATTTTTTATGATGGCATTTCTGACTAGTGGAAGGTAATACCTCATTGTACTTTTGATTTGCATTTCTCTAATCATGAGTGATGTTGAGCATTTTGTGTTTGCTGGCCAGTATGTCTTTTTCAGAGAAATGTCTGTTTAGGCCCATTTTTAGATTGGATTGTTTGTTTTTCTGATATTGAGCTTGCTACATGAGCTGCTTATATGTTTAGGAGATTAATCCTTTCTCAGCTATTTCATTTCCAACTATTTTCTCCCATTCTGAGGATTGTCTTTTCATCTTGTTTATGATTTCCTTTGCTGTGCAAAGGCTTTTTTTTTTTTTAAGTTAAATTAGTCCTATTTGTTTACGTTTTATTTTTGTTTTCATTACTTTAGGAAGTGGTTCAAAGAGGATCTTGCTGTGATTTATGTCGAAGAGTGTTCTGCCTATGTTTTCTTCTAAGAGTTGTATAGGTTTTCGGTCTTACAGTTAGGTCTTTAATGCATTTTGAGTTTATTTTTGTTTACTGTATTAGGAAGAGTTCCAATTTCACTTTTTTTACATGTACTTACACTTGTCCAGTATTCCCAGCATGACTTCTGGAAGAGGCTGTCATTTCTCTATTGGTCTATATTTGTTTTTGTGTCAATATCATGCTCTTTTATTTATTTATTTTTTCTGACAATGCAGGGGACTTTATTAGGAAGGGATGCCTGAGTGGAGAGCAGTAGGGTAAAGGAATCCAGGAGAACTGCTCTGCCACATGGCTCACAGTCTTAGGTTTTATGGTGATAGTATTACTTTCCAGGTTGTCTTTGGCCAATCATTCTGACTCCTTCCTGGTGTTTCCTGGTGGCACACGCATTGCTCAGCCAAGATGTATGCCAGCAAGAAGGATTCTGAGAGGTAGTCGGACATGTGAGTACCATATTGTCTTGATCACTATAGCTGTAGCGTATAGTCTAATGTCAGGAAAATTGATTCTTCCAGCTCCATTGTTCTTCCTCAAGATTGCTTTGGCTATTTGGAGTCTTTCTATGTTTCCATCAGTTCAGTTCAGTTCAGTTCAGTTCAGTCGCTCAGTTGTGTCTGACTCTTTGTGACCCCATGAATTGCAGCACACCAGGCCTCCCTGTCCGTCACCAACTCCCAGAGTTCACTCAAACTCACGTCCATCAGGTCAGTGATGCCACCAGCCATCTCATCCTCTGTCATCCCCTTCTCCTCCTGCCCCCAATCCCTCCCAGCATCAAAGTCTTTTCCAATGAGTCAACTCTTCATATGAGGTAGCCGAAGTACTGGAGTTTCAGCTTTAGCATCATTCCTTCCAAAGAACACCCAGGAGTGATCTCCTTCAGAATGGACTGGTTGGATCTCCTTGCAGTCCAAGGGACTCTCAAGAGTCTTCTCCAACACCACAGTTCAAAAGCATCAATTCTTCGGCGCTCAGCCTTCTTAAATTGTAAATTTTATTGTCCTAGTGCTGTGGAAAATGTCAGTGTTAATTTGATAGAGTTTGCTTTGAATCTAAATTACTTTGGTTAGTATAGTCATTTTCACAATATTTATTCTCCCAGTCTAAGAATATCTCTCCATCTGTTTGTGTCATCTCTGATTTTTTTCACCAGTGTCTTCATTTTCTGCATTCGGGTCTTTTGTCTCATTAGATAGGTATATTCCTGGGTCTTTTATTTTATTTTATGTGTTGCAATAGAGAATGGAATTGATTCCTTAATTTTTCTTTCTGATTTATCATTGTTCATATATAGGGATGCAAGGGATTTCTGTGTATTGATTTTGTATCCTGTGACTTTATTAAATTCATTGATAACTTCTAGTAATTTTCTGATAGTGTCTTTAGGGTTTACTGTGTGTAGTACCATGTCATCTGTAAACAGTGAGAGTTTTACTTCTTTTTTCATCTAGATTCCTTTTGTTTCTTTTTCTTCTCTGATTGCCATGGCTAGGACTTCCAAAGCTATATTGAAAAATAATGGTGACAGTGGGCACTCTTGACTTGTTTCTGATCTTAGAGAAAATGCTTTCAGCTTTCCACCATTGAGAATAATATTTGCTGTGGGTTTCTCATATATGGCCTTTATTAGGTTGACATAGGTTCCATCTATGCCCATTTTCTGAAGAATTGGTATCACAAATGGGTGCTGAATATTGTAAAAAGCTTCTTCTGCATCTATCAAGAATATCATATGATTTTTATCTTTCAACTTGTTAATATGGTGTGTAACATTGATTGATTTGCATATATTGAAGTATCCATAGGATTAAACCCAAATTAACCATGGTGCATGATGTTTTTAATGTGTCATCAGATTCTGTTTACTGGAATTTTGCTCAGAAATTTTTTTATCTGTGTTCACCTTTGATATTGACCTGTAATTTTCCTTTTTTGTGATGTCTCTTCCAGTTTTGGCATCAGGGTAATGCTGGCCTTCTAGAACGAGTTCATTAGTGTTCCTTCCTCTGCAATTTTTGGGGAAGAATTTAAGAAGGAACAGCATTAACTCTTCTCTAAACGTTTGATAGAATTCACCTGTGAAGCCATGTAGCCCTGGGTTTTGTATTTTGGGAGATGTCTTTTTTAATCACAATTTCGATTTCCATGCTTGAGATTGATCTGTTCGTATTTCTGTTTATTCCTTGTTCAGTCTTAGAGGTTGTGATTTTCTAAGAATTTGTCCATATTTTTCCAGGTTGTCCATTTTATTGGCATATAGTTACTTGTAGTAGTCTCTTATGATCCTTTGTATTTCTGCATTAGTCTGTTTCAATCTCTCATTTTTCATTTCTAATTTTGTTCATTTGAGTCTTCCTTCTTTTTATCTTGATGAGTCTGTCTAATGGGTTATGGATTTTGTTTTTCTTCTCAAAGAACCAGTTTTCAGTTTTATTGATCTTTGGCATTTTTTCTTTCATTTCTTTTTTATTTATTTCTGTTCTCATCTCTATGATTTATTTACTTCTACTTACTTTTTGTGTTTTTGTTTGTTTGTTTTTTGTTCTTTTCCCAGTTGTATTAGTTTGTCTATTTGATATTTTTTCCTATTCTTGAGATAGGATTGCATTGCTATATACTTCCCTCTTAGAACCTCCCAATAGGTTTTGGGTCATCGTATTTTCAGTGTCATTTGTCTCTAGGTATTTAAGAAATCTTTTTAGTAACCTTTTGGCTATTAAGAAGTGTATTGTTTAAATCTCCATATGTTTGTATTTTTTTACAGTTTTTTTTCCTATTATTAATAGCAACTGTTATAGCATTTTGGTCAGAAAAGATACCTGTTACAATTTCAATTTTCTTAAATTTAGTTAAGTTTGATATGTGACCCAAGATGTGACCTATCCTGAGAATGTTCCATGTGCACTTGAGAGGAAAGTGTATTCTTCTGCTTTGGATGGAATGCTCTGAAGATATCCATTAGGTTCATCTGATCTAATGTGTAATTTGCAGCTTGTGTTTCCTTATTAACTTTCTGCCCGGATGATCTGTCAGTTCAGTTCAGTTCAGTCGCTCAGTCATGTCTGACTCTTTGCAACCCCATGAATCGCAGCATGCCAGGCCTCCCTGTCCATCACCATCTTCCGGAGTTCACTCAGACTCATGTCCATCGAGTCTGTGATGCCATCCAGCCATCTCATCCTCTGTCGTCCCCTTCTTCCCTGCCCCCAATCCCTCCCAGCATCAGAGTCTTTTCCAATGAGTCAACTCTTTGCATGAGGTGGCCAAAGTACTGGAGCTTCCGCTTTAGCATCATTCCTTCCAAAGAAATCCCAGGGTTGATCTCCATTGGTGGAAAAGTCCCCTACTATTATTGTTACTATTGATTTCCCTTTTATGTCTGTTAATGTTTGCCTATGTATTGAGGTGCTCCTATGTTGGGTGTGTGAATATTTACAATTGTTCTATTTTCTTCTTGGATTGAGAGCTTGATTATTATGTATCGTCCTTCCTTACCTCTTGTAATGTTTTTTATTTTAAGGTCTATTTGTCTGATATGCAAATTGCTACTCTGGCTTTCTTTTGATTTCAATTTGCCTGGAATACCATTTTCTATGCTCTCACTTTCAATCTGTTTGTGCCCCTAGGTCTGAAGTGTCTCTTGTAGACAGCATCTGTAGGGGTCTTGTTTCTGTATCCATTCAGCCAGTCTGTGTCTTTTGGTTGAGGCATTTAATCCATTTACATTTAAAGTAATTATTGGTATATATGTTTCTTTGGGCATTTTCTTAATTGTTTTGAGTTTATTTTTGTAGGTCTTTTCCTTCTCTTGTGTTTCCTGCTTTTAGAAGTCCCTCTAGCATCTGTTGTATAGCTGATTTGGTGGTGTTGAATTCTCTTGACTTTTGCTTGTCTGTAAAATTTTAGGTTTTTGCCTCAAATCTGAATGTGATCCTTGCTAGGTAGAGTAATCTTGATTGTAAGTTTTTTCCATTCATAATTTTAGATCTAATCCTGCCACTCCCTTCTGGCCTGCAGAGTTTCTGCTGAGAGATCAGCTATTAACCTGATACGGGTTCTCTTTATTTTGCCTGTTGCTTTTCCCCTTGATGCTTTTAGTAGTTTTTTCCCTGGGTGTAATTTTTGTTAGTTTGATTATAAGTGTCTCGATGTGTTTCTCCTTGAGTTTATCTTATGTGAAACTCTCTGTGCTTCTTAAACTTGTTTGGCCATTTCCTTTCCCACGTTAGAGAAGCTTTCAACTGTAATTGCTACAGCATTTTTTCTCAGGCCCTTCTTTCTCGCTTCTTCTTCCGTTGTTGGTGTTCAGTCACTAAGGTGTATCCAGCTCTTTGTGCCCCCATGGACTTCTGCACACCAGGATTCCCTGTCCTCCAGTTTTGTGTGGATCTGTATATTCCTTTCCTGGTCCTGGGCAGGGACTCCTGCCAGTACTCAGCTGGTGTTCTGCGAGATCTTCTACATCTGAAGATGTATTCCTGATGCATTTGTGGAGAGAGATGTACTCCACATCCACCTAGTCCTCTATTCTTGCAGAGATTTCATCACAGGAATGTTGTAGAACAAGACTGCGAGGAACTTAGCAATCGGGAGAAAGAGGAGCATACCAAAGGACCCATATATTCTCTCTCCTGTTCTCTTTCAGGGCATATGGGTCAGTACATACATATTTACAATATGTTTTGCTGCCAATGTTGGGCTGCTGTTTGGTGTTGTGTGTACCACAGCTATCGTGATTGGTCGCTTCCCAAGGTAAGATATTATTTATTTGATGTTTGTTCTGACACAGCAGCAAAATATATGGTGTTGTCAGTTACTTTTATTTCTGTGGAATAGACAGTATTATAATCTCATGTTTTTAGATTTAGAGCTAGAAAGAGAATTTTTTAATCTATGTGTGATATATAACAATGTTGGTCTTAATGGAGAAGAAATGGTCTTAGTGGAGGAGAAGTATTTTGTTATAGATATAAAATAGAATATATAAAATCTATTAAAGTGAATAAATTAGCATCATAGCCATATACTGCATTAGAGTTACTTTTTTCTGATTAAGGGAATGTTTATAGTATCTAATGAGACATAAACCATACAGCAATGTAATCATTTGAAAAGTTAAATAACCTCAAATTTAACTTTTCCAAAGTTGTATTAATTTACCTACTTTTTCTACATAGCTTATTAAAAAGTACATTCTTTTTGTTTTTTACTAACCATCTGTAAGGCCCTTCCATATTTTGATTATTTTTCTGTTTGCTCAGTGTTCACCATTTGATAAAGCTTCTACTAACATCTCATCCTTCTTCTGAAATTCTTTGTGAAATAATATATTCTTAAAAATTAAAGTTATATCTCTATAGAGTCTATCAGTTAAGTTCAGTTCAGTCACTCAGTGACATCTGA
The DNA here is from genome assembly GCF_042477335.2 of Ovis canadensis. Classification (NCBI taxonomy): domain Eukaryota; kingdom Metazoa; phylum Chordata; class Mammalia; order Artiodactyla; family Bovidae; genus Ovis; species Ovis canadensis. Next base: position 96,033,389 of record NC_091253.1, on the reverse strand, counting down.
CTCTTTGTGGCCCTATGGAGTCCAGCATGCCAGGCCTCCCTGTCCATCACCATTTCCCGGAGTTTACTCAAACTCATGTCCATTGAGTCAGTGATGCTATCCAAACATTTCATCCTCTGTCGTCCCCTTCTCCTCTTCCTTCAATCTTTCCCAGTGTCAAGGTCTTTTCAAATGAGTCAGTTCTTTGCATCAGGTGGACAAAGTATTGGAGTTTCAGCTTCAGCATCAGTCCTTCCAATGAATATTCAGGACTGATTTCCTTTAGGATGGACTGGTTGGATCTCTCTGCAGTCCAAGGGACTCTCAAAGGGTCTTCTCCAACACCACAGTTCAAAAGCATCAATTCTTCAGCACTCAGCTTTCTTTATGGTCCAACTCTGACATCTACACATGACTACTGGAAAAACCATAGCTTTGACTAGATGGACCTTTTTTAGCAAAGTAATGTCTCTGCTTTTTAATATGCTGTCTAGGTTGGTCATAGCTTTTCTTCCAAGGAGTAAGCGTCTTTCAGTTTCTTGGCTGCAGTCACCATCTGCATTGGTTTTGGAGCCCAAGAAAAGAAAGTCTGTCATGGTTTCCATTGTTTCCCCATCTCTTTGCCATGAAGTGATGGGACCAGGTGCCATGATGTTAGTTGTTTGAATGTTGAGTTTTAAGTCAACTTTTTCACTCTCCTCTTTCACTTTCATCAAGAGGCTCTTTAGTTTTTCTTCAGTTTATGCCATAAAGGTGGTGTTATCTGCATATCTGAGGTTATTGATATTTCTCCTGGCAATCTTGATTCTAGCTTTTGCTTCATCCAGCCCGACATTTCACATGACGTACTCTGCATATAAGGTAAATAAGCAGGATAACAATATGCAGCCTTGGTATACTCCTTTCCCAATTTGGAGCCAGTCCTTTGTTCCACGTCCAGTTCTAACCATTGCTTCTTGACCTGCATACAAGACGGATGAGTCATAGTGGAGCATTCTGACAAAACGTGGTCCACTGGAGAAGAGAATGGCAAACCACTTCTATGTTCTTGCCTTGAGAACCCCATGAACAGTATGAAAACGTGAAAAGATATGACAGTGAAAGAGGAACTCCCCAAGTCAGTAGATGCCTAATATGCTGCTGGAAAAGAGTGGAGAAATAACTCCAGAAAGAATGAAGAGACGAAGCCAAAGTGAAAACAATGCCCAGCTGTGGATGTGACTGGTGATGGAAGTAAAGGCCGATGCTGTAATGAGCAATATTGCATAGGAACTTGGAATGTTAGGTCCATGAATCAAGGCAAATTGGAAGTGGTCAAACAAGAGATGGCAAGAGTGAACGTGGACATTTTAGGAATATATGAACTAAAATGGACTGGAATGGGTGACTTTACTTCAGATGACCATTATATCTACTACTGCGGGCAAGAATACCTTAGAAGAAATGGAATAGCCCTCATAGTCAACTAAAGAGTCTGAAATGCAGTACTTGGGTGCAATCTCAAAAATTACAGAATGATCGCTATTCGTTTCCAAGGCAAACCATTCGATATCATAGTAATCCAAGTCTATGCCCCAACCGCCAATGCTGAAGAAGCTGAAGTTGAACAGTTCTATGAAGATGTACAAGACCTAACACCAAAAGAGATGTCCTTTTCATCATAGGGGACTGGAATGCAAAAGTAGGAAGTCAAGAAACACCTGGAATAACAGGCAAGTTTGGCTTTGGAGTACAAAATGAAGCAGGGCAAAGGCTAACAGAGTTTTGCCAAGAGAATGCATTGGTCATAGCAAACACCCTCTTCTAACAACACAAGAGATGATTCTACACATGGATATCACCGGATGGGCAATACCAAAATCAGATTGATTATATTCTTTGCAGCTGAAGATGGAGAAGTTCTATACTGTCAGCAAAAACAAGACTGGGAGCTGACTGTGGCTCAGATCATGAACTCCTTATAGAGTCTCTCTCTCTCTCTCTCTCTCTCTATATATATATATATATATATATATATATATATGCACATTGTTATCTGATCCTATCTTGTTATTGATTCTCTCTTTACTTCCTGTATTTTACACAAGATTTCTGAAAAACCGTATACTTTCTAGCCTTTTCCCTTATTGCTCACTCTTTTTTGTCAATTTACCTCCTATGCCTTAAAGATATGATAGCTGAGAGTCCAAATGAGATAAATTACATTTTAAAAATCTCCATTTAGATGTCTGTGCTGTTACGTTTGGAGAAGGCAATGGCAACCCACTCCAGTACCCTTGCCTGGAAAATCCCATGGGCAGAGGAGCCTGGTAGGCTGCAGTCCACAGACATGACTGAGCAACTTCACTTTCACTTTTCACTTTCATGCATTGGAGAAGGAAATGGCAACCCACTCCAGTACTCTTGCCTGGAGAATCCCAGGGACGGGGGCGCCTGATGGGCTGCTGTCTATGGGGTTGGACACGACTGAGGCGACTTAGCAGCAGCAGCAGCAGCAGCTGTTACTTTATTTCTGAGGATCCCAGAGAGATACACATTTACCAGTGTCTTATGAACAGCTGGGATGTAGCATGGAAGCCACTCTGGATACTTTCTAATTGTTATAATAAAGTGATTCATCCTTTTTACTTTGTCGTGATTAATGTAGTAACTTGGAAATTATGTATTTCATATATGCTTTCATTCTAGAGCAAATACTCTGAGTACAAAAAATATGAAAGAGATGGAATTTAAAGTGAAGACAGAAATGGATGATGTAAGTTTAGTTCCCTTTTCCTTTGTGTAATTAATAATTTTTGTAGGTCAGATAGTTTCAAGGTATAAGAAGCAGATAAATTACTAATTTTACAATGATAATTCTATTTTTGATTAGTTTGAACTTTTGAAAGTATATCTGACCACTACATATATGGCAGTCAACATGCAACAAATCAATAGAACAACAACAGAAATCTTGTATCAGCATTCAAATAAGAGAATAAAATGGCACATAAAAATACAGTAGAATCATGGTCCAGATTAGTTCAGATATTTGGAAACCTCTTTTCCGTTTGACGTGTCTATTAGTTTGTGTGTGTGTCACTTAGTCGTGTCTGACTCTTTGCGACCTCATGGACTGTAGCCCACCAGACTCCTCTGTCCATGGAATTCTCTGAGAATACTGGAGTGGTTTGCAATTTCCTTCTCAGGTGATTTTCCTGACCCAGGGGTCTCCTGCATTGCAGGCAGATTCTTTACCACCTGAGCTATAGGGAAGTCCCGACTATTAGTTTAGTTTAACATATGACAGTCAAACTTAACTAGTAGTCTGGAGAAGGCAATGGCACCCCATTCCAGTACTCTTGCCTGGAAAATCCCATGGACGGAGGAGCCTGGTGAGCTACAGCCCATGGGGTCGCGAAGAGTCAGACATGACTGAGCGACTTCACTTTGACTTTTCACTTTCATGCATTGGAGAAGGAAATGGCGACCCACTCCAGTGTTCTTGCCTGGAGAATCCCAGGGACGGGGGAGCCTGGTGGGCTGCTGTCTCTGGGGTCGCACAGAGTCGGACACGACTGAAGTGACTTAGCAGCTGCAGCAAACTAGTAGTCTATTCCAAATTAAATGATGGTGGAAGATGGGGAACGGGGAAGGGAATAAAGAAAAGTGGGATCATGGTATTTTGTTAAAACAGTCAATGAATCTTACTATCAGCAGAGTGTAATTAACGACTCTAGGCTTGGTTTCTTGCACAGTGGGCACCTTTTTTAAGGAAATAACTTATATAAATGATCTCACCCTCAGGTAGCGCTAGTGGTAAAGAACTCGCCTGCCCAGGCAGGAGACATAAGAGATGCAGGTTTGATCCCTGGGTCTGAGATTCCTTGGAGGAGGGCATGGCAATCCAATCCAGTATTCTTCCCTGAGGGATCCCATGGACAGAGGAACTTGGCTGTCTACAGTCCATAGGGTTGCACTGAGTCAGACACGACTGAAGTGACTTAGCAGGCATGCACGCAATCCATGTTTAGGCAGGCCAATTGTGTTTTAATTCTAGCTTCTTGTTCTGAAGGACGACACAAGTTTAAGGTGAAGAAAGAAAATGTTGACTGAAATTCTTGTCAGTTAAAAAAAACTGGCTTACTTTGAAACTGCTTTGTGATGTTTGACTAACCTTTTTTATCTTTATTTTTCATTTTTGTTTTAATAACTCATGATTGTCCTCAGAACAGACAGAACTAAACTCCTACCAGAAGGGTCAGTGTCAGGGTATTTCTAAGTAGACTGGAAGTAAAAAGTAAGCAACAGGAGTCCTTCTCTGACCCCCAGGGAAATGGCTTGTGTTTTTAACAAGTATGGAAAGATTTGCGTCATAGAAAGCTATCAGAGTTCAAAGACTTTGAAGGTGTCCCAGACTCAAGTTTTCCACCAATGTTTCCTTTCTTTCTTTCCTGTCCCTTTGTTTTCTTCCTTTAAAATTTTCAGGTGCCAAGTCCTAGACTGACTCAGGCCTCTGTATCCACCCCATACATGCAGCTGTGTACCAAAGCCTTGACATTCTTAGCTTTGAAGCAAAATTCAAGTGTGACTATTTTTCAGTTTAAAGATATCTAATTAATAAATTGTACCTAATGCATACCTTTTCCTCAAGCTAAACGTGTGAGGAAATGAATAAGGGGATTTGCAGGGAGATGAAAGTGCCGCAGATTCTCCATGTCTTACATTTGATTTATTCCAGTCTAGTTACCTACCTGAATAGTAATCATGTCACAGGAAATCTTAATTTTATTAGAACATTGCACCTCACTGGTTATTTAAAACTAAGAGGGGAAAAAAAAAAACTAAGAGGAAAAACACTAAGAGAAAGACTTGAATATGAACTGTTAGGTGGAGTTTTTAGCTAACGTCAAGTGTAGCGGTGATCTGTCCCTCCCCTCTCCCTCTTCTTCTTCAGGTGAAACAATTTGGAAGGTCTCTTTCCACTCAGGGACTTCAGCTGTATTGAGAATTTCTTTTCTGGTGCAACTCCATTCTTTAATAAATGCCTATCTTTAAAAAGCATACTAACTCAAAACATACTGGCGCAATCATATGGTGAGATTAATGATACAATCTAAGATGTGGGAGCTTTGTCATAACTAAACACGACAGGCCGAATGTTTGATTTTGTCTTGTAAGAGATTTCCTCTTTATTAAAAGTTCCTTGGGTAACATAAAGGTTTTTTATTTTCTTGAACTGTTTAGTTGTGGCAAATCTCCTCACTTTATAGAGCTTAAAAGGTTGTGTAGCTATAGAAACTTTTTGAGATTATCCGGTTTAAAAATGTACCTGCTTTAGCTCTCACGATTCTAGTAGGGGAAGGATGAGGAGGCGATGAGCAGTCATTGGCAGGGATGGGGCGGTTGGGGGGGTGGTGCGGCTGTGGTTTCTGCAATGCTGCAGCACCGTCTCTGCGCTGCTGGGATGGGAAGGAGAGTGAGGGTCCCGGTGGAGCCAGTGGCAGTGCTGCTGCGGGAGGGTGGGCGTCGGAAGGCGATGGAGGGTCTAGATGAACAACACTGGCAGCATCCAATGGTTGCTGCAAGAGAGGGTCCAAGCCTGGCACAACGTCCAGCTACAGAGGCATGAAATCAGAGGACTGTGATTGTCAAAGTCCTGAGAGAGCTTTCTCAGTCAGCCTCCTGTCCTACTAGGACTGAAAGCACCGTTCAAAATATAAGGTGAGATCCATGCGCAGTCCTACATGATTTGCTGTGACTTTCTGAGTACAGTGGTTTCCCTCCGAAAGTAATTACTTGTTTCTTGGGGACTGTGTGAACAAGGGAAAGCAGTCATTGGACACTCTCTGCCTCTTACTGGCTTACAAAATCAAATGTCTCTAGATTGTTTTCTTCTCAGAGGAAACCGCGAATGTGACAATATCAGTAGAATATAGGGATTTTATGATGAATTAAAAGAAGATATAACATTAAAGTATGGAAAACTTTCGCAGACTACTTTAACTGTTTATGGATAGCAGTCATCCTGGATGAGAAAATATTCTGCTGTCATGGAGGTTTATCACCAGATCTCCAATCTGTGGAGTGGATTTGGTGAATTATGCAGCCAATCGATGACTTAGATCAAGATTGTCTTTGTGGCCTTTTGTGGTCTGAACCTGATAAGGATGTTTTTGGCTGGTGTTTGAAAATGACAGATGGTCGTGCTTTGCACTTGGTGCAGAAGTGGTTGTGAATTTCTCCATAAACGTGATTTGGATCTTGTATGTAGAGCCCATCGGGAGGTTGATGGTGGATAGATGTTTTTTGCAAAGAGACAGTTGGTCACTCTGTTCTCTGCATCCAGTTATTGTGGAGAGCATGACAAAGCAGGTGCCACGATGAGTGTGGGTGAGACACTGATGTGTTCTCTTCAGATTTTACAGCCTGCAGAGAAAAAGAAGTAAAGTGCCCCGAAACCTGAAATACCTTCAAGGGCTATGATCACAAAGCAAGCAAAGAAATAAATGTCATTTTGACACTGCCTAGTCTGGGCTTGTAACATATATAGCTTTTATTTTTAAAGCTGTAATGTGTATTGGTCAACTTACTTAAATAATGTTTGTGGGCCCCTGTTCCAGTTTTTACTTTATCAATAGTATTTGTTGATTTTAACAGCAAATAAAAGATTCCCCACTCTCAAGGAAAGATGTTTTATTTTGTTTAGTTCTCTGTTCCTTTTGCAAACAATTATAGTGCCAAAGTTGTACACCCCAGGACAGTTTATCCTGACTAAGGGGTGAGTATACAACTGATCTTTCTTTAAATTTGGTATAGCTCATGAATAATGTAAATACCCATTTTCTTTAGGATATAAAGAGAGATCTAGGGTGCTCAGCGTGTACATGCTATTGTCATAAAATGCATACTGTTGGATGCAAAACACTGTGAACCTTTTTGTTTGCTTGCTTCAAAGAAATAGCTCTTTTTCTTGTCTTGTCATGTACAAACTAGTTTTTAGAGTTATCAAAATCGAGAATAACTTTCAACCTTGCCAGCATCACTTGTATGTATATTTAATTAAAGTATACTTTCCCCTGTGATACACTTAAATGATAATTAAAGCCATTATTTTAAATGTTTGTGATTCTTTCCTAAAACCAAAGTTTCTATTGAAATATATATGGGCACTGTCCTAAGTACAAGGTGACATGATTGTGTATCCCTGCCGCCTTCTTGGGGATTCAAAAATATGTTTTTAAGTTTGAATAGCAATTAATAACATAGGGCTGTTTACACACTACTAATGGTTAAAGTTAATAACACTTTGTAGTATTTTCAGTCTATTCATTAAGTAATCTTTTTACAGTTACATCAGGACTGAACCTGTCCATTCAGAAGCTTCAAATTATAAAAACAATACTGTTCTGTATGTGTGACTAATTATGCTTTCTTTGGCCTACATTCCTTATTCTGTGAAGAAGTTGAAGCTTGTAAGTCAAAACAAAGAAACTAACTTACTATCCACCAGTTTATACAGAACTCACAGTATCTATGACTTTTTAAAACTAATCTCTGTTTTAAAAAAAGGAAAGCAGTTTCAACAGATGACTATGTACAATAATACCATGTGGGAAAAATGAATTCAGACTTATTTAATGATGAACTTGTTAAAAAAAAAATTACCTACTTCAAAAAACAAGGAAGCTAAGAGAGGTTAAATGAATTATCCAAATTCACATTATCTATTATTTTCCAGTCTTTCTCTCTCTCTCTGTATGTGTCTGAAGGAGTACTGCTTTATTTAGTAGGTAAGGAATTATCATTTCATAGAGCTTCCATTTCTCTCAGTTTCTAAGATAGACCCCTGCTCCAAAGGTCATGGTGCTGTGCTGTGCTTAGTCACCCAGTTGTGTCTGACTCTTTGTGACCCCATGGACTGTAGCCCATGAGGTTCCTCTGTTCATGAGGATTCTCCAGGCAAGAATACTGGAGTGGTTTGCCATGCCCTCCTCCAAGGGATCTTCCCAACCCAGGGATTGAAGCCAGGTCACCTGCATTGTAAGTGGTTTCTTTACCATCTGAGACACCAGGGAAGCCCACAGGTCACGGCAAAGATGGTATTGCCAGGAAGACCTGGGAAAATAGCTGCAGCAGTCAAATTTTGTATTGAACTTTTTCCTTCTCCATTTCTTCATGTCTTGTCTACCTCCTGGCAATCGAATATAATCTAGGCCTGCCCAAAGTGAAATTACCTTCCTGATAATACCTCTTGGTTTCTTTGTCCCAATTAGAACTGTCAGTCACTTGTAAGGTGACTTCCAGGCAAAGGAACGCTACATCATTATGAGGTAAAATGATTGACAGTTGACCTTTCAGGCCATATTTTCATTTTAAAAGATACGGGATGGCTAGGTAAAGGAATTTTAAATTTCTGGATTGAGTAGAAGAGGTACTGTTAGGAGGAGAAGTCTTTCTGATACTCTTTGGATAGTCTTTTGCTTCTCCAAAACTCAGTAGGAATAAGGGGTGTTTTCTGAAAGGCTACAGACTTATCTAACGGTTGCTAATGTTTCTTAGTAAAGAAGTACATGTTTTCCTTCAGACATATGGTAGTATATTTAATCCTCCAAAAATTTTTAATAATGAAAACATAAGCAAAGAAATTGTCAATCATGATTGAGTGACATTTGTACTTACAGGGTTTCAATTCATTGTAGGATTTATTTCATTCAGAACTCTGAATCTATTCATTTGTTTCCTCTAAAAGGAAACCCTGCAGCGGGTGAAAATTATCTCAATAAACAACCCACTTGTTTTTCTGAACGCAAAGAAGTTCCATAATGATATAATGAACATAATCCAAAAAGAAAATACTGGAAACCAACCACTTGATGAAATCAGAAAGGTAAGGTCAACTCTTTTGATTATGTTATGCTACAGGTAATCCTATATCTTGATACCCCAGAAAGGAATCATGTAACTATAATACATTATAGAAATGTTGAGAGGCCTCTTCCCTCAGTAAAATCTTATATGATGTTATAATTTTTATTTGGTTTGTAGTTAGCCTTTAGGTGATCACTCTTGTTCATTCACTTGTTCATTCACTCCCCAAGTCAGCAAATATCTGAAGGACGTGTGTGTTGTGCTGCTCTGTGCTTAGTCACTTAGTTGTATCTGACTCTTTGCGACCCCAGGCTCCTCTGTCCGTGGACTTCTCTAGGCAAGAAGACTGGCGTGGGTTGCCATGCCCTCCTCCAGGGGACCTTCCCAACCCAGGGATCGAACCCAGGTCTCCCACATTTCAGGCAGATTCTTGACCAGCTGGGCTATCAGGGAAGCCTGTGTACTAGGTGCTATAACCCTGGGAGAAATAAATAAGACAATTCACTTAAATTAAGAATATTTTTACCAAGAGAAAGAAGAGTTAGGTCTGCTTCTAAAAGAGAATACAGTAGATGACTCAAAGAGGTATAAACTGTTGGCCTCATTATGATAACATTGTCTTAAATTGCCATCATTTTTTATCTCCACAAATTATCTCAGTTAAGAGAGATAGCAAATAAAATGTGCATGAGAAAGAGGTATGCATAATCATTTGAATCTTCAAGCCCTCTGCAATGTTAAGAGCATGGACTTAGGAGCTAAGCTGCCTGGGTAAGCTACTTAGAAGCTATTAGACCTTCAGTTCAGTTCAGTTCAGTTGCTCAGTCATGTCCGACTCTTTGCGACCCCATGGACTGCAGCACACCAGGCTTCCCTGTCCATCACTAACTCCCAGAGTTTACTCAAACTCATCCCCATTGAATCGGTGATGCCATCCAGCCATCTCATCCTCTGTCATCCTCTTCTCCTCCTGCCTTCCCTCTTTCCCAGCATCAGGGTCTTCTCAAATGAGTCAGTTCTTTGCATCAGGTGGCCAAAGTATTAGACCTTGAGCTCTTTTAGATGTCACTTTCATCAGAATATTAGGAGCCACCACCTGTGATTTTGGGTTGAAAAGAACTTGCTCTTATGCTAAAGGGGGAGATATATATCTAATTGTTCAAGTTGTATTAATATATTAGGTCTGTTTTTCATCACAAAACCATTCTATACCTGTATATGAGACAGGTATGTTCTTGTGGCTGACTTTATAACCACCATGTATAACAGCATTATGGGAAAATCTGTCTAGAGCTTCATGTAATCTAATTAACCTACAAGAAGTTTGTGGTCTTGTTTTTCCAAAATGTAAACTTACTTCTTGAAATAATATACTAAATTGTGGGTATTATCATTTCTAGTAGAGTACCTGACATGGCAATTCTTATTACTAATTATTTATCAATAGTTGATAGTGTTTTCCTTACTTTCCTGCAAGATTAAGGTTGCTCCAACCTGTTTTCAGAAATTGCAAAATGACATGTGTTTACCTTTAGTGTATCTTAGAAACAAATCTCATTAACACAGTCTTTTGTGAGTAGTTTCCACATATATTTTACCCACTTGGGATTTCAGAAAATTGAGTCTAAAAATCAAACAAGGTTCATTGAATTTAGGTTATTCGTAGATGAAGGCACTCAAAAGGATTCTTCAACTCAGAACTTTATGATGGTGAGGAAGAATTTGTTGAAACTGAGTTCCACTATAATGATAATGATGCAAATATTGTATGTATATTTGTATGTTGTGAATTTTAAAGGAATACCAAGGATTTGGATGGCAATCTGGAAGCCCTGCTCTCAGAGGAACCTGGGATAAACCTTTATTTGGAATGGTTAAAAGGATAGTCTTGAGCTTGAGTGCTCTTTGGGGTACTTCGTATTATTCTTGTCGGACACTGTCAAGGATATCTACTTGTCTTGAGGACTATGCATTTACTCCAGGTTCAGTTTTAGAGTAAGATGTCTGCAGCAGTTAATCGCTACTGCAACTTTGCCCCCCTTTATCAGGCTGCACAGAGCAGTCCGCAGTTGTGCCTTCAACTGGAGTGCTCTGCCAGGGCCTTGATTTTCTCTTCTCTGAAAGCTGTGTTTTCAACAGACGGTGGTGATGGACGTTTAAAACACTCCAGAGCAGGAAGATTCACATCCCATTCAAAACACAAATAGAAAAAGGATCCTCTGTTAGGTTATATAATGATATACTTTTATATTCTATATGCTCAGTTGTGTCCAACTCTTTGAGACCCCATGGACTTTAGCCTACCAGGCTCCTCTGTCCACAGGTTTTCCCAGGCAGTAATGCTGGAGCAGGATGCCATTTCCTACTCCAGGGTTTCTTTTCAACCCAGGATTGAATCCGTGTGTCTTGTGTCTCTTGCACTGGCAGGCGGATTCTTTACCACTGAGCCTCTATATCACCATTAAATATCTCCCTGAATACAGAAGCTTAGAAGGATCTCAGGCTGCTGGTGTTTGATGGATTTGTGCTTATTATTATCTAGAGCTACAGGTGTTCACTATTCATTACCATTTTGTGCTCTCACCTTGCAAGAGAAGTTTCAATCTACCATTTATCTAAAATTTTCTTTCGCTCAAGCAAGATGTTTTTCCAAACTAGACTTTGTTTTTGAAACAGTGTTTTAGATTTACAGAAAAACTGAGTAGTTGGTATAGAGAGTTCCTATATATAGAGAGAGTTCCTATATATAGAGAGAGTTCCTATATATACCCCACATTACACAGTTTCCTCTATTATTAACATCTTGTATTAGTGTGATATATTTATTATAATCAATCAACCAATATGGATACGTGATCATTAAGTAAAGTCTGTGCTTTATCTGGGCTTCTCAGGTGGTGCTAGTGGTAAAGAATGCATCTGCCAGTGCAGGAGACTTAAGAGATGTGGGTTCGACCTTTGGGTCAGGAAGATGCCCTGGAGGAGGGCATGATAACCCGCTCCAGTAATCTTGCCTGGAGAATCCCATGGACAGAGGAGCCTGGCGAGCTATAGTCCATAGGGTGGCATAGAGTTGGACAGGACTGAAGCGATTTAGCACACATGCTTTATTTAGATTTACTTAGTTCTGCCTGATATCCTTTCTCTGTTCTAGAATTCCATCCAGTATATCACGTTACATTTAGTCGTCCTGTCTCCTTAGTTTCCTCTTGACTGTGGCAGTTTCTTAGGCTTTCCCTTTATTGAATGGTCTTGACAATTTTGAGTAATACTGGTCAGATGTTTTGTAGAATGCCCCTCTATTGGAATTATCTCTTATTTTTTCTTGTGATAGCACTGGGAATATGGGGTTTTTTTTAGGAAGAAAACTATAGAGGTGAAGTGCCATTTTCATCACATTTGTATCAAGGGTACATAATATCAACATGATTTCTCACTGTAGATATTAATCTTGATCTCCTGGATGAAGTAGTATTTGTCAGGTTTCTCCCCTGTAAAATTACTTTATTTCCCCTTTTGCATGCTATACTCTTTGAAAGCGAGTCACTGTGTGCAGCTTGTATTTAGGGAATGTGAAGTCATGCTCCACCTTCTTCAGGGTGGAGTATTTATATAAATAATTTGAAATTCTTCTGCAGAAGAGGTTTCAGACAAGGTATTTTTAAGAGGAGAGAAAGGAAGCTCACGTTCACTGGCTGTGTTTCAAGGGCTCATCTCTTTACCTGGGTTATCTAACGTACTTGTCGTCAGCCCCATGAAGTAACTGACTATCTGAATGTTACAAAAAAAAAAAAAAAGATTGAGGCTTAGAAATATAAAATAACCTGGGGAAAATTATTTGATAACTGTCAGAATCAGACTTAAAGGATATAAGCTGTGCCAGTGGGTGCAGTACCAGTGGCTTCCCAGGCAGTACTAGTAGTAAAGAACACGCCTGCCAGTGCAGGAAACTTAAGAGATGCAGGTTCAATCCCTGGATAGGGTTTGATCCCTGGGTTGAAAGATCCCTTGGAGAAGGGCATTGCGAAAAGTATTGTTGCCTGGAGAACCCCATGGACAGAGGAGCCTGGTGGGCTACAGTCCATAGGATCACAAAGAGCTGGACATGACTGAGTGACTAACACACACACACAGTGGGTATTAAGGGAAATTGATATTCTATGGTCACCCTCCAAGATGAAAACTGATTTAATGGGAAAGTAGTATAGTGTAGCAGTTTGGAGCAAGAGGTACAGAGTTGAAAGACATGAACTTAGGTTTTAACTTAATTCTTGCTAGCTTTATGACTTTGGTCAAACTATTTAACCATTTCAATCATTAGAAGTCTTCCAAATTTAAAAATTTTCTGACTTTCATGTGGAAAATGATGTCAGTAACTTTATAGGATTATTCTGAGAATTAAATGATTAATTTAAAGTTCTTAGTATACAGTAAGTACTCAAGTAATAACAATTGCTATCATCATGAACAGTAATAACAATGACATTTTTGAGAAATATATAGCATATTTTAATTTTAAAGGCATCAATTATTTTTAATTTCAAAAAAATTTCATTGTAGGATTTAAAGTCATTTTCATTCTCCAGCATTTCCATAAATTGGAATTTTTTTTCTTGGACATTTTCATGAAGCTTCAGATGAACAGCTAATTTTTTAAAAAATTATTTATTTTTATTAAAGTATAGTTTATTTACAGTGGTTTGTTAGTTTCAAGTGTACAGCATAGTGATTCAGTGACATATATATCTTTTTTTTCCTGATTCTTTTCCCTTATAGGTTATTGCAAAACACTGAGTATAGTTCCCTGTGCTTTACAGTATGTCCTTGTCACTTATCTATTTTATATATACTAGTGTGTATTTGTTAATCGCAGACTCCTAATTTATCCCTCCCCCACCCTTTTCCCATTGGTAACTGTAAATTTGTTTTCTAGTCTGTGAGTCTGTTTCTGTTTTGTATGTAAGTTCCTTTGTATCATTTTTTTTATTGGATTCCCTGTGTAAGTGATATTATATGATATTTATCTTTCTGTGTCTGGCTTACTTCATATTACTCAGCCATAAAAAATATAATAATGCCATTTATGGCAACATGCATGGACCTCATCCTAAATGAATAACTGTCTTCTGTATAATATGAAATACATATTTGGTGGCTCTCTCCTTGAGTGCTGTGTTAATGAGGTTAATTTCTGATTGGATACATACATGAAAAACACATGTAAATGTTCACTTCCTGATGAAAAGAAGTCAAAACAATCTTGCAGAAAATGTTCTGAAAAAGAGAGTCTGACTTGATAAATTATCAACTGAGCTAACATAAACTTAGAGCTAACTTATTATTTCCGTTTGTTGTATTTATCATTCTGAAAGAAAAGCTAGAGAAAATAATTATTGGAGACTATTTTTTGTTGTTGTTATTGTGGTGAAAAGAATGATGTTCTTTTTTAGGGACAGAAATGAGTTTTTATAATGTTATTCATCTTTTTATGTGTTTTTATTTCAGTATGAACAAAGCACATTGGTCAGTTCTCTGAGTGGCATTTGCAACGGTGAGTTAGCGTAAGGAAATCTAAGTGCTCTGACTTGACTACAGAACAGAAGATGAAACCCTTGCCTTCTCCTCACGGCCTCCTGCCTCTGCTCCCCTTCCTCTCACCTCCTTGTCTGCCTCTGCGCTCCTCCCTGCTTCTCGCCTGTTCTGCCCACCTGGCCGTTTCCCTCCCTTCCTCCTCCTCTCCTCTGCTCCTCCTCTGTCCTCCCCATTCCTCCGTCTTCTCTTCTTTGTCTTCCTCCTCACACTCCTAACTTATTTTAGAGATTAAGTTCAGACGTGTCAGCCTACACAGGATGAAGGTATAGAAATTCATTGTGAGGCATTACGAATACCTGAAACACTTAAATTAATGGTATCTTTTAAAATGGAAGGAAATACAATGTCCATTGATCAGAATACACAACGTTGAAAAGATGTCAATTCTCAAATTTTGTTATAGATATAAACTGAGTCACAATTAAAATTCTGATAGGATGTTTTAATGGCAGTTGATAAACTCATTCTAAATTTTCTACAAAACTCAAATGGCCAAGAATAGGCACAGCTGTTGAACTATATGAACAAGAGGGAGAGCTTGTTTTCTTATGTATGTATAAATGTATTATAAAGCCCTAATAATCAGTGCAGTGTGCTACTGGTTCAGAGATAAATGAACAGGTCAACAGGACAGAGCAGAGAACACAAAAGTGAGGAAAAGCTCACGTATATTGGTATCTTACTTGTGGCAAATGTGGCACTGGAGAGCAGTGAGCAAAAGACTGTCATTAATATACAACGATGAGACAGTCACACACCCATGATGAATGGAATTAGACCTGCATCCTGTCCCATCCCGTCTCATCCCCCAAATCATCCCAGCTCAAAGTTCTAAAGTGGCAGAAAAACTATAAATTTAAAAGAAACTATAGGAGAATATGTACAAGAAATGTTAAACATTATCATTAAACTTCACTGGAGTTTTGTTTACCAAATGTCATCATATGAAACATGTAAAGATATTTCAGTTCAGCTCAGTTGCTCAGTCGTGTCTGACTCTTTGCGACCCCATGAATAGCAGCACGCCAGGCCTCCCTGTCCATCACCATCTCCCAGAGTTCACTCAGACTCATGTCCATCGAGTCCGTGATGCCACCCAGCCATCTCATCCTCTGTCGTCCCCTTCTCCTCCTGCCCCCAATCCCTCCCAGCATCAAAGTCTTTTCCAATGAGTCAACTCTTCGCATGAGGTGGCCAAAGTACTGGAGTTTCAGCTTTAGCATCATTCCTTCCAAAGAAATCCTAGGGTTGATCTCCTTCAGAAAGGACTGGTTGGATCTCCCTGCAGTCCAAGGGACCCTCAAGAGTCTTCTCCAACACCACAGTTCAAAAGCATCAATTCTTCAGCGCTCAGCCTTCTTCATTGTCCAACTCTCACATCCATACATGACCACAGGAAAAACCATAGCCTTGACTAGATGGACCTTAGTTGGCAAAGTAATATCTCTGCTTTTGAATATGCTATCTAGGTTGGTCATAACTTTTCTTCCAAGGAGTAAGAGTCTTTGAATTTCATGGCTGCAGTCACCATCTGCAGTGATTTTGGAGCCCAAAAAAATAAAGTCTGACACTGTTTCCACTGTTTCCCCATCTATTTGCCATGAAGTGATGGGACCAGATGCCATGATTTTCGTTTTCTGAATGTAAAGATAAGCCAGAGTAAAAGAAGACAGACGTAATTTATAAAATGGAGAAGGAGTAAAAATGGCAGATGACCTGTTAGAAAAATGCACAAGAGACATGGACAGGCATTCCACAAAAAGAGACATTTTCAAATTTACTAATGAGCATATGCAGATATGCTTACTTAAACTCACTGATGTTGTTCATAATACTTGAGGAAATATAGATTAACTTTGCAATAAATAACACAATATATACAATTGATAGTTTTTAAAATCTGACAATACCAAGTATTGGTGAGGATATAAAGCAACAAAAAGTCTCTTGCAATGCTAGTGGGAGTGTAAACTGTAGCAACTACCTTGGAAAACTGTTTGGTAATATCATATAAAGTTGAAGATACACGAGATACACAAACCAGCAATTCCACCCCCAGTGTACATTCTAACAAGTTACATAAACAAGAATGTTCAAACAGTATTGTTTTTAACTATCCAAACCTGGAAACAGTTTGTATTTCAAAAAAAAAAAAAGCTGGTATGTATAAGTATGGAATATTTATACATTTGAATTTTTAGTTGATATATTTATTATATGGTACACATATACAATAATGAAAACTAGATGAGTCTTATAAACGTAACTGGGCCAAAATGAAAAGGCAAAGGAAAACAAAATTCAAATTCTACTATATAAGCTTAAAAAAAAAAGCAGGAAAAGCTGACATACTGATTTTGGCTCTTCTAGACAGTAATAAAGGAGCCTCTTAATATCTGCACCTGGAAACATATACAAGATTGTTCATAGTAACTCTGTTTATAATCCTCCCAAATGCAGAAAAATTAATACTTTTTAGAAGTACAGTGGATAAAAGAACATGTGGAATGTTTATATATAAATATATATTATAGTATCTGTCACATTACTTTAAAGTACTCCAAATATATAAAATATAGAATAGAATAAAATAAATGTCATATAAATATACAAATTAATCCCATGGCCCATATCAACAGGATAGCAGTCAGATGCTAGCTTCTCTGGTCTTTTCTGATTTCTCATGATAAATTCACTTTCTTTTCTTTTTTTTTTTAAATTTTAATTTCTTTTTTCTTTTTATTTTACTTTACAATACTGTATTGGTTTTGCCATATATTGACATGAATCCACCACGGGTGTACATGCATTCCCAAACTGCTTTGTGCTCTGAAAGGATGCTTATATCATCCTGGTATTGCACTTATTTAATGGTTGTTTCTCATAAGTCTTTCTCTTCTGCTAGCCTGAAAACTTTACAAGGGCATTCTCACCTCTGCATCCCTAGATCAGGCCCACTTTGCAGAGAGCAACAGCTGATCGACATGGTCACCCTTGCTGTGTTCCTGGGAAACCTTTTGTACCCAGTTATGCTTTTATAGTAGTTAGGACTGGTTGACTAGAATGTTTTCCTGGCATCCTCCTTCTCTCTCTTCTGACACTCCAGAGCATCCTGAGTCCCCCTACCTCTCTCGTACAGGAACAGCATCCACCTGTCACGGTGCTTCCCTGTGCTTTAAATGCTCAGGTTTCTCTTATTGCTCATGTTCTTGATTTCCTCTCAAAGTTTAAATAGTAAAACCCATAACTCTTGGTTTTGTTGTGTTTACATTTTCACTTCTGTTACTCTGATTCTGTCCTTAACTGTATTCAAGATGGATTAGTATGACTTTCCTATTTTTTTTCTGCTATGAGACAGTCTTGGTCTTACTCCATGAATAGAGAACACCCAGTTTCCTGTGATTACAGAAGATAAAATTAATTGATCAAGGCGCTTCCTCCTATGAGCCAAAGTAACCTGAGAATCTTCTAAACAGGGACCTATAATAAGCTATTACAAATGGTTGGTGTTGACCGGGAGTTGGTGATGAACAGGGAAGCCTGGCATGCTGCAGTCTATGGGATCACAAAGAGCCTGACATGGCTGAGCAACTGAACTGAACTGAACTGACACACAAGCTTAGATGCAGTTGCCATCCTAGCTTTATTCCATTCTGTGATGACAGACTCATCCTAAAAGAAAACAAAAAACTTCTTATCCATTAGCGATCTCTTCAGAGGATCAAGTGCCCAGTCCTCAGTCTGACACCTAAAACCCTTCCGTATCTTCTTAAACGGATTTCCCTTTTACTTCACATTGCACAAGTTCTCTATACCAGTCAGATGAATGAGTTTTCTTGGCTCCTACATCTAATTTAATCATTCCTGGATCTAACTCTTAAAAAATTTTTATTTATTTTAATTGGAGGTTAATTACTTTACAGCATTGTGGTGGTTTTTGCCATATACTGACATGAATCAGCCATGGGTGTACATGTGTACCCCCATCCCTAACTCCCCTCTCACCTCTTTCCCCATCCCATCCCTCTGGGTTGTCCCAGTGCACCTGGATTTAATTCTTTATTCATATTCTCCCTTCTAGAACCATCTACTTGTTTGCCAATCCAAATATTATACGTTCTTCAAGGTTTAATAGAGAAGAAAAGTAAGTCAAAGGGACATATTCTTTGGCAAACTTATTAGGTAGAAAAAGAAGTCAACCAGATCCATAGAGGCAAATATGCAATGAAGTGCCACTTAGAATTCAGTTCCTTCAGCTGTAAAATGGAAATTTAGTAACATGGAGAGACTACCACGGGCGCTCAATCACGTATCACTTTATATAGTTATAAAGTTGTTTTATTCACGCACATTTTCCTCCTCATTATATTTTTAAGGGAAGAGATGCATTTTTAATGTCCATTGCATTATCCTTCATTGTCTAGTGAACACTTGGTCAGTGAATGAAAATTAACACTGCTAATATTTGTATAGCGCTTCCAAGTTTTCAAAGGATATTCTTCTAAATAGATGAAATAGATAATGGCAGTTATCATTTTCAAATAGGTAATAGGATACTCTTAGTTTTACTGATAAGAAGTTGAGGCCCACTCTTGCTTTCTGGGGGGGTCTGTATGCTGCCTATTGAATATGTATCTCTCTAAATAACCTTACTTTCACTTAAAAAAAATAGATAACTAAATTTCTCAGGATCATGCAGTTGCTTAGGGGCAGAGGAGGACCTCAAGGCCCCATTGAAGGCCAATGTGTATAGGAAAGGGTGCTTAAAGCTGGGATTTGAGAGTTCGGAGCCAGATGCAGTCTGCAGAAACACAGCCAGGAAGGGTGGGTTGGTGCTAATCCAGAAAAAAGGAGGTGACAAAGAATGGCACTTATCTCTGCTTTGGTTGCAAGCTTGTGAAAATGAAGATGAAGATGGACTTAAGAGAGATTTCAATATGTAATTAACATAACCAGCACTGTTAGGGTATTGAGGGAAGGAGGAGGGCAATACAAGTGATGATTCAAAACTCTGAAACTCTCAGACTGGAAATCCAGGAGGGTAGCTAAAAGGAAAGGATACTGGAAAACCTTCCAGGATACGATACTGGAAAACCTTCCAGGAGATATCCTTGGGTTTTGGGAACCACTGAATAGATCTGGAAAAAACTAAAGCAAAGAGAAGTCTTGGCTGGGTGAGGGAGTAGGAAAGAAAAAAGAGAATAAATGATACCCCCTCCTATAAACAGTCTTTACAGAAGAGGAAGAATTGATTGAAAAAACTAAATAAACTTACAAACCATGTAAATAACGAGACGGAAGTCCTCATATTTTTCTGAGTGAAAACAGAAATTGCTCAAATGTGAAGAAATTTCCCATTACCGTGTTCGGTAAATTGTGTTCCAAAGCACTGTAGTCACACTGTGCCGTTGCCAAGAGGCACCCTGTCAGCATCTTTCTCAGCGTCATGATTTTTCGGGCTCACCTCCACCACCTTCTTACCTTCAAATTATCCTCCAAGTCTCAGCTTCCTTGTCCCAGTCTTCCTTTCATTCCTGTGTTAATTAATGAATGTCTTTGTTCACTTAACAAATCTTTCTTGTATTTAGTAAGTCCTACGCACATTGGTGGGTGCTATATGTTCAAGGATGAGAAAACAAGCGTGATTTCTATCATCACAGGTCCTGAAGCCTAAGCTGGTTCCCCTCCCTCAATTTCCCCCATCCTCATCCAGTACCCTAGATGAGCTGTACTTTGTTTGGAGGTTCTGGGGAGAATCTGCTTACTTCCTTACCCTTTTCAGCTTCTAGAGGCCATCCACATTCTTCGGGTCATATCCTTTCGTCTGTCTTCAAACCAGCAGTGTTGACATCTTCAAATTTCTCTCTGACCTCTTCTTCCATCATCACATCTCCGTCTTTGCCTCTGACCCTCCTGCTTCCCTGTGATAAGAACCCTAGGAACATTGGACTCCCGGCACCCGCCCCCCCCCCCCCCCAGCTGCCAACCCCAGGGTAATTCAGGATAATCTCATCTCAGTTCAGTTCAGTTGCTCAGTTGTGTCCGACTCTTTGCGACCCCATGAATTGCAGCACACCAGGCCTCCCTGTCCATCACCAACTCCCGGAGTTCACCCAAACTCATCCATCGAGTCACTGATGCCATCCAGCCATCTCATCCTCTGTCGTCCCCTTCTCCTCCTGCCCCCAATCCCTCCCAGCATCAGAGTCTTTTCCAATGAGTCAACTCTTCGCATGAGGAGGCAGGATTCTTAATTTAATCAAGTCTGCAACATTTCTTTGACCATGTAAGGTAACATATTCCACAGGTTCTAGGGATTAAGCTGTGGGCATCACTGGGGGCCATTTTTCTGTCTACAATTTCAGGTCTAACCTGTACCTCCTGAGCGCTTTCTGCATAACTTTCCAGCCTTGGTAACACTTTAGATTACTAGTTCAACTGACTCGTTTCTCAGTTTACTTGTGAGTCTGCTGAGAGTCAGTACCATTATCTCTCTTGTCCATCATTCTACTTGCATTTCTTAGAATGGTCCTTAGAGTAAGCACATGCCACATCTGTATTAACCAACTGCTTGAATGAGTGAATGAATAAAAGAGAGAATGTATACAATATGTACACATGTTTTCCAAAGATAGTGTTTTGGTTTGTCCTAAATATTTCTGATTCCTTATTTTCTCGAGCAGTTAGAGATATAAATCTGTTTCTCAATAATTACTTGATGTCAACAGAAAACGCCTTCTTTTAAAAAATTTTGAGTGATTCACAAACTGCCAGAAACCTTTTGAAGTATAAAAAAGCACTCCTAAATTATGCATCTCTGAATACTTTTTAATTAAACAAGTTAATGAATATTCCACAGGAGAGAGCTGGCTTGCACAGTCTGGAGTTAATCACCCACCCACACCTGATGGTTAATTTCTTCCTTTATTTTTCTTTGATTTTTGTAGATAAAGCTCATCATTTACCACATCTCCCATGAGTATATATTAGTTATCTCCTTTGCACATGCTCCAAGCTTACCTCATTTTGCTTAAGACATATTAGCTGTTCATTCAGTTTTCAACAACAATGTGAATTTTATTGCACTGACTGATTTACTTAGAAGCTTAAAACACAAGTATATATTAATAGTCATAGAATCAGCACAATGACAGAACTGAAGGGATACTATATAAAAGAAAACTTCACTTATTTTTGGAAAGATTTCAAGAATGTCCATTGTATCTAAATTTTCATTTGAGGAGATTGGTAACTTTGCCATTAACAATGTCTTTTTTATTTACACACACAAAAAAAGAACTGCTTCTCTTAAAAAAAAAGTTAATTTAAATTATTATCCACAACTACATGGCACAATTCTTTTGTTTTATTTCTTTTGGACAGTCTGAAAATGTGCATCCATTTCGATTAAAGGAACACAAAAGAGGAAGCTCAGATGTAAAAATGAAGGACAAAGCAAGCACATTCTGAAACAAAAGAAAAATTTTGTTTCACTATTGATTAAACCCAAACATTTTTAGTTAGCAATCTATCATCACTTAAATTATGAAATAATTACAAGAAAATATAGAGAACAGCATGTATAAATTATAAGTGAAATAAATAGGATAGAAAAGAAAAAAAACACCTTATTTCTTAAATAATTTTCTGTATTCTTTTACCACCATTTCTTAGTCATTTAGATTAGTATTCAATCCCTCTAAATGATATGCATAGTTTTTTCACTGGATTATTAAGTTCAGATTGACAAGTAAAATTGCCTATGAACTAGTAGTGACTTTCTGAAGCACTGAATTGATAGAAATTCTAGGGTCTTCTTTGAACTGACTGAGAAAAAGTGCCATGATTGATTAGCCATGTTTGGCTTGTTAAAGAATAGGGATGATAGAATGCATGTCATAACTTTAGTTGCAGATAATAATTTTATGTACCTCCTTCATAAAAAGCAATTATAAATAAAATAGCTGTTAATTTTTTCTGGGTTATATTAAGTATATATACTGAATTATATTCAATTTTACCAATGATAATTATGTTTTCTAGTAAATGAAGAATAAGGCTTAAAGATCTCAAAGAATTCATAATTTAATTTGGGTGGATTAGATATTAATGATAACTTTTTCTACATAAATTTTTGGACTAAGAATTTTAGATTTAGCTTTTTTGTGTGTACTGTACTATAAAAGACTATAAGGACATGGGAAAACAGACTTTGTTAATTTTGATATCAAATTGCATCATCACTGTCATTTTAAGATCTATTGCTAAATATGTCAGAGGTTTAAGTCATTTATTTAATCCAAGATATTAAATTTTTTAAAAATTACTGATTATTTTCTTTGTGTTTAGTAAGAGTAACCAGATTTACATAATGATGTGTTGGTAAATCCAAAAAACTTGGAGTGGAGAATATGGCATGGGGTGGTGGAGAAGTGTGATTTGTTGCACTTGCCAATTTCCATGGTGTATATATTTTCAAGCTACCACCATGCTGTCATTAAATGTGGAGCGTGTAAAGATATGTACACAGTTGACATGCTGAAAAGATATCAAAATAGCTGGACTGAGTTATCTTCTAAAAAATCATATACATTTTATTTTCTAAAACATATATTCAGAAGTGTTGCATAGAAAGCCTTCAAATTTTGAACTCCATGGTACATTGCAAATGATTAGTCTTACTAAAGCTTTTTATATCTAACTTTGTAAGCATACATCTAATCCATTATGTATATTTTATGCATGTATGACATGTGGATTATTGAACTTTTGTAGGGGAGCTTATCTGATATTCAATTGTTTAAGATTCTTATACTCTGAAAATTCAACAAAATGTTTCCAAATTGGATAAAACGTTTATGAATCATAAAAAATTTGCAAGGAAGTACATATCACAGACAAATAATGAGCCAAATGTCTCAGCAAATCTTTTAATATTCCTTTAGTAATTCTTCTTCTGTAGCTCTAAATAAAATGGAATAAAAGTATTTCTAAACTAATTAATGTAGTGCCAATCTATGTATATGTGTTTGTGTGTGTCTGTTTGTGAGACTAGGAGATAAAAGGAATAAATACCAATCAATGTTCCACTGTTTTTCCTTGCCTAGGATTCATATTTTTATTTTTCCTGTGATCTTAAATCCACTCTCCAATCTCTGATAATAGCAATGACATATTATATCTTCTGTAGTAAGGCTAGGTCCTATTTTTAGGCAAATATTGAATGATAATGATTACTACTGAGTGGCCACTGGATGAGCTAAGTTGTGGTCACTTTTCATTTTGCTTGAAGTTCTAATTTACCATTTTGAGCCAATGGTAGCATAGCCTGCATCTGTACTTACGTTCAAAGCTCCTTCTCACGGGAGAAAAGGGGAAACAGAGGGCACTACTGGAGTACTTGGCATGTGGTACTAAATTTATAAAAATAGCAAATTTTTAAAAATACACTTTTTAGTTTATTTGGCTGTGCTGGGACTTAGTTGCAGCACGCGGAATCGGAGATCTTTGCTGCAGCGTGTGGGATCTTCAGTTGTGGCAGGTGAACTTCTGGTAGCAGCATGTGAACCCTGAGTTGCGGCATGTGGGACTAGCGCCCTGGCCAGACATCAAGCCTGGACCCCTGCATGGGGAGCGTGGTGTCCTAGCCACTGGACCACCAGGGTAGTCCCCCCAATAAATATTGATTGAATGGGACAGGAAAATTTTGAGATCTTAAACTATCATCAGTGTTTAATGACAGTTGTTCATATGATTGGGATGCTTACCTTTCTGTATTACTTCTACTTTTGGAATTAAATATAGGCTATTAAATTCAAGGCTGCTTTTGCATGAAGCCTTCCCTGGTTGCTCCAGAGGGACATCTTCTTATTGTAAATTTCCATTCACTTTCATTTTTAATCATATGCTATTTACCAATATTATCCTTGGCAATCAAGTTATGTAGTAATAATTACCTGAGATAATATTGGAATAATCAAAAATTGAAGTTCAAAAATAATTAGTAGCCAACTGAAAATGTAGAATTAAAAGTGTTTGGAATTGATTTTGTTAAACATTCCCTGAGCCATCCAGGGATTCCCTGGTGGCTCAGATGGTAAAGTGTCTACCTGCAACACGGGAGACCCCAGTTTGATCCCTGGGTTGGGAAGATCCCCTGGAGAAGGAAATGGCAACCCACTCCAGTACTCTTGCCTAGAAAATTCCATGGATGAAGGAGCCTGGTGGGCTACAGTCCATGGCATCGCAAAGAGTCGGACATGACAGTGATTTCACTTTGTTAAAACATTAGGCCACTGTTGATCTTCCCAATATTCCACAAAGTCAATAGTGAAAATCTCTAAGAATTCTCTCTGATTCAGCTCTGTTCCTCTTACAGAAGAAGCTACCCAGCCCTGCCTGAATCCGAAGTGTTCTTTAATTCTGGATTGCAGTGGATTGACCTTTTCTGACTATACTGGCGTCTCCATGCTTATTGAGGTATTTGTGCAGCTTGTGTTTCCCTTCTCTTTAGGAACGGTGTTTTCACGGACTCTTTCTCACTTCTGAGGTCGTGACCCTACTCATCTCACCCATTCTCCCCAAAGGACATAGACTTTGTGCCTCCCGCTACAGTAGATTTCTTTTCAGGAGATTTCATGAAGTTTCTAGTTGTGCGTGTATCAGGAGGGTATAAGGGGAGTAGAGTAGGTGTTCACATGGGGCATGAGTTTTTACATTTTCAGTTAACTACTAATTATTTTTGAATCTGACTTTTGATTATCCCAATATTATCTGAGAATATGTATTTGAGATGTAGTGGGCATAGTACATGCTGGGCAGTCAACTCCTAGGCTTCTAGAAAGAATGAGAAAAGCTCCCTGCACGAGTATGTGCCCTGAAGTTGGCAGGATATGGTCTTTCATATTATGGATGGGTACAGTCTGACCTGAAACCATTCCTGGCCTGAATTATTGAGAAACTACCTCACAGGCAGGGACAGGTGGAGCTTTGGAAGCTCAGAGGAGAGCACAGCAACAGGTGTGTGTAAGGCAAAGTAGAGAGATTTCAGCACAAAAATCAGCACTGACCAGCATTTCCCAGCCTGAGATGCTTGACTGCAGGGCCGCCCACCATGGCGAGGGGGGCTGGGTGCTGAGGCGCAAGGAGGGGCTGGGATTGACTGCCGTGAAGACACTCAGAGGGGGCTCCTACGATACAGCTGAGGGAAAAGCCTGGGACTGCCAGAGGGGCGACAGGTCATTGCCTCCACCTCTGCATGCTTACAGATGTTAGGACACGTGAGTGTCCTTCACGAGTGCCCACAGTGGGACTGGCTGCAGCTGTGGTCTGCAACCCCAGAGGGATTTTGGCTGGCTGCTACCAAGGCCAACGTGAGTGCCAGAGGCAGGACAAGTCAATGCTTTGGTCTGCAGCCTCAGAGGTGGACACGCTGGCCAGCCACTGGAAATGTTGGCATGAGTGCCAGAGGCAGAACTAGTCATGGCTCTGGTCTGCAGTCTCAGAGGCAGGCACACCAGCCAGCTGCCGTCAAGGCCAGCGGGAGTACCACAGGCAGGGGATGAGTAGCGCCGCAGTCCCAACCCAAGGGGTCCAGGTGCAGGCAGCTACAAGCAGACACCAGTCACAGCCCGCACCTTCCTGGAGCTCAGGCACCTTGGCATTGCCTAGGTTCCCACGACCTGGGGCCAGTTCCCCTGGGAGAGTGCTTGACCTGCCTCAGGCTGCAGCAACACTCCGAAGGCTTTTACCACCCCAGGCCCTCCTCACACGTTGCACTTGTGCCTGCCATAACCCTCCCTCTTCCCGGCCCAGCTGAGTAAGTGAGGCCCGATATACCTCTGCTTCTGCCCCATCTTGTCTGAGTGGGAAATAGACACCAGAGCACAGCCTACAGAGGCAGGTGAAAACCAAAGTGAGCCGCAGAGGCTGTGTGACCAGTGGAGGTGAGCTTCCTCCTGCAGCCACAGGAGCAGCAGCTTAAGCCCCACAGCTGGCTTGAGGGTGTGGTGTTTGGGGGCAGTTGTGGGCTTTGAAGCAAGTACAAGTTGGAGTGTGGACAGGTTTGAGCCTGAGCTGACCCCACAGTGCCCAGAGCAGGTCTGGAGACCTTCATAGAAATACTGGAGGTCTTTCTGATGAGGCACATTAGCTGGAACTCACTGTGTAGCAGGAAAACTGAGAACTGAGGCCACACGAAAATAGTCTTCTTACCACCTCTCTCTCTCTTTTCATTTTGTTCTGTTCTTTTTTATTAGTACTTTAATATTTATTTTTTACTTAATATTTCCTTTTTTAAAGCTTATATTTTTAAGTAAGTTTATTTTATTTTTTCCTATTTCTACCCTAGTATTTTGTTCTGTTGTACTGCTTTCATGTTTTTGGTTCTGAATTTTTTCTAGCCTAGTTTATTGTGTGTGTTATTTATGGGTTTGCTTATTGGTTTGGTTGCTCTCTTCCTTTGTGGTTCCACTTTTTAAGATTTTATTTTAGTTTTTTGTCTTTTTCCTTTTTTTGAGTATGAATGTATGCGTCTCAATGTGTTTGTCTGTTCAGTGTTACTTTTATCATTTGTCTTGGGGATTTGTCTGTCCACTCATTTTTTGTTTGCATGTTTGTTTGATTTTTTTTTCTATTTATTTCCTTTTCTCTTCTGTGCTATGTGGCTTGTGGAGTCTTGTTGCTCCAGCCAGGTGTTGATTTTGAACCTCTGAGGTAGAAGGTCTAAGTTCAGGATGTTGGATCATCAGAGATCTCCTGACGCTGTAAAATATTAATTGGCAAGAACTCTCCCAAAGGCCTCCATCTCATTGCTAAGACCTGGCTCCACCTAAAGGCCAAGCAAACTCCAGTACTGGACACCTCATGCCAAATAATTAGCAAAACAGTAACACAAACCTACCCATTAATAGACAGGCTGCCCAAAGCCATACCAAGCTCACAAACACCCAAACACACCATTGGATATGACAGTGCCTTTCA
This sequence comes from Ovis canadensis, assembly GCF_042477335.2. Taxonomy (NCBI): domain Eukaryota; kingdom Metazoa; phylum Chordata; class Mammalia; order Artiodactyla; family Bovidae; genus Ovis; species Ovis canadensis. The sequence continues at coordinate 96,005,987 of NC_091253.1, read as the reverse complement.
GAGGAACAAGGTCCAGCTCTGCTCACCAGAACACAGGCATCTGGCCTCTTACCAGGAAACCTTCACAAGGGACTGGTCAAAACCCACCCAAGGGGGCAGACTTCAAAGTTAACAGGATCTAAGGCCTTACAGCCTTCAGAAAAGAGACCCCCAAACACAATAAGTAAAATGGAAAAAAACAAAATAAAAACAGAGAAACATGCATCAGATGAAGGAACATGGTAAAAACCCACAACACCAAACACATGAAGATAAAATAGGGTGTCTACTAGAAAAAGAATTCAGAGGAATGATAGTGAAGATGAACCAAAATCTTGGCGATAAAATGGAGACATAGATAAGTAGAATGGAGGCATGGATTCGGAAGATACCTGAAGAGTTTAACAAGAACATGGAAGAAATAAAGAATACACTATCAGCAATGAACAATACAATAAAAGAAATAAAAATACACTAAAGGGAACCAATAGCATAGTAACTGAGGCAGAAGAATGTTTAAATGGACTGGAAGATAGCAGGTAGAAGCAGAGCAGGGCAAATAACTGAAGCAGAGCAGTATAAAGGAAAAAAATGAAAAGAAATGAGGACAGTCTCAGAGACATCTGGGACAATATTAAGCACACCAACATTCAAATCAGAGGGATTCCAGAAGAGAAAAAGAAAGTGTATGAGAAAATACGGAAGGAGAGTATAGTCAAAACTTTCTCTAACATTAGAAAGGAAATAGCCACATGAGTCCAGGAAGCACAGAGAGTCCTACATAGGATAAACACAAAGAGAAACATGCCAAGACACATATTAATCAAACTAACAAAAATTAAACACAAAGAAAAAAATATTATAAGAAGCGAAGGAAAAGCAACAAATAACATACATGGGAATTCCCATAAGATTAACAGCTGACCTTTCAGCTGCATTCCTATGAAATAATAATTAAAAATCAAAAAGAGAAATTAAGGAATCAATCCCATTCACCATTGCAACAGAAAGAATAAAATACCTAGGAATAAACCTGCCTAAGGAGACAAAACACCTGTATTCAGAAAACTATAAGATACTCATGAAAGAAATCAAAGATGATAAAAACAGATGGAGAGATAACCATGTTCTAGGATTGGAAGAATCAATATTGTGAAAATGACTATACTACCCAAGGCAGTCTACAGAGTCAGTGCAATCCCCATTACATTCAGTTCAGTTCAGTTCAGTTCAGTTCAGTTGCTCTAGTCATGTCCGACTCTTGGCAACCCCATGGACTGCAGCACACCAGGCCTCCCTGTCCATCACCAACACACGGAGCTTACTCAAATTCATGTCCATCGACTTGGTGATGTCATCCAACCATCTCATCCTCTGTTGTTCCCTTCTCCTCCCACCTTCAATCTTTCCCAGCATCAGGGTCTTTTCAAGTGAGTCATTTCTTCGCATCAGGTGGCCAAAGTATTGGAGCTCCAGCTTCAGCATCAGTTGTTCTAATGAATATTCATCACTGATTTAACGGCATTTTTCACAAAACTAGAGCAAATAGTTTTACTGTTTTTATGGAAACATGAAGACCCCAAATAGCCAAAGCAATCTTGAGAAAGAAAAATGAAGTTGGAGGAAACAGTCTTCCTGATGTTTGACTATACTACAAAGCTATGGTAATCAAGGCAGTACAGTACTGGCACAAAAACAAAAATGTGTCAGAGGAACAAGAAAGAAAGTCCTGAGATAAACCTACATGCCTATGGACACCTTCTCTTTGACAAGGAGGCAAACATATACAATGGATAAATGATAATTTTGTCAGTAAGTGGTGCTGGAAAAACTGGACAGTTACATGCAAAAGAATGAAATTTGAACACTTCCTAACACTATCTATGAAAATAAACTAAAAATGTATTAAAAACCTAAATATAAGGCTAGAAACTATAAAGCTCAGAGGAAAACATAGATACAACACTCTGATACAAATTCCAGCAAGATCCTCTTCTACCCACTTCCTAGAGTAATGGAAATAGAAATAAAAGTAAACAATGGGACCTAATTAAACTTATAAGCTTTTGCACAGCAAAGGAAACTATAAATAAGATGAAAAGACAACCTTTGGAATGGGAAAAAGTAATAGCAAATGAAGCAACTGATAAAGGGTTAACTTCCAAAATGTAGCATCAGCCCATGGAACTCAGTATCAGGAAAACAAAAAACCAATCAAACAAACAAACAACAACAACAACAAAAACAAATGGGCAGAAGACCTAAAGAGCAATCTCTCCAAAGAAGACATACAGATGGCCAACAGACACAGGAAAAGATACTTGCTGTCCTTCATCATTAAAGAAATGCTCACTGCAACTACATTGAGATGCTACTGCAGACTGGTCAGAGTGACCATCCTCAAAAAAATCTACAAGCGATAAGTGCTGGCAAGGATGTGGAGAAAAGGCAGCCCTCCTGTACTGTTGATGGAAATGTAAATTGATAGAACCACTCTAGAGAATAGTATGGAGATTCCTTTAAAAAAAACACAAAAGACTAGAAGTAAAACTAGGAGATGACCCAACACTCCCACTACTGGGCATATGCCCTGAGAAAATCATAATTCAAAAAGATACACATTTACCCCAGTGTTCATTTCAGCACTATTTACAATAGCCAGGACATGGAAGCAACCTAGATGTCCATCAACAGATGAGTGGGTAAAGAAATTGTGGCACACATGTTCAATGGAATATTACTCAGCCATAAAAAGGAACAAATTTGAGTCAGTTGAACTGAGGTGGATGAACCTAGAGCCATTATACAGAGTGAAATGAGTCAAAAAGGGGAAAACAAATATATATTAATGCAAATATATGGAATCTAGAAAATGGTACTGATGAACCTATTTGCAAGACAGCAGTGAGACATAGATATAGAGAATGGATTTGTGGATATAGCAGGGGAAGGAGAAGTTGGGATGAATTGAGAAAGTAACTTTTAAATATTTACTCTACTGGTTGTAAAATAGGTAACTAGTGGGAAGTTGTTATATAATACAGGGAGCTCAACCTGGTACTCTTGGATGACCTAGATTGGAAGAGATGGGAATGGGAGGGAGGCTTAGGAGGGAGGGGATATATGAATACTTATAGCTGATACATGATGTTGCACAACAGGAATAAACATGACTCAATTTAAAGCAGTCATCCTCCAATTAAAAAAAATAATAAAAGGAAAGAAGGAGAAAAGTCCTTCCCTGGGGAAATAGCAGGATGTGGTCTCATAACATGGATGAGTACAATCTGACCTGAAACCCTTCCTGGTCTCTGAAATAATGCCCAGTGCAGTGAGGCACTTTGCTCCATTCTGCATTGGGTCCCTACAATCCTGGTTGCAAAAAATAAAACAGTTTTATCTCTTTAAAACCAAAGTCTTCATTTTTCAGATGGAATACTTAATTTTGCTAATTCAAGGGAAACTCAGAAACTTCTGGGCTTCTCTGGTGGCTCAGATGGTAAAGAATCAGCCTGCAATGTGGGAGACCCTGGTTTGAGTCCTTTGTTGGGAAGATCCCCTGGAGGAGGGCATGACAACCCACTCCGGTATTCTTTCCTGGAGAATCTCCATGGACAGAGGAGCCTGACAGGCTACCATCCATGAAGTTGCAAAGAGTCAGGCACGACTGAGCGACTAAGGACGTACACACAGACACTTCCATAATTGTTTCCTGTTTTTTTTTTTTTTTAATTCAAAGTCAACAAGGAATGTACTCCCTTTCTTATTTCCACTTATTCTCTCCCCCAGTACCCCAAATATGTGGGAGGATCTTGAGGATTAGCCCATGTCTGTTTTTCAGCTTCTCTCAGTGGCCCGTTAGCTTCTGCTGTGTGGAACTGGATTCTCCTCTCCTTGGCTGTTTCCTCCCCAGGAGTATTGTTATTCTGGCCTCAAACAGTCTCCTCCTGTGTGAGACTTTATATTCTGTCAAAAACTTAATCATAGCCTTTGATAATTTCTGGGGCTCTTTCCCTACATATTTCCCTCCTTTCTGTTATTCTTGCTCATAAATGTACCCACTCGATCCTTCCTGAATGCCAGTTCTATCTTCCCAGCTCGATGAAGTGGCTGCATTTTGCATGGGTCCCCCTATCATGTAGTGGCCCACAAACCACTTTGCAGCAGAAAGCTGAGATGATCTGAGAGCTGGCCTCATTTGTTTTCTTTCTCTCAGAGAACTCTGTGGTCCAACTCTCACATCTGTACTTGACTACTGGAAAAACCATACATTTGGCTATCCGGACCTTTGCTTGCAAAGTGATGTCTCTGCTTTGAATACCTCATCTAGGTTTGTCATAACTTTCCTTCCAAGGAGCAAGTGTCTTCTAATTTCATGGCTACAGTCACCATCTACAGGGATTTTGGAGTCCAAGAAAAAATGCCATTGCTTCTATTTTTTTCCCTTCTATTTGCCATGAAATGATCAGACCATACATCATGATCTTAGTTTTTTAAATGCTGAATTTCAAGCCATGTACAGCTGTGCATGACTATTGGAAAGACCATAGCTTTGACTATATGAACCTCTAGTCTTTCCCTTTCTGTTGTTTTTCTCTTTCCATTATTCATTGAAAAAAGCCTTCTCTTCTCCTTGGTATTCTCTGAAACAGCATTCAATTGGTTATATCTTTCCTTTTCTCCCTTGCTTTTTGCTTCTTTTTCCTCAGCTATTTGTAAAGCCTCCTCAGACACCCACTTTGCTTTCTTGCAATTCTTTTTCTTTGGGATGGTTTTGGTCATTACCTCCTGTACAATGTTATGGACCTCTGTCCATATTTCTTCAGGTACTCTATCATATCTAATCCCTTGAATGTATTCATTACCTCCACTGTATAATAGTAAGAGATTTGATTTAGATCATTCCTGAATGGCCTGTAGGTTTTCTCCACTTTCTTTAGTTTAAGCCTGAATTTTGCTATAAGGAGCTGATGACCTGAGCCACAGTCTTGTTTTTTCTGACTCTATAGTTTCTTCATCTTCAGCTTCAAAGAATGTAATCAGTCTGATTTTGGTATTGACCATTTGGTGATGTCCACATGTAGAGTTATCTATGATCTATGTGTTCTGTCGGCAAAACTCTGTTAGCCTTTGCCCTGCTTCAATTTGTAGTCCAAGGCCAAACTTGCCAGTTAGTCCAGGTATCTCTTGACAGCCTACTTTTGCATTTCAATCCCCTATGATGAAAAGGATATCTTTTTTTGGTGTTGGTTCTGGAAGATCTTGTAGGTCTTCATAGAACCAGTCAACTCCGGCTTCTTTGGCATTGGTGGTTGGGCATAGACTTGGATTATTGTGATGTTGAATGGTTTGCATTGGAAACAAACTGAGATCATTCTGTCATTTTTGAGATTGCACCCAAGTACTGCATTTCAAACTCTTTTATTGATTATGAGGGGTACTTCATTTCTTCTGTGGGAATCTTGCCAACAGTAATAGATATATTGGTCATCTGAATTAAATTCACGCATTCCCATCCATTTTAGGTCACTGATTCCTAAAATGTCAGTGTTCATTCTTGTTATTTCCTGCTTGACCATGTCCAATTTACCTTGATTCATGGACCTAACATTCCAGTTTCCTATGGAGTAGTGTTCTTTATAGCATTGGATTTTGCTTTCACTACCAGGCACATCCACCGCTGAGTGTCATTTCTGCTTTTGCTCTTCTTGTATTTCTTTCTCTTTGGGATTGTTTTGCTCATGCCTCCTGTACAATGTAACGAGCTTCCATCCATAGTTCTTCAGGCATTCCATCTACCAGATCTTATCCCTTGAATCTATTAGTCACTTCCTCTACATAACAATAAGGAATTTGACTTAGATCATTCCTGAATGGCCTAGCGATTTTCCCTACTTTCTTCAATTTAAGCCTGAATTTTGCAATAAGGAGCTCATGATCTGAGCCACAGTCGCCTCAACTGCAGGTCTTGTTTTTGCTTACTATACAGAGCTTCTCCAACTTTGGCTGCAAAGAACATAATCAATCTTTTTCAGTATCGACCATCTGGTGATGTCCATATGTAGAGTTGTTTCTTCAGTTTTTGGAAAAGGGTGTTTGCTATGACCAGAGTGTTCTCTTAATAAAACTCTGTTAGCCTTTGCCCTACTTCATTTTGTACTCTAAGGCCAAACTTGCCTGTTATTCCAAGTATATCTTGACTTTCTACTTTTGCATTCCAATCCCCTGTGGTGAAAAGGATATCTTTGTGTGTGTGTTTGTGTGTGTTAGTCTTGAAGGTATTGTAGGTCTTCATAGAACCAGCCAACTTCAGCTTCTTTAGCATCAGTGGTTGGAATATAGACTTGGATTACTGTGATGTTGCATGGTTTGCCTTGGAAATGAATTGAGATCATTCTGTCATTCTTGAGGTTCACTCAGATGCTGCATTCTTCTTTACTATAAGAGCTACTCCTAAGGAATTCTTGTCCGCAGTAGTGGATTTAATGGTCATTTGAATTAAATTGTCCCATTCCCATCCATTTTAGTTTACTGATTCCTAAAATGTCGATGTTTACTCTTGCCATCTCCTTGACCACATCCAATTTACCTTTGTCCACTAAAAAATTAGTCACAACCTGAAAGTAAAGAGTTATTTGGTGGGAATGTAGCCCAGGAGCCATCAGCTCTGTAGCCTTGAGAAAACTGCTCCAGAGAGATGGGAGGGGGAGTCAGGCTATATACTAGTTTGAAACAAGGGGGGCAGGCAGTCTGAGCATCAAAGATTATTGTGATGCAAGGAAAATTAGATAGCAAGTAAAGGAATGTAGCATTCTTCTGTGTTTGGGAAGATGCAAGCCTCCGGGCTCACTGAATTTATTCCTTTCATATATACTTCCGCTATCTGGGGCCAAATCCCGTTCCCTGGCTGTTTACATCCTTAATTCCCTGTTCACCCTATGGGGTGGCAGACGTGGTGGATGGCTGCTTCCTGTATTCCCCCAGGCTCTTCAGCAGTCACCATGGAGGGTGGTGGCATCTGCGGGATCACAGGCACAGTGTTCCCTTTTGGGAGCCCTCATCCGCATTAGGAGACTGGAAATTGCTGGTGGCTGTGACATTTCTTGCCCACCAATATGGCAGGAAATATTTCACACGTTGATTCATGGACCTAATATTTCAGGTTCCTATGCAATATTGTTCTTTATAGCATTTACTTTCACTGCCAAACTCATCCACAACTGAGTGTCATTTCTGCTTTGGCCCAGTGGCTTCCTTATTTCTGGAGCTATTCATAATTTCCCTCCACCCTTCTCCGGTAGCATGTTAGATACCTTCTGACTCGGGCAGCTCATCTTCCAGCATCATATCTTTTTGCCTTTTCATACTGTTCATGGAGTACTTGTGGCGAGAATACTGGAATGGGATGCCATTTCCTCCTCCAGGGAGGCATTTTGTTAGAACTCTTCACTATGACCCATTCATCTTGCGTCACCCTGCACAGCATGGCTCACAGCTTCATTGAGCTACACAAGCCCCTTCACCACAACAAGGCTGTGATCCAGCATGGGGCTGAAATGTTTAGAAATATTGAAACACTATGTTGTGTAACAGGAACTAACATAGTATTGTAAGCCAGTTATACTCCAAAAACAAAGAAATAAAAACTCATAGAAAAAGAGATCAGATTTGTGGTAATCACAGGCAAGGGCTGAGGAGAGGGAGGAATTGGATGAATGCAGTTAAAAGTACAAGCTTCTGGTTATAAGATAAATAAGTACTTGGGATGTAGGTATAAATACAATTAACATGGTTTTATGTTGCATATGAAAGTTGTTGAGAGAATAAATTCTGAGAGTTCTCATGACAAAGAAAAATATCTTTTTTCTATTTCTTTAATTTTGCATCTATATGAGATGATCAATGTTCACTAAACTTATCTCACCATTTCAGGTTGTATGCAAGTCAAATCCTTATGCTGCACACCTTAAACTTACACAGTGCTGTATGCCAGTTATAACTCAAGAAAAATGGAAGGGAAAAAAATACAGACTTCTGAATCCTAGTCCTGGCCCAGCAATCTTCATTTTAAACAGCATAGGTTGTTTATGGACAATAAACCACATAGGTTGTTTATTGTCCAAGGTTTGTGTTTTGAGAAACACTAGACTAGCATTGTACTTTTACTGGGAAAAGCCACTATGTATATTTGTTATCCAATTGTATTTGAACTTTGTTTTTGAATATATCCCCGTGTTTATTAGCTACCTTTTCTAGATACTGCAAATCAAGACTTACAGTTAGTAAATATGAGGCAGTGGTTAACTATTCCCACGGAGTTTAAGATCTAAAGTTGAAAGTTCAGAGGAATTCAAATAATCTAAGTACTGGGAATGCTAAGAGAGAAAAAATTTTTTAATTTGTCTTATTTAAAAATGCTACACAATAGAATGGAGGAATAAATCAACTGATGCGTAAATTTGAAGAAAATGACATTTGTGCTTCTGTATACACACAACCAGCTGTTTTTTTTTTATTAGTTTGCTACTTTTAGTTTCCTTATCACTGTTTATTTCATTATGATTACAGTCAATTATGATATGTGTTAAGAACATAGACTTTAAAGATAGACAAATTCTGGGTCCACACCTTAGCTGGATAACTAGTTCTAGGATCTGGATTTTAAGTATTTGTTTGCTCAAGTGGCTACTACTTGAGAATTTCTAGGACTTAAAGAAGGCAGGACCCTGCAGTATGCCAAGAAAATTAGTTAGGATCTCTCATCTTGATGGACCATAAAAATAGAAAGTGGGCATCAAATTTGACTTTTATTGTGGTGAGGTTTTCAATTTACCATCCACGGATGGAGTTTAGAGACCCCATGAATATATATAAATAACAGAACATTAAGGTAAGCATATTTCATCATTTTCACAAACGGGTCCTTGACTTCCAATAAGACAGTTGAAAACAACTTTATATTATTCTTACAGGGAGAGAAAGGTGGGGTGTTTATTTTTATTAAATAAACTGGAGAATGTAAGGAGCAAAACTGAGTTATATAAAAGGCAGATGTTTGCTGGCATCCATCTTCCTTCGTGAAGACCGGCTCTTTTAGAAGAGAGAGTATGCCTTATTGCGTTACAGTGCCACCCCCTGGTGGCAAAACATAATTTAAAAAAAAAAAAACAACTAGAAATTCTCCCTTCTGAGCTTCTTGTTTCTTCCTGTCAGCTACCCTGAATTAATCATGGGTGTATTATTTTAATTCTTCCAGGTTTACATGGACTGTAAGAACAAGAGTGTGGATGTGTGTTTGGTCCACTGCACAGGTAAGGGAGCATCCTTGACTCTTTGGTCCACTGCACAGGTAAGGGAGCATCCTTGACTCTTTGGTCCACTGCGCAGGTAAGGGAGCATCCTTGGCTAACACTGGGCCTGGTCCTTCTGCTGCTCCATGAATCCTTCTATCACTGTGCTTTCTTATAGCTTCCTTGGTAAAAGCAATGAAATACTGTGGAAACCTAGATTCAGAAAAGCCAATTTTTTTTGAATCAGTATCTGCTGCGATAAGTAACATGCATTTAAATAAGGTGAGTTGAACAAGTTGGTGTGCCAGAATCATAAGAAAATTGGAATGTAGAATCAAGGGTTTTGTGATGTTTATATTAGACTATTATCCCATTTACATCTGAAAACCTATTAAAATGTGTTCCCTCCTCAGAGTCCTCTGCTCCAAGCAAAGAAATTTTTTCATTCCCTTTTTGGACAACGTATGAACATTGTTTAAGAATTTGGAGTTTCCAGCAATATCACTGTTTAAAGGATCTGGTGATCACCTATTAAGTGCAAACTGCTTGATTATAAAATAAATACGTCTTCCAGGATCCACTATCCTGGAAGTTGGAATCTACCTCTGTCAAATAAAAAAAACTCGAAACGTAACCAAATAGCTCTTAACTGCTCTGATACCCTTTACTCTAAGCTCATATTACCATTTTTGGAAATACTATTTGCAGGAGCCAGCACTCAAATGGTCTGAAGTGTCAAAGTTATCTTCTAATACTGGGCTGTATGGTTAATTTTAGAACTATCCCTAGAAATTTGATTTCCCACAATTTCTTTTTTATCTTGAATTGCTTTGCCTTTCCTTATTCCTGGAACAGCATTTATTGTCTCCCTGGGTGATCCTCATTACATGCAACCAGAACAGTATACATTTACAAAGTAATAAAAATTTTAAAATAATAATGTTATTATTATTATTTCCACTGCTACTACTATTAAATAGTATATATTATGAACATTCATTGAGTGCTCATTATGTTGCAAGACTATGCTAAGAGCTTTACCTATATTTCTTCACTAAACTCACCACAAGCTTATGAAGTAGATACTATTATTTAACCTATTGTTAGAAATGAGGAAACTGAGGTTCAGGGAAGTTATACCATTTGTAAGTAGTAGAGCCAGTTTCAAAGTCAGCAGTCTGACCTGGCACTTGGAGCTATAAACTTCTATACTCTGACGCCTCAGAGAATATCCATTTTCTTAGCTTGACGAGACAGCTGGCTTCAGTTTCTAATGTTCTTTTACCTACTGCTATCAACTTAAAGTCAAGTGGCAAGTGGGGCTTCCCAGGTGGCTCAGTGGTAAAGAATCTGCCTGCCAATGCAAGAGCCCCAGGAGACGCAGGTTCGATCCATGGGTCAGGAAGAGCCCACGGAGGAGGAAATGGCAACCCACTCCAATATTCTTGCCTGGAGAACTCCATGGACAGAGGAGCCTGGCAGGTTACACTCTGTGCGGTCACAGAGTCAGACGTGACTGAGCGCACGCGCGCGCGTGCACACACACACACACACACACACACACACACCCCAAACCCAGTATTCTCACCTAGAAAATTCCATAGACAGTGGAGCCTGGCCGGCTGCAGTCCATGGGGTCGTGTCCATGGGGTCACAAAAGGTGGGACAGGCACTTAGAAACAAAACAAGAAAACAACAAGTAGCAAGTGCTAATTTCTTTCTCTTCTGTTTCAGAATTTGAGCATACTCAGTGACCACAGTGAAATCTGAGACTCTTTTGCTGCAGTACCGTTTTTCTTTAACAACTTTCTTGAAAAGGCCATACTCAAGTGTTTTGCACAAACTTTCTTGTTGTGTAGAACCTACAAATGACCTTTATGATGAGTGTGTGACTTTGTAACTGCATAACCACTGCTCAAAGTTTGCCAACAATTTTATTTAATCTTTGTCCGTGAGTAAATTCACTTTGTAGGTTACTGTATAGTTATTTTATAAAAATCAGTATACATTTAGTTTTAGTGTACTGAAAGATAAACATGAATTTATTTCCTTTTTTTTATACCATAATATTTTGTGTTAATTTAGTTTTGTTATAAGTTGATTTGTAAAAGTGAGAAGTACTTTGTCCTATTATAGGAGATTTAGAACATTTGCAAGTCATTTGTAAAAATGCAGGATTATATGTAACTAATACAAAGAAACAACTTATCAAGTGTGCCATTTTCCCCTACCAAAAAAGCCATTAAATGTCAACAAGCCATGAAATATTCATGTAATATGATAACGAAATTCACAGAAAGTAAGTCAAGCAAAAACAAATGACAAATTGGTAACCATTCTTCTTCATATCTTTCCATGCATGGAAGTTTTCAGGAATGTTTTTACATCACTTGTATCCTGGTGGAATCAGGTTCTTGACTTTGGTTTTGTTGTGACTGTTAAAAATGTTTAAGATCTTCAGACCTTAGCCCTAGTTTGTACATCCCCACCCATAAAAGTCTCTATTTTCAGCTTAAGTTTTGTTGGAACTAGAAAATGTGGAAGTTGCACATTTTATGTTTTTTCACAAATATGATTTATAGATGAGAAAGTATCAAAGCAGAATAACTTTGTGCTATTCCAATATAAGATTAGCTATAGTAGTTTGAGACTTTCCTGTTTCAGAGAGATAGTCAATATACTATAATACATTTATCTGTCTAAGATAGATAGATCTCCATAGAATGCTTTATTTTTTTCTTTTGTTAGAGAAGAGCTTAGATAAATGCTTATCTGTAAACCCACTAAATCAACAGAGTAATTGACAAGTAAAACCAGAGTCTAGGCCTCCTTGAATAAGTTACTGTTTTCATGTTTCTACATATATTTTAAATCACATATAGTTTTATATGTTTATCTTGCAATTTGATTTACCTATGAAGAAATATCACTTTCAAAAATAGGTATAGACACATGCATTAATATTAAATCATTTTAGCTGTTCTAGAAATTACCAGTTAACAAAAAGCCAAGTACTTTGAAGTGAATTTGAGAAAGAGTTTGCAAACAAAATTAAAAGGCTTTAATTTTAGGTCATTTAGGTGTTTTTCTAGACATCCGTAAGAGAAAATTCTAGTATCTGCCAAGTGATTTAATGGTCCCTAGCAAATGTATAACAAACATTTATACGGCCCTTGCTTTTACCATTAAATCCTAAGCAGGCAGTGTAAACGAGGAATAATAAACATTTAAAATTTTTATAACCTATTTAGCTATGTTAATTTTGATTGACATGAAATACAAAAATAGTTTTTGTACCACAGGAAGCCTCAATCCCTTCATCACTAATTTAGAATGAAATGAATGAAGTCAATTTTCCTTCCCATCAAATATTGTTCCAAGCAAAGGTGGAAGTAATAGTTGAAAGTAAACTTTCCTTAAAAAGAGGAATTTCATTCTCCTTTGTCTGATTAAATTATTCCAGTTGTAGATAGTGGCAACAGTCAGTATCTCTAATCCATTGGTCATGGGCACATAAATTGATGTATTTCTATGCAACTTTGGCCTATTATTAAATTTATATACTGTAGACATTTTCTAATTTGTTAGATTATAGACTGTAGATGGAATTAAAATAATTACAGTTAATTGGCAGATAGTCTCTTCTATTTTTTTTATTGAAGCTAGCACACAATTGCTTGAGAAAATATATTTGAATACATTTCAGGGTTTATAGTAGATATTTAATGGATAAAACTTAAAAGTCATAACTTTCATCAAATATTACTGTTTTCAAAGTAAAAGAAGATCAAAACAAAGGTACCATAAACCCTTTGCTCAAAGGCTTATCCCGCATGCTAAGGTCACAGTGACTGTAGACCTGGAGGAACTCACTAGAATTAAGTTTTGAGAGCCCAGTGACTCAGTGTGAGTTTCACACACACAAGATGCTAAAATATAAATGTTTATTTCAAAACAGATATTGGCAATAGAAAAACTACAATAAGGTCCTGATGCTAGAATGTTCCTAATCATGTTGAACTATTTTTATGAGATTACTTATTTTTGTATATGATAAACTACTTATATATTACTTATTATGGTAAAACAAAATAGGGAAAAATTAAAACTGACCTCTAAGAGTGTTAAGGACTTAACAGAGTGACATACAATATACAAATTAACCATAAAGCAAGTAACCAGGAAAAGACTGTTAATATTATATTTATACAGATTAAATGTCCTTAATTTACCATTTCATTTTAAAGATTATCTGCCCCCAATTGTATGATTCTGGTGTTAAAAGTCTGACTTGAATTACTTTGCAGTATTTATTTGACAGATCTCTATTGTGTAAATGTGTAATGTAATGAGAAAATAGATCTCTCTTTTTTAATGAAAATGTTAATGTGTTAATACCCTGTATGGATGATGTTTGACATTTAGTGTTTACCCAAATATGTTTTTGAATAGGCATATGACTGGAGGTGGATGTTCTGCATTCTGCAGTAGGGATGATCATCTAATTCAACATAGACTGTCCTTTTGGTGTTGATTTTGTTGCCAGTTTTTCAATAGGGAGTTCAGTGAGGCTTGCACAATCTGGAGATTTTTAGTTAAAAGATATATCATCTAATATGTCACACATATTTTTATGTTTTTCAATATGTTTAATTACTTTTTAAATAATCCTTTGTACTGACTCAGCATATAATAACCGATTTACATGGAAAATAAACTGAAATATGATTACTGTGTTAAATGGATTTCTATTATTTCAAAGTACTTACTGAAGAGCAAATAGTACATTTTCCTTGCTTAGACTGACTTACAGAGTATTATGTGTTGAAAATTACTGGATTCAATATTCTTTGTAATTTATTCCTACAAAATTTCAGCCTAAAATTGTGAAGTGTTGTATGTCAATTTACAGAAGTGTAATAAAGCTACTTTTGGCTGCAACACTACTTTTACGCAGTCCCTTAAATACCAAGTTTAAATCCATTCTTGTTCTAATTTTAATTAATATGTAATTTAATTTATTAATTTGTTTGGTTCTTTATTTATATACTGTTGTTTGTCTTTTCTGAGTTTCTAGGCTGAGTTCAATATTCTTCAGCATTTTAAAGGTTATTGTTCAAAGAATAAGAAGATAAGTCTCTCTTCCAGGTGTTGGAGATATGGCAGTGAATTAAGCAGGAAAAAAAAAAATCCCTGCCCTATGGAGCTTACATCCTTACTGGGGAAGACAAAATAAAAGGAATAAATTTTAAATACCTTTATTTTAAGTTAAATGAAAATATGTGCTAAGAATAGGAATAAATTAAGGAAAGAGGATAAAATGTATGGCAGAAGGTGGGTGTTGTGTCCCGAGATAAACTGGTAGGCATGGTGACTAATGAGAATGTCTTAGGAAGCTCAGGCTACTGTAATCAAATAGCACAGACTGGAGAACTAAACAATGGAAATTTATCTGTCAAAATTCAGTAGGCTGGGAAGTCAAAGATCAAAGTAGCACCTGACTCAGCTTCTGGTGAGAGCTTGTTTTGTGTCTTGTAGGCAGCTACCTTCTTGCTGTCCTCACATGCCCTCACATGTTGGAAGGAGAGTGGTCTCTTGTTTCTCTTCTAATGATCCTATAACTCTGTAAGTTTAGGACTTCACCCTTATGACCTTATTTAACCTTTATTACTTCCCTATATGCTCAACCTCAACATACAGTTACACTGGGGGTTAGGGAAACACAAGTCCATAGCAGTTCAGTTCAGTTCAGTCGCTCAGTCATGTCTGACTCTGCGACCCCATGAATCGCAGCACGCCAGGCCTCCCTGTCCATCACCATCTCCCGGAGTTCACTCAGACTCATGTCCATCGAGTCCGTGATGCCATCCAGCCATCTCATCCTCTGTCGTCCCCGTCTCCTCCTGCCCCCAATCCCTCCCAGCATCAGAGTCTTTTCCAATGAGTCAACTCTTCACATGAGGTGGCCAAAGTACTAGAGTTTCAGCCTTAGCATCATTCCTTCCAAAGAAATCCCAGGGTTGATCTCCTTAAGAATGGATTGGTTGGATCTCCTTGCAGTCCAAGGGACTCTCAAGAGTCTTCTCCAACACCACAGTTCAAAAGCATCAATTCTTCAGTGCTCAGCCTTCCTCACAGTCCAACTCTCACATCCATACATGACCACTGGGAAAACCATAGCCTTGACTAGATGGACCTTAGCAGGCAAAATAATGTCTCTGCTTTTGAATATACTATCTAGGTTGGTCATAACTTTTCTTCCAAGGAGTAAGCGTCTTTTAATTTCCTGGCTGCAGTCACCATCTGCAGTGATTTGGGAGCCCCCCCAAATAAAGTCTGACACTGTTTCCACTGTTTCCCCATCTATTTCCCATGAAGTGATGGGACCGGATGCCATGATCTTCATTTTCTGAATGTTGAGCTTTAGGCCAACTTTTTCACTCTCCTCTTTCACTTTCATCAAGAGGCTTTTTAGTTCCTCTTCACTTTCTGCCATAAGGGTGGTGTCATCTGCATATCTGAGGTTATTGATATTTCTCCCAGCAATCTTGAGTCCAGCTCGTGTTTCTTCCAGCCCAGTGTTTCTCATGATATACTCTGCATATAAGTTAAATAAGCAGAGTGACAATGTACATCCTTGACGTACTCCTTTTCCTATTTGGAACCAGTCTGTTGTTCCATGTCCAGTTCTAACTGTTGCTTCCTGACCTGCATACAGATTTCTCAAGAGGCAGGTCAGGTGGTCTGGTATTCCCACCTCTTTCAGAATTGTCCACAGTTTATTGTGATCCACACAGTCAAAAGCTTTGGCATAGTCAAGAAAGCAGAAATAGATGTTTTTCTGGAGCTCTCTTGCTTTTTCTATGATCCAGCGAATGTTGGCAAGTTGATCTCTGGTTCCTCTGCCTTGTCTAAAACCAGCTTGAACATCAGGAAGTTCACGGTTCACATATTGCTGAAGCCTGGCTTGGAGAATGTTGAGCATTACTTTACTAGCATGTGAGATGAATGCAATTGTGTGGTAGTTTGAGCATTCTTTGGCATTGCCTTTCTTTGGGATTGGAATGAAAACGGACCTTTTCCAGTCCTGTGGCCACTGCTAAGTTTTCCAAATTTGCTGGCATATTGAGTGCAGCACTTTCATAGCATCATCTTTCAGGATTTGAAACAGCTCAACTGGAATTCCATCACCTCCACTAGCTTTGTTCATAGTGATGCTTTCTAAGGCCCACTTGATTTCACATTCCAAGATGTCTGGCTCTAGATTAGTGATCCCATCATCATGATTATCTGGGTCATGAAGATCTTTTTTGTACAGTTCTTCCATGTATTCTTGCCACCTCTTCTTAATATCTCCTGTTTCTCTTAGGTCCATACCATTTCTGTCCTTTATCGAGCTCATCTTTGCATGAAATGTTCCCTTGGTATCTCTAATTTTCTTGAAGAGATCTCTAGTCTTTCCCATTGTGTTGTTTTCCTCTATTTCTTTGCATTGATCGCTGAAGGCTTTCTTATCTCTTCTTGCTATTCTTTGGAACTCTGCATTCAGATGCTTATAGCTTTCCTTTTCTCCTTTGCTTTTCACCTCTCTTCTTTTCACAGCTATTTGTAAGGCCTCCCCAGACAGACATTTTGCTTTTTTGCACTTCTTTTCCAAGGGAGTTATAAATATCTTCTGTATTAAAACATTCCTTTTTATGTCTGAAAATTAAGCTTGCTAGAATTTTATAAATTAGGTTGGCTAAAACGTTCATTTGGATTTTTCTGTAAGATGTTACAAAAAACCCATATGAACTTTTTGGCTGACCCAGTGTTTAACATAATTCTTTTGCATCAAAAACATGATAAATAATTGTGAACTGTCTGGCTAAAATATTTTAATGCTAGAGACTGTAGTTTAGCATAGATATTACCAGCCTTATCTGGCTACTGAGATGAGATTCTGGCTATGAAACATAGTGAAGTGGTCAGGAACGGGTTTGCAATATACCAATGGCTATTTGAAAGCTGAGACATTATATTCTGGTGATGATTTCTAAGGATTAGCCATCCTGTTACAAAGGTAAAACTGAATTAGTTAGCTTTCCTTTAACTATCATATTGTTTTAAAGAAAATAACAACAGAAATGTGCTTAATTTTACCAGCTGTCACAGAGACAGATGCAGAAGAGTCCTGATGCTAACCGCAGTGAGAGCTTTCCACGTTTTTGTTTGTTTTTTGTTTACTAAGAAGAAAAGAATAGTAGGTTACTGCACAAATGAGCTAAGTGCTGTGAAATGATGGCTTTCAGGGTGCTCATTATGTAAAAATCCTCACTCATTTTCTACTGATTCCACACTAGGAAGGTCGTTTTGGTCAAACTTATTTCCTTTCTGTCCTTAATAATAAAGACCATTTTCTCCACTAAGTACATAGAAAGCTTTTAGTACTTTTTTTTTTTTCCTACTTGGTACCTTGTGTTTTTACGGCCACATTTAGAAATTGGCTAATAAATAAGTCTAGTGAGAATTTATACTTAACAAGAACAATTGTTGCATTAAAAAAATAAAATGATTGAATTTTAAAAGCTGGAATTGTGTCTTTCTCTCCTTTGCTACTAGAGCTGCCTTTTCCCCCTTGGTTTTGAAGCAGTTTATGGCCTTGTGAGGGCAGAAAAGTAAGGAAAGGCAGATTCTTTTAGACTAGAGTATGTTTGCCTCAACTTCCATATTTAACACCCCTATTTCCACACTTCCTTTCACCTTGATTTATATCTTACAGAGTTCTCAAGCTTACCTGCTCCCTCTTTTCTTAAATTTGTATTAATAGTAAGAGATCTACTGCTTAAATAAAGGTGCCTTTCCTCAGGCTGATGAAGCCTGAGAGTGTGAGGAAGGGAGGGCAGTGAACGCAATGCCTGGCCACTGGATGGCTTTGGGGGAGGAGGAAAACTCAGGGTAAAGGCAGGTAGTGAGTAGATGAGGAGAAAGTTGGGTAGCAAGACTAACCCTATGATTTTAGGAATTTCTAGCTATCTTCTGAGTCCAAATATATGCTTCATTATTCTTTTTTTTTAATTAATGCATTTGTTTTAATTGGAGGCTAATTATTTTACAATATTATTCTTTCACGAGGCCTGAGATTCTCAGCATTAACCACCTTGTTGTTGTTGTTCAGTCGCTCAGTCATGTCTGACTCTGTGGCCCCATGGACTGCAGCACTTATTTAGGGTGGAGTACATACTGTAAGAAAGGAAGAATACATGTCAGCCCTGCAAGGCATTGTGTTAGTTAGTCTTGGAAAAAGCTAATTCATTCAGTAAGCTTATGACATTGTTGGGCTTCTCTGGTGGCTCAGACGGTAAAGAATCTGTCTGCAGTGCAGGAACCCTGTGCTCAATTCCTGGGTCTGGAGATCCCCTGGAGAAGGGAATGGCAGCTCACTCCAGTGTTTTTGCCTGGAGAAGTCCCTGGACAGAGGAGATTGGCAGGCTACAGTCCGTGGGGCCGCAAAGAGTCAGACACGACTAAGCGACTGACACGCGCACACGACATTGTCATCGAGGGCCGGAGAAAACAGCACAGAATAAATCTTGATGAAGATTGGTTGCTAGCACCACCTGGAAGATTGGTTAGAACTCTCTTTTGGAGTTCAGGGTTCTGCTGAGGGCAGGGATGAGAATGGTAATGTGGTTTGAGGATACAGGCTGAGCAATGCGCCTTAAGCATGCATGGATGACCAGGGCCCTCCCCTCATCACCCACTCCAAAGACACAGACATGGTGGAACTAACTGGTGTCCATGAAGTCAAACACAATTCTTCCCCATATATCAGCTTTTCTTGGTGCTTGGACCTATGCCTTTCACTTTGGCTCTGGAATTAAAATTTAACAGTAGCAGTGTAACTACCAAAAACAGAATTGGCATACAACTTTTATCTTGTGTGAACCTAGTTTTTCAATCTCTCCTTTCCACTCTGCCAATGAAAAGATTAAAGTAGTGTGAGTCTCACCAGAGTAGAGGTTTAATCAGTTAAAACCAAGCAAATGATGGTGCCAGGTCTCTCCTAAATCTTGGTTGAAATGTGATCCTTATAATATCCGCACAAGAATCACTATGGGTATTTTCTACATACATAGATTTAAGCACTCTATCCCAAACCTAGAGATCAGAATCCCTTTGGGGTGAACTTAGAATAAGAATTTTAAAACAATCATTCACTTTCATTTTATATACTACAGTTTGGAATCACAGTCACAAAGGCTTTCTTTAGTATTTGAAAAAAGCCCTTCTGAGCCCTTGGCACATACATGTTCATCATTTGCTTTATTTGGGCTTGTGCAGTGGTCACAGGGTGTTGTGGGTGTATACTGGATCTACAGCACTATTCTTCAGTAGCCAGAACTGAGTGTAACATGGCAAAGCACCATGTCAAATTCACCATAAATTTTGATCAACATGGGTTTGTCAGAGTCAGAAAGTATCTGAAACATACTATCCCTATTCATTTACTTTTGGGTGGATTTCCTAAGACTGGAAATTTAGTCTCTTTCATCATGGAAAATTTCAGCCTCCTCCTCGTTTCACAAATGTATACTGTTTCTGAAAGATATTCACGTAGTCATAGAAGAAAACAGTCTCATCCTCCAAGTTGCTCCTCACACATTTCCTTTAGAAACACTTCATAAAGAGAGATTTCTCTTCAAGCCTAAGGCTCCTTGGGTAATTATTTTCTTTCAGCCCCCTCGTTGAAATTTCCTTTGAAATGCTACCAGAGTGAACTGTAGTTAAAATCTTTCATTCTGCACATACAGAGCTGGGATAAAGTGATGGTGGCAGTAGTTATATGACTCAGCTATTTTTAGTTTGGGAATGGAGCTGATATAAACCATCATAACTACAGAGAAAATGATATTCAATTATGAATCACTACCAGATGTGTGAATTTATATCTTCATGTTTAATTTTTCTAGAATATTCTTACTGCACTATATTCTTTATCCACTTTTTAAGTTGATTTTCTTTCTGTTGCATTAAATGTTCAGAAGATCCAAAAATTAATAAAATATGTATTTGTACTCACAAATTTCACAATCCTTTTTTAATTTTTTTTTTTAAAGAAATCATTCTTGTGTTCAAAAAGTATTTGAATATGTATTGTATTCCATGTACCATGCTGGTACATGATATGGATACAAGAATGAGTAACTTTTAAAAGAGCTTGCCAGGTGGCGCTAGTGGTAAAGACCCGCCTACCAATGCAGGAGACATAAGAGGCATGGGTTTAATCCTGGGTCAGGAAGATCCACTGAAAGGCGTGGCAACCCACTTCAGTATTCTTGCCTGGAGAATCCCATGGACAGAAGAGCCTGGTGGGCTACAGCCCATAGGATCATGAATCCAACATGACTGAAGTGACTTAGTGCACACATGCACACACACACACACACACACACACACACACGATATTAGATATCTCTGGGCAAGACATAAACAGGTAAAAGAAAGAATTATAACCCCGCATGCTAAGTACACACAGTTTAAAATGCCATTCAAATATCACCCAGGCTATCTTTTATGATCACCTGTTTGTGGTCACAAGATAGCTACACTTACTCAAAATTTGGTTTGAGACTGATGGTGGGACATAGGCAGCAGGACATTTTGAAATTGTTTGTTGGTTACATAATCAGCTTTCTGTGGGTAGCAGGGCAAGCCTCTTACTCTGGTTAAAAAAAAAAAAAAACGACTGGAGAGGTCAAGGGAAGGAAGTGAGTTTGAGATTTTTATGGAATTTAGGGGGGTGTGGTCAGGGTGGTGCTAGTGGTAAAGAACTTGCCTGCCAATGCAGGAGACATAAGTGATGCAGGTTCCATCCCTGGGTTGGGAAGATCCCCTGGAGAAGGAAATGGCAACCCACTCCAGTATTCTTGCCTGGAGACATCCATGGGATCTTAAAGAGTCGGACGTGACTGAGCAATTTTCACTTTTTCAGGGAAAATGTTCTCGAACTATCCATAACAAAGGATGAAACACTCAAGCCTCCTTATAAATTTGCCCAGATCTGGGGCAAAAGGTGAAATGAGAGGTGTTTGGCTTAAAAACTGTTAGCAGTAGTCACATAATGGAGTCTTAACTCTTAAGTCTTTTTTACACGTCACCCAGTTTACATTAGATGACTGCCCATTCCTTCCTTTATGGTTACACTGACAGTATTTCATCGTAATTGTTATTCATATGCTTTTAAGGTAAGGCATCAGCTGTATGGTAATCATTGTGTTCCTGGTTCATTGAATGCTATGTTTAATATGTGTTTGTTGAAGGGATGAATGAAGTGATGTCAATCAAAATTAACACTATATAAAGATATTACAAACCTAGGAATCAACTAAGGAAAAGAAGTCCCTTCAAGGAACTCAGAAGGCCAGTGTGTTTAGGAAAGAATAAAAATGTCAGTGATTTGAAGTAATTCTGGGGAGATAAATAGAAATTTCTTCATGAAAAAGTTACCATCTCTATTGAAAAATGTAAGCCCGCCAGTTTCCAGTAACAATTACACTGCAGTGTACTAACCTTGACTCCAGAGAACTAACCTCTAGTTTCAGGTGGAGTAGCAGGTATCTGTAAGATGCCATCTGAGGGGGAATCAGAGGTTTCAATTCTCCAAATACTTTGCCAATTTGTGACAGAAAATTTTCTCAAAATTTTTACTGATAAAACTCTCTTTTCCAGTAATGCATTGATTCCATATGTAATCAATAAAATACTATAATATGAAAGGAGAAAATTAAGATATTAACTTACTATTACAATTTACTATGTTTTATTGCCTACCAAAACCTGGGACTAGGGTAAGTGGAACTTACAGGTAGGACATATTGGATCAGTAGAAATATCTTTTTGGCAGTCATTTGTACTGTTAATTATCCATTTCTTCCTAACTAACTCCAAAACATAGTGATTTATCATTTCTCATGATTCTATTTGTCGGCTGGACTCTGCTGGGCTCCCCTGGGTTCACTTTCGTTGTTGTGATCAGTTGGTGAGTTAGCTGAGGGCTGGACTTCTTCACAAACCTTGAAGTCTTAAGATCCGAGAGAATGAAGGCAGCAGTTGCAAGGTCTCTTAAGGCTCATGATCAGGATCTTAAAAATGTCACTTCCTCCGCATTTTTTCCACCCCAGGCCAGCTCAATTTTAAGAGAAGGGAGAAACAGACTCCATCTCTGAATGGGACGAGCTGCAGAGCCGCTTTGCAAAGGAATGTGCACAACGTTTTAGCCATCAAACCGTGTATCAGGATCCACTTCTGATTACACAAATTATTCTTTAACATGCAAAACGTGCTTCCTCACAACCACGGATTCCAGCTTTTCACCCCTATTATAGCATTAGTCCAGGATCTCATAACTAGTGTCTGGTTCGGTTTGGGTGAGTTTCTCAGGTTTGGTTCCTCAGGTCAGCTCCTTTTGATAAGAGCTGGGAACCAGAAACAAGGTTGTCTTCCAGTCTCACATTCATTATACAATGGTCAGAGAGGGGCAGAATAACCATAATAGACACTCCAGTTCAAAAATTAAGAATGGAGCCATAGGCATATTCAGCACCTAGATCTTGCTTTCTAATTCCATTAAGCAGTAGAAGCATCCAGAGCTCCTTGGAAACTGACTGGTTCTAAGCCATTAAAAAAACAAAGAAACTTTAATTTGAGGGTCAAAGTGCCCTAGTTTGTCTTCAATATACCTGGCCAGTACACCTCAAAGCTGTCAAGGCTGTCAAATAAAAGACTAAGATACCTTCATACCAGAGGAAACTGAAGAGTTGTAATGACTGGATACACTGTGATTATCTTGCAACATATCCTGAAACAGAACATTAGGACGGT
Organism: Ovis canadensis; assembly: GCF_042477335.2. Classification (NCBI taxonomy): domain Eukaryota; kingdom Metazoa; phylum Chordata; class Mammalia; order Artiodactyla; family Bovidae; genus Ovis; species Ovis canadensis. Next base: position 95,982,855 of record NC_091253.1, on the reverse strand, counting down.
GAGGGAAGTACAAAAATCAAAATACACTGTAGAGTTTCATTATTAGTAATGTAACTACTATATTGAAAGTGAAAAAGTGGAGAAAGTGAAAGTCGCTCAGTCATGTCCAGCTGTTTGCGACCCCATGGACTATACATTCCGTGGGATTCTCCAGGCCAGAGTACTGGAGTGGGTAGCCTTTCCCTTCTCCAGGGGATCTTCCCAACCCAGGGATGGAACCCAGGTCTCCTGCATTGCAGGCAGATTCTTTACCAGCTGTACCAGAAAGTCCAGCTACTATATTACTATATTGTAAATGCAATATTCTTTCCTTAGTTCAAATGCTTCATGGTTATGTGACAAATGCTTCATGGTTATACAAACCATTAATGGTTTGGGAGAGTGGATGAGGAGTATATGAGGATTCTCTGTATTATTCTTCCAGCTTTCCAATAAATATATAAAAGTACTGTAAAATTTAAAAAACTATATATTTAAGAAAAAGAGTATGAGTGGGACACATATATCAGTTATGATTTTCTAGTAATTTTGAAAGACAATTGGGTGCATATCACCAGCTTTCCCTTCTCTGGGGCCAAAGCAGATTCCCTAATTAGGTTCAAGTTCTGCAGTCTGGTTTGTTGTTCAGTTGCCCAGTCTGTCTGACTCTTTGTGACCAATGGACTGCAGCACACCAGGCCTCCCTGTCCTTCACAATCTCCCAGAGTTTGCTCATTGAATCAGTGATGCCATCCAATCATCTCATCCCCTTCTCCTCCTGCTTTCTATTTTTCCCAGCATCAGGATCTTTTCAAAGGAGTCAACTCTTTGCATCACGTGGCCAAAGTATTGGAGCCTAGGAGTAATTCTCAAATACTTTGTTCTTGGATCTTGACTTTGCTTTTGCTCTCTAAGAAGTCTTCTGTTTTTATAGCAATAACTGGTTTTCAGCTGACCCGCTGCCTCAGCCTGCTCTCCATTTCATAGAAAGTTAAAGTCCTTTTTGTCCAAGGAGTAGTGTTTGCATCAGTATCATTCTCTTCAAATTATTATGAATCTCACTGGGGTTGATGCCATGCCCCAAAAGTAATATATGTAATTCTTTTCAGAACAGATCTCTATCTACTTTGAACACATTGGAAGACAATTTTTAAAAACCTTTTTGACTGATTAGGGATGTTGACTAAAAAAGATAGTTGCAACCTGGAAGTACAGAGTGTTTCATTTGGTGGAAATGTTTAGGACTTTGCCGGGGTCCAGCCCTGGTGGATCCAAGGTAATTCGAAGGTGGGGACGGAATCAGCGTCCTGGAAAAAACTTATTTAATTACAGATATAGAGGGAGATTAGAAACAGATAGTGTAGTAGGAGAATTAGTGGAGAAAAGAGGCTGAATAACTGGTTTACATGGAATACCAATCACCACCTACGTAGGCCGCTGGCGTCTTTCCATTCTCCCAAAGGAGAGGAGGCACTGAGGCCTCCCCGGTCTGATCTCAGAAGCCCAGGCAGAATTAGCAGGCTTGGTGAGTACCCACATTTCAGATGGGAATTCAGCCAGGAAAACAGGGAGCGAGAAAGAAACGACACGGGGGAATCAGTCTTTTCAGAAACTGATCCAATTTCTTCATTTTTCAGGTTTGTTTATATACCTCTTTGTTATACATAGGGATGAATACAGAGTCACACAGGGGTCAGCAGACCTGACCCTTGTCACAGTCAGGTGCTTCATATAAAATTATACAAAGGTCTTATGAGTTTCATCATCTTCTGGCCATGAGGTCTGCTGACATTTTATGGCCCTTTCTGATACTGGTCAGTTAACCAGAAAACTTCTTTTTCCAGGGGTGATTTTTTTCTTAAATCAGGCGCCACCCTCCAAATAAAGTTGCATTCCTATAGGGTGAGGGTGTAGTGAGTTACAATCAAGAAAGGAATTTACTTAACCTAAGGTTTAACATGATTAATCTTAAAGGTTAATACTTATTTCTCCTATATGCTAGTTATATTCATTATAAGGGCAGGAATATGGAGATTTAGCAGCAAATATTGGCTCAACAAATGTAAACCCTTCACCAATGTTCCCCTTAAGATCTACTTTGTCTTAAGATAGTGATAAAGTTACATTTTTACATAGCATAGTGATTTATAGTGATTTATAACAAAGTACAGTGATCTATAACAAAAGAGGATTCATTAACTCAAAAGTCTAGTATTGCTAACATCAAAAACTACTATATTTCCTTTTCTATATTCCAAATACATTGATTAATATATTCCCAGGTGCCTAAAGATATGGAGGCCTGATGGCAATTATTGACTCATCAATGAGAAAAGCCTATGCTAATACTCCAAACTCTCTGTGCTGTTTATGGCTGAGAGGTTGTCACACAAGCTAGTCAGTCAGCAGAGAGGTTTGACCTGAGACATCCTTGTCACACCCAGGGCAGGGAATTAGCAGTAATTATTGGCAGGACAAATGAAAAAACCCTTCACTAATATAATTCCTAATCAACCTACTAATGTTATACTAATAATCTTCTAACTTCTCAAAAGAGTCTGTATTTAGAAAGTTTTAAAACATCCTGTACCTCTCACAGTTGGGAGGCTGTAAATAATCACATGCGGCGAGCCTGATCAGGCAGGCCAGAGAACCTCCAGAGTTCGTAAGTTGAAACACTCTTATCACGCCCAGGAATTTTTATTAACTGGAGCTGCAAGTTAACTCCTTCTCTGAGAGAAATGGTTATGGGGGAGAGCTCCCCGTAAAGTACTCTGGTTTTGGGGGTAGATGCTCGGGAACAGGGGGTTTCCTGAGGCTTGATCACGCCTTTGCGTATGCCAAGCTTCCTTCCTCATGACCTTTGCCATGGGCGGAGTTCCTCACGCTGGCTCCCAACAGGACTTCAGTCCTGGGAGGCAGCATCTAAAGTAGCTCTGAGAAAGTACTCCAAGGAGGCAGGGCAAGGAGTCAGGACAGACAGAAGTTTGTAACAAAAGGGGAAGCAGGCAGTCTGAGCATCAAAGATTATGTTAATGAAGGAAAACCAGATATATCATGGAATTGAGTGGCTCCTCTATGTACGGGAAGATGCAGGCATCTGGGCTCACTGAACTCATTTCTTTTATAAGCATCTCAGCTCTCTGGGGCCGGCATCTTGTTTTTTCATGTCTCATGTGCCCTGGAGCTCCTCAGCACTCACTGTGGTGGGGGAGGGGTGAGGTATCAGACAGTTGCTGAATGGCAGGCATTGTTTTCCCTTTGGGGTCCCTTCACACTCAGAAATTTACATTTGGAGGCCCAAAATTGAAATGGCTGATGGTTGTGACATTCTTGTTTACTGACATGACAGGAGATATTCCACTTTCACAGGGGTCAACTAGCCACCATCTTAAGTCTTTCTGAAATCGTAACAAAGGATTTTATAACACATATTTAAATAGATAATTGTCTTAAGATCATTTCTTACCTTGAGAATCTTCTACAGCATGGCAGTGGGAATCAGTTTCATATTTCAACCAAGAAATTCTTTCCTATATTTCCTTTACATTCTGTTTTCAAATTGAAACTGTCGCTAAGCTCAACTCTCTCTTTCCTTAAGAGAAAGACACCACTGAAGGGTCACTGGGATAATTTTATAGTTAATCTAGGGTGTGGGTGTAGGTGCTTCAAAACAGAATGTGCATCCCTATGTCAAAGTTTCTGAATGGATAACTAGTCTTGGTGCACTGGGAATGCATCAGCAAAGTTTTTATCACTGTTTGGGGACTAATAGAACATAGAGGCTACTTGACCCCAATGATTAATAAACAACATATATTAACTGCAAAGCCCTTGATGACAGAGAGTGATTTGCTCATACTACAGTCCTGGGTAGAGTCAGTGAAAAGACAGGAGAAGCTGTAAGGACCCAAGATGGCATCATTTATGCTAACAGCCATACATGGCCTGGTTCATGAACTTATTAGCAAAATTCTTTGGTTAGGATATTCATATTGCATCTTCTTTATTTCCATGAGTAGGGATGGAAAGTCAAATTAAGGAGAAGCAAATTGAAAAAAAAAGGAAAGAACTTAGTCAAGCCACTGTTTTAAAAACAACATAACATGTCCTGAGGTTATTCTCTTCTTCATCTCGAAAATATTGAAGGTAAAGAAGAGACAAAATCAATATTTAAAGTGATAAAGTGATAAACTGAGGATGTGAAGAACTAAATATATTTCTAGGTTATAAGGTACACCGGATTGATTCATCTTATAGGAGTGTTGGCAGGTGATGATATTGAAAAATACCCTCTGAACTGAGAAGAAAATTTGAGGCCAAAAAAACAAATCAGGCAGCTCTATAAAATGCAATTATAAAGTTATTGTGGGCAATTTAAATGTGGGCAGGATTGGGTTGATGATGGTCCATAGGCACTTGCAGCTGTACTCTGTGCTGAAAGGGGTGCAGGAGGATTTAAAGGGGTCCTGACTATCAGGGAGAAACACGCTGCCAGGGATCTCATGGCCTCTCTCTGCATCAGCAAAAGGCATTCTTCCAGTTTTCATATCAGATGAAGGCAGAGGAAATGTTGAAGGAAACATAGGTCTTGGACACATTTCTTATGAGGCTGAGGCTCAGTCACCTAGAAAGGGGTGGGGCCTAAGACAGAGCTGACAAAGTGGAGACAGTGAGGGTAAGCCATATAGAAGAGTGCCTAACTTATTTAGAGGTAAAATATAAATGATCAGCTTTTGTTTGCCTCCTTCAAAGTATTATAATAGTTTAAAGCCTAAAGCAACTCGATGATATAGAAGGTTTTCCTTAAAGTTCTTCTTCTTAAACTCTGGTTAAGATAACCAAGGATATGAACATTCTTCTTTGAAAATTCCAGGAATATCCACATTTTCTTCTATATATTTATCTTTATGTGTATCTATTTATTCTAAGGGAAAATAGGTGGATTCATACACAATTTTGCTTTCATTTGTGCCTTTTCCCCTTTAGAGTAGTTAGTTTATGCTTGGGGATACTTTCTTAAAATTAAGAAGTTACAGAGCTTAAAATCATTAGTTTTCAAACCACAATGACATTCAGAGATAAAAGTTTTAGACTATCATAGAAGATACGATATATTTAAGAATCTCTTCTCATTTTTCATATAGATATAAATAAAGATGAGATTGTAAGAAAAATATGACATAACATTACAAAGCTTCCTTCGTAGCTCAGTCGGTAAAGAATCTGCCTCCAGTGCAGGAGACCAGGGTTCTATTGCTGGGTTGGGAAGATCCCCTGGAGAAGGGAATGACAACCCACTCCAGTATTTTTGCCTGGAAAATCCCATGGACAGAGGAGCCTGGCAGGCTACAGTCCATGGAGTCAGAGGAGTCAGTTCAGTTAGTTCAGTCGCTCAGTCGTGTTTGACTTTTTGCGACCCCATGAATCACAGCACGCCAGGCCTCCCTGTCCATCACCAACTCCTGGAGTTCACTCAGACTCGCGTCCATCGAGTCCGTAATACCATCTAGCCATCTCATCCTCGGGTGTCCCCTTCTCCTCCTGCCCCCAATCCCTCCCAGCATCAGAGTCTTCTCCAATGAGTCAACTCTTCCCATGAGGTGGCCAAAGTACTGGAGCTTCAGCTTTAGAATCATTCCTTCCAAAGAAATCCCAGGGTTGATCTCCTTCAGAATGGACTGGTTGGATCTCCTCGCAGTCCAAGGGACCCTCAAGAGTCTTCTCCAACACCACAGTTCAAAAGCATCAATTCTTCGGTGCTCAGCCCTTCTTCACAGTCCAACTCTCACATCCATACATGACCAATGGAAAAACCATAGCCTTGACTAGACGGACCTTAGTTGGCAAAGTAATGTCTCTGCTTTTGAACACGCTATCTAGGTTGGTCATAACTTTTCTTCCGAGGAGTAAGTGTCTTTTAATTTCCTGGCTGCAGTCACCATCTGCAGTGATTTTGGAGCCCCCAAAAATAAACTCTGACACTGTTTCCACTGTTTCCCCATCTATTTCCCATGAAGTGATGGGACCGGATGCCATGATCTTCATTTCCTGAATGTTGAGCTTTAGGCCAACTTTTTCACTCTCCTCTTTCACTTTCATCAAGAGGCTTTTTAGTTCCTCTTCACTTTCTGCCATAAGGGTGGTGTCATCTGCATATCTGAGGTTACTGATATTTCTCCCGGCAATCTTGATTCCAGGTTGTGTTTCTTCCAGCCCAGCGTTTCTCATGTGTACTCTGCATACAAGTTAAATAAGCAGGGTGACAATATACAGCCTTGACGTACTCCTCTTCCTATTTGGAAACAGTCTGTTGTTCCATGTCCAGTTCTAACCGTTGCTTCCTTACCTGCATACAGATTTCTCAAGAGGCAGGTCAGGTGGTCTGGTATTCCCATCTCTTTCAGAATTGTCCACAGTTTATTGTGATCCAGACAGTCAAAGGCTTTGTCATAGTCAAGAAAGCAGAAATGGATGTTTTTCTGGAGCTCTCTTGCTTTTTCCATGATCCAGCGGATGTTGGCAATTTGATCTCTGGTTCCTCTGCCTTTTCTAAAACCAGCTTGAACATCAGGGAGTTGATGGTTCACGTATTGCTGAAGCCTGCCTTGGGAATTTTGGGCATTACTTTACTAGCATGTGAGATGAATGCAATTGTGCGGTAGTTTGAGCATTCTTTGGCATTGCCTTTCTTTGGGATTGGAATGAAAACTGACCTTTTCCAGTCCTGTGGCCACTGCTGAGTTTTCCAAATTTGCTGGCATGTTGAGTGCAACCCTTTCACAGCATCCTCTTTCAGGATTTGAAACAGCTCAACTGAAATTCCATCACCTCCACTAGCTTTGTTTGTAGTGATGCTTTCTAAGGCCCATTTGACTTCACATTCCAGGATGTCTGGTTCTAGATGAGTGATCACACCATCATGATTATCTGGGTCATGAAGAGCTTTTTTGTACAGTTCTTCCATGTATTCTTGCCACCTCTTCTTAATATCTTCTGCTTCTCTTAGGTCCATACCATTTCTGTCCTTTATCGAGCTCATCTTTGCATGAAATGTTCCCTTGGTATCTCTAATTTTCTTGAAGAGATCTCTAGAGTTTCCCATTCTATTTTTTTCTTCTATTTCTTTGCATTGATCGCTGAAGAAGGCTTTCTTATCTCTTCTTGCTATTCTTTGGAACTCTGCATTCAGATGCTTATATCTTTCCTTTTCTCCTTGGCTTTTCACTTCTCTTCTTTGCACAGCTATTTGTAAGGCCTCCCCAGACAGCCATTTTGCTTCTTTGCATTTCTTTTCCATGGGGATGGTCTTCATCCCTGTCTCCTGTACAATGTCACGAACCTCATTCCATAGTGCATCAGGCACTCTATCTATCAGATCTAGGCCCTTAAATCTATTTCTCACTTCCATTGTATAATCATTAGGGATTTGATTTAGGTCGTACTTGAATGGTCTAGCGGTTTCCCCTACTTTCTTTAATTTGAGTGTGAATTTGGTAATAAGGAGTTCATGATCTGAGCCACAGTCAGCTCCTGGTCTCATTTTTGTTGACTGTATAGAGCTTATCCATCTTTGGCTGCAAAGAATATAATCAGTCTGATTTTGGTGTTGACCATCTGGTGATGTCCATGTGTAGAGTCTTCTCTTGTGTTGTTGGAAGAGGGTGTTTGGTATGACCAGTGCATTTTCTTGGCAAAACTCTATTAGTCTTTGCCCTGCTTCATTCTGCATTCCAAGGCCAAATTTGCATGTTACTGCAGGTGTTTCCTGACTTCCTACTTTTGCATTCCAGTCCCCTATAATGAAAAGGACATCTTTTTTGGGTGTTAGTTCTAAAAGGTCTTGTAGGTCTTCATAGAACCATTCGACTTCAGCTTCTTCAGCATTACTGGTTGGGGCATAGACTTGGATTACCGTGATATTGAATGGTTTGCCTTGGAGACGAACAGAGATCATTCTCTTGTTTTTGAGACTGCATCCAAGTACTGCATTTCAGCCTCTTTTGTTGACCATGATGGCTACTCCATTTCTTCTGAGGGATTCCTGCCCGCAGTAGTAGATATAATGGTCATCTGAGTTAAATTCACCCATTCCAGTCCACTTTAGTTTGCAGATTCCTAGAATGTCGAAGTTCACTCTTGCCATCTCTTGTTTGACCACTTCCAGTTTGCCTTGATTCATGGACCTGACATTCCAGGTTCCTATGCAATATTGCTCTTTAGAGCATTGGACCTTACTTCTATCACCAGTCACATCCACAACTGGGTATTGTTTTTGCTTTTACTTCATCCCTTCATTCTTTCTGGAGTTATTTCTCCACTGATTTCCAGTAGCATATTGGGCACCTACTGACCTGGGGAGTTCCTCTTTCAGTATCCTATCATTTTGCCTTTTCATACTATTCATGTGGTTCTCTAGGCAAGAATACTGAGGTGGTTTGCCATTCCCTTCTCCAGTGGACCACATTCTGTCAGGCCTCTCCACCATGACCCACCCGTCTTGGGTTTTCCTGCGAGCATGGCTTAGTTTCATTGAGTTAGACAAAGCTGTGGCCCTAGTGTGATTAGATTGACTAGTTTTCTGTGAGTGTGGTTTCAGTGTGTCTGCCCTCTGTCACAAGAGTCAGAGATGACTTAATGACTAAACCACCAACCACCAAAGGTTTTGTGAAAACTTTTTACATAATGTTTCCCTATCATATAAATGCTCAGATCCAGTAATATGGAAAATGCTATGTCACCTAATATTTAGAAGCCAATATGCAAGTGGTCTCTGTTTTTTAAAATTTCCCCAATATTCCAAAGGTCAACAACTATTCAAGATCACTGCAGATGGTGACTGCAGCCATGAAATTAAAAGATGTTCGCTCCTTGGAAGAAAAGCTATGACAAACCTAGACAGCATATTAAAAAGCAGAGACATTGTTTTGCCAGCAAAAGTCCATCTAGTCATATCTCTGGTTTTTCCAGTAGTCATGTATGAATGTGAGAGTTGGACCATAAAGAAAACTGAGTGCTGAAGAACTGATGCTCTTGAATTGCAGTGTTGGTGAAGATTCTTGAATGTCCCTTGGACTGCAAGGAAATCAAACCAGTCAATCTTAAAGGAAATCAGTTCTGAATATTCATTAGAAGGACTGATGCTGAAGTTGAAGCTCCAATACTTTGGCCATCTGATGCGAATAACTGACTCAGTGGAAAAGACCATGATGCTGGGAAAAATTGAAGGCAGGAGGAGAAGGGGACGACAGAGGATGAGTAGGTAAGATGGCATCACTGACTTGATGGACATGAGTTTGAGCAAACTCCTGGAGTTGGTGATGGACAGGGAAGCCTTCTGTCCATGGGGTCATAAAGAGTTACACACGACTGAAAGACTGAACCAAACTGAATGACAATGAGAAGATAGCAACATAAGGACATAACCTAAAATCACAGAGATGATGTATGAGAAGCGATAGTAGTACTCACACTATATAGGGTTTTGCTTTTGGCAGAGAAAACTGTCCCAGTCAACTTGGGCTACCATAAATGAAACACCAGAGTTGGGGTAGCTTAAACAATAGGCGTTTGTTTCTCAGAGTTGTGGAGACTAGTTTGAAGTCAAAGTGACAGAGGATCAGTATCAGGTGAGAGCTCTCTCCTTGGATATGTTAAAAAAAAAAAAAAAAAAAAGCTCAGTGTGAGCGTTGTGAGTAGTTTTATTTGGGGCAAAACCAAGGATGTAGCCTGGGAAACAGCAACTCAAATAGCTCTCAGAGACTGCTCCAAGGAGAAGAAGAGAGGACCTAGGACCCATGGGAATCTTGTAACAAAGGGGAGGTAGTCAGGAATGTCATAAGATCATTGTTAAAGAAAACCAGATATCTCAAGTTAAGAAATTTAGTACTTTTCTGATCCTTTTGTAGTTCATGAGCGTGATGATTGGGTGTTCACGCTGCTGCGTGACATGTGCCTCCCCGCAAACCTTGTTACGACACCGGCACATTACCCGTCTGACGTGAAAAAAAAAAAAAAAAAAAAAAGAAATTTAGTACTTTTCTATATATGGGAAGATGCAAGAGTCTGGGCCCACTGAAATCTTTTTTTATATATTTATCTCAGCTATCTGGGGCCAGTATCTTTATTATCACATTCTGAGTTTCCTCAGGATTCACAGTAGGGGGTGACATCAGATATTCTTTCTCTCCCTGCCTTCCTCAGAGTTCACCAGCTCACGTAGGAGGGCTGCAAACTTTGATGACTGTGGCATCCTTTGTCTACTGTTAATGGCAGGAAATGTTCTATTTTTCAGGTTTTTGGTATCTGCCTTCTTGCTGTGTCCCCACATGGACTTTCCTTGGTGCCTTCCATTGGAGAGAGAGAGGAAGCAAGCCCTGTGAGGTCTCTTTTTATAAAGGCACAAATTCCATCCTGAGGTCTCCACTCTAATGAGGGATCCACATCTAAACTTAATTTGAGGGCAAGAGAAGGGGGAGACATAGGATGAGACGGTTGGATGGCATCATTGAGTTTGAGCAAACTCCAGAAGATAGTGAAGGATAGAGAAGCCTGGCACGCTGCGGTCCATAGGGTTGCAGAGAGTCAAACACAACAGAGGGACTGAACAATAAAAACAGCAAAGCTTAATTAACTCCTAAACACCTTACTGTCAAATATCATCACGTTGGAAGTTAGAGCTTCAATATGTGAATCAAAAGGTAGGGGGGCCCCAATTCAACCCATAGCAGAAACTTCATTGCTTTCTGTTTTAAAAACAATCCATATATCTTTATTAGCTTAAGTTAGAAGCCTCAGTAAAATACAGCAATTATTCCTTTCAAATTTTAACGAAAGCTCCATCTAAAAAACTGCTGTCATTCATGCAGCTTTAACTCATACTGAGGTGTTAAAACAGAGTGAGAGTTTTATTCTCCGGGCTTGAATATAGCAGGAGCTATATATATGGTGGAAGCATGTGTCTTGCCTTTTCCTTTCTTGATCTACTTTACTCCAAGTTGCTGAAAAGCAACTAAGCTGAATATAGATGATGAACACTTGAGAGGAGCAGCGCTAAAGAGACACTGAAAAGGAATGTGTATTGGTCAAAATTGTGAAAGATCCTTTTAAAAAACACAAACAATTCTAAATATCTATACCAAACTGATGTTATGAATCTGTGAGTTTGTCAAATGAGCATATAATGGATAAGACCATGATCTGAAGTCCTACATAATTGGTTGGCTTTGAATTTTACTATAGGCATTCATTAGCTGTGTGACCAAGAGCACATTGTCCTCAGTAAGCTCACAGGAAGATCATTCATTAAATGAGAGAATTAACGCAAGGCATTTAGAACATTGTTTCATCTAATGAATGGTTATTAAGCATACCAGTCATGGGCCAGGTTCCTTGTTATGTGTTGTGTATTGACTGGGGACTGAAAAGGAGCTGGAACTTGACCTTTCTTACAGTAATGAAGAGACAAAAATAAGCAAACACTTGAAAATGCCTTGAGGAGCTGAACAAGTTACCACCAAGGTAGAGAAGAACACAGCTTGGAAGGAGGAGGAGAGAGGAGCAATTGACTGAGACAGTTGCGAACCTAACACTTCTCAGAAGAGATGATTTTTAAGTGAAAATTTATGGAGAAACAGGAGATACCAAAAAGAAAAAAAAGGTCTAGGGGGGGAAGCTGACACAAGATGACTCTAAAACAGGAAAACCCAACAGCATGAAAGAGCACAAGTGTTAAAATGCTGAAAGGACAATAACATGGCTTGAGGGCAATAGTGTGGGGGTGAGAACAGAACCTGGCATGAAGAAAGTATTTTCAAATGCTTTTAGCTTTTATTCTTGACATTTTAATGAGAAAGAAACAAGATAATGCATGAAAACCATCTAGTATAGTGCTTGAAACATAATGGGTGCTCAATCAACAGAATTAATTGTAGCTGTTATTTTTAGCAGTCCTAGTAGCTTTGCTATTTTCTGAAAACAGTTTTTCTTGATTTTGGTCATAGGAAGAAGTGAGCTGTGGCTAGAGGCAAGGTCTTAGTTCCCAGACCTGAAGTCCTAACAACTGGCCCACAGAGACCAGCTGTGAGGGCCTGAGCCCCTCATTTATGCCTGCTTTGTCAAGAAGGAATTCAGGTGAGGAGGTAGAAGGTAAACAGAAAGGTAAAGATTATTGAAAAAGAAAAGTACATGCGGAAAGATGCATGGAACTCAGAGAGAGAAGGGCACCTTTGGGAAGTTTAAATCCTTTAAAAGTGTTAGGTAGCTAGAATAGGAAAAAAAGGGGTCCAGAGTGGCTAGCCCAAATTACAGAGGGCAGACCCAGGGGGAGGAGGAAAAACATATAAAAAGAAGAGCCAAAATTGGGCCAGGGGCCTTTCTTCTCTTTGTGTCTTTTGGGTCAGCATGCCCTCATGCCTCAAGGGTGTATTTTCCTTTACTTTCTAAGTAAAACTGAGCTCTAACACGGAGCTGTAACACTGGTCCCCCGAGGGCTGTACCACTGGTCCAGCCATGGCTTCAAATTTTTGTCGCCATGAGACAGAACTGAGGAAACTATACACTCCCCCGACAAAAAGGAGCAGTCTTCCAGGTCATTGTCTTCTTTCTGACCAATCATTTTGTTTTGACTCCTATGGCTAATTTGCCTCTGGACCCTCCCCAGGTTGTGCTGCACCCCTCAGTTAGGATGAATCCCACTGTGGAGACTTATGGCTGCGGCTGCCACCAAGTCGCTTCAGTCGTGTCTGACTCTGTGCGTCCCCATAGACCGCAGCCCACCAGGCTCCCCAGCCCCTGAGATTCGCCAGGCAAGAACACTGGAGTGGGTTGCCATTTCCTTCTCCAACGCATGAAAGTGAAAGTGAAGTCATTCAGTCATGTTCAACTCTTAGCGACCCCATGGACTGCAGCCTACCAGGCTCCATCCATGGGATTTTCCAGGCAAGAGTGCTGGAGTAGGGTGCCATTGCCTTCTCCGGAAGACTTGTGGCAGGGGATAGCAAAAACTTATATGTCTGGCATCCCCTGTCTTTTTGACCCCAGGAAGGATTTTGTGCATGCATAGTGTCCCCTTTTTCAGAAAAGGCAGAGGAACCAGAGATCAAATTGCCAACATCCACTGGATCATGGAAAAAGCAAGAGAGCTCCAGTAAAACATCTATTTCTGCTTTCTTGACTATGCCAAAGCCTTTGACTGTGTGGATCACAACAGTTGTGGAAAATTCTCCAAGAGATGGGAATACCAGACCACCTGACCTGCCTCTTGAGAAACCTATATGCAGGTCAGGAAGCAGCAGTTAGAATGGGACATGGAACAACAGACTAGTTCCAAATAGGAAAAGGAGTACATCAAGGCTGTATATTGTCACCCTGCTTATTTAACTTCTATGCAGAGTACATCAGGAGAAACGCTGGGCTGGAAGAAGCACAAGCTGGAATCAAGATTGCTGGGAGAAACATCAATCACCTCAGATATGCAGATGACACCACCCTTATGGCAGAAAGTGAAGAGGAACTAAAAAGCCTCTTGATGAAAGTGAAAGAGGAGAGTGAAAAAGTTGGCTTAAAGCTCAACATTCAGAAAATGAAGATCATGGCATCTAGCCCCATCACTTCATGGGAAATAGATGGGGAAACAGTGGAAACAGTGTCAGACTTTATTTTGGGAGGCTCCAAAATCACTGCAGATTGTGATTGCAGCCATGAAATTAAAAGACTCTTACTCCTTGGAAGGACAGTTATGACCAACCTAGATAGCATATTAAAAAGCAGAGACATTACTTTGCCATCAAAGATCCATCTGGTCAAGGCTATGGTTTGTCCAGTGGTCATGTATGGATGTGAGAGTTGGACTGTGGAGAAAGCTGAGTGCTGAAGAATTGATGCTTTTGAACTGTGGTGTTGGAGAAGACTCTTGAGAGTTCCCTGGACTGCAAGGAGATCCAACCAGTCCATTCTGGGGGAGATCAGTCCTGGGATTTCTTTGGAAGGACTGATGCTAAAGCTGAAACTCCAGTACTTTGGCCACCTCATGCGAAGAGTTGACTCATTGGAAAAGACTCTGATGCTGGGAGGGATTGGGAGCAGGAGGAGAAGGGGATGACAGAGGATGAGATGGCTGGATGGCATCACCGACTCAATGGACATGAGTTTGAGTAAACCCCGGGAGTTGGTGATGGACAGGGAGGCCCGGTGGGCTGCGATTCATGGGGTCGCGAAGAGTCAGACACAGTGACTGAACTGAACTGAACTGAAGTGTCCCCTATGCTCTAAAGATGGGGAGTGTGTGACTTCTTGATCTTTCAACAAGGTTTAGTCCCACTCTGTCCTTGCCATAAAAGTACCCAATGTCTGGTTATTTACCCCATTACTATTGCTGGTTTTTATATCGGAGTGGGTTTGCTTGGAGAATCTCCATGGACAGAGGAGCCTGGCGGGCTACAGTCCATGAGGTCTCAAAGAACTGGACATGATTGAGCGACTAAGCACAAGCATAGATCTCAAAATAAAGGCAGGAGTTCAGTGCTAAATATGAAGTCCTGGAGTCCTTTGTCTCCTGCCTCAGGAAAGGCAAACAGAGGGTAGGTGATAAACGTCCTGACTGGCGCTCATCTTCTCACCCCAGGAGACTTGAACAGGAGGCCAGTTGTAAGTACCTAGCCTGGAGCCCATCTATCTCCTGCCTCAATCTCACTTTGAATGTCTCCTTTTGATAATGCTCTTATCTGTCTGTCTTTCTGTTAGTCTCCATGACTGTCCCTCTTGCTTTTTGTGCTTACCTTCAGAGTATCTATATTAAGCTATCATACCCTCCAGATATTCTACAAATAGCTGGTAGTCTCTTTGGAATATTTGTTTCTCAAAAACATTTACACTTTTACTTTAACCAAAGAGTTTTGCTTTATTTATTTATTAAAACCTATTTTTAAAGAGAAAGGACTAGACAAAAATTTTAAAATCGAGTTAGTTTGATAAGATACCCTATATTTGGTACTGAGAGGAATGATCACAACTCTGATTATCTGACAAAATCAGGAGCCTTGGTCTTGTGAGTGGGATTTGGGAATGAACCCAAATTTGTCCCTCTTCAAGCTCAGGGAGGAGGCCTGCTCCTCTCTGCAAACTGTCATGAATGACTGATGTGAGATTCTGGATTCTTCAGAGCTTCTTCCAAATGAACAAAAGACAGTGATGCTTGAAGTCTTGATGGCATTTAGTCAGCCCTTTAATGTGATTCTAATGGTTTGTGTGTGTGTGTGAAAATTAACAGTAAATTCATTATGAAAACCCATTTACCACAGGGTTGACACCAGCAAAAGCCTGAGGCAGCTCAGGGAATTCTGGGACATGCCATCTGTTTCACTGAACACGTCAGACCGTCCGCATCCATGCTCACTCATTGGGGTTTAATAGCTTCTTGCATAGCTCCTTCTCTCCTTGGGATATACACATTCAGACACAGAAAACCATAAAGGCCAACTGTCTTCTTTAACCCTCCGAGGCTTAGTTAGATAAAGGGGAACTGTCAAGAGCCATAGCAACTAGCTCTGTGAAAATAAAACAATAGGAAAAAGAAGAAAGAAAGAAAAGAAGTCAACTTGATGATTTAATTCAAGATCCTATTTTTCCCTGTATTGATGTTTTTGCATCAAATTTTTATGTATATTTAAAATAGAAGGTATAATTTGATTATACCTACTCTGTTATTTTTTACTGTTAATAAGTTTGTTGAAGTGTAAATGGCCTCATATACTAATTGGGTGTTCTTCCTGTGACATATGCGAACTGACTTAGAAACTAACATATGCTGTTATTACTCATAATACATCAGCTTTGTCTGAAATATTTGTACCCAAAATT
Organism: Ovis canadensis; assembly: GCF_042477335.2. Classification (NCBI taxonomy): domain Eukaryota; kingdom Metazoa; phylum Chordata; class Mammalia; order Artiodactyla; family Bovidae; genus Ovis; species Ovis canadensis. Next base: position 95,967,018 of record NC_091253.1, on the reverse strand, counting down.
ACCATTTGGCATGTCTCCAAATTCAAATCCACCTTCTGCCCTGAGATGAAATTCAAGGATTTGTTTTCTGTTTTATATATTTTGGAGAGGCTGCTTTCACTGCTATAATAAGGCGTGTTCAGTGTTTACATTATAATGACTATTTATGGAGGTTTAATATGTTGCTTGTTGCAAATCACATCCGACGGAAGCTTGGCAAAGCAGCGCAGAGATGTGGGACCACATTCAACTATATTTAACATCATATCACGCAGTTGATCTTTTGAAAATCTATGGTGCTAAATGATATTTATCATAATCTTACTCTTTCATATTTTGCTTTGTAGAATTTAAAAATGGTTCTGAGTCTTATGGTATCTTTGCCAACAATTTACTAAGGTGAAAAGACAATGAGAGAATCTAAAATCAACGGCTTGATTTTTTCCATTTTTTATTGGAATATAAGTGCTTCACAGTTTTATAATGTAATTTGTTTCTGCTATACAATGGAGTTAATCAGCTATATATATATATATACATATATTCCCCTCTTCTTGGACCTCCCTCCCACTCCTACCCTCATCTCAGCCAGCTAGGTCATCACAGAGAACAGAGCTGAACTTTCTGTGCTTTATAGCAGGTTTCCACTAGTTATTTGACATATTGTAGTGTAAATATGTCAATCCTATTCTCCCAGCCTGTCCCCCCCTCTCCTTTCCAATCCTAATCTAATTTGGCCTCCCCAATTTGAGCCATGCATCCACATGCCTCTTCTCTAAATTTGCCTCTCTATTTCTGCCCTGGACATAGATTCATCTGTACCATTTTCTGGATTCCACATATATGGATTCATATATGATATTTGTTTTCCTCTTTCTGACTTACTTCACTTGATATGACAGACACTATGTCCACACATGTCTGTACAAATGACCCTACTTGGCTCCTTTTAGTGACTAACATTCCATTGTATATATGCACCACAGCTTCTTTATCCTCTTACCTGTCAGTGGACATTTGGGTCATTTCCTTGTCCCGATTACTGTAAATATGCTGTAATGGACACTGGGATATTGTTGGGGAGATAGAAGTAGTCTTGTTGAGGCTTCAGAAGCAAAGGAGCAGAGCGGGCCTCTGATTTTGCTTCTGACCTACCTGGACGCTGCCCTGACTACTGCTGTGTATGTGTCAGCCACACCTGCTGTGAGTTTTGGAAGAGAAACACAATAGATAGATAGGAAGCGCAATAGATAGGAAGTGGATCTTGGAATTTGTTACATCCCTAGAGGAGGTCTTCCCTTGTGGCTCAGCTGGTAAAGAAACCACCTGCAATGCGGGAGACCTGGCTTTGATCCCTGGGTTGGGAAAATCCCCTGGAGTAAGGAAAGGCTACTCAGTCCAGTATTCTGGCCTGGAGGATATAGTCCAAGGGGTCACAAAGAGTCAGACATGACTGAGCTGCTTTCACTCACTGGAGGAGGTCTGGCCAACCACTCCCTGGACTTAGCAACATTCCAAGATCTGCAGAACAAAGCAAACAGCATTATAAAAGTTTTAACATGATACCAGAGCTGTAGTTTTGCTTGCAAACTAATAATGATATTGGTTTGTGGCCTGGGGATTATAAGCAGGGGCTCAAGAGACAGCAGTCCCATCTCACCCATGGAGCAGACACACTGCCTGGGACCTTCTCCCAATTGGAACTCCAGACTGCTGTCACATTTGACTTCCCAGCATTGTTTAAGTCTGGGTGTCGGCAAACCCAATTTGGTGATGTGTGTATCGTTGCTCTCTTCTGCTGTTTCTATTTCTTGTTTTCTTTTAATGTTAGTACATTGAAGGTAGTCTAGATAGTTCTCTAGTAAATATTTGCATGATTTATTTGCATATAGCAAGTGGCTTATCTTGTTAACAAATCCTTTGAACCTGAGACCGAAGTAAACACTTTTGGCAAAACAAATACATGTATCTTTTTGAATTATTGTTTTCTCGGGGTATATGCAGAATAGTGAGATTGCTCAGTCATGGTAATTATATTTTTAGTTTTCTAAGGAACCTCCATGCTCTTCTCCACAGTGGCTGTATCAATTTGCATTACCACCAACAGTACAAGAGGGTTCCCTTTTCTCCACATCCTCTCCAGCATTTGTAGACTTTTTGGTGATGGTCATTCTCACTGGGGAGAAGGCAATGGCACCCCGCTCCAGTACTCTTGCTTGGAAAATCCCGTGGACGGAGGAGCCTGGTAGGCTGCAGTCCATGGGGTCGAGAAGAGTCGGACATGTTGAGCGACTTCACTTTCACTTTTCACTTTTATGCATTGGAGAAGGAAATGGCAACTCACTCCAGTGTTCTTGCCTGGAGAATCCCAGGGACAGGGGAGCCTGGTGGGCTGCCGTCTATGGGGTCGCACAGAGTCAGACACGACTGAAGCGACTTAGCAGCAGCAGCAGCATTCTCACTGGTGTGAGGTGGTACCTCATTGCAGTTTTGATTTGCATTTCTCTAATAATTAGTGATGTTGAGCATGTTTTCATGTGTTTGTTGGCCTTCTGTGTGTCTTTTTTGGAGAGATGTCTTTTTAGGTTTTCTGCCCTTTTTTCTTTGATTGGGTTGTTTCTTTATGTGATACTGAGCTGTATGAGTTTCTTATTTATTTTGGAGATTAACCCTTTGTCAGTTGCCTCATTTGCAGTTATTTTCTCCCATTCTGAGTGTTCTTCTTTCATCTGGTTTATAGTTTTCTTTGCTGTACTTCCCTGGTGGCTCAGATGGCAAAGCGTCTGGCTACAATGCAGGAGACCTGGGTTCAATCCCTGGGTCAGGAAGATCCCCTGGAGAAGGAAATGGCAATCCACTCCAGTACTCTTGCCTAGAAAATCCCATAGACAGAGAAGCCTGGTAGACTACAGTCCATGGGGTCACAAAGAGTCAGACACGACTGAGCGACTTCACTTTCACTTTCACTTTGCTGTGCAAAAGCTTTAAAATTTAATTAGGTCTCATTTGTTTACTTTTGCTTTTATTTTCATTACTCTAGGAGGTGGGTCAGAAAAGATTTTGCTGTGGTTTATGTCAAAGAATGACCTTCCTGTTTTTCTCTAAGAGTTTTACCGTGTCATCAATACATATAGATCTTTAATACATTTTGAATGTATTTTATGTATGATTTTAGGGAGTGTCCTAATTTCATTCTTTCACATGTACCTGTACAGTTTTCCCAGCACCACTTATTGAAGGGGCTCAATTTTTTCCTTTGTGTATCTTTTCCTGCTTTGTCATAGGTGCCCACAGGTACCCAGGCTTACCTCTGGACTTTCTATCTTGTTCCATTGGTCTATATTTCTGTTTTTTGTGCCAATGCCATACAGGCTTAATTACCGTAGTTTGTAGTATTCTCTGAAGTCAGAGAGCCTGATTGCTCCAACCACATATTTCTTTCTCAAGATTGCATTGGCTATTTGGGGCTGTTGTATTTTCATACAAATTGTAAAATTTTCTTGTTCTAATTCTGTGAAAAATGCCATTGGTAATTTGATAGCAATTGCATTGAATCTGTAGATTGCTTTGGGTAGTATAGTCATCTTCACAATATTGAACCTTCCAATACAAGAGCATGATATATCTCTCCATCTGTTCGGTCATATTTGATTTCTTTCATCAATGTCTTATAGTTTTACAAGAACAGATCTTTTGCCCCATTAGGTAGGTTTATCCTATGTATTTTATTTATTTCATTGCAATGGTAAATGTGATTGTTTCCTTAATTTCTCTATCTGATCTTTCCTTATTAATGTATAAGAACGTGAGGATTTTTGTGCATTAATTTTGTTTTCTTCAGCTTTACCAGGCTTCCCTGGTGGCTCAAATGGTAAAGCATCCTCCTGCAATGCGGGAGACATGGGTTTCGTTCCTGGGTGAGGAAGATTCCCTGGAGGAGGACATGGCAACCCACTCCAATATTCTTGCCTAGAGAATCCCCAATGGACAGAGGAGCCTGGCGGTCTACACTCCACAAGATGGCAAAGAGTCAGACATGACTGAGTAACTAACACTTTCACTTCCTTTCATTTTCAACTTTACCAAATCCATTGATTAGCTATAGAAGTTTTCTGGTGGCATCTTTAGGATTTTCTATGTATGTCACTTGCAAAACTTTTGCTTCTTTACCAATTTGGATTCCTTATACTTCTTTTTTTTAAAATTAGTTTATTTCATTTAATTGGAAAGTGATTACTATATAATATTGTGATGATTTTTGCTGGGTATGAACATGAATCAACCATAGGTATACATGTGCCGCCCCCGTCTTGAATCTCCCTCCCACCCCCCTCTCCACCCTATACCTCTGGGTTGTTCCAGGGCACTGGCTATGGGTGCCCTGCTTCATGCATCAAACTTGCACTGGGCATCTATTCTACGTATTGCACATGTTTCAATGCTGTTCTTTCAAATCATCCCATCCTCCCCTTCTCCTACTGAGCCCAAAAGTCTGTTCTTTATATCTGTGTCTCCTTTGCTGCCCTTAATGTAGGAATTCAGTACCATTTTTCTAGATTTCATATATATGCATTCATATACCATATTTGTCTTTCTCTTTCTGAGTTACTTCACTCTGTATTATAGGCTCCAGGTTTATCCACCTTATTAGAACTGACTCATGTGTTCCTTTTTAAAACAGAATAATATTCCATTGTGTGTATGTACCACAACTTCCTTATCTATTCATCTACCAATGAACATCTAGGTTGCTTCCATGTCATAGCTACTGTAAGCAGTGCTGCAATGAACTTTGGGGTACATTTGGCTTTCATTTCTGGTTTCCTCGGGGTGTATGCCCAGCAGCGTGGCTGCTGGGTCATAATCAGTTCTAGTCCCAGTATTTTTTTTAAGGTATCTCCACACTGTTCTCCATAGTGGCTGCACCAGTTTTCATTCCCACCAACAAATGTAAGAGGGTTCCCTTTTCTCCTCACCCTCTCCAGCACTTATTGTTTGTAGACATTTTGGTGATGGCCATTCTGATCAGAATGAGATGATACCTCACTGTGGTTTCGATTTGCATTTCTCTAATAATGAGTGATGTTGAGCACTTTTTCATGTGTTTATTAACCACCTGTATGTCTTTGGAGAAATATCTGTTTAGGTCTTTTGCCCACTTTTTGACTGAGTTGTTCATTTTTTTGGTATTGAGCACATGAGATGCTTATATATTTTGGAGATTATTTGTCAGTTGTTTCATTTACTATTATTTTCTCTCATTCTGAAGGCTGTCTTTTTCACCTTGCTTATAGTTTCCTTAGTTGTGCAAAGTCTTTAAAATTTAATTAGGTCATATGTTTTAATTTTTGTTTTTATTTCCACTTCTCTGGGAGGTGGACCATATAGGATCTTCCTGTGAGGATGTCAGAGAGTGTTTTGCCTATGTTTTCCCCTAAGAGTTTTATAGTTTATGGCCTTATATTTAGGTCTTTAATCCATTTTGAATTTATTTTTGTGTATGCAAAAGGCAAAGGAGAAAAGGAAAGATATACCCATTTGAATGCAGAGTTCCAAAGAATAGCAAGGAAAGATAAGAAAGTCTTCTTAAGTAAATAGTGCAAAGAAATAGAGGAAAAGAAAACTACAGGCCAATATCACTGATGAACATAGATGCAAAAATCCTTAACAAAATTCTAGCAATCAGAATCCAACAACGCATTAAAAAGATTATACATCATGACCAAGTGGGCTTTATCTCAGGGATGCAAGGGTTCTTCAATATCCACAAATCAATTAATGTAATACATCACATTAACAAATTGAAAAATAAAAGCCATATGATTATCTCAATAGATGCAGAGGAAGCCTTTGATAAAATTCAACATTCATTTATGATAAAAAACTCTCCATAAAGCAGGACTAGAAGGAACATATCTCAACATAATAAAAGCTATATATGACAAACCCACAGCAAACATTATCCTCAATGGTGAAAAATTGAAAGCATTTCCCCTAAAGTCAGGAACAAGACAAGGGTGCCCATTTTCACCGCTACTACTCAACATAGTTTTGGAAGTTTTGGCCACAGCAATCAGAGCAGAAAAAGAAATAAAAGGAATCCAAACTGGAAAAGAAGAAGTAACCTCTCACTGTTTGCAGATGACATGATCCTCTACAAAGAAAACCCTAAAGACTCCACCAGAAAATTACTAGAGCTAATCAATGAATATAGTAAAGTTGCAGGATATCAAATCAACACACAGAAATCCCTTGCATTCTTATACACGAATAATGAGAAAGTAGAAAAAGAAATTAAGGAAACAATTCCATTCACCATTGCAACGAAAAGAATAAAATACTTAGGGATATATCTACCTAAAGAAACAAAAGATGTGTATATAGAAAACTATAAAACACTGGTGAAAGAAATCAAAGAGGACACTAATGGAGAAATATACTGTGTTCATGGATCGGAAGAATCAATATAGTGAAAATGAGTATACTACCCAAAGCAATCTATAGATTCAATGCAATCCCTATCAAGCTACCAACAGTAGCTTTCACAGAGCTAGAACAAATAATTTCACAATTTGTATGGAAATACAAAAAACCTCAAATAGCCAAAGCAATCTTGAGAAAGAAGAATGGAGCTGGAGGAATCAACCTGCCTGACTTCAGGCTCTAATACAAAGCCACAGTCATCAAGACAGTATGGTATTGGCACAAGGACAGAAATATAGATCAATGGAACAAAATAGAAAGCCCAGAGATAAATCCACACACCTATGGACATCTTATCTTTGACAAAGGAGGCAAGAATATACAATGGAGAAAAGACAATCTCTTTAACAAGTGGTGCTGGGAAAACTGGTCAACCACATGTAAAAGAATGAAACTAGAACACTTTCTAACACCATACATGCACAAAAAAAAAACTCAAAATGGATTAAAGATCTAAACGTAAGACCAGAAACTATAAAACTCCTAGAGGGGAACATAGGCAAAACACTCTCCGGCATAAATCATAGCAGGATCCTCTATGACCCACCTCCCAGAATACTGGAAATAAATGCAAAAATAAACAAATGGGACCTAATTAAACTTAAAAGTTTCTGCACAACAAAGGGAACTATAAGCAAGGTGAAAAGACAGTCTTCAGAATGGGAGAAAATAATAGCAAATGAAGAAACTGACAAAGAATTAATCTCAAAAATATACAAGCAACTGTTGCAGCTCAATTCCAGAAAAATAAATGACCCAATTAAAAAATGGGCCAAAGACCTAAACAGACATTTCTCCAAAGAAGACATACAGATGGCTAACAAACATATGAAAAGATGCTCAACATCACTCATTATCAGAGAAATGCAAATCAAAACCACAATGAGGTACCGTTTCATGCCAGTCAGAATGGATGCTATACAAAAGTCTAAAAAAAATAAATGCTGGAGAGGGTGTGGAGAAAAGGGAACCCTCCTACACTGTTGGTGGAATGCAAACTAGTACAGCCACTGTGGAGAACAGTGTGGAGATTCCTTAAAAAACTGGAAATAGAACTGCCTTATGACCCAGCAATCCCACTTCTGGGCATACACACCGAGGAAACCAGATTGAAAGAGACACATGTACCCCAATGTTCATCGCAGCACTGTTTATAATAGCCAGGACATGGAAGCAACCTAGATGTCCATCAGCAGATGAATGGATAAGAAAGCTGTGGTACATATACACAATGGAGTATTATTCAGCCACCAAAAAGAATACATTTGAATCAGTTCTAATGAGGTGGGTGAAACTGGAGCCTATTATACAGAGTGAAGTAAGTCAGAAAGAAAAACACCATTACAGTATACTAACACATATATATGGAATTTAGAAAGATGGTAATGATAACCCTGGATGCGAGACAGAAAAGAGACACAGATGTATAGAACAGTCTTTTGGATTCTGTGGGAGAGTGCAAGGGTGGGATGATTTGGGAGAATGACATTGAAACATGTATAATATCATATGTGAAATGAATCGCCAGTCCAGGTTTGATGCATGATAGAGGATGCTCTGGGCTGGTGCACCGGGATGACCCAGAGGGATGGTATGGGAGGGAGGCAGAAGGGGGGTTCAGGATGGGGAAACCATGTAGACCTGTGGCAGATTCATGTTGATGTATGGCAAAACCAATACAATATTGTAAAGTGATTAGCTTCCAATTAAAATAAATAAATTTATATAAAAAAATTCTAAGGAACAGAGCCAAAATGGGCACAAGAAAGGACAGAAATGGTACAGACATAGCAGAAGCAGAAGATACTAAGAAGAGGTGGGAAGAATACATGGAAGAACTGTACAAAATAGACCTTAATGACCCAGAATAACTACGATGGTGTGGTCACTCATCTAAAGCCAGATATCCCGGAGTGTGAAGTCAAGTGGGCCTTAGGAAGCATCACTGCAAACAAAGTTCGTGGGTGTGATAGAATTCCAGCTGAATGATTTCAAATCCTAAAGATGATGCTGTTAAAGTGTTGCGCTCAATATGGCAGCAAACATGGAAAACTCAGCAGTGGCCACAGGACTGAGAAGGTCAGTTTTCATTCCAATCCCAATAAAAGGCAATGCCAAAGAATGTTCAAGTTCAGGTCAGTTCAGTCGCTCAGTCGTGTCTGACTCTTTGAGACCCCATGAATCGTAGCACGCCACGCCTCCCTGTCCATCACCATCTCCCGGAGTTCACTCAGACTCATGTCCATCGAGTCCGTGATGCCATCCAGCCATCTCATCCTCGGTTGTCCCCTTCTCCTCTTGCCCCCAATCCTTCCCAGCATCAGAGTCTTTGCCAAAGAGCCAACTCTTCGCATGAGGTGGCCAAACTACTGGAGCTTCAGCTTTAGCATCATTCATTCCAAAGAAATCTCAGGGCTGATCTCCTTCAGAATGGACTGGTTGGATCTCCTTGCAGTCCAAGAGTCTTCTCCAACACCACAGTTCAAAACATCAATTCTTCAGCGCTCAGCCCTTCATCATGTCCAACTCTCACATCCATACATGACCACAGGAAAAACCATAGCCTTGACTAGACGGACCTTAGTCGGCAAAATAATGTCTCTGCTTTTGAATATACTATCTAGATTGGTCATAACTTTTCTTCCAAGGAGTAAGAGTCTTTCAATTTTACCATTGCAGATGCAGTTACCATCTGCAGTGATTTTGGAGCCCCCAAAAATAAACTCTGACACTGTTTCCACTGTTTCCCCATCTGTTTCCCATGAAGTGATGGGACTGGATGCCATGATCTTAGTTTTCTGAATGTTGAGCTTTAAGCCAACTTTTTCGCTCTCCTCTTTCACTTTCATCAAGAGGCTTTTTAGTTCATCTTCACTTTCTGCCATAAGGGTGGTGTCATCTGCATATCTGAGGTTATTGATATTCCTCCTGGAAATCTTGATTCCAGCTTGTGTTTCTTCCAGTCCAGCTTCTCTCATGATGTACTCTGCATAGAAGTCAAATAAGCAGGGTGACAATATACAGCCTTGATGTACTCCTTTTCCTATTTGGAACCAGTCTGTTGTTCCATGTCCAGTTCTAACTGTTGCTTCCTGACCTGCATACAGATATCTCAAGAGGCAGGTCAGGTGGTCTGGTAGTCCCATCTCTCTCAGAATTTTCCACAGTTTATTGTGATCCACACAGTCAAACGCTTTTGCATAGTCAAAGAAGCAGAAATGGATGTTTTTCTGGAGCTCTCTTGCTTTTTCCATGATCCAGCGGATGTTGGCAATTTGATCTCTGGTTCCTCTGCCTTGTCTAAAACCAGCTTGAACATCAGGGAGTTCACGGTTCACTTATTGCTGAAGCCTGGCTTGGAGAATTTTGAGCATCACTTTACTAGCATGTGAGATGAGTGCAAGTGTGCAGTAGTTTGAGCATTCTTTGGCATTGCTTTTCTTTGGGATTGGAATGAAAACGGACCTTTTCCAGTCCTATGGCCACTGCTGAGTTTTCCAAATTTGCTGGCATATTGAGTGCAGCACTTTCACAGCATCATCTTTCAGAATTTGAAACAGATCAACTGGAATTCCATCACCTCCACTAGCTTTGTTTGTAGTGATGCTTTCTAAGGCCCACTTGATTTCACATTCCAAGATGTCTGGCTCTTGATTAGTGATCACATCATCATGATTATCTGGGTCATGAAGACCATTTTTGTACAGTTCTTCTATGTATTCTTGCCACCTCTTCTTAATATCTTCTGCTTCTGTTAGGTCCAGACCATTTCTGTCCTTTATAGAGCCCATGTTTGCATGAAATATTCCCTTGGTGTCTCTAATTTTCTTGAAGATATCTCTAGTTTTTCCCATTCTGTTGTTTTCCTCTATTTCTTTGCATTGATCGCTGAAGAACAGTATCTTATCTCTTCTTGCTATTCTTTGGAACTCTGCATTCAGATGCTTATATTTTTCCTTTTCTCCTTTGCTTTTTGCCTCTCTTCTTTTCACAGCTATTTGTAAGGCCTCCCCAGACAGCCATTTTGTTTTTTTGCATTTCTTTTCCATGGGGATGGTCTTGATCCCTGTCTCCTGTACAATGTCACAAACCTTAGTCCATAGTTCATCAGGCACTCTATCTGTCAGATCTAGGCCCTTAAATCTATTTCTCACTTCCACTGTATAATCATAAGGGATTTGATTTAGGTCATACCTGAATGGTCTAGCAGTTTCCCCTACTTTCTTCAATTTGAGTCTGAATTTGGTAATAAGGAGTTCATGACCTGAGCCACAGTCAGCTCCTGGTCTTGTTTTTGTTGACTGTATAGAGCTCTCCATCTTTGGCTACAAAGAATATAATCAGTCTGATTTCAGTGTTGACCATCTGGTGATGTCCATGTGTAGAATCTTCTCTTGTGTTGTTGGAAGAGGGTGTTTGGTATGACCAGTGCATTTTCTTGGCAAAACTCTATTAGTCTTTGCACTGCTTCATTCCGCATTCCAAGGCCAAATTTGCCTGTTACTGCAGGTGTTTCTTGACTTCCTACTTTTGCATTCCAGTCCCCTATAATGAAAAGGACATCTTTTTTGGGTGTTAGTTCTAAAAGGTCTTGTAGGTCTTCATAAAACTGTTCAACTTCAGCCTCTTCCGCGTTACTGGTTGGGGCATAGATCTGGATAACTGTGATATTGAATGGTTTGCCTTGGAGATGAACAGAGATCATTCTGTCGTTTTTGAGACTGCATCCAAGTACTGCATTTCGGACTCTTTACACTCATTAACATGCTATCGAAGTAACGCTCAAATTTCTCCAAGCTAGGCTTCAACAGTATGTGAACTGAGGACTTCTGCATGGTCAAGCTGGATTTAGAAAAGACAGAGAGGAAGCAGAGATCAAATTGCCAACATCCGCTGCATCATTGAAAAAGCAAGATAATTCCAGAGAAACAACTACTTTTGCTTCATTGACTATGCTAAAGCCTTTTACTATGTGGATCACAACAAACTGTGGAAAATTTTTAAAGAGTTGGTAATACCAAACCACCTTACTTCCTTCTGAGAAACTTGTATGCAGGCCAAGAAGAAACAGTTAGAATTGGATATGGAACAGTGGACTCTATCAAAATTGAGAAAGGATTATGTCAAGATTGTATATTGTCATCCTGCTTATTTAACTTGTATGCAGAGCACATCTTGAGAAACGCCAGGCTGGGTGAAACACAAGCTGGAATCAAGATGGCTGGGAAAAATATCAATAACCTCAGATGTGCAGATGACATCACCCTTATGGCAGAAAACGAAGAGGAACTGAAGAGACTCTTGATGAAGGTGAAAGAGGAGAGTTAAAATGCTGGCTTAAAACTCAGCATTCAACAAACTAAGTTCATGACATTCAGTTCCATCACTTCATGGCAAACAGATGGGAAAACAATGGAAACAGTGACAGACTTCATTTTCTCGGGCTCAAAATCATTGCAGATGGTGATTGCAGCCATGAAATTAAAAGACGCTTGCTCCTTGGAAGAAAAGCTAGGAGAAACCCAGACAACTTATTAAAAAGCAGAGACATTACTTTGCCAACAAAGGTCCATTTAGTCAAAGCTAATAGACGGGGAAACAGTGGAAACAGTGTCAGACTTTATTTTTTTGGGCTCCAAAATCACCGCAGATGGTGACTGCAGCCATGAAATTAAAAGACGCTTACTCCTTGGAAGAAAAGTTATGACCAGCTTAGACAGTATATTCAAAAGCAGGGACATTACTTTGCCGACTAAGGTTCGTCTAGTCAAGGCTATGGTTTTTCCTGTGGTTGTGTATGGATGTGAGTGTTGGACTGAGAGGAAGGGCTGAGTGCCGAAGAATTGATGCTTTTGAACTGTGGTGTTGGAGAAGACTCTTAAGAGTCCCTTGGACTGCAAGGAGATCCAACCAGTCCATTCTGAAGGAGATCAGCCCTGGGATTTCTTTGGAAGGAATGATGCTGAACCTGAAGCTCCAGTACTTTGGCCACCTCGTGTGAAGAGTTGACTCATTGGAAAAGACTCTGATGCTGGGTGGGATTGGGGGCAGTAGGAGAAGGGGATGACAGAGGATAAGATAGCTGGATGGCATCATGGACTCAATGGACATGAGTCTGAGTGAAGTCCGGGAGATGGTGATGAACAGGGAGGCCTGACATGCTGTGATTCATGGGGTCGCCAAGAGTCAGACACGACTGAGCGACTGAACTGAACTGAACTGATGGTTTTTCCAGTAGTCATGTATGAATGTGAGAGTTGGGCCATAAAGAAGGCTGAGCACCAAAGAATTGATGCTTTTGAACTGTGGTGTTGGAGAACACTCTTGAGAGTCCCTTGGACTGCAAGGAGATCCAACCAGTCCATCCTAAAGGAGATCTGTCCTGAATATTTATCGGAAGGACTGATGCTGAAGCTGAAGTTCCAATACTCTGGCCACCTGACTCGAACAGCCAACTCACTGGAAAGGACCCTGATGCTGGGGAAGACTGAAGTCAAGAGGAGAAGGGGATGACAGAGAATGAAATCGTTGGATGGCATCACCGACTCAAGGGACATGAGTTTGGAAGCCAGTCATGCTGCAGTCCATAGGGTCACAAAAATTCAGACACAACTGAGTGACTGAAGAACAGCAATATATGATGTGAGAAAGTATTCTAGTTTCATTCTTTTCCACATAATTGACCAGTTTCCCTAGAACCGCTGTTGAATAGACTATCTTTTATCCATTGTATAGTTTTGCCACTTTGTCAAAGATAAGTTATCCATAGGTACATGGATTTATCTCTGAACTTTCTATTTTGTTCTATGGATCTACATTTCTGCCTTTTTTGATTTCTTTCATCAGTGTTTTATAGTTTTGTCTATACAGGTCTTTTGTTTCTTGAGGTAAATTTATTCTTAAGTCTTTTATACACAAGATGACTATAATAGAAAATTTCAAATTAGAAGAGGGTGGCAGACAATGAGATGATTGTATAGCATCACCGATTCAACGGACATGAACTTGGGCAAACTCTGTGAGATAGTGAGGGACAGGAAGGTCTCACATGCTGCAGTTCATGAGGTTGCAAAGAGTCAGACACAGCTTAGTGATTGAATAACAACAACTCTGCCTATAAAGTAAATAAACAGGTTGACAATAAACAGCCTTGATGTACTCCTTTCCCAATTTTGAACCAATCCATTGTTCCACGTCTGGTTCTGTTGCTTCTTGATCTGCATACAGGTTTTGCAGGAGGCAGGTAAGGTGGTCTGGTATTCCCATCTCTTTAAGAATTTTTCACCGTCTGTTGTGATCCATACAGTCAAAGACTTCAATAGTAGTCAAAGGAGCAGAAGTAGATGTTTTTCTGAAATTCCTTTGCTTTTTCTATGATCCAGCGAATGTTGGCAATTTGATCTCTGGTTCCTCTGCCTTTTCTAAACCGAGCTTGTACTTCTAGAATTTTTGTACCATGAAAGCCTAGCTTGAAGAATTTTGACCACTACCTTGCTAGCATGTGAAATGAGTGTAATTGTGCGGTAGTTTGAACATTCTTTGGCATTGTCCTTCTTGGAACTGGAATGAAAACTGACCTTTTCCAGCCCTGTGGCCACTGCTGAGTTTTCCAAATTTGCTGGCATATTGAATGCAGCACTTTAACAGCATCTTCATTTAGGATTTGAACTCGCTCAGCTGGAAACAGATCACCTCCGCTAGCTTTGTCCTTAGTAATCCTTGACTTCACACTACAAGCTGTCTGGCTCTAGGTTAAGGACTGCACGATGGTGGTTATCTGGGTCATTAAGGTCTTTTTTGTATAGTTTTTTTGTGTATTCTTACCACCTCGTCTTAATCTCTTCTCTTTCTATTAGGTCCTTACCATTTCTGTCATTCGTTTTCTCCATCTTTGTGTGAATTATTCCCCTTTGCATGAATTATTCATCCTTGCATGATATCTCTAATTTGGTTTGCCATATATGGCCTTTATTATGTTGTGATAGTTTCCTTCCATGCTCACTCTGGAGAGTTTTTTTTTTTTTTTTTTACATAAATGGGTGTTGAATTTTGTGAAAAGTTTTTTCTGCATCTACTTAGATGATCATTTTTATTTTTTAATCTGTTAATATGCTGTATCTTACTGATTGATTTGTGTTATACTGAAGAATCCTTGCATTCCCATGATACATCTCACTTGATCATGGTATATGATCCTCTAAATGTGTTGTTGAATTCTGTTTGCTAGTATTTTGTTGAGATTTTTTATGCCTATTGTTCATCAGTTATATCGATCTGTAATTTGATTTCTTTGTAATAGTTTTGTCTGATTTTGGACTTTACTTTTTATTTTAACTGTTAATGCTTTGGTAAGAATATTCAGGGACACTCATGACTCCTGCCAGTTGCTTTCCCTGACAACGTTATTTTCAAGAATCAACAATATTCCTTTGAGGTTAAACACTAGCTGGATATGCTATTGTTTACATGATCTGATTCTGATTCAGTGATCTTAACTCTTCCAAAATCTAGACCATTTAACCTGTTGACACAAATTACAGCTTATGAGATGATGAAGAATCTACTTCTTTTCCTACGTGTCTAAAAGTTTAGATTTTACAATTTAGTGCAATATTTCAAACTATTTTAGTATAATATAAACTGCTCTTGTGCAAACCAACCATTTAATTTTGGCTATTGTGTTACCCTTTCCCATATACACATTCCCCCCCCCCACCCCCCACACCCCGCCCCAGTTCAGTTTCTGCCTCCATCTTTTACTCAGCCACAGGGAGATGTGCTAACAGATAAGACGAAAACACAGAAGTTCAGTAACAATCCACAAAGCAAGTGTCCCTGAATACTCTTGCCATGTGTATAAGCTGCAGGGTTTATCCACATTCTGACCCCGAGCACTCGTCTTAGTTAGCTACATGGGCCACTAAGGAGATCCAGATGACCACATGATGGCCTCCTTCCCTAGTGGAGGGGAACTGGCTTGCTTGCTGCTTGGTCAGGGATTGCTGTGGGCCTCCATCTGGGCCCATGGGGTTGCCCGCAGGGCGTGGGGGCCCAGGATCCGGCACCACTCTGCTAATGTCCCTGCTGTGAGTGATCAACTGTCTCATTTGCATCTGACATCTATGGAATGATAGCATGTTTGTTCCCTCCCTTTCTCTTTAAGATTGAGATTCCTCCCTGAAAAATATATTTTGAAAGATCCTCCCTGCCTCCCAAATTTTGTGCCTAATTATGTAAGAATTGTACATTGGCAAACAAAGTATGATAAATAATAGAAGACATTTTACAAAGAATATAGACATCTCTCATTTTTAAAAATCATTGAATAACATTTATTAGAGCAGAGTTAATGAATGAATAATAAATTTCCCATTTATTGTTGTCTGTGATGTACATTTTTCTCAATAGCCTCATAAGATCAGTATTATTATGCAGTTGTTACATACCAGTTTGTATTATTTTTTTTTCCTGCTACAAATTTTGTGTGCTAAAACATTTATTTTCAGGGATTCAATCTGTCACCTCCAGGTGTGGCTGTTGTACACTTTTCATTCTACTGCTCTGCCATTCTGAAATCATAAGCTATATTTTTGAGGTAAAATCAGGATTATAAATCATAATTTGAGCAAACATCACTGTCGTGGGATCTGGGCTGTTTCTAATAAATAAGGTAAGATGTTTCAGATAAACTTGATTGTTCACATTAGTAAGTAACTAAATAGTCCCCTAAAGGTTGATGTTATTTTAAATAAACTGATTTATGGCAAATTCAATTCACCTCAAATTTTTATATAATAGGATTTAGTTTTGCCAGACTCCTCAATGCAATAGATAAATGATAGAATCTGGGTTAAGTGAAGGGACCAGATGGTCTGAGGTGGATAGGATAGCACAGTCCCCTTAGGTGTATTTGATACATCATGTTTAGGATTTTTCCAGCTCTAATGCTGCTGGCTGGATCTACTATAATAATGTAGTGACAATAAACAAAGTAAGCCAGTTGATTCTGCTGTCACTGTGATTAAATTTATAAAACACTACTTGCTGCAGGCAAATAAATTAATACATGATTGAACATCTACCAGGGCTCTGTAGCATTTAGCCAAAAACTATAAAAGCAGATTCTAAAATGTACTGGGGGAAAAGCAGTTGTGGACCCTTTTGTATCCTAAAAAGGATACTTCTAAAATGTTGCTTTGGAAAATCACCATCTTCTGTGCTTAATGGGAACATTTTGAGCAGTTTCAATTCTCAGGAAGTTCTATTTATATAAGATGGAGTCTGACTCTGCATACAGAAATAACCTAGGCTGGCCTGGTTGACTGAATCTACTGCCCTTAGGCATTGTAAATAATAAGAAAGTAGGTCTAGGCCCTGTGGGAACTGGAGTTTAAACTATAGGAAGTGACCTCTCAAATCCAGAAAAGAGATTATGATATTAGGTACAAAAATAAGTATTTAATCATATTAGGAAAAGAGTTAAACAGTTTAAAAATGTCATAAAACTGACAAATATCATAAACACTCCCAAGCTTAGAAAAATAACACTATTTTAAGTCAATTAATCTCTGTATTTACCTCCATAATTTTTTTTTTTTTGGCCATGTATCATGACATATGGGAGCTTAGTTTTCCCCAGTCAAGGACTGACCCTATGCCCCCTGCATTGGAAGCACCTCTGGACCACAGGGAAATCCTACTTCCATAATGTTTTAAAAACATTTTCCCTGCATACTCTTTAATCACCACTTCAAATGACAGCAATTATGTACATTTTTAAACATTGAAAATTTACTATTTCTTTTAACATGGTTGAGTAGGATTTGTATTCTTGTGTTGGTAAATTTGAAAATACTTTAGATTTGTAATTTGGATTAATAACATCATATGGACATTTGGATACTTGTCAAAGTTGTGAAAATCCATATCAAAATTTTTTTCATGTATTAGCTATCTCATTTCAGATCATTTCAAGTTTTCTTGTGCAAAGACTACTTTCAAGTGGTCTTTGAACTGACAACTGGCATTAACTGGTTTGTCATTGGTATTTTGGTTGTACTGTAGAATTTTGAGTATTTTATTATCTTTCTCCTTGTTCATCTTGGTTAAATCAGATGATCAGAAGGTAGTTTAAATCTTTTCTTCAAATGTATTAATATGATTTACTTCTTTTCATTAATTGAATTCTTAAATAAACCAAGTACCTATTCATTATTTCTATTTGGAAATGATCCTGTCATATAAAGAGCTACTGACTTCAGTATTATGTGAGTTTTTTGTTGTGCTGAAATTTGTTTCTCATTATAGAAACATTGTCTTAATTTCCTTGTACATATTTTTGATTCTGTTTCCTACTCCATTAATTATCTGAGTTTAAAAAGCATGTTTAATAGGTAAATTTAAAACACACAAAATATAAAGTCAAATCAATTATCTGTAATTTCCATGTGTTTTATTGAAACCTTCTAAAATATCTTTTTCTGTTTCATTCAATATGGCATATCCCCAGCTTACCTCTTCCTTAGCCAAATCCTAAACTATGGCCAGGGTATAGTCCGAGCCATGCTAAAGCCACGGTCAAAGGTAAAAGGTATGGAGGAGTCCTAGGAATGGAAAGAGACACCTGTCTCAATCAAGTCAGGTTAAAAGGTCTGGCTTTTGAAAAATGTTGTTAAAAAGCATCCCATCATGTGAATACATTAATGAAACCTTTCTCAGGGACTTTGAAGGACTCATGCACGTGCAGGGTCTTGAAACTTTACGCTTCAGCAGTTCATGGTAAATGGGCCTCTGTTGCTCACCTGAGGAGGAATCCAGCCATAACCATCCCGAAAGCACGTGGGCTCTGAAGTTGCAGGTGGCTCCCCTGCTGGCCTAGTGACAACTTGGGCTCAGATGAAGATTGTAGCAATCTGAGAAGCAAATTAACAGGATAAAGTAAAAAATATGTGAGTTAGGGGCATTTTTACCTATGCTCCCCTAGTTCCTTACCAAGACAGCTCAAAATAGTCTCAGAATTGGGTAACTCTTGAGGTCAGAGTGCTGGAAGCCTCTAACCTTTCCTAGGTTACACCAGGAGAGAGTCACTTTGGCCTTCCCATGTCTACTGCTACCTCAGGTTTACTGCAGGCCTGGCCGTGTTGTACCACAAAGAGAAGAAGGAGCCAGGATTAAGGTTTCATAGTATATTCAAAAGCAGAGATATTACTTTGCCAACTAAGGTCCGTCTAGTCAAGGCTATGGTTTTTCCATTGGTCATGTATGGATGCGAGAGTTGGACTATGAAGAAGGCTGAGAGCCAACGAATTGATGCTTTTGAATTGTGGTGTTGGAGAAGACTCTTGAGAGTCCCTTGGACTGCAAGGAGATCCAACCAGTCCATTCTGAAGGAGATCAGCCCTGGGATTTCTTTGGAAGGAATAATGCTAAAGCTGGAGCTACAGTACTTTGGCCACCTCATGCGAAGAGTTGACTCATTGGAAAAGACTCTGATGCTGGGAGGGATTGGGGGCAGGAGAAGAAAGGGATGACTGAGGATGAGATGGCTGGATGGCATCACGGATTTGATGGATGTGAGTCTAAGTGAACTCCGGGAGATGGTGATGGACAGGGAGGCCTGGCATGCTGCGATTCATGGGGTCGCAAAGAGTTGATGCGACTGAGTGACTGAATTGAACTGAACTGAACTGAACAAGCTAGGGGCCAACAGTACTGAATTTTCCAAGACTGAGGTGTTTCCTTGGAAAAAAGAGGCACATCTCAGTTAAAACCAGGATAGTCCCAGGAGAATCAGGGTGCTGGGTCATCTAAATCAGAAAGGCTGAACCTTTAAATGGAACCCTATATTACAATATTTCCTAAATGGCAGGATGTGGATTTTGGAGTAAGCTACAGAGAGCTTGAATTTAGTTTCTAGTTACAGAACTTGGGCAAGTGGCTTAAACTTTCTGGGTCTCATTCATAAGCCAAAGATGACAATGTCCATATCATAGAATTTTTGTGATTAATAAATTCCCTACTGAATGCAAAGGTTTTAGTATAGTATCTGATATTTTGAAAGCTAGTGATTCCCATATCACTCATATCATCATCATCCAAGGAGTTAGGCCTGGTGAGTGAAGTTGGCTGCAGTTTCCAGGTGATGAAGACATTTTCAACCAGGTAAACTGCAGTATCAGGACTCATAGAGTCTGTCCAAATAAAGGCTACTAAATATAAGGGTTTCTGAGAATGTCTTGGGATACTGGTGAACAGGCTTCTGTCATAGAGAAAGAAATTGGCAAGAATCAGGCAAAGGACACAAGTCAGCTGAATGGACTGGTTTCAAGGGAGCGCATCAACTCCACTGGGGAATTAGTACCACAAGCAGAAAGTTGAAGTTTGGGTTTGTGTCCTTGGGTGATAAAAACTTCTCTGTACCTATGCTGTAGAAGAATTTGTCAGTGGAGATTGGTACTAATGAATGCTAAATTCCTGGGACTGAGTCTGAGTCCTGGTAGGCACCAAAGAAGTGGAAAAGAAAGACAACGCAGGTGACCCATCCTTAGCCTACTAGGCTTAGGAGTTATGTACCACTTCTAGAGCCCATGACATGAGCGAGTTACCCAGGTGCCTGAGTGTCAGGCAGAGGTGTCCCTTGGCTGATTCCGCATGGGCCCATCTATTCTGTATTGCCAACTGGGTGCCAAAGTGTCTGAGATCAGCTCTGCTACCCAAACAGAACTTTGGGATAAAGTGTTCAAATTCTAGTAAGCAGTTGAGCTAAAGAGACTCCAAAGGAAATAAAAGTCAGAGCCTTAGCAAGCTCTTGACCTAGATATTCGAGAGGGTCTAAAGGGATATTGGTAGGTAACAAACAGTGACTGAGCTAACCTTTCTGTTTGTTATCTAACAATGGCATTTCCACCCCAGGAGGGCAAAATTTGTTTGTTGGTTTTGTTTCTGGTGTAAGCTGGAGTGTTAGTAAAGTGTCTTTTAGAAGTTGGGAAAGGGAGAGGATTTAACTTCTGTTGGACACGTTCTTGGCTTCATGGGATAACTGGGGTCAGTGAGTACATAGGACTCCACAGTTTTCTTTCCCATGGGGATGGTCTTGATCCCTGTCTCCTGTACAATGTCACGAACCTCATTCCATAGTTCATCAGGCACTCTATCTGTCAGATCTAGGCCCTTAAATCTATTTCTCACTTCCACTGTATAATCATAAGGGATTTGATTTAGGTTATACCTGAATGGTCTAGTGGTTTCCCCTACTTTCTTCAATTTGAGTCTGAATTTGGAAATAAGGAATTCATGATCTGAGCCACAGTCAGCTCTTGGTCTGGTTTTTGTGGACTGTATAGAGCTTCTCCATCTTTGGCTGCAAAGAATATAATCAATCTGATTTTGGTGTTGACCATCTGGTGATGTCCATGTGTAAAGTCTTATCTTGTGTTGTTGGAAGAGTGTGTTTGCTATGACCAGTGCATTTTCTTGGCAAAACTCTATTAGTCTTTGCCCTGCTTCATTCCGCATTCCAAGGCCAAATTTGCCTGTTACTGCAGGTGTTTCTTGACTTCCTACTTTTGCATTCCAGTCCCCTATAATGAAAAGGACATCTTTTTTGGGTGGTAGTTCTAAAAGGTCTTGTAGGTCTTCATAAAACTGTTCAACTTCAGCTTCTTCAGCATTACTGGTTGGGGCATAGACTTGGATAACTGTGATATTGAATGGTCTGCCTTGGAGACGAACAGAGATCATTCTGTTGTTTTTGAGACTGCATCCAAGTACTGCATTTTGGACTCTTTTGTTGACCATGATGGCTACTCCATTTCTTCTGAGGGATTCCTGCCCGCAGTAGTAGATATAATGGTCATCTGAGTTAAATTCACCCATTCCAGTTCATTTTAGTTTGCTGATTCCTAGACTGTCGACGTTCACCCTTGCCATCTCTCTATGGAATGAGGTTCATGACATTGTACAGGAGACAGGGATCAAGACCATCCCCATGGAAAAGAAATGCAAAAAAGCAAAATGGCTGTCTGGGGAGGCCTTACAAATAGCTGTGAAAAGAAGAGAGGTGAAAAGCAAAGGAGAAAAGGAAAGATGTAAGCATCTGAATGCAGAGTTCCAAAGAATAGCAAGAAGAGATAAGAAACTGTTCTTCAGCGATCAATGCAAAGAAATAGAGGAAAACAACAGAATGGGAAAGAGTAGAGGTCTCTTCAAGAAAATTAGAGATACCAAGGGACCATTTCATGCAAACATGGGCTCGATAAAGGACAGAAACAGTCTGGACCTAAGAGAAGCAGAAGATATTAAGAAGAGGTGGCAAGAATACATGGAAGAACTGTACAAAAAAGATCTTCATGACCCAGATAATCATGATGATGGGATCACTAATCTAGAGCCAGACATCTTGGAATGTGAAGTCAAGTGGGCCTTAGAAAGCATCACTATGAACAAAGCTAGTGGAGGTGATGGCATTCCAGTTGAGCTGTTTCAAATCCTGAAAGATGATGCTGTGAAAGTGCTGCACTCAATATGCCAGCAAATTTGGAAAACTCAGCAGTGGCTACAGGACTGGAAAAGGTCAGTTTTCATTCCAATCCCAAAGAAAGGCAATGCCAAAGAATGCTCAAACTACTGCACACTTGCACTCATCTCACATGCTAGTAAAGTAATGCTCAAAATTCTCCAAGCCAGGCTTCAGCAATACATGAACCGTGAACTTCCTGATGTTCAAGCTGGTTTTAGAAAAGGCAGAGGAACCAGAGATCAAATGGCCAACATCCGCTGGATCATGGAAAAAGCAAGAGAGTTTTAGAAAAACATCTATTTCTGCTTTCTTGACTATGCCAAAGCGTTTGACTGTGTGGATCACAATAAACTGTGGAAAATTCTGAGAGAGATGGGAATAACAGACCACCTAACCTGCCTCTTGAGAAATCTGTATGCAGGTCAGGAAGCAACAGTTAGAACTGGACATGGGACAACAGACTGGTTCCAAATAGGAAAAGGAGTACATCAAGGCTGTATATTATAACCCTGCTTATTTAACTTCTGTGCAGAGTACATCATGAGAAACGCTGGACTGGAAGAAACACAAGCTGGAATCAAGATTGCTGGGAGAAATATCAACAACCTCAGATATGCAGATGACACTACCTTTGTAGCAGAAAGTGAAGAGGAACCAAAGAGCCTTTGATGAAAGTGAAAGAGGAAAGCGAAAAAGTTGGCTTAAAGCTCATCATTCAGAAAACTAAGATTATGGCATCTGGTCCCATCACTTCATGGGAAATAGATGGGGAAACAGTGGAAACAGTGTCAGACATTATTTTTGGGGGCTCCAAAATCACTGCAGATGGTAACTGCAGCCGTGAAATTAAAAGACGCTTACTCCTTGGAAGAAAAGTTATGACCAACCTAGACAGTATATTCAAAAGCAGAGACATTACCTTGCCGACTAAGGTCCATCTAGTCAAGGCTATCATTTTTCCTGTGGTCATGTATGGATGTGAGAGTTCGACTGTGAGGAAGGCTGAGCACCGAAGAATTGATGCTTTTGAATTGTGGTGTTGGAGAAGACTCTTTTGAGTCCCTTGGACTGCAAGAAGATCCAACTAGTCCATTCTGAAGGAGATCAGCCCTGGGATTTCTTTGGAAGGAATGATGCGAAAGCTGAAACTCTAGTACTTTGGCCACCTCATGTGAAGAGTTGACTCATTGGAAAAGACTCTGATGCTGGGAAGGATTGGGGGCAGAGGAGAAGGGGACGACAGAGGATGAGATGGCTGGATGGCATCACCGACTCAATGGACATGAGTTTGAGTGAACTCCGGGAGTTGGTGATGGACAGGGAGGCCTGGCATGCTGCGATTCATGGGGTCACAAAGAGTCGGACACGACTGAGCGACTGAACTGAACTGAACTGAACTGAACATTTTTATTTAGAGTGAGGATTGTCCTTTGGTTCAATTGTGGGTTCTGTTCTGGGATCTGGAATGGCGATTGGGTACACAATATATCATTAGTGATAAGAGGGTCCAATGCCACCATAGAGCAGCAACTGTCCTTATGTCTTTCTATTCTTGTGCTTACTGGTGTTGAGAATGCCAGAGAAGCATGCTTTGGACAAAACTGAGGGAACCATTTGTGTTAGAGGGAGCTGAGACCTCCCAGAAAGAGCACCCCGAGGCCTTTGGGAAAAAATATGTTCTCTGGTACAGTGACAAGCTGAAGAAGGGTCCAATAAATATTTTTTCAATGGTGAACAAAAAATGAAGAAATAACTACTCTGGTTTTCAAATACCCTAGATGATTTTAGACAGCTTCTCCATTCAGTGATTGGCTAAAACCCCAGAACATCAGAAAACTGAACAAAAACATAAAGTTGTAGAAAACAGAAGGGAGTCACATTCCTGCATTTCTTAGTTGTTTAGTTGCTAAGTCGTGTCCAACTCTTTGCGACCCCATGGACTACAGCCCACCAGGTTCCTCTGTCCATTGGATTTCCCAGGCAAGAATACTAGAGTGGGTTGCTGTTTCCTTCTCCAGGGGATCCTTCTGACTCATGGATCAAGCCTGTATCTCCTGTATTGGCAAGAGGATCCTTTACCACTGGCTACCAGGAAAGCCCATTTCTTGGCTGCCATACAATTATTTGACTGAGTGAAACAGGCTGTCTAAAGTTGTTGTACAGATTTGTAGCTGAAGAGTATTTTCACTTGAAATTATTTTGACTGATCTTATGAAGCCTTATAGTCACCACAGAATAAATCTCTGGTATTTTGATGTATCTAAGGGAGCAAGATTGGGTTTCTCAGGTGGTGCAGTGGTATAGAGTCCATCTACTAATGCAGGAGACTCCTGTTTGATCCCTGGGTTGGGAAGATCCCCTGGAGTAGGAAATGACAACCTCCTCCAGTATTCTTGCCTCCAGGAAAACTCCTTGAACAGGGGAGATTGGCAGGCTATATAGTCCATAGCATCTCTAAGAGTCAGACATGACTGCGCAACTGAGCATGCAAGAGAACAAAATGAATTTGTGGTATGTAGGGGTTGGGGTTAGCAGAAAATGAAAGTGCAAAACTTCACCCATTATTTTACAATAAAAAAATGATTGCATTCTAAAACTTTCAAGAGTGAAGAACTTTGCTTTAGGTAATTTTCCCACTGCTGTCTTTTATAAGGGCTTATAAAGTGATATAATTTTCTCCATTAGAGAAAAACACAAACTTTCTGAATTAATTTAAGCTCTCTGCTTTATTGTCCATCATCTTTGGCACATCATGTAGTAAACCTCATACTAAAAATCAGCATGTGGAGCATTACCACAATTTATAAAATCCTCTGGAGCATAACATGGAAAAACCACTTTTCACTAATCAAAGAATCCTTGTGGACTTGGCTGATGATCCTATGATAAATGACCTTCATTGTTGCTCAGAAAGTATATGCTTTGTAAATACAGTGTATTTCACATTATCTGAAACTCAGTATTGAGTTTAGTCTCAATACTTTTTAGTCCAGCAAGAGAATGAAGGATGACTTTTTACTTTTTACATTTCCATGCCTTGGAACATGCCTCTAGCAAAACTGTTGGTCTTTCTGTGTTTACATTCATAGAAGAGAAATCCTAACCCGATTAGTAAGAGTGCAAAAATCATGAATTTTGCACTTGTGATTAATTCAGAAACTTCCTTTGCAGAAACTAAACCATAGAAATTTAGATAGACTGATTACAAATTTCATTTAATCCAAACCGACCAAGATTTCTAAATGTACACTATTTTTTTCCCTAGAGTTTGGAAATCCATTCATAATTCTAGCTAATAATGGTTTTGTATTGAAGATTATTAATATTAAGTAGATTAAGTCATCAATAATAAACTGTTTCTATTATTAGTTTTAAAAGCTAAATAAGAAACTCTCTTGACTTTGGTCATGATACCTAAAGAAATTTACTTATTGAGCGGAAAATTTTATCTACTTAAAGACAGATATTACTGATATTACTTTGAAATATATTAAAGAACCAAGATAAGCACCTTGGAGGACATATACTGGGCAAATAGTTGGCAACCAATATTATTTGTGTAGGATAAAAATGGGAAAAAAATGGATTAAAAAAGTAGAAATCATTCAACACCCACCTGAAAATTTAGGGGAGCATCTACCTCTAGTGGACCTAACTTCTATGTCCATGACTCCAAACAACCCAGGGGAGGTCAGAGTTCACAGAGCTCTGAGACAGTGCCATCATACCCTAGAATAGCTAAAGCCACATTCTGAGTCAGTGTCTCCTTTTGAGAGTAATATATCAGGGCAACAGTGGTATAAAATTCTGAATAATTTTTCTGAGAATTGTATTCATAAAGAAAACAAAATGTTATAAAAATGTTTCTAAGACACTAGAGATTAATATTTATGCTGTTTTATTACATTCTTTTTGTTTCAAATGATTCATCTTTCAGAAAAAGAAAAACTCAAAATCCTCTAAATATGATCCCTGTTGCTGAGTTGGGCTATAGAACAATCATTTAAACATGCTGGCTTGCCATTTACTCTTTCAATTATTTAACAAATTACGACTGAGCAGTAACTAGGTCAGCTAAAAAGGAAGAAAGACACTCTCAAGGAGCTCGCAGTTTGCAGTTAAGAAAGGGCTTCCTGGGAAATTAACTGATTAGGAAGCTATGGTTTTGCTCTTTGGTTTGCAAGCCCAGGAATTTCTGTTTTCAGTTTACCCATGGGGCTTCCTAGGTGGCCCTGTGGTAAAGAATCCATCTGTCAATGCAAGGGATACAAAATACATGGGTTCGATCTCTGGCTCTGGAAGGCCCCCTGGAGGAGGAAATGGCAATGCACTCCAATATTTTTGCCTGGGAAGTATCATGGAGAGAGGAGCCTGGTGAGCTATCATCCATAGGGTTGCAAAGAGCTGGACACAACTGGGCAGCAGGCATGATATAGCGAAGAAGGCTGAGCACCGAAGAATTGATGCTTTTGAATTGTGGTGTTGGAGAAGACTCTTGAGAGTTCCTTGGACTACAAGGAGATCCAACCAGTCCATTCTAAAGATCAGCCCTGGGATTTCTTTGGAAGGAATGACGCTAAAGCTGAAACTCCAGTACTTTGGCCACCTCATGCAAAGAGTTGACTCATTGGAAAAGACTCTGATGCTGGGAGGGATTGGGGGCAGAAGGAGAAGGGGATGACTGAGGATGAGATGGCTGGATGGCATCACTGAGTCAATGGACGCAACTCTGAGTGAACTCCGGGAGTTGGTGATGGACAGGGAGGCCTGGCATGCTGCGATTCATGGGGTCGCAAAGAGTCTGACACGACTGAGCGACTGAACCGAACTGAACTGAAGCTGACTTAGGAGGGTAAATGCAGGAGACGCACAAATAAAGAATCTTGAAAGCATCACAATAAAAAAAAAATGTCTTGGTATATATAGGGATTCTTTCATAAAATTATTAGAGGATTTTGCAGCCGAAACATTACAAGCCAGAAGGGAGTAGGATGATACAGTCAAAGAGCTGAGAGAAAGAAAGAAAGAAAAAAAAAAAAAACACAACGTTAGCCAACTAAGAATACTAAATGGAGCAAAACTGTCTTTCAAAAACTAAGGAAAAATAAGGAACTTCCCAGATAAAACCTGAGGGAACTCATCGCTGCTAGGCTTGCCTTAACAAGAGTTGCTAAAGGAAGTCTTTCAAGTTAAAATAAAAGACCCTAGGCAGGAACACTGCTCTTGCCTGGAAGATTCCATGGACTGAGGAGCCTGATAGGCTGCAGTCCATGGGGTCGCGAAGAGTCGGACACGACTGAGCGACTTCACCTTCACTTTTCACTTTCCTGCATTGGAGAAGGAAATGGCAACCCACTCCAGTGTTCTTGCCTGGAGAATCCCAGGAACAGGGAAGCCTGGTGGGTTGCCGTCTATGGGGTCACACAGAGTCTGACACGACTGAAGCAACTTAGCAGCAGCAGGCAGGACCACAAAAGGATATGAAAATCTCCCTGGTAAGGGAAATATATAGATAAGTACAGAATCCTTTAATGGTTGTATATAAATCATTTTCAATTCAGATGTAGAGAATAAATCATACAAATATACTTATAAATTATGTTAATGGATTAAAAATGGTAAAAAATATGAAATTTTGACATTGATAACATAAAGGAGTGGTGAAGATTTAAAGACGTAGAATTATGTCACTATAGTTAATTTGTTATCAGCTTAAAAATATTTTAGTTATTATACATTTTATATAATACATATAGTGTCTGTAAAGAAAATACCTGTAGAAAATGCACAAAAGAAAATGAGAAAGGAATCAAAGTCCATCATTGCATAAAAATAAAACAGAGAAAGGCAGTGAGAGGAAGAGGGGGCGACGTAATTATACGACATAGAGAAAATAATAAACAAAATGACAATATAAGGTTCTTTTCTATGACCAATTACTTCAAATATAAGTGATTTAAACTCTCCAGTCAAAGGACATAGAGTGTATTAATGGATAAAAAACAATGTGAAATTATATGCTATTTAAAAAGACAGCATATATATTCTTTAGATGTAAGGTATTACTAGGCTGGAAGTACGGAGAAGGCATTAGCACCCACTCCAGTACTCTTGCCTGGAAAATCCCATGGACAGAGGAGCCTGGTGGGCTGCAGTCCATGGGGTCGCGAAGAGTCAGACACACTGAGCGACTTCACTTTCACGTTTCACTTTCATGCATTGGAGAAGGAAATGGCAACCCACTCCAGTGTTCTTGCCTGGAGAATCCCAGGGCCGGCAGAGCCTGGTGGGCTGCCGTCTATGGGGTCGCACAGAGTCGGGCAGGACTGAAGCGACTTAGCAGCAGCAGCAGGCTGAAAGTAAAAGAATGGAGAAATATACATGAAGCAAATGGTAACCAAATGAGAATAGGGATGGACATACTTACATCAGACAAAATAAATTTTAAGTAAAAACTGTTATAAGATACAAAGAAAGACATTATGTAATCATATATAATCAATTCACCAGGAAGACATAATGCTTGTAAATACTTATGTTCGTAGCAGCAGAGGACCAACTACATAAAATAAACACTGACACAACTGAAGGGGGAAATAGTGAAAAGCAATAGCAGATTTCAACACTCTACTTTTAATAACGAATAGATTAATCCAATCAGTAAGTGAACAGAGGACTTCAACAATGCTATAGACTGTTGAACCTAAGAGACATATAGAGAATATTTCAATCAACAAGAGCAGAATAGATCTTCTCATGGACACATTGAACATTTTCCACATATTAGACAATAAAACAAAATAGCTGTCTTTGCCTCCTTCAGTTCAGTTCAGTCACTCAGTCATGTCCGACTCTTTGCGACCCCATGAATCGCAGCACGCCAGGCCTCCCTGTCCATCACCAACTCCCGGAGTTCA
This sequence comes from Ovis canadensis, assembly GCF_042477335.2. Taxonomy (NCBI): domain Eukaryota; kingdom Metazoa; phylum Chordata; class Mammalia; order Artiodactyla; family Bovidae; genus Ovis; species Ovis canadensis. Next base: position 95,938,122 of record NC_091253.1, on the reverse strand, counting down.
CTCAAACTCACGTCTATCGAGTCGGTGATGCCATCCAGCCACATCATCCTCTGTCATTCCCTTCTCCTCCTGCCCTCAGTCCCTCCCAGCATCAGAGTCTTTTCCAATGAGTCAACTCTTCGCATGAGGTGGCCAAAGTACTGGAGTTTCAGCTTTAGAATCAGTCCTTTCAAAGAACACCCAAGGCTGATCTCCTTTAGGATGGGCTGGTTGGATCTCTTTGCAGTCCAAGGGACTCTCAAGAGTCTTCTCCAACACCACAGTTCAAAAGCATCAATTGTTCAGTGCTTAGCTTTCTTCACAGTCCAACTCTCGCATCCATACATGACCACTGGAAAAACAACAGCCTTCTTATATCTAGGCATATGAGGCACTTAGATATATGCCTTATATCTAAAAAAGCAGCTCCTTTCTGTCTCCTTATATCTAGTAAGAGAATCACTAGCCCACTTCAACTGGAAATGTACCAAAAAAAAAAAAAAAAAAAAAAGGAGGCTGTGAAGTATAATTTAGTCAAGTAGGCAGTTTACAAAATCACCAGTCATCCGTAAAGTGTAGAGTTCTGTGCAATATGCTCTTCATATTCTCATTTTCCCAGCTGCATATTCAACCACAGATCAAAAATATATTTTAAAAAATCAAGAAAGTTTCTGAAAGCAAAACTTGAATTTGCCCTGCACCAAGAACTATTTATTTTTATTTCAGAATTTACTATTTACTATTTATTTCAGAATTTGCCTTGTGTTTACAACAATTTACATAGCATCTGCACTGTATTAGGCATTATATTAACAAGTAGTCTAGAGATAAGTTAAAGTGTATGGGAGGATATGTGTAGGTTATATGCAAATACCACATGATTTTGTATAAGGAGTTTGAGCACCTATATGGGGTCCTGGAATGAGTCCCCGGGAATTTCAAAGGACAATTGCATTTTGTTCTCTTCTTTTCTCACCTTACCTATTCTCCTGGCCACCTCAGTCTTCTCTCTGACTGATTACCATTTCTATATGAATATTCCCCAACTTTATATTCCCAATTTAGATGACTATAGTCTTCAGCTATAGTCTTAGATAACCAAGATGCTGATAGACATCACCTCAATATCTCACATAATCTTCAACTTGTTCAGGCTGGATTTGTCTCTTTTGTCTTTGTCTCATTTTGGTTAACAGTACCATTATGTACCTAGCACTCAAACCAGAAATCTTCTAGTCACTCCATACAGTTTTCCTTCTCACATAAGTATGAGTAGTGAATACTAGTTCCTATTTACTCAGTTTCTACTAAATTACTACTGCTGTTATTCTGATTCAAACCATTATCATCTCACATAGAGATCAAGGCAACCACCTCCAGCCACCCTACCCTCTCCATTCACCCCATCATCCTTTGTGCTTTAACAATAGAAACCTGATCTATTACTCTTCTATTGAAAGCCCTTCACTGATCCCCTTTAAGATAATGGGTGAAATCCAAATGTTGCATAGCATAAAGAATTCTCAGTAATCTGACTATGACCTACCTTATCTGTAATCATGTTTGTAGCCATTATATTTGCTTCCTTTTTTAAGACTCAGACCTATTCTATTACTGCTCCTTCCCTGGAGGTTCTCATTCTGCAGCTGGAAGAAAAAAATCTTTCTTCTCCCTTGATGGAATCATTACATGTGAGACTCTAACTCTCTCCGCTTGTGTTCTTTACCCTGTAGAGAGATCCCTGCATAGTGAAAAGGAACAAATGATAAGATGCAAAACAAAGAAGAGATTAAAGACAAAGATGGAGAAACAGTATTAACAGAAGTTGTGTCTCTGGACCCCATTGCCCTAAACATTACTGTTGACTTTTTGTAGTTCAGATTTTTCTTATATGTTTAAGTTCACTTGAGCTGTATTTCTCTTGCATCAAAGGAGTACTGATTTATATATATAATTGAAACTCATACATTCAATGTGTAGCCATAAAGTACCACATTAACATACTCCCATTATATGCCACTGTGTCTGATACAGTATTTCCCTTCATTTTTTTAAGTGAATGAGCTTGAAGAATAATCCTTCAAGATTATTTTTAAACATTAAAATTTACCAAGTTATTTCTCGATAACTTCAGATTAAGCTGACTTGTATTTTGAGAGGTTTATATTATATTTGAGATTATATTTTGAGAGCCTCTTCATAGATACAGAATTTACCCTTTCATATTTATTCATATCCCTTATTAGGTGGTAAAATTTTTGAGAAGAGGGACCCTTCCTTCTTCATTTTTGTCACTGATCATAGTGTCTGAGATAGAGAAAGTGACAAATTAATATTTGTTAAATGATGGATGATTTTGCAATTTATGTTTACTATTTTAAATGGGGATTATTTTCGTGCTTGGGAAAGTTTTATCAATTTGCTTTTGGACGTACTTGTAGAAGCCCTCATATTATCACTTTGTTTATACACTATGGAAACAAAGAAAGGAACAAAGGCTATTGCTTCCATTTTATACAAAGGATAAACAAGTCAATTTATAGTATTTTGTTAACATGTAAGTTAAAAAAATAAATGAGATTAAAACAAAAGGAAATCGCCCTCAGGACATAGGTTCCTAAGCATTGTGAAGTGAGATTGATGTTAACAAGAAGCAATCCAGTGGCGACTAAGCCAAGTGTTGAGGTAAAGCTTTTAAAGCAGATACTCTTATAATTATCCATTTCAAATCTGGTATGTGTAATCACTGGACTTAAGCCTCATATTCATTTTTCAAAGATTAGCAATAATAAATTGATGTACCTATACACAACTGGGGCTCAACTGGTAAAGAATCTGCCTGCAATGCAGGAGACCCTGGTTCAGTTCCTGGGTTGGGAAGACCCTCTGGAGAAGGGATAGGCTACCCACTCCAATATTCTTGGGCTTCCCTTATGGGCTCAGCTGGTAAAGAATCTCCCTGCAATGTGGGAGATCTGGGTTCAATCCCTGAGTTGGGAAGATCCCCTGGAGAAGGGAAAGGCTACTCACTCCAGTATTTTGGCCTAGAGAATTCAGTCCATGGTGTTGCAAAGAGTTGGACATGACTGAGCAACTCTCACTTTCACTTTTATACACAATTTTTCATAGAAACTCTGTAGCTTCCCAATTTAAGCCAGTTTTCTAATATTCAAAATAAAACTCCAAGTCAATTTGCATGAACTTGCATCAGACAGCCTCTCTATTTCACTTTCAAAATATGTTGTATTGTTCACTTCAACCAACCTCCAAAAGCAATTTTAGTAGCTAATAGAGTTTCACCAAGAGGACGCACTGGTCATAGCGAACACCCTCTTCCAACAACACAAGAGAAGACTCTACACATGGGCATCACCAGATGGTCAACACTGAAATTAGATTGATTTTATTCTTTGCAACCAAAGATGGAGAAGCTCTATAAAGTCAGCATAAACAAGACCGGGAGCTGACTGTGGCTCAGATCATGAATTCCTTATTGCCAAATTCAGACTTGAGTTGAAGAAAGTAGGGAAAACCACTAGACCATTAAGGTATGACCTAAATCAAATCCCATATGATTATACAGTGGAAGTGAGAAATGGATTTAAGGGACCAGATCTGATATATAGAGTGCCTGATGAACTATGGATGGAGGTTCATGACATTGTATAGGAGACAGGGATCAAGACCATCCCCATGGAAAAGAAATGCAAAAAAGCAAAATGGCTGCCTGGGGAGGCCTTACAAATAGCTGTGAAAAGAAGAGAAGCGAAAAGCCAAGGAGAAAAGGAAAGATATAAGCATCTGAATGCAGAGTTCCAAAGAATAACAAGAAGAGATAAGAAAGCCTTCCTCAGCGATTAGTGCAAAGAAATAGAGAAAAAAACAGAATGGGAAAGACTAGAGATCTCTTCAAGAAAATTAGAGATACCAAGGGAACATTTCATGCAAAGATGGGCTCGATAAAGGACAGAAAATGTATGGACCTAACAGAAACAGAAGATATTAAGAAGAGGTGGCAAGAATACACAGAACTGTACAAAAAAGCTCTTCATGACCAAGATAATCACGATTGCCGGGAGCCAGTGTGAGGAATCCCGCCCATGACAAGGTCATGAGGAAGGAAGCTGACATACGCAAGGCGTGCTCAGACTTCAGGGGCCCCTCTGGAAATTCCTAAGCATGTACCCCAACAAAAATCTGCCGGCTTTTGTGCTCTGCTTTTCCACACCTTCTCTGACTTCATTTCTGGAAAAACTCTTCTGGCTACTGTTTCTAGCTATGCTGCTGTGGGTGCCATAATCCTGCTCCTTGTAATCGTGCTTCCTTGTATTGTCAGAAGAGTGGAAAAGCAGAGCACAAAAGCCGGCAGATTTTTGTTGGGGTACATGCTTAGAAATTTCCAGAGGGGCCCCTGAAGTCTGAGCACGCCTTGCGTATGTCAGCTTCCTTCTTCATGACCTTGTCATGGGCGGGATTCCTCACACTGGCTCCCGGCACACGATGGTGTGATCACTCGTCTAGAGCCAGACATCCTGGAATGTGAAGTCAAGTGGGCCTTAGAAAGCATCACTACGAACAAAGCTAGTGGAGGTGATGGAATTCCAGTTGAGCTATTTCAAATCCTGAAAGATGATGCTGTGAAAGTGTTGCACTCAATATACCAGCAAATTTGGAAAACTCAACAGTGGCCACAAGACTGGAAAAGGTCAGTTTTCATTCCAATTCCAAAGAAAGGCAATGCCAAAGAATGCTCAAACTAGCAAACAATTGCACTCATCTCACATGCTAGTAAAGTAATGCTCAAAATTCTCCAAGCCAGGCTTCAGCAATACATAACTGTGAACTTCCAGATGTTCAAGCTGTTTTTAGGAAAGGCAGAGGAACCAGAGATCAAATTGCCAACATTCGCTGGATCATCAAAAACACAAGAGTGTTCCAGAGAAACATAATTTCTGCTTTATTGACTATGCCAAAGCCTTTGACTCTGTGGATCACAATAAACTGTGGAAAATTCTGAAAGAAATGGGAATAGCAGACCATCTGACCTGTCTCTTGAGAAACCTATATGCAGGTCAGGAAGCAACAGTTAGAACTGGACATGGAAAAACAGACTGGTTCCAAATAGGAAAAGGAGTACGTCAAGTCTGTATACTGTCACCCTACTTATTTAACTTATATGCAGATTACATCATGAGAAATGCTGGGCTGGAAGAAGCACAAGCTGGAATCAAGAGTGCTGGGAGAAATATCAGTAACCTCAGATATGCAGATGACACCACCCTTATGGCAGAAAGTGAAGAGGAACTAAAAAGCCTCTTGATGAAAGTGAAAGAGGAGAGTGAAAAAGTTGGGTTAAAGCTCAACATTCAGAAAACGAAGATCATGGCATCTGGTCCCATCACTTCATGGCAGATAGATGGGGAAACAGTGGAAACAGTGTCAGACTTTATTTTTTGGGGCTCCAAAATCACTGCAGATGGTGATTGTAGCCATGAAATTAAAAGATACTTACTCCTTGGAAGAAAAGCTATGACCAACCTGGACAGCATATTAAAAAGCAGAGACATTACTTTGCCAACAAAGGTCTGTCTAGTCAAGGCTATGGTTTTTCCAGTGGTCATGTATGGATGTGAGAGTTGGACTGTGAAGAAAGCTGAGTGCTGAAGAATTGATGCTTTTGAGCTATGGTGTTGGAGAAGACTCTTCAGAGTCCGTTGGACTGCAAAGAGATCCAAGCATTCCATTCTAAAGATCAGCCCTGGGATTTCTTTGGAAGGACTGATGCTAAAGCTGAAACTCCAGTACTTTGGCCACCTCATGTGAAGAGTTGGCTCATTTGAAAAGACTCTGATGCTGGGAGGGATTGGGGGCAGGAGGAGAAAGGGATGACAGAGGATGATATGGTTTGATGGCATCACTGACTCGATGGATGTGAGTTTGAGTGAACTCCGAGAGTTGGTGATGGACTGGGAGGCTTGGCGTGCTGCAATTCATGGGGTCACAAAGAGTTGGACATGACTGAGCAACTGAACTGAACTGAATATTATTTTAGTTTACTTGAGATAAAATAGGACTTCCCTGGTGGCTCAGACGGTAAAGCATCTGTCTACAATGTGGGAGACCTGGGTTGATCCCTGGGTGGGGAATATTCCTTGCAGAAGGAAAGACACCCCACTCCAGTATTCTTGCCTCAAAAATCCCATGAACGGAGGTGCTTGGTGCAGGCTACTGTCCATGGGGTCACAAAGAGTCAAGCATGACTGAACGACTTCACTTTCACTTTCTTTTGAGATAAAACAGTCTCTAAATTGATAAATAGATGTCGTAATTCTAGTCAACTAGATTGATAGCAAGTAATTATAAACAGTATTTTTAATTCTAATAGAAATATATATATATATATGCTTAGTTGATCAGTCATGTCCAACTCTTTGTGATTCCACAGGCTGTAGCTGACCAGGCTCCTCTGTCTGTGCGAATTCTCCAGGCAAGAATACTGGAGTGGATTGCCATGCCCTCTCCCAGAGGATCTTCCCAATCCAGGGATCAAACTCAGTTTCCCGCATTGCAGGGATATTCTTTACTAACTGAGCCACCAGGGAAACCCAAGAATACTGGATTGGGTAGCTTATCCCTTCTTCAAGGAATCTTCCCAACCCAGGAATCGAACTGGGTTCTCCTTCACTGCAGGCAGATTCTTTATCAGCTGAGCTACCAGGGAAGCTCACATATATACGAATATGTATGTATATATTCAAAAGTTTTTTATAATTTTAAAACATTGTCCTCTGTCTTTTTAAAATTTATTTTAATTTATTCATTTTAACTGGAGGCTAATTACTTTACAATATTGTATTGGTTTTGCCATATATTGACATGAATCCACCACGGGTGTTAAAGCCAGGTTGCTTTAACAAAAATACTGGGTGGCTTATAAACAACAGCAATTCATTTCTCACAATCGCAGAGGTGGGAGTTCTGTGATCCAGGCTGGTAGGTTTTAAGTTTGGTGAGGACCTGCTTCTGGTTCATAGATGACTATATTCTCACTGAAGCAGAAGGGGAGCAACAGAGCTCTCTGAGGTCTCTTTTGTAAGGGTGCTGATCCCGTTCATGAAGGCTCCATCCCCATGACCTAATTACCTGCCATGGGCCCCACCTCCAAAAACCATCCCCTTGAGAGTTAGGCTTCATATATGAATTTTGGGGAGCATAAACATTCAGTCCTTAGCAGTATCTGATCTATCATTTACTGAGAAAGCTGCGTTAAACTCTCCCCCCACCTCATATATATATGGGTTGCTGAATGAGTATTATCATTCTGTCAGTTTTAAATTTTATACATTTTGAAGCAATGAAATTGAATGAAAAGATTTTTGACATTTTATGTTTCCAGATAATGGTTCTTTTTATTCCTGTAGTGACCATCTTTATCCCCAGCAGCAAATATTCAACCATACATCATCATAATAGCAAATGATTATTTAGTGTTTCATATTACCAGATGGACTTCCCTGGTGGCTCAGCAGTAAAGAATCCACCTGCAGTGTAGAAGATATGGGTTTGATCCCTCGGTTGGGAAGATTCCCTGGAGAAGAAAACGGCAACCCACTCCAATATTCTTGCCTAGGAAATCCCGTTGACAGAGGAGCCTGGTGGGCTACATTCCATAGCGTCACAGAGTCTGGCATGACTTAGCGACTAAACCAACCACCATACACATATGCAGGTTTACAGATGTTTTTAGCCCAGTAATACAATGCAGTGCTGAGTTTGATGCAATCATAACATAGTTTTCTACATTGATTTTCAAAAAAAGCTGTGAATCAAATCAGTTCTTTCACTCATCTGTACTCAACATCATTGTATCCATTTTCCTTTCTTTGAGGTTTTTAGCCAAAAAAGAAAAAAATATCTAGGATCATCTGATTTTAATCCTGTAGGCAGAGATGACAATTTACATCAGGGAACTCTGATTCTTTCCTATTGTTGCTGCTCTTCAGTTAGCCATGTCCAGCTCTTTGTGACCTTTTGGACTGTAGCATTCCAGGCTCTCCTGTCCTTCACTATCTCCTACAGTTTGCTCAGAATCATGTCTATTGAGTGGGTGAGGCTATTTAATCATCTCATCCTCTGTCATCACTTTTCCTTTTCCCATAGGAAAGCTGAAAATCTTTGGGAAAGCCATTTATAAAACATAACATAACATTTCATTTTATTTTACCTGATAATTTGTTCCATTCCTTAGATATGTAGTTCTGATCAAACTGATAAATTCTTTCACCAACCCCATAACCTTCATTCTACTCAATGTGGTTTTGACTTGTCCTAAGATTTTATATCTCCTATAGCTCTGTGGGATAGTTTGGAGTTGTATATTCAAATAAGGTTTTTTTTTGGTTTGAAGGTATCAGAAAAATCTATAACCTATTTGAACTAAATAGTAACTACTGTCTCATGGGACTTAGAATTCTAGGAACAAAGCTAACTTCAGATACAGCTGCATCTTGGAAATCAGAAACTGTCATTAGGGTTCTCCTGTACTATTTTGCTTGTCTCTACTTAATTTCAATCTGCAGGCAAGGACTCTTCTTGTGATAGTCAGAATGACTTTCTGGACTCCCTCTTAGCTCAAATGTAAAGCATTAGGAAGGCCTATGACTGGCTCCACTAAAATCATATGACCATATTGGAATAACCAGCCTTGGACATACCCTGTATATCCTGTGCCTAAGGGAAGCCATGATATGCTTTTCCAAAAGAAAAGAAAAAACAGAATGATATAAACAAAGAGGAGGAAACAGAAGCCCATTCCAGTATTCTTGTCATCGACAGAGGAGCCTGGTACACTGCAGTCCATGGGGTCGCAAAGAATCAGACATGACTGTGCGCTCATGCATAAGTAAAGACAGGGTATAGTATATGCCCTGTGATGACAAAATCATAGCTTTTATAAGATTACTGCACTAGAAAACATTTGTCTCATCTGTGCAGCCCACATATCATGAACAAAATGATACAAAGAATAATGTTAAAAACAGTCAGTGGGAGGAAAGATTGTTTAGGAAATCTATACACATTTTTTACTTATAAGACGTTTTAACGTCTTGTACAAGATTTTGAAAACAAACAAACAAACAAACAAACAAAAACTCATGGTCTCAGGGGTGCTCTTAAAATTTACCTGATGAAAATTTATATCGGTATAACATTTCTGGAAAACATTTTTGCCAATTTGTAACCAAGATATTTAAAGACCTATTAATACTTAACCTAGGTATTTTTCTGCTTCTAGGTATACACCCTAAGGATAAATTGGTAATAAGACAAATATGTATCAGATGTTAGTCATAGAGCATCAGTCATTAGAATTGGTGAAACATTGTTAAGTTCAGTTCAGTTCAGTCGCTCAGTTGTGTCCGACTCTTTGCAACTCCATGGACTGCAGCACACCAGGCCTCCCTGTCCATCACCAACTCGTGGAGCCTGTGCAAACTCATGTGTATCAAATCGGTAATGCCATCCAACCATCTCATCCTCTGTGGTCCCCTTCTCCTCCTGCCTTCAATCTTTCCCAGCATCAGGGTCTTTTCCAGTGAGTTAGTTCTTTTCATCAGGTGGCCAAAGCATTGGAGTTTCAGCTTCAGCGAGAGTCCTTCCAATGAATATTCAAGACTGATTTCCTCTAGGATTGACTAGTTTGATCTCCTTGCAGTCCAAGGGACCCTCAAGAGTCTTCTCCAACACCACAGTTCAAAAGCATCAATTCTTCGGTGCTCAGCCTTCTTCACAGTCCAACTCACATCCATACATGACTACTGGAAAAACCATAGCTTTGACTAGACGACTTTTGTTGGTAAAGTAATGTCTCTGCTTTTTAATATGCTGTCTAGGTTGGTCATAGCTTTTTTTCCAAGGAGCAAACGTCTTTTAATTTCATGGCTGCAGCACTATCTGAAGCAATTTTGGAGCCCAAGAAAATAGTCCGTGAATGTTTCAATTGTTTCCCCATCTATTTGCCATAAAGTGATAGGAACAGATGCTATGATCTTAGTTTTCTGAATGTTGAGTTTTAAGCCTACTTTTTCACTCTCCTCTTTCATCTTAGGAAGATTAAATGTACTATAGCAGAAGATGGTTAAAAAATTTCATAGCATATTCTAAATAGTGGAATGTTATGCAACCATTATAACTTAAATGAAATGAAAATGCTCATATAAAAACTAGATTTGAAACTATTTAATACAAATTTAATCTTTATTTGGCATTTGTAAATAGTTGTATTTATAGAGTTACACAAAACTTTCAAATTTTTTTCCTGGTGATCAAGATTACATGTGGTTTCACATTCATTTTTTTTTTTTCCTAAGCACATGATCTATTGTTACCACTGATTTTTTTAAAGAAAAATTTTTGTTCCTAAAAAAATGTATCTTATTTAAAACTCAATATCCAAAAAGCTAAGATCATGGTATCTCGTCCCATCACTTCATGGGGAAACAATGGAAACAGTGACAGACTTTATTTTCATGACTGCAGCCATGAAATTAAAAGACACTTGCTCCTTGGAAGAAAAGCTATGACCAACCTAGACAGCATATTAAAAAGCAGAGACATTACTTTGCTGACACAGGTCGTCTAGTCAAAGCTATGGTTTTTTCTAGTCGTCATGTATGGATGTAAGAGTTGGATGATAAAGAAAGCTGAGCACTGAAGAACTGATACTTTTGAACTGTGGCATTGGAGAAGACTCTTGAGAGTCCCTTGGACTGCAAGGAGATCAAACCAGTCCATCCTAAAGGAAATCAGTCCTGAATATTCATTGGAAAGACTGATGTTGAAGCTGAAGCTCCAATACTTTGGCCACCTGATGTGGAGAATTGACTCATTGGGAACGACCCTGATGCTGGGAAAAATTGAAGGCAAGAGGAAAAGGGGATGACAGAATGAGATGGTTGGATGGCATCACTGGCTCAATGGACATGAATTTGAGCAAGCTCTGGGAGTTGGTGGTGGACAGGGAAGCCTGATGTACTGCAGTCCATGGGGTTGCAAAGAGTCGGACAAGACTGGGCAAATGAACTGAACTGAACTGAATTGACTATTAGACACTATGAATTAATAATTTTAGGTGCCTTGTTAGTAGCTATGTTACAATGACAATATAACTAACTCCTTCCCACAGAGCTCAGTGCAACAGAGAATATCTAAGAACTGCTCAGATAACATGACATACTTAAGCGTATTGGTAAACCATCAAGGAGAAAGGCACTTGGCTTCCTAAATGGTGCCAAAATATGTCAGCTTCCTGAGGGCCAGGACAGGGTCCACTGTATCCAGCACAGTGGCTAACACATACTCGATACTAATGAAATTGCTCATCAATACACATTTTCTCACCCATGCAAAATAACAACTCAGCTTATCATAGCTGATAACTATGAATACAACTCACTGGCTACCTGTGTCTTTGAAATCTTTAAATGCTGGCACATATGAAGAGAGGCGTGCTAGTTGGCTTTTATGGAGAAAGGGATGGTGCGATATGAGACCTGGAGGTTCTCCTGGAGATTACCCCTTTCTGATGCTGTGAAGTGATTGTCATACAAATGGCACTGAAACGATAACTGCACCTCACTAACATCAAACAAAAGCAGTATCTGGATTTTCTGACAAACCAGAAATAATTCACCAGGTGTAGGCAATACACTCATGTTGGCATTTGTAAGTTCTTACATGTGGTAATAAATATTGGGAAGCAGCCATGTCAGTTGTCTTGGGGCTGGTGGAACCATAGTTATTGGATTTATGGTGTTCCAGGTCCAAGCACAAACTACCTCCTTGCCTTAAGTACATGCAGAGATTCTTGGTAATATGTAGGGTCAGAATGGAGCTTACATAAACCTGCTTTCCATTGACTTTTACTCTTTCATTTTGTTCTGCAAAGAAACTGAAAATGACTAAAAGCAGTAAATAAAACTTGTGGCTAGATCACAGCTATGCAGTTGTTTGGCAAAGGTTAGACACACTGAAAACTAGGTCACTTTTCACTCCAGTCCCAAAGAAAGGCAATACTAAAGAATGTGCAAACTACCACACAATTGCGCTCGTCTCACATACTAGTAAGTTCAGTTTAGTTCAGTCACTCAGTCGTCTCCGACTGTGACCCCATGAATCACAGCACGCCAGCCTCCCTGTCCATCACCAACTCCTGGAGTTCACTCAGTATTATGTCCATCGAGTCGGTGATGCCATCCAGCCATCTCATCCTCTGTCGTCCTCTTTTCCTCCTGCCCCTAATCCTTCCCAGCATCAGAGTCTTTTCCAGTGAGTCAACTCTTCTCATGAGGTGGCCAAAGTACTGGAGTTTCAGCTTTAGCATCATTCCTTCCAAAGAACACCCAGGACTGATTTCCTTTGAATGGACTAGTTGGAACCAGCCTATACAGCAAATTAAAAAGCTGAGATATTACTTTGCCAACAAAGGTCCATCTAGTCAAGGCTATGGTTTTTCTAGTAGTCATGTATGGATGTGAGAGCTGGATGATAAAGAAAGCTGAGAACTGAACAATTGATGCTTTTGAACTGTGTTGGAGAAGACTCTTGAGAGTCCCTTGAACTGCAAGGAGATCCAACCAGTCCATCCTAAAGGAAATCAGTCTCGAATATTCATTGGAAGGACTCATGCTGAAGCTGAAACTCCAATACTTCGGCCACCTGATGCGAAGAACTGACTCACTGGAAAAGACCCTGATGCTGGGAAAGATTGAAGGTGGGAGGAGAAGGGGAAGACAGAGGATGAGATTGTTGGATGGCATCATTGACTCAGTAGACATGAATTAGAGCAAGCTCTGGGAGTTGGTGATGGACAGGGAGACCTGGTGTGCTGCAGTCCGTGGGGTTGCAAAGAATTGGACATGACTGAGTGACTGAACTGAACTGAACTGAGGTACACTGAGTGAATAGCAAAAGGAAAACAACCTAGGAATCTATAGATTGAAAAGATTTAAATGCACTTTTTCTAGCATGTACCCTTATATAGCTTCTTTTAATAGTAGGATAGCTGGTGTGCAGGGTTGCATGTTATAGGGATATTTGGTACAGACGACAATTAAGAGAAATGTCACCAAATACTCCTTGGAGTAAAACCTAATACTCATTCTCTTTATTTAACAGATTCTCAGTGTGCATAGCAGAGTTGAGATGTCTCAACCTTCACTTACGGGTTTGGAACAAAATTGAGAGTGGCATCATTAGATATCAACAGGGTGAAGAAAAACAGAGCTGCCGAGGTTTCAGTGGTTTACCACTCATCTCTTGACCTGTATTTAAACCACAACATCCTGCTGGTCAGGCTACAGTGGGAATTCTTGGAGTTACCCTGAACAGGACAAGGAGGGAATATGTGAACAATATTAATGCATAATGTCTGAAGTCTACAAAGTTAATTTCCCCCCAAGGCTTATGGTCATGGGGTAGAGTGAAGGAAACAGAAAATAAAAGTGGAAGTTACTTTGGCAGGTAATGGATCACGGGGAGAAAAGCGATCATGCCTCTTCTGTAGGAATGCTGTTCCCTGGAGGAACTCCTAAGGACCTCTGTTGGACACTGGGGTCCCTATGGCTTTGGCCACACAGAGGATGCTAACGCAACGACAGCCAAGCAGACAGGGGAAAAGGTGAGGAAATGAGCACACACAGCCTCGAGTCCTCCACGAGCTGTCCTTGCTTTGCTCAGAATCACTCTATCATCTCCTTTGAGAGGTTCCCATCTTGGAAAATCTCAGTGGTTCCCTAAGAGTAGTGGTTGGCATACTGGACTGCTTCTGAGTGACTTGTTAAAGCATCCATTTCTGGTCCCTTCCCTGAAGATTTGATTAAAAAGCTCTGTAGTGGGACTTGAAAATTTGCATTTTTAAGTTGCCAGTTGATAATGGTCTTGGTTCTGGCAGCAAACTTTGAGACCCACTGCCTTACAGGACACTAGGAGGTGTTTGCAGGTGGCTTTGATTTGGTGGAGATTTGTTTTTGCCTCAGCTTCCCTGATACTATGAAAAAGCAAGGAAGAAAAAGTAAGTAAAAAGTAAACATGTAAATATTCAGTAATTCCCTGGAGTATGACAACTGGCAGCTTTGCCTGTGATATGTTTTGTTCTGTTTCATTTGTCCATTGGGAATATGCAGATGATAACACTCTAATGGTAGAAAGTGAAGAGGAAGAGCCTCCTGATGAGGGTGAAAGAGGAGTGTGAAAAAGCTGGCTTAAAACTCAGCATTCAAAAAGCGAAGATCACGGCATCCAGTCCCATCACGTCATGGTAAATAGAAGGGGAAGAAATGGAAGCAGTGACAGATTTTATTTTCTTGGGCTCCAATATCACAGTGGATGGTAACTTGTTGGGACCTAACAAACGCCACGACAGGCTTCAGGGACTAAGGTAGGACTCGCGGGAAAGGCTAAGTCATTGCCCAGTGAGGTCATCCCCGCAGATGCCAGGACTTGTCTAATCAGCATACTCCCCATAACCTGGTTTGAGTTTATCAGAACCTAAAAGACATCCCCCTGCAGCCAATAGCCAATTAGTAAATACCAGGAAACCCCTGCAGCCAATAAAGTTTAGCCAATTAGTAAATACTAGGAAACTCCTGCAGCCAATCAGCCCTTGCCAACTCTCTGTTCTAAAATCTATAAATACTGCTGTAAGTCTGGGCTCGGGGCTCCTTGCTCCACTGCACTGGGTTGGATGTGGCGGGAGCCCTAGCTCAAGCTAGGAATAAAACCCCTTCATGCTTTTGCATTGCTTTGGACGTCTTATTCTCTCAGTTCTGGGACTCTGGGCCTAACATTTGGGGGCTCATCCAGGATCCCTTTAACTGGGAAGAATAACACTCTCCCGGTAGAAGAGGTTTCCTCACTAGGAGGAAAGATATTTGTACACCGGTGTTAAGTCTGGTTAAGTCCAGCGTAAGGCCGAGGCCCAGCATAAGCACTGGAAGGCAGCTGGCTCTTGTTAGGCCTAATCAGAGGTGAATTAGTTGTCCTAGCCAGTGTAAGACTGAGGCCCAGTGAGCGCGCTGGAAGGCAACTGGCAGCCAGCATAAGACCGGGGCGCAGCACTTGCGCTGGAAGGCGGCTGGTTCTGTGAGGGATTGGGAAGGAACGTCTCTCCCGACTCCAAATCTGGTGGGCAGTGGACACCCTTCGGTGAGATAACGTTGGGAAGCAAGACAACAGTAACCCGGGATAGACCTAGTTCTGTGTTTTCGGCCGATATTTGTTTGTCTTCTGTCTGTTGCCTTTCTTTGAGTGCCGGCACCATTTTTGTTTTTTTGTGTGTTCATTGTGAGCTCCATCATTTTGGGTCAAAGCTCTTCCACCCCTTTGTCTGTAATGACTGACCATGAAGATCAGGAGAGTCAGAAGAAGAAGCCGATACTCCAGGAATCCTCTTTATATCCTAGCCTGATTGACTTAGACACTGAAATCTCACCTCCCCCATATATGCAGCCATCCTTGCCCCCGCAGGTACTGCAGGTATTGTCTGTAGAACAAAGGAGGGACTCAGAACCCTCGGCTCTGCCATGGGAAGGGGGCTGGCCCAAGGAACTTGTGGAAGGACTCGAAGGGGCAGAGACTTGTCTGAGGACGGAAGCCAGGGGGCTCCTTCATCCACCGCTCGGGCATTCCCTGTCCGGATGGGGCCAGCAAATCCGGGTGGGGAGCGAACATACCAGTACTGGCCATTTTCTACGAGTGATTTATGTAACTGGAAAACTCAAACCCCTTCTTTTTGCAAAAAACCCCGAAGTCTTATTGATCTCTTAGATTCTATCTTGTTTACTCACAATCCTACTTGGGATGATTGTCAGCAGCTGTTGCAGGTGCTCTTCACCATGGAGGAACGGGAGCAAATTCTATCAGAAGCACAAAAACATGTTCCAGGAGTGGATGGAAGCTCCACCATGCAGCCCCACCTAATCGAGGAGGGGTTTCCTTTGATGCGACCGAACTGGGGTTTTGAACGCGCTGAAGGTAGGGAGTGTCTCTGAGTGTACTGCCAGACTCTGATGGCTGTCCTCTGGGCAGCCGCCAGGAAACCAATGAATTTGTCTAAGGTAAATTCGATAAGGCAGGAGCCAAATGAGAGCCCGGCAGCCTTTTTAGAGAGGTTAATGGAGGCTTTCAGGCAGTATAAGCCCATGGACCCTCTGGCTGATGAGTCATGCTCAGCAGTCTTGCTAGCCTTTGTTAATCAGGCAGCTCTGGATATCAGGAGGAAGTTACAGAGGATAGAGAGGCTGGGAGAACAGTCAATACAGGATCTGGTGAGGGCAGCTGAGAAAGTGTTAATAACAGAGAGACCCCTGAGGAGAGGGAGGAATGAATTAGACGGGAGGAAAGGGAATTTAGAGCTAAGGAAAACCGAAGAAATCAGAAAGAGCTGGCTCAAATTTTCTTTGCAGGGACGAGACTGGGATCTGATTCCTGGAAGACTCGAGACACCCAGCCGAAAGGAAGGGAGAAACCCTAAAGAGAGACCAATGCACCTACTGCAAAGAGCAAGGGCCCTGGAAAAATGAGTGCCCCAAGAGAAACCTGAAAAAAAGGACTGTAAGAAAAGAGTCTCCCTCGGGTACCCACATTTTATATGCAGGAGAAGATAGTGATTGGGGGGTCAGGGCCCGGCATCCCTCCCCGAGTCCTGGGTAACTATGAATGTGGAGGGGAAACCGGTCAGCTTCATGGTGGATACAGGAACCCAATACTTGGTCCTCAATCAAAAATACAGGTCGATGTCCAAGAAGACTAGCTTGGTCCAGGGAGCCACTGGGACAAAAAGATATTACTGGACTACTAAACGAAAAGTGGACTTGGGAGGCCAATGGGTGTCCCACTCATTTCTGGTGATCCCAGAATATCCGGCCTCTTTATTAGGAAGAGACCTATTGTCCAAAGTCAATGCTCAAATTCACTTTGACTCTGGAGGGATATCAGTCACAGACGTGCTTGGACAACCAATTCATGTTTTATCCCTGGCACTGAGAGATGAATACAGACTATATTCACCAAAACCCCCTGCAGCTGTGGACCCGGCTATGCTACAATGGATCCAAAAATACCCTCTGGCCTGGGCCGAGATGGCAGGAGTAGGACTGGCAAAACAAAGACCTCCCATCATTGTTGAATTAAAAGCAAATGCTACTCCTGTGAAGATAAAGCAGTACCCCATGAGTCAGGAGGCCTGGCAAAGAATCACACCACACATACAGCGCCTCCTGAAGGTAGGGATTCTTAAAAAGTGTAAGTCCCCATGGAATACTCCCCTGCTGCCTGTGAAAAAGCCTGGGGGAACGGACTTTAGACCCGTCCAAGATCTTCGTGAAGTCAACAAATGGGTGAGTGACATTCATCCCACTGCCCCTAACCCATACACCCTCCTGAGCGGCTTGCCACCAGACTACATCTGGTATACAATCTTGGACTTAAAAGATGCCTTTTTCAGTTTGCCTCTGGCCCCCCAGAGCCAAGAGATCTTTGCATTCGAATGGACTGATGAAGACAGTCAAACTGTAGGACAGTTGACCTGGACTCGCCTTCCACAAGGATTTAAAAACTCACCAACGTTGTTCAACGAGGCTCTAGGCGAGGACCTCTGTGAATACCAGACTAGCCACTCCCACGTTGTCCTATTGCAATATGTGGATGACCTCATGCTGGCCGCTACTACCAAGGAGGTATGCCTAGAGGCCACAGGTGACCTCCTTCAGACTTTGGGGACATTGGAGTACTGGGCGAATGCAAAGAAGGCCCACATTGCTAAACAGGAAGTCGTTTACTTGGGGTACAAAATAAAACAGGGGCAAAGATGGTTGACTCAGGCTATGAAAGAGACTATTTTACAGATCCCTGAGCCAACGACTCCTAGGCAAGTGAGGGAGTTCTTAGGGACTGTTGGGTGCTGCAGGCTATGGATCCTGGGGTTTGCTGAAAAGGCCCAGCCTCTGTATGAAGGAATTAGAGAAAATAAGAACTGGACTTGGACTGAGCCAGTGAGGCGGGCATTTCAGGAACTCCGGCAGGCATTGCTAGAAGCCCCGGCCCTAGCTCTCCCTGACCCGGCTAAGCCATTTCAACTGTTTGTGGATGAAAATCAGGGAGTGGGAAAGAGTCCTGACACAGCAATGGGGACCTTGGAGGCAGCCTGTGGCATATCTCTCTAAACGGCTGGACCCAGTAGCTGCTGGATGGCCGCCCTGTCTCTGTATCATCATGGCCGCTGCTCTCCTTGTCCATGACGCTGACAAGTTGACTTATAAACAGCGCCTCCTGGTCTACACTCCCTATGCCATAGAGGGGATCCTCAAACAGCCACCAGGTAAGTAGATTTCTAATGCTCGCTTAACCCATTACCAGGCCCTGCTGCTGGATGCTCCCCGGATACACTTTCAGACACCTTGTTTTCTAAATCCTGCTACTCTCTTGCCCATCCCGGAGGAGGATGGGCCTCTCCATGACTGTGTTGAAGTATTGGCTGAGGTAACCACCATACGAAGAGACCTCAGTGACATACCATTAAAGGACAGTGAGCTGATATGGTTCACAGATGGGAGCAGTTATATAAAGGATGGGCAGAGAAAAGTGGGGGCAGCCATAGTAGATGACACTGGGAGGGTCTTCTGGGCCGAGGCTTTGCCCCCTGGAACATCCACCCCAAAAGCAGAATTGATAGCTGTGACGCAAGCACTAGAGAGGGTGAAAGGAAAAAAGATCACCATTTACACTGACAGCCGGTATGCATTCAGCACTGTGCATGTTCAAGGCCCTATATATAAAGAACAGGGGTTCTTGACGGCAGAGGGAAAAGAGATTAAGAACCTACTTGAAATACGCAGACTCTTGGCAGCAGTCCACTTGCCCCAGGCGGTATCCATAGTACATGTCCCAGGACACCAGAAAGGAGAAGATGCCAGGGCCTGAGGCAACTGTGCTGCCAATGCAGCAGCCCTTGAGGTGGCCGCTGGATACTGCCTAGCTCATGTGCTGGCTGTAGGATTACCACCGCCGGGGATGGGGCCTCTCCCCTCAAGCCCCATATACTTTCCCTCCGATTTAAGCTGGATGCAGGATAACACCAACCACCCTGTGGGCAAGGACGGATGGTATCAGGACCAGGATGACAACCTCTTGCTTCCTGCCGACCTGGGCAGACATCTCTGTACCCATTTACATCAAACCACCCATTTGGGAGAGAAAAAGACTTTGACGCTTCTACAAGGCCTGTCAGATGATGAGACCGGGAAAAGGACAGCACACGGGTGTAAGATACTTGGGGGAAAGGCTGGGACAGCATTGGGAGATGGATTTTACAGAGGTAAGGCCAGGCAAGTGTGGCTATCATTACCTGTTAGTTTTGGTTGATACATTTTCTGGGTGGGTAGAAGCTTACCCCACTAAAAAGGAGACAGCAATAATAGTGGCTAAGAAGCTCCTAGAAGAGCTAATACCTAGGTTTGGGCTGCCGGCATCTATTGGCTCTGATAATGGACCTGCATTTGTGAGCAAAATTGTTAAAGGACTGGTCTCAGCCCTGGGGACCAAATGGAAGCTACATTGCGAGTACAGTCCCCAGAGCTCAGGACAAGTAGAAAGAATGAATCGGACCCTAAAAGCAACATTAACAAAGCTGGCGATAGAGACTGGCGGGGACTGGGTAACCCTCCTTCCCTTTGCGCTTTTTCGGGTGCACAATACCCCCTATAAACTAGGTTTGACTCCCTTTGAAATTGTATATGGAAGTCCACCCCCTATTTGTCCAGCGTTTGAGGGAAAGACTAAACCATCTCTCTCGCTACACACGTTCCAACAAGAGGTGCTGGCTCTAAGTAAAGTGCATAAACATATCTGGTCACTGATCCGAGAAGTTCATGAGGGCCAGAGTAAAGGAGCAATCCCGTCCCACCATATGGGTCTGGGTTAAGAGACACCAGTCAAAAACCTTAGAGCCAAGATGGAAGGGCCCCTATGTTGTTCTTCTTACCATCCCCACTGCCCTAAAGGTGGACGGAATTGGACCCTGGGTGCACTGCAACCACGTGCATCGTGCCAGCCCAGAGGAACAAGAAAAGGCCCCAAAAGAATGGAAGGGGACGCCGCATCCCACCAACCCCTTAAAAATGAAGCTCGTCCGCCAGCTGGCCCCAGACAAATCCCCCTGACTCTCCTGTTGGTGGCCCTCCTTCTCCACTCTGGAACTGCTGGTGCTAACCCACATCAACCTGCTAAGATCACCTGGATGCTTCGTAATGGACTAACCCATGAGGTACTCAATTTGACTACTGGAACCCCCCCAATACTTGGTGGCCAGATTTATCCTTCGACCTTGGACCTTTGTAAAAAGAACATATCAGTACAGTTCAAGTGATGATGCTGAGACAACAATATCAGGCAATGTCTCAGAATGAAGAGGAGGATTCCTCTCCATGATCAAAGGACGGGGGGGGGGGGGGAATGTTGGGACCTAACAAACACCATGATAGGCTTCAGGGACTAAGGTAGGACTCACGGGAAAGGCTGAGTCATTGCCCAGTGAGGTCATCACCGCAGATGCCAGGACTTGTCTAATCAGCATACTCCCCATAACCTGGTTTGAGTTTATCAGGACCTAAAAGACATCCCCCTGCAGCCAATAGCCAATTAGTAAATACCAGGAAACCCCTACAGCCAATAAAGATTAGCCAATTAGTAAATACTAGGAAACTCCTGCAGCCAATCAGCCCTTGCCAACTCTCTGTTCTAAAACCTATAAATACTGCTGTAAATCTGGGCTCGGGGCTCCTTGCTCCACTCCACTGCATTGGATGTGGCAGGAGCCCTAGCTCGAGCTAGAAATAAAACCCCTTCATGCTTTTGCATTGCTGTGGACATCTTATTCTCTGTTTTGGGGACTTTGACTCTGGGCATAACAAACTGCAGCCATGAAATTAAAATATGCTTGCTCCTTGGAAGAAAAGCTATGACAAACCTAGTAAAAGTGAAAGTCAGTTGTGTCTGACTCTTTGAGACCCTACGAACTGTAGTCTGCCAGGCTCCTCTGTCCATGGAATTCTAAAGGCAAGAATACTGGAGTTGGTTGCTGTCCCTTTTTCTAGGGAATCGTCCCAGTTCAGGAATTGAACCGGAGTATCCCGTGTTGCATGCAGATTCTTTACTGCTTGAGCTACCAGGGAAACTCTAGACAGCATATTAAAAACAGAGACATCACTTTGCCAAAAAAGGTCCATATAGTCAAAGCTATGGTTTTTTTTTCCAGTACTCATTTATGGATGTGAGAGTTGGACCATAAAGAAAGCTGAGGTATGAAGAACTGATGCTTTCTAATTGTGGTGCCAGAGAAGACTCTTGAGATTCCCTTGGACAGCAAGGAGATCAATTCAGTCAATCCTAAAGAAATCAAGCCTGAATATTCATTGGAAAGACTGATGCTGAAGCTGAAACTCTAATACTTCGGCCGACTGATGCAAAGAACTGATTCATTGGAATAGCCCATGATGCTGGTCAAGGTTGAAGGCAAAAAAAAAGGGGGGGCTGCAGAGGATGAGATGGTTAGATAGCATCACTGACTCAGTGGACATGAATTTGAGCAAAGTCCGAGAAATAGTGAAGGACAGGGCAGTCTGGTGTGCTATAGTCTATGTGGTAGCAAAGAATTGGACACGACTTAGCAACTGAACAACAACAAATTCTGCTGTCTCTCCCCTCTATCATGACAGTTTTTCTAGCTTCCCATCTCAAATGGCAGGACCAGGTTACTGGAGGCTTGTAATGTCAAATCTCCAGTCTTCCCTGTAACGCTATTGCTATGCCACCAGAGCAGCAAAGAAAATTCAATGTGAATGACTGGCAAAGATTATACATTTCTCAAGAGACTCTGATGCATTTTTTGCACAACCAGCTTAATTAAGAATCCTTGGCAGTATATTAACCACAAGCTTATGGATCTCAATATGCCAATCAAACATAATGAGATGAATGCAAATGTCAAAGTACAGATTCTTTGCCTAGGAAGTTCCAAAGGCTTAAAGCTGTGTCTTCAGTCACTTGTCAGAAAGCAATGGGAATAGCCGGGCCTGGTGAGGCTGGGGTTTGCCCATTAAAATTTAAATATATATGGCGTGACCTCCAGGACTGAGGTATGCTGTTCCCCGTGGGATTTCAGGGTATGAGAATGAAGATAAAAGTCTTTGGCTTACAAACTCACATTAAGCTAACAACAGCAACAACAATAGTAACATACCCTAAGATACTTCTAGAGAATAGGCCTATAAGTCAGGAGCCAAAATCAAAACCTGCATCAAAACCTGCAATCAAAACCTGTTTGCCTCTATAAGATAACAGACAAGTCAAATGACAGCTCTGTGTCTGAATATCTAATAAAATAGAAATGATAGTAGCTCCCTGTATTTGTTTCATAATAATTCATATCAGAAAAAAAGACCAGTACATTTGATGATATTAATTTGTCTTCTTAATGACCACACTAACAAATAGCTACACTATAGATCTGTTATCTGCTTGGTGTAGCTGGTTCTTGGCTAGATTGGATGATCTATTAACAGTTGAACAACTTGAAACTTAAAACAGGCTAACAGATGGTTGTTAACCTGGGGGTGTTTCCCATCCTTACTCAAGACCTGAATTGAAAGTATAGTGATCACATTCATGTATGACACAAATTTGGAAGAGATGGGTAATATTTTCTATGAATGAATCAGGAGCCAAACACATTTTCTTTTTAATTTGGCTATAAGGTGAATTTAGTCAGTTGCACTTTGATAGAGGAAATATAAGGATCTTCACAAAGATACAAAAAAGGAAATTCAAACAAATTCCACCCTATGGATAGGTGACTTAATATTTTAGGTGGAAGACTTTAAAATTTCACTACGAAGCATTAGTGTGTTTCAGATTCTGAGACAGTTAACGTGACCTTTGTTGTCTTTAATGGATTATAATGTACAGAATGAAAGAAGTGATGATGTTGCTGTAAATTAGCCAATCTCTGGAGTATCCTTCTTAGCTCTGGATCCCACGCTGTTGAGTAAAGAGACAAGCAATCAGGTCAAGGAGAGAATGGTTTCACATAGGGTGCAGTTGAACAAAAAGGGAGTTTGCCCTTAAATGCAAACTGAAGGAAGAACAAGATCTCTGGTTTAAAGTACTTGAAAGATAGTCATGATGATGAGAAACTATCAATATTTTTATATGTTGAGTCATGAAGAGGATAATTAGGACCAGAAGGTAGAGAGGCAGATAATAGGTAAGAATAAAAAACAAGAAATTTTCTTTCAACTGCTTATTGCTTTAAAAAAAAAAACTTTATTAAAATAATTCATGCACACAATTTACAGAGACAAATAACAGTGCAAAGCAGGTAATTTAAAACAACAGCTATCTTCTTTCTCTTCATCCTAATCCTTGCTTCCCAGAGCAAACTTTGTGGACTGTTTTCACTTATTCTTCTAATATTTCCTTCTATTTTATAAATATTATGCATATTCTGCTCTAAAAACATTAAATCTAAACACTTTTACTATAGAACGTGGGAATTTGGGTGTCTATCATTTCCCCTCCTTTTCTTTTCTCCCAGCAAGTTAAATAACTATTTCTGGTTAAATCAATAGTTAGAATGTGTTTTATATAAATAACTCATGATTGAGTCACATAAAGCATTGAGGGTATTTTCTGTTTTACACGATGTTTTGTTTTTCTTAGAATTAATGATTGTCATATTTTTGCTATTTCCCCTGGGTGCTTTTGTTAATTCGCCCTCCAGATTCTCCATCAGAGCTGTAGGGCTTCCATCAATGCAGTAAACAT
The DNA here is from genome assembly GCF_042477335.2 of Ovis canadensis. Lineage (NCBI taxonomy): Eukaryota > Metazoa > Chordata > Mammalia > Artiodactyla > Bovidae > Ovis > Ovis canadensis. Next base: position 95,914,266 of record NC_091253.1, on the reverse strand, counting down.
GCTGGTCAATCTTTCAATGCCATTTTTTTCTTAGGAAAATCCTCTTTGGAGTCTTGAGCTCACTGGCTCCTATCTGGCAGCTGTGGGTCTTTCCAACACTCCTTACTTCTTTCTGAAATATTAATAGCATCCTATGTCTTGTTCTATTTCCCTATTTCAAAGAAAGATTTTTCCCAGTAAGCTTCCTCAGAAAGGATGTATGATAAGTAAAAATTTTGAAACCTGGCAATCTGTTTCTGTTCTTTTCTAAAGTTGATTAAGAGTGTTCCTGGGACTAGAATTCTGGATTGGAAATTACACTCTCTCACATTTTAAAGCCATGGGTTGCATTATTGTTTTCTAACTTTCAAGATTGGTGTTAAGAACCTGAGAATATCATTTGCATATATGTTACATTTATTTTTTTATTCTCCTGGAAGATTTTCAGTAAATACTCTTTATACTTTGTTATTGTTCAGTCGCTCAGCTGTGTCTGACTCTTTGTGACCCCATAACTGCAGCATGCCAGGCTTCCCTGTCCTTTGCCTCTCCCAGAACTTGCTCAAACTGATGTCCACTGAGTCGGTGATGCCATCCAACCATTTTGCTCTCTGACGTCCCCTTCTTCTCTTGCCTTCAAATTCTTGCCAGCATCAGGGTCTTTTCTAATGAGTCAGCTCTCGCATCAGGTGGCCAAAGTACTGGAGTTTCAGCTTCAGCATCAGTCCTTCCAATGAATATCTGAGACTGATGTTTTTTAGGATAGACATGTTTAATCTCCTTGTTGTCCAAGGGACTTTCAAGAGTCTTCTCCAGCACCACAGTTCAAAAGTATCAATTATTTGGTGTTCAGCCTTCTTTATGGTCTGACTCTCAGGTCAATACATGACTACTGGAAAAACCATAGCTTTGACTATATAGACATTTGTCGACAAAGTAATGTTTCTGCTTTTTAATATGCTGTCTAGGTTGGTCATAGCTTTTCTTCAAAGGAGCAAGTGCCTTTTAATTTCATGGCTGCAGTCACCATTGCAGTGATTTTGGAGACCAAGAAAATAAACTCTGTCACTGTTTCCCCATCCATTTGCAATGAAGTAATGGGACTAGATGCTATGATCTTCATTTTTTGGAATGTTGAGCTTTAGGCCAACTTTTTCACTCTCCACTTTCACTTTCATCAAGAGGCTTTTTAGTTCCTCTTCACTTTCTGCCATAAGGGTGGTGTCATCTGCATATCTGAGGTTGTTGATATTTCTCCTGGCAATCTTGATTCCAGCTGTGCTTCATTCAGCCTGGCATTTTGCATGATGTACTCTGCATATAAATTAAATAAGCAGGGTGACAATATATAGACTTGATGTACTCTTTTCCCAATTTTGAACCAGTCCATTGTTCCATGTCTGGTTCTCACTGTTGTTTCTTGACCTGCATACAGATTTCTCAGCAGGCAGATAAGGTGGTCTGGTATTCCCTTTCCTTTAAGAATTTCCCACAGTTTGTTGTGATCCACACAGTCAAAGGTTTTAGCATAGTCAGTGAAGCAGAAATAGATGTTTTTCCAGAATTCTCTTGCTTTTTCTATGATCCAGTGGATACTAGCAATTTGATCTCTGTTTCCTCTGCCTTTTCTAAATCCAGCTTGAGCATCTAAAAGTTCTTGGTTCATGTACTGTTGAAGAATCACTTAGAGAATTTTGAGCATTACTTTGCTAGCAAGTGAGATATGGAGATGACACCACCCTTATGTCAGAAAGTAAAGAAGAACTAAAGAGCCTCTTGCTGAAAGTGAAAGTGGAGAGTGAAAAAGTTGGCTTAAAACTCAACATTCAGAAAACTAAGATCATGGCATCTGGTCCCATCACTTCATGGCAAATAGTTGGGGAAACAATGGAAACAGTGACAGACTTTATATGTTGGGGCTCCAAAATCACTGCAGATGGTGACTGCAGCCATGAAATTAAAAGACCCTTGCGCCTTGGAAAAAAAGTTATAACCAACCTAGAGAGCATATTAAAAAGCAAAGGCATTACTTTGCCAACAAAAGTCCGTCTAGTCAAGGCTATGGTTTTTCCAGTAGTCACGTATGAATGTGAGAGTTGGACTCTAAAGAAAGCTGAGCACTGAAGAAGTGATGCTTTTGAACTGTGGTGCTGGAGAAAACTCTTGAGAGTGCCTTGGAATGCAAGGAGATCCAACCAGTCTATTCTAAAGGAAATCAGTCCTGAATATTCATTGGAAGGACTGATTCTGATGCTGAAATTCCAATCCTTTGGCCACCTGATGCAAAGAGCTGACTCATTGGAAAAGTCCCTGATTTTGAGAAAGATTGAAGGCAGGAGGAGAAGAGGATGACAGAGAACAAGATGGTTGGACGGCATGACAGACTCAATGGACATGAGTTTGAGTAAACTCCAGAAGTTGGCAATGGATAGGGAGGCCTAGCGTGTTGCAGTCCATGGTTTCGTAAAGAGTCGGACACAACTGAGAGACTGAACTGAACTGAACTGAGATGAGTGCAATTGTGCGGTAGTTTGAGCATTCTTTGGCACTGCCCATTTTTGGGATTGGAATGAAAACTGACCTTTTCCAGCTCTGTGGCCACTGCTGAGTTTTCCAAATTTGCTTGCATATTGAATATAGCATTTCAACAGCATCATCTTTTAGGATCTGAAGTAGCTCAGCTGGAATTCCACCACCTCCAGTAGCTTTGTTCGTAGTGATGCTTCCTGAGGCCCACTTGACTTCATACTCCAGGATGTTTGGCTCTAGGTTAGTGATCAGACCGTTGTGATTATCTGGGTCACTAAGATATTTTTTGTATAGTTCTGTGTATTCTTGCCACCTCTTCTTAATATCTTCTGTTTCTGCTAAGCCCATACCATTTCTGGCCTTAATTGTGCCCATCTTTGCATGAAATGCTCCCTTGTGTCTCTAATTTTCTTGAATAGGTTTCTAGGTTTTTCCATTTTATTGTTTTCCTCTATTTCTTTGCATTGATCACTTAGGAAGACTTTCTTATTACTTTTTATTATATTATATATAATATATTTTATATAATATCTCTTATTATTTTTTCTTTTTATTATTTCTCTCCTTGCTATTCTTTGGAACTCTGCATTCAAGTGGGTATATCTTTCCTTTTCTCCTTTTGCTTCCCTTATTTTCTCAGCTATTTGCAAGGCCTCCTCAGACAACTATTTTACTTTTTTGCCTTTCTTTTTCTTGGGGATGATCTGGATCCCTGCCTCTTGTACAATGTCATGAACCTCCATCCATAGTTCTCCAGACTCTCTGTCTATCAGATCTAATCCCTTGAATCTATTTGCTGCTTCTGCTGTATAATCGTAAGATACTTGATTTTGGTCATACCTGAATGGTCTAGTGTTTTCCCTACTTTCTTCAATTTAAGTCTGAATTTGGCAATAAGGAGTTTATGATCTGAGCCACAGTCAGTTCCTGGTCTTATTTTCGCTGACTGTATAGAGCTTCTCCATCTTTGGCTGCAACAAATATAATCCATCTGATTTCAGTATTGACCATCTGGTGATGTCCATGTGTAGAATCTTTTATTGTGCTGTTGGAAGAGGGTATTTGCTATGACCAGTGCGTTCTCTTGGCAAAGCTCTGTTAGCCTTTGCCACGCTTCATTTTGTACTCTATGAACAAACTTCCTTCTTATTCCAGGTATCTCTTGACTTCCTACTTTTGCATTCCAGTCTCCTATGAAAAGAACATCTGTTTTTGGTGTTAGACTAGAAGGTCTTGTACGTCTTCATAGAATCATTCAACTTCAGCTTCTTCGGCATTAGTGGTTGGGGCATACACTTGAATTACTGTGATACTGAATTGTTTGACTTGGTAATGAGATCATTACCAAGAGATCATAACAGAGATCATTCTGTCTTTTTTTGAGATTGCACCCAAGTACTGCATTTCAGACTCTTTACTGGTCTGAAACTTCTCAGTGATTTGCATTAATGTGGAGCTTTAGTGTTCATTGTGTGGGATACTTGAGAAACTCTTGGCCTGCAGTTTTGAGACATTTTCTCATGTTCTCTATTAGTTTTTTTTTTATTTGTATTTTTAAAATTCCTTTTCTAGTAAAATGCTGTGCCTCCTGGATCTAATTTTCTTATGCTTTCTTAATCTTCATCTTTTTGTATTTTGCTTTATATTCTGAAGAGTTACAAAATTTTATCTCTCAATCTATCAGAATTTTTATTTCTATTAATTTATTTTTAATTCTCAAGAGTTCTTCTTTGTTTTCTGAAAGTTCTGTCTTAGAGCATCTTGTTTTTCATTTTATGATTAAAATTTATCTCTTTGAGAAAAATTTACCTTAATATTCTCTGCACTATCTTTCTCCTCCAAGTTCCTTTTTGTATCCTCACTTTGAATTGATCTGGACTCATTCTTTCATGTTAGAATCTTTCCTAAAAATAAAGGCTGGGATGTCCTTTCAAATTCTAGAGTCAGTCTGTTAGATCAGGTTCCCTGGGAAATAGATTGTATAGTAAGTTTATTTGGGATTTTCTTGGGGTCAACACCTGAGGGGGAGAGAGAGAAATTTGGTAGAAATATTGTTTCAATCAATTACCAGGGAATAACAGGGAAAGCTCTGGTACTGGGATGACACTTCAGAGATATACTAAATTGAAGCAAGGGTCTGGATTTGGGTTTTCCTCTGGGAAAGATTGTAAGTGTTAGTTGCTCAGTCGGGCCCGACTCTTTGCGACCCCATGGACTGCAGCCCACCAGGCTCCTCTGTCCATGAGATTTTCCAGGCAAGGATACTGGAGTGGGTTGCCATTTAAAGATTGTAATCATCTACAAATCACTGGATTGAGTTTGTCCTCTGGGCAAGGCAGCTGTCTTCATTTGGGGTGATTTCCAGAAAGGAAATCAGCTATGATCCATAAGCCACTAATGCATCCAGCAACTGGGAGAATTGCCTCAGTCCTGAAGGGTGAATACAGAATCCACAACAGCAAGGTAATTAAATGCTGTGACGTGAATGAGGTTAGGCAAATGGTAGACCTCACCACAAGGTGATCATTCTGGGGGCGAGACCACTTAGGAAGATTCTTGTCAGTATCAGAGACCTTTCCCTCGGGCTGTTAAATTTCCACGGATGAAACTGGGGAAGGAGTTGGGTGGTGGTTACTGTGCTAGAAGACCATCAGAGGGGCTCAGTGTTCAACATGCAGATCTACACTTAATCCCTTATTTTCAGAAGGTGCTTCACAGTCCTTTGTGCCTGGTGTCCTGGTGACAATCTTTACCATTCAACATCGTCAGAAAGGAAATCCATATGCCTAGGTGGGCAGGAGGGCAATTCACTGGCTTTATGAGGTGAGAGAGAGAATCTGGGTATCTGAATTTTTTTAAAACAACCTTTCAATAAATTATCATTTTCAGCACTATATCACACCTCAGATGTACCTGAGCCTTTCCATGGTTTATCTTCCCCCTTGCAGATTTAGAACTCAGTTTCTCTATTCTGCCAAATCAGCTTCCAAGGTTTCATTAACATCCCTGGCTCTTGCGGGATTTTTCAAAAGCAATTCTTTACTTGTTTTATTTGGGTTTTGGTGATGACGAAGGAGACAAATTGGTTGCTTATTATTTCATGTTTGACTTTAGTTACAGTAATTACTTTCTATAAGACACCATGTGCTATTTCAAGAGGTGATATTTCTTAATCACCGCAGGTGCTCAAGCAGAGAATGGACAATCACTCACGAGGAATGCGGACAGGATTCTTGCCTTATTGGAATTAGGAGATCATGTCACCCAATCCTGGGGCTTCCCTTGTGGCTCAGCTGGTAAAGAATTCGCCTGCAATGTGGGGGACGTGGGTTCGATCCCTTGGTTGGGAAGATCCCCTGGAGAAGGGAAAGGCTACCCATTCCGGTATTCTGGCCTGGAGAATTCCATGGACTGTATAATCCATGCGTTGTAAAGAGTCAGACAGGACTGAGCGACCTTCACTCACTCACTGACCCAATCCTGAACTTCTACAGTTCCACATAATATAGGAGAAACAACTTTATTATAGGAAATGGTACCTGATAGTCAAAGAACAACACTCTGTGTATTAAACTTCTCCATTTGATAAACAGACTTAATATTTGACTTTGATTTCAATATTTAATATTGAATTCTCCAGGGCAGAAAAGCAGAGTGAGTGGGTACCCTTTCTCTTCTCCAGGGGATCTTCCCAACCCAGGGGATCAAACCATGGTCTCCCGCATTGCAGGCAGATTCTTTCCCAGCTGACCCACAAGGGAAGCCCAAGGATACTGGAGTGGGTAGCCTATCCCTTCTCCAGTGGATCTTCCTGACCCAGGAATCGGACTGGGGACTCCTGCATTGCAGGTGGATTCTTTACCAACTAAGCTATCAGGGAAGCCCTCAGATGGTAAAGAATCTGCCTGCAATGCAGGAGCCTGAAATGCAGGAGACCTGGGTTTGATCCCTGGGTCCAGACGATCCTCTGGAGAAGGGAATGGCAACCCACTCCAGTATTCTTGCCTGGAGAATTCCATGGACAGAAGAGCCTGGTGGCTACAGTCCATGGGGTCACAGAGAGTCAGACATGAGTAAGTAACTAACACACAAACACACACACACACTTTCACTTCAGTTCAGTCGCTCAGTGGTGTCCAACTCTTTGCAACCTATGAACTGCAGCATGCCAGGCCTCCCTGTCCATTACCAACTCCCAGAGTCCACACAAACCCATGTCCATTGAGTTGGTGATGCCATCCAACCATCTCATCCTCTGTTGTCACCTTCTCCTGCCCTCAATCTTTCCCAACATCAGGGTCTTTTCAAATGAGTCAGCTCTTTGCATCAGGTGGCCAAAGTATGGGAGTTTCAGCTTCAACATCATTCCTTCCAATGAACACCCAGGACTGATCTCCTTTAGGATGGACTGGTTGAATCTCCTTGCAGTCCAAGGGACTCTCAAGAGTCTTCTCCAACACCACAGTTCAAAAGCATCAATTCTTCGGCACTCAGCCTTCTTCACAGTCCAATTCACATCCACACATGACCACTGGACAAACCATAGCCTTGACTAGACAGACCTTTGACAAAGTAATGTCTCTGCTTTTTAAATGCTGTCTAGGTTGGTTATAACTTTCCTTCCAAGGAGTAAGCGTCTTTATATTTCATGGCTGCAATCACCATCTGCAGTGATTTTGGAGCCCAAGAAAATAAAGTCAGCCACTGTTTCCACTGTTTCCCCATCTATTTCCCATGAAGTAATGGGACCAGATGCCACGATTTTAGTTTTCTGAATGTTGAGTTTTAAGCCAACTTTTTCACTCTCCTTTTTCACTTTCGTCAAGAGGCTTTTTAGTTCCTCTTCACTTTCTGCCATAAGGGTGGTGTCATCTGTATATCTGAGGTTATTGATATTTCCACACATATTTTAGGAGTCAAATTTAGATCAAGTTTTCCACTCACATCTCTTGAAATTATTTGGGAAAGTAGAACAAGTGTTCTGTTTGATTTCTGTGTTATTACATTTTAGATAATTCAATACTAAGAAGTAATATTTATACAGCCCTTACCTTGCCAGACAGCACTGTAAAGCTTTGTATGCATGAACACATTTAAACCGCACAATAAAGTCTCATAATAAATTCTCATAATGAAACTGTATGAGATAAGATAAAGTTTTATTCTCATTTATAAATGATGAAACTGGGTCACAGGAAAATTAAGCAACTTGCTCAACACCACACAGGAAGTGAAACAGCCAAGATTTGAACCATTTTCTGATTTTGCTCTAGACTCCAAGTTCCCAACTGCTGGGTTGCTCTGATCTTTGTAATCAAGGTTAGAAACTTTTACACAATGAGAAATATGTGATACAACATACTGTGTCATATAATGTATTATACAGCAGTGTACAATTCCAACAAATTTTGCAAGTACAGCTCCCAATTAGATCAGCTGAAAGCAGCTCTCAGTGAATAGCATCTGGAATTAGTGAACAGAAAGCATACAGTGTTCCCTCAGGATACTGGAAGACCACATATTTCTTTGATGACCGGACAAAAGCTGTTACAGCTTGGCAGGCAAGTTCTGATTCATCCGCCATATTCACCAGATATTGCGCCTTCGGAATTTCCATTTATTTTTGCCTTTACCAAACTATCTTAATGGAAAAATTTCGGTTCCCTGAAAGACTGCAAAGGGCACCTGAAACAGTTATTTGCTCAAACAGATAAAAAGTTTTGGGAAGATGGAATTTTGAAGTTGCCAGAAAAATGGCAGAAGGTAGTGGAACAAAACAGTGAATATATTGTTCAATCAGTTGGTGAAAAAGAAAAAAAAAAGGGGAGGGGGGATACTTTCCCTGGTGGTCCAGTGATTGAGACTCCAGGCTCCCAATGCAGGAGTGTGGAGTTCAATCCCTGGTCAGGGAATAAGATCCCACTTGCCAGGCAATGCGCCGCCCCCCGCCCCCCCCGCCCAAAATTATACATGCTTGTAAACGAAACACAGAAAAGTTAAAAGGGAGTAATAGAGTAATTATAACTTCAACAAATAAGTGTTATTTTCCCATCACTCTACTAAAGTGTTTTGCCTGTATTTTTCTATTAATACTTAACAATAACTTTGTTGCACTTTTGTTCCTATTTTACTAATGGGGATAGACAGAGAAATTAAATGACTTCTCCACTTTTACACAGCTGCTGAAAGCAGAATTCTAGCCCAGATCTTTAGGAATCCAAGTCTAAGATCTAAACTACCTTTCAAGACTCTCTCCATGTCACCTCTCCTCCTCTGCCTGGAGGAAATCCTTGGCTTTATTTGACTTAAGAGTTTGCAATACACAGCAGTAGCAAATGACTCACATTCCAGAACGTGTAGCACAATTAATTAGTAATCATGGGAACATTTACTTTGTGACTGCTATATGGGCACCAGGCTAGACCATTCAGTACTGTGTGGTTATTCACTATTCATATTTAACTATAGAGTAATTTAAAAATTATATGGTACATACACATTTTAATATCTACACATCTATTATGGTCTATATGAAGCCCTCATGAGCATTATAAAAGCACGTTTCACTTTTTTCCAGATTGACAGACAGACCTCACAAATTTTTCTTGTGTGTTACACATATATAGCTATATTAAATATATAATGTGTAGATATATAATTAATACTAATATATAGTCAATATATGTCTGTATGTACATTGTATATAAAATCACACATAATTGATAAATATGTATGTATTATATCCACATATATTTATAGTTAATATATTATACATAGTTGTACATAATATAACATATAATATGTAGTTAATATAGCATTATAATATATATTATATAATTAATGGGCTACACATGAAACATATAATATATAATTAATATATACATAAACATATATACATATGAGTATGAATTATTGTATTGCTTGTGACTTTCAGATTGCATTGCTCAAATGGCTAGAATGATAGAAGATATAATTCCTTGTATTCCATTTTGGGTCTTTTTTTTTTTAAGATTTATTACTCTGGACATTAACTGAAGAATCTCCAGTTTTATTACAAAGGCACACTTTTTCTCTAGAGAAAGAATGTGTATTTCAAACACTTATTTTGAGGGAATAACTACGTTGATGACTATTTGTTCAGATAAAAATATTCCACCAGATGTCACTGTTTCCCTTTCAGTGGTAATGATTTGCCATCAAATAGTTTCTAAGATATTTTAAATAAATTAAAATGAAGTAAAGAATTCCCTTGTATATGGGTGAGTCTGTCAGCACAACATTTTGTCTACAAAGAAACGCACATTGATATCCAACATCCAACGGTCCTGCATGTCAGCTTTAATACCGGTGCAGTACAGCTTTCTGGGCAAAGAGCTTGCTGTATATGATATTTCTACACATTAAAGAGAGGGATTCAAGTATAATTCAAGGGTACCTTTAGTTCTTAAGAAAAGTGTAGGTAAAAGTAATTTTATTGTTAAAAAGTAAGGATTTCAGTTAGTCCACAAAGACTCACAGCCACCTTATTGCTTTCTCCTTTATTTTTTGGGGGGTTGTTGACCCCTCCCAACTTTGTTGACCCAAATATAGAAGATTAAATTATAAAAATACCAGAAAAAAGAAGAAGAGAAATATACAAATTTCTCCATCTTGTCATTAAGAGCCCTAAATTTATTTGTATTATCTTTCTGTGGGATTATCTGCCATCCATTTCAATTAACCAGATCAGGTATGGAGGGCTTAATTTGATTGTGCATGGGATAAGTATGAGTGTCAGTCTTATCTCAAGCTGTTTTCTTGTCATATTTTATTTTCCTGTCTAAAATGCCTTAGCCACGAGTCCTCCAGGGCAGATAAACAGAGTGGCGATAAAACACAAAATAGAACATTTCAAATTGTGTGTGTGTGTTTTTTTTTTTTTAGAAGTCAGTATTCTTTCTAACAGACATGTTGGAAGACACATAACTTACTAAGTCAACAAAAAAAGTAGTTTGATGACCTTGTGTGAATGGATGACATATATTAATTCTTTTAGCAAGCATTTATTTAACTTTGCTACACTTCCAATATTTTGATAGGAAGTAAAGATGACATGAGGACATGGAAGATAAAATCCCAATCCTCTGGGAGCTTCCAGTCTAATGAGGAAGAAGGACAGAAAAGGGTCTGCAACACGCTCTTGGGGCAATGGCAGATGTATCCATATATATAACACTGTAGACTGATTAAAGTGAGGGGGTCTGAGTTCATATTCCAGGAACCCTAGTTGCCCACTGAGGTTTGCTCATGACATTTCACTAACAATAGACCTTGAAGGAAACACCTAGTTCAGGATATAAATAAGCAGGTAAAATAAAGTTTAAAACAGGTACATTATATAACTGGTAATTATATAATTCCAAGAGACTTATTTCACAATAGTGTTTTATTCCAGCAGAAATGAAAATAAATTTATTTTTAAAGATTTCCTAATATGCTCATAGGTTTAATACCACCCCATCTGATTGAATTTAGAAACACATGACACTGTTCTCCACAGTAAGTAATCTGTTTATTTTAATAATGGGAATCGGAATGCAGGTAAAGAGAGGATGTCAAGTCTTCTTTTCCTCTGTAGATGCCTAATAGGGTTAATAAAAAATAGAGGATTATTGGTCATTTAATTTAATTTTTATAGCTAGATAATTGCATAGATTTTAATCAAAAGAAATGACTGTTTTTCTTCCCATAGCAGTATTAGGTGTTTTAGTTCTTGGCTAAGATGAGGAGAGACTTTATTTTAGTTTTGCATTGTCTATGTACAATGCAAACTTATCTACAGTTTAGTGTTTTCCTTTGCTATATTTTGAAGCTTTGACAAATTAAAAAATTAAGAGAAAATATCAGAAACCAGCTTCATTGATTATAAAAGAAATAAATGAAGAGAGAAGCAAAAAGAAGCCAGGTATCTGACAATTAACTATTGCTTATATAGATAATAAGATATTCATAGTAGGGAATAGTATGCTATCATTAAAAATGACTTATAGAACAGTAATTAATGATAAATAATAAGCATATTCATGAAATATAGTATAAGTATATAAATTTTAAAATAAGTATATAAATGAAAAAGTAGATTATAAAGCCAGATATGATGTGGGTCAATTTTTTAAAACTAGTTTTTATAATCTGTAATTTCTTAAATTAGTAAAAAGAATTCATAATCTAATTATAATATAAAATGTAATAAAAGTCTGTGTACTTCTCTTTTTTAAAAGGAATAACTGCTCTTTCTTCTGATTTTTAAAAATTCTGTTATTTCAAAGAGAGACATTCTATCTTAGAGCCATAGTATATAGATACTGAGTGATTACTTTAAAAATATTTCTTAGTTGTTGAATTTTAGTAATAATAGTTGTTAATTATATCCCTGAAGGAAAGAGGCCTCAAATCAGAAAATTCTCAACCACTTGGATTTTCAGGGAATATATGCAGAGGTTTCATTACAGAGAAATGCCCCCAGGTTTTTTTTTTTGTTTTTTTAATTTTTTTCTCAATAATAATGTTTGTCCCCAAACTTCCAATCCAGTAAAATCCATTGCCAATATGTACTTCTCAAAAGCTTCCAGTTCTCCTTTAAATCCTAACTTACTTCCTTCTGGCCTTCTTCTTACTAAGCCTCAACATTTCCCTCTTAGTAAAAGCTGTAGTCCCTACATCTGTGACTTGGATATTAAAGTCAGTTGGGTCTCCTGGAGGGAGGAGTAACTTCCATGAGATGTTTGAGTATACTTTGTTGAAAATGGTGTCTGAATTGCTTTTTGAATAATTTTCTCTAATCTCTCATCTCCTGGCTACAAAACAAAAGCACAGTACACGGGCTGCCAAAATATATGGAATATTGTTAATAAGAAAAAACACAAGCAACAATAAACCTCTATGTGAAAACAGATAGGCTTATACACCACGAGAGGAAGAAGCATGGTTCTTTAGATGTGATCCTGGTATGCATCAGAAAATGTCCTAGATTAATCCTGTTTTGTTTCTTGACTCTCACTGTTCAAATGTCAAAGGGCAGTTATTCTCTTTGAATGGGTATTATTTTGACAAGAAGTCAAATGATCTACTCATTTATTTACTTATTCTTTTAATTTTATTTTTTTAATTGGAGGATAATGACTATACGACATAGTGCTTTCTGCCACACATCAACACGAATCAACCACAGCCCCACACATGTCTCCTTCCTTCTTAAACCTTCCTCCCACCTCTCTCTACATCCCACCCCACCAGGTTGTCGGAGAGCACCGGCTTTGGGTTCCCTGTCTCATTCAGCAAATTCCTGCTGGCTATCTATTTTACATATGGGAATGTATATGTTTCATTACTACTCGCTCCCATCTTCCCATCTTCTCCCTCCCCCACTGTAACCAAAAGTCTCTCTCCTCTTCATGTCTGCATCTCTTTTGCTATCCTACAAATAGGATCATTAGTACCATCTTTCTAGATTCCATACATATGCATTAATATATCATATTTGCTTTTCTTTTTCTGTCTTACTTCACTCTGAATAATAGGCTCTAGGTTCATCCACCACGTTAGAACCGACTCAGAATCGTTCGTTTTTATAGCTGAGGAGAAGGCAATGGCACTCCACTCCAGTACTCTTGCCTGGAAAATCCCATGGACGGAAGAGCCTGGTAGGCTGCAGTCCATGGGGTAGCTGAGGGTTGGACACGACTGAGCGACTTCACTTTGACTTTTCACTTTTCGTGCATTGGAGAAGGAAATGGCAACCCACTCCAGTGTTCGGCCTGGAGACTCCCAGGGACAGAGGAGCCTGGTGGGCTGCCGGCTATGGGGTCGCACAGAGTCGGACACGACTGAAGTGACTTAGTAGCAGCAGTAGCATAGGTATCACAACTTCTTTCTGTTGCTGTTGCTGTTAGCCTGGGCTTAAAACATTTTGCTTCCAAGGTCTCAGGCCTTTCCTCCACAGGCTGTTGAAGAGAGATCTATAACATCTCAAAGATATGTCTCTACCCTAACATACTTGGTTATTGCCTACAGTAACGATTCCTCATGCCTGCTCAGCCCTCACCAGGGTTATGTCTTCCTGTTCCTTCCCTCACAATCATCCCAGGGCTCCTTCTCTTCTTCCAATAAGGTAATCACATCTGGTTTAGACTTGGAAGGTCCTGCTAGTGAGATGAAGTTGCTGTCATTCTCTCAGGTCACATCCCTCTAAAAGTCCCTCCGTGCAGAGTACAGGAATTCCCATTCATCCTGTGAGAAGTCTATGGCCATATCTATAAATGTCACTGAACCAGTCCAGGAGAGGAAGATACCACACATCATGGAAGGCCACATAGGGGATGCACTCAGGAAAGGAGGAGCAAGCAGGATGTGGGTCATTGTTTGAAACTACAAGAACCAGTCAGTCCTTTTTAAGATTTCTCTGTTGAAGAACTGTGGAGTCCAGATAAGCCAGATATCTCTGAACGGAAACCACCAAGGTGTATCACAACTTCTTTATCCATTCATCCATTGATGGCCATATTAGGTTGCTTCCATGTCCTAGCTATTGTAAACAGTGCTGCAATGAACATTAGGGTATATGTGTCTTTTCAAATTATGGTTGCCTGAGAGTATATGTCCAGTAGTGGGATTGTTGGGTCATGTGCAAATGTGAGATCTGGACCATAAAGAAGGCTGAGCATTGAAGAACTGATACTTTGGAACTGTGGTGCTGGAGAAGATTCTTGAGAATCCCTTGGGTAGCAAGGAGATCAAACCAGTTAATCCTAAAGGAAATCAATCCTGAATATTCATTGAAAGGACTGGTGCTGAAGCTGAAATTTCAATATTTAGACCACCTGATAGGAAGAACCGACTCATTGGAAAATAACCTGATGCGGGGAAAAATTGAGGACAGGAGGAGAAGGGGATGACAGAGGATGAGATGGTTAGATAGTATCACCAACTCAATGGACATGAGTTTGAGCAAACTCTAGGAGATAGTGAAGGACAAGGAAGACTGGCATACTGCAGTCCATGGGGTTGCAGAGTCAGACATGATAGCAACTGAACAACAAACAACAAGGGTAGTTTTATTCCTAGCTTTTAAAGGAATATCCATATTGTGCTTGCTAAGGCCCAACTTGACTTCACACTCCAGGATATCTGGCTCTAGGTGAGTGACCACACCACCATGGTTGTCCAGGGCATTAAGATCTTTTTTTTTTTGTATAGTTCTGTGTATTCATCCAGTCTCATCACGTTATAGCAAATAGATGGGGAAACAATGGAAACAGTTACAGACTTTATTTTCTTGGGCTCCAAAATCATTGCAGATGATGACTGCAGCAATGAAATTAAAAGATGCTTGCTCCTTGGAAGAAAAACTATGACAAATCTCGACAGCATATTAAACAGCAGAGACATCATTTTGCTGACAAAGGTCTGCGTAGTCAAAGATATGGTTTTTCCAGTAGTCATGTACAGATGTGAGTTGGGCCATAAAGAAGGCTGAGCACTGAAGAATTGATGCTTTCAAGCTGTGGTGCCGGAGAAGACTCTTGAGAGTCCCTTGCACATCCAGGAGGTCAAACCTGGCAACTATCCATTTAGTCAACTGCTTTGTCAGTTGTTTCATTTGCTGTTACTTTCTCTCATTCTGATAGTTCTCTTTGTACTTTGATTATGGTTTCCTTTGCTGTGAAAAGCTTTTAAATTTAATTAGGTCCCACTTGTTTATTTTCATTTTTATTTCCATTACTCTAGAAGGTGGGGTCATAGAGGATCTTGATGTGATTTATTTCAAAGAGTGTTCTGCCTGTTTCCCTCTAAGATTTTTATGGTTTTCAGCCTTACATTTATGTCTTTAATTCATTTTGAGTTTATTTTTCTATTTGATGTTAGCTGCTAAGTCACTTCAGTCGTGTCCGACTCTGTGCGACCCCCTAGATGGCAGCCCACCAGGCTCCCCCGTCCCTGGGATTCTCCAGGCAAGAACACTGGAGTGGGTTGCCATTTCCTTCTCCAATGCATGAAAGTGAAAAGTGAAAGTGAAGTCGCTCAGTCGTGTCCGACTCTTAGCGATCCCACGGACTGCAGCCTACCAGGCTTCTCCATCCATGGGATTTGATGTTAGGAGGTGTCTTAATTTTATTCTTTAAACCTAGCTACCCAATTTTCCCAGCATCACTTATTGAATAGACTGTCTTTTCTCCATTGTATATTCTTGCCCCCTTTATCAAAGATAAGGTGCCCATACACCTGTGGATTTATCTCTGGGTTTTTGTTATCTTGTTCCATTTGTCTATAATTTCTGTTTTTGTTCAAGTACCGTACTGTTTTGATGACTGTAGCTTTGTAGTATAGTCTGAAGTCAGGAAGGTTGATTCCTCTAGCTCCATTCTTCTTTCTCAAGATTGCTTAGGCTAGCTATTCTGGGTCTTTTGTGTTTCCGTACAAATTGTGAAATTATTTGTTATAGTTCTGTGAAAAATACCATTGGTAGTTTGAGAGGAATTGTGTTGAGTCTATAGATTGCTTTGATATTATGCTTGTTTTCAGAATATTGATTCTTCCAGTCCAAGAACATGGTATATTGCTCCATCTGTTTGTGTCGTCCATAATTTCTTTCACTTGTGTCATATTTTTCTGCATAAAGGTCTCTTGTCTCTTTAAGTAAATTTATTTCTAAGTGTATTATTCTTTTATTGCTGTTGTTGCAATGATAAATAAAATCGTTTCCTTAATTTCTCTTTAGAAATTTTCATCATTAGTGTATAGAAGTACAAGGGATTTCTGTGTACTAATTTTTTATCCTGTGACCTTACTATATTCATTGCTTAGTATTAGTAATTTTCTGGTGCTATCTTTAGAGTGTTCTATGTAAAGAATCATGTCATCTGCAAACAGTGAGAGTTTTACCTCTTTTCCAATCTGGATTGCTTTTATTTTCTTTTCTTCTCTGATTGTTGTGCCTAGACCTCCAAAACTATTTTGAATATTAGTGATGAGAGTGGGCACCCTTGTATTGTTCCTGATTTTAAAGGAATTTCTTTCAGCTTTTCTCCATGAAAGATAATATTTGTTGTGGGTTTTTTGTATATCACCTTTATTATGTTGAGGTATACTCCTTCTATGCCTGCTCTCTGGAGAGTTTTTTTTAAAATCATAAATGGATGTTGAATTTTGTCAAAAGCTTTCTCTGCATCTATTGAGATGACCCTATTGTTTTTATTTTTCAGTTCATTAATGTTGTATATCATACTGATTAATTTTCATATATTGAAAAATCCTTGCACTGCTAGGATAAAGCCAACTTGGTCATTATGTATGATCTTTTTAATGTGTTGCTGGATTCTGTTTGGTAGAATTTTGTTGAAGATTTTTGCATCCATGTTCATCAGTCGTATTGACCTGTAATTTTCAATTTTCTTTCTTTCTTTCTTTTGCATCTTTGTCTTTTTTTTGGTATCAGGGTGATGGTGGCCTTGTAGAATGAGTTTGGGAGTTTTCCTTCTTTTGTGACTTTCTGGAAGAGTTTGAGTAGGATTGATGTTAAATTTTCTCTAAACTTTTGGTAGATTTTACCTGTGAAACTATGTAGCCCTGGACTTTTCTTTGTTGGAAGATTTTTGATTATAGTCTTGTTGACTGTGTTTGTGATTTATCTGTTTATATTTTCTCTTTCTTCCTGGTTCAGTTCTAGAAGGTCATACTTTTCTAAGACTGTGTCCATTTCTTCCAGGTTTCCCATTTTATTGCCATTAGTTGCTATTAGTAGTCACTTATAACCCTTTGTATTTCTTTTCTGTCTCTTGTAACTTCACCTTTTTCACTTCTAATTTTATTGATTTGAGTCTTCTCCCTTTTTTCTTGATGAGTCTGACTAACAGTTTGTTGACTTTGTTTATCTTCTAAAGAACTAGCTTTTCGTTTTATAGATCTTTGATATAGTTTCTTTCATTTCTTTTATTTCTGCTATGACCCTTATGGCTTCTTTCCTTTAACTTTGGAGTTCCTTTGTTCTTCTTTCCATATTTGCTTTAGGGGTAAGTTTAGGTTGTTTATTTGATGTCTCTCTTGTGTTTTGGGGGGGAGGTTTGTATCGCTATAAACTTTCCTCTTAGCACTGCTTTTACTGTATCACATAGATTTTGAGTTGTTGTGTTTTCATTGTCATTGTTTCTAGGTATATTTTCATTTCCTTTTTTATTTCTCCAGTGATCTGTTGGTTATTCAGAAGTGTATTGTCTGGCCTCCATGTGTTTGTGTTCTGTATAGTTTTCTTTCTTGCAGTTGTTATTTAATCATATAGTGTTGTGGTCAGAAAAGATGCTTGAAATTGTTTCAATTTTTAAAAATTTACTATGACTTAATTTAGGGCCCGAGATGTGATCTATCCTGGATAATGGTCCATGTGCACTTGAGAAAAAAGTGAAATCTATTGTTTTCAGGTGAAATGCCCTGTAGATGTCAATTAGGTCCAAGTGGTCCAATGTATCCTTTAAAGCTTGTGTTTCCCTATTAATTTTCTGACTCAATGATCTGTTCATTAATGTGAATTGGGTATTAATATCTTCCACTATTATTATGTTACTATACATTTCCAATTTAATAATTGTTAGCATTTACCTTATGTATTTTGGTGCTCCTTTGTTGGGTATATATGTGCAATTGTTATCTTCTCCTTGGAGTGATCTCATGATCATTATGTAATGCTTTTCTTTATCCAAACCCATGTCCATCGAGTCGGTGATGCCATCTAACCATCTCATCCTCCGTCATCCACCTCTCCTCCTGCCCTGAATCTTTCCCAGCATCAGGGTCTTTTCCTATGAGTCAGGTCTTCACATCAGTTACCATTTACTTTATCGTTTTGTGCTTGTTTTGGTAGACTTTTTTCTTATTTCCTATCTAGAGAATTTCCTTTAGCATTCATTGGAGTGTTAGTTGATGGTTCTAAATTCTTTTAACTTTTGCTTATCTATAAAGTTTTTCATTTCTCCTTCAAATCTGAATGAGATCCTTCCTGGACAGAGTAATCTTGGTTGTAGGTTTCCCCCTTTCATCACTTTAAGTATATCCTGCCATTCCTTTCTGGCCTGCACAGTGTCTGTTAAAAGATTATCTTTTAGCTTCATGGGAATCCCATTGTATATTATTTGCTGCTTTTCCTTTTCTACTTTTCATATTCTTTGTGTTCAATTTTTATTAGTTTGATTAATATGCATCTTGATTTGTTTCTCCTTGGGTTTATCCTATATGTAGCTCTCTGGGCTTCCTGGATTTGGGTGGATATTTCCTTTCCCATTTTAGGGAATTTTTCAACTATAATCTCCTCAAATATTTTCTCATGCCCTTTCCTTTCGGTTTTTTTTTTCTGGGGTCCCTGTAATTCTAATGTTGGGTGCTTAATGTCCCAGAGGTGTCTGAGACCATCCTCATTACTTTTGATTCTTTTTTTCTTTATGGTGTTCTGCTTCAGTTATTTCCACCAGTGCATTTTCCAGCTCACTCATCTGTTCTTCTGCCTCAGTTACTCTACTGTTGGTTCCCTCCAGTTTACTTTTAATCTTAGCTATTGATTGTTCATTATTGTTTATTCTTTAATTCATCTAGGTCCTTGTTAAATATTTCTTACATCTTCTTGATCTGTGCCTCCAATTTTACTTTCAAGATCTTGGATCATCTTTACTATCATTACTCTGAATACTTTTTCAGTCGGAATGGCTATTTCCTCTTCATTCATTTGGTTTTGTGGGTTTTTACCATGTTCCTTTATCTTCTGTGTCTATCTTTGACTTTTAATTTTGCTTAATTTACTGTTTTTTTTTTGGGGGGGGTCTCTTTTCTGGTGGGCTGGAAGGTGGTTCAGTTCAGTTCAGTTCAGTTGCTCAGTCGTGTCCGACTCTTTCCGACCCCATGAATCACAGCACGCCAGGCCTCCCTTTCCATCACCAACTCCCGGAGTTCACTCAGGCTCATGTCCATCGAGTCAGTGATGCCATCCAACCATCTCATCCTCTGTCATCCCCTTCTCCTCCTGCCCCCAATCCCTCCCAGCATCAGAGTCTTTTCCAATGAGTGAACTCTTCACATGAGGTGGCCAAAGTGCTGGAGTTTCAGCTTTACATCATTCCTTCCAAAGAAATCCCAGGGCTAATCTCATTCAGAATGGACTGGTTGGATCTCCTTGCAGTCCAAGGGACTCTCAAGAGTCTTCTCCAACACCACAGTTCAAAAGCATCAATTCTTCGGCTCTCTGTCTTCTTCACAGTCCAACTCTCACTTCCATACATGACCACAGGAAAAACCATAGCCTTGACTAGACAGACCTTAGTTGGCAAAGTAATGTCTCTGCTTTTGAATATACTATCTAGGTTGGTCATAACTTTTCTTCCAAGGAGTAAGCGTCTTTTAATTTCATGGCTGCAATCACCATCTGCAGTGATTTTGGAGCCCCCCAATAAAGTCTGACACTGATTCCACTGTTCCCCATCTATTTCCCATGAAGTGATGGGACCAGATGCCATGATCTTCGTTTTCTGAATGTTGAGCTTTAAGCTAACTTTTTCACTCTCCTCTTGCACTTTCATCAAGAGGCTTTTTATTTCCTCTTCACTTTCTGCCATAAGGGTGGTGTCATCTGCATATCTGAGGTGATTGATATTTCTCCTGGCAATCTTGATTCCAGCTTGTGTTTCTTCCAGCCCAGCGTTTCTCATGATGTACTCTGCATAGAAGTTAAATAGCAGAGTGACAATATACAGCCTTGACGTACTCCTTTTCCTGTTTGGAAACAGTCTGTTGTTCCATGTCCAGTTCTAACTGTTGCTTCCTGACCTGCATACAGATTTCACAAGAGGCAGGTCAGGTGGTCTGGCATTCCTATCTCTTCCAGAATTTTCCAGTTTCTTGTGATCCACACAGTCAAAGGCTTTGGCATAGTCAATAAAGCAGAAATAGATGTTTTTCTGGAATTCTCTTGCTTTTTCCATGATCCAGAGGATGTCGGCAATTTGATCTCTGGTCCTCTGCCTTTTCTAAAACCAGCTTGAACATCAGGAAGTTCACGGTTCATATATTACTGAAGCCTGGCTTGGATAATTTTGAGCATTACTTTACTAGGAAGGTGGTAGTTCCTCCTACTTGTGGAGTCTGTCCCCAGTGGGTGGGGTCAGGCCAGTGCCTTGTTAAGGTTTCCTGGCTGAGGGGACTTGTGCCTTTGTTCTCATGGATGGAGCTGCATCTGTCTCTCTTGAGGGCAGTGCCATGTCCAGTGGTGTGTTCTGGCGTGTCTATGTGTTCAGTATGTCTTAGGGCATCCTGTCTGCTAATTTGCAGGATTGTGCCCCCTTTTTTTCTGAAGGATTGGCATGGGGTGGGTGTACATCCTTGGATTTTGCTGGCCTTTGTGGGGGGCTCTCACCTATTACATTTTCATGAAGCTGGAAGTTCTCTGGTGGTCCAAAGTCCTGGAGTTGAGTCTCTTGCCTCTGGGTTTTAGGTCCAACCACTTACAGTAACATCAATACTTCACAGGCCACACAGCACAGAAGACAAACACCTGCTGCTGCTGCTAAGTAGCTAGACTAATGGTAAAACAACTCTCAACAGCCAAGAATACCCCCAAAATTTCACACACTTATCTAGGAAAAAGAAGAGGGAAGTAGGAGGAAAGGGGAAAAAAGAATGCTGCTGCTGCTGCTAAGTCACTTCAGTTGTATCCAACTCTGTGCGATCCCATAGATGGAAGCCCACCAGGCTCCCCCGTCCCTGGGATTCTCCAGGCAAGAACACTGGAGTGGGTTGCCATTTCCTTCTCCAATGCATGAAAGTGAAAAGTGAAAACAAAGTCACTCAGTCGTGTCCGATTCTTAGCGACCCCGTGGACTACAGCCCACCAGGCTCCTCCATCCATGGGATTCTCCAGGCAAGAGTACTGGAGTGGGGGTGCCATTGCCTTCTCTGGATAAAAGGATAAGAGGGATCAAAAGAGAAGAAAGCAATCAAGCCAATAATCAAACTCTAAGTGAAAATCAATACTAAAATTTAGACTCTCAAAGATACAAAATTAAAAACCAAAGATCAATGAACAAAAATCAAAAACATGGAAAAAGTAGTTTCTCAAAAATATAAAAATCAGGTCTTCCTGGTGGCTCAGTGGTAGGTAATCTGCCTGCCAATATAGGAGACATGGGTTCAACCCCTGATCCAGGGAGATCCCGCATACCGTGGGGCAACAAAGCCTGTGGGACAAAACTATTGAGCCTGTGCCCTACAGCCTGGGAGCTGCATCCTCTGAGCCCATGTGCCTGCAACTACTGAAGCCCATGTGCCCAGGAGCCACCACACTGAGAAACTTGCACATCACAGCTAGAGAGGAGCCCCCACTCGCTGCCACTAGGGAAAAGCCTGTGCAACAACGAAGACCCAGCTCAGCCAAAAACAAATAAATAAATAAACAAAATTTAGAAAGAAATGCAAAATCAAAAATCAAACACATGGAAATTATTTTTAAAATAGGTTAATTTTTTAAACAAAGGGAAAATAGTTTGTAATAAATAAAAATTAAAGGAATAATAAAGAACCATATTAGGACAATATTAGGAAAAATTTTTAAAATGATAAAAGGGAGGAAAGGCAATATATATATATATATATATATGAGTGGTAGTGAGAGGAATGTCCAAATGATTCTTCCATTTTGCTGTTCCAGTCTATTTGCCTACTCAGAAAGTCCTCCAATATTTCTAAGAAGGTCTCTGGACCTGTTTTGGGCAGTGTGGAGTCAGCTCAGATCTTCCCTTGCTCCAAGTTGTAATTGTTCTCAAAGTCTAAAGTTGCCCCTCAAACGCACAGTCTCATGCGAATTGTGGGGATTTAAACCAGGGCTTCTCTGGTGTCTCAGATGGTTAAGAATCTACCTGCAATGCAGGAGACCCGTCTTCATTTCCTGGGTCAGGAAAATTCCCTGGAGAAGGGAATGGCTACCCACTTGAGTATTCTTGCCTGGAGAATTCCATGGATGGAGGAGCCTGGTGGAATATACTCCGTGGAGTCACAGAGTCAGACACAACTGAGCAACTAACAAACCATTGCACCTGCCACTTCCAGGACTATTTTTCCCTTTTTCCTTTGTTTATACAGACTTGGCATTCTGCTTTGGTTTTTGGCCTGCCTCTGGTTGTAAGTCTCTCTTCAGTGTCTGTCCTCTGCTTCACTTTCACTTTCATGCACTGGAGAAGGAAACGGCAACCCAATCCAACCCAATCCAGTGTTCTTGCCTGGAGAATCCCAGGGACAGAGAAGCCTGGTGGGCTGCCGTCTATGGGGTCTAACAGAATCGTACACGACTGAAGCAACTTAGCAGCAGCAGCAGCTGTCGCTTATTAAGGCTCACTTGCTCAGTTATGCTGGGAAGGGGTAAGGGTACAGCAGACACCACTAGGGTGGGGAGTGTTCTCTGTGGTTGGTCTCTGTGAGAGGTTGGCACAGGCTGAGGCAGGTCGTGCCTTTCCTCAGAGGAGTTGGTTCCGGGTTGTGGGACCCTTGGCAGAACCACATTCCTAGGGCTCCCAGATGGCCCCTGCGGGAGTTTCCCCAGCCTGAGGCAGGTTGCCCACTTCTCCAGGGGGAGTTGGTCCTGGGTTGTGACATGCTTGGCAGAGCCACGCCACTCAGCCTCCCAGGAAGACATGGGTAGCGACCCACGACCACCTACAGCTTGGTGGTAGTTGCCGTCTCTGGGGTCAGGACCTTAGTAGTCCCCTGCCTTCCACCACTGGGGTTCATGCTTGCTTCTGGGGCCATAGACTGCAGCTTGCTTTCCCCCTTTTAGGCATTCACTAAGGTGGAGTCCTTTGTTCTATGAGCATGTGGGGTTAGAGCATGGTGTTCGAGTCTTCTCCTGGGAAAGATCTTTTGTTTCGCTGGTATTTTCCTTGGTCTGCCTCTGCAGGCTCATGTGAGCCTCCTCAGAATATCTTCAAGGCAGCCAACCCCAGGCCTTTAGCGTGATTTCTGTGGTGAATTTTCTCCATTTCACCTCTGGAGCACCTGTCGCACTGTGCTTCTCTCTGAGGTTCTGAAGCTACAACCTGACCTCGCCTGGGAGGGGGTTTTCTAGTGTGCAGAAACTGTTCCTGGTTCACAACTCCCTCCCAGGGGCGCAGGTCCCCATCCCAAACTACTTTGTCTCCCTTTTGTCTTTATTTTTGCCCTACCTTATTCTGAGGAGCCTTAGTCTGGGGCCCTCTGCCAGCAATCAGATGTGCTGTCATTGAAAGGGCCATTTACTTCTTGACTTGGTCCTGGGACATAGTCTTCCCATTAAGTGTCACCTGAAGGCACGCACCCTGTGGGCCTGTAACCAACATCTATGACTTCTGTAGTGGGAAAATAGTTTATAAAACCTATTGATATGACTTCAGTCTTGCAAATCTATAGTTAATTATTCATCATGCTTGAACACTATAGGAACAATTTACTCAGATCACAATTGCTTTCCACCATTTTTCTCGCTTTGTGACTTTTTTATGTAAGATTACCTTTCTCCATTTAGGTGTGTTTGCTCTCCTTTCTCATTTAAAAAAATATTGGAACATCTAAATTCCCTGTATTTAGACATGGATTCAGAACTGCTTCATGTTGAATAGCTCAGGTTTGAAGGGTCAAATCCTCCAAGGATTTTCTGAACTGCTCTTCTTTTTTGGTGTGTTTTTCTCACATGAATCAAGATATTTCACAATGTAGTCACACAGAAATGTTTATTAGAATGTGAGATGGTCTCCTCATTTCTTGACAAAGCTATTCCCTCAGTCTGGAAGGTTTTCCCTACTGTCCACTTTGACTTAACTAACACCTATCCCAAATTAAAATGTTGATTCTTTTGTTAAAGGTGTCTTCCCTCAGCTCTCCTTCTCCAATTTCCTCCCACAATACAAGCATCGATGGAAACTTGCAGAAAATATTACTCTAGATCCAGGCAATTTTAGTTGATTCTATTTAGGAATTTAGTTTTTTCTCTCCCCTAGTTGATAGGACAACAGTAAGGATGAGGATGAAGATGAGGGTAGGGAAGGAAAGCCCTTTAGTGGACCTCCTCCTTCACTCTGCATCACCCGTTAAGAAAGTCCGTTTCCAACCAACAAAAGATGATGAGAAAAAAGTTACTTTGGGAGTGGCGGCTCAGAGGTTAAAGTGTCTGCCTGCAATGCAGAGACCTGCGTTCGATCCTTGGGTTGGGAAGATCCCCTGGAGAAGGAAATGGCAACCCACTCAAGTATTCTTGCCTGGAGAATCCCATGGACGGAGGAGCCTGGTGGGCTACAATCCATGGGGTCACAAAGAGTCGGACACGACTGAGCAACTTTACTAATTGGAAATATAAAATAAATTTCTACTATGATCATCTTAGAAGATAAGATAATTTTCTCTCAACTGGTAATTACTTCTGCTTCAAAATAACTTTATCCTTACTTCTGCCCACTCTTGATTCTTCCCTAAGTATATTCATTATCAAGCTATGAAGTCCTCTTTCTGAAATATTCCTTCCCTCCCTTTCCCCAAGACAATGACTTAAAATAATCCTCCTTCTTTTTCCCTCTTTACAAACTTGTCATCATTTCTTACATTTTAATGAGTAACCTTGTTCCTTAGTGACTTTTCTCTAGTTCTGGCTCTGAGTCTTCAGGGCCTGGAGCTCAGAAATCCTTCTGGGAAGGCCTAGTAATGTTCTTTTGGGTTTTGCTTGTGGTTTCCTGAAACCTGTTTCTCTCAAAACTCTACTCTTTTGCTATACATTGAAACTCGCTATTTAATTACATTTTGACATATAATTCTCCATTCCTTTGCAGGTGATATTTACTCTTTCTGAAATCTCTAGTTACTACTACTCCTTGTTACTACTGTGATATCTCAAAAATGTGTGCTTTGGTGAGATATCTTTCTCATTCTGTTGTACTGGGCACTCGATGAGCCCTTTTAATCAGTATAATAATGTATAATCAACCTAAGAAATTTTCTTCTACAAGTGATTTATGAAGTATTATGCTTAATGGTTAAGAATGAGAGTTCTGGAGTTCTGAAGCATGCTATTTGATATTCAGTTCAGTTCAGTTCAGTTCAGTTGCTAAGTCGTGTCTGACTCTTTGCGACCCAAAGAACCACAGCACGCCAGGCTTCCCTGTCCATCACCAACTCCTGGAGTCCACCAAAACCCATATCCATTGAGTCAGTGATGCCATCCAGCCGTCTCATCCTGTCATTCCCTTCTCCTCCTGCCCTAAATCTTTCCCAGCATCAGGGTCTTTTCAAATGAGTTAGCTCTTCACATCAGGTGGCCAAAGTATTGGAGTTTCAGCTTCAGCATCAGTCCTTCCAGTGAACACCCAGGACTGATCTCCTTTAGGATCAACTGGTTGGATCTCCTTGCAGTCCAAGGGACTCTCAAGAGTCTTCTTCAACACCACCTATTTCCCATGAAGTTATGGGACCAGATGCCATGATCTTTGTTTTCTGAATGTTGAGCTTTAAGCCAACTTTTTCACTCTCCTCTTTCACTTTCATCAAGAGGTTCTTTAGTTCTTCTTCACTTTCTGCCACAAGGGTGGTGTCATCTGCATGTCTGAGGTTATTGATATTTCTCCTGGCAATCTTGATTCCAGCTTGTGCTTCTTCCAGCCCACTGTTTCTCATGATGTGCTCTGCATATAAGCTAAATAAAAAGGGTGACAATATACAGCCTTGACATACTCCTTTTCCTATTTGGAACCAGTCTGTTGTTCCATGTCCAGTTCTAACTGTTACTTCCTGACCTGCATGCAGATTTCCCAAGAGGTATGTCAGGTGGTCTGGTATTCCCATCTCTTTCAGAATTTTCCAGAATTTGTTGTGGTCCACACAGTCAAAGGCTTTGGGATAGTCAATAAAGCAGAAATAGATGTTTTTCTGGAACTCTCTTGCTTTTTCCATGATCCAGCGGATGTTGGCAATTTGATCTCTGGTTCCTCTGTCTTTTCTAAAGCCAGCTTGAACATCAGGAAGTCCATGGTTAATGTATTGCTGAAGCCTGGCTTGGAGAATTTTGAGCATTACTTTACTAGCATGTGAGATGAGTGCAATTGTGCGGTAGTTGAGCATTCTTTGGCCTTGCCTTTCTTTGGGATTGGAATGAAAACTGACCTTTTCAAGTGCTGTGGCCACTGCTGAGTTTTCCAAATTTGCTCGTATATTGAGTGCAGCACGTTCACAGCTGCATTTGATTTTAATATTTGATATTAAAGAATTTTTTAAAATATTTGTTTATTCAGCCATAAAATAAATGAAATAGTGCTATTTGCAGCAACATGGAAGGACCTAGATATTATCATACTAAATGAAATAAGTCAGACAGAGAAAGACAAATATTATATCACTAATTTGTGGAATCTAAAAAATAGTACAGATTTCCTATTTACAAACATAAGCAGACTCACCAACATAGACAATCATTACCAAAGGAGAAGGGAAGGAGGAATACATCGGAAGCATGGGATTAATGGATGCACACCACCATATATAAAACAGAAAAATAACAATAACTGACTGCATCACAGGGAACTACATTCACTATCTTGTAATAAGCTACAGTGGAAAAGAATAAAATATGTATTTTTTGTATATATATATGTATATGTATAAACAAATTACTTTGTTGTACACCTGAAACTAATACAATATTGTAAATCATCTATTTGCTGTTGTTGTTTAGTTGCTAAGTTGTGTCTATCTCTTTTGTGATCCCATGGACTGTAACCTGTCAGGCTCCTCTATCCATGGGGTTTTCCAGGCAAGAATACTGAAGTGGGTTTCCATTTCCTTTTCCAGGGAATCTTCCTGATTAAACCCCCTTCTCTTGCACTGGCAGGTGAATTCTTTACCACTGAGCCACCTGGGAAGCCTACATCAACTATACTTCAATTTTTTAAAAAGCAGCCACAGAAAATATGTAAACAAATGAAAATAATATTTGTTTCTCAGTTTTCTTGTCTAAAAATTGTGAGAATAATATAACCCTATCTCACTGAGGTCTTGTAGGATTAAATAATTTTAATTTTATTGAAAAGTACTTAGAAACATTTGACTACTATTGTTCTAGAGAACTCTGCAATAGTAGTCATCCATTTTTTAAAAAAATGCTAATAGATTTTGTGTACATATGATGAACAGAAGCAGTTGATTTTTCCAAAACATCTCTGAAATAGACAGGAGGAATCCGATTGTCTTTTTTCTTCTTTATTTAAAAAAAATTTATATTATTAAAGTATGATAACACATTTACAAGAAACTTGGAAATTACAGAGCAAGGTTACATACAGTTATATGTTACAATTATTTTTTAAGTAGATAAAAATTTTTAGTTGAAATTTCAATATCAAACTCTCAAAAATCAATAGACTGAATAGATACAAAAGTAGACCTGAGAAGCACTATGAATGAATTCAACATAGTTAAGATTTATACAATTTTCACACAGGATGCAAATTCTATTCAAGTTCTATTCATAGGTTACAAACGAGGAGACACTGGAACATATCCATAGACATAAAACAAGGTACAAAATTTCATGGTCTAAAGGTATTGAAATCATACAGAGTCATCATGCGGAATTATGTTACAATTCAATATCAAAAGATATTTGAAAATAACTCATATATTTTAAGCGCAATGTTCTGTTTACTGAGGCCATATTTACCCATCTGCCATTTACCACCTTGCCCTTTATAAACTTTGCAGTTGAACAAAGACATTTCCTGATAGTTTCATGAGTCTTTTCTATTCTTTCAATGCTTCAATGCTTTGCCAAAGGAGAACCTTCATTCTGCATAATGATCTCACACAATTTTTAGCCATGCCAAAGAAGAGAACATTAAAATCCATCACTAAGTGACATTATTTGGATTTGTGACCTCTCTCTGGAGGCCACTGTGCTCATAAAACAATGAGTTGATTAGATTCACTCAAAAGAGGAGTTGTTCACTTATGACAGATGTAATATTGATCATATCCTTCATTTAATAAGTCACCCAAGTATAATTCAATGCAAGCTACTAGAATAAATTACCATCCATATTCATCTTATTTGACTGTTTTATAATACCAAAGAGGAGCAAGAACAACAGCATAAAAATTTCATGTTGCAATGTAAACAGTGGGCAGCTTCTACAGCAGGACTGGGCATTTCTGCTGTGAGAAGTGACAGAAGTCTGGTCTTTGTCAGAAAATCAGATCATGCAAGTCTAGCTCCATCTGGCTGTGAGTGATTTGTGATCAGACAGGTAACAGTAGGGAAAGAAGGGAAGTTCGTTAAAAAGGTCTACCACGTCTGTCCTATCACTACACAAATCTGTCCCACTGTGTCCCTTTGTAAGGGATTTCTGCTTATTCTAAGTCACTGTGATTTAGAATATAGGCAGTAACATCTGTGCTCTTCAGAGCGTGATGCCAATGAAACGACAGACAACCTGAGAATAGTTGAGAGAACCAGTGAGAAAAAGATCAAAGTCTAAATGAAGTGAATATCCCGAACAGAGTGTCAGATGTAGAAGTGTAGATTATATGTAGTATGATTATATGCTATAGAAGCTGGTGAAGGAAAAAAACATGTAAAAGCAGAACTAGACTCCCTGTTTTTATTTCTGTACCTCAAACTTTCTATTTTAACACCACAAACTGGCACAAACCCCATTACTAAGGAACTGCACTCACTTAGATCCCTTTTTGTTGTTCATTTGCTCAGTTGTGTCTGACTTTCTGTGACTGGACTGAAGCACTTCAGGTTTTCTTTCCTATCCTTTACTATTTCCCAGAGTTTGTTCAAACTCATGTCCACTGAGTCAATGATGTCATACAACCATCTTATCCTCTGTCACCGCCTTATCCTCATGCCTTCAATCTTTCCCAGCATCAGGGTCTTTCCCAGTTAGTCGGATTTTTGCATCAGGTGGACAAAATATTGGAGTTTCAGCTTTAGCATCAGTCCTTCCAATGAATATTCAGGGTTGATTTCCTTCAGGATTGACTGGTTTGATCTTCTTGCAGTCCAAAGGACGCTCAAGAGTCTTCTCCAGCATCACAATCAAAGGCATCAATTCTTCGTCACTCTGACTTCTTTATGGTCCAGCTCTCACAATCATTTGTGACCACTGGGAAGACTATCACCTTGACAATATGGACTTTTGATGGCAGAGTAATGTCTCTGCTTTTCAACACACTGTCTAGGTTTGTCATAGTTTTCCCCCAAGAAGCAAATGTCTTCTGATTTCATGGCTGCAGTCACTATCCCTAGTAATTTTCAAGCTCAAGAAGAGGAAATCTGTCACTACTTTCACCTTTTCCCCCTCTATTTGCCATGAAGTAATGCGGCCAGATGCCATGATCTTAGTTTTTTTTTTTTAATATTTAGTTTTAACACAGTCATTAAAATGGCCATAATCCATAACACTGGCAACACCAAATGCTGACTGAAGTGTCAGCAACAGGAACCCTCCTTTATTGGTGATGGAAATGCAAAATTGTTTAAACATTTTTGAAAACAGTTTTTTTTTTTTTACAAAACTAAGCATATTTTTACCATATAATCTTACAGTTATGTTCCTTGGTATCAGCTCAAAAGAGTTGAAAACTTAAGTCCAGAACAAAATCCTGCACACAGGTATTCGGTTCAGTACAGTTGCTCAGTTGTGTCTCACTGTTTGTGACCCCATGGACTGCAGCACGCCAAGCCTCCCTATCCATCACCAACTGCAGGGGCTTGCTCAAACTCATGTGCATCAAGTTGGTGATGCCATCTAATCATCTCGTCCTCAGTCACCCCTATCTCTTCCCGCCTTTAATTTTTCCAAGCATCAGGCTCTTTTCCGATGAGTTAGTTCTTTGCATCAGGTGGCCGAAATATTGGAACTTCAGCTTCAGCATCAGTCCTTCTAATGCAGACAGATAGTGGATTGGTTAAAATATTAATTTGTTTTTTTAAGTAAAAAAAAAAAAACTTTTAATTTTCACCAAGAACTTTATTGAACAACAGATTCACTGTTTTGTTCCACCACCTTCTGCCATTTTCCAGGCAACTTCATAGTTCCATCTTCCCAAAACTTAATCTTTTTGAGCAAAGAAATATTCCAAGTGCCTTCTACAGTCTTCCAGAGAAATAAAATTTTTTCCATTAAAAGAATTTTGTAAAAACCAAAATGAATGGAAATCCAAAGTTTCAGTGTCTGGTAAATACAGTGGATGGATCAGAACTTACCAGCTAAGGTGTAACAGTTTTTGCATGGTCATCAAAGAAAGATACAGTCTTGCATTATCCTGGTGGAAGATTATAAGTTTTCTGTTGACTAATTTTGACACATTTTGTTGAGTGCTACTTTCAGTTGGTCTCCTTGGGAGCAGTACTTTTTTCCTTGAATAATTTTATCATTTGGGTTTCTTTTTTTTAAAACTTTTTATTTTTACTTTATTTTACTTTACAATACTGTATTGGTTTGGTTTTTAAGGAAAATAAAGTGTAGAGCTTAGCATCTGGAAACAAAATGAATATTTACAAAGCTATACTGAGAGGTAATTGAAAAGTTTTTTGCCACCTGAATTAACTCATATCTCCAAATGAATCTTGGTCAAAGATGACTCAATGGACATCTTTAGAGTTAAAAGACATTTACAAATTCAGAAACACTTATCAATAAGCAACAAAGTACATGAATAAATTTTGTGCAATACTGGAAGATGACCTTCAAACTAAATATATTAGCTTAAAATAAAATAATATGCATTATGCTACAGTAAAGTTCTCTTTCCCCTCTCCTCACAGTCTTTCTTTTTTTAAATTGAATTAATTTTTAAATGAAGCAAAGATGAATATATTTTAATGATAAAAGGTACAATTCACAAATAAGATAGACATCATAAATCATTAGGCACCTAAAAACAAAGAAACAAAGATACATAAATAAAAAAATCAGAAGAAATAGAAGAAAAAAGAAAAAATATATAATCATAGTGAGACATATTAACATTTCTCTGAGAATATTTTATCAAGTGCAGAAACAATAAAAGCAGCTTGAATGATGTCATCAATAATTTAAATGTAATCAATTTCTATTTATATTAATTTATATTATTCTTATATACTACACAAGTATATTTAAAATTTTGTATCTCACACATTATTATTAGGTGTCCATAGGACATTTAGAAAAACTGGCAAAAAGATAAATGCTACTAAATTTCATAAAGTAGAACTTTTTGTGATTTAATTATACATGTACACATATTACTTGTGAAATTATTTCTCATTATAGGTTATTATAAGATATTGACTATAGTTTACTACAGTAAACCTTTGTTGCTTGTTGCATATCTATTTTTTAAATTAGGAAAATAGCATCTTATTCATAATAAGTCAAACAAGTAGAATGAAAATGTCAGTGTTTTAGCTAGGCAAAATTACTAATTTTCTAAAATATATGTTATACATATTATTTATATGTATGTATACAAGAGATTTTCTACTTTGCTTAATAAAAGCTTGAGAAAGAACTTTAAAAAAGTGATGGAGAAATTGGAAAACATAAACTAAATTAAATGAGATCACTGAATATGAAATAGGAAAAGTGAAACAAACTAGATAAAAGTAGAATGTCCTCATATAGTCCAGTTGTTTTTAAATATGGCTGCTCATTAGAAACATATCTGGAACTCTAGTCAAAAAGAGAAGCAATACCTGGACATTTGTGTTTTTCAAAAATATCCAAGATAATTCTGATATGCATCTGGATTTTAAAAAGTGATTACAGGTTTTTCTATAAAATGGTAGCTTTGATGATATAGAATTCTATATTTTTCTGTTGACCAATCATGATACAATTGTATTAAGTGAGTAATAGTTACATAATCACAATAGCAAAAGATGTTTATCAGTTTTCACAATCAATAGACAGACAAAAATAAAAGATAATTACAATTGCAAGCCATAATGGAACATGATTAGCCTAACAATATAAAATAATTACATGCAATTTGGGGAGTCAAGCAGAGTGATGGAACTGCATCCAAGCACACGTTTTCATCTGCTCAACCAGTCTATGTCTTTTGGTTGGTACATTCAATCTGTTTACATTTAAGGTAATTATCGATATGTATGATCCTGTTACCATTTTCTTAGTTTGTTTTGGGCTTGTTTTCTATAGATAGATATTTTCTTCCTCTTGTTTCCTGCCTAGAGAAGTTCCTTTAGCATTTGTTGTAAAGCTGGTTTGGTGGTGCTGAATTCTCTTAACTTTTGCTTGTTTGGAAAGCTGTTGATTTCTCTGTCAAATCTGAAGGAGAGTCTTGCTGGGTAGAGTATTCTTGCTTATAGGTTCTTCCCTTTCATCATTTAAAATATATCACACCATTCCCTTTTGGCTTGCAGAGTTTTGGTTGAGAAAACAGCTGATAGCCTGATGGGCATTTCCTTGAATGTTATTTGTTATTTTTCCTTTGTTGTTTCTAATATTTTATCTCTGTCTTTAATTTCTGTCAGTTTTATTACTATCTGTCTTGATGTATTCCTCCTGGGGTTTATCTTGCCTGGGACTTTCTGTGCTTCCTGGACCTGGCTGACTATTTTCTTTCTCATGTTAGAGAAGTTTTCAGCTATTATCTCTTCAAATACTTTCTCAGGTCCTTTCTCTCCGTCTCCTCCCTCTGGGACACCTATAATGCAAATATTAGTGTGATTAATGGAGAAGGCAATGGCATCCCAATCCAGTTGTCTTGCCTGGAAAAACTCATGGACAGAGGAGCCTGGTAGGCTGCAGTCCATGCGGCCCCTATGAGTCGGACACAACTGAGCGACTTCACTTTCACTTTTCACTTTCATGCATTGAAGGAAATGGCAACCCACTCTAGTGTTCTTACCTGGAGAATCCCAGGGACAGCAGAGCCTGGTGGCCTGCTGTCTATGGAGTCACACAGAGCTGGACACGACTGAAGCAACTTAGCAGCAGCAGCAGCAGCAGTGTGTTTAACGTTGTCCCAGAGGTCTCTTAGATTGCCTTCATCTCTTTTCATTCTTTTTCCTATATTCTGTTCTGTGGCAGTGATTTCCACCATTCTGTCAACATTTCATGCATCTTCTCAATTTTTGCTTCCATTCTTTTCCTGAGATCCCGAATCATCTTCACTATCATTATTCTGAATTCTTTTTCTGTAAGGGTGCCTCTCTCCCTTTCATTTAGTTGTTTTTCTGGGGTTTTATCTTGCCCCTTCATCTGGGACATAACTTTCTGCCTTTTCATGCTGGTTAATTTTCTGTAATGTGGCTTTTGTTTTGGTCAGTGTGGGACTGTGGTTCTTCCTTCTGTCTGCCCTCTGGTGGAGGAGGCTAAGAGCTCATGTTAGCTTCCTGATGGGAGGGACTGGTGGTGGGAAAAACTGGGTCTTGCTCTGGTGGGCAGGGCCTAGCTCATGTGTGACATCACATCAGTTGTGTCTGACTCTTTGTGACACTTTGGACAGTAGCTCTCCAAACTCCTCTGTTCCTGGGATTCTACAGGCAAGAATACTGAAGTGGGTTGCCATTTCCTTCTCCAGGTGATCTTCCCAACCCAGGAATCAAACCCACATCTCTTACGTCTTGAGCACTGGTGGGTGAGTTCTTTACCACTAGCGCCACCTAGGAAGCCCTGCTCAGTAAAGCTTTAATCCAATTATCTGCTGATGGGAGGGATTGCACTCCCTCTTTGGTAGTTTTTTGGCCTGAGATGACCCAGCCCTTCAGTCGGTAGTCTCTATGATCTGCTTGTTGGTGACCTCTAGGAGACTTTATGCCAAGGGGGACTTTTCCAGACTGGTGCCCCCATGCCTGTGGTGAGCCCTTGCCAATCCCCAACTCCACAGAGACCTTCCTACACTAGCTGGTAGTTTTGGATCAGTCTCCTGTGGGTCACTGCTCCTTTCTTCTGAGTCTTGGTGTATGCAAGGTTTTGTTGGCATCCTCCAAGTCTGGAGTCTTCCTCCAGTCTTGTGGAAGTCTTGCAATCAAATCCCTCTGGACTTCAAGGTCAGATTCCCTGGGAATTCCTAGTCCCTTTGTCAGGTCTCCTGGCTGAGAAGCCTGATATGGGGTTCAGAACCTTCACAAAAGTGAGAGAACTTCTTTGGTATTATTGTTCTCCAGTTTGAGGGTCATCCAGCTGGTGGGTATGGGATTTGATTTTATCATGATTGTGCCTTTCCTACCATCTCACTGTGGTTTTTTCTTTCTCTTTGGATGTGCCATGTCTTTTTTTGGTAGGTTCCAGCATCCTCCTGCTGATAGTTGTTCAACAGCTAGTTGTGATTTTGGTGCTCTTGCAGGAAGACATGAGCTTACGTTCATCTACTCTGCCATCTTGAACCAGAAGCTCCTTACAGTCTTGGTACTTGTATTAATTGGTTTTCTGGGAAGGAGCTCATAATAGAGGGCTCTCTTCTAATACCACTATATACAAAACAATACCTTTTTTCTTTGAATGAAGATTGGCCTTTGATGGTGGCTTATTTTGCTTACCCCACAATCTCTTCTGTTCCACATTATTGTATAGTGTCCGTTTTTCATTGCCTATCACAATTTCTTTTAAAAATGAAATGTTTTCATTATGTTTAAGTCAAGAATATGGTCAAATTATATTTAAGTGGAAATATAGTTAAGAAGGTTTTTTTCACTTAACTTATGTGAAGCCCAAACATCAAACTGGTGCAGACGATTTTCAACACTTGATATTTGGGCTATGTCAGCCATCTTCTGCGTTGTAGAATGTTAAGTGTTCTCAACTCATGTCTCAATTTGATTCCAGTCAACTTCAACTGGTCTGCTTGACTGTGGAGCGTGGTCCAGGGAAGAATATCTATACAAAATTTTGCAAAACACTTTTGACATGTTGGCTCACTCCCAGCACTTTCTCCATACATTGCACACATTTTTTCTTTCTTTTCTTTTTTTGGATTTCAGTTGTGCTTTTATCTTTCTTGAAATAATAAATCATAACATGTCAAAATGATATTTTCTTCCATCTTCAATATTAAAATAACTATAGGTGGCTCAGAGGTTAAAGCATCTGCCTAGAATGCTGGAGACCTGAGTTCGATCCCTGGGTTTGGAAGGTCACCTGGAGAAGGAAATGGCAACCCACTCCAGTATTCTTGCCTGGAGAATCCCATGGAGGGAGGAGCCTGGTGGGCTACAGTCCATGGGGTCGCAAAGAGTCGGACACGACTGAGAGACTTCAATTTCACTTATTTATTTATTTTTTACTCTTCTTCCTTGCTTTATTTTATTTTATTTAAAATTTTTATTTTTACTTTATTTTGCTTTACAATACTGTATTGGTTTTGCCATACATTGACATGAATCCGCCACGGGTGTACATGAGTTCCCAATCCTGAACCCCCCTCCCACCTCCCACCCCATGCATACCACTAGAGCCATTTTTAGGAAAAAAATAAATGAAATTTTTGGCTAACCCAGTATTTATAGCTGTTTCATACATAATTGGCAAAATTTGGAAGCAACCAGTGTCAGTCGCTCAGTCATGTCCGACTCTTTGTGACCTCATGAACTGTAGCCTTCTCAGTCCATGGAAGTCTCCAGGCAAGAATACTGGAGTGGATAGCCATTTCCTTCTCCAGGGGATCTTCCAACCCAAGGATACAACCTGGGTCTCCTGCATCTCAGGCAGATTCTTTACCATCTGAGCCACCAGAGAAGCCCAGAAGCAACCAATATCTTCTTTAGTAGGTGAATGGATAAATAAACTCTGATCCATTCAGACTCTGGAATATTTTAGCAAGAAAAAAGAAATGAGCTATAAAGCAATGAGATTACATGGAATGCATTTTACAAAATGAAAGAAGTCAATGTGGAAAGTAACGCTTTCCATACTATATGATTCCAAGTGTATGACATCCTGGAAAGCAAATGAGGAGACAGTAAACATACCAGTCTATATGAGGAATTGAGGAATGGGGAGAGAATAATATACAGTGTATAAAAGATTTTTAGGGCAGTGAAAAAATTCTGTATAATACTGTAATGATGGATATATATCAGTATACACTAGTGCAAGGCCATAGAATGGACAACATCCAGGATGATGAACCCTAATATAACTAATAGAATTTGGGTGATTATGCTGTGTCAACATAGGTTTATCAGTTCTAACAAATGTACCACCCACTCTGATGGATGCTGTTGATAAAAAGAAAAGTTATGTATGTGTCAGGACAGGGAAAATATGGGAAATCTCTGTACCCTCCTCTTGATTTTACTATGAATCTAAAACTGTTTTAAAACATTGACTTTTAAAAAATAACTAGAATTTAATTTCTGTTTTTTAGGGTGGAGTTGGTTTTTTCTCCTCTTGTGAATGATCCTTTCTTAATTCTGGGAAGGTTTATTTTTGGGGAGGTTTTTTTTTTTTTTTTGGAAGTTATTCAGACATACAGAAAGTTTATATACTTCTTGTTAAGAATATCTTGATGTAAGAAGTTATTGACAGAATGTGGTCCACTGGAGAAGGGAATGGCAAGCCACTTCAGTATTCTTGCCTTGAGAACCCATGAACAGTATGAAAAGGCAAAATGATAAGATACCAAAAGAGGAACTCCCCAGGTCATTAGGTGCCCAATATGCTGCTGGAGATCAGTGGAGAAATAACTCCAGAAAGAATGAGATGGAGCCAAAGCAAAAACAATACCCAGTTGTGGATGTGACTGGTGATAGAAGCAAGATCCGATGCTGTAAAGAGCAATATTGCATAGGAACCTGGAATGTCAGGTCCATGAATCAAGGCAAAGTGGAAGTGGTCAAACAAGAGATGGCAAGGGTGAACATCGACATTCTAGGAATCAGTGAACTAAAATGGACTGGAATGGGTGAATTTAACTCAGATGACCATTATATCTACTACTGTGGGCAGGAATCCCTCAGAAGAAATGGAGTAGCCATCATGAGCAACAAAAGAGTCTGAAATGCAGTACTTGGATGCAGTCTCAAAAACGACAGAATGATCTCTGTTCATCTCCAAGGCAAACCATTCAATATCACAGTTATCCAAGTCTATGCCCCAACCAGTAATGCTGAAGAAGCTGAAGTTGAACGATTTTATGAAGACCTACAAGACCTTTTAGAACTAACACCTGGAAAAGATGTCCTTTTCATTATAGGGGACTGGAATGCAAAAGTAGGAAGTCAAGAAACACTTGGAGTAACAGGCAAATTTGGCCTTGGAATGCAGAATGAAGCAGGGCAAAGACTAAAAGAGTTTTGCCAAGAAAATGCACTGGTCATAGCAAACACCCTCTTCCAACAACACAAGAGAAGACTCTACACATGGACATCACCAGATGGTCAACACCAAAATCAGACTGATAATATTTTTTGCAGCCAAAGATGGAGAAGCTCTATACAGTCAACAAAAATGAGACCAGGAGCTGACTGTGGCTCAAATCATGAACTCCTTATTACCAAATTCAGACTCAAATTGAAGAAAGTAGGGAAAACCGCTAGACCATTCAAGTATGACCTCAATCAAATCCCTTATGATTATACAGTGGAAGTGGGAAATAGATTTAAGGGCCTAGATCTGATAGATAGAGTGCCTGATGAACTATGGACTGAGGTTCGTGACATTGTACAGGAGACAGGGACCAAGACCATCCCCATGGAAAAGAAATCCAAAACAGCAAATGGCTGTCTGGGGAGGCCTTACAAAGAGCTGTGAAAAGAAGAGAGGTGAAAAGCCAAGGAGAAAAGGAAAGATATAAGCATCTGAATGCAGAGTTCCAAAGAATAGCAAGAAGAGATAAGAAAGCCTTCTTCAGTGATCAATGCAAAGAAATAGAGGAAAAGAACAGAATGGGAAAGACTAGAGGTGTCTTCAAGAAAATTAGAGATACCAAGGGAACATTTCATGCAATGATGGGCTCGATAAAGGACAGAAATGGTCTGGACCTAACAGAAGCAGAAGATATTAAGAAGAGGTGGCAAGAATACATGGAAGAACTGTACAAAAAAGATCTTCATGACCCAGATAATCATGATGATGGGATCACTAATCTAGAGCCAGACATGTTGGAATGTGAAGTCAAGTGGGTCTTAGAAAGCATCACTACGAACAAAGCTAGAGGAGGTGATGGAATTCCAGTTGAGCTGTTTCAAATGCTGAAAGATGATGCTGTGAAAGTGTTGCACTCAATATGCCAGCAAATTTGGAAAACTCAGCAGTGGCCACAGGACTGGAAAAGGTCAGTTTTCATTCCAATCCCAAAGAAAGGCAATGCCAAAGAATGCTCAAACTACTGCACACTTGCACTCATCTCACATGCTAGTAAAGTAATGCTCAAAATTCTCCAAGCCAGGCTTCAGCAATATGTGAACCGTGAACTCCCTCGTGTTCAAGCTAGTTTTAGAAAAGGCAGAGGAACCAGAGATCAAATTGCCAACAACCCTGGATCATGGAAAAAGCAAGAGAATTCCAGAAAAACATCTATTTCTGCTTTCTTGACTATGCCAAAGCGTTTGACTGTGTGGATCACAAGAAACTGTGGAAAATTCTGAAAGAGATGGGAATACCAGACCACCTGACCTGCCTCTTGAGAAATCTGTATGCAGGTCAGGAAGCAACAGTTAGAACTGGACATGGAACAACAGACTGGTTCCAAATAGGAAAAGGAGTGCGTCAAGGCTGCATATTGTCACCCTGATTATTTGACTACTATGCAGTGTACATCTTGAGAAACGCTGGACTGGAAGAAACACAAGCTGGAATCAAGATTGCCGGGAGAAATATCAATAACATCAGATATGCAGATGACACCACCCTTATGGCAGAAAGTGAAGAGGAGCTAAAATGCCCCTTGATAAACATGAAAGAGGAGAGTGAAAAAGTTGGCTTAAAGCTCAACATTCAGAAAACGAAGATCTTGGCATCTGGTCCCATCACTTCATGGGAAATAGATGGGGAAACAGTGGAAACAGTGTCAGAGTTTATTTTTTTGGGGCTCCAAAATCACTGCAGATGGTGACTGCAGCCATGAATTTAAAAGACTCTTACTCCTTGGAAGAAAAGTTATGACCAACCTAGATAGTATATCCAAAAGCAGAGATATTACTTTCCCAACTAAAGTCCATCTAGTCAAGGCTATGGTTTTTCCTGTGGTAATGTATGAATGTGAGAGTTGGCCTGTGAAGAAGGCTGAGCGCCAAAGAATTGATGCGTTTGAACTGTGGTGTTGGAGAAGACTCTTGAGAGTCCCTTAGACTGCAAGGAGATCCAACCAGTCCATTCTGAAGGAGATCAACTCTGGGATTTCTTCGGAAGGAATGATGCTAAGGCTGAAGGTCCAGTACTTTGGCCACCTCATGTGAAGAGTTGACTCATTGGAAAAGACCCTGATGCTGGGAGGATTGGGGGCAGGAGGAGAAGGGGATGACCCAGGATGAGATGGCTGGCTGGCATCACGGATTCGATGGATGTGAGTCTGAGTGAACTCCAGGAGATGGTGATGGACAGGGAGGCCTGGCGTGCTGCAATTCATGGGGTCGCAAAGAGTCAGACATGACTGAGTGACTGAACTGAACTGAACTGAGGAAGGTAATCTACATGTATACACTTAAGACTAAGATAGCAAATGTTGTTTGTTAATAAGGTTCTGATTTAGATTGCCCTTACTGAACTGAACTGAACTAGTTAGTACTATTATTTCTTCACTTATTTTTATGGGATGCATGTGTTTGTGAGTTTTCTCATGCAAGCATTTGCTGGCAAAATGCTGGAATCAGAAACTAAAGTGTTACTCCCTAGCCCCAACATTGTTGATTCCGTGATTTTTTTTAAAAAATTCTACATTCTACATTTTGGGAAATACACAGGAATTCTGCATTGTGGAATTGTCCTTAGGTACTTGGGTAGACCAATATCTCAGGAAGGGGGAGGATTTCTCCCTGAAGAGAATGCATGTGCCCCGTGAATCAGAATAGGAAAGGTCAATCAAGGGCAGAGGTTGAGGTCTCCTGAGGGAGTCAAGAGGAAAGAAAGCTATTTCTTTTCTCTTTAGCCTCAGGAAGTTGGCATCTAGCTTACAATAGAAGGGGTATGCTTAGGAAATTCTCCTTGCC
Source organism: Ovis canadensis (assembly GCF_042477335.2). Taxonomy (NCBI): domain Eukaryota; kingdom Metazoa; phylum Chordata; class Mammalia; order Artiodactyla; family Bovidae; genus Ovis; species Ovis canadensis. The sequence continues at coordinate 95,873,579 of NC_091253.1, read as the reverse complement.
CGTTTATCAGGAATTAAACTGAACTCTATGAAATAGGAGAAACAAGATATGGCACAGAAGGTTATTTTTATGACAGTGAAGCAGTATAAATTCTAAGGGGAAAAATGGCTCCAGGAGACCTTTGACTCTGGCTTGAGATTGTAGACTTTAAAAACAACCATAACCAAATCTTTTTTGTATTGTAGATCCCTTATCTTGTTTCTTTGGGGAATAGTCTTATTAAATATTGTGTAGTCCTGTTGTGCTTCAGAGAGCTGAGAGATGAGTTTGCCACTATGCTTGAGGTGAAGTTGAAGAGGGGGAATCCCTCCAGAGACACATATGAATTGAAGTTCAACTCAAAACTGGGGAACAGGGTCCAGAGTCGGGGAGCAGGGTCCAAGTAACTGCTGAGTACCAGAAAAGATTCTTGGAACCTGTGTTTTGAGAGCCTAACATATGTTCTCAGGATTCCCAGAGACACCTGAGAGAAGGACTTCTAAATAAAAGACTAGTATCTCCAAGTCAAATAGGACTTAGCAACAGAACAGCAACAACACTAAGTCACACACGATGAGAGCCTGCACCAAGATAAATCAGTTGTGAAAAAAAGCAAGTGCTACTTTACTTTGAAGTCACAGACTTCTGAGGCCTGGAGAATATGAGTTAAAATATATTTTTAATTTTTCTTGAATTTTTTTCTTTGCAATTTCTCTTGTTCTTTATCCAGTTCCTGACAAAACAAATGCTTTAGAATTTCTGTCTATAGGTGGAAATACATTCCTGGAGGAGGAAATAGCAACCCACTCCAGCATTCTTGCCTGGAAAAATTCCATGGACAGAAGAGACTGGCAGGCTACAGTCCATGTAGTCACAAAGAGTTGGACATGACTGAGCACACACATAGAGGGTGAGATGGTTGGAGGGCATCACCGACTCAATGGAGTTTGAGGAAACTCTGGGCGTTGGTGATGGACAGAGAGGCCTGGTGTGCTGCAGTCCAGGGGGTCGCAAAGAGTCGGACACGACTGAGCGACTGAACTGAACTGAGCGCACATACATACACACATACATCATTTTGGTGAAGTCTGATTACACTGGAGAAAAAGGCAAAAAATAGGGGACTGTTCTTAACAGTGATGTTTAGAACTTGTGAATAATTCTATAGCTTATTATTGAAAATACATTATTTTTAAAAATTAATTTCTGAACTTGAAATTAATGTCATATATGCATTAATTTTATGTGTAAAACAAGCCTAGGTATACTTATCATAACCTTATTAAACACATTTGAAAATATCCAGCATAGCAAAGCGGCTTCCCTGGTGGCTCAGAGGTTAAAGCATCTGCCTGCAATGCGGGAGACCTGGGTTTGATCCCTGGGTCGGGAAGATCCCCTGGAGAAGGAAATGGCAACCCACTCCAGTATTCTTGCCTGGAGAATCCCATGGGCGGAGGAGCCTGGTGGGCTACAGTCCACGGGGTCGCAAAGAGTCGGACACGACTGAGCGACTTCACTTTTAGCATAGTAAAACTATCAGAAGATCTACTGAAACAGAAGCCCATTTAATTAAAAATAATTGTGTAGAGACAGAAATATTGACAAACAGAAATGAAATGTATATTATTTCAGTTCAATTCAGTCACTCAGTCATGTCCAACTCTTGGCAACCCACGGACTGCATCACACCAGGCCTCCCTGTCCATCACCAGCTCCTGGAATTTACTCAGACTCAAGTCCATCGAGTCGGTGATGCCATCCGACCATCTCATCCTCTGTCATCCCCTTCTCCTCCTGCCTTCAATCTTTCCAAGCATCAGGGTCTTTTCAAAAGAGCCAGCTCTTCACATCAGGTGGCCAAAGTATTTTATTTCGGATAGTGTGCAAATATTCATTGGAATAACTTTTTAAAATATTTAGTACTTTAAAGTTCATCTTAAAAGTAGGCAAAAAGGTTGTTTTCATTGCCACTCAGTCCTTCCACTCCTAAATTCTCTGAGATCTCTAAGTTCTCTGAGATCTCTAACCAGGAACTGATGTAATAATTTGTGATACTTCCCAGAAAAACAAACAAACAAGAAATGTAGAAAAACTATCATGTCATTTAAGAAATGACTATGAACTCAGGCAAAATGTAGCTATAGAGTGGAGAAGAAAACTCTTGACTGCTGGGATATAATGAAAAGGACCGGGTTTGCTGCAAAAGGTTAGAGAGGATTTTCTCATGATGTAATGAGGTAGAGAATTTCCAAGTTCTCTTCCAGATCTTAGGGTTGTATGAATTTGACAATCTTTTCTACCATTACATATTGAATGACTCTGGAGTAGGTTTATGCATTTATTTAGCTGTTAATATGATTGCCATCTTTGCAAGGCATCCTTTATATTTTTGTGATTTTTTTAAGGCTTTTCTTTTGATTGACCAAATGCAAATACATCAATATAGATTCCATCACTAACATTCAAAAGGAAATAGATAAGTCAATTATGCAGATGCTTTGTGCAACTTGATACTGAATATTCAGAAGAGGGTGGGACTTTAAACATCCATACTGTTAAAGGACAGTGATTAAATTATTGTGACTATGGGGCTTTCCTCATGGATTAAATGGTAAAGAATCAGTCTGCAATGCAGGAGACCCAGGTTTGATCCCTGTGTTGGAAAGATCGCTGGAGAAGAGAATAGCTACCCACTCCAGTATTCTTGCCTGGAGAATTCCATGGACAGTGGAGCCTGGTGGGCTACAGTCCATGGAGTAGCAAAGAGTGGGACATGATTGAGCAACTAACACTTTCACGCTGAGCAAATGAAAGGGTGTGATAACTCTATAACCCGTTTGTTTTCCCATAATCTGAATAACAATAACAGAGAAGTCAGGGATCTGGGCTGCTGATTTTTATCATTTTGGCATTTTATGATTTACAAAGACTACTTCTATCTCTTATTTCATTTAATCTTACCACAGAAGGGTAAAGTGGACATTGATAATTGCATTTTATAGATGAGAGAGAGTGAGAGATGACAGAAATAGGCTCAGAAAGTTAAAGCAGCCCAAGGTGACATAGCTAGTTAATGACAGAGGAAAACTGGTTAATGAGGTAGCAGAGACTTGAGTCCAAGTCTTCCAGCTCTAAGATTTATTTCCTCTTAGCATTAGACATTGGTTCTAGCCCAGTACCTTTTTTGGGAAAATAGGTGTTAGAATTTATAATTTAATGTTTTCACACCTCAAATGATACTGTCAGAATCTGAATTATTATCAAATGCAAGAAAAATTATGGTGTAATTAGAATATGGCAAGACATATTTATGACCACTTAGTTTAATATTACTTTCTGTGCTTTTACACAAAGGAAAAACGCTGAATGTTGGCATTTCTGATCAAAAAATTGTCTGTTTCTTCCTTTGAATCAATTCATCATGCTTTCAGTATCACCCTGGGTTTCAGCTGAGATTTATTTGTAAAGATAGAAGCTTCTTGAGACAATTTCTGTTTGAGATCAATAAAGCATTTCCCTCTTCTCCTCAGCAAATTCCCACTAGCTGTGACAGTGGTAAATATCTCTGCCTTAAGCCAGGAGTCCTCATAGTTTTAAGAGAGTAGCAAGGGGTCTCATGGAAGACACAAAATAATATTAATGCTCTTCCCCATCCTTTGTTAGTCTGAATTTGAGGGACCATGATATAATCTTTAAAAATATAAATTAATATGACTGTTTCCATTAAAAATGTCAAATACCATCAAATATAGAAAAGAAATTATTTTGATTTTCATTCCCATATATTAGTTGACCGTTAAGTTAAATGCTTTCATGTCATACACACCTTAGCATTGTCTACATGATGCCAAATGGCTTGTTGATAAAAGAAAAATGCAAATAAATGAATTATATGATGTGTTGCACCACAAATTTCCTAACCTGGGAAACCCTTCTGGGAAAGTTGGGGGCTTCCCTGGTGGCTTAGATGGTAAAGAATCCACCTGCAATATGGGAGATCTGGGTTCATTCTTTGCATTGGGAAGATCCCCTTGAGAAGGGAATGACTATCCACTCCAGTATTCTTGCCTGGTGAATTCCATGGACAGAGGAGCCTGGCAGGCTACAGTCCATGGGGTCGCAAAGAGTCAGACATGACTGGGTGACTTTCACTTTCTTTTCTTTCACCACAACTTTAATTTTCCTGAAGCTAGCTATTACGTATTAGGCTTTTTCTTTTTTATATATATAAAATTAAGGGTATTTTTCTTGATTCTTTAAGTAGTGAGAGCTTAATTGTTTAGGCATCTAATCTAAAAATAAGATATTAAAGAATTTGAGTTGAAATTACCAATTCCCTATAAATTTATGCTGTATTGACCACAATAAATAAAAGAAAAATTAAGAAGACAACAGATTAAATATACATCTATACAAGCTATATATGAACATATAATGAATAATAGATTTTTGGGTCAGATGATTTTTATCTATGAGTAAAATTGGAAATAGGAAATGGATTTACACACAAGAAAAGCAATATAATTAAATGTTTCTTTAGCATTCAATAGAACAGGGGTCCCCAACCTCTAGAATCAAATGCCTGATGATCTAAGGTGGAGCTGATGTAATAATTGTAGAAATAAAATACACAATGAAAGCAATACAGTGAATCATCCTGAAACCACCCCCCTCCCCGTCCATGGAAAATTGCCTTCTGCAAAATTGGTCCCTGGTGCCAAAAAGGTTGGAGACTGCTGCACTAGAATATATAAAGCCAATCAAAGATGAATCACCAAGTATATACTTTACACAGTTACAGGGACTGTGGGGGACACCCTTCTCTCTTCACTTGAGGAAAAAATTAAATTTATTAAACAATGTTGGAAAATACATAACAGAATATAAGTGCCAAGTATTAAATTCTATAATTGCTTAAGATGTCCCGAGGAATAAAAGATTGATGAAGGTTCCGTTAGAGGAGTGGTATTCCAGCTGAGCCTCAAAGCAAAGGTCAAGTCTGAATTGATAGAGGTGAGAAAAGAAGACATTCCAGATGAGAAAGTCTTTGTGAGGGAAATCCTAAGGGTGAAAATAAGCAAAGGGCATATTTTCCTTTTGTTTGTGGAAATACACTGACTGTCTTTACCTAAATGGCTTGAGATGGTTTTAAAAAATGTCTTGAATTTCCATTTCCTTTCTGAATTTGCTGATATTGTCATTGTTGACTTAAGAGCATAGTAAGTAATACTAATGTTCATTAGGCAGTAAGAAAAAGTAATAATGATCTGTCAGTAATCTGCTTGTCATATTATTTGTCTAATCAGCTTTTATAGTCTTCAGTGTCAATATATGTCAATAAAGAACCATCCTTAAATGTAATTTTCCAAATCTATTATACATGATGAAGGGAACATGGACTTCTGAGACTCTGAATTATGATTTAGGGGCAAAGGTAAGGGGAAGAGAGGGTGCAGGAATGTTCCAAGACATACTATAAAAACTGACTTTCTGTGCTAGTGAATGCTGGACACTTTATTTTCCCTAGGGTTCTTGAGACAAAATTTTTGTTCCCAACAACTAATGGGCAACAGATAGCCCTCTCATGTTAGGTGTATGGGGTATGCCAAGTGACAGTCTATCTGTAGTCAGATAATATAATAGGCTATAAGATTATATTGCACATGTATATACACTATAATAAGCTATAATATAAACTATAAGATTTGAAGTTTTAAGATCATGAGTCTTGCTGCAGAGGTACTGTGGCATTTAGAACATTCAAGCTAATTACTGAGAGCATTCCAGACAAAGTTTTAAAATCAGTGATGTCAACCACAAACTGGCACTTGCCGTCTATCTCTACAAGGATTAAATCATGCGCTGCTGCAACTGTGGATCTCTAACACTCCCCGAAAGAGCTCAGGACGGAGAGCAGAAATGAAGCACTCTGTGCTCTGGCAAAACTGTCAGGACTGGTTCTCAGATGGTTAGGTATTCTTAGAATCTGATTTTATGAGCCCAATTCACCTCATATCTAGAAAAGCACGCAAATCCTTCATGGTGACGACTATTTCTCATGACTAGCAGAAACTTTATGAGACCAGAAGAAGCTTTCTAAAAAATAAACCTGCTTGATTGCATGTACTCCCCTTTTACCAAAATCACATATATACTGTCCTTTCCCCCTCCCACCTTGGAACAGTTTCTCAGAGCTATCTGAGGTGCTATCTCCCATGGTACAGTCCTCATATTGCTCCAAACAAAACTTACCTTCAAACTCTCATGTTGTGCATTTTTTAAGTTGGGAGAGGAGCAAAGAAACAAGAAGTAAGAATAACCAGATAGAGGATTATTCATCAAGAACATCAGTTCATATGCTAGCCAATTCCTCCTAAAAAGATATCATAGGTGAAAAAATTTCTTGGTAGTTTCAAAGCAACCTTTTGATTTTAATAGCTATGTGATGAATCTCTTACATATGTAATGAATCTCTTACATATGTAATGAATATCAAGAGCCTCTTGATGAAAATGAAAGAAAAGAGTGAAAAACTGGCTTAAAACTCAACATTCAGTAGACTAAGATCATGGCATTCAGCCCTATCAATTCATGGCAAATAGATGGAGAAACAATGAAAACAGTGAGACACTTAATTTTGGGCCCCAAAATCACTGCAGATGGTGATAGCAGCTATGAAATTAAAGGACCCTTACTCCTTGGAAGAAAAGTTACGACCTAGACAGCATTTAAAAAGCAGAGACATTACTTTGCCAACAAAGGTCCATCTAGTCAAAGCTATGGTTTTCCAGTGGTCATGTATGGATGTGAGAGTTGGACTGTGAAGAAAGCTGAGCACAGAAGAATTGATACTTTTGAACTGTGGTATTGGAGAAGACTCCTGTGAGTCCCTTGGATTGCGAAGAGATCCAGCCAGTCCATCCTAAAGGAGATCAGTCCTAAATATCCATTGGAAGGACTGATGTGGAAACTGAAACTCTAGTATTTTGGCCACCTGATGTGAAGAACTGACTCATTTGAAAAGATCCTGATGCTGGGAAAGATTGATGGCAAGATGAGAAGGGGACAACAGAGAATGAGATGGTTGGATGGCATCACCGACTCAATGGACACGTTTAAGCTTGGACAAGCTCCAGAAAATGGCAAAGGACAGGGAGGCCTGGCATGCTGCAGTCCATGGGTTTGCAAAGAGTTGGACCTGCCTGAGAGACTGAACTGAACTGAAAGTTTAAATATAGTACTCTCTTGTGTAGAAATGTAAAAACTTTGATTTTGCAAGAATTTACAAATGACAAAATGAAAGCAAGCAAGAAAGAAAGGAGGATAAAATGCAGTTTAATGAATACTAATGTATAACCAGGGCTTCCCAAGTAGTTCAGTGTTAAAGAACCTGCCTGCCAGTGTAGGAAACGTGGGTTTGATCTCTGGGTTGGGAAGATCCCCTGAAGGAGCAAATGGCAACCCACTCCTATATCCTTGCCTGGAAAATGCCATGGACAGAGGAGCCTAGCAAGCTATAGTCTATGGGGTTGCAAAGAGTCAGATGACTTAGAGACTGAGCATGCAAACAACATGTATCCACAGGACCATTTGGAAAGTTCACTATCAAAAAATTAAATGATAGCTTGAGATTATCTTGTCTAAAGCTGATGGCCTGAATTACAAATAACCTGGTTAAAAACTGCAGAACAGAAATATCTTTGACTTATGACTCAAACATAGAAGTGTTTTTCAGGCAGCCTAAATTAATGGACACTTTGTTCATTAAACTCTCAAAACCCTGCCTTCGATTTTTTTTTTGTCTTGTTTTGTTTTTCATATTTGGCAGCAATCTAATTTGGACATTCATTGTGCCACTGTCTATAATCAGGGAACTTTTGCAAATCTCAAGGCATCATACTCTCCTTTACAGAAAATGCCAAAGATAATTATTTCAGCTCTCAAAGACAAAGAAGACGTGAAATTCTGTTTTTTTCCTCCTAGACTTTAATAGTATCTGAATTATCAGTTTATCATGGAAATGCCCACAGGCAAATTAAAATATTTAACAGAGTAGTTTTTGGACATGAAGCATATTTAATATTAAGGAAATAGATGTCTATCAAGACATTTGGGACATATGTGGGACACTATGAGTTGCTATGAAATACCAGGAAATATATATAGAGCTACTGGCCAAGAATTCTTCAAGATTGATAGAAGCCAATGAAAGAGAGGAAAAATAATTATTATTCTTACATTCTGAGTTTTTAGAGGCTCTTATAATAAAAGACAGATTAACAAGGGATAAATAAACATAAATTTATTAACATTAATATCTCACATATGCATGGGTGGTACCCAGGAAAACTGAGTAATTCAAAGAGGTGGCTTTAGAATTAAGGGTTAAATACCATTTTAATAGAGAAAAGGAAGAGGAGTATAAGCCTTGCAGGAAAGAGTAAGCAATTTTTAGGGAAGGTGAACGGGTCCTTAGAAGAATAAACGAGAAGTATTCATGACAAAGTTTGTCTGGGTGACGCTAAAGCTGAAATTCCAGTACTTTGGCCACTTGATGCAAAGAGCTGACTCATTAGAAAAGACCCCGATGCTCAGAAGATTGAAGGCAGGAGAAGGAGATGACAGAGGATGAGATGGTTGTATGGCATCACTGACTTGATGGACATGAGTTTGAACAAGTTCTGGGAGCTGGTGAAGGACAGGGAATCCTGGCATGCTGCACTGGGTCACAAAGAGTTGGACATGACTGAGCCACTGACGGAACTGTGCCAACTTCTAATCTCCTCTCATGTGATGAGTCAATTTCCCTGGTTGATGAAAATCTCAGGGAGGATACCTTTGGCAATGGAGTTCCTTTTGGTGGATTTGTCTTTAGGTAGATGAAGGGAATTCAGAGAAAGCCTCTCCTTGAATTTTACGTCTTTTAAGTGTCTACAACCCCAGATTAAATAATATACCAAGCAGCATAATTTGAAATAGCATATTCTGATGCCCTTTATCAGCACATAATATTTTCAAAAGTCTTAAGGAACTAAGTAAGGGTTAAATACACCTAGGTACATTATATCAATATTGTTAAAAACCAAAAGTTAAAAAAAAAAAAAATCTTGAAGCAGCCAGGGAAAAAAGGGATATGTGCAGAAGAAAAAAGCTGACAATGACAGCAGACCTCTTATAATAAAATAAGCCAGAAAGTGAAATGACATGCTGACTGGGTGAAGAAAACAAAACAGTTTGTCAGCTGTTGTAACCAACAACATTCCCTTTAAAAAATAAAAGCAAAACAAATAATTTTCAGACTGAAAGCAAACACTGAGAGGATTTATCACCAACACACCTGTACTAGGGGAAAGATTAAAGTAACTTTTGCAGTCAGAAAGAGTATAAGCTGGTTGGAAATCTGGCTACACAGAGAGATGAATTAGCACAAAAATGGTAAAAACGTGAGTAAACATAAAAGGCAAAAATTACGACGCTGAAAGATGAGCCACTCAGGTCAGAAAGTGTCCAATATGCTACTGGGGAAGAGTGGAGGACAACTTTAACGTGGCTGGGCCAAAGCAGAAATGACATTCAGTTCCGGACGTGTCTGGTGGTGAAAGTAAAATCCTATGCTATAAACAACTGTATTGCATAAGAACCTGGAATGATAGGTCCACGAATCAAGGTAAGTTAGACTTGGTTAAGCAAGAGATGGCAAGAGTGAACATCAACATCTTAGAAATCGGTGAACTAAAATGGGCTGGAATGGGAGAATTTAATTCAGATAACCATTATATCCACTACTGTGGGCAAGAATCCCATAGAAGAAATGGAGTAGCTCTCACTACTCTCAGCAAAAGAGTCCAAAATGCAATACTCTGGTATAATCTTAAAAATGACAGAATGATTTTGGCTCATTTTGAAGGCAAACCATTCAACATCACAGTAATCCACGTGTAGGCCCCAGCCACCAATGGCAAAGGAGCCAAAGTTGATCAGTTCTGTGAAGACCTAGAAGACCTCCTGAACTAATACAAAAAAAAGAAAAAAAAAAAGTCCTGTTCATCACAGGGTATTGGAATGCAAAAGTAGGAAGTCAAGAAATACCTGGAATAACAGGCATGTTTGGCCTTGAAAAACAAAATTAAGCAGGGCAAAGGCTAACAGAATCCTGCCAAGAGAATGCACTGGTTATAGCAAACACCCTTTTTCACCAACACAAGAGACGACTTTGTACAAGGACATCGCCAAATGGTCGATACTGAAATCAGGTTGATTACATTCATTGTAGCAGAAGATGGAGAAGCTGTACAGTCAGAAAAAACAAGACCTGGAGCTGATTGTGGCTCAGATTACCAGGTCCTCATACCAAAATGCAGGCTTAAACTAAAGAAAGTGGGGAAAACCACTAGGCCAGGCAGGTATGATTTAAATCAAATCCTCTATGAACATACAGTGGAGGTGATGAATAGATTCAGGAAATCAGATCTAGTAGACAGAGTGCCTGAAGAACTATGGACTGAGTTCTGTAATACTGCGCAGGAGGCAGCTAACAAAACCATCACAAAGAAAAAGAAATGCAAGAAGGCAAAGTGGTTGTCTAAGGAGGCCTTACAAATAACTGAGGAAAGAAGAGAAGCAAAAAGCAGGGGAGAAAGGGAAAGGTACCCCGAACTAAATGCAGAGTTCCAGAGAATGGCATGGAGGGACAAGAAGACCTTCTTCAATGAACAATACAAAGAAATAAAGGGGAACAACAGAATGGGTAAGATAGAGATCGCTTCAAGATAATTGGAACTATCAAAGGAACATTTCATGCAAAGATGGACACAATAGAGGACAGAAACTGTAAAGGTCTAATAGAAGCAGAGGAGATCAAGAAGAGATGGAAGGAACACACAGAACTATACAAAAAAGATCTTGATAACTCAGATAATCACAGTGGTGTTATTTCTCCCTCAGAGCCAGACATTCTGGAGTGTGAAGTCAAGTAGGCCCTAGGAAGCACTGCTGCCAATAAAGCTGGTGGAGGTGATGGGATTTCAGCAGAGCTATTTAAAATCTTAAAAGATGATGCTATTAAAGTGCTGCACTCAATATGTCAGCAAATTTGGAAAGCCCAGCTGTGGCCACAAGACTGGAAAAGGTCAGTCCTCGTCCCCATTCTCCATAAGGGCAGTACTAAAGAACTTTCAAACCACCAGACTATAGCATTCATCTCCCATGCTAGTAAGCCGTTGCTTCTGCTAAGCCGCTTCAGTTGAGTCCGACTCTGTGCGACCCTATGGACAGCAGCCCACCAGGCTCCTCTGTCCACAGGATTCTCCAGGCAAGAATACTGGAGTGGGTTGCCATTTCCTTCTCCACATGCTATTAAGGTTATGTTCAAAATCCTCAAAGCTAGGCTTCAGCATTACATGAACCGAGAACTTCCAGATATTCAAGCTGGGTTTAGAAAAGGCAGAGGGACCAGAGATTAAATTGGCAACATTCACTGGATCATAGAGGAAGTAAGGGTAAAATTTTGAGTAAACATAAAAGGCAAAAAGTTATGACACTGAAAGATGAGCCGCCCAGGTCAGAAAGTGTGTAATATGCTACTGGGGAAGAGTGGGGGACAACTCTAATGTGGTTGGGCCAAAGCAGAAATGACATTCAGTTGTGGATGTGTCTGGTGGTGAAAGTAAAATCCGATGCTATAAACAACATGAACTGAGAACTACCTCTACTTTAGAACTACCTCTAGAAACATCTACCTGTTTCACTGACAGCGCTAAAGCCTTTGACCATGTGGATCATGCCAAGCTGTGAAAAACTCTTAAAGAGATGGGAATACCAGACCATCTTACCTGTCTCCTGAGAAACCTGTATGCAAGACAAGTTGCAACAGTTGTATAGAACAACTGTATAGAACAACTGACTGGTTCAGAATTGAGAAAGGAGTACAACAAGACTGTTTACCATCACCCAGTTTATTTAACTTACGCAAAGCACCACATGTGAAATGCCGGGCTGAATGAGTTACAAGCTGGAATCAAGATTGCTGGGAGAAATATCAACAAAACCAGATATGCGGATGATACCACTTTAATGGCAGAAAGTGAAGGGGAACTAAAGAGCCTCTTGAAGAGGGTGAAGGAAGAGAGTCAAGAAACCAGCTTAAAACTCAATATTCAAAAAACTAAGATCATGGCATATGGTCCCATCACTTTATGGCAAATAGGAGGGGAAAAGTTGGAAGCAGTGACCGATTTCCTCTTCTTGGGCCCTAAAGTCACTGTGGATGGTGACTGCAGCCTTGAAATTAGAAAAATATTGCTTCTTGGCAGGAAAGCTATGACAAACCTAGACAGTGTATTAAAAAGCAAAGACCTCACTTTGCCAACAAAGATCCATATAGTCAGCGCTGTGTTCTTCCCAGTGGTCATGTAAGGATGTGAGAACTGGACAATAAAAAAGGCAGAGTGCTGAAGAATTGATGCTTTCAAACTGTGATGCTGGAGAAGACTCCTGAGAGTTCCCTGGAAAAGACTCCTGAAAGTTCCCTGGAAAGCAAAGAGATCAAACCAGTCAATCTTAAAGAAAATCAACCATAAATAGTCTTTGGAAGGACTGATGCTGAAGCTCCAATACTTTGGCCACCTGATGGAAAGAGTTGACTCATTGGAAAGGACCCTGATGCTGGGAAGATTAAGGCAGAAGGAGAAAAGGGTGACAGAGGATCATTGGATGGCATCACCGATTCATTGCACATAAACTCAGGCAAACTCCACTAGATGGTGAAGGGACTAAGAAGCCTGGCATGCTGCAGTACACTGGATTGTGAACAGTTAGACACAACTTGGTGACAAACAACAACAAATAAAAAAATTCCATTCTCTCTTTAAAATTTTTTTTTTAATTTATTAAGGATAATTGCTTTGCAATATGCTTCAGTTACTGCCATACATCAACATGAATTAGCCATAGATATGCTTATATTCTCTCCCTCTAGAATATCCATCCTCCCTCCACCATTTCCCACCCCTGTAGGTGGGGAAAGCCCTAGTTCGAGTTCCCTGAGTCATAGAGCAAATTCCCACTGCCTATGTATTTTATATAATGTTGAATATAGGTTTCCATACTACTCTCTCCATTTGTCCCACCCTCTTCTTCCACCTACTGTCTATAAAACTGTTCTCTATGTCTCCATCTCCACTGCTGCCCTGCAAATAGGTTCATCAGCACCATCTTTCTATATTCCATATATATGTTCAGTTCAGTTCAGTTCAGGCGCTCAGTCATGTCTGACATTTTGTGACCCCATGGACTGCAGCATGCCAGGCCTCCCTGTCCATCACCAACTCCCGGAGTTTACTCAAACTCATGTCCATTGAGTCGGTGATGCCATCCAACCATCTCATCCTCTGTCATCCCCTTCTCCTCTCACCTTCAATCTTTCCCGACATCAGAGGCTTTTCCAATGAGTCAGTTCTTCACATCAGGTGGCAATACTTTTATTGGAGTTTCAGCTTCAGCATCAAGCCTTCCAATGAATATTCAGGACTCATTTCCTTTAGGATGGATTTGTTGGATCTCCTTGCAGTCGAAGGGACTCACAAGCATCTTCTCCAACACCACAGTTCAAAAGCATCAATTCCTCTGAGCTCAGCTTTCTTTATAGTGCAACTCTCACATCCATACATGACTACTGGAAAAACCATAGCCTTGACTAGATGGACCTTTGTTGGCAAAGTAATGTCTCTGCTTTTGAATATGTTGTATATGTTGGTCATAACTTTTCTTCCAAGGAGTAAGCATCTTTTAGTTTCATGGCTACAGTCACCATCTACAGTGATTTTGGAGCCCCCTGAAATAAAGTCTGTTTTTGTTTCCACTGTTTCCCCATCTATTTCCCATGAAGTGATGGGACGAGATGCCATGATCTTAGTTTTCTTAATATTGAGTTTTAAGCCAACTTTTTCACTCTCCTCTTTCACCTTCATCAAGAGGCTCTTTAGTTCTTCTTAGCTTTCTGCCATAAGGGTGTTGTCATCTGTTTATCTGAGGTTGTTGATATTTCTCCTGGCAATATTGATTCCAGCTTGTGCTTCATCCAGTCCAGCGTTACTCATGATGTACTCTGCATATAAATTAAATATGCAGGGTAACAATATAGAGCCTTGACTTACTCTTTTCCCGATTTGGAACCAGTCTCTTGTTTCATATCCAGCTCTAACGGTTGCTTCCTGACCTGCATACAGATTTCTCAAGAGGAAGGTCAGATGGTCTGGTATCCCCATCTCTTGAAGAATTTTCCAGAGTTTGTTGTGGTCCACACAGTCAAAGGCTTTGGCTTAGTCAATAAAACAGAAGTAGATGTTTTCTGGAATTCTTTTGCTTTTACAATGATCCAACGGATGTTGGCAAGTTGATCTCTGGTTCTTCTGCCTTTTTAAAATGTAGCTTGAACATCTGGAAGTTCATTGTTCATGTATTGCTGAAGCCTGGCTTGGAGAATTTTGATCATTACTTTGCTAGTGTGTGAGATGAGTGCAATTGTGCAGTAGTTTGAGCATTCTTTTGCATTGCCTTTCTTTGGGATTGGAATGAAAACAGACCTTTTCCAGTTCTTTGGCCACTGCTGAGTTTTCCAAATTTGCTGGCATATTGAGTGCAGCACTTTCACAGTATCATCTTTCAGGATTTGAAATAGCTCAACTGGAATTCTATCCCCTCCACTAGCTTTGTTCGTAGTGATATATGTGTTGATATACAATATTTGTTTTTTCTCTTTTTACTTACTTCACCCTGTGTAGTAGGCTCTAGGTTCATCCACCTTATCATAACTGACTCAAATGTGTTCCTTTTTCTGGCTGAGTTTTTTTTTCCTTGGATATATGTACCAGAGTGTCTTTATTCATTCATCTGTTGATGGACATCTGGGTTTCTTCCATGTCCTAGCTATTGTAAATAGTGCTGCAATGAACATTAGGGTACACGTGTCATTCTAGAACACAGAGAACAGTAAAATATTGTAGTGTCTATAATACACATGAAAGTAAAATATATGACAATACTAGTATAATTGGTAGGAGGGAGAAAGTAAAAGCATACAGTTGTAAGATTTTTACAACATGCAAAAAGTGATATGCTATTGTTTGAAAATAACTACGAAAAGTTAACTATGCCTATTATGAAATGTAGATCAACAATTGACAGATGAAGCAAAAACAGATAGTTAATAAGAATACAGTGAAGACAAAATGAAATTATAAAAATAACTCAATTCAAAAATGGCAGGAAAAGAGATAGAAACAAAGTGATGGTACACTAGACACGAAAGAACAAGTTAACAGATTTAAGCCAAACTCTATCAATAATACATTTGATGTAAAAGGTCTAAACATTCAATTCAAGGGTGGAGGTGACCAAATCAGATTTAAAGAAGGCCAATTCTGCTTTATTGACTATGCCAAAGCCTTTGACTGTGTGGATCACAATAAACTGTGGAAAATTCTTCAACACATGGGAATACCTGACCACCTAACCTGCCTCTTGAGAAATCTGTATGCAGGTCAGGAAGCAACAGTTAGAACTGGACATGAAACAACAGACTGGTTCCAAATAGGAAAAGGAGTACGTTAAGGCTGTATATTGTCACCCTGCTTAGTTAACTTATATGCAGAGTACATCATAAGAAATGCTGGACTGGAAGAAACACAAGCTGGAATCAAGATTGCCGGGAGAAATATCAGTAACCTCAGATATGCAGATGACACCACCCTTATGGCAGAAAGTGAAGAGGAACTAAAAAGCCTCTTGATGAAAGTGAAAGAGGAGAGTGAAAAAGTTGGCTTAAAGCTCAACATTCAGAAAACGAAGATCATGGCATCTGGTCCCATCACTTCATGGGAAATAGATGGGGAAACAGTGGAAACAGTGTCAGACTTTATTTTTTTGGGCTCCAAAATCACTGCAGATGGTGACTGCAGCCATGAAATATAAAGACGCTTACTCCTTGGAAGAAAAGTTATGACCAACCTAGATAGTATATTCAAAAGCAGAGACATTATTTTGCCGACTAAGGTACATCTAGTCAAGGCTATGGGTTTTCCTGTGGTCATGTATGGATG